>NC_140719.1:1465000-6265000 GCF_050655825.1 Lonchura striata | reverse complement strand
CAGATCAATTGTTATGGATCTGATGATGGAAAAAAAGTGTCTCCATCCATTCTGGGGCTCTTGGCAAATGGTGCCGGGACTGGCAGGACTGGGAGCAGCTGCCCTGGACCAAACTGGGCCCTGCTTGGAGATGTCTCAGCTCTCTTGGTTTGTCATAGCTCCTGCATGAAGTATCCTGTGAGCACTGAAGCATTGATGAAGGACAAGGCAGGTGCTTTTGGGTCATCACATGAGTCTTGGGAAAGGCAGAGCCACCCTAGACAGCATGACTAGCTCTCCCTGGAGACTGGGGTCTAGCCTAAAAAGGGCAAACCAGAGGTGCCTGGCAGAGCTGGATGCTCCGTGTAGCCAGGAGACCGGGATAGCTGGTCTCTGTGACAGCACATGGCATCCATGCTTTCTAAATTGCAAGCCATGACTGTGCGTTATACTGGATACACCCAATCTGCTGCAGCCAAGCACTGCCCTGTGCCTAAGGTGAGACCTGCCCTCCTGTCTGCAAGAATTTCAGGATAGTGTGGCAGGGCTGGTCACACTGTGCTGGGAGCAGGGGGACACTCATGTGTCTCCTGCTCTCTCCTGGAGCTCTTTGCATGAGAGACTAGAAAACACCACTGCTTCCTTTGGGTACAGTGACTAGCCTGACCCACTGGGATCACCTGTGCACACCTTATGACAGAACTTGTCAGGGTTAATTAATAGAGAGCAAGTGGTCCTCCACAGCTGCACAGTTTCCCGTGGCTATCAGCTGTAGCCAGCCATCTTCTCCCTGAGCCCCATGGATGCCAGGATCCCAGGATTCAATGTGTGCAGCTGGTGATAGCATTTGGCACTGGGTAACTTGTCTGTTAACAGTTACCGACAAAAGCCATTGGTAGTGTAAAGTCCCATGAGGAAGTGGTGGTGAGTGGGGCCATTCTCAGGATGAAAAAGGGGCTTGATTAACAACATGTACGAGGTAATTCTGTCTTGGTTTGGGGGCTCTGAAGCAGTGTCTATCTGGGCAGGGAAGGGGGGGTGGTATTTATTTGGAAAAATAGCCGGTTACGAGCAATAAGCCAGCTGACTTGTGCCATTGTGGATAAACACTGTCTGTCCCGCACACCTGCTGTGACCCTCCTGTCCCTGTGTGCCTAAGCGGAGACGGCACCGGGAGCCTGCAGGACGGCACCGGGCCCTCCCGAGGGCAGTTCGGGTCCTGGCAGCCTGAGACCGCCGTCCCGTTCCCGGGGAGCCGGGGGGCTCGGCGCAGGCAGTGCTGCCGTCCATTGACACATCGGCTCCGCGGGCACCGGGCCGGGGCCGTGGGGGCTGCGGGGGGCCCTGTGCCCCAGCTTGGGCGGTGGGGGCTGTAGGGCTATGACCCTGTGCTGCCAGACGGAGAGACCCGGAGGCGGGTTGAGCCTGACGGTCCGTCCCGAGCGGGGCTGCCGGGACCCCCATGCCCCTCTCGGGGCGTCTGGATGGGCACGGGGGCGGCCGCCTCGCTGCCCCTCGCAAAGATGGCGCTCCCTCCTTCCTCAGGCGGCGTGGCGCGCGCTGCCAGCTTCAAAGATGGCGGCGGCGGCGCCGTGGTGGTCGGGGGGCGGGGCCGCCCCGCCCCCCTTGCCCCGGCGGCGCGCGCGGCGTGGCGGGGCCGGTGCGCGCGCGGCGGGGATGGTGCGGCGGGGGCTGCGCGCGCTGCGCGGGGCGCTGCGGGCCGGGGCGCGCCGCTTCAGCACGCGCCCCGCGCGCGCCCCCGCCACCGACTACCAGGTACCGCGCGCCGGGCGGGGCACGGGGCCGCCACAGCCGCGGGGCTCCGGTTCCGCGCGGGGCGGCGGCACGCCCCCCCCTCCTGACCCCCTCTGCCGCCCCCCCGCAGCCCCGGGCCGTGCCTCCTGCCCCGTGCCGCGTGCCCCCGCTTTCTGCTCGGGTCACCCCGCCAAACGCCGTGCCCCGTGGCGGCAGCGGGTGAGCCCGGCCTGCAGCGGCAATCACGGCGGGTCCCGGCCGCGCGCGGCTGCGCCAGCTGCCTCGGGGATGATGGCGGACCCCGGCGCGGAGCGCCCCTCGGGCAGGCGGGAGCGCTCTCGGTGTCAGTGCCGCTGTCTGGTGGGACAGGGTCCAGCTGCCTGCCTGGAGTGTCCCCACACTGGGGACGTGGGTTGCTGGCCCAACTGCCAGCTCCCCCCTGCAGCACACGGCGGTGCAGCGCCGGGCTCACGCCCCCTTAACTTGGGTTTGGGAGGCTCGGTGACAATGGTGACCTCGTGTCTCAGGTGTGCCGTGCCGGTGCGGCGTTGCTGCATCATTAGCGGCGCTCGTTAAACACCGGCAGGACGGGTGCGCGCTGGAGCGCTGCCCGCTCCCGGCGGCGGCGACCTTGTCCCGCTGGGCAGCGCTGGTGCCGGCGCTGGGCTGGCCGTGCCCCGCCGCGGGGCCAACGGGCACCTGGGGAGGGGCGGGTGACCCTGCCCATAAGTAGCCTGTCCCCGCCACGGGGAGTCCGGCGCTGCCGCCACGTCCCTGCGGCACCATGGCAGAGATGCTGCCGGCGTGGGTGGCCGATGGCACCGCCGAGGAGACTGAGCCCGGAGGGGTGGGTCAGGGTGCAGCGGGCTCTGGGTAGACTGGCCCCCGGGGCTGTGGCGCAGCCACAAGGCTGCTGTGTTGGGCACTATCCCGACTGCCCTGGGCATCTTTCCAGGATGCAATCCGGATGCTCAACACCCTGCAGACCAATGCCAGCTACCTGGAGCAGGTGAAGCGGGAGCGCGGTGACCCCCAGGCCCAGCTGGAAGCCATGCAGGGCTTTTTGGAGAGGAGCGGACTGAAGGTGATGGGCTGATCCCCGTCCCTGTTCCCTCTGTCCTGTTAGCAGTGCCACCATGCTTGGAACTGGCTGCCTTGGGGGTCTCACAGGGTGGTTGAACTCTTACAGGTCGAGGACCTGGATCGACTGAACATCATCCACGTCACGGGGACGAAGGGCAAGGTGAGGCGGGTGGGCGGTGCTGTGGGGGACTGGGGGGCTCAGGGGCACTGCTGGTGTCTGTGGCTCCGTTTGCCCTGCTCTGGAACGGGGGGTTTAACACAGCTGTCTCCTCAGGGCTCAGCGTGCGCCTTCACCGAGTGCATCCTCCGCAACTACGGGCTGAAAACGGGCTTTTACAGGTGGGTGGGGGTCAGGAGGGTTTTGAAGGGCCAGCGGAGCTCTGCCTAACTCTTCCCCCTGCTCTGTACCCACAGCTCCCCTCACCTCGTGCAGGTGCGCGAGCGGATCCGCATCAATGGGCAGCCCATCAGCAAGGACCTCTTCAGCAAGTACTTCTGGCTGGTCTACAACCGCCTGGAGGAGACCAAGGTGGGGCCAGCAGGGTTTGTGGGGGTGTTCCCTCCCTTGGGTCCCCCGCTCCCAGGGTCATGTGCTCATCTTCACCCTGCTCTCCCTGGCAGGACCCAGCGCATGCCAGCATGCCAGCGTATTTCCGCTTCCTCACCATCATGGCCTTCCACGTTTTCCTGCAGGAGAAGGTCAGTGGTGGTGGCCTCCAGCTTGTGACAGAAATGTCAAGTTGATGGGGACCTCCGGGAGGGGGGGACTTGGGTCAGAATTTGTGTGGATCAGACTGTCATGGCTGTAAACAGGGGATGCTGCGTGAGGTGGATGATCTCCACAAATAGGGGGTATGCTCAGGTGTGGGTTTGGAAGGGCTGGTGGCAGGGACCTGCCTCCACCCACATCCCTGGATCCATGGGGGCATTTACTGCGGGTGGCTCTGATGTCTGATGTGTCCCTGTGTCCCCAGGTGGACCTGGCAGTGGTGGAAGTTGGCATTGGCGGCACCTATGACTGCACCAATATCATCAGGTAGGAGCTGTCATGGCTGAGCCTGTCCCCAGGGCTGCCAGGGCCTGATGTCCCCACAGCGCAGAGGGGACAGCAGGGACACTGCCATGCTGCGTTCCCAGGGCACCGGTGGTGTGTGGGGTCTCCTCCCTGGGCATCGACCACACCAGCATCCTGGGGGACACCATGGAGAAGATCGCCTGGCAGAAGGGAGGCATTTTTAAGGTAAGGAGACCTGGTCTTCTGTCTCCTCTTGTGTTTTCGGGGTGTGTTCCCCGTGTCCCTGAGCACCCCCATGTCACTAAGCACCCCCGTCCTTCCCAGCCCGGTGTGCCGGCGTTCACCGTGGCGCAGCCGGAGCGGCCGCTGGAGGTGCTGAGGGAGCGAGCCCAGGAGCGGGAGGTGAGCTGCTGGCAGGGGTGTGGGCTGGGGGTGCCCCATCCCATGGTGGGGGGCTCAGCCTCCTCTTTCCACAGTGTCCCCTCTACCTCTGCCCGGAGCTGGACGACTTTGAGGAGGGCTGCCGGGCGCTGGAGCTGGGGCTGGCAGGTGCCCACCAGCGCTCCAACGCCGCCCTGGCCTTACAGCTGGCGCGGACGTGGCTGCAGCGCTGTGGCTGCCCGGGTAAGGCAGGGGGACAGGGACAGGGGGCCAGACCCCACCAGGGCCCCTGAGGGCTCAGTGAGATGCCTGTCCTGCCTAGGTCTTGGGGAGCTGAAGGAGGTGCCACCAAGCACCGAGCTGCTGGGGAGGCTGGTGCCACTGGCGCCTGCCTTCCAACTGACCGATGCCATGATCCAAGGTGCAGTACGGCCATGCCAGGACCCCCCCTCACCGTGTGGTGGGGCTGTGCTGGACCCCAGCCAGTGCCACATGCTGGGGAGGGTATGGGGGTCCCAGCCATTCCCTGTGTCCCCCCAGGCCTGCGGGACACAGAGTGGCTGGGCAGGACTCAGGTGCTGTCCCACGGCCCTGTGACGTGGTACCTGGATGGAGCTCACACCACCAGCAGCATCCAGGCCTGTGTCCGCTGGTTCCGCCAGACCGCCCTCAACCAGGACAAGCCTCATGAGTAAGGAGGGGATGTAAAGGGGGGCACACATCCTGGGGTGTGGTGGTGGTGGTGCTGGAGGTCCCCTGGGGGCATGGGCCACTTGCCCTTTCTCCCTGCAGTGGTTCTGAGGTGCGTGTGCTGCTCTTCAATGCCACAGGCGACCGGGACACGGCGGCACTGCTCAAGCTGCTGGTGGTGAGGTTTGGGGGCACAGGGGAGTCACTGTGCCTGGGTGCCTGGGTTCTCTGCCCTGTGGGACCTGCTTTGCTGTGGGTGGAGGGAGCCACGAGGTGGAGCTGGCACCCTGTCTGTCCACCCATCCTGCTATCCCGGGGTTGTATCCCACCTCACCTGACCCCTGCAGGGGTCTCACAGTCCTGGGTGCGGGGAAGGGACTTGGATCATCCCCTGCCCCATCCCCTGTAACCCCGTGGGTGTGGGACCGGCCCCAGTGGAAATCCTGAGGGTTCCCACAGTGCTGATTCCTGCTGTCTCCACAGCCCTGTCACTTTGACTATGCCGTCTTCTGCCCCAACTTCACCGAGGTGTCAGTGGCCAACAATGCAGGTGAGTGCTGGGGAGACAGGGTCTCCCCCAGCTTCCCTTTCTGATCCCTCCGCAGCTCCCCCTGCAATCCCTGACTGCTGTCTCCATCTCTCCCAGACCAGCAAAATTTCAACGTGACGCTGGAGAATGCCCTGACCCGCTGCCTGGAGAACCAGCGGACGTGGACGAGGCTCCTGGAGGAGAAAGTGGGGCAGGACCCCTGGCTCCCATCTCCCCTGCGGGTGGGGGGGCTGCTGCAGCCGGCCCCCACGCGGGGCTCCCTGCTCCTGGTGCCCCCAGCCCCACGACCCCTCAACTCCCCAGCCCTGGTGTTCCCGTGCCTGGCCCAGGCGCTGCGGTGGGTGGCGCAGGGCCGGGACCCGCAGCTGGCAGCGCCCACGGCCTCGGGGGCTCAGCCCCACCCCGCAGCCAGCAGCGGGGCCGTGCTGCTGCGGGAGGCGGCCGCCGTCCGTGTCCTGGTCACCGGCAGCCTGCACTTGGTGGGGGGAGCGCTGCGGCTGCTGGAGCCCGCGCTGTCCCAGTGACGGGGCACGGGGCTTCTCACCTCTGTTTACATGAAACACCAGTTTTGCCCCCAGCGATGCTCAGAGGCGTCTGGAGGGGGATGTGGGGCCCCTCCACCCCATCCTGGCTTGGCTGTTTTCACCCCAGTGCCTTCTGCCTGTGCTCTTCCCAGGACACTGTCCATGGGGGGATGCTCCTGGTCTCCATCCCCTCCCTAGTGAGACTGACTGGGGGGTCCCCCAGGGTTTGGGGGGCTGCCTCAGGCTGTGATGAGGTCCAGTGCCTGCTAAGTGGGAGCCTCAAGCCGTGGCAAGGCTCAGCATCAGAGTGCAATTAATTTAACATAGGGAAGGTTTTTATTATTATTGATAAGAGTTTGTAACTTGGACGGGGAGCTGGGGGGAGTGGTGGGTTCTGCCCATCGTCCTGTGGGAGGGCGGCAGCCTTGCACCATCCTCCACAAATAAACTTCCTGCTGCTCCCACTGGTGCCTGCTGCCTTCTTGGGGGGATACAGGAGGGGCACAGGGGTCACCCCAAGTGCTGGGGCATGTCCAGGGGGCACCCACTTCTTCTTCCCCCCCCATTTGATGGGGAGCCTTGTGGGAGGTTTTGGCAATAGCTGCTCTTTCTGCCTCCCCACTGCAGCGGGGGAGTCCAGGGGGGTTACAAGGTACACCCCCCCGGTGTGGGCTGCCATCAGGGGGCCAAAGCATTCACTGAATGAGTAATGGAGGCCCCCTCTGGGCTCGGCCTGAGATTTGGGGCAAAAAATCAGCTTAATGGCACTGGGGTGGATCCCCAAGTCCGTTGGCCAGGGGCTGCGCGGGCTCGGGGGGGCCCGGGGGCGTCAGGCCATGCTGCTGGTGGAGCAGGGGGTGCTCTGGGTGCTGCCGATGCTGTGGTTGGTGCTGCTGCTCTCCGAGGCTGGCGCCGTGCTGGAAACCGGCTGCAGTTTGGAGATGGGACCTGGCTCACACCGCCCGCCGCGGGGGAACACCAAGGGGAAACCAGACTCAGGGCGAACAGCGGTGGCCTTGGCTCGCTCCCCAGGGACCCTCCAGCTCTCATGGATCACTCCCCAGCTGACCCCTGAGCCCCTGGGATGGAGATGAGCATGGGACACCAGGAGCAGGGGAGAGGGCAGAGGGGCCCCGGACAAGCAGGAGGGAGCCTGAGGAGCTGTAGACTCCTGAAGCAGGGTTATTCCCCTATAGCACTGCCAGCACTGCACAGATGAGGGCAATGGAGCAGCCTGGTCTCTGGCTCCCTTGGGGACTTTGGCCAGGAGGGAAAAATGGGGAACCCAGTGAGGGACACACATGTGGCCCCTCCATCCCACCACGGGGGTCCCCAGGGGTGGTGAATACTCACGGGTATGCGAGTAGATGTACCAGAGCACGGCAGTGAGGAGTGCCCCGATGAGGAAGGCGCCGAAGGTGATCCCCAGGACGGCAGCCAGCCCCAGCCCACGGTCTGTGGGAGGACGAGGCTGTCAGCACTGCCACACTGGGAGAGTCCCTCTCCCACTCCCATTCCCATCCGGACCACCTCCCTTGCCCTGAACTCACAGTTGAGGGGCCGCCAGGCATCCTTCACTGTCAACTCCAGGACCTTCTCAAAGATGGTGTCGTTCTGTGGAGGTGGAGGTTGGGGTGAGAGGGGGAAGATGTGCATCCCTGCAGGATGGCAGAGGTGGGGGCCCCCAGGCTCTTTGTGGACTAGGGAATGCTGCTCCTGGATGGGCTCCATCACCCAATGGTGCAGGACAAACCCATCAGGCTGCTACTGCCGGTGGGACCAGCACGGTGGTGTCACAGGGTGGGGAGGGGGTCACACCGACCTGCAAGCCGGCCTTGCACTTGAGGATGGCAGAGAAGGGGATGTGTCTGCCCTCAGGAACGGTGTAGGTGAAGCGGAAGCGCCAGACCTTCCTGCCATGGCTGCTGGGGGGGCCCTCCAGCACGGCCACCCCCGCTCCACGCGCCTCCCCGCCCTGCAGCAGCAGCAGCGGCTCCCGCCCTGCGGCCAGCAGCCAGCACTCCTTCAGCTGCAGGTCGGCCGGGTGATCCATCCACCGCATGGACGCCTGCGTGGGGTGGGACCGGGACACACCGTCAGGGTCACCGGCCCAGGGGTGGCTGGACTGCCCCAGCCCGGGCACTGGGGCAGTGGCAGTACCTGCACAAAGGCCTCCTTGTTGATCTCCAGCTCCGTCTGCGGCGCCTCGAAGGCAGCGGTGGGGAAAAGGCGCAGGAAGAGCTCCCGCGGGATCTCGCACTTGAAGGCCACCTGCAAGAGGGGGCAGCTCTAAAAGGGGCACCCAGCACCCAGCTGACAGTGCCATTTGCACCTTCTGGCACCCCTGGACATGCTGGGGAGCCTGGCTCTTACCCGCACACTCCGGAGCACTGTGTCCTTGGCCAGGCTGAGGATGAGCTGCGAGAAGGCAGAAGGTTGGGTCAGTCAAGTGGTACCCACTGCTGGAGCCTATTGCTGGCATGGCGTGGCGTGGCATGGCATGGCATGGCATGGCATGGCATGGCATGGCATGGCATGGCATGGCATGGCATGGTCCCACCCACATCCCCCCCCCTCCATCTAGCCCTGGGCTGCAGTGTGATGTTTCCAGCCATGCAAAACCAAGGAGGTCCTGGTGGAGAAGCCCCACTGGCAATCACTGAAGCTCTCATGGGCCATCAGTGGGGCTGGAGGCAATACCCCCAGCCAGCCCCCCTCTCACCTCATTGTTGGCATAGCCCCTGCCCTCCAGTGAGGTGCCACAATGGCTGAGGGGGCTTTTCAACATGAAGTGGGTGGCATTTTTCTCTGCCTGGCAGCTGATGTCCCTCAGGGTGATGTTCACCACGTCCTTGATGGGCTAGGAGGAAAGCATACTGTAGTCACCCACAGGGGACAGCCTCGTGCCACCCACCCTGAGCACCCAGGGGAACATGCAACTTCTGAGTGATTTTGGTGGACATTAGCACCCCTCTCCACCCTCCTCACCTCCAGGTAGGACCTGATGATGACGATCTCCATGGTTTCATCCGTGCACTTCCAGGGCTTGAGTGTGAGCAGCACCTGGTGGGGCAAGTCTGGGGGCTGTGTGATGACAATGGGGGTGGTTGTCACAGGCGTCTCAACCATCTCTGCAAGACAGGGAGATGGGGGGTCTGAGTGGGAGTGGTGGAACCCCTGATCCCACCCAGCCCTGGGCTGCTGGGGGCCTCACCGTGCTCATGAATCTCCAGGCTGATGTGGGTGCTGGCAGGGATGGCAGAGTAGGAGGCAATAACAGTGTAGTTCTTCTCAAAGGCTTTAGCAATGAGGTCCTGCTCCGTGTCAGGCAGGAGCATCCCAGGCAACACCATCGGGAAAAGGGTCATCTTGTAACTCCCAGAGACCTGCCGTGGGGAGGAAAGGGAGGAAGAAGCATAGAGGGGCTAAGTGGAGACAGGGACACCTGGGGGTGCACAAGGCAGGGTTCATCCCAGTAATGAGGGCTTGCAGCAAGGGGGCTGCCACTTGCCCATGTCTGATATCTCCAGGTGCTCTCCTGCCACCTTGCCCATGACACCAGCATCTCCTGGGCACCTGGCAGACCCCTTGGTGGGGGTGGTGGGGAAGACATGTTCCTCTCAGCATACCAGTAAATGGATGTTGCACTTCGAGGAGAGGAACCAGGTGAAGTTGGCCTTGCTCTGCAGGATCAGGATCTGGTTTCCAGCAGAATTCTGAGCACAGCTCACAGACAGGTTCACCTCTGTGATGGAGGAGCTGCAAAACCACAAGATCCCCCATTCTCAGCGTTGCATACCAACCGGTCCCACATCCAATTCAGGATGTGGGGCTTTGCCTTTGAGACAGCCCAACACCTTCCCAAGAATCTCCAAGAATATCCCACTGCCTGTCCCGCCGCTGGGGTCCCACTGCTGGCACTGTGGTACCTGGGTTCTGACTGAAAATGGATGATGTGAGCGGCGCCGGTGCTCTGGGCATCACTGCGTGAGCAGCCCTTCACCCCATGGAAGAAGACCTCAGTCTCAAGGTGTTGAATGGCATTGAAGTGCTCCTGGGGAACGCACTCTGGAGGGCTGCTGGCATCTGTGTAGGTGGCAGGGTGATCAAAATCAAACTGGGCTCAGCGGATGGGGAGATGCTCAGGGCCAGGGGCATCCCCATGGCATCCCCCTGGGGAAGGTGCTTTGCCCCAGGAGGTTGTCGCCCTTCTGGGACAGGAAGACCATTCCCGTCCACTCCAGCCCCCCAGTGCTAGCCCTCAGTCCCACGCACCTTCTCCCAGGTGGAGCTGGACCCTGCGGGGGTCCTGCAGCTCGCTGTAGGATGTGATGCCCCCATAGGTGTCCAGAGCCCAAGCCAGCAGCTGTCCCTCACTGGAGACCATGGGTGGCTCAGGGTTTGGTGCTCTGATGGTCTCCGGGCTGAGGTGAGCGTCCTGTGAGCCAAGTGACAGCCTAAGCTGGGTGAGGAGCAAGGTGCATCCCTCCCTTATACAGGCTGGCATGGGGAAAGCAAGGAAAACCTTTCCCCTCAGTGTGCAGGATACAAATGTGAACCTAAAACAGGTGAGTGTTCCTGGAGCCTGGGCTGGGGATCACCCTGGATAAGTAGGGATTTTCGGAGACGTGAGCTGGGACCAGCGAGTGGCTGGTGACACACGGAGGGCTCAGCCCACTTTATTATTAGCCACAAACAAAGCAGGAGGTTTATTTTGCTAACAAAGCGCCCGACCCCGGCTCAGCTCACTGGAGCCAAACCCCATCCCTGACCTTCCTCCCGCCGGCCGGAGGAAATGGGAGCTTTTTCCAGCCCTGTGCGTCATTCCCTGCCTGGCCAGCCCAGTGCTCAGCGCCGCCAGCAATGGTCAGGAGCGTCCCCTCCTCCCTGGGACACCACAAGCATCATGTCTGGTGATCGGAGGGACCAGTCTCCACCAGTGACTCCCTTAAAGCTGCCCATGGATGGCCCGAGCCCTGCTGCCCCCGGGATCGCTCCCGTTGTGGGGCTGTGGCACTCACGGTGCGGATGATCAGGTTTGAGCACGGGGAGGTGAGGGTGGCAGAGCAGCGGGTGCAGAGGAGGATGAGAACTGCTGGCCGGCCGCAGGCATCGGCTCGTGGGGTGACTGTCACCATCAGAGGGACAGGAGAGACCTGGGGGGGAAGAGGAGAGTGTCATCACTGTGGCCACCAAGCCCCAGCCGCTGTCACCTTCCTGGCTGCCCCCTAGAGCCAGAGGGAGCAGGGAGAGCCCTGAGGCCCTGAGGATGAGCCGTGCAAGAGGAGCCATGGCTGGTTAGGGACAGGGATGCCGCATGAGTGTGCACCTACACTGGCAGGACAAACACCCCCTGGCTCCCCAGAGCAAGGGACCAGCAGGATGCCCGCCTGGAAGATGGTGTTATCCCCGCACTGGTGTCCAGGACATCCCACTCAGTGGGGTCTAGGCACCCCCTTCTTAGGGACCAGGGCATCCTTGAGTTAGAGACTAATCTCTGCTCTGAGTGTGAGAGTGTCACCCCACTGTGGACTGGGGTATCCCCACACTGAGGACTGGAGCTGGGACATCCCCACCCCGGGCACCAGAGCATCCTCACTGTAGGTACTGGGATATCTCCCCCTGAAGACTGGAGGATTCCCTCTCTGGGCACTGGGACATCCCCCTGGCAGGTTTCCCAGCACTGTGCCACCGCTCCCGGCTCAGTGTGCCCGTACTGGTGTGCAGGGACGCCTGGGCACAGCGGTGGCACACACCATTCCTCGTGGCTAGCACTGCCTGCTTGCCTCTAGCCGGAAATCCGGATGGGGAAGTCAAAACTCCGGGCGCTAAGTTTGGCAACTGCTGTCTGAAGAGCGGCTCGAAAGATCTGAGCAGAGGGAGAGGAGAGGGCAGGGAAAACCAGCCGGGGACTGGGCGGGCAGGCTGCTGCCAGTGCCGTGCACAGGGCTGGCGGGCGCAGCCGTGGGCATGCCGGCCTGGCCACGGCCCCGTGGCCAGCGTGGGTGGCCAGGGACCCCGGGTGGCCCCGAGTGTCGGGGAGGAGCTGGCGGCTCTTTTTCCTGCCGCGTGTTTTGTGGCGCTCCATTGTTTGGCTGCGCGAGTGGCGGGAGCCTCGGCGCTCCCCGCCGCCGCCTTTCGGGTTATTTTTTTCTTTTTCTTCTCCTTTTTTTTTTTTTTTTTTTTTTTCATCGTGGGGATCTGCTTATAGAAAGCAGCTTCCAGTAATTCTTCTGTAAGTGGAGCCGTGTCCCTGCCCAGCTTCCCCCGCGCGCCGTGGGGCTCGGTGCCGCAGCCGTGACATCAATGTGTGTCCCCTGTTGCCACTGGTGACAACCCCGGGGCACCCCCGGCCCTGGCACTGATCCACGATGCCAAGGCCGGGTGACACCAGGCTAGGCCAGAGGGGTTCTTGCAGAACTGCCTTTCCCCAGCGCCTCGTGGTCTGGCTCTCCCTCTGCTCCAAAAGCAGAACTGGGAGAGCTGGGAGGTGGCAGGGAGGGGGGAGTGTGGCGCCGGGTGGCCCAGGGCTGGGCCAAAATCGGGTGCTGGGCCCCAGCCAGCGCGAGGGAAGCCAGGCTGTCCTGCAGAGCTGCCACATAAACCTGTGAGCTGGTGCAAACCCACCCAACAGTGCCAGCCAGTGCCAGCGCCAGCCCTGACACCATCCTTGTCCCAAAGCACCCACAGTGTGGCTATCACCCCTCAGCATGGCCATGCCAACTTTGGCAGACAGCTTTCTGCTTGCTTGGACATCTAAAAAGGATGTGCTTCCTTCATCTCTCCACTCTTCTCCATCCCTCCCTTCATCTCTCCTTCCATCTCTTCATCCTTTCCTCCGTTCTACCTTCCATCCCTTCTTCCCTTCCACTTTCCATCTCTCCCTCCATCCTCAGAGTGGTCACCACTGGGTACCTGTGGCTCTGCCCAGCTCCTGAGCCAGAACCAGAACCAGGCCACCTTCCCAGGGAAATGGAATGTCCTGAGGTGTCCAGCACAGGAATACCTGCCTTGGCAGCAAGGACTATTAAAGAATTTGCCTCTGAAGTCTTTATGTTCCCATCAGGCGCAGAGAAGCCCAAGTCTGTGCTTGGAGGAGAAGCTTGGACAAGGTGCCATGGAGGAGGTTAATCCAGGTCCTTTCACTGCTCCTTAATTAAAGGAAGGTTTTCACAGCTGGGACAGTGACAGTGACAGGGTGACAGTGTGAAGTGACAGTGTAAGAAGTTCTGTAGGAATGCACTGGGACCCCTCGTGCTCACCTCGGACCACTTGACGCTGAGGATATGGACTTCATGGCCAGTGTCCATGGAGCTGTTGCTGACACAGCCGCGTGGCACCGTGCTGGTGGCATAGGAGAGGGTGATGGGTCGCTCCGATGTCACCGGCTGCAGGTCACAGCCCTCGGCTCTCGCGGGGTCTGGGCGGAAAACAAGAGCCTGTCAGTCCGTGCCGCAGGGATGTTTGTGACACAAGGCGAGGGAGCACGGTGCAGGAGGGGGCTGAATGTCTCCGCCAGCGCCGGCACTGCCCTCCAGCCTCGGCCCCCATCCCGGCCCCGCCGGCACCCCCGGGACCATCTGCTACGTGTTCGCCCGGGGCCCGTCCGCCGCCGCCAGCCGCTCCGCAATCACGGTAATGACCCTTAGATCCGGGCTGGAAAAATCCGCTGTCCCTGCTCGGCACTGCTGCGTGCCAAAACTCGCACCCGGCCGCCCCGAAGGCTGGGGCGGTGGCGGAAGCCCCCCCCGCATCCCCCGGGCGCAGGAAAGTGGGAAGCGCAGGTATGGAAATGGTGTAAGGCTCATCCTCCGCGGGCGCTGGGGCGTGAGCTCTGCCCCATCCCAAAGCCCCCGGCGGCGTGCGGCGAGCGGGGCCGGCCGGCGGCTGCCAAGGGAAATCCTGAGCGCAAACAGCCATTTGAAGGCCTGATCCTGTCAATCCCCACGTGCCTCGACAGTTTCCTCCGCCTCAGGCAGCCCTGCTGTGGCCGGGCTGTCCTTAACTTGGCCCCGAGGAACCGTCTGCATCCATGGGTGCTCCATTCCAGGGGGCTGGGAAGGACAGACCCCCCTGGTCACAGCTGGGTTTCCATGGACTTTCTATGGGGAGACAGTGCCTGGGATGTTGTGTTTCCTTTGGAGATGGCCACCGAGTTCTATCCCTTCCCACTCCAACTTTTCCCATCCCTGCTGGCTCCAGCCAATGCACCGGGAGGTGGCTGGACCGCACTCCCGGTCCATCCAGCCAGCCCCACCGGGACTTGGGGCTAGAGGGTGCAATGCTCCAGGTCATCGAGTTTTTGGGACACAGCACCCGGCAAAGGGCCGTTCCTTCCAAGTCGTGCCTCTCACGTTGTCCCTGACCTGCGCCTCGCCGGTGGGGTGGCCGGGCTGTGGCGGCGGCGGGGTCACGGCACGGACCCCCGGAGACGCTGCCGTGGGCCCATTTATTGTCCGGTGCTTCCTCCCCCCCGGCGCGGCGGCCGCGCGGCCGGCAGCATCGGGAGGAAGATAAACAGCCGCTTATCTGGGCGCCACAGGCTGCGTCCCTCTTCCCTTCCACCCCTGCCCCGACGGCCCCGGGCACGGCCGCGCGGCCCCGGCGCTGCTGGGCAGGGGCCGGGCAGCTCCTCGCTCCTCGGGCATCGCATGCCCTGCGAGGTCAGGCAGGGCTGGGGGCCGCGGCTGGGCTCGCCCTGGCAGGGCAGGGATGCCAGCGGAGGGGATGCGGGGCAGTGGTGCCAGTCGGGCACTGTCTGTCCCTGGGGAAGGCAGCGGGCTCCAGCATTATGTCAGGATCAGATAAGGGGGCTCAGCTGGGCCGCCGGGGCGATCAGATAAGGGCACTGTTATTTTTGTACTCCAGGAAAGGGAAAAAAAAATAAAAGGAAGAAAGAAAGAAAATCCACTTGATGTTTTTCCAACCTGCATTCTCCCTTGGTTTGGTGCCACTGGGATCAGGGCACAGGGATGGTCCCACTGTGGCTCCCCACAGTGTGGGTCAGGGGCTGGGGGAGAAATTCCTGGGGTTTTGGGAGCAGAGAACAAAGCTGGGGTGTGGGATGCAGGGCAAGGGTGGCTCTGGCAGTGCAGGATGCCCATGGGATGGGCAGCACCGCTTTGGCATCCTTGCATTTGGTGGTGTTGCCTCAGCACTTGTGTAATGAGCTGATCCAGGGCAGGAATGGGGATGGGTCCTGCACTGAGAGGGAACTGTCATCCTCTGAGCCCCTGCTGGCTGTTGGACCATGCTGAGGTGGCACTGGGATGCAGATGATGGTGTGCATGGGTCCAGGCTTTAGGCTTGACATAAGCCACATCATTCCTGCCACTCTCTGAGTCAGACAGGTGCCAAGAAGCCTCTCCTCACAGATGGGAGGCGAGACCCAGCACCCCATGGGGAGCAGTGCTGGACCCTGTCAAGGGGGCACAAAGTCCCCCACCTCTGGAAGCTGGCTGTGTCTGTGAGACACCCTGACACTGCACCCACCAAAAGCACCCCAGTCCCACACCACTGCAGCCACCATGGACAGCCCAGTCCCAGAGCACTGTGCCCACTGCGGGCATCCCAATTCCATGGCACTGCACCCACTGTGGGCTCCCAGCCCCAGAGGTTCCTGTGAGGAAGAAGCAGCAACTGAACAGGATGTGGTGAGTAGCACAGGTAGGGAGGATGGGCACCACGTGTCACAGCCACGCAGGGCATGGACCATAAGGTGCAGACACTCAGGATGGGAACACATGGCACAGCTACATAGGACAGTGACAATATGGCACGGTCACACAGGATGGGGTCCATATAGCACAGCTGCATACCCTAGGGGTGGTATGGCCACAGAGAGGGTCTGTTTGTGTGGCAGGGTGACACAGCACAGGGACCATACAGACACATGCAATAGGGACCGTACAGCTCCGTTACACAGCACAGGGATTGTGTGCCACAGCTACGTTGGATGGGGATCATACAGCACAGACAAATAGCACAGGGACCATAGAAATAGACATTCAGGATGGGGACCATATGGCACAGCTATGTAGGACTCAGCCCATATAGCACAGCCCTGTTAGGGAATGTATGGCACAGCCATACAGGGGACAAATACAAAGGTCACGGACACATGGCACCGCTACACAGGACACAGGTGACATTGCACAGCTGTGTAGGATGAGGACCAGACAGCACAGCTGTGTGGTATAAGGACTATACATCATACACAGGGAGGACAAGGCCTCTGTGCCACAGCACCACAGGATGTGGAGCATATGGCATGGTTATAGGATGGGG
This sequence comes from Lonchura striata, assembly GCF_050655825.1. Taxonomy (NCBI): domain Eukaryota; kingdom Metazoa; phylum Chordata; class Aves; order Passeriformes; family Estrildidae; genus Lonchura; species Lonchura striata. Next base: position 6,248,736 of record NC_140719.1, on the reverse strand, counting down.
ACTGTACAAGAAAGCTACAGAGGACACAGACCTTACTGCACATCTGCATAGGACAGGGACACCACAGCACTGCCCTAGGGCAGGGGCTGTGGCACAGCTATGGGATGGGCACCGAGCCTCACAGTTACACAGGACACAGGACTAACTGTGCATCTACAAGGATGGAGACTGTATGGCACAACTACAGGGGACACAGCCCCCACGGCACAGCCTCACTGGACAAGCACAGCCACCAGTCAGGGTTGTGATGTAAGAGTGGGTATCAAGCCTGGCAGTGGGGCCACCCCAGCACCATCCATGAGCACTGGCCCCCGAGGTGACCAGGAGGGACCAACCCAGCCGGGACACTGAGTGCTGCTGGCCCCAGCCTCTCCGGGCGGCTGCTGCCTCCCCAGTCTCCTTGTTCCCTTCCCCCTGCCAGCAGGCTATGTCCCCAAGTCCCCCAGCTCCCCGTCCCCCAGCTCCATCAGCACTGGCATCCCTCCCTGAAATTCCCTATGTGGCTTTGTAGGGATCTCAGGGTGGCTCTGACTGCTCCAGAGGTGTCTAAGCCCCCAACTCCCATTTGCGGCTTTAAGGGTTTTTCCCATTTCTTGCCCTCAGCTCCATCCCCACATTCCATGTGAGGTTTAAAGGGTTTTTCCCATCTCTCACCCCCAGCTCCATCCCCACATTCCATGTGAGGTTTAAAGGGTTTTTCCCATCTCTCACCCCCAGCTCCATCCCCACATTCCATGTGAGGTTTAAGGGTTTTCTCCCATTTCTCATCCCCATCTCCTGGTCAACCCCTCCATACTCCGAGGTGACAGGGACCAAAGCCACCCCAGACCCGCCGTGTGCCACCGTTTAGGCCAGGACTCGGTCACGGCGTCTTCACCACCTCCCACGCCCCAGTGACGCAGCCGGGATTTCGGGGGTCCCAGGGAGCGGCAGGGCTGTGCTGTGTGTGTTCCGGGAATCGGGGTGGCTTTATCCCTCTCCACTGGACGCTGCTCCCCAAAACCTCCTCTCCCGGGGGGTTCCCGGGGGTGACAATCTCTGCCTGTGCGGGCACAGCCGGGACCCCTTCGGCCACCGATCCGCAGTCACCGGCGGGTCCCGCCGCGGCGCCTGTCCCGTCCCGGGGGTCCCGTCCCGCTGTCGCATCCCGCGGGTCTCATCCCCGGTGCCCGGTTCCCCCGGTCCCCACTCACCCGGGCGGCCGAGCAGCGCCAGGAGCAGCGGCAGGAGCGGGACGGAGCGGGGGCCCATGTCCGCCTGCGGCCGCTCCCCGGGAGCCAGCGCCGAGTGCGGGCGGCGGCAGCGGCAGGAAACCGACTCCCTTCGGAGGAGGGTCCGCGGCGGAGGAAATGCCGCTGGCGGCGCTGGGGCCGGGCCGGCGGGGCCGGGGGGGGCGGAGAGGATGGACCCCCCCTCCCCCGGAGGCGCCGTGCCTCAGTTTCCCTACAGCGCCGTGCGGGGCTGCACCTCCGGAGGGGCGCACTGGAAGCGCCCTGGGCAGGGCACTGGTACCCGGGGTAGGGCCCCCAGGGCCTCCCAGAGCTGGCAGTAGTGAGTGGAGGGGTTGGACACAGGGATTCTGGTGGTGTCCATCCACCCAAATATTCCCGGGGTGCTGCCAGTGATAGGGATGGGGAGCTGCCCAGCCGATGGGGAAGGGGCTGCCCCCGACATTCAGCCCCTACTGCTCCCATCCAGCACCCATGCAAGGTCACATGTGTCAGGCTGGTGGCCGCCCCATGGCCCCGGATGCCCCTTAGCATTACTGCTGCCTTGCCTGACCCTTGGCCAGGCCACAGATGGGGCTGCCCGGACACCCCCACCTGGCAGGTGGGCTTGGGGTCAGGAGATCCCTTGCGACAAGGGGGCCTTGGTGAGGGCAAGGGTGTCACAGCTGGGCACTGCCGAAGGGGCACCAGGGACCCCCTTCTGCACTCCTGCCCCGTTCCTCCCCACACCTCTGCTGGCCCAGATGAGAGCCCTCACACAGCTATCAGTGGGGCTGGGACCCTCACACCGGGGGTGGGTGCAGGTCCTCAGACCCTCACACCAGGGCTGGTTTTCATCTTGACTCATGGTTCACGGGCATGGGGACAGAATGGAAACGTGCCAGGGAAGTCAGCGACGCCTGTCCCCAGCAGCCAGGATGTCCCCGGAGATGTCGGTGAGCCGGGGTGAGCAGCAACCATCTCCCATGACAGAGCACTGCCATCTCCTGGGGACCGCGGGGACGGGTGCTCACCCGGGGATGGGGACTGGCACCCGGCACGGGATCCTCTGAGTCCCTCGCACCCTTCTCCCCGCGGTGACGCCACAGGACAACAACAAGTGATGGACAGTGAGATGGTGGCAGCCACAGTGTGACAAGAGGGTGGCCGTGGCGGTGGGGTGGCCACATGTGCAGCCCCCTGCACCCATTTGGCCCAGCATCTTCCCCTGCACAGCATATGGGATGGCCTTGAGATTTCAAACCAAAGAGCATCTAAACCTCAACACCAAGCACTCAGGGCTGTACTGGGGAGCAGGGCAGGGTCCCTGTCCCACTCCCTGCCCTGGAGAAACTGAGGCACACTCACAGCACACCCACAGAGGGCTGGAGGCACAAGAGAGATGTGTCTCCCCACTCCCCAGTTTTAGGCTGTGCTGTCCCAAACCACACGACCCCTCTGCCCCCCGTCTCCAGCAGCACGAGGCGAGCACTGGCCGGCCCCAGCCCTGGATCGCTGTCCTGGCAGTGTCCCAGCCCCGGCCGGATGGCTGCATCCTTCCTGCCCGCCTGCCTTCCCTCAGTGCCCCAGGCTCTGCCCGCGGCTCGTGGCCCCGGAGCACGGGGCTGACGTCGGGCTGACTGGTGAGTTTGGGTTTTCGTCTCGGAGAGTTTTGTTTTTTCCCTGCTGGCTTCCTTTCTCCACTCTGACTCCTTGGCCTCGTGGCCTTGGCTGACCCCAACGCTGCCGCCCCTCCTGCCCTCCCAGCGCCCTGGCTCCGTGCCCAGCTCCCGGCAGCCCAAAAGTAAGTGGTGGGGGGCCCTGTTGGGGTTGGAGCTGTGCTACCTCCTGCCCTCACTGTGGCTGGGTAGAAACCACCCCCAAGCTCCACTGCAGCCCCTCTGCTATGGTGCTGTGCCTGTGTGGTTCTGTGGGTGCTGGGGAGCCCCCACATCCCCCACACCAGCACCCCCACCCAAATGTCTGTTGGGGTCCTGTGACTCACCACCATGAGGGCACCCAGCCAGGAGGACACCCAGCCTGGTGGCTGGGCTCGTCTGTATGTCCCCAGCATATTCCTTATCCCCTGGGGTCGGGGCTGAGCAGTGAGTGTCCAGGCTGTGAGAGTCCGGGCACAGCAGGACAGGGAACACCCCACTCCAGGGCATTGTGCCACCACAAACCATCACCGTGCAGCCACTGCGTACCCCAAAAAACCCTGACAGCCAACAGAAACAAGGAAATGCCAAGGCATGAAAGTGGTGGAAATCCCCATCCCGAATCCGGTCGCCTCCAGCCGCTGGCAGGCAGTGGGAGTGCTGAGACGCATGTGCAGGACACGACTCAGAAGCTGCCTGTGTGTCCGGAGACACACCCAGAGCACCAGGGGGTTCAGCAATAGGGACAGAACGAGGGCAGCCAGGACTGGCTGGAGGATGCAGGCGCAGGCTCCCTCCAGGCCACGGATTGGGAAGCCGGGGCGAGTGGCTGGGATGCTCCCTCCCTTCCTCTGAGCGCAGCATCCCGCTGCCCCGGCGGGATAAACACCCACTTCCTGCCCTTAATCAGCTCCAGAGGGGCTGGGGGGAGGACAGAGAGGGAGAGAAAAAAAAAAAAAACCAAAACGCTGGAAAGAAAAACTCATTTCCTGCGACAGAAGAAAAAGATAAAGTCTGGATTCATTAAAGTGAACTTTACTGGGGAGAGACGGGAAAGAGCCAAACACAATGTCCTTGAAATTTCCTCCGCACGGCTCCGTCCACGAAAACAGGATAAAGCCGCTTCCGCTGTCTCTGCTGGAGTGCACCGGGGGGATTTGGGGCTGGGGGTTCGGTTACAGGCAGTCGAGGTGGGTGCAGACCTGCTGGAAAACCTCCTCCACAGAGCCCTCGGCGTTGAGCTGGGTACAGAGGGGTTAGCTGGGGGACTTGCCCAAGGGCTCTCTCTCGAGAGCAACTGGAACTCTCCCAAGGATGCATTTTGGCCATGGGTGAAGAGACCACAAAGAAGTGAGCCATCCTTGGAGGGGGTTGTGTCGGGAATGAGAGGGGTCAGGCCCACCCCAAACTAGGCAGGATTGAGTTTTCCTGCTTCCCTCATCATCCCCATCCATCACTTCCCCTCCCCTGGGACACAAGCCCCAAGCTGTGGGGCTGGCCTCAGCCGCATTCCCGCTTACCTGGCGGACGATGCCTCTGCTCTGGTAGAAGGCAATGACAGGCTCAGTGGCCTTGTAGTAGGTCTCCAAACGCTTCTTGATGGTCTCCTCGTTGTCATCCACCCTCCCGCTGGTCTCTCCTCGCTTCAGCAGGCGTTTCACCATTGTGTCCTTCCCCGCATCCACGTAGAGCAGCAGCGTGGGGGGCGCGATCTGTGGACAGAGGGGACGTGGCTGTCAGCACACTGAGTTGGCGTGGCTCTGGTTTGCTTTGGCAGGATTGTGGTGGTCAGCATGAGGGTCAGTCACAGATGTCCCCACACCACCCTCTGCCTCCCTCTACAGGGGTCTGGGGGCGAGCAGGACACAGGGATGTTCCCACACCATCTCCTGCCTCCCACCACTTTGGTCTGGGAGCCACCAGGACACTGTTCCAGTGGCCTCCAGGGCCACACAGAGGAAGGCAAAGGGACACTGCAGCCAAACCCTGGCTCTCTGCCATCACCATCATGTCAGCACTGTTGTCACACGCTCTGTCAGCCTGAGGACACCCTGGTCCCTCCCACTGTGCTCTGGGCACAGGCTGTCCCCGAGGCAGGGGGTCCTGCTGCCCAGTTTGGACCCTTCTGGGATGTGATCTCTGCTGGGATGGGGAGCCCAGGCTGCTGCTGGATTGAGTGCCTGTGCTAAGCTGGTGTGTGGCATGGCCCAGCATAGCACAGCACTGCACCATTCCTCACCTTCTTTTCAAACTCCTCTCCCTGCTTCACCTCGCGGGGGTATCCGTCGATCAGGAAGCCCTTGGACACGTCTGCTTTGGCCACCATGGCGTCCCGCAGCATGTCCAGCACCGTGTCCTGCAGCGGGGAGCACAGAGCTGCCACGGCTGGTATGGGACAACAGGACTCCCAGGCAGCATCCCCAGTCCCCGCTGCAAACCCCACCCTGGGACGGCAGGGCCAGAGATGCCTGAGCCACGTGCCAGCCATTAGTGTGGTGGCCCCACTGATACCCCCACACCCCACCACGTGGCAGCTGGTGCTGGTAGGGACTTACCAGGGGCACCAGCTCTCCCTTCTCCATGATGGCCTGCAGCTTCTTGCCCCGCTCCGAGCCCGAGCTGACCTCTGCCCGCAGCAGGTCCCCCGTGGAGAGGTGGGTGTAGCCATACTTCTGCACGATCTTCTCACACTGTGTCCCCTTCCCTGAGCCAGGGCCACCTGCAAGGCACGAGTGTGCCCTGAGCTGTGGGAATCCAGGGCTTCCCTCTGGCTGCCCTGGCAGCTCTGGGACCCTGGCAGGGGTCAGGAACCCCCCTGGACAGAGCCCCCAGAGACACTGTCTGTGATCTCTGTCCATGGAAAAGAGTTTTCAATCTTACAGGATGAATTACAAGCTCTGAGTGTTCGATATAAGTAATAATTAAGTGTGGCACGGGTACAAAAGTAAAATTTTAGGATTCTAGATTAGGGGTCCAAAGGGGACAAGATGGAGGAAATTGGGTGTGCCTTGTCCTTTTTCTCCTTCTTCATGCCCTCCATGTCTCACTGTGGTGTTGGCATTTTTCTGTTGGTTCAGGCTGGGGACACACTGTCCAACGTAGGTAACAGATATTGGCACGTTCTTGTAAATCCAGCCCAGGGAGTTTCTGGTATTTAATGTTTGTAACATCCCACTGAGGGCAGAGCCCCACACGCTGCCCTGCAGGACAGAGCTGGGCAGGGCAGCAGAACATGTTGGAGATAAACAGAATAAACAACCTGGAAACCAGCACAGACCAATTATGGCTTCTTCTTTGGCAATGGGGCAGAAAGACAGAGACTTTCTACAATTTCAGAATCATCAATACCTCAGATTCTGACACCGAGCCACGGGTAAGGAGAGGGAGGGGTACACGGAGCAGCAGCGCAGACACACACAAGCCCCCAGAGCTCAGTGACACGTCACTTGGTGTCCCCAAGCCCAGCACCAAGTGGATGGACAGAGCTCCTCTTGAGGTTTCCCAAATGCTTGGGAGTGGCATGGGCTGCTGGGAATTGGCATATGGGCACCACACCCTGATGGCACCCAGGGCATCACCACCCAGGGTTTTGTCACATTCCCTCCCAGGGGTTTACTGTCACATCATCCCAAATGCTGCCACCCCATGCCTGGCCAGAGGTGCCCTCCTGGTCCCAGCATACCCCACGTGGACTTGAGCAGCCAAGCTGGAGCCACGGCCATCCCACAGTGCCTGGGAATAGCCCAGTCTCAGCCTCCAGCCCTGTTTGCCCAGCCTAGAGGTACAGGGAAAAGGCCTGGGCTGACCCCACCAGTGACAGGACCCAGACACAGACTTACCCACCACAAAGATGATTTTGTGCTGCTTGAGCTTTTCTGGAAAAAAGAAAGGAAAACAAATTATCAAAAGCCAAAAGGTCCATCAGGGAGTGAGGTGTCCCCAGGGGGTGCCAAATCCAGGGCAGGCATCCCTGGGGATAGAGGGGACCGATCCAGGAGAGTCCTGGGGGGAAGATGGAGAGGGAAGCAGACGTGTGTCCTGGTCACCTGGGCAGGTTGGGATGTCTGGCCACATCTGAGCACAAAGACCCCATGGCACCTTGGCCTGGGGCTGGAATTCCCGTGCCACGTGGTGTCCCAGAGGTGGTCATTGTCCATGGCTCCACTGCAGGCAGGGACTGGCCTCATCCATCCCTGTGGCTGGCTTCTCACCCCGCTGGGCTAACTGGGGCCGTGGCAGGCTCAGCTTGGCACGGCCACCTCGAGCACCTGGCACAACCCCAGCAGTCCCTGGACCCCAGCATCAGTCCCTGGACTGGTGGCCGACGTGCAAGTGGCACTGAGCGCCTGTCCCCTGCCCAGCACCCTGGCACAGGGCTCTCACCACCTGTGGGGTCTGTGCACCAGCCGTGGTGTGGGGTGATGCCAGGGGGTGATGCCGAAGGGGGAAGCAGAGCTAAAAATAAAGTTGGGCTGCTCTGGGGCCACTTTCCCATCTCCTGATTACAGCTGGATGAAATTTCAACTCCTTGGCACTCAGCACTCCCCAGAGCTGGGGACAGAGCCAAGTGTCTGGCAGGGACCAATGGGATGTGGGGCATGTGGGGGGGCTGGAGGGACATGGGGGACAGACAGAAGGGAGGGAGGCAAGGACACAGGGGCACGTGGAGGGGGGGAATGCAAAGAGGACCAGGGGCTGCACGTAACGGGGACAAATGCAGGGGGGCAGAGGCAGGGAGGGAAGGGGGATGCAGAGGGGGTGGATGCAGGGAGGACCAAAGGGGATTAATTCCAGGGGGGATTGATGCAAGGAAAAGGATACAAGGGAGACAGGGAGATGCAGAGGGAATGGATGCAGAGGACACAGAGGGGACGGATGCAGTTGGAATGCATGCAGGGAGATGGATCACTCACCTGCCGACATGGTGCCGCGGTCCAGGCACAGGAGCACTTAAGGCTGCCAGGAAAGAGCAGGATAAACAACTCAGCACATCAGGTCACCAAGAGTCTGGGAAGAAAAAGGGTCTCCTTTTTTGGCCGTGATGGTGCCCAGCTCCAAGGCCAGGCTGGGGGGATGGGACGGAAGACACAACTCCTGGCTCAGCCCTGGAATAGGGAGCTGAGAGATCTCTGCTTCTGCGGCCATCACTCACCTGGTTCCCAGCAGTCACCCTCCGCATCCGGCTGCGGTAAGGGCATCCCCATGCCGGGTGACGCGTGGTGACGTTGCCGGCTTCCTCCCCTGCCCTGCCCACATCCCAGTGCCTGGGGTGCTGCCTGACAGCAGGAAACCCGCTTGGGATGGCCGGTGCCACCACAACACCGAGTGATGGAGGCAGCACCCCCAGCTCCCCACGGGCTGCTTTTAGGGGGGGGTCCTAAGGAGGGGGTTGCAGCACCCCACTGCACCCCCAGGACCTCCAGGGCGTCTTTGGCCACCCCACCTGCCCACACCCAGCCCCGCAGCTGCCGACCTGCTTGGCCACGGTGCGTCACCCCGAACCGGCTGGACGGGGTGCAGGCAGGGGGCATCCCGTGGCCAGAGGAGCCCGCAGCCGCTGACAGGTCGTGTTACAGCCTCGAAAGGGCAGCGGCTAAGAATGGCCGGACTGAAACCGGCACCGGGTCACATCCCACCAGCGCTGCGGGGACAAAGTCCCGAGATGTCCCCCACGGGGCGTGGGGAAGGCAGGACCCCCGGGTCCCTAACTGCGGGGGTGCTGACACCCAGGACAGCTGGCGCCAGTGCTGGTGGGGTGACGGGGCTGCGGGCTGGGTGCCTGACCCAATGCGGTGCCGGTGCCGGTGCGGGGGATGCGCCGGCGAGCGGCCGGGGGAGATGGGGCTGCGCTGGGGTCGGGGCTGGGGAGGGGCTGCAGGGCGGCCTTGTGACCCCCCAGCCAAAGCATCGGGGGCTGCACCCCGGGGTGCCCCCGCGACCTCAGCCCAGCGCCAGCTCCAGCCCACCCCTCCCACTGCACCGGCAGCCAGCAGCCGCTCCCCGGGACCCGAGCCCCCGCACCGGGCGGCTCCAGCGCCCCTGCGGTGCCCCCGCCATCCCTCGCAAGCGCCCAGCAAAGCGCCCCGCGCTGCCCCGGGCCCCGCACTGACCGGGGTCCCGTGTCCCGCACTGACCCGACCCGATCCGCACCAACCCCCGTGTCCCCGCACCGCACCGCACCGCACCGCACCGCACCGCACCGCACCGCACCGCACCGCACCGACCCCCGCGTCCCGCACCGACCTGGCCCCGCGGGTCCCGCACGGCCCGGCCCCGCCGCCCGGCCCGCCGGTACCGCTATTTATAGAGCACGGCGGCGCGCGGGGCACGCCGGGAGCGCGCGGCACCGGCGGCGCGAGCGGGCGGCGCGGCGGGGACGGGAGCGCGGCACGGCGGGGACGGGAGCGCGGCACGGCGGTGGCACGGCGGTGGCACGGCGGGGACACGGCGGGGACACGGCGGGGACACGGCGGGGACGCGGCGGGGACACGGCGGGGAGGACGCGGTTCGGCCCTGCAGGCTCGGGGGGTCCGGGCCCGCCGGCGAGGGCAGCCCCCACCCTGCCCGGTCTGGGGTCTCCGGGGCGCCTCCGCCCCCAGCTCCTCGGAGGGGAATGCTGTTTGCGTCACTGTCCATGTGTCACCTTCCCTTTTCTGCCCCCATCCCGTTCTCGAGTCCCGATCCCTGTCCCTAATATCAAGCCCCCATCCCATCCCTGTGTCCATCCCTAATGTCCCCATCCAATCCCCGTGTCCCCATTCCCATCCCTTCTGTCACGATCCTTGTCCCTAATGTCCTTATGTCCCCATCCCATCCCTATGTCCCCATGCCCCCACCCTCCAGCTTACACCCCCTCTCCCTCAGCTCCAGGGGTGTAAAAACCCCGGGAGCGTTGTGTCCTTGTTCACATCTGCTCAGTGAGAGATGCCGAATTCCAAGCCCAATAGTACAGATTTTATTTAACAATAAAATATGAGGTAGAGAAAGAAATAGAAAAGAGGGACTGCATGTGTGGGGGAGAGAGAGAGATTGGTCAAGCAGAATATTGTCACCATCTGTGGATCCCACAGCATCATGTTGGTCCTTCTTCACCCTGGTCGTGATGAGGGTCCCAAGGTTGTTGAAAACTTCTCACTATTTATACATTTTTGCAATGAAGACATTAATGCTCATTGGCTACACAGTTCCTTTATTCCATTGGTTAGAGGATTCCCTCTCTTCTAATGTTATTAATCCCACGCTGTCTCTCTTCCACTGAGTCCATGGTTTCGCTCTCCCCCCTGCCAGAATTACCTTCTACCCAGCTGGAGCAGATCCCATCCACCAGTTACCTGGCTGGCTTTCCTTGTGGATTCTTTGTATCATTATCAGTGACACATTCTTCTCCCACAGTTTTGTTTACCACCCCTAATCTGAGATAATGCTTTGGCAATAGTACCACCTTTATTTTATCTCAAATTCCTCTTACGAATCCAGCAGGGGGAAGAGGGGCTTGGGTGGTTGTAGATGCTGTCTATCCCATGAGTTGGGGTGATGTTTGAGCAGTGCCATGTGTATGAGCAGCTGCCCCTCCACAGCTTGCCTGATGTGCCAACCCCAGCGCCAGTGCCATCGTGCTGCTCCCTTCTGTGCCCATCTCATGGCAACGTCCTTCTGTGGCACCAGGCTGTGACAGGAAACGGTGATCTCCCAGTCCTCGCACTTACCTGCCCTTCCTCCTCCTCTGGGACTGCAGAGACCCTGTGACCCCAGGGCACCTGGCTGAGGGGGACACAAGCTCTGTCACTGCCAGAGCTGGAGTCAGCCAGGGACTGGACATGGATCCCACCTGGACATGCTGCCACCTTGCAGCACCCTCCTGTGTGCCCAGGGACAGTATTGCTGGGGGTCACTGCCATCATCCCCAAAAACCCCTCCAGAGCCAGGCTCAAGGTAACAGACTGCAGCAATATTTATTCCTGTACAAACAATTACAAAACATGGATGCCCCACTGCTTCCCCCAGCACTGAGCCCCTCAAAACCCCAGCCACAGCCAGAGGGAAACTGAGGAATGGATTCCTGCCAAGGCTCAGCACCCAAACACACCATATTTGGGTGCTTTCCCCAGATCAACTTCTCTGCTGCTGAGAAATTAGTAACAAAGTCCTGTCCCAGCCAGAGGGTGCCAAGAGGCACCACTGCCCCCCACTACCTGCCCACTTTTAAATTGTTTATAGGCAGCTACTGGCCCTTTGTTTCCAATAATGAGCAGCCCCTGCTGACTCCTTTGTCCAGGAAACCCAAGTAGAAACCCCAGGATTAGAAGCAGGGAGAAAAAAACCCAAAACCCCCAAAAAGCTCCCAAAAATCCCATCTTTCAGTTAGAAAGGGTTCTGGCAGTGTGGGGCGCAGTGGTGCTGGGAGGGGCTGGTGTTTCTGAGGTTCTGGGACAGGGAGGGTGATAATGTCACCCCCATGGGGTCCCACCAAAAACTGTGGGGTTCTGCTGTGGGAAGGATGACTGAGGACTGGGATGAGGGGCTGGGGGGGCTGAGCTCCAAAAGGGGGTCTCCTCACCCAGACTGCTGGGGGGAAGAGTCTCTGTGGTGACCTCAGAAGTGGTGCAAACCAAAACGGAGCCGAGGAGTCCTGGAACCCCCCTATAGCCTCACAGGGGCTGCAATGTGCACGGACCAGGATGGGGCAGGATATCATGGCCAAGTATCCTGCACACGGAGGGGGGACACCCCATATCTTACATTCACCACCTGGTCCCCAAATACCAGCTCAAACCCCACCACATCCCAGGTGCAAGGAGCCACCACGCACAACAGCAGTGGTCCTGTGGGAGGCAGCTGGTGGCACCTGATGCCAGGATCCCACCACTCCCAGGGGGATGCAGGGGAGCCCCCATCCATCCCAGCTGCAGGGGTCTGCACAGCAGGCATGGGGCAGCCCCTAGGTCCAGGTGGGGTGGGAGAAGGTGATGTTGTAGAGGTTGGCCCAGCTGGCAAAGACCCTCTTCTCGGTGATGAAGCGGTGGTGGTTGCCCCGGCGGCTCCGCTCGTTGTGGATGTAGGTTGTGCACTCGTCGGGGCCCTTGGGTTCGTAGTAGTGGTAGGGCAGGCGGCGGGGCGGGGGGTGGCGGCTGCAGTGGGGAAAGAAACACTGGGTGAGCCCCATGGTGGGGTCAGGGCGCTGGGGTGGGCGCCTGGGGGTCTCCTCACCCGCAGTAGCTGGGTGGCACCATGCCATAGACGTGGATGGCGTCGCACAGCTCCACCGCGATCACCATGGTGAACCAGCCAGTGCTGAGCCACGAGCGAGACTTCTCCCTGGGGAGCAAAAACAACAGGAAGGATGACGGGGGGAGGTGATGTGGATAAAGGACCCCCTTAGTGTCCCCAGCGTGCCTCATGGACCCCCAGCTTAATGCTGCAGCCCGTGAAGCAGCTCCAAGAGTCAGCTGTGTCTTGGGAACCTGGAGAAAGGGGGACACAGCAAAAGAGGCGGCTCTGAGGTACCTGTCCTTCCCTGTCTCTCCCCGAAACAAGTCATCAAACTGCTTCATGCGGCCGGGGGAGACAACGTAGGCTGTCATGTTGGGGAACGAGGCGCAAACGCGCTGGATGATCTTCAGGAGGCTCTTCTGCATCTTGGTGGGCGGCCCCCAGAAGATGAAGATGGTCTCCGGGGTCTTGTTGACGAACTCTTGGGGCCGCTTGAGGACACGGTAGAGGCTGGAGTGGGCCACCACGCGGAAGCTGGTCTTGTTGCCCACATCAGCACTGTAGCCCGTGGTGGGAGCATCGTTCATGCGGATGGTGCACTCAGCCCCGTCGATGGCCGTGCCCAGGTGGGTGCCCAGGAGGTGGCTGGAGCTGGTGACAATGACGCATTGGTGGCAGCGGGCAGTCAGGGTCTGGTGATGACAAGTGCCGTCAGCAGGTGACTTTTGGTGTCTCCGTGGACAGGGTACTGTTCCCTGCCACTGTCCTCGGGAGGGGACAGTTTGGCTGGGTGCCAGCAGAGGGACAGACCCTGTGTCACCGCCCAGGCCCGGCCCTGCTGCCCAGCCCGTACCTTGTTCCCGCAGACAGGCAGGTACCCGCTTCTCACCCCCCACTTCTTGAGGTCGGGGGGCCGGCGGGCTCTGCCCCGCAGGCGGCTGTAGGGGAAGACCTCGCTCCCGTTGCCGGAGCTGTAGATGATCAGCAACATGATCAGGGCAAAGAGGACCCCCAGGGCGGCGGCGCGCTGGCTCTGCGGGCGGGGGGAGAGCATCAGCCGCTGCCCCCACCCCACGGGGGTCGGCATCCACCCCACTCCCAAGGCATCTCCAGCAGGATGCCTGCTGTCCCCAGGTGGTCCCCGAGGTGATTTTCTGGCACTCACCGTGCTGCCACTCATGTCTCCGTGCCAGCCTCAGCACACAGCGATCGTCCCGCGAGCACCTGCAAGGCATGTGGTCACCCCCAGCCTGGCCCATCGCCCCCAGGCTGCCAGGGTACACGGGATGAGTCTCCAGGTCCCCCTCTGAAGATGAGAACATTCCCCCGGAATTTATGAGGGGAAAAAAAATGCTGTTGACAGAGGCTGGGCAGACTCCGGGGTGTGGAACAGCCAAACCCAGCCGCAACTTATGCCTGGGGAATCCCCACGTTAAACCGGGTCCAGGGAGGATTATCCTCCCCTCGTGGGGATGAAACCACTCAAACCGCAGGGTTAGGGAGGGTCAACCTGCTGCACGTGCAGAGAAATTCCATTAAAACCACCGCCACAGAAGCCTTGGATCAAGAGGGAATGGAAGGAAATGAGACCTAACCCACTCAGTGCATGCATGGGATTGCATCCAGCAGGGTTGCAGGGATCTCTCCAGCCCCAGAACCCACTCGAATTTCCACTCAAAGTGGACTGACCCAATTTAGTTTTGGGAGCCCTGGTTAATGAGCCCCAGCCATTCCCGGAGCGCTCCAAGCAAATGGAAATTAAAAACCACTGAAGCCTCTTTACTAATTGTCACAAGGAAAATTATGCAACAGCTTGAGATCTACCCCTGGGGGGAGCTGACACCTCGAAACGCTCCCAGGCCCGGGGGTGGTGCCAGAAGGTGCCAGCCTGCCCGGGGCGCCCAGGCCATGCCCGGCGTGGTGATGCTGAGGGGCTTCACCGTGCGAGGGCTGGGGACGCGGTGGGACCCCCGCTCCCGGACCCCTCCTGGCTCCCTCCACAGTCTCGGGCCATGTGGGGGCACAGGGAGCCTCACCTGCCGGGGGCTCTCATGGAGTCCGCCACCTCCTGCGCCCCGCGGGCGGCGGGCGCTGCCCGGCCCCTGCAGCGGGCTCGGCCATGGCCGGCACCGGGGCTCACATCGCCGCTCTGCGGGAGAAGGCTGCTTCAGACCCCCCCTCCTCCGCCGGGGATCTCCCAGCCCCGGATGCGAACCGTGCCGCCCTCCGGGAACGGAAAACCCGCCCGGCCCGGGGTGCGAACCTCCCGCCGCTCCTACGCGCGAGTCCTCCCGCGCCCCGGGGAGCATCCCCCCGCCACCGGCAGCGGCCGCGGCGACACGGGGGGGAGCCGGACCCTTCCCACCCCTCCATCCCTCTGCGCCGGCCCCGGGAACAGGGGCCGCTTCCCCGCCCGGCCACGGCGCGTTCCGCCCCTGCACCGGCTGAACGGGCCCGGCGGGGAGGTCCACCGACCGCTCCGGCCCGCAGTGCGCCCCGGTACCGCTGCCGATATCGATACCGCTGCCGATGCCGGTACCGTTACCGCTGTCGTTACCGAAACCGCTGCCCCCGCCCAGGCCGGGTCCTAGTGCCGCCCTCCCGGGGTGGGGGAGCACCGCCGGGTCCTAGCGCCGCCTCCCCGCACCGAGAGAGCCGCCGGATCCTAGTGCCGCCCTCCCGGACCGGGAGAGCCGCCGGATCCTAGTGCCGCCCTCCCGGACCGGGAGAGCCGCCGGATCCTAGTGCCGCCCTCGCGGACCGAGAGCCGCCAGATCCCAGTGCCGCCCTCCCGGACCGAGAGAGCCGCCGGATCCCAGTGCCGCCATCCCGGACCGAGAGAGCCGCCGGATCCCAGTGCCACCCTCCCGGATCGGGAGAGCCGCCGGATCCCAGTGCCGCCCTCCCGGACCGGGAGAGCCGCCAGATCCTAGTGCCGCCCTCCCGGACCGGGAGAGCCGCCGGAAAGACCGGGACTGATCCCCCGGTGCCCGGTGCGGACAGGGGCCCGGGGCCAGCCTGCCCGCTGTGCCAGGAGCAGCACGCCGCATTGCTGGCATGCCGAGCTCTCCCCCGCGCTGGCCCGGCAGCTCGGGGCCCGCTCTGGGGAAGAGCTCCACCGCCGGCAGGGACCTGCATCCCTGACGCCTCTCCAGAGCGATTCTGGCTCCGCTGTGCCGGTGATGCCTTGCCCTGCGTAGGGCTGTGGAAGATGAGACAGCAGGCAGAGTTCCTTGGGCTCCTCTGCTGAGCTACACTGCAGCACCCCCAGGTCTTGGACCACCCGCTCCTCACTGTGCCCCAGCATCTCTGCTCCTCCTCTCATCCCTGAGACAGCACCAGACCCACCCAAACATGCGGCACGTGTTTATATGTTCAAAGGACTGCTGTGGGCTCAGGGCCACGCACTTGCCCATGGCATGTCCCATCTCTCCAGGGACATGGGAGCTGCCAGTGCTGTGTGACAGCCCAGCAGCACTGAGCCCTGTGGGACTGAGGATCACGCCAGACCCAGCACCCATCCTACGTAGATGCAGCTGCTGGTTCCCAAATAACCTCAACTGCTTTCAGCACCCTCTTTCATGTTTAGGCTCAGCTCTACCCACTTGTCACCTCCCAATTATTTATAGCCTGGCAGCCTGTCATAAGGTGTTGAGTATCCCCCCTCCCTCACTCCTTGTCCTGTCCTACAGCCACAAGGGGCACAGCAAGGGGCACCACTGAATTAAAAACAATTTTAATGGCCACATTTACTTTGGTCTGAATTCAAGGACACTTGTGACAAGGCAACTCACAGTCCCTAGGGCACATGTGGCTCCAGGGCTTCCCAGTTGAGGGGATGCAGGCACCAAGCAGCAGAAGGCAGAGCCTGGATCCAGCTGCCTGCACCCCACACCCAGCACTGTCCAGAGGGCAACAACTAGGACGAGGACCACAGTAGAGCTTCGTCCCTGTGAGAGGCACCAGTCTGTGGCCCTGGTGGGGCTGAGCATTTCTGCCCCATGTCCTGCTGGAGTCCAGCAGAATGTCTAATCCTGCACTAAATATTCCTCCTAGTAGAGAGAGCAGAAAACCAGGTCTCCCTGGGTCCATCCAGGCAGGCGTTTGGAGCTGGTGGGACTGCATGGGTCCAGCTCATGCTCCCCATATATCAACAGGGGGTTCTCATCCACCAGCTGGGGAAACAGGCAGTGCTGCTGCAGAGATGGAGACTCCCTGCTCCAGGTCTTGGCAAAAGGTGTCCAACCATGCCACTGGCAGAGCTAAGACATGTTGCTGCAGGATGGAAGCTGCCCGGCCGCTGAGGTTCTTGCTGCCTCACCCCGTGGCTGGCGCTCTACCTGCCCGCCCAGGATGGGTGGTTGAAGACAATGTTCCTCCTCTTGGCCCAGCGGGAGAAGATGGCTTTCTCGGTGATGAAGCGGTGCCCAGCACGGCGAGCTTGCTCGTGCATCAGGTACATCTTGCACTCGTCCAGCCGGCCCTTCTCAAAGTAGTGGTACGGCACGCTGGAGTGGTTCTTTTCCCTGGCAGGAGGGGACAGGGCGAGTGTGAGACTTGGGGGGGACACCGGACCACCCCACATCTGCCCAGCCACCCCCCACACCTGCAGTAGCTGTCGCTGACCATGCCAAAGACACAGATCTGCTCGCACAGCTCCATGGCCAGGATCATGGTGAACCAGCCCGTGCTCAGGAAGGAGCCGGATTTCATCCTGCAAAGCATGGTGGTCACACTGGAGTGGGTGGCACTGTGCTGCTGGCCCTCCCACACTATGGGTACTCAATGTGGGGACAGGTGGTACGTGATGGGCCTCCTCAGAAGCCAGCAGTACCTGTTCTTCCCTGTCTCATTCTGGAAGATATCGTCACAGTATGTCATCTTCTCCTCCGTCAGGGTATAGATCTGCAGCTGGGGGTATTTCTCCATCACCTTGACCAGCGCCTGGTAGGTTGAGCCCATCTTCTCCCTGTTCATCTTTTTTGCCGGCCCCCAGATAAAGTAAAGGGTCTCTTGTGACTGCTGGAAGAAGTAGGGCTGGTTGCCCAGCAGCAGCGGAACGCTGGTGTGCGAGACCACCCGGATGGTGCTGCGTGCCCCCACGTCCTGCTCGTAGCCGCTGGTGGGGGCATGGTTCATGCGCAGGACGCACTCCTGCCCGTCGATGGCCCGTCCCAGCTGCGAGCCCAGCATCTGCCCCGAGCTGGAGACGATGGCGCAGTGGCGGCACAGCGCTCGCTCCAGCGGCTGTGGGGAGACACGCCGTCAGCTCCTCCTTCCCTCCCGCAGCAGCTGGATACACCTCAGCCCCTTCCTGCCCTTCCCAAAGGACAGGGAAACTGAGGCACAGGTGGGCCGAGCCGCCCCACCGGTCCCAGCGCTGCCGCATCCCCACGCACCTTCCCGTCGGGAACGCGGCTGTAGCCCTGGAAGCTGCGGACGCTGGAGGCGGTGGGGCTGTCCCGCAGCCCCGGGGCCGAGCAGCAGGGCTGCCCGTGGTAGCAGAGCAGGATGTACAGCACGGCGGCCACCACCGCGCACACCAGCGTCAGGAAGAGCCGGACCTGGAAGCAGAGCGGGGGGAGCTCTCCGGGCCTGTCCCCGTGCACCGGCCCCGCGCCGGATGCCGGTGGCCCCGTGGCCAAGAGGGAGTTTCCCCCCGGAGGGTGTTGAGGTGTGCTGGCGGAGCGGTGCCGGGCCCGGCTCGCTCCCTGCAGCGGCGATGCTCGCACGCCCTACGGGCTCCGTGCCGCCCGCGGGCACCGGGCTCAGCCCCTCCGGCCCCTCGCCCGGCCCCAGCGGTACTCACCAGCATCTTCATCCTCGGGGGGCTGGCGAGCCCCCGGGCGGGGTCCGGGGGTCACCGGGAGGCTGGGGGCTCGCACCCTGCAAGCGGAGCGGGCTCAGCGGGGCGAGGTCGCCTAGCGGGATCCCCGCCACGCCTCGTGCCGGGACTTCCCCGAGGCCGCTACCGGGATCCCCCCACGCACTCTCATTCCCGTTCCCCGGGGTCCCCCACATGTGCAGTCCAGCTCCCCCCGTGCCTCCGCGGGTGCCGCCCGGCCGGGCAGGGGCCGCGGCGTCCCCGGTTCCCGGTGCTGGCCCCACTCACCGAGCCGGGAGCCACCGGCGGGTCCCGCATCCCGCCCGGAGTGCGGCCGGTGGGCCGCGGCGGGGCGGAGCCGAGCGGGCACGGCCGGAACCGGCACCGGGACCGCCCCCGGCCGCCCGCCCCGCCCCGCGACCCCGCTTCCCCGGGAGCGCGCCCGCCCGCGGGCTCGTGCCCGCGCACCGGGACCGGCCCCGCGCCCAGCTCCTGTGTCCCGGCACCGATCCCCGCCTCTCTCCCTGCCCTGTGCCTCGGGAGCGACCCCACGGCTCCTTCCCCCTCTGGCTCGGCCCTCTCAGGCTCCCTCAGCTCTGCAGCCCCCCTGTCCCCTCCGGGCAGCAGCAGCTCCCGATGAGCCCAGGGACACCGCGAGGGTCCCGAACGGCTCAGGACCGGGACCAGGGCAGGGGACACCCTGGCACCCCAGACCCCATCGAATGGCCCCAGGGGCTGCCCCCATCACCTGCAGCCCGTCCTGCCAGGGCCAAGCCGGAGCACCCATGGGAAGTGTCCCCAGAGCGAGCTGCCCGCTGGCCCGGGGCAGGGGGGGCACTGAATTTCTTCCACTGGAGATTAAGAAACATGAGATGTAACCTTGAAACCAATCCCCCACACTGTCCCGAACAGGCCTGAAAACGGAGAGGAAATGACAGGGACACCACTGGGCTCCTGCACAGGAAGCAAGGCTGGAGGGGGCGGTCACACCGGCAGCTGCTCAGTCACCACTGAATTCTTCCACCCTCTGATTCCTTCTGCCCCAGCCCAGAACCACCCTTGTAGAGTGGGCTGAGCCCCGGCCAGCAGGCGAGCAGCAGGGAATTTGACAGCTCAGCATGGCCTGGCAGCCTCTGCAAGAGCTGGAAACAAACCTGCAGCCAGAGCCTCACCTCTGGACCCTCTGCTGGCTCCTGCAGCCAGGCTCAGCTGTGGCCCTCGGGGTGTTCTCAAGCCACCAGCATCACCCCAGGCAGGATGGGAGGCTGTGGGGCATGCTGCTGGCAGGAAATTCACAGTACATGCATGAAGGGTTAGAGTGCCCTAAATCTGCCCTCCCCAGGCAGGGTACAGCATCCCCAAGAATGGCAGAGGCAGCACAAAGTCTGGCCAGGTTGTCTCTGGTGCTTCCCTGCCTGACCTCACCAGCAGGACCTTTTCAGCAGGATGTCATGCACTGCCCAGGCCATGCAGCTGAACCCACCCTGGCAGGCTTGTGGCACCCTGTGGCATGGGCAGAGGACAGGGAGCGAGACTTACAGACGTTTATTGAGGGTGATGCTGCTTGCTGTGCTCCAGGGGAGCTGCCAGGGCAGCAGCTGCTGCCAGGAGAGGAAAAACCCCGGGGACAGGACACTGCCACCACACCTGCCTGCTCAGCCCCAGCCTGGCTGGCACATGGAGCCTCGTCCAGGGCAGGAATCCAGCCAGGACTGAGAGCTGTGATGGGAACCACACCCAGCACTTCCCTGTGATCCAGGACAATTTCTCGCCACCCCCTCAGCTGGGTGGGACATGGGGCAGCACTGTCCCTGCTCCCTCTGCATACCCAGCCTCATGGGAGTCCCTCTTCAGAAGGGCAAGAGCCCCCAGCACTGTGATTAGTCTTTCCAGAAGCAAATGGAGAAGGAAAACCTGCCCTTAGCAAGCCCAAAGTCTCATTTCTCACCTTTCATACTAGAATGAAAAAAATCCCACAAACTGTAGGTAAACTTTTAAATAAAATTCCCAGAAGGAACAACTACTGGGCTGAGCCAGAGCTGAGGGGAAGGAGTGCCCAGAGTGGGCAGGGCAGCCCCAGCTGGGGAGCAGGTCCCTCAGCAGGGGCTCTGGTCCCTCGCTTGATGAGCCTTGGATGAATCCTGCTTCTCTTTGGTCAGTGAATTGTAAACTACAGGTTTAGTCTCTGCAGGAGGGAACGTGGGAGCAGCTCAGTGCTGGGCACCTTGGAGATGTCTGCCTGGAGCTGCAGGAAAAGTCTTTTCCTGGCTATGATGCTGCAGCGTGGGCACCTCTTCATCTCCTCAGCCAGGCCTTCAGTCTGATTTCTTGGCATGTTTCCTGCTCTTCCACATGACAAACATTATAAAAACACCTGCCAAGAGAGAGAGAACCAATTGAGGTAGGAAACTTAATTCCAGGCCCTTCTACAACACCTGGCAATGAGAAACGGAATCTCAGCAGAGAGAGAAAGACAATTCTTCTGTCCAGAGGCTCAAACAGCCAAAAATCACAAGCAGCCCCAAGTCCCTGTGCCAGGCGAAGCTGCAACAGTAACCACAGAGAGTGTAAGTGTCACACGTTAGCTAAACCAGTAGCAACCCTCTTCTCTATTCCTAATTTAGAAGTTTCTAATTAGAACCACAGCAATAACTCTCACCTATAAATAGCAGCAGCAGGAGCCCGGCTGCCACAGGGATGATAACTGCATATTCCCGAGGCAGGAAATACTGGTGGATCCCATGGTCACTGTCGATGAAGGGCTGCAGGGACACAGAGGGGTGTCAACAGGTGGGCACAACACCTCGAGTGCAGCCTCGAGGTTTTGGGAGAAACATGGAAATACCTGCTGTGAGATGGCTAAAAAAGGGTGCCCAGAGCTGCAGGTGGCTCGGCCACAGAGACAAAATGAAGGTTTTGGTGTTCAGTGGATAATGGCGGGGGGGCTATGGGGCTGGCACAGGGTCCCACAGCCCCGGGGGCTCGGGGTGGGCAGAGCTGCTGGTGCACAATACAGCAAATCCCTCTGTCCCTGCAGAAAGGAGCAGCTGCCACCGGCTCTGCTCCGTGGTTATCCCAGCAGGATCGCTCTGCAGAGGCCAGTAGAAGGCTCTGGACGCTAGGGAGCACTGTGAGGATTCCCAACAGCAGCCAATGCTCCTGCAGCTCTGGGAATGCCGGGAGCACAGATATGGACGGGGCAGCAGAGCGAGCAGATGCAAAAGGGGAATTCAAATCGCTTGGAGTTGGAGGGGAAGCTGCTGGGAGTTCAGACTGAACCTGGCCTCTCACACCTGGAAAGCTCATGGGGAGAAGGTTCTTTCCAGGGAGAAAATCACTAATGACCTCAGCTGATGTGTCTCCAGAACTGGGCAGCCTCACAATCACTTTCCCAGAGCCCTGCATTCCCTAAACTCTTCTCTTCCCTTACAGATTTGGTAAGATTTGTCTCTTTCTATGTTTTCCTCTGTCATCTCCCACCAGAACCAGGAATCTGGGGGATGCAAATGTGAACATTGATGACTACACCTCCATCAGGGCCAGGCTTCAGCTCTTCCCAATGGCTCATCCAGCCCTGGCTCATCAGCCCATCTTGGAACAGCAGGTGGGCACCACGATCAATGTTTGGTGCTGCCCAGGCAAGGCCAGGAACACCCAGATGGGATAAGGACAGTGCCAGCGCACAGAGGAAGACCTGCCCTGAAATTTTTAACCCAAAGGCAAGAGCCCTTCGGGCACACAGACACATCATCACCTGAACAAAGGCCGGGGAAACACCTGAGTATGGCGTGACTGGGATTACATTGGCCAGAGGAACCCGTACCAGTACGATGATCCAGAGGGTGTAGTAAACGAAGAGGACGAGGCTGAAGGCGACCAAGCCGAACCCAACCAGCTGGTCCGTCGCTGTGGCCTGCAAAGGGAGAGGCAGCGCGGGATCCCCGGCAGCGCCTGTGCCGGAGCGCCTCAGGGCACCTGCGGCTGCTGCCGCGACCGGGCAAAGGGGCAGGGCACCGCGGGGAGGAGACCGCGGCGGATGCGCCAGCGCGGGCGGCCGTGCCGGGCCGGGCCGGGCCGGGCCGGGCCGCGGGAGCTCCCCCGGCCAGGTAACACCGCACCCCAAGGGCCGCTCCCGGGAGGCGGCCGGGCCCGCTCTCTCCGCAGAGGCGGCAGCCAGGGAGCCTCGCGAGGGCTCCGGGCCGCGGTTCAGCCCAAGCCCCCGGTGCCGAGCAGGGACCGACAAACCCAGCCAGCCACCCTCCCTCCCGCGCCGCTCCGGGCCGGGCCCGCACTCACCATGGCGCCGCCGCCGCCGCCCGCCGGCCCCGCCTTTCCGGCGCGGCCACCAATCAGCGAGCGGCCCGCCAACCCCGCCCCGGGAGCGGCCAATCGGCAGCGGCGGTGGGCGGGGCGCGCGCGAGGCCCCGCCCCCAGCCCCGTCACCTCCCGGAGCCGCGAAACGCTCGGAGAGAGCGGCGGGAACGGGGCGGGAACGGGGCGGGAACGGGGCGGGAACGGGGCGGGAACGGGGCGGGAACGGGGCGGGAACGGGGCGGGAACGGGGCGGGAACGGAGCGGGAACGGAGCAGAGAGAGCGGCGGGAACGGGGCGGGAACGGGGCGGGAACGGAGCAGAGAGAGCGGCGGGAACGGGGCGGGAACGGGGCGGGAACGGGGCGGGAACGGGGCGGGAACGGGGCGGGAACGGGGTAGAGAGAGCGGCGGGAACGGGGCGGGAACGGGGCGGGAACGGGGCGGGAACGGGGCGGGAACGGGGCGGGAACGGGGCGGGAACGGAGCAGAGAGAGCGGCGGGAACGGGGCGGGAACGGAGCAGAGAGAGGGGCGGGAACGGGGCGGGAGCGGGGTGGGAGCGGGGCGGGAGCGGGGCGGGAGCGGGGCGGGAACGGGCCGGGAACGGGCCGGGAACGGAGCAGAGAGAGCGGCGGGAACGGGCCGGGCCGGGCTCGGGCAGAGAGGCGGGCTCGGGCGCGGGCCCGGCCCGCTCAGCGCGGAGAGCAGCGCCGCTGCCGTCCGTATCTCTCCCGCAGGGCTGCGGTCCTTGCCCCGCTCGGCGCTCCTGTGCTCCAGTGCCGCTGCCTTTCCGTGCGAGCGCCGTTCTCTGGTTGCATCGCGCACCTGTGGTGGGGATGGATCCCGACACCAGCTCTAGTCCCCGGGACACTGACGTCCCACGCCCCAGCCGTGCCTCCAAACGCACCCGGGGGCAGCGGGAGGAAAGGAACAAGCTGAACCAAACAGCCAAGGGACAGGCACAAACGACAGAATCATAGAATTGGCTGCCTCCCCTTCCTGAAACAAGGGAAAAGGGAAGACCATGCTTGGGACTCAGAGGTGCACTGACCTTTGTGTGGCCAAAGCTCTGGGAAGGTGGAAAAGGCAAAAGCTGCTTCCTCTCAGGGCTCCTGTTCCCCTCGAGCCCTGTCAGCCATCAGCATTGGGTGTCTGGGCACTGATTGTGCCTCCCTCTCCATTAAGGAGGTGGTGAGCCTGTGCTGGCCAAGGGGCTACTCAGGCATGAGATATTTATTCCTTGGAGCCCTGCTGGGCTGTGGGTCCAATCCCCCAGGCAAGCCTGGTGAGGTAGGCCCAGTAGGAGAGGCAGTTTAGGCAGAGCCCAGGCTGGGACAGAACACAGGACACTGCTGCCAACTCAGGCAGGTCTCCCCTTTTCCCTGGATTGCTGCTTCCATGGGACTGGTGCTGTGCTGCCAGCTGCCCTCCATCTCCAGGGAAGGGCTGGCAGGGATCTCTGCTCCCTGCTGCCAGAGCAAGCTGAGAAAGCAAAGCCAAACTGTTCTAGGTCCGAGCAAGCCCTTCTCACCCCACAGCATTTAAAACAAGAAACAGAGCAAGAAGAATCAGTGTGAAGTACCAAAAAACCTTTATTTTTCCCCCAAACCATAACAACATTTGACATTATACTGATTTCCTCATATATTTGTTATTTCTCTACATTAGGAACCAGATACAGAAAATACAAACACGATCTGTTGAATCAAAGACGGCACAGCATTCCGTTAGAAAAAGAAACAAAAAAACTAGAGGAGCAAGATAGAAATGGTGAAAAATAGTCATTCCCTCCAGCCCAAACTTTCCAAGAATCATCATCAAAATAGAGCAGTGGAAGTAGCTTCTCTTTCTAAACGCACCTCTGCTTTAAG
Source organism: Lonchura striata (assembly GCF_050655825.1). Lineage (NCBI taxonomy): Eukaryota > Metazoa > Chordata > Aves > Passeriformes > Estrildidae > Lonchura > Lonchura striata. The sequence continues at coordinate 6,224,653 of NC_140719.1, read as the reverse complement.
ACAAAAGTTAGATTTATCTTTAGATTTTGAAAGTAAAAAAAAGTTAAACTATCTTTCAAGCAATTTTGGAAGTTTGCATAGACCCATTCCCTTTCCAAAAATATCAGCCATCTCTCTATAGAATCTGATACAAATCGAGTGCGCCTCAGCCAAAGGTCACCAAGCTCAATTCACTTTCAAGAAAATAAAACATGATCTCCCCTTCCCCTCCCTCCCCCCACAAAAATATGGGCTCTACTGTTATTCCACGTGTTTGAGGCAAGTTACCAGGCTCAGCCACATCCCTTGCTCAGAGCTTCACCCCAATTCCTTTTCCTTTCCCGTTCATTTCCCGGGGTTTCCATGCTCGCTGCCTCCCGGCAGGGCAGCGGGATGGGAGGGCGCAGGGAGGGCGCTGATGGACACAGCTCTCAGGAGGGAATTTTGCTTCCATCAATCCCTCCCCGCAGCGAGGAAGTGGCTTTTCAAGGACAAACACCTGCGACCAGGCAGAGTTTGTAGGAACTTGTCCCTGGGGACCGGCCTTGTCCAAAGGGCTCGGTCACCAGAGCAAGAACTCGGCTAGAGACCAGGTGGGGCAGCAGGGAGGGGCAGGGGGGTGGAGGGGGTCTGCAGCCCCCGGGTAAGGCAGCAAGGAGGGGAGGGGGAGCCCCTCACCAGGAGGGGTTTAACTGTGGTGCTCTAGCGTACCTGGAGTGAGGTTTTCCCAGAGGTTCCCAGCAGCAGTGCAGAGACCAGCTGCACTGCCACCTGCTTAAAAAGAAACAGCAACGACAAAATAAATAAAAAGTCAACCCCTCCTATTTAGATGAGAATGAAATACTATTTCTTCGGGCCTCCACCTGGTTTGGAACCCTCTAAAAACTGAAGCAAACGTTTAAAAGGGCTTGTTAACCTTTCTGCAGGGGGCAAAGTGATGTGGCAACAAGGGGGGGAGAAATCACACGCCTGCTGCCCATCACTCCAAGGGTCAGAACAGCACGAGGCCCCCATTTAAAGTGCTGACCATACAAAAGATGATGATGAGGGAGCAACATCCTTCTCCTCCCTTTTCCCATCACAATTTCCAACTGAAATCCACCTCCTTCACCAAGTAACAACTAAGCCTATTCTTCTGGACACTCAGTTTTATATTGGTTTTAAAAAAAGAAAAGAAGTTAGTAAAAAAGTTACACTGAATTTCCTAACGCTTTGCAATGTGCTTCCACCAACTAAAGGTTGAGAAACCAGAAGCAGAGCCCACATGTTTTGCCTGATCCTGAGATTGAAGCAGAGAGCCAGCTCTGCTCTCCAGGGCCAGCCAGGCGTGAGCAGCCCTGCTCGTCAGCATCAGAGACCCAGGGGATGCAGAGTCTTGCCAATAAGGTCCTTTTGCTTGTTTAAGCCACCTCTGAATCCCCTGAGGAGGGGAACAATGTGGGGAAGAACATTCCCCTCTAAGCCCCCCTGAAATAAAATATCAATGAAACAATTAATGCAGTCAAAAAAAAACCAGCCTGCTGGATTTGTATAAAAAAAAAATTCCATAAACTTCACAACAAAAAAGAAAAACCCAAAGGAAACTAGCCAGCGGTTTGGGTCTGGAGACTGATTCACTTCTTAAATGTTCTAAGTCCAACAAGGAACAGGCAGCAATGATGCCACAAGGAAAAAAGTGCTCGTGAGATGCAGCTTCCTGAGGCAGCAGGGAGTGTGTAGGACCAGTGACCCCACAGCCACCACCTCAGGTGCCCACGGCTGCCTGGGGACTGCTGGGCACTGCTTGTGCTGGATGCACAGCAGGAGCTCTGCATGGGATCTACAAATAGGAACAGACTGCTCCTTCCTCCCTCCACGTCTGCTCCAGGTCCCCCAGCTGTGCTGCACAAGGCTGGATGACTAGGACTACTTACTCACTCAAAACCAGGGGCAGGAGAGCTAAAAAGCCACACAAAGACCAGAATCTGTGGAGGGACTAACGTGGAGACAAGGAAGAAATACCCTATGAGACACAGTTATCAGAAATGCAAGCAGTGATGTGCCAAGCCACTGGAAGAGAAGCCAAAGACGTGCCCAGGTTGGCCACAGTGATGTGTTGGAGCAGGTTGTGCCTCTGCCAACCTGGGAAGAAGAGACCAGTGCTCTCAAAAGCTCAACTGCTTCTCCTCTTGCTTTGCTGGGAAGATATTCCTCCCTCTGCCCCACTGATTTCGTGACGTGCCGAGCTGCCAGTGCCTCGGAGCAGCCAACTCTTGCTAATGGAGGCCAGAAGAAGGCCCTGGGATCCCAACTGCTCTGACAGTGACTGCCATTGTTTCTCATGGGAACAGAGGCAAAGCAGCAAAATGAGCTGGGTTACAGCCTCTTTCCTGGCTTATGCTTGCTCCTTTCAAGTCTTGGTTGGATCTGATTTCCCGAGGGCCTTTGTTGGCCCCTGGGGAGCAGCCAGAGCCTTGGCTCTGCACGGCCATCCACAGAGAGGGCAGAGCAGCCACTGCTGTCCGAGCCTCCTCTGCCCTCGCCCTGACCTGAGCAGACGGTCAGGCCAGGCCTGGCTGCCTGGCACTGCCCCAGGGAGAGAGAAAGACAAGCAGTTCTCTCCTTCCTGCAGACACGTGGCACCCCAGGAACAGGGCAGGATGCTCAGCAGCCTGCAAGTGAGTGCCAAACCTACCCAGGCTGAATGAAGAAGAGATCACCATTAAAAAAAACCTAGCAAGTGTGAAAGAGCTTTTGTTCTCGACAGTCTCAAAAAATCCAACACTTTTTTCCTACATTAAACCAAACCAAGGTGTTGTCTGCATCCCCTTTTTACCCTAATTCAAATTTAATTCCCTTTGAAGGGAAAGGGTGGAAAAGATGCATATCCTATATGTGGTCTGTCCAAATACAGAAAGAAACCTCTTGACTCAAAGAGAGAAACCATCAAAACATAGTAAGCAACTGTATAGTTTTACCACACTGCTGAGCACCCTCCCCATGCAGCATCCTTAGCTAGAAGGGTAAAAAAAAAAAAAAAAAGCTGAATCAAGGCCCTTTCATTCCTTGTTTCTCATTCTGCCAGATTCCCTTTTCCAGTAGCTCATCTGCATGCATTCTGGCCAAAGAGACCACAGTTAATGCTTTTTTTTTTCCCCCTCCTTTAAAAGAGGCTTTACAATAACTAAGAATTTGAACAATGTGATCAGTTACAAGTCACTCCTTGCTGAACAGAACGAGTGTGTGCCTGTACACACACACACAAGTGCCAGAGGGGAGCCAGGTCCTGAGTGTGGAACTGCTCCGAGGGCACGGCTGCCGAGTGCTACCACAGAACACTGGCAAAAGAGGAATGGGCACTACACAGAAATAGCTTATCAGCTCAGGGGCTCTGTACAGGGAGGGCTGCAAGCACAGCCTGCTGCTGGCCCACAGCTGGGGGCTGCCCAGATCCTCGCTGGCAGGAGAAATCTCCAAGTGGGAGCTGAAAGGGATCGACATCGCTGCCACACACTGCAAGGAAAAGTGTCAAACAACTGCAGAAACCAAACCCAAAGAAGAGCAATTGAAAGATCAAACACAGAACAGTTTGAAGCCTTGTCAGAAGAGTTCACTCACCACAGAGCAGGTCAGAACAGCTGCTGTGGCTAATGCAGCAGCAAACACCCCTTCTACCCTTGAAGGCAGAGACAGTAGCTTCTCCCCAGCCCCAGAAGGAACTAGCACAGACACAGATCTCTGCTGACAAGACAAAAAAGCCAACACCAAATCCCTTACTAGCCCAGGTCAAGAGAGGCAATTGACATCACCACCACAATAGAGAGACCACTGCAGTCAACTGCATCCAGCTCTGGCTTAGCAAAGGGTTGTCAGATGAGATTCTTTTCACAGTCCAAGAAGGGCAGTTCCCTTCCTGAGCCAATGAAACAAGGGAAAAAAAAAAAAAGAAAAAAAAGGAAAGAGGCTTTATATTCCAAGCTCCAACAGGACTATTTGCTGAATCAGTCCAGCAAACACAGATTATACTCCTGGAATAGTGAGTAGAAGCCTCCTCCAGGTAAAATCTACAACCTCTAAAGTGCTCCTGCTCATTCTAGTTGATGAACACCCCCTTCCATGCCCAGCAGTGGAAGGGCTGCTGCAGTCAGTGGTGTGACGAGCACTCACATTTAACCGTTCACTAACTCCCAGCTGGATTGCGGTAGAGTTTTCTGAAATGCACTTTTGGGAAGTATTTCCTATGAGAAGATGTTGTTTGGGGATGTGAGGATAGGAAGGTGAAGTGTACACTACAGCATACCTTGTTCAGTAAAACCATTGCCTTGGGAGGTGATGTTCCCTTGCAGAGTCAATGGAATAAAGCATCCTGCAAGTGGCCATGTCACCATGTCCCCAACAAGCAGCTCTCGGTTTGGTTAGAATGGTTTCCCCCACCCCCAGTGGTTTGAAGAGTTCACAGTGGTATAACCCAATGCTTTGGGGAGACAGAAACTGAGAAGTCCCCTGCTGCAAGTGAATGGGTGGAATGAGGGATGCAGATGAGCAACATCCTCTGGGACTAGCCCAAGGATAAGTCCCACAGACAGCTTGTGTCTGAGCAGGAACAGGGAGAAGGCATGCACTGGAACGACCAGGAAGCAGAGAAGGACAATGCCAATGCAGGGAAAGTGCATGTTCTGGAGTGGTCTCGGAGTACTTCTGCAGTGCAAACATACGGGGAGGGGCATGGAGAAATCCCTTCTGGAATGCTGCATGAAGAGAGGTAAAGGTTGGCATCCATGTGGCAGCGGACTGGGTAGGGGGCCTGTGTCCAGCAGCTCTACCCTGTTCTTCACATTTAGTGGGTTTCAATCACCACTGGCTCGTAAACTCCAGATGAGACCCTGGGGAGGCAGAGGGGGAAAGGGGCCGGTTATTTTTCACAGTCATTTTAGCAACCAAGCTCTGATTCAGAGCTCTCCACTCAAACATCTTCTAAGCCCACCCAGCACTGCCAGTAATTAGCTAGCCTTGCAGGAAGTCAGTCCTTGGAATACTGAGGGGACAAAGAGGTGGCAAGTCAGCAAGAGAGCACAGGAGAGAGCTGGGTGTGACACAACAAAGAGGGAGTATCCTATCCAGAACAAAGCCAGTGTGCAGAGCTTTGCTGTGCTCCCAGTTTTGATACATTTTTGCATTACCATTACTGGTCCTTTTAATTGAACTGAACGATGCAGCAAAGCCTCAAACACAACTGGCCAAGAGCTGTACTAAGAGCTACAGTGGTAAGAAAAAGTTTTATTGCTTCAGAAGGCTTGAGAGAACAAGCCCTCGATGATTATGGAAGTGGCAGGGAGAAGGGACAGCAAGAGGCGGCAGGGAGAAGGGACATTTTTGATATTTTGGACTGCTCTGGTGCAGCTTTGCTGCAGGCCAGCAGGAGGCAAAGCTCCCTCCTTCTGGAACGAACGGGAACCAGCCTCTACCATTTTGTCCTTTAATTCCTCACTTCTGAAGGATTCTGTTCCTGGATCTAGCAACCAGGATCCCATTATCCCTCTGAGCTCCTGCTGAGCACGGCATTCATACTCTAGTGCAACTGCAGCCTGCCACCAAAGGGATCCCAGGGTTGTTAATGTGGGAATAAAGCCACCATATGTAGCACATGATGTCTCCTGTAGCAAAAAGTGGAAGTTTTCTAGGTACAGAGCCCACTCATCTCTCTGGAGCCCCTCTGTCTACCAGCCTTTTGGGAAACCTACCTGTTTCCCAGCTGAATACCGCTCAGCGTGGTTGTTCCGTCTCTGCTCACAAACAACCTCAGGTTACTGTCTGCAGATAGAAGAGGAAGACAGACATCAAAATCCAGAACTACTGAGGCTGCCAGGAACTCCCCTCCCAGACACACCATCAGCATAGAACAAGTGTGTCTCAGCAGAGCACATCCACACTTTCTGGTGGTGTTCCCACAGTCATTGAGCCCCTGGGAACTCCTTCCCTTGCTCCAAAGGGGAGCCTCCACAACATGCAGCTTTGGACGAATAAAGGCAGAGATATTAATTCAGTCATACTGCCTCTTTTAAGGCAATTCCTCTTTTATCCAATTCCAAGTTCTTGGTCAGCTTATACACATCTGAACAGATAAGATGTGGGGTCTCACACTGCTTTGGTAGAGTCACTGGAGGAGAAACTCAGCCTGTTCTGCTGGTGATAAGCAGCTGCATCCAGTCTAGTTCTAACCCACACTGAGTGAGGTATAACTCCCCACAGGGTAAGTGTGCTTCCATGTGCAACAATTTAAGGTGACTAATGGTGAATTAATGAAGCACAGATAACAAGCTAGGCTCAAGTTTAAAACTTAACAGAAAACCTCAGATAAAAAAAAAAATCAGATTAAAGGTTAATTTATATGCTAAACTGGAAAATGAAACTGAAAACAAAAGCAGTTACATGTGACTGCAATGGAGGAAACCCCTTCTTAAGCTCTCCGACAGACCTGATCACCAGCACATGGTAACCCATGTTTCTGTGGAGATGTGCTGCTTCCCCTCCAGTTGTGCTCTCCTCGTTTGATAAATACCCTTGGCCTGACCCTGGATGAAGGCCACTAGAGCAGTGCAGACAGCTGATGCAACTGATCTCCACTGTGCTGAGAATCAGTATTTTTCCTCTCTCTCCCTGCATGTTTGAGCTACCATTCAATCTCTGCTGTCATGTGTGGAGCAGCAGCAAGTGCTATCTTGTACATACATGTGCAGCTCACAAACTCACGTGGTTTATCAACCACAGAAACACCCAGCAAGCACTGAAAGCAAATAGCTGTCAAAAGGAGAAGGGAGCCCATGGCAGATCAGATCTGACTGTAAACGCTTGGCAGCCTTGCAAGAGGAACAACCCAGACATCCCCTCTGAGGCTTCTCCTCTCACCTTCAGTATTGCTGACATCTGTGAAGTCCTGACTCTGCATTATTTTCTCCACTATATCATCAGCATCGATCCTGGTGTCATCCACTCGGGTTGGGTGACTCTCCATTGAATCCTTTTTTCTCCTGGCAAGAGGAAATCCAGGAAAAACTTACTCAGCTTTTCAAGACACAGGCTTCTACATACTGTCCTGCTTTTCTTGGCCACAGTCTCCTCCGCAGTGGCCACAATCTGATCCACTGCTGCCTGAAGACAAAGGAGCAGGTTCTATCTCTCCTTCCCAGAGAAAGGTCTTTGCTCCACTGTTACTCACCGGGAGGGTCTGTCCAGCAGGAGGGGCGGTCTGGGGGGCCGAGGTGGCTTCTCCAGTTTGTGTTCCCTCTCCCCCTCAGGATACTCCACGGTCATGCTGAGCCCCCCCGAGGCGCTGCTGCTGGTGGACGTGTTCCGGCGGTGGGTCAGGTCGGACATGCTGGAGGAGCGGGAGTGCTCCGTGCTGTAACCTGCCAACACAAGGATCACAAACCTCAGCTGCTGCTGCTCCCACTCCTGGCAGCACAGGTAACGGGCAGGGAGCTTCACAGCAGCACTTCTGCTCCTGCACACAGAGGGTTAAACATCTATGGGCTCATCTGCAGGGACTGAACAGGAGGCTGGTATTACAGAGCAGGGTGAGAGATGGCTGAAAATCACTCTCACAGGGGTTGCAGGAAGGAAAAGGATGGCAGAGCTGTGTGGATCAGTGGTTACCAGAGATCTTGGACTGCTGGCTGGCATAGCTTGAGTTCCGCGAGTGCCCCGAGTGGAAAACTTCCTCTGGGCTGGACAGGTTCTGATCTGACTCTTCTGGGACACCTGCCAAGGAAAAGAGGACACTGTTTACACCATAACCAAGCCAGCACATGGTGCACTGATCAGCTGGGAGTGAAGACTGATCTTGGAATGACAGATCAAGGAAAGGACAGTCTACTGGCCAGAGCCCTGCTGTACAGGCCAGCACAGGGATTAGAAACACCCAGGGAGTAGAAAAGACCACAGTGAGCTCTGTCAAGTTTATCACTATTTCTATCCAGCACGTGAACTTACAAACATCTCTGGGGCCTGGTAGCATCTAGGAGGACAAGTAGAGTCTGAAACTATCCATAGGTAAAAGCATCAAGCTAAGACCAAGTAGGCATCAGATGGCCATTGGCAGTAAAGTATTTCAGCCTCTGTTTGGGTGCTTCTGTTACCATCTTTCCCTTTCTATTACTTGTGAGAGCCTGTACTACTTAAATAACCTCTGAATTTGATACCGACCCTTCAGCATAACCCCTGCTCCTTTGCTAGTCCTGCTTGTCTCTCTGGATAAGCAGGAAGCTTATCCAGAAGTGCATAAATGGCATAAATGTAACACATTAGCCAGCTTTTTAAGAACACCACTTGCACCACGTGCTCTGTCAACTGAGGGGATGAGACTCAAGTGCTATTTTGGTGCAGTGTATCTGCCTGCACATTTGGAATATGCTGGGAAGGACAAAAACTGATGTGAAAATGCAGTGCCCTTGAAAACAGGCTTATACAGCAGCCAAAGAACTGCATCAGCAGCTGGAACAAGGCCACTAGACCTTAAACCAACCTCTAAAACCTTCAGAGGAACTTCTCTAGAAGATAAGTCGGAGCAACAGAATAGCTGAGTGCAGAACAATGGCAAGTGCCATTGAACACAATGGAAAGCAGGGATGAGCAGTGCATGAATTATTAAATCCCCAGCAAAAAGAACAAATTATCCCCAGTAACAGAAATATGCATGTGGCAAATAGTCAACCTTCCTCTTCCCACTTAGATGGCTTGGTTATTCTCAATATTCTGAATGAGCCATGGGGTTGAGGATGGGTGTGGGAAAATATGCAAAATTAAAGTTTCTGTGCTTGCAACTGCTGGGAAAAACAAAGGAGTGTCCAGGCACAGCCACACATTGCATGGCTCCAGGCTGGGCATTCAGACCTGAGCTGAGAATGGCAGTTCTTGGCTTGGCCTGGCGCAGGGAGCCAATTGTGGAGGAGCTGCTGCTGCTGGTGGTTCCCTCGCCCTTGCAGGTCAGCTGCAGAGTAGAGTCCTGCCCCGGGATGGTGATGGATTTGGCAGTGGAAGGAGGCCTGGAATCAGAAGGGAAGGAGGTTACAGACTGCCAGGCAGGGAGCAGGCATCATTCTGTCCATCCCACCCTTCTCAGCAGGGGGAAGCTGGCAGCCCTCTGACCAGCAGCTCAAACGGGATATTGGGTTTTGTTTTCCTACATGCAAGACTGGTGTCTTCCCTACCTTGGATTGCATTACAAGAAAAATCAAGTTTTTGAGGTAAATTAAGGCAAAAAGAGGCCATTCATTCATTTACACAGGACAACAAGCTGAGAACTTGCACTGTCTTCCAGGACACCATCCAGAACTGCCCTTTCACCCCCAACACGTGTCCACTGGCCACCTGGCTTCACAAACAGGAACTAGTTTGCTGCTGTCCAGCTTCCTTTCTCCTACACCTCCTTGGCCAAAATTAAACCTTTTATCCCAGCAAACCTGTCCCCCTATGAGACCACTTTTACAGCAATCAAATAACCTTTCCCTTTTTTAACTGACTATTAAACTCCTTTTCAGTGAAACTGAAGTGTTTTTCCAGCTGTCAGAATTATTTTTCTGGTTATTCCGTGAGCCTGCAACATCCCTTTGTAAATGCTGACTGCAGGGCAGAACTGTGAGTGCCTGGAGCTCCCTCCCTTCCTCCAGAAGTGCTTTTGGGTGGAAGCCACAGCATGTGCAGCGTGGCAAAGTGAATATTCCTGTTGGAGCCCTAACCTCTCTGTAGCCTGAAGTCTGAACTGGAACTAAAGGATCATATTATGGATTTTAAGTGAGGAGTGAGAAAATCTTTTGTCTCACTCAAAGCTCTGAGGGAAGATGTTACATGAGAGGGGATCTCTGCAGTTTTTTGGAAGACAGAATATTTAATGTGGGCAGCTGAATGGCTATAAAGATTTCAGGAAACTCACAGCATGCCTTCACCAGGAAAAAACCCTCCCTAATCACCTTATCATTGATTTGCATGCACCCAGGTGCTTTGGGGACTTTGCTTCACAGGTTTTTAAGGCTTTTACAACCTTAAGCAAGCAAACTGTTCCTGCAGCAGCTGTGGGAGCAGCCCTTTGGTCTGTCAGCTCAGCTGCTCTGCCCCTTCCAACTCCAGGAGGAGAAGGTTCATGGAGTGCTGCAAAAAAATCAGTGCTTGGAAGTGATTTCCCAGCACAGTTTAATTCCTGCCTAACCCTCTAATGAGTGTCATTTACCAGAAGCTCTACTGATCAAGGACTATTCCACATGCAAAGTTTCTATTTTTAGATATTTGCACATCATCAACATAAAAGGGAAAAGTGGGAATGACTGCAAAAATCCTTCAAGAAAATTAGATTTGACTTTCAGACTGAATCTACGTACATTAAATGGATATTTATATCCTATTCTGTGTAATTTTCAGGCATTCTAACAGTGGGACTTGCTTCCATTGCAAAGAAGCAACAGGTATTTTTGTCAGACATTATTACCAGACATCATAGTATCCTAGATTTAAAACATCTGTTACTCCTATAAAGTTAGTGTTTAAGATACTCAAATCTTCTTTATTACACTTTCTCCTGAAGCAGAAATTTTTCAGAATCAGATGACACTGATCTTACGTTCAGAAGTGTCAGAAAATACTGCAGCACTATGGAAAGCCACTCACAAAACAAACCTACCAAAAACTATGCAGCATTTTTAACAAGAATTCGAGCTAATTTATACACTCCAAACTAGCTCCTAAAATGAGACCTTTTAGCCCAGAATAAAACTGCTACAAGAGCTGGCCTCAAGGTAAAGCTTTCTTCTCTCACACTGCTGGGAGGCAACATGAAATATTCCTTTGGGCACATGGCAGCCCTGCTGTGTAGTCACACACCTTCCAGCACACCACAGCAGAGCTGGGACCGTGATGCTGCACTGTGGTGTGAGGGAAGATGTGGCCAGGGAGGGAATTTGTTGATTCACCAACAATTCTTTAAGCAGCAAAACTGCTACCCAGCCTAAGTGTACTTATTCTTTCCTATCATTATGGATTAAAAAACCCCCACATTACTGCAATTTCTCTGCTAATTAATACAAGTTGTGAGCCATGTAGAAAAAAAAATTAAAATGATTCAGCCTTCAAGTATTCTTGTTGCTGTTTCAATCTGAGATCTTTATCCCCTATGGTATGTGCTGAAGCGTGTCCACTTTCAAGACTGTTTTCTTTATTGACCTTTCTCCTCTTGGAGGTCAGTGAACCAAGCCCAGAGCCATGAGAAATTATATCCTTCATGCAAAACAAAGTTTGTAATCAAAATCTACTGGTTTCTAAAACCTAAGTTGCACCAGCAGGGAAAATACTGTGCACTGCAATAATCAAAGCTAGGAAAGCCAGAGCAGAGAACAAAACCAATGAGTAGCACAGGCTGGCTGTACTTTTCTGGTTGATTCAACCAGTTTTTCTCTATTTCCCAATATCAAGTGCATCTTCTCTCCTCCCTTCATCAGTTTTAGTGTCTGCCCAGAATGGGGTACAGCCAGGAACTCACGTTTTGAAGCAGGGGTCCCCAGAGAGCAGGGACATTCCGATTGTGACCTGGAGAGGGGACACAAGGCACATCATTAGCCATGCTGCACTGAGCTCCTCACTTCACAACAGCCAGGAGCTCATGGGCTAGGTGTAAAGATCAGCCAGATCTAGTTCCTTTCCCAGGGAAATCAGCTTCAGGGATTTAGCAAAGTATTTCCCTCCCTGCCCCAAATCCCTGGCATCAGTAACTCCAAGCGGCAGTGGCTCAGCAGGACCACGCTGACAATGCCTTGTAACATTTTCCCTTCCTCCTGTTCCCTTTTTTTGTCAAGGGTCACTGCTTGGCCAAATCAATGCCAAATTATCAAAGGGCAACTCTAATAACGGGAAGCTTCCCAAGTCAGTCTGGCAGCACAAAATCAAAATCTTGACTCTGTACATAACAGGACCTTCTCCCAGGCCTGGCACTGCACTGTGATCTCCCCAGAGCCCTAAGTAGGATTTCTACTGTGTAAGTTCTAGCTGTTGTACCTTTAGGATGGAGTTGTCCTGTCGGGTATTCTTAGTATCATAACCTTCCAGCAAGCAGCAACGCACTGTGGATCCAGAGCCTGCAAATTCTGCCAGGTTTAGATCAGCAAAGCCCAGCTGTAGCCAAGAAAACAATGGAGGGGAAGGTGAGAGAACAGACATTACTCCATAAAGGGATACACAGTGTCACACAGACCAAAGGGACAGAACACATCTGTGAGCACAGGCAGAAACAGGAGCCAGGACACAGAGTGGTGGCTGTGAAGATTCCCTCTTCTTGAGGATGGATTCCTAATCCCAAGCTAGATGGACACTTGGAGGCCTTCAGGAAGTCAAGCCCATGTGGAGGAAGGGTGTACAGTAGTGGTGGTGGCCAGGACAGTGTTAACCAGCCTGCAGCCATTGCATAACCAAGGACATGGAAGGCACTAGGTCAACAATGTGGAAAAAACAGAATCACACATACACAAACACAATAAGGCACTCTTTGTATTGGGCCATCCCAGAATGCAGTGGAGCATGTGAACCAGGAGATGAAAGGATATTGTTACAGGGGAAAGTGACACCATCCTGACAAAAACAACAGACTATGGGCACGGGGAGCTGGAGGCCCAGAGCCATGTAGCACTGCCCGTGCCTCACCCCTCAGAGGCATTTGCTGGGCTAGGCAGCTCCTCCTCAACACTGCTAAGGTTTAACTAGCAAGAGGTTGGTTTGACAGGCAGAAGGGAAGAGAAGTATTTGGAGAGATTTAGTTGTGAGCTCTCTAAACCTTCTGTAACAAGTGGGAAGCAAACAGAGAAGGTGACAAAACTGAAGATCACACACATTTTTAAAAAGGGCACCGATTCCTCCAGAGTAAATACACACACAATGAAGAGCACCTTTGTTTTCCTGCCCTAATCCCTGGTGCATTAACACAGTGTTTTGAACAGAAAAGTTACAGCTTCTTTTATGCACCGCTTTAGGAACAGAAGGCAGTTGTGTCCCATCTCTTCTGATCAGGAGGACATGCTGTACTCTGTATGTGGCCAAAGCATCCAGGCGTGGAGCGTCTGCGTCACAGCAGGAGCAGGTCAGCTCCCAGGGGAACAGGGAACACAGGTGGAGCAGCAGCAGGTCACTGTGCTCTGCAGCACATCCCTTCTGCCCTGCTGCCAACAGCTGGATGACACAACTGAACAGAGAGCCCCAACAGCAGCACCATCCCATGGAATTGTGGTGCCTCTGTCAGCTGAGGAAGCTGGTTGAGAGTCCCAGCACAAAACAGTCACTGCCAGAGGAACCCTGGCTCCCACTGTTCCAAGTCAAGAATCACAGGCTGCTCAAGATATATGATTGAGGCGGAAACACCAGCAAGATCAATATAGCTGCTTCCTTCACCCCTTTCTCAAAGGGGAACTTCTGATGGCAAATGAAAAAGCAAGTGGGATAGAGAGGGAACCTTTTATCAGGAAAAAATAACCTTTCTCCCTCTCTTCTCACTTAAGAATTCCTCTAATGCAAGTGTTTCCTCAGCCCTTGCTGCAGAAATTTCTGTCTCTTCTAGCCAAGGGCTGTGTTGTTTTCTAACTATTCACAGATAAGGAAAAAAAACAATGAATTTTTATCTCTTAGAGATAAACAGGACAGAGGAAAGCCACAGAGGGAGATGCAATCCATCACTGTGACAAAGACACAGCACCACCACACCAGGAGAACAGCATGGCACAGGGGTGGCCCAGACCCAGATCCCTCTTCTTCCAGCACAGCACTAAATTCTGAGAGGAGATCAACACTGCACAGGGTGTGGGAGAACCCTCCAGCAAGCCACACGGTGTGCTGAGGTCAGAAGCTCTTTCAGGAAGCAGACTCCCAGTATATAGAGGAAAGATCCCTTAACAAAAGGATGTTTTCAGATATAACCTTTCAGAATAGTTTCCTTAGTTTTCCAGCCAGCTGATGGTGTTTCTTCCAGCTCAGGGGAAGAGTTTCTGCTTTATCAGTCCTTCCTGTTGCCTTCCGCTCTGTCACCCCTGACACCGAGGTGACATTCACGTCAAACCCGAAGGTGTGCGAGGCACTGGAAACTGCCTGGAGCACAAACAGACCCATCACCCTCAGTCCCTGCTGATGGGGGACCAGGCACAGAGGGCATTCACAAGTTTCATTTTCCTCTACATCTGCTGCCATGACTGGAGAAGTTCTCAGCTGAATAGGACAGTTTAGAAAGGTGGGGACTCATGGTATAAAACGGAAAAATAGCTGCATGGACATGCACCACAGACTTTTGCTAGAAACATTAGGAAGCCCAAATCAGTTCTGTCATGAGAACCTGCGTGGAACATGCCTAGTTCCCAGGGCAAGACTGCAATCTGGTGTGACATCTCTCATTTCTGAGCTGCTTCAGATCATCTTCTCAGAGAACACATCTGTCTTTTTCACAGGAGACCGAGCAAGATACCAGCCCAAGACATGACAAATACTTGAGATTCAGTCTCCAGTTCTGGGCTGGAGGAAGTCAGTCTCTTTCAAATGCCACTAAACACAACTGAAGACTGAGCAAAAAGGAAGTAGGTTAGAACATAACCTGAATAAGGTCTCCAGGTTAACTCTACCATAGAAACGTGCCTTCAGGCTTCCTTTAATTCTGCCTTCCAAATCCTACAGAAAGCTTGAGGATGGACATTGCAGGAGGCAAAGGATGATGCATTTGCTATGTCTCTTCCTCCAGCTATGCTGCTCTCCCTGGACATGCAGCTCTGCAGAATGAATAACCTGCCCACAGTGGGAATTTAGTGAAAGAGAAACTAATGGCCCTAGAGACTATGTCCTAATTAGCAACAAAAAAGGAACAATGCCATACTGCCTTCTCCCACCCAGCACAACAGAACACAGGAGCTAGTGCAGTAGACCCTTCACAGCCAGTTGTCTCCATGGCCTCAGAAAGGATATTGATGAGAAGGAATTCTTACATTGCTGTGTGTGACCAAAGCATCTGTTTATTAGAAACCAGCAGCAGTGACTCATTTTCAAACAAACATCATTTTGGGCACTGTGTGAGCTCAGCTTCTAAGCCAACATTGTCTCTTGATCCAGCACAAGGAGGAGAAGGGGGTGGCCCATTGTCTGTCCCAGAGCACAGGCAAGAAAAACTGAGGAAGGGAACCAAGACTAAGAGCCTTGCTGACCCATTTGGCTTTTGCCTCAGTGTCTCTGGCACCCTGGCAGGCAGTGACTTCTGCTGTAGGCTCCTGCCTGCTCTCCTGAGGCAGTGAGGTGCCTGCCCAGCTGGCTGCTGTGCTCCGGAGAACAGAATTGGAGTCTGTTTCTTTATTAGAGACATGCTGCCAGAAGCCAGAGAGTTCACATCTGACTCAGAACTTCCCCAAAGTTTGAGGACATGCAGATCATCTCTCCAACCCCCCATCTCAAATCCATATCCAGTGCAATCTGGATCCTGTCCCAGCAAGTCGAGTTTTTTGGGAAATCTCTTAACTCAGACTTGAACTAACAAATAATGAATATCTCTCCAGATTGGTCCACTCAACAGCCACTGGTTTCTAATGGGTGTAAAGCACTAGCAGGAGACAAGACCATCTTCACTCTGCTACATTTGCCCTTTCTATTCTCTTACCTTTGAGTAGGTTTTTCCGCCCTTCAGCTCCTATATTGGGAAACAAAACAAAACAGGAAAAGCAGCTATTAGATGTGCTGGGGCAACAGGGGGAAAGTCATTACTCAGTCCTGGAATCTGCTCTCAGGATTCAAAAGCCTCTCTCTCAAGGGTTACCACCACCTTGGTCGCTCCCATCCTCCATCAAGGACTCTTGGAGAGAGAGGCTCTGTTCCAGCATATCCTGCCCCAAACATCTTTTCTTCCCACCACAATCCCCAAAATTTTTCTTGCTCCCAAAAAGCAGCCAATAACCAGCTGCCAGTACGCCACTGGTGGTGCTACCTGCCAGAAGCAAAGCTGGGTGCTCACCTTCCGGACAGACACTCGGCAGATGCAGGGGTCCAGGAGCCCTGTGGCAGGGTTGGCACTCATTTTACACACAAAGGTGAATTTCTTCTTCCAGCGGACACAGTTTTCCTGAACTTCCTCTCTATGAGAATGGAAAAAAAAAAAAAAATCAAATAAAGGTACAAAGCCAAATCAAGACCAGCTATTAAGTATATTTTTTAATGACTGGCATCCTAGCCCATAAAGATCCTCTGCAACAGCTTGGTTCACCTGAAACTGAACCACATAAAGGTGTTAAGTTAGCATCAATCTTTTCCTAGTCAATACAGGTAAAATCCACCCAGGTTACAGGAATACTAATCACCTCATCAACAGAATTTGTCTTTAAAACTCTCACATTTCCTGCTCAGCCGGTTTAGCCCATTCACTGTCCGGCCTATATGGAGGAAATCTCCATACCCAAACTGGGCTGAAGGTTCAGAAGCTTATCTCCCTCCAGCATGTCTGTTTGTACAGCCTCTGCACAGCAAAGTGCTCTGTGTCCTGGCTGGCCTGTCCTTCCCTGCTCCTCGGGCTGGGACTAAGCCAGTGAGGATGGCCAGCCTTGAAGGAGGACAAAAGCACATGTGGAAATGCTCCTGGTGCAAGCAGACAGGGTCACACCAGGCAAACACTGCACTTCAAATCCTGCAGGGGTTCAGCCAGGGAAGAGGTGGTTTTGCTTGCACAGCTTCTGAGCAGACCATCCTGATCTCCAGGGTGAGTGGGCAGCACATGGCTCTGGCATAGCCTGAGCCTGCAGGAGGAAGAGAAGAACCTTCCTGAGTGCAGGAATCACTTCAGGTATCGATCTGTCTTCTGCACAGCCCTCAGGGGAAGCTGGATTTTACCTTTCCAAGGAAGCTGGTTCAAAGGAGCCTGGAAACAAGGTGTGTGGGTGCTTCCACGGGGCTCTGGTTTCCTACTGAGCCTCTACAGGACCTGATCCATTTATGGCTCAGAGCCTGGCCCTCATCCAGCTCAGTTCTCAAAGTAATGAGGCTGGGGAGGAAGGGAAGGCACTGCTGACAGCTGTGAGCAAGCAAGTCTGACTCTTATCTCTCCTCCTAGCACAGGACAAAGGTGCAAGAGCAGCTGATAAACTGTTTGCTTTAGCAGGGAAAGGGAGGCTGCCCACCATCTGACCCAGGCATGGTGTAAGCCAAAGGGCCTGGTGGCAAAGGGGAGAGTGATCAGCTTTGGCAGTGTCTCCACTCCTTCTGGGAAGGAAGGGGAAGAAGCTGTAGCTCACATTCCATTAGGGCAACCTCGAGGTGAGCCCAATGGGACAGATCCAGGGATTCAATCCTGAGCCAGGAGGTCCCTGCTGGTCCTCCAAGACATTACGTGGGACCAAATGTGCCAGCCAAGGCAGACACAGAAAACAGAAAAGGAGTAGCTGACAAAAAACTGAAACCTGTAATCCTCTGTAATGCAGATAAAGGCTGATCATCCCTGTTTAAAACAAGAGAAAACAGAAGGCAACAATTCCTTCAAGGTAGAAAACTTAAATTCCTTCCAGACAGAACTCAGGCTCGCTATTGAAGTCAGAAAAAGTGAGACATCTAAGTGCCAAAAATACCTTTGAATCCGGGATTATTAATTCAAGATGAGATCTGGTTCTCATTACTCCACTCAACTCACCCCAGCTCTCTCAGACAGGAGGAAGAAACATATCCAGAGGGATTAAAAAGGTTTTGCCTATAATAAAATATTCACCATGCCAGCCAAATTAGACATGTTACATTTCAAATATGTGTGCCTTAAACCTGCCTCAATAATAAGCATCCTAAATGACCTAAAGGAAGGAAAAACTCAAGATACAGATGAGAAAATGTATATAACAGAATGGAAAACCACCTGTGAACACGTGCTTCAGAAACACAAGGAAGGTAAAGGGGGATGCAGGAAACACTGAATATTTTAGCAGCATTAGTCACCTTTGGAAAGGAAGTGCTATTTTCTAGAAAGCAAGGCTAATGCTAAAGCTACTACTGACACCAGAGCTCCAAGTGAATGCTGGAAGGCAGCTCCAAGTGAAAGATGTTCAGTCAGACAGCAGCACGCTGAAGCACACTTTGTTCCCAGCCCTGAGCAAAGCTCCAGCTCCTGCCAGACAAGAGCATTCATGGGACTGAGCTCCAGCTCCCAGAGCACATGCCTGGCTCCCACAGCTGCAGGATCATCAGTGCCATCAAGAGCTGCTCCAGCATGCGAGTTTCCTTACTCAGGAGTTCTTGCTGGTTTTACAAAGCAGCCATGATTAAGCATTTGCTGGATGCTGCTAAGTCCAATGAAGGCTAATTACTTCAAAACGTGGTAAAAAGTACTGATTAGCAATACAGAGCTCCATAGCTAATTTGCCTTTAGCCTAAGCTACTCTAACAGACATTCTGCTTCTTATTAAGGATGTACATTGGCTTTCCAGAACTGCTGTAGATACCACACAGTGCAAGGGATTAGGAAAAGGATTTGGGGGTGTTATGTTACCCACAGCACTGTGATCATGAACCTCAGCTGCAGGTGCACACACAGCTTAGGGGTTTTGTGCCTTTGGAACAATCTGCACAGGGCAAGAAGGAGTTTATAAGACAAAATCCAGAGCTGCTTTCCAGTCACAAGTTTCACAATCATTCAAGAATGAATTTCAACAATTTTTTTGGTGGTTTTTTTTTTGTTTTGTTTTAAAGGGTGGGGGCTGGGTCTGTATCATTAGACAGGCAAGCAACAGCTCTATTGTTTCAAACTGAACTCTAAAAAAATTAGTTCCACATTTCCAAAAGATGGCATGTGGAGGAGCAATGGGCTTTGCCTATCCATCTCCCTTCAAGCTATCGTTAGGCTGGTAATTAGAGAACATTAAAAAAGGGACAAAAAAAAAAAAAAAAAAGGAGAACTCAGATGATGAGCAGTTTTGTATTTAGCCCTGGAATATTCTCTGATGTACAATTATGAACCATCATACAGAAACAAAAAAACACCCAAGAAGCCTGGTGATGGCTGCACTGAGAGAAGTCTTCTTTCATCCTAATCACAAGGCAACTAAAAGTAAAGCAGAAACTAACAGTTTAAAACCAGAAGTGTCTAATTTTAAGTTTCACTCTTTATTTGGAGAACCAGAAATAGTTCACACCAATGGCAGGTCTAGGTGCCAATGCAACGGGTCTTCAGAAGTTTTATTTTTAAAAAGCTGTCTGTTTCATTTTGCAAAAAGATTCCCAGAAGGTTGAATCCCTGCCAAGCTAAGCTTTGCCCTCTTCTGACTTCAGACTTATTCAAAGCTGTGTAATTACTCCTTCCAGACCTAAATATACCTCCTCAGAATAAACCAGTGCAATCCTGTGGCAGCTTTTGTGAAAAGTGGAGTTTTAAAAAGAGCTTTGTGAGGTTTTCTAATCCTGGAGCTGCTCATATACCTCTAGCTTGAGGAAGAGCTTTTTGCATCCCTCATCCATCATCCTACATTTCAAGAGAAGATTTACCAGAAAAAGAGCACCTAGAAGATGCTTCACCATAGCATGGTGAGAATTCAAATAATGGGAACGATGCACAGCAAGGCCTACTGCTTTACCTGCTTTTGGAGAGGCAGCAGTGAACTCACGGAAGCCTCCAAGGCCACTTTGGGTTGAGATCTCACACACAGCTCTGGAGACAGGCAGAAAAATGCACAACAAAGAGACCTTAAAGAAGAGATGTTTCCCAGCTGTGGTTTAAGTGCCATGGACAGACTAGCACTGTTACAGAAAGCTACAAGGGTCACTCCAAATTCAAGTTGGTAAAGCAAACACTTACAGAAAAAGGCCACATATACAACCCATGCTATCTTGGGCTACTGTGAAACCTCTCTCCCACATGAAAACCCAGCTAATGAAACACTAGAGCAGAGATTAAAACTTCTATTTACAGACTCAGAGCTGAGTTGTGGGTATCAACCTTCCAACACGCCACCCGCTGAAACACTTTAGCCTTGCTGAAGCATTTAGAAAAGCAGATGTTTCACTCTTGCTTTATGGCAGTTGTCACACAAGACAGTGTCATAAAAAGGCCACAGCCTTACTGGAAGGGCTGCAGCAACAAAAAATAGCTTTTAATGTCAAACCTTTCACTAGAGCAGTATGTCTCAGTCTGATGTTTCATGCATAGGCAAATGTGGGAAAACCTCAGGCTAAATGGGACAGTACAGAGATAAGCACACACACAAAGAGCTTCTTATTCAGATTTACCCCTCCTCGTTACACAGAGGGGAAGGGTAAGCTTTCCTATTTCTGATGCTCAGTCCACATGCTCACTGTCCCCCCTCTGAGATGTGGATCTGTGTCAGAGGCTTCAAGCAGAACTAATCCCCCCCTCAGCAGACCTAGTCCTCTGCACCCTCCTCCTCCCTGGCTCACCGCTGCAGCAGGAGCAGCAGCATCTTATCTGATAAGGCACAGGAGAGATAATACCATTTTAAAGAGGCTGCCAAGCCAACTCCCAGCTCAGATTCTTTTAAGTGCAATAAAAAACAGCCCTTCAAAGGGCCCTGACATACACGCCAGCAGTGGGTCTTTTGGGGAGTAAGGGAACACAATCCCTGCAATGCAGGTACAATCCAATCCCCTCAATCACAGAGAAAGAAAAGATCATGTTATTTCAGCATCTTCAACACCATTTCTTTACACAGCTCTGCTTTTATCTGCAGAGACACAGTTAAAACAGTCCCATCTAATCCCCAGCCCTTCCAAAGGCTGAATTAGAGCAGAATTTCTGACACTTTTGTAGCTTGGAAAAGCCTGGAACAATCCTGCATTTTGCTCCAGAGAAGACAGTTACTATTTTAACTAGGTTATCTAGTGCAAAGCTGTAGGAAAGACCTTTGGTAAATGCAAAGAAAAACCCCTGAAAAGCCTGTTTTAAAACTGACTTTCTAGGATGCTCAGGAACTAGAACACCCCGGCTTTCACACCAAAATATACCCCATCCTACTAACACAGCAGGTCCTGCTACAAACAATGCCTAATCACCACCTATAAAACACAGGAATTACAAAAGTGGGTGAACATAAATATATAATATAAAGCAAGCCCTCATTTAACCATTAGCTGGTTTAGAGTTACAAGCCAGAACCTGCAGGTCTCTCCAAATAATGGGCTTAGGACAGGGCACTTCACGGCAGTACACACGTTATTAAAGAAAAATGCAGCTCTGAGGCTTTGCCATCCTGATGCCTGGCAAGGAAAAGGAGAGGAATCCTTAGGAGCAAGATGCCCTGTGGGCAGACACCACAGGAACGGGTCACATCAGTGAAGCTTAGGGCAGTCACCACCTGCTTAATTTTGTTGTCAAGCTCATGGAGGCCAAACACAGGTAAGAAAGCAGAAGCATACACTGCGTAGCAATAGGTGCTGGGAAGCCCAGTGGAAGCTTCTCATTCCTGTCACATGCCAGGAATGAGAAGTGACACACCATATCCCCTGGGGAACACCTTACAGAATCATTAAAACCAGCTGGATACACAGTGTATGAAATCCTAGTTTAACCTGGAGGTGGACATACGCTTTACAAGTTTACACAGAAGGGCTGTGCCTTCCCCAAGCAGAAGCATGCAAGGGCTGCAGGAACTCCCAACAATAAAGTTACTCTGCTGTGCCTGAGCTTACATCACTGGCCAGGACAACTGCCAACCCAAGGAACTGGACATCTCCCCCTCTGCAAACAACCCCGTATTCTCCAGCTGACAAGTGCTGGTTGTTGTTCAGTAGACATGAGCAGTTATGATGGAAAAATGGCTCAGAGACAGATGATGCAGACTGTGTTACTGAGAGAACTAAGCAAGCCTTTGTCATTTGAAACAAGTCTTATTTGGATGTTTCACTGCAAGTGTTTTAAACAAGGGTTCAGCAGTAAGGTCACTACATCTACCAACCTACTCACAAAATGAACTTTTGAACTCCCAGCAAACCCATTCCAATGGCCCACGGTGAAGAAGGACACCTACACTCTTCTCCCTTGTGGCATCAGCTTACACCTGTTCAGTTTTCCAATTGCACCAGAGCAGTGAGATGTAAAGGCTCCTTAAATGCTAAATGTGTACACCAATGCTTCTAGAATGAACCAATCACACAGCCCAGCATTTTTGAGGGAGAACAAGGCAAGATCCAAAACTTCTGCAGAGCTTCACCTGCTGTCTCAGCTCTACCTCACAGCAGGAGATGGACATACATCCACTTCTGCTGTTCACTGGCAGCTGGGGAGTGGGGAGGAGTGAACAGGGAAGGAAGAGTAGGGGAAAGTCAGCTCAGGAAACCAGATTCCACTTACACAGTTAAGAGCACAGGCTGCTTAATCCTTACTTGACTGGACATAAGACAAATACAAGAAAAAGGATTAATAGCAAATGTACAGGAAAAAAAACAAAAACGCTAATGGAAGAAACTCCAGCCGCAACTGAGAAACCAAGGTAAGGAACAGTCAAGGCAGCTTCACTGGGGGTCAGGGGACAATAATGACAGCACTGAGTATGTGAAAGGCTGCTAAGGAAAGAACTGGAGCAAAAACAATAAGGCAAGCATGAAATAAAAACAGCATTCAAAGAATGATTTAGATATTGTCCTTAGGAGTAAGCTGGTATCTAGCAGGCAAGGGATTGACTTTTTACGGCTTTAACCTTATTTCCAGAAAAAGCCTATTTCTGTAAAGTACATCTTTGAAGCTGTGTGCTACAGTTTCCTCCAAGGCAGTGATCAATCTTGATGAAGGTCCACCAGCACAAGGCAGGGAGTGATAATCCCTCCTGGAGAATGGGGGTGTCAGCCAGTCAATCACCAGAACAAAACCCTCCAGCATCAACACTCCTGGTTGTGTATTAACAGCTTCTTTGAAAGTAATTTAGTTATGTCTGCACTGCAGTCACATGAACCCAGACATGTGTCTTTTGGAAGTGACAGACGTGAAATGCTGCACCTCATGCACTATGTCCCATAGGCAAGAGCTTTCCAGTGCAATTCATCCCATGTACTCCACGTCACTGCACTAGGTAGCCAGGCCCTCCAGTACATTCAGGGCTTCTCAAACCACTGGGAGTTATTCTAGCAGAAATACTTCCAATCGTTCCTTGTATCTATATCTTAAAACTATTAAACTCCTCCTAACATGAATTATGTTAAAAATACCATAAGAAATGAAACAATGGAGGTTATTAAAAAAATCACATGCAGCTGGTGACCAAACACTACAGGAGAAGCTGCATAAGGAAACAAAAATTACGCCATATGGAGAAAGTAACTCACAGAAAAATGACCCTTTAGAACTTGAGCTATAGAACAAGTCAGATAAGTTTTGGAAGGGTAAGCAAGGGTGGAGCAGGGAGAAGGCATGGAGAAATAATTCTAACAGACTTGGCTGCAAGCAGCAAGGGATGGGTACATGGCACTTTAAAGATGGGACGTGCCCAGCAGAGCCACTCTGCTTCGAAGTATTTCTAATTTACGTTCTGTCATCTGGAAGCAAAGAAGAAAAGCTGGACATCGGGAAAACAAATCCAAGAAGGGAGTGTAACAGTAAATGCTGTGCAATCTATTGTTACACACTGTGCTGAAGGCAGACCAACCCAGAGCAAGACACATCCAAGGACTTCTTGCCACATCTACAGAGCACGAGCTCTTTCTGGTCTGAGGCCAGGGATGTGTGCCAGGAGCAAAAACATCACAAGCAAAGAACTACCAAACTCCTAAGTGTAAAGAAAGGAATAACTGGATAGATGACTCAGTTACTAACACACAAGTCGGTAATAACGTACGTATTGAATGTTGAAAGACGCATTTGCTTTTTTGAACTCTCATCAGGCACTGAGTCACCACACCAACTCCTACTTCCATTGTTCCGATAGACTGTGTTGGAGCTGGGCTAGCCAAGAGTGAGCCATGTGCCAGGCTGCCAAGCCCACCACCAGTGTTTTCCTCCCATAAGCAAATCCACAAGGATTTAACTTTCAGAAAAAAACAGAGCAGGTTTCTGCCCTGCAAATTGCACTTGAGTCTGCTCAGGTCAGCCACCAGCTCCCACACTCAGGGTTTTGTATGCCAGTGATCCCTTCACCAGCCTGGCTCACATGTGTTGTTCCTATTCTTTGTGCTACCTTGCAGTTCACATCCACCACGCTTGGAAGAACAAACTCTGGGCCTAAATACCTCTTAGATCTAATATTCCACAACTACAACCACTGAACAGTCAAATCTGCATAAAACAGGCATGAGGACAACTTAACTAAGTTACCTCTTATGAACTCAAACCTACACCTCCCATCCAGCCAGCTAGGCTTACAAGGGGATGAAAAAACCCAAGCTGAGAGAATTTCCTCTTACTGGGGGTGGAAGGCACAGAAGAAGGGGGTGTTCAGGCTCATTACCAATGACTGTATAGTAAACCCCACAAAAATTAAAATAGGGTGAAAAAATCCCAACTCCTCCAGGGCCTGTTGGCCCCTTGGTCAAATCACAATTCAAATCTCCCCTGTGGTTCTAACAGATCGAGGAACTAAAGCTTCAGAAGGTCTCAAAGACTTCAGAAAAACTCTGCAGTTTGCTCTGTACAGATGCTTACAAGACTAAGATAGAATAATACAGTAAATTTCTGAGCTAATATGTGTTTCTGTATCACAACGTGGCTTTTCTCAAAAGCCTTTTCACTTTTGGCAGACCACAGATATAAAAAGAAGATTCGCTGATTATCCATTGCTGTTGTATATTTATAAACTTTCTTCATCCACTAAGTGTTAGCTGTTATTCTGAGAGATTCCAGATTTGGATTTTGCTGACTAAATTTAAACTCCCAGTGAAGAAAGACAGCAATGTAAACTCCACCAAGGAGAACTCTAATGATGTGCTCACTTCACAGGGCACAAGACATGGCTACAAACCTGTATTGTAAGAAAGCTAGCTTTGAACACAAGGTGATGTTATGAAGAAAAAGCCATTTATAAAGAAAAAAGCTACATTTCGAAACAAAAAAAAAAAATCAACACTTGACTCCAAATATGAGAAAAATCCAGACTTGGGTCAATTCAATAGGTCAAGGATTTGCTGGGATAGTAAAACTGGCAAATGAAAACCCAGAAGGGAATCAACACAAGATTAGGAACAACATCACTAACACAAGTGATGTGCAGAGACAAATGTTTTGCCTTTAAGGCAGGTTTAGGGCACGTGAAGACATAATGATGCCAGAATAGTTAAGTGACTTTTTTTGCCAATATCAACCCTGCTTCAACTGGGGAGTTTGCCAATGTAGCTGTACCAGAGAGGTCTTTATAGTGCAAATTAACCTGCACATGAGGCCAAGTTAATTTCTGGAATAATTTCTTTAATATCGTATGATGTAACATCACTGCAATTTGGCTTGAACATGCTAAAGAGTCTCTCAGTAAATAAGCTGCCTCAAGTCAACCCTGGTGCTAAAAGTAGGTTTAGTTACCCAAGAGGTAACACCCAACCATGTTCAGACGTGTTTCCCTATGAGCCTATGAGTAATTTCTATAGAGTACACATTTACTCAAAACAAACACAATAGCCCAGGAGAAGGGCTGCTGTTAACAGCAGCTCTTTCATTCCAGGATCAACACAGGTGTTTTGTGATGGCTCCTTTCTAGAGGCACCACTCAGCAGAACAAACCAGGTGACCAGTTTTATGGACAAGGTTCAAGCATGTTTTCCCTGAACCTCTGTCCCCTCCATCAATATCTATCACTGCTGGTGTTTATCAGTAAAAAGGGCACTCGGCAGGAGAGGTTTGCAAATGAGAAGAGGCTGCTGAGTAAAGCTTGTTGACCCTGACTCAACACTGTACTAGTGGTGATGGGCTGGGACTCCTAACTCAGCCTCTCCCATCTCTCCCTTCCCTTCTGCCCCAGTTTCAGTGTCAGAGCTAGCAAGGAGATAAAAGGGTCTAAGACACAGCAGTTAGAGCTGATTTCTCTCCTCTGGAGCCAGAGCTGCAGACAAACACAATTCTCTAAGAACAGCCAATATCTCATGGTGCCACTTGTCCTAATGAGAGAAAGGTAATTTCATATATTACATCTTGTTTAAAAGCAGAATATGAGGGAGCTCTGCATTTAGTGCCAGCAGCAAGTGCTGGTTAAGACTTTGGAAGATGTCAGCACAGGATCCCACTGCAGGAGCAGGTTTCTGAGGATCAGTAAGCCTTTACCTCCTCTGTGGCTGTTACCACAAGCTGCATTCAGGCATGCTCCCTGGATTCTCCCCTGCTGACAGCAAATGACATTGGAGATGTACTGCATCACTTCTGGAGGGAAAACAACAGGCAGGTTTGTTTTGAGAGAACAGATGCACTTGCACTTATGGCAGGAAAAGTCATCACTATAAATCTACATCAGAAATGGACCTTAAAGAGAACAGGAGCCACAGTTATCATCAGCTACTCCCTATCCAGCACAAAAAGGGTGTTCAACAAAGCAGAAAGGCAGCAAAGGACAGCAACAGTGGTAGGAAATACACTCCTCCACAGCACAGTTTCCCTTGCAGCAAAGAGCACTGCAGGCTACTGAAGGTACAAACGAGCAGCACTGCGCTTGTTAGAATTTGACATTTATATAGATGCAGTATCCTGGTGTTACCAGAACAGGCCAGTGACAGAAGCCAGGGAAAGCTTTCCTGCAGAGGGGTTACTGCATAATTAATCTGTAACACAGGCAAGCAGACTACCTCTGCTCAGCTTTATTGCTTAGCCTGGAAGCAGGACGCTGCACTAGCCAGGGCTGACTGGTTCCAGCAAGGCTGCCTAAGTGCAAATGGGATTGCTTCATCTCTGAGCAATGGAGCATTAACAGCTCTGGAAAAACTGCTGAATTATAAATATCCTACTGGCCTCCCTCATATTCTCTGACATGCAGGCACAGCCTAAGCGAGGATGGGAAGAACAGCAGGAACTAGCAGGAGAAATAGGCATGATGGAAACACAACTAAACTGGAAACCCTCTTCTCAACCTACACAGGTGCAAACAAAAGCCCACTGAACACCATGATGCCACACCCACCTCACCTTTGCTGTCTCAAGCACAGATAAAGCTTTAAAGTGTGATACAATGCCAGGTAAAAAAAAAAAAAAAAATCTCTATGCCACGGTTTTTTCCAGAGAAGTGCTTCCTTCCTTCTCTCCTGGCCATCTGCATTTTTATTCTGATGAACAATATTATCCCTTAAAGGTTGGAAACAGAAGTGACCAGACAGAGAACAAGACAACCCAACCACATGACCTCTGTAGGTCTCTAAAGCTGTATTGCTAATTAGTGCTGCAGCTTTCTAGCCCTTCCAGGACAGTAAATCCACAGACTCTTTTCTTTCCTTCCTCGTAAACACTCACAGTGCTTTCAGGCTGAACAGGCAGAGTTCATTTCTTATTTAAAGTACAGCATACAGCAGTAAAGGTATTTTTAGCTTACTCCTATCTCCTACTACAGCATGGGACCTCCTTCGAGGCCTCCTCCCACCAATGAGGTAGGATAAGTCTGGCCAAAGGAAAGGCATAATCCTGCTCTCCTGCCAGCTCAGCTACTCGCTCTCCGCAGGGAGTGTGGCCTCTATAAATGCTACTGCTTATGTGGAACATACTGTCTCTTCTACACCTGCCTCCTCCCAATCCTTTCATCGCTATGTGCTTCCTCTTCATTGTCTTCCTCACCCTCATAACTCCACCCCAGCTCCTTGGCCTTATCCACTGAGCTACAGGGGTGACCCATGTGAAGCACGTGACAATGACACCCACGACAATCAGCGATTTCTAATCGTGCACAACAATTCCCTTTCTTGCTCATCAGATTAAAAATACACCAAACAAGAAGGCTGTTCATGCAGTGAACACTGGCACAACTGTTTGTCTAGTGCGAAGTGCCTTTCAAACCCAGGCACTAAAATGAGATGCCGAGTCCCACTGTATGGTACCAGAGGGATGATGATGCCAAGTCTGGAGTTACAACAGCGACGTGCATCGTGTCTCCCAGCAAGTGCACTTGGCACAACATGAATAAACTGCAAGAGGAAAAAAATAAAGTCTTTCACCCTGCAGGGCAAGCAGCTGGTACTGGGGTGGGCTGACACATCCTGAAATAACACCTGAAATTATCACCTTTACAGCACGGATTACTGACACAACTTCATGGGATGCTACAGAAGAAACGTGCAGATCCAAATGTTGGTCCAGGGAACTTCTAAAAGATTCCTAATTATTAATCAATAACCCAGCTATGAAATAATTCCTGAGCCATTTCAGAGTAGGCTGCAAGCAGAGTGAAGAGCTGGCAGCCCACAGAGGATGCAGAACATATCCTGTTTGAAGAAGGGAGGTCACACACAGAGCCACATCCGCCTGTCCTCACACGGATGAGGCCTCACAGAGCCACACACACAGGTGGGTGCTGCAGGGTTCACCATCCCACACTGCCAGGCCTGAAGTGAGGGAGGTTTGTGATCTGAGAAGACATTGAGCTCTTTCGTAAAACATTACCAGATGTAGTTTCCTGCAATAAAATAATAATAAGAAATAAATCCATACCTGCCTCATTTATCTAGAAACTGGTAACAGAACAACTTGCCACTGGCAACTCATGGCCTATTAAAATACCAACCACTGAGCAGAGAGACTACAGGCTGCCAAAGGCATGCATGAACTCCTCAGAAATTCAGCTACAAAGCTAGAGCCAACCTAATGGCAGCTCAAAAGCACAAAGAATAAAGATACTGGAAGCCCTTTAGGTTTTTCCCTGTATTTCAGGAATAAACATATGTCTTAAAGGAACAGGGCCACTCTCACCTACCTTCCCTGATTCTCAGGAAGAACTGATGGTATTGTCACCCTGCAAATTAAGTGGGCCACAGAGCCCTGGTTTCCCAGCAGAACATTAATTTTCAATGAGTAATTTTTCTGAGCCAAAGGCTGCTTAAGTCACACAGATAAGGCTGTTGCTAAGAGTCAGCTGTCAAAGCAATGCCAGCTCAGAATCAGCGATGAGGGGGAAGTTTGAAAGCCGCCGGTATTTACTGATGCTGTACACACAGCGTATCGCTTACAGCGCTTCAGATCGCAGCTTCTGGTCAGCAGAGCAGCCTCTGCCTGAGCCACAGCAGGCAGGACAGAGCCAGGCCATGGGCAGAGACTGTTCTTTACTTGGCAGGATACAACCCCCGTGGCAGGAAGGTTTTAATGTAATTCTGCCAGTCTTGTGACAGGCTTTGACACAGTGACAGGAAGAGGCAAGTACGGCACAAAGCAAATGAACCCGCTCCAAAGCATCTGTCAGACCCTGCAGGTGTAGCAACCAGAGGCTAAAAAAGGTGACAGAAGTGCTCTGCAAACTCAAAGCACAACCTAAGATGGTTTGTGCTAGGGACCTTGTGGTGCTCCATCACTTCTGCAATTTTCCCAACACTCTCAAACTTGCAAGAGGTTAAACCTCATTCACTGCTTCTGCTCTCACAACTTGCACTTATATGTAGCTGCACTACTGGAATGAGCCCCCTTTTTGTATTCTCTGTATTTGTTTCAGAATGTAAGGCACTGCAGGTACTATGCTTGAATATTATCTTGAAATAGGTCATATTTTATTGCAAATCACTTCTAGAGACTGTATTCAAATCACTTCTCCATTAACACCCCCAGCCTATTCCTGAGGCTCTGCCAAGAAGGAAGGATGTTATGCGAAAATGCTCTGAAGCACGAAAACTAAGTCTATTGATCTGTATAATAGGAATATTCGTACATGTAGGGAAGGTCTGCATTTCCAGACACATTTACAACAAAATTACTTTTAAAATACATTAACACATCACATGCTCTAGCAGAGGATAGAGCCAAGCACACACTGTCCTAAAATATGGAACTGGGAGAACAGTTTAAAGTCACAATCAAGTTCCTTGCTCTACTAAACCATGACAATCCCACTGGAATCAAAAAACAGCACTCAGCAAGTGATCCCCTTTTCACTACAGCCAGTTTTCTTCTCTCTTGGGGACTCTAGAAGAAACTATTTAGTTACCTAACCTTTTTTTTTTTAAGGCAGACAGAAGTCAAGATGCAGATCTCAACCAGGCTGAACCTGTTTTTCAGTTTCTGATTAAACAAATAGCTAAGGATTTTCCAGTCTGAAAAAAGCTAAACACCATCAGCTTAATTACCTGAAGTGTCAGGCACAATGACTATTTATGTAAAGACAGTGAAGTAGTTGATTTCTAACTCCCACCACCAAGAGCTGCATTCTGGAGGTGGCACAACTTGCACATCCCATCAAAAAAATTTTTTGAATCAATCACCAGCCCTATGTTAGCAGGGCAATGCTTTCTCCTTTATTTGTGTCCTACAGTAGTGAATAAGTTGTGTTTTTCACTAAAGCATTACGATGCTTTTTATCCCACCAGCTGCCAAAAGCAAGTAGCTCATTTGTGCCTACATGATGATGACAGAGCCACACTTGCACAAAAGCTGACCTCAGTCCACAAGGAGCTGTCAGTGTGAGATGCCTTCCCAAATATCAGTGTTTCTTTGGTATTCTGGATGAAGCTTATACACCCCCAAAAAATAAATCAAGTCTGTAATGCAGGAAGTGGCCTTTCATACTGATTCAATTAGAAATTGCAAGGCTAAGAACATTGTGGGTTCAGGCTGCAGCACTGACATATTTGGAGGTCAGACCACCCCAACAGGGTCAGGTCTTCCCAGATTGAGCCCACATGCAAACAGGGCAGGGCTGCAGGAGACAAGCTACATTCATTGTTTCAAACTGCTGCAATGAGTGCCAGGATCAGAAAACCAAACTAAATGCTGCAGATGATGGAAAAATGCTTGGAAAAGCATGGTCTTGAAAAAAAAATACAGTCTGAGGTGCCTTCAGAAGACAGTCAGGAAGGTGGGAAATGCCCTCAAAGCTGTTCAACTCATGCAAAACAGTGTTTCCTCTAGAGTCAGACAGGGGCTTTCAGAATACAATCCCTTCCTTCAAATCCAGAAATACCAGAGTGAATCTGCTGGCAGGCTAACAGAACAATGGAGGATGAGGTGTCAGGAGCCTGTGAATAACACCTGGCTTTCCACTTCCTTCACACTGTGTGCCAGCAGTGCTCGCTGCCAACACAGAGCCAGAAATCACTCAGCACCAAGGCAAAGAGCATCTGGCTGTCACTCAACATGAACTGTAAGCAGAGAGGGGGAATTTAATTGAGTCTTCCTCTTCTGGGATACCCAAAGATGTACATGAACCTACCACATCAGCCTGTAGCTTTAGGCTCTCATTTGGATACACAAGCTCCTGCCTGTGCTGATCCATGGATGGGATGCCTCCTGATGAATTTATTGTCTCATCTCTCTAGGAACAAAGATGCACAACCCCCCAGAAAGCTTCAAACTGGTACAAAATGCAGCCGCCCACCTGCTCCACAAAAACGGTTGCCATGAATACATCCCTACTTCTCTGTGCCTGCTATTTTTAAACACACTTGGGAGGCAACTGAATTCACTGGTGGTTGTGCTATTTAAGTATCTGGATTAAAAATATTCAAGGAATATATTGGTACTTCTCAATATATTGGGAAATACAGCATTTGCCTGGCCTACACCTGGCTCAGATGCCTTTTCAAATGCCCAACTTCTGTAATCCAACTGCAAGGTGAAAAACCCAGAGACACAATAGATGCTTTTAACACAGAGTGTTAAACCTGTGTGTTTTATTCCTCAGAAGTCCCAGAACAACCTAAGGAAACTTTACGAAGGGAGAGGGAAGGACAAGCAAAAAGATATTTACAGCTGAAACTTTAGTCATTAGAATACCTATAGTTCAATGCAAAGCCTGAGCACAGGAAGACTGGAAATAAGAGTACCTGCCTGCAAGAAAATAATAATTTTTTAAAAACCCAAACAAAACAGAAAACCCAGGAGATGCAGATCCCCAAAGCTGAATGTGCTGACAGGACCTGAACCTTTTCCAGACATCCTTGAATTCCTAAGAGCATTTATTCTTAACACATTTCAGACAGGTTCCAGCCAAAAGTGTGAGCAGTCCAGGAATCACACTGGGCTCCCATCAGCCCAGTGTGGGTCCCACCAGACTGTGGCAGCTCTGTATGTGCAACCCAGGCTGAGCTGGACTTGGGACCAGGATAGACTGATGGGAGCCAGCAGTACAGGCTCTGCCTTGCTCACAGGTCAAAATGATCCCAGTGCCACCTGGAACTCGTTGGGAATATCATATTCCCACCTCCTGCCACAGACATGCATGAGGTGTCAAGTAAGCTTATTGTAAATAACCTGAAAAATTTGTCTCTGGAGGTTCCTGTGTAACAGTCCTCTTTCCACAAGACAACTACAGAAACTGATTTAACGTTTCCTGTGAAAAGCTCCTATACCTGCTTCCAACCTCAGTTTACAGACTCCAGGTGACAAGGGACACATTATTCAGATCAGCTCTCTGAAAACTCAGTCATGAAGAGCTACAGCTCAGCTCGATCACAGCCACCGACCTCCAAATGGCCCAGATCACAGAAGCCCAAATCAATTGCAGAGCAAACACCAGATTTTGGACATAAGCAGATCACAAGAGATTACCTTCCAGACATTACAACCTCAAACCAAATCAGTTTTGGAAGTGGTTGATTTCAGAGAAACAATCATAGATTCTAAGCAACTTACAGATTTCTAACAACATTTATACAGTATCTCCTTTCCTTTAATCTTTCCCAGTGAGTATCAAAAAGGTGATAGAAATGAAGAGATGAGCACAGAGCAAAACCAAGGCATGACCTGGGAGCCTCTCCACACAGTAACTCTTCTGGAAATTCATCCCTCCTGAAGTTTCTCTAACTGCAACAGGGAAAAATATTTGGAAAAGGTCAAATGACTCAATACCACTGAGACCCATAACTTTTCAAGCAGGAACAGGTTTCCATGTGCTTTCAGTTAGAGCACAGACAGGTTGGGGGAAAGGCGGGAAACCCCCAGTCCTCTTTGCCTTTGCTCGTTTCAGAGCTATGTATGTGTTACGTGTTTGGTTTTGAATTACAGTTGATTTTGCTGCTGGAACACATCTGCAACGCTGAGCAAACTACTGAACCCCAGCCAGCTCAGAAAACAACCCACACGGCTGGCAGCACCAGCAAATCCCAGGGACGGCTCCCAGGAGCTGCTTTCAGGGACAACAAGGAGAGAGAGATGGACATTTCTCTGCACAGACTTTTCCTGAGACACCCTCCAGTGCCACTTATTCTCTTATGACTCCAGGAAGTGGAAGGGTTAATTTCTTTCCAAGTTCACATACTGTTTGAATTCCTTAGATAAACTGCTTCCACCAAACCCAAGGATTTAGCCTCAGGGGAGAACACTAAGGAAAAGCTCTTTTGATAGATTTTCTTCAAAAGAGAAATTAATTCAAAGTCCATTTTTGGAGGTGTTCCACACCCTCGGCTTCTATGGACTTCAGATGAGGTTGCATTGTGCCTCTGGAAAAAAAAAACCCAAGCTTTGAGCACTGCCCTAACACTTCTGTTTGCAAGACAGAAATGTTTTATGCTTGCCCAATAAAATCTCTCCTGAAATGAGAAAGCTCAGTACACAGCAATACAAAGAGGAAAACCAGACCCAACCAGGCTTTAGTCCTGGGATAAAGCAGTTAACAGCTAGCACAAACGAATTCTGTACCTTTAAAACTGAGCAGTCACTTAGGAAAGTAAAAAAACAAGTTTGGAAAGCCACTGAAAGCTTCCTTCACATTTTGAAGCAGAAAGCAAGTCTGGGCTGTTGTGGAATTCGTGTTTGCATACTGTTGTGATAATCTGTGTGCATAGTTGGAAACAAAGCAAGTTTTTATTAGCAATTAGTAACAAGAGTGGGGTCAGACCTGCCTGAAGGAACCAGAGAAATGCCAACAGAGGATGGCAGAACTTTATAAGATGTGTAGCAGAACAATCCCAACGTGACATAGAAAACACTGCTGCTCTCAAGTGGGAAATGCAAGGGCATCAGTTCAAGGAGATAAACTGGGTCTTTAACACTGACAACTTTGACTCAAGGCAGCAGTTTTCCCTTGCACAGCAATTTGCAACACAAAACAAACTACTTCCACCCTTACCAAGAAGAGAAATTCAGTATCAAAGGGGGAGAGCAGAGTTGGGAAGGGTTGATTTGCTTAGACATAGTTTCCTAAAGAGTTGAGTTTCAAGTAAGGCATAAAGGCAATACAGAACAGGGTTTGAAACAGTCTGTGAGAACTTGGGCAAGGAGGAGGGGAAAAGAGAAGAGAGGATTTAATCCCCTTTCAGGGGAGTGACCTCCCGCTCTCTCCCCTCGTCTCTGAAAAATTCAATCCAGCTCAAATCAGCCAACACCACCCAGGTTCAGAGCTCTCCAGCTATGTACTTCCCCTGCTCTGGAGAATGATATGGCATGTGGGGCCCTACAACAGAACTATTAAATTCCCATCAAGGGGTAAGCAAGTGGTTGCCATATGCTAAACCACTCAAAGGAAAAATAACCAGGGAAAGAAGCACAGCCAGGCAGCAAGTCTGCAGACAGGGTCTTACCTGCTAGATAAACTAGCAAAGTCTCCTCCATCTAGCAGCCTGATTTTGCAGAACAGAACCCCATTGACAAAGGGGACAGCAGTCAGCTCTTCTAGAGTAAAACTTGTCTGAAACTTGAATTTCTTCTTCTTCATCAGGAAAGCCATGGGCAAATTCAGCGAGGAAAGCTCAGGAATTCCAAACAAGATCAGGGAGAAGTGGCTCACAGCACAAACAGACAAGCAGAGGAAGGGCAGTCGTTCTGGGAGCACAGGCAGGGAGTAAATTCCAGTTCAGTTACGACGACGGCCCAGCTTCAAACGCACGATTCTCTTCTCTTTGGTGGTCGGATCTGGCTGTGGGATCATCGCCACGGCAGGCTTCAGGTGAGCAGGAAGAGGTCAGATTAAATCTCTGCAACATCTCCGAGGGAAACGGGAGGGAGGGAAGTTGGGTCTCAGCTCCAGACCAGCAGGAGCTGTCCCAGTTAGAAGCTGCAGTATTCTGTCTTCAGCACAACCCCTCCTGAAAGCATCTCTTGTGAGAAGTCATCTCAAGTCCCTGGAGAGGCCTTAAGTCTGCAGGCAGCACATTCAAAGAGCTTCCAGTCTCTATCTCTTGTGCAACTCTGATACAGGTCTTTGGGTCAGCCTTTGGGAGGGAAATGAGTAAATTAGTTCCAGCCAGTCTTGGGCTCCTCCTCCTGCTCTAAAACCTGTTTGGATAGGTAATATTCAGTCCAGACTCATTCCAGTCTGAAGAGGTATGGCCCCAATTAGCCCAGCCCCAACATCCTCTTTCCCCTTTTTGCCTAGGGCAAGCTTCACTGTTGTCATTCCCCTTGTAATTTCTGTTTTGCAAAGCAGTTAATAAAAATTTGCTCTATTTTCAGTCATCATATTTAGAAGCAGTCTACAGCGCAAGATCATTCTAACACACAGTCTAATAAGAGGAAGGAAAATCCATCCCAAGAAATTAAAGATATGTTTCTGTCCTGCGTTTCCAACCAGCCCTAAGTGTTAGCACCTGTATCTTATAAATGGAGAAAGCAGCAGAGAGGGAAAAAAACAAGCAGCCTGCTCCAGATTACACAGCATAACAACCGAATCAGGTCATCTGGCTGTCCAATGGCCAGTCCCACCGGGAATGCTGCCTTCCCCCGGCACCGGCTCTGCACAGAGCTGTGCCCTGCTCGGTTCAGATCTGGGGCTGCAGACAGCGATTTCGTTACACATTTACAAAACACCTAAACCACGGAGGCAGGAGCTGATTAGCATCTCAAAAGGACAAGGTTATGAACACCGGGCAGTAAACAATCCCCACCGATTCTAGGAGCTGCCTGCGTGGGTGATTAAAGACCCTCTCCTGCCCGGTGGCTGCAGGAGAACCCAGCTGGCTCTGCCAGGGCCCGGGCACCTCCACGGGGTTCTGCTGTCCTGCAGACACCTCGGAGCAGAGTGGGGACGACAGGTCAATGCTCCACACCACGAGTAGTACCTGTCCCTGTGCCGAGCTGCTGCCAGGGCTCAGCCTTGGCTACTGTGAGGTCACAGCCTGTCCCCTGGCACTCCAGGGTCATGCACTGAATGGTATTGAGGACCCAGCTCCCTGTCCGAGCCGGGCACTGAGCTGTGCCCAGGTCCCAGCCGGGCACTGAGCTGTGCCCAGGTCCCAGCTCTCTGTCCAAGCTGTGCACTGAGCTGTGCCCAGGTCCCAGCCGGGCACTGAGCTGTGCCCAGGTCCCGGCTCTCTGCCCAGGTCCCAGCCGGGCACTGAGCTGTGCCCAGGTCCCAGCTCCCTGTCCAAGCTGTGCACTGAGCTGTGCCCAGGTCCCAGCTCCCTGTCCCAGCCGGGCACTGAGCTGTGCCCAGGTCCCAGCCGGGCACTGAGCTGTGCCCAGGTCCCAGCCGGGCACTGAGCTGTGCCCAGGTCCCAGCTCTCTGTCCAAGCTGTGCACTGAGCTGTGCCGAGATCTTAGTCCACCTCTTGGCCCTCTGAACCCCCGGCTGCCCCGCAGCCCAGCCCCAGGGACCAAGCACCGAGCCATGCCCGGGCCGCAGCCCAGCTCCGGCCCCACAGCCCGCGCACCGAGCTGCAGCCGGGCTCAGCACTCTCCCAGCCCGTGCACCGAGCTGCAGCGCGATCTCACCCCTCTCCCGGCCCCCCATCACCAGCTGCCTTACGGAAGGTCTCAGCCCGCTTCCCAGCGCCCTCCACTGACCTGCGGCGCGGTCCCGGCGCGGTGCCTGCCCGGCCCTGCCCGCTCCTCCAGCCCGCTCCTCGCACGGCGGCCGCCGCTCCCCGACACGGCCGCCTCTGCCCGCACTACGCTAACTGCGGCCGCTACGCCGATAGCGCAGCCGGTACGTGGGCAGCGCGCGGGGAGAGCGGCGCCGCCGCGCTTCGGGAATACCGACAGCGCGTAACACCCGCCCTCCCCCGAGACGAGAAAACGCGAGCGGCGCCGTCCGATTGGATAGCAGCAAGGAGGCGGGCTGAGCGGTGCGAGGCAGTGATTGGTTGATCCTGCACGGGGCGGGGAAGAGAGCGCGGGGATTGGAGGAGAGAGCTGTCGGTTTGGACAAGCCCCGCCCCCTGGCTGAGGGGCTGGGCGGGAAGCGGGGTCAGCGGTGTCCCCTCAGCGGGACTCGGGCCGCTGGGCTTGGAGCCCCTCTGCAGGCTGAGCTGGTCCAGCTGGCACGGGAGCTGAGCGGATGGTAGGGGCCTGCCGCTGGGGTGTCCCTGCCTGGGCAGAGGTGATGGCAGTCATCTCTAACGTGAGACATACGGAGTGGGTCCAGTGGAGGGCAACAAGGATGTCTGGGGAATTGGTGCATCTCTGCTGTGAGGAAAGGCTGAGGAAGGTGGGCCTGTTTAGCCTCAAGAAGAGATAACTGAGAGGGGACTTCATTAATGTGTTTAAATACCTAAAGTGGAGTGCCAAGGGGATGAAGCTAGGCTCAGGTCAGTGGTGCCAATCACAAGGACAACAGGCAATAGGCAGAAAGCAATGCCCAGGAAGTTTTACCTGAACATAAGGAAGAACTTCTTTCCTGTGCAGTGACTGCTCACTGGCCCAGAGAGGTTGTGGAGTCTCCCTCACTGAGAATATTCCAGAACTGTCTGGATACAATCCTGTGCCATGTGGGCTGGGATGACCCTACTTGAGCAGGGAGACAGAGCCAGATGACCCACTGTGGACCCTTTCAACCTGACCCATTCTGTGGTTTGGTGACAGATGTCACCTCTGCATTCTCCTGACAGCCAGGAGCTCTTCCCCTGGCTTGTCCCAGTGCCCCAGCAGCTCTGGGTGACATCCCTCTCATCAGCATGTCCCATGGGCTGCAGGCGTATGGTTCCTCAGGCCGCTCAGCGGTGTGGCCATCCTGTCCCCTCAGGATACCGCAGAGGCTGTGGGTCGGGCCAGCAGTGCCTGGGCTGCCTGGGAGCAGGAGCGAGGCCCTGGTACCACAGAGCCCTGGGGAGCAGCACGAGGCAGGGCCCAGAGCTGGAATCTCACCCTCCACATGTGAGATGTGGCAGGCAGTGGGGCACATCCCTTCATCAGCACGGCTCCCTGTTATTATGTGCTGCTGCTGTGTCCAGTGCTGCGGCTGGGATCCCTGGTTAGTCTGGATTCCATTGTTTAAGGGCAAGCAGAACAAAATGTCTCTCCTTGTCCTGAAGGAGGCTGCAATCATCAACGTGATTTGCCTAGATTTAAAACTTAGGCGTTTGCCCAAGAGCCTCTGTGGCTGAGAAGTTGAGGCTCATAAGGAGGAACTGTTCCCAAGGCTGATATGCAAAGCTTGGATGAAAGCCTGAGAGTCCTTGCTCTCTGCCAGGCTTTGATGCCCAGACTCCTTGCCTGTAATCTGCCGTCTTATGCAGACAATATCAGAGCTATCAAATAATTCCACCACAATGTGAACCTTGGGAAGAAAAAAAAAAAAAAAGAGTCTGCTAGGAAAAGTACACAGAAATGTTCTTGGATAAAAGTGAAAAATTGGATCTAACCAAATGCATTGTTACGATTTTTGCTTACCAGGTTAAGCTGACACAGACTTTGGACTGGGAAAACATTTTGTATTAGTACAGTGAAATCATCACAGGACATACAGGGAGTCACCAGGAAACAGCAAGGTTTATAGGCTGCTCTTGCAGGTGAGGCTTGAATCCTTCCATAAATTCCTATCTGGTGTTTTCAAGGCTTTGAGGCACTGCTGGAGATGGGCTGGCATTTTTTGATTTCTGTTTCCAGCCTATTAGGAAAGAGCCTGCTAAATATTTGATATTTACAAAATATGATGCTGAAATACCAGAGGCATCTGAAGAATCCAGGCCAGTTCTCACACCTCCCATGCCCCAGCACATGGCTGACAGGGCTGACAGACATGTGAATGCTCTGCTTCCATCCCTAGGTAAAGGACAAACGATCCCTGTGTGTGTGTGGGAGGAGACTCTGTTATCTGCTATGATTCACTCTGGTAAATAACCTTCTCGAGGACTTCTCTTGTTTATAGCAACAGCCTCAAATGCTAAAGTTTACAGACACTTTAATCCTTGCTGTTCTCACGCATATTTACTTTGCAGTTTTATCAGAAACATCTCTTGAAAACCTCAGTGTTTTTATAATTAATTGAATAATGTGACTGATGTTAAAAATAAATGGATTTGGAAGAATGCCCAGTGAGCTGCTGAGCAGTGTGTAGTATAGCAACCGTAGCTGCATTCTCAGGGGTATGTGTATTTTCCTAACAAACGCAGTCTCATGACTGAGAGATTAAATCTTTATTAGTTCGAAATTCACCCTGTTGATTTTGCTGTGTTTATGCTGCATAATTGTTTCTGGAGAAATTCACATGTTTGAACGGGACAGTGCTCCTGTTTACAGAAGGGATGGGTTAGTCCCAGCCTCCCACAGAGGGAATGTGGGTGTAGGGTGTCTTCATCCATCCACCATCCCTCTGGCTTGATATTATTTTCTGCTCAGGTGCAATCCGCTGGCCATGGCGGGGAGAGGGGGCTATGTGTGTTAACAAGGTGCTTTGATAGACATGGATTCTGCTCATCCCAGACTCACATCCTATGGATTTCTCTATGGCTGTGCCCACCTCACCTCTGCTCCATGAGCCTCAGCCACATCCCTGCCCTGTGCTCTTCCTGACCTAAGCCTTTCCTGAGGCCGCTCCCCAGTGCCGCCACCACTTCCTCAACTTTTGCTGGCTCAGGGCACTGTCTTATCAGTCTGGGATATTTTTATCAGTCTGTGCTCTGCAGTTACGTTTGGGCCTCACCTCTGCTCTCCTGGAGAGGTGTGCCCGGCTGGCCAGGGCTACGACTGCTGTGCTCTGAGAGTCAGCACCAACAGAGATGCCTTGTCTTGCCTCCTCTCTGCTTTGAGGACAGAGATAAAGCAGCAGTGGAGAAACAAGGTGAGATAAATGCAGGAGGGACAAAACTCAGTGAGGTGAAGTGAGGTAGATCCTATAATGCATTTGGTGAGCCTTCAAATCCTATCTCTTATCCCAGGGGAATCCCAGATGCACAAGCCCTGCAAACTACATCATCAGCATCTTCCTCTGGAAAGCATCATCACGCCAATTCATTTGTCCTGGCAGCCAAATGATTAAAGTTTTAAAAGTAAATTACACATGTTGCTGTAACAGCATAAACACAGTAATGGTTCTCCCCTGTTACACCTGTCGCCTCTGCTGTAATGGCCTTAATGAGCTTTCAGCCTCATCATCCAAAAAAAAAGGAGATTACCACATGTCACTTTATGCTGTAAATGCATTCTTGGAGCTGTGAGTGGGATGCAAGTGGGATGCTCCAAGGAGCAGAGGGTGGGTGCCTTCCCCAGGACCCGGGGCAGGTCCTGGCTGGGGAGCTCCCAAAATGGGGCAGGGGGTGCAGACACCACAGCAGCTGTAGCGTGCAGGCAGCTGGAAACCCTGTGAGGGGAATGGGTACCTATCCCCATTGCATAGGATTATCCCATGGTGTGGAGTTACTCTAAGCTTGTGACTTCTCAGCTTAATAACAGGCTGTGAGCTGCACTTTGACCTGCTTGTGTTTTTCACTTGTTCCATATTTAACTGAACTCATCATCATAAAGGCCAGGAACTGTTTCACTTTCTGTGCCAGGCTGGGTTTCCTGTTGGATGTGCAAAGGACACACCTGCACGGTGGGTTTCTGGCCTGCCAGCACTGGGAATTCTGTTACTGATAAAAGGGAGCCCAGGAATCTGGAGTCGGTGGATTCCATTCCCCAAAAATGTTGCTAGACCTGAAAATCCAGCTGCCTGGCTTTTTTTGTTTACTGGTTTCCATGCCTGCTTCAGTGTGTTCTGGGAATGTGCAGCAGAACTCTCTGCTTCATTCTGTGAGGTCTGTGGGTGGAACTGGATCTTGTTTGCCCCTTCCAAAATCTGCAGACTTGAAATCTGCTTTGCCTCAAGGCTTGTTGTGTTTATCAAGCTTTATCCTGTGTCTGTATCCCAGCTTCCATCCCATCAGTGTTGTGCTGGACAAGAGAATTGCTGGTTGTGGCCGTGGTCTGTCCCACTGACTGCAACCCACAAATGCTGCTGTTACCCCAAATACATCAGAAGCAACTGTAAGTCTGTGGTTCCTCCTTGACACAGCAACCTTTAATTTGGAATTTCAGGTGACAGAGGTGAAAGAAACTGTCCCTGCTGGCGCTGGGATTCTGCCTCGGGTTAATCACCTACGCATCTGGCACTCATTTGCAGGTGATATCCACTTCATTCCCCCACTCAAAACATGGGCTGGAAGCTGTGCTCCTCAGTCTGATGAAGCTTCTTATCAGGTGCCTTCAAGCAAGACACAGAATCTTAAATGATTCAATTTTCACACAGACCTGACCACCCTTCTGCTGGCAATACTTGCTGGCAACAATCTCTCACATGACAACAGGAAAAAAACCCCAAAAGATCCCCAGAAGGATGCTTTGCTGAAACAGGCTTGACAAACTTTAAAATCGTA
Organism: Lonchura striata; assembly: GCF_050655825.1. NCBI lineage: Eukaryota > Metazoa > Chordata > Aves > Passeriformes > Estrildidae > Lonchura > Lonchura striata. The sequence goes on along the minus strand of NC_140719.1, from coordinate 6,183,133 downwards.
CTGGAGAAAGTAGAGGTTATTTGGGTGAGTGTACAGAGCATATCATTCTGTCCCTTGGAGGGGATCTGCTCCCAGAACTGCGATGCAGTGATGGCAGTGCACTGACATATGTTAAAAAAAAACCCTAAAAAACCCTTAAAGCCTGTCCTAAACCTTAAATCCTGTTCTAAAAAACCCTTAAAATCTGTCTCTTTGCTTATAATGAAGTGCTTGATGTGTTTTTTTAATCTTGTGCTTGTCCAGTCGGTTCTGCAGTGAACTCATCCCAAAGACAGACATCTCAGTGTCCTCTGTGTCTTTGGGAACCAGAGGGACCTGGTCTCAGTCCCCAGGCATCAGGATTTTCCGGGGATATCTCACAACTGCACGTTGCCCTTTGAACTTCCTCCTCCTGAGGCTCTCAGCCCTGATAATATTTCCCAGTGAAGGGTGTAAGCAGGATCCCACAAGGTCTGGAGGACAGGGGTGGCTCCCGGGCCGGCGCAGTGCTCGGGATCCCGGCGCGCAGTGCCATCTCCTGGAAATTCGGGCTGCAGCCGCACACATCGCAAGCGGAGCTTCGCTCCGGAGGGAGCAGCGGTGCTCCTGGTGGCTTGCTACTGCCTCGGTGGCCACAAACATTCTATTCACCACTGAGTCCCCTGCCAAACTTCCCTTTCCCCAGCAGGCAGGAAGATGCTGCTCACCCCCATGTCCAAGGCAAAACATCTACCCTGTAGCAGAACATCTCTGCATGGCTCCTTCCCACTCTGGATTTGAATACAAATCTCTAGGTATAGAAAGAACAATAGAGAACAAATAAACATCTATAAATATTCCTCCTTGGCTTGTGTTCTGTGTGGACATCAGTTAGTTGTTCAGGTGAATGTTTTGTGTTCTTGTTTGCCGTGTCAGTGTCCTGGTTCACCTATTCATCCTGGTTTTAACATTAAGGGACACTTTTCTGTGTTCCCCTCCCAATGACCAATTCATGAGCAACAACCAAGCCCCTCATCACAGTTCACCCTGTATTTAAAATGTTTCCACATATGTTTAATGAGACAAAAATCTGTACACAGAACACATGCTTGGATGCTGCTGGCTTGACTAAGCTCTGAATTTATCCTGAAAAGACAGGAAAAATGGGTGGTTCCAATGGCAACATGTTTAGTCCTCCAGAAAAGCAACACAGCTGAAATGCTTAGTCACTGAAAAAAAATGCACACTGCAATTTAAAGCCAAAGGCTGGAAATTCTACCATTATTTAGGCTATTGTGGCATCTTCTGAGCAGTTGGGAGATTACTGTATTCCAGTAATATGTCAGACACTGTGAAATATCTCGTGCTCCAAGGTAAGCCTGTAAAAGCTATTATTTGAAAAAGACTGTAGTTATGTAAATAAAAGGCCACAAGGTTCACAAGAGCAAAAGCTACTGTGACTCGTGGTAGTTCACAGCTCTCCTTCACAGTGAGGATTCTGTGCTGCAAAGTTGTTGTCATGACCTCATTTTCACTTCTGCCTTGGTGCACACCAATGAACTGAAACAGCCTGTTTACCAAAATGTATTTTTTATTAAAATTCATATTTGTAAAGGAGAGATCATTACACAAATGAGGTAAACCAACACATACGACATAGTTCTCACTCTAAAAATAAATCTCAATTCAGCAATTGATTTGATTCCACAAAGTCTAAGAGGAAGAGTCAGGCAAGTGCTACTCATGTGGTGAGATGCCAGACAAGGCAGGATCCACCCTGACTCAGCTTGGAGGTCAGTCCCAAGGGGTTGGGAGTCTTCCAGGGACCAAACCCTTCTCACTGTTTTGTCCTTTTCTCCCCCATTAGTTTTGTAGACAAGAGGAGATGAGTAACGGCCAGGGACTGACAGCAGTGACCTCTTCACCTACTGCTCTAACCAGGGGTCAGCATCTCCCCATTAAAGGCTGTGTAAAGGTTTCATTTGATTGTGCAAATTCACTCCCTCGTCAGCCCTAAAGGAGACTTACCAGCAAGTAAATACCAGCTCTGGAAAAGTTCCATTTCAAAAGTAATAACCTGGCAAGCCACAAGCCTGTAAAACGTCAGCCAATTTGCAAGGTAGGAGAAGACTTACACTTCCTTTTTTCTTTCCCTAAGTTTTCTTTCATGCATGTACAAGTGGACCTTTAAAAGTTTATGAAGCTACTGCAAGTCTGTGAGAATCATGTTGACCATCCTGTGCAATTAAGCTTTCCCATGAAAGGACCAAGCCCTATAGCCTGAATGCCTCAGAAGTGGCTGTAATGTTGTTTCACCCTGTATAACGGTATAGGATGGTGAGGAAAACCTCAGCTCTGTTTCTCAGGATGAGGCCAGCCAGCAGACAAACACGGAATGGCTGGACTGGCTTCCAGCTCCCAAACAGTACAAAACAAACACCACCAGCAGCAGAACCAAGTAATGCCCCAAAATGCACTCAAATCAGTGGCTGACAAACTCCTAAACACTGGGAATTCCTGTGTGGCTGCATCTTAGTCCAGGACCTTAGTCCAGGTCCACTTTGATGGATCAAGGTATTCTGGAGGTGACAAACTATGCAGATGAAGCAGAGATGGAGTTTCACCGTTCCATCCACCCCAGTGAAACTCATCCAGGCCCTTGGGTGTTTATGTTGCGACAAATAAAGACATTGTGCCAAGATGTATCCCAGGAGAGTTTCTGGTACCCAAGACATGAAAGCTTCATCACATCTGCCAAGTTGATAGAGGAATTTCATGACTGCACACAGATAAAACGTGGAGTGAATGCACTGTTTCAATCCCACCGGGATCTTCAGGGCAGGTAGGTGGGATTTAAAATGCACAGAAGCTGGGTGCTAGTCTGCATGGGCAGGATGTGACGCTGCAGGAGCACGATCCATAGCTCTCAGTGCAGAGGGAAGGTTCTACCACATCCGGTACCACATTTCCAGTAAATGCTTTCAGCAAGAGCCAGAAATGCATTCACTGTTTGCACTACGGGTTTACGATCACTGTACCTTGGCAGCTGCAGCACTGATATCCCGACAAAACTCTCCACGTTAGAAGTCAGTTAAAGGCTATAGATCTCGAGAGAGAGACAAAAAGAGAGGTAAAATACTTAGGACAGATTTTTTCCAAACAGAAATTAAAAAATAACTTAAAAAAATAAATCTATTGTTTGAGGAATTAAAGCAATTCATGTTAAGTTGCTGGCTTATTACACATCCTGCTATGGCTCAGAATGAGAATCTGAAAAGGCAGATTAGCACAAGATTAGCAGAGAAAGCTATCTAGACTCAGCCGAACTCCAAGGGAGCCATTCACACTGACAAGAGGCAGCACCCCTTGCTCCCAAGTGTCCTCTGCCAGCATGGGTAGGTTTTTGGCATGGCAGATATCCCACAGAATCACAGACTTTGAGATCATTGAGTTCAATTGTTTCCCCAGCACTGCCACATCCACCACTAACCCATGTTCCCAAGTGCCATATCTATACATTTTTAAATCCCTCCAGGAGTGGTGACTCCACCACTGCCCTGGGCAGCCTGTGCCAGGGCTTGGCAACCCTTTCAGGGAGGAAATTTTTCCTAACACGAATCCAAAGCTCCCCTCCCATCACTGTTTCTTTCACTGGATCATACCATCTTGCTGCCCTGTCTGGCCAGGGTCAGTGGTGACCGATGGGCTGGGTGTATTGCTCTGCAAAAATCGACGGAAGTCCTTAATCATGGGGCGGAGGACCTGGATGAGGGCACTCAGCGCTGCCTGCGTCCCCTCCATGGCCTGTGCCTGCCGCTCCTGGGCACACGCCTGCACCTCCTGCGAGCGGCGAATCATCTGCAGCAAGTCATTCTGCTGCTCCAGGTGCTGGGCAATCTCCTTCACGTGCAGGTTGGTTACTCGCTGCTCCTGCAGGAGCTTGGCTGAGTTCAGGGCAATGCGGCTTTTCAGCTCCTGGGGCTTGGCGGACACCTCGTGTTGGTGGGCCATCATCTCCAAGGGCGCCTCTGCAGTGACGGTGGTGGGGGCTTCCGTGGTGCAGTACTCCACAACCCCGTCCTCCAGACTGTGGTAGGTTGTCTCTGCAGGAACTGAGAACAAAGGACAGAAAGGGAGTCAGGAGTAGCTGTGATACAGGATTTTTATCTACAGGACTATTCAGTGAATACCACAGGAATACGGCCTGTTCAGCGAGATAACATACAACGGCCAGCAATGCACAAAATGACCTATTTAAGTCTACTCCACCCTCACTCGAGCTTCCTTCTGGGCTGTACAATCCAAAGGAACAGGGAATGCCTTATCTGTCTAGACAATATAATTTCTCAATCTCCAGTTTAGAACAATCTTTCCAAACAGCATTAACTGACTGACACAACAGCAAAGACCCTGAATGGCCCCTGTTGGCAGAAGAGCTGCACCTTGGGAAACTGCACGCTGGAAAATCAGCCCTGAAGAAGTTTTTCCCTGTGCTTTTGTTCCCAGAGAGGGACTGAAGAATTTCCCAAGGTGCACAGGATCCTTGATTCCCTTATCCTCAAGGCTGAGTCCAGCTGTCAAAGCTGACTTTCAGTACCTTCATGTCCTGTGGCCACTCCTACACCACAAGGGCAGAGTGGGAGGAGCATTTCATGACAGAGATGTGGGGATTTCTTTCTGTTGGGGTTTCAAGATCTCTGCCCAAAGAACCCGTGGGCACCCTATCCCTGGAAATGTTCAAGGCCAGGCTGGATGCAGCAACCTGCTCTAGCAAAAGGTGTCTCTGCCCATGGCAGGGGGCTGGAACTGGGTGCTCTTTAAGGTCCTTTCCAACCGAAACCACTCTGTGGTTCTGTCCCCACACAAGCTCGGGGCGTCCTCGCAGGGGGGTGTCAGGGCCTTCGCTGGCCCTGCAGTGCAGCGCAGAGCGTTCCGGCGGGCGCAGCACTCACTCTGGGTCAGGGTGACCGTGGTGGCCGAGGCGGTGATGGGGATGTCGCTCCCGTCACCCACGCCGCAGTCGCCGCTCGGCAGGCTGATGATGGTGGCCTCTCCCAGCAGGTTGCAGATGCGCTGCTGCATGGGGGTGAGGATCACCGGGGCGGCCGCGCCGCCCGCCGGGTCCTCGCCCTCGGGCCCGTTGCCGCCGCCGTTCTGGCTCTCGCCTCCCCCTTCCATGGCAGCCCGCACTTGGGCCACTTTGCGCCGCACCTCGGTCTTGAGGTCGGACCACTTCTTCTTGACCTCGGGCAGCTCGCGGTGGCAGGTGGCGACGGCGTTGACGCGGCGCAGGATGTCGTGCCAGGCGGCGGCCTTGGCGGCCAGCGGCACGCCCGCGTTGAAGTGGTTGACGAGGAGGTGCTTGCCCCGCTCCAGCTCCTCCACGATGATCTCCACCTCCCGCTCCGAGAAGTTCATCTTCCGCTTCTTGGCTGGGGGCGCCGGCGGCGACGCCATGGCCATGGGGGGCAGCGGGGACGGGGCACGGGGTCACACCTGAGGGGGCCTGGGGGGCGCTGGGGACGGCCGAGGGGCGGCAGGGCCCCCCCACCCCCGGGGCCGGGGACAACAGGGGGGCCCCGAGGCCCCTCAGGGCCCGGAGGGGTCGGTCCCCCCCGCTCCCCCTTTGGCACCGCCAACGATACGCAAATTGCGTACGGCGCCCGCCCGGCAGCCCCGCGCAACGGCCCCCGCCCTGCGGCACTGGCGTAATGGCTTCCAGAATCGGCCCCTCTTCCTGCCACGCCTGATTGGCTCGCCCGCCTGTCCGTCACACGAGTTGCCCGCCTCCCGTCTGTATTACCGCAGTACTATTGGTCAACAGCCCTGTCCATCAGGCAGACAGGAGGCGGCCCCGCCCCGCCGCTGGTCCCAGGGCACTGGGCCTGCGTGGGGCCGGCGAGGGGTTGGGCCCGCCCGTGGATTTCCTCGCTCCGATCCCATTGGGTGCTGCTGCTGTCCATCACCCCAGAGCGCGCACTGCTTTCCAACCTACCGGGTGCGCGCGCCGTCCGTCCAGCTCAAACTGCCCGGCGGCTCCGGCTCTGATTGGCCGCGTTCTGCCCAGCACCGCCTTCCCGCGGGCTGCAGCCAATCGCGGCCCGGCCCGCGCGCCCGCCCCGCTCCCTGTGCATCACCCCAGACACCGCGGCGCTCCCTTCCCATTGGTGCGGACGGGGGCGTCCCCTCTGACGTCACGACCCGCCGCTCCGGGTGGGCGCCGCGGGGCGTGTCCCAGGGCGTGTCGCTCGCTGTGATTGGCCGGCGCGGGGCGTCACGTGGCGCTGGCGGCGCGTGGCGCGAAGGCGGAAGCGGCGCCATTTGCCGGTGCCGCGGGCGTGAGGGGCGGTCGGTGCCGGCGCGGTCATGCCGGGGGCGCGGCGCTCTCTCGCCTCCCCGGTGGTCAGCGGCGTTCTCTGCCCATGCGGGTCCCCGCACGGATCTGCGGTGGAGAGCGGCGGCGGCGGCGGGGGGAACGCGGGGTCCTGCGGGCGGTCGGTCTGCGAGGCCTCCGAGCAGGACCGCCGTCTCCGCGCCTTGTTCCAGAAGCTCGACGTGAATCGCGACGGCGCGCTCTGCATCCACGATCTGGCCGTGGGGCTGGGCCGCCTCGGGCTGCACCGCACCGAGCTGGACCTGCGGGTGAGCGGCGGCGGGCGGTGGGATCCGGCCCGGCGGGGCGGAGCGGTCCCGCGGTCCGGGCTTGAGGGAGGGTTTGGCCGCTCCCCTCGTCCCGTGTCCGCTCCGGAGCCCTCTCCGTGCGCGTCTCGGGAGCGGGACGTGGACTTTGGAGACCTTCCAGCTGTGTCTCGCCGGGGCAGCGGTGGCACCATGGCAGCACCTGCGGGGCTGCGCTGCGACAAGGCTGCTCTGCTCTGCTCCCCAAGGGTCCCTGCCTCAAAGCCACCCTGCTGGCTTCCACACTAGACCCGGAGCAATTAGCTTGCGTGCTGTCTGCAGGCATCTGCCGTGTTAACTGTCCGTAGTTAATAAGACTAAAACCTTAGTGTTTGGGCAGGAAAAACCATAAAGGAAATCGTGTTTCTCCAGGACTCAGGACAGGGCAGCTTGCACGCTGACTTACACTAGTGGAAAGTCCTTTGGAAGCAATTCCTGCAGTCAGGGTAACTGTGCAGGTTTCATTCCATCACTGTGTTCCTCATATGAGTGTGGCAGTGTGTTGTTACTCATGTTTCCCAGGACAGCTTATGCCAAACTTGTTAATTTTATGGGTTTGCAAATACCTTAAAACGTAGGGAGGCTGCTGTACTGTACAGTTTGAACGTGGAGTGTATAAAACATGCGGCTCTGGCTTTCTTTTTCTGGGAGCCTTTTGTACTCACACCGCTCCGTGATGCTGTACACGGATGGCTCCAAGGTTCAGTGTGATGCTGCTCTATTTAACTGTGATTAATGTAATTTACATGTCTATGTGGCTTGTCCTCAGTGCTGCACAGTATTCCCCTGCCTAGTCGCTTGTATTTTATGTGCAGGGCCATAAAAAAACTGAGCATCATGTGGAGATAGGAGATAAACACATGGGTGCAGCCAGGGATGTGCCACCACAGAGTGCCTGAGTCCTACAGGAAGGAAGAAGAGTTTAAGAATAACTTCTGAGTCACTGAAAAGATATTTAATTCAAGTGACAGCTCCTATTCTCTCCCTGTTCTGGGAGTGGTGCTCCACTTTGAGTGCTTTAATTGCACAGTCCTTTCCAGAGTGTCTAGTTCCTTTCTAACTTTGAATCTTAGCATCTTAACTTCTGACATTTCTTTTTGGTTGGCATCTTCCTAGCTGCTTTAAGATATGAGAATTCCTTGGCAGTGTGATCTTGTGAGTAGTTTAGTTATGCTGTTTCTAATAAAAACATGAGTGCCATGGGGGTTTTCTGCTGGGTGCATTTGGGTATGTCAGTCTGATTGTACCACAAGTCACCTGTGCTTGCCCTGTGACACTGACCTGCTGCCACCTCTGGGGCACAATTCTTGACCTCTGGCAAAAATCCCCCGTGACCCAGAATGTTCTGTGCTTACACCTGCATGCCTGCCTCCATTTGCATTCCTTCTTTTTGCATGCAGTGCAATCCAGCCTGACACTCTCTAGCCCAGGAGGAAGCAACTTAAAACAAACTGCGTTTTTACTTCCCAGCAGAGAGTTTCTTTGCTTGGCGCGCCGCGGGAGCGGCACAGAGGAACCGTTCTGCGGGGACTGGAGCTCGCTGCCGGAGGGAAGCGCTGGCTGGATGCTGCTTAACAATCCTGTCTTTCTGCTGAAGCCCCTGTCTGTCAGTATTGTTCCTCAGCCCTTTCCTTCCTCTGACTGCTCTTCCACATCAATAGTGTGAAGGGGGTGAAATGCTGGCATAGGGTGCCCAGAGAAGATGTGGCTGCCCCCCGTCCCTGGAAGTGTTCAAAGCCAGGCTGGAAGGGGCACTGAGCAACTTGATTTAGTGGCAGGGGGTTGGAAACGAGTGCTCTCTAAGATCCTTTCCCAACTCAAAATATTGTAGAATTTGCAAAGCATTGGTATGGTAGAGCATCCCCTTTAGCAGGGTAAAAACCACTGAGAGTGAGGATGCAGAGTTCAAAACTCTCAAGTTCCAGTTAAAAATGTGGGAACAGCCCTCAGCTGGCTAGCCAACTTCCGTGTCGAGCAATTTTTAGGGAAATCAAATAAACTTCCTGTTTCCAAGGCAGTTCTATTAATAAGTCAGTCCTTTTTCTGCTCCATCCTTAGCTAATTATGGCACCTCAATGCCTAACTAATGTGAGGTCACGCTCAAGGAAAGTGCTTAAGTGTCAAGATAGAAAACCTTTCTGATTTATTGAGCATGCTATTTGGGGACCAATTTAGGCATAAATTACATGGATTGCTTGTGATTAGTTAATTACTTGGTGCCTGTGGTGCACTTTATTTTTCCTTCCATGCAGCAGTACATTTGATATGGGAGTTGCCTTCTAATATTTGGGAGCAGATGGAGAAAACATTGGGCTTGTAAAGTGAGGTTATCACCAATCTTAGCTGCGAGCTGCTAATCTCCCTGCGTCAGTAGGCTAAAAGTCCTTGTGGTAACAATAACTTTTGGGCTGAACTTGAAAAGAAAATGAGCAATATTTTGGCTCCTTCAATGCCTGAGAGTGCTTGCTGAGATAAAACCCTTTGTGGCATTCTTGGAAAATTGCTGCTTTCTCTTTTAGAGGTGGCCTTCTGTGGTGGGGGAGAGAAGGGCTTGCACTCAGATGTCCTTTGAGGTGGAATTTGCTTATGTAAACGATGCTTGCTTTTTTTTTTTTTTGTTTTGTTTTTTTGTTTTAGCCCATGCTGTTATCTTTAAACCAATTGACGAATAACAGTGTGCCAAACCAGTGAGCCTTGTAACAAAATGCTTGTTTGCGCTGGTCAGCGTGAAGCAATCCACATACTTCACTCTGTTTGGGCAGTAAAATGATAACCATGTGAAGAATTTTTTAAAAGCCTTTCTTGTTCTACTGTGTGAAGGGATAGTCTTTTACTGCTGAATTTCATCTACCTCTGGGATGGTCAATGTCCTATTGCTGTTGCTTTCTGACTTTATATAGACCCATGGAACTTGAAATATGCACTTAATGGAAATATGCTGAAACAGAACTGTTTCCTACTTTGTATCTGGAGATGTCCTATTGCTGAAAGAATGTGTGATGATAATATTTGTGTGTTTGCTAATATAACTGTTTTCCTACTGATCCTGATTAACTGCAGGGCTGGAGTGCCATTCCAAAACTTCATCTCTGCTGCTGAAGTTCCAGACAGTCTGAACTGGTGGAATTAATCCCAGCTGCCTAGAGACAGACTGAAGTGGTGAACTTTGTCTGCAGCTGCCTCTTCTGTAGTAGTGTTCAGCATCTTCTGCTGGACTAGTTCACTTTAAGAAACAGTAAACATAACCCTTGTCTCTTTTCAGTCCCAAATGTCCTCTTTGCCTCTACCCTAACAGTGATGTCCTCCTTGGTCTTGTGATACTCTCCCCTCCTAAGTTCATATATTTGACTGTGATTGCTCCCTTGGTATTAGCTTCCCCATGGAAAACTATATCAGCTCCCAGGCTGCTGAAATCTACTTTCATCACTTCTTCCTTAGCCCCGTATCTCCTCTTTGATCTTCAGGTCCTGGCTGTCCAAACTTCCTCCCAAGGTCTGTTCTTTACTTTTCCCATGTACTGGAGAAGCAGAGCTGTGCTGCTGCAGCTGGACTCTGCGGTGTTCTGTTTGCGTCAGGCTTTTCTTCTGAACAACTTTGCATTTTAAGTTTGTCCCTGGACTCTTCCAGCTGTGTCCGTGCCATTCTGGGATAATAAATCAGTTAGCTCTTTGGCAAGTGACTCCATGGATGGATTGAGAAATTCTTTCTACTGAAGCAGTTGCAAACGTAAAAAAAATTAATCTTGTTTTTGATCAATACTTTATCTTCTGTCATGACGTCACTTAATTCTTCCTCTCAGGCTGTTTCGGTAACTGTTTTGTTCTTCAGCACTTTTGAATACTTTGTTTTATACTATGCACAATCTACTGCAATTTAAGGGGCAGAAGGAGCAGGGATTTTATCCAGTGTGATGCTTTCACCTGTTTTCCATTCACAGCCATCTGGAATTGGAGCACCTGAGTTTTTATTGTGTTATAGAAGTCAGTTTATGATAAAAAGAGCAAAATTCTAATACTGTTCTGTAATTTGGACTGGAATATCTCTCCAGCTCCCATTTAGATTTCACAATACATCTCCAAACATATATACATTTATGCATTATCACATTTTCATGGTTTATGTGTCCTGAATCCTGCTGGGACACTTACGGAGCTTTTAGCTGGGCTTTTGTAATTCATCGTGAAGGGTTGAGCAACACAAGGTTGTATCAGACAAATGCTGTTACAGTTTGATATTCTGTTGATAGCCTTCCTTCTGCTGCCAACCACTTCTCATCCACCCATCTCTTTACCAATCCCAAAGGATTACCTATTGGGAATACCCCAAACCAGTTTAACACAAGGTGAAACCATTTTCAATAACATGTTAATTAAATTCACACATCCATGAGTAATGTTTATTAAAATAATAAACAAAACAGATCATATCTGCTGGATCTGTAGGGAGTGGAGGCCTGTTCTTGCTCTTTGTAATTATGAGATGTGTGGTTTGATGCAGACCCTGTTCTCATGCACTTGAGCAAGAGCAGAACTGTAGGTCAGTGATTGAACTGTAGATAAAACTTTCAAATCTGTGGTGAGTGGTTAGTTGGTATGAATTTGGGGTTTGTTGCCTTCTCTGATTTAGGCTGAAGACGCAAATGCACTCTAATCAATCACACGAGTTCTTGACAGCTGCAGAAAAGACTTGGAGAAGACAGGCCTTGGGTTTGGCACAAGGAAACTTCTGGGCACAGTGTTGGTTATTAATAGCCTTGGCCAGCAGCCCCTGCAGTGAGAGCTTTGGGACAAGCAATGTCAGGGAGACGGGCTGGCACTGCAGCCACCCCAGGATGTGACTCTGCCAGGTCTTGCAGGGATAGCAGGAGGAGAGGGTGCTGGGGAGCAGGGAATCTTAGGCTGTCTTGGTGAAAGTCTTTACCCAGACCTGGTCTCTGGTCAGCCCTGCCTTAGTGTGATTAATGCATGAAATGGGCAGTGTGTGTCCTGTTGATGTTCTGAGGGGAGGTTGGGAGACGGGTTTTAGATGCAAATATGCCCAGGAGAAACTTGCTCCTGCATGTTTTCCCTACATACAAACAAACAATTGCAGATTAGACAAGTGTTGCTTTATGTACGTATAGGTCCGAGTGTATAACTCTTGAGGGATGTTTATTCTTCTGGGACTGTTTTTTGTCTCATCTTGCAGAAAATTGGAGAAGCCTGATGGTTCTCTGGTTTATTTAGCAGAGACCTTTGTCCTATTTGCACAGAGCTAATGACCGAGGGCTGCTGGCTGACCTTTGAGTGATGTAGGTGCAACTTTGACTAGAGCATATAAATTTTAAATGTCAGCATTGTGTAAGTAGAAGGGCATCCTGCATATCACTGATGTGGCCTCACAGTATTGCTTCCTGCAGGATGGGGTCTGTTCTGAGCTTTGTAGGGAAGTGAATGCCTATAGGAGACCCTCAGCCTGAGTGGAATGAAACAACAAAACTCATCCAAAGCAGCTGATTGTGTCTGTGTAGAATATGCAGCAGTGCTTTGGTCTTTCAGTGTGTTGTGTGGGGTGCTTTTTAGTGACCAGTGCTCAATGCCTTGGCAAGTAGTGGACATATCCCCTTGTCCTCATCTCTACACATTAATAGAATAGTTAATGTTGGAAAAGACCCAAGATAAAGTCCAGCCTTTGATGCAACACCACTGTAGCACTAGATTTGTTTTGAGAACACCTCCAAGAATGGTGACCTCCCTGGACAGCCTGTGCCAGTGCCTTACAATCCTTTCAGTGAAAAATTGTGTTCTAATGTCTAATGTGAACCTCCCCTGCTGTTGCTTGAGGCCGTTTCCTCTTGTCCAGTTGGCTGGTTGCTTCGGAGAAGAGGTCAGCTTCAAGGGAGGTGTCAGATTACCAAGATAACAGCAGGTAAAAAACTCTAGACTTCAGCATACTTACTGTTTTTCTTAATTTTTATTTTTAATCTAGCTGAATATTGAGCAGAACCCTTAAATGGTTGGTGAGCATTAATAAAAGACATCAAAGCCATAATAAGGACTTGGTCTTTTGTTTGAGTGCTCTACAAAATGGTGATGCTGCAGCCCTGGGCTCCTGGTTGCACACAGTATAACCTGATACAGTGTTGGGGAGGAGGAGAAGGGGGAGGGAGCTTTTTCCTACAGCCCTACTTGGAGCAAATGGGAAATGAGTCTTTGTTCTTTTTCGTGTCCTATTGCTATATTTGTCCCTGTGAATGTGGGACATGAGCAGAGTTTGATGGTGGCCCAGTCTTCATCTTGGGTGGAGAAGCATAGCTGTGATAATTCATGGGAAGGCAGCTGAGATGTCTTGAGTTTTTCCAACTCCCAAATCATGAGCTGCAGGGAAGCTTCTGGCAGCTAAAGTGGTTTGCAGTGGAGAATTCCTCTCTAAGAGAAATATTTGAAATTTTTAGATCATGAGTTGCCTGGAAAGGCAGAGCTGCTTGGTATGTGAACGTACATTGTCTAGCCTGAGGAGAGCTGTGTGGGGGCAGGCCTGGGCCTGGGCTGCTGCAGGGCCATCCTTTCTCACTACCTGTTTTCTTGCTGGTGCAGCAAGAAGTTGATTTTCTAATTTGTGAGTATTAAGAATTCCCTGTCTCTTAGTTAATCCCTGCTCTTCATATAATATGATATAACCTTGGTGGAACTCTCAGTCCTGAGTAAAGGCTCTGTGTTCCCCCTCCCTGGCCAGCTCTGTCTGTATTTCTGGCACTGGCTGTGGATGCCTGAATACATCAGCTTGGGTAGCTAATACCTTGTGCCAGGGTTTCTGCAATGAGAAGACCTGGGTTTCTTTGTAGTGTTCCCTGAGCTGTGCTGTGTCACCTTAATATATGAATGTACTATTAATTATTTAAGCAGCAGTGGCCAGGATGTTGAGGTTTTATGTCTCACAGTGTGAGAAGCACTGTGCAGGGTTAACTTCAGCTTTGTAAAAAGTGCAAAGCAGTGACATACTTAACGTTTTCCTCTTTCAGAAACTAAATTTGAAAAGATAAGAGGTAATTGGCAGAGTCATGGTGGCCCATCCCAGCGGGTGCTATTTCTGGGTGGCACACACATGTAAGCAGCAGGGTTCCTTGGGGTGCTTCCAGGAGGCTCCCAAAGGAGATGAGTCACTGCTCATTCCTGCAGGGTCACCTAAGGAACCAGAGATGCCAGCAGCCTTCCTGTGCTGGAGGAGGAGAGGGCTCACTGCCCCCAGCACAGCACCCTTCCCTCTGCCCCCCTCTCTTTAGCCCTCCCTCACATTTTTTACATGTTAGCAAGTTGTCGGTGATGAGGCTCACAAGTTCACAGGAAATCGCTGTGCGTTTACTCAGAAGTCTCCTAGAAACCATCTTAAAGGAACAGTTCATTTCTGCCAGGTATACCAGCCTGGAAAAGGCAAGTGTCTGCCTGAAAACTGAAATTTTAGACTCAGCAGGTATGATGATGTGGCTGAAAAGGGTACAAGATACCTTAATTAATGGCTTACACAGAACCTCCCTCTGCCAACTTGCAGTACTGAGGAAAATACTTTAATTGAGCAAAACATGTCAGTCTCTTGCTTTTTTCTCTCTCTTTTGTCTCCATTTGGATAGATTACAGCTCTTTATTGTCAGCTTCTGCTCAGGCTATCTAATGACTACCCATTTTGGTGTGCAGGGCTCTGAGGCCAGCTGCCACAGGCGCCTTCTGTCCCCAGTGACTGGTGTGCTGGCCAAGGGCCAGCATTCAGATCAGCCCTCCTGCTTTTTCTGCCTTAAATCCCAGGTCTGGATCATGCAAACAGCTGGAATTGCAGGAATAGCTATCTCCTAATGACGCTGAGGTTGGGAAAGCTGTTTCACTGTAGCCTAGGTGTTCATTCATGATTTATAGAAAAAGTGAATTCTTGTTCCTTGTGTTCCTTTGTGTCACCTTTCATGCTGGACTCATAGTATTTATTACATCTTTTTTGATTGGCCTTATGGTGGTGTTGGTAGAGTAATACTTCCCTACAAATTCCCTGTAGGAGTGCAGTTGTCTTGCTTCTAGCTATAATCATCTTGCTGTTACTAGGTTTATTATTCTGACCTAGTAAAATTCCCACTTGGCAAAATAAATGCATTTTTTTTCTTAAATATGATTAGAAATTTCTGTCTGTTCTCAAGGAGTTGTGTGAATTAGTGTGGTGGCAGAATTCCTCTGAGGTTTCCTTTAGTGAGGACAGAGGCCAAAGAAGCATTGCTAAGTTTCTGCTTTAATTACACCCCAGGCATGTAATTTCTTGTATTTTCTTATGAAATCTCTGCATGAACAAAGGAAGATGGAGGTCCCTGATGTGCACATACCACTAATATGAATATTAATGCAGGGGAACAATTGTAACAGTGTCAGGTAACATCAGCTGTGTTAAATGGGGCCTTGTGAGTATTAAGTAACCACAGAGGACAAATCTCAAGTTCTCCTTTGGGTGCTTTGCCTTCTGTATGGTGACTTGTAGCTGTGTGAGTGGCAGGGCAGCCTGCCTGTTGCAGCAGGCAGCTCAGATGCCCTTTCCACACTTTTTTGGACCCCATCCATGAGTAGCCTCAAGTGGTTACCCCAGCAGAAAGCTCTGCAGTTTTTTGGTTGGGTTAATGAGGTTGTCAGAAGAGCATGGGAGCAAGGTAAGTGCAGGGCTTAAGTGGATGTCTGAGATGACTTGTAGTGGCAGTAAGCTTCAGATTAGTTCACAGCTGCTTGTGAAACCACAGCCTGAGGCTAATAGAAGCTGATTTTGAAGAACTGTGCCCAGTTCAGAAAATCTGCTTTGTTCGTCTGGCTTGAGAGCATTAAAAACCCAAATGTCATCTTAAATGATCCGATTCACTATGTGTTAGAAAGTAGTTTAACTTTTGTGCTTGTAGCTGGGATGACTGACAGCAGCTCAGGGCAATGGAGGCATGACAAGAATTCCTCAGGCTGTTCTGCCTGTGCCTGAGCTGCTGACTGCATCCCAACTAGAACCACTGTGCCATCCCTCAGAGAGGGACTGAGTTTTCCCACACCCTCACGCCAGTGTTAACTGCCCCATAATTGAATTTTTTTTTAATGTGTGGTTACTTGTTGGTATGTGTCAAATTTTAAGATAAAAAACTTTGTTGCATACTGTATGTAGACCTTGTGATTAAAAAGCATTTTTTTCTTCTTAGGTAATTCTGGTGTATTTGCAGAAGAATTTTTTCGATGTGGTATCTTCTATGTACTTGTCTCTCACTTTTTCCATTACTTGGGCTCATTATAGGAATTCAATGACAGCAAGTTCCCAGAAGTGATGTTCATCTCAAAATTTATGTGCAACTTGGCTGCTTAAGGCTCTCAGACCTTTTAGATTTTGGATCGTATTTTCACATCTAATACTTGTATACCAGAAATGTCCTGCAATCTTTCAAAAGTTAAAAGCTGAAAATTGAGGTCCTTTGCTTGCTGTGGCTCTTGCTGTGCTGTGTTGGGTAGAGAGCCCCAGGTGATGAAAGCTGTAGGTTTGTACTCATTTTTTCTGTCTGTAAAAACCCCCAAACTTACGGAAGAGTCACAATACTTTGGAAATGAGGCATGCAGTGCCTTCTGTGGACACAAAGAATCTGGGAATACAAAGTTGATGAACTGTAAAATGGAAAATGCTGGGTTCCTCCAGGGTGGGTTCTGGTGGGAGGCCGACACAGCTCACTAATCAATGAACAACTGCTGCTGTGGCAGCAGAGGAAAGTGTGGCATTTCTTGTAGAAATCCAGGCAATATCTTGTGTCCTGTGCTTATATTCATCAATATCCTACCTTTGACTAGGTGGTTCAGGGCTCCTCCAGCAGAGCTTGGCCAGCCGACCAACCAGCGATGGTCTAAGCACAGCTCTCACAGTGATGAATGGCTGGAAAGGCTGTGCTGGGAGCCAAAGGCGGCAGCACAATGCAGCACCAAAGAGCTATTGTAGGCACGGATGAGCCCGTAATAGACTGGGGAGAGAGAGTGCGCTTAGAGGTTAATGCGGCCATGGCTGGGCAAAGCCGGCTTCTCTCTGCAGAACCATCTGCTGCCCTAACAAAGCGCCGCAGCCGGGGCTGCGGAGCGGCGCGCATCCCCCGGGCGCTGCCGGTGCTCGGGGCCCGGCGGGCGCGTTCCTCTGCGGGCGGACCCCGCGCCCCGGGCGCGCTCCCGGCCGCCGCGCGCGCTGCCGCGCTCCGGAGCGGCGCAGTGCTGGGAGCCGGGATTGGCTGGGCACTGCTGCAGTGGGGACGCAGCCTGGGTGCTCAGCATCGCTGCTCTGCCTCGCTGCTCGCCTGCGATGAGCCGGGACGCGCGGCTCGGTTGGCAGCTCTGAGAAGCTCCTCTCGGAGAGGTTCATCTTTAGCTTTCCTCCAAAGCGCGGCGTCTCGGCTTCTCTGGCCAAGCGGTCTCCAAAGCGCAGCGTCTCGGCTTCTCCGTGCCAGGGGGCTTGTGCTTTGTCTGTTGCCATCAGATTTCTGAGGCTCTGGTACAATGAGCTGCTTGTCAGGCCAGGCACGACTGCAGTAGCAGCAATTTCAAAAGGCAGGAAGCGTCCGCAGGAGCGGTCTGTAAAGAATCTGAGCCGGTGGAGTCGCTGGGTTGAACCTCCCGCTGGCTGCCGTGCCGATTCCCGTCTTGGGGGTGCTTGGTAGTGCAGTCACATCATCCTTGGCAGCGGGCAGCTCCTGAGCGCTCAGGGTTTCCCTGCCTGGGATGCTCGCTGGAGCAGCAATGCTGCAGACCCTGTGGCATTTTCTGTCTAGCTTCCTTCCCAGGGCCATATGCCAAGGTCCTGCAGATGAAAAAGAGGATGAGGCCAGAAACACCACCCCACTTCCAGGCCCCGGGGAGAAAGGGCCAAAGGTGTTGGGGAAGACACAGGACAGAGGGACTGATCCCACTGAAAGGAGACCAACTATCCTACTGGTGGTTGGACCCGCAGAGCATTTTCCAAAGGTAATGGGATATCCAGGGGCCTGAGGAGGGGTTGGTGCACATGACAGTGGAGTGTGTGGTCTGCTGGGAGAAGGGGTATTGCAGGTGGAGTGTGTGAGTAGCTGTGTGTGAATTTGGGGAGGGGGGAGAGGAACAGGAAAAGGGAGCAGGGTCTAACGTGTGCTTGCTAGAAAGGAAGGGGGCGGGGGGCAGGGGAGTGACTGAAGAGAGGAGGTGATCTAACCTTCCAAACATGATGTTCAAAGTGTGGGAGAAAAATGCTGTTTAAGGGCAAGAGAGAATATTGGGGCCTCCAGGGTTTCTGGGCAACTTGTAAAAAGCATGACTGAGAGGATAAGGAATGATAATGCAGGTTTGTGAGCAGTCCCACCCTTGCACTCCAGACCGACAAAGAATCAAATGCATCCTAAAATGTTCTGGAGTCAGTCTCTGGTAATTTGGCAGGCCTTTGGTAAAACTTGCATATTTTGAGCAAATGAGTAACGGGTTGTATTATTTGAATGGCAGAGCCCGGAAGAGAGTAAAGACTGTCCCTGGGGAGCGGGTGGCATAAAGGAGAGACTAAAATCTGCGTGAGGATTTTAGGAAGGAGGGAAGTTCCCAGGGGGTGGGAGAGTGGGGAGGTGATGGGGGCGCACAGTTGGCAGAGAATAAATGGTGAGGCTTTGTCTGGGGGGAGGTGAACAAAAGCTTCTTAGTTTAGTGCTGGAGCTCCCAGCACAGTGCTGGCCGACTGCAGTTCTGGCTTATTTAATGGAGGGAAGTGCTGTCTTATTTCTCCTGAGGATGGTGCAGTTAGCTCTGACTACATGTGGTTTTAAAACCAAGGGTGTGAGCTGGGATTAGGGGGGAAGGAGTTGGGCATAAGGCCTGTGAAGTATGGGAGGTGGGGGGGATGATACTGAAGGGCTGCAGCAATGATAGGGGTGTGTGACCTTCAGGATCCAGTTTATTTGACAGGGAATTTGGCATGGTTGTTGCTGTGAGCTTTCTCTTTAAAATGAGGGATGAACAGGTTTAAATTGTAGAGAGGATTAATATCTGTTGTGCTGTTGTTTTGAATGGAAACAAGCAGTACGGCATTTCACGTTCTGGGGAACAGAAGCCACTCCCTGCTTGAATCAGGCTGAGAAATCTGCAGGGACTTTTGCCTTCATGTCTATGCTTAGCAGTTAGCACTGTGCATCCCCTTCCAAAAAAGGAGCATGCGCGTTTTCAGGAGCACAGAGGTTGAAGAAGGACAGAGGCTCAGAACTGAAGGAAGTGGATGTGGGAACCTCAGCCTTGTTTTGGGGCCACATGTGGTGGTGAAATTCTTCCTCCAACTCGTGCTTCTAAAGAAAAACTCCGCAGGCTTAGCTGTTCGGTCTCAAGGCAGTTTATTGCTAGTTATCTAACAGATTATGTTCTTGGACTGCAGCTATTTGATCAGTGGCCTGGGTAGAGGCACACACACACCCTGACATCCTCTCTATCTGCTGTCTTCTTTGTCTCTCCTTCTGCCTAGGGTTGCTGCTATCTTTTATAAGATATATTACGTATAACATGTTTATAATTATTCCCCAATACCTACTACCTATGTTGCCAAGTGTTTTTCTACTCTAAACTAATCTGTGAGTGCCAACATCACCAAGAACATGGAGGCAAGGAAGAAGAAGGAAGAAGGATGGGTTCAGCCCACTTTCCTCCATCTTAGAACTTCTGACCTCCATGTACAAAGTGAAAACCCCCCTGTACATGCACTAAAACCCCCCTGTACAATACTAAAAAAATTTCCCCTCTACTTCGTAACTACTTATATTATACTATCTAACCTTTTGTGATTGCTTGTTTTACCTCTAAAATTGGTAATTCATTCCATGGCTCAAACTCAAAATCACAGTTGTTTTTCAGCTATCTGCTAGGGTCTAGAATGCTTCTGACCAAGGCCTGGAACCTCTAAAAATGTCTGAGAGACATTTTGAGTTCCCACAGTGGAGACCAAAACCTTGGAATTATAGGGCTGAAAATCTCTGGTGTCTTCCAGAGAACAATGGTTTCTCAGTCAGCGAGAGTCCATCTGTTCACACCTGGAAATAAAGCTTTCTCTGAAAGCTGATACCAATCTCCTCTTTCCTATGTGACCCTGGGAAGTTCTGCTGCATAGGAACCATAGGATTGGCTAACGGAGAAATACCTAGAGGATAAGGATGTGGTAAAATAGTTATTGCATCTTAGGAACTACCTGCTCATCTGCCAGGAGGTTTTGACTGTGTAATTTTAGCTTACCCTGATTGTAAGTAAAATGCAGTGTAAAGCTCTTCTGTTGAGGATTATGCAGATATGTTTCACCTTGCAGTTCAGGCTGGCTTATGCTTTATCCAGCCCAGGGCTCAGCTGATGGACAGTTACTTGTTAAGATGCAATGACTTCTTTGTGCTTGATCAGATATCAGTGTTCCAATTACATGTCTGAAGGAGAAGTGTTGGGAAAAGTCTGGTACAGCCTTAGGGATAGATAATAAACCACTGTAAGGAAACAGTGTTATTTGGTGTTAATAGAAAATGTGGGGGCTTTTGTTCTCTGCCACTGGCTGGCTGTAACCTTGGGAGCAGTCTCTTGATTGGTAGGCCATTTCATTTTGTAGAAACATCTGTTAATACTTCTCTTCTAAAACGACAGAAAATACCACACCTGGTAGGGGTTTCTGTAAGGAATTGATGTGTATCCATAAACTTGACTGGAGGGGCTTCCTGGTCCTGGTTCTTCAATCTTTACTTGTCATTGCTCTGTTCCTCCTCAGATGTTTGCCTGTTCAAAGCTGTTCCAACATGAGGCTGTTTTTGCAAATATGGGGAGAAAATACTGATTGCAAATGTGTTATGTTGGCCCTGGATCTGTGTACACAGGAAACAGGCATGATCTGCCCCTGATGTCACCATCTGGACTTGTAACTTTGGATCCCTGTGTTGTCGGTGGAACAGGTCACCTTCCCTGGTTACCTTTATGTCAAATAACACATAGTGCTCTCTGCTGTGCCTGGTCTCTTATCCCTCCCCTGGCAAAGCCTTGGCTGGGTGCAGCTCTTTACTCTGCTGGGGTCTCTTAAATCATTAACTCCCCTCCTTCATACACTGGACACTCTCTGTGCTTTGTGAGTACTTTCTGTACTGTCCAATTAATTATAAGCTAGTTTCCAGAAATTAAAAAAGACCAAGTCAGCAGAACCCAGTGAAACCTTCTAGCAATAAGGTTGGAGCCCAGAAAGCTGTTTTGCCTCTGAAGGAGGATGTTACGTGACTGTGACGCTTGCTGGTACTTGATATTTTTAGAGCCTTTTTTTTTTTTTTTTTAGCGAAGTAAATTCAAAATTAAACAGCATACTTTCCTGCTCCTTGTATGGCTGCATCTTTCCATCCCTTGGGAGGTACATTCTGGAGGTGATGTAGTAAACCAGTGATGAAACAAATGCCTAGAAGTGTACAAATAACTTGGAAAGGTTAGCAGAGATGGCAGGGTATGGAAACTGGTAACTCGTGTAGCATTTAAAAGAACCAAATCCTATAAATAAAATTAAAATTAGCTTGCTAAAGCAAGGAAGAGCTGATTTTGCCTTCCTTCATGGCTCACTTTTCTTGTCATCAAGGAAACTGCAGAGGGTATTAGCAGGCTGGCTCCACGTGGCCCATAAATGTGTCATTTCAGTGTTGGAATTGGTGGATGGAAATACCAGGGAGGAGTGCCTTCATTTGAGCTCTGTGCCCTGTCCTTGGTTTGATCAGGAATAGACAGTGCTAATGAGGGATGTACTGTCTG
This sequence comes from Lonchura striata, assembly GCF_050655825.1. Taxonomy (NCBI): domain Eukaryota; kingdom Metazoa; phylum Chordata; class Aves; order Passeriformes; family Estrildidae; genus Lonchura; species Lonchura striata. The sequence goes on along the minus strand of NC_140719.1, from coordinate 6,161,732 downwards.
TAGCTGGAGCCTGAAGCCCTGGGCTGGGGCAGTGGGACTGACTCTGTGTGTGCTGAGATGTGGCCAGTGACCCCACAGCAGTGTCCCAGCAGCACTGATCCCTGCAGCCTCGGAGAGCTGCCTGGCTCTTGAGCATTTCCAGCTTTACTAGGATTTTTAAAGCTGAAATACACAAACTTCTTAATACTTAAGTTCCCTTTGTCATTATAACCTGAATTGCTGGTATAAACTTCATTTGTAATCTGTCTCTCCTTCTTAGCTCACTGTTCTGTAATTAATACCCTGCTTAAAATCAGCTTTTAATTCATTAGCTTTCTCCTTTCCTCTGACGTAGGTAGTAAGGCTTTTTTTCCTAAAATGTGCCGATTTTTGCCTTTTGTCTCTAGCTGCCGAGTCCAAACAGAGTTTCTTAGGAAAATCTGCATCATGTTGGCATAGCAACTGAGCTGCCAAGCAGCTATAATAGTGATGCTTGGCAACTCGTGGGAAGGACTACGGGGGATCTTAAGGCTTTGTGAAGCAAATCTGAGTTAGATTTGTTCACTTACTACCTGTTGTTGGGGGTACCCCTCTGCTCCCCTCGGTGGGGGCGTTTGGTGTTGGACAGTGGGTGTAGGTATCCTTAGGGCGCTGCTTGCAGTGAGACTGGACTTGGTGGGAAGGCTGGGGTGTGCTGTGGGCATGCATGCAGTGAGCTGCTGCAGCTGATCTTTAAGAGGATCTGGAGTCCCTGAGAAGATCCTGTTTTCACGCAGAGAGACGTCAGCAGGGAGTAGGTTAAGCCTAGTTAGGTAACCTGGCCACGGTGCCATGCTAGGTGAGGTGCCCCAGGAAGGGCAGAGGACACCATTGTAGGTCACAAATCCCAAGGGTACTGAGTTGCTCTGGGTTGTGATCCATTGAGATTGAAAAAAAAAAAAAATCCTTGAAATTAAGCCACAGATTAAATATTCCCAGTTTGTGTGATTGACATGCAATTCCATGAACAGCTCATTACAGACCTTGGCTTTGCTTTAGAGAACAAAATACCACGATAAAGACAGTACAGGCGGCCTGAGCAGGGGAGTGCTGGTTGGACTTTGCTCTGTCAGGCAGGCTGTTCAAACACAACAAACACTAGAAAATGTTGCTGTGTCCTCAGCAGTGGGGAAAAGGCTGTTATCCTGGCTGGCTCGAGCCAGTTCAGCAAACACACTTTGTTACTTCTGGTGCAGATAGGATTTCAGTGTTTGGTTATTTGCTACAGCTTTGCATCTTCCTTGTGTGATAGCTTCTCTGATTAATACCAAGTCTATAACTTAATTTAAAATTCATGTTAGCAGTCAGTGATTCTGTCCTGAATAGCATTGCTGCCTACTGCACATTTGGTACTCTCTGGAGAGCTAGGTGTTACCCCATGCCACAAACTCCACCAAATGCTCAGAAAGCTGTAATTATACCTGCATTAAATGCTGCTTGTACCACACTCCCTCCAGCCTGGCTTGCTCCTAATCAGAGCTCAGGAACTCGCTTACAAAGCGGTTAAACTATCAAGCATAGAAACTGGAAAATGTTGTTCTGCCCGGGATACTTCTTGTAGCACACAACTGACTGCAATGTTTAATTGGAATCAGAAGAGGATGAAAAATATTAAGCTGGTGTAACTGCTGTGTGGATGCTTAGCTAGGAGGCTTAGAAGCAGCTGGGGCTATTTTGAAGCCTGCCCTTGATTTGGGTGATTTTCTCGGTATTTGGCTCAATGACAAACCTCCACAGGCTTTATTGCTGCTGTGTTGATAACTGGAGTGCTACAGAGGGGAGAGATCTTTGTGTGCAGGGGTTGTCTGCTCTTAGCTGGCAAAAGTGGTTTAGGGAGAACTCGCAACCAAAGCCAGTCAACTCTGGCATAGCAAAATAACCTTGTAAAAGTGGAACACTTTTGCTTAACCTGGCTATCCTAAATGTGTATTAAAACAGTAAGTGGCTGGCATCCTGTTCTTACTGTACTTAAAATAATTTTTGGGAAGATGGTGATAGTCCTCCTGTGTTGCATGATGGGAAATCAAGGCTGGTCCCCACTGCTACCTGAATAAATCCCCACAGAGGTGAGAACAGGATCAGAAAAGAACTGACAGGATGTCAGGCAGAGCAAGCGAGTGTCCTGGCCCCTTGCCAAAGCGCCGTGGGTTAAGAGGGACGCAGGAAGAGTTAACTGGCAGCGCTGTGCTGTAAGTGCCCGGGTTTATTGGGAGGCAGGTGTTGGGCATGGGAGGCAGCTCACATGTCTCCTTCGTACCAGCGGGGTGGGGCTGAGCAGCCCCGGCTTCCCTTTTAAGTAGAAGGGCAGGGCTTGTGCAGCCAATCCGCCGGAGCCAGGCTCGCTCGCAGGCGTGTGTCATGAGACTTGTTGGCATTTCCTTTCCACTAGGTGCTGAAATTAGCTTAGGGGAATCACTCAGTTTTACTTCCCTTCCTTGCCGGTCGGAGTGAGCTGAGTCTTGGGCTCAGAAAGATGCTCTGCCTCTGTCTGTACGTGCCGGTGTTTGGGGAGAGGCAGGCGGAGTTTGAGTACTTTGAGTCGAAGGGGCTGCCGGCCGAACTCAAATCCATCTTCCGACTCAGCCTCCTCATTCCTTCCCAGGAATTCTCTACCTACCGCCAGTGGAAGCAGGTATGGCCCTGAGAGAGGAATGGAAGGGAGGGAGGGAGTGATGGAGGTGGTGTCTAATACACTTAATGGCTGTCTTGAGAGGGGGAGAAGTTCTTGATGGCTGTGTTGTAATAACTGAGTGAAGCATGGAAATGCTTCTCGTGCTCCTTGGCAGAGATTGCTGAACTGACGTGGAGTGAACTCTTTTCTTTTTGATTCTTTTTGAATTGGGTGAGGTCTCAGTGGCTATAAGACTGTTTAAAGCAGTTGATGTGAGTTAAATAGAAAAAATGGGTTTTCCAAACTATGGAGTCTTCTGTTTCGATGGGTCAGTTCAGATACAGCATTTCACATCCTCTTCCTCCTTCTTAAATCCTTCCCCCATGCCTTCTGACAGCAGGGCTGTAATGTAGAGTCAGCTGAAGCTGGTGAAGGTGAACAGGTTTGTGCTGTGAGCAGGAGAGCAGCTCAGTGTGAGTGACTCAGCCAGGGGTGGGTGGGCTGAGCTGGGGAAGGTTATGCAAGAACCTTTTGCTTTGCTGTGGAAGAGACATGCACTAAATCCATGGAGTTCTTCATCCTGATGTGTCACCACTCTGGCTTTCAGCTTGCTGCTACTTTTTTTTTTTTTCCCACAGTCAGGCTGTCAAGAGCTCAGAGAGCTGATTATTGATCAGCCAAGCAGGGGAGGCTTTTTATGCCTCTGCAGAGACATGAACAGCAGGCTGGAAGGTGTGTGGTTCCCACAGTGTGCTGCAGGGGCTGTGACTGAAAGTGTCACAGCCTTTAGGACTGTCACAGGAACTTCTGCAGCCGAAATAACTGTTAATGGCCAGATTTCACGTTTGCTGTTGAAAGTGAAGAGGTGCAGGCAGATACTTGTTTACACCTCCAGAGAAGATGCTGGGAGCTTGGCTTTCTCACCCCTCATGTGTGTGCTGTGGGTTACTGTCAGGCAGGCAGCGTTTTTGTGCTGTGATTGTGGGGGAGAAAGGTGAACAGGGCAAAGCTTTTATGGCCTGCGGTCTCTGATCACTCAGGCTGCATTTCTGCAGCTGAGAGAGAGGGAGCAGTTGCACAGTCACATCTCTCTTACAGTGCCTCCGAATTATTAATGCCTGTCAACTGGTTGGGGGTTGCCAGGGAGAGGGAAGCCCTGATTCAGCTGTTCAAGCCCATGTGCTGACAGGAGAGGGGTGTTGGTCTATATTTAGCCCACAAGTTGAATGTGAGGTCGTATCTGAACTTCACAACGGTCATATGACAAATGGCAGGTTAGGAATACTGGGCATACCTTGGAGGTCAGGGCTGCTGGGACAGCACTTTCTTATTTAAGGGTCATTAAGTGATTAGGAATAATCCTCATAGCATTAGGGCTAAAGAGATGGGACTTGGTGGGTGAGAGAGAGTGTTTCAATAGCGAATTATTTAGTACTGAAGTAATTTAAAATGACATTGAAACAAAGACATGGCTTATGAAGGGGACTGGTGGTCATAGACTGATGTATCACAGTGAGTTTAGGCTTGCCTAATACTTTGAAGCCTAAATACTGAGCAAAATACTGGTGAACAGAGGGTTAACCCAGTGTTTCATCTCAGCTCAGAGTTTCTTTAGCAACCCTTCTGCTGTTAACATAAATGTTACAAGAATTAAAACAAAACGTTGGGTGATGCACTAGACTGAATCACACCTCATTGAGTGTTGCTCATTGATGATGGAAAAAACTTAAAGGCTGTCAAAGGCAAGTGACTGAATCAGAAGGGGGACAGTAACTCCCTGAGCCACATTCTTGCAGTCTGGAGATCACCTCAGCTGTCAACAGGCAGCCATGTGCCCTTATAGAGGAGAGTCCATGGGCTATTGCCTCAGTGAGTTGCAGTGAGTTAATTAGTCCTTGTCCTAGATGTCTGGCACATTTTAATCTTGATTTTAGCTGCGTCCTGCTAAGAACCTATTCTTGCTCTTTGCAGATCTCATGGAAACTTGTGTAATTAAAGTACGTAGCTTCAGGGTGCCTAAACCAGTTCACAAAGGTTTTTATCTTGGGCTGTGTTCACTGGAGCTGGACAGGATTTTGCTGGCTGGAGTTAGTTATTGCCAGAGGGAGCTTGCTTCTCTAAGGATTGTAGTAGGCACGAAATTCCTTCTCCTGCTCAGTTTTTTTTATAACCTCAAGTTTTGTGATTCACTTTTTATGCAGATCTGTTGACTCATACTTAGTTCTAGAACCTCCACAAGGACTTTGCAAGGTGTTAATCAAGGTTCAGTCCTGAGATTATCAGGAATATTATCTTAGTGTCATGTGTCTAAAACCATGAGGCATTCCATCTGTGTAATGGACTTTGGGAAACAGTTGGAATCAGGTGATTTTGCTGTGTCGCTCATCTCTCTTAGAAGAATTACAGTTCTGTCAGCTACTTTTTGGAGAAAAAGTCAAAGTTGTGTGGGAAATGTTTTTTAAATATGGTAGAAGGAGAGATAGATCTGAGTGAACAAAGGAACTGACAGTTCTTGGCTGTTTTCTGAACAGAAAATTGTGAAGGCTGGAGACAAAGACCTGGACGGACAGCTGGATTTTGAGGAATTTGTTCACTATCTCCAAGACCATGAAAAGAAGCTGAGACTGGTTTTCAAGAGTTTGGATAAAAAGAATGATGGTAAACACCTTTCTCATGCTCAGGGTGGACTGGTGCATGTGTTAGCCTGTAATGTGAATCCCTGAGCTCACTGGCTTATCTTTGCAGGCCGCATCGATGCCCAGGAGATTGTCCAGTCTCTCCGGGACCTGGGAGTCAAGATCTCTGAACAGCAGGCTGAGAAAATACTGAAGAGGTGAAGATTCTACTGGTTTTTCAGTTTTATATCAAGGGAGCTAGAAAGAAATATAGGGACATGAATATAGGGACTCTTTTTCCCCTGTATGCACTTTCCAGAGACTTTGGTTCCTCCCTCTTTTCCTATTACTTTCCATTTTGATTTTTCCTTGTGAATTGACATAAAATTATAAAATCATAATGCTTAATTGAGACTTACTGTCAGAGTCTCTCCCTAACCTGTTGAGGGGAAGTGCTTGCACCTAAGCTGATTTGCATCCCTGTCTGCCTGTCCTGCTGCCCTGAGCTTGCTGCTGTGGAGAGGGACTGTGCAGTTGCTCTTTGGAAATGCTGAGTGCTTTATGCATGTGCCACTAACATGTTAACAACCACTTATTTGTGCTGTTTTTTTCCTCTTTTTTTCCTCTGCTACCTTCCCTCTGTCTGTTTGCCTGTGTGTCAGAATAAGGACGGGACACTTCTGGGGTCCTGTCACCTAGTAAGTATTATTTTCCCTTCAGTGTCAGTTATGTCCCTGAATTTGGTAGGAGGGATTGCAAATACTGTTGCAGGCTGTTTAGAAGGGAGAGAGAGGGGAGGAAAGAGAGCCCACTTCCACTTCAGCATTGTTTGGTGAACAGAAGGTTTCCTAGCTTTGTCTTGTGTCTCTTTAGAAGTCTTTCAGTAGCTGCTTTGCAAAGCTCTTTTTGGTGTAGGCCTGGGTAATCAAAGGGAAGGGGAGGAGGAATTTGTCACCCAGTGGGAGTCTGTACTCACCTGATGATCAATCTTTTTAGCATGGATAAAAATGGGACAATGACAATTGATTGGAATGAGTGGAGAGACTATCATCTGCTGCATCCTGTGGAGAACATTCCTGAAATCATCCTGTACTGGAAGCACTCCACGGTAAGAAATAGCTCCTGTGCAACTGGTCTCGTCTTTGCCCAACTTCTTCGTCCAAGTCTTGGCCCCCAGGAGCTGCTATCAGCAGTCTTTATCTTTCTCTTCATGGTTCACAGCTTCCCTGTAGCCCTTGAAGCTCAATTGCTTCCTGTCCTCTGCTGTAATCTTGCTACATATCACTGTCACAGCTGCTGGCACAGGTGATGATTACTGCAGGGAGCTGAGGGTGTTCTCCAGGAGCTCCTGCCAGTGGCCAGCCCCAGCTGGTTCAGGACCTGTTAAAACTAGAATCTGATTCCACAGGCAGCCATCCTTCCTGGAGTTATCTGTATGTGAACAGTAATGAGATTTAACAGGCTACGAGCTTGGAAGGTTCTGGAGAGGTCCTTTTTTGCCATGCAGCTGCCTGCAGTGGGTCAGTTTGTTCCTAAATACCTGCAGTATTTTGATGTAGACAAATGTTCAGCAGTTGCCAGGATCTTGGAGAGAAATCTTGAAATCAGAACTTGGTTTCCCCTGTGACAGGTTCTAGCAGTGGCAGCTCCTGTGGCCAGGCACAGCAGTTAGTGGCTGTAGATAAGCTGCTGGCTTGGAGCAAGCATATCCTGTACTTCAGCACCTGGTGCTAATAAAGAGCAGTAAAACTGTAGCAAGATCACTGGCTGATGAAGCATTTGTCAACACCTTCTGTTTTTGCAGATCTTCGATGTGGGAGAGAATTTGACTGTCCCTGATGAGTTCACAGTGGAAGAGAGGCAGACAGGGATGTGGTGGAGACATCTGGTTGCAGGTGGAGGTGCAGGTGCTGTGTCCAGAACCTGCACAGCTCCCTTGGACCGTTTGAAAGTGCTCATGCAGGTATGATGGAGCAGTTCCAGTTTATTTAAATACCTGAGCAGATTCTCTTTTAATATTTATGGTTATCTGGGAGATAATAATGTTCATCAACACAGTACAGCGCACTGGCCAGTGTTAATCTTGTTGTTCTTTTATTGTTATTTTAAAAAGCATTCTAAATTGAGTGATCAAAGTAATATAAAAAAGTTGTTATTCATTGACTAAAAAAGTACAGAGAATCTTTTTGGAGATAGACATGCCAAAATTGTCAGTAGAAAGACAGTTTTATGGAAAACTTGAGTTTTGGTGAAACAGGTTAAAATTCTGTATTCCTTTGAGAGACCCTGATGCCATGAGAGTTGAAGTGAATGTGCTGGTCAGTTGGCAAAGCTTATATTCAGTATTATCAATATTAGAAAGAAGTTGGAAAATTTTGATTTTAGCCTGCTTTGTCACTGCACCTGCTCTTGAACCAGCTGGGAAGTTGATGGGTAGTTGATCCTGTGCTGGTTATGGGAAAAAGCCTAGACAGTTGCCTATTTAACCTTTCCTCCCATTCCAGAGGGTGATATTGATTAGATTGATTAGTTAACGCTAGACTTGGCAAAAAAGAAAAGAAGCTTGCTTTCCCATTGTAGAAGTTATCTGGAAGGGATTAAAGCCTTGGCAAATCTCTGGGTAAATAAAAAAGTGCCCTTTTGTCCCTGGATTACAGCAAAACGTTGCACTGTCGTAATGGGGACTGGAACTAATCCAGCTTGTCCCTCTCGCGCAGGTCCACGCCTCGCGCAGTAACAACATGTGCATCATCGGCGGCTTCACGCAGATGATCCGGGAAGGTGGCCCCAGGTCACTGTGGAGAGGCAACGGCATCAATGTGCTGAAGATTGCACCCGAGTCAGCCATCAAGTTCATGGCCTATGAGCAGGTGAGGGCACAGACAGCTGTGTCTGCACAAGGACAAGCTGAAAAGGAAGTGATGGCTGAGATAAGTCACGGGGCCTCAATGTCTGTCTGTTCTGGCTTCTGCAGATCAAGCGGTTCATCGGTACTGACCAGGAAATGCTGCGCATCCACGAGCGGCTCTTGGCTGGTTCTCTGGCTGGGGCCATTGCACAGAGCAGCATCTACCCCATGGAGGTGAGGCAGGAGGCTGAGTCCAGCCTCATGGGTAGGGGCAGGGATGGGAGGATGAGGGTAGAACACCAGCACTGTGATACTTAATTAATGAGCTCTCAGAGGTGGTGCAAAGCACCACAAGACACTTGCTGTGGTCCTGACAGTTGTGGTCCTAAGGATGACTTAGTCTGTACATTGTTCTCTTGCTCATTCTTTGCAGGCCTTCATGCTATTTATTCTTGTCTTCTAGGTTCTGAAAACACGGATGGCTCTAAGGAAGACGGGACAATATTCAGGCATGTTGGATTGTGCCAAAAACATCCTTGCAAAGGAAGGAATGGCTGCCTTTTACAAAGGCTACATCCCCAACATGTTGGGAATCATTCCATATGCTGGTATTGACCTGGCAGTCTATGAGGTATGAAGCCTTTAACCTATTGTTATGTTAAGCCTAACAATTATCATATTATGTTCTATGTTATTGTTAACCTATTATAGGGCTGTACTGCTTGTGTGGCCCTATCACTGTCAGACCTATCAATCATGTCAAGAGTTTAAGTAATTTATCAAAGCTTTCTTGAACAGCCTTATGGGGCACAAATGTTTTTTTTTACCCAAAACTGACTTAAGAGATAATTCAATATGATGATTCTAGTTCATAAACCATAGTCAGCATCATGCATAGTCGCATGTTTCTTTTCTTCATGAGAAAATTGCAGCAGAAAATTAAAGGAGGGATTTTCCCCTGGCACTATGGCAACAACAGCTCAAAGAGATTTGAGATGCCCTGTGCTTTTGGCTGAACTTGCCTAGCACTTTCTGAGCCTTTACTCTAGATATTACATGAAATGTGATACTCCTTGACTTGCCTCATCCCTGTTGACCTTGGGCTTGTTCCTTCCAGACACTAAAAAATACCTGGTTGCAACGCTACGCTGTCAACAGCGCTGACCCTGGGGTCTTTGTTCTGCTGGCCTGTGGCACCATCTCCAGCACCTGTGGGCAGCTTGCCAGTTACCCCCTGGCCCTTGTGAGGACACGCATGCAGGCCCAAGGTGAGAACTTTTGGAACAGTGGGAGCTCCTGCTTTTGTTTTTGAGCAAGGCTAAAAGTTCTTTAGTGTAAGCATTGCAACAACAGCCTCAGCTGGCCCCCGCAGCTGAGCCATGGGCTGTTTGTGATGCTGCAAGGGGACAGTGGACTTTGTGCTGCCCTTTTAACCTCTGCAGCCAAGGACGTCCAGAACCAAGGTTCTGTTTTGCTCAGATCAGCAGTTCTGGGCTGAGGGCATCTGCAGAACACTTTGTGAAAATACTTGCACAGAATGGATAGCTGAAAAGTTAACGCTGTCCCCTGTAAAGCACCTTTGCTCTGGGATCAATACTGCTCTTGGAAACAAAAGTGTTTTCACCACATAGGCTGCATTATTTATTGTGGCTTTCCCTGTTGCAGCTTCAGTGGAGGGTGCTCCTGAAGTGACCATGAGGGGACTGTTCAAACACATTCTGAAGACAGAGGGAGCGTTTGGGCTTTACCGGGGTCTGGCGCCCAACTTCATGAAGGTGATCCCAGCTGTGAGCATCAGCTACGTGGTCTATGAAAACTTGAAGATGACTCTGGGCGTGGACTCGCGGTGACCAGGAGATGCTGAGGACTCGGAACTCTGAAATCTTGGGATGCAATCCCAAGACATATAAGCCATCTCTCATTCTGTGAATGTGTCAACACTAAGCTGACTAAGCAAAGCTGTGAAATCTCAGATTGTGAGTCAGTAAGGAGGAGGGAGGGGAGGATCTGGTGTCCTTTGCCATCTTGCTACTCAGAGCTCCATATAAACCATCACAGGGTCCTTTTTGTTGGGCCTTTTGGGAGACCAGGAGCTGAACTCCTGGGAGATCTTGAGGTGGGAGTTGCTGAGGTCAGTTCCCAGCAGTATGACAGAGTAGCAAAGATTTGCGTTACAGGCCTGCTCTCAGCGTGTTGCCTGTATAGAGCTACAGATGAGCACCTTCTGACTTGCTGAAAGAGCTTCTTTTTTCCATTCAGAGAGCTGCTTTTTCCATTCAGTTGTTTAACTTCCTGCCCATTGTTTAAATTTGTACAAACCTTGTGTAGGAGCTGCTGCCACACCAGGCTTGTTATGTTTACAAATATTCCTTTGGGTGGGAAACATTCATGTTCTGCTTCCAAGAATTGACATGAAATGTAACTTTGATCTATACTGGTTTGGAGGGCTGGTGGGCAGTTGGTTTATCCAGCCAGGCTGAAGGTTACTTAAACCAGCCTGATGAAGAATTAGGATTATTTATTTTTTATAGATTTAAGTGTGTCTCATAAACCCACTAACAAGATGCACTTACTAACAGAAGCAGCAGACTAGAGCCTGCATGCCTGTATCCTTTGCATGCCGGGATTGGCTTGTCTTATTCTCTGCAGGGGCTTGGAAAGGGGAAGGCAGGAGAGCCCTGGGCTGCCCGGCACTGTGATGCATGGCTTTAGTGAACAAAGACAAAACAACTCACAGCTCCTGTGCAGCTGTGCTCCCAGCACGACATGAGAGCCCCTGCGCAGCGTTGCATGGACCTCTGAATTCCATCCTGCCTGGTGCCAAGGAGAGCTCGTGAACCTTTTCCAAACCCCGTGCCTATGCTGCTATCTTATCTCTTTAGACCTCTTGGTAGATCGATGTTCAGGTTTCCATTGGTGTGATGGGGGCCCCAAGTCAGGAATGTCTGCTGTGGGAAGGGGTGTTAGGGAGAGGGGCTGTCGCTGGGAGAGGTGAGATTTCAGTCCCGAAGACATGCTTGCTTGCCTTTCAAAGGGTGCTTTTCATAAGGCTAAGGGAAAGAGATGGCTTTAAAATTTCTCTGTTAGCATTATGGGCTGCTTTAGTTAATAGGATCCAGCTTCTGAGGCCTGGGAGATCCTCACCCAACTTTTCATTTTGGGTAAAATGGACCAGCATTGCATTCCACTGTTTTACTGCTTAAAGCATATTTATTTTGTATTTATTTGAACAGAGTTATTTCAGACTATTTTTATAGGTTTGTTTAAATATTGTTACTGTGCTTGTATTTCTCCTGTTTTAAAAAGTTCTCTATTAGTTCTTTTACATCACGCAGCTGAGTTGTGGGGAGGGATGCTAAAATCACTCGTGTACCTTCCCTCTGGGGCTTGAACTGCCTTTCCCATGTCTGGGTTTGTTGCTGGAGGACCTCAGCCCAGAGAAATTCTGTAGCAAGAAGCCATAGGAGAGAAGGGAGCAGATGAGGAAGCAGACACTTGGGGAGAGGGTGCACTGTGAGGCTTGCCTTAGCCTGGAATTGCCTCTGTGCACGGCAGAAAGGCTTTGGGTGGATGGCTGAAGTTGGGAAGTGGAAGGTCTGTGGATGTTGGATGTCACAACAGTTAATTAAGAGCGCCTGGGGGAGTTTTTAGGTAAGGGGGGAAGAGAGAAATCTCAGGGACTAAAGACAATGCACATTTCCAGAGAGATGGAAGGAAACTTGCACTTGGACATGAGCTGCTACAGTTGTGCTTCAAGGCTGAATCAGCAGACCCTGCTGCTGAGCCAGTGCTCATCACATGCAAGGGGACACTGTGGAGATGTGTATGAGAAATTGGAAAAGGATTTGCTAGCACTCAAACAGCTGCTTTCTTTCAGACAGATTTTGGTGGTTCATGGAGAGTCTCCCAGGTGAGACTCTGCCTTCACTTTCAGTGCTGTCAGTAGTAGCCACGTGGAGATCTAACCAACAATGGATTAGTGATATGATTTTTTTTTTCCACCCCCCTCTTCCTGAGACCTGTCATAAATTCTGCAGTGGCTCCTTCCTACCAGTGTGGCCTAATGAGAATATGAATATCAGAATGCAAAAATCAATGCAAAATGACAACCATCTTTGTAGCTGTAACCACAAATTGTTATAATGCAAATCTAACTCGGATTCTTCATGTAGGGAACAGTCTGCTAATAAAGGTCTGATAAAGAGATACCACGTCTCCATTTCTTTCTCTGTGGTTTATTGGTGCTCTGTGAGGCCAGACTCTTCCTGGGCTAATTCTCACCAAGGACGCTGACACGGATTCTCACTGTGAGGACCTGGGAGAACAGAATTCTTAAAAACAAAACCAGCGAGATCAAGGCTGATGATAGAGGTGATGAGTCAGGGATGTTCAGACTCTGTTTACCTGTCTCTGAGTATTGCTGGACTTTGCTCATCTCTGCAGTATCCATAACACTCTGTTCAGAGATGTGAACTTCCCAGAAAAAAACCTGAAAGCTCTGCAGTCCAGTTATCCCCTTGAAAGAACCTGGCTTATACCATTTTCAAAATAAAGGCTTTTTGTACAAGTTTTTTTTCATTAATAACAACCCAGCCTGGAGCTACCCTTGAAGGTCCTTCAGGAGCCATAGCTGGTGGTGCAAGTGGCCTCTGATTTGGTTAACAAAACTTGCTGTGGGGGCCTGGCTGGCTTTATTTGTTCCTTACGTCTCCTACTGTAATCCAAGGCTTTTATTCAGCTATAAATCTACTCATAAAGTCTGGGTTTTTGTAATCTGAGCCACAGCTCTCCAGTGGTGTCAGCTGAGCTGGATCCTTGACCCGCAGCACTGGAGGCTGCTGCCAGCATCCCCTCAGAGAGGTTGGGGAGTTGTGTTTCACATCACAGGCTGATAAAGAGGTGGATGAGCAAGAGCTGGCTGGGCATCTGTGCCTCGAGACCTGGAGGGATCAGGTTGAACTTAATTTTTATCCTGCTGGAAAAAATAATCTCGGAGGAGACCTCACTCTGCATTTCCCTGAGACAGGAGGGTGCAGGTGGGGGTCGGGCTCTGCTCTGGGGAACAAGGGACAGCAGGAGAGGGAATGGCCTCAAGCTGTGCCAGGGGAGGCTCAGATTGGACATCAGGAGGAATTTCTTCACTGAAGGATTTGTCAGGTTATAGGAAGGGGCTGCCCTGGAAGGTGATGGAATCCCCATCCCTGAAGGTGTCCAAGGAGTTGACTGGATTGGTGCTCAGTGCTCTGGTCTGGTTGACAAGGTGGGGATTGGTCACCTTGGAAGTCTTCTCCAACCTTAATGATTCTGTCATCTTGTAAAATTCATTTTTGCTAGAGCAGTCACTCCAAAGGCACTGAAATTTTGTCTGGGGCAGAACAGAAACAGAGCACCCTGGAGCTCCAGAGGGACTGACAGAGCTCGCTCCTGCCTTCCCTCTGGCTATTCTCATTTTCTTCCTTTTTAAGGAAGAGAGATATTTTCAGTGCTTAATTATGAAGTTAGAGCTGAGCCTGAGTTACTCTCCAGACAGGCAGCAGCAGCAGTCTCTTGTCACACTTGCCCACTTTTACAATGGCAGGGGTGGTGCTGACCCCCCTTGGGGCTGGGATAAGGGGTGTGTGAAGTGCCTGGTGAGTGCAGGGGCTTACTGGAGGCATGGAGAGAAATGTCATCATGGCACTTCCCATCTCCAGGGTGTTGAGCTTGCTGAGAAATGGTGACTTTTTCTCTGAAAACTAAAAATCCAGACTGGGTTGGGTTAGCAGCCCTTCCCTCTCTGGCAGGAGGATAATTTGTCAGTGTCAGACACGGTGTGCAAACCGAGCTGTGGATGGAATTATCAGGGAGCACTTGCCTGGTCCAGAGGTTTTGGGCAGGAACATCTGTCCCACCTGGGCTACCTGGCAGTCAAGCTGCTGTCAGGAGAACTGGGTGGTCCCTTTTAGCTAAGCCCCCTTTTCCTCAGGCTGTACAGTTACAGCTAAGTTTCCAACCTTCTCTATATTCCAGTTACTCCTCAAATGCTTGTTTTGCTTATTTAAAATAGTTTATGATTGCCCTCTCCCGGCTGCTCTCTCTCACTGCTGCATTGCAGCACTGCTTTTTGGCAGAGCACTTTTCCAAGCTCACTGCTCCAGGCTGACTCTCCCAGCTCCTAGCTGGATGACACACGAGGTGAATTGGGCATTCGTTCTCTTTTTGCAAACCCCACTTCTGCACCCTTCAGAACCCTCTGCTCTCAAAATTGGCACCAAATTGTATGCAATTTGAAGGAAACGTTTATTGCCCTGTGTGGGGTCAGTTCCCTGCACTGCCAGGCCAGGGAGTCCCTGGGGCTGGTGCTGCTGTGGCTGCAGCCGCAGGCTCTGCGTGGGGGCTGTCGCTGCCTTCGGCTTCTTTCACTTGACACACCTCCTGTCAAAACAACAAAACCAGGGTAAGTGAATCTGCCAAGGTGCCAGCAACAGAGAATATACTCAAGAAAGAAATATTTTCCTTTCTTCTTTTAGTTGATTACGTCTAAGAAGGCTTCCCTATGCTGGCCCAGGCACAGAAAAATGCTTGCCCAGGTGCTCAGCTCCTGCTGGTGCCATTTTCCATGTCTGTGCTGGAAAGAGGAAACCAAGTTTCTGGGGCAAAGTTGGAGTATGTGTGCTCTGAAGGAAAGGGGGAAATTCAAGACTTTGGGGGAAATAAGTAAAAAGCTTGTGCTGCTCAGGCACTCTATGTAGGTTAAGTTCTGTTAAAGCCTGCAGCTGACATGGGGCTTTGTGAGTCTGCTCCTGTGCTCTGCTCACATCCACCTCCTTCAGCCTGATGACAAAAGGCCCCAAAATGTTTTCTGTGTTTGTTTAGTTGGTTTTTTACTCCTCAAGTGCAGTGGCTTGCTTTGGGCAGTAGCTGCCAATCCTAATTGCACCACAGTTTGTAAGCACAGACAGTCCTAATTCCCCTCATTCTGCCCAAATTTAAATGTGATCCAGAGACTGCAACCCCCCCAGTCCACAGCTGCATGCAGTTAATGTGGAGGAGCTGGGCTCTGCCTCCCAGGTGCTGCTCGTTTGCTAAATGGGAGAGGAGACCTGCCCCAGGTGCAGCCCCATTCCCAGGCTTTCACTCTGTCCCCGTCCTCCATTCCCCTGAACCTGTGGGGTGGTTTTCAAAGCCACCACTTGAGGCTGGAGAAGTGCTGGGGACAATGCTGGATCCAGCCTGGTGGCTTGGAGTGGGATTTTGGGCATCTCTGAAAACTCAGAGCCTGCTGACATGGATGAGCAGATGACCAGGACAGAGCAGCAAAGGTAAGATGTTTTTCACCTTCACTTTGCAAACAGAAGCCCCTGTCAAGCTGACTCAGGGCCTGGCTCATTTACAGGATAAAATGTCTTAAATTGGGTGGCAGAGGTGAGAACTGGACCTGGTTAATGTTTTGGTGGAAAACCCGAAGGGAAAAAATCCCTGGTGCCTCTTGCCCTTTCTTCAGCTCCTGGGGGCAGCTGGTCATTCCTAGGGGGCAAAACCTGGGGTTTCAAGGCAAAATCAGTAACTTCAGGGCAAAAATCCCTTGCCTATTGCCCCCCTGGCAGGGGTAGGCAGGCAGTTTTGGGGGTTCCCAGTGGAGATGCTCAGGTGCACGCTTTGGGGTTGCTATTTTAAACCTCGGCTGAAGCAAGTCTGTGATTATTTAATCCTATAAGTAATTTCCAACACATGGAAAAGGTGTCTCCAAGAGCCCAGTTTGGCAGCTGGAGGTGCAGCCCGGGTCTGCAGCCCTGCCTGGAGGGGGCTGTGGTGGCCCGGGGTGCTCGGGGTTCTCGGGGTGCTCGGTACCGTTCTCCACGGCGCGTACACGATCTGCTCTGCCCTCAGCCCCAGGCACTCCACGTGCTGCTCAAACTCCTCCTTGTCAGCCGTGCTCAGGCTCAGGCTCCGGGCTGCAGAAGGAGAAGGATTTGTCAGGTGTTAAATATGGACTGGTGGCCCCAGCACAGCCCCTTGTGCCACGCCCTGTTGGAATCTGAGGTATTGATGATCCCAAGATTGTAGAAAGTCTCTGTCTGTCAGCCCCGCTGCCAAAGCAGAAGCCATAATTGGTCTGTGCTGGTTTCCAGGTTGTTTATTCTATTTATCTCTCACATGTTCTGCTGCCCTGCCCAGCTCTGTCCTGCAGGGCAGCGTGTGGGGCTCTGCCCTCAGTGGGATGTGACAAACATTAAATACCAGAAACTCCCTGGGCTGCATTTACAATAACGTGCCAATATCTGTCACCTACGTTGGACAGTGTGTCCCCAGCCTGAACCAACAGAGAAATGCCAACACCACAGTGAAACATGGAGGGCATGAAGAAGGAGAAAAAGGACAAGGCACACCCAATTTCCTCTATCTTGTCCCCTTTGGACCCCTAATCTAGAATCCTAAAATTTTACTTTTGCACCCGTGCCACACTGAATTATTACTCATATCAAACACTCAGAGCTTGTAATTCATGCTGTAAGATTGCAAACTCTTTTCCATGGCCAGAGATCACAGCCAGTGTCTCTGGGGGCTCTGTCCAGGGGGGTTCCTGACCCCTGCCAGGGTCCCAGACCTGCCAGGGCAGCCAGAGGGAAGCCCTGGATTCCCACAACGCCCCTGTCCTTGCCTCCCTACCTCCCCCACCAGTGCTTGCAGTGGATGTGTGGGGGTCTCTCACCCCCACAGTGAGCACACCTGAACAAAACCAACCCTGGGCATCATTTGTTCAATCCTCTCCCAAACAACTCTGGTCCTGTAAGCTTAAAGGGGTTGCAGGATGGTTTGCTACTCCTGGGGTGTCAGGAGGGACCAAGGCAGAGTATGGAGGCAGTTTTCTATATCTGTCTTCAAAATCTCTTAAGCAACTGCTTTGCAGCCTGGCAGGATGATGAGGAGCCTTATCAGAGTCAAAACTGCTGCTTTATGGGTTTGTGGTTAAATCTCATCAGCTTTAGCACTGCAAAGCCATGTGCTCTGCCCTGGGAGGTAAGTACTGAAACATCATGGTTGGCTTGAAAATTTTGAGATTTTACAATGATATCAATTGTGTATTTGTATTTGCTTCCTGTTCTTTGAATATTTATGGTGTAAGTGGGTTTGGTCTTTAACTTGCTTTCCCTGCTCTGCCAGGAGATGTGGGGTTTAATGGAGTTTGCAAATCCCATGACCCCTGAGAGTTGGTCTCAGGAAAGTAATTGAGTGCTGGTGAAACCAAGTTGCTGTATGGTTTTAGTTGCTAACTTTGTGTGTGGGTGTGCTGTGATAGCTTTAAATCACTTTAGGATGGAGTTTCATACCGTAGAGATACTGCCCCAAATACGTCCTTTCCTTCTGCATTTGGTACTGGATGAGCAAAAGGTTTTCAGAGCTCATGTTCATCAGCATCCCCTCAGTTTGCTGGGTCTTGGCTTGGAGAGAACAGACACGATAATTCAGATTTTCAGTGCTGCAGCAGCAATAAACTCCAGCCCAGGTGTGGATAGTGATTTCAGGTGAGTAAAAATGTCCTGAAATATGGTAATTTTTTTGGCTCTTGGTTTATATAAATTGTATTTCTTGAAAATGGGGCTGGGGTGTGAAAGAGCCAAAGTCCCCCAGCTCCTGTGTTGCTGTTGGAATGTGGAATGATGCAGTGTGTTGGGACTCAGGGTATGAGGGGTCAGTGCAAACTGTGTCCCAGGGGGCTGCAATTCCCACCCCAAGACTGGCTCACCCCACTCAGCAAGGAGGAAGCAACTCGGAACAAGAGGTTTCATTAATTCACCGAAACCTGCCACGCCTTTCCCCAGGGGATTGTGAAATAAGTTCACAAACAGGATGGTGTTCTGCTGCCGGGAAGGAGCAGGCTGGCTCCTGGCACAGCACTACTCTGTGGGTTTAATGTGCATGGACAGCAGGGTTGGGATCCCTGGGGTGCCCCAGGAGCAGGAATAACCTGGGTGCCCCTGGCATTGGGGAGCTGTTTGGAGCCCACCAGGCTTCAAAGACAGGCAGAGACACTGGAATAAAATGCAGAGGATAAAGTAAATCAGGGACAAGGGCCCTTTGTGTGTGTCAGTCCCTGGTAGGTGTTAACCCCAGCCCTGCTGCTCACCGTGCTTCACCAGCGTGGCGTTACCCGCAGCGACCTCCAGGTAGGTGAGGTTGTTGGTAAAACATTGGTCCCCCCTGGAGAGAGAGGGGAAGGGGGTGATGCCGTTGTCTGGAAGGACCAGCAAAGCCCCAGCCCTGCATTGGGCACCTGCCACCTCCTCCTCAGGGTTAACTTCTCCCCTGCTAAAATTGAGGCATTTCTCTGGTGCCTTTGCCTGACCTCCCGTGGTGGCAGCTCGTGGCCTCAGCCTTGCCATTGCTCCCCCAGCCCTTGGTGGTCAGACAGTTTCAGTTTCCCCCCTGAAATAACTGAAACCTCAAAGTGCTGCCTGTGTTTGTACAGAAAAATATCCCCTGAAATTCTGACCCCGTGGGGGAAACAGGCACAGGGACTTCTGGAAAGTTCTCCTCCCCTGCAGAAGTCTTCTCCTTGCCTGCATGGCTTGATGCCTGCTAGACCTCTGCCCTGCAAAACGGTCTGTTGAAATAAATGAGTAAATAAATGAGTAAATAAAGGGGATGGGGGAGAGGTTGCCCTGAGCAGGCAGGAGAAAACGAACTCCTTTTGGAGAAAGCAATCTGGAACCGTGCTCAGATCTTGTGCTGAAAGGTTTTAGGGCTGCAGCAGGGAGGGGATGGGTGGAGGGCACGGGGGCTGCACTCACACGGCCACGTAGTGGCTGACGAGCAGCTCCTGCCCGCCGGCACCGGGCTCCAGGCGCAGGAAGGCGTGGTCGATGAGCAGCATCTCCACCTGGTGCTGGGGGAACTGGGCAGCCCCTGCCACGTACAGCCACGTCCCCAGCAGCTGGGGGAGCGAGGGAGGGACAGGTGTGACACTGCTGGGTTTGCACGAGGGACCCTGAGACTTCCACCCTCCCCGTGCCAAAATTGGTAGTGCTGCTAGTTCTCTGATCTTCTGCTAGGGCTCTTGCATTGAAACACGGATGAAAAATCACAACCCCACCATTCCTATAAAGATTTGTAGGGACGGGATGTTTATTACAGCGCTGGCCGCATGTGGGGACTCATTCGCCCCAAAGGACGTGCGTGCCCCTAAGGACTCCCGAGCCTTTCTTATTACCCTTAACTAATTTACATATACATACAATTTCACAATAGGTTAGTTCATATTCATTCTGCTGATTTCGAATTACACCTACAGCTAGTTACACTTGTACTCAGTTTTTGTCTAAAAGTACAGAAAGAACTCCTGCGTCTCTCTGCCCCGTTTCAAGATCCGAGGAATCTTTTTTTACCTCTTTAGCTTGGAAATTCGCATTCTCTCTTCAGCTGGGGCAGTTCTATTAGTTTTGCAGTTACCGGACTAAACAGCATATTTTATTTATGCTAGCAAGCTCAAAGCGGCACATTTCACCTAAATCCAAATGGATTTCTACCCCGTGAAATTTTCACTCTGTCTCAGCATTGGCAGCGACAAGGTGAAATATTTGAAAATGGACTGGAGGGGGGGCAAATAATAGCTGAGTGTGGGGTTTGGGAAGGGTGCTGGCGCCGGCTGTGGTGCGGCAGGGTCAGGGCAGCCCGGCTCTGTCGCGGGGGATTTACACCAGAAAATACCCAGCCCACCCTCCTTGTTTGAAGGGCACTGTTGGAACCTGAGAAAATTCCAGGTGTCTTGGACAGCAAACCTTTCCCGTTCGCTGCAGGCGCTTAGTGACAGCACCTCGGCAGATGCGCTGGGGGACAAGGTGGGGACAAGGTGGGGACGAGGTTTTGCCCTTTCCCGGGGGACAGCGAGCTCAGCAGAGCACCCCGAGGGCGGCTGCAGCCCGGGGCAGCCCCAGCCCCCGGTCCTACCTGGGCGGCCGTGGAGCTGTCGGGGCGCTGCGCTCCGCAGGGCGCGGCATCCGCGGGCAGCAGCGCTGCGAGCCCCAGGACGAGCAGGAGCCCGGCCGAGCCCATGGCTGGCCGAGCCCAGTCCTGCACGGACAGACGGACAGACGGACGGGCGCTGCTGGCTCCTGCAGCTCTGCTGGGAGCGGACAGGATGTGCCCGGGGCTGCCGGATCTGCGCCCGTGTCGCAAGCGGAGCCCTTTGGGGGCGATGCCCAGGGAAGAGCCGCGCTCTTGGCACTCGCCCCGGCCTCGGATGTGGCTGCTGGCGGCGGTGCTGGTAGGAGTGGGCTCTTGGTGATGCAGTTACTGCATTTAAAACGTCAACCTGCCCTGAATCTGCTCTGAATCTTCCTGCGAGCAGCTGCTGTAGTCACCTCTTGCTCTGCTGTTGAGATGTGCAGCCCTCCCTGTGCTGGTTTGGCTGCAGAACCCCCGCCCCAATCTCAGGCAAAGCCCAAGGGGGCTTTGAAGAGAAGGTGCTTTTGCAGTCCTTGCCAAAACTGGCCTTAAAAGCGGTGCTTATGGGCCTCAGATGTCACTCGTGTCCAGCTGGACACATCCCCTGTGCAGCTCCCTGACCCCCCTGTCCTGCTGCTGTCCCTGTGTGTCAGCCAGGCAGGTCTTGTTCCCCTGGCAGTGTGTGTGCCTGTTCCTCCCCGGCAGCAGAATCCCCCTGAACACTTTGCTCTGGGTGATGGTTTTCCCCATCCTCCCCCCTTTCCCCTCCTCAGAGAGACCTGGGGAAGGTGCAGTGTCCCCTCATGTCACCTCACCCTGCAGCGACCCCTGCACAAGCCTGTGGCATCGATGGAGCCTTGTGGGATTTGGCTTGAAAATTGAGGGTGGGGTTGTCCAGGTGCTGAGAGTGCTGTGGTGGGGGAGACTCGAGGGGGTTGGCAGGTCTGTGTGTCACCCTGATGGGTGGGTGCTCATGTCCCAGTGTCCTGACCCTGGGAGGGTCCCCTGCCACCACAGAGCTGCCACACTTGGTCCTGGTTGGGTTTTATCTGGAGCGTTTCACGTCTCTGGGTGGGTTTGGAGGTGCAGCACCATGGGCAAGGCAGGCAGGAGGATGTCCCAGAGAAGATGGAGCAGCCAGTGGTTCAAATGTAGGAGTTTATTTTGGGCCCAGTTAATCCAGAAGGAAAAACCAAAACATGGATAAAGGTTCTGAGGCTGTGCTGAGCCTGGAGGAGGATGAGGATGGAGCAGCTGACCCGTCCATGGGGGTTACCCCAGCTGAGGATCTGCATTGTCTTCACCCCCGGGCAGGGGACAGGCATGCTGGGGAGAGAGGAGATCAGCCCTTGGAGCTCCCTCACCCCAGAACCACCAGGAATGGTAGGAGCTGGGGTAGGAGGCTCGAGGGGGAGTGGGGATGCACAGCAGGGAAGCTGTGCTGGGGGACTAAATTTACATTCCCCACAAACCCCCATCCCAGCTGGAACCAGAGCCTGGCCTGGGGCTCATCCACCCTGGGGAGGGGTTTGTACCTCTATGGAAGTGTAGAACACCTCCTCCTCAGTGAAGCCCAGGCACTGCAGGTGGGCTTTGAACTCCTCCATGTGCTCCTTGCTTACATTGGGTGTCCGTGCTGTCAGAGAAATGGAGGAGGGAGGGAAAGACATGGAGTTTGAGAGTTGCTTTGCTCCTGGGTGATCCCTGTAGTGCAGATGGGGAGCTCACTGCCTCTCCCCATCTTTCCCCTCTCTGTGTCAGGGGAAAAGAGACTTTTTGCCCTGCTTGTGAGGTCTGGAGATGTCCATGCCCCTTGATTTGTCCCTGGAGAAGTATCTGCTCACCTGAGAGACTCAGACTTGGGAAATCAATGTTGATGTGGTTCAGGATCAGCAGGTCTTTGTCGCTTTGGATCAGTCTGGCCATGGAAACCACCCCGTTATCAACTGGAAGGTATGGAGAGAGAGAGATTTCCCCATGAGGATCCACCCCATGCTGAGGCTCATCACCTTTCATCCTTGCGACTCATCCCAGTGGGGACCACTCTGGTCCCACAGTGCTGCCACAGACGTGCTGTGTGGCGGAAGAAATTTTTTCCCCCACCTCCAGACATGATTTTAGGTGTAAAAGGCTCAGGGTGCCACATACTGGGGGCAGAAGCAGGAGGGTTCAAGGGCTGGCTGAGTCCCCCCATCCCATCCCAGTGGTGCTTTACCATGTGCCATGGTGGAGTTCTGCTGGAAGACCTGGATCGTGGAGTTCTTCACCACACACGTCTCATTCCTGTGGGGCAGAGAGGCCAGAGGGAGCAAACACCCCCAAGCTTGCCCCAACCAACCCTGAGGGATTTGGAACATGAGCAGGACTGCAGAGCTTAAATAAATGTGGCTCTCCAACCCTGAATTTGTGAGGTGTCTCAGCCCGGAGGGTGACACCAGAGGGTAGAAATGCCCCTGGGGATGGGGGAGCCAGATCAGGGCACGAATCCCTGTCCTTACATTCTTATGATTTCGGTGCAGTTGAGCTCATCCTCGTGGCTGCCTGGAGAGAAGGAAAAAGCTGCAAATGTCACTGCCCTCAGCTCTGCCAGGTGAGGGGGATACCTGGAGGCCCCGGTGATGTAGAACCACTGTCCCAGGATCTGCAGAGGGAGCAGAGTGGGGAAGGTTGGTGGGGCTGTGCCAGGTTCACCCGCAGGCACCCCCTGAGTGAGGCAAACTCTGCGTCCGACGTGCCACGGGCAGGAGCAGCTGTAGGTGATGCCCTGGGCAGGATCCAGGCTGGGTGAGTGTCTCTGGGTTTTGTTCCCTTTCTGTAAAGGCAGTGCTCCAGCTCCCAGGATAACCAGTTTTTTCTGAAATGGTGTTTCTCCTGCTCCAGGCCAGGCTGTCATTGCTTTACTCTCATTAAAAGCTCCCGAGGGAATAAATATTGTTTATACAGTGAAGGGTTTGCGGATGGAGACTCGTGACCTGTGCCACCATCACTTGAAGGACTTAAAACAGAGTGCTGAGGCATTGGGGTGGTGCTGCCCAGCCTGGCTGGCAAGGAGATGGAAGCAGGATTCCCCAAAAGTGCCTGCTTGTGAGATTATGGGTGCAGAGCTGCAAGGCTTCACCCCTTCCCCGTGCAGCAGTCTGGGTTTTTTTAGGAGAACAACCATGGGCAGGCAGTGAGATAACCACTGAGCTGCCAATGCTCCTGCCATGACCCCTCCCATGTCCACGGGGCCCAGGGGTGCTGATAGGAAAGGAGAGGAAGGGTGCCTTGGCTGAGGGCAGGGCTTACCTGAGGGATGGTGGTGTTGTCGAAGGTGATCGGGACAAGCGGGGCACAGCTTGGGGACTCGGTGGCCAGGGCCAGGGGCAGCCCCAGGAAGAGGGTGAGGGTGGCCAACATCTCCTGGCTGTCTAGGAGGATGCTCCTGCTCTGCCAGGCTTTGCTCAGCTCTGTCCCTTATATAGGGCTGCCAGCACCGCTGGACATCCCCAGCACCAACGTCCCTGTTCCGCTGCTGGGCTGTTTGCTCAGGCATGAAGCAATAGCAGGTGGGGGAAATTCAGCTTGCAAAATCTTGGATTTCTCCAGCACAGGGGGAGGAAACACCCCCCTCCCCTTACCCCAACCTAACGCTTCCCCAATGCAGGCTTTTGTTCTCAGAAATGCAATTAATTTTGTGGGTGCCTGGCGAAGTGCTCGGCGGCTTCAGGTGTGTTTGGAGACCTTGGGGACACTGAGGGCAGCGGGACATGGCTTTCACAGGGCACAGAAACCCTCAGGGACATGGCTGGCTGGCAGCTCTAAGGGCTTTGGTCCACCCTCCCCTGGTTTTCCCCTGGGACACGGGGCTGCAGGGCAGATGCCATGGGTGATTCCATGGGCTGGGGGACTTGGCTGTGAGGCAGGGAACTGAGACCTTTTAAAAACCTTTTTTAATTTTAAAATTAAACATGACAACTTCTTTAAATGCAGCATCTCCCTATTCAACAGCGCCGCACAGCTCCCCTGATGTTGGCATCGTAATCAAGTGTGGTGATTAATTAATTAGACATGTTTGCTTCCAGCCTGCCCCAGCAGCTGCTCAGTGCCCAGCGGTGCCGGGAAGGGGCCGAGCAGGGCTGGGCAAACCTGGCTCGGGCCCTGTCGCAACCGGCACCGCCCGAGGCAGCGCCTCTGCTTTTTGTCCCAAAAAAACCAGAATTTCCCTCCCTTTGCTTCCTTCTTTCCCTTTGGCACCCTGTTTTTTTGCCCCCTGCTGTTGCCCTCTTCTTTCCCCTTTTCTCTCCCTTAGTGTTCCCACCCTCCTCCTTTCCCCCCACCCCAATTTCACCCTACATCTCCTTTCCTTTCCTTTCCTTTCCTTTCCTTTCCTTTCCTTTCCTTTCCTTTCCTTTCCTTTCCTTTCCTTTCCTTCCCCTTCCCCTTCCCCTTCCCCTTCCCCTTCCCCTTCCCCTTCCCCTTCCCCTTCCCCTTCCCCTTCCCCTTCCCCTTCCCCTTCCCCTTCCCCTTCCCCTTCCCCTTCCCCTTCTTCTTTTCCCTTTCATTTTTTTTCTTTCAATTTTTCCTTTCCATATTTTTTCCTTTCCATATTTTTTCCTTTCCACCTTTTTTCCTTTCCATTTTTTCCTTTCCATTTTTTCCTTTCCATTTTTTTCCTTTCCATTTTTTTTCTTTCCTTTTTTTTTTCTTTCCCTTTTTTTCCTTCCCTCTTTATTTTCTTTCCTTTCCCCTTTCTTTCCCCCTCCCCCTCTTGCTCCCCAGCACTGTGGCAGGATGGGGACGGGGATGAGGCACAGCAGTTGGGAGCCAAGGGGATCCTGATCTTGTTGTGCATTTGGCATCACAGCAAGGTTTGGGGTGTGGGTTTATCTCCTCAGATCACTTGGGGGAACCCCAGGGAAATGGGGTATTTCTGCACCTCCTGCCCACCTGGTTTCTTATGAAGGGAAAAAAAAACCCAAAAAACCAAACCATTCCAGTCCTGTTCCATTGCCTCAGTTTTAAATATTTATTTAAAGTTAAAAAAAAAAAAAAATGGAAAAGAAAAGGAGGAAAATAAAAAGCTTTAAGGAGAACAAATGGTAACTGCAGCCTTGAGAAAACACAAAACCAATGGCACGGGATGAGAAATGGAGGGATCTGGAGTATGGGGGGTTGCAGGGAGGCAGCGAGTGATGGGTGGTGGTGATTTTGGCCTGGGGATGAGGTATTTCTGGCAGGGGCTGCGTGGAGGGTGAGGTATTAGGGACAGATCCTGTTAACCTTTTCTGACGGTGATTGGGAACCAACCAGCAGGCAGTAGTGACAAAAAAAAATACACAAAGAGAGACTCACAGATAATTTTTTTCCCCTCAAAAAAATAAAATCCATAGTCCGTATGAAACATGAAAACTCCAAACAGGCACTGAAGAGTTTCTGATACAGTACAGCTCTGATTACATCAATATTATTCCTTATATAGAATTAAAGATTACCATAATTATCCTCTTTAAAAAAAAATCCTCCAAATTTACATATAGAGACTAAATTTCTACAAAACTTAACAGAACAAAACCCTTCCAAGCTTGGCTGGGTTCTGAAACAAGGTACCATCACATGAGTCTTGACAGAGGGGCCGAGGGAAGAGCTGCAGAGCTGGGTTTAAACGTGAGCTTGGTCCAGGGAGTCGTGTGGGCAGCTCAGTACAGCCCAACTCAACAGCTCCAGAGGAGCTCTCTGAGGCTCAACACTTCTAGATGAGCTGTGTCCCTCACTCACTCCCAAAGCAGTGAAGTGCTGATGAAGGAAAAAACAAAAAAAAAGCAAATTTGCTTGTAAATTATCCCGTAAATGGTGTTGGCTGTGGTGTGAGTTGTGTTATTGGCACCCATGGCCACTGAAGGATCCCTTTTAAGGTGGCTGTTTCTCTGATTTAACTGTAGAACACAATCTCCTCTCTTAACAGAGAGATGATTCTATGGGGCTTTTTTTTTTTTTTTTTTGGGTCTGTGGCAAGACATTGTAGCACCTTCACAACCTTAAATAAAGTCATATATATAAAATAACACACTTTTTTAAGAGCACCAGAGATTTCACAGTGAGAGGTAGAAACAAATCAGATGAGCCCATTCCCTCTCTCTAGTTTAGCACCAATCTCTTCCCCTCTCCTCTTTCCATTCCCCCTTCTTGGCTTCGTGACTCTCCTCTACTCCAACACCACACGTTGAGAGGGAGTGTTGATTAAACTCATGGAAGGAGGAACTTGGCTTTTTTTTCTTTTTTTTTCCTTTTTCTTTTTGCTTTAAATAATATAATATATATATTTTGTTTCTTCTAATATTGCACATCAAAATGCTTCCTGTACACAGAGCAGCCAGATTCAACTTGCGGCTCCGCCTGGGAGACCTGATGCAGCACGTGGCTGTCCAGAAGGTGACAAGCTCTGAGAGGAAAGCTCTATTTTTTTTTTTTAATCATTTTTTTTTTCAATGGAAAGGACATTTGGTAACTCAGGAACCAGACAAAAATGGTTGGGTGGGTGGATGGGGGGGGGAAAGAACAAAAAAAACCCACACGCTGCAAGTCGCTTGAGGTTTCTCTCAATGTTTTCTTTGGTCACGGAAAAAGCTTTATGTGTGGAACCACAACATCCAGTCCCCTGATCCCTTTTCACTGCTCACGTCCTGACTGATGCCCGCTTCCCCCACCTCCTTCTTCCTCCTCCTTTCAACAACTGGCTGAGTTCAGTAGATCATGGGTTCTTGGAGACCTTGAGCCAAAGGCTGGAGCAAGAGTTGGCCCAAAAGATACAGCCCAGCTGTCCTTGCTGCAGAGAGGGGGGAGAGCCCCTGTAGGGACAGGCTGTGGTGGGGTTGGAGCCTCAGAGCCCGGGACCCATAGCTTGGCTCAAAGGAAGCAGACGGGGCCGACCTCGAGGTGATATTGCTGTCCTGGCTGGGAGGGGGGCAGGTTGTGGATGCTGACAATGGGCAGCTGCTGAGGGTCCTGTGTCCGGAAGGAAAAGAGGGTCCGGTGCCAGCGCCCGTCCTTGATCTGCGTGGGGAGGGGGACAGAGAGAAAGCTGGTGAGCCAGGGGGTCAATCCTGCTGGAAAGGATTGTGTTCCATGAGGTGTAAGTCTGAAATCTCTCTCTGAGACAAGGGCCTGTCCCTTGGGCTGAGCAGGGCTGGGGTGGGTTTAGAGAACATTTTGGGGAACACTTTATCTGGCTGATGAAAACTGAGCTTGAGTGGTACCACCAAGACAAACTCCTAATGCTGTGAGTCTGAGTGCAGCCCTGTGTCCCCTCAGTCTGTGTGGCATCAGACAAGAGCCAGGGTCACCACCCATGGGGAGCCATCCCCCCTTCTGTCATTTAACTGCTGCTATCCATGACAAGTAACTTCAGAATTTCATCTTTTGCTTTCTGTTTGAAGGCCATCTGCTTCACAGGAGCTGCTGTAGCATCCTGGACTGGAAAATTAGTGGAGAACTGGTAAACCTGACCCTTCTCCCTCGTAGGATGAACAGTACAGGTGTTACTTGAGCCTCAGAATGGGCTCTGGAATTTCTCTCCACTTCTCCCTCCCTCTTTCACAGTGACATACCTTGCAATCATCAGCTGCCACTTCTGGCCTGAGCTGCCCGCTGGCCTCGAACACCTGCCCGTTCCAGGCCCTGAAGCGCACGGCTTTTTCCGAGGGGCTCTCAGAGGAGCCCTCCCGCCACACAGAGGTGTTCAGGCAGTGGATGGTGATGTGCTGCACCACCTCCGAGCTCAGCAGTCGCAGGAAGTTCATCTGGACTCTCCCAATGTCAAAATCCAGCTGTAAGGTGACAGAGAGGTCACAGGGACGCCCTGCAGAGGGGCTGAGGGAACAGGGTTAGTGCAGGGTGGGATAGCAAAGGGGGTCCCTGTCTTCTGCTTCATTCTGCACCAGTGTGCAGAGCTGGATTTGATGTGAACATGGGCATGAGGACCAGACGCCAAGTCCTTTTGGAAAGTTTCATGGGGACACAGCAGGTCCTTTGCTTTGCAGAACAAACTAGAAGGTCCATAAGTAGGAGGAAAAGAATGTAAACTTCAAACTCAATACACTTGAAAAGCAGGTTCCAGTTCATCTGCAAACGAGCCCAGATATTGCTATTTGTATTTTTAGTACAGGTACTTCCTTAACAAAAATCCCATAGCAATAACTTGATTGGAAACTTGTGTGTTTAGGCTGACCTCACTTCTCCAGGCGGCAGAAAACAAAATGCAAGAGTGACCCAAACACAAGCCAAGTCAATAGATTTGGGAGCAGCGTGTTTGTGAAATTACTGGTCACATTAAGACTATGGGTTCATTAAACATCCCTGGAACACAGGGCTTTGTCTTGAGCCTCAGGTGTGTTTTTTTAACTCCTGAGAGCAGTTCTGAGTGTTACAGTTGCACTAATGCTCCCCCAACCTGTGTGCTGTGTCCTTGTGGTCACTGTCCAGTGTCCTGGCACAACACATGCTGTGTAAATATTTGGGAAATGCTGCTCTGGGGCTGGGCTGTGCCTACCTTGGAGACAGTGACAGGGCTGAGACACGTCTGGCCGCCGTTGGTGAAGTTACAGATGACCTGTATGGTGTCTGAGGAGCAGCCAAGGTTTGGGTCAATCCAGTAGGTACCTGAGGAAAGGGAGGATTTGGGGATTAACAAGGACATTTAACCTTTTCTGTGCGTGACAAAAGGACAGTTTTGGTTTCTTGGTGACTGGTCCCAGGGAAGGAGACCACATGAAACAGCTTTTGCACATGTGGGGCTTCCTACCATCGGTCATCTTCTGTTCACAGTTCATGAGGTCCCGGCAGATGCGTGCAGGGTTTTCCTTGGTTCCCAGGGGTCTTTTGATGCTCTGAATGAGGTTGCTGAGGTAGTGTAGAGTCTTAAAGATCTCCCCTCCATGGTCCAGCATGAGAAGGTCTGGATTTTGGTAACCCTGGAGAGGAAAAAAGGTAAGTCAGGGGTGCCTGGGGAGCACTGAGGGCTGTAACCACAAGGGTTTCTACATAATTTTGAGAAAAATCAGTGGTCAAAAACAGACTCTGCTGGCTTGGGGCCAATGAGCCACAGGCCTTGTATTGTCCCAAACAGGACATTGCTGAAATGCTGGCAAAGTCACAGTGACAAAGTCAGGAGGTCTGAAGCTTCACAAATCCGTGACACAGCAGAACGTGACTTTTGCCTGCATAAATTCCAGATATTCCATTAGAACAGTGACAAATCAGAGCTTTGCATAAACCTTCTACACACAGAAAGCACTGATGAGACCATTCCCAGCCTCCAGCCCAAGCAAAGACCAGGGACTTAAAAAACGCCCTCGTACCTCTCTCTTGAGCGCGGTGTTGGAGTCGATCAGTGTCTGGAAAGCTGCCCCAAAGCCATCTTGTTGCTGGTGTGGTGTGAAAAAGATGGAAACTGAGATTGTTAGAAGTTGGGCATGCCCTGATGCAAGAAAACACTTCTCAATCTAAGGCTGCATTCAAGCACTGCTCTGCTAACAGAGCATCTCCTGCTGGACCCAGCAGCACCTCGGCTCTGCAGGACTTGTGATCATCATTAGCAAACATACAGAGAATGGCAACTTACAAACGAGGCTGGAACTCCTGGCGGTCCCTGGAAATCAGAGGAAAAAAGGGGCATCAGCCAGACAGCTGGTCAGTCACTGGTGCACAGATACTCAGCCATGGCCTTTGAAATCCCCCTTCCCGTGGAGCCCCTCAGTGCAGAGAAGTGAGAGAGGCAACAATGCTGGCTCTATAAAACTCCTGGGAATGGTTTGGACTAAAGCACAAGAAACACTGGTCCATTCACACACGTGGTTTTTGCATATGAGGAATGGGGCTAAGCCATAATTTCCAGTGAGGGAACAGTCCCTCTGGAGATATCAGGGCAATCATTTCAGCTTGTTTCACTCATGAACTCTTCCCACAGATACATACCGGAGGGCCAGGGTGTCCTCGTGGGCCTGGAGGACCCTAAAGACAGAGTGGCATCAGTTAGTGAAATAGCTCCAGTTTTTATTTCCATTTCTCATGGTTTTTACCAGCAGGAATCTGTTCCCAGCTGGATTTTTACACCTCACAGCAGCTTGTCCCTCAGAACTTCCAAAAGATTTTGTCCCATTTTGTCCCTGCTCTGGGTACATCTGTCTACACCTGGTCTATTCCTGCTGCATCCCTTGTTCCCAGCCCTTTCAGCTCCTCAGTTGTCACTAATGCCAGGTACTCATTCCAGGTGTGCAATTACCCACCCTGAAGATTTACACGTGCTAAAAGCAACTATTTTATTTAAATACAAGATATCAGTCAGAAAAAAGAACGTCAGATACTTACCCTTGGACCTTGAAGACCCTGCAGGGGAAAAAAAAAAAGTGCAGAAGCTGTCAGAAAATGCCCACTACTGACCCAAAATCTCCCTGTACACCCATGTGCTGCTCCCAAGGCAAGGGCTGGGTGCTGTACTGGAGATAACACAGTTGTGGACAGCATGGTGGAGTGTTGCTGGGTTAAGGAAATGGAAATTTTACCAGCAGAGTGGTGTGGATGTGTGTACACAGCTGTAAGCAGTGTCTTGCCCTCGTGGGAGCCTGATGCACCCTGTGGTCACAGCAGAGCCCAGAGTGACTCTTGATTGTTCAAAGTCACTCTTAGGGGCACCCGGGGTGGGACCAGCACTTACCATCTCCCCACGGCTGCCTTTGTCTCCCTTGGGCCCCTGCAAAGCACAGGAGGTGGCTGTCACTGACCATGCACAAGCTGCCCTGCTGCTCCCAGATTAGGGCAGGCAGGGATTTTTAACACTTCCAAAAATCAAGTGGTTCCCAGTTTAATACATTAAAAAAAAAAAAAAAATTAAATGTGTTTCCCCCACCCCAGGCCAAGGTCTTTAGAAAATCTGGTTTTCAAAAATCTGCAGTAACAGTCTGGTCTTCCAGTCTATTGAAAACCTTGCACTTCTGTATTGCTGCTCCTCACTTTTCAGCTAATAACCTTCCAGCAACTGTCCATGCAGCCAGAGACTAAGCCTGCACTTTTCTGAAGCTGCTGATCTTAAAACCCATTTTGTTTTCTTGGTTACAGCAGGATTTGGGGGTTACTTGTGCTGGCCTCAGACATCTTGGATCTCAGGCATTTAAACTCTTCTAAAAAATACAGGCAGGAAAGAAGTGCGGATACTTACAGGGCTTCCCATGGGACCCTGAATGCCCAGAGGACCAATAATTCCTTCTTTTCCCTAGGAAAGAAAACACTTGTGAACCACCACATGGGATCTGACAGTCATTTTGATTAGGGCAGACTCAGGGAAGATCTGAATCTTTGCTGTTTTTTAGCAACTTGGTGGTGGCATTTGCTGTAGCTGGAATGAAAAACCATTTCCAACTGCAAGTCCTAAGAGACAAGTCCTCACAGTGTGGTTGTCATGAGCCTTGTTAAACCTCAGAAATTCCATAAATCGATGGATTTCAGTGTAGCTGGAGGCTCTGTGCAGCGTGGCTGTGTCCAAGCCCTGTGCAGGTGTGGGCACTGCAGCTGTGAGGCTCAGAGGTGGTGCCAGGGCCTTGAGCACCGTGCTCCTCCCAGCCCCTGGAGCCTCACAGAAATGGGGTGAAGGAAGAAAATCCTCCCAAACCCACAAACTGGAAAACCACTCACCATGAGACCCGGCGGCCCACGTGGTCCCTGAATGCCTTTGAACCCAAGGTCTCCTGGGGGGCCCTGCAAGCAAAAAATGAGATGTGAGGTCCACTAAACAACCAAACTCTGCATTTATGCCCTTGCTTAGAGCTCTGCTTTAAGGACAGGGGTGCTGCCTCTTGTCTATGGGACAGGGAAGATCCAATTTGTTGTAAATTCTTTCCCCAGTCCTGCTTTGCGAGGCTTTTTATTTCAACAGAAAACAGTTTCCTTTTCACCAGGGAAATGATATGGTGATAAAATGAGCCTGAATTTCAAGTCAAGGCTCTCAGTACTAGGGATGCATGTCGGTGTCTCAGGTGCAGGCTGATGATTGATGCTGGAAATACAAATGTCAGAAAGGAGGAAAACAGCTACAGAATCTCTAGGGCAGTCCTTTTCCTCCAACAAAGCATATGTAAGCACACACTCATTTAACAAATGAAAATTCATAAACTAAAGAAAGCTGGGATCAAAATTCAATTTCCATGGTTTCTGCTAGCAATGCAACAAGTGTGGCATTACCTATCCCCAGTAAAGTGAGAGTAGAAAACCAACTGGTCACCAGCAGCCTCTTACCTTTGGCCCAAACAGTCCTGCAATCCCTGGGAATCCTGCCTCACCGAAGTCTCCCTGCACAGGACAGCCAAGACAAACACAAGAACAAAGGACAACAGTAAATTCACACTGATGGCTGGAGATGTCACCCAGAGATGCACCATGAGTTCAGCAGCTCCAGAGAAAGAGAAATCTGTGCTTATCCCTCAGCCTAAGCAGGACTGATGAGAAAGGAGAATGAGAAAAACCTGGAGGAGGAGCTACACAAACATCAGGCTAGAAGCAAATCACCTGATCTCTTAGATCTCACCAGTGCCACCTTTTTACCCCCAAAATGGGAGGCAAACCTACACTATTCCTAGCAGATACTTCTCTGGCTTGGCCCAGCAGAAGCAGGATGCAGAGCATCTACTCTGAGATTGATCTTGGAATTTCATGCTGCAAAATAACAGCCTAAAAGTTCTTTAAAACAAGCTCCTCTTTAAGTTTGAATACAAACTGGACTGGCCTACTAATTCAAACTGTAATTTTAAACTATGCTCATTCAAGCTGTTAAAAAATTGCATTTTCCTACAACATAACCTCCCACTCAAGCCCAGGAAAACCATGCATATCCCTAATTCTTTTCCAATTCAACTCTGCGGGGATTTCCCCTCAATTTTGTAAGAAAAATAATAATAAAATAGTTGAAAGACCATCAAGCTTGAATCAGCACATAGCATGTACCCTGAGAATAAAAAACCCACCCTGGGTAGCATGTCCTTATGTAAACATCCTCATTTCACCATGCTGGATACAGTCATCCTTTGATATTTTTGGGCTTCTCAGATGTCAAAATTCAAGATGATTCAATGTTTAAAAAAGAAAGGGGTCAGAAACCTTCACCAGATGATTTTTCTCCAGTGTTAGGAACATCAGAGACAGATTGTTTGGCCTTCTGGCAGGACTGTGTCACTCACCCTGACTGTGCTTTTTGGGGTGTAATACAATGGTTTGTTCACTCAGTTGTGAATGACCCAAGTGATGGGGCTTCCAACCCCTTTATTGCATGGCTGTTCCAGCATCAGCCTAGAAACCCCACTGTTAGGAAGTTTTCTCTTGAAAAAGGCCATGAGAGTGAGAAACTGCTTGGCAAGAAAGGGCTTTGTCAGGCTTGGTGGAGAGTAAGAAACTTTCCAAGGATACAAATTGATTTAACTGCCCATTTCTGGGTGCTGGAAAGGAAAATTGCTGCTAACAGGGGACTAAGGTTTTTCCTGTTTAGAAGAATCAACCAAGCCTTCTTTCTAGAGGAATTTCAGGTAAAAACACATGGAAAGTCAGAAGGGTTTAAATGCCATGGAGTCATTTCAGCCAAAGGGACACACGGTCACTGGTCCTGCAGCAAATGAGGCAGTGACAGTATGGGACAAAGGAATGTGTCACTTGTGTCACAGAGACAAAATGATCTGTGAGATTGATCTCTGATCAATGACAAAATGATACATGATGGTGTTGGTTACTGCCTTTCAGCTTGAAAACTGTTAGCTCTAAGTTTTATATAAAACAGCCAAACAAGTGCATTTTAGTAGAGGTAGTTTGGGTTAATTCTGTGCCTTGTTCCCTATCAGTCCTAATCCCTCTCCTAGAGTCATGCTCAAGCTGGATGGGGGCTCCCCTGAGCAGCCCCTCCCCGGGATCACCCTGCTGTCCAAGCCTGGATCCGCACCCTCTCCTGCAGGGAGGCCTGGAGTCAGCTCTGCTCAGCTCCATCACCACTAACCGGCTGTCCTTTGGCTCCTGGCTCCCCAGGGCTCCCTGGAAGGCCCGTTCCTCCCGGTGATCCTCGCTTCCCTGTTTGGCCAGTCTGTCCAGGCAATCCTCTTTCACCCTAAAAATAACAGAATTCAAGTAATTCCAAAGGATGGGAGCTAAATATAACAGCACTCAGAAATAGCCATAGATGGAAGGCTGGGAAAGATGGCTCGTTGGGATCAGGAATGTGGTTCCACCAGGGGATGCCCCAGATCTGCTGAGGCTGGTTGTGCAGTGATGCTCCTACCTCTCTCAGCCCCTAAATTATCAGGCTAGCCCAGAGATACGAGGCCTTGAGGGGAGGAACATCAGGAGATGGGCAAAGATGCAAAAGAGGCTCTAACCCCGATGTGGTTGTCCAGCTCTCTTTATTCCATGAGGGGAGGGGCGAAAAGGAAAGGTCATGGGCTTATCTGGGCTCTGGACAGGGAGGGCTTCTCTGCCTCTCTGCCAACCCTGCTGGGGCAGGAAGGAGAGGACACTTCTATCTGATCCCAGTCACAGGGGTCCTTGGAAATGGGGAAAAGCATATCCTGAGTGCACTGCAACAGTGCAGGATGCACAGGGTGAGACCAAGGTGGGCCTGGCTGTGCTCCCTCCTGGGCTGCCCTCAGAGCAGGAGCCTCAGCAGAGCTGTCCCACCTGCATGGGGTAGGGAGAGAAAGGGGAGCAAATGTCTTCCCTTTGCACTTCCTACATTCTTTGTCTGCCCTGCAGTTTCCCATAATCTCTTCCCCCAGCAGGCTGGCAATTGATGTTTAATTCATGGAAAATGCTGAAGGCATGCCAAGAGCAGGACTGCAATCCAGAGGCTGCAAAGCCAACATTTCCCCCTGTGTTAACCCTACAACTTCAATCCAGAGAGGGTCTTCTGCCACCCAGCACCACACTTTGCTCCCCACCTCTCCCCCTTGCCAAGTGCCAGGAGCAGGACAAGCTCCAGCTACTTGATCTGGGCAGACTGGGAAAGAGGAGCAAAGGCAGGGAGAGCCTGGGATGGTGGAACAGCTGGAAAAAGGGCAACAAATTCCCCTGGAAGCAGGGTGTGAATGTGTGACAAGGACACGGATCTCAGTCACCTCCTGTTGTACTGCCCAAGGCAGCTGGAGGGCAGCAAGTGACAGATCAAGGGCGATGTGCTATGGAGCCCTAATTTAAATCAGATCCCAGAGCCTCTCCAAACCCAGCTGGAGTCTTCCTATTTACAGAGTTTTCCTATTTACAGAGTCTTTCTACAGATGACTGAATTGCTGTGGGTCCAGTTTAGATCCTGTGGGGAGCCTGGATCAGGGCAAGGACCAGGAAGAAACCCCAAGGTCACAAAAGCAGCTTGTCCCTGCTTCCACCCAGAGTGATGTCCAAGCCCATACTGGCTACACTTGTTCTAACTCAGTAAATATGCTAAAAACCAAGCAGCACAAATTTCCTTCCAGCAGTTCAGGTCTTGCAGAGTAGTAGAACACCTGAATCTCCCATGGAGTAGTCCATTCTGGACATCCCACAGGCAGGCTGTAGCAGTTCCTCTGCAATTTCTCCCTGTTTTTTTCTAGCCAGGTTTCTCATGATCAAAGACTCAAGTGTAGTGTAAATGTGTGTGTCTGCAGGCTCCTGAGCTCCTTTGGTAAGGGAGGAAATGTCTCTGGGACATTCAGCTGCTGTGTACTTCAGGAAAATGGATGGATGGATGGATGGATGGATGGATGGATGATGGATGGATGGATGGATGGATGGATGGATGGATGGATGGATGGATGGATGAGAAAAAAGATCTACAGAGCCTCTAGCTAAGTGAAAGATGGCAGCAGGAGCTGAACCTATATTAGACCTCGGAGAGCTCAAGCTCAGAGGCATCAGTCTCACAGACTGGATCACTCATGGCAGCATCTTTGGGAGCCAGAAACTCACCTTGAATCCTGGTGGTCCCTGGGCCCCTGGGAGTCCTGGCACACCGGGGTTCCCTCTCTTGCCTGGCATCCCGGTCACACCTTCTTCCCCATCGTCACCCTGCTCTCCCTAGGAAAGAAACACACAAGAGGTTATGAAACAAAACCCTTTCCCCTTCTGCACAGCTTCTGAGGGAACAGGGGAGTGGTGGGATTCTGCCCTCAGCAAGAGGGGGGCAGGTTTGCAGGGGTGGGTTGCAGACGTGGACAGAGCTGTGTGCATGTGAGTGTCTGTCAGGCTACAAACCCCACTTTATTTACAGATCTGGTCATGCACAGGCAGCTGCTGCCTCTGTGTGCAAGTGACGTGTGTAGATCTACTCTGAGAACATATGAACTGGAATATCCATAGCTGGATTACATACTTTGTCCTGTGCTACCTTCCAGTTTTCCAGCTCCAAGGCTGTGTTTGCTGTCCATGCCACAAGGTTGCAGTTGGAGCTTACCAGCATCCCAGGCACGCCGTCCTTCCCGGGCACTCCATCCACGCCAGGGGCACCCTCTTGACCCTGCCTTCCCACCACTCCTCGAGGACCTGGTAGCCCAAGGATGCCCTAAAATCACAAAGGATTAGAGAAGGAGCTCCCAGACAGCATTTCCTGAGGCAGAAAACTGAATTTTCACCTACCGGTGAGCCCCTGCTTCCTGCACTGCCCTGTGCTCCTTGCTTTCCTTTTTGACCCTGCAAGTAAAAAAAGGGAGACATCTAAAATTGCAGCAGTTCTAGCACAGCTCCATTTGGGTCTGTGACTTCAGGGTGTGCTTTTGGATAATGACTGGAAAGAGTTTTATAAAAGGGAGATTTGTAAAGTAACTTGCTCGAGTGCTGGGGAATGAACTGCTATTTGGTTTCATTACAAGTGATTCTTCGTATGTCTTGAGAGTTCTAGGGCAGGAATGAATAGCTAGAAGGCAAGGACCTGCATTTTTCCTAATATAGAGCAGATGAGGACAGAAAAAGCAGGATGAACTCGAGGGAGGATTTGGTACACTGGCAAACATTAGAACAAGATGCTAAAAACCTGAATCCTCCATCAGTTCATTGACAGCAAGTCCAGGACCCAGAGAGTCCTCTGAGGGGGTTCAGGGGGGGCTTATCTCTGAGAAATAACTCAGTTTTGGAAAGCTAATGAATTAAAAAGGGTGCCTTCTGTCTGAAATTTGCAATGCTGCTTTGTGAATAAAGGCAGAAAAGAAATACTCCTGAGGTTTATTAGCTGTAAAAAGGATTAATTTGAGCAGAATGAATGGAAAACTCAGCTCATCACCTTCACTAGGGCTCTCTTAGTGAGGTCATGTACTAAAGCACTTTTAAATTGAAGAACTCATTTTCTGTGCATTGTTTCTCCATCTGCAGAGGACCAGGCTGGCCAGCTACATAAAGGAAATATTCCTGGGGGTGCTTCCCCTGCTATTCATTAGACCCAAAGGCAGTTCCAGATTGTCCATCGATGGGCAGAATTTATTTGTCTTATCACCTGGTACACTTCTTGCCAAGAAGACCTAAAACTATCTTCTGGCATTACCCCCAGCAGGGTCAGATTAGAAACCCTGACATCTGCCAAGAGAGAGCAGGAATTTGCTGAGTACTGAGGTCACATACTTATGTTTTAGCAAATAAAGTCCCTGGTCTGTGAGAATAATTAACAAGCTGTCATAACAGGCAGATGTGGAGGCAGGAGTAGGTGTGAAGTGCCCCAGTGAACCCTGAAGGACCCATGTGTCCTGGGCTTTCTTGCTCAAAAAGGACAAGAAGTTAGAGGGCTTGTTCCAAGAAACAAGTCCATGGATAAATGGACTCCAAACCCAGAAGGTTTAAAGCCAGAAAACTTTATGGTTCAAATGAAAAGGAGAGACTCTTGCCTGGCTCAGCCCTCCTTGGGGATGGATGAGCCAGCTGTGGCTGGGGACAGCACCAACAGGGCATGGGAAAAAGACACAACCCATGGCAGGGACTAAAAACCTGCCCAGGAGTCACCCTCAAGCTGGAATTGATTTTGATCTGATCCAGCTCCACAAAGCCAACAAACCACTGGGCTTGGACACCCAAATGTTTACAGCCCTCCCACAAGGATCTCCACAGCCTTTCAAGGCATAGACCATAGGAAAAAATCCCACATTTTTACTGGGCAAAAGCATGAGAGTCCTCTTAATTAGAGAATTTCTTTAAACTTGGGACACTGTAAATCCACCCTGCTGAAACCTACCACATCACCTTTGGATCCCCTTGCTCCTGGCTTGCCTGGTGACCCAGGATCTCCCTACAAAACATAAACAAGAAAAATCTGCTTAAAATTCTCTTCTGGCAGTATCTTGCATGAAGCACAAAGAACAGCATTTTTTGTGCCCTAATAATGCTGACTGTATGGAACCAATTCAGGGAGACTGCCTGAACTCAGACAGGCCCCTGGGGAAAAAGGAGCAGGGATCTGTCTCCAGAGAGCATTTAACAGGGTGTCAACTGGAGAAGAAGCAACTCTGCCTCTCGCTTGGGTGTGCCTGTATTTGTGGAAATCACCAAATTCCAGATGGTGCCTGGAGAGCAGTGCTGGGAGGTGGGCAGGAAGGAGCCTGTGTGCAGAAACTGTGCAGAATGAGCAGTTTACACAGTGATTGCACCTCCCTTTTCAGCACTGCAGCCCTTACCTTGGTTTCACCTGGGGGTGAGGTGTTAGAAAACTGCCTATGGAATAAAGCAGAGAGGGTATTTCGCTGCTCTCTTCCCCATCACACCCATCTCAGTCTTTTCTCCTGCCAGTCAGGTTGGGTTTTTTGGTATTTTTGTGTCAGTGGCAGTTTCTGGACTAACATTAAATAAAAGGTAAGGAAGGACTCCCTGCAGAGCTCTCCTCTTTCAGCTTGTTTTTGAGCCATGTTTCTAATGGACCTTTACTAAAGACAATCCAAAGTTCCTGCTTCTATCTGAATCATCTGAGAGGCTACC
This sequence comes from Lonchura striata, assembly GCF_050655825.1. Lineage (NCBI taxonomy): Eukaryota > Metazoa > Chordata > Aves > Passeriformes > Estrildidae > Lonchura > Lonchura striata. The sequence continues at coordinate 6,122,791 of NC_140719.1, read as the reverse complement.
AACCCCCAAATAAACTACATCCACTGAGGAATGCAGCAGCTCTACTAATTTCTGGGCCATATAACAGAGCACTACCATTTTAAACCCAAAAATAGAATCTGTTGTTCTTCCCAACATCCTTACAAAGAGTGGGAATTGATTCAACTTTATTTCCCAATACAAACTACATTTAATGTGCTGCTGCACTCACAGTTGCAATAGTCACATATAAAGATCAGATGCTACCGTATATAGCAAGGGAATAAAAAGTCCTTCCCTTGAGTTTGAATTTAATTTAGTCTTTCACTGGTTTGAGAGGAAACAACTTGCAAGTGGAATAATAGGGTTTCACCTCACACTGGACCAGCAGCACATTTCCAGGCAGATCCTTCCACTGTCATTGTCATCTCCCACCACCCATCTCCTAAAATTTCTAATCCCTCACGGACCATTCAGAAAGGATGGTTTTGGAAACAGGCACTGGGAGAGCTCCCTGTTTTGTCACCCATTTATTAGTCTCAAACATGGCTCAAAATGTCCATTCCATAGGCCTGGCTGATGGAAATGCTCACATTTCACAGCTCACCACACACTCCTACTGCAGCCCTTCCCACCTCCCTGTTTTTCCTAGGCCTGGAGCACTGTACCTTACAATAAAGCAGCATCTCTTACCGGTAAGCCTTGCTGCCCAGGTTTTCCTCTTTCTCCATCAAGCCCTTCCTGACCCTTAAATAAAAAACAGAGAGGGAACATGCCTTTGTTCTTTTGTGGCAAGGAGAAAGAAAAATGAATGTAACGTGATTTAAGGGGCAGAAGAAGACACATGTGTCTGCATTCTGCTGGTACAAAAATGGTGAAGCTGTGGGTAGTGCCCAAATCCTGTGGATATTCTTTAGAAAGAGGAACTGCTCATCACCAGCTAAGCAGAAAAGGTGTTCTAATGCTCCCAAAATACACACAGCACTAATGTAAGGGAACAGCTGGAGACAGCTGTCCTAGAAAATAAGGCAGCAGCACTGCTACTCTGATGAATTGAAAATCTTCTGTAAATTACTGAAATGTGTCACTCTGACCAGGTGCTTTTGAATGGAGGTAACACTTAATTCATGGAGCCTTTGCAGATCAGCCCCAATCAGCTGAAAATATCCTGCAAAGAGGGGATAAGGAACACAGCAGGATAATTCATAGCCCTGGTTTTGCTTTTGAGAGAAATCTGGCAAAGATTTTGGAAGTCTCCAAATCTTAAAGTTCACAGACCTTCTAATGGAAGAATCTACAGCCATGGGCACATCAGTATTGAAATTTGTCCAGCACTGGCATGGACTCTCTTGCAAATATCTTGTCTAGGATGTCTCCTTGATAATCACAGAGACCTGTGCTCAAATGGTCCTGCTCACTCTTTTATCCTCACTCAGCAGGTGCAGGGCAGGGTGAGGTGCTGACTTTCTTGCCTTCAGCAATGTTTTTACTGCTTTAGGTAAAGACAACTGAATTTTTCCTTGTCTGAATCACAGCCGTGTACAGCAGCTGACCGTGGACAACAGCAGGTTATGAACTGGGACTGCAGTTCTGTGGGTTGATGTGGACTGGGAGCACTTCCCAAAGGTAAATATTTTTGAATCATGCACTTGGAATAAGACTTACAGGATAACCAGTGTCTCCAGGCTCCCCTCGGTCACCTCGGTCACCAACGGGGCCCTACAAGAGCACAACAAGCTTGAGGTGGATGTAAACAAGCTGTCATCTGCAATATCTCAGTTGCTTGTGCATCTTCTACAAGTAAGGCAGCAACCCAACTAATCCACTCCCAAAAATCACTCTAGGATTGATTAGAGAAGGAATTTAACATCTTACTCTATCTCCAGGTGGTCCCTGTGGGCCTTCTACCTTCCCATCATCACCTTGTTGTCCCTGTGAATAAAATGTTAGTATTAATATAAACAGGAGATTTTAGAGCAGATGTGTCTGTACAGACCCATTCCAGTCCTTCCACAGCACGGCAAGTCAAAGCCTCTGTTGAATTTACTCCCTTTCCAGCCAAAGAAAAGACTAAACAATTTTTTTTGTTGTTTGTTTCACTGACTCTTCACATTGCTTTCCTGATTTCTGGTGGTTGTTTTTCCCTGGTCTAACTCGCCTCTTTAAGTAACCAGGTGCAAAGGGTTATTTTCAACAACTCCAAGAACTAAGCAAGCAGGATGTAATTACAACAATATGGGAAATAGCTCTCTGCCTCTGAATTTTATTGCTGACAGTTCAACCAAACCTCTTTAATCAAGCATTTCCCCGCCCTTGTTGAGTGCTGTCTGGGCTGTCGTGGGAGCACGGGTGGTCTGGATGGGCTCCTTGGTTGTGTGCCACCATTGTGGGCTTGTTCTACCATCAGCCAGGTGAGACAGCCTCTTACACACCCCTCTCCTTGCTGGGATGCTCCACGAGTTCAGAGCTCATGGTTTGGCTGGTAGATAACATCACCCAGCTTATTTATGACTGAGGTCTCTCCAAAACATCCACAGAGAGATCCCTTAAGATTTAACAGAGACACTATCCTTTTAAATTCTGTTGTGAAAGTCACTCAGGGTCACAATGTCCTGTTTTCTCTGGAGTCCAGCTCAGAGATGGCTGTTTCTCAGCTCCCCATGGAAGAATGCTACATTCCAGCTCTTCCAGTTTTTGACTTCTCCATACTCTGGCACTTTGTCTCCTTAGGATGAACATGTCTCAGAGCTCCTTTGGTGCAGTTTGGGGGGTTGTGGCACAGTGCAGCTGCTGTATTGGAGGTGCTTGGGTGATCCAAGAAGCCTTGAACATCCAAATCTCCAAAGATTGCAGAGCCAAGTTTTTCACAGACTTATGTAATTCTCAGTGATTGCACCAGCACTTTCTGGTGTATTTGCAATTCTCTTTCACCTTCTCTCTGCATTGCTCTCCAGTTGGAGTTGCAGCTGCTGATAGTAAGGACACTTGGGAAATTTCCTGGTGAGCCTGCCTGCCTCTGAGAGAAACTTGGGTGGCAGAGAGGAGAGGAGGGGAAGCAAACCCTCACAGGCTCTGCCAACAGTTTCCAGTGCTACTGAACTTGCTGCTGGAAGCCAGCAGCAAAATACCTGGCAACTGGTTTCCCTTCCAGCCACTATCTAAGGAATGTTGACTAGAAGGGAAACAAAGCCACCATTTCTCAACTCTCAGGGTAAAAAATCATCCCAATGTGTCTGTTACTATGCAGAAGTCTTGGCACTGATTGCTTCTTCCCAAGCAGGATGTGCACACCTTTGCTGTTTGGAACTTGAGATGAGCGTGATGAAGTTGGAGAAAACTCCGAATTCTGGGGACCCTTGAAGAGCATCAAGACTCATGAATTTTCTCTCCATTGTGGCTTTGTTTCCCCTTGAGGCTAATCCCCACCTTGTTCTCTGTCTCCTGCCTGAGAAAATCCTGCAGCCTGGCCAGCTCTAGGACTGTGAAAGTGAGCTCCTCCAGAACTTCCTGGTGCCTCAGCTGCTTGAGAGAGAGACGAAAGGTCTGTGCTAATTCTTCAGAAAGTTGCAGTGAAAAAAGTTAGAGTAAAGGGCAGCAAAGTAAACATGTTAGGATACAAATGGAAAATGCATGGAGAAGAAGGGAAGGCTTGTTGTTGTTGGCTCCTGTCCCAAAGTGAGATACACCAGTTTGTAATTTTTAAAAGGATCCCATCTGGACTGCTTTAAGCAGCTGCCAAGAGCAGGCGTCTGCTCTGAGCAAGGCCTCTTTGAGGAGCTGCAAATGTATGAAATGTGGTGGAGTGGCTGGCTGGGATGGCACAAGGGAGCAGGATTCCACAGCTTCTTACCAAAATGCTTTCTTCTCTGAAAAAGGGAAGACCTTCCCCACCATTACATCCTCCTCCTCCAGCACAGCTCCGTTCACCATGTTGCTTAAAGCTCACAGAGTGCTCACGGTCCCATTTCCATTTCCTCTTTATTTCTCACTTTCAGACTTCCATTTTTGTGTTCACACTCTTGTGAGAGGTTACAGATGTCTGGAGGATGGAATCTGTCTTTAGGCTGGAATCCAGGCAGCTCTTAGGAGAAGAGGGAGGGTGGATAGGAAAACTTAGATGCAAGATTTTGTGGAGCACCTGGATGCTGCAGGGAGCAGTGCTGGAGGCTCAGTACACGATTTTGTGCTCTCCTGGTTCAGCATCTTCTCCTTCTGCTCCCCAGCAAGGTGTCAGCAGACCCACTGGTCTTCCAGGAGAACATGAGTGAGGAGATCCAGCTGTCATTAACAGAGCTGACTGCTCTTAGCAGGGTGCATTGAACACTTTGGTGGCTTCATCAGGATTCAGACTTGGATACTTGCGTGTAGAATTAATTTATCATAACACTGCTGTGCTCTTTTGACACCAGATCCACTCAGAGAGTGCTTTTCTAGTGTCCTTTTGCAGAACAACGTCTTGTTGATGAAGGACAAAATGCTCTGCTGAGCACTTTAGATGAATAATTTGGGGATCATTTGCTACTGAAATTACAGGAGCTTTCAAGATGGCAATTTAAAATGTTTTCAAATAAAACTACGGCTGCAATTTAAGCAATAGACATACATATCTGCACATCTCAATGGCTGCAGGGTCAATGGCTGACCTTGCTTTTGCTAGTCATGACTCACAACTTTTTGCCAGGATACTCAAGGTTCGACAGTGGAATTGTAAGAAACCTCTGGGTCAGGTTCTGAGCTGACAATGTGCCTGGTCATGAGCTCTCACATCATTTTGGGCTGGTTGTGCTTGTCTAACACTTGCCAGGAAGTCCAGAAAGGCAGCAATGGAGATAGGGAGCAGCAGGAACATCAGCAGCTGTTCCTCCATGGATGTGTTTCAGCAGCAGGAAATGGGAGAAGAAGCACAATGGCCATTGTTCACCCCCAAAGGAAAATTTCTGAGGCGTGTGAATGTCCTAGTGGAACACAAGAGCTTGCCCTGCCCCAGTGACTCCTGGGTGCATGGGGAATCTCCAGGCAGAGCAGGCTGTGAACAGGGTGTCCTGACACCAGGAGCCTGAAGGGATCCATTCAAAGCCCCAGCAAGGGCAAGTCCTTATAAACTAATTTTATAAGCAATGAAGCTCCTCTCTGCACTACAGCTGCCCTCCCACCCATGTGCAGAAGCAAAGCTGAATGCTCTCTTGGTGATGGGGAGTAGACAACGAGCAGAAAGAGTTCATGCATCTCTCCTCTTCATGGGGACCTCACAACTGACCAGTCCCCATCACCATCACTTGCCTTCCCACATCAAAGGAGAATCACAGAGTGGTTTGGGTTGAAAGGGTCCTTAAAACCCATCTCGTTCCACTCCTTGCCATGGCAGGGACACCTTCCAGCAGACCAGGTTGCTCCAAGCCCCATCCAACCTGGCCTTGGACACTTCCAGGGACAGGACAGCCCAGACCTGTGCCAGTGCTTTACCACCCTCTGAGAAGAGAACTTCCTGACATCTAACCAGAATCTTTACACTGTTGTTTAAGAGCATTCCCCTCAGTCCATTGCAGGAAGCTGCTCCCCTCTTTAGCTAGCCCCCTTTATGTGCTGGTAGGTCACAAGGAGCTCTCCCCAGAGCCTTCTGCAGAGATCTCAGGAGGGAGGGAGCATGGCTGCAGAAGGCATGTGAAGGACACCATCAGCCCTGGGAGCGCCAAGCAGCCCTGGAGCCGACAGGAAACCACTAAAGTGTGAGTCACTGCTCCAGCCTGAACTGGTTATGGCTCTGCTGACTCAGCAAAGGGGCAAAACTCCAGGGGAAAGCCACCGTGGAAAGGGCTCTGAGTCAGGGCAGCTGCAGCCATGGGGGCTGTCGAAAGGTGGGGCACAAGGAACACGGAGCAAGGGCCATGGAGAGGAGAAACGCCAGCAGCTGAAGATCAGCTCGTTTGTGCAGGGAGTTACTGTGACCTGATCTCAGAAAGCTACGAGTCTGACTCCTTTTGGCTTGGGGATTGAGCTGAATTCCTGTGGATGCAGGGAAAACACGTCCTCAGGGCTCATGCTGGCTGGCTCAGCCTCTGGCACAGGGCACGTGGTGTCTGGGAAACACGTGCTGGTGGCACGGGTGTCCTGGCACTGACTGGCAGAGGCAAGGCTGGAACTTTGAGGGGTTATGTGAGTGAATGTGTGGGCAAGGAGGCACCTCTGCCTCAGCCACAGCGTGAAGAGAGTGCAGATGCATGGGGGTAACAGTAGTGGGACAATTGTCTCATTCAAGGGGAAATGAGATGGCCAAACACCCTGAACTTACCTTTTCCCCCTTTGGCCCTGGTGGTCCAATTGGCCCCGGTGGTCCTGCATGTCCCTGTGGAGAGCAGACAGCACGTGAGGAGGCAGGGAAGAGCTGTGGGACTGAAAGTCCTCCCTGGTTCCCTGCCAGATCTCACAAGCCCTGGGTGGTGTATGCCAGCTTTGGAGGCACACGTGGGTCACACAGGCAGAGATGAACCAAATGCAGGTGGTGCAAATGGAGACTTGACAGAGAACTAAACTTGAGGTCAGAAATAAATCACGGTTTAAGAACAATTTGTATCCTGGAGTGGCGGTTTTGTTGTGTTTAAGAACAGATCAAAGCTGGGTGGTGAAAATAAAACCCTTACCTGGTAACCCTTTAAGCCTGGGTCCCCTTGAGCACCCATCCTTCCTGGAGCTCCCTGGAGAGGCAAAGACAGAGGGACTGAGAGAGCAGCCCTGGTGTTAGCATGAGGATGCACTGGGCTGTGCAAAGCAAAAATCAGCACACGTGGGAGTGTGGCCAGTCCTTCATTTGGCCACCAGCGAGCTCTGCTGCAGCCACCTGATGGCTTTTCCTTGGCTTTTACCTCTTACACAAGGAGAGGGCTGTGCCAGGAGGCCATTCTAGCCTTTGCCTGCCTGCAGCAATTGATTCCCCCCCTCACTCAGATTTGCTATCAGAAATGGCTGCATTTCTGTACTCTTCATCTGCCCTCCTGCACATCTCTATATCCAAATGACTGTTGTGCTAGCAAGTCCACCAGATTTCCACAGACCAGAATCACACCTTTAGCAGAGTGAACAAAGGGGTTTAAATCAGATCATCACATTAAAGTGAGTCACCAAATTTCCATATAATCCCATTTAGCATAGAATAAAGCCCTTTCCACAAGACAGAAACATATCCACTCCAATAGACTGTTGCTGAGATATTGCTTTGTTTCCTTGTGAAATAATCAATGGAGACTTTGCCAAAGACTATTAAGGGAGGATATGTGGTGAGGCCACAGTTTTTAGTGCAGGGAAACATTATCAGCAAAACCATCACTCCATCACTCATTTGCTACTATTCTGATATATGACCACTATTCCTAGTTAATAAATGATTCCTGATTTTACACTAAGTTCTATCAAATAGAGTGCAAGAAGTTTCCTAACCAGCCTGCAATGCATGAGAGGCACTTTTACGCACCACTGCTATCTCGATGCATTTATCTCTTGTGCCTAAAGCAAATTAAATACCTCCCCTTTCTGCCACACTATGGCTGTTCTCTCTGGAAGCCTCACCTTCAGTACCCAGTTCAAACCCTTTCCCATGCTATGTTCCTTATTGCTCCAAGTGTTTGAGATAAGTTGATCAAGAGTGGGTGTAGAAACAGGGCAGAAATCCAAGGCAGAGTTCCTTGTAACAACACAGCTTGACTTGGAAGCAGCTCTTGACATGAGTGTGCAGTCTCAAAGGGGAAGATCTTAGCAAAAAATAGCTTATCAGCTCACTCAGCTGAGGAAAAATCCCCAATATTTCAGCAATTTCAGCCTATCTGGGGAGTTGTGAAGAACTGCCTTGATGCAACGTGATCTGGGCTCACGGGGCGCCAACCCAACCACCCCTATGGACTCTCTCCCGTGCTGCTCGGGACAAGGGTTAAGATGTTTTGGCCAATTAAACCCATCTAACAGCATTTCAGTGCCCTGGAGCCTCTGCTGGGCTCTCTGCTCCATTCAGGCCCGTGCCCACCACTGCCAGCCAGGTTTCTCTGTTCAGTTCAGCCATTTGCAGAGCTCTTCTCACCATCGGTCCCAGGGTACCTCGGGATCCTTTGGGGCCTTGGTTCCCCTTCGGCCCCTGCTTCCCTGGGGATCCCATCTCGCCGAGCTGCCCCTGGTAGCCTTTGCTGCCCTGCAGAGCAAAGGCACTGACATCAGTGTAGGACAAAACTCCTTCTGCAGGAAAGCATCAGAGACGAGTGACGGAAGGGAGAAGCACGGTCTGTGATGTTATCGGAGGGAGATGTTCCTACCTTCTGACCAGGCTTGCCCTTTTCCCCCTGTTTTCCTGGTTTCCCTTCTGGTCCCTGGAAGGGGAAAAAAAAAAAAAAAAAAAAAGGCTATTGGAATGGGAAAGCAAAGAAGGCACATCCCAACCAGACACTCCCAAGCCATTTCCCTAGTACACACAAACCTGAGAGCATCCTCACCCACACGTGGGGGCCACCAAGGAGGCCAGGAAGTTGTGCAGGTCAGATCACAATCCACAGGTGCTACAGCTGGGTTATGCCTGAGTTTGGTCTTTAGCTGCTCCAACACATGGAGGAAAACTCATTGCTTAAAGGCGGAAGGACCTTTGTGCTCAGGTGACTATTGGAGAACACGGCTGAAAGGTGACACTGTGATAATTTTGATGATGATGACTTTGAAATCACATCTTGAAAATAGGTGGGTCATGGAAAACTGTGTCCACTGTCTCCAAGGGTGCAAAAGAAGGATCTCCAGAAGTGCACCTACCCAGCCTCTGCTACAGAACGGCTGAAATGTGGAAAACACATTTACCCTGATTCCCACAGAAGGTTTCCTCTGGTTCACACCTGAGCTGCCATCTCTGCACCACTACTCTACCAACAGTTGTATCCTTCATCAGCTTTGGCACTAAATTAGGTATCAACACTTTTTATATAGTTTTAGGAGCCTACCAACAGAACCATTGATTCCGCAGCACTTCTCCTTATTTTTTTTTTTTACCTTCTGAAAAAAGGCAATGTTTTCATTCTCTATGCACCTACCACACACAACTTCCTGCTCACAGTGAAAACCCCCTCCCTCCATTTGTATTATTACTGCCACACGCAGAAACCACAATCTACCCATCAGGCCTCTAGAAATGCAGTGGGATGCAAAACTTGAGGTGGGAGCCATGGCAAGCAGAGACAGGAATGCTGAATTGCTTTCAGAACCCAGTGTGGGTGCAGAACCTGCTGCCCCTCCTCGCACCCACACCACAGACATGTGCTATAATGAGCAGCTAAATAGAGCAGCCTCTCCTTAGGGACCTCAGGGAACTCATTTTTTCCAGTGCTTGAACCTGTTGGCTGCAAGGGAGACAGAATATTTTGAATTTGACAGAAAGAAGCAAAAAGTATAACTGAAGAAAATAACTCATGCTTTTTGGCAATTGTGATAAACTTTTCAACAGCATCTCCACACCAGCACCACATCTCTCCCTCTGCTTCCCCTCCTCCCAGCTAAGAAGGTATAATTTTCACCATGGTTGGTGTTGCAGCCTCAGCTGAATAAAAGCAACTTATAAAGTGAGACATATCGGAGGGTTTTCACTCTGATCTGAAACATGGGCCCCAGAAGTGCCTGCTCTGAACACAAAGGAGCAATTCAGACTTATTCCAACCCTAAAGGATTGTGCCAGTTCACTTCCCCAGAGGGAATAGCTCCATTTTACCTAAGTCAAACATTTCAGGAGTCAACCTTGCCAACACCATTAGGCTTCACAAAGCACAGGTCCCTGCAGAGGACCATATGAGCCTTGTTCTGAGTCTTTTCCATACTGCTCAGGGCTTTTTTTTTTTTGTGTGCTATTTTTTGCTGCCACTTTCAAAGAGATCACTTTTGCAACTACTTTCCCACAGATGCCAAGCAGCCACAGTAGATGATGGGTGCCAAGCCTCCAGCATCACCCACATGATTTACACTTTTGACAGGAGTACAGAGAAGTCCTCACTAATGAAAGCATCAGAAGTGGCCAGACCCTTCCAGCTCCACAGCAGCTCACTGTGGGACTTGGTAGTCAGCACCTGAAGCACAGTAACTCCCACAGCCCCTGCTCTGCAGCAGTGCCCTGGCACATTATGGCTTAAATTTTTGGAGAGGGAATAGTGGAATCAGTCATAATAAAGCTCTACTGTCAAAACAAGATGTGACTGAATAAAGAGACAACTGGGGTTTTTAATCAGTTGCATAGTGTTTTTCCATCAGTCTCCCTGCACTGTGCTTTAAAAGCTTGTGGAAGCACAAGCAATAGAAGCTTCCTGCAGATGGGAGAATGCCCACTTTAAGCTAGATCTGTTTCTAACCCAGTGAGCCAAGGCCTTGGTCTTCTCCAGCAGAGTAGTTTTGCATCTAAGTGTGAAACAGGAACTGCAGTGCTGTGGCAGCTCATAAAACAAAGATTTCCATGCAAAGGTTCCATCCCCAGGCTGGGAAAGTGTTATATTTTCTGTAAAAAATGCAGATACCAGTACATTGGTGAGACACACTCTTTATCATTGGGCAGAGCAGGTGGACCCTGTTCATGGGGAGGTCACGAGGATCTCACAGCTTCTTCAGAAGAGTCTGAAGGTACAGCCTGGCTCCCTCCACCAGGATACATCTCCCATGGAAGTTTCATGACTGAAACTTGATTCTACTCTGCATTGGAACATGTCTTTGTTTTTCAAGAAGACAAGTTCAGGCTTTAAATTTTCCCATCTGAGAAACAAAATTTCCACACTGCTCCTAAAATCTGTCAGCATTCAAGTTCCTGCTTGCACTCACCATCACAGAGTACAAATAGAATCATCTGGGAGAGGGTAAACAACAAAAACCAAACCAAACTTTGACAGTCCAAGTCCGTCTCGCAAAAATGAGCTCAATCCCCAGTGAGCCTGTGCTACAAAGAGCTTCTCAGACTTTCTCAGGGTTCCTTAGCTTGTCTTCTCCCTCAGTGGTGGATGTGGACACAGATACGGGCTCCAATAAACTCCTTGTACCATTTTCCCCTTATGATGCATCGGCCTCAGGGAGCAGAGATGCTCATCTGCTCCAGAAGCTTCTCCTGGGTCCTCCAGCTGGGGTGCAGCTCTTTCTCTATTGCTGAAGAAAAAAACATTGGCAGCATCACCAGCTCCTGCCAGTGACAGGGAGATGAGCTGTCACTCACAGGAAGCCATGGAGACCTCGTTCCAAGCCTCCCTTGCTGTTCTTGTCTCTCATCCACTGGTTAAAAGCTTGGCTGGTGTTAAAAAAATGGGTCAAACCACTCTGGCGATGGCACCAGCAGAGACGTGGCTCAGATTTTGACTTACTGAGTCACCTCCTCAAGAGGAATAAGCTCTATCAGTCAGGGATATTTCCGTGCTCTCCCAGCACGCTTTCTAGGACTTTGGCCAGCAAGCTCTGCTGGTGAGTGGGAAGCCTACCATGTGTCTGATTTTCCTGGATATGCTTTCTCCAACAGCACAGGAACTCTGCCCAGATGAATTTAGAGGCAGTTCAGCACTTGTCTGGGGTTCCCAGATATGTGATATCTCTACTTGTGATGATCCAGATGTGGTTGCTGTTACAATCCCAGATGTTCCCAGGGCACATAGGCAGGGGTTTGCACAGTTCCCAGAAATCACTGCATTGCCCCACTCCACACATTGCATAGGGAAGAAAAAGCCCAGCATCAACTTAGGTGGCCTTCAAAAATAGTCCCATCCTTCTTCTCTCCATTCTTCTGATTCATCTGTCCAGGGATGAAAAAAATCAGGGCCAGAACAGGAATTAAAAAATAAAGGATAAAACCAAAATTCAATGAGATGGTATCTTCATCCAGGCTCTCCCCAAAGTACATTGGGAATATAGCTCCTTTTGGTACCTCTTTTACTGCAGTGTGAAGTTCCTAAAGTTCCTAAGATTTCTTCTCTCTCTAGCAGAGATAGGAGTGAGGGCAGAAGATGCACAAAAGCCTGCACATCTAAATAATTAAATCCAAGTTCCCTTTGCTGGACTCACATCAGTTGGGTCACTGTGCCAAGGCACTGAACACTCGGTGCTTTTGTTCCTGAGGTTTGTACAAATTTTGTTGCATGCTTTGGGCTACTGGTTTGCTGAGAAAATACATCTTCTTTCCAAGCCTCTTCTGTCAGTGGGACTATTTTTAAATGGTGATTTCTCTTTATATGCTGCATTCTTCACTAGAGAAGCATATCAGTACCTCCAGATGATGATGGTATTTGTGACCAGGGACAGTGGAAAGCAGCAGTTTTATTAAGTCACATGCCTTCAGCTATGCCAAAATATCCAAGGAAAGCAAAAAAAAAAAAATTATAATCTTAGGTCTAGCATGTTTAAAATTTCATTGTCATCTTCAGTAAGGACACAGATTTACAAGGATTTTTTTTTAGTATCGCCTTAGATATTCCCCTAAGGGAAAGAAGAATGGTTTATTTTCCAATGCAAATTGGTTAATTTTTAAAGAAAAAGAGACTTCCAGCTGCTGATGGCCTTGACAGAAAAGTCAGATCTATTGCCCAGCACAACAGCAATGTTTAGTGGGAGCAAATAGATGAGCAGCTCAGCTTTAAATTCTCCAGACATCAACAGTTGAAATCTATGTTCTGACAACAACATTCAGAAAAACAAAACAAGGAAGTTGAATGAACTGCAGAGAGATATGCCCTGAACAGAGCCAAACAACAAACAGACCTAAAATCCTGACCCAAACTTCCCCACATCCAGTGATGCTCTTGCTGCAGGCAATGGGTTGGGGAAGTGGTAACAGAGATGTGACTCACCATCCTGCTTTGGCTCTTGGCATTCCAGAGGGCAAATGTGTTCCTGCCTTCCCTGCAGCACAGCACAGCACAGGAAGGAAGCTCTCAGGGCACAGAACTGGTGGGAGAGCTTCCCAAAGCTTGCCTCAGGTTGCTTCAGATTGCTCAGGACTGCTGTGGAGCAGGAGCATATTTTCAAACTAATTTTTTTGTGTGTGTGTGATTGAGTGAAGGTCTGAGGTCAGTCCTCCCTCCCAAAAATAAGGCAGGAAGAGACTGAACCACCAGAATACAGCTACTGAGCAAAGGAAAAAAGTGACACGGTGACAAGGGAAAAAAAAAAGTGACAGTTTGAGGCACTGGATGTAAAAATGGCAGGAAAACTAAAAGTGGCAATAAAGGTAGGAAGCATGACCCATAGGATGACCATGCCCATATTGTCCAGGCCCAGCCAGTGAGCTCATTTAAAGGGAAATGAAAAAGCCCCATATAATTTCCTACTGCTCAGCAATGTCTCCATATGAGAACCCCTACTTAATAAACTTTGATCGAGAGAAGCCTCCCCCCATGGAGGACAGTTCACAAGCACTCAGGAAATTAGTGGGATTATTTAGGCCGGGCATTTGAAGACATAAATGTTTTGGATTTATAAGAAACACATTTCATAATCACTCTGCCTAGCAGTAGTCTGGAAGGGGAGGAGACAGTGCAGCAGCTCCTGAATGAGTATGGGAAAAGAAGAAAGACTCAACTGTTCTCGAGAAGAAAGACCTGATTGTACTGTGAGGTTCAGAGGGTTTCACTGGGCAGCAATGGGCTCTTGGCCTGACTGTGGAAACCCAGGTAAGGAGTGCAGGTAGAGCTGGCTGGCTGTGCTCAATGAAACAGCAAATTGGGGAAATCCTATAAAAAGGTCTTGGATGGCAAGACTACAGCCAGAGTCGCTGTGACTTTCCTTTCAGCTGAGCTCGTCAGCTTAAAATGGGAATCCAACCCAAAATTGTGTATCCTGAACTCTCTGCTTAAGAGCAAACTCTTATCTGCACGCAGCTGTTGGTCTCGAACTTGCTGCTTTTGGTTTTGTGGAGGAGGAGGTCTATTTAACTTCATTTTCTGAGCAGCCACAGTGTAAGGTAGCAAAGAATCATGTACAGAGCAGTGCTGTGTTCTCTGAACTGCTCTGGTTCAGTGATAGCTCTGACTGCCACTAATTTGTTGTTTCTGGGATGATTATTTTTTTCCCCACTCTCTTTGCCTCTACTTCTTCATCTCTAAGAAAGCACCGGAGACAAAGGTGCCACTAAAATGCTTGATGGATGAGTGGGAAGTGTAGGAAAAGTGCAAGGCCTCATCTGCACTGAGCTGTGAAGCTTCCATACACAATGAAACCAAAATGCTCCAAAAAATTACTATTGGAATCTGACAATGGGAAAAAAAAGAAGAGAGAGAGCACCTGGGCAGCACAACTCTGACTGACACTCCCCCAGACACTAAGGGTTAATATCTTCCTTTTGAAAGACACAGATGCCCTCGGGTTGTGGAAGAGGAGGGGAATGAAATTCTCTCTTGCAATAAGGAGGGGAATCTTGGAGCAACTGCCCAAAAGTGTGTCTCCTTCGTCTGAGTCAGGAAAGAAACCGTGCCAAGTCAATGGGATTTATTTCAAATTCTGGCTCATTTTGACTCCTATTAACTCTAAACGAAGACCAGCTGGGATCAGCCTGCCTTCCCCAGCAGCAGAGCCTGCGAGGGCCAAACAGCCCCTCAGCTGCTGGAGAGCAGCCTCAGTTGCTGCAAGCAGCAATTCCCTTGGGATTGGGAAAGCTCTGTGATTCCTGATGCACAGGGCTCACAGGCAGCCCTGCTCTACTCCAAAGATGTCAGTGGATTTGGTGGACTGAGTGACAGAGAGCAGGATAGCAAAAAAGTGGGGGAAAACCCCACATAATAATATCACCCAAACAACAAAATCCAGCATGTACCTCTGCATTAAGTAGGATGTTCAGGAAAGGCTGGCCCAGGGGCCACCAGATTATCAATGCAAGAGGAGAAGCTGATTGCAGCTGTGGGCAGAGGTGCCCAGGGATGCTCATGTTGGGTCTAGGAGGAGAAGCAGAGAGATCCAGGCCTGCAGCTCCACAGAGAGGCATCGCCCTGACTCTTGGTCTCAAACTCTTCAAAGCAGAGGTTTTCAGCATATTTGACTGCACTTCTGAGCATCTTTATTCACCTTTGGTTTTTGATGCAGGACAAATACCTGCTTATGGCTTTCCTGGGTGTTGATCTGCACAAGTAATGTGCACTAAGTAATTACTCCAGGGCTGTAACTCAAGGACACACCATGGCCAAGTGCAAACACCTTCAGCCCTGGAAAATGGGCTCCAGCATAGGAACTGGCCCCCTGATATAGCAGCTGCTAGAAAGGACAGGCTGTAGGACAGGGGTATGGCCTGTTGTGATCTCCTGGGCCTACTCTGCCACCAACTGACCTCCTGCATGACCTTGGGCAAGCCACTTTACTGTCTACTCCTAACACATTATTCAAGGGCAGGATCTGGAATAACACTACTCATTTCCTAAGATTAAGGGTGTGAGGACCTCACTAGTACCACAGACACACCAAGCCTGGTGTTCTCCATTCCTTCCTCTGCTCAGTCAGAGGGTGACCCCACACTCTCTAGCTGGGGGACTTTAAGAAATTTCATTCAAGTAATTATTCCATAGACAGCCCATGGTCCAGGGCACAAAAATCAGCTTTTCCAGGAAACAACAGGTTGGTACATTATCAAAAAAACCCCATAAATTTCTGCATGGAGAGCAGAGATTAAAACCAGTGGTGACTCCAGGATTGTCCTTCAGCAACCTCAGTGTTTTCAGGGAGCTGAATGCCATGGATGTGGTGCTGCCAGCTGTGGCTGAGCTCATGTGTATGCAGAGAATGGCTGGATTCAGTGACAGCAGAGCGAGGCGCTTTGTTGCAGAAAACCTTTGAATCATGTTTTCAGTGGCAGGAAACAGAAAAGAACAAAGAGCAAAAACCACTCTGGGACAAATTCTGCTGTAAGTAATGTTTGGACAATATTCTACAAGAGCAATGTGTCAGATGAAGAGATGCTCCTGCTCTGCCCTGGCACTGCAGAGCCCAGAGAGCAGCCTGGCATCACAGGAGCAGCTCTGCCAGCTCAGAGCAGAAGGTCCATCCTGGCCAGCAAGTCCTCCTTCCACTTCAGGATTGTAGCCTATTGATGAGAGAGGGACAAAAATGTGATGGGAAGGATCTTCAGGACATCATCCAGAGCTGTGTGTGGGGTTGCTGCTGCTCTGGGGAGCGACCAGAGCACCGGAGCCAAGAGCCACGAGTTCACTCCACGCTCTGTACTGGGCTGGAGAGTGGCTTGGTCTTGTGAGTACCCTCAAAAAACCTTCTCAGCTCTCCAGCCCAGCCCAGCTCTCTCAGTCTACCCTCCTGAAGAGCAAATGAAAGGACTTTGGATCTCGTTGCACCAGAGCAAAAGGATTTACAGCCCTTCAAGCTCTTCTGGGCTGATGGTGCACATCTGCATGCCACAACAGGGCCGGCAAATTCAGCAAGATCTTCTCTGATGTAATTGTTTATGGCAACTCAGACTATTGGAGTGTCTGGCTCAAAACTTTCTGAGTCCTGACATGGCTCGAATGACACTGCAGATAGGATTTCAGGTTAAAATTGAAGTGGAAAGAACTCGACTCCCAGTTTTGCTGAACAATGAGGGAATTTCTTGTTTCAGAGCATGTTGTATTTCAGCACTTCCAGGCTCTCCAATTGCTTTCCTGGAACTGCAAACCTCTTGCTATCAGATGTCTGCCATGTATGGCAACCAGCACATTACACAAACCACAGTGCAGAGCCACAGAGTGCAGCTGGAAACGCATCACCTCTCTCCTCCAACTGGCCTGGGCCTTCCTCAGCCACTGCTGGATCTGTCATCCTCCCAGGGAAGGGCTGAAATGCCACATTTTCTATCCCTGCAGAGGGGAAGCAGCAGAGGGAAGAACTTTTTGGGGGAAGAGGTTACTCTCAGGGCCCACTTGCCTGTGACCAGGTTGTTTTTGGCACAGCAGTGACTTCAGCCTCTGGCTTTTACCATCCTCTGATGGAATGAAGAGCTCTGATGGGCAGTCAGATCCTTTGTGAATGCAGGTTAATCTCCAGGGATGTTCTTTGGGTGTTTCAGGCTCTGTGGCACTATTCCCTCACAGCCTTACAGATGAGCAGATAAATTATCTTTTTCTTTTGGCAAACCACACCACGACACTTGCACTGCTGATGGATGCTTGCCAGAGTTCACCAGGCTGTTGTACTTTCCAGTGTCTCCACATAGTGAGGAGAATATCCTCATTCTGCCTTGCTCATACAAAAAGTTTGGATTTCCAGCCAGTCTCTCTGAATGCAGATGCCCAAACAGTCCCTGGTGCTCTGCAAGGGGAAGGGATTTTCAGCCTTTTGTTGCTCAAACCAGAGGGCAAATGGCCATGTTCAAGAGAGTCAAGATCAAGTGAAGGCAACGGGTTTTTGTTAGAAGACAGAAACCACTGGGAGGAGACAATACATGGGCAAACAGCTCAGGAAAGGTGCACATCTCTGGAAATTCCAGTTGGATCTTGCACTGGTGCTCTGGTTTCTCTCTTATGGCCAGAGGGACAACTGGCTCATTCCTCCACTGAGCAGGAACTGGGGCTGAGCGGAGCAGTGTGAACTTGGACAAAGTGACCAAAAGATAGAGGATACTCATTTATCTCAGCTCCAGCTGCCTCAAGCCCTGCCAGCCACAGCTGTGAAGCTCATGGACCATCTCAGCTGCCAGGTTTGTTTGCTGAAATCCACTGGCGTTGAAACATGTACAAACTACCCCTGGAGACTTGACTGGGGCCTCCCTGCTGCTTTTTGTTTAAGATTCAAAACCACAGTGGAAACCAGTTTTCAGATATGTTAATGCTAGAAATGGCTGAGCCTAGTTAAAGCTAAAGATCTCTGAAAAACGTTTCCTGAGCACAGAGGGAAGTTTGGTTGTGCTCAGGCAGTCATGTGCTATCAGCATCAGGATGACTCTCTGGAAAATGAAGCCTTGCTCAGGAAAGCCAGATGTGCCTGTGCACTGATCACCAGGTGAGTGTCTCTCTTCTGCAGGACCAAAGAGAGCAGCACAGACCCAGCTTCCTCCAGCTTTCAAAGTTGCTCTGGGGTACATCCCTTCATCTGCCATCTCCAGGGAGCTCCAGGACTGCAGAGCCTCTAATCTCCTACCACCCTTCATGCTGTCCTGTTGCCACGTTAGGTGTGAGCTGGTCGTGCCAAATTCCCCAGCTCCTATACCTGCTCTGCCACAACCAGCCTCTGCTCCAGCCAGGATATACAAAACAGGCTGAAAATGTACCAGCAGTGAAGTCAGATCCTTTCAGAGCAGTCTGGCACCTCATTTCCTACATCTGTCACAAGGACACTTGATAGTGAAGTGTCACATTCCTGTAGACATAAGCAAAATAAAGATTAAGACTAAACATTTCCTTGGCATTAAGGACAAACCTTCAAGACATGGTGTGGCTGCAGAACCTTGTGATGAAAAGGGTTTTTCCAGAGGTTGTTTCTGTCCATGGAGGGTATATCCCTTTGGGTCCTCCCTCTGGAGTAACGTGGGGACAAGCCAAGGTTTAGGAGAACCTTGTCTATGCCCACAATTGCAGATGGGCATCAGCTTCCTCAGACTAACACCAGCCTCTTCCAGAAGCAGAAGATGAGCTTCACACCCCCAAATGGAGCTAGAGCTTGTTGGCACAGGTAACTGCACAGATCCTTGTGTGTGCATTGCCCATACTGAGGGCACAGAAGCATCAACACCTTCCCTGTCCCCTTTGCAGCTGAGCAGAATGTCCCAACAAATACTGGAGCTGAGGAGAACCCAGGAAAACATAACTGGATCCAGGCAGGAATGTGGTGATACACAGATGTAAGGACTTGGGGGTGTCATGCCAGGAGAGGCCAAATGGAGATAGCTAAAGATGAAGTTCTTAACACCATCTAAACTGATTATTGGACAGCATAACACTGTCACATCAGAAGTGTTAAAACCATTCACAACAGGGTGGTGTGGAGTCACTCAGTATCTGCAGCACCCAAACCCAACGTGCTCCCTCTCCCTGCAATCCAAGCACCTCCAACACCTTCCCCAGACAATTTTCATGTCACCATACAAATCCTGCACAGGTGTTTGTCACCTTGGTATCTGCCCTTGGGTGAACAACCTTCACGACTTCCCCATGACAAGATTTTTGTTCTCTTAGTCCAGTAGCCTTAAAGACTTCGAGCATTGTGCAGTTTGTGGTGGGCTGTGCCTGTGGTGGCTTTTGCAGTGTGTCCTCCAGAGGCTGGCTTGGCTGGATATTCCAGCTTCTAACCCTCAACTGGAAAGGAGGGGCTTGCAGTTATCTCTATCTGAGCTGTAAACCTTGTCTTGACAGAAATCTAAGGAAGATCCCACTGATATTTCTACTCTCCATGGGAATGTAGAATGAAATTCTCAGTAATGGGAAGAGGAAAATTATTTGTGCTTCTGTCGGAGGACTTCCATATTTAAATGACCTCAGTGAGCACAGGAACACCAGGCTGGGTATTAGGTAACAGTGTCTGGCAGGGCAGGCAGCACTATCTGGAGACTGTGCAGGTCTGAAAGTCTGCCTAAGTTTAGGCACAAGGAAATATAAAGAAGTATATTAAAATAGTAGATGGAAATACAGCACTCTGCAGTAAAACAAAAACAAAAACCAAAAACCAAAATGGAGTGATTATGAGCAGGAATTTTGGCTCTATTGACTCCTTTTTTTTTTTTTTTAAATAAAACAGAAAACAGCATCATGTTCCCAGGGACATGCTGGCAAACAGCGGGGACAGAGTCTGAGAGAATCTGTATTTTATACTTTATAACTTAATATGGCTTTTGCATGATTTTAGTAGTTTTATTGGTTCTCAAAACATACACGACATAAACACGTGAACCAGCCAGGAGTACAGCACATGGAGGGCGACTGTCCAGCCATGCCAGCCTGCAGCTGGGAAGGAGCTGGAGTGTTGGGGACCACCCTTGCCTGTGCTATGATCCCAGTCCTGAAAGGGCTCCCTGTTGGGTCCAGGGGCCTATAGCCAAGGGTGGCCTTATTTGGGGCAGGACTATAGGCTTATTCTGCACATTTATGGGGTTGCACTGAAGTATTAAGCCAATGTTTCCACTTTCTAGTTGAGTCAGTGCTCAAATCCCAACCTCAGCCCAAAAATAACATAAATCCATCTATTTTGCTGCTTCCATCCCCTCACACCCTTCTCCCTGCCCTCCTTTTAGCCAGCCACAACACCATCAAGAGGAAAATAAACGTTTCACCATGGAGCATCCACCCAGGGCTCGGCAGTACCTGCTGGCCCTGCTGCTTCACACCCAGCCCAGGCTGGGATTTCAGAGCTGCCTTTACACTTGAGCTTCTTGTTTCTTTTGCACAGATGTGTGGGGCTGGAGCTGGTGTGTTCCCCAGCTGCATGAGGGGTAAGACACGTGCCACAGGGGAGCAGTGCATCCCACTGAGCTGGGCCACCCCTCTGCTGAATGAGCCTTGCAAAGCCCTCACTGCTGGTAACTCTGATCCAAGACAACAATCACAATGAATAAACCATGTCAGCAACCTGATAAACTCCACATTTCAAGCAGAAAGGCCTGACTTGCAGAGCAGCCCACTGGGGCACTGGGCAAAGCCTACTTCCACCTGACACTGCCCTGCTTCCTCTCATCTCAGAGCCAGAATCAAACTTTTTCTGTCTACAGCACCAAGATCAGCCCTCCAATGAACCAGACATGCCCAGGATATTCACTGAGGATTCAGGAGTCATATCCTGCTGATTTCTTCTAGTTGTTTTCTATATTTAAGGGGGAAATCCTAGAAGGGAAGACCAGAAGCAAGCAAGTAACTATCAGAGAAGGCACAAGGTGGCCAATTCCAAGCTCCAGGCCCAAGCCAGCTGTGGCAACCAGGGAAAAATAACTTCCTCTCAATCTTCTGGGCCACCCCCTCTAACACCATGTGGTGTTACAGAGGTGTGGGAAGGAGGCACAAAGCCTCCGGTGGATCAGATTCACATTCTCAAGTGTGAATCCTAAAGACCAAACTCATCTCCTGGACATAGTTTTTCATGAAAACAACACACTTTACCATAACGTTTAGGACAAGTTACATCTCAGGTGAGCTCCTGCCCTGAGCAGTGGCCTGAGTTCACAAACTCATCACTACAGGGAACCCCAAGGGCTGGTTTCACAGACTCACTCGGACACCTGGGATGCCGGGATATCCAGGAGATCCTTCCTTTCCCTTCAGTCCTTCACTGCCTTTTTCTCCTTTCTCTCCTTCCGGGCCTTGCTCTCCTTTGTCTCCCTGTGGAAGAGAGGAGAGTGGGAGGTTTTCATATCCACACAACACGTTGGTCACTGCACAAAGCTCTTGCAAGGGAAAACCCCACCACATAATTAGTATTTCAGGAGTCTGAGAGGAAGAGAGCCTGCAAGAAAAAGGATGAATGAGGATGAGTCATAATACACTTGACATTTAGAAAAAGGAGCAAACCCAGATTTCTTTTCTTCAGAATCTCTTGGCTGATGGAGAAAGAATTCCCCATTACACAGAGTAACCTGAACCCCTTTGCTTCTCCTGCAATAGGGCCTGAACCTCCTATGTGAATGAGGCAGTCTGACAAGATTTGAAAGTCTCCCTTGCCTCATCCAGAAGCCCTGAGCTTGGGATGCTGAAAGACTTTTTATAGGACGGGTTTGTCTGGAGCAGCTGCTCAGCTCCTGCTGCCAAACAGAAATCAGCCCAGGGCTCCAATAAACACTCTGTGAAACTGTGTCACTGTGCCCTGTAAAGGATCTAGCAGCCTGAGCAGTGGGTATCCTGTCAAATCACTGCCCTTACAATTACAGAATCACAGAATCAAAGAATCATTTGGGTTGGAAAAGATGTTTAAGAAGAATGAATCCAAACTTCAACCCAGCACTGACAAGCCCACCAGTAAACCATGTCCCCAAGTGCCACTTGTAGGGATAGTGACTCCACCACTTCCTGTTATAATGCCTGGCCACCCTTTCAGTGAAGAAATTTTTCCCAATACCCAATTAAAGCTCTCCATGTGAAACCTGTCATTGAAATTTATGAAAAAAATCTGACAGATAATACAATTTTAGTATTTGGCAAGATCAACTAACTGGAACGCAGATCAGAAATACAATAATAGAAGTGTAAGAAGTAAATTAATAGCTGTTTTTCTTTTATCAAAATAAATAAAATATTGAAAATATTTTGTATTATTCAGTACTACCACTCAAAATTACATGGAGAAAATGATAAAGGCCAGTTTTATACTGAGAGCAACATGTGGAGCCAAGCAGCCTTGAACTGAACCATTTTCTTCTTGCACCTGTGTTGGGAGAGCTCAACAAGCTCTCATCTGGTTAAAGAGCACAGACACATCTGCTTAAGTGTCCAGAGACACATTTGGGGTGGAAAGAGCTGGTTTGGTTCAAGAGCTCCTGGGCACAGCCAGCAGAGCAAGAGAATACAGAAGCCTTGATTGTCCTTAAGGAAGAGATTTTTGGTCCAACATTCAGAGATAAGCAGAAGTAGAGACACATGGCAAATAGTTTAACTAGAAAGAAGCAATAAAGTGCATTGTTGTGGGATGGGCTTCTCTTTCTTTCCATGGAACAAAATTGTTGGCCTGTTTGGAAAGGCTGGCTGTGCAGGGACAGGAATCAGAGCCCTGTTCCAAAGGCAAGGTAGCAAACTCACAGCAGTGAGAGACAGAGCAAACCCTGAGTGAGATCCTGGGGATCTGCCAAGGGAAGGGGATCTGGTTTCTTTACTCTCTAACATTGTTCTGGTCAGTGGTGCAGGGGAGAGTGATGGACAGTCCTTGATTTCCCTTGCCAGGCCCAGGAATTCCTGATTAGTTGGAAATTTGATCTGCAAAGACTCAAATAAAACAGACAAATTGTTGGAAACCAGATTTTGAAGAACTTGACCTTTTTGGAGATCTGATCAGATGCCAAAAACGTGGATAGAGGAGTGAAACAGGCGGGGTTTGTTATGTGTGCTTGCAGAAAAAAGCCCTTAGAGAATGCAGGGCAGAGGTCTATTCCACAGAGGACCTGATAATCCCTCCAGCCTCACCGTGGCTCTGGGAATCACAGGGACCTGAGTGCACAGAGATGTGTGTGAGAGCTGGAGCTCCATGGGAGTGAGGCTTACCTTGATCCCATCTGGCCCAAGCTGTCCAGTGTCCCCTTCCAGCCCAGATTCTCCCTGTGGACAGAAGCAGACCCCATAAGGCTGTGCCTAAATGTGCTTTTCCCTGAGCTTCCTGCAGCAGCCAGGCTGCAGTGATGGGAGCCCAGCCCTGCACTCTAACACATGGCCTATCTCATACCCTAATGCTGAACAAGCTCTTCCTGGAGCAAAAGCAGGAATTCAGCCTCTTGCTCCGTTCTGAGCCACAGTTTCCCCTCCACCACCCGCTGTGGCCTGTGGGAAGCTCTCCTTCCCTGTGGGAAAAGGAGCTCAGTCTGAATTCATTTAAGCTGGGCCTTCCTCATCCTGCTGCAACAACTGACCTCAGTCCTGGGAAGGGACACAGCCCCTGCCAGCCTCAATCCATGCATTCATCCCCCTGCCATGCCCGCACAGGGTGCCCAGTGTTTCCCTGCCTGGAGCTGCCTTCTGCCCGGGCGCTGCAGACAGGAGGGGTCTGTTCCCACCACGGCTCCCACACTGCCCCTTTCACACTCGGTGTCACGCTGAGGGCTCGGAGAGACCCGTGAGCTGAGGGGCTCTGTGGGGAAGGTGCTTCAGCACCCGCAGAGGGAACAGATGCAGAGAACAGGGTCAGCCTGCCCAGGCTGTGGGACAGCAAGGACAGAACCTCTGGGGAACTGAGGAGGCACAGAAGCCCCAGCAGAAGGTGGCCATACTCACTCTTTGTCCAACGAGACCTTGCTCTCCAGGGATTCCCAGCTGGCCAGGATCACCCTAAAAGGAAGGGAGCACACACAGGGAGACAAGCTGTTTACTGACAGTGAGGGAGCGTGAAGTTCTTCCCATTGCACTCCTAATTTTGCCCGTTTCTTTCCTTCTTGCACACAAACACCTTCAGCTGAGTTTTCAAAGGGGGTTCAAAGGTCCAGCATAGGGGCAGCAGAGAAGGACACATCTCACAGGCTCTGCTGCAAAGATGGACAGGACAGGGGTCACAGAGGCTCTGAGCTGCCTGAAGCTGCAGATCCAGAAGGCTTTCTCTGGCATGGCTCTTCACAGACAAGCAGCAGGGTGGGTGCAATGTGGTGTGGTGGCAGACCAGGCCGGAGTGAGGGACAAAAAAGTCCAACAGCTCTTTTAGACCCAGTTCCAGAAGAACTTGAATCTTTGATAGCTGTTAAATGAGTGAACAGAAGGAGCTGGCAAAAAAATGAACCTTGCCAATGGGGCACTGGGGGTAGGATGGCCATGGGGCATCTGCTCTGTCTTTCTCCCACTGGTGCCCATCCAAGCAATCTGCTCTGCATGGAAGAGAGTTCAGGAATTGCAGAGCATTCAAGGGAAAAAGGTTTGAGATATCCATAAACCTCATCCCACAGCAAACTGCTCTGCACAGACCAGTCTTGGTCCAGCTCCTTCCAGCTTGGAGAAGGAGCAGGACAGGACTCTCACTTCACAACTTCCCAGGCCAGCAGGTCAAAGGGTGTCTGTGCAAATCATCATGTCCTGCTCCAAGGAGGGCCAGCCAGGAGCGCTGGAGCTGAAACACTCCTGCAGTATCAGGATGCCAAAGACACGGTAGCTCCAGTGAAGTGTCAGAAGATTTGCCAAGGAAAACATGGCAAAGGATGGGGTGGGGGTTGGGAGTGAAGAGCAGCACAGAGGAAATTGCATTTAATCCCCATGTAGAGTTTGTTCAAAAGCTCTGCTCACAAGAGCAAATGTTCAGACCAAGTGGGTTAGGATTAAATAAAACCCCCTCTGAGCTGCCCAGCATTGGGATTTTATTCAAACAAAGAAATGGCTTTTATGTGGACAAGAAGGTGCATTCATGGTCTGCAGCAGGGCACCCTTCCCCCTTAACCATCAGAGGAGTTCAGTCCCCAGAGAGCTGAGCCTTGGAAACTGTGGCAGGACCTTGTCTGAGGGTATTTTTAAGTCTGAGACCTTCCTAAGATTCTTCTGGTTTTGAATTAGAAGCTGCCTGGATCTCTGAGTCTCAAGGATTCCTCTCTCCATTGAGATTTTGGATCTGCAAAGAGTTGAGCTTCATTTGCAAGGCCCTTCACAGCTCTTGAGGCACAAGATCCCTGGGGTGGGGCTTCTCCCCAGCACTGACAGCCTCTCCCTCAGGATGGGGCTCAGGAATTTGTAGAAATGGCTAAAATTAACCCAGTTTTATGTTTTTTAAGCTTTATCTTTTATTGAATGCACTATCTGCTTTGGCTGCTGGAGGATAAACCTGCAATGTCACTCAGTCCTTCAGGAGCACAAGTTGCCATTTAGCACCCCAGTGTGACAGAGAAATTGCACTCAGGGTTTTTCTTACCTTCATGCCAGGTTCACCTGCAGGACCAGGTTGTCCCATTGAGCCTGGCGGTCCCTGGGAAAAAAAAAAAAACAAAACAAGATAATGAAAAAATCCATTGTAACAAAGCAGAAGGCAAGATCAAAGACATAACTCCTTTAGCAGAGCTCTCCTGGGACAGCCAAGCCCTGGTTGCAATGCAATTACCTCCCTGGAGCTGGCTCGGGGTCCACAGCATCAAAGAGGTTCCTCGTGCCTGGGTTCTGGGAGGGCTCTGTTCAGCTCTCACACCTCCCCTCTCCCCAGCCTCCTCTGCCAAGCACCTTTCTCTGCTCCCTCCAATCCCTCTGCTTTCTAAGGCTAGTAACCCCACCAGGGAGCAGCACTGGAACCAGCTGGGATGGAAGGGAAAAGGCTCAAAATGAGGCTTGGAAGCTCTTTGCAAAGGTCCAGCAGGCTGGGCTGGTACAGTGGGTAAAAGAAATGTTTGGCTCTGCTCTTGCTCTTGCTCCCTGCAGCCCCACATCTCCATTCCCACTGGTGTGAGCACATCCTCTGCACCAACAGGCTCCTTCTGATGAGGGGCTAGCTGCCCCACATCTTCCAGCTGAGCCTTTGCCCCCAGTTCCAAAGAGGCAGGGGCATGATTGTGCTGCCAGCTAAAGGGAGCTGAGGGCTGCAAGGTGACACTGAGCCCTCCATAATAAATTTTGGCCAGATTACCCTTGACATCCATCAGCCAGCTGCCCAGGGCCAGCAAATATCCAAAGGCCAATGCCTGGGCTCAGACCAGAAATCCACAGCCCAGGCTGGACTGGGTGAGGGAAAGTTTCTCACTCTCATGTGAGCACAGACTCTGGTAGAGGGGTTTGGCATCCCTGAAAGAGCCAAAAATGAGTGCTTGACCTGGGAAGAGATAGGAATATCTGACCCCCTGATAGTGGGCTCACAGTCATTCACTATCTTTAGTACCAAGATCTATTGGGAGCTTTCCTCTCTGTACATTTGCTCCTACCTCTGAGAAGCGTGGGGAATGAAAGTCTGTAAGACAAGCCCAAAGATGGGACAGTAAAGCTTCTCTTTAAAGGATTTGAGTGGTTTATTTACTTATGATATTTGCATTCCAGACAACAATCTCCCTTCTCTTTACAGTTGGGAATAAAGGAAAAAAGAGCACATAGTCAAGGGAGCTACCCAGGGAATAAAGCCAGTTCCTGGCTTGCTGAAATGGATTCAAGCAGAGGAGGGAGCAGGGTGTGTGTTGGGTTTGTGAACAAACGGGCATGTCACGCAATGAGAAAATTCAAGCTCCAATGAAAGCAAAAATCCTGCTTTGGTTTCTCCAGAGGTGCCAGTGCAGAGAAAGGCTCCTGGAAGAGTTACAGATTTGAATGAAGGTCTGTACTTTCTTGGTTGGCAGCATCCAGAGTGGCTCAGTAGCAGATTTCCAGCTCCCCAGTGTGGTTTACCATGCTGAGAGCTCACTCCATCCAGTCCAGCAGCCATGAGAATGGAAACTTTCATGACTCACACACTTTGCATAGACTGCATTCAAAGCCACCTTCACGTCTGTGTTACAGCTCAGGACCTACAGAAAGGAGCTGTGCAAGGGGCACTGGCACATGTGATAGAAAGAGCCAAGACTATATTATTTTAAGGAGAGTGAAATAAAGCCAAAAGTGCAGGGGAGTTGGGGGAAACCATGGAGGCATCCCCTGCACTCCATTGGGGCAGTGTTTGGCAGCTGCTGGTTGGTTTTGG
Source organism: Lonchura striata (assembly GCF_050655825.1). Taxonomy (NCBI): domain Eukaryota; kingdom Metazoa; phylum Chordata; class Aves; order Passeriformes; family Estrildidae; genus Lonchura; species Lonchura striata. The sequence goes on along the minus strand of NC_140719.1, from coordinate 6,095,647 downwards.
TGTGTTTGTGTCGCTGCTTCATGGCAACCACAGCCCATCAGCACTGTCAGCAGCAAAGGCGTCTCTGAGCTTCCTGCACTGGCTGTCTTGGCCTCTGCTGGGGCTGTCTTGGCCATCTGAGTGGGCTGGCAAACCTGTGTGTGTCAGCAACAGCACCAGGGAGAGGCAAAGACTGGCACTCAGTCTGAATTGTGCTTGTATTGGCTCCCTGACTCTGCACCTTGGTGCAAAAAGTTGGTCCCTGCCATGGTCACCTTTGAAATGTATCTTCTGTTGAGAAGATGGGTCTGCATTTCCACCAGCTGGGTGTCTGTGGCCTGTGATGAAAAGGGTGCTCAAATTTCTGATTTTCACTGTTTGTTTTGGAAGCTGACTGTCAGACTTAAGGGAAATCCTTCCTGCTTATTCCACACTGCAAGGTGTGGAGGGATGCTCCCCTGCACGTTTACTCCTCCCTCAGTCCTGCACTCCTGATGGAAGGGGAAAACAAACAGCAACAAAGGTCAGACCTACCTTAAGCCCCATTTCTCCCAAAGGCCCGGGTGGCCCCTGTGGTCCTTGGGGACCCTGCAAAATAGAGACACAAGACACTTTTCACACAACTGTTTTAATTTCTGAAGGGCCATCACTTCCATGGTCTGTAAGATGACACCAGTTCTCCCACATCTCAGAGGAGTTCTCACTGTGCAAGATTTGGCTAGTGGGATGGAGAGGCCAGCAGTGGGTGTGCTGAAGCACCTTAACAGAGCAAAGAGCTCAGAAGACCCTTCACCTTCCTGGCTCCCATCTGAAACAACTGCAGTGGCTAATCTGAAAGTGTCTGGCTTACTCCCTCCCTTCACAGTCCAGCACTGCTGGCCCTCCTTGAGGTCTCTTTCCCCAGTGACTCCCCCAGAACTGTGGGCTCAGTTCTGACACCATCAGCCTCCCTCCTGCTCCTGCTTCCACTCCACCTACACTCAACTCCTCCTGTTACATCTGACCCCGTCCCAGACCCAACCTTGCCCTTCTTTCCTACCTTCCCTTCCAAAAACCACCCCAGGCTGTATCCTACACTCTCCCTGGTAGATCCATGGCTCCCTTTTGCTTTCCAGGGCTCTGACCTTGTCTTTCCTTATGGCTCCTAGGACTCTAGCCAAGTCTTTCACATCTCTGACCACGCTGGAATTGGCAAGGACAGAGAAGCTGGGAAAGGGATAAGTGGTGGGGAAGAGACAGACAAAGAAATGAAGAGTCTGTGTGCAAGGAAAGATAGATGGAGAGAGTGGTAAGACACTTGCCGGGTCGCCTGGAGCCCCTTTTGCTCCTGGAGGTCCAGAAGGTCCTTGGATACCCTAGAAAAATTAAAAACACCAGGGTCAGCTCCAACCCAGCAGCAATCCTTCATGTCTCCTGGCAGAAATGTGCACCTCAAAAGTGCTCCAGTGACAGGAGGGGAGAGGTGGCCCTGCAAGTGTGAGATAGGGTCCAGATTCTTCCTCCTGGGTCAGGACTCAAAACTTAAGGACTTCAGGTTATGCAAGGAAGTAGAAGGGATGTACACTTACTGGGAAGCCACGTGCTCCAGTCGCCCCAGTCTCCCCCATCTTGCCCTGTGAACACACAGTTACAGCAATTATCAGCTGGGGATGTGCTGACACACCTGTGGTGCTCTGAGGACATGTGGGTGTCCCCAGGGCTGGCAGCTCTGGCTCTCACAGGGGACATACCTGCAGCCCATCTGGGCCCACCCTGCCTGGCTCTCCTGGTCGGCCCTGCAAAACAAAAAGACAAAGACACATCCAGCAGGAGCACCAGTTGTGGTGATGCTCTTCTGCCCCAGCCCATCTGCTCTTACATTTTTGTGCATCAAATTTCCCTTCCAGTTCCCTGTAGCTTTTGAGAGGCCAAATGTCTGGGATTGTGCCCCAAGGAACACCCCAACCAGCTGGGAGTGTGGGCAAGGGCCCTCATACCGATGCTGGATAGATTTTACTCTGGTTGCAAGACAGACTCATCCCTGCTGGTTGATCCTCATGGAGCAATTGAACATCCCTGTTCCTGGGGGAGGATGTGACCTTGATCCTTCCCAGAGCATTTCACAGCACAGCTGAGAGCAGCCTTGGCACTCACCTTGGCACCTCGCGCCCCTGGCTCGCCTACGGGTCCATCAGGCCCTCTGGCACCCTAGAAGGAGGCGAAAGAGAGGCAGAAATAAGAACTCAGAGGATATGGCTCACTGGAAAATCCAGCTGTCACTTTAGCCTTGGCCACCAGGACAGCCCATGAGATCAATCCTGGCTTAGCCAACTTATACCTGCTTGGGTTGAGCACAGCAGCTCAGAGCCCAGGACTAAAAAGATTCTTTCTGTGTTTTGTTGCTTCATTTCTCACCGTTACCAGCACACAGCACTTTTTATTCCTGTTAAACCAGCTACCAACCACTAACCCAAGCCAGGGGAGAAAAGCAGGCCAGGAATAAGCCTTATTTTCAGACAATGGTTACATGACTACAGTTTTGCAATGCACAGACAAACTTGCAGTTCCAGCCTTATTGACAGCAAACCTTTTCCTACCTAGAAACCTTGCTTTTCCAACACCTTTGACCTTAACCCTCACCATGCCATACTGTCACATGGTCACAGTGGTGGTATAGAGGTGCACAACCCCCACTGTACAGTACCTTCACATTGTCTTGGGCCCCAAATTCCTCCCAAAGAGAAAAGAGCATTTGCTGGCAGCTGAACTCCAAGCCCTCAGCTACAGCTGAGTGATATTTAAAGATCTGGCTGCTGTTAAGGAATAGGCAGATGCTTGTGCATTTGGAGGTGGGGAGGGTCTGGTGCAATGCCTGGCATCTGCTCCTGGGTGTGTGAGTGTGAGGTGGGCACAGGAGCCTCGGGAGGTGTGTGGGACACACAGCCTGCTGCAAATGAGCTGGTGTGAGTAGCTAAAAATAGTTCATGGTACAGCTGGGGCATCACTGAGCAAGGGGCAACCGTGTTCTTTTAGAGGATTCCAAGTGAGGAGAGCCCTGGGAAGAGGGTAAGGATATGATCAGAGAATCACAGGAAAAAGCTTTGGATTGAGAGAGACTTTAAAGACCTTCCATCTTTCAAGGGAAGCTGAACACACAACCTTCTGCACCATGTGACCCCCAGAGACCACTGTGTCACACAGACAGAGGATAAAGAGCCACAGTGAAGGAAAAGGGTTAAAAAAGGGCATATGAAAAGACTCTATTAACAGACATCATGTTTGTAATCAGTTCATGAGCTCAGTTAGGACTCTTAGGCACTACTGCAATATAAATAATAAATAAAAACACAGAGCGGTGCTAGAACGTAGTGGGAAGAGGAATTCTGAGAGCTGGCCAATGCAGAAAGGGAAAACAGGAGCCAATGTGCTTAATCGGGATGCAAGGCCAGTGCCAAAAGTAATAACAGGGCTAGGGAGCCAGTGTGTTAGAAAAGCAACTCCAGGATGACAGGCAAAGAGAGAGACTCACAAAGAAAAGCAGTGTACAGCAGAAATGTATAGGAACCCCAGCCAAATTATTACAGCAGACAAACATTGTCAATATAAAATAATGCAAAAACTCCTACTGAGCTTGGCAAAGCCCTGTGCTGCTCAGAGGAGCAGACTGAATAACCAAGAGCCTGTATTGCACTGCCAGTATGGCACAGCTCTGAAGAATGCTCAGCCTGGCCTCCAGGACAGACAGACAGACAGACAGAGGGGCTGTGCCCCAGATGGGATCCCCACAACCAAAGGGGGGTTTCACAGCTGGGGCTGTGCTGCACAAATGTCTCAGCACCTCTCACCAGCCCAACACCCCAAGTGCTGTGGCTCATGCTGGCCCCTAGATCAGAGAGCAGTAATGACCAGAGTTTCATGAATCCATGTCCCTATAAACCTCAAAGCACAATGACAAAGACCAGAAGGTTGCTTAAAAGCAGGGCTACTGACAGCTGGAGTCAGACAGCCCTGTGTTACTTGGGGTGGGGGAAGAGCAGGGCCTGGAGGCACCTTGGAGGCTGCCTGGGGTGACTGGGACACCCAGAACTGCCCTGGGAAGGGAGGTGTCAGCATGGCTATGATGTTGGCACTCTGGGAAAGCATCCTCAACAACCAAACCATCCTCCCTGGAAAACAAACTGTTCCCCTTTTCTTTGAGCAGTCACTTGGATATTCTGTACAATTACATCTTTACTGTCTGAGATGATGTGGTGACCTGCTAGTGAAGCAGGGGAAGGATGTGCAGAGGGCAAGGATTCCTTAGCTTAGGCTCAAAGAAGGAACAGGGATCAGAAGCAAGAGGGACATGGAAGTTACAGTGATGATCTGGGTTAGAGTTGGGAAGGAAACTGGAATGAGTCTGGCCTCTCCAGACCCACCTTCTGTAGCCTGTCCTGCCCTGTCCAGCTCCTTTGCCAGTGCAGGGGCTGCTCTGAGCCACGTGGAGGCTGTTTGGTGCCCTTCAGTGATGCCTGTGGCTCTCATCAGGGCTGGCTGGCTGGCTGGGGAAGTGTTTACAGCATCCTCATCTCTTCCAGCAGAGCCCTGTCACCCTCATGGCAGGATCTGCCAGGGCAGTCTCACTTCACAGGAGTCACCTGCCTGATCCCATCACAGCACATCTCATTGGCATCTGACCTGAAGAAGGAGACAGTGACTCTATTCTCAAATGCATGTGGCAAGCTTCATCTTCTTCAGCCTCCTGGGCTGAAACCTGGCATAAAGGCTTCCCCTAATCCACCCTGACAGGAAAACCTACATTTAGTCAATTAGTTAAATTTTTAAATCTCTCTTTTACTGACAACGCTGATTAGAGATGAGTGAGTGAGGACCTGGCAGCTCTCCAGGGAGCATCTCAAAGCCAAGAGCCTCAAGGCTCCTCAAAGGACCTCAAGGTGCCTTCCCCCTGCAGACCTGGCAGCTTGGCCTTGCAAGCAGGGCTGAGCACAGCCCCTGGGCTCCCCTTGGACCCTCAGTGAGGCCAGGACAGCATTTCCTGTGCTGAGCAACACCAAGCAGCACTGTCAGAAACCCCAGAATAAACAAGGGCTTACCACAAAGGCAGGGGAACCCAGCTCCAGGCTTTGCCAGTCCAGGTGAGGCAATAGGGATATCCTGCTGCTAAAGCAGACATGCTCCTGCAGAACTATGTACTGCAGGTGTTTCTGCAAAGCAGTGCTGTTAAACACCTACTCAGAGCTCAGACAGACACAGTGACCAGCCTCTGAACAGCAGCATGAAGGAGCAGTCAGTAGCTCCTTTCCAAAAAGCCAAAGCTCCTTCCTTACCCAGTTATCCAAATATTGATATTTTGCTATCACAGCCTGGCTGAACAAAAAAGCAAGCAGATGCCTTGAGCGAAGCCAAAGGGAGACATCTCTGGCCATAAATCTGGAACGAGCTTTTTCTCAAACACTTCTGAGGCTTTCTCAGTCAACTAGAAAGATCCTTGGAAGCAGAACAATACCCTCCACTTCTCCATGAACAACATGGTTTGGAAAGGCAAATATTTTCAGGCTTTACAATCCCTGGCATTTATAAATTCCTGCAGTTGGTGATGCTGGAAATCATTGGGTCCATGTGGCAGAGGCAGCAATTCCTTCCCTCTGGCATGGAGCAGCAAAGGGCCTGGATGCAGGTGTGCTCCCCTTATCTTGGATTTGCAGGCTTCACCTGGGCAGCAGCTGATGCAGGAGCTGGATGAGTGAATGGCACAGAGGAAAAGAGAAATGTGCTTTGGGATTTGAAAATCTCCTCTGTATCACCTGAGCCAGAACCCAGCAGTGAGAGGATAAAATTCTAGAAATATTGTCAGGCACCTTGGCCAGGAGAATAGGGCAAGGTAAGGCACTTTACAGCAGGATTTCAGGTGCAGCTTTAAAATGTGAGTTACAAAATCATGGCTCTGGTTGATATTCAGCTTTTCACAGAGACTCCCAGTCTTTTTGAAGATATCATCCTTAGGAGATCACACGTTTTCCTGCTGTGAGGAGCTGATTAGCAGAAATGTGCTTTAGGATTTAAGTGACATAGGGTGAGGGGCTTGCTGGACCAACTGCCTCCAAATTTAAACCTTGATTTGGTTAAATAATTAGGTTTAAGCATGTACATATCTGTCACTAGCTGGATGTTAAGCACATATCCAAGTACTACACTGAGTGCAGATGAAGGGAAATGAGCCTGGACTCACATATCCAAGTTTCTTCTCCTTAGGGAAGACTAGAAAGGAAATAACATTTGAGGAAAATTGTTTCGTATCAGTTTGGTGGAATAAACAAAGACTTGTGAAGGGACAATAGCTCTGTCATGACTAAAAAGAAGGTTAGAATTTTTAAAAAGCTTTTCTTTTTAAAACATACATATCTTGTCACTATAAAAGCTATCACAACATAAATGCAGACCTCAAAAAGTCCATTGTTCTTTACAATCAAAACCATATTTGCTATTTACGTTTCCTTCAAAAGCAGAATAACTTTAATGAAGCATCCACAAACAGAGCTCATGGAGTCCACAAACATCTGGCAGGGGCTGCATTCATGTTTCCACTCTGAATTGAATTACATCCCTTCTGTAAGCTAGGATAGACAGAGGGTAATGTCTGAAATTACAGTTGGGGGATCATTTCCCTATCCTGAGTAAAGCAAGAGCTGGAATCACAGGAGCAAGTAAGCAAACATAGGATACTGTGTGCCTGGAATATCTTCTGAGAGTATAAATAGAAGGAAAATGTGAATGAGAGAGATTTGAACCAGAAATCCTCCAGGCAGGAGATCTGCTGGTTCTTACAATACTGACTTCCCTCCATCATATCCACTGAAATCTGTAGAATTTCACTGCAAAGCCCAGGTTTGTCCTTCCTCCTGGGATCTCAGAAAGTGCAGCTCTCTGCCTCACAAATTCTGCACGGATGAAATCACTGCAGTGCTCAAACAACACCAGATCTCCACTACAGCACAGCCCAGCAATGGGAGCTGAGAGCAGGAGCATCTGCAGCAGACCCAGAGGGTCAGTCCTTGCAGGTAGAGCTTGAGGCAGAGTTTTACCCATTACTGATGTCCTTAGGGCAAAACCAATTCCTTAATGCTCCCTTTTCCCCAGGGACTGCCTCCTTCCTGCCTCAATGCTCTGCACATCCTCAGGTGACCTCTTGCAGGCACTGCAGCCTGTCAGGACACAGCCACTGCTGCATTCCTGGTTTGCAGGGCTGGCATGCACCCCTGCTGCATTCCTGGTTTGCAGGGCAGGGATGCACTTTGAAGTCTGGCTCTCTCTGTGGAGGCATGTCCAGAGGGAGTGACTGGCACAGGACCTGCTGGACTGAACATCTGGAGAAGAAATGCAAAGCCAGGCCATGAAGATGAAGGTCTCTCCTGTGTGATATGTCATTCTGAAGATGGACAGTGCTGATGTTCCACAGGATTTCTCTGGAGGGTTTGTCACCCTCTCTCTGGATCCAGCTACAGCCAAGGGCAAATCCCTGATGTCCCAGGCAACTCCTTTTTTGGGAGCTGAATCCAGCTCTCCTTCTGGACTGAGGCCTTGAGGCCAGTAGGGATGTAAGAAGCTGAAGAAGGTTTATGTGAGGAAATCTTGGACAGCCCAAGAGCCAGGCACTTCAGCTGCCTGTGTGCTCCTGCTGAAAGGAGGAGCTCAGTGGCAGGGATGGGGAAGGATCCCTGGCTGGCAGCTGGCAGGAGGCAGTTCCAGGACTCCTTCTCTGTCACTGCAAACATTAAAGGCACTGGCAAAAGCACCTGATCCCCTGAGAGGCTCCACCTCTCCAAGAGCCCTCACACTCGCAGTCTGAATCCATTAGAAGGTGTTTCCTCTTCAGCCCTGTGCTGCAGTTTTACCTTGGGATGTTTTCCATCATCCATTCAGAGCTGCCATGAAGGAGCACCTCCAGTTTCTCATCCAGCATGATCATGTATGTCCCAGACAGCCCAGCTAATGCCTGCTGGGCAGCACAGAGGAACCACATTCCCCAGGAGCCCCTTTGCAAGTGGACCTGGGAGTGAACTCCATGGGCCTTTCCACCAAGGAGCACAGAGGAATGGGAGCTTTTTCCCAGTCACAAGTTAAAACATGAACCCTGATAAACATCTGCCAGACTTGGATGTTACTGGCATCCTTCTAGATGTGATTTTAAAGTTTAGAGCAGTTCCAGGGTACATAACTCCGTGGTTATAAAGCTTCCTAGTTGGTTATTCTATTTTCTTTTGCTATTTGAAGCAAGCATTCACTCTGGCATAGGGAAACACAAAATTGTTGGCTGTCCTGAATCCCCCAAGCAGAAGTTGCAGGAGAAGCAGAGAGTGGGAGTAGGTAAAATGTATAGTTTACTCCAGTGTATGTCTTTGAAAATGAAACATGGAAACAGATTATGGAGGGAGAAATGCAAAATATGTTGTTGTTGGGACCTTCAGCAGAACTCATGCGTGCTCGTTATTAATACTTTGTAAAGCAGCTGGACAAGGAAAAACAATCCAAAGCAGGGATGCTCCTGCAGTAAATATCCTGCTGGAGAAGAAAGACTGAAGAGCTCAGTGGGACAGGGGCTCGATGTCACAGGCAGGAAAACAAGCAGCTTTGGCAGGTCTGGAGGTCATTGTCCTGTCAGCTGTCACCCAAACAGAGCGGGGAGAGCCACACAAGAGCTGGCTCTGAGTGCCTGTGAGCTCTTTTCTGAGGGCAAGGTGAACTCACAGCACTGTCAGTGGTGCCAGGCAGGGGCACCCAGCACGAGGCTGGGGCTGCTCTCTCCAGGCAGGGTGAGCAGTCACCTGTGCTCACAGGGTGGTACTGTTGAGGTATGTACACATCAAATCAGGGCTGGAAAAGTCCTTAGAAAGGCACAGGGCATGTTTATAATTTGATCTACTGGCCATGCAAAGCACACCTTCCTCACATGCCTGTGGAGCGCTGCTGGGAGGTGTCAGTCCTGTGGGACTGGAGGGGAGCAGGTGGGTAGAACAGCCCACCTCTATTTCTGTCTGCCCTGTCTCTTAATTCTATGTCATGACATATCATTTCCTCCTTCATCTGTCTCTGATCGTATCACAACACTTCATATCTCAGCTACTTTTTCTCCCACAGCAACAAAGGCACCTTTTCTGGTTTTCTACCTGCACCCTTTCCCACAGTTTCAGACAGCTAAATCTTCATCATCCTCACCAGAAGCATCCATAAACTGTGTTTTGACATGGCAGGTAGTTGGAAAAGACAGGCTGGACCATTTCCATGATAACCTCTATGTGGGCACGCCTCTGCCCTTGCACATCCTTTGCATTCACTTCCCTGGTAAGATTTGTTCCAAGGACCATACAGCCTTTGTGTGCAGCAGAAACGTGTCTGTGGAGGTGCTGCCCAACTTCTGCTCATTTTCACACCCCAGACCAAACCAGCAGATTATTTTTCCCACGCCTGGAAGAGGAGAGGGATGGAAGCTCATGGACAGTGCTTACCCTGCGGCCTTTCGTGCCTCGGATCCCTGGAGCACCACGGGCTCCTGCTGGACCCTGCAAGGGAAAAAGGACACAAAATGAGGAAGGCAGCAGCTTTGGTAACACCCTACATTCCTATGTGATCTGCAGGGGCCTCAGATGCAGACCCTTGACTAGCAGATTGGTTCATTAAACACTTGCTAAAAACATTGCCAGTTTTACTTGTCTAGAAATTGCCTTTTTTTTTTTTTTTTTTTTTTCTAAGTCATGGATTGTCTTTGGATTGTGAACATTTAGGCCAAAGATCCTGGCTGAGGTTTGCATGCTTAATGACCTGCAGGCTGTTATCTGTGTCAGTGGTGTGATGTGAAGAGAAGTTGAACATCCAGAATCCTCTCTGAATCTATTAAAAGCAGCTGTTTCTCAGCATCTGTTCAAAAATAATAATAACCAGAATCTGGTTTTTAGATGTCCAAATACAAAATCAGACACCTCATCTTTGGTATCCAAGTTTGATCTTTTCAGCCAAATACTGACTTTCATCTTTAAGTAACTGTTGCCCTGTTAATGCTGCATAAATATTGATACTGGCAGATAGATACTAATTTAATGTGGACTGTTGGTGATGTGGATGATCCTGTTCTTCTTACAATTACAGAAAGATTTCAGGTCTTCTTTTAATCTGGATTTGTACACACATCATTCATTAATGTGCATAGAGAAAATGTAGAAAGCCAGTTTTTTTTTCCCTGATGGAATATTTATCAGAGTAACAAAAAATAAAGGATATATTTAATTAATAGTCCTTAGTTCTCTATCACAGCTTTTAAACCTGATATTTAAAGTTAGTGCCTTTCTGCTGTCAGAAAGAAAACCTCAAAATGACACATTCACTCCTTGCTCTCTCAAATATTCCACATCATATTTGGCTGTTTACATGTTAATAGCTTTTACCAACTGTCAGCCCTGCAAATTCCACCACAGATCAGAACAGAATTGGACAGTGATCTTCCTGCTGCTCCTGTAACTGCCATTTATGAAGATTTTGCTTTTGTGCATGGCATGTAAGTTCAGGATACACATGCTGAGCTGTTCTCACTCAGTATGGAAAAGTCAGCTGACTGTAGCTGTATTTTTGATCACAGTACCTCTCAGCTTTGGTAGTGAGGGCAGTGGTGACTGGTACAGGCAGTGAATGTGTCAGATTCTTGTTTTATAGAGACTTTTATGATAACCATGTACTGAAATTAAATCCTTAGTTGGGATTTGGACTCTCATCTGGAAGTCTCGGCCTATCCTAAACAGCTTATGAAAGTATAAGGACATTATAATGGCAAATGTTGAGGGAATAGCTAGATACCCTGCTGGAATTCCAATTAACTGTTTAGGAGAAGATAAGTGACCTTTAATATTCCTACAGGTACACATTATTTCCAAAACTGTATTGAAACAGAAAAGATGCACCATAATGGTGAGTAAGAAGAGGAAAAAGGAATTCACAATCCTCAGGAAGCTGAAACCAAGGGCAAAGTTTCCTACCATTGACTTTGCTTCCTATTTCCAATCATCCTTTGTTGAATTAATCAGCCATCACTTCTAAGGCTCATTCGAAGATTTTAACAGTTTGGGACAAACAACAACTGCATGCCTCAGGTCTGGCTTGAAAAGCAAATAAGGAATGTTTGGTGGAAAAACAGCTGGAGTTAATGAGTGGGGATTTGATATTAGGAGATTATTTGATTTACTGGCTCTGTGGGGAAGTTTGGCTTATTGAATTATGACTTTTTAAAATGCAGTTGTGGAGCAAACATTTTGGTTGGATGAACTTACTTCCCTGCAGGAGAAGAGGGAACTGAAGGAAACAGAAGGACCTGGGGACAGTCTCAGCTCCCAGAGCTTTGCTGAGAGGTTTTGGTATCTCCACTTGGATCTGATGCCTGAGCTCTTTCTATTGCTATGCCCCAGTGAAGACAGACAAAATTTGGCTTCACTTGAAGGTACATTTAGTGGTGCATGGGATGGTGCTCAGGGATGGAGCTCCACAGGGCAGAAACTGCCTCAGCCACGAGGCCTGGAGCAGGAGGAGCCCAGTGCTCCAGCTGTCCCCAAGTCATGTGGCAGCTAACATGAAGGGAAGCTGTTAAAAATGAGACATCTACAGATATGTAGCTGCCTCTTAGGCTTCTGTCAACAGCAAGTGCTGCCACGAGGGGCCACAGAGCAGCTCAGCACTGGGGGTGTGGGTGGCATTGTGCTGCTTTTATTGTAAGGATGGGGCTGGTGCCACATTGCTGCTCTCCAGGCAGAGATGGGTCACCCTGAGGTGCTGCTTGACCTCAGATTTTCTCTCTTCCTCACCTCCACTCAGTTGCTACTGCACAGTCCGTGCCCAGGCAGCAGCTGCCTGCAGCCAGTGCACCCAGAGCATCCTCGAGCTCCTGGCAGGGGCAGAGTTGACCCTGACCCTGTGGAGGCCACACCTTTGGCACTTCTCGGGCATTTCACTATTGTGATCTTCCTCCCAGTTACCAGCACTGTGGGAATTCACACACTGAGCAAAATCCATTCCCTGCACCCACCCAGGGCTCCCTTTTTGTTGGCTCCAGCGGCACTTGTGCTGCTGGGAGAGCCCGAGCTACATCTAAAGAACATCTGTGGGAAACTGGAGCCAGGCTAAAATCTGCCTCCATGGCGATTGCATGCTCCAGCCACAGCTGCAGTGTGCCAGATGAGCCTGTCCAGATGGAGGGTCAGTCTGGGGGAGCTGCTCTGCTCCTCTCATGCCAGCAGGGACTTTGACCACGCAGGATGGTCACGCTGCATGCCGTGGTCACTGTGATAAATGACCATGATACATCACTTTATCACATGGTGTGATCCCCACACTGCCAACCATTCCCAGCCCAGAACACCTTAAACTGGGGAGCTTGTGTTCTGCTAAAAGATTGAGGCTGGATTGTGACTTTTGCATCCCTCCCCAGGAATACAAAATTTTGAATTAAGCACTGTGGGTTTTTTTGTGTCTCTTTCTATGTTGCTCCCACCCGTGTCCCATCCCTCTCCCCATATCTCTTGTTTGTATCAAACTCAAAAAAACTGGAGTACAGTTGCTTGACTTAGCCCATGCATGCCCAGGATGTGGTATTACAAGATGATGATAGCCTTTACTTACTGTTGGTCCAGGGATCCCAGGAAAACCCACTCCTCCTGGCATCCCAGGGTGCCCCTAAAAGGGAAGGCAGAAGAACATGCCTGCTGTGAATGTCCACAATCTGCACAGACTTTCTTCCTCCCAGTGGGAAGACAGGAAAAATGGATTGTTGGCTGCTAGCAAGGTCAGGCAGATAGGATATTTGTCAGGGTAAAATTGCTCAGGGGCAGCAGGAAATGACCAGGCTGTCACTAACCCAGCTCCAACCTGGCCAGTGATATCAGCAGCAAGATTTTTCTGAACAGCCCAGAGAGAATGGGCTGAATTAATATGAAAATATGTCTTTGGGTCTTGTACTACAGTAGACAGGAAACAAGTGTCAGAGAGAGACAGGAACCAGCTGAGGTCCCCACTGTTAAATTCCTACATGCAGTTCCCTGAAAGGCAGAGCACAGCGAGGCACAGTCACTGTGCTGCCCAAGCACCCTGCATTTCCAGCTGCTCTGGTCAGCTCAGACAGATCCTTGTTGGTGGGCACTGTCTGTTCGAGAGCCAGGATAGCTGGGAACCTGCAGTCCTTCAGCTCCTGGCTGTCTCCACTTGACACAGCAGGTGATGGAGCCACAGAACACACCTTGCACTGAAGGAAAAACTGCTGGACTCAGCTGCTGGGGAGAGGCTACACCTCAATATCCACTCACTCAAAAGCCCATTCCCATCCCCACAGACACGAGAAGAAATTGCAGCTGTTTTCATGAAACTAAAAGACAGGAGAAGCTGCACCCTTGGCTAGCACAGAGACAGAGAGGGGGCAGCAAGAGTGAGAGAATGCAGACTTACTCCTTACCATCGACCCCTTGACTCCTGGAGGGCCTGGGGGTCCCACTGGGCCACGGTCACCCTAGGACAGAAACATAGGGAAGAGTGATCTAAAGCAATGAAACAACTAAAAAATTCCACAAATTTATGTCTATGCCATCAGCTTTCTACCAAAAGTGTTTCCAGTATTACTCTCTTCTCATCCATCTCATCAGATTAATGGAAGAATTGCAGGAATTAACTAATCCTCCACATCCCAAGAGAGAGGACTTTACTCTTGCCATCAAAAGCACCAAGGTATGAAGGAAACAGGCCCATCACCTTCAATTCCAAACAGTGCTAGGACTGAACCCAAGGAAATCTCCAGCCCTTCCCACCCAAGGCATGACATGCCTGTTCTGCAGTATCACAGTCCCTACATGTGCTGGCATTTTCAGAGCCATGGATTTGAAATCTGTTGTCACAAGGCCCTGCTGAGAGCAGGGAATCAAGCTGGAAAAAAACAGAGATGCTGCCTGGTGCTTTCAGAGGAGACTGTGGGTGTTTCGGGGGAAGTCCCTGTCCTGTGGCTCATACTGAGACCTGAATTTATATGCCAGCAACAGTGACATAGAGGTCTGATTTATGAGGGGCTCAGAGCTGGATGACTCCCCAGCCCACCTTAAAGATAGGATCCCTTTTAAAACAAGCAGATAAAAAACTTTATATACCAAAACATCACTTATTCATTGCAAAAGTCTTCTTATCCCCTCATGCAGACCATCTCACTTTCCGTGAACATATCCTTGACCCAAAGGTAGGAGACAAGAGGGTTAAACCCTCATGAGCACCACCACAACCTGCTGATGTGAGGGTGACATGAAGGTGTGGCTTTAGCAGTGGGACATCAGCAGCTCCTTTGGGAGATGGTGGCAGTTCCCACACAATTGTCTGTAGTCTCCCTCCAGCCCCAGGGGTGCACTGGGAATTAGGTGTGTTAGGTTTGTATGCTCAGGGGGATGAGGAAGGAGGATTTAGCAAATGCAGCCAATTAGCTGACGCCCAAAATCTGACCTACCTTCCAACGGCAAAAAGTATAAGGAGAAATATTTTCTGGGCTCTAAGGAGCTTATTAAAAACAAACCCCAGAGTTTGTGTTGTCACCAGTTGGCTCTTATAAACCAATGTATGGATTTTTTTCTCCCCGAATGGATGGATTTTATTAAGTGTGTATAAACTGTATTGTTCTCTTTGATAATCTTTGGATTCTACTGGCTTCAGTCTTAACTTTTGCAGCTCTCAGGATGGAGATTGCTGACTCAGCTATCTCTAATGAAAGCATATTTCCCACTTCATTTAGCTCACAAAAGTGTAGTAAGCTGTAGGATACAATGCCAACTGGAGGCCTGGTTGAGGTTTTGATTTGATGATAGCTATTTCTGTCATCCCTAAATTTGTCCTGGTAGAGAAGCCTGATAGAAATCCCAGCTGTGCCGAGGATCTCCAAGGGCAGATTTTCAAAGGACACCCTGGGCTTGCCTTGACACTGATGTAACATCATCACATTACAGAGTTGATCTGGAAGTTGAGGACATTTCATGTGGTCAAGGCTTTGGCATGGAAGGCACAGGGACAGATACGAACTTAATGGAATGGAGGAAAAGGTCTTCCCATGTCATGGCAAACACCTTATTCTTCATTCAACTCAGGGCTGCAGCTGCCAGTGAGACAGCTCATTCAGGCACCAATTTTCTGTGTAACCACTCTGGACACATCACTCTTTATTCCTCTGTTTTCCTTCTCTAAAATACAGCCCACATCATGTCACTCTTTTTAGTTCTTGTGGGCCTTGACAGCTTGGACTGAGACTGATTCTGCTACTGCCTCACTGGGGCCCAGAGGACAGAAAGACTTTTTCAAAGACTGCTGTGGACAGACAATAAAATGGATCTGCAGCAAACACAGTATAACTGTCACAGAGTCTTTACATCATTACCCAGAGGACAAGGCTTGAAGCAATAAAAGTGAGAAAGAGAGCACTGATGTGTGGAATGCATCATTTTATGCTCTTCACTATCTTTACGGCTGCACTGTGAATAATTAAACCACCAATGAAAACCAGCAGCGTGTGAGTGAGATACAATGAGTGACACAGATGATTTGTGTTTGGGAGCTGCCTCTGAATAAAAGTTTACACTGTGATAGAAAACAAATTAATGTCCTTTTACATTTTTTAATGTGAAATAAAGCCCTTTTTATTCCCCTGGAAGAGGTTTGTGTCTGTAGTGTACGCAAGAGGGCACCAGCCCTGAATGTGCCTAAAGCAACCAGGGGCAGCCAGATGGGATGGTCCTCACCAGATAAAAAGGGAAATATTTGGACCAGCCTTTGCTCAGATGGGTGGCTACACTCTTGTACACCTGAGAAATTGCTGGACCTCCTGTTCAATGCAGGCTCAGCCCTGGTCCTGCGTGACCCCCTCTGGCAACCCAGAGGACAC
Source organism: Lonchura striata (assembly GCF_050655825.1). NCBI lineage: Eukaryota > Metazoa > Chordata > Aves > Passeriformes > Estrildidae > Lonchura > Lonchura striata. The sequence goes on along the minus strand of NC_140719.1, from coordinate 6,079,758 downwards.
ATCTGCAGAAATCTGTCACCTCAATCCCATGGACTCCTCCCATGACCAGCAACACAGGGCTGATGGATCCCTCAGTCCCATAAAAACCAGAGCTGACTGTTAAATACAAATTACCTGGCATATTATGAATGAGGAAAGTTAATTTTTCAAAGAATATTTGACAGCACCTCCCTGGAGGGCAGCGCATATTAATTCCTGAATGAGAAGTGGATGATTTTGGCCTGGTTCTAGTCTAGCTCAGACACCCTGGACGTGTTTCATTCCCAGCTGGGTGTTGCACTCACATCACAACTTAAATCTCCACAACCCTTCTCCCACCCCAGCCTCCCTATCCTGCAAAAATTACAACAATGATTTCATTGCGAGCAATCTTACCTTTTCTCCTGCTATTCCAGGCTCCCCCACCGGACCAATGAAACCCATTAGACCCTGAGGAAAGAGAAGAGCACAACTAATTTTCAGTTTTTATTTGCTGAGAAAGTAAACAGTTCCTTTGGTCCACCTTGCTGGTTGCAATAGCACAGCATCCCTCGTATAATGCTCAGTAATTCCTACTGGCTACCAGAGCGGATGGAGTTGCTCCCGGCCATGGGAATGTCTAACTCCACAGCTGGTTCTGCTTTAGGGGCCAGCTGGAACAGCAGCACGAGGATCTGCAAGAACCACAACACACAGCGCAGTGGATGAGTGAAGGAAGGAAGGCTGAGTCCATAGTGTGGCTTTGTTCTGTGAGCTTTTCCCAAAACAGCTTCCCCAGGAGCTCCTGGGTTTCACAGAGACAGATTTACCATCGTTTTAGCAGCTGGACTGCGTAGACTTCTTCTGGGTTAATCCAAGCTGCCTCAGCCCTTTGTGCAGATTAATTTTGCCCTGGATAGTGCTGTGCTGGTGGGATGCCAGTAGGAAATAAAGGTTCCTGCAGCCAGAGAGGCCAGCAGGGCAGTGGATCTTGCACACTACTCAGAAACCATCTTGGAACAAGCCTCCAGTGTAAGCTCAGGGTTTAACAATGATTGCAATAACGAAGAGGCAAACAGAACTGCTTTTAATTAGGAAGATGGAAACAGATGCAATCTCAAGAGAAGATTCCTGAGAGTTAAGATAAATCAACCTCCCTACCAGCTCCAGTGGTTTCTGGCTCTGGAGGCACCTATCTCCTCTGTGCCATGATGGAAATACCAATTAGCCATGGGACGACAGCTACCAACAGAAAAGCTCCACTACCCTGCAGGGGTGTCACCAACCTTTTTGAAGTGGTCTCTGCTTTGAAATGTCCTTTGTGTCTGAAGCTGAGGCAGTCCTGGAGCACAAGATTGTCATCATGGCCAGGCTGCATGGACCAGACACCTGTGGCAAGCAGAGGTGGACTCTGCACAGATTGCCCAGAGCAGGAATCAACTGGAGAGCAGAAAACTCTGCAACATCTGCCTATGCAAGGCTGCCACTGGGTGGCATTGCTGAAGGCTGCTGGGTCAATTGTCCTTTCAATTAGACACAAGTGCAGGTACACAACTGCATCCAGTTTCTGAATTTTCCAATATCCCAAGGCCACAGAGAAGGCAAATGTTATGGTAGAGAAAGGCAAAGCAATGAGATGCAACAGGGAAATGTGTTGCTAAGCAAAAATAGACAATAAAGGAAGAAAGAATACATCTCTTGTTCATTTCCAGTTTCTTGGAAAACCACAGAACTCTTTCTCTCTCTCCTGGGAATATGCTTTTCAATAAATGTCTGGTTCCTTAGGCCAGTTCCTGCAGAAGAGGGATCCCTGCTCTGCAGAAAGCATTGGTCCCATTCAGAACAAGACTGTTTCAAACTCCCTTCCAAGGGCTGCTGCATATCCAACCTCAGGCTTGAAGGTCAGTGTCCATGGCAGCATCCACCCTAAAAAGCCTCTCAGGAATCTGGGTCTCGAAGCCAGGTGTACTGGTGATGCTTCTGAAGCTGGCCTGCTGGTGCTTTGCAGAGGGGTTTGCAGGGATCTGAGCACACCAAGAGTCCCCAACACCCTCCTGAGATCCCCCTCACTGTCACAGATGTGCTGCTTGTTATGGCAGCTTGTGCAAAAACCTGCTGGCATGGCCAGCACTGATGGGATGGAAGAGGAGCACAGCCAACATTTCAGTCCGAACCCAGGGAAAATTCTGCCTGTGCTGGTGCACAGTGGTACTGCACAGGGGAAGATGTCACTGCTCCCACGTGAGGGGAGCATCCCATGGTGTGAACGTGAGATGCAGAGCAGGGGCCTTGCAGCTTCCAGCACAGTAGTTCTGCAGAGTTTGCAGCCAGCACTGTCTGCCCTGAGCTAAATTAACCGACATTGCTGTGTCTGCAAGCAGACAAATTCGAGATAGATATGTCTACGCCAAATAAATCTCAGTAATTTATCAGGAGTATAAGAAAAAACAGGGGAACATTGGGTAATGAGGTTCTTCACTGGCCAAAATAGGATAGCCGCTAAAGGCAAGGAGATTTAGATTTAAGACAGAAAGATTTAAGTTTTAAGAACCACAAGAGCTGCCAATGGCAAATATTTAATCAAAGCAGACATGAATTGTGGTCATTACACTAAAATGGCTGTGGCACAACATATTTTTCTCAGGTTCTCAGGGCTGGAAAGAGGGCCTGCATCAAACAGGGCTCTGGGCAGTGTGTGTAATGATGCACGTGAAGTCCCAGCAGCAGTGGCTGCCCGGATAAAGGCCCACAGTATACAGGAAAGAATGTAAAACATTTATATTAGACAGGAGTTCAGCATGTCGCTCATGATTCAGTCTGCTGTATTCCGCAGCCAAGGGCATGGCGGAAAAGGGATGGAGATTGTTAAAAAGTTGCTGGGGGCTTGGTGGGGAAGGGGGAGCAAGGAAAGGAGGGGGGGATTGGTGGGTTGTAATTCCTAACTCCTGTCTCGCTTTCCCCATTTATTGCCCAGTCCTGTCATAATTAAGCCCCCGCTCTTGGCTCCATCAGCAGAGAGCAAGTCAGCAATGAAGCCTTGCATAAATCATAGCCCATTTGAGAGGAACCAGCGTGAGCAGGGTCTCCCAGGGACGGGACCGCTGGTCGCTCCCAGCGGGAACCGATCACGGCCTTTCTGTTTTACTGCTTCGCCAGAACTCAAAACAAAACAAACCAGGGACAAAGGACGGGAGGGAGTAAATGTACAATCCTCCCATTCAGATGAAAGAAAGGGAAAGTAAAACAGTAAATATCACAGCTTAAAGGAGGACGCTCTGACCCGCAAAGAACAGCCATGTGGTTTAACCCTCTGTGCACCGGGCTCAGCCCTGCCCTGCTGCTGTGCTGGGTTTCCACCATCCTGGGGAGGGAGGGAGGGAAGGTGAAGATGTGCCCTGAAATCCCTGAGTGAGATGTCTGGAGGTCAGAGATTGCCTGGAGGAGAAGGTGAATGGGCAGGAAAGGAGCAGTGCTAACATGTGGGAAACACCAGTGCAGTTCCCTGCTGTGTTCTTGGTGACCCTCTTGACCTTGGCCAAGACAATCAGGACCTCCCCACCTGCAAACCTGACATTACAGCCCCTCTCCTTTGGAAGGGGAAAGACATGAAGGAGATGGTGCTGGTGTCCTTTGACAAATTAGCTTAGAATACTGAAATGGAGACAACATACTTTGACCTTAAAGGACAAGAGAAGAACGTTGGCTGTCCTTCCCAGCACAGAGCGATGGGAAGGGGGCTGACCCTGACACAGCCCCTGAGTCAGCAGGGCTGTCACTTCTTGCACAGGGGAAGGGACTCAAACAGCTGCTCCTGCTATGACAGGACCTCCCCAGTCCCATTAAGGACATAAATCACAGCTTTCAGCCGGCACAACTCTTCACTAGGATTTTCTAGAACCAAGCAGGTGGTCCCTGGGATGGCAGAACCTTCCTGCCTGCTGCAGGGTGTTGCTTCTCCCACAGGGCTCTCTGACCTTCAACAAGGACATTTGGGTCACATTCTCCTGCTGTGCATTCCCAGCTTGGGGACAGGAAGGCTTCCCTGGCCAGAGGCCTCCTATTCCTCTTCATATACTTCTGACTCCATCTACAGGCAAGGAAGGGTTAACCCACACATTTCCAGGGTACTGGGGAGCCTGGCAGCTGGAATCCTTCCAGCACATGGAGACAACAAGCATCTCATGAATGATCTTCCCGAGTCTGTGTCCTTGCAATGGAAAAACAATGCATCAGGGATGGCCCTGTGGCTTAAAACCTCATTTTTCAACGAGAGCTCAAGTGTCACCGGAAACCTCACAGAAACTCCCGTGTTTTCCTAAACAGATGTCCCTAAGAAAGGGAAGAAATCCCCAATGAGATGGATGGCTGATTTCTTCTCATGCTGTTATGCTGAGATTTTCTACTCTGAGAGAAACCATTTGTCAGGCAGAGCAGCAGGAGTGAGAAGTGTGACCACCCTTAGTGTGGAATAGAAAACATCCGGGTCTCCACAAGGGAAAACAGGGTGAGGTGATGGTGTCTGCAGTGCCAAGGGCCTGGGCTCATCCTCTCAGGGCTCTGCAAAAACCAACCCGGCCTCAACACCAAGTGCTGAAGTTAAAGTGGAGGGAGGAAGGAAACCCCAACACTCCAGCATCGTTCAGTGGAGATGTGAGGGGAGTGGAGGTTATTTCTCATTACTCTGGAGAGACATTTTTGTTCTAATTACTTGACTGGTTCAGAAATGGAAATTTTCTGGGTGATATTTCTAGACAGAGACTAATTGACTAAGAATAACACAGGCAGCTTTCCTACCACTGCGCTGGTTTCAGTGTCAGCAGAGGCCAGCTGTGTTTTCTTTTCGATGAACAGTGCCTACAGTTCTCATCCAAGGTCAGTCCTGAGGGAAGTTAAAGAATAATAATCCTAATGATGCTTTGCCCTCCAAGGACAATGTCTGGTTAAGGATCTCAAAGCACTTCTAAATATTCATTTTTAACAGTATCCACAGGTGCCACTTCAGAACAGGAGGCACTGGGCTAAGCTCTGCTCAGGGCTGTCTCACACCTTTCACAGAAGGGGAAACTGAGGCACAAAGCACTGGAAAGTGTTGCCTGAGACTGTACAGAATCTGATAAAGCTACAAGCAGAACTCAGATGTGGAGAACAACTTTGCCCCTTTAGTAGTTGCTCTTCAAGGTCCAAATTAACAACCATAACACAGAAAAGGCTCTCTTTCCAAAGTAACCACCTCTAATATATACTGAGGCTGGTATCAGACTGCTGGTACTGAAAAGGATCCACCTTGACTTTTGTAGACTTGCTTGATCAGAAACCCTTGGAAGAAGTGACCCAAAGAAGAGCCAGAGAGGCTGACAAGCTAAACCAAACCAAATCAAGCGTGCTGACCATCCAGCAGGGAAAGTGTTGGGCAGGACAGCAGTGGTGAGAAGCTGCACCCGCAGTGTCAGGGCCAGCTGCCACAGCCAGTTTGGTGTGGTCGTGCAGGAACACACAGAATTTGTTGGAGGCTCCGTGGCTTCACTTTCAGGGTTGTTGGTGGACAAGTTTGTGGGTTTCAATCACAGAGATGTGGGAACAATTGTTGCTTTTTCCTTGATGCCTGTGGCTCCCCCCAAAGCCTACAGGGATAATGCATGTTCTGGGTTATGCCAGCAGAATGTTCTCCATGGAATTACAACAAAATGCAGCTCAGTGTCACTCTTCCCCAGGGTCTGGTTTGTTCAGCTGCTGCCTCCTCTACTCCCCAGAAAATTTAGGGGAAGTGAAAGCAACATAGCACCCAAAGCAGAGAATCCTATCCTTAAAGCCTGGAACCTGGAGCACCAGGGTTGTGGGCAGCTTTAAGGTGGCCAGAAATCCCTGGCCACTGCCCTGTGCCTGCACTCTGGGCATCCAGGACATGCTGTACAGAGGAGATCATCAAGGAGACAAGGAAAATAAGGAATTTACCTGCTCACCAACTTTCCCTGGTCGGCCACGGTTTCCTGGCTCACCCTGCAGGACAAGGAGACAAGGGCACATGGATTACTGGGTGCTGCCAGCCTGACCCTGGGCACAATGTGGCTCTTTGTACACCTATTATTTGGGCTGCAAAGTGTGAATTGGGGAAAATCTGTGAGAAACAACAACCTACAAAACCAACTGTGACTTGGAGGATAATCCAAAGTAAGAAACACTACTGACACAAACATGGAGGAAACGCTGTTCTGGAGTGAAATGCCCCAAAAGCTGGTCCTGCTGTAGTAAATAACCTTCAGAAAGCCACACTGAAACATAAGATATCTATTGCCCAGCCTATGTCCTGGTTACTTTATCCCAAAGTTTTATAAAGCATAAGAAGAAAAGATAACCCAAATATTCCCAGGCAATGCTGCACCCTGATTCTGCTGTTGTAAAACCTCAGACAGGCACACGTTACTGTCACATGGAGCATCCACAGGAAAACTGCAGCAAGAACCTACATGAGATAAATCCCAGTGCAGGAAGAAGGAGTTCAGAGAATGAAAGTGATGAGGGGTGAAGGAGAAAGCAGAGGGAGAAGGATTGCACAGCCCCCAGGGATCAGGGCAGCTGTGGCAGCACGTGCAGGCAGTCAGAGTGCCCTGGAAGGGCCATCCAGAGACCAGGCTCACCAGTAACCAGCAGTGTCTCCAGGACAGCAGCTGTATTTTCTCAGTAGGCAGATACTCCAGATGTGCTGCCAGACCACATTTTTGCTATTTACTGTTTGAAGAGGCTGTTTTTGTTGGGTTTTCTCTTTCCTTTCGAGTGTGGGTTTGTGGAGAGCATTGCCCTGGGATGTCTCCTGCTGATAATTAGGCAGCAAAGATAGGAATGATGTGCATTGTTTTAGAACAAAACCATGGAGAAGCAATGGAAAATGAAGTGATGATGGAGGGAGAAGTTGGTTAATATCAAAAGAGGAACACATTTGTTTATAATAGCTTAAAAAATGCACCATCATTCTTTTTGAAGAAAGAAGCAGAAGCTAAGACCCCAAAATTCTGAGAAAAAGAGGAACCCTCAGTTCTTTTGTTCTCTCTGGAATGAATACTTGGGAGAGTGGTAAAGGTGAGAAAAGACATTTCCCTCTTCCTTTCCTCCCTTCTACCCACTGCTTTCCTGATCAGGAACAAACTATTTTCTTACCTTTGGACCATTGGGACCAGGTGTTCCTGGAAACCCCTTCCGACCAGATCGACCCTGAAATACATGGAAAAACCATAAACATCAAAAGTTTGCAGCTGCTTTGGTCACAGGTGCTGCTTACATGCTTGTAAAATAAAAGATGAAGACAAAACTTTCATTTTCTGATCCACCTATTGCCAATTTTTGGGATATTTTACTATCCTGATGTGACAATTATGTGCAGACACATTACAAAAGCCTGACTTGGCAAGCTCACAGATATGATAATATTCTTTTTACTTCTACTGTGTTTCTGTGATACATCACAGAGGTCAAGTGGATTCTCTCTGACTGTCCAGTCTTTTTTCTTTTTTTTTGTCTTTTTCCTCTACTCATTGAAAAATACTATAAATCAAGGAAGAAACACAAGGGCTGGTTATGGAGATGGTTTCCAATCAATGTCATTTATCTTGAGGATGAACTGTTTAAACATTAGACAGTTTTTCAAGGTTTATGATTTTAGGCAAGTCCTAAACTCAACACCCTATGCAAGACACTTCCTGGACTTTCAGCCATCCTGGATCAAGCAATCAATCAAGCCCTGGACAAGACAATAATTCACAGCAGGGCAGATTAACTTCCCAAACCAGGAGGGTTGAAGCTTTATGAGAATTTAACTACAATTCCATTGCAAAGTCATCAGAACTGATAATAGCTGAGTGAATAAATGAATGAAACCTACCTCTGGACCAGGGACTCCTGGTGGTCCTAAGGGTCCTTCATCTCCCTGAGGTGAAAAGAAATTAAAACAAAAGGCAAAGTAGTGACAAAATTTGGACTCGCCACGCAGCAAGAATGAGATGCCTGCAGTATGAGCAGCAGTTAAACACAGGCTGTGTGTTCAGCTGTCACATTTTAACAGCTGAGCCCTTCTGTCTTAGAGCAGCCTCTGAGGTTTCTCAGGGAAAAAAGATCTCAAGTCAAGTCCTGCCAGTAAAAGCCATCCAAAATTTGACCAAGGGAACACCAGTTGATTTGGCTGTGATGGGCTGGATTTGGCCACTAAGGTATCTTGGACATGCTGCCATAACTCTGCTTCATTTGATTTGGCAGGGATGTGAATGCTGTAGAGTTCCCTTTTTCTCTCTTCCCCCCTTTTCCCTCCCTTCCCCCCAAAAAAGCATGTTCCAAAATTTCCCACAGAACCATTTGGCAACTGTATGAATGTTTCCCTTTTGCTTTCAGCTGGGACTACACATGCTGCAGAATAGAGCTATCACAAAATCTCACACAGCAATTGGACTCGGTCCTCTCCCTTGGCTCCACACCAATTTCTAATGTGATAGGATCAGATCTACAGTTTCTAAGAGACCTTCAATTAAGCTTCACAAAAAATTATCTCAAGTGTCTAAAACCAACTGCCAAGAGAGAAATTAAAAGCACCCTTGGCAGCCACAGCCCGGCTGCTCTCGTTTCGGTGGTCAGCCGTGGTAATGAAGGGGCACTGGCAGGCTCAGGGTGGGACTGGGGGTCAGGAACCCAGCTCCAAGGCTCAGACAAACACCCACACTATGCCTCATTTCCAGAGGGATGCAATTCAGAGCCCTGACCCAGTGCCCTGGGTGACCACAGTGCGAAGAGCACGGTGCTGTGCTCTGCTGCACACTCGGAGTCCTGGAGCACAGCTCACACCAAACTCCATGTCCATGTCTTTGGGCTCACTTTTACACTCACTAACTAGAGCAAATTGAAGGCAGCTCGGTCACGCCTGCCTGAACCTGGAATGCAGGGCTTCGATTCCCTTTGTATTTTGGCTGGAATATTTTTTTTTCCTATTTCACTGCAAATAAATGAGCTAATTTGCATTAATCCCATTTAGAGAACAAGCAGAAGAGTTCCCAGAAAAAGTTAAGAATTATTAGTGCTATTAAAACGAGCTCCTGCCCATGCATGTGCTCAGTATTATTTACACAATGTCTCGTGACTCTGGACAAACAGCTTACACTGGCCTGAGTGAGAGGAAATTACACCAATGTCACTGGAGTTACAACAGGATAAACAGGGAGCCCAGACATTCTCTGCTGCTCCCATAATGTTCTTGCAGCTCCAGGACAATTAAATCAATGACAATTGTTCCCTTCATAATGACTGCAAGTGGAATGATGCTTCAGGTTCTGAGGTGAAGTGGTGAGTGAAAGCTCTCAGGTGCTGGGCAGATGAATTTCTGCAGAGCAGCAATTCCCATTTCCTTCTCTTTTTACAGAGGGATGTTTCTTCGTGTGAGAGAGCAGAGTCTGCAGGTCTCATGGTTGAAAAGGAACACACTTGAAAGGAGCAGGAAGCAGATGCCAGGCCAGGGCATGTCTGTGCAGGGGAAGGTGCAGGGAAAAGAGCTCTAACACCCATCTGGGGGTGGGGGAACAGGCTTTAAAAGCAATGCCAAGGCAGAATTTAGGGTCAGCAGATGCCAGCAGTGACTGGAAGCAGAGATCACAGGCCTTGGAGATCACACAGCTTAGAGGAAGCTCCTCCTCTTCTGCACATCTCTAATCACTCAGTATAAGCATCTGCTTCCAGAGTCAGAGAGACTAGAGCATTTTAAACCACAGACACCATTTCACCATGCATTAATTTAGAAAATTCAGCATTGTTCTTTAAATCAAACCTCTTTTGAGCTGAGGATACTTACCTCTTGTCCAGGCAGTCCTCTTGGCCCAGGTAAACCTCGTGCTCCTGGCTTTCCCTGAGAAAGAGCCAAAGGAAAAGATACTCAGAAAATAGAAACATAAGCTCAGAAGGGCAATTAAAATGAGAAAGTCTCTTTCACAGCCACGGGACATTATCCAATGTCAATTTTGCTACAGGAAAAAAAATCTGAAGCAAAGAAAACGCTGCACTTGGAGGGACCTCAAGCCAAACAGACCAAGCTGAGATGCTGGCCAGGACAATCTTTAGGAATCTCCTGGGCTTTCTCTCTTCCCCCCTTCCCACTACTTTGTTTTCCCTGGCTGCTTCCAACCCCACACAGAGTTGCAGTCTCTGCTCTACTCACCTTCAGACCTTCAGGACCGTTTTCTCCTGGTGGGCCAATGTCACCTGGGAAGCCCTGGAGAGAATGAGGAACAGTCAGAGTGCAAAGGTGGAATTCTGCAGGCAGTGTCAGCCTCTGTGAGTGGTTTAGCAAAAGCCTAAGGGACAAGATGTGTTACATGCTGGCAGTGTCCGTGTGGGGGCCAGCATGGCTTTGGGAAGGAATGGGACACAACAGAGCAGCACCAGCAGTTTGATGGAAGAGCAGCCTTTCCCAGCAACTCCCTTTAGGTCCATCTTCTTACAAGATTTATTGCAGTGAGGGCCTCCCTGTCATCACACAGCTAAAAGCAGCCATTTGGGTTTTAATTAATCTTTCTGAGCCAGCTCATAACCTCTGTGCTCCCAGAAAGGAGCTGCAGCCTCGGCGACAAAGGGAAGCAGGCGAGGAATTAGGAAAGGTGCTGACACCCTCATTAGCTGCCGTCAGCCTGGCAGGGCTCCTTCCCACCCACCCAGCCACCCATCGAGGAGGAAACAAAGGAATCCGTGCTTATTTCCAATAGCAACAAAGAGGAACGATTGCTAAGTGGCAGCACAAAGTTGAGAGCCCTTCCAGACCCTGTGAAATGCCAGAACGCTGATGAGGGGAAAACAGACCATCAGTTGTGCTGGAAGTGGCTGTCTAGCATCTTACAGACCTTGTCTGGTCACTTAGGAAGGAGAAAAATGATGGTGTGCTGGGGGAAGCTCCTCCTGCATCCAAGGTATCACTGTGACACTTTTTTGGTAAGGGCAGTAGGAGGATTTTCTACTTTAAATGGTGTTTAGAGGGGGAAAACTGAAAAAAACGCTTTCATTTTATCTATAACAAAAAAGGAGAAGGAAAATCAGGAAGCCATGAGATGTAAAATGGGTCATGAACCCATCTTGATTCTTCGCACCCCATCACCACTCATGTGCCATCATATCCCAGCAGAGAAGTGAAGCCCTAGGCTGGAAGGATGTGAGAAGGAGGTGGTGGGACGTACCTCAGGGCCAGGTGGTCCTGGAAACCCAACTGGTCCTTTGTCACCGACTTTTCCCTGCAGAAATTGGAAAAACATGGGGAAAAGTGAGCTGGCTGCTGGCTGTCAGGTTTCCTCTTTAGAGCAGCACATCCCTGCCAAGCTGTCTTTGCAGCTGGGCTCGGAACCTTAGACAGGGAGCTGAGGAAGCAGAGGGTGCTTGGTTACTTACCAGGGGGCCTGCCTTCCCTCGTGCCCCAGGGACCCCAGGCAAACCCTGACTGCCCTGAGAGAGACACATTTTTTTCAGAACACAATGAGGCATCAAATAAATTCCAATTCCCCAGGCTCCAGCTTTGCTGCAGAATGAGGAGCATCTCCTAAAGGCTGGACTCAGCCCTGCATGGAGCTGGGACAGCTGCACTGATGTCAGTGAGATGTTTCTGAAGACAGCCCTGAATTTAGCCCCAAAGAACACGAGCTGCTGCAGTTGGCTGTGGCTCAGAGCCACGCAGGCTCCAGCACAGGGCTCTGTGCAACGTTTGTCAGCCACACTCAGTATCACATTAAATCACAGGGGAGAAGTCATTTGATCAGAAGTTATACAGAGCATTAAGTGGTTCCCTGGGTCAGGGTTTAAGTTGCTGCACTGAGCAGACAAAATCTCCTGAGTCTGCAGCCACTGGACCACACACATTCACACACATCCCCATCAATCCCATCACTTCCAACCTCTGCTAGAAGCCATAGCCCCTACAAAGAAACCCTGCAGAACTGCTCTTACTATGAGTAACTATAAAATCCGTATTCTGATGTGGATTTTAGAAAGGCACAGCATACCCCAAATGGGAACTATCCAAGCAGGGGAACCTGACAGCAGGATGCAGCTAATTCCAGCTCCTAGTGGAGGAGCTGAGAAAACTGTGGCCACTGCCATGTAAGGGGAAAAGAACAATGGAGAGAAGAAAAACAATTACCTTGTCTCCTTGGAAGCCGATATCTCCTGGAACACCTGCTCTTCCCTGATCACCCTGGGTACACAGCACCAGAGAGTTAAAAGAGGCAACAGCAACAGCCAAAATGCCCAGGTTGATGCTTAGAAGGTGCTTTGTATAGGAAAAGTCTCAACTCCAGCTCCACTCAGAACTGAACTGCTGGCAAGCTGCAGATCACAGTGAGCGTAGCAACACCCTGAACAAAGTGTGTATTTCCCAACTTGATTCTAAGGTGAGAAAGGAAACTGTGGGAGAGCAAAAACCAGGAATTCCCCAGCATTGTGTATCTATAGAAGCTGCAAGAAGAGAGAGCACATTCCTCTGGCTGACAGCAACCATGACGGTGGTGAAGTGTTAAATTCAGCTGAACAGAAGAGTTCAGTTTTCAATGAATGAGCCTTTTCTCTCACAAGGCTCTACAGAAAAGAAAACAATCCTCAGGGTTTCTGTGAGCATATCCTAGTCCTGACATCAAACATCAATCCTCTTTCACAAGAAAACAAGAGCAGCTTCTGGCAATGCTTTAGTACTGCCCCACTGCCAGTCTGAGCTGAGATTCCCTGGGAGGAGTCGGCTGGTGTTCACTGGGGTGGGGAGCCCACCACTGACAATATTTCCTCACCAAGCTGTCTGTCCCTAGCTGGACCAACATAACAGATTCTGACTCTCTGGGTAGAAGCCAAATATTCCTGAAGGTTTTCCAAGGAGCAGTGGGCTACCTTGCACTGGCTCTTAGCCCTGCTGTGAGCAGCTCTGGACCAAATCACCTCCTGATGCCCCTTCCAGCTTCACGTATTTAGTGATTTACTTAAACAAAGGATGAGTCAATGATGGGGCAGAGAAAGGAAAATTCTACTTGGGAAGTCAAGGGAGGGATGACTACAATAACTTGGTACAATGACAAGACCCAACAAAAATAACTGCTGGAGGAACTCTGTCCCATGAACTTGGCTTTCCAGCAAAAGAATGAGCCACTCCACGGCTATATGTTTAAACATAGCCCACATGGGAGACATATGGAGTCCTGCAACAGAGCCAAAGTCCACAGAGAGATGTCAGAGAAAGTCCACTTCACTTCAGAAAAGCCACCCACTTGTTATCAGAAAGCTGAAATAATTGTAACTACTTCAGTAACATGCAGGGGATAATCAAATTGTGGACGGTTCAGGTTTGAGTTGGTAAAAACTTTTCAAAGACAATTTTTCAGAAGGAAAAAAATTAAGAGCTATGCAGATTCAATGATGGAAACATTTCATGGATTCACGCTAAATTTGCTTAAATGTTTTGGCAAATGTTCCCGGAACATTTCACTGAACCATCTTCAAAACAAGTCTTTTACATAGCAAAATTAAAATGTTGCTCTTAAAAATGTTAAATTGATTTTACTCATTTGGTTTTTAACCTAAAATATTTTAATTTGAGTCAAATAACCAACATTTTGTTTCATCTGAACTATTTTCCATATTTGTTTTTTTTTTTGGCAATGCAAAATGGAAACAATCAGCTCTTTATACAGCTTCAGTTCGGAAGGAACCCAAGTATTAGATACAACAGAAAAGGCAAAGAAAACTACTGTGTGACCCAGCTCCTCCACAGACTTTTCTCATCTTCTCTGAATTTTCTACTTATTTTATGTAGTCCAAGGCTTAAAACACTGAAATCTACTTAATTCTGACTCCTGACTGAAGGCAGCATGAAAACAGCTTTTCTGGAAGTGACAGGTTGCCTCTGAGGTTTGTCTTTATCATCAATTCTGAGGGTCAAAGAAGAAAGATGATATTTTTTATTAAGCAATTTTCTACCCAGACAGTACAAGTGGCCAGTGAAATACTGTTTCAGAAGAAATACTCGGACATTAAGTAATAACTACTAAAATAAAAGAGTTTCCTGAGCATAGCAAAACGCAGGAGCAAACCTTTGTTTCCAACCTTTAGGAAAAGTGGCGCGTGACTGTGAAACCAGTTTTCAAACAACTCTGAGAAATTAGAGAAGGGAAGAAGAAAATGGGAAAACAAAACTCATCTTTTAACCTGAGCTGGACTTCATGCCAGATGTTCACATGTTATTGTGACAGCACAGCAAAATGTCACGGCATGAGCAGTCCATCTATGGCTGTTAATTTTTTAAACCAGAACTGAGGACTGGAGAATCACCTTTTACCTGCCCTGGAACTGGCACCTGGGATCTGTGTCCTTAATATGAGGGAAAAATTACAGAGGAAAGAGGTCAGGCATGTTTGTTATTAAAAACTGCGATGCTGAGATGATGAAATGGGCCTGCAAGGACTTGGTTCACAGGGCAGGAAAAGGAATGTAGGATCTGAAATTACAAACAGCCCCTGCTCATGGGATGTTGCCTGTGCTTCATGTTTCACCTATAAAAAGAAATGCAGCTTCAGACAAGCCGAGGCCCTTTGTAACCCAACACAAACAGAGAGGGGCTACAAGGGAAAGGACAAATGCACAGCTGTGGGATATGTTTGCAGACTGTGGGGTGCAGAGGAGGCTGTTGTGCAAAATCCCCTCAATTTTCCTCGATTGGAAGTCTCTGTTGCCAAGACTTCCTGCTTAGCAATGCAGAGAGCTAATGCCACACAGCTCCAGAGGTATTTGCCTGAGCCATGTCCTCCACAAGTTACAGATGTCCTGATTCATCAGACTCCTTTGTGAGAACAAGTAGCTGGGATTTCCTCTGCTTCCTCCACCTTTCCCTGCACTCATCACCCAATCTGGTCTTCTCAAGCCACTCTTTATTTCAGAGTTACACAGTAATTCCACTTCTCCCTGTCAGAGCAGATACAACCCTCTCTTCCCCCTCTCCTTTCCTCCATGAAAACACAGGAATGGAAACAGGATAACCTGGATCTGCCTGTCTAGCTTCTAGATAAAAAGATGTGATTTTTGCTGGAGGAGTGAGATGTTGTCCCTTATTCTGGTTCACACCTGGCCATGTGGTGTGAGGACATTCTCCCAGGCAGATTGAGGTGGCAGATCAGTGACATTCCTGCTGCCTACACAAACATCCAGCACCCTGTCATTGTTCTCAGGTTTTACCAGCATCTATCTGACTGCTGCTGACTGAAGGGAGTTTTCCTCAGCTACAAAAAGACAAACCTGTACAAGGCCACGTGTTTTTGGATGTGACCAAGACAGATGGGATTAATAGGAGCTTGCAGACATCCAATTAAATCTTCATCAAGCCAGGAAGGCAGGATGATCTGCAGCCTGGAGTTTACAGGGGGGAGGAAAAGGTTTCCTGCACCTCAGGAATGTGGGATTGTTGGGGGATGGATAATTCTGCACTTGTGAGTATTTTAAGGATAACTCCAGAGAGAGCCACAAAGCATTTGGTTACTGTGATAGCAGTGTCTGGGGAAATACTGGGCAGAAACAGAGCAGTTTCTGTAAAGTGATGGAGACTGAACTGTCCAGGAAGGTTAGTTGTGCTAAACAGTGATTTAGATCTTGGTGATTCTTAAGATATTTAACCATTTCTCTCAAGGAGTGGATGGAGGAGTCGGTGGACTCCAGGATCTGGGGTTTAGTCCAGAAACCAGCTACAGTGTCTTAAGCTTGTCCTAAAGAAAAAACCCTTCTTTTGCCTTGTCATTCCACAGAAATGGGAAAGCAACTCAAAGGAGAAATGGAAATTGCAGACACAGGAGTCCTGGCAAAGAGCTGCTATAGTATAAGAAAAGTTGAATCAACTGGTTTGACACTACTCCCCCCCTGTGCAGTCTGGGCTGCTAAATCATTCTCTAAAAGCAAACATCTAAGAAGAGAATAAAACATCTGACAGGAGGAGGAGAATGCACTTAATGGTCATTTTCCACTGCCCTCCTAAGCAATCAGAGCCAGCAATAAATAACTGCACCTCCCACTCCTTTAGACTAAATAAATCCTACAGCTGAATATCTGTAGGAGGAGGGCTCTTGTGACAGTGAGACATTTACACACACAGCTTCATGCTGATTTAGCTGAAGCTGTGTGTTTTGTGCCAGCACCACTAAATCTCTGCAATCAAGGCCCCTCTCCTTTTTGCTTTTTCTAATGTGATTTATATCAGTTTGGGACAAGGCAATTTCCTCTCAGTAGGAAGCTGAACTGTGGTGAGGCTCCTTGAACAGGAGCAGAAGTACCTAAGACACAACAGTTTTTCCAGGGGATCCACCTGGTTTGTTTGATACAGGGCTGCTTTTTCACACCACATCTTTCCCCTAAATGCATTAATGCAAGCTCAGTGTCAGTGTTGGATCATCTCCTCCCCATCCCAGTATGTAAACAACATAAAACCAGTGTAATTATAAAAACACCAGGTAATTGGACAGTTACTGTCATCATCAGTGAAAGACAAGAGCTCCAAAGAGGATCTGAGCATAATTTATCTATACTCCATGGAAAAGGAGATGGGGCAGATATCAAAGAAAGAAAAATTGAAACTAGAGTGTCACGAATGGAGGGAGAGTGAGAGGATGGGGTATAGATGGCCAGAGTGGAACCAGCACTATGATGCTGAATAAGAAAGAGAAACTAGAAAGAGGGTTTCACATGCAAATTAAAACACAGTGCAATAAGGGAGTATTCAGATCACCTTATCACCTTTCAGTCCATGCTCTCCAGGGTTTCCCATCAGCCCCTGAAACAAAAGGAAGTTCAGAGTGAGGCTGAGCCATGGTGGAGACTGGCTCAGGTCTGTGACATTGCTGTTTGCTGATGGGGCTGGTGGCTCAGACCCACAGCAGTGGCCTGGGACAGTCTCAAGGTCAAATGCCAGACTGCTCCCAAAGTGTGCTCCATCACACATTCTTCATGTGGGAAAATGCTTCTGGAATTCTCCACTGACTTACACCCACTGCAGAGCACCAGTGGGATGTTGTGTTCAGCACCACTGCTGCCCATCCTTTCTCTCAGGACAGTCACCACTGCCCCAAGGAGGAACAGAACAACCTTCAGCCCAGCTCTGGAGGGATGAGAGCTCAGAGATTCCCTCACCTTTAATCCTTTTGGTCCTGGATAGCCAATTGGTCCAACAGGGCCCATGTCACCCTAGTGAGAGAAAGAAAATTGCCGCAGTCATTGGGTGCAAACCCAACAGATCACATGCGGTGTGAAATTCCTCTGATATCCAGTCTTGGTGTCCCTGAAGAAATGCACTATTGATATCAACAGAAGCAGCATCCTGGTATGAATCAAGGCTCTTTGAATGTGCAGACAGCCCTTAAATAAATGCAGCACTCAAAGAAAAGAGAGGAGAGACAGGAGGTGGGGACAGAGGTGTCTCATCCTGCTGCAGTGAGAAGCCAGCATTGGTGGCATTGTGTGCTGGGACTTATTCTAACACAGGAGGACAGCAGAGCTCTGGCTGCTCTGGGCACCCATGTGTGATGCACAACAGAAACCCTTCAGTGCTGGTGTTGAAATGGGCTCTGGCTGCTCCCTGCCATGAAGAGAGGCAGTGACAGGGTGCACCAGCCTGGCCTCAGTGTGTAAATAAACAGGGCAGGCTCCCTGAAGGAGCGATTCTGCAGCCGCAGCCCCGGGCCCGCGGTCACGCAGAGAGAGCTGGGCTGCAGCCACCCCAACAGAGCCCTTTTCATACCTCCTAGCATAAAGGCTGCTTGTAGAAATGCCTTTACTTAGAGCTCTGCCCACATGGTTAATTAGGAGAGCAAGAGGCTTTAGTTACACCTAATTCTGCTCTTCAGCCTCTCTTACACCGTGAACTGAACTCTGCAGGGTGCGTGAGGCAGCCAGAGCCTGGCTGGTCCCTGGGGTGGCTGCAGGTGCCAAGGACAAAACTGAACAGGGGCCATGTGTCACCTTCTCCATGCCCTGCAGCGTGGGCCCTGTGTGCACACCCTGGATAAGGAGCTGGAGCTGTCCTCCACAGGGAGGACAAGGCAGGATGGATGTGCTCTCTTCTCCCCAGGAGGATGGAGGGGTCACTCTCAGTCTGTCCCACTAGAGATGTTTCAGCAGCCTGAATTCAGGAGATGCATGTTACCCTGGGACACAAGATCTGACTCCATCTGACCTGAATCTCAGTTTGAAGTTTGGCTGGGCCAATGTGGAGGGGAGGACAGGCAGTTTCTGACTCCATCACTTCTAGAAGGATCATGATCACTTTTGCCATCTCTGACCTTACACTTTCTAACAAACCAAACATCTGTGAGATAAAGGCGACAAGGAAAAGATATATCTTTCCGAAAGCAAGGAGGAATATAATTCAATCTGGACTATACCCTCAATGGTATTGTTTTAAATAGCAATCTTTATATTCCAGCTTTTTGACAGGAGCACATCCTTCCTGCTACTATGGCTAAAGTACTCCCCTCCACTAATGAGGGGAAGCAGACCTAGTTCGTGGTTCCATGGACAACCTTCCTGTGAATCCAACTCTGCCTCAATCCCCCAACTCCAAGATGGGTGCATCACTATATTCCCTGCTGTTCCTTCAAGGAATGTAAGATTTCTGGGTTTGTGCAATGCCTACTGCAATGGAGGCCTTGATCTAAGCTGACACACACACTCCTGTAATTTAAGCTATGGAAAGGCAAAAGGGGAAGGTTTTAACCATTCCTCACAAGTCAAATTTCCATTGTTTGTCACAGCTGAGGAGGAATCATTATGAAAGAATGCAGTAGTAGTAACAGAGCCTACCAATTTTTGTGCATGGAAGGGAATAACCTAAAACAAGTCCCTTGACCTAAAAATAAATCATACTATGTTCAGCTGGGCATTCACTAACCCCAGCACAGCTGCCAGAGGAGGAGCTGCCACCCATCCTTAGAGCCATTTATCTCCTGCTGGGGGAAAAGTGTAATGAAGGGTGGAATTTGGCTGAGTACAAAATTACCTGGATTAGTGATGGGATGGTGAAAGTGCTTTTAAAATTCCTGTCTACCCAGAGGACATTCTATTCCTGCCCTCAGACTCTCCATTGAACAAGAACTGTGTGTCCCTGAGGTCACTGCTTACAGGGACTTGCTTTTTAAGAGGTCCTGGTATGGAATGAATGCTGCATCTTTGAAGGAATACCCTGGCAAATGCTATCAAAAGGGCAAATTATCACTAACAACAGACATCTAATCTGTTTCCTTTTGCTTGGAAAGGGTTTGCCCTCCTCCACCTCCCAACCCACCAGGAAACCCCCTCTCTCCCCAGATGTCACACCTCCCCGACTTCTTCATCCTGCTCACAGGAAGAAAATCTGTGTGCAGTTAGGCAGGTTGAAAGGGTTAAAGCCCGACCAGCCAGATCTCCATTTGTTTTTGTACTTACAATGAGTCCAAGGACTCCAGGAGGACCTGGGGCTCCCAATTCTCCCTAAAAGGAAAGAGAAACCCACATGGTTATGGAACACTTTATAGACAAGCAGAGACTGAAAGGCAGCTTAGTGTTTCAAGGGCTTGAGGGAAGGGAAAAGACCATCCCTCCCCCTTCTATCCCCCCTCTCAACCCCAGCCCCTTTCCCCTCCCAAGCGATCCAGAACTTCCATTTTCAGGAGTGCACTTGTGAGCACATCCTGGGAAGACACAGGCTGCTTGTTGTTGGGCAGTTATTCCCAGGGCTGACTTCCCTTCCAGGAGCAGGCTGGACGAAAGGAACATTTCACTGGCCAGGGGAGAGGTGGGAGCCTGCCCCAGGTGAGCTCCAGCCACTGGCAGGGAGAGGGAGTAGGAGACATGGGGAGAGCAAGGAGAGGAAAGCTGCTGCTTTAGCATTGGGAAAGGTGAGGTTTTGGGAGTGGTTATGTAATAATAAAACTCACAGGCTGCATGGAAATGAAACTGGGTAGTTTAGGGAGAGGGTATGGCAGGTTCTGGTGCTGGCAAATGGGTCCTGGGAGTGTATGTGGCACCTTGGAGCTCATGATTCCAAGGGTCAGACTGCTGACAGGGCTTGTGGAGCTGGTTTGGCTTCTCAGCTTCACCACAAACTTTCTCTGTGTGAGCTCTTCAAAGACATGTAGGAGCACTCTCAGGTGCTTGATGAAGTCTTCTAGTGAAGTACAGCAGAGAAGCTCTGCCAGACCTCCAAAACTCACCTGTCCAGGTCCCTGGGCAGTTCAGCAACCATGGGGTGCTCAGCCTGTCCCGTGTCCCCCTCGGTGGCCTCACTGGCCATGCTAACAGTGAGGTGCTTGTCAGGGCAAGGACTTGCTCTCACACACCTCCATCTCCAACGGGGCCTCTCAAAACAAGTGCATTGGAAATGCTGAACTTCCCATTAACTCAGACAGCCCTGCCCCTGCTCTGGATCATGCTGGCTACTTGCTTTGACAGCCCTGCTTAGTTTATGGTGCACATCTGGTGGAGCCCCCGCAGTGCAATAGAGCTCCCCTTTTATGGAAAGATTTGCCCAGAGGAAGAAGGAAAGAGAAGGGGACGCAATGTGACTGGATGTGCTCAGGGCTCCTTGGGTAAAGGGTTACGTGTGTTTATTTTATGGGAAGCAGAGTAAAGGACTATTGGGCAAGCACACACACAAAAAAGCGTTTCATAATCTCAACCAGCCTAAAATTGCTTTTTTTTTTTATGGCCAGTTCCTTTCCTGCATACTTGGGACATCTGTGGAGCAATTGTTCCTCATGGGTGGGATTTCTGTGTCCTCAGAGCTACTGTTATAAGGTTGGCTTCAAGCTTTTAGCCAAGGCCTGGCATTAGGGGCTCAGGAAGAAGAGGGAGTATCCCAGGAATGCTGAGCACAGGAGCTGCACGGTGGCCTGGGTTTCCCAGGCAGCTCTGCAGGCTCCCAGGGTGGCTGGGCTGCAGGCTGGGTGGATGCTCAGCTCTTGGTCCCACCAGCTCCAAGAGGCACTTCCCAGATTTTCTGACTTGTGTCATATTGCTATTCCTCAAGGGAACGGGTGTATGTGGAAATGCATGACCTCACAGCTAACAGAAGAGGATTTCCTCTTGGAAGAGGAGGGGGTGGACTCCCCTGGGAGATGTGGACAGACTAGCTGTTAATTTGAGCCATTCCCTGGTCTAGGAAATGGAGGATTTACAAGTGGCCTTTCCTGGCTATCAGTCCCTGACCTGTGAGGGAAATCAGGCTCTATTCTCATTTTTTCAGCGCATGGACTGGGCACTGGGACAAGAGAGAAAGAGATGAATCAACAGCCCTTTCCCACGTCTAATTCCAGTGATTAAGAGCCTAATTGGAGTGGCTAAAGCACTGGGGGGGGAACATGGGATCTGGAATGCGATGGCTCGACAGTTCTCAGCGAGCTGGTAGGAGGGAGGAATGCCCCTGGGGCTGGAGGAGCCTGTGCCCGGAGGGATGGAAAGGAGGGAGGGATGGAAAGGAGGGAGGGATGGAAAGGAGATCCGAGGCTGTGGGTTCAGCCCTCCCCACGACCCGGGGATCAAACAGAGGATGTGGCAGCCGGGCCCGGCAGCTCAGCTGCACACCCCACCTACCCAACCTAGCATATTTGTGTGCTCCACAAACAGACTTTCTGGCATTTTTCTGCGTCTGTGACTCCACTTGTGACCCTGTGAACCTCCCTTTAAGTCAGCCCAAACAGTCTGTTTTCATTCTGCGATCGCCAAGGCACATTAATATTTAAAAGCCGTTGATAAGATGAAAGAGGAGCAATCCTTCTGGATGAATTAACGGGACATTTGCTGCTCTCCCAGGCTCTGAGAACAGCCATTCAGCTGACTGGCATTGAGAACTTCTTCTGAATGGGGCTTAGACAACTTGCATATTCAAAAGAAAACAAAATAAGTTATTTAGGGAAAAACAAACAAAAAAAAGTCTTCCTGTTCTCCAGGATTCCTGCTCTTCCTGGTGGGCTGGCTGGAAATAGCAGTATAATCAGAAAGTTTTCTACTTTGGTACTACTGATTCCACTCTGACCTATGGCTTAAATTGACTGAAGGATGGGAAAAGTCCTGCAGAAGTATTCCTTGGGAACATCATTCTTTCAGTTCACCGCGTTTATGATTCTTGTGCTGGATTCCCACAAAGGCTGGAGTTGTAGCTGAGCTTGGCTTGGTGACTGGAGCCAGTTGTGAAAATAACTTTTATGCTGCATATATGACGAATGGGAACTTGCAGGCACATGTGGAGTGGGTTACTTCACACAAATCATCCCGTCAAACCCCAGAGCAGCATGGTGATTATGTGTGAATAACCAAGGCAGCAGGAATTTCAAAGATGAATCAGTGCTGCTCACATGCTAATTCAGGGAGAACCAACAAAGTAATTCAGAAAATAATTTAGGATAATTAATTCATCTGAGAACTATTGCAAACCACGAGGACATGTTCTGTGAGCACTGGCAAACACAGCACATCCCCAGAGTTTACTGCTACAAGAGCAGAGCAAATTAAACCTTATCAGCACCCAGCTGCTTAAATGACCTCTGTGACCATCCTGACCCAATTCCCAGGAGACACATCCCACTCTTAGGAAGCCAGCAGGGGTCAGATGAAGACTGAAGGGCAAGAACTCGAGAGACTGGAGACTTACTCCCCATGCAATCCCAGGGCAGGCAGCAGCTGGGGTGTGGAGTCTGTCCCTCAGTGCTCCCAGACACTGGAGCAGGGAATCTGTGCCCTGTGGTAGGGACAACGTGGTCCAACACTGCCTGCTCTGCCAGAGCAACATCCTTGCCATTTTTTTCTTTATTTTCTCCTAGCCACACCTTCTGGATAAGAAAGTACCTGTCATGACTGAGGTGCAGGAAAGGCAAGAGATGGAGACAGAAAAGTGATGGCAAATGACCTGACAGTTACAGGAACCAAACACAGGAGTTTTCAGCAGGGCAGGGATATACATTTTTTTTTTTTTTTCCAGGAGGGACAAAACCAGCCAGCAGCTGCCACCAAGCATAAAAGCTTCACTCAGTTCTAACTAGCATGATGCAGTACAGTGTGCTGTCTACTGCAAAAGAAAAAAAGAAAGGAAAACGTTATGAACTTACAGGGTTCCCATCGATGCCTGGAGGCCCTCGTTCTCCAAAATTACCAGGAAAACCCTGAGGAGGCAAACATGAATGTTAGTTATTGAGGCTCCCTGGTGTAGACAGTCAGTCACAAACCACTCCCCTTGCACCCGTGCAGCACTTTGGAAAGCAGCAGAACACAGGGACATGTGGGACAACCAGCCTGTCCTCATCCAAACCACTCCTGCCACACCAGCACAGCTCGACAAGGCCAAAACCCCTGATTCATAAACCTCACTACAGTGGCTATATTGAAAATGGATTGTCAATCTGAATTATTTAGTGCTGTCTACTAACAGGACCATTTGTACAGCACCCCCTCCTCTCAGGATAGCTGGACAGCACAAAGGCTGCTGGAGCCATGCAGATGCTTAATGGAGCTGATCGGAGATGCCTGGTGAATTCACTCCCTTGCAGCTTGCCAGAGGAGCAAACGCTTCCAAACTCATTACAGCCCACACCCCAGGGCTGTGAAAGGCCATGTTTACTACATGAAAAAGGCACCACAAAAGACGACTTCATCTCATTATATCCGATACAAGTTTGGAAGACTTCAGACAATTGTAGGGAAGGGAGTGGAGGTACTGAGCCAGAGCCAGAGCGCAGTGGTGTGACACGTTCTCTCTCAGTCTGGGACAGACCCTGTGCTCCTCTAAGCCCCCCAATTCCCTGCTACAACCAGATCCCAAAGCAGCTTTCTCTTCCCTGTGCTGCCATGCTCTGTCTCCCACAGGAAGAGCTCGGACTGGGAGTCAAAGTAAAAGTGCTTTATCCCCTTCTCTGGCTCACCAGAAATACAAAGGACAAGATGGGCATGTTGTGGAATACCTGAGAGCTTAAACGACAGGGATGAAGCAGACAGGGAGAGGATGCTGTCTTCTCCTGCCTGCTTCCCTGCATACTACAAACACTGGCTATGTGGGAAAAGCAAATCTGAGGGAAGTGGAATGCAACAGCCAGTGGTGACAATGCTTATCTGGAAACTCATCAGCAACAATGAAAACTGAAATGATCACAGCAGACAGAAGACTACACTGGGAAACTGTCATCCAAGACCTCCCTTGACCTTTGGGGGTTTACAGCTCCTGGTGAACAGAAAAGGTAAAATGTTGCTTGGTAAAATCTAAGGTGAAAGATGTGAGATCTGTTTAAGTCAACAAAATATGTGCTGCTGACCTCAGAGCCAGCATTTCAGCTCTTCTGTACCAATTCCCTACAGCATGAAGGGCTGAACTGACATGAGCTATTGCTTGCTTGGATTCAACACTTCTATTTTATGGGAATCACTGCGAATAGGAAAGTTGTCTGCCTTTCTCCAGCTAGGCACTGCATCCCTGAGGCCTGTGCACATGCCAAGAAGTTGTGGTAAGGAACCACTGGAAACAGCCTTCTGCCATCTAGAGACAAAGATGTCAAATATAACAAGAAGGCAGGGGGGCCTACAATTTTCTTTAATGAAAAAAGGAGAAAAATAACTCTGCTACATGCTGAATCAATCAGATCAGAAGAGAGATGTGCAGGGAAAACTCATTGGTCAGTCAAGACAGAAAAAAAAAAGAGATTGCCAGAATATTTTGCTGTTTACAGTCATGTGGCTTGCCAAGGAAAATATGAGTGTTCATAGACTGATACTGTACTTACGCTGCTGCAGATTTCAGTCACAGCCTTCAGCATCCCCCAGCTGCATCCTTCCTTCCTCAGAGAGCAGAGCTGGGCATGGAGTGGCCCATGGTGCCACTGAGCTGCAGCCTGGCCCTGTGGCTGCTGAGGTGTCTGCTATGGAGCTGGGCTCTTACCAACATGGGGAGATTTTACTACTTGGAATGGTACAACAAAAACAATTTTGCTACAGCAGCAAAATATCACCTAGGGGAATGCTTGCTCCAGACTAAAACACCATTGTCTGAATTTGGTTTAAATCTGTTGCAATGTGACATAAACAATGTGCTCCTGTGCCAGAATAAAAGAACCCAGAGAAGGAACTATTTAAATGCATGTGTTTCACACATGTGTTTCACTCTTTTTTTATGCCTCAGTTTCTAGCATTAACCTTCCTGCTTAAAGACAGGAAATTTGAGGCAGTTGGTGATAGAGTTAATAGAAGTCTAACTTTTACACAGGTTTTCCAGCACTAGATCTCCAAATATCTAGAAAAGAGATTATTCCTGTGTTTGGAAGGTGGAGCTGAGCACCTGAGCTCCCTTGGCCAATATCACCAAGAGATTCAGCAACCAAGAGATTCAGCAATAAAACCTGTTCACAGCATCCTGTGACTGCCCACAGAGGTCGGGGTCCTCAAGGTGCCATGGAAAAGGGTCAAAGTGGGAGGAAGCTGAGAAGAAAAGCAGAGCAGGCCCAGGACAACACTCAGTACCAAAGCCCCATCCTTGCCAACACTTTTTTTTGTCCTTAACACATCATCTGCATTGCTGGCACAAGCAGCTGCCAGCCCAGCTCACCCATTACTGGGGTGGTGGGTGGTCCCCTGGTACATATTGGCCCAAGCTGTAAAACAAACCCAGAGGAGAAGACAAATGGAAAGAGCAGCTTCAATTCAACTAACCCCAGGCATCCTAGCCCAGAAGTAGAGTTTAGCACACAAGCACAGGTTTTACAAATTAAATGAGGCTAAGGCTGGTGCCTGTAGCACAGGGAAGGATATTTCAGCATTGATACAGTCTGCAAAGACCCAAATCAGGTTGTGAAAGCTGTCCCAGCACAGCTCTTGCACAGCAGGAAACAATCAATCTTTTAAGCCCCTAATGAAAAATAAAGCACTTTGTTTCCATGGGGTAAGCAGTAGCAGTTTAAACCACAATAACAGTTCCAGTGACCACAGTGTCCTAATTTATTGGATCTCACACATCTGTAAAAGTTATTTTTGGTGCCTCTCCTGCCTGCACCTAAAGGAGAGAGATGTTCCCAAGGAACAGAACTAGCACTATTCAACTAAAACAAGCAGCCCAGGAGTTACAAGCAGACTGTGTTACCCCTCTGGTTTCATTCCCCTAAGCAGTGACACCTCTGCTCTCCCATGCTCTGCTCCAACAGCCTGAGGAGCCCAGACTGAGGGGGAACACATGGGGCAGGAAGCTCATTTTATGGTGCTGGCAGAAAGGAGGGTCACAACTGGCAGCCCATTACAGGAGACTTTTGAAAGAGATTAGAGAATCCAGCAGATTCAGAGTCTCCTATGAGTGCAGAAGGGGTTTTGGTACAGCAAATCCATAATTTTTCAGGGTGTTTTTTTTTTTTTTCAGGAAAGCTAGTCCCTGGAAATTTTGCTTAAGATTTGGGACAGCAAAAGAAAACATCGCAGTGAAAAATACAGAACCCACTCTGTGGGAGGGATGGGATGTACAGAGAAAGTCCAGGATGGGGAAGGGAATGGCAAATGGCAGCAGAACTGGGAAGAAAATGCTCGAGTAACAAGCTGTGCTGGCCAAGAGCCAGCGGGGTGCTTCTCTGCAGTGCTCCAGTCAGGTATGACAAAACTTTTGGCTCTATCTCACAGCTGGGAAATTCAGAGAGGAGGTGGGGGAAAACGTCCAGCTGAATGGATTTCACATTGTCTGAAGGAGAAGTTCAATGAAAGAAGCAAGATGAGGCTTGGGGAGGAGTTGGAGAGAGCACACAGGCTGATGCTTTGCACTAACAAACTCTGGGTGCCCCTGTGCACCCCTGTCCCCAACTCAAGCAGAGCTTTACAGGGGTTGCACAATTTGTCCTCGCTGCACTCGGTGAACTGAGACACAGAGAGATACAAACTGATTTATCCCAGGTTACACTGAGGAGTCTGAAGCTGAAGCAGTAACAAAGTCTCTATCTTTGAGATGTTCCAATAGTGCCTTAATTCCTTTTCATCCCCACTCCCTGCAAAGGGCATCCTTTCATACACCAGGAGACTCCTGCTGAGAACAACCAGACCTAGACAGACACTGGAACCAGCTCCTCTTGCATCAGGGGTTTACATCCCCCTCCTCCTCCCCTTCCTTTCTTCCACTGCTGAAAGCAAACAGAGCAGCCTGCCCTTTCTGCTGGCTGCTGTCAGCCAAAGCTGCTCCTGTCAGAGCAGACACCACTGCTCCTTGTCCCTTGTCCCTGGAAGCTGCTGTCCCCAAGGAGCAGGGACTGGTGACACACACGGTGTCCTCTGCTCCCCCAAAGTCCTTTCAGGTGCTCACGTGTGGGTGGGTGTGTTGTATGTACACAACATCTGATTCAGTTTAAAGCACTTTCCCTGAAGGAGTAAGGGAGGCAGTCTGGCAGCCTGCTGGTCTGAAGAATCCAGGCAGGTCTTCATGCCAACAGAATCGTTCTCCAAAAATAGGATTTTATTTTCCTGTTGGCTGAAGGTGAAGCTGCTCAAACTAACCAGCCCTCCTGTCTTGTCTGCAAAAGTCTCTTTTTGCCAGTTGGCTCTGGCCAGGTGAATCACTGCCCAGGAGCCTCCCCAGGGACAGACCTTGCAAGTCAAATAATTTAAGTAAGGAAAAAGAAAAAAAAAAAAAAAGGTGGTGGAGAAACAGGGCTGAGGGTGAGAGAAAGCCTTCACTGGAAAAAAAGGAGGAGAATAAAACAAACAAGTGTAGCTTATGTTGGCAGCTCACACCTCTGAGAGAATTCCTGGTGTGGAGAGCAGACTGAGCCCCTCCACAGGTGGGCAAGGGGTGGCTCAGCCCCAGCAGGAGTCACCCCAAAGGGGGCCTGGCAGACCCTGTGCTCCTGCTGTGCCCCAACAGCTACAGGGGGACCTCTGCCTTCCCCTGGGTGCAGGCAGCTCTCATCCCTGCAGAGAGGGAGATGCTAGCCCTGGCTGGGTGTGGAGTGGAGGTCCTGCTGCAGCTCTGCTCTTCTGCCACCTGAAAGAAACTTTCCTCTCACCCCCCAGAGACTTCACAGCTCCATGTCACCTCTTGGGACAAAGATTTCAGGGCATTTTAAAACATAATTATCCCTCCAGCTGTGGGAGTACAGCAGGAGCAACACAAGAAAAATTTCCTCAAGACCCTCTAGCCAAACAACACTCAAGTGAATGCCAGCCCCTCCACACTCCTGCTCCATTCCTTTTCCACTGGTACAGGATCTTTTCTTGATCTGCAGAGCTCTGAGTTACCACTGCACAGACACGTTGGCACTGAGCCTGCCACTGCTCCTCCTTATTTATGGCAAACATCTCCAAATCAAGCAGCCTCCCATCCAAGAAAGTCCAGTAGCTTTAGGGGTCCAAATGCTTTCAGACTCATAGGTGACAGCTGCATTATTTTTCCTTATAATTTCTAATGAGAATAGTTTTTGAGCTTTGATTAATGAATGAGCTTTTCCTTGAAGGATTAAAGATGCCCGAAACACCTCGGTTCAGTTCTTCATGAGATTTCTGAATGATGATGGACAAGTCACTTAGGAGCATTCTTGGAAAAAAAATATCTTTAGGATTGTTTCTTTTCTTTCAGTGGAAGTTATAGCTCTTGGCATCTTTTCCCTGTGTTTTCAGTATTTTGTTTTGCCCATTCTTTGTCCCCCTCGCCAGGTATTTTGGATGGTGTAATCATGGACATAGGAACATGTGAGAAGTAACCATGCAAGCACCTCACCACAGAGATTTGGGAAACTCCAGACATGTGGAACACAGCTCAGGCCAAAAAGAGATGGTGACATTTGCTCTGGGCTCATGCCTGCATTTCAGAGTGGTGAACCAGGCCAAGAGGGGTGGAGAGACCAGACCAGCTGCCCAGCTTCAGTGTCCAACTTCAGAATTAAAAAAAGTCACTGATTGCTTAAACCACATCTATTTTAAAAATTCAGGTTAATAAAGGGAAAAAAAAAAAGCAAAGAATTTACTTAAATGGCTAACAGGAAACATCTGATCCATGGGCTAAAACTCTCTCATTAAAAGAGGAGCTTTGTTCATGGCTAGTTTTCAGGACCTCCACCGGACTTTTCATGTAAACAGAATGATTAGAAGCATATTCTAATTTTAAATTAATCAGTTCCTGAAAAAGGCACCAAACATTTTGGTGGTACTGGGGTAGTGGCACAAGGCAGCACTACCCAAGTCCTGTCCATCAGCTCCTACAGACCATTTGTGCTCCCTCCTGCAGCTCATCTTGTGGATTTACCTGTACACACAGCTCTTCAGCCCACTCATTTCTCTACTGGCTTTGGCTGGCCACATCTAGAGTGCTATGAAATGCTGCTACACTTGCCCAAGTCTCAGCTCATGTGGTTGCAGGAGACTCTTGGCTCACACGCTCAAGAAAGGGTCTCAGCTACATGCAAAGCAGAGAAAAGACTGGAGCAAGAGAGATGTTTATCACCTCAGTCCCTACAGAGAGAAGCAACATTTGTTCTGTCAGTGGTCTGTGGCTATGCCAGCCCCTCCAAACATATGGCAGAGTGTGTCTCCCCACTGTTTGCACAGACAAGAGCTGAGCCTGTGTACCTTGGCAAGCCCCACGCTCTGACATCCAGTGTGGCAGGCACATTCTTCTCTCTCTCAGGACTTTTGCATAGAAGAACACAGAGGAAAGAAAGAGTAAACAATTTCTAATTCTGCTCCTTGTATTTCTCATGTAGAATGTGCTTAGAGAATTGTTTACTAGAATGATTGCTTGATTGGATTCTGGTGAGGATTGATTGAGCCTGATGGCCAATCCAATCCACCTGTGGTTGGACTCTTGCAAGAGTCACAAGTTGTGACTTAGATATAATAGTTAGAAAAAGTAAGTATGTAATTTTAGTATCTCCTTTAAATAATATATGAATGTATTATAGTATAGTTATAATAAAGAAATCATTCAGCTTTCTGAACTGGAGTCAGACATCATTTCTTCCCACCAGGTTCACCTGCATTGACAATAATCCAGGATGGATCTATCTGAGCCCTCCATCAAAACATTGTGGGAGGCTACAAAATGAAACCTTCCTGACCCAGAGGCAGCCCTGCTTTTGGCTATCTAGAGGCAATTGATGACTTTTCATATGCTCATGCTGGTGGGGAGGGCAGGGTATCACACGACTTTCTGACAGCTTATCAGATGAAGGAAAAACCAATCTATTGCAACCTGGTGCTCACTGGAGGCAGGGGCTAATGCATGATGAGTCACACAGAAGAAGACAACACACATGGAAAAGATCTTGGTGAGAAGGTGCCACTCTCTGTGAGAGCTGGAGAGGGGGATCCTGCCTGTGGCCAGCTTCTGGGAAGTGGGTGCCAGCTCCAGCAGCCTGGCACTGCACTGGTGCTCCCAGCAAAGTCTGAGGCTGGTTCCAGGGGCTGCCAGCTCGCTGCTGGCTCTCATGCTGGGGGTGACAGAGGGCAGGGACCCTCCTGGACTCACTCCCATGCTGATCCCTATGACTTCAAATCCATGTGTCTTTTTATGGCACCCCTTCCGTGAGACATGAGCTGTCATCCTTGGCATTTCCATGCTAAGCTCCAGCAGATGAGCTCAAAGGAGAGCTCTCCAAAGGCAGTGCTATCCCTGGCTTGCACAGAGCTGGAAGAGCCAAGCAGCTTGTGTGACATGCGTGTCATGGAGAGAAAGCAGAACGATGAGCACAGAGAGAAATATCTGCTTGTGGTGTTAATGGCTTGCTCGTGCTGCTGTTACCAAATCCTTCCAGCCCTGGGGAGGGTCTGATCCTGTGCTGTTTTGTGGACCCTTTGGGCCAGGGCTTTTCTTTCACGAGGTGTTTGCATAGTACCTGGCACAGTGAGGCTCTGACATAGCAGCGCCACCAGGTACTTAGAAAAATGTAAGGAAACTTAAGTTGTGTTTAACGGACTTGTGAATAGTCCTCAGATGAACCTCAAAATTACTAAGTATGTCTTTGAATTAAATTTCTCCTTCTTCTTTTCTATCTTTTTTAAAAGAATGCTACTAAAAAAAACCCAGATTGTAAGCAACAAATCATAGCTATAAAATAGCACAGCTGGTGCAGTACTGACACTCTATGCTCTATGCAAAAAAAGAGAGATATAAGCACACATCAAAACCAAAGATGAACCAAAAAAAGAGCTCAAAGCTCTTTGGATATATTTCCTCAAGTTTTGCCTTTAAGTCTTTTCCTCTAGCAGAGCTTAAGAACTTCTGAAAATATTCCACTCTATTTGAAGTTTAATACAATCTGCAGTGCAGACACTTCTGTTTGTGGCTATCCTTCTCCCACAGCACAAGAACAGCTTGGTGTTCCTTGAGCTAGTTCTATCTCCTACTCTTCCTATGAGTCATTTCCTACAGTGGCAGCACAGCTCCTTCCTAAAGATGAACCAGGACTGACACATTGTCTGCATGGCAAGACACGCTATCAGCAGCTTCTCTCACTCCTTCCCCCAGCATCCCTGATGGGGTCTTGTTTTTATAATTTTTTTTTCCCCAGCCGCTCAAATAACACCACAAAAATCCACAAAAAAACACCATAAAAAGACATATTTTTCAGCCACTGCACTGGCAAGACTGAAGGTTTAAGCAGGCAGCTGCATCAGCTCCAGCCCTCAGCCCACCCCTAAAACAGGCAGATCCAGAGACGTACAGACTCCTGTTAATTCAGCCTCCTTTGTGCACTGGGCTCCAACCATAACTCTGCCCCCAGACCACCCCCGGCACTCTCCTTCTCCTGGGCCCATATTTTGGGATGCACTGGCCTTCTGCATCGCTGATGTGGGGCAGGGAGAGGTGGAGTCAGCTGTTTCCACGACAGACTCACTATGTCCCTCACAGCTCTGCAAAACTTAACTTCCCTGGAAGGATTTCAAGCTCTGACTCATGTCCAGTTCCTCTATTTTAATCATTCCCTCTTACATCATTCTGAGGCCCACAGTGTCACATGCAACCTCCCCCAGCCCCCATCTCCTCCTCGGCTGAGCACTGATCCACTGCCAGCTCTCATCCCAAACAAAGCTAGATACAGAAATATCTGTGATACCAACTCCCTTCCTCCTCTCCAGAGCATTCACCAGCTCTGAAGGCAGCTAACAAGGGCTTCCAAGAGCTTCCCCCAGAGACAACAGAGGAACAGCAGCCACACCAGCAAATGTAGGGGTGCAGGGATGGGAGAGACCAGAGAAATCCCAGAAGGCTCACGAAAACCCCCAGGCAGGGGGGAGGCAGCAGTGGCCAGGAGATAAGTGTTGGGAAGAGGATCAGGTCATCTGGTTTGTGCTTTCCATTTTTCCCAGAGACTTCCTGAATAACTGTGGATGTCACTTAATCTTTCTGTTCACGCTCAGAAGTTCAAATTGTCAGCATCAGTCCATTCAAGATTTCCTATTAAACCTGATATCATAAAGCAGGGACGGAGCCAAAACTCTCTGAAGGAGCCAAGCAGAACAAAGGTGCTCACGCGTGGCCATTTAATCCCTTCCCTAGATCCCAGCCTAAGTGCCTCCACGGCTCAGAGATTCCCTGCTGATCTCGGGGGAGCCCCTTGCTTGTAGCAGTGACCGCCAGACCGAAACCCTTGCCTGGAAGATTACAAATCCTGGCCAACCAACAGCTGGAAGGCTTTGAGCCTGCAGCGTGCTCTGTGCAGAGAGAGCAGAGCCCCTGCACCTAACGACAGTTGCTGTGTTTGTTTTGCCCTGGCCAGTGAGTCATGGTTACACCACGGGCTCTGCACTTATTCATCACAG
This sequence comes from Lonchura striata, assembly GCF_050655825.1. NCBI lineage: Eukaryota > Metazoa > Chordata > Aves > Passeriformes > Estrildidae > Lonchura > Lonchura striata. The sequence goes on along the minus strand of NC_140719.1, from coordinate 6,047,046 downwards.
AGATTTCTGGTGCAACCAGCAGCTTGCAAAAGATCTGGTATAGATTTCCAGTACCCCTCCAAAAAATCTGCTCGACTGCTCCCATTTCAGGCAAAGGACAGGCAGGATGGATGCAGCACTGCTGAGGTGTTGGCACTGCTGAGGTGTTTGCATGGCTTTTGCAATGAGAACATCAGTGAGTGGTGGGCATGGGGCTCCTGGGGCTCCAGGCAAGGGGGGCATGGGGAAAGCCCTGGATTTTTCCATGTGTGGGTGAGTGGACATTTTGCAAGAAGACTGTGAGTGCAATGATGTCCAGAGGTCAGAGGAAACTCAGGCTAACATGAAGAACAAGGTGCAAAGGCAATGAGACACAGCAGAGCTCCAACATGCCTGAGCTCTCTGCTGATTCCTGGAGCAAAAAGCTTTATCCAACTTCCTAAAGGAGGCATACAGAACTGTTTAGAAGAAAGTTGATGGGGTAAAGTCTTTCCCTTTCTGTCCTTTCCCTGTTTCCTCTGCTCATTTCAATATTTTTCCCACTTGCTCTTGCTTTTTGCTAGAGTCAGCACAGCCCCCCTGGTTCTTCTACACAGCTCTCACAGCTGGCTTCAGCCCTACTTGCAAACACCTCTTCCTCCTGGCCAACTCTCACATCTACCTGGTGTCTCCTTGCTCCTCAAACCCATCTCTGATCTATTGCACCACCAGGAACAAAAAGGTTTCTATACAAACCCACACTTGCATTACACAGACCAGGATGGGACAAGGGTTGGAGAGAGTCACAGCAAGAAGAGGATAATGTGATAGAACTGGTGGGAGTGCAAAGCAGGAGATGGAACAGAGCCAGTACAGACACCTGGGACACTGCAATCATGGCTGGGTATTAAAAAGTGCATCTAGGGAAGTGATTGGCCAGAGGCAGGACAGGAGGGAAGATGTTGCAGAAGAAAATCTGAGAAGTGTAAGATCCAAGGGAGCATGGGAAAAGAGCAATAATGCATGTGAATTGAGCAGAGCAAGGAAGAAAGGAAGAGAGCAATATGTCTTTGGTTTTCTTCCTGCTTGAGAAGACAGATATGGAAAGGTTTGTTTGAAGATATGAAAGGACCCAGCCAAAAGCCAAATGTCTTGTTTCCATTTTCATTCGACAAGGTCTGCATAATAGACGAGGAAAAACTTTACCGGCCTACCCATCTTGCCCCTCTTCCCAGGAACTCCAGGGATCCCCTGCAAGGAAAAAACACAGAGAGAGGGAGAAAAAAAAAAAGTTCTGGTTGAGAAATCAAACAGCCAACCAACAATACAAAGCAAAATGAGAAGAGAAAGGAGAATGCAAAACAGGCTAATGACTGTGGCATTGTTTGGGAATCAAAATGTCAGCTACTTGCAGTCGGCTGCGAGAGCAGAAGACAATTAACCTTCACCCATTAACTACGGCCTCCCGAGGACACGCGCAGGCAGCATCCCCAGCCTGGGCTGTGCTTAGCAGGAGCAGTCATTAAGCTACTGGTCTGGAACCAAATGAGGGCCACCACCCAGGCACTCGCTGCAGAACTTGTGTTTGTGTTTCTTATTTAGCTCTACAAGCATTAAATCAGTGTCGCCAGAGCACAGGGCAGGCCCCTCCCAGGCAGGCACACTCCCACATGGTCCCGGGGCCTCTCTGGTTTCTTGCATTTGAGGGAGGAAAGGCTGGAATCAAACTCTGTTCGTCTTCCAGTGACCTTTTTAGGAGATCTTGTAGTGGGGAGAAGGGGGTCCTTGGATAGGAAGAGATTGGGCTGGTTGGAGGATGTGGAGATGGAGGGCAGAAAAGCAAGGGATGACCTGTAAAGCTCTGAAAACTTGGGCTGGGGGAAGGCATGATGAAAAGAATAGGAGGAAGGGAGGACATGGCCACAGCTGCCCACTCACAGCCCCAGGCTTGACTGCCCAACTCAATGCAACTGGAAATAAAGCCATTTTCAGAAAGCTCAGCATTGTGTCTTCCAAGAGCCAGGCTCTTTCCAAACATCTCCAGTCAGACACACAAAATGCTGAGACAGCATAGCTGGGAGGTGATTCCTGTGGGATCAGGGAATCTCCATGGACATTCTCCTCACCCTGCCCCACCTCTCTAAGATGAACTGGCAAGGGGGAGAGGAAAGGCAGGTTTTTAAGTGAAGGAGAATATAAAAACTCCTCTGTAATCAACAGCAAGGTCTGATGGCCCTGCCTGAAGCCTGGGTTCTCCTCAGCTGGACACCATCATTATACAGGGACACAGGTCTTCATTTAAGTGTAGGAGGAGACTAGAAAAGGGATAGGTAAGCATTAGGCATGCTTGCCTCCTTCCTCAGGAAGTAGGGATAGAGAAGGTTACATCAGGCTCTGAAGAGCTGCATTCAACCAACACACCAAGATTTTCTTCACAAAATACTCACTCGTTCTCCATCGGCTCCTGGTAGCCCAAATAATCCTGGGAGACCAATATAGCCCTAAAGAAAAGAGGAAACAAGGAGTCAAATACTTTTCTGCATTAGCATGCAGTCAGTCTGCGCTTCCTGAAGAGCAGAGCAACCTCCAGCGTTGATCAGCGGCAGCCGAGATGAAATAAACCTTGAGGCAAGTGTATATGCCCATGGACTGCATGGTGCTGGCTTCCACGATGTAGTCCAAGGGCACATACCCTCACACCAGGGATCAGGAGGACTCCAGGCAGGAAGAGGACAGCCAGAAGAAACCTTACCTGGGCTGGCTCTAAGTGCACCTGAAGGAAATGGAGCTTGGTTTGAGATTAGCAAAAGTGATAGCAAAAGTAATCTACAGACCTACACCTCGTTTTGTCTTTCTTTGCTTTTGACACTTGTTTCCAACTGTTCTGTTGTATCAAGCTCTTTCTGTTTGTCTTCTGTCACCTGGTCACAAACTGCTGCCCCTTCTGAGGCAAATCCCCCCTTTTCCTGGCACCTGGGCTGCCACACCTGCAGTGAGTCCTGGCTCTGCCCAAAGCCTGTCCCTGCACCACCAAGACCCTGCAAACCTTCATCATCCCAAGCACTGGAGGCCCTGCATGGGCTGGGAGAGGCTGAACCTGACTTTCCAGGCTTGGGGGATTGATGGGAGGCTCAACTTGCACATCCACACCATAGGGAAACCACCTTTGCACCAGCACATTTCACATCAAACCTGCTGCTTCCACACTCATCAGAAACCTTGTGTTTCCAGGTTTCCCTATGGCCTGGGGCCCTGCTGAGACAAGACACGCTGCATAAAACACAGCGTTTCCCTTCCCTTGCCACAATGGCAGCCTTGTGTTTAATCCCTTTGCTCAGCAGCCTGGACAAAGTTACCTTGTGTGCTGGGCCCCTGCAAAGGCCCGGCTGGTGCCAAACATGCTGAATCCAGAGGAAGTGAATTTCAGCAGGGAGCCCCCTCTGTGGCACCTCACTGTTAGAGAAGCCAAGTGCTAACACTGCTTTTCTCTCATCTTTCTTTCTCCATCACTGCTAAATCTCTATCTTCCAATCCCACCAAACCTTTTTACCAGCCCATCACTCCCTGTGGGTTGTGTTTCCTTTAGGGACAACACCTAGCTGGGAAATAATGCTATGTTAAAATGGTCCTGTCTGCCTTTGCCTCCTGAATCCTAAAAGAAACCACATAACTCCCAAACTTTTCCTGGAGAAGGAAAAAGTAGAGGTGAAGGGCAAAGAAGAGTCCAGAGCTGACTCCCTTAAACCAAAAAATGCACATATCTTACTTTAGCACCCAATTCTGATTTTCTGTGGTTGAACTAAGGAAGGGCTTCCTTGGGTATTTATAAATATTTCAGTCCCCACCACTCAAGGGTGCAAAATGGAGAATAACTTCCAAATCTTACATTCTGCACATCTACCACCTGATAATTACACAAGGTCCTGGTTAGAGCAGTGAAGAGATGCCCCAGAGAAAAGTTTAGCCCTTGCAGAAGTGGGATGAGTCTCAGATTTTCCTTTCTCCTGCAGGAACTGAATGTGCCCTCTCCCTTCCCAGATCAGAAATACTGCTAGCTACAGGGTCAGCATTTGTTTATTCCTTGCAGTTTTCCTATTGATGAAAGCCAGCTGCTTGAATTTACTTCATATAGAGAAACTATCACGTGTTAGAGAAATGGGGATTTATTGGCTTAGAATCGCATTGTGAATTTTTAATTGCAGGAAAAGAACAAAATGTGATTAACAAGAGCTTTAAGTAGTAATAAAAAAAGAATCCTTTGCAGTGAGAATAAAACCCCACCAATTATTTTTGGTGAGCAAAACCAGACAGGATGGAGATATTGTTTGTATTTGCACATGGCTTCAAGATGCTGGCTTGCTGTTGTTCACAGTGATATAAACCACTCCCAAACCAGGCTTGTACCCAAATGAGCCCATACTCAGCGTGGTTAAAGTCTGCTGAACCACACTGATTGAAACTAAAGAGGCCTTTGGGACATGGGGCTTGCAGGCTTTGATACAAATTTGTAAGCCATTCTTTCCTCTCCTGCAATGTGAGCTCTGAAGGGACTGACTTTATCATCAGCACTATTGGGGAACTTTGATCAAGGTACATTCCATGTTTAATTTAAAAAACTTAACAGTGCTTCAATAAACAAGTGGTGCACAGCTCAAATCCCCCAAATGCAACAAATTAAAGCAACCAGCTTCAGAATTGCAAAATCTAGCCTAAAGTTTCTTGAGAAGTCTTTGATAAAAACAAGCAGAGAAAAGGCAAATGAAAGGTTTCTTACCCGAGTGCCTTTTGGGCCAGATTCCCCTATGGGGCCAGGTAAACCCTAGAACAGAAGGGAAAAAACAAAGACAAATGTGGACAAGCTTTAACTTAAAATAATGAGCAGTGCCAACCCCCCAAGCACCATCCCTGCACGGTTCTGCTCTAAGTGCTTCTTAAAGCTCTTAAAGCTTTAAGTGCTGTATGGTTCTGCTTTAAGGTTTTGCTTTAAATATCCAAGGAGTATCAACAAAGAAGAAAAAAAGACAAAATAATACAAATAACAGATCTGCCATTGTTGGGGAGCTAGGATTTGGCAGAACCTGAGACTGCTGCACACAGTGAGCCTTCCCTGGGGCTGAAGTAGAGATTTCTGATGATAAAGACCACAAGGGCTGATGCAGTGGGGTGCCCAGAGGTTGTGTTACACTTGGGATGCGAGGCACAGTGATGCTCTGTGCCCAACAGCTCTCCATTCATCTTCCTGCCTGAGCAAACACATGCATAGCAAATGTATTCCAATACCTACTTAGGGAACACTGGTGCAATGAGAAATTTCTACAGCCTAGAAGGTCACTTAGCAATGCAGGTACTGTGATATCTCTAACCCTTTGCAGCATCAGCTATGAAAAGAATTGAAAATTAATCCCCCATTCTAATTCTATGCCCAATTCTGCTTGCTCAAAATACTGCAAAGAAGAAAAGTGCAAAAATGCAAAATAAATTTCCATGTTTATTGCCTTCTATCAAGTTTCTAGGTAAATTTTTTTCAAGCTCCAAATTTTGATGGGATTTTCTGGGGGAAGAAAAAAAAAAGCTAAGTCCATATTTTCTTCAGCTGGCAGCACTGCAGGCTCAGCCTGGGATGTGAAAGTCAGGTTGTGCTCTTTCCTGGCTCCTGCATCATTGCCAAGGATTTCAGGCATCAGGGTGAAGTTACAATCCTGCCTGTGATGCACAAACCAAACCCGAGCCAAGCACTCTCTCCCATCTCTGCAGAACCAGCACAGCTGACAGAAGTAACAAGCAGTAAAATCTCTGTAAAGTAAACAGCCCTGATGCAGGATACACACAGCATTCAGATAGGTTGAAAAAAAGCTGCCTTAAAAAAATAAAAAAGTCATTTTCCTGACCCAAACCATGTTTTTAAGAAGGCAGATTTGTTCTTTGAATGTCAAGGCACAAATTTCATCCTGCTTATCTGATGGGCTGAATTGCTGAACAGCATTCATTAACCTTGTATGTCCAAAATCTCTTGGACCTCTTCTTATTAGTCATCTAACACACATTCACACCTAGGAGACTCTTTGGCATGCTCAGCTCTAAGAGCCTTTCAGAGGATGAATGGAGCATTTAGTCAGGTGCATAAAGCTCCCATGCAGTTCTGCCATCTGCACTCTCCAGTGTACTAAGCAAGGTATCAGTTTAATTTTCAATTTAAAATGGGCCATGCATTATTGACAGTCTGAGGCAGAGATGCAGACTTGTTCTGCAGGTCTAGGTCACGTTTAATAAAATAACCTACACATCTGCATGAAAAATTCACATCCAAACTCATCATAAGTCTGAAAGACTCAGGACAGAGTATTTGGGATCTTTGACATCTGCCTGGTCTCTTGGCTTACAGGTAAATGTGGCAGAATCCAGCACCAAATATGAAAATAATTTTAAAAAACCCTGACAAACTCCCTTCACAAAATGTTATAGGGCTGGAAGTTCTGTCCTCCAAGAGATTCCATTTTTTAGGGTCTTACAAATTCTACTCTTTCCTTTACACTACTCAGCATCATATATCAGTAGGACAACACAGTGTCCAATCTTGATCCATTATCCCATGCACATCCCTTCATTCCTAAAGCTGTCTTTGTGTCATTTTTTTCAGCACGAAACAATGACTTGATTGTCTTTCATCATCTTTTTTGCAGCTGCAAATATGGCTTTTATACATATATATTTACAGTTCATGCATAACATTGTGTGTGTATACATAGGTTTATGCCAGTGCATTTTACTAGTCAGAGTTCATCCTCCAATAATAAATACACCTTTTTCCATCTTATGTTTCTAACTTATCCAACATTAGATGCAAAACATGCCAAGAAAAGAAGGGTTAGCATCTTGCACGTCTTTCTCTGCATTGCTGTCCTTTTTTTTCCCTGTTTTACCGAAGAAAAATCTATCATAATTTGCTGTAGCCATTCAAGTTTTATCTATTATAGGCACAAAATACTTTCTAACAACATGTCAGAGTTGAAGGACTGTATAATTGGTACAACATCTCGAGGAGGAAAGAAGGAAAATATTCAGTGATCAAATATACCAACATTTTCTAGAGGACTGCACTGTCCTTAGTGGGACATGTCTTTAGCTACCTGCACACCCAAATCCCTACTCTGTGCACAGCACGATGAGATTTACTGCACCTGCCTGCCAGGATAACCTTTGGCACCTGGACTTCCAGCTGGTCCTCGTTCACCCTTTGGGGAGAAAAAAGACACAAAAAGTCAGGTGAATGCCCCACCTGGGAAGCATTTTTAGCTGAATCACTGTGGAACGGATTAACCTGATGCACATTTATCGAGAGGAAAACAATATTAAGGGTAGATAATGAAGTTAATTAACAAGGTGGGGGGAAACACAGGGAAACCAAGTCAACAGGATCCATGCAGTGAGCAAGTGCTGCTGTTTCTCATTCTCCCTTCATCTGGGGGAAAGCAGCAGAGAATCTGGAACAAGGACACCAAGAGAAGGTGTAAGGCTGTGTCTATATCTGGCATATGGAACCGTTTTGCTGGTGGGAAAGCACTGCCAAAATTCTTCAAAACTAAATGGATTCATGTATAATATCCTTTAACATCATTGCTAACAGGGCCTGCTATTCATTGCTTTTTTTTTTTTTTTTTTTTTTTTTTTTTTTTTTTTTTTTTTTTTACTGCATTGCAAACATCAAACTTAACCAAATAGAGAGGGGGGAAGAAAAGGGGAGGTGGAAATGGGCTTTGGGAAGGGAATTGCATATACTCAACACAGTGTGGTTAGTAAAGTACAGGTGAAATTAATGTAAAAAGACAAATAAAGGGGTAGGATGGCTAGTTGGTTTTTCTTCCCCCAAGTAAACTAAGTGTGCCTGAGCAGTAAAAATTAGAAATGAAATGTAAAAACTCCAAGGCAGTCTCCTCCCACCATGCCATGGATTCTGGCTCTGTGTGTGTGCTCAGATCCTGGTGTGTGCCCAGCTGCCCTGGGAGGAGCTGCCTGTCCGCACTGAGCAGGCTGCACCAGAGCCAAACCAGCACCACAGCCAGCAAATCCATCCCTGCTTAAAGCTCCCCTGTTGGGAAGTGGGAAAACTCACCTGGTCTCCAGGGTGACCTAGTGGTCCAGGGTAGCCTTTATATCCCTGTCAAAATAGGATGGAAGAGATGAATACTAAGAAACAAAAATACAATAAAATAATCTGGGTTTGGTTTCTATTTCTCTTTGCAGGTGGGACTAAAGTGCTGAGGAGAAGCAGGATTTTAGACAGCATTGCACAATCATGAAAACTTTTATCAAGCTGCTTAGTGCTTGCACCATGCAAACCTGCTGATGTCCCTGCTGTGGTCAGGGGTGGTATGTACTCCAGAAGGAATTGCTCCATGGACACATTTGGAGTGGTCTCCACGCTCAGATCTATTTGTAATCTACACCTTGAGCAAGGCTGTCCTTAATCCTCAGGAAACCACAGGCCACAGAGTGAAATGTTGGCTTTGGGCACATTGGGGGCTACAGCAACATGAGCCATTTGTGTTTCAGAGCTCTTACTTTTGCTATAAAGTTTGAAATACCACAGGAAACACCAAAACAACCATTTACTGTCACAGGAAACTTCAATTTTTCTACCTTGAACTTGTTCAGCTTTTCTAATCTAATTATTACAAGATCCAGAGTGCTTCATTATGAAGCTACTAAAAATGGTGAGCAAGCTGCCTCTCAACCTGCTCTCTCTGCTGAATTAATTAGAATGAGTTTCTTAATCCACCTTGCTCACTGGCAAATGTTTCAGGCTTCAAATCATTCTCACAGGTCTTTCATAATCCTACTGCAGTTGGTCAATATTTCATTTCTTTGGGGGATGCAGACACTGGAGCAGGACAAGGGCAGCCTGTTTGACTGCAGACTGAGCACTGTGTGTCTTTTAAGGGAGTTTGCTTTATCCTAGATTTACCTAGAGCTCCCTGCAAACAGAATTAATTCTTTATGTGATGGACACTTCAGATCTTTTCCCTCTTCTTTATTCTCTTGCTTTGTCAGTTTAAAACAAGCTTCCATCAAGAGAAGCAGATCAGGAGATTAAACTCAGTTACAGAGATGACTGTTTAGCTGGGCTAGCAGCAAGATTAAAAAAACAAAAAGAGCAGAAAATTTGCCTTGAAACAAATGGGAGAGGAAGAAAAATAAACATGGAACAATCCTTGCACAAATACTAGAAAAATAACAAATTGCTTTCAATTTCAAGAGTGGGTTGCAACTACTTGTACCTCAGTCCCTGCTCCAGCACACCTCATCTGTCTGTGAAGGCCACGGGGAGTGTTCCTGCTCTGGAAGCCATCACCAGTGACAGGGGTGACCAAGCTCTTGGCCTTTGGCTCCACTCACCACACCAGCCCAGGACTGTTTCTGCTCCCAGGTCCACACCTCTGCTTTAACAGCTTTTTTATTCTTCCCACGGGCTATTCCAGACCTGCAGCCTGAGCCTCTGCTGGCAGGGTGTGCAGCGCTCCCAGCCATGCTGGCCACTACCCTCTCCCCTTTGCATTCCTCCTGCCTTGTTATTTCAGACAGTCTGGCCTGCAGTGATGCTGATTCCCTTCTCACCAGTTCTCTCCTGCTTGGCTTTGCTGATACACAAACAGCTGCACCTTCTGACAAGGCAGCCCTGAAAGACCATTGTTTGAACCACCTTGAGGTGCTGTGAGGATGGGCAACTGTCTGTCTCAATTTTTTGGGGGAAAAAAAGGGGGAAATTCCCAGCTCCAAAAATTTCCTGGGAATTTTTTGGTTTTTATTCCAAAAATTCCTCATTTTTTCCCCTCCAAAATTAGAATTTTCCCAGGAAAATTTTGCAGGAAAAAATGAATTTGAAATTTCTCTGGAAAAAAAGGAAGAAAAAAATTACCAATTTTTAGGGGGAAAAAGGGGAAAAATTCAATTTTTTAGGGGAAAAATTCAATTTTTAGGGGAAAAAACCAGTTTTTAGAAGAAAAATTCAAATTTTCAGGGGAAAAATTCAAAATTTCGGGGACAAAAATTTCAATTTTTAGGGGGAAAAATTAATTTTTAAGGGGGAAGAAAGCAAAAAAAATTCCATTTTGTGACCACCCTGGACCTTGGTCCCACAGGGAGGACCACTTTGAGGGTCCTTTCTCCAAGTGCTGTGAGAACATTTCAGTCAGAGACTCCTCACTGGAGCTGCCTCAGTAGCTCTTGGAGTAGGACCAGCGCACAGGATTCTCTGTTTCTCTCCAGGAATCTTCCCTGTGAAATCCCCTCCTGCTCATCCTCTCCCTGGCTCCTTGACAGAGGCTCACAGAGAGGAGGGAGGGTGCTTCACCCTGGTTGGGTGCCTGGCCTGAAGGTGAGAGTTTCCAACAGAACCATCCTTGAGTTCAGAATCCCCAGTCCTCGAATTTAGATTTCCATGTTGTTTTTTTTTCCTGGGACCTCTGCCCAGTTCTTCCAGTCTGGAGCAGGAGCTACCCTGCCTCTAGACAACTGGAGCACCAAGATTAACAATAGCTTACTTTTCCACTGATAAGAAATATGTGCCTGGCTTGGCTGCTCTGAACCATTCTGCTCCAGCTGGGTTTCTGCAGGATGGGTGTTTTGAGCCTGCAATGTCCACCCAAAGTAGGTGGTTGTGTGATGATCTCTTGAGATGCTCAAAGCATGTCCTGAACTAAATTCCGCACCAATTCTGTAGTGGTAAGTGAATGACAATTAGGTTTAGGAACACTGTTATGTTCCTAAATATGTAGGCACTGTTCTGTGCTACAGTTATGTTCTATTAAATATCCTCCTCACCACATATTCTGGGCTCTGGAGAGTTTCAAACATGTATTTCTTCACAATATACCCCCTTGTGAATTATTTCTGCCTCAGGTGAATTACAATGAAGGAAAACCAGAAAAGCTTGTGTATGTTAAAGCTGGCCGTAGTGTGAAAGTATTTACCTGCTAAAATCCTCTTCAAATAGCACTAAAATGACAGGGCAGAGGGTATGAAAACAACTGCATTTGCTCTTTTATCAGAACACTTCGTGATGATTACAGGGCACTCCACACAAAGGGCTGTGATTTAGAAAGGAAATTGCACTCCAGTGAAGGATTTACTCATCTGTGATGATATTTATAATCCACTCTCTCCTAGCTAAAGGGATCATCCTGCACTTTGGTAGGAAATGTGAAGAATTAAGGGGCCAGGGAATGAGACCTGGATATCTTGAAGCACTGACCAGTTCCCAGCTCTGTTTTTGCTCTCTGACTCCAGAGAAGCTTTGCCTATCTCATTGCTGCTGTTTTCTCCTCCGGGGCAATGATGCTGCTCTGCTGAGATCTATCTCCAAGGCAGCTGTGGTCTGCAGCCCCAAACCAAAAGCCAAAGCCCACAGATACCTCACAGGCACCAGAGGGACAGGCAGAGGGAACATCCAAGTCCTGCCACCCTTCCTGGTCTGCAAAAGCACCATTCGCTCTGTGTGGAGAGGATGAGAAACACACCTGCAGCTGCTCTAAGGCAGTTTCATGTACTCATAGATGTGTGGAGCTAAAATAACTTCAGGGGTGCTCTGAGATCAGCCTGTCCAATCCTACAAGTCCAATTCGATCTGTCAGCATTCCCAAGGCAGGCAGTGAGGAGTGAGCCACACTGTCCAAAACCACATGCTCCTTGTTGTGGCTCCAGCTCACGCTGCTCAGACAGTGGTTTCATTTAGTGGGAAATGCATTTTGTTTCTTCTGGTGAAATATTTTACCCACTTGAAGGTTTCTACATGGTGTTCTCTGATCAAAGCCCTGAGAGCCCTTTTTGCAGCACCTCCAAGGAGTAGGAGAAGGGATGTCCATTTCCAAGGCATTGCTGTTTTCCAGTAGCCAAGATGTGTTGCCCACCTTCAGCCAAGCAGCAGTGTTATTTTCACTGGGAGAATGCCAGCAGGCAACCCAGATTTAAAAAAAAAAAAAGATTTTTCCAAACATTTCTCCAACAGCTGTAGCTTTTTTCTTAATGCAAGATGCTAATAAAAGCCAGGTTACACCAAACCCACTGCCAGACTAGTGCTACTGGGGGGTGTTTTTAAGCTGCACCAAAGGAAAAATTTCAACATCCAACTTGCTCATTACTTGAAGAAACAGAAGCATATCCCTGCCTTTACCCTGTCCTGTGGGAGTTATGATCAGATGTGAAGGCCATGTGCTGGACTTGGGAATGTTTGTTCAATCTCCTATTCCTTCTCTGCTTTTTCCACTATGAGTGCTTGCACTCCTGACATTGCATTTTGCTGATCGTAACCACAAGGTTTTGTTTTATGAGCTGTTATACCAGGAAAATGGTATTCTTTGCACCCTATTAGTTAGAACTTGTTTGTGACAGCAAAAGATCTGTAATTAATCACTCAATTGCTTCTACTCCACACAGAACCCCAAGCATGACCAGCCTTGGAGTAGAAAAATAAACTCAGCCCCTCCTCTTGGCAATTTGGTTGTAGTATAAAGCACACAACAAATAATCCCAGTGGGGGAGGGTTCCTTTCAGCCTCCTCCACCTTCTTTCTCTCCTTGGAGTCTTAAAACATACCAGGGGAGGTGTTTGTGTGCAGCTAATTGACCTGAGGAACAGTGTATGGTCAATGGCCCATTGACTGATGAAGTGATGGAAACAAGATGCTCATTTTCACTGTTCAGGTTAGCTGTGGCAATGTTGGCTAGCTGGGAGGGGGAGTCATGGCCACTGAGCCCCACTCAAACAGCTCCCTGCTTCCAAAAAAACAAACCAACCTACCAACATAGCGTGGAACTGGAAATTCACTGAAATATCCTTGATATATGAAAGATTTGAGCTCCAGGTATGGATAGCTGAGGTATTGCTGTGCAGGCTTGAATGCATGGATAGAAACACACACCCTGCTGCCTCAGGAAAACAGGGATGGATCTTGTGTTTTACCCCTACATACCCTTTTCTAGGCATAAATGTGTTGTTTGTGATGTTAATGGTGTTGAAGCATCAATATAGAAGCAAATAAAGTAAAACCTAACCAGTGCTGACAGTCTCCAAGCAAAATAAAGAGGGCAGGCACATAGATATGTTTTTGAAATGTGGTTTCCTTGGAATGCTAGCACTCTTCTGAATCCATCCTTTGAGTTTTGCTGTTGGTTGGAGATCCCTTTAGATAATGCATTAGCTGCACCAGGCCTAAACTGAGATTGTTAAGGAACACCTAGTGTCCGGGTGCAGAGGGATGAGGAATATAAAGAAGGAAATTCTGCATCCAGAATTTCATTTCATACTCTTACATAGTCTTTAGGCAGTTGCTTCAGCCTATTTCCCTAGGTTACACACCTGCAAAACAGGCATAAGGCTCTTTGGGTGGATACTGTGACTTTTAATTAAATCAGGCAGAGTTATAGAAGAAAATTTTAAAATAAAATTACTGATCTGATTCACTACCAAAGAACACTCTTACCTTTCTACCAGGTGGTCCAGGGAACCCAGTTAAACCAGGTAAGCCCACATCTCCCTGTAGGAAGCAAGCAAATTAAATTAGCTTTCAGCAACATTTTCCCTATGACTACTGCAGTTACTACAATTATTTTGCTGACACCAGCCCCCAGCTATTGATATTTCTGGTTCAAATCACAGCTCTTCAAAACCTGACTGGATAAGAAGAGTAGATTTAAACAACATTTCTATTAAGTGGCTCATATAAATAATAACCCCAGTTAATTAATGGCAGCTGCTGCTGGAGTCCAGCTCTTCGCAAGCAGAATGAATGCACTTTTTTTCCCCTCAATGATCTCATTCAGTCACATGCTTCATTCGCCTTTCAATAGGCATTGAAATCACCAAGGCAAGGAAATTTTAGATTTTAAACGCAATAAGAACAACAGGTACCTCCTGCCAAATCCTGTGATTTGCTCTCACACTCTGCTACTGCACTGGCTCAGCCTGTGGCTCCTGTTGGGATGGTGCTGCTGGTGTAATTATTTAACCTGCCCATCTGACAGGGATTGAACCTTTGCAGGCTGCTGCTGGGAGGGTTTGTTCAGTGGCCTGTACTTCTGAAAAGGGATTGCATCACATCCCAGCTGGCAAACCCAAACCATCACAGAACGGATGAGCGCGTCGCTGTGAGACCTCTCCACCACCCAACCCGGCTGTGTGAGCCCACTTGGCCTCCTCTGATCAGGATCAAAAAGCCCTGGAGTGCCTTCTTACTGAAAATCAACAAATTTCCAGTATCTAGACTGAAAATTAGGCTTCACTCCAAACTCCTGCTGGAAACCCCTTATTCCTATTATTGCTATCAGGGATAAAGCCTCGTTAACACAAGCTAAAGGTCATCTGGATCTCTCCCTTTTGTACACCAAGCATTGCCTTCAAGAAAACAGTTCCAGACCCTTCAGGTGGATGATTTACATGTGATGCCACTCCAGTATAGTGTACCAGAAATTTCTAAAGACATCTCATGGTATTAAAAGCATCATTTCAGACGTAGCCTTCTGAATGTTTTCTAGCATTGCCTTCCATCTTGCAGTTGTGTGGCCTCACTGTGCTTTATGGGGGCATCTGGTGTTGAATAAATGGCCTAAGCTCCTTATGGCTGGTGCTTTCTATGAGCTGTGCATTTATAGCAAGAGCTATGGTGAGAGGAAGAGAACCAGGTTTCTGCCCTGGGCATGAGGTACCAAGGATTGTGAAGGCATCACTGAAAGAGCTAATTTAGGCAGATGATGTGGAGCCCTGATTGCCCTACTGTTCACTTCTAGAATTCTGTGAGAGCTTGTTGTCTCAGTAAAAATCACTCAGCTGTGAAACAGCAAAAATGGGAGTTGTAACTTATTGAAAGCAATTAGCAGGACTCTGATCCTCAAAAACTGTTAAGCCCAGAAAGCAGCTTTCCTTCCCAGCTGGGTGCTTTGTGTTGGTTTAGTCCTTGGTGGAAACCCTTCAGTGGAAACCCTTCAGCAAAGTCCATGCCTTAGAAGCCTCCACCAAGAAATCTCTACACTGATGGGGCTGCAGCATGAGGCAAACCCTTGCTCCTCAGCTTCTTGCCAAGAACATCCTTTCAATCCTTTCCTCAGCCTCCAAGGTTTTTATTCCTTATGCTGGGATTGCCTCAAGCTGCAGCTGCATGCCCAGAGCGTGGCTGCACCTCAGATGTGCTCCTTGAATCACTTGGCTGAAGCAGCCACGTGCCTGTGGCAGCCAGGACTTCACTTGGCTGCAGATTGTGGATAAACTGCATCAACACTTGGACAACACCACTGTGCCAGGTGGCACCTCAGTGCACTATGATCTACTCTCTTTAGTCCTGAATGCAAGATCTAAGCCTTATCTCCCAGTCCTAAGCAGCTGGGATGCTTGTGCCTGCAGCACAGACTCCCTGCACAGTTCTGAAAGCCCACCACAGCCTCGGGGTGACATCTCACCTTCTGCCCATTGCGAGCTTTTCCAGGTGACAGCCCAGGATCACCTTTCTGACCCTGAAATGAAAAACTTACATTAGTGACATCATCCAAGGGCCCGGCCCACAGATGTGGTTCTGCTTCCACCAAGCCTCCAAATTAGAAAAACATTTTGTTTTATCCCAGTCTTCCCTGACATCCCAAATGTATTAAAGTGGCCTGGAATAGCTGTTGTGCTGGGGGTGGATTTGGTGAGTGATTGCTGCTGCTAAAGAGTTGAGTTTTAAATAGTAGTTGACAGTATTCAATTGGCTAAAGAAAGGATAACTGGAAGAAAGCAATGTCAGGACTTTTGATACTTATTAGACCAGACAGCTGCAATTCCTTCCTTGTCTACAGCTACCATCACAAAAATAATTACCAAGCCTATTACTGGGGCTGAACCATCCTTCTCAACAACTCACTAGATGCTGTTGCTTTTTTAACTGTGAGGAACAGATGAGACTGCAGGGGAAGCTGTACTAATTAGACACCCCCAACAGGCAGAGCAATTGTGAGGCCCCCAGGCTGGCAGAAAGCAGCACTTGACCTTAAGTGGCAGTATTCCTTATTTTCCTCCTTAACAACCGTGACGAGGGAAATTACAGTTTGAGGCTGTGATCTTCTGACAAACACAGGCTGGAATCTCAGCAGCATTTGATCACCTAATTTCAGCAAATTCCTTTGGAAATCCCACTTCAAATTTTCATGATGTGAGAAGGGAATGTGAGCACCTAACACAGAGAGATACAAGTAGGAAAATCTAGAAGAGATTTAAGGGTGCCAGGTTCTTTGGGTAGGGGAGAGATAAAGCTTAGCACACAGAACATCCCTTCTGGCACAGCCATGATGGGTATCCCAGATAACACCCATGAATCATAGAAAACCCACAATCTCTGTGTGCCCATCAGCACAGGACAGCTGAGAGGGTTAACTAATGTCTGGCAAGTGAAGTGCTTGAGGGGTGACCCAGAAAGGAGCAATACTGCTTATGAACTGGCATTTCTCATGAGCAGCACAGGGCTCTGGTCACAGCCAGCTGAGCTGCTTTTCCACACAGCCTCACTGTGAGTACATTCCTTGTGTACTTCCCACCTTGCACAGAGGGTAAACTCCCCATTCTCCTCCTCCTCCAGCATCCACACAAGCTGTGAGGCACAGGAGTGAGACTGCTTGGCTCTGGACTGTAGGGAGCACTGCTGATTCAAGGCAGATGTATCTGCTCAAATTCTCAGTGAAGGCTGCCGGCTTTCCAAACAGTAAATGAAGTCATGCAGATAATCTTGCTTTGCATGCAGCTGTTATCAGGGCAATTCTCCCACTCCTTGAGCTTCAGAGCAGTCACTGGGTGCTGCCACTGCTGCGAACAGATTAGAGCAGAGCAGCCCTTGGGATTCCTAGGTGTTCATTTCTACTCTGCAAAATTCATTTACTGCAGCAGGTAGACACCCACCACTTTCCCTAAATCTTCCCATGTGCTCCATGCAATGACTTTGAGACATGGAAAAGAACTTGTGTTTTCCCCTGGGAAGCTCCAGATTGCATTAGCCAGGTCTCTGCTTTGCACTGGTTCAGTGTTCAGCCCTGCTGAGACCATCACACAGGTGGAGAGCTCAGCCAGGAGCAGGATCAATCCCCAAGATCAATCAGCAGTGGCACCAGTTGGATGTGAGGGCTGAAATTGTGAATTAATTGCTTGAGTCTTCTTACACAGCAATGACAATGGGGAAATTAACCTAAATCTTGTCCCTCAGCAAGCCACAGCACCTTTCCCACAAGCTTCTCTCTTTTTCATCCTAACTTACTGAGAACACATCTTATAAAGGAGGAAATTGTTTTCTTCTGGGATTTCTTCCTACCTGGGAGAAGTGCAGTCTAAACATCTCAGTTTTGCAATCCCATTAATACTATTTTAAACATCAGTGAGCCAAACTGATGAGCTACCTTGGAGAGAAAAAGCACTCACTAAACTGAAAATACAGTATTTTTCAAGTGCTTTAAGAAGAGATTTATACAGAGCAGAAAATCATCCTAATACCTGATGCCAAAACCTCCAGGTGAGAGATGCAAACCTAACTCTTGCAATGCCTTTTGAAAACACACCTTGTCTGACCATCTGCTCAATCCCAAATGCTTTTAGGGCATCCTGTGAGCTACATTTGGTCTTTAGCAAAAACACCCCTCCTGTCCCCCAGCAGTTTTCAGGTGACAGCCCCAGCCCAGCCTGTGGCTACAGCTGTTGCAGAGGTTATCTGCAATAATCAGACTCTGCCAACCAGATGCAACAGCAATTTTACAACTGTCAAGGACAACAAGCAGAATGCAGGAAGTGGCCAGAATCCCCCTTTAAGCAGTTTCACATCATGAATTGCTGAGCTAAGCAGCACAGGTTAAACTCCCAGGTGGCACAAGCAGGTGTAATGCCACTGAGGTCAGTGGAACCATGCCCAAGCAGATCAGCAGGATTTTGGCTCAACAGCTACAAACAGCTCTGTGCAAAAGATCAGCTCCCTAAGTCCAAGGAATTACAAGTGCTCAGCTCCAGTGGTGAGAATAAAGTAGGCTCAGCACAGGGCTGACTGTGAAATGCAGAAACACAACTGAAGCACTCCAGCCAGGCAGGAGATACAAAAACACCCAGAGGCTGCAGTGCCACACCACAGCCCTTGCACAGAGCTGCCTGACCTTACAAGGACTCTGCCCATTCAGCTGATAAATATTTTACTCCTGGGTCCCTTCTTAAATTACAAGGACTTGGTGTTAGTCATGGTTTCCAAACTGTATCTATCTGGGAAAATTCAATTTCCTTTCTTAGACTGCTTGTTTTTTTTCTGTGGGATTAGCTGCTATCTAAGATAGACCAAGTCCAGCAGCCACTTGGTGGCTTTCAGCAAGAGAAGTTCCACTTGGAGCTGCTTTGCCCTCTTGTGCAGGCTGAGCTTTCACAAATTCAGAATTTCTGCCATGTGCTGGGTCTTTCAAAAAGATTCCCACCTCTGAAAGTGTCCAAGGCCAGGCTGGATGGAGCTCTGAGTGACCTGGTCTAGTGGATGATGTCCCTGCCCATAATGGGATGAGCTTTCAGGTTCCAACACAAACCATTCTTTGATGATTTTATGATGAAGAAATCAGGTCCCAGGTACAGGCTTACAGGCAGTTAAAGCATATGGGGGTGAAAAAACACTTTTTGGAGCAAAGTCCATTTCCTGGCACTGCTGTAACACCAGAGAATTGAAGGGAAGGAGGGGAGTCGAAACTCTGGCATCTGATCCACACCTTCCAAAGAGCATTTCTGAGGCAGAGATGATGTAACCACGCCTCACCAGGCTCTCCCTGCTAGAGGTGAACCTTTGCCGTGGCCTGGACTGAGCTCCAGCTCTCACATCCCATTGCAGACCTAATTCTTCTTTTAACAAAGCTCTGTGAACAGTCCAATCCTGCAAATGGTGGCTGGACAAAAATAAAATATATCACAGATTCTGATGACACCAGATCTCTGCTGCAGACTTACAGCTCTCCATCCACTGAGACTTCCTGCTGCCAGACTGTGCATTGAGATGGAGGAAAAATGCTTACAGTAAGACTTAATTTCTATTAGGTGACCAACTGAAGAGAGTTTTACAACCAAATGATGATTTCTGACAAGTCATTAGGCTAAAAGTGTTTTTAAAAAAATCCTGTAGAATAGAAACATAGCTTGACTCCACAGCTTGGACCAGGCTGGATTTGCAGGGCTGGAAGTTAGATAAAAGAAGTTTGATTTGACTTATAAAACTCAACAAGTGTGATCTGGAAGTCATTGATGGAGAATAAATGCAGAACACTAAGACGTAGAACTTTTACAGGCTCACTTTTCAGGCTGTATGTGGAATTTAAACCAGCTGCTGTTCACCAGCATGTCTCCAGTGCCTAATTTTTAATCACGTAGAGGCAGCATGCCAAGTTTCCAGAATCTTTTTCCCAGAGCATCAATAGTGCTCATAACATCTCTGCCTACTGATGAGATCATGAAAAGACAGAACTATTGCTCGCACCTTTCTCTGTTTGGCTGAGACGTCCTACAGCTCCCTGGTACTGAAAATCTCTGTTAAGTATTGCCTCTCCAAGCTCCATTGTTCTTCAGTCCAACACAGATGTTATAAAATATAAACTTATTCCTTTGTAAACAATCATACCAAAGCAATCCAAACCAGTTTTCCAGGAACTTCAGTCTTTAGGTAACACAAAACCTTGTACACAGAATGAGCTGGGATTTAAAACACCTTTTGGAAGGGTTTTGCTGCACGCTGGGTTAGGACCCCTCCAGAGCCATGTCTGGGCTCAATCCCAGGCAAAGGGAGAAGGTCCAGTTGCAGGGACCACCTGAGGGAATGTGTGTGCAGGAGAAAAGGACAAAGCACAGGGCCCCTGGCACTGCAGCAGGTCTGTGAGCCCTGATGGGAGAGGTGAGAGCATCTCAAAGGAAGCCATGAGATCAGTTTGGGAAAACTGGTGGAGTTCAGAGTTCCCAGAAACTCTGGAAAGACAGGAGGAGGAGATTCAGGAGCAGGAAAGCAGAGGAAGATGCTGGGTGCTGACAGTGACTTCTGCCACTGTCCAGACTCAGAGGAACAGTCTGAAAAATCCAGGGGAGAGAAATGAGAAAGCAAAGGAATTCAGAGCTGCTGGAGCTCTGGAGCAAGGATTCCACTGCCCGTGTCTGACACAGCACTTTGTGCCCTGGCACAGGCATAGCTTAAGCAGGGTCCTAATTTGGCAGTCTTGGAAATTCAGGAGGACCAAGGATGGAGGCACAGAGCAGGGTCTCTCTGGGCACAGGAAAAGGCTCAGCTGTGCTGCTGGAGATCCCCTGGGAGAGCAGGAGGGAGGGAGGAATGGCTTCAGCTGCTGTCCTTTTTCCAGAGCAGGAGAAAAGGAAGCTGTCCTTCCCCCAGGATATCCCTGGGATGGGAAGGTGAAAGCTCCTCACACCAGCTCATACTTACTTTCAGTCCTGGGGGGCCAGGTGAGCCAGGGTTTCCATGGGGGCCTGGGGGACCCTAAAACACACAACAAACACAAAGCAGAGTCAAAAGGAGATGGTGGGAATCTGCACGAATGCTGGAGCAGCCAAAAGCCTCTGGCTGTGCTGTGCCAGACTCAGGCCACAGCCCCAGAGCCCTGGGGTGCCCTGGCAGGGGGGTGGTGGCACTGGGACCCTCCCTGGCACCCATGGAGGGAAACTCAGCTGTGGGTTCCCACCAGCCTCTGTGGAAGGGGATGCGTGTCTGCCACCACAGGACATGTCATGACACTGAGATAATTTGGGAAAACCAAACATTCCACAGGTCAGGGGAGTCCAGGCTGTGGGAGGAGCCCCAGCAGAAGGGGATGGAAGCAGGCAGAGGGGAGAGGAAGTGTGTGGGGGTGTTAACAACTTTTTTTTTTTTTTTTCCTCAGAATTGAAGAGAACACAAATAATTACTAAAGGAAAATCGTTCAGCTCTTTTTCCCTACAATTGTTCAACTAATTTTCCCTACAAGCCAAGCAGATTTTTGCCTTCAGAGATTGGGAAGAAAATGGATAATCAGGCAGCAAAACAGTGGGAATAGCAGTACGATCATGTAAATTCATTAAATCCACATTTCACATAGTTAAATCTATATTTTTCCTTAGTTCTCTGACAGTCAGAGTAGCTACCTCAAATCACATACACCAGTATCTCCTTTTACATCCTATTTTAAAAGTACCCTGCATGTTTTCCAAAGCCTATTTAAGGAGTTATCTGGAATAAGCAGCTAAGAATAGTTTATGCCTGCATTATATACAGCACAGAAGATCTGCTAACCTTTCAGGCAGAAGTAATAACAATTTTAAGTCCTCTTGAACACGTTCCTGGAAGATGAAACAACCTGAAAATTCAACTCCAAGAATTCTGCCAAGATCGTGTGAGAGCTCTCCACTGCCATGAGGAGATCTTTGTGTACCCTCAAGTTAGGGAAGCACAGGCAAGGGGATAAAAAACCACTCAGGCACTTTCTTAGCAAGCTGTAGGATTTCCAATGAGCATTTTGAGGCCAAAAGATTCAGGATCTGATTTCCAAGGAAAATCACTGCAATTAAACATTCCTCTGCCAGCTAAGTTCAGTGCCCTTGCTGTCTTCTGAGAGAACATCAGTGCACTGATCTCTATTCAGTTTTATTTTTACTGCATTTTAATAGAAAATAATGCCTTTTTAAATTTCATCTTGTGGAACAGACAGCTGCTGAATGCTCAGTGCTATTTCACAACATGCTGCTCTGCTGGAAGAGGTTATTTAATTAAAAAAATTGAGACGGAACTTTTTGAATGGCAATTTTTACCCAAATTAACATCCCATTCTTAAAATTCCTTCCAAATTTTCAGCCTGAACCCAAATACATTTATTGCCCCATTCTTAATTTCCTTCTAAATTTTCACCTGAAATTCTTGTTTAGCCTGTCTGTGAATTTCCAGTATCACCTTCTCACTTTAAAAAAAACCCATACAGCTGCTGGAGCCAGAGTCCCTGGACACTGAGGAGTCTCAAATAAATTCATCTTCTCAGCAAACTGTGGAATCACTGCCCACCTTATTGGGTAGAACACTGAAACAGAGACTGAATGTGCTGAAGCATTTTTGCCAGTCTGTGGTGGCAAAAATGCTTCAGCCCAAGTCTTTCCAGTCTCAAATATGTAGGATAATGAAAAATAAGTGACAGAAATCAGGCCAGCAAAGTCTCTATAAAAGATGAGTTCCTAAAAAGCTTTTACACATAAGCAATAATCGAGGTAGCTCTGAATAGGGTTCATAAATCCAGCCTGCTGCTGGATTTGAGGAGGGAATTCGGCTGTAATTCAGCTTTGGAGTGAGGCAGCTTGGCCCAAAGCCCACAGCAGAGCAGTCATTTGGGGTTTGTGCTCCAGCACAGCCCAGGGCAGGCTCACAGCACTGTCAGCCTGAGGGGAGCAGCTCGGTGTGGTGTGACTCCCAGATGAAAGTGATGGATTCCAGGAGCAAACCTGGATTGTGGGAAGCTCAGCTGCCAATCCAGAGCTCCTGGATAAGAGACTAATCACACCCCCAGCAAAATCTGCTGCAGGTTCTTCCAGAGTGAACCAAAGCACAGCAATGAAATCCTAAAAAGCCTTCACCAGAAGGAGGGGAGAAGGGAGGAAGAATCCAGCCACAGTTTCTAGTGATTAAAAGTGTGATTATGAAAACAGAGACTCTTGAGATAAAACAGAGCCTTCACCACCGAGTTCAATGAGTCTGACAGAGTGCATCCAGTGCAACCCAGGCAAAGGAAGGTCAGAGGCTCATCCCGTCCCTAAAGACTGATGTGGTTTTAGCCTAGTGGAAGTGGCCACATCCTGGTGATGAAATGATAGTGGGAAGTCCAGTCTGGCATGGAGGAAACTGCTGTGACTAGTTCTGGGGCTTGTGTTAGACGTCTGAAACTGCTCTGGCAACTGTGGAGAGAAAAGGGTGTAGTCTGCCAGCAGTCCTAAAAATTGTAAAAAAATAATTGATCTTGATGTGTTCCAACATGGTGAGTCCTGAGTTTGGGATTCCACCCACATTCTTGGCAGAGGAGGAAGATGCTGTGTGGCACAGTTAGATGGGCTGAGTAACAAAAGGCACAGGATAGCAGCTGCCTTGGGAGCTGTCAGCAACAGTTAATTGCTATACTGGATTAATTCAATTTACCACTCCCACCTAGAAATTTGGATCCTCCTAAATAGATTTATCATCAATACATCAGTTTTGCTCCTCTTATCTACACAAAGGGTGGGACAGCACTGAGACCACTAAATGAAAAAATCCCACTGCATGTGCCACTATTTGCTTGGGTGCTCCTTTCCCCACCCACTTTAGCTTCCTATATCTGCTGAAATAATCCAATCTAGCAGTGGGCAGACTTGCATCTGGAAGCTTCCAAGAAAATCCATGGAAAATTTTACCATGGGACAGCAGCAGCCCCAGGCTGCTCCGTGGCACGGAGAGCAGAACAATCCCTGAATGTGTTCTCCAAGCCAGGAGGGGTTTCCCATCTCCCTGGAATGCCTTCTGTGTGAATGATGCTGCTTGAGAAGGACACTGAGCCACCAGCTCAGCTCGGGGGTGCCTGGAGATGGGACCCTGCTCACAGAAGGGCTTTTATGCCTCGTGGTTCCCAGCCCACAAAAATTAACAAAAGTGTAACTGTGCACAGCTCCCCCCAACCCTCCAGCATTCACAAGGAAGGGGAATAAAATCCTCCCAACTCCTGCTAAATGCTAGAGAGCTCCAGTCAGAGGAATGACCGCTCATTTGAAAGTCATTATGTCTTGGGGTTTCACTGTGTAAAGCAACTTTTTCTGCTTCTGACCTACAGATCTCACTGTGACCTCTGGCTTGCTGAAAAAGAGCTAAATATTTGAAGTGAAGCCAAGCAAACTGTTTCTTTAAACACTTTTCAGAAATTGGAAAATCTTCCTAATGGAATGAGGATACTGGGGAATCTCTCCAGCTGACTGAGCTGCTTGTTTCAGGAGGGAAGCCCTGCATTTTGAAGGAAAGGGAGATTTTTTCCAGCCACAGACTAAATGTAACAGGGACATGTTACACTGGGACCTCCCAGTCTTTCAAGCTGCTGTGGTTCACAGCAGGATGGCAAGTGCATCCTGAAGCATCTGTGCATGTGTGTTCCCTTCTCCCATCCATTTGGATTTCTCCCGTGGTGTCTCAGAGTTTAAATGAACCAAGAGCAATTACAGCACATCAGGCTTTTTATTGCTGCTTCTGCCTCTGACCTGTTGTGTGGACAGGGATGAAACACTTCTTGTACCTGCATTTGCTCCTGTTGGAGAGGGAGTGACTACCAGTGGGTTTCCTGAATTATTTAAGTGTTTTGGAAAGTTTGACTGTTGCTCTTTTCTTGCTGTCTTTGGGGCTGAGCAAACAACCAAGGCCAGGCTGGACAGGGCTTGGTGCAACCTGGTCTAGTGGAAGGTTCCCTGCCCATGGTGTCAGGTTGTAACAAGATGATCTTTAAGGTCCCTTTCAACCCAAACCATCCCACGAGCTGGACTCCTGTCTGGCATGTGCCTGAGACTTGCTGCTTCCTTCATGTAGAGGCAAAATAGGCAACTGGGATTTCCACAGCCTCATCTGGAAGGCAGGGTTGAAGACCAAGTGTCACTCCTCACAGCTCTTTCCTGCAGATCCTCTCAAGCTGTGGGTACTCTGCTGGTCAAACCACAGCAGTGGGACGAGTCAATTTGTGGTGGATGCAGATGTGCTGCCCAGAGCCCCTCATGCAGACAGCACTGGGTGAAGCTCACAGAGCCTGCAGTGAGGCAGGACAAGCTGCAGTGGTGAAGGAATGATTGCTCCAGTGGGAGCTCTTTGTTGACAGCTCCTTGTAGAGCTTGTTGGCACATCCCTGAGAGCAAATCCCAGCCTCTGCCTCCCTGGGAGACCCTGATGTTTGAAGAAATGCAAAGGTCAGAAATAAAAGCTCAACACCCATGGCTTGCACAGAACTGGGGGTGTCACCCAGTGCACCCCCAGTGCCACCACTCACACTCACCACCATGGAAAAGGTGTCCCATGAGCTGCCTGGCATTTCACATCATATAAAGCCGGGGAAATCCTTCATTGCTAGCATTGCCATTCCCTCAGATCTTACACAGACACCTGATCAGGCACACAGCACATTTATCCAAGAACAAACCGTGTGGACAGACCTCTTCTTATGTCTCAAATTCTTTAATGCAGACATGAAAGCTGAAAACCATCCTAGCTGGATAGAGACAGAGAAACCCTTCCTAGAGAGCACACATGGCAGTACAACAATATCTCTAGAGATTGGAGAGATCCTGAGAGAGTGTTATAAGCCATTCCTACTGCAGATTTTAACTGATTTCTCTTGGAGTTCCTCGGGAAATAATGAGAAGAAGAAACGCCCAGTTTTCACTTGTTACAAAAATGAAAATTTGCTTTCATAGCTGCAGAGAGCAGAGCACAGGAATAGCCTGAATCTGTCTCAGTGGTCCCCTGCTGCTGGAGTGATAGGGTGTACAATAAATGCCATGCTCTTGAAATGGGGATTGGCTTTTAAAAGTGGAGAAACTGTAATTTTCAACAAAACCACCACACTTTCCACTCTGCTACCCTGCCTTGGACTGCTCTTGAATGCTGAGATATGTCCCAGTCAGAACCTCTTCCGTGCTGTTGGAGAGTCTGGGCTGTGTTTTTGCAAAGCAGGTGGCATTACCTACATGGAAGAGCCACCCTCAGACTACACAGGCCGGTCTGGTGATACTCATCTGCTGACAACCAGGAGACAGATCCATGGGATCCATGGGAGCAGCCAGATTTTCTTACAGATTCTCACCCACCACAGTCTCACTCTCAAGGCAAAGGCTAATCAGAGATTTCATTTAATGCTGACCAATATGGGGGGAACAAAGGGAGGAGACAATATGGGGTGGAAATTCTGCACTACACATCATCACAAGGCAACTTCACAGCTACAGAAAGTCATGAAGCAAATGCTGCTACTGGATTTTCAAATGTGCCAGGCAACTTATAAGCATTAATAACACAGAAATTATGCAAGCTACAACAAGGGCAATTAATCTCATGCATTAGGCAAAAAAAAAATTGCATTGCTGACAAAAGGATCCTTCCTTTCCTCTGCATCCAGCATTGCAAAGCTGCCTGCAATGTTCACCTCTCCTCTGGAGCTCCAAACTTGGGCTGCAGCCTGGGGATACCTCATGGCTTATCCATGGGCTGGTGCAAGAACACTGCAGATGCTTTTTTGGAGGATCAGGTTAGGAAAGGTAGAACATGACCCCTGCAATGTTGCACGTTTATTTTAAAGTTTTTCAAGCACAACAAAAGCAAAAGATGCAAGAATTCCCCTAAGCCCATCTTAGTTCCTGGCAGCTTCACTTTCCAATGAAATCCCTAAATCCCAAAGAGACACAAGAAAAAATTACCAGGAGAAACACTTCCCAAAGTCAAAACAATTCAAGCACAGAGCAATCTTGTCTCCAGTGCTCCAGGCCAGACATTCACAGAGTGACCCTTCTGCCCCCTCCCAAAATTAGCACAGCCTCTCTGTAGAGG
This sequence comes from Lonchura striata, assembly GCF_050655825.1. Lineage (NCBI taxonomy): Eukaryota > Metazoa > Chordata > Aves > Passeriformes > Estrildidae > Lonchura > Lonchura striata. The sequence continues at coordinate 6,020,510 of NC_140719.1, read as the reverse complement.
TCTGAGCCAAGCCAGGCTCAGCTGTGCTGAGCACTTCCTAACTGGGAACTCTTTCCTGGACCAATTCTCAGCACCTCTGGCAGGGACTGAGCTCAGAAACCGTGTTGCTTATTGTCTTTCAGAGGATGATCTTAAATACAGGATGGAACACACCACAGCTGGGGAATAACAGACAGTTATGACACAGCTTCCATGATGCTATTTCCTTCAGAAGAAACTCAAGTGGAATTGGGATGTGGAGCTGAAATTTGGTCACTCATACAGCAGGCAGGGGATGCAGCTGGGGACTCCAGACGTGGAGTTTAGTTTGCAAACCACAGGATTGGCATAAGTGACAGCAAACACCCCTCATAGCAATGAGCTGAGGTAGGAACCAACTTCCAGCTTTAAGGGGGATACCAAGAAATGCAAACTCTGGGCAATCTGCTGATGTGGGAGCTGTTTGGGCACTTGTGACAGAAGATATCAGGGCTGATGCATCACTAAAAAACTTCTCTAACGTGGAACAGATTGTCCCATCCATAAACACGAGCCTGGTGCTGCTTAGCCCTGCTCACTTACAGCCCAAATCAGCTTTCAGGGCTGTTCACACAGGCCCAGGCCCCAGGGGTCCTGCAGACCTGCATTCTACTGTTGGAGAAAGGAGATGATTTTATTTTTGCTGGTTGCTGCGAGATCTCACAGGAGTGTAACAAGTGTCCTGGGGGAATGCCGAGCCTCCCAGCTCCCAGCCTCCTGCTTGCTCTGCAAAGACATTACACGGGGGTTGAGGTTTAGCCAAGTATGTGTGAGGAAATCTCCCTCTGCTGCCAGGCCAGGATGCTGCCTGCATCACAGATCCAAATATTCCCTTCCTCCAGCCTCAGACACTCGCACCTTTGGATCCCCAGCCCACAGCAGTGCTGAGGGAAGGGGCTCCATGGCTGCAGCCTGTGGGACAGCAGTGTGCTCCCAGGAACACGGAGCACAGGAGAGCAGTGCCAGCACTTCCCCGTGTCCAGGTCAGGCACACTGCCCAGCCCTGGGAGAGTGAGGCCAGCGCAGCACTGGCTTTTCTCACAGCTAGCTGCAGCACTCAGCTCCAGATGTTTCCTCAGCACAGCCCTCAACCTTCTGCATCAGATTTTCATTTGGGGAGGAAGAAATTCTGCGAGAGCCATTGCAAATTCCTGAACAGATAAGGCATTCTGCTTTAGAGCTTGAAAAGGAGTCAGAGAGCAGGTCTCAGTCTGGGGAACAAAAAAACCTCATCTCTGTGTGTGTTGAGTCCTTGGTCCTGGACCTTGGTCCCACTAATGAAGGACCTTGAACTAAACAATTTGTGAAGCTGAGGAGAGGGAAGGGGAGTACAAAAAGCAGCCAAAGCTAATATTCAGCAGTGGGTTTGCAAGAAGGAACAGATACTGGAAACAAAATGAGACAGACAGATCTCATTCTTCTGACAGCCATTTGGAAACATCCATCCCCAGCCTTTGCTGATGCCAAACCCTAGCTCAGGGAGGCTGCAAATCACCAGTGTGGCCTCCTGAAAACCTCCAGGAGGGAATGAGAGAGAAGGAGACCAGACCTCAGCAGAGAGGGTCCTGAAGAAGTCATTACTCAGCCACAGGAACTACAACAGCCCTTGGAACAATAGGACATGCAGATTCAAATACAAAGGGATGGAAGTTTTTAAAGCACTTACTCGAGAACCTCTCTTGCCAGGGGGTCCTGGTAAGCCTGGCAGACCTGGTGGGCCCTAGAAAAACAAAAATAGACATTAGTGATTGTTCTATAACAGAATGGTGCTCTTGACAGTGCTTCACAGAGACCCATAACACAATCTTTGGAGTAGACCTGGGGAGAAGGGCCAATTATAGCAACACAGCCAAAACTTCCCTTCAACTTATGCTATGGCTATAAAGAGATAAAAAGCCATGCACAAAAACATCTGCAGGAGCACGTATTTCCATAGAGTAGAGACAGAGCATCCCCATCTCTCTGCTGCAGCCTGCATTCCCAGGATCACAGCTGTGTCTCGTGCTTCCCCTCTGCTGGACCTGTATCATAGGGGTAACACAAATATGTCCCAGCTTTGGATTTTCCTGCTCTGTGCTAGCCCTTGGCAAGGGAAGCACATTGTGTGTTCTAATCTCTATCAGCTGGACACGTGCAGCTTTTGGTGTTGTAGGTTCCTACATGAGTTACAACATAATCTGTGATTATGTGCAACCCCAGCACTTCATATTTTAGAGCAGCAGGTTATAAAATGTAATAAAATTGGTGTCAATGCTGGAAATTCTTAAATATGTTTCTGTAGCAAAGGAAAGGTCGAGTCATACACATCAGAGTAGTGGGGGCTCTTGTAGGAGGGTAGGAACCAAGTGGAGATACCAACAGCCCAGCTGTGCACTGATCTGAAACAGGTTAGGAAAAAAATACTTATCCAACAAGGTTTGAACTCCTTTGAATTTGTTCATATATATATTTTTTTTTCAATGGGCTGGAGAATTCAGATTTCTGGAGAGCCATCTGCAACTCCTAGTAACTCCTCAAAACTTCTTTTCCCCCAAGCCAAACAACGTCTGACAAGAATAACTGTTAATTAAAGCGTCTCCCAGAGGATTTATATTCTGGTAGCTTGCTACAAAAGACAAGTTTCCACTGCATTCAGTGGGGAGACACATCCAGAGCAGCCAATGAAGGGTGTTTGGAAGGCAGCCTGAGCTCTCTGCCTGCATGGCAGGTCCCAGGAGCAGCACTGCACAGGGATGAAGGTGCAGTGCATGGAGCAGGTGCAGGATGAGCCCCATGGCCACATTCTGACCTTGCTTCCTCCCCACTGGGCCATCCATGGGAGATCTCCCTGCCAGGCTGGCCCTGCTGCTCAGAGCTGCTCAAGCTGGTACTGCCCATGAGCAGGAGCAAAAAAGCTCACGATCAGCAGCTCCCAGGAGTCATCAAGGGCATGATTCACCTAGAAAAAAATCCACCCAGGAGGTCCCTACCCTAAATCTCATGCCCAGGAAAAGATTTTGGAAAGAGAAAACTTGTCTGAACCATACAGGTAATGGATGGATAAATATTCTCCTGATATGACCAACCCTCCCACACGTAAACAGCACATTAATTTCTATAAAATTCTGTTATCTAAAGTCCTATCTATCTATTTTAAGAGCCAATCTTGGCACAGTAGGAAAAAAAAAATCAAGGAGGGCATAAGCAAAACTCAGTGTCCCTTGTGCTATTAATTTATCAGCACAACAAATAATTAGTATTTTTTTATCCCTGTAGTGAGGATAACAAGAAAAGGCTTTAAAGGAGCCTACACAGCACAGGACAGCTGATGTCCCTCACTGTGACACACAGGGATGGACTTCTGTCACCACACGACCCAGCTGCTGCTGCCCAGCCCTGCCTGCCCTGGAGATTCCAGTCCCCACAGCCTGGGACACTTCATGTGACCCCTGTGCCAGCTGTTATGGCTGGCTAACACAGTATTACTGGTCTTTGTATTAACAACCCTCATTGATACAGCTGACCCTCATTTTAGCAATATCTCAGTGTTTTAACCTGCCTTTGTGCCAGCTCAGGGCCCTGTGCATAATGCAATTATACAGCTGTGCAAATAGACACTTAATTGTAGGGTTTTTTAAGCCTCATGTATAATTGTGCTCCAGAATCCCAGATTTTATTAAAAATATCCCCCTGCCCTTTTAGTTGGGATGATAACTATGAAACAACGAATCCAGGGCATCTGAGGCAGCAACAGGTTTAATAAGAGTTTATCGGAGATTAATCCAAGTCCTTAATCTCTCCTCCACCAAAACCCATCCCCATTTACACCCTTAGAGGAGGTAAAAGAGGAGATGCAACTGTCTGATCATGGCATTCCCTGTGTACCAGAATTGAGGTGACCTTTTCCACCTTCCTGCTAACAGCAGCTGCAATTGTACTTGGCTGCTTGAGCAAAAACCTTCTCCAAAAATGTGGGCTGCTCAGAACAGACTGAAGCTAACACAAAAATAAGGAGAGAGTTAATACCAGCACTGGAGTGGGAAAACAGAGTTGAGAGAAAGGCTTCTAGCTGGGAAAGCACAGAGCAGTACACAATTCAGAAGTCCCTGCCATGGTGCTTTAATTTGTCATCCCTTCATACTTATTTTTCCTTTCTTGAGGAGTAAGAGGGATAAGGTGAAGGTGGGATGACTGGCTAACAGGTGCCAGCCACAGAAGATAAGAATGTGACCACTTTTAAACTGAAGCCAGTCAAGCTGGAATAGAACTGGGGCAGTGGATGGGCACAGGCAGTGGTCAGAAGTGACACACTGTGAGGCCACCTTGTACTTCTCACATTTCTCAGTTCCTGGGTGGCTGGGTTGGATGGGACGTGAGCTGTGCCTTCCTAGTGACTAATTTCCCCCCTGCCTCTGTATAACCCAGCTCATGCTCTCACACAAGAGGCTCAGGCTCTGGGACAAGAGCCCCACATCCCACCTGGCTTTGCTGGGGAGAGCAGTGCAGAAATTCACTCATGGAAAATATGTATCTGGAGAGGCAGCCAGAGGAGAATGGGCTGGATCAGGGCCCAGCTACTTCCGAGTGATGGATGCAGTCCCCCTTCAGGTGCAGGGCTCCACGGGGGGAGCAGGAGATGTCATCAGCAAGGTGCCCAGAGCGGGCACACACAGCCCCTGCCCTCACCAGAGACACCTCCACCCTCACCCCCAGCTCAGATCACACAGAGCCTGTGGGGACCTCTGCACTGTCCCTTTAGGGAATTCCACCAGGAGCAGAGGGGACTGCTCCGAGGGGCAGGAGGGCTCCCTGCTGCTGGCAGTGGGATGAGGGTATCAGCGCTCTGCCCCTGCCCTCCCATCGCAGGGAGCAGCCAAGCTGAGCTCCTGTGGTGAGCTCCTGCTCCTGGCACGGCAGCTCTCCTCTCTCTGGCTCCTTGCCTGCTCCTTCTGCAAACTGATGGCAGAGAACACCCACCCTGTTATCACACAAAGCAAGATCAGAGATCAAGGAGAAACTCAGCAGCAGCAGCAGATACTCTCTCTCTTCTCAAGCCAAACAGCTGAGCTGTTAACCAGCCTCAACAGTTCCTGAAGCAGCTCATGGCAGCCACAATAAAGTTTAACCCTTCTCAGTTTCCCACGGTAGCATTAGCAACAACAACCGACCCCACCAAATGATTATAGGATTTATTCTAAGCTGCTGCTGGGAAACTTTCTGGTGCAAAAGGGACCTTTTTTTTTTAAATCTTAGCTCTCTGAGCTCCGAATTGCAAATGGAAAATTAAACATACTTGTCTGAAAGGAAAATACATCAGACCCTGAGGGTAAGGGAAATCTTGCCATTTCCTCCTGCTGCTAATTTATATCTGTTCCTCTCCCACACTGTGACCCCCCTCGCACTGCTTCCTCTGCCCACAGCAGTGCTGCAGGGAGCAAGGTGCCTTCTGAGCTCCAAACTCAGCAGGGCCAAACCTGCTGTGGAACCTTGAGTTAAAGCACATTGAGTACAAGAATTGGTGCTGGAAATTGGGAAATGACTCCTGAATCAACTTGGTCAGATAGCAAAGGATTCCTGTAATCGCTTCCCCAGGGGTGAGTACTCAGCCTGGCAGCAAAGAGCTGAGATTTCCCAGGAAATTATTAAACTCATATTCCAGTGCACACTGACAGATGGACATTTTTACTTTAGGGTATTCCCAAAGTATTTCTGTCCAGCCACTAGTGGCACAGGTTTCCTGTATCCCAGAAAAGTCTGTTTCAGGAGTTCAAAATCCTGATAGGACTGAGGAGAGAAGAGAGAACATTCCTCTTTCTCAGGTGTTAATGCTTGTAGTAAAAGTCAACATAAAAAGGAGTTCAGAAAACACATGAAAAACTTCTCCCCATATTGGCACCATGTTCTGAGCAGTGAGTGACATTCCCCCTGCACATAAAGGACCTGAACTGTTTTCTTCCAAGAAGGAAAGAAATATTTCTACAGGAAAGGGCCACTGTCACAAATCTACCCTTTAGCCTTGTATGTCTGGAAAGAACCAGCAAGGAAGGACTGAACAGCTACAGGGACAGCACTGGAATTCAAAATTCCCTGCTTAGGAGAATAGAAGGAGAAAAAACCTTCGTCCTCAACAGCCTGGCAACCTCTCCTCACCTCCCCATCACTGCCAGGCACTGCACAGCTTCAAACACTGCCTAAAACAAAGCTAGAATTTTAGGGGGGAAAAACTCCTAATACTTTGGTTACTTTCTTCTCCAAGGCAGGCTTATCGTATTAAAATTTGGACCTGTTTGGGTTTCAACCAGTCTAAAAACAAAAAGCCCACAAAATTCTGGCAGGAGCTGAGCTGCTGGTGGAGAGCCAGCCTTGTAACACGATTTCCTCACCAGGCACAGATGTTTGCTCTGGTCTGTGCAACACCTATCACACAAAGGTCCTTGTCCACAGCTGGGTTCCTCACAGAGTAGCAGCACAAAACACAACAAAATATGAGTGTTCCAGCTTGATGAAAGCCACTTTTCTATGAAGACATTTCAGGAACAGGCTCTGCAGGGCACTGGAGCAATCCCAGGCCTTGGAAGGCAGCCTGAAAGGCTGGGAAGGAATAGAGGGATCACCTACTCTACTACTTACTTTCTATTTTTAAAAATTTCTAAAAATACTTGTATATACTTGTACAATCCTAGATCCTTTGCAGCACATTTATCTCAAACACACTATCAACTATCTCTCTTCAAAATTAACTTTATTTTACATAAACAGACCTCTCTGATGCTTGGTCATTTGCCTGCAAGATTTCCCTTCAGGGATATTTCTGGTTAAATCACCAAAACAATTTGATCTAATTATGTGAGCAAGGATAAAACTTTCCCCATGCATTATACAAAGCATGCAGTCTATTTTTTTTTATTATTAATATGACTCATTCATTAATAGATATCCAAACACGTTGTGTGTTCCTTAATTTATCATGGGCTGGCAGCTCAAATGGCCTTTTCTGTTGCGAGGAGGACTGGAAACAGGCACTTTGTGTATTTTATCAGCGTTTCCAGTCACCTCTCTCCCCTGCCCACTGATTGAATTGGCTGGGATTGCTTCTTTAGGGAAGGAGCCGTGCTCCAAGACAAACTGCTCGTGCAGAGGATGGCAGCTGGAGCAGTCTAGACTGGGGACCTTGGGAACACATGTGCCTTGCAGAGAGGGAGGGAGAGGGAGCTGCCTGCCAGGCAGCACCACTGCCTCCAGCCTGGGGCTCCTGGCCATGCAGATGGAGCTGAGGGCTGCAGCCCCCCTGTCCTCTGGCTGGGATACTGGGGGTGTCCTCAGAACACACTCCCTGCTCCTCTTATGGTACTCAGCGCTCCCACAGCATCTCAGTGATCCCAGCCCACACATTCAGCATAAGGGGTGGTTTTCTTGCTCTAAAAATAACCCTTAGGCTTGTCAAGAAGCTTGGCTGTAGGGATGGAATTGCAGCTGCATATAGCAGGAGACAGGTCTGACTTAGGGGATGCTGTGCTAGACCCCAGCCATGCCAGGGCAAGGGGTTCAGCACAGCTTTACCTGGCAGGTGGTGCTGGTGGGCAGGGGAGAGGCTACAGTAGCCCCCCAAAATCTCCGTGCCAAACCTGCTGCTGGTCTAGACAAGCAAATGACACCCCATCCACTGGAGGATTCAAATACCCATCACATCACAGCCTTAGTTCAAGAGTTTGATGTGCTCACAACAGATACTGTTTTTCAGTATGCATTTTTCTTTGGAAGGGGCTTTTAGGCCATTTCCAGCCGCGTGCTGGGGTCATGCTGCAGGGCCTGGAGCTCTGGAGCAAGGCTGGCTGAGATGCTTTGGGCAGTGGGGATGATCCAGAGGGATTCTAGCCAGCTGCTGAGTCAGTGCTGCGTTACTAATTTTGCACGATATCTGGGTGTTCCTTTTGTTATTTCTCCCCTTCAAAAAAACCAGAGAACTGAGATCCGAAATGCTTGTGGTTATTAATGGTTCCCAAGAAGTTTTTCTTTTTTAAGAACATATTACCCTCCCTCCTCTAGCTGCTCAGCAAACCCAGCACTCCTGAAGAATTAATGCTCTGCCTGAGTTGCATGTGGGATGCAGCATCTCCGTTTCTTTTTGCACAGCATCCACATGATCCTTCAGGATGGATTAATACATGGAGGGTGCTGAATTTTATTCCTAAATAAATCCTTTCAGTCCTTTGCTCACTCTCCTCTAACCATCAAACCCTTCCTCTACTGTTGGAGGGGGCCTTTCTGCACAGCTAAGATTATTTCATTGGTTATTTTAGTAGAATTCACAAAGCCTCAACTGCAGACACCACAGAGCCTGAGTCATCACTGCCTTGCACCATGGCTGCCATTGGGATGATCAGGATGAACAAGAATCCTTTTTCCCTAGGTTGGAGGGTTCTGTGGCTGCCAGTCTGCCCAGAAATCGCAGCCAGGGTGGCCCCAATCCTTGCTGAACAGGCAGAAGACAGTTCCCCCCCTCGCACCTCCCTGCTCAGGGTGACAGTCTTCTTGAAGAGACCTTGTATCAGGCAGCAGCTGGGAAAATGAATTAACCACCTTATCCTTCCCTCGGTGTGCCAGACAGCCGCTGACATTCCCAGCCCACGACCTGCCCTGGCCAGGCTGGGATATCACTGACCTCACCAGAAACGCCGGCCCAGCAGCACGAGCATGGCGCCAGGTAATTACTCAAGCACAGAACATTTATCAGCACTTGCTCTCAAACATGCTCATCTGGCCATGGACGTGCTGCATTAATTCCTCAACATGTCATCCCCATTCCGATCTTTTTTCCTCTTTCCCTTCCCACGTCAGAGACGTCCAAGGAAGCGTGGTACACAGATCTCCAAGTGAGTCACAGGAGCTGTTGAGCATCGTGTGGCAGCCAGCTCCAGCCAACCCATAACCTTTCCCTTCCCAAGCCCTGATTTTGTTTCCAGCAGGCAAAGAGAATAAGGCCAGACAGAGCCTCAGAAAGTTGTCTTTTCCCTCAGTTCAGGACTCCAGTTGTTCTCAGACAGGATGGAAAAATCCTGCCATCTCTTCCCTCAGCCCTCCACAGCCTGAATCCATTTCTTTGCTATGATTCACAAGCCTGAGAGAGATTTTCCACTCCAGTTCAATAATAAGCTCTTCACATTGCAGGGGCTTAGAGCCTAGTCACCCTCATGACACTTGAAGAGCAAGAAGGTGGCAGAGGTCAGGATTTTGGTGGGCTTGGAGCAGGCATAGAGATTCACCCCTTAAAGCTAAGTGATGTTTTAAGGGAAATGCACAACTGCTGGATTTCTTCTCTTGGAAATACGCCTGAATTTACTCTCCACAAAACACAAAAGCCTACTCAAAGATCAAATTGCTGGAGCTTGTTCTGTCTACTCAGGGATTTAGCAAAACTTCTCCAAGCACCAAGACTCCATCAGGGATGGGTGCCTGTAGCCCACGCTCAGCCCCTGCCCAGGCATCACCTTCACCTCTCCTAGGGACGGGAACCTGGGAACAAAACACTACCCTGGGTGACTCCATACCCAAAGAACAGGGACAGAAATCACCACCCAGCTTTGAGATGGGACAGGAGGAAACACAAACCGTGAAGCTCCCACTGAGGACCTGGGGAAACCCAACCATTCCACTTCAGATGTTGCTTGCACCAAGGAGCAGCTCTGCAGAGACAAGTGCTGGTCATTCCTTACGCCAGCCTCAATATTTCCATTGTAAACTCTTCTTTCACTATTTTAAGAAGTCAGCTATAAAAATTCCCTCTAGGCTAGATCTTGGCAACCAAAGGCTCTGTCTGGGAGAAACTTATTTTACATGTACAACTCCTCTCTCCTATTGACAATTTGGGTTGGAACACCAAATCCCCCTAAAAGTTGGCCAGTTTAAAGATCATGTTTGCATACTCAAATTTGAAAAAAAGAAAAAAAAAACCAAAAAAACCCAGCCAGCAGATAATTAGTGGGGCCTGAGTGCTTTTAGCATTACAAAATGTGTGTATGCTTTTACAATGGCCAATATATACAACCTGAAAGGGGTTATTTTTTATGTGGAATGCAGTAGTTAAATTTATAAAGGAAACTTTTTGCATGTTGTAAGTGCAGGCTATGAGAAATAAAAAGCAGAACAAAACACCCAAGAAAAACTTATACCATAAAAACAGATGAGACTCTGTTTAAAAATATAAATACTGAAGCCATCTCCACACTTGCAATTGCTGGAACAGGGCACTTTTCTAGATTTGTGAATATCAGCTACAAAACAAATTAATAACTCGTGCCAAGAAATAGTTAACTTCAGGCAAGTTTTTAAGGCATCTGAGTTTTCTATGGAAGATGACCAGAGATAAATCAAGAGTGTGGAAGAGAGCCCCAATCTGGCCATAAAAATTTTAGCCAGCTATTTAAAGGAAAAGGAAGTGTGATTCCTCTTTTTATTCCTTTTTTTTAAAAAAATCTAACATTAAGCAGCAACTTTAACCACAATATTTCATGGCATCTACCATCACTGAACACTCAGGTTCAAACTGACATTTATGCTAAAATTGTGATGATCAGGAGTGCAGCTGCCACACTTGGATAAGCTTCACAGAAACCCTTGGAGCTTGTGGCCTGCCAGCCCTTGAGCCGAGCTGTGACTGGGAGTAGCCACCATGAAGAGCCTGGACATACCTGAGGTCCTCTCTCTCCTTTCACTCCTGGAAATCCCAGTAAAAACGGAAACGGAGTGGGTCCCAAGGGGTCAAAGATCTGATAGGCATCTGTGGCAGCCAGGGTTGTGAGGTTGAAGGCCCTGGCTCTGGAGGTGGGCCGGGCAGACCCCAGGGGTGGCTTGGTGTACACCAGAGGGATGATGCTGGGATCTACTCTCCTGGTGGGGGATGGCTTCTTTGGGATGGGCCCACGGCTTGGTTTCTGCGGGGTTGGCTTTAGGGTAACCAGGTGGACATTGCTTGTTGTGTTATCAGTCACCCTCCTCGGTGGCTTTACAGTACTGGGTGCTTCAGGGGACTCAACAGTTGGTTTTTGGCTGATCTTCTTTTTGGTCTCTTGCTCGGACGCCTTCCTGCTGGCCGTGACCAGGCTCTGGCTCGTTGGTGGGGCCCTTTTAGCAGTGGGAAGGGGAGTTTGAGTTTTCTCCCTGCGTGTGCTGGGCGTGGGCTGAGACACCCTGAGGGTTGTCCCCGTGCCCCGAGGGGACTGGGTGGGTACCTGTGATTTGGTACTTGACGGAACAGGCGGGGCCACTGTGATCTTGGTGGCTTTGGTAGTCAGTCTCGGCCGTGATGGTGGGGTTGACAGCAACGTGGGGGTTGTTGTACTTGAACCCCTCGTCTTGAGGGGTGCAGTGACCCTGCCAACCTCCAAGTTTGGGGCAGCAGTGGTCAGGTTTTTCAGACCCTGCAGCGAGGGCTCTGTTCGCTGCGGGGTACTGGGGGAGGCACTGGGATCCCTGGGCAGGAGGGGGATGAGAGGGGGCAGGTTTGGCCGGTAGGTATCTGCTTGCCTGCACTGTTTTTTCAGGTATTTACAGTAATGATGAGCTGCCTTGGCGGAAGGATAAATATCAAACTGGCAGATGGCTCCTTCAAACTGCACGGCGTGCTGGCTTATCTTCCCAAAGAGGAAAGATCCGTGTGGATCCAACGCCTCGTCCTTTTTAAAATGCAAATCCGCATGTACTCTGCGCTTCCCACAAGAAGTAAATAAAGTGACTGTCTGGCCACGAATGTTGATGGCCATATTGTGCCACTGGCCATCGTGGACATTGTAATCAAAATATACAGAGCGCTTGTGGCCCACATACACGATGATCTTCCCAGGCACAAACTGGACCCCCAGCTGCAGTTTTTTCTTTTTGCTCCTGACAGCAAAGAGAAAAGCGTTGTTGATGCGGTGGGAGCAGAGGCTCAGCACCAGGAGCAGGTCAGAGCTGGAGCCTGCGGGGAGGAGGGTGCTGAGCGGTGCTTCGACACGGGCTCGCTGAGTGAAGATGACCCCTGATTTGAAAGGAATGACTCCTTGAGGAACTGAACGTGAGGAGGACCATCCACTCGATGGCCTTTTCCCTGACAGGCCCAGTCTTTGAAGAACATCCACATCTGCAAGGGAAGCACAAAGATTATGTGAGGTGATGGGCAACCCAGGGCTGGATGGGTGTGGAGGGAGGTGAAACCAATCCATGCACAAAGGCTACAGAAAATCCCAACTCACATATCCAATCCCACCCTCTCACATATATATTCCCATAACCAGCATGGAGAACTCTCAGCTCTTCTCACATTGTGTGAGGAGCAAGTGCATGCTCAACGTGATTACCAGCAATTGCCAAAATGCATCAGCTCCATGGTGCATCTGGTGAGTTCTTCTCTTCCACCAGTTCACATCTTCTGGAGGGAGCTGACCTCACTACAATGAAATTTCCCACTGAGCACCCCTGGTCCTCTTCCTGGGATTTAATTCTGAGTACTGACCACATGGCAGGAAAGGAATTCGAACAACAGATTGAGCTGTGATTGCAAAATTTTGTATCCCCAGAGGGCAAGTAACAAAACTTCCAGAGGAAGCAAAAGCCTTGTATCTGTCTCTCTCCAAGCTAGCAAGCAGCAGCTTTTGATCTTTGGAGAGTTTAGGGAAGCGCAGGTGCCTCCCAGCATGAAAAAAATTACACCTAGATTTCAGTGAACTGCTCAAGGTTCTCAACAGCTGTACTTTTTTTTTCTTCCCAGCAGATCATCTTACAGCGATGAATTGTTTTAATAGGTTGGAACCAGACTTGGTTAGTGAAGAGCTCAGAAATTGGTTATGGCTGCCATAGCGTGGTGGAAGTGAGATTTGCCTCCTGTATAATGTCACCTAGGAGCCAGGTGCCTTGCTCAAGCCAGGAGGAGAGGGACTGATGCCCAGGGGACATTTCTCCCCCAGCTCCAGGAGGAATTTGCAATGGACAGACAAGCAGAACCCCTTGCCTTCTGCCCCTGAGGTTTATCAGGAGTCATTCAAAGCTCAGATTAGCAGGCAACAGCAATGCAAACTGGGGCCAGCTGGCAGCAGCCTCAGCTGAATTACTTAGGAGAAGATGCTGAGGTCTCCGTGAGCAAAGTTGCAAAGATAAATGTGCCCAGACCTGAAAAAGGTCCTGTGTTGAGCGGCTAAAGGAGCTCAGCCGAGAGGAAAAGGAGGCTCAGGGGAGAACTTCTCACTCTCTACAACTCCCTGACAGGAGGCTGTAGACAGTTTCTGCTTCCAAACAACAAGCAATAGGATGAGAAGAAAAGCCTTCAGGTTGTGCTGGGGGTGAGGGGAAGGGAGTGTTAGAATTAAGAGTAGGAAAGGCTTCTTTACCAAAAGGTTTGTAAAGCACTGGAATGAGCTGCCCAGTGAAGTGATGGAGTCACCATCCATGGAAATGCTCAAAAGACATCAGATGAGGCACTTGGGGACATCTAATGGTTTAGTGGTGGGCTTGGCAGCCCTGGGTTAACAGTTGGATTTGATGATTGTAAGGGATTTCCAACCCAAATGACCCTCTTAAGGTGTTCATGATTCCTGTGACACTAGCACTGTTGACAGTGAGCTAGGATAACTGCACTTCCTCCCCTCTTCCTGCCCAAATGCCAACCCCATCACTCCTGGACCAGCCAGCTCTCCCATCTCAGTGCTATTTGGGGAAGCCAGTCAGGGCTGTACAACCCAAAAGCTAATGTTGCAAGGCAAGAATTTAACACTCAGAAAGGTGGTGGTGCCACCCAATCATGGCTAACACCATGGGATTGTAACTTTGCTAGATTAAAAGTAAATCAACAGTCCTCCAAAGGAAAAAAAAGTTTGTTTTCTAAAGGGGCCTTGGTATTCAGCTGCTTTCACCCTTAACTAGTAAATGTTCTGCACAGAACACAATTATTTGGAGAACTGGCACATAAAGAGCCCCTTGGTCTTGGCCAGAAGGGTTGTAGACTCAAGCAGTCTGAGACCTGTAATGTTGCTGGCCAAGAAGGGAGGAGAATGATGAGAAAACCTCTGTTCCTTGACTTTGGCAAAAACCTTGGCCATTTTTGTAAGAACAAGTCAATCAGTATTTACTTTGCCTGAGTTTAGCTTTATTCCCACCTTCCTTTTTTAAAGCAGCTTGACTCATTTTCTAGCAGACACCACCCTGGAGAAGGTGCATCAGATGTAGAAAAAATGTAGATGGAAATGTTCCCACTCTGTGCAGAGGGGTAATTTACTGCACAGCATGTTCAAGTGTTAATGACAGCATTTCTCCCATACTCTGAAATCCCCCACTGTTTTTATTCCACATTGTCCAACAGGTCTCTCAGTAGCCTTCCTCTCTCTGCACTGAGCAGAGGAATCATGGCAGTGTCTTCATTCTGGATAATCTCCAGAGCCCATGAAAAACAGCAAAGGCCAAAGCCTGGCTTTAGTGAAGTGAAGTGGGACCTTTGCCACAGACTTCAAAGGCATCAGGATTTATCCCTAAGAAAATAAATTTACCACTTAAGCAAGCAGCTAGTCTCCAGCTTCCAATTTCTACGTGTATTTTTAGGTTCTCCCTCAGAGGCAGACAGGGGTTGTCTCTGCTAGAGATGCTGCACACTCTAGGAGTTATTTATTTGGTAGCTGCTCTGCAAAGACCTAAGGATGTTTCCATGCTCAGAGGATGCTGCTGCTGTTTGCAATCCCAATGCCTCTTTAGCAACAACTTCCAGGAGTGCTTAAAGGAAAAAAGCACAACCCAAACACTCCTCTCCCTCAAAACCCACTAAGGTGGAGCCAAACCCTGGGTGCCTACGCAAAATCCAATTAAAGCATCCTCCTGCAGGACACACATGTGAACTTTCCAGCACTAGGTCCAGGCACAGAGCTCAGGGCTCCTGTGCACCCAGCCCATCTCCTCTCCTCTCCCCGCCATCCCATCCAACTGTCCTGGGCTGTTGGGTCACATCTCCTGGGATACGGGATGTCATCAACTAATGTGAAATGCAAGGTAATTCTGACTTCCTGAAGCAGCTCCAAGTTTAGCAGAGGATTTTTTCCCCTTCAAATTTTTCCTCTGTGGATTTTTCCATCAAAACACATTATTTAAAGAGAACATTCACTTTGAGCTGTCTGATCCCAGGTGCCTCAAAGCTAGTAACAACATTCCTGTAGCAACATTTGAGCAACTGGGAAAAACTCTTCTATTAGACTCTGTGCATGAAGTGAGATACACAGATATTCCTGAACAACCACATGATCATCTCTGAAAAGGGGAAAAAAATATTTTATTGTTCTCCTTCCCATCACTTTCTTTGCCTCCCTGTTTTACCACACAGAAAGCTGTATAAGAAAAAGAAGCCAAAAGGCAGGAGAGGAACAACTTGCAGCTTCCCAGATTCCAACTGCCAAGATGTGATGCCCACAGCTAAAACTGGGTTGAAGAAGTGCAGCAGTTCCAAAAGTTACTGCCCAGACCCTTAGTCAGCACACAACAAATGAACTCACCTCACAATATTTTGGATTTGTAGCACTTATGGAAAGATCATCCTCTGTGTTCCCTGATTTTCCAGCATACAGGAAGACTCCTAATCCTTAGAGTAACAGCCACAGTGTTTTCAAAATCCCACAGCTTTGGCTCATTTTCATCCTCACACTGCCCTATGAACAAGTTCTTACTGCTTCTGAGTCTCATGTTTGAAAATTGTGGGTGATAACACAGCCTCAAGTCACCCATGTTTTTTTACAGCCTTTACTTCCTTGGAAGGTTTTGTTTTCTGGTACCCAGAAGGAAATGCTCTTTCTCATTGTGTGGAAACCAGGCAAATTTGTCAAAATTCTTTTGTTACAGAGAAAGTATCTCAGAGGGGAGCTATTGACTACACCAAGGTAAACACAATGAGAGTGAAATGAAAGAATTTGCTTTAGATTGATGGCAACCAAAGACACAGCCCCATCCCATATATAATCTTAGGAGTAAAATGATGGATAGAGGTGAATCTAAACAGCATATTATCATTTACTTGAACAGCAAGATGCCAAGACACAGTATTTGTTCTGCCTCTTTATGAGCTGACATAAAACTTGCTCTGAAAACTGCTTGACTAAGTAATTCAGCCAGATGTTCACCTCCTTTGCATGGAGGCAGAATTTGGAAAATATTACATTTTTCAAAATTGCTGATGGCAGGGATCTATTCCTCCTCCCTGCCCCCCCTGCCTATAAAGTGGTCCATGGGCTGGCTGACAGCTGAGTGTTGACCAAATTTCTATTTTTCCTTCATGTTTTAGAGACTGAGAGGAGAGCCCTGGAGCCTGCTAGTCCACTTAGTGTTGTCTGCTGACGGCAGGGAAAGCTGTTCACTTCCAGCAAATACCCATGTAAAGCATCCATGCGGGAAAGGTGTTGTTATTTTAGGAGGAGAAGACTCCTTTTCAAACAGATATTGCAGAGATGCTCAGCACCCACTATCAACTGTTAAATATGAAATTTTTTTTGGTGTTTTTGTTGACTTTGAAGTTTTAATCTCCTTTTGTAGGGTCATTGATTATTGTACCTCTGCCTAGTCCTGTTCCTGGCAGCACCAAGGTGATGCCTGGAGAAGGGGTGTAAGGACAGGCTGAAGGTGTCACTCCTCTATAGAATATTTCCTTACCAGCTACAGCCATTTTATTATCAACCAATCCTTAAATTTGCTTTTACCTTTAAAACTCACATTATTTCTGTATGCATGACATCCCCTGTGCTGGCAGAGGCGTGCCTGGGGTGCACAAAAATCACAGAAAAATCTGTGAGCTAGAGACATTCAATTCCATAAAGCCCCAGTCTCAAGGGGCAGTTTCTAAGAGCAGTTAAGTCCTGGCAAGTGCAGGTAGATTTGTGACATTTTAGACACAAAGTGCCTCACTCCCACCAGTTCCACCAGACAGACGGATTCTGAAAATCCTGTGGGACACATAATCACCTGTACAAAACCTGGTTCTTTTGCCAGCTGTTAAATGCACCATCTATATCATCTGTACTGCAACCATCAGCAATAAATACATCTAACTGTGCACTGGGCTCAGACATTGATTGTTAAGTTATAATCCTAACTTTCACTTTTACTTTTTTTGAAAAGGAGAGGGAAAAAAAAAAAGTGTAGTTTACCTTCAGAATTTCCCTGTGTGAATCCCAGGAACCAGGTAAAACACAATATTGTCCAGAGAAAGGAGAATCCCCTAAAATTGGAAGAGAAGAAAAAAATAATGCATTTCTACAACAACAGTAACAAAACCAATTCCACTGTTAAAGGTCTTCTCCTTGATCCCAAGCCTAGCAAAGGCAGTGACAGTGCCAGCATGACTCCAGGAAGCAGATTCAGGCTGAGACCTTATTTTTATGTTTCAAAATCATCCAAAGCCCACTGACCTTATTGGAAAGGTTTCCCACCCAGTGGAATTAGGAGCTTTGAACAAGGACCAACCCTGTGTTTTGAGAGGCAGGGCCACCACTGCTGGGCCATCAGTGCCTTTGCTGCTGCTGCTCTTTGGCACACACCCCACCCAGGACAGACCACCAGAAATGCAAGAGAATGGAGAAATCATTCAAAGCTGGGAGGCCTAAAGCCCTGCCAGGAGTGCACATGCAGGGCTGTGGGGACATGGGTAGGAAAGGGGCTGACACTCAGTGCCCTGTCACCTCAGCACAAAAATCCTGAGTCCTAATGCTTTACTGTGTGCTTAACAAAATCCTGAGCGTGCAAAGCCCTACAAAGGTCTGTTTCTCATTGTACACCCAGATGCAAAGATGGGGGCAACTTCTAACCACTCAGCACCCTGTGCTGAGCCACTGAGAACATTCTCACAAGCCTGGCACGGCAGGAAAGTGTAGAAATGGGAGATCCACAGACTTCCAACCCTGTGCTCTCACAGACCCTTCCATGCCTGAGAGGGAATTTGACAAACCTCTCTGTTAGCTCAGCTTTGAGCCTTCAAGAGCCATTGAAAACAGCAGCTCAGGGAAAAAAAAAACTTTTACCAGAAAGGTAGCTAAAACTCCTCCTTTCCCCCATCAGCTCCCTTGATTTGTAGCCAACTAGAGAACATGGGAAACTCCTTGGTAAGGCTCACTTAAAGCTGTAGGTGGAAAGTTTGAAAACTGAATTCCCTCATTTTCTAGAGAGGATATTTAACAGCTTCATCAGCAAAGGCTGCTGGAAGAACAGACAGAAATGTAAACTACAGCCAGGAGACAGCAGTGTGGGACATCCACAGGTTGTTTGTCACCTCAGCCTGGCCAGTGTGAGCACTGGGCTGTGCAAAGCCATGCCAAAGTGCAGCTTGCTCCTCTCTCCACAGCTGATGCACAAGTCATATATCAAACCACTCTTCTGCCATCAAGCCTCAGCTTCAGCCCAAGGCAGCATCCTCTGAGACTGTATGACCCTGGCCAATCCTCACCCAGTGCACCAGGCCCTTTCCCAGAGCTAAAACAAAGTCACAGTGATTTACATCAGTAGGGAAACCTGGCCTTGAATGTAAAAATCCATTCAGGAATCCAGCCACTAACTAACGTTTTAAGGCTTAAAAGATATAAAATACTGGAGCAGTCCCACATCAACTGGAAAACAAGTGAGCTGAAGAAATCCATGAGTCCATGTCCTCCTTTGCTGTTTCCATCGCCCTGACACTGGGACTGCTTTAGCCAGGAATAGCCCAATCCTGCTGTTCTTTTGCCATGCCCTACTACCAGCCATGTCCTAACCAGGAGACCCTCACCAAGCTCCAGAGTTCTCCAGCTGGGGAGCCTTGGTTCTTTTCTAACAGCTTCATCCCTTGGGATTCCACCTTTGGGATGAAGACACTGCCAAGAACAAGGAGAGCTGCTGTCCCAGTACCTTCAGGGAGTGGAGGAAGGGAAGCAGAACAGGATGATTCTTCATGGCCACCTCTGGCAGTATTTTTTTTGGCATGAAAGAGGCTAAAATCCACTTCACAAGACAACCTGAATTTCTGTGCTCATCTCCAACAGAGTTTAAGATGTGGACAAAATTCCATGCGTGCATGGAGCAAAGATGTGAATGGGTGTCACCAGCTGGGTGAAGAGAACACAGGAGAACAGGGAAGGGGTCATCACCAGCAGCAGTCCCAGGCATTAAGAACCTGGGATCCATTGAGGATCAATGTGTACAACCACTCCTGCTCACTACACACTGAAGTCCACTTTTTGTTTTTTCTGAGGGGTACCTTCACAGACCAAACTCCCTGCTGATTGACACAATGAGGAGAACAAGTCTTGGGGGAAAATCCAGCACGTAATTTCATTCCAGTGACACTCTTGGGCTGTAAAGGAGATGAATGCACAGTGTGGGATCCAGCTGGCCCCAGCCCTGCTCCTGGACCCCTCACATGGCCAACACTGTAAGAGTTGAGAGCGGGGCCGGATGCCAAAACACTGAAGAAAAACACTTTGGCAAAATTTACCAACTTAATGGAAAAAGCAAAAGCAGCTTCCAAATGGCAGTTGTGTGAGTGATGGGGCTGTTAATTATCCCAGGATTTTTAATGTAGACTCTTTTTCCGTTACAGCTCTGCAGCGACAGAGTAGCAAGAGTAAAGGAGATTTTTCTCCTTATATAGAGCTATCAAATCCACCTTTCCCTTATCTCAGCTTCTTCCCATGAGCAATGATTTCCATTAAAACTCTATCAAGAGACACCACTGAAGGTGTTTATTTCTTTTATTCACAGGCTCTGTGAATAGCACAGTGAGGATCCTGGGGCTGTATGCCTGGAGAAGAGAATGCTCAAGAGAGAACCTAAAGCACCTTCCAGTGCCTAAAGGGGCTCTAAGAGAGATGGAGAGTGACTTTGGACAGGGGCATGGACAAAGAGGAAGGCTTTATACTGAAGATGGGCAGATTTAGCATCGATATTAGGAAGAAATTGTTCCCTGTGAGGGTGGTGAGGCCGTGCACAGGTTGCCCAGAGAAGCTGTGGCTGCCCCATCACTGGAGGTGTCCAAGGCCAGGCTGGACAGGGCTTGGAGCAGCCTGGGATAATGGAAGCTGTCCCTGCCCATGGCAGGGAGTGGAGTGAGATGAATTTTTATGGTCCCTCCTAAGCCAAACCACTGCTGCAGTCCCTGGGTGTAGAGGTGCCCCACAGCACACATGATGTAAGCTCACATGAGCCTTAAAAGTTTTCCAGTGCAGACACCAACTCCCTTCATAGCAAACTGAAGGTACTGAATACAGCTTCATTTTACTTTGCTACTTTTGGCAAACTCCTGTGGATCAGTCCACGGGAACTGAGCAGTGCCAGGAGCCCAAGGAAAAGTACAACTGAGAGGGACAGAGAAGCACAAACACCCTTATTCCCTTCTAACCAGACAAGTGCTGGAATGAAGCCCTGCACTGAATTAAGGACAGCAGGGACACAACAGCCTTCAGGGTAAACTTGGTGACAAATTATCCTTGAGGAAGTGACAATTTGACAAAGCTGAGACAACCTGTAATATAATTGTGATCAGCTAATTCCCCACTATTTTTGGAATGGGTTTGGAACAATTTCAGCTTTTTTTTTTAAATAAAAGGTTTGCCCTGCCTTAAAATAAGAAGTCCAAATTATTTTGACATCTTGTTTGTTTAGCTGATGGGTTGAAGCTGAAGGAAATATTTCAAGGGCCCATGGCAGCATTTAATTTTTTATTTTGTTTCCCCCTCATTTACAGTGGGGAAATGGCTTTGAAATTGCCAACCTTACAACAAGGTGGAAAAACAATTCTCCCACCACTTTTCTCCATTCAGGTGTATATTCTTCCTGTTCAAAAGACCACAAAGCCAGCTGGAGGCTGAAAATTGCTTTTCAAGAAAAGCAAATCCGCATTTCTAGCCGTAGTTCAGACAGTATATCTTAAAAAGGAGAAAATAAAAGCTTCTTATTTTAAGCTACACTAAAAACAGTGTAACTTAAGATCCTCTGCACGTTACTGGAGGTGATATTCTGTAAGACTCTCAAGCAGTTTTGACAAACAGGAAGCAAATCACAACAACTGAGGCTCTAAATTGCACTGTGCATTGATTCCATCCCAGCTTTTTGGGGTGGGATTTCGTACCAGCAACCTCCTCTGTGGAGCTTCTGGAAATGATGGTATTTCTCCATTCCCCCTCAATTTCTGGCAAGAGCAATGGAAACACACAACTATGTAGATGTCCCCAAATTGACCCTACTCAGTCCTTTGCTGGACCTCTCCTGCAGTATAAATGAGGTATTGACTTACACCTCCAGGCAAGGATTTTGTACCCAGGCACTGCTGCAAACCCCAGTGTGATAAGGGCAAAGTTTCTGAAACAATTAAAATACTATTAGTTTCTAATCCCCATTCAGCAGCTACATTTTTAAGGAAAAGTATTGAGCAGGCAAAGAGATATGGCCCCTCGAAATCCATTCTTAAGGTAATTTTAAAATACTAAGAAAACAGAGAGTGGTCTAGAAATGTCTATATTAAAGCAAGGAAAAATGAAATCCCCATTCCTGGAAGTGTTCAAGGCCAGGTTGGATATGGCTTAGACCAGCCTGGTCTACTGGAAGGTAGACCACAGCAGGAGAGTTGGATCCATAAGGGCCTGGTATTTGCTCATCTGGCACCTAGAGCTCCTCTTAGGACTCCTCCAGGAGGGCCATGCTGACCTGCAGGGCTCAGAAGGTGGGGATGCAGGCCCAGCATAGCCAGGGTGACCTCCTGCAGACACCTCACCCCTTGTCCTCTCAGGGGTTTAGGCTGGCACCTGCAGGCTGAAAGGTGCCAAACCACTGGTGCTTGTCCTCCTGACTGGAACCAGAGCCTGTGCATTCACTGCACAGAGCTGTCCCAGAGCTGAGCTGCTCCTGGTGCCAACCTGCTTCCCCACAGGAGAGATGCCAGACTGATAGTACTCAAAGACCCTCCCAGGCAGCTCCCAGAAGCTCTCCACAGCAGGGAATCTTTCCTGGGAACCCATTACTCGCCTGCCCTTCGCTCCCCATCCCTGTCTGGGATATTGACTTTGCTGCTGTGTGAAGTGACAACACTCAGTGCTGGCCCTGGCCTTTGTGTTCTCCAGTAACTGGAGCCCTTGACAAGCAGAAGTGCTAAGCCTGATCTGACATCTAACTCCCTTTTTGTCCTTCCAACAAACGCCTTTGCATTCCTTCATTTTGTGAATGGGGTTTGGCAGAGCCATATAGAATTCCCCATTGTTTCCATTTGCTTCAGTAAAAGCATCCATCATTTCTACTTATGTCCCCAACAAATTGGCAAAGAAAGGGAAAGGGTAAAAAAAAAACCCACAAACCCTGTGTTTGTCCCTGGGCAGAGATTTCCAACAACCATCTCACCACAAACCTGGGCAACCTTCAGTCAGTAACAGAAGCTCCACAAACAGAGATACAAAACAGGGCAAATTTTAACCCCTCAACCCATTGCAGAAAGGGGATGAAGCTGGAGCTTTATTTGAATAAAGCACACACTCAGAGAGATGCATGAAAATAGCAGGAGGGTGGTCCTGGACTATGACTCTGTCTATCCCTCAGGGGACACATCTCCAGGTGCAATTGCCTCCTCTCTACCCCCAAGCACCCAGCACACACATCATTTGCCACCCTATTGGTGAATTTGTCCAGCAGTGCCATAATCTGTCCCCAGACCATCTGCCCAGCTTGTAAGCAATCTTCTTTTTCCTCTTAAAAAGGATCCATGCCTCCCTCCAGCCCTTTTACGCCTTCCCAGGGCCTGACCCACCTTGATGGTGCCGGGTGGATGCTGTAGTACCATGTGTGCAGCTTTTCCATCCAGCACACAGATGGGCCAGGCAGCCCCAGAGCAGCATTGTGCCACCACCTCAGGGCTGTGACAGCAGGCTGTCACCCACCACAGGTCTCCAGGAGCATCGAGCTTCCTCCGTGGCCAGCAAGTGGCACTGGGGCTGAAAGGGCCAAAGTCACACAACCACAGCGGAACAGCACCTGGACGTGTGCTGGATGTGCAGTGGAATGCAAACCCTCCCCTGTGTTTTGGGAGGCCTGTGCTCACCAAAGATGCATCAGCAGATGGGCTTGAAGAGCCTGTAAAGCTTTGTGTTCTGGTTTCACACACTTTGGCAGCTCGAGTCTTCCCTCATACTCTGCGACTGCCGCTCCTCCCCTGGGTGGCCACACTCGCCCACAGATCTCCTGTGGGGCCACCGGCCCTGCTGCAGAAGCCGCAGGAGTGCTGGTGCAAGAGGGACCACTGCCACAGGCAGTGCCCCAGGTGCCATCACAGGCTGTCCTCAGGCAGCACAGCCCTCACCAGCCCGAGGGCGGCCTGGCGTGCCCAGGGACAGGCCAGCCGCGCCTCAGGGCCGCTCCAGGGGCACGGAGCCCTGGGCGCGGTGGATGCAGGGCGCTCCGCCGGGCGAATCCAATCCAAAAATCCCTCCGGGAGATGATGCGAAGGGCAGCAAGCGACCTCTGCTGAGGAGGGACCGGAGCAGCACACGGCAGCGGACAGGCCAGGGGAGACCCCCGAACAAAAGGCGCTCTTTGAGGCACCAGGACGGACCAAAGGCACAGTGCCCACGGTGCCGCAGGGCTCAAAGCGCACGGCAGGGCTGTGCTAGCCGGGGACACCCTGAGGCAGAGCCAGGCACCGATCTCGCTGCCCGCTCCTGGCTCCCTCGGCTCGGATTTGTCCCCATGCAGGACGTGGGACCCGGGCAGGGTCTCGCTGTCCTCATGGCTAGCGTGACCACGGCCAAGCCCCGGGCCAGCCGGAGCAGCTGGTGCCCTGTCAGAGGCTGTGCCTGGTGCCAAGTGTCGCTCCAGCAGCGCAGCCCGTCCCCTCGCTGTGACACGCTGCTCCTGCTTTCAAAGGAACCTTTATCTCCCTGTTCCCGCTCCCTTTCTGACGCCAGCCACCCTTGCACGGTCCCAGGCGGGTCTCCCAGACCATTCCCAGCACTGAAAAGGTGCAACTGGGAGATGCTGCAGTTGCCAGCGTCTCCAGACACACCACAGCCACATCTACGCAAAAAGAAAAAAAAAAAAAACCACCAAAAAAACCCAAACACAGACCTCACACCTCAAAAACCCCAAAGCGCTGAGATTCAGCCCTTGCATATATAAACACACAGAAAACTTGTCAAGGAGAGCAGTTGCAGCCCCTGGGAAGGGGTCTGGGCTCGCCGTGTAACTCCACACGCAGACTGAGCCTGCAAAGGGAGCTCCACATTCATCCCCCTGCGGCTCTGGGAAAGGGGCAGCAACAGGATGACCCCGGGGGTGGAGGGGGCTGCCCCCAAATCCCCTCGCCCCGTTCCCCCTCTTTCCCCCATCTCCCAGCCCAGCCGAGCAGAGGGGTCCTGTACACAACTTTTTCAAACTGCCAGGCGAAGAATCCCAGCCTTTCCAAGGGAGTGTCGGTAAATCATCAGTACATCCGACAACGCAGCCAGCGGGATTAACCCTTTGCGGGTTCCCGGGAAAATAACAACAACAACAACAAAACCACCGCCAACGACGCGTTTAACAATGAAAACAGTAAAATTCGGTCCCAGCTGTGGGAGAAGGGGGACGGGCAGGGTGTGTGCCGGGATCTTTTCATACACGGACGGAGAGGGAGCAGCGTTTTGTGCGAGCACACGAAGAGCTGCCACCGCGCACCTCCGGCGTGCCTCAGCCCCCCGGGCTCTCCCACCTCCCGCAGCACCGCGCCAGACCCAGGTACCCGAGGGACAGCGTGAGGAGCAGCAGCCCCGCTCCCAGGAGGGGCTGGGATCCCCCCGGGCAGGGCAGGGTGAGGGCTGCCAGGGGCAGCGGATCGCCCGTCCCTGCATCTGCCCGGGGGCTGCACCGGCGCCCTCCTCCCGGAGCAGCCCCCGGGCCGGGAGCCCCGTCCCGGTGCGAGGGGCTGGGGGGGCTGGGGGGCTCCTCCTGCCCGTCCCGGCGCCGATCCCCCGCACACCGCAGCCCCATCTCCCCCTCTCCCGCTCCGCAGCGTGGCCTCCCTGCTCGCAGCCCGTTCTCCTCTCCAGACCGGGAGTTTTCACATCATCCCCTGGCAGAGGAATGTCTTCCCCCACCCCGTTCCCAAATCCCGGGATCCCGCGGCTCCCCGGCACCCCCAGCCCGCCCGGGATTCCCTTCCCCAGCGCCGGGAGCAGCGGAGTTTGTACTCACCCCCTGCCTGCCGCTGTAGCTCTGAGTCTGGAGACCGGCTCTGATTCCGGCTCCATCACGTTTAGTGCATTGTCTCTTTCGGGCAATTTTTGCGGCAATCCATCAGAAATCGGGGGATAAGCCGGTTTGTGGGTACATCCTTCCCAGGAGCTCGGCTCTCTGCCTCGCTAAGGGGTTCAGCTGTGTCACAGACACCCCTGGCCCGGACGGCTCACTCCTTCCTCCTTCTCTTCTGGGTCCTTTTGCTTACACAGATCTTTTAATCCCATTTAACTCCCTCTCGGCAGACTGCAATTACCTTGGAAAAAGGAGAGAGAACACAAAGTACACTCTAGGAAGCCAGGCTGGCCCATGGTCGCTGGATTTCTTGCCTTTTTTTTCCTCTCCTTATAAATAGTGCAATTTCTGTGATCTCTGGTTCCCAAAGTCCGTGATTTCAAGTGTTTTTTTCTTAGCTGTTACATTTTTTTGTTGTTGGTTGGTTGGTGGTTGTAATTATTATTTTTATTTGCAATGCAGATGTGCCTCCCACCCCCCAAGGATCTCTCCTCTGGACTTAGAGAGAAGAGGAAAAGGCAGATTTTGAGAAATGAAAATTATTTAAGGATGTCCTTACTGCCTCTCTCTGCTGCCCTCCACTGTAATAACGAAGCATTTACGAGATATTGTACAAAATAAATAAATAATTTGAGGGGAAAAAAAAAGAAAAAAGAAAAAAAAATAAACTCTTGGCCAGAACTGCAGGGAAAGAATTGAAGACCCTGTCCAAGCTCCAGGGAGGGAAGCACAGGCCCTTCTTTGGGGAGGCTGCTGGTGGAAATTGCAGCCCCCTGCACTCACCTGTCCAGGGCCAGGAGCCCTAAACTGGCCTAGAGCCACCTTATAAAGTACTTGGCATGGCTTTTCCCTTGGGATCAGTGCTTGCTGCAGGCAGCTGGGAACCTGCGGATGGGACTCAGGCTTGGAGGGGAAAAGTCCCCCATGCCCCTGTTCCCCTCCTTGAGCTGCTCTGCTTCCCCAGGGCACCTCCAGAGCCCCTCTTGTCCCAGCACCAAGGGGTGGAATCCACATCCCAGAAGGCAGGAACGGGGCAGCGAGTTTCCCTGTGTGAGGTCCATCAGAACAAGCTGGATCCCAAGTCCTCTTGGCCAGCTCTGGCAGGAGAAGGGACTTCCACACGTGGATAAAACCTTCATCCCTGCTTCCCCTCCTCATCCAAAGTCCCACCCAGCCAGCCGTGGAGCCCCAGCGTGACCGACAGGTCCCTGCTGTTCACAGCAGCCCCACGGGATTCCCTGAGGCAGGTGAGGGCAGCGGTGCCACCTCCTCCCTGCACCCCTGGGTGCCCCTGCCCTGCTCCCTCCCCCTGCCAGCACCTCTGCCTCGGGCACTTACTCTGCAGCGAGCTGAGAGGCTGAGCAGCATCTCCGTGCAGCCCCATGGCCGTGGGCATTCATTTGTCCCAGCAGCTCAGGGCAATTGCTACTTCTTAAAAAATAATAACAATTTAAAAAAATAAAAAAAAAAAAAGGAGGAAAAAAGAAAAAACTCAAACAAAGCCCCTTCCTCCCTCCTTCCCCTTCAAGGTGTTTCCTGCGCTGCGAGCCCGGGAGAGGTGGCCGGGGTGAGGGGCCCGGAGGCAGCCGGGGCTCTCTGGGGTCCCCCCAAATTCAGCAGATAATCCTTCCCCGGCGCGGGCACGTCCCCCTCGGGCCGTCGCTCCTCTCGTGGGTCATGGATGCTGCAGGGATCCAGGAGAGAAGGGCGGCTGGGAGCGGGCGCTGGGAGGGACATGGATGTGAAAGAGGTGGAAGCTCTAAGGCTGCCCTTGTCCTTTTAAATAGCTGCAGCCCGGGGACTCCGGGCTGGCGGGGGTGCCCCAGGTATCCGGTTTCAGCAAACAGCAGCTAATGAGCGGAGATCCAGCCTCCGAGGGGCAGGATCAGCGCTGCCGCCGGGCAGGGGGGCACCCCGGGCATCCCACCAGCAGGGGAGGGCAGCGCCGCGGGTCAGGGGCTGCGTGGTCACTGGCAGGGCAGGGGACGGGGCTGCAGGGGCTACAGAGCCCCCAGGAAAAGGGACGGGGCTGCAGGGGCTACAGAGCCCCCAGGGCAAAGGGATGGGGCTGTACAGGCTACAGGACCCCTAGGTCAAGAGGGCAGAGCTGCAGGAGCTACAGAAACCCCAGGGCAAGGGGATGGGGCTGCAGGGGCTACAGGACCCCCAGAGTAAAGGGACGGGGCTGCAGGGGCTACAGGACCCTCAGGGTAAGGGGATGGGGCTGCAGGGCAAGGGGATGGGGCTGCAGGGGCTACAGGACCCCCAGGGTAAAGGGACGGGGCTGCAGGGACTACAGGACCCTCAGGGTAAGGGGATGGGGCTGCGGGGCACAGGGCAGGTCCTGCGAGGTGCTGAGCAGCCAGCACAGATCCAAGACACAGTGTGGGTCTGCCATCAAGGCTGAGCCCCCCCTCCCTCCACAAAGGTGTCCTGTGGCTTACTGCATAATCCCTCACAGCTGGGCATGGGCACGAAACTCACCCACTCCCCATGAAAAATACACAGCCACAAACAGGACCCCACATCGAGCCAAGTACCTGAACTTGAGGCTAGAGGGGAGTGATGTCACATCACGTTCAGACCAGAAGAGTCAAGGACCCACTGGCCTGACTCAGCAATGCAGGCTTTTACTCAAAACCTGACCTCAGAGCGTGGCCAAAAATTGAGGTTTCCACCATAAATCAGATCTCCTATATGACATCTTCTGCTACCATGCATGCTAAGGGCTTCTCTCCCTTAATGCATATGTTTGGTTTAGTTGTGGTTGCTTGCTGGAGCTGTGGTTTTCCATCTCCCAGTTTCTATAGGCAGAAGATTTTATTCATACCTTTGCTCTGAAGCATCTACATTTTGCTTCCTTTCTCAGTATGGCAGATGAAGTTTTAAGTAGAGACAGCAAAACAATTTGAAACAAGCAGTGTTAGTAGTTAACTAATACCTTCACAGTTCCCCTGTCCTCCAGAAAAGCTTCGCAGAAGAGTGCAGCTAAGTTACACATCCAGATACTTGTAAGAAATTCCTATTCACAGAAAAATGTGTCTCAAACTCCTCTGAAAGCCCAGGAACTCAGATCACCCAGCTTTGAGGACTGTGACTTTAGGGACAACAGGCAATGACACAGCTTGTCAGAAACACCATAAAATCTCTATTTTTCTTAGCTATTTTTTCCCCCAGCTGTTCTTTCCATGTTTCTCAGTCACACATTCCTCACTGAGAAACATATTCTAGCCATGCTGAAGTGTTTAAGATAAAGCTTTAATCAATTAAAAAAATCCCCTACTTTGCAAATAATCATGGGTTAATCCCTCTGCTGTTGAATACACCTTAGGTTCTCCTGCTTATTTCTACCTTTTCTCTCTTCTGAATGCAGCAAATATTTAGTAAACTCCCTTTCCCTCAAAAAAAAAAAACCAAGCCCCACCCTACTCAGAGAGAAGCAAGACCTGAATTTTCAGAGAGAGGGACAAAAAGGAAAGGAAAAGGATGTACTGCATCTTTCTGCAAAGATTTATCCAAAGTCGATCTGCACGGGTAGTGGGAAAGGACTGATGATGCTTCAAGTCCTCAACATCTTGCCAAGGACCACCACAAAACTCAGTGACAGCCTCATCCTCAAATCCTCTGCCCATATTTGCTCCAATGAACATTTTCAAACCAAACACATGCCTAAAAGCTTTGCTAGCACGAAGACATAAATGTATCCCAGCAGTAGGAAAAAGGGAATTGCTTTAAAACAAAAGGAAACCCGACATTGCTGAAGCCAACACTTGTGCCAAGTGAATTCAGGTTCAAAAATTAGACCTCATTCTTCAAAAAGAGAAAAGCCACAACATATGATCTGAATAGAAATATATTTAGCAGATTTATTTTTTTTCCCTTCCAAATTTAAATAGAAGCCATTTTAAAACACTAAATAAACTGAAGTGAAATGGCACAGCAGTGAAACGAAAAAAGGAAAAAAAAGGAAAAAAAGGAATTGGAATTGAATAGTTTAATTAGCCAAAAAAAAAAAAAAAAGTACAGAGGAGGAGGAAATGCCACCAGACAACATGGAGAACAGGGAACAGAACACTTGCTTCAAAAAAAGCAGCATGTCATTACAGCCTGAATAAATACAGCATCTTAAATATTCACCCATATTTAGCCACTTTCCAGAAGAACCAGTACCCGCCTCTCCTCAGGAGCTGTAGATTGGTTAAGCATCAAGGCTCTCATTAATGTAATTTTGTCTCTTTGCTCCTCTTAGAGAACCTGTGTGCCACGCAGTGCCCGGCCCCACGGGGCACAGGATCCCAGCCTCGCCTGGAGCCACCAGCCCACTCTGGCTTGGCCTGGAGGACAGTGCTGAGTTACACTTCAATCATTTGCACCTCTGCCCAAGTCCAAAAAGTATCCTGGATCATTCACTGCCCCCAGAATTCACAAGGAATTATAGGGGTGGATTTGGATATATTTAGATAAATACTCCATTCAGGTTTAAAAACTGTGGCATAACCAGGCAGAAGTGAAAACCACGGCACCAGAAAAATTTGTGGGAGGGATCAAACAAACACATGAAGGAAAGGTGGGATAAAGAGCCTTTCACTCCCTGCTGGGCTGAGCATCGAACCCAGCCTGGAGCAGGAGTATCCAAAATTGAGCCCTGGCTAGGAGCTGCTGGAGCCACGGGAAAAGGGAGCCAGGCTGTGGGGAGCAGCCCTGCCAGGCAGGGTGATGGTGCCAGCGGTGGGGGGAGAGCTCTGCAGCCCCACATCACAGGGAGCAGGGCATGGGCAGGGCTGGAGCCACACCTGGGAGCCCACAGCGACAGGAGGGCCACCAGGCACAGCAGAGGGGCTCATCCCAGGCTGGCAGGGACAGGAGAGGCACCAGGCACAGCAGAGGGGCTCATCCCAGTCCATGGAGACAGGAGAGGCACCAGGCACAGCAGAGGGGCTCATCCCAGCCCACGGGGACAGGAGAGGCACCAGGCACAGCAGAGGGGCTCATCCCAGCCCAGCAGGGCCACCAGGCACAGCAGAGGGGCTCATCCCAGGCTGGCAGGGACAGGAGAGGCACCAGGCACAGCAGTGGGGCTCATCCCAGCCCACGGGGACAGGAGAGGCACCAGGCACAGCAGTGGGGCTCATCCCAGCCCAGCAGGGCCACCAGGCACAGCAGTGGGGCTCATCCTAGTCCATGGAGACAGGAGAGGCACCAGGCACAGCAGAGGAGCTCATCCCAGCCCAGCAGGGCCACCAGGCACAGCAGAGGGGCTCATCCCAGGCTGGCAGGGACAGGAGAGGCACCAGGCACAGCAGAGGGGCTCATCCCAGTCCATGGAGACAGGAGAGGCACCAGGCACAGCAGAGGAGCTCATCCCAGCCCAGCAGGGCCACCAGGCACAGCAGAGGGGCTCATCCCAGCCCATGGAGACAGGAGGGCCACCAGGCACAGCAGAGGGGCTCATCCCAGCCCACGGGGACAGGAGAGGCACCAGGCACAGCAGAGGGGCTCATCCCAGTCCATGGAGACAGGAGAGGCACCAGGCACAGCAGAGGGGCTCATCCCTGCCCACACACGGGCACAGCACCCTGGCACAGGAGGGATGGGCCGTGCCCACAGCAGCCTCAGCAGCCAAAGCCCTGGCTGGGGCTGATCCTGCCTGCTGGGCTGGCGCTGAGATGGTTCTGCCAAAGCAGCATTTCTATCCCTTTTTTTCCCCATACTTGGCTGCAGTGCTCTCTCAGGTATGTAATTCTCTGCACAGGATTTCCTAATCCCTACACGACTTTTCTATTCAGATCCTGCATTTAGCATGGCACTTCTCACATCCATAAGCTCTATTCAAATGACTGGCACTAGTTCAAGCCCTGGATTAAAGTCTTCCCTACGCTGTAGGGACCTGGCCATGAGCAGAAACCTGCTGAAGAGCTTCATTTGCCTGCTGAGAAGTCTCACCATCCATGGCAGAGTCAAGATCTCAAGGAAGGCAGAAGGTGGCCCAGCTGGGATCTGGTCAATGGATGTTCCTGATTTGGTCTTTGGCTTTAGCCATCACTGCAAGATTAGGAGGTTTCTGCACAGGATCAGAACGTGCAGCACTCCTGGTTTTAGGGTTTGCTGTTTGACAGCTATTCATGATGCAAAAGCTGCTGTGGGTTGTGTTTCTCATTCCCAGTGCACTGTGGAAGGTATTAATTATAGAGGAGCTGTACAGAAAACTTGAAAATAATGTATGTAGCAGAATTGCTGCTTAGGGTTATTCCCCCCCTCTCCACAGCCTTCCTGACAAAGCCATTCCTGTCCTGTGCCACCGGTGGCTGCCGGTGACATGTTTGAACTTCTGCAGCCTTTTGATGTAAAATGTTTTAAATTCTTTTTGGGAACATAAAGGCTTTTGTCTCTTGGCCGGTGCTGCGGGGATGCCACGTCTGGCAGAGACTGATCTTTCTGTGCTTTCCAAGTGCACCATATCACATGGGGCTGCCCAGCCAGCCGAGAGGTGGGAATGGCTGTTAATCATTAAATGGAGCCCTTTTCCACCGGAATGAAAGGAACACAATGCAGCCATACGAGTCCAAGCCCACCCTCCCCATGGAAAGGCTGCCTGCCGATTACAGCTCTGTCCTACCCTCCCATTTAGGTATTTGGAGAGCTACAGTTCTGCAGAATGGCTTTGAGGTGATTGCTCAGCTGATGGCAGCAGCAGCGTTGGGCTGACAGGTCAGCCCCAGCAGTGTAGTGCATCACCAGGCTTTGACAAGAAGATATTACAGCTCCTAAATCCTGACTGCCTTTAAGGTATCAGGCAAAGACTGCCTGGTTTTGTGAACATCCCTTTATTTCCCTGTTTGTCCATGCGTTCTCTCTCTGGTTTAGAACCTATTCAGTCACTGGTGCAGGTGGAAAACACAGGAGAATCAACACCAAACACCACCAGCCAGTTTGGAGACGTGTTCTCCAGTTCAAACAGCAGCCCAGGCTGTTCTGCTGCTGTGGCACAGTGTGGTGATCCTACATTTGAACAGAATACCAAGACCTGCTTCCCCCTTTTACCATGAAGGGGAAAGAAATAATTCACCATGAAATGCCCACGAGGAGCAGCTCTCCCTGTCTGGAGATGTGCTAGTTATGTGCAGCCAAGCATCAGCAAGCACAAGCACTTTTCCCATCAGTGTGCCAAAGGAGCTTGTTCATGCCCCAGGCTCATGGCATTGAGAGCTGTCCTGGATGAGTGCAGGTAACATGAGCTGGCTAAAGAGACAGCCCATCTCTTCCTCAGGAAACAGAGCCACCCTGAGAGTGCCTTCCCCCTCAGCAAAGGAACCAGCACATTGAAGTTCTGCTGATCTCAGTAATTTCCTGCACATTAAGGACAAAAGGACAACTGCCACTGTGGTTGCTGCTGCTATGACAGCAACTTACCATGGCAGGGAGCACACACCAGTGGGTAATATTTCAGTCTGAATTCTGCAGGTCACACATGCACAGCCCGTATGACTTTTAGGCAGCAGTGCCCAGTCCTAGTGTGGTCTGCCAGGGTTCTGGATATCCCAGTGACACTGTGCAGGTGTGGCTCAGGGCTTGTGCCACAGCCCTGCACCCACAACACACAACTGATGCAGGAGAGATGAACCTGACCTGCTCTGAGCACTCTGGACAAGGACTTGGGAGCTGCAGGCAGCAAACGTGGGAAGGAACAGGCTGTGGAATCACTCCAGATGCTTCTGGAGTAGGGATGCTGCTTGCTCTGAGGATGAGGAACAAGCCTAAGGGTGAGAACACAGTGCTGGGGGCAGCTGGAGCTCATGTGCACACCCAGGCAGCCTCAAGGCAGAGTTCAAAGGGAGATGGAAATCAGTACAAGATCTTGGCCTTCAAGAGAAGGCGGTGTGCTACAGCACAAGTGCCTGGGACAAAGGTTTTGTGCAAGACAGAAACTAAGCCTGAGTCAGGTTCTGAGTAGTTTCAGTGGGAAAGGGAGAGGAAAAAGAGCTTAGAAAACATCAAAGCAAATGTTGGTCATAACAAAAAGTTAGGGTAATAATATTTAAATCCAAAAGGTAGTTTTTCTACTGTCTAAGCAAGATATATTCTTTGTTTCCCACTGCTGTGTCCTGTTGCTGGGCAGCCTGTGGGAGCAGTTCACTGTGCAAAGGGAAATCATGCCTGCAGGAAGAAGGTGAAGTGGAAATGGTAAGTCCAGAGCAAAGTGAAGGAAAGCTGAGACTAGACAGATTTGAGATGAGAATTTCCTAGGCTCCACCCTGCACTGGGCTCACTAATGACAACAGAGGATCTCCTTCAGCAGTGACAAGGATGAGACAGCCCTTGCACAAACACACGTGCATATTAAGCAAAAGCCTGTACTCTGCTACACCCCGAGGTATCCACACCAAAACACAACTGCAATTTGGTTTGTGCAATCAGAGTACTTTTAAGATAGGACCCAGCCATATCAAGGAATGGAATCGAGTCTAAGCCACAACACGCTGCTACACCAGCACCTCCTTTAGAGTGGGGCTGAGCTACTCCTGTGAGCAGCTGCTCACACTGCTGCCATGAGAAGTGCCAAGGCTGCAGAGGGTCTCTGCCTTCCTTGGAGGCTGTTTGGTGCTGGTGCCCGGGGCTGGCCAGGCAGCTCTGCCCTGCCTGAAGCAGCAGCACGCTGATGCTCACACACCAGCCTAGATCCCAGCAGGGCTCAGCTTTGGCTTCCACTGCTCCAGGGACCTGCAGGGTGACCTGAAGCAACTTAAACCATTGCTTTTGTGCCATTATTTTCTTGTCTCTAAACTGAAGGTTCTGATATAGATCATTTTATGTGTAAAGAGGTTTAAGACCTCCAGACATCAAGCACTGCCCATGGCTGTTATTCCTGCACCCTGCACTTGGCAGCAGCCCCTCATGCAGGAGCAAGTGCAAATCTATTTCCCAACCACTCTTACACTCAGCACATCCTCCAGATGCACAGTTCATTAGAGACTGCTTGGTTTTATCTGGCTGTAAAGGCCTGTGTAAAAAAAATAAAGCCCTGCTGCTTAAACATGCAATTCAAATCCATCTCCTGGAGCAGAGCAGACAGTTCCTGGTGCTTTATCTGCACTGACTGAAATGCAATCTGTGCCACTTAGAGCAGAACAATGCTCGATTTCTTCATACTTCACTCAAATTGTTAACACATAGAGCAGAAACACATCCCATTTCCACAGAGAAGGTCTCTTCTGACATACTCAGTGTGTTAACCCAGAGTATACAAATCTGCTTCAAAGCTAATAGGCTTTTTTTTTCTTCCTGCAAACACACTTCTCACTCTCTCTACTTCAACAGCAATAGTATTTGGTAAAGCTCTCCAAACAGGACCCACTGCAGAAAGGCTGTATTTACTGATGTTTGGGTAAGAACTAATAAGAGACCTGGTTGTGTCTCTGTTCCTAAAAAAAAAAAAAAATCAAGTCAATATTTATACACCCACTGGTGAAATAAATCCTGCCCTCCTCAAGAAGAGGGAAATAAAATGAAGTGATTGAACTAGGATTTCATGGAAGGGGACTTTGTTTCCTTATTTGTTTTTAGAATTCAGGATATGTTTGGGATTAAAAAGATATAAATATTGTAATATGAATGCAATTGTACTGTACAGAGCCCATCAGAGCAGCTTCACAGTGGGATCGGTCATGGAGAATCAAAAAAAAAAAAAACAAACAAAAGAAGGGTGCAGGGAGATGATTCTTAAAGGTCCATCCCCAGACCATTCTATGACTCTATGTTCTATGATCCTGTGATATTTCAGAAATGTAGCCAAATCCTCATTTGCAGCATCCAGTGGCATCACTGTAGAGAAGCCTTTGTACAGACCAGATCAGGACATTTTTATTCCCATTTCCCATTCTCCCAGAACCTGTGGGATTGGTGGGTGGCAAGAGCCTTGTCACCAACTAGAGTTAGCTCAGGGTCAAGCTCTACACTGCAAAAACCAAGGAAAAAATGCTGTTTATTCTCCAGTTTCTTAGAAAACAGTCAAATCCCTCTTCACATGGAACTTTGTGTGTCACCAGCAAAATTTTCCATTGGCAAACTCACCACAGGTAAACAAAGTTTATGTTTTATCACTGTAGTCTCCCTTCAGAGCCAGCCTGAATGCCTGCCCTGCTTCTGTTACATTGCTTTTCTCTGGCTTTTCTTCATTAGAAGCTAGGATTAAGCTGTTTCTTGTTTAGCTTAAAAAGGGAAACTTTCAATCTTATTCTCAGTGCATCTTGAGATGCTCCTCTCTGAACAGCTCTGACTCTTTTCCCATCAAACCCCACATTTAGCACACAAACCAGACCAAAACTCGCTGCAAAACTTGCATTAATCAGCAGAATGGGATAAATGAGACTATTTATATTTCACATCTCCAAAAGCCTTGAATAAGCAACAATGTTCTGTTAATATTCTTGCCAGTAGCTGTGCCCCAGGCACGGAGCAGGTTCAGTATTTGCACCTGACCCCTTGTTATTAAAAGGCCAACAGTCATTAACTGATGTGGGTAATGAGGCTCTCCCCTCTGCCTTCCTCAAAACAACACAGAACATCCTGAACAGGTCATTAGCACAAACCCCCCTCATTTTGATGTCCCCAACGTGCCTTTCATCACATCCTAAAAGCACTTCCCAACATTGCTGTGATCCTTGATTCATCACCTCCCCAGCAGCTTTCCTTGACTCCCAGCTGGATGTACAGAGAGCTGCAGGTACAGAAGGGGTTAATTCTGAACAAGGGTGTTCTCTGGGAGCTGCATCCATCACCCCAACTCCAGAAAGTAAAACCAGACTGTTTGTGAGTGTCTCATTCCTGTGGGAGTCCAGAGCTTCCCTCTGGCTGCCCTGGCAGGTCTGGGACCCTGGCAGGGGTCAGGAACCCCCTGGACAGAGCCCCCAGAGACACTGGCTGTGATCTCTGGCCATGGAAAAGAGTTTTCAATCTTACAGGATGAATTACCAGCTCTGAGTGTTTGATATGAGTAATAATTCAGTGTGGCACGGGTGCAAAAATAAAATTTTAGGATTCTAGATGAGGGGTCCAAAGGGCACAAGATGGAGGAAATTGGGTGTGCCTTGTCCTTTTTCTCCTTCTTCATGCCCTCCATATCTCACTGTGGTGTTGGCATTTTTCTGTTGGTTCAGGCTGGGGACACACTGTCCAACGTAGGTGACAGATATTGGCACGTTCTTGTAAATCCAGCCCAGGGAGTTTCTGGTATTTAATGTTTGTCACATCCCACTGAGGGCAGAGCCCCACACGCTGCCCTGCAGGACAGAGCTGGGCAGGGCAGCAGAACATGTGAGAGATAAACAGAATAAACAACCTGGAAACCAGCACAGACCAATTATGGCTTCTGCTTTGGCAGTGGGGCTGACAGACAGAGACTTTCTACAACCTCGGGATCATCAATACCTCAGATTCTGACACATTCCCATCCCAGTGAGAAGCAGAGCGAGGAACCCGTGCCCTCCCTGCCCTTGACACCACTGCTCTGGGAGCCACTGAAAAACTCTCCTGTCCTATGCACATATTCAGCAAAGGGACCTTGTGCAGAAAATAAAGTTTCTCTGTATCCCTCACCCCTTCATCCTGAGCTGACTTTTCATTTTTTTTTTCCCTGACATGCAATTATTAAACAACAGGAACAAACTAGCTTCTGGGTAAAACTTCCCCCAAAGTAGTTGAAAGACAGCAAGAAATGCCAAGATTTCTATTTCTCTCCTTCTTTAAAGGGGAAATAACATTAAATTTAAATATTTGTAAATGCCACTGATTAGCATTTTATTTTATTGCTTTGATTTTAAAAATTATTTCTATTTTTCAGTCCAACAAAGACCCCCTTTCCCTGTAGCGATGCTAGGAGGGTACTCTGCTGAAAATTATAGATTCCAGAGTTTGCAAGAGAACCACAAAGGCTTAATTA
The DNA here is from genome assembly GCF_050655825.1 of Lonchura striata. NCBI lineage: Eukaryota > Metazoa > Chordata > Aves > Passeriformes > Estrildidae > Lonchura > Lonchura striata. Next base: position 5,983,348 of record NC_140719.1, on the reverse strand, counting down.
TAGTTATTGACATTCCAAACACCCACTGAAGGCCTAATCTTCCCTTGGCCAGAAATAACCACAAAAAGTGGAGGTAGAAAACTAACATCAAACCACCTGAACAGCTGGTTACTGCAGGGGGGCACGGAGAGAGGTCCTGGTCCCCTCCTGGGGGGGCACTGATGAGGCTAATGCTGTCATCCCACTGGCTTCCTTAGGGGGATAAATCCCCCATAAATAGTGCTGCACAAGGTACCCCTTTCTCCAAAAAAGGACCTGAAGGAGCTCCTGTCTCTGCCGTGGGATTAAATCCCTGTGTTCTGCATTTTTAATGCATTTCTGCTGCTCCCAGACCACACGGGTGCACCCCACCCTCCTGGAGGCCTGTGGAAAAGGTGCTGGGTGGAAGGAAGGCTTTTCAGAGAGAGGTGTGACACTCCCTGGAATTAGAAACTCCTTGGAATTAGCAAATGCCTTGACTGCTGTCCCCCATCCCTGTCTGCTGGCAGATCCCCAAGGATGGTGCAGCAGAATCCTCACCCCAAGAGCTGCAGCCCCATCAAAGGCTGAGTGCCTACAGAGATGCTAAAAGGGTTCAAAAAGGTGAAGCATCTCTGGGGTGATCCCAGGGAGCCCCCTGAGCAGGGATCCCCTCTCTGTGGGATCCTGGATGTGCCCACATGGCTGAGGCTGAGCACAGGGAGCAGGGCCCGGGTGATTTATGGGCACTGCTCACACTGAGCCCCCTCAAACCCACAGCACGGCCTTGGGACAGCCTGGGAAGGGCAGGGGGGAGCCCGGGGTGGAGGCAGAGCAAGGACCTGGGTCACTGGCACATGAGAGACTGAGCCAGAGCTTGGGAGACAAAGCACAGAGCCCCTGCAGCAGCCCAGCCCAGCCTCCTCTTCCATTTCCACGGCCCCGGCAGGGGAAGTCCCTGCTGCTGTCCCCAGGGTGTTCTGAGGGGGTGACAGGGGAGGTTGTTCCCCCTGGGCTGCCTTTGCCCCAGGGCACTGCTCAGCATCACCTGCACTGCAGCAGCCAGGGCAGTGCTGCCAGCACTGCAGGGAACAGGCTCCAGCACAATCCCCCAAGAGACCAGAGCAAGGGGGTCATGCAAAACCCACAGGGAAGCTTTAGGAGCTGTAGGAATAAACTGCTGGCTGCAGGAGCCTGTTTCACACTCAGATCTTGCCCCTCTCCATGGGGCTGTAGGGACCAGAAAGTCCAAGGGAAGGAGTGACCAAGGCTGGGTGCACTCCATGGCAGACTGGGGCTGTGTGGGCCATGAGGGTCATGGCTATGAGGAAAGCAACTTGAGGCAGGCTTAAATTCCCTCCACTTGTCTTTTTTTCCATCAAGAGATGTTGCCTTTGCCTTGGCACTGGGCAGCAGGGCTGTACCTGCAGCTCAGGGCACTGCCCCAATGCCAGCAGCCAGTGGGATTCCATCCCTGCTCCTGTCACAAGCTTGGATGAGAGCAGCTCCCTGGCTGGCCCCCACAGGGTACACAAAAAGCTTTTGTGACAAGGGGAAGGTCGGGATTAACCCTTTTCTGAACTCCAGGGCACGTACACCCAGGAAATTTGTCACTTAGCATCATGGCCCTGTGCCCATCCCATGCCCCCACTGACCCCCTGAGTCACAGGTGGCATCTGCAGCCCCGGGCACAACCAAGAGGCTGATGGAAAACTTCTGAATAAAGGAGACAGGGAAGCAGAGACCTTCCCAGAAGTGTGGTACCAACACGGATCCCGTGGCTACAGCAAATGCTTGGTGCTCCCATTTAAAAGAGTGATCAAATAAATCTCCTTAAATCTAGAAGAGAGAAAGTAAATGGAGTAAAAGATAAAATTGAACAGGCTGGTTATTGAAAACAGCAGTATTATACTTATTTGTTTCTCCTCTCCTGTGCACCAGCTTTTGTCCACTGAATAGCTACAGAATTCACTGGCATTATTCCTAATTTTACAATGATTTGGAAGAAGAGGAGACAAAGGCAAGCAAACAAAGCTAATTGCCTTCAGTGTTTTGTTTATCTGGGTTTTGTTCAGCCAAACAAAGAGGACGTTCAGGTCCAAGCTGACTGTGGAGCCACAGATCTCTTTTGCTTGGCTGGTCTGTTTCAAAACACAGTTTGCAATTTTGGCATCCAGCATCTTCAGCACTACCACTTGACACTACTTTCTTATCTCCAGCTGGTCACTATAGAAACTCTGGTCACTCCAGCCACTATTACTACAGATTAATCAACCTTGCTAAGCCCCTCCAAAAAAGCAGGAAGTCCTCCATGAGCCAATCCCTTGGTCATAAAAAGAACAAAGCCAGCAGGAGATTAATCACTGGATGCTATTTCCAATGCAAGAATCCTAGCAGGACAAGTCCCAATTTTAATAACAAAGCTATGCATTGTCACCCATCCGTACCAGCAGGCTTTTGTTCTTGGAGCCAGGGAAGAACATGCTGAGCACAAATGTAAATAATATGGCAAGGAGAGCATGCTGCTGGCAACACCCCCCAGAACATGGACTGCAGGAACCACAACCAACCAGTTCTGCCAGCTCTGGTTGCCTTCCCTGCATCTCAGATTTCCCAGCGCTGTCTGAGCCAGGCACAGCAGGATTTCCAAGCATCAGGCAGAGGAGAAAAGCAAGGAAGAGGAGTCTGGGAAGGCAAATCCAGCCTGCTGTGGTTGCTGCAGTTGTTGGAACACAGATGTGCCAAGAACTGAGGTTTCCCATACCTGCAAGGCCCTAAGAGGGACTCTAACAAAAGATCCCCAGATGTTAAATGTGCTGGTGAGAAACAGTCCCAGGTGTCTCCACAGATGGGACCTGAGAGCCTTCAAGGAGCTGCACAAAAGAAAAAGGAGATTTCCAACAGTGTCACCTGTCCCAAAGGGTGCAGGGTTTGGGAACAGCCTGTGGTGATGCAGAGCACCAACAGCTTGGTTTAGTGCTTGCACGTTCTCAGCCAGGGAGCAGTGGTGCAGGATCTGTTCTCTGCTACTAATCCTCAGGTGTGTGCAAGAGTAGAGGTTTCCTAAAGCTCAGGAATTTGTGTAATGTTTTCTCATTCAGAGGGAAAAAGTGTTGGCAATAATTTCCGTTTCTAGAAGGAAAAATGACAAAGCAAAATTTGAGAACCTTGCTGTGCTCACTGCCCTGAACGCCTTCAGAATGATTTAATGCTTCAGGTTACATTGGGATCTTGGGAATAATTTGTAAAAGTCAGGCTCCTTGAGGTTTTTATGTTTCTAGAATACCACAGGTTTCCCTGTGACATGAAATGAAGGATACATTTGGATGAGCCTTTTGCAGTGTTCAGACAAAGAAAAGGAGCCTGACCTGCTCAAGGCTTGCTGCTCAGTAACCAGAGCTGTTACAGTGCTGACTTTACAGGAATTTGCCATTAATCCTTCCAGTTTAACTATAAAAAGATGCTTTAAAAAATTTATTAATATTATTATTTTTATGTTTGCATAGGCTATGCTCAAAGTGGGCTCACAAGGAGCACAGGAAGGTAAGGAACAAGGAGAAGTCAATGCAAACAGTTTGAGAGGGACCCTTTGGAAATCAGGCAAGGTTCAAAGCTTTCTCTTTCAAGTGGCCTTCACTCTCCTCACATCTGGGAGGGAGCACAGAGGAACTGGGTCACTGAATCCAGGGACAAGTCAAACAAGCAAAGCTCAGCTGAAAGCCCCAAGGCTGGCATGTCATGATCCTGTTTCCAAGGGGTGAGTTTCTGCTAAGCTTGACTGAAACGTGAGCAAGATGGGCTTTAAATAAATGAAGGGGGTGGAACACAATAAACCCTGCCCAATTTACTTTTGAATTTTGAGGAAAATGAGAAAGAAAAATTAGGTGCAAGGCATTGGATAACCAGACCCCCATTTTGCTTTGGGATAGAAGCCAGGAGGGGAAAGGAGAGCAGCAGCCCACTCTAAAATCATGTTGAACTCAGACCTGCATTTGGCAAAGGGATTTAGGGTCCTTGGTTAGTTGTAAGGCTCCTAAGCCCCAGATTTCAGTAACAGAGTGGAAATTAAACTCTTAATCTCAGTTGGTAAACATAGACAGAGGCAGACACATAAATGCCAAAGACTTAAAAAAATGACTGGGTCAAGGTGCTTCCACTTTTGTAACTCTACTTGTGATCCCAGAGAAAAACCCCCTGTTTGCAAAGGCACTCCTCATCTGCATCCAGAAATTGTCCTATTCATAGCAAAGGGTTTCCTACACCAAAAATTAATAATTAGATACATAAGATGTTGCTCATCTTCTCTAATTATCCCTTACCTTTTTCTTGTGATTGTACACCATTGATGAAATGATGCTTAGTGTTTGTCAGTCTTACAATTTGAGATTCCTCGTTTTTCTCTTACATGAAACAGGCACAAAAGCACAGTGCTTCAGCACAAGCTAAGGTCACTGTCATTTCCAAGATTGTTGCCAAGGTGATGCTCTCTTCCCTCCTTACAAATCACCCCCAAAACAATTGGATGCTCCTCTAGTTTGACTGGTGTCATGGGGGAGGGGACAGGACAAGGCAAATGCCTTAAAAATGCCTTGGCAGGGTTTGGGAGATCCCTGCTCCTGCCTTTCCTCCTTCCTTTTAGCCAGGGGAAAAAAACAGGCTCTAAAATGAGACTTTCACACAAAAGAGCAAATCCAGCTCCACTTCCCACACTCTGTGCTGCCAGCCTCTGGTGCTGCTGCTGAGCCTCCTGTGCTGGATGTGCTCTGGGTGTCTGACCCCCCCCAACGCAGCCCTCTGGCAAAAGCAGCTGCATTTCCCTCTCCTCCATTCTGGGACTGCCCCAGGGGGTCACCTCAGACCCTCAGGTGCTTTCTGGGCTGCATTTCAGCCTGACACTTCCCAGGTGTTTCCTTGGGATGAGCCTTGGCAGCTGCAGGATCTGCAAGACTCTCCCTGCTCAGAGCATCTCAGAGCAGGCACTGACAGGGGTTTACCAGAGCTCAGAGATCCCATGGCAAGAGACATTCAAAATGGATATGGGAGGCTCAAAACAGACCTTGCACCTTCTTCCTGGACTTGCAATACCCACGGTTGCTTTAACAGATGCCTCTTCCTCACTTCTGCATCACTGTGCTAACCTTTTTCACATTAGTTACATCTTTGCCTCACATCCTTTGAATTGCAACAGATTATTTTTAACATGTTTTTATATCACGCACTAACAGAAATGATTAATTTCCTTAGGACACGTGTGCATACAGCAAAGTATATTCCCACTATATTGCACCTAAAGAAGTCTCAGCGCATCCCAGCTCCTTTCATTATTCCACACTTTATAGAAACTCCAAGAACCCAACTGGGACCTCTTTGTGCTTGACCTGGACAAGTGCAGAGAAAACATTCTGAGAAAACTCAAAACTCCACAACTGAAATTCTGAGGGGAAGGAGGAGGCTCTAACCCCAGCTCCTCACATAAACCACATCTTCCACATCCCACCTCACTTCCCTTCCTTATAGATGAAGCAACCTTAGGAGCAACCAAAGGCTTGGACAAGCTGAACAAGCCCTGCACAGCAGGTTTTTAGTGCACTGAGGACTAAAAGAAACACTGGTTAGAACCTCTTCAGGCCATCACATCACATCACAGTGATTACTCCCTGTTTTCACATCAGTATGGCAGGCTTTGCACACATCAGCCATGTGCTGAAGGGAAAAAGTTCCCACAAATCTGCCTTTTTATTTTTGGAAAGGGTCTGACAGAACGATCAGCTTCTTTGTCCCACTCTCCTGGGGAAAACCTCATTCACAGTAAGCAGAATATTTGAAGAACACCAACAAAGAAGAAAACAAAACCAGTAAAATATAAAGACAGAATTGATTGCAGCATCACAGAAGTTCTGGTGCTGGGGACAGCAGGGGTGCCACAAAGCTCCAGGAGGTCACTGGACCTTCTGCAGAGCTTGTGCTGGAGCTTCACCACAGGTTCACTGATTGTGGAGAGAAGCACGGAGCTCATCCATGGTTCCTGGCCCTTGGCACATTCCTCCCTCCCTGTTCCAAATTAGGGAGTTTCTGCTCACTCAGCAGAAATTAGACTGGTTTGCAAAAAAAAAAAAAAAAAAAAAAAGCAATTATTAACCTCTGCTTTTTGCTTCGTGTGTGCCAGGTGAGACCAAGAGCAGAAAGCAGAGAGGTAGAGTTGGAGAATTAGGGGAACTTCCAGGCATCCAGCTTCCACTGCTAGCAAAGGTGCAAGCTGTAAAAACTCTGTGGAACTCTAGGTTCCTCTGCAAGCATCTTAAGAAAATCACTAGAAAGCTTCACTCTTATCCTAGAAATCCAATTCCATCCTTAAACTGCAAAAATATGTACCTGTCTTTAATTATAAAGGACTGTCTCTTGTTAGCAGTTGGTCCTAAACTTGCCATCAACTAGAAAGGATTAAAACATTGTCTGGAGACAAAAAAAGAAAAGAAAAGGCATAATGCCCTAAAGGATTATTTTATGGTCTTATCTTAATATTTCATTACTTTAGCAGACCTTAGTTAAGTCTTCAGACACAGGGAAGTGTTTTAGGATTCCTCCTCTGTTCCCTATGAAAGCAAGCTGGAAATGCTCTCACTTTGCCAAGACCTGATTTTCTGCCTTTCCTCCCACCTGCATCCACTCCCCAGGAGCCAGAGACAGCCCAGACCCTGCCGGGAGCAAGGGGACATCCAGAGGGACACGAAGGCTGCCCGGGAGCAAGGGGACATCCAGAGGGACACGAAGGCTCCCAGGTCCTCTCGGATAATTAAAGCTTTAGCCATGGGTGCCCCCTTGTGCCTTGGTGAGTAACTCAGCACAACCGAGTCAAACAGAACCCTGCAATGGTTTGGGTAAGAACGGACTTTAAAGCTCCTCTAATTTCCCTTTCAGAGGGAAAACTGAATTTCCAGGGGGGTTGGACTTCATGACCAAGGCCAGGCTGGTTGAGGCTTGAAGCACCCCAAGGTGGAAGGTGTCCCTGCCCATGGCAGCAAGATGAGTTTTAAGGATCTGGATGAGATTTAAGGTCCTTCCAGCCCAAACCACTCCACAATTCCATGATCCAGCTGCTCCATGCCTGCTGCACACATCAGGTGAAGGTGAGCGTGCCCACCCTCAGTCAGAGGCAGGAGTACACGAAGGCTGTGCCTTCCTACCTGTCTCTCAGCAGCATCCTTCAAGCTCTCTGGCATTCTGCCACAACTAAAGATGGATTTTTCCACTCCCACTGCCTGGCAGCTCATTGCTGGGGGCTGTTTGTCTCTCTTCTGCTGCAGAAGGCCAGTCCTATCACTGCCAATCTGCCCTGCTCTGACTCTCATGGCAGAAAGGGGCAGAATAATTCTGTGTCTCTGAATCCAGCAACAGTCACTTCACTGCTGAGCCTCAGTCAATACTTTAATGGGCCTAATTTTCCAGCTTTTGATCAAAATGCCTTTAGAGCAGCACATCTTCAGACACTGCCTCTGGCATTCCAAAATAAGCAGAAAGAACAAGATAACCTTTGTGAGGCTTCTCTCCCTACAGTCTATAGCTGAATCTATACAACCTCATTTTAGTTTCTTCTTAACCCAGCTGGTACATGAGAGTTGAGCAAAGCTGGATTTGAAATGGCTCCCAGCCTCTTAATTTGATTATTATCTTTTTGGGAAGGCATGGCAGTTTCTTCATCTTTAAGAGGATGAATGGATATTTTGTCTCTGGAACCCCCCATAGCGTGCAGATTTGACATTTGAAGTTCAAGCTAAATTTAGTTGTGAACAATTACACAAATCAAAAGGGTCTGGCTTTGGGATTTCAGTGAAGGCACAAAAATATAGAAACACTCTAAACCCCACAAACTATTCTCCTGGTGTTTGAATCCCAAGTAGAGATGTCAGGGAATTTTAGGTTGTTGTTATAATTTATTCAATATTAAGCAAACAGGCTTCTTTTACACCATTGCTAAAATAATTAGTATTTTTTCAAGGTTCACCTACAAAGGTTAACTCTGTTTAATACAGATATTAAAATGTAGTTATTTCTCTGTCATTGCCAAAGTTACTGCACGTTTGAATGCTTTAGGGTTTGGCAGAACCTTACCAGGCTTCATTGCTTCGGTGCAGAAGGTGCAGTGAGAAGTTTTGGGATACTTGTTTCAAGGTCCTATCAGTCAATACCACCATCCCTCCCAAAACGTGGAGATGCCAGTGGTAAAGATTCCCAGTGGTGTGTGGCACAATCAGGCTGTTCTTGTAGCCAACACCAGTGCTGAGAACAGACAATACTCTGGGTACCATAAAGGCCCAAGTATTTAATGTTGAGCCAAAACTTTCTGATCAGTTTTCAAAGTGCCTTTCAGAAAAAATATGAAATGGGAAAAGGTAACTCTTCAGTATTCAAAGGCTGTGGAAAACATCCTGGGTTTGCTTCAGCTTTTCCTTCTCCAGCTGAAAAGCACTTAGAGTTGGGCACAATTCACAAATACCTTTGGTTGACCCAAAGTGAAAACCTTTTAGCATGTACATAATTCATCTAGGACTCCCTGCCCAGTCAGAAATGACACATCTCCAGAGTGATTTCACAGTGCAGGTGCACAGCAGCTCCTGTGGGGGGTTATTTACTACCCACACACAAGACTCTGGACCTGCATCATCCAGAGCAGGATCCCATCCCTGGTGCTTTGGCTTCAGGTTAGGATGAATTCCCAAGACAAAGCTGATACCTGAAGCACCCAGAATTCACATTTATTTGCATCTCTCCTGTTTGGTGAGGACATCAATAAATCCACACTGGAGGTTCCCCTTCCACAAAGGAGCAAACCATTTTCTGATATTTGCTCTTGCTCCCCAGAGGAGCAACATCAGCTCAGGGGATTAAAGGGGTGACAGGGTTGTTCACGCATTAACAGTTGAGTACTTTGAAGCAATTTCAGAGATGTACACATGGATTTCTGGTCCTCATTAAAATTAATGAAAGGTTTGTATTCAAATGCCAGTGCTCCCGCAGAAACCTCACTCATTATGGCTCATAAGTTGTCTCTGTCATACAAAACCTCTCAGGATGATTTACAAAGCTGTACAAGAGTTAGTTATGTTTCAAGTCACAATTATTATCTAAGGTTAAATTACACAGTGGGGAGGGGGGAAAGAGGAAGAAGAGGCTTCAGGACAGACAGATGGAGCAGAGTCACTAAAGGGGTGTGCAATGTTTTAGGGGTTGAGGCATCAACAGCACATGGGCTTAAGAAAGCAAAGAGCACAAAACCAGCTGGACTGAGCATAGCAGAGACTCCTCAGATCCCAATGCTCAGATTTTGTTTTAAAGTTTACAGAGCCAAAAAGGAAAAGAAACAGCAGCAGGAGTAGTGCAGCCCAGCCTCTCTCGCACTCAGGCACAGAAAGAGCATCCCTAAAGATTTCTATTAACCTCATATTTTACACACACACAAGCTCCATTCCTCCCCCTCATATGATGATATTTTCACAGTAATCATTTCTCTGGCTCTGCTGCCAAAAGCTTCTGCTTCTCACCAGGCTCCTGCTCCCAGCAGAGTGGAACTGGGAGTGAAATGAATCCTGAGCAGAGTCAGGCTCCGAAGATTGCCATTACCTAATCTTGTACCATTACACAAATGTATTTGCTAGGAATATTCCAAGGTTTTGGGAAAGGCTTACAACAGTTTGCAGTGTTCCTTTGCCCACCACGAACACTGCCTTTATCCATGGTGAAACCACATTTGCACTCCTACATGGAAAAAACAGGGAATTACAGTGAACCTCAGAAATGTTGAGGAAAAATGTCTTCAAACTCTGAAAAGACTGGCTTATTATGTTATTACAATTCCCTGGAAATTGCTGTGTAGTCATCACTAGAGCATAAAATTTCATCAGAAGCCTCTGAACCATTCCTGCATATGGATTCCAGGAGAAGCTGAAAAAAAGCCTCATATGCACAGAGGAGCATAACAAACCTCTTATCCATCTACAGCACCAGAGTGTGCATCTGGCAACACACAACTTCTTGATTGTAGCCACCACTAAATTGATTTTTGATTAGCCACGTTGTTTAAACCAACCACAAACCTTTACAGCAAACCCTGGGCTGCCAGGCAAAGGGTCAGTCCCAAGGCTCAGCCCAACGTCACCAAATTCTTCCACTGGTTTTGGGCTGAAGTTCAAGTGAACCTCTAGATGGGGAGATGGGTTTCAGTTTAGAATTGGCAACTCTGCCTGATTTTATCAAAAGTCTCATGATGTTGGCAATATTGCTTAAAACCCCAGCTCTTGGGATCTTGTGCAAGAAATTTGACTTTTGCTTAAAACCCCCAAAACCTCTCTTCCTATGTAAGTGTCCTGCAGACCTGAGACGTGAGCTCTGCAGAATTATCCTCCAAAAGTCAGAGGAAAGAATGATGCATGACGTATCATTTAAGTGTCCTTGGTTTTGGGAAACGTATTGATGACTTTATTTGAACATCTGGTATTAATAGTGTGTTTCTGGAATCATTACACGAAAATTTTCTTTCAAAACCCTGACTTTAACTTGTTTGCTTTGAAATTCTGGATATATTAATGCAAAGGAAAACGCAAAAGGAGAGAAAGGGAAATGAAACAGCGGCAAACATTCAAATATTTTTAAAAGCAGAATGAACTATTTCTTCTCTCAAACAAACTGCTGCACTTATTTTGCTGCGGGTTGAGATATTCCTGACTGACCTACAGCCTCTAGAATGTGATAAGTTGAGCAGGACCTTGGAGTAAATCATCCTAAAGCCCTAGTCAATGATCTGCTTTAAAGCTGCAGACTGACTCCAAATAATCCCACAAAATCTGCACCAGCCACCATACCTGAGGCCAATTTATGAACAGTGACCATAATTTAGGGCCCAACAGAGCTGTACCTGTGATCTCTCTCTGGCTTCTCTAACAGCAATTGCTTTCCAGCAGTGGTTTTATCTTTCCCTTTTCATCCTTCCCTGTCTCCCCCTCCCTCCTCACACAGTGGTTCTTTCATCTGCTCTCAATAGGTGCTGCTCTACGTAATTAATTGAGTACTTAACAAGTGCACTTTCTAATTAAAGTAAATAAGCCTGTACTCGGAACAGAGGCTCAGTGTTACCCAGCCCTCCTTCCTCAGGAACATGGTATTATGGGCTCCACCTCCTCAGTGGCAAATTAATCAATTAAACTAATAGAGCAGAAGCAAAAAAAACACTCCCAAAAAAGTCTCTTCAAGCATCATTTAGAAAAATGGTTCTAAACCAAAGCAATTTCCAGCCTTGAGTCTCTGCACTCAATAAGATCAATATTATTTGGCAGAGAATAAGACTTTAGCAAGAGGGAAAACAAAAAGCCATAGATCTCATTTTCAAACCCAAACTCCCATTTGGTGCTTTCAGTGCTCCTGGATGGGGAAGAGGCTGGAGGAAGAGGCCAGGGAACAGAATCACAGTGGGGTATTTCTGTTACCTCCTGTGCTGCCTAAATGACTAAACGTGACCCAAAATAACACCCAATATTGGGACTTTCCTCCTTCTTTAGGGTTACTTCTGTGCCATGAATCCGAGAAGAAAATTTATGGGGGTTGTTTGGAAAATTCCCATCCGTCCTCACCCTTGATCTCTATCTGAAATTTTATGTGGGTCTCCACCTCTGTTGTTAAACTCGTGATGATAGCCTTAATGTACAAATGACTCAAACCAGATGCATTTAAAAGCAAACTGGTTATTAATCCCACCACTTCCACTGGGTTAAACAGGGACATTCACTGTCTCTTCCATGGAATAGGTCAGGCTGTGGAAGCATTTGCAAAACTGAAGGAGGAAGTCTGAAACCAGAGAACAGAGAGGTCAAATACAGCAGGCAATGTCCTGGCAGGGAGGAAAATCACTTTTTCTTATCCCCTCTCCAGTGTAACCAGTGAAATGCAGCATCAGGAGCTTGGGGATGGTGGTGGCACCCATTTGGAGGGTCCACCTGCAACAGGAACAGCACCATCTGCAATTCCAGCCTGTGAAAACCCAGGCAAAAGGTTGATTTCCAAAACAAATCAAGTTACACACCATCTTCTTCTATTACTGAACACCTTTCTGTAGCAGTAAGGATGAAACCAAAATCCTGAGCATTTCATAATATTCCATAAATGGTCAACAGTGCTTCCAAATCAGCATTTGAATTTATGTCAGTTTGTTTCCACAGATGGGCTGGGAGCAAAACTGTGTTAGTTTAGGCCTTAAGTACCTGAAGCTCATTAAGTCAAAGGAAAGCTTTGTGTCTTTCCTTGGATTTTGGACCAGCCTACAGGTTTCAATAGCCTGGACAGGAAGAAGTAATAGGAAAGAGGGAATAGTGGTGTATGGGGCAATGAGGAGTGTGAAAAGAACTGCATTTTGCATGAAATTATTCTCTGCTTCATGTAAGCTCCTGGCTTTGAGTAGTTAGTCCAGAAATAAAGATTTGTTTGTGTTCTTCACAGTGTCGCCCTGTTGTGGAGACCAGAGAGAAAGCCAAACAAAATTGTGCTCTTCTCACTGCATTTCCTTCAGCCATAAACACCTTCATTTATGTATTAAAAAAAAAAAAAAAAGTGCAAACAAAACTGCCAGTAAAGTGCAGTTTAAATCTTATTTAGCTATAGGCAAAAAACAGCTGGAACCCAGGCAGAACAGTTGGGCAGATCCTGGCTTCCAGCTCTGCCCTTTAATATTACTTTTATCTCAAAATTCTCATGTGCTTTGGTTTCATTAATAAGTAGGAAAAAGAGCTTCCTCAAAAATTGGTTGGAGTTTGGATCAGCACAGCTGCCAGAGCTCATTTGTCTGCCAGCCAGAGCCCTTGGTACCACTCTTTCCCCCTTGTGCCACACGGCCTGGGCATTGGTAGCAACAGCTGGCAGCACAGATGTGTCCACTAAAATTAAAAAAAACAATGTTTAAACTATTGTTTTTAAGAAATCAGGAATTATTTTCTCTGCATGAGACTCTTGGTCACACTCGGGTTTGCAGGGGGAAGCTGCTGTTTTTCAGCAGCTCCAAAAGCCTCAAGTTACCCCTTCAAATAGAAATCCACTTGCCATTCCTAGAATGAAAGCCAATGGAGAAACAATAACTCTGCTCCAGCCTGACATCCTGAGCCACGAGAGGGAGCGAGGGGTGTGGGAGGGATGGAACAGAGCAGGGAGTAATAATAAATTACAAATAAGTTACACTCGGAGTAGTGATCCCAAACCCACTGCACTGTGTTACTGTGCTAGCACTGCAAGCAGGACATGAGAAACATCATTTTAGCTGCATTATGTTATTAATTTGGCTAAAAGCCATCACCTTCTCCAGATTGTATTAAAACAACCATTTCCTACTGAAATAACCTCTTTTTTTTTGCCCAGCCAAATAATAAAAGCAGTTGGGTTTGGGGATGTGTAGGAGAAAAGGGCCCCCAGTTTTTTTCCAGTTTTTAGGCCTGCGGAAACTTAAGAGAACACACACACAAAAGTGCTGAGAGTCCAAAGGGCTGCAGGGTTTGGTTTTTGTTCCCTCCCTGCCAAGGCAGCAGCAGTTGCCTGTTCTTTCCTTCGTGCCTGGCACTGGCAGCACCAGCCTCTGCTCTTGGTGCCACCACAGCCCTTGGCACCCACCTGCAGGTCTGCTGTCCTGAGCTGATCCTTTTATTCCATGGCACTCACCTCAGATGGATTTCAGCTGGCTTGGTGGCCTTGCTATTAAAATAAAAACCAGGATGAATCATCTCCAGTTTATATATGGAGAGAGTCACAAGCTTGCTGCTCCTGTTAGCCACTGTTTGTCCCACATGCCAAAATATCCACCCTTTTCTGGGCATTTCAGCCACCAGACTCACCAAAAAAAGCCCTCTCATCAACAGGGTGGGTGTTTTCAAAGTTTATTTTAGCCCTTAAAGAAAATAATCCTGACTTCTCCCTGTCAACTTGCTCCTGAGAGCAGCCTCCTCACACTAATTTTATTATTAATTTCCAAATTCTGTTCCTCTGGAATTCTTTTCTGCTCATTTGATGTTGAAGCAAAAATTCTCGAGTTATTTTTATTCTGTAAATGCCAATATTTGCTCTTGCAGTGACCTAAAGAATCAGGATGTTCTTCAGTGAAAAGAAGGTCAGGAAGGATGGGAACTTGAGATGGACTTCAGATTGTGCTAAGACCTCCTCACCAAACCCAGCAGAACAGGAGCATCACTTTGTTATTTTATTTAAAGCCTGTCAAACTCTTTGTGTAAGCCTGGTCCTCTTCTCCAGGCAGTTATTCCTGCTGCCACTGAAACTCAGTTTTGTGATCATATGGAAATATGACATAAAGGTCTCACTCAAACCCCCCAAGAGTTTTGTTGTCAGAGCCAGAATTTTCCTGCAAATCCCTCAGTAGTAGAAATACAGATTTGTTCTAACAGTGAAGCTTGAGCTGGTAGAAGAAAAGAGGATTATCAGTAAGATGTCAACAAAGCCCCTGCATTAAACTGTGACACCTGGCCAGGACCCAGCAAAGGTGAAAAAGTGGCAGAATAGATAGAATAGAGAGAATATGTGAAAGAAATGCTGTGAGCTCAATGCAGGTAACATTCACAGGATCCTTTCCACCACATTAAATTGCTATTGATGCAACTGAAGTGTCAGATCCAGTACACAGACTGACTAGAGCTTGATAGCATCAATACAGGTGTGCAAATCAGATGTCTCCCTGGCAGTTAAACTGTGCAACCCATTGATATCTTGGAAAGCAATTGGAAAAATCTGTCCGTGGGTGTTAAATAAAAAAGGCACCATCACACAAAAAACCCCAAAAAACCAAAAAAACCACAACCAAACAAAAAACAAACAAAAAACCCCCAACAATTAAAAACAAACAAACAAAAAATGCCAAAACAAAACAAAAAAATACCAACCCAAAAAAAAAAAAAAAAAAACCCTAGGCTGAAGCCAAACACGTAGGAAAACTGTGTTGTTTTTACCCTCTCACTGGGGACAGGGCTGTGATTCTGGCCAGACTTACACCATGAGTGCTCCTTCATCCTCAGGGTCTCTGACCCAGGGATAGGCTCTGTCCTCACTCCAATTCAGCATTGCTGATTTTTCTAAACAGGATTAAGGTCAATGCACATCTTTATGCTCCTGCCTCTTGCCTTTGAACCCAGGACTTTGCCTGCATGGGGAGTGCAAAGCACAGGGGCAACAGAGAGGGAGCAGGGCCAGGTAGGAGCAGAATCATCATCACCAGGGGATTTGCACATCATCTGTTAAAGCTTTCTGGGCAGGGACCATCCTGCTGGCACAGGGACATGTGTGGGCCTTTGATTGCAAACAGACAGGTCTAGAAGTTTTGGCTTTGGTTTTTTTTTTTTTTCCCCTCCACAGGCCTTCACTTGTTGTCTTATTGTCCAAAGAAAAATCTGTGCCCAAAGAGTGAAAAAATAAATCTCGTCATGAAATGTGAACACACAGGCAGACCCCAAAGCCTTGGACAAGGCTTGTAGAGAGGCCAAGAAAGCCACAGGTGCAGGATGCAAAGGGGCCATGAGTGTCACACCAGTTTGGCCCCTGAGGAAGGGGAACCTCAGCCCTGCTGGAGCACCAGGAATGGGTGGCTGGTGCAGATTAGGGACCAGATTACTTTCCCCAGGAGAAAACAGGACTGGGAAGGAACAAACTCCTTGAGCTGTAATCTGCCTGAATCACCAAACATGCCATGAAGTCCTGGGCAAGGAGATTGGGGACCCATTTTCTTCCAAAAACAAGCAGAAAGCTTCTCAGATTGATTCTCCTCTTCCCAGAGTAAGGATTTAGGCACATCAGGGATTTTAGGGATGAAAAATCCTGCAACAAATGCCAAGCTGCTGTCTCTGGCTGCCTTGACATTCCTGCCTCCCTAAGTGTGCTCTTTCCAAGCAGTTTGCCTGCCTGGTGCAAACTCTTTTCTTCCAACAAATATCCTTGGGACACTCAAGGAACTGAAGGATGTGAACCCAAACTCATAAACAGCATTTCTAAGGCAGCAAATGAGCCAGCACAGCCATGAGGGAGGAAAAGGGAAAGGGTTTGAATTCAAGATCTTGCAAGAAGGCTGAGCCCATCAACAGGTGGAGGAATTTTGGATGTGTATCACACTTTTCCATGCCACAAGGGTTCAGGGCAGTGCTTGGATTTGTCCCAGTCACCCCCTTTTCCTGCTCCTGTACAGCCAAGGGGAGGATTGGTCCTCTGGTGTCTCGTGCACCCCACTGCAGAGCTCAGACCCCAAGGACCAATCAATCTCCTCTTCAAGCAGTAATTTCCCAAGTGCCCTTCCTGGCCTGTTCTTTCTAATCCTCTACTTCTCAGAAACCTTTAAATATATATATTTTAAATTCCAACCAGATTCTTGGACTTGGCAGATAAACTATGGGTCCCATAAGAGTTATATTTTCTTTGAAAGCCTTGAATGAAGCCTTTATAAAAAACTTCATTAATATTGCTACCTATATGCCTGCTCCCCACTTCCTGCACAAATCCAAACAGATTCTCCACACAGAAAGACTTTTGAAATTCGCATATTTACTTCCCCCAAACAGTGAGAGTGTTACTGAGGAGTTTGTGGTAGAGTCAGGCCACGTGTGCCTTGTCCTGCTGGAGCTTAGAAAGATGAAGCCTTCTATTCATTGAAGATGAAAAAAGTAGATGCAAGAGGGGAGGACATAAAGCTGGGGAGCTTAGGGCCCTGGACTCGTGCCTTTGGCACAATTTGGCCCATTTTTGCTGTTGGATTGTGTGACAGTAAAGTGTCATTACAGCTCACACAGTACAGTGTGTACAAGGCTGTTAAAGCTGCTTTTGCCAAACTAGTCAAAATTAGTAAAGGAGTTGTTTCAAAAGTAGCACAGACTGTCATTTTTTGGTGGCTTTTTTTTTTTTTTGGTTGGTTGTGGCTTTAAAAAAAAAACCCAAACCACAAACATCACCCCACACCCCCAAACTATTCTGCTTTAGCCATCAAGATCCAACCATTCCCTCAAGGAACTGTGCCCCCCAAACAAATCCTGCTCCCACTCTAGTCAGAGAGTGCAGGACCCCTGGCTGAAACAGGGTTTGCAACAACTGGGATGCAGAGGCTGGAATAAAACAATGCCAGAGGGCAACAGGAGTCCAACACCTCATAGTATTCCTATTTTTTTTTTGCATTGTCAAGGTTTGAGTAGCAGCAAAGGGCAACACGCTGGGTAAAGATGGGCAGGAGCAGAGCAGACACCTGGGACAGCCCCACTTCTCTCCTCCACTACATTTTCAAATTCCATATTCCCATTCAAGGCCAAAAGATACGTAACTCTTCTTGAGAAGCTACAGCCTACATGCCATGACATGCAAGTAATCCCTCTGAAGACTACTTAAATGTTTAAAATTATTCATGCTTGTAAATAGATCTCAGACGTGGCAGCAGTACGAGAGGGACTGGGAAACGTTTCAGAGCTGCTCATACCCTGGGTGTGAGGTGGTCTGTGGGGCTGGCAGCCAAGTGTGCACACACCTAGGACACACAGCAATTCCAGACCTCCTTGTGGGCAGCTTTAGAGGCAGCAGAATTCAAGGAGGGGACTTTCAACCAGGCACCAAACCTCCTACTCCTCCAAGTGACTTAGTGGTGTCATTTCCTCTGGCCAGGCTTTGACTGAGGGCTTTGGAAATTCTCCTTTGACACAGAGTGCCCAGATGTTTGAATCCTTGAGCAGGGAGCAAGGCTCATTACTGGCCAGGTACCAGAAAAAGGACCACAGATCTAACCTTCAAATAGGACTAAAAGGGGGAGATGCTTTGGGTACCTCAGTAGGACTTGTTGTCCTTGTTAAAATTAGTAGCTTGTTTTAAACTGTCTTTTAAAATTAAAATGCAGCAAGCAAAGGAAAATAAAATAAGAAAGTACATTTGACCTTCTTCAGTTGGAAATTAGATTTCTGATTAAGGGTTGTGTGATCTTCCCTTCCAAAGGAACACCAGAAAATTCGGAACAAAACACGAAACATCTCACAAGAAGTTGAATCAGTTATTCAAAATCCCTCTGCTCCTCCCCAGGCAGCATTCCCAGCCCAAAACATCCCCCCAGCACCACTGCTGGGGGCTCCCATGACCCAAACACAGGGAAGGGCTTTGGGGAACAGACATGGAGCTCTGCTGGAGAGCAGAGCATGAAGTGTCACAGAAAAGTTGAAATACTCTGGATTGGAGTTTTCCTAAAAAAAAAAAAAATTCCTATTGGAAGGAGAACATTTTCCAAGCAGCTCTTTTTAAATTATTTGTAAGGGACAGCTACAGCCCACTCCAGTTGGTTTGGCACAAATAATCCAAATCAGAATTGCATCAGATTTTGGCTGCAGGAGGGAGATATGGGGTGGCTGTTTCAATTCCAGGCTGGGAGAGCTCTCTCCCACCCTCTCACATCCCAGAGCTCCAACCAAGCTGCCCTCCAGCTGGAGCACACCCTGCTCTGTGCCCCGGGGATGGAGGATGCTGCAGCCTCTGGGCACAGCAGATGCCACACTCTGGCATCTCACCAGAAATCCAGGCAAAGCCATCTCCATCCCTGGCACTTCCTGGCTCTCAGTGACACCTTTTTTACTTTTTTCACAGTGCACTTCCCCAGGTGGGGTTGGGAAGGTGTTTTCTTGGCACCTAGAAGGCAGTTTGACCTTCTGAGATAGGAAAAACACAGGATTACTGTGATATAGTTTGGAAATTGCCCTGAAAATCTTTTTTCCATAAAATTCTCTGTCTTAGGGATTACCTTAGAAGGAGCTAAGCACCTCACAGAAACCAAAATCCTTCCTGGGGCAAAGACTCCATCAGGAGGAGCCCCTGTATCACAGTACCACCACACCAGCCTGAGCTGTAACCCAACATTTCCAACTGGAAATAACACATTAAATTTGAACTACTGCAGCTGTGGGTAAGAGTTCAGTTTTAATGGGAACCTACTGTGAGGGGAGAGAAAACTCCAGCACTGGCTGGCTCTTTGAAAGGAACAAAGGCCAGCAATATCTCAGCAGAGAGTATGGGAAGGGTAAACATCCATGTGCAGCATAGCCAAGGATTGTTGTCTAAAAATCCTTTACAAAACAAATGAAAGGTTGAAACTTTAAGAAGTTTGAGGCCGTTTGTTTTCTTTTTTTCCCCTGTTTTTAAGGAAGAAACATCTGTGGGAAGTATTTGAGACATATAATGCACCTCACATAGAACCCTAAGGGCCATCTTGAGAGTGGAAATAAAGCTTCTGTACCAGGAGTTTGTTAACATTGCACCAGGAATCAGATGCAAACACAAAAGCTCACTTGTTTCCTAATGACTTGCCGAGATAAGTGTCCCTTATCAGCAATACTGTTTTCTTTTGGAAAGGAAGGGGCTCTGTGTGTACAAGCAGGGTTGGAAGTCAATGAAAACAGGAGGCTGGAGAGGTCTGAATGGGTATTTTGTACTGTAATTCTAGCTTGGGGCTGCTTTTTTGGGTGCGGAAATATCAAACACTGACCTCCCACTGATGGTCCTTGGCAGTGGGATAAGTCACTCATTTATTTTTGCTCAGCCACAAAGCTGCTGTGTAACACGGCAAGGTCCTTCCCAAGTTCCACAGGGTGGATACATCTCCCAGCAAACCCAGCTCCACTCCCAGCCCTCCACTGCCTCTGCTCAAAATATCACCCAGCTCCTGCCCCCAGCCAGGGAGCCCCCACAGCAGCACTGCTCAGGCAGCTCTTTCACTCTGGGAAGAAAAGAAGGTCTGTGCAGAAGAAATGTGGGGTCTTTGGTGGTGGAGCTGGGGCCTTTTCTGCTCCTGACCCAGAAACCCAAAATGCACCAAGCTGGAATAAGCTGCATGAAAGCATCACACACACAGGAGAAGGGTGGGCCGGAACTTCTCTGCCCAAATAGTCACAACATTCTTTTAAACAGGAAGAAAGGGTCTGCAGAGATCATCTCTGATCTGATATTTGCTCAGCAGGAAGGTGTCCATGGACTCTTTTGGCATCCACAAGGAGCTTAACCTTGGCCTTGGAGCCACTTTAATACCTGAGAGTGAACTGTTACAGACTGGTGATAACCTGAAGTGAGAACCTACAGGGCAGTGCTGGGCTCCTCTCTTGAGCAGTACAAACTAAAAACGAACATGTGACATCAAGATTCAGGATAATTAAAGCAGGACCACAACAGAGGGGAGTTCTGAGCAGAAAATGTGTGAGCCTGGCATCTCTGCTCTCAGGAGAACATTTCAGACCTTTCTGCTGCATCAGGAGGTTCAACCAAATCAACCAACAGCTCTCCTAAGACACCACAACAGCAGCACCTCTGACATTCCAGAGACCATCACAGCACACTCAAGCAGCAGCACAACTTTGGGACGTGCTGTCACCAGATCACAAGAGGTTTTCCCTCTGCCCACATCAGTTTGTCTCCCAGTAATTGTATGGGCAGGTCTGACGTGGAGCTGGAGCACAGTCTGGAGGAAAAGCATGGGATCCATCAGCCGGATGCATCAGCAATCCTGTGTCAACAGCCCATGGCAGATGAGGCAGAAACTGGTTCCCAAGCACATTATCCCCACAAGGCACAGGCTGTGCACGGTCACATGCTGCTCGTTAGACACAGGGAGGCTCAAAAGTCTGGATTAAATAAAGCAAAACAGCCCTGGTGACCATCAGTGTAGCAGTGAATGCTGCATTTCCACACTGGCTCCACACCCACTGAGAGGAAAGGGTGCAAGGAAGGAGGAAGCTTTCACTGATGTCCTGTCAGGCAGCAGAGGCCAACAGACTGAAGGAATGGCTGTGCTGTCATCTCCCACAGCCAAGGCATGGATAACTGGCCAAAACACCACAGCTGAGGTTTGAATTTTCATATTAAAGGCTACCCAGCTCAGCCCCATTCTGCCTCCAGAGTGATCCAGGCTGGAACATCCTCAGAGCAATCACGAGGACACGATTTCTTTGACCTATGCCAAGAACTGCTGAAAAGGCAGCCTGACACTGTGATGCATTTTTGCTCCTCTATTTCTAATTCAGACACTAATACCTACACAGACTCTGTTCCATAAACAAGTCTGGAACTAGACAGGGGGGATCAAGGGATTTTGTGGGATTCAGATGATACAGCCAAGGAATGCTCTGACACCATCCATCAGAGACAAAAATTATAAAGGCAGGTTCAGGGAAAGGCATCCACCAGGAAAGCACTCATGGGCAAAGGAGTGGCTTGAACTTGAATTGTCACTTCAAAACACTTTCTCTGTGTCTGTTGTGGGTTTGGCACTTTGCTTGCCACGAGAAGGTTGCTGTGGAATAATTGGCTGTTAATAAGCAAATGCCAGCTCCCTGGGAGTGAGACTCTCCTGCTCTAGCAGGCTCCTGTCGAAAGCCTGGCAGCCAGGGGAAGAGCAGAGCAGCCCAAAGCCCTCGTGAGCCCATCCCCAGCAGCCAGCTGTGTGCTGGAGCAGTCACCTGCCACGACAGACACAGGAGTGAGGAAGCTCTGAGCCAAAAGCAGAGAGGGCTCTGCACCAACTGCTGCATGGAGAAATCCAAAAAGTTGCTTTCTGGCTACAAACCAGGAGCAGAAACAGAATCGGGCATTTTGGTGCCATCTCACTCCCTTCTGAGAATTTGACCATACAATTCTTTAAGAAAGGGTCCTAAAATCCAGACAAAGCACCCCTGCACTGCTCTTGACCTCCTTGGGGCCTGGAAGCTTCTTCTTACCTCCAGTTTGGCAATATTGTGAGAGTAATGAGTAATTTGGAAAAACGAACTGCTGTCGTGCACATGACCACAATCTATATCACACTAGATTGATTGCAAGGACATCAAGTACTAAAATGTCAGAAACCTTACCTACATCATCATCTGCTGCTCCTCCCCAACCACACACCCTCCTGCCATGTCACTGCATGAAACTGCTGGATTTACCAGGTCAAATTTCTGACAAATCCCTGTTACCTCTCAGGCAGCCATCAGCCATTCCCTTACTCCAGAAGCCAGAGAGGAGAAATTCTTCTCTGCAGTTCCTGATTTCTTCCCTCCTGCACTTCTTAAAGCAGAGTTTGCTCTTTCAGTTCTCAGTAACATCACTCATCCTCAGAGCCTTTGAAGGGACCAAAGAGCAAACTGGTGCTCAGAACCCTCTTTGGCACGGTTTTGGATACTCGAGGGTGAATTTTATCCTGGCCAATTATCCAAGTGCGAGTCCACACCATCAATGCCTGCAGAGCAGTGACTGGAATATCCAGCTGCAATCATACAGGTTTGGATGGATGTTCTGAAGACATGGAATGTTCTGGCCTCTTTTAACATGCAGAGGATGGCTGCCTGATCAGTCTCATTCACAATGATTCTTCTTTCTACTGTTTTTTAATTTTATTTATTTATATTTGAAGGTATGCCTCTTTGTCTGATCTAGTTTCTACATTTTGATTCTCAAGGCACTGAGCAGCTCCCAGCTCAGCTGAGCTGATCTCTTTTTACACTCCCTCCGTTGCCTTTCATCGGGATAATTTGTGCTAATGTCCCTCCTAAGTCAATCTTTCCCACATTACAGCAATCAGCCGATCTGAGGGAAACAAGACAAAGATCCCTGTGTTC
Organism: Lonchura striata; assembly: GCF_050655825.1. Taxonomy (NCBI): domain Eukaryota; kingdom Metazoa; phylum Chordata; class Aves; order Passeriformes; family Estrildidae; genus Lonchura; species Lonchura striata. Next base: position 5,960,768 of record NC_140719.1, on the reverse strand, counting down.
TGGGAGGCTTGTGAAGATACTGGAGGCTGTATGTTCCCATCCCCAAATGGAATGTAACTTATGTTTTCCATCACAACGTGCTGCTATAGAAGCCTCTTTTACCCAGTTTAAACCAAAGTTGGTGAAGTCTCAGCTCCCAGCTAGGACCCTCAGCTGGAGAAAGGCTGTGGTCTGTGGTCAGGGAGGACAGCCAGGACATGCCATCCCCAGGACACAGCTCAAACCACAGCCACTCGTGCAGGAGCAGCCCCGTCCTGACCACGAAGGCACCTGGGGACTCAGGCCAGGGAGCCAGGCAGTGCATGTGGCACTGTGTGTGTCTCCTCACACAGCCTCCCACCCCTGCAGCCCTTCTCTCTCATTGGAAATGCAGGCAAACCCAGTGGGAAGAAATGATGATGTATGACTCAATTCAGCAGGCGGAATGATTTCTTTATTATAACTATGCTAAAATACATTAATATACTATATGAAAGGAGGATATGAAAACTACACACTACTTTCTCTGACTCTAACACAACTCGTGACCCTCTCTGAGAGTCCAGCCCCAGGTGGGTTGGATTGGCCACAAGGTTCAAACAATCCTCACCAGAATCCAACCAAGCCATCACCCCAGGTAAACAATTCTCCAAACACATTCCACGTGGGAAAAACAAGGAGCAGAAATAGAAATTGTTTTCTCTTTCATTTCTCTCTGTGCACCTCTATGAAAAATCCTGAGAGGGAGAGAAATGTGCTTGCCACACTCTCGCAGCTGTGCTTTGGGAACCACTGCCAGCCACAGCAGGCTGGTGTCACCCTGCTGCTCCACGGTGTGCCAGGGCCCTGCTGATGGACACCGAGTGATTCCAGCCTGGTCCCTGTGCCAGCACCACAGCCACCTTCTCCCAGCTCCTCAGCCCACTGCTCATTGAGTCAGAGTCCAAACCCACCATGAGGGAATGGCAGCCCATCACCACTTCCATCCATTTAATCTTCACCATAATCATGGCACTGTGCAGCACATCAAGCAATTTTAGCTTTCTTCACCTGCTGCTGATTTCTCATTTATAATCTCTGGAATACACAGTTTCCTACCCAGCCTTACTCCAGTTAAAACTCTTCACCTCTCTCCCCACGCTCCATAAATGCTCCCCACAGGTCTTTGATTGCTGCAACTGGGATGCAGGGGACCATAACCAAAGGATCTCATTCTGGGGTGACACATTGAGCACTCTGGTGCTCCTCTGCTGAGCGTGGCCATGCAGCACCACAACAAAACCCAGCCTCTGTCCACCAAAAGAGCCAGGCCATTGCACAATAACTGGGTTATTGCACCCAAACCAAGGGATTTGCCCACCCTGGAGCTTCCCACCCTCTGCAGCACCCCAGCCTTGGCTCACTCAGCTCTCTCCCTGCTACAGGACCTGACCCAAGTGCAGTAATTCTGTGGGGTTTGCCATTTCAAGACCGTGGCTTCTCATTCCCCACCCTGCCAAAATCCCCATCCCCACCCTGCCAAAACCCTGCTCGGGTCCCACGTGTTGGCTCATCCTCCCGTGGCTGCCTCTGCTCTGGCCTTGGCTGAGGCTTTGCCTCATCCGTGTCTGCATGGAACAGCACTGGGATGATTTTGTTTTAAATCTGTTTGCTTCCCCCCTATAATTCTCCCTTTTCTTTTTATCTTTTGATTTCCTCTTTGGCACTGGAGGCAAAGCCACTTTCCTGCACTCTCAAGGACCCTTCAGAGCCCACCACAAACAGCAGCAAAGTGCACCCCTCTCCTCCCTCGGAGCTTTTCCAGCTCTTTCCTCTCTGATACCTCAAAGAAAATGCCCCCAAACATCCAGGCTGCTGTGCCAAGGCCGCTGTTGCTCCTGAAAGCTGCATTTTGCTCTTGGTGCTCCCAAGCTCAGTGTGCCCCATCAGTGTGGGCTCTGTCCCCACCTGGAACCCCCCTGCAGCAGCACAGCTGATAAACTGCATGTCAGGAAGGCTCGTGCATCCAAACAATCCAAACTCCAATTTCTTCCATCTCCCTTGTAAAGGAAAAATTCATCCTTTGCAATTTCTTTTTATGAGACCAGCTTTTACAGACCCTCCAGCTCTCGTTATGGAAAATAAGTGGAAACTCCTGGCAGGGGATTATATTCTTTGAGTTTTGTAATTTTTTCTTTAATATATACAAGCAAAAGTGTATATTATGCGCTGCCTACATTGGTTTTGCCAACAAAATTTGCTGATGCTTGCAAAAACTATAGGATAGTTGTCCAAATTTGCCTGCCACTTGCTACCCATAGACAGTCATGAATTGTCCCTCTTGCTGACAAGTTAATGTTGCATCATAAACTGCAAGTTTTGTTGCTATAACACATGGCTGAATTCAATATGTCAGAAAATGATTAATTGCCCCAGAGATTTGAATCTTTAAAAATAGCATAAATTCAAAAGGCCAATGTTCTGTATTCTAATGCTGGTAGAATTTACATCATGGTTAATAAATAACAGGCCTCCTTCAGAAATTAGGTCATTATTCTATTTGCAAACATAAAAATTTGATCAGATGGAACTGGTAATATCTAGGATACACTGATGAGACTATTGTGACATCTCAAAAGCTTGTGGGAATTATTTCAAGGAAATCTTGGTCTGACTTCCAAGTCTTTGCAGGTTTAGGTGCTCCAGTATTGGAGTAAGATTAAAAAAAAAAAAAAAAAAGGTTCTTTGCAGCACCTCATTGGGGTATTATTATACCCCAAAAGAATGGTGCATGTTGTCACAAGGGGCAGACACTGATCTCTCTGTGACTGGGACAGGACCCAAGGGAACAGCTGGAGCTCTGTCAGGGAAGGTTTAGTTGAATATTAGGAAAAAGTTCTTCCCCCAGAGGTGCTGGCACTGCCCAGGCTCCCCAGGGAATGGGCACGGCCCCGAGGCTGCCAGAGCTCCAGGAGCCTTTGGCCAGCGCTGCCAGGGATGCCCAGGGTGGGATTTTGGGGGTCTGGGCAGGGACAGGAGCAGCACTGGGTGATCCCTTCAGTCCCTTCCAGCTCAGGATATTCCATGATTCCATGAAAACAGAAAATGTGCTTTCAGCATTTGGAGCTGCAGCTGCAAGAGGTTCTTCCAAGGCCTGCCTTGTGCAGAACCATCATGACAAAAGTTCTCTGAACTCATGTATTCTCCAGTCCTTTTGCTGCTTTTTGTGTATCTGGGATGCATGGGACCACAACTAAAGGATCTCTTCTGGGGTGACACATTGAGCACTCTGGTGCTCCTCTGCTGAGTGTGGCCATGCAGCACCACAACAAAACCCAGCCTCTGTCCACCAAAAGAGCCAGGCCATTGCACAATAACTGGGTTATTGCACCCAAACCAAGGGATTTGCCCATCCCAAAGATGATGCTCTTGCTCCAGTGCATCCACAGCCATCATAGATGGCCTTTGCCGGTGCTTGCCAGCAAATCTGCAGAGGGAGCTGCTGCTGGTGGGATGCTCAGGCAAACCCTCAGGCAGGACGAGGCCACATTTCCCTTCCTGAGCCAATCCTGACCATTTTCACATACCTCTCCTGCACAGAGCAGCTTCCCAGGCCCAGCACCCCACCAAGAGCCTGGGAAGAGCTGCTGTTGCCAGGAGGCACATGGAAAAATAGAAGGCAATTATAAGTGATGGCTGGGCTGACAGTGAGTACTTTTAATACAGCTACCACACACGAATGCCAATACACTGGGCTGAATCCCTTTCTCATCAGGCCTTTGTATGCTGCAGGCTGCCAAGGGGAGCATGGCCCCCAGCAGGACAGAGCCTGACCTCAGGGCTGCCTCCCTGGGGTGTGGGATGAGGGAATTGGTGCTCTGAACCTGCAGGAAGCAGATGTGGATAAAACCCATTAGGACATTACAGTTTGTTAAGCCTGTACCTGTGTCTGCTTCATTTCGCAGAAGTCCTGGCAATGCAGGAAGAATCAATATTTGCCCAGTGTTAGAGGATGCCTGGAATTAGAACAGGCTGCTCTTACCCAGAGCACACCTATTCCCAAGAGCTGCAGGGAAATTTGGCACAAAAATGCAATTGATTGAATGGCTTTGTCATAAAGCAGACCTGGGGTCACACTGGGGGGAGGAAGAGGGAGACCCTGGGGGCCTGCAGGGAGACCTTGTCCCCTCAGAGGGACAGAGCAGCCTGTGGGGACTCCAGAGGGAGCTGCACACAGGGCTCTCCATCCCTCTGCTCCTGCCCTGGGGCCAGGGCTGGCTCTGACAGCAGCCACCAACACCAACCTTGGTGTTGAACAGCATCTGCCAGCCTGCAGCCTGTGCTCCCACAGCCCTGCACAGCCCAGCACTCCAGCAAACTCGACACACCAGCTCTCAGGACAGAGGGCTCTTTCCTATTTTCCCTTTAAATGCCTCCCTGCTTCTCTTGGGGCAGAGGAAGGTTGGTAAATAGAGCCCGTGCTAGCACAGAAACACAAGCCTGGCCTGTACCTGGGTTGTTTTTTTAGAAAATGTTCTCCACTGAGGCTTTTCTGTTCCCTCCAGTCTCCACACCAGGACCCCAAGCTTTGGCCAAGCCTCTGCTCCTAGCACTTTTTTGTTTTCTTAAATGGACTGAGAAGTCCTTTCATAAAGTTCACTTGAGGAAAACACATTCATGCCAGGGTCCAAGCAGGATTTCAACTCAGCCCCTCACTCATATCAACAGTGAGCCCATCTCATGACAATGTCCTGGCCTTGCACATCCATGCACAAAAACCCCTTTCTGAGAAGGTTTTTGCATTCATGGAGCTGCAAGGACTTACAGCAATTCTCTCACTCCAGGTGATGGACACCAGCCTGAGGCTCTCCCTCAGCTGCCTCTGCCTGCCTGCTGCTGCTGTGGTCTTGGGAAAACACAGTATTTAAGACATCTTCCCTCCCCATTTTCAAGTCTGGGCACTGAAGTGTGAACATAAGTATCGGTTTTTGCAAGTGTCCTGTAATTTTTCCAACCTTAAAGTGTGGAAGGCAATGTTTAAAAAATTAGTAGAAGCACTTCTGTGTCAGATTCATGTTTCAGACACTATTTTTTGAAGGGCAAGTTCTCACTGCTGGAGGAAGGCACAATAAAGTCCAACAGTGCTTCACAGGGTGACTCATCCTGACTCAACAAACAGGTCCTGGGACTAACCTGACCCTGTTGTATGGACCTGGCCAGACAACTTGCCCATCTCCTGTGTTAGATTTCCATCAGAATTCGGGATAGACACGGAAATGAGCAAGAAGACAACAAGGAGATACAGAAACACCTGGAAAATAAACCCCTGGCTGCAAAACAATTCAGAAAAGTCACAAAATAAGCCCAGTAGAATGAGTTGTCTTTCCTGGCTGCCAGTCACAGCCACTTCCCAGGACGTATGAAGCATCAGCATGGGATGGAGATGAGTTTCCCAGAAGTCCATGGAGGAAGGGACCAGGAGTGGAGGCAGCAGAGAAACTTTGGTGTCCCAGGGGAGCAGCCACACACTGCTCCAAAAGCTGAGCTTCCAGTCCTCCACAATGAGGGGGAGGCTTTAATCATAGCTAAGAAAAGCAGGCAGATGGGAAGGGGCAGATGTAATAATCTGGGGGGGGTTCCCTCCTTTGAGGATGAGTGGGCACCACAGGAATGAGAAATGAACCTCAACACAGAGGTGGAGCCTGCCTGAAACTGGCACAACACGTCGCTGCACTGAAGGATTTCAGCTTTCACATGCTCCATTTTTCCAACCCAACAAGATGAATTTTTCCACAGAAGCAGATGCTTTTCTTGAAAGATTGCTTTGAGCAGAAATGCCAAATTCTCCATCAGGAAACTGTTCTGATGGAAGCATTTTCAACGAGCCCCATTCGAGGTCTATTTCAGGACTGGCCTTTGCTGGCCCGAGTCAGTTCTTTAACTCATCATGGGTTGTTTTTCCTGCCATTAGGTACTTTTGAATTGACAGTGTCTCTGCTTTAACTGAGCTCCTGCTGCTGTTTAGACAAGCCCTTGCTCTGAGTCAGGTCATGAGCACTGAGCACAGCAGCCCTGGCGTGAGCAGGGGCTGCTGGGCAACCTTCACCTCCTAGGAGGGAATCCCCATCCCAGCAGGATTCTGGCTGTTGCACAGGGATTGCTCATCCCTCAGCACTTTCCTCTTATCTCCCCACTGCCCCCCCAAAAAACCCAAAAAAACAAACAACAATTTCAAATCAGTTTTGAGGCATTTTTCAGCCTACTCCACCCATTTCCAGAGTGATGTCAGAAGAGTTTAAAACCATTGTCTGGTTCCACAGGGTCATTTCCACTCACATTGCCACTGATGAGCTGGGAATGATTTCTTTCCCTGCTCAGTTTCTACTCAGCATTCTGCTGCATCCATGTCACATCCCCTGCCCTCCAAGTGCAGGAGGACCAAGGTGCCAAGGAGCAGCAGATGCCACCAGGACAGCAAGAAATGGCATCAAGCAGCTTGGGATGCTCCAATCATGTCTCCATGCCTCAGTACAGGGTGGTTTTGCCACCCTTCCCAAGGAGGGCTTTGAGCAAAGCCCTGTTTTCCATTTCTGGGATGGGATCGGGGCTGCAGACAATTAACAAGGCAGAGTCCCAAAGCTCTGACCTGTGCTGGGAGCAGCAGCCTCTGCCTTGAGCCACAAAACAGAGAAACACACAGCAGGAATTTCATATATTTCCATTTAGGTTGGCAGAAACCTTTAGTTCATCAATTCCAACTGTTAGCCCACCAGTAAAATCACGTCCCTAAGAGCCAAGATTTTGGAATACCACCAAGGCTGGCAATTCCACTCCTTCCCTGGGCAGCCTCTTCAATGCCTGACCACCTTGTCAGTGAAACAGTTTTCCCTAATACCCCAATCGAAATTCCCCCAGCTTAAGGTCAGAACATATAATTTTGTCTAATTGCTTGTTATTTGGGAGAAGGGACAGGTCCCCACCTTGCTCTCCCTAAGGAGGTTTGAGCCAGAAGGTCCCTGCTCAGCCTCCTTTCCTCCCCACTAAAAACCCAGCTGCCTCAGCCACTTCTCTCAAGGTTTGTGCTCCAGACCCTTCCCAGCTCCATCACCTTTCAGAAGCACAACACTTAAAAAAAAAATTAAGGACAGCATTTAACAAATGCCACCAAATCTCTCCCCGTTGAGAAAGCCACCTGCCGCAGGCACGGCAGCCCGGGGCTCGCTGCCACGGCTGCCCCGGGGGTGCCGGGGACCTTCTCCCGCATCCCAGCCCCGCATCCCCGGAGGGATCCGGGATTTGTGGCCGCCGGTTGCCCTCTTGCGGTGCGGCTCCAGCCGGCATCGCAGCCCTGCCCAGCACCGAGAGCTCCACATCACACCTGTCGGAACTCAAAATGTCCCTCAGACATTTTTGGAGGTTCCAGGCCCAGGTCAGAAGCATTTGAGACCCCGGTAGGCAGCTGGAAACAGCTGTAATTTTGGGTTTGAGCCAATGGAATGAATTACCAACTTTGAAGGTGGAACAAGCAGTCACAAAAATTTAGATATTATAGTAGAAGTAGTTACAAAGTAGAGGGGAAAATTTTTTAGTATTGTACAGGGGGGTTTCAATACTTGTACAGGGGGGTTTTAGCACCTGTACAGGGGGGTTTTACTTTGTACATGGGGGTCAGAAGTTTTAAGATGGAGGAATGTAAGCCAGTCCTGTTCCTCCTCTTTCTTCTTCCTTACCTCCATGTTCTTGGTGATGTTGGCACTCACAGATTGGTTTAGAGTAGAAAAGCACCATTTAATATAGGTAATAGGCACTGGGAAAAACTGTAACCATGTAACATGTAATGTATCACATAAAAGATAGAAAATCACCATTTAATAGAGGTAATAGGCATTGGGGAAAACTGTAACCATGTCACACGTAATGTACCATATAAAAGACAGCAGCAGCCCTGGCGGGGAGAGAAGAAGCAGTCGGGGTCAGCGAGGATGTCAGGGTGTGTGTGTGCCTCTGCCTGAGCTGTGAGCAAACCACAGCAGCCCAAGGAGAAAATCTTTTAGATAACTTGCAATAAACTGCCTTGAGACTGAACAACAGAGACTGCTTTGGAAGCTCGGACTGGAGGAGAGGCTTTTCCACCACACAGGACCCCTGAACCAGGCCTGGGTTCCAGCACACACCCAGAAACATGAATACCTTTTCAGACCTCTCCAAAGCACCAGCTGTGCCGAGCTGTCCATCTCTGCAGCTCAGATCTACATCCTTCCACTCAATGCTGGTTTTCATAGAAGCATTTAAAAAAAAAATTCTATGCGTAAGAGGATTGGATTTCCAGTAAAAACTCCAGCCAAAAATCATTTGAAAGTTTGTGTTTGTTTGTTTTCTTTAAACAAATCAAAACAAACTCTGCTTTAGCCAAGAACTGAACCAGAAAGTTATTCTTGTCCCTCCACAAATAAGTCCTGTGGAACACTGGATCCTTTCAAACTAGCAACAAAAGCTGTACCATAAATAGAGATTACTTGTTTTCACTTCTATCATTTCCATTACAAAGACACTTCATCTTTTATTGAACTAGCTCGTGGTTTAAATTAAAATTTGTTTTTAAATAGAAATATTGTTCTCTTCATTCAGTGGGGAAAGCACACCAGGGTGGAAGATCGGTAACATTGTTAGATTCCCTCTGTCATCTAGGAAGGTAGCTAAATTCACAGCACTGCCTGAAGTGAGTTAAATACATCTCCACAGAGGGTCTTAGACACTGAGACCTTGGACTGTTGGGTTTCCTGAGATCAGCCTCACCTCCAACTCTCTCTAGAAACCTACAATTTCTCTGGTGCCCCAAGAACACAAGGATGGTATTTGGTATTGCTGGACAACCTTCAGAAGATCCTGCACATCCCACACCTGATCCCTTCCTTCACGCCCTTCATTGGTACCACTGGAATCCCCAAGATTTTTCACCCAAGCATGTGCTGCGAGCTCCAACCAAGAAACACTGGATCCAAACCAAAAGACATCCCACATTTAATTTGATTCCATTCCTGGAGGTGTTCCCAGCTAGGTGGCATAGGACCCTGAAGAACCTGGTCTAGTGGCAGGTGTCCCTGCTTGTGGCAGACCTTTAAGGTCCCTTCCAACCCAAACCACTCCAGGGTTCTGTGATTTACAGTCACAGTTTAGCATAGGACACTTAGACAAGCAAACCCTCCAAGGGCTTGGGGTCACCATCCCCAAAACAACACAGCCCCCAGGCAGAGAAATCTGCTTTGATTGAACCTCGGCTCAGGACAGAGCCCAGAGGATGGAGCTGCATATCCTGTGCAGGCAAGGCCAGATGATTTAACAGCTCTTTCAAGATCTGTTCTTAGAATCTGAGTTTCAGAAAAACAACAACCCCAAGAAAATCAATGGAAAAGCAATTTGCTGAATGGTTAAGACATAAGAGCCAGTCCATATTTTGACCAGCCTATCACAATCACACCAAGCACTTTAAAAAGCCATTATTACTCCAACTTGCAAACAGCCTAAGGCACAAAGGGAGAAAAATCAGATTTAAATGCTGAGATGCACAGGAGCACGAAGTGCTCTGCTGCCATCTCCAGTGCAAGAGACAAAACCTGCCCGTGCCTCGTGGTGGATGCTACACACATTTTGCAAGTTAGAGAAACCCACTGGCCATTTGCTAGGCATGAAGGTCAGTTCATATGAGATTTCCTTAAAATGGCCTTAAAAAGCATCTCTCCTTCTGCTACAGCTGGGGACTTTGGTCTGATCCCCTTGGGGCATGTCCTGCTTCCCAGATATGAGCCCTGTCCCCTGTGATCACACGGAGAGGTGAGAGGCCTGAAGAGATGATGCTTGTGAGGTGCCAGGACCAGCTGGGACACAGAGATCCCGCCAGCACAAAAATGGTTCTTTTGTGAGCATCACCCGTGGGTGACCCAAACACCAGCATCAATCAACAAACCCAATATCAGCAGCCATTTAAGCTGGAGCTTTGCTCTCCAAGCCTCACTGAGCTCATTCAGGGGCTCCAGGGTGCCCCAGGCACCACTCAGGCTCGCTGCTCTTTCACCCGAGCAGGAGACAGGGCAGGGCTCTTCACACCCTGGCACGGAGCTGTCAGCCTGAGCTGGGAACAAGTGAAACAACCCAACAGCACTAATTGCTTCACTGCAGCCCCTGCCAGGGACGTGGCAGCTTTTGGGCACTGCCACCACCTCCAGGCTGGGTTGGTGCTGCAGCACAGGAGGGCAGGTGCTGGAGGGACTTCTGCTCCCTGGTCTGCAGGGACCTTCCCTAGATTTGCACCCACTGCAGATTCAGGGTCTTACTGACAAAACAGAAAAGTGGCATTCCACAAAGGAAAACAAACCAGACCAAGCCCAGGAAGGGCTGCTGGGGCCCTGCCAGCCCCAGGAGTGGTGGCATCAGCTTCTCACCAGCTGCATGTGGCCCCCCCATGTGTCACCCTCTGTCCAGAGGGCTGAGCTCACCCATCAGGAGCCCCACGGCAGGGTGAGCAGGAGGGTGCTGAGTGCTCTGGCACACAGCCCCTGCTGGGGCAGGACCACCCAGCCTCAGGAGCAGCCCGGGAGCAGAGGGAGGCCAAGTTCTCATTACTGCAGATCATTAGCTGCACCGGGAGAGCCTCCCCTTATCACTTTCCCACCAAAGGAGCTGCTCCCACTGGAGGGTCTGCTGGCTCAGGTCGAGGTGAGCCTCAAGCCAAGGGGATTAACCCTTTCTGCGCCACTGCAGCACCTTTCACTGCTGGTTCTGCCCCTGAGGACATCCCTCAGGCACCAAGCTGCTGCTGCCCTCAGAGGGCAGCCAAGAAACTTTAAAGCAGTAGCTAGCCGTGTTTCACTTGTACATATTTTCAGGACTGACACAGTTAAACCAGAGCCAAAATCCCACCTGAAAGGTGATTACTGTCAAACTGGAGCCATGCCAGCTGCTGTCTGGGGCGATTCATTCTCCCTTACCAACAACCAGGCCAGGTGCCAGGGGGTTTAAAATAACTCCTGGTAAAGCTTTGCTCAGCCCCCTCACCAGGCAGCCCCTCAGCCATCAGTGCCAGCACAGCCAAGGGGAAAAAGTAGTCTGGGAATACCTAAAGCTTGTATTTTCACCACCAATTTAGTGATGATTTAACTTACTCTCTGCCAGCTCTTTTGGCAGCAAGGTTTTTTTATCAATTAAGCAAACTAGGGAAGCTTTTCACATCAATGAGAGCAGAGGCACAGGTACAGAGCAGTGAAGGGGACACAGAAGCCATAGCCACCCTCAGAGGCACCAGAAACCACTGACACAGGCTCAGAGGTGGGAAACAAGGATGGACATTGCCACAGGGGAGCAAACACCCCACAGCCCTGCAGCAAATCCCTCACCTGGGCAGGAGTGCTCCATCCACTGGGCTGCACCTCTGCCCCTCTCCCCAGCAGGGCCCTGGGAGCCTGAGCCCTCCATTAACCCCTTCCTTCTGGATGAGGGAGCACACTGGCACCAGTGCCTGTCCCAGAAGTTTCCAGTTTCCACAGCACAACCTCCCAGCCTCTGGGCAATAGCTGGAACGGGCTCCCAGGGACACAGCTCACTGTGAGCACCCAAAACACCTGCTGAAACCCAAACCCCACCTCAGCTTAACTCAGCTCAGCTGGGGACAATTCACCTCTGATCACCCCACAGGTTCTGCTCATCCCTGAGGAGCCCCTGCAGCCCAGGGGTCTCTGTTTAATGTTCCCTGACCTTCCCTAGAGAAGTCAGAATGCCCCTGACAGAGGCTTTGATCCCATTTCTGACTGCTGTCCTTCTGAAGGGCACCTTGCTGTCATTCCCCCCAGCACCATCTGTTCCCCCTTTACACTCCCAAAATTATGCTTTTTTTTTCTGCCAGGTATTTCCCATTTGTGCACCTCCTGCTCCTTCAGGCACCCACCCCTCAGATTGCACAGATTACTGAGCTGGAACTGCTCAGTCCCTGGCTGTATCCTGTGAACAATCTACCAGTTAATTAGTAATTAATAATTTGCACATCCCTAATGCTTCATTTCCAGGCTAGCAGAGCATTTTACGAGCATAAAGAAACCAAAACTCATCATTCCCCAGAGCCAGCGGGGAGCCCAACCCACCCAGGGAAGCCAAAAGCTGCTGGGACACAGTTTTGGGGCATCAGCCCCATCCTCATGGGCACCATTCACATCCTTGAGCTACAGTTTTCCTCACTGTGCACCACTTCCATCCAACAGAGCTGTGTGCAGCCATATCCAACACAGAACAGCAGTTACCCCTCTCCTTTTCCTTCTCCCCTGGCCAAACATGAGCACTGCATTCTTTTTGAGACACAACTCTGGTGTTGAACACCGTGATTTAGGAGTCTAAACACCATTGAGAAGCACATAAGAGCCCCCTGCCTGCTGCAGAAATCTCTCTTCCCTCCCAGGGCTGCAGAGGGGAGAAGGACCCGAGATCAGCAGCAGCTGCCAGCAGCAATTGGCATCCCAGCTGCAAATAACTCTGGCTCCCTTGGCCCTCATAAAAAAAGAGGAAAAAAGTTAAGAATTGCTTTGCCAGATGGCTGTAGATCATAAGTGATCTGTCAAAGGAAAAATAAACTGCTCGCTGCTTTTCCCCACAGGACTGAAATGTACCTGGATTTCCACTTTGATAACACCAGAAACCTCACCCATACAGGGAGGAACAACATTAACTTTGCAGAGCTGGAGCTGCAGACCCTTCACCCTCAGTCCCTCTGCGCTTTGTGCCCCTTCCTTGTGTTTATTTTAAAGTCAATAAGGCTTTCCCAGGAAATCTGAGTCCAGCACACCCCACACAGACAGGTACATGGGGTGTCATGGATCCGTGCTGGCCTCAGGAGCAGCTCCCCTGCTTCAGCACACGCTGGATAGGCACAGCTCAGAGATCTCTCTGCACAAGCCCACCAGCTGCAGCTGCTGGGAACCAACAGAAAGGCTGTTCCTGGCTCTTCACAGACATTAAACACCCCAAGTACTCTTTTGGCTTTAAGGCAGCAAAGCACAGCCAACCCAGGCAGTACCCTGGGGCCTCGGGGCCATCTCTGCCTCAGCCCACCTGCTGCTGGGACAAATCCCTCTGGACCAGCCTGTTGTCACATGCTACTGTCACCTCCTAACATCCCACACTCAGTGGTACCACCAGAGGAGATATTTGTCCCTGGGACTGGGGAGAGCAGGCTTTCTCACCCCAACAGCCCCTGCAGCCCACAAACACACCCAGCCCCTGCAGCACACAGAGCCCAGCTGCACAGCCTTACCTGGGACAGCACAGAGGGATCCTGCAGCCAGCACACCTCGGGGGGAGAGCAACCCTTCCTGCCTCCTGAAACTGCTCCCAGCCCCTTCCCTTCAGGAGAAGATGTCCACTGAGGCCAGCCCTGCCCATCAGCACCTGTGCAGGGCAGGACACAGGCTCAGGGCTCTGGCACCACTGATTTGCTGACTGGCTGCAGCTGTTGCAGGAGCTTGCAGGTCATCACAGCATCCCAGAATCAGCTGTGATCTCCAATTGGAAGGGATCCATAAGAACCATCCAGTCCAACCCCCTCCTCCTTGCAGGAATACCTGGCACTGACCTGAACCTCAGCACATGCCTTGCTGCCCTCAGGCTCAGGTGCTTTGGGCTGCAGCTGCCACTTTGTACTGGGAGGATCCCAGTCTGTACTGGGATGTGGTCAGGGGATCTGGTTTGTCAGGACAGACCCTCCCCTGGGTCATTTAATCATATTTACACATCAATAAAAAAGTTTCCACAAATGACTAAAGTTTACCCTGGGTGTAGCAAAGAGCCATAGGGTTTCATCCAATGCTGTTGTTCCTCTATCTCTAGTTTTGAAGGAAACTAAATAGGAATTAGCCAGAGACAGCAGATCCTGAAGCTGGATATTTTCATAACACCTGCTCAAAAGGTGAGTGGGACAGAAGACACGGTTCCATTACAAACCCTTACCTCCAGCAGAGACCACAATGAGCCCAACATACCTGCCAGACTTCTTCTTCCCAGATTTTTAGACTCTTAATGGGCCAGGCTGACTCAAGAGGCGTCATCCAAATTTCCTTGTCCTGAGATTTCCCTGTTTCCCTGGTTTCTGGCCTCAGCCCACCTTGCCCACATCAAGCAGATGGTGCCCCAAGCCTCGTGCTGGAAGTGCTGTTGGCCCAAATGAAGCGTAACGCGCCGAGTTGTCCCTAACAAAGGGGTCCTCTGTTTGGCTTTCCCGGGAGGGTGATTATAGCCAGCGTTTATTTTGGCCTGGGACCAAAACATGCATTAGTGTGCCTCATCCTGTGCACTTCTGTGTGCAGCTCTGACAGGCGTGGGGGGCTTGCAGATGCCAGGCCAGGCTGGAGGGAAGATTTTCAGGAGCTGAAGATCTTCCTGTAACACACCATTCAGAGAAAAGGGCCCAGAGCATCCTGGCATGCTGGGGAAGGTCCATACTAGCCCCACGTGTGCCCAGTTTGCTGTGGGGCAGTGGTGAGGGCCAGGGGCAGGCTCAGGATCTGCCCCACAATGCCAGCTGTGCTGCTGGGCCGTGCAGTAATCCCTTTTGGCTTCTCACAGTGGGTAGTGACACTGAACCTGCGTCATAAATGTTTCAGAAGTAGCAAGAAAAGCAGCAGGTTCACACTGTGGGGCGAGGATGGCTCTGCAGAGGCTGGGGGGGGGATGAATTCCCATTCCCAGTGCATGGAGCTACTGGAGAAACTCTCTCCACACCAGGTGGGGCAGGTGCTGTCCCCCACCCTACAGATCAGTTTCTTGGAGGATGATGCCACCTTGCAAAGTGGTGCACCTTTGACCAGGGTCAGGAGAGGCCTTTGAAGGGTATTTTGTAGCCTCAAAAGAAGCACCAGCAGCAATAGCTCACCCGGGGTGACAGGAGCCCCAGGTCAGATGCTGGGACAGTCCCCAGCACTGCTGTGCCACAGGTGCTGCCCCTGTGTCCCTGTGTGAGCAGTTCCCTCGCTGTGCTTTTGGCACGTCAAAGCAGATGGCATCTGCTCTCTGTGCTGTAATTAGGAAACAATATTATTACAAGCACTTCCCATCTCTGCTTTCTTTTCATCTCCTGTCCTTCTCGTTGTTCTCTATTCTCTCCCGTGCAGCCGTGGACTCTGGGCTGCATGCTGATGAGCTGTTGTTTGGGCTAATCCGCAGTGCTTGTCGAGGGGGTTGTTCACAGTTTTGAGCCACCTGCTCTGGGCTGGCTTCCCCCAAGCCCTGCCCCTCCAAATCAGAGCCCATTGCTGGGGAGGTGCTGGGATTATTGCTCTTTTCTGCTCCTGATGCTCACGGGAACAAGCTCTGCCACCCACATTGATACCGAGCTCTGCCTAAATCTGTGTTTTGCTGTGGGGGCATCTGTGCCAGCGTGATGTTTTTTGTAAATCACTATCTCCAGGCATTGCATGTGTATCTGTACACACAGCCTTGTAGCCTTCCCCACAGTTATTTGGTTCCAAAAGGAGCATGGTCAGAGCTGGCAGCCACCAAGGGGGTTACAGGGATGGAGCACCTCTCCTCTGAGGAAGGCTGAGAGAATTGGGTTTGTTCAGCCTGGAAAAGAGAAGGATTGGGGCTCACCTTATTGTGGCCTTCCAGGATCTGAGGGCAGCCTACAAGGAAGATAGAGAGAGGGCATGGGGTGACCAGACAAGGTGGAATGACTTCAAACTGAAAGAGAGTAGGTGTATTGAAGACATTTGCACCATTTTCCTGCCCGATTTTCTCCTTTTGTTGAAGACTGTGTTTTGGGCTAGATGAGAACCCTGGTCTCTCTAGAGTGCTCCCATAACTGGTACTGCGATCTGGAGCTGCAGACATCAATCTGCCAAGAACAAAGATGCCTTTAAACCTAATAACTTGCAGAAAATAATACTCTTTTGCATGCTAATAGATAGGATTGTTCTTCAAATGTCTGACATTTATAGCAGTATAATATCTCTGGTGGAAAGCATGCCAGGGAGAGGCACGACTTCCCAAGGCAAATGCTGGTGAAAGAAAGGGATGGAACAGGAATTAACAGACAAGATTTGTGACTGAATTTCACTTTAGGTTTCCTCCAACTGCTGCTGTTTCCTTCCCATATTTCAAAAGCTATGACTGCCCTGGAAGGTAATTCACACAAAACCCCCTGAACAAAGCAGTGCAAATAGGGCAGCAAACGGAGATGGGCTGTAAATCAGCATCATCCACCTGGAAGCTTTGCTGGCTGGTATCCAACTGAAAAATCAGGGCCAGGCCTCAGTAGCTCTGCTTAATATCAGAGAGACAATAGGCAGGAATGCCTGCCTGGAGATGTTTGCTTGAAACGGATGAATTATTAATAAACTTATTGTTATTTGTTATTGTTCTTAAGCAGCTTGTCTCGGTACACATGTTAAAGTGGATTTCAGTCTTTCCTCTTTATGCCTAACAAATATTTCTGTCCAGATGCAAAGTGGGGACGGTATCTAAATTCTGATGAGAGATGCCCAGAGGGAATTTGTGTACATGGGGCAGTGGGAAATCTGGGTTTGTGTTTGCATCCCTGCCCACCTGAGGTTACTGTTTGTTTGCTTGAGTCAAGCATCTTCCCAATGGCCAGCCAGCCCATAATATTGTTGGGAAGGCAACAATAGGAGAAGATGTGCAGCAGCTCTGAGGGGTAGAGCTGGCACTGCACCCAGAACTCCAGGTGAATCCTTCCCCAGCTTGAGTCCTGCCAATATCTCTGCTGCATTCCCAGGGAGAGGAGGGCTTGAGGAACAGCAAGCCTTACATTTTTGGTGCTGGTTCATGGCTGAGGCAGGAGCAGGAATGTTGCCATGATGTCTACTGAATAAATATGTGCTACTGCTGCTCTCATTTGTCTGTACAGTTTTGGAGGAGTTGCAGATGGCCCTTGAAATACTTGCAAGGCCTGCAGCTTTTCCAGAGTGGGGTTTTTTTCTCCCTTTTCTCCAAGCTATTTGGCTCCCTACAGTAATTAATATTATCTAATGGGGTAAAAAGCAAAGCAAAGCCTTCATATTTGAGATTATTCACACAAACAAAAATGTAAACAGCTGTCTGAGAGAGAAAGAAGGAATGGGCTCTGAGACAGGACCCTGCAGGAATGAGCTGCCTGGAGCTGCACAAAAGCCTGTGTGCTGTTTGATGCCCACTGGGCACAGCCAAGAGAGGCTGTGCTGCCACATCCTGGACAAGGAGTGGGACCACTAGCAGCCCCAGGGCACTGTCCAGGGGGTTTGATTCCCTAGAAATCTCAATTCCCACAAAACCCTCTCCTCTTCAATGCCAAAACTTATCACTGTGCTCATCCAAATGCTCAGCCTGGCTGAAAGCTTCAGGGAATCACAGGGAAGGAGGAAAACATCCCCCATGAACCTCAAGTGCTGAGTTTCAGAGCCATTCCTAGAGCCCAGGGTGCAGATCTCAGAGCTGGGGGGTTCCAGAGAACAGGGACAGGCTGGCAGGGCAGGCAGGTCCTTAGCTAGGCTCTGCCATGGCAGCTGGCTCTGCTCAAAGCCAGCACTGAGAGGGGCCCTGGCAGGAACATCCCTGGCTGCAGGGACAGCTCTGCAATGAACTGGGCTGCAAGCTGCTGCCTTGTAACCTTTTGGAGGAGACACTGGCCTCTAAAGGGAGCAGATCGCCTTGGGAAGGGCTAATGAAGCATTTCCCTTTGTGTTCCCCTGCCTTTCTCCCTTCCCTGGTCCTTTGGGCACAGGAACCCTCATCATATTCATCCTGACTGTGCTTAGATCTTGAACCAGGGCTTTTCTTCCCATGGCATTTATGAAGACTCAATTATTTTTTCCAGGGGATTTAATACAAAAAATCCCTGCTTCTGAGGGAAAAATCTGTTTGGCTGGTGCTTGTCCCCTGTGGGGCTCTTTGCAGGGGATGGAGATCGGAACAGTGAGGTGGGAGCTGCTGTGGAGGGCAAAGGAGGAGAAGGTAACCACAGGGAGACATCTCCAAAGAGCTGGGAAACAACAATCCTGTCTGTGGCAGAGGAAAGTGCTGGAAACACTGACTGCCAATGGGGGAGGTTGGGTTTGCCCAGAAATGCGTGGCTAGACTGTGGCTCTGGGTGAATTAATGAATGTATGTACTGCAAGGGGCTCAGGGGAGTTCCTGCAGAAAGGGGGATTTCTCTTGGCCCTGAGGGTTTGAGAAGGATGCTGCTGTTCTTGGGGAAGTGACAGCACCAGTGCTGTCTTGGTGCCTCATGAGCTCTGAAGAATAAAATAATTCTAAAGGTGGCCTGTGCTGATTCCCATATCCAGGGAATTTCATTATATCTGTTTTTTGGGGGGTCAAATCTTGGTAGCAGAGCCAGAGATTTTCAGCACAACACTGTTGGCTCTGCTCATCCACCTTCTCTCTGCCTGCTGTGGACAGAGCAATCGAGTATCTGAGATCTGGTGAGGATCTCTCTTCCAGCCAGGAGAGACATGGGAAACTTTCAAATTCCTCTGCAAGAGGCTAGAAGGAATATTTTTTGCTTGTTCAAATAGATTTTAATAACTTAAAACATTTTGTTTTCATGGTGGTTTATTTTATATTCCAAAATTAGATCTTATGAATTGTTTCAAACTGGAGAAACTCGAGATAACTCATTCCACAAATTTGGGAAGAGGATGTTGTGACTCAGTGGGAGCAATGTGTTTCTCTTTCTGTCCCTGACATGATTTTTCTGTGAAATGGCCACGACCTTTTGCTGTTTTCATTTCATTTCCAATAAGTGGTGGAAATGGCTTTTCCAAGCACCTGCACCAAGAGCTGAATTTCTGCTGCTTGCAGGCGGAACAGACGAGAGCCTGTGGGCATCATCACCATGGATATTCCCTGCAGAGAGAAATCATGCATCGTGGGGAATGCACTTTATATAACTCCCTGGCTGGGGGAATAGTTCCCAAGTTTATGTTGCAGCCACTGAGCAAATCTCTTGGCTGCACAGAAGCATCCCTGTAGTACAAAGCTGGGGAGGGGAAGGCCAGACCCAGCTCAGGGAGCACAGGGAGCCAAGCTGCAGCCAAAATATGGTTCTGAGCTTCCAAAACATTCCGGTGGAACCTCCTGTTTGCTCTCTGGCAGCCACCAGGCAGTTTGCAAGGCCATTGCTAACTGCAGAGCTGATGCTTGCAGGATTCAAGCAGTCAAGCTGTGGAAGCTCTGGGTGAGGCAGCCTTGCAGGATGACCACCCCAGGATTTGGTTTCTTTCCATCCTGCCCACCATGCAACTGCTGCTGAGGCTCTGGGGTGATGTAGACCTGGATACACAGGGTCTGCTTGTGCTGGGGGGTTCTTCCAGCATCTCCATGGCTCTGCCTCAGCTCTGGCTCAGCAGTGCAGCCCTACATGCTCATCCTTTCCTTGCTCATACTTGTGGTGTGAGTAATCTGCCCCAGAGCCTCCCTCGTGGGTCATGGAGCCTCTTGGGCTGACCAGAACAGGGTCATGAATTTCTGCTGCTTTCACAGCTCCAGCTTGTGATGGCTCCCTGTAGGGTTCAGGCTGGAGTGAGCCAGGGTTTGGCCTGTCATCTCCCTGGAGCACAGCAGTGTTTTGTGGATACAGCTCTAGCAAATGGTTTTGAAGTTTAAAAAGTGCTGATTAACCCTATTGCAGCAGTGTCTGTGTGACTCAGAGTGTGATGGGTGCCAGGACACTCTCAGGCCATGCCCATGCCAGCTGCTGGACTTCCTCTGCAACAAATGATGCTGTGCAACAAGCTCTCATCTAACTCTAAACTTGCATATGAAAAAGCCCCAGTGCTATTTAGCTGGTAGCTCCTGGTCATTCCTCTCAATTCCCAGTGGTGTCCCTTTGGGGCAGGTATTAGGGAAATGCTAGCTCTGAGAGCTTTGACAAATAAATCCTCTGGGCCTCACTGTAAGGCTGGAAAGTCTACCACCTCTCCAGTTTTGGAGGCCAGGAAATGAAGCACAGAAAAATGTTGCTGATCTGGAGGATGGACTCTCTTCCCAAGGCCAGCACTGGATCTTCTGAATGGTGAGGGAACTGCCTCACTTCACTCCTGGTGCAACACCTGGACAAGCTTTTCTGGCTGATTGTAGGACTGGGGCATGAAGCCAACAAGTCTGCAGCCTTTGAATTCTACACCTCCCTCTTCCCCCAAAGTCAACGAGAGCTTTGTTCACCTCTGGACAGATGAATTTCCACTGTATAAATCCAGCCCCCTTCTCACCTGGCATGGGGCACCATCAAAACTGTCATTCCATTAAATCAGAGTAAAATGATTATCTTTTGTTTCCTTTTTCTTGAAACCACAGGTCCACCCTGGCAGCTGTGTGGTTAATCCCAGATCTGATTCTGCAGGTGAGAAATCTGTGAGTTCCCAGAACAAAGTGTTTCCTCCAGTGGCCACAGCACTTCTCACCTTTTCCCTCACACCTTTAGCAGATATTTCTTTGAGGCCATGGATACAACATATTACCAAGGCAATGGAAAATCCAGGCTCCATATTGCAGATTTCTTCTCCAGCAGGACTGGGAGGGAATGGGGGAGGAGTCAAGAGCATTATTATTGAATTTATTATTGAATTGATTATTATGGAATCCATTACCACTGAATTCAGAGGGAGCTCTATGAGACTGGTGAGGGGGCTTGAGCTCCCCACACTGCTGACCCTGGCAAAAATTATCCACCACAAGCGCTGGCACTGCCATTCCATGGGTGACACCAGTGATACACCAGCACAGCACCGTGCCAGGGAGTGAGGGCAGTGTCCAGAGCACAGCATCACGCTGCCTTTGACCTCTGAACCTGTGGAAGCCAGAGTGGGAATGGCAGCTAATCCTTCGTGCTCGCAGCCCTGCCAGGTGCTGGGTTGGGATTTTAGGGGTGCTGTGTGTGGCTTGGGGCTCAGAAGGGGATGAGAATATTCCTGCTGCAGGCAGACACCCCTTCCTGGCCCGGGGATGCAATTCTGACCCCGGAGCCCTCAGGAGCAGCTGGGAACCTTTGTCCCATCGTGCCACACAAGGAGGACTGTCCCTCTGTCCGGAACGTGCTGTCACATCGTCCCCAGAGCGCCAGAGCCCCACTCCTGCGAGCCCGCGGTGCTTTGGTGCCAGCGGAGCCGCCCCGGCGGGCGGCAGATGTTGCACAGCTGGACGGGCTGTGCGGAGCAACACTGACATGCAGCGGCCGGCAGCTGCAACTCTGCCTGCCCCTGCCCACCTCAGCCTCACCAAGGATGGCCCAGGCTTTTTTTTTTTTTTTTTTTTTTTTTTTTTTTTTTTTTTTTTCTTCCCAAAAATGTAGCTACTTCCCCGTGGAAAAACCCCATCCCGGCTGGTGATCTTCCTCCCATAAAAGAGGTGTTTGCCACAGAGAAATCACTTGCTGGTGAAACAGGGGGAATTCCTAGCAGAAGCTTTTTATTTTAATTATTTTTCCAGTATGTTATTTAAATTCCTATTATTTAAATTCCTTTAAAAACTTCCCCATAATACTGCTTGTAAGTGACTGTGCTGCACCCCAGAGGGTGCTGACAGGCAGCTGCTCCCAGATGGAAAAGTAGCTGCAATGCTGAACCAGGGGAGGAAAAGCCTGTGAGGGGAGTAATTTCAGATATTTGAGCTCTCAGGAGCTCTGGGTGTGATGTTGGCAGCCACATTGCTCAGAAGAGTTTGGCCACACCGGGTGCCTGTGCTGAAAGTCTGTCCCTTGTATCAGTGCTGATGTGTTTTGAAACCTGGCCAGGGAAATGGGGCTACCCTGGCTGCCAGCCCTGCTCCCCAGAGCTGTCACAAGGTCACCGTGACAGCTCATGTGGCACCTGGGTATGAGCCAGCTGTGGCCAGCCGGGCCCATCCTCTGCTCTGCAAAGGTCCTCAGACTTGAGCCCAGTCGTGGGTGGATGTCTGCCAGCCTGAAGCACCAAAACCCAGGAGTGGTGATGACAGGGAACAGGCAAAAAGAGAAAATGGGCACATTATAACATCTGATGCAAGAAAAATCTCCCTTTTCCCAGGTTCAGTGTCCAGTGTTTAGCAAACCAGGCGTTTACAGTAAAAGTCCAAAAGATGCTGTTGTGGCATGAGAAATTGGAGCAGTCCAGGGAGGAACACTTAGGAAGGAAGAAGGAGCTCCAGTCTTAGCAAAGGGGCTGCTTTGGCTGGTTTGGTTCTGTTTCAGGAGTCAAGCCAGGGCTGTAGTGGAGCACCAGCTCAGTGAAAAGTTCCTGGCAACGTGTGGTGTTTTAGGTAAAAGACTGAATGAGATTCTTGAATGTGTGAGAGGGGAAAGAGTGAGTAGGTGCTGGGAGAAGATTTTACCTTTCTGTGGGGCTGGAGAGACTGATTCAGGAATTTTGCATCCACTTCAGGTGTCTGCATTTAAGAGAGGATGTTGGAGAGTGTTGAAAAGAGCTACAAAAATGATTGAAAGACTGGAGAAACAGCTTTACAGAGGAGAGAACTTAAAGACCTCCATCTGTTTGTATTATTAAAAAAAGAGGTTGAGAGGTGACTTGATGACAGTGTATAAATACCTTCAGAGGAGAAAAGGGGCATTGCAGGATGTAATTTAGCAGGGGGGGAAACCACGGATGGCTGGAAGCAAGAGCCAGATGAAATCAAACTGGAAATGAATCACCTTCATTGTTAAAAAAAAAACCAACAAAACAACAGGTCCAACATTTTGGAACAAATTCAAAGGAAAAGGGTGCTTTTCTTCAGTCTCAGTGTCAGAGAATGAAGACTGAGAGCTTTTCTCAAATACCTATGTTAGATAAGGCACAAGTTAGCACAGAATGGCTGGAGATTAATGTGGAGATTATTGGGTGGAAATGGTTGTGTGGATACACTCAGCACTGCGGTGGCATCCCAAAAGATGCAGTAGTTTATCCACCAGGTTTCTGAGCAGGACCAATGAAGAATGTTAACTCAGGAATAAGGATGAAGTGAAGAAAATAAAGGGGGAAAAAATCCATAATGAGTTTGATTCTACTTATTGGCTTTTAAGCAAAAAATCAGAGACAAGGAAGAGCAACCCCCTTGACCCAGATACCTGCAGGTGTGGAGCATCTGGCCAGGTGTGGTCAGTCAGAACAACCCTCTGGAAATGGGAGGAATTAATGACATGAGTTCCAGAAGGGCTGTGCTGGTGTAGAACACACTCCAAATGACAGCCTTGAGGCCCTTCGGAGTGCAACCACCAGCTCTGACTGTGCGAGGGTGGGATTTTCCCTACCCTGGGTGCACATCTGGTCCTTTGTTCTGGACAATGGGAAGGCTCCTTCCTCCCCCCTCGCTGCTGTTCCTGGCTCTGTTCCTGGCCCTGTTCCCACTGGCTCAGCCCAGCCCCTGCCTCCTCTCAGGCTCCTCACACCCACCCTGCTCCCAGCAGCTGGGAGCAGTGGGATTTTGGGATGTGGTGGTGCCAGGTTG
Source organism: Lonchura striata (assembly GCF_050655825.1). NCBI lineage: Eukaryota > Metazoa > Chordata > Aves > Passeriformes > Estrildidae > Lonchura > Lonchura striata. The sequence continues at coordinate 5,937,362 of NC_140719.1, read as the reverse complement.
TGGCTTCTCATTGCAGCAGGGAAGCTCAGGCCCGAGCACTTGGTGGAGAAGCAGAAATAAAAGGTTTTGCTTTGTTGGCTGATGGATTGTCCAGTGTTAGAGCCCAAATGGCCTCTCAATGTCCCACCTGCACCCCAGGGAATATCAAGGACCTTGTTTCCTGCCTTCACACTGACACTTTCCTAAGTTATTCTGGGGTTACAGGGTTTGGCAGCTGAAAAGGTCAAACGCTGACAGGTGTGTTGTCCCCAACGCTGTCCTTGGCTGGGCTTTATTTCCCAAGTCCAGCCCTGCTGCTCGTGTGATGCTCCAGCACTGATCAGGAGTCAGGATGAGCCCCAGCCTTGCTGGAGCCTCCTGGACAATCACTGAAACAAAACTGTGGAAAGAATCAAACACCTTGAGTGTTTTAGGAGGGAGCCTGGGCTCTGAGGCCAGCACTTGGCTCGGTGTGGTTAGTCCCCTGCCCCAGGCAGTGTGGGGATAGCTAACAGCCTGTGTCATTTGGACAGGCCTCTCAATCCCTAATCCCTTCCCTCCTCAGTCCCAGGTAACAACGTGCTTTCAGTGAAAGTGAAAGTGAGTGAAAGGTGAAGTGTCTGTCTGTGGCAGGAAGCAAGAGATTGAAAGTGTTAACAGAGCTTTAGGGTGGGTAATAGCAGGAGATTTGTGAGAAGGATCTGGAAGAAAAGCCCCTTTTCAAAGGAATTGTATAATCACTGGTAGCTCTCAGTGTTTCACGCTCAAGGATTGCCTTCACGATCTGCCATCAGAGGAGAGGATTTGCTGCTCTCTTCTGTAGATGAGCACTACAGAAACCCTTCCCACACTGCTTTTCTAAATCTTCTTTGAAGGGATGCTCCTCTCCTCCTAGCGAGTGGCAGGGCTGTGCCTGTTTTGTGACACACATTTGCAGAAATAATCAGGAATTAAAAGGGGAGCAGAAAGCACATGCCATGGAGGGATGCCCCTCCAAATCCCAGTGTTCCCAGAGCCAGGGGCTGGGGAGAGAGGGCTGGGGGCTGCACTGGAAACATGCCCCACTTGTAGATCTGTGGGGTGCTCAGCTGCAGGCAGAGCTCTTTTGGCAGCAGGAAGGATGGAAAGGGTTTCAGTGGAAATGATCTTTATTGGCAAGCACAGCTTTGCTGAAATCAACCCATTTTGTGGGAACATGTAGGAAACTATTGATGGGAAGAAAAATCTGAACCATTCATTTTGACCTTCAGAGGATAATTTTTTCTTCCAAAGCATTTAATTTCAATAAATTGTTCCATTTAGTTTTGATGTTACCACTCAAATTGATGCCATTTTAATCTTCCACGTGTGTGAGCTGCTGGTTCCTGGCTGTACCCTGGCAGTGCTGGGCACCCACAGCACCTTTCCATGGCACAAAAAAGGGAATCCTTCCTCATCGGCACTTCTGAAAGCCTTCTCCAGCAAATTTGGGATGGACAGGAGGATTTGGAGATGAAAACACATCTGAAAGCACCACAATTTCCTGTGGAAGAGAAATTGTACTTTCCAAGCACTCTGAGTCAATAGTGCAGAGCCTGACCCTCCCTGCTCAGCCTTTCTGATCCAACCTCTCAGAGAACAGCAATAAACATATACATTAGCCAATTTATTCCATGTTTTGCATTTGTAGGACACTTTTGATATAAAAAAGAGCTTAGCTTTAAATTTGTGTGACCTTGACTTGCCTAGAATTAAGCTGCTCTTTAAGTCTGTGTAGAATTGGGACCTTGTTAGTGGTCCACACACCCCCACCATGTCCTGCTGATGTTCCCCTGGCAGGAGAGGGTGGTCTGGCAGCTGATGGCATTGATCTGAGGTGGCAGCAGACCTGTGCCAATGCCAGGTTTGTTTATGTTCATGTAGGAGTGGTGCTGGCTGCAGCACACAGCGTTTGCAGCCCTGTTCACCAGGGCTGGGACTTCTGCTGCTGTCTGGGAAGTTGCAACAAGGACTGTAGGGAATGCTGTGTCCATCCTTTCCAACAAAGGGCAGAAACTGTTCCCTGCTTCCCTGCAGTGCTTTGTGCAGATAAAAAGGTGTGTGAGGCTGCAGAGGCTGTGGGGGCTCATGGCCAGGTAAAGGTGTGTCCCTTCTTGGATCCACACCCAGATCCAAGCCCCTCCTGGGTGGATTTGCAGGGAGCTGGAGGGAGGGATGCTCAGGGCTCAGCTGACTGCAGTGACAGGGCTCTCCTGGGCTCACCTTTAAAGCAACAGCATTATTTCAGAGACATGTGCAAGGGCAAATTCCCCGTGAGCACAGTGTGTGAGCGAGTGGGACCCAGTGAAGGAGGAATTTGTCACCTTTGGGTGATGCTGTGGATGCTCCTCCTGCACACTGAGGTGAGGCTCCTGCCTCTGCCCACCCAGCCCTGCCACCAGCAGCTGTAGGCCTGCAGAGACAACTCCCCAGGCTCCCTTTTTAACTCACTTGCTTTCATTTATATTCAAATCAGAGGATAAATGTAGGCAATGCGTGCGCTCAGCTCAGGCAAGGCTGCTGCTCCAAAGCAACCACAGAGAAGGTGTTTTATTTTTAAAATAGATAAAGGAAGAGATGAAGACAGGGAGTTCTGCATTCTCACTATCACCTTCTTGTTGCTAATGTTGGCCTGGTCATGAAAACAGAAAGATTTGTAAAAATTGTTTGTTTTCCAACACACAGGCTGTTTACTTGGCTCCAGAAGGGAAAATAAAGCCAAGGCTTCTGCTCATGCTTTAAGTCAGTTCTTGTGTCTCATGACCAGGTTTGTAGAGATGCTCCTGGGGATTTCAACTTCCAATCAGTCTTTATTTGATGATTTAAATAAATGATAAATATGCATGTGGAACAATGAAAATATTCTTGGAAGACGTGCAGCCTAAAGAATATATTGATCTCCCCTGAATCAGGGCTCTGCAAAGCGAGAGGTACCCTGCTCAGGGGCAAGCCCTGCAAAACCCCACCGAGGCAGGCTCCTAAATGAAGGTGGAAAAGATCCCAGCATTGTGTGTGGCTCAGTCTCACAGGCCATGTGTCCTGAAAAGGCACATGGGATCTCACTAACAACCCTCTGCATTTAGAGCAGGATTTTGCCCTAACAGATGATCCTGACATTCTTAAAAGTGACGGTGCCCTTTTGCAGTGTGTTTTAAGCACATGTGTGCTGACACCTCCATGTGTTGACCAGGCTGGAGTCAGCCTTGTGCCTCAGTCCCCATGGCAGAGCTGTGCTGCCTTGTCTTTTCCTGGCTTTGCCCACCTCAGAGCACACAGAACTGTCAAAACCTACTTAATACACATTGACTTAATGGGAGTTGTGCAGCAAAGTGCTGCTGGGTGCTTGGAAGGCAAAGTCTGTGCAGAGGATTCATTACTCCTGGATTGCAATTAATGATAATTAAAAAAAAAAAAAAAGAGAGAGAGAGAAGGTTTTGTATTGAGAGTTATGCTGGATGTCAGAATTAACATCTCATTGAATTATCAAAGCTTTCAAGCAGTGGGTGGTGGAGAGTGGCTTGGGGCTTGCAAATAGGTCAGAGAAAGAGCTGGTTGCTAAATATCTGATAGAAACTTTCCACTGGGGAAGAAAATCTTGCTGATTTGATGAAATAGGAACAATTCTTGGGAGGATATATATTCCCTTAAAACGTATGGAAAAAGCAGGCATGGAGGCTGGGCTGCCTACATGCGACCTGGGTTCTGTGGCTTGCTCCCTGGGGATCCCTCCTGCTCACATATGCATTACTCCCCTTCTCACTGCAAAATGAGAACACAAAAAGAAGGGAAGCGTGAACATTTTGGTGGCGTGGTGCCAGCCAGGTTTGCTCTGTGCCTTTGGCAGCTCCAGCTGAACGCCCTTGAAAGCAGCCATCGGTTTTTTGGGGGCTTGGGTTTTGGGTTCAGCCGGGGATGGTTTGGGTCCGGTGCTCTGGGCTGTGGAGCACTTGCAACTCTGTGTGACATCAACAGGGGGAGCGGCAGGTCCTGCGGAACTGTCCCTGCGCCGGGCCGGGGACGTGCCATCCCCCGGTCCTTGCACCAGCATCCTCCAGCCCTTTCACCCGGCATCCTCCATCCCCTTCAACCAGCATCCTCCATCCCCTTCATCCAGCATCCCCCTTCATCCAGCATCCCCCTTCATCCAGCATCCTCCATCCCCTTCATCCAGCATCCCCTCGATCCAACATTCTCCATCCCCTTCATCCAGCATCCTCCATCCCCTTCACCCAGCATTTCCCACAGCCTTTCTCCAGTGTTGACTCCAGCCTTCAACCCAGCCTTCTCCTGGCAGCTGGGGGAGCTGCCAGTGGTTTTCACCTAAGTGGGAATTTATGCCTCATGTTTTCTGCCCCTGCTGCCACTGGGATGTGGCATTACCATGAAGGCTCTGGGTTGTGTGTGCCCACACTTTGGCAGAGGCAGTAAAATTTATTGCGGTGGCTTTTTGTACTGATTCTCATAATAATTCAGCACTGAAATCAGCCAGCTGGGCAGATAGACTCTCTGTTTTTGCATTGTGATCCCACCTCCAAAAGGGGTGGTCAGTCCTTTTTCATGTGTCCTGCTCGGTTAAAGATGCCCAAGAACCTCTGACACTGCCAGGATCTTCTTGTCTCCCTCCTTTGTTGGGGTGACAGCAGAGGATAAAGAGATGAAGGACTGACATGCTTAACCTGCTCCTCCCAAGCAGAGATGAGAATGTAATAGTTTGGGAATCAGATGAGCAGATCTGGCATCCTGTGCTGGTCCTTGTGGGGAGCAGCCCTGAGCTGAGAGGTGGGCACAGCATCCCTCCTTTGGCTCCTGAGGCTGTGCAACTTCTATTTCAAACTAAGGAATTTCTTTGTTCCAGGCAACTCTTTCCTTAGTCTTTCCTCTGCTCGGTTTCTTCTTCCTGTTCCCATAGACAACAACCTTGTGTGAACTGCTGGAGGAGACAGTGGCTCAGCAAACCCTCCTGCCTCCCTGCCAGCTGTGTTCCCCCTGATCAGAGGGACACTCTGCTCCCGTGGGGAGCGATGGGCTAGTGGCAATTATGGAAAGCAGATCTCAGAAAGGTTTGTCTCTGTGGGGGGAAATGGTGCAGCAGAGCTACTGGGGAATAATAATTCTATTAGTATGCAGGAATAAAGTCCTGTTTATTTCTGAGAAGGGCATGGGTATGGGGGAAGAGCAGTGAGTGATTGCAGAACAATTATCCCACAGCAGCTATGCTGGGCAGTGGAGGCAACTCCTAAATATTGTGCTAGAGAAGGATTGGCAGCCTAGACCATGTGGTGGGTGAAGGTGGGGCTGTCCCATCCCAAAGGACGCTTGGTCAGTAGGGCTGTCCCATCCCAAAGGACACTTGTCAGCATCCATTGGCTTCTGCAGGAACAAGAGATGATGCACTCACCTGGCAGTGGCACACACCTGCGGGCAGGGCGGGGCAGCCGAGAGCCACCAAGCTCCCGGTGCTCGGTCCCTTCCCGCGGGGGGATGTGTAGGGATGCTGCCGCTGCTGCCCCGCGGCTCTGCCCGGCCCACCCAGCTCCTCCAGCACATCCCAGCCTTGCTTCCACGTGCCTTTGTGTTGATCGGAGCGGCGTTCTCGCACCGCGCGGGGCTGGCAGCGCATTCCCCCTGGTCCAGCAGCCGCGGAGCGGCGATCGCCCAGCCGGGCTCCGCGGATAATGAATATCCGTGTCACCGTGCTTCCTCCCCGGTCGCTGCTCCGGGACCGGGGGGGCTTGGCCAAGGTCAGTGCCGGTGTGGAGCCTGGGGAGCCCAGGTGTCATTGTCCTTGTGGCAGCCCTGCTGGTGGGGAGAGCTCCTCTCCATCCCCGGGAGAGGAGCGGCACAAAGCCTCACACCTCACACCTCCTTTTAAAGGAGGCGGGCAGGGCACGCCGATGCAGGCGGCTGCACCCCCGACCTGCCAGCCCCTCCAGAGCCCCGCAAGGAGCAGCACTCCTTCCCGAGGACCGCTTTGTGCCCCGATGCCATTCCCCGGCGCCTTCCTCGTTGTTTCCCAAAACTGGGGAGGATGGGGGGAAATTTAATTTTTCTAATAAAAATTCTAAACACGACAGAAAGTTAAAACCTTTAAAACCCCGTATCCTGACAAATCGAGCAGGCACGCCCCCCTGAGAAAGGCAGCCGGCGTCCGCCCGCGGCGCTGCCGGGGGCACGGCAGCTCCGGCCCGGCGCCCCTCACGGCCGCACAATGCCGCCCCCTCCCCGCCGCGCGCCGCCCCCCGGCCCGCCCCCGCCCGGCGCTGATTGGCTGCGCCGCGCCGTCAGGTAGGGCGGGCGCGGCGCTGATTGGGCGCGGCGGCGCGGGGCGGGGCGGGCGCGGCGCTGTCAGCCGGGGCGCGGCGCGGCGGGAGCCGCCGGAGGGGCGCAGGGCGCGGGCGCGGCATGGCTGGCTGAGGCGGCGGGAGGAGCCGCCGCCGCCCGGCGCCGCTCCCGGCCGCGCTCGGTGCGTGTGCGAGCGCCCGCGTCCATGAGCGAGTGCATGGCGGAGCCCCGCGCCGCACCATGAGGCGCCGGCCGAGCACCGCGCTCGCCCTGCTGTGCCTCGCCGCCCTCCTGGCCGCCGCCACCGCCGCGCTGCCCGCCGGCGCCGCGCCGCCCGCCGAGCCCGGCAGCGGCAGCGGCGGCCCCGCTGAGAGCAGCCTGGGCACGCTGCCGCCCGCACGGCCCCGCGGCACCGCCGCGCCCGCACGGGGCAGCCCGGCGCCGCCGCCGGAGGAGGAGGAGGAGGCGGCGGTGGCGGAGGAGGAGGAAGAGGAGCAGCAGCAGCAGGAGGAGGAGGAGGAGGCGGCTGCGGACAGCGGCCCCGCAGGTGAGCGGCCCGCGGCGAGGCGGTGTCACCGGGGAGCGGGACGGGGCTGCGCCCCATCCTCCGCTGGGCGGACAAAGGCGCGGCCGGGGCCGGGCGGCGGCTGCCCGGGCCCCTCCGGCTGCGGCGACCCCCGTGCGGGGCGGGCGGAGCGAGCTCCGCGCCGCGGGACCCCCCGAGCATCGCCCGGCCCGGCCTCCCCGCGGGGCCGGGTGCGGGCTGGAGGGGCGGCTGTGCCTTGCCGGGGCTGTTACCGGGGCTGCTACCGGTGCTTTGGGGGCAGGTGCTGGCCCAGGCTCCCCGGAGCGTCCTTCAGGCAGTGGTCCCTGGCATGCACCGTGCTCCCGGTGGAGGAGATGCAGACAGGTCCTTCCCATCACCTTGCATCCAGGCGGTGTCCAGCAGTGTGGGTGCTGCCCTCGGGCATCCCCCGATGGGACTTTGTAGGTCGAGTTGCTCCGCAACCATCAAGCGTGCCTGGTGTCCTACCTCGGCGTGCTGGCAGCAGAGAGAGAGCGGGATTAGTGATGACTTGGGGTCACCAGAGCCTGTGTTCTTACCAGTGTCAGGAGGTGTGTTTGCAGCTCAGAGGGTGCTGGGGTGCTCACATGGTATCTGATGAGTGTGCAAGGACAGAAATGAGCCCCAACTTCATCTGTGCTGGAAATGATGAGTCTCAGTGCATCCTGTGCGAGGCCGCATCCTGCCCCTGTGGTGATCAGAGCTGAGCAAGGTGCTATGGCAACAGGAATACATGGAATTATCAATGGAAGGTGTAAGGAGGGGAGAGGTGAAGGTGGATGTGAGGGCTGTGCTCTCAGGTGAGGCTCCTTCTGGATGTAGTACACACTGACAGCACTGGTCACTTGCTGGGTGGTGAAACACTGATGTTCTTCAAAGCTGAGATTTCAGTTTACCTATAGATTAACTAGGCATAACTGTGCTGGACTCCAAGGATGGAGCTTTGTCCACTTATTTTACTGGAGAACTTGGCTTCACTCTGCAGTTCCAAAGCTGTATCTTCAAACACATGCAAATACTATATCACTGATTCTTTCCTGTTTTATATTTATTTTTTTCTCTTTGCCTGGAAGATGTTTGGCTTAAGTACGTTAAGCTTCCTCTGATGTGAAACGGATGCAGTCTGTTCTGGTAGTGTTAGCAGTCTGAACAAGGGGATTAATCAACTTTTTTCATTTGATCTGAAATAAAATCGACTGAAGATCTGGAATTGCTTGTTTTTGAGACTTTAATTTGCTTTTTTCTGTTTAGGTTTCTCTCTTTGCTTTTTCTAGAAGAAACAGAATGGCTTAAGATTGGGAATTGCTGATAAAGGCAGGATAAGTTGAATGTTCTTAAAGCAAAAGCAGTTTCTTCTTTGTGCCTGATCGTACAGAATGGACTGAGCAGCTCAGTGCAGCACAGTGCGACCCTCTGGGTGCTAACCAGGGGATCCACATTCACATCCTGAACTTCCTCCAGCATATTTCCCTCTCTGACCTCTGTGCTGTGTTTATTTCCATTGGTATCCATTAGTATCCATGGCACTGGGTCTCCCACCCTGAGCTCCAAAGGCTTCATCAAGAGCATCTCCTGCAACGCAGTGACAAGTGCATGAGGTGGCTGGTTTAGCAGTGGCTTTGGGATGCTCCCAGATTCCATGGAGGATGCTTACATAACCTCCTCTATGTCTTCTGCCATTGCAGTTTCAGAGATGGAAATCTGGGCAATTCTGTGTCTAATCCCTGTGCTCCCATGGGCTGCCCTCACCCCTGTGCTTCAGTTCTCACTCGGGAAAAGGGAGCACTGAGGATGAGCACTCCCCCCCACCACCCCTGCGTGTGCTGAGGCTGTATTGAAGAGCCCAACATCACCCTTTGGAGTTTTAACGTGCTAATTATTAATGGCTACAGCCACTTAATCACAAAATTGCTCTCTGGTGCCTTACACTGTGGTGATGGCCAGGGCAGGAGCACATGGGCAGATTGTGTTCTCCAGGAGGCCAGGTTGTTAGTCCTGAGCGTGACAGGTTGAGATTAGCCCTGGCTGAAGGGGGGAGTGCTGCTGTGCTCCAGAGCTGGGCAGGTTTTAGGGCACCTGAGGGTGGATGAGACAGCATCAGGAGGAGATGCTGGGCTTGGCAGCATCCTCTGTGTGATGGGGGAGCCTGGGGTGCATGGTACAGCCATGCTCTCTGTGGGTTTTGTGGGGTTTTCTGTGCTGTCCCATCTGCTGTGAGCTGTGCAGAGGTTTGCTCTCAAAGGCTGTTAAGCACCAAAGCCACAGCAAAGCCAGTGGACATAATGGGCTTAGCTGAAACCCTCAGTTTGCTTTAACTCGAGCATGTTTTCAACATCACTTTTCCAACTCAGTAGGTAATTAATGCGTTATGTGCTCTGTTGCATTAAACAAATGGGCCTTTTCTCATGCACATTATTAGGAAGGCTTCCCTTAATGTTCACAGCATTATCACTGATAAGAGGTTGGTGTGAGAGGCATCAGGGCCAGTGGTGTTCAAAGCTACCAAGATTTCAGTTCTGACTTTGGTGCATTTCTCATTCCGATTTAGGAAGCGCTTCAGTTTTCCTCGAGCTGCCTGTTTGCTCTGTTCTTGTCCTCCTCCTTTTTCGAGTTTCATGATGTTTATTTTTCTTTCCAAGCCTGTGATCATGTTAAAATCCTGGATTTTGTTTCTAAGGGAAGTAAATTGCTAATCCTTATGTTTGTGGAGACAAGCTTAGAGGTATCCCCCGCCTTATCACCAAAGCCTTCAGCACCCAGTGTTGAGAGTCTGCCTCCTCCTTTAATCCCCAACAGTCTCATTTTAAGCAGGAGCTGAGCTTTGCTGGCTTGGGAATGGCTGCTCATCGGGTGGATGCTTGTTTTGGAGCAGACATGCAGCTGCTGTGGCCAGCATGGTCCTGGTTGGACTTTCCCTGCCTACGGAACAAAAATCCTCAATTCCACATGGTTCTTAGTTGAGTAATATGGGTTTCTTGAAGGACATTTTGTTCTGTCTCTCTTCCTGCCCCATGCACAGCAGGTAGGTGGGCTGAAAAACCCAAATGTCCTTTCACAGCCATGCTGTGCTGGCTCAGCAGGAGAGCTGCACCCAAACCCGGGGTATTGGTGTCTTCTCTCCTCCCCGGTGTTTTATCATGCCTCACCAGCTCCCAGAGGTGACATTGGGTCTGACTCCTCACCTCTGCACCACCTAGGAGGGGACAGTGAACAATTTCTGCTGCAGCCACAGGGCCGGAAATGCAGGTGGCTTGGAGCATTAACCACGGGAAGGTGTCACATGGAAATGTGTGAAAGCTGAGTCAGTGACTGATGGGTCCCCAGCTGCTGGCGTGGGGCCACCTCTGGCTGGGGTGCTGCTGCTCAGATGGAGGAGGTGCAGCCAGAGCCCCTGCATGGGTGGTGGCTGCAGCTTTGTGTGGGATTAGCTGATGGGTTTAGCTTGTGAAGAGGAGCCTGGCAAATCCCTGGGGGCGTTGGGATGACCTGAGTAATTGTCTGGGCACAGGGGAGGTGACAGGTTGAGGAGGGGAGCTGGCTTCATCCAGCTGGAGAGATGGAGGGTTTTGCTTTTGTTGTGCAGGGCATGTGGAGAAAGGTCTGTGCATCCCCTTCTGGCAGGAGGTGTGGTGAGGGCAGGTCTGGGGGGTCCCCACAGCACTTACAGCATTGTTGTAGAGGAAAGACTCTTCCAGGCCATGGAGCCATCAGCAGCCAGACCCTGCCACGCTGGGGCTGTGCCCCTCGAGTGGTTGGGAGCTCTCAAATCCTGGTAGGACAGAAACAGCTGAGTTGTTGAAGGTAGTTTCAGGATCTTGTGCCATCATCCCTTTTGCACCTCTAAGTGATTTCTCCTCTCATCCAGCCATTAGATCTTTTGGAAGAAGTCTTCCCACTGTGTATGGGTCCACCTGCCTGAATGCCCCTGCTCTGCCTCTGACCCTGTGGGGAACAAGCAGGAGCAGCCAGGGAGGGTGAGCTGGAGCTTTCCTCCTGCTCATTACTTGGGAAGGCAGCTTAAGCCTTCCTTGTTTGAGGGCTCAGGATTGTGTTCCATGTGGTTACAGAGATAACTTGTGTTCAAGGTGCTAGTAGGATTTAAATTTATTTAAAGAAATGGAAATGAAGGCATGGATGTGAAAGCTGAGGATAAGGAAGATGGTCTTGTTCCTCAGGATCAGCACAGGAGCAGCCAGGGCAGAGAGTTCCTTTTTTCCATCAAGTTTGTATCTTTGAGCTTTAAATAAAGACATGTTGCCCAGAGCAGAAAATGTCACTCCCTTGCCTTCCTGCCTGCCTCCACGCTCCCATCTGAATCATTCTTGAATCAGATGCATCCTACTGTCCTGACTCAAGATTGTGATTCTGGGACATAGCAATGCTCATGAAAATCAGGATATTTCTGGGAGGATCTGTAGAACATCGTGGGTCTTGTTTGTTAGCTTCTCTCTGCTGAGATTTTGCTTTTTGTTTTTATTTTAAATGGTAGCTGAGATTCAGACATATCATCACTGAGGTGCCACTTGAAAAATGGCACCACCTCTGTGAGGTGATGCTATTTACCTGGTTGCTGTTGGTCATACCCAAGCACCAGCCTGTGGGGAGGCAAACTGGAGCACTGAAACAAGAGGTTTGTCTGAGGCTGTGTGGTGGCAGATGTCCCAGCCCCTTTGCTGCAGGCCCTGTGAGGGTGGCTGGGACAGGTGGGAGTGCTGGGGTGCGACCAAAAACACTCTTGTGACACAGACTGGGATTTGCACAGGGTGCAAAGGTTGTGCCTGTTCAGACAGCTGGGAAATGTGCGGGCAAGCATGGCATGGGCTTCCTGGACAGCAACTGGTCCTGCCCTTGGAGCATCTTCCTGATGCTGCCTGTTCTCCCCAAGGCACCCTGACCCTGCCTGGCTGTGCCACAGGGGACAGGACTGCTGTGGTCAAGGAGTGATGGTGTCGTGGGCTACGCCCAGGTGTGACCTCGGGGTGTGTGACCCCATCCCTGAGGGCACTGTGGTCCTTGTGATGCTCCAGTGTGGCCTTGCAGGTGGCTGCAGCATCCTGGGATCTGCCCATTTGGGTGGCAGCGATGGTGGGCACTGCGTGTGTGGCACTGATGGTGAGCAGCATGAGGACGGGGACATCCAGGACATCCCATGCCCCACAGCTGTGGGCACAGGAGCACAGAGCAAGCTGTTCCCGAGGAGCTGAGGTCCTGGATGTGAAGTTCTGCTGAAGACTCCAGAGGTTTCCTGACGAGAGCCCTATAAATATGCGGGGCTGAGGCTCAGTGTGCTGGTGACATTTGTGGAGCTAATGCCAGCTGACTGTCAGGGAGCGCTGCTGCTGATCTGAGGTGCTCGCTGGTGCTTCCAAGAAGCAGCCGAGCTCTTCGTGGTGGTGTGAGGCATCTGCCAGCTTTGGGAATAAACCTGTGCCAAGGCCGGGTGCTGAAGGCAGGATCCTTTTACAGCCGTCTGGCTGGAAGGGAAGGCTCCTTCTGCTTTACCACTGACAAGCACCTAAAAAAATAAAACAAAGGAATGATGGTGAGGAGCTGGATTTTTGTACAGCACCTTGATTGCACCTGAGACTTCACTGGGCTCTTGGATGATGATGGAGCAAGGTCTCGGACTTGTTTTAAAAGCCCTGGAAAGCTACAGGCTGTGTTGCCCTGGCAGGTGCTGCATGTCTGAGCTCAACAGGACTGCCTTGTGCAGTGAGGCATCGCTAGGTGGGAGTGGGCCCAGAGGGGCACAGTCTGGCACTTTATAATTGGTTGGGGATATTAATATATTTTATGAGCTAAAGGCTAGATTGCAATCCAGCCATCTGCCCTGCCTTGGGGAGTCGTGTGTCTCCAGCACCCCAGGAGAACAGAACCACTTGCAATTGAGTCTCATTAAACTGGCTAAAACCCAGATTTCTGGTTCACAGGAAATTATTTGCCTTTTTTTTTTTTTTTTTTTTTGACTTTTGGGTTGTATCAGACTGAAATGGAGTGGTTGTTCTTGCTTTGCTTCTGCTCAAGCTTCCAATGAGCTCAGTGAGTGTCCTGTGCCTTGAGGCTGCCCTGTGAGATTGTTGTGCCTGGGGCTAAACCCATCCCCAGTGAGGAGCTGGGGGCTGCTGGGTCCCTGCCAGGGGGAAATGCTCCCAAAATCACAGCAGGGCTTGTCTGGAAGGGTCTTTTATTGGATTAAAGCTTGTCAGTCTGGAAGCATTTCCAACAAGACATTCTAGACTTGGAATAATTGAACCTCATTTGTCTGGCAGAACATTTCCCCCCCTATTCAATGGGAAACTTCCCGATGGAGCAGGGCAGGCTGTCGCCTCTCCTGCTAGGGTCACTCAGTCCCGCATCCCTGCATGGAGGGATGCAGGAAAACGCTCCAGCTCCTGCATCCCAGCTGCGGGGCCGGCAGCAGCTTGCCTGGCTCCTCCTGTTGTCTCCAGCGATTGAATAAAGGCCGGGAGCAGGGAGGGGGCTGCTCCATCCGCCTGGTTTCCCGGGATTTCGCCTAGCTGCCTGGCAAGAATAGACCCTCCGGACACTGTAATTGCCTGCGGACCGATTGAGCTGCCCAAAGCGGCTCTTTTGTTGGAGGCTCAATTCCTCCCCTGCCCGGTGCTCATCTGGATCTTCCCGTGCAAAATTCCCCCTGCCCTCTGTCCCCAGGGTGCAGCAGGGTCGGGATGCTGTGCAGGCTGCCCCAGATTTGGCAGCAGCTCTGCTCCAGCCCTTCAGGGCTTTTCCCCCCTGCCCTGACTCTGGAAAAGATTTTGGAGGTCTCTGCTCCTCATTCACACACACAGCTCCTATTTCACTGAATGAGCTGCATGAACTAATCCAAATCCTTAGTTTGGTCTTGTGCTGCTTAAAGAAGGATTTTTTTCTTTTAATATATATTTCTGAACACCTGCTGTATGAATTAAAATTTGCCTTGTAAATGTAACCGATTCAGAGTCTAAGCATGAGCAATGGGCGTTTGCTTTTTGCCTGGAAAAAGAAAAAAGCAAAAACGCTAAAGGTTTTTTTCCTTCTGGCAACTTGGCTTTAAAGCAGAGAAGCCAAGACACTTCTTTTTAAACCATTTTTAATTCAGTTGCCCCCTGTTCTTATAAATAAGCCCCCAGAAACATGACAAGGCAAGCATCCCTGCTATTTATAGCTCTGCTCCACATGCCTGTTTTAAAAATCGGGCTGCTAAATGGCTCTGCAGCCTTTCAGCAAAAGGCCTAATGACACAGGCATTTTCTATGCATGGATGGGTGGGTGTTTAAAGGCTCTTGGTGCTGAGCCTTCACCCTGGGCAGGCAGGATGGTTTCTGCAGCAGGGAGATTTTTCCTGGGCAAAGGGGAGCCCCTTGGCACTGCCCCAACCCTGAGAAGGGGCTCTGGTGGGCTGCACCCCATGGCTCACCCCTGCTCCAGCCACTGGGGATGCTCCCAGCAGGGTCAGTCCTTCCACCTGTCCCCCACACCTTGGCCCTCCTTGGGGTTACCATTAAACAAGATATATTGATATTCCCCAAGTTGTTTGGGTATTTTAAAAATAATTTGTTGAAGCTGCGTTAACCTTTCATTCTTTCTTTTTTTTTTCTCCTTTGTGGCATCACCTCTCTCTAATGGGAGGCTGCTGGTAACCTTTACCCGTTTAACTGGTCATGCCACTTCTCAGATGAATCTGCTTTATTCCTGGCAAATGATACAGCCACAGTTTTCAGGCAGCTTTACTCTATTTTGACTGACTGGCTGACTGTATTAACTGATAGTGCTGGTTGGGCTGCTTTGATCCTGTATTATTTATGGAAATGATGGCACATAACTCTGTGTAGCTGATTAATGCTGCGTGTATTTTTAATATGCTAGTTCTCCTGTTTGATCTGTGCTAAATGATTATTCTCTGATGTGTTCCTGGGTTCATATTGGCTCTTTATGAAAAGGAGATTGAAATGGACTGTTTGTTTTGTTGCCTTTTTTTTTTCCTCCCAGTGGTCTTATTGTGGGCTGGTTTTTCAGCTTTCACAGGTCGTTTTCCCCAGCAGGGCTCTGCCTGCCACATGGAGCACTTACACTTTATTGCTATTAATTTGAGCACTTTGTGACATTACACTAAATTCATCCCTCAGTGTGCATTTGTGGGAAATTTTGAGATTTTACAAGGTGGAAAAACAACCTTTTAGGTGATGCTTAAGCCTTCTGTGTAGTTGCTGAATGAGATTGTGACTCTCACCCAATGGGACTCGGGTCCAGCAACACCTGAATGAGAAGAAAACCTGACTAAAATGGCAAGGGTGTAATTCATATTTTCTGTGCCCTGTCACAGGATGGCTGGGACTGGTTGCTATTAAGAAGATGACTTTAATTGCCAGGGATGTGTGTGCTTGACCCACAGCTTCCTCTCCTGCAGTGTGAGATGTGGTCATGGCTGGGGAGGGATCTGTGGGCAAAGCTGATGTTTCATCCCATGGCATGTGCAGTGCTGCTGGTACAGATGTGCAGGAGGGAGGCTGATGTCCTTCATCCCTCCTCCAAAATCCACCCCCAGCACTAGATGTGGCTGACAGGGTGGAAACCAGGAGCTTGTTCCAGGAGAACCATCTGTGAGCTGGAGGATCAGCATTTCCCCTTCCCAGGGCCTAGTGGAAGGGAAGGAAGCTGATGATTTTTTCAATACATATTTTTTTCTTTTGTATTAACTGCTCATTTTCATGGCACAGGCAAGGGTTGTCTCCAAAGCCCTGCCTTTACCCTGCACGTGGTCACATCTACCTTCTCCCTGGGCATGCTGTGTTCCAGCAGTAACAGGTTTGTGAGGATGCTTTCATGAGCAGTGCTGTAAAGGTGCAAAAGCAATGCTCAAAACCTTTAAATGAAAGCTTTTCTTCCCCTCCTCTGAACAGTCCTTTTTGTCAAAATCAGCAAAATATATCTCTTTCTGCAAAAGATCCCATTTCCTTTAATGGGCTTTTCCATTGAAAACAGTTTAAACTTGATGTTCTGTTCCTTCCCTCCAAATTTTTCAAAGCTCCTTGGGCTATGAAAACTTCAATGATTCCATTTTCCTCCCTTCTATTAATATATATATATGTATATATTACTTTTTCTTCCTGCTAGCTAAAGCTCTTGCTTTTTATCCCAAAGCAAACATTATAGACTGGGTTTTAGGGTGTTTTTCCTCTGCCCCAAAATAGGCATGCTCTCTTGAGCAGTTATTTGGGGGAAAAAACCAGGGTGAATGCACCATGTTGGGCTCTGAGGGAGCAGGCAGGATTTCAGGATTTTTTTCCCTACAAAGCCAGCTGCCTTCCCAAAACACATCTCGATGGCAGATGGGTGACTAATGGGGCAGGGGCACCCACGCCTTCACCCTGTCCCAGGTTTGGAGCGTTCCTGGCTGGGAGGGGACAGGGAGCTTGCACAATGCCCCAGCTGGCAGCGCCTGCGGGGCGGGAGGAGGTGTTGCCATGCCCCCCTTCCCACCCCAAACTGCAGCCTGGCCTGTGGGGAGCTGGCCTGGGTGCAGTTAGGAACTCCAGGAGATCCCAAGGAGGATGTGCTCCAGTGGTTTGTCCAAGCTGGAAGGTGGTTGGAGTTGGAATGGAGCACACTGACCTGTTGGCTCCTGCCTGGGCTGGGTGTTTGCTGACTTGCTGCCAGCACAGCTCCTTTGCTGGAGCCTCTCCAGCTTTGTGCTCTGCCCTTCCCTGCCATGGCCAGCGGGGTTTTGCCCAGTCCCAGTACCTGAAGAAGGATCTGGGGGGGAATTTGCCATGTTTTCCAGCTTGACTTGAACATCAGTGCTCCCAGCACTCCCGTCCCTGTGAGCATCCATGCCAGGCTGAGATCTGCCCTGTGGGGTTTTCCAGCAATGCTCCCCCGTTCCAGGGCAGGGCTGGGGGTGCCCCAGTTTGGGTCTGGGGAGCTGTTGGGCTGTGTGGCATCACTGTGGCTCGCTCAGCATCCCCTGGGCCAGCTGGCACAGGGAGCAGATGGGGAGGTGGAGCTGGGTGCTCGGCCAGGTTTCAGGCTATGATAAAGTGAAGTGACGTAGAAAACTAAATACCTATTATTGGAGAAAAGCAAACACTCACCTGCCTCCAGCCTTTCTCCCTTCAAGGGCAGGCTGCACTCCCTGGAAAAGATGTTCTCTTATTAATGTGCTCGCTTTCCTTTGGCTGAGTTGTTGAGAAATCCAAGTTTGACTCCAGATAATGAATGACAAACATTTATCTGGTCTTAACTATTTTTTTCTGAGAGGTTTTTTTTTCCTCCTGGAAGTTTACAGTGAGTTGTTGACAGTGTGCCCTTTGACGTGGATTAGTGTTGACGCCTGGCAGTTGGATCTTCCCATCCTTTTCACATCTTGCTTGTTCCTTTCCAAGGGAAGCTTTTGTACATGTCTAATCCATTTAAAATGAAAGATAAACACCAAATGGACCAGTCTCTGAAGGGACAGTCAGTTACAGGAGTGGTACTGACTTCCCTGTGGAAGGCAGCGAGCTGTTAGGGATGGATGGAATGACAGGAGAGAGCCTTGCCCCCAGCACCTCATTTTGGTGTCAGGGGATGCTGAAGCAGTGGCTCTCCCTGATTTTTGGTTCACAGACCCCTTAAAAGCTTTCCAGGAAGTGTGTGGATGGTGAGTTCAAGTTCAGGGACTAGAGAGTTGATGCTCTCCTCTCTGCTTCACCACCCATGGTTTTGTGGTCCCTCTGAGAGGATCCCCTGTGTCCACTGTCAGGATGTACATGAGCTTTGTACATGAACTTTGCCTCAGAGCTGGCATCTTTCCCACCTGTATAACTGTAGTTCCAGGTGATGTATTTATATTTTCAGTGGGTGCAGTATTGGCCCTGTCAAAATAGAGTCTCAGGGCTGTGTCAGGTACTGGCAGCTCCCTGGGTTTGGTAGGATTTTGGATGCCTCTTCGCAGGTAAAGGGACTCAGATCCTCCTTTCACCTTGTTTCTTTCTGACAGCAGAGCTGGGGGAAGAGGAGGCCCTGCTTCTCCTGCAATGCCAAAACAGTCATTATGAAGCCCTCAAAAATGAGGAAATGGTCAAGATAGAAATGTCAACAAACCTCTCCTAGCTGACCCATTGGCTGCAGAGGAAGCTCTGTGGTTTTGTTTTTCTTTGGCTTGGGATCAGGCTTGGTTTTGCTAGCCCCAGCCTGAGTGTGCTGCTGTTGCTGAGGGTAATTCCACCTTGGTGATGCTGGAGGGCTCAGCTCTGCTTCTGCAAATCACTACTTTGATTTCAGCATCTTGGCTCAGACTTGGTCTCAGCATAGTGCCTGAGCTGTGGTGAGATGGGGAGGGCTGCACAGGGAGCCTGAAACCCTTGTGGCTGGCTGCCTCCCTCCTTCCTGTCATGCTTTTAAGGCTTTTGCCTATTTACAGAGGATTTGGGTGTTCTGTGGGACAGGGCTGTTGTCTGTTGTACTTCTCTGAATGACCTGGTATGTATTGTGGAGGTTTCAGAGAATAGGCTTTAAGTTACTGTTTGTTTGTGGTTGCTGAACTCGTGCTGTTTAATGGAAACATTTCCCTTTGGTAGGAGAACTATTGCTGGAAAGAAATACAGGTAATAAATACCTCGTGTCCGAGGCAGGAGCTGGGACAGGATGGAGCTGCAGTGTCCATCCACAGTGACTAAGCAGAGGGGAATGAAAAGCTGATGTTCTGCCCTGGCTGGAGTCATCCATGTGCTGCAGGGCTTGGGGCTCCAAGCAGAGGTGAGGGGGAGGCATGGGCTGGCAGCTGCCCTCAAAGCCCTGCCCCTGCTCTCTGTGCAGAGGGGGATATATGCCCTTTAAATTCATGCCATGGCTGCAGTGCTGGAGGAAGTTGTGGAGCTGAGCTGCACCATGCTGGCTGCTCACACTCAGCAGATGATACTGGATCTGCTGCAGTCCCCTGTTTCCAGTGATAAGTGATGACTTTCTCCATCCAGGTGTCTTTTTCCATGACGTGTCCTGACCCATATCAGTTCCCTCTTTGAAAGCTTGGCTTCTCCTCCATGGATTTGCCAACAAATTTTGTCTGGCTGCGGTATCTACGACCCAGTTTGGCAGGTGCTGGGTGAGAACAAAGGTGTGAAACAAGCTCTGAACGTGGGAATTTAAGTCACTCGCTGTGAGCTGGCATCACTGTGTCCTGTGCAAGTGTAGCAGGACAAGTGCAAGGCTGCATTATAAAATAAGGGAATAAAACGTAAGGAACAGGAAACTTCTCTTCCCAGCTCGGATGACATTTTCCTTGCTCTGTCCCAGCAGCTCTCCCTGCTCGCAGCACGTTATAACTTACAACTCCTTGTCTGGCAGGAGTTATGGTAACTCCAAACCAGCCCACAGCACTATGTCATCATAACCCTGAAACAGGACCCAAATGGCAAAACCTGCCCAAAACCAGTTGTGATTACTCATGCTCTGTGCTATCCCTTTCCCCCGCTGGGCTTTCTGCTATGGTAATTCCACTTATTAAGCAAGGAGACAAAACACCTTTATTAAACTTGGAACCAAGCTTGGGAGCAATGAGAGGAGCAGGACTTGCTGGCTGCAGGCTGTCAAAGAGTTTTCTTCTCTTGTCTCCCCTCCCCTGCATGGCCTTTAAAGTGAGTGAGAGAGGAACAAAGATACTTTGCAGTTTGTGATGAATAAAAGTCTGCATTTAAATATGTTTGTTTAGAGTAGAGAAGAATTAGGAATGTGTATTGGGAATGAATCCTGGGATTTGTTGGGGCTTTGCTTCATCTCCAAGCTTGAAAATGCAAAGAGCTGGGGTTGTAGCTCAGGCTCTGGAAAGCTTCTTTTTATTAACACTTTCAGTTAGTGTTTATTAACACTGTGGATAAAAGGTGCCTTTGTTAACGGGTCTGTCCCTTTGCTGCTAGGCTGGAGGAGCTGAATCTTGAAAGGAACTGCCCTGGGCATCTGCTGGAATTACTGATGAAAGTTTTCATTCCAGATTTTCACCACAGGCTTAGACATAAAATAGCCTGAAACCCTCCAAAGCAAGTCTTCCTTCTCTTTCTCATTAAGAAAAATGGTTAAAAAATTGTAAAAATGCCTCTTGCTGTCTGTGTGCCAAGCTATGAATGATGAGTGAAGAGCATTTCATCTCACAGCAGTGTGATCCCCTCCTTGCTCCATCTTCTTCCTCTTGTGGGTGTCCAGAGTCTCCCTTTGAGTGCATCTCTTGGCCTGGGGAATGATTAGAGCCGTTCAAAAATCACTCCTGCATGCTTGGAGAAGAACCTGGGCCTGATGCTTGTGCAGCCCCTCAAGGTGAGGAGCAGCCCCAGAGGCTGTGTGTGCCCCAGGGCAGGGTGGGGAGCTGTGGCAGCCCTCAAGGAGCAGCTGCTGCTTCCAGGAGATGCAGAGCACTCCTCTGCTGGGGGAGCATGCACTTCCAACCATTTTTATATTGAATTATGGGTTGTGCTGTTTGCTGTTGGCCTCTCCTTGCTTTTGTTCTGTCTTCCCTCTGGTGTAAGAGCGCTGTAAATGAGGGAGAAAGGAAAAATAACTTCTTGCCACATTCATCCCAGGTTGGGCTGAGCTTTGGTAGCTCTGCCCAAGGGCAGTAGGCAAAGCTGCAGCTCCCTCCATACACCAGTGAGGACCTGGTGGTGTAAAGAAATTGAATTATCACTTCGCAACAAAAAAAGCTCTGTTTTTTGCAGTGAGATCAGCCATGTGTGTGCTTGCTACCTCCCTGGGGAACCTCCCAAGGGACCCCAGCCCTGCAGCTCGTACATGATATACCTGCATGGGTGCAGGGAGGCTGTCACCACTCCCCTCCCTTCAGCAGCTGGTGGCACTGAAGCAGATGTGTCACCACCTACTCTGTGATTTCTGTACTAAGCAAAACATGGCTTTCCAGCAGCCTGGACTCGGCCGTTTCCTTTTCTTCTCCCAGGCAGTGTGAGCCATGGCTGGGGATGACAAACCCAGCTCAGCAGCACCCACAGAGCTCTCGGGTTGGGTATTCCGTGGGTGCCCAGCCCCAGGCTGGCTCTAGAAGGAGGAGGCTGGAGGTCACATCCATTCCTGCCAAAGCTGAAGGTGGCACTGGGAGCATGAGGAGTTGATTGCAGTGACTTGGGAGAGGAGAATCTGTTGTATCTGCAGGCAAGGTCTGGAGGGGAGAAGGCTGCATGCCTTGCAGCAATGGATTTTGGTTTGAAGTAGCTTAATTGTGTCAGACAAACGTGCAGCTCCTGTCTCTGGGCAGATCATTCCTGTCCCTGCTCTGCTGCATCCCTGGCAGTGTGGGAAGGCAGGGCTGTGTGCTGCACCTGCTCTTGCCTGGGATCTGCCAGCAGCAGCAGGAACAGAAAGTTTTGCTTCTCAGCAAAAAGTATGAGCAGCAAACCCAGCTGTTACTCAAACAAAAGGTTTGACCCTGTTCTCCCTGGTCGTGCCCAGAGGAATCTCTGGGAATCCTGCTGGGCAGGGTAGGATGTGATCAAGGGGTGTGACCCGAGCTCATCCCCCAGCTCATCTCTGTTTTCTTGCTGGTTATTCACACAGCACAACTTTACAGCCCAAACACAAACAGTTGGAAGGATGGTTCCTGCTCAGGGTTTTCTCTGAAGAGCCTTAAATCTCCCATAAATTAACGTGTTCATTCATTAGTTGCAACTCCCCAAAGCACCGAGCAAAGTTTGTGAGTTTAATTACTTTTTGCAGGAACTGGAGCAGGCAGAGCCTTCAGCAGATGATTGTAGTTCATATTATTCATGCAGCTCTTGATAATCCCTTTCTCTGCTGGGCCGTGGTCGATAGACACTAAAATTGGAATCTGCTCATAAATTCCCAGCCCCATCCCGTGTCAAGTGTCTTGTTCTTCCAGTGAAAGCATTTTGCTGACAAAACAATTCAGTTTCCTGAGAGGTGCCACGCAAGTGTATCTGTCAGGAGGGTATGAGCTGCCAGGGTTCTGTGTGCTGGTGGGGAGGTGTTTGCCAAAGTTAGTTTTCACCCTGTTTATCTCTAAACCCTGAGTTGGGCTGGCTGTGTCACACACTGGGTGGTAAAAAATACAGAGATTTTCAAACAGAAACATGGAATATTTATATGGTTGCAGACGTTTGTGGAAATATTAGTGGGAAAATTTAATCATCTAAAGTAGAATGCAAACAAAACTATTTCTAAATTAATTAAAAGGCTTAGATCCATTTTTTTTCTAACTGTGGAGATTTTAATCCTCAAGTATGTATTTGGTCTGTTTGAAGTTACTGTAGTTTCTTATATCATAAACATTTTAGGGCCACATTCCTCTTTGTGCACAGTCTGCTTCATAAGAGACCCCGGAGGGTTTGTCTGCCTGTGGAAACTTATTGTTATATAGAAATGAATAATTCCTCAGCTGCAGCTGTGTAATCCCCCCTGCACAGCTTTTCTGCCCTATTACCTGGATCTTAATGACTCCAGGACCCCTCCTGCTTCCCCTGACATCTCCTTGTCCCATCCATGGGAGCTCCTCAGGTGTTGTGTTCCAGCAGAGCTGTGAGCTGGGCATCTCCCAGTGCAGGAGTACCAAGTTAATCAGAATCCATATTTTTCTTTTTTCCCCCCTCTGATGTTTACAGGGCTTTATCCTTTAGTATCCCAAGACAGCTTTCCACCTGTGAGTCTGACTTTTGATGCAGGTTTACTGGGGAATGAGCGGGTTCAAAGCTCTCTGCACAGGTTGCTGACTTGTTTAGCATCAAAAAGGAGGAAAAAGCAACAAAATTGCTCGGTGTGGAGGAGCTTTCAGGAACTGCTCAGAAACCAGGTGCCTGCAGGTTGCATTGCAGGTGCAGGGAAGGAATAGAAATAAGCAGTCCCAGGGAGTGAGCAGCCTTTGGGGAGGGTCTGAGGCTCCTGGTTTGCTCACAGCTGGGGAGGCAGGGCTGTGAGCTCTGGTGGGGAGTGGTCTCCATCCCTTTGAAAAAGCAGGGGGCTGACACAGTTGAGGCTGAGCTGGAGTTTGGCTGAAGCCCCAAACCTGCCTGCTCCAGGCTGATAAAAAGTTCTTGTGCAGCTGCTGGTGACCCCAACGTTGGGGCCTTGGCTTTGTGCTTCTTTCCAAGTGATAAGTGAGAGATTAATCTGATACAATGTTCCTCAACAGAGGTGTTTAATCTTCTAATGACATTACAAGTAATGTACATGAATTGAGAAATTGTTGTCTTTTCCCCCTTGTTGACCTCTAAAATCCTTTTATGGAACAACACAAGTGTTCCATAAAGTGTTGACCTGTAAAAGCCTTTTATGGAACAACACAAGTGTAATTCTCTTAACAGCATTCATGTGAACAAAATTCTCTTCACCATCAGCACCTGACTCTGCAGAGCCTGGAGCTTGATGGAGGCTCCAAGTGCCCAGAACGTGGTGTACTCAGTAATAAAGTGAATGCAAAATAACAGAAGACACTCCTATATATAAATTTTCTGGGGATAGGCAGAGATACTCTTCCTACCACTTTGGCTTTGCATTTTAGCCTCAAGTGAGAGTAAATTACAGGTCTGAGCACTTCAATGCACCTTCGTGACACAAGAGTTTGACTCTTATTTTGTGCTGAGTGCTGTCTGGATGGGAATGAGTCCTGGGACTTGGGAGAACTCCTCTTTTTGGGAAGTTACAATGCATCAGCTCCTCTCCAGCCTGTTCTTGCAGGAACTCTTAGCCCATGGCAGATGTTCCCCAGCTCCCTGTGGGAGAGCTCAGCCAGGCTGTGCCCTTTCAGATCTGCTGCAGCCGTGGGGAAAGGTTGGAGGCCAAAGCATCCTTGCACTGGGATAACAACTCCTGCACTCAGAGCATCACTGGAGTTGCATCCAAGTGAGGAGTGATGGAGCTGAATCCAAGTTGCAGGGTGGACTGGACCACGCTGACAGCGTGCCTCAGAGACGTGGAAGAGATGGGCTGGAGCTCAGGGAATTCTTTTACAAGGGCTGGGTAGGATGGGACCTTCCCTTTTAACAGCTGGCTCATGCCTGCTGTCATTATCCCATGCTGGAACTGCACTGTCCTGACCCTCGTCCCATGGCTGGGGCAGGTTTGGCACACCAGGGCATTGCACTGAGGGGATGAAATGTCTTCTCAGGGGGAAGGGAAAAAGCCTGTTGAGGCATGAGGAAAGACAGAGCCATGGTGCAGCACAGCTGTGCCTTTGGCTGTAATGAGGAGAAATTCCCACTGCAAAGAGCAGTGTCTAATTCTTTAAGGGAGTGTGGTGTGTTTGGGGGAAGATCTGGAGCTGCTGCAGTGCAAACAAGGAGAAAATAGATCTGCCAGGCTGGCTCAGAGCAAAGCTTCACCCACCCAAGAAAGGCCAGAAGATGCCAAGATGACAAGTCATGATCCTGACTTTTCTGGACAGAGTTTCAGGGCCTTTCCCATCAGGATGCTTCCTCCAGATCCCTGTGTTTAACAGCCACCATTGGACCTGTCCTCTGTGAGCTTTTCCAGTCCTGCTTTGGAGCCATAGGTATTTCTGGCAGCCAGAACATCCCCTGAGAATGAGCTCCACAATTTAATTACAAGGGGAAAGGAAATGACTTTGGATAGATTTTTAAACCTGCTGCCTGATCCCTTTATTTCTGTCTTGTCAGGAGTGGTGCCTGCAGAGGGATTGAGAAGGGGAAATGGAAGAGAAGGTAGGGAATGAAGTCTGGGGAAGAGGGAAAACTGCTAAATTAATATGAAAACAAAGCCTTTCCAGGGATGGGATCTGTTGGGGCAGTGGATTAAATCCAGTGGGATATCTGGGAAGTATCTGGGAGCTGAGCTTTTTACTGGGCTGTGTTGGCTTCAGAGCTGCAGGTGCCAAACTGGGGCTGCACCTCTGGCTCCCAAAACCCAACAGTACCTCCAGGTTAGAAATGTTCTGGTTTTTTTCCCTTCATTAATCTGGAGAACAGAAAATGTCTGTCTCCTTGGGGATGCTTTTGCAGCAGGACAATAAATAGCATCTGTGGGCCTCCACAGCTTGCTCTGACAGCTGCATGTTCTTATAACCAAAAATGTGCATCTTGGGTTTTCCAGAGTGGCTCCCAGGGGGAAGGTGAGTTCATTCAGGATTTGCACTGGTTCAGGATGTCCCCAGCTAATGTGGTTTCACAGAGACCTTCGTGCCTTTCACAGTGTTGGCTTCTTTACCCTTTGTAAATATTTCACCTGTTTTCTAAATTATTCATTCATTAAGTGGCTTGGAAAGGAGGAGGAATCATGCTTATAATATGTGTGAAAACTTAAAACACCACAAAGCTGAAAGGATGTGAAAAAAAATAATTTGAGGAAGGATTTTTACATCAGAACAAGCCCTGTTAAAGTACTAGGAGGGGATGGGAGAGGAAGGGACGTGGAGTCTTGATGGATCTGGCACAGGCTGGGATGTTGCTAGGATTTGCAGAATTGGGATTTGCATTGGGATGGGATTTGGGGGCTGAGATCTTTATTGGGGTGGATGGGGTAGCTGGCAGGTTTGAGGTGGCCACTGAGGAGTCACAGGGTACCCTCAGACCTGGAGGTTCTTGGTTGTGTCAGTGCTATTTACAGCCATGGTGTGGATCCAATACAACATAAAAGATCTATTCTCCACTTTATTGGTAACTTATGGCTTTTGTATACTAAACATGAATAGATTTTGGGTCGGGGCTAACTGAAATTGGTTATTAAATCTGTTTCCACACAGCAGCGTGCCCCTTGCTTCCCAAACGAGGAACTTTCCCTTCCAGTCCACCTTCCTCTAAGCAACAACCAGTGAAGGTGAAATATTGTTCCTGAATGGAACAATGTGTTTGTTTTTTTATGGTGCGTCTATTCTTGGACCCCAAAACGTCATTAGGCTGTTAATTAATGAAAACCTGTCAGTCCCTTCATGAGCAAAGGTGGTGGGTTTTATCTGTGATAACCGTGGGCTTTGAGCTGTAGTGAAGTTCTTTGTGGGAAAAGAAGGGAACCTTGCTGGTTTAGCAATGGGGAACAGGCAGAGACGAGCAGGGCTTGGAGGCCCTGGGGTGCAGGGGAACACCCTCAGATGGGGAAACTGAGGCAGAGCAAGGATGAGTCAGGATAGCAAACTGAGAAGAGTCAGAGCTTGGACCAGTGCCTCATCTTTGGTCTTTGCTTGCTTGCTGATGGTGTTATCCCAACCTCAACACAACCCTCCAGCCGTGACTGTGCAGTCTGGAGTGGGACAGCCCTGGGGTCATCCCCTCTCTCCATTCCTTTGCCTTCACAAAAACTCTCAGTGAGGTATTTTTGAAGGTTATCTTCAAAAGCAAAACATCAGCCTGAGAAAACTGAATAAAGGCTCCTAAAGCCCAGGCTCTGGCCAGAAGCCAGGACAATGTTCCCTAATTTTCTTCTGTAGTGCTCATCCTCTTTGCTGTGTTCCCGGAGCCCAGGGCGGGTGTTGGTTATCAGCTCCTGTTCTGGCTGAGGGCCGTTCGTGCCTTCTGCCACCCGGCTGCTGTGGGGACAGCAAAGTGTCCTTTAAATTAGCCTCATGTTTTCATAGCCTGCTACATCCTTGTGTAGCCCTTGCCCTCGATGGAGTCCAGATTTCAGTGCTGCTGTCTGAATCTCCTCCACAGCCCAGCCCACACAGCTCCCGGGCGTTTTGGGGCTGCATCCACGTGTGAGCTGGGCTGGCTGCATTTGGGGTGGGTAGGGGCCATGTGGGATGCTCTTCCCCTACCTGGGACCACCATCCCTTCCCAAAGATCTCTGGTGTTGTTGGGGGATGTAAGGTCTTCAGGAATTGACCCTTTTGGGAGACAACTTCTAGCTCTGTCGTGTTGTGCCTTACCGTGCATTTGGGGTGATTTTGCAGCAGACAGGCCCAGCTCCTGTCCTCATCACTAGCTGAACCAGGCTCCACCAGCCTCCCAAGCACAAAGTGCTTTTGCCAGTGTTATTTTGGATTATTGCAGCATTTCTCTGTCTCCTGGGGCACTGGCATTGCAGTGGTGTCTGTGCTGCTGTTGAATTTGGCAGCTAAGGCAGAGCCTGACCTGAACTGGGGCAATTTGATGGGCAGGAGCGCTGGATGGAAAGCAATGTCAGATTCAGGTTCAAAGTGCTGCCATCCTGCTGGAACATAAGTGATGGGGCAGAGCTCCATCGTGCTGATGGGGGCCATCCTCAAGCACTGCCCCACTCCTGCCCTCTCCATCCAGCCATCCATCTGGAGTTCAGGATGGTCTCAGGTGGTGCCTCTGGCTTTGATGCTCCTGGAGCACAGGGGTGGTCTCCACACGGAGCTGCTCATCCCTCTGAGTGGTACCTGCCCTGCCAGTGCCTCCCATGCCATTAGAATGGACACAGTGCTTGCTTTATTTCCTCAATCAAGTCTGGCAGGTCCAATGGCACCACATGTTGAGTTCTGAAAGGGAGATTTGTTTTGATGCGTGTTTGACAAACTCCAGAGTGCTCTTGCTCAACAATTTTTGGTGGTTTCTGCTCTGGTGGGAAGGAGAAGCCCAAGTGCCCAAATCAATATGGTTCTGCTTGGATAATTGAGCTGGGAATTTAGTTCATTATGTGAAGTAGCTGTTGAAGTGGATAATTGCAGATCTTGAGGTGTTTGTCCTATGTGATAGTTTGGATTCAAGAAAATTTAGGTGCAATTTCACAGGTGTATAGGGACAACTTGGCTTCTCTGGGGATCTTGTGGAGTAATAAAGCTAGATAACTCACATTTCTTTGTGTGTTAGAAGAACATGGATGACAAGGAAAAGAGCTTTAAGTCAAGTTTTCTTTGGATGGGGACCTGGCCTCTCCCCTCTCCCTAAAGTGCCCCGAATACTGGCTCTTCTCAGGCCATAACAAACACCAGCAGTTGTGTAAAGCCCCTGGTGCTTTATGCACTATTTCTGCAAATAAACCTTGTTTATAATTCAGTCTTGGCAGGAAAAGACTTTAAATTATTAAGGCACTAAACATTTTGCAATGAAAGAGCAGAGATAAAGCTCTTGGCAGAAACAAATTGCCAGGCAGAAGTTGTTCTCTTCAGTGCATTTGGGGCTTAAAAGTATTACAAGAAATAACATGTGGGGAGGACTGGGAATTCATCACTTGATCAAAAGATCTGCTTCTCTCCAAAGAAAGCAGCTGCTCAGTGCATGCCATCCAGCACCCCTGGAAATAAGTGTCCCCAGAGCCATCCCCTCCTACCACAGGACTGAGGATGGTCTGTTTTAGGTGGTGGAGGTCTCTGTCCTGCCTCCAGCTCTGCCACAGTTTTTAAAGTGTAGTTTTCATGCACTTGGTGCTCCTCTGAGGGCAGCTTTTCAGGGGATTTTGTATCCCTTCTTCAGGAGTGGGAGATGCTGCTGCCAGTTCATCATGTCAGTGTATGGTCTGTGGTAAATCAGGGCGTTCCAGTGCTGTGGAATGGAGCCTCTTAGAATTAATGATTTTGCAACCTGTTGCTGATTTTATCCTGATTTTACACAGTTACTGCTTGTCAGCTCCTGGAATCACACAACCATGAGGGTGGTTAGGTGTGTGTATTTACACAAAGACATTGTGTACAGCTACATATAGATGTATTTTAGGTAGTCATACCCATAATCTTGTAGCTGTTTGTTGGAGAGATTTCAAGCATGAGCTGTGGTATTTCAGACCCCAGGGTGCTCCCATTGTGGTTTTTGTCCATCATCTCAACATTTTAAAGCAAAAATCATCCTTAAAGTGATGATGGGTGTTGATGTTTCCCCCTCTCTCAGCCCCTAAATGATCAGGCTAGCCCAGAGATATGAGGCCTTGAGGGGAGGAACATCAGGAGATGGGCAAAGATTCAAAAGAGGCTCTCACCCCCATGTGGTTGTCCAGCTTCTTTATTCCATGAGATCAGAGGGGAAGAGCCAGGGAAAGAGGGTGACCAGGAAGGGTCAGGGGTTTATCTGGGCTCTGGACAGGGTGGGATTCTCTGGCTCTACACCAACCCCGTTGGGGCATGAAGGAGGAGACCAGGCTTATCTTGATCAGAGTCACAGGGGTCCCGGGGAATGGGGGAAGGCATGGCCTGAGCAGAATGTGACAGGGGGTATGCCAGGGGTGCCCAGAGAAGCTGTGGTGGCTGCATCCCTGGAAGCGTCCCAAGGCCAGGTCGGTGCTTGGCGCAGCCTGGAAGCTGTCCCAGCCCGCAGCAGGGAGCTTGGAATGAGATGGGCTTTAAGGCTCTTCCAACCCGAGCCCTCCTGCAGCTGTGTGATTCCGTGCCTCTGTTTCCCTTTCCCTTGCAGGAGACCTGTGCAACTGCAGCTCGGTGGGCAGCGCCGGATGCAACCGCACGACGGGGCAGTGCCGCTGCCTGGCCGGCTACGCGGGGCCGCGCTGCCACGGCTGCGCCCACGGCTTCTTCCCGCAGCAGGGTGGGCAGCAGTGCCAGCCCTGCAGCTGCAGCCCTGCTGGAGCCACCAGTCCGCAGTGTGACCAGTGAGTAACGCCGCGGGCTCTGCGCGAGGCGCTGGCATTCGGCGTGGTTTGGGTTTCGGGCAAGAGGGGGTTTTGTCATCTGTGCTGCTGTTTGAAAGGGAAAAAAAAAATAAGCAGGAGGGAAGGTGGTCTGATAAAAATTCATGAAGATTATTATTCCTCTTTCAAGAGCTGAATTATAAAAATACCCACGGTTGTGGCAAAAGCCCTGGCAGCACCCAAGGGAGCTGAGTTGTGTTCCAGAGTCACACAGAAGCAGAACCTCTCCTAATACCTTGTGCATCTGTTAGTCCCTGTTGGGCAGGGCTGCCCTCACGCCTGAGCTGGGAGGGGAGCAGAGGCCGGGGAGGAGCACAGGGGCTTTGGAGGGGTTTATTTTCCAAAGGGATGGGTTTTATGCCGGAGGCAGGCAAAGCTTTTTGCTCTGCCCTTGCTGAGCATTGGGGTGGAAGTGGCCCCGACAGCAGAGTCGGCTCCTGCCTTGCCTGGTGTTTACAGTCACCAGAGCTGATGCTTGGAGCTCGTGTATAATGAATGTGTTCCTCTTCATTTCACCTCACCCACCCTCCCATCTTGCCTTGTAAAAGCTGACACGCAATGGTTTTCCAAGCAGTGATCTGCCAGCCCTTAGAGATGGTGGCTGAGGCTGAAGGGTCTCTATTCCTGCAAGATCACACCGAGCTCTCCAACATGTGCTCATGGCAACAGCAAGTTCCAAAGCTTCTCCTTGGCGGAGACCTCAGCAACCACCCTGCAGCAACTTCCACCCTTCCCAGGCTCCTGCTGCCTTATTGTCTTCTAGGGCTGGGCCTGGGCTCAGTGTATGTTGAACACCTGCAGTTCCCTGCCAGGATAGGGGCTGAGTCACAGTCAAAATGCTCTGCAGGGACATGCTGCCTGTAATTATTTTATACATTATCTCCCAAACGCCCAAACCCTCTGTTGATGTCCTTCCTTTTTATTTCATTGCTGCATTTTTCTGCTTGCATAAGCTCTGATAATTCAGAACTTAAAAGTAGCACTCCAGTTGAGGAAAGTGACCTTCTTACTAAAGGAGGTGATTCTTGAGGGTGGAAAATATGAAGTTTTATCACTTTTTTTTTTTTTTTTAAGTGGCTGTTTTAGGTATGGGAAGATGTGCCTGGAAGCATCAGGGTTTGCCACAGAATTGAAAGTGTGATTTTGGTCAGATTGGAAAGATTGGAAAGATGAACTGGACAGAAAGGCAGATGGGGCAAATCTTATCTTTGGGAACTGGGAGAGGAGGGAAAGTGCTGCTGCAGCAACTTGGTTAACTGGAAGGGAGCTTTCTTGTCCTAGCTCTTGAGTTACTGGGCAGTGGGTGAAGCATGGACATGTCTGGTGTGTCCCCATGTTTCACTGTATGGGGTGAGCCAAGGAACGCCCTTGGGAGCTTCAGGTGAGATGCTCTGAGCTGTGAAGGAGAATGAGGGAGTTGGAGCCATCTGCGTGGAGCAGAAACAGCAGGGACCTCCCCAGCCTGTCCTCTGCACCATTTCACAGCCTGGAGGGATGTGGGAGATGCTCATTCTCAGCCATTCAGAGACAGCACAGGGCAAGATGTGGAGGGAGATTTGGGGAGGGGGGATGTTGCTAACAGAGATCACTCTGTTTCCCTTCCCGGCTCAGAGGGGTTTGCTGCAGACAGAGATGACCTCTGGGTGTTTAAAAAGAGAAAAATAGGTCATCTGTCTGTGTTGTAGGGCTGGGGGCATCAGAAGGGCTGTGAGATGGGCAGCCTGGTGCGTAGTGATGCGTGTGGGAAAATGCAGTGGGA
Source organism: Lonchura striata (assembly GCF_050655825.1). NCBI lineage: Eukaryota > Metazoa > Chordata > Aves > Passeriformes > Estrildidae > Lonchura > Lonchura striata. Next base: position 5,906,280 of record NC_140719.1, on the reverse strand, counting down.
CACCAAGGCCAGCAGGGCAGGTGCTCCCCTTGCTCCTGTTGTGTCAAAGTGGGCACCAGGGCTGGGCACAGCTCCTGCCTGTCTGCAGCTGGCGTGGCTGGGGGCGGGCACTGGGGTGTGGGGCATCCCTGCAGTGGGATCTGATGGGAGGGAGAGCCCATTGCAGGGAAATGCGTGTGTGAGTCCAGGAAGGGATTTTTGGCTCTCATGCTGGAGCCTGGGTGGCTGCTGAGCAGTCCCTGCAGGAGCAGTGGTGTCCCTCAGGCAATCTCTGCTCAGGGATGAGGCACGCAGGCATTGCCCAATACCAGCAACCAGCTACTGTTTTGTTGACATGGAAAATCCTGCAAGTTGTACTATTTATTTATTTAATAAAGCACAAGCCCAACTCGACTTGCACAAACGAATTCCTGTGTGAGGCTTCAGAGGAAAGCCATGGCTGTTCCAGTGGGGCTCTGGGTGAAACAGCAGCAGAGATTTTGGACTCTGACCCTTTTTAAGAGTGGCTGATTGGAGGGCAGAGTGCCCAAAGGCTGAGCCCTCGGGGCACACAAAGATCCCTTTTAGGTTTCAGTCAGCTCGCCCAGGCTCTTGTAAAAGTGCCTTTTAAAGCACCACCATATGATGATTATCAGTATTATTTCTCAGCTGGCCAGATGGCAACCCAAGTTCCCTGTTTGTTAACTAGACCTCAAATGCAGACCATCAAACAAAAATTAAAAAAAATCTCTTTCCTGAGGCACAGAGTTGATTTTGGGAGTGAACATTGACCTGACATGCTGTCGCTATGAATGGGCTCCATGGCTGCTAATCAAAGGTCTGTTTTGGTGGTGGTTTAAATTTGATTATCTAGGAAGATCCACACAGATCCCCCTGTGGGATGGCAGAGCATTTCTGTGCTCTGGTTTGAGTGGGTTTTTTGTTAGATGAAAAGCTGTGTGTGGCTCAGGCTGGAGCTTGCTGAGGGGCTGGATAGAGTCTTGGGCTGCTCAGAGAGAGCTGACGCATCTTGGGGAGAGGGAGGGAATTGTCCCTGCTGTGGTTAACGCCTAGAAACTTCAGAAAAAAGCACATTTCTTTGGGTTGGATGTGGTGCAGATGCTTGCTAAAGATAGCTGTGGCCTGGAAGTGTTCACAGTCCATAGAGGAAGGGTGGAAAAAGAGGCTGAAGTTTCAAGGGCCATGGTCAAGGTCAGAGTGGTGGAGAATGAGGATGGTGACTCATGTCAGCACGGGCTGGGCTGGAAGGGCTGTGTCCCTGCTGCTCAGCTCTGGGGACAGTGACAAGTGGGGAGGGTGCCTGGCAGTGGCCTCAGCCCACGGGGATGTGGTCCCAGCCAAGAGCTGTCCCCACCATCTCTCACCATCTTTTGGGCCCCTTGAGTTGAAGGCTGTGCTGTGTGTCCTCTGAGGAAACCAGAACTTCCCAGCCTGCTGGAGGGAGTGAAAGGGATCACTGCTGCTGGAGAAAGTCACCATGCCCAGGCTGGCCAGCCCACATCTCCCAGCCTTGCACCCCTGTGAGATTCTTTTCCCTTTTTTCCTTCATGTGAGCAGTCCTGTGCCTCAACTCTCATCTCTGGCTCCCTGAGGCTGGGCAGGGAGCCAGGGCAGAGGCAGCAGGAGCAGGCTGGGGTTGGTGGTAGCCAGGGCAGCAGTGGGAGCACTGGGGCTCCTCACGGTGCTTCTGGCCCTCTGCACCCCGTGCAGCTTTGCCCAAAGTGCCACCCGTGTCCCCAGCTGAGCCAGGGAGCGTGAGGCAGCACACAGACCTGGGGTGAACAGGGTGAGCGAGGGAGGTTTGGTTTCAGGAGCCTTTAGTTCTGCAGCCCTGGTGCCCTGGAGTGAGGAGCTGTGCAGGCACAGCTTTAAACACACACTGAGATAATTCTCCATGTAAACCTGGCCTCTGGCTGCGGGCTTTGAAGGATCAGGACTGCAGGCAGCACCAGGCCAGCCTGGATGAGGCAGCATCCCCTTCCTGGGGAGCAGGAGATGGCAGATGACTCTGCAGTTTTTGGTTTGTTTATTTTTACCTTGCTGGCAGCACTGCCCATCCCCACGTGGGACTGCAGACACTGCCCAGTGTGACCCAGCTCGTCTGCAGGAGGGCTGACCTGGATTTACCTCCTTTGAGGTGTTTATCCCAACTTTTCCTAGCCCAGCACTTGGGTGTGTGCAGCTCTTCCTTTCCTGGAGCTGTGGGGGCAGTGTGTTTAGCCCACGAGCAGCTGGTCCTGCGTGGGTGCTCCTGTGGGTTTGGGATGTGAACGGGGGAGAAGCAGAGATGCTGCTAAGAGATGCTGCTGCCTGGCAGAAGGGTTCAGCCCTCAATTTCCTGCTTCCCTGGGGGGTTTTGTTTTTTAAACTTGTCCTGGTCCTAGGGGAGAAAGGTGATGCAGCAGTACCTGTGCCAGGGAACACAAGGAGAGCTGTGGCTGCTGGGGGTTTTAGGGATCACAGAATCAGAGAATATTTTGAGGTGGAAGGGACCCACAGGGATCATCCAGTCTGACTGCTGACCCTGCGCAGACACCCCAGCAATCCCACCCTGTGCCTGAGAGTGTTGTCCAAGCATTCCTGGAGCTCTGGCAGCCTTAGGGCTGGGATCATTCCCTGGGGAGCCTTTTCCAGTGCTCAACACCCTCTGGGGGAAGGAACTTTTCCTGGTATCCAGCCTAAACCTCCCATGACACGGCTTTGCCACATGGTTTACCTAAACCCAGGCTAACCATCTAAACTGGGTTAGGTTTTTCCAGTTCCCTTAAAAAACTCTAAACTAATCATGCACCATTGTCTCTAGTGCAAACAGATGCCTGTTAAATTGGGATCTGTGGATCAGTTTAAGTTGCTCCCTCTGCCTGTGCCTCAGTTTCCCCATAAGTAGAAGGTCAGTGGGAAGCAGAAGCTCCAGCAGACAGCTTGAAGGTGATCTCTGCTCTCCTTTGGTTGCTGTGGGCTGAAACCCCATGGCCAAGGGTGCAGTGCTCTGCTTCTTTGCTGGTCCAGCAGCCTTTCCTTATTGCTGGCTGCAGACAGCCCTGTGATCCTAATTCCTGCATGGCTTGTGCTGCAGGCTTGGCATAAGTCATGTGAGAGAGAGCTCCTGTCACTCATTTCCAGTGAAAAAAAAGGGAGAAAAAAATAACACACACATGTAAGTGCCCGGGTGTTAATTCAGAGATGCTTTGCCCCCTCAAGGGGACCTCAGGCTTTGTGTTTGTGTTAAAAAGAGTGGAGGCAGTGTCCCTGGGAGCATGTGGACATGGCTGTCCCCTGGAGCAGGGATGCTGCGAGGCCAGGCAGGGAGGGCAGTGGCCATCCCTGTGTGCTGCCTTTGGGGTGGGGTTCTGTGTGCAGAGGCTGATCCTGTGACCCCAGCTCGTGGGGATTTGTAAGAGCCTGGCTGCTGAGGGTAAGGGCAGCAGCACTGGACAAAGTGCTCTGTTGAGACCTTTGAATAAGGGCTGGGGGTTCTGAGGGAGCTGGGGAAAATGGGCAGGGAGAGCCACACACTGGGATTGAGGAGCTGGTGGGATGTGGGAAGGTGCAGAGAAACTGTGGGGGGCAGCCTGGTGGGGCACAGTGTGGACACACCTCGCACCTCCTGTGAGGCAGGACTTGGTGGGGTTTTTTCAGGGGTCAGGAAATGCAGGTCCATTGAAATTCAAAGTTTTTGTGGAGCTTTACCAGCCTGCAGGGCTGCTGGCCATCCCAGACCCTGGAGGTTGTTTGGGGGAAGTGATGGAATTCTTGTTTTGCATAGATAAAGTCTTCATTTTCTGTCTGCAGAGTGTCATCACACTTCTGAAATGTCTCTCTTTTGCGTGGGATCTGTCTTTCCATTCTGCTGTATTTTAGCAGTCCAGTAAACCACATCAGGCCCTGCTCCCCTTTGGAGATGTGACCTTGGGAGCTGAAATCCTCAAGGACTTGTGCTTTACATCCCCCTCAAAACCAGACAAACCCCCTTTTTCTCTTTAAAAAGACTGCTCTCCCTTTTATAGATCGGATGAGCACAACTGGTGGCTCATTATCTCCCAGTAATGCCTTGTCAGCATCGCTCTGCAGAGAACAGATCTTGTTTTGTAGCGGAAATTATTACATGTGGACGTCAGAAAAGCAGAAGAATACCCTGTTAAAGCCTATTTTTCTGCATGGTTTAATTATCTAAATCTCTCACATCCTTTACATCTGATTAGCTCTCCTCCCCTCTGCCTCCACAAGAAGGTAAAGGTACCTGAACCCATTTTTATTCAGTTGCAGACAGGAATGGGAAATGAATGAGTGACTGGACACAGCAGCAGGGAAAGGTGGATTGTTATCATCTCCCCTATGGTAATTATGGCTTCTCAGAAATCCTGTTATTTTGTGGGTTTTCCATCAGGCATTGCTGTTCCTGCATTGTCTGCTGCAAACTTTGCTGCTCTGGCAAACACTGGCTGCCCTCAAAAAGAAATATGGGCTCAACTGCTTCAGCTTTTGTGGCTAAATTCTGGTTGGGGGGCAGTGCCCAGCGTGAACTTCAGGCACTGCTTGTGCCCTGAGTCCTCCTCTGCTGCCTGAGCAGAGGCCTGGGGGGTGGAGGGACCCCTTTGGGCAAAACAGAGGTGTTCAGTGCAGACCAGCCCCATCTCCCTGGCACCCCACTGATGTGTCCTCCTCTGCACCCAGGGTCCCTGGCCCATTCCTGCACACCATCCCCAGAGGCTGCTCTGGGAACCAGCACCCACCAGCTGAGGCTGGCACTTTGCTGTGAGTGAGGCTTCTGCCCATGGAACTGTGCAGGAACCCATCCAAGGCCCCTCTCCAGGGCCATGTGGACTTTCCATTGCCCCCTCCCCTGCCTTCAAGGGCACCTGGAGGGGACAGCACAGCTTGGAGACTCCTGGCTTTCCAGAGCCAGCCTGGAATTCCTGGCTTTCCAGAGCCAGCCTGGAGATTCCTGGCTTTCCAGAGCCCTCTTGGAGACTCCTGCCTTTCCAGAGCCCTCCTGGAGACTCCTGCCTTTCCAGAGCCCAGCCTGGGGATTCCTGCCTTTCCAGAGGCAGCCTGGAGACTCCTGGCTTTCCCTGGCGGGGCGCTGGGGCTGCGGAGGCGGTGGTGGCCAGACAAGGTGGCCCTTTGACATTTACAGAGTGGCCTTTCAGAGCTGTGAAGTGTCCCTGCTCTGTCGAGGGCTGCCCTACAAAACAGCTGCCGTGCCCCAGCACAGAGTGAGGAATGTGGCACACAATGGGCCAGTGTTGGCCCCATAAAGCTCTGCTTCTTGTGCCCTCCACAAAGGGGCTCAGAGCGGGTGGCTGGTGCAGGGCTTGGCCCTGGCCCCACTGACTCTCCCACAGAGCCACCTTGGCCACCAGCAGCTTTGGGTTGAGCTGAGGGAGTGGGGAGGAGGAACCCAGTGTGGGGCTTTTTCCTGCTCTCCCCTTCCCCACGTGCTGATATTCCATAAGTGACTGACAGAAAAGTCAGCATGTGGGTTGTGAGGGTTCTTGGTGTCCTGAGGATGAGAGGATGTGGCCTCAAGCGGCACCAGGTTGGATTTTTTCATGGGAAGGGTTGTGAAGCATTGAAGGGGCTGCCCAGGGAGGTGGGGGAGTCCCCATTCCTGAAGGTGCTCAGCAGACTGGACATGGCACTCAGTGCTCTGATGATGATCACTCAGAGGCTGGGCTCAGTGATCATGGGGGCCTTTTCCACCTAAATGATTCTGTGATTCTGAGTTTTAACAACACTGCTTTCCCACCAAAGTGTCTTGGAGCATTTAGCTTTCAAATGTGAACTTTTCCACATTGCCCAGGAAGGTGTAAGAGAGATTTATCCCCTGGCTGCTGTCAGACATCACAGAAAATCAGCACTAAAGGAGCCCAGCTCGCTGGAGGAACACACCATTTTTGGAGACATCTCTTCTGAATCCTCCTAATCTTGTGCAGAATCCTTTTGTCTAATCCCATCAAAGTGTGGCAAAGCCTTTTCATGGGGTTTGTTTTAAAGATGCTCGTGGCTGAACACGATTTCCCCTGTTCCCAGGGAGCTCTGTCGCTGCTGGGAATCGTCTGTTCCAGGGACACCCCGTGCCCTGCTGGGACAACTGATGGCATTGCTGTCACTGGGGCTTCCCAAGGGGACAGGTGAAGCTGGAGATGCCACCTGGAGATGTCCAGGGAAGGGCTGGTGTAGCCCTCACTTTGCTGTCTCTTGGGCAGTGTGTCCCTGCCCATCTCTCCTGGGGCTGCTCAGGGAGACGCTGAGCTGGGCAGGGTGTGGGCCTGTGCTCTGTGCTTCAAGGGGAGACAGTAAATGGATTTGGAAAAACTCTTGTTGTAGGTTTTGCATGGCTCACCTGCAGGGCATGGTTTAAGACCCATGGAAGCTCCCTCCTTTTCTGCCTCTGCCCTAAAATCTTACCAATCTCATATGTTTTGAGAGGCACAAGAGCTTGTGTTGTGCTGTTTTGGCTGGGTCTGACATGGCCAGAGAGTCCCTGGGCTCTGACTGGGGCATCCAGGCTTTTTTGGTGTCTGGGAATATATTCAAAATTAATTTCTCCCTTCCTTCTCCTTAGGAAAAAAAAAAAAAAACCAAAACAAAAAAACCACACCAGAAAAAAAAAAAAAAAAAGGAAGAGAGGAATGAATGGAGCTTGCTGAGGGTTTTCTGTTAGACCATTAACTGTGCACAGCTTGTCTCCCAACAGCCCCTAAGGCCATGGTCCTTCATCCTCCCATCCATCTTGTGCTTGTCATGTCCCTGCTAAAATCAAGATGTTTCTGTGGAGGAGGAGACCCCTTGCAGATGTGGCTGCACATTGTGGTCTGTCTCAGATCACAGACACTTGAATGCTTTTTATCCCTTGTGATGAGGCCTTGAGCTCCTGTGCAGTCTGTGCTGAGCAGTGCGCAGTGAGGACCTTGCCCGAGCTCCCAAGCCCAGCCCCTCTCCGTGTCCTTCCCCAGCCACAGATGTGGCAGGAGACCCTCTGCAGGATACTCTGTGCCTTCAGGGGCTTCTCTGGTCCCTGTGCCCTGCTCCTGAGACACTTCCAGGTGGGGGCAGAACTGTCTGCACTCCTCCTCTTTACCAGGGGAGTGCTGGGGTGTCTCTGCTGTGTCCCCTTGGCTTCTGTACCTGTAAAGCTGCAGTCCCGTGTAAAATCCCACCTCAGGGAACATTTGGTTACCACCAGTGACACAAATCTCTTTGCAAGTGAAGGATCCTGTGGCTCTTTCCCCTTGAGAGGAGAGGAAGGGAGCTGTGGGGACTGGAAATGAAACCAGGCTGGCTTTTTGCAGACATAATTTGGGGTGTAGGCTGTCCCCTGCCCCAGTGTTTTATTTACACTGCCCTGCCCCATGGCTGTGGGAATGCTGCTGCCTGGGGTGGCTGTGTCCCAGTCCAGCCCCAGGCTGTCTCCTGAGGCAGAACATGCACCCTGAGGGATGAGGGTGCTCAGGTGATCCAGCTCCTGCCTTGGGGGGGTCCCAATCCTGGCCAAATGTGGCCCTTGTCCCCAGAGGGTCACATCATTCCATGCTGGCTGTGGCTGCCCTGGCCAGCAGTCACTGCCTGCTCCTTTTGCCAGTGCTTCATGTGCTGGTGATGGCTTTAATCAGTGGGAAACATCTGTAAACTTGATGGATGATGTGATGGTGATACACACCACCTACACGGTCTCCAGAGTGAGTGCATTCATAAAAATCTGGTAGAAACCAATGCTGGCAGGAGACTTTGGTAACTGGAAGCCTGGTTTTATCACAATACATATTTGTATCAATTCTTTGAGAGCTGAACACTGGCTGGCTTCAGAGGGGTTAATCATCATCTGAAGTGGAGTTGAGTATTGATGTTGCTGCATCAAAACGTTTCCTTCTTCCCATCCCCCTCATTCTCCCCACTTCCCCCCAAAAAGAAATTCTTGGCTGATACTCAAAACTCAGTTCAGTTCTCACTGTGCAAGTTTTAAACTGTGGGTCTTTTCTTTCGAATTTCTGGATTTTTATGGGCACAATTGGTCTGTTAACAGGATTTTTTTTTTTCTTGTGGTTTCAATGCATTTATATCATTGACCTTTGCTTTAAAAAGTGTCTGACAGACTTTGCTGGGCTGGAGCTATAAAAAGGAGTGTTGTAAGGGGGCTTTATTCTGTGGAAGCAATGACCACAGGCAAAGCTTTATATTTGCTGAGTGATTTAATTCTTGCACATGCAGGACTTGGCTCTGTGCCATGTGTAACATGTTGAGAAAAGGTCTGTTCAAGAGGCATTCAAACCAAACTTTCCAAACAGTCTTTTTTTTTTTTCTTTCTTTCTTTTTTTAAGCTTTCTTTCCTGTTATTTCTAAGCTAGTGAGTAAAATCAAGGGACTGTGCCCCAAAATGCTGAATTGAGCTCCAGCAGGGTCATTGGGGAAATAAACCTCCTTGAAAAAAATAAAATGGGAGTCTGTGTGGAAGCAGGGAGGAATAGGAGGGTGTCATTGAGAAAAAGGGTGGATCAGGGACATGAGGGAGTCAGACAGAACTCTCTGAACTCCAGGAGGAAGCCAGGGAGGGTGAATATGATGTAGCTCAAATTCTTGGTCCTACAAAACCCTGCTCATATGCTGCATCCCCAAAAGATGTGTTTTCAGGCTAAACATCAGATTTTCCTCCCCACAGCACGTGCTTTTCCCTGCCTGTCCCTGCCCTCTTACAGGAATAGCGGTAGCAGTCAGGAGCAAATAATAAAAAGCTGCTTTTTGTTTGCGCTTATTTTAAACACTGTGACAACGTTTGGATTAATGTTGGGTCTTGTGAAAAGCTCTTTAAAAGTCAAACATTCTGAGCTGCTTACCAGCCAAACATTCTGAGCTGCTTACCAGTGTGCCTTTGAATTTTGCATCTGCCTGCTGCACTTCCAGATAATGGTCTGGAGAGCAAGGAAACATCATATTTCTTTCTTCTTCTTGTAATCAGACCATTAAATATGCTTGAGATTTCAGATTCTGCAACTATTTAGTTGTGTAGCCCCTTGGGCTGAGGTCCATATTTCGGCGAGTAGTTCCTTTTCCTTTGGCAAACAAACAAACAACAGAAATACTGGATTATGCGAATTTCTAACAGAAGCAATGTCTTGCCCCAAACATCACAATCTACTGCATTTTAGTTAAAAACAACACATCAACAGTGCATCAAATATCTATTAGTTTTGAACAGCAGATTTTTCTGGAGTCTTTTAGGAGCAAATTGTGCCTTGCTCAGTCTTTCCAGGAGGAGAGGGGGAACAATGGATGAGCTTTGTGCAGGCACAGTGAGCCCTGAAATGGTGACTTTAAAAGGTATTTCAAAGGTGTTTAAAAGGTGTTTGAACAGGGTGGAGGTTACCCAGGGGAGAGCTCAGAGGGTGATGCAGCCTGTAAGGGCTGTCTGTGGGTCTGTGTGTGTCACCTCCTCTGCAGATAAATCCATCACCTGGAGGGGACTGAATGCTGTTTATTTGGGTTGCTGCCCTGGTTCCCTGCAGCAGGCAGGGCTGGGGTTCCTGCAGGTCTCCCCAGGGCTGTCGGGGTTGTGCAGAGGCACGGGGTGCTCTCTGTCCCTTGGCTTGGCTGTTCCCAGTGTGCAGGTGGGATGAGGCACCTCCAGCAGTGGCTGTGCCCAGGGCTGGGTGGGAATTGATCCATTCCTGTGATTCCTCTGGGAGCTGAGCTAAATGCTGCCTGTGTATAAAGTCTGTTATGAAAGCAAAGTGTTGGAAGCCTCTGTGTGGAGAGAGTAGCATGGAAAGCCAAAGGAATGAGAGTAACCTTTGCTTTTTATAGCTCCTGGTATTTGTTTGCTCATGGCAGCCACCAGCAATGCCCTCTGTGTTCACAGCGCAGTGCTCCACCCTCCCTGCAGTGCCCAAGTAAACAGCTCCTGTCTAGGTCAGCTGGAGTGGAAACCTCTGCTGGGGAGGGGAGAAGCCTCTCTTGTCTTCCCCTGCTTTACTGCCTAGAATTCACCAGGAGAGAGGGGCCTGGCCCAAGTGTCCATGGAGATGGGGAAGGGATAAATGGGACCATGGAGGAGAAGAGGAGGGAGTGCAGATGGCTGACACCTGCCCTGGCTGGAGCCAAGCAGGACACGTGAGCTGCTGCCCTGGCTCCCAGGGGAGCCAGGAGGGCAGCTGGTGAGAAGGGAATTGTCTACTCACACAAAAATCTGGGAGGTGCTGCTCAGCGCTGATGTGGAAGGGAGAGGATGACCCACGTGGGTGCTCTGAGATTGTCCAGGCACAGTGACCATGGGTGTGTCCATGGGTCCCTGCAGGACCCAGGGCTGGTGCAGGGGGGACAGGGACTCCAGAGGGGCTGCGGGAGCATCTGCTGGGGTTGATGCAAGGGAATGGCTGTGGGCCAAGGCTTTCTGGAATGACCAATGATTTCTGGTGCCCAGCTGGAAATTGCTGTCAGGGCAACTGGCTTGGCAGACACTCGTCTTTTCTTGAACTCTACATCACTTTTTGGAAGTGTTTCTCCCTGGGTTTCATGTCCTGCTGCTGGCAGAAAGGAAGACAGGGACTCCAAAATCCTGCCTGCAGGTTTGTACCTTGGATGCCTCCCAGCACAGCCAGATCTCACTGTTTGTTTTTCCCTCTGCAGCTCTGGGAGGTGCCAGTGCAAAGTTGGTGTCACGGACCTGAAGTGTGACCGGTGCAGTGAGGGCTACTACAGGTTCAATGAGACCACGTGTGAGCCCTGCCAGTGCAACAACCACTCCCACACCTGCGACAACTCCACAGGTGATGATGTCCTCTTGTCACCACGGGCTGCAGGCTTCACTTGCCATCTCTGTCTCTGTTCACACTCTGCTCCTATCCCCTTCATCTACACCTTTTTGCCTTGTGTACCCAAAATCTTTACCTTAAAGCTGAAATGGAAATGGAAGGTTGGGGTTGGTCTCCTTTGAGGGAAGGCAGTGAAGGCTGTGTGCTTTAGCCCAGGCTGCAGTGCAGAGCCCTAATTCAGCAGCCTGTATCAAAAACTGGGGCTCTATTGTTCTTTGCACTTACACAAACACACAACATGGGCTTTTAAAGACCTTTTGTTTAGCTGCTGTTTACCTGGAAACATACTGTGCTGGCACTGACGTAAGGGGACTTGCTGCCACAGATAACAGGATTAGAGCTGCTAAAAACTGGCAGCATCTAATTAATACTGCCCATTTTTCATAAATTGGCCTTGTTCATTTTCCTGGATTATTTCTTTGACTGTCTCTCACTCAGATGTTGATAGAGTGCAAATGTTGAGGTACCTGTGCTTGAACAGATTCTGGGAGGGCAGGGGGAGCTTAACTGCTTTGCCATCTCACCTAGGAGGAGGGATCCTGGAGGAGCTCTGTCATGGGACTGCCTGCACAACCCCCCTTCAGCCACAGCACTCACTTCAAATTCCAAATGCTCCTCAAAACTTACAGGCTGAAGGGCACTTCTGTAATATTCGTCCAGGAGTAATAATTATAAGTAATGTTGTGGAATTTGTTGGCAGAGAGGCAGAGCTCATGAAATCGGGTATTTCTGGGTGATTTGTACCTGTGTGCTCTCTCATGGGCTGTGTGTTTGCAGCAGAGGAATGCCCTGGTCCGTGGGCACTGGGTCTGCATTCCCTGGGGGTGAATTCCTGCCTCTCTTGAGCACGAATTACTGCATTCACTCCTATACTGAATTCTGTGTGCTTATGTCCTGCCAGTACTGAGGGATACAAGGCTGTCACTAAAGCTGTGCACACATCAGCTGTCTTACTGATTTGGAGCTGGGTGTGTGGGTTTTGTGAAGGAGGAGGATAATCTGCTCTTCCTTTTTTCTCCTTCAGTGTTCTTCCTGCTCTCAATTTATCAAAGAAAACCCAGCACAGACCTTGCTCCTGGGATGGGGCTGCTCTTTCTGCTGGGATTGTCCAGTGCTGCCCACAGCATTGCAATGAAAACCCCTCATTTTGCTTAATGCCCTATTGTTGATTTGACAAAAACTTTATGCTGCTGTGGCTGAGGGAACCAAACAAAACCAGAACAGAGAACGAAGTTGATTAAAAATTAGATCTGATGCCTGCTCTAGAGACTGCACTCTGTGTGACCTCCCCAGCTTTACATCAATTCTGTGTAGCTTTTCCAATTTTCAAAGTTTTTTCCCATTACTGCTATACTTTGGGCTCCCTCTGCTGGCTCTGCAGCCAGCTCCTGCTTGGCATCGCTCTGGCCAGGAGGAATATTTAAAATTACTGGGCATAAATAAATAACTTGGGCAGCAGGAGCTCCCCAGCTGACAGCACTTCCTCTGCCACGACCCTTGTGCTCCGTGGTGAGTCTGTGCACTGAGGTGGGCTGGTGTTTCCCAGGTGGGGTCCTGTGAGGTCTGATCCATCCTGAGGGCATTATCAGCATGAGAATTGCTATTAATTATTAAGGCTCTCCACAGTGATACCTGATTGCATGCCCGTGTGTGCTCTGCCTGGCTGAGCAACCTGCTGACTCAAGGAAACACAGCCATTTGCAGGGCTGCTGGAGATGGATGTGGGTGATTTCTGCTGATGGGAAAGACATTGGTCCTGAAATGACCAAGGCAACACAGGTGTGATTCCAGATTTTTGCCCCTGTTAGTACCTGGGGAGCCTTGCTGTGACCAGGCAGATGAACTTCCCTGCCCAAGACATCCATCCCACTGAAACAGCTGATCCAGGTTTGCAGCTGGAGAAACCAAGCATAGCAGATAACATCCCCCTCTAAACCTGCCATCTCTCCCACAAAAACCACTGGCTCGTGCCTGACAGGCTGCTGAGGGAAGAGCAAAGAGCGTGTGGGAGGTGACGCTGAGCAAGGGGTGCTGGCAGGGCCCTGCTGGGTGGGTGAATCAGCCACTTCCTGGGTTTGCTTCCTGCCCTTGGCATCAGGGCTGGCTGCAAGGACATGCCAGGCTGCCTGGGGATGCTTGGCTGTGGAGTCATCACTGTGGGAATTGAGGAGCAGCAGCCGTGTTGGGCTTGTGAGGGAGCCAAACTGTTCTGATATTAATAAGAAAATTTGCCGTGGTCTTTATAACGGTCAGCACAAACCTCAATCAGGATTTTTTCCCTGTGGTTGATGTTGATATGAGACTTCCCCATCCCCCAGCAGCACTGCTGGAGCAGCTCAGTGGATCTGTCTGTGCTCTCCCACTACTCTGGGCTACCCCAGTTTATAGAAAGGGCTGTTGCCTTTGCAGAGTCTGGTACATGGGATTTAATCAAATCTTCCCTCAGCTCCCTGCCACCTCACTGAGGAGCCAGCTGAATTACAGCATGTTCCTGGTGATGGATGGGCTTTATATAGAGGCTGTGCTTTTGTAACTAAGGAGATTTTTCTTCTGGGTCACAGTAGTATCAAAATGCAATTTGGAGGCCATTAGGAGAGGCGTCTGTGAATTCACGGCAGATTGAGTTTGTGATTCAGGGGCTTCCCCAGGAAGGGCAGCTGGCTCACGAGCCCCCACTTCTCTGCTTCTCTGGGAAGGTCAGTGACTGCTGCTGCCTTGTCCGGGGGTGGAGGAGCTGGAGCTGTGCTGGTAGGATGGAGCTGCCTGCCCCCAAAGCAGGACAGTGGCATGTTCTCATCCCTGTCCACCAGGTGGACAGGAGGAGGCTCACCCAAAAAACCAAAGGAATAAACCTCAGGCACCCCCTCATGAGATCAGGGGACTCAAAGCATCAGTGTTCTATCTCACTGGTACAAATGCAAACTGAAACTGCTTTCAATTTTAACACTGATAACTTGTGTTTACCTGCAGTGACCTTTGAGTGGTGAGCTGTGGGGCCTCTGCTGGGGCCACCTGCTTTTTCACATTATCTGTGTACATGTGCAGCGAGGGGATGAGCATCAGAAGGTCATAAGAGGCCAGGATCATGTTTTGGCCAGAGGGCATCCAAAACCACCTGTGAGCTCTGATAATTGAGTGTGTTCCACACGGATTCTTGCTCCAAATGTTCTGCTCCAGTTCCTGCTGCTGAATGTTTGCTTGTTCTCCTCTCTGTTCCTCAGGCACCTGCCTGGACTGCCAGGAGAACACGGAGGGGAAGCACTGTGAGCTCTGCAAGGAGGGTTTCTATCGGAGCACCCATCCTGCCCACGGCTGCCAGCACTGCCCCTGCTCCATTGTGGCATCCACTGGCACCTGCCACTTACGTGAGGCTTTGTTTTGGTCTAATTCCTCATAATGAAGGTTGCTCTTCTCTTTTAAATTGCCCCTCAGAGTGTCTCAGCCCAGCAAGGTGTTTTATAGCCTGTGGAGCTCCTGTTTGTAGGCACTGGAAGCAGCACCTGCTGTGATGGGTCCCTGGTGCTTATGTTGCCTCTTGTGAGAGCAGCTGTGCAGGGGAGGGATCAGAATCACAAAATGGTTTGGCTTGGAAGGGATCTTAAAGTCTACTTCCAGCTCCCAGTGTGTTGCTGCAGTCTGCTCTGAAGAACCTGCAAAATTTTGCAGAAAGCTGCTGAGCTCGTGGCAGGCAGGAGGGGGGCAGGGGGAGCTCAGCAGTGCCATGTAGCCCTCCATACTTCGGAGTCTGCTTCCAAACATCTCCATGGGACTCCATGCAGAGATTCCCCAAGGTAACTGAGAGAAGTTAGAGTTGTAATAGTCATGTGTAAGACTTTTTTTGATATTTCCCTAATCCATTTTGCAAGCAAGCTGCTTCTGGCTTTGTATAGGCCCAAAAGTTCCTTTGGATTGCAAGCATCCCTGATATAATTCCAGCTGTTCTCTGAAATTGCCTGTTTGAGATGGAAGTGTTCAGGAATAATAATCTATTTCCTTAGCAACATGCTGAGTTTGCTCTGTGAGGTTGGTGCAAGGCATCAGAACTCCCCAAAACTGTTTTTTCTTTACTAACAGAGAAAATGCTGCAGTTCAAAAGTTGTGTTTTCAGCTCAGAATTTGAGATTGGTCAATACTTGTGGCTGCTGATTTTTGTCAGGGTGCCTTGTGTTCAGTTCCCATAGAACAAACCCCACAGAACAAATCCCAGGTGTCTCTACAAGGGACCGTGGCACATCCCTGCTTTGTTTTCTGTGTTCTCCAGTGCCTGGCCAGAGTGTCCCGAGGTGTGACAAGTGCAAGCCAGGGTACACTGGCCTCAACTGCAACCAGTGTGACAAGGGCTACTACAACTCGGACAGCATCTGCGTGAGGTGTGAGTGCAACGGGAACGTGGACCCGGCGCTGTCCCCCAGCGTGTGCCGGCCGGACAGCGGCGAGTGCATCGGCTGCCTCTACCACACCACGGGCACCCACTGTGAGCTGTGTGAGGAGGGCTACACCAGGGACTCCGAGGGCACCAACTGCACCAGGAAAGGTAAAAAATGCTGCTCAAGTCACTGGCAAGGCTCTCTGTGCAGCTGGAAAAAGGTTGGAGAGGGAATGCTGTTAATTGTTCATGTTACTTTAGGTTCATCTGGCCTCTGGTGCAGAGAAGAAAACCAGATCTTTGTAACAGAATCCTGGAATGAACTGGGTTGGAAAAGACCTGTAAGATAATCTAGTCCAGCCTATGACCTAGCACCTCCTCATCAATTAAACCATGGCACTGAGTGCTACATCCAGGCTTTTTTAAACACATCCAGGGACAGTGACTCCACTACCTCCCTGGGCAGATGATTCCAGCATGCAGCCATTGGTGCCTACGGGCCTTGAAGGGTGGTTTAGAGTTACCTCTGTAACCACCCTGATTCCAGATGCTGGCAGGCACTGCTAGTGAATAAGCTGGAAAAAACTCAATCCATTTGTAGTGTATTTAATGTAGAATGAGAGGAAATGCTTGTAGAGTTGCTCCTTCAGTGGTTATCTGGAGGTTGGATTTCATGGTGGATGTCCCACACCATGCATGGAAACATTACCAGTGTGATGTATTAGATGAAAAACCCATAGTTCAGAGAAGTATTTGGGGACAAATTTGTCCTTGTCATAGACAGAGATTCAATTCAGATCTTCCATCAGGAGCTAATGTGGCTTTCACTCTGGTGCTGCTCACTGGGTGTGTAATCACAGAGTCCTTCCCTGCTCAGGGACATGATCAGTACAAAAAAGTTGGATGCTTATTAGCTGTAACAGGACTGGAAATGGCACTTTTACATCAGCTCATCCATTACCTCCCCCTGCACAGCTCTGGCTTTGTGCATGGATCCACGTGACCTTGCTCCGTTAAGATCTGTACACGTGGCTTTGCTTGGGTACTTGCAGTTTTCACCATTCAGTTTTATTTTAATGACTTTGTTATAGCCAGTTCTCCAGTTCCTGATGTGGGGAAAGCCTTTCCTCATTCAAGGGGGCTGGGACATGCTCCTTGAGTTTTTTTCAGTCCCTGACATTTATGTTTTGCCTTTTTTATTAAGCAATTAAAAAGATGTCCAGCTTTTTTCCAGTTCCTTAAACAAAAAAAAAAAAAAAGCCGAAAAACTGACATGCTGAGGTTATTGAGCATTAACTTGGTTTAGGTTAAGATTTTCATAAATCACCTCTGCATTTGAGTGTCTCTTGGAGTGAAATCATCACCCAGTCTCTGTTTCAGTGGTCCCAGGTGAAATGAGCCAGCAGGTTCTGTACAGCCTGGGCAAAGCTCATGTATCCACTGGGGCCATCCAGGGTCTTAAACCTGACCAGGACTCTGGTGCTTTCAAGGCAGATAGAGAGGATATTCAACGGAGCAGAGCGAGTGTTTTCAGCCCCAGAGCAGGTGGTGCTCCTGCTGCCATGGGGAGGCACAGCAGGGGCTCACACTGGCGCAGTGTGGCTCTGCCAAGCACCGCGGCCTCGCCGGGACCGGGCGCGGGGCCTCCTGCCAGAGCTCCTCCACTGCAGGAGGCAGCAGCAGCTCTGCAGAGCCGGCGCTTCAGTCAAGCAGCTGGATCTGAGGCTCCCGTCAGAGCTGCCAAAGCAGCCCATTGAGGGAGCAGCTGCTGCTCTCAAGGAGCTGCTCTGGGACATCTGGAGAGCTGGCACGGCCCCGGGAGCGGAACAGGCAGCGCCGTGTCACGGCCCGGAAGCGGCGCCGGGGCCAGAGCCCGGCACTTCACCGGGACGTTCCTGGGAGTGCCAGGAAATGTCTTCACCCCAGGCCTCCGTGCCAGCCCTGAGCTGATGCTGACTCACACATAAAGCCCAGAAAAGTGCTGTTTCCTTGCTGGTGAATCAGCCATTGTCTCGGTTTTGTTTTTTCCCTACTTACAGCTTTGCCAGGGATTAAGTGTTGGTGAAGGAATTTGGAAAGGATGAGTGAATTCCTCATGCCCTTTTCCCAAAGCCAAAGTTTTCCAGGAACTTCTTGCTTCTGTCATGTTGCTTCCTATTGCAAAATTTTGCCTGTCATGCCATAGAGAAATGCCTTCTGGCATTCAGCATCCTGAGTGTCCTTATCAACCTGAGGCAGAGGAGCTGCTGCAGGGAGGGGACTCTGAGCAGGAACCTCAGTCAGGTGTGTGATGCTCCTTCCAGAGGAATTTCTTTCTCGGTTGCCTGAGCTGGGAATGTGACAGCCCAAAGTTAACTTGTGGGAGTTCCCCTGAGGGCCCGTGGCAGGACATGTGCTGAATATTTCCAGCTCCTGTTGCCATTGGAGATGCAACTTAGTGCAAAATTAGTCCTTCGGAAGTGACTATCCTCCTCAATCATAATTAGTAGATGTTCAGGAGAGCTGGAAGCTGGATCTATACAGCATGGCACCATCAGCTGTAATTGCTGCAGCTGTACGTGGATTTAAAATGAAGTTGCTTTTCTGTTGGCAGGAAGAGAGTGGGAAAGAGGATGTAGAGAGTCCTGTGGAGCAATAGGTGCAGAGAACATTCTGGCTGATTGAGGCTTCAGCTTGTGGAGTGTTCCTGTTGCCTGGACTTGAGAATCCAAAATAGATCAGGTTATTCATGTGAGGAAGTGCTTTATTAGCTACATTTATGAGCTTAATATTGCATATTTGTGGTGCTCTCTGAGGTTTGTAGCTCAGCAGGTTTGATGCAGGTGTAATGAATTCACATCCCACTTCTGAGATCTCAAGGTTAACCTGACTCCTGAACTGAGAAGGGAGTTATCCATGGCTGCTGGAAGCAAGGCAGGTTTTTGGCTATTTAATGCCAAGGAAAAAACAGAACAGCCTGGTAGTTCCCATGTTCTGATCCTTCCTGTGTGCACCTAGGCCAGCAGCTGAAACTAAACCAGGATCCCAACTGGCCTCTGCTGTGTTCAAAAGCTTCTGAAGAACATCCGCAGTCTTTCTTTATTGTGATTTGGTGACCTCCTGCTTCTGGCTGTGCAGACTGGGGATCGCCATGTGGCTTGTGTATGATTTAATTCAAAAGCAGAACTGAGGTTACTTTGCCCTTTTACCTAAAGTGGTGCAAACACTGAACCTGCTGCAAAATGCTGCGATGGCTGAGTAATTGTGGTTCATTTTTTCAGTTTTGATCTTCTTGTTTGTACAAGTAGAAATAATAATACCGTGAACAAAGTCCTACATCTGGTGCAGTGGTTGTGAAGGGTTTAAGCTCCTGGAGTTGCTGTGTCTGAGTGTGCAGCCCACACAGACACCAAGGGACACGTTGGTTCAGAGTCTAAACTTGCTGAGCTTGGTAAAGCCCCATTTTCCTGGTCTGAACTGGAGCTGGACTGGGACTTGCTGTCATCATGAGCTCCTGTATTGAACCCTGAATCATGACTGCTGCACCTGTCCCTTAGCACCAGACTTTTCAGAGGAGTCCTGTAGTTCATGGGCACTTAGCACACAGAATTATATTAAAAAACCCCTGGGCACACAACCCTGGGCAGACATCTTCTAAACTGCATTGAAAAAATACTAGTTTAGCAGTGTAGCCTTAATTGCCCTAATAACTGTGATATGAATGTCAAATCTCTTACGTTTGTGTTTGATTTTCAGCTCAGCAGATTTTTTTATTGATCATTTTTTGTTTTGTAGAAGCCACTCTTGGCCCAGAACCAACGGAGTTTACAACTTCTGCTCCAAATACCACCAAGGCCACATTCTTTTCCACGGCAGTGCTAAACAGTACTTTGTCACCAACAACTCTACAGACAATATTTCCTATAAGCTCCTCTGACAACAGCACCTCTGCTTTCGCAGATGTTTCATGGACTCAGTTTAACATCATTATTTTGACAGTGATCATCATTGTTGTGGTCCTACTAATGGGCTTTGTGGGTGCTGTCTACATGTACCGTGAGTATCAGAACAGAAAACTTAATGCTCCCTTTTGGACCATTGAACTCAAAGAGGACAACATCAGTTTCAGCAGCTACCACGACAGCATTCCCAACGCTGACGTGTCGGGGCTGCTGGAGGATGATGGCAATGAGGTGGCCCCGAATGGACAACTCACGCTGACGACTCCCATGCATAATTATAAAGCTTAGAAGTCATCCAGCTATTCCAAAGTTTGCTTCTCAAAAAGTTACAGGGCTTGTGGAAGGGGTGTCAGGATCCGTGCCAAGGCTCCATGCAGAGGAATTTGCTCTTCAGATACTCTCTGGTGCAAGGCGTGCTGTAGCTTGCAGGTGAGCAGAAGACAGTGTAGTACACCTGAATTTCAGGTAGTGTGGTGAAATGCATTCAGTGTTCTCCATAAAGATCCATAGAATTCACTGTTGTTAGAAACTGGATTATGCTGAATTGAAACTTTTTTTATGAAGAGGTGGTGGGGTGGAGAGAGCAGAAGTGGATGAGGAGTCAGAAGCTACTTGGTTTCCAGCCAACCCAACACTTGTGTCTTCATCCTTTAGTTTGAGAAGTAGCTCATGAATTAACAGTGGAATTTCAGGAAACAGATCTTTGAAAAGGCATCATCTTCATTCCTGACAGAAACTTATTTGAAAAGGAGAACAAAAAAAAAAAAAAAAAGGGAAGTAATTGTTCTACCAAAAGGCAAGTAGGAGGAATGAGTTGCACACTGAAAAAGTCACCATTATCTGTTCCCACTAAGCAGGGAAACAGGGAAAAAAAATCCTAAGAACATTTGAGTTAGGGAAGAGACTAAACTTTTTCCTTTCTGAGTATTTATACAGGGTGATGATGCTATTAAGACATAGCAATCCATTTTTTTCTAGAAGGAGTTAATGAACTTGTATAGTTTCTGTGCAAGGGAAGACGACAAGACATCTCAGGGTTGCCATGTAAAAATAAAAGCCAGGCTTAATACCCTACCCTGATAGAAATGGTGTGTTCTGTATATAAAATGTAATATATCTTCTTGGAATTGTATTTGTAATTATTTGTAAAAAAAACAAGCAACCAACTGACCAACCAAAAAATCCCCAACAACAAAACCATGAGCCCCATCCCAACCTCCCCCACTTCCCAGGTCATGTTTTAATGCTCTAGGTTTTAATTGTACAGCGGTTAGTGACGTTGTTTAAAAAAGAAAAAAATCATGAGGATTGTTTAAAATACTGTAAATGAGATGGCAATATTGTTGGAGCTGGGCCTCTGGCAAACACCAACTGCTTAAAGCTTTTCTTCCAGTCATTGAATAACTTCTTTTTTAGAGAAAATGTGAATGCTCCCTGGTTGTATCTGTCAAATTTTGCCATTCCTTCAAATACAGAGTGAATACCAGTGTTACCATGACTAGGGCTGAGTAGGTGTCCAAAAACTGGATGCACCAATGCATTCCTTGCTTTTAAATCTCTCTACAAAATGCAAATACACTGTCACAAACACATTGAGAGCCTGGGCTCATTGGCTGAGGTTCTCCCCAGTGGGTGCTTATCATGTGGAAGGATCCCACAGCCGTCCTTGCTGAGCTGACACAGCAGGGGAGACGTGCTGGAGGGCTGAGCTCAGCCCCCTGGCCTCCTGAGGGCCAAAAGCAAAGGTCCCCTGGATTTGGGTGGGAACAGCTTTGGGATGAAGAGCTCGCAGGACCTGATGTGCGCTTCGAGGCTCAGAAGGTAAAAGGGCACAGATGCTTCCAGAATTTAAAGTAGCACAAGGTGGTGGTGGGGAATCAGCTGTCCAAAAATCATCCCAGGCACAGGTTTAGAGATTTCCCTGTTTTTGGTGGGAGGTTGATGGGCTGTTAGCAGAGAGAACAACTCACAGGCACACTGCACAGGGAGGTCACACCACGGAGTTCCTGGGTTGGTACCTGCAGTGTGTGTGCCTTGGAGCAGGGGCTGTGCTCCCTGTGCCACCTGTCCCACCCCTGGAAATCAAACTACTTCATGGAAACAGGGCAAGAAACAAATATTTCCCTCACTGTTGCCCAACCTCAGAGCTGCAGCTGTGTTGCTGTGTGTGGTGGGGCAATGGTGATACAGAAGCTGGTGGATGCATCCTCTGAGCCAAGAAAAAGTCAGTATTTCTCCAGATGAGAAATGGTAGAGAGAACATGTTGGTTATGTATTTGTTTTTCAGTGCTGTGAGGAGGTTTCTCTTATCTTTGGAAACTTGGCAGGGGGGGAGTAGGTGATTGAAACACATGCTCAAAGATGCCATTTCTGCCTGAAAAATTTGCTGCCTGATTTAAACTTGAGGCACGGCAAGTCAGAATGAAAACTGTTGAGCATGACCAAGGGAAATGGTGAGGGCAGAATGTGGAATTGCATATAGGTCCGAGCTAATGGAAAAGTTCCCATTGCCTGCAGTGGGCCTGGTGAGGTCCCTTAATTCAGGTAATAAATCTGGCTTATGTCATTCAGAGCAATGTTACTTTTAGTTATAAAATGGGGGAGGACTGGAGGAGAAAAATCTGGATATTGCTAATCCTGGAGTTACTCATCAAACTTCTAAAGAGCAGGATGGTGACGAAACAGAAAATTTCCTGGAAGTTATAATTATTTAGAGGTGCTGATCTAGCAATACACTTGCACTTGGTCACTTCATGGCATAAGGGAAGGTAATTTAGTAAGTGTTGGGCTTCTGGACTGATGCTAGCCAGCATATCGAAGGACAGGTTGTTCACTTTAATGTTTCTAAAATACTTTAGCAGATTTTTTAATCTCTGCCACAAAACACCTCTTCCTTAAATTTTGCTGTGACTGTGGGCTGCTTTGTAACAGGAAGAGGCTTGGATTTTGTCTCACTGTAGAAATAGAGACCATCTGCTCAAGCAGAGCGTGGGCTCAGGTGCTGAGCCCTCCTAGTCCCTGCCTGCCACAGCACAGGAGGTGTTGGCACCTGGGCTCCTTCTGACCTCCAAAGTAATCCAAAAACTTTGTGTTTGGGAAGAGGAGGAGTCAGGATGCCCTGCAGGGTGAGACAGCTGCTGGCTGTGGATTGCACAGCTGGATAAAGGGATGGAGACAGCCTGGAAAACGCGATGGGAACTGGGCGGGAAGACCTGGCTGCCCAGATTTGGATGGCACAGGATGTTCCTGAACAGGGAGCACAGTGAGGATGTGGCACTGGCACCGTGCTTGTCAAATGGCAGAATGACACAGCAGCCACCTCCTGCCACCCAGGCATTGGCACAGAGGAACAACAGTAATAAAAGGAGATCAATACCTCAGCAAGGAAAGAATAAAGACCTTCATGTTTGACTTTGGTGATGTGAGATCAGATCACCCGTGGTGTTACCAGTCCCCTGGCACCACAGGAGGGGAGAAAGAAGCTGAGCTCTTTCTGTCTCCAGTCACCTTGGGCTGGGCTGTACCTGGAGGGGTGGCAGAGCTCAAACTTGTGCCAGGGTGCTGAGGCCACCAGCACCATGATGTGTGTCATCTCTTGTCGCGAGGCTCCCCAGGTGCTGAGGTTTGTCCTGGGGGGGGTGAGGGCAGGTAAACCAGAAATGGACTCTCAGGGCTGTTCTGAGGCCCAGCTGAGCAGCAGTGAGGCCAGGGCAGGGCATCTTGGTGACTTGTGGGGCTGAGGTGGCAATCCAGGTACATGTGGTGCTCCTGATAGATACCTGTAGCACATTCTGCCTGGGAATGCTGGCCAGCTGCAGTGCTGGGCTGGTACAGAGAAGGGCACTCATGGCATGGGACGGGGCTGCAGAGCAGAGGGGAGCTGTGACAGGGCAGGGGGGCTGGTGGATGTGGGAAAGCAGCTCCAGGCAGCTCTTGGCAGGGTGAGGGCCCAGCTGGTCAGGCTGGGGCAAGTCCAGCCTGGCAGTAAAGGCAAAGGGACAGAAGGAGCAGATGAAGGGCACAGGGCTGGGGTGGGGCAGGGCTCGGGGCAGCTTGCAGGGCTCTCAGCTTGGGGAGCACTTGGAGTGCAACACACGTGCAGAAAAGTTGGGCTAATGAGGAGAGATGCTGTCCAATCTCGTGGACCACTGTAGCTGGAAATAGCTACGAGGAGCACTAGCCCTGGGGAGCTTCAGGAGATGTCAGCCACTGGAATGATAATTCCTTTGGACCAGGCTGAGCAAACTTAGCAGGCATTTAGGAAAGAGGAGGGGATATATCCAACATCCTTCAGGTATCCTGGGCCAGTTAACCACTGCTGTGCAGAATCATCCTCTTCAATGTTACAGGCAACGTAAATGTGGCAGAAAGTTTGCAGTCTCCTTTAAATAAAGGATATAAAAATAGTTTTCTCTTTGAAGTGAAGTTTAGATTGAGCTCCCACAGGACTCTGCTCTTTATGTGTCAGAGGAATGGATTAAAATAAGAAAAATGTGGGCCTTAAAAGTTTTACTTGCTCCCATCTGAAACCCATCAGTCTCACTCTACATCCAAATACGGCGTCTCCCAAGCATATGCTATGCTTACAAATGCATTTCTAAAAAGAAAAAAAAAAGTGTATGATTTGAATATATGTCAGAATTTATACAGAAGAATGTTATTTAAAATGAATAAAAATAAATGTATATAATTTGTATCTATGCCACTTGGATTTTTGCATTTGTGTTTTTGTTCATTGAATTTCAGCAAGAGTCTTCCCAGTGACAGAAAGGATTGAATCCAATCTCATCCCAGTAATAACATTTGTTCCAAGAGAATTATTTCTTCATTATGCCCCTGTATGCGAGATGAGAACCAAGGCACAAAAATGTTTTCTATCACAGATATTCATAAGCACAGTTGACATTCTGTGTCAGAAAATCCAACTAAAAAATGAACCCTCTGATCTCTTGTGTCTGCTATGAACAATCCCAGCCCTCAGCTGTGTTTGGGAGCTCCACAGGCAATCACTGTTTTCCCACTGTTTTCTGTATCATTCACATGGACACATTTTGTCAGAGATGTGAATCACTAGCAACAAAACCCTCAGAGCAAAGCTGGAAATGGGATGAGGATATTGTATCAGACTTTTCCCCATGACCACAGATGTCTTTCAAAGGCCATTTTTCTTAAAAATATTCTGAAATCCACATCTGTGGCATCAGTTCTGGGAGTGTTTGCAGAGGGGCCTGTGGAAAACTTGCATTTCCTTCTCACTTGGCAGAGTTAGGAAATTGATTTTGTTTTGCAAACGACTGCTAAAGGCTCTTTTTTGGTGAAAGCTCTGTGTGACTCTTCAATTCTTGTTAAGCAAAGAACTTGGAGAGGTAAGGCTTCATACACTGATCGAGCATGTGTTTTTAAGTGTTCATGCAGAGGTTTGACTGGGCTGTGTAAGTAAGGGCCACACTGGTGAAATTCAAGGGAGTTTATTGAGATTTGCATTAGCAGAGTGGTTGGATCGTGCATGACCTAACTTAGGAAGAATCTTGCTGTGAATGGTGTGAGGAGGAGGCAGAACTGAGTCTGAACCAGGTCCCCAGAGCAGGGAGTGAGAAGAGCAGGGTGAGGGGACCCGTGCTCAGCTGGTGGTGACATCAGCCCTCCTTGTGCCAGCACAGCCAGCAGCTGGCTCCCGTCCTGCTCAGCTCAGCCCTACACTGCACTGCCCAGAAATCCTTTCCCAGACTCCCTTTAGGACTTTGCCTGAGGTGGGAAGGATCTCAGGCTGCCTTGAGAAGAAAGAAAGTTCCAACAAAGCTTCCTGGTGTGAGGGTTTAGTGTAATCTCCCCAAATGTGCTGCTAATGAATTTAAGGTTAAACAACACTAAGCAGATTATCTGAAGGCATGTTGTTAACTACTTCTAAACAACACATTTCCCAGTCCTTTCTGCCCCTTGCAGCTTCCTGATGCTACTGCGGGTTGTAAAACATGGGGCAGTGCAGGAAATTTCCCAGGGAAATTTTCCATCCTGGCTGTGTGTATACATGGAATCATAGGACCACAGAATGGTTTGGGTTGGAAAGGACCTAAAAGGCCATCTCATTTCCCCTCCTGCCATGGGCAGGGACACCTTCCACTAGAGCAGGTTGCTCCAAGCCACCTTGCCCCTGAGCACTTCCAGGGAAGATAGGCAGGGATGTATGTCTATATATCCTTATCTTTGTCCATCAGACAGCCACTTCATGAAGTAATGAACTTCACAAGGAGGGCCCTGCTGATTTTATTTTGACTACAGTGTGTTGGACATGTGTGTGAGCTGTGACTCTGCAGACTCATGTGCTCTGTGTGCAGAGTAATTTACCCTGCAGTTGTGGCTGATGGATGCTGATTTAAAAACCCACATCAAATATGTAACACCTCGCTGAAACCTGAAACAAGATTAAACAAATTGGTATTATCCTTTCAAGTGAGTGGACTTACTCATTTTATGAAGATCTGCTCTGTAAATGAGGAAAACCCACATTTCAGCCTGGCTGATCAGATCCTGGTGCCATATGGCAGACCTGATTTTGTGAACTTAATTTCAGCTTGGCAGAGGCCACTGCAAAAGGGTTTCAGTCACATAAGGTGACCAGTGTCTCTTGAGGTCTCTCACGGGGACTTGAAGGGACTAAACATCCCTTGGGGTCATCAGACCCCAAATGCAAAGCATGAGGCTTGTCCAGTTGGACAGGAGATGGGCTGAAGAGCTTTACTTGTGCTAAGTAGTGCCTGGCACTTCTGGCAGTTTGGGACTCTGCTGCAGCTCTGTCAGGCACTTGTACACATGAAGCTGAAAGAATTAAGCAGGGATGGGAAGCCCATCATGACCATACACATCCAGAGCTGCAGTGGCTGCTCCCACCAGTCTGGGGCATTTGACAGGTGAGTGCCAATGTAAACAGTGCAGGTACATGGAGGAAGTGGAGTTCACAGGGCACCAGGCCAACTGGGAATAATAAACTCACAGAACTGGGAATAATGAGCTCACAGAATTCATGGCCTGTGGTCAGCCCTTATCCGTGGCCTAATTCCTGGCTGGCTAAGAGTCCCCTTGAGATAGTCTAAAGGAAAGTGAGTGAAACCTGACCTGAGTTGGTACCAAAGAGGAAACCAAATCCAAAAGAGGAAACCAAATCTAATGCACAGGGTCACTCCTGTGCTTCCTTGTGTTACAGAGAATACTAAGAGCAAGTCCCAGCATGAGGGACTTGAGTCCCACTTGATTCTTGATGCCCCCACTCTGGGGCAGTGGCTGGAAGGCAGCCCAGTGGAAAATGACCTGGGAGTGCTGTTTGACATGGCTGAACAAGTGCCCAGGTGGGCAAGAAGGCCAATGGCTCCTGGTTTGTACCAGCAATAGTGTGGCACAGATGCAGGGCAGTGATTGTCCCCTGTGCTGAGCACGGGTGAGGTTCCACAAGTGCTGTGTCCAGTTCTGGGCCCCTTGTGAGCAGAAAGACCTTGAGGAGCTGGAGCGTGTCCAGGGAAGGGGCTGGAGCCCCAGGAGAGGCTGAGGGAGCTGGGAAGGGGCTCAGCCTGGAGAAAAGGAGGCTCAGGGGAGACCTGGTGGCTCTGCACAGCTCCTGACAGGAGGGGACAGCCAGGGGGGTCGGGCTCCGCTCCAGGGAACAATAGGGACAATAGGGAACGGCTTCAAGCTGTAGGTGCAAGGTTCAGGTTGGACATCAGGAGAAATTTCTTCACAAAATGGGTGATTAGGCATTATGAAGGGGCTGCCTAGAGAGGTGATAGAATCACTGTCCTTGGAGGTGTCCAGGGAACGACTGGACATGGCACTCAGTGCGCTGGGCTGGCTGACAAGGCAGGGATTAGTCAAAGGTTGGATTCCGTATCTCAGAGGTCTTTTCCAGCCTAAATAATTCTGTGACTCTGTGATCATGTAAATATCGCCGGGGGTATTTCAATCCTGCACACGGGTTCTAAATGAATTTAAGGAAGGCAAAGGATGCAGAGCAAGCAGGGTCCGGAGCTCCACCTGTGACCGGCGCTGTTACCCGGGCCATGCCCCGCGCAGGAGGGGCCACAACAGCAGCGTTTTATCCCGTTCAGCTCGATGTTCAGAAATATCGAATGCGGTGGCATTTTCTCCCACAAAAAGGGGGACAGCCGACACGCTTACAACTTTGCTTCATCAAAAAAACTCCCAGATGATTCAGAACCCGCCCGTGCGGACGATGTCAGCAGCTGCCTGCAGCCCTGCCGGTTGCGATGAGCAGTGACCAGAACGTGGAACTAACGCGTGTTTATTTCTTCCGCCAAGCCCAGTGACGGCTTTGCGCAGCGGGGAACGCGGTGAACACCAGCTCCAGCGGCTCTGCCAGGCTCGGCAGGAGCCGGCGCCTGGTGCCTCCCTTCCAAATGGGTGCGGTAATGGAGCAGGGCCCGGGCAGCGGCGGGGATCACCCGCTCCCCGCTCGCTGCGCGCCGCCTCGGGCGCCCCGTCCCCTCAGGCGGTCAGCGCGGGGCTCCTTCCCTCACAGCGCCCGGCCGCTCTGCCCTCAGCGGCCGCCCCGCTCTGCCCTCAGCGGCCGCCCCGCTCTGCCCTCAGCCGACATGGCCGCTGCCCTCATCAAACAGGGCGGCTCCCGTTGCGTTCCCATTGCGCCCGCCCCCCGCGCGCCCCGCGGCGGCTTCAGCGCGCTCGACGCGAAGATGGCGGAAGCGATTGCGGGCGTTTGAATTCCAGGGAAGCCGCCAAAGCCGCGCACAAAGGCGGCGGGAGCCGCGGCAGCCGCGGGGCCCGTCCATGGATTCGCTGCCGGGCGAGGACCCGACGCTGCCGCTGGCGTTCGAGGGCAGGTACGGGGGAGCTGCGGGCGGGGCAGCGCTGTGCGTGTGGCGGGCCCGGCCGCGGATGGGGTGAGGGGGGCGAGCCCGCGGGGTTGTGCTCTCAGCGCTCTCCTCCTTCTTCCCCAGCGCCCTGCAGCTCCCGGACATCTCCCGCGGGGACCCCCAGCCCGGCCCGCCCGGCCGACAAGGTAAGGCTGGTCGCGGCCGCAGCCCGCGCATCCCTCCCTGCCCGGCTCGGTGCTTCGCGCTGCTCCCCAAACCTGCGGCAAAAAAGAACTCAAACTGGCCGCAAAAACGAAAAAAAAAAAAGGTTTTAAGTGATGCGCTTTTTTACGTAATTTAAGAGTTTTTAACACGACAGCTGCTGCCGTCACTGCTGTGTGCTCGCTGCCTGTGGTCATGAGGGCTTTCAGCCTTATATAAGATGATCAGCGGTTTTGTGCGGCGTGTACTTAAAATACTTGGGATATCCAGCGGGGCCGCGCTGCTCGGTCACATTCTGCTCAGGGCTCGGGAAGCTGCGCGCTGTGCATCTCCCAGTTCTTGCTTGAGGGTTTATTCTTGACAGCGCACCTCACACAGCCGAATTCCAGTGTGCATCATCATTTAGGTGGGTGATGGAATTTGGGAGTTTATGTGATAGACAGCTTTCTGTGATCAGAAAGGAATGTAGATACTGGCACGTAATGTAAACAGGGGGCCAAGCAGCGACTCTCACTTCCCTAAAGGCTTTGTTGTGTTTAGATTAGTGTAGACCTTTGCCAAATTGAAGCCCTACTTAGAGAGATTCTGCTGTCTGAACTTGTTCTGTCTACTTAATGTCTAGTGGTACCAGATGTGGCAGAAGACACAGTCTCACCAGCTCGAGCTCGGACCATGAAGGATTATGAAAATGTAAGCAGAACTTTTAATGTAAGACTCAGTGACAGATTGATAGCCAAGATATTTCCAACGTGCTGACTGATGTGTTGACTCTTAGTTTGTGTTAGTTGATACACATCTTTTGGAGGTGTGACCAGGTGAATGTCCCTGTCCATTCCTTGAACCTCCATTTTTATGTGCTGCTTTCAAAAACTGAGGTAGGAATTTGTTGCTCAGAGTGGCCAACTGCTGTGCTGAAGTTGTGAAACAAAATTGGCACCCTCTGCTCAGAAGTTCCTGCAGCTCACAAACATCAGAACTTGGTTTGCACATCTGTTGCTGATTTATTTCAGGGAAGCATCAAGTTTATTTTAATTTAGGTTAGTGTGGGATTTGACTTTTTAATTCATTGACTTTAATATAATGCCTTTTAACGTCATAGCATGAGTGTGCTTGGAATGCTTGTGTTGTAGAAGTCCAGTATCATTGTGACAGTTTTGTAGATAAAAGTATTTTGGCACTTACTAGAATATAAGGGAAAACATTAGATTTTAAAAATATGTTAACTATACAGGCTTTTAAAATTGAATAAGACAGTTGTTTATGTCTGCTGGATGGTTTGATTGGGCTGTGTTGCAGGACAACTTCCCCGTTAAGGACTAGAGTGAAAAACTTTTAAGGTATTTATTGTTGTGTGAAGAAGCTGTAGAGGGGAAGGCAGTCTGAAATCTCTGAGATGATTGCTAGAGATAAAAGCTGTGACTGCTGCCTTTGGGCTGTGCCAAGAGTCTGCAGTTTCAGTGTGCTGCTGCTGCTACCTTTTGTGGCAATGCTGTGTTTGAAATGAGCGTTTCTTACAAACTCTTTCAGTTTCTTATGGCCTTACATGACCTCTGAGAGGAAAGCTCTGCTCTTTGCTCAGAATGTAAAGCTTGTTTTGGAAAGCCTTTGGTGAAAAGGATGTTTTTTTGCAGTCTGTATCTATTTCCCTTTCTCTCTTGTTTCTGTGTGTTGGCTGGGGTAGACAGACACTGCCTTGGCATTGCTATGTGCTTAAAATCTTTTACTGTGATGTGTGCCAAAGACCTCTGTCCAGAATATATATTTTGCTAGTGTTTTACTGTCTGCAGGGTTCCTGGGCACGGGAACAAGAAGTTGCAGAAAGAAGGAAAAATCTGTTGCTGTGTGTCCTGTGTGATGTAGAGCAGGGGCCTCCCCACAGGTCTGGCATCCTGCTATGCTCAGACCCCTCATGGTAAACTGAGCTGTAAAACTTCCCCTGGGATGTAAACTCTGGATGCCAGTAGTGTAATGAAGCTCAAAGATCCACTGACATGAAGGAAGAAGAATATACATTAAACACAGTAAACTTATTTCTATAACTCTGTTATTCCTATAGGCTATGAGTAGGATGTAATGAAAAGAATGGGCTCTGACCTCATAGCTCAGAGAGAACAGGATGGATGTAATGACCCTTAAGTGGGCTAAAAAGTGGATCCATGTAGGAAAGGTCCTTTAATGTTTATACCTGGAGCAGGTGCTGAGCTGGGCAATGTTGGAGGTGCAGATTTTTGAATTATTTATGGAGTCCCACTTTGTTGCAATATGGAGGTAACCATTCTGTTATAGAAAATATGATTACATGGGCAAAGTGAAAAGCATCTCTGAGGAGGACCTTGTTATGGGTAATGAGGTGTTCATGGGTATCACTTAAGGGAGCTGGCTAATAGTATTTGTGGGATTCTTCCTTGTCTCTCCAATCCTTCTTAGAGTTTTACTGTAAATCTAAAACAGCCTTTATAGTTGAAAACTGTTGTGCTGTGAAACCTCAGCCACTGCTGACAAATCCCTTTTGAACAAAACTGGCTCCATGCAGGCTTGGAACAGAGCTCATCTGAGCTAGGATTTGCTGCCATGCTGTTCATGCTGTGGAATATTTTGTGCAGGATGTATATAATTGTCTTGGTTTTCATTCCTTTTGTTTAAATACAGAAATCAAAATGCATAAAGGAATTAAGACTGAGTCTTCAAATGCATAAGTTCAGAGGGTTGTTTTTAAAATCTTTTTGCAGTGTGAGCTTTCTCACATTTTATATGTTTTCTTTCATTAAGCAATAACTTATAAATTGTCTGTATGCTCTAACATTCATCCAAGAAGCTGAACATCAGAGATGACATTTGTTTCACTCCTTGGTTTATGATTGCATCGTCTGTTTCATTTGCCTTTTGAAAATATTACCCTTAAGCACTTTGGTTTATCTCTGGTGCCACTGAAATACATGTAACAAGAGTTGTGAAATACTAAATTCTTTTGAAATTATTTTCTCCTTTTGACTCAGAAATATATTGAATGTAGGGAGACTAATTAGAAGTTTAGCTGGTACAACTTCAGAGTGTTTTTGTCACTTGGACTTTTTCTGAATGAGCAGGGAGTGTTGGGAATGATTTACTGACAGGTTGCTTCAGGGTATGGGAGTGAGCCACAAATTTTATGTAGGATTTTCAATTGCTCTGATGATTTTCCCTTCTGTGAATAATGTCAAAGCAGCTTTCTGGGCAGGGATTATTAAACTGAACAGTTGTTTGCAGATGCAGGTTCTGAGTGCAGTTACAGAAAGTAATCCTGGGTTTCACAAGCCAAGTATTTTGGGAATTGTGTTGCTAATAATTTTTACAAATAGCACTGTAGTGTTCTGGAAAAGCCTACATAAATATTTTATTAGTAGCTCTGTAACATATTAGATTTCCATTTGCTGAAAGCATCTGGTAGGGGACATGAGTCTTATTTGAATGAATGTTTTATACTTCCTCTCTTAAAAAAATTTAGAGGGAGACTTCTTTCTTTAATGAAACCATCAACTAACTTACTCCTTCAAGGAAGGTTAAAAGTGATAAGCAATTTTCCCCAAAGAATTACACTATGAATTATGGGATGGGATAAAGGTTTTAGTGTTGTTTGATTGGGCTCGCTTGTGGCTTTTCTTGCTATGAATAAAGTTACCTGGGTCCCGTTAATGAAGCTGCCTTCCCAGGCTTTTGCTTAGAAAATACTTCTGTTTCGACATGAAAACTGTAATGTGTCTTGCATTTTGTTCAATTCTATAATTTAGAAGCATTACTTAATGTTGTTAGATTCAAAAATCTCTCCTGAGTTCTTATTGTGTCGAGTCGGTCAGTATTTTGATACTCTAGGGAATAGTTCAAAGGGCATAAGGCTATTACATATTTAATTAGCACCTTCATAATTGGACGTACATATGTGTCACCCACATGTATGTATGAGTTTAACCACGCTGAGGAGATGGAATTCTGGTCTTGCACTGGTGAAAGCAAAACTGTTGGAGGTTAGGATTTTTCCTTTTTTTCCTTTTTTCTCATTATCTTTCTCCTTTCACAGCAAATCACTGATCTGAAAAAAGAAAACTTCAACCTGAAACTTCGTATTTATTTTCTGGAGGAGCGAATGCAGCAGAAGTTTGATGGTCCCACTGAAGAAATCTACAAAATTGTAGGCATTTAGAAACATTCCTGAAACTGTCTCTTTTTGAAGAGTTTGTTTTTTTTGTTTGTTTTTGCCTGTTTCGCTTGGCTTTTAAGTATTTTTTTTGTTATTGGAAATTTTGATGTGATTATTTAATTCTGACCTTATCCTTTTTAGTAATAACTTAAATTAAAGTAACCTAAACAGTTGCTTTCCTCAGGTCTCTTTTCCATAATGGAATGGAAACTTGAGTCTCTCTTGATGCATTTTTCAGTAGTTAAGAACATAAATTGATGTTTGGGTAGATCACAGTTGCAGCTGAATATTGCTGCCTGGTCTTCTCCACTGGTGATTTTTTTGTTATTGCTGATGTGTTGAGATTGTGTTTGTCAGCTTCCTGGCCAAGGAGTTCTTTGTACAATTACATCATGAGAGGTTTCCTCAGGTTATAACAAAATAATTCTAAAATTACTAAAAACCTCTGTAGTTGATAAAATCAGGTTTTGAAAAGAAAATGTGTCTTGTAGCTTAAAGAAAAAATATGCTTGGAAACCCTAGAAATTCTCAAACTGAAGTGCAGTAATCCCTATAAGAGCAGTTAAATGTGTGTGCTGGGGATTTGTATTGCTTGAGTGCAATGGTCCTTAATGATATTGATATTTCTGGAAGGCTTGAACCTTGCAAAAGTGTCTTTTAACAGCTAAATGTCTATTCTTATCCCAATGATACTTTATATTTGCTGGTCCAAGCAAAAAGTAATCTACACACTGCCAATAACTTTTGGGATGGGTGATCTTCCAGTTCTTTCCAGACATTTTTATTTTTTTGCCACAGAACATTGAGCTGAGAGTTGAGATAGAAAGTCTGAAGCGTGAACTGCAGGAGAGGGAGAAGCTGCTCATCAAGGCCTAGTAAGCACCAGTTTATTTCTTCATGTCCATTACTTAGGATTTGTTTCTATGTGTTTTTTCCTAATGCTTTAGGAATTGGAGGATCTAAAGGGCACTTATTTAGAAATATCTGGTTCAGAACAAATCCAGGCTGGCAGCTGTTGATTGCCCCACGGGTCTCAGTTGCAATGGAATTTTCTTTGTTTTCCTGAGGAGCAGATGAATTTTGTTTGATCTCTCCAGGTTGCTCAGAGGGTATTGCTGTGCTTTGAAGGGAACCTTGCACAAGGTCATGCTAGAAAGCAAAATTTAGGTGGCAGTCATGAACAAGTGGTCATCTGGTGTTGAGCAAAGTGACACTGCCTGTTCTTTTCTCACAAGGGGTTAACAAATACTGAAAAGGGAAATGGAGAGATCTCAGCAGCTCTTTGTCTTCAGTTTATTCCAGTGCTGCTTCCTATAGAAAACACAGCTCTGCTGAAGGCTTTATAGTGTATTTGGAAGCTTTAGAAATATTTCACTTTCTCATCATACATCTAAAATGCTTCTGTATCCACTGTGCTGAGGTTTTTATGTGGAACTCACAGACAGCACCCAAATTGCTGCATAGTCTGTAGATGTTTGTATTGAACCTTAAAGTGATAAGCAGGTACAGAGAAGGTGGAAGGTGCTTGAGCATAACCCATCAGTCTGAAACTGGGACCTGAAATGTTTTCCACATTGATATGCACTGGGATTTATGTCTGTGTTATTGTCTTGCAGTAAGGCAGTTGAAAGCTTGGCTCAGGGTGGTGATGCTGAAGTGCAGCATGGGAAGGAGGCACAGAAGAGGATGCAAGAGATGGAGGAAATGTTGAGTGGCAGAATAAACCTTCTGGAAGAGGTGAGTGACCACAGCTGAAGGAATATCAAGGAATCACTGCTGTCTTTGTACAGTTATCTGAGATTTGGTACTGTGCTCAACCTATATTTTCATAATGTCTTTTTTCATTCCTCACTATCTGTGCTCGAGACAGTTTATTCCTGTATTTGTTGTTACGTTCTGGTTACTTTACAGGGCAATTGTAGTGTAAGGGGAAGGGACCCACAAGGATGATTGAAGACCATTTAAAGTGAGCTCCTTCAGGGAGGAGGAAAGGGGAATTTGCATGACCTGTTACTCATTTTAGTGGAACTGGGATTTCTGAAAGCATTCTTTGTGCTGTTGAATTGGTAGAAAAGTTCTTAAATTGCTTCCTCTGTCCCGAATCAGGCAGTCAGGCTGGTGTTTTCCAGATCTGATAGGTTGAAGAGCAGATTTTCTGGTCTCATGGAGATGGGGTATTTTCTGTAGCTCAGAGATACGGTTGGCCTCTGACATTCATTTTATTCTGCTTATGAATTTAAACACTGCAGTGTGGTTTTAGTCACAGGTTTACACAGCACCATGTATTTATATAGATCTAGGGAGTGCTAACAAAGATTAATTTCCTTCAGAGCTCTTGACTGACAGGTGAATGTTGGCAAAGCAGCTTTTCAGGAGAGGGGTTGGTGGAGAAGTTCAGTGGTAAAGGAGCTTTTCCTTTCCCTCCTCCAAAGAGATGCTTTTTAGCTTAGATGTGAAGGCAAGGGGGGAAATGGCTTGTTAGGCTACAAGGAGGCTTTTATTTCATAGGAAACTAAATTGGGTGAGCACAGCAGGGAAGCTTGCAATGTAAAAATTAAGATCTGAATCAAATTTTGATTTAGTATATGGCAAGTTGTTTTGTGTGTCTTTTTTTGGTGTGAGCTGGGTCACCCAGGGGAAGTTTACTGAAATTTCTGGCTGTTCTCTCCATTGCTTTTACTGTTCAAGAGAAAAATGTCTGGTTCACACTTTATCAATTTCTGCACAATATTATAAATGATGTTGGAGAGAGTTCCAATTAGCTACAGTGAGCTTGGGAATATTAATTTTATTGAACAGAAAAGCCCTTCTTTAACCTCTTTCATTTAAGTGTAGCTATTTATTATGATAGTGGGAGGATAGTGGGACAAAACCATTTTATAATTGCTAAATCTAAAACCATAGGATAGGGGTACTTTTGTTTCCAGTTCTGCTATCAGTTAGGGTATTTTTTATTTCTTTGAAACAGAATTCCCTTCTTTCTGTAGCACAGAAAGCGTATTGATCTTGAAAATTCAGACACAGAGTTTAGAAGCATTTAAAAAGAACTTTAAATACTTGGAAAAGGTCCTAAATTAAACATCCTGACATATGCTGAGTAAAAGAAACTTCAGTATGTGAAAAAAACTCATGGTCATTTAGTTCTTAGAGGCATCAGGATTGTGTGTTTTAATTTCAGAATCTTAAAGCTGCCCAAGAAGAGGTGGAAAAAGCCCTTGCAATGACAGAGAAGGAGAAAGCTCTGAGAATTGCTGCCGAGCAGAAACTTGCTTCAATTATCGATGTCCCTGCCAAGGATGTGGACAAGGTTGCAGAAGCTGAGAAAGACAGGTCAGAACTGTTGCCAGTAATGTTTCTAACTGCTGCAATTCTTTATTGTTAAAGTGTGAAGAGTCAGCACAGCTTTGGGTTTGATTAGTTTGGTCCTACCCTTGGGTACAGGAGAGTTGGTGGCCATCCATGCAGTGAATGGCAACACAGCAACCAGTTTAGTGCTTTGTGGAGCAAAGTCATCTTTAAAAGTTCTCTGAAAGCCTGCAAGGCTCAGGATGTGTGAAACATAAGCTCATAGGTCAGGCTGGTAAATTTAATGGGAAGAGAAACACTGTTAGAAATACAATCCAGGATACAAAACATGAGGAATCAGGGATGGCATCTTATGCTGCAAAGTTTTCATGTGTAACACTCAGGTCTGCCATAAAGCATCATTATTGTTCTTGGAATACTGGGAGTGTTAAGGTGTGTATTGACAGAAGACAACAGCACTGACCTGACTTGTTTTTAGTATGGTTTTTTGGATTGGTTTTTTTCTTGTTTATGTGAAATGAGAACCACTTAGATACAAATTTAGATGAAACTGACTACTCGAGAGACACTTGCTGAAGGCACATAAGGATGTGGTGTGTGGGCTAAGAAAGGAAATAGATTAATAAGGTTTTTGTGTGTGCTGTAAAGGGCAATGTCAGTAAAATATTGAAACTTAACTGTTGATATTTGAAGTGCTATTGGCGGAAAATAAGAATGAGCACTTTGCAGATAGCTCAACCCTGTTTGCTTATGTTAAAGTTAGAGCCCCTTTTCAGGTTTTGCAGGGTTGTGAAAGTTCTACAAGTGTTGTCTTCAATCTTCACTTGGGAGAGTTGTCTGCAAGATTGACTGCAATGACTGGAGAGTTGGTGGTAGATGGTGCAAGTTTAATACTTAAAATCTTGTAATTTTAGACTTATAGAGCAACTGAATCTGTCACTGAAAAGTAAAGAAGCCCTAATTCAACACCTTGAGAAGGAAAAGTCTCAGAGTGGATCTTCTGATGGGAACTTGCCAGCAGAAAAAATCAGAGAACTTACCATTGCCTTGAGGCTTGAAAAGGATAGTGAGATAGAGGTGAGGAAACTGCCTGATGAATTATATGTTATAAATGTCATGGTGGGGTAGGATTTTAAAGGTTTTATACATGACACTATGTGTGTGACAACAAATGGTTTTTTAAAATATTATTTCCTTCTCCATTTTCCAGTTCCTTACCATTCATGGGTTGTGCTGTGGCTTGGTGGGCAAAATTCATCCTTATTTATTCATTCCTTCAGTGAGAGGTTGTGTTTCACTGACTCAATGCCTGTGGAATAGATAGAGTACAGTTGTTTTACAGAAGTATATATTAGAGAAATCCTAGATGTTAATAGATCCCTCACTGCATGACATAACTGCTATAAAACTTAAGAATGCGACTTGAGAATTTGTTCTTGGGAAGTGTCTCTGCTGTTATGGGCCGAAATAAAAGCTGTGGTAAGGGAGGTAGGCATAAAAACATCTCATGAAATAAAGTGCAAGTTTACCCTTTAGCTTACAAAAAGTGCAAGAATCCGTCTTTTATTTCACTTGGCTCCTAAACAGGAAAAGAGATCCTGAAAGCTGAAATGTAGAAACAGGTCCTCAGGCTTATTGTCTTCTTTTTTTCCCCTACTGGTTATTCAAAGTAAAGCTGGCAGAACTAAGAAAGTTAATTATGGATGCTGTCAGGCATCTGAGAATTTTTCTTCCCTTTTCTTTTGGAAATTAATATTGCTCAGCTCAGTACGTACACATTTTTTTTGTCTATATCAAGAACCTTTTATGGTTGGATTGATTAGAGGTAGTAAAAGTTTTCAGTTCAGGGTGGTCTTGCAATTAAATCAATCTGTGCTAGGAAAAACCCCCTGGTTTCACAAGAGTATTTGTGTTTCAGGGTGAAAACAGCATTATCTTTAACCATTTCACAGGAGGTGGACAGGGTGCATACGATCATTTGGGGGCAGTATTGGAGAAAAAAATCTGATGCATACCTTTGCACAACTCTGGTTTTATGTATGATTACTTTTTAAAAACAAATAATTATGTAACCTCCCTGGGGAAAAGTGCTAATTAAAATCTCTCTTGATAAAAGCATCTTGCTGACAAAGATAAATGTCACATAAAAATGCACCTCTATTAACTCAGCAAGTGCAGTTCTGTCTTATACATGGAAGAACATGTTTTGAGGGCTTTTGTTCTATTTTTTTTTTTGACTGGCTTATTTAATGCCCAGGGTTTTTAAGCTCATTTTGCTTTACTTTAATGGTTAATGAGTGTATTTGTGTTGACAATGAATGAAATCGGCCATAACAACTGTTTCGTTTTTATAGGCTCTTAGAATGGAGCTAAAAAATGAGAGAAGTTCATTTGAAAAAAAGATTCAGGTAAGTCCCAGTTTTGCTCCTGTTCCCTTGACCCCTTACAGTGTGTGCTGGGCTCCCTGTGTTATCCTTTCATAGGTACAGGAGGCCTTGACTCCAAGGGAAGCAGAGCAGGTCCTCTGTTAAATTCTCTTTTATTTGGGATGACAGGAGGACCCCTCCTGTGGTTGAAGCAATTTTCAGTAAAGCTGATAGTCACACTCATCAAATATTGAAGCTGATGCTCATGGCCTGCTCCCTTCTTATACAATATTCCAGGCACTTCTTTATTATGCTGCCTCTCATTTTGGGGACTGTATTTTATGTTGGTAATCTTGAGTAATAAGCTCCAAGAGCTCTGGGGGAGTGTACTTATTAATGTGCAGTTACAGTATCTCTTAGTGGGAAGTTAATGCAACTTTCACATAATCTAATTTAGTCACTCCAAGAAGAGCTACAAGAGAGAGAAAATGAGCTTGCTGTTGAAAAGAAGAATGGTTTGAAAAGGGATAAAACTATCCAAGGACTAACTGTTGCAATAAAAGCAAAGGAAAAAGAGGTGAGGGCATTGTGATGTTGCTGGTTTGTTGAAGTACCACGGAGGGGGGTGTTGTGTGTGTGGCAGGGTCTGATGCTGCTGTAACCACGAGGAGGCCTCGAGTGGGTGCTTGTCACTGCTGTCACCTCTCTAAGCAGCTCTGCTTGTCTGCAGTTTGGGCTCTTGGACTGAAGGAGAGAGGAAAAAGTATCAGTTAAGGATCTTCCTGCCTTAAGAGCTTGATAAAAAATGTTTTCAGTTGCATACTGATTTTTATCATCTCTGAGCACCACTTAGAAGATACGAGGGGTATTTCATGTTGTTGAGTAAGTGGAGCTGTCAAAGGCAGCTGAAATGAGAGGGGTCAACATCAGCTGAAATTCAGATTGTGTGGAAGAGTGGGAAATACTTCACTTGAGTGATAGGCAGTCTAGTGAGTGTATAACAGCAAGAATTTCTTTATATAATATTTACTGTGATGCATTTGGTGTTCTTGAAAGTGTTTTGTGAAGTTGGATGAATGTTTAATGAGATGGGGGTAGAAAGTACTACGTTGCCATCCCTTGGAAATAACTCTTCCTACATAGTATTCATTTCACTTTATTTAAAGAACGAGGAGCTGGCTTCTGAAATTGATGAGTTAAATGCTTCGTTGGCTAAGGCAAGAGAGGCAACTCACAAGGCACATGTCCAAAAATTCAAGGTAAGAACAAGCAATTTGTTGTGATTTCCTCCATTCCTGCTTCTCCCTTCTCTGTAATTCCAAACAGCAGGCAGTGCTTGCTATCTTCAAAAGCAGAGGAATGGAAATCAGTTTAAAATGTTGTTTTAAAATTTTAATGTTTATTACTTTGAAAAAAAAAAATCCTAAATAAAATTATTTGAACAATAGAATGTTAAAATAACTTACCTTGTTTCTCCTTCTTGGTTTGTTTTTTTTTTTATTATTTTTTAATCTAAACCAACTGAGAATCTTTAAGGGAGAAACATATCAGAATAAGTCAAAAATAACCTCAGCTCCCCAGATATTTTTGTCTTTATCTTGAGTTTGTTTTTTTTTTTTTCCCAAAAGTATGGTGCTAGCACAGGCTTCCTATTAGCGGAATTGAACTGGGTGTGAGACACCTGCTTGCATTTATTTATACAATAAATATGAAACCACTATTTATAAAAACTGGAATGTTATTTGTGAAAATGTGATTTAGTAATTCTTTGTGTGTATGTGTGAAGAAGAAAAGAGACTTGAAGTTTTTTTCAAAGTTCTGAGTTTAAAAAGTGTGTGATGGATCCCTGCTGTCCACAGAGCCCACACTGCAGAGCGAGTCCTGCTCCTCAGCACTCTGCTCCTTAGCTCCAGCCCTGAGCTGAGGCAGCTCTGTGAGTAAAAAGTGCTGCAGAGCCTCTGCTCCTGGCACCTCTGCTCTGACTCCAGGGCCACTTGTAGCTGTGTGTGGTGAGAACACAAAATTGGCCTGTGCCAAGGGGAAGGGTGGAGTCACCATCCCTGGAAGTGCCCCAAAAATGTGCAGCTGTGGCACTTGAGGATGTGGGTTGGTGGTGAGCACGGTGCTGGGTTGGTATTGTAAATACAGGTCAACTTAATGGGAAGAAATGATGATGTCTGACTCAATTTAGAAGGCTGAATTATTTCTTTATTATCACAATGCTAAAATACATTAATATGCTATATAAAAGGAGGATATTAAAATACATACTACTTTCTCTGACTCTATCAACTCCAAAACAACTCGTGACCCTCTCCCGAGAGTCCAGCCACAGATGTATTGCATTGGCCATTAGGCTCAAACAATCCTCACCAGAATCTAATTAAGCACTCACTCTAGGTAAACAATTCTCTAAACACATTCTACATAGGAAAAATAAGGAGCAGGAATAGAAATTGTTTTCTCTTTCATTTCTATCTGTGCACCTTTATGAAAAATCCTGAGAGTGAGAGAAATGGGCTTGCCACAGGTTGGCATCTGGACTCCATGTTAAAGGTTTTTTCCAGCCTTAATTCTGTGATGCCATGAAAGACTCAATAACTTCCTGCCTAGTCCAGATTGAAATTGGACTCTACTCCAGAAATAGTTTGATGTAATTAAAGCTCTGTGAATCAATAATACTGCCATGACCTTGTCTGCACTGTGGACTCTTTGCATGTCAACCTTTGTCTCATTCTTTGTCACCTGAGACTTCCTCAGCCTGCACTGGATATCACAGAAAGTTTTGTTACATCAGTAGAGGAAGTTTTTAGTATTACACTACCCCTGTTTTGTCATTTCACCGT
This sequence comes from Lonchura striata, assembly GCF_050655825.1. Classification (NCBI taxonomy): domain Eukaryota; kingdom Metazoa; phylum Chordata; class Aves; order Passeriformes; family Estrildidae; genus Lonchura; species Lonchura striata. The sequence continues at coordinate 5,865,432 of NC_140719.1, read as the reverse complement.
GTCTTTGCACCCCAATTCTGAAACACTGCCATGAGGGGCAGGGCTGTGGGATGCAGTGGGAATAAAGACTCCCAGGCTCCACAAAACCCCCTTCTGGAGCCTGAATGCTGCTCTGTGTTTCAGGGTGCTGCAGATTATCAGGCTCTGCTGATGGAGAAGGAGACCCTGCTGGCAGAGCTGCGCTCGGAGAACCTCACAAAGGACGCTGAGAACCGCAGGCTGCAGAGGATAATTAAAGTCACTGGTCAAGAGCTGAGTGATCTGAATTTGGAAAGAGAGAAAATGGAGAAGGAGCTGGATGAAGCACAGCTGCAGAAGAGCAGAAGTGACAAAACCATTAATGTTATTATCATGTTTTTCCTTTCTTTCCTAAAGTCTAGAAATCATTCAGTGCTTTAGCGGGTCCTTTTCTAACAAAATTAGGTTTTTAAATTAACTTTTGGGATGGAAAACCACTTTTTGCTGTGTGTGAAGACTGAGGAAAATTCTGGCACATAATCTGCACAGAATAATATTTTATATATAATTTTGATAATTAGATCCTAGGAAAAAAAAACATTAACCTTTAAAAGTGATAAATGGTTACTGTTAATTCCAGTTTTTCTGATGGGAGAATTCTGATGATGTATGTTCAGATTTCTGCCATATTTTTCTTCTTGCATGTCTATAGATTATCTTAAATTTCACTACTTAAGCTTTCTTCTAATTGTGACCTGGAGCCAAACCTCAGCCTGCTGTCCTAGCAGGGTCACTGTAAAGGCTGTATATTAAATAACTTCTGCTTGTAAAAGACCCAAAGCACAGGATTAATTGATCACAGTTTAACATAAAAATGAGGTGCTGTTCATTAATTCCGCTGCTTCATATTCTCTTGAGGGTTTTTACCTTGCTGTGGGCATTCAGATAAGCTCTCCTGCTCCCAGCACTCACAGCTGATGCAACAAAGTGAATGACCAATTTGAAGTTTCTCCTTTTCTTCATTTGGAAAAAGGATGCACCTTCTGCTGAGGCTTTGACACAAACCATTTCTCACCTGAATGCTTTGTCATGTGGATTTTGCTAAAGTCTTCTCACCATTGCTTCCACAAGGACAGCATTTGCATAATGAGCAGAGTCCTGCTTGCATCCAGAGTCTGATCCTTCTCAGTTAGGGATTAGTCTCCTGCTATATTAAATTACATAAAAGATTTAATGAGCCTGTCTTTATTCACTAGATGTTTTGGTTCCATTATTAAATAAGGACCTTAATAAAGCAGGGAGACATGGAAATTGCTGCTCCTGCACTATTCCTTGAAACCAGCAGAGGGGTCTCTTTACCTACAAATAAATTAAGTTCCTCTCCCCCCCTCCTACTCCCAATTTAAAGCATTTTTGTTTGATTGTCAACTGTGGTTTGGCTGCCGTCACAAAATCTCTATCTTTGGTGTGCTTTGAGATTTCTTTGGGGCGTTGAGGTTAAGGAGAGCGAGAACAGATCGCTGCTGTCAGTAAAACAGCCACAAAGAACATTTATTGATTTGAAGTATTTTATATTTAACTGTCTTCTCTATTCAGATTTTTTTCTTCTTTCAGGGCAGCTAGGATGTAACTGTACAGGAAAGACAGGAAAAATAGGACTGAAGAGGGAGTTGCCAGGGGATTTGAAGTTAGCTGGATTACAGAAGTCCTATTTGACTCCATTATGTCCAAGTTTTTCATGTAAATTATGAGCTCCTTAGGGAAAATCATTCCTGCCAAAAGATGAGCAGTCTTATAAAAATTATATCCCTAACCTATTTCCTACTCCTTGCAGAACAGCTGCTTCAATTTCAGAGCTGCAAGTACATTGGATAGAACCACATTGCCTGTGAAGTGTTGCCCATTAAGTAGTAGATATGTGGGAGTTAAACAATATGCTGTGAGATTTTGCTCTTTGACAAAGAGGAGACTGCTTCGGTGATCTGCTGCAAACTTTTTATGAGGCAGTCTTAAAAACTCAGTTCTATTTATGCTCCAAGATGCCTATTCATCAGCGTTTCTATTTTGTTGGAATAAAGTTAGCAAAAAAGTGTAAAAATTGTAGAAAATGGCCTCAACATCTGTAATGAACTGCTGCCCTAGCTCTTCACTCATTCTCAGGGAAATTTGCATGTACTGTAACTGGGGTAATGCTAATTTTTGCATCTATTCACTAAAAAACCCCCAAACACCCAACAAACAACCCCCTAAAATGTATTTCTCAGCCTGCTATAAACCCAGTTTGTCTGGACATGTATTGGGCATTACTGTCCTGGAAGGGAAGAAGGTGAAACTAAATCAAATAAGACTGTTACTAGTGAGCTGATCATCCAGATCACAGTCTTGGTCCAATATTAGGAGTTTCCTGGATTAATGGTTGTAGATGTTCTTGAACCATGTTTCTGCCTTAGGATGGCACTTTAAAATGTATCTGAAAGAGCTTTTAAAAGCTCTTTCAGTTCTGTACTTTCCAAAAACTGTTGTTAAGCATCGCTATCAAGATGCTGTTAAACATAATTTAAAGCTCTTTGGAATAAGAAACTTTGGACTTTTATTTTTACACACTATTGGTGAGGAATAAACATCTCATCCTTGATGTTCATGGCTATCATGGTACTGTGCCTGTAACAGGGATGGACTGCTTCTTCCTTGAGAAGTTTGTTCAAATTTACATGACTAAACACTTCACATATCCATTCTCTCTCCAGGCCTAAATGTAGACAGTTAAAGTGTATTTACTAGATATTCATGTTTGATCAGTTGGTTGGGGAAATGCATAATAACTCATTAGGCAGAATTTATTATTTAGTCTTCCTAGCTGTAGTTTAGCCTGAGAGGAAAGTTTTGGATCTTCACAACTTAATTATTCACCAAACTGGTTTTCATCTGACAAGGAGGGGGAGGCATCTGCTCCAGTCTTCTATATTAGAATGTTTCACATTCATTTTTCTTAGTTCAGCTATCATTAATCATAGGAAGGTCTCTTGGGGAAAAGGTTGGCAGAGAGAATTGCAAAGTTTATGCTCTGAGAGCTGTAGGTACTATATTACCCTTGCAAGTCAATGTATAGAAACCAATAGATTTTCTCCCAGACAATTTGAGTGGTCAATGAGTTCAAGCAACCTGCTACAATGATGGATAGTTTGGTGTGTTACAGAATTCCAGCTCGTGCAAAGAAGGTAATTTTCAGTCTCACCTTTAGCTTGCCTTAGGAAGGATTTAGGGAGTTCTGGGGGCAAAATAGCACAGGCAAAGTTATGTGCAAATTGCAAGTCTCACACAGGCTGTTCTACTTTTTCCACAATTACATCCCTTGTCGGTCCAGCTCTTCCCATAAACCTGGCCATTACAGAATTGTGCTGTTTTAAGGCAGAAACGTGGTTTCTGTACCTGACAGGTGCTGTGCACCAGCAGGATGAGGTAACAGGTTGAGTACAGTTGTTGCAGCAGCATCTTTCTAACTCTGCATGTCTGTCCTCTTCAACCGTATGGTTTTCATTAAGAGTCACAATGTTGGTCACTTAAAGTTGCAGGCCAGATGAAAAGTCTCCTGAAGTTTAATTACAGGTGATGTGTCAGTTAAAGCTGCTCAGCAACGTGATGGTATAAAAATAACATTTAAAAAGCCAAGGAGTGACCTTTGCAGCACAGGGAATGTGATATCAGTGCTGTTGATCCTTTGCTTCCAATTCCAGTGCTGTGTGGGAATAGGCTTAACGTGACCCACTTGAAGAGCTCCACAACTTGGAGCCAAAAGCCTTTGCAATTATCAGAGCTTGCACTACTTCCCACTGCAGTTTGTATTTATAGGCAGCAGTTAGGGAAAAACAGGAACATATTGGAGGGTTTGGGTATCTAGACAAAACTTGGACCTGATTCTGCTGTTCTTCAGTTTTCTTAGTCAAGCATCACTATCAACATGGTTCTTTTGCTCCTGAAAAAGCAAGTGGTTCTTTTGCTCCTGAAAAAAATGAGTTTGTAGAATTGAGGGATGGGGTGTAATCATTCTTTGAATAATATTTGAGAGGGTTTTGGAAGCTGTTAGGTGTTTCTTAGCTGAATCCTGGAGATGAAGCTAAAATGAAGAAAGTAAACCAAAAGGCTTTGTAAATGACATTTTGCATTTAATGTGCAAAATAAACAAATAAAACACTGAAGTAATAAAGTGATGTTAAGGATTTGATGTGAACCTGCATGAAGCAAGGTAATTAACTCAAGAAAAGGGCATAAAACAGTTTGTAAAGAGACTACAATTAAAATGTCACTAGTGCTATTTCTTTGGACTTAGAATAAGAAACAACTATTAAATTTTAAATCCCACTGGAGGTAAAAATAAAGTTTATAAGTGACTACCATATGTGCAAACTATTTAAAGGGCTCATGCTACTTCACAAATGGGCCCTTTTGGGGAATAAATAGCAAACATTTATTTGAAGGTGTAGGCTGTGTTACCTGGTTCTTTGGGTCTGAACAGAAGTTTAGATAGTATTAAGTCTCCTGTAAGTTTTAATTGTTTAATTTTAGGCAACAACTCCTGTGTTACAAGTTTCTACCTCTCTGTCTTCCATACAACCTGTGCAGTAGAGGCAGAGGAGAAAATGAGTCTGGTGTCTCTGCAAGCTTTGCCTCCTTCAATTGACAGTGTGGAAACTCCCCAGCCAGCCAGCAAAAATGTTGGAAGTGACCAGAACAGTGGTGGTGGGAGAGAAGGAGGAAGGACAGAGAAGCCACGTTGGAAATTTTCATGCTGCCCTGTGCTCTTAAATATTTTCCACTCTAACTGGGAGCTGACTATAATTTCCATGCTAATAATCTCATGTATTCACATAGATGTAGTGATTGTGCTGGTGCCTAACAGCATGTAAGGAATAGGAATTGTTTGGTGTTACTTCTTGGGAGTCAAGGCTTTGTCAGGTGGCCAGACTTTGCAAACCTGTGTTTTCAGGGGTGGATTTTCAGCTGGAGTGGGGCAGATCTGTAGGGCTGCAGAAGAGAGCTGTGATTGTGGTTGATGAAGCCCAGGAGCTGCTGCTCTTCCATTGCAGCATTTCATGTTGGTCCTAACAGATCTTGGAGTCCTTGGGACTTGCTGCTGTGTAGAAGTTATTGAAAGAGGTTGTTCCTATGGTTTAGGAGAAGAATGTCCACATTTCTCCGGTGGGAAGCTAAGATGTGAAGGTAATGCAGCTAATCTTGGAAGTGCAGGAAGTAATTAACAGAGCCAGAGTCAAGATCAAGTTCTGTTCATCCCTTCTGACCATGAGGCTGACCTGGTTGATCATTTGTAGTTTGAGTTCTTGTCAAAAGAAAAAAAAAGTTAATATTTCTGACCTTTTGTTTGATGCTAAAGTAACTAGTGTGCAACAATTTTCATGGTGGGATGAGAAAAAAAGGCAAATGACAAACTGAATCACCTGTAAGCAGTTTTCTCCTATTTCTAGCCAGGGAGTAAATTGACTCAGAAGTGAATGTTCATTCTGATAACATCTATGTGCATAATATTCCCAACAGCCTTGGAGACCAGCCATTCTGTATGTAAAGCATGTAAACAACAACCTAGATTTATGGAAGAAAATACTGACATCTTATCTGAAAGTTGTTCTTTCTTTAATTGTATTCATTGATGGCAAGAGAAAGTGGCTTCAGTACATTCTTCAGTGATAGTGTGGATTGTTAGTCTTAAACTATCTTTAAGGTTGATTTGCTGCATATTCAGTTTCTTTTTTTTTTTTTTTTTTTGTAGGACCTTAGAAATCAACTAGAGAAATTACATGGTGAAATGACTGAGAAAGAAAAAGCAGTTGAACATCATTACAATATTCTTTTGAGTGAAAGCAATCAGAAGCTGCAGAGCCAAGAACTTGTTATAAGGCAGCTGACAGACAGTGTCAATCACAAGGATCTGCTGCTTGAGGTAGGTAGACTTACTCTGAAATGAAAAATGGAAAGTTATCATTTGATTTTGTATGGGGAATTATTACAAAGTCACATTTGTAGTTGGACTTATTGTTGATTTTGATGATAATCCTTCACTTCTCATAATACTGTATTTGCAGAACAGATCTATAATTACAGAGTGTGTGGCATTCACCAGGATTTCTTGTTAGGGTTTTGTGAAGCGTGTGGACAGAGGGGGAAGAAAGCTTTACTAATACTTATGTAGGATTGTCACTGTTGTAAAAGCTCTGAAGTGCTCATTATTTTCAGTTTATTGTGCACAAAGTGGAAATTGAGGAATAGGTATAGATACTGAAATATTTTATGTTTATGACCTGTATGAGAAGGTTCCTGCCTGAATGGTAACAGGCCCCTGCTCAGTTTTCACAGAGTAAAAAAAAAAGTAGTGATTGTATTCAGCCAGCAATGCAGAGTAGGAGTTGAGGTTGCTCTGTACCTGGAGACAAAGGTGCATGCCTTGACTTCATTTTTCAGTCCTGAGAAGTTTGCATAGGTGGGGAGAGCTGTGTATCTTTTGGTTTTGTTTCTGGTGTCTTAAACTGAGCTCTCTGTGCAAGGCACATGGATAACATGTTCCAGGTCATCCTTGGATATTCTCCTGTATTTTGTTAGGTTTTATATTTTGCAGTTTAAAATTAGAGTAAATAATGTAAAACTGCCTGTTTACTTTTGTTAGAGACTTGATGGAACAGTTAAAGAAAAGGATGCAGAGCTGCAGGAGCTCCAGAATAAGTGCAAGAACCTTTTAAGAGCTAATGAAGAACTTCAACTGAAAAATGAGGGCTTAGTAGAGGAGAAATGTGCTGCACAGACTCAACAGTCAATTATCAAGATAGTCAGAGAGCTGGAGGTGAGTTTTGCATAACTGGTCATTTTTAGGTAAGTACCTTAACTTCAGATTGAAGAGAATTTTGACTTTGGCTTCAAAGCTGTGGACTAATACATGTTGTAATTCACCATGTGTTGTGCTCTGATGAATTTATATGGCATCACTAAATTCTCTACTTTCAGATGTTTTGCCTGCCATAAAGAGATAGGTATTTTTGGTGGTTAGGGTAGACATAATTCACTGAGTGGGAGGATATCTGCATTTTTGGAGAGAGGTGCAGAGAAGAGTTTGTGTACTTTGGATAGATAAGGGGGAAGATTGCACAGAGCTGGTGACCACAGGAGATAAATGGAATGTGAGGATAAATATAGGTAGGAGTGAAAATGTGTCCAGGGCAAGAAGAAAACTGCTTTAAAGCAAAGAAGAACTTGTACAAAAATATGTATATTAAAAAAGGATGAGCAATATGTGCCCATTATTTTATTTGATGCCATGAATTGAAAAGACTTGTACTTGAAGTGAGAGGTCAAAATTCTAGTTTTAGAAGTACTTCCCTCTCTCTTTACCCTCCATTCTGTTCTAGCAAAATGAAGTCAGGTACTGTTAAATTTTTGAATCACTCCTTGACTCCATCAGTGCATCATTGAACAAATGAGCTACTTTTGAAGGTACATTTCTATTCTGTTTTTGTGTTGTTTGCAGCCTGGTGTGCTAAGGTTTCTAAAAGCATCAGGCAAAGTTAAAATAATTAGAGTGGTACACAGTAATGGTGGAGAAAGCTTTTTCATTTCTTTAATAATATGTCAGTCATTAATGAGATTTTCTCAAGGAAGCTCAAAATAAAGGGAGCCAATGGCAAAGGAAACATAAATGCAGTGTTTTGGGTCACATTCTGAACAGTCTGGTGGTGAGATGATGAATGTGATGGGCACTATAATTAACCATGGGAGAGACAAGAACGTGTGGAGTCCTGGTTATGTGACCAGCTCAGAGAAAAGGAGCTGCAGCCCTGTTTGCCTGGGCAGCAGTGAGGATTTATCCCACTGTATGGGAATGTGAAGACACAGAAAATGGTCTGGGAAAGGCTGGGGGGAAAATTCTCCTTCTGCGCAACAAACTGCAGTGCAAGCACCTAAGTTCTGTCACAAAGGGACCTAGGATGGAAAATCACAGGGAATGACTGGAAATCAAACAGTGACTTGCCTGTGCAGCCCTCGCTGGGTTCAGGTGGAGAAGCAGGGCAGGAGCAGTGGCAGGCAGTGCAGGTAATCACCCAGAGCCACCTTCTAATCACAGCCCATTCTCTGCTGCTGTGCACTCAGGGACTGAACAATAGCTAATCACAGCCCATTGTCCTCTCAGCTCAACCTCTGTGTCACCTATCTCCTGTGAGGACCCACTTGGGCATATTAATCACCAGTTTTTGGACACAGATTAGCCAGAGCTCTGCTCTCATTGGCTGCCTGGCACTCTTGGATGGCTTTGCTGTGCTGCACTGACTCTCAACAAATCATAGCTAGATCCTCCCCACCAGAGGGGAGAGACATCAGGCTCTTCAGCCTCACTGATCTTTTAAAGTTGAGGAAATTGATTGGAGAGATACAGAACTTTTCTCTCTTTCAGCATATCTTTGTACTCTATTTTAATATAATGATAAATTTTAAAGCAACCAACACACAGAGCTCTGCTGGGTGCCTTGGCCAGGCCAGGAAAGATAAATTACAGGTTCTAATTTTGGAGTTTGGATTTTTGAGCCACTGTCATGGTCTAGAGAGAGTGAGTGAGGCATTGATAATTAGGGGAGTGTGGCAACTTGTGACTCGAGGATCTCTGAAGTCTGAGTTAAATGTATTTTACAGACAAGGAATTTAGAAGTTTGAAGAAATGGCCAAATTCTAGTGATGGATGAATGGATGGATCAGTGAGGAGGTATAGATAATATCCTTCTCTCAGTCATTTATCCTTTAACCTTCAGAGATTTTAAAATGATCCTGAGGGTTGTTGGAAGCAGGAGAACATTCCGTGAGGCAACCAGATATTCTTGTGACGTTGCCAATAAGTTATTTATTGTGGGGGTATAAAACTTTTACTTTCATTGCTTACAATCTAGGGAACCTTTAATGAAAATAAGTTATGTTTTCCACCACTGCTGCTTCAGAATAGTATTTCACACTTAAATATAGACTTTAACATATTAGATTGCCTCCTTTCACGGGAATATAAATCCTTCACTGCAATATGGTCCTGGATGTCTTGCAGCTATCTCCTCTAACACATTTTCCCTCACACCATGTGTCAAGAGGTTTAATGTTTCATTAACTCCCACAGCATTACAGTCTATTTAAGTTACAGAGCTGCCTTATGTTTTGTGTACCGTCGGGGAGTTGATTGAAATAATTCACTCCTACGCGTTATTTAGAAATGACAGTAATAATGTACAAAAAAAAGGCATGTTCATGCTGCATCTTCTCATCCTTATTATTCATGAAAGATTCTGAAAAAATCAGGAACACTTCCTCGTGATTTTGCTAACCTTTACCTAGGTAGTTGAATTTAGAATTTAATAATTTGTATATAGCCTGTGACATTTGGAATTAAGAAACAGCTCATGTCTCCTGTTACACAGAAAGAGTTGGGAGGATTTCATGAGATTACTGAGATTTTGGTACAAATGGAGAATTCAACATATGAATCCTAAAAGGAACAGGGAAGTGGAACAGGGTTTGTGTGTGGCCCTGCTTTGTTCATGCAGCAGCCGTTCTTTCCTTCATTTGTGCTCCCTAACTCTGCACAGTGACATTGCTCTGCCAGGGCTTCAGGAAGAGCTTTAATTAGGATAGAGTTCTGTAGTGTCTTCAGTAATAATTGCAAGGTTTGGATCAGACATATGGAAGAGTTCACCAGAACTTTTAGCAGACTGTGAAATAACTAAATTAAGTGAAAAGATTATTTTTTTTCCTGTTGCTTTCTACGTCATTGGTCAGTGTTTGTGATCAAACTTTTCCAACTTAAATTACAACCCATGTATTTTTTGCTTAATGTCTGTTCTTGAAAGGCTGAGATTCCAGCACATTGGTAAGACTCCTTAATTTAGGCTTCAAGATCTACTTTTTAACATTTTTTATGAGATTATTACTGGCCTCTGGATCACCCACCTCCATCTGTTTTTGTGTTTCTTCAAGCTCAATCAGCAGCTTTGCTGGGAGCTCTTCCTCTGTTCATCTAGATAATAAATTCGATGTGAAGCTCAGGAGTTTGCACTTTGATACAGAATAGTATTTAATGTCTAAATTGCACTAAAACCTTGGAATGTCTCTTAGATGCAGCCTTTAGGTACTGTTAAATTTTTGAATCACTCCCCAACTCCATCAGTGCATCATGGTGTACAGATCATTGAACAAACGAGCTGTTTTTGAAGGTACTTTTCTTTTCTGTTTTTGTGTTGTTTGCAGCCTGGTGTGTCAAGGTTTCTAAAAGCATCGGGCAAAGTTAAAATAATTAGAGTGGTACACAGTAATGGTGGAGAAAGCTTTTTCATTTCTTTAATAATATGTCAGTCATTAACGAGATTTTCTCAAGGAGGATGATGGCAGCTGGACATGGAGCATTGTCCAAAGGCAAGGTCACTTCTTCAAAGTGGAGCATCAGTGGTAGAAGCTGCAGCAGGACCTGCCAGGCAGGTTACCTTAACTGGAATCACCTGATCACAGCTTGATTACACTTTCAAAATATTATTTAGCATATTTGCTGGCATATTGTGACGTAAGAGTGTAAATAATTAAAAGTAAACACCAGTTGTCCTTGCTTTTGTGCTGTTTACTTTGCAGAACACTGAATTGTTCAAATTAGCAGTCTTTGCATCTTTAGTGTGAATTAACGAGATTCTACTGTAGCTGATTTTTTTTTTGGTTGCAATTTCCTCCTTAGGAATTGCAGTTGGAATAATAACAGCTGCTTAAAACTCCTGGGTGCAGGTTTCTTCCTTGTTAATGATCTGTTCACTAATGATTTAGTATCTCTTAAGAGTTCCCTTAGCTGAAATTCCCCCTCAGCTGTGGCATTTTTTTTGTTCCTCCTTTCAGTTTTCCGTCAAAATAGAAAATGGAGAGAACCAAAAAGTCTTTAACAGAGGCAGAATTTGTGCCTGATATTAATACATCTAAATTTGCTGTAATATCCCAGTTATTTTCTCTTTGGAAATGACTGATATCTTAGATACTTTTACATAGTAAGTTCAAGAAAATACTCCATTAAATAGCTGTATTTTTTACTTCCTGCTGAAAAAGTGACTGTCTGGCTGTTTTGGAGTGAAAAAAGTCTGGGGAAATTAGTGGATCCTTACTGAGAATGTACCATAAGAGTTTATGTTTATTCTTATAATTATAATATCATTCTTTCTGTGAGCAAGACTGCAGATAAGCCATTTTCTTCACATGAATGAAGCAGCAGCTTGTAGTGTGCAAAAAACTGACTTATGGAATGTCTGATATATTCATCCTTTATTTGAGGTTCAATATAATCCTTCTTGTTCAGAGTTGGAACAGAATTTGCTGGATCTCCTGACCCCAAAAAAGCCAATTTTATCCAGAACACAAAGAGGACTTGTTCTAAAATGTGTGCTTGGAGCTTTGGCTTGTTTGCTCCCCTTCCCCTCCTCTGGGATAGCTGCCTGCCAGGCTGTTCCTGGTTTTTGGAACTTTGGGAATGAGGGTGCTTTCACTGGGGATGCAAAAAACTTCTGAGGCTGTGAGAAAAATTCTGGAGCACTGTTGGGATGTGTGATTCACTCAGGGTGAAACAGTCTTTGCCTCCTTCAGTAACAGCTGGATTTAAGGACAGTGAATAGTTCTCAGATCCATGTTGGGCACTGGTGATCCTGTTCAGAAAACTGGGATTTCAGCTTCTTTCACAAGTGCTTCAGGACACAAGCACACACATGGCCATAGACATGAAAATCACCTTGTAAGCACAGCATGTTCTTCTTTTCATTTAGGAAAATAAAGAAGCTGAATATGAGAAGCTGATCCTTGCTTTAAGGAAAGAACAGAATATTTATTCTACTCTAGTGAAGACCTTCAAGGAGTCAGATAGGTAAGTGCTTCTGTTGCTTCTGTTTTGAGGATAATCTGAATTCAAAGGGCAAAAGTCAGAAGTTGTGAAAAAAATGTGCAGCTTTACTGGAGATTAGTTTGTTCTGGCCAGTTGTTTATAAGCTCTCTGATGTAGTCTCCAAAGAGAAATATTTATGTGAGTTTCTATTATCTAAATTACTTAAATGTTTCTGAAAATGTTTCTTTTCAGATTGGAATCTCAAATGAGCCCTGTTTCCTGTTTTTAGGTATCAAAGTGAGCAGCTGGATTTTCCATACTTAGGTCTTGGTTTTTGTCGTCTGTTGTAAAACCAAATTGCAGTGAACTTTCGTGCAATGGACAATTTGGCATTTTTTACTCCTAAAATATAGATAATGCTTATCTTAAAAGTGACACTGAGAATTTTGATGAGAATATAAATATGCAAGATTTGGGAGAAGGTTAAACAAAACAAAGTAATTGAAGTTTGCATAGTACTCTTTCAATGTAAAGCATTGGACTGAGTGGCAGGAGCAAGTGGTTTTTAACCTTTTAAAATCAAAGAACCCAACAATTTAGAAAGAAATCTTCAGCCTACTCTGTATCCTGTTGTTTCTTGGCAGTTGAGGAGGAGACATTATGATAAAGAAAATTCTTAGTCTGTAGACAAATGAAATTTAAATGTTTTATACAAAATTTACTGTTGTAATTGCAAATTTCTTAATGAAGAATTTAAAACATTTCAGAGCCAGCTTCTGAAAGCAATGGCTTATACCTGCCAGCTTTGGAGGAATGTTTATTTATATTTTGCAGTTGTTTTATAGACCACTATAGTTTGGAAACCATAAAGAGAAGTAGCACTAGACTAGATGAGATTTGTGTGTGAGTTAATCACTCAGCAGCAATGCCAGCTTGTGCTTGGCCACAGCACAATACTAAATATACTAAAAATACTAAAAAAATAATGCTAGTAGTCAGCTTCTGGAGATGATTACTGATTTCACATGAAGAGTGGGAGCTGGCAGTGGCTCCTGCTCTGCGAGGGGCTCCACATCTGTGCAGCAACAACAGCAAAGCAGCATGGTCTGAACCTGCCTGTTCCTAGAATGCCTTCCAAACAAGGAAACCCTCAACTGCAGGTGGAATCACTGGGCCTTTGCAATCAGATTCTGTAGGATCAGGATGGTTAGTCCTTGTGGGTCTCAGAGTCAGTCAAAGAGAGAAACTGAGAGTTTCTAGCCAGGCAGAAGCCTGGGAAAGAGTTAGAAAAGAATATAAATAATTCTTTATCTCTCTTATTATTCACATTATTTATAATTAAGTTCTATCACTATACATCAAACACTTTATACCAATAATATTATTTTCACTTCAAAACCAATAAAATTAATCCTCACAAAACTCTATATGAAAAAACAATATATTTTAAATAAACCAGATTTTTACTCTCAGCAACCTTCTAATCAAAGTCTTCTCATGCCCATCCTGCCTCAGCAGCGACAAGTCCTGATCCTGAGGTGGGATCTTGGGATGCATGGAGCAGTCAGTGCCTGTTGTGCCACAGCAGCAGAGGAGCGCAATGAGCCAGGGCTTGGAGCTGCTCTTATTCCTCCATCTCTCACTTTTGGGGGCTGGAAACTTCATCAAGACTTGAATCTTAAATTTCTGGGGAATGGGTAAACAAGCCCTGCAGATACACAGATGAGGAAGCTGGGTTTAATTGCCATCAGCAGTGACATGGATTTTGGGCAAACATCTGTTTTCTTGCTGACATCTTCTTTTAGGCGTTATTTATTTTAAGCAACCTGGGTGCTTATTTTTCAAAATGAGCTACTGGATGTCAGGACCAAAGACATTCCTTCTCTCTCCAAGAGGGGAATCAGTGCCTGTTCTTATAAAACTCATGAAAATGAGAAAATGTGCTTATGTGGCTTCTAGTCATGTGTTGGTTTTGTTTTATTCTTAATCTTTTTTTTTTGTTGAGCATTTAAGAGAGCTCTCACTTCAAAGAAGCTCTTGTATGAGGAAGAATTGGTTAAAGCAGAATTCCTTGTGCAGGATCCCCTGACAACAGCACACTTGTCAGGAGACAGACTGGGAGGCTTTTCATACATGTAGCCTTTTAATTAATGTGCATCTGCAATACTCTGTTATTCTCATGCAAGTGTGATGTGCTCTGTGTTTCTGCACAGTCTCCCATCAGGTGGATTGAAATTTTTTTAAAGATCCTTGAATTCTCTGTCATTTAGTGCAGTGGCTTGGAAATTCTGCAGCAGCTTAATTTATCTTAAAACACTAAGTGAAATAAATGCACAAATAAATAATACTAAGAGTTCAGTAACACCTTCTTATTTGTTTTTTATTAAATCAAATTTATTTCATTCTCTTGCAATTTCAGGTTGGTTTATTTTCAGCACTGAAATATTTTTACAGATTGATCAGAACTGCCTTGTTGGTGTAGTTGAAGGGTGTGGGAAAATGTAGCAAGGGGCAGCTGATTCTGGGGCCTGAGGGGCAGCTGGTGCTGAAGAGCTCCAGAAGCAAAGATGCTTAAAGATTAATTCACCACAACAAATTATAAATTCAAAGTTTGCACATTTATACCCCCATTGTGGTAACTGAGACAACTGAGACAATTTAGAACTCAAGGAGTCTTTTTACAGACTGTGGATAAATGAAGAAATAAAGCAGTTAGTTGTGTCTGGGTCCTATTTTCAATGAAACAGGATCTTTTGATATTTTTCCTAAGTGCAGGATTAGATTATCTGGTGCAGCTCTGTGGCAAGGGAACAAAGTTTCCATGGTCACCACATAATGGAATACACAAAGCCATCAGCATTATGTGATAATGATGTTTTTCTGGCATAGTTTTTAGAAGATAGTAATTTAGATTTTCCTTAAAAAGAACTGTTCAGAAAGAGGCTGCTAGAAGAGCTCTGTCATGGGGAAGCTGATTTAGGCAGCAGAGCCCAAAAGAGCAGGAAAATGCTATGTATATAAACATTTAATCTCCTCTTTCTATGTAGGGATTTGTTTGTGCTTATGCATCAGAGTGATGGAAGTGTGGGATGAAACCCAGCCATGGGGAATGGGAAATGGGTGCAAGCCTGCGTGGAGAAAAAAAAACAGTGCACACCAGAATGTTTTGAATTGAATCTCAGAGATGTATTTGTTCTTTTTTTTTTTTTTTTTTTTTTTTCCCAGTATAAATAGCTTGCAAGTGGAACTGAACAACATTTTCATGTTGAGAAAACAACTGGAAGAAGATGTTTTAGGTAACAGGAATCTCCAGAAGATCTTACAAGATCAGATTAAGGACATGAAAAATCACAAAGGTTTGTATCCATGCCGAGCCCAACCTTCCTCTTGCACAAAAGGAAAGTGGTTTTATTACAGTCAGTTTGCTGGCATGGAGAAAAAATATTTGAGAATAAAAAAGGTGTGAAAATACTTATTTTTGAAAGATGTGAAAAGATTCCTTTTTGACTTTTTATACTGCAGCTGATTTGGTGGATTTGTAACAGAATGTCTTGGAGCAATCAGGGCACATACAGAGGGACAGTTTCTCTCTTTCCATGCAGCAAATGTTAGAAATTCCATGGCAATTCTACTGCAGGGATCATTTCATGCTCCCTACAGCTTTGTACTCACAGAGTTTACTGTTTTCCACAAAAGTCAAAGATTCCTGCCTTGGAATCCCTCGGTGCCCGTGGGATCACTTTCTGACCATGGGGTGTAATTACTTTCCAAAGAGTTTGTGGCTCAGGCACTGCTAATCTCTTCCTAACAGAAGTTTTTCCAGAGAAAGAAAAAAAATACCCAGAAGTTCTGTTACTTAGTAATTCAGAAAAAGTAGAGCTTATAAATATAGCTTAGCTTCTGGCTTTTTTGCTGTATGTCTTGGGAGGTGTTTTTAGTATATTCTTAGATATAGAAAAGAATAATATAAGTGGGTATCATTAAATAGTTTACTGCATATGTACAAGATGTTTCTGTTTTATCCCATAGGGGATATATAAATAACAGTAAAGCCTGTTCACTTCCCCTTTCAACTTAGATTTTCAATTTTAGCATCACTTGACAGCTCTGATAAGTGACAAAAGGTAAACTTCAGCTGTTTCAGAGTTTCCAACCTCAAAAGCCCAGAGATAATCAACAACCAGGGTGGGCCAAAGGGTCTTGTGGATTCTTCAGGGTCCTCAGGAGCTGTTGTGCTGAGGGTGAGGCTGCTGGGAATAAAGGCTGAAAAATTAGTAATGATTTGTGACTTTTGGGTCCTTGCAGCAGCCACGGGATCAGTGTCAGAACTGGGAGCAGGATTTGCATGTCTCTTCTTTGTCCTAATTTAGTTATGCTTTCTTCCTATCTAATGAGATTTATATATAGAATTGACTGTTGTTTATATCGTAAATAAACAGGTGTTTATTGAAACATAAATAATTCCTGCAGTTACAGAGGCAGTGAATAAGTAACTATTTTCCAATAGTTATATCCAGTTAATTACTGCATTCTTTTGACCCAAAAGTAAAATAAGTTAATTTACTTTGTCTAACCTGGCATTTTTCCTTGAGACCTTGAGTCCATGCTCATAAAACTATAGTTAAAATAGAATAACTATTCATGCCTAACTTATCCTTCCTAAAAGTTCTTTCTAATTGTAATGCTAAATATGTAAATTATAGTTCAGAATTACATTCACAACTCGTGCTGATAACCACAGAAAATTCAGCCACAGAAAATGGAGCAAGTCTGTGTGACAGAAGCACAAAGAAATATAAGGACAAATTTTTTTCAATTAAACAGAAAGCTTATTTTGGGAATGAAACATTCTAACTGGCCTCCCACAGACTTACTGGAAGGTTCTTATTGGAAATGTCCTGTGCATTCTGTGCTGTGTTTTCCTGCAAATGGACTTTCTGAAATAACCTCTGTCCTTGGCTATTTTGGCAGATGAAACTTTCTCTTTCTGTGGAGATCAAACTTCTTATATGAGTATCTGTTTAGGAGAACAAGACCATTTAAGCCTTCAGGTAGACCATCTGTCTCTGGAAGAACTTAAAAAAAAGGTATTGATCTTTTTTATTATTTACTCTTCCTAATGGCTTAATTCTGCTTTGTTTCTGTATCTCTCACAGAAGCATTTATTTAGGTACAGTTCGGTAGTTCTGAAAGGATTTGAAGCTGCCATCTCTGTGGTTTGTGACCCACCTTTTATAAACTATTTAGACTTTGTTACACCCTTGGGTTTCAGAATCAGCTGAAAGCTGAGGGATTTGCAGCCAGGGTTTTGTGGTCCTGGACACCTGCACTCAAGGTTTTGACTCAGTACAAGTTTCAGACTTCATCTACATCAACTCCAAAGAAAGGTTTTGCCTTGAGCATCCCACAATGTGTATTTCATGTACCTGCATTAATCATGGAGGGGGTGGTGTCTGTACTCTATATTCTGTACAGCACACTCCATCCCAGGATTTGCAAATCTTTTGGTAAATAAGACATGTCATAAAATAACCCTGAGGTGAGTTCTCTATTGTGTGTAAGGAGAACTGAAATTCACAGAGATTAAATGTGCAGACCAAACAATAAATGAGTATTGGAATTCAGAAACTTCTTATCTTTCTCCTGATCCTGTGCAGAGACATCTGATCCATGCACCAGTTCATGACAAGGAATAATTTTGAATATGATTGGTTGGGAGTGAGCATAAGTGAAGTTTTTCTGTTTCTCAGGGACAGCTGAATTGTAGGCAGGTGCTCATGCTCTGGAGGTGGGTAGTCTGAAGGAAGGAAGTTTGTCTTACTTGGAGCAGGTGTCCCTAAAAAAAACCCAGATTGTGTCCCAGTGTCATTCTGGGGTTTCACCACTTTTATCTCTGAGCATGTTCCCTTCAGAAGGCTCAGGGACACTCATTAACAAAAGATATTTATAAGCAATTTCTTACTGGAAAAGGGGTGTGACTGAAAGCTGACCTGGTTTTCCAAGTATATTAACTGGTCTGATCAAAAGATTTCACTTTTTTCTCCAAACATTGCCTTGATACATTTCATGGATTTCTGGCCATGAGAGTTTTGAACCCAAGTACCCAACAGACTCTGTGTCTGTGAAACTGCTCAGAATGAGAGTGGCTTTTAAAGGGGGTTGGAGAGAGAAGAACAGCTTGTTCCTGAATGCTGCTTCTTTCCAGTAGTGCTGTTTTTTCTTGCATTAAGTGCTTCTTTTCAAATCAGCTGTTTGTGTGAGGTGCCCTCAGGTTTGTTCTTGCTACTGAGTTGTGAAACTTGTTATCTAAACTTAATAACTGCCTGTGAACTACAGTGTTCCAAATGAAGGTACTTTGAGCAATAATTCACAAATAGAGAAGCATGTTTCCATACCTGGGGAGATTAACACAGGACCAGATACACAAACCCAGGCTTCCAAATGTGCAGCTTGCATTTAGCTGGAGATTTATCTGCCATCATTTGTTTTCCTACTAGTTTGGATGTTACCAGTTCTTGTTCTTCCTTTGGTTATTTAGGTTACTGACCTGCTCCTGATGGTCAAAGAGCTGCAGTCAATTAATCAAGAGCTTAAGGTGAGACAGTCTGGGTGTTGCACAAAGGATTCTCAAGGGAAGGAAGCACTGGAAATGCTAAACCACAGAGAGGTAGGTTTTCTGTTCTAAAGCAGTGAGTCTGGATCTCACATCTAATCTGCCTTGTGGAGTCGTTTACATCAGTGCAGGAGTGTAAAGCCCTTGGGGCTGAGGTTGCTAATTCCTTATAATAACTTTTTAAATTAATGATGTAAACAACTTTAACATGTTAGCACGACAGAGAAGCTCCTCAATGCAAGTGTTCAGTGATGTGTCAAGTTGATTTTAGGGAAGCAACATACTCATTTAAATATTAATTGGGTCTGCGATCTATTTGTTTTGTCAGTTGAAGGGAGGGAAATAGTTAATTTTACAAAGAAGGCAATATCTTAAAAAACATTTTAGTTATTCCTGAAAGTCTGTTTGCTATTGCATAGTTATTCCCAGGCTGTGTCTAATTATTTAAATTTCCTTCAGACCTATGATTCATCTTCAAAATACAAGGGTTAGGTTTAGCCAAAACCCAAGGAATAGCACTTCAGCTCACCTACACATGTGGCTATTTCTTCATATAGAATAAAAAAGTACATGAAGAAGGGGCCAGCACTGTAGTGGTTGCTGAGAGTTGCAAGGAAATAATCCTTGCTGGGATTTCCCCAGAGCTGGAACTGTCCTCAGCTCTGGGGAAGGAGAGGCCTTGGCAAAATCCTTGCACTGGGAACATTTTGGGTGCTGGGTCCCCACGTGTGTGAGTGGTGAAGGTTGTTCAGGAGGTTCTGGAAATTATTGGAAAGTATTACTTGAAATGTAATACTTGGAAAGTATTACTTGAAATGTGGCTGGTTTTGTGGCTTTTGCTTTCAGTTCCATCATTGTGCAGAATGTATTGAAGAGGAAGAAGAAAATATGAAAGGAATGATGATGGTGCTGGTACTTTGTGTCTTGAATTTCTGAATTAAACTCAAAAGAACAAGATTAAAAATTAGTTTGAATCAGTTCCATGCAGGACTGACTGATTCAAGAACTGGGACTGTGGAATTAACGTTTTTTCTGCACAATTCAGGAAAAAGCTCTTGTCTTTTCCTGGATATGCTGCAGGTATACTGGGACAGCCACAAAATATTTTTGCTTCTTCAATTTTAAGACACAGGCATGCTGTCTTTAATTGAAGTATATTTTAAATTAGAAACAGACCTTTAGGTGTGCTGTGGTTTTATTGAAATGGTGAATTTATTTGTTTGGGAGAAGAGCTGGTGGGTGATCCCTCTCCGGGTGCCTGCACTCTCCATAATTAACATTTTTAGCAATTTGTCTCGTCATCCTGCAGAGGGCTCTGCATCCCCGTGGATGCCAGAGTGAATTCCAAAGGAATTCCTGTCCTGTGCCAGGATTATCGTGACAGGATGCTCTGTGCTCCTGCTTGTCTCGACATGACAGCTGCATACAGGGCTGCTCACTGAGGAAGCTGCAGCATCAGATGTAGGATGACACAGAGTGAAGCTTGTAAAATGTAAATAAACCTCAATATTCTGCAGAAGGAAATAGGAAAGTTAAATATGGATTTTAATCAGTGCCAGGATGACTGTAGTACTATGGAGCTCAAAAATGAAAGGATCTTTAGATAGAAGTTTTCAGTTCAAAAGCTATCTTTTTATCAGGTGTAGCAATAAATGGATATTGGGTTATGGCTGTGACAACAGTGTGTTTTGCACATTAACAGCCACTCTCAAAAGCTCCCTACATTTTTTTTCGTGTTTTTTGAGCTGGGATTTGTTGGCAGATAGTGCTGGGATGACACTGACATCTGTGTTGTAAGAGGAATTTGGATATACATGGGAAAAGGGATCTTCCTCAGGTTGTTAAAGTGCTCCCATCCTGCTTTTCCTTCCCAAAGGCAGAGCAGAAATGAGAGGAATGTGCACCTTGGTGCCTCTGCAGGCTCTGACAGCCCCTTGTCCTCTGCTCCTTGGCTTCCTGTTGGTGCTGGGAGGGAGGAGGAGGAGAGGAAAAGGTTGTTTTTGTGCTGTCCTCTGAACATCTGCCTTCTCAGAGAGGAGCAGCCTCAGTGATTTCAGCCTTCAGGGCTCTGGGGAGCTTTGCAAACCAAGCACATCAGTGCTTCATTTAGGAAAAACATTCTCCTGCTTGTCAGTCTCCACGGAAATGCTTTAAAACAGGCAGCTTATTTTTGGTAGACTTATCTTTCTGGCCTTAAGACACTTATTTTCTTTTAATATTTTGTTGCACATGAGGTTATATTCCTTGGAGTACAGGACATGTCAGCCCCTCAGACACAGGACCATAGGAGCAGGCTCAGCCTGCAGTGATTTATTGTTGCAGTGTATTTACAACCTGTTGGTCTTATGCAGTAATTTCGTTAATGAATCCTCACTTATTAAACCAAATACTAGCCTGGGAAAAGCTGATACTAAATAATGTTGACCCATAAAAGGTAGTTGCATTGCATGGATAAGTTATATGGGCAAATAAATTTATTTTTTATACCTAAATGTAGGGTTTGTCCTGAACCTCCACAGGGAAGATTCAACCTAAAGAGGTTTTTTTTTTTTAATAATAGTTAACATTATTGGACTTTTGGCATCCCACGATTGCAACAAAATTTTTTTTTGTAACGCATGCCCTTGTTATATACCCTAACCCCCTCTGTGCCTTTCACCAGCTTTCAAATTGTCTTTACTCTGTGTTGTCCTACAAAACCAAGTCTGAGTGAAAATACCAAGATAGCCCAAACATGACTTTAAAATCAGTTTTCCATATAGAATTCTAATTGTAAAATGCAAATATATTAATACTCTGCACCATCCAGTTTGTGCCTTTTAAAATTCATACCTAAAACCATAAGACTTGTTTATACTGCAAGGGCTTGGGAGATAAAAGGATTTTTTTCATTAATTTCACATATATATGTATATATATTTTTAATCTATATATGTATTTATATATGCATACATTCACTGCATACTCAATTAAAAAATCAAAATCAAACCACACACATCCATTCAATTCCCAGTGTTGTGAGGAAGCAGAGCTAACTCTGTCCCACACAGGTTGGGATGCTGTGTGTCAGGGCTGTGTCCTACCCATGGATTAGGCATAATTAGAATTTCCAGAGGAGCCACAGAGATGCTCCAGGGCTGGAGCCCCTCTGGAGCCAGGCTGGGGGAGCTGGGGGGGCTCACCTGGAGAGGAGAAGCTCCAGGGGGAGCTCAGAGATCTTCCAGGGCCTGAAGGAGCTCCAGGAGAGCTGGAGAGGGACTGGGGACAAGGGACAGGACACAGGGAATGGCCTTGAGATGAAGGAGTGCAGTTTTAGGAATTTCTTGCTAGTATTAGGAAGAAATCCTTCCCTGTGAGGGTGGGAAGGCCCTGGCACAGGGTGCCCAGAGAAGCCTCTGGATCCCTGAAGTGCCCAAGAGCATCCAGCAAACCAAAGGGATTCTGCTCCTGCTCTCAGTGATGCTGCTCAATGCAAGTGTTCAGTGATATGTCAAGTTGATTTTAGGGAAGCAACATACTCATTTAAATATTAATTGGGTCTGTGATCTATTTGTTTTGTTGATTGAAAGGGAGGGAAATAGTTAATTTTAGAAAGAAAGCAATATCTTAAAAAAACATTTAATTATTCCTGAAAGTCTATTTGCTATTGCATAGTCATTCCCAGGCTGTGTCTAATTATTTAAGAGTTTCCTTCAGATCTCTGATGCATCTTCAAAATACAAGGGTTAGGTTTAGCCAAAACCCAAGGAATAGCACTTCAGCTCACCTAAACACGTGGCTATTTCTTCATATAGAATAAAAAAGTACATGAAGAAGGGACCAGCACTGTAGTGGTTGCTGCTCCTAAAAAAGCTGAGTCCTCTTCCTCCTCTTTGGTCAGGCAATGAGAGATAGGTTGGGTTCTGTGGAAAATAGGGAGTAAAAGATGATTTGGCACTGTTTGCTGCAATTGGGCAAATTTAGGCATAGACACAGCAGATTGTAACCTTCAGTGGCACAGTAAATCTTTCTAGTGTATAGCTAGCCACATGTGTTTGCTTTTAAAAGCATCTATTTCTTGAATGCTGGAGAAGAGCCTAAATTTTGTAGCAAATAAAAATAAATTCTGGAAATTGGAAAATAAAATAGGCAGAATGGGGACATGACTGAGGATACAGTGTTCCTTTACCATGAGAGGTTAAATGGTTTTTATATGTTCTATAAATTCTGAGGAGGAAGGGTTAAATAAAAATGAAGGAATGTAGAAGATAAAGTTTCACTTTATTTGATATAAGTAATTCCTGGGATTTATATTAATTTTCTTTGATCTTGTTGAAGGAATCTAATTCAGTGTTTGTTACTTTGTATTACAGGCTTTTTTATTTTTCTTTTAAGACATATCACTGACTTATTTATGCACGTTTCATATCACAGTATTTTTTTTTGTGCTACATTTTCACATCATTCCATACTTTGTGTAGTGTCTTGAAACAACAGAGAAGCCTGTGATGCAGCCTGAAGATGGTGACAATGACAGGAAGGTGCAGAACAGTCAGTTTTGTGAGAGGGTCAGTCAGGTAGGAACGTTGTGGTACAGTGCTCTCTTCTCTGCATGCCTTTAAAATGTCTTCATTTTCTTAGAGCATAAAGTCTTGCAAACGAAAGATACTTTTCTTGGTATCTGATTTTGCTTTCAACTAATTGTTATCCTGAAGATCTTCTGGAAGCTTTTTCCTATATTTCTGGGCTGATTTTGCATTCAAGATTGCTTTCATTGTGGACTTTGTTTTCTGTTGTTTGAGTACTAACCCTGAATGGGGGTGGCAGAGTCCTTTGAAATTGTGTTTCTTTGGATCCACACAGGTTGATCTCCTGCTTCCATTGCAGTCAGGCCTGGAGTACAAATTGTGTGAGATTCACTCACTGTGATTGAGGCAAAAATCCTGTAGATCTTTCTTTAGGGTTGAAATGCTTGATAACTTGGTAAATGTTAAACTGCATTTTCATACAAACAGGAATCTGCTGTCCTCTCAATCTAATCAATGTAAAGAAAGCATCATGCAATCATAAAATAACTCAGGTTGCAAACTGGTTTGTAATGTTGAATAAGGATAATATTTTGCTCTATGAAATCTGTAATTTCTGTGGTTCTCTGTTTACCAGGTATGCTTTCAAGTATCTTTGGATTTTCCTTGTGATGTGGATAAACAGGTAAGTGATGTATTGTAAAACTTCTCTTGGCCCTTGTTGCTGATGGGAATTGCACCCAAATGGGCCCAGATTGGATTCTCATGTCATTGCTGCAGATTTTGGTTGTTTAATTGGGGTTTGAATGGCTGTAGAGATCCCAGGTAGAAATTCCCTTGGACACATCCATGCTGTTCTATACAGAAAGTTTGCAGCTTGTAAATGCTTCCAAGTTTTGTCCTGTCCCAGTCATCAGGGCTTGAATTTGGAGATCCCAGGACAGAATCTGTACTGTACATACAGATGATTCAAAGCTGAGCTAATAAAATTGTTAGCTGCAGTCTGCAGGCAACATTCCAGAAGTTTCATACCTCTTGTTAGATAAAGACCTTTGGGGAAATCTTCTTACTCCTTACTAAACAACTGATCCCTATGAATTAATCATATGAAATAGATGTTAATTAGTTTTTCTATTAATAAATAGTCAGCAAAATGTCTGTGGATGCTTCTTAATGTAGATAAAGAGCATCAGGAATTGCAGAACCTGATTACAGAAAGATTACAGCCCTGAATTTAATAGAACATTACATACCTGTGTAATAAGACAATGTTTGCAATTTTTTAACAGATAACTCCATCAGGCTATTCAGAGAGTTTCTGTAAAGACAGACATTATAGGAGTCCAATTAAGCCTCAATTTGAGCATGATACAACTGACAAACACTTGGGCAGAACAGGAATGAGTGAACATGAAACAGAAGAGAACTTGCTCACATCTCTTCTAAGAGAAAATAGAACATCTGTGCTAGAATCTACGTAAGTATGAGGGATATGCACTGCTTTTGACAGTATTTCTATTTGAGAAGAGAATAAGGTAATTTTGCTAAAGTGAATTTAGATAATGGCACTGTCTAATTTACCTGAGAGATTGGCAAGGCACCTTCAGAGCCATTTTAGTCTATCATGCAATTAGGTAATTAGGGAACACACTATCAGTAGAAATCCTTAAAAAAAAAAACCACTGTAAGAAAGAAACTCTGCAAAGTTACTGATCCAGGGAGTTTTACTGTAGGAACTGATTGTTTCCAGGATGGGGTCTGACAAAGTCAAAGGGCTTAGTTGACAGTAGCTGGTGTTTTTGTTGAAAAAACCAAACTGTCTGAGAGCACAGGCTAGTGAAAAGTGGTGTGGTGGAAGGGACAACAGTTTACTGCTGTAAAAACAATGTGTAAAAGGATCTAAGGATGGAGGAGTTGGAGTTACAGTGACTTTCTACAGGGAAAATTTTGAATGGATGGTGCTGCACACTGCGTGCCCTTTGCCACTTCTCCTGGACTGCCTGAACAGGGCTTTGCTGCTCTCAGTTCAGGGAGTTTGGGCCCCTGTCCTGCACTTGACTAAAGGGTTATTCCAGTGCCACCACCTGGAGGACTGCCTGAGCTATATTCCAAGTTCTTGGGTCACTTTTCATGCAGGAGAAAACACTTGTTGACCCAAATCTATACAAGCGTTACTGGCCCCACTGGAATTCAAGAGAGTGTGTGGGTTACACTGAAATTTGATCAATTCCCAGCTGAAGTGCTCATTTCCATAGGAACTGGACAATGTCAAGCAAGAAAAACCTTTATAGGAAAACCACACCGCCTGACTGATTTACCCCAGTTTCATGCCCACACCACTTTATCTCCTGGTTCAGCACTGAGTTACAGCTCATTATCATGTTCCTTTCCTTGTTCTGTAGCTCCTTTTCCTTCTCCAGTTGCTTTCCTGGTCTCTGGACTGACTATATGCATAATTCTGTGACTTTCCAGTGCCTGTCAGTGCTGGGAGTAGAATCTCCAGTGGAGTTACACAAGTCAAGCCCTGGTTTCTGTGTTCACCATGCTGCACTTGGCTTCACTCAGGCAATTCTATATTTTCACATCACTATTTAAAACTCTCCCAACAGGCATAAATTGTCTTAGTTGTCACAGGAGTAGTTAGTGGTGAATGAGGAGCTACTACTCCCTCAGAAATGAAGAGAAAACATTGTTTATTTGTTATCTTTACTTAAAAGTTGGCTAATGAGTAATACTAGCACCGTCATCTTTACCACTCTAGTGTGTAATTTTTCCTGTGCTCAAGTATAAATGACCAGGCTGATGGGTGATGAGCCTGTGCTTTGCATAGCTGAATTCTCACTAATGCCATTAGATGCCAGAGGAAGCCATAAAAAGCCTAGTTAGCTTCTACCATTTCAAATGCTAAATGATACAAATGCAGTTGTTTAAAACTCTGGTTTATATGTTTAATGGCACAAACAGCTCTCTGTTGGACACATGAAATTATCTCTAGAATTTCAGAGCTTGCTTGTGCTTTAAATGCCTCTTACTTGGCTTCAGTTTCTCTTAAAACATTGCTTTCCAAACTGCTGTCCATGAGCTGCTAGTTATCCATGGGACAGTTTGGTGTCTGTAATGAGCTGGTTTTGCAGGCTTTTTGGCTGATTTCTCAGTTTTCATCTTCACTGTTCCATTAGAAATTCATGGAGGAGTAGATTTGCACAAAAAATCAACATCAGGGCCAGGAGTTGCACTCTGATGGTCCTTGTGTGTTCTTAACTTGGCTTAATCTATGATTTTATGGTCTAGAGTCTGGTGTGGTGTTGGTATAAATTAACTTTTAAGGTAGAGAGTAAACTTTTTGAGAATCTATTCATATTTCTTGTATTTCTGTGTTAAATAAGAGAAAAGCCATGATGAGGCAATTTATGATATAATACATGTTGTGAAAAGGTTCCAAAAATTCTGTTAGTAAGTAATTCATTAGTGAGTAAAACAGAACCTCCTGGGAATTTCAGATATGTCACAACACAGCAGAAGGGTTTCTTGGAAGGTATTTTTGTTTGCTTAAATAAAAATCTAAATTCATGTCTTTTCTCTCCTCTTTCCTGAGTGTAGCAGACAAGAACAAATGAAAATTGTAAATGAACTGTTAGATCATCTGAACACGACAGAGGAAGAATGTTCAAGTGAAGATATAGAGAAAAAGGATGAAAAAGATCTTAGGCAAATGATTATTCAACTAAGAGCTCAACTCAAACATTTCAAGCAGGTCACTAAATTCTTAAAGCAGCGAGTAGAATTGAAATCAACTTTTGATGGGGAGGAGAAGCTTTACCCAGATGCAGTGCCACAGATTAATAAAGCGAGTCAGTCGCTGAAAGTGGAATTGAAAGATGCAGCTATGCAAACAATGACTTTAGAGAGTAATGTCATGAGATTCAAACATGAAGGCAAGAAAGGAGCCTCAGAAGAAAAGTCAAAATATTCAAGATTAAATGCAGAAGCAGAACATCAGCAAGAAAATGTGTATAAGAAGGGTGAACAGCATGAAAGACTTTCTTTTACTAGAACAAATGAAGTAAGTTTATTCTCTTTTTTGTACTTAGGGAGTAGATGTATAAAAGGGAAAAATATGTTTCATTTCTAGTATTAAATCTTACTTTTGTATGACTTTTAATATTAGGAAAAGAGATGTAAGCCAAATATATTTTAGATAATTGTTCTTAATGTTCAGAGCTTTTCATCTCCTACTTCAGCATGCTTTAAAACGTTAATTAATTGAATTTCAGTCCTCCCTGGGACCACATACTCGTAAACATTACAGCTTTTGGAAAAAGAGAGTCTGTGTTTCTTGTTCATAATGCACAGAACTAGAGCATTCAGAACTGATGAATTCTAAATGGCAAAACGTGTTCTAGAAAATTCCAGATTTGCATCACATCTGGAAGCAGGCTGTGGAGGGGTCAGTGGGACACTTCCACAAACTCAAATCTTAATTTTAGGCGTTTATTAACAGCCTGTCATTGTGTCTGGCTTCCTGGGAAGTGTGGTCAGGAGTGCCCTGTGGAATGGGAGCAGTTTGGGACCTGAGTGCACAGAGTCTGTTCTGGGACTGCGGGCAGGGTGGGCTCGGGCCAGAGGGGTTTTGAAGCCTCCTGTCTGCAGGCAGCGTGTGATCCCAAACAAAGAGGTGGGAAAACAGTGTCTGCTAAAGAGTTCTGTGTATTGTTTCAGCAGCAGTGATAGAAATGAAGTTGAAAACTCTTTGAAGATCTTGGCTCCTGCAGAGCAGACAAAGGGGAGCGTTGCTTTTGATTTTATGTACTGCTAACAGGGAATGTTGTAGCACCTTCTGCAAAGAGTGGTTTCCATAACTTTAGTGATCAAGAGAATTTTGAGGTGTAGCAATTAGGAGCAGTTAATTTTTATTCTGGCTTATTCCTCTTGGGTTCGTTTTTCTGAAGGAAGGGGCTTGCAAATGAAGTGGTGTTGATAAGGCTTTGTCCTGGGCATGAAGTGACAGGACAAGGGGGAATGGCCTGAAGGTGAAGGAGGGCAAGATACTGAGATATTAAAGATGGAATATTAGGGAAAAAATTCTTCCCTGTGAGGGTGGTGAGGCCCTGGCACAGTGTGCCCAGAGAAGGTGGCTACTCCATCCCTGGAAGTGTCCAAGGCCAGGCTGGACAGGGCTGGAGCAGCCTGGGACAGTGGGAGGTGTCCCTGCCATGGCAGGGGGTGGAATGAGTTGTCCCTTCCAACCCAAGCTATTCCATGATTTTCTGATTCTTTCTGCAATCTTCTTGTTTTCTTTCAAGTTCCCTGAGTTTCAGTTTGCTGTTCTCACTCATCATTTCCCAGATTCTTCACTGGTTTAATCAGTGGCACCCTCAATGCAGCCCTTGAATGAGTTGCTTTAAAAGCTTTCTTGTTTGGACTAATGCACTGTATCTTTAGCTTTGGAATGGCTTTTATAAATAATTTGATGTAGCCAGCTGAAGTGGCCTTTGGGTAATCTGGGTGACAAATGTGTCTGTGCCACAGCCCTGAGACAGCTGGAAATGGTTTGATGTTATTAAAGCAGTTTAGTTAGCTGGAACTTCTGGATTTATTTTGCAGCCTGTGAAGGATACTGTTCTCATACATGTCCAAAAGGAATTGAGGATGGCATTTGGAAAATGGAACTTGCTTTTTATGATTTTAAATTGTGTAAAGACTGTAATTGCTGAGAAGTAAATGTGGAAAGGTATTTCAGAATACATTGGGTGGTGAAAGAAATTAGGGGACTTAACAGCATAGGTGGAGCAAATGAGCAGCAAAATTATAAACTAAATATATCTGAACATGCCATTATTGGTTTTTATTATTATTACACACAATTCCATAACTCTCATCAACACATGGCATGCTTTTATCTTTTTGGAGACAGCATTGGTTTATGCTGTGTGGTTTAAACAAGGAACATTTATTTTATGCAGAGACTTCCAAAGTTGAGAGGCTAAAATGTAGTGACTTAGGAAACGTAGCTTCCCTCAACTCCAGTGAGGGAATGTCTATTACAGCAGGAAATGGGAATCCTTCAGAAGCAACTTATAGAGTGGATGGGTGAAGAAACTGGTTTTGTTCATAAAGGATTTCTCTGTGTCAGAATAAATGTCCTCTGTGGCTGATGCAAAGTTAGGCTGATTTTCTCAAAGCTGTGCAAGTAGGGCATGTTGGGTAGAGACTAAAGGAAGAAAGGAAAATAAGCTTAGGACTTGTTGAAAAATGAAGAGGATCCTCAAATTAAAAAAAAAAAAATATTTTAAGGGAAAAAGTTTCTGGGCCAGCAGACATTTATGATATCAATGACAGTGGAAAGTAGCAGTTAGAGAGGTCAGTTTGGGTGAGAAACTATTTTCCTAAGGCAGCCACAAATGCAGAACTAATTAATGCACCTGGTGGTTAAAAGCCTTTGGTAGGCACTGCTGGATTTGTTGTCCTGCTTCAGGAGCTGGAAAGTTATAGATGCATGAACAGCTGGGACTTACAGAAAATTTACCAGTGGAATGGGTATTTTGCCTCTCTGAATGTTTACTTCTCATGTAGCCAAGGGTATTGCAATTTTATTTGCAAAACTAACGTGACAGCTGCCTGATTTTACAGGAAAATTCTTATTTTTCCTGGAATGTTTGTTTATACTTCCTACACTTGACTGTTACACACGAGTCACTAACTGCCCATTTTCTTCCATGCCTTTTTCAGGCTGACTCTGCTTCCTTGCCCAAGAAGTCACGGCTGCCTGTGCTTGTGAGATCCTGCAGAGCATTAGGAAATGTCCCTTTGAACTCCTGGCTGCAGAAATCAGCTTCAGAAGCACAGCATCGTTCCAGAGCACCTCCTGAAGGTCTGAGAGCCTGTGAAATACAAACCAAACCATTCCAGGCACAGCCTAAGGGAGAGTTACTGCACAGGTCTGGAGCTGAAAACCTTCCAGAGGAGCCTGCACAGGGAAACACATCAGGGAGAGGTAAATAAAGAACAAATCTGGTGACTCGTGGTCCTGCCTGGAGCAGTGGCAGCTTCTCTTGCAGCAGAAAGTAAATGCAGGTCATCTTTGAATATCTACAATACTGCTTAATTTTGCAAGTTTCTTGAGTAGAAAAATATGTGTAGGTGTTGAAAAAACACCTTTTTTTCTGTTTGCCACTAAGATGTAAACCAGCTTTTGGTGGGACAAAAAGTGCTGGGTACCCATGTAAAGTCTGTAATAAATAGCAGATCACAGGGTGCTTACATGTGCACACATATATCAATGTTTAGGTAAATAAAAAATTCCCCTAATAAGATGCCAACTTTAATGAAAACTGCCC
The DNA here is from genome assembly GCF_050655825.1 of Lonchura striata. Classification (NCBI taxonomy): domain Eukaryota; kingdom Metazoa; phylum Chordata; class Aves; order Passeriformes; family Estrildidae; genus Lonchura; species Lonchura striata. Next base: position 5,835,144 of record NC_140719.1, on the reverse strand, counting down.
GTAATGGAGACAAGAGAGTATAAAAATCTTGATTTTGTTTATGCTGGATAATTAAACTTTTCCAATATTCCACTGATCAGTCAAGTCAGCCGTGTCTGTTCCCACTGTGGCTGGGTTAATTTAAACTCAGTTGTTGACAAAGTTCTGGGATCAGCAAAGTATGACAAATTGTAAGACAGAGCAGTGGGTATTAGATGAAGATTTGGGGTGGTGGAAAAATAAAAATGCACTTAGCAGTTAGATTAAAAACTGAGTAGGGGTGTGAAGGACATGTAAGGGAGAGTAAATATGAAAATAACACTCAGACAAGTGCTGGGTGAGCCACTGTCAGACCCAAAGGCTGCAGAGAGTGTAGTTAAAAAAAACATTGTTGTGGTAAGGTACAGACATGGTAAAATTTGTTATAAATACTTTGGGTGGTGGGACTGGAGCAATTAATTCTGGTAGGTGCAAAAGCCATGGAGAATTCTGAAGTTCAGGGCTTCTGAATTAGATCCTGAAAGGAATCAGAAGCTGCACTCTGAGATTTCCTTTCCACTCTGTTTTTTTCCCTTGGGGAGCAGTTGTGCTGCACACTTGCTGCTTCTGAGACTTGCTGCAGTGATTGCAGCAGATTGGCTTGTGATCAATGCTCACACTGGAGAAACTTCTAAGCCTTTTCTCTAAGCTGAACATAAAACATTTAAAATGCACTAGAGATTGATTTACTGTTCTATTACAAAGGGGACCTACAGTGTTTATCTTCATTTGTTACTAGGAGCCTTTGCAATGAATTCTGAGTGGTTACCCTTATAATTAGTTCAAGTACTTAAAGATACTCATATTATCAATAAAGATTTTCCTCTTCCAAACTGTCAGAGAACCAAGTTTGTGTTTATGAGGTGTGGGCTTTTTTTACTTTTTTGATTTTATTGATTGATTTGGTTGGTTGGTTTTGATTTAGTTTTTTTTAAACTATAACCACTTAAATTTTTTTCAGTCTCTTACTGATTTCTCTTTTACCTTTCTTCACTGTTCTCCAGTTGTCTCATTGTTCAAACTGGATAATACTGAGACCCAGGTGGAGTTCCAAGATGTTGATCCAGGTACAGGGGACAAGAATGAAAATGTGAAGGACAAAAATCAGCAAAACTATCAAGGTAGAGCATTTATATGGTACAGAATTAAAAAAACCCCATAAATTAAAAACTTCAGTTTCTTCTGAGTTGTACAATATTGTAAATTGCTTCAGGTAATCATCTCCCTTGCTGTTATTTGTGGGTTTTAAATCTGGTTTTCTTAGCTGCTGTGGATTAATTGCTCCAAGAATCCAAGTTGGTCTTTCAGGGTTGTGCTTTCAGAAAGGCCACAGGGATTTATGAGTCTGGTTTCCAGTAAAAATAATGAGTTGCATGCCTGACTCTGATCTCTGTTGCTAATGACCTCACTTCTGAACTCCTCTCTGAATTAAATGTTTGTTACTGCATCTCCATCTAGTTCTGAACTATTGGAATGAAGCAACTGAATGATGGAATTTTGCTTATCTGAATTATTTGAAGGCATTCAAGTAGGCTGAAACCTAATGGAATCATTTAATGAAAATGTAAATAGGCTTAGTGCTGCATGTTCCATGTGTGTGCATCATCCATTAGTCTTTTTTGGAAGGGCTTGAGTAACCGGGCTAACACTGGAGAGTGCAGAGGACATGGCCAGCTCAGGAATCCTGTGGTGTGCAGGCTCCTGCTCCCTGTGCCCTGTGGGGGTGTGGCCACGTGCACAGGGAGCTCATTAGTTCTCCTTTTTAATTAAAGGGCACTCTTGCATTAAAAACCATAGCCAGTGCTCTGAGCCGAAGTATCTTTGTTAGGATCTGGTTTTATTTTCTCTGTTTGTTATCTGGAATGATGCAAGGAATCAGGGTTTCAGAGTTTGAGTTCACCTGGTGTTGGGGATTTTTTCCATCTGTGTTACTGCAGCAGAAGTTAACGAATGCAGTGTTGCATTCCCTTCTTGTGTCCTCCAGGATTCACAGCCAGGCACTTCCCTGGAAGCACTTCCACACAAAAGTAGAGTGCAGCAAACATCCTCTGGCCTTGATGTCAAATCAGAAAATGGGTTGGCTTGGAAGGGACCTCAAAGCCCATCCCATCCCACCCCTGCCATGGGCAGGGACCCCTCCCACTGTCCCAGGGGGCTCCAAGCCCAACCTGGCTTTGAACATTCCAGGGATGCACAGCTTCTCTGGGCAATATTGATATCCCAGAATCACAGCTTATTTTTATTCCAGCTCTTAGGTAATATTTATTTTTATTCTCCTGGTCTTGGTCTTGGACTTTCATACAGAGCTGCTCCCCCTGAGTTTTTGTACTGATTTACAGCTTGAACCTGGACATTCAAATTCTCCATGGAAACCAATCTGAAAGTCTTGCAACCTGTTTGAAAGATCAATGAATTGACTCCCAAAAGGGAAGTTCTAATTCATAGTGATCTTTTGCAGAACTAATAGAAGGGGAAAATTTAATTTACTGGTAACTAGAAAATAATAATTTTGCTGGCTACTTACACCTATAGCTCTCAACATGCACAGAACTCTAAACATGGATCATCTGTAGGAAAATATGGCTTTTATTGGGCTGAATCTGAGGTGATTGCATTACTTAGGGATGGCAGTCACCTGAGGGATGTTCATATCAAGTGTAAAATCTTTAATACCAAACACTTTATTTGGGTTTGTTTAGAACACCTTTTAAAAAGAAGTTATTATAGACTCCTTTTCTATTTTGTTGAGAGTCTTTTTAAAATTCCACTGACTTTATGCTCCAATTGGTTTTGTATAGATTTTTGAAGTAGGGAGAAGAATATTTAATTAGAAGCTTTAGGAGGAGTCATGTGAAGTCAGAGTCTCCTTTGCCTCGTGTTTGAGGTTATCATTTTTGTGGCTGGAAAGGTCTGGGCTTGATCAGTGTTTGGTTCAGGAGAGCATATAGCAAAAGGAATTTTCAAGCACTTGGGAAGAGAAAGTTGGTTGTATTTTGAGTATTGTTTATTTGAAAGGTAATAAAGGATTCAAAATACTTGATGTGCAAATTGAATCGATGGCAAATCATAGAGAGAGATCAAAAGTCCCAAAGTAATAATGTACAACTTGTAATTACCTACATTTTAATTCTGCTGTTATAGAATTGAAATAATTCATTCTAGTGCTGTTAAGAACAGAATGTCAGATAAAGAAGCACTAATATTCAGACACAAGCCTCCTGTTTTTCAGAAATGCAAAATCATCATAGCATGAGCAATGGGAATTTGCAGAGTTCATTAGAAGAGGTGGATGAAGAGTTTTATCCCATGGGACACGAGGACATTGACTCAGCCCCTGCACAGTCAGACTCCGAGTGCCTGCACAATCACCAAGGGACTGGAGCAAGAACTGATGCACTCCATGGCTGTGGAGCCACAGAGGATATAGAAGAACTGAAACAAAGAGTTAAAAGTATGCAGTCTGAGCTTGAAAAGTACAAAATGTTCCTGCTGCAGGGCTCTGAGCAGCTCCTGTTCAGTGGTGTTTCCAGTGGAGCTGTGAGGGATGCAGCCCTGCCTGTGGAAGGGTTTGTCACACAAGTGCAAGGCACAGCCATGGAAGGAGTCCAGGCATCCTCTGCTGTCCCTCTGCTGGATTATGAGATCCACACCAAAAACAGAGATTCTGAGCCTGTGGAAGCACCTGATACGTGGGCAGCACAAAACCTTAAGGAACTGCTGTTGGCCAATGAGGCAGAACTTGACAAAGAGCAAGTTGTGAATGTGCATCTTGATGAAATGTATCCTCTTCAGAACAGTCTGAGAGCAACATCACCATCCAAGTGAGTAAAATTGCTGCTCTTTGAGGTTCCCTTTTGTAAACAGCAATACCAAATAGCATAGCAAGGTGAGATGAGGATCATTTTATTCACAAGTGTTGTTACAGTAAAGGCTAAATTTCACTATCATTAGCATAAAGGAAGTGAAATGTTTTGTTAAAAGACTCCCTAAGTACAAAACTGATAAATTTGTGTCATCATCTGTGCCAGACACATCTGTTTTTCCCTACACCTCAGGCCCACAACTGTCTTTGCTGTGAGAGAGCCTCTCTGGAGCCAGCTCAGATCTCAGGTTACCTGTGAGACAGGCTCACCTCTGTCATCAAAGCACCAGTCTGCATCGCTCAGGATATTTTCAGGTGCCAAGTGCAGGAAAATGGAGCACCCCGTTTAAGACAGAAATGTTTTTGTGGGCAATGGGCTGGCAGATTGGTGCTGGCCCTTCTGTTTGAGTGCCCAGAGTTGATGTGTAAACATAAGATGTTCACGCTCTAGTTCCGATTTATTTTGCAGTTGAGGGCTGTAATACCTTCCTGTGAAGGATGTGAGAGGAGATAAATACAGAATTAATGAATGAAATTTTACAGCATAAGCTCATAAGCTGGAAAATCATTTATGGGAGACTGAAAAGTATCAGTCTTGGATTTAATACGAGACTTGGGGCAGCATTTTGGCTACACATGTACAAATTGCAAGCATACAATGGGGGATTATAAGAGTGAGCCTTTTTCAACATCCACCCCCCTTTTAAATATTGTTATTGTCCTGAGGGCCTGTGGAATACCAGAAATTGTAACAAGGAAAGGCATTCAGCCTTGTGGCTTTCTTCCAAATGCTTGAGTGGAAATATTTGGAGATAGTGAACAACCACCAGCATGGATTATTGTGTGTGTCTGAGGCTCACTGTTGTAAAATACAGTGCTGTTACAGAGTCCATAGAAATTTACATTCCTTGAAAATATACCTCACCCATTTTCCAAAGAAAGATCTAACTATAAATTAAGGAATGAGACCCTGTGGCTCACTGTGAGGTTTTTATGGCCACTGTCTAGGACAATGTCATGAGTCACAAATGACAGACCCCAAAATGAGTTATGCATCTCTTCCTATACAAATGACAGTAAAAATGCTATAACAACCCACATCACCATAGATTTTGTTTGATTCCTGCATCTTTTAACATCTTCTCTCTTTTTTTCCCTGCTAATGGATGATTCTGGAGAAAGGAATCTACCCGTGGTACAAACAATGGCAGTATTGAATTTACACTTGCAAATGCCTACATTTGCAAGTGTAAATTCAATAAATAAATGCAATTGATCTGAGTTAAAATTTATACCCTGACTTGTGGAGTACAGGAGTTTGGGCAGCACTGTGGTTGTCATTGTTTCTTGCAATACACATGCAGAGATATGGACAATTTCAGACTTGGTGAAACCATCAGTTCATAAAGTCCAATACTGTGGTTTTGACAGGAAGTGCATAAAGTTTCAGAGAAGGGACAGTTGTCTGCTTCCACAGGGAGTTAAGAAAACCACAAAACACCAAACCAAAAAAAAAAATCCCCAATATATGTATTGTTAAAAATATATGTATTGTTAAAAATTATTTACATGTATTCACTCTTATTTAATTTAATTTGGCACATCTGCTGCCATCCATGTTCTTTCCAAACAGGCCATCAAGTCATCCCATTAGTTTTATCCCATTTTATAAATGATGCAGTTAAGTGAAGGAGAATAATCTCTAAATACCAAACTCAACAGGCAGAGACAATACATCTCTCATTGTGGCTATTAAAAGCATTTTAAAAGCAAATTGAGACGCATAAAATGATAGTTTAGGAATATAAGTTTAATTCCCGTGTTATTTATATTTAAATGTCATTTATGACCAGCAAGCTTTACAGCTAATTTCATTTTCTCAGATATGATTCGTTGGTTCATTCACAAGTTCGGGAGCTGTCCTTCCAATGCCAGCAAATCAAGGAGATCCGCTGTGCCTGTGCCACCTACCACGAGCACCTCAGCAGCCTGGTGAAAGCCTTTGAGGAGCTGCTCCAGGCCTGCGATGTTGATTTTGATCTTGCTGAAAGCTTCCGTGAGCAGCTGAGCCAAAGCGTGCTGCTGTTTGAGAAACTGGAAATGAAATTCCTCTACGGTGAGCAGCAATATTTGGTGCTTGTTGTCAGATAGGTGGACACCCTTGAAATGGGAAGGATTTTATTTGGTTGTTGGTGGAAGGAAGCCTTCCTTTGAAACCAGGGTCCTGATAAGGCAGGAAAGCTGGACAGGACGAACATAGGTCAAACCAATGTGGTTAATGCTACGTTCTCCATTTATTCGAAGAAGATGGCAATTTTTATCCACTTCTATACAGTTTACAGTTTACAAAGGCACTCTGATTGGCACTCTGGCATTGTTTACCTTTGCCTTAAGGTGGTCAGGCTTTTCACACTGCAGCTCTACCCTAATTCACACTCAGCTCATTACTTTGTAGTTAACATAATTTCTAACTGTACCACAACTAATTTCTTACTGAATCAAAGGCTTCCAGGCCCCACCAAGGCCGCTTATCAGGGGTAGCTCCATTCTCACTCCACACATAAATCATGCCCTCTCTCAGAAATTCTGCAACATTCCTTGCTCTTGGTTGCTTTAAGATGGATCCAGTGGCAGCCACAGCTTCTCTGGGCACCCTGTGCCAGGGCCCCCCTACCCTCACAGGGAAGATTTTTTTCTTAATATCCCATCTTTAATATCTCAATATCTTGCCTTCATTCATTGGGGTGGACTGTCATCAAAGGTAAAATTTTTATGATCTGACAAGAATCACAAAGAACCACAGAATTGGAAGGGACCTCTGGAGATCATCCAGTCCAAGTCCCTGGAACAGGTGACACAGGAATGTGTCCAGGTGGGTTTGGAATGTCTCCAGATGAGACTCCACACCCTCCTTTGGACACCTGTTCCACCCTCAATGTAAAGAACTTTGACGTGGAACTTCTTGTGTTTTATTTTGTGGCTATTTCTCCTTGTCTGCATTTTACTTTTGTATCTGTACTCTTTATTGACACCTACTATTTGGGGTCACATCAACACAAGCATATTTTAACTGCCAAAAAAAATAGTAATTATATAAAAGTTTTGTTACGCATAGCTTCAGGGTTTCCTGTTTCAGGGAACTGGGGACATAAGTTAGTGCTGAGCCTGACAGTGTTGGGGTAACAGTTGATCTCAATGATCTAAGATGTCTTTTCCAACCTAAATTATTCCATGATTTTCCTAAGGGACCTGCATCTTGCTGCCTGCTAGTCTGGCTGGTGGAGAAATGTACACTGCCTTTCATAAAAGAGCTAAAATACAACCATGTTTTGGAAAATGAGCATCACAAAATGACACTTGGCACTTGAAGGAAGAGTATAACCTGCATATTGCCTTCAGTCTGTAGTTTGGGGAAAGTTAGTAGGAAAGTGATGGAAGAGGGATGTTGTGAGGAACAGAAAGCAAGACATTTTCCTGGTGTCACAAGTGCTGCTCTTGCTGACCCAAAGAAGCAGCAATCCTTCACAGATGTCAGCTGCAGGAGCAAAACCCTTGAGGTGTCTGGGATGGGGCCCTGAGCCTCCCATGCTCAGGAACTGCTCTGGAGCTGCCTTTGCTCAGCCCAGGCATAGCATGATCTGTGTTCTGCTTTCACTGCAGATCCTGGCAGGATGTTGCAGTTTTGATTGCTCATATAAAGCAGCTGTGTATGAGAAAAAAGGTATTACAGCCTTGTGTCATAGCAGGGTAATAAAAGATTGAGTGTATTCAACGATTTCGGTGGCTACAGAGTTTCCTTGCATTGCAAATGAGAAGACTGTAGTGAATAAACATTAAATGCCTTTAAACCAACAGATGGTATCCTATATACTATGAGAAGTCACTGACAACTGAGACAATTCAATATATCTAACACAATGGTGCTGCATTGAACCACACATTAAAGTAAAATGATGTTTGTAGGGTTGTAAAGAACATCCAAGGTACTAAGAATTGACTGTAAAGAAGAAGCACGAGCAGCTGTCTGTCTCTGCATTTCCATCCTGACCTTCAGTTCATTCCCCTGAAATTTCAGCTGTGCAACTCTTCCCTGCCACTTTTGCTTAATTTCACAAAAATTTTAAAATAAGGGGAGCCAAGGTGACACCACCAAGCTCTTATTTCTTTATTCAAATTAGAATCTGAGTCCAGATCTCCTGCACTGAATTGTGCCTGTGCTCACACACAATTCCACAGAGAATGTTGCAGGCAAAATCCTGTACGTGCTCCTTCATTAAGGATGACTGGTTAGCCTGACTCCAAAACAAGCACAAAAAATCCAAGTGTAATGGAATTTCTTTTATATAAATGTTATTGAAGATGTAGCAACAACGTATGCCTGTAATCCTTTTGCCATGTAGCACAATTATTTCAAATAGGTATGCTAATTAAAACACCAAAGCTGTAAAATCTGGCACCTGTGGTCCCTGATAATTTTTTGTGAGTTCCAGAGCAAAGCTATTACTTTGTTGCTGGGCTATAAATGGTTTTGGTCATGTACAGCATTTGACACTAATTCAAAGTGTGCTAGTATCTGTTGACTCCTCTAATTTCTCATTAATTTACCACTGTATTTAAACTAAGTAAGATGGAGGGGAAAAAATTGTAATTCTCAGTATGTGTTTTTAATTAGCTGTTTCTGCTTTACAGGGGAATCAATAGGTACAGAAGTCACTATACTCTATGAGTTAGCTCAAAGGTAAGAGTGCAACTGAATGTTCAGCAAAAATATGGTTTTTTCATGAGTTGATAAGGATACTCCATGTTTTGTAGCAGGGCTTTGCTTATTAATATCTATTTTGTTAATAAAACACCCATTGAAAACAGATTAAGGCTTTTTCCCCCACTTCTCACCAAGCAGGTGAGATACTGAAAGAGAAGCGGTGTACCACCAGGATTGTTCTTTTCATTAACAAAAATAACCATGTCCACACTCCACTGTGGTGCATGCTGAGACATTTCCCTGCTGCAGGTGCCAGGGGGGACAGTCCCTCCCTGTGTGTCCCCATGCCCTTGGAGCTGGCTCAGGGTCACTCCGGTGCAGCACTGCTGAAGTTCATTGTCACAGCACCTTGATGCTGAAGGAGAAGAGAGCAGGTGTTGTTGTGCTGTGTTTGTTGGTTTTCTGCCAGCTTGGGATTCTGTGCTACAGAAATGCTCAGCTCCCTGTTGAAGGCAGCTTGAGGTCCTCTAAACACAAAGGTGACTGCCTGGTGCTGCAAAATACAAAGTAGGCTGGAGGGCCAGTGACTATTCCTGCTGACTTCAGTGAGCTCTGAATTTCAGTCTTGATACAGCCTCTGGTGTGCAGTGGCTTTTCATGCCCTGTTGCATAAATTTACCTGTAAATTGATGTAAATTTGGCATCTTCTGTTCGCTTTCCAAAATCATAGAATAACTTTTATATTTTAAACCATTTTATTTGGCACCAAAGGAACAATGAGAAGAATGCCACCATGTACCAGCATCTTCAGGATGAGTCTCCTGTGCCATCTGCTCTTCACAGCTCGTCTGACTTTGATTTGTCAGAGAAGTCTCCTCTTGGCTCACCTGAGCACAGGCATGACCTGCAAGGCCAGCACAGCACACTGCCACTTCTGCCAAGCAAGTTTCCTCCAGGTAATGTTTTTCCCATGGAAGATTTGCTGGATATTGGGAAAAGCTGATAAATAACACACAAGGGAACTAATTAAGAAATAATGAAGAATGTTTGTCTGCCTCAGCTTTCCAGTTCCTTGAATAATCATTGCAGTTTCAGTGATGAGGCACACAGAGATGGCAACCATCTGAATTACCCTTTTTGAGGCAGTATAAAGTGTGTTAGTTTGTGTCCTTGTTGTTTTAAGCTACCAGCTTTTACATTGCTCCAGATACTCTTTAAATAGACAAGTTATAAGGTGAAAATAGACAATTGTCAAGAGATTATTATGTGGAAAAGGAGAGATTTTCCAATTTTATAGAAGCCAGTGTTGTGTTTCCTTGAGAATTGTTAAGTGCTGCATAATTAATAAGTGGTGTCATGTTTGACCTGGATAGTTCCACTAAACACAAGTGATGCTTGCAGTACTATATTGGCAGCAATGAAAATTTAATAGCTGAGCTGGCACATCCTGTTCAGGGAGAAATATTGCAGAGTAAACCAGGAGTGTGTGACATGGATAAACTGACACATCACACGCTGACAGGTAGAACAGAGCGGCTCCTGAGGAAGGATGAAACTTGCAGCCAATGGAAGAAAAATTGTAGAATAGCAAAGCAAGAAGGAAAAGGTACTGTAATGAAACTTGATACAACAGATTTCTTTACTGTGGAGTGCATTGTGTAAGTCAAAGTCAAATTTCTCTCTGAGTTACTCCAGGAGCTTCCTGTTGTTGTAAGGAAAAACGTGTGCTGGTGGTGTGTCGAGACAGAATGTGGAGCTGCATTGCAGACCTTTGCATTCTTTCCTCAGTACAGGGAATGTTTAAGTAGATAAAATTGTTATCTATTCCAATTTTGTAGGAAGAACAAATCTGAAGAGCCTTAAAACTCTGGACCATTGTTTAAGTTAGAATGTAGAGTAGGAGTTGTCACTGAATGCCTGGTTTGAGGACTGTATGGGAAGAGTGTTGTGAAGTCAGATATTCAATATCTGCCAGCTCTGTGTCATTTTTTAGGGTTAACACCCATTAGATTTGACAAGAGTACATAGTGTAAAAGAATACAATCATCTGCTCTAAATAAGAAGTGGTCTCTTGCTTTATTTAGAGTTATTAATGGAGCATCTGCAAGAAATTAGAATCCTGAGACAGCGTTTAGAATATTCCATAAAAACTAATGAGAGACTGAGGAAGCAGCTTGAGAGACAAGTAACAGACAAGGAACTAGATCAAGGTAAGAATTCATTTAATGAGAAACTGAATCCATCTTTCCTGCTGAGAGCCTGAGGGATCAAATGCCAATGGAAAGGTTTGGAGCCACTGTTCTCTGTTGCTGGTGTTCAGCATCTCTGAAAGCCAAGATCTGAGGTGGAATTAAAGCTTTTCACAAGTAGCCAGCTTTCACTAAAGATGCTTTTGGAGCACCTTTTGAAGCACCCCATCCCTGTATTTTTCTACACTTTGCTTCTCTCTCCTTCCCACCTTTTCCCCCATAGGAAAATTGATTAATATGCAATATTACTCAGACTGGAAGCAGGTAATAAATACAGACATACTTTCCTTTTCCTCAGTTCCACTGGTATTGACATTAGATTCATTATGTTTTACATCATCCCCATGATCCATTTCTGTTGTTGTTTAAATGGAGGCAACCTGCACATGGCAGTTTGCTTTCAGGGATAATTTACAGTGATGGAAAGGTGGATAAAAAGCATCCATTTCATTCGTGAAGTATTTACACTGCTGGAAAGGCATTCTGTGCTCGTGAAATAACCACACTGAAACACTTCCAACTCTTTTACAGCTTCATAAAGATTCTGGCAAGGGCATCCATTAATGCAGTGAAAGTATATTTTCTTTATAAACTGTCTTATGCCTTCCATCTGTCTTCTTGTTGCCTTAGCACATCTACCAATGAGTACAGGAGAAATTCGGAAAAGTAAAGGAAAAAAGCAGCTACCTGTTAGAGTAGCTCCCTTTTGTCACTGTGTTCTTTCAGTTCTTGTTTCTCTCTGTACCAAAGATCTCTTTCATGCTATCAGATATGCACATGCTTTCTTGCTAGTGATGCTCCTTTTCCCTGATGGATGAGCTTCCTTTGACTTTCGGTGTAAAAAGAAATCCTGTAGTGAAGCTGAGAGGATTCCCAAGGGCATGTGGGAATGGCCTTAAGCTGAAGGAGGGCAGGTTATGACGGGATATCAGGAAGGAATTGTTCCCTGTGAGGATGGGGAGGCCCTGGCACAGGTGCCCAGAGCAGCTGTGGCTGCCCCTGGATCCCTGGCAGTGCCCAAGGCCAGGCTGGACAGGGCTGGGAGCAGCCTGGGATGGTGGAAGTTGTCCCTGCCATGGCAGGGGGTGGAACTAATTGAACATTAAGGTCCCTTCCAACCCAAACCATTCTGTGATTTGCATTCAACATTTTTGCTTTTAACTGAATGTCCTTAGTTTGTTTTCCTTTAAAACACAAGACCAAGTTGTAACATGCTTAATTGTTTATGGCAACCTGCTAAACTCATGATATTGAATTGTTTGTTCAACAGAAGTTATTGCATAGATTTATTCTTGTCTGATAAATATTGTATGGATGTATATACACATATCTGCCTACTGTTCTTGCCATGTTATTTTTAATATTTAGATTCTTTAAGTATTTAAATGCCTTTGGGCTTCCAGTATCTTATAAATGACTCAAATGCTGGTAATGACTACATCATTCCTGTAGAGCTGAGGCTTGCAGTGCAAGTAGAAGTAAAATAATTGCTTCAATAGTATCAAATGTTAGGCTTCAAAATAAAATCAAAGATTTAATTTTGAGTGTCCTGGGTTTCAAATGTTCTTAACAGCAGTTAATATTAAAAGGGAGTTTGTTTGCTTTTTTTAACCCATAAGTAGCTGATATTTCTCCTCAGACTTCTTTTCAGCTTTTGAATGCCTTTTTTTTTTTGCTTTCCCTGGGAGTGAATATCTCCTTCCTCATTGCTGTGATTTTCAATAGTGCCTTTCTTTCAGTCGGTGTTTCCTTTGAAACCTTCAAGGTATGCTTCCTTAGCACTCACTTTTTCAGCACAAAACAGAATGAAAACTCAAGTGTATTGCAATTGTGGGCCCTGATGCTCCACTTTCCTCTGGTTAGATGGACCTTTGCCTCTGTGGAGAGAGTAATTGATGTCAGCAGGGCTCTGCACAGAAGTAGCAGTCTCAATAGTGGGTCAAATTGTGGGATTGTGGCCCTATTACCACTGGCTCTACATTATCCCTTATTAAGTAAGATAACCAATAGTTATATTCTAAAGCCTTTCAGTAGAACTGCAATAGCATAACTTTTCAAATAGGATAAAGCTGGGTGATGGGCAATAAATTAAATTAGAATCAAGATGAGACCATCAAGCCTTGCCACTTCAACTTGGATTGCTTTGTTACAGTCTGAAAGGAGAAAGCCTTTTGAGTTCACATAGCTGCTTCAACTCTTTAACATATAGATAGTAAAATGCCATTAGTGCCAGGCTTCCAGAGCCTTTGAGTCTTTCAGCAGTGACAAGAGGTTCATATCATGGCACACTACATCCCAGTTAGGTAGTGGGTAAAAGCTTCAATTGGGATTACAATAAAATGAGATTACTCAGAGGAAGTGCAGCACATCAAATTGAATTGAACTGCCAGAGCTGAAAGGCATCCTCCTCATACATTCAGCTAATTTTTTTGCCAGCTGGTTATTTCTCTATTAACCAAATAGTTGACACTCATGTACTTTTATCTCAGGCTTTAATGTGTGGGAGACACTGGGATAAGCAATCAGCTGAAAAGTGCTTTTGATTCCAGTGGGTCCTGAAGTGTTTTACTGACCATGAGAAGGTGACAAAGGGCAATAACAATGCCTTGACCTGCATTTCAGAGGCAGCACCTTGAGAGTGGGATGTGGCACTTTGCAGGCTGTGCTGCACCAGTGCACATCACTGGGAATGATTAGCACCAGTGCAGTGCATGGAGGATTGCCTGGGCTGGGGTTTAACTGGCTGGATACAGGATTTAGCACTTAGATTCACTTGCCTAGTGCAGTAAGATCCTCAGAGCAGGATTCATCACCCTTATGTTTGTCAAAGTCAGACATTTAATTTGTGCCAGTTACCCAGAGCTTCTCGTGGAGGTACTGGAGGGAAATCCAACCCGTGGAGGACAGGGGGTCTCATCCTCAGAGATGTGAGGAGAGGGGACACAGGCTGAGCTGAGCTCTGGAGGGGCCTGTTCCTCCCCAGGGCTGCTGATGGGTGATCAAGACTGGTTTATTTATCTAAATGTTATAAACATGGATTTAAGAGGGATAAATCTTCATCCCTGTGATCATAAATGGGCTCTGAGTTTGTAATCTGAGGCCAAGGCAGTGACTCCAGCCTTATGCTCTTGCCTATGTGGTACAAGATCTCTCACCAGACTATTTACAAGCCTCCCTGCATTAACCCCTGTGGATTAGCTGGTAGAATCCCATTGTTCTCTCACTAAATACAATGGAGTATGAGCAGAGCAAGACTAAAATACATGGTAAACGCTCCTACAGTTTTCTTTCCAAATCATAGCAATGTCACAAAATACTCCTGCATTTTGTCCTGTTGGGATTTTAGCTGATAGGTAAAGACTGCCAGGGATAATTCTGCAATTTCAGTAATGGTTGCCCAGCAATGAGAGGCACTTGTGCTGCATAGGGCTTTGGATTACTTGGCATTAACCTTAGCTGCCTTTTAGCCTGTAGTGATAACCTTCAAAATATATAGGGGAGAAATAGCTTTTATAGCATGTTTTTCTGCAATTTTTTAAATTGTTCTTGTCTGGAAAGTTTAATCTTTAATGACCTAGAGATGACTCATAAATCATCTTTTATGTATATATTTATAGGTTCTGCAAACATTTTTATCCATGGCTCAGAGCAGCATAATTCCCTGACTTCTGAAATACATTTCCTGAGGAAGCAAAATCAAGTTCTGAATGCAATGCTAGCAAAAGGATCTAGAGGTAAAAATGTAAACTGTTCTTTACAGAGTAGCCTGCAACTCATCCCAGATCAGAAAACAATAAAATATTCACAGTCCACTCATTAAATTGACTTAACCATTCTTTGCACCCCTGAAATTCCATGCTCAACCATAAGCATTCAAGCTGGGATTAGCAATAATGGAGTAGCAGCTGGACAGTCTCTGAAAAAGCTGATTTAGTTAAAAATCATAGCCTTAGTGCATTGTGGGCATTGCAGATACCTTGTGCTTCTTCTTGTTTCAGATAAGCAAAAGGAAAATGAAAAGTTAAGAGAATCTCTTTCTAAGAAGAATGCAATCATTGAGCATCTTCATGAGGACCATGAATGCACGAAGAAAGAAAACGAAAAGTTGCAAAAGCAAATTTGCCAAAAGGAAGATGAAATCAGATACCTGACGTGTCAAATTTACAGCAGTCGCAATGAACTGAACAGGTATTGATTGTGTCCACGTTTAAACATTCATTTAGAGAAGGAGTTGTCAGTGTGACAGGCATGTGTTTAGCCACAGCCATTAACATTAATGAGGGGCATGGATCTATTCAAAAGGCAAGGGAAGAATTATGGAGGGAAAGAGGAATGGATTTTAGCTATTGCAAAAAAAAAAAAATCAGAGTTTAACTCAGCTGTTTATTGGGACTTAACAGGTTGCAAACAGAAATTAATGTAAAGCAGCATCAGATCTCTGAGAATGAGAAGTTGCTGCAGTCGCTGCGGACTGAGATCAAGGTTTATGAGAAGCTGGAAGAAGCAAGAAAGAAGGGAACAGGTATAAATGCACAGTTGTCTCTGTGCCCTTTGCCCTTGAACCTCTTCCCTCTGGACATGCTCTTGGTACAGGTCAGGAGGGCTGGGTCACTGTTCCTTTGCTTCTGCTTGTGTCTGCTCTGCAAAGAGAACTGACAGCCTGCTGCTCAGGTGCTTTCTCCTCGGAGTGACTGCAGGCCTGAGGTGTGTTAGATGTTGACTAGACACCCCCAAGTTTCCTTAATCTTTCTAGCTAAGCTAAAAACCAGAATTGAAGACTTACTGGCTCAGGCTGGATGAGTTTCCTGGGGATCTTAGCTGTTTACTTGTCTTCTAAAATCCTGCTGCTTACCCAGGTAGCTTCTTCTTTCTCTTGGCTGAAGGTGGTGGGGAGAGGCTTCTCCCTGGGGTTGGCAGAAGTGTTTGCACTGCTTTCTGAATTAGGTGTTCAATAATTTCACGTCCACTTTGCTCTCAGTGAAGGTGAGAGGAGGACTATAGCTCACTATAGAGCTCTTTCTCCCCTTGGAAGGAAGCTGTGCCACCACACAGCTGTTGGTGTGCTGAGGTGAAGAGTGGGATGCTGTTCTTTGCTGAAAAGCCCTTACCACATCCAGCAGACTTCCCACTGGAAGTTCTTAAAAGTTGATCTTTTCTCCCTGCTGCTCCAAGTGTTATGCCCTGCAGTCACTGGTTTTGCTGCAGCAGAGGAGCCCTGTAGGCACGAGGCTTTGAGGCAGAGCTGGCTCGGGGTGGAAGGGATTCTCCTTGCAGAATTCCTGAAGCCATTAGGGAGAAGCAGCACCCTCCTCATGCAGCTGGAGAACACCCTGAACAGTTGGATTTCAGCAGGAGTTGTTTGTGTACTGATCTCGTTCTGTGAGAAGGCAAACACAGCCTTTGCTTTTCTCAGGTTCAGATTTGTTCCTCTGGTTGCCAGGTGATCACTGTTTTCTTTTTCCTTCAGTGTATAAAATTAAACTCCCAGTTCTACTCCGTCCCTCCTCCACACTCTTGATGTTCCCCATTCCTTTTCCTTTCCCCAGACTGTGCATAACTGCACTTCACATTTTGTAAATCCTCTTCATTCTCCTTTTATCTGATTCTTTAGCTTTTCGCATGAGATATAGTAGCTTTTATGGACAAAGTAAAATAAAAATTTCAGCCCTTTAAATCTTTCAAGGGTATAAGCAATTAAGACATGGGTTTTTTTTGTCAAACCATTATCTTAATGCTGGTTGTAGTTAATTCTTAATATTGAGGATAGCACTGGCTATAACTTACTTGCTGAGTGTTCTGGTGGGTAATGTTATTTTAATTGTTAGAGATGTGTGAGTGTTTCTTTTGAAATTGTCTCAGATCCCAGATGTGATGCCTCAGAAGAATTCCAGAAAGATCAGAAAAATCCACTTGATTTACACGAACTACTGGCTGAAATCCAGAGCCTGAGAGTGCAGCTGGAGAGGAGCATAGACACCAACAAGTCTTTGCATGAAAAATTAGAAGAGCAGCTTTCCAAAGGGAAGAGAGAGGAAGAGGACCCAGTGTCAGCTGTTAATATAAAGTGTCTGCTGAAGGCAGGCTCTCAGCCCTGTGCAGCACTGGATGGTACTGTGCTCTGTGTGCTTTGGCTACTGCAGAACCTGTGCCTCTTACAGCCTCAAACCACAGCAGCTCTCCTCAAATCCCTCTGCTGTTAGAGCAGAGTGTGAAGTGCACACTGCACTGTCCTAGAGCAGCTGGTGCTTCCTTTGCATCCAAGCAAAGCATCTGGGATGGGAGGATGCCTGCAGTAAATTGCCATAAATTTTGCTTACCTGGGGGGTTCTTTTTTCACTGCTGAGCTCTGTAGTGTTTGCTAAGGGTGAGTGTGTATTACTCAAGAATGATCAATAAGTGCACTAAGTGGGCTCTGGATAAATCAGTTGTCCCCTCTTTGCCCTTGAGGAATACTTTACCTTTATTTCAATCACTGTTAAGTGATGCTGTTTTAGCAAATAAAGGGAAGTGTAATGTTTACAGCCAGGGTTAGGTTATTGTTCCAATATTGATGTACATGGGATACAGAGGGCACAAGAATCTTCCTCCTTAAAGTGCTCTGCACAGTAACAGCTTTCCATACATCCAGATAAAACCACATGGACCAGAAAGATACCCTGGAATGTCAGCAGCTGAGTTTTTTAGATGTACTTTTCTCATAGTTGCTTAGGGAATGTAGAAGTTCTGAAGGAGGCAATCTTTAGTCTGTTACAGCTGAGAAAAGTGTCCTACTTCTTGTGGAGTTAATGGGAAGCTTTTATTTGGTAATAAAATATGCTAATCAGGATGTATTTTAGATTTTTTAACTATGACTTGATTTTGGGAGAAACCTAGAATTTGGATAGATGCTCAGGTATAAAAGTGGGTAAATGGAAGATCTGTGGCATGCCACTAGAAAAATCAGCTGTTTTTCCCTGCTTCCAGAGGCCAAGTGTAGCATCAGCAATAAAAGAACTGAAGAGCTGGGAGGAGTTTTTAAATTGTAATAATACAGCTTTCCCTCTCCCTTTTTATATGTAGAAAATCTCTGCCACTGCCCTGCTGCCAGGAGAAACATTGGTGAGCTGCAGAAGCAGCAGAACGGGCGCTGCATTCCAGCAGAGAAACCAGGTACACCCAGCCCCGTTTAACAGCAGTCAAGTGCAAATTAATTGTTATTTTTTTGTATGAGGATAAAAAAAACGACCTGATTTTTCTGTCCCAGGTACTGAGGCAGCCCCTGAGGGTGACAGTGCCTCCCTGTGCAGCAGCACCTCGGGCTCCAGCAGGACGTGCACCCCACGCCTGGTGCCCGGCCATCGGATGTGGGCGGACAGGAACGGCCGGCACGTCCTGGGCCTCATCGAGGACTATGATGCCCTGAGGAAACACATCTCAGAGGGGCAGCAGGTGCTGGCAGACATGGAGATTGCTCTCAGAGAGGTCACTGGCACCACGCTGCAGGAGCCTGGAGTAAAGGTGTGTTACGTTGTGCTCAGGACATACCTTTTCCCCATTCCCGGGGACCCCTGTGGCTCTGATCAGATAACCCTGGACCCCTCCTTCCTGCCCTGACAGGGCTGGTGGAGAGCCAAGAAGCCCTCCCTGTCCAAAGCCTAGATAAACCCCTGACATTTCCTGTTTGTCCTCTTTTGCCCTGCTCTTTCCCTTGGACATCACAGAATAAAGAGAGCTGGACAACATACATCGGGGTGAGAGCCTCTTTTGGAAATCTTTGCCCATCTCCTGATATTCCTCCTCTCAAAGCCTCGGATCTCTGGGCTAGCCTGATAATTTAGGGGCTGAGAGGGGGGGAGTATCAAAAGTGAGCACTGAAATCCTCCAAATGAGGGTTGATTTTACCCAGAGGTGCAGAAAGGTGAGAAGGGAAGAATTGACCGAATAACTGAGGGTGCCTCAAGCTTGGCACAGTCATCATCTAGATGGGCTCAGTGTGATTCTGAGGTAGTTAATTCTAGGCCTTTGAGCAATCTCCCTTTCAGTTCTGGCTTTAAATGAGGTAAAACTGCTTGATTTTGCTATGGAAATTGGTGTTTGTAGTGCTGGAAATGATAAAAAAGCCAAACAAAAGCAGCAGCAGAAAACCCCAGGTAAAAATATAAAATGCTGTAGAGAGGGTTTAAACTAGGGGTATGTAAAAGTAACCTAAGAATAAAAATAATTAGGATTTTCATATAATGAAAGCTGGACATAAACCCAGGAAATACGAGACAATTAAAAGAAATGTGATACAGAGCTGATAACGTTCTCGTCTTACTTGAATTCAGCCTTTTAGTAGCATGAGGTTATAACTACATTAAAGACTGATGTGTGCTGATGAGGCTTGCTTCATATTACATTCATATTTCAGGGAAGATTTTTTGTAATTTTTCCACTTCCTGGTTATCAGGTGAACATTTAACAATAACATAAGCTAGTCCAAAACCTTGAATATTTCATTAATGATCAAATACTGTCTTATAGGACTGAGTGTATCATCCTTTCTTCATTGTGACATGGTGCTCTTGCTGCACTCTTAAGGATGCTTCACCAATAAAATGTTTATTTTGTTTTGAATAACCTCAGTCCTTTTTGTCTAGAATAGGAGAACTGTTTAGTGTTTACTTCTGCTAATTTTCTCTTATGTAATACTAATTTTGGGACACAGTTAATGATGGCATATTTGGGGTGGTTCAAAAAGACACATTTGCCTACAAGCTTCAGTTAAAGGGAAGGAACAATCTGTGCACATCTGTGGGTCTAATAAGGAACTAAGAAACTTAAACCTCAGCAGGAAGGGCCTGGATCAGGCATGGAAAACAACAGCCAGTGGTAGAAATAATGAACCACTGGCATGGAGGGTGCTCAGAGACACTGACTGGAGGCAATTTTGAGGATAGATTATGCCAATGTTTAAAAAATTTCATGTAATGCTTTCCTGCCTTGGAGAGGGAAAGGAAACTAAGTGTCTAATGAAGGTCCTTTTCACCCCTATGATTTTATGATAATATAAATGCTGCAAAAACTATGCTTGCTGCTCTTCAGAAAACAGAAGGTCTTAACTGCAGGGATAAATTCGTGCTACTTATTTTTGCAGTTATAATTAGTGAAGCTGTTGAAGGTGCAGTCTGCAACAATTCTGAAATTCTTTTTGTGGTATCACATGTGTGCTCACGCAGTCAAATGATGCCTGAATGACACTTAAGACTCTCTGAAGTATCATATATTTCCCAATGACCTAGTTAACATACTGATAATGACTGAAAAAGTAATCTCTCTAAGTTTTAAACTTGTTTTCTTGGTGTAAAGATAAAAGCAATAAGTTCCACAATGTGTGGTTTTCTATCAAGCTTTACATCACTGAAGTTTCAGACTACTTAGCAAATGGGATATTTTATGTGACAAGAGGATTCTGGTTTGATAACAATGCTAAATAAATATTCAGATTGTATCCTGCATGGGGCAGGAACTGCAAATGCTTTTTTTTCATTACCCTCCTCCCTTCTGTAGCACCATTGCTTTGGTAATTCATTTGCTCCCCTCACATTCTTTCCCTCCTTTATTTCACATTGATGCAATTTCTTCCATTTGGTTTCTCATCTGTCAGCAGAGGAAAACATTTTATGTGTACCCTAATAGTGATTTTAGCATTAAATGGAACAGTTTAAAGGGTCTGCTAAGGAAGAAACATCTATATTGCTTAAATTGATGTCTGTAATCATTGACTTTCAAATAACATGACACAAAATGCAAATGAAGAAAGAAGACAGTTGCCAAGTGTTACCATGTGGCATAGCAAATCTAGTAAATATAATCTATCGTTAATCATGGTTATTGATTAGGATAAATCCCCTCCCTCACTGATATTCTCAGATAATACATAATTCAGCAGCCTTTGTTAACTAACAGATTAGTTTTTATGGCACACAATGGCTGTGTACATTATCTTCAATATGAAATCACACCAGCTGGATTAAACCCATTAATTAAGATTACATTTTCATAATGGTTTAAGTATAAAATATAAAATGTCTCTAATCCTGTGATACAGGTAGTAGAACAAGCATCTCTGCATGGCTTTTCCACAAGCACTCACACAGTACAGCAGATTTTGGAGGAGGCTGCACGTTCCCTGAAGCTTCTCTGGAGAGTTTCTCTACCCCTGAAAGCTGCTCATGGTACTGCTCAGGGCATTCAGGTACTGCTGGGCTTCATCTTTGCCTGGGAGTTTGGGGTGGTTTTTGGGACTTCGGGAATGTCTCCAGGAAGATGCAGCAGTTCCAGATGTGCATTTGGGAGAATCTTTGCCGAAGCATGCCCCCAGTCTCCAGACACACGGATTTAGTGTAGGACTGAGTATATCCTGGTGATGTTGGATGGCCAGGTGTTCATTTACAGCATACTTTGTAATAAAAATGGAATATCTAATCCTGTTACATGAGATTCAGGAAATGAAGGGAGGTGGCAAATGCTCTACCTCAGTAAGAAAAGGTTTGGGCTCCCTGTTACTTGAACCAAATTCAATTTAATTCTGTGTGTACTGGTAAGAAGAGAAACATCAGCAACTTTGATGTAATCTCAGCTACATTTCCTTTTATGTTCTTGATGCCAAAGTGGTAAAAGAAGAAGCTTTTGTAAAAGTGTGACAAAACCCCAAGACATGTTTTATAACACTTTAACTATAAAGGATTGCACTATGCAAATACATAAAAGTAAACTAAACGAGGAATGAAATATCTCTGCTGTCAGAATACCACCACTCAGCATTGAAACAGTTTCAAACCCTGGCTTTAAATAAGTCTGAAGTGATTTCACTGAGGTTTTTGTATGTGTTTATTAAGGGAAGCAGGATATTTTTGAAAAAAACCTCAAACTTTGGGAAAACAAACATTTCTATATAATTTCATAACATTTTTGGTGATATTTTTTAACACCCTTAAATATGTGAAATCACAAAAGCAGTGGGAGTGAAGTTTGCTGTCGGATACATTCACTGATGTTTCAGCTCCAGATTTGGGATGCCTTGGCAAGAGTGTGTACTTCCATTTTTATCCTCATGTGTGTGTAATCCATGCAGACAGCTCCATGCTGGCCTGGATTGCAGGGATTGAACCTCTCTCACCCACACAGGGCTTTCAGGATGTGGGGGAGGCTGCATCTCCTGCTTTCCTGTCACTGATCTGAACCTTGATTGGACCAGTCACCTCTGCAAGGCTGATCTTAATGTGTGTGGGGGTTTGAATTCACAGGATGCTCCTAATTAGAGCCTAATGGAATTTTTTCTGGAGCTTCTTATCTAACACCCTCTGATCTTAAGGATATTAGATTGCTCCTGATGTCTTAAATGCAGATTATGAAAGAATCTCTCTCTGTTGAAGTTTGGGTTCTAAAAAACTCTGAGTATTCAGTGTCTTCTCTGCAACCCTAGAGGAACTGGGAGTAATCAGTTCTTCTACAGAGATAAATAGTGTGGGCAAATTCTAGAAGTTTTATTACTTAACAAGTGGTACAACAACAAAAAAAACCTCCAAGCTTAAATCTGCACAAGGACCCAAATCACAAGGACCCTGGCAGATGTGCCAGGGCTTTTCACAGTCCTGTTTTACCAGTCACTGACCAGAAGTTTGTTGGGATTGGTGGTGAAAACTGAACCTTAATAATGATGCTGTCAAATAATCTTGCAATTAAACTGTCCCAGTGCCTTTTAGCCCTGTGACAGAGGCAGCATCAGCCATTAACAGAACACAAGTTGGAGGCTGGAATTCTGAACCTGGGCAGCCAGGGCACTGATCCCTTGGCACTGGCCTTCCTTATCTTTTCTAGTTCAGAACAAAAACAGGCACCAGTCTAATAGACTTGCCTCAGCCTAAGAGAAAAATTACTTGCACTAAATTCCATCTAAGAATTGTAGTTGTATCACAGAATCTCATGTCATGGGGGATGTGAAGGAGAAAGGACAGGAGTCAGTGATGGTCCTCCCCTCCTCTGAGTTATTGGTACTCCAAGGAAGCTTGAGGGTGCTTGTCCAAAGGTATTGAGCAATTCCCAATGTAGGAAGTACTTTTAGCCAGTAGTTTAATATCTGACTTTCTTCTCTCAATTTAGGATGAAGGAATGAAAGCAGAAATATTTAGGTTACGTAAGAAACTGTCTGAGCAAGAGAAGAAATTGCACAGCACAGTGAAACGCCTGCACTCCACAAACCAGCTGAAGGAAAACATGGAGAAAGTCATCATTGACCAGTGTGAGTGTGTGTTTTAATCTTAATTCTGATTCTATTTCTGTAGGCTGTGGCTACCTTTAAAATTGGTGTTCCCTCGTGTGTCCCAGCTGTGACAAACAGGCTCAGGCTGTGCTGAGCTGATGGTGCCTCACTCCAGTACAAAAGGCTGTAGAGAATATCATGGAAAGCTGTTCATGGTTTTACACAAACCACTGACAATGTATCAATCCATGCAGATGCCACTAATTCCTACTCGGGTTATTCCATTTTGCATCCTTCTGTTTCTGTTTTACAACAGCTCTGGCCAGAGGCGAAGTTTCTGTTTGCTGTAAATATTCTCAGCCAAAGTTTTTGACATTGTCAAAATTGGGATTTTGCATTAGTCTTAATAAATGTGGAATTAGGCTTTTACATTTTCTGAGGTACTACCCTGCAAGGAGCTGTCAGTGCTCTGCACCAGACTGAGAAGTGCAGGAGAACAAGCTCAGAATAAGGGAAACAAAATCCTGCTATGAGTAATTTTTTTTTTAAGAAAAATTAGGGCATGCTATGGAATTATATTTTACCCTTAGTGGCCCATGTCTAGAAAATTATCTGGAAACATGAACACAAGTGGGACATAGGGAGTATTGTAGCTGTGTTAAGCCAGGTGCCTGTTTGAAGAGCTCCATCTCTGCTGCTTTAGACTTTAATCACTCACCAGAAGACATCTGAATGGAACTCTCCTCTACCTTCCTGCTACAGCAGTATGTGTATTGTGGGAGGAGGAGTTCATTTTCTTCCGTAAAAAAAATAATAAAAAAAATCAATTCTTGCCTCCTCTGAAGTGGTGGGACTGAATGGCTCATTAGTCCTTGCTGGAGTGGCATTTGTGTTATCAGTAATTAATCTAGACTGGAAAATTTTCCACACCATACAAAGTTAAAGAAATATCTGTAATATTATATGTTACTTAAGTCAGTTAAATGGAATGTAGAGTGATAAATCTTTTTTTGCTCCACAGCCTATAATTTTTATATCTAAGGCCCATATGTCTTCTGCCTGCAGATTTTTGTTGTTTCAAGCATTTATGGGCTGGTGTTTGGTCACTTCTTTCAAAATTGCTGTATTATATGTGTACAAATTACTTCTGTTGAATCATAAATAATGTTTTGTTCAGGTTGTAGAGCCAAATAGCTCAGTTTGAGGTCATCATGTGAAAATCAAAGCAATTCTATTATGTCTTTCCAAATAATATCCCTGGGGTAGATTGAGTGGTCTGGTTTGTCCAGTTCTAGTGTCATCTCAGACACACTGGGTCATTTCAGAGCTAGGCTGGGTATAAATCAACTGATTTTACCCTTATAGCTAAAATGTTATCCCTGAACTACCTCACCCACCCACACTTCCCTAAAGCAAACAGTGCCTGTTGCCCTAAATTTGCTCACTTTTTCTTCAGGGCATTCAGCCTCCTCTGAGCGAGGTGCTGAGAAACTGGAACCTGCATTTTCTGAAATCTCTGTAAAGCAAATCTCTGCTTGGAGAGCAGCAGCTGTGCCAGCAGTGGTACAGCTTCCAAATTCTCATCATTGGCTGAATTTAAGAGTTTTGATTTAGAAAAATCTAGTTTGCCAGGTGAAATGAGTTTACTAGCAGAGCTCTTCTGAGCAGTGAGCACTCTGTCACACAAAAAGACCTGGATGTGATTTTCTCCAAGTTTCATTGATTATGAATGTTGAGTTGCCTTTGTTTTAAAAGAGCAATTTCAGAAATGTTTCTGATTTGCATCTTTACACAAATTCTTGGCCAAGCCTACAGCAAAACTGGTGAACTACCTGAAGCTGCTGGATTTTATTATGTTGCTTCCCTCAGTTTAGAGATTTCCTCCCTTCTCCTTTTGCGAGAAGGGAAAAGTGCTGCAGTGGGTGACCTTGCTGCCTTCATTCTGCACACATCCTCTTACCTGCCTGCTCCAGTGAGGATATTCAGGTTCCCTCTGTTATGTACCTGAACATTCCTAAATATATTTAGAGGCAGAGACTGGAACATTCTTGTGGCTCAGAGTCTTCTGTGTGATCTCTCTGGCGAGAGAGCTCATTGCTTATAAACCTCATCTGAACCTCTGAGCATGGAACAATGCAGTGCCAAATTGCAGTAATCTGCCAGGGGTGTAATTATCTCGTGACAGCTCTACCCTTGGAGTTGTTGGCTTCTTATTGTTGTAATGAAAAATCTTTATTATGGCTAAATTGTTTATTTTTGAGACCGGAATATCAAATTGGTGATTGTGAGTGGTGCATTTCAGCAGTTACAGAACTGACACAGATTAGAGACTCATGTATTTAACCTGACATTTCTAAATACCACTTGTGTTTGGAAACACCCCCTCCTCCATTCAGAGGTCTCCTGCTGGCCCCACAGAGACAGACTGGGCTGGATGAATGGAGAAAACTGGAACCCTTCAGGGCAGGCCACTGGTTTTTGATTTCCCCATGGCACAGAGAGGTTGCTTTGTCCTTGAACTGACTCCTTTTGCCATCTGCCCTCTTCTCCCCCTCCTAACTGCCCTCCTCAGCCCAAGCAGGATACTTAAAGGCTCAAACTGGAGTTAAACCATGCACCATCTCCCCTTAAAAGGAGCAGAAAATCTTCCTGTGTGACTTGGATGGAGGGGTGAGCGTGGCAGGGGCTGTGCAGATCTGGGTACATGCAGTGCTGAGCTTTGCCTGTCTCACGTGGCAGAAAAACTTCAAAACCACTTCCAGGGTCCTTAGGTCTGAAAAGAAGATTGTGGAACACAGGCCAGCAGCAGGGAATGACATTCCAGGGGTGGCACAGCTCTGGAGCTGCAGTCCTGAGGGAATCCTCCTGCTCAGACATTATTTCATGTTTGCTCGTAAGACAAATACGGGAATTTAGAAAGACTTGCAGTATTCTTTTTAATCTCCTCTTTCTTTCCAGTGGTTTTAACACATGATGTCTTGAAGAAGGCTAGAGGAAACCTGGAAGTAAGTAAAATTTTGTTTTGTATTGAATTCCTTGGTCTCTGCTAGTCAGAAATACACAGTGCTGTGTCAGGAGTGTTTTGCAGAATTAGTCTGATTTGCTTTAGGTTTGCTACCTAATCAAGCCTGGGTGACAGCAGTTTAGTGTGATAAATAGCCTGCTGTGTTTGATGGCTGAATTAAGAGTTTTATGACTGACCACATAAACACCTAAACCCTCTCCTTCCTGATGCTCTCCCTAGATTAATATTCATGTCTGTCATCATCTCCCAGTAGTTCATTTCCAGGAGATCTCAGCCTGATAACCTGCCTGCTGCACCAGACACCCTTGTTAAAAGCTGGAGCCTGTGTCACTCACTGGTGGTGCTTTTATGTTTTAACCACACACCCAGCAGGGGCAGCTTTTGGCAGCAGTTCTCTGCTGGTGCAGGGTGTTCAATCCCTGGGAGTAATCCCTGTTCAGATTTGATTTCTCTTTTTCAGACTTTACTCCCTGAAGGATGCAATCCATTCCTTGACTCCAAAATCCCACCCTCCCACTCTCACTCTGAATAATTGTACAATTCCCAGCCCCCCCTTAGGTTTTCCTCTAACCTTTTCCATGCATCCCTTCTCCCTCCTCCCCATCAGCATCAACATTTCCCTGCTGTGCTGTTCTCAGCCCTACCTGAGCTAGAAAGTGATGACATAAAACAATATTTCTGCTTACAGAAGTCTTATCACTTTAATTTGAAGATCTGATGAGCACAGGAGCTTCTTTTTGCACATCCTTGGGCAGCAGGATAGGGTAGGGACAAATCTTGGACATTGAAGTACTGTACAATAATAATAATTATTGCTTTTCTAACCAGGTTCCACCAGCTGAGAATCAAAAATCACCTTCTTACACCAGCAAAAAAAGGATTCTCTGAAGGAGAAAGTTCTGCTAACAGAGACTGATTTTGTGAGTATTGTTTGCTTTGTGCTGCCTTAATATTTATTGATGTAAAAAATGTTTGTTCAGCTATTTTAATGGAATCAGCCTTTGACCAAAAAAAAAAAAAAAGGACAAAAAGAGACACCTTTTGGTAAATAACTTATTTAACATTTTCTGTAATGTAAAGATGGTTTTTAATATTTATTACAGAAGTAAGGTACTGCAGGTATGGAGGAAAAATCCAGATTTTTTTAAAGTTGGCAGAGTTGAAATTTTATATTTGTACTTGCCATGTTGTAAAACTGTTGTTTTAGTCAAACAGATCCTGAAAGAACTAAGAATGTGATCCACCTTCCATTGTTTCTCTCTTGCTAAAAGAATGTAGGTTAAAAAAAATACTTTGCCAGTTGTCATTGTTTTGTAGCAATGTGAAAAATGCTAAATATTTTAAAGCATTTTAACCATCTTTGGAAGGTTCTTCTGGAAGTTGCCTGATGCTGGGCATTGTGTTAGGTACTTAGACTGATGGTGTGTCTGAAAATGTTACTTAGAATCAGACAATTAAAATGAAAAATAATCACAAATGTGTTAGTGTTATTTTGTTTAAAACCTCAGACTTTGGGCATTACTGACCAAAGCAGCCACATCAGATCATTTATTTCCTGAGTGACACAAAGTGAACTGGGAAAATAGTTCAGTTTAACATTAACAAGACCATAATTTGAAGTGATTTTTGGTTACAAAAGCAGAGTTTGTGGTGCAAGCATGACTTTATTGAACTGATTTTACACAGCACACGATGTTTTCCCCCCTCAAGCTGATGACATCCCCATTGCACACGGAAATTTGCCCTCGGCATCCAAGCACTGGGAGATGCTCATACAGGATTGGGGTTATATTGGCCCTTGGATTTTGCTATTTTGTAATGGGCTGCCACAAAACTCTCGAGTTTGTGCTCTGAGGGTGGGGAGAGCTGGAACTTCACCCACCCCTGAGCTGGGGCTGTTCTCTGCAGATGGGGAGAAAGGACCTGAAATCCCATCCCAGCCCACCCCTGCCGTGGCAGGGACACCTCCCTCTGCCCCAGGGCACTCCCAGCCTGGCCTGGGACCCTTCCACAGCTTCCAGGGAAGAAATATTTCCTCAAATCCAATGTAAACCTCCTGTCACTCAGTTTAAAATCATTCCCCTTTGTCCTATCGCTTGAGGTCCTTGTAAAGAGTCTCTGTCCCAGCTTTTCTCTTAGCACCTCTCTGGTTCTAAAAAGGCCACAATTGGATCACCCCAGACCCTCCTCTCATCCAGGCTGAGCAGCTCCCAGCCCTTCCTCACAGATGTCCCAGATTATCTGCACTGGGGATGGTCTCTCCCATCCCTTCCATCCCCACAGCCTCTGTGCGTGGGGATTTTTTTGGAGAAAGCCACCCTAAAACCTTGCACTTGCAGGGTGCCTCTCCCCAAGGTCCCTGCTGTTTAATTTCCCAGCACAGACCTTCTCTGAAGCTCACAAATGGATTTAGTGGGGGTCCCACAGCCTTCCTGGAGCTGTCATGTTCTGGAAGATGCTCTGTGCATGCAGAGCCCATGACCCTGAGTTTTTGGGAATTAATTCTGGATGGTGCTTTGTACATGAGGAGCCCATGTCCCTGACTTTTCCTGGAATGAATTCCTGGTGTCTGGGAGGTGCTCTGTGCATGCAGAGCCCATGTCCCTGAGTTTTTGGGAATGAATTCCTGGTGTCTGGGAGGTTCTCTGTGCACGGAGAGCCCGTGTCCCTGACTTTTCCTGGAATTAATTCTGTGTGTCTGGGAGTTTCTCTGTGCATGCAGAGCCCATGTCCCTGACTTTTTCTGGAATTAATTCTGTGTGTCTGGGAGTTTCTCTGTGCATGCAGAGCCCATGTCCCTGACTTTTCCTGGAATTAATTCTGTGTGTCTGGGAGTTTCTCTGTGCATGCAGAGCCCATGTCCCTGACTTTTCCTGGAATTAATTCTGTGTGTCTGGGAGTTTCTCTGTGCATGCAGAGCCCATGTCCCTGACTTTTTCTGGAATTAATTCTGTGTGTCTGGGAGGTGCTCTGTGCATGCAGAGCCCAGCCCATGTCCCTGAGTTTTTGGGAATGAATTCCTGGTGTCTGGGAGGTGCTCTGTGCCCTGCAGCGTCTGTGTCCCCGAGTTTTTGGGAATGAATTCTGGGAGGTGCTCTGTGCCCTGCTGAGCCCAGCCTGTGTCCCTGACTTTTTGGGAATGAATTCCCGGTGTCACATCCCGGGGGAGGCTCAGCCCGGAGCCAGCAGGGGGAGCCAGCCCCATTCCTCTGGATTCAGGAAAAACGGGAAAAGTTAAAAATAAACCCCGCGAACTGGGGAAAACGGGGGGAGGTAAGGGAAGAGCGTGCAGTCAAACTTGTTCTTCAGTCTCTTCACACATTATTGTCCTCACAGCTCACTAAAAACGTCAAGTTAATTTTACTAAGTAGCTAAATTATAGACACTCAGATGTAATCAGAATCCGCTATACATTTCAACTTTCAAAATTAATCATCCTGCGTTTGTGAGTTATCACACCTGAAGGAAACAGCTGTACAGCTATATATAGCTTCCCCTGACTTCTGGTCTTCTTGCAGCCTTTATTCCCCCCACACCATCTGCACTTCAAAATAAATAAATAACCAGGTTAAATGTTTCCCTTTCCTGAGATGATTTGCCACTTATTTTTTAATGGTCCCTCTCAGAGATCTTCTCCTGACCCCTTTTTTTTTTTGTGTGATATGCTCTAATTGCTGCACCCAGTTCACACCTGGGCAGGTCTCACCACTGAGATTGGTTAAAAAAAAAAAATATGCAGGATATCACTACCTCTTTAAAAACAGATGATCCTACAAGATCAAAGTATTTCATCTTGATGAGAAGTGCCTCTTAACCACACACAATTTACTGGGCTGGTTTAAAAATAATTAGAAAGAAAAATCCAGGAAAGAAAGCTCACCAGATGGTGGCTGTGGAAGACAAAGCTTACCAAGTGTTAAACTTTGTTCCCATTAAACAAAATTAAATTTTCCTTTAAAAATAATTATGCAGGAGAAAAATAAGCAGCATAAGCAAATGGAATTATAGGAGGGGCTCATTTGCTTAGTGAGTTGCTGCCTGTGCTTTCATTCTGTGGGCAAGGTGAATGGAAACATTGCTGAGAGAGTGGTTCAGGGAGGAGAACCCTGAGAGGCTGCTGCCACTGCCTGTGACCTTGAACCTCCTGCTCAGGCCCCTGGCTCACAGGCTGAGGTCTTTCTCAGAGAGGATGCTGAGGGCCAGTTGAGATTAAGGAAAAAAAGAAAGAGAGGGAAAAATGAAAAAAAAAAATAAAAATACGGGGTTTCCCTTCTCTAGGGCCCCTGCAATATGTGCAGCAGCACTGAGAAGAGGCAATATTCACTGCCCCGAGGGCAGAGCAGGGCTGTGCCCACCACTGAACACGCACCTCTGCCAAGGGGAACAAACACAAATAATACCCAAAGCTCACAGGTCGCTGCTGTATTAAAAATAAATCAATGCAAATGCATTCAGGTGTTCTTGAAAACAAAAATGCAGCAGATCTTGAGGTATTTTAATCCCCACCAAAGCTGCCCATTCACTGGGGGGCTTTGCTGGGTGCTAGAATTTGGGGGGTGTGCTGCCTGGGGCTGCTGTGGGATCACAGGGAGACTTGGGGAGAGGGCAGAGCCCTCCCCACCCTCCATATGAACCACGGAGCAATTTGGGTGAACTTTTCCCATTCCAGCTCAGCTCAAAGAGCCAAAGGTGCCCTCTGAAGATTTTGGGTTTATTTTAAACAGTCCTGAACTAACAAAAAGCAAATCCTGTCATCACTCCCAAATTAAATGACAATGTGGGAAGAGAAATATAAAAAAGGAAGTGGCAACACTCTTGCAGCTCTTGGTACCAAATTCCCGAGGTGCAATGAGCCCAAACCTGACTCTGGTTCCTCCTTGGAGCCCAGAGGGTTCCCAGCACAGGCAGGGCAGGGACTGGGGCAGAGCAGGAACCTGCAGGGAGGTCAGCTCTGTGCTGTGGGTGACATCCAAGCACTGCAATGCCCGTGAGCCCAAGGTGTTAAACCCCAGGAGCCTCTCAGTGGCTGTGCAGGGGGATTTACACCTCCAGCACTGGCTTGTGCTGCTGGCAGAGGGTTTTTGGCCTCTGGATGCTGGGAACAGCCAAGCACAGCCATGTCACACTGAGGATGCCACATAGCAGGGCATCCTCACGGCTGTAACAACTCAGAAAAACCCTGCTTGGATAGCACAGACCCCCTCCATACATTGCTGGCTAACCCACCTTCCCTTCCTGACTGGTCCTTGGCTCCTGGGTGGCATCACCAGCCTGGGGACAGTGCACAAATCCTGGGAAGGGGCTGAAGGGGCTGCTGAGGAACACGTCTGCAGCTGTTCATTTTCCAGCATCACTCTCATTACATGGTTGTGACAATGGGCAGATGCCAGCAGCTCACATCCCAGGCAGCAGACAAAGAACTCAATGTTACAACTCACTTTAAAAGCTTTTTGACCAATCACACAGAGCAAAATCATATTGCCAGTAGTTGTATCCAAGCACTATAAGCACACGTACCTTTGGTTAAAACAATGCTCGCTGATTTCCATTACAATACCTCTTGTAAGCCTTAAGACACAATGCACAGAGTTCCTTTATTAAACTTAGAACTTCCTAATATCTCACTAGATAGACTTTTCTATAACTTAGGGAGTTATTCTAGCCAAACATTAATACACTGAACCATTGTTCTATTTGTTCTTACTTTCTACTTGTATAACTTTTCTGCTGACCAATCTTATGGCTCCTGCTTAGCTCTAATCACCATCCTGCTGTCTCTGAGGCCTGCCTTTTGCAACGTGCCCAAAACCCTCTGATTTTAAGGATTCCTACAGTGGTTGTGCAGCTAGATGGCAAGAGCAGAATGTGCTAGCCCCCATCAGGATGTGCTAGCCCCCAGCACTGTGCTGGCCCGGCTGTGCCCGCAGCTCCAGGGATGCTGAAATAAACCCAAACATCCCTACTGGATCGGGCTGGGCTCATTAGTGTGAGTGACGTGAATTAGATGAGATTTGGAGCCTGAGTTATTACTGAAATTAGGGAAAAATTCCCCAAGCCAGCCTGGTCTCAAGTTGTGCCTGGTGTGGATCACAGTGATCAGGAGCCCTGGGCATTACTGTCAGAGGGAAATGATGAGCGAGTTTAGTGCTTGCTGAAGTTTTGGGGCTCCTCTCTACATCCCTGCAGGCAAATTCCTTCCTCTGAGCCTTTTCAACAAGTTTGGCCTCCAGCCTGAACAGGTTTGGCTTGCAGAGGAGCAGATTGCCCCATCCACCAACCCCACCATGTGCCTGTGGGGATGGACCCCCACCCTCCAGGGGAAAGGAGAAGCAAACCAACCCCCTGCTCCTAAAAATGCCATTTTTGGCATTTTTGTTCTAATGTCTGCTCCTAAAATGCCATTTTCCTCCACCACAGAGTCTGACCCTGGACCCACGGCTCAGCTCCCAGGGCTCCCTCAGCGCTGGCTCCTGAGGGAAGCTCTGGGAAGGGGCAGTGGATGCTCCCTGTCCTGCAGGGAATGATGCAGCCCTAGCAGGGGCACAGGGAGGGAATGTGGTCCCTCACTTTGGCACCTTTTGCAGAAAACTCCTCTTGCAGGGAGCAGAGGCCTCGTCCTTGTCTTGCAAAGCAGCAAGGCTGCTCCTTGGCTGCTGACACCAGAGAAACAAGAAAGGTTTTGGTGACTTGTTCCCATCTTTCTGTCCCCCTCCTCACCTTCCTCCACACCTAAAATGACCTCCCACACACAAAATCTTTATTTTTGTGGCTCTTCCCAGAGAAGTGGCACGAAGTCCAGTGTCACACAGCAGCACAGAGCTACAACACACCCCTGCAAACCCAGCACACTGAAAGCGATAAATAAACTAAATAATCTCTTTTCCTACCTCTCTCCACGGGAAGTCACTCCTCTACTAAGTTCCCAACACAAAATCAAGCCCTCAGAGACCTCCACAGGTAACTTTGGGCTCCCCTCTGTTCTCCAGGAGCTCCAGGACCTGCAGCTGCCCCTGCCCCAACCTGCTGCTTCACACTCTCCAGCCACATCATCCTTATCTTTAATTTCTGAATTGACCCCCTGGAGAAAAATCTCTGCATGCCTATTTTTTATGTGTTTATCTTGTCATTTCTTTAGAAAGATACTTGTTACAAATATATTTTCCCCTTCCTTCCCCCCAGCCCTGTCGGAGGAATCTACTTGGGTAATTTGTTGAGCGGGTTGCTGGGCCATGCATTATGCATGAGATGCAATCTTGATTTTTGCACTCCACTGTGTGCATTCAGAAACAGGAACGGCATCGTGCCCACACGCAAAATGAACATTAACAGCTAAAAAAAACCACCAACAAACCCAAAAAACACAACAAACAAAACAAAAAAAAACCCCCACAAACCCAGAAAAACAGAAAATGCCCATTTATTTAAAGGAAAAATGAAACAAAAGCCTCCACATTTCCCAGGTGTTCTTTCTGGGGT
The DNA here is from genome assembly GCF_050655825.1 of Lonchura striata. Lineage (NCBI taxonomy): Eukaryota > Metazoa > Chordata > Aves > Passeriformes > Estrildidae > Lonchura > Lonchura striata. The sequence continues at coordinate 5,801,589 of NC_140719.1, read as the reverse complement.
TTCTCAGAGCAGTCAGGTTGTTCCCATGTAAGCTCTGCTGGGCAGTAACGGGGCTCAGAGCTGCTGGGTGGGACAGCAGTGATGGTGCTGCAGCATCCAGGGCCTGGCTGGATGGGGCTTGGCGTCCTGGGCTAATGGAGATGTCCCTGCCGTGGCAGGGGGTGGCAGGAGATGATGTTTAAGATCCCTTCCACCCCAAATCGTTCTGGGGTTGTGTGTGAGCCCAAAGGCAGCATCACCCGCAGCAGCAGAGCTCAGGTGGAACATTGCTCAGAGGAGGAGGAGGATCACCCTGTCCCTCCCTCCTGCTGCCCACACAGACACAGACACATTACACCCACAAACACGGTGTCCTGGCTTGTAAGATCAGCATGGATTCTATTGCCATCTGTTGGAGGTGGGGTAGTTTTCTTATCTCTTCCAAGGACAATGTCTCCCTGTGGGGAGAATCTTCTGTTAATGGCCATTGAATGTCTCCCTGCATGGCTGGTAAAGTTCCATCATCCCATTGGGAGATGCTCCACCCAGAGGGAGGAGCCAAGCACTCCTACCTGCATAAAATCAGCAATTTTTGGGACACCAGGGCAGCCCTTTGCTGGATTCCCAGAGGAGCAGCTTTCTTCTCTGCTGGATCCCCAGAGGAAGACCAGGCCCATCTACTCCATCCCCAGACCTTCAGAGAAAACTCCACCCTTCTCCAGATCCCTGCTCCAGCAGCATTCCATCTGCCACTCCAGGAGGAGCAGCCACCATTTAACTGGAATATTACCAACACCCTGACTCCTCAGGGTGTCAGGGTTCTGACTCCATCACTAGTTCTGTTTGCACTAATTACATTTTTAAAATTTAGTAAAGAACTGTTATTCCCATTCCCATATCTTTGCCTGGGAGCCTTTTAATTTTGAAATTATGGTAATTCAGAGGGAGGGGGTTTACCTTTTCCATTTCACAGGAGGGTCTTGCCTTCCTTCGCAGACTCCTGTCTTTTCAAACGAAGACACATGGACACTTCTGGCTCCTGTAGACAAACCAATCCTGCCTCAGCCACTCCTGCTCCCCTGCCTTGTGCTGCAGCAGCTTTTGGAACATAGCAGGGGCCAAACCTTTTGGGTCAAACTCCAAAGGCCATCACTCACTTGAGCGTTTTGCCAGGTGTGCCCTCGTTAATCCAGCACACCTCCACTCCTGCCTTCACCTTCTCCTGGCAGGGCTGGCTGCCTGACTCCTGGGCTGGCAGCAATGGCCTGGGGACACGGTGGGAGGTGTGACACTGCAGGTGACACGGGTGAGGGCACAGCCTGCTAAGTGTCAGTGAGACAAAGTGCACAAACACAGACACAAAAAAAACAGATGCAGAAGATTCCCAGCCCATCAACCCCCCCCAGCTTTTCATGCTTGGACTGAGGATTTCAGAGCAATCACACCTGTGGCTCATTTTAAAGTCCATTTAAAATCCAGCTGTGACAGTGATGTCCTTACCAACCTCTGCTGGGGCACCTGTGTCACCTGCAGCCCCCCAGGGTGGGACACAGCCAGCACAGGCCATGCTGCTCCTCTGGCCACAGCTCAGAACATCCGCAGGAGAAAACAGGACAAGAAACCATGTCTGATCATCCCAAAAGCATCAGCAGTGGAAAAGAATCAAGAAAGTGGCCCCTGAGAAGGAATTGAAAAGGGAAAAAAATGTCAGAGAATGAATAAGAGGGAGAGAGACGACAGGTGGAAAGGAAAAAGGAACAGGATAAAACGGGGACCAAGATATAAAGCCAATTATTTTTGATTCTTTGGCTTAGGGGCTAATTTATTACAGCAGTAAATCATGCTTAGGACAGGTAATACAGCCGCCAGAGCATGGACATTATTTAGACAGTGTGATCACGGTATTAGCGCTCAGAAAAGTGGAAAAATTTAAATTTTAACTGCCTCCAGGCCACATCTCACCCTTTGCAGTCTCCTCTTGGCTCAGCATGAAGAAATACGGAATTTTCTCGGAGCCAGGGACTCCACGTGGAGCCAGAAGGGTTTTGTGGGAAAGCACAGGGCTGGCTTCCCTCCCATGCCATCCCATCCCAGGGCTCGGATGCAGCCCCACATCCTCCTCTGCACCGTGCTGGTGCCAGGGATGTGCCCACCCACCCACGGGCCCTGGCAGCCACCAGGGCAGAGCTAAAGAGGTAAAAAGCCTGAAAGGGCTCTCAGCGAGCTGGATTGTGTCCCTCAGGCAGGGATGTGAGAGCTTGAGCTGTGATTCCAGGGGGAATTTGGGCTGTGGGAAGGAAGGAGGCCAGGCTGAACCTGTCATCACACCTCACAGAGTAGCTTAGCTGACAGGGAAACATCTTTATGTTATCTAAAGGTGGTGCCTTTATCAGTGAGCTTCCTAGGGGTCGGAGGAAGCGAGGTGGCTCTTCAGGGACCCCGGGAATTGCGGGAGCAGCCCCATCCCTGCACCCCGGGAGAAGCGCACTGGAGCAGCGCTTTGTGAAGGCTTTGTCCCCACACCTGGGGGTGGCAGGACTCAGATCTCGCCCTGAGCCTGTGCCTGGCTCTCTGCACCACTTTTTGGGGTGCTCACCCCGTGCCCTCCTGGCCCGGCTGCATCCTGCCCTGGTGCGAGCATCCCTGGCACAGGCAGGGACCTGAGTGCCCCTCGGGCAGCATTCAAAAATGATGTGAAAGACACCAAAAACCTCAACCTGCCTCCCCTCAAGCCACCACAGCAAATTGAGCATTCTCCAGCAGCAGGTAATGCAGATTTAATCACTCTGGGTGCGCTGATCTGGCTGCAAATGGGAAGGGAAATTTCTCCACTTTCCTCGAGTTTCATCTCTGCGTGTTTGCTCTGATTTCACCTGCTGGGAATGCACAAGGTGCTGCTTGGCAAAGCCACCCCACCCCAGGCAGCTGCTCCCTGCTTTCCCCTGCTGTGGGAATCCAGGGCTTCCCTCTGGCTGCCCTGGCAGGTCTGGGACCCTGGCAGGGGTCAGGAACCCCCCTGAACAGAGCCCCCAGAGACACTGGCTGTGATCTCTGGCCATGGAAAAGAGTTTTCAATCTTACAGGATCAATTACAAGCTCTCAGTGCTTGATAAAAGTAATAATTAAGTGTGGCACAGGTGCAAAAGTAAAATTTTAGGATTCTAGATTAGGGGTCCAAAGGGGACAAGATGGAGGAAACTGGGTGTGCCTTGTCCTTTTTCTCCTTCTTCATGCCCTCCATGTCTCACTGTGGTGTTGGCATTTTTCTGTTGGTTCAGGCTGGGGACACACTGTCCAACGTGGGTGACAGATATTGGCACGTTCTTGTAAATCCAGCCCAGGGAGTTTCTGGTATTGAATGTTTGTCACATCCCACTGAGGGCAGAGCCCCACACGCTGCCCTGCAGGACAGAGCTGGGCAGGGCAGCAGAACATGTTAGAGATAAACAGAATAAACAACCTGGAAACCAGCACAGACCAATTATGGCTTCTGCTTTGGCAACAGGGCTGAAAGACAGAGACTTTCTACAATCTCAGAATCATCAATAGCTCAGATTCTGACACTCTGCCCCCGGGCATGGGGATGCTCCATGGCTCCAAATGGAGACACATCCAGGTCCTCCCGCACAGCCCAGGGCTCTGACAGCCCCCACCAATATTTTGTCTGCCCAGAGCCACGGCAGGATATTTTTCTTTTTGTAGATGGGAATATATTTAGGAAATGTGTTTACTTCTATCCTGTAAAAGCACAATGAACTTATCTCCAGACTTTGCATCAAAGGGACGTCGTGATTTTAAAAGCTGCTTTGTTCAAAAACTCCTCCAGGCAGGAAAGATTAAAAAACTAGCAAGGTAGTGGTGGCTAAGGAAAAACAGAACCATGCTGTTGTAATTTCACTGTCCCTAACAGAGCAACACACACAGGGCACATGTGGGATGGTAAGTTAAAATAACTTGGAGAAAGCTATTAATTGCTAACAATGGCAAACACGGACAGCAGAGGTGTTTTAAAGCACTGTTCAAGTTATTGAGCCCAGCAGATGCCACACAGGCACTTTGAAGCCTCAGGTGGCTGGAAATGCAGCACAGATTGTCTGTGTTTGATCTTCCACTCCCATCTCACTCCATCACCATCAGTAGATTTCAGGATAACTGGGGCCAGCATTGATGGGGGACTGATTAGTTTGTTTGGGCCCAAAACCTGACATTTCTACCTCTTCTGTGGGAAAAATGTGACTTTAAGCAGAAACAGGGCTAACTTCCAGCCCAAAGCCAATCTGCCTGATGGAATTCAGGCTGCAGAGCAGGAAGGGTATTTGTATTTCCATCTGCCTGAGTGCAGGCTTGCTCCCACCCGCTCCTTGATTGTTTTTAGTTACAGCTGATGATAATGCAGAGAGAAAGATCAATATGAGGTGTGTTGGCCTGGTAACCTCCTGAAAACTGCAGAATTTCCACTGAGTTGTGACAGGGGGAAACTGAGAAACAGCATGATCATTTTATGCAGCCAGAGCAGCTCTCTGATGATCTGCTCCCCATGGGCCCTGAGGTCTCTGTCTGGGCGGGTTTTCCTGATTGCTCAGGAGGGATTTTGCAGCTGCTGCTGGAGTTTGTCAGCTGTGACAAACTGCTGGGAGACCCAGAGCGTGATGCTCTCCGTGATCTCCTGCATGGATGGGAGCACCCTGGACCTCCTCTGGCATCAGGGTGGGAGGCCCTGGCACAGGTGCCCAGAGCAGCTGTGGCTGCCCCTGGATCCCTGGCAGTGCCCAAGGCCAGGCTGGACAGGGCTGGGAGCAGCCTGGGACAATGGGAGGTGTCCCTGCCATGGCTGGGAGTGCAATGAGATGGGATTTAAGATCCCTTCCAACCCAAACCATTCAAATATTGTATGGCCTAAATTCACCCTCTGCCTTTCAAAGGGGCTGGGCCACCCTTGGCACTGTATGGCCACCGCCTTGGGGACCGTGTGGCACCACCCTGCTGCAGCTCCTCCACCACAGATACAACCTTCATTCCCACTTCACTTGGCATTTCCAGAAAATCCAATTTCCCCAGAAACCAAGCTTTTCTCCTCCAAGCCAAGAGCAAAGAACCCCCATCTTGTGAGAGCAAGAGCACACATCCAAAACCCAACCAGTCCAAGCCCAAAGCTTGGCAGCTGCACTGATTACAGGGGGTCTGCTGAGCCCACCAAACCCTGACCTTTGCAGGGCACGTGCCTGGGGGAGCCTCTCAGAGCCTGGCTTGGCTCCATCCCCAGGGACCACTCACCTGGCTGAGGGCAGCAGGGTTTGGCTCAGGAGACCAGAGTGATGTGGTGTCCATGAAAACTTTTATTAGCACGGGCTCGTGTGGCTCACCAGTGCCAATAAACCCCTCATACCACACCACTCATTGCTCTATAGATGCTACATCACTCCTCTGTAAAATACTTTATAAAGCAGTTTAAATTTTTCCACTGTCTTTTTTCCCCTTTTTCCCCCTTGGCCATAAACCCAGGCTGGGTTTAACAGTTGAGAGCTCAGCTGAGCAGAGCTGGCTGGGACAGGGAAGCCATCCTCACCTTTTCACTCGTTCCATGGTCTTAAAAATTTTTTCTTAGCTGGGAAAGCGTGACATGGAGTAAAAGAATGCAATGTGTAAAATACAGCATGCAAAGTGATCTTGCAATTTCTCCTGAACCCCATGGTGAACATTGAAATTCAAGGTTTGGGGCTGGTATTTTGGAAAGTTTTCACAGAATAAGGCAGAGGGTGCTCTGGCAGACTTGGATTTTCATTCTATTTTAACTGAAGACTGCAAAAGACAGATTTGAACACAAGGACAGGTAGAAAGAGGAGGACTCATCTCCAGCAGTGATGGGACCTGTTTTTAAAATAGGGAATCACTTAAAGCACCCCTCAAACCCAGCCCAGTGCTGGGAGCACATGGTCCAGCTGACTGCTCCCCAGCTTTCCTCAGTGGGCACTTCATTTTTGGAGAATCTGGGCATGAAGAACCCAAAACCCAGCATAAGATCAGTCAGAGCAAATCTGGCTTGTTCTTGAGGGACGAGGAATGAATTGACATTAGGACGAAATATGTTCACTTCAGCTCAAACCTCAGCCAGGATGGTTTTCTGTTGATGTGGGAAAAGATTAACATTTGGTCTCTCCTAAATCTCTAGGAAAGGGGAAGCTGCACAGGGCTGGCAATGAAGATGAATCCTTTCCAAAGATTCCGTTTTAAAACACTTCCTTGTTGTAACCTTGAACTAGCACTCCTAGTGTGTTTTTTTAACTCTTTTTTATTTTTTTCCTTTGTCCCTTCAGGAGTTGACACAGTTGAAAGAGCAGAGAAATTAAACTGTGCAGGATTGCTTCCTGCATTGATAGACTCGGATTCTCATTCATGCAGAGACTTAGGGAAAAAAAAGGTTTAAAAAATCACTGAGATCTCTCTTTGCTCAGAAATCTGTATTCCATTAACTTTGACATAAGGCACAAAGTAAATCAGGAGAAAGAGAAACTCACCCCAGTGGGTGGCTGGAAAACAGAGGCAGAGCCCATTAGCATTCTCTGTGTTTGCAGGGAACAGAGGGCTTGGGCACACAAAAAGTGATCCTGATGGAAGGAGCAGCTAATCCCTCCTTGTAGCAGCAGTGAAAGCCTATGGCCAAGAGAGTCTGCATGGATTTGGTAGCAGAGATAAGAGGGAGCCAAATTCCAGTGAACATCCCCTTCCTGCAGCTGATTAGCAGCTACACTGCAAGAGGGAGAAGACACACCCCAAAAACCTCTGAGTGGAGATCCTGACAGCAGCCCTGAGCACAAACACCTGGGAGAGAGCTGGGGAGCAGCAGAGGCACAAAAATCCCATTTTCAGGGACTAAAGTTTGGTTCTGTCCTTCAGGGGGCAGACCCAGGAGGAAAGTGGAGCAGGGTCCATCCCTGCCTGGTGAGGAATTGGCTCCTGAGCTCCTCAGGGAGCTGGAGAGCCCAAGAGGGGCTGCAGGAACACCCCAGGAACCTTCCAGCAAACCCTGCTCCACCCTAAATCCCAGCAACACTGGCACTGGGAGCTGCCCGTGCTGGATTCGAGTTGTAAATAATTTTAAAGCTAAGGCTTTAAAGGTACCAGCTTGCAGGTGAGTTGTTAATATATATTAAGTTTCCAGAGAAGCTGAGGCTGCCCCTGGAAGTGCCCAAGACCAGGTTGGATGGGGTTTGGAGCAACTTGGGATAGGGGAAGGTGTTCCTGCTGTGGCAGGGGTGGGATGGGATGAGTTTTGAGGTCCTTCCAACCCAAACCACTCTGTGATTGATGAAAATAAATTTAGGACATCTTTGTCAAACTGGGATGAAATCCAGAAAAGCCTTTCAGATGGGTATGCATACAGGTAGAGACTTATCAGCCAGTTTCCTAAAAATATTTGCCTGCAAAAGATGCTTTAAAAAGTAGCATTTGCCCAGGCCCTGCAGAGCGCAATTTCCCTGCTAACAAATCCCTTTTGTGCTCGGCACATCAGGCCTGTGGCACTTCAGGGAAATTCTGCACAGGGGTGGATTTCACCAGAGAGAAAGGAGGGAGAAATACTCCAAATCCCAGAAAGGCTCCCTCAGCCCCAGCAGCCCTTGTGGGAGCCCTGTCAGAGCCCAGCCAAAAAGTAAAACCCTCACACAAGCCAAATGGCAGAGTTTGAATGGTCCACACAGGCAGAGGTGATTATGTGATGCAGGCATGGATCCTTCCAGCTGGAGGTATTTTAAACACACAGGAAATAATGTCAGAATCATAGGACTGCAATCTTTAAATTATATTCAAAAAAGATGCTCAAAGCATATATCATTGAATTATGAGCAGCTTTGGCAGCTTTATTGATGATGTTGAATCTGGTTGACAGATGCATTTACACTGCATAAGCATTCGAGATGCAAGAGTAATTGCTTATTAGTCTTGTTGTGAGGCAAAACACCAGATTGAAATAAATAGGAGCTCATGAACACAATTTTGCTGCCTCTTTGATTATTTTTTCAAGCTAACCATCTGCTAAGCATCTGGGATTCTTAGAATCCAAGATCCATAGCCCCCACACAGGTGGGAATTAAAAAATACAAATAGAAGGAGCTTAAGAACCCAAACAAACTATAATATGAAATTGTCCAAAATGACTGGGGAGGTTCTTTCACAGCTTGAATACAAATGTGGGGAGTTTGGTTCTTACAGGATACGTGGAGAAGACGCTGCACTGCTGCTCCTCAACTCAGGCCAGGGCCAAAAAATGCTCTGTAGTGACCCCAGGGAGGGGTGCAGGGACCCCAGAAATCAACTTAGCAGGACACTCAGCACAGGGGTCTTCTCCACAAATGAGACACTGTGGGACAAACAAATTTCATTGAGGCCTCCAGGAAAACCTCCAGCACTCTCTGGGGCTAGTTGCAAGATTTTTTACGACATTGTAAAACTTCAATTTCTCTGTCCCCTGCTACTAGGTTTTTAAACTTACACCTAAATATAAAGAAAACATAAACATGGAAGGAGAGAAAACACAAACACAGGAATGACGAAAAGAAACAACATAGGAAAGAGGGAAAATAAAATTAAAAAAAAAAACAAAAAGAAAGAAAAGTGCTGCCAGTGAGGGAGAGGCTGCTGTATGTCCTCAGCACTTCGCTTCAGGGGTTTCTTTCCTCTGCCCAGCAGTGCTGGGTGCCCAAAACCATCCATGGGGACAGATCCAGCCCTTTCCACCCTCTGACCCTCACAGATTCCCTGTTCCTGTCCCCATGGGGTCGGTGTCAGCTCTGCCACCAGCAGAGGACAAGGACAAATCTCCACGAGGACAAAGCCAGGAGCCAGAGTGAAGTTTGCTGCCTGTGGGATGGCAGCTTTGATAAGAACATAAAATTGATATTTGAATTTTCCCCAGCTGCCAATGCACTTGGTGCTGAGAACACGAGTTAATAAAAACAGCCAGTTAAATAACTGTCAAACTCAGGCAAATACCCATAAAGCAAATGTTCTTTTAAAAAACCAAATTAGACATGCATTTTCCTCCATGAAAAAGGGCAATTAGAGAAGCTTTATAACTAATGTTTGGTTTGGGTTCTAAAATATTAAGGATCTTTCCTAAACACAGCACAGTGAAGGATTTCAATTAATCTCCTTTGAACACACACATTCAGGTGGCTAAAAAGGAAAAAAAGAAGAAAGAATGATTTGTGCATCAAGATCTGTCATCTCCAAGAAGCTGTAAACAGAATCTTAGAGAGCAGAGTTTGTGTGACAAATTTGAGATTAGGCGGATTCTGATCTAAAAATTAACTTGCTTATCAGAGAAATAATATTAGAGTAAAATAAATTAGAATCTCTACTGAAGACTCTAAAAGTAATTTTTAAAATTAATTAGAATCAAAAAGATGGATCTCAAAGGATAGGACAACTCTAATTTAGACAGACGGTAATTAATTCCTTATTTCAGAAATTCATTAACAGGCTGTAAGAGCAAATCATTCCTTTGCTGGAGTTAAGCTCCTGAGGGAAAGATTCATCTGGAAAGGGGCTGTGGGAAGTCCCCTGGTGCTGGAGGGCAGGGGAGCCTCTCTGGCAGCGTGGGCTGGGAAGGGTCACTGGGGTTTATTTGGGGTGGAGGGGCTGGACCCACAGCTGCTCACACTTCAAACACGGAGGCTCAGCTGAGCCACGGCTCCCACAGGGCTGTGTGGATGGGGAGAGCAAATAAACCACTGCATGTTGCTTTTATTTGCCATTAAGGATGAGATGATGTGTCCCTCACTCCCTGTCTCGGCTGGGGCAGCAGCTCCTCCACCTTCCACCTCCACCAAGCCCCTGGCAGACCCACCACAGTCCTCAGACCCCAGAGTGGGGACAAAACCTAACGATTTGGGGAATTTCTCCTCAAAACTCTGCCATGCAACAGCAGGGAGCCGATCTCGCGACAGACACATCCCCTTTTCCTCTGCTCCCACCTTGATCTGAGGAACCTCCACCACAGCCCTAAAATCCCAGCAGCCCACGACTCCCAGGGCAACATCCACAAGGAAAACAACTCGTGTGAGTTTGCCCTGGCACTGGGGACGTGGCTGGTGTGCTGCCATCCCCCAGAGCATTCCCACTGCCACTCCACACCCTTGCAGAGGCTGTGCCAGCCCTGGCCGTGCCAGCCCTGCCTGGCAGCTGCATCCCGCCGATAACTTGGATAAGCCTGGAGCTTATCCTCGGAGCCGAGGGCTCGGCAAGGGGAGGATAAGCCATGCAGGAATCTGCAGCCTGGGCCCAGCTGGAGAGGAGCCCAAAATGAAATCCTTATCTGGAAAGAGCTGGATCTGGAAGCGAGGAGCATCCTGCGGCCTTCCCATCTGCAGCCCCGGCCCCAGGGCTGAGCGAGGAGCCAGGGAGAGAGCCAGGAATGTGGATTTGTTCCTGTGGACTCGGGCTGCCACATGCCTGCTGGCACTGGTGCTGCTGGGCTGGGCTGGTCTCTTGGCCTGTGACCATTTCCACCAGGAGGAACCCTGGTGACCTGTGCAGGGGCTTGACAGACGGCTGGATCCAGGAGGAAGGAGGCAGGGATACAGCAGGATTAGCTCCTGCTGGCCCCAAACCAACCTCCCTCCAAGGGCAGCAGCAGCTTCCAGAGGGGCAGACAGGTCACCTGGCAGCAGGAGGCACCAGCTGGGACCAGGCAGGAGCCACACAGCAAAATCAGACCCCGCTCACCATCGCCCAACATTCTGCTCACAATTCTCTCCTTAAGGGCATGTTCACTCCCCCTCGCCACGGTTCTTTCAAGCCCAGTTTTATTTCACATAAACAGTGTTAAGTGTCTGCAGTTTCTTTTTGCCTAAGTCACAAGTCAGCCTAAACATAATTTGTTGGAGAAGGGAGTTGCTCCGGGTTGCAGAGCACTCGGCTCCAAGCCCCAGGGGTTCCAGAAAACAAAGACAATTAGTTGCTACCCCTGAAAAATTAATTTCAGTGACAGACTGTGAAGCTGCCAAAAACTAACAAGCATGTGAAAACTGACTTAAAAAAAATTATAGCAGTCTGTCTGTTTTTCTTTTTTCCTCAGGAAGAGCCATTGCTCCCTTGAAAGTCATTGCTCAAAGCAAAAAAAAAAGAAAAAAAAAAACCAACAAACCAAAAAAAACAAACTCAAACTACTGATTAAGAAAAGGAAAGTCAAGAAAATATCTCTTTTCTCCCATACTTTGTGTCTGAAGTTTCCTGGGATGTTTTATCTGGAGGCAGGCACACTGGCACAGACTGGTGAGGATATAAAATTGATACAAAGCACAGAAATGAGAAGGTTTTGGGGACAGGTGGGACGCTCTCATCTGCACAGCACAAGGTGTTTTGAGCAAGGTCTGTGTGCTGGAGAACTTCTTGTCCTTTCCAGTGGCATCAACAGGTAAAAAAGCCTCACAATATTTTCCTGACAAACCTTGTATGTGTAGGAAACTAGAGCTGCAGGAACTGCCCTGATGCAGCCATGATGGTGAAGTTCTTCTGCAGGAATGAGGAAAAGAAACAACATAGAAAAGAGGAAAAAAAAAAACCTAAAAGAAAGAAAAATGCTGCCAGTGAGGGGGAGGCTGCTGTATCTCCTCAGCACTTTGCTCCAGTGGCTCCTGTCCTCTGTCCAGCAGTGCTGGGTGCCCAGAACCATCCATGGGACAGATCCAGCCCTTTCCACCCTCTGCCCATCCCTGATCTCTGGCCCCCACAGATTCCCTGTTCCTGTCCCCGTGGGGTCTGTGCCAGCCCCAGCTGGCCCCAGGGTTTGATCTTGGCACCTCAAAATCCCCACTGCTGCTTCCATCACCTGGGTCCTCCCCAGCTCCCAGGGGGCAGGGGACCCCCAGAACGTGCTCCAGCTGGCAGAGGGGGATGGAACAGCACCTGTGACTGCCAGGGGGACGTTTCCAAAAGAACTGAGGGTTCTGTTGCTGGGTTCTGCTGCTGTTCAAGTGCCAGAGACACCCAGGGCATGGTGTGACACTGACAGTGCAGGGGCTGGCTGGGAGCTCACCCTCCACCGTGCCAGCTGCAGCAGAGCCATTCATGTCCCAAACACACCTCCACCTGCCAGACAATGTGCTTTAAACAAGATCTGTGCCACAGATTTAGAGTTTAAATTTAACTTTTCACCTCTCCCGATGCCCACCCAGCCTCTGTGGCACCTCAGCACCTGCTGCACTGAGCAGGGTGGGGCTGCCATGGCACTTTCCTCCTCTTCCTCCTCCCACCAGCTCATTAACTCCATTTTCTGCCTAATAAGCCCTTGAAGGTGGTGTTGTGGGCAGCTGCCTTTACAGCCCAGTGAACCCAACACTGCCTGGTGCCACGCTGTCTCATTCACTGACTGTGACAAATGCCTGGCACTTGTTTGGTTTCTGTCATTATAACCCAAGGATATTAAATTTACATCACCCTGACAATGAGAGCAGGGCTGAGGACATGAAATGCTGTCTCCAGAGAGAGGAGAGGACAGGCATCCCTTGGAATGCACAATGGGGGTGTGGGGTTCTGCTTTTCCTCTTCACCATCCCCCAGGCTGAGCACAAACAATTTGGTTTTTCCCAGAGAGTAACCTGGAGGTGTGGGCAGAGGTGGCAGAGGAGATGGTGCTGGGGATGCCTCTCCCCCTCTCAGGTACCTTTCAAGCCTGCATGCCCCAAAGTCCAGGGCACCATCCCCTGGCTGGCTCCACGCCACACCCCTGGTGAGCAAAGGCACATCAGGACTCTGCCCCTCATTTCCTTTCCTGTCCCTGTGGCTCACTGTCCACTTCCCCATCTGGGGCCAACCTCAGTCCCAGCTGAGGAGCTGCAGGTGGTTGGTCCCTATTGGAAATGCAGGCGAACCTGGTGGGGAGAAATGATGATGTCAGACCCCAGTTCAGAAGGATGAATTATTTCTTTATTATATCTATGCTATAATACATTAATATACTATTTAAAGGAGATACTCAAACTACAAACCTACTTTTTCTAACTCCCATATCTAACTCACTCCCAACTCGTGATCCTCTCTCCAATCCAGCCCCAGGTGAGTTGGATTGGCCACCAGGCTCAAACAATCCTCACCAGAATCCAACCAAGCACTCACCCCAGGTAAACAATTCTCCAAACACATTCTACACAGAAAAAACAAGGAGCAGAAATAGAAATTGTTTTCTCTTTCTTTTCTCCATGCTCCTCTATGAAAAATCCTGAGAGAGAGGAGAATGTGCCTGCCACAGGTCCCTGTCCACCGTGGCCACGTCCAGCACCCCCTGCTCCCTTCACAAATCCCCAGGTGCCTGCTCAGCTGCCTCCTAATCCTCAGGAGGCCTCAGCATCTCTGTGTTGACACCAAAAAGCAGTTCCACTGGAATGTAAGCTCATTATCTCACCAAAGAGCGTGCTCAGTGTCTCTTATCCCATTACCAAACAAGAAGAACTTCCATTCTTTTCACCTACCAGAAAGAAAATTTTTTTTTTTTGGTGTGTTTATAGCTTTGTTACCCAAATACCTCCCTCCCACCCACATTTCCCTGATTACTGATAAACATGAAAATCCATTCCCCTCCTAGCAAGGGGAACAGGGAATCTTTTATCCTCCCCTGATAAACAGTAATAAGCTTCTTATCCTCTTACCAAAAACCGAGAGCGTTGCAAATCCTGTATCAGGCACACTAGGGTTAGGGTTGTTTGCATTACGTGGAGGGATTTTGTAAAGTGGTAAATAAAAGGCATATCATTGTGTTCTTTTATCTGAAGCTTGCTTCTAGGAGGGAAGGCAGAGCTGTTTAGAAGTACATTTAATTGGGTATTATTCAGTATCAGGTTGAGGCAAGTTCTCCTGTCTCCCACAAAGAACTTCTGCACTAATTTGATCCTACTCGTGGATGAAAGGTCATTGTGCTGACTAGGAAGTTAAGTAAACAAAATTAGCATCTGATTTAAGAGACTTTTTATTCCCTCTGGTGTAAATTAGTGTAAAAATTAGCAAGACTTTCCGTTGCTTCTGTTTTCTGCATTTGAAATGCATCAGTTGCCTGAATTTAATGGTGTGGAGGCTTATTATTTCTTTATCTATGGGAGTGCATACAGATGGGTGGGGAGATGGAAGCTTCAGCATCAAAGGCGTTCAAGGTCAGCAAAAGTGACACAGAAGAGCTCCCAGCAGCTCTGACACCTGGACACTGAAGGAGCCACAAGAACTCACAGATGGGAAGAGATTTTGGAAAGGCAAAGTGGGCTTTAGCTGTGAAATTCAGCACCACACAAAACCCACCATCACTACAGAGGATACAGGGAGCTTCAGGCAAAGGTTTGGTTTCTTTTTTTTTTTTTTAATTGAAATAAAAAATAGCCTCTCAAGTGTTCTTTCAAATCTGAGAACTTTCTAGCGATTAGAAAAGAACCCAGACACTGCTTGGGATTACAGTAAAAAATCCCAACAAATGTTCCAGAAGCTGGTTCTTGATAAGTTGCTCATTAAAAACCTTTAAACTTTATCCAAAACATCTATTCTTGGTTATTGCTTCCATTCTAATAAGTAGCCTGATGCTACTGCAGTTTTTCCTGGTACTGCACTCCTGAAAAAAAGGATGTAAAAGGTAAAAAACACACTGGAAAAAGGCAAAAACACATTGGAAAAAGGCAAAAACAAATTGGAAAATAACCTCATAGAGGGAAGGTGATGGAGGAATATTTTTCTATCTTGCTGGGCAAAATGTTCCTCCAGAGGAGGAGTTGGGCTGGCAGAAAGAGAGCACCTGAGCTGTGGTGTCTTCCAACATAAGTGTGGGAGAGATTTTTCTAATCACCCCTTCTCTGGTGTAAAGACTGTTCCCAGCGTGCCACAGATTGCACTGCAGCTGCAGCTGGGAGGGATGAAGGCATCTGATGAATTGGAAGGTCAGAAAGAAAGCCCAGGAGGGGAATTTTTGGGAGTCTGTTTGACAGAACTCTTCAGCTATCCTGTAACTGGGAGCTGGAAACTTTGGCATCCCACAGATACAGAACATCTCTCCTAAGACGTTCTTGCTTGGAAAAGAACTGGAGGAAAAAACCCAACCCCCCCCCAAAAAAAAAAAAAAAACCAAAAAAACCCAAACCAACCAACCAAACAAAAAAAAACCCACCAAAAAACAAAACAACCGAAAAAAACCCACCAAAAAACCAAGCAAACAACAACAACAAAAAAACCCCCCAAACCAAACAAAAAAAAACACCAAAAAACCCCCCAAAACCAAAAAACCAAAAAACCAAAACCCTCCCCAAAATAGGATTGGATTCAGATATTGGCCAGAGATGCTGGAAATTTTGTAATTATTTTCCACCAGCAGCTGATGCTCTGCAGAGACCCACTGGAGTCCCAGTGCAGTGACCCCAGAGGAAGGTGGCTGCCTGCAGCCCAGGCCAGGAATGATGCTCTGACCCCACCATAAGCCTCCCCAAGGACCAACATTATGCAAAGGGGGCAAAACCAGCTCTCCCAGAGAGCCTCTTGAGCTGAGGGTTACACTAGTCTCTGGTGAGGTCCCACCACAGCAGTTTTAATCTTACACACTGCAGATTTGCCTGTTGATTTTTCCACTGCTCAGATCAAACATATTTCCACTTTAATTGGTAAAACTCACATCCCCAGACCCCAAAGAGAGGTGAGGCATTTGCAGCCACGCTCATCATTTTGAGTCTGCAATTGCTTGTTAAACCAAAAAGATGTGGAACTGAGAGCAATATGTTAAACTTAATAACATGAATATTAATTCCCTGAAGAGTTATGGAATATATCTATTTCACCAGCTCAGGAAAGGTAACACTCCTCCAGCCCCATAAGAGAAAGGCAGGCACTGAAGTGATAGTTTGCATTTCTCACTAATTCAGTTAAAATCATGAGCAGGAACGCTGGGTTTGTGGTTAAGAGAGCAGATATTGCACTGACCATGGAGGGCTGGCTCCAGCAGAGGTTTGGACCTCCCAGTTTTTGCTGGGCACAGCAGGAAAATGTTGCTGATGCCTCGCTAAAGAGGACAGTTCAGAAACAGCCCCTCTGCTGGAACCCCCAGTGTCAGAGCTGTCAGGAATCATCCCCCACACCTGGCCTGAGTGCCCAGATCTGCCTCGTGTGCCAGCAGCTCCTTCCCTGCCCAAGCACACCAGTTCTTCCAGGAGAACTCCACTGTGAGCTTTCCCCTCTCATTACAGAGGCAACACTTGCTGGCAGCACCAATTTTGCCCAGTCTTGCTATCTGTGGTATAAAAATGCCAGCTTCTCCAGGGACTGAAAGAAATAAAACCCCCCAGGCCATGAGGTTCAGACACCTCCAGATGCAGCTGACAGCTGAGCAGGGGTTTCAGGAAATGACCTTAAGGAAGTGGGATCTGCAGTCCTCCCAAACCATCCCTGAAGGATGTGCTCCTACATTGTGGATGTGATCCTGCATCCACAGTCATCAGTCAAATAATTTTAGGCACTGAAATATTAGAAGAGCCCTCAAATTTGTTGAGAACAGTAAGCTTGCAGCTGGAATACTTTCTCCTGTTGCCCAGCTCGTGTTTAGATCTATCAGCCCCCTCTGATGGGTCTGGCCTTGATGCTACTCCGAGCCAGGACTTGGTGTCACAGCTCTTTTCCTTTCCATTTTATTGCTCCTTGCAGTTCTTCAGCCAAAAGCAGTGCTAGAGGGGAGGACAAAAGTTCACAGCCTGCCACCAAAGGCACCTCTTGCCAGAAGGTCAGCAGCCCTTGCTGGGCAGAGACAGTTTGTGACTGCTGTGGCCACTGTGCCTTCCAAAACCAGAGAGGAAAAGCACAGTGGCAGAGATGAGCAGCAGAGCCATTAAGCATATGCTGGGCTCAAGCTCATAAACACATAAACAACAACAATTCTGGTTAACCACAGGCAAGAACTTCCGACAAGCTGCAGGTAGTGGGCACAAATTGACAATAATGAGGTTTAATGGGGTTGGTTTACAGTCTCGCTGGTTTGCATGTTTTATTATTTCCTGCAGAATTAGCCAGTAAAATAAAGTCTCTCTGCGCTTGCAAATCTGTTGGGTTGGGAAAGTCCCAGATGTTGGAGGAGTCATCATCAATACAGATCCCCAGGGACCAGGACTTTTGTGTTTTCTGTTATAGCACTGAGGCCTCAGGCAGAGAGTGAAAAGCACAGTAGCAAGGAGGAAATTTGGATCCAACCCAGCTAACAAAAGTTCTCAAGTCCAAGGAAATAAACTCAAACTTTAGTTTCCATTCAGCTGGAAAGACCTTAGCACTGGAAAAATACAAGAGGTTCCATGCAGAGGGATGTGTGAAATCAGTGACTGTATTTTCAGCACACAAGTTGGAACTTTGATTGCACTAGAAATGGAAATAAACAGAGCTAATTTGGAGAAAACACGGCAAATTCCAGCTCCCTGCAGAGGCACAGGCTCAGAGGCACCACTCTGCCTGTGGCACAGAGAGCTGGGAGCTTCTCGGGGTCAAAGCTTAGGGGAACACACCATGGGGGTAGGAACAATGGCACAGACAACATCACTGCTATTTGTGCAGCACCAGGGCTTGGTTTGCACTCCTCAAACTGCAGCAGAGACTCTGACCCAGAGAACAGGGCAGAACACACGCAAACCCCAAAATGCAGAGGTAAGAACTGTAGGGAGGAGAGTGTGGTGGAGGAGCAGGTACTCAGCAGAACCTGAGGAGGTTTCCAGCTGAGTGCTTCTTTTATCAGTAGGTGTTGGACAGCTTTGCTGCCTGAGTGCCCCTGGAAGCAGAAAGAAATCCCAGAATAATGAGGTTGGAAGAGAACTCTAAGATCATCAAGTCCAACTTATGCCCTAACACCCCAACTAGACCATAGCACCAAGTGCCATGTCCAGTCTTTTTTTAAACACATCCAGAGATGGTGATTCTACAACCTCCTTGGGAAAACAATTCCAGTACTTTATTATTCTTTCAGTGAAAAAAATTTTCCCAATATACCTTCCCTGATGTAACTGAGGCTGTGTCCTCTTGTTCTGTCAGTGCTGCCTGGTGGAAGAGACCGACCTTCAAGGAGTTGTAGAGAGCAATGAGGTCACCTCTGAGCCTCCTCTTCTCCAGGCTAAACAGCCCCAGCTCCTTCAAATGCTCCTCACAGGGTTTGTGTTCCCAGCCCCTCACCAGCCTTGTTGTCCTCCTCTGGATGTTCTCAAGCATCTCAACATCCTTCCCAAACTGAGGGGCCAGAACTGGAGCACATGATGCTACAGCATACCTGGCTCCATGACCCAAGGCCAGGTTTCAGGTAGGTCCTTGCCCCAGGCTGACCCCAAAACCCATTCAGTGGAGGAGAGCACCCAGGGGCTCCTCTCCCTCAGCTAAAGAACCTTTTCCCCACCTTGCCCTCCAACTGCTCTGCCCTTTGCTGCCTGATTGCCCCCAGGAACCTCACACAGCACCGTGTGGGGAATTAATTACATCCTCCTTAAAGACTGCTGATTAACATTTCCATCACATGCTAATGAGACACTTCCTGGCTTCAATCTGCTTTCCTTCATTATGGCTTTCTGGAGACAAACTTTATGCGTTTATGAGAAGCATTAAATGCACAATGGTCTGAGTACAATTTATTGCTGTCCTGGCTCTGGGGTGTTTGTGTAAAGACTCAGCCTATTAGAGTATGAAATTTGCAATGGGATCCTCAGAGCATACTGCTGTTCCTTAGGTCACTTTGGAGGTTGCCATCACTGAAAAGAAAAAAGCAACCAAGCCCCGAGGTGTGGATTGATGCACCTGAGAAAGTGGAGGGGAATGCCCACCTCAAAAAACAGCAATGAAAAAAAATACCTTTAGGTCATCCAGCAAAAGCACAGGGTGATCCAAATAATAAGTGTGCCTCCAATAGAAAGAGATTATTGAGGCAAAAAATTAGAATTGTCATTTTGGGCAACAATTAAAAATGAGAGAGAAAAACAATAAGCAAAAATGATGGAATAAAACTTCTAAAGATCAAAATGAGGGTGGATACCTGGAATATTTCTTGTATTTAATGCAAGAGAAAGGTTCTAAAGTTTGAACAAAATGACTCACCCTTCATAAAGAGCTTTGCAATCACTGCAATCTTTAGAAACCCTCACATTCAGCACATACATTGAGCAGGCTCACTTCAATACATAATACAATAAATACACAGAAAGCTTATTGTAATAAACACAACACCACCACAAATGAAATTGTAATTAGAAGCATAATTCAGACAGATTTTAGTTAATACCTGTTTACTAGGAGGTGCTAATCTCCCAAATAAATGTCTGAAGTATACAAACTGTGCCTCTGTGCTCCCAGCTTCCCTCTGTCAAAACCTGCTTACCCCCTAATTGGAATTTTAAAAATTGCCCCATTTCTTGGAGTATGCTGGCAGCTTTTGGAAACTAAATGTGGCCGAGTGGAACCATTCAGCACTTCAGTTGTGAGAGCTGGTGTGAGCAAAGCAATCCATCTACCCTGCCCTGCTCCAGCCAGGCTGGGATCCGTCACACCACGACTCCTGGGTAGAAGATGTGACAATCCCGTGTCATCTCTCCCTGCGTGTTTCCCAGTGTGTGCCCTCTCCCAGGCAGCGTCCTGCAAGCTCAGGGAGCTGGGGACATTGCAGGGTGACCCACAGGGGCAGTGTGGCACTGGGGTTCTGTAGGGTGGAGCAGGCTCCTCTGCCTGTTTGGTGCCAGAGCTGCACTGCTGCTGGGCTCTGGGGGGCTCAGCTTGGTGCTGAGCTCTGCAGCGAGGCTGGGAACGAGTTACAGATGTGCAGAGAGAGGCAGCAGAGGGGAAAATCGTTTATTCAGAGCAGAGTGGAGCCCTGAGGTCCCAGTGGGGGAGATGTGTCTGCTCTGCCCCACAGCCACAGGCCAGGCAAGGGCAGGGGACAAGGACAAGGACAAGGACAAGGACAAGGACAAGGACAAGAACAAAGACAAGGACAAGGACAAGGACAAAGACAAGGACATCCCTTTGCCTTCACTTGCAGAAGGGAAGGGAAACAAGCCTCCATGTCTCACTCAGAGGCACAAATAGCTAGTCCATGGCAGGCAGGGATGCAGCTCTTCCAAGTTCCAGAAGAGGATTCACACCTTCAAATTATTCAAGTTCTCAGTGAAGCACTGCTGAGCCTGCAAAAGTCAGCTGCAGCCTTTGCCCAGGACTTGACCCTTGTTCTACAGAGGAAAGATTAAAATGAGTAACAAAAAAAATCACTTTTCTGTCTCCTTTGCACGTGGCTGTGGTGGCTCTGGAGCCTTGCCCTGGCAGGGGATGAGCACCCAGGGGTGCTGAGGGGACCAGAGGAAGGCTGTGCTGGCAGAGGTGCATTCTTCCCAGTGGGAAGAGAAAGAAAACCCTAGGAGAGCCCACCAAAGCTCCTGGTCAATGCAGACCCCATGAAAAAGTCCATCAGCCCTGCCTTCCACTCTCGAGACCTGGAAATCCCCAGATCCCTCAGGCTGGAGGTGGAGCAGGCTGGGCTGCAGGGAAGGCTCCAGATCCATGGGCAAGTGAGCAGCAGCAATTCCCAGCACCCCTGGAGCTGGACCCAGGAGCACCTGCCAGCCCTTGATGAAGCTGGAGCACAAACCACCATGAGCTGTGACAGCCCAGGATTGATCTGGCTCTGAGGAGACACACGGGGGGAAAGTGGAGAGGGTTTGCCTGCAGAGACCATAATTCTGCAGCCCCAGGCTGTGCATTTGCTGGGCATTCATTTCTCCCTCCATCACTGGGGTCATGTGCAGCAAGGAATTTTATCCTGTGGGGCTGCCAGCCTTTTATTCCAAGCTGTTCATTTTCCCCTCAGAATCCATCTTCTGGCCCAGGACACACTAACTGTGAGCCTGCATTTCTGATAAAGACCATGAGACATAAATATTTTACACTGGTAATGAGATATTTAGCATTGATATAGAGCTCAAAGCCCAGTGCAATTCCAGCTTTGTTAATTATAATGAACGATGGTAGGGCTCGATTTCATCTGCTCCCTGTAAATCTTGCTTTGCTGGTGCAGTGTGCTGGTGGCTCCTTTCCAGGGGGAGGCTGGAGCTCAGGTTATTCGATGTTGGGGCCCACCAGAGGAGCAGCTGATGGTGTGAAGGGTGTGTGGGGTGTGAGGTGCTGCTGCCTGCTCCTTGCTGGAGATGCAGAGCTGGCCCTGTGCACGGAGCCCCTTGGAAATCCTCTGCTCTGCTCCTGGTGCTCCCGAGCAGGGATGGAAGCTGCCAGCAGTGGGGATTGTCTTCTACCCCCTAAATTGCCGTGATTAGCAGGAGAGCAAACCAGATTTTCTATAATTTCACCTTTGGGAGAGGAGATGAACTCAGCCATCACTGTTCTAAGTACTTTGGACACCCTCTGTCAGCTGCCTGCTCCTCAGGTGCTGGTGAAAGGTGACAGCCTTGTCACTCCTCCCAGAGCTCTGTCCCTGCAGGAGTTAGGAGATATCAATGGCAGGAACTGCACCAGGTTAAAAACGTGATGCAGTGATGGCACAGTTCTGCCTTTATTTAGAATTAGTGGATACTTCGGGAAGTAGCTTAATGTTTTGTCAGATGCTGAGCATAAATCTAGATAATAATTCACACTACACTAGGCTCTTTATAACAGTAGTTTGCTAAAACAAATTGAATTTAAGCCTATATTAATTTACTAACTTAATGCTTGACATATCTGTGAATAATTTTTCATAACCTAAAAAAATTCTAGGCACAGGCTTAGTTGGAAAAGGGCAATGAGATCTAAAACTAATGTACATTAAAGCATAACTGCTACTCTAAGAGCATTTGTTATATGCAGCAGAAACTGCTTTAAGTTTTTTGGTTTTTTTTTGGTTTTTTTTTTTGTTTTGTTTTGGTTTTTTTTTTTTTTTTTTGGAGGGAGATGATTGTGTAAGGGCTGAAAGAAGTTTAGATCAGAAAATCCCAGGGTAGAATGAAAAATCAGAGCTTCTTATATTTCAAACTGAAGCTGTGTGAATTTGGGAGGAGGGAAAGACCCAAGCAATTTGGCACTTGGGAGATGCAGTGTTATTAATGGAACAACTTAAAGAGAAAATTTGCCTTTTTCTTCCAAATTGTTGCTGGGAGTGGAGGGAATGAAACTTCTTTGCTTTTGAAGATGTGTTGAAACATCTCCACTGTCTCCCCACCTCTGCCTCAGTTGAAAACGTGACTTAAAATAAAAAAGTTTCACTTTTATTACATTGCATCCCAAACCAGAAATAATTCCATTTTCATTTTATTTGAGAGCAATAGGGGAAAACCCGCCAAGTTTTGCTGAAGTGGGGGCTCGTTTCTGTACCACCTGTCCACAAAGCCCTGGAGCAGTGACCCCAGGGTGTGACACCCATCGCAGGGCAGAGCAGGGCGGTCCAGTGGGGATGAGGGATGCAGAGCACCCGGAATTCCTGCTTTTCTGTCCTGCTTCCCATGAGGATTCATATTTCAGGCAGCAAAAGCCCTCCTCACACACCCATCCGAAGGCTGCCTTACATTTCACCTCTGTGTCATCCTCTCCGATGCACATTAATATTAATTCCCTTTCCTCCCCCATCCCAATAATGATTTACTTACAGAGGATTTACTGTGACACTTCAGCTGAAGGCAATGTGTATAAGCCCCACTCCTGCTGTACAAGAATTAATTTTTAGCATTCTTAATTTATTACCAATTAATTTATTCTAAATTATAGGAGAGACAACCCGCTGTAGATAACTGTTTCTTTCTAATGCCTTCCTAGAAAATCTTTCATTAATGAGCCCATTAATTTGATGGTGGCAGGGGCAAATCATTCAGAGGACCCTTCAGTTGCAATCTGTGTGTCCCACCCCGTATTCTTGAGAACATGGCAAGAAGAAAGCTGGGTTTGTTTGCAATAAATGCTGGTATAAAATATGCCTGGATATGTATATATGCAAATAGCCTGATCTAGCATCATTAAACCTCTTAAGGAAATATGAAGTTTTGAAGGCATTTCCCACTTTAGAGCTCAGGCAATGACTGGAGCATCTGCATTAAATGTTTAATGTTCAGCGGAAGTGCAAATCACTATTTAATTAACTCCTTCCATAAAGTATGATAGTTTAGTGAAGTGAACACAGATGAATTATCATTATTCAGGAGGATGCTGAATGCGTTGGTGAATACCAGACTTTGCAGAGCTGACAACAGTGGATCAGGAGGTTTCTGGTATCTAAACCAGAGTGGAGGCTTTTTTTCCAAGGGAGCATTTATTATTCATGAAACTGCATTTCTCCACAGCAGCCACTGTTATCAGACTCAGGCATGTGAATGCACAATTAAAAACAAAATAACTACTGCCAACAGCTGGCAAAAATAGCTTCCTTGAGCAACCATTCATTAGCTTCTGAGCTGGAGCCTCTGCAAAGGCGCTGCTTGATGCTAAAAATGCATTGTCACTAATGCTGTCCTGAGAGCAAGATCATCTGGGACCTGTCTCTGTGCCTGTGATGAGGGACCAGCCATCCTCCACGTCCCTCCAAAGCCACTGTCTGTGCAGGAGGGGTCCCGTGGGAGAGGCCAGCACAGAAGGCAGAGCAGAATTCCCCTTGGTGCCTGGCCCAGGCAGAGCAGGGGCTGCAGCCGAGGCTGCTCTGTGTAGAACCCATCAGAGGAGCCCCTGGCAGGCCAGGGTGTACAAATGGCACCAGGACTGGGTTTCCTGGCCCTGCCTGTGTGTTCTGTGTGTGTCCTGTGAGACCTGAGCCATGCCAGCCTGTGCTGGGGGCAGAGATGTGTCCTGTCCCCTGGGCTCTGCAAAGGCCACCTTGCTCTGCTCCAACAGCCCCTGTGCCTCCATGGGCTCTGAAGCTAAAGGGTGATCACCGATTCCTCGCTCAGACTACAATTCTGTGGAATTCTATTCATGCCCCAAGCCATCTGGAAGGGATTAGCCACTTTGAATGGATTAATTTTATCTGACTTCTGCCATCCACCACTGTGCTACTCACCCATGCCCCTCTACAGCCCTGAGATGAGGACAAGTCCATTGAGCAGCCTTATCTCAGACACATCTCCTGGTGAGTCACCCCCTTGGAATACATCTCCCTCTCTCTGTTGATTACAGATGAACACCAGCTGCTCATTTTATTTGGAACAGTTATTTATTTTTTTTTTAAAGCTGCTGCTGTACTACACTGACAAACATCCAGACAGGGCCATGTCTGGTTTCTGGGGACTGCAGGAGCTTTCCTACAATATGTCAGTTTAAAAGGCAGCATGAACGTGAGCTAGTTCAGAGAGTGTCCCTGTGGAATAATGTTCAAAACAGGGGGGAAAAAAACCCTGTGTGAAGATGACTTGAGGCAGCTCTGATTGTTTGAGGAGTAATGAAGAGTAATGAAGCCAAATGTTTCAAAGTTGGAGTTCTCCTATTTTATTTCCAGTCTTCCACTAACAGTGATTCTGCACTTCATCTCTCGGGTTCTGCTCTAACAGTGCCTCTGCTTGCTGAAATTTTGTTTTCCCTTTTGATAGATGTTTCCTTGAAACAACTCTTCTCAATATAAAAACACATTCCATTTGAGCAGTCACTAAAACCGTCTCCACTCCTGGCTTGAAGACAAACCCCAGCCCCAGTGAGGTGATGCTCTGCTCACAGAGGGGTAAATACATCTGTGGCAAAACCAAATTAATGTAACGTCACTTCAGCAATCATTTTGCTCTGGTGGCTGTCAGAAACCATCTCCTTTGCCTTGAATACTCGTGATTAGCTTCTCATTGATGACCCCCTGACCTGTGACAGCCCTGTGCTTTTCCCCCTGTGCTTTGCACCTCCCCTGTCCCTCCTCAGGCTCTCAGTGGTGCCCACCAAGGAGGGGTCACACACAGCTGACAGGGGTGGCAGGCTGAGAGCTGGCACTCAGCTTTTGGACCATTTTTTTGCCATTATTTTGATCCTGTTTGCTGCTGACACACTCACGTGTGCACACACATCTATACCCTTCTTCTGGCTGGAGATGTCACCTTTGCCATTGTGAGCTGGGTTGTCTAATCTGAAATTAAAAATTGTTCCTACTGAGAAAAGACAGTCAGTTGGCACACATGAGGGTACAAAATTGCTGTGGTTTTTTTTTTTTTTTTTTCAGTTTGTGAGCAGGAACAGATGGAAAGAGGGTTCTATGCCCAGAAAATAGAGAGTAACAACAAATGTGTGTTTCAGTGCTTAGATAAGAGTGTCCAAGGGAACCCTGGGTGGAGTTTCTACAGGCACACTAGGCACAGGGACACTCAGCTGCTCTCAGAGAGGATTTACAAACCCCAGCACACTAAACCAGCTTCCTAGTGCCAGATGAAAACACCAAAATACAACCAAGTCCAAATCAGGGCTACCCTGTCACAGCAATCCCACAACGGACCACGACCACCAGAAAGAAGGGTGTGAATTTTCCACAAGCACAGAACAGAACAGCTTTTCAGTAGCCAGCAGCTTTGGAGAAGCTCTGAGGATGCCAGAAACACAATCACCTGAGAAGAGCACGAGAGTGTTTATGCAGGTGGCAGTTTATCAATCGATCATCACTTTCTTCAGCAGCTTTTTATTCCTTGCTCCCATCAATTCCCATCTCTGAAGGTTCCTTCCGATCAGGGCAGACTAATTGGTACTAGAAGGTTCAGTGTTTGAAGATCGTATGATTAGGGAAATGTACAAATTCAATTTCTTTCAACCAGATTCAATTCTAATCTAATCAGAAAGATAGAAAACTCCAGTGTAATAATGACAAAGAAAATGACTTTGTTTCAGGCCATTTAAATGCCCCTTACTGCAAACATTCCAACAGCAGAGACTGAGTTTAGAGGCAGAGATGGGGTATTTGCTTTGAATTCGACAGCAAATGGGCCATTTTCTGTGTCTAAATTAAGATTCTCCCTTTTTGAGAGAGAGAGACAGACACCATCTAAGTCAAATGAACATTTGTGACATTTAATAAAGCAATTATATCTAAAGACCAGGGGCTTGAGATAGAATAGACTGGTTAATGCTGTCTGGGAGAAGTCTCTCAATTATAGGAGTGATCCTTCTCTGCAGGATCCTGCTGACCTTGAGCAGAGTCAAATTGCTACTGGAGAACATCTTCCACGAGCGCTAAAGTCAAAAGCAGACCTGTGCAAAATCAGGTTATTATGTATTTCTGGGTAGGTATTTCCAGACCCTGAAGGACTGGGGAGCCTTGTTGGCTCTGAAATTCTTCCCAGCATGGCAGAGAGCCAAGCCAAGGACTGCACCAGCCCTGCTTGGTGCTGACTGTGCCAGGAGGAGTTTTACACCTTGTTCTGAGACCAGAGCTGTGCTGGAGTGTGGATATTCTCAGTTCAGTCAGAGAGAAAAAGAGAAAGATTTCTGCCAGGCTAAGCCTAAGAAAAAGCCCGAGAAGAATGTAAAAAATCTATTATCTTGTTTTCTGTTCATATTGTTTACAGATATGTTCTACCACACTGACCTAAGTCCAGTGTACCAATCAAGTAAACTGTTTTTACTTTAAGACCAATAAAATTTATATTCACAATGTTCTCTATAAAAGAGAGAAGGGCTTTTGAATAAATATTAATTTACCTTCTAAAATCATATGAGTCATTGCACCCGTTCCTGGCTCACCAGTGTCACTGGATAACTCAGCTCTGGTTGTGAGCACCTCCAGAAGTTTGGGCATTCAAAGTGCACTGAGGTTCTTGGTTGACCATTCTGGAGATCAAAATCCTCGAATTAGCAGGAAAATGGGAGTAGAATGGTTACAAAATGAGCTTTAGTTCAGTTCTAGTGCTTGGTTTGGCCTCAAATTTGGGCTGGATGGAGCAGCTCAAAGCATGAGAAAGATTTTCCTTTACTTCCTGGCCCATCCATGTGCCAAAAGTTTGGCTAATAGGAAACTTGCTGGTTTTATGGGTGAGCCTGAGGTTTAATTTCACCCCAGATTTATCCTGTTGGGTCCATGCAGGGATGTGTGACCATGAGCACAACCCCTGGCTGCTGGTGTTGATATCCTGGTCATTTTAATTCAAAACCTTGGCAAAAAAAGGGCTTTTCCTGGGTGCCCTGTTGCTTGGTTGATGAGCTGTGGTTCAGTCCTGCCAGCCCCTGCTTACCACAAGGAACAGAGGCACCTTCCTAATCCCAAACTCATCCAGTGAGTCTCCAGCTGTGTGAGATTTTTGCAGCTTGTGGTGGAGGAGTGAATGCTGTTTCCACACTAAAATTTTCTTCAAAGATAACCTGATTCAGTGCCACGAGAAAGCCCCCTCCAGTCAGAGGGCAATTTAAATCAATAAATATCACCATCATTTAATGACACTAAAAAATCATTTCAGAAGAGAAGGTGAGCCAACACCAGCAGTCTTTTAAATTGAATGACCTATGGTAAAACCAGATAATCCCTGCATTTGACATAATAATTTCTGTTTGATTCCATTTAATTATTTGTTAATAAACACAGACCTCAGTGCTGTAATTTAACTCTCAATTTATAGGTTAAGGTAGGGGTTACTTCTCTTTTAAGGCATTAAATGATTGGCATTTTGCTTATAGAGGATTTTATTACCCCAATAATACCATTTTCAGGAGAGGTTTTCATAAGCTTCATTTGCATGTTGATTTTTTATAGCAATTATCAGTAAAAGGTCAAATATTTGCTTTATCTATATAATTCAATTTTAGAAATGCCTTTGGGATTCAAATTAACTCCCTTGTAATATCTTCATTGAAAAAGAAGATTAATTATGCTTACAAGAAACCTAATTTGGCTTATCAGACCTTTAATGTTACAGAGATCGTTAATGCATTTAAATTTAGGATTAGTAGAGTGATCTGGTTCCATTATTTTGGTGACTTTAATATTTGTCTTTATTTTTATGCATACAGTTGCTTTTCCCTAAAGTGAAATTATAATGTCTATTATAAAGGAAATAAACATTATATATTGACCTTGGTAATTATGCTTCTGGTTTTTAAGAGTGCATAAAAAGACGTATTTGTGACTCACATATAAATCCAGCGTTCCTGTGTTAAGTGGAGTCAGGGTGGAAACTGCCAGATCCATCTGTGGCATTTGGCAGGAGGATCCATGGCGCTGTGGCCTGAGGGACCCCAGTGTGGGAATCCAGAGCTTCCCTCTGGGACCCTGGCAGGGGTCAGGAACCCCCCTGGACAGAGCCCCCAGAGACACTGGCTGTGATCTCTGCCCATGGAAAAGAGTTTTCAATCTTACAGGATCAATTACAAGCTCTCAGTGTTTGATATAAGTAATAATTAAGTGTGGCACGGGTGCAAAAGTAAAATTTTAGGATTCTAGGTAGGGGGTCCAAAGGGGACAAGATGGAGGAAATTGGGTGTGTCTTGTCCTTTTTCTCCTTCTTCATGCCCTCCATGTCTCACTGTGGTGTTGGCATTTTTCTGTTGGTTCAGGCTGGGGACACACTGTCCAACGTAGGTGACAGATATTGGCACGTTCTTGTAAATGCAGCCCAGGGAGTTTCTGGTATTTAATGTTTGTCACATCCCACTGAGGGCAGAGCCCCACACGCTGCCCTGCAGGACAGAGCTGGGCAGGGCAGCAGAACATGTGAGAGATAAACAGAATAAACAACCTGGAAACCAGCACAGACCAATTATGGCTTCTGCTTTGGCAGTGGGGCTGACAGACAGAGACTTTTATAATCTGGGAATCATCAATACCTCAGATTCTGACACCCCAGGAGGAATTCCTGAGCTCCAGCCCCATCACCTGCACCCCTGCAGGAGCTGCTGCCCACCAGCAGCCTCTGGGTGACCCCAGGGTGGTTTGGGTTGGGAGGGACCTTAAAGATCATCCTCATCCCACCCCTGCCATGGGCCGGGACACCTCCCCCTGTCCCAGGCTGCTCCAGCCCTGTCCAGCCTGGCCTTGGGCACTGCCAGGGATCCAGGGGCAGCCACAGCTGCTCTGGGCACCTGTGCCAGGGCCTTGCCACAGGGGAAAGTTATTTCCAAATCTCTAATCTGGACCTACTCTCAGTCTGAAGCCATTCACCCTTGTGCTGTCGCTGCACTGACTTTGCTGGAGAGCAGCAATGAGTGTTTTGGAGAATACTGCAGGCCTGGGTTCATCCCACCTGCTTAAAAACACCCCAAACCCACCTCATTTGCTCCACTGTTTTTTGCTCTCTCCAGAGCACTGTGCCCAGCCCATTCCCCCTGATTTTGTGGGGGGCTGCAGGTGTTTGCTCTGCTGCCTACACCGGGGAAAACTGGAAGTGCTCAAAGCAGGTGCTGCTGTACAAACCCAAATAAACTCATATCAGTGCTCTTCCACTTCTCTTCTTTCTGCCTTTGCTGTGCCGTGGTTGCTGGTACAGGATGCAATTTTTCATGCCATGCTGATTGCCAGGATTTGGGGTTATTTACGCCGGGCTAATTGCTGTGGTATCACAGTGCTCATGCTAAGATAATCACCATGGTATTGGATTATTCATACTGAGCTCTCTGCTTTGCTGTTGGGTTGTTGCTGTTGAGCTCATTGCTGGGGTATTGTGTTATTCAAGCTGTGGTGTGGGGCTGTTTATCTTATGCTTATGCCTGTGATATCTGATTAAACTGATTAAACCAGTTGCTCCTTTAGTGGGAGATTCTGCTGTCTGATCTGGTATCAGAGAGAAAAATCAGCCCCTTCTCTGCTCTCCACACCAGGTTCACACTGAGGTTTTCTTTTGGTTGACCTTCCACAAAGCGTCCTGGCTGTGTAAGTCCAGAAGAGAGTTTGGATTTGGGGTTTGCACAGGCAGTGAAGCCGTGTAAGAGCTGTCAGGGCTCTTCTGAACCATCTCTGTTTCTGTATCTCTTCAGACACCTTGAGTAATCACAAGGCCTCTCTGAGTGACCAAATTGTTACATCCTGGAGTAAATAGAGACATTTTGACATGTCCATTATTCTCCTGCAGCTCTACAGACACAACAGTTGGAGGGAACATGGATTTGCTCTTTTGCAAACGGGGGATGCATTCTTGGAAAATGACTTTGACTTGCAGGACTGTGACTGGGACCTGCCTGATGCCTTGAGATACCTGCACAGGTAACACCAGCCCAAATCACTGTGGCCACCAAAAGCCACTGATCTCTCCAGTGCTGCCCTCTCCTTGGCTTGGAAAGTGTCTCAGATGAGCCCCAGCTCAATCCTGACTTTGGGAAGAGATGGATTTCTTCCCTAATCGATGTGCCCAAGGTCACACAGCAGGATTCAACCCCTGCTATGCTCAGTGTCTCCTCAGCCCCTCACATTCCAGTCCTTTGCTCCACCATCCACGGTGACTGCTCATCTCTGCCAGTTGGACACTAATAAAAATTCTCAGCTTAGTGGCACCTGCCTTTCTTTGTTTCTAGGGTTTATTTTGTGCCTCAGTACTATCTATGTTTCAATACTGCAGACTTTAAAGGTGCTTAATGCATCACAAAAAATAAATCACTGCAAGAAACAAGCACTGATGTTAGCTTAGGAGAAAATCTTTAAAGGTGTTTTTTGTTTTGCTACCAGAATGCTGCTATGTATTATTCATTACAGCCTCTGAGATTTAATTATTATTAGTGCAACTGATGATTGCTGGAAAAATAAACGGTAGCAGAAGGTGTCCGTCATTGTGTGAAGGGCATCTATATGTTGTAGAACTCACTGTACCCATTTGCATTAATCTCATTAGCTGCTCACAAGGCAGCTCCTGGGCTGGGGAATTGAAGGGAGGGGACACACATGCCCTGCCTGTTCTGTGCCCACCTGGACTCCAGAGCACAGAACTGAGTTTATCAGCTCCATCTCTGGCTTTCTGTCCACGGTCTCTGTACCTGGGGTTCCCTCTGTGGGGCTGCTGGAGCATTTTCTGCCCACCCCTCCCAGTGCCACCTGCAGCCCTGAGCACTCGTGACAGGGAGGATGAAGATGTTCTGTCAGGAACGACCCTGAGATCTCCCTGATGCCTTGAGGCAAATGCAGGGGAGCTGCTGGAGTGAGTTGGAGAGGAAATCTTGACTCAGCAATGCCTTTTAGCCTGCCCTGAGCAAGGCACAGAGCCTGGCAGGTAGAGCCCCCAAAGCTCTGCCATTCCCTGCTCCCTCGCAGTCCCTGAGATTCAGACCTGGCCCGTATTTTCCTCTCTTTATTGGCTGCACCTCAGTCCAGCCCTGCACAAAATTAATTTTATTAATCATAATAACCCATTAACACAGCAGCCACACGAACAGCATCCTGCAGCCTCTCCTGGGGTTGCACAGCATGGCTGGAGATGCTCCTGCCAGGAGCTCTGGGGCTGAGGGGGCAGTGGCACACCTTCTGTCCCTCCCTGCTATTATAAATGCAGGTAAAGTCAGTGGGAAGAAATTATAATGTCAGACCCCAGTTCATATACTATAATATATTAATATAGTATTTAAGGGAGATACTAAAACTACATTACTTTTACTAACTACTATATCTAACTCACAACTTGTGACCCTCTCTCTTGAGTCTAGACACAGGTGGGTTGGCCATCAGGCTCAAACAATCTTCACTAGAATCTAATTAAGCAAATACTTCAGGTAAACAATTTTTAAACACATTCTACATGGGAAAAACAAAGAGTAGAAATAGTTTTCTCTTTCTTCTCTCTGTGCTCGTGTATGGAAAAATCTTGAGGAGAGAGGGATGTACCTACTACACCCTGCTGTGCTGCAGTTCTGCATCCACCCCTCTCGCTCACCCCAAGCCCTGTAGGAAGCTGGAAGTCTCTCTGCTGGCACCTAATTTGCCCATTGCCTTGGAAATCTCATTAACTGCCTGCTAGATCTTGCATGGCCTCTCTTAGAGGTGCCTGAACCGAGAGTGATCCCTGTGCAAGGCTTTGACAGAACGCTGCAGACTCGGTGCCTTTCCACTTTGTACCTCT
Organism: Lonchura striata; assembly: GCF_050655825.1. Classification (NCBI taxonomy): domain Eukaryota; kingdom Metazoa; phylum Chordata; class Aves; order Passeriformes; family Estrildidae; genus Lonchura; species Lonchura striata. The sequence continues at coordinate 5,769,688 of NC_140719.1, read as the reverse complement.
GACACCCCTGGCTCCACACGTGGGGCTCTCATTAGAGACCAGAGGGAGAGGAAAGGAGCCTGAGTGTTTTAGGCTTAAATTCAATCTCTGCCCCTTTGCTCTTGAGTGACCTTGCTAAATCACTGGATCTTTTGAAGATTCAGCATCTCCATCTGCTCTGTTAGGACGGAGGCAGCCAGTTATGTCAGGCTGAGCATACCAGAGATGTGAGATCTGTTATCACCTCTTTATTTTTCATTTCTTCTGCCTTCTTAAAAGCATGCCCACGAAGGGAACAAAGTGAAGGCTGGGAGAACAGCCAGGAGGCTCCCATGGATCAGGAAACATGCCCCCAAGATGGACATGCAGATGGTAATGGTCCAGGGATGTGCAGTGCCTGATCACAGAGGCTGAACAGTGTCCAGTGCAATCCAGAAACCTACAAGGCTCCAGAGAAGGGATGTGTCCAAGTAACTTGCTTTTCCACTCCTGCTCCTGCTGTCAGATGAATGCTTTAGCTGCACAGGAGCACACCAAAAGAGAAGAAGCAGGAGCTGAATGTTTCAGAAGAAAACCACACCACAGATCACAGGAGAGCAGGGCAGAATGGAGCCAGGTATCAGTCAGGGAGGTGGGTATGGGAGAGGTTTGATCTCCTTCATTTGCAAGAGAGAACTTGAAGGCAAAGACAAGGATTGAAATCTTGGCCACGTCAGTGTCTCTCATGCAAAGCAGATGCAAAGTTTGGTACTATTTATTTTGGGTGGTTATAGATGCAAAGTCTCCATGTATCCTGTGTGCAGATGTGGAGGACAGATTGTACATCTCCTGCATCGGCCCAAATATTTGGATTCAGCTTTCCCCTCTCTATACTTTATGTACGTTGCTGTCTTGCCTGCTCTCTTTAGCCACTTAGGTGGCAACTTAAAATCTTTTCTGGGTTTTACATTACCCTTGCACGTGCAAACTAGCTATTGTCATCAGCAAAGATTGAATGAAGACCTGAGGATTTAACCCAGCAGTTCCCTACCCTGCCTTGGGGCTCTGCAGTGAGAGGCAGCAGAATTGGGAGTGGTTTTCCAAGGGGAGCACAGGAGGATGGCTCTGAGTGCATCCCTGTGGCAGCCACTCTGTCCTCAGAGCCACAACGCCCAAGATCCTCTCTGGGATTTGTGTGCTTAAAGACTGGAGCTAATCTCATAAATGAATGTATAAAGTGCTGGACATTTACTCTTGGATTGTTGAAAGCATATGGTCATGGGGCCACGGAGGGGGTTTCTCTGATTGCAATGCAGAAATATGCATTACATCTAAATTGACACTGAAAACTGACTGGAGCCTGGTATTAGAGAAGATTAAATTAACCCCCAGCAATAGCCCCATATTACAAAAATGGTTAGATCTTAATAAATTGAAAATGATAACAGTGGCAAAAGCTGTACATTTTCCCTCATGTTCCTTTATTGCTGTAACACTTCTTTCCAGTTTGTTGCTTCCGTGGGTTTTATTAGCACATTTCAGTGGAGTAGATTTGCTCTGAAGTGATAAAAGCCGACTGTAATCAGAAAGCTTTATTTTATCTGCAGCAAACAATGGTAAATGCCACCTGAGAAGGTCTCTGCTCAATGCCTTCATTACTGTGATTAGTCTAAGATAGCAACAAACTCCAAAGCTGCTGATAACAGACTTGGTTAGGAGCACAATAAACACTGAACACCCTGCACTCAACCCGGGAAGGAGAAGGTTCCCAGTGCCTCTGGGGCTGTGGGATGAGCAGATCTGGCCGTGCCAACTGCATCCATCCAGAGCAGGGACTGATGATCCACCCAGTCCCTTCCAGCTGGAGATGATCTGCCACCCTGCCACTATTGTAAATGCAGGCAAACCCAATGGCTAGAAATTACGATGTCTGACTCAGTTCAGAAGGCTGAATTATTTCTTTATTATTACTATGCTAAAATACATTAATATACTATGTAAAAGGAGGATGCTAAAACTGCATACTACTTTCTCTGACTCTAACTCTCCCACAACTCATGACCCTCTCTGAGAGTCCAGCCCCAGGTGGGTTGGATTGGCCATCAGGCTCAGAAAATCCTCACCAGAATCCAACCAAGCACTCACCCCAGGGAAACAATTCTCCAAACACATTCCACATAGGAAAAACAAGGAGCAGAAATAGAAATAGTTTTCTCTTTCATTTCTCTCTGTGCACCTCTACGAAAAATCCTGAGAGGGAGAGAAATGTGCTTGCCACAGGCCACTGGGTGGGAATCAAACTCTGGCACAGCCAAGCACATCCCTCAGCACAGCTTTGACACCCCCTGAAATACGGTGCAAGGGGTTTCTAAGGAAAGATCCAGGCTGGTTTGGAACCTCACAGTTTCCTGAAGTAAGAGACAGTGGACAGGTGTTTCCTCACCTACACAGCTGCTGGCTTGGGAGAAATTATCAGCAAATACTGGCTTTACTTTGGGGATAAAACTTTATGGGGTCATACGTCTCCTTCAAACTGGTGCTATCAACTAAATGTTACCAAGTCTCAGCTGAAAGCTGAAACTTCCATGACACAAGCTGGTGACACTCACCAGGGTCCTGCCAAATTTACCTTTTTTTGCACATTTCTTTGACATTTTTGATTGCAAGCCCCTGGATAAAGAGCCCTGTCCTCTGCTGCCCCTGGACAGAGGGAGGATGGGATCTGACTGCCACAGCAATGCTACTCTGATCCTCTGCAGGAGGCAAAATTTTACACCTGGAGATTAGCTTTGAAATGAAACAAGGTGTGCAACTATATAACCCTAATAAAAGTCGCTTCTCCTTTTGTAAAAAATTTTTTATTTTAATAGCATCCATTTCAATACAGTAAGGTTTTCTGGAGAGTTTTTTCTTGGTGTGGATTTTTTTTTTTTTTTTTTTTTTTTTTTTTTTTTGGTGAAAGCATTGGTGTCTTGGTTTATAGCAAGTGTGGTTTGGCTCTGGAGGAAAGTAGAAATCACCAAGAGAATAACTTCCTGAATGGACACCCAGTCCCCCAGGGGGCTGTGGCAGGGGTGGGAGCACACCCAGGCTCTGCCACGTGCACTGTGGAAGTCAGGGCTTGGCTGGGGAGCCAAGGGAGAAGGAACAGAAGCCAGCTGGACTCTCCCTCCCCTCGGCACTGCAGCAATCTTCCAGAATAAAAATACTTCCAACTTCCAGTGAGAAAAAATTAATTTTGTGCAGAATTTCCAAATACATAGTTAATATTTCCATAGAGCAAATAAATCTCATTGAAACACCCCTTAGAAAATCAGTAAGTCAAAGCCTTTTGGAGAAAGATCAGTTCAGACAGGAATATTGTGCTCTGAGCTGCTGGGAAGTGTTTTCCCTCAGCCCAGGGAGCAGCATTTTGCTTCCCAGGGGTTGGCACCCTCACTGCAGGCAGCCAGGGGCTGTGCCTGTGTGTCCAGCATGGCACATAACCCCCTGACTTACACTCACTCCCAGCCCTGTTGACAAATGCAAAAGGCAGAAATCTTAAATAGATCCAGGAACAGCAATCCTGCTGCCAAAAGCTTAGTTTTGAAGTGTTTGACATTTCCTACCCGAGTTGAGCAAATAATTTATCTGATTAATTTCATTTCCTCCCCATCCACGAGTAGTCCAGGAGCTGTTGCTGAGATTTGCTCCAATTCATTTGTTATCTCAAGTTCCTGCCTGGGTCTGCAGCTTGTTTATGGGCAGTTTGTTATAAACAGCCACAAAATTCAGAGCTGTGCTGATTGCTCCTGATGGGGAATACGTGGCAGGATATTGTTCTAGCTCTCTGATGGGGTAATTTAACCCTTACAATTCGACTTCCCATGTGACTGCAAGTGAAATTTGTTGCCTGTAAATAGTCTTTGCTGTTTGCCTAAAGGTCACTGCAGCTGTGGATGCTTCTGCCAGCTCCCAGAGCTGCTCAATAGGGTGGCAGTGTCCTGGTAGTGCAGCCTGACCATGTCACCAGACTGTAGGAACAGCATCCCCCAGCTCCACATCGACACAGAAACCCCAACAACAGACTCCTTTAAAAAAGCCCACCCATGGATTTGAGGACCATGAACTGCTGGAGAGCATTTCTACTCCCTGATGTGGTATTGATAAGTGGGGCCTTGGAAATAAAATCTGCGGTTTTAAAGTAGTAAATTGGATGAAGAAATATTTAAATTTTTAAAAAAGTGACATTTTCAAGTGAGAAAATATTTTCTAATTTACTCTTCTCCCACATTTTCACAACTACTAATTGATGGGCCAAATCTCTACCCAAAAAGTAGATTTCCATAACAAAACTAAGTTTGTTTTCCAAACAAACTAAGGCCATGTGGTAGGAGGAATCACAGCATTGTACTTGTGTGCAGTACAGCATCAAAGTGGGAATAATGAATCTGGGGTTTGTATAATTGAGATGTTTTATACATGGGCTGTAGGGCTCACCTCGTTGTTCAACACTCAGCAAACAATTTTGTAACATTACATCCATATTTTTCTGCTTTCTAAGGATAATTTCCATGACTTTGTTTATGCTTTCAGGAGCAGTTGACATGTCTTGCTGATCTGTGCATTCCTGCAAGGTTCAGTGCAAGGGGGGACTTTGCAACAGAGACAGAAAGGAAAGGGAACTTCTGATCTGTGGAAAATTCTGACATTTTGAAACAAATAACTATTGCAGAGCATGATGAATGGACACACTTCTGAAGTTTTCTGCCAACTGATTTGTCAGGAGTCTTGGTTCACTGCCATCAAGACATGTTTTTTCAATAATGTCCAATTGCTTTAGTTTGGTGCCACTAAACCAAAATGAACAAAGTCCAAGGGAAAGCTGCCAACCTTTTAATTAAGATATGATAGATTATATAAACTCACCACACTAGCTGCATTTCAATAAGAGTGCAAGGAGAAGCTACAGCGGATTAAAAGCAGGAATGTTTTCCCTCCTGAGAAGTGAGTGGAATTCGGGTGATGCCTTTTATTGAGGCACCACCTGAGAGCAACATCCCTGGTATGTCCATGTGCCCCAGGTGGGAGAGGCAGCACCTGGATCCCCAGAGTTTCACACAGAACCATTGTTAGAAGGTAAATTATTTTTCTTTACATTTTTTTTTTCTTTGTTTTTTTTTCAAGGTCCTGTTTCTTTGCTTCACTACTTGATATTGTTCATGAATTCCCAAGGAAGTAACACTTTAAAACTTGTCAGCCTCCAAGGACACTGAAGAGCATCTCCCTCTTATGGATTTCATGAGACTTCCTGGAGCCATGGGGCTTTTCCAGTGCAGCTGGGTTCATACCCAGAAGGAGAAAAGGTGTTTCAGGCTGCTCTGGCCATGTGGGGAGGATTTCTGTGAAAAGTCACAGCTGGACTCATTCTGTAGCAACAACAAATCCTGCCTGCTGAACAAAAAATCCCAGTGAGCACAAGGGTGTTACATGCACAGTGTCCCTCCACCTGCTGTGTGGTACTCTCTTGCTCTGTGATAGCACTAATATCAAGAAATCTCATGTGAAATTTTTTATTGCTTGTGAGTGGGATAAAAAAACATCCCTTGAAGATTCCGCTAGAGGTGAATCAGGGTATTTTGTAAAACCAAAGTCACAAGGCATTTAAATAGTTTGACATATATATTAATTCATATTCACAGTCAATTATACAGAGGAATGGCATTTGTACTTATTGAAATCACCTGACACCTCTCATTAGAAAAACACTGCTGCCAGTTGATTATAATTTTGCCAAACCTTGGGCTGGAATTTTCTGTGCCACCAGTTTTCCTGAGGCAGGTTTTGCGTCTGCTCCTTTTGCTGCAAAATATCAGAAAATTCACTTCTGAAAAATAAACCCAGCAAATACACCTCTTCTCCTGCCACTCCAGCAAGGAAACATTGGGTTTTCCTTGTGTGATCGTGTCTGTGAGCATCCCCAGGATCTGTGGGCCAGTGGCAGAGCAGGAGAAGGATTCTGCTGTCATGTCACAATGTTTTTGTTCAGACCAGCTATGGCTTAAGCAGGGCATGCAAAACGAGTGGGATTTTTAAAAATGCTTCTGTTCAGGGGGAGCCAGTGCTAAGTGATGGGATTCTGAGTCCAAACAGAGCCGTGCTGGGGTGTAAGGTGGTGGCACCCCACCTTTGTGCCTCCTCAGCCTGCTGCCTCTTGTCACACATGGAGGATGAAGGTGGTGCAGAGCAAACACCACAAAGGACCTGGGAGGCTCTTTAGGAGATCAAACCCTTCTTCTTGTCTGACTGCAATTCAAATTTAAAATTTGGCCTGTGTTTGTAGGGTGGTTAGAACGAAGGGCTCAGGAACTCGTTAAGTAAGGTTAAATAAAGCAAAGCCAAGACATTTTGTTTCACTCTCTTTGACTGCTCTGCACAGAAATATTTTAAGATTGCCTTCAAAACCAAAATAACTCCTCCTCTCAAAATTACTGACTCAAAAAGCCCAACTCCAGAGCACTGTCTCAATTTCTATTGTTCTCCTGCTCTTTTCCTTGCCTGCCTGACTCCCCCCTGCTTGTTTCTGGAGTGGCTTTATCAAGCCAAGAGGCTCAGCCTCTTCCCTTTGAGGTCTTCATTGCCTCCTTGTTGAGCACACTTTGAACAATAGTTCTCTAATTGCTCTTCAGAGAAAATTCATGAACTACTTGGAAAGGCCCTCTGGCTGTTCCAGGGGAGAGGGACTGCTCTCAGGAAAGGCTGAGTTTTAGCACCCAGGAGCTGTTTCCCTGTGAGCCTTTTGTGTCACTGTCAGCCTTTTCATCCCGAGGATGTGCAGCTCCTAGAGCAGCCCACTGGAGCCACCAGAGCCACCAGAGGAAAAGATGCCACATTTTCCTTCAGCTGACCTTGGCATTGTTCAGTGAAGGCGCTCTGGGGAATATCTCGGGCACGGGATGTTCTCCTTTGATCAGGACATGAAAGGACACCGTGTCTCTCTAATATCTGACGGGGCTATCAATCATCCCCATGCAGATTGAGAAGTGCCACTCTCTTGTTCCATCACCTTTGTCTGACCTTGGAAAACTCCTCCTGAGTGCTGGGAGGAAATGCCACGGAGCAGCTGTCCTTGGAGTTCCGTGATTAGGTGACCAAATCAAAAGGAAAAGGCTTTTTGGATGGGAAAACTGAAATGAGCCGTCTTCAGCAATTTCCTGCAGTGGAAAAGGGGAGTTAAAATTCCTCCTCAGTCAATTAAAAAACCCCTCAGGCTGATTGACTTTGGAAAGCTCTATTTAATACCTGCATATTTAAGTTTAAATTTGATGAGGCTAGACTTAGACTGGAGACGTTATTCCAAACAAATCCCCTTACAGTATTTTAACGTATTAATCCTAAGTATACAGTAATCTGTAATAAATTCCCTGATCTTTATATGAATTTGGTGCCTCTATAAAGCTCGAAACAAGGCAAGTTTTGGCTTCAGAGGGCTGTGAAAAATCCTCTGCCACTGGAGTATTTCTCCCAATTCCACTGGAGGTCAGTGCAGCCCTACAGTTCTGCTGGCAGGACTGTCCTTTTCACTCTGCTCTTGTGCTACAGCTGAACACAAACCCCTGTAGAGCTGTTTTTAAACTAGATTTGTGTAGTAATAAATACAGGCTTAAGAACCGTGTTTCGTGGTTATATTTGGAACATCCTAGCAGGGATGTGAAAATCGCAGCTCGTTTGGGTGTTGGTGGGTTTTTTTTTCCCCTTTCTTGTTATTGTGGCAGTTGTTTTTCAAGAGCTCGGGGTGATTTTTTTTTTTCCTTGTAAAAGTAAAATTACTTGGAATGCAAAAGTAGAAGATTTTGTGATATGTTTTCATAGCTCCGGAGAAAAACTCTTTGAGTTCCCAGCCTGTCAGAGGAGTGATGTAAGTGCAGTCCAGCACGTGTCCTGTGCACTCAGGGGCTCTGCATCACATTTTTGGTAGGATTTAAGGATGAACTTGCTCAAGTCGATGCTTTCCTCACTTTGCCTTCCTGATCTTCATCCCCTTTTCTCCTGTAGGGCATTCACACATCACCCTCACCCCTCCCAACTGTACAGATTCACTTGGGCGAGCTCCAAATCATCCCCTGTGGGAGAAGGTGAGTGAAAAAAAATCCCAAAAAGCGGCCAACAAAACCAGTTTACAGTTATTTCAGACAGGCTATTGGGGTTGTGGGTGAGCCCCCAGGGCTTGCTGCACGCCTGGCTCCGTGGGGAACACTCTGCTCCTCTGCCATGAGCACAGAATTCCAGGCAAAATCCTCATCCTACAGACCTGCACGACCAGGCATCACAGACAGACCCCCTAAAACAGGGCAGCAGAGAAAACAAAGAAGGGAAATCTGAGTGCTGGGTACCACAACAGAGTTTTGTCTGGGTGGTCAGTGCAGAAGGGAGAGTGACAACACCGAGCAGGCATCACCAAGAAGAGAACCCTTAGTCAAAGGCTACAGGATCCCAAAACAAAACCTGTCCAAATTGGGATTGATGTGGTCCAGTTCAGCCAGCTGGGCCAGTTCTGCTTCAGAAAATCCCAGTCCAGCCCAGGAGGTGACAGGGACCGGGGTCAGCCCCGTGGCAGCAATAGGCTTTGTCAGGCTGTCAGTGATCTGCCCTGGGGCTGCCTGCCTGTGCCCAGGCACAGAGGACGGGGAAGGTGGAAGATTTATCCCATTCTCTGCCCTCAGAGCCTGCCTGGGAGCAGCCTGGGCACAGCTTGTGGGTTTGCTGCAAAAGCAGAGTGCAAAGAGCAAGATGCTTCTGCCCTTGGGGTCTTCAGGCAGGTTCCCAACCCAAAATTTTATGTTTCTCTTCCAGGTACTTTGTTCCTGCTCATGGATTTACTTCTCAGCTGTGCTGGCCAGAGAGTTCATTAGGAGAAGAGGCTGCAAACCTCAATTCCTACCCCCACCAGGCAAAGGAATGACTCAAATCTTCAGGTTTGCATCCTTCCTTCCTTCCCTGAAGGGATATTGGGTTGGAAGCTCTCTGTGGCTGCGCTGGCATAGAGGACACTGTCTGCAGGATGTTTAGGTCTCAGTTTAATTCAGTGTACATTCAGCTGAGTCAAAGCAATGTTGGCAGAGCACGAGATGATCAGGCTCAAGCACAGAGATTTCCAAACACGCTGCTTCGACTGTGGAGGATTTCTTGTGTAGGAGCAATCTCATAAAGGAAATGCTGACAGCTGTATCCACTGGTTAATTTAAAACTCAGCTGGAACAAGACCTGGGCAAAATATTATTGTGAAGTGACTCTCATTTGCTGTTGTTCCATTACTGAAGCAACAAGTTCTACCACAGGCTGCCCTCCCTGTGTCCTTGTACCCTGACTTAATTTCCCTCTTGGCTCATGCAGTAATATCCTTCTGCACCAGAATGTCATAGCACCGTCCCCCCTCCTGCTCTGAGCCTGCTTTTGCTTGTTGATTTTGCATAAACACAGACCCTTTCCTTCAGGAGGGCTCGGGAAGGTTTCTGGTACACCTGATTTGGCAGCTGCCTTCCATCCCCACCCTCCCAGCTCGTGGTGGGTGGCAAGAAAAGCTCAGAGCCTCTCCTCCTGTTTTCCTGCCCAGCAGTGAGGCTCAGCTCTCCTCTCCCACAGCTGAAGCAATCAAGAGGGTTCCCAACCCATTCCTACCCCTTCACTCCCTGTCTCTAGAACCATCCCACCTACCAGGGTGATATTTCCCCCAAATAAAGGAACCTCTGCTGGGTGAGAGAGAGACCCCCTCTCCCAGTCTTCCAGGTCTCTGCAGCAGCTGATTAACATAACAGCATTTTCTGTTCTAAATCCTATGATTTCCATGTCTTTCTCATGCTTTCATGCAGCAAAAAAAGGCTCTTTATAGGCCAGAACTAGGAAAGCTGGAAAACTTTGTTTTTAGAATTAACAAGACTTTCTTCTAAGTGATTTTGTACAATATATGCTTTATAGTTCTCTACCCCATCCATGACTTATTTTATGCTAATATTTCCCTAAGTATTATTAATTAGTTCTTTTTTAAGTAAGAGAAAGTTCTTGAAAGTTAATTAAAAGTTCCACGCAGTAATTGTGCAAAAGTAGCTTTTCCGTTCTAAAAATTAAACCTCTATAATTAAAATCCGATATTCATTTAAAGATTCAAATAGGGTGTTTATGACTCATTTGTTTTTATTTTTTTTTTTTTTTTGCCACTTTGGGAGTGTAATTGCTCCAGCAGAGGAAAATCAATTCCAGCCCTGGTGTTTCCATGCCTTGTGTCCCCTCACCCCGACTGTGTCATCCGGGGAATGACTGAGCCAGGAGTGGAGGGACAGGGACTGTGTTTGCACATATCTTGATCTCTTCCCCTAACAGCCTGTGACATTTTTTCTTTCCTTAGGATGTAAAAAATTTGTTGTCTAGTTATCTCAAGGCTGGAATATAGATTTCTGAAGCTTATCAGCATCTCATATTTGCCAGCAAGAGGCTTCTTACTACACGTTCAAATAACAGCCAGGCTGGAAATCCAAACAGAAGAGCTTGGCAGAGCCAGGGGAGTGCTGGGAGGGGAGTCTGGGTGTTGGTGTAGATCCTTCCCTTCACCACAGTGTGTCTGTATTGGGGGTTTGGATCTTTCCCTTGGCCCTGGTGCTCTGCATGGGTGGAAGGGGAGGAAGCCCCATGGCCAAGGTTGTGTTTCTGTGCTGTTTCCACCACTGGAGTGCTCAAAGAGATGTGCAAGAAGGAGGAGCAAGCTTTTGAGAAGTGAATTTTGTGTAATGATCCAACTTCAGCCACCAGGCAAGGGACACGATTTTCCTGCTTTGCATTTCTTGCACACTCAGCCTGCTCAAGGAAGCCCAGGTGGCTGGGCAGGACCAGGGATGTCTTTGGAGCCCCTCAAAATTCCAAGTGTAACATGATACTGCAAAAATCCAAGAGACCCAAGCCCGAGCAATGTCCTCTAATTAATGGTAATTAATTTGGCTAAATAATGGTAACTCTTTTGGCTCCAGAAGTGTCCCAGCCTTCGTGGCAAAGTGGCTCGTGCAGAGCAAGGTGAGATCCAGCCTAGGTCAGTCTTCCTTGTGTGTTCCAGAGCTCAGGGCTAAGTAGTTGTACATCATTATAATAAAGTTATTAATTATTGTGCTCAGTAGATATCACCCATTCCTCCTGGAATGGCTTTTGCCTCTCTGAAATGCACAGCATGCCAATAGAACAAGAGAGCGGTGTAATAACCGGCATATAATTAATAATTATCAATAACGAATGCATAATCAAGAGAGAACACCTCGTGCTGTGTTTAGGAAATGGCTGGGCCCCTCTTTGGGCCACAGGTTTATTAAGAGCTATTTTTACTGAACATCTATTTTGGGAACGCCAGAGTCACAGGAAGGAGAAGGAAATTTTTCGTAAAATCTAAAAGGAGTCAATAGGAATTAATTGAAAACTTTTAAAACCTGGCAACATTTAGGTCAACTGCACCAACAAAGGCTTTAGCAGCAGAGAGAGTGCTGTGAGCAAACAGCAAACTCCAGTAATACAAGTGTCACCCACAGAAATAATCAAGAATAAACAAAATCCTTGTTGAATTGGCACAGAGAGAGAGCTCATTTGTCCTTTCAGGGCTGATTTGCCTCCAGAAATGCCTCCAGAGAGTGGCAATTGGCCCCAGAAAGAGTTTGCAGAAGTACTTCGGGACTAGACACTGATTTTTGAGCATCACATTTAGGTCTGTTGAATCTCAGCCTTAAAATCCTCCCCTAAGTGATTTTGGAGCAGTCACTTCATAGCCCCAGACCTCAGGATGTCTCAGTGAGGCTGATATTTCTAAATTTTGAAAGAGATAATAACCATTCCTGAATATTAACCACTGTGCACCATGGACTCTGATAAAGACAATTACAGAAATAAACCACTAGTTGATAACCAAATGCAAAAAGAAAAAGAAGTTATTATTCCCCCAGCATTATCTCTGTGCTCTGCACGAGTACATTTTAAGGCAATCTCAGCTGAAAAGATGAAGTCATAGTCATCCTTATAAACAAGGATATTTCAGTTAATAGATAGAAAGCTCTAAAGGGTTCCAGCTTTGCTGAAGCACCGAGAGATTGAAGATTGAAAAAGGTAGGGAGAATTAATTAGACTTCTGATATTATCCTGGTAAATAAAAGCAATAAGCAAATCTCTGAAAAGGAAGACCTGATTCATATTCAAACATTTACAGAATAAACAGCTGCTGATTCTCCTATCTAGCCCAGTCCTTATCCTTTAAGGCTGCAATAAGTGACCTCTTAATCCCAGGAAAAAGACTGCATGAGTATCTGGAATTGAAAAAGAAAGCATATTTCCTTCACTATTCCAATTTCCACTCAATTTCAGTATAAAGTTGTTTGTGTCTATTTTTTTTTTTAATTTTTTTTTTGGTCCCTCCAGCGATGAGCTTTTGATGATGAGATTTCGTGCATCTGAACACTTTGGCAGCTTTTTTTTTTGCCCCTTTCTCTAAATAGGAGCACTGCAGTCCTTCAGCTGGGTTATAACTCCATTGTACTGGCCATGCTCTTAAAGCACTTAGAGCAGTAATTTCTGGGCATGATGGACAGACTCAGCAATAACCTGATCCTGCAATGCACTGAATAAACCCTTTAGCATTTAGTACATGGATGCTAATGTGCTGGGAAGTAATTGCTTAGAGGTTCCCAGCTTCAATATAAGAATGCAGGGATTGCATTTATCCAGCGGCCAGCAGAGGGAAAAGAATTATTATTGGCCAGAATTCCACTCTCACATTTTTATTAGCACAGCAGGAGAGAGGGGAAGGTAAACTCGAGGTGATCCCAGGTTCCCACGTCCCCTGAGCACCCGGGGCTGGGAGTGGATGCTTAAAACATGGAGAAATTCCACTGACTTCAGCCCATTTACTCTGATTTTACACCAGCATTCCTGAGAGAAGGGCCTGGCCATTAATATCCTCCTCCACTACAGTAATGCTGAAACGAGTGAAAGATTAAAAAGCCAGTGCTGGCTTGGCAAAAAAAAAAAAAAAAAAAGTTGGAAAAAAAAGAATAGCTTTACAGTAAATACATAAACATGCAGGCAGCAATTCCCTGGGTGAGCTCAGCTTAAAAAAGCTCAGTGGAGTTGGGAGGAGAATGAACTGTGTCGAAGCACCAAAGTTTTGTATTTCCACTTATGCAAGTAATTACTCCAGCCCTCATCAACACTTCTCTGCCTAAATAGCATTTATAAATTAAAGAAGCCTAAACTTTAAATGAAAACTAATTTAGGTATTTATTATTAAAAACTGTTTCCCTGGACACTTTGGACTCATAAATGATTATGAAACATTTTTGCTATATTTTTGCCATCACTTTTCCCATTTCCTAAGCACTGCCAATGACTCCTTAGCAGCACACAGAGTGGGACCACCTTTAGGATACAGAAATGCTGCTTGAAGACAATTCCTTTTTAAAATATTTTATTTTAGAGCTACAGAGAAAGAAAAATTATTCAGAGGGCCAAAATAAAAAGAACAGCTTTCCCAATCTATTATTAATACCAATAAATGGGAGCTGGCAGATTTAAAAGCTAAGATGTAATGCATTTTCCTGGAGCAGTGAGCCTTTAAACAAGTTGGGAGTTATTAGATTGTGTAGTAAAAACGGGTAAAACGAAATATCTTTTCAGATAGGATAATAAAGACGGGGTATATTGACATCCCCTTGCTGGGGAGCACGGGGACAGAGGTGCCATTGCTGTGCTTTATGGCCTGGGTGGGGAAGGCTGGCAGGTGCCTGCACAGCTTCATCCCTTAAACTCCCCGGGGGTTTGGTGATGGAAAGGGGTGAGCCTCTCTCAGGAGGATTTTTTTATCCACTGCCTCCACGTGGGATATTTCCTCTGCCTGCATGGTGCGCTCAGCCTTCCCTCGATGCCTTAAGGGTTTTAGTTTGATGTTTTTTCATATATTTGATTACTCCTGCAGTTCTTTAGTGTATAACTCTAAACTCCACACGCAGTCTGAGCTGCTGCTTTCCCATTTTGGGCAGACACAACAATTCCTCTCCAGGCCTGGCAGTCAAGGACCCCTCACTGCCTCAGGCCCTGAGAGATGTGAACCAAAGTGAGTTGGGGGAGCAAATTTGGGGTCAATGATTTCACTACCTGAAGCTGGAATTAATTAACCCCCAGTATGCAAATGCAGCAAACTTTAAAAAGTGTGAAAACCTGTGACCTGTGGTCCATTTTTGGGTGTAGTCCCTGGTGGGGACTTCATCTGTCTGAAATGTACTTGAAGTCTATTCAATGAACATAACTGCTTTTTATTCCCTTAATTTTATTTGGCCCCTGTTTTTAGGTAGTCCCAAAAAGGTGTCACCCTGGTGCTTCAGCAGGTTTGCAATGTGGTGTCAGTGCCTGCTGCTCCGAGAGGAAAGGGAGCAGCACCTGGAAGGAATGGGGGGAATGGGGAACAAAGGGAAACTGAGGCAGAGGGTCAGGGCACTGGGGCACAACAACAACTTTGAACTAAACTCTTGTTAGCCCAAAAGCTGCCAGAGCTCACCCTGGCTCCGTGTGGTGAAAAGTCTCTCCTCCAGCCCGAGCTTCCAAAGAAAGGCTCAGCAGTCTCTGTTGTTCAATCTCAAGGCAGATTATTGCAAGTTATCTAAAAGATTTTCTTCTGGGGCTGCTGTGGTTTGCTCCCAGCTCAGGCAGAGGCACACACACACCCTGACATCCTCTCTGACCCCGACTGCTTCTTCTCTCCCTGCCAGGGCTGCTGCTGTCTTTTATATGGTACATTACGTGTGACATGGTTACAGTTTTTCCCAATGCCTATTACCTATATTAAATGGTGCTTTTCTATCTTTTATATGGTACATTACGTGTGACATGGTTACAGTTTTTCCCAATGCCTATTACCTATATTAAATGGTGCTTTTCTATCTTTTATATGGTACATTACGTGTTACATGGTTACAGTTTTTCCCAATGCCTATTACCTATATTAAGTGGTGCCTTTCTATTCTAAACCAATCTGTGAGTGCCAACATCACCAAGAACATGGAGATAAGGAAGGAGAAAGAGGGAGGACAGGGCAGGCCCAAATCCCTCCATCTTAAAACCTCTGACCCCCATGTACAAAACTAAACCCCCCTGTACAGCACTCAAAAATTCTTCCATTTACTTTGTGACTACTTCTACTATAATAGCTAAACTTTTGTAACTTCTTGTTCTTCCTGCAAGGTTGGTAAATCATTCCATGGCTCAAACCCAAAATCACAGCTGTTTCCAGCTGCCTGCCAGGGTCTCAAATGCTTCTGACCTGGACACAGAACATCCAAAAATGTCTGAGGGACATTTTGAGTTCCGACAAACAGATGCCAGAGGGACTGAGGCAGGCAAGGCTGGGGAAGTCCTGCCAAACCTGCCCGGGGATGGCTGAGGATGGCAGGGGATGGTGTGGGGACGGGTGAGAGATGCCAGTGGTGGGATGGGCAGGGACGCTGGCAGTGGGGAGCCCAGCTCTCAGTTTGGCCTCTGCCACTCAGCCCCTCTGCCCTGACACACCCTGAAATGCTAACCCTCCATTTGCCAATGTCCCTGAGTACCCTGGCAATTTCTTACTCTCAGGTTGGTTAGTTGAAACCTAATTTAGCTCTAAGAACATCTTTTATTTTAACTCCTGCCACCCCCTATGTCTTTGTGATTCTCACCCCAGTAAAGACCGCTGCAACCCACCTTCCTGCTGGCCTCACCAGGGAACTCAATTCAGATTTGTTGTTTCAGCAGAGCACAAACAATCTGTCCTAGCTGAAGTGTCCAGCTGAGAATGACTCTCACTCTCCTTTGGGCATGTGTGAGCCTGAGATCACCAGGTCAAGGCAGGTACCAAACTTAAGCAGTTGGAGTTTGGCAAGAAGTGTCCATCAGTGCCCCTGTGAAAGTGAGACCCTGCTCTGAAATGACTGCTTGGAGCACTTGTGAAAATCCTACCTGTGGCTGCACAGAGAACCTTCCTGCTGGTTCTGGGAGAATGAAATCCGTGCCTCTGACTTTGAGGACTTCTTTTGGATAAATCTCCTCATTTATTATTTTTTATTATTGTTATTTTTATTTATTTTAGTATCCTTTGCAAAGTGGTGTCCTGCCCTGCTGCAAGCTTCTGCTCTAGTTTCACCTCGCCCTTGGGCAGATGCAGCACCACTGCACAGGGTGGTGCTCGAGGTAGAGGGTCAGCTCAGCTGCAGCAGCTCCTTCAGCTGCATCCAGGATGTGCAGTTTGCCACGAGCATCCTCCCTCTGCTTCCCGAGCTGCTCAGCTGCATGTTAAGAGAAAAACCAGCAATAATACATCTGTAACTGCTCGGGGAAAGAGTGTTTTAAAGGTAAAGAAAAAGATTTAAGAAAGTGAAAAAAAAAAAAAAAAGAGCAGAGATAAGGCTGAGACAGTGCCAAAGAGATGGAATATACATCTCAGAGAAAATCTAAAAGCAGATCATTACCCAAAAAATACTAGCTGTAAGCAATGGTTTGTAGTGCAGGAGGAATATTTACCCACCAGGCTTTTGATAGTCTATTTCTTTCTTTTTTCCTCCACCCAGGAATAATTTTATTCAGGGGATGGAGGTGGAGGTTTGGAGGTGGTTGGGTCTGGAGTCTGATCCTAATCCTGCCCCTGCTCTGCAGGGCTCCCTGGCTCATTAACCCCTCCGTGCCTGGGGATCTGCACACCCCCGGGGCAGGGAGTGCTGGAGCCAAAGGGTTTGTGTGCACAAAATCACTTGGGGAGCCAAAGACCAGCTGTTTGGGGCCACACTCAAAGTCTCTTTGAGCATCTCCTCCCTAACAGTGGGTCTTTCAGCAGGGTATTTACAGAGTGCTCCCACTACTGCCTCAGCCCCTCTTTGACCCAGAAAAAGGATTTTGTGTTAAAAGCAAGAGATGGGCTGTGAATTTCAATTATGTGGCATCTTTTCTTTTGCAGTTGGCATGACTTATTCCTGTTTAGTTTAGCTCACTTTCAAGCAGATTAAACTAAACTGGTACACAGCACTCTTATTATAGGATAAGTGCTTGCAGAGAGAGCTATTCAGGAATAATTATTCCGATTTAAACATTTCTGAATAATTCTATGCAAAGGCAAGTCCTGAACAGAGAGACAGTGGGTGGATGTGACATACAGATGGGGGAGCACAAGGAGCTGTAATCCAGTGTTCGTGCTGGAGTCCATCTTCCAAATGTTAACGCATCCTGTCAGCAGCAGAAACCCTCCAGGTGATCAATAAATCCAGTGAAAACGGAGGTGGTCATGGTGAATTCTCACCATCCAATATGCCCAGCTCACTCCTCCTGAATGAGGCACAGAGCAAATACTCCCCTAAAATAATTTAGTAAATAGGTCTGAATAAAAAACACAATCCAGAGAAATCTGCTTATGGACAATTTGCAAGCAGAAAGAAGGAGCAGCATTCTTTTAATGAGCGATCCATTATGAATTATTCACACAGCTCTAATTAACATTAAGATTCCTAATTTCTTCAGGAAGCCTTACTGAAAGGATACTTTATGATTCCTTTGCATTTTCCACCTCCTCTGAGCTCTTCCAGACATTCAGGAAGAAACCCCCACCAGCCTCCTCTGGAAGTGTCTTCATTTGGCAGGGGATGAAATGAAGACACAGCAAATAATTGATATTTTTCACCTTCCACTCCTTCACAGCAAAGTGCATATCAGCCTCTGCCACTGACTTTAGTGATAATTTGGGCAGTTTTTACACTGATGCAAAGCAGCTCTGCAGGTGAGTGAAAGTGGTGATTTAGAGTACGCTCGAGTGTCACAGGGACATGAGATTTGTCCTTCATATCTTTTTTTGTGGTGGATTTCTTTAGCTGTAATGGCAAAATGCCGGCTGTAATGCCCAAAGTCCAAGTTTTCAATGATATTTTGGTGCTGGAAAACACAAAATACAAGCCCAAATGGCCACACCTAATAGAGTTGAAAATAAATTCAAGGGAAAATAAAATTTTTCTAATTTTTACATATACAAAACAAGTTTATCCACCTATATTCTTTTACCACTGCTTTCCTGCAAACACTGAAGTCTCAGTGTGTAACAAACCCTCTCTTTTTGCAAATATTTAACGAAAGCAGTGATACCTTTTTAGTGACAGTATTCCCAACAATGGGAGCTGCACATTTTTGGTCTGGAATTAGTGAGAGTTATGAGTCAGCATTATCCACTTATTATGGTGGGAGGAGGCTCCTACATTGCTATTTGAGCACCAAGATTTACACCACAGCCAAAATCAAATATGTGGAGAACACCGAGGTTAAAGACAGCCTTAATTCTGGATTTATGGAAATTAAATGTTAGGGGTTTTCATTACAGACGAGCTGGGCTAAAAATGAATCCTCATTAACAGAATGCTGTGATATACGGTTGCATCTTCCTTGTTGGCCAGAACGCGTCGTCTCTGCATTTAGCTCAACAATTTCAGATGGCATTTTCCTGCTCCCTCCTCCTCCTTCACAGTTCAAGAATAGGAATAGCTCTTCCAGAAGGACAGAAGTTGTTTTTCATTAAAGTGTCATAATTTAGGGGAAAAAACCCAACCTGATTCATCTCTCATGAAACACACCCAGCGTGCAGCATCTCAGGTGCCTCTCAGGTGACATCCTCACCATCTTCACAATCAAGTTTCCTGCTTCCCCCAGCACTCAGGCTCACCAGCACTTCCCTCCTGCCTTCTCATTTCCAAATCAAAGACATCTTTATTAACCTCTGACTTTCCAGAGGGAAGCCTGAGGTTTCCCTGGGGAAATAAAAATCAAAGCCATGCTGTTATTGAAGAAATATGTACAGCTGGTTAAAACAAAGGCACAATCCTGGAGAAAACCAAGGAGAAAAGGTCAGAAGACTTTAAAACCTGGGTGTGCACGGAGTCACAGTGTACCTGAGTAACAGCCTTATTGCACACGGCTGCCTGACAGGGAAGTGATTAATTCTGTGAGATAGGATGGAGCCTGGAGGTTATGATTTGTAGGATCAAACACCTATCCATGTAATACTTTATTTGGAAACAGTGTTTTTTATCTCCTGGAAAATCTGGGGCTCTATCCTTGCTGGGGACTTTCAGCACAGTTATGATGCAGCTGCATGAACGGTGCCAATTAAGAAACAAAAGACTTCCCAGAAGAGACAGTATTCAGAGACCCAAAACAATTCAGGCAGAAGACTTTTCCCTGGGCTACTGAGGCAGAGTCATCAGGAGACTGCATTCCAGCCTTACCTGGAAATTGAAATTATATAGAACCACTGTTCTTCCCCCCAGACTTAGAAACTAAGAACAAGGGCAGAATGTAGCTGTCAAGGGTGGAAATTTTTCATATCGTCATCATCTCCATGGGTACTTGGTATCATGTATAAAATGCAGGCAAGGCACTGGCTGTGCAGCCACTGCTGCCTTTTCATCATGCTGGGATTTTCAGGTGAATGTGGAGAGCCTCCATCCCTCACCTGCAACACATCTCTTACAGTCCAATTTTGGATTGGCAATGCCTCTGCCCGAATTAAGGTGTAAATGAGACCATATGCCAAAGTCAATAGTATGGATTTTATTTGATAGTAAATACAAGAAAGAGAGAGAGAAAAAGCAAGAGAAAGAAATAGAAAAGAGGTGAGGTGGACAGAAAGAGAGTGACAGAGACAGATTAAAAAGAATGTCACCACTCTGTGGGTGCCACTGGTGTGCTGATGATCCTCTCTAGCTGGTTTTGGTGGTGAGGGTCCCAAGAAAAGCATGGAATGCAGTGGATCCATGAATCTTCAGGCCAGGTGGGCAGGCCCAGGTGCCCCCTTTGGTTGGGGACCCTTGGGCACTGTCTCTTGCAGCAGGCTCTGGGTCTGTTACATCACTTTGTGTCACATGCAGTCCTATGGTGCAAGGAATGAGTCTGCGGGGCACTTTGGGGGTTTTTCATGGATTATGGCACCTCCTCAGCTGCCTCCCATGTGAATGTCCCATGACATTCAGAGGGTTTGGGGGTTCCACAGCTGGGCTGCTTTGTGTAAGGGAGGAAGGGTGTTCAGTGCCTGTGACCAGACACTATTCCAGGCACCCAAAACCTCCTCCCCCTGCCCTCGGTTGTGGGGGGCAGTCTGTGTAACCCTGGCCTCTGTGGGCTGTGGTCTCCCCCACCCCAAACCCAGCCAGAGATGATTCTCAGCACAGCTGCTGGGTTTGGCTTTCTTGTGGATGCATTCTCCCCCCTCAGCCCGAGATGACTGAACAATAGTGTTCCCTTTATCATATCTAGGTGGCTTAACTCACAGGCCAAGGTTCCAGTCAGTCCTCTTCAAGGAGGAGTGGGCTTCTGTGGTTGTGGCTTCTTGATACAGCTTTTGCTGTAATGGCCTAAACTCCTTCTTAACAAAGTTAAAGGCATGAACCATTTCAGCTCCTGACAGAGAGGTTGTAACAAGGAAGGCAAAGTATGAATTCCACATCTTAACTTCAGTACCTGCCAGCATTTCCAGCTGGGCAAGCCTTTATTTCTCACTCTGGTACCCAACACCACAGGGCTCAGGTCAGTGCACACAGGCAGATGTCTTTTATAGCACTGGAGTTGTTTCAATTCCTTCCCATTTTGCTGGGATACTCCAGCAGCCGATGTTGGGAGGTGATGTTTCTCCTCTCTCTCAGCCCCTAAATTATCAGGCTAGCCCAGAGATACGAGGCCTTGAGGGGAGGAACATCAGGAGATGGGCAAAGATTTCCAAAAGAGGCTCTAACCCCGATGCGGTTGTCCAGGTCGTTATTGCATGGTCCGAGGGGAAAGAGCAGGGGTGAAAGAGAGCGAGCAGGAAGGGTCAGGGGTTTATCCAGGCTCTGGACAGGGTGGGATTCTCTGGCTCTACACCAACCCTGTTGGGGCATGAAGGAGGAGACCAGGCTTATCTTGATCAGAGTCACAGGGGTCCTGTGGAATGGGGGAAGGCATGGCCTGAGCAGAATGTGACAGGGAGGCACTGGTGTCTCTGACCCATACCTCCTCTAGCTGTGATTCTGTAAGCAGAGACAGCTGACAGGAGCTGGGGCTCTGGGGGGCTGTCACCCACGGCAGCCCCAGGAATGGCACCTGGATGGACGTGGATGAGTGGCCTGTCCAAAACTGCCCAGTGAGGACAGACTCCCCCAGCACAGCACCGCTCAGCACCCGGTGTCCCCTGCTCAGAGGCTGCAGGCAGTGCTGCAGGGGCACAGCCCCAGTGTTCCCATATCCTTGTGCCTCTCGCTGTGATCTGACTTGCAAGAAAAGGGGGAGAAATCTCCCCTGGCTCCCTCTCCCCAGCTCCTCCACGGGCGTGCGGCCGGCAGGTCCCGGCGGCTCCTGCGCTGCTCGGCTGAGTCCTGGCTGAGCTCTGCTCCTGGCTGAACTGCCGTGCTAAATCAGGATTAAACTACAGTCTCTGCTGCATCATAAAACCTTTAGCTCTTTAGCACCAGTGGAGAGGCAATACCACTCTCAGCCTCATCAGGAATGGTTTCCTCTTACAGATGTTCACTGACCGTAACTCCCCACAGCCTCTTCCCTCCCCGGCTCGCTGCAGACAGCCAGCGCTGAGCTCCGAGGACAAGTGATGCTAGAATGAAGAGATTGGGGTTTTTTTCCTTTTTAAATAAAAGAGACAACAGTCCATAAATCTAGTCCTCCTGCCTGATCATTGCTCCCCTCTGTTTCCCTCTGGCATTGTCAGAAAGTGGCTCTTGGAACAACCTCTTAAAAATGTATCGGCGAGAAGAAGGGAAATTGTTCTCAGTGACAACAATGCTGTACACATATTTGTATATTTATTCTGGAGATCAAATTGATAACAACAGGTCCCTTCATGGCTGCTGATTTATCTGCTGAGCAGGTATCTGTGCCATATGCAGCGCGTGGCCATAACTGTCATGGCTGATACAGGGATAAGATGAATAACCTCTACAGATTTCAGGTACGAGTAGGAAAATGTAATCATAACTCACTTTAGAACCAAGTGATACATATTTATACTTTGCCTATCACAGACTAGCAAGCCTTTCCCTTTTATTTTGCATTCATGGACCTGTGATGCACATCAATCTTTTTTTCAGTTTGTTAATATTGTTGTCACTCAACTGAAATTTATTATCACATGACTTATGATTGGGAGACAGTTTCATCTGAGGAATATTCGCTTAATTTTCCATATTCAAATTTCCTCTCCTGGCTTGACTCTGCTGCACAAAGACCGAGACTTTGGTTGGTTCTAACCTATTCTCCCAAACCAGAAGCAGTAAATGTCACAATATTTATAAACTCAGAAAGAGCAGAAGTCAAAGTAGCAAAATAACACGGATATAAAATCCTAATCAGCCTCAGATGCTTTAATGAATGGGCTCAAATGCCTGTGGGCTGATTTCTCTTGGGAGATCTGGCCTTGAAGGACCCTGTTTGGGTCATGATTTGCTTCCTCATGGGAAGAAGACACTATTAAGTGCAGCAGCCCTGTGCAAATGCCATTAGAAAAGCAGTTTTGCTTACTTTGGGCAATTTTTTAGGACTTTAAATGCCTCTTGCACTTCCAGTCTCTCCAGGTTTCCTCTGGATTTGATGCCTGAGTGCAGCAGCAGTGGGACTGGGCATGGGGATGCCCCTCTGTCACCGTGGCCAAGCTGGCAGGGCTGGGATGAGGGTGACCCTGGGCAGGGCCAGCTCCACTGGGCAGGGTGAGGCCACTTCTGCTGTGCCAGCACAAGGGCAGACCTGGCTGTTGCAGAGAAGTCTCCACTCTCAAACTTTACTGAGGGAAGAATTAAACTTTTCTTTCTTTCAATCTTTTTTTAGAGGTCATAAATATTTATGAAGATCCTGTCAGTCATCTTTAGGGTTTCTGACTGAGTGTGTCACAAGAGAAGGGCTTTTATGATGATTTATAGTAAATTGCAGTAAATTGCTTTCCTGCCAGGGAGCACAGAGGAGTTGCACCATGCCAGAGGATGCAGGTGAGGTCCCCAGGATGGCAGGGATGCTCTGGGGTGAGCTGCTGCCTGCCCAGGGGACATTGTGAAGCCTGGGCACTTCTCAAGTGTCACTTCAATCCTCAAACTGCAGCGAGGCATGGCTGGCAGAAACTCCCTCTTCTTGGGCAAAAAACACAGCAAATATTCCTGCTCTGGCAGGTCAATCCCTTTCCTGGATTTCTGCACAGCTGAACATTCCCTGCACACAGAACTGCAGTGCTCACCAACAGCAGGGCTTGTTCCAGAGCTCAGGTACCACACACAGCTCCAAGCCTCCTGTGACTGCATCCCACAGGAAACACTCAGGTTCTCACACCAGCAGAGGATGTGGAAGTGGGTCTGACCTATCAATGTAACAGCAAGTGTTTTAGAGACACTTTCTGCACAAAAAAGCAAATCAAGACCAAGCTAGGAGTGCTTTGTTGCAGGTTTTGAAGGAGACAGAGACTTCTGTAGAATCACAAAATAATAGCATGGACCTTAAAGATCCCATTTCAACCCTCTCCCTCAAGCCAAATCCCTGCTGTCCCCAAGTATAACATACTCTTTCTCCCTGTCTCTCAATAACTCAGTCCTGGCCAGTTGGAAACAAATAAAAAGTCAAGTACAATATTTTGTAAACATGCCTCAATTTAATCTGATTTTACTGCTCATTATTAGGACTATAAAAGAAAAGGAAAAACTGATGCTCCACCTAAACTGGAGCAAATCCTTTATGGATCCAGCACATTAACATGGAGCACATCATTGCATTACCATCCCCACTCTAGAGCCTCGCTTTTATTCTTTGGCTGATTCCATCACTTTATATTTTACTCATTAAAGTGGGGGAAGAATGTCAAGTTCACATTTTGCCCAGCAAGTAAGGTCTGTGAAGATGGGAACTGCTTTTGCATTAATTGAATCAAGGATGACAGTGCAAGCAGCTTTAAGCCCCATAAATCTAGACAGGCTCCTGTCAGATAAAGTATCAATGTGCTTTATCAAACTTTGTCCATAGATTTATAGAGTGCTCAGGCCACAGATCTGTAGCTCCTCAATGTAATCACTTCAGCATTTTCTAGCTATGGTAGCCAAGCTCCATGTGAAATAATGGAATTTATTGACAGAGAAGCAGGCACTGCAATTTTGCTGTTGTTTAGAAAAATTGCCCATCAATGAGGTGCCGGTGGAGAAAGACAAAAGATATTACAGTAAGATGACTATCTCCTGACTCCTGCTGAATTGGTAGATGAGCCATTAGCTTCCAAGGAGGGAAAGGAGTGGCCACTCTTCCAGACAACTGCTCTGGCTTGTACTCAGAAATTGTACTGCTCCAAGATGATAAAAAAAAAAACCCTAAATAAAATCAAACCCCAAACCCTAGATTTGTTCCAGTCTGCTGAGTTGCTTCAGTCACGGGTTGCAAGTCAGAAGTCTGGGTTTTGTCAGGGTTGTTTTGGTTCAGCTATCACAATATTTAACCTTGTAATTACATAGGTTTGTCTTTGCACAATTCCTGTTCCTATTTCACTGTCTATTAAAATGTGTAACTACCATTGTTCACATGATCTGTGTATCATCTTCCTCCCAGCATTCGAGGGGGCAGAGTGTGTGAATTCAGGAATGGCTGTTGAAATGAGGCTCAGTATAATCTCTCTCTTTTTTTTTTTGCTCTGCTCTAAGTCCTCTGACTTAGAGGACTTGGTTTAAGGAAGGAAACGGAGGAGTCTTGCCAGGAATTCTTAACAGAAGAAGGTTTATAATTACCTCAGGTAGTGGGAATGCATGTTCACATGGGCATCAATTTATAATGCACTGTGCTCTTGAAGCATCCTTTTCAGAGACGGCTGCAGGAGCTGGCACATGCTCCAGTGCTCTGGGAGCAGGATTTTGGGATCTTGCTGTGCTGAAGGTGACTGTAGGACGGGACTGCCAATGCTTCTCCGAATCACCTTGATTTCAGCAATTAGCATGACCTCCCTCTGTAGTGACTGTCCTCGAAGAGTGCTCAAACTGTCTTGCAATCTTCCCTTAAAGAATTTCTATTTTCCACCTGTCAGCACCTGAGAGTGTTTTATGATTGAATGATGGCTGGTGCTCTAGCCAGAGGAAGAGCCCCCCAAGAACACACCTATGCTGTTGTTGAGCAGCCCTGATCATGTCATCAGCACAAAATGATGCAGCTTCTCTCCCATTGGGTTCCATTAATCCTGCTTCCCCAGCATCCTCTGATGCCTGCTCCTGCTCCAATTGCTAGTGCAAGCTGCTCAGACAGGACCACTGGCTGTGCTGCTGGATGGACACCTTGGGACTGCAGACAAGACTCTTCCTCCCTTATTTCCAAAACTCCAGGCTTGATGCGCAGGAGCTGAAAGGCATCCTCAGTAAGCAGGCACATCTCATCCCTCATTCTCCCATGACACTGACAGCAAGACAGTGTCACTTGCTCATTAACTTCATCCTACTGCCAAATCGCTTTGTGGGACACAGAGGTGGGAACGAGCTCTTTCTTCTGTGCTGCAGTAGCTCAGGCCCCCAATGAAATCAGGGCTCTGTCGCTCCAGGCAAGATAAACTCGCTTGGAAATGCTCCTGGCCTTGAGCACACACTGCTCAGGCAAAGGAAGGGAAGGTGGAAGGGGAAGCAGAAATCCTAAAGAAAGGAGAGACTTGCCTGAGGCTGCAGGGGAGGTCAGAGGCACAGGCAGGGCCCAGGGAGCTCTCTGAATGCTGTCCTGCTGGCAGGGACCTTGACCTAAGAGAGAATCATGAATGAGGTATAAGCAGTCTCAAACCTGTGTCTCTGAGCCAGGATGAGCTCCTTACTTTGATAACACATTTGAAATTGCATTTAATTCCTGGCCTTCTTCTCATGCCTTGGTGACCCTTAGGGAGCAGAGGGGGATGTGCAGCAAAGGGCAGCATAAGCTGTGGAGGCAGGCAGAGACATAAAATGCTAGAAAAAAAGCACAGTGGTTTCGTGCCATCAGCAAAACCCCAAATTCCAGCCCAACCACATGTGAGCCATTCAGCCACAGACAATAAATAGCAGAGAGGAGCACTGTGTAACTCCGTGGTGGGGTGGACAGGTACATCACACAGACAGGATGATTTCAGGCAGATAGCTCCCACTGGAAGAGAATGTCTGCCTTGTAACATACCCCTGTAAATGGACGTTTCCCAGCTGGGATGCCACTTGGAAGCACACTTGTCCTGGCACTGCAGGATGTCATGCTTAAAAAGACATGGTGCAGCCAGGGCTGCTCCAGCACTCACAAGGAAAGGCTGTTCTCACAAGAATTCCAGTCAAACCCAATTCTCCCATGGTTCAGGGAACTGCACACAATCAAACTCCCTGGATGTAAGGACAAGGCACAAATGTCCTCTTGTGACCTGGCTGGGCTGGGCTGCTGTGCCCTAGTTCTGCCCTAAGGGGATGGACAGACCTTCCCCAGTGGTTTAATGAGAGCAATTAAAAACCTGTGATGGACCTTCTCAGGTGAGCTGCTGTATCTGACTGCAGGAGCACTTGTTGTGTCCCTGCAGAAGCCCCACAGACCATGGCAGTGGCAGGGTCCCGCCATGGAGCTGGTAGCACACTCAGCCAGTGCCTGGTGATAGTCTGCCTGTACCATCATTTCCTTCAAAACAACATTTTTTTTTCTCCACTTGCCATAAGTCAGCTTGTTCTCTTGCTTCAGCACCAGCTGTAAACTCCAACATTCTTCCTGCCTGAGCAGAGCAGCCACAGTGTGACATCCTGGGGGTGCTCAGCACAGCCCTGCAGGCACCACGCCAGCCCCAGGCAGTGTCACGACCCAATTCTGAGTGACAGAGTGTCCCACAGCTCAGAGTATTTGCCATTTGACCACACTTCCTGTGCTTTCCCTGATCATTCATGCTCCTGACCTGGCAGCAAGGTAAGTAAAATGTGTGGTGCTCAGGCTTGGGAGAAAATTATCAGCACTTGAGTTGTCTTGCACCTCACTCTTCCTGCTTAATGTGGTCTAACCAGGAAATCCACCCATTCTGCTTTTATTCTGGTCAAAGTGAATTTACTTCACCTCTCCTCCACCTGCTCATAGCAAACCAAAGATGTCTTCTATTTCTCCACCTCCCATGGCCTTGCTGAGTGGTGCTGTGTAACTCCAGTATGATTTTGTCTCTGTTTTTCCCCATCTGCAAAGATGGTGCTGGTGATGTTGGCACGTGTCCATGCCACAGTGTGTGAACCACAACAGTGATATTGCCAGGATGATATTTATGCAAAGAAAACAAGGAGAGAAGATGCATCTAGGGAGAAATATGGGGAGAAACAACATAGAACAAGTTAATAAAATTCTGATACAGGCACTTACCTTTGTTCCTTACCTGACAGAAGGTTGCAATGTGGTTCCAGATGTTACTGCTACTGTCTTGGCTTCCAAGGTCTGGATTATCTTTGTCAAACAAAAGCTTAGCCAGAACTGCTTCCCCTGTGGATAGTCCCAATAAAGAACCCAAATTCCAAGAAGTGAAGCAAATGTTTTCTGAAGCACTCAGGACCCCAAAGCCACGTGTGAGTATCACAGGAGAAACTGTGCCACTTACCTTCATGTGATTAAAGTTCTTTAAAATAAGGAATGGCCAACTCATGTCCATTCATTAGCCCAACATTCACTGAGCACACAAATTAATGTAATTAATGTGAGGAAGTTGTGCAGTAGGAGTTAATTTCTCGATTTAGCTGCAGTGTATAACTGCTTCTCACACTTAATGGGCTTAAAAGACAGAGCCCAAAATACATATTGCAAAGAGCTCGTGCAGAACACAAGCAGTGCTGCCAGGCACATGCACAAACTCACTCAAACGTTCAGCAGCTCCTTCTGCCTCCTCATGACCCCAAATTAATTTCTGCATTAACCCTGCACTTCTTCCTAACTAGCCCAGCCTCTTCAAAGATTTCCTCCTGGCTGACTGTGTAACTGTGTGCTTCCTAACCCTTCCCCATGCCTGGCATCACCATCTGGATCTGTCCATCACTGTGCCCATATCTGTGACACCTCTTGGGTGGCTCTGTTTGAGCACGAGCTGGGGTTAAACGTGATCCAAACAAAACCAGGAGTGTGCAGAGAGCACTGGTTGTGACAGTGCAGAGAGGTTTGAGTTGGAAGACAGTTGATGCTGGAACAATATTCAAAACTAGGGTCCCTTTCAACTTAATTTGTAAGTTTGCAGCAGTGGAGATGAGTTGTTAATTCACCCCTGACAACTTTATTCAACAATTAATGTACAGTCCTTGAAAATTAAATAATGAGGACCAGTGATGTCTTCTGTTTGTTTTTAAGGGTATGAAAGATATCAGCCATCACCCAGTAGAGGAATGGATAGATTTCTGTAATCAGACACGAGTAGAAACACCCAGATTCCCTGATGGGTAGGAACCCCTCAGAGCTCAGCTGGGAGATCTGCTGTCCAACAGGGAAAACTGGCAATTCTGCAGGACTGCCTGAGCTCAAAGTTGCTGGAAAGAAGATGTGGAAAACACTACAGTGATCATCAAAAAGGTAATATTAACACCTTGGCTAGTTGAAAACCTCTCATGGAGGTTCTACATCAATCTGGTATTGGCAGAGCAGTGTGGAAACTGGTGCCCATGAGAGGAAAATCAGGCACAATGCTCTGAGCTCTCCATGGGATCTGATCTCTGGCAGGAAATAATCTCTGAGCCTAACACAGCTCCTCTAACCCCCTGGACTCTCAGTCAAATGAATATTAGCTCATCTTCCCACAAGAAAATCCCCCTCTCCTATATAACATAGTTCTGAGATAAATTTTATCTCATCCTCAATTAACCATCCAGTTTTGGAGAACAAAAATAGAGTGAAATTTTATTTCTGTCTGCAAGGCTCTGCCACTGCATGCTGTAGATAATCTCTGATATGCTCCAGAGAAGTCACAGGCTTGTGGTATTTGTTTAAATATCCATGGCATCATGGCATTGTACATGGAATAGCCACATGTGCCAGGGCAAAAGCTCAGGAGAAAGAAGAGTTTGTGAGATGGGGAGGGAAGGGTGCTAACCTAGATTTAACAGACGTGTGATTCAGAAGAGCAAGTTGCAAATTAACTGATATTAAAAAAGGAAGGTTAATTGGTGACAGCTAGACTGGTCCTTTCATACAACGTTTTAATGTCACTCTTCCACAGAGCAGATCAAGCAGCCTTGGTCTCCTGAACAATAGAGACATGTGGATTAAAGCAGAGTGATTGCCATTAAAAAAAAATTTAAAAAGTAAGAAAAGAGAACAGAAAAAAGATCAGGACTTTAAAGGGGATTGGATGGCTCAGGGGTCTGTTAATAGTTGTTCACCTTTCAAGGTCTTTGGTCTGATTGCAGACCAGGTCAATAGGGAGAAAGAAAGAAAGCCATTGCCTTTAATGGCTGGGTAGTGATGGATGTGAAATGAATTGATGGTCTCAATCCAGTTCAGAGCAGACTTCACAAAAATACTTTAATCTTTTTTTTTTTTTTTTTTTTTAGAATTTTAAGGAAGGAAAACCTAAGATGATTAAAATGCCCATCTGGGGCATCTCCTAGTCTGTTCCTACCTCTGCTCTGCAATTTCTCTCGTCTCTGGCAAATCACCTGGTCTCTCACCATCTCAGTTCTCTTCATGTAAAACAGAGGTGACATTTGAGTGCCTGTAGTGGAAGTTAAACACCTCAACGTTGTGACCAGGACATGGCAGGCTTGGGTACCCCCTGCACCCCAAGGGATCCCAGTCTCCCCTGCCCCTCTGCCTTCATAGATCATTCGTTTGCCTGGAGCTCAGGCAGCAGAACAATGTTCTTGGGTGCTGCTTCAGAAAGTCTCAGTCCTCCAGGCCATCAATCAATCACCTTTCTCAAGCACTAAATTAGTTTAAGAGAGGGAAAAATAAAAAGTGGAGCAAAGAAAGAACTAGATTTCATCATATAGGAAGACTGGGAGGGGGAGTTTGCTTTGAAGTGCCTACAAGGGAATCTAATCAAGGCATTTACTATAAACAGAGAAAATCGATCACAGAACATTTTTAACATTTAAAACATGTCTGTGTTTGGACAGCTGAGAGATCTCATTACTGTGAATGACACCGCTGGATCAAGGGTCTGCACAGTTTGAGAGAGCTGTAAATCAGCCCCGGACCTCTGGGCACAAAAACATCTACAGAATTGCTTTTAGTTGTTTGTAAGTAAAGGGCCAAATTCAGCCCTGGGCAGAGCATGGCTTACCTCAGCTGAGCTGGGCAGGGGGGACCTGGCACAGGTGGGGCACGGGGGCTTTGGGGATGGCACCTGCCTTAGGGGGTCTAATAGCTCCCATCTGAGCAGGACCTGGCCCTGGGATTTGTACAAATACATTCCCAAAACCACGGGGTAAATGCAAGCAGGGGCAGCGAGAGCTCTGTGTGCTGTTCCATCCCTGTGAGACTCGTCCAGAGCTCTGATGAACCAAAGGCAAAGATATCAGAGCAGGGAAACATTCACAGGCTGATTAATGAGGGTGATTTTGAGGGCATAAAAGGTTGGATTTCACTGACATGGGTGGACTCTTCGCTCACTGAAGGCCAACTCACAGTGATGCTGCCAGCAGCTGGTGTCTCCCTTGCTCCCAGCACCTGGTGGAGGAGCTCCTAACCAGGATGACAATATTTAAAGGATTGCAGTCAGAAAAAAAAACACCAAACACATAATTTGTGCCTAGGGAAATGTTTTGTGGGGAAAAAATAGAAAATAAACACTGTAGAAAGAAATCCCCCTATTGCAGCAATGGCTAAAAACAAGCCCAGCTCAGTTCTGTCTGGGTGTGCCATGTGCCTTTTGCCTTAGAGCATGGGTTTGTCAGTGGTCAGCTTGAGAAGTTTGTTAGTGTTGTACACAATTATATTGATAGTGCAGTCTCCATTCCTGGAGGTGTCCAAGGAACTCCTGGACATGGCACTCAGTGCTCTGGGCTGGGTGATCAGTCACAGAGTTGGGCTCAATGACCTCAGAAGTCTTTTCCCACCTAAATGATTCTGTGATTCCATGGCTCTGTGATTTTCAGACTCTAAACAGATGGTTGGCAATAGGGTATAAAGTGACTCAGAGTGTTCACCAAGGGAAGTGGGATTATTTGGGGAAGCTGTCATTATTAATTAGCTATTTCCAGGTCAGAGGTGCATGAGTGACCTGCACCACTTACCCAGTACACAAAACCACACAAAGGTTCTCAAAACACAGTAAGGTTAAACTGATGCCTTAGGATTTTAGCTTTTATATTTCTCATATATTTGTAACCCTGCAGTTCTTTAGTGTATAACTCTAAACTCCACACGCAGTCTGAGCTGCTGCTTTCCCATTTTGGGCAGACACAACAATTCCTCTCCAGGCCTGGCAGTCAAGGACCCCTCACTGCCTCAGGCCCTGAGAGATGTGAACAAAAGTGAGAGACGGGAGAAAATTTGGGGTAAATTACTTAATTACCTGAAGCTGTAATTGGCAGATTAAGCTCCAATATATAAATGGAGAAAACTTATAAAAGTGTGAAAATCTGTGACCAATTGTCCATTTTTTGGGTGTAGCCTCTGGGGGTCTTTGTCTGCCAAAAATGTACCTGAAGAGCCTTCAAAAAATAGAACTGCTTTTTATTCCCTTAATTTTGTCTGGGCTCAGATTTTAGGTAGTCCCAAAAAGGCATCAAACCCAATAAATAAGCAGTACAGGAAGGTGCCACAGCACAGTGCAGCATTTGTTGAGCTCCTGGACCAGCTGGGTGGCACGAGTCCTTGGAAGCAGTTCTGTG
This sequence comes from Lonchura striata, assembly GCF_050655825.1. Classification (NCBI taxonomy): domain Eukaryota; kingdom Metazoa; phylum Chordata; class Aves; order Passeriformes; family Estrildidae; genus Lonchura; species Lonchura striata. The sequence continues at coordinate 5,737,907 of NC_140719.1, read as the reverse complement.
GTGGAGGTGGGAAGGAAGGAATACTCTGCAAATAATACTCCCAAACACACTGAGCATTTCCCCTAGCTGGTACTCAGAGTTATGTGAATAAAACTGGAGCTAATCAGCCTCCTCGGAATGCTCCCATTAATTTGTCAGGCTGAACTCAGGCTGCAGTAGGAGGTCACTAAAGCAGCCAGGGAGCTTGGATAAAATGAGAGGGATGGGCCTTAGACTGAACATTGCTCACCCCAGTGCCTTAGGAAGGTTTTTGTCTCTCTCTCTCTGAGTCCCTTGGTGGAGATTTGCTGAAAAGGTGGTGGAGTGTGGGAACTCAAAATGTCTCTCAGACATTTTTAGAGGTTCCAGGCCTTGGTCAGAAACATTTTAGACCCTGGCAGGCAGCTGGAAACAGCTGTGATTTTGAGTTTGAGCCATGGAATGAGTTACCAACTTTGGAGGTGGAGCAAGCAGTCACAAAAGGTTAGATAGTATAGTAAAAGTAGTTACAAAACAGAGGGGAAATTTTTTTAGTATTGTACGGGGGGTTTTAACACTTGTACAGGGAGGTTTTTACTTTGTACATGGGGGTCAGAAGTTCTAAGGTGGAGGAAAGTGGGCTGATCCTATTCTTCCTCCTTCTTCTTCCTTGCCTCCATGTTCTTGGTGATGTTGGCACTCACAGATTGGTTTAGAGTAGAAAAGCACTTTGTAATATAGGTAGTAGGTATTGGGGGAAAACTATAAACATGTAATACGTAATATAACATATAAAAGATAGCAGCAGCCCTGGGTGGGGGGAGAGAAGAAGAAGACAGCAGACAGAGAGGATGTCAGGGTGTGTGTGTGTCTCTGTATGGGCTGCAGCCCACAAAGACAATCTTTTAGATAACTCGCAATAAACTGCCTTGAGACCGAACAGCAAAAGCCTGAGGAATTTTTTTTTGGAAGCATGGGTTGGAGGAGGAATTTCACCACCACGTGGGACCCCAGAATAAGGCCGGGGTTCTCACAGTGGAGAAAAGCAGCAATGTGGCCATTAGTGCCAGGTTACCCAGGGCGGGTGTGCAGCTGTGGGGTGCCATCAGCCCAGGGCTCAGCTCTGCCTCCTTCCCCAGGAAATGCCACCTTTCCCTGAAGGAAACTTTCCAGCAGCTGCTCAAGTTTTGCTGTTGTCTCCTTCCCAGAGATCCGTGGCATCTCCCGGGAAAACCTTGTGCTGCACACAGGAAATGTCACTCCTTCCTCCCAGGAGTTGGTGGTCGGAGGAGCATCCCCACAGAGATGTCCCTGTGCCCCTGGAGCTTCCTCACCTCAGGGCAGGGGGACAGGGGGACTGGGGAGCCCCACCCGGGTCTGGAACCAGCCCAGGCTGCAATCCCTGCTGCATTAATTAGCCACTACAATGAGGATTCCCCGTTACCCTGCTCTGCTCCCCCCTTTCCTCCTGACACGTGCATGAAATACATGGCCATGGGTGGCCAGAGACAAAGCCCTTCCAAAAAAAAAAAACCAGCATTTATGACCTGACAGCTGGCTCCAGTTACACACCAAAAGGCAGTTTAGACTTAGTGACTTAGTCAAGGATTATGATGCCATCAGAAGAAAAAGGATTTGCTGTTTTAGAGTCTTAACCTTGTCTCAAACCAAAATTAACAAAAAAAAAAAAAAAAAAAAAAAAGAAGAGAGAGAGAATGAAGAAAATCAATAAATCTAAAATTGTATTCAGCTGGGACAGATGGCAATGATATTAAACATTTTGGATTTTAGCCAAGTGCACTTTTAATGCAAAAATTGATGTCAGCGAAATAACCTTTTCTCCTTTTAAAAGCCCTCTCCAAGATGATTATTAACCACAAAAAAAAAAAAAAAAAAAAAAAAGAGAACAAAATAAAAGAAAAAAGAAAAGGAAGAAAGGAAATAAAGGATATCTAGCTTAGAGATACATTAACAGATCACTGTGAGTAACAACCCAGCAGAGTTTATGGCACAAAACATGAAGCTTATTTGGAAAGCACTTGGTTGGGGTTGATAATGCACAGCATCACCAGAGAGGCTGCACTGCCTGTGCCTGAGCTGTCTCCCATCTCCTCCTAATTTAGTGCACAATTAAGACAATGTCTGTGAGATCTAAAGCAAGCACCTACTTCCAGGGGCTACTCCTAGATCGAGTTGCTGTCGTGCCAGCAGTGATATCTCCTCCCAAATAAGCACCCAGCCCCTGCTGAGAATCTCCTGATAAAAGGCACAATCCTGCCAGGTGCTGAGGACCTCCCGTCCCCATGAAATTCACTGGAGGATGAAGGTGCTTTGTGCACTGGGGAGGTGTCCAAAGCCCAGAGCTCAGCACCCCTCAGGATCTGCTCCAAAGCACATTTCCATTCAGAATTAACAGCTAGTGAATTATGATTTTCTTGTTTTATTACAAGTGAATCAAATAAATGGACTGAGAGTTATTTCTCCCTTGAACATTTCTTATGCTTTTGAAAGATTCCCATGGCAGACTGATTGCTCTGGAATATTTATTTAATTTACTTATTTTCTAAATTTATGCTGCGTGTTCCTTCACTATTCTCTAGGTACACAGACGAGAAAAATATGTCCATATCTTTTTTGAAATATACCATGTCACAGATGTAACCAAAGAAGAATGATGTGAAGGTGGAGAGGATGCTGAAGGGAAAGGCTGAGATATAAACCCAGCAATGCTGGGATCTTTCCACTGCTTGGAAAATGGGGTCAGTAGAGAAGACCTTCCATTACCTGTGGAGAAATGAGGCACAGAACAAGGCTGCAACCCTCCCAAAATCCCTGGGCATTTGGAGCAGCATTAGGAGTACAGTCAAGGGGTTTCTACTCCAGAGTGATGTTCCAAATTTTTTTTTTTGGTTCTCCCCACTCATTAGAAGCTGTGATCAGGGCCTCTGAAAATTCCCTGTAGCCAGACTAGAGATTATCAGTCTTTTCCAGAGCTCTGTTACCTAACTGATTTAAAAATTGAGCTATCTTTTAATTTTGCATTTGCTATAAAATATATAAATCATACAGCTGCAAATTTTTTTGGCATTGTAGCATAATTAAGTCCATAGATGTTTAAAATCCATGCTGGTGCCAATAATTGATTGTCAAAAAAGAAAGACAAGCAGGTTAGTTTGGATATCTAAATACTTCTCCCTCATAAATAAAAAAAAAGAGAACCTTTGAAAACAGCCTTCAAGACCTACTCAGTTTAATTCTCTAGTAAATTTTCCTTTTTTCCTGATAAAATTAGCAACGCGCCTATCGATTTTTGTGTAGTTGGAAATGCATAGGTAGAGCTAAAAGAAGGGTAAATAAAACATGATGGACTCTCAGGGCTAGAGAAAGAAAGTGCTTATAGATGCAGAAGTCCAGGAGCAGAACAGAACCCGTGCAGGGTTCAGGCAGGAGGCCAAGGAGGGACTGCACACTGAGAGCTATTATTTGTGTTGGAAATCTCCAGGAACTGACTGACTCTACCTTCCTTAAGCAAAACCTTCTGCCAAAATCTATACAGTTATAGCCCTCCCACATCATTTACATCACAGGAGTTTCCCTAAATATATCTTGCTCCTGCCTCTGCAAACAGAGGGACCAGGTGCACATGGGCAGTTCAGGCTCCTGGGTGACACAGTGCAATGCTGCTGGTTTAAGGGATCTCTGATCCATGGCATTCATGGAAACAGGTCAGAGCCCAGCACATCCCTCTGGCTGCCCTGCCTGGCTCCAGACCCTGGCAGGGGGCTCAGAGACCTTGGCAAGAACTCAAAAACACCTGTGACTTCCATTTTAGCCCACGATAAAAATCCCAACTTTGTATGAGGAATTACAAGGGTAATATTTGAATTAACGCAGGGTGGAAAAGTAGAATTTTGGCATTTTTAGAATGTAATTCAGGGGGTCAAGATGGAGGAATTTGGGCGTGTCCTGGCCTTCTTCTCCCTCTTGTCCTCCATGTCTTGGTGTGATGGTGACACTTTTCTGTTGGTTTAAGGTAGAGAGATTCACAGTCTGACATAGATGATAGGTATTGGCAAGAAATTGTAAACATAGACATGTAGTTTTGAGTATACAATGTGGGAGCCACCCGAGGCTTGCAGCAGAATGCTATGGCCTCCTTGCCAGCCAGAGCTCAGCAGGTCAGAGGGAGAATGTTATAGATAAAGAAAAATAAACGACCTTGAGAATGCGATCCAAAGCATTCCAGACTCCTGCTTTGGCTGCATGGGCTAGAAAGCAAAGACCCTTTACGATCTCGGGGTCACCTCAACCTTCTGAACCCCAAGACATCAACAGAAACATCTGAATTTGTTCGCCCCTATTTCCAGGAGGTGTTTTGGCACTCCAGTAGTTTTAAAATCAGGGGACTGAATCCAAGAAAATAAATATGAAAAGGAAACTTTTCCAAGTTCATCATGGAACTTAAAAAAGATAGAATGCAAAGTGACCCAAACCTCAGCAAGAGCAGGCACTCCTTGGCTCTGTTGTGCCACCACCTATTCCTTCCTCCTGTGGGAGGGGACAGGTCAACTCTTGTTGCCCTGATTTTTAAAAGTGTTAAGTTTTCATTTATAGCTCTTTTAAAAGTTTTAAAGTTCTCCTAAAAATTCTTTAACCTTCTGATAATGTTTACATATTTGAGAGTCAGAGTTCCCACACAATTTCATGTATAAATAAAATATTTTACATATTTCTCTGTGAGTAGAGAGAAATGATTGATTGATCTTTAAACCAGTGTAGTTGGAGAGGTGGTAATTCCATCCTCCAGTTCACAATAACCTTTGAAATTATACAAATACCAGATGTTTGAATAAAACTAAGTCTTTTCCTCTTTTAAACTTACCAAGCTTCTGTGTACTTATTTCGTGTCCAACAATGACAACATCTCTTGCGTCTTATCCTCAGTTATCCCACTTTCAAGGCTGATTTAAGAAATTACATGACCAGCACCAGTCTAGTTGCACAGTGCTGATGATAAATTGGATGGCATTCAATACCTGAAGCAGTCCCAAACACGAGGGGTGTTAAAGATCTGAATCACCAACGTACACCAAAAGCAACAGCTACGCTGTGCAACAAATCAAGCCTTAAAATTGTATTTAAATATGGATGTGTATGTATATAAAAGCTGTAAGCTCCATCCAAGCTGACAGGAGGAGAGAGCTGACTGTGGCAGAGAGCTCTCATGGATCAATGTTGCCTTGACCTTCACGTGTCACGTTTTTGATGCTGACACATTTTCCTCAGAATCAGAAAAGCCCCTGCTCTTCCTGCAGAGGAATTTCCTCTATCTCAGTGATGCAGCCTGCATGGCATTTAACCTTCAGCTCTGATTGAAATGGGGTGTGCATGCCTGCTCCTGGGCTGCTGGGCCAGGGATAATTTCCACCTCTCCAAAGGGGCTTGGAAGGACAGGGCAGATCCTGCATGGAAAGAGCTGCAGAGTCAGTGCACAAAGAGCAGACAAGCTGTAGTGCAGAGACATTTGGTAAATGAAGGGTTGAAAATGTGATGTTAGAGTCACATCATGAAATAATTCCCCTCTTCTTACATTAAACAAGGATGCCAGTAGCTGGAATTACGTGGCTTAGTTGGTGTTGTGGGATATGAGAGCACAGGACTACGTATCAAGCTGCCAGCACTGAGTGCATCACTTCTCTGCTTCCCCTTGTCCCCTTTTCCTGCACCATCAGAAACCTCTTGGGACACAGACTGTGCCCAGACAGGACCACATGAAGGACACCTTGGGGCGGATCCATTTTTGGGACTTTAGTGGTCACTGCCATGCAAATAATGGTTGAGACCATGAATAAAGGTGAGCTCAAGCAGAGAGCTGAAGTGGGAAGGGGTTTGATCCTGAAGTTTTGCCCTTAGTGAGCTGCAGACTCATGGAGTGATGCTGTACATGCTTATTCAGATGCCTCAGCTGTCACATCTGCACCAAGGAGATAACCACACCAACCAGCGTGCCCTAAATACTTTGAGATGTAAGCATTAGGGAAGTCAAGATGTAAAATTTGTACAGTATACTGCAGTATTATTCACCACCTAGACATAATCAGCAAGAAGGATGGCTCAGATATGGCTCTCATTGCTCCAGAGCCATAAAAAATACCTTCCACCATAAATTTTAAAAATTAGTTTGTGTCTTTTCTGAGTTACTGGAAAAGTAACTTTGCTTGTTCCGTTCTTATAAATAAAATGTCATCGTATTATCAAACCCAGCATGAAACATGATGTTCAGCAGAGACAATCCATAGCAAGGGGTCTTTTTGTGTCCACAGATTTGACTGTGTGGTACCACAGCTCAGCTGTGAATTGAACCCCTTGCAATTTACTTCATCCTGCTATAGCCAATTGCTATTAAATTCACCCATCAAAAGCATTTCCATATGCAGAGTATCAAGTGCTTAATCTCAGACCAGAACAGCAGCACCAGAAGGTTTTATTTATCAAATCAAGTCACAGCGTGTAAGTGTCAAATGAAAGAGTAAAAATAAGGTTTTAAGACTATCAGGAGAAATTGGAGCGTTCCAGGTACAAATAGAGAAACGCAGGCTGTCTGTCACATGGCTAGCAGCAGAGAGAAATGCAATCTACAGGAACAGCACTGCTTTCTCTTTATTTTCACTTTGCTCAAAGGGCACTTCTCATCTGCAGTCCCAGCATGGTGGGTGGCAGCTGTGACACGAGTTCAGGAGTCACACCCAGGACGAATCTGTCACAGCCCAGTTCCAGCCCACGGCACCCAGGCTCACTTAGGAGCTGGCAGGTGACTCCACCTGGCCTGAAGCAATTTATATCTATTTCAGGAATATAAAGAATAAAAAAATGCAGCATCCCTGAAGGGAAATCTGCATGAGCCAAGGCTGGGGTGCTGCAGCCTGGGCTGTCCCAGGTGACACCTTGGACACTCTGTGGTTGCACAGGAGGGATGAGCCCTGAGACCAGTGGCCTGAGGTACTGCCCCAATCAGAACACTTAAATATATTCATTTACTCCCTCTGGTTTAGTTATTCATTCCTGCCACAGGAGGGGACACAGAGTTATGTCCACCAATGTTCACCCTTGGGTGCTGGGACTGATTTTCCTCCCAGATCAGAATTGAAATAAACCATTCCCCACCAGGCTGTGCTTCCCTGTCACCTCATTTTTTTAAAGATTTTCTAAAGCCTTCTGAGTTTTCATTCTTGTAACAAACTTTCTCACACACTTTCTGTAAATAACTTATTGTTTTTACACTCCTTCATAGAGGTGGAGAAATTTGATGGACTGGTAGTTTGTCCAGTGTCATTGGAGAGGTGGCACTTTCACCATCCAATCCACTGACACCTTTAGAAAACCATAAATGCTGGAGTCAGAAAATAAACTTCCCTCTTTTACCTTTACAGTAGCAGCAGTATGCATCATGCTTTCTCGTGTCCTATAGTGACAGTATTTAATTTTTAAAAATATTTTATTTTAAAATTAAATATTTAAAAATATTTAATCAGAAAAGGGATGTGGGGGGCATTGGCTGCCTTGCAGTCCTAGGGCTCACCCCAGCTCTCCCCATTGTTCCACAGTGGAAGCTGCTGCAGTTTCAGCTCATTCCAAAGGCCAGGACAGAACATTTTATTTTTTTTAAGTTGTGCGTGACTTCCAAGCTGAAGCCACTGTTTGGTTTGCAAGGACAGAAGTAGGACTGTGGATATTAACTGCTAACAAATAATTGACTGATACAACAAAGCAGATCATCACCTCCTCCCTCTGCAAACTTTTCTTTTTTTCCTGGTGCCATGGAAAGTAGGTTTTTCCCCTCTATTTTTGATGATGCAGCAGAGGAGACTAAAGATTTGCTTTCCCAGGGTGGATACCAGAATCCATTTACACCTGTAGGGAGTGGGGTGCTGGACACTGCTGATCAATTTGAATTAGCAGGCACTTTAATTCTGAATTTACAATTTATTTGCTGTGCAATGAGGTCAAGAACATAAGTGGAATGAAATAAAAATTGAGGTCTCAACTCAGCAGTATTCGGTAGTACATTACCTATGGTTATGTGCATAATTTTCAATTCCTTATCTGTCTTTCCCAGACAGGTGACCCAGAGTTATTAGCACTGTTTATGTCATTAAGTACTGGGCTGGGACTGTGGCCCAAGTGACTGCACAACACTGGATGTGAAATTCAGATCTCCTGAGCTCTTGCTAATCGAGCTCTTTTGGGCTGATCTTCCATCTCTAGTCCCAGCTAATCTAGGATTTGATTAAAAAAAAAAACCCAGGCAGCCTTTTCCAACTCCTTCACAGTTTAATCTATGTGTGCAAAGATCATCCAAAGCAAGCTGGCACTGTGGAGGAAGGGGAAATATCCCTGAGACAGCCAGAGCCAGGCAGTGAGACAGCACAGATCCACCTCAGCACCTCTGTGAGGAATATTTTCAGCATCATGGAACTCACCCAGGGGCAGAAAAGCATGCAAACACTCCGGGGTGCAGGGAAAATGCTCTCTCCAAGCAAAGCAGAGCAGCAAGACGTCGTTTTGTGTGTCTGGTTTATCTGCAGGAGGCCAGGCTGAGCAGGTAAATAGTGCTTACCAGCAGAGCTTCATTAATGCCTTTTCCCTGCTGCCACGGGGGCTGCCAGTGCTTGGGATTGTCCCCACGTCACACAGGAGGAGAATATTTGCAGTGTGGGATGAGATGAGATGGTTTGCTCTCAGCAGGGTGTGCTGTGGCACTGGTGCTGCTCCCAGACGTGTCTTGGCTCCCTGCCTGCCCCGGGACAGGGGACAGGGGACAGGGGACAGGGGACAGGGGACTGGGGAGAACCCCTCTGTCACCGAGGGACCTGCCCATGCACCTGCACAGGTGTGAGGTCAAGAGAGCAAGGAGCAGAACAGGAGACCTTGGTTCACAGAGTTCACAGAATCACATAATTCAAAGAATCACAAAATCACAGAATCACAGAATCACAGAATCACAGAATCACAGAATTCACAGAATCACTGGGTTGGAAGAGACCTTCAAGATCATTGAGTCCAACCCAGCCCCAACACCTCGACTCAACCCTGGCACCCAGAGCCACATCCAGGCTTTGTTAAACACACCCAGGGATGGTGACTCCACCACCTCCCTGGGCAGCCATTCCAGAACTTTATCACCCTTTCTGTGAAAAACTTTTTCCTAATATCCAACCGATATTTTCCTTGGCACAGCTTGAGACTGTGTGCTCTGGTTCAAGACTGGTTCCTACTTTAGACAGGCAAATGTGGCTCTTTTCCTGCTTTTACAACAAAGGACATCACCTTTGGACAATAAACACCCTGAATTGCTCACAGACCCTTGGAGCTATGGTGTGGCTTGTGGATAATTCTGGTTTAGTGACCACAAAAAGCACTCTGGACTTCTCCAGGCACCACAGCCCTGATCACTCAGTGCTGGACCAGGGCAGCCAGCACCACGCAGCCTGTCTTATGGATGACACCACTGCTTTCCTTGTAAAAAAGGATAACCAGTTCTCTTTTTGTTGTGAATAAATCACCCAGCTAGCAGCTATCTTCCTCTATTTCATGCAGAGATTAATTTAAAATAGAATAAACACTATACTACTGTTACTATAGTAATACACCAACATAAAAAATACCACAGAGCATTGATATGCTTATTTGAGGAAAAAAAAAAATCTGTATTTACTAAGCAATGAAGTGTCAACTAGCATATTTTTCCAGCAAGTCTGGGACATTCCAGTTCAACCTACTGCTGGTGGCTGAACTCTGGTGTCCTCCAGCCACATCAGGTCTCTCACTCTTCAAGGAAAACTACACCCCAGCATCTCCTCCCTGCTCTGAGCACTCATCTCCATGCACAAGGCCAAGGTGACAAGGAGAGCCTGGACTCTGACTGCAGCCACCCTCCAGCTCAGTTATTCCAACAGCAGTTCATAAAAGAAGAAAAAATGATTAGGACTCCCAGATTTCAAGTATTTTGGAAGCACTGGGCCTCCTCCCTTCCCCTACATGGTTACCCCCTCCAACAGAAGCAGGAATGCCAGATCTGCCTGGAAACCAACCCCCTCTGCCTGAGCTGGAAAGGGATGCCTGGCCATGGAGAAGGGCTTCCCAAGGCAGTGACTGCTTGGAAAGTGAGGGCTCAAGGCTGGGGGCTGCCAACACTCCGGGCAGCAGCGCCCAGGGGCTGGGGGAGAGTGCCAGGGGTGCTCCCTCCAGCCTGAGCTGCTCCTCTGCCTGCCCAGGGCACACCTGGGGCACACCTGGGGCACATCTGGGGCACACCTGGGCCATGATTGGGGCACACCTGGGCCATGATTGGGGCACACCTGGGGCACACCTGGGGCACATCTGGGGCACACCTGGGGAACACCTGGGACACGCCTGGGGCACACCTGGGCCATGATTGGGGCACACCTGGGGCACACCTGGGGCACATCTGGGCCATGCCTAAGACACACCTGGGACAGACCTGGGCCATGCCTGGGCCATGCTGCTCCCCCAGCAGCACCTCAGGTGCTTCAGCAGAAGTTCCTCACCCCCAGGTGCACGAGGGGTTTGAGGGGGCAGGTGAGCCAGGCACAAACGTACAGAGGGGATGGATGTTGGTTAAATACAGAGGTGTGCAAGGCTCAGCTGAAGATGGACGTGTATGGGAGAAATTCCCTCCTCCCTCCCTTGTCTCTGAAGTTAAATAAATAAACCCTTGTTCTTTTCTGAGGCAGGTTTCTGCTGGATGTGCAGCCAAAACCTTCCCAGTAATTCACTGAGCAGTTGTGAGTATGATAATAGCAATAACAGAAACACCCAAACAAACAACACACCTGAACACGGGTGGGTTTTGCAAGACCTCAGAGCTGAGTGCTCCAAATAACTGACATTGCATTTTCTTGCTTGGCTTTCAGGGAAGGGTGAGATGGGAAGAAGTGGCTTATTTCATTCCTATTCTCTTACTTATTTGACATTATTTTGATTAGAAAAGAAAAGCTATTGGCACCAGGTATAATAGGTTTATACCTCTCCCCAGTGTCAATATTTTCAAGCCAGAATTCTTTCATCAACCAGCAAAAATTGCTCTGACTTACTGGAAAGAAAAAAACAACCTCGCTTTTTTGGTAGAAATATTGCTCACTTGGAAGTTATTTTTTATGGATATTGGGAAAAGTTTTCATCTATGCAGCAAACTCCAAACTTACAAAGATTTCCACCTTGAAGCACTAGAAAACAGACAGTCTACAGCCAGCATGTTGTGTCTAGTTTCTCCCTGAAGAATCCAGATAATCACATTTCTTAAGAAAAGAGTTAAAGCTGTAAGCATCATCATTCCATGAGAGGTCATCAGAATGTGTGAGGGGAGTCTGCAGAGAGCCTTGGGATGGTGGCTGCAGGGTGTGAGACCTCTGATACTCATTTTGGGGATGATGGTGAGTGCCAAGTTCCCTGCTCTCTGTCCCCTCTCCAGTCCCATTGGTCACTGACCCCAAACAACTTCACCAGAATCCAGCCCAGCCATCACTGCAGGTGAACAATCTCCACGCCACATTCCACATGGGCAAAACAAAGGAGCAGAGATAAAGATTGTTTTCTCTTCTAGTCTCTGTGCTTCTCCTGAGAGACAGAATTATGTCTCTCTGTCCAGAGAATGTGAATGTCACAACCAGCATCCACAGCCACCAGCCCATGTTCCACCTGTGAAGTTGAAACTCCCTTTGAGCTTGCCACAGCTGAGGTTTTCACAGCTGCATTGGAGATGCCACATCTGGCAGGATTTGTTTCATTCTCCGTAAAGTGTAAATGCTGCCACCTTCCCAGCGTGGTGTTTGAGATGAATGAAGGAATCCTCTGTCCAGCACAGCTCATCTCCCAGCACGGGCCCTCTCCCTGGGTCACTCTGAGCACAAGGAGCATCCCTGCTTCCTTTGGGCTGTCCTTTGGAATCTTGATGGAGCTCACCCTGGGTCAGGGGTGGCTCCGTGTGGTGAAAAGTCTCTCCTCCAACCCGAGCTTCCAAAGAAAGGCTCAGCAGTCTCTGTTGTTGGGTCTCAAGGCAGTTTATTGCAAGTTATCTAAAAGATTTTCTCCTCGGGCTGCTGTGGTTTGCTCACAGCTCAGGCAGAGGCACACACACACCCTGACATCCTCTCTGACCCCGACTGCTTCTTCTCTCCCCGCCAGGGCTGCTGCTCTCTTTTATATGGTACATTACGTGTTACATGGTTACAGTTTTCCCCAATGCCTATTACCTATATTAAATGGGGATTTTCTATCTTTTATATGGTACATTATGTGTTACATGGTTACAGTTTTTCCCCATGCCTATTCCCTATATTAAATGGTGATTTTCTACTCTAAACCAATCTGTGAATGCCAACATCACCAAGAACATGGAGGTAAGGAAGAAGAAAGAGGGAGGACAGGGCAGGCCCAGATCCCTCCATCTTAAAACCTCTGACTCCCATGTACAAAACCAAAACCTCCCTGTACAGCACTCAAAAATTCTTCCCTCTACTTTGTGACTACTTCTACTCTAATATCTAAACTTTTGTGACTTCTTATCCTTCCTGCAAGGTTGGTAATTCATTCCATTGGCTCAAACCCAAAATCACAGCTGTTTCCAGCTGCCTGCCAGGGTCTCAAATGCTTCTGACCTGGGCCTGGAACCTCCAAAAATGTCTGAGAGACATTTTGAGTTCTGACAGAATCTCACTGGGGTGGGTGCTCTGACACAGGTGACAAAAGGGAGCCCCTTTGGGAGCTGCCAGCACAGATCAGAGGCAATCAAAGCCTCTGGCACCTCAAAGCAGGAGATTTGCCAGCGATGGCAGTGGGGAAGAGCTCTCAAAGCAATGGTGTGAAAGGGCCACGTTACCTTGTTATACTTGTGCTGGGAACAGAAATTTTAAAGGCAATTTACATAATATAGATTCTCCACTCTTGGAATAGCAAATTAACAGTTCATTTTATGACTCCACCAATCAACACCTATAGCCCATTAAATTTAACAACAAACTTGCCTTATGAAGGAGGTTGCAGCTGAGCCTTTCAACAAGCACTCCCTATCATTTATTCTTCGCCCTGAATTGTGTTTATTTCTTTTATAAACCAGCATTTCTATTTTCTCATTAGCAAGTAGCATGCTAAATTAATTCCAGGTATCAATTTACACACTGGGTGCTCAATTCAAAACTCAGCTCTGCTTGGTGTCAGTGGGGACTAACCTTGCTGTATCTTCAGTTCTCCAGAAGGAATCCAGAGCAGCCCAGCCCTGCTCACAGGTACTGCAGGTTCAGGTAAACCTGCCTCACACTCTGATGTTGCAGAAAAACAAACAGAGCACATCCACTAACCCCATTCTGTCCCCAGTTAGTGCAGTGTGATTTGAGAGCAACTTCACAGAATGGTAAAAAAAAGAAAATTAAATTCCTCAGTGTGAACACTGAATATAACCGGAGGCAAAAATTGGCACAAGAACTGAAAATAGGCAAAAGCTTGTTTAAAAGGCTCAGTTTCAGAACCAGCTCAGAGCACAGGGTCACTTCAGTAAACAATGAACCTGCTGCTAATTGAGGGGAGAGCCACATCACATGGCTTCATTTGCAAAGCTATTTAGAAGGAATAATCAATATTTTATAGATACGTTAAGGTGGTAATAAAAGATGCATGATGTAGTGTGTAGGTAGGAGCCCTTCTGGAAGGAAATGAAGGAATTATAGATAACCCTGGCATGTTGAAGTTATGCAGCTGGCATGGTTAAGGGGAAGGGCTTTTAAGATTCTTTAAGTTAGGAATGTGACAAGAATTCTTTAAAGGAACCCTATCACTTCCTTTATATTTAAAATCTGCTTTGCCAGCAGGGAAATTTTTTTGTTTGCATTAGCTCTTAGACAGACACATTTCACCCCTGAACTTTTGATAGGGGTGTTTCCACTGCATTCCACACTTCACTCACACATAACGAAATAATTTGTGCTTCTTGCAAAAGCTGTCCAAAAGTATTCAGACAAAATTCTGCTTAGCTCAAAGACTGAATGGAGTGAGAATAAAAACACAGCAACAGTTGCACTTACAGGCAGTGAAAATGCCCATTTCCAGTGTTCTTTTCTCAATAAAAAAGGGAATGAGTATAATTTCTGTGGCACAAGAGACTTGCAGTGGGTCCTTGTAAACTACAACCCAAGTTACAACAGCTACTCAATGTCAGAATCACAGTGGGGAAAATGGATAAAAAGTGATATTTTTTTCCCCTTTATAATAAGAACTGACCATTCCTCATTTTGTTTCAGGAAAAAAAAAATCCCTACCAAAACATTTACAGTATTAATTTATAAAAAATGTTGAATAAACGTTTCTTTTGACAAAAATGGGGAAAAAATCTAACCCAGCTTTTTTTTTTAACCCACTCCAGCACAGACAGAAAGATAATCTCCTCCTTATGCCAATCCATAGGCTCCTAGTCCATGTATAAAATGCTGGGAGCATTATGGAAGAGAAGATGCAAACAAGCACAATTAAGTGACTCTGCATCACACAGCAGGGGCCCTGGTAAATACACACCAGACAATTTGTAACCATGCTTATGTTTAAACATTTTATGGGTCTAGGAGATCCCAGCTTTAATTTAAACAAACATAAACATCAGGGTATGGAGATAAATAAAAACAGAACGATAGCTTTCAGTCTGACAGGGCCCAAATGTGAGACATGGTCTGCATTATACGTATAAATTATTTACAAAATTACAAAAATATGGTTTGGTTTCCTCTCTATGTGCAGACAACTCTTTCCATCACTTAGTTTTTAATGATTTTTTTTTCCCTAAATTCTGAGGCAAACAATTCAGAAGGAAAAATAAGTCGAATTATTTTGATTGCACATTGTAAATTTGGGACTAAAATGGTTGACATCTCTAAAAATGAGGGCTGTGTCCCAAGTATATTTTCCATAATAATTTTTCAGCTTTCTTGAGGCAGATATTTCTTTTCCTAAGCATGGAGGAAAGACCAAACTCCTGTTTCCACTCTCCCTGCATTACTGGCAAATAGTGACATTTAAATGCTGTTGCTGTGTTGGGCACCCTTCCAGCAAGGTGGTAGGGATTATACATTTTCCTCTCAAGTTTTTGGTTTTTTTTTTTTAAGTCCCTAAACATTGTTGGATGATTTCCCTGTACATAATTAACTAACCTGGATCTGTTCTGCAAGAATGAAATGGCAAAGTGAGGGAGTCCTCCAGGACATGGGATAATGCTGACCAGGTATTAAATTCATGCAAAACACACACTGACCTAGAGATTAGAAACTGAGGCACTGAGCCAGGAAAAGTGCTGAGCAGCAGAACAGGCACATCAAAGCCAAAATCAGAAGAAAACCCACAAAAAAAAATACGACACTAAAAAAGAAAAAAGCAAACTAAAAAAATAAAACCAGAGGGAAATAAAACCCCCAAACAAAATCTTCTAAAATTGTGTATGGGATGTTTCAGCATTTGCCTGTCTATATATAATAAATCCACACTGAGAACACTCACATGCCTACAGTACATGATCATTCCCTCCCTACCAGACAAGGCTCCCTCCATGCTGGATATTCACATTTTCATGTGCATTTCAGGCTCTTCATCCTGCTTTTATTGAATTCCAGGGCCAAGTTGTCCCTTTTTGCAGTGCTTCCAGCAGAGGTTTGGGTTTGCTTTGCAGGGGTTGGCTGCAGTTTTCCATGACCTGCCACAATCCCTCCTTCCCCACAGGTCTGGTACGACAGGAGTCACCCAGGGCAGGGTGTCTGGGGCAGAATTTCCCTCCAACCTCATTTTATATTGGGAATTTCAGAGGTTTTGGGACTATCCAGACAGTAATAAAATAGGTGAGAAAGTTTTGAGCTTGTAGAGCTTTTCTTTTTGAAGAAGGATCTTTGGCAACTTCTCCAGGTTCACATTTTGGGAGGGAGAGAGGTGGGAGCCAAAGAAGGAACTGTGTTCTTTGGCCTTTATTCTGTCCTTATCAAATGCAAGAACAAAAAAAGTGAGTGAATTTCTAATTATAGCATTGCAAAACTGTGAAAAAATATATATTTAGGACAGCATTCAGCCCCCCCCCCTTTTTTTTTTTTGACTTACTACTTCTGCAAAGGACTTTTCCTGGAGTCCAGATTCTGCTGCAGCTAAAATCCCCAATTATAGTAAGAGGTGCTTGCAATACAGGTTATTTTGATGGACGTAATACCCAAAACTTAGCTTTCTACCATCTGTTTGTCCCTAAAATTTGAAAGCAAAGGGAACATATTTCACCACTGCGTCAGTGAAAAGTAAGATAAATGCTATTTAGATACATGTGCAGCATATGTTCTTTCTTCTATGACACGTTCATCTGTAAGGTTTTACTCATTTCTCTGGAGACACTTATCAGTAGAAAAAAGAAAAAAAGGCACCAGCCTTCCACCCCAACCAATCCCTGCACAAAGCCAGGTAGGTTTGTGGGACATGGGAGTGCTGCTCAAACTGCAAGTGACACTGGACTTTACACATTATGTTATTTATTTATTTGTTCCCCCCTCCAATTCCCTCCCCTGGTAGCTTCAATGGCGTGAGCTGGTGGATCTGAGGGGCTTGGGAAGCACAGGAAGGTAAAGCTGTGATAGGGTGGGAGGGTTTGTGTTATATATCTGAGTGGAAAGCTGGAAATTTGTTTTCCCAGCAGCTCCTTTGGCAATTCCAGCAGTTGGTAGACACAAAGTTGAAGGGAAATCACCACCACAGTTGTCACTGCAGATTTTCTCTGCTGTCCCACAGAGCTGCCAGGGCTTTGCAGTGCTACGTGGGACACAAGACTGCCTTTATCCCAGAGAAAACAGCCAGTTAAATACCAAAAAACCACTTGGGGACACTGGTCTTGCACCTACGTGTGCATCTTCCCCTCTCTTTGCATGCAAGGCTGCCCCAGAGGAGGGGGCAGCTCAGATTTGTTCCTCCCTGGCTCCAGGGCTCTGCAGATCTCCCTGCAGGCAGGAGCCTGTGGCTGGCTGTGTGAGAGCGTGCTGGGCTGGGGGAGGCAGGCGCTCCTTGTACAGTGAATTTTGCTGTGCCAGAGCAACCACAGTGCAAAGACAGACCCTGGAGAGATGGTTTGTTTTTTTGGCCAGCACTGCTCTCCCTGCTCTATCCTCTTTTGCCCTAATTCACCAGGTGGGCCTGGTGTCAGTGTGGATGCTGAGAGAGAGACAGGGATGCTTTCCCAGGCATCACTCTGGGAAAAGCTGTGAGAAGCTCAGAGGAAGAATCAAAACAATCCTTAATCTCTGCAGCTGTGATCATGTTAACGTGTGCTACGTGCTGTTTACAGTAAGATGTTTGCCAAAGGGTTTCTTAATTAGCCAGTGGTGATGGTGTGTTGATTAAAGGACCAATCAGGTCCACTCGTATCGGAATAGTGTATGAGGAGGAATGGGTTTGTAATAAATTGGATTATTAGCCTCTGATCATGGATATGTCACCTATGCTGACATGTCAGTCCACAGGGAGCCCTGCAAGAGGCACAGGAGCTGTGTGCAGGGAGCATGGGCTGCTCTGCAGCTGTGCTGAGCAGGTTTGTCTTTGACACCCTCGTCCTGCAGGCTGTCCAGCTGGGGGTTGCTTGAAGCATTAGCAGCCCAAAGCAATTGCCAGTTGTTGATAAATTGTAGGTTGGTAAGATGAAGGAATTTGGTCATGGCCTCCCAGTCTCTGTTCTGCCCATTTTTTCCCTAAAATCTGCAGACTCAGCATCCATGTGCAATGCCATTTAAAGCAGCCACCTCCTGGCTGCTCAAACAAATGCACAGAGAGATTTCTGCCCGGGATTTTGGAGATGCTGCAGCAAATCTTCCTTGGTTTGTGGAGAAATCCTCTGCTTTCAGTTCTTTGCTTTCATCCTCACTCCCCAGGATGCTGATTCAGCCACACACAAAGCCTGGTACTGCTCAAAGGTTGCACTCTGGAGAAGACTTGGATCTCCAGCTGCCTGAGCCTGCTGAAACATTCCTGTGTCCCAGTGAAAAGCCCAGAACTCCTTGAGTTGGGCCTTTGTTTCAGCTGTTGGTTCCAATTGACAAAAATCTGCTTACGTGCACCAGATCAGGACTCTGTTGGTTTGAAAAAAATGGGAGGAAGAGAATGCAAGGCTGATCAGGGCTTGCAAGGAAGAACTTTTTTTTTCCCAAAAAAAGAGAATTTTTCATAAAAGGAATCTAACATGATTATATATTTCTAGCTCCACTTCCCATCTGTTCACCTTCCAAAGTGACATTTAAGGAGATGAGTTTACGATGCTGGAGGCATCAACAGCACTGCATTGAGTGGATCAGATCCAGGCTGGCTCTAAAGCTACTCAAACCTTGCCTAGAGCTCAGCCCTTATTTGTTTTCCTGCAACAGAAGTACCTTGATCTCTGGAAATACTGGCATCTGCCCTTTTCTTCTTTGCATCCCTTTCTGCTGAGAGCATTATCTGCCTTTTTCCAGCACATGACTTGGCAGAACTGCTCCAACCCCCTGACATGCCTGAAAGCACTTTGGGTGAGGAGCAAGGCAGCTCTGACACAGTGTCTGGAGTTCAGAAGGCACAGATCAGCACAGTGGGTGGGTTTCAGGGCTGCTCCCCTCTCTGTCACACAGGCAGGTGTGGTCCAGCACAACGCTGAGAGTCAATGACCAGAAAAAGGCTTATTTTGGGAGGTGGCTGGGCTCCTTCATCCTCTGAGATGTTGGTTTCCAATGCAAAATGGGAAACATTTCCCTGCTCTGTGGTGCAAGCAGGAAGATCTGGGCAGCAGCTGATGTGAGCAAGGCACAGATTCCTCAAAGAGCAGCTCCAGCTGCAGGTGTGGCTGTGGAGTGTCCATGCAGCACCAAGATCCACCTCAGTGACAGCAAGGAGTGAGCAGGAATGATGTGTGAGGAGGCAGAAAGCTCACGGGCAGTGCAAAACGTGGAAATGGGAATAGATCTGGATAAACTGGGGAGAAACAGCCACGTGAAGACACCGACAGGATGAGGAAGGAGATCTGTACACATAGCAAACACAGGGCTGAGGAACAGAGAGCTCTCCTTCCTCAGGCAGTCACACAGCCTGACACCACAGGAGAGCCAGGATTTGGCCAGTTTGCCATTGGGAAACTGCCAATTCCACTTCTGCCACTCCCTTTCTGCTCCAGCCAAACTTGAGACTTGTCCTGTTGGAATCTGAGGTATTCATGATTCTGAGATTGTAGAAAGTCTCTGTCTGTCAGCCCCGTTGCCAAAGCAGAAGCCATAATTGGTCTGTGCTGGTTTCCAGGTTGTTTATTCTGTTTATCTCTCACATGTTCTGCTGCCCTGCCCAGCTCTGTCCTGCAGGGCAGCGTGTGGGGCTCTGCCCTCAGTGGGATGTGACAAACATTAAATACCAGAAACTCCCTGGGCTGCATTTACAAGAACGTGCCAATATCTGTCACCTACGTTGGACAGTGTGTCCCCAGCCTGAACCAACAGAAAAATGCCAACACCACAGTGAGACATGGAGGGCATGAAGAAGGAGAAAAAGGACAAGGCACACCCAATTTCCTCCATCTTGTCCCCTTTGGACCCCTCATCTAGAATCCTAAAATTTTACTTTTGCACCCATGCCACACTTAATTATTACTGATATCAAACACTCAGAGCTGGTAATTCACCCTGTAAGATTGAAAACTGTTTTCCATGGGCAGAGATTACAGTGTCTCTGGGGGCTCTGTCCAGGGGGTTCCTGACCCCTGCCAGGGTCCCAGGGCAGCCAGAGGGAAGCTCTGGGTTCCCACATTGTCCTGCACAGGCTCTGGGGGCTGCAGGCACAGAGCTCTCCACGGGATCTCTGAGCTTCCCCAGGTGTGTATCCTAATCCTACAATTGCTTCTACAAAATTTTGGGTTTATTGATTAAGGGCACAATTAGGGGGAAAAAGGAACCAGCCTCCCACACTGCTTCTGTCTCTCTGTTCTTCTGTCTCCCACAGAGGAAGGGCTCTGGCAATATTTATAGGCCTGTAATTTCCTGCAAGTTTATATAGCATGAAAGTAGAAGAAGTGATAAAATATGCAGTTTAATTGCAAAAACCCCCATGTACTAATCTCACTAATGTGCTAGATTAAAACTGTAAATGTGTGAGGCTTCAAGGTGATTACACATATTTAAAACAAATTTTCCTTCTAAGTGTCTCTAACCAAACTCATATTTTATGGTATCCTGGACCTTACAATTGACTTTTATTTGGTTTATTTTTATGAATGATATTGAAAGTATAATATTGTCACAAGGGATTCTCTTCCTCTGTGGATTGTTTCATGATGCAGGATTTCTATTAACTTTTCTCAGAATTTTTTTGTCACACTAGGCTGCTTTAGTGGCTGCAAGCTCTATTGTATCACACTGGGCCGTGTTAATCACCCAAGCTGGAGTTTCCCCTTTGTGAGGAGGGAGTGGACGAGGACTGGACATTTTGAAAATCTTCTAAAATTCTGTTTGGAGGTCTTGGTGCCAGATGAAGACTCTGCATTACTCCTGTGAACTGCCAGTGACCCACATCACCTGCATTTTCTCACATTTTGGGTTTGTTCTATCCATATAAAGACATTTGCCACAATGTTCTCTAAGCCCTATTTCCTAAAGAGAATTAATAAATTAATCTACAAGCACGCACTGTCTAATGGGGCTCTGCTAAAAGAAGTAACCACAGAAGCTGACTCCAGTCCCAAAGATTCTCTGACTGGTTCAGGTACTCCAAACTGGAATTTTAGAGGACTGGTTATAGCTAACTGCAAATTTTCTAAAATGCTGGTTGAACAGCTCCTCTGGGGGACACTGGACTCTCTTTGAACAGTAATTGTTTTACAGATCTTCTGCTCATTTTCTTTGGGAAAGAGCAGGCTGATCCTTCTCTCTTCAGAGTCACCTCTTTATAACTCCAGTGGAGTTATTTCAGAATTTGGGATGGACAACAGGTTATTGCTAGCCTCCAGGATCATCTCATTCTGGGATTAGGGTAGGCAGGGTCCCCCGAAGAGCTCCTGGCTCAAGGGAGCAGAGCAAGTGTCCCCTTGACACACACTCATGCATGCCACAGAATCATTTAATCAGAAAAGACCCTCAGGATCATTGAGTTGTTTAGCCTGGAGAAGAGGAGGCTCAGAGGTGACCTCATTGCTCTCTACAGCTCCTGAAGGGAGGCTGCAGACAGGTGGGGTCGGTCTCTTCCACCAGGCAGCACGGACAGAACAAGAGGACACAGCCTCAGTTATGTCGTGGAAGGTTTAGGTTGGATATTGGGAAAAAAATTTCCACTGAAAAAATAATAAAATACTGGAATTGTCTTCCTAGGGCAGTGGTGGAATCACCATCTCTGGATATGTTTAAAAAGAGACTGGACTTGGCACTTGGTGCTATGGTCTAGTTGTGGTGTTAGGGCATAGGTTGGCCTTGATGATCTTAGAGGTCTCTTCCAACCTCATGATTCTGTGATTCTGTGATTCTGTGATTCTGTGATTCTGTGTGGTTCTGTGGGTCCCCCACAGCTTGGCTGAGAGCCCAGGGCAAACCTGTCCTCCTATGGGCAGGGAAACCTGTTCAGAGCACCCAGAGCAGCTCTGGAGCCTGAGCTCACCTCAGTGGCACTGCTGGGGGCTGGAGGACACCCCTTAGGTGTCCCTTATTCTCAAAAATCCCACCAGAACACTGCCTAATCACCTAAAAACCTCCCAAATCTATAGACCCCCAAACTGCAGCACCCCCCAGGCCCCCCCATTCTGGACACACTTTGTGCATCCCCAGGCAGGACACGCTGAGCTGGCAGGAGCATTGACTTTGGGACCTGGGAGTCCTCCACAACCCACTCACATTCACCGTGCACCGGTTGTGTTTAATGCTAGGAAGGGAAAATAATCGAAACATCATTTTGCAAATGGTAAGCTATTAAACTAGCAAATGATTTGAGACAAGAGCAACTACACCAGGTCAGCTTCTCTTTCAAACTCTGCCAGGGTACATTGTGTGGAGCTTTGCCTCATGTAAATACCATGGCCTTGAGGTTTTTCCTTGTGGCTTTGTTCTTTCTCTCGTTTCTGCAAGGAGGCAGAAGGGATAAATAGATGTTTTTATCGCCACTTTTTTGCTTTCAGAAAGTTCACATATTGCATTTTTGACATTATGCAAATTAAAAATCACCATGGCATTACCTGAAATAAACTATTATATCACTCCTTTCACGCTACTTTAGTTAAGATACTGTCAGCACTTCCATTACTAGCCCTTATTTCAAGGAGTCTCAGACTTAGCTGATAAAAAGGCAGGGAATTCTATTTATTTATTATTTTTAATGGAAACTTCTAACAAATTGCCATCTTGGGGAAAAATTTACTTTTCTTCAGATTTTAGGAAAATCTTATTGTCCATATGGTTGTTCAGATGCTAT
The DNA here is from genome assembly GCF_050655825.1 of Lonchura striata. Lineage (NCBI taxonomy): Eukaryota > Metazoa > Chordata > Aves > Passeriformes > Estrildidae > Lonchura > Lonchura striata. Next base: position 5,715,470 of record NC_140719.1, on the reverse strand, counting down.
GAGGGCATTAACCCACAAACAGTTTGAACATCAAGTTGATGATAACCCAGTTCCCTGACCAATTCCCTTCTCCATTCAGGTTTACACTGCCCCAGCCAGTGGCAAACCAATGCAAAACCAGCCCAAAACCCCCGCCCAGCTCTGGTGTTGGGGCACAGCTGTGGACACCTGGAGGGACAAGGGGAATCCTGGCACACAAATGTGTCACTGGTGCCTTTCAGAATGAGCCTTTGTGACCCTGCTCCCCCTGGCAGGCTGAACTCCACACACAGCTTTGGGGAGAATAAATTTGGTCTCCATGTCAGGTAGAACAAGGAATAATGGGTTTAAATTACAGCCAGGGAGATCCAGACCAGATATTAAGATAAACTTTCTAACAGCAAAGGTAGTTAAACTCCAGAAAAGATAGCCCAGGGAGGGTGTGAAATCCCTGCCCGGGGAGGTTCTGAGTACAGATTAGACAAATGCTTGACAGGAGTGACAATTTTGATGTTCCTTTGGGGCAGGGGATTATATCTTGATTTCCTTCCCATCCCCGTTTCCCACAGTGCTTTGGAAATCATTTAGAAATAGGAGGATACATATTTTGACGGCTTCCATCCCACCCTGTGCTGTGGAACACCTCACTGCACTGTCTCCTTGGGATCCCTGTGAAAATGCCAGGAGCTTTCCCAGTCTGCCACCCCTCCTTGGCAAACAGCACCCGGGGTGGGCTGAAAAGGGCAAAGGGTCGTTCTCAGTGGCATCTGTCAGACAACAGGCTTCACCAGCCACCACCAGGAGCCAGGAAAAAAGCTCTTTTTTTAATTAATAAAGCCTTTAGCAGGTGAATCCCAGCCCTTTCTGGTGGCTGCAGCCAAGATCTCTGCCGAGCTCCGCTGATGCGTCTGCCTTCCCTGGCAGCGCGGGGATGAGAGTCCAATTTGTGAGCCCCAGGAAATTTCACAGGCAAAATGCAAGCAGCCAATTTCGAGCTTTGTTTAGAAATATTTTCTGTGTTTCCTGCTGCTGCAAGAAACAAAGAAGGGGGGAAAAGAACCCAAACAAGAATTCACTCAGCCTCTTCAGTGCCACTCATTTTTCCGCCCCAGTAAAGCAAAATGCGAGCTGCAAACCTGGAGGGAGCCACAAGGTAAAGAGGGGAGAGCTGCTGCTTTGCTCTGCAGCCTCCTCCTCTTTCTCTTCCTGAGGTTTTCATGCCCTTTCTTTAGCCCTTCCTTTATCCTCTCCCACATTATCCCAGCCCTGTCCTTCCCCAGCTGCTGATTTCCTCCCCAGTTTAAACTTTGCAGGACCAAACTTTGCCTCTCTCCCTGTCCAGTTCATTCTCCAATGAGGCTTCTTGTCGGCTCCTTAGTCTGATCAGAGCAAAATTAGGCAATACTCCCCCTTTTTTCAGCCTAGGCTGGAATTTCTAATTTGTAACTACTGAGGCAGTGTTGGCTTGTTGTAGAATTTCTCAAGGTGCATTCCTGTGGTCACATTTTGCCTGGCTGAGAGCAGGCAGGGATGGCCACAAAAGCAAATATCACACAGAAAGATATGTCTTAATTTCAGCTGGGGCAACTCCTTGGATTGTGAATCTCTCCATGGCTGTGGTCCTGTAACCCACCTTTCTAATCCCCCAAAAAACAAACAGCGTTTTCTTCTCCCACTATCAAGCCCCATGTTCACACATATTCAAGTTATAACAATCTCTACACCTTCAAGCTGCTTATGCACAGATTTCATGTTCAGAACACAGACTCAGTTTTCTGTAGTCATCTTTCCTATTTTTTAATCATCCCTAACCATAATGCTGGCAAGCACAGGGACTCACAAAAGGGGCTCAAGGCTTTTAAAAAATGTATGTATGTAGGCACATATATATTTTTCATTTTTAGATGTTTCCCTTAATCATATCTTGAATTAATGCAGGGCTTGTTCATTCGGAGCTCTCATTACCCTCTTAATTAACTGTGCACAGATGGAAAAAGTCGGAATTGCTTCACTTGAGTTGTTCTGCTAGTTTTAAAATGAGATGGCAGATGGAGGACAAGGCAGAAAGGGCTCAGCTCAGAGGTAGGAAACAAGTTTTCAAGCTGTCACAGAAACGTCAACAAACACTCCATCTGTTTATGAGGTGTACCAAGCAGAGGCAGTTTTAAGTGCCATCCGCAGACGTGAGTTCAAAGAATTCCAAACAATTAGCAGCAAAATGAAAGTTGCAGTTTTGGTTTGAGGTTTACCAGGACGCTGTCAATCTGTGCTGCTGACACACGAGCTGGGAGCAGCCAGCACAAGGCTCCAGGAATGAGCTCAGTGTGGCAGTGGCTCAGCACCTCGGGCTGTGGGTTGCCTTGCTAGGACTCCATCCCCAAAGCTCTGCAGACAGACCCAGAGGAAGGACAGATATCACCAAAGGCCCCAAAATAAGAGAACCTCTTGAAACTGATCATTAATGTTCAAAGAAATGGCTCTGGGCTTGTTCCTGTGAGCACAAGCCCACAGAAGGGAAAGGTCCTCAGCTGAGGGTCCCAAATACAGACAACAGAATTTTCTAGGGAAAAGTCTAATTTCAACTTTCCAGAAGTTTTCTATAACTGGGTGGATTTCTGGAATGAATCAGTGTTAGCATTTGGGAGGTAGAGACAGTCAAATGCAATTGAAGGCAGGTAGACAGGAGCATGAAGCTAAGAAAAAAATAAAATCCTATCCTCTCCTTTCTGAGAATAGCTCTTGTTGAACTGCTCCAATGGGATATTAAATTGTTCTGCTGGAAATGATCTCAGTGATGGAGGGCTCTGCAGACAGACCCAGAGGAAGGACAGATGTCGCCAAAGGCCCCAAAATAAGAGAACCTCTTGAAACTGATTATTAATGTTCAAAGAAGTAGCTCTGAGCTTGTTCCTGTGAGCACAAGCCCACAGAAAGGAAGGGTCCTTAGCTGAAGTTCCAAATACAGACAACAGAATTTTTTAGGAAAAAGTCGAATTTCAACTTTCCAGAAGTTTTCTATAACTGGGTGGATTTCTGGAACGAATCAGTGTTAGCATTTGAGAGGTAGAGACAGTCAAATGCAACTGAAGGCAGGTAGACAAGAGAACGAAGCTGAGAAAAAACAAAATCCTTTCCTTTCTTAGAATAGCCCTTGTTGAACTGCTCCAATGGGATATTAAATTGTTCTCCTGCTGGAAAGGATCCCAGTGATGGAGGGCACAGCACTGTTATTGGCATTTTAGAGAAGCAGCAGCACAGAGTGAAATAACCGTGTCAGGGCAGTGGCACGTTTGCTCTGGATATTTAAATAGCCAAGGAAGCCTACGAGGAGCACATCTGCTTCCCAGCACTGCAGCCAGCCCTGAGAGCAGGGCACAGCTGGACCCAGGCTGGGTGGGTTTATGGATGGGCAGCAGAAATGGTTATTGGGAACTGAATTGTACCCATGTGGCTTCCACATGGGCAGAGATGCTAAAAGAAATGCACACACAAAGCACTTCTGCACAGCTTCTTGTGATATACTTGCTAATTCTTTTTCCAGTAGGTTGAGCTTTTTTTTGGGCAGCACCATATGCTCCAATGATAGGAAGGTCCAGGATCCTATCCATGTGCTCTCATTTCAAAATCTAAACTATGAACTTGACTTTTCCTCAGATTCAGACATATCTGGGTCTGTCACAGGTCCAATGCTTTCCACACCATTTTTAAAATAATGGACAATTTGCAGACACAAATTAAAAATTACTCACCTGACACATACTTACAAAAAACATCCCCAGCAAAAGCTGCAATAGAAGGTTTTCTATTCCCTTTTGATATGGCACATATGTTTTTTATCTATATCAGGCCCCCAACTGCTTTTCCTATCTCTTCTCTAGCTCTCCACATGGAGAAACCCACACTATACAGTTAATTTTGTTTAGGCCCAGAAAATATTTAATTATTTTTGACCCAATTGGAAGGAACATATGTGAACCATGAATTCTGTCCATCCTGAGGGTGCACTGAGTGTTATCTACAGCTGACAGAGAAGAGAAGCAGACCAGGGCCTGTTCAGAGCCCTGCCAAAATTTGTTCTGCAGGTTCAGGCAATTTCATGTTGCTTTTGTATGTGTGCACCTGTCACTGACAGGTACAGGGACCAGTAAATAAGGCAGTATTTGGATTCCATTATTCAGAAGGATAATTCTTCTTTTTATTAAGAAACCTATGCTTTTTATACCTTAATTTGCTACAGGTGGACTTGATTGGTCCTTTATTTAAAACACCATCACCATTGGTTAATTAAGAAACCACCCTTTGGTATAAAAACCTCCATAAACATTCCACATGTTCACAATACCAGGTGCAGCAAGTGGAGATAAGGATTACTTCTCATTCTTCTCTCTGTTCTTCTCCCAGCCTTTCCCAGAACGATGCTTGGGACAGTCTGTGCCTGCTCTCTGTGGCCAGAGAGCTGCTGCCACATGCACCCACAGCAGCATTTTCAGACACAGAGTGCATTCTGAATATCAAAACTTCCTCTTTATTACACTTCAGTTCAATGGCAAAGCACACTTGGTGCTCAGAAGCTGAACTGTTTTTGGATAAAACATGCTCCTAATTCACTGATAATAGTCAGACTGTGGGACCAGACCAGAGGCAGCCTAAAATAATTCCCTTTAAATTATTTGTACCATGGACACTGCTCTTTACACCAAATGTTTTGCTCTCCACAGATCCCACACCCAGAGGCTCTGCTCTGCATTAGGCAGTTTTTCCTCGTGTGACTGACAGAAAGTCAGTGAGTTCCATTGCTTCCTTGTGATGGAAGGGAATATTTGAGATGTGAATGACACAGCAGACATGGGATGGAGGTGTCAGTGGAGGAGCTGGGCAGCTGACAAGGCAATTTGGTTATATGGCCTGGAGTACAAGTGTTTCTTTGGTTTTTTGGAGAGTTAACCCCCATCTGAAATAAACCATTAAAGGCCTTTCAGCAGAGTGTGGAGATCCACGTGCCCAAGGGGAAGCCATGGTCTCAGTTCTGCTTTCAGTGCTGCTGGCACACTGTGTGCCAGCCCATCAGCTGGTGCTGGGGCTGCAGAGCTAATGGCCACTGGGAACAGGAGAGCTGAACCAGAACGTTTTGTCACAGCAGAACCACCACAGGTGACACTGGGACACCAAGGCTGCCCTCAAGGCATTGTGGAGGAGCCCAGAAATATTCAAGGCCCTGTCAGAAAAAGGATGTGAATGTGATTTTCTTCAGACTGCAGTCTAGGAAGCTCAAAAGGCAAAAAAAAAAAAAAAAAAACAACAAACCAACAAAAAACAAAAAAAACCACACAACCCCCCAAAAAAACAATTCTCAAAGCTTTTTTCTGTAGAAATAAGGAGAAAAAAAAAAAAAAACAGAGTAAGAAATAAAGGAGAAACTGAGATAAGAGCAGCAGCTCATCTCTGTGTATGTTCTCAGTCTGACATGAGAGTACCCTTCCCAGGGGCTTCTTATCAGAGCCTCAGCTCCCTCAAGGTCACAGATCAGGGTAATTACACTCTGATAAGCACAGTCCTTGCTCATTTGCAGTTACATGCCATAGTTCCTCATTTTCTGCTCTGAATACTGGGACAGAATCAACACCCCACAGCACCTGCAATAATCTGCAGCTCCAAACTGGTTGCAGCTCAAAGAAATGAAGTGTAATTCTGGCATGTACACCTCAAAAAGTGCTTCAGGAGCCTTAGGTGGTGAATAAAGGCAGTTGATGCCAATGTTGAGGAGCCCAGCACTATCCAAGGCTTCTTGTGGGCTCATCAGGGTAAATGCTACAATCCAGATTATAGAAAAAGTCAGCCCCTGTAATAGGTTTTTTTTTCTAGTATTACAAAAATCCTGAAGGAACCACCATGGGAACAGCAGAAGGCTGGAAAGGGAAAGGATTTGTTCATCTCCTGGGAGCCTTGCAGTGAGTTGAGGGATTAATAATCCAGAATCCTCCAACCTGGGCTGCTCATATTTTTAGCAGTTTCCTGTGCAGCTTATGAAATGAATCCTCAACAGCAATTCCTGGGAAAGGCTGCTGTGCCCTCCAGGACATGGGAATCCTACACCAGACCCCTCTCCTGCCCTGTGGAGCACCCAGAGGTCCAGGCAAAGGACAGGATCCCCTCCTAAACCATTGTCAGCCCTCCAGTTCAGCAAATATTCTCCCAAAGGAGCCTGAGCAGCCCTGCAAGAAGCTGATCCCTGCTCTCAGCATGGTCCCAGAGTCCTGCAACCTGCCTGGCCTGGAGGCTGGCCATGGAAAACTCCCTGAGGCATTGCTGGGTCATGAATTTATTTAATGACTGAGCAGAGGACAGTTTCAGTTTTAGAATATTTCCCCCCCCCCACAAACACACCTTTAATTTTTTCTCCTTTCTAAAAGAGGCACTTAAATCATCCCGATGAATAGTAAAGATGCTTGCCAGCTCAATTTAAGGCAATTTCCATTTCAGTCCCAATATTGTCCTCAAACATACTTTTCCCTTTATCTGTGGAATGGCCTGTTCTGCACAGCACCTTAAATAGAAAGTGCTATGCCAGCTAAATGCTGCCTTTCAACTATTACAATAAATATCTGACAGTGAAGAAAATAAGAAAAGAGGCAGGCGGGGACTGATCTGCTTTGCCACAGCTCCTGCCTTGGCACTCGAAGCTGTGTCAGTCCATTAGCTACTCTTAATTTCCTTGTTCTTCATGGCAAAGGTGGTCATAATTGGTGGAACTGCTGGAAATATCACATAAATGGGGTGATTCACACTCAGAACTGTCACTGTAATAAAAACCCATTTAGAAAATGTCCCCATCACCCAAGGAAAAAAGCGAGCTCCAGAGCCTGTCCTCCCCCTCTTTGCTGCTGGAGGGATGAGTGACCCATCAGCATCAGCCAGGAGAACAGACCTGTCCATCTCTGAAGGCTGGGCAGAATCTGAAAGGGACATCAATTCTGATAGCCTATAATCAGTTCAGACACAACAGCTCTTATTTTGATTTTTTTTTTTTTTTTTTTTGGTGGGACTTTTCAGACTGGACAGAAGCCAAGGAAACAGATATAAACATAAAACAGAAAACCCCCTCTTGCTATTATCAGTATCATTAATGTGTGTGTGCTTGAGGAAGTGATAGATGTGAAAAGAAATAAGCAGAGCTGCCTTGAGGAGACTTGGCACAGCAGGAGCCTGCTCACTTTACTCAGCAGTGCTCTCAGATTCAGACCTCAGAGAAAAACTCTCAAACTCATCTTTTCACCTGTGAGATGGAAAGAATTGGAGGGACACCTTAACTGGAGTATGGTACAGCCCTTTAAGATATATGGAATATATACAAAGTTTTGAGTCTGAGAAACAGCAGTTTTAATTTTGAACACATTCCAAGTTTCATATGGAAAACACCCTCATTATTTACTTTTGGACAAATCTTTTGGTGGCACTCTAAGGAACCCTTCTACACTTATAACCCAGATGTTGAAACCACCCTTTCGTCCCTGCCCCCCCCAAACTCATCTATTTTAAATTCCATGGTTCTTGGGCAAAAATGCAGCTCATTTTTAACAACAAGACCTGTCACTCTGTAATAAATTTCCAATATCCAGTGAGAACAAGCTGCATAGGTATCTCCAAGCATTTTCAGTGAACTGAGTAGACATCTTCAGCATAACAGGATTAATCCCAACCTGACACCAAGCCTGGGGCTGGATGTCCAGGTCCTTGCCTATCTTCTGACCTTATTTTGCCCAATTTTGCCCCAAAGCACAATATAAAGCCCACCAGCAGACCAGGGTATGCTGCTGTGAATTCTGAGCGTGCACTGAGTCCTTCTTAAAAGGATAACAAGGGGGATTTGTGGTCAAGGGTTTGGTGTTTCCTTTTGGACCAGGCTGGTTAGGGAAGGCTTGTCACTGAAAGGGTTGGATTAGGAGTGTTTTGCAGCTGTGCTTTCTAAAATATTTACTCAGTGTCCACTGGAGCAGTTTGCAAAGCCATCAGCACTCACTCTAATCTTCCTGAGCAGCCTGAGTGAGCAGTGAAATGAAAGACTTCAGCAAAGTCCTCAAATATCTGGTGAGATTAATCTTGTCAATTATAAACACCTCTTGACTCTGAAGTGGTCTGGGATGAGAAATTTGAGACTGGTGTCCTTTTTTGACAGACCCACAAAAGCCATTTCCCCCAGCTGTCACAGAAGAAGAGAAAAGCTGCTGGGATGCCCTGGTAGGAGAAGCTGCAGTGCTGGGGACAAACACAGCCTGCAGATGTGGGGTGGTGAGAGGCACGATGGTTTTGGTAGCTCTCCACTCAGGCAGGAACTGCTTAGGTTGGGAAAAGCTCTCCAGGAAAACAGAACATGCAGGTGAGGTCTGTGATCTCCCAAAGGCTTCTACCTGCTCCTCAGCCAGGAGGTTTTGTGGGGATATGTGTGGACAATGTCATTTTCTTGGGTAAAGAAGAAAGATGAGGAATATCCTGCCCTTTGCCCACACAATTCCAGCAAAGGCCAATCCAATAACCTTAGGAACTGTGCTCTATTTTTTTTAACCCTCTAATGAGGTAGGTCTTGTTACAGCTTTGCCAATCCACCAAGTGCCTGGAACTCATCTCCAAGCAGGAGCAAAGCTAATTACCCAGGACACCAGGGCCAGAGAAAGGAGGAGCTCTGACTCCAGACCAGCAGGTCAATCCAGCAAAGTGCTTGAGCACACAGAACCAGATCTCATCAATCCAACAGACCCAAAATATTACAAGTTAAGGATGTGCAGAAATCCTTTGTCACACATTGTGATCAGGGAATATCATCTGACCCAACCAACTCTATCAACCTGACACTTGGGTGCCTCCCTCCTTCCCTCACAGCCTTGCAAGGCACAATAAATTAACAAGTCAGAGCAACACCAGGGAATGAAAACCACTGCAGTGAATCACGAGAGCAGCCCCTGGCTCCCAGCATTGCCTGCACCAGACTAATCAATACCTCAACATCTCTCACAAGCAACATCCTGAACTGGGGCCGTAAGCACAGCCCGAACAGTTGGTGCCAACTATTGTGATAGCTGGAGTGAGCCAAGGAAAGCAGGAATCTGGCTTGAAACCAAGCCCAGGTTCTGAAGATTAAGACATTTTAGCTAATGAGGAGGTGTAGCAGAGAGAGCAGGAGAAAGATACAGAAGCAGTAGAATGGAAAAAAGGCAGTGGGATGTGAGCCTCCACAGGAATGCACAAGAGGACAGGCTGTGGTGGTTATTGTGTTCTGTGGGGAAGGGCCACAGCAGGAGCAGGCAGCAGAGGGAAACTCTCCTTTGCAGCATCGTTGACCTCCCTTCCATGAAATATCCCCCTTTTTGCCAAGGTGCCTCTGGCTGTAACACCGTAGTTCATTTGTGCCTTCTTTGCAAATCATTACGTCCTATGATGGCCTGAGTCAAATAAGGAGTGTCACACTGGGAATAATCCCATTTCTCTGCAGGATGAGACATCTAAATAACACAGTTGGGTCCTGCTGACTCTGTGTCAGTAGTATTGCAACTTTTTAAAAGTTGTTCTAAAATATTTGTCACTTTAGCACCCCCTTGTCCTATGCAAGGGGTAACTACCATCACAAGTGGTGTCACTGATATTCTGTACTGCTTTTGATTCTTAACAGCACAAGAGCAGGTCCTCAAAACCTCACTGACTGCACCATCTCATCCAAAGGCGCTTTCTCCTTTTGACAAACTTACAAGATATACCTGAGTTTTACTCACACAGATGCCTGTCCCTCCCATTTTAAAAGCAAATTGCTCTTCAGGGCTGCTAGGAAGTAGCAGATGAAGAGGACAGTGATGGATGATGCACTATCAGACACATTCCAGCACAGAGCCTTTGTTCCCCTGCTCCCCCTCCCACCCCAGCACAGTGTGCAGTAATCCACAGCAGGTCTTTGTGCAGTCTGAGTTTTCTACTGGCTCTCACTGCCTTTTACAGTATTTCTGCTACAGAAGACAAGCATGGCTTCAGGATACAGGCAAGTAGAAGAAATATAAAATTGTGGAGTAATTGAAGCTGGAAGGACCTCTGCGGGTCAGCTGGTACCACCCCTGCCTCAAAGCAAGGCCAGCTTCAAAGTTACATTAGCTAAACTGGCCATAGTGATTATTTAGGACCCCTGTTGTCTGTTTGCATAAAGTCAGCTCAGGCTGGCTTGTTTTATTCTGCCCTTAGCCTTGCTGAAGTCAGAGCACCTCTTCCTACCAGAGGGCTCCTTCCTCTCTCTAAACTGAGACACTCAACTCCAAAGGAACACCATTTCCTAAAGGACTACAAATATAGAGAGTCTGTTAGAGCAGGGAAAGAATACAAAAATAAAGCATCAACAAAGGGAGGAAGACTCAGCCAAAGCTGGCAGGCAGGACCAGACTGGAACCAAGACTTTGTACAACTCCCAGTTTGCCCCCAGCTCAGCACTCATCCTTCTTTCCCAGCAACAGCCAGCTCCACAAAACACCAACATTCCAGCAGAGAGAGTCTTTCCACTGACCAGAAAGCCCAGAAAAACTGAAATTGTGTTTCATCTGGCTGTAGTTCTTGGACTCCACCAGCTCAGGGCAGACCAGAACAAGGCACTCCCAGATGAGGTCTGTACCCAACTGCAAGGCTCCCCTCACTGCTGGCAGCACTCGGAGCCTCCCCCTTCATAGGCAAGGAGATAATCTAATTAGCACCTGAAAACAGCAGAAATGAGGTCACTTGCTTCCTGTGTAAAGCTTAATTCTGTATAATTTATTTTTTACATTTTCTAATTGAATGAATATTAATTAACTGGAGTTTAATGCAGAAGATGAAGACATTAAACTCTCATTAACAAACACTGCGTCCTATTCATCCCCAAACACTTCACATCTGCAGCATTAAGTTATCAAAGGAAAAATCTGCTATGATTTATGTCATTTTCTGGTGGAAAAAGGGAGGCAATAAACCTGCTTTATCAGTTAATTATCTGCAGGATGACACATGGCTCTGTGGGCACCCAGGGATGGCACGTGGGTCCCAGTGAGGCACTGGCAGGCAAAGCCATGTGGTTTTCTTGCCTGCAGCACCATCCATGGAGCTCCAAATGACCTGGAACAGGGAGCTGGAAAACAAACCTGGGCCACCTGTGGCATCCCATGGAGCTCATGGGAATGGGCACTGGGGAGGTGAACACAGCCAGGTTTCAGAGCTGGTGGGAGCTGAAGGTTTCAGAGCTGTGGATCATCTCTGCCACAGGCAATGAGCCTCACTGGAGGGCTGGGAACAAGGAACTTTGCTGGGCTTAGCCTAGGGAATTGGACGAGGCTTTATTTGTTATTCCACTAATTATTTCCAAATGTTCTTATTCACAAATGTTGTTAATAACCATGTGCAGTGATTAAAATGCCACCCCGTGGTGGACCATCCATTCCTTAGGCACAGGGTTGTTTCTCCTCCAGCGTGAGGATGATGAGGGGCAGGAATTCTTCTCCCACTTGCAGAAGGTTCCCCCTGCCTGCTAAATCAGCTCAGGTGTTATGGCCAGAGCTCCTGAGCAGGGAAATGAGGGATCAGCCCAGGCTGCTGGCAGAGACTCCCACAGCCCCCCCAGTTCTGGGGAAGGGAGATGTGTCAGATCCTTCACTGGCTCAATTTACTTTAAACGCAAACACTGGGAGATGTCGCTGCACTTCAGAAAGTGGAGCATAGATGAAATGTACTAAAAGTGTCCCAAAAAGTTATTCAGTGATTTTTTTTAAAAGGTGTTTCTTCCTTGTCATGTCATTTATAATTTAATTAGTTGCAGGTTGTCATGCTATAACTATAAACTATAGATTTATGCACTGGAGAAAAATAGCAGCTTCATTCTTAAAGCAGCAGAGCTTGTTCCCCCTGAGCTGGTGGAGTTGCCATCTGCTGATGGTTCCCTGGAATGTCACCTGTTCTGTTAAGCATATTTATATAAATGAAACTGTATATCTTCATCACTTCTCCCCCCCCCCAAACTATGATTTATTCCAGCAGGTTTTACATTTCAATAGAGTTTTCATTTCTCCAATAGAAATCTTTTGTGGATGTGAAACCTGATTTTATATCTGCAAGTAGATGTTACAGTAAAAAAGTGGCAACAGCAATCAACTATAAATCATGGAAATAGCCTAGAGAAGTCTGAGAACCAAAACAAGAGGTGACAGTGGAGACATTTAAAAGCTCAGAGAGAAAAACAAGTCTTGTGAAGCCTTTTCCACATCAACAAGAATTCAGTGAGCTGGTGGAGAGGCAAGGAAGGGAAATCTGGAAATGTGGTAAAAAAACCAAAGCAAAGGCAGACCAGCTTTTGTGCCCTGCCAACACAGGTCAGTTGAGGCAGAAAATGGAGCTGTTGATAACAAATAGGAGAATGGCACATGAACAATAACCTGCCCTGACACTCAGAAACCTGAGAAAGCAAAATTCCTCTGCTGCACTGCTTTGGGGAGGACAAAACACAGAAGTGATTTAACCAGACTCGGTTTCACTGATGGATCTGTTGTCAAACCCCAACTCCTGAGAAATACAGCCAGCACTAACACACAGTGGGAGCTCTGAGGGCAGAGCAGGCTGGTGGTGGGACTGAAAGCATCCAGATCCTGGAGGGAGTGATTTTCCTTGGTGTGGGCTCACCCACTTTTAGACACCAAAACTACACTTTCTTTGAACCCAACCTGGAATTTTTAGAGTTGGAGTGAGCTTAAAATAAGTTGGAAATTGGCTTTCTTAAGGCTCACTCACTGTCAGGATCTTTCTCAGCTGCTGCTGACTCCACTCACAGCAATTGTTTCCTGAGCAGCATCCCTGCAGCATTTGGGCTCCTCTGACTCATGGCAAACCCTGTTGCCTTAGTGTACAGTACAGCTTTCATTGGAAAAGAATTAAATTTAGCATTAAACTCAAAAAAGGTTATCCCTTCTTGGTTAAAATGAAAAATTCTGACCAACTGAAAACATTTATTGAAAGGGATCTAAAAAAATGACACCAGAGGACATCATGTCCCCCTGAATGTGTTTTCCTCTGGAGGAAGTTTCCCATTAAGCAGCACACCCAGCACCTGCCCAGCTCCTCTGTTCCCAAGCTGTGACACACACAGAGCAGTGGCTCTCCCCCCTCTCTCTGCTTGGCTTTAATGAAACATGAACAGCCTGAAAAGAGCATGTTAGCTCTGGCAACGTAATCCCTGCTCCTAAAAATCCCATCAAAGTGTCTGTGCACTTGGCCTTGCCATCCCCTGCCTGGATGCAAGCACAGGCTGGTGCTTCCCCGTGTCAGGATTTCACAGGACACCTCAAGGATGTCGCTGCTGAACTGAAAGGCAGCGAGGAAAAAAAAAAAAAAAAAAAGGATGTTCACTGCTGTAGTCTCACAAAGGCAATTGTATGATTCAAGGACTCACTGAAGGTCAGCTGCTGTGAAAAAGACCTGCTAGGAAAAGCAAGCTAAAATCCCATAATTAAATGGACAATTTGCCACCTACCAGCCCACTCTGGAGTTTTGGTGATAAATGTGCAGGATTATGATAAGAGATAGAGGTTTGTGGTCTCCATGAGATGAGAGATGCTCCAAGAGCAAGTATCAAGGAGACTTTTATTTCTGTGGGTGGATGAGTGGTGTGGAGCAGGGCCAGCAAAGGAGCCACCAAGGCCCTCAGGACTGGAGGGCAGAGAGGAAAGGGACAATAAAAATTTTTCTGTGTGCAACCAAAGGATGCACAGATCTCCTCTGGTGAAGAAGCAGGGGTTGGAAGGACTTTGACAAAGCTTGTGAAAGACGAACCCAAGGCAGTGAAGACACCCTTGATGGGTGTGAATATATGACATGGTACCTGGTGTCAGTGCTGCACCAGAAATGGAATTATTGCAAAAGAAAGATTTTTTTTTTTTTTAATATGGGGAGGATAATTCTGGGAAAATATTTTTTTAGAAGACAAATCAAATGTGTGATCTTTTTTAAAACAGGGTTTAATAAAGCACTTCTGCAGGTGAGTCTTCAAAAGATGAAAAGAAATTCTGAAAATCAAAATTCAATTCAATTGACAGAGTAAACTCAGTTTCATGTCTTCACAAGAAAGTTTTGTCTTTCACCAGAAGGAGGGGGAGTTGTGAAAAATTTTCATTAAAATGGAGTATTAAAAAAAAGAATTAACAGCACTTCTGTTAATCATGACACCTTGAATATTTCCTTATCTCATTTTGTGTTTTCACAGTACATGTCTTTGCCTCTAAATTTCATCTGGTTTTTCTGCCTGGGTTGTAAACTCTTCACAGCAGGGACTGTTTTCTTATAATGCATTTGTCCAGCACCTCAAATGTTGTGAACATAATGTGATGTGAATAATATATGACACTCCTCTCCTGAGCAAAAGATAAAACTCAGAAGCAAAACCAGATGATGATGGCTTTGTGACAGTGAAACAAAATTCAAGAGAAACCTCACTGCAGCATGAGGTCTCCATTGTGGCTCATGAAAGTAAATGCCAAATGGGCTTGACTGTAACAGAGATGAGCTCTAAATCATTGCTGGCTATGCAATTGCTGCACATAATGCTCCTAAAAAAACCCACCCAAGCTCTCCTCCATCTAAAAGTGGAGTTCAAAATTTTATTGGAGTTACCTCCTGCCAAGAATAGCAGAGAGCAGCCTGCACACAGCATCTGCTCAGAGAAGAGAGCAAAAACATCTGGGAACAGATGCTCACACCTCCACAAAGGAGGAGACAACACAGGTTTTATGGGAATGGCTCTGTCCCTGGAAATAGGATTTCCCCCAAGGCACCACATTCTGAGGGAAAAACAAGGGAAACTTCACCTGTGTGGGCTTTTCTCTGTTCCCATCTCACACCCAGCTCCTTGTGCCCTTCCCCTGTCTTCATGGCTGCTCTTGTGTGGTGGTTTCTCCATCATGAGCAGCCAGTCTGGGTCCCCAAACCTCTGTCACCTTCTAAGAGAGCAAAGTACCTCCAAGGATCAGGAGAAGTACTGCTCCATCTTCCCCTTACTAGAAATCAGCCTTGCTCCAGCTCCCTTGCTGTGCAGCCCATCCCTTCATGTCCAAAGGGAAACACAGGTGAGACAGACTCAAATGTGTGTCTCATTGAGACAATGACAATGAGATGTAGATATGGCAGAATGTTAAACAAAAGATTCAGGACAAACCAGATCTCCAAATGCAGCACGGACAGCTGTCATTTAGCAAGGATAAATGACTCATGATACCTTAATTTTGTCCTGTTGTCTAATTCTGGAAATAAACCCTGATGACAGCCGTTCTAGAATCAGTGTTTGGAAATACACAACAAAAGGAAAAAGCTTTATTAACACTGGAAATGTACTCTTAGGTTGGATTTCCTTTTCAACACCCAGCTTGTTCATCTCACAGCTCAATGAACAGTTAACAGCACATATTTCTTCTGTTCCAGCAGCAAGTCCAGTCACTTTGGTTTCTGCTAACTGCAGACAGATGAGAGTCAGCCTTCCTGGGGAGATGGGAGGGAGAGAGGAGAATGGAGCTGGAGGAAGGGGATGAGAGGCACGAGGTCTCAGAAGAGAATGTTGATGAGTTACAGCTTGGACTTGGAGGGGCTTTTTAGCCAAATGCTGCAGATTTTGTGTTCTTTGTGCATTATGTGAGCCTTTCTGCATCCAGGTGCTTTTAAACCAAGCCAATCCCTCAGCATTCAGTAAGGTTGCAGAGCATTGTGTCAACAGCTAAATTGTGGATTACTGCTGTGGGTTTCATATTCTGCCTTTAATAGCCCAAGCCAGCCTCCTTTCTGGAGACCAGGAAATATCCTTGTCCAGTTGTGCACACACACACAATTTGCAACCACCACCCATAATAACATTTCAGATTCCCCAAGTTAAAATGAAGTTAATATTCTTGTAAAAAAACCAAGAAGTTCCAGCTGCAAATTACAGCTGTAAGTAAAATAAAAAGTTCACAGCTGAAGTAAAGATATAAGGGCAGACACTTGTATTATCCATATTCCCTAATAATTGTGTTTTGCTTTATCTTCCATCCTTTGCCACAATTTCCTGTGTTGTTACGTGTGTTTTTGAGCAATGAGAACATGGAGAAATTACCCATCTAGTCAGGTGGAGGAAGAAGAGCAAGGCAGGTGTCCTGGTGGGTGGACTTTCATATCCACCCCTTGTCTGGGATGGTTCCAAAAACACCAAACCTGGGGGAAATCTGCTTTGTTCCAGGGATGCCAGCTGTGGATTTAGGCTCTGGCCTCAATTCTTAGGCAGAAAGGAAATCCAAAGGGTAGAAGATTGTTGCCCTGATTCTTAAAATTTTTTAAAACCTTCTGAGTTTACATTCTTGTAGAGAACTTTCTCACACAACTTTCTGTAAACAATCTATTGTTTACCATTCCTCCATAAAAGCAGAGAAATTTAATGTACTAGTAGTTTAGTCAATGTCATTAGAGAAGTGGCACATTCACCCTCCAATCCACTGTCACTTTTGGAAAAGTGTAAGTGCTAGACTCAGAAAAGAAACTTCCTCTTTTTCACCTTTACAATAACAGCAGCTCGTGTTGTACTTTTACGTGTCCTATAGTGACAGAAGATAACAAAAAGGACCAGGAGGCTGGAGTGCCTTCTTCTAGCAATAATGTAGATTTTTTTCAGTGCAGACTTTAATCAGTTTAACAAAAAAAGCTTGCTGGACACAAATGTGGGGTAAATACAGAAGATTGGAGCTGGCCTTGGAGACATTCACAGCTGTAGTCATCCTCTGGCTCCGATTCTTTCTTCTAACCCTCCCTAATTTCCTGTCAAAATTTGTGCCTTCTGCACCCTGATCTGGGAGTGTTATTTATGGGAAAACATGAATGAACTTTTATTTTTAAATGACAGCTTCAGTCATGATCCACTGAACTATCTTCTCTTTGTCAACACAGTCTGCCTTTTCCTTTCACAGGCCAATTCCATGGTTTTTATGTCACTAAGCTGGGAAAGAGGTGGCTAATCTTCTGTTTTTGATCACTGAGCTGAAAGGATATGTTGCTAACACCCTACCTCTCTGTTACAGAGACCTTTGGCTGCAGTTCTCTGCAGATGATGGGATTTGGCCTCGTGTGGAAATTGGGATAGTTAATATTTTTTTCTAAACATTAATTCCTCACACATTTTCCCCAGGAAGAGAGAGAAAAAGGAAGAGGCACTTAGCATTCAGGAGTGAAAAAAAAAAAAAAAAAAAAAGATGAAATCTAATGAATTCTTTTCCCTCTCGGGGGTTAGAGAACAGTTCAACATTTCTGATTAAGGACAAGAGAAAGGTGGCCTTGTGCCACGGTGCTGCCCTTCTCACACAGGAGTGTTCAACATGCTGCAGGATAATCAAGAGAATAACAACAGCACCAGCAGGCAAGAGGTTTGGACTTGTCATCTGACTTGGCTCCACGCAGTTAGGTCTCAGTAAAGATGACTTGTTAAAAATCTAACTAACGTACCAAGGCTCATTGGGTTTCGCTAAGCTCCTACCCCTGTAATCACCATTTACCAAATTAGAATAGGGGGAAAATGAGCCACTTCATCTCTGTGTCATATAATGAACTTTTTTGTGTGTACCAGAGAGGGTGATTGCCGCTAGGTATAATTATTATAATAAAGATCAGTACAAACTCAAGTTAAAAAGAAATTGTAGTTATTGAGGCCACCAGTGCGACTTGAATGGAACCAGTCCCCGTGTCATGCACAGATGAGCCCAATCCACCGATCTCAACCATTTTAACATCCCAGGAAAGCCAGAGCAATGATCCTGCCCAGTGTTTGCTCCTCTGTCTAATGTAATTCAGATTATTGATTCTATTTGATGTGAAATCCACTGATTTCACTCAATGTAATCAAATCAATTAATCCTATCAACTCCAGTCCAATCCATGTGCACAATCTAGTACATCTGACAGTGATCAGCTGGCAGGCACAGAACAAGACAGGCACGGAGATAAATAATAAAAATCAATAGTTTTATAAATAACACCTACAGTGCGCTGGGTGTTTTGCAAACAGCTGTAAAAAGCAAACAGCTTGATGTTCAGCCCATATGCATTTTGCAGACACACCAAAATTAGTGACTGATTTGTGCATATTTTGGTTGGCTGGGGTGCCTTTTCCCAAGTCTTTTGGCTATGGCTGGTTAGGGTAGCTCAAAATGGCCTTTGGGATAAATTTTGAAAATAATACTTATGATTCATAAAGGACTTTGAGATGCACCTGTGAAAGGAGCTGAATAAAGTTGGTGTTATCCAAGTTCTCTTGCCCTTTAACACTGATGAACATCTTCTTCCTCAGCATTAATCAGAAATCCTTTATTTCACAACAGAACATTTCACAGATGAGGGGAGAGCCGTGCTTTATAACAGGCTTGAGGAGTTCATTGGAGCAGGCTGTGTTTTTTTCTAATTCAGGAGAGGAAAGCACCCCCAGTTAAAGAGATCTACCACTCATCTCTCCACTGCTTCCTGGACACGTGAGACTCTTAAACACAAGCACCATAAACAACAACAACAAGAAAAAATCCTAGAGGAGCCTTTTAAAGTTGGTGCAGTCAGCAAGGTGTACCTGTTGTGCTGCAAACTGACCTGGCCTATGACCCTGGCTCCACAGACTGCTTAAAAAAATTCTTCTATATAAAATAGGGTCTCAATAATAAAAAAAACAGACAGAAGTACCAGAATAGCCACGGTATAAACCAGTCACAATTCCATTAGAAACCTGTTCTCTTGTCCCTTTCAGAGTATCTTTCCTTGAACTCTGTGATTAATAATATTATGTGCTGGTAAAAGATCAGGGAAGGGGCAGCTGTACTCCAGCTTGTAATCTACTCAGGGGCTATTGATGCTGCTGCTCCTGGTATTCCATCTGCTTCTTTCGTGTTTGTTCCATGCTGCAGTGCTGGAGATATTTGAGGTTAACATCTCAGATAACCTACAAGAACGTGGGAAAAAAGAATCCTGTCCCTGTGCAATGCAGGAGAACAGGCCAGGATTTGCTTCAGGCCAAAGTCCAAATGAGAGGCTCCCAAGGGAGAGAAAATAAAGTTAAGGCTGTGTGGCTCAAATTTTCTGTCACTTGCTTGGCTCCACTGAAAAACCCTGGGCTTGATAAACCTGCTGTAATTTTCTTTTGGACCCAAGGCTCCCAAATCACAGTTGTCCTTCAGTTCCTTTGTGTGTCCTTCAGTTTTTCTGTTTTACCCATGTGGACATGCAGCATTTTTGCTCATGTTTTTTAAATTATATTTCATAATAAGGTCAAGAAATTATGCATTCTGGCCTTGATGAGAAGAGTGTCTCAGACTCGTTGCAAATTGTTGTGAATTAGGGTGATACCAATGCTAATTGTCTTTTCCTTGCTTCACTAACTCTTTAAATAATTGCTCTCCTCCTTGGCCACTCTTTTCCTTGCACCTCTGAGAAATTTGCACCTCAACTCTTATCAGTCTCCTTCCACCCAACCAATGTAAAGTACATTGTGGCCACTAAATCCAATTAATCCTCCCAGCACTCCCCAGTGAATAAAATTAGTTACATTTTCCAGCTGGGTGGTCAGGGGTGCAGGCAGCTTTCCCAGCAAAAGGCTGCATTATCTCTCTCCTCTGAAAACCTGACCTGCCTCGTGAATAGTTGGGTCTTTGGAGAAATGAGGGACTTCAGCTGCAGGGAAACTCAGGGTGAGGGATGGAATTGGCATATCACGGGACAAAAATAAGTGTTTTGGTGATGCCCAGTGCTGAGCTGAGTTGGACTGAGTAGTTCTGTCCCCCGGGAGGGCTGATAGGATCCATCCACATCCCATCTTCAAACCCACACAGAAAGCACCCACCTGCAAGGGCCAGCTCAAAAAAAAAACAAAAACCAAAAAAAAACCACAAAAGATCCCTTTTATCTATCACTCCCATTTTTATAATATTGTTCTATCATTTTCTGCAGGACTGCACATCCTTTGCAAGATGAGTGGAAATGAGGTGTTGAGCTTTCATTCAAACAACTGGCTTTGTTCATTTCAGATCCCCAATATTGGATTCAACAGCTGCTTGCAAGTGAGCTGAAGGATTTTTTTCTCCTTAAAAAATAAATGTTAGTCCCCATAACCTGCAGACAACTTTCTCAGTGTCTGTGTTTTGAGTATATTCAAGTATGATTTTTAAAAACTCTCCCAAGCAATTAGAAGTCATTGTGGGCTAATCAGCCAAGAAATTTAAACATAAAGTTTGCTGAAATCTCTCCTAAAAGTACAGCTAGAGCATATTTCACTTTCATTTATCTGAAATATTTACTTATATTTCAAGTAAAAAGATCCAGATTCTCTGCTGGCCCAAATCTAGATGATGCTTCTGCCTTTATTATGATACACAACTTGAGGGCTTGGCCCTCTATTTTATGGTCTGTCCTCTTTTATCACAATATTCTCTATTTTGCACAAATCTTCCAGTGGATTAAAGGGCTGGGAGAAGGCTGAGTACAACCCAGTGAGGTTTGCAGATCCCCTGGGTGTGTTACTATGTTATGATTACTTTTATGTTTGGAAAGCTGAGTGAACTAAATGCATGAACTCCAAAAAGAGGGAACTTTGGCTTTGGAGATATTTAACCTACTGGAACCCATTCCAGTCTCACTGAATCAAATATGACTCTATAATGAATAAATGCTTGCAGGGTACATAACAGCTTCTGTTGTACAGCATGCAAAAAAGGGAAAAAAGGTGCTTTTGATACCTTTGTGACAATTTTATTTCAAGCAAGGAATGCTCTGCATCATCCACCACAAAATTCTAACTCAACCACGCACTGGACTGTCGCTATAGGACACGTGAAAGCACGATGCAAGCTGCTGCTATTGCAAAGGTGAAAGAGAGGGTTTATTTTCTGACTCCAGCATTTATACTTTTTCAAAGGTGACAGTGGATTGGAGGGTGAAGGTGCCACCTCTCCAATGACATTAGACAAACTACCAATAGATCAAGTTTCTTCACCTCTATGAACGATTGCAAAACAATAGGTTGTTTACAGAAAATTGTGTGAGAAAGTTCTCTAACAGAATGTAAACTCAGAAGGCTTTAGAAAATCTTAAGAATCAGGGCGACGCTGGACCATGCTGATAAAACAATTATAGGGGAGTGTTCATGTGTGGAAAAAGGACTGCTCAACAAAATCAGCAAAGGAAGTTGACTGGGCTCGTGGAAGGTACAAAAGTGTCACTCCAGTCATGAGTTTATTAGCCTTAAGGGGCAGGAAAAGCAAAAATTAAGTGGGAATGGAATGGCCCAACAAGGTTGCCTTTCTGTTCTCCATCCCCCTGTGCACAGGTGGCATTACCCCATCCATGTGCAGCAGCTGTGCTTCAGGTGGATGTTCTCGTGGTGATGCTCAGGATTTTGGGGAATGCAGTGGCATGTGGTGCACTGTCAGCCTCCAAAGGGCTTCACTGATGTTGTTCATGCATTAAATGATACCCCCCTAACCTGGGAATAGTTCAGGGCATGCATAATTTATTTGTAGCCAAACCCCAAAGGGAAGAGTAAGATGGATGAGAGTTCTTTCACGGCATTAGCATGGATTTGCTCAGTTGTTCCTGAAACATCCCATGAAGCCTTCATCTCAGCTAAACGCTTGGCTTCAGGCACATGGGACACAGGAATGCTGCATTACACATGCTACAATCCATAAAACATTTTCTGGTATTTGGAAACTAAATCCTATAGTTCAAAAGGCCAAAAATCCACAAAACCTTCAATTTGTCAGGGGAAGACAAACAGATGAGACTGAGGCAATCAGCAGGTTCTTAAATTTCTGCCACAAAAGGAGAGAACTAGTCATTTTTTTTTGCTTCAGAAAGAACAATTCTCATGTTTTAAATTAAGCCTGCAATTCAATAATGAATTGGCCTGATCTTTGCTTTCCATCAGCCCAAACAGAAAGGTGCTCACAGATCTGTTTTCAGGAAAAACACAATATGAAGAGGAAAAGCACAATATGAAGAGGAAAACCAGTATATAAGTAAAACAGAACAGGGATATCAGAGGAGGGTGGCCACAAGCACCACCACCTCTGGCACCCAGTATGAATTTCAGCAGGACCCTCCTGCTGGGACCCCACAGATGGAGCATTGGGTGCCCTGACGTGGATTTGTCTCCATGTGAGTTCCCCAAAGCAACAAGTGGTGAAGCTTGAGGAGAAATGACAGTGAGACAACAGGGGGTGGATTTCAACTCTGAACACCAAGGGCTTTTCATTCGTTTCATCCTGCCAGACATGCTGTCCCTATTGAAAGTTAATGTTGGAAAATCATCTGTTTCTCTCAAGCTCTCTTGGAATCTGGTGATTGGAGCAGTAAATGTGGTTTGTGCAGTGGCTGGGGGGATGAGCTCCTGCTGGTGTGGTCAGTGGGAAGGCCATGTGCTACTTGTTTACAAGCCCCCCACAACCCAGTGCATTCATTTAAATAGGATTCCTTGTCCTCTCTGTTCGAGTGCTCTGTATCTCAGGCTATCTCCTTGATAATCCTTTTTAGATTAGTGTCAGACCCCAGATGAAATCCTTGCTCATTCTCTTGCCACGTTTACCAGGCTGATTTCCAGCACTGTTTCATATGGATTAGGCAGAGCAACTTAGTGCTCATATGTTTTTCAGTGCATCTCAGTACCTCATGAAATTACATTATAGATTCACTGTATAAATAGAAGACTGAACACAATTACAGTCCAAAAGCCCCAAAGCGCAGGACTAGAATCTGAAAGTAGATGTGACCAGATCTTGCTGTGTGCAAATATCTCAAAATAAATTGGTTGCACACTTGTGTATTTAATACCTGTTTTCTAAATTTCCTTTTATTTTAATTTTTATTTTACAGGAAAATAACCTTTTTTTTGGTCAGAAAGATGAGGGAAGACAGGTGCACATTGCCATTATGGCCAGGTCAAAACAAGGGTGACAGTGGTTCAACCCACCCAGGACATAAACCAAACTTCATAAAGGTTGTTCAAAGTGAACTTCCCATTGCTTTTCAAGGTCATGACATTTTAATCACAGCTGTTATCACCACTGCCTCATAGAAGCTGAGAAAAAATTGGGTTGGAATGGATGTTTGGGTCATATCATCCAACCAGCTCAAAGCAGGGTCAATTTTGAAATAAATTCCGTCCACAGGGGGATTAAACTGGCTGAAGTGCTGTAGACATGGGGTGAATCATCACTGGAGAGAGTCACTGAGCTTTTTATTGCTGGTAAATATAAAAAGTTTGCAAAGGAAATGAATAATATTGGGGTGTGCATGCCCTGAGCACATAGGAGGTCACACTACTGGTGGAAAACTGGGGTTTGTGTCAGGCAGGATTGCACTGACAGGTCCATATGTTTGAACTGCTAATTGATATTTGAAATTCCATTGCTGAAGATTATTTGGCTTCCAGTTGTTGCTAGAAACACAGGCTTCTCCCATTGATGAATACAGCTCCCTGAATGGAGATTAGCAGAGACAGCTATCGTTGGGCCTGTAGGTGAATGGATTACCCTTGATTTAATAAGAAGTAACAGGCCATTATTTCCAAAGCTACAGGATGGAAAATGACATCTGGATTCTGGATGTAAACATTATTTATCATGTCGGATGCTTTGCTGTTCTTGCCAGTGGCCCATGCTCTGCTGAGGCTGTTATTTCTAGAGCAAATGAATGGTGAGTGCAGCATGGATTTATTCAGATTTATCTGTTGCATCTGAGCTCTGTGAATTGGCTCAGCCTGGAGCTGGGCATTGCTGGTTCTCTGGGCAGGGTGATGGGACAGGCCCTCAGATGCTGTCAGGTGGCCCCAGCCCGTGGGTGACACTCCGGGAGCTCTCCCATCCTGTGCTGGCTTCTCCTGCCAATCCCCATCCAGAATTATCAGGATCAAAAGCAAAACGAGATGGGAAGGGAGAAGCTGCCAAGCTGGAGTTCAGTGTCATGGCTGTGATGAGCAAAGGGCTAAATGACTTTTGCTAATACATACAAAGGGGTTTCCACCTCTGCTTTTTGGAAGAATAAAAGAGTTGGAAGGTATGTCCATAAATCCCCCCAGGGTTTGTTTGCACTGAACACCCAGTGAACTTATTGTGCTGAATATTTTGAGTAATTTCTGTACAGCTCAACAGCTGGAAGGCCTCGAGATGGTAGATCACATTATATGGCACTTTCTGCATGTATTTCTGACCTCACATAATGGTAAATTAAATTGGGGCAAACCCTTTCATGTTCAATGGGAGCTAAATGTCTTTAGAATCTTGGATAATCCAAGAAATTCACCACAAGAGGTGGCTGATTCTTCTGTTTCATTTCATTCCATAATAGGTCTGCTCTTCTGTTCTGTCAAAAAGAAAATTCTTTAATAATATTGAATTGTTGTTACAAGTAATTTTATTCTTGCTTTCTTCACTACCATGTGAAGTTAGATGATACATTGACTTAATGCAATTATTATCCTTAATTTCTTCTCTTTTGAGTGGCAAATTCAGGAGAGAAAAAAGAGAGAATAGGGGATAAAGGATAGAAAACCATACAGACAGCAGGTGCAGAAGTCAAAATAAAATATTGTGCAGGACTTTTCCAACAATAATTAAAAATATTCTGCAACTGAAACAAATATGTTTTACATTTCTTCAATTGCAAATTTTCAAGAGGTCATAGAAAAATTTTGAAGCTGGACCTATTATGGAATGAAATGCTGACAATTATCCAGAAAGGGACATTCTCAAGAATATTTTGCTGCTTTGGCTCACCCTTCCTGAGGCAGATAAATCAGTCTCTTTGTGAAAGCGTGTTTTGTGCTGAGTTAATTTTGTACCACTGGTGGTTTGTGAATTCAGGCTTTGGTGCTGGGCAGAGCAGAGGAGCTGGGAGGAGATTTTTACCCAGGTCTGTTCCTTGTCTCAGCAGACAAAAAATGCTGAGTGACTGGTTCCTGGGTGTGATTTCCCACAAGCTCTGCCCGTCAGGGAGGGTCAGGAATTACAGGTGGTTCAGGAGCTTTTTGCTCACGGGTGATGAGTTCTGCCTGTGGGAGCCCTGCAATTCCAAACACGACTGTTTCCATTGCACAGAAACACATCCCTTAACACCCAAATGCCACCAGACTGAAATAATTTATAACAGCGCAAGCTTGTGCCCCCTCCCCCTACAAATATTACTGTCTCTGTGTAGTAATGAATTCATTGATTTTACCATTTTTTATCAAATCAGTTGTTTCAGAGATAAATGTCCTTCATTTGCAGTTATTAAATCTGCCATGTCTAGGACAGTCATTGGAATAATTGTCTAGCGTGGACAGAAAAAAAATTAACCGTGTCCTCCTGCTGGTTGATTTAATATCCAGTGTCCTTCTCTTAGTGACAGAGTCTGAAAGGTAAGATCTTAAAACTCACCCAAGATAAGATGTGTTGAAAACAAGAACAATCTCATGGGACTGGAGAAAGAAGTCTGGTGCATCCAACAGAATGAGAACTCTTTGGCCACAAGGTCAGAACAGAGTGACAAAATTCTGCTACACACTTCAGGAGCAAATCCAGTTTATTTTGCTTTTCCTTTCAGCTTGGGATGGGGCAGCAGGAGAAAAGAGCTGCTTAAGGAGTGACAGGGCCACGTGCACAGTGATGAAGGGAAATGTCCCTTCTGAGCGAGCCCCAGTTCCACATTGTTAACCTCTTGCTGCTGTTGCACAGTTGGAAGCTGAATGCTGCAAATTAAAATTACTTCCTTGGCTAGCCAGAACAATCCTTCATCTCTTCAAGGCTCAGATCCTTCCCGCTGCAGGGACAGTGAGCTCTGGTTAATGAAGCTGGGAGCACACTCACATCGTGGTCCCAGGGCTGTGCAAATTGCTTTGGATGCTCTGGGTTCCTGTGTCCCTCCCCGCTGGCATCCCCACACAGGGATGGGAGCAGTCAGAGGCTGTGGGAGGCTCTGGGACATGGCTTTGTGCTGACCTGGGTGTGGATACATCCCAGAGAGGGATCCTGAGTGCTGCTCACTGCCAGCCCTTCCCTGCCTGCAATGCCATCAAGGCTGGGTGGGTTCTGGGCAGTTTGGACCTTGTCTGGGGCTGGCCACAGCCACCACAGAGCTGCAGTCAGGACTGGCTCAGCCTGCTCTCCCTGCACCTGGAAGAAGTTGGGGCAGACATTGCCAAGCTGCTGGAATCAAGAACAGTTGAAAACAAGACTTTTGGTGATTTTCTACCTAAAGGGGTGAATGTGTGCACATGAGGTGAGTCTGAAGCCAGCCCCATCAGTGAGGAGCAGCAGGACTATGATACAGGAGCAGGAGACCACAACCAGCATCCCCAGCTGCTTTGGCTCTGTCACAGAGCAGACATCCTCAGCACACCTGTACCTCACACCTCCCAGCTGTTTCCAAATGAGGAGTCAGACCAAATGCTATGCAAGGAATGAGGGATGGGGAGATGAGCAGAACAAGCAGAGTGAAAATGTGCATTGAGCTTCATTTCTCTGTGTTTCTCCTTTTGTTGGCCAAGCCCTGTGATTTCTTCTTAGAGCTCAGAAATATATTCCAGAAATGCACCAGCTCTAGGGAAGGTCTGTGAGAGACAGGTCCTGCCCCACTGATCCCAGTGCTTCCTGGGAGGTGAGTGAAATGACATTCCACCTGCGAGGATCTGGAAGACTTGAGGCCTTTAATCACTTTATGGCTTTGTGTGTGGTTTTAGTCAAAGCTCATCTCCATGGTGCAGTTCTTCAAACCTTTAATCTGTCTCACTTGCTCCTCAGTCCAACACTGTCCCTTGATGTCTGCTTTCCATTTTTTCAGCTGGACATCCTTAGGTGTTAGGGCTGGTGAGCTTCACCCTCCCAGGGCTGTTTCCTTTGGAACACAACAGAAAGGGCTTAAAAAATTTAAGTGTCTCTGCAAGTGAAGACGGCTAGGCTGATGTTCCCTTTTGGATTAGGCTCAGCTCATCATTCCCAGGCCAGTGCTCCTCTCAAAGATAAAAGATTGTTTCTGGAAGTTAATAAAGTCCCTCCTTCAGTGAGAGCACTGCAGGCTGGTGGTCAGCAACAACCACAGACCCCAACCCCTCTGAATCATCTCCATGCCCCATATCCCACACTGTACCAATGAAGTCAGGATCCAACACCCTGGGGCTACATCCCCCTGAGGACCTCAGAGCTGATACCCAGGTATACAGGACCTGTGCTGCCCTTTTACACGAGCAATAAATAAATAAAAGCATCCTGGTGCCTGTGCAAGGAAAATTCCATACTCATGCCCCTGTTTCCTTTATCACTTATTCTGTAACAGCTGTTTAATTAATTGCTTGAGCGATTTCCTAATACATCTTATTTACATACAAAATTACAGAATAATGGTTTGCCTTTGAGTTGAGTGAGAATTTAAGGTCTGCTTGTCATGCCTCATGGAATATGGTTACTCAACAAGAAATAAAAGTTTTGGTTGTTTTTAGCCACTTCTTTTTTTTTTTTTTTTTTTTTTTTTTGTTTGTTTTTTTTTTTTTTTTGTTTTGTTTTGTTTTGTTTTGTTTTTCTTTCAAAAGAAGTAAAAATCTTTTCCTCCACAGGTTTTGTTGCTGTTTTTTACAGGCATGACTGGATGATGCTTTGATAGCAGTAAGAAGGGGCAAGGTTCCTTTCAAAGGCAACTCAAACCTTTGGGGGGGAAAAAAAGTATAATGAATAGGATGGCTTCTATTGAAGAATAAAGAGTCATATAACACAACTTTATCACTGCTGTTCAGGTTTATTCCCTGGCTGGCAGAGCTTGTCCTGAGAGCAGGAGGCTGTGTGAGCAGGAAAGGTCCTGCTCTGGTGGGCTTCTCACCCCAGAATGCTCCTTCTGACACAGAAAGCTTTTCTTTGGATCACAGCAGCTCCAGCAGCCGTGTCACTGCTGCTGATCAGCCTCGTGTCATCTGATGTTTTCCTTTCCTGGACCCAGCTGCATCCAGGCAGCAGCTGCACCCCTGGGCACTACCCCCTGGGCTGGAAATCGCCTCCTGGACAA
Organism: Lonchura striata; assembly: GCF_050655825.1. NCBI lineage: Eukaryota > Metazoa > Chordata > Aves > Passeriformes > Estrildidae > Lonchura > Lonchura striata. The sequence continues at coordinate 5,687,438 of NC_140719.1, read as the reverse complement.
ACACTGCACAAGCACAGGCCCAGGTAGAAACGTGCTTTGGGTTTTCTTTATTACCCAAAGCTTTATTGCCCAAATCTTGGCTAATGTGGGGCACTTGATGTGCCTGGATTAAGGAGCTAATTCCATGCTTTTCTTGCTTAGTCACTAAAAGAGCCAGAACCCTGAGGAGGAGCTCACCTGTGCTGCCTTCTGAACGTGTCAGCTTGTCTTTGTTGGCTACAGCACAAGTGTTGATCACTTGAATTTCCAGCTTAGAGGCTTGAAAATGGAGTTATTTGGAGAGCTGTGGGGGTCCTCATGCTGACCAGCAGCACAGCAGGGCTGACACAGCTGGCCTTGGCTCTGCTCAGTGCTTCAGGCCATGTCTCAGGATGGCACCACCTACATTATAAATCAATGTACAAAGCTATGGGCTGGTGCACTGGAAAATTTGTGGCTCTGGACAAATTTAGGAGCTAGTTCCCACTGTGGAAAATCCCAAATAAAATAGTTAATGTAAGAGTTTCAGTAAGGTTGCTGCTGGATCCCAGCCCAAGGTCCCAAGGCAAAGGTTGCTCTTTTGGCTCAGGTTTCTCTTGAATCCCACCCTGCACTCCAGGCAGCAGCAGGGAAGGGCAGCACTCCTGATCTTGGGGCCCAGGTCAGGGGTGGGATGGCTTGTTCAGGTGTCGCTGTTAAGGCAGGACAGGAATGAAGAGACTGACTCAGAAGGCTGTGAGAGTAAAACTCCAGTTTATTCAAAATACACTGCTCTTTTATACAGAGCTTTGTGAGGACCAACTCCATTGGTCCTGAAGTGAAAACAACTCAATGCATTGGTGCAAAGTGCTTGACACACAGTGATAGAACTTAATTATAAACAATGTGAATAACAAGAGAGATAAAGAATTATTTACATTCTTCTCCAGCTCTTTCCCAGGCTTCTGCCTGGGTAGGAACTCTCAGTTTCTCTCTTTGACTGAATCTGAGACCCACATTCAGGGGGGCTGTGCTTTGCAATCAGTAAGATACAAGTTCCTGTAACAGCACCTTGCTGAACTTGGTCCTTAAATACCAGAAATCAATGGCTCATACACAGAGACCAACATTAAACATGGCCTTACTAGATTTCCTAGACTTGCATCTTCAGACATCTAGAAGAAGAAATTACTTCTATTAACTACCAGATGTCACAATTGATATCCTACTGCTGCCTACTCAAAAGTCTTACAGTATCTTTTTGGTTGCTAATGATCCAGTACAAGTATTTAAAACGTTCTTGAATACACCATGGCTGCGAGATTATTTTTCTCACCACTCATAAGGCAACTGATATTAAATCCATATAAAGAACTATTGCACTTTTTACTAAGTGTAAAAGGGAAAAATATTACCATTCATTTGTGTTACTTTTGCTTTCTAACTATCTTCACTTAATAAGGTATTTTCTTGCAACACAGTGTGTTATATATTCTGTGTTTTATAAACCATCTCCTGGGAAAAATAACCAAGGAAACACAATTTTTTGGAACCATCTCCTTTTATTAAGAATAATGAACAGGGAACAAGAGTCATTCCAGCAGTCAAACATCTTTCTACACTTTCTTATTGGTCTTTTTATGTTAACTGTGCCTCTCTGACTGAGCTGTCTGAATTGTTTATTTACATTTGTCCTTTTAATGCATGTGGATCAGCGTGGAGGTGACATGTAATGGACATATAGTGCATCTAACATTGATGTCCCCACACACAGGATGGAAATACATCAAAAATACTGGACAGGATAATGACAGCAGTGAGGTTTGTCTTTGTCACCAAGTTTTAAAGCTTGAATGGAGGGCTGGATTATTTTGCCTGCTCTGTGCATCATGCCCCCCCAGCCCTGGATTCAGAGGATAACAAGGATCCTGCTCTCTCTGCAGGCACTGCTTGGGTGACTGGAGTCAATCATGCAGGAAAAGATCCCAAACACCACTCCCACACCGTCTCCCAGTGGGTTTTGTACCTTTATTATTTTAGTTACAGCACCTCCAGGACTGCTGATGGCCCCTCTCTGAATTATGTGTGATGCAGTCCCAGGCTGGAGGAACACTTTTCCCTCTGTGTCTGTCTCCACAGGACCAAGGGATGTGTCAGTGCTCATGGAACACCAACTGGCTGGTGACTGCCACCAGCAGATCCCATTTCAAGCCTTTGAGTCCCTGTCTAAAGCTGTAATTTATACCCTTGGCAGGTACTCAGATTTGTTTTTAAAGCATCAGTCATTCTTGAGTAGTCATACATGATTCAGGCTCTCTCCATAGGTTCTTCTGCCAGATATTGATCCTGGGCACATTAATTATCAATTACAAAAGGTTTATTTCTGGCAACATTCATAACTAAAAGATCTGCATATTTATTTTGCTGAGTGATTTATTGACACATCATTACATGTTTCAAGGAAAACTGCATTTTATAGATGGTGGTGGGAAGAAAAGCCTCCAAAAACTCCAATTAGAAAAGAGCACTCAAAGACAAATAGCATGATATTTCTTTGGTTTGCCTCAGACACAGAGACTGAAAATACCTTCCAGTTCTCCCCTGTCCACTGGGAAACTGTTAAAGCACTTACAGCATAAATCACCACCCTGGTTGTAAAACCTACAGTGTTGCAGGTGCTCCACATCCCAGTTTGCATTAATGAAAGGACTAAAGAGCCTGCCATGAGCTGGGACAGTCATTTGATAAAGAATGGCTTGGAAGATGCAATGCCTCCAACAAGGAGGCCATTGGGATCATCAAACAGATCCTGATATTCTATAAAAGCTGTCACACTAATGATTCATGAAAGGGAAAACTAGTATCTGGGTTAAGGTGAAAAGATAATTTCTAATTCCTCTTTTCTCAGTGCAAATGTGTCAAAGCTCGTTTTTGCAAATGTGGTTGCAAGGGGTGTCAGCAGCTTGAAGGCTTCTTGTAGCCAAAGGCCTGACCCTTGTCCCCCTGTCCAGTGTAAAGCAGTGACAGGGACAAGGTAACATCTTTCATTGCCAGTAAACACCACTTCCACAAAAAGCTTCATCAGATCTTCTGGCACAGAGCTCTGCCCACTGCACTGATGCCCTGGAGTGGTACCTAGAACAGAGGCTAGACAAGATTAAGAGAGTAAAAGTGGGTATTTGTTAAAGGCCTTCATTAGGAATGCCTTGGGCAGTCAAAAGCCTCTGGGTGCTAAACCCAGCTGGACAATGGTCACGAGTTTTTCAGGCAGAAATAAGTTTGGTTTATTTATATATCAGGGGTTAATTCTCCAATTACAGCTTCAGGTAATGAAGTCATTCACCCCCAGTTTGCTCCCTCCCAATTCACTTCTGTTTATACTTTTCCAGGCCTGAGGCTGTGGTGTGTGCTTGGATCTCAGGCCAGAGGGATTGCTTTGTCTGACCAAAATGTGAAGACACTAACTAACACTTTATATGGAGTTTAGAGCTATGCACTAATGCAGTAGAGGATTTGAAAAATAGAAAAGCTAAAATCCTAAGGCATCAGCACCATCCTGATGTCCACATGTCCACTGGCTGTGCTTCTCCACACTGACTATTAAACATATCTGTGGTAACAGGCCTTCAAATGATATAAGAAAAAAAGGAACAGAGTTATTGAAACCCAAATAACTGTAATACAGTAGATGCAGCAATTCCTCAGTGTCCATTCTTCTTATTTGCATCATTAATTGTTGTCTGATTAAAATCACAATGAGGCTGGAAACAAGTTAAAAGAGAAAAACAAAACCTGGTGTGGTAGGAGAGATAGGCCTTTATAAATCACAATGAAAGCATAAACAGATTCCAATCTGCAAACCAGAAATAATTCCACTCTATAAATAGAGAGAAATGACGATGCCTAAACATAGACCTTCCAGAGTTCAAAAGGTTAAAATAAAGATATCAATAGAGTCCTGTAAACTTAACAAGGAAAAGAGTGGAAATTCACAGTATGCTGAGCTGCCATGGAAGTTTGAGTGTTGGAGTTTAGATATTTTCCTCTGTGTCCCTGGAGAACCTAGTGAATGGTCTGGAGAGGAGAGCTTCTTGTTTACTGGAATCCTGGGTTGCTGTTTGTGCTCCTGCAGCTGTCAGAGAGCAGCTGGAGGCTCTTTCCACCACACAGGTTTGCCTCAAACTTGGGCCTCGAGATGGAATTCTCAATTCTCCTCTTGTCCCAAGCAACAAGCAACAGGACAAGAGGAAATGGCCTCAAGCTGCACCAGGGGAGGTTCAGGTTGGACATCAGGGAGAATTTCTTCACTGCAAAAGTGGTTAAACATTGGAAGGGGCTGCCCAGGGAGCTGTTGGAGTCACCATCCTTAGAAATATTCAAAACCCAACTGCATATGGTACTTAGTGCCATGGTCTGGTTGGCAATGTGGTGATGAGTTAATGGTTGGGCTCAATGATCTCAAAGGTCTATTCCAGCCTAAATGACTGTGTGATTTTGTGATTCTGGATGGGAGATAAATATAATTTTAGGAACAGCATATTAATGTAAATAGATATGCGGAGCCATCAAAAGGTTAATAATCCCAGTACAAAAATTCTTAGACAAACTATCCTGCAGTTGAGCTGTTAGCAGAGCTATTAAATTTAATTGCAGTATAATTACACAGCCATACACCTCGCTGATACCCAGCTATCCACGGGCACAGCACAGGTCTAACCACTGCACACAGCACACGGGGCTTTGCCTCAGGTGCTACGAGCATCCTGCAGCCAGGTGTGCAGCCAGGCTGGGTCCCAGCCACGAGCATGCCCAGGAATGCACTGCTGATGCCTCTTTGGGTACCCAAAACCAGAGTCCAGACAAAATTAAGGCAATAAAAAGCAGTTCTATTTATTGAAGGCCCTTCAGGCAAAACACCCCAGTGGCTACACCCAAAATGGACCATGGGTCACGAGTTTTCAGACTTTTACAAGTTTGCTCCATTTGCATATTGGGGGTTCATATGCCAATTACAGCTTCAGGTAATGAAGTAATTTACCCAAGTTTGCTCCCCCCAAACTCACTTTTGTTTCCATCTCTCAGAGCCTGAGGCAGTGAGGTGGCCTTGATTGCCAGGCCTGGAGAGGAACTGCTGTGTCTGCCCAAAATGGGAAAGCAGCAGCTCACACTGTGTGTGGAGTTTAGAGTTATACACTAAAGAACTGCAGGGTTACAAATACAGGAAAAATATAAAAGCTAAAATCCTAAGGCATCGCTGCAAGGTTCAGTGCCAATGCAAAGAGGGTCAAGCTGCTTTGCAGAGCAGGGATAAGGAGCAAGATAAGCTGGTATGGCAGTATTTGCTGTGAGGAAAGCTAACACACCTCTCAGGCTCTGTGGGATTAGGGCCAAAGCAAACAGCTCATCTCTCCCTCCTGGACCTCAGATATTCTTGCCTTTTCCTGCGGGAAGCTGCTGTCTCCTGAATCACTCTCATCCCTAAGGCAGTGAGCCCAGAAATGTGGTTTTGTGCATCCAGACCATTTCATGCTAAATGCTCCATGTGTCCTCAAAGAGCAGGAGATATTTTGGGAGGGAGCTGCTGGGGAAGGGGGAGCTCAGCAGCAGCTTTAGGGAGGTGCCAGCAGGGCAGGGATGTGCCTGCTGTGACCCTGGATCTCTTACAGAGGGCACAGCAGGTCAAACTCTCAGGCTCCCTCCGGGCTTGCATTTCATGGTTTTAAACAAACAATTGTGTGTAAATTAAGGAAATGGCTGGAAGGAGCTACTTTGCTAGGAACTCACTGAGCTTATCAATTATAGAATGTGAGTACATGTGGAATTTGTGCTGAGCTCCCCTTTCCTTGGGGGAGCTGCCAGGAGAACTTCTGCTCCCGCGTTAAGTGGGAGCAGAGGACTTGCCTTATCTCCTGTGATCACCCAGTGCATTTTCATTGCTTCCTGCCTTTCACAGTGGCCAGCCTGTGATGAGTCAGTGGAAAATGACCTTCCTCCCCAAGCCATTTTTCACTGGACTAATTGTGCAATGCTCTGAAAGAAATTACTTCCTCATCCCTGTGGGAATCCATGAAAGCCTTGAAACTCTGATGTCTTTTCCTCTAGCACAGGTTAAGACAGGTACAGCAAAACCCACTGGCATCTCAGAGCACCCTTTGGGTTTCTGTATTTTTGGCATCTGGATTATTTTGCCACCAGGACCCACTGCTAGCTGCAAGTGCTGTTAGTATCCATTAAATCCTTCTCCACTTTTTCAGTCCCCCAGCAATTGCATTTGATCCTTAAGTGAAAGGATAAAACACTGCTGAGTATTACATGCCATGCTGGGAACTCAATCGCTCCTTGGTCAATCTGACATGAGTCAAACAAATGAAAACGTAAAGAAAATAAAGTGAAAATTAAAACTCAATCCATGGGTGTGCCCACAGTGGGCAAGGACAAAGCAGCTACAAAAGGAAATAAGAGAGGGGTCGGTTTTCTCCGTGCTGTTTGTTTGAATAAGCCCCTACTACAAGGATATTGTGGAGTAGTGCTTTCATTCCAAAAAAGCATTTGTGAGAGTGCCAAAAACACAATACCAGGGGTTTTAGGAGGAAATGAGGGGTTCCCTGCTGCAAGGTAATGGTGTTGATAAAATGGGATTGGGGGTGAGTAAGAGCTGGGGGAAGGTTCCTGCTGCCTGTGCAGGGCACTCAGCCAGAGGCAGGATTGCAGAGTGCAACTTGGGGTGCCCACACTCTCTGATCTTCCTCAGCATCAGGCAGCGAGGACCAACAAATAGAAGTTCAGGTTTTCTCCATTTTGGTCCCAAAAATCACCTAATGTGATGGCTTTTCCCTTTCTATCTTACAAGCTGATTTTGTGATCACAGAGGCTTCCTTTTTTCCTTTGCCCATCCTTCCTTTAAGCTTAAAGAAGTGGTAACTGAAGAAGCTTTTCTCCCCAGTGTCTGTTCAGTCTGAGAAACCCCTTTTGCAGCCTGAATCCCAATCCAAGCTCCTCACCTGTGGCACGTGGAAATATTCACCTTCCTTGTGGCTCAGAGATTTACAACACCTTAAACTGATCATGTACAGCTGATTATTCTTGAAATAACTCTCTGGCTACCCATCCCAAAATTCTGTGTCTGGAAGTGAATCTGACCTTTTTTTTTCCTACCAGTGCTCTGGAGAGTTGCATGTCAGCTACAATTTTGCTAGATTTTAAACACCTTGCAAAGCCATGTCTTCAATTTGGTTGGCAATATCAGCTCTGCTCTATAAGAGCTCTTGATGCAGCCCAGCATTCCACAAAGGGGATCAGGAGAGTTGTGGACAGGAGAGCTCGTGTGATCTGGATATTTTATGTAAATGTGGACTCTGCAGGCACCTGGCTTCACAAAAGCAATTAGGATCCTACGTGTGGGGGACTTTATTACACACATAAGCTCCTGTCTGCTGCAAATATGTGGGGAAATGTTCCATATTCTTCTGTTTATTTATCATTGGTATCTGTGTGCATTTATTTTGTGTTTATACCTGAAGACTATGAACAGGCAGGTGCACAGGGGTTTTGTCCACACTCCCCTTGCACACGGGAGTATTATGATTAGTACTTGAGATTTATGTGTGCATGTTGTGGGAAGCTCTGTGCCACGAGCTGGGATGATTGCAGACTGTCCATATTGTCTGTAACCATATATATGCCCAACTACCTGCAGGCCTGAGATGATTATAAATCCTTCAAACCCCTGTTTTTTGCAGGGCTGGGATGAAGATCTCCTGTGCTGTACAGGGTTTGTGTGCTGCATGTTTATTGACTGAGATAGGAAAGATCTGAGAGCAAACATGCACATGTGGGTATGCTTGTGCACAAACACAGCTTGTTTCTTTTTGGAAACTGTGCCTCAGTCTTGCAAAATAGGAAACAAGACAACTTTGGAGAAATGAGCCCAAAAGATTGATCCTGCCCAAAACCCTACAAAAGTAGTGTTCATCTCTCCACAGCAGAATGTGGGAGGAGGTGGCACCATAGAAGGGGCACAGCTTTATCACTTAAGTCTGTTTTTTTCAAGCACTTGCTTTTTCAGGTGTTATAGCGCTTAGATATGAATCTGCCCCTGGGATCCTGATGATTTTTCAGTGCACATAAGCACCACACCTATAAGCATTACTCCAATTCTCTGTACTATGCAGGGAGATTTAAAACACAGGTCTTTGGGGAAGCCAGAAACATATGGTGATCATATTAATGGTGAACTTCTACTGAGAACCCGCACCTCCTGGGCAATGTGGTGTTGTTCTACAACATTCACTGTGTGATATTGACTGAAGAGTCAAAAATCTGTTTAGCATGCAGGTGTACACTCGATGTACTGGGAATGCAGGTTATTCTGCAGCCATCTCTGGGTATTTCTGTGTTGATCAAGTATACATGACTCTGTGGTACAGTGGAGAGAAAAACATCTTCCCTCTCTCCATGAAGACTGACAAAGCTGTGAAAAAATGCTGGAGAACCCAGAGTCCACAGTGTGCCTGTGTTGATGGGAGTGGAAATCAGCAACTTGTGCCACCAGTATTTCCTCTGGTGGTAGACAAAGGCTTGGTCAGAGAAGGGACTTTGACTAATTACTCCCAGCGTGCTGGAAGGCTTTCAGCTGAGCCAGGTGCTCAAGCCAAGCAGGATTTATCAGGTATGAACACTTTGTGCTGTAGTACAACACCCAATCATTTGTGATTGGATTGGGAGGCAAACAAAGACCCAAATAACAATAACCTGTGTCGATGGCAAATTTGCTGAACAATAAAGGGTGAAAATCATCTTCATGTTGTAATTGACAGCTCTGCCCTTCATCTGCCCCTTCCTTCTCCCTCTTTCCTTCACTCCAGCCCTCCACTGATGGATTAGGAGCACAATAAATCCCGTGCAGCCAGCAATGAGCAGAACTATTGCTACAGGACATGCGAAAGCACGACGCAAGGCACTGCTATTGCAAGGTGAAAGAGAGAGAGGGTTTATTTTCTGACTCCAGAATTTATACTTTTTCAAAGGTGACAGTGGATTGGAGGGTGAAGGTGCCACCTCTCCAATGACATTGGACAAACTAACAATACATCAAGTTTCTCCACCTCTATGAAGGAATGCAAAACTATAGGTTGCTTACAGAAAGTTGTGTGAGAAAGTTTTCTAACAGAATGTAAACTCAGAAGGCTTTAGAAAATCTTAAGAATTAGAGCAACACAGAACAAACAGGGATTTGTGGTGGAGTGGTGCTGCTTTCCATGGGCAGAGCCCTCACTGGAAACACTCTGGATTTACTCACCAGCCTGAGTTCTGCTGCAGGAATGACTGGCCATGCACACCAGGAGCACTGATGGCTTTGCAAAACGTGAACAGCTGCATTGGAATTGCTGATAAATTGTCCACAGTGTTAGTTTTGATACTGAGTGTTCCTCTGCTTTTATTTTTTAAACCCAGAAGAGGATGAGGGTAGATAACAGAGACTTGGGATAAACAAGCAATTGTCTGGGAATGGAGCTGAAGAGGTAAACTCAACCCTATTATTTGATTCCTGTTTTTTTTTTTTTTCCCTCATCTTGACCCAGAGAAATAGGTGCCAACAAAGCTGCTGGGGAAGTGGACAAGTGGGCTCTCAATATACCACTTTTCCACCATTGCTCAGAAAATTTTAGGCCTGTGGTGGTCAAAGCAGATCTTCTCTGCTCTCTGGCCTCCTCTTTCACAATTTCCTGAGTCTTTTATTTACCATGGGAGAATAAAAAATCTTCCTTCTTCCTCTCCAAAACAACAATAATAATGAAGTTCAGTTGTTCTGAATATTGCTTAAGAATGCAGGGACTAGTGTGCAGTGCCCAGCCCTCCTGCACATGGCGCTGTCAAAAAGACATTGGCTTCCACATTGACTAAATATCTTCTAGCAGAAGGTGTTGTGTAGCTCTCCTGGTCAATCCATGTTAATCAAATTGTTATCAACTTCCTGAAATTTCCTGTTAAAAATGCTTGGGTTTGGATTTTTTTTTTTTTTTTAATAGAAAGATGCAGCTTCTGCATACTAAGAAATTTCCAGGTAAAAAAAACTGTTAACCTTAGATTTTGTAATAAGGGAAGAGGAACTGCAGCACTTTAATTTGCTGTTTTGAAACCTGGGTGTTTCAGTTGGCTCAATCTGAGTAATGTGTTTTTAATGTTTTATTTATTACTCTCTTGGATCTGCTTCAACACCAAGCTATATATCTCCTGTGAGGCTGGCACATGGAAATTTGGCCTCAGCCATCTCTTTGCCCCCCAGCACTGATCTCGCTGGCTGAAGGAGCTTTTCCACTGCAGGGTGGTCTCCCCTGGCATGGAGGTGGGTGATGCTTTTTTGGTGCCATGTGCCTGAGGTGCCTCCCCTGCTCTTTGCAGCTTCTCAGACATGGACACATCTCTTGTCCCTGCACTTTGCTTCACTGAAAAGTCCTACATTTTCTGAAGCAGTAAAAATTCTGCAAAAGCCCCAAAATTGGTGGACAGGTTGAAGTTAGGCCAGCAGCCCCAGCTAGGAAAATTTTCTATGTTTTAAACTGTATGTCAAACTGAAACACAAACCAGGTGTGTTTTATGGCTTGTGGTGCTTTTAAGACCCAGACCTGCCCTCATACAGATATTTGACTTTCTTTTTTTAATCAAGAGATGCTCTCATGGTTTTACTGGTGTGGAAAATAGTTCAAAGCACAGAACCAGGCTATGACTGACTGAATCCACCCTGCTGTTACTTCTGTTTCCCAGAATCACTCCAAACTACTCTGCTGACACCATAAAAGATGTCCTATGGCATTCCCTAAGATATTGAATGAGGGACTGGCCTCCCAATGCAGCCCTTGGTCCTCTAATGAACTTCAGACAGAAAACTTATGTCCCATGGCTACTAAATTGTTCATGGACAGACATGGCACATTTTGTTTGTAAGTCTTCATCAAAGACAATGGCAATTACAGGGTCCAAAGCCAGTCATGCTGATATCACTGTTGGCTTCTTTATTTGTCTCAGCAAGAATACCACAAGGACAGTGCCCAAACTGTGCCCTCCCTGAGTGTCCTGCTGGATGCTCCATGAGGAATCTGGCCACTAGAAAACTCAAGGAGTGCATGGTTTTGGTGGCAAATGGGCCACCTGAGCAATCCAATTGTTCCAGGTGGGCTGTAAAACAAGAGTGTTATTACTGTGTACAAAGAAGAAGTGAGTGGCTTTGGAGAATTTATTTTTAGTGGCTCAAGCCTTCAACCAGCCCATCACTCACTCAATATCTGGCAGAAGAAGGAAAAGGAATCCACTTTTTTATGATAGATTGAAAACTTCATGACAAAACAGACACCAAAGTGTGCTCTGGGCTATGCAGAGACAAACAGTGCTCAAATACCCCTTGTATTGGCTTGGCCACCCAGATCCCATCCCATGTAAATGGAATAAACAGGTGCCTGATGAACTCTCTGTTCACTGTCTGCTAACTTTATATCACCATCCAGATCTCCCTGCTTTGCCATTCCATCCCTATTCCTTTTCCCAGCAGAATGGCTGCTGCCTCTCCAACTAATTCATTTTATTTGCTTCAGTGATTGTACCTGGCATCCTCTCCCATATCTTCGCTTGGGCTTTTCTTTAATTCTCCCTTCTCTCTGACTTTCTCAGAATATGTTCTCCATGGTATTAAGGATGGATTTACTTCTGAACAGGGAAAACGAAAAAGTCATGAAAATCCTTTACAGTTCTAATTAGAGCTGAGTAATGTGTGTAGACAGCCAGTCTTACCTGTACCAGTAAATGGAGGATTTGGGAATCCAAGTGCCTTTTGCTTTATTACTCAGTGGAGAACGATGAAACTTTCTATTTAATTATTACCAGGAACAACGTAAGCAAGGAACAACTGCCATGGCACAGTGCAGTGGGCTTGGGGAGCTTAAATAGAGGATTTGGGGATCAGCCAGTCCTGCCTGATTTGGCCTCATTTTTCTCTGACTTCAGACAAGCCACTTCCATTTTTCTGCCCCTGACTTGTTGCATGTGACAGGCAGTTAAATGCACTTGTGTGGAGTATTTTAGGGGGAGGCAAGTTTGTCAGGAATCTTGGCAGTGGTTCTCAGGTACAAAGATGAAGGATGAGAAACAGAAGGCAGTAGAGACCCCACAGGTGGATTTTTTCCTTCCCAGAGAATTCCCACAAGACCTCGTGCAAGGCAGTTTATGCTGTGCCTCAATTTTCCATCTCTCAAGCAGGCACTACAGGCAATACTTTCATTTCTTTGGTGTATGTAACCAAGACTGAAACCTTGATGGAACCCTGAAGCTTTGAAAATTAAATGCTCTGTCACCCAGTAAGTTGTTTTCTTCATCAATAAACAACTTTTTCTGACAAAGGAAAAAAGTAGACAAGAATGAATCTGAAGGGAAGGGTGTTAATAGGTTAAAAGGAATCCTCCCAGCTTCCAGAAGGCAATGCACATTTCTCTGAATTGACTGATTGGAGTTGGTTATGGAAATTAATTGTTAATATCTACACATGCTTTATTCTGTTACAAAGAAGTCACAAATCAAATTAGGACAAAGATTTCTCTTTAATTTCTGTGCTATTCTACTCCTTCTTTTTTAATTACTGCATTTTATATAGTTTTTCATCTCAATCTGACAGCTTATTAAGAGGCTTGAAACCCACAAATTTGCGTTTTTTAAAGCCCACAGTGAGAAGAATTACAAACAGTCCATCAATATATATACTTCTTTTGTATTTCTAGTGACAGATATTTAAACCTTAGTTTCAGTCTCTCCACAGTCAACATTTGGGCAAATCCAACTCTATTCTTTCCATGCTTGAGCACTTACAGAGTCACACATGGGGGGGCAAACACATCACCACAGCTGGGTTTTGTTGGCTTAAGTCAAATGCAGACATTTAAATAGATGGTGGAGGGGAGCAGAGCCCCTGCAACAGCGGGGGAGGTGAAGATTCTGCTCTCCTGACCTGCCTGTATACAGAAATTTAAAGAAAATGGTAAGAAAAACAGGTCTGTGTTTGCAGCAGATATCACCCACATTTTCCAAAGACCAAAGAATCCTTGGAGAGTTCAAACAGGGAGGTGTTGTGTGAGTGCAGCCCACGGAATGATAAACACGCCTCGGATAATTTAGGTGGAGAAAGCACACTGAGAAACACAATTTCCATTGCAGCAAGGCTAGGGGACAGAAGTCTGTGTGGTGCTGTTTGTTCCCTGAGTGCAGCAAGGCTCTCACAGACAGCATCAATTCCCTGTGCCAGGATTTTGTGTGTTTTTGAAGTAAGAACCTGTTCCCTTCATGGAAGAGGATGTCACAGTTGGACAAAAAACCTCAGCAGATTAGATTCTGCTTCTTCTCCACTCTAAGTCTCTTTATTTCCCTACTGATAAATTCTTCTTCCAGCACAGCAGTCCTCATTTTTTTCCCTATTCCCTTGTTATCCCCATGGGCACTTTCATTTGAATTTCTGATTTTTTTGTGAATCCAGCTGATTCTTTGGGCAGGTGAAATCACGTATACAAGAGAACTTCGCAAATAACTGGAAATAAGAAATCTCAAAGTCAATTATTTGTGAGCATGTCATAAAGCTTGTTTGTTTTCCTAACTCCCTCGAAATCTCCAGAAAGCAAAGTGCTCGACCCTTTCAAATCATGCTTTGTAACCACTTCTATGTTATAATCAGATTTTTGTTTGCGAAGATGAGAAAGGCAATGAAGGAGAGGCAAATGTGTGGTTTCATCTGCCTTGTAGCCCCCAAAATAAGCAGCCAAGGCAAATCTCCAGTGTCCTCTGCCTGCAGCAGGGACCTGCCCAGGGAAGGACAGGAACTGAATGACCCAACAGAACAGGAAACACATGGAGAATTTCTGAAGGGATAAGAGTTTGTGCGTTTTGTTGTTTAAGCTCCTAGAGAATTGAGAAAAGTCTCCTGAAATGAAAGGTTTTCCTCATTTATCTACTCTAATTAGTCTCATATTTTTTTTTTTTCTTGGAAGCAGAGGATGGCAGTTTCTGAGAGGCAGAAACCTGGACAAAATAGATGAGAATTCAGCTGTTCTTGTGTCTCAGTCTTTACCCCACTAATGCAGGAACTTGTGCTGCCCTTCCTGGCCCTCACTAAACCGATGTGTTTTTCTTGAAGAAGCTGAAACGATGCTTGAAACATGCATGTTTCCATGGTAAATCAGCATTTTTGGTGAAAAAGGTTTTGTACTTGCACTGTTTGTCCAGAGCAGCTGTGGCTGCCCCTGGATCCCTGGCAGTGCCCAAGGCCAGGCTGGGCAGGGCTGGAGCAGCTGGGACAGTGGGAGGTGTCCCTGCCATGGCTGGGGTGGACAGGATGAACTTTAAGGTCCCTCCCAGCCCAAAGCATTCTGTGAATTCTATTTGTAATTCTCTCTCAAAGGTCACTCCAAGGGACCTGCCCAGCTGTGTCCCTGATGTCACTATTCCATGTTTCTTTGCAGGGCATCAAGGATGTAGATCTTGTGTCTTTCAGGAAGAACAGATTCCTGTCAACAGTGCAAAGAACAGAATAATGGATGGTTGTACCTGCAGTGGAAGACTCTCAGCTCTGACAAGTGTGGGCATGGCCAGAAGGCCCTTGGCCATGAGCAGCTGAGCTCACATCTCCTCATGTTTCCTGGCTGATTCTGCTTCAGCCAGACCTTTGGGGTGTGTTAAATGATTGGTTCCTCTGTGAAATAACACATGAGAAAAAGGACACCTTGCTCTTCCAGCAGTGAGATTTTTACTTCTTTACTAATTTGCGCCCTTGAAATTTGCACTCATTTCTACTTTGTGGTGAGAGAAAGCAAGTTTGTGCTCACAACCACCTGTGCATGGCATTTGCTTTGCATGCTTGCACTGGGATTTTCAGGATTACGCATCAGATTTGTTACCTCTGTCTGGTTTAGAGACACAACAGAGAAATCTGGCTGAATTGAGAGAAATCTTTGGTCTGATGCTGGGCTCACCCAGTTGTTTTGTACTGCTGGAAGATCCTGGAACAACTGGCACAATTAGACATGCAGAAGTATTTGAGCAGCAATACCTACTCACAATGAAGCAATTAAGACAATTACTGTATGTTTTATGTAACAGGACAAATGGATCTCACTCTTAAAGTCTTTGAAAATCTCCTGTAAAAGCTCTAATAATGCATTAGTACATTAATCCTTCTAATCCTGTCAAACTACACAAGTGTTTCCATGGAGGGGCTGATAGGAGATCTCAGTACTGAGAGGAGGAGCAGCAGCCACTTGCTAGAGCTGCTTTTCTAACCATTTATCCATGGCAGGAGTTGCAAATCACAGTGGCTCGGTGGTGAAGGGTGGGATCCCAAGGGATGGTTGGGGTTGGAAGGGATCTGTGAAGTTCACCTAGCCCAGCCCCTGCCTCAGCAGGTTCACCTAGAGGAGGATCACATCCAGGCAGGTTTTGCATAGCTCAAAGAAGGAGACTCCATAAAGGAGAAGAAAAATTTTGGAAAAACTCTCTCGACCTTGGTCCTGGAAAAGGATCCCTGACTTGTGCATGCTGCCATTACTGTTGAAGGCAGTAAAAATGCAACAATTTCTCCTGAGTCACAAATCTAAAGGCAGAGGGGCTGTGGTCAGGAGTGATCCAGAGAGGATTGGTGGTCCTGAACTCCCCCAGGCAAGGAGAGTCCCAGCCCGTGCCTCTCTCTCTTACCACAGGCACAACCTGCCACCTCTGCAGTCCAGGTGTTTTGGGGAGCTGAGGCTGGGCTCTGGGAGATGGGCCAAATATCCAATCAAGAAGTAAAAATAAAAGCAAAGGTAAAATGAAGGATATTTTGTAAAATCAAAGAGAGAGGTAGTACAATGGCAGTATCATGGAGAAAGGAGAGAAATAAAAGAAAACTGTGTTTCTATTTACCTATGCTTAGGTTATATCCAAGAGGCTTCTCTGATTCTCCATTATCCAGCTGGCAAGCCATTTGCAATACCTGCTTAATCACGTGCCTCTGCCTCCTGCTCTTAGGCAAAGCTCATGTTCTTAGAAAACTGTCAGGGGAGAAGATGCTGATTTGGATATACAGTTCTGAGGATTTTTTTTTTTTTTTTTTTTTTTTTTTTTTAAATCTTACCTGATACTCTCTACTCTCTTCCAGCTGTAGCATCTCCCTGCATGGATATCTTTGATACCCAACATAAATTCAAATTAGTTTTAACCCTCCACCCACCAGGCTCCTGCTGCCTCAAAGCTTTGGTAACTCCTTAGCATGTTAACCTGTTGGAGGATAACAAACTCTTTTCTGCCTGTCATGGCAGTGCTGAAATCTCAGTGTGAAGCCTTTCTCACAGAGCCAGCCTTGCATTTCACAGCATCCCAAAATTGCCAATCACATTTATACAATAATATACATCTCACTGCTACAAGTAGCTCATTAATAGCTCTTAATTGAGACTAGACTCAATGGCTAAGCAGCCACTTGGAGAAGATAATGGGTACGAGGAGAGTGACCCCTGCGCAGTCTGTGAGAGATTTCAGAGTGCCTGGAATTTCATAAGAGTCTGGGGAAATTATACATAAAATACCTGCCATATCTCACTGAGAATGGGGTATCTGGACTAGCTCAGAAAAAAACAAAACAAAACCAAAAATCTCAATTTTAATTTTTCTGCATTTTAGGTCTTGATCTGAAAGCCAAGGCTAATGCTTCTTTTTGTAATTTAGAGGTACATGGATCCCTCGAGGCCTGTGAATTATGTAGATGTGAGTCTACTTGGGGCTAGTTAAGTCAAGTACTGCTGGAAAATCCAGGACACCCACAAGCAAAGACTGTGCCTTCTTTATTTTCCCAAAAGCACAAGGCAAAAGGAAAGCTTTGGAATCCAGTCCTTCTGCACAGCAGAGCCCATGGGATGAGAAGATCTCTCAGGACACACTTTTGGAAAATGCTGGCCTGACCCTCACCTGGACTATTTATGCTGATTTGCAGCAGATCTGCCTCTCTATGCCTAAATATTGTAAAGACTCACATGTAGCAGACAGAGAACGAGGTGGAGGGGAGGGGTTATGCCCTTTATCCTGTGAAATTCTTTGAAGGGAAAGTTTCTCAACAAAACACTGAAGTTTTTGCTGAGGGATGGTGTGAAACTGTTCCCAGGGAAATGCAAAGGAGGGTGAGAGTGTCATGCTGAGGGGGTGCAGACCCTGTCCCTGTGAGATCAACAAGGAAAAGTGCTGCTGACGATGCTGGAATAAATTAGGAGTGGAGTGGCTGGAGGATGGAGGCATTAGGGTCAGGGATTAGGGTCAGCCAAGCCAGGCTGGTGTTGGGCAGTGCAGGGGAGAGAACAACATCTTGATATCACTGTTGGCTTCTTTGTTTGTCCCAGCAAGAATGTACCACAAGGACAGTGCCCAAACTGTGCCCTCCCTGAGTGTCCTGCTGGGTGCTCCATGAGGAATCTGGCCACTAGAAAACTCAAGGAGTGCGTGGTTTTGGTGGCAAATGGGCCACCTGAGCAATCCAATGGTTCCAGGTGGGCTGTAAAACAAGTGTTATTACTGTGTATCAAGAAGGAGTGAGTGGCTCTGGACAATTTAATTTCATGATGTCCCAACACAGAGATCATCTCCAGCAGGAGAGCAGCAGCAAGGGACAGCCACATACCTGCCCACAAACTTTTAATTAAGGCAGAAACTCCTCTCTCTGAGGGGAGCACTTGGCAATGCCGTGGCAGGATGGGGCTCTGAGCGTGGCAATCCAGGCAATGACTCAGCCAGGACTCCACAGGGACTGGGGAGCTGGGCTGGATGATTCAGTGTTAACAAATCTCTCCCTGCCAGGAGCAGGTTGTACCACCCAGGCCAGCCTTTGGCATGCACAAAAAATATGTTCCTGCAGCTCCATGTAAGTGCAGGCTGTGGGAGGGCTGGTGACCTCAGCTCCTGCTTCTGATGGCAGAAGATGTTTACAAAAATTAAGGTTATCGATTGCAGTGGTTCTCCTCAATCAGCCTATTAATGCTCGTTCTATGTAACAGGACAAATAGATCACTGTGTAAAGTCTTTGAAAATCCCCTGTGAAAGCTGTAATAATGCTTTAATGTATTAATCCTCTTAATCCTGTCAGACTCCCAAAGAATTTCTGTAAAGGCTGACAGGAAATCTCAATACTACCAGCAGAACCAGCAGCAGGCACTTTTCCATAGGTGTCTTAACTATTTTTTGGTCTCCTCACTTCAAAATATTCCTGAGCTGACGGTGAGAACTGCAGTTTGTGGAACCCAGGGAAAGATTTTCAGCTGTTTGGCAGGTTGGATTGTTCTTTAAGTTACATCAAGTTAAATCAAAGCTACAACACGAGGCTGAGGGTCGGCATTGAACAATGTCTTCTCCTGCATCTCCCTCCTTTCTGCTGTGCTTTGTGTGCCTGTGTGTTGTTATAGGACATGAGAAAGCACAACACGAGCCACTGCGATGGCAAGGTAAAAAAGAAGAAGGTTTATTTTCTGACTCTAACTTTTATACTTTTCCATAGGTGACAGTGGATTGGAGAGTGAATGGGCCACCCCTCCAATGACATTGGACAAACCACCAGTACATCAACTTCCTCCACCCTTACAAAGGAATGCAAAACAATATGTTGTTTATAGAAAATGTGTGGGAAAGTTTTCTAACAGAATGTAAACTTAGAAGGCTTTAGAAAATCTTAAGAATCAGGGTGACACCTGTGCTTTGCCTTGGTCCCCTTTCCCTGCTCCTTGCCAGGCACTGGAGTTCCCCAGTGTGCTCCCATGGGTGGTGATGCTCTCCCCCGTGTCCCAGGCTCTGATTCCATCCCTGTGGGCTCCACACGCTCTGCAGGCTGGCTCTGGGAGTTACAGGGCATAAATGCCCTGTCACAATGCCCAGGTGTGTCTTTGCCCAAGTGCTCGAATGTAGAGAATAACTCTGAAAAGGGAAAAATCAGATAGTGAAATGTTAGCAACATAATGGCAGTGCTCCTTTGAAAGGTGGCACCTCCATGCTCAGGCATGTCCCCAACAGTCTGTAATTTAGATGGAGCTGAAGCATTTAGTCAGTAGGATGTTGTTTTTCTACCTTCACCTTTTCTTTAGCTCGTAAAGAAAATGACATTCTGTGTAAAATGTAATAACCAATAATGAATCCTTTAAAGTGCAACATTATCTTTTCAGCACACATTTCCCCTGCACCTCTCTTAATTATTTGATTAAATATGTGCCTTAGTAGGTGTAGTGTTTGCTGGAGTGATCAGGGTGAATTCATTTTCCTTGTACTGAGCAGAAGACAGGGTATTTGGGGATCCTGTGCAGTTACGTGCCTTTGTGATAGAGGAGGTAAAAACAATGACAGCTTTGCAGTATCAGAACAGCCCATGTCTTAACTACAGCTCTGCTTTGGATTTCATTTACAGCACTGCAAATGGATGGCAATTTCAGTAAATCAGCAGGCTTGGATTGAACATAAAATCAAAAACTACATGTTCCTCCCTGCCATCTCTGGCATGGCTGGTGTCCCCACACCTTCCTGGCCAGTTGGTTTCAAATCAGATTTTTCCATTCAAGGTAAAACCAGCGGAAATTTAAGTCCTCTCTCACTATTCATAGAATCATAACATCAGAAAGTGGTTTGGGTTGGAAGGGATCTTAAAGCTCATCCCATCCCACCCCCTGCCATGGCAGGGATACCTCCCACTGTCCCAGGCTGCTCCCTGCCCTGTCCAGCCTGGCCTTGGGCACTGCCAGAGATCCAGGGGCAGCCACAGCTGCTCTGGGCACCTGTGCCAGGGCCTGCCCACCCTGCCAGGGAAGGATTTTTCTTCCTTATGTCTAATCTAAATAGACTCTTTTAGTTTTGAATCATTACCCTGTGGACTATCACAGCAGGCCCTGCTGAAAAGCGAGCTCCCCTCTGTCTGACAGACCTGCAGCTGCTGGAAAATCTCCCTGGAGCTTTCTCCTTTCCAGGCTGAGCAGCCTCAACTCTCACACACTGAGGGAAAATCCATTCTCCCTGGCTGCACCTTTCCCTGGTGGAGCAGGGATGGAGAAGGAGAAGGTAACTTCCAGTGTGGAGCTGCAAAGAGAAATAAATGGACAAACTTTTTGTTGACAAATGGAAATGCACTGCAGGGTCCAGGTGCTGCTGTGTCTGCTTTGGTCTGGGCTCCTCACCTGCACACAGAACTCCCTGCAGGCTTCAGCTGGGGACTCCTGTGATGGAAAACACCAACAGATGAAACCTCAGTGCACTGGGGATGTGCTGGGATCCACCCTCAGAGCACCCCCAACACAAGAGAATGGAAACACAGAGATGCCTGTGACATTCTGTAGCATCATTTATTATTTTCTGGTTTGGCATACATGGTGTGCAAAAGTGTAAAGTTTAGAGGTTTTCATGTAAAAATCAATGTTTTCCCCAGTTGGGCTGAATAATTATTTTCTGACAAAGCTTAAGCTCTGAGTCACCACCAAGAGGCAAAGCTGCCACTCTGGGAGCAGCTCCCAGGACAGCATCTCCATCCCTTCTCTCTGCTGCCCCGGGCAGAGCCTTGCTGGGGCCGTGCCTCTCCCCACTCCCCCCAGCAGATACAGAGTGGCTTTGCCTTACTCATGCATTTTCCACTTTATCCTGTGCATTGATAGTTTATTCAAGCTCCTTTTGCAAGAATAGCATTCAACATTTTCTTGCTAATGCCTTGGCAACAGCATTTTTTTTCCTTTTTTATTTTTTTTTTTTTTGAGTAGTACAAGATGCTGTGCCAAGAAAAATCTAATGCTCATCCAAAAGGATTAACTGGGTATCATAGCAATATCCTGCCGTTTGCCCACAGAAGAATGGAAATAGTTTCCTTTTGTGCAATACATTGGAGAGAGTATTTCACCTTAACTTTTATGTTGAGACTGTTTGTAGTCCAGAGATAAGTCTTTGCAAGGAAATCGATAATAATTCATGCATGCACAACTCGCATCAGCTTCCACAGGACATTAGGTTTTGTATTAACATAAGTGAAAATTGGAAAGTTCCTTTTTCAATAGAGTAGAGATAACTACTGTTAAATGCTACTCCACCTGTGTGTGAGTCCTGCACGAGGAGGCAAAGTATAAAATATGGATTTTTAGGTGCGTTGTTTCCTACAAGCTTTGCTCTGCAAGTGCTTGCAAAAGATGGCATCAGGAATTCCTGACACAGACTGGCTTAGTTAGAGGCACCCAGGGATGGAGGACTCACCTGGAGAATTGTAAATGACCAATTTGTCATTACTTTCCCTGTTGATCAAATTAAAGATGAGAAATCAAGGAGTTCTCAGGTCTGGGACTGAAAGAGAAAAAATGTCTCTTTGGTACCATAAAATGTCTCTCTAATTAGTTGGAAAAATCAACAGAACATAAAATTTAAGGCAAAGAAAATACCATATCAAGCACAGGCAGTGCTGGCCTGGGGAGTACAGACCCACACTTGTTTTACATGGAACCTCTGCTGCTCCTGATGCTTGTGTTCACTGGGCTACCAAAGAATAAAATAAATTATATTTGTGCTTAAAAGAATAAAAGATAAAATATGGAGTCTTTCACTGTTTTGTGATGGGTTTAAAATCTGGGCCAGGTTTGCAATGATCTGTGACAGGTCAGTTCTGTAGCTCAGGTTTATTATGCTGAAAATCTACACTGCCAGGCATATTCCAACATGAAAGAAAAGCTCTGCTACAGCCAGATCTGAAACCAAAGGGGGAAAAAAGCTTCCTATCAGTAAATATAGACTTATATTTGCTTATATAGGAAAAACAGGCTTTCTGACTCTAAGATGGAGAAATAAATACAGAAAAAATAAATAATAAAAAATATTTCTTTATAAATAATAAAAAAACCCCATTAAGATTTCTTACAAGGTACAGAGGCAAGTGTAGGTTCCAGTTTTGTGCTCCTTGCTCTGAGGGGTGCTGAGGAGTGGCTGTGAGAGTCCCCTGGTCAGACCCAGCCCCTGGAGCATCTCCAGCACAGCCCTGTCCTACCTGTGTCTCCCCTCACAGATGTCAGAGCATGAGTGTTTAATTTCCTTGGAGAGAGTGTTATCCTTCTGCTGGGTATGTATTGGATGAGGTTTATCTCTTTTATCAAATAATGAAAAACCAGAACACTCTGGAATCTGTTGTTGACCCAACTGGCACAAGGTATTGCTCTCTGAGCTCTTCTTATTGATGGAAAATCTAAATCAGAAAAACTGTTCTCTTGCTTGGTGTGAGCTGACTCATCTGTCATCACTGTCCCCAGGGAAACCAGGAGCAGAACTGGCTGTCAGGACTGCTCTGCTGGGCAGCCTCTCCAAACTGGGGTTGTGGAAAATGTGGGGCAAACCTCTTGGGAGAATTTCCTCTGGTGTTCAGCTCATTGCCAGGATATGGCTTTGCAGAAGTGGCTCCCACCTCATCTTTGTACCTGGGGACAGGCTGGAAGTGGTGTTTGAGGTATCTGCAACTTTAAAATGTGGGTTCTTCATGGAGACACCCCAAATCTTCCAGTAAAAAAACCCTAATCTGTATCCTTTATTCCTTTGGAAAACTCTGCCTATGGATTTTCACTCTGTTGCAGATTTCCAAGCCCCACAGCCACTCAACTGAAAAGGGAAGAAAACTCTACCCATGAAATCATATGATCTTTCAATGGAAAAGTATTTGTTATAGGCATGATTGGTTCTGTGGTATGTACATTATTTACAGAGACATGCATGTGGGGTTATATATTTACTTCAGTAATTATATGCTTGATGGTGCTCTGAGAAGAAAAAAAAAAGCATGTCAAGAACAATTCAAATAAATATTAAGGCCTTGACACAACTTGTATTGCAGTGATGTGGTTTTCCAAGAGCAAAAATTTCTCCAGCTCTTTGGTATGTCACAAAGGAATAATGAATGCAAATGCTGTTGATGATGACAGTCATTAAAATTCTGCAAATGAAAAATGACTCACCCCTTCGTTAATTCCAGCCCATTGCAGAGGGAACCTGTGAATGCCTTTGTCAGTGACACTGTTAGCTTTGGAAAAGTGAGAAGGTTCCTGAGCAGCTTTTCTGTTCCTGGCACATTTTGTCCTTGTATGGTAGCAAGCCTTCTCTCTGCCAGGATGATGATGATGATGATGATGATGATGATGATGATGATGATGATAAAAACCATTTAACCACCTTTGACGTGTGAAGTGTCTCCAAAAATAAAGTCGGTGTGTGACAGTGGGATCAGGATGTGGAATGAAAAGGTCAGTGATGGTGTCACCTGTGTTCCTGAGGGAATTTGAGGCTCCATTGTGCTGCCTTCTAAGTATAGTGTCTCTGGAGAGCTTGTGATATAAATAGGAAAGGCTGACAAAACATGAGAACTATTTTAGGGACAGAAGGTTGAAGAAGTGGAGGGTTGTTATGAACCTTGAGGCACCTTGGGGCTCTGCTGGCAGGCCAGCACCTCTCTGGGGTGGCTGCTTCATCAGCAGGGATCTCAGTGAGCCTGGGGTGCCACCAGGACTCCAGAAGGAAAGGGAGTTGGGAAATGGGGTGGCTGCTCCATCAGCAGGGATCTCAGTGAGCCCGGGGTGCCACCAGGACTCCAGAAGGAAAGGAGATGGGGAAATGGGGAATTTGGGAAGCTCGCTTTGGCTGCACTGCTGTAGGATGTCTCTCCATAAATGAGGGGCTATAAAGGACCAGAAACTGGAGGCCAAGTTGGCTGGAAGCAGCAGTAGGAATAATTTGTCTTTGACAGAGCTAAAGTCCTTCATTTTCATTTAATTGGATAACGTGAGCTACAACCTTGCGATTTGCTAATTTGTTTCACTGGAATATGATTAGAAGATGTTTTGAGACTCAGCGATGAGGAATTTTAATAAGACATTTCTGAGGTGGGGTTGTTCTGACACCAAGGATTTTGTTACAGTATTTTAAACTCATTGTGACTCTAATGATGTTACAAATGTGGAAGTGAGATAAATATAAATGAATTGCTATTGAACCAATCCAATGAGAAACTTTTAAAGTGTTGTGGGACATATGTAAATGAATATGTAAATTAAATGGTTTGGGTTATAAAAGGACATATCTGAGGAATGGCTCTTTGGAGGTTCTTTGAATCAGCATCAAGGATGCTGATCATTTGGAGCTTTTACATATGTTAATCATCTTGTTCTTCCAGGCCAAAGAGGCTATGAATATAAAAGTGCTAACAGCCTATTACCAAGTTGTTTGCAAGAGTCCTCATAATAGAAACATTAGCTGTATAGCTTAATTTCTACTTAAATAAACCTGCAGCTTTCTGTAATAACTGACTCTGATTAGCTGGAATTGGATCCATCTAAAATAACCAGTGTGATTAAACCTTATCTCATCTTATCTCAGTTTAGTCTGACAGTCCACAAAGGGTTTGAGAGGGAAACAAGTTGTTTTAGGGGTGACAGATAGGAAGTAGCTGAGGGAAGGTGACAGAGGAAAGTGTGAAGGGGTCAGAGGGGTGGGTAGAGAAAATGACGTTTGCAGCAGTGTTTGGAATTAACAGGAACAGCCTTGATTGCAGCTTTCCAAGTAGAAAGCAAACTGTCAATCAGGATACAAGATGGTGAGTGGGCTTGCTTGGGTTGGCTCTGTGGACTATCTAAGTATAGAACAAAAATCTGTAAGTTTGGTTTTTTTTTTTTACCAATAGGCCACAATGTCAAAACTCTCAGACTTCTCCTTAGGGAAAAGACTGTTTCTTGTCATTCTTCGTGTATGACTCAAAAAAACCCCAAAAATAAAAATAAAATTAAAAAAAAAATAAAAATAAAGGAAAAAAAGCCATGTGATGACTGTGCAGCTCAGTCACCCTCTGCAGCAGCTGCTTCACTGGTGATGGGACAGTGCTGAGCTCTCCCTGCACTTGGTTGCTGCAGGTGGGTGCCAACCTGTTCCTTTGTGAATCCCAGGTCAGGTTTGTCTTTGGGAGCTTCCAGCTGTTGAGGAATCCTTTCAGGGCAGGTGGCTGCAGTGCCAGCTCCAGGATGAGCTCTAGGGTTGGGAACCCAAGGCAAGAGGCTGTGACCTGTAAGGACTTAATGCAGATGCCTGTCTCAAAACAAGTCAAGGCCACAGGAGAAACTGTGAGATAAGTCACCACAGCAGGAACTTGAGATAGGAGAGGAATTTGAAGCAGGCAGGTGCTAATTCCAGCCCTAAAGGAGGTGAAAGTTTGCTTAGCACCCCAAACAAGAATTCCTGCTGTGCATGCTGTGGGAAAGGAAAGGCAACCACTGCTTGCATTCCATGCCAGCCCAAATTGGGAACATCTGCAGCCACCCAGAACGTGGGCTGTATAAAGGTGGCACCTCCAGAAGGACAACTCTGGACCCCCATCACCAAGAAGATTTGGGGTGAAGAGGGACTGAGGGGATGCTGTGGGATCCACAGGTGTGGGATGTCCATGACTTGTGTAAGGCTGGTGTGTTTCTCCTGGCACCTGTGTGGGGCTGCCTGGCCATTGCCACCACCACAGCCAGTGCTCCTGGTGGCCCAGAGTGCCACACATGCTGCTGGGTGAGGGTTTTGTGGCCCTGGTGCACATTTCTCATCCCCTTTGGTCCCACAAGCCAGTGACTGCAGGAGAAGTTGTTCAGCAAAGCCTGGCTGATTGTTGTTTCCTTGCACACCAGCTCCAGAGGGTTCTGATGGAAAAAGATCTCTCCCTGGCTATCTTTAGCTCTTGAACTTCTTGCTTGCAACAAGCAAAGACCAGCAGGAATGATGCTCCAGGGCTGTTGGGAATGCAAACTTGCTTTTTGCAGGTCTGCTTCCTAACAGTGAGTGAGTTTTTATTTTTATCACTGTTTAGTTTTGCACTCTGCTGAGGAGAATTGCTCTTAGAACTCTTGGTCATGAGTGGTGGGAAGGGAAACTCATGTTTTTCCTACTTGGAAATCAATGAAGCAAAGAGTGATGCCACCAGTATTTCCATAAAAAAATCTTTTTTTTTTTTTTTTTTTTTTTTTTTTAATCCTTTGAGGAACACTCTTCCTCCAAGCTTGACATTTTGAAATAATAATATCTAATCTAATTTCTGATGTATTTAACTGAAATCTAATTTCCATTTTTTTGTCCTGTAAAGAACAGCTGGCTCTAGGGATCCCTGATAAAGTGGGAGGGACCCCCTGCTTCCATATGCGAGGAACTAATCAATCTGCCACCACGAGCTTACACTAATATCTGTGGTGATTGCAGCTCACGTATAATGAAGACAAATCCTGTTCTGCTGAAAGATCAATAATTCAAGAGGGAAAAGGGGGAGCCAGGAATGGGGGACAGAGACTGCATCAGCCCCTGCCAATAAAATGCTTTTTGAAAACAATGAGCTTTAAGTATAAAGTGTAGGACAATTACTGAGAATTACTGAATGCCCTATGGGTATGAAGAAGACCCTGTGAATACAAAATATCCCCTCCCACCCCTTCCAAAATCCAATTCCTGCTAGGAGCTCCTAGGAGAGGTATTTAGAGCCTATTAGAATGGCAAGAAACCAGCTGTTAATCAGCATGCTAATCCTGGGGTGACATCACAGGGACCAGGCTGCTCCCTGCATCTGTTAGAGGCTGAGGAGGCTGAGCTGGCAGCCTGGCTCCGAGTCCCTCAGCCTGCAGCACCACAAAGCTCTGGCCTTTTCTGGGGACTAGGAGGCATCCAGGGAGAATGGAACAAGCCTGGCATGTGGATGTAGAGGTTTTGTGGTTCATCTGTAGCAGGCTGCCCAGGGAAGTGGTGGAATCACCATCCCTGAAGTGTTCACAGAACATGTGCGTGTGGTGCTTGGGTGATGCCTCAGGTTTTAGCTTTTATGTTTTTCAATTCTGTGCTGTTTTAGTGTGTACTGCTGAGCTTTATATGAGGGGATGCTGAGCTCTCTGCACAGAGCAGGGAGACAATTCCTTCTCCAGCTGGGAACCAAGGACCAAATCCAAATCTCAGGCCCAAGAGCACAAACACTGTGGGCTGCAGAGAGAAAAACAAGCAGGATGGGACTGCCTGGGCTGAAGCTGGAATGGGACAATGAACTCCAAGGTGCCAATGGAGCAGAACTGATCCCAGGGAGAGCCCCGGGAGCGCTCGTGCATTTTGGGACCATTTTGGTTCATCTTGGGTGCAGCCCTGGCTGGGGTCTGGTGCTGCCCAAGGCGGATCCATGGACGGGATCCTTTGAATAAATCCCTGCTTTATTCTTTAACTGTCCAGCCTCTGTTCTGGGTCAGCCTTCTCAAGGCATCGTGGGGACATGGGTTTGTGGTGGACCTGGTAGTGCTGGGGGAACAGCTGGACTCGAGGATCTTGGAGGTCTTTTCCAACTGAAACCATTCTCTGACTTATGACGAGGTGGGAAAAGTGCTGTGTTTGCTCACTCTCAGTGTAGGCAATAATCTGAGGACAGGGAGGTGAGCAGGGCTGTGAGACAGCTGTGCTGCTCCCCCAGAGATGTTGGGGGGTGTCCTGTGCCCATCGAGTGATGGATCACACGAGACAAGGGCCCCTGGGCTGCAGGGCCACATCTCCTGCCAGGCAGGGATCCTGCTCCTCTCTACCCACACACTGCACTTGCCATCAGTCTTAATAATTTATCATACCCATCTTGTATTTTAAAATCTTTATTGGGCGTGGGCCTAGGCTGTTGTCACAACATCTCGAGTCAGATCAGAGAATTAATGTGAGCAGGCATGGCAAGACACAAATCACTTTGGAGTTATTTCTCATCTTCTTTAGAGTGGGAAAGGGTTAAAAACTGCCTGAGACTCTCCTTTTGCTGAGACAAGAGAACTAAAGGTGTATTGATTTCAGCTTGCCTCCCCCCCCAATTTTTTTTTTTTGAGCACCATGATCTTTGTTTTTTGCTTGCCCTGCAAAAGTGATTATTTGACATAAATACAGTTTTCAGTGTTTACAAGTTAGCTGATATAGCAAATCTCCTTGTCATGTGCTCCTGGAATATAGGGGAGGGCTGAAGTTGCCAACCTTGAGCATTCATGAGTGAATTGCTCCTAGAAATCAAAAGCTTTGTTCCAAAATAGCCATGTTTTTCTTAATGAAGAAAGGGAAGAGCCAGACATTTGTTGCTGTATCTTTTCAGACCCTGGAATGGACCACGGGGATTCAATTTTAAAATTTTTCTCCCCAGTCAAAAGGTAGAGACGCTTGCATTATCTTCCTATATTTTCTGAGCTTTATCACATGGCTCTGAAAGCTGGAGTTTTGAGATTAAAAACTGCCAAACAGTGTGAGACAACAGCAATATGAGCTGATGTCATTGCATCAACTCAGCTTTATCTTGATTTTCTTTGGGTATCAGAAGTAAAGGTGTAGGGGAGTTCTGCTGCCTCCTAAGGAATATTTTAGTATGAGCTACATTTTGAGCAGTCAGCTGAAAATACAAAGAAATACAGAATGTTTGCATGGTTTATGCCCCTACTACTGCACCCTTACAGCTGAAGGCAGAGTGAAATGCTGTCTCTGTGTAAGGGAAGGGTGACAAGGCTGTAAGACAGGCCCAGGAGCAGCCAGGTCTGTGCAGGGGAGAGGTCTGAAAGCTGGACACAGCAAAGGCTGCTCTGCCTCTCTCCTGCCTGGACAGGAGCCCAGGAGTGCCTCATCCCTGGGGACTCCACGGAAACAAAGGCTGTCCAGGCAGGCACAGCTTTGCTGGGTGTGTTTTGGCTGGAGTGTCACAAGGATTCTCTTGGAGGCACCCAGGAGCCCGAGCTGGGCTCTGGGGGCACATTGATCCCAGGGCTGGGATTGCTCCAGGAGGGGGCTCGTGCTTTGCTCTCTCTAAAAGAGGAAATGGAATTTCTTTGGGTGGGTATCAGGTTGGAAAAAACAGAAAAGAGACTATGGAACTTGCTTACAGCTCCCCAAACTCCCTTCAGAACATTCCTGGTGTGTTTTCCAGCTGTGAGTAGGCTGAGATCAATTTTATTAAAGGTTAAGCCAGGCTAACAAGTTTCATATCTTGATCTCAATCCCATCTGTTCTTCTGCTGTGGCTGTCCTTGGGGGATCATCCTCTGATGATGTCTCCAGTGCCTCTTGGATCAGGATTCAGGGTCTGACAGGGTCCCTGATCTCCTGCCCAGCACTGACCCTCAGCACAAGGAAGGCTAAACCAGGCAGCTGAGCACGGTCCCACAGCAGAAGGGCTCTCTGGAGGAGGCAGTGTCCCAGTGGGAATTGCCTTTCTGCCCCTCCTCCTGGCTGAGGGCAGCCTGAGCATGTTGGTGAGCATCTCTGGGAAATCATCCTCCCCAGTCCCTGCTGGAATGGGCTGTAGCTGAAAAGAGCAGCACCATCCCAGCATGGACAGTCCAGGAACTTCAGGCAGTGCTAAACTCCCCTCAATGAATCAGGTGGGAAATACTTCACAAGCTTAAACCACCAAACAACCTGCAGGATCCTCTTAAATGGAAACCCATGAACGTGGTTGCTACCAATTTATTTTGAGGGACACTGGGAAAGAGATAACAGCAATTTTATAACATTGCAAAGCTGTGGCTTTGTAGTGGAGGGAATCATTATAACATTCATGAGCAAGGTCCTTCTCATTTTCTTTTTCTCCACTCTACAATTGCAATTCTTTCCATCAGCTGGAGGAAGAACAAGAGGCCAGCATCCCATCTGTTAAGCTGAGCTTTGCAAAATGGGAGCGAGCTGGAAACCCAGTGGACTTGCCTGGGATGCAGAGGCACAGCAAAGGCACATATGCTGCAGTTCCAACTATGTCATTTTACTGCTATATGTAAAACACCATCTGTGGTGCAGAGACCTCTGACAGGAGGGAGGTGCACAATCAACCCAGAAAATTGTCAACTGAAGTGCTGTAAAGTTCTCTCTAAGTGTCTCCATCACTCATTGCTCAAGGAAAGCACCTAAAATAATGGAATTCTTCATTAAAGGGCTGGTGTGGATGTAGGAAGGCAAAACCAGCCCTGGGGTGAATGGCTGCAGCTTTGCTGCCTTTAGGAGTAGGGGCCAGTCCAAACTCCGGGGATTTCACGGAGGGAAAGGGATACAATGCCACTGAATTTAGAGGTGCCTCAGTGTACCACCGCTCAAAAATGCAGTGAGGGGGCTGCTATGTGTTTTCCATATGATTTAATTTGAGCTGTAATATTTTGCCTGAGGACAAATTATATGGAAAACAGGAGGCCAGGGGTGATGGAATTGTACCCTCCCCTAGCCAGGCTGTAATTCACAATGTTATTTGGAGTTAGTCCCTTCAACTTCACCTTCACATCTTCTCCAGGCAGCAGCAGCTCGAAGGCAGGAGCTGTCTCCCACACAGGGACCAGCAAGTCCAGTGACATTCACATCCCAATCCTGTGACAATTTGCTTTGCAAGGAGAGGGAAAGAACTGTGCTTCACTGAGGTGTGTGATGCCACTTATTGCCACCAAGGGACCTGGTGCAATGTCAGTGAGGTACAAGATGGGTACCACGGGCACGCTGCAGCTCAGCCCTGGGTGAAACAAAGGTGACACCAGTGCTGCTTCTTGCTCCCCTGCCTCAAAGAGGGAACAGCCAGACTGTGCTCAGCCCTCCCTCTGTCTGTCCATCCAGGCCTGTCCTCCTGTCCTTTGGATCCAGATTAACTCGGTGAGCCACCAGTGCTCCTAATGCCTGGAAAACCAGAGGAGATCCTGCAAGGGAAGGAGTTCTCAGGAGATGTGTGGGCCAGATTTTGGTCCAGGACCAGACCTTGCTGTGCTCCTGGAGTAGCTGAACCAGCAGACATGCCTAAAAATGTACTAAGCTTTAATAAACCGTCCAAAAGAAAAATTAGGCAGGCTTCTCAAGCCTCTGGGCTGGGGTAAGGGGTGAACCCTGCAGTTTTTGCTGTGGGATGCCTGTGTGAGCAGTGCTGCCCTGCCCACGCTGCAGCTCTCCCTTTTCCCAAGGCTGGCAGGCAGTTGTGCCATGGAAGGCTGATGCCAAGGAGGGGCTCAGCAGGGGAAATCACTGCTCAGTCACTTTGCTCTTGGGGCTCAAGGGAGCAGCAGGAAGTTTGGAGTTTTGGCAGCAGCTCAGTTCTCAGAGCAGGGATAACTCTTGGGTGGTGAAGCAACCACAACCAGAGAGAAAAAACCCTCTGGGGCTTGCAGGCACTTTGCACCTGTGCTGGGAGTGTCAGGGCAGGGCAGAGAGGAAAGCAGGAGGGAGAGGCTCTTTTCCTTCCCAGTTTTATTGAGTTTCACCACTGCAGTTGGTAGAAGTGAGGCAGTGACAGAGACACCAGCAGAGGGTTCAGAGGGAATAAGAATGGTGAGTTTTGGCCTTTTATACAGAGGTGCTGGAATGTGTGCTGTGTTGTAGGATTTACTGCTGGAAGGATCTAAAAAAACAGTGTAACTTGGGCTTGGACTTGGCCTCTAATCATTAAAGACTTCAGGGCTCTAGAAGGAGTGGCTGTGCTTTAGATCCTCTTACAAAAATGACACAGGGAGAAGAACTTAGATGCAGGTGGAAGTCCCATGAATGCAGGGCTGGGGGACAGGGGGCAGGGATGAGGAGCAGGGCAGACAGGGCTGCTCGTGTGGCAGGGTCTGCTCACATGGACCCACACTGGCTGGATGTTCAGTGCATCTTATGGGACAAGTTGCTCCTCCTGCCTCAGTTCTGGACCCATTGCTGTGCCCAGGGCTGAACCCTGCACTCAAATTAAGCTCAAGATGAGTAAATTCACTGAGGGAAATGGAAGTGCTACAGATTAAAGAGAAGATTTTTTGGTAAAGTGCACAATTCCTTTGCTTCCCTTCCTCTCTGGAGGACACAATTTTTGACCTTTGCTGGGCAAGCTGCAATATTAATCATTATTAAAATAGACAGACTAATGACCCTGAGACTGCAGCCACTGGGTGTCCAGTGTGGACTTTCCATCTTCTCTCTCCTCATTTGTACCACAGTCTCAACAGGACAGAACCTGTACTTCTCTTCTCTTCTCTTCTCTTCTCTTCTCTTCTCTTCTCTTCTCTTCTCTTCTCTTCTCTTCTCTTCTCTTCTCTTCTCTTCTCTTCTCTTCTCAGCACAGGGGAACCATCAGAGCCAAGCCTGTAATCAAATTGCAGTAATGTGCCCTGACTGTAATTAGACTTCTGCTTTTGCTCCTGTGGAAGCCACAGGGCTGGGAGCCCGGGGCGAGCAGGGTGTGCCAAGCTCAGAGAACAAACCCTGGCCTGTGCCAATTCACACTCATTTATTATGGGGAATTAAGATAGCAGCTCGAGATGCTGCTCCTGAGCAGAGTACACAAAGTGTTCACAGTTCCTCCCACGAAAAACTGACAATGTGTGTAGGATGTAAAGGAAAGGATTGTTGCTTCATTTGAGGTGAGAGGAATTGTGGTTCTGAGCACTGTGCAGAAAGCTGGAGGCTGAATCAGGGGATAAACTCGGTCTTTTAAGCTCCACCACAGTGATTTTTCTACCACACTCTCTTATCCAAGTGATATGAGGAGAGTTATGAGACAAAATATGGCATTCTTTTTCTATTGCATTGCATTTTTGCTCTGCCTGCCACTAGTCATGGGGGAAGAAAGGCCATTTTGTGCACTGAATATACCCAAAAGGTAACTTAGGCCGAAATCAAAATGTTTTGGTCTTTCTGCACTGGAATACAGAATGACCTGAACTTCTTTCCTTGTTTCTCTCCTTTAGTGGAGCCAAGTGCTGCCATTTGAATTGGAAATGTAGCCTGGCTACAACATGGAAACCCTCCTGCCATCTGCTCCACCTTGATTCAGTGTAAACCCCAGCAGCGTTAACTCAGGCCATAAAACACAAAACCATCAGCACATTCACCTCCTGATGGGCAATCTGGCACAGGGGCTGAGCCCATTCCTTCAGCACCAGCTTATGTGCTGGGATCAAATTGGGGTTTTTTTATTCCCCTGCTTCGCAAACCATTTGTAACTTCCATCCTCATTCTCATAAGCTTTAAGCCAAAGCTGAAATTCAGCATGAGATGCTGGTGCATGGTCCTGTACCCAGTGCTGGGGGGATAAACACTGGGCAGCCCAATTTCTCCTCAGTGTCAGGTGGGGGTCAGTTCAGTTTCACCCCGTTTTTATTTTGATCCCTTGCATGGAGTACTTTCAGCAGTTTTGGGGGCAGTGTTTTAGTGCCTGTCCCAGGAATATTCAACACTTTATGATCACTTTCCTTTGAGGGAGGGGAAGTACAACTTGTGCATGAAGTCTGAGAGGGAGACAGACGCCAATCCTGGCTTGTGCTTGCCCTGTGCTGGTTGCCACCTCATTGGCCACCCCTCTAAGTGAATGCCATGCACGTCCATGTAGCAGATTAAAGGTGCCTTTAATGCTCCTATACCGTGTGCTTCAAAAAGTCCTGAAAGATAGATAGGTAAAGTCCCTTGGCACCCTCTCTAATTCATGTGTTTGTGACTTTAATCCTTGGCTTGATGGTGTTTTAATTGACAGAATGTAAATTCCTTTCTGTGGTAATCCTTCTGGCACGGGGAGATGTGGACAGATGCTCTCAGTTCACAAGACAGCGAGGGGGAGCAGGCAGGAGGGGCTGCTGCTGCTGTAGTATTTGCTCAAAAATTCCCTGATTATTTACTTTTGTGCACTTCAGCTTGTGCCATCCCACTGAAGTTCCCCAGGATCGTGTCTCTGCCTCTCTTTCCAGGATTGCTGTGATACAGCAGCAACTTTTCTTTTTACCCTGGGACTTTTGAGCCCCTCCCAGGGAGATTCTCAAGTAAACAAAGGAAAAAATGCTGAATATCTCAGTGAGAAGAGGAGGAAGCTATATCTGGCTTTTCACTAAAGAAGGAACTCTCTTTTGCAGCAGCTTTTAGCTGAGGAAAATGATTCCTTGCTTTTTTCCCCCATCAGGATGAGAATACCTGTCCCCACTGCCTTAGCCTGTTGGGAGGATGCTCAGTTAAGGAGGGGTCAGCAGCTGCAGCTGTGAAAAGGGATCAGGAACAGCCAGACTGCCCTCAGCCCTCCCTCTGTCTGTCCATCCAGGCCTGTCCTCCTGTCCTTTGGATCCAGATTAACTCAGTGAGCCACCAGTGCTCCTCATGCCTGGAAAACCAGAGGAGTTCCTGCAAGGGAAGGAGTTCTCAGGAGATGTGTGGGCCAGACCTTGCTGTGCTCCTGGAGTAGCTGAACCAGCAGACATGCCTAAAAATGCACTAAGCTTTAATAAACCATTTAAAAGAAAAAATTAAGCAGGCATTTCAAGGCTGCAAGAAGAGTGGTGTTTGGGTAATTTTTAGATTTACTGTAATTTCAAGTAGTTTGGTCTACCCAGCTTATGCAAGCACATTTCCTTCTGAAACCACTTTTCCCTTTTTGGGCTTACCCCTAATAACTGAAACCCCAACCATTTTAGTTATTTGTCATACCAAAAGGTCCCCTACTGAGTATAATCAGAGTTTTGGTACAGAGAGAAATGAATAGCATCTGGGAAAGAATTTCATCTAATCATAGAGGAGTTAATGGGGGTTTATTGAAATATCTTAGTATTTACCACTTTGGGGTTATGAATAATATTTACAAGACTTGTAGATGGATAAATTCTGGCATTTCCAAGCTCCCTTGTTCTGCCCAGTTTCTTTTTTAGTCTTTCTTGTGGTCCTTCTGGCTTTTTTTAATATCTCTGTCAGACACTGCCCTCATTCCCCACACTGGGAAAGGCAGAAAAGGCAAAAGAAACTCTTTCAGTAAAACGATTTTTTCTTCCCAGCACTGCTGGGTCAGCTACATGATTAGATTTCTCTTAATTGCCTTGAATTGTTTTTTATTTTCCAGATAATTGCATTGTCTGTGGCTCTGCCCCACAGGCCAGGGGCTCAGAGGTGGTGGCAGTGAGGCTGCCCAGGAAGAGGCTCCGTGGTGCTGCAGCCCCTGCTCTGCCCTCCCAGAGATCTGCTCAGTGATAGAGGACAACTACAGCTTGCATGTCCTTCTTCTTTATTTCTGCTTGATTTACTTGCCCTAGATTCAAAACTTTGACTACTTCACAAGTTGCTGCTGAAAAACAAGTTCCATATGTATTATTCTTCATCTGCATTAGACACAGAATAAAAAAGAAATGTTTCCATCTGAAACTGTGTCCTCTGAATTAACTTGCAGAGTGCCTGACTGGAAATGTGGGGTTTGTGCAGGTCCTTTCCCTTTCCCTCTCTGAAACATCCTTTTAAGGCTCTGACACGCTGCTGGGGACCAATGAGGACAGGACACCAGTGCCATCACATCTCTCTTCAGGGATCCCTGGGAGCCACTGAACTGCAAATCCTCTGTCAGTGTGTTGGGAAAGAAAGAGCTGAACTTCGAGCATGAAACTGAGGAGTGAGAGTCAAACAAGCTCCAGAGAGGATTTATTTTCTCCAACACAACCACTCAAGAATCAGAGGATTTTTCTACTATTTCTTTAGCTGCCACTCTTCATCTCTAAATATTTCTTTGTTGTGTGAATCCTGATGTCCAGCTGTGGGAATCCAGGGCTTCCCTTTGGCTGCCCTGGGACCCTGGCAGGGGTCAGGAACCCCCCTGGACAGAGCCCCCACAGACACCGTCTGTGATCTCTGTCCATGGAAAAGTTTTCCATCTTACAGGATGAATTACCAGCTCTGAGTGTTTGATATCAGTAAGAATTAAGTGTGGCACGGGTGCAAAAGTAAAATTTTAGGATTCTAGATGAGGGGTCCAAAGGGGACAAGCTGGAGGAAATTGGGTGTGCCTTGTCCTTTTTCTCCTTCTTCATGCCCTCCATGTCTCACTGTGGTGTTGGCATTTTTCTGTTGGTTCAGGCTGGGGACACACTGTCCAACGTAGGTGACAGATATTGGCACGTTCTTGTAAACCCAGCCCAGGGAGTTTCTGGTATTTAATGTTTGTCACATCCCACTGAGGGCAGAGCCCCACACGCTGCCCTGCAGGACAGAGCTGGGCAGGGCAGCAGAACATGTGAGAGATCAACAGAATAAACAACCTGGAAACCAGCACAGACCAATTATGGCTTCTGCTTTGGCAGGGGGCTGAAAGACAGAGACTTTCTACAATCTCAGAATCATCAATCCCACAGATTCTGACATCCAGCCTGCTCCTGGGCTGAGATCCCATTCTGGAGTGCCCAGGTGTGCCCTCCCTGAGCTGTCAGGGCAGGATCTCCCGTGGTACCTGGCAGGAGCTGTTTGCCCCTTTAGCCCCCCAGGACCTCTCCCAGGTGGAGGTGAGCTGCCCGCGCTCCCTGGAATTCAATGGGGGAGAGTGGAACAGCACCTGGGCCCAGAGGGGCTGCAGGGGGTGGATGGAGCCTCTGGTGGCTCTGCCTGGCTCGAGAGGGACGTGCCTGTCCCTGCCCTCTGCTTGTGCAAGGAGAAATGGGGACCTTTATCCAGCACAGGGCTCTGTCTGTCTCATGAATATCCTCTCTGCCCTGCTTATCTGGTACAGTGAGAGAGATTGTCACTCTCAACACAAACACAGGCATTTCTGACAGAAAGGCATAATTTCTCTTTAGATACACTCAGCAAGTCTCAGGGAACCAGATATTTACTACTCTTACGAGGTCAAAACTGTCCATAATCACATCAATGGACCACCAGAGTCATGGTGCAAAATCTGCTTAACTATAACTCAGTTCTCATCTGAGTCTGGTCTGGGAATTTCCTTAAAGAGCCATTTGAGTGACCCCCTGCTTTTTTCCCAGTCTTCAGACAGCAGGAATGTGAGCAGATATGTGGGATTAATGGCACTGGTTGGGGACAAATCAGGTGTTATGTGAGTTCAAGAGGAGGAAATTTCATCTCCTGGAAAGTCAAGCTGAAGTTGCCACACGTGGTGTAATTCCAGCCTTCTGGGCAGCACTGTGTGGGAACACTACTGCTGGATCAGCTTCTGGGTTTCCAGCTGGGTGTCCTCGTGCTGCCTTTATTACCTACAAATAATCTTTATTTGTATCCAGAATGGACTTAATGCATTCAGCAGGACCAGTTTGTCTCAGGGAAACTGAGTCATTTGCCATCTACAAAAACCTCATCTGCTGTTCTGGTCCCCAGGCAGCCCCAGGCAAAGGCTGACCAAGGAATTGAAGAGCTAAGTGCAGGAAGTGGAGATGGAGCCCCAAGGTGAGGCTGTCTTTGAAAGCTGGAAACGCAGGGCAGAAAATACTTTTCTCCTCAGAAATAAACCTTTGAAACAAGCATTTCCTCCATGAACTGGGAGACTTTTCCTGCTGATCTTATGAGGGTTCAAGTGTGGGGTCATGAGATCATTTATGTTGGAAAAGCCCTCTAAGATCAGTGAGTTCAAACATGAACCAACACAGCCAAGCACCACTAACCCACATTTCCAAATACATACCACATGTTTTCTGAGCACTTCCAGGAACAGTGACTCCACCACTGCTCTGGGCAGCCTGTGCCAGGGCTTGACAACCCTTTTGATGCAGAAATTTCCCCTAATATCCAGTCTAACCTGCTCTGGTGTCACTTGAGGCTTTTACTTTTGTCCTGTCACTGACACCTGGGAGAATGAGCATTTCTTGGCGTGGCCAAAGGCACTAAGTACCCACTTGGCTTGTTGGGGTTGGGGATTCCATCAGTTTATCAGTGCACCGAATGCTGATTAGAGCAATTCCAAAAAGCTTTTGGTTTGTAGCTGACTTCACCAATCTCACTCATTTAAGTCTAGAAGACTTTCTGTTTCACTCACAGTTATTCCAGGATGCTTCATGCAGGTTTATTACACAATATTTGTAATTTTTTCCTCTTGGAACTACACTTTTTGATCAATTTGCCTTTCTGAAACTGTGTACCATCCTCTACTAACATCCAGCAAAGCCCAAGGCAGAAAGAGGTGTGAGCAAAAGTCTGATGGGCTTTTTTGAGAGTGGTGGTACAATCTCTCACTTGATGGAATGCTCTGTTCCCCAGTTTGCTGTTCCTGGCATTGAGAGCAAAGGGGAACTCCAGAGGGAAGTGTCAGGGAAGCTGCCCTGTGTGTGTCCCAGCTGCTCTGAGAAGCTCCTGCTGCACACCCTGAAAGGGAACTGTGATATATGGAGAGTGATTTAACATCTTAATATTTATTGGACCAAGTACTGCTGAATATAACCCTTCACTGGTCATGGACTTTACAGTATGGGTTTATTTGTATATTTATTTGTATTTTTGGGAGACTTCAATGGCTTTTGCATTTTCATTTAATAATGATGAATTATCTGAAATCCTGCCCATTCTCAGAACAGATTCCCCCATCTTTGACTCCTGCTAGGATGTTTCATTTTGTGTTGAAAATTGCAATAGGAATTTTCCCTGAGGCATTGATATGTCAGACTGGAGTTTATTATCACTCACAGTCCCAGCACACCGGGGCTGTGTGAAAGGTTTTGTAAATAATATGACATGGGCAGGAACTCATTTGATGCTGTGATAGGTGGTGAATATTCCCAGGCAGGCAGGCAGAGGGAAATGCAGGAGCAGGGAGTGTGATCTTCCCCAGGAAGAGGTGTTCTCACTCTGTACTGTGTCTTGGTAATTAATTAGGATTTTTAGTGGGGAAAGAAGGATTTCAGTGGCTGATAATGGCACAAGGTGCTGTCTATGTGTTGCTAAAACTGCTGTTCTTACACATCTCTAATGAACTAGGACAAAACTTCTGCTTGTGCTGTCTTAAATTCTGTTTCTGACTTCAGTCTGCTCCTCTCCTGGCTGAACATTATATTTAAATATTATTATGAATATTGGTAATATGTTAACATTAATATATTAAGAACTTCTATTAAATATCAAGTATATATAGGGATAGGTATAAATATAGGGAGGATGCTCAGGATCAATTCAAATGTGTTTCAATGTTAAATCCACCCTTAAATGTGGTGTTTGCTCCAAACCCCATCTTTCCATAACCTGTGTAACTTTGAGTTTATTGAATGGAAAATGAGGGGTGCTCTCTGGTGGTGCCTGCCTTAGAGTTAGAAAATTTGTATATACATCTGTATTGTCCTAAAACTCCTACTCAGCTCTTACTAAAATCAGGCTGTATCCATTTACCTTTTAGCTTTCAGGGGTGTGCAGCAGAAAGAAATTAATTTAAAAACATCCCTGCTTTGCCCAAGTGTCATTACCTCGGTGTCTAATCATAGTCCTTCATTTACATATGAGGAAATTGACACGTGAAGAGGTAAATTTTCTCATTATCAAATGATCTCTAAGTTAGGCTGGAGTTATTGATTTGCAATAGGTTTAACCTTGATGTGCCAGGTTTCTCCTCTGAGGGAAGGGGTCAGGGAGCAGCCAAGGCTCTCTCCAGCCCCACACCTCTGCATCTGTGGGAAGGATGTTTCAGCTCCTCTCTAACCTGTTTATTTCAGGTCTTTTGTGCCCACATTTGTGGTAGGAACCACGCAGGCAGTTCCTCCTGGCCAGTTCGCTGTTCCAATTATTTTTAAAGGAATTTTGTGTGCAGCTCAGTTCTCCATCCCTTCCTCTGCTCAGGGGTCTCCTGACATTTCTTAGTGGTTTCAGCATTAGTTTATATGCAGACAGAGATCATGTTTAGTGCTCCATCCCCAAGTTTTTTATCCTTTTTGCCAGTGTGTTTTTCATAGCCCAAGTGGTGTTTCCAGCTGGATGCTGCTAATTGTTTACTATTCAGCACAGCTAAGAATGGGATTTTATTTTTAGGTTCTGTCATTCGGTGTCTTTACATTTTAAGATAAATCCATCTCTGCTCTCTCCCATTCCTGAGCTACAAAAATGTAGGTTTCATTTCCAGCTCCAACTGTTATTTCATTCATGTATTAACTTAGTCTTTAAGATCTCTTGCTTTTATTTATCGGCCATTTCCAGAAGTGGTTTTTATTTCACTGAGCCATAGCGGAACCTCTGGCACAGGCTCTGTCACAGCCCTCACATTGCACGTGGCCTGTTGATCCTTAGAATCATGGATATTCCATAATAATTTGGATTATGGAATATCCTGAGTGGGAAAGTGTTGGAATCTGTGCTATTGATGATTCTGAGATTGTAGAAAGTCTCTGTCTGTCAGCCCCGCTGCCAAAGCAGAAGCCATAATTGGTCTGTGCTGGTTTCCAGGTTGTTTATTCTGTTTATCTCTCACATGTTCTGCTGCCCTGCCCAGCTCTGTCCTGCAGGGCAGCGTGTGGGGCTCTGCCCTCAGTGGGATGTGACAAACATTCAATACCAGAAACTCCCTGGGCTGGATTTACAAGAACGTGCCAATATCTGTCACCTACGTTGGACAGTGTGTCCCCAGCCTGAACCAACAGAAAAATGCCAACACCACAGTGAGACATGGAGGGCATGAAGAAGGAGAAAAAGGACAAGGCACACTCAATTTCCTCCATCTTGTCCCCTTTGGACCCCTCATCTAGAATCCTAAAATTTTACTTTTGCAACCATGCCACACTTAATTCTTACTGATATCAAACACTCAGAGCTGGTAATTCATCCTGTAAGATTGAAAACTCTTTTCCATGGCCAGAGATCACAGCCAGTGTCTCTGGGGGCTCTGTCCAGGGGGGTTCCTGACCCCTGCCAGGGTCCCAGACCTGCCAGGGCAGCCAGAGGGAAGCTCTGGATTCCCACAGGAAGGGACCCACAAGGATTATCCAGCCCAGCCCCTGTCCCTGCCCAGACCCCCAAAATCCCACCCTGGGCATCCCTGGCAGCGCTGGCCAAAGGCTCCTGGAGCTCTGGCAGCCTCGGGGCCGTGCCCATTCCCTGGGCAGCCTGGGCAGTGCCAGCACCTCTGGGGGAAGAACCTTTCCTGCTCTCCAGCCTGAGCTGCCCTGGCCCAGCTCCAGCCGTGCCCTGGCTCCTGTCCCTGTCCCAGGGCAGAGCTGGAGCTGCCCCAGGGAGGAGCTGCAGCCCCGGGGAGCTCTGCCCTCAGCCTGCCCCAGCTGAACCATCCCAGCACCCTCAGCCTTTATTCCCAACAAATAATCTTTATTTGTATCCAGAATGGTCTTAATGCATTCAGCAGGACCAGTTTCTCTCAGGGAAACTGAGTCATTTGGTGCTGGATGTGTGGCCATCCTTGCTGATGCTGGGAGGGAAGGGAGGGGAGAGAACACTCAGTATTTCTACCAGCCTGAAATCTGCCCTGTAGAAGTTGTCTCTTCTGTCTTCATTTCCATCCAAACATATCTCAGAAGAATAAACAAAGAGCTGGAGAGTTTCAATATAAACAAACCCCATTTAATTTTTTTTTTCTCTCCAGATTTCCATCCTGCAAATTATTATGATTTAATAATGTAGCACTATCCTTTTTTTTTGATCTGATGTTTTCTCTAGTGATGCTGCAGGCAAGATTTAGACAAAACAGTGAAGAAGAACAATAAAACAAGATGAGTGTGTTGGACCTCACCAGCCACAGGGATGGAAAACTGTAACAGAAATTTGATTTCTTGGATGTCTCAAAAGAAGGCTGCAGGAGAGGTCAGCCAGGTGGGACCAGAAGGAAGAAAAAAAGATCTCCTGGAGCCAGACACTAATATATGGTTCACTGAAAGCTTTGTAAATATTGTCAAATTCAGCCTTAACTTTTTTGAAGTTACTTATTGAAGAGCCTGAATCAGTGAATCTGCAGCTGATTGCACTCTGGGCAGTTGTATACAGCCATATCCAGCTTTACAAGTGAAACTTGTTCTGTTTGTAATAGCCTTTCTAACCTGACTGAAAACCTTTTCTCCCTCTTGCCATCCTTTGTTATATTTTATTTTTTATTGTATTTCATGGAGTGGGGGGGACTATCCTTATCTTGTACCATTCTAACGTTGTCATGGAAAACTGGTTCCAAAATGACAATTTCTGTCTCTCTTTTCCCCTCTTTCCCACAGTCTCCGGTGTATTTACACATCCTGTGGCCTCCTCTCTGCACCTGCAGCTCTGCCACCAGGGCACATCAGTGGCACCGAGTCAGAGCCACCCATACTGGCCCAGCAGCTGGGAGAGGAGCAAAATAATCCCACCTGAAACTTAAGGAAATTGAGTTGTTTATGTGACTGCTTCTGTGTTCCACTAAGAAATTGTCTGCCTTAATGCAGCTGATGCAAGTATTGAGCACCTCAGACCCTCCGTGGTGCCCAGGATTTTTCAAGGGTTGAGCTTTAGATTAAAATAATTTATAGAAGCCACTTTTCCTTTCCTTCCTGCAGTTTGTGAGTTACAGGATGTCCAACAGCCAGTTTGGAACTGTCAGCAGGGACAATAAAAACTGGCCTGGGTGTCACAAATTGGGGTTTTCTTTCTGGATTCCCCACTGATTATTTGGGACAAGCCACCCCATTGCTTTGTGCCTCAGTTTCCCTGCGTGTAAAATGGGGAT
Source organism: Lonchura striata (assembly GCF_050655825.1). NCBI lineage: Eukaryota > Metazoa > Chordata > Aves > Passeriformes > Estrildidae > Lonchura > Lonchura striata. The sequence continues at coordinate 5,645,087 of NC_140719.1, read as the reverse complement.
AATCCATTTCTGGCTGACCCCCTCCAGCAGCCACAGCTGGGAGGCACCTGATAGAAAAGAGCAGGGTTCTGTGAGAGGGGTTGTGATCACTGCTGCTGCTGTGCAGGGCTGGGTTTTCTGTGCGCAGGCACTGTCAGGTTAATTCTTGGTGGCTGTGTTGTCACTGCTTTCAAATTCCACACTTAGAGCCTTTTCTCTTCTGCTCTGCAGTCTGGCAGAAATCTCCCTTCAGACAGCCAAGCCACGGGCTCATCAACTCATTTAAAACCTAACTCAAGTTCTTTTATGCTTTTTTTCCCCCACCCTGCCTAATCTCAGTTTATTCTTGCTTTATGTGCTTATCCATGAGCTTCACGAGGGGCTTGTTTTCCTGCCTGGCTCTGTGTTTGACTCTGGTGAAAGGCACTATATTAAATCTGTAATAAAGTGTGTGTAAGCGATTCCTGTCACACTCTGCACCAGGGAGCACAGCCCATTATGCAAATGGTCACTGCAAGCTTCCCATAAACTGCAGAGACTCAAAGGGCACTGCCTTTCTCTTGCCCCCAGCCAGCACAGACCTCGGAAAGGGATAGGGAGGATGTGGAAAGGAGCTGCTTCCTATCAGGTTCTTGCATTTTGTTCCTCTCAAAAAATGAAAATACCCTCAGGAGGCAAAGCAAGGAGTTATTATCTCCTGTTTAATACTGGCTAAGATGGCCTAAACTCAGTGAAATTCTTTCTACTGGATTTAGGAGGTTATAGGAGAAAATGTTCCAGCCTCCTTAGCCAGGAAAGCAGCCAGTGTTGTGCGGGCTTCAGTGTGGGATTCTATCCCTGCAAGGGCACACTCTGCTCTGGATTCTGGTGCTGCAGGACTGGAAGGTGGAGAGAGCAAGGTCAGAGGAAGCCACAGATGTTATCCCTTCCACAGCCAGGTAACCCTGACCTGCCACGAGGCTGCAATGGAGCGGTCCAGATCCTGCACAGACCTGCTTGTAGCCACCCTGCAGCAGATACTGCCAAAGCCAGGCTGCACAGATTCCTGGTGGACAGTCCTGAACGTCCACAGTGCCTTCCAAACCATCTCATCCAGCCAGGAGAGAGAACCACATCACCAATCTGCTCACGTTCATTGCGATGTACACCCACAACACACCCCTCAGCAATGGCCATGATGAGACACGTGAGTGATTGTCCACTGACGAGTTCCAAAAAAATGGACACGTCTGAGAAAGTGGCAGTCTGCTGGCAGATAGTTTGCAAACAGAAAAAGAGAGAAATTAGTCAGCTAAATGATTCATCATGGCTTCCTCTGACTTTTTTCATGGCAAAACCAAAGTGTGCACAGCTCCACCAGGCTGTCTCTGAGCTTTGCATTTCCTGCCTGTGATTGTCATGCATATAATATCTCATTACATTTGCTGTTAATGGCAGAGTTGTGCTCAGGTATTGAAAATCCATATGGCCTCTGTAATATTTACAGTGTGACAAAGTAATAAGTCACAGCACCAGCCTCCTGCCATGCACTTCCAGCATTCCCCCCAAGCCTGGGCAGGCTGTTTGTTGGGAGATTTTGGCTTTTAATTAGTAGGATTTGTGGCTTTTAGTGGAGGAGTGTGAGGGAGGGTGTTGCTCTGTGTATGTGACCGTGGTACAAAGGCTGAGAGCAGAAGAATGGGTTAAGTGTGGCTCTGGATGATTTTTTGGCCTCATTCCTTATTGACAAAGCAGATGGAGAAAAGCCCATGAGGAGCCCTTGGTGTGGTGGGGCTGCCCTGCTTGAGGGGAGGGGAGGGAAGGGAAGGGAAGGGAAGGGAAGGGAAGGGAAGGGAAGGGAAGGGAAGGGAAGGGAAGGGAAGGGAAGGGAAGGGAATCTTCCTGCTGCACTCCTGGATGTGGGAGCATTTCTGAGCTGCTGAAATGGTTTCAGGAAACAAGGCTGTGACCCTGGAAATGCCCAGGAGCTGTGGAGAGCAGCCAGGAGCTGGGTAGTGCAGCAGGCAGGGTGCAGATGGTTGTCAGTGGCACTGTGGTAATACAGCTGCCAAGAAATGGACAGAGTGTGAAGTTCTGCTGTCAAGAGTGGGGATAAAATGAGGATGATAGTGAGAGTTTGAGTAAAGGTGTAGATCTGAGAAGAGTGAAAATTACCCAAACCCTGAGATTTCTAAGCAGCTCGGTATAGCTGAGTGTGACCTGGGAGGGGAGGGAAAAGGGGGAGGTCAGGGATGACTGACAGGGACTGGACCTCAGCAATGGGAAGGAAATTGCTGTTGTGAACAGGAGGCAGAGATTGGAGAACAAGGTCAGGGATACAGGAGGAGCGTGGCTAAAGCTGCAGCTCCCAGGGAGAGTGAGCAGAGAAAAGGAGCAGTGTGGCTGTGTCCTCCTGGCATGGCAGGGAGGTGCCTGCTGCTGCTTTTTGTACAAAGCCATGGGCAGCAGTCCCCGTGTTGTGTACCTCACAGAGGTGTTTATCCTTTCCTCCCTTCAGTCTGAACCCCAGGAATCTCTGCCCCACAGAGCCTGCAAAGGTGCTCAGTTCCACCACTGTGCTCAGGGCTGGGTGATCCCTGAGTGCCCCATGCTCCCTTCCCTGTGCAGATGGGGTTTTGTGCCACACGGGACAGGAACCTACTGGCACCTGTCACTGAGGATTTGCTCTCATTTCCAGCCAAAGCATTTCTTAGCATATGAGGACTTAAGAATCTGAAAAACTTTGCAGAGACTCTGTTTCTTGGGGTGTGGAGTGGAAATGGGATCTCCTCCTCCAGGATGTGATGGCCTTTTCCAGGGGACAGTTTAATCTTCTAGAGACAGATGAATATGAGACTGGGTAATCTGGTAATACAAGCAGAAGATGAGGGGAGATGGAGAGAATTTCAATAAAGCAACTGAAAGTAAAGGACATGGAGCTGCTATAGCTTCCTTTTGGAGTCTCTGCTTGGTGAAGCTGAGGTGGAGCTCACTGAGGGCAGGTGAAAATGTGTTGGTTCAAGGGCAAAACCTGCTCTATAATGGAGCAACTAGTCTATTCTCACCTTAGATTGCACAATGATGTGCCTTTACAACTCAATTGCCTCCCCCAACCTAATTCCCCCATTTTTCTTGCTTCTCAGTACCTCTGTGCCCTCCCAGCTCTCAGGCACTTTACTCTTGGTTTTCTTTCCTCCACATTCTCACCTCTTTCTGCACTCTGGAACAGCCTTTCCTTGGCAAGAGCTTGAGCTAAGAATTTGTGTTGGTTGTCAGTGACGGCAGGTCGCTGTTGAGGCAGGGATGGGAATGAAAATGACTCCAAGTTCAGAAGGCAAAGAATGAAAACTTTATTAACAAGTAGCATTCCTCTTGTATAACCAGGATCACTAAGGTGAAATATGATTGGTCTCAAAGTGAAAACCTTTCACACCATTGGTGCACTATGGATAGCAGCACGCTGTGGTAGAACATATCTATAAACAAGCTGAAAAGAAAGAGAGATAATAATTATTTACATTCCTCTTGGACTTTTTCTTAGGCAGAAATCTCTCATTTTCTCTCTGACTGAACTGAGAATATCTATAAAGGCAGGGATATCACCTGGGCTGTGAGAAGCAAAGGCAGGGGATGAGGGGCAGCACAGCCCTGATTTCTGCTTTCACTGCTCTCAGCTCTCAGCAATTGGGGCAGAGGCTCTGAAAGCACCTGAACGGGTGTCCCTGGGAGAGAACACATCACTCAGAGCTCCTGTCACGCTCTCCTACCTGCTGTAGCCCTCAGGGCAGGGAGATGTTCCACTCGGAGCCCAGGAGCCACCACATGGATAAGTCATGGAAGTGTCACTTTGCCATGCCCAACACAAAATCCCTCGGCAGAAGAGCCATTGTCTTGTAACCCCCACAACAAAGTTGAGCCCTCAGGGCTGTTTTTATTCTAGTAGAGATGTCATGTCTGACAGTTGCTGTCACCCTATGATTAGACCAGCAATCAGACCCAGCTTCTTTTGATAGAATGAGCCCTGACTGATTAACAGAGTGGCCTTTGGCCTCAGGTTAATAACAGATTTCACAGCACTGCTACGGAGTAATTATTATTTAAAAAGGTCTTAGTGGAAGTTGGATATTCTCCTATAGGCTTCTGTCCATCTGAATGCAGAATTGGAAAGTAACAATTACAGGCATGAACACCAGCTCAACTGGAGGCCTCCTAGTCCTGATATATCAGTATTCTTGGAGCAGCTGTCACGTGTCTGCATAGATGGACCAAAATATTTGGTTTACTTCTTTTTATGACACCTCAGTGCATGAATCAACCCAAGTATAAAGTTGTCTCAGTCCCTCAGTGGTTGGAATTACCAAGTCACCCTGTGTATCAGTTTCTTCCCTCTGTTGGTTGTGTCACAGCACAGTCCCCTGGCAGGTCTGTGTTATGTGTAGTAGATATAATTTGTGCCATTTCTAGTATGATATATGTGATACTGAATATTTGTTGGAGTATACACATTTGTATTAGGAGTCCCCCACACCCTCGCAGGTGAAGCCTGGTGCATATTAGAACCCGATTTACAGGTAAAAGGATGTGGCTGGCCAGGAGATGGGGATGGGCCATGGCTGGAGAGATTTGGGGACCCCAGGTGCTGATCATGGCATGAACAACCCGGGATGGATCTCATGGAAATCCTCGGGCAGATCCATGGGAATGCAGCGTTCCCGTAAACTTCATCAAGGGATTTACCAACTCCTGACACTGAATTGTTCTTCCTCATCACCAAAAAAGAAAATCTCATTAACCTATGGACTTTGAATGTAAGAAAAGACTGATTGCTGAAATCTTGGCCTCAGGTGGAATTTTCCCTATAAAAACCGCTTGTGCCAGGATGGAGGTTTGTGGGCACAGAGGAAAACCTCTGCTGAGGCTGATTCCTTGTTGCACACCCAGGGCCGACCCTGGGCTCGGCTCTGTTTTTTCCTTGTGGCTGGCTAGATAGAATTTGATTGCAAAATAAATATTTTATTTTTTCATATTAATTTGGCTGGACAAGTTTTCATTTATAACATCTGTGTTCCAGGTGTATCCCCTTCCCTGACTCTTGATTGCCATGGAGATACTCATCTCCAAAGCACCATCTTGTCTCTTTCTTATTTAATTACCTCTCCATTTTCTGGGTGAGCCTTTTGCCAGGGTGGCAGAGGCAGCCCAGACTGGTGAGAGGTGCTGCTCTCAATCAGCTGCAGAGCACTGGCTGCTGCCCATGGAGCGCAGCTCAGGAGCTGCAGGTCTGAGCTGCTCATGGCTCACCAGAACACCCCAGAGCCTCAGGCTGCAGCACAGCAATCTCATATTTCTCCAGCAGGGTACAGAAGTGCTGCTGCTGTCGTGTCTCACAAGGTGATGAGGGAATAGTCACTCTGAGGACCAGGCTTGTGAAGGCACAGATCTGAGATTCTGTTAAATACCATATGGCTTGAGTGACTTAGGTGTCCAAGTGACATATTCACAGTGATGTATTGAATTAGTGTCTTAATCTCAGCTGAAAGTTAATCTTACTTTCCTAGATCTTGTCTCTTACAGCACTTTGCAGAGAAATGCTCAAGTGATGCATTAAAGAGTTTATTGGGACACCAACAGGAAGCTTGCAGTGAAACAGGGAACTGGAGTCTCCTTATTCCCAGACCAGCTTCCTTTCATGTGTCATCCTTCTTTACCTGATTAAAAAAAAAAAAAAAAAAAGAAAATGGAGCAGCAGTGCCTATTTGACCAGTTGTGGATATCTCAGAATCCAGATCCAAAGAGGAGAAAATGGTCCTGCTAATGCCAGTAGAGAAGGTATGGCAATTTCTTCTCCTCCATGCTGAAAGAACCTCATTGAATGTGCTCCTGTACCTGCAGACCTCTGCATCTGAGCAAATGTTTTTGCCAATTAAAGAGTTTCCTGCTGCTGTAGTTGATCCACACAAATGGAAATAGAGTGGAGGCGTGGAGGAAGGAATCATTAAATCAGCGGAACAAAGGCATGAGGGCAAGTTAAAAGACCTGATCTGAATAAAAGAAGCTTCTCAAAATATCATCTCCTTTGTCCTGCCTGTCCTTCATCCATCCAATTCTCCTGAATGCTGTAGAGAGGCTTTGTCATTCTCAATGCCATGGCAGGAGGAGCCAGTCCCCCAGCACGCTGCCTGAAATAGCAGCAGAAAGGGACAAAGTGCTCAGAGGTGCAGCTTGGTCTATGAAGGCTCAGAATTTCAGGGCCAGATCTGGATTATTCAGTCCTCACACACAAAGAGCTTCCCCATCCCAGAAACTCTGTGGGCTGAGCTCTACAAACAGCCCTGTTCAGGTGGCCCCTCTGTCACTGCCCATTTCAGGTGAAGTGATGTGTGTTGGGTGGGTGAGGTACCAACACCACTGCAGTGCTGCAAGTCAGCCCCAAATGTCTAGGATGTCTTTAGAAAGCCTTTTGACCCATGATGAGATTGGGGATTTTTACTCATCTCTGACAGTTACTCCACATCCTTGCTCCTTTCCAGGCTCCTGTTCAAGGTCCATCACCACCACAAGCTTCCACTCTGTGAGTGGGTGAGTGTTTAAGCACTGAGATCATTGCAGCTCTACATTTATTTTATCAGAATTTCTCCTACTGCTGCTTTTTCCTTCCATCCTTTCCTCTCCTATTTATCTAATAATTCACCTCTTGGGTCTGAGAGATGTGACCTGTGTGAGGAACCCAGCCTGAAACTGCTGGTTCAAAAACTCTGATTGAGTTACTTTCCCATAACTATGAATATCGAGCCTCCAGAACTTGTGTCTAGGACATTGCAACATGCCCTGACTTGCAGTGTCAGCAGCCTGAAATTCTGGTACAGGACTTTCTGTCCTCACAAAACACCAGCACCAGAGGCCTTTCTATTCCTGTTAGTATTTACAGGGGTCTCTTTCCACATGAGAAAGCAACCCCAAGCCAGGCAATCATTTCGCTCCCACAGACCTTCTCCACTCCATTATCCAGTACATGCTTTTGTGCATCTAAAGCACAGTTCAGGTGTGTGTGGATAGAATGAAATCAGGCTGCTGAAGTCACCGTGTTTCAGATGGATAGAGCAGAGCATGGAAAACAAAGTCTTTGCGCTGCATTCCTGCAAAAAACGAGATGGAGTTATTTCTTCAGCCTAGTGGAAGGTCATAGAATGGTCTAGGTTGGAAGGGGCATTACAGCCCATCTCATTGCAACCCTGCCATGGGCAGGGACATCTCCCACTGTCCCAGGTCACTCCAAGTCCTGTCTAGCCTGGCCTTGGGCACTGCCAGGGATCCAGGGGCAGCCACAGCTGCTCTGGGCACCCTGAGCCAGGACCTCAGCACCCTCACAGGGAAGAGTTTCTTCCCAATATCCTATCTCTTCTCTTTCAATTTGAAGCCATTCCCCCTTGTCTCATCACTCCAGGCCCTTGTAAAGAGTCTCTCTCCATTTTGTAGCTCCTTCAGGCACTGGAAGGCCACAATGAGGTCACCTCAAAGCTTTTCCTCTGCAGGCTGAATCCCAGCTCTGCCAGCCTTTCCTCACAGCAGAGCTGCTCCATCTCTCTGACCAACTTGGTGGCTTCCTCTGGACTAACTCCAACAGGTCAATAAGGTAGGGAAGTTCAGATCCCACAGATTCCCTTCATTTTAGGAGCTGTGGCTTCTGCTAGAGTTGTTTTTTTTTTTTGTTTTTTTTTTTTTTTTGCCAATCCATGAGCAGAGCCCAGCAGGTCCCTGGCTTGTAACCACCACTATTCCCTGACCAGCAAAAGGGTTAACTGGACCTTGCTGGGGAGGGACACTGTGTCTGCATATGCCATTTCAAAACCTCTGAGCATTTATCATCAATCCTGTCTCCCACCTAATGAGCAGCTAAAGTGATTTTCTATTGCTTGTAATTCACCAGAATTGTTCTAACTGTTGGAAGAGGCAGAATTGACAGGCTAATGCTGCTGCCCGCCTGACTGTCTCAATGGCTCATCCGAGGGTGAGCTGATTGCTGCCTCCGTGATCAGCAGAGGTGCTTCAGACAACATCATTTCAGTAATACATCAACAACCTGAAAGCTGAAAACAAAGGCCAGAGGAGAGCAATCATCAGTCACGATGCAATGCTTAAGGCTAAAATAGGTCGGGCTGAATACTAAAGAGTGTAAAGAAGAAAAAGTATTCACCTCTATTCCCTGCTTGTTTGGTTTTTTTTTTTGTTTTTTTTTTTTTTTTTCCCTAATTGTTTTTTTTTTTTTCTTTCTTTCTGTCTCTGTGTCAGCCTCCAGGCAGAGTCCTGGTGGTTCTGGACCTTTCCTTCCCTAAGCAGACTGGATGAAGGTGGAACTGAGGATAGAATGAGCCAGTCTGGTTGTCTGATTGGGTTTGTTGCTGCCCTGGTGGGTTTGTTGCTGACTCTTAGAAGACAGAAGAGTGGAAAGAGCAGCACTGAGTACAGATTAGTGCACTGGAGAAGACTCAGCCTGAGACAAGTTCTACACGTGTCAGAGTCAGTGTTTGCTGCTTGCTGCCCTTCCCTCAGTCCCAGATAATATTCAGGAATTAATATTCTCAGGGATGCAAACCAAAGGTGCCCTCAGATCTGTATCCTAAGTCAAACTATACAGATAAAAATTCCAAACATAAACCTGGCTTAAGAAGCCTGAGATTTTATGTTTACACATATATGAGTACATACTTATGTGCATATATTGCCCACACAACTTATGGATTTCTTTAGGGAAAAAACCTAAAAAGCCCATATTTGAGTTCTCACTTGGTTGTATTAGCTGAAACTTTCTGAGAACTCCTTAAATGACTGGACTGTAGGAAACAAAAAAAAGCACTGGGAAAGCTGATGTTACAGGTAACTCTAACTGTGGCTTTTAGCATTCTGGATCCAACTCCTTTTCATCCTAATCCCTTTTCTTGCTGAGGACGTGAGTGAGCAAGCTGACCTGATTTTTGTCCAGGTGTTCCACCACAAACTCAGCTGAGCAGGAGATGCCTTTTCATCTGTCCCTTTGCAGGCACAGGTGGCTTTCCTGGGAGTGGCAGTGGCTGCCAGTGTGGCTTTCAGGATCACTGGAAATCAAAAGCTTTCTCGCATCATCAAGCCCAGACCCCAGGGAAGTCATTTTTACATGGAGCTTTTGCATCCAGCTCTCCATATCTGAGCCAGACAGCTTGAAAACTTGAAATACAACAGCAATTCTTCTATGTCCAGTCCATTCTCTCATCATCGTTAAGCTCAACCACAGATGAAATTTGAAGGGATTTTTCCAGTCACTGTCATCAAAGCCAGCCTCTAAAGAGAGCTCTGGGTATTTACCCCATGCTGTGTTTATTTATTCACCAAAAAAAATGTACTTTGGAGTACAAATTAGGTTTTGAACCTAATTTTCCATGTGTGCTTTGTCGGGTGTGTAAAACCTGAGTCTGTGTGAGCTGACCATGGTGCTGTCTTAGCAACTGCTGCCTTGGCCTCAGTGGAGGGGATAATTACACTAATTTATTCTGCTAGAATGATGGCTCTACCTTCAAACTTTAGCGATGATTGAGAGACAAACCTTGTGCTTTTTTGAAACCAGAGGTCCTGGATTCAATTTTTACCATTGTGACCCAAAAGGAGGCATCATGCTGTGACTTGCAATGGGTAAAAATAGCCAGGAACGGAAAGGATCAAATTCCCTGTCACAGGAACACAAATTACTTGTGCTACACAGATGCTGGGGATCTTTAGATCCCATATGGTTGGTGTGTACTAATGTAAAGTACAGCAGGAAGAGACAGTAGCCAAGGTGGGATTTGATCCTGTGTCTCCTGAATCCCAGGAGAAAATGCTGACTGTGGAATAACTTAAATAGCCTCACTAATTGCTTTTCTGGGAATCGTCTGCACCAGTCGTAGTTTTAGGGATGGTTGAGGGCACTCAGGAGATTCCTTGGGGGACTTATTTTTGTGCTTATCTTTCTTTCTTAGCTTTTAATGCAGAGGGTGGCTGGAGGAGGAGCTGGATTGCTGTGGAATCACTGATTTAAGGAACATCTCTTGCTCTGATGACTACTGAGTGAACCTAAAGATTTTGCTCTCATAGCCTGGAGCAAAGAGTTAAAGTTGCCAACATCTTCCTCATTTATTCACAGAATAAAGCCCCCTCATGGCAATTAACCACATCTCCATTTTCTTTGGCTGGCTTGCCATTCAAACTGCTTGTTTTTCTACATCTGTGTTCATAAAATGTCTCTAAACAAAGAGAGAAAGGCAGAAAAAGCAGGAAGCTCATCTCCAAAGGAGATTTAAATAGAAAGGATGCTTAGATTTAAACAAGTGTCCCCACATCCAATAGTGATGCATTAAATCACTGAAGTTCCAATAACTCATACAGTATCTCCATGGAGATGTGCACCATATGGAGTTAATTAGTAGAACAACAAAACAATCAATTAGTTCCTTAATTAGTTTTACTAAGAAATGATAACAAACACAAACAATTTATTGAAACAAATACCCAGACCACAATGATGGTTTAATGGCCTCAGTGAAACTGGCTCCATGCTGAGCCCCTCAGTGTTGCTGGGATTGATTTTGGAGATATTGAGAGTAAATGTTTGCTTTGGTCCAGCCAAAATGTTTTATCAGTGTGATCAATTATTTACAGTACTAGAACAGAAAGAGGAGATTGCTGAGAGGTTTTCATTTAAAAAACACATGAAAAAAGAGGGGAAAGAAAACCTTAAGTATTAAGGTTGCATCAAGCCAGTATTTAACCACAAAGTGATGTGGGGGGATTAAAACAACAGGGATTTGCTCCAGCATCATTTGATCCTAGAAATAAATTGACTTTCTGTATCTTATCCAGGTTGGTATTTTTGGTATATACATTACTTGGAGAAGAGTGGATCGGGAATGCACAGCTCATCCATTAACTCAGACATATTCAAAACAAAGTGGTGCTGGGAAAAGGGATATTGGCAATGAAGTAGTTGGATACAGCTCATGGAGGTCAGAATGTTCAGGGGGAATTGGCTGGGGTTTTGTGCTGATCTGTATCGAAGGTATTTGTATGAGATTGGTTTTTTTGCATGAAGGGAGACATCTCCACATATCACACCTGACTGGTGCTGATATCAGGAAGGACTCGAGAGCTCTGGAGAATGCATTGCCTATGCCACCAAGAACAGTAAATATCAGAATTAGCTCCTTTGCTGCACTCAGGGCTGTGATTAATTGCTTGTTAACAAGATGTTCAAAGTACAACGATTTATCTGAGTTTGATCAGGCAGATTATGGGATATAACATTTTAATAAATTCATTGTGACTATAGATATATGTTAAAATGATAAATAAGCTGAGCTGCTATAGATGTTTTAGATCCAATAAAGCTATTTTTAGAATTTGTTTATGTGATGGACTAACCTATTATTTACCGAGTTGCATTTTTATGAACTAATAATTTTCTTTAAAAATAATGCCCCGACTTTAGAATGGTGTTTTATTACTATCATCTTCCCCATAATTCTTCTTTTCCCAATAAATGGATCTTTTTTCTTAAAAAAAAAAAAATAAAATAATCCTATTTTTTGCAGCTTTGGAGAAGGCTCAGCCCTTACAGCCAGAGGCTGTGTGGGAGTGATGCTCAAGATGCAGATTGTGAACAGCCATGCCCAGAGGGGACAAATCTGGCATCATTCTGTGGGGAAAACTTCTCTGAACAGCCTGTCCCAGCTGGGACATGACAGCAGAGGACCAGCTACTGAAAAGGGCTGGCAGAAAGAAATGCAAACTCCTGTGGAAGTCACCAAAACCACAGCAGCTTTGGTTTCTCTGAGCACTGTGTGGAGATTTGAGGCTGTGTCCTGCTGGAGCGGGGGCAAAGAGAACCTCTCTTTATGCCCTGGCTTTAGGAGCTCAGTTTCCCAGCTGAGCAGGCTGAAGGTGGTTCCCAAGACAGCCTTTCTTCAGGAAATGGCTTCAGGACTGACTTCCAGTCAAGAGGAGGTGGCTCTGTTGGTCATGGTTGCTGTCCCTGAAGAGTCTGATTTTAAAAAAATCAATCCCTGCTTTCCAGCTCTCAATACCTATGGCTTTTTGCAGCACCTTCATTTGCTCTGCTCCCATTTTTGGAGGCCATATTAAATACCCTTGTGAGTACAGCTTGTTATTTTGATAAGGAATAGGAATAAAATGTCATTTTCATCTGTGTAAACCAACTCTTGGCTTTGTCCTGCAGGACATCATGAGGTGTTCCAAACACAGAGCCACTGTCTCCAGCACCCCAGCAGCTCCACTTGGGGGCTGAGGAGCTGAGGATAAATCACTGCTTGCAGCCAGGCTGGTGGTTAGAATGTAAATGTCTAAACTTTGGAGAAGTGACCTCTGTTAAGTGGTTTAATGCAGTCTGTTGCCAGGAGCTCATGAATTCTGTATTACAGCAAGTAGTTCCATGAGATAGCAACTATCTTACTAATAAAACAACCTCAACATATTTATCACAATAACTCAGACGCAGAGAAAGTATAAATATCTTTGATACTGGGAAATGAACTGGCTGCCTATAGGCATCCTCTTTGCTTTATTGATTTAACCCTTCACAGGTGTCTGCCAGGGATTGGTGCAAACCTGGTGCAGTGGAAGAGCTTTGAAAGGATTAAGGAATGATGCTGTGTGCCTGCACAACCTCTCCAGTTCAGAAGGATTCAGAATGCTTTACAAGTGTACCAGCAGACCTGCATGTTGGATGTGACAAGCATTGCCTCATCAGCTGCCAAAATGCAGCTGTTTGTGAGCTCAAGGTACAGCAAACCAGACCTCTTGCACTTTGAAGTGTATTTAGGGGTGGGAGTGAAGGAGAAAACTCCGTCCAGCTGAGGCACTCTGAATAATTTCAGGGGGCAGGAGGCTGATGCTGTTGTTTGACTCAGCCATCAGGCCCACAGCAATGCTTGGGCTCACCTTGTGCTTTCCTGATCCTGCTGGCCAGAGGGTCTTGGGTGGGTTGTAACAGGTTTAAGGTGCCAAAAGAGGAAAATAACACCCAGAGAAGCTGTGGATGCTCCATCCCTGGATGTGTTCCAGGCCAACTTGGATGGAGCTTTCAGGTCTCTACATCCCAAACCTCCCTGTGATTGTGTGGTTCTGTGGCAAGCGACCTCCTGAGAATGCAGCAATGCCTGGCTGCTCTGAATGGGTGTGCTGCTAGAAACCTGTCCCCAGTGACCTTGGTTTTCAGTCCCCGTGACACATCAGGCCCGTTCTGGTGGTTTTTAGAGGGTCACAGAGCCAGGGGACACTTGCTGAGCACAGCCACCAGTCCCTGTACCTCAGATCAGGCCTGTGAGCAGCCCTGGCCCTGTCTGACTGGTGTAATCTTGTGTGACCAGAGGCTGCAGCGGTACTGGATGGGTTTTAGAGCCCATGGATACAGTCAGGTAGAGCTGATTCCTCCGCTCCTTAAGGGATTTAGGACAGGGAGACTTAAAAGTTATTATGGGCTAGCTAAAATCTCTTGTGAGTGATCAAGTCTAAGTGATAAAGATAGTCATGTTCTGGAGTGATAAAAGCCCAATTTCACAGGCCATCCACACTGATTTTCTTGAGACAGATAATGTTCTTACCACACACATCTCCCCATCTTCTTTTTTTTTTTTTTTTTTTTTTTTTGGTTAAGTTCTCCCTTCTTTTTAAAATGAAATAAAATGTTGGAGTTGCTGAAGAAGTACCACTTTTAATGGTCATTTTAGCCCTAGAAAAGGTCTTCCAGTATTTCAAGCACTGGCAAAGTTTGGAGAGAAGAAAAAAAGATTTTTGAGTTTCTTTTCCTTTGAAATATGGACTGGATAGAGAGAAGGTCAGTGCTGGAGTAGCTGAAACAGCAGGGGAAGAGAAAAATGTCAGGGCTGCTTTTTATTGGTTTTATGATCCTACTTAGACCCACTAAAATGTGTCAATTTCAGATATAAACAACTTGAGAGAAAATGTGGTAACATCACTGCCATGTGGGCAGTCCTGCTGAGCCGCACTTCTCCCCACAGCCTCACTCCGTGGTGCGTGCACAGACCTCCCCTCCAGTGTGGGGAATCATTTCAGACTGTCTGTGGTGCTTGAGGCATGGATTTAACTCCTCTGTATTTATCTGTAGTGGGAGCATGTTTTCAGCTGTGAAATCCCTGTGAAATGGGGATTTCACTGCATGTTGAACTTGGTGCCCTGTGAATAACCAGGGGCCTGTTGCAGGCTCTGCAGGCTGGAGGCTCTGTGCTCAGGGTGTCCAGGGCACCCATCCTGCTGCTCACCAGGCACTTCTGTACTCCTGAAAAACGGGAGCCACACTCACTGCACCTCTGTCTTTGCTCCCTGAGTGTAGAGGGATCACAGAATTGCAGAATGGTTTGGGTTGGAAGGGATCTTAAAGCCCTGCTCGTTCCAACCTCCTGCCATGGGATGGACACCTTCCCCCAGCCCAGGCTGCTCAGAGCTCCGTCCAAGCTGGCCTTGCTGCACAGCAAGCAAAAAACTCTCTGTGTTAACCTCCAATTCACATGTGAGCAGAATTCCCTGCTGGCAGGGAAACACATCCCAAAACCAGGCCTGTGTGCGTGATTTCAGACTGATTTTATTAACCCTAAAGGCTTGCAGCTGCCCCTGGGCTTTGCTGTGCCCTGGTCACTGCAGAGCTGCCCCAGAGGGGAGGAAGGGGCAGTGCCAGGGAGGAGCTGCTGAGGTGAGAGGGGGATTGAATCTCTCTCATTTGCCTGTTTCCCACAGCCTGCACACAGGTGTGCATTTGTGTCAGGGCCAGCTGGTGAGATGCCAGCAGTGTGAAGGTCCTTGTTCCCCCAGCCCGGCAGCTGAAGAAGGGCTGGAATGTGTGAAGTCGGGCTTTCAAGGCTGTTTATTCTTTCTTATCTATAAAATTCTCTCTGACCTGCTGAGGTTCGGCTAGTACAGAAGCCATGACAGTCTGCCTCAAGTCTTGGGCAGCTCCCACATTATATACAAAATTACGTATTGCGTGTTTACAGATTTGTGCCAATGCCCACCACCTATGTTAGACAGTGAATCTCTACCTTAAACCAACAGAAAAGTGTCACCACCACACCAAGACATGGAGGACAAGAAGAAAGGAAAGAAGGCCAGGTCACGCCCAAATTCCTCCATCTTGTACCCCTGAAATACATTCTAAAAAACCCTAAAATTCTACTTTTCCACCCTGTGTCAATTCACCTATTACACTACTCAAACCCTTTTGGCTTGTAATTCCTCATATAGAGTTGGCAGCCTCTCCCACAGGCTAAAATGGAAGCCATGGGTGTTTTTGACTTCTTGCCAGGGTCTCTGAGCCTCCTGCTGGGGTCTGGAGACAGGCAGGGCAGCCAGAGGGATGTGCTGGACTCTGACACATTTCCTCAGCCACCCTTTGCAAGGCAAATGCAGTCCCAGGACGCTGCAGCCATGTTACAAAGGGAAAGGGATTCCTGACAGAGATAGAGCTGGAATTAAAGTGCCTGGTAGGGGCTTCCAAACCCACCTGACCTCGCCACAACCCACAAATGGAGACTTCTGGGTCTCAAAAACTCGTCTCTCCCTTGCATATTTTTTAATTTTTTTTTTTTCCCAAGGCTCTTAGACAGATGAAACCTCAATTATCTTAAACTCAGAGCTAGGCAAACTGAGACAGCTGTCTGAGGACACGACTGCTCTTGCCCATTTAGATCAGACACTTTGTCTCTAATCTTTTCAAATTTTTCTAACACACACTTTATTTTTTAATGTCCAACTTTTTTTTTTCCCCCCCTGGAGCTGCAATCTTCTAAACCACTGACAACAAAAATCCTTTTGCTGTCTCTGGTCCATGCTGTTTTCCCAGCTCAGGGACATCTGCAAAAAGAAGCAGTCCCACTGCAGACTGATCTCTCTTTGCATAAATACAGTGGTTATGGAAAGGTGTTCATTCCATTTTCCACAACCTGTCATGTTGACTTTATAATGAGCCAGTTACTGAGTTCTGGAAAGCAGATGGAAACCTCTGCTGACAGCCCCTGTCAAAGGAATGGGCAGGAAGAAGGGGAAAAGAATTGCTGGATATGAACTCCTGGTACTTACATGGACAGTGGCAGGAACTGAGGAAAGATGCAGGTTTTGAACAGGATTTAAAGGCCTGATCAATCACCACAATGATGGAAATGCTGCCATCAAATAATAATAAAAAGATCTATAACTGGTTTTATACCATGAGTTATTTTCTTCGCTGGCACAAGTGATGTGAAGGTGGTGTTTTGGAAAGAGAATCAAGCAGCAGGTAATCAGTCTATTTACATACTCTGAGCCACAGTGGATGCAAAACCCCTGAGGAAATGGCAGAAAGGAGCATTAGGAGAACTGATTTAATCTCTGGTGTTATTGGCTGCACAAGCCGGGCTGTTTGATGGATATACATTTATATTGCTTCTCTCCTCTTTCAGCCAGGGCCTCACCCAGCATCATCTGTCACCGTGCCCACCCCTGGTGACAGACAGCCCTGCCGAGAGTGCCCTGCAGGTCCCACCTCAGGATCACCCTTCCCAGGCTGTACCACTCTGGATTTCTCCATGGACAGGGCATGGAGCTCCCAGGGAGCTGTGCTGGCAGCATGGGCAGCTGCTCCGCCCTGGGTGTGATGGAGTTTTCCAGGAGCAGAACATGCTGTCTATGCATGGTTATAAAAATCCAGGTGCAATAGGAGGTGGTAGAGCCTCACCCAAGAGTTCCAGCTTAGCTTTCTAAGGAATTGAGATGTCTGTGATAGTCCAGGCAGCTACCAGACTGCACATAACAATGTCCAGACCTCTTGGCTTGTGTCAAACAAACTTGGCAAATGGGTCAAGGTCTCAAAATATTTAAATTCTTGTGGGAAAACAGATGGATGGAGGAGAAGAGAAGCCCTAATAATAACCTCAGGCTGTAGTGTTAGCTCAGCTCTTAATAGACATCAGGAATTTTAAAGGGGTATTGAATCCTAAGACATAAATCCTTAAATTATCCAGTTTCCTTGGTTCTGCTGCTCAGGGAGCTGCTTCTTTAATCTGGTATTGTTTCTGAAACTTAAAACCCTTAGGAGAGCTTCCAGGCAGTCTCATTCATCCTAAACACACTTTTTTTCCTCCCCCCTGATGATATAGTTAGAGCCAAAATCCCTCGAAAATAAAAACTAAAAAGATGATGACATTTGATGTGATAAATCCTAATGCTAAGTGGCAGAGGCAGCCGCAGTCTTCCTGATGACAATCACCAACCTCAAACCGAGCTGACGAGCAGCATTAAGCAGGACAACAGCCAGATGATTGTCTTCTGTAATTTTGTTGAGGAGCACAAACAGGAGGATTCCAAGGGGTGGTGTGTGTGTATCTCTTCCTGCACTCAGGGAAGGCTCTGCTCTGCTTGACTGGGTCCATGTGGGCATGCAGGGCATCCCTCTGGCTGCCCTGGGACCCTGGCAGGGGTCAGGAACCCCCCTGGACAGAGCCCCCAGAGACACTGTCTGTGATCTCTGGCCATGGAAAAGAGTTTTCAATCTTACAGGATGAATTACCAGCTCTGAGTGTTTGATATGAGTAATAATTAAGTGTGGCATGGGTGCAAAAGTAAAATTTTAGGATTCTAGATGAGGGGTGCAAAGGGGACAAGCTGGAGGAAATTGGGTGTGCCTTGTCCTTTTTCTCCTTCTTCATGCACTCCATGTCTCACTGTGGTGTTGGCATTTTTCTGTTGGTTCAGGCTGGGGACACACTGTCCAACGTAGGTGACAGATATTGGCACGTTCTTGTAAATGCAGCCCAGGGAGTTTCTGGTATTTAATGTTTGTCACATCCCACTGAGGGCAGAGCCCCACACGCTGCCCTGCAGGACAGAACTGGGCAGGGCAGCAGAACATGTGAGAGATAAACAGAATAAACAACCTGGAAACCAGCACAGACCAATTATGGCTTCTGCTTTGGCAGGGGGCTGACAGACAGAGACTTTCTACAATCTCAGAATCATCAATACCTCAGATTCCAACAGGTCCAGGGCCTCTGCTCAGTTATTTTTAGGCCAAGGTCAAAGATCAGCACGTGTCCTGATGCCATCAGGCTGACAACGAAGCCAATCCAGCATCTCCTGTCCTGCCGAGGTTTGTGTAGCCAGCATCCTTCCCCCCTGCCTTTGACTTTCCAAGTGAATAATCAGTAACTGTTTACAGCTGTAGGCAGCCTTGAAATTCCTGTCTAGCCCCAGAGGGTGGCCTTTTTCCCCTCTCCCACCACACCTGTTAGTTACACATGCAAGTGGGATTGTCAGCCTCAGGGATGGGATTTATTGTCCTGGGAGTGTGAGGGAAAGAGGGTTCAAGTGCAGTTGACAGGAAACCATACAGGAGGATTTGAGGAACTGAAATGCAGGATGGTGGAAGGAGGAATCCTATCCCAAAGTCTGAGTCCCACCTTCTAAGTCTTTTTTTGACCTGCCCTTTCCTGGCTACTGCAGAGGAGTGACCTGTGGGTGTCTGTGCTCCTGCTGATGCTGCAGTGCTGGGTGTGAGCACTGAGGCTTGTGTTGGGCAGGGAGGTGAAGAGAGAGACAAAATAACCCCTAGGAAATCCTTGTTCCAAGTTTCTGGTCTGTTCCATGTAATATTTCCCTGTGGACTGTGAAGGAAATTGGAGGGAGACCCTGAGAAGGGACTGGAGGGCCGCAGGTATCTTGGATGAGCTCTGAACGTTTGTGCCAAGTTTCCATCAGCCAGATGAAGTTATCTCACTCCAGCACGCCAAACAAAAGGGGTTTGGGGCACAAGCAGGGCTGTGAGCAGGGCCCATGCCCTGCTGGCACGTTGAAGGGAAGGGAGGCTGTCCTGGGGCTCTCATCCACCCCAGCAGGGTTTAGGGTGCTCATTTCTGTGCCTGGAGCTTGACTCAGCTGCTGGCTGGATGTTTGGAGCTCTGTGCTTGTCCCAGGGACAGAGGTGGGGATGGAGGTGGAGTGGGCAGCCGTGGTGAAACTCTGCCTGCTTTGAGTGCACCTTCCTCCACATCAAACAGAGAGGCAGCAAAGGGAAAGTGTGCTTGGAATAAATATAGCTCTGATCCTGGGAGTGCTTCAAAGGAGCCCGGGAGCTGGGTGCCTGAATCCTATAAATAACTCAGGCTCGAACCCCTTGCTGCCCCTAAGGTGCCTTTTGAAAGTGTGAGGCAAAGCCAACAGCCCTGGGAGAAAGCCAGAGGAGAATTGCAGGGGGCAGCTGAAGGAAGGGAAGGACTCTTTGACTTCTTGGAAAGGAAAAAAGCATTTGCCAGGACATTAATCCAGGCTGATCAGTTCTCATGGGCTCAGAAGGAGTTGCTGCTGGTGTGCAAAGCTGGTGTGTACAGGCAGGAGTGCTTTCAAATATTTTTTAAAGAGCTCTGAAGAGAAATGTGATTTTTCCGTGGAGCTCCTGAGAGTTTTTAAGTGTGGATTTGTTTGGGTAAATTGTGAGTGAGTGCCCTCCCGTGAGCACACCGGAACGACTGTTTAATTGGCCCACACCTGGTGTTGATTATGATGCTTCTGTTTTTTTTCATTTCCTAACTCCCTCCACTGTATCTCATTTTGATCAGCTTCACTGCTGTACCCCACAGCTTGGCTTTGGCATGCCAGTGCAAAGCATAGAGAGTGCTGGAAATATTATGTGCAAATCTCCCCACCTTGATGTAATCAAGCATTAAAAAGCAGAGGTATGAGCTGCTCAGCCTGGCTGGGAAGTTTGGATTTGGCTCTGAGAGGGGCAGAGGAGTTGGCTGTGTCTAAAGCTGTATTTTTTAACAGCTTCCCAACGTTCACTGTTGGATGCACAACAGCATTTAAGTGAAAACAAGCTCATTGCTGGCCATTACTGGTGACTGTGGCAGGCAAATGCCTGGCACAGTTGCTGGTCTGAGGCATCAAGGCTGAGCCTTAGCACTGCAGCCCTGTTCTGCCGACAATTAATTAACCTCCCAGGCAGCTAATTGGGCCTTAAGTGCCTTGGCCACGGTCTGGACCAGTTCTATTGGTGTAAATGCAGAGGATCCTTATTAATTTATTTGTTTCTCTCAGATCTCTGGGTGCTCACCTGAGAATCAAAACTCTTTCATGTCTAAAATGGGAAGTTCCAATTCAGGATTTGTATTTATGGGGCTCCCAACTATCTCTGTGTCTGCAGAGGCAGAAAGAATGACTTCCACTTGACGTAGTGTGGATATGAACAGAAAGGGGGAAAGAAGCACCAGCAGTTTCTTCAAATGTTGAATATTTTTTTTTTTTTACTTCCCAGGGCTGTAGAGCTAAAATAATCTGGCTTTGAATCTGAATAGAAACTGAAAAGCAGGAGAATTTGGGAAGGGGTGGTGCTCATGCAAGGCATTAGCTGTTAAATTATAGCCTTGCTATGAAAAGCAGTTGTGTCTGTGTGAGTGTGCAGGGAGAGGTTACAGTGGGGAGGTGTGGGCAGGGAAATGCTTTTGATTTAATACACAGCTTTTCCTCAGTCCTTTGGAGACAACTTTTGCAAGAAAACAAGAAATTTTCAAGGCTGGATTCTGCATAATATTCCAGGATTATGCAAATGAACAAACCAAAGCCCCCAGCCCAACACCAGAGCTCTGAATGAGTACCCAAGAACCCTTCTCAGAGGCTGCTGTGTTGTTTTCAAACCTGAAGCCTTTCTCTCCACACAGCTCCAATCTTTATTAAAAAGATGAAACATCTGGAAGTGTGCGTGTGTTTGTGCTTGCAAAGAGATCCTCTGCACCAAGTCTGAGTCTCCTCTGAGCTCGTTAACCGGCTGCAGATTTTAAATCAGGGCTGTGAGTAGAGCTGAGATGTGGGGAAGAACCCACCTGGCGAGAAAGACTATTTTCCTCAAAGCCCTCGAAGTTTACTCAGCTGGTGGAACAACAAACTTCATTTCTTTGCCTGAAATGTTAAAAAGACAGAAAGAGAGCAATAAAAGAAAAAAAGTGAGTGGAGGAAAGGAGGGAAGGAAGGAGGAGGGAAGGAAAGGATGGAGGATTGCTTTGCTGCTTGTTAGATATCTGTTAGTTGCCCATGGGATGGAAGAGCAGAGCCTGTGTTAGCCCCCTGTGCCCCAGGGGCATCTCTCCAGCACGCCAGCCAGCAGGGTCACTCACTGCTCACAGTGGGTGTCTGGATCCACCATGAGTTTGGTGGCCCTAATTCCAATTCCAAAGCTGGGACACAACCTCTCCAAGTGAAATTTGCCATGATATGAGTCAGAAATACTGCAGACAGAGCACTTTGGTGACCTGTCTGCTGGCAGTTCTTCAGCCAAAGCTGCCAGTCAAAGTGCCCAGAGAACAAAGCAGCAGTTCTGTGATCCTTTCCTGGCCCTTCTCACTCTCCCACCCTCCTGCCCCAGTGCAGATAGAAATTCTCATGCTTATTACTCCAAGCATTAATTTTTTCTTTTGTTTGGACTGCTTTCTTTTGTCTCATTCATTTTGTTTAGGACTGAGGAAAAAGTCCTGTTCTAGTCTAGATATAGCCTACAGCCACAAGCCAGTTAGTTGAGATTTCCAGAGAGATAAAAACAACAGAAGAAAATGTGTGAGGAATTGGAATGACAAGGTTTCTGCTGGTAGGTTGTGATACAGAGAAATGAAGTCCCAGGCCAACAGGCTTTGGCAGCTGAGAAATGCTAGTGCTGGCATGGTCTGTCTGCAGACAGGCAGGCAGAGGGGATGAGCTGGTGGGGGAATGGGGTATGGAAAACACTTGCAGGAGGCTGTACAATAGAAAGAAATCTAAATTTTGAAGCAAACACTCGAGCCAGCCTCCTGTGTAGTATAGCTGTGGGTATTATATACAGTTTTCTCTTCCTCTTTAACCTGCACAGCCCTACAATGCAAATAGGGGAAATTTTTTCATCTGGTCGGGGAAATGCACAGGTCCCAGAGTGCTTGGCTCCGTCAGCTCAGTGGCAGTGGAGAGCACAGAACAAGCTGCTGTAGCTGTTCAGGGGGATCTGCAGGCCCTGCGAGCTCTGCAGAGCAGGCTGTGGTGTGGGCTGTGCTCTGCTGGAGACAGCTCACAGGAGCATCTGTGTGTTTTGAAAACTTGTCTTCACACATCTCAGACAAGTGCAGTGCTCTTCCAGGCTCCAGCAAACTGAAGGTCAGGAAAGTTCCCTGTGGACATCAGTGATAAAATCCTGCTCTCGCAGACAGGCAGTGCTGGGCAAGATTGGGCTGGGGGATTAAAACCTCATTTCTGTTCCATCTCTTTTGGCAATCCCATTTCCCCGCTCACAAATCGCCTTTGTTCCCTGCCTGCCCCTGGCATGTGGCATTATCTGTGCACAGGCTCCAGCAGCACTTTGGCAGCCACTCTCCTGCTCCCTTCAGCCCCACCATCCTGGAGAGGGATTTCTCCCCACTTTTGGACGTGTAGCAGAAACAGCTGGATCACAGCTGCAGAGAAGTGCACACAGAGCTGCTGGAACGTGGGGGATCAGTACAATCCTGCACCTCCATCCTCAGGGCTGAGCATTTCCTCTCTTGTTCCATGGCTTAGAGGTGGAAATGCTGCTTCTGAATAGGGTTGAAGTTATTTATCCCTCTGTGGAATTTGTGCTTTCCGTGGAGGTGGTCAGGGAGAAGAACCAGGACAAGTGTTGTTGATGCAGACAAAAAAATGCAGCTGATTTTAAGCTGACCCAGAAACCTGTGTCTCCTAGAACCTTTTCTTATAAATGCCTTAGGCTAGATCTGACCCTGTGGCCAAGCCAAAGGAGCCTCAGCCTGTTATCAAACTGAGCTCACAGCCCTTGATACACAGCAAATCCTCCTGGTGATCAGTCTCAGCCTCTGTGCCCCTCCTGTCCGTGAGGAGCACCCAGGTCTCTGTCTCCTCCTCAGCTGTGGGTGGTGTATTTTGGGCACCAGGAGCTATTTGGGAAGAGCAGTGGCTGTAATAAACACACTGCCACGTTGATGATTTGTTTAAGACTCACCAGCACCTCATCATGTAAATCCGATTATCTGTCGAGGAGGCTTTGCTGAAGCAGCTTGTAGTTGTAACACTTTATTTATTTATTTGTTTTTTAATTGGGAAAATTTAGTTGAAACCAACTTTTTAGTCTTAAGCATCAGGCTCCCAGAGCTCAATAGAGCTGGCTCACTGGCATGTGGCTCTGGAGGGTGGGTTGTTGTTTTTTTGGGTTTTTTAAATGAAAATACCTTTATCTCTTTTCCTTCACACACAGTCTGAGGATGGTGGGGGGCTGTTGATCTATACCTTGATGCCGTGGCACGTTGGAATATGGGAATATCACCCCACTGCTGACAACAGGCTCCAGCAGCAGTCCTGGGGTGGTTCTTTGGCACAGATAAACTTGCTCTGCTGCTGTTACAAGGGTTTTGCAATATTGACAGAGAGGGAAGTTATGTATTGCCACAGGTAAACTGATGGGGGACCTTCAGTCATGCTCACAGTGCTGGCTGCATGTGCTGAGCTCTTCCATGTGGGGCAAAGCAGTAAAGCCAAAGAACACAGAAATGGTTTTAATTACAAAATAATAATCACAATAACAACATATTTAGGGAAAAATTAAAGCCCTTCAGCTGCAAAATTCCTTGCTTCAGGCAATGCCATCGAGCTGTGCAGGTGTGGAATGAAAGAATTGGTTTCTTCATGAGCTTGTGGGGAGTATGGCAGCCACAGGCCTCTGAAAGGTTGTGGGATCTTCACCCAGTCCCTAACACAAACTGGAGATGAATGTGTGAGCCCATCTCCCGATTTTCCACCTGCACAGCTGCTAAGGAGATGCCAACCAAGCTCCTTTGTGCTTCAGTCTCAGGTAGGACCTTTCCTCCAGCCTTTGCCAGAGGCAGAATTTGACTGCCAGAGGTGCCCTTTGTATTTTGGAGAATGAGGGGCACTGAAGGGGGAGGAAACTGAGCCTGCACCCACCTTTCCCCTCTAAAGCAGCACCTCATGGCCTGAGGTGCTCTCCTGGAGGTGACACATCCCCAGCACTCCGTGGAGTGTGCCAGGGTCCCACCAGGATAAAGCCCTGAGCCCCACTGGAGGCAAGGGAGGGCAAGGGATGCCAGAGAGCCAGGGCCAGTCCAGGCCACATGCACAGACCTGGCCAAAGAGGCTGTTTTTGGAGAAGGACAGATGCAGCCTAACCCGGATGCTCGGCCTTGCTGACACGCAGGTGGGCGAGCACGTGAGGTAAGGCTGCCGGCCGATTTTACACGAGTGTTTTATTTTATTTGGCTTTTCCCAAGCAGAGGGAAGGTGTTAGACATCCTCCCTGTTCCTGCTAGCTGTTTCTCGGGAAACCTGTGAGCCGTGCTGACAGCCAGCTCCCTGCGAGCACCTCCGACACGTCTCGGCACAAGGCGCTGGTTATTGCAGCCCGGGGAGATTATCCCTGCTGCCACCAGCACTGTTAGCATGCCAATGTTGGGAAAATGGCCTGCAGCCCTTTCCCTGCTCCCCAATCCCCTTCTGTGTGGGTTCACATCCCATGAGAGCCGGGAAAACAGAGAGGGTTTGTTGCTGGTGAGCGCTCATAGCAGTCGCGTGAGCCAACGGGAGAAAACAGAGCATCAATTAACAAGTGGCAAAGGGACGAAGGGAGCGGCAGGCAGAGGGATCCTGGAGTCACTGGGCTCGTTCTGGGGTGACTGAGCACGGAGGCAGCCTGCTCCAGCCACCGCAGGGGTGTGCTCCCCATTCCTGCCTAATGAGAGGCTCTGCTGCCCATCCCTCCATCCCTCTCCACGGAAGGAGGAGCAGCTCGTTCCAAAGGGGGGACAGAGAGGGAGAGAAAGAGAGAGCTGTGAGGGCTGCCAGCAGCCCCATCTCATCCATTTAATCAGAACACACCGCTGTGGTCCCCCCTGCTCAGGCAGGGATGGGGATGGGATGAGGGATAACCCTGGAGACCGGCCAGAAGTGCCCAAGGAGCGGCCAGCGGGTCCTGCCCGTCTCAAAAAAGGATTTTCTGTTGCTGCTGCTGACGGCAGGAGCTGGGCTTGGCTTCCTCAGCTCTCTCCCTCTCTCTCCTCTCTGTGAGGAGCAGACTCCTCACCCTGGGATAAATCTTTCAGGCTGTCCAACCCACTCACCTGGTCACACCTGCTCCGGGATGAGACCTGCTGCTCTCTCCTAATCCCTGTCAAATCTATGCCAAGTCGTCTGTGAGGCTTGAGTTGCTCAAGATTTTTTAGAGTATTTTAAAATACAATATCAAACACAGCCTTTTGATTAAAAATATTAAAGAAGTGTACTTTTCATTAAAAACACGTATTCCTAAAAAACTTGTTTTCCTAAAATATTCCATCTTTTCCCCAACCCCTTGAATCGTAAACATTTTCCAAATGCACACTGACATATTTGGTTTATTAGCACCTGTGTTTGCAGTAAATGTTTTCATTAAAACATTGCACCATAAGTTTCTGAGGGAAAAAAAAAAAAGAAAAGCAAAGAAAAAAATGAGCTTATTTTTAACCTTTCAGGATGAAAACTGTTTGGAATTGTTGTGTGAAATTAATTTCAGGATTTTTAATCAGCTTTAACCAGGTGGAGGAAGCAAGAGAAGGAACTGAGGGACACCAGAAAATGGCAATAGAATTGTCATCCTGGATCAGGCTGTGACTGTGGCTACCAGCTTGTGGCTGTGGCTAATGCCAGATGCTTCTAAAGAACATGTAAGCACAACACAACAAAAACATCACAGAATTACAGAATGTCCTGGGCTGGAAGGGACCCAGTGCAGGATAATCCATCTCCCCCCAACTCCCTCTGACTCTAATTCCTGCTGTTTTCTAGGAGAACTGTGTGAAGTCTCTTCCAAGGGTTTGTAGCCTTTACTGCTCAAATTCCAGGCATTGTCCTTATCCAAGTGAGTGGCCAGCCCCCCAGCAAACTTGTTAAATTTTTATTCTCAGAGCTTTCCACTGGCAGTGAAACAGGCCGGGAAGAAACAGTCCCTTTTATCGGTTTGGAATTTTCTGCTTCTTAAAATCCCATCAGCTGCCTCTTTGTTCTCCTGTCATGAGCCCTGCAGAGCAGAGCTCCCAGCCCACCCTCTCCAGCCTGGCCCTCACTGCAGATAATCTTCCCAAATTCCTTTTGCATTTGTCCTGTACAGAACAGAGTCTTTTGCCCATGTGGGACTTTTCTCAGATCCCTTTCAGAACCTTTTTTTTTTTAGTGTCCTTTCTCAGCACCGCACACAACACTCCAGAGGTTCAAACCATGGCTGCTAAGGATGCTACAACAGGAATGTCTGCTGAAATCCTTCTGCTGAAATCAGCTTCCAGGGCCTTGTTTCCTGGGCTGCTGGTTTATAATGGCTCTGAGTGAAGAGCTGAGGTCTTACACTGCACGTTTGCAGGGGTTCTCAGCTGAGGCATCACAGCCCCTTCTTATCCATGGACCTGAGCCTCTCTGCAGCAGAGGGGAGGGAGATTTTCCACCTCAGCTGGTACAGATTTCCACCAGTGGTGTGGCTGGAGGCAAAGATGCTCTTTGACAGCTCCTTGGTCCAGTTTCTGCCAGACCAGCCTCTCAGCAGTGCTTTCATGAGCAGGAAGAGCTCAGAGCTGTGCTGTTTACTCTCCAAGCTGCTGAGGGCTGGAAGTGAAGAAGTGGAAGATACCAGGCAGATCAAAGTATGTGAAACAGATTAATGACAGTTTTGAATAAGAAAGAGCTTTAAAGAACAGAGTAAATGTTGGGGAGTGTGTGGAGAGAGTTCTAAAAGAGATAAAGCAGGCCCTTTAATAAACTAGAAAAGGAATAAAATCAATGATGGCTGAGTTACAAATAACACAGTGGAGCCACTGAACCCTTTTCAAACTAGCCCTTTGCAGAAAAGCACAAAAAACTGGGACAAACAATTAGGAGGCACTAAGACCTTGTCAATAGAACTGTTGATAAGGAACAGATTAAATGGATACTTAAATACAGCAGAATTCCTTTTTTACTAGCCATTTCTCCTAGTGCTCATCCAGCTCTCCGGATCGAGCCTTCCTTTCAGGAGCCAGCTCCCATTTGTGTTGATGTTTGCTGTTTGCTTATACTGCTCAGCAGGGCTTCTGGTCAGGAGGATTAGACTGAAAAGTTATTTCTCTGATTTCCTTTGATGTTTTCAAAGGTGGAAAAACCCTCCTGCTCTTGAGGGTCCATAAATGTCTGAGCCAGTTTAATGAAGTATTGGCTTGAACCATTTATAATTTCACTTATCTATCCCAGCATTAAAATGCCCTGCAGAACTCACCTCATTCTCCCATGATGGAGATTCTGGTTGTACACATATGTCTGATCTGGAAAGCTTAGCATTTCATGGGTCTCATGTGGCAAGAGTGCAGTCTTAAAAATCATCACCCACTGAAGTCAGTGAGAGGGTTTGCACTGAAGAAAATGGCAGGCAGTTTGGCCTCTACAGAATCAATTTTTAAAATAAATATTTATAACAGAGTTCACGCTTTATGGGCACAACAGAACATCTAGGCGAGCAACGGTCTGGAAATATGGTTTATTGACTTGGCCAAAACACACAGAATCACCAGGATGCTATCAGAGAAACTGGGATATTTTTTTTTTTTTTGGCTGGATGATTTGTGACTTTTTAATTTCTGACTAGTTAAGTCCTGTGGGTGGTGCTGCCCTAAAAAGAGGAAACGAGAAAGACTGGCAATTACTTTTGTGTCTACACAGCTTCTGTTCCAAGGGACGAGCAGGGAAACTGCTGGAGGCTCAGCCCTGCCATGACCTCTGACGTGACTGTAGGAAAACCATGTCCCATGGAATTGTCAGGTGTGCAAAGCAGCTCTTGGTTACTCAGGGGAGCAGTGGGAGGAGAGGGATGAGTTCTTCCTGGAGATAGCACAGGAGGAGACAACGTTTATGTGGGTTTCTGTGAGACATGGGAGAGGCAGGCACAGGTAACGCTCCAAGGCCCAGTGAGTTCAGAGGAATGGGAATGGAATGGGAATGGGAATGGGAATGGGAGTGGGAATGGAGTGGGAATGGGAATGGGAATGGGAATGGGAATGGGAATGGGAATGGGAATGGGAATGGGAATGGGATGGAATGGGAATGGGAATGGGAATGGAATGGGAATGGGAATAGGCAGGAGAAGAGCTGTAGGTAGGAAGAGCAGGCAGTGAGCAGGGCTGAAAACACTGCCCAGCAGAGACGTGGATACTCCACATCAATCTCAGTGAGGGGAAAGGTGTAAATAAGGTGTTAATTCCAGCTGCAGATTATACTCCAGGGGAGTGACTGCAAACACTGCAGATAATGAAATAACCCAAACGTCCTGAGTGCTCAGCAGCCCCTCTGGTGTGACTGGATTTCCTTCAGTAGCCTGTTTTTCTTTCACTTGTGCTGGTGTGCATCACAAGAGAAGTGAATTGAGTTCTGTAATAATTACAGGCTTGTCATCTTGTTACAGACCTGCATAAAGTTATTAAATCTATGTGATAATTAAGTTATTTACCATTAGTTTCTGGCCTGGGTTTAAATGAACAAAGAATGAAGGCAGTGCAGTGTGTCTCAGGATGAAAAAGCTGAAATAGAGGAAGAAGACCCCATTCAAGCTTCTGTCTTTTCCACTTTCACTAAAGAATAGTTCTCAAATGAAGGCAAAAACAGGCAGAGAGCTGTGGGTGGTTTTCAACAATGAATCATAAACGAGGATGGAAAAATAATAAGAGTACCCACTCTGTCTTCCCTTATGGTGAATGTGGACCACACTGTAATCAGATTCCCACCTAAAAAAATATTTCTCAAAATTACTATTAAATATTTCATTGTTTATTAACAGCATGGAAATTCAACAAAAAATAGTGCCTGTGATTTCTTAGCAATATTTATTTTGTTCCTACACAGCAAATCTGGGAGATATTTCACAGTCTTCCTTATAATGGTGATGCTAGAGATATAAACTGCATTATTAGAAAAAAATGCATAATAGCAATACAAAAAGAGCTGATTATTAATAAAACACTGTCAGATTAACTAACAGTGAAGTAAAGCCTATCTAGTAAATGCTTGAGAGATAATTCTTTATTCTAAAGTGGTATTTTAGAGTTATGCACTAATAAAAAATTGCTTTAAACTTTCTATTAGATTAAAACAGAATAGTTTTTTAGTTTTTCTTTTTAAATTGCCAGTAAAAATTCAAGCTAGAAGTAAGCACTGAATAATAGACAGCAGTGTTGAAATCACATTATGGGCAAGATCACATTTCAAAGCAAGGGTGCTTTTCATGTTTTTGAGTGGCAAGTGCTATCTGATACTGCAGTGTTTCATTGGCTGAACAGATTTTATTCAAGTGCTGGAAATTCCATGTACTCCTTGGGGTCTGGTCACAGCACAGTGAGGGCAAGGGGGGTTCCCCATGGCAGGAATTGATTTCAAGGCATAGCAAAATAGGTGTGGGTGTAATTAGAGAAAAATAAAGTCTGTAGCAATCACTGTCTCAGCACAAGTATGAAGAGATGATTTGGTCACAAACCCCCACAAAAAGCCAACCCAGGACACCTCAGTGTGATGTAGGAATGGGAGTCAGACAGAAGAAATCCCAAGGGGGGTGTTAAAAGTAATGGTTTGTGAGATAAGGGGAGGGAAGAAATCTGAGCCCCTGCAGTTCACAATGTGGATACCCCAAATCAAACACTTTAAACTCACATTAATATTATGAAGCATCCATGTGAACAAATATTGACTCTTCCTGTGAATTCAGGTGTATGTGCACAGGTAACTACAGCTGTGCTACTCAGGAAAATTGCAGCTTATACATATATGGCCCCTCAGTGAAATAACAGACAACCCACACAGGGAAAGAAACAAAGCACATCCTTGTTCTGGGCTGCAACCAGAAGTTATAATAATACAAATAATAACATTAAAGAATAAAAAGAATAATTTGTGAGCCAAAGTTTTGAGACAGTTGAAATAACTATAATAAATCATTTTTTGCTACAACTGAATGAGGCAAAGCCGGAGATGTTTCTTGGCAAACCTTTTCCATGGGGACACTTTTCTGCATGACGGAGCTGATGGGAGGAAACCTGGATTTGGTGGTTGACACTGGTGAAAGTAGAGGATGTAAGACTGGGGGCAATTTCCCTGCAGAGCAAGAGGATGACCAGGTGGGCACTGATCCGGGATAAAAGAGGAGGAAACTTGCCTTTTTCAAATTCCCACCCATGTCAGGGTGCTGCAAAATTTGGAACAAATCTCTTGGTACCAGCAGTAAAGCATTTTCATTCACAAGCTGTCACTGCTCCTGACTGGTTTGTGCTTCTTAGAGTTTGTAGGGTAAAAAGTTGTCCCAAATCAAGAGACTCTCTCTTCCTACCCCCATCAAAACCAGCCACCAGAACCTCACAGTGTTTACAGGCTGATTGATCTTTTTCATTTGAAAAAGTATATAGCTCTTTAAAGGCATTTATTTGGTTCTCTTGTGACATTCCTGGTTTATAAACCACCCCAGAAAACCAATTTCAGATTTAAGGAAGGTTTTTATTATAGACAGACATACCCTACCCCAGGTTCAAACCTTTTTCTTAAAAAACCACATTGAATGATTATATGTCTTACTTTCCTTCTCAAAATATGGTCCTGTTACATCCCAAACATCCAGGCTTGGGACAAAAATTGTCACCAGACACTGTGGCAAGGGACATATTATGTCCTTTGCCCTGTGGCAGGAGAATGGGGGCATTTTCCACACTGGGAGATGGGGAAATTTTAAAAACTCTGTCAGCCCTTACCACAATGGTTCCCTTTGGCAGTTTCAGAAAAAGAATCTTGACTACAACTTGATTTGGAAACTTCTTTAGGCAGAATCCCAGGGGATCCAGTAACAATGGACTGCAAGAGTTGGAGTTAGAGGAAAAATAAAACAGCTGGGCAGGTAGAGGAGGATGGAGTGGGGAGAGGAGTCTCTCTTTTGTCTGATATTCTGTATTTCTTGATGCTGGAGCTCCAGCAAGCAGGTATTAATAATAAATAAAAAGAATGATGACTGTTATCAACACTGACCCTTTCCCTCTTTCAAGTATATTTCAAGTTCTTTTTATTGATTATACACAAGCATCCTCACGTGCAGACTAGGCTGTGCTGCCTTCCAAGGAAGTCTGTGGCTTGAGCAACCCAGGCCAGAAAATGCCCATTTTCCCCCTACTCTCCACTCTCATTTCTAAGAAATAGAAAAAAAAAAAATCCCTCCTTTTGAGATTCTGGGAAAAATGGCACCAAAAATGCATGGTTTTGTCTTTTCAATTTGCTGGTTCACTACAGGGCTTTTGATCTCATTTTAACATGAGATAAATCACCTTGAACAACACTTTTATGATGCTATTCCTGCAACAAATGTGAGCCCATCATCTTTGTGCCTGGCTCAGGGACCAGGCCAGGAGACTTCACCTTCAGAACTAATGGTTAGTAACCAGATTATCCTTGCTGGGGAGAAGGCAAACATCTTTTATTGCAAACCCTACTATTCTGCAGCACATGCAGGCACTATCCCTGTCCTTTTAGGTACAATTTTAAATCAGCCAGAATCTCTAAAGAAGGAATGTTGAAGGTCCAAGCCACCTCCTAAGGTGGTAGAACAAAGCCATGAAGTGTTTTGCTTCTCCTCTGGCTTTGATTTCAGGGGTAAGAGGATGGCATGGAGCCTACTTAATTTTTAATATGAATGAGATGCCAAGAAAAGTGCAAGACTGAGAAGCTGTAAGGAAGTTTTTCAGTGTGACCTGGTGTCCTCCTCTCAAGAGGAAGAGCAAAGCAAGCTGATGGATTTTTGAGCATTGGGTGGTAAAACGAATCTCATTTCTCAAGTAATGAACTTTGAAAATGAACTTCCTAAAGATCACACAGCAGAAAAAGCCCAAGGTTTGATTATTTTACAACCCTGTTGAATGGATACATGTAGATGGAGGCGAAAGGTTGGGTGTGTGAGTGTCACTGCAGGCCCCCAGCTGGGTAATACTTAGCACTGACTCCATGATTGCAGAAGGCTGATTAATTGTTTATTATATCATCTATACTATGTTATACTACAGTTATTAGGAAACTCAGTAACTCTCACAGCCAGTCTGATCCAGCTTTGACCTAATTGCTCAATCCATCCCAACACCATCCAGTGTCCAATTAAGAAATCACCCTTTGGTACACAAATCTCCATGGCACATTCCACATGTGCACAACAGCGGGTGCAGCAAGTGGAGATAAGAATTGTTTCTCATCCTTTCCTCTGATCTTCTCCCAGCCTTCCCCAGAAAAATGCCTGGGAAAGTTGTGCCTGCTCTCTGTGACAGAGCTGCTGCCACATGTGAGGAGAAATAACGGAGTACAGCACAGATGTACAGTACAGTACATCCCAAATATTCGCTGTTTTGCTGTTGCCTCTCATATCTTGTTTGATATTTGGCACAGCGACTTCTCCCCTACAGCCACAACCCTGCCTGTATTTGTCACCTCACCTGCAGATGTTGGGATGAAGACAGCAGCCTTACATTTCTCCCAGGCAGGATTTTTTTGTTCCCTCAGGCTGGGTGTGTGTCTCTATCAGAGAGTGGAGCAGCGGATGTGTCACTGGGGCTATTGTTGGGATGAAATACCGTGGTCTGCCCTGAGCCCTTCCCCAACAGGAGCCTATTGCTGAGCTAACAGAGCTCCTGTGGCATCACAGGGACAGGCACAACACAGCCCTGACGTGTGTCCAGAGAAATCCAATATTACACAATTTATATCTGCAAAATTCATCTTGTATTCTTCCCCCTCAGATGCCTTCCCATATCTCAGGCCCGTGGAATCGATGGAACGAGGGGCAGTTTGTTGTAGCGCCCTGTAGGATGATATTAAATTCCTGCTTTATTGCTAATATCAGCAACTTTTTTAGACTGAGGCAAGAAAAAAGATAGAAAGGAAGAAAGGAGGAGTATGGGAGAGAGACAGAAGCTACAAGATGTGTTGCTTATTTTGCTGAAGTTTGAACTAGAGAAAAAAGGCAAAGCACAGTTCCACAGAGCTTGAGAACAGATGATGTCCCCATTCTTTAGCTCTGTAGCAGCCCTGTAACAACCACAACTAGACTTTTACTGGAAATAAATTAATTTTTTTTGCCAGGGCAGTCTGCTGTGTGGCTCTTGAAAGCTCTTTGAGCAGGAACCAAGTGATGTCTGGCTCCTGCTTTGCCACTCTCACCCTGTCCCACCTCTGGAGTCACCTCTGGAGTCTGCTGGCTGTCCCCTCGTTGTTGCAGGACAAGGTTCCAGCACCCTGCTGTTGTCACCACAACAAGTGGGCCCAGAAGTGCCTGAGCTGTGCACAGATGCTGTTCCCAGGATCCATGGATATTCTCTGAAGCCCTTCCAGCCGTGGTTCCCACGGGGCTCTGGTGAGAGAAGGGCACGTGGCCCCAGGCTCCACGTCTGGATGGTCTCACTGCAGATCAGGGAGATTCCTGATGGGGGAAGGATGCTCTGGCAGCTTGGACAGGACACAAAACCCCTTTTAACCCAGCCTCAGTCCTGCTAAAGAGCTGGACCAGTGCCAGCGAGACTTGGTCCCCAAGCACTTGAGGATTTTCCATGTTTCCTCTGCCCAGGGCTTGACAGAATTTCCCTGTTTGAAACCTTTGTGAAGGGGAAGGATGCCAGGTGTTCCAGAAGCAAAACCTGATCAAAAGCTACAATTGCTCAGCAGCTCTGCCTGGTCCCAGGACCAGCCAGCACCACCAATACCCACCCAGTCTATTTTGAATTTTAATGTTACGATGTAGGGTTGAGTTGGCAATTAACACTTGGAATTAATTTATCCCTGGTGCAAGCAGGAACGTGTCCTTACTCACAGAGTTTCTCCCATTTACATCCATGATGAATCTGGCCCAGCAAACAAGCTCTTCTGGGCTCTCTGTGATCTCACCCATTTGCAGCACAGAGATGTTTATTATGCCACAGGTATCCAATTTGCTTCCACGTCTCTTGCATGACAATCAGAGTAATTTTGTGTGGAAGGCTTCCTCAGAGAGGGCATCAAGGTGTGGGCTGGATGACATGGACACAAACTTCACTGGATATAGAATTAATATTAAGCATGATGATAAAACCCAGGGGTTTTTTAATTCCTCTTGGAGCCCTAAGAAATATTTTTTTCCTCCGGGTTAGAACCACAATTATATTTCATTCCCATTGCTTACCCTAAAAAATGGATTTCCTTTCCCTTCTCAGTTGGTGATTTGTTTTGCATTAATGCCTTTCATAACTCATACGTTTTGCCATTAAAAATTAATGCTTGGTGCTGACATAAACAAATGAAATTTGTATTATTAATGTTTTACATAGGTAAGACTCTGTAATAACAGATTCATCATAACAGACTGTTTTAATTAAAAGACTTGCTCATTCCCTAAACTGATTTCAGACATAATTTTGGGCATTGGGAAGAAAGTCTGGTACAACTGCCTGGAGAAGAGTGATCAATAAGACCTTACAAGCCATTTTTAAATTTTTACCTGAGTTCAGACAAGGGCTCTGCTGTCTGGGGTGTATTCTGTGAGAATAGCAAGTGGGAAAGGCACCAGGGATGGCTTTTTGGTGCAGCCTCTCTCCACCATTGTGGTTCCTACCCAAGGTCCAGCACAGGGTTTTGCATGGAGGTGAATAAAGCACCCAAGTGGTGGCACCACACTGAGGATTTGCCTCCTGGCTGGGATCCTCTCTGTTTTTCTGCAGCACCATGTGGCTCTCAGGGTGAATTCCCCATGGAGAGCAGCAGGAGGATGCCCAGGCTGGCCTTTGGTGTATGGGTCTGGCTTTGGAAAGATGAGGGTGAGCTGGTTACTACTGCACCTAAGTGTGGAACAAAGCTTCTGCTGCCATCCACAGCCCAGCTAAAGCCACACTCTCCACTGCTTCACTACAAAACTGGACATTAGGAAAGAGAAGGAGAAGCAACAAGCTCAGGAATAACCTGAGCTCAGTTTAGTTTCCTCTATCAGAGCAGTGCATACATCAAGCTCATGTTAATTATAATGCCAAACAAACTTTTTCTTGAAAATTTATCATTAAAAATTTGCTTCTGGTTCTGAGGGTCATAGTGTTGACTGTCCAAAAGAAGAAATCTGCTTGGCTGTGAGGCTGCAGGTGATGTCCCCATAGTAGGGGTCTGTGATGTATTCCCAGGCAAATGAAGCTGGGGTTGAGAATAACTCCCAGCAAACTCCATTACAAAGCAGTGCTAATTGTGCCACAAGACAGGGCTACAGTCTTACAAAACTCAGGAAGGGGAATTCAAACACGTTAAAGCCTGGAGATGGACGGGAGGGGAAGGGGATGAAAACAGGAGCACACTTCCTCACAGACCTGGAGCAGTGGCACAAAGCCTGCTAATGACAGGAACAGGGTGATGGGAAAACATCAAGGGGGGGAATTTCTAAAGCCCAATGCACTTGCCTCTTCCCCTGTTGAAATCAATGGAAATGTTCAGTTCAGTTTTTCTGTACCAGTGAGTTCAAGGGGAGCTGAATTAAGGCAGGGCGCTTTTAAGTCACCCACCCCCCCCATAACTGTAAAGAACAATTGGAAAAGTGAAGAGCTAAGAATTGAAACCATTGTAAAAGAGCTGGCCTTAGAAAATGGTTCTGAGAAGCCAGGAGTGCTGAAAAGAGAAAGATGATAAGGAACTATCTGTATTGGACATCAGGAGCTTATAAAAGGCAGCGGGATGTAAAATGGCATCACTCTGGAAAGGACACAAAAGCAATGAGGGGAAGAGCAGGCTGTATGAGAGGCTCATTAATGGGCAAGATGACTTGGGCTGCTTGCTTAAATCTCCCCTTTCCACCCCTTCAGCTCCCACTGTGACCAGTGCAGCCCCACACACCCCAGAGGAGATGGAGCCAGGCAAAAAAATCACATTGCAGAATGGAAAAGGAGGTTTGTGTGTGTGTGATGTGGGACAGGAATACTGATGTTTACAAAGTAGGTGTGCATTTATCCCTGGGACTCTCTTATGGTGGCATCAAGACATTTGTGCTGCCCTCTGAGAGATGTGCACTGCAGAGATTTTTTACATTGCAAGGGGCAACTTCCACTCAAAGGAGGTTAAATGTACTTTTTGCACCTTTTACAAGCACGTTGCAGCTCAGCATCTGCGTGTCCAGCATGAGATTGCAGCCATTTCTGCAGCCTTTGTGCTGCTGAACCTGTTTAATTAGAGGGAATGGGATTGAGGCTGCTAAGCTGATGTTGTGGAGGCTGCTGCCCATTGCTCAGGAGCCCCCAGGAGTGCTGCAGAGGACATGGGAGCACTGTGTCTTCAGCTGAGCCCCAGCCAGCTCCACAGAGCAATGGCAAAGCAAGCTGAGATTTCAGGCGCCGATCTGGAGTGAAAAGTTAAGAAATAATAATAATAATAATAATAATAATAATAATAATTTTATAAATAGTCATATTTACCCAGCTGAGTGCAAAAGGAATTATGGAGCACTTCTAGCTAAGGAGGATAAGGAACACTGATTTCAGAGAAATCCTAGATTTCAGGAGAAACCTGAAAAGAAGCTCTCCAAAGAGCATTGCTACTGCCCACGAGGAGCCCAGGCTGCCCCTGCTATGGAAGAGCTCCTGTCAGGAATGGGGGTGGAAAAAAGAGCAGCTTTGTTGGACAAGGCTGTGCCAAGGCAGAATGAAAGTTCATGTCCCTAGCTTGGCATCAGTGGTTCATCAGACATTGGTTTTACATAAGCCTGAACATAAATTTTTTAGCTCCTGGGGGTTCTTCCAGCAGTTACAGCAAGGCCTCTGTCAGCAGCTGGAAAAGGAGAGGAACATTGATAAATACTCATTTGTTACCCCTGCTGTTGCTCACTCAATCAGCTCTCACCTTTCATTCTCTTCTCCTCTTGTGTTTGGAGAAGAAAAAAAGGAAGAAACCGGAGTTTTGCTTAGAAAGTAGAGATGAAGAGGAACTTTCTCTCCTGATGATCACGAGAAAACTGGTTTGTGGAATAATCCAATCAACTGAGCCCTTCCTCAAATCTGGGTGTGTTCCTGGAATTTCAATTAAATTGCAGGATCTCTAGGGCACCGTCGAGCCTTTCTACTCACTTTCCTTTAAGTTCTTTAATGTGACAGAATGTTGATCCTCAGTTATTTCTCTGAGGTGCTCTTGTGGTAAAAATAAAACAATAAAGAGCCTTACAGCTGGCCTGGGCTGCGCTGAGGGCTGCTGCAGCCTGGGCTGGGCTGGGCAGCTCAGGCAGTGGAAGAACAAATCTCTGCTCACCAGGAAAAGCACCCACTGCTGGGGCTGGAAAACTCCTCTGTTTTTCATGGAGTTTTTTCGGGGAGCATCCCTGAGGTCTGTGCCTCTGCTCTGGATCTGCAGTGGGCAGTTCAGAGCAGGAGATCAGCCCTGTGTGCCATCAATTACTGCCAGGAGATTCCCTTCCCTCTCATGCCACCCTTCCTAGATCACATCCAGCCTTGTGAATCCCTCTGACACTCCCCTTCTCTCCCTGCTTGTGGCTGGCAACATCCCACCCTTGTCAGGCATCTTATTCTCTAACCATCTTCACTCTCCAGAAGAAAGTCTGGGGGTTTTTAAGAGCTTTCCTTAAAGTTGTGATGATTCCAGGACAGATTCCTAAGAGAGGAAATTCAGCATGGTTTCTTTAACTTCAGGGAAGGGGTAGCAGCTTGCAGCATCCATCTCAGAGTCCCTACAATATTTTTATTTTTAATTCTTGCGGCCACACCCCAGGGTGCAGAGACCTTGGATCAGATCAGTCAGTTGGATTTGCAAGTCACTTCTGAACACATGGCAGTTAATCATCTCCCTAAAAAAAGTCTCCTCTTTCAGTATTTCTGAAGCCAGCACTGCATGGATGCAGGGTGCAAAGTGCACCTGGAGAGTTTAGAGGTCAGACTTCCATTGAAGTGAAGCAAATTAAGGCAACCAAGTCCTTCAAAAGATTTCTTCCTACTGGTTTATCCTTCAGGATTCACTCCACAGGATGACTTTGGACTGTTGGAAAACTCTCTCTTCACTGCTCTACTGTGCAGTCAGTCAGCTAAAGCACTTCCTAATTCTTCTTGCTCAGAGTTAAACAACGGAAGAGGTGAATAATAAATAAAACCATAAATTTTCAGAATTTTGGAAGCCAAAGAAAAGAAACTACAGTTTTTCAGGATCTACCTCAAACAGCTGAGGCTTGAATAGGGACCTGAAGTAAAGATGAAAGCCAACCTTGCAAAACAGCAAACAAAACCAGGTTCCCTTAAATGGGAAAATATGCCTGGGAAAAGAAGCAGTGCTGCTGAGATATGCATCCCATTTCTCCTCAATTGCTGGTCTGTTCCTTCAGGCTTCCCGACAGAACTGCATGCTATTTTTCCTTTTAATTTCCTGAATGTAGTTATTAACTGGAGTAAAAATAAATAAATAATCATGATGACAACATGTAATTTCTTGCAATGAAAACTTATGGTACTAGTTATTTCCCAAGATTAATCTCAATGTTTGCAAGTCTCTTTATTCAGCTAGATGGGGAACAGGACCTATCACCAGGGTTCCTTTCATTTTCCTGTTTTTTTTTTTTTCTCTTAACAACCACATTCCTATTTTTTCCCTTGCCTGTAATACAAAACTTTCTTTCCCATAAATCTCTTTTGTTCCTCCTGAGACTCTCCGGCAGCCTGTCAGGAGCCTTGCAAGGAACAGCTCATTTCTGTCAAGAGCTCCATATTAAGTATTAAATGTCATCTAAAAAGCTGTCCTGATGACAGCCAAGCACAGGGTCACGCTCATTTAAACTACAATCTACTCCTTTTCATGGCGGAGTGAGAAGAACTGCTCGGAGCTGGGAGCTCAGAGTGGGAAGAAGAGTGGTGACCCACTGGTGACCCACTGCCAGGAGCTGCTGGTGTGATGTGACAGGACTGTGGCCACTGACCGAGCCGTGGGGTGGCTGAAGGGGGTCCTGCACCCCTGGGACACAACTTGTCACCCGCTGGCACGGATGGCACAGCAGGGGGACGGTGACATGAGCTGGCACCAGCCTTCGTTCATCCCTCCCTAGCTTCTCCACCCTCCAGCTGGTGTGTAACATGGAGTCCAAGCTGTCTGCTGAGGCACCTTTAGCACCCCTAAAGATGCCACGGCTAAGGCAGGCTGAGCGAGAGCTCTCCCTTCAGAGGGGTCACTGAGCCAGCAGCAGATGGAGCCCTGGAGGTGTTGGGCTGCTTCCCTCCAGCCCTCCATCTTCTGTTCCAATAGCTTTACTGAGCTGGATTCCTTAGGATTTTAGATTTTATATTCATTCATGTATTTGTAACCCTGCAGTTCTTTGGTGTACAACTCTAAATTCTGCACACAGTGTGAGCTGCTGCCTTCCCAGTTTGGGCAGACACAGCAGTTCCTCTCCAGGCCTGGCAATCAAGGACCCCTCACTGCCTCAGGCCAGAGAGATGGAAACAAAAGTGAGAGGGGGGAGCAAACTTGGGGTCAATGACTTCATTACCTGAAGCTGTAATTGGCAGATGAACCCCAATCTTAAAACTCACGTGAAAACCCGTGACCCATTGTCCATTTTTGGGTGTAGCCCCTGGGGGGCTTTCTGTGCCTGAAATGTACCTGAAGGGGCCTTCAATAAACATAACTGCTTTTTGTTCCTTTTAATTTTGTCTGGATTCTGTTTTTGGGTACCCAAAAAGGCATCAAGCTGACACCAGAGATGCTGAAGATAAGAGACAGACATGGTCACACGGTGTAATTTTCCTCTCTTCACTCTCACGCTGTGTTTTTGTCACTGTTACTAAACACCAGCCTGGTTTAGGCTGCATTTAGCATCTTAACTAACAGAGCATCCATCTTTGCTGTGTTGCTGGTGGCTGGCACCTGTGTATGCCTCTAATAAACAAAAGACTGAAGAGCTGCCAAGTCTTGCAAAGTTCCTGGTGATGATTTGGAGAATGTGAGTAACTCCTGGAGGTCTTTCTATCCCCCTGATTTTTGCTGAGGTGGTCATATCACCCCAAAGGTGCAGGGGACAGCAGCATTCCTTTCTCTCAGTGCTTCATGAAGAGGAAGAGTGATTCCACTGAAAGGACACGTGGGCTGTGCTCCCACTCCTCTCTGCAGAGGTCTGGCAGAGAGCAGCTCCCTCCCCAGCTGCAGCAGAAGCACTGGGGTGTGTTGCTGAGTATTGCACAAGGAGCTGAGGTCCCACACAAATCCTGATTTCACAAGCCACCTTGTCCCAGCCCCACCCATGAGATTTGCCCATCTGCATTTACCAGGGGGGTTTCTGCACTGCCAGGAAGGCAGGACTTCACTTCCACCTGAGCGTGGCCATCACGACCACTCAAGATCCTGGGAGCTACCTCAGTCCTGCTACCAGCAGTGATAATACAAATGAAACAATAAAAAGTTCCACAGTGCCAAATCACCCAAGAGAGGGGAGTGTTGTGAAGCAGTGCATGCCCTGTCTGCTCTGAGTGATGGATAACACCAGCCCACCACAGAGATCATCCCTGCTGCCCTTCCCGTGTCCTCTAGCATGGCAGCAGAGAGTAACAGGGTGTTTGCTGCTGGAAGCATCTGCAGGCTCCAAAGCCTAGGAGCATTTCCAGGAGCAGGAGGCAGAGGATGGATCTCCCTCTCTCAGCTCCCCCCTCTATCTATGCTTCCCGCCATCGGTATCTCACATTCTGCAAATGCATCAGAAAAGAAAAATCAATGTAAACTAAACAAGAGCCTTTCCAGGCTGTAAAGCAGAGATGGCATTAGGTGTCCATTAATCCCATGGCTGCAGCAAGTCCCTGAAGCGATGGAAATGGGAGGAGGGAAAAGGGAGGAGAGAGAATGCCAGGGGACAGAGAACCAGCAAATCCTCTCTTATGACTGTAGTTGTTTTCCTTTCCCTTTATTTATTTCTGTTTTTTTCTTTTCTTCCCAATTTAAATAGAACTCATAAAATTCTGCTTTCTCTCCCTCCATGTTAGATGCAGAATGCCTGCAATGCTTTCTAATGTCAGCAGATCCAAATAAGGTCATTTGCATTAAAAGAAAGCCAAGCTTGCAGCTATCTACTTAAAAAAAATTTAAGGCGAAACAATTCATGTTTTTAAATTAATCAATGACCCCTCAGGTTTATGCCTATGTAGAAATACTAAACTGAAAAGTTATGCATCTAATCATAAAAACTCTGAATTAACTCTGGGTTGGCCACATCAGGGTTTAATGCAATTCTTTCTCTGACCCATGAGGTTTACTGCTTGGCTCCTTGGTTCAGATTTGCAGGATCCCTCTCTGATCCTTCCCTGGGCTTGTGAACACACAGGGAACATCACAGGTCTTCCTCTGGGAGCTGAGCCCCAGATCCAGGAGCTCTCACAGAGAGGGGAGAAGAAGAAGATCCTGGTCTGTCTCAGGGTACCAAGGTCCTTTAGAAGACCTCTCTGGAAAATGCTGATGAAAATCTCTGTTCTAAACTTCATTACTCTTTACAGATCAACTTCACAACTGCTGCTGATGCAGCCCTACACCTTTGCACTCCAGCACGCTCTTTTTCCCCCCCACAAAAAAACATTATCCTCATGCTTAATGTTTTGAAATTCTGCAAAAACCTGGACACATCTCCCCCTTCCCTCCATGTGAAAGCTTATCAAGCCTGTGGTTTTCGGTGCTTGTCCATTTTTATATGCTCCAGCCACATCTCAGTTTATAATTTCTAATAATTTCCAGTGTTAGTGAGGCTGAAAGAGCCATTGAGTGTTTTCAGGACTGAAATTGAGCCATCAATTATGAAAATGTTTCTTCTGCTCAGTTTCCCACTGAGCCATTATGTAATAAAAACCCCCAGGAAAACAACTCCCTCACCAGAAGAGGAAACAGTTAACAAGGCAGAGATGCTGCTGAAGTGCCCTGAGAACAGAAACGCTGGGCTGGATAGAGACACCCACAAATCCAGAGCCATCACTGGCCCCAACAGCATGCAAGGAAAATTGCAGACTCAAACAGTCTCAGCTGGCGTAATTTTCCCTGTGAACTTGTCCCCTTCCCTTGAAATACAAGAATTACTTTACAATACAAAAGCTCTTTGCAATAAATGCCTTTTTTTGCCCCCCATGAATCTCCCTTATCATTCTCTGTCTGCCCAGCACACATGGGAGGGAAAAGCTTATTTGCATGTAAGGCTTGGGCATTAGGTTCCTCTTATTACAGGCTGAGAAAAAAGTAACTATTGAGCAAAAGAAGAACAGGAGGAAGTGGGGGGGGGCAAAAAAAGTGCAGACACAGTAAATTACTGTGTGAATTAAATCTCCAGCTGACTGGAAATGGGTCTGTTTGAAAACTCCCTTTGATTTTTGCAGTGTAAGGTGGGGAGGTTGCCATTCTTCTATTTTATGTTTGCTGATCCTTTGTTGTTCCTTTATGATCTTTTTCACCCCACGATGTGTGATTTAGTGTCATTTCAGGAACACAGAGCACTGCAAAGTGGGCATGCTTGGCCAAGGTTCAAGGTTGGAACCAAAGTACTGAAGAGCCTTAGAGGGAGTGTGAAGACTGGCCCCCAGTTTGGGTGGACATTTTGGTCCTGTTTATTGAATTTTTTCCTCTTACAGTGGTTTGGAGGCAGTGGTTGTTCAGAATCACAAATTCACTGGAGATGGATATGGAGCTCTGGCCAGGTAACGCAGCCTGCCAGTCACAGGAAAGAGAAATAAATCTACTCATCCCATTTCCCAGCTTTTGGGTTTAATTTTAAAATGAAGCAATAAAATTGGGTTGAAAAAGGTCAGGTTTCATATGGTCAGCTTGTCTCTACCTCACTGGGATATTACTTAAGAAAGTCAGGGGGAAGAAGGGGAAAAAATGATTAGGGAAATAAACAGGGCCAGAATAAATATGAGATGTGGAGACTGATGATACCAGTGGGGAAAAACCTGCTTTAAAATGAAAATACTGGAAATAACAGCTGATGAAAATGAGCAAAATGAGAATTCTAAAATTGGAATTCTACCTTGGAGATGCGGTACCCTAGGGACCTACCATTTTACTGATTTACTGCTCCCAGTGTCTTTCCCCTAGAGCTGTGCCCAGAGAGCTGAGCTCACTGTGGGGCTGGAGGGGTTATGGTCAGATTTGGGGAATCTTTTGATGTCCCTGCTCCTCTCCCCTTCCCATGTTGGGGAAGATGAAGCAGGAAAGCCTTATAAATATGATTGCCTGGCGAAAGATTTTGAGAATATGGAAACTCTAAGTGATACTGAAATGAAAGCAAGCTTTGAGATAACAAGCCTTAGTTACTGAACAACTGGAAAATGATGGTATGGCCAGCTGAAGGTAATCCCCTTTTGATAAAACAACACCCTCTGCTTGCAGACAGCTCCAAGGCCAGACCAGACCCTACTAGCTTGGCAGAAGGAGTCCAAAGAGTCGTTTTGAGGGTTTAAAATGTAACACAGTAGGGTAATGTCATGATTCTTATAGGCTGTACATAAATGCTATGGGATTTGATCTTGTACTAGATTGGTTAGTAAAAATTAGAATATTCAGCACAGAAGATTTATTGTATTGCAATGGAAACTTCCTCGCTCTTGCTCTTTCCACTCCCCCTTTGCTCCTCTTTTGCCCTCTGGCTCTTTGGAGTCTCTCTTTCAGGCCTGCTCCAAGCTGTGGTTGGCAGCTCCAAACAAATCCCTTGCACCCAACACCCTTTGCAATAAACCCTGGGTTCTAAGCCCTGGCTGCAAAAATCTCTTATCTCCATCCGTCCCCATCCACCCTCGCTCCTACAGTCCCCCCAAGAAGCTGTGTGTGTATTGTAAATGAAAAATGGTGGGAAGAAATGCTGATGTCTGACTCCAGTTCAGAAGACTGAATGATTTCTTTATTATAACTATACTATAATACATTAATAGATTATTTAAAGGAGATATCAAACTATAAACCTACTTTTTCTAACTACCATATTTAACTAATTCCCAACTCGTGACCCTCTCATGACAGTCCAGCCCCAGGTGGGTTGGATTGGCCATCAGGCTCAAACAATCCTCACCAGAATCCAATCAAGCAATCACCCCAGGTAAACAATTCTCCAAACACATTCCACATGGGAAAAACAAGGAACAGAAATAGAAATTGTTTTCTCTTTCTTCTCTCTGTGCTGCTCTATAAAAATCCTGAAAGAGAGAAGAATGTGCCTGGCACAGTGTGTCTGCTGCCTAAAGAAAACTGGGAGTTCTCAGACTGATGGTGGGAGAAGAGCTGCTTCCCATTGTCTCCTCAGACACCTGGAATGCTCTGGGATAGATGAAATGGAGTTTGTGGGCGCGTGTCAGTAAGGCTTTATTAAACCTGACTCTGGTGACACTGGAGCTCCCCTAGCACAACATTTCCCCTTTCACCATGTGAAGGGCAGCTGAATCCAGAGCTGGTGTTAAACACAACTGATGGTCGTGGCACCATGGGCACTTACCCACAGCTCTG
The DNA here is from genome assembly GCF_050655825.1 of Lonchura striata. Taxonomy (NCBI): domain Eukaryota; kingdom Metazoa; phylum Chordata; class Aves; order Passeriformes; family Estrildidae; genus Lonchura; species Lonchura striata. The sequence continues at coordinate 5,600,597 of NC_140719.1, read as the reverse complement.
GATCAAATCCAGTCTGCAGAGCTGCCCCTCAGTAATGGCTCTTTAGCCACCAAAAAATTCCTGCCGGAGCTCATCTCACACTCCCTGGGCAAGGTCTCCACTCCTTGAGTGGCCATTTCTGCTCTCCTGTGTCCCTGTGCCCCCAGCCCAGGTCACTGCTGCCCCCAATGCACTGCTCGACACTCACCAAATCTTTGAATCTCTTATTTTGCAGGGAAAAAATGCCAATTACCAGAAGCTCCCACCTGAGTTCTGCTGATGACAGGAATCACTTACTGTTTGTCACTCTTTTGCCTGTATCTGATGGTTTATTGGGAAAGGGCTCAGTTTATGCACACACCAAGATACAGCTTCATTGGTATTCCTTGGCTGGATGCTCTTCTCCTCCCATCTTAATAATCATCTCTTCTTCTTATCTAACAGGGCTTTCTATGGAAGAATGGGGGCCAGCGAGGGGTGAGGGACAGCAGTACAGGAAACACAAGGTTATCAGAGCTCCTGCTCTGCAGAGGTGTGCATGGGGGTAGTGGGATAATGCTCATGCACATCACTTATGAATGGCATACTGTGATATTTCAGCCCTTATTTGTACGAGGTGAATAACTTGCAAAACACCTCGTGTGACTAGCCACTCATGCTTTGTGAAGTTTCCCAATATAATATTTATGGGAAAAGGACATAATTTTAGGCATTAATAATATTTTATGTAAAAATTCTCAAACCTCAAAATGCACTTGTGCTATATTTCTGCTTTATTTTTTTTTTTAAAGTTCTTTTGCTTTTAAAATTTTTATTAGTGTTATCCAAACCCTCCAACCTCTGATACCAGGGTCTGGTGATGCCCTGGTGCTCTCCAAACATATAGTGAGGAATTTCTTTTCCTGCTTCGAAGACCTTGAAGTTTTAGACCTAAAATTTCAAAGGACCAGGCATCCCACAGAGTGCAGTTCTCAATCCCCTTACCACACCTTGAAAACCTTGAGCACAGAAGACACAACATGTCAGGCTAAAGAAAAATATTGAGAAGGGAAAGGACTTGTTTTGGATCAGGATAAAGCCTCTGTGTGCCACAGGCACAGGGTGGGAGGGTATTCATTGTTCTGTTTTGGGTGGGAGTCTCCTTTGTTCCCAAACTGAGTCTGTGACAGCACCTTTCTCCCCTCACATCCCCCAGACTGCTGCCTGGTGCTGTCCCCCTCCCTTGGCTGTCCTCATCTCACCCAGCTTCCTCTGATCACATGGGCTCATCCTAAATTATTTAAATTTACAGCTACTTGGTGTAATCCTGCATTTATGTCCCCTTTGAATCCATTTCAACAACTAATGCCAGAGAGCGCCGTGGTACCTTTCACACAATCCCATTCTAATGAACAGAATTTAAATAGAGGAAGATTGAATTAGAAGTCAAAATAATTACTTTTCTGGGCACTTCTGCTGCACAGAGAAGAAGAAATCAGTAACCAGAGCCTGGGTACACTGGGATATCCTGCAACCCCACCTCCACCCCTGTGCACATCACAGTCTGGTTTGTGCTGCTTCTGCTCCCGCTCATTAATGGTTCATTAAACCCAGTCAAAACTCCTAGAAAGGTTTGTGCTAATTCACCCTTCAGTAAGGGGAAAAAACAAACAAAAAAAAACACATTAAGGGGAGCATCCAAGCTGCACAGGAGAAGGCAGCAGACAAATGTGTCTCTCCTGTGAGAGCCAGGGAAGCGAGAGGCCAGATCCAGGCTGTGCCGCTCCAGCGGGGATTTGTGGAGCCCGGCTGCTGTCCTCCAGCTGCAGAACTGTTGTCATGGAAGAGAGACCTGAAATATTACCAGTTCAGAGGGAAACACACGCAGAGGATGTGGTGTAAATGCAGCCAAGGCTCTCTGTTCAACCCCGTGAGTCTGCCAAGCCCGTGCAGTCTGCGCTTCTCACCCACCTTGTGGCACCACCAGCTGCTCCAGATATTAAAGACAGCTGAGCTTTGCTGTCTGGAGCTCACAGGTTAACCAGACAAGAATAAAGGTAACCTTAAGGACAGGTAGTAAGACATATTCCCTACCAATCTCCCAGACCTGCAGAATACACTGGGAGAATTTGCACCCTTTTTATTCCTAATGGCTCTGACCCACGGTTTTTACCTTTATTTCTAGGTATCCTGCTTCCTGATGACTCCTCTCAATGAGGAATATTTGTCTTTCTTTCTATATTCAAACACAAATAAAGTGTAATTGTTGCACTTCAGATGATCTGAGAAATCCTGGTTCACTGTTCCTTCCCAATTTCAGACACGTAGGAGATGAATTCCTGCCAGGCACTTTGCTTGGCTGGCTTCAAAGTTATGGCAGCAAGTTGTGCACTGCACCCCTCCTCACATATGACATTTTAATCTGAATCCTGTCCAGATAACAAAAGTTGGATCCTGAAATATTAATGACAAACAACTGCAGGACTCTGGGTGATTTGCATTGCATCTTTTTTTCAGGAAGGAAGTGGGATCACCTTTCTTGGGACCTGAGCCTGTGCAGATTGCCTCTGCAAGTGATGGAGAAGCGTGCTCTGGCATGCTGTCAATCTCATAAACAAAGGTGTTGTCAGGGAGCCTTATTTAGAAGTATTTCAAATTAACCTTGACAGAAGAATTAATAAATAATAAGGGCTGAATGATATATAAATAAATCAATTACACTATAAATTTTAAAACAGCATGGTCTCAACTATTGCAGGGTGAGCAATACAGAGAAAGTTCATGTAAGCTTAAACTTCTCTGGAGGGTTTCTGATGTCCCCTCAGGTGCCCCATGGCTTCTAAGGGAGAGATGAAAGGAGTCACAGACTGAGAGGGGTGTTAGGAAAACACACTCTGTGTGCAACAAGAGACTGTGCAATGCTCTCCTGGATTCTTGGAATATCGCACCTCCAGATGGGACCCCAACAGCTCAGTCATAAGTAAATTTATTTCAAAGTGGCAAGAATCTAAGATAACAGCCAATATTGGAATTTCTAGGGCTTGGCTCCAGAATTCACATAAAACTGGGGGAGAGGTGAAGAAGAACAAATGAGAAATCAAAGTGAGATTTATCCTTTCTGACCCTGGCTGCCTGCTCTAAGTTAGTCTTTTGTCTTCTTCTGCCTGCTGGAGAGAGAGAGGAAGGTCCAGGAGCCTACAAATCAAATTCCCTATTTCAGGATGAAGTGTCCTGGATGAAGTGACCTGTGGCTAACCTAGGAAAGCTTCTATGAAATGTCTTATCAGTGCCTGTTTCCAGGTTTTGGCTGTCCAACTTCTGAGCTGCTGGATCCATTTAACCACAGAAAAACTGGGCTAAGCTACTCTGGGTGACTGTCTGACAGGTGTGAGCATTGCTGCGCCTTAGCTCATTATTTTAATTCCTGAAGAACACAAAGCCCCCCAAAAAAGGCAGGGAAAAAGGCATTCAGGCACCGGGGTGGTGGATGACCTTATCAGAATTCCATAGTTAGGTGGAAATTGGTTTAAAAATTCAAATGACTGTTCACATAAAACCGCTTGCAGGATTCACCCAACTGTAATAGCAACTCTCTGCAAATGATTATGCAATTACCTCCAGGAGGTCAAAAAGTAATTACCACATAACCTGCTCTCTTCTGCTGGTTGCCTCTAATAAATAATAGATGCAAGCTCTACTTGGCTTCAGAAGAGAATTTGCCATTTCTTTACCCTGTAATTACATTAGATTATTTACCCAGCATGGTCAGCTGTGACCATGTAGGTCAGCTAACATGATATAGGAAGAATGGATGAGAATGATTTATGATCTGAATTTCCTCCAGCACCTGGGATCAAAGGGAGCTTTGGTTTCTCGTGCACTCAGGACAAACCTTTCCCTCTGGCCACATCAGCTCCCCTGGGTGCTGAGCATCCTCCTGGATCTGCTCAGCCCAGTTAAACATTAAATGGCCAAAGCTCCAAACTGCTCTGTAGGGCTTCTTGAGGCTCACTGCAGCACACTCTGCTCCACACCCTGAAGTGCTGTCAGGACTTCAACAAGGAAATAACATGTTCTTCAGCCTCAGGCTTAGAAGCCTGGAAGACCCAAGTTTTGTGTGTTTTCCCATGGGCAAGTAAGCAGGCTATCATCATTTTCAGCTTTGTCACAGAGAGGTTTTTGTTTTTTGGCCGAATGTCATGCTGAGGCAATTTCTTCCTGAGGATCTGGAATGATGGCATTTGCTTTGTTTCCCTGACTATCACCTTGGAAGATGCAAACCTTTGGAATATGCTGCCTTTTCCTGTCAGTCTTTGAAGCTGGCTTCTCTGCCCTTGCTGGAAAGGAAGACATTTCTCACTGGGGAGCAGAGAGACGTGGGGGCACAGTGTGCTCAGAGCCTGGCAGAAGCAGAACGAGATGCACAGCTTCTTCATGGAGAAGTTGACAAGAAAAGTTGAACAAGCCAAGTCACACGTGGGAGAAAAGCCAGATTATTGTTTTCATCTCACACATGGAGCGAGGGGCAGCAAGACAGAGAAACTTGAACAAAGCCATGCAGCAAACCTGTGCCAGGGCAGCAAAGAAGACTCCAAATCTCCTGGGGGCTGGTCCAAAGCCTGCACCAAGAAAACATTTTCCTCTCAAGGGCTCTGCCTGTTAGGAAGCAGCTCAGCCTGAGTCAGAAAAGTACAGGCTCGCCCATAACATATTTCCCCTGTCAGAGATAAGTGTATCTCCCACTTGCTGCTTACTACAGTCGCTGTTTAATAAATTAAGGCTCTAATTACATGGTATGGAAGTGATGTTGTTACACAGATGCAGTCACTGGAAACAAGACCAAGCAATAATGTTCCAACAAAACCCAGAGGCCTCTGCTCCTGATTTCTATTTTATGCTTTGTAGTCCCTATGTTAGAGAGTGTGCCACAAGCTGGGATCAAATCAGGTTTTAATGCACCCTGTGATTGATGGACACGGTTCCAGCAAGGGCTGGAGTCTCAGCAGTTTCTCCCCTGGCTTTTCCCACTGATCTTCCACATACACAAAACCTGGCCAAGGCTAAATGTGAAAAATACACCTAGAGCTGCTCCTCCTCATCATCATCTAAAGGTAATGGCAAGTATTTATGGACAGAACACTTCAATGGTATTTTTTTAAGGATGCTAGCCTGCTATGGCCACAGAACTTTGAATTTCAGCCTGTGCAAATCTGCCCAGTGTCACTGTTGATTCTCCCACTTTAATGTTTGGAATCAATGTTCTTAGAGGTCTTTTCTGACCTCAATGACTCCATGACTCACAGAAGGTCACCTCCCTGAGACCACAGCCCCTTTCACACTGGCATTTTACGGAAGAGTTGCAGTGTTTTGATTCATGGCCTTGGGTTCTACAGCCACTCCCTGATGGCTCAGAGGTGCCCAAGGAGTTAAATGGAGCTGGTGGGGTCACTTGAGGCAGATGTGAGTGATTTTTCCCTTGTGGGTACGTAGCCTTCAGTGTGTGTCACACCTTAACACCCAGCTGGGAGAGGAAGGATGGCAGCTTCATTTCCTTCAGCCTGGACAAGCACAGCCAGCCACGGCTGGGGATTGCTGAGCTCTGTGTTATCAATAAAGGGCAATCACACTGCTGGGACTGAATGACAGTTTTGCACACAATAAAAACCTTCGAGAGTAATTACAAAGAGTGCTTTGACACCTCTGGGGCCCGATCTGTGCACATCTGTGTCCTGGGCAAGCTGAGTGTGCTGCTCAGGGGTCCTGCTGGGTGGCACAGAGGCAGCCCCACACCTGGATTGCTCCAAAGCCTTGTCCAGCACCTCAGGGGTTACCTGTGAGCCACAGCTCAGGATGTGGTGCCAGGGCAGCTGACAGGAATGAAGATCAGTTCTGGGCTGGCAGATTTGCTCAGTTCTGTGCTTCTCTGGGAGGCTCTTGCAGGGCCAGTCCACAGCACTGGCCTTTTGTAGGAAGCAAACTTGTGTTTTGCTGAGTGCTAGAGACCGAGGGATGAGAGGAGAGAAGTGTGGGCATGGATCTCAAAGGGCAGTGCAAGGTACTGAGCAGGAAAAGGGAAGAGACAGAGGGTGGGAAATCCCTCAATAATAAACTCTGCAGGCTCTGAAGCCTGGAATTAGTTTTAAAAAGGCTGGAGCTGGGCCATTCCCCGTCATTTCCTTTTCTTTGAACCCCACAGCTCTGTGTAACCTCCTTCAGCACGTCTGCTATTAGCAACAGTTCCCTCCTCCCTTCCCAAGCAGAGAGACGCACTGAACTAATTAACGTGCAGGGTTTGTGCAATCCCATTTTGGTGGCTTAGCCCTGGATGTCCCTCAGCAGCGACGTGGCTGGAATGAGAAAAAGGCCCCAGAGGCAGAAAACGATGACACCAATACCCCAGGAGCCAAAGGGCCAGGAGCCAAGGGGCTGTGAGGGTGAGGAGTCCCTGGGGGCATCGTCCTCCCAGGGAGCAGAATCTGATGGCTGCAGGGAGGGGGATTCTCTTATCCACAAGAAAGAGGGGAAAAGGGAAAAAATGAGAGAGAAAGTGGGTACAGCATCCCTTCTGTAGAGAACTGCAGTGGTGCTGCCCAAAGTGTTTGTTCTTGCAGTTCTTTAACTGAGGAGGCACCAGTTCTTCAGTATTTATATTTCCCTGGGGCAGCACCAACTGTATTTCAATATAAATGTAATGCACTTAATTGAAATCAGGAAGTTCAGCAGTCATTAATAACAGATCTCTGGGAAGGAATATCCCTGCTGCAGTTAATGATCAGCATAAAAAAGACCCTCTTTCAAAGTGTAATGGTGAGCTTGGTGTTAATTTCATCGTTGATTAGAGTGAGTTAAACTTTGCCCCTGTCCATAAGTTGTATATTTAAATATGAGGAGTTCGCAATATTTAAAGATACCAAAATACCACAGGTGCTTTGGAGCAAATCCAGCCCTCACGGCTGATCCCCAAAAGAGTGATGTGACTCTGAAGAACAGAAAAAGTGGAATTAGCCCACAGATGTTAGAAGGAACCAGGTTCTGCTATAAACCTCAGTGTAGAGCAGATTTGAGACTCAATAAAATCACCAGGATTCCTCCAGATCTGTGGGAAACCTGTCAGAATCTGACCCAGCCTGGAGCTGGTCATTGCAGCCCCAAGATGGTATTGCAGGTAACAGCCCAGAATTCAGTTTAAAACTGTCTTTAAGATTGATTTAGCACTGGGAATTCCTTTGGAAAGCTGACTGTAAACAGACAGCTCCTCCCCCATGGGTACAGCACACTCAGGGTTTGTGTAGTAATATAAAACCAGATAATCTGTAATGTGCAAATGGAAGTCCAGATATAGGTCCTGAATTAAATTCTTTCTTTTAGAGTAAAATGTCTGAGAGTGGCTTTTTCCTAGAGGGCAAAGGGGTGACATTGTTTTAAAAGGCTTGGCAGAAACCTCTGCTGTAAATACACGAAGTAGAAGTGTTGGACTGTGGGTTTATAAATTTCTTCTGCTGGAAGAGGTGAAGGCTTTGATATCATTTGGGGTTGTCAGAGTTTGTGTTTGTTTGCACCAGGTCTGGGTTCAGATGTTGCAGGCACAGCTCCAGCTCTCCCCAGTGGAGCTGCAGGTCTGTGAGGGCTGGGTGAATCTCAGGGTCTGGGTGGTTCCTCACCTGAATGCTCGTCCTTCTCAGGAGCCCTGTTGGCAAGGACAGCTCTCATCCTGTGGCAAACCACAGGGAGAAGATCTGCATGTACAAGGCCACCACTAACAGCAAACCCTGCTCCTTTAATTGGAACGAGAAATGCAATTGGACAAGGAAAACAACAGAAAGCACAAGTGTGGCAATTACCTATGGAATAGGGAAGAGGGGAGCCCTGGGATGATGAATGGGTGAGACATGCACCCTAAAGTGGCTCATCTGCTGGGGGAAGTGTACTGCACACCTGCAAGTGGCACAGACGTAAAACAAGACTCACAAATCCATCCTTGATCATCTCAGGTGGTGCTTGGGCAGCCAGGCTTCTGCTTGGAAAAACTGCATTTCCTTTCTCACTGTATTCTGACATCCAGGCTTTTGTTTTCCAGCACAGCCCGCAGCTGTAAGTGGAACTCGGCGGTGAAATAAACTCCAGTACAGGAACAGAGGTTTTGCTGCTTCCAATTAGAGGAACTACCCTGTAAGTCCTGCAGTGGGGATCACTGTGGCACTGCTGAACGCTCTGGATCCAGCAGATCTGGGTGACAGCTCTATAGAGGCACTGTGGAAATGGAAACAAAAATGCTGTGTATATAATGCAGTGATGGATTGCTTCCTAAATTTCACAGGATGCTTTGGTAGGAAACCTCACTAAAGGCTTGTGATGGTGCTGCCTAGGATTTCTTTGGTCTCTGGAGTGCTTATATGTAGTGCCAGCATAGCCTTGGTGTCTAGAAAAGGAAAAAATGAAAATATTTAACAAAATTTAAACTCCTCGTGCCCAGGAAAGTAGTCTACAGCTTCAGGATCGCACCTACTTGTAAAAGAGGCAGTGAAAGCAGTTTTCACAGTGGTGTGTTTGCAGCCCAAACAACCAAAAAGCAGATCCCAGTCGGTCACAGAACCTTTTCACACCCTTCTGCCTCACAGTAACCACTCAGGTGGCAGAACAGGAATGTCCTCACTCTCCTGCCCTCCCAGGCTCACCAGGTCACCACAACAGCACCTGAAACCCTCACCAAGGACAGAAGGAGCAACTTGCAGCTCCTCCTTGGAAGAGGTTTCTGACTGGAAAACGCCATGGAAGGAAATACTGTGTCTTGCAGAAGTGTGTAAAAGCAGCTCGTTTCTCTCCATAAAGATCTCAGTATCCTGCTGGGCCCAGCCCGTGCATCGCTCATTACAGTGAGGCAGAAACCTTTGGAAGATGCTGCCGGGTTATATGGGAAGTTGTACTGGCTGCTGATGGCTGGATCTCAATACTTATGACCAGAATATATGGCACTATCAGAGCAGATCTGCTAGGAAGCCAGCTGGAGAATGAGGGCTATCTTGGGAGCTCTCCATCACCAGATAATAGCTTGAGCTTCATAAAATCTCTTTTTAGCATGAAGTCCCATTTCTGGAGCACAGCAAATCCATGGACAATTGCTTGTTCCATCATGGAAGTCAAAACATTTTATCCTTTCCAAATCAAATTTTATTTCCTTCAAGTCCCTGTACAGCATCCTGAGCCCAGGTCATTTGTTTCCTTCACCGCCACTCTCCCAGTAGGACAAAGTAGAAAGAGAGATTTGGTATAATTTAAACTGAAAAGTTTAGTTACTTTTCCTAATGATGAAGAAAAAGCTGCTGTTAGAGAGGCTCATCAGCAGGTTAACAATCCAACAGCTTGTTCCCCAAACACCACAGCTGGAAAACTCTGGCTGATCCAGCAATATCAGAAGTGCAGAGCTCAGCACTGGTTTCTGTCAGGAGAGAAGAGATCTCTCTCCCTTCCACCTCTCCATCACCACACCACGACAATCAGCACTGTGTAAAATGATCAGCACACACAGCAGGGGCAAACTGTGCTGGTGTCATCTACAGGGGGTTTGTCAGGTTATTGGGGGTCTCTGTGTCCTTGGAGAGCAGATCTTGATGCAGGAGGGGCAGGGATGAGAGCTGGGCTCAGCTCTCCAGGACTTTCCCCATGTGGGAGTGGGAAGAGCAAGAAGAAGGAGGAGATGCAGCTCATGGCAAAGGGAAAAAAAGAACTAATAAGCTGCAGGAATGGGCACAGAGCCAGACCCCCCAAATCATTAAACATGGTCAGGTTCAAGAGAGCTCTAGTAAAGTGTCTATCAAAACTCTTGCCCTCAGATGGATTTATTGGATGAGAAGGAGGAGCTGGGGTGCAGAGCAAACACGACAGCAATGGGCCCAGCCTCTCCATGCCAGCAATGCCTGGGTACTGGAAAGGCTCTGTGAGATGGAACAATCTGCTGCAAAACTGGAGAAATGGAATGTAAAAGCAGGCCTGGGGAAATGCTGAGATTGAGATCTTCCAAACCAGTGCAGCAGCTGTGGAGGCGAGTGAGGGGTCCTGTGCTGGGGCTGCAGGGCTGCTCCATCTGCATCGTGTTCTGCTCATGGGTTACTTCTTTAGAGTGACACTGAGCTGGGTTAGATTGGATATTAGGAGGAAATTCTTCCCTGTGAGGGTGTGAGGCCCTGGCACAGGTGCCCAGAGCAGCTGTGGCTGCCCCTGGATCCCTGGCAGTGCCCAAGGCCAGGCTGGGCAGGGCTGGGAGCAGCCTGGGACAGGGGGAGGTGTCCCTGCCCATGAAACAGGGTGGAATGAGATGAGTTTTAAGGTCCCTTCCAGCCAAAACCACTCAGTGGTTTTATACTAGAGCCAAGTTGACACCTGGCAAATCTCCTCTGAGTTTCAGTGTCAATTTTAGTGCCTGATGTACCAGATTACATGGTGGTAAACCATGAGACAGTTTGAAAATTGAGAAATATTTCAGTGTCTCAAACTTTAAGTACATGAACAAGTCCCAGGACACCTCAAGTTAATTCTACACGAGTGTCTTCTGCAGGAAGGATGGATTTAAGCATGTGGTTAAATGTTTTCCTGAATCAGAGCCCTCAATTGTGAAGAATGAAGAGACATTAGTGGAGATGCAATTTATACCTAACACTTGGCACATTAGGCAGCACCCGTGTGGTTAAAACACACTTTTTCATTAAAAATTATAATTGGGGAAAAACAAATTAGAGCCAAAATGAAATGGGCTTTTTATTTTTCCACTTTTACCAAGAGATTATGTATTTCCCAAACACAATTTCTCTAATCCATATCTAATGCATTAGAGGCATTCTGCTATTTTCCTCTAGACAAACAAATTTCCCACCCAGTGTGGGATCACAGCCCTGTTCCAGAGAGAAAAACAAGTCATAATAATGCTGAGGCTACTAAAGGAAAATGTTAAAATAATTAAAATATGAAAGAAGCTGCTGTCTTCCTGGGATTTCAATTTCAGAGGTGCCTGAGGGGAGGGGGTTGGATATCTCACACTGATACACTGTTTGATAAAGTGTGATAAAGACTTAGAAAAATTGGCAGATTAAACTGAAATAAAAGCTGAGGATGTTTGCATTCAAAAAGCTATTAAAAGCAGTGTGATTGAGCAGCAAGAAGCTTCTCTTTTATGCAAGAATGCACCGGAGTGGGATGTTTGCTGCATCGATGTCAAGGAGATCAAAGAGTTGTTTTTGTTAGTGGCACAAACTGTTCTTTTTGGATGTGCAGTTGGAAGTCTCTGGGATCCCTCTGCGCTGTGATGCCACCATAGGATGGGACAGAAGATCCAGGAGAGCTGTGTGAGCATGTCCTGAAGTGATGCTGCCATTCAGAAGACCCTCAAAACCCTTCTGTGGCAGGGTAGCCAAAGACTTGTCCATCTTGCACAGCACAGAGATGGCTCACCCAGTGTTTGCCTTCTTAAAGAACTCCTTCCCTCAAACCTTCTCAGGGGTTTTGCCTCCATTCAATAGCCTCCAAAACAATAACCCTTTTTCAACATGGTTCAAACTCAGGCTGTCAGTGTGCTGTACTGTAAATGCAGGTGAACCTGGTGGGAAGAAATTATGATGTCTGACTCCAGAAGGCTGAATGATACCTTTATTATAACTATACTATAATAAATTAATATACTATTTAAAGGAGATACTAAAACCACCTAATACCTATTTTTTTCTAACTACAATATCTAACTCACAATTTGTGACTCTCTCTCGCTCTAGTCCAGCCACAGGTGGGTTGGATTGGCCATCAGGCTCAAACAATCCTCACCAGAACTCAACCAAGCACTCACCCCAGGTAAACAATTCTCCAAACACATTCCACATGGGAAAAACAAAGAGCAGAAATAGAAATGGTTTTCTCTTTCTTCTCTCTGTGCTCCTCTATGAAAAATCCTAAGAGAGAGGAGAATATACCTACCACAGTGATGCCCAGAACTGGGAGAACAATTTGACAGATCATTCTTTCCCTCCTCTATCAGGCAATTAGCCATTTGTCTTTCAGATGGACAAGGGTTTGTGTCCTGACAGTGCCCTCATGTGTGAGTAAAACCGCAGGTAAACTCGCAGGCCGGAGGGTTAAACCAGGCAAAGAGAGGATCTGGTGCCTGACAAGTCTGTCAGAGCCCAGCACATCCCTCTGGCTGCCCTGGCTGGCTCCAGACCCTGGCAGGGGTCTCAGAGACCCTGGCATGAAGTCAAAAACACCTGTGACTTCCATTTTAACCCTTGGAAAAAGCTGCCAACTCTGTATGAGGAATTACAAGCCACAAGCGTTTGAGTAGTGTGATATTTGAATTAACGTAGGGTGGAAAAGTAGAAATTTGGGGTTTTTTTAGAATTTAATTCAGGGAGTCAAGATGGAGGAATTTGGGCATGTCCTAGCCTTCTTTTCTTTCTTCTTGCCCTCCATGTCTTGGCGTGATGGCGACACTTTTCTATTGATTTAAGGTAGAGATTCACAGTTTAACATAGATGATAGGAATTGGTAAATAAATTGTAAACATATTACATGTACTTTTGAGTATACAGTGTGGGAGCTGCCCAGGGCTCCTTGCTAGCCAGAGCTTGGCAGGTCAGGGAAAGAATGTTTAGATAAGAAGAAATAAACAACCTTGAAAACGCAATTGGATGCATTCCTGGCTCTTTCTTTGGCTGCGTGGGCTGGGAAAAGGACTTTCATACTGTTGGGGTCTCACCAACTGACTCTGACAAAGTCGTGGCTGCTTGATTGATCTCCCAGCTCAAAGAACCGACAAGAAACCAAGGGGCTGCTCAGGCAGAGCCCAGCCTGTGCCTGCCCAACAGCCCCAGCTCTGAGCGCCTTGTGGCAGCACAAGCTGTGAAGATCAGGTCGGTTCCCTGGCAAACTCCCAGCAGGGTGAAGCTCGGCATCAGAGCTGTGACAAGCTGTGACAAGCAGCTGAAACACCAGTTGTGCTGGCAAGGGTGCCCACGTGGAGCCCCGGTGCTGGGAGAGCCGCGCCGCATCCGCCCGCCAAGCAGCAAAACCTGCATTGCTCTGCCTGCATTGCTGCCTGGGGATTCCATTCCACTGCCCCCAAGGGCACTGCTGGCCCTGGCAGGCAGGGCTTGTCCTGGCACTGGGGTGTTAGGCTGGGCTGGATGGGTGCTGCAAGGAGATAATGCTGGTCCTGGTCCTAGGACAGGCAGAGGAGACACCTCGCTCTGGGAGAAGGTCAGAGTTGGGTTTTGGCTACACAGACACACTTCCCTGCTCTCTTCCTAAACACTAGAGTCGTAAAAATATGATCTGTAGGTTATCTGCAATGAAAATCCCAAGCAAGCATTGATTCAGCAGCAGCACGGGTCACTCACACCATCAGATTTTAAGTTTACAGCAAGTCTTGCTACTTTTCTATCTCTCTCTCCCTGCTCCAGCCAAGAATACTCTTTTATTTCCAATTGCCTCCCTCTGGCAGCTTTATATTGGTGACCTGAGGGTGCAAATTAGATGTTTGAAAACACAGCAGTTAAATCAACAACTCTGAAGTGTAATAGAGGTCAGGACAGTTTGCTTCCAACTCAGTTGCTCAGTTTCTGCTTTGGTTCATGCTATCTGCATTTTGCAAAGTCCTTTGTTTTCTGCAAAGGGTGAAAACAGGGCCCAATCCTCCTTCTGTTCAACTCTCCAACTCTGTATTTTCTCTCTGTTTTTAGGCTTCTAAAAAGAGGCAGTGGTTTCCCCGTTTCACTCTCAGTAATTTTCTGGGAAAGGCTCCCGGTCTGGACTGTGTCCTTTGCCTTGGAGCTCTTCTCCTAAATCTATGTGGCACTGCAGCTGGGCAAAGTGACACATTTTTCTGGGAATTTTTGATCTGTCCTGCTGCCAATCAGTGAGTGTCTGGTCTGATTACATCGCCCATCCTTAATGGGCTCATTAACATTTGGACACTCCATGTTCTGCTGGCAAAACCCTCCCCAAGTGCTAAATAAACACCACAGAGCAGGAGAGCCATAACCAGGGGCTGCTGAATTGGGCTTTGGGGGAAATATTTCACCATAATATCAGAGCTTTGTAATTGAAGGCTGGCTGGTGTGGAGGAAGGAGTGATTCTGCTCCACTATCACACACTGGAGACTTGGTTCATTTGTCTTGATTAGCAGAAGTTTAACCATCTCATGCCTTTAATTAGTGGCTTTCTCAGAAGAATTGTTGGTGTGAACGACCAGGACCAGGCAGAAGCACAGGTGGCAGGGAGGGGGCAGCTCTGTGGGGTGTGTTTGGAGCAAATCTTGGGCCACAGTCGCTCAGGTTGGCACTGGAGGGAGCAAGAAGGCTGGAGAGGGGCTGGGAACACAAACCCTGTGAGGAACCACTGAGGGAGGTGGGGGTGCTCAGCCTGGAGAAAAGGAGACTCAGGGGTGACCTTGTCTCTCTGTGCAGCTCCTGAAAGGTGGCTGTGCTCAGGTGGGGCTGGGCTCTTTCTCCAGGCAGCACTGACAGAACCAGAGCACACAGCCTCAAGCTGCACCAAGGGAAATTTAGGTTGGATTTAAGAAAATGTTTTTTACAGAAAGGGTGATAAAGTTCTGGAATGGCTGCCCAGGGAGGTGGTGGAGTCACCATCCCTGGGTGTGTTTAACAAAGCCTGGATGTGGCTCTGGGTGCCAGGGTTTAATTGAGGTGTTGGGGCTGGGTTGGACTTGATGGTCTTGAAGGTCTCTTCCAACCCAGTGATTCTGTGAGTTCTGTGAAGAGCAGCCTTTAGGCTGGAGATTGCTCTGTGGAGGAGCTGTGCCATGAAACACATTTTTAACGTGTCCTGGGGAAGAGGGTGTGAGCGCTGCTGGAGGGGCTCTGCAAGGCAGAGGTTCCCCTTTGCATGCAGCATCTCACTGACACAGGCACTTTCAATATAGGATTGAGACCTTTGCTTTCAGTCCCTTAATGTTTAATTCTGCATATTTAAAGTGCTTGAGGGGGAGAAGAGGGAAAAAGTTTCTGCCTACAACATGCTTCATGAGCAGATGAAACCCAAACAGCACCAAGAAAAGGGAAGTTGTGAACACCATTTGCTGAGGGGTTCTGCCAGCTATTTTGAAGAGGTGCATTGTGAAGAACAAGAGGCTTAGGGTGTTGAATGATTTGCTCTTAAGCCTTTTGCAGGCCTTTTGAACAGGAGGAAGGTTTATGTCAACATTGCCAAGCACTGGAGCTCCTCTAAGCGCAGAGCAGGGCAGCATCAAGTGGCTCCAGCACCTCAAACAGCACTTAAATCTCTTTGAGGAGGCTGGTGTGGTGTTTTGGGTGTGCAGGACTGATTCTTTTGGACGACAGAGGAACGTCATGAGGGGAATTTAGGGCAGATTATCACTGCCTTTGGTCTGCTTTTGTGTTTTCATTTGGAAGAGGTTTCTGGTAGGAGATTATGGAGCACTCCACTCCTTCAAAGCTTTGTTCTCTCTTCTGTCAAGCAGCCACAGATTTAAGCACACCGGAGTTGTTTCATCTGAAATCGTTGGCCCTCATGTAAACAAGGCCATTAAATAGAGGAAAAGACAAATGATGCTAGCAGGCATGTGCTTTATTCTGTCTCGGAAAGCTTTTGATGGCTGCCTGATCCCACACTCACCTTGGAAGGGTCTGGGCTATTAGAGAGTGTAAACAAGTCTTCACTTTACCTTTCCTATCCTTTGCCTCTCCCTTTTCTCTCCCTCCTTGCCCTAATGCCACCTCCCCATTTCTACTTTCCCTAATTTATTATTTTCCATTCTGTGTATCCTGGAGGCAGAATACATTTTTTAACAGGCAGGATTTCTAAATCCTTTTATTTTCCCTCAGATTCTTTCTGGTCACTTCTAGGCTGTGTACACTCACGCATAAACACACACAGACATATGCATTTGTATGTGCCTTTGTTAACATCTTCTCCTTCCCCTCCCAAGCTCTTTCCATACATCCTTTGAGTTCACTAGTCCTATTTCCATTGAACTTTCCTCGCCTTTCATCAACTCAGAATAATAAACAGATTGGATTTTCTATCTCTTGGATTGCTTTTCCAAGAGGCGTATTTTCTCTTTCTGTTTTTTTTTTTTTTCCCCTTGGCTTTTTTCCCCTTTTTTTAATTTATATTTTTACTTTACTTTCAAAGAAATCATCTTTTTCCTCTCCTGGTTCTTGGTTTCTCCTTCAGTGTTTTATTCAGGCTATGGATGATTGTCTCCATACACTCCTTTTATGCTATGAAATGAATTGCTAATGCAACCCCTGCTGGGAGATGCATAGTCTGATCTTGTCCTAAATAGGGCCTTGTTTGCAGGGGATTATGTATAAATGTATGGACTGCACCATTATATATTCACTTAGTGGAAAAAGGTCTGTGCTTATTCCATAAACGAGTTCCTGGGGAGAGGAGATGCATCCAGCCTGGAGGTGCCTTGAAGTCCACTCCTGCTCCCCTGGCGTGGCTGCTCAGTGAAGCCCAGCATCAACCACATGAATATTCAGTGGCACAGGATCTGGAAAGGTGAGGGGAGACAGAACCCGTGTCCCCCACAGCCTTCCTGCCAGAGATCCCACCAGGCCCAGGCATTCCCTGGAATGTGGGAAGATCTGGCACTGCCAAGACCCCCCTGGGCTGGAGGAAGCATCCAGACCTGGTGAGGGGGGCAGGGACAGATGTAGGCTCCAGATCAGCCCCCTGCCAAAGTGAGATGCAGTGCTGATCCCTGAAAAATGCACCAGCAGGGGTAGAGCAGCATGAAATCCCCAAAATTCTGTTAAATGCAATGCTAACCTTTACCCTGAGCTGCTTATGGTCTTGTACAAACTGAGAATAACAGGGGTGAATAGGACACAGGAGCCCTTCTTTCAGCCCCACATCTGCCCGTCATCCTGCCTAGTCCCAGAACTGCCCTGTCACAGGCACATTCATCTCTCTCTCAGGATTTTTCATAGAGGAGCACAGAAATAAAGAAAGAGAAAACAATTTCTATTTCTGCTCCTTGTTTTTCCCATGTGGAATGTGTTAGGAGAATTGTTTACCTGGGGTGATTGCTTGATTGGATTCTGGTGGGGATTGTTTGGGACTGATGGCCAATCCAACCCACCTGTGGCTGGACTCTCAGAGAGGGTCAAGAGCTGGAAGTCAGATATGGTAGTTAGAAAAGTAGGTTTGTGGTATTAGTATCTTCCTTTATATAGTATATTAATGTATTTTAGCATAGTTATAATAAAGAAATCACTCAGCCTTCTGAACTACAGTCAGACATCAGCATTTCTTCCCATCAGGATCACCTGCATTTACAATACTGCCCCACAGGTCACAAATACCCCAAACCCCAGCCGGGATGGAGGAGGCACTGCAGAATCTGTGGGATGCACCTTGAAGGAGCACAGTGCAGCTTCCAGCCAGATCCTTTCATGGTGCTGGCTTGGATTGTATTTACTGGTACAAAGGGAAAAATAGATAAAACTAGGCTTTCCCTTGTTTCATTTTATTTTTTCCTTCTGGACTGGGCTCTGGGCTTCTCTTAGGAAAACTGTAAAGCATTCTATTAAATCAAGGCATCATAAGGCAACACACAGCACAGCCTCTGAGTGGGGTTTGTGCTGCTTTCTGCTCTTATCCATCAGCTTGGCTCAGTTTCACCTGAGTTCACTCTGCTCTGAGCTAAACCCAGTCCTGCAAACAATCTCTGCCTTCCTCCTCCTCACCATACCCAGAGCACAGAACAACTCAAAGCTTCTGTAGTGTGCTGCTTGTGTTTGCAGTAAAAGCCCTTTACTAATGGGCAAGGTTCATGTTGTTTCCATTTGTGTTACTCAGACTCCTGGGTCATACAACTTAAAAAAAAAAAAAAAAAAAGGCAAGAAAAAACCTGCATATTTTAAAGTGTAAACAGAACCTAGTGTTTTCTTAAATAAGTGTGACAATTGCAATAATATTTTGCAGATTACAGGAAAAGGAACTTAAGGGAAACATTTCCAGAGCTTCAGCACTGTGTATTTTGCTGATGCTTAAATAAACTCCTCTTCGTTACTGCTGTTCTTTCTGCCGTTCTGTTAGTTTGATGCTACTTGAAAACCTTAAATGCCTAGAAAATCCTTCTGCTAGACAGTGATGTTACTTTCTATCTTCTGGTCTGCCCAGAAACCTCTCAATTTCCTCAGTGGCTTTGCACTCGGGCAGACAGATCCTGCTTTTGCAATTCTCAGCTTTTGCCTGTGAGTCAGCAGCTCCCTGGGCTCATATTAACAACCCAAATCAGCAATGGCATGATTGAGCCTTTATGCCAGGCTCTGTCCACACTGCTGCCATCATCCAGGCAAAGCCCATTTGACTCTGCCAGGCTGGTGACAGCTTCTCCAGCCCTGGCGTGTGAACAAAACCCCTGTGACCAGCCCAGTCCCCTGGTGTTGGAATCTGAGGTATTGATGATTCCGAGATTGTAGAAAGTCTCTGTCTGTCAGCCCCCCTGCCAAAGCAGAAGCCATAATTGGTCTGTGCTGGTTTCCAGGTTGTTTATTCTGTTTATCTCTCACATGTTCTGCTGCCCTGCCCAGCTCTGTCCTGCAGGGCAGCGTGTGGGGCTCTGCCCTCAGTGGGATGTGACAAACATTAAATACCAGAAACTCCCTGGGCTGCATTTACAAGAACCTGCCAATATCTGTCACCTACGTTGGACAGTGTGTCCCCAGCCTGAACCCACAGAAAAATGCCAACACCACAGTGAAACATGGAGGGCATGAAGAAGGAGAAAAAGGACAAGGCACACCCAATTTCCTCCATCTTGTCCCCTTTGGACCCCTGATCTAGAATCCTAAAATTTTACTTTTGCACCCATACCACACTTAGTTATTACTTATATCAAACACTCAGAGCTGGTAATTCATCCTGTAAGATGGAAAACTCTTTTCCATGTACAGGGATCACAGCCAGTGTCTCTGGGGGCTCTGTCCAGGGGGGTTCCTGACCCCTGCCAGGGTCCCAGACCTGCCAGGGCAGCCAGAGGGAAGCCCTGGATTCCCACACCCTGGTTCTTCTCCTACTGCAGGAACAGAAAAGTCTTCCCCATCTGGGAGGCACCTGAGCACTGTTTAGCTGAAGTTTGATGTGAAAGCAGATGAAGGCTGCCTCACCCCCTGAAAGCCACACAAAAAGCAGAAGGACAAACAGACTGAAGTTATAAATGCAGCTTTTCTGCAGAGAAAGCAATTTTCTTCCCCACTCAGGTCCTGGAGCTCATCCTGATGCTTTGTGAGGGCTGCTCTAGAACAAAGGCTGGACAGAGCTAAAGAATAAAGCAGGGATTTATTCAAAGGCCTCCATGGAGGCTTGGGCAGCACCAGAGCCCAGCCAGGGCTGCACCCAAGATGAACCAAAATGGTCCCAAAATGCACGAGCGCTCCTGGGGGCTCTCCCTGGGATCAGTTCTGCTCCATTGGCACCTTGGAGTTCATTGTCCCATTCCAGCTTCAGCCCAGGCAGTCCCATCCTGCTTGTTTTTCTCTCTCCAGCCCATGGTGTTTGTGCTCCTGGGCTGAGATTTGGATCATTTGTCCTTGGTGCCCAGCTGGAGCAGGAATTGTTTTGTCTCCCTGCTCTGTGCAGAGAGCTCAGCATCCCCTCATATAAAGCTCAGCAGTACACACTAAAACAGCACAGAATTAAAAAACATAAAAGCTAAAACCTGAGGCACCAGTCTTGCTTGCAGTGTTTGGCCACCTGAAGCACTGTCAGAATGTCCCTCCTCTCCAGCTGCTTTCACAGCCCTGAAAGCAGTGAGGGCAGTTTGTCCTGGAAAGGGTCAACCTTTCCTCTGCCCGTGCCAGGAGGAACTCGTGGCCGCCAGCCTGGAAACTGTGTGGTCCCACCTGCCTTGGTGTCAGCTTTGCCACAGCTACCCTGACTGCAGTGAGTGATTCCCTCTGAGCTCCTTCCTTGAAATGTCCATTCCCCATCCCCAAGTAGACTAAAGGAAAGAAGAAATCACTCTTGCTTTAACCCCTGGGTCATTTTTGCTGCCTTAAAGGTTTTCCTAGTCCCTCTCTGGCCTCACAAAAAGCATCATTAAGCCATTCAGTAAAAATGCAAAACTATGGAAGTGAAAGCTTCCTGTGCTGAGGTCAGGGTGCTGCAGTTTTCCATGGAGACTGAGGCTGGAGCAGGCACACTGCAGGGCTGCTGGCACTGCTGGCAGTGGGGGAGAGGCAGGAGCCCCGTGGGGATGTGATGGGACAGCTCTAAATATTCTCTGTGCACAACACAGCTGTGAGAGGGGTGTACACCTCATGGTGCCATGTGCTAAAGTCCCCATGGGAGCTTGGTAAACTCATAGAATGGGATTGGGACAGACAAACTCTGCAGCACTGCCCTCTGAAATGTCAAATATGGGGAGAGAAGGGCTCAGCCCAAGCAGTGACTGCCTGCCTGCAGCTCTTCTGCCTCAGACACACACTGCAGCCAGTGCTGAGACACAGCTCTCCCAAGTGTGCTTAAATATTCCATTTAGCTGTGAATAAATCCACCCCTTTAGGTGTGCAACTGGAAGTAAATCATTTGTATGGACACCACAAGTGCGTAGATGGTGATGGGAGCAGGAGGACTGGGGACAGAGTGCAGATCACCTGCAGAAAGGTGTGCCTGATGCCACCCAGCAGTGTCACCAGCAGTTTGATCCATCTCCAGTGGGCAGAACCATCTCTGGCTGCAGGTCACACACCTGCTGCAGGCAAAGCCCTCTGCTGACTGCTGCAGTCCATATCTGCTCAATTCCATTTCCCTGGGGTCTTCCCAGTTAGGTGTCACCTTCCTTTTGGCACTTACTAAACTCCATGCTTGTTTCTGTCTCAACTTTCTCAGCAGTTTTACTCCCCAAACTCCTTCTGGAGCTGGTAAGGATGGGAAGTTTGCCCGTGTGGAGGTGGAGAGATCAGTCTGTTTATCTGGGATATATATTCACCTGTGGAGAAAGCACTGAACATTGAGGAATGCCACAGTTGTCCTTTTGCTGTGCAGCCCAGGCACTTGCAGGTGAGCTGGATGGAATTCAGCACCAAAGACAGCCTCAGCCATGGTGCTGAGGGTGAGAAAAAGTCCAGTTTCTCAGATACCACCAGGAATGCTAAGATGGTGTTATGTTAAGGTAATTTGGGGTAGTGTGGTGTCTCCTGGCTGACCCTGTGACCCACGTCCATGTGGAGCTCTCCTGTGGAGGGCACTGCTGTACTTTCCCACTGAGCATCTCACACAGCGTGCACAGAGAGCAGCTCTGGCCCTCTGGTGCTCACTCACCTCCTGATGCAGAAATTGTGTGCAAAACCCCAGTACCTTTAAGGTGAGAAACGTGACATAAAAGGCAGATGATTTTTTTTTTGCCTCACAGTCTTCCAGTTCTGTTTCCCCGTGCTTGTGTCAGAGTCCCTTTCAACCTTCACACCCTATTAGCATGGATTACATGCCTCTATCAGCTACATACCTCAATTCCAAGTTTGGGACCTGCTCACACTGGCTTGCAGCTTGCTTCATCCGACTCATCATTTACAAATTAGCTGAACTTGATTGAGGCAGATCAGGCTGCAGCCCTCGTGCACCGGGAGAAATTAGTCAGTGCCCTGCTTCCTCTGCACACCCGTGCTCTTGAGGGCACAGCTCTGTGCATCTGAACCCAGAAGAGGCCACGTCTCTCTTGACACTTTCATCAGAGCTTAACAGGAGAAAAAACAGCTCACAAAACTGAAAAGCTGTGAGCTTCAGATGCATTTATTGTGTTGAGCCTCCCCTGCCTTGTCCTGTGTCTAGACAAAGCCTCAACAGAAGCAGCGGTGACTGGCAAGGGGGAGTTTGTGTTGATTTTCTGTTGCCAGGGGAAAACCAAACAAATGGAATTAGTGTGAGTTCACGTGGGTAACCAGAATTAAGCCTGGACCTATGAGTGTGTGTGTGTGTTTGTTGCATGCTGAATGCAAAGGGGTGGAAAAAGTTGAACATAGACACTGCTCAAGCTGAAAAGGCAAATTGGGCTGAGCTGCATATTCACATTGCCCCTGGATGCCAGGAAAGGTTTTTTGAAGCTCTGCAGAAATAAGCTGTTCCCTCTTCTGCTGTAGAGTTCTTCCTCTTTTATGCAGAGCTCCCCTTTTCCATTTCTCTTCTGATTTCTTGTTTTATGTTTTGTGCTGCTGAATTGCTGCAGTCATTCCCTGTTTCTACCTCCCAGCAATTGTCAAGGAAAAAAAAGAAAATGCCCCCCAAACATTCTGCAAAGTAACTTTACTCAGCACCACAGCCACCTACCCCGGTGGAACCTCAAGCTTGTTTGCTTTATTTAAAGCTACTCCCTTGCACACATGATATAGCTCACAGATGCCTGGAGTCTATTTACCTCCTGGCTTGTTTATCCTGAAATGGCCAATGGAAACTGCTCACATTTTTGTCTTGATAAGAATCCAATCATGGAAATTGATTGAACTACTTTCGTTGGGCTTTTCTCTCACATTTACACTTTTCAACTGGTTTGAATTGTTTAATCTACAGTTAATTTAGAGACACACAGCCGTGGCACTGATGTATCAGGAGATCAAGATAAATGGCTAGAGTGTTTTTATGAGCAAAAATCTCTCTAGATCCCAGTACATAAATCATTTGTTGTGAAATCGCTCATTGTCTTTAGGCAATGTCATAGTGAAAAATTCAATCTATTCATGAACAGAAAGTCAAGGGATTAGGAATGGTTTGAAGGGAAAAATGCCACACTAAAAAAAAAAAAAAAAAAAAAAAGAAAGTAAGATTTATCACTTAATGCTCCCCTAGCACAACTTTCCTGCCCTTGTTTTGCAGTGTGGACTCTTGAATTGAATTTCACACTCTTTGTCTTTGTTCCAGTCAATAGGAAGCCATGAAGATACCCACAAGGGAAGAGGCATGTCTTTGTATTAATCAGGAGCATTTTCTCTCTACTTATCCCCTGATGCAACAAAGGAATGCAGGAAAGTGGCCTACAGGTGATTTCTCACTGAGGGCCAGCCCATGATCCCTGTGCTTGCCGAGAGAAATGATTTGCTAAAGGCTGGGCTCTTCCTGCAGGGCTCAGCCAAGGGCTGGGTAAAAGGCCCCAGAAGAGAAATTTTGATAAAATAGAGCATCCCCAGTTCTCTACCTTCTCCTCCCATACAGAAGATTTCTCCTGAGTTACAACCTCCTGTGCTTCCACTGTGACCATTTGGAGAAGGAGAGGGACCATGGTCAGTAATGGAGGGGCCATTTACTGGAGGACAACAGAAAAATTGGAGCTTTCAACAGGAACAAGCAGCATCACAGAAGTACGTGTGTGAATGAAGCAGAACAGGCAAAAAAAATGCTCCCAGAAGAAAGTTAAGGATGGAGATGGAGACACACAGCACTTCCAGATCTGAGTGACTCAGAGAAATTTGCTCCAAATCCAGATTTCCTATCTGGGATTTCCTAATTCTGAATCACAACTGCAGAAGATGTGAAACTAGAGGCTGGAGATACCCAAGTTCAAAGGTCTCTGCCTTGGAGCTTGTTAGAGAAGTGATGGGCATAAGGACCTAAGACCAGCAATCTTCTCAGTTCCAGAAAATGCTTCGTTGAGACAGAGGGTTGATGTTTTACCTCTTGAAGCATTCCCAACAAACTGTTTTCCAGATTATGACAAAAGCTCATGTGGCCTAGAGCTAAAAGGTGAGGGAGGGGTGTCCATGTGGGATTAAGGCCATCTTTAGGAAGATTTTTGTATATATTTAGGTGGCCTAAATTCCACCTAAGCCTTCATGACTTTCTTATTGGTTGGTTTTAGGCCTTCACATATCCCTAGTCAATAAGGAGACATTATGCTTAGGGACTTAGAGATTTATATCAAATTTAGGCCATCTGAACACATCCCTTCAAGCCTTTGTGCTTATTCTAGAGGCTCTGTTTTCTT
The DNA here is from genome assembly GCF_050655825.1 of Lonchura striata. Lineage (NCBI taxonomy): Eukaryota > Metazoa > Chordata > Aves > Passeriformes > Estrildidae > Lonchura > Lonchura striata. The sequence goes on along the minus strand of NC_140719.1, from coordinate 5,576,691 downwards.
TTTCTGTATTTCTCTCAGATGGATTCACGGACCCATTGTCCATTTCCCTTTGTCTTTCCCCAGTCCCTTCCCACTCCTAGGCCCACAGCTTTGGATCCCAATCTGAAATGATCCAGACATGGCTAAAGAATGTTTGCCATTTATCCTCCCAAATCTATGCTCTCATGGAAAAGAATGTTTATTTAGTCCAGATAATTCAGTCCCTGGAGTCCTTCAAACATGAAAGTTTTACTCCTTCTCACCTGGAACAGCTGAGTTATCCAGGAGAGATGAAGCTTTGGTGGGAATACTTGATACAAGTTTCTAGCCAAGCAAAGAAGTAATGCTCCTGTACACAGGATGCAAATCCCAGCCCAAAGGAGCATCCATGAAATGTGAACCATTTAATAGCCCTGATGAAGAAACCTGTCGAGTAGTTACTTTTTGATTGCTGCTGAAAAGATGTTCAAAGAGCCCTGTAAAAAAGCACCTGCCCTTTTTTTTGTTGTTTGCTGTGCATGGCCATCACCAGGTGAGTTCCTCACCACGGAGCAGCTCCAGCACGCACACAGAATTTCCTCTGTGAACAAGAAGCAAAGCCCCTGCACTGCCTGGCCACTGTGGCCAGTGCCAAATGCAACAGGGAGCCTGAAGCCAGCTAATTTCCATCTAACCTAAGACAACAGTCAATGTGACTGCTCTGTACTCCAGCTGCTTCCCAACTTTAATCCATTTAATTTGGCAGAGTGATGCTAATGAGATTTCATTGACGGGGGGCCTGCACCAGGACTGCAGCTTGTGAGAACTGATGCTGAGGCAGGAGCCTGAGCTCCTTGGGAAATGCAGGTCTAAGGGTTTCAAAATATTCCACAAGCTTCAAGAGAAGAATTTTATAGATGTATTTATTATGCAGGTACATGGTTATTAAACTGGGGTTTTATGGCTACTTCAGCAGATACAAAGTGCAACAAGATTCCATCTCTAATAAGTAATAAATATAGGTCTCATGGCACTGCTTTTCCCTGTCACCTACAAACCAGGTTTATCCCAGTTTTGAAGTCCTAGAGAAATGAAGCGTTGACAAAAACCAATAAATGGTTTAAATATTAACCTTCCTGTCTGGACCTGTTCTCTGAAGCCAGCCCAGAGCTGAGAGAGCTGTGGTTGTTGGGACTGGGTTCTATCAGGTGGCCCCTAGCAATGTTCAAATCCCACCTGAAGGCTATGAACACACCTGTCCTGAAATGATTTGGAGAATCTCACCACAATGTGTCATACTGACCAAAAATCAAATTACAGGCACTGAGGTGGAAGATACATAGAGAAATAAATATTTTTTTCTTTCCACTTCATGGAGGCAGCTTCCTATGCACAAGGGGTTTATGTGGTGGATGTTTGTTCATCGGATCCTTAAAAAGCTTTTTTATCTCCTCATGTATTTGTTTGATTACTGCACTGTCTTCAAAATTGTAACATTTTTCCCACATCTGAAATTAATTTGTTTTTTATTATTCTTCCCCGGTGTGTAAAACTGAACAACATCTTCTTTCTAATGACCTCCTATAAATTGAAATACTGTTATCAGGTTTCCAATTTAGTCTTCTCATTCTTGGACGCCACAAACCTGTTTCTTTCAGTCTTCCTTAACTCACATTTTCAAAACATCTAATCATTCTTGTTGTTCTCTTCTGGACTCATTCCAGTTTGTCTACATCCTTTCTGTGGGTTGGTGCCCAGAAGTGTGCACAATATTCCAGCTGAGATCTGACCAGCAGCAAATAGAGCAGAATAATCACCTCCTGTGCCTTTCCTATGACACTCTTTTTAATACTGTTCCAAAAGGGGTCTGACTCCCTTTCTCTCTTTTATTTTTTATTTTTTTCCCCCACAAGGCTATCAGATTGTTGGCTTGCACTGGGTTTGTGGTGCTCACAAAGCCCTGGGTGGTTTCCAGCAGTGCTGCCAGGGCTGGTGCTTCCCTGAGGTGTTGGAGAACAGGATTCCCTTGGGCAGGAATCCCCATCTCCCAGCAAAAGGAAAGGTGGCTGAGCAGCCAGGACGCCCTCCTGCAGACCATGAGGTGTGAAGCACTGCTTTTCCTTGTCTCCATTTACCATGTGCCTCCTGAAACTGCTGTCCCTTCCTATTAGCTCACACAGTGCTGACAGCTCAATTCTCCTTGGAGGATCTTCTGCTCCTGCTCTCTGCTCACCAACCTTTGCTGTGCTCCCTCTAAGGAAGGTGGTAGAGGAAAGGTACATGAATTTCACTACTAATAGAGTATTTCCTTGCCAGGTTATCTTTGATCCTGAGAGTGACACGCAGTATCTTTCCTAAGGCCACATTCTGAAACATTTTTAACAAGGAAGAAGCAAGTTCTGTATATAGTGACACTAGACCTTGTATGACAAAAACATCAATATCAGTGCATAATTAATGCAGGATCTTCAGTAACGTGGACTGAATAGGGACAGAGTACTTTCAAAAATCAATTTGCTACCTGAATTACAAACACTACCGATTAAACCTGACAAGGCAGAACTCAAACAGGAGGGGAAAAAAGAAATTAAAGAGTCCACAAGCCAGTGTGCTGGAATGGCCAGATCCCCAGCCCCCTCTTCTTTTTCTGCAATCTGTTATAGGAACAATTTCATTCACACAGGCAATGTCCAAGTACTGAGGTGGGCAGGACATGGGACTCCTCTTAACCCTTTCTCCAGTTTGGCAGAATCCCCATGAGCAGCAGGCAGACCCTTGGTGCACCCCTGGCTGCTCATGTGCAGGATCCCATCTATGCTCAATGTGCTGAAGATTCCTGAGAGTATCCAACACTTTTTATGCCTGCAGCATCTATTATAATGAAAAATAAATTATAAATCATAAATTTATGCCATCCAGCATCCATTGCTGGATGACAACAAGCTTTAGCCAAACCCATTTTATGTGGAGCATAGTACCAGTCATGCTTTCCCCTCCATTGCAGCACCCAAGGGATGACCTAGCTCATGGCTAGGGGGCCAGTGTCCTATTGAAATTTGACCCATCATTATCTTTTTCCATCAAATGCTGCTTTAAAATTAATGATCCTGACTCTAGGGGTTTGACTGAATCTGAGAAACTATTTCTAGTGGTTTGGATTCAACACTCTCTGCTGTGGTCCTGATTTGATTCCCAGTCATAAAATTTCAGGGGAGACTTCCTCACTCTCTACAACCCCATGGCAAGAGGGGGCAGCCAGGTGGGGATTGGCCTCTTCAAGACGAAACAAGAGGAAATGGCCTCAAGCTGTGCCAGAAGAGGTTCAGGTTGGACATTTGGAAGAATTTCTTCATGGAAAGGGTTCTCAAACATTGGGATGGGCTGCCCACGGAAGTTTTGGAGTCACCACCCCTGGCAGTGTTCAAGAAATGACTCAATGGGGCACTCTGTGCTCTGCTTTAGTTCACAGCATGGTGTTCAGTCAAAGACTGGGCAGGATGATCTTGGAGGCCTTTCCCAACTTTAGTGATTCAATAGTCCCTATGATCCCATGACTCTGTGATTCTGTGGTTCAATGATTCTATGAGTCTGTGATTCTGTCACTCTGTGACTCAATAATTCTGTGATTCTATTATTCTTTGTCCTCTCCCTTTCTATTCCATTTGCATTAAGCAGCTTTGCGGGATGTGGTGTCTGTTCAAGCACTTCTGTAAACCTCAGTGATTTCAACTGGTCCAACTGGGAAAGCAGGGCCCCCTTGCCCCAGAGCCACTGCTGACAGACTCCCTCTGCACCCATCCACTCTTGCCACACTTTGCTCCATGCAGGAAGGATTTTGGCAGTCTCATCCCAACTTTGCAGATGCAAGTCAAACAGCAGCAGCATTTTTCTTGTCCTAACCCCTTTCTGATAAGCTTCACGAGTGCAGAACTGTCCTTGTTAACTCAGGCAGCATGCAGCCAGGATTGCTGGGACCCTCTGAAGGGGCAGCTCCAGCCAGAGGATGCAGCCAGTGAGGGGAGCTGGGTGAGGTGATGCTGCTCCGTGGTGCTCTCACCATTAGCCTGGGCCCTGTAGCTGAGCTTGCTGGGGTCAGAGCTCTGCTCTGCTCTCGTGCCTGATGTGCAGATGAGGCTGAAGCTGCTGCCCACATTTACTCGTGTGCTCCCTCCTCCTGCGGAGCCCCATGCTATGTCCAAGGGGCTGAAATGGTTAAATAACTTGTCTGCTTGCTCGCCGAGTTCTCCCTTGGAGTTCAGTCTCTGCCATATGTTATATTACACAGCATGAGAAATCAGACTGAGGTGGCAATTTTAACACCCTTTATTCATACATCCTATTTTTACACTGATAGATGTAAGATATGCAAAGTGTAATTCCCAGCTGAAGCAGACTCAGCACATGGTTCCTGCTGCCTCAGCCAAGCGTGGAGGAGGACCAGCCAGGAGACCTGGCTCCTGCCACCAGGGCAGGCAGCCCTGGAGGCACAGCAAGCCCTGCCAGCTGCCTGGGAGGCTCTGCTGAGTGCTGCCCATCATCTCCTCACTGCTGGGTGAGCACAGCCTCCTGTGCCCCTGGTGGTCAACAGCCTGGGGTTTGCTGGTGCTCTCAGTCTGGAAGTGGCACAGCCTGGCAGCTGGGCACCAGCAGGATGGCACTGCCAGGGAAAAGGCTCTGGATGGTGCAGCTGCCCTGGGCAGGTCCAGCTGTGTAGGCTCAGGGGTGTCAGCAGAGCACAGGGATGGAGATCAATAGCCTTTCCCCTCTGCCTGTTACTGACGCCATTTCTCTGTTTTCTGTGCCCAAGGATAATGCAAGCTGATGAAGGTTTTGCACTTGGAGTAGTTGCTTGTGTCTTTAGGAGGCAGATAAGTCAGAAATCAAACTTTTGGTCTCTTAGGACCAAAATTAAAGGATTTGGGGGTTTGATACTGCAGATAGATTCACTGGGAGCTCAGGAGTTGTTACCTGTGTGGCAGGACAGACACATAAAGCAAGGACTGATGGATTTCTGAGTGAAAGAAGAGTCCTGAATATGGACAGCAGGGTCCTCTCCTCTCTCTTGAGCCTCTCGTGGCCCAGGGCTCCCTGACACAGCAGTGAAAACCCCACTCTGCAATGTGCCTCCTGCAGGAATGTGCTAAAAGGCTAAAAAGAAACATTTCAAAGTTGAATTTGAAGCACCGTGTGACTGCAGAACAGATTTACATGAACGTCTGAAATGAGGAATTTTGGAAAGACAGTGGGGAGACTAATTATAGGAAAACCCTGACACATGCTGGAGCAGGTGGACCAGCAAGGAGAGAAATGGGGATAGTGGGGAAAACTTCCTGATACAAGAGAGGAGTTCCCTGGAAGCTGACAGGACTTCTCTGAGTCCTCTGTTGGGAATGAGGATTTTCCCTCCTCCCTGTGAGTGAGATGCTCCCTGAGAGCACAGGGAGAGCTGAGCTGCCAGCCTGGTGGGAGCCAGCTGGGGATGTCTCTGTGGAAAATGGGCTGGGGGGAGCCTGGCCCCAAGATTTTTGTCGCTAGGACTCACTGCTGACTCTTCCTTGGACGTGCATTTGCTGCAGCCCTGATTAGTGAGCATGCTCTGCTGGCTAATCAAGGGCTGAGGTTCATTAGCAGCACTCTCTCCATTACCTGATGACATTTTTATGAAACACATCAAAACCTCATCTCCTCGACTACTGTGACAAAGAGACAGTCTGAGACAGCAGACACAAGCCTGCTTTCATTTGGAAATCAGTCTGGCAATGAAAGGCAGGTGCCAGATGTAGTAAAATCATGAAGCCTGATCAGAGGCACTCGGTGCACAAGGAGGGCAGGACAGGAGTTTAGACCAGCCTGGAACTATCATGAGAGCTTTGCCATGACATGACAGACTTTTTGCTGGCCTCGGGCTGCTGGGCATGAGGGAAATGAGAGGAGAAAAACCAAGCTACTTGTCAGGCTGAGACTTTGTGCCACAGAGTGTATTTATGCCTGTGTGAATGCTCACCTACACACAACAGTGTGCAAATCAAGATCTGCAGCTGCAGCACAGGAAGAGGTGTGCATGCTTATATTTATGTCTGCAGGCACACACATCAACTTTTGTATTTTGGGGAGATACAGAAACCTCCAATGCCCAGTTCAAACCACAGGACAGCAAAATATTTTCCTTAGCACTTCTAAAAGGTCTTATCTTTTCTTAATGCATAAAGGTCCCCACATTCAAGCTGCAGCCTGCATGTTGCACTGAAGTGTGAGATCATGAGGACACTCTTGAAGGGCTTAATGTGTCAGAGCCTAAAATGATGTACTCTCCAAACTTCCTAGAAGCCACCAGGAAGGGAAGAGCAATAAAAGAATCTTGTGGGATGGAGGCAGTTCAGATAGTTTGGTGCTCCATCCCATTAAGAGCAGGGATGGATAATCAGGCTGGATAAAACAGCATAAAGTGTTCACCAGGGAGTTATCCCAGAGGCAGGGAGCTGGGCTGCATCATCTAAGAGACCTTTTCCAGCTGTAACAGTGAAGAACTGGGTGGTTTTAGAGCCTGTTTTTATAGCAGTGCTCAGTAGTGGGTCAGGGAAAGCAAGGCACATGATTTATCTCCTTCTACCATCTGACACCTTCCACTGGATGTGTTTTTTGTTTTTCCTCCTCCTCAAATGGTCTTAACAAATGGTCTTAACAAAACATGGATGGGTCTTTAAGGGAATGTTACAAGAAAAAATAAAAGCCTCCAGCTCTCTGCCAATGGGAAGGAGTGGAAGGCAGCCAGGAGACTCTGTCTGGGGTGTTAATTAGAAGATATTTCTTGTCGTGGTGAGGCTTTTATTTATAGGACTGAGTGTGAGAGGGTGTCAATGAGTGTGAGAGGGTGAAGTGTGCTAGGGTGTGACTGAGGCACCCCGTACTGCCTAAAAACGAGGTGAACTCACTGGTTTATTTTAAACCCGGCCATTGGAGCTTGGCTGCTGGGGAGATGCAGACACAGACCTAGAGATAAATGATAATTTACACAGAGGTGTCTGGATAAGCTGCATGCATAGACTCAAATGCAGACAGACAGACAGGAGGGAATATGGTTGTTTCCAGTCTTGTGCTGAGCCCTTTTCCTCCTAGGAAACATGAGTCCACCTTTACCACAAGAGACAACCCACTTTAATCCTTTTTTTTTCCTGAACGGAGCAGCCTGGCCAGTGCAGAGCCTTTGGAGCGCTCCAGCAAAGGGGCCATGAGCTCTCCTGCTGCTGCTTGGAGGGCTTGGAGAAAGCAGACAGCACTGAATGCCTCCACGGGGCTCCTAAATCCCTGCTGAACAGGCCTTGCCACCTGGAATGGCACCCTGCTCCTGAGCTGGGGTGGATTTGCAGCATTTCCCACGTTCTTCGTGTCCCTGGCACAGCTGAACCCGCGGGGCTGGTGCTGCTCTGAGCTGCACTTGAAACAGAGATTTTTGGAGTTCACTTAAGTTAACAAAATAAATTAAGCATTTATATTCTAGCTTGTAGAGTTATGTGTTGACTTTTAACCTTTTACTTAAGAAACCTCTGCCAAGGTACAAAGGGGCATAAGAAAATACAAATTCCCTGAAGCTTCTTGCATAAAGAACAATACCAAAAAGGACTGAAGATACAAAAAACCCAGATAAAGAGGCTCCTCTGTCCCTAAGCCTACAGAGACTGAAAGATGTACACAGATAAGCACCAAAGGACCAAAAGTGTGTGCACAAAGGAGAAAAATTCAAAAGTTCAACCATGAGGAAGACCATGATCTTCATCCTCACGATACCACCAGAGACCCCGCAGGACCACCACAGCAAACCACGCCTGCCCAGAAGGGCGTGGACATATTTAGCATGAGAGGCGAGGACAGGCAGGGCCAGGGGTTGAATATGCATAGAAAAGTTGTGTAATGTACTGCACATGAAACACCTTTGGGAATAAAGGTGTGTTGCAGCATTTCTGAGAGAGAGAGGGCATGATTTATGTCTGGAATGAGATTTGAGCTACTCCAGCCTAGGCCTCAGATCTGGGCCTTGTGAGGCCTTCCAGCCTCTGATACAGTTAGAAATTCAGAGTTTGTGGTGCAGTTAGAAATTCAGAGTTTGTGGCTCAGTTAGAAATTCAGAGTTTGTGGCGCAGTTAGAAACTGAGAGTTTGTGGCACAGTTAGAAATTCAGAGTTTGTGGCTCAGTTAGAAATTGTATTCAGGTGTGATGGGGAGCACTGGGCTGTCTGGGTGTGAAGCAGTACAGGTTTATAGTGTGAGGTTTAGGCCACCTTAAGACAAAGACAAATAACGTTGGCTTGCCAATGAGAGTGCCTTTGTGAACTGTAAACTACATAGAAGTGTATATAAACTGCCATCTTCTCACTAATAAAGGAGAACATTTGATTAACCATATTGGTTGGATGTGCATTTGTCCTGTCCAGCTTTCCTGTTTTATGAGGACCCTGGGTTCTAAGGTGTGGGTCAAACTAAGGCTCAGTGCTAAGTCTTGGAGAGCGATCTCACTTGTGCCAAGCACTGACAATACAAACCCACTTCATAACTACCCCAAATTGTGGAGTCTATTTACTTATTTTGTGTTTCACTTCACACTGGGGTTCTGATCCACACACAGGTGATGCAGGAGCAGCCTGCACGCCTCAGATCTGCTCCTTCTGGGCCTTCAGAGCCTCAGCAGTCCTGATAATTGATATAATCATGGAGTGTTGCTGGTTCCCGTGGCATGGTGTTGCTGCCACTGTGATGGGAGCATGAGCTGGCAGCCCATGTGCCCCCTTTCCCAAGATTTCCTTTGGAGGGATAAATCTGGTTTAGTAAGTGTTGCTTACCTGAGGAGAGCAAAGCTGCAAGGAGGGATCAGGGATGTGGATTTTGCTCTGCTGGGTTTTTATGAATGATCATTTTGTCAGGCACAGCACAGAAAAAAAAAAAAAAACAAACTTTGTTGCTCCGCAGAACCAAGAGATTTAAATCAATTTTGGTGGGAGGATTTTCCATCCTGCCTCAGTGTGAAGAAAGCACTTTATGTGACAATGACACCTGCAATGATGCTGGCAGGTTTGGAGGAGGTGTACTCTGCTGAAGGTGCTGGGGATGGGTGTGATTGTTAGGGCTGACCTCAGCACAGGTCAAAACTAGGGGGAAGGAGGGGGTGGGAAAAGTTTTATTTTTAATCTGAATGCACATTGCCTGATTTACTGCCAAATGATTCCTCATTTGTACCAGAGAGAAGGGAACGAGTGAAAGGGAACGATCCATTTAGGCTAAAAACTATGCCAGAAGAAGTCCTGATGCCTTGTCACTCTGATAGAAATACTGGGAACTTCATTACTAGCTCATGGGTAGATCTTATCACAAAAAAAAAATTGAAAAATGGCAGCTACTGAAAAGGAGCACCTCTCCTAGGGAAGGATCTCCCCTGCAAGACGCATTCTGGAGCTGTGGGAACCACAGACATCTCCTGATGGATCTCCTGATGGATCTCCTGATGGAGAGCAGACATGGGCATGCATGTGAAGGGTCTCCTGCCCATGGGGTGGTGTGAGAGCTGGATTTGTAAAGGATTCTCAAAACCTGACAGAAAGCTCACACAGCCTTGCACATCTGTGTGCAAACTCTGAGATAAGGTGTGCTGACTTAGGAAGGCCATGGAATAGAGATGACATTGCTGAGAGAGATTGAACCAGAAACAAGTTTCAAAAGATGGCCTTGCAAAAAGACCAGATATTTTGGAGAACAAGAACTGTGAAAGATGCATTGTAGCACGACCTCATGGGGTAGAATAATAAGTGATTAAAAGAATAGGTGGTTGGTGTTAGAAGCATTAGCAGCATTGTGTGGCAAAGCTAATAGGCTGAAAAATATTTATGAGGTATTGTAACCAGGAAATAGGGTGGCTTCTGATAGAATGGCATCGAGTTTTACATCTCTTATGTCTCACCCTTCTAGGGGACTGATAACAGAATAAAATCTTTTAAAAAGCCTTTTAGCTGCCCTGTCTCTGTAGAGCTGGGATTTTGGACACAAATCTGTGCAGCAGCCGGGCTGGGCAGCAGAGCAGCTGCAGCCTCCCCTCCTGCCAGGGTTGCTGAGGCTCTTTGGAGTGGCTGCAGCCGCGGGATGTGCAGAACAAACCCCGAGCAGCCCCCGAGCACCATGTACTGCAGAGCCATTCACTGATCCACAATGGAGCGTGTAAAACACGTCCCTTGTCCTTTTCTCTTGCCAACAAAAAGAGCTGCTCTGACTCGGGCTCTATTTGTGGTGCTAAGTGAACTGACAAGCACTCAGCATCGAGCCTGGCATCCAGCAGCAACTGAATTCTTTTTTTTTTTAATCCCAGGTTGCCAGGTGCTTTCTCCTGCTCGGGTCCACAAGCCCTGCCAGTGGGAAGGAAGCAATTCCTGGCCTTCCCTGGCCTCTCAGAGATGGAAAAGGCATCACAATGATCTTATTCCTTCACAGAGAGAGAGCAGAGCTGCTTCTTCCTCATTCATAATCAGAGCTTGGGCATTTACGTGAGTTTTGGATGCAATTTCCTGTCTTCCTCTGTGAAGAGGCAGAGTGTGGTACATTAGAAATTTTTGTTCTTGTAGGTTTTTTTCTCCTTCCTGTTCTCTCTACTTCTCCTTTTCCTTTGACATGCTCGCTCCTCCTGTACTTATTTTCTGAGTCAAGCTACACTTCCTCATCAAAGAAGCTCTAATGGGATCACATATTTGACCAGCTGCCAGGGAAAATTCCAGTAACCTCTGAAACCCTAAACATTCCATTTTGTAGGATTATAGGGAAAATGTTTCATCTCTCTGATAGAGAAGCACCAAAAATTGAGAGTTGCCAGCTCATCTTCTGCTGTTCCGATGGAAGGAGCTTGGGCAGGCTATTTTTAGGTTAAAAAGCTGTACTTTGCTAAGATAAAAGCTGAGGCTCTTTCAAAGCAAAAGCCTTAAAGTGTGAAATCCATCAAGTCTGTTATCCCAGGAGCATGGGGACAGTGTCAGGCCAAGGCAGTGGTGAGCTGATGTCTGGGTGATTCGGCCCCGTGCCCTGCAGGGGATGGAGCCTCTCTCCTCTCTCCACCCAGATTTAGGGAAAAACCTGGAATCTGAGGTTCTCTCCCTGAGCTCTGGGGTGGCCTGGTGGTCTCTGCTGTCCGTGGAAGAGGGTGAGGGCTGTTTGTCAAAGATTGAGTGTCAGACAGTCCTGGTGCTTTGGGAGCTTGGGCTGCCTGCCAGGCAGGAAGGAGATGCAAAGGCACATCCAGGCTCCTGCCTGAGAGACTCCTGATCCATTCTGGATCTGTCTGGGATGTGGAGAAGGATGCAATTAATCTCTGCACGCAGCACTCTGTGATGAATGGCTCAATATCCACAGGGAATGGCAGGTGGGGAAGCACGGCAGGGTCTGAGCACAGGCAGGTACCAGCTCACCTGAGACCAGGCAGGTTTGTGTGCCCTGCTGTGGTTTTGTTCCCCAGGAATGTGGCCATTTTGACAAGTTTTTCAATCCATTGATTCTAAGGATAAAACTGTCTCAAACATTCTGAAACTGCCAAAAGTGTCCCAGTTAGGTACTTCTCGAATATTCTCATCTTTTCAGTTTGAAACTGTAGTAGTAAAAATGTGGTGAACCCCAGCTGCAGGAAGAAATTATGATGTCTGGTTCCAGATCAGAAGGCTGAAGGATAGTTTTATTAAAACTATACTATATTACATTAATATACTATTTAATGAGATACTATCCTATTCTACATACTTACTTCTTACTTACCTATCTAACTAACCACAAACTCCTGACTTCTCTGCTGAAAGCCCGAGCCACAGCTGGATCCCACTGGTCACTGACCCCAAAAAACTTCACCAGAATCCAGCCCAGCCATCACTGCAGGTGAACAATCTCCACAACACATTCCACATGGGGAAAACCAAGAAGCAGAGATAAATATTGTTTTCTCTTCTCTCTGTGCTTCTCCAAGAAATCCTGAGGCAGAATTATGTCTCTCTGTCCAGAGAATGTGAATGTCACAGAGCTGTAGTGAGCAGCTGTGGGAAGAGCAAAGCAGACACCTAATTCTGAAACAGTCTGACCTATTCTTCTTCCCTTCTCACAACCAGGCTAAAATTTCCACCTCATTCACATGGAAAAGTACCACTGTTCATCCCTGCAATCTCAGAAAAACAGTGCAGGACCAGGACCAGCCTCCTTTCAACTAACTCCACCCTTAAATAGCCACGTGCCTTGATGTGCCCTCATTTAAAAATGACACTGATTCAGTTTATTTCTATGATTTTCCTGGGCTGGTGCAGGATAAGAGTTTTGCAGCCACCTACAGCCCGTTCTGTGGAGTTTGGGGAGATATCTCTGGTGAGATCCCACCTGGAGTGCTGGAAGTAGATGGTCCTCTGAGGTGCCTTCCAACACAACCCAGGTTGTGATTCCATCATTTTGTGACATCTGCTGTTGTGCCTCTGCCCCGAGCCCCCTCTGCCAGGAACCCTGGGCTCAGCACTGGGAGATCTCTCAAACCTTCAAGCCCAAGTACCAGAGGTCACTCGTGAGTTTTCTCTCAGCAGCAGCTTGGTACTGCTGTAAAGGTCTCAAAGCACTCCATCAATATTAATTAATTCATGCCACAGATAAGAAGGTTGAACTGGTGAGAAGCAAAACAGTGATGGGGGATGTGGCCAGTAAGGTCTAAGCTGGGGAAAGATCCCCAAGTTCACCATTCCTCAAGTGCCACTCCAGATGCAGTGCCAAGAATGAGCAAATCTAATACATGCTGGAAGTGAAATGTAAATAAACAGCTCAGGTAACTGTTTTCCCTTGAAAGGCAAAGAAAATAAAGAAATTGCAATGATTTAGTTATTTAACCCTCAGTGAGAAACAGAAAATTGAAAATATATTTTCGTATGAAAATTTAATTATTGTTTATTCTGTTGAACTGATTTCATTTCTCTATGAAGGTCACAGTCTTCTGCCCATGAGAAAAAAAAATCCTTTCAGAAATGGAGTTGAAAACCAGAAAATTACAGAAAGCAGAGAAGCTCTCATCTGACTTAAGCTTCAAGGATGGGATTTTCAAAGATAACTAAGGGATTTAGCAGTCTGATTTCCTAATCTGAAGCCCAATTGTCCTTGAATGAGATCTCCCCAGACAGATATAGTCCAGGGGGAAATAGATCTACTGGAAAGGAAAAAAAAAAAGGTGCCAACTCTATAAATGGGCCTTTAAGATAAAAGAATCCTCTGAGTAATGAGAACTTTCAGGAAGTGAGGATGCATTACCCAGGAAGCACCAATGGATAAAAGCCACAAGAGTTTTTTTTAACAACATCTGTGTTCAAGAATGAGCTGAAAAAGTGGCTGAGATGCTCTTCAGTTTAGCTGCAAACATCCAGTAATTCTAATTCTGAAACATCTGTCCAGGCTACTCCTAACCTTGCCTTGAGGAGAGTTCTGCCATTGCTGATCTGCTGGTGAGAGAGAGGTGGCTGGAGACAAGTTTTGGGGGAAGGCAGCCCAGACATTTGAGGAGCTTCTTCAAAGAAATCTCACTAAGATTTGCTAGAAAAGGCTAAGGGACTCTTCTTCTTTGGCTGCTGCATTAGTAGTCCTGTGGCCATGACTGAAATTTCTGACTCTTTGTTGACCAGTGTTTTGTGAGGAATAATTGGTGACAGTTCCCAGTTTACACTCTTGATGCATATTCAGCTTCCACAAGTCACTGAATGTGAAATATCTGAGCAATAAAGTGCCAGGCTGCGCTGTTCCAAGTGCCCACATAGCCCTGTGCCATATTTCATTGTGAGTATCTCAACTGGGCAATCTTAGTGCTGCTTCTGCCTGCACCTTTCTTGTCCCTGGCAATGTGCAACTTTGAGTCTCTCTGGTCTAAATTCAGGCTTTTTGTACTCAAAAGCTGTCAGTTTTCCACCCAACCTTCCTTTGACTCATGAAAACTTCAGCATCCAGTGTGGCAAGGAGCTGCACAGCTGAAGCACCCACTATGTGAAGTAAAGATTCTTTTGACTTGTTTCACCCATGATGTTCCTTAAATCATATTTTGTCCTGCCTGAGAGGTGTCTGCACTGTCAGGTCATCTGCAGTGGGCCATATGGACCAGTGGTATCTCACACCATGGCTCGTGATGGGTGTGCAGGAAAGAGGAAGGTGCTGAATATCTCGTTCCAGGGATGGCTGAGTTACATCCCCACATCCCACATCCCTTTCCTCCTCCCCAGCCACCGCCCCTACAGGGATCTGAGCCTCTGCCTCTCACACGGGGCTTGAGCTGCACGCAGGAAGCTTTGCAATTACACTGGGAATCTCATTCCAAGGGGGATGAGGGAGAGGGGGTGGGCAGGGAAGGGACTGCCAAGTTTATTATCTAGGGGTTTGTTGGCTTGGGTATTTTTTTTTTTTTCTGTAGATGACAATCTACGTGAAAGTCCCTTTCGTGCCTTCATTACTGGGGGTTTTATAGCCTAATGAATGTGACTCATCTGCGTAATCGCATTGTTTCCCGCTACTCCAGATGTTCTGTGGAACACCTCTGGCTCATGAGCTCCTATTTAAACATTTCTTGTAAACACCAAAAGCTGTTTGTTTGTTTTAATGTTCCATCACATCCCATTACCCAGTGAAGGTGAAAGATTGAAATGCAACATTGTCTTGCCAAGAGATTTTTTTCCCCTCCTTCCTCCCTCTGCTTCCCCTGATGTATCTGTGTCTGGTGGCTAATTAGTATGCAATGGGATGCAGAGATTCCTCTGTTAAATATCTCGTTTCTTTCTGCTTGCCTTGATCTCTGTAAGGAGGCGCATGCTACGTGGAGATCTGGGGGCTGCCTGTTTCAGATGCTGAACAATTTCACCATTATTGCCTTGTGTGAGGATTCAATCTATTGTTGTACCAGGGATACAGTGCCATGGGACTCAGCTCCCTATCTTCCAATTATTCACATCAGGGGAAAATAAATACCAGAGGTAAACACTGCCTTGCAGCAGCACTGAACACATGCTGCAGTGACATTAGAGCTTGTCTCCAGGCTATTTTCAAAACTGCAGGGCAGCCAATCCAGCTGAATTCTGTGAGAGCTTATTTTAGCACCAAAGCAGGTGTGACTTAACACCTTGGGATGGATGTAGCAGGTTGAGTTGTGATCTGGACAGATAAAACACCAAGGAAACACAGAGCATAAGTTAAATGGAGGTAATAGGGTCCCTCTTGGAAACAAAGAGGGCTCTTTTCATTTTACAGTCTGCCTCCACTGTATTCTCAAAGTCACATCTCTTTTAACTTCATATCTCTTAGGGATCTGCATCTGCTGCAAGTCCAGTCCTTGGAGCGGCTTGGGATCTCTGCAGTATGGGCAGAGATATTAACATATGAACATTTCTAATTTTACAGGATGTGATGCAGGTCTGTAAAATGACGCAACTTTTGCATTGTAACCATTGGAGTAGCAGGAACTGACTGTGTTCAAAAGGTACCCAAAGAAACGGAGCATCAGAAGGCAGCTGGGGGAAGGTGTTTTCATACCTCACCATGAAAAAAAAGAATTTTTGAAGCAAATCTCAGGATGAAGATTGGGAGTAGAAAGGAATGAAATGTTCATTGAGATAGCAGAACCACTTGGGAAAATGATAGGATCATTAAGGTTGAAAAAGACATCCAAGACCATCAGATTTGATAGAGGAAAAGAGAACACCAAATTAAGAGCCAAGAAAGCACCAGGGGAGACTCGAGGTGGGTATTTCAGTCAACCTTTCAGAAGTGAAGCTTTAAATATTTCAAAATGATTATCAACATATTAGGTCTGGGAGATTGATTCAGTCTTATGTTCTTTTGAGAAAAATTATGAAAACTAATAAAAGTCTGAAGTCTGGCAAAGCTGCACTGCTTGCTTCAGTCTTAACAGATAACGCTTAGAGGATTGTTGGAGATTAACAGCTGCTGAAATGAGTCTTTGCAGCCTGTCAAACATGGAGCTCAGGAGCTGCCTGAGCTCCCTCTTGCTTGAGAGCTGCAGGGCTTCCACCAAGGAGAAAGTGAATTTCATTGGGGAATGCTGGACTGACAGGGAAAACCAGATTGACCCGCAGGGAAGGGCCAGGTGGGAAGGGCAGGGGATGCTGGCACCTAGAAAAGGACTCTGTAGGAATTGGGTGTGGAATAGGACAGCACAAAGGAGAATGCACAGACTTATTTGCCTCTGAGGAGGCAGCTGAGAGACTCTTCTGAGGGATTTACAGGAGCTGTGTTCCTGCTTGGGAAGGTGGCTCCTACAGCCAGAATATCCACAGCACCAGAGATCTTCAGCAGCTGCTTTGTTAATAACACAGAAACAGAAATATTTATGCTACAAGGGTTTGGTTTGTTTCTCTTACCCACAGATTAAAGCAGTGGGTGACACATAAAAATGAAGATAAATCTGCTTCAAGTGAGATGCTTTATGCTGAAGCAAAATGGAACACTATTTGAGTTCTACCCTTCCAGATTTAGGGTTGGGTGTTTTTTTTCCCCTTTTAAGAAATGTAAGGGAAATTATTCCAAAAGAAATCTTTAAAAAGCCCCATATAATCTGTGGTTATTCAGCATACTAGTTTTGATCAATGCCAAGTACTTTCTTCCAGTTTTGATATTTTAAGCACTATAGATCTGCATAAAAATATTTTTAATGGAATCACTTCAACCTCCAAAAAAATGGAAACATTCTGTTCTGATAAAGTTGAACCTTATTTGGAAGGTTTCATTTCAGTTCAATTTGTTATGGAAAAAAAAAAGAATCACTTAAATTGACATGTTCCTCAGGATAGGTTGATTTCAATAAAATGCCATTTTTTGTCAGAAAAAAAAAATCCAGCAGAACATTTTTCAGCCTGTTCCTGTTCTGACTTACTGTATGTATATTCAATGTCATAAAAGATTTATATGCAGTAACATTTTAATAATTTCTCCTGATTTCATCCAACCTTCCTGAGATACTTCAGATATTTAATAAATGCAGCCAGATAATTTTCCACCCATTTCTCTTAACAGTTTTCATCAAGTAAACCCAGTTTCAGCATCCACTCCTTGGTTTTATGCTGTGTTCATGGAGGTCAAAACTTAGTGGAATCCAAAGCAGTATTTTTCTTATTTACAGAACTGTGTTACCAAGCCTTGAATGAAATCAAGCCACATTTTTATTTTTCTTTAGAAGAAATCCAGCAAATCCAAAAGACCAGAGGAAAGGAGCGTTGCCACTACCTCTGTACACGTGAGTGACTGAGACAAAGGGTGGAGATGATCTCACCTAATTTTATCCCTCTAAAAGATATCTGGGCCAACGCTGTCACGCAGATCCCTGCGAGGCAGGAACACCTCCAGAGTGTGAATCATTGCATGGATCACAGGGAGAGGTGGTGCTCTCTTTGGAGATCTCTCTTGCACTCCACTGACTGGAGCAGCAGCGCAGGCAACTGATCCTAAAAATTCTGCATAGCTCATGTCAGACAAAAATGGATCTTGGCTTTTGTGATAAGCCTAAGGCTTCCCAGAATATCTGAGGCAGAATCAGAAACCAAATGTATATCTGCTGAATTCAAGGCTGATGCTTTAATCATAAGATGGAACTTCCTTTCAAAATCTTGACTCTATCTTATTTCAATAATTCAGCATATTTCCTCCAAAGAACAGGAGTGGGACATCTGCAGAGTGCCGAAAAGCAATTATTTAGTTGGGCAGACGAATCATGCTAAACACTTCTGCACTCCAGAATTCTGAAACCATGTGAACTTTTGCAAATGCTCCTGAGAGATGCCACAGGGAAGATTTCCTTTTCAGAGAAACGATCTGAGAGTGGAAAGCATTTCACACAAGAGGAAGCAACATATGCCGCTACAACCAAGGAATAAATAGGGAAAATAACAGGGGAATAACAAGTTTTTCTTTTGCTGGCAAGACTGTTATTTCCTGAACACAGGAAACACAAGCCATGAGGTGCATCACCAATAAACCTCTTGTTGTGACAGATTTTCTGACTGGAAAAATCGCTTTCATCATATCTACTTCCTGTATGAGTTTACTTGAGGCCCCCACAAGAATGTCCTTATGAGTGCATGGAAATTCAGGATGATAAACATCTCCATCATCCATCCTCTTTTAGGGGAAAACCCCAGATATTCTTGGTGGGCTTTGTTTCAGACTATGCAGAACCCACCAGGTCTGGAATGTGCTCACTGCTGGGACGATGCTGAGAGCTGCCTGGCAAGAGCACATCATAATCAAGAAGTTCTAGACAGGATAAGAGGAAAATATGAAATATCTACAAGAAGACTGTGCTGACTGCTTGCTAAGGAGAATTGTGGGATTTGTCCTGGGGAACCTTGGACAGTCCTTCCTTCCCTGCAGGTTCTGTGTATTCAAACACCATCTCAGGCGTGGTTTTGTTACACACACACAACACGTGGACTCCCCTGGTAGAAAAGAGTTTTCAGCCTTGCAAGACAAGACAAACACAGAAGGAGAGCAGAGGGGAGGAAGGGTTTACCTGTGTGCCACCTGGGAGATGAAGGCACGTCTAAACCCCAAGCCTGGTGTGCGTTTCACCCAGCTGAGAAAAAACACAATCCGTGTCTGAGCCAGGCTCCTGCAGTAAGGTCAGTGCCCATCAGTGACTTATGATTTTCCAGCACGGTTCACCTTGATTGTTTCTTGCTATAATTGTCATTCCTTTCTCCCAGCTGGTGCCTTGCTTACACGTTAGGCGAAAATACTAAATTAGATCCCTTTACTGGAAATTATAGACCATTAAACCATTGTCACAGCTACTAAGAGACCTTCTGGCCTCCTGGTAGGCTTTGTTTTAGAAACATCTGACAAATCCTATGGGACCCTTACAGGGAGTTCAAAGCCAAGGCATCATAAGCTTCTGCAATTGCAGATTAAGTGGTTTAATATTGCAGAGAGCAGAGCAGGGGAAAGGACAACGTGTTGGATATCCGTGGCCTTCCCCAGATTGTGCTTCACCAGGCTTTGTGTTTGAGCCATTGTCCTTTGCCTTTTACATCCATCTGCAATATTAAAACACTTAATATGGGCAGTAATTATCTGAGCTGATGATGCTTTTTCTTTGAACTCCTTGCTGGAGTGCCAAAGGATTTGTTAGATATTGCAATGATATGCAGTGCTTGGAGGGACATTACTTTCCTCCCCTATGGAGCACCCGCAAGACAGAACATAATTGGACTACAAACTTTGAACTTGCTGAAGTTTTTCATCTCACTTTTGGTGTGCACAATTGGACATTAGATACTTCTCTGGATCACATTTTTCCCGTGATAGCTGAGAGCAATAATAACATTAATTCTTGGTTATCATAGGATATTTTTTACATATTGGCTTCAAAGATGTCACAAAGAGTTAGGGGGTGGTATTATTTTGTAGGGGTTGATCTAAAGTTTTAAAGAAGTGGTAATTTTGTTGGAAAAATCTGGGCTAAAATGGCAGCAAAGTTGCACTGAATTGAGTGAATAGTTCTGTGAAAAAAAAAAAAAAGAAAAGAGGTGGACAGAAATGAAAGTTTTGAAAGAAATAAAAATCATTCTCTGAGGCACACTTACCTCAGTGGTTTGAAATGTTTATTTTTTGGGCAGATTCACCAGTAGGCTGAATAAAAGACAAGAAAAATATGCCTTTCAAGAATTAAGTGCAAAATCTAATCTAAATTTAAATGAAATTATTTCATAAACATATTTCTCACTCTATAGATTCCCCTCATTAACTTTTTCCTTTCATCAAATACTTTTAAAATAAGAGAAAAATTCCAACCCAAACAAAAAGCAAGCAAACAAACAAAAAAACTGACCAGCTCAAAAAAACTTGGCTTGACAATAGCAACCATTCCTGTGGGAATGTCTCTCACACACCTTTGAATAACTTTCAACTGCAGAAAGGGGTGTTTCAGCTGCACTCAGGGTGCCTCTAGGCATCATATTAAAACATGATTTCCTTATCCATTTAAGAGAAAATACCAGATGTTTTCTGAAGAAATTAAATTGAAAAAAATGGTCTTATAAATTTATCTTGAGACAACAAAAGCTTGTGGTTCATGCCACACATATTAGTGACTGAAGTAGGAAATTAATCGGTAAAAGTTTATGTAATTTAAGAAAATCTTCCCCAAAGTGGGAGCTGTCTGAGAACTTCACTTTTGATCTATGTGAATAAAAACAAAAAATCCATGAAGCCATTCTTGTTAATTTATGCTAAGTGCTGTGTTGATAGTTGCAGTAAATCTTTACTCAAAAGATCAATGCATAGATAGATAAAGTAGAAAAATAAATAAGAATGGAAGAAATATTGTTAAGTGACAAGAACGGTTTTAAAGTGAGTCCTGGGCTCATCTGTTTTGTCTGCTTATGGTTTCTGCTTATGAGAAATACTGAATTAAATCTCTTTCATGCCATGCACTGCTCTGACAGATCTCTGGACATTAGAGAAGGAAGTGAAGAGCAGAAAATGAAGAGCACGAAGTGAAGAGCAGAAAATGAAGAGCAGGAAGTGTCCACAAGAGCTGGGGCAAGACCAGAATTAAAGATCTGGATGCCTCCCTAACCTCTGGAAGCACATCCCGGGTGGGATGCAGCCTCCTGCCACAGCCCCAGTGGAAGCCCAGCACGTTCAGGTTTGCAGGGTGAGTCCAGTAGCCAGAGTTAGGCTATTCTTATGCAATGAAAGGACTCTTGTTAATTACTGTGACTTCTTTACAATCAGAAGATGTACACATTTGAACCCCAAAGGATCCTCTCCAGAGAATAACCTTTATTTGCTTGATTGCTTCTTTTCAGTTAATTCTGCCTAATTACTATTTTCTTCCTATTAGATCCTAATTATATACAGTATTTTCATTATAAAGTGTAATGTTTCCCAGAGAACTCTGTCAATTACACTGACAATATTACCCGAGGTCTCATTTACTTCATTAAACTAGAGGACAGACTCCTGATTAAAACTGCAGTTGGAGGTATGGATGTGCTGATGTCCTACTCCTATAGCATAGCTATGAGAACTGACCAGATGATGATCACAAAAAATCTGATTCATATTTTAAACGGGTAAAGATGCCCCTCTCTGACTGCTGATAGTGTTAAAATCCTGTTTATTTTATCTGTCTTGACAGGGAAATCAATTGGTGCGCCACCAAAAATGCAAGGATTGCATTATTAAATAAATTATCATTGTGTAAAGCATGAATAAATACTGTGTAAAGAGAGATCAAAATATTTGAGTATTTAGTCTTGTTAGAGCTACAGTGTGAGTGAGTGCATAGCAACACAGTGGCAAAGATTGAGAGGAATAGAGAAGATCTAACAGATATTTTTGTCTTGGAGAAGAACATCTGTCTTTGTCTTGAATGGGGGTAGAAAGAGGATTGCTATGAAAGAGAATACATTGGGATGTAACTTGCAATGAGGGTATGGAAGTTGTTGCTACAGGATCCTAATCCTGAGCCCACAGGGGAATGAAGACTTTCCATTTCCAAGCACAACAACTGCCTTGTTCAAGTCAGTAAAAATAACCAGCAACAGAATAATTTGGGAGTGTTGGTGCTCTGCTGTGTGACACCAGCATGTTCAGTTTCCTTGGAGCCCACATCTTACCCTCCACCTGCAAAACCAGGGTATGATTTCCCTCACAGGCTGTTTTTGGTGTCAGATCCACTACATTAATGACTCAAAATTCACAGACCCTGCTCAGCCCCTCACAGGATGAAGGAGCCAACCAGCGTAAATGAAAGATATCATTCTCATGCAAAGCCAGCAGGTAATAACATCCCCTCGTAATTCAGGAATCTGTGCAACTCCAGAATAACTCAATGTATAATCATATAAGCACCCAGCACACACTCAGCACTTCATAAATAATAAATAATAGTATTAATAATACAACTTATGGCATTGTAACTTTCAATAATAACTAGATTTTTCAGAAAGTGTCCCAGAGCCAAATAGGATACCCAACATGCCCTGTATTTCCCAGAGTTTTACAAACCTTTCAGGAGGAGCATCCAGAAATCCCACTTCAGTCCCAGCATGTGACCATGAAACAATTGGCATCTCAGGTGGCCCTGATGTGACATGCAGGGAGCACATGTCACACTGCCCCACGAAATAGCTCACAGAAGGAGGCTAGATCTAAAAGCAAAGAAAAAGAACCCAAAAAAAGCAAACTTTATTTTCTGACCCAACTATATATACAATAGCAAAAATGACAGTGGATTGGAGGGTGAAACTGCCACCTCTTCAACCACACTGGTCAAACCAAGAGTCCATCAATTCTCTCCACCCACAAAAAAGAATGCAAAACAATCATTATTTACATGAACATGCATGAGAAAACTCAGTTGAAATGTGTAAACATCAGAAGGCATAGGAACTTTTAGAACTATAAAACTCTTAAGAGAACAGGGCGACAAGCGCATTAAAGGATCTCTGGGTTGCAGACCTCCAGAGAGCATGGACAGAAGAGATCTTGAGGGGTTGCCTGTTCTGCTCCCCAGCCTGGTGCTGGGTCAGCTCAATTTCCACTTGCAGACCTTGGTTTGTCTTGTTCCCAAAGCCTTGCTGTGGTGGGGACCAACCCATTCTCAGGCAATGTGTTCCACTGCTTCATTTCCTGGAATGAGAAAATATTTTTCCTAAAACCTGATGTAAACACCTCTGCTGCAGTTCAAGTCCAGGTTTATTGCCCTGTATCCTTTGGAAGAGGACACCTCCCAATACCTTCTTTACCTTTTCTGCTTAAGCACCCCAAGTCCTCCTGTCGTTCCCCCTTTTTTTGATAATTTTCACTGTTCTGGATTCTCTCCGCTGTGCCAAACCTGAATGTTGTGGTCCAGCTCAGATTTCACCAATCCTCAATCAAATGACACAACTCATTTGTCACTCAGGTTTCTCCCTGATTTATGTGCTGCTGTATATTCTCTGCCCTTTGGTGTGGGACTGTACATTAATGTATGTTATAGATCCTTTTTGCTTTCTAAACACCTGACATTTTTTTCCCCTAGTTTTCCCTGTTTTGAGATTTAAAATCATATTTTGCTTGTAGATAATTTGGTTAGCTGACAAACACAGACATGACTTTTTCAATATTAACTAAATAAGAAGTGTTGCTGTGGCAATAAAGAGATCTTTAGCAAGTGAACAAGAGCTAGAAGGACCCACATATTTCAGTCTCTGGTACATGAAAATGAAAAGAAGAAAAGAGGAAAAAATCAGTGGAGTTTGGGGAAAAATGGTATTTCATGTAAAGACTAATTTTCTGTGCAGTTTCAATTGAGTGTTATTCTTCCAGATTGGTTTATTGACAGAAGTTTGATGCAGTTAGATATTATCTCACTACTATTCAAAATCCTAAATCCACCAGGATTTTTGATTATCCTGCTTCTTTTCCTCCCATTAGTCAGCTCCTCTCTAGATGACAACAGGGCACTGAGTGTTGTGCAATCAAATTCATCCTACTGCTCTGAATTCTGAGTTTTCATCGAGTCCAAAGAGAAATGGAAATGCTTCACAGGAGCTGCCCTATGGGTGGGGGTAAGGGATGAGATCAGCCAAAGGCCTGATCCATGGATCAGGGATTTTTGCATCCTCTGAACTGGGTGAGCACTGGTAGGAACATTTTCTTTTTTTTTGCGTGACTCAAAGAAAACTCTTTGTAGCCCACTCCTATTATTGCAGTTATTGTTTGCAGCCAAGTGTGAAGCAGAAGTTTTGGGATACTTCTCCAGCAAGGAGAGAAGCCCAGGACACAGCCCAGAGTGGGGATTTGGGGCCATTCCTGTGGAGGTGACAGGGCACAGATCCTACAGTGGCTGCTGTCAGAACTCAAAATGTCCCTCAGACATTTTTGGAGGTTCCAGGCCCAGGTCAGAAGCATTTGAGACCCTGGCAGGCAGCTGGAAACAGCTGTGATTTTGGGTTTGAGCGATGGAATGATTTACCAACCTTGCAGGAAGAACAAGAAGTCACAAAAATGTAGATATTAGAGTAGAAGTAATCACAAAGTAGAGGGAAGAATTTTTAGTGCTGTACAGGGGGGTTTCTGTTTTGTACATGGGGGTCAGAAGTTTTAAGATGGAGGGATGTAGGCTGGTCCTGTCCTCTTCCTTACCTCCATGTTCTTGGTGATGTTGGCACTCACAGATTGGTTTAGAGTAGAAAGGCACCATTTAATATAGGTAATAGGCATTGGGGAAAACTGTAACCATGTCACACGTAATGTACCATATAAAAAACAGCAGCAGCCCTGGGCGGGGAGAGAAGAAGCAGTCGGGGTCAGAGAGGATGTCAGGGTGTGTGTGTGCCTCTGCCTGAGCTGTGAGCAAACCACAGCAGCCCAAGGAGAAAATCTTTTAGATAACTTGCAATAAACTGCCTTGAGACCGAACAACAGAGACTGCTGAGCCTTTCTCTGGAAGCATGGGCTGTAGGAGAGACTTTTCCACCACATGGAGCCCTTGAACCAGGTTGGGCTCCGTCAGGCTGCCTGCTCAGGGCTGGCCTGGTGCCAGGCAGGAATGAGCCCCCGTGTCTGCCACAGCTCATTGCCCAGGATTATGGAGGCTTTATGGGCCATGGCAACCATCCCACCTGGATTTTAAATGTGGAACAACATGGGGCACTCTCATGGCTTTATGGCCACGCTCAGCTAGGAGAAGTTAGCCCCCCTGCCAAAGCAGTGTGAGAGCCTAGAGAAACTGGGGGATAAACAGACAGGATCCCTCAGCACCAAGGAAAACTGTGGGACTTCCTATAGGCACAAATCATACCCACATAATTCTTCCTGCTTCTTGTCCTGCTCCTTAAACAAATATCAGGCATCCCTGAAGTTCAGGATCTATTTTTCTTCATCACTCCCACTGTTCTTCAGTCCAAGATGCAAAACTTTTTGTCAAGAAATTCTCTCTGCTGTTTGAGCTCAGAAATGAGCATGATTGGTCTCCAAGACATTGGTGAATGTTCTGCTGGTGGAAAATTAGCTCCATGGAAGGGTAAATGGAGATATCCAGGAGCATACGGGCAGCCAGATGGAGAGATGTAAACACAGAGAAAAAACTGGATGAAAAATAAGGCTGAAAGATTGTGTGGATGGATGGACAGCGATTCACTATGGACAGATGGAAATGGAAGCTGTTTGGAAAACAGGATTTCTGTTCAACTGTGACACATTGGGATTTGTTTCCATCCAGAATGGGAAAACGAAGTCACTATGTTGGCATTTCTTAACCAAATGGAGATGTGGCCTTCCCCCCCAATGGAAAATGCTTTCCCTCCTCCATCCTACACAGTTGTTTCATACAGAAGGACATAATCCAATACTTTTAAAACTTCTCAATGCAATATGCAATAAATACATTTGTTATTTTAGAAATGTTAGATAAAAGCATGACATAATTAATATTAGAATCATAGAATGGTTTGGGTTGGAAGGGACCTTAAGAGTCATCCAGTTACTGCTGTGGGCAGGCAGCTCATATTCTCTATGCTATAAATATGACATGAAATAAAGGGCTGAAACTAAGTGGTCATACACTGGAGAACAATGACAAACACACATTCTGTTAAAAATAAACACATTTTCATGAAACATTTTAAATTGAAATGAAAATCAGAAGTCTTCAATTTCTAATAATTCCAACCTTGAAATCAAGAAAAAGCCTGAAAAGAGCCAGTCAAGAATGGAGTAGGGCTTGAAAAAGGGCAGGGGGTGAAATGGTGGGAAGGTGTCAAAGATGTGCTGCTGAAGGTCCAGAATTTGTCCCTTTGCAGTTGGTGGCAGCTCTTCTCAGGCTCTGTAGGACCAGCTGGGAGTTCCCCAAGCTGTCTGTGGCTAATGGGAAACCAGAACCCTATCAGGCTGTCACAGCACGGGGGCAGAAGATTTCAGACCAGATATCACAGACATTTTAATGCAAATTTTCCCAGATGATGTTCTTGAAAATCCCTGCACTCCCGTTTAAAGATTTGCAGACAGGCCAAGGCAGGCTTCATGAGCCAGAGGTTTTTTAACTTGACTTTTCCTTTCAGTGGGACATCCTTTTTTTCCACCACAACATGCCCATGCTGTACAAATGGCTGCTCTGAATGTAGGAGTCCTGAGAGGAAAAGTTCTGTTCCCAGCTGCCAAATTGTTAAATGGTCAATGAATAATAAATAACTTCCTGAACTGTGCCATGTTCTGCTGTTGCAGGGGATGCTGTGCACTCCAACCTTGGGATGCAACATTTTTTTACTGGAAAAGACACACAAAAACTATGAGAGCTTAGCCCCAGCCTGCCAAGAAAGCAGCAAAATGACACATTCCTGGGATGGGGCTGTTGCTGTGGATCCTTTCTACAGCAGGTCTGGGTATCTTCTCTTCAAAACAAATCTGTCTGGTGACATAGCCTGCTGTTGAGCAAGAGGAAAAGGCAATTCCAAAGAAGGGGAGCCTCAGAGGTGATTGCTGGTGAAGGTCCTCAGAGTGTGTGTGACCCCAGCAATCCAGGTCCAGATCTGCTGGGACAAGACACTTCAGCTCTCTGACAATTTGCTCGTTTCTGCAGGAGTTGCACTGATTTGTCTTCCTCTGCCCTTCTTAATTGGGTCTAGAAAGAAAAAAACTCTGCCTTTTTTTGAGCCATCAAGGCTTTAACCCAGAGGATGAATACCCACCATGGCTTCATGCACGAGGGGGAGATGATGAAATCACCTCCTGGACCAGCTTTCCTTTTGCAGCAGTGACACCAGTGCACGATGCATCTCTTACATTTCCATTCCCCGTCCTGTTCTCCCAAACCCCTTGCAGGAGGCAGCTCAGTGGTGTGATTGCCCAAGGAGGAGGGCAGACGAGCAAGAAATCAGTGTCTTGACACCGACTTTTGGTGCAGTTCCCTCTCCCCTCCCGAGAGGAGCCTCTGAATAATCCGGCTGTGTCGCTGGGCCTGTTGCATATTCTAATTCCCCTTCGCTCCCTGATTTAGTGCCACTTGTTAATGCTTTTGATGTCAGCCTGAGCGAGATAGAAAGCTTTAAAAATTCATAGCTGACCTTTCACTGACACGTTCGGTTTCCGATCGGCGAGCGCCGTGTGGCAGGGCCAGGGGAGGGGAGGGCAGTTTTTCAGCCTGAATTGCCTTTTTCCCAAAACAAGAGAAAACATTTGGGGTGTGTGGGGGGTGACTTGGTGTCTCAGTTCTGTACAGGGGAAGAAAGGGAGACAGGAATGAAAATTAAACCAAGGGAGAGAGGCCTCAAAAGCAAAGGACAGGCTTATGAAAAATATATACCCTCACCAAAGGAAGATGGAATACAAATTGGGTCCCTTTTAAAAATATGTCTTTAAAACAGACATTTTAAAGGCTGGGAAGGGGGGACAAGGGGAAAAGAAGAGGGGAGGAGAGGGAGGGGGGAAAATGTCTCTTAAATGTGTTCAGAACATTTCTGCAGCCTGCAAAGCTGGGATTGTTTATTAGAAGATAAGATAGTGAAAAATGTATTTTGCAGAAAGAAAATAGTAAAGCTGGTTTCCTAGCAGATAAGAAGCCAAATTTCTATTTTATGCTCAATTGAATGATTCAGTTACATTATCTGGAAGGCAGCAGTGAAATAACACCCTTTGGAAATGAAAGTGGTGGAATATGTGGTTCAGAGGAGGCCCAGCACCCAGTGACCAGGACACACGGCCCTGGGACATGGTGGCAGGGCAGCCCTCCCTCCATCCCACTCCTGCTGTGGCTGTGGATGGTGAGATCTGGGTGCCAAGCATCCTCTGCAGCCTGCACAGCATTCCCAGACTGGAATCATGCAGGATTAGTGCTTGCACCTCCATGCTGGTGCTGCCTGGAACAGAGGCTAGACAGAGTTAAAGTGGGTATTTATTAAAGGTCTTCAATAGATACATCTTGGGCAGTCAAAGCCTCCCAGAGGCTGCACCCAAGGTGGACAATGGTCATGAGTTTTTCAGGCAGATATAAGTTTGTCCATTTGCATGTCAGGGGTTAATTCTCCAATTAAAATTTGAGGTGGTGAAGTAATTTACCCTCAGTTTTCTTTCCCCCCCCCCCCCCCCCCCCACGATTCACTTTTGTTTCTACTTTTCTAGGCCTGACGCTGTAGGGTGTCTTTGAGTCCCAAATTGTTTTGCCTGACCAAAATGTGAAGACAGTAACCAACACTTTATATGGAGTTTAGAACTGTGCACTAATGCAGAGCAGGATTTGAAAAACATAAAGGTTAAAATCTGAAGGCATCACTGTCCCGTGGCACTGAACACTGATGCTGTCCAAGCAGGGCTTCTGGTTTTGGGATAACTCCCTCCCTCCTTGTCACATCGTGGTGCTCCACGTGCAGAGGGCAGGGCCTGAGGTGACAGCAGCATCGTGCTGTCTTTGTGCTGTTCTTCCTCCACGTCACCTTTGTGTGTCTCAGGTCTGATGTCTGCAGAGGCAGCTGCTGTGAGAGAACTGATGTGACACGTGCCAGGACATGTGTTTCTGCCACTTTACAACGAGTCTGGCAGTTTGGGGTTCTCCTTAGAGCTACAGCTTCAGGAAAAAGGAAAGAGGGGAAAAAAAAAAAGATTTGTAAAAGCAATCAGAATTTACTCAGCCTTTTAGGTGGTTATATAACAGCCTGGTTCTACAAAATGAGTACCCTGTACAATCTCAAAGTCTAGGGGAAAAAAATATTATTTTAAAACAAAAACTCCATGAAGTAACCACAAAACCCATTCCCATGACTATTTATCCCGGAATTCTTGGATGATAGACTCTTCATTTTTCACTGCTGAAGGTTGGCAGTATTATTTGCTGTGTTGCTTAGAAGCCTTGACTCTTTTTTTCCTTTTTCTTTCTCTTAATATAAATGTCATTCCTCCCTAAACCTTATGGCTCCCTCTGCAAATGAAGAAACAAATGAAGCATGTGGCACATTAGTGCCAATCTTTTCCTTGCACTGAAGGATCTGGCTCACAACAGTGGTTATTGTGTTCTTGAGAAGTCCATTTTTTATTTACTGAGCCATTTAATTTGTGGGTCATTATTTGTGTGGGCCCTTTCACACGGATCATCCACTGAGAAATCCATGGGCAAAGGACACAGCAGCTTTGGGCAGTTTTTATGGGTCTCTTGGCCACTGAGAGAAGCTACACCAGACTTTGTGTTGATGTATAATTCAGATTTTTAATTGTAAAGTCAGAGGAACTTAAAATCGATCTCCTGTGCTAGGAGGGGAGTATTTTTTATTTTTCTGCAGGAGAGCCAGGGGTGGTGAGGGCCATGCCCAGCTGTGGACAGGGAGGGTGGTGGCTCCAAGCTGGTCCTTTTCCACCTGAGGTTAATTTTAGTGGAGTTCAGATGAGTCCTTCTTACACTCCAGTCCCAGCAGGCAGATATTTCACAATAATTGGCTTAAACTGACCATGGATAATGGCAAGATTTGGAAAGACAGGAATTGAATTCCACTGAGGAAAGAATTATTTACTGAGCAGAAGGTCTGTATCTTTGCACAGGCACAATCCCCCAGAAATAAGATGGTGATTTAAAGAATGAATGAGAGAAAATATTCCTTCTTGACCACCCCAGGTCTGGATACATCTTGAGGGACTGAGTTTGATTAACTGTATAAAATTATGGCTTATTATATGATTTTATGTCCTGAGGAAGCTGAATTGCTACCACAGCAGGTAGACGTTGATTAGACACAAGAAAAAGAAAATCTCTGCTCCAGCTTTAACTTCTGAGAGAGCATAAAAGTCAGAAAGGAAAATATTCAGGTCCACAGAGTCACTCAGTGGGGACCAGAACCAAATTTCCATTCTCCAAATCAGACTTGCTAAAACTTCCTTGTCATTTTCAGCACTGAGTTTCCTTTCAACAACACTCCTATGTATCGGTTTGATCCATGATTTTGACAACACTGTGTCAAAACAAGTCCTTCTGAAAAGGTCTGAGGGAATTTTTTGCTTCTGCTTTTAGGATCTATTTCAATAGCGCCAAACTTTCCATTTCCACGTTGCAGTTTTTCATTACAGTGTAACATACACTGGTGAGCTGATAAAGTCCTGAGGAGACATTCAAGACATTTTAATCTTGCTTAATGGTTTAATCTTTTCCATGTGAAACTCTGCAAGGTCGTTTTTTTTTTTTTGTGTGTGTGTGAAAAGTTTAAAATATTTTGACTTCCAGCCCAACAGGAAGGCTGAGTGGTGCCAAGCTACACTGCTTTTCTGAGCCAATTTTCCTTTTTTAGGGGCTTATGTTGATAATAAAGGTACCTGACAGGGTTTTCTGTCACTGTCATTACTTTCCTATCACTATTCAAAAGCTAGAAATAAATATTTACCTTTTCTTCTCCCAAATCTAGTAATGAAATTTAAAGCCTTGACCGTTTGCTGACAGAATTTTTAGCAGGAGTTCCAAAGCAGGAGAGAATTTAGAGAAAGGAGATCTCCTAAGGGGAGGGAAGATGAAGAATGAAGGAGATTATTCCTTCCTCACTCCCTGCTATGGATGAGACAGAGCTGCAGTGCTCAGCTTCTCAATAATTGTGGGATGCTGGTCCTGCTCCTGGGGAAAGCAGAAGAGACACCGAGGGGCCAGGAGAGCAGAGTCTTTTAGATCACACTGCCTTCACAGCACACCTCTGCAAAGCTTTTCCTTACTACAGTAAGCTTTTCCCTTTTTCCTCCTCTTCCTCTCCTCTCCCATCATTTGAGGTCACAAAATACTGATTTGCTCAAACCTCTGCATTATATGAGTCAAAGAAAAGAAAAAAAAAATCTAGCTTGGCTTGAAACTAGGAAACAAACTCCTCCAACCAAGCAGGCACAGTAGGAACTAATGAAAGGTTGAGAAAAAAGTAATTTTTCTTAGCATTTGGTATTGTTTTGTTAATCAGTAAAAGAAATGTCATTTTTCCAGGCCTGTGGGGACTAAAGTAGAAGCCCAGGAGATGATTACATTGGATATGAGCTAAAATATCTTTCCAAGAGATAAAAAATGTCTGGCTGACTAATAACTATGAGACAGCAACAAAAAAAAAAAAAAAAAAAAAGAGCGAGGGGAGGAAAAGAGAAGCTGAAATGCAGTTGGAGTCACAGATGTCTGTGGTAGAGCTTTTTAAGATGCACACAAATTCCCCCCAGCACACCCAGAACCATCTCTGCAATGTCTGCTGCTTTCCTGGCTTTGTGAAAATACTGCCACGGAAGCGGCAGAGTTTATTTATGGAGAGAGCACAAGAAAACAAATGTTTCATTCCCTGAACTCTAACCTCTCCTGATATTAATGTGTGTGATAAATTCGTTGGCTAAAGGCAGGAGATAAACGAAGTGCATTTAGCCACCAAATTGCATTCCTTGCTATCCCTCAGGCAGAGGAGACAGGGAAGTGCTGGCCACTGGTTTTTCCAGCATTAGGCACAATCCCAGTGAGTGATAATCCCAGCTAGCAGGTATTTTATCCCCACAATACCCAAAAGAATGGAGCCTTTGCTGCCTCCAGAAAAGAAGCCTGGAGCTGGGTTTTCCCTCTGCAGGCTGCTCCTCACCTGCAGCAATCCCACCCCAAAGGCTGCCCCTGCCTGGATGGAATTCCAGGCTCTGCCTGTGCCACCCACAGTCCCGCAGCATTTCAGAGGTGATTTAGTCCCTTGATGCTACAGCATTTTGATAGCATTATTCACCAATTTTCTCCTGCCTTACATACCTTGTTTATAAAACTGCCGAAACAATTTGTAAATAAGTTTATTAGATCAGGTGCATAACACTTTGCAAACAAATTATGATGAGTAATCTCTGTGCCTCTAAGCCAGGAAGTCAGCAAGAACTAGAAGAGAAGAGATTTCTTCTTCTCTTGCATATTGCAGTGCCTGGTGGGAAGGCATGAGCTGCTTTCCTGGAAGTTTGATGCTTCCAATGTGCAGATTAAAGTCACAGAAGTTGTTTTTGGTTATTCTAAAAATTGCACAACTCTGTAGAAAGTTGATAAAACATGCTGTAATTTATTTGTTTTAAACATTGGGGGTTTTTTTAACACAAGAATTTTAACCCATTGCCACCATTGGTGTATGAACAAACGTGTCTTCCCAAAAAATTCAGAGAGAATTATCTTATTATACATTTTGTCTCATTATTTATAGTTATCTGACAGTGATAAATGAATGGGCACATTTAGGATAAGGCAAAAATGACTTTTAGTCCTACTATAAGAGATGTCACTCCCCTAGGACAAAACCTGTGCTGCACAGGAGCCACACCTTCAATGTGAGCATCGCTCTGAGTGTGTTGCAGGGTTGGGCTGAGCTCATCTCCTGCCTCACACCCAAGAGCAAGGCACTCCTGCTGCCTGGTGGGCCATGGGCTTGCAGCTCCTTTGTCCCTCTCAGCTGATCACAAAGGCAACTGAAACATAAATTGTAAGGATTTTAGTGATTTTAGAGGAGCTAAGATTTTAGTTAGAGATAAGCCTTACTTGAGTTAATTAAAATAAATGAGTAGGCCTTGATGAAGTTAAGAGTTAGTAGTTTACTAATAATTGATTGCTTGTCAGCACAATGTTTAGTTAGCTGGGTTTATAATGAAGAATACACAAAGTGACAAAGAGCTTTTAGGAGCATAAGACAATTGTGGGCATCCTCTGTTCTGAAACCAATTGAAGACAAGGAATGGGAGTTCTACCAAGAGTTCATTTGTCATATTGGCATTGAAAAGGCAGAAAGGTCAGAAGGAGGAAGACTTCATTGACTTCCTCATTTTGGGACCCCTCCCCATGGAAGGGACACAGACCCATTTCAAGGAACAAACCACGCATGTTGAATGGCTTTTGAAATGATTAGCAAACAAAGTGAGGGATGGGATGTACCAAAATGGTGAATATGCATTTGTATTTTGAGTATTCAATACTTGTATGGATAAAAAGCCTCTGTAATCACCTGGAAGCTGCAGTGTGGATTTGGGAGATCCCACACACAATAAACACACACTTTCTAACTTTAACCTGTTAGAGAGTTTTTGTCTGTCACAGTTGGATATCGGCACTAGATCAATATCCATATTTTTTTTAATAAATCACAACAAACCCCTGACTCTCCTCCCTCAGTGGGCTTTGTCCCTCTGGATGTGCCCACACCATGTCCCCAGGATGGATTGGAATGGGGAGAATCCTCTGTGCTGTGTCTTCCATGTGCTGGGAGATGACAAACCCAGATTTTCTCGTGTGTTTTCTGGGAGTTCTTCCTCCCTCAGGTATGTTTTTCTGTCCACACTCAGTCACAGTGAGAGGAAGGTAGGTGATGATAGCCCCAGTCCCTGTGGCCAGCCTGTTCCCTGAACTCAGATAAAATCTGTGGAGCTGAGCTCCTGCACAGACATTCCTTCTCCCAAACAAGACCATCCATCGACTCCTAATTTTATTTCATTTCTTTCAGTTGACTTGGCACTGAAATGGAGTTTAATGAGCGAAGATCTAACTGTCTCAGACTGACAACTTTAGTGGTGTTAATGCATCCTGTGCAACTTATGCATAAAATAGACAACTTCTCAAGGTCACTGGATATTTGCTTTGGTGCAGCAACAACAGTATCAATCTTCCTTCTAAACCCAGCAGATCAGATAAAGCCAAGGAAGTATTTAGAACCTAACTTAGAAACACAAAAAGGACATGTTCTCTCCAGGTACTCAAATGATTCTTTTAAATTAGCAGGTGATTTAGTGACATTAACCTTGAAAGGCCCCAAATCTATCCAGCAAATCTAAAAGGAATGGAACCGATTTCTCTGGATTGGTGAGGTATAAAATTACATCGTCAGTGTATAATAGCTGAAAGTCTCTTATTGATGATTAACCACATTTATTAACAGCAGGCTATAATCCCAAGATGTTATTTGTACAATGCCTGAGATGTAATATAGAGCTTTCTAAAGGACCAGATCATGGAATGCACCAAAGGTCACCACAAAACCCCAGAGAAATTAGAACATCAGTCTTGAAAGAAATCTATAGTTAGTTCTATTGGCCCTTCTGTCTAGTGCAAAACAATTCTGACAGGTTGATTCCTCCAAAAGTTTCCTTATTTTTTATTTCAGCCTCTGACTGCAAGTTTAGACCCAAGCCCTACCTGTGCTGGAGATTTTAGCACTGTTAATGCTGATGGGAACTCCTGGGAGGCTGGGAAGAACAGCTTTGATGAGCTTTGGGTACAAATCCTGAGGTGGTAGGGGAGAGGAAACTTCAGAGCATCTGGCAACGACACCTGCTTACTCAGGTGAGGTTTATCTAGTTGTACTTTTTTTAGGGAGTCTTTACAGAGCTCAGAAGATTGGTAGAAATGTAGGAGTCACAATATCCATCTCTATTCTGCCTCCTTCCTTCCCCCAAACTCCCTGATGTTAAAATCTCAGTAACTAAATTTTCTTGGAAGCAGAAACTCCAACTAATCAGTGGTTGGAGTTACCTTAAATTCCACTAAATACTTTCTCCCAGATTTACTTCGTGCTGGAAAATAGATCTAAGGAATGGTAAATATCTAAAGTTCTACTGACTCTAGATGTATTAAAAGTAATAAAAGACATTTGAATACAAATTAACTTCCAGTAAAAATTAATTAGGTTGTTCCTGGAAGGTAGCTTGGGAAAGCCCAGCTGCCAGGGCTGTTCATCATGTCAATGATTACACAATATGAGCTGTTTGCAGTGGGTGAAGTGCTTCCAGCCAAGAGGAGTTTCCTGATGGATTAATTTCCACCCAGAACTCCCATTCCTGCTGTTAGGATGAGCTAAGCATGGGCTGAGCACCAAGGATCCCCCAAAACCTCTCCATGGACCAACAACTGTGGTCCAGCTTCTCTATTAAGTTTAAATGCAGGGAATTTTGTTTTCACCTGTTTTAACTCAAATAAAACTCAGGATTCTTCAGCAATCCCCATGTTCACCCTAGCAGAGCATTGCTGTGTTTTGGTCAATAACAGATGTGTTCCATCTCAGAGGTGGTGGCATTTTGGTGTTATGGTGTCTGTCTTTCTATAAATCACTCTTGCAGCCCTCACAACTGAAAATCATCTCTGAATGTAAAGACAAAATTCCCAGTGAAACACAATGATGTCCAACTCACCCATCAGGAGAACATACACAAAACTCAAAACTACATCTCACTCTCTGCTTGCATGAAATTAACTGTGGCAGAGAGGAGACAGTTTGTCCTGAATTTTAAATAACATTCCATTTCAAAATGCTGGAGTTAGCAGCAGCAGCAGCTAAAAGCTGTGCTTTGGTTTTCTGAGCTGAGGAGGAAATGCAGTCTAACCCACAAGATGTTAAAAAAAAAATTCTAAAAAAAATTATATAAACCTAGAACTGAACTATTCTCTTGAAAATCATTTGAAAAGGGCAGCGTATTGGAATTTGAGACAACAGGAAGAAAAATGATCTTAGTTTGGAAAGTCTGTTTGCATCCTAATGAGAGAGGTTATTCTTGGGAAAATAGGCACCTTCCCTGCACTCCTGCAGCAGCGGGTGGGATGTCAGGGACAGATATCACACTCCCTCTGACTTCTTCATGTTGGACAGACAAAAATTACAGCCATTGACAGCAGTTAATGAGAACCTCTGAATAGAGTCAGTTCTGTAAAAGGAGTCTATTAGAGCTGAAAGTGGTTTTCCTCCTTCAAAAATATTGTGGAGAGCTTGAAATGCTTCTCTCTCTTGAATTAAGACAAGAAGCTGCCATCTTTGAAACCTTTTCAAACCTATAATCAGAAGAAATATTTCACGCTGGAAAACTGAAAAGGGTTTTTGTCTGGTATTT
Organism: Lonchura striata; assembly: GCF_050655825.1. Taxonomy (NCBI): domain Eukaryota; kingdom Metazoa; phylum Chordata; class Aves; order Passeriformes; family Estrildidae; genus Lonchura; species Lonchura striata. The sequence goes on along the minus strand of NC_140719.1, from coordinate 5,540,901 downwards.
GAACAGCTCCCTCCCCTCCATAATTAAATAGCTAAAAGGTAGCATAGTTCTCTGTTTATTTTAAAGTCATGACATTAATAATTCTGCATTAATTTAAAAATGGAAAGTCATATTGGACTGGAAAACTGGCATTTTTCAGAGAGAATGTCAAAACAAAATGTTTTGACAACCCTCAAACTTAAAAAATATGGTATTGAGGAACAAGCCAAAACCATTCCTCAGCTTGTAAAGTTTCACCATCCTAAGGGAAAATGATTTTGGAAAAAAAGAAAAGCCAGTTCTAGAGTTGGCTGTCATTCACATGTCTTGTACAGGTATCCCCAGGCTTTCTGGTGGAGCTGCTGATCCAAGGTCCTCCTTCACTCCCAGAAGGCATCTTCAGGGTTGTCTTCACCCCCTTCTTCCTTGTGATTGCCTGTGCACAACTCTGTATGGACCAGGCTGAAAAATGTCCCCAGGAAAGGATTCCCATGGCCACAACTGAGAACATTTTACATCCATTTTTCCACGTAGCCTGATGCTCTCTCCCATGCTGGGTAACAGCTCCCTGTGCCCTCACAGCTCAGAGCTGCTGTTCCTCCCATCAAACCCCTGAAAGCCCTAATTTTCACTTTTACCTGGGAGAGATGAATGCCTTCTGTAAGGCCTGGAGATGGGAGCATTTCCTCCTCAAACAATGATCTCTAGTCAAGCTGGGCACTGGCCACAGATTTGAGAACACCAGCAATCTTCAGGAATGCTTGGAGGTGAGTGTGTGGATTTTTGTCACAGTTGAGACAGCCATGATACACAGAGTATCACCATACAACTTCAGAAAGCTTCAACCCACATAGAGCAACTTCATAGCACATCACAAGGCTGCAAGCATTGGGTCTTCTTGTTCTTTAACCCAACCTTTTATGCCCTCACGTTCATTCATTTCCCCTGGGTGCCCTCTGCTCCCTTGGGTGGCTGCTCAGCACCCCTGGGCACTCCCTGGCTCATTGCTGCCAGTGCTGCTCACCTGCTTTGCACAGCTGGAACCTCTGGGGATGGGGCTGGGCCACAGACACTGCCAGGGACACAAACTGTGCCACACACAGCCCAGGGACACAAACTGTGTGCCACACAGAGCCCAGGGACACGAACTGTGCCACACACAGACCCAGTGACACAAACTGTGTGCCACACAGAGCCCAGGGACACAAACTGTGCCACACACAGCCCAGGGACACAAACTGTGTGCCACACACAGCCCAGGGACACGAACTGTGCCACACACAGACCCAGTGACACAAACTGTGCCACACACAGCCCAAGGACATGAACTGTGCCACACAGAGCCCAGGGACACAAACTGTGCCTACAGATTTTGTCCCACTTTGGTCCTTCCTGCATTACCCCATCCTCTCGCATCCTCTTCTCCCCATCGGAGAGGAGCTTCTCGGGAAGATCTCAGTTGCAAACCCACATCTCTCCCCGTAGATGAGCCGGAGGAGCAGATAAGGAGGGCTGGATGACAGAAGAAGGCTGCAAATGAGCTCCCATTAGCAATTGCTGTATATCTGGTGAGGGGCTGGTAAACAGTTCGCACTTATCTCTCTGCTCAGCATTTAGCTGATTTCCATAATGAGCTCCATTGAACTGAGAGGCCTCGAGGTGTCCCAAGGCTGTTGAGATGCAATGTGTTCTCTAAATCTGATTTATGTAAAGGTGAAGGCAATTGTGTTAACAAAGGAGAGGAACACGATCAACATGCAGCCTGGCTGGCTGGGAAGAGCGCGGTGGCTGCGCCTGGCTCCGAGCGGGATCTGACAGCAGCCGGGGAGACACCGAGATGCAGTGGAAAACACAGCCAGGAGGAAGATGTATGGTGCTTATTTATTATTATTATTTTCGTATTTCCCCCCCTCTCTGTTGAGAAGAGAGAAAGCTGCGGCTCTGAGGTTTGCAGAACGTCTTGGAGGAAGCAGAGCTGCTCCCTCTGACTGCAGGGTCCTGCTGAGCCCCAGGGCTGGGGCTCAGTGCCACCCTCAGTGCCACCCTCAGTGCCACCCTCAGTGCCACCTCAGCCCTATCTCAGCTTGGCAGGTTCTCTGCAGAAATCTCACTCTGGGCCCCAGCACAATCTCAATTCCTCCTGCTTGCTCAGGCGCAAAATCCGGCAAACCCCAGCAGTCCCTTCTGTGGCTTTGAGTCTATCTGTCATAACCATGAACAAAGGAAAGAAAACTCACACAGGCTTTTTACAAAATCGCTGATTTCTTTGCATCATCTCTGAGGGCCCCTGTTTCCATCCTGTGTCCATGCACTCCATGCTGACAATCAGAGAAGCTTTCCAAGGTCATGCACATCAGCAAATACTTGGAGGCAGCTACGAGGCAGGTGGACCTCAGCAGATTTTGGCCACAATTTACAGGCAGCTACTAAAATATAAAATAATTTCACTAGGGAGAAAGTCAAAATCTTGTCATGTGACTGAATAGAAATGAAGAATCTTGGAAAAGAAAAAAAAATTCACTGGAAAGAGATGCTATCAATGGGAATAATTCTGCTTGGGTTGTAATGGGAGCTGCATGACTCTGGAGCTTTTGCATGGCTGGATGATTCAAGCAAGGATAATCATAAAGAGAGTTGAGTACAACATGAAGGAAAAGGGATTGAGTGCATATTTTTTTCTCATGGTAAATTAAGAGAAGGTTGTAGGAGTGGAAATTCAGACAAGACAAATGCAATGGAATATTGTCACAACAGAACTGGCCATCTGCATCTGCTTTACTCCCTGCTCACATGTGGGGATGACGATATCAGCATCTGAAGGAGGAAAGAGGGGTTTTTCTGCTAGTTTGCATTTAATTGTGTATTTTGCAATTTTTCACACCAGCTATTCTACTAAACTTGGTTTCATATGCAACAAAAGCTAACCATATAAACAACATGTCTGTCCCAAACCCTTATTACAATTCCAGAACCACTTGCAGGCTTTCTGAAACCCATTATTATAATTATAATCAAGAATCACAGGACACTGTGATTTGTGCCGAAAATACAGATACACTGAATTGGTTGTACAGGCCACAGATAGAGTGAGAGAAAGGATGGGGAGAGAGAGATGCAGCTTCAGCACTGCTTAATTCAGGCACAGTAACACCCACCCTATTTCATTTTTCCTCTTTCATTTTCCAATTTAACTTCTAGCTGCTGAAATCCACGCTAATATTTGCTTTGTCCTCTTTATTCTTCTTTACCCTCAAACCTGGGAACTCTGATTTTCTCCTTCTCTCCACAGCTCCAGCAGCCCCTTCCCTGGGAGAGGAGGCAGGTCTGCTTCAAGGTGCAGCTCTCAGCGCCTCTCCAGCAGAGGGAAGGAAAAACCCCTCTGGAAATTGCTGCAACAGCACTAAGCAGATGCAAAATGCAGGTAAACTCATTGGAAAATGCAAATGCAGCGTGGCTCTTCATTTTATTAGGCTTTTGCACACAGTTCCTCTCTGCTGAAGCACTTTGCAATCAAAAGACCCTGGAGTGGACTATTTTGAGCCCTGATTCTTCATGCTAAGAGGTGATGCTGATTAGGTTGTACCAGCACAAGGCACTGATACCAATGTTCTGCCAGAGGGTTTTCTCTGAGAACACAGGGCCTGATCCTGTTCTCATGTTAGCATATTTAGGGAGTTACACTGGGCGTGTCCAGCTGCTGCCTGGGCATTGGGACAGATTCAATCTTCTCAAATCTGTGCTCTGAACAAACCCCTCTTGAGGGCTGCTTTCATGGGTGGAAGTACACTTCTATTTAAGTGTGTGTGCCATGTGTATGCATGTGTACATTTGAATATTCTACACAAACACCAGAATGTGCATAAAGAAGATGATGAAACAGACAAATCAACACCTCCTGCATGAGAATGAGAGAAAAGTGTGCCAAGAATGCCTCTTGCTTTGAAATACCTCACCTCTCCCTGTCTGAGAGCCACCTCAGTGCAAATGTCTCTCCTAGAACAGAAAACCTAATGCCCAATGCATTCTTCTCAGCCCAGGAATGGGGAGCAAGAAAGGTGAGGGCAGCTGCTGGATCAGGAATGGAGGCACCACGGATGGGTTTTACACCCCTGCTGCCCTGGTTTGCTCACAGGAGGACACACGAGGGCTCTGGTACTTCAGATAAATTGCATCTGTTTCCCAGTCCCACCAAAACAGCCAGCGTGGCCTTTATTTGTTTCCCTCAGATGATTATAGCAGATAGCTCAGCTCAGAAGCCTGGTTACACCCAGGGGTGGCTCAAAAGACACAGCAAAGGACAAAAAGTAGGACAAAGCAGCCTGAGATCCCAGGGTAGAGTAAATCATGTCAGAGTTTTACATTTCTTCCAGTCTGCAGGATACCACAGGAGTCCATTGGCAAGATGCACCTCTCAGTACCCACAGGCAGAGCTTAAAGAAGCCAGTCTGAGTTACACCAGAGAGGATTTGGCCTCTTCTGTTTCATGGTCGTTGCCAGCTTCACTCTCACAGAGGAAAATATTGCCCAGGCTGAAGCTGAGCCAAAATGACCACAGAGGTCATGAATCTATAAAAATTATTAACAATTATTGGTATAATAATCCTTTTTATGAGACCATAAAGTTACATGATGCCTTTCAGGATGTAGATAAACTCCATTCTCTGCACTGAGGGGCCACTTCTCCCACAAAATTCTCTGGATTGCCTGCGTGCAAACTCCTACTCTTTGTCTTCACTGCCCTGGGACATCATCCAGTGATCAAATCTTCTGTGGGAGGAGTCCTTGAACCTCCTCTGCACACTTCCACCGAAAAGGCCTCAAGGGACGTGGGAAAAAAAAAAAAATCATATATTCTTTTCAGGTTTTAATAGGCTAAATGCGGAAAAAATTTGCATTTCCTTTGTGGCACCTTTGGGCTATAGCTGCTGTTCCTCTGTTCTGCAGGGAAATGTGGGGTGCAGTGGGAGGATGGAAGTGGGCTTGTTCTGGAAAAGTAGGACAGATGAAGTTTTTGTGCTCAATTTTCCCATGAGGTGACTGGATGATGTGAGGCATGCTGCAGGAAGTTGGGCTTGGAATCATGCTGACATTATAAAAATGATGAGATTTCCTGCACTCCCAAGTGCCAGAGACCACAGGGAGAACTGTGGGGCTGGAGTGGGATAGAAGATCTCTTGAGGAGGACAAATAATGCAGCAGCAGAGAATTCTGTCTCTGGACAAACTCAAATGCACTTCCCAGGCTTTTCCCCACTCACCAAACTCCAGGTACCTACAGAAATAACACACTGACACATTTTTTTCTCCAGCGATAGGATGTAATGATAGATGGCCCAGAACACAGTGTTTGATTAAAAATGACTAATCAATTTGTTAAAGATCAAAAATTAACCTGCCAAAAGCACTGAGGCTTTCAGAGACCCAACCAGTCTATTTTTGCTGCTCGTGTGAAGCTGTGTGGAGAGAAATCCTCTCCGGCTGTGCAGTCCTGTGGAGCCAGCTGACCTGAGCCAGGCAGTGTGTGACAGTCTGGGGAGAAACCCAGGCTGGAACTGCTCCCTTCTCTAGGTTGTTGTTGGGAGTGTTTTTGTCCAAAGTAATTACTCAAACATTGGCTCCTGGGAAATGAATCTTTTGTCAACTTCTGAGAGAAGAATTTCTGTGTCTGGAGATTTTTGTGATTTTCTTTTTTTTTTTTTGATTGCAACCCAGAAGTTATGGTTTGTGATGCAGAGAGGGAATGAGCAAATGATCTTGAATTTGCCATAAAATTATTGTTTAGGAATTTTCAAGTTTAAAACTGCTACTTGTATACTTCCAGCTTCCACTTTTTTTCCTGCAAAATCACTGTCTTACTTGATTAAAAGATGCACAGCTTTGATTTGTTTCTTATCCACCCACTCCTCCTGATACAAATGGTTTTAAGCAACGTTACTCTAGACAGCAGATGTTACTTGTTTCAGCTAAAATAAAATAATCCAATGCTTAAAACCCCCAAAGAAAACAATCAACTCAATTTGATTGGGAATGCTGATAAAGTAAGAACAATGGCCCCATTTCTGACTGATAAATACACTTATAATCCTTGACATTGGCACATACAGATCACAGAAATCTCACTTCTGGTTGGTATCAAAGTGCAATAAAAGGGAGTTGCATAGACTTGGAATTTCCACTAACAGGAGAAAAGAATAAAAAAATCAGCACGTGGTTAATGAAGATGAATAGATGCAGGGAAAATGGAATTTTCGTGTTTCCAGGGGATTTAAAACAACAGTGAGTAAAATCTTCCTAATAACATAATTAAAAAAAATAGCATGTGGATGTGAAATTAATCTGGGCTGCCACTGCATTGATTTCAGCTGGCTTCAGCCTGAGGATTTTCTTCAGAGGGAAGTAAAGACCATGGGCAGGAGAAAGTGACCCTGAAGAAATCGTGTTTGCTTTGGCACGGGGCAGCAGCAGCATCCCTCTGTGAGCTCTGCTCCCACACCCAGGGCGTGGGTGTGACATCCTGCACTGGGACACCCGGGGACACCAAGTTCCAGGGACTCCCTGGGGTGCAGGACACGGATGAAGAGTTGGAGCAGCCCTGATCATGGCTTTGCCAGGTGGTGGAAATCCCCTGTGCAGAGGGATCTCCACATCCTCCACTTTGTGTTTCTGCTTGCTCAAGGTTATGTCCGTGACTGTATGAAAGAGGAGCTGAAGGAACGTGGAGACAGCCATGGTGTAATCCTAGAATTGCAGGGTAGGTAGGATTGCAGAAATGCAGAATACAGCTGTTTGTGTCCTGCCCCAAGCCTGCAACTTGTTTGCTCTGCAAACACAAGGAAATCACCTCAATTCATCTTCCCTAGCTATAAAATTGGGAAGCAGACATTCACCTTCACTTTTTGACATCTATGGATTAAAGAACTTGTGTGGGTCTTTTATCAGCAAGGTAATTTTAGTTCTACAGGGAGGTGAGGCCATTCTGCTGGACAAAAGAGAGATCAGTGTCCCTGCTGTGACAATAATTTGGGAACCGACTCTCCGGCTGCTGCGGGGCTGCACAAACACAACTCCTGAGCTCAGCAGCATGTGGTGTCTCTCTCAGTGAGGGGAGGAAGCTGGGGAATGCAGTTTTGGCCATGGTTTGCTCCAGTTTCTGGCAGCAGCAGGTTCTCTGAAGCTCCTTTCCATCTTCCTGAGGGATTGGCTCAGCACAGGCGGTGCTCGCTGTAGCCTGACACAGCAGTCACATAAGGTCAAGCTCACAAGATAAACGGCCCTGTGTGTGTGTGTGGGGCTCAGCTTCCCCAGCATTATGGCACAGGAACCACTCTTCCATTACATGGAGATCTATAAGGAATCGCTGCCATTAACGGACTCCATTAAAAGCAATACATGTGGGAAAAATTGCACTTTGATTTAGTTTCACAATGTGGAGATATTGGCAAGATAATCACATAAAAGTGACACCTTTTATAGCCAAGCTCTTTGATTTTATGTCAGTGAGTTTCAATTTCTCACATTTTTATGTTCATATATAGGTCCTTGTTCTAATGTATGCATTAGCTGGCGTAAAGGTTAAATAGATTGTTTTAGCATTTTGGGATACACATTGTGGATATGCACAAATCTTCAATGAGCTGGGTGAATTATTTTGGGTAGGCAGGAACTGTGAGAAGGGAGCAGGAATTATTCCTTTGACTTGGTCCCACCTGAAAAAGAAAAAATAAAGGGAACAATGAGAAAAAAAGTATTCTATATATGTAATTTGATTTGAAAAACAGATCCGCAGGCTTCCCAAGAACTGTCAGAAGGAACAGATGGTGTGGGTCACCCTGCTCCATGAAATGCTCCGAATCTGAATATTTATTTTTAAACGCAGAAAAATATCTATTCCTCGTGAGGCAGATTGTGATCTCCCTTACATCAGCAAAACTGTCTGGAGCTGGGATTGGCACTGGATTGATGCTGAGTCCCAGGGGGCTGGTGAAGCTGAGGCCATAACCTGCCCCACATGGAGAAAGTCAATGTCAAGGTCTGGTTCCACGGTTAAGCAGCTGAGACTAAACTCCTCTCTTGCTCCAGTGATTGCACAACTAGAATATTTTTGATATCAAAAAATCCTAGTGGTGAAGGTCCTCAGTGTAGGTGCTAAATCTCTTATAGGAATTACAGGTAAATCAGGAATGCTGTCATTAGTGTGACTTTTAGAAGTGTTTCACACTTGCCTGTGGTGTGAGGCAGCTGACAGATGTTTGCTCCAACCACTCCTTATCATCACATTTATCCTGGGCCAAACACACACCTTGGGGAAGTCATATTTCAACAGCCCTTAAACCACCCTGGTACATTTAATCTCTCAATTCATCTTTTCTCTCTCTATCCTCAGTCTGTGTTCTGCAAACCCTTCTCCCCATGTCCCTGCTACTTTGCTAAGAAGTATTTGAAAGCCTAGTATTGCAAGTCTGGGTTCTAATAGGTAATATCTTTCTCTCTCTTGTTTTTTTTTTTTTTTTTTTCCCTTTTTAGTTATTTCTGGAAGTCTTTTGTCCCTGAATCTAGATAGATTACTCTTCAACTCATGAAGGGAATTCAAGCTGTCTCTTTAAATCTTCCTCTACTCCTCCACTTCACATACTCCCAACACCTCTTTGTCTTTCCATTTCACCTCATTTAAATATTCAGCCCAATTTCAAGACTTAATAATGATGAATAAGATTGAGATTAGGATTTAATAAGAGTGTTAAGGAAAGATTTGTCATTCCAATGGCTGTAGGCCTTGGCTGAAATTGAACTGGCATCTGGCCTCTGGGCATGCGCCAAGTGGAGCTCTTGGCTGGCTCCAGCGATGGTTTTCTCCAGAAGAGCAGGAAAGGTTTCCTTCACTCAACTCTGGCATACAGGGATGACTTACTCCTGGCTAATTGCCTTCTCACAGTCCACCTCCTGCAATAGAGTTTGACTCAAGGGCTGGAAAGCCTGGGAGCTCCACATTGATTGAGGCCTTTTCAGCAACTAGGCTTTAGCTGTCTTCATTAGTGCATTTCACACCCAGGTAGGACTCAGGGAGCTGGATCAGTGCTTTTCCAGGGTCTAAATTCCCATCCTGGAACTGAAATGAATTGCAGTGACAAAGCCTAAATCCATGTCTAAGTCTCAGACTGAACTGCAGCAAGACTGAGTCGAGTTTGGCCTCCTGGAAGTGCAGCTGTCAGATCAAAGCTGAAGGAGGAAATGTGTGATGGGCACTCTAAATTCCATTATTGCTTTGCAGACATCCATGAATGCCATTAAATGTGTGCAGGATGAGCTGAGTATCTCCTCTGGGAGCTGCATACAGGGAGCTGAGCAAAACCCCCTGGATCTGCACATCCAGGAGTAGCTTGACAGCAAAGCAGAGTGTGCTGAGAGCTGAGAACACACAGCAGGATGTGGAGAGTGGTGTGGAGGGGATGGGAGGATGCCAGAATTTCTCAGAGAAGCTGCTTCCAAGCTGACCTAATCTTCTGCCACTTGTTGCCCTTGATGGGAGAGTCAGGCTGTGGGAAGTCATTTGATCTAAAACGTTGTGTGTTGAACACAGCCAGTCTCACGTTTGAGGTGTACCCCACATTCCCCAAAACTCTCTGTAGCTATCACAATCTGAGGTATTGATGATTCTGAGATTGTAGAAAGTGTCTGTCAGCCACGTTGCCAAAGCAGAAGCCATAATTGGTCTGTGCTGGTTTCCAGGTTGTTTATTCTGTTTATCTCTAACATGTTCTGCTGCCCTGCCCAGCTCTGTCCTGCAGGGCAGCGTGTGGGGCTCTGCCCTCAGTGGGATGTGACAAACATTAAATACCAGAAACTCCCTGGGCTGGATTTACAAGAACGTGCCAATATCTGTCACCTACGTTGGACAGTGTGTCCCCAGCCTGGACCAACAGAAAAATGCCAACACCACAGTGAAACATGGAGGGCATGAAGAAGGAGAAAAAGGACAAGACACACCAAATTTCCTTCATCTTGTCCCCTTCGGACCCCTAATCTAGAATCCTAAAATTTTACTTTTGCACCCGTGCCAAATTAATTATTTCTTATATCAAACCCTCAGAGCTGGTAATTCATGCTGTAAGATTGAAAACTCTTTTCCATGGGCAGAGATCACAGCCAGTGTCTCTGGGGGCTCTGTCCAGGGGGTTCCTGACCCTGCCAGGGTCCCAGACCTGCCAGGGCAGCCAGAGGGAAGCCCTGGATTCCCACATGTAGCCTCTAGTGCCTCTTTTTTTCTCAGGCTCAGCACTGCCTTAAGCTCCTGAGGTAGTTTGAACTTTTGTAAAACCTCGTCGATGTCCATCATGCTTGCACTGAAGATGCTGAACGAGAAACGTTGGCTCAAACTGTTTTGACAAGGGCTTGCTGGAGTGTCTGAAACCTTGTGCACACAAGGCCCAAAGAGGCTTAAGGCTTCTTAAGATTTAGGGACAGATTCCCGGTGCAGGGAAAGCACTGAAGCTCTTTTAAAATCAGGGGGTTTGTGCTGCTTTACTCCAGGCGAGGGTGTGGACCTGGGGGGTGCTGTCACCGCTTAAATTGCTCTGCAATTTTAGAGAGTTTACAGTAAGCCTCTTAAACTGCTCTAAGGACTTACAGTATCTTAAGCCTCTTAAATTATATTTAAAAAACGTACGGTATTTTTGGCAGAATCTACCGTTGGGAAGGACTCAAGGTTAGGAGAAATCAAACTTGGCTTGCTTGATAGATTTTATTGAGAATTAAATATACTTGATGAAATATAGTTTTAATAATTGAAAAATTATAAACTGAAATGAATATTTTGCCAGTCTACATTAATGGAATTGCTTGTGAACATACATTAAAATATTAAAACTGGCAGAAATCGCCATAATTTTTAAACTCACAATTTCTTGGTGTAGGTGTTATTAATCTTTCAACCACTCATCCAATTTTCTTCAAGCTTGACCTAATTTTCATGTCACAGTTACTTCTACAGAATAAGACAGTTTGGCAAGTCCACCCCACCCTACTTTTAAGAAACCAAAATGTGAAATGTCTGACCAGAATATAAGAGGAAAATCCTGTTTTTTTTTTTTCTTTTCAAATAAGTCAAAGAAAGATCGTCTGATATTCCTGAAAATTAAATAACAAAAAAGCACCCAAAAGCTCTTAGGCTGAGACTAAATTTAACAGATTTCTTCATGCACAATTGAAGGGCGAGATTAAAATAAAAGAAATTGGAAAGTTAATGTGAATACAGAGGTGGTAATAAGCCTTTCCCATAAAACTCCCTAACTACTCAATTTTAGTGACTCTTTGAGCGTGATGATTTTTTTGTGACACAAGGAAAAAAATATTGATCTTTCCTATGTTCCATCATAACTAAAGTGCATTTAGAATATACCAACAAAAGTTCCACATAGCTGGCCTTGCATTCACACACACACACACACACACACACACACATACGATTTTTAGGCTTTCCTTCAAATTCCATCACTAAGCTGCATCTCTCCTCTTCTCTATCTCTTCTCCACCTGCCTGTCATAAAAATGGCCAAAGAAAAGACATCAAGACTTTAGTGGTCGTGGAAAAGACAGCAAGACTTTAATGGTCCTGGAAAAGACAGCAAGACTTTCCCATGGAAATCTCATGCCACCTCTGAGGAGGAGCTCTGGCTTTAACAGCTCTGGTGCAATGTCTGGAGTCCATCCACATGAACAAATGGGCACCATATGTGGTTGACAGCCAGTTCTTTCAACTCCAGCAAAGCCAATTGATTTGAGTACACCAATTTCATAGAGGTCTGTTGGGAGCCGTCAGATGAGCCTCGATTTTGACAACTCAATCAGCAAGAATGTTCTGTTCCTGCAAGGCGAGGGAGAAAGTAACTACTAACCAAAATCTTGAAGCCAGACTTGCTTGAGATCTAAGCTGCATCTCTTTTCTAAAGCTCTGTAAACTGATTATTTTAAAAAGTGAACATGTTCTGATTGTTTTGCAACCCAGTTGTCAGCATGGTTAAAACCTGAAGGGATCCTGGAAAATGTTTATTCAAAAGAAACCAAGGCACTCCTTTGCCAAAGGTGTAGGTGTTACAGTCTGCACAGCTCCACTCTGTACTCAAGGGAGAGGTGGGGACAAGTTTCCTGATACTTGTTTTCAGCTTGAATATTTCAGCTGATTTTCACTGACCAAATTAATTTCAGCATTTTTCAGTTTAGTATCTGAATGCCCAAAATGCTGCTGGACACTGACATAAACCTCTAAAAGCACGATTTGCCTTTGGAAAATTACTGGTTCTGCTGCACAGATGCAGTTCTTATGGCCAAATATTTTCTTATTATTTTATGTTGTCTTTTCAGGGATGTGCCAGTTGTTTCATTCTCTTAATTCCCTTTTACACATATGAGTTTGGAGCTTTAGTGCAGCTTTGATGTGTCTGAAAGTCAGGGGACCATCACAAGCTCTGGGCATCACTTACAGAGATCTTGGGACACATTCTGATTTGATTTTTAAATTATTTTCACCTCTATCCCAGCAGTCAGGCCTTGTCTATCCGCTATCTGAGCTTCACCAGTCCTTCTAAACACTTTATTGTTGTTTCAGTGCTCATCTACCAACAAGACCTTGGCACATCTGAACCCCAGCCTCTTTTTCCCTAGGAAATGATTGAAAATAGCAGTAATTATTGAGGGGGAGAGGGGGGGAAGAGGGGAATTGTTTTGTGTTTATCATTATTATTTAGTGGATATTTTTGTAACATCTTTTAGAGATTAAGTTCAATTAGGAAACAGATGGCACCAAAATATCATCAAATGTTTCTGATGGGCAGCAAATTACTGACTTAATTATGTAAATAATTAAAATTTATATTTACACCTGATCATCCAAACGAGGGTGAAAATACCAATTTCAGGGTTTCTAATGATTGCTGGCAGGGTGTCAACCTGTGAACAAGTTGCTTCTTTTCTTCAGCTTCAGATGTCTCCCTTAGATCCTGAACAGTCAAAAATATCCCTGGAAAAGGGAAAAAAAGAAAGAATGAATGAAGATTTCTGACTAAGTTTCTGTCGTGTCAGTGCTCTCCTGAGTTTAAATGGAATCCCTGTGTTGGTTGAGAGGACTTTGTTATGATCAGGCTCTCACTGCACCCAGAGCTCAACCCAAGCTGGTTTTGTGCACTTGGTTGTACAAAGGTGTTGTGAGAGGCAATTCTTGCACTGAAAAGTTTAAAGGCCAAACCAACAGAGCTGACATGTAGCCAAAAAGAGAAAAAAAAAAAAGAGGACCTAGAGCAAGAGGGAGTCAGACAGTTTTATTAACTTCTGTATTACAGATGCAGAACTGAGGCACAGAAAGATAAAATGTGTGATTCTCATTTGCACTAAATTTGCTTTCCACTACTCTGACAGCATAAACGGGCCATGAAGTGGGTATATATTACATTTACACTCTCTTTTCATTTCTCCCATGATGTTAAAATGCTTCAGTGTTAGTGAATATCAGGCCCAAAATGATTTCTCTAAGATCACAGAGGAGATCGATGCCATTGAACCCACATTTCCTTAGAGCCACTTGAGTGCCTCAGTGACACAAAATCCTGTCACCCCTCTCTGGGCAGGAGTCTTGTGTACATAGCCACAGGTTACTGAACTTGCTTTAAAGGTCAGCTTTTCAAGGAATATGTAAGGAACCAGGAAAACTAGTCAGATTTTTCTTGTCTTCTCTTGCCTTTGCTTATACCTGTAGATCATGATGGCAGGAGAACAAGGAAATGAAAGAAAAAACTCTGAAGCAGAGGTAGAGGTGGAGACCTCTAACCTCAGCTTTCTTGTCTGTACATCCCAGTTTAATTTTTTTCCAGGCAGAGATGGAGCTGCTAAAATCCATCAGGAATCACTACTCCTGTTGTTTCCAGTATCCTGTTTCCTAGGAAATACATTAGAGCTGTATTTGCCTGCAAAAACTAAAACTCCTTAGGACATGGGTTTGCTTTATCTGCTCCAGAGGTTGGGATAGGTAAAATATCAGATAAAGCCCTGTGGTTTTGATTCTGAGCCATCTTTGAAGGTCAAAACCGAGCTTTTGTGGTTCTTCCTACTTTCTATGTCACAGGTTCTGCAATATTAAGATTTTTATCTTAGCCCTATTTTATCAGCACTCTTCTCCCATCCCTAATTTGGAGCCAGTGGGGGTGGGGATGGGAGAGGCGATAGGGAGGTCAGACAAATGCTTCTATTGATATCCCTGTAATAAAAAGAGCTTTACTTTCCTTTCTGCTGATAGCAGTCAAAGGAGCTTTGCTTTTGATAAAATTAACCTTGGAGCCAGAAACAACAGAAACTGCTTTGATTTCATCAGCCCTTCTGCCTGAGGAGATGTGAGCACTTACCAGCACTGAAAGGGGATGGAATAGGGCAAATTCCTGGATCCCACCTTTAATGCCTTGTGCTCAGTTTCAGTGCCTTGTCCCTCCATGGAGATGCAGAGAGAAGGAGAAAAACATGGATAGACCTTCATACCTTCCTACACCTTCACATGGACATGCTCAGACCTCACCCTGCACAGAGCAGGTTTGTTTTGCATGAGATGTGTAACCAGTAAATTTGCTTGAAGTCATGTCCTACAGTCACCCACAGGCAGAGGTGCTCACCTGGATTGTGGTCCCAAGAGGTATTTCCTCAGGAGGAATGGCTGGAATGACACTGAAAGGATGACAGCCTTGTCTGTGCAATCATCCTCACTGGGTGGAATGACACTGAGAGGTTGAAAATAGCCTTGTCTCTCCAATCATCCCCAATACTGCTTCAAAGTCAGGGAGGAGCCTGTCCTCCAGGACTTAGAGCCTTGTTATCACAAGCAGATTTTATGGTCTGAGCTCTCCCCCAAACAGCCATTTATCAAATGCTGCCTGGCTCTTAATTCCTTCTTTAATGTGTTAGTAACCACTTCAAAAAAGTATCTGTGCCCCATAACGCTGAAGTACTTCATCATAAAAGGTAATGATTATGATTATGATCTGCATAAGCAGAGGCCATTGCCTGGTCTGTGCTGGCAGTGTAAAGGGATTTCCTTCCCTTCTCCCTCCACTCTGAAATGTTCTCCCGTGCCCCCACAGCTGTTAACACCACTCAGAGCAGGTGCCACGTGTGACTGAAATGGCTCAGAGTCACAGCCACTATTCAAGGCTGGAAATAAAACTATTAATTCTTTTGGAGGCTGCTTCCCTGCAAGGCCTGGGTTCTGTGCTTGTGACATGGAGCTGGGAGTGAAAACAAGAGGATAAAGGAGGATTTTGTGGCCCATGTCTGTGTCTGTAAGGTGCTCATCAAGGGATAGAGGGCTTGAGCTGTGCTATCCAGCCAGGTTTGGGTTCTCATCTAAGGAAGTTTTAGTGCAGGAAGGCTTCAGCTCAGGCAGAGTCTTCAGTAGGCAGGAAGGATCCCACACCACATCAGCCCTGACAGCAAATCCCCACCATCCCTTTGTTCTGCCCAGACCTCTCCATTCCCACGCAGACAGGGCAAAGTTCATCCATCCCAAGGAACTGTCTCATCATCACCCAGGACTGCACCCTGCTTGGGAAAGGTTGGGCAAAACAACATCACCAGTCTGAAAATATTCTATTTTTTCCCTATTCCTTTCTCCTGAAGGAGGGGATAAAAGCAGTATTTTTATTCTCTGTGGAAAAGAGATCTGCAAAACACTGCTGGAGAAGGATTGCAAGTGGCTTCCAGAGGAAATCTCTGCCAATCTCCCTCACTGTCGATTAGCACAGTGGTTTAGGCAGCTCAGGGTAATATTTCTCAGCAAACTGCTGTAAATGCTCATTGTCAATATGTACAAATAAATATTTCAGGTGGAACAGACAAAGAATGGTTCATGTCTCCTCTCAAATACACCGTGGGCTTTTCCCTTCTGTTTTCTTTCTTTTATAAAAATACATTAGTATAATTCCAAAAAAACCCTGAAAAGAGGGACATGAGGATGTAAATGGGCAAAGCAATTCTGATTCTCCCCTGCTTTTCTGCCCTATCCAGATTTTCCTGCATGACAGCGTTGTCCAGAGAGTCAGAAGAAATGGTTTCCACTCCTGCCCTTGCAATGTGACCTTAAGCAAGTTGCATTTACTCTTTGCTTCTTTCTTTCTTCCCTCCTACAGCTTCTTTTCTTTGGGAATTTTTTTTTTTGTCTATTTTTTGTGAAAAATACCATCCATATCGGATGCATTTGAAAAGAAGTCCATGTCCAGTGAGGATGCTAGAAGCTATTGTAAGAAAAATTAGAGTTTTTAAGCCCCACATGGCCAATTGCCTCCTTACACCACTGAGCAGTGTGATTGTACAGTTTGTCCTACTAACTCAGCAGGGGGAGTTGGAGATTCTCAAATTTCGTTCCATTTTTTTCCTATTCATTTTCAAAGGTGAAAGCAAAAGCTGTTTTTTTTTCCTGTACAAGTGAAAAAAAAAATGTAAATATCTTATTTGGTCTTATTTCCCTACGCAACTGAGGATTGAAATATGCAGCCACTTCACTGGTTTTAGAATCAAAGCATTCCCTGCATTATGAAGTTGTGTGAGAGGGAATTGAAATTGCTACACGCCCATTCACCACCTAATTGATTTCTCTAACTGTAATGCAATTTTTCCCCCTGTATCTTTTGGACAAAGCATTTACAGTGATATTGTCTTGCTGTAAGCCCACACTGGCACTGTTGAGTCATTTATAGTGAGAAGTAGATTGGAAAAATGACAGCAATAACTTCATGCTGGCTGTGGGTGGGGTTCCTGAGTGAGCAAAAGCCTGACTGTAGGTGTCTGGGCTCTTTGGCTCACCAGTACTTGAAAAAATAGATGAAGTGCTCAAAAATCCCTTGGCCAACATTATTTTTTCTGGAACAGACAAGATGTCATCTCCAAGAAAACCATGATATATGGCAGCCTTCTTTGTAGGGTTACAGCACAGTATTTTAGGACTATTACTTGCACTTGAGGTAACTTGTGTCTTCCTAAAAATATCAAGCTTGTAAAGAGATTTCCTGAGAAGACACAACACAGGTAACCCAAATTTTTACACAAGATGTGAAAAATCAGAGGCGGAGGCAGGGGAAAGCAGGGGAGTTTTGGGGAAGAAGCAGCAGAATGTGGGATAGGAGGGTTCAGGAAGGCAGCACTCTTTGCTGAAGCAGACTGCAACAAATTTTTGCTTGAGTGCTGAGATTTATAGGTAACCTACAGTTGTGCTGGAAGAATATATTTAAAAGCTATGAGCTACTGTGGAAGAGATTTTTGCTCATGGTTTTCAGTCTGGGAGTTCTGTGTTATTAATTAATTCAAAACCCAAATTCTATTAATACACAACACACCTGTATCTTTCCATGTGCAAACAGCTTTGTAATGAGTTTGATAAGGAAATACCTGAGTCAGTTAAGATTTATTGGTGAGGTTGCAGAATTGCCCTGCTTTGTCTAAACTGCTTCTGAGCCTATTACGATTTTCACCTATATTTTAACAGCTTGCCTGAAATAAATATGGCCTGATTTCCACCCTGGCTGTTTTCTGTGCACAGCACTGGTCTTTGATGCATACACAAGATGGTAATTAATTTGCAGTTTCATTCACTAAGAGAGACGTGCGATGGGAACGTCTCTGGGTAGATGGCAATTACGGCTTTACAGCACACCACAAGATTGCTAAATGGAGCACCATCTCCTTACACAAATTGTTTTCTTAAAGATCAGAGCTGGCCCTACTACCCCACTATCTCCTTCTCTGAAGTCTGCCTGGAAAATCTCCTGTGTGGTGGGAAGAGGAGGGTCTGTGGAACAACAATCCGTGTCTTACTGCGCTCGAAGCATTTGTAAACAACTCACAGTGTTTGCTCAGAGGGATTTTTTTTTTCCTGCTGTATTTCTGATGAATGCAATGAAATGTGTGGGAAATTAAGGTCTCCTAAGTACATTTTAATTTAGATGAAAAATTATACATTATTACACCATACTGGTGATTGTTCTGACATAATTGATTGGGAGGGCCATCCACAAAGAACAGCAGGAAAGCTTGACTTTGAGGAGAATGCAGAAACAGTTTTAACTGTTTAAAGTGTGATGGAAAGCAGTGTGACAGAATGGAAAACCTGGATTTCAGGCTCCATTTTGCCATTCTTTAGGGGAATCACCTAATTTTCTTCTGCCTCTCTTTTTCCTCAGCAAAATGGCAACACACAAAATGGGGTTGGAGCCAGGGTCAAGATGAGGGTGGGATGTGATGCTCCTGACACAAATGAGAGACTTATATATTGGAAAGGGGGTTTTTACTTCTGTTATGACATAGATTGGGGAAAATTGAGATCCCATGCAGTGCCACAACTACCAGGCACTGTACTGAAAAAACAAATAACCTGTAAGTTTCTCACTTCAACATTCCTTAGGGAACTGTATTGTGTTCCCAAAGTTATTCCGCACAATATGAGGCAAATTATTTTCCACCCTCCTCTAGGTTTTTGGGGTTTTCACAGATGTAATTACAGTTATTTTCATCTTTCGTGGAGAGGTCATCTTACGTTGTAAAGACAGTGGGAAATGGGAGATGTTATATGAAATGTTATTATTACAATAAAGAGGCTCTGCTGCTGTTAATTCCCACTCACAATGTGAGGACAGACCTCGGTATATTCTGTTTCTTAGGTTTTTAACTGTGAAATACCAGTGAACGAGAAATAAGGATGACTGAACCCCTGTGTGCAATACCCAAATCGCTGGGATTATGGATTGCAATGGGCACCCAGGAGGCAAAGTTCATCTTTGGAGTGACTGTGCATAGAAAAATCAGCTAAAAGGCAAAAGAGAGCAGGGCAAGAGAGAAGAGAGGGGGGAAAGCTTGCTTGGGTGAAACAGCAGGAACCAGGACTTGACCTGCCCTGGCTTTCCTCCTAACTCTCAATGTGGGCATCTCCATCCTCCTTGCCTGTCCTGGCTCCCTTTGGTAGCAGCTGGGAGGAATATCCCATCACAAGAACACTTCCTCTGACCCCTTAGGGATGGGATGAGACAATCTTGGGATGAGATGATTTTCAGCCACCCTGGCACATGCTTTGGTCAGTGGTGAGCTGGAGAGGTCTGCACCGTGGGCATTCACCATGGGCAGAAGGCTCCAGGGATCTCTCTTGCTCATAAATTTACATGTTGAAAACAAAATTCTCTAGAAGCACATGGGTTTTTTCTCAGTAATCTGTGAGATGTTTCCAAGACTTTTTCACTTCTCAATGAGGGTTAAAGCCCCAAAAGAATGAGTCTCCATGGGGTGGCTTGAGAGATAAATGTCATTGTTGAACAAGATATTGTTGGCAGTTGCAGAGATAAAGGTGAAAGTTGAAAATTATGGGCATTTAAGATAAAGAGTTAGCTTTGGGAAGAGTTTTGGGCAAGCCATTGAGATTACTAAGAACTGCTTTCCCTGTGCTGCAGAAACACTCAGTGCCTTATCTGCCTCCAGGAAAACCTGAGGATGCTCTGAAGTCAAAAAGCTTCTCCTAAGTGCTTGTTAGGAGTGAGGGGGATATATCTCACCTGGAATTGTGCAATCCGAGGCTACAGACAGCTCATGAAATTATTGCCACAAATCTTTCCTGAATTGAATTAAAGAATGCATATCTTTGCCTGAATATATTTATGCTATCTCCAGAGAACCAGCTGAAAGTTCACACCCTACATGGTCCTCATGGGGAAGAAGAGCAGGCAGCTCTTGGAGAATGCATTTTGAAGCACTTTTGAAGAGGCCATTGATGATTTCTGACTGGCACACGTTTCACCACATGCTCAATGGGGCTCAAAGCCCTTGAGTCTAAAGGCAGCAGCAGCAAAACCTGAGGAAAAAGGTCCCATCTTGACACAAAGTGATGGGGTTTTCTCTGTGCTGTCAATAAAAACGGCCAGCAAAAAGGCTATGCATGTCTTACATCATCAGAAGACTTCAGAGATCTTTATCTGATGCACAGGATGTGTGCTGCTTGCTTTCCCTGGGCTAAATGTCATTCCCAGGAGAACAAGTGCTCTGCCTCACCTCTGCATTTCAGAGCTCAGTGTGTGTATAATAATTATTTCTACTCAGGGCTTTACTTCAAGTGTCCTTAGGCTCTCCTCATCAACATTAGTCTCCTAAACCTTTTTACATACAAGTTCCTATGAACTGCTTCTCTGTTCCCCCACCCCATTTTGATCCTCTTTTATGTTTTTAATATATATGTGTATAATAAAGCACTGAACCCAAACTGAACACTTTCTCCCAATTAAGGCCCTACCAGAGCACAGCTGAGTGGGATAATTACCTCGCTTGTTTTACACAGAATACTCTATTAGTGGTTTGATCTGGGACTCAGCATTCACCCAGAATATTTGGTCTTTTATTTTTTTTTTTCTTTTTAGCCCTCAGCAGCACATGAAAAGACAGGTATAGACTTTGCCAGGCCAGCCCTGAGATTCCAACAAGCTGTTGGTAACAAGCAGCGCCGTTTCTCTGTTTCATCTTTTCCACTCCTCTTGTATTTGGAAGGATTTTGCATCTGCTTTTTTTTGTTACCTTGACATCTTTATACTCATGGAAGGTATATTTTTTTTCCGTGAGCCTTCCACTTAGTTGCACCCTGTGTAATGCAGTGCACAGGATGAAAGCCGTTATCTGATTTGAGTTTAATGTTCAAAAGTCCTCAAGCTGGTTTATCTGAAGATCCTTCCTGTATAATTGTATACTTAGAATTCAGCTGCAGTGTAACAGGGCAAGAGCCCTGTGTTCTGTCTGGAATTACAGAAAAGATACTGTTTATTTTTAAGCAAATAGGAATGGGGAAAAGGGAGGAAATTGCCAATGTAAGAAAATGTATTCAGCTGGGTTTCAGGAAAACCTTCCCTGGGGTTTGATGTATTCTGGAATTAGATTGGATTTAAAGGCAGTGGATAGGAGAAAAATCAGCTGTCTGGAGAAATGAGGATTAAAATTCAAAAGTAAGAGAAAGACTTTAGGCAGCTCTAATCAAGGAAGCAACTCTTTTCGGCCTGGTCCTGTACAAAAATGTCATACGAAGTTTGTAAGTGATTCTGGGCTTTGAATCCAGCTCCTGCATGTATTTCCCTTTAGATGCATTTTCATTGACTTTATTAATATAATGAAAGCAAATTACTTAAATGAGAAAATGAGTTACCTGATTGCAGATAATTTAAGTCAATCGGCTCCTAACTGGATGTTGTGGTTTAACCCCAGCTCAGCACTGCTCACCCACAGCCCCGTGCAGGATGGGGGAGAGGGCTGGCAGGGGAAAAGGGAGGAATTTCACTTGTGCTTGGGATACAGACAGAGGAACAGGGACAACAAAAGCCATGTGGACAAGCAAAAAAACCCAAACAAACAAACAAAAAAAACCCCAAAAAACAAAACAAAAAAAACCACAAAACAAAATAAAACAAAAAAAAAAAACAAAAAAACCCCCCCAGGGAATTAATTCCCAGTTTGCCTCAGCCATCCTTGGGATGTCACCCAGAACTGTGGGATCAGATGGGCTCAGCTGTGCACCCCCAGTTTGTGCCCTGCTGCAGGGAGGAGCAGAAAACACCTTGCCACTGTCAGCACTGCTCAGCTAAAACACCCCTGTGCTATCAACCACGCTCCCAGCACAAATCCAAAACACAGCCCTGCACCAGCTTCTGTGGGAAAAAAATTAACTCTGCCCCAGCCAAAGCCGGCAGCAGGGCTGTCCCCGTGCTCCTTCAGGATCTGTTAATGTGATCTTCACACCTGAGACTGAATATATTGCTGTTATGGAAAGTATTTACAGCCTCCAGCTCCAATGCGCAGTGAAAACATGGCAGAAAAGTAAAACAAATAAATCATAAAGACAAAGAAAGAGGAGAAAGGAAGCTCGACTATGTCATTTTATTGGGGGAATAGGAACACAGGGAGATTAATGGTTTCATTTGAAGTTACAGCACAGTCTGTGACAGGATCACGAGCAGAATCCAGGTCTTTTGTTGAAAATTGGATTTTTGATGAAAAACTTCATGCACTTTCTAAAATTAGGAAATTTTCACCTCGCCTTAGCCAGGATCACCTTCCAAGGGAGGTGGGAACCTGGAAGCAGAGAGAAGAGGTCTCTGAACTCCCATCAGTTTCTGTCTGGATTCATCTGGCTTTGAATTCAGTGGCTGGCTGAGAAAACTGATGTTCAGCAGTCAAGGAAAGGTGCCAGGCCAGGAGGTACTTCACAGAAATGTTGTTAAAGATGTACTACATTAAACTGCTGTGAAATTTTATGTATTTTTACTAGAAAATATCAACCATTGCTAAAATGATAGTTTAAAAATTCTGAGATTTAGCATTCACATTGATGCAGATCACTTCTCCTATAAAACTGTGAAACTCCCTTAATTTCACACCTGTCAATACTAAACCACAATCTTGTGAAGATTTTAACAGAGTAAAAAAAAAAAAAAAAAAATTCAATAAAGCTTTTGCAGTATTTCTCAAGCAATCTTGAAATGTCCTGGGGTATGATTAAGGAAAAAAAAACCTTCATGACATTTGGGTGGGAAATATATATTTATATATTCAGCTCTACTCACAGAATTCCAGAAAGGAAATTAATTCCACATAAAATGGCAGCCTCCTTAGACTAAGTAATGAGAACAACTCTGTGCTACAGAAAGACTGAAATAACAATCAGAGTTAGTGTGAGTTTAATAGGCTGTCCCTGCTCCTCTGTTACAGAGAGAGGAAAAAGGAGAGGGGATGGAAGAAACAGGAACATCCTATGTGGTTCATGTAGACCTTCACCCCCTGTGACAGCAGAAATAATGAACAGACACAGAATCACAGCATCATCAAGCTTGGGAAAGGTCTCTGAGCTCCCAAAGTCCAAGCTCAGAGTGAGCGCCCCAACACCAGGAAACGCAGAGTGGTGAGTGCCATGTGCAGTGGTTCTTTGGACACTCCAGGGACGGGGACTGCACCGCTCCCCTGAGCAGCCCTGTGCAATCCTTAACTGCACTTCCAGGGAAGAAATCCTTCCTAACACCTAACCTGAACCTCCCCTGGCACAACTTGAAGCCGTTTCCTCTTGTGCTGTCGCTTGTTCCCTGGGAGAAGAGACCGAGGCCCTCCTCCTCACATTGTCCTGTCAGGGATTGCAGAGAGCAGGAAGGTCCCCATGAGATGTCTCTACTCCAGACTAAACAACCCCAGTTCCTTCAGCTGTCCCTCATAGGATTTATGGTCCAGGTCTTCATAGGATTTTTGTTCCAGACCCCTGCTCAGCTTTGTTGGCCTTCTCAGGACATGCTCCAACCCCTCAACGCTCTTCTTGTAGTGAGGGTTGCTCCAATCCCTGATCTGGCATAGCAGCCAGCAACCAAATGGCATGGACAGGTAGGCAAGATGGGATCAGGGCTTAGGGTGTGATTATAAAACAGTGATTAAAGGTGTGTTAAGCTGGCCAAGGCTGGGTCCCAGCCAGGAGTGCCAGCAGGGGATGCTGAGCTGCTCCCAGCCCAGCGGGTTGGTACCCAGTCAGTCACCAGGACAGCCTCCAGCAGAACCTCAGAGCAAAGCTTGAGCTCACCCTGATGCCCTGCAGTGCCTACCTAGAACAGAGGCTAGACAAGATTAAGACAATAAAAGTAGGTATTTATTAAAGTCCTTCAATAGGGACACCGTGGGCAGTCAAAAGTCTCTGAGGGGCTAAACCCAAGCTGGAGTTTTTCAGGCAGAAATAAGTTTGGTCTATTTGCATATCAGGGGTTAATTCTCCAATTACAGCTTCAGGTAATGAAGTCATTCACCCCCAGTTTGCTCCCCCGCAATTCACTTCTGTTTATACTTTTCCAGGCCTGAGGCCGTGGTGTGTGCTTGGATCTCAGGCCAGAGGGATTGCTTTGTCTGACCAAAATGTGAAGACACTAACTAACACTTTATATGGAGTTTAGATCTATGCACTAATTCAGTACCAGATTTAAAAAATATAAAAGCTAAAATCCTAAGGCATCAACCCCTCTGAATGCTGAGACATCCGTGCCACCAAACCCCAAAAACACACTCCCATCTGTATTTCCCTGCCTTCCCTGCTACAGAAAACCCCTGTACCCAGGCACCCAGTGCACAGCACTGCCCACCCTGAAAGACTTGTTCTCAGACAATATTTGTGGAGTTGTTTCCTTATTCTGTTTCTTTTTTTTTTATTATTATTTCTTTTCCCCTGCAGAAATCACTTGACTGCTGAAAAGCCACTGGAGTTTTTCCTCCACTTCCCTCTTGCAGCAGCAAGGGCACAGTGACGCCGATGGAAAATTGCTTTGGTACCTTGAACTGTAAATGATGCTGTTTTCATGATTCATCAAATCCTTCTGAAGCAGAGGTGGCGTGTCAGTAAGGCTAGGCAAAGTTTAGAACATAATAGGGCCCAAGAGGTGAAAGACTTGTCTTTCACTGCAGTGGTGCATCTTTGAAGTGACTGCTGGAAATAATTAGGTTCCTTGATTTCCGTTGCCATTTGGTGCTCTTCACACTAATCAGAGGAACAGCACATTTGCATGAGCTGGAGGGAATAAAAGTATTTTTATTAGAATGAACCCATAGCAAAAAGAGAAATCTCTTGGCTTCGAAATTCGTTGTCCCTGCAGTTCTACACCACATTTCATGTCTGGCCAAAAACTAGGTGAAAAATGTATATTTAATATTTATTAAAGAGCCTCAGATCTTTATAATCTTTAAACTTTGGTCCTGCTAAATATTCCAAACTCTTTTTATTTATTAATAAATCTTTCATTCTGTCTTTTCCAAAACCTGAATGAAGCTCTCAGGTCATGTAGCCTGGGAGATGATTCACAGAGGGGAAATTGAATAAAATCTGATTTCTAATCACTTTGTAGAATTTTTTCAGGACTTTAGGGGTCCAGTGTTTAAAGAAAGTAGTGGGAGTTGTGATGTCTGACCTTTCCCATCCAAACCCAGCATTAATTTATAGTTCTTTTATGATCCTGAGCACATCAGCTTCACCTCTCTGTATCTCATTTTATCTATATGTAAAATTAGAGGAGTAAAAATATGACCCCATTCTACAAAGGTGTAACAGGTCTTAATAAATTCCTGATATTAAACTGCTGTGAAGGCTTTGCTTTATGAAATGCAGGCAGTGTTTTCAAAAGATCTCAGCTCCTATTTAGACACCTCTGCAAGAACCTGGGGCACTGAGGAGGTTTTATGTCCTGAATCTTTGCAAATATGTAGTTATGAGAACCTCAGTGCTCTCTGTGGGACCCTGAGCTCTTAAAGCAGCCCAGATTTTACTTAGATGCCAAAAGTGAATGAAGGCTTTTTGCAAGAGAGCTCTGCTTCCATCCTGGTCTCCTTCTCCTTCATCACACTTTGCTCTGAATATGGATTGAGGAAAAAAATGCCAATATCTGTGGACTCAGATTTTAATCATGGAAATCTAGGGCAGCTGCACTGGAATTCATGTTTTCTGCAAATTTTTATTGAACTAATGGAGAAAGTATCTGCCTTCACTTGTTGTAGAAGGTGGAGGAAACTCTCCCAATGATCTGTAAGTGTGTATTGCAGGATGAAGGGGGGAAAGCAGAGGGCTTAGAGCTCAGAGATTTAGAAACACTCAATAACATGAAGACTACAAGGTTAAATGTTATTTTTCAGGAGGCCAGTGTAAGAGGATGCTTTAAACCAAAAAATACCATGTCAACATGTTGTATGACCTATGACAAGTGTGCGTTTGCCCTTGTAGAACCATGAGACACATGAACATAGAGTAGACTCAAAACAGAACCAAACATGACACTGCCTGAACACAAGATCCATCTCCCCTTGCTTTACTGATGTAAAATTTTGCTGTTTCACCTCACCCAGTTTCCTCAGCTTCCTCAGTATTCAAGGGAGGGGAGGCAGCTTCTCTGGGAGAGGTTTATAAAACAAGATGAGCAACACTTTAGAGATGTCTATCCATCTTTATGTTAATAATAAAACGAGCCTGGAAGCTACCTTTAGCAATTCACATAAATTCAGATTACTGAGGTAAAACATGTTGCATGTTAACTGTAGCAATTGTCATCCTGGGGACAGGCAGAATTACAGCACCTGCTGTCACCAAATCCGTGTTCTACAACTTGCTCCGAGTGGCCAAGTTTTAAGTTTATTTAAACCTTATTCTATGATGTTTCTTAAAAAAAAAAAAAAAAAATAAAAAGCCCTTTTTGTGTCCACAGTTAATTTCTTATCAGGTTTACAGGCAATTATCTCATCTCCAGACCAATTAAGCACAGTGATGGCTGGAGGGGAGCCTGTTTGGCTGCCTGAAATCACCTACTTGTGACTTAAGATATCTCCTTGCAAATTCAACTCCATCCACAGCCGACCCAAAGATAATGTGTCACTCACAGCTCCAACTCTCCTGGTGCAGATGGATTTCAGGGAGAATAAGTTCAGCCCAGACTGGAGTAATTTTTCAGCATTTCACTGTGAGAATTCAGAGAGTTTTTCCTTCCTTCACCTTTGTTTTTGAGAAAAGGGATCTCTGTGCAGAGGCTGTTGCTTGTAATGAAGTTGTGCTCGAGTGTGAATTTCTGTGCTCTTCTGGTTGTTCTTCAAAACTTGACAATTCTTCATAGGAGTGACACATCCCCTCCCAAATCTTCTAAAGAACAAGTGTTCCTTGCCCCAAGAGACAAACTGGAAGAACAGTTAATTAAATTAAATTAAATTTAGAAATCTATCCAGAGTAGTAATAATAATAATATTAATAATAATAATAATAATAATAATAATAATAATAATAATAGTGTATAATATTATTATATATAATATGATTATTATATGTAATAATATAATAATATATACTATATAATAATAAATATAATATTATATAGTATATATATATAATAATATACTATATAATAATAATTCTTGTTCTTGTTCTTCTTGTTCTTGTTCTTGTTCTTGTTCTTCTTCTTCTTCTTCTTCTTCTTCTTCTTCTTCTTCTTCTTGTTATTATTAATTAATTAATTAAGATAGGAAAATCCTATAAAAAACATGAACTCTTCTTTCCCTGTGCTGGGAGTGAAAAAAGGGTATTGCTCCAAACCTTATTTCACAGGGGTGGTTTGTTTTGCTTCTATCCCAAGTTGCCAGACTCATGCAGTGCCACTGAAATTTTAGGAGCATTGAAGTTGTTGCTGGTGAACTGCATGGGGCTGTCGTGAAAACAAGGTCCATTCCCTGAGCAGCCTGAGGCAGAGAGGAAGTCCTCTCCTGCTCGTTTTTTTTTTTTTGGTTTTTTTTTTTTTTTTTTTTTTTTTTTTTTTTTTCTCTGAAGGCAAAATAAAAAAAAATCTTAAGTGAAAAGGGAACAAAGCCCATGAAGGTGCCTCTGCATTTTTGTTTGGAAACAAAGCATTTGTAAAGTTTTGCTTTGACACCCTTAGATCTTAGTTATAATTTTTTTTTTTTACAACTTTTTAAATGCAGCACATGTAGCTAAATTCAAAAGCACAGTGGGAAAGAGCCATAAGCTTGAATCCTAGGGGTTGCAGTTTCCAGTAAACATTTCTTTTGCTGCCATCAATGGAAGGCTTCCATGGCCAGATTTTACCTGGGGGTTCCTCACTGGCAATCAAGTCCTTTTGGTCTCTGTAAGTCAATTCCCCAGTTCTTTACCACTTGGAATTGAAGAGGAGAAAACAGAATAACTTTCTTAATTAAGCAGGCAAATCCTGCTCAATTAAAAATGACCTGGGCAGGTGCTGGGATGCTCCTTTAGGACACCTGCAGGATGTCTTCAGTAGATTTATGAGTTACAAAGCTGACTTTCAGCTGCCACGGAATGCAGTTTGATTCTTCAAGGTGAGTGATTCCCTCATCCCAGGGAATCTCATTTCCTTACAGGTGGATTTTTCTCTTTGCAGGAAATGTTTTTTTTGCTTTAAGACAAATTGTTGAAGACTCTGTTGCATATCCCAGGAGAGAAGGGGATTATCAAGGTGGGCTGAAAATCATTCCAAGATTCTCAATGTCTCCATCAGACTCTGAACTTCTTTCAGGTAGCAGCAAACTGTGGTTGACAGCAAAAGTGATTTTGATTCCTTGTGAATGAAAGCTGAGTTTCTATTTCCTCTCTTAGAATCATAGAATCCCAGAAGGGTTTGAGTTGGAAGAGACCAAGAGACCTTAAGGATTATCTTGTTCCAGCTCCCTGCCATGGCAGGGACACCTCCCACTGTCCCAGGCTGCTCCCAGCCCTGTCCAGCCTGGCCTTGGACACTGCCAGGGATCCAGGGGCAGCCACAGCTGCTCTGGGCACCCTGTGCCAGGGCCTGCTCACCATCATAAGGGAGAATTTCTTCTCTATATCCAACCTAAATATTCCCTCCGTCAGTCTGAAGCCACTTCTGTGAGGTCTTCACACAACCTTCTCCAGGCTGAACAGCCCCAGCTTACTCAGCCTGTTCATGCAGATCGTTTAGTACTGGTTGCTAAAATATAGAGGCTCAAAAAAGGAGGTTCTGACTCAAAACTTTACCAGGTGCAGCTGTCTGACAAGACAGAGTCTATGGACACACAGTGGTGTGGAAATTTTGAACTAAATGCTCTGTTCCTTGGCAATACTGAAGATGCTCCCACGTGGTTTGAATTTGGGATCTCTCCTGTTCCAGTGAAAGGCAAATCTCTGGCCACCAATAAAGGACCAAAAGCTCAATTATTTTTGTGGAAAATTTGGATCTGAGCTGTTGCATATAGCATCCATACATTCCCAAATCAGAGAATACAGCTGTTTGCAAATGATGAGGGGTACTTAAAGGCAGCAAGGAAATTGTGCAGAGTGCTTTCCTCAAGGAGAAAATTGGTCACTCACTCCTGTGACCTCACTGAGGTTTCACAGCCGAGGTTTTCCCATTCCCCAGGGGTGTGAGAGTGCCCAGTATGGAACACAGAGAGAGCTGAAAGGCAGGGTGTCGGAATCTGTGCTATTGATGATTCTGAGATTGTAGAAAGTCTCTGTCAGCCCCGCTGCCAAAGCAGAAGCCATAATTGGTCTGTGCTGGTTTCCAGGTTGTTTATTCTGTTTATCTCTAACATGTTCTGCTGCCCTGCCCAGCTCTGTCCTGCAGGGCAGCGTGTGGGGCTCTGCCCTCAGTGGGATGTTACAAACATTAAATACCAGAAACTCCCTGGGCTGGATTTACAAGAACGTGCCAATATCTGTCACCTACGTTGGACAGTGTGTCCCCAGCCTGAACCAACAGAAAAATGCCAACAGCACAGTGAAACACGGAGGGCATGAAGAAGGAGAAAAGGACAAGGCACACCCAATTTCCTTCATCTTGTCCCCTTTGGACCCCTAATCTAGAATCCTAAAATTTTACTTTTGTACCTGTGCCACACTTAATTATTACTCATATCAAACACTCAGAGCTGGTAATTCATCCTGTGAGATTGAAAACTCTTTTCCATGGCCAGAGATCACAGCCAGTGTCTCTGGGGGCTCTGTCCAGGGGGGTTCCTGACCCCTGCCAGGGTCCCAGACCTGCCAGGGCAGCCAGAGGGAAGCCCTGGATTCCCAGAGCAGTGGCTCCTTTAACCAGAAATGTGATCAGCTGAGGGCAGGCTCTGAATGGGACCTGTGTGTCTTCCTTCCCCAGCTCTGAATTTCATCCTCAAATCTGCTCCGTGGGGATGAGCAGTGCTACTGCCACTGCTTCCCAGTGGGGAATGGAGACATGGAGACACTGCTTGCCTGGCCTAAAATCCTAATTGTGGCTTCAGGGGCACTGGAGGCAGCAGCAGCTGAACAAGGAATTGATCACAGGGCTTCTGATAGCACCCTGATGATTAGAATAGCTGGCTTTATCTGCAAATAGGTGTAATTCCACTCTTTTTTTACCCAGCTTTTTGTCTGCCTTGCCTTCTGAGACAGCAGGCTCTTTTGAAGAGGTACAATCTGATATTTTATATAGCACTTAGCAAAATATAGTCCCAATCTCACTGAGCCTCTGGGCATTACCATAATCAGTGCATTAGGGGTCATTTTTTCAGGCAGAGATTTGAAAATAACTTTGAGGAGTCTCTTCTAATGAAAGTTTTTTGTTTGCTGTTCTCTGGAGAGGAGATGGAGAGGGGGATTTCCATTCTCTCCCGCTCTCCCACACAGAGCTGCACATCTATATTAAATCTTGAAGAAGATGTAAGTCCCCAGCTCCCCCAAAAGAAGTGGAACATTCTGGGTGTTTTGGAGGAGAAAAAAAAATTATGGTTTGAAAGAGCCAAGATAGTTAGCTTTGAAAATTAGCTACTCAGCAGGCCAGCATTAAAATTAATTTAATGGAGTGTAAATTAACATACTTGACACTTTTTTGATCATTTTTCATAGACTGTGCTGACCGATGGAAACAAAAGCTTTTTCTCCCTTGAGATCAGGACAAGAAAATTCACAAATTTGGTTTCTCACACCGTGGGGTACTTTTCTCTTCAGGAGTCAAAGCAGTACATCATGTAAGTTTTTAAATATTAAGCACCAGCATTTGCTTTTGCATATGATAAACTGATGTTTTAGTGGGGGACTTGGCAGTGTTGCTTAATGGATGGACTTGATCATCTTAGAGGGCTTTGGCAACCTAAATGATTCTGTGACTTTAAAAAAAAAAAAGTTTCATTCACTAACAATGAAATGTGTAAAAAATTTCCCTTTCAAATAATCTGTGAAAGTTAATTAAGTTCACTCTGAGTTTATGGCAAGGATTCTCTAAAAAGCACGGGGGGATATTTATAACCTTGTCCAAAAATGTCACATAGTGAAACTTTTGATATGTTGATAAGTGATAAGAATGTCATTTGAGGTTTATTTTTTTAATAATAATTTAATTGTCATTGTAAAATGCCTCATAGTTGGGACAGATTAAATTACCACAAAACCCATTACTGAAATTCATAACCCCCCATAAATGTAAAGTGTTTGCTGCTGTGCCATAAATAACCACTCTCATTCCAGGAAAATGAGGTGCAGGAAATAAATTAACAAAATCCAAACACACAGGACATTAGGTTACAACAATTTGCTGTAGAGGAGGCTGATGGGAACACAGCAGAGCCCAGAGGAGAGGCAAATTCAATGTTTAATTATGGCCTCAGCAAATCATGCCCCCTCTGTGTGTTTTGCCATATTGACGTGTTTCAAAGATTATTTCGCAGGCCAGTTCAATAGCTCTGGTAAAGCATGTGCATTTCAGATGTCATTATACTTGAAAGGGTCTGAAGAGCCCAATATTTCTCCAAAGATGTGGAGGATCCACTCATGGTTAAATGAAAGGAGGTAAATCAATTTTTGTTAGTCTCACTCAAAAAGGTCTGGATCTCATTTTCCATCCTTTGCAGCCTTGGTGGTCACTTCACCTTGTGTTCTGTGGAAGAGAAAATACAGTGAATATTCCAGAACTTTCCCTCAGCTGAAATGTCCACAACAATGTTCTGACCTCTGGCAGGTTTAATCTTTTAGCTGGAGCATGGCATCAGCCTGGAAAAGGAGCCAGGCTGCAACAATTCCTGTTGGAAAGAAGATGGGAAGGCTGGGAGGGACATAGTTGGTGGGAAAAGGAGATATTAAACAACTTAATTGTGATAGAGAAATGGCATCTGTAGTCAACATATTGAACTGATAAACAATGCAGCTGCTACAGATTTCACACAGAGAAGTAAATGCCATGGCCATATGCAATTCATTACCTGGGATAATTGGGGAATTACAAAAAAAAAAAAAAAAAAAAAAAGGAATTGTAGGAAAAGGGGACAAATTGGATCACCTGAGAGAATCTGAGTCTGTGAGCTGCACATCTGGCCTGTCCCAAACCACACAAGAGACCCCCAGCTCTCACTTCTGGCCAAGGCAAGAAGGTACCACCAGCACCTTTCCTGATCCAGGATAATGCACTGGGCACTGGTGATAACTTCAATAACTTTTTAATGTTTTCTGGGAGGCAAAGAACCAACACACACACACAAAAAAAAAAAAAAAAAAAAAAAAAAAAAAAAAAAAAAAAAAAAGACAAGAAAATGAAAGAAAATTAATTTCCAAATGCTAGTTCTGGGTGCATATCCTCACCCCAGTTTTCCAGCCAGGTCCCTCTCTGTTGACCTGAAATGAAATCCCACCATTTCAAAGCAATATGAGGCTTCTCTACATGAATATTTTGATTACAGTGCAGCCCCAAAATGCAGCTGGTCCCTGGTTTTGAAGCTGGAATAGGTTCCAGAGCCGATTACAGGCACTGGAGGCACTTTGGAGGATTCAGGGGTTCAGGGATGGAACATTTCTGCTCCACAGCCAATTACCACCTGAACTCACCAAGATGGTCTCCCTTATACATTTAAAAAAACCAGCAGGAGCTCACCTTGAAGGCACTCCACATACACTCCTGCAGACATGAAATGAAACTAAAGACTCCTTATTAATTGGTTGGAAATCCAGCGACAGCTGCTGAAAAATAAAAAGTTACGAAAACTCTCAGCTTTTCAATAGGGTTTCATGTTAGTACTGTAAATTAATGTAAATGTCACTTTAAAAGAGAATATGGAATAGAAACCTAATAAACCAGCACATCTCTGCAGGGGTGGTGAGTAAATTGAGGGAATATTTGATTAGATTTCAAATGCTGCTCTTTAATTTGTATGCTCTCACTTATTTCCCCCGCCCCTCCCCACGCTGTTCTCATCTATTATATCTGCTGGCACACAGTGAATTTTACAGTTGTACCTAAAAGGTCTCTCTCTCTGCTGGATGATAACCCACATTAGCTTGGACCCATGTGGTGATGACTTCCTCCAGCTTGTGCTGGAGGAGACACGAGCTGGAATTCCCTCTAAGGGCGCTGTGCCTGTGACACCAGCAACAGGATCCTGTTCACCCCCATGGCCCTCGTGAGCTGAAAATCAAGGAAGGATTGCAGCCCAAACAGCCTTGAGTCACATCCCGTGATGGAAAGGCTTTTCCTTTTGGCCCCCTCTGTGCAGCACAGCCAGGCTACGATGAGGTCAACTGGGAGCTCTCAGGGTGAACCATGCTGCACCCCAGAATCCCAGGAACAGGTGCTTTTGGATTAAATCAGAGTTTCAGCAAAATGGAATTGAGAAACTTGGTGAAAGCTCTCATGTGTTGATTCTAACAGTGCAGGCACTCAGTGAGTCAGGAATTGGAGTTCCTTCCAGCCATGGATATTCTATGAATCCTGGGCTCTAATGGTGCCAGGAATGAAGAGAGTCTGCAGCTCATGTCCACAGTGACCCAGCTGCACAGGCTCAGGAGATCCTCTGGTCTCTTTCCCTGACCACCAAAAATCTGCAGTGATTTGGGGCCCACTGCGATAACAGTGCCAAGACACGACTGCAAGGCACAACTCCTGGTATAGGTACATTTTTCTGCTTTTCAAAGCTCGTGTCCTGGCAGAAAGCCCTGCTCTGGTTTAGGAACAGCTCCCGTGTAGCAGAGAAAATGGTCTGAAATCTCTATGGCCTTTATCTACTTCTCTTTTCCTCAGTGAAGTGCTGTTGTGGACTGGCTGCAGCTGCAGACTGGTCACATCTGAGCTGATGGGGCTCTTCTTATCTTCTTTCCCTGAGCTTTGGCTAGACTTGCAGAAGAAACATGCTCAAAGGCTCTTCAGTCTCAGCCAGAGAGTTATCTTGGCATTGCTGGGCCTTTACTGCTCTCTTCTCAGGTGACAGCAGTCATGTCCTTGCAGTTTGAAGGCAGAAACGAGCTCCTTCATCCTTACACATATTATTCCTTGAGCTGAGCAAAGATTGACCTCTCCTTGTCCTTTCTATTCCCCTGCTGCTTAAGAGAGTGGCAGGAAGTGAGGGACTCTGTGCTTTGCTCTTGCAGATCTGAGGGCTGCTCGTGGTGTGTCTGTCAGCCTGAGCCCTCTGTGTTCAGATAAGAATGCTGACAGCAACAGGCTTGTGTTCCTCAGTTCCCCAGCTTGTAATGTTTCCAACACTTTCAAATCCGTCCCTTCCAGGAAGCCAGGGAGCAGTGAGATGGTGAAGGTGGGGCTAGGCTGTGGCAGGCACATTCTTCTCTCTCTCAGGATTTTTTCATTGAGGAGCATGGAGAGAAGAAAGAGAAAACAATTTCTATTTCTGCTCTTTGTTTTTCCCATGTGGAATGTGTTTGGAGAATTGTTTACCTGGGGTGATTGCTTGGTTGGATTTTGGTGAGGATTGTTTGAGCCTGATGGCAAATCCAACCCACCTGGGCCTGGACTCTGGAGAGAGAGTTACGAGGTGGGAGTTAGTTAGATATTGTAGTAAGAAAATGTAGGTTTGTAGCTTTAGTATCTCCTTTAAATAGTATATGAATGTATTATAGTATCGTTATAATAAAGAAATCATTCAGCCTTCTGAACGAGAGTCAGACATAGTCATTTCTTCCCACCGAGTTCAACCTGCATTTACAATACTAGGCAAAGTGAGGATTTTAGCAGTGTTTCATTATTCCTTGCTAATTTCTGCAGGCACCACAACGCAGTGAAGCAGCCAGGAAGAGTGCCTTCAAAACTATGAGTCTGGAGTAGCTAAAGGTGCATCCTGATGGGTGGAAAAGCAAACACAGGAGAAGGGAACTCCCAGTAGGAAAGCACCCAGCCTGAATGAGGCAAGCACACTCCCCTCCCTCTCTGCAGGGCAGGGCCTCTCAACATGACCATGTGGGATTTTAGTTTGAGTGGTTGCTCCTGTTGCTGACTGAATGCCTTAGGACAGCTAGCAATGACAAGGAGCATAAATTAATGAAGCACGAGCTCTGTTCTGCTTGAGTGGGAGAAGAGCTGGGAACAGGGAATGGGACTGCTGCTGCAGTGCAAAGTTTGGCCACATGACACATCAGTTTTGCCTTATCAGGCTGCTCTAAGAGCTGTGATAAGACAGTGATTCAGCTAAGGGAAGATGAGGCTGACACTTTCCTTATGTCCTTACTCACATAAAGGAAGTCAGAGTTATTGGACCCTGCCAAATGATCTGGCTTTGTCCAGACATTACCAAAATTGCTAAAATGGCCAATTCCCTGCTAAAACACTTCCTGTGAGAGCTACAAATTCTTCCCCCAGTGGTTTGTGGATTTGGTGGTGTAGCCATTTGGCCATGACTCACTGTTTTACAGATCCTGTCGCAAAACTAAATTTATAGCAAATGAGAAAAGGTCAGGACTTTCAGCATAAACAGACCCAAGAGAAAACTTCTAATGAGTTTTTCTTGGAGTTCATCAAACTGCCAAAGGAAATCTCCCCCCAAAAAATCAACCATAAAAGCAAAAATTGGTTTTCCTTTGATGTTCTCCTCTACACAGTCATTTTGAGCAGTCCCAAAAATCTAAAGGGGAAGATCACAGGAATGGCAATATTCTGCTCCTCTTCCCTCCCATCTCAAAGGATGGAGATGCCTTTGAAGGACACCTGCACCCCTGCAGGAGTTTGTAAAACACACAGTGTTGGGCAAAAGTATAAATACCTCCCCAGCTTGGCACTTTGATGGCAGAGAAGGACTTTGGGAAGGCTCCTTGTTCTTTGTGCATGCTGAATTCCCTGCAGCCCCAGAAAACCCTCCTTGATGGGGCACACAATTGTGTGGCACCAGAGAGCCTGGGTCCTCTTTTATGGCTCCTGATTAATTTAAATATCCTCACCCTGGCCAGGATAAATCACAGTTGCATTGTGAATAAAGTCACAGCCTCTAATTCCAACCTTCCTCCATTCACCCCTTCCAAAATTCCTTGTCTCCCTCTTCTCCCCCAGCTGTTATTTCCAAGGGCTGGACACTCCTCTTATCTCCTTCTCCTTTCACTGTTCTCCAAAACTCATAAATCAACCCCAATTGTTGCAACAGCCAGTGGGAAGCCTCTAACCTTGTTGTCATTGAGTTCAATAATGCAAATATTAATGAGTGGAAAACTCATTAGGAGCATTCTCACTGACAATCCACCTCTGCTGCAATACCAGGTGGCTCCTGCTACAAACAGGAGAAAAATGAGGGAGATTTTAATTCTGGTCCACTGGAAAGCTTGCATCAGCTCCACAGCCTAGGGACTGTGTCATCCATGTGACCATATTTTTAAGAGTGATGCTCAGCTTGCATGTTCCAGACAATATGTTTTGAAACTTATTAATCAGGAAATGTCCAATCTCTTTATGCTGAAGCATCAGTAAAACAATTACTTCGAGGCTAAACGAGGTCCACTGAAGAATCACTTGATTAAAGTGAGAATTTGCAATAAATAAATGCATCAAATATTTCATTATTGATGCTCCAGGGGGAAAACAACTCTGATTAAGTCAAAGAAGGGGAAAAATATTTAAATTTGAGTAAGTATGATGGACTGGCTACTGTGTTGGTGTGAATCAACATAACTCAAACAAATTCACTGGCTCTGTGACAGCTTGAGTAAGCTGACTATTAGATAGAGTGTATCACTTCTCAGTGGGGATGTTGTCTTAAAGGACCTGGGAGGAAAATGCCTGTGTGCCATCCATTGCTCTGACTCCTTGCTGTGCTCCTTTCAGGAGAATCCCTCCACATTCCTCTTGTTCACAGAGCCACCTTTAATCCAGGGCTCAGGAGGTTTACAGGTACCACGAGATGCCTGGGAATCCTAACAAAAAAAATCAGGAAATGTCATTTCTTGAAAGTTGGTGCCCAGGTGCCATGGATTCTGCAGAACAGCAGAAGAATGTTCAATTTCTTATCAACACTGTAAGCAAGAGATAAGGAGTAATCACTAAGCACAAACATTTATTTAAGGGACGAGTTGAGGTGGATACTGTAAACACAAAAAGCCGGAATGTTTCACAAGATGAAGGGTCTACATTTCCAAGCTTGGAAGTTTTAAGTCTCTGAATCCAAGTCCAGAGACCAAATACATTATGACTCAAATATCACAGTGCCAGTGTTGAGCACCCACATTATCCCTTTCCAGTTGTTGTACTGCTTCTCACACACATGGAATTCAGTGTCATTCACAGGTGGAATTCAGAGTACTACAGCAGCAGAGAGGTGCAGAAGTTACAGAGTTTAATGGTTTGCTTGTGTCCTGCCATAAAAAAAAAAAGTAAAGAAGTCACGCTGTCTCTGCAACCCCTTGGCTGCTTTCTGACTCTGCTTTTGGGGACAAGGACAGGGTCTTACCAGGTTTTGTGTCGTGTCTGGCACAGTGGGGTCTTGATCCTGATTGGAACCTCTTGCCACAGATCACAGCAGAAGCAGCAAAAATACAGGCAGGAAAAATTGGGGGAATGTGATTACAAGATATAACAGCACAGGGAATGTTGATGCAAGGCAGCAGGACATCTGTGGGTTGGGGGAGCAACACTTTCAGGCTGTATTTCTGCAGTCAGCAAATTTGAGACCTGTTTTTTTCACCTTTCCTTGTCGTGGAAGTGCATCACTGTCCAAAAAATTGCGTTAAATCAAAGTATTGGGCCTTCATACAACAATAGTACTGCATAAAAGAAAAGACAACTGTATCTTAATCCATTAAGTGCATGAAAACCAAGCAGTGTTCTCAGCTATCAATAAAAACCCCCACAAAATATCACAAAAGTGTGTCAATAAATTCATCTTTTCTTTTCACACAGAGCTAACCTCAAAGTGGCTAAATACCCATGGATGTTTCTTCCCCTACAAAAAAGATTTCAAGAAGAAAATCTCATCATTTTCTGGGAAGAATCTTGAAAAATTTTACTCGTAAGGTTATTTAATAGGAAATGTTTAAATCTTCTATAATTAGGGAATAGAATGAGAATGCCTCTTCCACCATAATTAAAAGCACTGTTCTCCATGGCAGAAAATTTAGAGTGCAATACTGATGTTCTCTGTAAGGTACCTAGAACACATAAACAGGCCTTGGATTCACTGCAATAATTTTATGTTGCTCAGCAAATGAACTTTTTTTTTTTTTCTTCACAAAACAGAGGTGTATTACATGTATACTTTTGGTTGGAAGAAATTCAATTTTTTACCTGTTACATGGTGGGGAGAAGCAGCCAGGTTACTCAAACTGGAGGTGCCATGTGAAAAGGAGTAATGGTTTAAGGTTTTTTCCAAGATTTTTCCCTTAGGAGGATAAATATAAGACAGAACTTCCGGTAGAGTGTGTTGAGAGTTCTCAGATAAGCAGGTTTCAGTTCAGGATAAAGGAGTTGGTATAAATTAGTAGCTGAACTTCGGAAAAGGGTGAATCTTAAAAGATCATTAGGAGTTTCCATTGCTATGTTTCAGCTTAAAAATCAAATAGAAACAATTAAATTCTCTGTATACTTAATAGAATCACAGAACAAAACCTGAAAAAAAACTAACATTTCTTTTAAAATTAGAACAAAGATATTTTCAAAATAAGGCAATAGACCTTCCAATTATGCTCAGAAAAACCAGTTAAAGAGTCTTTTTCAGTCTAGCAGAAAAAACTTCACACAGTTGGTAACTGACACAAAATGAATTAAGTGGATTTTTTTTTTTTTAATGTATTCATTAATTACTAGAACATCTACCATGGGATTTGGAGAATTTCCTATCTTTCTCCAGCCTGGGTGTCTGTCTCAGAGCCACTCCAGCAGCACTGAGTTGTGTGTTTCAATACCTATCACTGGAGTAATCTTTACTCAATCCATTCCTATCAATGGGAGCCATGAATCTTTGAGTCTCCTGTCTCAGGCAAATAAGGGCAGAGTCTGTGGTTTGGAACATAACATCTGATGTCAGATCCAGTGGCTTGAGAGACTCTGAGACATCTCATGAGGATAATGATTTTATATAGAAGCAAATTAGTCTGACAGCTGGAGTGGGGTTGTCGCCGTAATGGCTCACAACCAATTACATATATTCCTCTCTGTATAAGCAGTGCTTGCACACCATCAGTAAAATGCCACACTAATGAAATAAAGCAGGAAAGAACAAAAAGTTGCCCAGTCCTCAAAGTATGTGTCCCTGCCATGAAATGCCTGTTCCCTTCTGCTCCCAGAGCAGCCCCCTGTGTGCCATCCATCCCAAGCAGAGCATGGAAATCACCCCCAGAGATTTCCAGTGCCAGTGCCTCATCCTGGGCCTTCCTTGTTGTAATGTGAGCAGAAGAAATCCTGTCCCATGGCAGCAGATTAGAATTCAGAGTAGGACTGAACTGCCCCTGCTTCAACCACGCTGATTCTGGCTTTATCCCAAAGACTGCCTGCCAAGGCACTCGGGGGTTCCAGGTCTTCCCTCTGCCCCTTTGACTGGGCTGAGCCTTCCAGAGCTCTGTGGCTGTTGCCCCAGGCTATGTTTCTATTTTATTTGTAATCCTTTGAAAGCAATAGCCATTTCTGGCAGATGAATTATATTCTGTCGAGAAGCAGCAGGGGATGGCTGGGACCGTCTCTCTCTCCCTCTCTCTCTGAATTCTAATTTAAAGAGAGGAAACAAGATTTCATTGAATTTTAACAAATTAACCATTAATCACTTATGAAAACCTCCTGATGAGGACATGGATTGCCTGGGTTATGAATGGGAACAGCTTCATTTTGCTGTGATTGTTCGACCAAGTTAATCCCCAGCTCTCCTCTTTCCCTCACCTTGTTCCCTGTCTCCCTCACTGCTGCCTGCTCTTGTCCTCTCTCCCCCACCTCCACCCAGCACACCTTGCTCCCTCTTGTCCTCTTCCCTGGATGCACAGCCCCTGCTGAACCCATCTCTGAAACATTTTTGATGTCACGCTGAATATGGAAATTAAGGAAAAAACAAAGTCTTCCGCTGGCTGTGTGGTGTGAATATTTATGAGGAAGCCAGCAAGGAACCTAAATAGGGGCTGTGAGGGAGCCAGCCAGTGAGGATGGCAGGGGATGGCAGCTGACAAGGGCTCATTCAGCAGCACATCCTTGGCTGCCAGCAGCATCCCAGAGAGTGGGGGCTGTGTGAGTGACAGAGCCGCAGCATCCTTGCCTGGGCAACACAAAAAAACGAAGTCACAGCTGTTTCTCTGCTTCCTCTTTATTCCTCCCTTCTCCAGCTGATCAATTCCAGCTACAAAAATAATAATAAAAAAATCTTGGATGCCGTTCAGCTGCAGCAGACGATTAGGCCTTAAAAATCAATGTTTATGTTCAACAGGACTATAAAACCCAGTGCTTCCCTCTGCTTATCAAATCAGGACTGGAATCAGAAAAACCCCTTGGCTCCTCACACAAGGGGTCAGGGATGGTGGCACAGGGGGTGAAATTCTAAATCAGGGCTCTCTCCTGTGCTGTTTCTCCTCCTGCTGCCATAATCCCACATTCAATAGCACAGTCTTTCCCACAGGGAGACATCACCCAGCTAAAACCACACAAGGGCCCAGAGACCTGGTGTGGGGGAGAGATCCTGTGAGTTTCCATTGGAGCCACAACCCTGATGGAGATCTGAACAATGCCACCTTTGGGGATTTTTTGGCCTTAAGGATAAAGCAGACCTGGGAAGGAAACCAATCAGAAGTTGTGTTGGGCATGAGAAAAACAGAAGTCCTGAAGTGAATCATGGATCATTTTGTTTGCCCTGGGCCCTGCAGAGCCCCTGCAAAGTGATTTTCCTGCTGGCTGGACCGTGGGGACAGGGTTATTCCTGCTGTCAAGCACAGGATCCATGTGGAGCAAGGAGAGAAACTCTGCTTCTTCAAGTCACAGCCTTCTGTGTAATAAATCCTGATTCTGCCACGGAGATGATAATGATTTCTAACTTACCTGCTGTTTGAATTCAATAGAATATAAAGCAACTTTTTGATTGTGGGATGTGCAAATCCCACACATGACTGAGTTGTGCTGTTTTCCTCAATAACATCACAATTCCTCTCCCTGGGCTGCCTGGCCTCACTTTTAAATGTCCTGAGGAAGGCAGGTCCTCCCAGAAATGATCTTAAATGATCTAGCAATCAACTGCCCAAAGAATGGCCCAGAAGGCACCACATCCAAACTATATTCAAACCATACCCAAATATAGGCCAGGCTGTGGAACATTTGCACTGCTGGACCACTCAGCCCCCACCCCACTGCAGCCCCACGGAGCTGACTACTCCTCAGTGAATTTTCCTAGCCCACACCCAGCATTTTCCCCATTTAGTATTTTTTGTCAGTTCCCCTTCAGAGTGGTCTGGACTTGTGTCCACTTGCAAACTGAGGCATACAAATTTCTGTACAGATGTAGGACTGGGAGGACCCCTCCTTAATTAGAACCTCTTCCCAATGCTCATTGACCCTATATCCTTGTCTGACAGAGCTGGGAACCCTTTGCACTTCCAGACTCATCCTGTGGGTTGGAAATTGCCTGCTCCATCTGGGTAATCCTGTTAATCCTTCCCCTTTCTGCTTGTAGAATTGGTGTTTTCTGCTGCTT
Organism: Lonchura striata; assembly: GCF_050655825.1. Classification (NCBI taxonomy): domain Eukaryota; kingdom Metazoa; phylum Chordata; class Aves; order Passeriformes; family Estrildidae; genus Lonchura; species Lonchura striata. The sequence goes on along the minus strand of NC_140719.1, from coordinate 5,499,512 downwards.
TGCATCCTTTCTCCTCCAAACCTTCTAGAGAGGAACCCAAAACTCATGAGGAGTCACAGGCCAATGGATGGACTTGATATCAGAAAACTGAGACAGGAAATAAAAAGGCAAGAGGGTGAATTTAATGGTGTGGATGAAAATACTGATGTATAAATCCCATGGGAAAGTATGCTGGAATAAATCACCAGTGCCATAGGAAAAAGGGGTTCTTCTGCCTGGCATTGTAGCAAATAAGATGTCTGGAAAATGCAATATAGGAGGCATTTAAATTAAAATTGATTAGACCATTCATCTCCATTGATAAATGGCACTGAAATCCTATAGGCAACCGAGGCAAAATCATCTTAAGGACACTCCTAAATTTTGTGTCTTTGCTCATCCTCCAGTTCCTATGAACATTTATATGACTTGTATGGGCAAAAAAACTGAAAAGAAAAATCAGAGTTTTCTTATTTCCAGGGGAGCTCAGGTATAGCTGCAACATCAGAAAAAAGACCCAAATATCTCTGTTTTCCCAGATGTGCTTCTTGGTTATTAGTCATGATTAGTCATTTTCTCAGTCATTAAGTCACTTTAAAAATCTTTCCTCAATCCTAGATTGTATTAAATCTCCACTTATTTACTCATTTCAATCCATCAATCATTTCAAGAGTCAGAAGTTAAAAAAATGAGGAGAGCAAAATGTTTGCTCCAGGTTTGTATTCAGTTAAATGAGCAAATCTACACCAAAAGTGTTTTACATGACATGTTCAATGTGTGAGTTAATGCACATTATTTGCATGTCCAGAAGAGCAAAGTTCCATTAAAAAAGATTACTGGGAGCACTACAGCTAAGTGAGATGACCACTAATGTACAAAGTCATTTAAAACTCAGTATTTTACTTCATTATCACTGATGAATAAATACGAAGAGCAGCCTCTAAAACATTTTTAATCCCACAAGAGAAAACAGCAGGCAGTGAATAGAAGCTTTCTCATGATCATTTGTGAAACTACAGATAAATAGGCAAGCAGCTTCCCAGGTAGACCACAAGTCACTAAAATATATTAATGCATATATTAATATATCTCTACAGGGCTGCAGAATTGGTGCAACATCCTGAGAGTGCCTCAGTGCTCCTGGACATGTCTGCAGCAGAAAGTCCAAGCAGCCCAGCTCAGAAGAGGCCATTATTTAAATAGCTGTCTCATTTCGTGTAATTTCGAGTTCAATGGTGCGGCAATTCTGCAGTATTAGATGTGCTGAATGATTATTAAAATCACACCTATTCAAGATTAACTATGAATTAATTATGAGAGGAATTCAGAAATTCAGATACCTTCTGAGATAGACTCAGGGGCAAGGATAGGGTAAGTGTCAAAATCTGGCACAGGCTTAACCTGGTGTGAATCTTTCAAAGTTTACATTCCTCTTTCTCTCGGCAGCTCTCCAGGGCAGGTGATTTCTTGCACCCCAGATGTGCACGAGGGCCACTTGTACCAAGACAGGAATCCTGCCCTTGGGGTGTTATTTCCCTTCCTTGGTGAGGAAGGGAGTCCTGATTAGCTTCAATGCAGAAAATGACACCTCTGTTGAGTCACAGTGAGTCCCCATGGGGGAAATCTCAACAATCCAACCCCTGAAGGACCCTACAATCCAATCCTTGAAGGACCTAACAAACTCATTGTAGGACAGAGACCTTGATGTCCCATCAAACCTGAATTTGCAGGGTAAATTACAAGATTTTGGTGAGAGTCCAGGTGTTGAGTTGTACTTCACAAACAGCAAATCAGCACCTGTGCCACGGTGAGGCCTCAGCAGCCTGGCATTGTGCTGCAGCCAGCTCATCCAGGCTCCCCTGCTCCTCCTCTGTGGGAATCCAGAGCTTCCCTCTGGCTGCCCTGGCAGGTCTGGGACCCTGGCAGGGGACAGAAACCCCCCTGGACAGAGCCCCCAGAGACACTGGCTGTGATCTCTGCCCATGGAAAAGAGTTTTCAACCTTACAGCATGAATTACCAGCTCTGAGTGTTTGATATCAGTAATAATTAAGTGTGGCACAGGTACAAAAGTAAAATTTTAGGATTCTAGATTAGGGGCCCAAAGGGGACAAGATGGAGGAAATTGGGTGTGCCTTGTCCTTTTTCTCCTTCTTCATGCCCTCCATGTCTCACTGTGGTGTTGGCATTTTTCTGTTGGTTCAGGCTGGGGACACACTGTCCAACATAGGTGACAGATATTGGCACGTTATTGTAAATCCAGCCCAGGGAGTTTCTGGTATTTAATGTTTGTCACATCCCACTGAGGGCAGAGCCCCACACGCTGCCCTGCAGGACAGAGCTGGGCAGGGCAGCAGAACATGTGAGAGATAAACAGAATAAACAACCTGGAAACCAGCACAGACCAATTATGGCTTCTGCTTTGGCAGCGGGGCTGACAGACAGAGACTTTCTACAATCTCAGAATCATCAATACCACAGATTCTGACACTCCCCCCTCCATCTCCCAGGTCTGCTGGGACTCCTCGCAGGTGTCACTCGGCCCCGTGGCAGGAGGGAGCTGCGTGCAGAGTGAGGCAGATGGACACAGGCAAGGGGTGGAACAGCTCCAGGTGTGCCCATGCACAGCAAAGTGAACAAATCACTCATGTTTGTCTACAGAACGCTGTAGGAAACTAAACACCAGACAGGCTGGCTCAGAGGAGGGGACTCTGCTGCTCTCTGCAAGGTGAGGGACATTACATTACCCTTTTCTCATGGGGGAAAAGCTCCTTGGTGGCTCTGCACTGTGCTCTGGGGTCTGGGGAGGGAAAGGGAAGCTGCAGGTGTTTGTGGCCTTTTGGTCACAGTTTCCTTGGCTGCTTGCAATAATTCAGCCTTACAGCTCCTCACGGACAGTGAGATGTCTGCTGTGTCTCCATTCTCTCCCAGTTTCTCAGCAGGATAAAGGATGGAGTGAGCTCTGACAAGCAAAGGACAGCGGGTTAGAAGCTGCTGGGGACTCCTACCAGTGGCAGCTAAGCAATTCTGGAGAGATCTAAAGTCATGAAACCCTTTTTATGTTGACTTCATCCCCAAAGTAATTTCTGAAGTTGCAAGAACTTGAGGAGAGGAGGGCCACGTTGTCAAAAGATCCCTATGGATTGAAGCTGAGAACTTTCTTTTGCCAAGAAAGCTCAGTGCAGGACTTTTAAAATCTGGGCCTGCATTTCCTTGCTCTGTTACGTGAGCCAAGAAAGAAAACCCAGCTTTTTAAAAAACCAGATGATTTCTTTTTTAAGCCCACAGTCTGAAAGCCGCAGTGTGAGTGTGAACTACCAGCAAGAGTGGGCAGTGCTCTGTGTTTGGTCCCTTCTCTGCCTGTTGCTGGTTGTGAACATTTCCTTCACCACAACGACAATCACAGAGACATGGACGAAACAAGGGCAGGGTGGGCACTCAGGGTTCTTATCCTGCCTCTTCAGTGGGGTTACTGAGCACATCTGGAGCCAGCTGTGATGTGCAGTTGTTCCTCAGGCAGGGCACAGCTTATTCACCACAAAATCTTCTTTACCCTAAGCCTGTTGTACTTAACCTGAATGCCCTGAGATTCACACAAGAGCCAGGCCAGAGTTTGTCCATTAAAAAACATCTTCCAGCTGGCAGGGATTGAGGCTGGGCACAGTGTGATGTCCCCACCCTCACCAGGGGTGACCTCAGGAGAATCCAGAGGTGAGTTTTTCCATTGCTGTCCTTCTTCTTGCCACCCTGGTCCTCCTCAGGGAGTGTGGGGAGGTTTGTGGCAGCACAGAGGATGTGCAAATCTACTTCAGTCGTGGCAAAATGGAGAGAAAATATGATAAGGACACCTGCACTTGACATTTTAAAGGCAAATGGGCCACACTGAGAGGCTGGCCCTAAGCAAAGGCCATCACACTGGAGACATTCAGGAATTCAAATTACATTCATTACTATTTTCTCAGGAATTATTTTTCCTTCTCCACTTGTGAAATGGTGCTGAAAGAAGCCCAGCTGGAGATGCATATACTGTATTTTCTCATTAGAGTTTGGCTGTCCCCTCCATCTCCTCCTTACTCTTTCAAAGTGTCTCCTAAGCAAAATGTGAAGCCACCAGTGTTCCAGTGAGTTCAGCATTTGGCAGAATGAGTTTGTTCATTGCTAATTAAAATAAAAGATTTCTGAGGTGCTTTGCACTTTGGTTTATTAGTTTTCCTGTGTAACAGCAAATCGGAGCCCTTGTTACCTTGTCAGCAGAACTATTATTACTATTATTATTATTATTTATTATTTACAGCACAACTTGTGACTCACTTCCTATGTTGGTGGATCTTTCACCATCTGTTAAAAAAATAATAGCAGTCATTTTCTGAAATATTATTCTAATCCAAATGTTAAAATAGAACCATATGAAGCCAATTAAATAGACTGTGTGTTGTCAATCTGAGTTACTTCAGCTCAGCTAAAGAAAAAGAAAAAAAATTGAAAAGATTGAGATTGTAAAGCAAAGATGCAGATTTCAGAAATCTGCAGAGATTGTGCCAGCATTCTCCTGGAATTTTAAATTTCAAGTGGGAAAGTTTGTAAAAAATATCATCTTCCAAGCTAAGTTTAGGAGCCAGCTATGGATCCAAATCTGGATGTAAGATTGCAACTCCAGACCAGGATTTATGTGAATCCTTAAAAGATCAGAAAATTTCAGTTTTAATCCCTTTAATATTTAGTGCTCTTAGACGTTTTTGTTCTTACTGGGAGTGAAATTAAAAATAGTTGATTTGGTTTGGTTGCCTCCACCTGAGAGTTTTATGTTTGCTGTGCCTAATTAACACGGGGTATCCCGGTGGTGCTTCTGAAGATGCTGCCCCTGCCTGCAGAGGTCAAGGGGAGATGAAGCAAAGCCATCCTGAGGAGATGGTGGTGGCCAGGCTGGCAGGGCTGTCCCTGGGCATGGGGAGCAGTGGCAGCTCCACTTCAAACACCTCACACCTCTGAGCCCAGCTCTGAGCTGACTGAAAACATTGCATTTCATGCTAACCTTCTTTTTAGTTCATGGTATCTCCAAGCAGGGTCTGCACTGCAGTTCTTGTTGAACTCAATTTTGGGTGAAACTTTGCACATACTGAGCCTGGAGGAGAGAGATGTGAGCTTGAGGGGTGTTAGGTGGGAGCTCCTCACCTGATGGGGATCACACCTCACCCCACCAATCCTGCATACACTGAGTCAGCTCTCCCACAGGTAAATCAGACCACTGGCAATTTGAACCACTTTCTGAAAGAGGGATATTTAGGTTAGGTGTTAGGAAGGAATTGTTCCCTGTGAGGGTGGGGAATCCCTGGCACAGGTGCCCAGAGCAGCTGTGGCTGCCCCTGGATCCCTGGCAGTGCCCAAGGCCAGGCTGGACAGGGCTGGGAGCAACAGTGAAAGATGTCTCTGCCCATGGCAGGGGGTGGAACAAGGTGATATTTAAGGTTCCTCTCACCCCAAACCATTCTGGGATTCTCTGTTTGCCTTTGCCAACACCTAGAGAACACTCCAGCAGCTACAACCCAAACCACAGCACTTCCCCAAAAGGCCCAGCATCATGGATGCAGGAAAATTGGGCTCTTTTAAAAGGCTTCCTCATGGTTTTTGAGGTCAGGATGAAAAGGCTCCTTGAAAAGCAGCCTCCAGTGCTCCATCCTGGGCTTCTGGGGCTGAGGCAGAGAAGGCTGGGATGCAGGAGCACTCTCCATTCCAGGGAAAGGATCTGGGCTGTGCCCCAGCCCTGCAGCAGGAGCTGAGGGATGCTGCTGAGCAGCACTCCTGGCTGCAGTTATTTATATTCCCTGAACAGCGTTGTTTACACAGACTGCATGAATGCAAATCAACGTGAGGAAGTGCTGGAGCCAGCGAGGTGTGCAGCAGGAACAGGCTCCCAGGATTGGTTTTAGTAATGTAGTGTTAACACAGCTACACATGGCTACACACACTTTCAAATCCAAGTGAGGGAGAGGGCAAGGGAACGCTCATTACCTGGGACACTGGCCGAGTCCTTGTACCTTGACAAGAGATAAAAAATAAAAATGGACTTCATTATCACAGCCTGCCTGTCAATCACCTGCTGCAGCACCAAGCCTGCCTTACATTCCCCCACTGAGAGGCTCCTGTCGGTGGAACAGGGGGGAGAGGTGGGTGTGTGGAGGGAGGCAGAGCAGGGCAGGTGAGGAGCAGCAGCAGGCTGGGCTGGCTGCCCTGGAGCCCTGCAGCACCTGTGAGTTCTACCCCAGCCTGCTGGCAGAGGATGCAGCTGGGAAATGAATGCCATGCACAGAGCAGGGGGTTCTTCTCCTTCCTCTGGGCAAGGGACACCCAGTGGGTGACACCTGGGTCCTCCAGGCCCTGTGGGTGATCTCAGAGGATGGCATCAACCATCCTCTGCCCCTAAAATCCGCCATCTGAATCCACCTCTTCCAGTCTACAACTGCTTGAGCCATAATTTTCTAATATTTAAGTACCAAATTTCCTCCCCCTAGGAATCCCAGGTAGTGTCTTTGGAGATCTTTAGGGGTACTCCCTGTCTGGTTTTTTTTTGTCAGTAAAATGGGGTTAATGATGCTTCAAAGCAGGTTTACCAATGTGCTGCCAAGATCTCTTGATTGGCAGTGACCTTTGATTTAACCCATCAGCATCAAACTGTCTTTCATTCCATCACCTTGTATTCTCAGGAGGCTTTCTGGCAATTCAGTTTTTCTTTCCCACAGTACAATAAAACAATATTAATAAAAATTATTTTTGAAAAGTTCCTTGCTAGTTTATGGTAATTAAAAGTAATAAATATTTCTGCATGCAATAGCATATACCTTGACTCATTGGTGGGTCAATACTGCTTTCCTGTCAAGGCTGGGTAATAAATCTTTATTCCTTTTTGAATGGAAATAAGGATGGGATTTTATTCATGAATTCTGTGACCCGTTGAAGTGACATTTTCAAAACAAACACTCCAGAAATGAGGAGTTTTCTCTGCGGTGTGGGTTAATCTGCTCTCTTCTCAGCGTGTCTCTTTCATACTGATGATTTGCCCGATGCCTTTTTAATCCCAGCAGCAACTTCTCAGCAAGAAGGAAGGAAACTGAACTAAAACAAAGTAGTGTGGTGAGAGCTGAGATGCCTGTGCTGGGCAGGGCTGGGCAGGCTGCTCTGGAAGGGCTCTCTGCAGATGTGGCTCGCTGGGCACAGCTGGGGCTGCAGAGCCGTGGTCCAGCCACACTGAGGCTTTTGAGGTCAGGATGAAAGTGCCGAGGCTGGGGCTGCTTTGAGGTGCCAGCCTGAGTGTTTGCCAGGGTGCTGCCCGAGCCCAGTCCAAGCAGCAGCTCCTGGTGCTCCTCTGCAATCCCCTTTGCTTGCCTGTGCAGTGGGGTTTATCAAACAAACTTCAGAGAGTGAGGAATCCCCTCAGTCCCGCTCCCTCGGAGCACTGCACAGCACCAGGCAGGCACAGGGATGGGGACTCTGGGGTGCTTTTCTCTCTCTAGGAGGCTGCTCTGTGTTTGGTGGAGCAGAGCAAGAGATCTCTTCTCCAGCAGAAAGGAGTGATTGTGGCTGAGCCTCTGCTTGTCATCTTACATGGAGCAACTGGACTAGGGGGAAAGGTTTGAGACTGCCAGAGGGCAGGGTTAGGTAGAATATTGGGGAGAAATTTCTCCCTGTGAGGGTGGGCAGCCCTGGCACAGGGTGCCCCGAGCAGCTGTGGCTGCCCCTGGATCCCTGGAAGTGCCCAAGGCCAGGCTGGACAGGGCTGGGAGCAGCCTGGGACAATGGAAGGTGGAACAAGGTGAGCTTCAAGGTCCCTTCTGATCCCTTCCAAACTGCTCTATGGTTAAACTGTGTTCTCCAACGCACTTGGGGCCAGGTCTGCACACAGCTTCGGTGAGAGGGCTGTAGCTGCTTTTGCAGTGGAGTGTCAAGGAGAAGGAAAGAGCACATGGGTCAGTGACATTCCTGAGCAGCAGGTTCCCTTCCCTACTAAACTTGGGTTTTTTCTGAGGTCAGCTCCCACCACCATCAACAAGGCATCACTCAGAGACAATCAGTTTGGCCCAATTTACCTATTTCACTGGCCAGAATTCAGAGCTCACTGCTTTCCTGAAGAGCTGAGAGCTGCCAGCATGAGCAGCACCCACAGAGGTCTCCTGCTCACCCCTTGCTGCCCTGTGATCCCTCCACAGGCTTTGCCAGCCCAGGACAGCTCAGGTGTGGCACAGGGACTGCAGCAGTCGGGGCTCTGGCAGCAGAGCCAGCTCTGTCTGTGCCACTTTGGAGAAATCCACCCACATCCCCGAGAACCTCGAGCTTTTACAGACACCCCCAGCTAAGCTGGCTGGCCGTGGTGCTCTCTGGAACCTGCTGGCATTGAAGAGATGGACCAGGAGGGCTCATCTCTCCTCTCTGTCCCACAGTCGCCAGGGAGCTCAGCCACGGTGGGGAGCAGCTCTGCCATCACCCTCTTCCCCACACAGCAGGGTTTTCTTCATCTTGCAGCACATTCAGGCCTCAAAATGTGAGGCATTCTGAGCTTTTTTAGAGCTGCAGTGACCAGCCAAGCCTCTGTTCTGATGGGATGGGGCTGTTGTCTGGTGGTCCTTATTTGAGCTGGCATTTGAAACAAAAGAGACTCGACTGGAACAACACTTCCCCCCTACATTCAGAGCACTGAAGTGGCAGGAGCACTCACCAAGATTAATTTGAGTTATTTTAATTATGATTCTCTCCTCTCTCTCCCTTTTCCCTCCTCCTCTCTCACATACGCTGTCTGGACAGGGAACTGCAGGTTTTCTTCCACTTAGGATTAATTAAAAAGGAAAAGTCAATAAGTTTCTCAGCAATTACTGTCTTTTCCATCTGGTCATTTGAGACAGAAAGGGGCTCAGAAATTGAATTTCAAGACGAGAAAATCATGTCTCATGGATCCTAGCACAAGGATCTTGGAGGGAAGAATATCTGCATTTTCCTCAGCCTGCCACCACATCTGGGAGAGAGCAAGAGGCAAGTGGGAGGCTGGAGGTGATAATGACAAACTCTGACTGCCCTGGGTTTTACTGGTGTTTTCTTTACCAGATAAAATGACTGGAGGTTATCACAACTCTAATCCAAAGCCCCATCCACAGTCCTTGTAAGTCAATGGGAATCTTTCAGCTGGCATCAGTGATTTTTGGATCTTCACCTGATGCCTGCAAATGCAACAAGCTTAGTCCAGCTGTACCTTACAGCTGCTTCCCAGATTTCTGCTGTGAATCTCAGCTCGTGTTCCTTTGTTTCGAGACTGTGTAAGGACAGTTAAACACACCACGGATTCTAATTGCTCATTTCTTAGATTGTACCAGAGGAATGGAAAAAGGCTGCAAATAGAGAAGGTGTGGAAAGGAATGAAGTAAGCAGAGGCCTAAAGACAGTGATAGAGAAAGGAAAAATGGGAAGGGAAGGGAAGGGAAGGGAAGGGAAGGGAAGGGAAGGGAAGGGAAGGGAAGGGAAGGGAAGGGAAGGGAAGGGAAGGGAAGGGAAGGGAAGGGAAGGGAAGGGAAGGGAAGGGAAGGGAAGGGAAGGGAAGGGAAGGGAAGGGAAGGGAAGGGAAGGGAAGGGAAGGGAAGGGAAGGGAAGGGAAGAAAGGAAAGGAAAGGAAAGGAAAGGAAAGGAAAGGAAAGGAAAGGAAAGGAAAGGAAAGGAAAGGAAAGGAAAGGAAAGGAAAGGAAAGGAAAGGAAAGGAAAGGAAAGGAAAGGAAAGGAAAGGAAAGGAAAGGAAAGGAAAGGAAAGGAAAGGAAAGGAAAGGAAAGGAAAGGAAAGGAGCAGCCACTTCACTTGGTTTTGTTTTGCAGTGGAGCTACACCATACAGCAGTGAGTGCAGATTCATTCCCTCTCCTTTCAGTTAAACTCAGCAGAAGCAGAACTCCAGATTTGTTTCCACATTCCCGTGGAGTTGTTTTCTGCAAGTATTTCTTGGAATGAAAAAGCAGAAAAATGAGGGAAAAAAAAAAACCCCAACAAACCCAACCTCCCAAAGGCTGTGCGTGTTCTTTTGCTAACAAACCCAGTTTGCCCCAGAGGCCCTGCTGGGTGTGAGCGATGCTCCCTGCAGCTTTGTTTAGGAAAGTTCCATTTGCTTCTCTCTCAGCGAGGCCATTAACAGCCTTTTTCCCAGAAGTGTAGAGTCTCCTTTTGTTTACCTGAAATTGCTGGGCATCAAAATAAATCTACATTCAAGGAGTAAATAAATAAATGAATAGATAAAAGAGGGAGAAACTGAGAGAGTTCTACTAGGGAAAAAAAAAATACAATCCCATGGAAATAAAACTAAAACCCTGGAGGCTGGGTGCCTCACACAGTTCTCTCTGCAGCTCCTGGCCCGGGTGAGCCTGGCTCCCAGCAAGACTGATTACACTGTCACCACAAACAGCATGTAAAAAATTGTGCCTCATTTTATTAGCTGGAAAACAGTGTTTAGTGCTGCTGGAGCTGCAGCTCAGGGTAAACGATGGAAGTTTCCTCTTGGAAAACTGTTGGGGCCAGTGATGACATCATTTCTCCAGGAGTTTGATCCACAAAGGGCTGTGGTCATCAGTTTATTTTCAGTTTTCTCTCGCCTGCCTTCTGTCGCTATCAGACACAAAATGAGTATACAGAAGCTTGGTATGTTTAAAAGAGAAAAAGACCTCATTTTATTTAAACACTGGGTATTTATAGAATTCCAAAGGTGGTTGTGGATTGGAGGATGGAATTACCACCTCTCCAGCCACACTGGTCCAAAGATCAAACAATCATTTCTCTCTAGTCACAGAGAAATATGTAAAGTATTTTATTTATACATGAAATTGTGTGGGAATTCTGACTGTCAAATATGTAAACATTATCCGAAGGCTAAAGGAGTTTTATGAGAACTTTAAAACTTTCAAAAGAACTATAAAAGAAAAATTAACACTTTTAAAAATCAGGGCAACAGCCTTCCACATGTCCCATCCTCAGGGGGTTCCAGAGCTTTAGGGCTGTTCTGAGCCAGGAGAACTCATGGGAGGTGGGAAGCAGCCACCAGCCCTGACAAGGGTTTTCCTCATGGCACAGCAAATCCATGGGGGTGGCTGAGAGCTGGGATTGATCCTCATGGATAACAGCAGCAGGAAAGGTTAAAAGCTCTCCTTGAACCCTGTCACTGGGGAATGTGGAGGAGCCCAACCATCCCTGAGCTGCTTCTTTCAACTCAGGGATCCTGGAACTCTCCTGTGCAGCTGGAAAAAGATCTGTGCTCATTGATATTTCATTTCCACCCAATAGATTTGTATTACAGCATTGATAATTTTATTGTCCTGATTTCTATGATTTCTAGGTGTGGAACACACACCAGCATCTGCAGAAGAAGGGATGGAAAGGAGATCTGAGGAGTGAGATGTGCCAGCGCTGGAAACCATTTCCCAATTCCTGTGTGCCCATGCACCCCAGGGCAGCAGATTCAGGGTGAAGGCACAACAGCCACATGGGGAAGGTTTTCTGCTTAGTTCAGTGATTCACGGGGGGCTGTTCCTCTCAGGAAAGGTTGCAGGGTGAATCCTCCACAGGAGATGGGTAAATCTCTGCATCTGCCAATCCACAGCACACAAGGAACATGAATTTTCAGCTGAGTTCAGTGGAAAATGTGACTCACTACTGGTTTTCTGTCTATAGAGCTGGGGTATTGAGCTTCCTGACAGATATCCAATGATTCATCACAAAAATCCAGTCTCCCTCTCCTCCTGCAAGTGAGCCACTGGCTAATTGCAAAATTCCCAAATGCTCTTCATTGCTAAAATGTCTATTTATGAATGTCTTCAGAGAATGTTGAGCTGCTCACAAACAGTTCATTGAACTTATCCAACATTCCAAGTCTGAAGTGAAGCTCTGTGGATGGTTACATGAGCTGCATTGTGTTATTTCTGATCCCTGGCTGGGCAAGTTGTGTAACTAATCACATCAGAACCAGCATCCATTTTGAACTGCATGTTCATGTGTGTAATTTGGAATATGCTTTTGGAAAATATTAAGCTATTTGAGTTCCAAATTGACTTTTGATGAGTATTCACACTAGTAAAGCTCATTTGCTGGAATATTTGTGGAAAGCAGCCATAGAAGCAGACCAGGAGATTCAAAGCAAATTTGTTCAGGACTTCAAATGAATATACACAGACATCTTTCTGCAGTATTCACTCCCTATTAGTCATGTTGCAGTAATACCTGCACTACACACTTACAACTGAGTTACCCTTCCCACTGCAAGGCTGGGGATGGGAAATTTATTAGCTCAGTGCTTCCAGAATGGATTTGACTGAGATTTTTAATACCATGTTCCCAGCTTGGAGGGACACTTTTTAATTCCATCCCCTCATGCCCCCTCCCCCTTCCCTCTGCCAGCCATTACAATAATTTAAGCAATTGATCACTTCTGTAGCTCAAAAGCCTGGGCACAGAAGAAAAGGAGAGGGAAGTGGTGGCTGGGGGGACAAGCAGGGGATTTTAAGCACTGAAGCAGAGAAGCTCCACATTCTCTCTGAGCTGACTTTCTCATGCTCAGTGAGAATGCCCAGAAGTGTGAGTAATCAAAGAAAGCTCTCCAGAGGTAAAAATGAAAGGACAATATGTGAAATCTCATTTACAAGTGGGAAGCAAATGAGGCAGGATTCAAGTGCTATATAGCCAAGCAGGCTCTAAATCAGCATTTACAGCAGCGACTTGGCAGGTGGGTTTTACCTCTCACCAAGCACTCTCTGTGTTAGTCAACAGGCCAAAATGTGTCCTTTGTTACATTCAAACAACCCTCAGCTAAATGTTCTGAATTTAAGGAATTTAGCAGGCAAAGCCACGAACAGAATGTGCCTCAAAGAGAGCTGGCAGGGAAATTTCACTTCTCAGGAATCTTGCCTTTAGACAAAACCTCTCCAAAATGGTCTCATTTACAGAATCCTCTGGTCCTGTAAACCTGAATATCAAAACAGCTGCCAGGAAGGTGCCATCCAGTCCTGCTCTCCCTGGAATTGCCCATAGCATTGATCCACAGCTCCCAGTTTTCTCCAGTTAACTCTGCTCCACCCCATCCCCAGCATTTCCCCCATGCCCTGCGTTTTCTACATCCACTTCAGTCTCGGTGCAAGCTGACTGGCACCAGGAATTTTTGTGGGGTCAGAGGCAGTGGTTCAGCTCACCAAAATGCAGGACAGAGGCAGAACCCTGGGGCTGCTGTGGGACTGGCATTTCTCTGGCAGGTCAGGGCCAGAGGATCCCGTGGGGGTGGATGGCACACGTGGACCTGTCCATGCCATGGCTGACCACTGCCTTTGTCTCTTGGCTTTCCCCTGTGCCTCTCAAGGCTCTAGCACTGTCTTGCTCACTGTCAGAGTCCCAGCTGAGCTGTTTTGTCCACTTCGTGCTTTTTGTGAACTTTTAGTTCACTCCAAGCACTGACGGAGTCATGCAATAACAAAACACAAACCGAGCTGCCACAGCACCTCAGCACGTGAAGAGGCACAACAGGGCTGGGGCAGGGTCCCAGAACTGCCTGCTGGCTTCCAGCAGCACTGTGGGAAATGTTCTTTTCCCACCAAAAAATCCCTGTTCTTACCCACACAAAGGTGGCTTTGCATTTTCTGATTGAAAACTCCACTGCCCTCTGCACGAGTTATTTCCTTCCTTCTCCAGTATGGAGAGACAGAGGCATGAAAAAGTTAAATCATGCATGCTAAGAAGGGAACAGAGTTCACCTGAGGCAGAAATAAGGCTTAAACCAAAGGCATCTAATAGGTGTTTTTCTCTTACCACCAGTCCATGCTGCCTTACAGGAGAGTAAAAAATGAGAAGACACCAAGCTCAGCAAGAGCCCTGCCCCATCCTCCCTGATTTCAAGCAGGCACAGGGAGGAAAAGTCCATCCCAACCATATTCCTGAACATCTCTTTTGAACAAAAATTAAACCATATAGCAGAAAATAAATTTCAACAGTCAAGTTGTTTTTTCTCCCTGCAAGAACCCTCCCTTTCATTGAAGAGGGCTGGAGACAGATCCCAGTGACTTCCCTGAGTGCCTCTGAGCCTTGTTTTTCCCATGTAGGCAGATTAAACAAGGAGACTTGGCCACAAGAGCCAGCCTGTGTCTGCCAGGGAATGGGTTCTGTGCAGCTGGACATCTAAAGGAATTTCTCTCACCTGAGATTTCTCTTCCCTCTCTGGCATTTTCTGCAAAGACCCCAAATGCCTGACCTAATGTGGCTGGTGCATTTTTTTAAAATCTGTTCACACTGGGTACAATCCACAAAAGTTATATACTCAATTAAAAGAAGGGAAAAACAACACAAGGATGGAAAAAGTTTAAACACCTCTGCTTTGCAGGAAATCTTTACCCAATGCTTCTCTAGGTAGGTTTTGAGCTGTGGTTCTTCCATGGGCACAGTCCTCCAGATCCCAAATCCATGCCAAACCACATGAAAGAGAGTCTGAGCTTGGGTGATCACAGGGATCTTTGTAACGCAGAGTTTGGTCAGGGGTTCAGCACTTTCTGGCAGGGATTAGCTCCTGGGTTTGTTGTTTGTGTGTGAAACTCCCCCTCCCACCTGCCCCTCTTTGATTTGTGGTGTTGTAGCCAGGTATGTCCTGAGGCTGACAAAGCTAAAGGGAGGAAGTGTTTGTTCTGGCATGAAGTCTTGGCCACATTTGGTCCTAAAAAAGCACTGTTTTCTCAGTTTTCCACGAGACTCTGGGGTGTGCTTGGCTCTTAGAAGCTGTGTTTAATCAGGGTGAGTTATTGCTCAAAAGGAAAGGCTCTGGGCTGGAGGGGGGATGTTTGCTGCAGAGCTGTCCCCAGGGGAGAGAATGGAACAGTGGGAATGGGGACACCCCAAAGCTTTCTCTTTCCCTTTCCTCTGTCTGCAGAAACCCAGAAAGGGATTTGCCACTGCTGCAGTGACAGGAAATCTCCCCAGTGGCACTGGCAGCTCAAAGCAGACACTCCACTATCTGTATATCAAATATAATCCAGATATTTAATGTCCTTTAGCACCAATTCCTGGGCTGGAATACTTTGGGGTGACTCAAGCAAAGCCACCCTGCACATCTGACCAAGCCTGGATTACCCCAAGCCCTGGGGCTTCACAGCTTCTCAGCCTGCAGTTCACAAGGTTTTACCCAAATATTCTTATTCAAAAACACACCTGCAAGTATTCCCATTGCTTCAGTTTTCTCTGTGAGCAAATAACTCAGGAATCAAGTTCTAAGGGAATGGAAATACGTTGCAAAATGACACCACTTGTAATAGAGCTTTTATGCTCTTTGCTGAGGAAAAAATGTGCATTCAGAAGAATTCAGTGGATGGGAATGTGCTTATGATGTGGGCAATGCCTGTAGTTAGGTGGATAATGGTGATCTCAGTGCAGGGCTGGAATGTGGAGCCTGCAGCTCCTGGCACTGCGGTTTTGTTCCATGCTTGGCCATTCCCAGCACAACAGGATCCTGCTCCAGGACTGAGGGTCTGGTGCTGCTGGAACACAGATCAGTGGTGGGAAGAAGGTCTTTAGCATCCAATTTCATCTTGTAAGTGTCCCAGTTTTGAACAGGAATGCAATTATCATAATATTACAAACTGGCAGAATGGTAACGTTCGGTGAAGATGCTTTTTTTTGTATGATAGGAGGATTTTTCAGGTTAAAGACAAAAAAAAAGTAAAATATTCTTTCCTCTTCTTTTCTCTCTTTTTTTAGTTTTTTAAATTGAACTTAGGTAAATTAAGAGGATCTGACCCACAAGTTTTTTAATGTTAAATTAATGGCATGGATGAGTCACCAGATTGTTATTAAAATGAGAGAGCTGCATGGCTGACCATGCTAATGACACTCCCTTCAAAGCTCAGCTGCCTTCAATGTGCACCTGAGAGAACAGGCACAGGCACAGTCAGGAGTGCAGATTTGGAGCAGTGTCACTGTTGGACACGAAATGAGTACACAGAAGTTTGGTAAGTTTAAAAGAGAAAAAAGAGAAAGTTTTATATGAACATCTGGTATTTATAGAATTCTAAAGGTGGCTGTGGATTGGAGGATGGAATTACCACCTCTCCAACCACACTGGTCCAAAGATCAATCAATCATTTCTCTCCACCCATAGTGAAATATATAAATTATTCTATTTATACATGAAATTGTGTAGGAACTCTGACTCTCAAATATGTAAACATTATCAGAAGGCTAAAGAAACTTTCTAAAGAACTATAAAAGGAAACACTTTTAAAAATCAGGGCAACAGAGCAGCCCTACCTCGCCCCAGGGTCTGGGAGATAGAGATGTGTCCCCATCCTTCTCCTCCTCCTCCAGTGAGGAGACAACCAGGACCTGTTCCCCAGCTGGTTTTGCTGCTTGTTGTTGTGTCAAGTTTTTACATTTCTTGGTGGCTTCTGTTTAATGTGAGACCTTTAGAGCCCAGAGCTCCACCACAAGAATCAGGTTTGATTTGGTTTTAGGTCTGATCTTATCTGTAGTAGTCTCATGTCTCGTCATGGCTTGATCACTTGAGGAGAGGGTGGGACAGAATTCTGAGTCCTGTAAGAATCAATTTGGTAAGAAGGAGAAGGGACATCTCAGTGTCTCTTCCATCCTCTTCCTGTCACTGTTTGTGGCAGGCACATTCTCTTCTCTCTCTCAGGATTTTTCATAGAGAAGCACAGAGGAAAAAAAGAGAAACCAATTTCTATTTCTGCTCCTTGTTTTTCCCATGTGAAATGTGTTTGGAGAATTGTTTACCTGGGGTGATTGCTTGGTTGGATTCTGGTGAGGATTGTTTGAGCCTGGTGGCCAATCCAACCCACCTGGGGCTGGGCTCTCAGAGAGGGTCACGAGTTTGGAGTTAGATATGGGAGTTAGAAAAAGCAGGTTTGTAGTTTTAGTATCTCCTTTAAATACTATATTAATGTATTACAGTATAGTTATAATAAAGAAATCACTCAGCCTTCTGAACTGAGTCAGACATCATCATTTCTTCCCACCAGGTTACCTGCATTTACAATAACTGTTGAGATAGGAATGGCTGAAAGAAGGTGACTCTAATGCTCAGCAGGTGTAAAGTGAGGTTTATTAGGAACTACACATATTTATAGGCAGCATAATTCACCAGCTTGCTCTTTAAACAACACCCCTCACACCATTGGTTAATTAGGAACAACACCTTTTTGCAAATTCTTTCCATAACGTCATGTACAAGCATTCCACATGCTCACAAACACCAAGTGTAGAGATTGAGATAAGAATTGTTTTAATTCTTTCTCTGAGTTTTTTCACAACTTCCTCAGGACGATGCCTGGGAAAGTTCTCTGTTTCTCCCTCTGACTAAACTGTTAGCAACCACATTTTCCTCCTGGGCCCTGTGCTCACATTGTTGGCCTGGTGTCCTGCAGACCCTCCTGTGCAGGTTCTTGCGCCAGATCTCCTCCAGACTCTGCTTTCTGGCTGAGGAAGGGCAGGAACTGCTCTTCTCAGCCAGGAGCTGGAGCTGGTGACACCTGCAGTTCCAGGAACATCTGCCCCTCCTCACCCACACTGCTGGGGTGGCAGCAGGAAGGGGCTTTTGAGACCTTTTCATCCCTGAATTAGAAATACATCCCAGGTAAATGAGGCTTTAGTTTGCCCTTTGGAGAAGGATGCGTCTGGTTTTGATGAAATCTCCCAAAAGCAAACAGAAAAATAATTTTGTACCCTTTTTCTTCACCCTCCCTGTGCATGTGTCCCCTCTCATGGCTTTAGCTTTGCAGAAGAGCCACCAAAGCATCACCAAAGCATCTGAAAACCTGGATGCTTAATAACCCCCAGGTTGACCATTTACCACACAACTAATTATAAATTTTTCAAGGTTCCCATTTGTGCCCTTTCCCTCCCCTGTATCATTTTCATTTCCTGTGTCCAGGGCCTTGAAATCCTTGGGCTTGACACGATAATTGATGGCTTCTGGCTGTACAAACATAAAACCTGGAATCTAAATAGAGCCAGATGGAGCTTGTGTTGTAGTGTGTGTTTTTCTTGAATAAGGGAAAGATTTATAAATTGATGAAATTTATTGTTAATAAGAGAACATTGGTACTTTATAATAGTCTATTGTAATTGAAAAACACCCAGGAGTAGCCTGCTCTTGGGTCATATTAATGCTTTGTTTTCCATTTGCTTGCTCTCCTGAAGAGTTCACACAGATGCTTTGTGTCTCCTGTCCCCGTCTGGGCTCCGTGTGTCACATTCACTCTCACTGCAAGCTGCTGAGCTCACAAACACCAGCCTTCTGCAGCCAAAATTACTGTTCTGGCTGAGTCTGATCTAAACTAAATGAGGCCAAAACCCTCTGGCTAGAGAAGGTCAAAACCTGGCCTGGAAATTTCAGTGATGCTTGAAACTCTCAGGTGCTGGGGAACAGGGAGCTCTTGGGGATGCCAGTGGTGAGGTGGGAGCTCTGGGAGTTTCAGGGACCCACATTTAGGGATAATTCTCCCTTAGCAATAGGAGACACATCATCCACCCTTGCTCACAGCTCATGCTCAGGTGTGGGAGCAGGCTCAGCTTTCAGGGTTCACTGGGGTGGCAACAGGTTGGTCATTACCTGTTTATTTGGGTTTATCACCAGAATTATCAATATATTTCCCTGGGGACACGTCCCTGATCATGTCCCCAGAGGAAGTGTTTCACAGCTGCATTTCTCCTCGCTTTGCACTCCATCAGTCTCTGCACAGGGATTCCCTCAGTAGCACATTAAGCTCCTTGGAGGCCTTGAAGAAGGATAGATGCTGTCTGAGCCTCCTTATGCTTCAGTTCTTGACTTTTTTGTTTGTTTGTTTTGTTTGATTGTTTGTTTTCTGTTTGTTAAACCTTAGAATTAGTATCAATTTAATTTTGAGCCTCTAACAAGCTTTTATCATTT
Source organism: Lonchura striata (assembly GCF_050655825.1). Taxonomy (NCBI): domain Eukaryota; kingdom Metazoa; phylum Chordata; class Aves; order Passeriformes; family Estrildidae; genus Lonchura; species Lonchura striata. Next base: position 5,480,611 of record NC_140719.1, on the reverse strand, counting down.
CAGGTTTCTAGTTCTGGATATACTCTATGGTATAGAAAATGAGAGGTCTGGAATCTACAGGATCTCATTTTTGTTCCTTCTCCAATTGCTAAATATAATTTAGGAGCTTAATTAGCTTCTCTGTGCCTCAGTGTCTTTAGCAAGACCAAAGTAACAGTGACTTGGCAAAGTGCTCAGAGATCTGTGGATGATTCAGAAATTCAGGGCAGGAGGGGAATGTTCCCCCATAGCCCTGGTTCTTTGAGGAGCCTGATTTGATGCAACAGAGTAAAGGACTCAGAGGAGCAGGCTGCCACCTCAAAGTGCACAGCTAAAGCAGGTTCTCAGCCTCAGGTCACAGAATTCAGCCCTCACCTCTCCTCATTCTGGTTCTCTCTGGCTCACAGAGCAATTGCCCTTCACAGCTGTGCCTGTGACATCCAGACACTGCCGTGCTGGCCAAAGCCACCCAGAAATCAGGGTCCTGTCCCAATTAGCTCCTGCATCTGGGGAGAATTCCCAAATCTGTTTGTCCCAGACCTGCTTCCCAGAGGAGCTGTGGAACACACAGAGCAATAAAAGAGACACAGCAGCCCTGCTGCTGAGTGCCAGGGAGATCTTGCTGACCCTGGAGAGGAAAGCTCTCTGAAACCAAAAGCCTCTCAGACATATCTTAACAACTTGGAATCAGCTGTTGTCAAACTCACCATGTCCTTAGGGCACCTTCCACTCAAAGCTCCCTCCTGTCTAATATCAAGGTGGCTTCAGCCTGCAGGCACCTCCTGATCCAAACTGCAACACAAGGACAGGGAAAATCCCCTCCAAAGGGAAGGTCACAACCCAGGGTAAAGGAAGGGAGATTTCCTAAAGAAAGGTCTTGCTAAGGATGTGTCTCACCCAGTTAACAACCACTGCCCCAGTGCTTCCACTCATCCTAACACCAAAACCCAACCCAGCAGCACCCCATGGAAATGGTGGGGTTTATGAGGAGGAAAAAATGCACCCACAGGTCTTGAGACATGAGTTCTGTGTAATCCTAAACTCTGGCCCTCCTCAGCTGAAGGCTCCCTTGGCTCCCCTCCAGTCCCATCATTTTTTCCTGCTTGCTTTGCAGGGCCAGCCCATGGGAATCAGGAGAAGCCTGTCAGGCTCCTGTTGCTTGTTTGCTCACTGCACGATTAAGCCCACCATAAATTTTGCCCTAAAAATTCTTTATAGAGTCCACCTGTCCACTGCAAATAAATCAAATGTTCTAAATTAAATCCTGTAGCAGCTGAGTGGCAGAGGGTACAATGTCTGGATTTATTCAGGAGACAGGAAGACTGTAATTTTCTAAGTCAACACTCTGACCCTGCTTTACTCATTTGCTGTTCACAATGAAAGTGGATCTCTCCCTATATTTTTGGCTGGTTGTTTCTTCTCTCTGAAATAGCTTTAATAAGCATGTCCCTGAGAAGGGGTAGTGGGGAGGAGGCACAGAGGGCTGTCATCCAAAGGAGAGAATTAAATCAGGAGGTATCTGATCATGCTGGCTCCTGTTTTCACACAGCCTTCTGCTTATATTTTCCCTGCATTAACTTTTCACAAGCAAAGCTAAAGTGCCAGGCAAAGGCCTCGTTAGACACACATCTTGGGGAACTCTGATGTGCCATTAATTAAGCTCTTTCACTGCCTCTTTCCTGCTGGTTTCAAGGACCAACCTGTGTGCCTTAACTCTTTTCTTCTCTTTCATTTCCCTGTCTCCTCTGAAAAGAGCAGTGGAAGGCTCCTTTGCAGATGGGGATGGGATGCTGAAGTGCCCTCCAAGTGAACTCTCAAGTCTTCTCTAGCAGAGGGAGAGCCCTTGCCAAGTCTCTCAGACACTGGCTCAGAGAGCTGCTCTCTGTCGATGGATTTGCTGGGCAAAGTCAGGCTTTGACAAAGAGGGAGCTGATGCCAGCACATCCTGGCACAGCAGTGGGGATGGCACCATCCTCCTGCCATTCCCCTTCAGCTGATGGCCTTGGGAGCCTTGCCTTGGCAGGGCAGAGCTGTCAGAGTGATTGATGCACCCAGCTGAAGATTCTAACAGCAACGCACAGCGTTTGGCTCCAGGTGTTGCTTTCCTTTAATTTTATTCTTTTGCTCCCTCTCTTGTCCCCTTTGGCAGAGTTTAGGGGTTATTTAAAGCATGTTTGCAGAAACATGGGGTGCCCTGGCTGGCTGAGCCGTTCCCTGTCATCCCTACCCTCATCCTACAAAACCATATTAGCAAGTCAAGATCCAGCTGGTCCCTTCCATGACCCCACTAACACTGCTGTATTCAGAAAAGGCATCTTCCCTCTGATCGTGCAGTAGACATTAATTTAAACATATAAATATGCACTTCAATACTAAATATATCCGTGCTAAATATACTTTATTCAAAGTGTTGAGCAGTCAGGGCTAAACCTAAATTCTGAAGGGATATTTTCATGTCTATTTATTGATTAGAAAATAAGGAAATGTAACACTATATATCTCCTTTGCTAAGAAGCCATGAGATAGAGATTATATTAATATTTTGAATTTTTTCTTCCTTTGGCAGCTCAATCATCTCTTCATATATCTTGGAGGAAAATTTGGTGCCGCTTTTTGCTGAGTCTATTGTCCACTTGGTTCTTAATGTCCCACTTTTCCCCCATGACTTAAACCCTAAGCATGGAAGGCTTTAGCAATGAACCTGATTGTGGTAAGAACATTTTTTTTTTTCTCTTAGGATTTTTTTATAGAGTAGTACAGAGGAAAGAAAGAGAAAACAATTTCTATTTTTATTCTTTGTTTTTCCTATGTGGAATATGTTTGGAGAATTGTTTACCTGGGGTGATTGTTTGATTGGATTTTGGTGAGGATTGTTTGAGCCTGATGGCCAATACAATCTACTTGTGTCTGGACTCTGGAGAGAGGGTCAGGAGTTGGGAGTTAGATATGGTAGTTAGAAAAAGTAGGTTTGTAGTTTTAGTATCTCATTTAAATAGTATATTAATGTATTATAGTATAGTTAAAATAAAGAAATCATTCAGCCTTCTGACCTGGAGTCAGACATCATCATTTCTTCCCCCCGGGTTCACCTGCATTTACAATATCTGATTTTGCATCCCTGCCTTCTCGCATCCCTTGTAGCCTCCCCCTCTGCCCTGGCCCATCCCTCAGGCCGTGCCTGTGCTGAGGTTGGTGTGCAGGCAGGGAGGATGGGAGAGGCAGCAGTGAGACCCCAGGGCTGGCTCCCCCTGCCCTGCCCTGTCCCAGGCTCCTGGGCTGAGCCGTGCCCTGTGTGGGAGCTGCAGCACAGCTCTGCTGGTGACACAGAAGGTGACAGCTCAGCGGGGAGACTTCTCACTCCAGGCAGCTCCTCTCCACTCTCTGCCTGCTGTAATTAATATCCTTTTCCCTGCAGGCTGTGAGGCTCTGACAGGCTTTATTTTTAACTCCACTTAATGATGGAGTATTAAGACAAAATGCAACTTCTGTGAGCTGCAGGCCTTGGGGAGGAGAGAGGGTCTTGGGCTGGTGCTGTACCTGGTGAGGAAGCCCCTGTTGTCAGGGATGTGGGAACCACAGGGAGTTCAGTTTTTGGGATACACAAGACAGATGATGGACTTTGGACCTGGTTAGCATAAGAGATTTGATAGACAAAATGCCTTAGAAAGAGCAAACAGAACTTTGAGGATTAAATCAAGATTGCAAGAAGTTTCAATCAGACTGACTTACCAGAAAAGGAAAATTACATCAGACCTCTGCAAGCAAGGGATGTTTGAAATGTGTAAGTTTGTTTATGTGATGATTAACCCGATCATGGTAGTAAAACACTAATAGCCTTCCTAGAATAAGTATATGAGCAGTTGTGCTTCACAATAAAATTGGATTCTTTGACCATCTCACTGAGTCCCTGTCTCTCTTCAGTGTGCAGGGATCTGGGACTGTTCTGCCTGTGGAGACCCCCCTGACACACCCAGAGGGTGGCAGCTCAAGAGGATGCTCTTCCTATGCCTGATCCCATGGGATAAACCTGTGGGATGTTGGTAAAAAATGGGAGCAATTCTGCCAGCATCCTCAGAGGGAGGCAGTGGGCAAATACTGTCAAGAGACAGACACAGGTTTGGGATAAAAGCTTCCAGAAGTGGATGAGGGAAGTGAAGGAGAGCAGTGGCAACGACTTGAAGTTTTCTGCATATCTGCAAGAACTGGAGTAAAAAGAGACAAAAAATTATTTTCTGTTGTTTGCAAGGCAGGACAAGTTCACAAAGTGGTTGAAGTCATGCCAGAGTGGGCAGATAAAAGATTGGTTCTAACCTAAATGTTGGCCACAGCTTATATATCCCTCATCTATAGATTAAAAATAAGGAAGAGCAGCATATGGAAGAAAAATGTGGAAAGTACAAAATAAGCAAATGTTCTTTCTGGAAATAAAAATCCTGGGCATTCTCCATGTAACTTTTTAGGGTCTGGGAAGTTAGTAATATGAGGAAAAGAACTCCCTTGTGCTTTTTCTTCTCACAGTAAGGGAAGAAGTGAAAAAAAAATCCTGTAAAACTGCTAGAGATTGCCTCCAAAGTTATCAAAAGTTACATCTCAAACACATTTTTGTGTTGCATTTTTCAGCTGTCCCTTAGAGATGGTGAAGGTGACAAAGGCTTGTTTTGTTTCACACCAGCTGGTCTTCCTTAATGCCAATTTTTCAGGAATTCCTTTAAGGCAAAATTTAAGATCATTTAAAATTTCTAGGTATGAAAGAGGGCAATATGTAAAATTATGGTGGAAGCCCTGTCTCCTTTGCTGCTTGTGACTGTGAGCATGTGAAGTTACAGGCTGGAGGCCTTGTGGAGCTGACAGTAAAATTCCTTTTCCTTGGGAAAGAAACAGCTCATCCACTGCTGAGCTCTGCACCTCCCAGGCTAGCAACACTAAGCTGAAGTTGGTATGAGACTTTCCCCAGTAAATGTCACAGGATTTTTCTCTCTTCTCCCTTTCCCAAAGGAAGTGTGGCAGGGTGAATTACAGAGGGAAATGTTTTGTTAGGAATTCTCTGAGCATCTTGCTTTCACTGATACCAATATAGCACTTTGTTGAGAGCGTTGCCAGGCAGTGTTTTGAGGGAGTGATACCAAAACTTAGTGCCAATAAGCACTGAAATGAAACGAAGCCTCCAATCTGACTCTTACTGCAGCTTTATTTACAGAGGAGTCTTGGACTGTACTGCTGCAACATCCTGAGTCCAATGGTGACCCTTCCCTGGAGGATGGTGAAATCCTGCAGGATTCAATAAACGCAATGTTTCCCCTTTGTGAATCACAGAATCACAGAATAATGAGGTGGGAAGAGACCTCTAAGATCATCAAGTCCAACCCATGCCCTAACACCACAACCAGACTATAGCACCAAGTGCCAAATTCAGTCTTTCTTTAAACACATCCAGAGATGGTGATTCCACCACCTCCCTAGGAAGACAAATCCAGTATTTTATTATTCTTTCAGTAATTTTTTTTTTCCTAATATCCAACCTAAACCTTCCCTGACGTGGCTTGAAACTGTGTCCTCTTTTCTGTCAGTGCTGCCTGGTGGAAGAGACCAAGCCCACTGTCTGCAACCTCCCTTCAGGTGAAGGTCTCTTCTTTTACTGATGAGCAATCAGGACCTGTCAGTTTTGACTCAGTAATTACAGTGACTTTTTCTGGTATTTTTTCCTCCTGGTTTGAATCCTGCAAGGAAAACATCACCAGTGGGCCCCGCTGAGAGCAAGGCTTATTTCACCTCGTGTTCATCTCTCTCAGCCACATATCCTCAGTGCTGTGTTTAGGTGATCTCCTTGGCTCCTCAGTGCTGCTTGCAGATGCTCTGTCCATCCCCCAGTGGAGGAGAAGCTCTCCCACCCTCAGCCCCACTGGCTTTGCCAATGGATTCCAGGCCACTGCGCAGAGTAATTGCTGCTTGAGATTACTGATGACACAAATGTTGACATTCTGTTGGCATAACTTGCAATAATGTATGCAGATTGCATCCTTCTAGTGCCTTAATTATTACTTCTCTGCAAGAAATAGTCAGGTTACCCTCTGCTCTGATTTGAAGGAGATAATTCCCCTTCAGAAGCCCGGCTGTTTAGAGAGGGGAAGGACAAAACAGACCAAGGTGCCACAGCACAGTTTTCCCTCTACACGGGACGTGTCTGAAGCTCAGCCTTGGCTAAGTTTTCTTCCTCACCGTGGGAGTGGGGAGCTCTCTCTCAAGGTGAAACTATCCCTGGAAAAACAGAGGAGTGCTGCATTTAATGAGCCAAGACAGATGTCCTGCTCAACGCCCAGAGCAGGCAGGGAAGTGTTTAGTATTTAGTGTCTGTAGTGGGGTGGTGTCTAGAGGCCAGAGCCAAGGCTGAGGCCTTGTTGGGCTAGGCCATGTATAAAACACCTAGTTAGATAAAATTCCTGACCCATGGAGTCTGAGCTATAAATTAAACAGGAGGCTGAGCAAAGAGAGAGGGAAAAGAGATCCCGTTGCAAAGCAGAGATCAATGTGAAAGCCAGCAAAAGAAATCCAGTTAATTTGACACCACCTTCCCCTTATGCTTTGCATTTCTGTCTAGAAGAATCCTGGGAAAGCTGAAAAATTACACAGAAATCCTGTATTCAGACGACTTCATAGAAAGAGAAAAGCAGCAAGGAGCTCTAGAAGCCTGGCTGGGAAAGAAAACACAAGGCTCAGATTCTCTAGCTAGTTCAATATTATTGTTTTATTTTTATAAACCAACAAACACTTGGAGACATTCAGAATAGAGAATAAGACACATGAAAATATCTGGTAAAGTGTTCTATTGGAGAATACAGCTGCACAGCAACAGGGAATGCAGCCCTGGAGCTCTGGAAATAAAAGACTCATGTTTTACACATGGGAGAAGGCGACTGCTCTGTCTTTGCAAGGGAGGGCAGAAGGCTCTGCAGGAGGACACGCCACTTCTTTGATGTGGAGACAATAATTTTTGTCCCTCATCAAAGATCCTCTGTGTCTATGACTTAGCAAAGGTTTAGTCTGCCCTGCTGGATTGACCATTTATACCAACTCATTTATTCTGATATCCTGCAGGAGGATACAATGATCTGGAGAAATCGTGTCAGACAGTCATTCACCTGTACCTGGTTCCTAAATATTGCATTAGATATGTGGCCAGGTGTACATATCTTACTTTGGAGAAGATAAAAAAAAAATAAAAAAAGCTGTTCAGGCCTTGCTGAGTGAGCTGAGACCTCATTATCTGGCTTACCTGGTAATCGATGCTTCCACTGCAAGGGGAAATAAATAACCTTAAAAACAAGGGAGCCTGGTGGACTTCTCTCAAAAAGCACCCTGGGGCACTGAGCTGTGGATGTCACCCAGATTCTGGGTGCCTTTCCCTGAGCTGCCTTTTTGGTTTCACTAATTGTGTCCATGTTCTTGCACTGCCTGATGGAAAAAGAACGGATCTGCTAAGATTAATCTGAAAGGGCTTGTGAGAAATGGGTCTCCAGAGATAATTGGTGGAGAATAATTGACATAATTGCTAGTGTTCTCTTTCTTAAAGTCCTTTCTGGTCAGGAGGGATCGATTTTCCAGGATTTAGATAAAAATGGACGCCCTCCCCAAAATAATTTTCTATTATTGTCCCAGAAACCAATTAACACAAGAAACTGTGGCCATTTGTTCCTCCTGGGGACTATCTGTGTGAAAACCTCCGAGTATATTTAAGTAATAGACCTAGATACTATAGTTATCAACTTCTCCAGCAATTTTAGGCACAATAAAGGAGTAATAAATCAGGTTTTGGAGGGCTTGAACTCTGACTTTTCCAAAGAATATTGCCAGAAGTTTTAGAATAGATAGATTTGTTAGATCTGATTAGGTCTAAGAGATCTTGGTGGCACTGCTCCAGCTGCTCAGCCACAGCTGCAGGGTTGCAGAGCATCTGTCATTGTCCATATTTTGTGTGCTGGATTGGAGTCAGCAGCCAAACAGTAAAAATTAAGTTCAACAGGATTGTGTTGTTGTGGTATTTTACCCCTTTTCTTTGGAACTGAAGCTGAACTGGCAGGACATGAACCAATTTCATTCTGCCTTATTCAATAAATGCACAAGCTCCCAACTAAAATCCGTGTACACGCATTTATATCAGTGAGATCAGTTTTGGGCTTGAACTTTCTTCTCTGAGGAAGTGTGACTAACCCTTGGGCCAAGATGTCATTTGCATTTTCCAGGAATGCTTTACACTCGCTTCCTCATGGGTTTGGGAAATTCTACATACAAGTTGACTTCTCTTTTGTCCTCCTTCAACTTGCTGCCCCTTTCTTCTCTGCTTTCCCCCCTAAAAACATGATTGTCCCACATCAGCAAATCACCTTTCCTTTGCCTCCTGTCTCATCCAGACAGGGACAAGAGATGCTGATCCTTCCACACTGGGTGTCTCCCATGGGACCTGCCCCATCTCTTCCTGGAGCTGCCTCCTCCTCTTCAGGGGGAAATGAGGCATGAGGGGTCTCACAGTGGGAAAGCTGTGTCCCCTGAAGGGTTAAAACACAGCTGGGGAGACAGGAAAGGATGGAGTGGATAAAAGGGCAGGAGAAGTGTGCAGAGCCAGGGCAGGAACAAACAGCAGCCATGAGAGCCTCAGTGCAGTGGTCAAATCCTCCTCGTTTTTCCAAGCAGACCCTTGAGAAGCTGTAATTGCTCCAGAGGGGAACTGGCCCCTTCCCCTTGTTCCTGGCCCCAAATTCTTCCCTCCCCATCAGCAGTGGGACAAAGAACAGCAGCACCAGCCCAACCTGTGCCCAGAAAGGTGCCCTGTCCCCACTCCTGCCTGTCCCCATCCCTTCCCACCCTCCCAGCTCCGATGAAACACAGCCCAGGTTTGTTTAGTCAACTTCGAGCACGATGCGGCGCGTTGGCCAAAACCCTCCATGAAAATCCTGTTAATTTGTTTGATGAGCTGCCTCCAGCTGCAGGCAGACGAATAAAGGCTGATTGGCTCCTTTGCTTATGCTGTCCCTGACAAACTCAGCCAGCTCCGTGCCTCGGCCCCGTCGCCAGCCGGGCTCAGAGCAGGGTGGATGTGTGGGAACACGGGGGGAGCAGGAGGCAGGGGGAGATGTGTCTAATGGCATCATTTCCATCTCACAATAGCTAATCCTGCCTAAATCAATGAAGCCCTGGCATCCTAATGAAATTGGGTTGGAACCTGTTCAGTTTATGATGAGCTTTTTAACCTCGGTTTCTTATTTAGCCTGGTGCAGGGTTGAAATGGGAAAAAAATGTGATGTTTTCCTCCCTGGCTCATCTTTCATGGGCAGAGTGGAAATGGTGGAATTAGATGCTAATCTGCTGGTTGGGTTTAAAAATAATCTTAAAAATAATGTTTAGCTCTCCTTGGGGAGCATGGAGGGAAAATAGACCAGGGTTTTCATGTTTACTAGGCTGACACCTTCCTGGTTTCCTCAGGCTGGAGAGAAAAGGTCCTCACAGGGGAGAGTGGGATTATCCTCTGACTTGGAGAGAAGGGTAAGGGGAGGAAGGGGTGAAAGTGAAATTTTATCCCTGGTGGTGAAATCCATTAGAACAGAAATGCTGTTTTTCTTCCTCAGAAAGGATACTACTTGGAACCAGGTGGGATGCTTGTGCTTATGCAGATGTCTTGAAGAGCATTTTGGGGAATCTCTGAGAATGAAGAATATTTGTGGCTACTGCAGCACAAAGGGAATGAACCAGCCTGAAGGAGGCCAAGATGCTCCAGAGAGGTAAGGCTGAGCTCTTGCCTGGCAAAGGTGCTGCAGGTCAGGCAGTTAGAAGAGTTTCCTTGCTCCAAAGCCTGTTTTCATAGTAGGGACAAGAAAATCTTTCTACAGCTCATGTGTCCTCCCTTGCAAAGGAAAGGAAGGGCAAATATCCATTTCTCTTTGCACCCAGATTGATGCTTGGTGAACAGCCATAACACTGGGGAGAAATGGGAGGCCACTGGGAGCCATTTAGGCAAACAAACAGCTCTTACTCTCCTGCAGTTTTTCTCCACAAAAAGAGAGGGAAGAAAATGAACCTTCTTTTCCCCATCATACTCTCCAGCAGAATAAAATGTGACTTTCCCCCTAAATAATTTACAGCCTGTCTTCTTTCTGAAAGTTTTGGTTAGTACAAAATGACACTTCCTACCCTTTAATGCTCTGATGAAATATCCTTCCATGTATAATTTAGGAACTGGCAGCTGGTCGTAGCAGGGCAGGTGTAGTGCTGGCGTTTGCAGGCAGATCCCTTGGCACCACTCAGCTCCCAGGCCATGGGAGGGGACAGTGCAGGAAGATCTGAGGACAGGAGCAGTGTAGAGACACCGCTGCCAAGCCCATGTGCCTTGGAAGGCTGAAGGATGCCTGGGAAAGTAGCTCTGGTGCAGCTCACAGCGATATCTGACTGCAAAACAGGCAGAAGGGCTCAAGGTTTTGTTCAGCAGGGGCAGGCGGGGTCCTTGGTTGAGATTTGAGGCTAAGGAAGGGAAATAAAGTCAAAATCTTGGTCCACCATAGGGGAAATAAGGTCAAAGCCTTGGTTCACCATAGGCTTGGGTCAGCACTGTGGGCTCAGAGCAGCAAACACACCTATAATTGTAGATTGTGCTCAAGTAAGCTCCAGCTTTCACAGAATGGGGCTTTACATCTTTGTGTCCACAGAAGAGGAAAAACTGCTCCTTGCTTTAGTGCTTTAAACAGAGAGAAAAAATTACTTCCTTTTTTAGAGGCCCATTTTGAAATACAGCAGGTGTTTTATTGCTCTTGGAGCATTAGCACTGTGTTTTGAGTTCAATTTTCTAAATCTTAAAACTGGTAACAATCAGCAGCGTTCAGGTTTCATCCCACGCAAGCTCTCCCTTGCCAAATTTTCTGTTGCATTTGGAGGACATTTATTTTGTCTTGCCATTTTTTTGAAGCTGCTCAGAGCACATAGAGAGACGTGCAGGAGACCTGATCCTAAACTAGTGCTTTGAATGACACAGCCCTGTCCAACCACACAATGACAGGAAAGAAGCTCAGGGTGGAATCAAATATGGACACATTCAGCAGCAGGAATTTTCCCAACCTGTGCAATAAATCATAGAATCACAGAATCCCTAAGGTTGGAGATGACCTCTAAAATTGACGCTGTTGAGGCAGGAGGGGAATGAGGAGACTCTGCTCAGAAGGTTGTGAGAGTATAACTCTGATTTATTTTAAAATGCTCTTTATACAGAACTTTGTCTAGGCCAATTCCATTGATCCTGAAGCGAAAACAACCCACACCATTGGTGCAAAGTGCATGATGCACAGTGGTAGAACTTAACTATAAACAATGTGAACAACAAAAGAGATAAAGGACTTTATTTACATTCTTTTCTAACCGATTCTTAGGCTTCTGCCTGGTTAGAAACTTTCTGTTTCTTACTTTGACTGAATCTGAGACCTACATAAAATAATCAAGATCATCTTGTGCAAATGCAAATGAAGGTGCTACCAACCTGGGAGCAAAGCAGTGATGGTGCTTTTGACTCCTGCCCTCTTCTTGCTGCCCATGGCCTTGTCTGGAAGGCACAAGTATCCTGGAGCTCCTGGAGCTGCCCTGTGCAGAGGCTGTGCTGTGTTGGAATGCCCCTGGCCGTGGGTTTTTCCCAGATATTTCATTAGCGTTCAGAAATGGCCCTTCCTTGCTAATAGTCTACCAACATTTAATAAACACAGCCCAAGAGTTTTATAACCTGTTAACTTCCAAGTGGCAATAATTAAACAAAAATGATAAATAATTAAGGCCTAATTACATGGTATCAGTCATTTCATTTTCCAGCAGGCACGTTAAGTGCATTTGCCACTGCTGATTGGGGGCTCATTCCGCACGCGCTCAGCACTTTCTCTGCGCGCCTGGATGGAGAGTCAGGTTCCATGCAGCTTTATGGTGGAGAAGAAAAAGGAAAATGTGCTTCATTAGCTGGGTAATTGTCCCCTTCCACCACTGAAGATAATTCCCCCCGAGGCTCTTGCATGGCTTCAGGAAGGCAGCAAACAGAGCTGTTTGTGCTTCGTGTTTCTGTGGCAGACTGAGCTGGAGGAGACGGGGCAGGTGCAGAACAGAGGTACCACTTTTACTGCCCTTCCCCTTGGTTCTGGATCCCAAACTGAGTTTGTACCTTGGGGCTGTTGTCATGGGATGAAACCAACCCCAGTGAATAGACAGAGGGCAGGGTTTGAAGGTGTGACACCGGGATCCAGCATCACCAGGTCCAACCCTTCGTCAGATCTGCAGCTGAGGGAAACCCCCAAAGCCCCACTCTAACACCAACTTACAACATCTGAAAATATCTGCTTCTCTAGTGCTTTGTCTGGGTATTGAGGACTGTTCTGAGCACAGAGGCATAGCTGGAGGGGCTCTCCATAGCTGGAAAGGTCAGAAGTACAGAGCTGGCTAAAAGGGAAGGAGTGGGAGCACCACAGGTCTGTGATGGCCTTGGTTTTCCTAATGGACAATGAAATATGGAACAGTCTGATACAGCCTAATTAAGGGGGGATGAGCTGATGGTACAGAAGATTGAAGCTGTTTGGCCACAGTGAAGGGATAGTGCAGGGCTGTGAAAGGATCAGGAGGGAGAGCATGCACTAAATCCACTCAGGTATCTGCTGCCAGGGCAGCATTTGTCTGCTACAGGGAATAAATGGTCTCCATTGCTTGGAAAGAAATTGGGAATTGCTTTCATTGATCTCCACTGGACCCTTGCTCAAGGAGGAGCCTTGCACATGCTTTTATTGCTTCTCTGAAGCTGTACAGTGAGTTGGCTTGCTGCAGATAATTTCCAAATGGCTGCAAAAATCTTCCCAGTATTCAGGCAGCAAATTCCACTCAGTTTTTTTTTTTTATCCTGTTCCAGTTCATCCCCCCAGACAAAGGACAGAAGTTGATTTTCCCCAATGAACCTATTTCCTTATTTTACCCAGCCCCACTGTTGCCAGTTTTGGTTATGTCTGACACTTCCATGGGCGCTCCCCAATACCCCAGTGCTGCCAGCTCCAGTGCTGTGGTTGTGGATTGCCCAAATTTACTGCAATGTGGGGTGGGGCAGGGCAAAGTCAGCCCTGGAAGTTTGCTTTTTCTCTGTTTTTCCATCTGACTCTCCTGGGTGAGGGATGGAGACCTTTGCACTGCAGAAGAGTTTGTTTGGGTCGAAGAGCATCAGATGATCATGGGAAGGAGCTGCTTCTGGGGGTTAAAGCAGGACTGAGCATTGCAGGACTTTCCTACCCAGCTCACAATCATGCATCTCAACTGCTCAATGAGCTTTGCTCTTTGGGCTCCCAGGCTACTCTGGATTTTAATTTTTGATTTGTGTTTCTTCCCTAGGTGGAAAGACAAAGCGACTCAGCTACAGGGTGAAGTTGTGGATGCTAAGCTGTCATGTTGGCTCTCTGTGGGACTTGAGAGCCCAGTGCAAATGCACAGAGCTCCTGTGTTAGAGGATAAGCTGGGCTGAATCACCTCCCATCTGCCAGAGTGCAGGAGCCTCTGTGACGTCAGGATGGAGCCGCAGCTGTAAAGCGATCGCTCGTAATGCCTGGTGCCTGGTGCACAATTTCATGTTTAATTGCACACTGTGGGCACCAAGGAAGAAATCTAAACCAGCATCCCAATGCAACGTTTATCCTTTCTGCTCTCACCAGCAAGCCCTGCCCAAAAATAGCCTGGCCCCTCGCTCGTCTTTCTGCTGAGACTCAAATGTTCTCGGGGGAACACAAACTGCCCTGCCAGCAAAATCTGTCACAGAGAGCCCTCAGCATCCCCAGGGAATTCAGCACTCCCACTGCAGCAGCTGGGCACTCAGTCAGGACAAGGTGTTTCTTCACCAGCTGGAGCATTGCACAATGAAATGCTGAGGAAACCACCTCACCTGGAGAGCCAGAAAATTCCCACGGGAGAGGAGACAGTGGAAGGAGAGAGTGGAGATGCATTAGCAGAACAATGAGGATTCTCCCAGAAAGGGGGGCACGTGTCAACTGCACCCCACTGTTCAGGATGTGTAGTGCTGTGCTCAAGGAGCTGAAGCTTCCTCAGGTGCACAGAAAAGTGAGATTGCTGCAAGGAAGTGCCAGCCCTGGGTTGCTGGATGAGTCTGTGTGCCTGTCTCAATCTGCCGTGGAGATGTTTGTTCTAATCCTAAAGCAGGTGTTCTGACCCCAAAGCAGGTATTGTGATCCCAAAGCAGGTGTTCTGACCCCAAAGCAAATGTTCTGACCCCAAAGCAGGTGTTCTGACCCCAAAGCAGGTGTTCTGACCCCAAAACAGATGTTCTGACCCCAAAGCAAGTGTTCTAACCCCAAAGCAAGTGTTCTGATCCTAAAGCAGGTGTTCTGACCCCAAAGCAGCTCATTAGGGGGATTTGGGGTCTGACTTGAGGTTTGACAGCTCTGACATGCAGAGCTTTTAAATTTCTGGATCTCTTAGAAGATCCACCTTGGAAAAGGAAGAGAAAAAAGCATGGTGGCAGTTACCTCGCTTCCAGGTGTCTTCTCCTTCTAACACAGACCACTTCCAAAATGAGGCTGTAAGAGGGTTTCTCTTCAAATGACATTTCCTCACTCAACTGTAAGGAGAGGGTAGTTTGCTGAATTCTGTACAAGATGAAATTTCTTTAAAAAAAAAATACATTTTCAAGGGCTATTTTCACACTCAAGATCCCCCTCAGTGAGAAACACTGAGCTATTTAGAAATATCTTATGTGGTGATTTTAGGAAATCCAGTCAGGAGTTCCAGTGTAGCCTGTTCAGAGCTAAAATTGATCTCCTTTACTAAAACCTGGAGAATTGCCTGTATTTCCCCATTTTCCAGGCACCTCGAGGTAGCTGTGCTGTTGCAGCATCCACATCTAACCCAGGCATCAGAGTGCACTGCTGGGCTGGAGCAGCTCCCCCAAGGCTCATGGAGCATCCAGGAAAACAGGCACTTGTGGAGCACAGTCCTGGTTTCCAGAGGAATAGCTGGAATGTCTGGATGCTCTATTCATGGGAAGAAAAGGAACTTTCTTGCTGGACCACGTTCTCCAGCAGCAGTGCAGAGATTGTAGGGAGAGCACGGAACCACAGCAGTGGGAATGCAGAGCTCTGACCCAGGGAAAAGCCTATTTAAGGATGGGGAAGATGGATGCAGAGAGGACAGTGTTCAACCTCCCAGTGGCTCTGTCCATGGACAGATGCTTCCCGAGGTGTTCCTGCTGCTGGGACATGACAAAAATGCTGCTGGCCAGGAACCCTCCCTGCAGCAGCAGCAGCAGCAGCAGCAGCTCTCTGGCAGAAGACAAAACAGCACAACGTTGCTAGAAATTACATTAGGCTTTTTTCCACAAAACCCCTTCCTACTTGTCCTGCAAACAGCTTGTAAGGACCTCAAAAACCCCCACTGTGGCAAGGTCCTTTTCTTCCTGACACATCCCAATTTGTATTTTCGGGTCCCCTGACCAGCCACCTCTGTACATGCTCAATTGCTTTAAATTATTAGAGGCCCTGGTCTGTTCTGCTGTATATGTTGATGTCTGGGCATTAAATATTTATGGAAAGATTCATTATTTGGGCATTAAATATTAACTCACATGAGGGAATGAGTTCAGTGATTTGTGTTTGTTTTTTATGAATCGCCTTGGAATTGAAAGTGTCTGGTTTCCAAAGGGGGGTGCTCGGGGTAGCTGGTGCTTCACTCCTGGATTTTTGGTGGAATTGCTCCTTGTCTGGCAGGAGCAACAGTCCTTCAGACATCCTTTCTCCCATGGCCCCTGGCTGCCTGTGCCCTGGAGATTTACTTTGCTATCAATATCTTTTGTTTTGTTTACAAACGCTGCAGTTTTAGACAGCTTCCTTCTTCCCCCTCTGGCCCCCTCCATCACAAGTCTCTCCACACACTCACACAGGAGAGACTGAAGATGCTCAAGTATCAATATAATTGTGTTACCAGGAGCTGTCTCCTTGTGCTCTGTCTCTTTAAGTGAAGTTTATGGCCTAAAAAGTAATTGATTTGCAACGGTATTTAAGACAAGAGCTGGAGGATACTGCTGTGCTCTTCTGCAACATAGTAGCCCGGAGAAAACCATTGCTAAAGCAAAAACATCGACTTTTTTTTTTTTGTGATGTGGTCTCTTCTGATGCACCCATCAGGGGTGAAGTCTGCTCTATTTTTATGGAATTGTCTGCTATTTTTACAAAGGTAGTTTGGACACTGTTCAATCCTGCAAGCTGAGCTGTGGTTCAGGCAATGGGTGAAAGTTTTGCCTGGGATTAGATTTTAGCTTGTTTTCTTGAGTTTTTTTATTATTATTTTTTTGTGGTTTCTTTCTTTCTTTGTATTTTTTTTCCCCAAGGAAAGGCAGTTTTAGAAAGAGTCAGGCAAGGCTGGAGAATCTGCTGAGGTTCAGCTACCTGGTGTATAATGGCACGATGGGAGGGATAAATACATCCTTGATTGTGGGTAGGGACAATGCCAAGCCAGTATTAGGGGGTAGGATTAGACCAGGAAGATGGG
Source organism: Lonchura striata (assembly GCF_050655825.1). Taxonomy (NCBI): domain Eukaryota; kingdom Metazoa; phylum Chordata; class Aves; order Passeriformes; family Estrildidae; genus Lonchura; species Lonchura striata. The sequence continues at coordinate 5,464,090 of NC_140719.1, read as the reverse complement.
AAGATTTTCCTAATACACTTGAGCCCTTTGTACAATCACTCTGTTGGACAAACTGTAAATTGGAGTGAGGACATAAAAGTCCCAAACCAATGGCAAATCTCGTTTTTTCAGTAGGGTTTGAATCTGTCCTGCTCTCTGTGGAGCAGGAATACAGAAGTGGTTGGGTATTTTAGCTCAAAAAAATCAGACCAGGATAATTTCAGTAACAACCTGAGCAGCCAAATGAAGCAAACTCTCCTTGCAGCCCACAGGGCTCGATGGAATCCCCTCCCCAGGAATTTCAGAGCAGAGCCATTTCCCTGGGCTGAAATATGAAGGGATTCAGATTAGTTGCTGCTACAGGAGGAACAGCAACAGGCAAAATGATCAAGATAATAGTCAAATCGACCATTTTGTGCAAAGACCTCTGTCAACAGCAAGTGCAACTTCTCAGGGAGAATCAAACTGCCTGAAATGGGAACTTTCCAGAAATTCACCTACAGAGTTCATCAAGTCTCCCTGGATATAGATGCCCATGGTGAGATATTTGTGGTGACTTCCCAGTGTTATGTGCCATGAGAAATCCTTTCCTGGGAGGGGTGGCACTGATGTATCCAAATTCAGGGTGCAACAAGGACGAGGCTGCAGCGACATTTCCAAACTTGCTCTTTTCTGACATAACTTCCTAAGGGAACATCTATTCTATATTTTGACCCACGTAAATTTTCCTTCTTAAAATCAAGGAGTTTGATGCACACTTTCAACACCTGCAATGGGAACTGGATGCCCTCTGTGAGACAGATCCCTTCAGAACTTCAAGCCTAGACACAAAGTTATGGATGAATAAAAACTACTTCATCCAGTCACATCAGAGATCAAGCCCAGACTGGGAAGTTCCTAAAAAATGGAAAACAAGTAAGGGCCTTGTTCTGCCTGGCTCCCTGCTGCCCAGCACTTGCTGGTTTGTTCTGCAGGACCCTCCAGTGGGGCACTGTGGAAGCAGCTGCAGCTCCACAGGAGCAGGAGGGGATCAGGAGATGTTCATAGTGGTGACCATTTCTTCCCATGGCCTGGCATTTGGGAAGCTTTGCCTTCCCAGGAAATACAGAGCTCTGAGTGTCATTCCCTATTTCTACAACAGTGGGCACAGGAGCTTCAGGAATTAAAGGTTTTTGCAGTTTCTTTGCTGGACTTCCTGTTCTGTTTACGTATTATAATTATTTCTGTCAATTTTTTTAAGCTGTCACCTGCAAATTTCCTTTCTCCTGTTGCAAGCTGTGACAAATTGTCTGTGTCCCTCTTCCTTCTCCACCTTAAGGGGAGCCTACTCCTCCCCACCTTAATCTTTTATATACTTACTGAATAATAACCTTTTCTGGTCATTTACTCAGGAAGGATTTGTCATTCCAATATTTCATTAATCCTGTAACATAAAGCCCAAAAGATATGTACATGGGTGAGCAGCAGCAAATAATTCCTCCTGTAGCCTTCTCAGCTTAAATACAGCACACCCTGTGTAGGAGCAGATAAGTTTGGAAGTGTCAAACCCACACTTTTCCACCACTTTTGGGAACCACTGACATTTTTTTTTACGAGAGTGATAATCAGGCATTAGAAGGAGACAAGGGGATTCCAGCAGATCAAAACTCTGTCTGCAGGAAACATCAAGCCACTCAGAAAATGATGTAATTCCAGGCAAATGTAATTTATGCCTGCAATTTTGGTTAATCCCTGTGCCATATGGATCAAGGGACTGCTCTGAAAGGTGCCAGAGATGTTCCCTGCCTGCTGCTCAGGGCACTGTCCCTCTTACAAGTGGTTTTCTTAGGAATGTTCCCACTCTCTCAAGCACCTGGGGAAAAATGCTTTTCTGGGATTGTTACAGAACCTCCTGGGGAAAAGACAAATCAGACCTTTTATCTGCTTTTCTGCTTGCCACAAGCTAGTCCCAGCTTCTAACCACTAAAGGCACTTCTGCTCCTCTCTGCTCTGTCAAAGGACTTAAGATGATCAATTTATAATGTCTACAGAGTGCCAGTATGAAAAGATCTGAAAATGCCTTGGATGAAAAGATGCTGTAAAAAAAAAAATAAATAAATAAAAATCTTTACCCTGATAGACTGATTACAATCTATTGTGCCATGGATTAGTGGGTGAGTATTTATTCAGCTTATTTTTTATTCCTATGTACAGATGCTCTGGACCACAATGACCTCTTTGAAGTCATTATTGGCTCTTGCATCCCTGAGTAGCACAGAGGGCACATTAATAAGCTGTGTATAGAAAGAGACAATGAAGTCCCCAAGAAGTCATTAAGAGTCTATTGTGTCAGTCTGACTGTAGCCCACAAAGGACACCAAATCTGAAAGCTAAAAATATCCTTTGGAAATGCTGTTGACACAGTTATTTCACATTGGCAGCAACATCCTCCCCACATACACACACACTCCCCCTGCTAGTCCTGCTCAGAGCAGTGAATATTCTGGGAATATTTGTCTTTTCTTGGGATTCAGTCATGTCCAAATGGCTCTGTCTGCACAGCTTGATCAGTGAAGTCCAACACACAAGAGAAACTTCATTTCCCCCTCATTTTCCCCTCAAGACTGCAGTCCCCATGTCTTGCGGTGATTTATGATGATACTTTATTCCCTAATCATCTACTTTATGCTCAGAAATGTCTGTGGAATCTTAAGATGAACCAGGGGCAGGGCTGGAGCCTGGAAATGCTGGGCACAGGCTCTGTTCAATCTTTCTCTCCAGCGTGCTCTGGACAGTGCAGACCAGGGATGCTGCAGTGTTCCTTTCGTTGGATTGATTTTTTTTGCTAGCTCAAAGCAAGAAGTTTTTTTTCCTCCCCTTCCCCTAGCATGGAGGCTGTACCAGGAATTCTCTCAGCGGATTTTTGGGTTCTTTTGTTCCCTTGAACAGTTTTTGGCTTGGCTTGTTTTTTTCTTTTCAGCCTATCCGGGAGCCGGCGGGGCCGCCCCAAACCCGAGACCTTGGAGGAGCTGAGTCAACCAGAGAAAGGGCTTTAAAATCCTCCAATTCTGGCTGCTGTGAGGAGGAGAACCACACCAGAAATTCAACAGGTTTCCCATCTGTTCTGCTCCAGGCTGCTGTGTGAGCTCCTCTTCCCATCCCAGAGATGAAAGGACCATCACCATTTTGCTTTCCAGGCCATGTGGTCAGACCGTGTATTTTCCTTCTCTGTGCATTTTTTTTTTTTTTTGAGTTTTTTTTTGGTTTTTTTGTTCTGTTGTGGGTGTGTGTGTGGAGGGTAAGTTTCTGGGAATTCATATCTAGCAGTTCTTCAATCCTTTTTTGTGCCTTGTGGGCACCCCCTCTTGAAACGTAAATTTTAAAGAATTTAGAGATTTTAGAGGAGCTAAGATTTTAGTTAGAAATAAGCCTTACTAGAGTTAATTAAAATAATAATAATAATAAATGAGTAGGCCTAGATGAAGTAAGGAGTTAGTAGTTAACTAATAATTGATTGCTTGTCAGCACAATGTTTAGTTAGCTGGGTTTATAATGAAGAATATAAACTGGCAAATAGCTTTTAGGAACATCAGACAATTGTGGGCCTCCTCTGTTCTGAAACCAATTGAGGACAAAGAATGGGAGTTCTACCAAGAGTTCATTTGTCATATTGGCATTGAAAAGGTAGAAAGGTCAGAAGGAGGAAGACTTCATTGACTTCCTCATTTTGGGACCCCTCCCCATGGAAGGGACACAGACCCATTTCAAGGAACAAACCACACATGCTGAATGGCTTTTGGAGTGATTGGCATAGGAAGTGAGGGATGGGATGTACCAAAATGATGAATATGCATTTGTATTTTGAGTATTCAATACTTGTATGGATAAAAAGCCTCTGTAATCACCTGGAAGGTGCAGTGTGGATTTGGGAGATCCCACACACAATAAACACACACTTTCTAACTTTAACCTGTTAGAGAGTTTTTGTCTGTCACAGTTGGATACCAGCACTAGATCAATATCCATATATTTTTAATAAATCATTCTTCCTTTCTTTTTTTTTTTTTTTTTTTTTTGTTAATGAACTTTTTTTTTTTTCCCCACTTTCACCTGCTTGTATCAATTTCTCTCATTGGCAGAAGAAAAGGCAGTTATTGAAGCCCTTTTCTCTTTAGAAGAAATGGTCATTCCAGGGCATTTCCTCCTGAAATTTGCCTCCAAAACTGAAACACCCCACAGAGTGAAATGCTGCACAAATAAATACCCAGCTGGAGACTGCTGCTGTGCCAAAGGGCTGTGGCACAGAAGTTCAGGACAGGAAAAGATGGGAAGGAAACGGGCACTCGCTGTGTTCTGTGCTTTTTGGAGCCTCTCACCAAAGCAGATTTCTGTGTCTGAGCAAATGTCAAGAGGGAGACTTCTCACTCCAGCAGCAGAGGAGCAGCCCGTGTGGATTTTCGGGCAGTCTGCATCCCAAGAGCTGGCTGGGACACACCAAGGACTCGGTCCCAGAGGTAACAAACCTCAGCTGGCTCCCAGCTCTTGCTCTGTGCTCTCTGCAGGCTCCAGACATCACTGTATTTTATGGTGTTCCTCACCATTTCTGGGTTTAAAGACAATGTTTCTTTTTTCTAAACGGAAGCTGGAATCTTATTGTTGCTAATCATAACCAGGACATGCACAGCAACGTATGTTCAGCCTTTATTTTAATCTGGAGGAATCCTAAACTAAGAGCAAAGTTCCTATCCTTAATCCAGTTGTCATGGTTGATGCAAATAAATGACACAACTCCCTTCAATGGCTCAGTTTTATTAAAAAAAAAAACTAAAATCCAACACAGCACAGTTACCCAGATACCTAAAACCAGTCTGAATATGACAGATATTTTAATAGAGGGCTTGAAAAGTCCTTTAATGGGTCTCATCTCACCCTAACACACTCTGATCCTGCAAAGAGAGGTTGCAGACTATAAATGGTCACTATGACAAGCAAAGAGAAAGGTGGGAATTGATGTAAAATCCAGTTCTGCTTTTCCTTTTCCCATTTAAAAGGATAAGGGACAAGATTATTCCATGCCTTTCTTGGCTGTGGAGTCTCCAATACTGCATCTAACTCATGCTGAGTAATGTGTATTGATTGCTTTGTTACCAGCTTTATTGTTCAGTCCATCACCAATAAAAAGTTTATGTAAAACAAGAGCAAAAGGAAGCAAAGGAGAGAAAGTGACTGGAGAGTGCAAATGCACATGAGGAGTAAATGCTGCTTTTATTTCCATACAGATATGCTGTGCCCAAATTTTAGCAGCAGGAATTTATTTCTCATCACTCTGTTTCAAAGCCTTCAGAGAAGTGGGGTTTTTTTGTTCATTTGCTGGTTTTTGGTTTTAGGTTTTAGGGTTTTTTACTTGTCCATGTTCAAGTATTTTTAGGGAAATAAAGTACCAGGAGAGAAAGGGAAAACCAGGTGAGGATGATGAATTTGCTTAAGAAAAGGAATGGCTGAGAGTTTTGCTGTGGTTAAAAGGAAAGGAAAAGGAAATAATTGCCTGAGAGTTTTTAGGGCTGGGTTTCTCTATGCATGACACAGGTGATGAGTGTAATCACCATCTTTCTCAGAGGTTTCTGGGCTGAAAACAATTTAATTTCCATGGCCAAATATTATTGTATGCTGTGGCCTTGGTTAGGAACATAAATAAAATGGAGATAGAGATAATTTTGTAGAGGGTGGTGCTCCCCTGGCCCATCAGTCTGGCTGAGATCCACCCAGTTTGCTTCTTCAACTCTGGAACCGCCCTTTCCAGGCAGGTATGGAAATAAATCCAGGGGATAAAGGAAGGTTTGCTGATTGAAGCAGACCCAGCAGGACCCTGCTGGGGCTTGGTACCAGCAGGGTGGCACTGCCAAAGGGCTGTGGGTGCTGTGGGTGCACCCTGGGGGCTCCTGCTGAGCCCAGCCCTCCCTTGGAGCTGCCTTTGCTGCCAGATTTCCCCGCAGAGCATCCCAAGGACATTTATCAGTCTCGGTTCTTGCGGTTCCATTAACTTTTCCTGGCTTCAGACAATAAAGCTGGGGAGTTAATTTCATTCATTTAAGCGGTGGGAAGGGGGTGGGGATGAAAAATACTCTGAATGCATTTTATTGGAAGCTGATGGATCCAGGGTGCCGTGCTCACATCCCCGCCACAGTCAGCAGTGTCAGCACTCACCAGCAGCTCCAGCCCTGCAAATAATGACTCACTTGCTTCAGTGGTCAAACTGAAGACAAGGCATGAAATAAAAAGTGTGTTTCAAGGTTATTCAACAAGAGGTTTTGACCCAAACCTGAAAGTTAGCTTTTTTAATTTAAGACATTTATTTATGTCTTCTTTTTTGGGTTGTTTTTGTTTTCTTTCCCAAGCAACAGAAGTGTCAGTTTAAAAAGAAAGTGTTATTTCAGAAGGAAAGGTGGAAGCATTCTGTTAGGAAACAGAAATGTGGGAAAATGTTTTGACCTCTCTTTCTCTTTATTTTAACTTTGTATTTTTGTCCTAGATGAAATTCTTCACATGCTGTGTCTGCAACTGAATAGTTCTGCTAATCACTTCCCCCAGACTGCTTATTTTGGTGAATGAGACATTTTCACAAGGAATACTGGCTTCATCTCTTCCCTTGATCCTGTGTTGTGGTTTGACCTGGCCAAACCTCAGGCACCCACAAAAGTCGTTCGCTCACCTTCTCTTGCTCTCAGTTGGGCAAAAGAGAGGGAAAAATATTAACTGAGGGCTCGTGAGTTGAGATGAGGGTTGGGAGAAAACATTTTTGGCAAAGCAGAGCAAAAGCAGTGCCAGGGCTGCTACCTCTACCGAAATACAACAAAAAAACACAACCATAGAAAGCTGTGCAGGAAGGATGGAGAGAGAAAAGAGAGGGGATGCCAAAAAACCCTACAGTTCCAAAGCTGGGAGATTTGGTGCAAAATAAACTCCTGGCAGTGGGATTTTGCCAAAGCCTGATGGGTGGCAGGTGCCACCTGGGACATGAGGAATGAGGGATTTAATCTTGCTGCAGAACCCAACCTGTGCCAGCTCTAACCTGTCCTGTACCTGCTCCCACCTTATTTCCATAGGTGCAGCAAATCCCTTCCCCTGCCTCGGGAACAAGAGGCTTTTAGTGTGTTTGAGTGAGCAAAAACCCAAATGATTCTCTTCCTAATTAGCCTAATGAGCCTTTTGGCTCTCTCATGATGACAAGTAAATGAATTTGCCCTTTGCTTGACAAGTTCTTATGGGAATGATCTGAAGCCTTTCGTAACAATGCATCAAAAGTACAAAGTCATTAAAAACCGTTGTCCAACTATGAAATTAGTTATTGATTAATATTGCTTCCACACAGCCATATTGTTCATTAAAAAAAAAAGAGATTAAAAAAGCATTCTAATGTTCATATTTCTTCATGAAAGAGGTTATTGAAATGTGGAAAACATTTGAGATCCTGAGGTCATGTATGTCTGTACTTCTGTGCTCAGGCAAATTCATTTTATTAATTTCATATTCACAGGAGTTTTTCACATGGAAAAAGTTGTTGATCACTGTAAACACCTGGACTGATCTCATCTTGCTGTGCCCTTTCCCAGCTGAAGAGAGCAGCTTCTTCTGGGAGAAGCTTTACAAAACAGAGCTGAACAAGTCCAGCTGTGATCACAGGGAGTTTGTCATCTCCCAGGCTGGGATGCACAGTTAAAACACGAACAGAGGGCTCCTGAAAGAGGCTGGAAGACCCCTGCCCTGTGAACAAAGCCAGGAAATAACAGCCATATCAAGAGTTACTAGGGGCCAAAGGAGGGGTGTCAGAGGGAGCAAGAGCACAAACAGCCTGTGTGTACTGGTCTGGCTCCACCAGGATGATTCCACGGTCACCCAAACAGGTCAAGAGCTGTGTCTGCACTGCACTTTTGTTCCAGTCAGCCTCCAGAATCCCTCAGTCTCTCAAGTGAGAGGAAGGAAAATGATGTAGAAGGGGGAAAGAAAAGGAATCAGTGAAGCAGTGCTTGGAATCACACTAACCAGAAAGGGTTTTTTTAACATTGTGCTGGTCAATGAAGTGAAGTGACTGGCTTATCACAGTGCTGTGAATTTATTTGTTTAAAATCATAACTCATTTTGTTATCTCCTTCCTTCCACAGAAGTGCCATTTGTCAGAATACGAAAAAATTCCAAGTGCAGTTTAGGTTCCACTTCACTCTGAGGTCATTTCCAGGAAGCATTCATTTGTGGGCTGAGTGGATCAGAAGTTTTCCAAAATATAGTGGCTATTTCCACATAAATATCTACTTCCTGAAACCAACATGCCTGACAGGAAAAAAAGAAAAAAAGAAAGCATATTTCCCTGAAAATTCAGTTCTAGGAGGAGTCTGGCCCAACAAATGGCACAGTTATAATATTGTTCCTCCGTTATAATTGCTTCAGAATCATTACTCTTGTATTTCATCCTCAGCTGATTAGTCCCTCAGCTCAATTGCTTTGAAACAAATAAAATACCATCTATTTGTGTTTTTGCTTCTGTGGGGAAAAAAATCTGCTTATTGTGGTAAACTAAATAGATTGGTTTTGTCTGTGCAGGGTTTTGTTTTAAAGAATGGAATAATTTTGCTGGAACTGAAATTCGGATTTTTCAGGCTCTCTAATGAAATTCTTCTATTGTATGTTGAATTGGGAAACAGTCTGGACAGCTGATATTAAACAGCTCTGGAAGCTTTAGCTGAGGTTTAGAATCATAGAATCCCAGAATGGTTTGGGTTGGAAGAGATATTAAAGCCCATCTCATCCCACTCCCTGCCATGGCAGGGACCCCTCCCACTGTCCCAGGCTGCTCCCAGCCCTGTCCAGCCTGGCCTTGGACACTGCCAGGGATCCAGGGGCAGCCACAGCTGCTCTGGGCACCTGTGCCAGGGCCTCAGCACCCACATGGGGAAGAATTTCTCCCTAATATCAAACCTAAACCCACTCTCTGGTCATTTGAAGCCATTCCCCCTTGTCCTGTCCCTCCATCCCGCATCAGTTGTCTCTCTCCTTTTCTTGTAGCTCCTTCAGGCCCTGCAAGGTCACAGTTGTGACACCCCAAAACTTCTCCTCTCCAGGTGAGCAATCCCAGCCTTCTCTCCCTCTGATCCCCCTGGTGCCTGCTCTGGATCTCTCAGGCATCTCCAGCTCCTCCTTGTGCTCTGACCACAACCATCCGAGAAATTCTGTACTAAAAATGTTTAGTCCTTGCCCTCTTTTTTCAGCACAAGGTGTTCAGGCACTCTGGAAAAGTTTGAGATAGTCACCCAATGTGAAGCTTATCACGTTTGCCCATTATTTCTTATCAAATCTGAAATATGCCAGGCATCATTTAGCCTGAGATATTTGGCATTTCACAACCCCTGGCTGCCTGTCACTCAAACACAGGTGATGGGCACTTCAAAGAAGACCAAGGTGCAGTTTTCAGCAGCTTTTTATAAATTTCTTTGGACCCACATTTTTTACGTGGAAGCCCTCTAGGGGCTTGAATTAAAGCTTGAATTTCTGATAAATTTCCATGCATTATTAACCTAATTGGACACAACATATACTCTGAGACTCTCATTAATATTTTTTAACACGTTGCAGCATCTTTACTCTTGAGCAATCAACCGAATTTTCATCTCCATAAAAATTGGCTTCTTATAACCAGACAATATCCAATCATTTCCAGTCCATAAGGTAAATTTCCTATATATTCTTTCCATTTTGCAGTTTTCTCACCAATCAGCACAATAATTTTCACCCTATGGATTATTTCTCCATAAACCTTGCCAGAAGCTGCCTGGGAAGGATGGAAACTTGAGTTGGAAGACACATTAAAGAGAGAATCTCAGGCTAAATGAATTCTCTTTTTAACAGAATTATTCCATTTATTCCCATGATTTCTACTCTTTACTGATTCTAATAATCTTCAAAATAAATAAATTAATTGCAGTATGGTAATAATATACCAATGATATAATATTTACCAATATTATTAAATAGTACTGCAGCCCACTTGTTGTTAAGTCATTTTGTGGTTAATTTATATGTGCAGCAGGAACAATTTGGAGTCCAACACCTGAACATCACAGTCTGAGGTGATACAAGAAAACATGAAAGGAATGACCCTGAGCTAAAGTGATTAGTTGTGTTTGTTACGCGCATGGATGCAACAACAAAGTTAATCAGCCAGAACAATTATTAGGTAATTTTTTTTTTTAAATATAAACTTAGAGGTTTTTTTATTGTTATGATCTAAAATTGAACTATGTGTATTATTTTAAGTGGGTAGATTTTTGTTTGCATCCATGAAATTGCTACCATATTAACAAGATTTTCCAGACATTAATGGATTGATTTCTGTATAATTGTAACTATATTAATTCATCCCAATTACCTCTAAGTAAAATTTAAATTAAGTTAAATTGAAGAAATTAAAAATGTTTGAAAATCCTGCATGGAAACCTTGAGGCATCACAAGATTGTTGTTTCTCATCTCTAATATCATTAATTCTGCAACAGAAGGAGTCTTGGCTCTCCCAAGACTTGTAAACTGTTGTTTTCTGTACATTTCAAGCCAAACTTAGAGGTCTTTTCATTAATTCAATATGATTTTTTTTTTTCCCACTGATAGAAAAAGTGGTTTTGTCTATCTCTTCAGATCTGTTGGTTCCTTGTTGAGGAAGCTGATGCACAGAATGTGGAGATGTTCAGCCATGAAGAGGAGTTTCACACAGGCTGGAAGCTCTGCCACTGCTCTGAAAGAGAGGGAACAACCACGACAGACACAGAGGCACCTTCTGTGTTGGAAACAACCACAGAGACTCAGAACCACCCAGAACTCCTGAGACAGCTCTTCTCCAGGGGGCAAAACTGCAGTGCCAGGGCCACCAAGAGCCCCAGCAGGGCTTGAAGGCAGATCCAGGCTGAAACACCTTTTACCTGATCTTGGCAAACACAGCTGTGTCCCAGCTCAGCCAGGTCCGTGTTGGGTATTGTCTCAGGCTGAAAGGTGTGGCTGGGTGTGTGTTCTATCACCATCTGCCAGAGCTGGGGCAGGTATCTGCTGTTCTTTGGGCACTTTTCTTTATCTCTCCCACAGCCAATCCTCCCTCCAGGAGATATCTGCTGTCAATGGGACATTAATTATTAATTATCTTCTGTTCATGGCCACTGAGTGTCCCTGCATGGCTGAGAAAATTCCAGCATCCCATGGGGAGAGGCTCTGCCAGGGGAGGAGCCAAACATTCCTACCTGGATCCAATCTGACCTGGGAACAGCACAGCAGCCTTTGCCCCCTGCATTCCCAGAGGAGCAGCTTTCTTCCCCTGCATTCCCAGAGGAGCAGCTTTCTTCCCCCTGCATTCCCAGAGGAGCAGCTTTCTTCCCCACTGCATTCCCAGAGGAGCAGCTTCCTTCCCCCTGCATTCCCAGAGGAGCAGCTTCCTTCCCCCTGCATTCCCAGAGGAGCCCAGGCCCATCTCCCCCATTCCTGGAGCTCCAGAGGAAAACTCCCCCCTTGTGCAGATCCTGCTCCAGCAGAAGCACAGCTGGCACTGCAGGAGGGCTGAGCCCCCCTGGGATGGGGCTGAGCCACCTCCCTGACCCACAGGGGGACAGGGCCTGCTCTGACTCTGGCTGTGGTTTGTTTTCTTTTCTTTTTTTTTTTTTTTTTTGTACTATTGCATTTGTATTTTTCATTTACCTAGTAGAGAATTGTTATTCCTATTCCCATATCTTTGCCTGGGAGCCTATTAATTTCAAGATAATTTGGAGGAAGGGGGTTTACGTTTTCCATATCAATGGAGGCTTCTGCCTTCCTTAGCAGACACCTGTCTGTTCTAACCAAGACATTTATGTTGGACTGGAAGAGTTTAAGCTGAAACTGCCTTCAGCAGGAACTTCCTCATGACCAAGTTCTTGCATTCCCAGAGTCAGAGGAGCTGTGCTGAGGTTTACATGCAATGAGAACCTGCAAGAGAACTGCTGCACATCTGAGAGGAATTTGGACACTTTGGGAAAGCGGGCATGTGTCAACTACACATGTTTTTCAGCTGTGTTTTTTGGGACTTTAACACCTGATATCAACAGGTATTTCAGCTCACTTGCATCTTATTTATTCATCTCATGGCTGGCTGCGCACTCTTCCAAAAGACTCCTCCAAAAATACAGATCTGGAGCTCCTGATTTCCAGATCACCCTGGGCTGGTTTGGTCTAAGGAGTCGCTGGGTGGCCTTGGTCTGCATCTCTGCTCATCTCTGTTCAGATGCTTGATAGGCTGCACTGATATGGAGAACAGAATTTATTAATAAAGGCTGCCAGCATATCCTGTCTTCTTTTCAACTGGAATTTTCCACTTGCACTGGTCTCTGTGGGCTTCAGGGGCTGTCCAGGTGGTCTGCTCTGAATTGAACAGCCTGAATCAGATAAAACACTCAGTTTAGATCATCTGTACCCTGCTAGAATTAGAGAGATGCAGGTCATACTGAGAACCAGCCAAAGCCATCCCCCTCCCTGCAGCAGAGTCATCCACATGAAGAGGAAGGTGCTCACAGGGAAGAGATGGTTTGCAGAAAGGTGTTCATTAATTGCAATTTTGTTCTGGACCCTCTGGTGAAGAGAGACACACTGGGAACAAATGGAAGTTTTGGAGTTGGGGAAAAAAAAAAAGGGAGGAAAAAGTTTTGCGTCTTAGAGCAGGGAAATAGTTTGAGGCTATGTTTTAATTAAAATGAATATCTGCACTATCTTAATGTTATTGCCAGTTAAGTGTAGCGGGGTGATTTAGAGTTCTGTAACACAATTATACTCCGGTAATGAAGCTCCGCAGAATTATCCCAGGAATTCAAAATGCAGAGGGGAGCAGTAGCTCTCATTTGTAACCATGTTACAGCCTCTATTGTTACAGTATTTTCTGTTTTCCTCCAAGATGAACTCAGTCGTGTTTAAGTCTCTGGTTACATTAAAGAGAAGCAGGGAGCAGTGACAGCAGCTGTTTTACTGCCCCTGGAGTGAATCCTTTCCAAAGGGATCCAACCTCCCAGCAGGAAGCTGTCCATGCTCCTGGTGTCTGCTGGGGACTGCTCACTCACTAGAAATATCCCATGTTCTGCAGGTGAGACCTCAGGCAAGATGTCTTGACAGGTGATGTGGAGCCTTTCAGAGTTGCTTCACGTCTTTACCTCTGCATCTGATTCCTTCTGGTGTGCCCAGGAGGTCCCATCTGCTTCTGGGCTCCTGATGGGATCCCTGCCATGGAAAAGAAGGGCAGCTCCCTGCTCAGCTTCATGCCCTTCCAGACACACAAAAACCATCCCTACATCTTCAGCTGTGCCCCAATACAGCCAAAGTTACACACACTGGAGTTATGTTTTTAGATTTAGATGTTGTGTTTGACCTCCAGAGTGTACCTGGGTCACTCCTGGGCTTGTGCCTCAATGGGCTTTGCCAAGTGAGCCACAAACATCCACATGCTGTGACAACACCACTCAAACAAGTCCAACCTCCTGTCCATCCACATAAATACTCATTTCTCCACCCTTAAGAAGAAATTTGCTCAGGCCCAGAACTGATTCAGCTCACAAGTCCTTCAAGACCACCACAAGTCTTTGCTTGGGTGAGATCCTGAGGTACAGAGTGGAAGGCATACACCCCAAAACCTGCTCTCCCTCCAGAACTCCTCACTCCGACTGAGGATGACCCAAGGTTTTGTTTCTGGAAATGGGAAATTTGTTTGGAAATGGCAAGAAGCCCTGGAAGTTTTAATTCTCATTGGAAACAAATTCGTTTGGTATTGAGGAAAGTTAAAACTGAATTTGAGGTAACTTCACCTGAGTTTTTGATTTGCAGCAAACAGATTAAAACCAGAAAGGAATCAATAAAATAATTAGCACAATCCTCAGGAACACCTCCAAACCCCTGTGGCAGACCCCAGCTCTCTGATTAATCAAAGAAAACAGAATTTGTATACTCTCTTCCTGCTTCTGTGAATTGTTTTGCGCAATTTCATATCACAGCTAAGATCCAGACAGTTCAAATGAGGCATATCTGTCAATTTTTCAGGATTTCCAGTATTCAAATCTAGCATCACATTCCTGAGATATGGACATTCTAGGTTCAGCCAGGTGTCACTTTTCAGGAAAAAAATAAAAATGGGAAATAAAAGCAAGTTTTAAAAATGTCCTGCTTTTCTGCTCTGTGGTTGAGTTTGAAACAAACTGGCATGAAAGAAATGTTTCAAACCTGAAATGTGCAGCATGTCTTACCTTTTCAAGAGGGAATGTTTCTATTTGCTTGCTTGAAACTAATTTTAGTTTGTCCAGTTCTTTCCAGTGGAGCCTTTTGCAGCCATGTTTCCCAGATCTTAGCAGTGAGAACAGCTCTTTCTTTCAGGCCCTGGACTGTTCACACTGAGCTCTGCTTTTCTGCCTTCAGGTCTTCTAAAATATTATCCAATGGGGCAAAATGCTGCTCAATGTGTGTAAAGACCTTGCCTTTCACCTCTAGGTCAATTCCACCTCTACGAGCCAAAAAATACAATTCTGCCTTTGTTCAGTTCTACCTGAGAAGTAAAGGCTGTCACCTCACAGCTTTGTGAAAACCCACAGCTCCAGCTCTGACTCGAGGCAGAAGCTCACTGTTAGCATAAAAAATAGGTCAGTCCATTTCCTGCAGAAAAACATTCCTCCTGCAAAGTTTTGGTCCCTCTCCAACCACTTGCTAAAAGCTCATGACCATGGAATAAAGGCTAAGGTCAAATGTCCTGGAGCTATGAGAAAATATCTCAGGATGCAGGTGTCCTTGGGCTCTGATTTAGGTTTCCATGTGTCTTACTGCATTTGCTTAATGATTTTCTAGGCACCTATGGCCATAGCATCTGGGCTGCTGCCACAAATTAAATGCAATCAGACATTAAATCAAACTGCCTCCAGCAGGCTGCAGAAACAGGGCTCCTCCAGCAGGCTGCTGCCACTGCTGGGCAGAGGGGACTCAGGAATGGCTCAGATTCATGCAAAGGTGCTGCTGAGAGGGTATATCTTGAAAAACCGGCACTGTGGATTACCAGGAAATCCACACTCCTGAACTTGAATTCTTCCTCTATGAATATCAGAGAAAATAAGGCCAGAATAGATCTCAAATTACTTAAATATTCTACAGCCTCACTATACAGTGAGCCTGCCCTAAGGCTTCCTTTCAGGCAGAATCCCAGGCATCATTTATGTAGCACAAGACCCTGAGGTTCCGACACTGGGACTTTGGTGTTTTATGGCTTCTTATTAGATATTTATTCTCTCAGCATGACCACTTGAATTTCCAGTAGCACATGGTGGGGGAGGTGGATACCTATCCCAGGCCACTGCCTGGTGGGGGTGTCTTCCCTTCTATTGGATCCCATTTGGGATTTTATATTCTATATGTTACTCTGGGAGCCAGACACATGCATGACCATATCAGCCTGAGTGCTAACAGCTGGAATGTATAAATTGTCTGATAGAAAGGAAGATTTATCAAGAAATTTTCCCAAACAGTATAATGTAAATTCAGCCCTGTTTCAGGGTGTGAAAAAAATGTCACATCTAGAAGTGTGACAGTATGAAGCGATATCTGATTCTGTGCTGGTTTGTCAAAATACCCCAAATAGCCAGATAACAATTCCATTTAATCCTCTTTATTGTGAGAGAGCGAGGGAGACTCTCAGGGCATGTAAAATCTGTCTGCATGTGTCCATCTGCTTGCAATAGCTCTACATGGCAGCTTGATTGGAAATTATTTGCATGGGAAGGAAAGGTCGCTGTCTCTGAAGGACAAAATCCGCCTCTCTGTCCAACAAACTCCGGGAGCCATTGGTCACCCTGGGATGACAGCTCTGAATTGCAGGGCAATGTTTGCTGCATTTATTTCTCCCAGTAATTCAGGAGGCGTGTATGAGTGGAGGAGGTGTCACACATTTGGCCGAGTTCGGGGTGTGACAGAGGCACCAGGCCACGGTCACCGCAAAAACGCTGAGGGATATTTACAGAACAGAAAAAAAAATCATCAGAAGCTGTTTACTGATTAAACTTGAAGCAAGCCCAGTCCTTCCAAAAGAGCAATCATCTGCTATTCATCACAGATTCCTGCAAGTCTGGATGTAAAGGCTGCTGCAAAGCTCAGGAAGTCCTTCATGCTCAAAGTCACTTTCTGCTGTTTGTGTTAATGATATGGGAGCCCTTAGGAGCCTTGTTTTAGCTTCTGGACAGAGAAGAAAATACACCAAATACAGGCAAAGAAGAGACAAAGGAACATCCCTTCTGTAGGGCCTCATGTGAGTGGCACAGCTCGGGAGCATCCCAGGGTCCCAGAGCCATTCTCCAACCCCCGGTACTGGGTCACACAGCACCTGTGGCTGGAGCCCAAATCTAATCAGCTACACCTTCAGGGGTGGTTAGGATGGAGTTGCAAACTTGCTGGATGAAGAAAAACACTCTCTCAGGTGAAAAACAAAAGAGGATTCAAGTTCATTCATATCTGAATGAAAATGAGATTTATCTTTTCCTTTCTAATTTTTCAGCTGGATTTACAGTTTAATGCACTTGAATTGTTCCTCCCTTCCAGCTTGGGATCCTGTTGGTCAAAGTGACCACACTTGGCAAACAGGGACAGTGAGCTTTGTGAACACAGGCAAGATGAAAAGAAAAGACCTCAAGTGGTATTTTATGGCCCCAGCCACTGTGCATTTCTTACTGTGGTTACTGAGAGTGGGCTGGGTATTAAAAAAAAAAATTTAAAAAATGGGGGGGGGGTCAAATATCTTCTGTCTTATGGAGATAGACAACAACCATCAAATATAGGTGTTTGTACTCACAATCCATGAAGCATTTCCAAACAGCAGCACTTCCACATGTATGGCTGGAAGGAAAAGGCAATAATTTGCTCTAACCTGTAGCTTGTACCTCTACTCTGGTCTGAAGATCAGAGTTTTCAGCAATACCACAGCTTGAAGGGTTAAATCCTATTGACTTTCCACATTAGCAACACAGTTCACCATGGTATTTTCTCCCCTTTTAGATGGTCATCTTCTATTTGGAAAAATAAATGAATTGGCAAGAGTTTTGTCCTGCTGTGTAGGTGGAACTGTCACACATTAAAACTGCCTTCAATCACCAGCAAAACTCAAAAGCAGCGATTTTCTTTCTCTGTTTCACCCTCAGTTTGAGGCCTCCAGCACACCTGTAACTGTGCTGGGGAAATTGCCTCCTTCCTTGAACATGAGCAACAACAGAAGGAAGAACAGTTTAGTACCGAGCATATAAAGACTCTAAAAGGGAGAACAAAGCAGAAATCCTTGGGAAATGCATTCCTGATGGAACAGATCCTGGGTTTGAAAGAAGTGCATTCTGCAGCACTGGGCTTGGAGAGAACACGAGTGGTGGATCTCAGCAGGAATGGATAATTCCAGAGCCCAGATCTCAGGGATGTCACCTCCAATGTCACCCACGTCACAGAGTTACGCTGCAGAGCCAGGAGAGGGCTTTGCTTGCTGGAACACAGGACGAGGTATGAGGGAACACGGTGTTTAAACCAACCTGAACAACGGCTCCCTGTGCACTCTGCAGCACGTCATTTAATCTCCCTGTGCTTCTCTCCTCTGCAGGCTGAGGACAATGCTCATTGTATGTACCAGGACACTGCACAGCTTCATCTGCTGGAATTATTGTTGCTCTTTGTAACTCCGGAGTGTTAGGAGAAGAGATAATGGAAGCACAAGTGAATTTCACCTTTGAGTGGGAGCCATTAAGCCTTGCTGGAGTCCTCTGATTTCAAAGACTTTTTATCTCTCCACTCCAGTGACAGATTAGACTTCAAGGATTAACGTTGCGCATAAACCTACACAGGGCTAATTTTTGGCCATGTTTCCCCTAGTCTTGCTATTTACCCTAGAGGAAAGAGAATATAGGAGTATTATTTGTGCCATTTTCCTAGTTGGAAATGTTTGCCTAAAAACACCTGTTGCTCCCACTTTCTGTCAGGGGTAGTGACATTGGCACTGACAGAAGTCAGGATTTTGCATCCCAAATCTTCATCTGAAGAGATTCATTGGAAGCCAGGGACAGCCTCATCCACAATTTTTTTTTTTTTTAATGGATGTTTACTACCCTTTGTGTTGTCTGTGGAGCCACTTTTGCATCCCCTGCTGATGGGGAGGTGCCCTGCCAGGGCTATAATCAGATAATATCTCCTGTTGTAGCAAAGTGTCAATCCTTCTCTTCACAGATGGCTGAATGCAAACCAAGTGTAGGGGTTGTCACTGGAGTTATTTGCTGCAGTCGGATGAGCAGGGAGGGCACACATGGCACACAAGCACAGGAACACTGGTGGGTTTGTGTCACTGCAGGTCCCCAGCTGGGTAATAATTAACATTGACTCCATGATTGCAGAAGACTGATCCATTGTTTATTATATCCTCTATACTATATTATACCATGCTTATTAAGAAATTCAGTAACCCTCACAGACAGACTTTGACCTAATTGGTCAATCCACCCAAACACCATCCAGTGTCCAGTTAAGAAATCACCTTTTGGTACACAAATCTCCATGGCACATTCCACACGTGCACAACAGCAGGTGCAGCAAGTGGTGATAAGAATTGTTTCTCATCCTTTTCTCTGATCTTCTCCCCAGGAAAATGCCTGGGAAAGCTGTGCCTGCTCTCTGTGACAGAGCTGCTGCCCCAGGTTTGCTCTCACACTCACACATCAAGTGCAGCTCATGTCCACAGCAAAACCTTCCCCAGAATCACTGCATGGCTCTGGTAGAGCTGATCTTGTGTGTCTGGTGGACACAGGGAGCTCCTGCCCAGGGCTTTGCCCGCTCAGAACTGCAGGGTGGACAGGGAAGATCTGCTCCAGAACACCTGGATAGGGTTGGAAGTACCAGGAGAGTGGACAGGGAGGTCCCCGTGAGAACCAGGAGTGAACCCTGGCAATCCCAACATTCTGCCAAGAGTTAGGGAATTCCATTCTCCATTCTTGCAGAAATTACCATTCTCCTCCAAAGCCACAGTTCTGTATGTTCTCAGCTGGCCTGAGCTGTGGGCCTGTCCTTGGTGGCACATTTCAAGCACTGTGGTGGGGTTGGAACCACTTTGTTTGTGGGGCAAAACCAGTGGAGTTTTCAGGTCTGTGGTTATCAGTCAATCTTGTCAAAGTGTTAAAAGTCAACAAAGCATAAACTCTTTGAAATGGAAAGCAGAATTTTGCAGAGAGCCCGGTCTGAAAGACTTGTGACCAAAAAAAATGGCATTTTTATTCATTAAAATTCAAATGCAGATAAATAAGCAACAGCCTCAGTGAGGATTATGGAACTTCAGTATTTATGAGGAAGCAGAAATTTTATAAATATTGAGATTGGCTATTTTCTACCTACATACCTTTTTTTTTTAGAAGAGTAATAACATTTGCTAGTCCAGCAATAAAACTATGCATTTATGCAGCAGCTTTCATCCAGAGATCTCCAAGTACTTTACTAACATTGGCTGCATGAAGCCTCACAGAGCTCTTACAGAGAAATAAGGAATTATTATTCCCAGTTTATAAATTGAGAAATGTTTGCAGAAGAAGATAAAGGAATCCTGTCCAGAGGCAAAGGCTGAGAATGTAGCAATGCTGTGGCAGAGCCTGGGAGCTGTTGCAGGAATTATTCTCCATCTGAGGGGCTCCACCAGTTTTAAAGATGTGTTTAGAGGGACAAAAGTTGCTGCAGGAGCTGATGGGCTGAACTTGGAGTGCATCACCACCTCACACCCACTGGCTGTGTGCTGTCATGGGTGACAATGAATGAGAGCAACTTATTCCTACAGATCAGCACCAATCTTGTATGAGTTAAATAAAGGGTACATCAGCTCAGAGCTATGTGCTAAATAACTCTGTGGCCTCATGTATTCAGTAAGATAGGGTATCTCTCCTTAGCAGAGAATCATGCCATGTAAATGTCACTTTTATGGATAAGGTCAATTTAAAATATGTTCCCAACAGCAGCAGCAGCCACAACAACAACAGCAGCATTAACAGCAAGATCAACAACAACTCAAATAATGTTTTAATAGTTGTCAGAGCTTCTCCTCTACAAGACTTTTAATGAAATTTGCCCCTGTATTAAAAAGAAATTCTGTCATAAATATAAGAAAGTAAAAGAGTGTCAAAATCCAGTGAAAGATAGGCTGAGTAGAACATGTGTTTTCATCAACTTCTACCATTTTAAAAAGGCAGAAAATTGATAGGACTGTTTTCTCTTAAAAAAAAAAAAATATCTTCCATTATATCAAAATATTGAACAGGAGGTTTGGGTCTTCCCCTGCCCAGATCTGGTCTTCAGAATTAGCCTCCACCAGTATCATAAAATCCCTCAGACAATCAGGAGGTTTCCTTTCTTAGATTAAATATTTTTGTGGGTTTGAATAATTTTTCTTCATTTCCCCCCCTTTTCCTTTTGGCTGTCTCTATGACTTGTCTTCAAGTGATCAAGATTACTGGGCTGGATAATATCCAGGCAATTAATTGGCAAAACTACAGTTAGGGTGATTAAGAAATTTTAATGGCTGAAGGGATGTTGATAATGAAGATGAGAATGATGACAAAAATGATGCTAATGAAGAAATTTGTCTATTTCTACACTTATTTTACTTGTCACCATCAGTGGCTATTTTGATGTAGTAGGTTCTGGCTCTGAGTTGCAACCCGTGTGTGTGCAGGGGGTGGAATTGCACTGTCCTGGAAATGCTCCTGTGGCCTTCTGGAAGCAGATTTCACACCACCATTGATGGAGGTACTGCTGTCTAGAATATCACATTTAATCTAAGGCCTTGTCTCTCACCCACTAATTTATATCAACCCCTTTCTTCCCATTTACATGTAACACCTCTTTAAATCAAGCAGGGGTGTCTTTTCCAGGGCTCTAAGTGGCAGGGAGCTCACAACATTCAGCTGTTGAAGGCATCAATTACTGCTGCTATTTAGAGTCACATCTCCATCAGAGTTTGAACACATCTTTGAAGTTTGCATCCATTGGGCTTTGCTGGAATGTTTTCACTTCAATTGAAGAGCATTTTGTTTACAAATCCCTTCCCCATGTAAGCACTGAGTGATGATGATGATCCAGTCATCACTGCTTTACTGCATGTGACACAACCAACATCTTCTCTTGGAAATTGGCATTTTTACTCCCTCAGCAAGGGCTGGAATCCAGCTGTCTGAGGCACGGGCAGCCTTTCTCCTGGCGTGCACAGATCACAGCTCTCAGCTGAAGTTATTAAAGAAAGTGATCCCGAGGGAGAGGTTGCAGGGAAAACTCATAGATATTTCCCCGTTTCTTTAGGACTTGCATGTCTGAATCTTGATTGTTTCTCTCCAGTTTCAAATAAAGCTGAATGTTGAGTCTGTCTTCTTTCATTTTGTTGGTCACTTGGTGGTTTATTTCCCCAGAAATCACATTCCTAACTGTGGAACATTGCTGGGATGGAGGAGGCAGGGGAAGAGAAGGCAGTACTGCAGCATTTTGTACTAACACAGCACTTTTTGTGCCTTGATTCCTCCATTGGCAAAGCCATCATTCCTTAAAATCCCATTTAAGCCAGGATTTTTGGTGTCCTGAATGCACTGAGCTCCCTGTTCAGGTCCCCAGACAGAGCAGGAGGCTGGAGGGGGCTCTTGTTTTGTTTTCCTGTGACCAATACCTGCCACACTGCTGCTTCTCTGCCCCTGATCCCCAGCTGATGGATCTGGCAGCACCCGAGAGGAAGGGTCAGAGTCCAATGGATTAATGGTGCTTTGATTGACTTGGTGATGTTTGATGTGTTGTAGATATGCTCAGGCAGTGGTTCCTGTCTCTTTATCTTCCCTGTGCAGCTGTGCTGACAGCTTTCCCAGTCCCCTCCTGAGCTGGCTTTGCAGCACCAGGAGTTTCTCAGGAGAAATATTTGCTCCTGGATTCTCTTTGTCATGCACACTGTGTAAGGAAGGGGCCCATGAATGCAGTAACCCATTTAGAAAGGGAGGAGGTTCACTTGCTCTTAAAGAAGAGAAGGATCCTTATTAAAAAATCCTGGTTGCAAAGCTTTAGGAATGCAAAAAACCTCAGTTGCTGCTCTGAAAAGTCACAATTCACCCTGACTGCTGATGCCAAGGACATCTCTCCTGTGTGCATTTCTGGTGTGATGGAACACTGATGTGTGGAAATGGTTTCCTACAACCCCTCTTTTCACACATGGGGGAGAAATTCTCACTCCAAGCTGCCAGGCAGAGCCTGTGCTTTCCACCAAGGCTTCATTTCATGTGTGGCCCTGCTGAAATGCATGGTCTAGAACACTGCACAGTTCTGGGCCCTCTTCCCAAGCCTGTGAGCGTGAGAGATGCTGGAGGTGTGAAGAGGGAAGTATGTGAGTCTTGGCATATCTGTTCAGGACAACAAATGACCTCTTGGAAAGATTCAAAGGCAGAAAAAATAAAAAAAAAAAATAATTTGACTCTGTAGCAATACTGGGAAAAGAAGCATATGATGGTTCCAGAGATAAAATAAAGTGTGTCACATCAGGATCCTAATCCCTAGGATTTGATAGGTACCAAATGTTTCTGTTCTTTCATGTAGTTTTACATGCAGCTCTCTTTATCCACCCATTTAATTGTTCAAGCTGTCCACAAAAATGGCAGGATATCTTACAAACTGGTAGCAGCTATAGCCTTGTGTGTCCAGGTAAAATGCCAATAAGGAAAAAAACATTATTGTATGAAGAGGGAAATTCAAGACTTCATAATTATCCCACAGAAAAACAGAAATATAATTTAAACTCTTTTTCTCCCATCCCCGATTGAAATATAAATGAAAAGATCTTCCCTGGACTGAATTGTGACTCTGTGTGTGTGTGGTTAATTCAGATTTCATCCTACATGGAGTCCTTGACTCACTGAGGCCATTTCTGATGTTCTGAAGATCAGCTGCACTACAAAGGGAGTGGAATTACATAAGATCACCAAAAATCAAATGTAAAAATAAGTGACCTCAGGAGGTCATCCAGTCCAGCCCTGCCGTAATTCTCCACCAGCTACTTCTAAACCTTTCCTGACAGATGTTGGTTCAACCTGCTTCTAAAAACCTCTGGTGGTTCCAATCTCACAAAAATCTATTCCAGCCCTTAACTGTCCTTTACTGTTGAATGTTTTCCCTTCATGTATAATATAAAATAAACAATTACCTGTGTTTTAGACATGAAAGATATACTTTTGGATGTTGAGACCACATTTCCAATTATGAAATCAGCATTTTCCAACCAGGCTGACTGGGCTGCAGGTCAGACATTCTTATGCTGATAAATTTTTCTTTCCCATACACAAACCCTTTTCATCTTTCTACCTGTTTATTGATATTTTCTCTCCTGTATGTCATATTATTCCTTGTTTATATGTCCATTCTTCTCCACATCTCTTGGGTTTGCCTGCTGTCATGGTTTGAAAGACAGGTGTCTGCTAAGGAAGGCATTCCCTTAGAATGGAAAAGATGACCTCCTTCCCTCCAAATTGCTATACTATTGAAATTAAGGGGCTTTCAAGCAAAGCTATGAGAAAATTACAGCTCGTTTCAGGAACTTATTAGGAACTTAATAGGAATAAGACACCCGTGCTTTCAATGCCTCCTCTCCCACGTCCCAACAGAGCAGTGAGAGCCCAGCCCAGGCAGCTGCAGCTCCTGATTTCTGATTTCTGAGTCAGCTCCAAGAGCTGATTTCTTGGAGCTGACGTCAAGGGGAGCTCTCAGTTTGTCCTACTGGCCCTTCCCTGAACTATCGATGTAAATATGTGACAAAAGCATCGCTCATGCAGGCTGCTGCACTGGGATGGAAACATGACATGTCCATAAAACATGATCTATGTGCAATCATCGCACGTATGCCTTCAGACAGGGCAGAGCAGTGACTTGCTAATTAAGTTTTACAATCCAGTGGTTGTGAGAAAGATAAAAACATGTCCCCGGTCAATCCATTACAAAGAGAACAGAACATCTGACCTTTTCATCCTGCCTTCCGTTCGCACTCGCTAGATCCATAACCTTTTCCAGCTGGAACAGAAAGTTCAATTAAGTTTTGTTGGCTTAGAAAACTGCCCATGTCCTGGAGAGTAGATTAGGCACTCAGGGGCTGCAATTATCCATCTGGTGCCACTTCAGCTGTAATATCTATATATTTATATACATACTGCCAGCCTTGCAAGGATAAACATTGTGCTGAGTTGCTCAGAGGAGGGTCACATTCCCTGTTGCTGGGGATTCCTTTGGTCCCCACATTCCAGCCCAAGATCTGTGCAGGGCAAACCCAGCATCACTCCTGGCACGCAGCCCCAGAGGGAGTGTGTCAAACAGGAAAGGGTTCAGCACATACCACCCAACCTTGCAGGTTTTCATCTCTGTCAATCCTCTGATTTATGGATCTGCACTTCCCCACAGTCCAGGAGAGGCATGCAGAAATCATTTAATCTCTGTTGAGAGAGGAATTTTATAAATACAGACACATGTATATATTAAATATAGTTAGCACTTCTGGGGACAACGAGCTTGGCCTTGGCAGATCACTCATGCAATTACATCCAAGATGAGTCCCTGACAGGGACCAGCCCATCAATCATCAGGGTGATCAATAACACCTGCAGTGCACACAATCAAACCTGATCAGCCTCACACAGCCTCGGGTGAGGGAATATCAGGGGTCCTCACCACACACACAGGTTGTACCTTCAAGGGCTCATTTGAAAGTTTGCTGAGGTGGGTTTTCCCTTTGGGGATGTTTGTTTGCAGAACTCCAGCTCTCTCTAAAAGAGAAGCAAGCACTCCTCAGATCATCACATTTCAGTTGGAACCCAGCCTTAAGAAAAGGATGCAATGGTGACATTATTTCCCAATAAATGACAAGGCCAGTGGCATTGCAGCTCATAACACAAGGCTCTGCCTTTATCAGGAGCTTTTAAAAAGGTGAACGTAAATTTTCCCTTATCCACTGGACCCCAGGCAAAGTAACAAACAAATAGCTGTGAGGACCACACACTGTCTGCTGTGGGGCAAGTGGCAGCAATTTAAGTCAGTACCATCAAAATATAGGTTGTCCTGCTCAAAACAATGGGAGAAGAAAGACTTATCACCCCCAGCAAAGGAGGAAAGCTGGGCTTCCTGCTTCACAAGCTGCCAGATGTGGAATATGTTATTTCTGGCCTACATCAGGGATCTTTCTTCAGGGCTTGGTGAGCGCAGATTTTGCTCATGGGGTCACCACAGTCATCAGGGCAAAGGACAAGTCGTCATGGGTCATAACATCATGGAATGGTTTGGGTTGGAAGGGACTTTAAAGATCACCTTGTTCCACCTCTGCCATGGCAGGGACACCTCCCACTGTCCCAGTTTGCTCCAAGCCCTGTCCAACCTGGCCTTGGGCACTGCCAGGGATCCAGGGGATCCTTGGACAACTGCTCTGGGCATCCTGTTCCAGGGCCTCCTCACTCTCACAATAAAGAATTTCTTCCATATACCTCACCTAAAGTTCCCTCTTTCACACTCTGTTCCTCTCAGCAGAAAAAAAATCTGTAACACATTAAAGAAATCGGCCACTGATTCCTCCCCTGACTTGCTGACCTGCATCTTTGCCTGGGGAAATTCAGACTCTCAGAGAGCTCCAGGGAACGGCTCTTCAGCAGCTCCTGTGAGAACCTTGATTTAATCTGCTCCAAAAGTTGTTCATTCCACCCTGCAGCACTCTGGTGACCACTTTCACCTTGATGCCATCATCTCTCAACTTCTTTTTCTTTTTCCTCCTTTCTCTTCCTACATGGGAAATAAATCACAGACTTCATCCTGCAGGAAGAACGTCCCCTAGCAAGGAGCTGCACCATGGGCCAGGAGGGTGCAGGGCCAGCTGCTCCTGATTCAGACTCCTGCAGGAGGAGTCTTGGATGCTGAGAATTTCAGATTTTCTCTGCTGACAGACTCTGACCCCCAGGAGAACACTGCATTGACCTGAGGCCGTGGAGAAGGCTCCCAAAATTAAATGATAGAACTGGGATTATGGCTGTGGAGTTGATTAGAATTGTGTAGTACCACCTAGTAAAAAATTTAGAGTTTAAGGTTTTAGAATAGAGTAATATATATAAAGCAAGATGGAGGTTTTAAGGCAGTGGCTGGTCCTTCTTCACCTCCTTCGCTATGGGTTTGGGGGTATTATGTAATTAGATTAAAAAGTCCTCATTGCAAGCCATGAGTTGTTAGGTTAAAAGTAAAAATAATTTAGGCATCATTTCTTAATTAGACAGTTTATCCT
Source organism: Lonchura striata (assembly GCF_050655825.1). Taxonomy (NCBI): domain Eukaryota; kingdom Metazoa; phylum Chordata; class Aves; order Passeriformes; family Estrildidae; genus Lonchura; species Lonchura striata. The sequence continues at coordinate 5,437,781 of NC_140719.1, read as the reverse complement.
TAAAAAACATGGTAGAAAGAGAGATACAGCTTCATTTTTAGTTTGTTAAAGTACTGTAGAGCTCACAGTTTGTACAAATGTAATATAAATAAAAGCAATCTCTATAATAAATATATAAATACATAAAATTAATATAATATAATATAATATAATATAATATAATATAATATAATATAATATAATATAATATAATATAATATAATATAATATAATATAATATAATATAATATAATATATATTAATGACAAATATGTATAATAATTATAAAAATAAAATATTGAAATAAATACAAATATTAAAATAAAAATTATAAATAAATGAAAATAAATATTAATTATCTAAAATACATTATTAAAAATAAACATAATGTAATATTATATTTATTAAAATAAATAACTGATAATATATAATATATAAATATAAGATATATATTATATATAATAATATATATTATAATAAACATATAAGTCCAAACAAGAAATACTGTCTCACACATTTAATCCCCTAGCAAAAAAGAAACAAAGACTCAACAGAGTCTGGCCTTGGTTTTGCCCCGATGCAGTTTGGTGGCACTGGCCCCAGCCAGGTGTGCCCCTCTTTCCCCAGGAAAGATCCTGTGGGAGCCCAGCACATCCCTCGGGCTGCCCTGGCTGTCCCCAGACCCTGGCAGGGGCTCAGAGACCTTGGCACGAAGTCAAAAACACCTGTGGCTTTGATTTTAGCCTGTGGGAAAAGCTGCCAACTCTGTGTGAGGAATTACAAGCCACAAGGGTTTGAGTAGTGTGGTAGTTGAATTAACACAGGGTGAAAAAGCAGAATTTTAGGGTTTTAAAATAAGGGGTTCAAAGGGACAAGATGGAGGGATTTGGGTGTGTCCTGACCTTCTTCTCCTTCTTCTTGCCCTCCATGTCTTGCTGTGATGGTGACACTTTTCTGTTGGTTTAAGGTAGGGACACACTGTCCAACATAAATTATAGATATTGGTACGTTATTGTAAACATAGCACAGGCAGTTTTTAGTGTAAAATGGTGACACCAACCCAAGGGGTGGGAGTCTGCCACAGACTGACCTGCTGGACAGACCCAGCTCCTTGGGAAAGCGTGTTAGAGATAAGAGAAAATAAACAACCTTCAGAAGCAGACCCTGTGCATTTCAACTTCTTCCTTGGCTGTGTGGGCTGGGAAATGAGGATTTTTACACTCCTGGGGTCACTTCGAGTGCCAGACCCCCGAGAGGATGGGATCCCACCCTGGCACAGCCTCCCTGAGTCTGCAGTTCCTCAGACTCCCACCCGCCCTGTGCTGTGCCTCATTAGCTGCTCAGCCCTTTGGGGCTGGGAGACAGGAGTGTGGCAGGAAGGTGCAAGCAGCCACTTTAATTGGGTGTTTAGAGCAAAAGCAGCAGTGGCAGCGCTGTCATTCTGGAGCTGGCTTACAAACAGGCAGTTTGAAAATCACTTCCTCCCGTCTGCACGGAGTTAAAGCTCCCAGAGAGCGAGCGAGCGTCTCGCTGAGCGTGGGGAAAGCAAACACAACAATAAAACGGTGTCTTTTCACTATGTGAGAGTTCCTGTGCTGGTTTCTGCACTCTGCCGTGGTTTATCCTCTGCCTTGGGGCTCTGCCAGGTTGGGACTGCCCTGCTTTTTCTCCTTACCCACCTTAGCCTTGTGCGTGATGACGATATTCACTTTCCCTGCCTTGTATCACCCTCCTCACTGGGACTTTCTGGCCTGGGCAGTCCATGACAGCTGCCAAAATGTGATGGGAAATGACAGATCAGCAGCCACATCACATCAGGCCAAAATGAGGAGACCTTTCCTGCTGGCCCTTATCTTACAGTCCCCTATAATCATCAGTTCCCAGGAAAGCAGGATATTTGCTTATTAGTTTTCATTCTGGTACTCTGTACTCAGTGTCTCTTAAAGGAAGGGGAACTAAAAAAGAAACCCCAACTTACTCAAAGCTGTCCTGAGATGTTCTGTCTGCACCTCTAAACACAGATGTGGATTTAGCTGTGTTGCTTAGGAACCTGCATCTGTGGCCTGTCTGGTCCCTTCATGTTTATTTAAAATCACATCTAATAGGAAAAGACACAGCCAGAAGGCTCAAGAGTGAAAGTTTACCAGGGTCACTGCTTCTGTCACCTGAACTATTTTCTGGTCTGTGCTTCCAAAAAACCCAAACAGCTTCCATACAAATTAGACAGAGAAACACAGGATTTCAGCTCAGCTGTCTCCCACCCAAGGTTTGTTCCCCTGCCCCAGGAAAGCAATCCTTGTGTTTGGTGGGCAGCATTATGCTGACACGTATCTTAACTTCACTAAAATGTCTTTTTTTTTCCTCCCTGCTGGGAAGATGTATTGATAGATAAGCAAAATAAATAGATTTTAACAGGGATACCAAATACCTGTCAGTCCTGGACAAACTGTGGCTGTGCTTGTGTGGATAAACCAGACCTGCCCTGGCACAGGGAGCCTGATGTACCTGGAGCAGCTCAGGTTTATTGTGTGAATTCCTCAGGTCACTGTGGGCATGGCTGGGCTCTGGCTGCCTTCAAGTGCACATGTGTGTGGGGTAGAGCTGTTCCCAGCATATCCAAGATTCCTACACAAATAACTCCCAGAAACAGATCCAGGTTCCAACTCCTTGTTAGCTTGTTGTTAACAAGGCACAAAAAGTCCAGGTGCAGATGTGATTTCCACCCTAGTCTGATGTGTCTTCACTTACATTTAAGCACAATTGCAGTATCCTTGCTGTTGTCTTCTCTTCTGCTGAAATAAAAATGAACTGGAACCAAAACTTGAAATCTAACAAATTCTGAATGTAATGGCTTCATAAATTGCAGACATGAGACAAGTGTGATTTATGGCTCTGCTGTTTTGTATAACCAGGGCCATAGATTTCTTCCAGTTACTGGTTTCTGCATGAACCTCAATTGAGTTATGGTTTAAGCAGGGACATGCAGCCTTTAACACTGGTATCAGGATGAGGAATCTAACCACATTCCCTGAAAACGATTTTCCAGTGATTCATCACTTTCACTGGAAAGCAGGTGACACTTTAATTCAGGCTTGAACTTCTCTAGCTCCTGATTGAAGTTAGAATTTCTATGGAGAGGCAGACAGAAACCAAAGGGAGGGAAATAGAGCTGTTGTGTCTGTATCTTTTTGCATATCTCATTTCCCATCACAGGATGAAGATGCAACAGCTGAAACTCTGAAATGAAAGGCTGTGTTGGGGATCCATTCAGCATAGTCACAAGCAGATCAGACACGAAATTCCATGAGTCTGATTCTGCTGATGTTTCCTGCCTGAATGGGAGACTCACAGCCTCCCCTTTGAGAGTAAATGAATTTCCAGTGTTAGAACCACACCTCTGATATTTTTGAAGTCTGTAAATAAAGCTTTTTTTAACTGAACACCCCAGCACTGAGCACAACCACGGGGGCTTGGAGTGATGTCTAATTTCTCAGCTTCCTGCACTGGGACTGATTGTTTTCCATGGCTCTTTGTGCTCTTAGTTTAGGAAAAATCAATACTTTCATGAACAAAATGAATCCCCCAGCTATCTATTTAGAGCAGGGCTACCTCCAGCTCTGTCACTTCTGCTATTCTCTTCACTGATCTCCAAGAAACTGGCACAGGTGTTAATCCAGCAGGATGGGATCCCTTTGCTCAGGAAGTGGAGGGCACAAGGTCAGCAGCATGGATTTTGAATGACCAAAAGGGTGGAATTTGGATGCCACCTGCTACTAAGTGCAATGTGACTTAATGGGAATTTTCAGGTTTAATTTTCCTTCCTATATCTGATTGCAAGGCAAAGAACTCCTAAAGTATAGAGGGGAGAAAGTCTTTACTGTATTTATGTCAGTTCAAAAGAGAAATAAAAATCAACCCCAACCACAAAAAGAGATGGTTTGCAGAAAATAAGGCTGTCAGTGTTTATTTTGACATTCATGGGAGAAAAAACAGGTTTGAGATGTCACTCATTTTCTCTGAAAGAAAAGTCAAGATTCAGGAGAAAAGGCTTTGAAAATAACATATTCCAAACCGATTCATTTCAGCTGTGTTTGGTTTGTTATCCTGGACATCTTGGTTTGGGGTGTAAAACAAACATTTTTTTCATCAGACTGCTGGCTCTTGGAAGGGTTCTCAGGGAGCAGCCAGGCCCCTTGGGTTCTGCATGGCTGGGGGTTAGCAGGAGCAATGGAGGAATTTTTTCCCCTTGAATTTCTGTGGAATGGCTGATTGCTGCTCCGTGTTCCCATGCAGAGGCCAGGGAGATCCACTGTCACCAAATCTGTGCTGGAGGAGGACAGGAGGCAAGTGTGCAATGGCTGGATTGAGGCATCATCCCCAGGAGGGATCAGAGGAACCTTTTGGCTGCACGTTTTCTGCTCCTGCTGTTTCTGGAAGGAATAGCTCCTGTGACAGAGCTGGGAGCCACCAGGTCCCATCCCTCCTGCTGCGGGCACGAGGAGCTCACGCTGGGCTCTGTGGGGGCCTCACTCAGCAGCGTGCTGGAATAAATCCATTTGATTTTCCCAGGGCACTCCGAATACCCTCCAACGACTGCTCATTGCTAAAACAAATCCTTATTTTTTTTATCTCCAGCTCTTCCCAGGTGCTTTCTTTTCAAACCCCAGGCCCGCTTGGCGCTCAGAGATGTTGCCTTAATTTGCTTCCCTCTTCCCAGGAAAAGAGGACGAGAGGAAACCATGAGGATTGTCCACTTGGAACAGCAGAAATACGTCACAGCCTTTCCCCATCCCAAACCAGCATCTCTTTCCTTTCCCCCACCCCATCATTCCCACCAATCCTCCCCAAAACAAACCCAAAATGATTGGGAAGCAGTGATCTCTGCAGGTAGGAAAGTGGCTCCTGAGCACAGGGAGTTATTTTTGGTGAGGTTTGAAGTGCCACATGACACAATCTTCACAAAATGCCAAGCAGCCAAAGCTGGAGCCACGTGCACCCAACCTCTTGCACTGAGGTAAAAATAAACCTTGATAAAAGGGCTGAGGAGGCTTAATGGGAAGTGGAAATGCAAAAAGGACAAAGCCAGGAAAACTCACTTGGGATGAGCCTTGGCGGGTCTGAAAGGACACAGTGTGATGGCTCTGCCTCTGCCTTGGTTTGAAAAGACAGGTTCTGCTAAGGAAGGCAGAAGCCTCCCTTGAAATGGAAAATGTAAACCCCCTCCCTCCAAATTATCTTGAAATTAAGGGGCTCTCAGGCAAAGATATGGGAATAGGAATAACAGTACTTTACTAGGAAAATTAAAATGCAAATGCAATAGTACAAAAAGAAGAAAACAGACCACTGCCAGAGTCAGAGCAGCCCTGTCCCCTGTGGGTCAGGGAGGTGGCTCAGCCCCATCCCAGGGGGGCTCAGCCCTCCTGCAGTGCCAGCTGTGCTTCTGCTGGAGCAGGATCCTGCACAAGGGGGGAGTTTTCCTCTGGAGCTCCAGGGCTGGGGGAGATGGGCCTGGGCTCCTCTGGGAATGCAGGGGGAAGGAAACTGCTCCTCTGGTAATGCAGGGGGAGGAAGCTGCTCCTCTGGGAATGCAGGGGGAGGAAGCTGCTCCTCTGGGAATGCAGGGGGAAGGAAGCTGCTCCTCTGGGAATGCAGGGGGAAGGAAGCTGCTCCTCTGGGAATGCAGGGGGAGGAAGCTGCTCCTCTGGGAATGCAGGGGGAGGAAGCTGCTCCTCTGGGAATGCAGGGGGAAGGAAGCTGCTCCTCTGGGAATGCAGGGGGAGGAAGCTGCTCCTCTGGGAATGCAGGGGGAAGAAAGCTGCTCCTCTGGGAATGCAGGGGGCAAAGGCTGCTGTGCTGTTCCCAGGTCAGATTGGATCCAGGTAGGAATGTTTGGCTCCTCCCCTGGGCAGAGCCTCTCCCCATGGGATGCTGGAATTTTCTCAGCTATGCAGGGACACTCAGTGGCCATGAACAGAAGATAATTAATAATTAATAATTAATGTCCCATTGACAGCAGATATCTCCTGGAGGGAGGATTGGCTGTGGGAGAGATAAAGAAAAGTGCCCAAAGAACAGCAGATGCCTGCCCCAGCTCTGGCAGATGGTGATAGAACACACACCCAGCCACACCTTTCAGCCTGAGACAGACTCTCCTCATTGTAGCCCTGGGTGCTACACCAGGGCCATGGCAACCATTTGGAAATGTTTGGAAGCAGTTCAGGAGTGTTGGGCAGGATGAGGCTGCCCACGAAGTCACCAGTGAAGACAAGACACCATGTGTGTCTGGGTGTGGCAGTAGCTTTGTCAGAGGCCACCAACAATTTATTTTCCCTTGTGTTACCCCTCAGTCCCACCACCATGAATGGGATTTTAATGCAGATGGAAAAACCCTATGCAGAATTCGGGCACATCAGCCAGAGCACTGGGGTCCTGTGTCTTCAGTACCTTGAACCTCAGGCTGCAAGTAATAAAAACCTCTCATGCTGGCTCTGTGGGTGCTTACAAGTTAAACCATGCTCAGGAATCATCCTACAAAATCTGTTTGAACCGTTTGAAAACCAATGTAGGGGGTTTCCATCTCTGGCTGTACAATTCCAGACACTGCTCTTTTAACCCATCAAGCTGACTGCCCTTTAATTTGAGCTTCTCCTGGGGATGCCTGTCTCAAAAGGCTAAGCAGGTTATGAGGCATCTTCATGTTCTCACTGTCATCTCATTCCCTATTTTCTTATATTTTTCCAGATATTTTTTGTCAAAGCTTCCTACAAAATGGCTGGCTCTGATAGAAAGAAAATCTCCACCACACAACAGCCCCAATCTCCAACATGGCAGGAGGTTTCTGGGTGAGAAAAAGGGAAACAAAAGGAAATAAATACCAAACCAGTGTATTTTCCCAGCCACAACACCCTTTTTGTGTCTGTATCTGTCCTGAGCAGTGATGGGCAGAGGTGACATCCTGCAGATGGCACTGAGGATATCTGATAGGAGCAGCATCCTGTTCTGGAGCCTGCACCATCCTCCTGCTGTGCCCTATCAAAGGAGGATTAAATCCTCCTCTAGTCTGGGACTGGGGCTGCTGTCAGGGTCTGGGAAGGTCAGGCTGTTTGTATTTTCCGTCTGCCTGATGGAGCAGGGCTCCTGGAGGCAGGATTTACAGGCAGCACTGCCAAGATGGAGCAGACCTGGGCTGGCCCGTGTCCCAGCTCTTCTCTCCAGGGCCACCTCCGGGGTTCTGAGCAGCCCCAGGCTCTGCTGAGCAGCCCTGTGAGCTCAGTGGGGCAGGAGGGACTCTGGAGGGGTCTCATGGGGGTGTCATGTAGGACTGTCATGCTGCCCAGCCCACCTGTGGCCCTTGCTTGTGCAGGATTGATGCTGAAGCACCAGCAATGCCCAGCAGCGAGAGACAAAACTCTGGCAGCAAAAAGAGCAGGAAGCAATGGGAAGACTCAGTGGTCTGAGGCTGGGAACAGCTCAAAGGAGAAGATGCATATGTTCTTCCTGCTGCCTGGCTCTGCAAATTCTCCCCTGCATGGTAATTCCCAGAAACACGATGGCTGATCAGCCCTGTCTGGGCTGGAGGGCACAGAAAGAGGCTGTGCCAGGCCCTGGGATGTCCTGAGCTCCCCCTGCCCCGTGGAGGAAGCAGAGGAGAGACAAAAAGGAAAGCTGGGATGAAAACTTTGCTGTCCCAGTATTGTCCTGGCTATGCAAACATTACGAGTCCTACTGAAAGGGCACCAGTGCTGGTTGATGGACGTGCAAACCCCTGCCCAAAGGAAAATGAGGTCCCAAAATCAGTAAAGCTGGGATCCTGAGAGGAAACGAGTGCGTGGCTCTGCTCAGGGCTGGCCCAAGAGCAGCAGTGGAAGGAAAACACAAAGTGACATGCTGGAAGGTCACAAGTGATTTATCCTGCTTTTATATCTGCAGGAGACATTTTTTCAAATGGAACTACGAGAGGAGGGATTAAAGAAATCCAATGAGAATAATTAGGAGTCCAGAGCAGAGAGTAGAGGTAGTGTGGCAGTTTCAGTTCTCACTTTGTGCTTCCCAGGACTGAGAACTTTCTCCTTCTGTTGAACATCCTCTTCCTGCCATAAATCCTAAAGCCCAGCAGCTGCTGCTCACCTTTCTTTCCTCACCCCAGCCCCAGCAAGGCTTTATGAGATTTCCCAGGGCTGAAAGGCTGAATTCCAGACAAGGAGGGGGTTGACAAGATGTCCCTTCCCATCCCAGCTATTCCATCCTGTGACTACTGGGATATTTCTGAGGAAAAAAACATAGAAAAGATACTGAGATGTGGGAAATGTCACGAGGTCATGGTGTCTGAAAAAGGAATAACAAATCAAGCAAGTGGTCCATTGTGATGGTGTAAAAAATGGGGGTTTGGTATTGAGATTGATGGACATCAAAATCTTCCCTGTTTCTCTTGGCATCTTTAATTTCAACACTGATGAACACTGACCAGGGACACCTTAAAATTTTAAGCTTACCTGACAGGGAGTGTGGACAAGGCTTTTACAGGATCAGGAGAGAGACACCAAATTTAAAAAAAAAAAAAAAGAAAAAGTTAAAAAGAGAGGAAAACCTGCCATCCCAAGCTTCAAGCTCTGTAACGCCACCCTGAGCTCCAGCCCTGGAATCACCTCCCTTTGCCTAACAATGCCCCCCAGGGCATTAACATTCAGAGTTAAACCTGGGGGAGGCAGCAGAACTCAGGGATCACAGAGGGAATGAACTCAGAGTCAGAGATGGACCTGAACCACACCCCTGGGTCAGAAGAGAACTCCCCTAAAGGACAAGCAGAGGGGTGGAATTCTGCAGCTCAGGCCAATCTATAATTCATTATGTATCCCTGGTATTTCTAAGAAGGCTACAGCTGTGATATTTAAATGCCAAACCTTTGTGCATTTTTAGGCTCAGACTTTGTTGCTTTTGAGAAACTGGAACAGTTTTTGCTCCTCCCTGCTCCCTGTTTAAAATGGAAAGGAAGAAAGCCCTGGCAGCATCCTAGAGAGGTTTAATTCTTGTTATTGTAACATCAAGGACATTTTGAATTAGAGAGTCTGGAGCTCAGAGCCAGCTGATGGCCAGTTCACCCTTTTCTCAAGGTGGCTCTTCACTGGGCAGAGAAAAATTGCTATTTTCTCCCCAGTACACACCCTGACAAGCTAAACTTTGTGATTTCCACAGCTGATGATTTCCACCAGATTTTTTCCCTATGGATGAGCAGAACAAGGAAGCATGAGCTGATATTACCAGCTGAGCAGATAAGGAGGATTGTGCAATGTACAGCATGAAACAGAGCAAGGGGGAAACAGAAGCAAGAGGTGGTGGCAGTGGAGGGGAAGCCAAATGAGAAGAAGTGTTTCAAACACTGTGTTGGTTTGAAAAGACAGGAGTCTGTGAAGGAAGGCAAGAGCCTCCTGTGAAATGGAAAAGGTAAACCCCCTCCCTCCAAATTACCACAATTTCAAAATTAAATGGCTCTCAGGCAAAGATATGGGAATGGGAATAACAGTTCTTTACCAGGAAAAAATTAAATAAAAAGAAAGAAAAAAATGTAATTAGTACAAACAAAACTAGTGATAGGGTCAGAAACCTGACACCCTGAGGAGTCAGGGTGTTGGTAATAGTCCAGTTAAATGGTGGCTGCTCCTCCTGGAGTGGCAGATGAAATGCTGCTGGAGCAGGGATCTGTAGCAGGGTGGAGTTTTCTCTGAAGGTCTGGGGATGGAGTAGCTGGGCCTGGTCTTCCTCTGGGGATCCAGCAGAAAAGAAGCTGCTCCTCTGGGAATCCAGCGAAGGGCTGCCCTGGTGTCCCAAAAATGCTGATTTTATGCAGGTAGGAGTGCTAGGCTCCTCCCTCTGGGTGGAGCATCTCCTCATGGGATGATGGAACTTTCCCAGCCATGCAGTGAGACATTCAATGGCCATTAACAGAAGATTCTCCCTGGAGGGAGTCATTGTTCTTGGAAGAGATAAGAAACCTGCCCAACCTCCAACAGATGGCAATAGAATCCATGCTGATCTTACAAGCCAAGACAAACACACAGGGGGTCAAGAGGACAGCAGAAGAGTTGCTGAGGTCCCTGGGCAACAGCAGAGGGGGTTGTGAGAGAGGTGCTGCAAACACAGACAGAAAATTATCTGAATTTCCAGCCTTCCCATGGATTTGGGTCCGATCATCCACACAGGGGCTGTGGCTCCTCAGCTGCTCTGAGGGGACACAGGCAGGACTACTGCCTCCTCTACCCCATCCATGAGGTTCTCCCCAATTCTGGGGGGAATTTTGCCCTTTTCCTGATCCTGTCCAGCCTCAGAAACAGGGAAGAATCATGGGACCACTGGTGGTGTCCTCAAATCCCATTTCTAAACCAAAAGTATTTTCTTTTTGTTGTTTCTTACTCTTTGTCATGTATGTCAAAGAAATTTGTGAGCATTCTGGGGGCTAATAATTTTTGTATAGAAAAATTATGCATAATATGAAACAATTAGTTGAAATTCTTTTCATAAAAGCTGGAGCAATGCATTCATTGACATTTAACCTCCTCCTTCCCCTGTAATCAAAGTCTTTTAAATAGAAATTACATTAAATTTGATTTCATTTTGGCAGTTATATCTTTTGAAAGGAAAAAAAAAAGTGATAGAAGTGGGAGAAACATTTCTGAAGTAAAACAGGCTGTGACAAAGCAATAAGTATCTGCAGAGGGGAAGAAAAACCTTCTAAAAACTGATCCAGTGGAGCCCTAGAATTATGATGTCAAAGGAAGGAGCAGAAGGGAAAAAGTGAGAGAGGGAAACGTGCATCAAGAGAAATATGGATGGAGTCAAACCACCGTGATAATGTCCTTCCTAACACCCTGAGGCACGGCCCTGCTCTCACCCAATTAACATCTGGCACAGCTGGAGGGCTGGGGCAGGTCCAGAGCCAGAGGAGCTGCAGGAGGTGAGGTGGGTAAGTCAGTAATTGATGCTTTGCCTTCAGATGCAGCATTAAGCAAACAGTTGCAGCAGGGTGCGAGGTGGAAAGAAGCTGAATCAGAATAAAAATCACCCTCGGAGAGGGAAATGCATTGGGAAGGCTGAGTTCAGCCAGAGCTGGGGGTTCCCAGCTCACCTGGAGGTGTGTCCAGGGCTGCTCTGCCAAGCCTTTGTGGCAATTCTCTCTTTGCTCCTGTGAAAGCAGCCTGGATGGAACAGAGCAGTGTCCATGGCTTGTCCAATTTTCATGGAATATCCTGAGCTGGGAATGACCCACAAGGGTCATCAAAGCCCAGCTCCTGGCCCTGCACAGGACAGCCTCGAGTACCCAGCCTGTGCCCGAGATCATTCTCCAAACACTCCTCGAGCCTTGGGGCCGTGGGTTTGGTTCATACCCCTGGCACAAACTTCCTCATGGATCACCCATTCCTAAATATTTTCTTTATCATCTCCCCTCGATCCTTTCCTGCTCCTTCTTAGACCAGAGCTTCATGAGGGTGGGGCTGGCCTGGGGACCCCCAAAGCAAGAACTGGGGACAGAAAAGCTGATTTTTCTCTTGGCTGTTCAGGGAGAACATGGCTGGGGCAAGATTTTTTAAGCACAGAAGATAAAATCCATCACTGTCAAAACCAAAGGGGAGGTTGGAGCAATATTGAATGGAGTAGGGCTTCCAGCTACTTTTTGCAACCTTAGGAAATAAATCTAAAAGCTTCAGAAGGTCTGCACTGTACATCCTTATTATCAAGGAAGATCTCAGGAAATGATGAGTTCTTTCAATTTCTGCCATATTTCTTCCATCTTTTTTTTTTTGTTTTACCCCTTGATAAATCCATGTGTAGGGAGGATCTAAGAACATTGCTCGTGTGCTTTTGCCACAGCAACAGAATTAAAATTCCTGGAAGGTATCATGCTAGGATATACAAAATAGGAAAGATGAAGTGTCTGCAGAATACCTGGAATCCCCAGGTCCTTGGACCAGCCAGGAGAGCAGCTCTGGATTTTGGGCAGGGGCACAGATGCAGAACCTTTTGCTCTGTTGTCAGAACAGGGCCTACATACATATTTTTGTCACCTTATTGTATAAAGAACATTGAAACACAGCAAAGTGCCTTCAGCATGATATTTGAAGAGCTCAGCTTCTCTTAAAATGGGAAAGAAAAAAAGTGTGTTTGAAAAAAGGAAGGAAGCTGGACAGATTAGAGAGAAAAAAGGAAGAGGCAGACTGAAAATATATTTGAGTGTCATATGTGAGAGAGGTGACTTCATCTTGAACCTACTGGTTAATCCATGACAACCATTCATTTTAAATGTGGGGCTCCCATCATGCTGCTGAATGTAGCTCATGGAAACTGGATTATTGTTTGAACACCTCTTCCTTCACCCTCTAAATCCACCACTGCTTAACAAGTTTCAGTGCCTCCAGGAGCTACTAGGGGATCAGTGACTCCTTTCCCCAGTTTTTGTTGTCAGTCTTGCCCAGATCCCAGCACAACCCAGGAGCTCAGCAAGCCTAGTGAAGGCCCCTGGAAGCTTGGATGTACTGCTTGATTTTACCTCTGGGCAATATTAATTTTTTAAGGCAAGGTTGGATCTCAGACATTTATTTAAGGCATGTCTGGTGAAGCTGAGCTCCATCTCCTTCCTCTTGTCACTCCCTCACTGGTGGCTTTTTTTTTGTTTGTTTTGTTTTATTCCTCCCTTATCTCAGGTGCTGTAACTTCTTCCAGGATGTCCAGTGATTCTCTTCACTTCCCCCTTTGGCTGAACCACCCACACTAGTGGTTATCCTCTGATGTAGGAAGGGTGGTGACTTTTCCAGAGAGTCCTGGAAATCCCTGGATGTGGTTTTGGGCAGGTAGAGCCACATCTTTGCCACCAGAAGCCCACGGGATGGTTTCCCACTGACCTGACATGACACCAGGTCACTGTCACGCTAGAGACCATTACAAGTGGTCCTTGTGTCCAGCCCTTGATGGTGTGACCCCAGGATTCCATCTCCAGGGAATCAGCCTTTGGAAACAGACTGGTAAAAAGTAACCTTTTCATGAACACTTAGAAGTTGTTGAGTTTGTGGCTTATTTTTTTCCCTTTCTCCTTTTCTTCCACTCTCCCTTAAAGGGACAATAAATGAAGAGTTTATCTGTAATTTTCTCAGCAGGACAACTGCATTGAAGTACCAGGCAGGATCCCCCATTGTATAAATCAATGTGTTCTCTCTGGAGCTTGGGCCTTCTGATAATAAGCTAAACAAGAGCTGCTTCCTTACAGCTTCACGGCTGTAATCAGCAAACAGGTGAGCACAAGAGCTTTCCTCATGCTAATGGGGGGAGTGGGAGGTTGTTAATTTGACCTGGAGTGTGGATTTAGTCCCTCCTGCAGTGGAGCTGTTGCTGCAGTTATCTCTTATTTCCAGTCCAGACATGCTCTGGGAACCATTACCATATTTATGAACCTACCTGGACTCACTGAACAGGCATGAAAGGGTTAGAAAGACCTATCTGTTTTACCAGCTGTGCAGCCAGCATCTGCAAGTGAGAAAAGGAGGGGAAGGAGGAAAATGGAGAGGTTATTCTGCATTTTCTGGGTGTGTATAGGCCCTCAAAGGCAGCATTCATTAACCTTAGAGAGCAGAATCCATCCTGGTAAATCCAGGTAAATCTGTGTACCAGGTCGCCACACGTCTCTGTGCAGATTCCCCCCGTGCCAGGGCAGATTTCCCTGAGTGTGGTTTATTTATTGCAGGCAAGCACAGAACATGGGCTGGGGATCAGGAGATGCAGGTGACAGGGAGCAAGAGGAGACTGTGCTGCAGGTTCTAATTCCAGGCTCAGGAATGGTTTTACTTGGTGATTTTAGCCAAGCAAGAGGATTGTGATGATTATGACACAGCACATCTTCTTCACCATGTAATGAGCAATGGTAAGAGGTCTTAAATCCTTGCACAGGACATGTTCAGCATCCAAAAAGCATGACCACAGCTGTTCTAAATGAAAGGTTCCTGGTATGTTTTCTCTGCTAACTCTGTTATCACTCATCTAATCCCTTTGTGGTCTAGTAATCCCAAAGACAAAGCAATGAAAAATAGTCTTGAATTACACAGTAAGAATTCAGTGTAGCATTGCAGAGTCTGTTGCTCAGCCTGGGGCACTGAGGACTCGCAAGGACATTTGGGGAGTCCTTGGTGTCTTTTTGGGGAAGCCTGCAGGGGATTCCCATCCCTCCCGAGTTCACAGGCTGAGGTTTTATCTAGAGCACCTCTTTCAGCTGCTGGGAAAGGGCTCTTTCATCTTCATCTTTGAAGAGGAGATGACGGAGGGATTGTAATGCTGTCCTTCACACGGGAAGTGGAAGAAGCACAAGCCACAGGGGTGGTTTCCTTACAGAGAACAGGTCAGATCTGCTAAGAATTTACTGGGCCTAAAGAAAAAAAAAAAGCGCTGTAAAGGTTAGGAAAAAATAATCTTTGGGTTTCTTGGACTTGTCTCTCTGTAGCAGCATAGACATGAAGAAGATAACACTGAGAGATGATTCATTCTGCTTGCTCTGGTGAGGGTGGTTCCGCAGCTACTTACACCCTATGTAAGGGAAAAGGAAAAAATATTGATCCAGAGTTCCCACATCTATGATCTACATCCTTGTGCTTCCCTTAAAGGAAATTTATTGCTCCTCATCAGCAATAAATCAGAAGCCCAACTTCCCTGCTGCTTCTCAGACAGAAACACTGTTGTACAGCATGAGAGAGGAGCAGCATATGAGGGTCAGCACACAGGCAAGTCTGGATAACATTTCAGAGCTAGGAGAAGAGAGACAGATCAGCTGCCAATATGCTGGAAAATAGCAAGCTTTGACTTACATATAATTCCTTTAATAGCTGTATTTAGTTTGTACACTGCTGTATAAATAGATATGTATTTATACTAATATTTATAAATGTATGTATAAATATGTCTTTGCAAATATATATTTATGAAAGCAAATGAAATGAATACATATTTATAAGGAAATATTTAGTGCATTTAGTAAACATACACAACCTGCTGCCATTCTGGAGGATAAAACAAGGTGGAGAAAACTGAAAGCAAACCTAAGCAAAAAATAACCTTAGATTGACACTTTCTTCCTGATGGATCCCAAAGCTCTGTTTTGCTCTAATTTACTCACCAGTAAGAGATCCAATTCTGATGTGCAGCAGTTTCTGGGATGAGATGCAGTAATTGTTTAACCAGAATAGCTTCACCATGGCTGAGTGCAGGCTGGGAAGTGAAAGACTGCTTTTCCAATGCAACATGGGCAACCTCATCCTGGGTGAAATTATTCCCAGTTTACAGTGAGTAAAGTCCTAAGCACAGTATCGAGCTGGGAGCATGTCTGTAGTGTATACAGGAGAAACAAGCTTTATAGAGTTAGATAACAGCAGTTTAGAGGTCGATGAGAACTAAAAAAAGAAAAAAGCAGAATAAGTTTGCCCACTCAGAGCAAGGTACTGCTAGTTTAAAGCAAGCTTGGGTACTTTTCCAGCAGTGTGCTGCACGGCCACTGACTCCTGGAGGAGTTCAGGGAGGCTGGCATTTGGCTCTGACCCCAGGGTTAATTTAGCTGCTCTTGCAAAATGAGAAATAGGAACCCAGGTCCTAGTCTCCTGTGCTCTCCAGTCAATTGAGTGACACGGAGGTAAAGCTGGTGTGAGCAGGAATTGGGATCTCTAATGAACAGGAACTGCCAGGAGCTTTGCAGTGCTTGCAGGAGGTGTCAGGATGATGTCTGTTGAAAACAGGCTGGCACAGGAGCACAGAGAACATTTTGTCTTGGGATGTTTCCCAAACTCGCTGTGGAAACAGCTGGGGTATTTACTGCAGGAATTCAACCCTGAGATAATGGTCCCTGGGATCCCCAGGTACCAATTTCTCCTCCATGCTTCCCTCCACAGGAATTGCTCTAGGGCCAGCCTGGGACTGTTCTCCATGTGGCAGAAATCCCTTCTGGTGTGACACCTCAGCCACAGCCTCACCAGGGTGCTGCACTGGCCATTGCCAACTCTTCCTCACCCTCCTCACCCACAGATTTGCTCCCTCCCACCACTTCCCGAGGTGATTATTCCTTTGCAGCTGTCAATTGCTTCTGCCAAAAAACCTTGTCCCCACCTTGGTCAAATAGTTCAGAGCTGCTCTCAGCCTGAAGATGCTGGATTAACACCACATCTTGATTTAACTCCGCTCAGGCAGCCCATCCTAGTCCCTCTCACAGCCACCTCTTCTAATCCTGCAGTGATTTTCAGAGTGTTTCAGTTTTCCAGGCTCTGTGGCCTCTCCCCAGGCACCACATGGAGCCTCTTGCTGCAGGCACAGCCTCCACGAGAGAAACCAGACATTTCCTCAGGTGGAAAACAACTCCAGAAAAACACTTTTTTCCCCCATGTTCTTTCAACTTTCCCAGTTTTTGAAGGAGTGCCACCTGATTTCAGTACCCAGGGGACTGGGGGGATGCAGCCAGCTCTGCTCTCTGCTTGCCCACAGAGGATCAGGTCATCTCAGCTGCCTCAAAGGCAACCAGCCCCTCTCTCATCACTTAGATTTAAATCACAGCTCTTTCCCCCACTCCAAGGTCTCATTAGTGCCCCCGGGCTCGTGGTGCAGCAGAAATGGAGTATCCTTGCCAGCTTGGGATTGTTATTTCTGTCATACTCAGCAGGAAAGCAGAGCCCTGCTTGGTTTAGTAACTGGATTAAAACAAACTGCAGCGCAGGGTTTGATCTCAAACACTCTGCTTTTCAGCAATGCTATTTAACCTAAGTCTGTCCTCTCTTCCAAAACTTCCTGGTATCAACATCTGTCTCAGCACTGCCTGCTCCGAGATCTGGATGGCTCCATGAATGAACTCTTTTCAAATGCCATCAATATTTTATGAATTTCCATCCACTTACTTTAATGGGGGATTGTAAAAGCATTTAACCATATTACACCCAATCTCTCAGACTCTGCATTATTTCAGCAGAGATGTTTTATTAGAAGCAACTGGCACAGCTGCTGTGATATTGTTTAAATATATATTATATATATATCTATCTTTCTCAAACCAAGTGAAATCAGAGAGCCAGGAAGGGGAAACAGCCATGGAAATTCAATGTCTCAGGTTTATTCTGATGCATCTGAAAGGTTTCATTTGCTGTGATATGCATGACTACAGGTAGGCTCTTTACATGACTTTTTATAGATTGGGCTCAGACTTGAGTCTGGATGTCTGATGGCCTAAATCCAGATGGAGAGACGTGGCACTGCCTAGAAACATGGCCAGGGAGAGTCCTTGCTGCTCAGCCTGAGACTTCCCTCACTGAGGACACCCCAAAGGCCCCTAACAGACCAGGGCTCAGCTGGGAGTTTATTCCCTATTTTGCTTTTCCTGGGCATCAGCAGGCACAGGCAGGACAGTTATCAGTTATCAGTTATCAGCTATGCCAAGCAGAAATCTTCCAGATATTTTAAGGTTTTTGCTGAGAGACCCCAAAGTCCCTGCTCTGCCCCCATCTCTGCTTTAGCAGTGAGAGGCTTGTGAAGATCTTTGGGAGATCCAGCCCCAGACTCCCAAAGCACCCTGGAGCCAGGAAAGGCCACCCAGCCTCAGAGCAGCACCAGCTCCATCAGCAGAGGATAAAGATGCCACTTTCTCCCTGTCTCCCCCTCCTCCAGCTGCTGTTTATCTCCAGCACTGCACAAAGGCCTTTAAAACCCCATTGAGCTGCTTTTGACCATGTCTCTGTTGGGTAAATGAATTTATGGTCTGCCAGGCTGATTTATGGATGCCTGCTGTTCCTGGAGCAGGAGGGCTGGTGATTTTATACCTCCAGCCAAGCGGGACAGGAGCTGTTCTGATCAAAGAGGCACCGATTTAGCCAGGATGATTGATTCCAGCCTGAAGAATTACAGAAGGATCCCACTCACACTCCACAGCCATCGCAGGGCAGAGGCATCTTCTGCCAGCAAAGACACCAGGTCTGAAGCCTGGGATGCTGGAAATTGTTACTCTTCCTAATTCCTCCTATTTCCCATAAAATCAAGCAGCTGTTCAGCTGTAGCTCTCAAACCCATTGATGTTAAAACATCACCTGGTGCTCCTGGTTGTCCCTTCTGTGTCTCAGGTGTTGGCGTGGCAGAAGGAGCAGCTCCACAATGCTACAGAAAGAGTCACAGAAATATTTGGGTTGATGTAGCCCTGATTTTTAAAAGCGTTAAGTTTTCTTTTATAGTTCTTTCGAAAGTTCTTTTGATTTTTAAAAGTGCTAAGTTTTCTTTTATAGTTCTTTTGAAAGTTTTAAAGTTCTTTTAAGTTTTCTATGCCTTCTGATGTTTACATATTTCTACCGGAGTTTCTCACACATATTCATGTAGATAATGATTGTTTTGCTTTCTTCTTTGTAGGAGGAGACAATTAATGGACTGTTGGTTTGACCAGTGTGGTTGAACTGTCACTTTTAGAATTCAGAAATAAAATTTGCCCTTTTTCTGTTTTAAACTTACCAAGCTTCTGTGTAGTCATTTAGTGTCCAATAGAAACAGGCTGGAAAAGACCACCAGGATCCAACCTTTGTCCCATCATCACCTGGTCAACCAGAGCAGAGCACGGACTGCCACGTGCAAACATTCCAGCTCCAGGTGGTTCTGATGTGCTAAAGCACCACTCTGGGTTTGCTCTCCAGGATTGCTGCAGTCAAGGAGTCTCCCTGCCTCACTCACTGGCTTTTAGTATTAGTTAATAAAATATATTATCATATTAAAATAATATAATTGTATTATAGTTATTGTGAAAATCATTATTATATTAACATATATTAATTATTGCAGATGGAAACCTGAATTTTGTATGAAGTTCCATACATAGTGGTTCAAATCATTGCTTTAAAACTTTTCCATCAAATACTCCTAAGCCACAAATAGATCCTAGAGATTCCTTTTTTGTAGGACAGATAGTACACACACAAACCCAAAGCTTGTCCTCCTGTGGAGTTATTTTTAAAAAATATTTTGGTGGCAAATGTTATATTTTTCATCCAAACACCCTCCTCCTCCATGCCTCCATCCCAATATTCAGCCATGTTGTATTTCCAAATCTTTTCTATGTTGTGACTGCTAATCAAAGACAAAAAGGTATAAAGAATAAGAAATTCAGAATTTCTCCTTCCATCTGTCCAGAAAGGAAGGTCACAAAGTACAGTAACTTCTGGACCTATTCATCAAACTCTTGGAAGTCACAACTCCCAGATTAAAGGAGCAGTGATTGATGATACCTTTTCTAGGGGTTACATTGGAAAAATGTTCTCCTTATAATGGAAACAGAGAAGAAATTAGTTCTCCTATCTCTCTTGAGTCTCAGTGGAAGAGGAAAACTGCAGATAAGAGGTTAAATCCAAAAATCTTTCCTTCCCAAAGCCTGGCCACTGAGCTTAAAAGTTCTTTACTCATTTTCCTCCTTTTACGTTTTCTCTGCATGCCCCCTGCTTAAGAAGGTTTATACCCTCAGTTTATCCTTTGGCTACATCAAAATAGGACACTTTCAGTAGAAACTTTACTTAGGTTCTTTCAATATTTCTGGGTCCAGGACCAATAAAACATGTCATTCTAGTTTCACAGACAACCTTCTTGACTTTTAATAAAATATTCATTGGTTCCTCTGCCTTTAGTCTCGTACCTCCCTGTCACACCTTAGTCTCATGAGGTGGTTAGGCACTGCAGGGATAAAATTTAGGGAAAATAAGGAAATAATTGTGCTATGACTCATTAATACCTGAGGGCCCTCGGTGCACCTGTGGAAAGTCACCCTGTAAAGTCACCATTCATCACTCTGGCAAAAAGGGAGGAAAAGAAAGACAAGAGATATAAAAGAGTGGCCTGGATAAGATGTGAGCTCTGCGGCGTGAGCGGAGCTCGGTCCCTCTGAAGGACTCCTCCTCCCCATCCCAGTGACAGGGCTCTTTTGACAAGGCTGTTTTGACAATACTGAGAGGAGTGAGATCAGAAGATGCTGATCTGTGAGAGGCCTGGCCCCTGGAAGAAGAAAAAGCTGTCAGGATCACAACGTCGGGGGCTGCAGCAGCGTGACAGGGAGGCTCCCCAGGAGAGCAGGTGACACCGAGGCAAAGCAGATGCAAAGGAGAGACATTATGGGCACAGAGTTTTTGTTGCAGCTTCTCCTCCAAGCACAGGGTGTTTTCAAAGCAAAATATGACTTTCATTGTCAAAAGAAGCTGCTTTTAAGTTACTGCTCGCTGTTGTTTGACACAGGCTCTGAAGGTGGGCTGGGAGGTACAAACTCTGGCTGCCACCTGAACTGTTGGTGTTTTTAAGAAACATGGGAAGGACCTGACCAGGATACCCTGAGAGATCCAAGTGCTGAGAATCCAGGCTGTGTGGCCCTCACTACATAAGGACTGGTGATTTGGGAAAGGTTTTGTCACAGGGTTCATAGCCAGGGCTAAAGCGGGAATCAAATAGGAAGCCCTGCCCCAGTGTTTGCAGACAAGTTCTACTCCACAGCATGGAAACATCTGGAAATAATGTAGAAATAATAAAAATCCATTCATATTATAAGCAAATACTGAACAACGTAAAGCAGGTAAATAAAAAGCATGGTTCATTGAGCAGGGCAATGACAGCATCTTCTCACTCAGCACCTGCAGAGTGACACCCAGCCCCACACCAGGTCCAGGCTGGCTCCTGGGGAGCCAGGGCAGCATTGCATCTCTGAGCAGAGCTGGTGTGGCTTCCCTGTGGTGGATGCCCTCACCACTCACAGAGGAATCCCTGCACGTGCCACGTTCCTGAGAGAAAGCCCAGACGTGTGAAATATGAAAATGATCACAGCTTGGATGGGGGATGCCAAAGGGAGTCTGAGAAATCCTGGCTGTTTGCCAGCCAGTAACTTACCACTCACAAGATGAACAATTATCCAAAGGCAAATCAGTGTCGTGCAATCTCATCATCAGGCTGCCATTCCTACCCTGGATAAACACCACCCACATTGTTTCTCCAGGATGACAATAGTGCCTCTATTTCTATTCTATTCTCCATCTCTGCCATCTCCTTGGGGCTGCCTAACCATCTCTTCAGGGCCAGAAAGGCTGGGGTGAAGATTTTAATTCTTACCACACTGATTTCCTGCAGTGTGTGTGTCCCCACTGGCCCCATAACCTTGGGCATCAGCCCAGGTGTCAGCCCAAAGCCTCACACCCAGGCTATCCCTCGAGAAGCCTTTTCCATCACAACATTCCTGAGTAGATGTGACCTCTCTGCTCCTGCCTTGAAGCCAAAACTTTTTGTCCAGCCTCTCACTTCGTATCTCATAACGACTGCAGGGACAGTGCTTCCGTCTGGTGTGAATAAATGCAGCCTGGCTGCACTCACATCTTCCCAGCGTGCAGAGATCCTTTCCCAGGGTGCAGAGATCCCTTTTCCAGCCCAGTGCTGTCAGTGTGCCATCCTGCAGACCCCCCTCGGGTGGCACCCTTTCTCTGTCACTGTGAACATATGCTGCACATCCTTGCTTTCACAGTCCATCCTCACCCACCCTCGCCCTCATCTGCCACGCAGCCTGGAAAGGTTGGTTCTCACCTTCACTTGGCCCCTGGTGCCAGTCTTCCCTCGCCCACCTCTTCCAGCCTCAAACAAGCTTTTGTTGTGTTTATCCCATTCTGTTCCTCGTGCTCTCTGTAACATCTACCAGCCTGTCTCATCCTACTCCTCCAAAATCCTTGCTAAGTCAAACTCACCATTGTGATGTCTGCAAAACCATGGCAATCACTTTTCTGACACAATTAATTTTATTATTTCCCTAAATTCCCATTTCTCTAACACATTTCTGGCTTTATACCTGGATGTCAAGCACTTTGACACAACGTTTGAATTTCATTTTGTGCGTGTGCAATACCCAGCATACGTATGGCCCAGTCCAAGCTTGTCACGTTTTATCATCACTTTCTCTTGGACTTGAAGATCTTTTCCAACCTAAATGATTTTATAATTTCTATTATTTCTATTTGTGTGTATTTTTGTAGAAATAGTTTATGGCTTGCCAACAGGGCTACAGGAATTACTTGAGTCTGCTTCCCAAGAGGAAAACTCAAGAAATGGATAGCAGAGGATGTGCCAGGGGCAAGAGAGTATAAATAGTAAGATATTACTCTTGGATTCTAGAGCGCTTCATCCCATGTTCCTAAAAATGAGAGCATTTTTGCTTAGTTGTATGACAGGAAGGAGCATCTGTCTCTTCAGCAGAGGAGCAGCCCTCTCTAGGCTGAGGCAGGGAGGAAACAATACCCAGGACTGAGTTCATTCTGACAGCAGGAGCTCAGGACAAATCAGCCATCAGTCACTCACTGCTGCTGAGCTCTGCAGTGACTGCATCCCCTGTCCTGTGCCTCCCAGCCCCGCCTGCTGCTGTGTCCTCTCTCCACAACCACACCAGGAGGGAATTTGGCTGCCCACCTGTATAAACACCCCCTCTCCCCAGAGCTCCGTGTGCTCTGAGCTGGGCCTTGGTGAGGGAGAGGCTTTCTCAGAGTGCTGTTTCTCATTCCAGCCAGCAAACCTTGCGGTGTGACAGCTCTGTCACTCCAGCCACCTGGTGCCTTGCATCCGAGATGGAGCCAAGCTGGGGAGCCAGGCTCTGCTTCCTCCCTGACTGCACTGCCCTCAAATAACAGGTCTGGGCTGGCAGCAGAGGGGAGGGGAAATAATAACTCCCCTCCTCTGTCATTTGGAGGGACCCCCACTGATCCCATGTCCGCTGGCTCCCCTGCAGGAAATCTCTCAGCATTTAAAGCCTCTGGTCCAGGCTCTCGCTGTAAACTTAATCCATGTACAGCATTTCCTGAGCTCCCAGAGCCTGCAGGGGCTCCCTGAGAGGATGCAGGGAGACACTGCAACAGACAGAGAGCAGGCAAACACCAGACTGGCTGAAAGCAGCTGGAAAGGCTGTCCAGGGAATGGGAGTGTGGCTCCTTCCTGGGGTGCATCCTGGCTGGATGCTGGGTGCCCACCAAAGCTGCTCCATCACTCCTCTCCTCAGCTGGGCAGGGAGAGAATATATAAAGAAAGGCTTGTGGCCTGGATAGGGGATGAGGAGTGATCACTCAGCAATTACTGTCACAGGGAAGCCAGACCTGATTTGGAGAAATCAGTTTAATTTATTACCAATCAAATCGGAGTAGGATAATGAGAAATAAAAACTAAAAATTAAACATCTTCCCCCCCACTCCTCTCTTCTTTCCAGGTTTAACTTCACTGAGATTTTCTTTCATTCTCACTGGCTGGTGCAGGGGGACAGGAATGTGGAATCCATCAGCCCATCACCCATTGTCTCCATTGCTCCTTCCTCCTCAGGGCTCCTCACTCTTCCCTGCTGAATGTGGGGTCCCTGTCACAGGACAGTCCTCTGTGAACTTGGGCTCTGCACAGTTGTTGCTCTCACATATTCTCACATTTCTCTTTAGTAATTGCTACCCTGGGGCAACTTTTCTCCCTTTTTAAACCGTTTATCCCAGAGGTGCTGCCCCTGCCCCTGATGTGCCCAGCCTTGGCCAGTAGTGGGTTCATACTGGAACCCCTGGCATTGGCTCCACTGGGCATGGGTCAAGCTTCTGGCAGCTTCTCCCTCTTCTCCCAAAACCTTTCCAGTGCAGGGAACAACAAAACCATGAAGCAAAACACACAGCAATCTGTATTTGAGCAATGCCCAGCGAGCATTGCCCTGGCCCACATTGTCTACTCCTGCTCAGAAGTCACAATCTGGGTGAGGTAATGCCAAAAGGTGGATTTAAAATGAAAGCTGCCACCTGTGAAATCAAAATTGCCATTTTCTTTATGGGCACAATCCATTAAAATGGATTTTGTGTGCGGATCTGGGAATGGTTGTTCATCAATCTTTACATCCCTGGTCTGCCCTGGGGTTTGCATTCCTCAGCTGGACTTCAATTCCCATCACACAATTCCCTGTTCCTCCCTTGGGTCAGGTGACTGTCAGAGTTACATCTGATTTAAAATTACTTTTTGAAAGGCTGGACTTTCCCAAGGTAAGGAAATTCTTATTTGAAACAAACCCTTATTATTTAGTCTGTACTTGTAGTTCTGAAAGGAGCTGGTGTAGAGATGGATTTTATGCACTGATAGCCGAGGAATGTGAGAATTCCTGGAGCATAGCTTTCATTCTGGAGGTAGAAAAAGCACACATTGTTTACCCAGTGTATAAATAAGATATTAACAACTCCCCAGGAAATCACTGGACTTAATGCAGTCACGAGCAAACAGCAGGAAACAGTGAACTCCCTCCTGTCCCTAGAAAACAAGGTTTGGGATACCTTTGAATGCCACAAAACCACAGATTTTAAAATAGCTGCAAATTGTAAAATACCCGTAGAGCCTTCTCCTGAATTTTTGCCGTGCAGCTGCAACCTGTAACCTGCTGGATGTGTTTGCTGGTGCCTGTAACTGGATCCTGAATATATCAGTCCCCTTTATTTGGCAGCAGCTGCAATCCCCCACAGCATCTAAATTGGATCCCAAGGGTCCAAAATATTGTTTGTTCCTAGGAGATCATCGGGTCTGGCCAACCCTAGTGGATATCCCCATGGGTGCCACATACAGAGCGTCTGGAGCAGTTTTGGGGAACATTTGGAATGTATTTCCTAGAGGAATAACACAGCTCTCTGAGAGATGGGGACATTCCACAAAATAGTTAGTGTTCAAAAATTAATGAATGCCATTGATTGAGTTTATCCTAGTAAATGAAAGAAAAAAATCTGCAATTTTTGGGACAGAAAAGGTACATTTCCTCACGTGTACATTACCATCTGGCATGGAGATATATTAATATCTTGCAATATTTAGGTCATAAATCAAATCTAAGCCCTTATTGCACATTCAGAGAAAATTACTTTCTAGTGACATATGGCATAACCTTCAACTTCTATAAATTAATAAAATTCTAGCAAATCTACTCAAATTCACATATTTTGCACCAACATTTTTTTTTATGGATGCTGTTAACCACTTGTAATATTGGGGGTCTTAGGTCAAGGCAGAGAGTTTATTGCAAAGCTAAAGGAAATTACCTTCCAGAGACCCAGGGTGTGAACTTCAGCTTCCACCAGAGGAGTTCAGATCTTGCTGGCTGTTGATGCCACAGGACACAAAAATTATAGGCTGGGGCCTCTTAAAGGATTTTTAGAAGGAACGTGGTCATAGCTGGCAGCAGAAAAGCTTGTGAAGGGAATCAAGCCTGTTGGAATTGTGTGAATTTAACTCACACCACACAGTGGTTACAATTCCTGCTGTTAACTTCAGAATTCACCACCCAAAAATCAGAATATGTGAGCAATTTGTCTTTCAACACTAGAAGTATTTTTATGCAGCTGAGTAATAAGCTACTTAGGCGGCGGGGGGGGGGGGGGGGGGGAATCATGCTTTACAGTGTCTTGGTTAAGTTTTACTTTTTAAAATTAGCCTTATTTGCTAATTTTTGTAAAAGCTGTATTTGTCTGTGTCAAATTTCTCCATTACAGTTTTGCAAAAAGCACTGAAATTTGCTGCTTTCAAGCCGAGCTGTCAGGATTTAGGTGTGATAGCTGAAAGCACAAAATTCCAGGCAGAAGAAGCCAGGTGATGTAACTCGTTCTTTTCTGGCTCCTTGCCCACAGCTGCAACTCACTCCCCAGCCCATACATTTTGATTAATTACCATGTTTGATTTACCTCTTCAGCCTAAAGCTCTTAATCCCTCCAGTTTTGTACCAGAGTGCTCCTGCCTGGGCCATCTCCCCTCGGGTTTGCTGCTGCTCTCTCAAGCCCCCACCTTCCTGCCCAGACTTCCCCTACATCTCAACCTCTCCCTTTTCTCAGCATCTTCATCCCTGCTCTGCTCCTTCCATCTCTTCCCTGCTCCCTGGAAGGACTGGTTTTGATTTCCCATTCCCCATCAAAAAGTTCATGAAATCCAAATTGTGCTAATGTGAATTTCTCCCCTCCTTTTTCAGTGATTCCCCAACAACATTCCTGCTCTGGGCACCTGTCATAAATTTGCATTTTCCTCCCAGGCTCCCGGATTCTTTTTTCCCCTCAGTCTGTAGTTTACATGAAAAACACTTTATACAAAGACTTAGCATCTCTTTTCCTCTCTTTTTTTTTTTTTCCTTTTCCCCACAGTTCCTTACAGCAGATAAAAGACCAAGATGAAGTGGCTGGAATTTGAGGTTGTCAATGTTAATGCCACAAATTAGAGGCTCGTTTTTAACAATAAGAGCAATTAGTCATCAGAGCAGGTTCCTAAGAGGTACAGTGAGTCAGCCTCCTTTGTAGAGCTCACTAACTTTACCAAAGGCTGTACTTCTGAATTAAAATCACGAGTTCTGCTGCGAGAATCAGGGTGAGCTCCTGCAGTTTGTGTTTTGCAGCAATCATCCTAATGGCCTTCTTTGGCCTGGGAGGATTTCAGGTTCAGCTTCAAGGCTTTTTGTCTCTTTTTCTCCTGCCCAGCTTCATCTGGCTTTTCCTCCCCTGCCCTTTCCACGTCCTGGATACTGTTGTTTTCTCCCAAGCACTTTCTACGCGGATTTTTTTCAGTAGCTCACAGAGTTCAGTGGATTCCTGCATGGAGATCTTGACACCTGACTTCTTTTGGAAGTTCATGGATGTCCAGGATCACAAACCAGCTCAGATGATGTCCCTCTGCACACAATGTTGGCAATAATTTCTGTTCATCTCCTGATTTTTGGTGTCTCTGCCACAGGTCCTAATCCAGCCTGGCCAGAAGGAGGAGAGAGGATTCCAAGGACTCCCAATGTGGGAAATTCATGCATGAAAGGAGAAAGAATAACTGCTTAGGATGGTCTGGGAAGAACAGCAATAATTCATTGCTCTTCCCTGGCATTTTTATTAATAGCTTCTAGAGACAGGACAGGGACCTTAGTGGTCTTTTCCTCTGACTGGGTCTGGCATTTACAGGTCAGGCAGATGGGAAGGTGCAATAGCAAACTGATCCATGTAAATAATGATAGCCAGTTCCACACAATGTTAAAATTATTTCCAAAACACATGCATAAATTTCCTCCAAAGATCCTGTCTTACTGACAGTTTTGGGTTTTCTAACAATGCAGAGAACATTTTGCACATCTCCCATTTGCCTCAGATTCCTCTAAATAATGATTCTTTTCCTTTCTTTTCCTTACAATGCATTCTGAGCAAATATATTTTCTATAAAACCTGTGCTGTAACACAGTTAGGCCTGAGGAGGAAACTTTTGCACATTTCTTTAGCAGCTTGACAATTTATGTGGCCTGGCCTCCTCTCCCCTTCCCTGCCTCCCTTTCTAACCCTGAACTCCTGCCTTTAAGGACCTCATCCAATCAAAGCATAAAACGTTTAAACAAAACAAAAAAGAAAACTGAAGTTGGATGTCAGGGAAAATTCCTATCAGTGAGTTCTGCCAGAGTATGGAATCATCTCCTGTGGGGAGCAGTGGGAGTCCATCACTGGGATGGATGAAATTAAAAGCAAAATCAATATCATCATTAAGGGAAGCAGCCTGAAAGGCTGAGGGATGGACAGGAAAATTTGATGCCCTCAGAATTTAAGGGAATGGCTGTGACCTGCTGTCTAGCATTTAACAAGGGGTTTGATCAGAAGGATACTTGGAAGATGGAGGTTTTTTACAGCACCTTTTTTTTTTTTTTCATATTTGTGTGTGCTTAGTTTTTGAGTAGTTTTTGCTTTAGGGGGAAAAGTTTTGGGTATAGAAATCCCCAATTTTTTTAATATATTTTTTTAATGTATAATTAGTGTCACTAATGAAATAATTTATTAACTGGGGTTTTTTTACAATGATGAAACAGCTCCTCATTCAACACTGACCATGAACAATCCCAACAAAGACACTTCTTGGGGTTGTCTGCTCTTGCCTGCAGAGCAGTTTGGAGGATCTGGACCTTAGTTAGCTTTCAGGGCCTCTCTCTGGTATCTTCTGGCTCAAATACATCTATTTAAGGTCAGATTTTTCCAAGCCCAAAAATAAATTGGACCAGATGCACAAATAAAATAAAAATAAATAAATCATCCTGTTTTCTAAGCAAGGGGAAGTTTGGCCTTTGGTGTGGGCATCTGCTCACTTCTCTGTTTCCATATTTTCACATCCTTGGAAGAAATTATCTTCTAATGGTAATTTGGGAGGAGCAGAGGACTCCCATTTAACCAGATGCAGCAACTCCCAGAAATGAGCAGCAGGTCAGAACCCAAAGGCTTGGTAGCACTACAAATATTGTCACTGAATGCTTTCCACTAAGAAATTCTCCAATTACTGCTCTCCAGCAAACTAAAGACACTTTGTACCAGGTCCCCTTAACAGGACAGGGGGCTTCCATGAGGAAATATCCCTTGACAGACCCAGCTTCAAAAAGCAAACCAAGAACCTGGAATAACACTCTGGTCTTCTCCTACACAACCCAGGCCCTGTTCTTTTGGTCATAAACCTTTCAAACAAAAACAACCATAGGAAAATAACCCTTCAAGCTGTTAGAAATGCACCACTTCTCCTCCAGTATTCATTTCTCCTCCAGTATTCTCCTGACACCAATAATTCCTGGTGCTCCCTATGTAGCTCCTTGCAGTTCCCCACCTCTCTTCTCCTTATCCACTGGCTGCTGACAGCTTGGAT
Source organism: Lonchura striata (assembly GCF_050655825.1). NCBI lineage: Eukaryota > Metazoa > Chordata > Aves > Passeriformes > Estrildidae > Lonchura > Lonchura striata. Next base: position 5,409,131 of record NC_140719.1, on the reverse strand, counting down.
AAAGGATAGCAGAGAAGGTGTGTTAGCTGCAACATAAAGCCATGTTTTATTGTTCTGACCTCTGTAATGCCAGATGTAAATCAGCCAATTGCCTTTATTAATGATTTGTAGACAGCAGTGTTTGAGCAAAACAGTTTTGTTTTATCCCGGGGTGAAAAAAAATTTAAAATAATCTCAGCTCCTGGAGATTGATTCCAGCTGTCAGGAATGATTTGGTTTTGGGTACTTCTGGAGTGTTGGGCTGTGGGCCCATGTTGGATAATCCCTCAATCCCTAAATCATTTCAGTATAAACATAATCTGTAAGTTACAAAGTCAGTGCTGGGTATGTGCCAGCATGCTGGGATGGAGCTTGTCAAACGATTTCTCCAATTGCCTTTGGATGTAAATGGCTTCAAATCCCGAGTGCTTGGCAGGGCTGGGGACGCTGAATCAGCAGTGGAAAAGCCACCTGCACCTGTTCTGTCCCTGAAACTGTTCTGTTTCCACCTGGGAAGTGAGGAAATCTCTGCTGGGATCACACCATAGTCCAAGGAGCTTGGACCAGAGCTCACCCCCTGCCTGAGTCATCTTCTCCCAAAACCAGAAGAATACTCCATCCTAATTCCAGTTTTTTTTTCCCAAAAACAGAAGAATACTCCATCCTAATTCCAGTGGCTGCCTTTGGCTTGGGAGCTGTTTGGTGCCTTGTTATGGATCTTCTCCAAGAGCCAGCCAAGGCTCTGAGCTCTTCCTCTGCCTGTTAAAATGCTCCTTTGCTGATTCTTGTCTATCCACGACACTTTCTTCAACTCCAGAACCCTTGAGGCTGCTCCTTCCAAATCATTGGACAGGGGGAGACTGCTCCCAGCGCATCCTGGGCTGGCTGGGGGTGCTGGGGAGGGGATGCAGTTCCCTGGGCGTGGATGGCACAAAGGTGCTTGGTATTGCACATGGCTTATGCTGAGATTTACTGTGATCTGAGAATATCACAGATCTCCTTCTGAAATATGTTTTATTACTTTTCTATGTATCCCAGACTAGTCAGGACTTGTCAAAACCATCCTTTATTTATTGGGTATTAGTGAGATTGAGCAGACTGTCCACACAGCATGGAATGGCAGGAGAACAGCCCATATTTTTCTCATGTGAAAGTCTCTTTTAGGCATTATACCAAAGGAGACTTTGATGCAATGCAGAATGCACGTTTATGGAAGGATTTATAGAAAGGCTGTTTATCTGGGGACACAGATGACAAAGAAGACCAGTCTAGACCAACTTGTTGAAAAATGAAGAGAAGCTTCAGTTCCTTGGGCTGCAGAGGGCTGGCACTGGAGCAGGCAGCAGCCCTGCTTCCCTTTTCCCTCAGCAGGGAATCGTGGAGCTGAATGAAGGATCTCGATTTTCTCAGGGGGTAGACTGGAAAAGGCACCTTTTCTCAGCTTTAGCACACTCTATCAGCCAGAAGCTGCTGAAAGAGGATCAAGATTTTCTGCTGCTTTGAACAGTCTGATCACCAGGCACCTTCCTCCAGTGTGCTGATTTTCTAGTCTGTGCCTGCCCACTGGGTTCATGCTGGAACTCCTCTATTTTATTCACTGTTTAGCTGCTCTTTAGCTCTCTTGCCCCCACCCCACCTTGCATTTATCTTGTCTGACCTCGGGTGACCAAAGCTGTCACGCTGCATTCCTGAGAAAAGGACATTGGGCCTTTGCATAATGGCATTAGCATCTCTTGGGGGAATTCTCTGCCTGGTACATCCTGGGATGTCACTTGACATTTCCATGGATTCAGCTCCTTGGTGATTCACAGTCCTGCTTTGATCAGCTTGTACACCCCAGTGTTTCCCCTCTCGTGACATTTGCAGAGGATGTGTTCCCAGTCCCAACACGTGTAACAGTGGGAATTACAGCATCACACTCCAGCCCCTCGCTCCAGCCCTTGAGATCATCCCAATCTCCCTCTCTGTAGTGCCTGTCTGTGAAATCTCATCTCCCTGCACACAAATGCTTGGTCATTGCTGAAAAATTGCAACCCAAGGTCATTCATGAAGAAATCTTTATTAACTTCAGAAGAAAACAACTCTTCTCTCAATTTTATCCGTTATTATCTCTCCTTTAACCCTCAGCAGTGAATAGTTTACAACTCTTATGTTAATTCTCAGCAAAACTAATGAAACTCATATAGCTCTGTCAAAATATTCCGCTGAAATCAAGATTGGTTAAATACATTAGTGTGCCTTTCTTTCTTAAAATAATAATAATAATAATAATAATAATTTCCTCAGAGAAATGAGGTTAGTCTGGATCCATCTATCTTTGGAAATGGAGCTGAAAAGAATGATTTTGGAATGTCTGGATATCTGCTGACAGGAATGGATCTATTTTCGGTATTTACGTAGCTCATATTGTTGTGGCATGTGAGCACATCATGGCTTGCAAAGTATTAATTTTCTACAGGCTCCTGAAAGAAGTGAGATGAAGCCCATTTCAGAGATGGCAACAGTTGAGTGATGGCAACATACTCCTGGCCATGTCAGAAGCATCAGTGACAAACTAAATCCTGGTCTTTGCTCACATTTCCCCTGGTTGTGACCCCAGACCAAGTGTTAACTCTTTTGCCTCAGCATTTATCTTCTTTTTAGACTTCTTTCCCTTGCACTCTTATATTTTTATGTTAAAGTGAGTCCACCTTCCTGCAGCTAAGCTGGGACTTTGTCCATCCAAGGGAAAATAATTTCCAAATAAAGTCTCTTTCCTTCCTTCCTTCCTTCCTTCCTTCCTTCCTTCCTTCCTTCCTTCCTTCCTTCCTTCCTTCCTTCCTTCCTTCCTTCCTTCCTTCCTTCCTTCCTTCCTTCCTTCCTTCCTTCCTTCCCTTTCCTTTCCTTTCCTTTCCTTTCCTTCCTTCCTTTTCACAGGATCTGTCACCCCCCCCCCTCCCCCCCCCCAAAATGCAGTTTTCAATGCATGGGGGTAAAAAAAGTTTACCCCTATGCTGCTGGGATTTTTGGGTAGGAACAAGGGAAAAGGCAGAAAGAATTAGAGCAGGGAAAATTCACTTCACCAGAAGCCTTTGCTGCAGTGAAGCAGCCCAGGAAACTGCATTGCAAGTGAGGGACTGGGACTGATGCCTTGCTCAAAATCCATAGCTCCATTCCTGCCACAAGACCCTGCCACAGCACAATGTGTTTTAGAAGAAAGGAATATTGGCAATTTCCCTGTCACAACTCAGACCTGGCTGTGGGCTACGATCACCCCTGGCACCCCCCTCCCCGTGCCTTCATCCCTTTGATAAGCAGCTCTGGTGGCTTCTCATTGATGTCACATCCAGGTCTTTTAATGCTCCCACTAAAACACACTGATTAAATTATGTCTCTAATTGCTTCCCTCATCACACAGACATAAAATTCCTTTCCTGTGGGAGTCCAGGGCTTCCCTCTGGCTGCCCTGGCAGGTCTGGGACCCTGGCAGGGCTCAGGAACACCCCTGGACAGAGCCCCCAGAGACACTGGCTGTGATCTCTGGCCATGGAAAAGAGTTTTCAATCTTACAGGATCAATTACCAGCTCTGAGTGTTTGATGTAAGTAATAATTCAGTGTGGCACGGGTGCAAAAGTAAAATTTTAGGATTCTAGATGAGGGGTCCAAAGGGGACAAGATGGAGGAAATTGGGTGTGCCTTGTCCTTTTTCTCCTTCTTCATGCCCTCCATGTCTCACTGTGGTGTTGGCATTTTTCTGTTGGTTCAGGCTGGGGACACACTGTCCAACGTAGGTGACAGATATTGGCACGTTCTTGTAAATCCAGCCCAGGGAGTTTCTGGTATTTAATGTTTGTCACATCCCACTGAGGGCAGAGCCCCACACGCTGCCCTGCAGGACAGAGCTGGGCAGGGCAGCAGAACATGTGAGAGATAAACAGAATAAACAACCTGGAAACCAGCACAGACCAATTATGGCTTCTGCTTTGGCAGCGGGGCTGAGAGACAGAGACTTTCTACAATCTCAGAATCATCAATAGCGACACTTTCCCTAACAGAGCACTGAACTATTTCAGCCTGCACATCTCCAGCCGAATTTTCTCCACCAGCTAAAGCAGCTTCCCTGCTGCCCGTTCCCCTTTGCTCCGCTGCAGACCCCCAGCACCGCTGCGCTGCTTCCCTGCTCTCTCCATCCCCATTTTTTGGGAAGCCGGGGTCGCTCCCTCCCTCGGGCTGCCCTCCGGTGGCCGCCAGGGAAAAAAGCAGCGTCAGCTCTCCGGAGGGTCCCGGAGAGATCGGGGGACGATCGCCGTCCCTCCTGCCCTGCAGCCTCTGCAGGAGGCTTTTCCCTCTGACATGGAGATGTTCTCCGCCCCACAGCTGGTCCTGACACTTCCTTGTGCTGTTCAGCAAGAGGATCTGCGATGCACAGGGCAGCCCCTTGCTCTCCCACTCTGCACAGCCGGGAGTGGAGAAGATGGGTGGGCAGTGTGAGATGCTCTGACAAGACCTGAAATGCAGCAGGAATTAAGAGGAGTGGCCTTTGTGATAGGGACTTGGTGGCTTCTGTAGAGGCTGAGCTGGGAAAGGACTAAACGTGATCATAGAGATCATCTCCAAATCCAAATCTCCAAATCCAAATCTCCAAATCTCCAGCTCTAAAGGCTGAGAAGGGAATTGTGTTCACCCTCCAGACTGGCTGGGTGCAGATCCTTGCATGCTCCTGGCACAGGAACATTTCTCTGCAGGCACAGGCAGTGTGAGGGTGGTGGGTGCTGTGCTCGTGCCTCTCCACCTCCTGTCCTCCTCGCCCACCCAGCCCTGACCATCCCCTGGCAATGTTTCTGCTGTAGCTGCTGGCCAAGGAGCCAGCTGGAGCTCATTACTGGCGCTGCCAGACCCAAGTTCTGCCTGCTGGGGCTGCTGGAAGTTTCCAGCCAGGACCTCAGGTTGAAGTCGTGGCACAGAGCCACTGTCTTGATAACCATCCCTGGAAAGAGCCCATTCTCCTCTGGAGCCAAAGGCAGCTTCCCTCAGGCCTCTCTGCTGGAAGCAGGACAGCCATTAACAATCCAGCTGAGCAGCCACATGGCTCTGCTCCTCCTGAACCTGCTGAAGGTCACAGCTCTGCAGAAGGACAGGCAGAAACCTCAGACCTTTTAATGCTCTACTGAATCTCTTTGGTTTGGTTGATGGCTTCTGGGAAGGGATGCACAAAGGAGGTGCCCAGGCTCTCCCTGCTCTCAAGAAAGGCTCTGGGTGATGCTCTGTCTCATCTCCTCGTGGGAGGGAAGGACATGAGAAGTGGTGAAGCCACTGTGAACTGTGATCTCCACAGACAGGGGAAGGCTGGTGCATGGAGAAGGCCAAACGCCACGAGATGTTACCTAAAATAGCCCTTTCAGAAGGCAGTGCTACCTCACAGCTTGACAGAGCTGGTGGTGAACATGTCAGGTTGTTCCTGTTGGGCCATTTGTAGCTTTTCTCCAGCACTTTACACTTCCATCTGCTCCTGCTGGACTGGCTGCCAAGGGCTGCCTGTGTGTCTTTACAGCCTCCAGACCTGGTCCTGGGAGCAGCCACAGCAGAAAGGTGGTGCCAAGGCTTGAAGGAAGGGATGACATGGACCTGTGGGGACAGCAGGAACCCAGAGCTTGCTGGCAAGGAGGGATGACAGACCACAGAGTTTTCAGCCATCAGAGAACACAGACATTTAGGTGCACTTGACAGGAGAAACAGATTTGGAGAAATCCCAGAGGAGCTCAGTCAGAATCCCAGGGATATTTTCAGACCATGTTGGATGTGTCAGAGCACAGGTAACAGGCACTGTTCTTATGGAGATGAGTGTGTGCTGTGACTAAGCCCATCAGGTGTGGAGCTAAATCAGACACTGCTCGAGGCCTGTGTCCCATTTAATCACCATCTTGTGGAACAGGCTGGGCCCTGATCCAGGAAACCTGGTGGACAGGATACAGGAAATCCGTGACCTGCTCCCACCTCAGCCACTGAAGTAGGAGGTGAATGTGGGCAACATGGTTCTTCATGGTGTGACTCTTCCCTCTGCAACATCTTGGCTATTTTAATCAGCAGTTTGGCCCAGGAAATTTCAGCATTGGGCCTTTTTTAGCAGCATCCATCACCAAGCCCTGCTAATTGAATTGTGCAGTTGTTTTGCTTTTTTTTTTTTTTTAATTGTAAAATCCTCCTGAAAACACCTGGAAAGTTGCTTTGGGAACATCATCCAATTAGAGAAGGGGGGTGACATCTACAATCAATTCCCAAGGGTGGTGGAAGGATGGCATTGCCATCTCCCAGGATACCAGGGGAGGAGACCTCCCAGGGCAACCACTCCTCTTTCAAGGCATGGGCTGACCCTACTGTCAGCTCCAGCACTGGAGGAGGGGACATATTCCAGTGTCTGGGCAGGAGCTGTGGAGGTTTCTAGGTGCAGGGCTGCCTTCCCTTCCCAGCAGTCCTGCTGTGTCACCTCAGATCCACTCCCACATCCCTGATTCCACAGAAAGGCTCCATCCCCAGCACCTAGGGCTGGGAGCAGACACCCTGTGGCTGAAACCAGTGTGTCTGCAGGCAGGGAAGGGCAGCCAGCAGCAAACCAAGGCTGGCTGTGCCCAGCATCACTCCTGAAGGTCACTGCTTCCATGGAAACACACACACCAAGGCAGCTCTCCCAAAAAGGCTTCATTTTCCTCTGGCAGGTCAGGACCACATTCCCAAAGAGATGTGTGGCATTCACATGCCTTCTGAACAGAGGGAGACTTTGCTTTCTCAGGATTTCTCCTGAGAGAAGCAGAGGAAAGAGAATCAAAACAATTCTTATCTCATTCACTGTTTGTGCCCATGTGGAATGTGTTCTGGAGATCGCTTACCCAAGGTGATTGCTGGATTGGATTCTGGTGATGGTGTTTTGGATTCATTGACCAATTGGATTCCACGTGTGTGTTGGGACTCTCAGGAAAGAGTCATGGGTTTTCTAGTTAGTTAGTGATAGTTCTTGTTAGTGTAATATAATTTAATAAAGTAATTAATTAGCCTTCTGAAATCATTGGAGTTCAGACATCATCCTTCCTGCATGTTGGGCATCACAGCACCGATAGACCTGACCTATACCTGAGGATGCAACTTTGAGAAAGCTCCAGCTCCATCATTGTGGTTCCTGGCAAGGCACAAAGAAGATGTCCCAGCATCTCTTCCCAAGAGGGTTTCAAGGCACAGCACTTGGCTGACCCTTGTTTCCTGTGTGTCTGTGTCCCTTACCTTGTCTCCTGCACACTGGTGTTGTGGTGACTCATTTATGCCTGCTGGCTCCCTGCAGTAATTACCAGCAGAGCTTTCTGTCGTCACAGCTCTTAAGGTAGGCTCATGCTGTGATAAATAAGCTGCTTAGCAGCATGGAAAGAAATGGTATTTAAAGTTTAATATCTTTTTTTAGCCCCTTTTCAAAGGATACTGATTTTGTGATCAGTTTGGGAAGATGCAGTAGATTTTGTGTCTTCCTTTCTGGAGAGGCACAAAGAGAGGAGGGAGAAATGGATGTGTGCCTGTACATGTGGCACGGCAGGGCCAGGCTGCCTCCCTGCCTTCTCACCTCCCTGAGCTGTGCAGGAGTGACTGACACCCTCATTATACAGTTTAATTCGGGTTGGCAGCTCCTCTTGGCCTTGCGGCTCTGGCTCTGTCAGAGCTTTGCACCCGTGCCCCATCTGCTCCTTCCTTGGGAGCAGGAACACAATCTATGACCTAGCAGCAGGCAGAGAATGCCACCCCCATTCCCAGGGGACTCCGGGGTCCCTGCTGTGGGTTTCCATGGTCTGTGGATCTTGGCTTTGTGCACTGAGCATGCAGAGGTCCAGAGCAGTGACTGGGGACCTCACTCAGGAGTGAGACAGCTCAGCTTTGTGCAGCTGCTGAGATTTCTCTCCATAACTCTGCCAAAGCTCAGTGTTTACCTTCCCTCCCCCTAAATCTGGCAAGAAGGGGGAAAAATAAAGCAACAAAGTGTTTTTCCCAGACATTCAACTGTAAAACTCAGCCCTCCCATGACACTGTCTGTCCTGATGCTGCAAGGGCTGCAGCTCGCCCTCAAGCTAGGGCTGAAGCTCACTAGGGTTTAGCCAACACTTTGGTTTCCCAGCCCTCCAGAAGGGGGATTTAAATAATTTCATGTTAATGCTCCTAATATTTATCTTCTTGCATTGGGAATACTGTCCACTGCCTTGCACTTCTGATCAGCAAACTGAAACAAGGGGAGTGGTGGTGCAGATTTAAAACATCAGCAGAGCTGCAAAGAGACACCCAGACCTTCCTCAAGCCAAGTCCTTTGCTTTAATCCCTAGGCAATTCTGTTCCATTTGGGATGGAGAACATCTGTGGTAAACCAGGACTGAGATTCAAAGGCAGGCAGGACAATTCCCAAGCCCCACTTCTGTGTTTTCTCCCTGATCTGGTCACTTGAGGAAGAGGCAAGGAAAGCATCACTGAGCAGCGGGTGTGCAGGGTCAAGGAGGGTGTGGTGGCCACACCTCAAAGGCACCTGTGCCTGGCAAGGTGACAGAAAGCATTAAGTGAAAGGGGCTGCTGCTGCTGAGAATTATGCTTTCAGATTTTATACCTCCAGAAAAGCTGGCAGGCTCCAAAGAAGCTCTCTGAATTCAAAGCCCCATTTACCAGGATCATGTGAGTGATTCCAAAGGCTTGTACTGCTTTGAGTAACAATTTATAACAACAAAAGCCTCATTTAAGACAGGGACCCCTGTGGGAATGTTCCTTTTCAGTTCTCTCTTCTGTGGGTAATTGCAGAAAGATGACATTTAAGTTGTTCTACAAAAGTGGCAAGCAAAAGAAAAAAATTAAAGAAGGGAAAACCAGAGAGAAAGAGGGGATGGTGGGAAAGGTGAGAAGGAGCAGGATAGAAAGGAGTGGCTAGCCTGGTTAATATTCTCAAAAGCCAGGGGGTTTACAAATAGGAAAGAAAAGGTTTGCTCTGAATAACCATCTCATCTCCCAGCAGGGTGACAACAACTCTGTGTTCTCGGACACAATGGACGCAGGCTGGAGGTGGAAAAGCAGCCCTGGGCATGGGAGCAGGGCTCGTTCCTCCAGCTGACAGGCAGATGGAAAGCGTGGCTGGGTGACAGACCCCAGACACTGCTGCCCAAAGGAAAGGACTGTGCTTTGGCCACAAACAGCAGAGCCCTGGCTGCCTGCATCCCTCGGCACTGGGAGCAGACTGTCTGACCCATGGATGCACGGAGCCAAAAGGCAAAGGAGTGCAGAACCAGTGACAGGGAGCCTCAAACCTCTTCCAAAATCCTGCTGTGGAATGGAGAAGAGAAGACGACCAAGATACAGTGGTTGGTAAAAACCTCCTCTGTAAATGCTGGAGAAATCCCTCTGGGATGAAGAGCTGCATTCCCCTACCGTGTGTGAAGGTGATAAGCCCTCTTGTGTTCTGCAGATTTTTAGAGATTTACTACTTATTAGAGGAGTTTAAATGCATTCAGTGTAATTAAACCCAGGGGGAAACACAAGCCTTTAACATCTCATGTTTTCTAAAACAGGAAAAAAAGTCCATCTACCCCTGCTTGGTTCCAGTACTGCCTGTGGTGACAGGCTTGAGGAAGCCACAGCTGGGACTGGCTTAATGCACTGAGCTGAGCAGCTGCACGTGTCTGTGTGTCTGTCTGTGTCTGTGTGTTGATGCCTTTTCCTTGGTCTTAAAATTAAGAGCCAGACATGGTAAAGGGATAAAGTGATTTTTTTATCTGGGTGTTTAATAAAGATCTTTATGGTGTTACAATTCGCCAAGGTGGAATATGCTGAAATGCACACACATACATGGTTTTATAGATCTTGAAAATTAGCATATCTAACAAAGATGCCCCAAGGAGAGGCTTGAATGAATAGCATGACATCTCTCTATTTAAAAGTATTTTTTTAAAGACGGGTTTAATCTCAGTTTATAGGATGTGTTTTAGAGAGGACTTTGGTTTTTCAAGATAATGTAAGATTTTTCAGCTTCTAATTGTGAGGCTTTTTTGGGATGTTTGGTTTTCTGGCTTAACAGAGCACCAGGACTGTGTTAAGCTATTAGATTTAAGGAATAACAAGTGTGCATGTTAAGGATACTAAGTCTACATAAGAGATATATAAAAGAAAAGGCAAAAAATTATCATGGCATCAGTGTGTGTGTGTGTGTGCAAAATCATTTTAATGATCCCTGTGGGAAGGGCAAGTGGGAGAGGAAAGGGGGAAGCTGGCTGGGGCATGTCCCTGGCACGCAGGGATAATTGGGGCTGTAGTGGTGATGGCAAACTGCTGTCAGCCTCTAACAGAGTGTGCCAGAGATGAAGTGACACCCTGACAGGTCCCACCGCCGCCTGGCCTGCCCTGCCTCTGCCCAGCAAACGATTGCAGCATTTCTGCTGACATGCAGGAAGCTAAATTGGAGGTAATGACTCTCCTGAGGGGCCTGGAATGGGGATGGTGAGGGGGAGACTCACAGCTGTGCATGTCACCTGGGACATCTTCTTTTCCCCGCACTCTTCCCAAGGAGCACATAAGCTTTTCCCATCAGAATAAAGACTGTGATGCGATGCTTTCCCAATTTCCCTTCCCCAATTATCTGTGGCAACTCACCCATGCCAGCTCTGACCACCCAGTGAGTCCTGGGCACAGAAATGGGTTGGAGGTGAAAACACTTCAGCATCAGCGGCAAGTGAATTCACAGTCTTTGGTTTTCCTTGTCCTCCTGTGCTGCTTCTCAAACTCCCTTTCACACTCTACTTCCTTGATTTCCATGTATTTGCAATTTTCCCTCCTTTAGAGAAGCAGGGGGCCCCTGTAAGCACACAGAGAAAGGGTAGAAAATATAAATATATTTGCTATGTAAAAAATATAAAGCACTTGTGTAACTCCTTCTGCAGCAGCCTGGTTGTCTCCAGGTCTGCCCTGAAGCTGAGTTTTTAACCCCAATGGAATATTTGCCATCCAAGACCAAAATTATTAAAAGCTCTGTAGGTATCTAAACAGGCTCCATTCATTGAATCATAGGAGGGGTTGGGTTGGAAAGAACCTTAAAGTTCATACACTTCCACCCCCTGCCATGTGCAGGGACACCTCCCACTGTCCCAGGCTGCTCCAAGCCCTGTCCAGCCTGGCCTTGGGCATATCCAGGGATGGAGCAGCCACAGATTCTCTGGGCACCCTGTGCCAGGGCCTCACACCCTCACAGGGAAGAATTTCTTCCTAATATCCCATCTAACCCTGCTCTTTGTCACTTTGAAGCCATTCCCCCTTGTCTTGTCACTCCAGGCCCTTGTAAATAGTCTCTCTCCATCTTTCTCCAGGCTCCCTCAGGTACTGGAAGGACACAATTAAGTCACCCCAGAGCCTGAAAAATCCCAGCTCTCCCAGCCTTTCCTCACAGCAGAGCTGCTCCATCCCTCTGATCCTCTTGCTGTCTCCTCTGGCTTTGCTCCATGTCTTTCCTGTGCTGGGGATCTCAGAGCTGGATGCAGAAATTCCTGCTGAAATTATTTAGTGCAGCTGGAATGTTGTGCCACATTGGCTGAGTGCTCTGGCCTAAGTTCAGACAAGTTGCTGGGGAATTCTCGTCTCTCCCATTTTTCAGTGAAGTCACACTGTTATCACATCAAATGGCTTGTGACTTAAAATTCCATTGCAATGGTCATACAAGGAATTGCATTTGCTGTGACTGGGAGGAAGGGACATGGAGAGAAAAAATTAAACTTGATGGCTGGAAAGCTTTTACTACAGTGTGCAACAGCTCCACCTCCTCGTGATGTTCAAGTTCATCATATCCAAATAAAAATTCTTGGAAATTGTCTCTCACAAGGAAAAACAGTCATTTCAAGGGTACTGTTGAAAGCAGATGTCAAAGGTAACACCACAGGCATGTAAATTAAATCAGAACACTTAATTGGCACTGTTTTCTTCAGAACATGGATGTCATTTCAGAACAATCCCTACCCCCAGCACTCTCATGTCAGGTCATATTCTGAGCCCATTTCCTTCACAAGGTTATTCCCTTTGACTCCAATGGATTAACCAATTCTACATGGCAGGAGAGAGAGGTCAGATGTAGATCTCTTTCACTTACATCGAATTTAATTGATTTTTCTGTTTAAAAGAACTTCTAAAACAGCATATAATGGGAAATAAATTTTAATTACTCTACCCCCTCTCAAACACAGCAGAAAGCCTATTGTTCCAGGTGGTGTCTGAGTGCTGACAGAACAAAACCTCCCCAGTTCATGGGCAATACACCCCAAAGAGAGAAGAACTTTCCTCCTAAATGAGTGAGAGAGCTGTTTTGCACCCTGAAAACACAGACTTTCAACAAGCTCAGTTGCTTTCACGGATAATCCCTCATTTTTGCTAATCCTTCCCAAGGATCTCTTAGCTCATTGATGGGCAGTGTTAGAAATCCTCTCTTTCTCCGGGTAATTGCCCTCTTAGGATACTCCTGATCCACAGCCTGATAAATAAATAAATACCCTGAGACAAAGCACTGCCCCAGCAGAGCCCATGTGGGCACCCAGTCCTGCTCTCACCTCACTTATCACCCTGATTAGTGCCCAGCAACCTCTCATACCAGGTGGTCTGGCTTTGTCAGACCTTTCTTGGACTCCATTAACGCTTTGTTTGCCACTAAATTTTGGGAAGTTCCTGCCGTCACCGCCAGAAATTTTCCCAAGATTATTTGCTGTCACAAACCTCTCTGGGGCTCTGGTTCCTTTTTGGATTGGAATGTGCTTGGAAATGGTGTGGATATAAATTTTTTCATGGGGGCAATCCTTCAGCTTCCTGCTTCAGAGCTCAGGGCAGTGACAACTATGGCAAATCCCCCTTTCACAACCACCTGCTTCTCCAAGAGGGGGACACCTGCAGGGAGTCATGGCCAATCCTCCACCCCTGCAGGGCTTCCAGGTGCTTTTTTCTCACCGGTTCAGCTCATCAGCTCTGTGCTGAGTTCCTTGTCTGACTGGCTGTGATGCACAAAGATGGAAAGGGTTTCCTTTTCCCCCAGGAGCTCACTGATCTCTGCCATGATTCTCCAGATCACACTGTGTGGCAAACCTTTCTTTTTAGTCCACTAATTGGTGTCACCTGGTCTTTATCTGCTCAAATGTTGGAGGTGCTATGAAATCATGGCTGCTGAGTTGGTAAGTTCATGTGCATGGCTTTCCAAAGACTCTGCCTCAGGCTATTGCCAGCAGAGAGGACTTTCAGGAAAGCTAATTATGAGAACTTCTGGTGTATGTTGTTGCCATAGAAAGAGGTCTGAATTTTCCAAAGGAGTTGCAGTGCTGATGTTGGGATACGCCCTCAAAAGCTGTAAACATTTATGCTGCATTGCCACTGTAAAACAATTTCTTTCTGGGGAAAAGTCTATAAAAATCTATAGGAAGTCTATAGAAATAACCTCTAAAAGGCTGTTGAGACCATTGGGATGAACCCCTAAACAGAAATCCAGGTTTGAATCATGAATTTGAAATGGCATCTCCCACCTCTTTCCCTCAATAATTTTTGGCAAGCAGAATCTTCTTCTGACCAGAAATTTCACAGTGCACAAAACCCTTTAGTTAAATGACACATTTAGATGAAAAGACTGGAATTAAAAATGCCTGTTTTGAGTGAAAAGCAGTTCTGGTCCAGCTGCACTGGCTTTTTCAAGCAGTTTGTGGTTCCCTGTGTCAGAGTGGTGCCGGTGGCCCGTGAAGGACTTTGGACAAGTCCTCCTTGTTGTCATGCATTGGTGTCACACATGGCAGCCCCAGCCAGTGGCTGAGGAGTGGGAATCTCTGCTAATTGGTTACATCTGCCTCTAATGCCTGGCCACCAGCTGGCATGGGCTGTGGCACTGGCGGTGCCACCTTGGCACTGGAGCCCCACAACTGCCATCTGTTGTCTTCCAGAGTCACATTTCCTGGATAAACATGGCCTTCCCCACGGGAAACGTGGCTTTTCATCTGTGGTGGATGGAATGCAAGCAGCCCCTTCAGCATTTCTGGGCTCCTCAGGAAGTGGCTGTGCCACTATCAAATGTGAAGCCATCATTTATAGTAGGCATAATCCTCCTTCTTCCTGCATCTCGTGTCACAAGAACCTGCTCCATTTCCAAAGGTTTCACAAGGAAATCTTTTCACCAAAGATTCCTGTATTTGAACAGAATCAGAAAAGAAATGAAGTTTTGCTGCTTTGTTTTGGGTTTCCCATTGGACATGCTGAATATTTAATCACAGCTTCACAAAGACACGAATTTCTCTTTGGATTCCTCCCTGAGCTGCTGTGGATGATCCTGGCTCAGGAACAGATCTCAGGCTGTTCCCAGTGGGCTCTCTTGTTTTGTCCAGATTTGGCTGCTCCTGCTATTTAGTTGAAAGGCCTCCAGGTGCTCAGAAGAGACACTTCTGCACGCATGTATGCACATATGTCTGGGCAATATACACATATATCTCCTGAGGTTTTGCCATAGGGCTTTTGTAATGGAAATTTCTTATTTGAGAAAAGAGTTAATGAAATACATTTTTTCTTCTGAACTGTTGTTCAAGGAAGGCTGTTTGGGTACTCTGGGTGCAAAAGAATACCTGGAGTTGCATCAGAAATTTCTAGCAAATTTATATTTGTGTCCACTGACATCCATAGAAGTCAATGAGATATTGCCATGGACTTCTAACAAAGGAAAAGTGAATGGTTGTGACACTTGCTTCAGAAGGTTGGTTATTTCTTCTAAACTTTGAATACTGAACTTCAAAACTTTAGGAGATGGGTGTCATCCAGGGGAAACTGTATTGTCTGTGCTGACATAACCATTTCTGACAGATTGATTAATAAATATGACAGCAGCACTCATGGCAACAAGATCACAGGGGAACAGGTACATCAGTTAATAAATAATGCTGGTTATAACTTCTATCTTAATAAAAAGAGAGAGAGAAATTAATATCCAGCCTTTTTAGAAAGCATCTGGGAAGGATTGCTTGAAAAACCCAATACCTGCCTGTCGCCCCGATTCTTAAGATTTTCTAAAGCCTTCTGAGTTTACATTCTGTTAAAAAACTTTTTCACACAACTTTCTATAAACAGCATATTGTTTTACATTCCTTCATAAGAGTAGAAAAACTTAAGGTACTAGTAGTTTGTCCAATGTCTTTGGAGAGGTAGCACATTCACTCTCCAATCCACTGTCACCTTTAGAAAAATATAAAAATTAAAGTCAAAAAATAAACAGTCTTCTTTTTTACCTTACAAATAGCAGTGGCTTGTGTTGTGCTTTCACGTGTCCTGTGACAACACCTGCCTGTTTGAAGTAACTCAACCAAAGCAAGGCTTATTGCTTTCCATTCTTTCCTATATTTAAAACCACATTGATGAGTTCAAAACAACAAAAAATCTCTTGGTTAACATTGGGAATTGGAAGTCCTTTGGAAGGCTCTGGCACTCTGTGGGCTCACACAGATTCTGAAGGAGCAGAGAGCTCTGAGGGTCTCGTATCAATCACGAAAGGGCACGTGCTGCTCAAAGCCCCAGAGCGTTTCCTCTGAACATCAGCTCCCCCAGGGCTGCTGGATTCGTGTGCTGCCTCCTCATCACGGAGCTTCCCGGCCTCTCCTTCCAGGCCAGGCTGCCTGTGCAACTGAGGAATCAGGAACTGCTCTTACCAGAACCCAGCTTCAGTGCCCCAGGGCTAAACAAGCTCAAATCTGTGTTTTACCAGCCCAAAGAGACATTTCAGGAGTTTCAACCAGCATCACAAATGTGCTGAGTAGGAAGCATGATCTGGGCTGGCCCAGTTGTCAACGCAGCATCAGAGTGCTGTACTGGAGAGGGCAAACTTTGAATTATGTGGGAAAAAAAATAAAAATGCTACCTTTTTTTCTGTTTCTTTTTTTTTTTTTTTCCTCTTACTGTAAAGATTAAACATTGGGGATTGGGCTTAATACGAAGTATGAGACTGTTTGCTATAAGCAATGTTATTAAGGCACCTGAAACAACAGAATATTTAATTTTTTTAACAATTAATTATAGGTACAGGTGAAAGCCTTGTGCTTCATACCCCTTAGTCCAGTTAGGAAATTGTCATGAGCTCATCCTGATTTACATGAAATGGTTTATTTTTTGTGTATACACTGAGGGGAGAAAAAAGCAAGGGAGGCAGGAAAGCTGCAGTGGTCCTGCCAGGAGGATGCTCAGTGACCTGCAGGTGAAGTGACTCCTTCAAGGTGTCAATGGAGGAGTGGATCCAGTTGGAGCAAAGGGTTTACTTCTTTGTTTTCTAGTGGAAAGTAATAATATTTTGTTTTTATAAAAGAAAGTGATAACTGAGATGTTTTCATTTTGGAGCTGAAAAGCTTTTGGTTTGAACACTGTAACAATTAATATAGAAATCACTGTTTCCTATGGAAAACACAGAAAAATGTTCATTTTGTCTCCTGAAAACCCCTTTTCGCTGAGTCTTGTGAAGAAAGTTGGATGGATTTTGTTGCTAGGGTTTTGCACTCAGGGAAGTGGGATCGAATGAAACTGAGGGTTCACCAGCAAAGTCCAGCTGAGTAATTCCCATTGGGAAAAACCAAAACAACCTCCCATAAAACCAATCCTTCCCTCCATAAAGCTCCCAACATCTCCTTGGCCATGAGGTATTTTCTTTATTTTAGAAATACCACGAGGTATTTTCTCTTCCCAAAAGAGAAAGGCCATGAGGTATTTTTCTCCTTGGCCATGAGGTATTTTATTTCTTTTAGAAATACCATGAGGTATTTTCTTTTCCCAACATTCCCAACATCTCCTTGGCCACGAGGTTTTTTTTTTCTTTCTTTTGCAGGTGGAGATTTCTGGTAGGGGGATTTGCCTCCTGCCCAGTGTGTCCCATGTCCCTGTGTCCATCAGGTGCCTCCAAAGCCATGGATGAAGGATCTCAGTGGATGCAGGATCCTGTCCCCAGCTGAGAGCTCTCTCATTAGGAACAATTTGCATGCTGAACATCAAAATGACAGCTATAGCGAGGGATTTGTTTAGCTAATTTAGGGTAATGGAAAAGAGAAATTAATCACTTCAACACTGGTGCTTCCTGGCATGGCAAGGCTGGGAGTCACCCCCCACCTGTCAGCAAGGCACCCCCCAGTTCTCCCCCTGTTTCCATGGGTGTTTGGCCCTGCACTGAGAGTTCAGGGATGTAATAACAGAGCTGGGAAACCAGGCCAGGAGCTGCCAGTGTGGAGAAAAAAGGCAGCTTCAGAGTGCTCCCAGCAAGGTTAAAGCAAACAGGATTATCTGCTCTGAGTGCTTGGTGCTCCCAAAGCAAAGGATGTCCCAAAGGATGGGAATCCCCCACCCCACTCTGTCCCAGCTGGGGAGAAATTGGCAGCTCCTGATTCATCAGTGATTGATGAAAGGAGCAATGCTGGGGTGGAGGATCCTGCACAAGGCAAGCACTGCCCCTCTTCAGGTGTTTCTCTTCCCTGGGAAGCTCCAAGGTGAGGGCTCTGACAGTGTCCAGTTGAGAGATCTGGGCCCAGGCATCTGGAGAAGAAATCTCACTTAGGAAGAAAGTTAGAAATGCATTCCCTTCCAGTTCTTTTATTTTTTTTTTTTTTAGTGTATTTCAGCATTAATCTCTTTCTTTTTCATATTCAACTCCAGAAAATAAAAACCTACATGCAATTATTCTGCTCAACTAAGTACCAGAAACACTCCCTTTTTTATCAGTTAGAAATCCCACAACCCTTTTCACATCTCTCCTCCGTGTTTTGTCACTCTCAGGTATACTTAGCATGCTTTAGGCACATACCCTTCCCAAATAAATGAAGATATATAAGTTCATGGCAGCTGTGACATGAATAGAATCCATACTGTGAACTCAGGCAAATGCCATTATAATCCCTTGTTTGTTTAACGTTTGTGATCCCTCTCCTCTCAGACACTGTTTTCCTTCTCCCACACATTTGTTTACAAGTCCAACATCAGGCTGCCTAGACCTCCTCAGCATGTCTAATTTCCAGTGTATTATTCCCCTGGCCTCCTCTATGCCTGGAACAGGCAGAAATGTTTTCAAGTGGAGGCTGTTGTTTCCCCTTTCCCCCTTCTAAGTGTGCCCAAAAAAAAGCTTTGCTGACCTTCCCCACCAACCCACGGGGCACGGGTGCAGGTTGTTTGCTGTGGAGTTCCTCTAACACGGGGCTTGGAGTCACTGAGAAGCATTAGAAACCCACATTTCATCATTTATAGGTGCAATCCAAAACTCATCTCCTTTTATAGGCCTTGGTTTAATAATTGTGGCTGCAGAATAGCCGTGGGTATTATTCCCAGAATAAGAACCACTGAACTCCAACAAGAGGAATGCAGTAAGGGAGAGAGATGGAAGTAGCCCAGTTTTATGGACAGAAATGATGCCAGCTTGTAAAAATGTGAATGCTGTAAAATAATGTCTTTAATTATAGACAGGGAAGGAAGGTTTTCAGCAGCAGATGTCTGAAGATAGGCTCTCAAAGCCTGTCAGTGAACTCTGTGGAGAAGGAAATGGAGAGGACATTCAGGGATGGAATGACAGGGGTCGTGTCAGCTTGACTCAGATGGATGTGTGCAGGTGTGAGTGTGTAAATCCAGGATGGGGCACTTAATTACAGCCATTATAATTGATAAAAGGCTTTATATAAAGCAGATTAAGAAGAATGGGCAGGAAGAATGGACTGTGAACGATGCACAGTGGTAATCCTGAGCTCTGTTCTTGCCTTTGACAGTGCCAAGGGGACCCGGGACCCCAGAGGAGACCCGTGCCAGGTGCTCAGCACCTGGCCCAGCCCTTGGCAGTGCAGGTAAGGGCTGTCCCACTTCTTTGTCCTGACTTCTGCTTTAATTTAATCCCCCTTTCCCTTCATGGTGCTGATGTAGGACCTTGCAGGCACCAGAAGACGTTCAGGGATGAGAAGCAGGAACCAGTGGGGGTTTTCTGATGGCAGGGTTGGAACATCCAACAGCATCTTTAGTGAATGAGCGTGTTCTAATTGTCTGCCTCAAGGTATGTGGGGAAATTCCTCCTAAAAATCTGACCCCAGCAGAGCTTTGTGGCCCTCAGGTGAGTTGGATCCAGGGCTTTCCCAGCTCCCACCCACAGCTTAGGGAGAACCCAGCTCAGCTGCTCCTCAGCAGCCCTCAGCACACCAACCACGGAAAAATTTGGGGAAAAAAAAAAAAATTAAAAGGGCCAATTACAATCCTGGATAACTTCTTCTCGATTTCAGCGGGATTTCTTATCCCACACAAGCAAAGGTATTTTTGTCCAAGGCTTTTCAATAATTGGAGATGTGTGGGGAGTTTCACCCACCACTTAAATCAGAACAATTGCTATATTTTAGAAAGGTTATTCTAATGTTGAGCTTTCTCTTTTTTTAATGTTTTATAAGAAAGGCCCAGAAATAAAGGCTGCAATGGACTTGCAATAGAATTGACATTAGCATATTTCGAGAGTTTTTTGATCATTTTTGCATGCATTAGAATGAAATATTCTGTTAAAATTAAGCATTATATGCAAATGAGTGCAACAAACCTACCTTCTGAATAATAATTCATTATCCCCCTCTAATATATGTAAGTGGCTTCCTCTTCTTTTTTAAATAAAAAAAAAAAGGGAAATGCACGGTAGACATTAATTCAGCACAGCAGAAGTTTACAGAGAAGATCCACTAAAATTATAATAGAACATTCCTCATTTGCATAAATCCCATAATCCCACCTGTCCAAACCCTCCAGCTATTAATAGGTGATATGAATGTCACTTGATGCTCATTTATAATATTGTTGCCGTAATCTAATGCATATTTAGGGAAGATTTTAAGAATCATTGTAATTAACAAAGCACACCATTACCAGCAAGTGTTTATTTGTATTATAGGAAAAAGATGTTGCATTTGGAAACAATTATAACTCCAGAAGTGTTGAATTACCCCCTTTGGAAGTGTTGCCTTCCTTAAGTGAGTGCCGTTGATTTCCACAGGCTGGTTGCATGTAAAAAAAAATGGTTTAAAGGGATGACATGTCTGTGTATCTGCAATGATAATGATCGTTCCTGTGCTAGGCTGTGTCTGTAGGACTGGAATTTCTTCCTCACCCCAGGGCTGGCTGTGGTTGAAAGCTTTATTTCTTCTTTCATAGTTCATTATGGGGAAACTCAGTTCCCATTCTGTGAGTCCAGGATCTTTGTGAGCCTTAAATGCACATCCAGGACAGAATCACGGAATCATGGAAGGGACTGAAGGGATCACCCAGACCTGCCTAGAACCCCCAAAATCCCACCCTGGGCATCCCTGGCAGTACTGTCCAAAGGCTCCTGGAGCTCTGGCAGCCTCGGGGCCGTGCCCATTCCCTGGGCAGCCTGGGCAGTGCCAGCACCCCTGGGGGAAGAACCTTTCCCTAATTTCCAACCTAACCCTCCCTTGACACAAGTGTGACCTACCCAGGAGTGACTTACTCCAAACCTTCTGGAATCAAAATGGCTTTTTGGCAGAAATTACCCAGAAGGGTTGTATTATTCAGGTTGATTTGGAATTCCTTCCATAGTCATTCTGCAGTTTATTCCTGCATGAATAAGGCCTCACTAAATGCCTCACAACTGGGTAGAATCACTGAATGTTTTTGGCTGGAAGGGTCTTAAAGTTCATCCTGTTCCACCCCCTGCCATGGCAGGGACACCTCCCACTGTCCCAGGCTGCTCCCAGCCCTGTCCAACCTGGCCTTGGGCACTGCCAGGGATCCAGGGGCAGCCACAGCTGCTCTGGGCACCCTGTGCCAGGGCCTCACACCCTCAAAGGGAAGAATTTCTTCCTGATATCCCAACTAAACCTTCTCTGTGTCAGTGTCATGTCAATGTGAAGCCATTCCCTGTGTCCTGTCACTCCAGGCCCTTGTCCAAAGTCCTCTGGAGCCCTTTAGGGACAGAAAGGTGCTGTGACATCTCTCCCTAAATCCCAAGCACTGTTGTGAATCTTCAAGCTCAGCCTTCCTTTACAGTCTCTTGTTGTAGCATTTCTGAGAGAGAGAGGGCATGATTTATGTTTGGAATGGGATTTGAGCTACTCCAGCCTAGGCCTCAGATCTGGGCCTTGTGAGGCCTTCCAGCCTCTGATGCAGTTAGAAATTCAGAGTTTGTGGCTCAGTTAGAAACTGAGAGTTTGTGGCACAGTTAGAAATTCAGAGTTTGTGGTGCAGTTAGAAATTCAGAGTTTGTGGCACAGTTAGAAATTCAGAGTTTGTGGCTCAGTTAGAAACTGAGAGTTTGTGGCACAGTTAGAAATTCAGAGTTTGTGGTGCAGTTAGAAATTCAGAGTTTGTGGCACAGTTAGAAATTCAGAGTTTGTGGTGCAGTTAGAAATTGAGAGTTTGTGGCACAGTTAGAAATTCAGAGTTTGTGATGCAGTTAGAAATTGAGAGTTTGTGGCACAGTTAGAAATTGTATTCAGGTGTGATGGGGAGCACTGGGCTGTCTGGGTGTGAAGCAGTACAGGTTTATAGTGTGAGGTTTAGACCACCTTAAGACAAAGACAAACAATGTTGGCTTGCCAATGAGAGTGCCTTTGTGAACTGTAAACTATATAGAAGTGTATATAAACTGCCATCTTCTCACTAATAAAGGAGAACATCTGATTAACGATATTGGTTTGATGTGCGTTTGTCCTGTCCAGCTTTCCTGTCTTATGAGGACTCTGGCTTTGTTCTCTCTCCTTGCATCCAGAAGAATTTTTATCTCACCCAACAGATGATGCCAGGACAGAGACCCTTCTTGTGCCACCAGCTGTCCCCTCTGCCAAGGGCTCTGTTGAGGCAGCAGAAACCCACCAGGATTGCCCACCCAGTATTTTCACAAAGTCCTTGCTGCTGAATTAACCCCACTGCTGGCAGAGGTGCTGTCGTAGGTCCCACCTTGGGGAGCAGCCCCCATATCCCAGCTGAGGAGGGCTCAGAATTAAATTTAACAGAATTAAATCCCTTCCAGCAACAGCAGAGCCATAGAAAAAGAGGAGGCAAAAATCTCAGGTCTTTTATGTGAGTGGATTTATTAATCCAAATTTGAATTTTTAATGGAAATGTCTTTAAAATTTCAGTTTTTCAAGCATTTCTACCTCTTTCTTTATAAAATTGGTTCTATCCTGCCTACGGGGCAGAGTTGATTGAGGCAGACTTAGCTATAGATTTAGTAGTCTCCAGGCTCTGCTTAGGACAGACTTCAGTTTAGATTTTAACTAACTGACATGTCAAGAAAATACTGTGTTTTCCCCCTCCCCACCTCCTTTTCTCTTTTTCTTCTGAAATATTTCAACAGCATTGAAAAATAATCTTCAGCGCTTTCCGCAGGGAAGACAACAAAAAAAGCAAATTTTTTTTTTTTTTTGGGTCAGAAAAACCTAAACAAATTTGATAGAGATACATCTGTTCAGAGGCTCCAGGAACAAAAAAAAAAAAAAAAAAAAAAGAAAGACAAATGGAAGCTCTCCCAGAGCTTGCCTGAGCACTACTGAGAACAGAGACTTGTTGATCCTCAGGTTTTTTGCTTGCCTGAGGAAAAGAAATAATTAAAAACATTAAGTGAACAAAACACTCTGAAAAACAGGGCCAATCTCTTTAGCTGAAAACCCAGCTTGTCTTTCAAAGTCCTTCAGATGGCAGTTCCCAAGCTCAGGCCACAGCAGGGACCCTTCCAGCAGCAGCGCGTTTTTAACACCCCAATTATTTCGGAATCCCTGCTCCTCCTACTGAGGCCAGTTTTTGTGTGTCACCCCTAGCTCAGGAAAAAGCAGTGAATGAAATGAGCCCAAGAGTTTGATGTGATCAAATCCACCTGGGTTTCTGGCTCAGCTGCTGCCT
Source organism: Lonchura striata (assembly GCF_050655825.1). Classification (NCBI taxonomy): domain Eukaryota; kingdom Metazoa; phylum Chordata; class Aves; order Passeriformes; family Estrildidae; genus Lonchura; species Lonchura striata. Next base: position 5,386,276 of record NC_140719.1, on the reverse strand, counting down.
GAGGGATGTCACCCCATGTCACCTGTGCTTCAGGTGCCCTTCATCAGCCTGCTGCCACTCGTCCTCCTTGCCACATCCTCCAGGAGCTTTCTCCTTTTGTGATGCCTTCATCTGAGCTCCCCACTGGAGATCTGCCACCACCAGAAGGGCTGGAGGGATAAATATCCCTGTGTAAGAGTGATAAGAGTGCAGCAGCGGTGGAGAAGCCTCAGAGCTTTCCGTGTTTCCAGTGAAGTGGCTGAGGAAGCAGCTTCATGCCTTCCTGTGTCCTGCAGGCTCCCCCCCCCAAATCCCAGGCAGGGCTTTGGAAAAAAAGGAAAACTAAATTAAAAAAAAAGAGTGAAAAGAAGAGGAAGAAGGAAATAAAGTATCCCCTGGAGAAGTGGCTTGGCAGGAACCAGGCACATGGGCTGTGAGGGCGAGTGCAGGGATTTTGCTCTCGCAGGTGTTTTGCTGCTCTGACACCTGAAGACAGAGCTCTGGAGCTGCCTCCTTCTGCCCTGGCAGCTCTCCCAGGCCTGGCTGCTGTGCCCCTGCTCCTGCTGGCTGCCTGGGCAGATGTGGCACTGCACTGGGCAGATGTTGGCACCTCCCTGCCAAGCTGCCCGGCAGAGCAGATCCCAGGGGATTCTGCGAGTGCATTCCTGTGGCAAGCGCATTTCTCTCCCTCTCAGGATTTTTCATAGAGGTGCACAGAGAGAAATGAAAGAGAAAACTATTTCTGCTCCTTGTTTTTCCCATGTGGAATGTGTTTGGAGAATTGTTTACCTGGAGTGAGTGCTTGATTGGATTCTGTTGAGGATTGTTTGAGCCTGATGGCCAATCCAACCCACCTGGGGCTGGACTCTCAGAGAGGGTCAAGAGTTGTGTTGGAGTTAGAGTCAGAGAAAGTAGAATGTAGTTTTAGTATCCTCCTTTTATATAGCATATGAATGTGTTTTAGCATAGTTATAATAAAGAAATAATTCAGCCTTCTGAATTGAGTCAGACATCATCATTTCTTCCCATTGGGTTTTCGCCTGCATTTACAATACATTCCTGTCCCCAGCTCCATCACATGCAGACAACACAGCTGCTTGGCTCTGCATCTGCCACCTAAACACCCTCACTACCCACAGCAGAGCCCCAGACTGCCCCTCCAGCGTGTCCCCAGTGTCCCAAGCCCCGGGGAGATGGTGGCACAGAGCCCTGTGAGCTGCCTGGCTCCCGGCACACACAGCTGCCTATAAATAAACACAGCAGCCTCAATGTCAGCTCCCCTCAGCCTCTGGGTTTAAATATAGGCGTTGGCTCTGCTCCAGGAGGAGGTACAAGTGGTTTCAGACTCAAGCAAATTGTTATGAATCCCATTTGCAGTGTGAATATGCTTAGTGAATGTTTCTTTCGCTAATGAGACCAAAATAGCAATTAGCAGGAGTCTTAATGCTACAAACCCTGAGGAATGGACACATATGTGTTTTTATCCTTGGAGTTATTCACATCTGGCTTCAAATGCAGAGGCCAATATATCTAAACATGTGTGTCACATATCACACCTACAGTTGCACCTTCTATGTCCCACTTAGGCATGGGCAGATTGAGATGTCCAGGGGAAAAATACAGCTTTGAATTCCAGCAGATCCAAGTCCTCATTGCTGGCAAATCCCATTACCCTTTTTTCTCTCCTAGTTTTGTTGGTTTTTTTGTCTTGAAGATGCTATAGAAGCAGAGATTTTTCTCCCCCTTTCTTTGCCTGCTGCATTCAGGTTTTGCTATCAGGGTTTTCTTTTCTACTTTTTTTATAATCTTTTCTTTTTTTCATCCTTTTCCCTGCAGCCAACAGAGTGGTTGGTGAATACAAAATTAGCCAATTCAAACAGAGGCCAAACATCCCTGGAGAGCAGGATTGAGAGAGAGAGAGAGAGAAGTGATCAGCACTTGCCAAATAGTCTCTCAACTCCACCGTGTATTTTTCCCTTTCTCTGAAAACCACATAAAACAAATGGGAATTATGGGGAATTCAAATTCCTGGTATTTTCAAGGACTGGCCACCAGTGCCCCTGGTGCCTGCAGCATTCCCCTGCTCTGCCCATGAGTGCCACAGTACAGAGCATTCCCCTCCCAGCTCCCTAGCTTCCCTGCTGGAACACCTACAGCAAAAAGGGCAATTTTTACCTTTTCCATACGAACTAACAAGGCTGACCAAACCCCTCTGGGATCAAGCCATGCATGCAAACGCCCCTCCTGCTAATTCTGCTCATTTAAGCTGTGTGTAGGTCTTGCTTGTCATGTTCAGGGGGAGGTTTTGGCCCGAATTCCATCTGGGATGGGGAGCTGAGGTCACTGCTGGGCTGTGGCCCTGTGGACTGCCAGGCTGTGTGTGGGCAGGGAGGCAGGGCTGCTCTCTGATGCTCCCTGCTCTCCTGGCAGCCACACCAAGCACCTGCTGCAGAGCATTAATGGAAATCATGGGCTTTGGAGCGAGGCTTTATCCTGACCCAGAGCTGGGACAACCCTGAGCCTTCCAGCTGGGATTACACAGTGAAGCCCATCCATGCACAATTTGGAATGCAGCTGTGGTGAGGTTGCTCTGCAGCTGTGGTGAGCTTCTCAGGGCCACCTCTGAGGAGCCAGGGAATCACAGGATGGTTTGGTCTGGGAAGAATCTTAAAACTCATCTTCTTCCAACCTTGCTATGGGTAGGGACAATTTCCACTAGACCAGGTTGCTCACAGCTCCATCCAGCCTGGCCTTGAACACCCTCCTTAGCTTATTAATATTTACTTATTCCTTCAAATCCACTGAGTTCTGAGTTGTCACCTAAAATATAATTTTAGGCATTTTGCTTGCCCATTCCAAGTTTTGGGAGGAACTGGTAAAGACTACTTTGAATAATGGGCTCCATGAAGTGGTTGGTCAGCTGGGAAACACCAGGCTTGCTCTGGAATATCCTTTTCCTGGATGACATCCTGTGAGTAAAGGGATGCTGGAGGTCAGGATTTTTCTTTTTTTCTTTTTTTTTTTTGTCTTTTCTTTCTCTCAGGGAATTTTCTCCCATTTGTTGTGTAAGGGATGGGATACAGAGACAAAGGATGTGGCAAGGAGAGGAGGAGGAGGGGGAAGGTGCTGCACTCTCTTAGCTGGGGGGCTTTCAATGGTGAGATTTTCTTTCCTCCTCACTCTCTCTGGCTTTTGGGATCACAGGGGAAAGGTTGAGTTTCTTCTGCTGTGGGGAGAATTCACTGTTACCACAGAGTCCAGCCCTTTGCTGCTTCTTCCTTGCCATGAGTGAACCTTTGCTCCTGAGAACAGCAGCTGAACTGTTATTCCTTCTCCCACAGCTTTGCCTGACAGCCCTGTAATTTCAAAGTTCTAATAATTTGGAGGGAAGGCAGTCACATTTTCCATCCCAAGGGAATATCCTGCCTTCCTTGATGGACACTTGCCCTTCAAGCCAAGACAGGGGAGCAAGGAACTTTAACCAGAAGGGGAATCTTCAGAAGCTTCTGCAGAATCTACACTGAGCTTTTGCAATAACCCCTGAATGCCCACATTCAGTGCCAGGGTATCCAGTCCACCGAGTCCCCTCCAAGCCCAAGCCAATACTGTTCTTGAGCAGCATCAGAAAAGGCTCCTCAGGTGTGCAGAGCTGGGACTGCTGTGAGAACAGGAAAGAAATCCATCCTAAGCAGAACTCTGCAGCAGCATGTGTGGAGTAACAATACTGGCAGCTGTAGGAGTGTGTAGGTGCAAGGCTCCAGCTATCCCTGGAGCCCTGGAATGGGGATTTAGCTGCCAGGTTTCCAGGTACCTGTTGTGCAGACTCCTTTGGCCTTGCCACAGCCCCTGACTCTCCCAATCACCTCTTCCCCCATATTTCTCCTCTCCCCTTCCAACAGTTTCTCACCCAGCTTTATCTCCCAAGAATGGCTGATTTCCAAAGTGCCAGCAAGTGCCTGAGAATTGTGTAATTGCAATATAATTAATGAATTAAAAGAATGAGATGTTTTAAGTGCTTTCGATATGCCAGTCCCTATAATTATCTGCAGAAAACGTGTTCATTAACAATCTCAGAGTGTGAGGCTGTGGCTCCTGCATGGCAGAGCTTCATTCTCTGGTGAAACTGGAGGTGGAGATGGGAGCAGGGAAAGGGCTTCTGGAAATCTCTTAAAGCTTTGCTTTCCTCCTTGGTTTGGAGCAAATTGGAAGAGGAATGAGAGTCTGCAGAACAGCTGACACTTCCCAGCAGATGTGAAGGCAGCAGGGTGTGCTAGATCAGGGTCACAGGACCTGCGTCCAAACCCTGGGTCACAGGACCGTGTCCAGACCCTGGGTCACAGGATCTGTGTCCAAACCCTGGGTCACAGGATCTGTGTCCAGACCCTGGGTCACAGGATCTGTGTCCAAACTCTGGGTCACAGGACCACGTCCACACCCTGGCCCTGCTCTGTGAGTCCTGTGCACAAGCTCAGAGGGAGTTGTGTGTTCTGGAGGCAGAGGGTTCATCCCTGCCCCAGACCAGCCCCGTGCCGTGGAAGGAAAGGGCAGTCACTGCTGCTGGAGTAGAAGAGGTTTGTATAGAGCAAATTGTGCAATGTTTTTCATTGTAATATCATGGCCAGACAGAGAATTGAGAGGTCTCATTATTACTGGTGGGGAAATATTGGGCATTTCCTGTCCTGGATTTGCTGAGCAAGAGCAAGGAGAGGGGAGGCTCGTTCCAGCTGGAGCAGTGGTCAGAGGGAAGCTCTCCTTGGGAGGTTTGCAATGATTTCCTCAAGATGTGCTGGGCTGTTGGAGGAGCCTGATTTTACTTCCCTGGGTGTAAACCAAGAACAATTCCTTCGATGCCAATGGAGTGGCTGAGACAAGCGAGAGGGGAGCACTCACTTTCAACACTATTGGTGTCGAAAGCACTTAAAACATCTCTTGAGGACACTCCTGTGAGGGACCTGCTCTGGGAGGCTGATGGACAGAAAACTGCTCTGCTCAAAACCCATCCTTGCCAGGATCCCAAACTGTAAATTAACCAAGCCCTAGATGGGACTCAAACATTCCCTGTCTGGAACATTTCAGCAGCCTGCAGGCTCCCAAAATTGTTTTCTGTTAAACTGGGGGAATAAATGGCCAGTTCATTTGGAAGGCTTGAGCAGGCAGCACACAGAGATCAGCCCTCTGTCCAGTTTAGGAAAATTGGGAAATCCAAAGGATGAATTACAGGGTTCTCCCCGCACTTTATCAAATGAAATTTGCAATAACCTGTTCTTGCTGCAAAGGCAACATCCCCCAGGTGAGTGTGAAACACCCAGTGCTGAGGAGGAAGCTTAAAGAACTACACTGAGGACAAGGGCTAAAGAAGAAAGGCCTTGGCTGGGGATAAAAAAAGCAGTCACAGGCTGCTAGGGTTGGGTCCTGGTGGGCAGGAGAGCCTGGACATCCTCATTCCCCTGTACCCAGAGCATCTCCTCTCCTTGGAGGTGACTTCCACATCCTTAAGCCACCAAGGGAAGAGCCAAGATTTGGTTTGATTTTGCATTTTAAGCTTAATGGGACAGAATTGACTGAAAGGACACAATTACAGCCAGAGCTGCTTCCTGGCAGTGTCTTCATGCAGGAGAGGGTGGCAGCAGCAGCCCAGATCTCTGCAAGTACAGCTGCACATCCCAACCTCCAAAAAATCAAAAGGTTTGATTTTCCAAGCCTGAGAGCCCAAGGAGGCTGTTCCTGTCCTGTGTGTGGAGGATTAATCAGTCACTTGGTATTAGAGAAAGTAGAGCATTTCAGTGGGATGGGGAGAAAAAGGTTTCCTTGTCTTGCAAACCTTTATTTTACCTTCTCTTGTCTCATCCGCAGACAGAATGAGAAGCCAGAATGGTGAAAATGTTCACAAAACTGAGTTCTGGAAAATATAATTTAAATAATTTTGAAATATCATGCTTTGATTTGGGCATTTTCTAAAAAAACTACTTCAGTTTGTAACAGACAAGTAATTTTAAAGGGGAAATCTGAAAGGTTTTGTTTCAAAGTGAGAAAATGGAAATTTTGGCAATCTTAAAAGGAATAATGTTTCTGCTTCATGTACAAAAAGTCACGAAAACTGTCTCTTTACTGCAAATATTTTCATTTTTGACAGTTTGCTATTTTTCAACCAAAAAGTGTTATTAGAAACACCTGAAAATAAACACAGAAGGAAAGAACTTTTCTATGGTAGGGAAGACAGGTACATTTCTATGAAATGAAATGAGTTTCTTGATGTCTTCTGAGTGCTGCTATTAGAATAAATCAGAAGCAGAGAAAACATGGCTTATTGGGGATTTTTTCTTGGGTTTTTTTCACCGTATCAGGAGGTCAGGTCATATGACTGCTTGCAATATTTTGGCACTACCTAAATTCAGCAAATACATCCTGAATATAAAATTATATAAAAGAACTATATAATATAAAAACTTATTAATAGAGAATGGGCGCAGAGCCTGGAACTGGGCTGCTTTAGCCCTGGGAGGGATCAGCTCTGTGCTGCCAGCCCAGCCACTGCCCCTCTGTGCTCTGTGATTGTATTTGCAGCTCTGGTGTCCATCTGCCAGCGCTGAGCAGAGGAGACATCTGTCCCTGTCCCTGTCCCTGTCCCTGTCCCAGTGCCACCAGCAGCAAGCTGGGAGAGAGCTGAGCTCAGAAGGCAGCACTCAGTGGGGATTCCCAGCTGGACATGGGTTCTCCCTAAAATCTTCTGCCAGCTTGTGAATCTGCAGGGTGCTGGGCCATGTCCTGGAAAGGCAGGACATCATCTCAGCATTTCAGCACATAGCAGAGAAGAACAGCCTTTTGATTTTTTAATTTTTTTTTTAATTTTGATTTTTTATTTATTTTAATTTTTTAAATTTATTTTTTCTTTTTTCCCCTTTATTTTTCTCTCCTGTGATGACTCCAAGAACTGTGTCCCTGGTAATACCTGCAGGAAGAGCAGCTTGTGGCAAGGGAAAATCTGGAGGATAATCCAGAAGAATTTAAAGCCAGACAAAGTTAAAATACAAAATATCTGCTGCATCTAGTAGCACTTCTGCTTCAAGATTAGCAAGAAAAATTTGGCTGTAGGCAGGACATGGAAATCATGGAAGGTTTGGTTGGATGGGACCTTAAGGATCATTCAGTCCAAATCCAAAGTTCCTTCCACTAGAACAGGTTGCTCTTTGGGCATCAAAATCTATTCCTTCTTCTGCTACAGGTTCAAAGCATAGCCTTGAAGAAGAATTTTAACCAAACCAGGACTTGGTTTCCTTATCTGAAGAATATAAATTAGAACACTGTGCTTCCTGACACAGTTCTCAGCAAGTACAATTCATTAACTCTCCTGAAGTGCTTTTAAATCTCCCGTTTCAGGCACTACACAGGTATTCAAAACAGAGTTCACAGAGCTAGCTGAAACCACTTAGAATTAAATTAAAATGCCATAATTCCAGATTAGGATAATTCACACTCAGGAAAGTTCTGGTGACAAGTTTGTGAATTTTTCTCTGTTTGTGGGGGCTGCAGAAGTCTTAGGAGATATAAAAAAGCAATTTCTTTGACAATCAATCTGAGATTGAAAATTTCACAGCACTTTTGGAATTTCAAATTTCAGCTTGATGTTGCAAAGCTGAGAAAGGATGGAGGAAGAGGTGGAAAACTGGAGAGAAAAGGAAGCGAGTCATATACAATCTCTTTCCCTGTCCTGATCTTCAGGAAAGCTGCTGATATTGAAATTGAGACCCAAAACATTTCAGAGACAAAACCTCCCCAAGCAAAAGGGCTGAGGAGCTGCTTGTGCCTTGGGATCCAGCTGGGAATGACCTGTTCTACATCCCTGAAGGTGCCAAGGGAAGGCAGCAGAGATCTGAGAGCCCTTTGGTTAATGTTGAAGGGATAGACAAGCTGTCCTTTTAAAATGTGAACATGACTGCCTGGCACTGTCTGTTCTCCCTGTGTTCAATAATGTAAATAAAGAATTTAAGAAGCCCATTACTTTCATCTGCAGTTCTGAGAGAATTGCTCACACTCTCCCTTGGCGGTTCTGTTTGTGCATAATAACAATGCTAATAAAAACCCTCAGGAGAACAACAACCCTAACAAAAAAAAAAAAGTTAAAAATAGTAAGAGCAGTAAAAAAATAAAGTTTTGCCTTTATAGATGTTTCCTTCATTTGAAATAATAATAAAAAATACAACTTGTGATGACTTTGCTAGCATCAGATTCTTATTTGGACACTTGGTACTTTAATTAGGGGCAGCATTTGCCTTTTCAGAGACAGGGGATCAGTCTACAGCACTGACAACACCCATGGGCCAGCCAGGGCAGGCTGGGTTTTTTTTCCTTTCTTTCACACTAATTTCAACCTGCCTTTCAAATTTTGGGAGGTTTTTTTTTTTATTATTGTTATTTTTCCCCTTTCACGCTTTGGATTCTCTTCTCATCTTTCCTGCTGGTTCCTTTATCACTTCATCCAGCTTCCACCTGCTGGTCACAACTCTTTGATTTTGGCCTTGAGCTGGTCACTTGAAATGGAAATGTGCTGCCCCACTGAGCACTTCTCCTCCCAAATAACCTGTGAAGGGCTGAGCCTGATGCTCCTGAGATCCCTGGGATACAATCCTGAAGCATCAGGTGACCTTAGTCAGATGGTGCCTCCTTATTTCTCACCCAGGCTTTGCTGAACCTTGGTTTGAGTTGAAACCTTCTCTGAAATAAAGATTCTTTGCTAAAGTGTTGTTTTGAAAACAGAATCTAGTATGGGAAAATTGGGAGGATTTAACCATGTCAAACCAGCTCTTTCAGTCTTTTCACTGTCACATTTTATGTTAGAGTTTTTGAAAATCTTGGCAGTTTGAACCGCATTATTATTATATTATAAATAGCATATACTGTACATACTTGTTATTGTTGTTGTTGTTCTTCCTTCTTGTTTGTCTCCTTCTACAGTTTTGCTGATTGAAGAATAGAAACAAAGCTTTTTGTGAAAATAATCCATCCATCCAACCTCAGATATGTTATTTATGTTTGTGGGGGTTTTTCCATGGGTTTTTTAATGCCTTAGCTCCACAGAGAATTTTCAAACACTTGCTATTTTCATGCAATTTGGCTCTGTTGTTGAAATTTAAAATGTAGATATTCTTGGCAAAGCTGAGGCATCCCAATGCACCACCAGTGACCTGAAACATTTTCTTTCCACCCTGAGAGGACAAAATCTCTGCTCCCCAAAATGGTATTCCCTCAGCTCAACACAATTTTCTTGATTGCATCCAGAAAGTTTTACTTTTCCACTGCTGAAACAGCACGGTTTTAAAGGAGCTGTTTTAAGGTCAAGTTTGTCCTGTTCCATTTTTCCTGTGTAAATTGGAGCAGACTCACTGGTCCTCCCTGTTTACTCACCTCATCCCCCTGGTCCCTCTTCCCTGGTTGGCACCTGTCGGAACTCAAAATGTCGCTCAGACATTTTTGGAGGTTCCAGGCCCTGGTCAGAAGCATTTGAGACCCCGGTAGGCAGCTGGAAACAGCTGTGATTTTGGGTTTGAGCCATGGAATGATTTACTAACCTTGCAGGAAGAACAAGAAGTCACAAAAGTTTAGATATTATAGTAGAAGTGGTCACAAAGTAAAGGGAAGAACTTTTGAGTGCTGTACAGGGGGTTTTGGTTTTGTACATGGGAGTCAGAGGTTTTAAGATGGAGGGATTTGGGCCTGCCCTGTTCCTCCCTCTTTCTTCTTCCTTGCCTCCATGTTCTTGGTGATGTTGGCACTCACAGATGGGTTTAGAGTAGAAAAGCACCATTTAATATAGGTAATAGGCATTGGAGAAAACTGTAACCATGTCACACGTAATGTACCATATAAAAGATAGAAAATCACCATTTAATATAGGTAATAGGCATTGGGGAAAAACTGTAACCATGTCACACGTAATGTACCATATAAAAGACAGCAGCAGCCCTGGGCTGGAGAGAAGAAGCAGTCGGGGTCAGAGAGGATGTCAGGGTGTGTGTGTGCCTCTGCCTGAGCTGTGAGCAAACCACAGAAGCCCCAGAAGAAAATCTTTTAGATAACTTGCAATAAACTGCCTTGAGACCAAACAACAGAGACTGCTGAGCCTTTCTTTGGAAGCTCGGGTTGGAAGAGAGACTTTTCCACCACACGAAGCCACTCCTAACCTAGGGGTGAGCTCTGGAAGTCATCTTATTTTCCACGGAAGGAACTTACAAATATTTTGTCATGCATTTTCGTGAGTCAGTCGTTGATTGAACCCAACAAGTTAGAGAACAAGGAGCAAGCTCTGTGGCTGGAGCAGACAGTGGGGCAGGAGAGGGCTGCTCCATGCTGGGTTTAGCACTCAGCAGAGACAGAGCCAAACAGGCTCCCCCTCCCCTCTCTGCAGAACCTCCAGAAGGATTATTGCACGTTTAACAGAACAGGTTTAGTCTACAATCAGAACAAACCCTGTTTTCCCCCATTGTTCCATTAAAACAAAAAGATAATTCTTTCGAAACAGAAGCGTGCCTGAGTAATGTTTCAATTTCCATCCCATTTCCAGGAGAAGAAAATACAAATGCAGAGTTTTGCTTTTCATTTGGTTAAAATGGGATTTTTTTCTTTGGCTGTGGTAGAAATGTTCATTTTGATGATATTGTTGAAGTCACACTCTTTAAACACATGGCTTATATTGAAACAATGAACAAATATTATTTTATGTTTTCTGCTATGTTCGCTTTTTTTTATAATGGCTCGACATTGTTGGAGTTGAAGATGTTAATAAAAATCAAATATCATGATGCTTCCTGATAATATTTTGACAATTTTGATCTGGGAGCAATTTTGCATTTGAGTTTTGAGTTATAACAAAAACAAGTGTTAAAATTTCAGTAAATCAGCTCTGCCTGCTCTACTCTAAGGGATGGAGTATTTCCCAGTGATGATGTTTGGACAGTGACTGTGAGGAGAAACCCTTCTTCTGATTAAGCAAAAGAGGACTTTTTTCCTATAATTAAAGAGGGTTGGCAGTTTAAATTTGTGATGATGAAGAACTAGAGATTAGCGGAAATAAAACCACTTTAGAAATCCAATAAAATTTTATTTAGCAAAAATAAGAGATTTAAGGGGGAGAGAAACCAGATTTTTCTTCCAACAAGTTCTTTCTATGTTTAAATTGGAATGAATAGCAGTGGAAGAACCCCACATCCATCCCTCAGCATTCCTAAAAGCACTGATTGAAGAAAACAACTCTGTCTTGTTTTTTAAATTAAGGTATTAGAACCTGTCTCTCTGCTCATCTCTTCTTCTCCAGGCCAGGATTAAGTTTTGATTTGTAACAAAATTTGACACAAATCTGACGTTATTTTGACCAGGTGTATTCAGGAGATTAAAATGAGCAGGTGAAAGTGGCACTGACATCCGTGGCCTCGTCTCCTTCCCACTGATTCTCTGGCTGCTCCCCTCTGTCTCCTGCATCCTGAGACCCCTGTGCTCGTCACTGCTTTCTGTCCAGGTTCCTTGAGTGTCCTTGGTCCCTTCCCTTTGCCTGAGCCCTTCTGGGCACCCCAAGGAGAAGGATTTTCACCCACTCCCTTCCAATTCTGTGTCCCCACATCACAGCACCACCACACAGGTGCCATCCCTGTCCCTTCCGTTGCCTCGCAAATGGAATTCATCTCCATCATATGAATAAATCCCCACGAGAATAAAAGTTCTCGGAGGTAATTGAATCACACAAGAGTGATGGCGCATGTTTTTTTTTTTTTTCCCCTTCTCTTGACTCATTCCCAGCCGAGGTTCAATCAGCATTCATTACTCCCACCTCCCTCTATCTGAAAGCAGCAGAGGAACCGGGGGAAGGAGGACTTAGTCTCCTGATTAAATCTTCCAAACATGATGGCCTATCAAGCTCAGTAATTTGGGAGCCAGGAAACACGAGATTTTAATTCAATGCAGATAAAAAGCCACGACCCCATGGAACCAGCTGAGAAGAACACAGAAACGGAATTATGTCAAGCTTATGGTGCCTTAAAAATTTCTTTTCAAAGAACAGTTTGATTAAAAAGTGTTTAAAAATGTTTTCAAACCTAGAGGCACTTACAGTGTTGAAACAATTCGCAATCAAAATAAAATCTTTTGATTTGACATTTTTGGCCTCTTATTTGATTTTATTTCACATTAAGGAAAATATTAGGGGAAAAAACCCTAAAATTGAATTAAAATAATAGCAATATTCCACACATACATGTCACTTGATTAAACATTTTAGATTGCAGTGTTCTGACATTCTCAAAATGAAACATTTTTTGACATTACGAAATGGAATTTTTCAGTAAGCTTGTTTTGATCTTTCTAGATCAAAAAATATCCCGTAATCCTCTATCAAAACAATTATTTGGGGAATTTGCTGCTCGGGCTGATGGAGGGAAGGAGATGCATTCTATGCAGAGATGGATGGATGGATGGATGGATGGATGGATGGATGGATGAATGGGGGATGGATGGATGGATGGATGGATGGATGATGGAGGAATGATGGATGGATGGATGGATGGATGGATGAATGGATGGATGGATGGATGATGGAGGAATGATGGATGGATGGATGGATGGATGGATGGATGGATGGATGGATGGATGATGGATGGATGATGGATGGATGATGGAGGGATGATGGAGGGATGATAGATGGATGATGGATGCAGGGGCGCATCCCGCGGCTGCGGGGCTGCGGCAGGCGGGGACGCGTGTCCGGGACAGCGGGTGGCTGTCCCCGCCGGCTCCGGCCCGGCCCCGCACGGTACGGGAGGGCTCTGCTGGCACTTTCCTGTGACCCTGCTGAGCGCCGGAGACGCTGCCGGAGCCGAACAAAAACCTGCGGCAGCCGCCGGAGCATCCCGGGCTCAGCAGAGCTTTTCCCCGCTAGAGGGAAGTGCATTCCCACGCTCAGGGGCGAGCACATGCCGCGGCTCTGTGCGCCCTGTCCCCGAGCCGGGAATGCTGCTGGAACCCTCGGCTGCCCATCCCAACATCTCTGAAGGGAAGCAGGAGTTCCTGAGTGCCTGTATGCTGTGACTACCACATCAGCCCTGCTGTTGACAGATGTTTGTCCAGCCCTGGCACAGCTGCCCAGGTCAGTGGTGGAGTCACCATCCGTGAGGGATTTAAAAGATATCTGGATGTGTTGAGGACGTGGTTGTTCCAAGCAACTTGTGATAGTATAATGGCCTAAAGTTAGACTATGAGAGGTTTAGGTTGAATATTGGCAAAAATTTCTTCACTAAAAGAGTGGTTAAGCATTGGAAGGGACTGCCCAGGGAAGGGGTGGAATCACCATCCCTATGGTTCAGGAAAGGAGGAGATGTGGCATTTCAGGGTAAGATTTAGTGGGCATGGCATTATTAGATTGAAGATTGGACTTGAGGACCTAGGAGATCTTTTCCAACAGTAATGATCCTATGATTCTGTGGTTTAGTCACTGACCTGGCAGTGCTGGGTGAATGGTTGGACTCAAAGATCTGAAAGGTCTTTTGCAATCCAAATGGTTTGATGATTCTGTGCCTCCTCAGTGGATGAAAAGATGGGCCAAGCCTGAGGGAAAGAAAGGGTTGAGCTGCTTGCTGACTCAAAGGACATCTATAAAGCTGTGCCTGAGCTGGTGGAGGTGCACTGAGGATCAGCCCTGAGGCATTTTAGCGCTGTCTGCACTTGGAAAACTACTCAGTGCACAGCTGTGATCCATGCAGATGGGCTGGAACCCACACATCACATCCCAGGCAGTGCAGCAAAGTGCAGGCAGTGACAGCGTGGCGATCAGAGCAATCCACCCCAGGCTGCATGGAATGGTGGATATGTGACCAAATCAATGCTGGGCTGGCTGTTTGTTCAGCCTGAAAGGCTCACAGATTTTCTCCTGAGCAGATTGGCTTTTAAAACAAAGCTTGTATGTGTTAATGCAGATGTAAGAAAAGATGTGTCTCCATGAACACACAGGCGGGGCAAACCCATCTGTGAGATGCAGATTTAAGTGAGCTGCACAAACCTGTGGATATAAACTACCTAATTACCTGGATAAAATTGAGAATGCTGACATGTAAATACCCACAGAAACCTGGGCAGCACTCCTGGGTCCTTTGTGGATGTGCTGTATGGATGCACAGGCTGTTGTCTGCAGGAGTGCACAGCCTCCCTCCCTTCACACAGCTGAGCTCCAGCTGGGAGCAGCCCTTGGAAAATGAACAAAGCCAGTCAAATGTACCTTCATGAATCCCAGCCTGAGACTTTGGTCTGGAGAAGCAACGAGCAAAGCAGGAGAGAGAAAACATAGACAGAGAGGAGAGGATGAGGGATCATGGTAAAGAAACCTTCACGTGGTCTGAGGAACCATGTACCCCCAGGATGCTCAATAGCAAGTGGACATGAGTGTCTCTTCTGGTGGCTCTGGAGCTGGGGGATGTGGTGAAGTGTGTCCCTCACACCTTGAGAGGGGAAACCACTCTGTCCTTGCTCCCAAGGAGTCTGAGTCTCCACACAACCTCATTTCCTGAGAAGGTCAGTGATGCTCACAGATATATTGCACAGAGAATTAATCCAGCATGGGGTAGAACACCTCGCTCCTCAGCTTTCAGATTAAAACAAACTTTTGGTTAAGAATGGATATCAGAATTAACCCACTGGTTCCTCCTACTCTTCCCAAGAGTATGAACCTTTGTGAGCTTTAAAACTTGAGCTGTTGTTTTTGGTTTTTTTTTCCCTGCTGCCTGAAGGGCTGTCATTGTTCCTGAGGTAAAACAATTTCTACTTCTTTTTGGCATTTTGCTGCAGAACCTGATAAAATGTATATGTTTCCCCTGGTCCACTCCAACAGATCTCAAGAGCAAGGTCTTCAGCCAATTTAAATTTGTGATCCCCAGTGGAAGGCAATAGAGATTTAATGGAGCTACTTTGTGTTAAAGCATCTGGCCCCAAATTCTCCAGGGAAGCAGAGTATCATGTACCAGATCAAAGGGCCAGGTTGATGTGTGCTGCAAACAGGGAATGGGCAAATTTGTTAAGATGGAAAATGATTTTGCCACCTGCTTTCTCACCTTGAGCATGACCTAAAACAAGGTCATGCAAGGGTTCCTAAATGGAGTTCTATTACAATAATTAACAAGAATATTTTTAACCTACCAGTAGTTTTCGTTTTACAGTTTCAGTCTTGTTCTTTACTTGTTTCATTCTTCTGCTACTGAAAGAAAGAAGCAGCAGGCTATTATGAGATGAGACAATCTGATGTCATGTTTTAAATGTATTTGACAGCTAGAAATATGGAAAATCCATAAAGGAAGCCTGTCTGGATATAGTGAAATTTCCAGAGTAATTTTTCCCTGATCTGGATGCAGTGCTGAAAACTCAGCTCAGATTTTGGCTGTTCCTCCAACAAGAACATCTTGAGTTTTGGTCTTGTCTCAGATACCAAGTTGTCTCTCTCTGCTCCATCACTGATGTGGGATTGCTGCACAAATCCAGAAGTGGGAGAGGTTTTTATCATTGTATAGATCCCACACAATTAAATCAGACACCATCTGGAACATAAGGAGTGGTGCTGCTTTGTGGCCTGGAATTTTTCAATTCAGGAACAGGTACTAAAAGATAACAGAGTGTTTTCTTTGGGTACATATTTCAAAGATAAAAAAAACAGTGTTCAACCCTACACATGGGCAACAAAACCTTGGCATGAGTTAAAATGTCAAACTGAGGCATGAGGCATGAGTTAAAAGATCAAAAATAAAATAGAGAATTCATCCTGGAATATTTAAAGTGACTCATGGACACTGAGCAGCAGGTCTGGAATAAAAGAGATCCCATCTTGATGTCACCAAGTGTTCTGTAATTTTGTGGTCCAAAGCCCCCTTTAGACACTTGAAACGTGGCTCATCTCCTCCACCAGATCAGCAGAACAGTTTATGTTGGCCCTGGGGGGGATTTTGTTCTCATCAAGTTTCTTCTTCCCTCTTTTATGTCTTGTTGTGGGAGCAGTTGCCAGGTCTCCACTCTCATTCCGTATCTGGAGCCCTGAGGAGCAGCCTGAGGAAGAGCCACTTTATTTCCTTTGCTGATGTGCTGAGCCCTGTCCAGCTGCTCTCCTTGTCCTGGTGGCCAGCACAGCCAGAACTGCTGCTCTCTCCACTGTCAGGGTGATCAGCACACAGAGACTCCACCAAGGAGCAGTCAGGGCAGATTCCCTGATGCTGTATTTAGGAAAACACAGCTTTACAAAGGAATGTGTGCTAGACCTGCACTGGGGTATGTGGGCTGGTATATTAATGTACACAGTCATCTGCCTGCTCCTCAAAAGTCTACATTCCAAGGTTACCAATGGAAAAAAGTGTATAAAGCTGTTCCACAGGGCAGAAAATGCATTTATTTTATTGCTCTGACAAGGTCTGTATTGAAGACAACAGGATAAGTAGCAGAAATGGCAGAATTAAGTCCAGTGCAGGGTTTACAGGCCACCGGCTGAGACTGTGGCAGAGCACAAGGTATTCTTTCCCAAAGCACAGGGAAGCTGCCTTTTCATTAGCTTTGAGGGGTGGAGTTCTGAGGCTGCTGCAACTGGTCAGAAGATTGATCCTGGTTGGCTTTCACCCAGTGAAAACCTTTTATTGTGTCTGTGCTATTACCAGAAAGAAAATCAGTAAAAAGCATTTTAAGATGTATTTTTTTTTTTTTCTGATCTGAGTGTCTTGGGGTTTAATTCTTAACTGTTGTGGGACCCTTGGCATGTTCAAGCCAGCTTTACAAAAAGATTTCATGTGGTAAAGAAAATAATGTCTTTGGTGGTTCACAGGAGGGCTTGCAGAATTGAAAAACATTTGAACCACTTATTTTCCTGTTTATTTAACTTATACATGTATTTTTTAAAATTCTTCTAACCATCCAACCATCTCTGTGGGTCTTATTCCTTCTCCCTAGTGTGGAAAATCAGACTGGAGGGCAAAAAGGGCACAGTGTGGTCCAGGCTCAAGTACAATGTGAAGTTTGCAAGCTGGGATCAAGCTGGCACAAAGGTTATGGTTGAGTGAGGACTCAGCTGCTTCTGTGGGATACCTGAGGCTCTTTTGCACTTAAAGTCCCTAAGAGCTTGCCAAAATGGACGGACAACCAAAGCATAACAGAATTTCTTCCAAATGTTCATAATTTTTTTCTTCCCTTACCCTTCAGAAATGCTGTCAGAATTAGCTTTGTTGCTTGCATTTCAGAACATCTGCATCTAATTCCAGGAGGATTCAGAATGATTGGAAAACATTGAAATGAAGAATGAAATGTTATTTTAATGAAAAAGAAGACTCTTGAGTAGAAGTTAGAGTCTTATTTTATTTTATTTTATTATTAATCTGAACCAAGATTCTTCCAGCCTTAGATCTCAGCCAACATCTTTATCCTAACCAGGAAACCTGTCCCAGTAGATCCCCACTTGATCAATCCTTCTTCCCTAAAGTCTGCCTGAAGTGGAGGAAAAGTGATTGCATCTGTTTGGGTTTCTTTTTCCCACTCCTTTTTGTTTTGTTCTTTTTGTTTACACAGGCTAATGACAAATTAAAGGGATAAACCAAAGGCCTTGCTGGAACAGCTGTAAACTCAAGCAGGAAGTCATTCAAAGCCTCCAAAAGCTGGCTGTGCAATGCTGGAGGAGTTAATGATGAAGAACCAAATCCTCAGTTGGAGCAGCCTGGCAGAGTTGGGTTGAAATCTGTGAGTTTCACTGATTTACAGCAGATCGGAATGCGGCCTGAAGTGTCTCACTGTTCTGCTTTGTTTGCATTTTGAAGTGATCTCTGCTGCTTTCTTAATGGCTTCGTCTCCTCTTGATGCATTCGTGGGATGCCAGGAGCCAAGTGGGTCTCCAGCAGGCGCAGATGGCGGAGCACGGCAAAGCACTCACTGGGTTTCCTGGGAAAAGCTTTTTCTAAGAATTTCGGAACAGCACCGAGGCTATTCCTATCCTTGCAAAGGTTTCTGTGGGCTGACAGCTGGTGCTGCCAGAAGATCGAGGATCTGAGGTTCCTCTGTGCTCTTCTAAACTTGAGACAGTTTAATTTTGGAGTGGCTCAAAGATAAACTTATGCTATAGAAGATATTTAGAGTGCCCTTCTGACACGACCAAGATAAAATAGCCCAGGATGTTTGTGTAATCATGAGAGTTTAAAAGCCAGACTGGAGAACATCCTTTGGGTGCTGCACTGTCAGGGCTGAGCCTCTTTGGACAAGTGGGATTGACTTGGAACACCAGTTGTGTTCCTTTGTGGCATTACAATTCCTAAAACCAAAATTTACCCAGCCTGAAAGATTTTTAAATTTACCAAGAGGAAGAGGGGTGGGCAATGAGCTGTACATTTACTCTGGGGCAGGGGCAGTGCTTTATCAATCAGCCAAACCAAGTCTTTCTTCTGCTGCCTGCATCACCCAATGTTTCCAGCAGCATCTGGGTCTCCTCCAGTTTTCTCCTCCTTCCAGTCTTCTCCTCTTTTCTTCTGAGGGAAAAATTGTCAAAAAGCAGTGGCAGAAAATATTTTCTTAACACTTATTATAAAGGGGTTGTAGAGGAGGACACATGAGCATTCAGCTCTGGTTTTGCCTAGAAATGAAAGACTTAAAAATTGGAGGAAACAACCTTGTTGCAATTAAGCACAGGCAAAATTGCCCACAGTTATTTGCAGCTACTGAACTGGAGGCCACTCTCTGAAAGCCAGGCTATCAGAGGGAGCAGCTACTTCCAATTACATCCTACTGGAGGGGACTCCTAAGCTGCCAAGATTCATGGAGAAAAGCCATTTAAAAAAAAAATAATGAAAAACTTCTCCCCCTGGAAAGAAAAATAGAAAAAAAAAACTCACAAAAATTGCTTTATTAAAGTCTAAACATTCCTTGGATATGTGCCAAGTGCACAAATATTTCCATAAGGAAGATTTATGTGATCCAAAAACAAATTTCAAAAAGCAGGAGAGGAAGAGAGACAAACAAACAAACAAACCAAATGACAGAGGCTGATTTAGAAAGTGTGTGGTTGGGGAATAGGCCTGGGGTGAGGAGAAAAGGCTGAATCTCCAAAGCCCAGAGAAGGAATTTGAAAATGGTGTCCCTCACCCAAAATAACTCTGGGCAATGCTGAAAGGTGTCAGCTTTGCTCCAGATTGGATAAAAAATGTAAATACACTCTGCATTTTGTAATTTCTCCCCAGCCAGAAAAAAGGATCTGTCTGCTCTATCTGTTATTGGATTTGATGATCTCAGAGGTTTTTTCCAACCTAAATAATTGTATGATTTCTCTCTTAGCACTTCTCAAACCCTGTTTTCCAGAACACACCTCAGTCTGTGTTATCCACTGTCCTAGGGTGTCACAGCCCAGCTGCCAGAGAGCTGGAATTACCATGAGCTCAGGCACCTCCCTTAACACCCAGATAACCAGAGGAACCCAAATATCCTCCCCTCTCCATGGGGGAAGGTGCACCAAGTGCCTTGCTGAAGCCTTTGGGATTTAAAATCTGTCAAATCAAGAGAGTGACTAGCCAAGATGTGGCACCTGGATGCAGAGAAGAGGGCATGCACCTGTAAAAAAACCAGGAATTTTTAATTTTTATTTTTTTTAAAAAATTTGCTAATTCAAGGAGGGCAGGAAGACAGAATTCCCAGGGTGTTATGTTGTGGAACATGGCTGGAATTTGCTGTTTTTAGTCTGATTTAGTTCAAAGAGAGTTTTGGTATCAAAAATAGGGTGTCTGCGTGGTTATATTGTAAAAGGTGATTGCAGGAAGGGTGGGAAGCAAGAAGTCAGTGGGGAGATAAAAGAGAAGTTGTTGCAACAGATTGCTTTGTACAACTTGTTCTGAGTTTTTCCCCCAAATTATTGGTTCACACTGCCCTTAACATTTAGATTTTCATCTGTTTGCTTCTTTTTGTGAGAGGAAAACTATGTTAGGCATCTCATAAATGCTTACATGGAGATGTTTCCCATCTGCTTGCAGATGCACCATGCCTGCTTTCTGCAGGGACCTGGCACTTCTCAGTGTTTAAATGAAACTGAACCCGCTCCATTTGCTGGATGGGCGCAATCCAAGGAGCAAAAATGAACATTTCTCAGTGCTGATGGTTCTGTTACAGCGCACAGAGCTCTGAAAAGATCTCCAGACATCCACTGCAGGTTGCTTTCTTGAGGAAGGACCCCTTCAATTAAGGCCAAGAATTAAGACAGACAAAACCATTTGTGGCCCACACTCTCATTTCTACTTCATGCATAAACAGAAATATGACTTCCATTTTCTTGGCCACCTTCCAGCTAACTCTCCCCCTTCTCCATGTGACATATCCATCTCCTTCTGGTCATGCAGCACCACAGAAGTTCTCCATGCTCTGCTCAGTGTGGGCTGCCTCCATCCTGGGGTGGTTTCACTCCAGCAGTGGGTGGGCAGCCCCTGTCTGCTGCGTTCCCTGGGACTCTTTGCTGGGCAGGGTTAGTCACTGCTTTTGGCACGCTCTGAGACGCTCAGATGTGGAAGGCTCTGCTCTACCCTCTCCTCCACAGGCAACCCAGCCAAAATCCAGCAGAGCCATCCAAACCCTCCAAACCTTCCCAGTTTGCTGCTCGCACGGATCTCATCTGTCTCCTTCCCCGTGGATTCGCCTGCCTCGGAGAGCTTTGTGCATTTTGCAGACAGCGTGCGGGCGGAGGGCGGGGGTGGCAGGGAAGATGAAGAACTCGGTGATATACTGAGTATATAGAACAGTGTATAATGTACTGAGTGATGCAACAGCCAGAGAACTAAGTGGATGCTGCTGCCTTGTGATTTACTGCTTGCAAATGGCGTATCTTCTTCTGAAATACTGTTAATTTAATAGACAAACATCCCAGGATAAAGGCTCGCCAGAGACGCAGTTGATGGGATAAACATCGAGAGATTAAAGACCTGTGGGCAAAGTGTATAATTCTGTTATTAAAATCCCAAAGTGCTCCCTTAAAATTGGACCCTAGTAAAGGAAGAGGAGTGGAAAAACCTATGCTTAAAAGGGGGAGTGATTGTGTTGAGCACTTCAGAATCATTTGCTAAGCAAAGTTAAAAAGGATAATAGCATCAAGCTTGGTCTTCTGCTTGTTTTCCTCCTGCTGTCCCTAACTATCAAAGTGGTATCAAAGAAACCTACTTATTAGCCATGTGTTGAGAACATTTTCCAGAGGCAGCCAGAAAGCCATCAGTGACAGCATTTCTATGACCTCCTAATTGCACCCCACACAATGTGTGGCTGTTAGGCCCAGGAGGCAGCTGCATTTGCAAAGTAAGTCGCAAGTCATTATTTCCCAGCTCAGGAGCATGAAAAGTGCCCATCAGGGCTCATCTTTGCAGTGATTGCAGCTGGGATCAGGCACACAGCACACCCAGTGCTGCCCTGGCACAGGCTGTACCACTCTGTGCTGTGCTTTGAGACCACATAAAAGGATTTGCCACCACCAAACTGGACAGCCAGTGGAAGCTGAGTCCTAGGGATCCCAGTCCTCTGGAAAATCCCAATATGAACAAGTCCAGCCCTTAATCTGTTGTAAAACATCAACTGGCTTCACCAGATTCCCTAAACAATAATCCAAAGTGGTTGGCTTGGGGTTCCCCAGCACTGAACTCTCTCTCTGAACATCTCCCCTGACCCCAGAACACCTTTGCTGGTGTACAGGTCATGGAGACAATGAGTTTGGTTCTCCTGGATGAGATACAGTGCTGATCTGAGAGAGGAGGTGTGGTAGGCACATTCTTCTCTTCACAGAGGAGCACAGAGGAAAGAAAGAAAAAACAATTTCTATTTTGCTCTCTGTTTTTCCCCATGTAGAATGTGTTTGGAGAATAGTTTACCTGGGGTGATTGCTTGATTGGATTCTGGTGAGGATTGTTTGAGCCTGATGGCTGTGGGAATACAGAGATTCTCTTCACAAGAAAATGTTTTAAATACAATGAACTTGCCAGTGACAGATTACTCCGAAATCAACTGATTGTGACAAAATGCACTTTACTCTGTATTAGTGACATACCACTGATAGCAATATTAGAGTCCATAAACATGCTTTTAATAGTAAAATATTTTTAATGTATGCCAAGTCTCCCAGTAAGTGGAAATTAAATGGACAATTTAGTGTATCATCTCCATGCACAGGCTCAGAAGCATTTCTCCAGCAGATGAACACTGACAGCAAAACTGTTGTTCAACACAAAACTACAGCTGCCAGATATTAAAGGTTTTGGTGTTGAAATGTCCTGTCCCACAGAAAAAGGTTGACATTTGCTGTTTGTAGTGGTTTTGGTTTGCCAATTTGAGATTTCACCAATTCTGGCCAATGCACCAGTGAGTGTGGTGGGTACACTGCTGGCACATACTCTGGAGTGAGAAAAATAAATTCAAAATCTATTCTGAAGGCAAGAAGGGCTGGTGGGTGAAGGAAGGGCCTGAAAGCCCTGAAGATGCTTGCTTCCAGGCCTGGCTTTGGTTAGCAGAATGGTTCATCTGATCCTTTCTCTCCCATCCTTGTGCAGCACCTTACACCTTCCATATCTGCAGGATACACCAGCAGCTCACTCAGCTACCAGCTCTGACATTAAAACCAAATTCCAGCCAGGGGAAAACAAATTTATTTGACTTTTCTTGTCATGACTCTGTCCATCAATAGTTGTATGACCCCCTGCTCACCTCAGGAGAGAAGGTCTCTATGTGTTTCCTCTTGTAACTTATACCAGTTCTGCAAAGAGACACATAAAAAGTATTAAATTAATTTGGCATGCAAGACAGAGCACCTGTTAACTGTCTGGTACCACACTGCATTTGCAGAGGAGGTTGTTAAGAAAATAAATTTCTTTTTTGAATTGTAGACTGAATGAATCAAAACTGGAGTCCTTGAAATAGTCACTGAACCTCATTGTGCTTTTTTTGTTTTCTTTTGTTTAAAGACCAAGAAAATAGACTTTCTTCACAAGAAAATGTTTTAAATACAATGAGCTCCCTGCAATTCTGAACTTCTCTCTGGTTCCAGCATATTGCAAAAATGCTGTTCAATTCACATAGTCACATAGTGTTGAAGATTCGGGTCTTGGCATACCTGTTCACATTGAAATAAATCAGGGGAAAAAATTGTAGGTGGGGAAAGAAATGAAAAACAGACCCAGACAAAGTGCCAAGAATGTCCTTGGACAGACTGCATCCACATCTGGATTCCTGCTCCTGGACTGGTTGGGATGGACATTTAAAACTAAACCAAATTAAGGACCTTTGGCAGGTGTCCCATATTAATGGAATTTCGGTTCTCACTTGCTTCATTTTCTATCTGTGCTGTGATCTCAGTGTATTATCAAAGCTAGAGCTTCCCGTGGGAAAAAATCTGCAAAAGAATTCCTCAGATACAGTGAACAAGGCTTTCTCCTCTGGGGAGAATATTTACAGCCCCAAATCAAAATAACTGACTTAAGCCATAAAACTCCCCAACTCAAGCTTCACCTTCAACCCTGCAAATGCTAAAGGTGGCACATGATGCATTTCCCACTCTCTGACTTTCAGAAAATCCATTTAAGATTCTTTGAATAAATGCCCAAAGAGAGGGCACAGGAGCAGCCATTAACTCCTTGTGCACTCTGGTGGCACCTGCACAGGAGGATGCCTTTAGCCCAGGCCTGATCAGAGCAGATGATTAAATCCTTCTGATAACCTGCTCTCAAATAAACTCACAAGAGTCTTCCCTCTGTTTGCTCAGAGTCTTTCATGCAAATCCTCAATTTATCCATAAAATCACAATGATGAGCTGGAGTAAAAAAAAAAAAAAAAAAAAAAAAAAAGAAGAATTTTTGTGCCTCCCATCTTAATATTTCAGTTTGTCCCTCTGCACAGACTTGCCTTCTTGCAGAGGAGCCATAAATCTGGGCTGTCACTGTTATGATTATTAGTGGTTAGACCTGATGAATATTGATATGTGGCAAGCGCTCTTTCGACATTTAAATACATTTGCCAATTTTCCTCCTCCAAACTCCACCCGTTAATGCTTCATCCAATATGAATCAATATTGGTTTAATAATTAACACGTTTAAACATTTTTTAATGTATATTTCATGATGAGAAGATCTATGTTTATTTTATGATGATAAAATATTTAGAGCCCAGGGAATTTTACTGTGCTGTCATCACAGCGTTCATTGGGCCCTTTTCACTCTGCCTGAGGGGGCATCTCTGTCTCCTCTCAGCACAGGCCAGGCTGAAATTATTCCAGCTCCTTCTGCAGGAGGGTTGTTTATGGGGTCTGAAGATATCTGAAATATTTGGTGGGGTTGGAAGGGAAGAACACCAGCGTGGCTGGGGTGACAGAGCCCACTGTCAGCTCCAAACAGCCATGGAGGCAGATGGCATCTGACCTGGAGAGACTTGGAACACATTCAGCTTCAAAAGCACTTTGGATTCCTGGAAAACGTGCACAAAAGTGAGGAAGGAGAGACTTAGTCTGGCACTGGAAAGGCTTTGGAAAGATCTCGTGGTTCTTGTTGCATAAGTGGGCGCTCTTCTTCTTGAGAGCAGCGAGTTTGACTCCCCGGGGTTGTTTCTATGCTGGGAAAAGCAAAGTTAAAACAAGTTCCCCGGAGTGGGAAGGTTTGGTGGGATTTAAAAACCTCCCTGCATAAGTGAAGGGGTTCTTCTTCAGTGACTATGGAGCATGCACAGGGTCTTGGCAGTCTGAGAGGGAAGAAGAACACTTGTAGGGTGGAAAAGGCTGGAGAAACAGAGATTTTGATTGGCCTAGGAGGTGTCTGGCTCCTCAGATCCTCACCACCACCTCACTTCGCAGAGGATAAATGCAAAGAGCACAGGCTGCAGATTCATGCCAGTGGCATTAGGGGGATGCTTTGACTTTGCACTAACTCTTACACGCGGGTGAATTCTGCTCCAGCTGCCCAGGATCACCAGGGAATGAGAAATAATTAAGAAAACAGGCTCTGAATTCACTCAAATCCAGGTGAAGTTTTCCTGCGAGACTCTGATTAATGCGATCAGGATGATTATGTTTATTTCCATGTGTTTGTTCAGAATTATTCAACTGGTCACAGTCCTGTGGCTCCTGATGTTCCACTCCTGGGCAGCAGAACCAACACCTTGCAGTGCATCTGATCTGATCAGGCAGAGCCTTCTCGCACATGGGCTGCAGGAGAGCTGCAAGCAGGGCTGCTGATGGCAGGAAAACACTTCCCTTGCAAGATTTGCTGTGGAACACGTTCATTCCAGAAATGGATTTTAAAAAGGGAAAGGAAAAAAAAAAAATAAAAAAAGAACAACGTATCAAAGTCACGATGTCTCCTGGGAAGAGATTTCCCTGTCAAGGTGTGTTTGCTTGATAGCACATCCAGAAGGTAGAAATGTAATGTGGTTTCACACTTTGCTTTTTGAACCCATGTAAACTTCTGGCATTCACAAAAAAAAAGTAGAATTTTACAGCTTAACCATGCATTTTGTGAAGCTGTTAGATACTTCACGGAAGAAAAAAAAACCCATCAAGGGCATTAAACTGGAAGATAACACCTCTAACTCTGGCAGTCCCTGAGCTGCTGAGCAAGACAGGGAGAGAAATAGTGCCATGTGCTCACCCTGTTTGCATTGCCTTTCCTAGTGGCAATTTTTGGCCACTATTGAACTTCTAATTCTGGATTAGGTGGACTTTTCCTTTCATGTGACCAAACTTCTTTTATTCTTAAGAAATGAAACATGAAACAGAGCTGGAGGAAGGCCAGATGGGGTGTTGCTCCCTAAAATTATCCTGTTGTTTGATTTGAGCTTAAGAAACTTTCTGGAAAAGAGGGAGGAGAAGATGAATGCTTGCACATCCTGTTTGACATCAGGGAACTTCCAGTGAGATTTGCAAAATAAAAACATTTAAAAATTAAAAAAAAAATACCATCCCAAATCCCTAATGGTTTTCAAATGTTTTATTTAACTTCATTATGATTATTTTCCACAACTCTGGTTAGGAGTTGCAATTATATTAATCCTTCTCCTCCAGGTTGTTAATCCTAGTAAAGCAACCTGTTGCTTGGAAGATTGTATGTTGTTAAGGATCTCTCTGAGAACATTTATTCCTAATGCATACACGTACTGCTCATTTAGGCTGAAACTCACCCCTAGGAAGGGGGGCTGTGCTCACTTAATTCACACTTAAACCCTTCAGATCAGAAGATAATACAAAATCCAATGGAAAACTCCACTTGAGTGATGTGGAGACCTCAGCAGAGAAATCAGTGGGGCTTCGGGTGGGAAAGTGAAGATCACTGGAATTAAAATCACTTCCTCTGAATCTGATGAATCTGAGCCAGCGTGAGAGAGGCGAGACAGAAGATGTTCTCATAGTTATATGAGCTGGGATATTTATGCTCCAGACCTGAGTGCATGGCGTAAATCGGATGAGACAAGTAAATTGCACCCAATGAGCAGTGAAAGCAGGCAGCAGCATCCATGTGGAATCTCAATTTACACCGCAGCTGGGGTCTGCAGGAGCTGCACTGACAGAGCAGGGCTCTGAACCACTCCTGCTTTTTTGCCCTTTTCTTTCCTCCCGGTTCCAGTGGGTGTGCTGCAGCAGCACCGTGAGCTGCCAGCCGCTCACCCAGGGCCTGCAAATCCTGTTCCACATCCGAGGCTGGCTCCCACACCGTGCTAATGGCCTCGGAAAGGTTCACATGGGCCCCTGCTCTGACCCGGATTGCTGTCATTTCCACGTGAACACTCTGCTGTTCAGCAGCAGCACCTTTGTCCTTGTGCAATGCTCCCGTGGCTTTGGCACTGCAGAGCGCCTCAGGCCCAGCCAAGCACAGGCACTGCCCGGCACAAACAGCCATCTCTTCCCTGGCTTTTCCTTTTTAACCTTCTGGCAAAAAAAAACCCCTAAGTTTGGCTGCTCTGAGCCTGTCTAAAACTCTTCATCCTTGGCTGTGTCTCTGCTCCTTGCAGACGTCTCCAGCACCTCCTTCCCAGGAGATGTGTGCACTCCTGCCCTACCATGGCTGTGGATTCTCTGGGGATGGAGGCAGGAATGGGCTCGTGGGATGAGGGCAGACACTGTGGATGGTCTGTCTGCACACTGGGGATGGGGTTTGAGCAACCTGCTCCAGTGGAAAGTGTCCCTTCCCTTGGTAGGGGCATTGGAATGAGATGATCTTTAAGGTCCCTTCCAACCCACGCCATTGTGTGATTCTGTGGTTCTGTGATTCATCTCTTCTGGCTTTCAGCAGCTCTCCTGAGCCCAGCCAGCTGCCCAAACTCCCACTGGAGCTGGGAAAGAGAAACAACCAATTCCACAGCACAATTCATCTGAGCTGTTTTAGACGTCTGCCTTAGAGAGAGATGAATTGAACCCTGGAAGTGACAGGTTCTGTGCTTTGATCACAGGGGAGGCTCTCCAGCCTGCAGGGACACAGGCCTGGGAGCTCCACATACCTGTACGGGGCCAGATGGATCCCAGAGCACATTCCAGGTGCTGGTGCATGGACCCTTCACTCTGGGGTGTGGAGCAGCACCCACTGATGTCCCCTGCCCTGGACAGCATCTCCTGTGCCCTGAGAAGTGTGAGGTCCCAGCTCACAGTGCCTCATTTCTCTTGACCACGGTGGTTTGCTATGACAGATATTCTGATCTGTCCCTATATAAATCTCCTGTGAAAAGCTGTCAGGCCACGTAAGAAAGAAAGATGGAGCTCCTTCTTGCAAAGTGCTGACAGGGTGTTGCCTGTACAACAACATAGCTCAGTGCATGAGACAGCCACTTCTCTTTCCCCACCTCTTGTCCCCTTCCTCATCCCCTCCCACCCCCAGCTGAAATGCAAGAAGCCTTTGTGTTTTGATCTTTTCTATTAGTCCATCAATAAAATGCCGTATTTTTTTCTTCTTGTCATATTTAAATCAGTGCTTGATTCAGCTCTGTTCCTGGCAGGTGTTTGTTTATTTTCTCAAATCCCTGACTGCAAAGATATTGTTGCCCATGGATATCCTTCCAGGAGAGGTTTGATTCAGTGGCAGCAGATGTCTTCCCCTGGAAAGTACTGGTGCAGATATTGAGGGCCAACTGTCCTTGGGTTATGAGGCATTTTAGACCAGTTCTGCTCTTCATAACTGCCCCAGCAAATTCCACTCCCAGATTCTGCTGCAGATGTTCCCAGGAGTCTCATCACCCACTGGTCCCAGCTGACCAGCCCCTGACCCCTTTACCAGAGCTGCTGGCATCTGACAACACACTCCTAAAGAAAGGAGCAAGAGAAGCCCAAGAAAAGAGAAGATATTTTAAAAAATATTCTTTATGTGAGGGTGGAGAGGCCCTGGCCCTGGCAGCTGTGGCTGCCTCATCCCTAGAAGTGTCCAAGGCCAGGTTGGACAGGGCTTGGAGCACCCTGGGTC
Source organism: Lonchura striata (assembly GCF_050655825.1). NCBI lineage: Eukaryota > Metazoa > Chordata > Aves > Passeriformes > Estrildidae > Lonchura > Lonchura striata. Next base: position 5,357,869 of record NC_140719.1, on the reverse strand, counting down.
AGTGGAAGTTGTCCCTGCAGGCCCTGGATGGTCTTTAAGGTCCCTCCCAGCCCAAACCATTCTGTTATTCTATGATTTTTGGTGAAATATATGAACATCAACCACACACACACAGCATGGAGACACTCAGGAAGGGGGAGTCACGAGAGAATCACAGAATTATAGAATCATGTACTCCCTAGTGCACACACCTACACACACATCTACATATAAATGCTGGGACAGACACTACATGAGCAACCAGACCATCATTATTTACTGCCAGGTGGTCCTGTAAAGATCCACAGCACCCACAGAGCCTCATTCCCTGCCCACCTGTGCAGGCACAAACTCCTTCCCCTGGAGCTTTGTGCTGTGCAGTCTCCAGGAGTGAATGTACCTGCCCTGTCTCCCAGAGCTATCACATTCCAGGGCTTTATCCAGACCACTTCAATGAGGTTTCAAAGGTTTCTGTGCATGTTTCAATCAGTTCAGGCATGTCAGACAAGTAAGTGCTGTGGAGGTACCTGCAAATGACACCATCTGGCTGCTTCAGTGAGCCAGACAAGAGGCAGACTGCAGGCAAAGGGAGAATCCAGACCTTAATGGAACGAGGGGACATAAACCCAGCCATTTGCAGAGGAGGAACATTTAAAACTCACTCCAAATAATCTTGCAGTAAAGGTTTACCCATGTTATTAAGCAAATCTGATAAGTGGGAAAGAATTTTCTTTGGCGTGGACTCAGTTCACTGGAAGATTGTTCCCAGCTTTGAGTAATGTCCTGTGTGCCAGAATCTGCAGATTCCCAGGTCTGGGCCTCTGGGGGTAAGAAATGTTCCACAATGGGATGGCAGTGGGCTCAGTTCAACTGATATAAATGGGTAACTCCACAGGGAGATAACAGGCAACTGAACCTTTTCCCCCCAGACCCATTTAAAAAGTGTATGGGTTAATTTTTATGTGTGAGTCTGCATGAAACAATGACATTTCCAGCTAAAGAATGAGCAGGACAGGCTCTTTGTCTTGTGTACAGCAGTTCTAGTTATTATGAAAAACAAAACCCCTCACCTTTGCAAGGTAGCTTTAAATCTGAACTGGAGGATTATTATGGGGGAAAGGGGTATTTTCAGGGGAAATAAATTATTTTCAGATAAAGTAGTGTCTTTGTCCGGTAGATTTTACTTTCAGATAGTTTAAAAAGAGCAGGGAAAAAGAGTTTTCTGGTAGAAAAATAAAGAAAACTAATTCAGCTGGCTCAGACTGGGTTCTCAGACTGGAATGGCAGGATAACACTCTGACTGGGAGCAGGGATCAGGGTTAGGATCGAGGGACAGGAAGAGCTGGTGTCACCATGACACCAATTGCATCTAAACAGGAGGTAAATAAAAGATTCTCCTCTGTTGTGATGCTGATCCACCCATTCCTGATGCCTTTTTGGGGCTACCTAAAAGCCAAGCCCAGACAAAATTAAGGGAACAAAAAGCAGCTATGTTTATTGAAGGCCCTTCAGGTACATTTTGGGCAGACAAAGCCCCCCCAGGGGCTACACCCAAAAATAGACGATGGGTCACGAGTTTTCACACTTTTATAAATTTGCTCCATTTGCATATTGGGGGTTCATCTGCCAATTCCAACTTCAGGTAGTGAAGTCATTGACCCCAAGTTTGCTCCCCAAACTCACTTTTGTTTCCATCTCTCTGGCCTGAGGCAGTGAGGTGTCCTTGATTGCCAGGCCTGGAGAGGAATTGTTGTGTCTGCCCAAATGGGAAAGCAGCAGCTCACACTGTGTGTGGAGTTTAGGTTTATACACAAAAGTATTACAAATATATGAAAAATATAAAAGCTAAAATCTTAGGGCATCATTTCTCTCAGCAGAAAGCTCCTATGGGAAGAGCAAGGAGAGGAATAAGTGTTTGTTTGTTGAAAGAGAAGCATCTTCCTGTTGACTCAGGCTCCATTAATGGCTCTCATTATTGCCCAGGCTGAGCTGCTGGCACTGTCACCCCACTGCCATCTGGAAAAGGAAGGGAAGGAAAGCAGGGCAGGAGAGCCTGGGTGGCCATCCCTCTTCACAGAATTCACAGAACTCACAGAATCACAGAATGACCAGGCTGGAAGAGACCTTCAAGATCATCGAGTCCAACCCATGCCCTAACACCTCAACTGAACCGTGGCATAGAGTGCCATGCTCTTCCCAAACCTCATCCCTGAGCTTGCCCCGCTCCGGAGGAGCAGTGCTGTGCTGGGAGGAGCCGGGAGCCCTGTGGCTGAGCCATAAATCTCACTCAGTCAGAGGGGAAGATTTATGCTCCCAGCCTGGGAACGACGCCCGCAGCGCTCGCGCACGCACTCCGACACGCACGCGTTCCCTCCCGGCAAAGCCCGGCAGCTCTGCCAGATCGGAGGCTGAGGAGAAGGTGCAGTCCCAGGGACAGCTAAACTGCTTTCATGACTTTCCAGCAGCATTTGGAAGACAAATTGGGGGCTTGTGCTTTAAATGTATCCCAAATTTGCATTTTGATTGGCTAACAGGCCATGCAGATTCCATGGTAAAGTACTGATCTGTCAAAGGCATCTGACAGTTTTCAACAATTGCTGAAATGGCTTTAAAACAGACCTGGGAGAGCTGAGAAGAGAAAAAAAAAAATCAAAAAACCTCTGCCTGATGAGTGAGTTCTTTCATCTGCTAAAAGCTCTCCAAGCCCACAAGCCTGAGGCTGACTTTAAATAGAGTAAATGGAGAAATATCTTCTAGACAGGGAGATGATGAAGCTTTCCAATAGCTGTTCTGCCTTTGGTTCCCTCTGTCTCTCTCTCCCTTACACCTATTTACCTTTGCTCTCCTCTTCCTTCCAGGAAAAGTCCTATCCAGGCTGGTGCTGGGTGTCCTCACTTCTCATGGAAGTCAGAGATGAGTCTCACACTCAGCATCTCACGGGATTGAACTTGAGGATGGTCCTGTAACCACAAGGTCATAGGATCTTGTCCAGTTCTGAGTGGTATGGATTGTTTAAGGTAATTTCTGTAATAATAAAGGTATTTAAATGAGCCACAATAGATTTTGCCACTGGGTTGCTGTTCAGACACAGCCTGTTTCTGGATTCAACCAAGAAACAACATATTTCCTAAGGACATGTCCTAGGGAGGAATGAACAGCCCTGAAATAGCACTTGGCATTGAGAGATGGAGTCAGTTGCATTTACAAGAATGATGGATACTGAAAACTGGAGTTTCAAGCTATCAAGACTCCAAACTGCTTCTGACTCCAGAGATTTAAAGATTTCACCCGCTCCTTTTTCATGTGAAAGAAGTGAGCTCATCTTTGGGTGCCTTTTGATGGATCAGCCCACTGACCTCTGCAGAGCCTTTGGGCCATCCCCCTACCGAGTGACATAATAATGATGGATAAGCATCATTTACCATTTTGGGGGAGAGACAGAGAAAAACATCAATGTTTCCCAGGCCTGTCCTAGGCTGTGGAGCCTGGCTCTGCACCGAGCTGCCCCCCCTTTCCCAGAGCAGGGAGCAGCTTCTCAACCCTACAGCACATTCCTGTCCCTGCCCCAGGGACAGCCCTAATATCCCAGCACTTCTATCCTTTTGACCTCCTCAGCATTGCACAATCAGCCCAGGAGCCTGTTCCTCCTTCTGCTTCAGCTCAGAGCAGCATCAGCCTTAGGCAAAACTCAGCTGTGAAGAAATGATTTCGCCTTGAGGCTGCAAACCTTTGGAGACAGACATGTAGGCTCTGCAACCTCCAAAAGACAGATTAACCTGCTTGCCTTGGTTCTGCTTCTCTGAGGGGAGCTGACCTTGGCTGGACAACAGGTGCCCACGCAGCCTTTCTACTACTCCTCAGCAGGGTGGAGAAGGGTGGAAAATAAGATGAAAAAAGTCTTGTCAGGGTAAAGGCAGTTTAATTAAACAAAAGTGAATGCCCCAAGCAGCAGCAAAGAAAAAGAAAAGATTTATTATTTTCTTTCCATCAGGAGGAAGTAGGGGTTCAGTACAGGTAGAGGATGCTCTGGAAGACAAATATCATAGCAAATGTTCCCCTGCTTCTCCTTTCTCTAAGATTTACTGCTGAGCAGACATCATATAATATGGACTATCCATTTGGTCAGTTTGGGTCAGCTGTCCTGGCTGTGATCCCTCCCAAAATCTTGTCTGCTGCTGAGGGGGGACTGTTGGAGAGCCTGCCTTGCTGCTCAGCAGAACCAACACGCCTGGTGTGTTACCAGCACCTTCCCAGCTACCAGTACACAGCCCAGCACTGAGAGGGCTGCTGTGGGGAAAATTAACTCCATCTCAGCCAAATCCCACCCTCTTACTGCTTTCAGGTGGGTGCACTCCCTCTGCATGGCTCCTGGCACAAATCCTGCTGGATGCTGCCATAAAGTGATGGCTAAAGTTAGGTCCACATGGTGGCAGTGGAAAGAAGGTGGACACTGAACTCATGTGTGCAGGGAGAGATCAGTGCTACCCCTGGATTTGCCATAATGGGATGACTGGCTGTAGGACATCTTGGGGTGTGAATTGCAGGCTGAGAGGACAACTCATGCAGGGTGTGATCCCCAGAGCTGCAGCACTGGGCCCTCTGTGGTCCATGTGCATGGTGAATGTTCCTTTCACACTTGTTCCAGGAGAGATATCCCAGGATAAGGAGATAATGAGCCTGATGTGGGGGTGCAGAGGAGGAAGAGCTGCAGCCAAGGGGCTCCATCCCAGAGCAGATATCCCTGAAGCAGCTGCTTCCAGTCCAGCCCTGCATGAGGATGGTGTGGCTTGTGTAAGCCTGGCATGAGCAATGGCTGATGAATCTCTGCACCACTTGTCTTTGCATGCTCTGGATGAGGCCTGGGCAGATCACCCCAATCATCCATTTGTCCTACACACAGCTCTGCTCCTCTCCTGCTCAATAAACAGTCCTGTGGTCCCTTATTCACTCCTTCCTCTGGTGATCTTTACCATCTAACCCAGGCATAATTAGGGACTTGCTCAACTATTTAATCCCTAGCTAAGGCCATTGCAGTTGTATCCTTGAGAGAGGAAGGTATTTTTCTCACTGCTTTTTCCCATTCCCCAGGCCTCCCTCCAGAAGGATTTTCCTTTGACCTCAGCTAATGAAATGATCCAGATCAGTGACTGGGGAAAGCAGCCTCAGGACAAAGTTCAAGCCTTTTTCTTCTGAACAGGCTCTCTGTGACAGTTCCTATTCAGCATTTAGCAGGTATTTATTATTAACTCCCCATCTCTCTCAGAGTTGGATGTTCTTGGGAGCAAACTGGACATCTCAGTGGGTTAAACACAAAGACAAGGAGGAGGCTGGCAGGAGATGACAATGTGACTCCCATGTGCAACTCAGCAATTACAACTAGATTGTTCTTTTCTTGTTCTTTCCCATTCTCCCCTTGTGCCTTGGTATGATCCTTGGCAGCAATTTGTGTCATGGCATCCTAGGTTCCCAGGTTCCACAAATCCATCCATTACTCCCCCCAGAAACAAATCCCATCAAATCACCAGCTCGTAAACTGCATTTCAGACATGTTACATGAGCACTGATTGCAAATCTGAAGACATTTCCATTTTGCCTGAGGCCAAGTTTTTTAATTTAAAAAAAAGGGTGCTGTCAGGGTCTGTGCAAAGGCTCTTTAGATATTCCAACCAGCAGAGTTTATTTAAAAATTCAATAAGGCAATTTTCATGGCAGCAAGGAAACAGAAACACTGGTGGTGTCTGTACACCCAGTGAAGAGGAAGAGGCAGCCAGGATTTCATCTCCCAGATCCACTCAAGCCAGACGTTGCTGCTGCCTCATTCTAACAGCCAAAAGCTGAGGAACACTTCCTGCTTGACAATTAAATTTTCTCCAACAACAGAGCAAGGGAGTGACGAGCAGGAATGGCCTTTTTAGAACAATCTGCTGCCCAGGAGTCCCATTGGCTGACACAGAACAAGTGTTATCAGACTTGTTTCTTCATGAGGCTGGACAGGACATACCTTCCTCTCTCAAAGGTTCTGGAGTTTCTCCTGAGGCACCCCAGCAGATGGTGAAGGGTCCCTTGTTTAGTGAGGGAGGGTGTTAACAAGGTCCCAGTGCACGGGCTGCTCCCAAGAGCAGAGCTCCACTCATGGTAGAGGTAGCAGAAGACAGAACCCCACAGTGGTGGTGAATTCTTGACTGCAGCCTCTTTCCCTGTGAATGCCAAAAGAGCAAGAAGGAGCTAGTAGCTGCCCCAACCCCTTTTTTTCCAAGCCCATTTCTCAGGTATTTCTGCCTCTAGGAGAGAAACCTTCAGATAAGAGAAGTGCAACCAAATATCCTCCTCTCCTGAGCTTGGCCACTTCTCTTGTCTCTCCTTAGTACCTGGTCCTTATTGTCTCCTAGCCACACATGTGGGAGAAAACTCCCTGAAAGAAACAAAAGGAAGAATCCTAAACCCCAACAGGAAGGGAGGGGTTAACTTTGCCTAGCCCTGGGAAGAGGACAGAAGGTAAGTAGGATGCATATCAAAAGTGGTTGTTCTCTGCTTTCTGTGAACCATAAGGGCTCCTTGGGAAGCAGAGACAAAACTGAATTGCTGTTTATAGACCAGAGGTGAAAAAACATCCCTGGTGGCTCTAGACCAGCAGCAAAGGAATTTCCTGCTGCCTTATGGCCACTGCTATCTTCCAATCTGCCCTCAGCCAGGCACAGATAGCCATGCCATCCCCTCTCCTTGGCATGGCATCAGCACACCACTAAGTCCAGACTTTGGAGGTTTGCAAGGTTCTCATCTCATGGCGAAAAGAAGCAGCCAGAAATTATTGGTGCTTAGAGGGAAACAGAGACTTCTGCCAGCCATCCATTCCCTGGAAACTTCAGCCCCAAAACTCACCCCACCCCAGGAGCAGGGGCACCTCTGTGCCTGCCCCCACCTTAAGCATTCAGGTCCCAGCTCCCTGCCAGAGGAGCTGAAGGACTTTTTCTGAGCCTGCTGCTAAGGAGATCATTAAGGCAAACACATGAACCTTTCCAGTCAGAAGGATGAGGTGGGGTTTTAATTAAGGTAATTATACTCAGCTGGATGGGCTATTTGCAGAGGCATTTACAGTCTCTAGGAGGGTTTAAAGGCAGTGGTACTGATGGAGCACAGGAAATCTACTGTTTGTGTGGACCCCTGGACTGGGGCTGCTGGCACTGCTGGTGTCCTGCTTGAGAAACCTGAGTCTGCCCTGAAGAGTTAGGTGATGCTTTGCCAGTGGCAAAGTCAAGGATGTCCATTCTAGAGAGGACATGGCTCTCTCAGGCCAGGGGAGGGAGTTTTCAGAGAATCAGCATTTTTTCCTCTCAAAAGAGGACAAAAACTCTTAACTTCAGGAATGTGAGGGCAGTAATTTGCAGGGAGTGGTTGGTATCTTTGTCAGGTCAGTTGGCATTTGGTGTTTGAAATTGAGTGGTTTGGGTTGGGATTTTTTTTTTTCCATTAAACTCTTACAGTGCAGTGATTTACAATTTCTATATGAAAAGTGATTGCAACTTGAAATTGGGAACTCGGCACTTTGATAGTGTCACACTTCTGACAATTCAAAACTTGTAGAAGGGTCAGAGCTGACCCTGGCTTGCAAGAAGCTGGGATTTTGACAAACCAATGCTTTCTTGTACAGCCTTCCATGCAATTTTCTAAACAGCCTCAATTGCATCCACTTAATTCTCTTTTTGACTCTTTCTGACTAAAAGTCACACCTATCACCCCTTGCTAGAAGCCTGTGCTGCTCATCCTTTGGAGGAGCTCTGGGTGTCCCCAATGCTCATTCATTTGTTGTTTTCCTCCTCCTCAGAGAGAGCAGATCAATGTGACTTCCACTTCACCCCTTCCCATTGGGTGCTGCCTCTCATTTTGTTCTCCTTTTAATACCATCTTTATTGCCAGGCTGTTCTAATGCTGCTGTTTATTTATGGCTATTACTGAGATGATGCTTTAATTGTTGGATCAGCGCCTCCAGTCCATCAGGCAAAGGAGCAGCTCTTTATAAACATCATTTTTTCTTTAGCTCTGCCACATGCACACGTACCACACACACAAATTAGGAACAACAATGGTGCTATTCCAAATGAACCCCTGTGCAGCTCTTTGTGATTTTACCCCGTCTCAGAAAGGAAAACCTTTGAGTCTGTTTACTGTTCTTTCTGCACTGAGCATTTTGCTTTGTAGATCTGGAAAAAGGAAATTCAATTAGAGGAGTATTCAGGATGGTTTTTATATATATTTTCTACCAATTAGCATTTCATTAAGGCAGTTAAATTGCATTTGCCAGAGACAGACACAGCCCATTGCAGAGCATTATTTTAAGATCCCATTTCTTTTTTTTTTCCCATCTTGCAGGCTGAAAATGAAATCAGGGAATGATTGATAAATTATTAATTCATTACTGGTGATTGGGTTGAAGTTGGTCAGAAGGGGAAAGTGCTAAGACACAATCTTGGTTTATGTCTTTAGACAACTTTACAGGAGTTACCTGTGGTGGACAGATGTCCTGAGGCCAGGTGGAGATGCTGGGGTGCCTTGGATGTTTGGTACCATCTGTTTTTGGGGACTGTGAAGATCATCCATCTCCAAGCCCCCTGCCATGGGCAGGGAGAAACCTTTCACTAACCTGGTCTTGTGGGAGATGTCCCTGCCCATGGTATGGGGGTTGTTAGGTGATCTTTAGGTCCCTTTCAACCCAGTCCATTCTATGATTCTCTGATTCCCTCATCCTGACCTCCCTGCAGGGTGGAGGAGGTTGACAGGGAGTAGTGATACCTCATCAGTATCACTCCAAAGATCTTTTGGGCAAGAACCATCCTACTCCTTGTTGAATTCCCCTCCCCAGCACGATGCAGCTGGTCAGGGGGATGAACGATTGCTGCTGATGACAGAGGGCACAAGCCCACGTGTGGCACAGGCTGCTGGCTCTCCCCAGCTGTCCAGGCTGCACCTTTGCCTGGCTCTAGCAGGTTAAACTCAGCTTTCCTTTTTGTTCCTGCCTGCTCCAAAGGCTTCTCTCCATCACTCCCTCTGTTTGCAGTGTGGCTTTGTCTCTTCATTGCTCTCAAGGTCACCATTGATCAGATTGTGTGCACTTTACATCTGCAGCCTTGGACGGGCAGAGAGAGGAATTGATTGCAGTCAATTCAGCTGCAGATTGAACTGTATTGACTTGTCCCCTATTCATGCAGACGAGGAGCTTTGCTACCTTTTAATTACCACACCAGCCCTGCCCTGCATCAATGGGATGGCTGGGGGTGTGAATGGGAGTGTGGGGGGCTTATATAGCCTTGAGAAAATCTTTGTGGGGTGGGTGTAGGGACTTATTTCTGTCAGGACCACGGGAGGACTAGTGTTGAGGGAATCCCAGGAACAGTGTCATCTTTCCTCTGTCCACAGTGGCTCTTCCTTGTTACAGAATTTCTGACAGAGGTCATGATTTACGTTTGGAATGAGATTTGGGCTACTCCAGTCAGGGCCTCAGATCTGGGCCTTGTGAGGCCTTCCAGCCTGTGACACAGTCAGAAATTCAGAGTTTGTGGCGCAGTTAGAAATTCAGAGTTTGTGGCTCAGTTAGAAATTGTATTAATGTGTGATGGGGGGCACTGGGCTGTCTGGGTGTGAAGTAGTATAGGTTTATAGTGTAAGGTTTAGGCCACCTTAAGACAAAGATAAAAAATATTAGCTTGCCAATCAGAGTGCCTTTGTAAATTGTAAACTATGTAGAAGTGTATATAAACTGCCATCTTCTCTTGAATAAACTGAGAGCGTTGCATTAACCATATTGGTTGGATGTGCGTTCTGTCCAGCCAGCTTTCCCGTTTTATGAGGTCCCTGGCTTTTCTTCCTGGAGGAGTCTGTCACTGGAAGTGATTTATTTTCCACAGTGGGAGCCAACCATTTCCAAGAGAGGGGCATTGCTGAAGGAACAGCAGCCACAGGAGAGGTGAGGGTGCTGCTGCTTTGAACAAGACACACTTGGCCAGGCAGGAAGATGCTCAGCTGGTGGAGTCCACAATGGGAGAAACATTTTACCTTCCCTGTCCCTGAGTACAAAGAGGTGCTGCTACAAGCTCCCATGAATCTCTGGATGAGCCCCTCTCCTGTTTAGCAAAGTGCTTTGCCCAAATCCTGAGCCCTCTCGTGGAGAAGGAAGAGCTGGGTTTGTGGTCCTTGCTTACATCTAGGGATCAGAGGAGACTGGGGTGTGCTCAGCTGGCCCTTGTGGGAAACAAGCTGTCCATGATTGATTTCCATGGAGCAGCCCAGGCTCCCCAGGCTCTGTCCGTGGGCTCCAGGCTCTGCCTGCACCAGCTCAGTAATTCCCTGCTATCACAGAAACTGCACTTGGCATTTCTGAAAGGTGTGGGATTGGCATCTTTAGAAGACTGAAATCCTCTGTTCATCTACTGAATTGATGCCAGTAGTACCAGCACTGGGAGTGAGGGAAGAGAAGCGATTCCAGCAGGGCTGGTGAATAACAGCTTTCTTAGCAAATTGAAAAGTAAAAAAAAAAAAGGCAACTAGAACAACAAAATGACTTCTATTTAGGGTCAGGGAAAGTATTGCACTTATTTTTTTACCATTGGAACTATTTTGAATAAGACAACAACATTAAAGGAAATGTCAAAAGAGTAATTTTCAAACAACAGCTAAAATCAACATTTTAAAGACAAGTGGGGGGAAAAAAAGAGATTTTGTTAATTTTTTTATTTTTTTACTTCTTACTTCCCTTTTCTGCTTTCTACAAAGAGATCAGAAATTCTTTGCAGTGTTCTGATGTGACCAAGTAGTTCATTTACCCTCCTCCCTCAGACTGATGTCCAACACACTTTTCCTATCTCCAGGATTAAAGCCTAGACATGGCTTTTTTTATAAGGATGCTGACCCCAGGCTGGGTTTGTGCAATTCCTACCCATTCATGGGGAACTGAACTGAGACAAGCAATTAATTTTTACATGAACTATGAAAACACCATCAGCTGGTGACAAACGCAGGCCACAGCTTCTCTCTGAACCCAGACTGACAATCTGCAGGACCCTTTCCTAGCGTTCACCATGAAATGTGGGATTTTTTACTGAGTTGGTAGGGAACTGTGCACATTCTGACTTTGTAGGCTCAGATAAAATAGGGAAAGGGGCTTCTCCTTTTCAATTACCTGACAAGAATAATAATACATTATTTTAACCTTGCAGCAGGCAAAGGTACTTAGATGAGATATTGAATGTGGATATGTGTGACTATGGTTTTAGTCCCTGCTTTCCAAATGGTGTTTATATGGTGTTCATATGTTTTACCTGAACAAAAATCCCAAATCCTCTGGACAAAATAAACAGGCACAGCCTTCCAGCTTCCATGCTGCAGAGATTGGGCTGTCATTGTTTGGAGACCAAGGACATCTCTTGACTATTGCAATACAAATTTCAAGCAAACAGAGACTCCAGCTTTCAATCAGAAAGCCCTTTCCCTGCCCTTGCAGAGACCCTTCCTCTCTTCTTTGCAGCATCCCAAAGGGGAGTAGTGAATTCCAGCAGTTTACAGCTCCCAGGGAGAGAATGTGCTGTGCTAATCTCCCCCAGTTTCTCGCTGTTAAAATAAATTCTTCCCATGTTAGTAAGACTCCCCCGAGGCCTCGGCAGAACAGGTGCTCACTTGACCCAAGTGTCACCTGCACCTCATATATCACATCAGCCCCAGGGGGGGAAAATGCAGCCAAGGCTCCCTCCCCACAGCCGCCCAGGGGAGGTCTGGCTCAGCACAACCACAGATGGAGCCCTGGGTGTGTGCTGGGAGCTGCAGGGAATGTTCCTCTCCCAAGAGATGAGATTTGCTCATTGTGCCACTTGGCCAGCCTGTGTGCTGCCTGCCTCCAGTGATGGATGGCTCCTGGGGACCCTCCAAGGGATTGCACAGGGCTCCTGGTTGTCCAGTGTGATGTTTGAGGTGAGGCATCCATACCTAATATCCTCCTGCCAGGTGGCTGTGTGATTTTTGGAGAGGACCTCTGGATTCTTATGGCATTAGGCTGCAAAACAACTGCTACTGGTCTTGGCCATGGAGATGAGCAGCTTCCTCTGGATTTGGTGAATCAGTGTTTTCTTGTGCAGCTCTCTCAGAAGGGAAAGGAAATCAAGAACTTTTCTGTCCCTAGAAATGTCCAAGGCCATGTTGGATGGGGCTTGGGAGTCACCTGGGAGAGTGGAAGGTGTTCCTGCATGGCAGGGGTGGAATGAGATGAGCTTTCAGGTCCCTTCCAACCCAAACCATTCTGTGATGTAAGGTTTGGAAAATTTTCTTCACAGAGTCCATCCCTTGCTGCAAAAACTCCCTCTGTCTTGTCCCACAGGAGCCACAAGTTGTAAAAGTAGCCTGAACGATGATGCATCTGGGGAAAAACAGCTCAGTGGGGGAAAGCCAGGCCCGAGATGTGATTCTGGAGGTGTGAGGGAGAATATTGTGGTGAAAACTATGGGGAACATCCTCTCTCCATGTGCTCCTGGCTGCCCGCCACTGGTTACTGGAGCTGGGTTTAAAGAAAAGTAAATCCTGCCTCTTCCACAGAAGTTCTTGGGGACAGAGATGCCATAAAAAGAAATTAGGGGAGGTTGCCTCAGTGTTAATCTACAGAGGAGGGTAGAAGAGAGATGTAATTTTATCTGAATAGAATTGCATCATTGCTGCAGTTTTCCCAAGGTTGCCCAGCCAGGTTATGCAATGATGGCTGAAATCCTCGTTTACATTCCAATCTTGCTCACTACAACCCAAACTCCAGGAACATGTGTACTTAGGCTCTCATTTTTGTCAATACCTAATTATGTGTGCTAATTATTTGGCAGGTTATTTATTATTTTGCTAATTATTTAGACTCTGCATGCGATTGGTCATTCCAAAGGATGTCCAACATGGGTTGATTTCACACTTCATGCCGTGTTTATCCCAAAGTCAAAAAGGTTTATATTTTTATTCATGATCAGAGACACAATTGTGGAACACTTGTTCAACACAAGGATCCTGGGAACTTCAGCTGGAATTTCTAAGGAGCCAGCTCTCATTGTGTTCCCTTGCAGGCTGTGTGAGGCTGAATGGTCCTGTTTTGCTGAATGTAATGTTGCATGAAAACTTGCATTTACTTTTTATGAGCCCCTAATTGCAAGTGTTTGTGAGCCATCATCTAATATGGAAAAAGGTTGAACAGGACCTTATGGTCTGAGTGACCAACTCTGCCTGGTATTGATCAGCTCGTGAGCATTCCGAAGCATCTGTTAGGCTGGGAGTCTGGATTGCCATGCTGATGGATTTGCACAGCAAAGATGCTTCAGAAAATTAAAATCTATTCATGGAATGCTCTGGCAGCAGCAAAAAGAGTTTATATATGGCTTATAAATTCTTCACCAAGCTCTGAGAATAACTGAGTGCTTGCAGGAAAAAGGATTGGGGATGCTCACACAGGAGCATGAGTGAAGAGGAATCGCTGCATTTATTTGGGATGAAATGGTGAACATAAAAAGCAGATAAGAAATACACAGGTGCTTTCAAAAGGCTTCAGGATGGCTTTTCTGAGTGGCTGTTGGCAATTTACTTCTCTGCCTCACTTCCCATGTCTTGGCTGATGTGGATACTCAATTCAAGGATGGATGTCCAGTGGGATAGGTGGGGAAAAGAGAAGGACAGAAAAGGGAAGTAGCTTTGTATCTACACCATATGCTAGTGCACACTGAGGCACTGGAGAAGAGAGGACAGCCAGCTCCAGAGCATGAAATGTTATGGAAAAATGATTTTTCATGATTCTTACTTCACTCCCATTACTAAGGCACAGGAAAAACAGCCTCCTCTATTGTAGAGCTAAAAATCTCTGTGTGTGTTTTGTTTTTTTCCTTGGAGCAACCTTGCAAACTTTTCCTGAGGGCCACCTGTCAGGCAGAGTCTCCTCTCTGCAGCCACTGGAGGCAGGCTCAGTATTGAGACTATTTATTTCTCCCATTGCTGTAACCAATTAAACAAAAGCTTACTGAGTCCATAAAGAGCAACAGCCTGGGGAGAGTGGGAGGGAGAGGCATTCCAAACAGGCATTTTATCTCTGACACACACTCCTGGGCAGGGGATTGAAGGTCAATGCATGCACATCATCCTGGGCTGATTGCAGTGCTGACAGCCACTCACTTTTATGAAATTATCAATTGATCTGTGATTGCAGAATCTAATCAAGGCTTGGAAAATATGGGCGGGTGGAGGAGCCCATCGGGCTGGGTTGTTCTCCTGCCTCTGCTTGTGTGGGTGAGGCTCTCCAGGAACCTTGGGACAGAGGTTGCTGCTTTCGAGGCAGGACGGGAATGAATAGACTTGACCCAGAAGGCTGTGAGAGTAAAACTTTGGTTTATTTAGAATATACTGGGTTTTTATACAGTTTCTGAGGACCAACTTTATTGGTCCTGAAGTGAAAACAACTCAAACCGTTGGTGCAAAGTGCTTGACACACAGTGATAGAACTTAACTATAAACAATGTGAATAACAAGAGAGATAGAAAATTATTTACATTTTTCTCCAGCTTTTCCCAGGCTTCTGCCTGGCTAGAAATTCTCAGTTTCTTTCTTTGACTGAATCTGAGTCCCACAAGGGGTTAATGCACCACCTTTGCTATCAGCTGCTTTATTTACAGGTCACCCTTGTGGTGGTTTCTTTTTGCTCACTCACTACTGAAATGACATAAAATCTTGACTATATTCATGTGGTGAAGACACTCACTGGGGTTTGGCTCTGGCTGAAAGGTTTGCATACCACAAAAAAGTGTCTGGCAACATTTTGAAGTAATTAAAAATCACTGGGTATTGGTAATTCCTGTCCCAAAGAAAACAGAGTTTGCTGGAGCCTGACAAAGGATTCAGAGAGGAGGACGGAACATCAGCAAAGGAAAATCTAAGAATTTGTATTACTTGAAAAAGGATGAAAAGTGCAAGGTTTATCACAAGTCATCCTTACAAAATATGGAAATAAGGATTTCATCAGTGAAGTGCACTGATAAAATTTTAAGTGAGTTATTATAAATCTGATAATATCAATTGCTTTCAGAAAAAAAACCCATATCCAGGTGCCATATTATAATTTGGATCATTCATCTTCCAGCTACCTACTTTAGAAATCAAGTTTTCATGGCAGAAGAAAAAATAGAAAAAGTCTTTTGTGACCATTCCAAAGGATCAGAAAATAGAAGTCAAAATATCATTTTCTAAGTTAATTTTGTATTTTACACAAAATACCTTGCACAAAATCTAGAGAGAAAAATCTGCAAATGTTTAGTGGTTTAACTTAGCAGAACTGAACAACATGTATGGTATAAATAAATGCATTTTTTTCCTGGAGCTTTCCCTTCTCAAGGCTGGACAGACCTGCTCTATCACCATCCTCCTTTTAGCAGGATATAGTATTTTCTTGTCATCCATACTATTTTCTAATCTAAATGCACAGAGCTTTCCTTTCTCCTCCTTTGCTCTACCACTGAAGGTGCAGCAGTCAGAAGTTGGGATCAGCATTGACCAACTATTAATTAAAAGAATAATGGCAAAGTTATTATTTTTACACATTCCTGCATGCCTCAGCCCTCCAAACCTGAGGAGCTTGACAGGACCCAGTACTCCAGGTGGGGAGATATTGATATTTTTCCTGCTCTGAATAACCTTCAGAAGGCAGAAAGAATATCTATTAAAGCCTTAGGAGCATGCTCCATGTTTATGCAGCAACCAGAGGAATTACTCCAGTGAAACATCAGGAAAAAAAATTGCCATTAACTGCAGTAAAAGAGAAATTCAGAATTCTTGCAAAGATCAGGGCTCTGTTGCACTAGAAGATGTTCAGACACAAAAGTAAAGACATATTTGGTTTGAGGAGCTTTGTGTCTGAAAGTCAAGAGGAGCTTTTGAATTCTAGAATATCCTAAAATGAAGAATCTGTTCTTAAAAGTAACAAAGTAATAATAATGACTGAAGAGTGTAGTCAATAACAAAGGAATTTGGAGCAGTGGAGTGTGCTGTGCTCTCTCTTTGCTAAATAAGACATAGATTCTTTTTTTTCTGCTGGTGTAAAGAGCTATGAATGAACTATTTCTCTCTCTCTCTCTTTTTTTTTTCCTTTTCCACTCCAAATGAAGGAAGCAAGGAAACAGCTATATTGTTTAAATCCCACCTCTTCATTTCCAGCACCATGGATCTAGCCAGAAGGCAGCAGAGAGATGGGAGAGGTTATCCCTGATCTAGCTGAGGTGGCTCCAGCAAGCACATGTATTTCCTTTCCATGCACCTTTTAAAATGCTTTACTGTTTAATAAAACAAAGTCAAACTGCAAGGGAACAAAATGATTTTCATAAACATTGCTGTGGGCACAGGGGCCCTTTGGATAATAGAACTTTTATCTCTGTTTTTGAATCTTCAGGCTGCCCTAAATGCACACAATAACAGTAAGTCATTCCCAACACGCACATTCTCCCAGAATTACTGTATTAAACAACTGTGTTAAACAGGTGGGGAGGGAAGGTATATCTCCTTTTATGATCCCTGCACAGAGAAGCTGCCTGGGAGGAGCTGGCCTTGCTGTCAGGGATGGAGAAGGTCTGAGCCCGTGGAGGTCAGCTCGGACACTCATCATTTATCCTCAACGGCACTGTGCTGTGTGACTTAAAACTGCAGGTGCAGGGATGGGAATAAATGAGGATTTTTGGGGAGCTATGGTGGGGAAAAGGGCTTTTTATTTTAAAGGTAGAGATTGATACTAACAGGCTGCAAGAAAAGCTGGGGAGTCCTGGGGATGAGGTTTCACTCTTGCTTAGAAATGCTAAAAGAAATCCTCCATCAGCAGTCTCTGCACAACCTGTACTGCTAATAACTAAGGTCAGGCTTTGGCTAAAGCTGAAATGGCTTTTTATCATCCCAGCTGAGTCACAGAACTGGAGAGCACTGTGTGAGCTGGTGAGGATGGAGTGGGACAATTGTACAATTGTCCTCAGAGCTTCTCCTTGTTCCTTCTGTAAGAGGTCGTGTGCGGGGAAGGGGCTGTGGCTGTAGATGTGGATGTGATCCAGGGTAAGACATGGGCATTCCAGGGATAAATATGGGCATTCCAGAGGTAAACATGGGCATTCCTTGGTGCCAGCCCCTGCTGAGGGTGTGTGGAGAGGGCTGGGACAGAATCACACTGCAGTGCCACTCCCTGCAGCAAAGAGCCCACAGGGTCACACAGGGACCCAAACTGGAGTCCCAACCTCTGATCTGCACATCTCAAGACTGAAAGTTTCTTTGTCTTTGTTTTCAGTGTGAGTAGAATCCTGTGACTGAGAAGTGCTATTGAAACAAAGGCCTTTTCCATGTGAAGTTTGGGGTTAGAATATTGATATTTTTAAATAAAATTCCGTTTTACATCCATGGTGTGTACATCCATCTCTGTCCTGTAGAGATGAGTCTCTGTTCAGAAATCCTGCTGAGCGGGAACATCACATGCTGGAAATATTTCCTGCCAAATTGAGAGCTCTTTAGTAAAACATTGGTAGAAAATAATTTTTAATTCTTCCTTTTCCATTACAATGTAAAACTTCTGCTAGCAGACCCTCAAAAAAAAAAAAACAAAAACAAAACACCAAAAAAAACCCCACAAAAAAAAACAAAAAAAAAAAAAACAAAAAAAAAACCACTGGCAGAGCTGAGGTGAAGCAAATTGAACAAGCAGTTATCTCCAGGGCCTCTTTCAGACTCCCTTTATACAGAAAGCCATGATAGTTAATTCTTCACTTATTTCTGGTGATATGAAGTCAGGGGTTTGAGGTACTATGGACTGAAAGCTTCCATTAGAAGAAGGTTGATCCAAGGGTTAGGAAACAGGGGTGATATTTTGAAAGCAACAGTTAAATTTGCTGTATGGACACATCTTTTCTATGTTACTTTACAGATAAGTGCCCTCAGTCTGTCAGGTTCTCATCTATAAAAATGATAAGAATATTTCCACCTTATCCTAAATGTGTTAGGAAGTAAATCTCGAAGATTGAGGCTTTTTGTCTGTGTGAGCACATATATCCACCTGCAGTTCCTCCTCCTTTTCCACAGAGACATGACTTCATTCCTGCAGCAGATTCCCTGATTGCAAGAGGCAAAAATGTTGGCTTTTCCCCGATCCTCCTTTTTAATTTGCTGTGCAAAATAATGTTCTAAAGATGACACAAAATTCTGCCACAAGACATCAAGTTCACGGTGCTCTCTCTGGCTGAGGCACTGCCTGGGTGAATCTGACTGTGAATAAGATCAAAAGAGGAGTTTGTCTGTCCACGTTGTCTGGATCAAGTGGTGCACAGTGTAACAATGTGGGTCACACATCCTTTGACTGCATTTATTAATTGTGGTTATATATAATAGTATAGTATAATAGAATAATATATATAGTATATATAATAGTATAATATTAATATACAGTATATATAATAGTAATATATTTAATACATAATTTGATTAATTTTTGAGCATTATCTGTGTACTAGTAACTATCAATTATAATTATTATTTGAATCTGAAGAACAATAATATTTTTTGGCCTAAACAAGGTGCTTTCTTCTTTTATTCTAGAACGGATATTTATTTCTACATGGAGAACACAAAGCCTGAGATTGCAGTACTGGGCTGGGAAAGCTAAAATCTATTCCAGTGATCCGTGGGCCAACTCTGATTAATGCTCTGACAGGTTTTGCTTGAGTTTCCCTACCTGCTGAAGTAATTCACATACAACATCTCATAAGAGTGCAGCTAAATTTATGTTTAATTGCCTCCAGAACAGAGGTGTTTGGAGGTGCACGAAGAAAATTGTGCATCTCTGCACATTCTGAGAGCCTGGAAGAGGCTGTAATAGGATACTTTGCCCAGTCAGAGGATTTGAAACCATCTCACCTTCAGCATCAGGGTCAGAACAGCCCCATGTCCTACATGGTGCCCTTGGGAACACCTCACCCTGTCACCCAAGGGACCCTCAGGGTGCTGTGGAGATATCAGCAGGCTCAGCCCATGCTTGGAGTTATCTTCTGCACAATTTACCCCTTATAATTTTGGTGGTGAATGCACCAATCAGGAGCTCTGTCTGTGATTAAAAAACCACTTGAAATCAATGGGAGTCTTCCAGCGAGCAGAATTTGAGTGCAGGAGTTTGTGAGACTGCTCAGGCCTCTCTGGATGAAAGGCACAGCTCTGCAGCGCAATTCAAAAAAAGTTCATTCTTCCACACATTCCTATTTACAGGAATATACGTGCCTCCACCTACTTGAGCACATTGAAAGGAATCTGCTGCAAGAATAAAGCTTATCAAAGCCTCAGCACATCACAATCAGCCTTCTGTGTAGATGCAAAACCTTCCTGAGCAGCAGCAACATGAATTAAACCCAACAGAGGAAGACAGAGACTCATTAAAAGGACTTATAACAAATCAGTTATCAGACATTTAAACTTGTTAGAATAAACCTGTTAAAGAAATCCTCAGCAAAGCTAATTAGGTCGGTGTTGCAGTGGCACAATGGATCCCTTCTTCCACAGAAGACTTAATGGCAGCATAAGCCTGTTAAAGGCATACACTAAATATACAATAAGGCAGCTATTTATAGGATACCTCAGTCAGTTCATCCTCTAAACCTGGCCTACCTGCAAATTGCCCCTAGTGAGAGAGCTCTCCTGGGCTCCAAATGCCTATTGAAAACCCAGGACCATGTGCCTGGTTGTTTGTGAAAGAGACATCCATGGAAGTGTCCCTTTTCCCAAAAAAAGGGGACTGGTGATGGCTGTGGAAGAGCAACATGATCGAGGGGTTTTTGTTTTCGTTTCTCTCTCTGTTGTACTCAAGGCACAGATTAACCAGCAGAACCTATTCTCAGAGCTTTAATGACAATATTGATCCAGTATTGGTGAAGCAGCAAGGAAAGAAAGAGAATAAAAATAATTACTTTGCCCCTATAGAGTGGTTTTTGTCAACATGTGTCAAGATGGATGATTTGGAGATTAAAGACATTTAACCTAGGTCTGCAGGTGGGTTTTTTTCCAAGTTCTCTGGGTTTGTGTAAAACAGGTTCTTTCTACATCCCTCTCATGAACAACAGGGTCAGTACTGCTTCCTTTTGACTTCACCTGTTGCCATACTGGGGTTTGTGAGGCAAACCTTAACACTTCCCTCAGGATGACCTGCAGAGCCCAGAGAGGCTTTGGCAGAGGGTGTTAGAATTCCCAGGGTGGTTTAGTCCTGCTGATGTGGATAACTGCAAACCATGGTGCTCTCAGTTGTAACATTACCCATAAATACCCCAATATATAGCTGCATTTGTGCCTTTATGTTGTGTAGGAAAAAAAAAAAAAGAGTGGGCAACTGCAGTTAGCTCAGCCTGGCTTCCAGGTGGAAGTTACACCAACACAAATAATCCTGACAAGAGTATTAGATCTGTAATTTATCTCTTGTATTATACAGATGCAAGGAGAAGTGAGGAGGAGTAATGTGATTCCCTTGGGAGTATGTGTCTGTCAGCAGCAGCAGAGCTAAAAATAGATCCCAGGTGTCCAAGTTGGTCCTGAACATTTTATACAATAGATCACTCCCTCCAGAGGTGAGCTGGGTGATTTTCCTCTGGAAACACTGGAAGAGTTAAACGCTGGCTGGCTGGGAGGGAATCGGTCTATAACAAACAGAGAAAGAAATGTTTATTCCTGGAGAAGGTGTCACAAGCATAAGAAGAGCTTGAAGACAAGAATTGAGTATGACAAAAAGAAACACTTGACAGCCACAGCCCTTTCAGCTGCCTGGAGTGTCTGTGTGCAGAATTCATTGCTGGCAGAGACTGAGCTCGGGCTATGAATCTACTGGGACGCTGGGGATGACAATGCTCTCCAGGGGACATCTGGGCTGCTTCATGGGCAAATGGATACCCAGAGGGGAAAACAGAGGGAATAAGAACCTCTAGGATTCCCCAGACTTGAATTTCTGCCTAAAGTTTAACCCACAGAGAATGAAGTGATTGGTACAGAAATCTGAAACCTGCTGGCACCAGGGCATGTCTGGGCAGCAGGAAGTGAAGAAGGATTCAGGCAAAGTTCCTTGTTAGGAATATCCCCATTTTTCCATGGGAAGGCAGCAGCTGAGTTCAGGGCTGCTCAGGGAGAGGTGTGCACACACAGAGTGTGTAGCAGTCTTTGTTTTGGGAAGCATCCAAATAAAATAAACGAACTGGAGTTTTTATACTTGCTCTTTAACATGCTGCTTGGGAAACAGTGCCGTAAAAGCTGCATCTAAACAGCTGTGTTTCACACAAAGATCGTGGTCCTAGACACCTGGATAGGGTACACACACCTTCTTGGTTTACCTGACCATGATTCTGTAAATAGATTCCTGAATATTTTGATTTGTCCTTTCCTGCTCTGGCCACTAACCAGAATAGCCCGAGGGGCTGCATTTATACAGAGTTTTTTGTGAAGCAGTTTCAACATAGTTCCTGAAAATCGATGGCATCACTTTGTCTTAACCAGATAAAAAGTCCCCGTTGTAGGTGAGAAATAATATTGCTCAAGGCATGTGGTTACTGTGAGGTAACAACAGCTCCACTTCTCAGGGTGCTGGAATGCACCAGCCATCAACCTGTGACTCACTGCATACCTGAGGCAAAATGCACTTATCTCAGAGCAGCAGCATGCTCTAAGACATGGCATTCTTCACCGATTCAGATTTTCTCCCAAATAAATAACAAATAATACCCAGTGGAAAAAAAAAAGTTACTTTTTATTCCACCGTCTAGGTTCAATACTTGCCAGGTATATTGGCCCAAAGATAATGGTGATTGTCCATTCTGACCTGGACTTCTGCTGTTGAAAAAAGTGTGTTTAGGTTGCATGAACCTGCTGGAACATGCTGGACTCCCTGTCCAGGAGACTTGGACCTTAGGCTCCAGAAAACAGAATTTCCCTGCTGTGTTGTGTGGCAGAGAGCCAGGTGACTTGGCTGTTATTTATAATTCAGGGAGAAAAAGACAGAGCCACCCCTTCCAGAGGCTGCAAACAATGGCCCAGGAAGTTAGAATGGGTCAGATCAATTGAACAGTCACACAGTGGGATGTGTTTGTGGCATGACTTGGATTTCTGCTGGGGTGGTACCATTATTCCGTGCTCACATCCACTGTAGGGCCTTCCCTGCTGGGTGGGGAAATCAAGAACAGAAGCACTGAGCCTCTCACTCATCAGAATTAGCTCAGACTCTGGGTGACAGTGGCTCTTCTGCACCTCTTTTAATCAAGCTTAACCCTCTTTTTCTCATGCCTGCTTCATGATAACCACGTCTCTTGCTTTGCCATCTCCTTAGCTGGGAATTTTATGGGGGCTCTGTGAGACATGAAACAGTTAAAAGAACACAGATATGTTGGAGTGAGGAATAAGGAAAAAAAATCCATTGAACATTCTAGTCCCTGCATTTGACTGCACATGGGTTTCATCTGCCAACTTTTTTTTTTTTTTTTGAGTGGTCTGAAGTGATGAGTGATTGCAGATAGAGGCAGAGTGAGGCTTGAAGCCTTCTGTGCAGCTCATGATGGGCTGGGAGTTACAAGTAGTTCCCTTTTGAAAGTCCTAGTCCAAGTTCAGAAGGAAACCAAACTGCAGGTGATGAATACTGATGACTTGTGCTTGGTCCCACACAATAGCAACAATGGTGAATATGAAAGACTGCTAATAAAGAATATGGATTTGTGCCTAAATGGGAAAATCAGCAGATATAAGCTCTAAAGGAAAGTATTCAAATCCTCTGGCTTCATCCTTCTAAAATTTAGGAATTCATCTAAGCACTGATTTGGTTCCCTTTAGGGTCAACACTGAGAGAGACAATTTCAGAAGGAAATTCAAGCCATGTCAAAGACACTGTCTAAGATAACAGGAAGATTACACCTGTAGAGTTAAAATTACCACTTTCTGTTAACTGCGGAGAATGTTTAGATGAATGCCTGAGACCAAATGTCTGGCCTGTTATAATTCCCCACGAATCCAATGGATCAAATCATTAATTTGTATCTTCTAGTCTTGGCCAGGAACTGTCATATCAATGACAGTCGAGAAACAGTCTTTGGAGCTGGGAAACAACCAATTCCCACTGCTCTTTCTGCCCAATGTATTTTCCTAGATTTGACTTCAGAGTGGTCACTGCCTCATTTTAAACTGCAATGGAAGACAAATCACTATTACTTCTTTCTCACAAGATGTCTGCTAAGAAGACCAGAAGGAAAAAATACAAAATAAGTTAATTAGAAAGCTGGATTTCAGGAAATTGGAAATCCAATTCTGCAACCTCAGAAGGTCAGGGTGCTCAGAACAAGTGTCCTGAAAGGTGGGTGCCCAGGACAGCTGGAGTTCTGAAGTTATATAATTTCTGCCTTCATTAGTTTGAACCTGGAAAGGGATTTATCTAAATGGATAAATCTGGGACATGTTAATTTAGGAAAAATGCAAAGATGGGGAAGAACCTCTTTGGAAAGATGAGTGAGTTCAGAGTTTTTAAGGTACCTAAGAACTGCACTGAGAATGATTATTCAGTTTAATGCAGGGGAACTAGAAAACTAGAAACTCCTATTATAAAAACAAAAACAACAACAACAAAGCAAAACAAAAAAAACTCAAACCAAAACAAAAAAAAACACACACAAAAAACCCCCCCAGTCATTTCCCAACTGCTTCTTCCCACTCTGCTGGGACCTGCTTGCATTTTGTCTTGGCCAGGGATTTCAGCCTGTCTCCAGCCACTGTAGAAGATTCAACTTAAACCTTTAAATCTGCATTTGCGGGTGATGGAAACAGGCTCTGCATGCTCCTTGCCTCCTGGCCTGACCCTTGAGCCCATTCACAGCCTTCTTGCTGCCATCCCTTAGAGCAGCCTGGCAGAGCCTTTTGTGTCACCCACCCTACGTGGGGAACACTGGGACACTGCTCCAGGTGCTCAGGGATCCCAGCAGCAGATGGATCTGGTTGGTGCAAAGGATATCTCTGCAGCCAGCACAAAGCAGTCTGAGTAAGATCACTGCTCGCTGTGATATTGTTTGCAGAGAAAAAGGAGGAAATATATTTCACAAGAGACTGGGAGAGCACCAGAATATCAATACAATGCTCACAAAGCAAGTTTAATCCATTTTTAGCCTGTAATAAACAATGAAGTCTGCGAAACCTTGACAAGAATACATTGTGCATCCTCAAGGAGGACAACACAACAGGATATGTGGGAAAGAAAAGTTTGCCTGTAGCATGAGAAGAACACAGAGTGGAGTCTGAATATCTTCGCCAGCTCATGGGACTCTGGAGTGAGCTTTGCTGTAGAATCACAAACAGAGATGAAGAATTCACTGTGTGCAGCTGGCACACACAGCTGCTTTTGCAAGGATAATAATGGCACTTTGTGCTGGCCTGTTTGGGGTAGAGTGAATTTCCCCTAGAGCAGCTCATAGGATGCTGTTGTAGGTCTGTGACCCCAAAACATTTGTTTTTAACACACTTATAATTTCAATAATGAACATCTTGTTCAGCAATGAAAAGGGAGAAAAGAGGATTTTAGTTAGATTAGTCATCTTTTGTTTGAAATCCAGCTGGGTATTGATCTACCTGTGAGACATGCTGAGTGGTTGCCTTTGTCTCACTTCTTTTCTTTTCTTTTAGTCATCTTCTACTGCTTCCATTTTGAATTTTTTTTCTCTTGGTCACCAAGTTTTCTTGCTTTTATTTGCCCTTTCCTCTTCCCCCAGGCTCCTGGAGTGTGGGCTGGAGGGCAGTGAGGGGATGACTGTGCTGTGTTGAGCTGAACGCTGGGGTTAACCCACACCCACAGCACACCTGGAACACACCAAGGAAACCTCTTTGTCCACCATTGTGGCAGCTGTTAAGTGATAAACATGGACACTTCTCTGCTTTTTAGGTCTTTCACGGCCATGTGATCTCTTCCTAAACTTCTAATAAAGAGTCCAAATCACTGTTTCCCCATCCTCATCGCTACCATAATTTTTTGTTTGCCCACTGCATGCAAATTGGAGACTCTCTCTTTTCACCCTATGTATTGTGAATTTCTGTTCTTCTTC
This sequence comes from Lonchura striata, assembly GCF_050655825.1. Lineage (NCBI taxonomy): Eukaryota > Metazoa > Chordata > Aves > Passeriformes > Estrildidae > Lonchura > Lonchura striata. Next base: position 5,332,784 of record NC_140719.1, on the reverse strand, counting down.
TGATAGACTGGTTTCTATTTTCATCATGGGAACAATATTATAGTTTGAAATATTACAAACATTGCTTTTAAGATACCTGTGGAAAGAAGGGTGAAAAAAAGTGAGGATTGGATGTGCTAAAATTGTTAAAAGCTCAAAAAAAAAAAAAAATCCTTTCTGGAAGAAGAAATAGAAATCCTTGTTCAATGGAGCTTTGCTGATTTGGGATGAAGATCGAGGCTTTGTTCATTGTAGGGAGAAGGTGAGTTGAAATACTCAAGACTAAAAAGAAGAGACCACTGAAAAGAGAAACCTACTGAAGTGAAATAATTTTGTTTTTAAAAATGGCATCCCGAAACCTTATCTTTGACACATAAGAACAGACACATAGCCAAATATGCTGTAACCTGCTTAGGTTTCCAAAGCAGCAAATTAAACCAGTGGACTATGCAGTGAGTGTCCATTCAGATGAGCAAAGCTCATTGAACACAACAATGCTGTAAGAGAACATGTTGAATACTCAATGCACCAAATAATCCGCTTTTGATACAGAGACAGTCACAGCTTTGCAAACAAGGCAGCAGTGGTGTATGTGTGACTGGACAGGAAAAACATTCTGGACAGGAAAAGCACGAGCAAAACTACTCTTTTCACATTGTTTTAGGTTTTCCTCTACTTATATTTTTATTATATTGATGGAAAATCTTATTTCCAGGCAGGACATCTGCCCCAGGAGTTGGTTGACTTGGACTTTCTGGATGGAAGTGTTACTTCATGGAGAGTTTTTATCACAGAATTACAGAACCATGGAATACCCTGAGTTGGAAGGGACCCACCAGGATCATCCAGTGCAGCTCCTGGCCCTGCACAGACCCCCCAAAATCCCACCCTGTCTTTGAGAACGTTGTCCAAGCTGTCCTCAGCTCTGCCAGCCTTGGGGCTGTGCCTATTCCCAGTGCCCAGCACCCTTTGGGACAAGAACCTTTCCCTGATATCCAACCTAACCCTCCCCTGACACAGCTGCAGCCCTTGGGTGATGAAATGTTCCCTAGGTCCATGAGACCTTTGGATACCTGAGGAGAATCATCTCACTTGTTTTCTTTTCTCCCTCTTCACAGGAATATGAAATATCATTCTGGGTGGTGCCAAATCCTGCTAGACCAAATCACAGAACCTTCTCAGGCGTAGTGAGGAAACACACCCAGAACTGTTGCATTGGTTGAGTTGGCAGATCTCATGTGGGGGCACTGCAGGTTCATGGAGCCTTTGCTTTAATTTCAAACCGCCTCATGTAGGACACAAGGGTTCCCCTTCTACTTCTGGTAAATGCCAAGAGCATCAATGAAAAGCACACTGATGATAATCCCAAGTGCCATTTATTTGTTTAAACAACAGCTTTGACCTTGTTTATATGTTCTGTGTAAGACCAAACTCCTGAATTTTCCCTGCTGTGGAGTTTCCTCTGTGGCCTTGCATCTGTGAGAACCATTTCAGCCTTTTATTTGAGCCAGTGTGACAGAATCCAAGGTAGAAGGAAGACACCAGGAAGTGTGCTTTGTGCTGAACAGTGCCTTGGAACAAGGCACAACCCGGGAGATTTGGGTACCCTGCCATTGACATAAGCTGAACTTCCACCCTGTCAGAGCAGCTTGGGGCTTAACAAAGCAGCTTCTAATTATGCTTAGGAAAGACTTGCTGAAGATTTAGCTTGAGACAACATTCTGTAGCCACAGGGGATGGGTGAGAGAAGGACAGAGTGTCCTTGCAGGCCAGAGAAGGGCATGTCCTTGCAGGAAGGAGGGCATCTCTCATTGCCCTCCTTGCCCCACACACCCTGCAAGAGGTGGGAGATTTTTTGTCCTGTCAGCATCGCCCAGCCCAGCCCAGCCCTGCCCTGCCTAGGAGTAGTTTGTAGAAACCTCGGGCTCTGGAAGCCTCCCACCACAGCGTGGTTAAGCTCTGCCCCACCCTGGGCTGCCTTTGCTGCTCTGCTGAGGCTTATCCGGGTGGGTCATGCCCCTGGATCAGGCCCATCTCCATTCCTCATCCCGAGCCATCCCCAAGCCCAGCAGTGGGACCTGGGGGCACGGCCAGGCTAGGAGTGCAGCCGGCTGCTGCAGAGTTGGTTCAGCTCGGTTCTGCTCGCCTCAGCTTGGCACGGCTCAGCTTGGCCTGGCTCATCTCATGCCAGTTTATCTCGGCTCAGCTCAGTTTATCCTGGCTCAGCTCGGCCCGGCTCATCCCGGCCCGGCTCTCGGGCCCGCCCGGCGCTGTCCGCGGTGCTGAACGCGCCCGCCCGGCGCGGTCGGGAGCGGCTCGGCCCCGGCTCTCCTCGGCTATCCCCGAGCGCGGCGCCAGCCGGGAGCATCCTGCTCCGATCCTGCTCCGATCCTGCTCCGATCCTGCTCCGATCCTGCTCTTATAATGCTCCTATCCTGCTCCTATCTTGCTCCCATCCTGCTCCCATCCTGCTCCCATCCTGCTCCGATCCTGCTCCGATCCTGCTCCGATCCTGCTCCCATCCTGCTCCGATCCTGCCCCTATCCTGCTCCGATCCTGCTCCCATCCTGCTCCGATCCTGCCCCTATCCTGCTCCGATCCTGCTCCGATCCTGCTCCCATCCTGCTCCGATCCTGCCCCTATCCTGCTCCGATCCTGCTCCTATCCTGCTCCTATCCTGCCCCTATCCTGCTCCGATCCTGCTCTTATAATGCTATCCTGCTCCTATCTTGCTCCTATCTTGCTCCCATCCTGGTCCCATCCTGGTCCCATCCTGCCCCTATCCTGCTCCGATCCTGCCCCTATCCTGCTCTGATCCTGCTCCTATCTTGCTCCGATCCTGCTCCGATCCTGTTCCTATCTTGCTCCCATCCTGCTCCCATCCTGGTCCCATCCTGCTCTCCCATCAACGCGGCCGAGCCAGCCGGGCGCTGTCCGGGGTCGGGAGGAGAAAATTGAAGGCGTGGGTGTAGGAAAAAAAAAAAAAAAAAATAGATGGGGGCTTCCTGGAATAGCAACCGGCTCTGCTGCAGCCTCCTCCCCAAAACCCCTCGGATCCCCCCCATGGCAGGCAAGTTTCGACCCCTCCCGCAGCCCCATCCCGCGGCCCTTCCCGTCTCACCCTCCCTTCCCACGGCCCAGGCTCCGTCTGGCCGGAGCTGAAGTCCCTCCTTTTTGCCCCCGGCCCCTCCCCTTCTCTAATTATGTACAAAACACTTAGAATAAAATGGCCAGGCTGGGGCTCCGCCTTGCTTTCCTCTTCCCCATTCATCCTCTCTAGCCCGCTCCAAGCCCCTCCCTCGGTGGCAAGCCCAGCCTCTCGCTTCCCTCCTGGAGCTCTTTTCATTTTTATTTCTAACCCCCTCTCCATTCTCCCTGCTGCCTCTGCTCTTTCCCCCGATGGCTACGAACTGAGCAGCAGAAGAGAGGGGGGGGCACAGGAAGGGGGAAGAAAAAAAGCAAGAAAAAGGAAAAGGAAGAAGGAGAGAAGCGGAATTTTTTTTTTTCCTTGCCTCTGCCCTTAATGCCCGCGATCTGGATCAAGGAAGGGGATTTTCTGTCTGAGCATGAAAAGGACTGCTAGAGCCCCAGGATTTTCACGCCTGCAGTATCAGCCCCGCACCCAGTATGCGAGCTGGACAGAGAAGCTCTCCCACAAGTTCCTACCGAGCCGAATAAAACCCACGGGCGAGCCGATCTGCGCCTCAGAGGGACATTAGCATCAGGTAAGGCGAGGAGCAGGGTGCCTTTCCTCCGCGGCGCTGCGGCTGCGGCGCTGCCCTGCCCGGGCTCCCCGTCCTGCCGCGCGTTGTGTAACGCGCCCGCGGCCCCTCCGCGCCCCCGCCCGCACCCCGGCCGGGCGATGGATGGGCAAGTCCCGCAGCTGCCTCCTGCGTGCGCTGTGCCGAGCCAGCGGCCGCGATTCGCGCACGGCTTTCCAGCGGGGCAGCCCCCCCGGAGGATGCTCGGCAATTGGGGTTCAGCCCCGGCTGGGCTGGGCTGGCGGCCAGGCGGTGTGGGGGTGGGAGGCGGCCGGGATCCATCTGTATTCCGGAGTGTCGGTACATCCCGGAGCAGGGGGGGACCGTCCCCAAGGAGATGGTGTCATCTCCACTTAATCCGCTGCTCCGCTTTGGCAAGTGACAAGCAAATCGCGGAGGAATAGGAAAGTCTGTCGCCTCGAATCCCACACTGGGCTGATTGCCTCTACTTCCAGCGGGGATGGGAGACAGCGGCAGAGCCGGGGGAGGGTAGGGACGGCGGGGAGCTGCACCCCACGGTGCTGGAGATGGGTTTTCCCCGCATTCATTTCCCCGTTCCGTGCTGCTTGCGAGGCTGGTGTGGAGCATAACTTTGCCTTTTTGCAGTCCTTGTGGAATGGCGGGACGGAGGGCATCTCCAAGCCATTGCATCATCCCCGGGGTCCAGCACAGGCTGGGTTTAAAGCCCCAGAGACCACTTGGAGAGAGGAGGGGGGTTATAGGTGTGTGTGTTTTGGCTTTGGGAGTTCCCCCGTGCTGGTACCTGAGAGTGGGGAAGGAGAGGAGATGTCACTTCTTCGATGCAGTCTCCCCTTGATGGAGGGAACCAGCAGCAGATGAAATGCTGGCAGAATTGGTGTTTGAATTTTAGCCCTGTGATTGACATCTGCGCTAGGCAGGACGGAAGGGTCCTTCATGCTTTACTCTGGCAGCTCATCTGGCTGCACAATAATAATGTGTTCATGGCAGTAAATCTGCTTTCCCAGGAGTTGTAGAGAAGTATTTGGGAGACAGTGAGAGGAGGAGGGAGCGAGTAAAGAGGAGATGTGGCTTTGGTGCAAGGAACATGAAAGGCTTTTGAAAAAAAAAAATTCCTTATAAAGGAAAAATATCGATCTGCTCTGCTTGTGAGTAGCAGACAGACAGCCCTGGACTCTCTCCCTCCCACACAGCCCAGACAAGCCACCGTGCTCTCCCTGGAGCATGTACACGCCAAGCACACCCAGCACATGCTGGGGAGCTCGCAGCCCACCCCAGGCTCGGGCACAGCAGCCCGGGCTCGCTCTGCCTGGAGGCAAAGCCCTCTCCGAGCCCCGCGGCTCCCGCACGCTCTGCCACACAGGTGGGATCCACACGCACCGAACGGGCAGAAATAGCTGCATTGATATTCTTATTATGTAAATCAAACCTTCAGAAGTTCACATGAGCACACACATGCTGTCTTCTTTGCAGGGCTCGCAGTAGGTGGTTTGCTCCTCCAGTGTAGCTTTCTCTCTTGTAGTTGGCTCCAAGCATTGATTTGGGGTTTGTCTGACTCCAAAGCCCTTTGCAACTCAGCAGAAAACCCTCTACATTTGGTGTGTCTACGCTTGTTTTATGGCTCTTTGAAGATTCCCAGGACTCGGGAATGATTTCACTACTGGAAAGGCAGACGAGCAGCAGGCAGGGAAGCAGGGAAATGGCTGGGGGAGTGATGGCATTTCCATACTCATCATGCCTTCTCTGATCAAGAACTGGAGTCTGGGAGTGTGGGAAGAGCTCTGCTGGAGTTACATAGCTTTTAAATGTGTGTGAACAGAACCACACATACATTTATGGCTAAAACACATAACGCAAGGCTCCACTTCAGACTTACCCTGGTTCAGAGAAAAACCCTCCCATCCTCAGGGGGCAGATACTCCCTTTGCATGCCCCTTTGATCAGAAATGACAGAGTGTGCACAGGGGAGATGATGTCACTGGTGTTAGAGGTGCTTAACATCCCTCTCTGACCTTCCTCCTCTTCCCCTCTTTCCATAGGGCCTAGCAAGGAGACAGGCCTCCAAGAGCAGGAATAAAATGAGGCTGACTAAAGTCAATGTTAAAACTTTGCAGAGGAGGAATATAGGGTGGATCGGCTTGTTTTAGGTAAAATGTGTCCCAAAAGAAATGGCACGGGATTTTCTCTGTTCCCTCCTAACCACCACTGTTTACTACCCTGGAAGTATGTGTAAGGCGGATGCTAAACACTACATGGGAATGGCTCTGCCAGCAGACAATAGTCATTGTTGTCTGTGTGACAGAAATAGTTCAAAGCCAAATCCTCCTGTCTGTGCACAGGCAGGAGCCCCAGCACCTTCTCCAGGTGCATTGCTCAGGAGGGCATGGCAGGAGCTGACTCCAGAAGCAGGGATCTGCACCCAGTGCCCAGGAATGGCTGTGGATTTCTAGACTTTACCCAGGACTTGGTATTTACAGCTGATGCAGGGATGTTGAGAAAGCAGGAAAAATTGATCGGGGGTAGGGGGGAGTGTGTGGAGAAAATCACCGAAGAACATAAACGAGGGTGAAGAGACCCCGAGCACCGTGAGACACAGCGTTTGGAGGTGGGAAATCAGGGAGGGACCCCCAAAAAAGGGAACACACCCCGCTCAGCTCCGCTCAGCCCTGCTAGCCTGGCTCAACACTGTTCAGCCCCATTCAGCCCTGCTCAGCCCTGTTCAGCCTAGATCAGCCCCATTCAGCCTAGATCAGCCCCATTCAGCCCAGCTCAGCCCAGCTCAGCCCAGCTTAGCCCAGCTCAGTCCGGCTCAGCTCTGTTCAGACTCGCTCAGCCCAGCTCAGCCCCTTTCAGCCCCGTTCAGCCCGATTCAGCCCGGCTCAGCCCAACTCAGCCCCGTTCAGCCCAGCTCAGCCCCGTTCAGCCCAGCTCAGCCCAGCTCAGCCCAGCTCAGCCCGGCTCAGCCCAGCTCAGCCCAGCTCAGCCCCATTCAGCCCGGCTCAGCCCAGCTCAGCCCAGCTCAGCCCGGCTCAGCCCCGTTCAGCCCCGCTCAGCCCAGCTCAGCCCGGCTCAGCCCGGCTCAGCCCGGCTGCGCCAGCGCGGCGGGCGGGCGGTGCCGCCAGGTCCCAGGAGGGGGCGCTGTGGCTCCACGCAGCGCCAACGCGGAGCGGCGCGGGGCTCGCCCGCACCCCTGCCCGCACCCCTGCCCGCATCCCTGCCCGCATCCCTGCCCTCATCACTGCCCTCATCACAGCCCTGCCCGCACCCCTGCCCGCACCCCTGCCCTCATCACAGCCCTGCCCGCACCCCTGCCCGCATCCCTGCCCGCATCCCTGCCCGCATCCCTGCCCGCATCCCTGCCCTCATCACTGCTCGCACCCCTGCCCGCACCCCTGCCCGCATCCCTGCCTGCACCCCTGCCCGCACCCCTGCCCGCACCCCTGCCCGCACCCCTGCCCGCACCCCTGCCCGCATCCCTGCCCTCATCACAGCCCTGCCCGCATCCCTGCCCGCATCTCTGCCCTCATCACAGCCCTGCCCGCACCCCTGCCCGCATCCCTGCCCTCGTCACAACCTTGCCCGCATCACATCCCTGCCCGAATCCCTGTCTTCACTCCTGCCCACATTCCCCGGCATACAGTCATCCTCATCCGCATCCCTTCCCGCATCCCTTCCCGCATCCCTTCCCTCATCCCTTCCCGCATCCCTTCCCTCATCCCTTCCCTCATCCCTTCCCGCATCCCTGCCTGCATCCCTTCTCTCATCCCTTCCTGCATTCCTTCCCGCATCCCTTCCCGCATTCCTTCCCGCATCCCTTCCCGCATCCCTTCCCGCATCCCCGCCCCCGTCCCCGGCCGCGGGTGGGGCGGAGGGGCCGGGGGTGGGCTCTCGGTGCCGGCGGGGCTCTGCTCCTCTTGGCCCGGTGCGGCCGGACGGGTGCGGGCCGCTCCTCCCGCTACGGAGCCGCGGGGCGAGCAGAGCCTGCGGGAGCCGGCCCGGTGCGAGCAGGGATCGCTCACCCGGTGATGAAATGCAGCTACTTCTGGGACAGAGCCCAGCAGCTTTTCCGTGCCAGCAAATACTACAGGGGAAGTGAAAAATCACTTCATGCATTGGAAGTGCAGAGATGAACTTAGTGAGGCAGAATATAAATTACCCAGACCGGGGAAGCTTGTGCCCAGTTGTTTGATTTACACCATCCTGCTTGCAAAAGTATCATGAGATTTTTAACAACTGTAAAGACCTTGGCCCATTTCCTTCCAGGCCACATAGAACAGCTTTTCAGAAAGGGAGAATGTCCTCACACACACACAGATCTGGCCTCTAAACAGATCCATGGACTGAGGACTGGTCCTGCTGTTCTCCCTCTGCCCTGGAAGATGGCTGCCAGAGCAGGATGCCGAGTTAGGGAATGGTGCTGAGCTGAGTCAGGGCAAAATATCTCCTCCTGGCGATGTGTGTACTCCCGAGTGTTCTTAGATGCCAGGGAAGGTTTCCCCCTGCTTGCTGTGCCACGTCCAGCTGATGTGCTGGGCCTGGAGCACGTCTGGCCAGGGCTGCAGTGGGCTTGTGGCTGCACATGGTGTGGAAAAGAGAAATGCTATCAAGGAGAGAGCCAGGGAAGCAAACTGGATATATCTACCAGGTACTTTTGTGTGGAGAGAGGATGGGCAGAGATGGACCAGACAAATGAAGTGACATTCCCAGGGTTTGGAGTAGGCACAGGACAGCTGTTGCTGGCTTGATGAGCTAAGCTATGCAGTACCAGGGAAGGAAAAGTCCTGACTAGTGGGAGGGAGGAATGGGAGAAAGAGCAGAAATCAGAGGAGCAGCTGATTTACAGTGAGCTGAAGGCTATTGAAGGACTTAAGTTTATTTCAGGAATGCTGGATCACATCCCAAGTGGAGGTGGCATAAACTGGGTATATGGACATGTCATTTTGGAAAGAAAACAAGAATCAGGCCCAGGATTCCCCTGAACCTGAGCTGGGGAGTTTAACACAACATTTACAGCCCCCTGCTTGGGGAGTTGTTTTCCTGCAGCCTTGAGGCAGGACCTGCGAGCAGCTTCACAGGAGAAAGATGCTTATTTGTTTTTGCTATTTGTTCTTCTGAAGTCATGTGTTCTACATCCATTTTATTGTTGCCTGCACGGTGCAGCTGGCAGAGCTCAGCTCTGCACAGAGCTGCTGCTGTGTCCTCTGCAGGGCTGGCTGAGTGGCACCCACAGTGGCACCCGTGGTGGTGGCATGTTTCTGGGTGTTGATATAGCATTCCCCAAGTGCTTGAACTCTCACACGTGTGATTCCTGGCTCCTGTTCCAGAAAAACAAGCAGTCGCACTGCTGATGGATCACCTCTTGCAGTGGCAATAGGAATAACAGTAAGTCGTAGAGGAGTGAATAATCTAGAGAGGGTCACCTGCAGAGGAGGATGGAGTGAATTGCCTTTGCCAGGCACATGCTGTTGTTCACTGATGGAAATGCTGGGCAGAGGTAGAAACTGAGGTGCCAGAAGCACCAACAGAGCTCTGCAGCCCTAGAACAATGCTCTGTGTGTGTGCTAGCAATGGGCAGTATTTGGTGGAGTGTTTCCATCACAGAGACATCCTCCCTCCCAGACAGTCATGAATTACAGCAAAGTCAGCTCACAGCTGACACACCAAGCTTGCGAGCCAAGCTATGAGAGATTCTCACACGTAAGAGAAGCTCCAGAAAACCAACAAAACCCCAACAATTTGCTCCAGGACTTTTTGTTAGATATCAAAAGAGAATATAGGAGTAGAGGGAGCTCTCACTCCCCTCTGTTCTCTGTACTCCCAATTTCCAGTAGAGTAGCTCTGGATCCTGTAGTCTTTTCATGCCTGGCACCTGTCTCATTGCTATCCTGATAGGAAGTACATCCTTTACCCTGGTATTTAGAGAAGATACATCCTGAAGCCTTACGACAGGTCTTCTTACAGCCTGGACTTTAACATATTTGCATAGTACAGCTGGAATATGTTGTACAGCAAGTTCCTGTGGAAAACTCGCAGCCTCTTGCTGTAAATCACTGCAGCCTGTCAGGCTGTTAACTGGCTCTGTGGTGAGCGAGGATCTCTTTTTTAGGCTTTGATTTAGGGTGTGATTTAGAACCTGGCCTGTGCTCTGGACTCCACTGTGTCCATCATGGTTTTGGATGCAGTTTTGGCCAGAAGTCCTGAGTCGGCACAACCGACCCCATTTAGCCATTTCTTTAGCCTGCCCTAGCTGTGTGTGTGGCTGTCAGATGCATTGCTAACACTGGAGACCCCTGTGGTAATTTATCTTGCAGCTGTAGATGCTGACTTGCTAAGCAGGCTGGAAGACAGGGAGGGTGAGCTTTAAAACCATCGCCTCGTGCAGGCAGCACATTCCAGGTGAGGCTGCAGAAAAATAAATAAAAGGAATTTGTGGAAAATTACAAAGTGGCTCAAACTAACCAGGGTAGAAAGAACAGAAATGAGCTGTGACCCCAGGGAGGAGGCTGGGGATTCAGAGCAGGCAGGAGGACCAGGATGAGCAGGTGTGAATCCTTAGCTGGACCTGTGGGATAGGTGGAACAGACACCAGCGAGGCAGGACGCGGGTGCTGGAGCTGCTCCTGCGCGTGGCTGCTCTTCAGGCAGCTACAGATGGTGAGCGGGTGAGCAGAGCCCTCAGACATATGCTGGGGTACATATGTGGCTCTGGGTCCCTCCTGGCTCAGACCACCTTCCTGCCTGGAACAGCAGTGTTATTCCAGCCATTTCCCACACTGCTCTGTGCTGAGCCAGGTTTGCAGTCAAAATCAAAGACGTGTTTGGAGGCAGCAGCGAGAGCTTAGGAGGCACAAGCTGAGACTGAAGAATGCCTAAGAAATACTCAGGAAGTCAAAGGGAAGAACTAACAAAGCACAGTGTTTGTGCTAAAATTGTGAACAGAGAGAAGAAAGCAGTAACAAGGATCCCTATAACATAGCCCTAAGACTAGCAGCTATTTCTAGAATTGCTTATTGTCGTGTCGTCCAAATTCAGAGTTGCTTCTGCAAAAGTACTCCAGGCTTTGCTGTTTTATGCTGGAGAATGCTGATAATGTGTTTATCTGCCATTTCCAGTCTCCTTAAAGAGAATTGTAAAGTATTTGAAAATGATGGACCATGTTTTAGGCCAGTGAATAGATAAATCTGGTCTACCAGGGAAAAGAGAGCAATTAGGATTTTCCCACAATGTTTACCTAAAGTAACCAAAGAGTGGAAATTTGAATTTGGAAATATTTAGATAAAACTATTTTTGTGCAATTAGAGATATATGTGCATCAATCCTTTTTGCTTTTTGAGGGGAAGCATTATGGTGAAAAGACTGATGGGAGCTGGAAGTGTTGCTCAGGGAATTTGTTGGAGGATGAGAGATGAAGGAAGGATCTGGTTTGCTGATGGAGCTGGATTGGGCCTTGTTAAGACTGGGAGAAATGGAGAAATGCTCTAAGCACAACAGTAGGACACCAAAGGGATCAGAAAGACATGGATGAGCGCTGTCACTTCTGGGATAACCTTTCACCTGTGTGGGGACATGCAAAGTCAGTGGTTGTCTGAGGACTCTCATCTGCAGTGCCAGATGGAATATCCTGTGTGTGACTATTTCCTTATTGATTCCTCTCACGCTTTGTGTTTTCATAGCATTCTGCAGTAATGGAGTAAGTCACGAGTCATCTATGAAGTATTTTTTGGAGGGACAGTTTAGATCTAGTACCAGATAATTTCCTTGGGTGTCTCCCAGCTTTCTATGGGAAAGGGAAGGAGTGAATAACCACATCTCAATTTTCTCCCCTCTTTGTGACTGGATAGATGTCAAAATCACTCCTCTTGTCTCAAGGGCCCTGCTGCTGCAGATGTGTCACTGAGTGCTCAGATATTGCTCAAAGTTTATCAAACACAGATTTTTTTCACACCTGGGCTCAATTGTTACCAACCCGGAGCAATCAGAACCACAAAGAGCCCGATCCTGCAGTTGGAATCACACAGTCAAATTTTAATTATAGCCCTGTGGACATAATGAAACTGATTTCCACAACCAAAGCCTAAGCAACAGCAAATCCATACACACGCCGAGTGCAGAGTGAATCATGTTTATGGTTCATCAGTGTGCAGCTTCTTTGTTCCAAAATGCTGGTCAGGAAGGCAGAAGAAATATTCCCCGGGATATTATAAAGACTAACATATCATCAGAGGGAGAATCAATGGAGATTGATGGCAAATTAGATGGACACTTGAGACATTAAAAGGAAGGATGGAAAATAGAAGTGATATTATAATTGAACCATATTAATACATTTTAAATTGCTTTACAAATATTAACAAGTTAAATAAGGGAAGCCTGGAAATTATAGTTCATCTAGTCTGGGAAAGCTGGGAGTGAGGAGGGACATTCGGGTTCCAGTACAAAGGTATATGAAGGTTAAAATGAAAAGTGATCAGAAATATTTTAACACTTTGATGATAGCAGAACAAGGGGATACATCAAAATTAAAGGGCACAACTTTTAAAGCAAATTAAAAGGAAATAGTCTTTTCTTCAGTGTATAGTGAAGGCACACAATTCCCTGCTGCAGGATGTCGCTGAGATGAAAGTCCAGATGGATTTGAAGCGTAGAAGGCTACATAGCTCTGCAGCAATTAATAGAATTTGCAGCCCTGCAATCTGGGACAATGGTAATCAGGTCTCAGGCTTCAAAGCAAAGGATGACCATCTTCTGGGGTGGGGAAGGACATTTTCTCTCTGCATAAAAAGAACATAATATGGTTGGCCAGGTAATGTGACTGCCTATGGTCGATCCCGCTGGAAGCTAAGTCAGCAAGAGATTAGCAAATTGCTTCTGTGGGTGCTGGATTAAGGTATTATAAAAAGGTTTTCATCAATGCCAGACAGAATATCAATCCAGCAATCTCTTCTTCTGTGTCAACTCCCACAAAAGTAATTTCAGTGATTAGAATAGATATTGAAGTGGGACATGAAACGGGTGGTTACAGGCAGCAGCAGTGACCCTGAGCTGCACAGCTCAGTTTCCTCTATCAGCACCAGCATCTGTGGGATGGCACAAAGCTGGGATGAGCCTGGAGTCTCCCAGCAGCAGGTTCTGTAGGAATACAAGCTCCCTATGCCCAAGGGCCTGCCGGCTGCACAGAGGAGGAGGAAAAGAAACAGGGAATGCTGTCACCTCTGCTCAGTACCCGAGGAAATGCAGCACAAGGCTTGGAGAACAATTCAAATCCTGTCAGTAGGAGCATTTCTGTTTGCAATTTTGCTTTGACAGATTTTGAAAGTAGTTGGTGACAAAAGGTAGCAGAACATTATAGAAAACAGAACCTTAAATACTGCCATGGGATATGGGAACACTTGGAAAATCGGCCTCCAAGGTAAGATGTCACCTTAAAAAAATCATGTGACAGATAAGTGGGTGCATGAAATCCTGAGACTTAACCAAAGCATCTTGGTAGGAGTGACAGGGTAGACAGAGATCAGCTATGGAGCCGTGCCCTCTCCTCACATTCTCCCCACAGTCCCATCCTTCTGAGGGTCCCAGGGTGACTCCCCCTGTGTGCCTTGTGTTGGGAAGAGTCCTGCCCAGTCACCACCGTGCTGCTGGGAGGCAGGAGGAATGTGCCTTTCTCCATCCCTTTCCTCTCCCTTCAGCCATTCTGTTCCTGCTGCTGAAGACAGAGGTTGGGTAGAGAGAAACAAGGATGTTGAGTACAGACAGGGAAGTTCAGCTTCAGCAGGTGGCACTTACTGGAGGCCACTTCTGCACTGGCCATGTGTTGGAACTCAAAATGTCCCTCAGACATTTTTGGAGGTTCCAGGCCCTGGTCAGAAGCATTTGAGACCCTGGCAGGCAGCTGCAAACAGCTGTGATTTTGGGTTTGAGCCATGGAACAATTTACCAACCTTGCAGGTGGAACAAAAAGTCACAAAAGTTTAGATATTAGAGTAGAAGTAGTTACAAAGTAGAGGGAAGAATTTTTGAGTGCTGTACAGGGGGGTTTTAATTTTGTACATGGGGGTCAGAGGTTTTAAGATGGAGGAATTTGGGTCTTCCCTGTCCTTCCTCTTTCTCCTTCCTTGCCTCCATGTTCTTGGTGATGTTGGCACTCACAGATTGGTTTAGAGTAGAAAATCACCATTTAATATAGGTAATAGGCATTGGGGAAAAACTGTAAACATGGAACACGTAATGTACCATACAAAAGATAGAAAATCACCATTTAATATAGGTAATAGGCATTGGGGAAAACTGTAACCATGTAACACGTAATGTACCATATAAAAGACAGCAGCAGCCCTGGGCTGGAGAGAAGAAGCAGTCGGGGTCAGAGAGGATGTCAGGGTGTGTGTGTGCCTCTGCCTGAGCTCTGAGCAAACCACAGCAGCCCGAGGAGAAAATCTTTTAGATAACTTGCAGTAAAATGCCTTGAGACCAACAACAGAGACTGCTGAGCCTTTCTTTGGAAGCACGGGTTGGAGGAGAGACTTTTCCAGCACACGGAGCCCCTGAACCAGGCTGGGTTCCATCAGCCATGAGCATCTCTGGGTGAACAGAGAGGACCTCCCATGTCAGGTGATAAAGCAGTGCTGCCTTCAGAAAGGTGGGAAGGATGGGCAGCTGATGGCTGTGAGGAAAACACATCGATAGATGGGATAAAGTTCTGACAGGTGTGTGACTGGGAGCAGGGAGTGGGGAGCTGGCTGCTGGGAACACAAAGTTTTCTGGTGTGAATGCTCAGACAAATTGCCACATCGAGAGGAAAGATTCCTTTGTTTCCTGGATGGTAGAAAACAGAGAGAGATGTGAGTTGCAAGTGCAAATCTGCAGGTGAGGTGTTCTGGAGGTGTGATGATTACTGTGCTCATGGCCTGGGCTGGGAAGGATGAATGAGGGGGTTTTTGTTCTGCAAAATTCACCAAAAAGATGCATGCAAAAAACCAAAAAAGTTATAAGGTAGGACTGCAAATTACCTGCATTATTGGAAGATTGATTTCTGATGAAACGAGCAGAGAAAGAAGGGGAATAAAATTTTATGGATAGCAAGACTGGGGATCAGAGGTCTAAAATGGCAGCTGTTAGTATTCTTGAAGGATTGGTTCAAATGAAACTGCAGAAACCGCTGCAAGCTTCTGATTTCCACCCATCTGCATTTAGGAAAGAGAGGGAGACCAGCAGGCTGGCCTTGGTGCAATTCTGCTGGATTTCCCCCGAGAATCAGAATTGTCCCTGCATTTCAAGTACCTGAAAGCCTTAAAACACTGACAAGGCTGAAAGGTGAGGCCAGGGTCGAAAGTGAGAACGGCTGGCAGGAATAAGTAGATTGTAGTCTAGGCTGGATAATTCAGGATCTGTAATAAAACTGCCCAGTGACAGCTAGTGAATAAAAGCCTACAGGTATATTATGGTTTACGGAGCACAGGACAGATGTGTCTCTAAGGAGGAAGAGATAAGGAGAGGAAGGCAGCAGGGGCTGCTTTGGGATGCAGCAGCAGCGTGTGAATAAAGCAGCGCTGTAGTGAGATAGTTCAATCATGGTGCTGTCACTGGCATGTTATATATGACCTTGAGCAGGTCACTTAGGCTGGGAGATTTGCAGAAGAGCTTTTTAAATGCAGGTGTTTCCATGCACAGGAGCTGAATCCCTTCAGGGCTGCGGCTCTGAGCCTCCAGCTCGCACTGCGGATGGGAACTACCCAGGGAACTTGGATCCAAGTTTAGCATGAGGGAAAATCCGGATTTTTTAAAGAATTCAGTGACCTCTATGCTCAGGAAATATAATCCCCTAAAGACTGGTAGGCAGCTATGCTGACTCTTTACATTTCCAGTGCTGGGCAAAAGCAGTGCTGTTTTGCCTCTCTCTCTCCTCCACCCCAGTAAAATGGCTCCTTCTTAGAAATCTGGCCTGAATTAATCTCTCTCCTCCTTGCCTAAGATCACTGGCAGAGCTGGCCTTTCACTGGAACAGATAAGGGAAGAACATGCTAACTGTATCTGTTTGCCTGCCTTGCACACAGAAATGAGTATTTTACATACACAAACCATAAAATGAAGTTTGCAATTGCACACACACACGCACAGAGACGTATGCATTGTGCTTTAAGAACGCTGAATCAAGGCTGCTGTTTCATATTAATCTTTTTACCAACTTCAGCATTTGCAGTAAATAGCAATTAATGATAAAGCTGCCTGCATTAAATAGAAAAGAGGCTGATAAGTCCTTCCTACCAGTGGATCCTCCAGCAGTGCTTCTCATTACTTTGTTAAGTTTGAAGATGGAGATTTTGTCTGTGGCTGCACATTTTTTTTCTTACTTCTGCTCCTCTGAGGCAGCTCTTCTGTAAAGCCTTGACAGCAGAGAAGTGCAGTCCCCAAAGCCTCGTGTGTCACATCACAGGGACACACCTTTGTGCTGGGGCACGACCCTCCCTGGGGTGCTGTGGCAGAGGTGGATGGAAGGGCTGGGGACAAACACGCTCTGCCGCCTTTGCGCAGCGTTGCTCTGCTCTCCAGACCTCCATCACTAACGTTTGGACTTGGGAAAAGGAAATCAACACTCCGGATTTTATTTTTAGGTCTAAGTTTAAAATTCCAGGCACCTGAGGGGATACGAGCACTGATTCCCAGCTCAATAACACAGAATTTTTGTGTTCAGACACTCAGGATGTGTGGGAATCCAGAGCTTCCCTCTGGCTGCCCTGGCAGGTCTGGGACCCTGGCAGGGGTCAGGAACCCCCCTGGACAGAGCCCCCAGAGACACTGGCTGTGATCTCTGGCCATGGAAAAGAGTTTTCAATCCTACAGGATGAATTACCAGCTCTGAGTGTTTGATATAAGTAATAATTAAGTGTGGCACAGGTGCAAAAGTAAAATTTTAGGATTCTAGATGAGGGGTCCAAAGGGGACAAGATGGAGGAAATTGGGTGTGCCTTGTCCTTTTTCTCCTTCTTCATGCCCTCCATGTCTCACTGTGGTGTTGGCATTTTTCTGTTGGTTCAGGCTGGGGACACACTGTCCAATGTAGGTGACAGATATTGGCACGTTCTTGTAAATCCAGCCCAGGGAGTTTCTGGTATTTAATGTTTGTCACATCCCACTGAGGGCAGAGCCCCACACGCTGCCCTGCAGGACAGAGCTGGGCAGGGCAGCAGAACATGTGAGAGATAAACAGAATAAACAACCTGGAAACCAGCACAGACCAATTATGGCTTCTGCTTTGGCAGGGGGGCTGACAGACAGAGACTTTCTGCAATCTCAGAATCACCAATACCACAGATTCTGACAAGGATGCATTTTCCATGCCCCACATGCAGTGCTCAAGCATGCAGCATGTGCTGGGACAATGCTGCAGGACTGTGGCAGATGACAATAAGCCACTGGAAGATTTGTGCTTCCTCATATTGCCCAAAATTCATGTTAATAAAGCAAAATATACCCAGAGCTGGGTTACTTCTGAGGTGAAGCTTGTTTCCTCCTCCTGGAGAAACTCCAAGAGCGAACTAATACAGGGAGCTGAGATCTTTGGCAATGTGGAAACATCCAGAGATGTTTAGATGCTCAATTCCTACACACATACCTAATTTATTTTAAATCATTTGCACGCAGGGAGCTGAGCAGGTGCTGCTTCCCTAAATATCCCCAGGACCAAGAATGCTGTGAGCAGGGTCCTGTGCTGGAGAAACCAGGCACAGACACTGCCTGAGGAGCAGGATGCCTGAACAGGTTGTGCCTATCCTGTTTTGTTTTTGTTTTTTGTTTGTTTGTTTTTTTTATTATTTTTTTGTGGGTTCTTTTTTTGGTTGTGGTTTTATTTATTTATTTATTTATTTGGCTTAATGGCACAGGCACTTGGGCATCACATCTTCCAATTTTCTGTAAGGGCTTTGTGCCTGTTTGGTTCTGTGGTGATTAAAAAAAAAAAAAAAAAAAAAAAAAAAAAAAGAAAAAAAAAAAAAGAAAGCTAGGAGAAGTGAAAAGGAAGAATTCAGAGAAATAGAGGGTGAAAAGGGATGGTGTCACAGTCTCAAAATAAACCAGCAGCATATGGCAATTTCTAATGGAAAAAGTAAATTCACTCTCAGATTATTTCCTGGAAACTTTTCACTCATTTTTGATACAGGGCTTTGCTCATCTATTTTGCTGTAAATCTAATTATTTCATTTTAAGTTCTCTGTTGAATGCAGGTTTAGACTAGAAGACAGCAAAGGACTCTGAAAGTCGTCAGCTTAAGGAACTCAGAGAAACTCAGCCTTGCTGAGACTCCTCATGTTGTTATGAAGATCTGACAGTTATTGGAATTCCTAGTAGGAATAGGTGAATAATGATTTCTCTTTTTTTAATTTTTTTTTCATCAGTTTAGTTCTGGAAGAAAAAATGAAGGAAAAAAATTACTTTTAGGTATTTAAATATAATTAGAGTGGCAGGGGAAGAATGAAAAGATTTTATATTTGAGACTAAAAGGAAAAGACAGTAGAAAATAATTTAAAAACTTGAATTTTGTATAAATGAATAACTTTTTTTTTCGTAACTGTGTTATTTCACTTTTGGTTGGCTTTGGTTTTTAAACATTTCCTTCTAGATCCACTTTATAGACACCTTATCATGAAGCATTTACATTAAGAAATAATGCAGTCATGTACTTTGATTATTTTAATTTTTTCCCATCCCACTTTTTGACAGTAACTATCTAATGAATTCAATCTGAATTAATAAACATTGGCAGACAATCCCCAAGCACTTTTCTGAGCCTAATTTTAGGATGTGTTAAAAACAATGTCTCGCATCCTTTAGTGCCTATGATTGCAGTTTCCTTTTTGCTGCACACAGTTAAAGACAATTCCTACCTCAAATAACAGATACTCAAAGGGTCCAGAGTGATGGGAGATAAAAGGCGAAAATAAAAAGATCTCTCTGAAATCAAAGTAAATCAGGAGCAGAGCTATAGAGAGAAGAGTATGGTCTTGACTTCATTCCCTGCTTTCTCACCAGCCTGGGGATTAATTATAAATCTCTTTCTCACCCATTAGATTTGCCTCATACTCCTTCTACTCCTGCACTTTCTCATTCACACCTTCAAGTCTTTGCTACTTTTCCTTTAATCCAACTTTCCTGCCTCTCCAATTTCTGCACGCTTTCCTCTTTTCTGCTGTGCTCCTCCTGGAGAGGATTGCTAACGAAGTGGCAAGTGTTAATGACATGTCTTGGCTGTGCCTGCTGCCATGGAGAAAGGAGGAGCAAGGTGGGTGAAGGAAAGCTGCAGAGAAGGAGGAATGGGATGATCCAAACAGATTTCAGACCCTGGACGAAGGTGCAGGAAGGCAGAGGAAGCCCCTGCACGCTCAGAAATCACATTGCAGTGGGAGCAGAGTCTGAACTGAATGTCTCAGGAGGAGAAATCAGCCTGTCTGCAAGGTGGGACTTGTCTCCTTGGGGATACAGGGGCCAAAGCAGAGATTCCACGACTGGGAGGTGTGTAGGATCCAGCAGACCCCTGCCCTGTGCTGTGACAGGAGCTCAGACCAGGGCATCCTGCACTTGATCTGGGTTTGGCACAGGGACGTGGGGCACTGGAGGAACACCAGCTGTGGATGTGCACATCCAGTGAGGCAGGGGTGATCCAGTGAGACAGGGGGATGGTGTTCCCTGTGCTGGCAGGGCTCCCACAGCCACCTGCTCTGAGCCACAGGGACTCACCTGAGCCCAGGGTGTCACCACACCCCTGCCAACATCCTGCAGCATCCCCAGTTGTCACTGCAGCCTCTGCTTGTGGTGCCTGGGAAAATCTGGGCAGAAGCTGTGGCTTTAGGGGACTGAAGTCTTTAAAGGGAGAGCCCCTGTTTTGGGACAGGCTAAGCCCACAACAGCTGGTGGGGACAAACTGTGCTGGTCCTATGGGAGTAAAGATGCTGTCTAGTCTGCAGAAGGAGGGACAAAACAAAGGTGTAAATTAGAGGGAAGCTTCCTTGAGCTGCTCTGGTCTGAGAATATTATACCAGGGATAAAATGTCCAAGAATAGCTGTCTGTCATGGTAAACAGTCACGTAAGCCATGATATATAACTTCAGGCTATGTCTTCGTGAGCTCAGCAGACTCTAAATACTCTTCTTTCTTTGGAAACTCCTTCCCAACACCTTTGATTTCACAGGGATAAGCCAGCTGTATTCTTATTCTGCATTTAATTTAACACTCATACAAAATTATGTATCTAGCCAGCTATTTATTATCTAATTCGATGTCTGCAGTTGAGGAAAACCTATTTATCCTTTTCCACAGCAGTGTCTCTTTCTCTGGCAGCTCTGACTAGCTGCTAGGTGCCCTGGGGAATGTCAAGGCAGAATTAATTAATCATGACCAGCCATGGAGGTGTTTTCCAGATTTGGATTTGGCCAGCTGATTGCACAGGATCTTTCTGGGAGTCAGCCTGTTGAAGACACAAATGTGACACTTGGTCTGGATTGCTTTCAAAGTCACTTTGGGAAGCTGCAGAGGCGTGCAGGGTCCATCCAGGGTGAGGAGCTCTAGCAGGAGGATGTGTGCAGGCTGGTGGAGGGGACTCCTCACCCCCTTTGGCAGGACATGATGCCAAGGAAACTTTGAAGTACCACTCAGCACGTTCTGTCCTTCCCCCAGCCCACAAAGGTGTGAATCTCTCAGCATTCCCGTGGAAGCCTTGCAGGCATTCATTCTGAATGTCTCCCTTGGAGCAGGAGGAGCTGTGATGGCACCTGGCACTTGCCAAACTGGAAGTTACCCCTCGGCCTGCCCACGAGTGATGGCAACGCCGGCCAACTGCACAGGCTGGGCTGAAACTGCAGTGTTTGTTTTACAAATAGCTCTCAATTCCTCCAGACCTTTTGCCTCCCTTTGTAGAGCCTGGTTGAGCATGTGCTGTTCTTCCTGGTCAGTGATCTCCTCCTGGCACTGAGGAAAGGTCAAGTGTCCGTGCCAATTCTTTTGGATCTGTCAGCAGCCCTCAGACCCTGTGGCGATGAAGGGCTCACTGTGATTTGCAGTGTCTGGCACGGATGGGCAATATCTCCCTGCAGGAGCATTCCTCCTTTCCAAAGACACTCCGCAGTGCAACTTGGAGTAAGGAAGCATTCCCCTCAAGGACTCTTCCAGGGGGTAACTCCATGCTCAGCTGTGCAGTTGCTGTCAGAGGGATGGGGCTCCAATGCTACAGATGTGCTGGTGACAAGGAGTAAGGTCAACTTTCAAGTGAATTATCCACAGTTTTCAAAATTGATCATCCTCAAACCTCCTTTCCTGCCTTTGACTTGTTCCATTGTTGCCTGACACAGAGACAAATTGAGGCACTTTGCTGCTTCCCCACCCCAGAGATGAGGCCACAAGCACAGAAACGTCAGCTGGGATGGGATGGAGCCATTTGTGGGGCAGGGAGGTGGAAACATCAGCTTTTAATGGAAGTCTCAGACTGCAGCAGTGCTCACTATTAGCCAGGAGCTGTAATCCATAGTGACAGGCCAGCTGGAGCACGAGGACACTTCCAGGCAGATCTGCATTCAGAGGTGCACTCCCAGCAGCTGCGTGGGAGAATTCAGATTTCCAGGTATGTCCTGCTCAGAGGAAAAGCAGGCAAAAAAGCCCCTCTTCCACTGTATGTAGATCTCCAAAAGTTGGGACGCTTCTTTTTATTCCCACTGCACAAACACAGCCCTCCCTGGGAGAGGTGGTGAGGGCTGATCCCTCTCTGCCAGGGTCCTTCCTGCAGAAGGAGCAGCCCCTAGAGTGTCCTGGGACTTCTTTATCCCTGCGGAAAGGGAGGAGAGGGAAGGAGAAAAGTCGTGCATGGCCATGCTCTGCTCTCTCTCCATCCCCAAGCCACACAGGAGTTTATTCAATAGGAAACTATTTTAAGACAAAGTTATTTGCTGACAGTATATCCTATAAAATAAACAAATTAAATTCTAATTCATTTCTCTATTGAAAATTGTGGTGACAAGAAAATCCATTAATAAGCTATCATTGTTTATCTTCAACTCCCTAAAGTCTCTCAGTCCGATTCTGGGAAAACTTATCTAGTTTTCCTGCTCTCTGACCAGGCTGTTACATCCACATGTGATAAACATTTTTTGAGTGATTATTTCCCTGTTGAGTTATCCTTTAACCCTTTTGGATGAAGGGCACCCAGAACTGCCTCCCCACGTTCAAAATGGGCTCTGTGTCCCCCACAGCGCTGCCTCTGTCTCTCACCCAGCCTGTGGCTGCCCCGGGGACCTTGGGGACATTTTCCTCCTGCAATGAGGAATGGATGGAGTTCCCTTGTTGCAGGCTCAGCTCCTCACCCTCCCTTTTGCCTCTTGCTTTGCTTTTCCTTTCAACCCACTTTTCCCACCACCTGCACAGACACAGCAGCAGAAATTCACAGGGAGTGATTCCCCTCTGCTACGTGCAGGGGAGCAGAAATGTGGTTTCAAACAAGCAATAAAAAAAAAAAAAGAAATCAGGTAGACTTCCAAGAAGGAGGTGGAATACATCTTTTAAAAGTACGTAAGTGGTTTGGAAGACAGAGGTCCCAGGAGGTCAGTGGTATTCAGACTTTTAAATCCCTGATGCTCATGAAAACATTGCATACAAATTCCACTCTGGGAAAAATCTGCATTTTTTTCTTCTTCCTTTTTTTTTTTTTCTTTTTTTTTTTTTTTTTTTTTTTCCCTTTAACAAGTGGATGAGTTGGTTTTCTGGTGTGCAGAAGGGAGAGGAGCTGTACTTTGCTGTCATTGAGCTGACAGAGTTGCTTGGAAAATGGGCAATTTCCTTGGGAAATCCTTGCCTTTTGATATGTGGTGTTTTTTAATAAACTTCAATGTGAAGGAGAACCATGATCCCAAAAGGCTCTTATGACCTAAAAATTTAAAAGCAATAATAATTTCAGATCATTGATATCTTCTGTTCCTTAGTGCTGAAGCACTAAGATGCTGTGGGAAATATTTAGCATTGTACGATAATACATAAAATAAACATCTTTATGCAATTTATAATACATTCTAAACATATATCAATACAATGCACAATATGTAAAAATGTCAAAACAAATTAATTGAAACAACACAAAAATAATGTGTTTATTTCCTCAAAATTAAACACTTCAATATGACTGAAATGAAGAGAGAAAATCAAACTGATTTGTTTTGACACTTTAAACGTGAAAAAAGTTTGCCAAAATTGACGTTCCCATGCAACGTTTCGGTTTTGAGGGAACCGCGTTTTCCTGCGAAAAACTGTTCTGTCAAAATTTTTTGACCAGCTCCACTTACAGTCTATCTAAACAGACAAGCATCACAGCCAAGACTCCCAAACGCTCCAGGTGGTCAGGAGATGGATTAAGCACAGAGCAGAACAGTCTCAGAGAAGGAAATAAATAAAGCTCACAGCTCGAGGTGGCCTCGAATGTGGGTAACAAAAGCTGAAATGCTTGAGATGTTCAGACCTGAATGGTGTTGAACTTTAATCCCAGAAAGGACTCAATTCCTCCAGTTTTTAATTTTTTTTAGCGTAGCTGTGTTGCAGAGCTGGTGCACTGATGGGAGAGGGTGTTTGTGATGCCAGTGCAGATCCTCAGGATCCTCTGAGATTTTATAGTTCTTGGCTTTGGTTGGAGTCAGGCTGGTACCAGCCTTCTGTGCTTGACAGATTAATACTGCTAAGGATGAGATGGCTTTATTTTCCACACATCCTTCTGTCCCAGTGGAAATCCCAGTCTTGGGGCTTGGGGAATAGGTGGAAATGCAGTGCTGCAGGTGGATTGGCTCTGGGATTCAGGGCTGCTGAGAACAGCTTTGGGTAGGAGTTCTCCCACCTTCATGATACACAGATTTTAAATCTTCTCATTATATAAATGCAGTTCCAGGTTAATGTGAGTTTCTAATTTAATACACTGCTCCAAATTAAGAGTTAATATGGTATTTGATTATCTTTTTGCAATGAGATCCAACCCAAGGCTCATTGACTTCGATAGACTTTGCAGGAGAACCTGCAATGGCAGAGCCTGAGCTCCAGATTTCTGACTTCTGCTGCAGAAGCTGCCCATGAAATGCTGTTATTTGGGGCTAATACTCATTCCAGCTCACGTTTCTAGCCTGAATTGAAGCTCAGTGCATCTAACTTCTCCTCTGTGGGGTGGCTGTGCTGCAGAAGGGGCTGACCCTGGGTGTTCCAGCCTCAGAGCAGTGCCCTGCATGCCTAGACCAGTGATTTGTGTCACTCACCTCTAAGTCATCCCGCAGGGAGCTGCAGGGATATGGAGCCCACATCAGGGACCAGCTGTGCCCACCCTGGCCCTGCCTGCAGCTCTGTTCCCCCACAGAAGCCTGAGCCATGCCATCCTCAGGAGGTCCCACCCTGCTTCCATCCAGAGTGCCCTGGCAGGGGTCTGGGACCGTGGCAGGAACCAGGGGGGCTGAATGCTCAGAGAGTTTTATGGCCACTGCAAATTCCTCATCCACTCAGTGGGATAAGGAAGGTGGGGCTCCCCAAGGCTGGAATTTGCAAGTGGCAGCTCAGAGTCCCTTTTCTCTCCCCCCTTCAGCTGCCCCTGCCTCTCTTGGCTCCATCCAGCTGAGTGGTGGTGAAATGTGGTGCCCAGAGGAAGCTCCAGTGGTGCCTTTCATCCTGGCAGGCAGGCTGGCACTATCCAAACAGCAGGAGAAGGAATGGCCTGTGGATTTTAACCCCTTCTGCTCCTCCACTCTTAGAACACAATAACCCAGCTAAAGGCTAAGATCGTTTTAGAGGAACAAGACAAATGGGAAGATAAACCATTTGCAAAGATTAGGTAACCACAGCTTCTTTTGCTGAAAAAAGCAGTGGTAGTTTGCATTTTTTCCAAGCCCTGTGGAGTGGGATCACTCCATGTGGAGCTGAGGTGACAAAGTCTCTTCCCAGGAATGAATTTTGGGGCAGAAATATTGCACAGACTGTCAGGTGTGGGATATGAGTTGACTTTCTTGGATTGAATATTACATTATCGCTCTCCAGAGGAGTTTTGGCATCACTTTTTTTCCTTCAGCCTCTCAGCTTACAGGTCCCAGTTGTTGCAATGGAATATGTTAGAAAGGCAAGACTGGCACCAGGATGGAGCAGTTGTGAAAGCAAAAATCAGGATTTCTGGACTCTGGCACAGGCCTCATTAAACTGAGCATTCAGATTACTCTTTCCTGAAGTTCCAGTAAAAAATGAAGGGAATAGTATGATTTTTGTTCATTTTATTCACTTTATTCTGTCTGGTTTGCAGGTGTTTCTTTTTCCAAATTGCAAGAAAAGTATTAAATGAATTTGGATATTTCCTCTTGTGCATGAATTACAAAATCTATTTCGGCTCAGTCAAAACACGCAGCTTAAGAAAACACTTGATTTTGATTTTGAATGTATGTTACTCAACATGTAATGAAAAACAAAACACAATCTTGAACCGATCCCTTCCAAACGGAACACTCAAAACATTCTGTTCCAAAGAAAAGCTGACTTTATCAAAATGCCTTTTTTTTCCCCCTTAAATTAACAAATTTCTACAAAGTGTTTTGCCTCGGATGAATTGGCATTTTCTTGACATGAAATGAGCAATCCAAAATAATTCTAAGCAGCTCTGTGGCAAGTCCCAGCTAATTCTGGAATAGTAGCATGAAGGTGCGTGGGAAGGGTACTGCAAGGAGACCTAGCACTGAGCTCAGACAGAAGAGATTTGGGTTGAATTCCTGAAGCAGTTATAAAATGAGCTGGGACAAGCCATTAATCTAGCCTGTGTCTCAATTCCCACCCTGCTGAATGGAAAAAAGCAGCATCTCCCCATCTCCTAAAGCTACTGCAAGGATAAAAATCTATTAACACTTGTAAGATTACTGGACTTTGAGATCAGGTGTATAAATACTGTGCAAGACAGAAGATAGAGCTGCATTTTTGTGTAACTTGGAAAGAAATTATGGGGAAGTGGACTCACTAAGACAATACTTTAATGATAGTAGGAATAATTTCAAGTTCAGGGCAGTGCTTAATAGAAATCACTGCTCAACACCCGCCATATTTTTTTTTTTAATAAGCAGCTCAGAAAAGTGCAATTTATCATTATTATTATTATCATCTACATTCATTCTATCTCTGCCACTTCACAAATGAGAGGAGTTCCTCACAAACATCTCCAAAAGCGAGCTCATTATCCAGTCTCCCTATTTTTAACTCTCATTTGTGACAATAGCTATCAAACTCTTGCCAACAGTTGGGCTGCTGGTGTGCTGACACCGCTGCTCCTCAGCCCGCTGAGCGGGATTAGCTCACTGTTCCCTCGCCTTCCCCCATCTGTCCCCGGCCATCTGCTCTCCCTGCTCTCCTGAATAGATTCTGAGCTTTGTGGGGCATGGACCGCCTTGCTGGTTGCTGTCTGTGCAGCACCCACTGTTCCAGTCTTGGATTCAGCAGGATGGGCTTCAGCGCCGTGGAATTGTGGAATGTCTTGAGTGGGAAGGGACTCTCAAGGACCAAATTCCAGCTCCTGCCCAGGACACCCAACCAACCCCACCCTGGGCATCCCTGGCAGCGCTGGCCAAAGGCTCCTGGAGCTCTGGCAGCCTCGGGGCTGTGCCCATTCCCTGGGCAGCCTGGGCAGTGCCAGCACCTCTGGGGGAAGAACCTTTCCTGCTCTCCAGCCTGAGCTGCCCTGGCCCAGCTCCAGCCGTGCCCTCCAATCCCTTCACTGGCCACAGAGAGAAGAGATTGGTGCTTCCCCTTCCACCTCCCCTTGTGAGGAACCTAAATGCCACAACTTCTCCCGAGTCCCCTCCAGTCTGGAGAAACCTCAGCAGCTCCTCCTATGGCTTCTCCTCTAGACCCTTCCCCATCCTCATAACCCTGTGACACTTCACAAACCTGTCCCATGTACACGTGTACAGCAGTTAATTTTAATTATTTTATCAACCTATGGAGCACTATGAGAAGGATCTTTCCACACAGAGCCCTGACCCAAGTGCTTGTGGCGCCTGGAACTCAGAGCAGTGACTTTGGCACCTTGGCCAGTAGATTTATGATCAGGACTTTTGGGGTTTTACTCCCTCTGTCCAGCACCACCTGCTTTTGTGACTTGGTGGAGTCACCTACTACTCTTGCTTTGTTTGAAGCCACCTCTCATCCTCCTCATCATCACACCAGGAGTTTATAATTAGCTGAAGTGTGGGGACAAATGACCTGAGAGCAGGTAAAGAGCTTTTATCATTACAATTTTTGCCTCCTTACAGGCAGGGAGTAATTGTAGTTTCTGCACAAAAACTGCTCCCTTTAGGCTTCTGCTTGAACTGCATTAATACAAGAGGGTTTGTGGGGTGGTTTTGGTTCACGGAAGATTCTGACTAGTTGTAAGCAAAGTGTTGATAAAATGAAAATAAGAAAAAAATCTTTTCTCCTACAAGTCATTTTGGGTCAAAAGTGATATTTTTATCACTTTTCCATCTTTAGGGGATGGAAAGACAAATCAAAAGGAGAAAAGTAGTTTCAAATAGAGACTTGGAAACCCCTTGGAGCTCTCACAACCCAAACACTGATATTTCCCAATCATTATTCTTTTCAACATGAGCAATTTGGCAAAAATAAAGTGAATTTGTGGACTTTGTTGATATTTTTGGAGAGGTATTTCTCATCTTCTCTCCTTGCCTTTTCTCACCCAAAATATTTCAGCTGATGAATATCCTGCAGGTCTAACCACTCATGCATATTTAAAACTGGAGTGGTTAAAGAATAATGCAAATTTAGACACTGATCAGAGCAGAATTACTGAGATTTGGGGATGGATTAGCCAGTCACTCCCTGAAACAGTGAAATCCCATTTCCCTAAAGAAACAGCTTTACAACCATTTGGGATTTTACGGTGTTGTATGCCATAGTCACCCAGAGAGTCAGAGCCACTGCTGAGTTGCAGCTCCAGCCCTGGCTCAGTCAGATACCAGTGTCTGCAGTCTGAGCTATAAAGACATCTAGGTCAGAGGTGCCCAAATTCTGTTTTCCCAGATCTCAGGTTCCTCCATGGCAGTTCACATGACTTAAACCCTGACAGATTGGCTTCCCTTTCCATCCACATTGCCTGAATTCCTCTGGCCCTGACAGAGGAAAGGTGTCCCCAGCTTGGCTGGGTTGCTGGGCAGGGTTTCCAAAGGACAAGCAAGGTTGCTCCTGGCTGTTGTCTTTCCAATATTTTCATGGCCATCTCTCAGTTAGGGGCAGGACAGAAATGTTACTGCTCCACAAGTCAAATCCTAAAGGTGTGGGGCAGCAGTTTGCTGTCCAGGAATCTGAGTGCACAAACTCAAAGCAGGCATAGCTGAATAAAAGGTAGAGCAGCAGCACATCCTGTATTTAAAATTAAGGGTACACTTAATCTGTTCTCTGAAATGAGGTCAGACATTTGTCACTTTCCAGGGTTGAGCTCTAAACTAACATAAGCTGTTTCATCTCTCCCCTGACACTTCAGTCTCTTACTAATTTATCAGCATCCTAAAGCTGTGTGTGAAGTTGCTGAAGAGCAGAACTGTTTCAGATACAAATAGCAATTGTTAGCCTCTTCCCTCTGGTAAATGGCAGCAGGCAGAAACCTCTCTCAACCTGCCAAGAACCAAATGTGGGACACAAGGAAGAATTATTGGTGCATGAAGCTTAAAGAGATAGGGGACTTATTCCTGTACTGCAAATAATGTGTTCATTAATTTCTCTTTCCTGAGTCTGCATCTCTGATGGAAATAGTTCACAACAACGAGCATGGGAAAACAGAAGGGATGTGTGTGAGATCAATTTGGATCTAATAGAAGAGATAAATGAAAGGTACAGGGGTTAGGGGAAAGGTAGAAAATCCCAGGAGGCAGAGGAGTGTTCACAGCAAGCGATGGAAAGTCAGAGCACCTGCATCCTGTCTGCCTGTTTGTAGCAGGGATCTGGGGCTGCACAGCCTCCCTTGGATGAAACAGACCTTGCAGTATAATTTTGTGCAAAATCTATCACTCTGAGCTCTCCCACTGTATAAAAATTACCTTTTAAGTGGCTAAGTAGACATCCAGCTCTATTCTTTTCTTCTTATTTCAAGAAACAATGGGAGTAACAGCACTTGCCTGCTTTACTAGAGTGCTGAGAGCTTTAATTAATGTCTCTAATTCAATTTGAACTCCTTGGATAAAAGGCACTGCCTCGTGACAGCGAAAGTATTGCTGAAAATAGAATATAATTAACACACAGATATCAATCACAAAGAAATTAAGTGTACATTCAAATACAACTTGCACTTTACAGAAAATACTTGCCTATTTTTCCTCCAAGAATCCTGAAGACTCATAAGATAAGGAGCATTTAATGTTCCAGGCTGGATTGGTATTAGAAAAAAGGCATCTTAAGCCACATGACAAACTCCAAGGGATTCTAAGAGTGATCTCCATGTGCACTGGGGGATGTGCTTCCATGCTGGATGGTGCTGGAAAATGACTGTACCAT
Source organism: Lonchura striata (assembly GCF_050655825.1). Classification (NCBI taxonomy): domain Eukaryota; kingdom Metazoa; phylum Chordata; class Aves; order Passeriformes; family Estrildidae; genus Lonchura; species Lonchura striata. The sequence continues at coordinate 5,303,557 of NC_140719.1, read as the reverse complement.
GACTCAGAGTCAGCAACATCCAACATTTTCTTCTCCCACTGCTTGTTTGCTCTGAACCAGAGCCATGTCCTGGCTCACCCACGGATCATGTTTATTAACAGATGTGATGATTGCATGATGGTGTTTGTTGACATGAGCCAGAAGGACCCAGCTTACTCACTCACTGCTCTGATGTGCTTGTCTTCCTTGTGGCAATGGCCTTTGGAGCTGGGCTTTGTTTACTGCTGCACTGCAAGCTGGCTGAAATGGTTGTCGTTCCCTGCAGGACAGAAACACCTTGGGAGCCACATGGGCAGCAGGTTTGGGTTTTGGGAGGAACTATGTCGGGATCCAGGGCTTCCCTCTGGCTGCCCTGGCAGGTCTGGGACCCTGGCAGGGGTCAGGAACCCCCCTGGACAGAGCCCCCAGAGACACTGGCTGTGATCTCTGTCCATGGAAAAGAGTTTTCAATCTTACAGGATGAATTTCAAGCTCTGAGTGTTTGATATGAGTAATAATTAAATGTGGCATGGGTGCAAAAGTAAAATTTTAGGATTCTAGATGAGGGGTCCAAAGGGGACAAGATGGAGGAAATTGGGTGTGCCTTGTCCTTTTTCTCCTTCTTCATGCCCTCCATGTTTCACTGTGGTGTTGGCATTTTTCTGTTGGTTCAGGCTGGGGACACACTGTCCAATGTAGGTGACAGATATTGGCACGTTCTTGTAAATCCAGCCCAGGGAGTTTCTGGTATTTAATGTTTGTCACATCCCACTGAGGGCAGAGCCCCACACGCTGCCCTGCAGGACAGAGTTGGGCAGGGCAGCAGAACATGTGAGAGATAAACAGAATAAACAACCTGGAAACCAGCACAGACCAATTATGGCTTCTGCTTTGGCAGCGGGGCTGACAGACAGAGACTTTCTACAATCTCAGAATCATCAATAGCTCAGATTCTGACAGTACTACAGCCCAATTCTGGCCTCTCCAACAAGTTCATGGTCTAAACAGTCACAAAAATCCCACTGTGACTCCATGCTGATAATTGGAAAATGAGGCCAAGACCCCACATGTAAGGGCACTGCCCAAGGTTATAGGGGGAGTCTGGAGCAGGGTTGAGCAAAACACTGGATTCCTGGATCAAAACTCAGTGTCTGGCTCCCCCAGGGCTACTCTTTAGTCCACATATTGCTTCTGTGCCAGATTTAGCTCTTAGCTAGCCTTGGGTCTCCCACCCAAGGGCCCTAGACTTGGAGGCTTCCTCTTCCCTGCCTCTTCCCTGGTTCCTTTTGCCAAATCCACAGAACATATTTCACATCAGTGTAGCCCCATAAAGATACCTGAAAAATTAATTTCTGATTGAAGCTTGTTAGAGGTAGATTGAATGCACCTCACAATATTGTCTTAGACACGAGATAGTCCCTCTTTAGTAGGCTTTGTAGCTTCCATGGGGACCAGCCCTGTGGAGTGGATTAAACTTTAATGTGAAACAACATCTCTACAGCAGCTACAGGGGGGAAAAAGATACTACTAAAAAATTAAAGTTGATGGTGTGATAGTAGTCTGGACCCAGTTGTGCTCCACCATCCTCCATTGCCTCAGGCACCATTCCCTGCTCTCAGAACTGATCCAGGCAGCTTCCAGGCTGGAGATGTGATCATTTCTTCAGTGGTCCCAAGGTATCTTCTCCCCATATCTTACCTCCTGGATAAGAACATCACAGCCCCAATCGTCCTGACTCCAACTGTGCCCCAAAGGAAAGGAAGGGAGGATGAAGAGTTGTGTGTGGGGAATTAGGGACTATCTCCTCTGCTGATGTTTCCCCAGTGTATGATATTCACATGTAGGAAGACAAACTGGGATTTCTCTGAGGCCCATTTTGTTTGGCTCTTCTCATATTTCAGTTCTCACTTGCACTGTGCTGGAAACTGGAGGGGGGCTGTCCCTCACTTGGCTACATAACAGCTCCCTTCCTCTCTCTGCAAGAGAAACCCAATAGACAGTGAAATATTTAAGGGAAAACTGATCCAGGCTGGCAGATGAGGGGAATAGCTATGGGTGAGTTTAATGAACAGCCAGCCAAGGAAGCTGGGACAACATGTACAGAGCAGCTGATTGTTGTCTGCACACCCAGCTCATGGCAAATACGCTGTTTGCAGCTGATGGGACAAGAGCAAACAGGCAGGGAAGGAACCTGGGTGGAGAAGCAGTAAAAATGCACTTCTGAACTGGAATTTGGAGGTGCTGAGGGTGGGATGTAGCTGGGAACATTCCCCAGAAATCACCTTGGGCTCATGAGTGAGTGGAAGCTGGGATGTTCTGTGGCCCACTTAGAATGTGTTCTGTTGCCCTCTGTGTGGGGCTAGAAACTCCCAAACTCTACTTAATCTTACAAGTAAGGTAAAGTAACTTTTGTAAGGTAAAGTAGAACCATTCTGTGTGTGATGTGAGAGACAACGCACTGATAACTGCCCTGTTCAGGGGTGAAATAGGAGTCAGTGGTGAAAGCTGTTGTTAAAAACATGTTTCCAGAAAAGGAACCACCTTCTCAGTCGGGAGCTGCAGGTACCACCAGATTTAATAACAGTAAATTCCATCCGCAATTAGAAATAAGTTTATGGGACCAACAGAAAAATCAAACTTTGGCTGACTTTCCCATACGTGATTTTTTTTTCCCCCATTTCTTTCTGTAATGCAACAGCTGAGTGTCATCTTTTTGACTTACACAGCTTGGTTCTGTGGAGTGCTGCTGAGCTTGCTGCAGCTCCTGGAGCACATGCTGTGCCCACGTGCAGGCTCCCACTCCCTGGCACTCACAGAGGGCTCCTGAGCTGCCCAGCACATCCAGGGCTCCAACCCACCTGCACAGCAGCTCACACACTCGTTCCACGGGAGGCAGCCCTGCCATGCTCCAGGGAAAGCTCCTGGAGCAGAGGGATGGCCATGCTGACCACCAGCACCTCTGCTCTGTGCTCTGCTGCTCACACCAGCCAGCTCACACACAGTGCTGTGAGTGCAGGCACCTCTAGCACACCTCTCCTACACTCTTAGCAAAATCTTTCATTTCTGGGAGTCACAAACTTTTAGAGTGCTTGTAGAGGACTCAGGCTGAAAACCAGAAAGTTTTCTGGAGATGTACAAAAAAGCCTGATATGAAATCTCACTGTGGCAAAGCTGAATCGCCTCATTTCTCCTGCTTTAAGAAGTATCTGCAGTCTCTGTGTTTTACAGAAACAGGTGGGCATCACCTGTCCTGAGCACAGCTCGTGCTCCCAGAGTTGGGGGAGAAGCCTCAAGATCCCTGCCAGCCCACAGAGTTGGCACACCCTCCACAAAACCCAGAAGGCAGGAGCAGGAGCCAGTTGTGAGCATGGAGATGACTTTTTCCAAGCTGCTCCCAGGGACGAGGAGCACAACCCAACAGCAGCAGCTCAGGAGGAAGCAGGAGGGGACCATCCTGGGTGCGGGGTGACAGCTAAGCTCCTCACCTGCCACCTGGGGCACGGTGCCAGCAGTGCCACGGTGCCAGCAGTCTGGCTGGGAGGAGGATGAGCCAAGGGCTGAGATGCTGGGAATGGGAGTCAGGAGAGCAGGGCTCTCTTCCAGCTGTACCCATGGCTTGCTGTGTAACCTTTGGCAGGGCACCTTACCCCCTGATTGCCTTCCCACTCATCATATGTCTTGTCACATGCCTGGGACAGGAGCTGGCTTGGCACAGGGCTGTCCCAGCCTCGCTTTGCTGCTCTCTCACTGTGGCAGTGAGAGTGTGCCCTGCCCCAGGTGCTGGGAAGGATCTCCCTGGCTGAATTCATGTCCAGCCTGTCACCCTGCAGAGCCTTGATATTGGGAAGAGCCTCGAGGTCCTTCCATAAGTGAAAGAGCAACAGACTCCATCCCCTGCCCCACACAGACCTTCCCAGCAGGAAAGCAGGGTGAGGACATTTTTATCTGTCAGAATTTGGCAGGATTTCATAGTTGTGTGTGTGTGTGTGTGCGCCTCGTGTCCGTGTGTTCTCGTCGCCAAACCTGGGTAATTATTTTGTTTTATTTCTTTTTTTGGCAGCACTTGAAAGTAAGAGCTGGGTCTTTATAGATTGCTCAGGTTGCACAGAGTATGGATTACAGATCATCAGAGAGACATGAAAGCAGAAGACACGTTTCTCTGGCACAGCATTAAAGGGACAATAAAGGGGTAATTGTAGCCTAGGGTGCAGCCACCTCCCGTTCCTGGCCTTCACTCGCCTTTGCAGCACTGTGGAGAACTTCACGAGGGAAATGATGGACAAGCTGGGGTGAGGATGTCTCAGGTCAGGACCTGGTTATTTCAAAGGTGGTATATGCTCAGGAGGTTAAAGGCGCAGCTTAAATACATGAAAAAAACACTGCCAAATACTATACTCTAAGGTGTAACATAGGCAAACTGAAGTATTTTAAAACTTGATTTTCCACATCTGTTTTCACCCGGAGAGAAGGTTGTCAAAGGATCAGAGCATTTTTAATCTTTCTCTTTCTCTCCCTCCTCCCTCTGCTCCCTTCCATTTCTCTTTCTCTTTCTCTCTCTCCTTCCTCCTATCCCCTCTCTCTTCCAACAGGACTCCACAGAATGGAGCAAGAATGAGAGGAAAAAGGCAGACAGAAAAGCATGAACTGGAGGCTTGTTGAGTTCCTCTACCTCCTGTTTATATGGGACCATATACTCATACAGCCCTCCCACCAGGACCCAGCTGCTACCAACCAACATGTCTCCAAGGAGTTTGATTGGCTTATTTCAGACAGGGGGCCTTTCCACCACTCACGGAGCTACTTATCCTTTGTGGAAAGACATCGTCAAGGATTTACAACCAGATATAAAATATACAGGTATGTCAGCTCCCTGCGGCTTGGGTGGGTGTCGGGGTGCTGGGAGCTCTGCCAGCTCCCCTGGGCTGCAGGCTGGGAGTCAGTGGAGATGCAGCACTGTCCCTGTTCCACCTGGGAATGCTGCTTTGGCTCCCTCTGGCCCCCAGCTGGCAATGCAAATTGCTTCAAAGGCTGGGGTAGAGTGCTCTGATAGTGAGATGAAGGCGCTGCAGCGTGGTGGCAATGTGCACAGTGCAGAGCGAGATGAAAAGGAGCTGAGGGGGTGGGTGTTCTTCATTCCTGGTGACAGACAGTTCACAGGCAGGTTCCCAAGCAGCTTTTTCAAATCAATGGAGCTCTGGACAGCCCAAGCCTCTGTACCAAACTCGTACATGTGAACTGCCAGTAGCTGCAGGTTCACATAAAGATGTCACCACGCACGTCAGTGTGACAGTTCTCACACTGCTGTGTAGGAGCCTTGGCTGTGTGCTGCCTAACACAGATCTTGGAGGATTTATCTCCATGTATAAGTTGGACTTGGCCCAAGAACTGTGATCTTGATTTTAAAAACTTCAGAGAGTTAAAAAAACCTACAGAGAATAAGCAGAATTTGGATTTTATTTTGCCTTCTAGATTTTTAAGCCTTAGTTGTTGCTTGTTTCAAACTCTTCTTGCCAGCTGTGCTATCTAGAACCACACTTCTTCCTCCTCATTTTAATCTGAAAAGCAGGGGTGCTGTCCTATTGAAGCAGCAAGCACTTTGGAGTGAAGGGGAATAAGCCAGCAAGTGTCAGGAGATTTGTGCTGAAACCCAAAGAGACTGAAAAACTCTCCCAGCCACGTGTGCATTTACATAATTACATGGTCCTGTTGTGCTTCAGAAAGACACTTGCAAACACAGCCATGCAAAGTGGTGGGCAGGGAAATGCTGGGGAGCAGCCGTGGCACTGTGCACATGGAGCCATGGCCATGGGGAATCACAGGGAATCACCTGTGTGCAGGGACTGTTGACCCATGGGCACGGAGCCAGAGCCAGAGTAACAGAGATGTGTGAGGCATCAGCTCTGTGCAGGGAAGAAAAATGATTTGTTCTTGTCCTGCAGCCTGCAGGGAGTGCAGAACCTCCTCTCCTTGCAGCAGCAAGGGCAGGTTAAAAATATTGTCCCGGCTTGTCCTCTTCAAAACACCTCAGGGGGAAGACAGCCCCAAAACCTGAAAGCTGTGCTGCCTTGCTTCCACTGGTGAGGTCTCAGTGCACAGAGCAGCATAGAAAATGCCTTTTCCCAAAAGCCTTTTTCCCTGGCTGTGCTCTGCCCAGCTCCCCTCCTGCCCTGCCTGCCAACACACACCGTGACCCAGCCTGCAGATCCCTGCCCTGCTCCTCGCCCCTGGCACTGGCTCTGCCCTTTGCTAAAGAGCTGTGCAGCCTGGGATGCCAGCACGGAGGCTGCAGGGCTGGGGGCACAGAGCCACACGATGGATGTGTTCAGACATGGCTACGGACTGTCACTGTGGGTCAGGCCACAGATCCATCAAGCCTGGGATCCTGTCTCTGAGCATCACGGAGAGATGGGTCTGGAAGGACCTTGAGAGGTCATTTAATCCCTGCCTTTTCCCCAAGGCAGGCTCAGACATACCTGTGTCACATCTGACACAGGTTTGTGGGGAACCTGGAAGGTCTCTTGTGATGGAGGATTCACACCCTGAGCAGGCAGCCTGTGCCATGGCTGTGCCTCCTCCACTTTTATAAAGGAGCCAAAATCTTGTTTGCATGTGCAGTCTGTGATTTGTTGTTTTATCTGTCAGGGGGTAAGGAACAAATTCCCTTTTGGTTTGTAGGAAACTAACACGAATTTGAAGCCTTACATCAGTTCAGGATGAATTTTATGTATGGGAAGTGGAAAGGGATCTGTTTTCTGTGTTTCTGCTAAGTGTCGTTAAACCATTTATAAAAGACACATGGAGCAGGTGGAGAACACAGCACCCTTCTCCCAGCAAGGGAGAAAACAGGCATCAACATTCTGTGTGTATGAGAGGGGTCTTGCAGATAATGACCATGCTGGAGAAGTCACCATTCCCATAAGAAACTGGAAATAAGACCAAATCCAATGGAAATGGTTAAGGAGAGAGTTTAGAGAGGACTGCAAGAGTAATCAGTCATCTCATGGCCAAGCACCACGCACTGAGCTGAAGGAGGGAGCTGAGCTGAGTGCTTGGGGGATGCCCCCCATGTATGGTGCTTGGAGCTGCTGGGGGCTGAGCACTTTGGGAATACAAGTCTGGGACCAACTTGCTCCCACCATGGTCAGCTGGGGAAGAGGGGAAAGCCTCACATGCTCCAGCAGAGCAGATGGAATGTGCTTCAGCAGAGCAGGTGGGAGTCTGGCTGGATGCTGGAGGGCTGTTTGTTTTTAATATCTGGCCCTGTTGTCAGAGCTGGTCACTTAAAAACTGAGGCCATGCATTTTTAAAGGGATATCAGACTCAGTCTGGCTATGGAGAATTAGTGGAGCCACAGCCAATTCTCGCAGTTAAGAGCTAGACTGTGCACACACTCTCCCAGAACATTCCGTTTTACTGAAACCCACAGGGGTAAAATCTCATTTTGTGGGCTCCTTAAATTGACTCCGAGAATCTCTAAGGCTGTTGGGATTTTGTCAACTGTTTAATTCCAGCATAGAAGCCGCTTTCCTACCAAAAGATGTCTCTCAATTGCTCTTTGCACTAGACTAGCCCAAGGGAGGCACATATCCTGCATTAAGGATATCAATCCTTTCCTTAGAAAAGCAGCTGATATGGAGCATGGGAATTTTCTGTGCAATCTTCTCCTTCAATGCCCCTTTCCTCCCATACTTTTTTAGGTTGGCTGGATTTTAGTTTGCTGCTCTGTCAGACAGTTCCTTGGGGCACTCGTGATTTTGCTGAGTGAGGTTTGACCCCTGCTCTTCTCCCAATGCTGATGGCAGCAGATCTCAAACCAGCCACAGTGACCAAGGGTTTGGAGAGGATATAAAGTCACAGAGGACTTCACCCACCCCTAATTGAAACACTGTTGGCTGTTTAGTGGTGATTTCCCTGGTGTCCTGCTGTGTGGGGACATGGACACATCACATTAGGACTGTGTCATTTACACTGGAAAACCACCAAGGCAAAGCCACCAGTGGTGCTAAGGGCAGCATAAGGCAAAATGCAGAATTTTCTCCTTTTTGCAGGTGATGCTAAAAAGGAAGGAACATAAAATCATGGAGGAATCCTCCTTCTATCACCACTGAATTCCAGAGCTTGTCAGCAGCAAGCTCAGGGCCTGTTGCAGTGTGCAGGGTTATTTTATATTCTGCATAAGCAGAATTGCTGTAGAACCTTAGAGCTGATGATATCTTTCATAGGAAGCCTGGATCCAGGTCTAGCATTCTGGCATGGACAGACAGTTCACTGTTACAGCCCCCAAAGTCTTGTTACCTCCTTCCATGCATTTCATTTCAGTGGATTTTAGGTCTCTTTCTTGTAAAACTTGGTTCACAGATTTTCCTGGCACCCTCAGTCAAGGCTTACACCTTGCATGTGGCATTAGGAGGACAGCAAGCAAAGGGGGAGATGTTTTATATTAAATCATGAACAGTAGCAGTGGATACAATTGCATTAGGGAAGCACATTAGTCAGCATTGATTCATACTAATAAGGGTGGTTTAGGGGGGCCTCTGGCAGGAAAATGCTGCTTTGATCATTATCTGTGCACACTGGTGCTAATGCAGATAGGATGGCAGATGCTGAGAGTGGTTTGTGGGATGTCTGAATATTCATTATCACCATCCTTGTTGTTATTCCTAGTCATGAGAGCCTGGGGTACGAGGTACTGCAGGAAGGCTGGAGAACAGATGAAGCTCAGCTTGGCTTTGGGACTGGGGTCCTGCTCAGACCAGAAAACATCCCTGTTACCACTGAACACTTAACAACTTCAGCCCACTGCTTTGAAGTATGTTGTCATGTTGTCCTTTTTTTTTTTTTTTTTTTTTTCCTTCTCTCAGAAGTTATTTAGCTATAAGGCAAAGCAAAAAGTGGGCTGAGCACTGGAATACTCCATGCAAATTGCCAGGCAGAGGCATTGACAGGAATTTCCCCGATGATGCTGCTCAGTTGAAGCAAGTTCAACTGAAAAACAAAACAACTACGACAAAAAAGTCTCAAAACCAAACAGAAAACCAAACCAAACAAAAACCCCAAATGAATTAACAAAAAATAAACAACAACAGAAAAAATCTTTCCTTAAAAGCAAAATAAAAGGCTTTGTTGTTCAGTGTCAGAGGTGGGAGGCAAAGAGGGACAGGGTGAGATGGGCTCATCCAGCTGAGCAGAGGCTGCCACTGACAGTTCTATGGAAAAGAGGGACAGGACACAAAGCCTTGGGAAGAGGAGCCTCAGGTAGAGTGGCAGAAAGCTGGCAGAGACAGGACCTGGATTTTTGCCCCAGGCTCGTGGTGTGGCTGTGGGTGAGCTCATTCTGCGTGCCCCAATTCCCTCCCCACCCCCTGAGAGAGGGAGATGAGGAGATGACAGCACTTGCCTGCTCTGCATTGCTGGGCAGACTTAATTAAAAGCTGCAAGATGTTTGGACATAAGGGACAGCAGCAATATAAAATGGATGATCACACGGGGCTGCAAGTGGAATGTGCATGTGCAGGAAGAAATGCGTATTTTCCATGCGTGGGAGTTTAATTCCATTTTCTGAAGTGACAGTGGGGACAGGGAAGTCTGGCTCTGTGTAAGAGAGCAGGGAAACCCTGGGGTATAAAAAGATCTGCTCACCTTGTAACTTCTGCAGTGGGACCAGTTAGAGGCTGCCTAATTTCATGAAACCTGCAAATAGAGAATCCTTCTGAGACCTCTGCCAGGTCTGCTTAAAATACACCAGCAGATTCAAAACTTAGTGGGGGAGGTGACACCAAAGCAGCCATCCCTCCCTCTGTAGACTGACAGGACAGAGCCAATTCCTCCCAAACACTTGGTACAGAAGATTCCCAGACAGTTAAAAAGGAAAAGAAATGTTGGGAGTAACTGGCTGCACAAGCTGGACAGAAATTGTTTGGGATGCTGCCTGGGGGAAAAAAAGCTGATTTTTTTTCTCCTAAAATGTTGTTTCCTCAGGAGAACAGTGCAGGTTTAGGACAGGTCAGGGGAGAGGTGAGAGGTGTCTCCATCCTTGGTGGCTTTCAAGGCTTGGCAGGACAAAGCCTCAGCTGATGTGCTCAAGAGCTGTCCTGCTTCAAGTGGGAGGCTGGATTAGGGACCCCTATGGTCCCATCTAACCAACATTTGTGTTACTTCTCTCTATCTGCAATTCAGAGTGGACACTAAACTGTGTGCTCATAAAGGGATTTGCACTGGTAAATGCATTCAGCCACACTAGAGATTTTTATTTAGTCCTAGAAAAGCCACAAATCTGAGCAGCTACGTGCTCCCTAAATGTGTCACTCCCTCAGTGGAGAGGAAGAGAAGGATCCTGAAGCCAGCATCTTTCCTGTGTACATAGAACAGGCTACAACAGACTTAGAAATGCATATGCTGTTCTGCTGCTTGAATTTTCCCTTAGAGGGAAAAAAAAAAAAAAAATAAAGAAAGGAGGAAAAAAGATTGGTCTCACAAAACTGTCTCACAAAACTTTCAACGTTTTATGGCACCACAAATTAAAAACAATGAGCCAGATTCTCTGTGACATAAATACGTGAAACTGTTGACTTCAAGGTAAATTCACCAATTTATTGGCTGGAGAATGTGTTCCAGCACACCCAGCACTGCCCAGTGCACACACAGCCCCAGGGTTTGTATGGCTGCCTGCCCTGGCTGGGAGGACAACCAGCTTTTATAATTTCTGAGCAAAAGCAAAATGTGACTCTTACACCAGGCACCGGGCTTGGCCAAGCTGGGCAGTGATTGTCAGGGTTTTATGGCTGGTTTTGTGTCAGAATCATGGATCACAGGATTGTTTTGGCTGGAAAAGTCTTTTGAGATCAAGTCCAGCCTGTGCCTGATGCCCACCTTGTCCCCAGCCCAGTGGGTGCCAATCCAGACCTTCCCTGGGCACCTCCAGGGTTGGGGGCTCCAAACCTCCCTGGGCAGCCCTGCCAAGGCCTGACCTCACTTTCCATAACAAAAATTCTTCCTGATGTCCTCCCCTGGCATAGCTTGAGGTAATTTCCTCTTGTCACTCCTGTCAGGGATCTGTAGAGAGCAAGAAGGTCTCTACAAATCCTGAGCCTCCTTTTCTCCAGGCTAAAGTTGACTCCAACCTACAGAAGTTTGGCCTTTCCTGACTGGAACTTCCAGGCAGATTTCATGCAAAATTCTGATTTCCAGAGCTGAGGAACTCATCTGGCAGAAAAACACTCTGACAGGTTAAAAAAAGGAAAGAAAAAAAGTAATATTTTAACTAGATTACTTTCTGGTCTCATTCATTCTGTTGTCAGGGGGCAACAAAGGGACAGGATTGTGCAGATGGAGGCAGGAGGGTGACAGAGGGGACAGGTGAGGCTGCTCTTTCCAGCAGCAACGTGCATTAAAGTTCTTTTAAGGTGGTTGTGAAGTTGTTTTGGTTGTGCTAAGTTCTAGCACAGACAAAATCTTTTAGAGCTTCTTCCATCATCTTTTCTGGCTGTTGTTGTCTCCATTCCTCATTGGCTGTTTTTGTTGTCTCTTTATTGCATTGAATTTAATCTACTGGTCACTAGAGCAGTACAAAGAATTGATTTTGTGGTTCACTGGTTGTTCAGAACAGAAATAATATTAAAAATGGGTTGATATGAAATGGATGTTTGTTCAACTTTTCAGCAAAATGAAAAAAAATCGAAACATTTCATTTCAGGCCCAGTGAAAGTTTTAAGCCTTGCTGTTTATTTTCACTTTATTAATCCAGTGATTTTTTTTTCCCCTGCAATTTATAAGATGCTAAAGTTCATCTCAAGACATGAAGTCAAGTAGTTCCACTTCAAAAATGTCAGAAGAGGAACATTTTGATTTTGAGTGTATTGTGTTTATCTGTTTGTTCTTCAGTTTGATTTTGCAAGGAGTTTTTATAATCTTGAGTTAGGGAAAGACTGAAAAATAAAAAAAAAGACTGACTGTCCTGTTCACTCTGTGACATTGAAATCTTGAAATTCCTTAGGGTCCAGCTTTGATTTTCCCTGGGTTCAGCATGTTAGGATAAAGAAAAAATGCAATAATAATTTCCCCAGTCTGGCTGGGCAAAGGAGTGAGAGGCAGGATGAGCAGCAGGAATGCAGCTGCGCCTGGGAAGGCTCCTGGTGCTTCCCAAACCCAGGCTGGGCGCTGTGACAGTGACAAACTGCACGGCACAGCTGCACTCACAGATCCTCTCTCACACAGCCTGGCAGGTTTTCAGTCCTGTTCCACTTGATTGGATGTCTGAAGCATCCAAGAAAGCACCGTGAACCTTCTTCTCAAACAGCATTAAGGTGATGCTTAGCTCAGGTATGAATTGATGGGCACTGTTAGGCCTTTTAATCTCTGCTTAGGGGTTCTTAGTGGTGTTGAAGTTCTGCTGACAAGGCTTTCTTATTAGGGTTTTATACTATGTGCTTAAAGGGGACATCAACTTTTTTGTTTTCCAGTCACAGGCAAGGCTTTTTTAGGAGAGACAGCACGGCAATTGAAGGACAGAGGGAGCTGAGATGAAAGGAGGTTCTTTTCTCCATGAGGGATGAGCAATGGAAATCAATACAGGCAAAAATACAGAATCTCCCTAGTTTATATTATGCCTGTAAACGGGTGATGTACATTAGTTTGTAATCAGTCCATGCCGTGTAAATAAATGTGTGTAAACCAAAACCTGAAATCCATTTCCATAGTGCATGTAAACAATGAAGCCTCCTAGTGTTGTCTTCGATGTAAATGCTCATCTAAAAATGACATTACTACACGTTTATGCAACTTTATGAAAGCCACAATTTACATTCCTGTCTCAGCAGCTCTAAAAGCAGTTGGCAAACAGGAACCATTGGGTGATGGGCATGAACCATACAATTCCATCATGCAGCACCTCCTTCAGCCCCAGCCTTCATTCCTCATGCAGTGCAGGGACTGCTGTTGTTACATCCCCTGCATAATGCAGCTCCCTGCACATCTGCAGCTTTCCATGGATTTGCATAAGCAGAATAAAGGCAGGAGCAGGGAATGGCAGGGGCTGAGCTGTGCAGGGCTTTGTGCTGGCATGTCTGAGCAGGCACAGAGCTTGGCCCTGGTCAGGCTGGAGCAGCAGCTGCTCTGGCTGCCTTTGGATTCGGATGGCGACGGCTTGGGAACATCCTTGGCAGCTGCAAGGCTTGACAGAAGGACATATCTCTCCTTCTCTTTGATATTCTTGAGAACAGAGGGCAAGAGGAACGAGGGGTGGCACCAGCCTTTGACATGCCTGGAGCTGCTGAAATATGGGAGCAGAAAATCTGTCCAGGCTCGGGAAGGGCAGCCCTGCGCACACCCAGCCATGGGGATGGTGTGGAGGCAGAGCAGTTGATAAATTCAAATTCACATTCTGATGAGGCTCCTGTGGTTAGGACACACCAGTTCCTCTGGAGAAATGCACTCTTGTGAGCTGTGTGCCTGGAAAGGCAGATCAGTGCCTGCCTATCCTGCCTGTTGATCCAGGGATGCTCTAAGCTGGATTGGCCAAGCGCTAGCACAGATCTCCAGAGTTGCATTTTCCAGCAAGAAAATTCCCCTTCTCCATCCATAACAAAATATTTTGATCCTCCTCACAGTGAATCCCAGAAGCAGCACGGAAATATTTTAGTCACTGAACCTTTCCAAAGAGATCTGCATCCTGCTGGTCTTGGACAAGGATGTCCACATCCTGTCCCATCAGAGACCTCCTGCATGGTGGGGGACTGTTCCCCTCCACATGTCAAGTGGAGGCTGTGCCCAGCAGGGCTGCTCCCAGCATGCTGTGACAGCAATGACTCTGCACATTCATCTCAGATTCCTCCAGAGCAGCAGACTATGGTCCAGTGGCTTGGGAACATATTTTAAAAGCTAACAAGGCAAAGAGAAGCTTTCCTTTCATTCTCTTTCTTAAGAAAAATATTTTTAGCTGTTTCTTTATTATTTTTTAATAATCTTATTAATTCTGTTTTCAAACCAGGCAGATGCTTATTTCAGCAGAGAAGCTGTTATATTAAAATAAAAAAGTCATCCTGTTAGATAGACAGAATAATTTTGTTCTGGCACAAGTAGCACTAGGAGAAGACATTACAGGGTTCTTTTTTATTTCTGGATCCATCCAATGTTTTCCTTGGGTTCCAGAAAGCATATTTATTCCCCTTTCTTTTTTGCTGATTGCTACCCACCAGGTTCTGTAAATGGAACAAGAAGTGTCCACCAGGACAGCTGCAGCCATCCAGGCAACTTTTCTGGGCTAAGCTGCTAAGAGCAGGTACAGAACCCAAGGACACAAAGAAAGGCTGGAATCAGCTTTGCCTGCAGCAGGGTTTGGGTCAGCCTTTGTGGCAGGAGCTGCTCTGCAGGCAGTGTGATCTCAAATATTCCTGTGCAGAGCCAGCGCTTCCTTTGTGCCGCTGCCCACGTGTGCCCGGGAAGGAGCTGACACAGCACCCAGGTGTCCTGGCACAGCCCAGCTGCCCTCAGCAGAGCTCTGGGCAGGTGAGACTGCTCTGCTCCGAGGCACGGGGCTGGTGGAGGCAGAATTTGGCTGCCAGGAGTGTGCACCAGGGCTCTGCCCGCTGTGGCCAAGGCTGGGAGCTCTTGTGACCAAACCCCTTTCACACCTGCAGCTCTTCACCCTTCCAGCACTGGCATTTGTCGGAATCTGAGGTATTGATGATTCCCAGATTGTAGAAAGTCTCTGTCAGTCAGCCCCACTGCCAAAGCAGAAGCCATAATTGGTCTGTGCTGGTTTCCAGGTTGTTTATTCTGTTTATCTCTCACATGTTCTGCTGCCCTGCCCAGCTCTGTCCTGCAGGGCAGCGTGTGGGGCTCTGCCCTCAGTGGGATGTGACAAACATTAAATACCAGAAACTCCCTGGGCTGGATTTACAAGAACGTGCCAATATCTGTCACCTACGTTGGACAGTGTGTCCCCAGCCTGAACCAACAGAAAAATGCCAACACCACAGTGAGACATGGAGGGCATGAAGAAGGAGAAAAAGGACAAGACACACCCAATTTCCTCCATCTTGTCCCCTTTGGACCCCTTATCTAGAATCCTAAAATTTTACTTTTGCACCCGTGCCACACTTAATTATTACTTCTATCAAACACTCAGAGCTGGTAATTCATGCTGTAAGATTGAAAACTCTTTTCCATGGCCAGAGATCACAGCCAGTGTCTCTGGGGGCTCTGTCCAGGGGGGTTCCTGACCCTTGCCAGTGTCCCAGGGCAGCCAGAGGGAATCCCTGGATTCCCACAGCATGGTGACCACAAAGTCTCTGCAGGAAGGTGCTGTGAGGTTTCCTTCACTGTGGAATTATTTTTTTCCTGGTTAAATACATCCCATCAAGTGAAAACCATGGAGAGAGGGAGGAGAGGAGATGGGTAGGGATGGTTTTACACCCACCCAGCTCTCTGGGATGAGGCACTGTGGTGCAGGCTCTTGGCAGCCGCTGCCTCCCCCTCCTCCTCCTCCTCTTCCTCCTCCTCCTCCTTCTTTCTCCCTGCCAGACTCCTCACAGCTGCCTGTCTCTGGAACCACTATTCCAAGAAGACAGAGATGCTCCCCATCCCCACGCTCTGTGGCCTGGGAAAGCCTCTGACCTGCTCCAGCACCTGCCTGAGAGGGAGCCTCGAGGTCTGGCCGTGGCAGCTGCCAGCAGGGCCAGGCTGGGGCTTCCAGAGGGGTGGGATCCTCTAAAGGATTTGTGATGCTTCTAAATCAAAGTCCTGCTGACAACACTGAGCACTAAATGCCTGCCTGGGGATCTGCTCCTGCAGTCATGTGACGACATCAGAATTTAAGCTTTAATTAAGAAATGAGTGCAGGCAGGGAGGGAAGAGTCTCTAGTCCTTATGGCTACAAAAGAAAGCTTGGAAACATGACCTGAGTGCAACCAACATCTGCTTTAATGTGCAGATGGCTCCCAGCAGAGGGGTGAGCAGCCGGGAGAGGAAGCCATTCCATCAAATCCTCAATCAGGTCAAGCCAGCTTGTGCTTCTGCTTGCAATGAAAGAGCTTTTTTTGGAGAGAGAGTCCAGAAAAGCTGTGCTGCAACAGAATTAAATAGAATTGTGGAAGGCTAGAGAGGCTGGGGTTGGAAGGGACCTCAAAGATCATCTAGTCCAGACATGCTGCCATGTGCAGGAATGCCACCCATGAGATCAAGTCACTCAGGGCAGTCCTGCAGATTTTCTGGGCAAGGTGTCACATAAGGTTCACAGTAAAAATGTCTGGAGGTGTGAGAGCTGCCTAACTGAACCTGCCAATGGTGCTCAGCACTTTTTAGGCAGCAGCATGGAAATTCTCTGCTCTGGGATTGGGGCAGGAGGGGTTTTGCCTCCTGGAGTTCCTTAGCCCAAACTGAAGGGATGCCTTTAATGTCCCCTTGTATCAACACCTGCTGGCCACAACCCCCACGCTGTGCTTTCTCCTGCTATCACTTTCAGCAAGGGTAGGGAACAACCAGGAATTCTAGAGGCCATTTAAGGAAAAGCCTCTGGATACTCTTCATCTCTCAGGGATACACAAGGCTTGTTGAAGGAGAGCCCGTTTGATGGCTGTGCTCTCACCAGGGTCTGGAGACTCCAAAATGCTGATATTGCAGCAAGCTCTCATTCCCTTGAGTGAGTGCCATGGAAAAGCCCCTGGAAGAGTTCCCCTGTTGCTTACAGCTGGGAGCAGTTCTGGACTCGGACTCAGTGAAGCACTTGGAGCTTGTCATTCCTGCAATAAAAGTGTCTCTTGGCAGGCTGCAGACACAGGTTTCATGGGCTGCTAGTGACTGGCAGCTCTGCTGCAGCGTGGGCTGGGTTTGAGTGCTGATTTGAGATCTGAGCATCACAGAGCACTCGGGGCATTCAGGCTGGATGAGGATTCACTGACCAGTGAGGAACACTTCACCCCACGGCAGCCCGCAGGTGGGAGAAGCTGTGTTAGCTCAGGAGAGCAAAGGTGTTGTATTGCCTGTGCATCCTTGCAAAATTGTTTTCATTGTCCATACACCCCTGAAAGGTGTTTTCATAGCCCATGCACCCCTGAAAGGTGTTTTCACAGCCCATGCACCTCCACCCAACCTCACTTTGCTTTCCCTCCCCATCCTCTCATCCTGGTAATTTCCTCTTCAGCAAAGGCAAACCTGCCCAACGAGTGTTCAGCATTAGGAATGTCAGTGTTACCTTCCAGCTCTTGAGTAAAAACCCCAGAAAGAACATTACTTTTAACTTCCCTCAAATGTCTGGGGCTGTCCCTGGAGAGTGCAGGAGCACAGCCAAGGTTAGGCTAATCAGAGAGCTTGGTACACAGGGAAGAGCGTGTGTTGCATGGTTAAGAGCAAGCAGGAAATACAGGAATAAGACCAGAAGTTTTTTAGTTTCATCTCTGATTAAAGCAAAATGAATAGTCCCACATTCCTTGTTCTCCTTGTTTCCCTTCCCCTGTGTTCCTCCCCTTCTCCCCCATTCATGTGCAGACTGTGAAAGGTTCAGATTCCCCCCTCCCACCCATAAAAGACTCCTCTCTGTTCCTTGGGAGTATTTGATATTTGGAGTCTGTGCTGTACTGTTCAGCAGTGAGTGTTGCCAAGTCACATGATGAACTGTATCTCAAGACTATTTAATGTCTCTTCAAAGCCCACACTTCCAGAGTCCTGTGATTATGTAAATGTCTCAACTCAATTTTTAAAGTAAGTTTACGGCCCTCATAATTGCAGAGGAAAACTTGATAATACGACTCCTACATACTCAGAAAGCAGAAGGCAAAAAAAAAAAACAAAAAAAAAAAACCCTGAAGTTTATCAGATTTTAAAAGTCTCATGAATTTTAAAACCAATCTCTTAATTCTTTTTTTGAGCTTGACTCATGATTTTCAAACTGTCACCAATGTGGCTGTAGGGGTTGTAAGGCTGGTTTGTTATCTTATTAGGTAACTTACATAAAATATCCGAGCCCATGGAGACTCAGAGATGGAGTATTGCATTTCAGTGCTCATCTGGAGACAACAGTGCCTTTTCTTCTGTGGACTTGCTGAGGATCTCCTCTTAATCCATGTCTCCAGTCACTACTGCAGCATAAATATTTTCCCAAATTATATTAATGTTAATCATATGAATGAGAATAGCCATAATATTGATCTTCATAATACTTAGGTTATTAAATTTGAGTTTGAAGGTAGTTTTGTGGTGCGATTCATAATAGCAAATCTCCTCAGCATGCATAAGCAGGGAGAACATGCCACAGAGCAATAGCACTGCAAACCCAGAGAGAAATATATTCCAGAATCTTCCATCCTACCACAGGATTGCACAGGGAACAGACATTGTGGCTAAGTTAGCAATGCCACAACTGAAGTTTTGCTAATTGTTTGATGACCTCAGATGAACTGAATTGATCTGAAAGGAGAAAAAATCCTTTGCATATTGAAAGGAAATGTGCCAATATTCCTATGGGTATATGCACCACTCATGGGCTCCTTAATCACAGAATGCTTTGGGTTGGAAGAGATCTTAAAAAAAAAACCAAACAATTCCAACCCCTGCTATGGGCAGGGACACCTTCCACCAAACCAGGCTGCTCCAAGCTCCATATCCAACCTGCCCTTGGGCAATTCCAGGCAGCCACAGCAATCCTTCTGGAATGTTTGCAGACACAGAAGCAGGGATGCTGGTGTGATAAGATGAAGAGAGATCTCCACTGTCACCTGCCTTCCCCACGCAGGTTTACCCAGGCTGTGTCATTCTCTTTAGGAAGGGTGGGGAGGTGACAGAGGTGACGTTTCTGCTGGCCACTCAGAAATGACTCTGTGCCCACAGAACCACTGAGGGTTGAGGTGCATGCAACTGTTGAGGTGTCTGCAGCATTTTGCACAGCCTACAGAGGATTAAATGAAATCTGAGAATGCTTCCCTGTGAAATGACTCTGTAATAAGGGACAGAAATTACCAGCTCTTGCAGCACAAAAAAAAGAAAAAGAGGAACCAAGAGTGTGCAAGAGGCTGAATGCTACTATATAATAAGCTTACAGGATAATTGCCAACTGTACTTGGACTTAATTTTCTCCTGCAGAAGAGTCATAAAAATAAGTTTATTGTTTTCACTCCAGGGAACTGAGATATTTGGATCAGGTCTTTAAAAAAGACAGTAATTTATCTCCCCCTCGAACATATCAGTTCTGTTGGTGACCATCTCCTGCACAATTATGACTGTGCAGCCAAAGGAAAAGATTTTCTATGCACAGTGGCAGTCTGTGAGCTGGCACAGAAGTATCTCAGCTCCCTGTCAAGGTCTCGCAAGTGTTCATAACACTGAAGTAGGATTTTCTCTCATACTGGTAGGGATTGTGCACTGAAAGAGGAGCAGAACCGATGAAATTCTACAAGGGTGGAGGGAAACAAATAACAGAATGGAAAAATCTTTGCATTTTAGGTGCAATAAAATTGTCTTGGTGAGGTAGAAAAACATTTTCTCCACAGCAAGGTTTTGTCAAAATGCTTTATTTTGTTAGCAGTAGAGTGTTTCAGGCTGACGAATTGGGTTCAACATATTTTTGATATCCTAGCCTCTCTGGTCACCAGCGACTATGGTGAGAGCAAGAGATCTAAGGAACGAGCTGTTTTGACAAAATTTTGTCTAGTGAAAACATTACAAGCCATTCCAGATTCTTCCAGCGTGGAACAAAGCCAGATTCTGCAGGCCTGAAAGCAGCTAGCGAAAGGAATCCTCTCCTGGGCAGCTCCAGCCACAGCTGAAGCTGGAGCTCTCCCAAACGTGAGCGATTTAAGCTTTGTCTGGAGACACAGAACTGCAGCCCTTACCAATTACAGATGAGTTATCCTCAGGTGCCACGGGGAGAGTGCACAGGGACTGAGGAGTAAAGGATTAGCCAGCGCACACAGAAATATTGAGCAACTCACTACTACCTCCTATTGTGCTCGTGCCAGTGGAAATCCTTCTCAGAACGGCATATTTTATTCAATTTTTAAGAGCTCTCAATTTTTCATTTAGGAAGGGAAGCTGGAAGAGCCTCTGATCCGTAATCAATCAGCCCACCCTCACAGGAAAGCTCCGAGGAAGAGCTCTTGCTCTTTGGTCCTTTATCTTCTCTGAGAACTCACAGAAATTGTATTTCTGAATGGGATTGAGAGTGAGGGAGAGGGAAAAGCACAGCTAGGGCAATCCTCAGCTAAATCTCACAGACCTCCATCCTGTAGTAAATATCCTGTAGTAACTAACCCTAGGGACAATACAGGGACAATATCCCAAACAACATTTCTCCAGTCAGAATGTTTCAGATAAACTTGGGCCAGACTTAAAAAAAGGTATTTAAGCACATTGTGTGGATAAGTAAGTGCCTAAATACTAAATTCCTGTAGATTTTAGGGGGCATTACAAAATCAGGAATTTTTAAACAGGATCTGCTGCAATCTGAAATGAGGCCATCCATAACATAAGCCATGAATTTATTCTCCCTGGTAATAAATCACTAGAAATACACAATGATAAAAGGAGGAATAACAGGCACGGCTCATCCAGGGATCTCAAAGCTCTTTGCAGCCATTAGAGTTCTTTAGGATAGTGGAGGAAAAGGCTGGGCTTTGTTTGTTTGTTTGGAATGAATAAATTAATCATTAGTAAAATATTATGCAGTTCATCAGATATATTATTCACTAGCTATTTGTCAAAATAACAGCTCAGTCATATATCATCAGAACGAAACATTTTTAATGTGTGTATATATAGCCCTGAGATGATTTATTCAGGCTTTTGGTGTTTTAGTTATTGACCAGTTAAAGTTACATTCCCTTGAGAGGCAGAGATGTGGATGGTTCTTGGTGAACTTGGACCATCTCTTTTTGCTGTGGTTTTGTTCAGGACCTGAAAAAAGCAGAATACTGCATCTGGGTTTCCCTTTGGCAGTGCCTCAATAGATCAGCCTTAATTCTGATTATCTCTAGCCAATGCTAGTCTACCTTAGGTAGGAAAATTCACATGCTTATTCAAAATTAAACTGTGATCTGACTTCTCTGTGTTCTTGCAGGACCAGTGTATGACCCCACCACCAAGATCCTCATCCCTTCTGAGTTATTTCAACTGCTTAGTGTCTCCCCACCTCACAGCTGCTGCACAAGAGGGTTTAGGGCTCCCAGCTCCATGCTCCATGAGAAATCACACCATTTCAGAAATACTGGGGGAGAACAGAGCAGCCTTTTACCACGTCCCTCCCAGCTCCCTCTCCTGTGCCAGCAGGCTGGATTCCTTCCAGAAGTGGCTCAGCAGAGTGAAGCTACGTGACTGACACTCCCCAACTCCCCTTGTCATTCGTGACCAGCATCCCAGAAGGTTGCAACTCCTTCCAGGCCTTTATTGGAGTCAAACATTGCAGCCTCTCCCCTGGGTTTTATTAGGGAAGCTGGTGCCAAATCACCCAGCTCCCTCCTACTCGATAAAAAATGTTTATAACCCAGTAAATTCTAACATATCAGCAGCTTGTTATGGAGGGAAAAGGTCACTGGGAGAGAAAGGGAAAAAAAAAAAGTTGCCCTTCCATTGGAAATGCTGGCTGGGTACAGACAAAGGAGTCAGCACCAGGAAAATATCTTTTGCTATGATAAAGTCTCATAATAGAAAATGTTGCTGCAATATAGGCCTCGTTTCTTCAGATAAATATTTAATATAGATCACTAAAGATTAATCGAGTACAGAAAAGTGTCTCTCCTATGGTTGGTGTAAAGAAAACATCTTCTCGTTAATTTATTATGGAGCCTGAAATAAGAAAAAATCCTATGGAGAGAAATGCAGGGTATGGTTTCCATAGAGAAGCAGAGCACCACACCAGAATTTATTTAGTGTGTGGGCAGAAGACTTCCCAGAGCCAGCTGCAGCGTGGCGTTCGCGTGATAACAAATCCCAGTGTAGGAAGAAGCCTCGCAGAGACGCTCGTCGTGTCTTGCTGCTCTGAACCCTGCACATCCCAGGGGCTCCTGAAAGCTGGCACCTGAGGAGCTGTGAAAACTGCAGGTTAACATCCCAGCTGCCCGCTCAGCAAAGGGCATTCAGTGCTTTGGAGAGAGGGGTGCCCCCAGCTCACCGTGAGGAGAGGAGCCCCTCACCCCAGGATCCTGACAGCCATGGCCCTCGCTGGCTCCAAGGCATTTCACAGAGTTGGGCAGTAAGGAATTCAGGTGCTGCTGTGGGATTCCCATCTCCCACAGTGCTGGGCTGTGTTCAGTTGGTTCCTCTGTGACGGGTAAAGGACAGGATCCCTCCCCTCTGCTTCTTTCCACCACAGAAACCATCACCCCAACCGTTTTGCAGCATTAAATAGGACAGCGACAGAGAATAAATCATAAATAGCAGCAGATACAGTATGAGGGGGAAAATAAGAGTCACAGGCAAGGGAGGAGAGATAAAAGATCCAATTTCAGCTGAGACTGAAATGGAACAAAGAGTCAATGAGGTAGAGAGATACAGGAGGGCTGTTCCAGATGGCCAGTTCCACTGATGTGGAGCCTCTGGCACCACCAGCATCTTGTGATGAGCTTGTGAACAAGGGGGTACCTCTTGTTTTTAGCTGAAGTGGGCAGGAAAATCCAGCAGACCTCTCTGTGCTCAGGAAACAGAGGTGTTCCCTCCTCGAGTGTGTATTCTAGAGAGCAGAAACTACTCTGGAGAGAAGGAGGCTGCAACATTTTTCCACCTCTCCAAGAAGCCCAAGTTGTTTCTCCAGAGGTAAAACTTTCTTTTCCTCCTTGTTCTTTCTCTGTGGGCACCTTCCCTGTTTAGGGAACACTTTTGCCAAGCAGTTGGCAAAATGTGAGTCTGCATGTTTAGCTCTCCCCAGGAGAGAGGCTGAGGGGAGGAAGGTTGAATGCCACCAGTCAGACCCTCTGTGCACGACTGGGAGGTGAGCAGGGGATGGAGCTGGGAGGAACATGGCAAAACCATGGCTAGAAGGGATGGGTACCTCAATTTCTGTGCCATATGCAGCTCCAAGGGTGCCTTCTGGCTGAACTTGCAGGACACCATGGAACCTAAACCTCAGGGAGACTGGGGATGCTCTCTTAGTAGTCTGCATCTTTCAGGTCTTGACTGCTCCCAGAACCCAAGGAACAACCAAAATCCTAAATAATGTTTTTTTTTTCTGGTTCTATCAAAGGCTGTTGGACTCTATACAGGTGCAAATGAACAGCAGCTCTAAGCTGAGACTATCTAGAAGAAAGACCAACAGATTTTTAATAGCAGTGGGGACTGTTGCAGTCATTTAACATGATACTAAACTGTGTTTAGAACATTTATTTGTGGCATATGGCATGGATATGGCCAGGAAAATTACAACAACTAATTATTAACAATTATCCCACCCATCCCACCCCCAGGATAACCCATGGCTGGCCAAGGGGCTCTTGTTTTGTGCCCTGCAGGCACCAGGAGTGTGCTGCAGCTCAGTCCCTGTCACCTTGGTGTCTGCCTCTGCCTGTCATGCTCAGCACTCCCGCCACAGTGAACCACAGATATAATCTTTGGAACATGAATATGATTTTATAATAAGTTTTCTATGCAGCCAGGATAAAATGCCAAACAGAATCAGAAAACAATCAGTCAGTGAGACTCAGCCCCAGTGCTGAGCGCACTGCTGGGCACGGCCCAGTGCCCAGGAAGATTGAGGCTTTAAATACAGGCACCACCTGCCCTTCCAGAGACAGGGACAAGTGGGGCAAGGAGAGGTGGCCAGGGGAGGTGGGAATACCCAGAGTGTCTCCTGTTGGGGATAAGTTAAACCAGGAATGGTGTCAGAGCTGCACTAAGACACTTCACTGACTGTACATGGAGATGGGATTGGGCAGCAGCTGGGCTGTGGCAGTGGCAGTGCCAGGAGCAGGGACAGGCAGGGCTGGTGCAGGGACAGATCTCAGTGAGATAAATGTGCACTTGTAGTGGAGGCCTCTGGGTGCTGCTCTTGCACAGAGCCGGATAATTCGTTCTTCTCACAGTTTTAGGAGCCTCCCTGCCCTCCATTAGACTTCCAGGTTGGGGAACAGTTTATATCAGCTTCTATGTCCTGCCAAAGAATATGGAGTATAGGATCCTATGTCTGTCCTGCTCTGCACTCTGCGGGAGCTGGGAGAGAAAAATGGCAAGGAAGGAAGGTTGGGAATCATGAGGAAGAGAAGGAACTCCACCAAAAAGCAGGAGAAAGGAGAAAGCTGGATGCCTCGGTGTGGAGGGAAGTGTTGAAACACATCCCACTGGCTGGAGCATCACTCAGCTACTCTGGGGGTTTATCCTAGTCCAGAGAGGGCAGAGCTGTATGCCAAGGATAATGACCTAGCCCAGGGCAAGGAAGCATCCGTTCTCCTGTCCTCCTTCCTGCTAGCACTTACTCAGGCACTGGGGATTGTGAGGTTTCCAGTCAGTAGAAGAAAAGATCAGGACCTGCTCTCTACCAGACTGCAAAGATATTGCTTTTTATTTTCTGTTCCTCTTGTATTTGCAGGAATTGCAGGATTCACATTTACTTTTTTTCCCCGTCTTCTTTAAGCACTCCACGCTTGAGTCATATAATTGTATAACTCACAACTTCCATTTAAAAAATAAGAATAGGCTGCCTTTTAGGATTGCGGAGGAAAGCCAGAAAATACAAGTCTTTAAATCTCAAAACACAGAAGGCAAATAAAAAGCATTGCAGATATTGTTGTTTTGCTCAGTAGATAAATATATACATATGCATGTGCTTCTAAATTCTGGGGTTCAGTTCATTCTTTGGGAGCAGAGGCTCAGATGTGCAATAGCACATAATCCCTAACTCAAGTGTGTGTGTATCTTGAATTAGAATAGGAACTGATAATTTAACTTTTCCCAGTCCTCCCCTCCTGAAATAGCCATGAGGGGAGGTTTTTCATGGAATGCCACAATGATTTGGGTTGGAAGAGCCCTTAGAGATCACCCAGTTCCAATTCTCTGCCACAGGTGGGGACACCTTGGGGTCACTGCTCAGCTTTTCTGATGCCCTCAGGCTGAATTTTCATCCTCAGAAGGATCTTGTATTTTAACTCCACACAAACCACAAAGTCTGCCATGAGAGAGAGCAGCACAGGAGAGAGGGGAAGCATTCCCACCCAGACTCAGTAAAAGATTCCCACACCACTGCGTGGGAGATGACAAGTGCCAGGGCTGTGCATCTGATCCCTCTCACTTTTGGACAGGTCCCACCCTGTGGCATGACTCCAGCTCACTCCACTGTTTGCACGTGGCTTTTGTGTGGGATTTGGGAATCTGTGCAGTTGGGATTTTCAATAGCCATTTTTCTGACAGGATGTGAAGAAATGGCTTCAAGTTGCACCAGGGGATGTTTTAGGTATTGGGAATTGTGGAACAGCAGGCATTGCAGGGGCTGCTCAGGAAAGTGGTGGAGTTCCTGGCCCTGGAAATGTTCAAGAACTGTGTGGATATGGCACTTAAGGACATGGTTAATGGTGAATGTGGTGCCACCACATTGCTGGCTGATTGTTGGGCTGGATGGTCTTGGAGGTCTTTGCCAAATTTAATGATTTAGTGGTTCTGGCCCTGTTTCTGCTCTCTGTAGCTGATGTGGGGCTGTGTTTGCACATCATCAACACCCTGAGTGAGGTGTGGAGGCACAGATGAACTGAGTCCTGCGCAGGTAAACCAGGGCAGCAACTTCAGCCATGACCCCACCATCTACTTTAGTCCTTGCTGGTGAAACACTTTGCCCTGTCTCTACATCTGTAGATTTTCTTCATGGTTGTGCAATATTCTGGATCTCTTCCTGGGAAAAGCTGTTCATCTCCTGCTGCTTTAGCTTCTCCATCTACAGTGACACATTTGTTTAAAGGTGCTTTGAGATCCACATATCAAAGTCACAAATAACAGCTAAAGAAAACATGACTCATGATGGGGAAATTGCCAAGCATGTGCCTGAATAACCAAGTGTCTCAGAGCTTCACAAACAGATCCCAGGAAACAAAAGCATTTGCATTCACAAGTCCCTGTTCACTAGCTAGGACAGGACAAAAATAAAGCTTTTTCTTTATGAAGTGTTGCATAAAAAGCATGGTTATCTTTTCATTGCAGGCCACTTTGCAGCATGCAAAGAGATTGCCTTTCTTCATGAGTTTGTGAATTTTTATTTTATTGCAGTCTTTTTATTTCCTCCATCAAAACATGCCTGAGTTTGAAATGGCATGACTAGGAATGAAAATTAAATACATCAAAACTGATTTTTGTAGAAATGAGATTTTGGAGCAACCAGGGAATATTCAAGGCTTTCTCACAGCTTGTGTTCAGTTTTTTTGCTAAAGAGATATGTAGTCTGAGGAAATGGGTCACCTTTTTCCTAGAGAAAATTTCTTCAGTTTTACTGTAATTCTGAAATGTCATAGGCTTTTGGGGACTTTTTTTTCTTTTTTAATCTTTAGCAAAGCACAAATGTCTCTCATTATGTATGACTCAAATTTTGCTGCAGCTATACTCTGCAGCCTAATTTTTTTAAGCCCTTAACCTCTTATCTTATGCTATTTGCTAGTAATTTCAGACCCAGTCACCATCTGAATCCTATACTGAGAGGGGCATCCTCTGCACAGAGTCACTGTGGATATTCCTGCTGGAATATTGAAAAGCAGCCCTTGGCCAGTGGCCTGAGTGGAACAGCAGAGCTTGGAGACCAAAGGGATGTGGAAACCCAGCTCTGAGGGTGAAGGCACAGAACTGAGTGTTCTCCTAAACCAACTCAGAGGAAATAATGCCCCAACACTATGGAAATAAGTGAAAGGATCAAAGCAGGAGGGAAGTGTGGCTTTGTTTTACTATTTTAACACAGTTTTTGTTCACTTGCTCTCTCCTGTCACACTGCGACACGAAATAACTCACACACAGATGATAGATGTAAAAGAGGGAGGAAAAGAACTATCAGAGAACTTCATTTTCTGACTCTACAATATATAGCAACCTAAAAGTGACAGTGGATTGGAAGGTGAAATTGCCACCTCTCCATCCACACTGGTCAAACCAACAGTCCATCACTTCTCTTTACCTACAAAGAAGAATGTAAAACAATCACTATTTACATGAACAGTGTGAGAAAAGTCAGTAGAAATATGTAAGCATCAGAAGGCATAGAAAACTTCTAAAAGAATTTTAAAACTCTCAAAAGAACAGGGTGACACTCTCCTACCTCTGCCACGTACTCCTAGAAACTTCCTGCAATGGCTGAGATGATGGAGGATAGGAGGAAATGAGGATATGAGGAAATGAGGATATGAGGAAATGAGGAAATAATGAGGATATGAGGAAATGAGGGTATGAGAAAATGTGGAAATGAGGGTATGAGGGTATAAGGAAATTAAGGTATAAGGATAGGGTATGAGGGTATGAGGGTATGTGGAAATGAGGGTATGAGGGTATGAGGAAATGAGGAAATAATGAGGATATGAGGATAGGAGGATATGAGTATATGAGGGTATGAGGAAATGTGGAAATGAGGGTATGAGTATATGAGGAAATAAAGAAATGAGGAAATGAGGAAATGAGGAAATGAGGAAATGAGGATATGAGGATATGAGGAAATGAGGAAATGAGGATATGAGGAAATGAGGAAATGAGGAGATGAAGATAGGAAGAAATGAGGAAATGAGGATATGAGGTTATGAGGATATGAGGAAATGAGGTTATGAGGATATGAGGATATGAGGGTATGAGGATATGGGATAATCCCATCCCCTCTGCCATTCTGAGCCTGGTGGCCATCTCTTGGATCTGGGTGTGCCTTTGTGAGCAGGCAGTGCTTACTCTGCCTGTCCTGTCGCACCCCTGCAAGCTGTCTTCCCTGCAGATGCTCTTTGTGCAGCCTGGAGCACACCCTTCCCACCTGAAGCATGGCAGGGCAGGGGCTGGACCCTCCTCACTGCACTTTATCTGGACAAAACCCCCCTCAGCTTCCCTGCAGTGAAGGATCCCTGGTGGGAACGGGTGACTTTGCCAACTGGTGGCCTTTAGGCAACCCAGCCACCCACAGCTCCTGCCTGGAGGGCTCAGCTGGGTAGAAGAGGCGGGAGCAGCTTTGTATTTAAACATCATCTTCTGTTCTTTTTTTTTTTTTTCTCCCCTCTTAAATTAGTGAATTTGAGCCTTTGCCAAGTGAGCAGCACAAGTGACCAGAGGAGGGGTGATCTCTCCATTTTCTAACGACAGCTCGAGTTTTGAAACATAGCTGCATGCTGTGTTGGAGAAAATTTGGTTCTTTTTCTTGAGAAAAAGGGCAATCAAGGCTAAATTTCTGATATTACTTTCCAATATTAACAAACGCTGTGCTTAAGCTGCCAGTGGTGCAGCAGGCAGGTACCCTTACCTGCAACCTGAGGAATTAAGGTTCAAGGCGACATTTCTCAGTTTTTCCATCCAAGCAAACTGTGAATCATGATAAGTACAGAGCAAACTTTGGGGCTGTGGTGTCACAGGCTGAGGTTATCAGCTTGCTACAGCTGAAATTAGGAAAAAAGCCTGTGGTCCACACACACACCTCTATCTTCAGGAAATGAATCAAGTGCAATTTAATGAAATTATTTGTTCCAAACTGTGTTCTTGTTACAGCCTTTGATTGGTGCTGTTGTGCTCCTTGTAACACTGGCGGGCTCTGAGTCCACATGGTGAATTTTGGGGCAGGGTAGGCACCATTTGCTGACAGGGTCCATGGGGCCACAAGGGCTCACCAGGACTTAAATGTGCCAGTCACCCCTGGCTGATTTGTTAGCTGCTCTATAAATTAAACCTCCCTGCCTGTCTTCCATGGCAAACTTGGTTACAAAAGATTTAAATATCCTCATGTACTACTTAGCCACAAGAGGAGGGATTTCATCAAAGGTGTAATCCTCTAATCTACTAGAGTCTCAATAAACACATAAATGTGAAAATTGTCGTGGTTTTTTGTGGATTGGTTTTCTGTTTGGTGTTTTTGTTGTTGTTGTTTTGTTTTGTTTTTGGTTTTTTTTTGGGGGGGGTTATTTTTGTGTGTTGTGTTAGTTTTGTTTGGCTTTTTCTTTGTTTTGTTGGTGTTATTCATAGTTTTTTCTTGTTTCCTCCCTCCCCCTCCCAAACCAATTGCTACAACACAAAACTCCATGGTTTGGGGCATTTTTTCTGTCTATGCCACATGTTCCTATACAGCTTTATTTGTCTCAGCATCCTGTGTCTTGGCTTCCCTTCCAGCCAGTTGTTGGCTGATCTCTGCCCCCAACCCCCTGGGTCAGGATTGTGTGCAAAGGAATGTCCAAGAAGGGAACTAAAAGAAGTGTGGAGAAGAGAACCTCCAATCATGGCAGCTATCCCACCTTTCCTCAATAATACCTCAAATTCCTTAAATGACTCAGATGTTTGCTTCAAATTGCTGTTCTTTGAAACCTTGTTCTTGACAGCTCTTTGACATTCCAGGATCATCTTGACTGTGAATTCTGGGTCAAAGTTCTAGAGACAGGAATCCAGGAGATCCTGCTATGAATATTGTGTCATTGTATTGGTAAGCAGAGAACTCAAAATGCCTGATTCACAGAGGAGTTTGTCTAGGCTGTGTCAGGTATTTTAGTGGGAGAACCATTCGTGCTGCCTGTCCTGTGATTTTTATCCTAATTCAAGTGAAGGACTGGGTGTCTCTGTGCTGTCCATCCCAGTGCTCGGAGCACAGCACCCTTCAGCCTGTTGGAACAGCTTCCTCAGCAGCTTAAAAAACCATTTCTGGTCTGGGTGAGCTTTCAGGGATCAAACAGCTCTGGAGCAGAACATGTGCTATCATTGATAGGGTTTGTTAAGCTGTGGTGGCACGAACAACACTGGGAGCTCTTGTGTTGGAATCTGAGGTATTGATGATTCTGAGATTGTAGAAAGTCTCTGTCTTTCTGCCCCGCTGCCAAAGCAGAAGCCATAATTGGTCTGTGCTGGTTTCCAGGTTGTTTATTCTGTTTATCTCTCACATGTTCTGCTGCCCTGCCCAGCTCTGTCCTGCAGGGCAGCGTGTGGGGCTCTGCCCTCAGTGGGATGTGACAAACATTAAATACCAGAAACTCCCTGGGCTGCATTTACAAGAACGTGCCAATATCTGTCACCTACGTTGGACAGTGTGTCCCCAGCCTGAACCAACAGAAAAATGCCAACACCACAGTGAGACATGGAGGGCATGAAGAAGGAGAAAAAGGACAAAGCACACCCAATTTCCTCCATCTTGTCCCCTTTGGACCCCTAATCTAGAATCCTAAAATTTTACTTTTGCACCCGTGCCACACTTAATTATGACTTATATCAAACACTCAGAGCTTGTAATTGATGCTGTAAGATTGAAAACTCTTTTCCATGTACAGGGATCACAGACAGTGTCTCTGGGGGCTCTGTCCAGGGGGGTTCCTGACCCCTGCCAGGGTCCCAGACCTGCCAGGGCAGCCAGAGGGAAGCCCTGGATTCCCACACTCTTGGAGAGATGTCACTGCTGCTTCCAGCAGCTCTCAATAACCCCATGGAAATTGCAGAGGCTCCGAAGTGCTGTCAGCCCAGCGTGGGACAGCTGAGGTTGTGTCAGCACCCATGGGAACCCTCACCAGCACGTCTGCAGGGTGGCCAAGGCTGCTGGAGGCTGGCGTTGGGAAGGGTCTCTGCAGGGCTCGAGGTGTGGGGTTTTCACAAGGAAATCTGCACAAATCACCTTACAGGGAGAGCTGGGGGAATGAATATCCATGAGCTGTTTGCACTGGAACTGGTGGGTGAGATGGAAGGGCAGTGCAGCAGCTGGCTCTGGTGGGATTTGGGAACAGATCTACTGTCGCCAGCCAGGGGACTGTGTGCAAACCACAAATGGGATGGGGCTGCTGAGGAACACGTCTGCAGCTGTTCATTTTCCAGCATCACTCTCATTACATGGTTGTGACAATGGGCAGATGCCAGCAGCTCACATCCCAGGCAGCAGACAAAGAACTCAGTGTTACAACTCACTTTAAAAGCTTTTTGACCAATCACACAGAGCAAAATCATATTGACAGTAGTTGTATCCAAGCACTATAAGCACACGTACCTTTGGTTAAAAAAATGCTCGCTGATTTCCATTACAATACCTCTTGTAAGCCTTAAGATGCAATGCATAGAGCTCCATTATTAATCTAATAATGATCACATTTAATGACCTACCTTTTAACTTGTTCTTACCTATGCTGAATCAGTCTGCTTTAAGTCTCTAATAATTAATTTATTTCAGGTTTTTTTTTGACAAATCAATCTTTTTGGGTGCCCAAAAATTCAATGTTGCTTCCTAAAAGACTCAAATGCAGTCGTATCCTAAGAGCAAGCACAACATTTGGAATCATGTTTGTCTGACTGGATTTAAATTCAGGGCTGGCACAACCTGTTTACCAAGGGGCTTTCAAGGTCACATGAAATTCCTCTGACTTTGAAGTAATTTTATTTCATTTTGATTCTTGCAACTGCCATGTTCTTCTGGACCTCTTTTTTACCTCCCACATCCCCTCTCTCCAAAAAAAAACCTCTGAGCTTTCAACTCTGTAACAATTTAATATCTTTAAGAAAATTATTAGACAGATGAAAACAAAACTCTGGAGCAGGCTGAACTGCTTGCCCAAAAAAGGGAGAGTTTGAGGTTTCAGACCCCTCAGCCAACACCAAGCTCAAGGCCAAAGGACAGACCAAGGGAAAAAACAACAGGAGATTCTTTCTTTGTCCTTTGGAGCCAGGTGGAAGAGGAAGTAGGCCCATTGCATTGCTTAATTTCTGCCATGGGACTGTGCTGAATGATTCAAACTCTGATTGTCCTCCCCTTGGCTCAGTCCTACCCAGGTAAATGCCCTTACAGCCATAAAGTTGCTGCAGACAGCACAGCATTTATCAATAGATCAATAGTCAATTTATTTATCTCATTCACCTGCCAGCTGTCATAAGTGAGCCTGTCTACTTGCCTGGTTGTTATGCAAAATGCTGTTAGAATTTCATCTTAAGTGATTTCTTTTTCATACTTCTCTGGAATTAAATTTTTAGTGGTTTTTGTTGTTTGTTTTTTTTTTTTCTTCCCTCTTTTTCATGGCAGAGTTTCAGCCTCTGTCTAATTTGGAACTAGTTTAAATCTACAGACTGGAGGTTTTTTAAATAGATTAGGGGGGATGAGTGCCAAACCCTCACAGGAAACTAATTCTTGCAGGTCCTTTGAAAAGCTCAGCTTTGAAGAGTGACTTCTCCATGCTGGCCTAGATAGGGAAGAGGCCAAGCTGCAGAGGACAGTGCTAAAGGAGTATTGCACTGCTCAGCCTGGGGCTGTCTGGCATTTTGAGGGCACAGACTGGAAATGAAATATCACTGACCCCACCATAATCACACATACCCCGCACAGGCTCCTATAAAGCCTGATCTGGCAGAACAAGATAAGCATTATAGTGCTGTTGTCATGCTCAGCCCTGTCCCCTGGCATTGTTTGCAGGATCCAGGGCTCACAGGAACCTGGAAGAGCCATCATCCTGAGGACTGGAGATAATCAGGACTCTGCAGCCAGTGGCTGGGACAATTGGGCTGGAAAAAGGAAAGGCAAAGCAAAACAAACCCCCCAAACCAACACCTTGTTGTAGGAGCATCTGGAAAGGTTCTGGAAGATTTAGGGCTAACAGTGAACATGTTTCTTACCCAGACAAGGACTAAAATCTGTCTGGTTTAGTTCACACTCATTATGACAGCTACTGATATTTGTCTGCAGCACACACAGACATGTCCAAAAATATCTCTCTTAATGGTGGTGAAGTGCTTGAAGGAAAACAGGGGCAGAGACACCAAAATCCTAGGGAACATCCCTCTGACATCAGGGAGTCCTGATGACATCACAGTCAATTATGTGGGCAATATGCCAAGGAGAGGGCATGAAATAATGTTTGTGTCCTGCTGCTACCGAAGAGCTGCCTTCAGGAAGGCCCATCACCTTTGGGAGCAGCTGGTGACTTCCAAGATAAATTTTATTTTAAAAGTAAGGAGCCTTGGAGCAGAAAGGAGCTGGTGCCTTGTCCTTGCCCAGTTCCCAGGGAGGGGTGGGGCTGCTCCTGTTTCAGTGTGCACTTGGTGGGATGCTCTGAAGGATCTACATGGAGCCAGGAGGGGCTGTGCTGATATGCTTAGGCTTTGTTCACTGCCTTCCTCCTCTGCTATCTTTTTTCCTTTTTAAAACTGTGTCTGTCCTGATCATTATTTAATGCATTTAATTTCTTTTTTTGTTTCAAGCACCAGCTCCCAAGGTCTGTGCTGAACTTGTTTCCTCACTTACATGCTTTGGTTGTCTTGGCCATGTGGAGATGGGGAATTTAATTTGCTCTGATGCCCCCTCGGCCTCAGATTTCCCTCCCTGGATGCTCCTGCCCTTGGATCCTGCTGTCCTTTCTGATGGTGCAGAGTGGGGTCTGCATGATGTTCCTATTCCAGCCTCTTGACTTTTCCTCCCTCTTCTGTAGTTTTCCCCCTGTTTTTCTGTTTCCCTGGAGGGTCATAGTGCTAATGAGCACTGAGACATTCCTAGTGGCTCCTCCTGCCCCTGACATGCTGGCCTTGATGGAAGCTCATTAATGCAGGCTTGAAGGGGCAGTATTTTCTCATCCTCAGCTGTATTCACATAAAATGCATCCCCTTGCTGTTACAGGGAGGAAAGCCCTCGATCTGTGCATGTGCCTCCCTGAGGCAGTACTTCCACCCTCATCCCTCTTCCCTCTCACCTCCCTTCCCCCTTCAGCACCTCCTACCCCTTTCAGCCCTTAAAGAAGCTCCTCTGTATTTTCTCTGTGCTGGCCTGGAAGGTATTTCCTGGCACAAATTGGCCTCTCAGCCCTGTTGAGACAGAGTCCCAACAAGTGCCTCTCCCCACTACTCAGACCTTGTGTCAGAGTTTCTTCTTATCCCATCCCTGCCTCAGGGACACTGACCCTTCCTCCTCCTTGCTAACAGGTTTCTCATCTTTCCAAAGCCATTCAAAGCTCCCCTGCTGGCAGAAGTTCAGGTCCTTGCTTGGGATTTCCCCTGAGGGTCAGAAGACTCTGTACCAATGCCATCTGTACCAATCCTAGCTGTACCATGGGGTGCCCCCTAATCCCAGTCGAGTCTTTGCAACTTCTTCACCTGGAAAACAAGTGATGCACAGGGCAATATTTTTCTTTTTAAAAGGCCTCAGTAACTGTAGAGGCCTCAGCTGTGTCCCAGGTGGTGGCACGGAGGCTGTGGTGCCACTGGTGGCTCAGAGAAGTAAAGAGTGAAAGGCAGCCCAGGATGGTTTTGTGAGGAAAGGTTCCAGTACCCTTTGCACCCATTATCCACGAATCCAAGGCCTTGGTAAATCCTCCCAAGATTCACAGAGGGAAGGATTCAGTGGTGACAAACAGGCAGGAGTATCATTCACCTAACACAGCACTCTGAATTCATTTTGGCTGATTTTCTGCTTCTGCAGAAAATGCAATTAAATCTAGAGTTGAAAACTAATAGAAAACCTGTTCTTGGAGGTGTTTCTTCAGAGACTTCAGGAGTTTCAGGCTGGAACATTCCCTAAGGCCAGATCTATGCTGATCCCTGCAAATAAAATTTTTTTTTATGACCTCAATAATTCTAAATTATTTCAGCAGCCATATCTATTAATGTTAAGTCTATATTCCAAAACTGTACCATAATCTTGGCCTCAGGTGCATCTGGCAGCAGAGGGTTCTGTAGGTTGCATGGAAGGCTTCTGAAATTAGAGGTTTGCTTTCCATGTAAAATACTAGAATTCAGAGAGCCACGTTTAAAATTTATTTTTTGGGCATTAAAAAGGAAGCTTAACAAAGACATATCATTTGCTTGACTATTGAGGTTGGAGCAGATGACCCCACTGGTGTTCCCTTCCTTTGATTCCAATCCCAATGAACCAACAGCACACAAAGAAATAAAACATCCAAATGCTATGTAAAACCTATAAAAAAGCTTGAAAAATGTCACTAAGTAAATTCCAATAATGCATAACTTAAAGGGAATTGCAACTGGTTCATGGATATTCTATGAGCAGAAGATAAACATCTAAGTTAGTTGCATAAATTATTCATCATAACATATTTGCTCAGCTTTTCTTGTCAGCTGGGAAAGCCACACATCCAAGCATAGGGAGAGAAGAGCAGAACTGGGCTTCACCTCCTGATGTGCCCTGGGAGCAGGAAGCCCTGGGGAGGGCTGGGTGGAAACGTCTCCTTCACCGTCCTGCTTTAGAGGTGGATTCTGCTCAGGGCTCATCTGCTGCATGAATGGGGACTGGGATTGTCCCTTGGCAGCAGGAAAGGCTGAAGATATGACCGTGATTTCTTCAAAACTCCTGCTTTTGCCTCCTGCCAGTGGTGTCAAAGGGTGATGTTGGGCCTGATGTAGAAAATGAACCCACTTTCCCTTTGGACACGTTTATCAAAGTGTCATTCTCCTTCCCTGCCTTCTCCTGCCTTCACTGCCCATTGATTCCCAGTTTGTCCTGCCCGTCTCCCCACTCTGAATGGAGACACTCCCAGGCTCTGGGTGCTGATACATCCTGGAATCCTGGAGTGCTTTGACTCAGAAGGGACCTTAAAGCCCATGCCATGCCATGCCATGCCATGCCATGCCATGCCATGCCATGCCATGCCATGCCATGCCATCCCATCCCATCCCATCCCATCCCATCCCATCCCATCCCATCCCATCCCACCCCTGCCATGGCAGGGACACCTTCCACCATCCCAGGCTGCTCCCAGCCCTGTCCCGCCTGGCCTTGGGCACTGCCAGGGATCCAGGGGCAGCCACAGCTTCCCTGAAGGAGGATGGGGATCAATACCTGACCAGCTGCACATAAATCATCTCTTGCAAAGCAGCCAAACCAAACTCTGTACTTTATTTGGAACATGAAACATTCCCTCAGGCCTTTCAGAAAACGTGCTAGCTCGGGAGTGCTCTGGTCCCCCCTGGCTTTATGGATACTGCAGGGAGCAGGAATCTGAATGTGTGCTTGAGTTTTACAGGAAGAAATAATCCTCTCTTTGGAGAGGAAACACAGATGGCATTCTTCCTGTGCTTGCTAGTTATGATCTTTCTGATGGAACATGGGTGTGTCTATTTGTTATAAAACCCTGCCTGTCTTTGAGCATTGAGCTCTGTCTCTTCCTATGCAGGACAACTGCTGAAGGGACCATTCCTTCCTCAAAGGGAATTCCCTTTTGGAGCAAGGTCTGGGATTGAAACTCTAATCTGAGATGATTAGAGAAACCTCTCTGTAGTGTCAGAGAGGAACTATTTGTCTTTACTTTTAAAGTTTTATCTATCATTAAAATCAACTTTTACACAATTCTGGGACAGCAGAGAACACCCTCTGCTCCATAAAGGGAATACATTGGTGATGTATTTGTTATCTGCAGACAACTTGAGAGCAAATGATCTGTTTCAATCACTCCTTGTGTTAAGAACCCATTGTATGGGGGAGGGTTTTGCCTTTTGACTGAGCTTTTTCTAGGAAGGATGGATGTTTCTTCAGATTGCAAGGTTTGACACTAATGACTCTTGTAATGTAGTAGGAGGTGTGTTTTGTTTTGGCATTTTCACTTGGCTTGTGAAAGCAAGGAACTACAGAGGGGGCATTAGCTCAGGTGTAAGGAGATATTTTGAAGTAAATAGCTGGCTCTTTGCTGTTTTGATGAATGTAACTGCTGTCAGGCAGTGTGGAGTGTTGTGAAGGGGCACAATCAAAATAAATACCTGCATAATTACATTAAGTCAAGTATGCTAACACACACAGAGTGGACTGAGTATAGAATCAACCTGGGCAGAAAAAATCTCGTTTGTGATCCTGGCTTTGCAACTGAGTCTCTGAATCTGCCTATGGGTCAGTGTCTCTGCCAGCCAGGTGGAATTGTGCTGGGGGGACACTCCCTGATGGGAAACGCTGCCTCAGGGCCAGGGGTTGTCATTTCTGGTTTGACTGGGTGTTATGGATTATTCACACCAGCCACAGTGACAGATTTGACCCAGGATCCTGCTGGGAATGCCAAGTTTGCCTGGAGGCTTCCAGTTAGTCTTTGCTGGGTTACAGAGCGAGCTGGGTGCCTGCAGAGAGGACCCCTGTCCCAGTTCCTGCCTCAGAATTACACCTGTACCATTGAGTCACCCAATCCTCAAATCAAACCCCAAATCCTTAATTCTGATCAGTAGTCCCTTAACTTTTTATTTTTTTTACTGGGGCTGGCCTTCTTCTGAAGTTACTTCATTCTCTTGGAAAAGTCTCCTTGGTCCTTATCTTCATTCCACTTGTTTCTGCTGAATTCAGCTTGTTCCTTGTTAGCAGCACTAATTCTCTCAAAGAAGTTTACTCTTGGTCAGCTCTTGCATGTGAGGGCTTCCTCTGCTTCAGCTGCTACTGCTGAGCCACACTGATGCTAAACAAGATTATTCCCAGAGAACATCATTATTAAATTTCTTCTGTAACACTGGGATCAAGTTAAATTTTAAAGTTAAATTTTTTCCATAGAGGCTGGCGTGGGACTGTGGTTTGGATTTTGCTGGAAGTAGTGCTGATACACAGGTGTGCTGCTGAGCAGAGTTTACCCAGGTCAGGGCTCTTCTGCCTCTCATCCCACCCCACCAGTGCCCAGGTTGGGATGCACAAGGAGCTGTGGGGGGACAAAGCCTGGACAGCTGACCCCAGCTGACCCCAGGGACATCCCACACCACAGGACATCCTGCTCAGCTTTTGCTTTGCTTGCCCGTGCAGCTTTTGCTTTATCTGCCAAACTGTTTATCTCAACTCATGAGTTCTCTCACTTTCACCCTGCTGACTCTCCTCCTCTCCAGGAGGAGTTAGTGGCTGTGTGGGGCTGAGCTGCCAGCTAGGATTAAACCACAACACCTATAATCTAAATAAAATATTTGTCTTAAGCCCAAGTTACAGGAATAGGTAGATGAAAAGTGACAGAGAAGCGTGTGAGCTGATGGTTTGAGAGATAACTTAAGATAGAGCAGGTGCATTGTAGGAGAATGGGTATAAATAACATCCTCTCCTTTAAGGAAGGCTTTGCTCAATATTTTTTGAAAGACAATAATAGGTTTCTCATTTTTCAGGTGCTCAGCTGGCGATGTTTCAGAGGCCTGATTTTTAGATTGCAGGTGTGCAAGCTTTTCTCTAGGCATTTCCCTCTGTGTCATTTCAAAATGGATACCTGCAATAAAGAACTGCTTTTGCAAACATTAACTTTATTTTTTTTCCCAGTTGCTCTCAGTTTAAAAGCATGGATTTGAGAATAATTTTGGGTTTTTTCTTCTAAAACACGTACAAGACTTTCACTTTCATCCTGGACTCTGCTTATACCTGAATCCATCCTTTTACATGGTTTATCTCAAAAATTGTTTTCCAAAATGCTCTCTTGCCATACTCATGGTGCTGAAAGATGAAGATGTTTGGAGAAAATGTATTTTCTTCAGCTTTGCTTTGCAAAAGTGTGCTAGGAAGGCTTGTGAGCATTAGAGATAGAACAATAATCAGTTTGGGTTAGATCTGTGGTCTAGACCATCTGCTGACAGAGACCAGAATTTGCTGCTTGATGGAGAAATGAAAGACCCCAAAGTGTGGGAGGGTGAAAGGACCAGCCTGCTTTTGTTTTAGGGAAGTCCAACTCTCTGACAGACACCTCTGATAACTCCAAGGGCACCTCCTGACCAGCCTGCCCCTTGTAGTGTACGTTTATTGTGCAGTAATGTCTCGCTTTTCCTCTTCTCCTCCCCTTCCCCTCTGTCCAGCCTTGTGGCCTGATGTGTGGATCCACGTGGGGGTGTCCAACAGGATTGGCCCCTTCTCCATCCTTCTTTCCTACCCCTGGTGACTCTCCCTGCCCCTGCAGACTGGGAGCCTCACCCCTGTTGTGTTCCTGTGTTGTGGCACAGGGAGTTTGCCCGTTGGAAGGTGAGGAACACAGCCATCGAGAGGAGGGACCTGCTCCACAACCCGCTGCCCCTGATGCCTGAGTTCCAGAGGAGCATCCGCCTGCTGGGCAGGAGACCCACCACGCAGCAGTTCATTGACACCATCATCAAAAAGTACGGCACCCACCTCCTCATCTCTGCCACCCTGGGAGGTAGGTGGCATCCGGGCTGGGGCGGGCAGGGGGGCTCTGGGGGCACTGGGCACTGCTGGAAATGTGCCCACTATGGCATGGAGCTCCTGGAGTGAGCCCAGCAGGGACCTGTCGTGAGGGAAAGCTGAGGGAGATGGAGCTGCTCAGTCTCCAGAAGAGATGACCAAGAGGAGACCTCATTAATGAGTATAATTATCTAAAAGGGGGTGCCTAGAGCATGGACCAGGCTCGTCTTGGTGGTGCCAGCCACAAGGACAAGAGGAACAGGCAGAAACTTATGCCCTGGGAGTTCCAGCTGAACATGAGGATGAATTTTTTGGGAGCACTGGAACAGATTGCCCAGAGAGGGTTTGGAGTCTCCCTCACAGAAGATGTTCCAGAACCAGCTGGATGCTGTCCTGTGCCATGTGCTCTGGGATGAACCTGTAGAGCAGAGGGGCTGGACCAAATACACCTCTGTGCTCCTTTCCAGTCTGAGCCACCCTGTGACTCTGAAAGCAGTGGGGGCACAGGCCAGGCTGCAGCTCCCCTCCCAAAGCCCACCTGTGTCCCCAGAGAGCCTCTGCAAATGAATTCAGAGTGTGAGGAGGGAGCTGTGCCCCTGTGCTGCTCTGAGCACCCTGCGTGCAGGAGAAACACGTCCCTCAGCTGGGGGACTGTCCTGCCAGCCCTGCACCACTGCCCTCAGCTTCACAACAGAACGTGCTCATCCCTCTTTTTCACAGGATGAAAACAAATGCACGGGGAAAAACATCCTTTCTTGCTGGAACTGGAGGAATTTTAAAGAGCTCCAGGAAAAGGGAGTTCAAGGAGTTGGGCAGGGAGTGTGAACAGAGGGGGAGAGATGGCCAGAAGGCTGAATGCATTAACATGGAGCAGACTTCTGGAAAAACAGGAGTTCAGTAAAATTCAAAATGTGTATGCAAGGGCTGCAGAGAGGTCTGTGTGTGCACAGAATGTGTCAGGGATGACATCAGAGAGAGCCCTGTAGGGCCATGAACTCCTGAGCAGACACTGCTGGTGGTGCCGCAGGAACATTTTGAGTAGCTACTGGAGGGGTGCAAATCAACAGCTCCTGTTGATATTTACTCTTGGTTCTTTTTTCCACTCTGTATTATTTTCATAGTTCTTTTCCCCCTTTGGGGTGTGCCTTTCTTTAATTTAAATGCTTTTCTTCCAAGAACACCTATCTGTGAGAAGGATTCCACAGTGCTAAAGGCTCAGTTTTACTTCAAAACTTGTTGTTGTTGCTTCTCCTAACATACCTCACCTCCAGCCTTGCCACACTGCCGTGTCTGTGGTGAACTTTGAGGAATTTCTGGCCATCTATCTGTTCCCAGAGCATTCTGCAGACACTGGGGTGAGATTAGATGTCTACATATGATTCATGCACAAATTAGGTCGTAGGTAAATTGGCACAGTTCCCCTGAAGTCAAATGGCCTCTGGTGTGGTGATGTCCTTCAAAGATCCCTGGGCTTGCTCTTCCAGCCCAGGCACTCAAACAAGTCCATTCCATCAGCAAGAAATGTGAGAGAAAGGAGGCTTCCAAGCATTGAAGAGAACAAGTGACTGCTTTCTTCAGGCCTTAATGAAGTCTGGGTAAAGATAAACTGCTTTTTATGGAGGAATTCATTTTTCAGGACCATGTTTTACAGAGCCCAAGACAGCCAAATAGAGATTTTTTTTTTTTCAGATTTATTTTTTTCCCATTGACATTCCTCTTTTTCTTGCCACTCACATCCTTGGAAATTCAAAATAAGAAAGACCTTTGATGGTAAAATATATTTTTAATTTTGCCTGGCTGAGGTTGTAAATTATTCACAGGGGCTTGATTCTTCCCCTGATTTTACAACACAACAACTTTAAATATGCAGAGACTTGTAATGAGAACTGGTGTTGGAGGGGAGCACTAAACGCCCCACCAGCCCCCAGCATGGTGAGCAATGGTGGGGAGAAAAAGAGGATTTATTTTGGCAATGGCGGTCGCAGGGAAAATGCAGATGGAGCTGGGCATGCATTATGCACGGAGGACACGCTCTAATCTCAGGCATGGGCTAAACAAGAGCTCTGGGACACAAAAGCAGACATGTCCTGGCACACTGACCCTCCCAGTGATAGTAAAAGGGTTTTAAAATCATGGGGATTTAGGGTTAAAAGGAAAATTAAGCTTAGTAGGCCCTGAAAAGAAAAAAATAAATACCCCAAGCACATGAAGAACTTGTACCTTGCTAGAACTGCACCTGTGTAGCTAGTACATGATAAATTACATAATTGTTAGATGTGCTGATTGTTTAGTAATTACATATAATTACTGTTTAATCATAAGAATAATCATAAGAAACTGTGGTCAGGGGCCTAAGAAAGATCACGAGAAACTCATGTCAATGTATACAATAGAACAATGTAAGTTTAATAATTAATATGTGAGTTATATAACGATAGAATATAAAATACGTTCAGCTTGAAAGCCATGTCAGAGTCAGATTTGGGTCTGTACCCCTGATTCCCAGAGCTCTCTATAAAAGCACATGCATGGAATCATATCCTGTGATTTTGTGTGTTCCTGAGCACTAACACCAGGACCTGGTGTCTCCCCACCCAGCAGAGCTACAAGCAGCTCTGCCCTGGGTTTACAGCTCAGGACGGTGCCTGAGGAGGTGGCAGAGAGTGACAAGCACACAGGAATTTGTCCAGCTCTGAAATGCCAGCTGCCAGGGGGGTGGGACATGGAGCAGCACCTGAATGCAGCAATTTTCACACCTGGCCACAGCAGGAACAGCTCTGGTGCCTTTCAACCCACAGAGCAGCCAGGGCCCCTGAGAGCCCAGGAAAACCCAGCCCTGCTCCAGTTTGGCTCTGACAAAGGCACTGTGAAGGGTCACTTTGAGGGCATCCATGCTCTGGGATGGAGCACACAGAGCTGAGAGCCAATTTTCAGGAAAATCCCTCAAGGAAAAACAACTTTGAACATATCATTCACTTAATTAAAGGAGAAGTTAAGACTTAATAATGCAGGAAAATTCTGTTAACCTCTCTTGATCCAAGAGTTGCTTTCCCATGTGACCCCTCCATGGGGATGCTGTGCTTTTCCAGCTCTGCACAGAGCTACACAAAACACGTTTCCAGCAGCAGTGTCCCTGCTCAGCACCCCTCAATCCCAGGGATAGCACTGCTCCTTCAGGAAAAACCATCATCACTCATGGGCTTCTCTGTTTTCTTCCTTTGGGGGAAAAAATGACGACTTTTGTGGGGAAATCACTGACCCCCACTGCCCCAGAGTTTCTCTTCTCTGCTGTGTTTCTTAGTGCCTGGTTGGTGTTGTGTAGGGATCAAATCCAAGAGATCTGCTGGTGACCTGACACCAGCTCTGCTGCCTGATATGATTCCACCCAGTCTCCCTGCCTGCCCTCTGGCCGAGGATTCCAGCCTCAGCATTCCTCTAGTGAAAATGAACCTGGCTGCAATGAAAAAGTCCTGATTTTTATGCCTTGGCTGTTAATATGAGGCATGATTTTTTTTTTTTTCCCAGGAAAAGTTGTTTTTTTTCCCCAGTTATTGGTGCAATTGATGAAGGGTTGATGGCTGTGAATCACAGCTAAAGGGAGAATTATCCCAGATCTTCCTTCTCCTGCCACAGCCTCACAAAATGGTGGCAGAACATCCTTTCTCATTTCCCTCTGCTTCATCTCCTTGCAGTTAAATGCTTCTGTTACATGAGAGACCCAGAACTTCTGGCTCAAAATACTGATCCAGCCTCTTCAGTGGCAAATGAGTTAACTCATAAAAACTGACAAAGTTGCTTCAAATCCCCCTGAAAACCACAAAGAGATGAAACTTGAAAATGCATCGAGAGTGGTCAGTGCAGTGACCACTGTTCCTGTAAAATCACAGATATTTTATTACCTGTGCTTTGCTGGCTGTTTGCTGTATTCACCTGTGGTGTCTCATGAGATGGGGGGGTTAAATCCTCTGGAAGATGGATTGACTTTGTTTGTGTGGACAGAGCCTGATGTGGCAGAGCCTTGATCCCTGCCAAGGTCTCCTCACAAGCTCAACACACAAAAATGGTAATGGTGATAAAGGAAATCAAAGCTGGTCGTTTTCCAGGGAAAGTGTTTTTGTGTGAGGAAACAATGATGACATTGTTACTACCACAGCTTTGATCGTGGTGAAAGGCTAGTCTGTTATTTTTAACAAAATATTAGAGACAAAGTTTTACATGCCTAACTTCTCCACTTAGGTCCTGCAAAACCTAATTAAAAGATTTCAACTGATCAATTCTTTTGACGAAAAGTACCTTCTTTCCACTAAAAAATAAAAAAGAGTCCATTTTTCATCTCAAAGCCGAAGGCTGAATACTCAACACAACTATTGCTTGAAAAACTGAAATCTAATAAAAATATTTTGATTTTCAGCCAGAATATTTTTGGTTCATTTTCAGGCATTTGGCTTTCAGATAAAAGCTGGAAAATCTCCAGGGAAAGTGAGGGGGAGGGCTTACGGGGATTTTGGGTTATTTTTTTCATATATGCAATAAAAGAAATAATTTGGATGAATCATATTGTTTTAGCTAATAAGAATTTTAAATAAAATAAGTCCTTGTTCTCTTAAAAAAATATGCAAAGATGATGAAGAGTGAAATATTTTTTGGCCTTGGAAGCAGTGGTACATATTTTTTGGACCATGCTATCACTGCCAGAGGCAGTGTATTCATCAGTGGTTCATCTATCAAATCAGAACAAGCACCATTCTTCTCATTAAGAGAGTTATGTAGAAATGGCACATTCCTCCTCCAGTTGTCTTCTCTTCATTTATTAAAACCCAAGTTTTACATGTTAAGGATGTAGGATTGCATTCCACCTTTTAAGGCCTCTCACAATGCCAGCCTTATGTTAAGATGAACTGGATTTTAATGTGCCTCACCCAGCACAAACTGAATTATTAGGTAAATAGTCCTTCTCAGCTGCACGTCCTTTTCAGATTGTTTTGTTACGTTCAGGTCTCTGTTGATGTCTATCGGCTTTTAACTGCTTCTCTCCCAGATTTCTGTGCTTGCCATTTCAAAATCACCTGCTTTTGTCCCTTATATTGTATGGTATTTTCACCCTTTACTCATATCCCTGAATGAGACTCTGGGAGAGGAGAGAAGGCAGCACGGGTGGTTAGTTCAGATTAACTTTCTTATTTGCTCTTTCCTCTGATTAATTTTCTTCACTCATCCCCTTTCCCCTGCCTTTTTGCAAGGCCACTGGAAGCTGAAGAAGTCCAAGTAACAT
Organism: Lonchura striata; assembly: GCF_050655825.1. NCBI lineage: Eukaryota > Metazoa > Chordata > Aves > Passeriformes > Estrildidae > Lonchura > Lonchura striata. The sequence goes on along the minus strand of NC_140719.1, from coordinate 5,259,164 downwards.
TTGTTTGTCCACTGTACCTACCCACATGCTGTGTTCTACCTGCAATCATCATCCATCCCTTCTAGAAGTCAGGTCAGACAGAGACCTGCACAAAGTGAGATCTCCTCCTGTCAGCTGTGCATCATTCTAGAGGCGCTGCCTACAGAGAGAACATGCCTCGGGTGGGACAGGTGGGCTGAATCTTCTCCAGCACTTGTAGCAAAGCTCTGCTGGCTAAGAAATGTCCAAAATATTGTTTCCTCAATTCAGTGGAGCTGCTTTACTTGTCTGGTGGAGTTAGCCTTGCTGTCTGAATAGAGGAGGAGGCTTCAGTACGTCCCTGGGGTCCCGGTGCTGGTGAGGAAGGGTGGATCCCTCCACGAGTGCTCTAGGTGTCGGACTTTTCTTTCTTTAGGTGCAGGAGATGACACCATTTGTTCCTGTTAAGGTGGCCCTGCCTGGCAGCCTGAAATCTCCTTTTCTCTCTGCTGCAGGAGAGGAGGCCTTGACCATGTACATGGACAAAAGCCGCCTCGACAGAAAGTCAGGAAACGCCACCCAGAGCGTTGAAGCTTTGCACCAGCTCGCGTCCTCCTACTTTGTAGATCGTGATGGCACCATGAGGAGACTCCATGAGATCCAGATCTCTACCGGAGCAATCAAGGTACCACAAACTGCCTGAGGAGGAGGATTCTCTAGGGATTTGTGGAAGGACTTTGCCAGTCTGATGTCCCCTTTGAATACAAGTTGTTTTGTTCCCGGGGTTAGGTTTTCTCTTATTCAATTGAAGAACTGATTTCCCCACGGCCACTAATATCTGGAAAGAAGTGGGCATTCAGTGTGGTGGTTGTGTAGGATAGGAGACTTTCACTAAGTGTGACAGTGACTTCTGGAAGGGAGAGAAGGAGCAGAGGACCCAGATTAGTGATGGAGGTTGGAAGGGAAAGGCAGGTTTGTGAAATGAACAGCCCTATGCCACCTAGGAGTATTTGTCTCCTGGGGGTGTAAGGCTGCAAAACATCTCTCAGCTGAATTTGCTACAAAAAGTGGTGAAAAACCCAGTGTGGCATTACTGAGGCATCTGGGATGAAACGGACTGAGAGACAGCTTGGGGGTTGCAGCAGGAAGGAAGGGAAGCTGCTCAGAGAATACAAAATAGGGAAAATGGCTCTGCAAAGGCTGCCTTCTCTGAAAGCAATCATCCTGCACTGGGCAGGGATTTTATTGTTGCTGAGTTCACTCCAGGGAAGGTGATGTGGATGGAGTCGTCACTGTTAGCCATTTCTGAAAGGTTTCAGCTCTCGTTATTGTTCTGTGCTGTCTCATGGCTGAGGCTGTTCTCTTCTGGATGGGAAATTGTATTGAGATATTGAAACAGTGACAGCAGATAATCACCCGTGGTGAATTCCGGAAGGGCAGGAAACCAACAGCAGCAGCACTGCAGGTCATCTGTGCCTCCATCCATCCTCAGCACAGGGCTGCTGTTCACATCTGTTGTGGGAGCACCAGGCACCACTGTGGGCTGGCAATCCATCTCTGTTTCTTGCTTTCCAGTAAGAGAAGCCAGGGAATAATTCCTCTACAGGCTTCTGATGTTCTCCAATGGGGATCCTCTGTGAGAAACATCAATCTGCAGGATCCCATTGCCAAGCCCAGAATAACCTGAGGTACACATAAGAAAGCAACCACAATTAATTCTGATTTTTCAGCTTGTGATTGCACCAAACATTAGCAGCATCTGTGTAGGGTGGGGCATTTTTCCCCAGCTAGGGAAGACATGTTTTGGGTTATATCAGCTGGTGACAAGGAGTCCTTGAATTAAAAGATTTAAAAAGCCTGGGGAAGGTGTGGTGCTGCAGTCAAAGGGAACATTCTCTCTTCTCTACATCCTCTGCAGGTAACAGAAACTCGGACCGGCCCCCTGGGCTGTAACAGCTACGACAATCTGGACTCTGTGAGTTCTGTCCTTCTGCAAAGCACTGAGAGCAAACTCCACCTGCAAGGTAGGGCCCAGGAACCAGGGAGTGGGGTGGAAATGGGACAGCAGTTCCCTTTTTCTGAGCCTTTCTCCCCTCTTCTCTTTGCCGTGATTCTGCTGTTTCTGGAAGTTCCCTGAAGCTTCTGGTGGCTTCACATGAGGCTCAGCTGAGCAGAGCTAGGGCTGACCCCAATGAAGTGTCTGTCTCTGCCACTGAATTTTGATGGACTTCTGTGTATGACATGCACACCAACATAAAAAAAAGTGACCTCTTCCATCGGTATTGAAGGAGAATTCTGCCCACATCTCTCCATCCCTTCCAAACTGCTGAGTAACTTGTGTAAGAGGTTTGCAGATCAGCTTTCGGGACCCTCTAATGACCGTAATCTTTGGGAAAAGTCACAGAGGTTTTATTTGGATGCTAGGAGCCATGGCTTCAGTCCCAGATGGGGAGCTAGTCCAAAAGTCAACAGATAGAGGTCATGGCTGAATTAATAAATAAATACATGCTTGTTAGCAAGAAGTCAACTTCAGTAGAAGGAGGAAATTCACTGGGCATGTAATTCATGAAGGTTATTCCCAAGTTTTTGACAAAATAAGGAAATGTGGGATTTAATTGCTCATTTGCCCAGATGGTTTTATTTCACAAATCCTTGTACTTGCACAAATTTTAATTTTTCAGATGAATGGGCTACATTACATCTTCCACTTTGAGTATAATTTGGCAAGTGCTGTTTTAATCTTTGGTTTCACAGAAACTGGGTTTCATTTACCAAGTAATGTTGTGGATATAATATTATTGTTGTTATTATTTGCCTTTAAAAATAATAGGCAGGTTGTTTTCACTATGGTAGTGATTATCCAAATCACTGAGTTCTAGTTCTTACCCAATTAACAATAAGCAGTTTGAGAGGGTTTTACACTGTGATGATAACTGCTGGTAATGAAAACCCCAGGATGACACATGAGATAAGTGGGGAAGCAGCTAAATCACTAGGCAGCTCGGGTTATAGGCAGACAAGTGGGTAAATCAATAGACCTCTATTGGTTATCTGATCTACAAGAGAGGAGATAAACCAAGGGAGGGGGAAGGAGGTGGAGGAAGAAGGAAAAATTAGGAAAGAGGGGATGAGGCTGTGATCTCTGATGGGAGCAGACAGAGGATTTTGGGGATCAGCCACATGTGGGTTTCATGGAGCCCCATGGCTGAGCCCAGAGCAGGGAGAGGCAGGAGCCAAAGGAGCCAGCGAGGGAAGGGAGGAAGGCAGCAGCTCTTCCTAACAGAACAAAGTGACCTTTAAAGCTCCACCTGAGTTTTCTACCTAATCTGGTGTGTGGTTCTTGGGATAATTACCCAGGATCCTTCCTCTGCTCTGAGAGGCCTCATTACGAATTAGTCACAGGGCTGCAGCAGGTAATGGATCGTGACCAAGTCTCCTCTGATCTGATTAGCAGCCGAGCAGGAGCTGCTGACAGAAATCCATGTTCCTGCCTTTGTGCCACTCCAGCTCTGAGCCTGGCTCAATAAAAGAGCAGCTTCTTCGTGACAGGGAGAATTTCTCTGTCTGAACTTGCTGCTGCCCAGCCCTGGGACTTGGGGTTTCAAAGCTGTGCTTTTCAGGAGAGACAATGGGTGGAACGTGGCACTGATTGCCCTGCTCTGGTTGGCAGGGTGGTGATCAGCCAAGGCTGGGTTTGATTATCTTGGTTGTCTTTTCCAACCTAAATGAGTCCATGAACCCATGGAGTTTGGGCAGGTTGATTTTGGGGGAGGATGGTGCAGAGTGTCTGCTGCTGTATTTGTGGTTACTGGGACAGAAAAGAATCACTAATTTATAAACCAGTATCCTTGTGGCCCAGCATGCATGGCATGCCCCGGGATATATATATATATACACATATATACACAATATTTATCACAGAAGGTCTCCCTTTTTCCCAGCACTCCCTGAAGCAGGATCCCTGTTGTGACACAGGGCAAAAGGAAAGGGGGATAAGGGGGATTTGTGTTCCCTGCACAAGTGTCCTATGCAGAAATTGGAAAATTTGACTTAAAAAAAGCTACACTTTGAAGATTTTCAGGAATTCCAAATTTCAGAGGCATGTCCTGTTGTATCAATGCTGTTATTGACAGTATATGTCAGTATTGGAGCATAACACTATTTCAGTGAGGTATAATAATCCTTCTGTGCTGTTCTGAACTGTGCAACAATAAACAGGAAATGTTGCATATCAGGCTGTTTGCTACATCACATATGCTCATATAGTATAATACTATACATAATGCATGTTGTATACAATACTTATATAATATTAAATATATTTCAATATTTAATATCATATTATTATATATGTGTAAATACCCTTATACATTATATATCTACAACTACATAGAGAGTTGTATTATATACCTACATAGCATATATGATAGTATAGCATTAAAATTTACATTACAATTACTATTAAAGCTTTTTCGAAGATGGAAAGAACAGTAATGGCAACACAAAACATTTCATCTTTTCACTGCAGTGAAATGAGGGAGTATGAAAAAATACATTTAGAAAGTCAAAAGTGCTTTTGGAGTCAACATGCTCTCGCGAAATGCTTCAATGGAACTGCATTTTCAACAGAGAACTCTTCTGTGGAAAATGTTTCAAATAGCTCTAATTTAGAGCTGGGGAAATTTACCTCTTTTAATGCAGGAAGCCTTTTATATACAGTCTAAAGCCAAACATCTATCTCTAATAGTATTTCTAGGTGAATTAAGGACATGTTCTCTTGTCAGATACTTCATATTCTGCCTGTAGTTATCTAAGATAAACCTATACCATATCTGTGGTGCTTTTCATTTTTAAAGAGGAACTTCATGCTTTACAAAGTGGCAGAATCCCTCCTCTGATCAATAAATTACCTTCAAAACTAAGATGTTCAAGTCAGCAGCAAATTTACCTTGTGCATCTGTTATCAGCTCCTGAGGCTGCTGTTGAGGATGAACCCATTCCTTGTGCCCCCTGGCTTGGATTGAGGGATTCTCCCAATGGAAATGGTCAAATATCCCAGTTTTTAAGACCAGCTTGCTCCTCTTCTTGGCTGCTGACATGAGGTTGTTCCATCAGTAGACAACAGTGAAAGATTGAAAAAAAAAAAGTTCTTTTGAATGTTTGCAATATCCAAAGAAATTTCTTAGAGGACAACACAGCATTTAGGAAATTTTATTAGGGTTGTGGCTGGCAGCAGGACTTTCTCAGCTAGCACAAGCTGCTCAGTGGGACTGTTTTATTCCTTGGGAGTACAGCTTTCCTGCTTTACAGGTAGCAACAGAAGCACCCAGAACAGTGGTCTCAAAAGATTGATGCCACCTGTGCTTTACTGGCAACCATAACCCACTGAATTCCAGCAATATTTAGTCCCTGGGCATGGGATAGAACCACACATGAAAGGGAGGATGCCAGGACTGGGTGAGGAGCTGCTGCTGTCACAGAGCTTGTAAAATCTCTTGCTGATATCCAATCACAGAGATGCTCAAAACTAAAGCAAAAAAAAAAAAAAAAAAAAAAAAAAATATATATATATATACATATATATTAATCTGCCTTTGCCTGGGGATGATGGGGAATCTGTGAATATTTATGTGTGTGTATATATATTTATAAGTGCTTGTGTGGAAATAGGCACAGCTGTATTTCAGTGACACTGATTCCTTCCACAAGGAAATTCCTGGCTGGAAGATGTGAGTCACAGGCAATGCCAGCAGCCTGTCTAAAGCCAGGGGGTTGTGTTTGGAGTGGGCACTGGTGCTCCAGTGAGTGGCACCAAACTGGATCTGGGTGTCACTTGTGCAAACACAGCTCTGAGTGTGGGCTTCTTGTCAAATGCTTCAGGCAGCTGATGGGTTCTAGCAAAACTGCTTTCCTGATGAAGTTAAGTATTTATAAAAGTGTTCTGTTGAGTTGCTAAGTGTGCAGAGGTCTGATTGCCCCTTAAACATGATATCTTTTCTTACAAGAGGATGTTTTCCTGGAAATGTTATTTTTTTTTCAGAAGCCATGAGTTTTATGGGCAAAAAGAGAGTATCCATGTGAAGCATTGCAGTGTTAAAACATGTTGTGTTTTGGAGGTCACAGGGTATTCATGTTTCTGCATCTGCTGGAAAGCACAGTGGATGCCCCTTGCAATAAGAGGTGCTTTCCCTGAAACTTGTGTTGCTTTTTTGCCCTTATTCCCTCCACATGAAAAAAAGAAAATTAAAATTTACAAAGCCAGGATCATTTGTAAGTGGGACCAAACAGCTTGTTGTGCTTTATCCAAATTAGAATTCAAAGAGAAACTATGGAGAACTTAAGAGCCTGAGGTAATTTGGTCATATTCAAAGAGCCAGAACAGGATGCTCCTCCATGAAGCAGAGTGGAAAATGTATTAATGGGACTTGGACCATGAATGAAGAATCAGTGCACATCAAGAAGTCCAGCTCTGCTCTCATGTGAGCTTGAAAGCTCAGTGAGTACAGCTGCCTTCAGGCTTTCTGGTCCCTTTTGTGGATCAGTTCTCCAATAGCACTTCACTTTCATTCCATCCTAAAGGAAAGTTTGGGATCCTGGCAGGTGGGGCCATCACTAATATCAGTGTGAGGATTTGACAGGGGACTATCCCTCTGTAGTGGTTGTTTCAGATAAATCAGAGAATTCCAGAATGGGATTGGAAGGGACCTTAAAGCTTATCCCATTCCACACACCTCCCACTATCCAAGCCTTGTCCAGCCTGGCCTTGGACACTTCCAGGGATCCAGGGCACCCTGTGCCAGGGCTTCCCCACCCTCATAGGGAAGAATTTCTTCCTAATATCAAATCCAAACCTATTCTCTTTCAGTTTGAAGTCATTCCCCCTTGTCCTATCATTACAATCCCTGGAAGAGTCTGAGCTTCAGGACTTCCTGAAGAGAGCAGGAAGAAATCTGAGCTTTTTGTTGAGACACATCTCAGAAAAGACCAAAGAGACCTGAAAATAATGATTTCTGCAGGCTAGTTTTGAAGTGTTTGCAGGGATGCTGTACTGGTTAGCTCTTTGTGTGTTCCAGAAAAGGCAGCAGGATCTCTGCAGAAACAGTGTCTCTGGACTGGAAGTCCTTCCCTGTGCAAGTGTCACAAACAGAATCCCAGCTGGAGGGTGCTCCAAGCTCATCCAGCCCAGAGGCAGCCTCTGGGGTCAGGCAGAGGGACAGCTTGCTGCCACCCAGCACGGTGCTCACCCAGACCAGGGGGAGAGGAACCAGGGCTCCCTGTGCCTTCCACAGCCTCCTGAGCCCCCAGACCTGCTCTTCCAGAGGGACCTCATTAAGGCTGAGGAGCTTCTCTGGATCCAAAAGCAGAAGGGTAATGGGGGTCCCAGGGTCACCACCTGCTGTTTTTCTCTTGTCTGGGGTGAACACAACCCATCAGAGATGGGCCTGCACTCCTGAAAGGGGTCACAACCCTTTTTGCCATTCCTGCACACTCTCATCCTCTGAATTACTGTCTGATTTTCGTTGCGCCCCGGCGAGCTGTCGGGCACGGATCTGGCGAGGCAGGAGCACAAACAGATGGGTAATTGTCCCGTGTGCCTTCACTCCAGCACAGGTCAGCACTGCCATAAACTCCTCCCGCTGCCCTCCACTCCTGGCCTTTTCCAGGGGGGTCCCCTGAAAGGCTAGCAGTTATTGTCCCCTGCCTCCTGCACCCCAGACACTGACAGGGGCTGACAGGCAGGACTGGCCAGGTAGAAGCAAACAGCTGTGAATCCTCAGGGAGATCCTTAGGGAGGAGGAGGGGATGGAAACCACGCACACTGTGCACAGGGCAAACACTGGAGCTGGTATTGCATCCTCTGGTACCCGAGCGAGGGTGCACTTACACCGATGCCTGCACAGATGGATGGACACACAAACACTGCCATGGAGAAGGGGACAAGGGGATAGATCTCCCTGCTAATGTAAGTCTGCCAAGCAACACTGAAATCATCTGCACTAAATCCATTTGCACTTTTATAGGATTTGGCAAGTAGCCTTCCTAGCAGGGTGCAAGCTGCGAAGGCTCAGGTACCCAGCTCCTGTATTTATGCTGTGGGAGCTGGGCACTTAACTCTGCAAGGGACTTTTATAAATCCCCTCTCGTGTTATTTTCCTTTCTTCTGTTTTGTGTTCCTTCTTATTTTCCCTTTCAGTGTGTATTTCCCTTTCTCCTGTGGAACCAAACCCATTTAGTATCTCTCAAAACAGGTCAGAACAGCATAATGCTCTTTACTTCTGAACTAGCAGTTGGTTTCAGGAGACAAAAAACACCACACCTGGGAATTAGGGAGGCTTTGCATTGTGCTATGCTGGGATCTGGGAATGGAATGAAAGGGTGCTGGGGAAGGGGAAGTTTCTTGTCACCCTTTTCCTGCACAGAAGATGATCTCTGTTCTCAGCTAAATCACTCCTTGCCTGGGAGGGATGCAATTTGTACCTTCCTTATTTACAACAGCTTTTAATTCTTCACCATAACTTTCCCAAACTGTTAATGAATCGGTTTTGAAAAGAGGAAATAATACTTGAAATTACTTTTTTATTCACTTTTTTTTCCCCCTCCCATAAACCTGTTTCTCTCTCTCCAGGTCTCCAGATCATCTTCCCCCAGTATTTACAAGAGAAGTTTGTCCAGTCTGCCTTGAGTTACATCATGTGCAATGGGGAGGGCGAGTACATCTGCAGGGACAGCCAGTGCGGCTGCCAGTGCTCCGAGGAGTTCCCGCAGTGCAACTGCCCCATCACTGACATCCAGATCATGGAGTACACCCTGGCAAACATGGCCAAGACCTGGACAGAAGCCTATAAAGATCTGGAGAATTCAGGTAATTGAGCAATTTTTAATTTGTGGCAGGTTGCATCAGGTAAAAATCTTTTATTCCCTCAGTGTAATGCTCTAGTTTGGCTAAAAATCAGAGGATATTGACAGGATCTTAGTCTTGAGGGAATACTCTTTTTTCCTCTATTAAACACACAGACAGGAACACACACCACACATGGAATTTTGTGTACAGGGATATTTTCCATGGAAGTATATGTTTGGTTAAAAATCTGATTTTTCAAACCAAACCATCTCCAAATCTCTCTTTTAATACTCTCTTTTAATACTTTTAAGTTCTACAGAGAAACTTCCAGAATAAGAAAGATTCAGAAATTGCTTTTCAGATTTGCATGAATGCTTTATTTTGCTTTGGTGGAAGCAATTCAGAGGGAGAAGAACACACAGGCCAGATGACACCTCCTTTGAGGCAGGGAGAAGGAGGGAAAATGACTCCTCTGTCCTGCAGGGCAGTGTCTGCTGCTGGGAACATTTCTCTTTCCCACTTTCTCCCCAGGTGAGGCTGGGGGTGTCATTAGAGTTTGTTCTGTGTTGATGCTGGTAGTAGGAGTATTTTACCCATAGCAGGTGCGTTGTACTCACAGGTTACACACTCCTGAGGGCTTGAGGGAGGAAAGAGCAACACTTCCAGTGAATTCTCTCCTTTAGCAAGTGGCCTGCCTGCCCTGAAACCACACAGGCACCACGCAGAACTTCATCTGGAACTTGTCCTTGTGCTGACTCTCATCTTTCAGTCTTAACCAGCCACTTTCCAAGACATTTTCTTCAATTACTTTTGTCACAACTGCCTAGATCTCCATCTCGGGAAGGAAAACTGTGAGAAAAGGACCATCTAGCTCAATTCAAGATGAATCCTTCATAAGTTTTCTTTCTTTCTTCACGTTAAAAGTCACCTTAATTCCTTTAAAGGCTGAAATGCAGTAGCCTGTGATGTTTCCTCAAAGGGCTGTTGAGGATTTGCTTCATACTTCAACACGTGGCCCCTGCTGGTGTTTGGGCTGCTGCAGACATGCTTATGTCCCTCTCATGCTGTCACCATGGTGCTCAAGCAGCCAGAGCAGCCAGGGTGGGAGTTCATGCCCAAGGCTAATGAGCACCCTGAGCAGATCCCCCCAGGCACCCCGGGGAGCCACAGGGCTGGGCAGTTCCAGGAGCAGGTCACCAGCCAGCCAGGTCAGATGTTTCCTGTGAGTTTCTATGGGTTCACAGCTGGGGTGAGTAACACCAGAAATGTGGATTTCAGGAGCTTTGGGCATTTCAGTGCTTCACAAGTGTACAAGGATTACTGGCAGTGCCTGCCAGCACAGCTCAGCCTCTGGTTGTGTGTTAGTTGTAAGTTCTGGCACAGCATCTTCACACAAGGTGCTCAAGAGCCACAGGTTGGTCTCATCAAGCCCCTTCCCTTCCCAGGGGATCTAACCCAGCCCTGAGAAGGTGGGAGCCCTGTGGAGAGGGGAGCTCCACTGCCACGTTCTGTCCTTGCTGCACTGGATCCAAGCACAGGCTGGGGTAGATAATTATATTCAGGCTCCCTCCCCTTGGGATTTGAATGGGGGAAGGTGTTTTTCATTTGCCATGTTAAACTGACATATTGCAGTGCAATTTCTGCCATATTCCACCCAGGGCTGGAGGCTTTTCAGGGCTAGATGGAGTGATTATCTTTATGTCTAAAGCTGCTGCATCTGATTCATCACTTTGATGCATCATGCGTGAACTTATCCTTTGAGATGGAAGTTGCTATCACAAAGGACTGCAATATTAGTGTTTTGCTTCTTTGTTTTAATAAATATTCCCAATAACTAGAGGATTTTCTTCATTATGAACAGCAGAGGAGAAATCTCTGATGACATCTGAAGGCTTTTCCAATAAAGTGGACTGAAAGGCACAGGAGTGCTCTGAAAGCAAATACCATTTTGCACAGGAAGCTACTGAAAGCCCAAAACATTTGTATTCTGCTTCTGGTCTGTGTTGGATCCTCTGTTAATTTGAAAAAATCGTGTAGGGCGAATCAAGAGTTGCTGAGATTTGGAATAGTATCTTCAAAGTCAAGGAGGCCGCAATGAACTGAAGCTGTTTTGAATCAGCTCAGGATTTTTTTTAGTCCTGTGCTTCACTGCTTGTAGGTAAATTGAGAAAAATAATGCTGCCTTATTCTTGGCATTTTCAAATGGCTGGTCAAAAAATTCAGTGATTGCAGATTAAAAAAAATGCCAACTTTTAATTAAGTCATTTGGTGGAGTTAATTTGTTTGTTTATTCGAAGTAATTGCTTTCTGATGTGAATGGGATTTTAAAAATCTTTTTAACACTGGCAAAAGGAAAATTTCATCTGTGAAAGAGATGTCTGACCTGTCGATTCCCTGTGGTGCCACCTGTGATGCTGAGTCACTGCCATGGGATTGCCTTAGGGATGGGGTGATTCAGCAGACACGGGGGCCAAGCTGCATCACGGGAGGTGTAGTTCCAGCCATCAGCAAGGTCTGCTGTGCAGAGGAATAAAATAACAACAAATGCAAACAGACCTGTTCATTAACTGGAAATTCTCAGGGTTAAATACGAACTATTCCCAGAAACAGGGAATATCCCCATCCATAACACTGGTTTCCAGGCAGAGTTATAAATAAATACAAATAATGAAGAAACTATGTTGGTTTTAAAGTATTTTTCTTTTTTCTTTTTCTTCATCACCCTAATCTTAAACAACCCCATCCAGCTTTTATTTTGCCAGATTTGCTGCTCATTTGTTTTTCCCCCAACGTTGCACTGCGGTAGCAAAATGTGCACACTGCACCGAAATTCCTGCCTCGCCCGTCTCAATGAAAAATGTACCACATTCATCATCAGAGGGAAAAGAGCCTGGGCTCCTGCACAAAAAGGCTTTTGAGGAAATTGATTTATAAGGGGCGGGAAGCAAATGCAAGGCTTTTACTGCTGAAAGGTACCCGGAGTAATCAGCATGGTCAACAGAAGCAATTATACCTGATGGTGATTTCAGAAGCCCACGGAAAAGCACACAGTCAGGTTTGGGGAAGAGAAGGACACTGGCAGCAGCATTAAAAGCAGAGTGAAAACCCGAGAGATGACTAAAAAATATCTCTTGGTTATGTCTGGGGGGAAAGGAGACAAGCAGATGTCCCACAGATGTTGGCAGTGCAGTGGTGGTGATTATTTCTATGAGGAGCTTGGTTGCACCATGTGATGAGGAAGATGTGAACATCCATTTACCATCCACGTCAGGATGGGCCTGACTAATGCACAGAAATCCTTTGTGAGGCAGTTGAGCATGAACTGCAAGTTGATGAATAATAAGAAATCTGTTATGCAAATATCTTTGACTTCGTACTATAGGATTTAAATTATCTGATTTTTTTCCCACTAATTCTATGGATTATTTCTTTTTTTATTTGAAAAGATGTCCGCCTTTACAAACCCGCCTTTTCCTTCTAAAAATAGGATGAAGGAATTAAAAAAAAAAAAAAAGATTGGGAAAGGTTCAGAAATAATGTAGATAGTGTAGAGGAAAAGATGGGTATACTTCTTGTTGGCTTGTTTGGGAAGTTTATGGCAGGGTCCTCGTCCAGCCTCCCTCTAGAAGCAGGACCACAGCCAGCAATAGGTCAGGGCAGCCTTGGTTTTGTCTAGCAGAGTCTAAAATGAGAGATTTTTATACATCTCTGATCATGTTCCAGCACTGCATTACCTCCAAGTGATGAAGTTTTTCAGTAAATCATTTTAATTTCTCAAGTTGCAAACTGTGCTTTGCTCCTTGTTATGGCAACTGTCTCTCAAAAGAGTTTTTTTCATATTTGGGAGTACGTTTTGCTGTAATTAAATATCCCTTGGCCTCCTCTTTACCAAATGAGGCCAGTGCAGCTCCCCAGACTTTGCAGAACTTGTGCTCAGAGCACCTTGGTGTCCCTCAGCTCTGCCCTCCAAGTCTCTGTTCATCCCTGCTAGGTGAGTGCCCCAGGTGTAGCAGTGCCAAGAAAAGCTGAATATCCTGAATCCGCCAGGATTCAGCCCAGTATGAAGTTTTTTTTCCAGGGAGAGCAGGATGTTGAACCTCCTCAGCCCCCAGGGTCTTCCTCAGCTGATTGTGCCCAAGCCTGTGCTGACACGTGGGGTTTTTCTCGCCTGGTACAAAACATTGCTCTTGTCGTTATTGCATCTTATGGAGTTCTTATTGTCCCACTCATTGCATTTCTCAAGGTCTCACTGTGTCAAATATGGTTTTCTAGCATCAAAAATTGAGTTATTTTCCCCTGAGAAAGTTGGAACCATCTGGTTTTTCCTCATCTGAGGATGTCCCAGCCTGGTAATCAGAGTCTGAGCAAACCACCCTTCTCAGGTAGAAAGGAGGGGCTGATCATAAAGAGAAACAGTGTCAGAATTTCTGATTGTGATGAAAAAAAAAACCAACTCAAACAACCCCCGCGTAACGATGGGTTTTTTCATTATCAAATAAAATAAAATGGAAATAAAGTGATCAAAAAACAACAAACACAACAAACAGCAACACTGAACAATATATTTTTCAATCAATTGGATTTGTTCCCTTTGGTTAAAATTGATACCTTTTGTTCTCACCCAAGCCCTGCAAACTATTTTATTTTAGTTTCCTCATTACAAAATGCAACTCATTTAACTTCAAATGGAGTTAAATGAGAGGTAAGAATCAAATGCTCTTTTTAAAAAATGCAAGAGCAGGACATTTTAACAGCATCCAAACCTTTCCTCTGGAGAATTTTTAAAGCTTTGTTTTCCCCCCTTTTTTTTAATTACACAGCAAAATGCTTTGCCATCAACAACAAACAGCATTTCAGGACCAGCTGAAAAACAATGTAAATGAGAACTCTTTAAGTGAAAATGATTACAACTCCCAGCTTTTTGTTTATAACCCTTAGACAATAGCCTCATGTTCCAGGGAATTTCTGGTTTGTCTTTTTTTCCCCGCCGTGTGCATTTTAACTGGGTTGTTTCACCTTGATATTCACTATAGGGTTTTTTTTCCTATATGGGAGCAGCAGCAGCCATGGAATTAGTGGCTTTCTGTGGCAGAGGGACAGAGCAGTGAGTTAATGGACATCACCTTCTCCTGGCAGAGCTGATGGCCTCGTCATCACTGCTCTTTCTAATAAAAAGCTTTGTTACAGCTCAGAAACCTCCGTATTTCTCCCCATTTTGTCACCTTGTTCTTTTAAAAGTTTTAAATTTCTTTTAAAAGTTTTCTATGACTTCTGATATTTACATATTTCTACTGGAGTTCTCACACAACACTGTTCATGTAAGTAATGATTGTTTTGCATTCTTCTTTGTGGGATGAGAGATTTATGGACTGTTTGTTTGATCAGTGTGGTTGGTGAGGTGGCAATTTCATCCTTCAATCCACTGTCACTTTTGGAATTCTCTATATTGTGAGGTCAGGAATAAAACTCCCTCTTTTCCTTCTTTTGCATCTTGAGTGAATGCGTGAGTTATTTAGTGTCGTAGTGCGACACCGTTTCTTGTGTGTGTGTTCCAGATGAGTTTAAATCCTTCATGAAAAGGCTACCTAGCAACCACTTCCTGACCATTGGGAGCATCCACCAGCACTGGGGGAACGACTGGGACCTGCAGAACCGCTACAAGCTGCTGCAGAGCTCGCTGGAAGCCCAGCGCCAGAAGATCCAGCGCACTGCCCGCAAACTCTTTGGCCTCAGTGTCCGGTGTCGGCACAATCCTAACCACCAGCTGCCTAGGGAAAGGTACCCCCATCCTTCCTCAGGCACGGGGAGCTGGGCTGAGGGGCTGGTGGTGCTGAGCTTGGGCTTGAGCCTCATCCCAACGGGTTGTGTTTGGATGTAGGGGGTGTTGGCGTGGGTGTTTGGGGGGAAATGGTAAAATCTGGTGTTGGAATCTGAGGTATTGATGATCCTGAGATTGTAGAAAGTCTCTGTCTGTCAGCCCCGCTGCCAAAGCAGAAGCCATAATTGGTCTGTGCTGGTTTCCAGGTTGTTTATTCTGTTTATCTCTCACATGTTCTGCTGCCCTGCCCAGCTCTGTCCTGCAGGGCAGCGTGTGGGGCTCTGCCCTCAGTGGGATGTGACAAACATTCAATACCAGAAACTCCCTGGGCTGCATTTACAATAACGTGCCAATATCTGTCACCTACGTTGGACAGTGTGTCCCCAGCCTGAACCAACAGAAAAATGCCAACACCACAGTGAGACATGGAGGGCATGAAGAAGGAGAAAAAGGACAAGGCACACCCAATTTCCTCCATCTTGTCCCCTTTGAACCCCTCATCTAGAATCCTAAAATTTTACTTTTGCACCCATGCCACACTTAATTATTACTGATATCAAACACTCAGAGCTGGTAATTCATCCTGTAAGATTGAAAACTCTTTTCCATGGCCAGAGATCACAGCCAGTGTCTCTGGGGGCTCTGTCCAGGGGGGTTCCTGACCCCTGCCAGGGTCCCAGACCTGCCAGGGCAGCCAGAGGGAAGCCCTGGATTCCCACAATCTGGGAGTGGGTTGAAAATCCTGGAGGTGTAGGTAACTTTTGTCACATTCCTGACTACATTCGTATCCCTTCTGTGTGGTTTTACCTACCCAGGGGAAGGGCATCACTTATTCTTTAAGTTTTGCAAGAATATGTTTAGTCTGCTCTGCAGACTAAGGTGTTTTTCTTGTGTTTTTCCCTCAAGATCCACTTTTGAGCTTTCAGCCTCCACTTGCTGTTAAAAGAGACATGTGGAGCACAAGGTGCTTCAGCCCATTTTTGGGTTGTGCTCCTCAATATCTCCAGAGTGAAAGGAGAAGCTTTAGTTTCACTTGGAATACATCACATTTTTGCTGTGAGATTCAGTGTGAACCTGTAAAAGCTCACTGAGCAGAAGCCTTGCAAGGTTATTACAGGTGGAGAGAGCAGATTTTCCATTACTGCTACAGCAATTATTGATATCTAATAATCCCCTCCTGCTGGCTCTTTTCAGCCCTAACCTGTAGCTGAGTTTGCTTAAATCATATTTGGAGACTTGCATTTCTGGATTTTGATAAACATCTCTTGCTGTGTCTTTCTACATTGTCTGGACTGAAGCAATACGGAAAATCTTGGGGGAAAAAAATGAGTCTGAGTGCCTTCTCTTCCATGCTTCTCTTGGAAGGGTCAGGCCAAGTTAATATTTGAAGAGAAACTGTTTGTCCACTTCCTTCATTACCTAAATATTCTGTTTCAAGACAAAATTGACAGATGCACTGCTGTCTACTGCTCTCTTCCTGCTCCCAGGCTGCTGAACACGCTGACTTCATTCCATCACTGTGCAGCTCAGAAAACTCTTCCAGGGCTTAACACCTTTAATTACCAAGAAATCTCATGTTTCTAGACAAAAAATTGATGGACTTACTAGGGATGAGGAGAAATATCTATTAAATGTAAGAGATTATGAAATAAAGTCTTTGGAGAGTTTCCTAAACCTGGCCCATCCCTGCCAACTGGCTGAGCTGTTCTGACCAGGCTGTGGCTGGAGGAGCCACAGGCATGTCCAAGGTGAATTTTTGAGTTGTTTTTGCATTTTTAACAACAACAACAACAACAGCAACAACAAAGAGAAGCAGCAGCAAGGAAATCTCCATCCAACCATGTTACTCCAAAAGATTCAGACAAATATGTTTTCAGCATTTATCATCTATTTTAAAAACCCAGCCAAGCAGAAAGGGAGCCTCCAACTACTACAATGAAATCTGGGGGAAGGAGGGTGGAATGGATGATGGCAGATGGGTTTTTAACTGACTGATGTGCTTGATTTGTTTAAGTCAACATCAGCAGTCATATTATAATTTCTTTTCTTGTTTGTCATTCTGCATCTGCAGCTAGGCAGGGGAGCAGTGTGGTAGGAGCTCTGTAGTGGAAGAGGTGCAACCCATCTTTCTCCTCACAGAGCTGGGAAACACTCTCATTTTCTAATTGTTGCTGTACAGAATGACAGAGGCTTATCAAGCATGCCAGTGGCTTTGAAAGGATGCCATGGTTCTAGTAAGAGCAAGCCTCTCTCTCTTTAATACTCGTAATTGTAAGTCTGCATTTTACATTCAATGGCAATGCAAAAAAAAAAAAAAAAAAAAAGAAATGAGATAAATGAGATTGCTGTTGATTGTCCTCAGGGAAAGGAAGAGGTGGTGTTTCCAAAAGGAAGATAAGAAAAGAAGAATAGGAATTCTGGCAATTAGGCTGATTCTCCATGACCCTTTGCAATGGCTAAGGAGACAGAAATATCTATATCTATATATCTATATATTTGTATATTTATATATCTATAGATGTATAGATCTATATTTTATCTATAGAAATATAAATATTTAGATATATCTATATATAAATATATAGATATAGATATATAGATACCAATATACTTGGTCTGTACTTGTTTTGTCAAAACCCAGGAAAGTTTACAGACTTAAAACAGAGGCAAGTCTGTTGGTTTAAAAAGCAGACCACTCCTCAGTTAATAAAACTTTGATGTCAAATGATCACCTGTAGTTTTATTTTAAAGCACTGGATGTAAAATAGAAATAACATCCAATGGAGAGGGGTTATACATGTTCTGGCCTGCAGCCAAAATACATCTTACAGCTGCTGAGAAAAAAAAATAGCATTTTTTACTTCACTGTTCCATACAGAAAATCAAAAATATCCCCAGAGCAGCTAGTGCTGGTTGGAAAGTGAAAGGTGAGTTTACAAAGGAAATTACTTAATTCAGTGCCTTTTTTCCTGCAAATAAAAACCAAAAGCCTGTCTGGCTCCCTGTTCCCAGCATTGCCAGGGAGCCACATGTCCAGTGAGCAACAGTCAGAAAATACTGCAAAGTAATTCTCACTCAGAGCTTGGCCTGCAGGTCATATTTATTTACACTTTAGAGTCATGGAATCATTGAGGTTGGAAAAGACCTCCAAGATCAGTGAGTCCAACCTGTGCTTGAGCCCCATCTTGTCACCCCAGCCAGAGCAGCGAGTGCCACATCCAGGCATTCCTTGGACAGCTCCAGGGGTGGGGATTCCCACCACTGCCCTGGGAATATTTAAATGAAGATCAGTGGCTGTTCTGGTACTGGATCTGTCCAGCATCCTCCTGCTCTGACACCCCTTAGGTACAATGCCATGAGCCTGAGCCATAGAGGGGTGTGTTTTAAAAAGTTACCTCCTGTCAGCTGAAGGACTTTGGCTGGTCCTGTGTATATTCTTAACCTGTCCCAGTTGCAAGAAAAAATGGGGTAATTTATACCACTTTACTTCTCTCTCACTCCCTCACACTTCCCATTGTTGTGTTTGTAGCTGATGCCCAGCTCTGCCCTGGATTCTGCATTTTTATTTAATTACATCCTTTATTTCTGCCATCAGCAGATGGTGGGTAGTCTCCTGTTTCATTTTCTTCTTGGTTTTTTTAGTCCTACTTGTGTCTTTGCTGAAAGCTAAGGCACACACACACACCCCAACAATAAACAACCTCCCATCCATCCTCCACAAAGTCTGTCTGGGGAACAGGAAATTTACTGGGGTCCATTGCAAGATATCAGCTGAGTTTTCTTTTCCCATTTTGTTCTGCTGGTTGTTAGTATAAAAAAGGAAAGAATTATCCAGTGATTCAGTGATTTTTTTTTTCCTAAGGCAGATCACATCCAAAATGGACAGAATGTGGTCACCTCACTCTAATTTATACTGTGTCCCCTGCTATGGCCTGGCAGCCCTTGGCCCAGCAACTCAGGAGCATTAGCAACACCTAAAACCTGTGTAAAACATCAGTCCAGCACTGCATGAAATCCAGGTGCATTTGACTGGCTTTTCAAACAGGAAACACAAAGCTTCAGATGGGTGAAAATATATTTATACTGCTGAAAAGTGAGCAAAAATTCACCTGTGAGCAGAAGGCAGCCTCAGCCCCTGGGATGGTGTGGAAATGCTTGTTGCTGTCAGCCTGTGGCTGTGTTTTACAGCCACACTGTGCAGTGCTGTCCCCTCCCCTCCGAGGCAGAGCTGTCCCAGGAATTAAGGAGCTCTGTGCACTGTTTTGATGGACCAGGGCTGTCATTGTCTTCCTCTGCAGCAGATATTTATGGAGGTCTCTGCCTTGCTCCCAAGCTGCCCAGCCAACCTTGTCTTTTCCACCAGCAGAAGAGCTCCTCTTGGCTGGGAATAGGGGAAGGAGACCCTGGCAGCCCTGTACCACAGAAGAACGGGAAAATTGTCTGTTCCCACATCCAACACTTCAGAATTTTTCTTCTAACTCCCTTCCTTTTTTCCTCACCCTGTTTTTCCTTTCTTTTTTCTCCTTTTCTTCCTGCTTTTCATTCCTGCCTGTTCTCTTGCAGTTATTGCTGTTGCAGTTTTTCCCTTTCTCCACCCATTACTCCCGCCCACTGTGTTTCTCTCTTATTTTTCCTTTTACCTGCACATTTTCCTCTCTTTCTTTCCCAGCCTTTCTGCTTCTGCTCCTTGATTATTTCTTTCCTTCCAGTGCTTTGCTCTGTTTTACACTCTCATCCCTCCACTCGCTCCCTCCCCCTAATCATCTTGCTGTTCTTTGCTGCTGTATCATTTAATGCCTTCTTTGATACAGCCTACAGCTTAATGATTATTCGGAGGTCAGGCGATGCAGGTGCCATGAATTTCACTAATCCAGCTCTGAGAGCCTCTGTCCATAATCACTCCTCCTGTTCTACAGGGGCTGAATCCTAATTTGTCATTAGCCAGTCCTCTCACTGCAGCACTACCGAGAACTTTTTGCCCAGAGGAGACAATGAAGTATTCATTAGCCAGGGGGGAGGTGGAGGGGAGGGATCAGTGGCTGCACAGAGGATTCTGCTGAGGGCTGCTGAGAAAGGAATTGCTGTACCCAGCTTTCCTGGGGCAGTGGGAAGGGGAAAAAGGGGGAAACGAGGCAACGTGGCAAGTGGGTTGTGCACAAAGTGAACGTGGGTTGCAGTGTCATTTTCTAGGAGTTGTTCCAGGGCTTCAGGATGTGGGGTTGAAAGTGCTGATCCAGCAGCTGTGGGAGTGGTGGGGCTCAGTGGTGGGTGAGTGGGGTTGATTTTAAGGGAGAGACTCTGAGGTGGTTAATTAGCAGAAGTCTTTTGGATTTTTTTTTAAGGAGGAATAGTTTTAGCAGCTTTGTCTCTGTGCATCCTGGCTTATACCCTCTTTTCTACTGAGCTTTGCACCATAAGCAGAGGTTGCTGCTTGCTTTGCCTTGTCCTGTTATGGGTCTATTTTTTAGAGGGTGGGGCCAATTGCCAGTGACCTGAAGAGCAGTTTTCATCTGTTAGCCTGGGAGTTCTGCTGCCCTTGTGGTGTCTCACAGCCCCACAGCTCTGGCATGGCTTTATCAGCTCCATTCCCATGTCACTGTGGCCCTGCTGGGATTCTTGGCAGGACACAGTGCCCGTCTCTGCTCCTAGTGCCGACTAGAGAGAGCTCAGGTGAGCATTTCGAACTGGTAGCAATTTCTTAGAAGGCTTTTGCTCATCACCAAAGGAGTAAACAGCAGATGAAAGATTCAGTCTAGAAATAGACTGGAATAGCTCCCAGATGCCACGGCAGGGCATTGATGTTCCAAGAGCTCTGCCTCAGACATATCCCTGAAAACACTCTAGCTCCAGCAAGATGCCAACACCGAGTCCCTGTGAGGCCTTACAGTGCTAATTCTTCCTTCTCCTCACCTGCAGGACGATACAGGAATGGCTTACCCGAGTCCAGTCCCTGCTCTACTGCAATGAGAACGGGTTCTGGGGGACGTTTCTGGAAAGCCAACGGAGCTGCGTTTGCCACGGTGGCACCAGTCTGTGCCAGCGCCCCATCCCCTGCATCATTGGGGGCAACAACAGCTGTGCCATGTGCAGCCTTGCCAACATCTCCCTCTGCGGCTCGTGCAACAAGGGCTATAAGCTTTACCGAGGCCGCTGCGAGCCCCAGAACGTGGACTCGGAGCGGAGCGAGCAGTTCATCAGCTTTGAGACGGACTTGGACTTCCAGGACCTGGAGCTGAAGTACCTGCTGCAGAAGATGGACTCCCGCCTGTACGTGCACACCACTTTCATCAGCAACGAGATCCGCCTGGACACCTTCTTCGACCCGCGGTGGCGCAAGCGTATGTCCCTCACCTTGAAGAGCAACAAGAACCGGATGGACTTCATCCACATGGTGATCGGGATCTCCATGCGCATCTGCCAGATGCGCAACAGCAGCCTGGACCCCATGTTCTTTGTCTACGTCAACCCGTTCAGCGGGAGCCACTCGGAGGGCTGGAACATGCCTTTCGGGGAGTACGGCTACCCGCGCTGGGAGAAAATCCGCCTCCAAAACAGCCAGTGCTACAACTGGACCCTGCTGCTGGGCAACCGGTGGAAAACCTTTTTTGAGACCGTCCACATCTACCTACGCAGCCGGACTCGGCTGCCCTCCCTCCTGCGCAACGAGACTGGCCAAGGGCCCGTGGACCTGTCCGACCCCACCAAGCGCCAGTTCTACATCAAGATCTCCGACGTGCAGGTCTACGGCTACAGCCTGCGCTTCAACGCGGACCTCCTGCGCAGCGCGGTGCAGCAGGTCAACCAGTCCTACACGCAGGGCGGGCAGTTCTACTCCTCCTCCTCCGTCATGCTCTTGCTGCTGGATATTCGGGACCGAATCAACCGCCTGGCGCCTCCGGTGGCCCCGGGGAAGCCCCAGCTGGATCTGTTCTCTTGTATGCTCAAGCACCGCCTGAAGCTCACCAACAGCGAGATCATCCGAGTGAACCACGCCCTGGACCTGTACAACACCGAGATCCTCAAACAGTCCGACCAGATGACAGCCAAACTCTGCTAACCCTGGACTTAGCAATGGACACTTTGGTGATTGATCCTTTTGCTGTATAAAAAAAAAAAATAAACAAACAAAACAAAAACCCAAAAAAAAAAAAAGAAAAAAGAGAAAGAGAAAAAAAAAAGTAAAAAGGAAGAAGTAAAAGTGGGGGGAAAGGAAAGAAAAAAGATAAAGGGGAAAAATAAGATTTGTAAAATGTAATTAATATACAAAAGAGGAAAAAAAAAGAGGAAATTCTTCATTTGTTGAAAACTAAACCCGTTCTAGCAGCTGTATAAGACTGTCAGGCATGTTTGTTATTTCTATAATCCGTCATAAAAGGGTAACACCGTACTCTCTCTTGACCTTGGGGGTGTTGCTTGTGAGTCCTCAGGGGCAGCAGAGGAAATCAAGGGAGGAGCAGAGAGAGGGGCAAACTTCTGTACTGAACTGTCAAGTTTTCTGCTATGCAGGTGCCAAGATAAAGAGACATACAAAAAAAAATCAAAGCAAACAAACAACAAACAAATGAGAGTTATATGTAAATGTAAAAGAGCTACCATTATTCCTATAGTGGGAGTAAATGGTTAAAGATAAAAGATATTTCTTCTGTTGAGATTTATGCCAGCTTTATGTTGAGTTATTCCCGCAGCCTGTGCTGAGCTTTGCTGGAGGACAGGAGGGGATGGCAGCCCTTGGGGAGTAAAGCTGACGCCTCCTTGGTGAGACCACACAGAAAGGTGGAGGGTGGTGCAGGGCTCAGGTGTCCTCCCTTTGGGATTTCCATCTTGGAAGATGTTTCACCAGAGGCAGGGGCTCAGCAGATGCTGGAAAATGGGATGTGTTGGGTTCTTTAGCTTGACCTGCAGTTTGTGCCCTGCCCTGGGCTGGTGCTGCCTTCAGTGGTGCCAGAGGAGGAGCAGCACCTGTAAATCTTCTCTCACTCATCTTTCAGGCTCTTCTAGATAGTCCCTAAAGCAGAGAAAGCCAAAATCATAAAGGCAAAGCTGAGTTTGTATTTCTGCCTCAGGTGCTGGGTTTTCCAGTAGCACTGGTAACCCTCATCACCACAAAAACTAAAGCACAATGCAAGGGAATACATTTCCAAGGAAGCCTGGAGACACTGAAGGGTACATAGGTCATTTCTGTTCACTGGGAAAGGAAAAAAATCCTTTTTACTTTCTTATGTTTCTGTGGCTGTGAATAATATCCTTGTCTCACACTTTGTCCACAAGAAAAAAAAAATACAGCAAATATATGACAACATTTTATTAAAATATATGCAAAATTAGTAAAAGGGAGGGGTGGGAGGGAAGACCACAACAACCAAACCTATCCTGAGTTTGCAAGGATAAAGCCAAATTAAAATAATTGAGTTATCAAAAAAATACTAAAATAAGCAAAAGGTGGGTAAAATTTTTTTGAATGTGTGGGGACATGTGCTTGGATTTAAACAAAAAGTAGGATGTTGAATGGAGTGTGTGAATGAAGGATCATCTGGGCTGGGGGATGAAGTCTGAACACTGTGGGAGGTGAGTAGTGAGGTGTTTCTCTTAATTTCACTGTTTATTTTTTAGTTGAAGTTGATTGAGAAGTGGTAGTGAGACACTGGAATTCCTGTCCTCCAGAAAGGGAGAAATAAATCTCTGATCCCGATGGCTTCCAGAGGTGGAGGAGCACCCTGGGGAAACAGGTCTGAGCAAGGGGCACAGTCCTGATCCAAAGACCAAGATTCAGGTCTGGCTCAAAATTTAACATGTTGATTCAACTGAGTTCAAAACAGTCTTGTAGGAATTTGGACTTCATTTGAAGACTTTGGCTGAGATTCTGAGAGTAACATCCGTTCATGCATTGTGGTGTAGTTCATGTGACACCAGGGGCTTGGGCAATTAAGGCTATTTTCAGGTTTAATTTGTGTGATTTAGGTTGTTCTCCTCCAAATTTCCTGAGAAGGAACTGGATACCTTAAGGAAAATATACATTCACTGAACTCTCCAACTGAGCTACCAATGGAGGGCATAAGAAAATCAATTTGGGTAATCAGTAAAACCCCAAAAAGGGGGATTAGTCACCAAACTCTGTCTATCCAAGAGTGGGTATCAGAAGAAGAGCTGGGTGAATTAAACAGCAAGGATGTTTTTAGGAACATTTCCTTTAGTAGTAGCTTTTTTCCCCTACCTTGTCTCAAGATCCCTCTCTCATCTGGTCAGTCCACCCCAGAGGCCTTGGGCTGCCCATTTTTCCCAGTGTTTGTTTTTCATTTGCTTGGCCTTTACTTTGTGTAGCAGAAAATCATATTAGACCTCACCATTCCAAGAGTGTTCTTTATAGATGTGACATTTCTGCCTCAGCTTTCTGATAAGAGAACATTTGGCAGCAATCGTATGCATGGAGGTGAGTTTTAAGCAAATAGTAGAGAGTATTCATGGGAAATGAATGTCAAATTTGTAATTATCAGTAGAAATAATGTTCCTGACAGTTACATCCATCTGAGCAGGGAATAGAAATGTACTGTTTAAATTACATGTATGACCCAAAGAGCTGACACTTGAAAGAACTATGGTTATAGCTCTAAAAATACTGACTGCTGCCTGAGCTGCAGCCTGCATGCAATGATGGGATTTGCTCGTGGCTGGGAATAGTGACCGTGCCAACACAGAGTGAAATTAATTCGATAAATTCTTTCCTTTGAGATAAGAATCCAGGTCTGGTGAGTAGAAGCCAAAGAAGCTGCAATTAAATCTCAGATCTCATGGGTAACTAGCAGCACATTACCTAAATCTCTCCTGGTATTTGTGGCACTGGTAGGGATCAAATCAATTGCCCTCATGTATCTTTAATGATGCCTTGGGATGAGCAGCCCCCAGCATTTACTGCCTTCAGCACTGGGGGCAACTCCATAAAACTTAAGCCAGGCTTTGGGTGCCAACACAACATTAAATCCTGGCTGGATTTAAAATCAAGTGGGTGTTGTGGAGCTGAGAGAGGCACGTGAGGTAAGATTCCCATCGTGGCTGGGAAATGGGAGGCAGTGCAGGGAGAGGGAAGGAGTTGTGGCACAGGCATGCTGTCAGCATATGGAACTCACCTTGGGAGCACCTGATGGTGCACCTGGAAGTGATGGCACATCAACACCACGGAGTGGAGCCACGTTCCAGCATGGCTACATAAAATTTTGTGAAGGAAAGCAGCAAAAATATCAAGAATAAACTCCCATGTCCTTCCAGGTAGAGAAGATGAAGCTGTTTGGCAGCTCAACCACCATTTTGGGCTCACTGAGGAAATGGAAAAAAACCCAAACAAGCCAATCAAATGTGGATGATTGCTTTTGATGCTAGGAAATAAATTAAACAGGGCATATACTCCACTTCCACTGCTCAGTCCCAAAAGCCCTTCCCCAGGCAAGGGAAGGGATATGTGACAGCCAGATCCAGAAACACCCCCCAGGTTTGGTTTAGGGAATTTGTTCTGCAGGCAGTAGGAGATGTGGAGGTGTCTGACATGTCTGACCAAGAGAAAGCAGTTCAGACCCCCAGAGAGGCCACACCAGTGCTCCAGTGGGGTTAACTGAGGAAATGATGGCCATAAAAATGTGTTTGACAAGACAGTGACCAGAATGGAGGGTAATTAACAGAGCAGAATTAGGTGGGACCCAGAGAACTCCTTCACCACAAAGCTCAACCCACTAACCTGCATATCAGTGGGCATTGCTGTAGAGTTTAATGACAAAAGGGATGTTCATACTCTCAAGTTGGAGTAACAATTCTCTGACTGTATGAAAACACAACCCAGCTTCCTTCCTTGGCATGAGAAGGAGTTAGGGAGCAATCCATCAGATTGTCCAGCTCAGCTAATAGAGAGATGCTCCTACCAATTCAGGACAGATACTTGCCCCTTGCTGTCGTTAAATCAGGCACTACATGAAAGCTGGAGCTTCCAAATAACCCAGAGGAAAAAAAAAAAGCGCCAATTCCAGGTGTTCCAAAGCCAAAGCAAGGAAAAAGCAGCAGGTAAGGCAGAATTCTGCTTCTCTTCAGATGCAGAAGACTTCTGGGACAATTCTCCTCCAGTCACATGACAAAAATTCATTGGGAGCTTCCTAAGAAATCTGCTTTTTAAATTATTCAAATTTAGACTCACCAGCCGGTGTGGCAGAAAGCAAAAGACGTCAGCAAGTCTTATTAACATGCTGATGCTATGGCTTCAGGAGTGTGCAGAATGTCCATTTGGATCAGGGCTAAGAGCACAGCATGAAGTTGCCATGGAAACGTGGGGAGGCAATTAATTAGCTATCACATGGAATCATCAGGAAGAATCTGGACCTCAGCAGCTTTGGCCTCCTCAGAAGCAAAGGGCACAGCCCCAGAGACCCCTCAGCCAGGCCCAGTGACCCCTGCACAGCTCCAAGAACAACCACATCCTGGAGCAGAAATGTCCTCTTGAAGGGATGAGAAGTAGGTGGACAAGAAAGAGGAGGGGGCAAGCAGACAAAGGATGGAGATAATTCCCCTTTTTCTTGCCCCTTCCCTTCCCAGGAAGCCTGGCTGCTCTTGCATAGAAGAGCACAAGAGATTTGCTGCTTTTTGAGCTGACAAGCCTTATGCCAGTGACCTCGAAGATGTCAAGAGCAGCCCCAAGGCCCTGGCAAATGCAGTTAATGGAGTTTGCATCTTCTAGGGTGGGCTGCACCTGGGCTGAGGGAGCTCCAATGCTCCCCAAAGCCATCCTGCTCCCTAAAGCCATCTCAAGCCATGCTAAACCAGGAGTCCCTTTCCCCAAAGAGAAACATGGGCAAGTAACAGAGGCTTCTTGGCCACTTGCCCAGCCTCCCTTCAGAGCCAGAATCCTGTAAGCAAGCTGTGATGGACTTCAGCTGCCATGGGTGGGATGTTCTTTTTAGCTCTTTAGCCCACGTGCTGAAGCGTGGCTCAGGAGGACGTTTGGCAGATGGTGCCTCCTGCACAGGGCTGCAGCAGGATGCCCAGCCTGGCTGCTCAGCCCCAGGGATGCAGAGACACGCTGGGTGCCAGTCCCAGCTCCCTGCTCTGCCTCCTGAATTCTCTTGAGGAATTCATCCTCACTGAAAGGAGGAAATGGCACAAGGAGGAGGTGCTGCAAGTCTGAGAGTGGAGACACACCAGGATGGTCTGTGGGTGTGTGTTTTGGGGAGAAGCTGAAGGGAGGCACAGCAGACAAGGCATAAGGAGGTCATGGGGGGGCATTTCCATGGTCTTTCTGCCTTGGAAAATTTGGAATCATAGATTAACCCTGTTGGAGCCAGTCAGATTATAGACTTCTTGTCCAAGAATGCACATATAAATCAGCTCACCCTCGCGATTTCTCTGCCGCAATCTAAATCTTCTAATGTCATAAGAATAATTATTCATCTGTGAATTAAATAAATATAGAAATCACTGAGGGCTAAAATACTATATAAAAGCCTTATTGGACACTTCAGTCCTTTCTCCTGAATTTTAAACTGGAACAAGATTGGTGCTTTGTACCAATACATTGTTCAACCAAATCTTCCTTCAGTGTAACAAGAAAAAAGGCAAATTACCCAAGTCCAGCCAAATGTTCCTTCAGTGTAACAAGGAAAAAAGGCAAATTACCCAAGTTTCTGCCCCTTGGATATTAAAGGGAGCAGCCCCAGGTATTGTTACCATCTTTGTGTCCCCATCCTGAGCATTTATCTGTAGAGCAGTGCTATCTCCAGGTGGCTCCTGTCCACATCCAGCACTTGCTTGTAAGCCAGGAAGGAAATTTTGACCTTGTGTAGAGCCCTTAAAAAAAACAGGTTCCTCCCCAGGAGAACTACAAAAGGTATAGCTGGAAAAAAATCACCACAGCAGCAGAATCTGTGGAGGAGCGAGATCTGGTGAGGTGACCCTGAAGAGATACAGGCAGGCACAAAAGACATTGGAATACTGACCCCAGTGCCCAGGGAGGACTCCTTTCACTCCCCCTGCCCATCTCGTCTCTCATCACCTCCTCATTTCAGTTTTGGCTCAGTGATGAACAAAGCCAGCCCATTAGATATTTATATATACATATATATAACATACATCATGCAAGCAGAGCTTAAAATAATATTTTAATGCTGAAAAAGTCAAATAAATCAAACTGAACAAAAGAAAGCAACATGAGATGGGAAAAGGACGCCAGCTAATTTTGTTTATTAGGGATGTTTTTGCCAGTGATAAATCTCTGTGAAATACCTTAATTTTTAACTACACAAGAGCTTCCTGTAGAAAATGCCCAACTGAATCATTTGGCTGAAATTTTAGGTAAAGAATTCTTGACTGACAAATGTGGGAGGGGTATTACTTTTTGAGAATCTGAGTTATCCCTGTGTTTTAATACTGTCAATCATGTTGTCTAGAACATAGATTTGAACAGGAAAGAGAAGTTCAGCTGGGGTGATTTTCCAAGATGCTGGCACATCTCCTCAAACAGGGTATGCCAAGGGGAGCTGAAGGTCAGGAGTTCTCAAAGCTGCTGCCAGGAACAGAGGAAAGAACGCCTGGATTTTGGTGCTGCTGAATTCAAGTGAGGGAGCCAAGAGACTGACTGTGACATCAGAAACACAATTACACCTTCTGTGCTTCTAGATGCAGGTTTTTGTTAAGTATTGATATGTGTATATTATTTATCTTTTACCCTATTAACAGGCATTAATTTATCTATTAATCTACATTTTGAGGGCTCTGTGACAATCTGAGTCTCATTGTGCTTTTTCCTGGGCATACACTGAATTAATACAAGGTTACCAATTACACAGGCATAGTCAGTTTAGGACTGTTCTGACTTTAGAGGTGAGAAAAAGAAGTCCAAAAAGGACAGAGAGTGACTTGCTATGGCAAAGCCTGCACAGGACTGTGAGCAGAGTCTCTCTGGAATCTCAGGACTAAGCCTGAGCTTTGTATGGAGGTGAGGAGAATGTCAGGGTGGGAATATGTCGCTGCTGAGGCAGGGATGGGAATGAAGAGACTCTATCTTTAGAAGGCAAAGAATGATCTTTATTCAAAAGCACCTCTCTCTTTTATAGAGAACATCATGAACATTAATTTCGTTGGTCTTAAAAGCATTTCATTTGTTTGGTACACTGGACTTAGGTCAGTGTGGAAGAACATACCTGTTAACAATATGAACAGAAAACAAGATAATTGATTGTTTACATTCCTCTCGGACTTTTTCCCAGGCTTAGCCTGGCAGAAATCTTTCTCTTGTTCTCTCTGACTGAACTGAGGATATCCACAGGAATGGTTATTCCAGGTGTGCTTTATTTCCACAGCCAGTTCCTGGTGTCTGACTGCCCCACTCACACAGGCAGGGGCTGACCTTGGGAAGGAAGTACAGTGATGTGTGCCACGATGTGGTTTTGTTTCAGACCTCTGACATCCCAAATGCTCAGGTCCAGCCTGAAAGACAGTCAACACCTGATTTTGGGGTAAAGGGACCCCCATGACAGAATTCCATGGAGATGAAGCAATCCTTATTTCAGCCTGTTTTCTGGAGCAGGCCCCTTGACTTTGTTCAGCATCTCCCTCTCTGTGGGCTGTGCCATAGTTTAGGACTGAATCTCATTCTGCCATGTGGTGACAGGATTCCATTCTACAAATGTCAGGCATCTAAGGGCTGAGATCTGGCTTTCAAACTTCCCTAAGACATTTAGACTCAGGGTTCTGTTAGGATTCATTCCAGGGTGAGAAAGAAAAACCTGGATATTGCCTGAGTTGGATTTAGACACTAATTTTCTGACCTTTTGTGTTTTTACAAGCTACTCAATTAAGGTAGATCACTCCTGCCTCACTCCAGGATACTTGTGAACTACCTCCAGACTTTCATTCCCTCTTGATATGAAAATCTAATCATGTTCATTGCTCAAAATCAACTCTGGTTGAAGACTAATGCAAAAAGGCTCAGCTTAAGCAAGCAGCTTGTCAATAGACCTGGATTTAGGAGGATTAGTGAAGGGCTCAGTCCTGCAAGGTGCTGAGCACAATGAGTTGCAAAACTGGGGGTCTGAACGTGTGTGGCAGATGCATGAAAGTCAAAGGGACTGTTCAAACCCCTCAGAGTTAAGACAATGCCCATACATGATTTTGGCTGGAATTCAGAGCTCTCAATAACTGGTGCAGGGAGAATCCCAGATCTCAGGGCTGAAAAGGCCCGGGAGTCCCAAGATGAAAAACCCGACTCGCCAGCCTGAATGAGTTTGTTCATCTGAGCAGCTGGGGGGTGAGGTGAGCCTGGGAGCTGTGATGGAAGGGGCACAGAGCCTTCCAGCCCGAGGTGAGCCACCACCTTGCACCCAGCAGCCAGCCAGGGGCACAGCACCTGCCCAAACGAGCACTGATTGCATCATTTCTTAATGAGAATTAATATCTCTGACGTAGCACTGAGGGAGCTCAGCCGCTTACCAAGACCCCAGAGGAGCTGGCATTTTACTGAGATGGAAGAAAAAGGAGATCTGGTGTCACAAAGTCTCCCAGAAGAGCACTAATTAAGAGGAAGATGCATGTGGCACCATCTGAAGTTCCCTGTGGGTTTTCAAGGGTCAGCCCCATAAAGATGGACCAGTCCCTCATCTGTTTTTTAGAGGTTTTTTTTTTTGCTGCCCCTGGAAATGTTGGACAGGAGCCATTGCTTTTACATTTCAGTATAATTCCATTCAGAAAGTATTTTTATACCTCTTTGATATCTTTATAGAGTGAGCAGCATTTCCTTCAGTTCAGCATTACTTCTGCATTTATTACAGGATCCAGTTAATAAAAATAAAGGCCAACAAATTCAGAACAAGAAATAACAGAATCCAACCAGATGACACAGACAGGACAAACTCATGCTCTAAAAAGTATTTGTTTAAAACAAGAAAGAGGGCAGAAATAGATATTGAAAGAGCTGCCCATGGTCACAGTTAGGCAGTGACAGAGGGAAAGGAAGGGAAATCTAAAAACAGATCTCTTGCAGACAGCTGTGGTTGTACCCATCCCATGTCTGTGGTTTTCAAAGCCTGTACCTAAAGGAGCAACAGTTAACTGGGAAATTTAGGCTTTGTTGGCAGGGTGAAGGGAGCTAAGGAACCAGAACCACATCTACTGTGTGACTAGCTGTGGAATAGCTCACCAGTTGTGGAAAAGCTCCAATTTATTTGAAATATCAGGCATTGGCCCGAGGCAAGGTATTTCAGACCAGGGTACCCAGCTGTTCTAATGGCCCTGGCATATTCTAACTTTCTCTGCTCTCCTGTAAAACAATAATGCCATTTCTGCCATCGTTATGCATCACAAATCAATCTGGCTGCTCATGAACAGCTCTGACCTGAATCTGTCACATTACAGCAACCTCCTGTAGGATTCCAGGTTTACAGCCATATAAGTGCTTTATTAGACATGGAAGGCTGTAATAAGCTGATTAAGAAGCCTTTCTTTCCCTTTTTTTTTTTTTCCCTTTAAAATACTTAACATACACTTTTCTGTCATCAGATCAGTACAAAATAAACCTGAAACTTCACCCAAAATACATTATGCAAAGAAATCTGTCACTATAAAAAGGCTGAACCACGCAGGACTCCCTGTACCAGCTCCTCTCTGCACCGCCTTGGCTGCATAAGAGGGAGTCCTGTTGTGGCAACTGTTAATTCTTTAAAAGCCTTGAGTCAAACCATCCTTTCTGTGATTCAGCTGCTGCAAGACACATTTTCTCCCTAGAAATGCAGCTTTCTGGAGCAATAGTTTCATTCCAAGAAAGGAAGTTCTAAAGTTAAATGGAAAGCAGCATTCTCAAAGTTTTGGGTAAAAGGCAACCTTCCATTTTATTTTGTCTCAGGAATCTCAGCACAGGTTTCTTGATGGGAAACTTTGGTGAATGATTTAAGAGGCAAGGGCTTCTCAGATAGGTTTTGATTACTTCATGCCAGATGAGACAGAACCAGCCAAATGCTAAACTGGAAATGAAGTGTTTCAATAATTTCCCATTACAAACGTCAACAAAAATGATATTTTGCTGAATTTGCATTTCTGTAAGAGAAAACTGTTCAGCTGGGGAAAAATGAATTGGTCAGCTCTATCAGCAGAGAGTGAGTTGAGAAGTGAAGTTCATCCCATCTGGGCTAATGGGGTGTGAAAACTTGGCCTGGCTGAGTGCATGTAGACCTTCCTTAGTGCTCCTGAGAGGCTTGGGGGAAGGAAGGAGTGATCCTTGATTGCTCTGCCTCCTGCCCACACAGCTGGGATGTGCTGCTGCAGGCAGGCACAGGGCGTGAAAACCCCATGGCGTTGCTTCCTGTATTTCCAACTCCCACCCTGATTATCAGGCAAAAGCTGCCCTCCATCACACATTCCCACGGCTAATGCTCCAGGGAGGGAATTAGCGATGAGGACAACTCATCACACCTCACCCACACTGGCCACTGCTCTAGAAAATGATTGTGTGTGTGTATTTTTTCACCTCAGTGGACGTAGCAGGGTTGTGTCCCAGCCCTGCTGGCACATCTCGGGGATGGCTGGGTGTGGTGGGAAGGAAGGAGCACAGTCTGTTCTGCTAGTGGGGAAGAACTGCCCTGGATAGAGAGAACCAAGCCTGGCAGACATATGGGTACCCAAAATAGACCAAGCAGCAAAATTCCCTGCACACTACAGCAGTGTGCAACTGGGAGGGAACAAGGTGGCTGCTCCAAAAGGAGCTGGCTACCCTGTGGGATGTGATGGCTCTGGATATAGGACCTGGGAGCAGGATGGTGCCACAAATGGCCAAGCAGAACAGCGTTTTTGCAAAACAGAAGACAGCATTGTGAAGACACCTACAGTATTTTACTCTACAAGTTGGAGCCCAACTTTGAAGGCAGAGGAGGTATTTTGAGTGTCACATTAGAGCCATTGATGGTGGCAGGGTTTTGCAGTGTGTGCTCTGCAATCAGGGGACAAAAGCCCCAGATATTTCTGGTAATCAAAGCCCATCTTTTAAATCAGTTATTGAGTTTTTCCTCTTGTCGCAATCACTGCCCAGCACAAGCTGAATTACAGTGTTCTTTATTAACCAGCACTGCTTGCTTCACCTTAATTAGTGCAGACCACTGGAGTTAAGGTGAATGAGGTGAACATTAGATGCAATTTTATCATTGATGTTGAAAAGACAACCAAACCTCAACTCCTCTCTCTGTGAGTACCTGCCTTGCCTTTGTGAGATGATCAATAGCCCTTCCACTGGAGGGGGTGGGCAAAGCACCTTTCAGAACTGATAATTGTGCAGGATCCAAGTGTTTTCTAATAAAATCTTTCAAAACCTTCACAAAATTTCTACTGAAGGCCAGATTTCCTGGGACACCTATAATTATTCAGAGCATAAGAGAGAGATGAGAGTTATTGGCCTGTTTCACCTAAAGAGGGCCAATTCAAACAAGGGACCAGAAAGACCAGGACATGGATAATCAAAGGAGAATGAAAGAAAAGAAATGATAATAATAAATAAGAATAAAAGAACAAAGATCAATATCTTGAAGAGGGAAAAAAAGCATTTAATTTTACACAAACCATAAAGCGTACACACATTCTGTGATTTCCCAGAGGTCTCCTAACTGATTCTATTTTCTTGTAAAACCCACATCTTTACACACCACATCCCCAGCTCCTGTCTTTGCAATACAAATGTACATCCAGACTGCAGGACACCCCGAGAGATTTATTCCCATGATGCTGCTCTTCCTCTTCTCTTTTTTTCATGTTCCAAAGTCAAATATTTATCTTTTGGCATCTTCTATGCTTTACTTTGATTCCTGAGAGAGAGAAAATTCCTTTTCCTTGCCCCCATCTGGAAAACCATGAAGGCAGAGGCACTGTGGCTCTCAGTGAAATGGCCAGCAGGATGCAGGGAGACAATCAAATTCACACAGCAGATGGGTAGATGGCTCCAAAATTATTGTTTTCCCCAAATTATGGCAACATGTCAACGTATTGACACATTCAAAAGCTTGGCATCCTGGCAGGAAAAATGCTAATTCAGGTTGAGGAAGATGCTGGGACATCTTCCCTTACCTTTGAAAAGATCTGTTTCAAATTCACAGCTCATGTATTATGGTATAGTGTGGTTTGTGCTGAATTATTTTGAAGATCTGGCCCTTTCTAGAACAGTAGAGAGCCAAAAAAAGTGTTTTATACACAGTAGAGTTAGTGCATCCCAGGCTTTGTCTACAGCTTTAGAGATGAATGGCTGTGTGAGGCCTGTCCTAAGTTTATCCTGATCCAAAGCTGTTTTCCTACACCTAAATTTGCTGGACTGTTGTCCAGACTGTGAAAATTATTATATTTATCCCATCTCTTTGCTGACAAAGTGTGACATGGATAATTGGTGAAGCTCTAGGGCAGAGTGTGCAAAAAGAAAATTAAAAATCCAGTGATGTCCCCCTCTCCCCTGACTGGCAAACACACCCAGGCCCCTCAGGCAGCTCTGCCTGGGTCTTCTGCCTCTGAAGGAGCCACTGCTCCTGCCCCATATGGGACACCCCTGTCTGTGATGTTCCAGCCAAAGCTGTGTCCTCCTGGCCCCTCTGTTTTTTGTTTATTTTTAAACTTGCTGGCCTGGAGAAGCTCAGCTTATCATCCTTCCACCTCCTGTGAAGGGGAAAGGAGACAAAAAAAAAAAAAAAAAAAAAGGAAAATATGAAAAAACAATCAAAGAAGAGGGAAAATACCCACTTAGCAATGACTGGAGATCTCCTCAAATACCCAGACAAGCATCAGACTTTCCGAGGTGCCTCAGTGAGAGCAGGAAGGACTGGAGGTGGGAGAAAAAGGGAAAGAAAAAAGTCCTTACACTGAAAACTCACTTGAAAGAAGCCAGGGAAGGTGGGTCTGAGCCAGGCTGCAGACGCTGGTTTGAGCTCTGCTTATCACTCGGTATAGTTCAGGGAGCTTCCAGGTGATTGCTCTAAAAATACCTTATCTGCAAAGGTTAAAAATAATTTCCTCCTTTCTATTTATTGACCTCTCTCTTTACTGTTATGACGTCCCATTCCCAAGCATCTTCCAAGGATTTAAAAATAACAATCTGTCTTTCTTCCTCCCCACCTAATTTGATTAATGTACACAGCTCTGTTTAATTTGGTATGTGTGGAAAATGAAGACCTGAAAGATGAGCATTGCATCACTGGTCTGACCTCCCAGAGGAGTGAACAACACTCCCTGCACACTGTCCCTGGGTAATTCAGTGAATCCAGTGAGTTTTGGGTGATTGAAATATTTGAATCACCCTGCACACTGTCCCTGGGTCAGTCAGTGAATTCAGTGAGTTTTGGGCGATTGAAATATTTGAATCACCCTGCACACTGTCCCTGGGCCAGTCAGGGAATTCAGTGAGTTTTGGGTGACTCAAATACGACCCGCTGTCCTTGGAGCTGCTGCTTTGCTGCTAAGGGAAAGGGAGACACCCCAGCTGGAGGGCAGAGCAGAGAGGGCAGCAAACCACGATCACTTCCTTTGTACGTGGATTAATGGCTGTACTTCAACAGCTTTTCCTGCTGTGCCTTCTCCTTCTGTGTGCATGGCCCAATGTCTTCACAGAATGGGGCAGGCTGGAAGGGATCACAGTGGAGTCACCTGGCACAACCTCCCTGCTCAAGCAGGGTCATCCTAGAGGTCTTCTCAGACCTTGTTTAATTGTTGTCTCTCGCACTGTGAAGTGTGTGAGACAACACACACTTCTACATTTACTTCTTCATGGTGATCTGCTGGCAGCAACAGGAAGAAATCTTCAGCTCCTCGGGGAGGATGAATTCCACAAGGCTGCCACTCCAGACTGAATTGTTTCTTTAAGGCACCAGAGAGCTCCTTTAGACATGGAGTTACATAAGGAGAAGGCTGTGCCTGTGGGAGCCCTCAGGTGCAGGCGTGGAAGGAAGGGCTGTGCAGGATGTCTGTCCTGGTTGGATTTGGAAGGACAATTCAGAATTACACTGTTCAGCCTTTGCTAGAGACAGGGTATTATTTAGCAAGAAATAGTATCAAACACAGGGGGAAAAGAGTCCAGCAGAATGGATACAGATGCACTTCATTTAATTTAGTACTTTCCTGCTCCTCACTCTGTGATTGGGGACACAGAGAACAGCAGCCACTTCGTGCTGCAAGCACAGCTTTTTATAAGGACTTTGCAGTACCTTCTGCCCTATTAACACTTGCTGTATTCTACTCCCAGGCTTAATTATTCATCTTATACCCAAAAGTGCAGCAATGATTAAACTGAAGAGCAGTTAGGCATTTTCAAATTGAAGAAATGCTGCAGTGGTGGAGAGACGTGTGTTTCAAGGGTATGAGTTTGTCCCTCTCTCCGTGCCCAGATCTCCTCTCCACTGAGCTCTGCCTGTGTTCCTCCTCTGCTCAGCCTTTAAAGCACCTCTCTTTGTTCCCCTTTCTCCCCTCATCTCACAATTACGTCTTTTAGCTCTCTCATGCCATTACCTTTCCCCTCTGTTGATTTGCCTCTGCAGCTGAATTTCCTCTAATGCTCTCTCTGCAGGCTTGGATCAAAGCCCATTGAAAACAACCGAAATTTTCTTACTGGCTGTAGGGAGATATTGTTGAAGGAAGGAAACATTAAGAATAACAAAATTGAACTGCAGTTTTCTGTCTGTGGATTAGGGATGGGTCAAGTGACTTTCTGTTTCCAACAGCCTTTAATTTCTCTGACTCCATGAAACTTGAGAAAATAATTTCAGCCCAATTTTTGAAGGGCAAAGATGTGCAGATTCCAGGAGAAAGCACAAAACAGTCCTTTGAAGGGCCATTAACTGAGAAGGAAGTCTTCTCACCTTGCTCTAATCGTGGAAATAACTTGAGACAAATGCTGGTGACACTGAGGATGGCTAACTTCTGCCACCACGAAGTCAGCCTTTCAGTTTAACTAGTCATTTAAGACAGAAAGAGACTGTTACCTTTGGAGAATGACTCATCCCACCCACTTCAGACACTGTACATTAGAAGAGGTGACTCATGCTCTGGAGATTCCTCCTGTTCTCCTCACAGCCTGTACAAGAGGGCTGGATCACTTGCTTAGACTTTTAAACTTTTACACGACTAAACCTGGGTAAAATTAATCGTCCCTCAGCTGAAGACACACAGCTCTTTCTGTGCTTCACAATAAGCACTGTGATGGACACCAGAGCACTGCTGCTCTGTGACCCTGCAGGATGGACCTCCTGTCTTGTCCTAACCAGGAATTGATGCCCAACAAACAGGCAGCTCAGGAACAAGCTAAATCCTCCAGAGGGACAGCAGGAATTCCTTCTGTGCTTCCTCCTGCAGAGCAGTAGGTGGACACTCAGTGTCCAGCTTCATTTCAAAAACCTCTTTCTTCTCTTTTGCTGCCCCACTTGGACATTGCACCCCTGTGGTGCCTTAATTTCATTGAGCTCCTCATCCTTTGTCACCTCGTTCTATGTTGATGGCTCAAACAGGTTTGGCTTCATGTCCCCAACTCAACTGGGATATCCCAAGATGCTGGGGCAGGTGGGAACAGGGTGCAAGATCTGGTTTTGTTCTCCAAATGTCCCTCCAGCTGGACTGTGGTCACACTCCCTGTCTCTGAGTGGAAGGATCCAGTCCAGAACTTGACACAAATACTATAGCACAGCCAGTCCTCTTCTGAAAGAGCATAAGAGCAGTGCCCAGACTTTTTATTTCCAGAAAATCACATGATGGGAACACAGTTAGGACTTGCTCCTGCTCTCTCTTGCTCATAGCTTCTCCATGCATTTTTGTTGAGGGCTGCATCAGTATATTCCTTTCTAGAACTGATCTGAAGACAAATGCACACAAGCTTTCCTTGCCTTCTCACTGATATCTTGGAGGCAAGGCTCCAGTTTTAACCATATGACACAACAAGATAAGCCCTATAATAAAAAACAAACAATGCAAGGCCAGCCCTGGGCGTCCGAGCAGTGATCTCTGTTTGTTCAGCATTTTCCCAGGAGGTTGTGGGAGATACCTGTGAGTGAGGCTGAATGCAGAAAGCCAACTTTGCTGGAGCAGAGAGCACAGCATTCTGGGTTATTAAACCATTTGTCTTCTGTGGGAACCCAGGGCTTCCCTCTGGCTGCCCTGGCAGGTCTGGGACCCTGGCAGGGGTCAGGAACCCCCCTGGACAGAGCCCCCAGAGACACTGGCTGTGATCCCTGGCCATGGAAAAGAGTTTTCAATCTTACAGCATGAATTACCAGCTCTGAGTGTTTGATATAAGTAATAATTAAGTGTGGCATGGGTGCAAAAGTAAAATTTTAGGATTCTAGATGAGGGGTCCAAAGGGGACAAGCTGGAGGAAATTGGGTGTGCCTTGTCCTTTTTCTCCTTCTTCATGCCCTCCATGTCTCACTGTGGTGTTGGCATTTTTCTGTTGGTTCAGGCTGGGGACACACTGTCCAACGTAGGTGACAGATATTGGCACGTTCTTGTAAATCCAGCCCAGGGAGTTTCTGGTATTTAATGTTTGTCACATCCCACTGAGGGCAGAGCCCCACACGCTGCCCTGCAGGACAGAGCTGGGCAGGGCAGCAGAACATGTGAGAGATAAACAGAATAAACAACCTGGAAACCAGCACAGACCAATTATGGCTTCTGCTTTGGCAGCAGGGCTGAAAGAGACTTTCTACAATCTCGGGATCATCAATACCTCAGATTCCAACAGTCTTCCAGCCCTGGGAAAGGAGTTTGCTACAGGAAGTCACAGGTGGGCTGAGTTTGTGCATCCTGAGCCTGTTTCTCCCCATTTGCTGCATCCCCTGGCGTGGCTCCCTTGTGGCACGAGCACCAACTCCTGCTGAGAAGGGAGCAGGGACTGAGAAAGGCAAAAGAAGGATGTGCCTGACGGTTTTTGAAACTGTCTGGCTTTTGTCTGTCTCATCTCCAGA
The DNA here is from genome assembly GCF_050655825.1 of Lonchura striata. NCBI lineage: Eukaryota > Metazoa > Chordata > Aves > Passeriformes > Estrildidae > Lonchura > Lonchura striata. Next base: position 5,220,616 of record NC_140719.1, on the reverse strand, counting down.
TCTCCCCCCAACAGCATTTTTTGGTTGTTCATGATAAGTTGAGGATTTTTGTTTTTGGTTTTTTTTTTCAACATAGACTTAGAAGAAGAGTTAATACTGTCAAAAAATTCACTTTTGGAGTAAACTATATTCTCCATGGCATGATAATACAATATGCTGTTAAATTCTTTCACTCAAGAGGGAATAAAGGATATTTGAGCATAAATGCATTATCCACAATCCACAATAGCACAGCCTATACCCCTGTGGATAATGCCATTAGTGCTACATTTCAAATTAAAAAGCATATGCTCTTCTTTCAAAAACAAGGGAGTGCTGCCCACTGCCTTCACTATGCTAAGAACAAAAGCTTTTAAAGTGATAAAACAGCATTCATTTGATAAAAACAACCATCTGTATCTGATTTAGATAAGTGTTCATATTTAAAGACAAATTGCTGTTTTGGGAAAATTAAATACAAGTGGGAAGGTTGACTTGATCTGGCCACAAATTGGTGTCTGCTGTCCCCAGCAGCACTAATCCAAATCCTGACAATAAACCCTGACCTTGAACAGCAAGTCTTGTGCAAGGGCTCTTTAAATAATTTTCTTAAAGCCCTTCAAATAAACATATTCCCAAACTCACCCTCTGCCTTCCCAACTTATTAGTCTGTATTAGTCAAAGTGGGTTGCTTATTAAGGGTTTTTTTATATCTTCAGAATAATTTGGAAAGACACCAAGCTCTTAATGTACCAGATTCTCATAATGCAATGTGATATTAACAAACATCAAACTCCATCAATGATCTGTGCAGCAGGCACCCTTAAAGCATGTAATTAAGATAACAGGAGATAACATCAGCCACGGAAAAAAAGAGAGCGGAGGAGGGAACACAAATGGAGTTTTTCTGAGGAGGCTGCATTGAGCTCGACCTTTTGAGGTCAGGACATAGCAGCAACATGGGAACACTGCAAATGGTGTGGTGGTAGTGCACCAAGCTGGGATGGGCACTGTGATCATCCTCAGAGCCACAGCAAGGAGCCCAGCCAGGATAGAAAATGAATATTCCCATACACACGGCTCCTCTTGGAAATGGTTGTGCAGGCTCTTGAGGAAAAGACTTCAAGTGTTACAACCTTTCCTTGATTTTTAAATTGGTGATGAATATAACAAAGGCAACAGGAGCCACTGTGAGTGCTTTTATCAGCAGGCCTTACAGGCTGTGCAGAGAGGGTCAGTATTATGAATTCCACACAAGTTATCTCCACTGCTCTATTCCCTCTGCCACTCTGCTGGGCACTCCCAAAGGTGGAGGTGCCCATGGAAGGGGTTGAGCTGCAGGGCAGGGCAGTGCTGGCAAGACACAGTGAAACCAAATTCAGTGCTATTATCACTTTGTGCTGCCAAGAATCACCAGAATCCCCCATCTGCCAGGCTATTTCTGCTCGCTCTAGAAGGAGAGAAGTGGGAACAGTACTTTTTTTCCAAAATGTTCCCATAGGCTTGGAGAAATGTTTGTGGCTGTGCACACCTCCTAATCTCTTTTCTCTGTTAAATGGCTGGATATTTTTGTGCTGGAAAGTGTGGATGTATGTGCTGTTCCTTTCCCTAACATAACATCCATGCACAACTGAACATTTATATTTAGCTGTTAAATTAGAAAAAAAATTTAAATCCCAGCATATCATGATAACAAGTTTATTTCCAACCAGAAGCTTCCATCCATTTGGGCAAAACTCACTGCATGTCAAGGCTGTAAGAGACAAGGCCAAATGCATATTTTAAATAACATCAGAGAAGAGAGTTTACACAGCATATTTCAGATGCATAAGTCCAGGCTAATAAACCCCCTTTCCCCACACAGAACCCCCAGTGTCAGGCAGAAAAGTAAACCAATTTGTCACTGCTGCTGCCTGGTGCCAGGATAAAAGTGTGTGCTATTCCCACCCCTTTGCCAGAGGTCACTGGATGAGTGCCTTGAAGCCTGTCTGACGGAAAACAAATGAGTTAAAACGTTCTAAATGGAACAGAAGGAGCTCTGTCGTGACTGGGGGGAAGGCAGGGGGATGATATCTTTGGGGGGAGCAGGACGAAAAGAGCTGTGCATGGTTCATGTGGCACAGGAGTGCTGCAATGGCTGCGCAGGGGGACGGCTGCTTCCAAGGACAAATGGATAATTCGTGTTCAGCCGGGGCGATGGTGAGACAGTGAGGAGCTCTGAATGCACTGATACAGCAATTACGTGAACTCCTGTCCTTGGGCAGCTGCTGAGGTTTCTTAGAAGTGCAGTTTTAGACAGCACTTCAAGTCTTTCCTCTGCAGCAGCAGGGATGCACAGAAAACGTGCTCCTGTGTGTGCTGGCAGGAGCAGGACATCTGCCTGGGCACACCATTCCCTCCTCCAGGGGTACAGTCAGGGACCACAGAGCCCTGACCTGACATGTTCCCTATTCTAACCCGCCCCTTCAGAGGGTGAGATTGGATAATAGGAAGAGATTCTCCCCTGTGAGGGTGTGAGGGTGCCCAGAGCAGCTGTGGCTGTCCCTGGATCCCTGGCAGTGCCCAAGGCCAGGCTGCACAGGGCTGGGAGCAGCCTGGGACAGTGGGAGGTCCCTGCCCATGGCAGGGGGTGGGAATGAGATGATCTCAAAGGTTTCTTCAAACGTTGTGTGATTCTGGGAGTCACAGGGGAAGACAGAGGGACACTTTGATGCTGATCCCATGTCAAATACAGAGGTGCTTTCCAGTGTTACGGGTAGCAAGAAAAACCATGAGTGTTTGTACTCTGGGGCTGTTGCCTGTAGTATAAATTAATCCACAAATTGCGCAACTGGGCTTATTTTCCTGTGCAGCTTGGACAAATTTATTTTATGGTCTTATTGAACTAGATCCTTCTTTTCATATCCCAAATGCATAGGGATGAGTCCAGCACTGCCTGTTTCAGCCAGCAGTGTATGCACAGCAGATCTCTGACAGTCTGCAGAGGAGAACAGCACAACAGATGCCATTTTGGCTGACCACAGAAACTGGGAAAAGGGCCCTGCAAAGCTGGAAGCCTTGCAAAGCTTACCAGCAGGTTCTACAAAGCCAGTGCTGTTCTCTGACCAGAATTGAGTGGGTACACACGGACACAGCTGTGGGCTGGGGGAGCTTTTTTTGCCCAGACTGATGCATCCCCACACTGCCCATGCTCAGCACTGAACCTGGGCACTGCACTGATTGACTTTTAGCCACAGGTTTACCAGGCTAATTTTGCTTTGTAAATTCTTTCTAATTTACTCGACGCATTCTGCCTTCCTGCGAGTTATCCTCTTACAGGGGAATAATTATTTGTGTTTATTTGCCAAACATCTTTGCATGGGATTATTTTTTTCTGTGCTATAAGTTGGTTGAGTTGTAAGGTTCTGTGGTTGCCTTTTTTGTTCTGTTTGTAGTCCATCCAGCACTTTGACTGGGGGCACACTGTCCCTCTGTGAGATATATCTATATATATAGATATAGATACATAAAATAGGCATTACATTGTCAGTACTCTGCATCCCATGTTCATGTTGTGCTGGTTGGTTCTGACACAACCCAGAGTTCCCATGCTGAGTATCAGCCACCTGATTTCATACACATTTCTGCATCAAAGCAGGTTGTTAGGGCTGAAGCTGAGAAACAAAGTCAAGCTCCTTCTAATTCCCCAGCAGTCATTTCCAAGCACAGGAAAAGGAGGTTCAGCCACTGAGCAAACAATAGCTGTATTAATTAGGCTGCTATATCTGGAAAGTATTTTGAGGTATTTTCTCATTGTTATTTTGTTCCTTTTTGTGGAATGCCTGTGCCTCGTGACCCCACCTGACATTCTCACCACCATCCTTGCTCTTTCAAGGTATCTTTTATTGCCAGACAAAGGGAGAAATATCTATTTGAATGTGGCACCAGATAGGCCATTGCTAACATCTCTACAATAGAAAAAGGCCCTGCAGAATAAAGCCATCTTTGGAATTATCAGGAAGCCAGGTGAGGGCTGAGAGGACTGAGGTGTTGTCACACGTGTCAAGGATTAAAGGTTGCCAGCCTTGGCTTTGGCCACACTAGGGCAATTCTCAGCTGGTGTAAACTAAAGTGCCTTCCATGAAACAGAAAAATATTGAACTATGTCTGTTATACCCCATGATTTCCTTGGAATTTCAGGGAACGTGTGATGGAAAGAGCCCTCAAAGGTCACAACATCCAGTCCCTGCTATCTTGGGCAACTGTTCCACGCAAGCCCACTCGAAATCTGATCAAGCTTCATCACAAAACCCATCAGGCTGCTGCTGCCACCCACTCCTTGCTGAAGGCCGTCCCAGAGCTTCCTTCCTCTGCGAGCTGCAAACCTTCCAGCTTTCAAACAGAATTTATTACGTGGAATCCATCCCGGCTTGCTTTCTGAATACACAAATTTAATCCAGCTTGGGGAGGAAGCAGAGGATGGTGGGGCTTCTTTGCATTCCTGTTGTTGCACAAATCTAGGAGAACATTCCCCTGGTGTGGGGAGCCTGCTGCATGGATGAAAGGTGGGGCTCAGCTTTCAGTTCCTGCATTTCCTCCTCTATCTGCAGGGAACTCACTGCACTATTGAGCTCTCTGCTGTTTCATTGCAGCCTTTCCTTTACAAATCACTTATTTCTTTTGTAGGCAGAGCTATTTCCTCATAGCAAGATTTATCTCAGGATAATTAGCTGGACAAGAGACATTATCTATTCCAGTTTGTCCAAAATCTCAGATTCACCACAGGCAATTCACTCACCAGGGTGAGTGACCACCAGGCCAAACTTGAACATGGTTAAATGCTGTGAACTCCAATGTGAGGAGGAAGGTGTGTTCCTTCTGCCTCATGCCCCCTGAGTATGTTGTGACCCTTTAACATACAGAATAAATCACACTTTATTCACTCAGATTAATTTAACTATGATATTTCATACTGGGTGCACCATCATTTTGACCAGCTGGGAACATGAGACAACTTTAACACCATCAGGAGCATAAAAGTCCTCTCAGTCTTAGCAGGTAAAAGCCTGATCCACTAGGACAACCTGAGCTCAGCTCCTCCTGAGAACAATGTGGTTATGTTTAGTCCAGAAGACTTCAAATCTTGGACACACATTGCTTTTCTCTCTGCATAGAAATAAACCATTTTTGACCAGCATTTTCACCTTGCTGAGTGTTGAAAATAGCAAAGAAAATGTGCTTTATAGATGTAAAAAAATCAGCTCATCAAGGAAGATTTCTCCAGAGGGATGTGATCAGAAGGGGAAATTCACTGCTGGACTTCCATTTGTCTGCAGAAATGATACCTTTATTTTTGCTAGGTTTTTTAGGACTAAAATGACAGTGATTAAGAGATTCATTTAGTAAGCTTGTGCTTCTTCCTTTCAGGCACACTTTCCCTGGAGGAGTTAAATTGGAAATCCAAGGAGGATTCTGAGGGTGGGGAGCTCAGAGGAGGTGTGGAGAACACATTTCAGCATCTCCTGAGGTGGCAGGTAGTGATTTCAAGTGGGGAAGCAGGAGCAGGGTGGAGGCTCTGATCAGCCCTGGCTGGCTTCCAGCTCTCGGGGCCCAGGAGTGGATGTAACCACGGACCCAACCCAGCTAAAAGAAGAAATTCTTCCCTGTGAGGGTGGGGAGGCCCTGGCACAGGTTCCCCAGAGAAGCTGCAGCTGCCCCATCCCTGGAAGTGTCCAAGGCCAAGCTGGACAGAGCTTGGAGCAACCTGGGATAGTGGGAAGTGAAAAAGAAAAATCTCTAAATCACAGCCCCAGAATGTTGAGTCACCAACCGGACCCAGCATCTGCAGGAGGAAGAAGTACAAACACTTTTTCCTATACCTTTTCTCCTTTCTTTGTCTTCCTCAGACTAATTCTTCATTTATTTTCTTCTTTTTGCCTTCTCTCTTTTCTCCTTCCCATAAACATTTCTTCTTCCAGCTCTATCTCCCGCAGCACAATTTTATATTAACACCATCTTATCCTCCTCTTCTGCTGTCTCACCTTTTCTGTCCTGATCTGAGATGGCAAATCCCATTCTCCAGCTGTACTCTTACTTTCACTCTTTATTCTTAAACCAGTTCAAGTGCTTACTCCTGTGTCAGAATCTGAGGTATTGATGATTCCGAGGTTGTAGAAAGTCTCTGTCTCTCAGCCCCGCTGCCAAAGCAGAAGCCATAATTGGTCTGTGCTGGTTTCCAGGTTGTTTATTCTGTTTATCTCTCACATGTTCTGCTGCCCTGCCCAGCTCTGTCCTGCAGGGCAGCGTGTGGGGCTCTGCCCTCAGTGGGATGTGACAAACATTAAATACCAGAAACTCCCTGGGCTGGATTTACAAGAACGTGCCAATATCTGTCACCTACGTTGGACAGTGTGTCCCCAGCCTGAACCAACAGAAAAATGCCAACACCACAGTGAAACATGGAGGGCATGAAGAAGGAGAAAAGGACAAGACACACCCAATTTCCTCCATCTTGTCCCCTTTGGACCCCTAATCTAGAATCCTAAAATTTTACTTTTGCACCTGTACTACACTTAATTATTACTTATATCAAATACTCAGAGCTGGTAATTGATCCTGTAAGATTGAAAACTCTTTTCCATGGCCAGAGATCACAGCCAGTGTCTCTGGGGGCTCTGTCCAGGGGGGTTCCTGACCCCTGCCAGGGTCCCAGACCTGCCAGGGCAGCCAGAGGGAAGCCCTGGATTCCCACACCAGTTCAAGTCCTTACTCCTGCTGCTTACCTGTCACAGTTTTTTCTGCCTGGCTTCAACGCTGTCCCCATCCTGGGCTCCAGGGACAGGGGATGCAGCAGCTGGCACCAGGAGTTTGAGCCTGGACTCAGGTGATGCTGCCTGCTTGGGCTCTTTGGGAGCCCTGCAAAGTGAGGCCACTTAACCAGGACAGAAGAGCACACCTGCCCCTAACAGGCTTTGAAAATTGACTGCAGATGCGTGAAATGGGTCAATAGAAATGAAACTGATGTCAGAGGTTGTCTTTATTTGACAATAAATTGCTTCCTGTGCTCGAATTTCTCTCTCAGCTGGGAGGCCCGTGGCTCTTGGCCAAGGAAATGGGCCCTGCAGCAGAGAGAAATGAGTAGACAGAACAGGGGACAAAAGCCAACAGGGCCACCAGCTGCCTCTACTTTGCAGGTGACCCTGCCCAAGGTACCCATCATTAAGCCAGTCTAAGATGTAATAATTTATTTCCATTTAATTATTTTATTACTGCATGGCGGTATTTCAGATTATAAAATAATATCAGAGCAGGGGGTGTACATAATAACTCTCAACAAAAAGCAACACTGCTGCAAGATTTCCCCTTTATAGGTTTATTTTGTCAAGTATTGTTCCACATTTACATTTTTCCCTCTCAAACTAAGAAATAGATCCTCCCTCTGCATTGTGAGCAGCACCTTTTGAAGACAAGAAAGAAAGAGTGGGAATAAAATAGCAAAACATAAAATAAACCCTCTAGCCCATGATTCTGCTGCCATGTAGGAGGAGGTTTCAAAAGTTTGTGATTTGGATTTCTGGGCAGCAATGCAGATCAGCCCCACTACTGACTCCTTCCTGCTGGAGATGCTGAGGCTGTGCTCCTGATGAGGTGGTGACAAGATCTGGGAATAAGCCCGAGAACAGCAACCCAAAGCCTTCAGCTACTGAGTCACAGGAATTCTGCAAGTCACTCCATGACTCAGATGAGGGCTGTCTCAGCCTGGCTCCCCTCCACATCCCTCCACATCCCCTGGAGATGCCAAATCCTGCTCTGTTGGGGAAGATGAAGCAGGAAAGCTTTATAAATATGATTACCTGGCAAAAGATTTTGAGAATATGGAAACTCTAAGTGAGATTGAAATGAAAGCAAGCTTTGAGATACCAAGCCTAGTTACTGAACAACTGGAAACGATGGTATGGCCAGCTGAAGGTAATCCCCTTTTGATAAAACAACACCCTCTGCTTGCAGACAGCTCCAAGGGGCAGAGCAGACCCTACTAGCTTGGCAGAAGGAGTCCAAAGAGTCGTTTTTAGAGTTTAAAATGTAACACAGTAGGGTAATGTCATGATTCTTATAGACTGTACATAAATGCTATGGGATTTGTATCTTGTACTGCATTAGTTAGTGAAAATTAGAATATTCAGCACAGAAGATTTATTGTATTGTAATGGGAACTCCCTCTCTTGCTCTCTTGCTCTTGCCTCTCTCTCTCTTGCTCTTTCGGGCCTGCTCTGAGCTGTGGTTGGCAGCTCCAAACAAATCCCTTGCACCCACCACCCTTTATAACAAACCACAAGTTCCAAGCCCTGGCTGCAGAGATCTCTCATCTCTGTCCATCCCCACCATCCTACCCACCAACCCTCCTACACTGCTCCGCTGAGGAAAGCCCCTCCAGCTGCCACTGCCACCCCCCAAAAACGACCTGTTGCTATGGCACACAGCTGGATGTGAATTTTTTCCTACAGCACACTGCAGAGGGGCATAGCAGGGCCTGGGGGGACACCTGGAGCAGAGCCAGGGCCACCAGGATGGGTTTTGCCAGGAGAAAAGGGATGTGACCAACACCTCAGGGCCCAGCCTGGCTGCAGCACCCGGGCAGCTGTATGGACTTCAGTGGGGCAATTAGAGCAAGCTTTAATTTTGCCATAGCTCAGTGATCCTTTATCTTCTGAGATAGTGACACAGTGAATTTCCACCACCCAGCTTTGTCACTGCCAAGGACCACTGGCCTTACTCCGCTCCATGAAAAACACTCTGCCAGCACAGCAAGGTGAACCCAACTCTCTGGTTTTAATTTGGATGAGAAATTAATTGCAATATGATCCCTATCACCACAAGCAACCCTCTACAGCTTGGAGATATTTGAGTGGGAGAGGTACTGAACAAGGGGAAATATAATAACAGGGGCCTGGCTGCATGCTGTCCACCCGCTCACCCCACAAGTGTTTATTAAAGGTGAATCCCTGAGGGTGTTTGGAATCTACCTCTGACTCCTAGAGAAAATAACATTGAAAGCTTTGATGAGAGTGGCCTGAGCTTCCAAATTGCTGAATCTATATGAGTTTTTGAACTCCTGAGGAGTTAATAAATCCAGGTGAGAGAGGGGACAACTAACCTGTGGACATCAACTGCCCACACCACCACAGCTGGAGCTCCAGAAGATGATGTGGATCACAGGACACCATTTCGCAGTCCCTGGGCTCCTTCAAGCCCTTCTGCAGCTCCACCTCCAGGGTGGAAATAGCAGCAGCAGGTGTGGGTATGCCCTGGGATGGATCCACCATCTCCTCTTGCCTTTGGGGGAGCAGGGCTGCTGCCTCTCACCCTGTCCTCGTGCAGCACAGTGCCCAGCACTCAGTATTTTGGAAAACAGCTGATTTCCACCATCTCCTCTTGCCTTTGGGGGAGCAGGGCTGCTGCCTCTCACCCTGTCCTCGTGCAGCACAGTGCCCAGCACTCAGTATTTTGGAAAACAGCTGATTTCTGCAATGCCAGGCCAGGGTTCTGGCCAACACCATCAGTACCAAGATTAAAGACATTATTCAAGACTGGGGACCATTGTAAGTGGCTTTGTCTCACAAAAGGACCCTCCTGTGGCTGCCTCCTTCTCAATCAGTGAATCACCCTAATTCAAGTCTCTTCTTAATGCAGGATATCACCATACCCATTTTTCCTGGACTTTTGCAGTTCTATTTCTGCTCCCTTTGCTTGAACTCCTGGTTGGCAGGACCTCTCCTAACTCCTGAAGGTGTGTGCTGTCACAAGGTTTGTCATTTTTCCTTGTGCACCTTTGCTCTTATACAATGAGATCCCGGCTGTATTTGAAGTCTTCACCAAACTTTATATAAATATCAAAAAACCCAATGAGTTATATCTGAAATAATCTATGTAAACATCTTCTTAAAGTGTGCTCTCCAGTCACAAATATACCACAGCCTAACAAATATGATATCCCTTGGGTTTCAGGAAGTGACAAAAGTTCTGTGTTTTAAATTTCAGAAGCTTTTTCCATTCTGACTCAAGTAATTTCAAAGTGTAAAGGGTAAAAATCTTCACCTCCAGACAATGTGGAGGATGGATGTTTGGAGCAGAGGGATCAGAAATTAACAGGCTGAAGAACACAAGGGGTGCCGAAAACATCCAAGCTGAAGAGAGGCTTTCCCTCTCTCCATTATTTTGTCATCCTCTGTGGTCTGAGATGAAAAGAAATTGAAAATTGTTTCATAGTTTAATTTAAAATGGGGAAGTTACATAACTGGAACCATAATGAGAACGGTGCCTGGATGCACAAGGACAAGAACCTCCTGGCTCTGACATGCTGAGAACACAAGCAGGCCAGCTCATGCAGAAGCAGGACAGAGGGAGGGACCTGGCCAGCTGTTCCCCACACAGACCTTGTGCAGTTAACAGGTGCTGTAAATGAAGCAAAGCCAACATGACAGTCACAGCTGCATTGGCTTCCTTGCTGAGCTGTCTCCTGACCAAGTGCAGACATCAGCATCCCTCCCCTTCCTGGGGCATCTCTGAAAGCCCCTCAGCAGCCCAGTTCAAGCCTGGCCTCTTTTTACTTTCCAGCCTCTTGCAGAACTCACAGCTCTGCCCATTTGGGGTGACCTTTGCTGGCAGTAGCAGCCAACAGCTTCTGCTGATCCTGGGAGATCGATTCTCCTTTCCAATCCTGTTTTTGTTCTCTGCTGCTGCACAGCTCCCTTAACATCCAGCAGGAAAAAAATGGACCAGGTGGAATGTGGGGAAATGAACTCACAGGTTATTGTGATGGAAATAGTTTAATTTCATTCAACGTTATCATCAAGCCCCATTCAGAATCTGTGGTGTCTGAGGCTCCTCCTCGTAGACACCAGGTAACTCTGCACACTCTCTGTTCCTAAGGACAGCTTCCAAGTTCACCAGGTGAAAAGCAGGGGAATAGGAAAGTGTACTAGTTTGGAAGCAAACCAGTGGGAGATCCCAAGTCAGAACTACAATTTAATAGGAAAATTGAAATAAAGGCAGTAATAAAGAAGCACTGGCTTAAACTGACAGAGTCAGAATTCAACCTGACACTCTGTGGGTCAGGGAGGTGGCAGCAGTCCCATCCCATGGTGGCTCAGCCCTTCTGCAGTGCCAGCTGTGGCTCTGTTGGAGCAGGGATCCTGTAAAAGGGTCGAGTCTTCCCCTGAAGGTCCAGGGGTGGTTATGGAGCTCTTCTCCTCTGAGAATCCAGTGGAAAAGTCTGCTGGGGTGTTCCAAACTTCAGATTCCATCCAGGTAGGAATGCTTGGCTCCTCCCCTTGGCTCCTCCCCTTATCTCCCAGTGGGATAATGGAATTTTATCAGTGATGCAGTGACACTCAATGGCCCATGAACACAAGATATCCCCCAGAGTTATCAGGGATATGTCATGGAAGAGATAAAAAACACTGCCCCACCTGTTTCAACAGCTTATGATGATGGTGATGGAATACATACTTTTGGTTACATCTTACATTGTAACCTAAGACAGAAAGCCAGGCTTTGCCTGCTGAGTTCTCCTCCCTGGATGCACACAGAACATTAACAACCCTCCCAGTGGCAAGATGTATTTCCCTGCCCCTTCTCCAAACCCCTTCCATTGTCTCCTCCACACAGCTTTCTGTTCCCTGCCAAAATTCTTCTTGTACAGGAGCTTCAAACTCTTTCCTGCAGGGTATCACTTCATTGAGGGGGACTCCTTGCTCCCAGCTGCTGACATGCTGGTCCTAGGATATCAGTGGCCTAATTAAATAGATTTATTCCTCCATGCTCCCCTGCTGCAGTGGGGAAGTTATCAATAGTCCTGTGGCTGTTCTTCCCTTTGCTGGAGTTGGTGGAGGCTGATTTGGGGCAGTGAGGGGATGATCCATGTCCCTGAATATGACCCTTAGTGACACTGAAGCTCCATAGGGACACAGGGGATGCACAGCCTTGGAGAAGGAAACATAAAACCAAAGTTGAACTGCATTTGGGAGAACCACAGGAATGGCTCAGAGGTGGACAGTGATGGCAATAACTGAAGCTTGGGTTCTTCACTGCAGCCCCCATCTATGCTGTTACATTTCCATGTTTTCCTGCTTCCCCTGATCTACCCTACAAAGCCTGAGTTGCCAGCCTGGCAGCCCCCAAAGATGGGCTGCTGATCCCACAAACTGCAGAGCTCCGAAGCCCTTTCTCCTCCCTTCCAAACACATCCCTTTGCTCTGGATGGTGCAGGGAGCTTCTCACACATCCCTCAGTTGCCTGGTTACCAGGTTAAGGCTGGTGACAAATGCTGGGTGACAGTTTGCTTAACACTGCTTCCTCCATGACCTGGGGATGCCTCTTCCTTCCCAGCCTCCTGTGGTGTCAAGTCTTCAGATGCTCTTCTTCACACTCTCTTTTTGGTAACTTAACTCCTGCATCCTCTATTCAGTTTGGTCTGTCCTGTAATCTCCAATGTCCTGCAATTGAATTATCTCCCCCCAGACCAACATCCCCAGGATCTCTCAAAAAATTCTGAGTTAATGCCTCCATTCTCAAGTAGGCTGTTGCAGGAAAGATCAATATTTTCTCTCTCTTCCTCTACTAGAAAGGAGATAAATCCATATCTCATTGATCCCCTACCTTATAAACCCCCAGCCTTGAGATGTCTATCTTGACACGTTCACTTGTGACCTCATACAATGGGATAAAGTCTCACTGTTGCAACTGTGTGATAAAGGAATAATGTCAATAATAATGCCCAGAACCACCAACATCTCCTTCCACCACTTATTTGCAGATGATGCCCTTTAAATTAAGGCCACCTCTCCTTCCTTTATTTATAGAGTTGGGTACAACGCGGATGCCACATGTTCCTGTAACACAAATAGGACATGGAGGAGTGACAGGACAAGGAGGGATGGTGTTAAACTGACAGGGACAAGGTTTAGACTCAATATTAGGAAGAAATTCTTCTCTGTGAGAGTGGAGAGGCACAGGGTGCCCAGAGCAGCTGGGGCTGTCCCTGGATCTCTGGAAGTGCCCAAGGCCAGGCTGGACAGGGCTGGGAGCAGCCTGGGATAGTGGAAGGTGTTCCCTGCCCATAGGACTTCTAAGATTCCTTTCAAACAAAATTCTGCAGGATTCCATTAAATAAAAGACGTCTTGAAACCCAGATTTCCTTTATCTCTAAAATTCTGAAGGGTTTTCATATTTCTTAAGTTCTTTCTATGTCTTTGTCTTTTGTAACACCATTGGAGATGCTGAGTGAATGCATCTGCTGTTCCAACTCCATAACTCCTTCTCAGAGAAGACAACTCCAACCATTAAATTCTCCCCTCTCCTGGCCCAGTGAGATCCTGCCTCCAACACTTCAGAGCATCTTCTTCCTCTAAAATGGGACATCCATCACCTCAGACACAAAATCACTCTACAAATGAGTGGGCTGTTGCAGAGAGGTGTCTCAGGCACTGTGAAAGAGGAATTTGTCCAGCTGCAACAGAGTGACCAAAACACATTCTATTCTTCCCCTGCTGAAGCCCAGAGCTTTTGCATGAATCTGAGCTTAACTATTTATAATTGACCTTTGCACAAAAGAACATGAAATTTTTATAGCCTAAATCCTCATTTATTAACTTTACTGGAGTGTAAAATATTGCTGTTTGCTATAAATTTGTACCAGGACAAACAATATATATGCTAATTAGTGGCTGTGCAGCCTTTTGGGGGCATCTGTGCTCACCAGTCCTTTCCACCAGGCAAGAGAGAAGAATGGAACAGACAATTGAGAGGTTTGATGCTCTCTGTTCAAACAGTGGAGCCTTAAGAGGTGAATTAATGGTGTTCATTATAATGAGTCCATTTCCTTTTTATTTCCTTTATAAATTAGCCCAGGTGCCATGCTGTGTCCCTGAGAGAGCCCATCAGAGGCAACCTGCTGAGATGCACCTGCAAACCCATCACTCTGGAGTTGTTTCATCACTCCTTACTCAGCTTTCCCCTTCCTCTGCCTTCCTTCAGCCCATCCATTCATCTTCTCCATTCTGTCTCCTCCATCTTCACTTTGTCATTTTAGAGTTTTCCCTATTTTCATTTTTGCATTACTCTACTTTTTGCCCATTCTAATCCTATTTCCAGACTGTGGGAGTCCAGAGCTTCCCTCTGGCTGCCCTGGCAGGTCTGGGACCCTGGCAGGGGTCAGGAACCCCCTGGACAGAGCCCCCAGAGACACTGGCTGTGATCTCTGTCCATGGAAAAGAGTTTTCAATCTTACAGCATGAATTACCAGCTCTGAGTGTTTGATATAAGTCATAATTAAGTGTGGCACGGGTGCCAAAGTAAAATTTTAGGATTCTAGATTAGGGGTGCAAAGGGGACAAGATGGAGGAAATTGGGTGTGCCTTGTCCTTTTTCTCCTTCTTCATGCCCTCCATGTCTCACTGTGGTGTTGGCATTTTTCTGTTGCTTCAGGCTGGGGACACACTGTCCAACGTAGGTGACAGATATTGGCACGTTCTTGTAAATCCAGCCCAGGGAGTTTCTGGTATTGAATGTTTGTCACATCCCACTGAGGGCAGAGCCCCACACGCTGCCCTGCAGGACAGAGCTGGGCAGGGCAGCAGAACATGTGAGAGATAAACAGAATAAACAACCTTGGAACCAGCACAGACCAATTATGGCTTCTGCTTTGGCAGCGGGGCTGACAGAGACTTTCTACAATCTCAGAATCATCAATACCTCAGATTCCAACACCCCCTTTTCCCCCACTTTCGTTTATATTTTTTCCTGCTTGGTTTTCCTTGCCAAACATTATCCTACTACTGCTTTGAGGATCTCATTGTTATTTTATAAACTTTGGATCATCCAAGGGCACATATCTGTAAGGCTCATCAAAACTCAACGTGAAATAGAACCACAGAGGGAGGGAAATAAAGTGAGATGTGTTCAGTTTTCCATGGCTGAAGCAGCTATTTCATGGTTAGTTGGTTCTTGTTGCCAAAATATAAGGTGGTGAGGATAATAAAAGGAGCCTGTTGGAAACATCTCAGATTTTCCAGGATTTCCAGTTGCATCTGATTACCTGTTTCTGTGTTTGCCACAGGAATATCAGCAAATACAGGATGGAAAAAGGAGTGGCAACCTGCTAGGATGTTCACAACAGTGGCGCAGGGATGGGGAAATGGGAGACAAAAGCCTTTTTAGGGCTGAGTGGCACCAGGATCCTGACGTGGATCTGAAATGATGCTCCTCAAAATCCATCCTTCTCCTGTCTCCCTGCACCTTTCCAGTTCATTGTTGGCAGGATGCAACAGGACATCCAAAGGGGGAGCATCCAAAATTGTAAAAAAGCTCAATCATCTGTAGGAACAGCACAAATCAGAGGGGCCGTGACAAAGGAAGATCCGGATGTAATAAACCCAATAAAAATGTCTGCATATTTCCCCTGGAGACAGATTCTGGATGCTGGTTTTCACGGAATTTAGACCGTGCAAGGAATCTAATTGAGTTCATTGAATTGTGGGAAATTGCTAGGGATTTTCCATCAAAATATTTGCAAAGTGGTAGTTGGTTTCTATCAAAATAATAAAAAAAAATATCAACTAAAAAATACCAGCGTCACAGAAATTGCTTCGACACTTCCTTTGAAGTAGGCAGGTACAAGCCCTACTCTGAAGACTGTGGGAGAGAATAATGTGTCCAAAAATATCATTATCATGAGCCAAAATGACACACCTGGAGGATTTTAACTTAAAATAATTTTATTTTTCATTTTCAAACTATCCTTTTTTTTTTCTTGCAGCAAAATTGCATTTCTGTTCAACATTTTCTGCTATCAGTCTTATGGATACATTGAAATATCTTAGTTGGGTAAAATTTGGCATGTGAATCAGGTCTATGGTCTGGTATTAATGTTAAATAAAAGTATTTCCCTAGACCCACAAGCTTTCTGCTTCCTAGGGAGTAATATAAACCCTGCTGCGACGCTGTCCTTTGGTATTTGTAGTGGTAAATAAATAACAAAATACTTCATTAACAGAAGGTTTGTGTAGAAAAAATATCAAATCAGTTCATCAATCTCTGAGTTTATACATACTGAAGTAAAAACCTTCCTGTAATGATTTTTGTTTTCTTATTTTCCCCCATTAATTTTAACAAACTTTAAATGAACACAAGAACGTACCAGAAGCTCCAGGGTTTTTAATTCTGACAGAAAAGCTGCTGAAACCACAGCTTTTGCTTCCTCCTCATCGAAAGACAGGTTTCCACCTAAAGCAGAAGATTGATTTTAAGGAGAAAATTATTTCAATGAGCAGGATATGGAGTTTGAAATCTGTGTTGTTATTATTGATATTTTTTAATGCAGGTGTCCCCTCCACAGCTCAGTTTACCCATAGAATAGGGAGGACGTGACACACCTGAAGCAGACACAACTTTGGGTGGATTTTCTTTCGGTGTCAGCGGTTTGGGAAGCGTGCTCTGGGTGGTTTGACAAGGAGGAGGGACAACCCAAGCAGCCCACAGGGAGGGAACAGTGGCCAAACACCCACTGCCTTCTGAGATTTTGTTCTAAATAGCTGGTCACGAGAAAAATTATGGGCCAAATTATCTGCTGATGTAGCTCATCTCAACTCCAGCAGAGCTATAGCAGGAGAGATGTCAGCTGTAGCCAGAGTGTGCCCAGCTTTCTGTGTTCAAACAGCATGAGAATGGCTAAAAAATGCATTAGGTTTTTACAAGCGTGTTTTGAATTCTCATTTATGTGTCTTGTCTATTTTAAATCTTTAGGATATGCTGGGGTCATGGTGGTGGGGAGTTGTGAGTTTGGTTTTTTCCAGCTGCCTATACAGAAAAAAAAAACAAACAAAAAAAAAAAAAAAAAAAAAAAAAACCAGTGCATTCTTTGCTGACCAAAAAGAGAAAAAAAGTGTTGCTTAACATACATCATTAAGAACAGGGGATTTATCTGAAAAATCAAAGCAAGCTGGGAGCATTGGGCAGTGGGATGAAGGAGGAGATGTGTGCAGGGATTGCTGTGTAAGGGCAGTGGTATGGAAGTACATTCCTGTTAATCTCAGTGTCATGGATACTCTCTCCAGTTTCCTCTCACTGGAACTCTGATTTACCAAATCAGCCTGGAGATCTCCAGGATCACAGAACACTTTGGGCTTGAAGGGACTTTAAAGATCATCTAATTCCAACCCCCTTGCCGTGGACGATCTTATTGGCACTTCTTTTCACAGCCTCAGCAGGAGATGAATTGTTAATGACCCAAATTATCACCCTCAAGACTTGCACTGGCCCAAATCACAGATGTGGCCCTGGCAACTTCAGTGCCTTCATTGTGTCATTGACTTGGTGTTAGCTGCTACATTAAATTAATCAATAAAGAATTTAAAATATCTTCCTTCCATCCTTTTTATTGTCATATAGGAACTGCATTATTCACATGTCTGGACGCTTAAGTACAACCTGAGTTTTATGATCACTTTCATTCAATTTTTTTAAGGCAAACAATATATCAGTGAAAGCATCATCATAAAAATATTGACCCTGTTCATACCTGGCATAAAATGCCATTGATTTCAGTGGGGTTGTGGGGCTTGGCTCACTCATATAAACACTTCCCATGAAGTCCTATTCAACAAAGTGTCTGCAAACCCTCCTTACTGGTGCCTTACATAACCATGGTGCAGCAGCAAAGCCACCAGGAGATTTTCCTGTGCTGGAGAAGCTGCTGATTCAAACCTTTCCCCAGCTTTATGCAGCTCTCCTGCTTCTCCTCTTCCTGGGATGACA
Source organism: Lonchura striata (assembly GCF_050655825.1). NCBI lineage: Eukaryota > Metazoa > Chordata > Aves > Passeriformes > Estrildidae > Lonchura > Lonchura striata. Next base: position 5,202,847 of record NC_140719.1, on the reverse strand, counting down.
CTCTGGAGCCAGGGGAGATGGGGGTGCAGTAAATGTGGACATGGGAAGGCTCCTTCAGCCCAGCTCCCTGCTCCCACACAGCTCTGCCTCACTCACACCCGAGGCAGATGGATGTCATGCCAAATGCTTTCTCACTTGCTTTCAGTTGCAGAAAGTGCCCTTTAAATGCAGTTTTATCCCCAGTCAAATTAATAGTGGCTAAGATTGGAGCAGCTCAGGCAGCCTTCGAGCTGGACAGCGTTTCTGGATCACATTCAGCATCTGACAGGCCTGGCAACAGTGCCCAGCTCGGAGTGCTCTGAGTGAAGGCACTGCTTGCCTTGACTTGTCCCACGCAATGGCTCTGCTGCCACTGCTAATATTTGCACAATGTGTTTGCCAATTACCTTAATAGGAACAAGACCCCTGGAGGCCCAGGAAAAGGCTGAGCGAGCCCAAAGCAAAAGAGATGCTGCAGCTCTGGCTGCTCTGCAGACATCCCTGCTGCAAGGCACCAATAAGGCAGAGTTCTCCACCACATCCCCATCTCCATGGACAAGAACAGCAGGAATGAGGCTCCCCTTTTCAAAGGACATTGTGTTTCCAGCTCCTTTTCCCTTCAGATCAGACCTGGAATTTCCTCTTGTCGCTATTGTGTAGAGGATGGCTAAATGAAGTGACATAGAGACTCCAAGGTCCTCAGAAGGCAAATGCAATTTTATTAAAAACCACACACACTTTTTATAGACAGTTATGATACAGGTGGACCTGACTGGTCTTCCATCAATCACCCTCACACCATTGGCTAATTGGGAACATCACCTTTCTTGTAAACATTTTACAAGAAAACAACACCAGCTGCAAAGATAACGAATTGTTTTGATTCCTTCTCTGAACTTTCCCAAAACTTCATAGAGCAATGCCTGGGAAAGTTTATCTGACTTTCTTCTCTGACCAGTTCTCAGCACCCACATCCTCTCTCCAGGAAAGCAGGGAGAGCTTGAGGGCACTGCAGCCCTTCCAGCTTCAGAGCACACACATCCACGTGCACATGCACATCCTGACACTGGAAATTGGCACAGATCTTCTCACTGCTGTTCTCGTGCCACACAAAATACTGCACAGCTGGCTTCATGGCATTTAAAACTCCAATTTGGCACCATCCAGGAGCCCAGCCTCACCATTCCAGATGTGCTCATAAAGCTGTCATCATTAATTGCCACACGCTGCCACTACAGTGACCAGGTCACATCACCAGGAAGAGGAAGGCCACTTTCACCTGGGCTCCACCACACACCTGGGGATGCTGTTAACATCCATTTTAATCCCTGAGCCAGAACTCCTGCCTTCAAAGCAGCAGAAAATCCTCCTGGTTATACCAAAGTCCATGGTCTCCCTGCCCTTGTTTCAGGTCCAAATGTACATCCATCTCCAGCCGTTTCCTAAATTATGCCTGAGCAACTTCCCTTTGTTTCCTTCTGAAGCTGCTCAAAAATTGTGGGTTTAAAAGTTCACTCCAACCTGGCCATCATTGACTTTGCTTCCACTTAGGAGAAACTGTGGGCAACAGTGGGAGCAGAGAGGTGCAAGAGAGAGTCCAGAGAAGGAGTAAACAAATTAAATGCCAGCAGAGGTCTGAAATGTATTTTCAAGCCCAAATAAAAAAAATACATCTTGCTCTTTCAGTTTAAATAAGAAAGAGGTGGTTTGGGGTTTTGAGTTTTTGGGGGTTTGGGTTTTGGAGGTGTGGTTTTGGTTTTTTTTTTCTTTTTTTCCATTTTTTTCCTTCCCTTTTAATGAGCCATCCTTAAGGAGATCAGTGAGGTGGTTGTGGAGATGGAGGTGAAAATACAGCAGAATGACAAACAAAATGAAGAGAGTACCAAGATCTGTCAGGCTGTCCCTGTCCATGGCATTACTTCTCCCTCAAATGAGTTCTTGCCAGTGTTTCCCCTTGGCTGTCCTCCTCTTGCAGGCTCTCCTCTGTACATAAATCAATCTTGCATCTCTGTGCTTTGGTCCTTCATCCTTTATCCTTCTTCTCTGCCTCAGGCCAATACTTCTGGCTTTCACTACTATCTCTGGGCAGATTTTTGCCCTTCAAAATCCTCCGTTCCAGCCCTTCTCTCAGTTCCTGAGAAGCCCCACTCCTTCCCTGCCCCGTTCATGTGTATCAGCAACATCATGGATTTGGCAGTTTTGCCTTTGCATTAAGGCCTTTCAGAGATTCCCTCTGACTGCTCATTTCATCCCATAATTCTATTTTCTGTCATTTTATCTTTTCTTCTATGTTGTCATCTCACACAGGCTGCCCTTCACCCTCAGCCCACGCTCCTCCCTCCATGAGCAGCCCCTCAGAGCTCTTCCCCTTTTAACCACTCATTGCACAATAACACCAGCTTGCAGACACTCTTCTGCTTCAGGCTCCACTGGTTTTTTGGTATTACATGCACCATCACGCCATGCTTTTCTCTCTGGAGCTCACGATAGGCATCTCCTGGGTGACCTCAGGCTCAGCTCTGCTCTCCAGTGCCGTGTTTGGAAATCCCAGCACATACTTAAGGGAATTTCTTCCCTCACACGATCTCTCTCCCAGTGACCAGCTCCTGAAGCGTGAGATTAGGGGAAATGGGAGGTGTAAAACCTCACTGGGAAGGGAGATGTAAAGAAACCCCAGCCCCAGGGAGGACGTGACTGGAATTCCTTGGTGAGCACTGGACCAGCTGGACAAGGAGGGTGAACATTTCACCACTGCCGAAAGGCAAGAGTGCAGAGGAGGATTGCAGGGAAACACAGTTGGATATCTGAGCAGGAATATACAGATATATAGATGTATTGATAGATACAGAGCTAGAAAATAAATATTTCTAGATTCTCTCCCTTTCTCCCACTAGACTGCACCAATATTAGTTTAGCTGGGCTGCAGAACAGCAGCACCTCTGCAGCCAGAGCTGAACCAGATCTCAGCAGCCCCAGTGACAATGGCCTTGGGGACTTAAAAGTCTACCCATGCCTCGGGAGACCTTGTTTCCAGTTTTATTTATTTAAACCCCTGAGTGCAAAGGGCTGCTGTACAGAGGGTGTTTCTATAGGTCCCACTTTAAATGCCAATAAAAGACCCCTGTGGAAGTCTGCAGTGAGAGCAATTCTGATCAGTGCCATATTGGGAGCAGCTTGAGAGCAGGAGAAATGGAAGGACTTTTCTGAAGGTTTAATTTGGAAATGAGAGATGGGGTAACTGAGAGGTGTTTTAAAAACTTTTATTCTATTTTCAGTCTTATGTGAAGAGTGAGATAATACAGATAATTCACGCCATTACAATCAGAAGCCAACTATTTCTTAATTACAATACACTATAAGTGTTTCTTGCTCTATTAGCTTTAGAAAATCCATTTCCCACAGCTGTTCAGTTTGGTGCCATCACATGAGGCTGTCACTTTGGCCCCTCAGCTTTTCCTTCAGTGCCCACCACAGACTTGTCTGCCAGGTCTCAGTGCCAGAGAGCTCTGAAAAACCAGACTGGGCGTCTCCCCAGACATTTGAGATGCCTGCCATTAAAAACACCCACTAATTAAATTTCCCTCTGGATTTATTAGCTACTACTGCATGACAGGCATTTTCAAGAGCCTCTTCCTGACCTCCTCCCAGCCACCAACCAGAACAGATGTCTTCCTTACAGGGACTGGAATCTTGGGTTTCCCTTTGCACAGGGACAGAAGAGGAGAGGGGAAAAAAGAGTTTAAATTAAAAGAAATATAAATCCTGAAGCCTTGCACACCACTAACCATAGCAACAGCACCTCAACACTGCAATCTCCATCCTCCCTGTGCTTCTCCCCAGGGAACAGATCCCTCGTTGTGCTGTGTGTCAGCTGAGACCATGGATGTGCCTCTTCATTACTGTGGCTGCTCTAACTTTGGAGGAATTCCATGATATTCCTTGGTGTTCTGAAAAATCCCAGCCCTTGGAGTCGTGCTACTTTGTATGAATCAAATCCAGGTTTCCCATCCTCTCTTTTAAATACATTAATATTTTATTTCTTTTGAAGATGATTCTAACAGGACTGCAATTTTCAAAGATAAGTTAGGCAATTTAAGCAGAGACAGAGCAGAAATTTACAGAAACCCTCCTTTTGCATAAGGTATCATCTTCTTTATAATGAACTATTAATTTTTTGTGAATTTGCCACTTTTTGGGGCTGGAAGTGCTACTACCACTAAGTTCCATTTACCACAGTAAATACTAGCTGTAGTAACAAAGATTAATTAGTAAGATGGGGTCATAGCCCATAAAATGGGCTCATCCAAGATATCACCCAGAGCTCCTGGATCTCTGGGAATGAGCCTGAAGGCCAGGGGAGCCTCAAGAGGAGGAGGGAACCCTCTTGTTAGCATTCAGGAACACACAAAATCACAGGATATGTTTATCTGCAGGTATTTTTATTGAGAGCTCTGGGAATCAGGGGTACAGACCCAAATCTGACTCTGACATGGCTTTCAAGCTGAACATATTTTATATTCTATCGTTATATAACTTACATATTAATTATTCAACTTATATTGTTCTGTTGTATACATTGACATGAGTTTCTTGTGATTTTTCTTAGGCCCCTGACCACAGTGTCTCATGATTATTCTTACGATTAAACAATAATTATATTTAATTACTAAACAATCATCACATCTAACAATTATAGCATTTATCATGTACTAGCTACACAGGTGCAGTTCTAGCAAGGTACAAGTTCTTCATGTGCTTAGGGTATTTATTTTTTTTTTCAGGGCCTACTAAGCTTAATTTTCCTTTTAACCCTAAATCCACATGATTTTAAAACCCTTTTACTGTCGCCCTCAGCACCTCATCTGCAGACAGGGCAGGTGGGATTTGGGCTGGCAATTTCAGCAGTCCTGGAGAGAGCAGTGGAGATTTTGTGACATCCAGCCACCTTTCACTCTCTGGCAATGATTAATTATTCCCTTAAAAGTAGGTTTCACCTGCTGGCTTTGTGTCCCCAGGAAGCTGCTGTGTGAGCCCTGCTCCTGTGCATGCTGTCCTGCTCTAATCCTAAACAAACCTTCAGGTCGATGATAACATCCATCAAATGACCACACAATGTGAAAATCCATTGCAGGGTGGATATTTTTTAGCACTGCTATTGAATAAATTAACCAGGTAACACAGCGGTAACCTTGGGATAAATTATTAGGTGGTTTTATTTTTTTAATTTGTAAAAAAAAAAAAAAAAAAGATGACACTGTTTTATCATATTTATAATAAAAGTCATTGACATAATAAAACACTGCCATCACATCAGTATTCATTTCTGCAAATAGAGCTCTGACGTTTTATAATATTAACATGTGCTATAAATGTCACTGATATATTAAGATTTTCAGTCTATCTAACCAAAAATATAGATGACTGAGGAAGAGATGACTAATTCTAAAAGATTAAAGAGAACATTTTCCCATGCAATTAAATAATCTGCTGGTGATTGTGAGCTGAGGGTAACACACAAAAATCCGATTCTGTGCTTGTAATTTTTACCACCAGCACAGAATGGCCTGGAGCCCCGAGCAAGTGGGATATTGGGAAAATTTGTCAGGAAGGATGTGATCTGATGAGCTGGGCAGGCTGTGTATGGCATCAGAGGATGGCTACACCTGCCAGGGCAGTTTGGACAGCTCAGGACCCTGAGAAGGGTCGTTGGGCACCTCCTTGAACTGGGAAACAGTGGAGGAGGGCTGGAGATCTTCCTCCCATCCCCAAGGATGGCACCCTGTCACAGGCACATTCTTCTCTCTCTCAGGATTTTTCATAGAGGAGCACAGAGGGAAGAAAGAGAAAACAATTTCTATTTCTGCTCCTTCTTTTTCCTATGTGGAATGTGTTTGGAGAATTGTTTCCCTGGGGTGATTGCTTGGTTGGATTCTGGTGAGGATTGTTTGAGCCTGATGGCCAATCCAACCCACCTGGGGTTGGGCTCCTGAGAGAGGGTCAGTAGTTGTGAGTTAGATATGGTAGTTAGAAAAAGTAGGTTTGCAGTTTGAGTATCTCCTTTAAATAGTATATTAATGTATTATAGTATAGTTATAATAAAGAAATCATTCAGCCTTCTGAACTGGCATCAGATATCAGCATTTCTTCCCACTGGGTTCACTTGCATTTACAATATCACCCAGGAAAAAATCCCTGGGCTTTGTCCTTCAGACGAGCAGCTGCATGGAGGTGAGCCCTGAATGGCACATTTCAGTTCCTGGCAATGCCAGGGAATGCCAGGGAATGCCAGGGAATGCCAGCCTGTGGCACGAGCTGCTCCTCTGGCAGTGGGGAGAGTCCAGAATGCCCAACAGGAGTACGACTGGAATGTGACAGGGCCAGGACACACCAAAACCCCAGGGACAGGTGTCACCAGGGCTGTCCCAGGGGCAGGAGCTCTGGGTGGTGACTGAGACAACAATGGGCAAGGAACAAAGCAGCCCCTTCACACCATGACTGATTCTTCCTAAAAAATTCTTCCTGAAGTTCCTGAGTCCCATCAAGCTTTCGTGGAACTTACAGATTCCCCCAGGCCTTGGGCTAGCTCTGTGCTAAGTAAGTAAGTTTATGCTTCAAACCCAGTACATTCTTGGAGGAAATCCAGAATAAATTAACATTTAATAATAATAATAATAATTTAATCAATAATTATGAACTCGTTTATTCTTTGAGTTTGAAGTTCCTAAATAATCCAGTCTGAGAATTTCATCCCATGATTTTTGCACTACATCTGGAATTTTTGTCTCAACTATTTTTATCACAAGGAGCTATTTTGTTTTGAACAAGGTCAATACAGAATTTTTACACCAGCACAGTTTATGGCTCAGTTATGGGGACTTTTCCTCTTTTAACCATCAGTTAAAGCAGTGCAGCACCTGAAATACATTCCCTGGCAGCTGACACATCAGTATTAATTATTTTTCCTCCTCTATGGAAATTGCATCTATTTATACAACACGTAGTTTCCCTAAAAAGCTTACTGCAAAATGGTGGGAGAAAAGCAGCAAACTGTAAATCATTTTTATACATCTATATCTATGGATATATCTGCATATCCATATCTATCTGCCTATCAATCTTCCTTAACCTCCTCTTTTCCACTGAGATGCTGACATCTTCAAAAATGTTTTTATCAGCTCCCCAAATGAATATCACAGACATTGCCAAATTTCAATTCACAGGAGAGAAAACGTGTGTACTTTATTTTATTCATTTAAATTCAGGGAAACAGTGTTGGTGTAATTATGCCTGCATAGCTAGAGGGGTAGGGAAGGCCTAAATAAATGTATTCCTAGACAATTGGAGTAACGAGTTTTAATTAGTTTTGCAGCTTCTTCTAGTTCTGTTTTGCCAGTGTTGCAGCTCCTGGTCTTTGACTGGGAGAAGGCAATGGGAGCTAAACCAAATAATCAAGTTACACACATACACACACCTTGTTGACCTTCAGCAGTGACATCTTTAGTTACTGGAGACTGGAGCATTTGTTTAAGGGTAATTTGATCATGGAAGTCCTCCTGGGGTTCCTGCTGCTACAGGACCTGAGAGGGGCCTGGCAGGGTTATTTGTGTCACTTGTTAGGGTTTCCTCTCCTGGGAGTCCCAATTACAGCCATGACAGGGAGGTATAAATTTAAATCTCCAGGCTCCATGTTCTCTGCAGATGAACTCATTGGTACCCACAAGAACTGTTCCTATTATAAAATGTCACGTAAAACGACAGAGACCTTGGATGGCTGAGAGCAGGAAAAACAATAAACATCCCACGGAGAGGAAATTAATTCCTTCTCCCCCTCCTGCCTTTCCTTTTTGCTCCAAAATATAATAACGGGGAGTGTTTGGATTGCAGGGGCTGCTGGGGCCACGGGCGAGAGGAGGGGGAAGGAGAAGCAAAAGCAGCAGAAATGGAGATTTTGTACTTACTAAAGCAAGTTATTTTTCAACCTGCACACAGCTCGAAAGTTCACCACTGAATTATTAAGTGTGGCAGGCTTAGAATCCGCTTCAGCAAATAACACCTATATTTCTTTGGGAAAGCAGGGGAGCCCAAAACTTGGGACTGTGGGAAAGCAGAACAACTCCAGTGTATGGAGCAGAGCCAGAACCTTGACATCATCCCCAGGAGGAGGCTGGTGGCCCAGAGAACTTCACTTTGTCACTGTCCTTCCCTCTCTGTGGGCTGCTTGCCTCCTGCCTCAGGCTGTGGGGAAGAAGGGATCATGGAGCTGGCAGCAGGAGAAGCAGATGGAATAGATCAGAGGAACTGGACTCATGTGAAGGCTCCTCCTCTAAAGAAAAGATGAGGATTAATGGACAGATAGGGGTAGAAAATAAGGTGATGTAGCTAACCTTGTATTTACCTAGGCATTGACAAAAAGTCCCATTTTGCAAAGAGTTAAAAACCACACAAACATGCACATTCCTGTCCAAATGATGTGAGGGGCAGAAATGCCACCTCCTCGTCCTTATCCACACACTGCACCTGGTGAAACCAACCACTGCATAATAACAGACCCTGCTGATCCCTACAAACATCTCTCTGTTTATTCTTTGACTGCAGCTGCAATTCTTCCCATGGCTGACCTGGCAGCAAAGCATCTCCAGGTTTCAGAGTGCTTACACCACTGGAATGAGAAGAAAGCTCCGAGCTGCTCTCGCAGCTGAGCTGCAGGCTCAGGCCAGCATCACTGAGAAGATGCTGCTTGATTCACACTGTGCAGATTCCTCTTGCTACTGAAGTGCTGAGGACTTAATTATGTTTTTAGATGATAGCTTAGATCCAGGAGCACAAGCTGGATTGTACAAACAAGGGAGCTGACTCAAGCAGACACCCGAGACAGCCCAGCCCAGCCCCCTGGCAGCGATGATTGCTTCCCCTGCGAGATTAAAAAGTGAAGCAACATGAAGGGTTAGCGTGTTTCACAATGAATCCTGATTTATCAAACATGATTAGTGGATGATGAATATGGATGTGATTTCTAAAACCAAAAGAAAGTTTGTGTGGTTCATCCTTCTTTAAGAGATTAATTTAAACTCAAGGAGCTGTAACAGCCATACGAGCAGATCGTGTGAATGTCAGGAAATATAGGAAAGGAGTGAGGGAGAAGATAGGGGAAAATCCAGTGAGCTCTAACAGGTCAGCAGTGTCCAGGGATTTACTGGAGTCTTGTACAATTAAATACAGGTTTAGAAAGGAATAGAGTTGTCTAAAATCTGTTTCGACATCTGTTATTAACCCTTGTGCTTTAATTGACTCCCAGATACCAGAAGCTCACATTTGAGGCAGGGAGTTCTATCTCAGCCATGCTATTTGTCTTTTCCCCTTTTCCCCACAGACACAGCCCTCAAGGTGTGCCATCAGTTCCCATCTGCAGGAGCCATAGTGGAGGTTCTTCATCACAGACTTCCCAGAGGCCAGCAATCTCCCTCCAGATGCTTAAACTGCCCGTAGAGCTGTGTTACAGCACGAGGGACATAAAGGAGCAATTAGGGGCCAAGAAGACACTCAGTGTGCTCCTAGCAGGGCTGCCTGGAGGTAAAAAGATCTTGTTTTCCAAGCATGCAGCTTAGTGTGAAGGGTATATTTTCTCACTGAAGGCTGATGATATCAATTAAAGCATTTGAGAGCTGGTTGCAAACCCACCACGTCTTGGACACTGCAGAGTTGACCACAGCAAAAGCCAAAATTCCAGGTTTTGTGCCCGAAAGCAGAGCACAAACACAGCAGTGCCCACGTTTCTGTGCCTTGGGCAGGAATGAAAAGCTCCTCCTCTGTGTGAGGACCTCACCCCTCCAAGCAATATCCCATTTTCCAGGATGGGCTCTGGCAAAGCAGACAAGGTCTCTGCTCATCTCCATGGTATCCGAGTGTCTCATTTATTATAGAAACAAACAACTCATTTCAGAGACAAGTTAAGGTTGCTAAGTGACAACAATGTACTTACTTATCACATCATTTGCAAAGCCCTCACACTTAAAAACAGGGAAATGAATGATTAAGGACCCCTGAAACCCTATATTGCCCACATAATAAATATATGTTTTTAACCAGAATACAAAGAAGTGTACTTTTTATTTTGACAAAACAACCTCATGCTTAACCTGTGAATTGTTTGCTTTTTTCCCCCTTTTATGTAGTATTTTTATTTCATTGAATTTGGTGTACATTTTCTTTTAAAGAATATCCTTAGGTGGCAGATACCATTAGTTAGTTGAAGTATTTCTAAGTACCATTACTGTTAAGTGATATTGAATTTTCAATAAGTGAATATGTGCCCATTTTTATAGAAAAAAAATATTTCCGTAATATTGTTTGTCTTCAAATCAGCATTTGCTTGGTAGGTGTGTTTTACATTTTTTAAAAAGGGTTTGTTTTCTGTTTAAATTCAAGAAGTGATGATAGAAAATGATCTCTCTTGGGTCAGAATTAAGATTGTGAAGGAATCTTACAACATATTTCACTGTGTTTGGCAAAACAATTTAGGTGGAACAAGTTCATCCAAAGTCAAGAAGAACTTTGATGTTGCCTTTGGATGGGTCAGGATTTCACCCTTTATATGCTTTATGTAGGGAATAAAAGATGTATGATGCTGTTAATTATTTATCCCCTGGCTTTTAAGCACTTGTGTTTTGTACCTAATGCAATGGGGCTGAGGGAGCAATGCTGGTACTTCATCGTAACTTGTTGGAGGAACAAAACTGCTGTTTGTTTCAGGTTTCCCAAGATCACTCAGGTGCTTATTTCTGCCTTTCTGGTTTTTATTTTTGTGTGGATAAATTGAGATCCAGGGTTTTCCTTCATTCATAGCCTAGAAAGGTGTGAACCTACATGAATGAATGGGTCTGAATGGGTTAAACTCAAGTTTTGGCCAACTCTTTTTGAGCTGATAATCACAGGAACCCAAAATCTTCTCCTTGCACTGCCTTTGAAATTGCTGAGGATGAAATTTCCATCAGGGACCTGGATACATCCAGATTTTTGGGCAGTGACATTTCTCATGCCTCTCTCCGAGCCACTCTGTGGTTGAGATTTCCAAGCAGTCAGAATGTAAAGGAGAGAGGAGATTTTCAAAATCACTCTCCTTCCCTCATCCCTGCAATTACTGCACTGGCAAGGAGAGTTGTGAAAGGATTCAGTGCTCATTGAGCTGTGCTCTCTTGAAAAATGTGACCACTTGCTTGGAGGTCTAAATGGGAGCTGGGTAATGTCACTTTGGTTGCTGGAAGAATTAGTCAGTGACAAGAGGGCAATCACAGCAGCTCTTCTCCATTAGCTTCATCCTTCCTCCAACAAAATCAATTATGGAAGCTCTAGCCCAAGGTTTCAAACAACAGCTATTTCTCTACAATGTTATTATTTTTTGCACATAAAAATGCCTTTTGCATGAACCACTGTCAAGGTCTAATCTGATCTATTTATCTGTATTTACAAGGCACTTATCTTCTGTAGCACCTAAGAGCTACACATGAATTAATAGACAACACTCATCCCAATACCACTGAAAAATCTCCTGGACTAAAATCTTCCTTCTTGGATCCCAGGAAAATGAAAAGTGCTATTAAGAGCACAGCCATGAACGGGACAGGACAAACACCATGTTCCTAAAGCTGCTGTCAAAATTCTTGTAGGTCCCAGTGGATCTGGCACCAGCAGAGCTTTGTTCCCAGCCCAGCACTGCTGTTTGCATCACCTGTGTCAAGGTAGGACCTGGCCTCCCCTTGTTGTCACCTTCTCATCATGGGTGGTGTTCCCACATGCCAAGAGTTTCTTGGCAGAGATGCTGGTTCCCTGCAGATGTGGGGTTTCTATAGCAGAGGAAGGAATTCTGATTTCAGACCCTGCAGCTCCCTCAGAATCTGCCCTACAGCTCCCCCAGAATCTGCCCTACTGTGGGAATCCAGAGCTTCCCTCTGGCTGCCCTGGCAGGTCTGGGACCCTGGCAGGGGTCAGGAACCCCCCTGGACAGAGCCCCCAGAGACACTGGCTGTGATCTCTGGCCATGGAAAAGAGTTTTCAATCTTACAGCATGAATTACTAGCTCTGAGTGTTTGATATAAGTAATAATTAAGTGTGGCACGGGTGCAAAAGTAAAATTTTAGGATTCTAGATTAGGGGTCCAAAGGGCACAAGCTGGAGGAAATTGGGTGTGCCTTGTCCTTTTTCTCCTTCTTCATGCCCTCCATGTCTCACTGTGGTGTTGGCATTTTTCTGTTGGCTCAGGCTGGGGACACACTGTCCAACGTAGGTGACGGATATTGGCACGTTATTGTAAATCCAGCCCAGGGAGTTTCTGGTATTTAATGTTTGTCACATCCCACTGAGGGCAGAGCCCCACACGCTGCCCTGCAGGACAGAGCTGGGCAGGGCAGCAGAACATGTGAGAGATAAACAGAATAAACAACCTGGAAACCAGCACAGACCAATTATGGCTTCTGCTTTGGCAGCGGGGCTGACAGACAGAGACTTTCTACAATCTCAGGATCATCAATACCTCAGATTCTGACACCCTACAGCTCCCCAAATCTGCCCTACAGCTCCCAGGTGCCCACGGTGCAAACATGGGATGGGTGTGGAGCAGCCAAGTGACACCTTCCCCTATAAGAGAAAACACCTGGAAATCCTCCCCGAGGAAACCATGAACTTTTCACTGCATTTGGGACTGGGAGACAGAAAAGGGAGAGCAGGAAAAGCCACGTCCCTGTGCCTGGGGAGGGCAGACAGCAGCTCTGGAGGAGCTCTGCACCACTGAGTGTTCACTCTGGCTTTGCTCAGCCCTGCTGTAATTCAAGAGGCTCAGTCTCCAAACAAACAAGGATTTAACTGAATCACAGCTAAAGCCAGCACCCACATATTCCCCTTCCTCCTTCCAAAGAATTTGTCTAGTTTGTATTTTTAGGATTAGATTTGCCTCTGATGAGTAGTTATGGCAGAGATTGGAGAGAGACGTGTCTTCTTGTTCAACAGCGCTTTATCCTTTCCACTCCCTACCACAGGCTGAATTTTCCAGCCAGCAAGGGGCCCAATGCCCCTTCCTTCTGAATTCTGCCTCTGGACTGTGTGATAGGGTCGAGCAAGAGTGAAAGAAAAGTGGGAAGAAAATATCAGCCTTTAACACAGCATTATATAGATATATTTTTAACACCAAACCAGAATAAATTTCCAGCTCTCCCTTTCCTTCATCCTTAATTTCCCTAAATGAGACACTTTCTGTGATGAATTCTCCCCAGGCAAAATAAAACCAGGTTTTCTTCTGATTTTGGCTGCCTGGGTCAGGCCCAAACTGCCTGACAAGGCCCATACATCTCAGGGCAAGCAGAAGTAATGGGGCACTAGGAAGAGGGGGAGCTGGACAGCACGACAGAAAAATTAAATTCTGCATATAGAAAGGAGAAAATGGATGGATTTTGGTGAGGGAGAGATAAGGACATTCTGACTGCCAAATTCCTCATGAGAAGTGGTGTTGTGTGGGAGAGAGGAATGGCTTAACAAGAGGTGGAAGAAAAAGATGTTATAATAAAGCCCAGGCTGAGCTCTCCGTGCTGGAGACTCAGGTATCCAACCCTGGCTGAGTGTGGAGCAGGCTCTCAGCTGTGAGAGAAGGCCCTGTTCAGAGCAGCTGTCACTGCCATCTCCTAATTGGAAATGATTTGGACTCTGTCTCAAACCACAAAGCCCTGAATGAGGCACCGCAGCCTCCATCAGGAAGCATCTGCCTCTATCTCCAATGGCAACAGTTCAGCCCCCAGCACTCCCTTCCATCCCCAGCACCCTGGGCAGCTGAGGCTGCAGAGGCAGCCCAGGGAGAGGCAGGCAGAGGGAAACAGCCCTGGGATGCCAGGGAGAGCTGTGGAAAGAGGGTGGCCAGGGTTTGGAGGAGGATGGAGGGAGGGAGAGATGGAGAAACAGCCCCATCCTGGAGCACTGTTTGCTGTTCCAACACCACATGCCATGAAGGGCCCTGTGAAAGCCTGCTGGAATTAGTGCTTTTTGCTGATTATGTTCGTGGTTCCTTTGTGCTGCTCATATGTGCGTGGAAAATTAAGTTGGGGTTCATTTATTTACTTCTGGTTTGGCGTGATGAGAAGCAGTGGAAAAAGGGGTGACAACAGTAAAGGGAAAAAAAAAAAGCAGTTGAGCCTTTGGAGTATTTTTGGTGGGGTGGGGAAGCAGGAACAGATGACAATTGAAGATATTTGTAGCAGTAAGGGGTGAGTGCCCACTGAGGCTTGCTAGGTGGGAGGCAGTGAAACGTTTGCTTGTGGAAGGACAGAGAGCTGGGCCAGCAGATCACCCTGGGATCATGGATTTGCTTCTCCCTGTGGGCTGCACATGCCACATTCACCCCTCAAAGGTTACAGCTCCACATCAGCAGCCACATCCCACTCCCCTCCATGCCTCTTTGTGCCACTCAGATGGAAAGCTGCTGCCCAGCTGGGCTCCCCTGCTCCCTGGGAGTCCTCCCAGCACAAAACAGGCAGAGCCCACTGCAAAATTAAGGTGGGCTGGGAGCCCACCAGGTAAATGTGAGTTTGCAAAGCCTTCTGTGGCCAGTGCAGCAGAAGCAAATCCTTCCAGGCTGTGTTTTGTGAACAAGCAGGGGGTGAGTGATGCTTTGGAAACCACGGGCCCAGACTCCTGCACAGACATCAGCGTGTAGGGAGGAGGATGAGAAGAAATCAAGTGATTACTACAAAATGTGCTCTGCAGTACCTTCCCCTCTGCATGCTCCAGGCTCTCTTCCTTCCATCCATCCACCAAAGTACTGGAGTCCTATAAATGGGGATTGCAGGCAGCATATGAAGTTATTTTTATGGCTGAAAAGAAGTACAGAGTTAACAGATGCTTTTAAACACATTCATCTAACTTGGGTGCCTTGGAGCCATTTTTGCTCCAGAATCGCACTCAGAGGTTTTTCGTCCAGGAACTTGGGAGACCAAAGACACCATGGAGAAGTCTGATATCTCTTGCTAACTAATTGGATCAAATTGCCTGGGTGCTCTGTGCCTGGGGCAGATGCTGCAGTGAAGATGTAAAACACTTGGGAAGACATGATTTCCCCTCTCTGTGGTGATATCTGCATGATGCTGGGCTGTGAGAGGAGGAAATGGGGGCTTTGCTGGCATTTCTTTGCTTTAAGAGAGTTTAATAACTAGTGAGTTATTCCAGCCTTTCTGGGGAAGTTGCACCCATTTTGCTTCCTACGCTGGGTCTTAATTAGCAGAGCAGGTTGCCTGCCTGTCCTTAGTGTGTGAAGTTCAGCACTTAACAAACACCAAAGTGATTTGTTTTCCAAGCCTCTGGAAGACACCAGCTTACTCCTCTCTCAGCTTCAGACAAAAGGAAGGGGGATGGAGAGCCTTTGCTTTCCTCAAAGTGTTATCCCAGCACTTTATTCCTCTGATGAGGTCAAGGCTGCTTTGTCCTGTGACCTAAGAGATGTCCCTGCCTCAGTGGTTACTCAGCATGGAGCAGGTGAGATGGGGAAAGGAAAGCCAGGATCAGCAGAGGCTGCCATCACAAGGGGGGCTGGAATTGTGTCCCCTGAGGCACAGGATGGTTTTTAAGCCCTCAGGGACCACTGTCTCTTAGGCTGTCAAGTTCTACTCACATGATTCCCCTGCCCATGAGTGGTGTTGGCTGTCAGAGGGTGGGAGAAGAAAAGAGAACCTGGAAATCAATTTATTGTGTCTCGTGGATACTTACATGCAAAACTCACTTTTTTATTTTCCCCACTGAGATGCAGTAATTTAAAAATGTTCTCATCAGCTCCCCAAGTAAATATCAAACCAATTGTGAAATTTGGGTTCACAGGGGAGGGGAGAAAATGCAAAATGGCAACAGGGCACCTTTGGGGGAAAGCTGTTGTAGTTGATGTTTTAGAGGAGAGAAAAGGAACATTGGGGGTATTTGAGGCTAATTTATGGGTGCAGGGGGAAGCAATTTACAGCCCAGTACCCAAATCCTCTCCTGATCTATCCCATTGCAAACTGGCAGCCTGAGGTTGGGTATTTATACTCACGAGAATCCATCTTTTCCTCACCACAGCAGAATTCAGGCCAATGTACATAGGGTACCTATATTTCCTTTTCTTTTCATCCTCTGAATCCTCATCCAATCTTCAGTCAATGCAGTTCAGGGTACTACTTTCCATTCCAGGCCTCTGTTCTATAGATCACATTAATCCTACCCATAAATTAGTTCATTTAATGAACATCAAGCACAAAACAAACAGCATGATGCTGTCTTTACCTGGCCATAATCCTGAATCAATACCATTTCATTCTTCTGCCTAAATCAGCCCTGATGATCTGCACCACATTTAAAGTGCTAATGGGCCATGGTTAAGTGCTTTAAAGATGGGATCTTGATGGGGGATTGGGGTATTTTCTGCCTGTATATGGGAGATTACCAGCATTCCACCAGCTCTCCCACACTACAGACCAAGCGTGGCCTGAAAGTCCGCATCATTTGGAAACTGAGCTTTTCTGTCCTTGCTAATAAAAGCGGAAGAAGGAAACATGCTTAGGAAAAGCCTGAAACAAATCTTTGTAACTATAGCTGGGTATAATCATAGAGGTCAATTTTTTGTTTGCTGTATAAGTAATTTCAGGGTGCAGGAAGAGTTTCACAAATTTGTTTTGACACCCTCAAATAGCTAATCTGGAAACAAGAGCAAATAAGACAGATAATATCCCATTTTGGCATTTTAGAAATGAAGAGTCTCTTCAAAAGAAAACAGGTTTTTTCTGTTATCCAAATTGTATTTGTCTTGAGCTTAAGGATTCCCAAGGATGAAAAGAACTTTATGCTAAATGGAAAACAAAAATTTTCAACTGAGCCAAAGAGAATTTCTGCTTCCTTTCTGTTTGCAGAAGGAATAACTAGGGAGGCAGAGAAATGAATCATCTCTGTTAGTCTGGGTGAATACTCAGCATTTATTTTACCCCCTTGTTTTGCCCAGGAAAGCACAAGAGCAGCTTTGCAGAGATGCTGCTCCAAAATGATGTCCTACTGCAAGGAATCAAGGAGTTTTGAGGCACGAGGCTCTGTTCTTTTCTCCTTTATCCCTTCACAAACATACTGAAAACAAGCTTTATAAATCAATCAGACACCAAGGACAGAAATTTTTTTGCCCAGACACCCATGCCTGATGCCTCATTCTTGGGGACAAGGCCTTGGTGCTCACGATTCCATCTGGGTGTGACTCGTGCCCAGCAGGGATGTGGCAGGGAAATCACTTTCCATTTGGGAATTCATTCCTTTAACCACACTTGACAGGAGTGTGAGAACAGAGCTGGCGGCCCTGAGCCACTTGTTAGTCACAGAAGGTTCCAGAATGCCACAGTTTTGTTCCACAGAGCCAACAAAGGACTGGCAAGTCCTGGAGGCAGAGCAGAGCCCAGGACTCTTCGTAATTCCCCCCCTAAGACACTTTCTGAGGAGGGAAATTACAAAGTGGGAAGGTATATTTTTTGTGCAAGCAAAATATTTCCTTCCTCCCCTGCTGTCTGGTCTTGCTCTCTGGGAAAATTAAATGTAACATGAAGAGCTCAAGTTTAATGAGGTCTGGTGATCAGTTATGCAAAATTTTAAGCAAAATTGTGGTCACTTGCATTGTCCATAATTATTTCTCTTTGCTATCAATCAAACTGTAAAAACAGCTACTAGGATCCCCCTCCTAACAACAACAACAATAACAATAATAATAATAATAATAATAATAATAATAATAATAATAATAATAATAAAATCAATAATAACAGAAAGTAATAGTAATAATAATAATTATAATAATAATAATAAGAGCAATAGAAAGTAAACAAAGTATATCAGTGTTTTTTGCTACCAACACTTCCCTGTTAATTTTAAGAAATCGCAGAGCAGGAAAAGGTGATGCAAGACTGACATGTGTACAGAAGGCAGGAACAACAGCAGATTTTATTATTCTTAGAGTCTCTTAGACCACTGTACCCATCCCAAGATTTCTGCAAAGCATCCAACACCCTCAGCACAACCTGATGCAACATTCCCCACCATGCAGTTTTGGATGGGCTCCTGCTGACAGAAGAAAAGCCCAGGCTCCATAGTGAGGGAGTAAATTGGTAAAAAGATGAAAAATAAAACAAAAAAAGATAAAAGAAGAAGAAACTGACATGAAAATCTATGCTGAGCATTGGTTATTTGGACTCCTTGTGGCTGTCAACCCACTTGGAAAAAGGTGATATTATAGGAAATTGCAGTAGACACCTCAAACAGAGTTTTTCTAAGCAAAAATAACTGCACCATGGGGAAGGAATCCAAGGCTGAGCCACGATGGGTTGTAGCAAACTCAGCTGGCAGCAATCCTGCTCAATGGATACACAGGGCAATTCATGGGAGCAAAAGCACCTTGGTTTGATGTGGGGGCAGGTGGAAGGAAAACCTCAGCCTTCCGTCATCGTGTCAGAGTTCTCAGCTGGAGTTCCTCACCCGTCTGACCAAGGTGGATCAAAGTTGATTCTGGTTTCTCATCCTTTCCTTCAGGCTCAGGGACACCCTTGACTCCATTGCTCCCTAGGAATGGATCTCTTGGACATTTGGAGATGGTTTTTGGATACCCTTTCTTGAGAAAAACTTCTCAGGTTGGAGGCAGAGCTGTGGGAAGGCACATAAAGGGCTCTGACTCTATTCAGCTGTTACCCACCCTGATTAATTTTAGAGCTAATGACTCTCCAGACATGTTGATGTATGAAACTCTGTCGGTGACAAAAAAATTGAACTTTTACTAATTAAGTAGAACATCTTCATAGGGTGAAAGGTTTTGCTAACGAAAGTAACTCACAAAGAATTATGTTGGCTGGAGACTGCTGCTGAGATCTGACAGGGAAGGGAGGGAGGGAGTATAAACTATTCACAGCAGCTACCAGGCCAAGGTTTCGGTGCCAGGCTGTGTGTGCACAGGGAGGACTCAGAGCCACGTTTCCTGGGCTCCAGCCCTGCCCCAGAAGCACCAGGCTGACACTGTGCTGCAGCCTACGAGATGGATGGATGCTGCTCAGGAGGCAGCCTGGGAACCCAGCACATCCCTCGGGCTGCCCTGGCTGTCCCCAGACCCTGGCAGGGGGCTTGGACACCTTGGCACAAAGTCAAAAACACCTGTGCCTTCCATTTGAGCCCGTGGAAAAAGCTGCCAGCTCTGTATGAGGAATCACAAGCCACAAGGCTTCGAGTAGTGTGGTAGTTGAATTTACACAGGCTCCAGTGTCAAGCCCTCCATTCCTGGGGTGTGTGACAACTCCCTGAAGCAGCCTGCTCTGCTCTGTGCTCACACACAGCCCTGGACACGCTGGATTTGCTGTCACCTGATTTTCAAGGTTTTTTATGTTCATCGCAGGTGACAGCACTGAGAGAGCCAAGTGATTATGGCCACAAAACTCCAATAAGCCAACAGTTTGTGAAACAGCTGCTCAGCAGCAGAAGCAGGCAGAGATCTGCTGGAGCCTGTTCTGTAGGAATTCAGGGGACAGCCTGGCTGTGGATTAAAGGGCAGGACTGGAGCCCCTGCCTGCTTCACCTATCCCTGGGCACCTGTGCGTGAAGGTCAGGGAAATTTTCCTGATGAGGAGCTGGAACAAAAGCAGCTATACCAATATCAGATATTTTGCATTCTGCATCCCAGAATTCAGGCCTTTGAAACTCGGAATTTGCATTCACAGAGGCCATTCAAAGAAAAGGAAGACAACTCACATGGAGGATGCTGGTGTGGAGACTGTTGAAGATTCCATCTCCAATATTCCATCATTTTTTCTGTTTCACCTGGTTAAAAAGCTTCCTTCTTATTGAAAAAACATAGCACGTGGTGCTGACATATGTTAAATGGTGATCAGAGAAGAAATGAAAAGGGAAGGAAAAAAAAGTGATCCCCAAAATCATCTCAGCTGCAAGAGACAAAAAAATCCATTCACAGGTGTGAAACTTTTTTATCCAGCCTTGGCTGTGCTGCAGTGTGGGATGTAAGGAGAGCACTCCAGGATAGAGTCCTACAGCAGAGATGGGATTATTTCGGTTTTCCACCCCATTACATCAAGTCCCCATTTCTGTCTCTATCACTCCCTAAAAGGGTTTATAATATGTATTTTGCCTTCAGAAAATTATTCATCTCCTCGTAATTTTTAAAAATTTCATTCCCACTCAGATATGACTATATTTTTGGTGGGCAAAAATTAAGTATTTCACCCCCAAGCCCAGAGACATTGTTTTCAAAATCTTTTTCTTTTCCTTTCTTCTTTTCTTTTCTTTTCTTTTCTTTTCTTTTCTTTTCTTTTCTTTTCTTTTCTTTTCTTTTCTTTTCTTTTCTTTTCTTTTCTTTTCTTTTCTTTTCTTTTCTTTTTTTCTTTTCTTCTTTTCTTTTCTCTCTTTCTCCTCTCCTCTCCTCTCCTCTCCTCTCCTCTCCTCTCCTCTCCTCTCCTCTCCTCTCCTCTCCTCTCCTCTCCTCTCCTCTCCTCTCCTCTCCTCTCCTCTCCTCTCCTCTCCTCTCCTCTCCTCTCCTCTCCTCTCCTCTCCTCTCCTCTCCTCTCCTCTCCTCTCCTCTCCTCTCCTCTCCTCTCCTCTCCTCTCCTCTCCTCTCCTCTCCTCTTTCCTCAGATTTTTCACAATGCAAATGAGCACAGAAATTACAATGCTGAGCAGACACTCTCTGAGACATCTCATAATAATAATTAAATGAATTGTTTTGAGCTGCTCAGAAGCTGCTTTTCAGCTCTTTGATGTGTTTCAGGTGGTTTTCTTTCCCTTGTCTGTCTGGGAAATGGGGAAGACTCTGCCAGGTGCTGGCCCAGGTACAGGGAATAGAAAAAGGAAGATTTCTTTGAGACATGTGTAAGATCCACATTGTGTATGACTCAGCAGCTCATGTTCAAATTTGGCCCATATCAAGAGGAACACAAAAGGCTGATCACAATGAGCAATAATCCAAAAATACACTGGCTAGAGACATGTACTGTGGATTTCAGAGCAGGGCATGGCAATTAAAGCTGTGCAAGACAGTCACAGGGACAAAAATAGATCCTATTCCAAGTGGAAGGTGCCTTTGAAATGTGGGATTTGAATTTTTTGGTGTGCATACTTTCAGCTCAAAAATAGCACCTTGGTTCAATAGAATGGGCAGATTGTGAGGGTAAACTCAAATATTATTTATTTTAACAACAGTAAAAATCTGGAAGAAACCAGGGGGGTATCATTTGTGCAAGATTTAACAGAAAGGACTGTACTTTGTTTTGTTTTCCTTTAACAAACCTGTTGCTAATTCTAGTCACTGTAAGAGAAACACCCCCATCCTTTCAGCAGTCAAATACATCTTAGATGATGAGGATGCTCCATGATTCAGGAACCCACATGCATGGTCTTGATCTCCACTAACCCCTGGGGGATCTAAATGCTCTCTGTTTTTCAGAGGTAGTTAAGTACCTAGTGGGACTGTCAGATGCACTGAAGAGCCTGGCAGCTGTACACATAATTCCTTGCATGTTTCTCTGTCTCTCCCTGCACCACAGGTGATGGGAATGGCAGGGTTTCCTCAGCTGCCATGGAAAACTTAGTGCACACAGGAAATACTAGCGAATATTAGTGAAATACTTAGTGCACACAGGATTTAAAAGTAGGTATAACCAGCAGCTTTGAAAGAGCTTGGTTTAAAAAATAAATTTTAAAAATTTTAGAATTCTCTACTTTGCACTCATGACAATCTAATCTTTTGGCTTTGTCCACTAGCATTTGTGCAGGGACAGGAAAGAAGAGCTTTTTGGAACAGGATGTCCACCCAAAACAATTCAAAGACTTTATTTGCAATTCTCATTATTAATATTTCAGTCTGGATTATTAAGATGCTTCCTGTAGCTCCTATTTTGACTCTTTCAGCTCATTCCTTGTACTGAGCTCTTTTGAAGCCATAAGCCTTTACCCTGCTGGGCTGGCCCCACATGTACAGCACATTAATCAGCTCCCCCTCTGCTTTCTCTCGCTGGAAGGGCAGGAAATTTCCTTCCCAGGGCCTCTGAGGAACTGCCCTGTGTGTGACAAAGTCCCACCCTGGATGCTGCAGTCCTTGCCTAGCTCCCTCTTTCCACCCTCCAGCACTTTTCAGGTTCTGCCTCAAATAAAAATATCTTCATGCTCCTGTGTTTATTCTGTTACCTGCCTCTAACAACATTTTCCAAGGTCTTTTAGGTGGCTGATGCACCATTAGGACACACAGCTGATGCCTGAAATTCTACCATTTTCCACATTTTGTGAAACAGCTCATTACCAAGGTTGCTCCCATGCTGATACTTCTCCTGTGAGTTTTTCTCCCACTTTCTCCCAGACCTTCAGAAAAATCTTGGTTCCTTTTTAGTGCTTTAATACCTCTCACTTCTGGGTTCTTTTCTGCATGGAGCAGGTGAAACAGAATTTGCTCACAAGTAAAGAAGGAACCTGTTCCCATTGCTCTTGAGACCATTCTACTAATTTTACACCTTTTTACTGGACTCTGTCAGCCCAGTGATCTCTCCAATCTTGGGTACAAACTGGACACAAAAATTCTTACAATAAGTCCCAGGAGAGCAGTGAGGAAGGATACAAAGAAAAATCTTAAAGGTGACAACATCCATCACTTGTGCAGCTTTCTGGGACCCACATATTCCCTCACCTCTCATTAAAAATGAAATCCCTTCCAGAGTTTGGGTTTGATTCCACCCATGGAATGTGTGGGGAGGCTGGGTCTGGGTCTGATCAGGACGAACAGCTCTGCTCTCTCCCCACTCCCCTTTGGCTCCCTCATGCTCTGACATTTCTTTGCAGAAATTGAGTAATTGTGGAGTATTTTGGAAAAAAGCAGCTGTCACATTTCACAGCTGGAAGGAAGCTCTGGCCAGGATGATTTTCAGTGGTGATCGATTTTTGTAGAGACACAAGGTCGTGACCGAAAATTTGGGCACACGTGCCAAGGTCAGCCTGTGTAAGCTCAGCCTGATGGACAAACCTGATCTGGCTGTTAATTTATGAGGCCTGCAAACCCCTCCCCTTCTAAAATAAGAGTTTTCAGGCCAATCAAAGGACAATGGTGCCAAGTTCCAAAGCTTGTTCAGCTCACCAGGCCTGCCTTGCCACCTCTGAAGCATCCTCAGAGCTCTGAATAGAGATGAGAGAAAGGGTTGAACAGAGCCCATGGGGCATCACTGACCAGCCCAGCGCTGCCTTTTGCCCACACCTCCTTCCCATTTTCTCCTTCCCATGCTCCTGTGGGTATGGAAAATGCTCAAAAATGTGTGCTGACCACCCTAATATAGATGAAGGAGAGTATTCCCAAACTGCCACCTGTGAGGATCCTTGCATTTCAGTTAATAAGATCAGATCTCATCCATTGCTGCAGACAGAAATGCTGCAGACAAGCTCAGTTCCATCCCATCCACAATGGAAAAGGCAGCCCAGAGAGCTGCTTTGGGAAGTCTTTGTCCCATGTATGCTCTGAGAGCATCTCCAATGACAATTTCTATAAAGCACTTCTGACCTGAACAGTCCCTGACCACCACCACTCCACAGAAACCTTCTCTGCCTCTCCATAGCCCATCAACAGAAAGACACATCTTTTAACACCTTTTTAAATCTTTTTTTGGGTGACAAATTCCATGAGACAAGCAGAGGGAGAGTGTGGTGGTTGGGGCTCAAATATGAGATAAGAGAAATGTCAGTGCCTATTTTTTACCTCCGCCTCAGACAAAGCACATGCCTCAGAGTGGCCATTCACACTTGCTATTTTTTTCCTTTCAGCTGTTTTTGTAGCACTTTGGGAATGCTTAGGTAAAGAGGTGAATTGTCATCACTTTATACATTTCCAACCTCATCAAAGAACCACTTGGACCTCAGGAAGTTCAGCTTTTCATTTTCCACTTCTGTGCAACCCTTGGGCAGTTCCGAGTATCAGGAAGCTCCGATGACCCAGCAGACCTCTCTCTGTAACTCCATCTCTGATTTAATTTTTGTCCATTCTGAGAAACTCTGTCCCAAAGGATCTCCAATATTTCAGACACCAGACTCTCTAGGCCAAGGAGCAGGAGTTAAATTCTAGAAGTGTGATAGGAATTATGGACTGGTTTTTTGAAGTAATGAAAGATGTCCATTGATGAAGTGAGAGGTAGAACTGGAGTTATCTGAATTCAGATTGAGCCTTGAATTGAGTTATTCAGAATAAACCCAAAGATAAAACCACATTACCTCTGAGCCACCACAATTTTTCTCCCTCTTCTCTTCTCTCTTCCAACTTGACAGAATGGCAGAAAACCAAGATCAAGGAGAAACAAGCCACTACTACCAAACCTCACTTCAGCAAAAGCCAGCCCTGGAAGTTTGTTGCACTGTCAGCAGGAAAAGCAATATCAAGCTTTGAAAAATTAATATGATGCTCACTTGCTGTCTAGTTCCTCCTCTGCTTGTCAATAATTCTGTTCATTCCACGAATATTAAACCTGTTTGCTGGAGCCCTTAATGTGACAAGAAGCTGATGCCTGAAAGAACGATTACTTTCAACTACACATCATATTTAATTTATTACATAACCTGATGTTATTGCTTTTATTGATGAACTGTACAGTGTAAAATGATTATTTGTTAAAGATTTCTCTGTAGTAAAGGAAAAAGGGGGGAAAAAGGAAGAAAAAGAGAAAAATCTTTATTGCTCCAGAAAGTCACTTGTAAATGCTTTTCTGAAAAGATTCAGGACTGGGAGTTACTGTTATTACCTGATTTTTGTCTCTTTGCCCTGCAGAGGAGATCCACCTTCCTCCATCACTTAATTCAATCCCTCACTGACACAAGGACAAGCAGCAGAGGAGCAAAGTGAAGCTTTTCCTGATGGGTTGATGCATGATGAACTCTTCCCTGCTCTGTGTCATTAAATCCAGGTACTTTGTTTGGGCAGGAAACTCTAAATCCCACACCTAAGCTCAAGCAGCATTTCCCCCTTTGTTTTCCTGTAATGGGATAAGAGCTTACTGGTCTCTGTCATTGACCAAAGCATGCTGTGCATTGGTCAGCTCTGACACAAAAGTTCTTCTGATGCTGCACTTGGGCAAAATGAGAGATGAGAGTCCTGCCTTGAATCACAGAAGCACAGAATTCACAGAATCACTGGGTTGGAAGAAACCTTCAAGACCATTGAGTCCAACCCAGACCAAACCCCTCAACTCAACCCTGGCATCCAGAGCCACATCCAGGCTTTGTTAAACACACCCAGGGATGGTGACTCCACCACCTCCCTGGCCAGCCATTCCAGAACTTTATCACCCTTTCTGTAAAAAACTTTTTTCTAATATCCAGTCTAAATTTCCTTTGGCACAGCTCGAGATTGTGTCCTCTGGTTCTGTCAGTTCCTGGAGAAAGAGCCCAGCCCCAGCTGAGCACAGCCACCTTTCAGGAGCTGCACAGAGTGACAAGGTCACCCCTGAGTCTCCTTTTCTCCAGGCTGAGCACCCCCAGCTCCCTCAGTGGTTCCTCACAGGGTTTGTGTTCCCAGCCCCTCTCCAGCCTCGTTGCCTCCTCTGGATGTGCTCAAGAGCTCAAAGTCCTTCCCAAACTGAGGGGCCAGACCTGGACACAGCCCTCGAGGTGAGCCCTCACCAGTGCCGAGTACAGGGGGACAGTGACCTCCCTGCTCCTGCTGGCCACACTATTCACACTGTGAAGAAACATCTACCCTGATTTGGGAAGGTAGAGAATAATAATGAAGTTTGGTTTGTGCATATGAGGAACAAAGGAGCAGAGATACAGTAGAATTAGGGCTCCTATGGCAACTAAATTTCAATAAAGAGAACATTTCTTTGGCTTCCAAGCTGTCCCAAGGAGTGGTCGGTATTTTTATGGATGCTAAAGGAAGCAGCTATCTTGGGTGACTACTGTGGATGCTGATGGTTGAATCACTGGATCATCCCCACTGCCTATTTGTTATTTTAGGATTCCAGTTCAGAGGCAAAAATGACAATGTGAGAGATGTCTCATTTGGACAAGTCAGCACTGAGAGGTTGTGGTCCTTCTCCAGTAATTCAGCCCCTGAAGACAGGACACTGAATAATCCTCTACAACTGCCACCAAACCTCTCTGGGTCTTGGTTTCCTAATTCTAAACCCACAGACTGAGAATAACCTAAACAAAACTGGTCATGGCAGGAGACTGCAGAGGAACCAAGAGGGCCCCAGCAGTGTTTTAGTTCTGACACCCTCCTCTTCCAAAAATACATGGTTTTAATTTGTTACAGGGGGTTGGGGGGGGGGGTGGGGTGGGTGTGAAGCTCACTCCATAAGAAAACAGATTTTAAAAAATCAGACCACAAAGGAAATGCATTCCTCAATGTCAAGTTTTAGAAATTAATTATCTGCCGATTCCTGAAATCATTGTATTAGCTGGAGTTTTATCTCTGGTTTCACTCAGGTAGCAACACAGCATTTTGAACAGAAGGCATTTTGAAGTCTGCAAACTTAAATAGAGATGTCCCTCCTGATTAAAGGTGCTCTGCATTTCCATAGTGCACTGGGAGAAATGCAGACTCAGAAGGGTTCTTGGGATGGTTTGATACTGAAACAGATGTAATAAACAATACAACCTGTTGCTGAGAGACATTTCTCTTGCAAACTGGTAATTAAAAATAACTAGTGATGGCACTGACATGAAAAGGAAGAATTAAGGATGTCTGGCTTTGGATGCATTTCTACTCAGGGCTGATTGCAAATACCAGTTGATGATCTTACTGCTTGGGCTTTTCTAAGATACATTTTTCCCTGTAGAGTTTTTATTTTCAAGTCTTGGATCTCGTGCTGCTCTGTTGACCAGGAGAATCTTAGAGGCTCTGATTCCATCCAGCTGTCTGAGTCCAAAAAACAGAAGCAAAAAATGACATCGCTTTCTTTGCAGTGTTTTGACCCAAAATCTATTTCCCTTGATGAAAGCAAATTTCAGGGGTAAAAAAAATCCAGAAATACAAACCCCAGTGGTCTGCATTTCCCAGAAAGACTCAAATAACAGGAATGATTCAACTTTGCTGTTTCATTGCCTTCCTGACCCCTGCCATTTTCTACCTTCCAGACGCCAAAAAGATCTTAACCAGGATTCTGGGAAACACAAGAGACCTGCAGTCTCTGATCACATAAAAGGAAGAGAACAGGGGAAAGAAAAGAGGGTGAAAGCAAGCTAGAGTAAAGCAGATAAGCAAAAAAATAAAAAGAAAAAGAAAAAAAAAGTGAAATACAGACCTGATAAGATTTTTAGGTGGCCCAGGATGTTTATTTCTATAAGGATCTTCCTTCTCTGTCGTGCAAGCACGATTTTGCTTCCTTCCCTCTCCCTGGCTCCATTCCCTCTTTCTCTTTTCCCTTCCATTGCTCTTTAATAGCAAAAATAAGGTCTCCTGCTTTGCACAGGCCTACTGAGCCATGCAGGCCACCACGGTGGATGCTTCCCAGGCAGCTTTGCCAAGCAGGCTCTGGACTGTGGCTCGTTTTCCCCCAAATCCCTGCTCTTCCTGGCAGCCCAGCCATCCCTCCCACACTCCTGCCTGTGCACAAATGCAGGTCCCTGCCTGGCACACCCATTCACCTTCTGAAGGATATGAAAGATGCTTCACTGACACCTGTTTGTCTTTTCTCACCTCCCCATCCCTCATTCCAGCCATCCGCTGAACTCAGGTTATTCAAAAGAAAGCAGATATGAGAGGCACAGAGATTTTTTGGTTTTGTTTTCTAAACTCTCCCTTAGAGGAATTTACACAGGAGCTGGTTTCTGAATATCTTTTTTTATTCCTTCTCTGATAACTTTCTCTGTGCTGGGGATGCAGTGCTGACCTCCAGCAGCAGAACTTTCAACTTTCCCTTTTCTCCCAGTGCTGTCCCTAAGTGCTTTGCAACTCATTGAAAACCCATTAATTCTGTCTGTGCCCTATCAGATTAAAACCTCTATTCAAGTAACATTTCAAATATCAGCTGCTTTGCCTTAATATCTTTCTCAATAACATTTCTCCCAGCTTCACATTCACACTCAGCTCCCCTGGGTGCTTCCCTTTTCTGTGAGTATTGTTGATTCTTTAAGAGCACACACTCTCTACTCCCTCTTTCTGCTGCTGCTCTCCACTGCAGCTTGCTCTCTTCTACCCCATCTCCTCTTTCTCTTGCCCTTATTTTATTCCTCTACTATGAAGAGAAGCTGCAGCTCTTTCCTACATTTCCCAGTCTGAAATTTCAGCCCCAGCAGAGACTTGCTGTTGTCAGAGTTCCCAGATGGGAAAGAACTTGCCCAGCTGCTTGTTCATCCAAACAGCAGCCACAGAATTTGCTGGGCCATGGATGTAGAGGCACAAAAATCTTTCTGAGTAACCCTGAAGACCCATCCAAGTGATTCAACCAAGACATCCCTGTTTCCACGGGACTGAGTTCCAATCTCTCAGGGCCAGATTTTAGCTCCAGAGAACAGGGAGGCTGTGAGGTGTTTCACACCCCACCAGCCTCCCTGACAGGCCTGAGCTATGACTCCACAGCCTCTGTCACAAGGTTTTTGTGGGTGGAAGCTTGTTTTTGTATCCATCAGTGAGCCCCAGAAGTTATGGATGGAGCATGGAGACCATGACTCAGTACATCCTCCCCTTCCTCAGCCAACACCTTCCAGATTTGGAACAGCAGAGCTTGGATGTAGGTACAGTGACAGCAGGCACAGGTTTGTGTAGGAGACAAAAAGGGATGACAAACACTTGATGCCATCAGGAACTCTCTTCTGACATCATTGAGGACCTTCCAGCCTCTGCCCAGAGGCAGAAATTATCCTGGACTTTGTCATAGTTTCTCCTTTCTGTGCCAACACTTCTCAAAGTGCTCTTCTTAACTTGTCCACTCCCTTAACCCTTCTCCCCTCTCGTGCTGCTTGTCTGGCAGAGGTCTGTGTCCCTGGGGTGCAGGAGGCTGGGGCAGCCAGGGACACAGGGCAGAAGCCAGTGTGGGCAGGAAGAAATGGTGATAACCCATAATAACCACCTCTCACACAGGAAATCTGTGTGTTTACCCAGGGAAAGACAGAGGGAAATGGGTTGGGAGAAACCAAACAGCACAGAGAAACCAAACAGCACAGGGATGGAAGGGACAGATCTGGGTTGTTGGAGTCCAGGACATCCCTCTGGCTGCCCTGGCTGGCTCCAGACCCTGGCAGGGGGCTCGAAGCCCTTGGCACAAAGTCAAAAATAGCTGTGACTTCGATTTTAGCCCGTGGAAAACACTGCCAACTCTGCATGAGTAATTACAAGTCACAAGGGTTTGAGTAGTGTGATATTTGAACTAACACAAGGTGGAAAAGTAGAATTTTGGGATTTTTAGAATGGGGTTCAAGGGGCAACAAGATGGAGGAATTTTGACATGTCCTAGCCTTCTTTTCCTTCTTCTTGTCCTCCATGCCTTGGTGTGATGGCGACACTTTTCTATTGGTTTAAGGTAGGGATTCACAGTCTAACATAGATGATAGGAATTGGTCAAGAAATTGTAAACATAGACACGTAGTTTTGAGTATACAATGTGGGAACTGCCCAGGGCTCAGGGCAGATGGCCATGGTGGACTTGCTAGCCAGAGCTCAGCAGGTCAGAGAAAGAATGTTTAGATCAGAAGAAATAAACAACCTTGGAAGAACAATCAGACACATTCCAGGCTCCTTCTTTGGCTGCATTTGGGGTAGGGGAAGCAAAGACTTTTTATGATCTCTTGGGTCACCCTGTCCTGGGAACCCTGAGAGAAATCCACATGGGTGGGATCCTGCAGGTCCCACCAGCAGGGTGGGAGCACCCTTGGCCTCATGGCAGTGGCTGGGTGGGACAGGGACACCTGGAGCTGGTCTGGGGACCTGAGCAGTGTCAGACAGGGGGACTCCAAAGCTGCTGCTGCAGAGACCACGCTCAGCTCTCACTCTGATACAGCAACAGCCACAACCCCACCGCCAGACTCCACGCCAGACCTTTGCCTTCATTCATGTGCTCAGGCTTCTCTCTCCCCACACGGGCTCAGAGCTCACCCCACACTGACTCCCAGCTGATGTTCCTCCAGTGAATCCACCACAGCTTCCAATCCTCACTGTTTCCCATATTTTAGGATATGGTGCAGCCAAGAATAACACACAGATTTTTTTTTTTTTTTCCCAGGGTGACTGAGGCAAAGGAGTTTGGTGGGGCAGAATTGTCTTAACGTGGTCTGAAATATTCAAGAGGAGCAGACACAAATCTCTGCATGTATTTCCTTCAGTGCATTTGGGGAGAGGCTGCCCACAGAGAGAAGGAATGCTCCGTATGGATTTCAACCTGTGCAAGGTGGAATGGACTCAGCTGAGTAGTTTGCAATACATAATTTATCAGAGGAGTTTATCTTCTATTTTTTGCTCATGGTTTCTTCAGATTGTTGTGGGGTTTTTTTACACAGCCCTTCATTATTGAAGCATAGTTGGAGATTTTACATATATATATGAATATATGTATAGATAAAATCTCTAAAGATTTCTCTGAAGATGTTTTAGTTGTTTCAGTAGTAATGGTGAGTTGAATTGTGTGTCCCTGGTCTTATTATTCACAATAGGAAGAAGTTGCAATAACCACTGAATAGCCATGCACATTAATTTTGAAATTCATGTTCATCTGGAAGAATTCTGTGGGATGAATGTTTATTGCTGTTGTTGTTATTACTGTTTATTTTATAATGGCAGGAGGAGCTCCATTGTCCTTGGTCTCCTGGTGGACACCGAGGGGTGCAAGACAACTGAAGGAATTTCATTATATATTTGGAGGATGCATTTATACCAACGTTACCATTATATTCTCTCTGTCTAATATTTTTTCCTGAACTGAATACTTAATTCTTCTTCAAGGACCAGCTTTAGCATATGCAGGGCCCTGTGTGAAATCAACACAGCATAATCACAGAGGAAAATTATATGGAGGGGAGTAATGGAGGCTGGAATTATGAAAACTATATATAAAAAAATCCAGACCCATGCTGACTCCTTTCTACTTCCAGCCATTTATCTAGACCTGGGCAAGCAGTACAAATAAAGAGCAAATTAGTTGGATTTGCACGATTACAAAGTAATCTTAAGAAAATTTATTTTACAATTTCCTAATCATTCTATCATTAGTAGCTCAGTCCACAGACAGATTGTGCAATGTGCTTTCACCTGGGTTTGAAATTTAAAACAGGTAGAAGGATCTTTCACACTGAAACTGCTTCCAGAGGTTGGTGATGGCCTAAAGTGAGGTGTTTTAGGGGGAAGGATAGCACCCTTAAACCTATTTTACCTTGTCTCTCACTTCTCAGTGAATCAGGATACAGGAAAGTCTTTCTCTGTTTCCCCTACAGCCAAGTCCCCTGATTTAGAACATTTTTGGACCAGGGACTAAAATACTGTCACTGTTGAAAGCAATGGCAAAACTCAGAAAAATCAATCTCCTAATGATGTCTACATTTTTGAAAGGGAAAAAAAAAAAGAAAAGAAAAACAGGAAGGGAAGGCAGAAGGACTACCTGTGATGTCCAAGAATAAAGAACCTTCAGACTGAAAATGAGGCCCCCTTTAAATGAAAGCTGGAGTCCCCAAAATCTAAAGGCATCCTGCTTAATTAGGCTCTCCTGTAAAACACAGGCAACAAATGCTATTGTGAGGCAGCTCCTGGGGTTTATTTCCTTGTTTATTTGTCTGTTTGTTTCTGAGCAGCCAAAGAAAACTTCTCCAGGGACCTGTTTGATTCCTCTCTGCAGTCTGGGCTGGAATATTGATCCTAGAGAAGAGATGGGTGTTTTGTGTCGGTGTGTTGGAGGAGAGATGTGAGTTTTGTGTATGGGAGCTTTGTGTACATGAGGATGTGCAAGCTTGTAGGAATGCAGAACTCGTGAGAAAGACTTGGAATTCTCCTGACAGCCCCAGAATTCACCTGACAGCCCCATCCCCTCCCCACAGCACCTCTTCTCCTCCTTTCTCCAAGCCCAACCTCAGAGGAAATCATGTATTGCCATTGCTTCAAAACCCAGCTCTAATTTTCTGCCTAATGAAAGATGTATTGACAAAAGTTGACATTAAGCGGAACTAATTACACTGTAACTGCTGAATAACTAAGAAATAACTACCCTGTAATTTATGGTGCAGCATGGACTCGGTGCAGCAGCTCTCAGAGCTGCTCAGTCTGTGCTGAGCTCACTGGTGCATGAGCTGCAGAACTTTTCCCCTGCCAGGAGGATCCTCTGGACGTGAAACTGCAAACACTTGGCCATGGTTAGAGCACAAACCCAGCCAGGCTTCCCACAGCCCTACAGAGCAGTAGGATACATGACTGCCCCCATTTTATTCCTGGTTTTCATTCAAAGCCCTAATCCCATCGGGGATGCCCTCTCTCTCACAAGGAGTCCATGCCACCTCCTGCATCAGCTCCCCACTGTGGATACCAAGGGCTGGGATATATAAAAGGGCTGGTGTGGGGTCTGGCTTGCTGCCTGTTGTATTTGTGGCACCAGAAAAATTTTCCTCTACTCAAATAATTTGTTGGAAGATGCATTTACCATGAGCTGGGAGCAGGGGAAGGCAAGATTCCTTGTTTTCACAAGGAGGATGGGGCGTTCCAAGAGACAACTAGAATCTCTCCCATACATCACTGTCACACAGCAATATCAGCATCCAGCTCAGAAGATAAGTTTAAATGTGCCCTGTTCCATCTGATCAAACTCAGAATTTCTTAGACTTCATCATTAAAGTTGATGAGAAAACAGGCATTTGGTCTCCAGAGAAATCTGGCAACTAAACTTTCATTTATGTCTCAGATAGGACCAAATCAGAGAATACGAGTTTGAAATATTTCTCTTCAGAAGTGTCTTGGGGTGATTTTATGATGATACTTTATTCCCTAATCATCTGCTTTATGCCCAAAAATGTCTGCTATGGTTTTAAGATAGACTGAGGGGTGGGGCAGGGAGGTCGGGGCTCCTGCACACCTTGGTTCAAGCCCCTTCTCACCTTGGGTGGTACAGACTGGGACATTACATTATTCCCTTTGTTGAATTAGTTCTTGCTTGTTTAGGCAAGAAGCTTTTTTTGTTTTGGTTTTTCTTTCCCCACCTTTTTCCTTGGACTCCAGCAGAGATCCTTCAGTTGTTTTTTGGGGTTTTTTTCCCCTCTGCTGGGGACAATCCGGGACGATCCAGGGGAGACTGAGCCAGCAAAAGAGAGGAAACCAAAACCCACCAGCTTCTCCTGCTGTGAGGAGGGGACTCATGCCAGAAATGTTCCCATCTATTCTGCCCAGCAGGTGAACCATGGTGCCTCCCCTTCCCTGAGACAAAAGGGAGATCTGCAATCTTTGCCCCTGTGGGGATGGAGGTTAAGGTTTTGAAATTTCAGTATCTAGCATTTATTCAATCCTTATCTGTGCCTTGTGGGAACCCTTCGTTTTTTTGGTTAATAAAGAGTTTGTTGGGGTTTTTTTTCACCATCATTTCCCTCATTGGCAAATAGGTTTGTCAAAGCCCTTCTCTTTAGAAGAAATGCTCAATCCAGGGTGATTTCTCCTAAAATTTGCCTCTAAACCGAGACAAGAAGTTATGCCACCACCCCCTGAAGTGTTTCATTTTGATATTATTGAAACACAGTTTAGCACTGCAATACTGGATGGGATATGGATATGTAAGAGAATAACATTAAGATTCTAATATAGAAATGAAAACAAGTGGGAAATGGAGCACGAAAAATTTGAAATAATAAAAAATTTAAAATCCATTCTGATTTTAAATTGATTCAATATTTTGCCTTTGAAATGTCATTGGAATTAGAGTACTCTAATGAAGCATTCACAATTTTACCTATTACCTAAAGAAGAGCAGCCTTTTCCCAGGGGAGAAATGTTCCATAGACCAATTTACAACTGAGTGCAAACCACAAAATTTTTAGCTTGGAAACTCTTCAGTGCAGAAAGCAGAACTTTGTACTTTGGTGGTAGAGCTCCAAGCACAGCAGGACAGATCTCCAGGCATCCTCTCCACTGAAAGCACAAATAATAGAGTTGTTGGTCAGGAGATTTTCTGATGAGCCCCAGAGGAAGTTATAGTGTGCATAAGAAAACCAGAGAATTTGGAGGTAATGAAAGTAGGGAGACAGAAAAATCACTCTGTGTTGGAGACAGGAAGACAGGCAGAGAAAAGAGAGTGAGATTGCAAAGATAGACAGGTGGGGAGAAAGAGAGAGAGGTGCAATTCAGCTCCTGCTCCTGCCTGATTCGTTCCACCTCCATTATCATGCACCAGAACAACTCATTCTTCTTTTTTTACCAGAAAGCGTAATAATGTTCCACAGGTGAAGGAGTTATCTCAGCTTTTCTCTTTTCCAGCAAAGCTAACACTCAGTACATGAAATAAAGGTTATCTAGAAAAATAGACGCTGCAACTCGCATACAAAGGACCCCTTTCCTGTGACAAGGGAGTCTTTTCTGAAGGGGTCTGTTAGGTTTTGTGCTCAGAAGAAAAAGGGGAAGAAAATGGATTCGACTGCTTAGTCCCCCTGCCAGGTTGCCAAATTGACTTTTGAACAGGGGCAGGGAGACTCTTTCCCACAGCATGAAGAGTGGAGGATGGCAAGGGTGAGGATGAAGAGGAAGGCAATGCTGCTGGCCATGCAGGGGATTAGGACAAAACTCACCTTTCACAGCTCTCCTAGATCCATGAGGACAGGCATGGTCTGAAAGGCAATGCCCCTGTGTGCAGAGTCTCCAATGCACAATAAGGAGAAGGAAAAAACAAATCTCCCGTGGGTTGTGTGTCAGGATGACTGAAGCACAGCACACAGCTGCCCATGCCAAAGGTGGTGGGTGCCCAGGTGTGTGCTCAACATCCCTGTGTGCCCAGCATCCCTGTGTGCCCAGAATCTCTGTGCTCCCATCATCTCTGTGTGCCCAGCATCCCTCTGTGCCCAATATCTCTCTGTGCCTAGCTGTGTGCCCAGCATCTCTGTGTGCCCATCATCTCTGTGTGCCCATCATCTCTGTGTGCCCAGCATCCCTGTGTGCTCAGCATCTCTGTGTGCTCAGCATCCCTGTGTGCTCAGCATCCCTGTGTGCTCAGCATCTCTGTGTGCTCAACATCCCTGTGTGCTCAGCATCCCTCTGTGCCCAGAATTCCCTGTGAGGAAAAGACCCCATATCCTTTAAAACAAACCCTAACAGGGTCTGCAAAGAGAGATCATTTAAATCCTCACTTAAATTACTGATGAAAAGATCTGGTTTTGACACGAAATGTTTCCTTTAATATTTCCATCATGTTTCAAAGTGTACCCAGCTCATGCCAAGGCCTTCCATGGCAGAGAATCAGCTGCCTCTGCTCTATTCTGCCTCTGATCTTCAAAATTCATCTACCTTCCTCCAACAGATTTTCCTCTTTGCCTCACATTGCTTTTACATGGATTCAGTAAATTTGCCACTTAGAGGGTCTCAAGTCTTCTGTCCTCACACATCTCCTTTCTTTTCTCCACAGAGCCTGGATCATTTCTTTATAGCACCAGAATTGAATCCATAAATCCAAACTGAAGGGTTTTAACCACAGATGGTGGCTGTGGTGATGGACTTGGCTGTCTCCAAGGATTCCTTCCAGCTTTGCCTCCTGGAATGGCTGAGGCTTCCATTCTAGAAGCTGACTCCCCCCTGCACTTACATACCTTTCCTTTCCTCTATAGACAACAACATAACTGCTGAAAAGAAGATTTTAGATATATATTTTTAGGAGCAGAGTTTAAAGGACACTTTGCAAGGCAAAAAAGATAAGAGAGTGTAACAAACGTGTGGTGTCTGACTCTCTCTTGGAGACTTTGCTTTGATTTTTCTTGAATTGTTTTTTGTCTGAATTTTTAATATAAAGTGTTAGGCAGCTTGTCACTCTTTATGTATGGAAAACATAATACTCTTTGATGTTCTCAGTTACTGTGTCATGTTTATGTGCTCTGACAGTCTTTGAACCATGGCTCACTGCAGACAATAGGAAGGGATCCTCAGAGGGATGGAAGGAAGGATTTTAAAAGAGCCTCATTTCCTAATCCCAAAATGGCAGTGTGTCACCAGCATCCACACTGGTGTCCAGTGCCTTCCAAACAAGGCAGTATCTGACTGAGTAAGTTGCACAACTGAGCCCAAGGCATGTGACATCACTCTGGTTTGTCAACACTTCAAGGGTTTCAGTGAACATTAGAACTACTCAGACACTTCCAACCATTTGATGTAAGGAAAGACAAACTTCTGGAACTTCACAAAATTATTGTCAATTATTTAAAAGAAAACAAAATTCAATGAGTATAAAAAGCTATATTTCACCCAAGTGCTGATCACAATGACAGGAGCTGCTAGTAAAATAAATACATCCCTCCTGTAAGGGCTTTTGTAGGTACCCAAGAACAAAGAAGTGACAGGCGGCTGTTGCAAGGAAATTAGGGATGAACACATCCAGATTTATTCCTGCTGAATACTAAATACATACCTGAGATCCCTGGTGATGATGCCCAGAAGCTGTCCCTGTTCATCCTCATCATCACAGTGACATTTAAAGGAGGCACCACCGAGCTATGGAACTCTTTGCATGGCTTAGTGTGTTATTTAATGATCAGCAGGGCATGAGACAAAGTGTAGTAGTTCACACTGGCCTTTCCTGAAAAACTAAATATATCTAAAATCTTCTTTTCAGCAGTTATGTTGTTGTCTATAGAGGAAAGGAAAGGTATGTAAGTGCAGGGGGGAGTCAGCTTCTAGAATGGAAGCCTCAGCCATTCCAGCAGGCAAAGCTGGAAGGAATCCTTGGAGACAGCCAAGTCCATCACCACAGCCACCATCTGTGGTTAAAACCCTTCAGTTTGGATTTATGGATTCAATTCTGGTGCTATAAAGAAATGATCCAGGCACTGTGGAGAAAAGAAAGGAGATGTGTGAGGACAGAAGACTTGAGACCCTCTAAGTGGCAAAATTACTGAATCCATGTAAATTACTGAATCCATGTAAAAATTACTGAATCCATGTAAAAGCAATGTGAGGCAAAGAGGAAAATCTGTTGGAGGAAGGTAGATGAATTTTGAAGATCAGAGGCAGAATAGAGCAGAGGCAGCTGATTCTCTGCCATGGAAGGCCTTCGCATGAGCTGGGTGCACTTTGAACAAATAATAGAAATAATAAAGGAAACGTTTAGTGTCAAAGAGCTGAAAATCACAGTGAATTGGGATCAAACTTAGTGAGGAGGTTTGCACAAAAAAAAAAAAAAAACCAGAAAGAGTTTTGAAAATCTTTAAACATTTCAAAACTTTCTTAACAGACTTCTAAGCGTTTTATACTAATATTTTCTTTGTTTCACATCAGCATTTCATTTTAAAAATCAGCTTAAAATATAACTAGGTGAAGAGGTTAAATAACTTTGTGAAGTGACCTTCAGATCTTAAGCAAATGCAGTGCGCCAGATTAAACATGGGCTTACACTTTTCTTTAAATTCTTTCTTTTCCTTTCATTCCCCTTTCAAATATATTTTCAAACTCTAAATGATTTGAAGTGCATTTTGTCCTTTGACACTTTTCTTTAGCTTCTTTTGCAAATACATATTAAAAAATATTCCTAACTTAGCTCTTATCACTGATAACTGCTGGAAAAATAGAGAATACCAGCTGTTGTTTGTACAGTGCTTGAAAAGGCTTCAATAACAAAATGGCCAAAGGGACTGGGGAGGACTCAAGGACAAATTCCTACATGAGCTTCCACTGGAGTATTGAAAGTGGTTCATCACACTCCTCAATTCCCTCTCTCTTCTGCACATCCTCCTTCCCAATCCTTGAAATGCCAACACATTTTAATAGCTCCTGCTGCCTCTCTAGGAGAGAAATGCAGCCCCGGGTAACATTTGTGTGCTCAAAATGACCACCTGGTGATGGCCTCAAGCTTCTTCCTTGTGCAACTTCTTCTGCCTCCGAATCCAGAGATTGTTGGGTTTGCTCATCCTTTGTGCTAAGCTGTACCTGGAAAATCAGGGTCTTTTGGGGAGCAACCAAAACCTGTGCACAGAATATCACCAGCTAATCTAAACCAGAGGCAAGTGAACTGTCATAAGACTTGATTTTTTTTCCTCCTCTGTGCATGGTGTTCTCTCTGTTCCCTATTTAAAAACCAGGGGTTATTTGAAGTGGGTTATTTATTTATTTATGCACTTCTATTATCACAAGAACCAAATTGCAACCTTCGAGAAAAAAAAAAAAGTGTTTGTGAAGGGCGGTGGTGGGGGGAGCCAACAAATTAAAGTCAGAGAAAGGGGGCTACATCTTTATCAAAAGACAACATCAAATTAATTTCTGTCTGGTCTCAGGAACTCATGTAAAATTTATAGGCTGTTTGTTAATTTTGCTGTAGTGCCAGCAGCACGGGGTGTTGGTGATTCGGGGAAGGGCTGGGGTGGGAAGGGAGAGGAGGGAGAGGGGGAGGCAGAGGAGGAGCACAGCAGCCTTGGCCGGGCTGGCAGGGATCCGTGCGTGGAATGACCTTGCTCAGGTGGCCAGCTCAGCTGGGATGGAGCGGGAAGGCAGCAGGATGGATGGCTTTGGATGGACCCTGCTCCCTCCCTCTGCCTGGCTGATTAAAATTCCAGCGGTGTGCTCAGCTCTCGGAGCAAGGCTGCCCTTTCACCACCAGCACAATGACTCCTCTTACATAACCCAACAGCCAATTCAGCAGGCTCACGACTCAAAAAAGAAGGAGAATTAGTTTTGTATGAACACACCTTCTTTGCCCTTTCCCCACCCTCCTCTCCCATCTTCTTTACTTTTTGTTGGCTTTGGAGCACGTCCATGGAAGTGTCTGAGCCATTTGTGCATTTTCCATTATCTCAGCAGGACAAGGGGCCGCAGTCAAGGCAGCAGGAAAAAGCCAGGGAGGTCTCCCCAGTGACTTAAATGAGGTGAGAGAGCACACTCCCCACCAATGCTTCACAATGGCAAGGTCATTTTTATTTTGTTCTCCAAAATCTCTGCTGGAATTAGAGATTTGCAGCTTTCAGGAGCTCTTCTGGCTTTGCTAAACCCCATGTTTCTGCTGGAACCATGCTGTGCCACAGGGAGCATCACCAGTTGCACACTGTGAGATCAGACCCAGGGCAGAAATGCTTTCAGAGGGATATTCAAGGGTCCCACTATCATGTGTGGCTGGTAACTTAGCAAAGGTCAGTATTTCCCCAGCAATATTTGCAAACAGAACCCTAACCCCACATTAGCAGCAAAAAATAAACAAACAGAACTGCTGGAATCGGCTGAATTTCATTTTCATGTCAAACTTTCCAGCTCTCAAAGAAACCTCGGGCATCTGGGTCTTCATTTTAAAGACATAAGCTGGCACATCTGCAAAACTTCCCAGCTGAATGAGAATGCATCACTTTAAAACAGACCTCTAGCACTGATTTAAAGACTCCCACTTCCCCTGTCAGCTGCCCTAACATTTTAAAAGCCTTGCAAAGCAAGGTATGGGATTTGTTTTTTCTTTCCTTTTCTTCTCCCCTTTTTCAGGATACTGACCTGGAGATGGATGTTCCCAGTCCCATAATCTGATTCCCATTTTCCCATTTATTTCCCAGCTTGAAAACAAGAGAACTAAACCTGTCCTACAGATGTAATGGAAATGATCAAACCAACTGAAGACTGAGATTAGATTCATATAGAGAAGAATATTCCAGAAAACATTAATAAATCACCCACTGCTCCCCACTAGACCAGAGATTTTACATCAACTTCTAACAAGCAATTTCATTGTTAGAGAGACAGAAGGAACATGCCAGTGTGGGGTCAGTGTGGTCCTTCTCCACTCCTTCCTGTTTGTCCTCATCCTCACAGAGCCTGGGGAGGGGAAGAAGAGAATTCCTGCCGGCCAGGGGTGATTTTTTTTTCCTCCACAGCCACGGAGAGGAACACTGTGCTTCATAAACACACTTCAAAGATGCCACACTATTAAAAATACATGGACATCATGTGGATCTAAGCTAAATACATATGGCCTTTGATTGCTTGGCATTTCCAATTCATACAGGAACATTACTGCGATGCATTATTGATGATCACAAGCATTTCACTGCCTCAGACTAAGGACACCTCTTCCTCTTCTCCCCTCCTCGCATGCAGCACCCTTTGCTGGAGGCTGAGCGGTTTAATTAAGCCGTGATTAACAGCACACACACGCCTGGCTGTCAGTGACTCAGCTCTGGGAGTGCCACCGCTGTGAGCTGAGCGCTGCTCTGGCACAGGGAATGTCCCCTCCGGGTGTCTCAGCTGCTCCCCACCAGTGCCAGCACATCTGGCCAGCTGTGTGCGCCCAGAGGGTGCCCTGGCACAGCCGAGCTGCCCCCCAGCTCCAGGCAGGTAGATGATGCTGCTCAGGGACAGCAGGGATGGGGAGTGGGGAGAGTGAGCCATTGGTTCAGCTCGGAGGGGTTTGAGCTGCAGGGATGGGATGGGCACAGGCTGCTGGCTCATCCCTGTTGATAAAAACAAGCCCCGTGCCGGGCTTGGAACCTCTGTCCCTGGAGGACATGGCCTGCCCTGGCACTGCAGCTCAGCTGGGCTCTCCCACACCACACACGGGGCAAAATGCCATCCCTCCTTTCCATTGGCCCTGCCAGGTCCAGGCATCTTCCCTGCTCGCCCCTGGGCACTCTGTGCACTCAGTGCCCTGCTCCTTGCTGGCCAAAAGCACGGCTGGACTCTGTGTTGGATGTCCCCTTCGCGCTGGACATGTCACCCTGATCATGTGCTGTCACCACGCGCTGCCCTGGCTGCTTTGGGGAAATTCTACACAAATGCTCCTTCTCCCTGGCTGTTGTTTCACCAGCAGTTCCTCACTGACTCAGTTACACTCCCCCTTTTATTCTTTTAAAAAGGAATTATCCAGAAGCAGGAATTTGGGAGGAGGAGGAGAATATTCGGGGAAAAAAAAATTATTACAGCTGAGAAACAGCTCTTGAAACTTATTAGCTCATGACTCATCTCTCTGAAAGGAGCTAATACCTTAATTTCATATTTCTCTGCTCAAATGGAGACCAAAGCATAAACTGAAATGAAACTTTACACTAATGGCTTCTTAATTACACCCATCTAAAAGCAATTACCTGAGGTTTAACAGATACAAAGTTAGGGGTTGACACGGTCAGCGGAAGGGAATGGTGCAGCAGTGTCTGTGAGGAGATGGGCTGTGGGAAAGTGGAATGGAAGCGACCATGGCCAGGCTGCCCCTGCTTCCTCCTCAGTTGCCCTGCTGCTGTGCAATCTCCCTCTGAGGGTGTGTGCAGCACCCACAGGGAGGGATATTCCTCAGGAACACACTCGATTTTGCAGTACTGGGATAAAAATTCCTGTCATAAAACTCCAGCGTGGAGGACTTGGCAAATGTGGTAGCAATAATATTTCCCTCTAGGAAGCCACAGCTCCTGCATCCCAACTCCTGCCTGCTAATGCTTCTTCCTTCCACCTCTCCACCTGCAAGAGGAGAACCATTCCTCCCAGTCCCAGGGTGCATTTTAAGAATTTCTTAATAGTTACTGAAGGTTTTGAAATTATCCACACTAAGTTACCACATGAGATCAAGGTGGTGTCACTGTTATTATAAGTACTATTATTACTACTACTGTGAGTAGATTTCAGTCGTGTTTTGCTCACAGTTTAATAATTTAGCACTAATAAAGGGACTTCAGCAAACCAGTGGAGTCCAGGCCACCACAGCAGTGTAGGTTTCCTGTACAATATCTGGAGGAATTAGCTTCCAGGAGTGGGATTGAGAACTGGCAGCACATGGTGCTGGGAGCCATGTGAGCTGGGAAAGTCGTGGAGGTGGATTTGAATTCCAGTTCTCTCCAGAGCTTTAGTCCAAACTGCAGGGAAAGAGCTCCCTCCAGTCTCAAAAAGACCTTGCAGCGGCCGGTGGCTTTGTGAGGAAATTCAAATTTTGGGAGGAATAACCACAGCTTAAAGGACTCCCCAAGCCTGCCCAGCCCCACCTCATTTTGTGGAGGCTTGCACCATATCGCACCACTGAACGAGATAACACAATTATTGGCTAATTAGCGTCATCAGAAAGCGTTCTGCAATGGCAGGCTTTTAATTGACTTCCCCATTAACAGATAATGATCAGGCTCTGCCTCCTGCCAGGACGACCCCCACTCCTCTTCCCCCCTGAGACAAGTGGTTGACCTGAAAATGAAACAGCACAGCTGTCCTGAGCTCATTCATGGTTAACACCTCCAGTTTGGTAAGGGAAGCAACAAACTGAGACTGAGAGAAGGAAAAAGAGAAGGAAAAGAGAAGGAAAAGAGAAGTTTCCTCTTTGCCTGCCCAGGCTCTGGCAGACAGGGCTGGCACAGTGGTAGTGAAGTTGCACAGCCCCATCCTTCCCCTGCCAGCTCAAAGCCCTCCCCAGTGCCAGCCCAGGACCCTGCTTGCTTTCCTCCCCTCCAGTCTGTTGAGTAATGTAGTTTAGAGAACACAAATTCAATTTCACAGCTTCTTTCAGGGTGCCAAACACCTGGTGTTTCCTTGCCCTGGAACTAAAGCTGAACATTTCCATCATATTTCACAAGATACAACTGGGCTGAACACTCTTGTTTTGGAAGAAAAGGGCAGAATTCTTTTTCAGCTTGTTTCTCTGCAGTCAGGTGCAATTTGCTGGCCTCACAAAATCTATTGGTTACCCTTCTGTTGGAAACTTGAAACAACACACAGCATGGTGCCTTGGTGTAATGGGATCTTCTCCTGAGAAACATTTAACCCACATGCTGAGCTCTCATTTGGGTACTCAGCACTTGGGAAAAAGGCAGAAGCTCCTGTATCTAGCCATAAATCCTGGTGAGGGTTTTAAATGTCATTGTGATCCATCAAATTAATAAGTTTTTCCCAGAGGCAGCAGGAAGAAAGACAAGTTTCCTTTTTGTCCTGTGATGAAACCCAGGCCTGGTTCAGGGACTCCGTGTGGTGGAAAAGTCTCTCCTCCAACCCGAGCTTCCAAAGAAAGGCTCAGCAGTCTCTGTTGTTCGGTCTCAAGGCAGTTTATTGCAAGTTATCTAAAAGATTTTCTTCTGGGGCTGCTGTGGTTTGCTCAGAGCTCAGGCAGAGGCACACACACACCCTGACATCCTCTCTGACCCCGACTGCTTCTTCTCTCCCGCCCAGGGCTGCTGCTGTCTTTTATATGGTACATTACGTGTGACATGGTTACAGTTTCCCCCAATGCCTATTACCTATATTAAATGGTGATTTTCTATCTTTTATATGGTACATTACGTGTGACATGGTTACAGTTTTTCCCAATGCCTATTACCTATATTAAATGGTGCTTTTCTACTCTAAACCAATCTGTGAGTGCCAACATCACCAAAAACATGGAGGTGAGGAAGGAGAAAGAGGGAGGACAGGACAGACCCACATCCCTCCATCTTAAAACCTCTGACCCCCATGTACAAAACCAAAACCCCCCTGTACAACACTAAAAAAATTCTTCCCTCTACTTTGTAACTACTTCTACTCTAATATCTAAACTTTTGTGACTTCTTGTTCTTCCTGCAAGGTTGGTAACTCATTCCATGGCTCAAACCCAAAATCACAGCTGTTTCCAGCTGCCTGCCAGGGTCCCAAATGCTTCTGACCAGGGCCTGGAACCTCCAAAAATGTCTGAGGGACATTTTGAGTTCCAACAGTCCTGTAGCCTGGTGACCGGATTGCCCAGCAGTGGCTCAGAAGGACCCAAATTCCTCCTGGCTCTGCAGCAGTGCTGGGACAGGAAGCAGCAGGGTCATTAAACTGGGAATTGCTGAGCTCCTGCACAGGTCAAGAGCAGCACCACTTTCAGACTCTTTTCTCTGCCAGCTTCACCAGTTGAACTGGAGTTTCATTACTCTTTCCTACTGCATAAAATGTGCTTGAAACTCTATGAAAAAGTTGTTTGGGAAAGACTGAGAGACAGAGAAAAATAAACTTGCTTTCCTTAGAAAGCAATTTGAAAATAAACCAAATTTCTGCTAGGTGTGTGCTGCCATCTTCAAGACTTCAGGGGTCTCCACATCTGCAATTTGCCCTTGCTGTGGGCAAGATGTGTTCTTCTCACTCACCAGGATTAAAACCAGTAACAACCCAAAGGTGAAGATTTACTGAGATGCAATAGTTGAGATACTGGTGCATGGGATGGAG
The DNA here is from genome assembly GCF_050655825.1 of Lonchura striata. NCBI lineage: Eukaryota > Metazoa > Chordata > Aves > Passeriformes > Estrildidae > Lonchura > Lonchura striata. The sequence goes on along the minus strand of NC_140719.1, from coordinate 5,158,611 downwards.
GGATAGAAATCAGTGCTGAAACCTGCAGAGCCTGGTCTGTGCTCTCTGGAGCCCTGGCCATTATTGTTTCTGCTAAAAGAGCAAGGAGCCAACCTACCTCTGGTGCATTGGTTCCCTTCCTTTCAGAAATGTAGCTAGAGTCCATTCAGAGGGCTGGAAATGCAGATTTGAAACTTGTGCTAGAATTTTGGAGGGAAAGTGCTGTTTATTGTGATTTCCAGGAGTGAGCCTGCCCTAGGAACAGCCAGGAGGGAGGTGAAGCCAGCACCAATGGGGACCTCCAGACATGCTCAGACTGCACAACAAATCCCGCTGAAAATCAGCTGTACTGATGCTGTGCTGACCACAGGGCTTCACAGCAACACAAAAAGACAACGTTGGCACAGAAACCCAGAGGTCTGTCGTGAAGAAAAACATGCAGAGGTCAACATTTCTTCTGTGTTCACTGTTAGGGTCTTTTTTCTTGTTGAGTGCTCAGTCACAACCCATCCAACCCATCCAGGGGGCCTGGCTGCTCCCTGAGAGCCTTGCACAAACACCCAGTGGTGGGAAGGGAGAGAACATGAAGGATTGCCATTATCTGATTTTTAATTCCTTTTTCCAGGTAAGTGGATAAAGATTGAAATCACCCCAAACTCTGTCTTTCCTAAATGCAGGTCAGCAGATATGTGACCAATAAAAGCAAAAAGGCCCAGTTAAGCACTAAAGAAAAAGGGAAGCACTGACCAAACTGCATTTCTTTGGCAAATTATTTTCCTGTCTAGACTGGTTGTCAGATGTTGTTTTGTTGTTCTGTGTGCCCAGAGGCCAGACCAAAGCCGGGATCCCCAGTACAGGCAGCTTTGTTTAATGAGAGACAATCCTTTCCCCCAGGGAGCTGTAATCAGAATAGGCAGGACAAACAAATGAAATAAAGTCGCCTTCTTCATCCTGTGAGCTTCGATGGAAACAGGACCCCAAAGAGATTAAGTGGCTTGCCTGAGGCCACCCAGAAAACCTGTGGCAATGCCAAGCTAAAAAGAAAGAAACAAACAAAAACCAAAACAAAAAGCACCCCACGCAGCCTCAGAATCCTAATACCAGTCTTTGAGACAAAACCTGGCTGAGTCTCTCTATTTCCACGAAAATCCAGAGAAATCCTATTTAAGGCACTGTTGCTGTTCTTGTTCTTCTACAGCTGCATTTCTTGCTGGAAAAACTCAGTTTCTCCTTCCTACATGAGCTACAGATGCTGAATTACCTCCCTGGAGTGGGCGGCAGCTCCATCCCCGAAGGCGCTGGGAGGAGACGATGGAGAGAGGTGGAGGGAGGAAGAGTCGCCAGCCTTTTCTGATGCTGGAATGTAAATAGTGTTTTGCAAAAGAGCCATTTATCAGTGAAATTACAGAATCCGTTTGAAGATTCCCCAGGAGGACGAGCTGAGAAGATGGCTTGCATGGAACTTAACGAGAGGTTTCCTGCAACACTTGGTGTAGGCAGCAGCACTTTGCTGGGAATTAAAACCGCGCTGGAAATGTTAATAAATGCAGACACATGTTCTTGTTTGTAGGACGCGCCGTGCCTCCTTTATTTATTTCTTTCATTTTATTCTCCTGGATGTAGCTGCAATGCCAGCCCCTCTGTCTGACACTTCCCTGGGGGAAAAGTTGCCTCTCTCTTCTTTGCCAACCCTCGGCTGCCCCTTAAGCCTTTTGTGCTGTGTGTGAATCCAGAGCTTCCCTCTGGCAGGTCTGGGACCCTGGCAGGGGTCAGGAACCCCCCTGGACAGAGCCCCCAGAGACACTGGCTGTGATCTCTGGCCATGGAAAAGAGTTTTCAATCTTACAGCATGAATTACCAGCTCTGAGTGTTTGATATGAGTAATAACTAAGTGTGGTATGGGTGCAAAAGTAAAATTTTAGGATTCTAGATGAGGGGTCCAAAGGGGACAAGATGGAGGAAATTGGGTGTGCCTTGTCCTTTTTCTCCTTCATGCCCTCCATGTTTCACTGTGGTGTTGGCATTTTTCTGTTGGTTCAGGCTGGGGACACACTGTCCAACGTAGGTGACAGATATTGGCACGTTCTTGTAAATCCAGCCCAGGGAGTTTCTGGTATTTAATGTTTGTAACATCCCACTGAGGGCAGAGCCCCACACGCTGCCCTGCAGGACAGAGCTGGGCAGGGCAGCAGAACATGTGAGAGATCAACAGAATAAACAACCTGGAAACCAGCACAGACCAATTATGGCTTCTGCTTTGGCAGGGGGCTGACAGACAGAGACTTTCTACAACCTCGGGATCATCAATACCTCAGATTCCGACAGTGCTGCTGCCCAGCCTCCAGCCAGCAGCACAAAGGGACCTGAAGGGGACTGGATGGCTTCAGTTTCTGGGCAGACAGCAGCTTTCAAAGCACCAAAAGAAAGCCCAAGAATAGCTGAGGCAAAACTGTTCTTCTGAACAGTTGCTGTGGAAAGGGTTTGCCCATCTGCTCTGGTAGCAGAAGGATGGAAGGGAACCAGGCTTCCAAAATCCACCTGGACTGACTCTCCCTGTCTCATGGATGAAGACCCAAGTGAATCCTTTGTGGAGCACATCAGGTGTTTTTGCTCCCTGGACTAGAGGATGCCCTCCAGCACAGCAACAATTGAAAAAATAAAGTCAATTTTCTTCCTCACTGGAAGAAAACCTAATCAGAGTCATCATTACATCATGCCCTGATCTCTACAATGACTCAGACCAACAGGGTGGCCTTTCTGCACCTTCACATAAACCCTGGGAATGACCTGAAGAAGGTGGCCTGTCCCTCACATCTCTTTCTAGGAGATGAACACATCCCAGTGAATTCATCCAAATGTTATATATTTATGTCCAGATTTTTCCCTCAGGCAGCTCCCCTAGGAAAGAGTTTAGCTGATCTCTAGAACAGAGTAGGTGCTCAAAGCTCTGCAGATCTCTGCTGAGGTGCTCAGCTTCCTTGAAGAGCAGATCTTTCTATTTAAGATCCCAAATCAAGCATTCATTTCCCTTTATAGGAAAATTGAAGCACAACTGAATCAAAGATGCACTTAAGAGAAACAAGATGTAAAAATTACACCTTCATTTCTCCACAGCAGCTTGCCAGGTGTCCCTTGTCCGCTCCCCACACAGCAGAGTGTGGCACAAAAGGCTGGGAAGCCTCACCCTGGCCCTTCTCTATATTAGGTTTAGTGGCTGCCTGTTCAACTGCCCCCTCCTCTGTAACTGCAGCTGGTTGATTGTCCTCCAGAGACTGCTAATCTGCTCAGCCCCTTCCCTTCCAATTCCATATTAATTACCTTGTCTAGATAATGAATACTCTCTTTTCCCTTTCCTCCCACCTGGCCCCGAGTACTTCAGCATCCCCATCCTCACAAGGCAGATTTCTCAGGGTGGCTCCACCAGATCCCCTCACATCCCTCCCATCATTGCCCCTGAGCTCTACCAGGCTTCAGTCTGAAGCAGCTTTCTCCTCCTCCTCCTGTTTTCCTTCTCCTCTTTGTCATATTTATTACAGGAGAAGGAAGAGATGAATTAACCAGACCCTTGTGTCTGTCTGAGGGCAGCCTAGCCAGACTCATGGGCCCAGTAAAATCCAGGAAAGCCAATGATTGAAACTCAGCCTTGGATGTAATCTTTTTTTCAGTTCATATTATTCTCTGTTCCTGTAATTTAATTTACAATATAATTTCATATTCTTCCTCTAAAGCAGAACTTCTCTCTTTATATGTACATACATTTTTTTATCCTGCCAGGTTGGATTTGTGTCTGATTTTATTTTATTTTGTTAAACAAGGAGGCTGAAGTCACTTTATTTCCTTGAATAGAGCAGGAGGATAAATCATTGTTGGAGATGTGCTGAGGCATCTTTCCAAAATGTGGATCTTTAGAGGGGATGAAAGAAAATGCTTTAACCAGGCATTTTGACACCTGAGTGAGGGATTGTGCTTTGAATATTGGGTGTATTATTTCCACTGAGGTATATTACAGCACATTAAGTATTGATTCTTTGTTCCTTCTGGAGCTGGGAGAAATATTTACAGGTGTATGGAACTGCTGAAGAGGTCAGAGACCTTTGTTACTTTTTTAACCACTTCTTTCTAACAACATTCCAGTTCCCAGCTGGGAATTGGAATCCACAAAGTGCAAACAAGCATCACTAACAGTGACCACAAACCAGAGCAAGCAGATGCTGAACAAGGGCTCCTGTAGCCCTTCCCAAAAATTTCTCCTTGCACTTCCTGGTGTTGTCACAGCCCAAGTAAATTTTGTGAGGAAAAGAGCTGTGAAATCAGTAGGTGTGTGATGGATTAATAGTGGCAGGAATGAGCCACCCTCATATCCAACAGAATATCAGACAAACCTCCAACTAAATAAAAGATCTACTTTTTTTTGTATCTCACTTTCTCTCTTTGCCTAAAGCTTTACAGTGTCTGTTTAGTGTTCAGAATTCAGTTTAATTCCCACCAAAAAGAAAGAAGATAATTCCTTGCTTTTTAAAAAAAAAACAACAGAGAAGAATCATGACACTTTCAAAGCAATTTCAAACAAGATGGTTCCAGTCACCACTAGCCTTGGGAAAAAGAGCCAAGATCACTTTTTTGTAGGACAATTTTCGTATCATTGAGAACAATACTGGTTTTTATTCTTCTCCAGTGTTCTAGAGATTTTTTTGATGAAACATTCACACTCCAAACTGGGTTGAAATCTTTAAGCATTAGAAATTTTATCCAACTTTTGTTTGTAGGCAAATTCACTTGCTGCTTGCCAGCTTGCATCCCAACTGCTGAAATTCTCCTTGGATTATAAGAAAAATGCGTTACTCTGCCTGTCAAAGGAAGGGCAGTTCCATTTAATGTCTGGATGATATTTCAATATCCAGATGGCCCCTTGGCCATCTTGCCTGGCCAAAATAAAGCAGCTCCATTTCTGTGACCATGTCATTTCTTTGTGCAAGAGGTCTACAGGATCCACAAGCTTTCCCAGCAGGTTTTATTTGATGGGCCTTGCTTCAGGTCCTTGCATTTAACCCCAAATGGGAGTTTTTATCCTGCCAAGTGGTTTCCATCTCTGTTCCACCATGGAGACAATTGATTCATCTCAGGCCAAGCCAGTGTGACAGGTAGATCCATCCATTCAAGGACAATTCCCAGGTAGGATGGGCTGCTAAATGAATGCACCAGATTGCAGCTGACACCCATAATGCTGATTTTCCCCTCTCCTTATAATCATAATGGGATCTCAGCAATAGAGATGGATTTGCTAATTTCCATCTCCTCTCTTCTTTAATCACTGTCAGGCATAAATTAATTTCTCCTTAAAGAGCTTTCAGGTTGAGATGCTGTCATTGCACAGTGTACTTAAAGGCCCTAAATCAGGGATCTAAATCCCAGAACGTTTCCTGCCCAATCTAAGATTCCAGAGCATGTAAATATATGTCATACCAGCAATACCACAGGCTTTTTTTCTTGGGGTAGGGGAAAGGAGGAGGAAAATTGAATTCTGGATGTGGGACATTGAAAAGCAAGGTGAGAACTGTGCTACAAATCAGCTGAGTGCTGCTTCTTAGATGTCCTCCAGGTCTGTACTGTCAAACAACAATCCTGAAAGTGCAGTGTTGGAGCTGAATCCATTGGAAATGGGGAGAGGAGCCTGTCCAGAGGGAAGTTCAGCCCCTGCAGGGCCTAAATTGCCCCCTAGGAGAGTTTCTCTTTCTTGACTGATCTGTCTTTCTTTACTGTGCTTTTTCCATCAGGTGCTTTATCAGGTGGATATTTCACTGCAGGCATTTTCAGTGCACCCAAAAAACAACACAAACCGAGAGAAAGCAGGAAGCTTCTAACAAAACCAGAAGGAGTAAAATCATTAAGCAAAGATATAATTTTCCTTAAAAAAAATGCTAGTGAATAAATTATCAATCCTTTTCATAAAAAATTCAGTGGAGATGAAACTGTGTGTGGTGATAATGAGCAAATGTTTATATTTGCAGAGAAGTGTAGCTGCATGGATGGAAAGCTATTGATTTAGCCCCAGCTTTCACACAATTTGTGGAGCTCTTTGGATGGATGTCTGTCCAGCTGGCTGCACAACTAGCAATGGAAGACTTGTGACATCCTGAAAAATGGCTACAACACATTAAAAATTCTTTCCAGGGAAATTTTAACTATTTTTTACAATGCCCTATAGAGCTACACTTTAAAAGAAAAAATCTAAAGACAGAATCCATGTCATTCTCTCTGACCCCCAAGTTTTCAAAGCACTGAAAATATAGGAGGGAAAGAAAAATCTCACAAACCTCTATTCAGTATTTCAGTTCATCTGAAAGCTGCCTTTCCTCAACAGAAATACTGACAGAGTGAAAATTGCATTCAGACTTCTTAGTTTATTCATTTTTTAGCTTCTTGTAACAGATAGGAAGTTTAAGGGACATTTTAAGAGTAAATAACCTAGCTGAAATTTGTGGGAATGCAGAAATGCCTAAGATGATTTTCTTTTTTCCTCTCCCCATTTCATCCAGTTGGTGCTCCATGTGTCTCCTTCAGAAGACCTGCTTTTTCCAACCCAGACATTCTTGGTTCTACACCCTTTGGATTTGTAGAGGAACTTTTCTTTCCCTTTTTGCCTGCCCATCCTTTCCTTCTCCATCAGTGCATCTCCACAGAGTCTCCCATGGTCCAGCCTGCCCTCACGGAATCACTCAGGTTGGAAAAGGCCTCCAAGATCCCTGAGTGTGACCCTTATCCCCAGCCCAGAGCTCTGAGTGCCCCATCAAGTCTTTCCCTGGGCACCTCCAGGGATGGGAGCTCCAAACCTCCCTGGGCAGCCCCTGCCAATGCCTGACCACCGTTTCAGTGAAGAAATTCCTCCTGATGTCCAACCCATGTGGGAATCCAGAGCTTCCCTCTGGCTGCCCTGGGACCCTGGCAGGGGTCAGGAACCCCCGGGACAGAGCCCCCAGAGACACTGGCTGTGATCTCTGGCCATGGAAAAGAGTTTCCAATCTTACAGGATCAATTACCAGCTCTGAGTGCTTGATATCAGTAATAATTAAGTGTGGAATGGGTGCAAAAGTAAAATTTTAGGATTCTAGATGAGGGGCCCAAAGGGGACAAGATGGAGGAAATTGGGTGTGCCTTGTCCTTTTTCTCCTTCTTCATGCCCTCCATGTCTCACTGTGGTGTTGGCATTTTTCTGTTGGTTCAGGCTGGGGACACACTGTCCAACGTAGGTGACAGATATTGGCACGTTCTTGTAAATGCAGCCCAGGGAGTTTCTGGTATTGAATGTTTGTCACATCCCACTGAGGGCAGAGCCCCACACGCTGCCCTGCAGGACAGAGCTGGGCAGGGCAGCAGAACATGTGAGAGATAAACAGAATAAACAACCTGGAAACCAGCACAGACCAATTATGGCTTCTGCTTTGGCAGCGGGGCTGAGAGACAGAGACTTTCTACAATCTTGGGATCATCAATACCTCAGATTCCAACAAACCCAAACCTCCCCTGGCACAGCTTGAGCTGTTCCCTCTCATCCTGTCATACCTGAGGGCGCTGGCCCAATCTCCCATCCCTGACCACTTCCCTCTCCTTTTCCCACCAGTGTTGTCTTCAAGTCTTTCCAAATGCCCCCATTCCCAGGCTCCCAAGCAGCCAGCTGGCTCTTTTCCAAACAAGCCACTGAATGGCAAACACAGAGACACACTGGGATAAAACAAGCTCCTCTTATTGATTTTTCCAAACCAATATGGCACTGACGCTGCCTCTTTGTGCCATTTCCCTCCTCTGCCAGGAGGCATTCGCTCCTCTTCCATCATTTTAATTAGACATTACACCTGACACAAACGCTGAGTTGATTAACCTAAAAGGAGCTGAATGGGTTGTGGGATCGTTAACACGGGGCCCCTGACACCCCATAACTCACTCCAACGTGTCTGTTGCACAAACTCACAGCTTCTCCAGCTCGCCGCCGAAGCCACAACGCGAAGTAATGGCACCTACAGAGAGCTTTTTACGAGGCTGTCTCACATAATAACGCTATAAAAGCCAGATTTAAAAGACAGATTGCCCTGGACTGCACAGACTTCACTTTTTAATGTTTACATAAATGCACCTTTTCGGCACTGTTTTCAGGTAACGGCCCTTCCCAAGTCATGGAAATCAAGGCAACCATCAGCTTTGCCTTCCCCAAAAAGCTGCTCTCATCAGGAAGCAGAGTGCCCTTGTGGGATTCTGCTGTTGCTGGGGTGGGGGGCAGGAGGCAGGGAGCAGCCCACACACACCGATTTGCTACAACCATGGCCCTCCCAGGAATTCCTATTTGTAGGAAAAGTCCCTGGTGTGAGCAGAATCCACCCAGCCTTAATGTGCCTTTGTTAGACCACACTGGAGAAACATTAAGTTTTGGTGTCTCCAGGAGTGCTGCCAGAGGAACTATTTTCCTGCTCAGATGCATTTTCCAGCTCATACTTGAATTTGCCCAAGACTAGAATAAGCCTACATCAGCTATGGCTGACGCTGCCCAAGTCCAACTGCATCAGCCCAGCCTGGAGTAGAGGAAACATAAATTGCACAAATTTCCCTTTTTGCCTGAGAAGGAGAGAAGCTCAGGCTGCCCCAGTGCCAGGATTCCTGCTTCAGCTGTGCCATTTGATGGCACATGAAGCTTAGCTATGGGTGCAGCATTACCCAGGGTTTTCTTGCCCTCATGTCAGTCCAATCAGACTCCACTTTTGGGAACAGCAAGAGGACAGCTGATCCTTCTCTGCCAGCAACAAAAGGAGTAGCACTGAGAGATCCTTAATGTATCTGCCTATCTGTGTTGGAGGGGGAATAAAAAAAAGTGAGTTGGTATGGCTTAATTGGTCTGGGATGGAGAGATATTCCTCATTCAGCAGGCAGGACTCCACTGAGATTGAGAAATTGCTGGAGATGTATGAGTCCTGACGAGATCCCCTGTTAGTTAGTTGGCAGCACTGACTTTGCTGTGCCTTCCTCTTCCACTTGTTTGTTTAGCTTTGCCCTGCATTAAAACCTGTCAAGCCTGCAAACAAGACAATGTTTTTTGATTAGGCTGCTCAACTGAATAAAGCAGAGCTTGGAGAATTTCCTGCTCTTCTAAAGAAGAGAGAAGTTCTGTGATTCTGTTAGGATACAGCCAAGGTACATCCAAACTTTCTGGATTGATTTGAGATGCTCCCAATGATGCCTTGAGCATCATCTGAAGTCCAAGGCTTCCCATCATCCCTGTAGTTCACACAGGCTCAGGGAGGAGCTCTGGAGCCTCGCAAAGGTGTCCCTGTTTCCACTGGGAGCAGTCAGAGCGGCGGCTCTCCTGCTGAAGTCCAACCCTAACATCACACCCTGCACTCACACAGGGACAGCAGTCCCAAGGCAGCCAGGGTTCTGCTATTGTTCTGAGGCACCTCCAGGGGACTCTTATTGCATTTGGAAATGGATTCTTACTGCAGTTTGGGAATAGAACAGCTTGGTTCTTGCCTGTCAAAACACTGCTGACAGTCCAGACTTGGACATCAGTGTGTAAGGTAAGATTAGCTACTGCTGTAAGCCTGGGATGTGCAAGGATGAGGCATGATCGGGATTCCCCCTTGTCTCTCTGGGATTAAAGATCCTTTGCAGGACCATTTTGCAGGAGACTCCACCCACTGAGCAGTGGAGAGACTGGCAGAAGATGACAACCTGCTGCTGCTTTCATATCACTGATTTGCCAAAGCATATCCTCAGCTGGAAGGGACCCACAAGGACCATCAACTTCAACTGCTGGCTCTGCACAGGACACCCCCAAGAGTCACCCCAGGCTTTTCCACGGTCTGTCCCATTCCTGGCGAGGAAGCAATGAATCACACATTTCCAGTTTGCAAAAGTCTACTCCCACATTGCCTGGCAGCCCAGCAGTGTGTGGGCAGAGGGCAGCCACAGCTGGGCTGAGGAGCAGCTTTGCTTTGAGTTCCTGCTGTGCAGCACGAAGGCAGCTGTCCTGCCAAGCTGAACGAGCACAAGTGGAACACAGTGAATGCAAACACATCTGTGCTGGTGTCAGACACGGGAAGATGTTGGTGGTGTAGCATGGCAATGTTGCTCAACCCTCTTCCCACTGAGGGTGACAGAGCTACCTCCTCCAGGCATCAGGAGATAATGGGAATGAGAAACTGCTCTGCAGCCTGGGGACAGCTCAGGCTGTGAATTCCAGCAGGGCTCAGCTGTACCCAGCTTCACTCCCTGCATTCCCAGCAAACCAGAGCCCTCTGAGCAAACAGGGAAGTGAGGGATGGACACGAGCCTGGCAAAATGCTGGGGCAGAGACACACCTGTGACATGGGGAGGGATAACCAGACATAAAATTTGCTTGCTTTTGCCCAAGGCTCCTTGTGTCAGTTTGCACGAGTGTGCAGCTCAGGGCAGCAGCCAAACTCCAACAAGGGATTGCTTGTCTTGAAGGGCTCCTGATTTTGCCTTTTTTGGACAGGAGAAGATTTTGTGAGTGACCACACAGCCTTTGTTCAGGCCACGCATTTTCTTTCATGGAGAACAGCTCCATCTTTCTGTTCTCTCTTCCACTGAGCCTGCTACAAAAAGCCTCCTTCTTCCCCATATTTGCATAAGTGATGATGCAGCCATCCTAATTATCGAGGGAATCCACTGCTCCCCCCTTCCAGCACCTCCCCCCTTTGCTGCTGCTCTTTCCCTGCTACGGGTTTTGCTGGCAGATGGAACTGGAGCCTCCTCAGCCCACTGGCTCTTCCTTGAAGAAGAACAAAGTGACAGCCCTGCAGGCAGCCGAGCCACGGCAGCGTGACTAATCCATGTCGGGAGCATCCCAAAGGCCAGTGCCAAGGCTGTGCTCCCACAGTTTTGCTGGGGGAAAGAGGGTGCTGAGCATGGGCTGGAGGGGCTGCATTGTCCCCTCACAGGGACAAAATGTGTTCTCCACACTGCTGAGCTCTGCAAGCTGCCTCAAGGCCCTCACAGTCCAAGGGCCAGGGAAAGGGAGATCTGGAGCATCCAGTTTGGGGAGTAACCAGCAAGGAGATGAGCAAGCTCATACATATGGAAGGATGACCTTAGCAGCTCCACTCAGCATTCTGCACATCAGATGTGATTTGCAATCAGCCATGGCCATGCTTGTCTCCATTTCCCCCTCAAGTCCTGTTCTTGCAGCACTGTTTACATATGGTTTTACCCATGGTTTTTTTATTTATCTGTCCTACTTCTCTGCCCCTAACCCATAACCTCAGCAATTGGCATTTACCCATTAAGTCCTTTCAGTCAGACATTTCTGTCTTTGTTTGTGTTAGGATTGGGTTTTCCATGCAGAGGAAGGTCTATTTTTTAGTGTTATTTTTCTGCCTGTGGCAAAATAGGTGGCAAAGTCCTGACAGCAAATCTGCAGCCATAGCAAGTCCTGTTTAGCACAGTCCAGTCTGTACAGAGCTCATTTTTTTTTATGTACATGGCATCAGATGGGCTACCCATGTGATCCTCTTCTGCTGTGTGCCTGGAAATGCTCCAAAGAGCTGATGAACCAATTGGAATTGCAGACAAGAGTTTAGTTATAGTCCCTGGGGGGAAATGAGGCCTGTGTGGAAGGAAGTAGGACAGGGGAGATGAAAATAGTCTATCAGGAAAGCAAGCCAAAAACCTGCCAAGCTCCTCCACCACGCAAACACAAGGCAGCCTTCTCCCGTACTCCAAGCCCTGAGCTCCTGCATCCCACAGCCATCAGCTGAGCTGTCAGTACACTCAGCACTTCCAGGACATCCATTTCAGGAACCAGAGCTGCAAATCATGACAGCCACTTCTGGGGGTGTGCAGCAGAACGGGGGAGGACAGCAACCAGGTCCATGTCAGCAAGGATAGACCGAGCACCTCCTCCTCTGAGCTTGGCAGGACTCTGGGATCCCACAGAGGATCTTGGTTCTGCTGGGAAAAGGCACCAAGAGAGAAGTCCATCATCTCCTCTCACAGCAATCTTCTGTAGATGGACATTACTGGGCATAAATCCAGGGCTGACCTGAAGCTCGTTAATGCTTTAAGGCAATAGCAGCTCACACCTTGCCTTCTTTAGAGGCCTGGCTCCTGGATCTGTGCTCGGGGATCACCCTCTGTTCTACCTTCTTGTTAGAGATGGGCTCTGTCATGTTCTGCTTGCTCACTTCCTCCTCCCAGCCAGCCTCTCAGTTGGATCTGACACGCTCCATCTGCCAATATCCCAGCCCAGCCTCCCCAGAGCGGCCACACAAACGCTCTCAGCTCCAGCCAGGGAAAAGGCAAAATCCCTCCTGCAGTTGGATTCCACAAGAGCCTTTCACCAGGCTCTCATGCCCCAAACTCTGGCCAGATGGCCTCACCACGTGGTGTCCCACCACATTTTGTCCGTAGCAAAGGTGCCAAACATCTCTTCCTTCCCTGCTTTGAAATCAGTGCTCTTTCCACAACACAAACACTCTTTCAGTTGTCCTGCTTTCCACATTCCAGGTTGGCAATTAGAATCTGCAACCTCTGAGCTTCTCTGCAAACTGATGAGCTGCTAAAAATACAGCCCCTGCAGGCACCCATTCAACTTCTATTTCTGTATTTTTTATTATTTATTTTTTTACTTTTTTTTTTAACCAATTTGAGATGAACAAAGCACTTCAACAAAGGGAAGGAGAAAATGCTGTGATTGTGAAGATGGATCGCTGCCACTTACTTTGTTCACTTTAATTACACAAAGTCATCACTTAGTGGGAAGCCTCAGGATAGGAAAAGGGAGCACAAAGAAGTTACCATATCCCATATCCTTATTTCACTATATTTCATGTTAAAGCCTCCCCGACATCCTGGAAACAATACCTGAACCAGCTCTTCCACACTTTTAAATCTTCCCATACATTACTCACCTGCTGTGTCTTCAACCTGGAAAGCCCAAATAGCCCCAGTCCTCCTGGTAAAAACCAGAGTGGACCAGCAGGAACAAACCACCTCATCCCTCCACAGGATGCTACAGAGTTTGTTTAAAAACTTCTCTTCGCCAGTCCTCTCATGCCACCTCCTAAACTGGATCCAGCTGGGACATGGGGTTGGAAATCAAGATTGTTCAAGACAGTTAAGAGGTTTAAAGGCAGAAAAGTTCCAGCTAGCACCTAGGTAAGGGCAAGACCCAGGAATGTGTCCTTTTCTCTTGCTATTAACTCACTTTGCCACCTGGGGCAAATAATATTCCCATTACTGACTCCCTGTTGGCAGACTTAGGATCCCTTAATTCCTCTGAAGTTAATCCTGAGTTATTCAGCCTGGCATCCCTGCTGGCCAATGCCAGGTGTGTTGGAGGCAGTGCTGAGCCCAAAGCTGGAGTGTCTCAGGAGGTTGTGCTCTTAGCACAGGCAGGAGTGGAGTGTTCCCCTCCCAGCCACTGCAGGGCTGCCCTGAAGGACCCATTTCACTCCAGCCCTGTGGTTTTGCAGAGGCTGAGGGCAGTCACTGTCCTCCCCGTCCTGCAGTGACACTGAGAAATGACAGTGTGCCATCTTCTGAGCAGACACCCAGGAAAACCACTGTCCTGCTGGACACAGAGGCTGGACAGACTTTCCCCTATGGCACTTCAGCCACTCTTTGAGCTTTTTCTGTTTGGCTGAAGCACTCAGGCTCAGAGGATGAGGATAGCTCCTTTCCCCATCAGATCATTTATGCAGAGAGCAGTTTCTGCTCCTAGGGTTGTTTCTGATGCCAGAATTCCCAAATCCATGACCCCTCCTTTACCCTGATATAGCTGCAGCAACCTGTCTGGTTTGGGGGACTGAAGGGGATTCTGCCCTACTCCTTTTAACCATGAAACACCATCATTCCTCAAATAAATCCTCTCATTTGTGTTCCCACATCTGCCCAAAATATTTACAACTTCACCATCTTTGCCTATACTTTCAGCTCCATCTTTGCCTTCCAAAGAGTTTGGGCTTTCCCCAAAGGCCTGATTTGATTGTAACTTTGCAGAGCCTGCTCATTTTCAATGAGGGCTATTTGTAATCACTGATATTGCTGCAAGTTTGCAGCTTTAGCATTGTGTGGTTTTGGTTTTCACTCCAGGATTTCTCTGCCCATTTTATGAGCAGTCGAGGCTGTGTTTAGACAGTCTCTCCTCACACACCAATTGCTACCTCATTCTGTGTTTTATCCCCAGTAAGCTGTTGCCTTTCTTGTTTCACTCGAGGGTTTACAGGCATTAACTGGGTGTCCTTCCCCCTCCAGGGCCTGGGGCTTGCATTTCCATTTGCTCCACTGCTTCTGGCATCACTGTGAGCTTTCCCACAGCCACTATCTGGTCCTTATATTTTTTTTCCACATTCCTCTTTATTTTAGGTATGCTCTGAATATTTTGTTCACAAGATTGTTCCCACACTCCCTTATTAACCCCCTTTTTTTTTGGATTGTGTTCAATAGATAAGAATTTCACTTCTGTTGTTCCTATTTGCCTTAAAATATTTATGGAATTTCTTATAAGTTTGTTTTTCCTTTCCTCTTCAATTTTGCATTGACCTTCATAAGTAAATTTTAAAAATAATTCCTCTCATTTTTTCTTCTTTTTTTTTTTTTTTTTTTCTTGCACAGGTAGAATTAGATTTGGACAAGAGTCAGAATTTCTATTTCTAACAGAGCTCTTGTAATTTCATTTCAAAGAAAATCTGATTCCTGAAAATACTCCAAAGTTTTGAAACTCCTTACAAAACAACTTCCCTAGAGCAAGTTTTTAAAAACCCAAGTGATTTGTTAGGAAAACATTGAAAATAAATTGACCTTGGAGGCAAACTGAAACGTAAAAATTGACACCAGCATGAAAGTTGATCCACCTGGCTGCTAAAAATAATACCAAGAATGATAGAGCTCTAAACTTTAAAATAATGTTGTTAGGAATGAAGGTTGTGGAGAAGAGGTGAATGTGACAGGATCCAGCAAGATAACACTGCAGGAAGATGAGAAACCCTCCGTGTGGGCAAAGAGGATTGTAACTAAGAAATAAGTGTATTTGCTGTTTCAACAGCAATAATTTTCAAAAGTTGAGAAAGATTACAAGCAAAGTTGATTAGGAAAAAAAACCTGTAGGCAGAGAAAATGCTGATTGCAAATTGGTGATTCTGCAAGAAAAGTTTATTAGAAAGTCAAAACCTAAACACTACTAATTTAATGTGAAATAAGAACACAAATTTAGCTAGAATCCAAGCCTTGCTCTGTTTCAAAGGAAAAAAGCAATGGAAAAAAATCTCTCTTCATACACAAGGATTAGATATAAAAATTCAAGGTGGGAAATGGAAAATATGCACCAAGACCCTTTGAAGAATTAGCTGAAATCCATTGTGGTCTGCTGACTTTAACTTCTAATATCTGTTCTTTATTTACCCAACTGCAGCACTGACTCCATTATCCAGAGGCATCCCATCCACAGAGGTGTCCCTGCTGTTCACCTGAATGACTCCTCTGAACCTGTCCTGGTCTGAAATTATCAGTTTCATTGATCAGCAGTGGGAAGAAATACGAGTTGGACTCGATGATCTCAAAGATCTTTTCCAACCTGGTTAATTCAATAGTTAATTCTGTGAAATTAACCACTGGAAGAAGAGATGGAAATGTGCTTGTAGTCAGGGGGCAGATCAACCCCATGAGAACAAGGCTGTCTCCCTCTGACTTGCTGAAAATTCTCCCTGGCTGACACAGATCAGCTGAGATCCTGGGGATCTTTACCCAAAAACAACCCCCAAACATGGCACTCGTA
Organism: Lonchura striata; assembly: GCF_050655825.1. NCBI lineage: Eukaryota > Metazoa > Chordata > Aves > Passeriformes > Estrildidae > Lonchura > Lonchura striata. The sequence goes on along the minus strand of NC_140719.1, from coordinate 5,142,854 downwards.
CCAATCTCACACAGCAGAGGTGGGAAAGGCTCTCTTTGTGCCAAGCAACCCCAAAATGACTGAAAGGAGCAGTTAAGGGCCATTCATTCATTCATTCATTCATTCACTCCGTGTGATGGAACTCAGACACATGTCTGTATTCCAGCTCTGCTGAGAGGAGCTTGGGCAGCTCCATGCCTCAGTTTCCCTAGCTGCCCTCAGGAGAATACCACTGACCTCCAATGGAAAATGCTCCTTCCCAGGACTGTCCTGCTGTACTTTTTAAGATTATGTGTCACTGCAGGCTCCCAGCTGGGCAATAATTATCACTGACTCCATGATTACAGAAGGCTGATCAATTGTTTTATTATATATTTTATACTATATTATACCATACTCATTAAGAAATTTAGTGACTTTTATAGTTAGTCTGATAGAGCTTTCACTTAATTGGTCAATCCATCCAAACACCATCCAGTGTCCAGTTAAGAAATCACCCTTTTTAAACAAATCTCCATGGCACATTCCACATGTGCACAACAGCAGGTGCAGCAAGTGGAGATAAGAATTTCTTCCCATCCTTTTCCCTGATCTTCTCCCAGCCTTCCCCAGGACAATGCCTGGGAAAGCTGTGCCTGCTCTCTGTGGCCAGAGAGCTGCTGCCACAGCTATGCACAAGTTTGTCTTTTCCCTCCTATTCCTTAGAGCTGGCAGCAGCATTTTGTGTTGTTTCTCATCACTCAGAGCTATTATTAACACTCTTCTGGAGACATGAAATGTATCTACAGACACCTCTGGTAATTAGACTAAAAATCCTACTAGTGCTGATGCAGCTCTTGCAGAATATATTAGGAGCAAAGCCAGCACTGAAAAGTTTTTTGGGACTTGATAATCACACCGGAGATGAGAATTAGAAGATTTTTGCTGCACAGAAGGTGAGCAGGGAAAGGTGGGAGCGAGGAGCACTGTGTGAGCCTGGTTCCCTGTGTGGCTGTGGCAGTCACAGATGCCCAGTGTCCAGCACAGCCAGCCTGGCTCTGGCACAGCTGAGCTGCTCTGCAGGACCACGGCACATCCTTGCTGTGAGCAGCCTGCTGTCACGGGCAGTGCCTGCTCTGCTCACACCTACAGCTGCCTCTGCTGGGAAATAAAGTCTGAAAAGAGCCACATCCCCTCCACGGCTCCCAAAACCGTGTGTGAGCCATCCTGGCAGGTTAACTTTGCTCTCCTGAGCTCTTAAATTCAGATTCAGATGGTCAAGCTTTGTGTATTTGATGGGAGGAAGACTCAGAGCTGGCTCTGCACATCCCTGTCGTGGCACATCCCTCTTGCCCCGCCCCAGGTGTCTCAGACATGCTGTTCTTAGAGCTGTTGAGCCTGTGGGGTCAGGGTGGCATTCAGACATTCAGACAGCAGGACTGAGCTGCTGGGAGGGACACCCCATGTCTCTTGCTCACAGCTCTGCATCCCTTCCCTCACATCCAACCCCCCTGCAGGTCTGGGCATTGGATGGGAGGAGCAGGTGTGTAGGGAGAAATATTTAGGGAGGAAAGGATGGAAAGTGGCTGTGGTGGTCCCCCTTTTGCTGTGGGCACCCATCAGAGCATCGTGGGGGTGCCAATGAGTGATGCCTTGGGGATCTCTGAAAGCTCCCCTTTCCCCCCCAGCTCCTCTGTGGCACTGCATGTACCAAGCAGCCAGGACCTGGCAGGATCCTTGGGAGGGAGGTTATGTGGAGGAAAATGACCTCTCTAAGTGAAGAGCAGCACTTCATTGCTTTTCAATCCTTCTGCTGACGCCAGTTCAGAGGCTGCAGAGGAATCCAGAATACACCTAAAACCAAACCAGCAGCTGGGCCCTGTGCTGCTGCAGGGCAGGCAGGTCTGCAGGCAGCGGAGGTGCTGGGGGTGCTCTGGGCACAGGGCAGCAGGCAGAGGGGCAGCCCAGCCCTCTGCTCCTGGCTGCAAACGTGTCAGCATCTCCTCCAGAGCAGCTGCCCCGCTGCTCCAGCCCACACCGTGTCGTTCTGCTGTGGAATGGCACACAGGGAAGAGGAAACTCCCGTTGTTCCCGGGAGAACGATGTTTTTCTCATTTCTGGTGTTTTCTGGGCTCATGTTCTGTTGGAGCAGTGTCCCAGGGGCAGCTACACAGTCAGAGTCCATGCTGGCAGGATGGGACACACCTGTAGCCCCCAGGGAGAGGGGAGTGACTGGGACAAGTGATCTGATTGATATCTCAGACAAGGCACTCCCAAATTTGAGGTCACGGTGCTCAGTGCTGCAAGACACTCCATGAGGGTTTCTCTCGCGCTGTCATGTCAGGGCTCAGGAACCTGGAAACCACCTTCAGTGAAAACATCAGCATTAGCAAGGTGATTGTGGAGCTGAGTGACAGGGAAAGGGAGATCAGGGAGACTTCCTTTTACCAAAAAACCTCTTCATGGCAAGAGCAGCGAGCATAATATTCTCCAAAAATGGGAGAAAGGGAGAAGGGGTGAGAAGGGGAGGGAGAGAAAGGGAGAAGTGGAGAAAGAGAGAAGGGGAGAAAGGGAGATCTATCTGAAGTCAAAAGGACTTTTTTTTCTACCTCCAGTGGATCACTGCATAAACCAAAGCAAACAAATGGTTCCCACAAAATTTATACTGAGGAAATAAATTTCTTGGAAGCCAAGATTGAACTTAAACAATGATGTAGCAGGTTGATCAGCTACATAGACATTATTAGACTTAGAATATGAGGCTTTATTTTTTCAAGTGCATGTGAAATCAAATTTCTAAGACCTCTGAGATATCGTTTGCTAAAAGGTCCATGTGAAAGGGAATAAAATATTTTGTTTCAAAAGATCACAGAATAATGGGGAGAAGAGAAATGCAAAGGTTGTCTGATCTGTTACTGCAATTCTGATAAAAAATTCAGCGCTGGGTGATTCAGGAGAAGGTTTAACATACCTGCTCATCAGCTCAGATCTAACACATCTAATTGTGCATTTCTTCCCATGGGAGGTCATTTTTGCCTAACCCTGTCTGATAATTAGATTATGTTGTACAGATTTAGTCATTATCAATTTCAACCTGCATAATGTTTGGCTGGACACCGTTCTCAATGAGGTTGCAAACTCTTTGATTCCCCCTAAATTATTCATTTCAGTAATATCCTGTGACAATAAATTCCACAGGTTCAGTTCATCACATACATGGAAGGTTTTCCCATGCTGCCTACACATACCTATACCTTGTTACCCTCGTTTCCTTCTGCTCTGTGAATCCTGGCAGGTTTCTGGGGCTGGATTTCTCCAGAGGGGGTGTTTTTAAAGGCTGAGATGATCACCTTCTTCACAGCCCCACCCATCATTAGGGGCTTCTCTTTCAGAGGAAGCACCCCAAGAGAAGACTGCAGGGAGCTTGTTCTCTGTATACACCGAGTACTAAATGTGTTGTTCATCACAGCTGGAAGTGGGTGAGAAAACAAAGAAATGGAGAAGCTCAAATACAAGGAGAATGTGATGTCAGTGTGGAAGCCAGGTTGAAAGGATGGAGCTCATCTTCTCAGGTCCCCTGTCAGCCACACAGTGGTGACAAAGCAATGTTGAACCTAATTTCAGACAATATGCAGTAATGTTTGTAATAACTGTGAGAGGGGCAGAGGACAGGAAAACAGACAGGAGGGAGACACAGGAGGAGGAGGAGGAAGGAAGCAGGAGAAGCAGACCGAGCTTATGGTGAACTCTGACTTAAATCACTCTCCCTGAGCTACCTGCACTCCCATGGGCACAGAAATGCATGAGAACATCCCAAGTCAGGAATTCCAGACCCTGGAGTTCCCAGAGTTAGGTGGCACCCAGACCCACCTTAAGGCAAAGAACAGCAGATGGTGCAGCCCTGTGGCTCCAGGCTGGAATGCTGCCACCAAGCATGGAAAAACTTGAGGAGCTGCAGAAAATACGTGGAGGGAATGGCACGATGAGCACCAGCAGCTGCCTCTGACAAGAGCTGCTCCTTCAGCCATGCTCAGGCTGGTTCCCTCTCCTTCATGCCCCTGACCTGACCCCCTCCCAGGAGCACTGTCTGCCTCTTCCTCAGCCACTTTCAAGCCCAGTGCTTTGGGCTCAAATGCTTCATCTGTGCTCGAGCTTTCCCCCACCTTCCCTGGCAAGTGCCTCTGGATCTCAGCCACTCCACACCATCCTCCATCCTCTCTGCTTTCAGAGCCCTCTCTGAGCTCCAGCACTGCAGATCCAGCTGACATCCCTGCTGCCTCTGGACTTGCAGAGGAAATCCAGTCTCTGCTGCCTGTCTTGCCCCTCTCCAATCCACACTCTGGAACAGGCAGTGACTGCTTTCCCCATCAGCTGCCTCCTTGCTACACACTTCTCCTCTTCATTTCCTCCTCCCCTCAGGATATTGATGCTGGATGAAGTTTCCCATTAAAGCAGCCACTCTTGTAGAAAGGTGGGCTGACATGATTAATGCCATTCAGTGAGGAAGGCAGAAGTGCAGCCAGGGAGCAAGGAGACAGGCACATTCCCAGCAGCCACTCATTAGAATTTGCCCTAAAGTGGCAGCAGGGCACAGGATGGACACAATTTTTTCAGCTCTGTCTTGTGCTGGATGGAAACTTTATAGGGCCAAGAAGGAAGAGAAGCCTCCTTGTGTCTGTTTCATTTTTCATTTAATCTGTACCCAAACAGTGCTGCCTTGGGCCGAGGTACAAAGGAAGAAGTGATCCTCACAAGCCTGTCTTGGTGGCAGTGTGGAATCCACAATTCAAGCTTCAGAGTGGGCTCAGGGGAGCTCAGATTTATTTCTGGTCTTTTTAGGTTTTAGCAGCTTTGTTTTCTCTCTCTTCACCCTGTTCCCTCTTCCCCTCTGCTGTTTGCAGCAGGTCCTCTGTGAGCAGCTCTACTGCCAAACCCATTCCCTGAGATTTTCTTCACTAACCTGGAAAAGCCCAAGAGAGACCATCCCCTTAATCCTGGCTCCAAACTGCCATAATTTGGGAGAAAGGGCTTGGATGGCAGCCCCAGCTAGCACTCAGCTGAGTGAGGCTCCCCTTGTAGTCAAAGGAGAGGAAAAATTTCTCTCCACATTCTGAAAAGCAGGAATTTGGCTTGTGTGAGCTGGAGGAGTCTGTTTCCCTCAGCTGATAAGCAGAGGAGGTTATGGTGATTGACTTTTGGACTTTGAAAACTTCCTCCACCACCAGCACGCTGTGATCAAGATCCTACATCTTCCCATAATAGTTACCTCTAAGCACCCTGAATATTTAAATAAGCAAATCAATAAATAAGTAACTAAAAAACCAAAATCTAGTTTTTAAATTAGATTTATTTCCTTCAGCTTCCAGCCATTGATTCTCCTTATGCCTTTTCCAGACTGAAGAACATTTCAGTACCCAGGATCTTCTCCCTGTGCAAGTGCCTGTAAAGAACTCCAACACCTTCCAAGTCACCCTTCCTTCCCTAACTGCTGTTTTTAGAATACTTTACAAATCATGCATGAAAAATGTATAAAAAGAGCAATTCTGGCACTGCTCTCTGTGTAAAACCTCAGAAGTACTCTTGTTGGGTTTTTTTTGTTTATTTGTTTTTCCAGGTTACCCAATGTCCGTAAGACCTGCAGTTATCCAGTTTCAGATGTGTAAATGCTCTTAATCTCAAAAGAAATTAGCACCATAAAGAGCCAGGGCCTGGGAATTGCTTCAACAAAAGTCAATCCATTATGTTCATCCACACTTTCATCAATCAAAGCCTCGGTCTACAAAGAATAAAATGAATTCTCTTTGAAAAGATATTTTTCTACAATAACATGTTGACAACGCTAGCTTCTCTTTCTAGCCTTTGATTCTTTATCAATTAGCATCAGATTATGTGGCCCCGTTATTTGATCTGACTGATAACACATTACCTAGTACACAGCTACAACCTTCTGGCCTTTTTGAAAAATAATGTTATTATATAAAGTTCACACAATTACCTCTCATGCTGTGAGGTTTATTAGAAACTACAGTTAGCAGACCAAGGGGAAGTTCAGCAATTCCTCAAAGGGTCTTGGGGCAAGTTTTCCATTTCCCATCTTGAATTTTCCAGTGTAATCCATGTGTTTGGATGTAGATTTTCCATCCCTCTTTTGCTTTGTAACAGAGCAAGGCTTGGATTCCAGCCAATGTTGTCTTCTTATTTCATATGAAATTGTTGTGTTTGGGGTTTTGGTGCTCTAATAAACTCCTCTTACAGAATCACCCATTTGCAATCAACATTTTCTCTGCCTACTGTTTCTTTTCTAATCAATTTTGCTTGTAGTTTTTCTCAACTTTTGGAAATTACTTCTTTGGAGACAGCAAATGTACTTATTACTAGTCACAATCCTCTCTTTGCCCATATTGAGAGTTTCTTGACTATGCAAACATCTGATAAGTGAAGAATTGGGAAAATTGTCCAGAAAGTTCTTGAAATTCATTAAAAGAAAAGAAGAAAAGACAAAAAAGAAAAAAAAGAAAACCAAAATGAAGGAAAGAAGAGATTTCTTAGTAAATGGATTTTAAGGCAGGAAGAGAGGAAAAATTTGAGGCACTGACTTTGTGCAGGAGGAGCAGTGTGGAAAAAGGGAACAACTGGCTGGAGAAAGGTGGGAGATTCTTAATTTGCCTTTGCTGCCAGGGAAATTGTAATGCAGAGCCATCCTTTCCTTGCCTTTCTGCTTTCTTGTTCACCTCTGGGCAAGGACTGAGTTTGTAAACATGGAAATAATTGACATATGTTAGAAACAAACAGAAACAAAAATGACAATTAGGGGGAATGAGAGGGTGGAAGAAAGCAAGGAAATAAAGCCTGACACTGAGCTGGCATCATCACTGCCATGACAGATATCATGGTACTTGCACTCGTGCTCATGCTTTGTGTTCAGCACTGTGTGAGTTTGGGGTGTCCCCTGACAAAAATTGTGGTTACAGAATCATCCTGAGCCTAAGGGACTCAGGATCTCACTCAATTCTTCCTCCTCAGAATAACAAGGACTTTGAATTCTGAGCTGCTCTTTTACCCAGTCAGGTAAAAATCCAAGGGCAGAGATTCCTGGGTGTTAGAGTGGATGTGACAGGAAACGCCCCAGAGCAGAGGGAGGATGTCCTGCCCTGGCAATGACAGGTCCTGCCTCGGGCACAGGTCCCTGGAAATCCCTTTTCCTATGACTCAATAGGCACTGCTTTAGCTACAATCAGCTTCCAGCACAGAGAATAATTCATCTTTATTCCACATAATGTTTCCTTTATAGAAGAGCTACAAGAAGTGTCACACGTGATAGGAGCTGTCGAAAAATCACATTTTCTGAAGTTATGCTGACATTTTCATAGAGTTTTGGAAGACAGGCTCCACAGAGGGGGAACCTCTGGAGCCTTTCCCACTCCATAGGAACTCTGTTCAGGATGCATGGGAGCAGGGCTGATGGAGAAACCCTTGCTGCTCCCTGCACCTCCCCTGAGCTTTGCTGAAGGTCACTCCCCTGCTTCAGCTGGGCTCAGTTACTATCTGAGGCACTGGGGATGTTCCTCCACCAAAATGTTGCCCTAATTTTGCTCTCTTAGTTAAAAGCTACTCTGTGCTGGCTCTCTTTGCAGGCAACAGAGAGAAACATGGACTTGCTGCTGCCTGTGCAGACTAATTGTTTTAATTAGATTTGTAATAATGTCTGAAGTGAGGCAGCTTGAATGTTTCTTATGTTTTTTCCTTGATCTAAGTGCATGCCAGAATCCCGGGTTCTGTGTTATCAATTACACCCAGTTCCATTCCCCTCACTTTCTCCTGTAGCTTTCCCCTACATGCTATGATTCAGATGCTGAATTTCAGGCCTGCCAGTTAAAATACATTTTCTTTCCACTCTGAACTTCTTGCTTTGTCAGCATGAGGACCTAGATTGCTGATGAAGTAATTTTTGATAGTCACTGAAACATTTTCCCAGTCGCTATGAGCTCTTCCCACTAATTTGAATTTGTGTCCAAGTTCTGGTCTCCACCCTTTTGTTCCTTTTCAGCTCCTCCACTTTTTCCTTCCTTTCAGCACCTCTGAGTTGACATCCAACCCACTTTGGTAAGAAGCTGAAGTTCCCTGCCTGTGAAGGCTGAAACTCTGTGACCATGCTGCCTGTTCCTCCTTTTTTTGCAAATTACCTTTGTTGGATCAGGAAGTGGCCTGACAGATACACGACACAGACGTGGAGATGAAAATAAATCATTATCAGATCTGGGCTCCTGACTTAGACAAATAAGCATTGGGCATGATTCTGCACTCATTAAAGTGTGTCCCTCAGGAGATGGCTGACAGTTCATTAAGTAAAATGATATATTATTATTTAAACTCGAGACTGATCAGGCTGGGTGGAAACTCACTCTACTGTATTCATGATTTCATGCAACTTCTGCAAAGCATTCCTCTGAAGTGCCTGAGCCACGTGGACATCTAGATCCTGCTGTAATTTATCTAAGAGGGTAAATTGTGACATTTAAGTGGCAGAGCTCTGTGCTCAGGCCTTGCATTCCAAATATTCGTCTCCCCTCCCAGAGAGGTTTGGTACAGTGTGTAGTCACCAATCTAAGCTTGATTCAAGTCCCAAGCTGAAGATATGTGATTTTCCAGTTCCTCCATCCCAATAATCCGATTTTCCAAGCCCTTTTGTCCCTGCTTTGGTCAGTGTGAGCTGCCCCACACTCTGTCTGCAAAGCAGGACTCAGTAGTTACTGGCAACACGATGAAGTGCCAAGGCAAACTGTCCATCCTTATTTATCTTACTTCATTTCACACCTCAAATTCAGCTTTCCAGGTTCCACTCCCCCGAGGCACTGTGCCTGATCCAGGGTCATTCATCTCCAGGACAAGTGTCTATTGATCAGCTGTTACCCAATTTACAGTAGCCACGTACTACAACATCAACTCCGGGGCCTCAAGAGGGAATTGAGTGTGGGACCAAGGAAAGGAACTTCTGCAAACCCTGCAGTGCAAGCACAGCGTGGACAGATGCTGCTGCTTTACAGCACAACCCCCAAGCCCAAGCACAGCAAGAGCAACAGGATCACTGCCAGGAAAAAAATCTAAAAAAACCAGTCCCATGCCCTCCTGCAGGGAGGTTTGAGCATTCCTGGCCACGTTTTGACAGCAAAAAATACAAAAAGAGGAATCCAAGCCCAAGCAACGTTACAGGGAGAGTCCATTAATGCCTCCTAAACCCTCTGTAATATGGAAGGCTTACTCTTTTTTCTTTTTTTTTGTCAATCCTGAACACAAAGAGCAAATGTCTCCTTTCAGGGAGAATGACCTTTCGAGTGCACCAGGAGAAGGAGAGAAGGAGGCAGAATAGAGGCAGTGAGAGGGGAGCCACACAAATCCTGCCCTGCCTCTCAAAGCTGTGCTGGGCTGGACCAGAGGCAGCAGAGCTCTTAGAAACACAGCTGCACCCACACCAGTGACAGCACAAGAGCTGCCTGGGCTCCTTCAATAGACCTATTATTCCTTGGAAAAATCCATTTATTGGAAATCGGAGCTGTTTACAGAAAAAAAAAAAAATCAGTTTTACTAAATCCTTTCCTGCCTTTTTTTTTTTTTAAGAGAATTGACATAATTTTTAAGTTCTCACTTATTTTTTCTCCAGATTGAAACAAGTTCTCTTATAGCATTCCCAATAATTAGAATTAAGCTGAAATGCCAAAATGGTTGAAAAGAAGAAAATTCCACAGACATGTTCCTATTGTTGCCCTAACCAGAATGTAGCTTTGTAAAAACTCAAGTTTATGTCTGAATATTTTTCTTGGGACACGCAGACCTATTTCAAGCAGCTCCATGTCATGCTGTTTCTTGTAGTAATTTTGTAGGACATGAACACTGATATTAAGGGTAAAGTAACTCTATTTTGCACCTTCCTCTGATTTCCTTTTCCCTCTTTGATGTTCACCTCCTACTAGAACATTTTCCCTGATGCCATTCTTGGGTTGAAAGCAGCCTGATTCACATCTCATGCCAATTACTGTGACATTGTCAGAACTAAACCAGTTTACACCACCTGAGCAATATGATTATTTAGCAGTGGTATCAGTCCTCTGCCTCCTCCTTCAAGATTTCTGCCACAGGCTTTGAAGGAAAGCTGATTCCTTTCCTCGCCATCAGGAAAAAAAGCATAAGCAACTTTATTACCTCCTATATTAGTTAAAAATCAGAGAAAAAATCAAATTGTACTGAAAATTTGTAGATTTCCTGTATTTTATTCATTATTCTAAAGAAGTGAACCATATTCCTTCTGGACTACATTCTCCCACCCCACCACAGGGGACATTTATTAGGGACAAAGCCACTTTTTATCAGTTTCCCACCCTGGCTGAACTTCCCTGCATTGCCACTCCATTTACTAATCCAGACCCACAGAGGGAACTGAAATAAAAAATCTTTATAAACTGATTCACTTGAGCCCCTCCACGGGACTGCAGTGACACATCTGCAGGAGGAGCAGTGTGGAAAAAGGGAACAACTGGCTGGAGAAAGGTGGGAGATTCTTAATTTGCCTTTGCTGCCAGGGAAATTGTAATGCAGAGCCATCCTTTCCTTGCCTTTCTGCTTTCTTGTTCACCTCTGGGCAAGGACCGAGTTTGTAAAAACGGAAATAATTGACATATGTTAGAAACATAAACAAAAACAAAAATGACAATTAGGGGGAATGAGAGGGTGGATTAGAATTTTTTGCCTAGGTCTGCTCTCATTCCGGATTCAGCAGCAGGCTCAGGGATCTGGGTTCAGTTTTGTTTGTGCATTTGCTTGTTCAGATTTTTTTTTGTGTTTTGTTTCATTTCACCTAATAAATACAGACATAGAATGATATGAATCTTCACAAATTTCAGGATATAATTTTGGCCATTTGATCAAGAACTCATCTGAATTTGAACCCAAGTAAGAGGATTTTTTTTGCCCTTGTAATAACTATGTTAAAAATATTAAAAAAATCCCCCAAATTCAAATTCATAGTGGTGCTCTTCTTCCTTTTTAAAATACAGGGCTGTAAATTCACCTAATTTGAGGCCTAATGTGTGACAAGATTCACACACAGTGATAATATCTTCTATTAAAGCAACGGATATTGTTAGAAAGAACTTCAGCACTCTTCATTTTCTTCAAGACTCTCACCATTCTATGCAACATCTTTGGCATATACACAAACCCAGGGTCTTTCAACCCCCAGTGGGTCTTACAGGCACAAATCCATTATCACAATATCCCAAACACAGGGAAAAAATTGTCAGGGGTAGCAGGGAAGGAGGTTTTTTATTTGTCTTTCTGTTATGGACTTCAAATTGAATCTGTCAGACAATATCCAGATTATCTGCTCAGCATGAAAACAAAGAATTATTTTTTTTTCTTTCTTTCTTTTTTTTTGATGAAAGCTGAGGTGTGTACTAATGTCTTGAGGGCTGAGAGTGTTTCAGATATCTATTACCATAAATTAGCTCTGAAATATTGGCAGCTGGCAGCCCTGCCATTCTCTGATCTCCCTTCCCCAGTCTGCAGAACAAACACAGATGTGGACACTTTGTGCTCCCCCCTGGCCTGTGTGGGTTTGTGCCAGTGGATGTCTTGATGTGATATCTCAAGAGGAGGCTTCACTTGTTTGTTTGCACATTGATCCGTGCCCGAGTGAGAAATAACTCCAACAACCACCTTCTTATCAAGTGAAAGCATTGAAGTCTGACTTTCTGATACAAATATTCCGAGTGGGAGCTTTGGCAGTTGGAGTCCAAGCCCTGGTCTTCACCCTTTTGTTCCTTTTCAGCTCCTCCACTTTTTCCTTCCTTTCAGCACCTCTGAGTTGACATCCAGCCTACTTTGGTAGGGGGCATGGTGGGCAGTGAGGAAGATGTGTCCAGCCCTGAGCCCTTCAGTGGAAGGCATCCACTTTTCCTTGGGGATTTCAGCCACACACTCTCCCACTATCTCAGACTGCTCCAAGCTTTGTCCAACCTGGTCTGGGACACTGCCAGGGATCCAGGGGCAGCCACAGCTGCTCTGGGCACCCTGTGCCAGGGCCTCACACCCTCACAGGGAAGGGTTTACAATTTAAATGTGGGTCTCAGATTCAGTCAAAGAGAGAAACAAGAGTTTCTAGCCAGGCAGAAGCCTGGGAAAGAGTTGGAAAAGAATGTAAATAATTCTTTATCTCTCTTGTTGTTCACATTGTTTATAGTGAAGTTCTATCACTGTGCATCAAGCACTTTGCACCAATGGTCTGAGTTGTTTTCACTTCAGGATCCATGGAGTTGGACCTCACGAAGCTCTGTATAAAAGAGCAGGGTATTTGAATAAACTGGAGTTTTACTCTCACAGCCTTCTGATCAGAGTCTCTTCATTCCCATCCTGCCTCGACAGCGACATTTAAATCCAAACTGAGAAACGTGGCAGCACTTTACATCCACATTAAACTCAATTTTCCCTGGGGTAAAGGCCTTCTGAGAGGAGAGGGCAGGCATTGTGCCTAATGGTGCTGAGTGTTTGTGTGCCAGCAGCCAGCCTGGCTATCCTCCACACCACTGGGATCCGTGCAGTGAAGGTACATTGCCATCCTCTCCTCTGCGTGGGCACTCTGGGCTCCCAGTCCCTGTCACCCATCAGGATGTATTATATCTGTGCTCACTAATTTCACAGCCTGTAAATTACAGGCATACCCTGTGTATCTTCATCTCATTAGAGAAGGTTAATTTAAGCAGACAATCAACAAAAATACAGAAAACTGGTTTGGAAAGAGGAGTTTGCTGTGTCTCTGACAGACAATGAATTCACAACCCCAACATCTGCCACCACTAGAGAGAAAATGCTGGAGGAAAAAAAAAAATAAAGGAACTCATTGCTATTTCCTCTGATGAATGGTGAATTTCCAATTAGCATTTTAATTACTCAAGCCAGACTTTCATCTGGTTTGATGATCACAAGAAATTCCATAAGCAACAAGTCGTCTTGGTTTGTCAACATGTGCTGGGGTAATGCAGAATGCACTTACAGGAGTTGGCCTGTGAGACTGTTTCTCTTCTGGAAAAATCCTACAGCATTAATTGTTCTCAAGTATTTCTTTATAGTTTTACATAGTTTTTATATGGTCTTACACTTTATATAGTTTTACACTTTTGTGTGTCCCAAGAAAAAACTATAAGACTGTTGTACCTGAGGTCTTTGGTATAAAAGATATAGATTTAATTCCTGGCAGATCCTACAGCAAATCCATCAATAGGACCCTAAACATCTCAACCTGTATCACTTGTCTGAACAAATCCTTCAGCAAATCCATCCTGTATAATTTCAGACACCTTTGTGTGTCCTTCACCTGAGCTAATCCTACAGCAAACTTGTCCCTGATGGGACTGATGGATGGGTCTGCAGAAGGTCTGGTGCTGATAACTGCCACCTTTCTGTTTGTAGAACCAAAAAACCAAAAAGGAGCGGGGCATTTTTTAAAGTTCCTGTGCAGTGTTAGGAAATTCTGTGTCTTCTGGTGAAGGAGAATGAGCAGGGATGTGGTTATCCCTGCAGCTGAGTACAACTTTGACTATCCCAAACTTTGCACAGCAACACCAGTGGCATGGGACACAGCCCTGCCACAAGCTGGCTCTTCCAGAAGGTCAAGGATGTCATTGCTAACAGAGAGGCTGACACAGGCTGCTCCTGTAATTCCAGGCCCTGGCTTGGGCACCTCGTGCTTTGCCTTGAGGGAGAAAGATGTGCTCAGCTTTGAACCCTCAGCTCGGTGCTGAAGAGCCACAATCCTGTCAATGAACTGGCATCAGCAAAGATCAGTCAAATCCTGCAGGTACTCAGAAAGGTCTTAGTCTCAGCTTTAAGACTTAAAATGGTTGATCTGGGGATTTGGATTATTCCAGTCCCTTGATCTGAATAGATCTGGAATTGATCAAGATGAGGATGGGCCCTTTGGGCCCTTGTAGACCATTGTTCTTCATTTTAATTGTCTGCTCACTTCAGTAATTTTTTTCTTCCATTTTGGTTTGCTGATGTTGGGTTTTTTCCTGTGAAGACTTCCTTTCCCCTCTATTTTTATGTGATTTCTCATTCTCTCTGGATGCCCATCACAGAGCAGCCTTCTATGGTGTAAAGCTACCTGCACATCACGGGTGTATATCCATCATCTGAAAATACCACCTTCTCTCCTTAGCAGTAATCAGGACTAAATCTGTTTACTTGAGAAAAAAATTACACATGGGGGGCAATCATTTATTCAGAGCAAAGAAAACCAAAACAACCAAGCCAGCAGTGCCCGTTTCATTAAGTGAACAAATGAGAGGTTTTTAAGTTCTTGGCAGTCTGATGGATAAAGGTACCTTGTCAGAAGGTCCCTCTAGATTGAGTTGCAAACAAAAGAGAGGAAAAGCTTGGGAGGAAAAGCAGATTTTGGTGTCAGAATGAGCAGATCTGACACACAGCTCTGGTTTCTGTGGTGTAGCTATCCATGGTGCTGCCAAGTGTGTGCCCAGACACCAACCTTGGATGGACATGGGGCCTCTTTCCTTTTCTTTTTCCAAGTGGTCTTGTCAAGTCAATCCTTCACTGCAGCTTTTCTTCTGACTTCCCACATCCTACTCCTGCATCCCATCCTTTCATCCTCAGTGAGGCTGACCAGACTAATTCCCTTCTTGCAGTATATTATTTATGCATTTTTGTTATTTTTCCCTCCAAGGTTCAAAGGCGGACATGGTTCTGTCACTTGGAGAAGCTCCTCAAGCACCAGCAGGGTAATGTAAATCCCACAGGGAAACACATCCTGCCCAGTGAAATGAGAGAAAAAAATTATAGAAATTATCTCTACCTCCCCTTTCCCCTTTCTGCTCCTGAAGCCTCACGTCCTCTATATCCTGTTTTTCCCTTTCCTTTGTGCAATTTCAGCCCTTGCCTCATCCCTCTCCAACTCACAACAGTCTGGTAGAATTTCACCAATGCAGGCAAGTGGAACACTTCACTTCCACTGCCTGAATGAGGCCAGGGCACAGAGGAGTTTATTATATCATAAATTAGAACATGAAAAGCTAATATATTTTATACATTTGTCATAGAGGGAGAGAGAGAGGAGGAAAAGCCTTTGCTGCCAGGTTCCTCACAGCAAATCTGTCATGCTGGAGAGAGGCTGCTGGAAGGGAAGTACTTACAGACAGACAGACAGAGCCCTGGTGCAGAATAGCAAAGCTCCTGCTGGATGCTCCAGGGCTGTGGCATGAACCAGGATGAAGTTTTCAAACCAAACCACACACAGCCCACCACAAGCACCTGGGCTCTTCTTGTATGAGGATAAAATGATGCCCCCATGGGGAAGCTGTCTGTGGCTGCGGGGGGCTTTGGGTGGCTGAGGAATCGGGGGGTGCTGCTGGTCTTTGTGTTGTGGGTCTCAATTTACCTGGTGCTGCTTTACAGAAAGTGTATGCAGAGATGGGCAATGGAGCTGGGGAAGGGTCTGGAGCCCCAGGAGAGGCTGAGGGAGCTGGGAAGGGGCTCAGCCTGGAGCAAAGGGGGATCAGAGGGGATCTTGTGGCTCTGCACAGCTCCTGACAGGAGGGGACAGCCAGGGGGGCAGGCTCTGCTCCAGGGAACAGGGACAGGACGAGAGGGAACAGCCTCAGGCTGGGTCAGGGGAGGCTCAGGGTGGACAGCAGCTGGAATTTCTTCACTGAAAGGATTTTCAGGCATTGGAACAGGCTGCCCAGAGTGGTGGGATCACCATCCCTGGAAGAGTTTAAAAGTCACGTAGATGTGGCATTTTGGAATGTGGTGATATTAACAATTGGACTCAGTGATCTTACAGGTCCTTTCCAACTTTAATCAAACTCTGATTCAAAGTCAGATCCAAGTAGATTAATACAGAGGAATTTTCTGGGAAAGCTGTTCTACCTGCCAGGCACACATCCCTGTGGCTTTCCTTCTCTATGTTCATTCCTAGGTGGATTGTCCCATTTTAATTGAGCTTTGGCCCAGTCCCACAGCACCCCCAGTCTCTGTGATGTTGCATTTCTGCTGCCTGGCAGATCCAGTGGCAATGGGTATCATATCTCTCCTTCCACAATCCAAAACTCAAGGCAGGAAGGCGTTTCCCAGACATCAACTCCCTTGAAACAGTCAGCAAGTCAGACTTTATTAAGACTAAGAACAGCAAAAAGCAATAATAATTAAAACTTAGATTTGCCTGCACAGATGAGGAAGTAGAAGGAGCTCATGCTGGCAGGAGCATGGTGTCTGAGGCTGGCATTCCCCACAGCCAGGTCCTTTCTCCACAAGGATTAAGCATGGGAGGTGGCAGTGATAGAGTCTGCAAGCATTTAGCTGAACTTACCCACAAAAGATGTTCCTCCAGGCTGAACTGTTCCTCAGGCAGCTGCTGAACTGACTGGAGAGGGAAATGCAATAGTTGTTGCTTTGGTTATTTCAGTCTTGACTGCCCCCAGGCCTCAGGACACAGCTGGAGGCACAGCTGGAGGCAGACCTGTGGGAATGTTGCTTTTGGCAGCATTAATCTCTGCGGGGTTAAAGGTGCACTGGGACACAGCACTGGTAGAAGAAATGGTGGAGGAACAGCCAAGGAAAACAGGAAAACCCTCTGATCTGCCACAGTGTCCTGACATCAGCTGAGAGCAGCACAGCCAGAGGGAGAGCATGCAGCAGTTCTTCCTCTGAATGCTCTTCCAAGCCCTGCAAAGCTACATGGCAGTGGTTCCTTGAGTTGTTGCCACCTCTGATGCTTCCTGGTGCTGTTTCCTTGGCTCCTGCCATGGCTGTGGGTGTCACTACATCACAATTCTCAGATCCATGCTGCTGCCACCCAGGTCTATTTGCTCTTCCTCTCTTTTTCACAGAAGAATTTTACTCTCTCCACCCTTCAAACTCATTTCTTTGTTCCTCTTCCCCAGCTCCTTTGCTCCATGTGGGAGAATAACCATTGGTAATCCTGAAATACGGGGCAGAAACCAAAACACAGAGCTCAGAAGAGCAGGTGGAGCTGGGCTCCACCATGGCTCAGATCCACCTCTCTCCAGAGCTTTGCTTGGCCCCCAGCATTGTGTCCCATCTTCCTTGCCAGGGTAGCATTTCAGGC
Source organism: Lonchura striata (assembly GCF_050655825.1). Taxonomy (NCBI): domain Eukaryota; kingdom Metazoa; phylum Chordata; class Aves; order Passeriformes; family Estrildidae; genus Lonchura; species Lonchura striata. Next base: position 5,125,768 of record NC_140719.1, on the reverse strand, counting down.
ACTCACAGAAGCTGTCAGACAAAACACTCCAGATTAATCCCACTCTCTTCCTCTCTCTTTTTAGAAACTTTTAATTAGTCCCCAATTCAGCACCATTATTACTATTTGTTATTAAGTATTAAAACTGCTCACCCCCAGCTCCTTCTCCCTCTGCTTCCTTCTTCCAGCCCTTTGTTTTAATTGTTATATTTTTTCATCAGTGATCAGCCAAGCTTCCCTAATGATCTAGGCTCATTTAAAGGGTTTATAACTCCGGCACAAAACTCCAATAAAAAAGCGGCAGCCTTGCTGGGAACCTCCTGGGGCTACTCAGCAGCCAGGAACACAAACTCATTTAACACTTGCCTGTTCCCCTCTTTTCTTAGTCACCATCACGCATCCTGTCAAGATATCTTCCTCTGCACACAAAGAAACCCTTCATTTTTCCTTTTCCGCATCTTTCCTTCTCAATTCTTTTTCCCTACGGATCGAGACAGGAGATCTGGAAACATCCTTGATTAGGCATGTGGTGGAGTTAATAGCAAATAGACCAAGCCCATTGTTCCTCCCTGCCGATGCTGCATCCCTGTCCCCTCTCAAGAGGAAAAACACAAAGAGTTGTAGCGAGGCTGAGGAAAGAAATGATCTGGCTGTATTTCTCCTGAAGTATATTTAGCAGTTGCAAGTTACCCCTCTAGAGAGCTTAAAAGCCTCTTTTACAAATCTGCAAGTTGGCAGTGCCTTTCCCTCCTTGCTCTTCTCCCTTAGCAAGAGGTGTAGATTTACACACCGTAGGCAAAGGGCTGCTTGGCAAACTCTCAGAGTCTTGGCCCAGCTTCCCATCGAGTACAGATGTTGCTTCCAAACCTGTCTTTAGCCTTGTGCACAGCCAGCAGGAAATTCGTGGGGATCCAGGCAGGAGGAGGAGTGCAAGCTGTTCTCCAGGAACAGAGAGCATGACCTAGACCAAGGTAGGCTCTACTGTGACCTACTGGGCTTCTTGCCCATGGCCTTGGGCACTGGGCCACTAGCCAGGGTGAGGGGCAAGCCAGGGGAACACAGTGACCTCCTTGTACCAAGCGTTTTGTGGGAAACCTCACAAAAGCTATTCCATCTCTATTTACACACAAAACCCTTCTGAGCTGAGGAGGAAAGAAGGGAGTGTGAGTGGTAAAAAGGAAATTGGTACAGCAAGGCACAGGGCAGATTTATGTCACCTGCCTTTAGCCATCTGCCATGTAGGTACTTCCATCTGAGCTGTCGCTCTTCCTGGAAATGCCATAGGGAAAATAAACACTTTTAACACCATGGTTACCCTGCCCTTGTAAACTAGTGGAAAATTGACCTTTTTATACTGAAAAGACCCCCAGTCTTCCAAAAGCCATCCACTTCAAAATTGTGGAGCAAACTATGCCATTAAATGCTCTTGCTTTGAAGTCACTATTGCTCCCAGGACAACATCACACCTGCAATGACCATGGGAGCCACAATTGCATTGATACACTTTACAAGCAGCCTTTTGTTCTCTCTTGAAAGGAACTCAGCTGAAAGGCCCAGCAATGTGTTCAGTCATCTTCAAAAAGCCAGAATCATTTGGTGGGAATAAACAGTCAGAGCTCCTCAGTCAGTCATTTGAAAAGGACAGCTTCCCAAGGAACTTCAGCTTGTCTAGCTGCTGGGCTCCTTTGGGAGATGATTTCTGGAGCTGGTTGAGCTGCTTTGACACATATTTATCATCAGCAGTTTGAGTTTTGGGGAGAGAGAGGAATAGCAAGAGAAACAAATCGATCCATTGAAATATTTCATGAAAGGTGGGAAAAAATCATAAGGTTTTGGGGTATTAATAGTATTCGGTTCTCAACTTGGGCTGAGAGGGCAGCACAGTAAGTAGGGTCTGTGGAGGATGCCTGCAATTAGAGACCTTGGTGATACAGAGCTGTCTTCTCCTTGTTTCCAGCTGCTACATTTAATTAAAAGAAAGCTAAACAATCCATTACATTAAATTACTTTCTGCACATTATTTTTCCACATAGACAACCGAAATGGTTGCCACAGGGATGCTATCTGACCGCAGGCTGGAAAGGAGATAAACCATTCTCAAAATTATTCTATCCTTGCTTGAAATATCACCCCAACGACCTGGTCAGGAGCCATTCCTGACTGTGTGAGGACCTACAAAACTGGTGGGGATTCACCAGGAATGTGAGAGGCATTAATGGACTGCAATCCCAGCCTCATCTTGCTTATTCCTGCCTCATGTCACAAGATAAGGATGCCAAAGCACTCTAATGTTGTGGCAAAAAAAAGGGCTTCTTTCATGTTTCTTCTCTGTACTCTCTGTCACCTTCAGCCCGGAATCGGCAGTAAATAAAATCACACCATGAGTTAGTCTCTACCTCAGCTGCTTCTTCAGAGTTTCTAAGCAGTACCAAACAGTCCATATACCTTGTTTCACCTTCTAACTCAAATAGTCCTTCGATATTAGAAGTCAAGTATGCCAGGGATATATTGAAATATCTTATGGAAATTGAATTTGTAGGAAAACTCCTTGGCCCTGTGGGCTTTTTGTTTTCCTTTCAATTCTTGTCAAAGGATAAAACAATGTTTGAAATCTTCCTCAGTAACCCATTAGGCCACAGAGCAGATTTTGCCTCCTGGAGAGGAGCTCCCTAGGAGCACAGCCCAAGTCCAGGCTGCAGCAGGGAAGGAGATGCTGGTTAAAGCCTGGCCCTGACAGCCTCTGTGTGCTGCACCAAGCCCCTGCCTTGTCAGAATCTGAGGTATTGATGATCCTGAGATTGTAGAAAGTCTCTGTCTGTCAGCCCCGCTGCCAAAGCAGAAGCCATAATTGGTCTGTGCTGGTTTCCAGGTTGTTTATTCTGTTTATCTCTCACATGTTCTGCTGCCCTGCCCAGCTCTGTCCTGCAGGGCAGCGTGTGGGGCTCTGCCCTCAGTGGGATGTGACAAACATTAAATACCAGAAACTCCCTGGGCTGGATTTACAAGAACGTGCCAATATCTGTCACCTACGTTGGACAGTGTGTCCCCAGCCTGAACCAACAGAAAAATGCCAACACCACAGTGAAACATGGAGGGCATGAAGAAGGAGAAAAAGGACAAGGCACACCCAATTTCCTCCATCTTGTCCCCTTTGGACCCCTAATCTAGAATCCTAAAATTTTACTTTTGCACCCATGCCACACTTAATTATTACTTATATCAAACACTCAGAGCTGGTAATTCATCCTGTAAGATTGAAAACTCTTTTCCATGGCCAGAGATCACAGCCAGTGTCTCTGGGGGCTCTGTCCAGGGGGTTCCTGACCCCTGCCAGGGTCCCAGGGCAGCCAGAGGGAAGCTCTGGATTCCCACACTGCCTCACCACTCTGCCATTTTAAAAACATTCAGGTCTTAAAGCCGCTCACAAAGTATGACCAGCTTGAGGCAAAACCAACGTGGACTGGCTTCAAGAGGAGAACTGAACAAAAACAATATCCTGGCTTGAGTCTGCTGCCACTGTTACAGCTCTGCCCTTATTTTCTGCACTCCACGCCACTTTCCCTCTGAGATAATTGTTGCCAAGTGGCTGTTTGGAACAAGGTTCAGTGCAGATTGTTAAAGGAGAGATAGGCTTCTGCTTCTGTCTTGCTGACTATTTTTGCTTTATTCCCCATCTCAGACAAAAACATTCCGCGGGTATCTGTTTACTGTTTGTGCACAATGCGTTATGGTAGGAAATGGTCTCTTCCTCCCTCATTTTACAGCATTTGCACCTCATCCTGGGGTGACCTCCCAGCAGCTGCACAGACCTTTATGACCACAGAGCTCCAGCCCTATCACTCTCTCCCTGAGCCAGCCTTCCAGAAGGGGAATGCCATTGGCTTTGGGTTTGGGCATGCAGTGGGAAATGCGTTCACAGGCTGGACCCAGAGTGACAGCCTCACTCTGTCTCACATTTGCCCTGTTTGAAGTCTATAAACTGCTGGACTGGGTTTACAAACATCATCTTAACCCAAGCAGCACTAGCTGAGTCCTTCAGCAGTCTCATCCAGACAAGCACCTTACTCAAATTCCTTGGGAATGATCCCATCCTCTCTCTGAATTTGAGGTCATGGGGCATACGAGACAGGAATCACAGATTCTGGTAATGGCCACAATAGAGGAGCCTTATAAAAGAAGGAGAAAGGAAGCTCAGGCTGTGTCCACTTTGTCATGGTCATAGTAAATAGCAAGATTTTGGTTTTAAAAGAAAAAAAACATTGCCAATAATCACCCCCTGGGAAGCATCCTGCTTCCCTCCACTGTGTCTTCATACAAGAAAGTTATTCCTGCAGCTTTATGGAATGAAGAAAACCACATCTCACACTGGGGACTTCTCCATCACAAAAGATCCAGAAACCAACCCAAAAGGTAGTAGGTCAAACACATTAACAACTAATAACAACTAATTTGTATTATATGTATTATATTTCTCTCTGTTTTTAATTCTCCCCTAGCAGCATAAGCTATTCACCCTCAAAGCTTCCAGCCTCTTCTGAAATTTCAGTGGTCATCTCACAGGCTGCATTTTTATCTGTAGGTCCCCATCAGCACTGGGCAAAAATGGAGTGAAAAGAATGATGTTTTTCAGCCCTGCAGTCAGGTCCTCAATGTTCCCAGCATCTGACTCTTGCCTGCAGAGGTGTGAATCAAATTCTGGTTTCCCATGTGGTCACACCAGATGGTTGGCTCAAAACCTATCATTTCTTTACAGCAAAACTCACTAGACACAGACAGTAACCATAAGATATGTTGGAAACTCGACTCTCGTACAATTTAGACTGCCGACACCCATGCAAAAGATCCTTCACCCTACTCCTTTTGTCAGCTCTTTAAGAATGGTTTCTCCGCTGAAAATGTCCTAAAACATTTCGAGGCAGTGATAAAAATACATTCTTACAGTCAGCCTGCATCCCCTCATTCTGAAAGATCTTGTTACTTCTGATCAAGTTACATTCAAGGATCATTTCAGATGCCCCAAAAGGCAGCACTGCACCCCAAGAATCCTTGGAAGCAGCTGTGCCGGGCAGCAGGTCACATTCCAATATTATTTCATTGTCTGTGGCCCACTGCAGTAGGTTCTGGAACTTGCTGGGGGTGGACATCTCCAACCACATCACACTGTGCCTTCTACAGAAGAATTGGGAATGCTGAGTAAGTCCCTGCCCTGGTGAAATTGTGAAGGGAGCACTGGAGAGAACATTATTCACTAAAGCAAATAAAAATCTCGGAAGGAGACTGTGTTGAAAACAATCATATGCTTGGGAAATCTGGCTCTGTGTTTTTAGTGACCACAAGAGGTCAGGGCATCAGTTTTCCATTGCATCTTAAAAGCAACATCTCCAAGAGCCTGGAGCAAGGATACTATTTTAGCTGAGACTGTTCAGTTCAGAAATTTCATCTTTAAACATTCCTTAACAGGGGTTACCACAGGAGCAACAGCCCTTCTTTTCTTTGCACTTGAGTCTATCAGGATAATAGTCGGGTTTGTCTTTCTTTATGTTCCAGGTCTTGCTCCACAGTTTGAGGGTTTACAGAAATATTATATTTTACACTAAAAGCCACAGTCAACACCTCCATTTCCTTGGCACAACCAGACTTCCTTCATTAGGAATAAATCATGCTGGTGACAAAGCTGTCCCAGGTGTGACCTCAGGTGTGTAGAGTTTCCTCTTGCAGAAGCTTTTAAGCATCAAAAGCCTTCTTTTTCTCCCTTCTAAATCCACTTCTCCACCATGAGTAAAGACCAGTCTATGAGACAGCAAATGCAGTACATATTTCAACACCAAATTAAGACTATTTCTGCAAATGCAGTTCTTCATCTATGAGAGGTCTATGTCAGGGAGACAGAGGAAAAAGCAGATGTATAAAATAGTAATATATTCTGTACATATATATATATATATATATGTGTGTGTGTGTGTGTGTGTGTGTATGTGTATATATATAAAAATATAGGAACCGTGTACACACTTGCCCTCTGAGAACCACTTTCTGTGGATCCTTTTTTTACTAATGTAGTTTTTCTAGAGAGTGTCCTGCCCAGGCACTAACTGGGTTTGACCCAGTTTGGTGGATAAAAACAGACATGATTGCTGCCTGGGATATTAGATGATGAATTTTTCATATTCAGCCTTGTTTCACTGCAAAGTCCAGCCTCAGTCCCCCCTCTGTCTGCAGCACATCCCCTTTAGCAGGTCCTGCTTTGTGAAATTGCATTTCTTTGTTTACTCTGCATGACGCCAAGAAATGCCTTTTCTTCTCTTCTTTTTTTCTTTTCTTTATTTTTGAAGTGAAAGTTATTAAGCTACTTCTGGCATAATACCTCTAAATGCCGAGTTCGTGAGAGGGAATTTTAACTTGGTTAATCTGACACAAATGAAAAACTATTCAAGGCTTGAGATGACTGGAAAGTTTAGTGTCATGGCTTTTTCAGGAGAAAAAGAGGGTTCTCAGCAAAATTTCATTTGAGCACTTGACGTTATTTATTTCCTTTAAAGTGTTGGGCATGGTTTAAAGACACGGGAAAAACTGAACTAATGGTTCTGCTTGCTGCTGGGGGGCACATGGGGCAGAGAGAAGGGCAGAGGGGATGGAAAGTGTTCTCCTTATTGATGTGGGACAGTGGGTAACTGCTCCCACTGCGAGCTGCATCCTGCAGGCTTGCTCAGGGCTGGAATGGAAATGTCATTCTCTTAAAAGTTAAATTTCAACTGCCATCATTTCTGTGACTATTATCAGCAGAGGGAAATGGGAAGTAGAGGCTCACTGTGATACAGAGACCTCATAAGTCTGAGATCATTCCTTTCATTGTTCAAAGCCATTACATCTGAATTAAAGATGCCTTGGGATGCTCCTCATCCAAAAGTTTTTTTCCATTTTTCATTTGCATTTCTGGGATCAGAAAGAATCAGGATCTGCCAGAGTTAAGCTATGCCAGTGCTCAGAGGGGAGTGGGAAATGGAGACAACTCCGGAGATTTGAGGACCATTTTCAGAACTATGCTGTGAACTGGTGGAGTCCCAGCATCTTTTCCTCCTGGAAGGAGTGAGTGGGGTGTGTGTTTGAGTGCTGCCTTCACTCCTGAGCAGTAGCTGGGATAAATGGGCTGGAGCTTCCCTCTACTTTTTGCTCCAATAACCATGTATCAGGTTTTCCACAGCTGAGCTGAAACCATGATTCATAATCAGTTTCGTTTGTGAAAATGTTCTTCTAATTGATCAGACGGAGACCAATTTCAGTGTGGGAAACTGAACCCTGAGAAAATTAATTACCCGCCAGGCTAAACCCATTTCCTTTGGCCCAAGTACAGCTTATTGTATGTTACTGAGAGATGACTGGCTGTCGGGAGAGAGGCAATGCTATAATTCTTTCTAGGACACGCTACATTGGAAGCAGATAAAGTGCTGCTGGCTGAGGGCACTGCCTATGCAGAGTGGGGAGGTGGCACAGGGAAAGGGGAAAAGGGACAGTAAATACATGGCAAAAGGCTCAGAGGGAGTAGAGATAAGAGAAAGGAGAAAATACACCAATTTAAAAATCCCAGATTCTCCCAGGGATTAGTCACTACAGAGTTTGCCTTTGGGGACAAGGGGTTTTAACATTTCCTGTGCCTACTTGGTGTTCATTTTACACCTGTGAGATATAGAGGGATGTCACAGACCCTGGGCAAATGACACAGGCAGAGATATATTTTTTTTTCTTTGCTGTGATGCTCCAGTAATGAGGGTAGTGAACTTAGCAAGGCTCCACAGCCTGGGGGCAGGAAGGCTTAGAATAAATGCTGTAACTGAGCAGAAAGCATCAGGGAGTAAAAGTAGGCTCTCTTTCCTCCTTTAGGCTGAGGAGACGTGGAAGATCTGGGGACTCAGGAATGTGAATGAGGGTGCTGCACCCTGGTGCAGCCCATCCCTGCTCCCAGCATGGGAATTGCTGCTCCTGCAGCTGACTGCCATCCCCTTCTCTTCCAAGGGCTCCTGGCATCAGGATACCAAACTCAAAGCCCTCCAAGACAGGAGGCGTTACAGATTTTTTAATTAAAGCCAATTGGGTAATGAAAGTAGCAGGAGTATGTTCCCACTCTATGAATGGATAAATTAAAGCTCCCAGCAAAGACAGCAGACATGGAGTCTGGGTGGGGAACAGATTTTAGATGGAAATTCTAACGGCTGCCATCTTTAAGCTAATGACATCCTGCCCACACAATTGTGCCATCTTCCAGGGTAGAAAAATAACCACAGAGGGAACATGGATCTCCTTCTTCTTAGACTGGGGCTTCAACAGTGAAAAATATTAGTGTTACAGGATACTCAGGCTGCAATCCCCTGACAGTAAGAGCCAGCTACTCTCCAGCTGCTCCAGGTTAATAGAAATACTTCCTTGGCTAGACCCCAGCACAAAACAAAATAGGATTTACAGCCAGAGCAAAGCTAATCAAAGAAAAAGGACAAAGGTTTATCAGCAGCCAGAACTTCTCAGAAGCAAAGAACTTAGTGATGTCTGGGTCAACAATGTTCTTGTGCTTCAGAGAGCCCTCGATGCAGATTGCCTGGGGAATGCCTCGCCTTGATGGAAAGTTTTAACCCTTTGACTTTTGAAAGGACATGGTCTAGGTGTATTTATTGGAAAACCTTAAATTCAAACAAAATAATCTCTGTGTTGCTGCCAGCCTTTTATCAGCGCCTGTGTGGAGGTGCTCAGGAGCTCTGTATAAATGCGATGTACTTAAGAAACAAAGGTTGAGTGGAATGACCTCTTCAAATGCAGATGTCAGGTGTCTTTAAAGCCCTGGGGTTAAAGGATCACCAAGCTGGGTTAAGGCTCCTACTCTGTTTTCCTTCTCTATCCACCACCGTTTTCTTGCTCCGAGAAAGAGGATGGCATAATTGAGTCAGGCTCAGTGAGAGTCTCAGGGGAAAATACAATTCCACACTATTTCCTTATGGTACATTATGGAATTTATTTTTAATACAGGATGTTCCTTCTTACATACCCTCATCAGAGACCTCTGTTCCCAAAATCTGGAGTGCTCCAGGGCTCCATCTCCCTAACAGGTCAACTGGGAAGAGGAAATACCCTTCCATGGGAGAGGGAGAAAAACCTGGGAGCAGGGAAGAGATGCAGGAATCAATACATAACAGAGAAAATTGAAAGAAGTGCCTACTGAATTAATGATATTGAGATAATTGCTATTCCATTTAGGACCTCTTATTTTGGCAGTGACACAGCCAAGGTGTAATACAGCTGGAAATGAAAATGGATGGATGTTAATCCATTGAGCTTTATGGCTACTGTTAGTTTCTGATGGATCCTGATAGTCTGCTAAGCAGACCCCTCACTGCCTACCTCTTAAACCAGAGTTCCCAGCTCCTCCAATCTCTTGCAGCAGGAATGCTTTTATTAACCCTCTTTGTGCACTGGAGTTGACCCTTCTTCTGGGGAAAAGTCAGAGCTCTCTCAAGTGAAACACCAGTTTTGAAGGGACAAATTCCATTTACATCATGAGTGTGAGCCAGTATTTTTACAGGCAACTATGCAAGTACAAAACCACTCAAAAAAATGTTGGTGAGTTGTCACCCTGTTTTTTTGAGAGTTTTAGAGTTCTTCTAAGTTCCTATGCCTTCTGATATTTACATATTTCAACTGAGTTTTCTCACGCATGTTCATGTAAATAACAATTGTTTTGCATTCTTCTTTGTGGGTGGAGAGAATTGATGGACTGTTGGTTTGACCAGTGTGGTTGGAGAGGTGGCAATTTCACCCTCCAATCCACTGTCATTTTTGCTATTGTATATATAGTTGAGTCAGAAAATAAAGTTTGCTTTTTTGTGTTCTTTTTCTTTCCTTTTATATCTAGCCAGCTTCTGTGAGTTATTTCATGCCACAGTGTGACAGTGAGTTAAGTCAGTTTAGCATTTTCCCACCCATCAACTGAGCTACTATAACAAAGATTGTGTCCACTCTTATCCCTTAGCTCTTGGACAAACTGCAAAACCATGTTGCTTGGCTCCAGCTTTTTTTTTTTTTCCATGCTTCTCTTCCTCTCCACTCTCCACTGTTTTTCCATAGGAAAATAAAAATAAGAAAAAAACTACAAATACAAAAGCTATTTTCTAAATACTCATTAATTTCAACACCCAGAAAAAATTGATAAAAGATCAGCATGCACTTATTGAACAGAAATTCAGGAGAGCAGCAGGAGGTGAACATTTACTCTCCTGGGGAATGGTGCTGGTCCAAGAGCAGCTCACCTGGCCATTCATTCAGTGCCCACTGAGGGGGAAAGGAGATGAGATATTACTCCATTACAGTCTCGAATGTATAATTCATACAATGCCAATGAAATCATGATAAATGACTGAATTGTTCACAAAGGCCATTCTTCACACTTTAACCCATTAAAAAAAAAATCTTTTATTCCTCTCTTCTAAACTTTCTATTAATGACTCCCCTCCTTGCCTTTGCTTCCCTTGCAGGCACTTGGTAGAGATGCCCTAAAGGGGCAGAAGGAGAGCTGTTGGAGAAGACACAGAGAATTGGATGCATGGATATTGGGAACTTTCATTCAGTGAAGGTGTGAGGCCCTGGCACAGGTGCTCAGAGCAGCTGTGGCTGCCCCTGGATCCCTGGCAGTGCCCAAGGCCAGGCTGGAGCACCCTGGGATAGTTGAAATTGTCCCTGCCCATGGCAGGGGACGGAACGAGATGATCTTTGAAGTCCCTTCCAAAGTGTTTTGTGATTCCAAATCTCCCTCCCTCTCTGTGTCTCCATGAACATCCCATTCTGTACCCAAGTATTGTCACTTGGGTGTATGAGCCAGCTGACTTTACACATCTGATCTGCTTCAGACACCCTCTGGCCATGGTTTTCTCAAAAGATGTGTCTGCCTTTCAGTTTCCTCCTCTGTTCCATGCAAAAGGAAAGGTAACAGAATATTCCAAGTCCATTCTTGGTTTGTTTGGTCAGTTGTTTGCCCTCCGTGAGATGACAGCAGCATGTGACAAACACAAGGTTCTTGCACATGCACTGCAAGAGTTTTGAGTCCACGAAACCAAACCACAGCACTTTGAATCCTTGGGCTGCATGGGAAAGCTGCCATGCTCCTGGTAACTCACCTGCTGCTCACTCACCTGGCCTGGCTTCTTTATCCCTGGGAAAGGTGAACCACAGATGAGAAAGTGCTGGAAATAGGAGCTGGTAAAGGAACTGCACCTTGAAGAGCCCCAGCTCTGTTGTGAGATGCATCAGGAGGAAATACCAGTCATCCCTTGCTCAGAGCTGCTGTACTCTGGTAATCAAAACCTGGGGAAAAACTTGTAAAGATTGTAGCACACACGTGGACAGACAGTGAGATAGATCATAAGCAAAAATAACAGTTTAAAATTGCATTTCTGTTTGTGACCTGATTTTCCCAAGTCCGGAGTGCTCGATCCAGTGGCACATGCTGTGGGAGCAGCCCTCTGGGGAATTAGTCCAGAGGTAGGATCTGTACTTAACAGGCTTATTTTTGCAAATTTTTCTTATGTGTAGTTGAAAAGGCAAAAAAGCACTAACCAAGGATGTTTTCTAAAGGTCGAACCTTTCTTTTTGCAGGAGCTTTCCCACTCTGCTTGCTTTTATTTCCAGGTACTCCCTAAGGACTGACTGAAACTCCACAGCTCTGAGCACATCCTTTGTCCTGCTTAATCATTGTTAACAGCCCAAAAAGATGAGATAATGGCGACCCATCTTAGGGACTCCAAGATCCTGATTGTTCAGAAAGGTCATAGAAAAGCCACGTTTCTAATCTTTGCAAAAGAAGAGATTAACAGGCAGCCTTGCTGAGATGCTGGGGGGAGGAAGGAAAAGAGGAAGAAAGGTGATAGAAGGCTCTTTGGGTTTGACTTGGATACAAGGAGAAGGAACTGTGAAACAAAGCCTTGACATCGCAAGGAAGCAGGGAAAAAAAATTCCTCTGTAAAATACACAGGCACCATGAGGAGCAACTGGGGAAAAGGGTGGAAGGAGACAAGCTTTGGGGAAAGAATATTCGGTGTAAAATGAGTCAGGGTGCTCTTTATTCCTCCAGCATTCGAGGTTGCTGGCCTTCCCCTCTGATTCCTATGGGAGATTGGTACTGGAGCTGTTGTGGCTGAAAAGAGGAATGGGACAGACTGGAAGACTGGATGGGATTTGTCCCCCATTATACACTGTACAAATTAAAGCTGAAAGACAAGATTCAAGGGGTTCTCCAGGCTTCCTGGAGTCTGTGGAGGAATCATCACCCACGACAGGCAAATCCACCCATAACAAAAGAAGTGAGCAGTGAAGAGGGAAGAGATGCCTCAGCTCTAGAGGAGCTCATCTGTCTTTGGTTAAAGAAAAAGAAAATCAAACGGGATGAGTTCAGAATGGAGGGCTAATCCCACCTCTCCTGAGTCAGAAAAATCCCATCCAGAAGCCTCTGAGAAGTCTTTTATGGCTGGAGCAGATTCTGGGAGCACAAAGGGTTCTTGCCCCATGCTCTCAGGCCATGTTGTATGTTATGGAAGGACAGGAAAATACACAAGCAGAGCTAAACATGAAAAGCTGTGTCTGACAGCCCATGATCATCTTGTTCAGCTCCATTTTGTCTGTATTTCATCCAAATGATTAAAGAATATGTTAGGGATTGTGATTCCTCTCCCAGTTCTGAGGATGTTCTGGCAGGAGATGAGAGAAGCATTTGGGGCTAAAGACTTAAAAAATTCAGGCCCAGATTTCAAGCTTCTGAGGTTTGAAGTTATTTTATGCTGGAAGTTTGGCTTGGACACATCTTTAGTAGTTGCTAGAATCAGACAGAATCTCCAAAGATTTGGAAGTATTCCTAGTGCAAGAAATTACCAATTTCCATATTTTTGTTGCTCTTGATGTTTTTGACACCCAGGAACAAACGATCTTCATTTAAATGAGATGAGAAAAGTATCTCCTGCAAATTATGCCATTTCTTTTCCCCATTATGTTTTTCTGCATCTTCTGGCAGCGCTGTTGCAAAACCAGCGAACGGTCAAGTGGAACTGCAAAGACAATAACTTTAATGGAAAGAAATTGGGAACTGGAAGATGACACAGATTGCATTAGGGGGGGAAAAAAGTGAAATAATATTTAATTTCCTTGGTCATAAATAATATGTCCGCCCACATTACAAACACATCAAATATGACAGGAAAAATAGGCAGTGACATGAAAAAATATCATTATTTTTTCATTAAATGTTTTATACATTTATAAGGGGGGGAAATTAAAAAAAGCACCCTGACAAGCAAAAATATAACAGCTGAAGGGCCATTAAAGAAATGAATTAGGGCTCTAGAAGTGTGCAGATGCAGAAATTGAAAGGAAAGAAAAAAAATATGTCATAGGCAAAACTTTGACTGTTAGAACCCAGTTCCTTTCCAGAAAGGAAGTGGGGCTGTTGCTGTGGGGCTCTGGACACTGGGCAGCCCTTGATAGGGACTGAGTGATGCTGTCAGGGCTGGTTTTGAGGTAAAAGAAAGGGATCTGCTCTGCCAAGTATTTTTGTGTAGTGGTGGTTGGGCAAAGAGGATTCGTACACAGCACCTCACAGAAAGCATCAGGCTGAACACAAAACTAGAGGCACTGGAATTGGATGTTGATTTTGCAGGAAGCTCCTGGAAATTTGGGAAGGTCATAGAGGTTGTGGGTGTAAATTTTCTTGTAGGGTTAGGGCCCAGCAGGGGAATGTCAGGAGCCTTGCAGGTCCAGCTGAGCTGCTCTGTTTGCAAAGAAATTTACCTTCCATGAGTGTCCCTTAATCATCTTCCCAGTTTTCAGTTCCTTGTTCATACTATTGCTCACCCTCTGTAGACCCCAAAAGCAGCAGAAATCAGTCAAGGAGGGCAAAAAAGGCTCCAGATGAAAGGTGACATTTAGGGAAAAGGAGTTAAACACTCCTGCATGTTGTTTTGTCACTACACTCATGGCCAGTGCCTCTGTGAGAACTCAACACTGAGGCTCTAATTGTTTGTGTCTCTCTAATGATCCATCCTCTCCATCCCTCTCCATCCCCAAGACCAGAACACATCCATTCAGGATGTGAGGAACATTATCCCTGTCAGTTCTGCTCCGAGACGCTCGGCATCGCTCATCAACGAGAAGTCAAGGTCACGACACCCCTGAAGCAGCAGGCACAGCCTCATCTCCTCTGCTCTGTGTGCTGCTGAGGAGCTCCCTCCTCACCCCCGCACTAATGGCAGCAGCTCTGCTCCCCTCCAGATTGTTTAACAGATGCTCCTGATAAATGCCCGAGCAGCTGAAATTCTGCGGGAAATGGAGCGCGGCCGCCGGGCTGCCGGTGAAGGATGGGAGACACTCACAAGGTCTTCGGGATGGGCTTCACATAAGCAAAGGTTTTGGCCCTTTCACCAACGTTGCCCTGATTTTTAAAAGTGTTTTCTTTTATAGTTCTTTTGAAAGTCTTAAAGTTCTCATGAAACTTCTTCAACCTTCTGATAATGTTTACATATTTCTACCGGAGTTCTCACGCACTGTTCATGTAAATAATGATTGTTTTGTATTCTTCTTTGTGGGAGGAGAGAACTGAAGGACTGTTGGTTTGACCACTGTGGCTGGAGAGGTGGTAATTCCATCCTCCAATCCACAGTCACCTTTAGAATTCTATAAATATCAGATGCTAAATAAAACACTCTCTTTTTTGGCCTTTGAACTCACCAAGCGTTTGTGTACTTACTTTGTGACCAAGAGCAACACACCAGGACAGAGGGGCTGGAGTTGGGGAATGGGATGGGCTGAGTCATAGGAATTTTATAATATATGATCATCTGCCAGGTTGCAGGCAAAGGTGGGCTCTGCTAGAGGAAATATCCTGGGCTGTGCCAGGGTAGAGGGCTCCCAGCTGCCTCTGTGATGAATTCACTGGTAGCCAACAAACAGAATTTAGTTTGAATAAATACACACACTCTGTGTGTGTGTATACATATATTTACATGTGTTTACATGTGTTTGTTTATATTTGAATTCCACGGTTGTCAAACAGCTATCTAATGTATTTGAGAAGACAAAGTGTAAACAATTTATGTGGGGGACAAGTTTGTTGCAGACCTTTTTAGCTACACAGCCAGAGAGGTTTTGCAGGTGTTGTCTCCACCAAATATTTAGCAGTCTCAAGTAATGAATGGATTGAAGAATTAAGATTTTTTTTTTCCCTCCCTTTTGGCTTGCAAAAGACAACCCTGCAAAATGCAGTCCCTGTGAAATGTGTATTTTATCAAGATAAAGGTTTTGTTTGCAATAACACCCTCTCACAAAGCTTCTGCTGTCCCCAGAAACAGCATTCAAGATTCAAAGGACTGAGCACTGGAACAAAACCTAACCCTGATTTTCCCAGAGCCCCATTTTGTCTCTTCCTACTATATTTGGTTTATATCCACACCTTCAGTGTTCCTTTGAAGCACAGGAGATTTTTACTGAGTATAAGGATAGGAAGGAGGAAAGAAGAATGAGAAGCACTAAAGACAGAGGGAAGAAGAATGGTGAGTATTTTGAGAAGAGAAAGAATGAGCTGCTGTGGTAGTAGTTGTAGTTAATAAAGTGAACTTCCATTTCTACAGGAAATTTCTCTTCTGAATGGGAAGCAGCAGCCTAAGTTCTAAAACCTTGCCACAGAAGAGAAATTGTGTTAAAAGAAAAAATCACATGGAGACATCAAAATGCCATAGTGTGTGGCACTCTATGCCATTACAAGCTATTTAAAATTAATGCCGAATGTAATATAAGATCCATACAAATTAGATTAGAGAAAAAAGTGAAAATCAAGTGTTTTTTCTGTTCTCAAAACGAAGTTTTTTGTCATTACCAAAATGAAGTCAGAACAATTTAACTATTCTTCATCAAACATTTAATTTCAATTGAGCTGGTTCTGTGAAACCTTGTAAAAACACCTTTGCTTCCAACAGCAAACTGCTCAAGTTTATAACAGTCAAACAATGGGGAACAAATAGTTTTAAAAAACTTTTGGCTATTCAAGCATGAGTAAAAGGTGGCAGGCACTGCAGTTCTCTTGCTCTGAACTGGTTCATTGATAATTTTCACTGTAAAAGCCACAGACTGGTTGTGTTCTAACCCATGGAAGGGATATCTCTGAATGAGATCCCTGCCTGGAAATTGCTCCTGCTCATCCCTTTCAGCTCCTCTTCCTCCTGCTCCTGTGAAGCCCTGCCGGAGGATCACAAACACAGCCTCAGCACAGTTCTAGGGTGGCACGGAGTGCTGCCAAGTCACACAGGGCAGCAGAGCACCTCCCTGACCCTTGGGATGTCTTTGTGCAGGGCCCTGGTGGGCACTTGGCTCACCCTTCACATAAAACTCAAAATAAAATAAAAAGTTTTAGAACACTTCTAAATTAACCCATCTCAAAAAAAAAAAAAAAAAAAGCAACCAAAAAAACCTCAAAAAAAAAAAAACAAACCAAAAAAACCCCCCAACATAATCCAACATGGTATGAATTGCCCCTGCTTTGTTTGTATTTGTGACTTTTTCTTTGCCTTTTGAACAGTCTTTATCTCAAGTTATCTTGCTTTCACCTTCCAGTTTTCTCCCCCATCCTGCCAAGGGAGAATGAGTGTGTGTGGGGGGCTGATTTGCTGGCTGGGGCTAAACCATGGCAATAATTCATCCTAAAATACTTCAACCTAAATCACACAGAAACACACTCAAGGCCTCAGTCGTGTGTCAGTTTGAGTCTTTTGGGTCCACGGACTGCACTCTTCTGGGAATTGGACCATTAAGTATGGATTTAAGTGCTTTGCTTTAGGCACTTAAATTTAATTTGGGTTTGTTGCACAATTTCCCAGCGCTTATGGTGCTGCCCAGGAGAAGGTGATGTGCCTCAGCCCCTGTGGCTGCTCTCAGCAGTCTCTGCACAAACTCCACGCTCATTCCTGCACTCACTGGAGCTCCTCTACACCCCTAGTCCCTACTTCCCTCTCTTTCCACTTTGCCTTTCCTCTATGGGCTCTTTCCTGCCCGTCCCAGGGAGGAGGGTTGAGCTCACTGTCCAGAGCTGAGATTTCTGCTGCTTGGCCAGGGTTGAGGAGGTTTTTCTTTTTATTATTCTTTTAGTGCCAACAGCCTCTGCCTACAAGGAGCTCCATCAGTCAGCCAGCACAGCAGGCTGGGTGCACACAGATTACCACGACCCATCAAACAGCACAAATCAGAATTAGGCAGCTGAGCACAGGCAATGAGAAGAGCCATGTTCATATAATCAAGAAAACAGAGCAAATGCAACAGGGGAAATAATTAACAAAAAATACATCAGCAGCTTCCTACCATTGGAGAGGCAAGTGGAAGATAGGGGCTCCCCAAGTTAAGAGTGGAATCTTCCACCCAGGGAATGCTGAAATTCTGAGCTGCACCTTCCCAGTTTCTGCAGCTGCTTCTTGTACTTCGCAGAGCCTCCCACAGAAATCAGCAAACTGATTCACAGGCAGAAAATTGTCCCTGAGCACAACACTTTGATGTTTATGGGCTGAATGGGACTGTGTTCACCATGAAATCTCATGGCTTTAACCAGTCTTGGGTGGGTCTTATGTCCAGAACATCTCCCCTCAGCAGAACCATCTCCACGTTTTGGCTGAAAACAGTAATAGCACACTAATGTGAAGGGAGGCAAAGAGAAAAGGGATAAAAGACAAATGTGTGTCAAATAAAATAGAAAGGAAGATTTTAGGAGAAAAGAGAGAGAGAAAAGCACTGCAGGCAACAGAAGGAGAATGAAGGAGAAAAATGGGAAGTGGGAGGACAGAATGAAATGCTGAGGTACAAAAACAAACAAATGCATGAATACAAAGTGAAAAAGCCAGATCCAAGTTTTCCATTTGTATGTGCTGGTACAGCTCCATCAATCCCTAGTGAGAATCCAGTTCCCTGACTTAGAATCACTGAAAAATCCAGGCTGAAAAAGACTTCTGAGACCATGAAGTCCAATTATTCCTCTAGCACTGCAAGGGCCACACTAAACCATATCCCCAAAAGCCACCTTTACACATCTTTTAAATCCCTGCAGGCATGGTGACTCCACCACAGCCCCAGGCAGCCTGTTCCTCAGTGCTTGATGACTCTTTAGGCAATGAAATTTTTCCAAATATTTTTCCTAAAGCTTCTTTTATGGGGCTCTATGGATTTCATAGAGCTTCATGGATTGGCAGCACCTCAGCCTGTGGCTCGGGCCCTGTGGGCTGCAGTCCAAGCAAGGACACATCATACACAGCCCCATTCCTTCCTAGGGCACAGTCACTTTATTGCTCCCAATTCCCCAGACTATTTGCTAAATATGATTGACAGGAATTTCTGTTCTTGTCAGCAGGATTCCCGTTCCCATCACCTCTCCAGACCATGTCTTGTGTCAAGGACCATAGCCATGATTTCACTGTCTGTCTATGCCCACTGAATTATTTGTCAGACCAATCTCAAGTTATCTTCTAGCCTGCTTTGCATATCCCACTCCTACGAACTCTCCCTTATACCCTTTAACCATGGCCGAGTTTTTAAAAACTCACTTCACAAAAAGTCATTTTGATTCTCAGGGAATTTTATTTTCCTGAGAAACAGGTGAATAAAACTGTAATAGAACCATTCTAAAAACAAAATTTAAGTAGGTCAAACACTCCTTGTTTTTGCATAGACCTTAGTCCAGGCCTTCATTTGACCTATGGAATTAATAATTTCTTGGGTTTAGCACTATCAGGCAACTGTTTTTTTACCTGGATATTAACTTCAGGAAGTATCATGGAAGGAGATGCAGCAGGGCATGCAATGAAGACCATTAAGGAAGGAGAGCCTGCTTTGTGAGGTATTATTCCTGCACTATATTTGTTCCTGGGGCCTCATGAATAGCATCCCTCTTCCATGTGTGTAGTTCCCAAACTTCTGAATTCTGCATGACTCACTGCCTCAAGCAGCAATGATTTGTCTGCCACGTTGCTCCTTCTGAGGTATTAACAGAATATTGAGAATCTCATCCTTGATCTCCCTTAAAACTTCTTGGTAAATGGATCCAGCTCAGAGAAAGGATGAAAATAATGTGTGCAATAAAAAGCCCCCCAAAAAAGGAGGTGGAGACAAAAAAAAGAGAGAAATGAAAGAAAAAGATGGGATTTTCAGGGAGTCTTGACTGATCTCCACTTCATTATTGAAAGATTGGACTATTAAAGGGATACAGTAGGCCTGAAGGAATTGTGGGATCATTTGTGCAAATGGTAATTTTAGTATTCAGTCTATCATATCCATAAACATAATGTGGCTGGGAGTGACATGAGTGATAGCAAATCCCCTTCCCAGGAGGCTCTGTGCCACTTAGATGCAAAGCCTGAGAATACAGAAAGCTGGAAAGAGAAAGATGCTCCCTCCCATGCTGATGGGTGAAGCCACTCTGATTAGAGCAGATTTGTGGAATTAAATGGAGGAGTCGCAGCACTGACAAAGAAACTGTTCCAATTCTGGAAAAGCTCCTCTCGCTCTTGTACTTACTCGCTCACACAACGGAACATGCAAAATCTCCTCAGTAAATAGAGATGTGTTACTCTGGCTCCACACAGCACTCTGCTGAAGTGCTAATCCCAAGGGGAACGCCTGCCAAACACTTACCCCGCTTTACAGATGTGCTGCTCGTGCCCTCACACTCTGCTGGGTGGAGGAATCCACGTCCTAAGGCAGAGACACGGCTCTCCTGCTCGGGTGAGCTCACACAGGCAGTGCCAGCTGGGATTTGTAACTGTGCCCAGCAAGGCTGAACACCCTAATCCCACTGGCCTCCATCTCAATCCTTTTGTAAACACCAAGCATCCCTTCCCTGCTCCGTGTTCTCAAAACCCCTGACAGAATCTGTTGCATGCAGTCATGGTGGATGAATTGAGGTTAACCACTCTGGGATTACTCTGGACAGAAATGGATGGACAGAACCAATTCCCTGTTGGGGTCAAGTGATCAAATCTTCCCTGTGCTGTCTCCATGTGTGGGAATCCAGGGCTTCCCTCTGGCTGCCCTGGCAGGTCTGGGACCCTGGCAGGGGTCAGGAACCCCCCTGGACAGAGCCCCCAGAGACACTGGCTGTGATCTCTGGCCATGGAAAAGAGTTTTCAATCTTACAGCATGAATTACCAGCTCTGAGCGTTTGATATAAGTAATAATTAAGTGTGGCACGGGTGCAAAAGTAAAATTTTAGGATTCTAGATGAGGGGTCCAAAGGGGACAAGATGGAGGAAATTGGGTGTGCCTTGTCCTTTTTCTCCTTCTTCATGCCCTCCATGTCTCACTGTGGTGTTGGCATTTTTCTGTTGGTTCAGGCTGGGGACACACTGTCCAACGTAGGTGACAGATATTGGCACGTTCTTGTAAATGCAGCCCAGGGAGTTTCTGGTATTTAATGTTTGTCACATCCCACTGAGGGCAGAGCCCCACACGCTGCCCTGCAGGACAGAGCTGGGCAGGGCAGCAGAACATGTGAGAGATAAACAGAATAAACAACCTGGAAACCAGCACAGACCAATTATGGCTTCTGCTTTGGCAGTGGGGCTGACAGACAGAGACTTTCTACAACCTCGGGATCATCAATACCTCAGATTCCGACATCCATGGACCCTTGCTGTGTGTGTGGCTTGGAAGAAGATCCCTGGAAGTTTTTGGCCCCCATCCTGCAGGCCAGGAGCTGCCCACAGACCTGCAGAAATGCAGAATGTTTGCCTGTGTTTCCCCAGTCCAGGACTAAGACATGGCAAAGACCAGATCTGCACTGAACACTGACAACATCAGAACAGCTCTTACTCATGGGCTGCCAAAGACAAATGTGTTTGGTGGAGCTGAGTGAAATTACTCGTGGGATTTGCAGAGTCCAACTGCGACACTGATGCACGCTCAGCAGAGTAACAAGATTAACAAGCCTAAAAAAAGGCAAAATGGAGTGCTGTGACATCCAGATAGAACTGATTGCACACAGACCCCACCAACAGCACTGTGGGTTCATTTTGATGCATTAGAGCACCAGTTACTAAAATCTAGTCCTGTATGGGAATAGCCTTGAATTTAGAAAACAATCTTGTTGTCTTTCTGACCTATACAAGTGAGGCTTTCACACAATTTCTGCATTGAGAGAAATAAACACATGTTTTCCCAGCTTCCTAAAGGCAAAGGGCAGAAATTTGTACTTTATATTCTTTCATTCTGGAAAAAAACCCTCAAATTTTTAAATGTCACAACACAATGTATTTATTCATATATAATCCAATTTCTTGGATTGTTGCACAGAATTTTTGAATAATTTCTTTTTGAAGAAGGGGGTAACACATCAAATTCTGTGGAAGTTTCTGTGTGTGGTTCACTTGATGAGCCTCAGTGAATTTTACAAAAAAAGTGAAGGGATTTGGGGTTTTTTTGAGAGTTTCTTAGAGTAGTGGACCCAAATAATGTTCTTTGCTCACTGATTCATCATAGACTCTTGATTACATGATGTTCCAGGTTCACAGTTCACCTTGGTGTCATATTAGCATCATAAAAAATACCAAAGATATCATCCATTTCTCTGTAAAGGGGAAAACTTCATGATTCTTATTTGATCAGACAGCATTGACCTTGATTTTTCTATTAGTTCAGTTTGGAAACTCACCTTGCAATGCAAAGCAAAAACAAAAAAAAAAAAAAAAAAAAAAGGAAACAACAAGCATCTTATTTTTCATGAGTTAACAAAGAGCAAGCAGTTGAAAGGAAACATTTTGTTTGTTCAAGTGAATTTGACTGCAGTACCTGAGGGACAGATCTGTGAACAGTCAAAGATGTTCCTCATGTCCCAGGTTACCACAGCATCAATGGAGCTGAAGACCTTGCTCCTCTGCACTTCTTCCCTATTTCTTTGGAAAGTTTATGACTTCCAAAGACCTATCTGTATGTCCTGGAATGTGATTTAAATTACAAACCCATTAAAAAGTGACAAATCATCTTCATACCTCAAACCTTCCTGCATGTGGTATTTCTAATGAGATTCTGGACTTCCTAGGGCAAGAACAATAAAATTCTTATAATTCTTGTCTCAGACATTCAGAGATGGCCAAAGACATCAACCCCATGTCTGAGCTGATCCACAGATGATTACGATTTGTTGTTTGCTGTAAACAACAGCTTGTGGCTTCACCAGAGAGCAGCTACTACAGGTGAGCTACAATGGGATTTGGATTGATGACTACTGTAGGGAGAAATCTGAGGAGAAACATTTATTTACATGAAAAGATCAACAGAAAAAAAATCAGCAATTCTTTTCCACTCCCCTCTTTTCTTGATTCTTCCATCTCCCTCCTCCTTCCTCAGCTTGGTCAGGAAATTGCTGTACAAGAAAAATCCACAGGCAGCTTCAGCTCCTTCCCCTCTCTTTTGACCTTTTCACAGTTCTAAGGGTTATTTAATGAGCTTAGAAAAATAATGCATCAGTTAATGGCAGAATCCCTGGAAGGGCAGCATTATCAAGATTTCCATTCCTCCTCCTCACCCTCACTGGAGGCCCCATCACCCCCAAACTTCCACCTGCAGTTTTCTTCATTGCATGCTTTAAAATGCCTTCAAATTAACACTGCTTTATGAAATGGAGAAAGAGATCAGTGAGAGGCCTAGAAAGGAGCATTTTCATTTTTGCTGTAGAAAACATAGTCACAGAGGCTTGATCTGGTTAGGCTTGAGAGAAGGAAGTGTAATTTCTTTACCGTGAGGACACAGCCACACTCGTATATCCCAAAAAAGATGTCACTATCCATTGTGAAATAGAGTGGTGATAGAATCACCCACAGCCAAAAGATTGGTACCACTTCACCCCTGCTCTAAACAGCTCAGCAGTCCAGGTAGAATTAAGATAATTTGTTGTAATAAATCTAGACTCCATTTCTAGGAGCTGGAAGTCAATAATTCTGCCCTTTCTCCAACACAGACAAAACCTATCACCCACAGGCACTCTGAACAGCCCATCCTTCTTGCCAAAATTAAACTTCCCATGATTTCCTGTGACACCTGAGCCCATGTTATAACTCAGTGCACAATCCAGAGCCTCCACACAGTCAAGACAAAGTATCTGTGGCAGGCTAACCCTCCTTTTGAAATGTTTTTGGGCCCTAAATGTAACACAAGGCTGGCTGTGAAGATATCTCACATGACACCAACATGTAGGAACTTTGCAGTATCTGATCTAAACCAGAACTGAGCTTTCAAAATTGTGCATTTGCTCTTGCAGGTAACCTATAATACTGTGCTGTCTAAAATACTCCTTATAATATCCTTAAAATAATCATCCTTCATCTAAGAATTAATTAGGCCTTTCCATGTGCAGAGCCACCCATCATTCTTTAAGGATCTGAGGAACCAGGAGTGGGTATGAGCCACCTTAGACCTCAGCTCAGTGTGAGGAGAGAGACCTCTGAGCTGATTCAGCACAGCCAAGATCCGAATCACACCCTGGGGGAGGCTCTTCATGTGAATTAAAGGGTGTCCAAAGGGTAAATTCCTTCATTGAGTGTCTCTAGTTTGGTGGGAAGAAACTCAGCTTTTCTCTCCCCTGGACAGGCTTTGCTCTCTCTTCTGACTTTGAGTCGCCTGTTTATATTTTTCAGCTTGTATTTAATCGTGGCTTGTTGACATTCATTTCTTCTTGTGTCAATGTTACCCTTGAGCTTAACAAATCATCTCTTTCTCTGGCATTTTGAATCCTTCTGTTCATCTTTTTCACGTACCCCTCAACACTCTCTGTTTAGTAACAGCAGTTGTTTACTTGTCTTAAAAATTCCAGTCTTTGCCTCTCCATCCACTTGATTATCCCATCAGTCCTTCTCTGTACCCACCCTTATCTGGATTTGTCTCCATTAGGCACAGATGTCTGGAGCAGTACCTGGCACTCCAGACAAATGTGTTCCAGCCTCTGATACAAAAATATTTCCATTTCTCTTGCTTTATTTGACACACGTTGCCCGAGGCATCTTAGAATTTGCCTTTTCTGCAGTTCCATCACATCCTGATCCCTGAGCACACCCTTCTAAGCTTGTCTGACATCTCCAGGCATTCCTCAGGCTCACAGACTTTGTTTTTCCTACACAGATTTCTCAGGTCACTTGTCCAGTGTTCAGTAGGACTTTAGCATGAGCAAATTCCATGCAGTTTATAGCAGCTTTTTCCAACACTATTTGTAATTGGTAATTCCCATTATTAAGGAAAATGTGAAGTTGGATCAGACAAGACTATTGCTTGAAGAATTTTACTACTAACCACCCTCACAGAGATACTTCCCTTCTTGGAGAAATTCTCTTTTTGTAACACTCTTCTGATCAGATTTAACTTCAGTTTACCTACCTCTGCCTTAGAGAGAATTTCCCATGCTGCACATCTCAAATGTTTCTGGCTTATTTGGACCCAGATCTAAATGACACCAAATAGATAGAAATTAGTTAATTTCCCAAAGCAAGGTACCACAATTGTTCTCTCCTGATCTTTTCTGAGAAAAGGTGTTGTGATCCATCTGAGACTGTTTAAATGACTCTGCCACTCCAAGTTGGTTTTGCAAAGTACAGAGGTCACACTAACAGACTTGTAAATGCCTTGATTATTTTTTTCTAAAATACATGTGCTTACAATTCTTGTATCAAATAATGTCAACCTGCTACTGCACCAACACTCTGTAAAGAGCTCTTTCAGAAATCAGAAACAAAAGCAGTTTGTCCCTCATTATTATCAAATCAAGAAGTTTAAATTTTACTTTTACCTCAGCCAGAGTAATTTAAATGTCCATAAGCTCCTTCCCATTCACACCCTGCCTTTATGTCACAGTCATTATCAACATCCTCACTGAATTTGAAAGAAAATTATTCAATTTGTGTTGAGGACAAATGCAGATCACTTTCTAACTTGGTCCCATTCTTCCTGCCTGGTGTCAGTGCTTCTCGTCTCATTATAAACTCCTTATTACTATGGGTAAGGTATGTCTACTGTTTGTTTTAATTTCCTCCACAAAGAATCTCCTTCACGAGGAAATTAAAACCTTGACATTTTACAAGTCTCACTTTATCTCCCCAGCTCATCTGAGATGTTGCTCTCATTGCTGATCAGTCCCTTTCTTTATAGATTTACTCATCACCCAAGCGGGTATCTGGAAAACTTTGATTTTTCTGTTGTCACAGGACATTTCTCCTTTTGACTTTCTAAATGCACCTTGTTGTCTGATGGTTATAATCAAGAGAATTGCACAAGAGATTCTGTTTTATCCCAGAATCTCCAACCATTTCCCTTGTGTCAGTGTAATCAGTTACATTCAGAAATATTAATAGAATCATTTATAGTGTTAGGAGAATAATCCTACTCCTCAGAAATTCTAGGGAAGGGAAAATAATAATAATTAAAAAAAGAGCTACTCACTCTAATCAGAAACTCAGGTGCTGCCCAGGGTATTGAGTGCAGCTGGAGGGATTTCTCCTGTGTACCCAAAGTGTGGACACTATAACACAGGTCAAGTAAATCCAAAAAACATTATTTTGAGTATCAAGGTCAGATTTGCTCCTATAAAGTGAGAGGAAGCAGAAATATACTCATTCATTCATTCATGAGTTATGCAAGTTTACCCAAAATAAAATTGTAACATGTGGAGCAAAGATTTTTTTTTTCCTAGTGCTCTGTACAGAGATGAATCTCACTTTAGTAGATAAAGCCATTTTTGGCCTCTTGGTCTTAAACTGAAATGCATTTCTAAGAACTAGATTTAAGTGTGGTTATTAGTTGGGGAAAAACCTGAGATCCACCCTAGATTTTAATTCAGACCTTATGGATCTGAATTGCTGTTTGTTTTTTACACTTTAAACATGGTTTACAGCCAGCCCACTGCCCCACAACCCATTTTACTTCACCCTCCAGTACCTCCCTTGATTTTAAGGCACAGCTTGGACAGAGCAGTAACTTTACCATTCAGCCCAGCTCATTTTTGTGTTTTCTGGGTTTCCCGTTGAATTCTTGCAATGGATACTTAGAATTTGCCTTGTCACTCATTCTTCACGCTCCCCTCTATTTTGTGTACTGATACACAACATCTGCTCCTACACACAGAGCTGGGCCACAAAGGGCACCCACTGCAAGGGCTGGCAGTGAATTACCTGGGGGTTCCTGCTCTTTGAATTATTCTGCTATGAGATTCTCATCTGCAGTCTGCAAAGGGGAAACGACAGACAGAAAAGAAACAGCTTTTCCCTGTCCAGGCTTTCTGAGGAGTCTGTCGTGCTAAGTACTGGCCTGTCTCCTCTCATTTGTGTTAACAGTGTCTAAATCACTCTTTCAACTCACTTCCTTCCACAGGAGGAGCTGAGGCAGCAGTACAAATGGATCTTTAAGAACAAGGAGCTGGAGTAAGCGATTTCCTTGTATAGTTGGAGGTAAACACAGCCAAAAAAACCAAACCAAACACCAAACAAACAAAAAGGTACTTCTAGCTTCACATTTCTATATATCATTTCCATTAGTGCAAGCCTAGAAACCCTCACAGCCACTTCTTCTTGTGTTAAGTGCATCTCAAAAAAGCTTTGAAACTGGTCTCAATCCAAATGTCAAGAAAGAATAAGCTGTAAAGAAACTTTTTTGCACCCACCAGTGACCAGTTGATGTGGTGGTGTCTTAGCTGCATCTCTTATGGGCTCCTTGCTCTGATCTCAGAATGAACTTCATGAAACCTGAAGCAAAACAGAGGAGACTAAAGTCTGAGTTTTTCTAGCAGTGTCCTGGCCCTTCAGCTGTTTGTCTTAGGAACCAGAGCTCAGATGTAGCTGACAGGAGCTGTGGTTGCCCTCACCTTTATTCCAAGCAGTAGATGAGTGTGAAGAGGAAAAGCTGTGTCACCCAGAGCTGTTAACACCAAAGTCCTTCATCTGCTTCCCATTAACAAGGGCAAAGGAAGCCATGAATCACAGAATAATGATTGGAAGAGACCTCTAAGATCATCAAGTCCAACCTATGCCCTTATAGCACCAAGTGCCTCTTTTTAAACATATCCAGAGATGGTGATTCCACCACCGCCCTAGGAAGACAATTCCAGTATTTTATTATTCTTTCAGTGAAAATTTTTTTCCTAATATCCAACCTAAACCTTCCCTGATGTAGCTGAGGCTGTGTCCTCTTGTTCTGTCAGTGCTGCCTGGTGGAAGAGACCAACCCCACCTGTCTGCAGCCTCCCTTCAGGAGCTGTGGAGAGCAATGAGATCACCTCTGAGCCTCCTCTTCTCCAGGCTAAACAACCCCAACTCCCTCAGACATTCCTCACAGGGTTTGTGTTCCAAGCCCCTCACCAGCCTCGTTGCCTCCTCTGGAATGGACAGCAGCAGAGATCTGGGGCTTTAATCTGGTCACTAAATCAGCCCAGCTCCATAGCAAGGCAAAGAGAAGGCATCCATTGGCTCTTCCAGCCTCTGGTGCTGAGTGGGACCTCTCTCTCTCTGTATGTGCCTCTTGCTGCTGGAAGCTCCTACTTTGCAGGGATAGTCACCAAAAGGAGACCAAGGCTGTCTACAGGTGCTCTTGCTAAAATTGCTTTCATTTAGAACTATTTATCAGCATTTTCACACCATTTTTCAGCCACTCTCCTCAGCAGCTCTGTGCAATGTAAATCCCTCCAAGCCATCACCTGATAAAATATAATGCAAGAGGCAGGGAAATTCAATTACATCAGGCTGGCTGTGCCAGTCCCAGCTTTTTGCTGGGCTTCAAAGGGGGAGGGATAACAGGGAGACAGATTTTGTAGGCACGTTTGTGCAATAATTTCTGCTGCTGATCTCTCAGAGGCAAAGTGATTGCTAAGTTTGCCCAAGACAGGGAGAATTTAACTCCTGGGATATGACCCCTTGCAAAAGCTGAAACTTCATTTCAGTCCCAGCTGAGCTCACTTTTGAGGACTCCCATTAGGCAAATTTCACCCTTAAACTCAGCTGAAAGTGTTCAGAGATTGAATTTAAAACAGTTCTTTGATTTGAGGTTGGAAGGGTTTAAAATATCTTCAGTCATAGCACCAGGGCAGGTAGGGAAATGGGCACATCTGCCTTATCTGTCATTACACCCAGGTAAGTAAAAGTTGTGAAAGTCACAAGTTCTCTCTGCATATATGAACTTCATCCCAGAAAGCTGAAGACCAGACAGAAGAAATAGTCAGTATTATATCAGCAATATGCATTAGCTGGATTGGATCAGCCCTCCAGCCATACACTCAACCATAACCCTTACAAATTGGCAGGACTCTCACTTCCTTACCATTGCATGCCAGGTACACAGGAGACTGTAATGAAATTCCAGAACAGAGCTGTGGTCCTGGTGTAATTTCTAAAACCTGCAATGTTTTTCTGGTGGCATTTTCCTAATTCTCGACCTTCAGTGTGCAGCAAAATAAAAGCTGTCTTCTTTATGAGATCCCTTTAAAACCCAGTGCAGTCCTGTGGCACACTTCAGACTGGTTTTTCAGAATATATATGTACGCACACATACAGTTTTTTATCCCTGTCCTTTCAGTAATTATTTTTGTTCTAGCAAAATCAGAACAAGCAGAGCAGCTACAAATATCTCAGGAGCTTTTAGAGAGCAGGCAGCAGCCCACACACCAAGCTGCTTGAAGAGGAAAAGCTGACATGATGAGACTGAGCTGCATCTTCCCCACAGCGAGCTGGAGCTGGCTGTGATGAGGCTCCGTGTCCCCTGTCATGGATTCCAGCACCCACAGACCTGTGGACACAGCACTTGGCATGGCAGAGTCCACCCCCTCCTTGCTGGAGTGGCTCCATGGGGGCAGACAGAGAAAGGGGCTACGGGGAAAATAGCTTTTTAGCTTCCAGTGTGTGAAAAGAAGGAGCTGACAGCATTTGCTGCACAAGGTTCAGGGTAACACTGAGAGCATCCCTTGCTTCTTCTGCCATGGAGCAGACAGGCAGGAGTTCCACCTGGAGATCCATGTCCAAAGGGCTGTTTCAGCATCATGACTGAGAAGTTGCTCCATATTAAAGCAATGGACCCTTTGGCACTAATACAAATGGGAAGAACGACCTCTTGGAGCAAGTGCAGAGGAGACTACAAAGATTATTGGGAGGCTGGAGCACCTCTCCTGTGAAGAAAGGGTGGGAGAGAGGTGGTTGTTTACCCTGGGGAAGAGAAGGCTCTGGAGAGACTTTATAGCACCTTTCAGTAGTGGCAGACAGGACTAGGAGAGATGGCTTCACACTGAGAGAGAGGGTGGGTAGGGTTGGGATATTAGAATGAAATCCTTCCCTGGGAGGGTGGGCAGGCCCTGGCACAGGTGCCCAGAGCAGCTGTGGCTGCCCCTGGATCCCTGGCAGTGCCCAAGGCCAGGATGGGGCTTGGAGCAGCCTGGGACAATGGAAGATATCCCTGACTATGGCAGAGGGTGGAATGAGATGAGATCTAAAGTCCCTTCCAACCCAAACCATTTTAGGATTCTGTGATTCTGTAGCAGCCCAGCTGTGTTCCAGGGAGGGGCCCTGGCTGAGCCATGTGCTCTGTGCCTCTGCTTTACAGTCAGACAACAGCCCAGAATCTCTGACTTTGGAACATCTGGAATAACCTCTGCTGTCTTCTGCCAGGAGCTCCCCCCAGCCAAGCTGCACACGCTGCTGGTTAATTCTGACTGCACCTCCCTGAAGGGCAAAGTCTCTGTGCTACTGCCCATTACCTTGGATAAATTTGGGAAGAGCAGCTCACACAACACCATGCTCTAGGATGTAAATGTGGTCAGCCTCATGTCCTAAGGATCTTTCTGAATTTTTAGGCAGGAAAACTGCTCTTGGAGTCCATGGTGGTACAAGAATTGCCTCAGCCTCACCTACAGAAATTCAAGGACACTGAGACCTTGCTCCATTACCTACTTGTGACAAGACTTAAGCACCTGCTTAATTTAAGGCTGGTTCTCAGAATTTGCACAAAAGTTGTTTTGTAAGGGGTGTTTTCATGCCCTGAATGTCAATGCATGAGCAGCTACACAACATCAGTGTCAGGAACAGAAGAGAATCCTCTGTGGGGAGAAAAGTTTTGGAAAAGCAGATGTAAAGGATCCGCTGCCTGACGCTAATATTCCACTTTGGAAAGCCAATTTATTAAATTTACAGAATTGAATATTCTGTTATGGGAAAGCAGTTATTTGAATAAATGTGTGTGAGGGAAAACACACACACACACAAACTCTCACACATGAGGTATTGATTCAAACTGTATTTATGATTCCTCAGATCTTTAAGAAATTGATTTTAGACTATTCTCCCTTTTTCTGTCTCGCTCCAGCTGAAAATCAAAGCTCAGTGTAGGATGCCTTAAAGAATTTTTTTCTGATACAGGAAAAAAAATTTAAAAAATACTTTTTTTTTTTTTTTCCCTAAAGTTTGTGTGGATAAGAAAAAAGGCCCCAAAATCCTGTGGATTTAGTGTTCAATATTCTGTCAACTGACTTTTCAAAGAAATAGGAAAGTTAAAAATGACATTTAAAAATAAACAAGCAAACAAACACAGCTCCACTTCTTTCTTTCCTTTTCAAGTAAAGTAGCATTTATTTCCAGTAAGTTCACACAACTACTTGATTTTGCAATTCTCTTTCTCTCCCACCGAAGTCTTCCCTGGAATTCAGTGCTCTCATTAAGACTTTTTTTTTTTTTTTCCCAAGAGACTTACACAAACTAAAAGTTACAAAACAGCCCCTGTGCCAGCCATCTGCACTGGCACATATCTGCCAAGCTGAACGCAGCCTGAAATTCAGGCTTTGGACCTAAATAAACAATTCGTCTTTATTAGGCAAAGCACTTGAGAGTTTGCTCAACTTTAAGCACAGGTTTCAATAGAAAGACAGCAATTTTGCTGAGCTTTAATTGTTCTGACAGTACCTGTTTGTGTTTGGAAGGAGTTTGTCCTGCCAGCTGCTGTCCAGGAAGACCTGCATGAATCCCAAGGCACCACAAACTCAGTCCCCAGTGTCTGATCACAAGAAAGTATTCCTTGGGCATGGAAAGACGTGTCCCATGAGAACAGATTTTCAGGGATAAACCTCTGACTTCCTCCAGCTCCTCCCATCTTCTTCCTTTTCATCTCCCCCCTGTGCTTTCTGCCCAAGTCAGTGTCTTCCCCATCGAGGGGATCCAGTTCATTTCATTCCAAGCACCAAGCACCAGCTAATTATAAACCAAACACAAATTAAACCCATCTTCCCATCCTCCCCTCCAAAACCCCTAATTGCCCATTACCCTGCATTGTGCTCTGACACAAAAGTAATTCTACTAAGTGGCGAGTTTTGTTGTTGTTTTTTTTCTTTCATAAAAACTGTTAATTTGCTATTAAATCTCTTGTTGAAAGACTAATAGCTTAATGAATGCATTAAACGTGCAAATTAGGGGTTTTTTACTGCTTTACTTCGTGGAAGATTGAAAGGATCCCATACATCATCGTTGGCTCAGTAGGATTTAATGAGGCATTAGACCATCCTCTGTCTTGGAGGCCAGACGTATGAATGATCCCAGAATTGTGCAGGCAGCACTTGTCCCAGGTCCCTCTCCTGCTAGGCACATATATTTTCCCCTTGCCTGTTTCTTCTCCTGTCACTGCTGATGTACGTGAAATAAAAATGTAGTTTCCAGATCAGTTTTATAATGAAAAGTAGCCCATTGCTGATGACAAATGTTGTTTACAGTCACTAGAAAAGAGGGTGGAATGGCGAGTGAATATATTAGAGGAGGAGAGGATAGCTTTTATATTCATTATACTGCCATTTTGGGCCTGCGAAGACACATAACCTTTCCCTCTCTCCCTCCATCATACAGTCACTTTCAGATGTCTACATTAAAAGAAAAAGCTGCAGGCAGTGTGCTTTGCATTACCTGCTATCAATGAAGAAGACATTTTCCACCAGTCAAATAGAGCTCCATGTGGGAATACTTTCCCCTTAAACACACTTACCAAGGTTTTCTGGATGCTTTCCCTCCTCTGCCCCTCTCCAGGCATCTTTCCACAAAAGAAAACCTGCATAGGACAGCTAGGAAAAGCCAGTGCTGAATCTGGATCCTTCCCACTTGGAGAGTGCCTACACGAGGAGAGGGCAGCCTCTTCAGAGAAGAGGAAGTGACAAACCTCATCTGCCCAGGAGAGAAATTTGGTACCCTGCACTCTGCAAAAAATTCCATTTGAGCCGTGGAAAGCCTGGTGGGGGCCTTGGTTGGACAAAGTTTGTAGGAACATGAAGGTTTCCAGCATTGTACCAGGAAAACTGCTCTGGGAGCAAGAATTTGAGTGTGGAGAGTGCAGATAGGAACAGATTTGGAGGAGAATCTCTCCTCTGAGGCCTGGTAGGTTTCTGCTGCTCAGGGAGGAATGAAGACAAAAAGAGGATGAAGTTTAGAAGAAAGTGCTTTATCTTGGCAACAGTAGAAAAGAAACTTTATTTTGAGAAAAGTTAGAGAAATTAAAGTCCAAGAGAGGAAGGCACAATTTTATTACTGTTGGGATTCTGTCTGTTAATTAACGGAGGAAGAGGTCTGTGGAGAGGAGGCTGCAGGACAGCCATGAGCTGAGACGTGCTGGAACAAACCCAGAGTCAGACAGGCTGGCACCCATCCCACCCTCTTGTCTTTACTTGTAACTGCTCTCTGCCATGATCAAAAGGCTGTCAGATACTAATAAAGTCTTGATGCTTCATCTCTCATTCACACTGACTCATGTGAGACATGCTGGGCATCCAAGTTTAGTGGGTCAGATTCCTCAGCTCCTTTTGGAGCCAGCAAAGAAGGATTAACTCATCCAGATTTGGAGCAGATAAGTCAGGATCCTGGCATCGATTCCTTTTTTTTTTTTTCTCAAGTCTTTCTCTGGGTTTTACAATGAGCTTTAGGGGTTCCAGCAAGTTCTATGAGACACCCAAGTCAGATGTCTGAATTTAAGAAAGCAAACAGCTTCCCAGGACCCTGGGTTTATTAATGTGCAAATCCAAGTGTTTGAAAAGCAGCAGGGCTGCCCTGATGCAATTAATGGCTTCAGGTTAGTCATTATCTAAGGGCCAGAAAGAGCCACAGGACATGGAATGACCATTCCACCTGTATGTTCTCACCTGAGCTGGTACCCTCCACTGGCCTGAAAGGAATCTCCCAGAAGAGGGAACATCAGAACGGAAATGAAGCTCTGATTGTATGAAAGTCTGCAGGAATGTGGCCACAGTACCAGCCCCGGTGCTTTCCAGCTGTGTTTACATTGGGTGGAACCTCCTCTGGTTTGCATTCAAGCCAAAGCAGAAGGAGGGAACCTGTCAGGCAGTTCCTTTCTCAGGGATTTGGCTTCTAGGGGATGGTGCAAGGAATGGAAGAACAGATGTCTGCCCAGGAAACACTCATGTTCTTCTGAGTGCTGAGGATAGGCCACAAATACCCCCAGCCACTGACACATACATTCATTAATTGGAGGAAAGTTTCTGAGCTACATCTAGCCAATTAAAATTTAGGAGTTCAGTCTCAGCAGCACTAGAAGGTGAATCCAGAGAGTGACAGGCATCTGTTGCAGATTATTTGTCCCATTTCTCTGGATACCAGGGGTGTTGTGAGAATAACCACTGTGAGGGGTACAATGCTGTGCACAGCCTTTAGATAGACCCTGGACAACCAGCCCAGACATGATCTGTAACTCCCAGGTGGTTTATGAAATGGGATGGATCCCATCCCAGAACACTGGAGAACACTTCCATTAATGCTCTGTATTAATTCACAGACAGAGCAGAATAATACCATCAGAAGTTCAGCTAATCTTTTTGCACCTCAGAGATATGAAAGTGTTTGACAGGTTCAACAGAAATTATTGCACCCATAATTAGGAAATACTGGGTTTAAAAGCCTGAGTGAATGCTGATTGTTACTCTTTGGAAATGCAACTATTTCTGAGAGGAGAGAAGGCACTCTAGGTCCCTCACAATAGAGCTGCTGAAAGCACACGTACCCACACACAAAGAGCAGTGGAAGGTCACAGTTTTAGAATTTTGAAGACCTAGGAAATGGGTGTTTACAAACAACTCATATTCAGGACAGAAATCAGAGGCATTCATTTAAGCCTTAAAACACTGAATGTTTGTACTTTTATAAAAAGTGACCACCAACATATGCTGTGTGGAAGAGGATGGGTCCTTGCTATTGAAAATAAACATCTCAGTGTTTGCATTGCCCATCGCCAGGGCTCCCATTGTTCCCTGCACACAGCACAGCAGCAGAGTACAAGGTCAGTGGTAGACTGTGCTCCCATTGTTAGTGTTTGGAGAGGGAACATTTTATCCTTCACAACAAATCTACATACAGTCTATTGAGTGAAATACAATAGCCTCACTAAATTACTTCATCCATTAGCTGGATGCCTGTAAGAAAAATAAAACAGCGTCTTTTTGTACGATCCATTATGGATTGTGTGGTAAACAACATGCGTTCAGGGGGGGAAAAAAGGTATCTGATCCCAAAAGCAGACAATCTTTGGTATGCAGAGGAGGTGGGAAATTTCTTTAAGTATTTCTTAGTATTATTTTAGGAAGCCAAGATGATCTGAAATATGAGTGCTGTATATACACAAGGGAGAGTCTTTGTTCCAAGGGGTCTGTCTTGGAGTTGGTTGGTCCAACATGCACTTCTCACCTCCAGAGACAATATTGGGGGCAAACTGGGTGCAACAGGGAGCTGGGGGCTCCCCAGGGGCTGGGACCTGGCAGGGTGAGTGTCAGCCTGGGACCCGTCCCACCACCCCACCAGGGAGCAGGACAGTGATGGGGACAGGCAGGGCACCCCAGCACCCCACAGAACCCCTGGGACAGGGACTGGTGGCCCTGGGCTGGGCTGGAACTGGGCTCTGGCCCCATGTGGATGTGTGGGATGAAGTCCCTGCACTGAGGGATACAAATCCCATACCTTAAAGATTTCCCAGATCTGGAGGGGAGGGGGTGAGGGGAGCAGCAGCAGGTGAGCAGCAGCTCTGCAGTCAGTGCAAGCAGCACTCAGTGCATTGCTGATAACACACTGCCAGGTCCTGAGGGTTATAGCACAGTTCCTCCACTCTTTTCAGCCCAGAGCAGGTAATGATAGCTGTCCTTGATTTTCATTCTGACCCAGTGGCTCCCAGGCACTTCTCCCAACCTTTGCAGTTGTGCTCCATCAGGTAATAAGGCCAGAGCCTTGCTGTTGAAGGGAAGAGGTTGGGACTGGAATTTTCCTTTATCTTCCTCTTTTTTCCTTCCCTCTCAGACTCTGCTGATGAAGCTTCTCTCTTCCTCCTCAGTATTCCCAGTCTCCCTCCAAACCCAGGACTCAGCTGCCATTCTCCAAAATGCGATGTGCAGGTGACATTTCAAGGATGTAATCAGAAAATGTCATGGGGGATGGAGGAGCAGGAGATGCTGACACAGAGAAATCATTCTATTTTAAGCAAACCAAGTGCATGCCTACTCCTGGTTCTGAAATCAGCAGGGCTGCCTGCTCTGGAGCCATGAATCCTCCAAATCTGACTGGGGAAGTTGGACTGCTATGGTAAGGGTACAAGGATTTCTCCAGTGGGAGCTAGGGCAGCTGGATGGGCTGGGAGGGTCCAGCTGGAGCAGGAATTGGATCCCAGCACCACTGAGGGATGTGACACAACGGAATGGATTTATCTGGCAAGTTGAGGGCAACTCATGAATCTCTTGAAGATGTCACTGAAGTGACAGTAACTGGCTGAGAGCTTTCAAATCCTCCCAGCATTTCCTGGTGATAATTTGGGCACTCTCCATCACCAAGGCTTTGGCCTGTGAGAAAGGCTGCCCAGGGAAGTGGTGGAATTACCCTGGAAAAAAACATGTGGGTGTGATGATTAGTGGACCTGGCAGTGTAAGGTCTGTGGCTGGACTCAATGACCCTTGTCCAGCCTTAATGATCCTGTTATCCTAAAGCACCACTGTATGGGCTGAGGAGAGCCAGGACTGGGCTGGCACTGAGGTTACTCCATCCCTGTTTCTGCCATGGCTCAACTGGAGAAGTGTGTGCTCCATATTTTCGAGCAGTCAGAAAATGATTAAAACTCCATTTATAGGAAGGAAGCCAGATCTTTGCATTATAAACATCCTGTAGGTGGGCAAATGCTCCACTATTTCATATGCCCAGAGATTAAATCAAAACATGGCAGAGAAGCTCCCTGTGACCTGCCAGTCTTTACCTTGATCTTCAGGGCGCCTAATTCTACAGAGACACTTTTTTTTTTTTTTGCCTCTTTATTTGGAATTCAGAAAGACTAGTAAGGAGAAGGTTCTTGACCTTCCAAACAATGCACTGAAGAAACCCTTCCGAGTGGAGGGAAGTCAGTGCTGGCCCCAGTCCTGCTGGAACTGGTGCTTGCTGGAGGGCAAATTGTTTGCTTTGCAATGCTCAGGCATTGAGTCACCAGCTATTGCTGTCCCTCCAGGTCCTTGAAAACCACTTTGAATTCCTAGAAGGAACAATAGGAGATGTTCTTTCAAGAAGAATGGGATGGGAAGCAACCTGGGGCATCTATGTGCATTGTCATTATTTGCATGCTCTGGGCAAGGAGGCTGAGGTGAGTAAACAAAACCTGAGGGAAGGAAAAAGAGAATTATCACAGCAGAGCTTGTTTCAAAGCCCCCAGAATGCTTTTCTTATGGGTAGGAGATAACTTGAACCAAGCATCACCCAGCATGAGGTAGAACACTTTGGAATGCTGTGTCCCAAACTGAGACACAAATTCCTGGGAATCAGGCATATCCCACAGTACTGAGACCATTTTGCTGAGCCTCACTTAAAACACAAAACAAGTAAAATCAGGCAAACTCCCTGCTTGTTTATCAGACATAAAGAACATGCACAGTGCTTGGATTGGAGCTTGGCACTGCCAGACCTTCTGCTGCCCAGGCCCTGCTGTAAGTGCAGCCTGCTCCAAGAACACCCTGCTGGAAATCAAAGCCTCGGAGCTGCTGGGCAAAGGCAGGTCCAGGTCCAAGGGCAGGAGGCAGGGATCCCACAGGCTGCTCTTGGCTTTGGAGTTGATGAATGCATGAATGGAGAGTCACCAGAGCATGAAATCACCCCCTCCAACTCAGCTGCATTTCCTTCTCCTGCCCATCAGCCAAGCAAAGGCTGTTGGATGGAGGCTGGCTTGACAAAACTTTGGCTGGCCATGGCCACCTCCATCCCTTCCCTGAGGATCAGGAGCCCGAGCATAGAATAACCTCACTATAAGCAAAATTCTTGCCACTGTGGTCATGCTGGCTGGACTTTTAACCAACCAGCCATCCTAGCCATCCCCTCACACACCCAGTTTAGGTTTTCTTAATTGCCCATCACTTATCATCTTCTCTCTGAAAGGCTTCCATGTATCTGTTAGGAAATTCACTGGGAATATCCCCCTATGTAAATCTCATGTCTTGGATTCAAATCTTTGTTCAATTTCCTCTCTGTATAAGCAGTTTTTTACATGACTTTACCATCATATTTGTGCCTACAGCTTGTTTCACCACCCTCAGCCCCTCTCCAGTTTCCATGGATCAAACGAACTTCCACAGCATCACCTTCCCAAGAGGCAACTTTCTCCTGAAGCTTTTTCCACCGCCCCAGCACCATCTCCCTCTCTGTCTCTTTGGATCTATATCTTCTGCTGGAAATTCAATTAAAGTCTCTCTGGGAGACTCATTAGCAAGTCAATACAGTGACCAATGGTAGGATGGGTTAAAGTGAGGTTTAGGGTGAGTAGATCTGTGAGGAATTGATAGGTAGGCAGCCTTTGATGCTAGGAAGGTGGAGAGGCACAATCCATCACTCCTCACTTAGGACGCACGGTGTAGGATCCTACTTTTAAAGTGTCTGTGCTCCCACTGCAGTCCTTAGAGATCCAGCCAGCACCCTCCAGTTGCTGACTGCACTGGAGGTCTCCATCAGGGATAGCAGGAATGGAGCAGAGAAATCCAAGGGCCATGTATCACACCCCATCCACCTGGACTTGTGAAACGAGCTCCTCTCTATGGTCTGTACAGGCTTCTCTCTCAATTCCCCTGCAGCTGTACGTGTTCCAAAAATAACAGCTATCTCCTCTGCATTTTGTGATTCTGCCATCCTAATTAAAACAAATTCCAACCTTCAAACAGCAGTTGTAGGAGCCCATCAATTTTATGGGAAAGAATGGACAAATACCTTTTCCAAATTATCTTTACTCCAGGTTTCAAATGGGTCCTTGATTCAATTTTGTTGCTGTGGGAACAGTCATGACATCAGACCTGGGAGCTGTGATGTCACTGAGGAATAATCACACACTGGAGAAGACAGCAGGAAAAAGGAAGTAAACAAATGTGTTTATCCACAAACCCTCCTACCACGAGGAATGGAATCTCTGAAGGTAATTTACCACACGTTGCTAATGTGCTTGTTATAATGTATTTCTTAATTCTTTTTTCCTTTGATTCTGGCTGGATAGGAAGGTTCATCAGGGCTGGAACAAGCATGGGAAGCAGATTGAGATGAGCATTACAGATCTGCCGTGCTCTGGTTTATGGTTTGTTCCCAGCGATACACAGTAAGTAAAACAAGCACTGATTGAGTCAGCTGCCTCCTGGGTGTTCATTTGCTGGAGTGTGAGGAATATTAATGCTAAGAACATCCGTGTGCACCAGGAAAGGCAGGAGGAGGCAAGCAGATTACCCTGGCTTAGGGGTATTATACACACGTCTGCAACTTCCAAAGACACAGAGAGGAAATATTTCTATGGGGTTTTGTCTCTTATCTTCTTACAGTCTTACAGATTTTGGAGATGCATTGCCCTGGAGTTTTTAATACTCAGAGTTTTCAGGCGGGATTGTGATTATTTCTTTTATTTTTTTTTAAAATCCTTCTTTATACAGGGGGGAGGGAAAAAAAAAAGGAAAAAAAAATACAAGCGCTGAGTTTCATCAGGATAAAGAAAAAGCAGGTTCCAAGAGAAGAAAGAGGAGATGAAAAAGAGAAGTTTGATTAAAATCCCCTCTTGTTCCGTGTGTTTGATGTAAATATCTTCACACCTTTCTCTTTTCCTTTGCAACCTCAGCAGAGGGTTCAGCCGTCACCAGGGGATTGAGTTCCAAGCTGAGGGCTTTGTAGTTGCTGCTGCTCTTGCTGCTGTTGTCTAAAGGGATTATAAGCCTTTGTAAAGCTTGTGTTAATACCCTGGAGGGGAAAAATGAGTTTCCAAATAACCTTTGTTGTGCATTTCCTGTCTAAGGTACCCCAGGAAAGGAAAAATCAGCAAGTGTTTTGGCATCACGAGTAGGTCATTTAAAGTTCACAAACAAGGTCTGCAGCCTCTCTGACCCTCTCCAAGTGCAGAGATGCTCCTTGTCCTTGTGCTGCTGACACCAGGACCTGCTAAGAATAGCAGTGCCCTTCTCTGTGCACCAGGAAACGTTCAATTTTAAACTGGATTTCAAAAAAATATCTGGAGAAACTGCATTAGGTGCTTGGCTCCCAACACATCCTCCGGTGATGTTTGGGCACTTTATATTCCATATTGTGAAAAATGCATATTTTATGATTGGCAAATGTTACAATGAATGTTATATGTGCAATGTTAGAAAGTTATGCTGTATTAATTATCTTACGTGGTGTGTTAAGTGTAGTTTTAGGTTACAGCATAATGTTAAAATAGAGACTATGTATGTGGAGGAATTTTTTTTTTAGGGATGAGCTACTCACTTTGAGGAACACCTAAATCTTCCAAAGGAGAGGAATTTATGGCTTCTTATCAAAAGAAGCTAATTTCTTCAGGCCTTGCTCAGACTCGAAGAGGACACCATGGGATTAAAGGAAACAGTTACCTACAACACACAGAGTTTCTTGTTTAGAACAGAATGTATGCATAACCATAAAGGATGTATGAATATGCAACAAGTGTATTGTTTTAGGGGTGATTCCTTTGTTCACAAGTCATGCTTTTTGTGACTTAGTGTCCGAGAGCATCTGGACATCCGTAATTCTTTGCTTTTTATTGTCTTGTAATTGTCCTAACTCTAAACTTTATTACTCTAATTGTATTATTATTTTTATAACCATTTTATTATTATTAAACTTTTAAAATTTTAAAAACCAAGTGATTGGCGTTTTTCACAATATCATCTTCAGAAAATCCCAGCTCAGGATCCAACTCCACAGCTTCAGACTGACTCTGTATCTTTTCAAATCTTTTTATTTTTTTTCCCCCCTTGCTGCAGGAGGATTGGTTTTGAGCCACGTCTCCACGTTTCCCTCCAGACGCTGTAAAGGTGCAGAGCTGTTTGGTATTCAGGGAGTGCTGGAGGCTGAGGGTCATTCAATATTCCAGTGTGAGGAGTGGGCTGCTCAGTATTCCAGGTGTGTGCCAGCACCAGCAGCCAGGAGTGTGCAGCTGTGGATGGCTCAGCATTCCTAAGGTGTGCTCCAGTGCTTAAAGGCTGTCGGGAGCATTTGGGTGCTGGCCAGGGTGAGAGTCCCTGAGGATTCACAGCTGTGTCCCTGGGAAGGGCTGAGGACAGGCAGCAATCCCATTCTCTGTCAGGAGAATCAGAGGGTCAAAGGGAAAATTATAATGGAGAGAAGAGGGAGAGAGAAGTGGGCAAGATGAGAAGGGAGAGTGATGAAAGGGCAGCACTTCAGAAAATGAGACTTCTGAGCCCCTCACTGGGTACTTTGCAGGAGCCACACTTTAGGTTTAAATTAAAAGGGTGAAGGCAATGAATTCCATCTTTTTGAGCTGGCTTAGGAACACAGAGCAAAGCTGTCCAGATACACCCATCATCACCTCTTTTTTTGGTATTGGTCAGTGTTAGGTTCTGTGACAAAGGATTCATCCCCACAAGCACACAGGATCACAACGGGCAGGGGGAAAGCCAAGGACCTACACAGAGAAATGCAGCCCCTCACCCAGCTCCTCATGGGGTGCCACAGCCACCAGCCCCGTCCCTCGGGGGAGAAACCACCAGGAGGAAATTCTCACATATTGGGCATGAGGAATGCAGAACTCCCCCATTAGTATGAAGTTATGACAATTTCACAACAAAATTGAAACACATATTTATGACAATTAACAGATAATTTTTTTTTTATTCACTCAAATATTTTTTCCTTACAAATCAGGCAGTAAGAATTTTTGCCTTCTCAGAATAAAAATCAGATTGAGCACAGAGGAAAAATGAATCTGAGGTTTTGGATAGGAGAAAATGTTTCCAACACAGTCCTTGTCATGAGGCCATCTGCTCCTTCTTTACCAGGTATGGGTTTGTAGGTGTTACGTGCCAGCTTCTACAGATGACAAGCCAGCTCTGTGTGCAGGTACTTCTGAGGATGCCTAGCACAAGGCTGAACAAATGGGCTGCCTATGGAATTGGAGGAAAAGTTGTGTTTTGGAAAACCAAAAATGATCCTGGACTCCAATGCTTGCTGTAATGGATGTAACTTAGCAGAGGGTGGATGTGGCCTGGAGTTAAAATGGGCACCAGTTAAATCTCACCCTGAAATCAAAAGATGTTGATTTTTTATGTTTATATGGACATGTAGTGATAGGACAGGGAGAAATGGCTTTAAAGTGAAAGAGAGTAAATTTAGATGGGATATTAGAAAGAAATCCTTCCCTGTGAGGTTGT
Organism: Lonchura striata; assembly: GCF_050655825.1. Lineage (NCBI taxonomy): Eukaryota > Metazoa > Chordata > Aves > Passeriformes > Estrildidae > Lonchura > Lonchura striata. Next base: position 5,084,082 of record NC_140719.1, on the reverse strand, counting down.
GAGGCCCTGGCACAGGTGCCCAGAGCAGCTGTGGCTGCCCCTGGATCCCTGGCAGTGCCCAGGGCCAGGCTGGACAGGGCTGGGAGCAGCCTGGGACAGCGGGAGGTGTCCCTGCCATGGCAGGGGTGGACAGGATGAGCTTTAAGGTCTCTTCCACCCCAAACCATTCCATGATTTTATGAAATCTGCTTCACAGTCTCCTCTCCTCTCCTCTCCTCTCCTCTCCTCTCCTCTCCTCTCCTCTCCTCTCCTCTCCTCTCCTCTCCTCTCCTCTCCTCTCCTCTCCTCTCCTCTCCTCTCCTCTCCTCTCCTCTCCTCTCCTCTCCTCTCCTCTCCTCTCCTCTCCTCTCCTCTCCTCTCCTCTCCTCTCCTCTCCTCTCCTTTCTTTCTCCATCAACCCTTGGCCTTAAAGCATGAAATCAGACGTCTCTGGATCTGCTACACCATGAAATTATTTAGTGAATATAATGTTTATTCAAGATTCTTGAGTCACTCAACCCTCTCTCTAAAAGAATCTCTCCCAACATGCCCCCCAGTACTTAGCTATGAAAATTACATTCCCTTCCCCATGACTTTGTCAGTGCAGGGAACATCACAGCCTGCTTCAAAATGCTGCACTGTACTTAATGGTATTTTATGACACATTTTTCAAATCAAATTTAAAAGCATAACTGAGTGGAATTAAATTAATGCTGTCTGGTAATGTCAGCAGCAGCAGAGCTGTGCATGGCTGGCTTAGCTCCTAAACCTCTGGCAGCTTCCTGGGACTTATATCTGACTGCAGGGTAAGAAGGAATGCAGTGATGGGAATTTTTTTTTTTTTTTTTTTTTTTTTGTATATCGAAGGGAGTGTGTGGGAGTAAATAGATGGCAGATGAGGTTTGGGTAGAGTTTCCTAAGTTTAGGTGGAGGTATGTTCCTGGCTGAAGGAGGGAATGGAAATTTAGGGTATGTATCCATGTGAGTTTTGGTGTGATGGATGCATCAAGAGCTCTGAGAATATCCCTCTATTACCCAGGGACATCATACTGGGTCTGGTTTTGGGGTGGTTCCATTTTCCACTCACACCTGCTCATGTAGGATGATGAAATACATCCCAGCACCCACAGTGATTACTGTGATATTGATTTAAATGGCAAATTGTGGTGTTAGTGAGCAGAATGCACAGTTTATGCCTGTGTATATCTTGTGTGTGTGGCACTATAGGACTGAGAAAACATGACACGTGCTGCTGCTATTGTAAAGGTAAAAAAGAATACTTTATTTTTTGACTCTAGCATTTATAGTTTCCTAAAGGTGACAGTGGATTGGAGGGTGAAAGTGGCACCTCTCCAACAACACTGGACAAACACCCAGTCCATCAAATTGCTCCGCCTCTATGAAGGAATGTAAAACAATAAGTTATTTACAGAAAGTGTGTGAAAAAGTTTGTTACAAGAATGTAAACTCAGAAGGCTTTAGAAAATATTAAAAATCAGGGCAACATGTATGTGTAGTCAGGAGAGGCTCCTAAGCAGGTTTGGAGCTGGAAAACCAAACACAACAGAACTCATGCAGGATGAAGGAAGAGTGTGCATGTGCTGGTGTGTGCAGGGCCGTGGAGCCGTGCAGTCTGATGCATTTTGTGTCCACAGGTGTTGTAGTGCCTATTTTCATAACACAGAGCCAACAAAGACATGTTTGAGATGGTATCTGCCTCACTTGTATACACCATCTTCCTTTTTTCATTTCTGATTTAAAAGCAGCAATTCTAGCTTTTTCCTTTCCTGCATTGTGAAAACATCTCATAGTCATTTTAGCCAAAATAGATCATGCTTGCCCCAAGAATACACAGTACAGGATGTACTTCATCCAGAAACTTTTTTTTATTCCTCAATGACTTTACATTTCCTCACCCCATTCAAAGCCATGTACTTGAACACATTGATTGTCTGGGCCTCTTTACCTTTCACACAGGCAACACTCAAAATGTTCCTTTCAGAGAAGAGGAAGAACATTCCTACTGACAGTGCTGCATTTGGAATTGCACAGACCCAGGTGGCATCCAAATGAACTCTGCTGGAGTGTTCCAGTCTCCTCTTGTCCTCGTGGAACATTCCAGTTGTCACTGAACTTGGGTTCACATTGTGGGGGGAGGATGGACTCTGTTTCTCCTGATTAAATGATGCAGGTGACAACTGCCACTCAGCCCCCAGGACAAAACTGAGCTTGTCTGAAGTAAACCTTCATGAAACATAAATAAAATGTTGCCCACAAGCTGCCCCTGGATCCCTGGAAGTGTCCAAGGCTGGGTTGGATGGAGCTTGGAGCAACCTTGAACAGTGGAAGGTGTCCTTGCCCGTGGTAAGGTGGGGGAAGAGATGAGCCTTAAGATCTCTTCAAACTCAAACCATTCTAGGATTTTACGATTCTAGGATAAAATGCCCACTGGTCTTTAGCTTCTCTTTTCTTTGTTTGCTTTGCATGTTGAAGGCTATCAGATGTACAGTCCTACCTTTAGAGAAGGTCACAGCATCCCAGAGTGGTTTGGGCTGGGAGGGACCTTAAGGCCAATCTCACTGCAAAGCCATGGGCAGGGACACCACAAGGCAATCACCCTCTCCCACAGAGGTGTTGATGGTGGTGGCATCACCATCCCAATGCCCTGGTGATCTTCCCACTCCTCCACCTGTACTACAAGCCTTGGCATCTTCTGGAAACTGGGAATGCTTTGAGGGCAGATAATGCATTTGTACTGGTATAAAAAACACCAGAGATATTTATGCTGCTCTATAAATAATAAAGCACTCTTGGATTTACTTGAAGATGCAGGAGTACAGAAAGAGGGGAGTGTAATAAGTCAGGGAAACAAAAAAAAAACAACAAAAAAACCCCCAAAACAACAACAGCAACAACAAAATCCCAAAGGTCAATGAAAACTCATACTAAGCTTTCCTAAGTATGACAGATAATGATGAAGCCAGAGGAATTCTGAGATCTCTGAAATTCAAAAAGGGAAGAAAAAAAAAAGACTTTTTGAAGCTTCATTGCTCATTTTCTGTGCCCTATGCAATCTTATTTCCAAAGACTATTCTTTTTTCTGAGTACCTTCCCTAAGCTTGGTTTGTGCATGGAATTTCCCTGGGATTTCCAAAGCAACTTCTGGGGCTGGGAGCACCCCAGAATTTTTCCATTTTTTAAAATGTTGAAATAAAATTGCTGAACAAGGATATTTTTCCCTTTTTTTTTTTTTTTTTTTTTTGTTTGTTTTTTGTTTTTTTGTTTCTCAGAACTTGACACAAGGCTGAAGCAGAATTTAATAAACTGTTCATAGTGCACAGAGATTTAAACTGCTGGAATTCTGTATGCCAGGCAGAAGGAGACTCATTTCCTTAATTTAAACATCTAGGTGTTCAACCTCTGAGGCTGATGTGGTCACACCAGGCTGCCTCTGCAGTCAGCAGCAAAAGGCTCCCCTGGAAGATGCCTCATTTCCCTCTCCAGAACAGGCTCTAATGGGGCTCAGAGGAATCCTCTTGGGGGTCACCCACAGCCCCAGCCTGAAGAGAGATTGGGGTGATTATCCCAGCCCTCTCTCTGCTCCACTTCTGAAGGGAAGGGAGATGAATCCCAGCCTCACTCAGCAGCTATTGCATCCCTCTGGGTTAAAGTGCTTAAAAATGTCTCTTCTTTGCCAGCTTGAAAGCCTCCATCTTTCTCACCAAGAGACCATTTCATGCTCTTAAACAAAGTACTAAGGCATGAAAGCACGATTCCAACCTGTTCTTTCTGTAGGGCTGCTTAAAGAAAAGGGCCATGTGATGTGCATGGGATTGAGCTGAGGAGCTGACATTGGTATCTGGGAAATGTTCCAGTAGACTGAGCAAGAGGGCTCTGCTCAGTGCCAGCATGAAAAGATACAATTTTCGTGGAGATGCATCCATTTACACCTGGTCTGCATTTGGCATGGGGAGAAGAGAAATTGCCCCTTGATCAAGGCATCTTTGACATGTTGAGTTATCTCTCTCATGAGTAATGGAGTAAAGATGAGCACACCTTTGATATGTTAGAGTGCCTTCCCATAAATATTAAAGTGAAAGGAAACTTCATAGACTTATGGGATGGAAGCACCTGCAATTCATCTCCACATGCTGAGGCTGAGGTGGCTGCCAGCTGCTGCCTTCCCACAGGGGTCATTAATGGCTCTCTCTGGGCTTTTCCTACTTGCTTTTTCTGCTTTTCCAAGGTCTTCATGGATGGAAGGAAAACTCTGCCTTGCTCAGCCTCAATTTCCAAGGTAGCTGAGCTCTCAGAGCTCTTTTTGCTGTGCCTGGGGAGAATGTGAAGTCACCATCACTGGAGGCTTTTAAAAACAGACAAGTTTTTTTTTAAAAAAGACAAGTTCATGTCTTCAAAAGCATTGATCTTCCTGACCCTACTGGAAAGCAAAAGGGTTGACTAGAGGTCATTCAGGAACTTTCCCACTCACACATTTGCTCTCTCATGGCACAGTCTCTGAACTATTTCTCAGCCTGTGGTCTGCACAACACCTGGACATGGTGCATGAACTGATGGCAAAAAGCAATTGAACTGAGAAATGAAAATGCACTTCCTTGTACTATCAACAAGCAAAATGGGGAGGAAACAAATTAATGAGGCTCAGAGGTTTGGCCTTATTTCTGTGCGGCTGTACATTAAAATTGTGACTGAATGTTCATATTTTTGTTTTGTTTAAAAACAAAAAAAGTAATTCTCCATTTGAAAAGAGAAACAGTGTCCTAGAGGCTATCAAATGGTATAAGAGCACAAAGGCTGAGAGGTGGCAAATCTCACAAGAAGCTGAGGGAGTTTCCTGTTATTAATCACCAAATCATTGGTAGAACACCAGAAGAGCCTGGTATCCTCCAGCCTCTCCTTTCCATGTTTTTTTCTCATGTCTTTTCTGCTTCAGTTTGCAGAGTTATGCATCAAATAATCCCAAAGGAGGAAAACTGATCTTGGCAGGGTTTGCTGGTATCATCTGAAGTAATTTCCCTCCTCTTCCCTACCCATTGTCTCACCGATTTCTTGTCAGGCTGTTTAACACCAAAGGTTTCTGCTCCACCCCTTAAGAAATCAGCAGTGGATGCTGATCCAGCTGTTAAATGTTCCCTCCAGTTAAATCTGGAAGTCAGTAAATGACACCAGATGTTTATCAGGAAGCCAGCGGTGCTGCCCAGCTCCTCCCAGGAACAGAGAGGGAGCCTCACACACCAACGTGCTCCATTCTCTGCTGCACCTCAATAAAATGCAAAATTTTATTACTGCCTTACGTGTTGTCAGACACAAACACCTGCCTTCTGCAGGCACAGCCTGACCATGGCTCCTGCAGCCTTGGCAACAACCAGAGGAAATTGCACCTCTGCTCCAGCCAGGGATGAAGCTTGAGAAAACCCAATTGTTTCAGAATCACACAATGGTTTGAGGTGGAAAAGATTTAAAAGATCTCATGCCACCCCCTGCCATAGGCAGGGACACTTTCCACTACCCCAGGGTGTCCCAAATCTCATCCAACCTGGCCTTGGGGACTGCCAGGGATCCAGGGGCAGCCACAGCTGCTCTGGGCACCTGTGCCAGTGCATTTCCAGTTTCCTCACTGTTCTCCCAGATTTTTACCTGTAAGAGAGAAACCAAGCCAGTCTCTTCCCCAGGAATGTGATTTCAGGTTTCAGTGCAAGATCTGGATGCACTGAGCAGATTCCTTGCTGGAATAATTCTGGTATAATTCTAATTCTAAGCCACTGAGTCAGTTTACATCCAGTTCAGGTGCCTGTGTTTTGTTAAATCAAAATAATTCCTTAGGAAATTAACACTAGGTTTCAACATCTGTAGCAGACTGTGTGCTTACATGTCACATCTGCACCTGTGCAAATGCCAATTAACCCTTGTAATTAGCCACAATTTTTCTCATTACCATTAAGATGAGAATCAAAAGCAGGATTTGCTTCCTTGTTTTTCCTTCTTCTTTGTTTCAGCTGATGATCTTTCTATCACTATGGTAGACTGTGGGATGTGTGTAATTGGTGATGTGAGGCCAGTCTTAAGGAAAATAATACACTCAAGCTAAACCCTCAGAATCAAATATCCAAGACCTCAGCACCTGAAATGCTGACTTGATTTTCAGAAGAGTTTCTTGCTTATTTAACCACCCAAAAGAAGGAGTAAATTTGTGCCATTTCTCTGCCTCTAGCAGTTTTACTGTGATGCAGATGGTTAAGGGGAATCAATGCATAGAAAATGGAGCATTTTGGAGAAAATTTGACTCTAAGAGCCTTCAACCCTTCTGAAAATGGTGAAAGAGTGTGGTTATTTCATCACTGCATGAGGCTTTCCTGCCCTACTTCATGGTTTGCAATAAATAGATATTATCTGACAAGCAACAATACTTCCCCCCCCATTATTTATCATTATTCATTAATCACACCTCAGTAATCATCTACATTATTTATTATTATTCATTACCTTTTGAATTAATAATAACCATGACAGGGATTACCATTGTGAGGAGCATGGGGAAAGACAGGATATTCATGTGTGAAGTACCAGACTCCCACAGACTTTATTTATGAAGTCTGCTGTGGGTAGGAAGAGTAGGAAGAATATTGTAGCTACTATGCTTTAAGTGAGGAAAGGCTTCCAAGAAGTATTACTTCTTATTATCCCAAATTACATAATTTAGGGGGGAAAAAAAAGCCAGAAGAGATTTCAGATGTTGAACTCTTTTTCAAAATTGAAATAGGAGCAGAAAAACTTTATTTTTGGATGTTATTATTTTATCATTGGATTGATAGGAATGGATTAGCATACTCTGGTTGTTAATGTATGTACTTACAACTCCTCTGAGCACAATTTATTTTTCCTTAAATCTATTTCAGTATTGTATGGAGCTGCATTGATTTTGATGGAGCTTCTGGCAGAGATATTTATCTCCAGGATGGCTTTCTGATCACTTCCAAAGACAGAGATTGTGATCCCAATTGAAATGGAAGTCACTTCTCAGCTTAAAGAAATGTAACAGCCCTGATCTAGATGTCCATCAACAGAAAGCTTATTAAAGTATTCTTTAAAGCACCCAGTAAAGGATTATTCATGGCTGTCCTTTCTAGTTGATTTAAGAGCTAAAATTTCTTACTTTAACACAATTCTCCTTCCTGACAGGAATTAAATCTCAGACTTATTGTCTTACACCCTCAGAACCCACTGAGGTGTCCTGCAGCCCATCACTGAACTGCACTGTGGCCTCTTTCAGTCTTTTCTTATTAAGATTTAACTACTTTAGCTTTTCTCACAGATCCTGTTTCCTGGAACTTCTCCCTTCGTGCTGGCTTCTGTTTGAATCCCTGCAGTCTGTGCACATCAGGAAATGGGGGTCCCAAGCCCCCCCAGTCCCAGCCAAGCAGGATGGATGCCCTGCCTGGTGTTGCCTTCCAGGGGAGACTTTCCTCTCCTCCCTGGAAATTCACACTCATCCTGGGAAGTATCGTAGCCTCATGTTGGAATCTGAGGTGTTGATGATTCTGAGATTGTAGAAAGTCTCTGTCTGTCAGCCCCGCTGCCAAAGCAGAAGCCATCATTGGTCTGTGCTGGTTTCCAGGTTGTTTATTCTGTTTATCTCTCACATGTTCTGCTGCCCTGCCCAGCTCTGTCCTGCAGGGCAGCGTGTGGGGCTCTGCCCTCAGTGGGATGTGACAAACATTAAATACCAGAAACTCCCTGGGCTGGATTTACAAGAACGTGCCAATATCTGTCACCTACGTTGGACAGTGTGTCCCCAGCCTGAACCAACAGAAAAATGCCAACACCACAGTGAGACATGGAGGGCATGAAGAAGGAGAAAAAGGACAAGGCACACCCAATTTCCTCCATCTTGTCCCCTTTGAACCCCTAATCTAGAATCCTAAAATTTTAGTTTTGCACCCGTGCCACACTTAATTATTACTGATATCAAACACTCAGAGCTGGTAATTCATGCAGTAAGATTGAAAACTCTTTTCCATGGCCAGAGATCACAGCCAGTGTCTCTGGGGGCTCTGTCCAGGGGGGTTCCTGACCCCTGCCAGGGTCCCAGACCTGCCCGGGCAGCCCGAGGGAAGTTCTGGATTCCCACAGCCTCAGAGCCTTTTCCACAGGGAAGTTTTTCTCCCTTCCATGGACACAGCCATGGTTTCTCCTTCCTGAGGAGTCATTTGCACCACTGTCCTATTGAATTTCATCTTGTTGATTTCCTGCTGCTCCTCTGATGAATCAAAATCCTTTTAAATTCCAATCCTGTCTCCCAAACTGCTCACAGTCCTTTACAGCAAAGTGTCACTTGCAAATTTTATAGACGTGCACCTCAGTACATCATCCACATGGATAATGAAAATATTGAAGTACTGTGGGACTCCAATCCTAATGTCCTTCCAGTTTAGAGGAGAACTATTCATGTGTGACTCCTCAGCCAATTGAGGACCCATCCTGATTCAGGACTTCCACTAGATCATATTTTCCTTGTTTGCTTCTAAGAAATGCAGTAGGATGATATTAAAATCAAGATACATCACAGCTGCTGCATCCTCCTAAACCATTATGCCAGGTGGCTTTTATAAAGAAGAAAATTAGATTATTATGACAGAAATTGTCCTTTGCAAGTCCATGTTGACTGTACCTCTTATTTTTATTATCCTCCAGGTGCTTATAAATTAATTAATAATTTAATATATTATTTTTCTGGGTTAAAATGACTGGTCTATAGTTCCCTGAGGCTGCCTCTCCCCTCTCCAAATGTAGGAACTATGTTTGTCCTTCTCTGGTCCTCATACAATTCCCACCAACTGTTACTCCCTATCAGACATCCAGGAACCAATTTTAATTTGATATGCTATAAAAATTAGGACTTGGATAATTAGTTTCTTCAAGTCTGGCAGGTGCATAACTCAACTCTTCCATGTTTTCATCCATCTGGTTCTGTTGCTGTATGTGCTGTAGGCTGCCATTCCTTTATGTTACATTTCTTAAGAATCACATAAATCACATCAGGTTAAAAAAAAAAAAAAAAAAAAAACCCTTTGCAAAAAACACCTCACAGTCATCTGGCTGCCTATTCTGGAGTCTCACAAAGTTTTTGCCATTATACCACAATTAAAATGCCTGGAAAAATAATAGCAAAGATAAAAGAGGAGAATTGTAAGTACCCTGCTGGAGTCAGGGGGGGTTGTTCCCCTCACTCTGCAGGTTTGGGAGCACAGGGAATGCCTTTTGATGCTCTGCTCACCAAATCCAGAGCCACTTTGGTGCACCTCTCCTGGCAGAAAAGCCCTTCCCCATCCCTTCTGCACAGGTTGATCCACACCTCTTTTGCCTAGAAGGCCAACAACACTCAAGTAAAACATTTTGAAGCTTCCTTACCCCACATTTGGCACTGATGAGCTGATGAGTGAAGTCTGCAGCCAAAGATGAGTTTGCCAAGAGAACCCAGGTTCTCCTTGCTGCCTGTGCATTGGTGCCTTCCCCAGGCAGCCTGTGAGACAGGAAGGGCATCCTCTCCTTACACCATAAATCACACCTTTAATTGCTGATCAGATGCTGAGGGAGAGGCCTGGCAGGTGTCACTTTGTGGCTGTGCAAGTGAAGGCAGCTTGCTCTGCTGCAAGCTCGCCTCCTCAGTGTGTTGGGCAATCAATGCAAGCCTGAAGGGTGACTTACAGCAGCAGAGGGGAGGCAAACAGGAGGATGCAGGAGTTTATCTCCCTGCAGAGCAGTGGGTGGGTGACAGCTGAGGCAGCTGAAAGGCACCTCAGACGTGCCCTGAGCTGTTATCAGACATCACAGAGACTCCCAGCACTGCTGGGAGTGTGTCAGGGCTGGAAGGAAAGGGGTGTGCAGAGGATTTCCCTTGTATGGACTAGAAAATGAGTGAAAGAAACTTCTGGGACAAGAACTCTTATCTTCTTCTCTTGGGCTAATGTCTGCTTTAGTTCATATGTCTGATATTTTCTTTGTTCTCTTTCTCCTCCTCTCACTCACAAGGGCTGTAGGTGCACTGTCATGCATATACCAAAGCACAGTTTGGTGTAATCACTGCTGAGAACTAGAAGGAAACATGCTTTCCTTCAGGATCAATATTCAGGCCCAAGATATTTTGGGTTCCTCATGATATCAGCCATCTAACCCCTATTTAGGTGACTAACTCCTATTTTAATCAGCAAAAGTTAAGTCCTTAAATATCTTTAAAGAGCTGGTCCCCAGTGTCTTCCAGCTTCAGATCCAATCACTGCTTCATCAGTCCCTGGGTCCAATCAGCAGTGATTGATTTAATGATGTCAATATTCCTTTCCACTCCTCCATAATTTCCTGTCCCTGCCCTTTATGATTTACTATAGGAAGCAACCCATTATTATAATTCAGTATTCCTACTGCAGACAACTCTGCTGAAAATGAAAAGCCAAATTCTCCACAGCCCCGAGAAGCATCAGGAGCTGCAGCAACAGTGTTCAGACTGCTATTTATTGAATTGTTTGTCTATAATGCAATGCCACAGTTTAAAAAATTAAATTAGTCTAATTATCCTATTTAAGGCGATAACTCTCCTGTTGCTACCACTCCCATAATTTTCTGCATTTCCATCTCCTAAATTATCCACTTCTAGGGTTTTTTTTTTTCTAGCCTGTATATATCTGAAAAAAAATATCCTTCGAGGTATAATTAACTTTTTCATTCAGAATCCTAATTTCCTCTCTCAGACATTTTCTGCAGTGTTTAAACTATTTATTATGCAAACTTAGAGAAGTCAAAATATGAATTATGTACAAATCTATGTACTGGAGTTCTCAGCTAATCACTGCATCTTTGTGTCTTGTGGTTGAAGGGAACCAAAGTGCACAGAGTAGAAAACATAATAGTCCAGAGATCAGCATATAAATTTTTTTCCTCATGTAAAAGACATCCTTTCCCCCCTAAAATTAAATAACTTAATGTCATCCTTTTAATGATTTTTTTTTCTTTTTGTGCACAGGTTGTTTCTCATCACCCGGCACTGTGTTTGCTTCCTTTCACATCCCACTTCCTCCATCTCCTCTCAGCACTCTCCCTGCAATGGGACATGTGGAGACTTGCAATGACTTCCTCACCCTGGGGAAGATCACACACAGCTGGTGTCTGATTCTTCTCCTTTTCCTGATTGTCCTCATCTGGTTTTTTTCTTTGCCCTTGCATTTGTTGGCTTTGCTGGTGGGATTTCACACTGATTGTGAGAGTGTGCACTGTCTTGTGCTCATCAAAGGCATTTGTCTCCACACATCATTTAGGCTTTGGCAACATCCTGAAGCATGCTGATGTTCTTGGTGTGGTGAGAGCTGCACAGGGCTCCAAGCCTAGACTGAGGCCTGAAAGATATCAAAGAAAAAGAGATTGTGGTCCCAAGGAATTTGCAATCCATGACTCTTCCTTCTGCTAATTAATAGCACCTCAGTGACCATCTAGCTGTCCTGTCAGCAGGAAGATGTTCAAAACCCTCTGTAGCTTTTCAGAGCCATATTTCCCTGTGTGTCTTCTGCAAATAACATGGAATTACATTGTGTGGAGAAACCTTTTTGCCCCCAGTGCATGTGACTGGAAAAAAAGGAAAGGGAAAAAAATATGCTTCTATTTATTTTTGCACATGGGATTTTTATGATTCATTAGCACAGAAAATGGACAAGCTCTGTGAGGTTAGGAGAGGATTATGAAAATAATGAATTGGTAGATCTGGATCTTATGATTGTGTAAGGCTGGGATCCTCCACTATTGTGGTTGAGAGCTGGAGCTGGATTTTCTGTAATACAAAGAGTTCTCAAAGGGATTTGTCTAAGAAAATAAGACTTACTTCCCCTAAATTTAGCAGACAAAAGGTCAGGCATTCTCTCTGACCTACCAACCCAAATTCAGTCATCCCTGACTAAATAGTTATTAAAAGGGGTGGGATAAACTGTCCTTTTGGAATTTTTCTGTGCACTGAATACATATAAAAGGAGACCAGACTTTATATGAACAGATACTGGACACTTCTGACAGCCTCAGTTGTCCAAAGCTTGGAAAGGGGAGGGAAATACAGTCCTGAATCATGGAGAAAAATCCCTTTTTAAAGAAAATTCTGGGCAAGACTTTAATTTATCAGGCCTTTAGTAGCTTTTAAGCAGAGTAAATGAATGTGTTGCTGAAGCTGTGTCCATATTCAAGCCCAAATCAAGGATGTTTGTGCTTCTGGAATGAAATTTGACCAACAGATAAAAACTGCTGAACATGTGCAGCTGAAAGAGGAAAGCTCCAGGTTGCTTTCTGGAACACTCATGCTCAAAGTATGAGCTCAAACCCTGCTGAATGTACATTTTATTCCATGCCTTTGGCCACCAGCCCAGTGGACATATGGAAAAAGCTGGTAGGTGCAATTCATTAGGAAACAGAGGATGGGACTTGTGAACGTGGAAACCAAAATACTGAGGTTCTGTCTGTGTAGGTTTTTAGAGACTTTGACAATTTATTCTGGGTGGGGTCATAGATCTTTCCTCAGACAGATTCCTGGAGAACTGGGAAAGAGAAAAAAAAACCTGTCCAGTGTGGTTTTGTGAGGAAGATGGTTCTTGCAGTCCTCCAGAAGAGGAGGAAAAAGCATTGTTAAATACTTTTATGTCAGCTTCTATGTTTCTTCCTAATTGGCTTTGTCTCATTACCAAAGGCCCCTGACTGCTCTTTTCACTCAAGCATGTGGGCGTGTGCATGAGACAGAGGAATTTATTTGGATTTTTGTTTCCTTCTCCATCCTTTTGGAAGTCAACAGCTCCAGAGGAGAAGGATTTTTGCAGCAGTTTTGCTGTAACCTTGGTGTAACCTGAATTTAACTTCTAAGTCAGGTCATGGGACTCAAACCTGCATTTTCAGAAAACCTGGTGGAAATTACAGATTTTGTGATTTGGTCCCTTACACTATCCCATTAGTCTTGAAAGTTCAAACAAGCCTTCACCAGGGGGAGAAATAATTGCAGAAGAACTGAGCTGGAACATCAGATGGAGATTGGAAAACAATCAAAATAAGTTAAAAATACCTTCAGCAAAGACAGCTACAGGCTGATGCTTCTGAAAAGCTGAGTTCCTTTCTCATCAGGGATTCTCACTATTATTTTTATTTATTGCTTTTGACACCTGGTCTATCATGTCAAGAAATCTTCTGGCTCTGCAGCCTCCTGACAGATGCAGCATGCAGCAAATGCCTTCCCAATGCTGCTGCCTCTGTCCTAGCAACAGGCTCAGGATGCAACCAAATCCCACTGTAATCAGGGCTGGACAAGTTGAAGGATGGATAAGATGGATGCAGTGATGGCTGCTGAGAGGATGAGGCTGAAAACTGTGTCTAGGAGACTTCAAGACTGGCTGCAGCAAATAAAATATGCACAGCAAGTGGAACAGATAATGTCAGTTCAAATCTTATTTATCTCATCAGTAGGAGCTCTGCGAGTTTGTTGCTTTTCCTTTTTTTGCTATTTTTTGTTCGGGATGTCTCTCATTAACCTGCTTTTCCCTGGATTTGTTTGTGCCTAACTTTGGCAGCCAGCCAGCAGAAAGCAGGGCTTTAATTTCACAAACTGTAGATTGCGTCCCAGTTATTAAACCATATTTGTTTCTCTCTTTCCAGGGTTTTGTTTTAGGCTTGTCTTTTCTTTCTTATTTTTTTTTTTTTCCCTCTCCCTCCCTAGCTCTATTTTTTTTTTTTTTAATTTTAATTTCTATGTTGTTTTGCTTCTCTCATTCCCACCAAGGGAAAACAGCATCGAGATTTAACTCTTGGGATGCCCCAGACAAAACTGCCATTCCAGGTGGGGCAGATGCTGCTCTGGGAAGGCTCCTGAGCAAAGGGGTCCTGACAGTGCCGGGGCTGTGACACAGCCCACAGGGACACAGTGACAGGAGGTCTTTCCAGATTTGAAGCTCCTCTTGCACAAACCCCTCTGTTTTGGAACTCTCAAGGAACACCTCAAAGACAAGTTGTCTAAACTTCAGTGTTGTAAATCTCGCCCAGTTTTGCAAACACAGACTCACAGTTCTGCATCTTGGAGTTTGAAAGAGAGTTTTAGGCATCTGTGTCCTTATTTTAAAGAGCTCTTGCGACTGCTGGAGCATGGACCTGCAGCTAGGAGCAGCAGAGCTGAATAATCCACATTCAAATTTGGGCTCAGGCCAAGTTACTACTGTGAAAATTCTGGTTGCACAACTCAAGCAGAACATTTAAACAGTGCTTGGGAGAGGGGCTTTCATTTCAAGAGCTTCAGCAGGACCCAGTGATGCCCTTCCTCACCCACAGCTTGGAATGGGACAGCTCTGAAACTAAAGGGATGCACACTGAAGGCAAAGATTCATCTTGCTCATAACAAGATTCTCCTGGATATCTAGAGATGTGTTTTAGCAAAGGATATAGTCTTTTTTTTTTTTTTAATTGTCCATTTCTTCACTGAGTATCATCCACATTCTGTAACTGTGAAATATCTGGAAGTTCCGGGAAACATCTCAATTCTGCTGCTGGCAAAAAAAAAGAAAGTATCAATCCATTGTGCTTCACCCAGTGATGTCTCTTTTCCCCACGGAGGTGCAAAGATGGCTCATTCAGTCAAGAGATATTGCTCAGAGGTTCCTAATCCATCAAACTGGCATAGAGAAGATGGATGGCAGATCCTTTTTAAAGACATGTTAGTGTACACAAGAACTCTGAGAACTGTGTTTCAGATCAACCCATTATAAAAAAAAAAAAAAAGAAGAAGAAAAAAAAAGACAGGGATTGTAAGAAACAAAAGTCCCCATCTAATTTTCCCTATCACAAAGTCTAGCTAACATTTCTAGCACAGCTGCTATCCTAATTAAAGCCTAGGGTGTTTTAAAGCACAGGCAGAAAAATACCATTATATGCTATTTCTAGTCTCAACTACACAGTCTCCACTGAACCTTTGCCAATCCTATGGGAAAGAAGAGACACAGAGAGATTTGGGCCCAGACATTCGATGTGCTCAGGCTCTTAAGCCCCCACTGAAACGGTGTCAGTGAGGATCCAGGCTGGAGGAAATCAGAAGCTATAGAAAGGTCATTTCTGAGACCAAAATAAAGGTTTCTGTCTAAAGCCTGCTCCCACTTCTTAAGAATTCCTCCTGTGTTTCAGGACCTGCTTGTGTTTGCTGGCCTTTCCCTCCCCGTTCATTCCCAAGTTCACTCCTGAGCTATGAATTATTGGTGTCCCTTCAGCAGAGCGGATGTGGGCACCAGATGGTGCATTGCTCTTGGGCTGGCAGGGGATGCAAAGTTGAATTTCAATGTCAGTGAGCAGCTAAATGACTGAGGGCTCATCCAGACACACTTTAGTCACTGGTCTGAAGATACTGAAGCTGGGCTCTCACAAACTGAGCAGAACTGCTGCTCTCTGAGAGGGAGCTGCACTTTCTGCACTCACACCTTGAGCAAACCTCAACACAGAGGCTTCAACCTGGTACCTGCACTTGTTTTCTAGGTCACTTTTTACATTCTCAGTTGTCCTCTAAACATCAGGCCAGCCCATCTTCAAGTATGTCTTTTGTTTGATTGGTTTTTTGAAAATTCTTTTTCCCTTGCTGATGCTAATGGTATTTTTGAAGCACAGAAAACACTGTCAGAGAGTTCCCAACTATTTACCTTTTTCCCTTTTACCCAAATCACTGGGTTCATAATAGCTTTCATCTTTGTGAGATCAGCTCTGGGTATGAGTGCATCTGTGTGGTTTGGATGTTATTCCATTTGCATGTGGCAATAGTTAAAGTCTGTGCCACTTGCATACAAACAGTTCTCTGACTTTAAATTCTGAATTCTCTTCATCTGTCAAGATGATGAGCTCTAGCACTATCTTCCTGTTGGATAAAAGACTTTTATCCAACATTTTGGTAAATTTTCATCTTTGTTTTTGAAAAAAAAAAAAATATCCAGCATATTTTAGTTCTAGCAGCATGAGATCTCCTTCATAGGCCATGCAGATGAGTCTTTTTGTTCCTATGTACAACAGAGAGGTGTGTAAAAAGCCAGACAAGAAATCAAGTTTCTCTCTGGTCTGCAGTGCGTAGCAGATAGGACCTGATGTGGTTTTTATTTGTGAGAATATTAATTCAGGTCACTTGCTTCCGAGATCTCAGAGACTCAGAAACATGAAATGCCATTTTTGACATAAGAATATTGTCCTCCTACTTTTGTTTGCCTGGTTTTGCTTGCTGAAGACATTGTAACAGTGCTTTTAACATTCCACTCATGCAAATCTTCCCATCAGGCTTCAGTAGCACCAAAGTAGGTCGAATTTGTGCTCTTATGTGAGGAATTCCTATTCTTCCTTTCCTACTCAGAATCTTCACGTTGGTGTACAGGCAATTAAAGATTTTCTATTCCTCCAACTCTCCTGGTACCTCAATTAATCGGGTTCTCAACATCTTGATTTTGTGCTAAATTAGTGCTCCCTGTCCCTTCTCTTCCTCCTCCTCTTTGCTGTGAGTGCTCTGCTCTCCTGCACCCTGCTCTGCTCAGCCCCTCCTCTCAGCCTCTCCTCCTCTGGAATGGATTTTCTCCAAGCAGCACAGCCTGGAGCTCACACTGAATGACCAACACCCCACAAAAATGACAGATGTTTAACACAGCCCCACAGTTTCACATCCAGAATGCTTTACCTAAGTGTGTGTCCAGAGTTGTGTGTAGCAAGTGAGTTTTTTATCCTAAGGCTCACCAAGCACTTGTCAAGTGGCTTCAGCAATGAAGTCTTGCTATTTTTTGGTTTTTTGGGAATGATCTAATCAGTCCTCAGATGGTCTTTCATGGTGGGAGTGTTGGGGTGACCTGTGCAGGGACAGGAGCTGGACTCAGTGATCCTTTTGGCTTCCCTCCAACTCAGGAGATTCTGTGATTTCTTGGGAGAGAATCTGAGAAAGGATCTCTCTTTTCTTTGCATTTTTTCACCCCCCCACACCTCTTTTTTTTTTTTTTTTTAAATAGATATACACAATTTTCTTTTAATCTATGCTCTGAGTACATTCTTAGTCCCATGCAGATCCCTATTCCATTCTACTAATTGGATCATCAGAGATAATTTCCTACATAACAGCCTAAGAGACTCGAAACAACTGAACATTTCCAGTTAAGTGAAAATTATTCTGTTTTCCTTCTGTTTGGAGCTCTCATTCTCAGGACAGTAGTTATGCATTAGGTCACCAAATCCTTCTGGTGCTGAGTGTCCAACTGGGTAGTTCTGGTCTCAGCTCTTTTGTGAAGCTCAAGGGACTTTGTGCAATACTGATATCATAGATTCCTAGAAGAGTTTGAGTTAGAAAGAACCTTAAAAGTCATCCAGATCCAACCCTCCTGCCGTGGCAGGGATACTTTCCATTGTCCCAGGCTGCTCCAAGCCCCATCCAGCCTGGCCTTGGACACTCACAGGGATCCAGGGGCAGCCACAGCTGCTCTGGGCACTCTGTGTCAGGGCCTGCCCAACCTCACAGGGAAAAATTTCTTCTAAATCTCTCATGTAGACCTCCTCTCTGTCAGTTTGAAGCCATTTCCCCTTGTCCTGTCACTCCAGGCCCTTGTAAAGATCCTCTCTCCATCCTTCTTGTAGTCTTTTCAAGAACTGGAAGGTCACAATTAGGTCACCCTGGAGCCTTCTCTTCTCCAGGCTGAACATTCCCAACTCTCCCAGCCTTTCCTCACAACAGAGATGTTCCATTCTTCTGATCAACTTTGTCACCTCCTCTGGACCTGCTCCAGCAGCTCTGTGCCCTTCCTGTGCTGGGGACCCCAGAGCTGGATGCAGCTCTGGGGGTGGGGTCTCACCAAAATTCGAATTCCTTTAGTGGAGCCTCCACCTTCCATTGTGCAAATGCTGCAGAGATGGGAACAGTTTTGCAGGGCTCTGAGTCATTGTGTTCTCAGGACATTCACCCAACCACCTCCAAACTCAGCTCACACAATTCAGAGTGGGCCCTGGTCCCTCTGTTCCCTTCCAGGATGAGATTTTTGACTCCACCTACTCAAGGATGAGACACCAGTGGCAAGTCCCAGCAAAAGGTCCAGTCCCCAGCAAGGTGCTGACTCACCCAAGGGCTGCCAGGAACAGAGGCTTCCCTTAAAAACTCAGTACTTTTAAAAGCAGATGAATAATGAACTCGAAGCCACATTTCTGCAGCTCAATGGTGACATCCAGTGACTGGCTCACTTATTCCCAGGTGTGCATTCCATAGGGGGAGGCCAGCCCTTCTCCTTGGCTGTGGGGATGGCTCACATGTCTCCTGCAATCACATCATGTTCATGCTGGAAAATGCTTTAAAACGAAATCCCTGTTCAGATTTGCATAATCACTTAATTGCAGGGCCTGATGTCTCTTTTGTTCCCATTGAGCAGCTCAGGGCAGCCCGCTCCCAGCCCTCATGTCCCTGGAATGGGGTTTAGCTCTGTTGGTGAAGAAATTCCAGCCTTTTAGCAGGAATTTCATCACCAGCAGTGACAGGTAACTGCCCTGTGACCTGAAGTGATCTGGAATATTTTATAAGCCAAGGCTGGAAGTTCTTTTGCGGTCGCACCACGGCCGGCCTGGGGACGTGGGGTTTGGTGGGGCTCTCCTGGGCTGTTTTTGAGGAAAAAAAGGGAGGGAAGGGGTGAAGTGCTGGAAAGGAGCAGAAAAAACAGGTGTGAAAAGAAAATGGATGGAATGGCAAAGAATAAAGGAGGAAAAAAAAAAAAGAAATAAAATGTATGGAGGGAAAGGTATCAAAGGGAAGCTGAGGGAAAAGCAGAGATGAGGAGGAGGAGGAGGAGGAGGAGGAGGAGGAAGAGCTGTCCCAGTCTCAGGGAGAAATGGTGCCATGAAGGGAACTCGGTGCAGCAGGGATGGTGTGTGCTGAATAGCTCTGTCAGTGCAGCAGCATCCGGCTTTCCACGGTGATAAATGTCACATGTCTGTGCTGACACTTGATAAAGGTTCTGTCTATCAGCAGTGCCAGCCAGCAGGGCCAGCTGGCTCCAGCTTAACCTTCAGCACTGCTCTTTCAAAGAGAAGTCCCAGAATTTTCCTCTGTTTCACCACTCCCTCTTCCCAGCCCGTTCACCCTGCTCACCTCAGTGCTTTCTGGCACTCAGCTTAAGAAAAAAAGACCATGAGCAGCAGAAATAAAACTGTCTGACTTAGCCAGCCAAGGAGAGACAGTCTAGGGCTGGGCTTATCCAAGCGAGGCTCTCAACCAGGATGGAAAACATGGAAAAATCTTGGAAATGTTAAAATAATAGAAAAAAAAAGGAAAAAAGAAATAATCTCATTCTTTAAACAAGGCTTGCAGCCAGTGAGCCATTGAACTTGCAGGCAGTTCCTCAGGCAGTGTTAAAAGATGATTTACACCACAAGTATTGGTCCTTGTCCTGATTTAACCCCAGCTGGCAACAAAGAACCACAGAGCTGCTCACTCCATCCCCTGCTACCAGAGTGGGATTAGGAGATTTGGAAAAAAATAATAACACATAGGTTAAGATAAGAACAGTTTAATACCTGAAACAAAGTAAAATATTATAAAAGTGCTATTACTACTAATAATAATAGTGAAGAAGAGAAGGAGAAGATTAAAACTCAAGAAAAACAAGTACTGCCCAACACATCTGTTCATCACCCCCTGCCCAATGCCATCCCTGAGCATTATCAGCCCCTTCCAGCCAAATCCCCTCATTTTCTCTCCTGGATAAGAAGCTCTGGGCGTGGAATGTCCCTTTGGATAGTTTGGGTCAGTTGTCTTGGCCATTCTCCCTCCTGACTTCTTGTCACCTCCTCATTGGCAGAGCATGAAATGCTGTTTATGGAATAAACAACAACAAAAACATCAGTGTGTTATCAATATTCTGCTCAGATTGCATCCAAAATGCAGCACTGGCCCAGCTACTAAGAAGAAAATTGACTCTGTCCCAACCAATGTCTCATGTGCCTACAAGGGGAGAGGAACATGGTGACAAAGGCACTGAAAGACCAGATCAATTAAACTGTCATTATATACTTAAATAAACTTTGGATTGGCTCTGAGAGCCCTGGGAAGTAACTAGAGTCATAATACTTCCCAGGGGGAGGCCCAAACCTCTTTTAAAAATGCAAACATTCTAAGCCATAATTGGAAAGTGCAGCCTAGCCACTTTACTAGCTTCATTTTGGAGGGGAAGCCAAAAAGGGAAGGTTATTTGTCTAAGGTGAAAAATCAGCAAAAAACCCAAGCGCAAAAATAGTAAAGCAGCTGGTCAGCCTGGAATCAGGAGAGGCAGCAACATCTGAGCTGCACAACAACATGAACCAATACAAACCACCTGAATTGCAGCTACTCAGGAAGTGAATTATTCAGAGAGGATAAGAATAAATCACACATTAGTACATCAGGTTAATATGGCAGCAAATAACAGGAGAACAGGGTTATTTAGGATATATATAAATTCTTGTCAAGTGAGGTCATTTTTTTTCCTCCCTCTGGGCTCAATGAGACAAACATTCAGTCAGTTCTGAATATCTCAGCATCAACAATGTATTGACAACTTGGAGGGAACTCAAAGAACATCTTCAGAGATGATTTAGGGACTGGAGAGATTGATTTACAGGGAAAGATTTTATGCTCTAAGTGGAATAGATTCATCTCTACTATAATTCCATTGATGTCAATGGGCCAAGTTTTGCCCTCAATTACAACAGTGTAGATTGGCAAAACTTCACTGGAGTAAAATGTAAGGTCATGATTAGGGGAAAAAATGGAAAAAGAATATTGTTCAATTCTGGACATATCACTGTGGAGAAACAGTAGAAACTCCAGTGCTTGTGATACTAAAAATTAACCAAGAAAATAGTATTGTACAGAGACCTGCAGTGACAAGGGAAATAAAAATACATAAGTGCTATTTCCCCATATTTTTATGATGATGATGATTACTGTTATATGAAAGCAGGAATCCACATCTGAAATTAACTGCCTATTGGCCCTTTTAAACATAGCATGTTTTGATATAGACAAAATATACCAGGGGAAAATCTATCTTTGGCAGAGCCAAAGAAAATAAAGATGGTTTTTAAAGTAGGTAATGGATAAAGCAAACCCTAATAAAAATATCAACCTGTTCTAATATACATCAGCCAGGGATGGTAAAGCAGAGATGACCAGCTGTTAATAACGATGGAAAAAAGGGAATTATATTCAATATCAGTTTGTAAACTACAGCATAAAGAGATAGCTCTGAGGAAAGGTTTAGAGGATATCTGAAGTGAGATTTAGGTTGATTTGTAATTTGAAGTATGAACCACAGAATCACCAAGTTTTGATTGCCCCAAAACCATTGAATCCAACCTCTGAGCAATCCCCTCCTTGTCACCAGCCCAGGGCACTGAGTGCCCTGTCCAGGTCTTCCTTGGACACCTCCAGGGATGGCAACTCCAAACCTCCCTGGCTTGGAAGGTTGAAAATTGGTTCTCAATGCCTGAACACCTTTTTAGTGAGGAAATTTCTCCTAATGTCCAACCTGACCCACCCCTAGCACGACTTGAGACCATGTCCTCAGTGTCCTGTCACTTGTCCTCAGGAGGAAGAGACCAATCCTCAGGGAGTTGTAGAGAGTGAGAAGGTCTCCCCAGAGCCTCCTTTTCTCCAGGTTAAAGAACTCCAGCTTCCCCAGCTACTCCTCACAGGCTTTACAAGCTGGTGTAGTCCTCTGGAATCCCAGAATTTCCCAATAGGTTGTTTCCTGTAGGAGGGCAGAACTATTACCTCTACTCTTTTATCTCTGAGACAAAAATAACATCTCTAGCAGGAAAAAAACCTGATGATTTTTGGAAAAGTAAGAGGATCTGAGCAGGTTTCAGAGTGCTTTTGTGTCTAGGTTTAGAAATAAATCAAGGCAGCTGATGTGCACAGAGTGTGAGGAGGAAGTGAGGCACAGGAATAGTTGTGTCTATCACAGTCGAGATCTGGAAGATAAGAGGCATCAAAATCCTATCAAAAAGACAAAAAGACAGAATTTGCTCTCAAGCAGCTCTGTGTATGAGCATTCCCTCTGGCTGCAGGAGTAGGACCTTGTCCAGAGGGAAGAATCCACAAGTGCTAAATTCAGTCCTGGAAATCCATGAGCTGCTGCTCCTCCCTGCCCCACCCAGATCTCCAGGAATGTAAACCAGGGCTGTGGATGGTCACAGCCCTGCTCCCCTGGCCTGGGGCTAAGAACCAAGGCTGATAAAGAGACATTCTAAAAAAAAAAAAAAAAAAAAAAAAGGGTTCACTAACTGGAAAAAAGGTCTTTTAAGGAAGTACAGAATTAAAAAAAGAAAAGAAGGGGGCGAAGACCAGGCTTACATGGCATGGAGATCTCCACAGAGAGAGAATAAATCAGCTGAAGGACTTTGGCAAGCAACCAGCTGAGAAGTTGATCTTGCTGGGACACAACCTTTGAACTGAAAACTGCTGATGGCCAGGAAGGTGAAGAGATCGTTTAAGTTCACCAGTAGATGAACAACAACTGTTATAAACCAGTCTGGGTACTTGAAATCAAAATCAAGAGACAGTTTGGAAGATATTTAACACATAAATACAAATAAAAGTCATAAATAATATGAGAGTTACAGTAACAGGATGGTGTGATAACAATGTGACATTAAAAATAAAACTCACTATATGGGATTACAAGTTACTTTAGATTTCTAATTTATCCTGACATAAATGCAGTGAAAATAATGGAAGAGCTAATAGAGGAACCAATTAATAAAGAATTAAGGGATAGGAATAGAATTAATGACTGTCAACATGATTTTATGGAAAATAGGTTTTATCAAATAAGCCTGATTTAATTATTTGGGGAGATTCCAAGTTGAACTGATAATCACATTGATGGGCTTGGCTTCAGCAAAGCCTCTCTGAATCAGTATCATAAAATGTTTTGATTCTAAAAGTTAGAGCTACACTGATAGAAAAGTGACTAAACAGATTAAAAACACACTAAAGTTGGTGAGTTCAGCATGAACTAATTAATGGGGCTTTACCACGAACATTTTCTCCTTGGGAAATTTCAATGTATACACCTATTTGCAGTGAATACTATGAAATACCTCTAGCAAAGACCTCCAAATTAATATCAGTATACACTCACTCTTGCCAAAATGTCTCAATGCAGCAAAGTTTGAGGAAGTGGCACGAAAGGGTACTTCTAGGTACTTCCAGAATGTGTTGGATTTGTCTGACAGGTCCATGTAATAAAATATCCAGCCATGGTGGAGGCTCTTCTGGTGTTCACGTTCAGAGCTGACCTGGGATAACCAGTGAGGAGATATGAAATGGGCTCGTGTAGGAATCTGAGGTGTTGATGATTCTGAGATTGTAGAAAGTCTCTGTCTTTCAGCCCCCCTGCCAAAGCAAAAGCCATAATTGGTCTGTGCTGGTTCCAAGGCTGTTTATTCTGTTTATCTCTCACATGTTCTGCTGCCCTGCCCAGCTCTGTCCTGCAGGGCAGCATGTGGGGCTCTGCCCTCAGTGGGATGTGACAAACATTAAATACCAGAAACTCCCTGGGCTGCATTTACAAGAACGTGCCAATATCTGTCACCTACGTTGGACAGTGTGTCCCCAGCCTGAACCAACAGAAAAATGCCAACACCACAGTGAGACATGGAGGGCATGAAGAAGGAGAAAAAGGACAAGGCACACCCAATTTCCTCCATCTTGTCCCCTTTGAACCCCTCATCTAGAATCCTAAAATTTTACTTTTGCACCCGTGCCACACTGAATTATTACTTACATCAAACACTCAAAGCTGGTAATTGATCCTGTAAGATTGAAAACTCTTTTCCATGGCCAGAGATCACAGCCAGTGTCTCTGGGGGCTCTGTCCACGGGGGTTCCTGACCCCTGCCAGGGTCCCAGACCTGCCAGGACAGCCAGAGGGAAGTTCTGGATTCCCACAGGCTTGGACACAAAATCCTGACACTCCAGATCCCCTTTTCTTCTTTTTCATGGATCCCACAGCAATGTCCCATGTGCTGCTGGAGGCAACTGCCTGAGTTCTGAATTGGCTGATGCCTGCTCTTATTTTTCCAGTGCCATCTCCTACTGCCTGCCCTTAGATCCCCATGCCGTGGTTAAACCCCTGGCACCTGCTGGCAGCCACGCCTTTACCAGTCTTATAATGTGTTTAACTCAGAACCTTGTAACTTTGGTACAACTCAAAGCCTGCTCCCTTATGTTCTTCCTGATCACATCCCAAATAATTCTCCACACTCAAACAGCAGAAGCAGGCCACTATCTTCTAGAATCCATACAATTAAAGACCTTTCTGAGGGTGTTTTTCTACCCCTCCCTGTTGTCCTCCTGGTAGATCTCTGTCAGGTTTTCTAATAAATGCACTCTCAAATTAAAAACAAGTATGCCAATTTCCCACCCCCCCACCCCCCCCCCTCCTTTCCAGATCTCCACCCACAAATAAGTGGAATGCTTTTAGTGCACTTAGTGTTCTCAGATTATGTTAAAATATACCAAACATACACTGTTCTAGTCTTTCATGAAAACTTTAAATTGCTATTTCTGGGCTAAATTCAACCCTTGCTTCATTCTGTGATAAAAGGACTTAAAAGCACTGTTCTAGAATAGAATAGGCTTTGGGTTTTTTATAGAGTCTTTCACATTCCCAGTGTCCCAAAGGGCTTTACAAAGCACTGATGTAGAGACTGGAAGTGCAGTAAGTGTAGGCAGCATCCATCATGTGCTCAGGGATGGCTCATGCACCCAGCACCCAGCCTTATGTAACAGCAGCGGGGTTGGAAAGGGGGTGCAGCATCACTTGGTCACCAGAATCCCTTCAATGGGCCACAGGGATGGCTGGGAGGCTGAAGGAGAAGGAGAAGGAGAAGGAGAAGGAGAGGCAGGGAAGTGTGGCTGAGGGGGTTGCAGGTGCTGAGTTTGAGGCAGTCGGTGGCCCTGATGTCCCTGGGGAGGCCGCACCTGGGAGATATTGGGATAGGGGAGCTTTTCTAGGCTGGTGGAGGCCATCAGCACCTGGGTGTGTGAACATCCTTGCTGGATAAAGGGTTAGCAGGCAAAGTGTGCCCAGAATGGATGAGAACAGCTTTCTGTAGTCAGGGCTGGGAATAAGGTGTTGGAGAACCACAAGGAGATGGAAATCCTGCATTTGCTGGGTGCCTGTGGAAGAAAGAGCAGCAGCAAGGGGATGGACAGTCCCTGTGCCTGAACTGTGTGCAGGTGATTTGTGCATCTGAGCAAGAGTGGGGTGAGAAATAATTCCCTCTGCGTGGCAGGGAAAGGATTGCTCTGCAGGCACTCCTTGTCACTGAGGTACATGGAAACAACTTCAAATAAGCAAATAAACTAATTCACAACCAAAGCTAATGAACAGTAGTGTGGCCATGGTGACAGCCAGTGACAGGCAATGCACAGAGTTCACAGAATGACCAGGCTGGAAGAGACCTCCAAGATCATTGAGTCCAACCCAGCCCCAACCACTCAATTAAATCCTGGCACCCAGTGCCACATCCATGCTTTGTTAAACACATCCAGGGATGGGGACTGCACCTCTCTGCGAAGAGTTACAGGTCTGGTGAACATCTTGGGGTGGTGTTACTACAGGAACAAGAACCATGTCCCAAAGCTGCACCCAGCCACACAGGGGAGGCCTCTCTAGCCAGGGCACCCCAAAGGTCACAGCTCCTCACCCAAAGGGTAACTCAGTGATACCCAGGAGGAAAAGGATCCTCCCCCAGGGGTGTGAGGGCTCCCAGGTCTGGGGAGTCTCCATGTATTGTAAATGCAGGCAAACCCAATGGTTAGAAATGCTGATGTCTGACTCAATTCAGAAGGCTGAATTATTTCTTTATTATAACTATGCTAAAATACATTAATATACTATATAAAAGGAGGATACTAAAACTACATACTACTTTCTCTGACTCTAACTCCAACACAACTCGTGACCCTCTCTGAGAGCCCAGCCCCAGGTGGGTTGGATTGGCCATCAGCTCAAACAATCCTCACCAGAATCCAACCAAGCACTCACCCCAGGTAAACAATTCTCCAAACACATTCCACATGGGAAAAACAAGGAGCTTTCATTTCTCTCTGTGCATCTCTATGAAAAAATCCTGAGAGGGAGAGAAATGTGCTTGCCACACCCATGGGATCTATCCCAGTCCCCAAGGGTGGTTCCCTCTCCCTGAGCTGCTGGGCTGAGGAAAATCACAGAGGATAAAAAAGGGGCTTTCAGCAGGGCCTGTGGACCACCAGGTCAGGCTCATGGCCACCCACACTCAGCCTAGGAAACAGGAGAAAATATAAACCAAACTAAACTGCTTCCCGGAGAGCACGTGGCATGGAATAGCACAGGTCTGTTTGGAGCTGGCTGTGGGATTGCTTGATGTTTGCATCAGAGCAATTCAGAAAGAACACATATCATTTTACTTCCACTCAGTCCTTTGTTCCTTTCAAAGTCTGGCTTTTTAGGGACTCGGCATTAAAAATAAATGAGAATTTCCCGCTAAAGACTTCTTTTTTAGTGCATCACAAGGCATTCATTTAAATGTAGAATGTTTTTATAGATGTAAACACCTAATGGAAGTTACTTACTTGATAGAAATGGATCTGTTTTAATGTCAGGGTTTTCACTAGAAAAGGAGTTTAAATCAAATTGGGAAAAAAATCAGACCACAAAGCACTTTGTAAACTCTCCTTAAACACAAACAAAGCAAAATAATAAATTTTAAACACTCCTTCTTCTGTATCTTTTCTGGAGAGCTGTAGATCAAGTCATCCTATGAGGTGATGAGGACTGAGAAGTCTTGAGTCAGAAATAATAAATGATAACAGCCTGCAATGACTTTGTGAGTGAGGCAGGAGAAACTGGTGCAGGAGACAGAGACTCAATCATGGCTTTTCATGGGGGATAAAAACCTTATTTCAGATGGAAGGGTAGTGGGGCTTTATGTTCTAGACCACTATAGCTAACATAGGTGGTGAAACTTTCCCACATGGATCCAGAGATCAATAATGCCTGCTACATAAATGCTGTGGGAAATATCACACCCCGCTTCCACGACACATCCTTGTGTTGCTCCCTCCCTAACCCCACAACAGGACTTGTTTTTAAGCACAGCTCTGTGAGAGAAATTTGGGGTTGTGAGGTTTGTAAAAGCTGTGCTTGTTCTTGCTTGTAAAACCATCCAGATGTTCAGCTGCAGCTCCTCCATGGGGCTCCACATGGCATTTGCTTTGCTCCAGGATATCCCATGAATTCCAGAGAAGTGTTTGCTGCAGGCCAGAGAGAACAAGTGTCTGCAATGCTGCTGGAGCCCTGGCTTCCCATGGAGGCCTGGGAGAGCAGCAACCCTGTCCCTGTGAGAGAGGACAGGCAGGGAGGATGACACAGGTCCCAGAGGCATCCTTTGAGAGGCAGAACCACTCAGTTAAGGAGATCTCAGCAATCTAGGGACACAGAAGGACTTCAGGAGACCATCCTGCCATTCTATGATCCTACAGGCATCACTGAATGGCCTTGTTGGAAGGGACCTTCAAGCCCATCTCATCCCTGCCATAGGCAGGGACACCTCCAGGTTGTCCCAGGTTGCTCCCAGCCCTGTCCAGCCTGGTCTTGGGCACTGCCAGGGATCCAGGGCAGCCACAGCTGCTCTGGGCACCTGTGCCAGGGCCTCACACCCTCCCAGAGAAGGATTTTTTCTAAGTCTCTAATCCAAACTCACTCTCAGCTGGAAGCAAGCCTTGCCCATCCTGTCTTTCCCAGCAGTTTTCCTTCCCTCCCAGGCTGCATCCCAGCCTTTGCTCCAGCCATCCACTGCAGACCAGCTGGGCTGCTCGTGGTTTGCCTGAGCTTGGGGTGGATGACAGCAAAGGCAACTTCTGGGCAAGAGGAAAAGATTAAAGGGTAGGAAAACAGCAACATTCCTATCTAAAAGGACTGGTGGACAGCAAGTAGATAAGCCATAAAAGCAAGAAAATGTCTCCAGACTAAAGTAAATAGTAAGCTCTAAAAATCTACCTCTAAGAGATTATGTAGGTGGAACTTTACAAAAGAAATCTCTGGGTTTACCCCAGTGTGAGCTGTTGCTTTGAATCATTTGCCAGGCACTCTAAAGTTTAATATCAGCTTTTGATACAGTATTTTTCTAAAGTGATTTTGAAGATTATATAGAGGGAAAAGGTAAAAATAAACCTGAATGGGAGGGTTTTGTTACAAAACCAGTTTTATAGCCTGACAGAAAAGTCATGAATGCCTTGGTTAAGAATGAAGCCCTGGCAGGATTGGATATCATTTCTTAACTTGCAAAGTTTTTAGTGAACTGTCTAAAATACCAATGTGCTGCCACTGAGATAGGCAGATGGAAATGAGCTGATAAGCCAGAGACAAAAGAAATATATTCAAATAACCTTTCAGGGAGACATCATTTAATGAACAAAGCAAAGAGATGGGCTTGGAGCAAAGCACTGAATCAAATACCTGTTGGAGAACAACACAAAGGGGCTGTTTCACAAAGAATTTGGAGATGTTGGAATTTGCTTAAACTTCCTTAAAAATTATCCATGACAGATTGGACAGGGCAGGAAAAAAGCATGACAATTAAGTTCTAGCCGTGTCAGTAGCTGATGGCGATCTAATAACCTGGCTTTTCTGGATGAGTAGCTAGAAAGGCTCTCATCTTTTCTTCACTTCTAGAACCAAAAAGAACGCTTTATAAATGACAGTTTTCAAAACATTCTTGAAAATGTATGGACATTCATTACACAGGGATCTCACTGTGGAAATACTTTTTCTTTTTTGAGTGGTTAAAATCAGTTCCCCCTCGTATTTGTGCAAACAAAGCCCTATAGACTATGTGTGCAGCAAGAGGGAACTCATGCAGGTCCATTCCAATGATTTTTAGTGCTACTGATTTATGCTGGCTAAAAATCTGGCTTTATTTCTCCACTGTCCTAAGTTTATAGATTTTTCACTCTGCACATTAAATTTTTCCTACAGTAACAACTGAAAGATGAAACTTAAGCAGAGTTGGACTGAGACATGAGTAAAGCATAAAATTTGTGGGATTTGCAAAGGACATAAAAGCCCATTTACCCCCAGGTTATGCTGTTGAAATGGGCTGCAGACTCTGGAAAGAGACATTTTTCTTGCAAATACTTTAGTTTGACTGCTCCAGCTAAGAAATACACTTAAATCTGAAGTAAACTCTGGTGGAATAAGCTATACCAGAACCTGTAATATATGCACTGAGGAGATCTCCATCCCCAAAACCAGGTGCATTTCCCTCCTGTGCCCTCCCTGCCCCTTCTGCGCTTCACCAGCTGCCCCTCAGAATAAAGTAATAAAAATTCAAATGAGTTTTCAGGAAAATATACCTGCAGAGGGGAGACACCTCCTGTCACTTTAATAACACACCAGGTTAATAATATTAAATCACTGGAGGCCAAGGAAATGTCACTGGAAATATTTAAGGCTTCCCACTCAGGAGTGATGAGACTTTAAAGCAGCTGGGAAAGAAGCAGAGCTGGGTAGGGAGGACTGGTGAGGCTGATCCTGGCCTGCAGGGAAAAGCAATTTTGCAGGACCTGTCTTTTCATTTAAGGGCTATCTAATATATTAAGAAAATAAAAGCTTATATAATGCTGGGATTGAAATACATGCTGGTGAAAAGGGGCAGGAGAGCTCTGCAGGCAGCAGTCCCCAATTTATCCAGCAAACCAGCACAAGCCAGACAAGAAATGGGACTGACTGAACCTTTTGCTGTGCTGAGAGATTGTTCCTCAATTAATGTCAGAAGTGAGGATTTTACTGGCATGAAAATCACCGTGTCCATTTGAACTGGCCATACTCAGGCTTGGGTTTGTACCATACCTTAATCCACCTGGGCATTTTATTGTGGGAACCAGTCCCAAAACAAACCCAGCATTCCAAAATACACAAACCTCTCCCAAAGACAGATGGACAGCACAAGTTTAAGGCTGGCTGGAATTGCTAGAATGATACAAAGCTTTTTGACAGAGCTGTGGGATTTGTGTCACTTAAAAAAAATACTATTTCAATTTTTTTATTGATCCACAGATATAACTGGATAGTGTGAAATTGGTCAGATCCTTAGCTCAGGAAGAAAAAAAAAACAACCTTTCCTGGAGCATTTCTGATTTACACCAGCTAAAGGTAAAATCCTCTTCCACTGAGGATAATCCACATTTGTTTGGTTCTTGAGTTTGCTGGACAAATGATTCAGAAAGAAGAGGGACTGAAGCAGGATTGTGATTTGAAGGACTCTTGTCTCTCCTGCTGCTCACAGCTCTGCTTCTCTTCCCACCAGAAGGAAGCCTCAAGCACAAGTATTGCTTGTTCAGACTCCAGGTTGTCAGGCAAAACTTTATCCTTAAAAAGCCTCACATGAGCCCAACGTGCTCAGACTCCAGAAATGCAACTTTTACCTGGTGTAGTGACAAAGCCCCATGAGGGATTGGAAGGGATGCCCCCAAAACCTAAAAAATGGTGGTGAAGAGAAAGACTGTGACAAATGGGAGACTTCAAAGCCTAAAATAAAGAGATTCCAGTTCATATTAATCCTTCCTTGGCTGGCACCACAGAGTCCTGCCAGCCACCTCCCAACCTCAGTGGAAGGAAATCTCCACACCAGAAGGAAAGCTGGCAAATATAACTCCAGCCTTAAAAAAAAAAAAAAAAAAAAAAAAAAAAAAAAAAAAAAAATTAAAAAACCCAAATCTGGACTCCAAATGACTAGGTCTGATTGCTGGCCAAATTATTAGAAAGTAATCCAAACAGAATTAGTGAATATGTGGGCAGCACATCATTCTTTGGGAAGAGTCAATAGAGCAGTTGTAGAGTGAAGTCATCTCTCACAAATCATTCCAAGCTCTTCCAAGTGATTAAGGAATATATCAATAAGGATGATTTAGTCAATGCAGTGCTCAGAAATTACAAAACAAAACAAACCTCTCGTGGTAAAATCTCAAAGCTCTTAAAGCAGCTCTGAGCTCATGGGATGATAGAAGTTTTCTTGTTAAATCATCTAAAAAAAACCCAGGAATGAACATATTTAATATATTCATAATTGGACTGGAAAAGAGGGTTTGTGGAAAGAAGATGGAGTTTGTGGAAGACACAAAAACTGAGCATAGTCAAATCTGAACCTGACTGTAGAGAATCACAGAATATTCCTGAGATAAGGATTCAGTGATGCCAAATGAAATTCAGTGTTTGATAAGTGCTAAGTAATGTACACAGGGAAAATAAGCCAAACCCCACATTTCCCAGTCAGGAATGGGATCTTGGAGTCATTGTAATTACTTCTATAAAATGCTTGTTTAGTGCTCAGAAATGCTCAAAAAATCTGTTGGAATCTGAGCTATTGATGATTCTGAGATTGTAGAAAGTCTCTGTCTGTCAGCCCCGCTGCCAAAGCAGAAGCCATAATTGGTCTGTGCTGGTTTCCAGGTTGTTTATTCTGTTTATCTCTCACATGTTCTGCTGCCCTGCCCAGCTCTGTCCTGCAGGGCAGCGTGTGGGGCTCTGCCCTCAGTGGGATGTGACAAACATTCAATACCAGAAACTCCCTGGGCTGGATTTACAAGAACGTGCCAATATCTGTCACCTACGTTGGACAGTGTGTCCCCAGCCTGAACCAACAGAAAAATGCCAACACCACAGTGAGACATGGAGGGCATGAAGGAGGAGAAAAAGGACAAGGCACACCCAATTTCCTCCATCTTGTCCCCTTTGCACCCCTCATCTAGAATCCTAAAATTTTACTTTTGCACCCATGCCACACTTAATTATTACTGATATCAAACACTCAGAGCTGGTAATTCATGCTGTAAGATTGAAAACTCTTTTCCATGGCCAGAGATCACAGCCAGTGTCTCTGGGGGCTCTGTCCAGGGGGGTTCCTGACCCCTGCCAGGGTCCCAGGGTAACCAGAGGGAAGCCCTGGATTCCCACAAGGCAAATAAAATGCAGGAACTGCTGGACACGAGGCACAGTGGTTACACATCCCATTCTCTGGGGTCCAGCACAGGAGGGACTGCAGTCCCCTGAGCTCTCCACCATATTCTGCTTCCCAGGAAATATTGCATCTTCCCATGATCCCAACAACAAAGCAATGCTTGTTTATGTAACCTAAACATTGAAAATAGGTTTTGTACCCACTGGTCCTTTCCCTGTGTTGTTGTGTGTCACAGCAGCACCCTGCTGGCACGAGCCACAAGGTGCCACCAGCACCAATGTCACTTTTTATCAAAATGGGCCAGATTCTCTGCAGGCAAAATCAATGGCATTCCCTCTGGATCAATAGGGAGGGTCCTGTTTGCACCAGATCAGGAGGTTGCTAAATAAGTGATGCTGGACGTTTCTTGAAATGAGCAGTTTTCCATCTGAGGATTGAAGAAAGGATTAGGTGGGTTTCATGTTCATCAAAACAGGGCAAATAAAATTTTATGCAGTGAAATATAGACATTTCTTTCAGTGAAAGAAAAAAACTCTGCTTGCTTTTGTTTATTTGATGTTTCCCCTCCCTACTCAGCCCCAGAAGAGAAAATAAGCTGATAAAGTCTATAATAGCACTAGCACATGTATCAACAGTACTGACATGTTTTCAGTTGAATTTTCAGTTCATTCTATTTTCCATCTCACAATGAAATTCAGTTCAATTGAAAGATTCAATAGTAATGGGAAATAAGCTCTGAAAATTGCATAATCTACTTCTCAAAGACCCAGGAATTAACAAACAAACATACAGAACACACACAAACCTAAAGGACCCACATTCTGTAAAGATGTAATAAGTCAATTAAATTCATGCTCAATGTGATTCTTGGCTGATGGGAGAATACAAAGAGAGAGGTCAGATCCTGTTTTCAAAAAGAAGCCTCATGAAAAGGAAAGCAAATGGAAATGTCATTATTGAACATTATGATGAGAGATGAAAGGAGTCTCATCTGAAAAAAAAAAGCTCCAAGGAGGTGAAATGTAAATTGTTCAGATAGGAAGTAAATGAAAGGAGATGTGATAAGGTCAGTGATGAGTAAACATGGGAGAGGGCTGCAACTCAGGTTCAGGTGGTAACAGTAATAAATATGAGAGGCCTGAGTCCAAAGCAGGCAGAAATCAGCAGAGTTTCATCCCCTTCAGTGGGGCTGCAGGGATTCACACCCATTGAGTCCTGCTCACAACAGCACTCAGTGCTTAGGCAGCTCTTTCATCTGTGGGTACATTGCACAAATTATTGTCTTCACCCACAGAGGGGGTACAAAGGCTTTGGGGATTTTCATCTTTTCTTGTAAACATAGATGTGCATTTTGGTTGTTACAGGATTTGCTGAAAGCCAGAGCCAAGCCATCTCCAAACAAAAGTGAACTCTAGAGATAAGGTTTGCCCCAAAACAGGTGTTTCCCAGATGCCTAAAGGAGTCAGAGGACTTGTCCATACAACACAACTCAGGGCCACAGAACATTGGTTAAGATCCCTCATTGAAATGGCTTAAATATGGATAAAAAGAATCCAGCATTAGCCCAGTCATCCCTTGGGAAAGCCTGAGAGGTTTCAAGGACAGGCACTGAAAGGACATTCTTTCATATGAAAACACCCTTTTTAAACATTAGAAATGTTTATGCCTAGGAAAGGGTTAGATTAGATCAAAATGGGGAATTTTGAGTTATGATTGCTTAACTCTATGTTGACACACACACACCTAGGATACCTGCAGGAATTCTAGACATGGGCACTGCTGAGAGGGGATTCCTGAACTGTATTTCCTGCTCTGTTGCAGGACTCCTGGTGGCAGCTACATGTGAAATAAAATCCCTGCAGGGACATCATTTTCCTAGACAAGTTAATCATTCCATAAGGGCACTCCTTCCCCTTGCCATGAACTGGAGCACAGCTCCTCTGCCCGGTCCTAAACTTGGCTCCAAACTGGTTGCCACTCATTTGTGAGCAGGAAATCCCTGGGCTTGGCACAGGCAGGTTTGTTTAATATGTGGAGCTCCAAGAGATCCACTGGGATGGAAGGTTCTCAGTGGATGCTCGTCATCATCAAATGCAGGATGAGAGTTAATTAGCTGGGATGTCTCTCGGTGCCCGGGAGAGCAGCCATTCAAGCCTGACAGAGATAACTTGTCTGAGGAGCAAGGAATCCTGATAAATGGGACTCCAGAAAAGGACAGGAGAAATTAGAGAGGCAGGAGCAGTATCTCACCATGTGAGATTAGGAATTTTGATCCCCCTTTACCGCTGTGTAAGTGAACACTGACACTCCAGCTGGGCTGAAGAGATATTTGGTGCTCTCATCCTCACTGACTGCACCTTCACTGACCCTCAACACCCACAGCTGACCCTGCTGGAACAAGGGACATCAAGAAAAGGCTTCTGCCCTCTGTGTTCCAGCACACATACAAAAAAATTAAACATTTTGAAAAAAAAAATATATGCTTTTAATAGAAGTTAGCTATAAATGGTCAATATTTGCAACAGCCTGGTCCTTTAAGGGAGCACAGGAAGGACATGGACATGTTGGAGAGAGTCCAGAGGAGGACACAAAGTTTATCAGAGGGATGAAGCAGCTCTGCTGAGAGGACAGGCTGAGGGAATTGGGATTGCTAGCCTGGAGAAGAGAAGGCTCTGGGGTGACCTGATTGTGGTCTTCCAGTACCTGAGGGGAACCTAAAGAAAGATGGAGAGGGGTTGTTTAGAGCACCTGGAGTGACAGAACTAAAGGGAATGGCTTCAAACTGACAAAGAGCAGGTTTAGATGAGATAACAGGAAAAAAAATCTCTGCTGTGAGGATGGTGAGGCCCTGGCAGAGGTTGCCCCATCCCTGGAAATGCCCACGGCCAGGCTGGATGGAGCTCTGAGTAATCTGGTCTAGTGGAAGATGTCCCTGGCCATGGCTGGGTTTGGATCTAGAGGAGCTGTGAGCTCCCTTCACACCCAACCCATTCCATGATTCCCTTAGAGGTCTCTGAGTGAGTGCAAATGCCCTCCTACAGGCACCAGCAATTAAAAATTCCATCCCCTCGCTGCTCCCTAGCAAACCCAGAAACAACAGCCCTTTAATTTGTGCCAGGAATGCAACATTCAGGCATCCTACAGGGATTTGTTTACCACTGATGGTGAAACTCCACAAAAAAACTCCTTAAAACCTGTGTATCCCATGAATAAAGATGCTTTCCAAATCTGGGTTGCAATTTGTGAAACCTGCTGAGCTGAAAGGTGGTTTGTAAGATATTATTATTAGGAATTTTATAAAACTTTGAAGGTTATTATTGCTCCAGATTAGGTTGAAATATTTAATTATGAAGAGAGAGAAGGTTTCTGGGCTTTTCAAAGGGTAGGAGCCTTTATTGATTTTATTAGTCAAAGAAGGTGATAATTTTTACCTTCATGACCAGAGAGCAATTTCTCCCTTAAACAGTGATTATAAAATACTAAGGGAAATACCGCTGGAAAAGTCTGAGGAAGGTCACTCTTTTTTCTTATTTTTTGTAATCAATCTTAGTCTATCAAAAGCTGCAGAAATACAGCAATAATCTAAGTGGAACTGGGGACACTTCTGAACTCATGGGCAGATGTGGCAATGCCTTCGCTTCTAATTGAGGCTGGATCAAATGAAAGCCTTTGGTTGGATGAACTGTAATTGCTTGCTCAGGAGCTGCAAACATGGTCAGCTACCTGAGGTGTTTGTGAAATAGCTCCAGGACTTCTGCAAACGTGTCTGTGGAAGGCTCTGGATTAGGTGGATGTGACAGCAGCTCTCTGGCACAGAGAGCAGGCACAACTTTCCCAGACATTGTCCTGGGGAAGGCTGTGAGAACATCAGATGAAAGAATAAGAAAATTCTTATCTCCACTTGCTGCACCTGTTGTGCACATGTGGAATGTGCCATGGAGATTGGTTTACCAAAGGGTGATTTCTTAATTGGCCTGTGGTGATGGTGTTTGGATGGATTGACCAATCTGGTCTGTATTGGACTGTCTGCAAGGGTGATGAGTTTCTTATTAAATATAATATAATAAAGAAATTCATCAGTCTTCTGAGAAACATGGGGTCCATGCTGATTATCACCCCTTTGGGGACGCCTGGCAAAGGCAGGTGTCTTCAGGAGTGACTTCCAACCAACTGAGCAGCCAGATGTGAGTCCCCTGTGGGGGATTTGTGGGGTTACACAGGGGGAAGATGAGCTAGTGTGCTGAAATTTGTCCCAAGGTGCCTGGGACATCACCCTGCACTGGGAGTTGAGGTGCCCAAAACCTCCCCACACAGCTGGAAAGTCAGGAGCAGATGGAAGCAATGGCAAGAATCCCAGTTCCTCTGTGCCATGGGCATCTATAGGTGCCTCTGGGTTTTATTTTTATTGTTACCTTCAGACAGGAAGAGGGTAAAGCTTCAGGCAGCCCAGAAACCCCTTCAGCAGCCCAAATTTTGCTGTCCTGCCCAAGAAACCCTGTGGAGAACCATCCCAGGATGTCCTGTGCACCCAGCACGTCTCTACCCTCAATTAGCAGCTGCTTTATAACCCCAAAGCATGACGTCCTCCATCCTTCATGCATTTTTTATTTTCTCTAATAGAATTTCCCATTATTCATATGAATCTCTAATCCTTTTGTGAATCCTCCAAGGCTCTCAGCATTGAGTGCCACGTGTTAATTATGTGCTGTGTAGGGAAAGTATTTCTTACTATCAGTTTTAAATCATTGGCTTTAAAAAAATAATTTAATGGTTATACCAAGCATAATGGAATATAGAACTGCATAGATAGGGCATATCTTGCCTTAAAAATTAATTATGGTTTTCTGAACACTGGGAAACTGAGGCGTGAAAGGACACAATGTAAAATTGGTCATTTGCTGCTAAAGATAGAGCCTAGGAGTTCTGCTTCTTATATTTTTTCTACAAATAAATACTAAATATGTTTTGCCATATTAAGAAAGCTAATTTAGACATTTCAAGTTCTCTTACTCATTTTAAGGAACAATTCCCTTGCTTTGCACTCATAAGGAAAAAAATGGGATTCCTATCTGATAGAGAGACTGTGCTAGAAGAAATGTCAGGGATCAGATTCCACCAAATCAAGTTTGCTGTGATCCACAGGGAACCCTAGGTAAACTTCTAGAAAACAAAAGCTTTGAACATTGAAACTACTGGGAATTCTCAGTGCTGGACAGGATTAAAGTCATTCTGCCTCTTCTATTGCCAGTAATCCCTGAGAGGAGATTTGATTCTCACTCACCACAAATAACTTTATATATTTTACTTGCTGATATTACTGGGGTGGCATGATGAACAAACTTGTACAAAATGTACCCTATTTACCAGTGTGCCTATTTACCAATATGTTGAGAGAAGGCTCAGGGATAAAATAACCACCCCCCTCCAAAAATATACCTCGTCCACATGTAGAAAATAGCTGAGGACAGGGAATTTCTCTCCTGCTGCTTCTCACTCATGTGGTGTATATAATGATTTCTGGGAACATTTTTATCATGCAGGGATAAAGGAGATGGAAAATAATCATCCTTACTTATCTAAGTATGGTATTTAGATGACCCTCGTTACCCCTGCATTGACTGCCTCCACACTTTTGGAGTATTTTTTATACTCTGAAAATCCCACGATGCAAGAGGGTGTTGACAGACCCAAGTTACAGGAGAAAAAACAGGAGAAAAAGAGGTGACTTATTCAAGATTAGAGCGATCTGTAGCAGTGCAGAATCCTGAACCCAGGTCACCCAAGATTTAACTCACTGCTCTGTGTACTTCTGTAGCCTCCCTTATTGACCCAGGCTTATAACCTGTCTCATCTATCTATAAAGCAGGGATTTATTAGGACAGGGAAATGTCTCAGCAAATGCCACACTCTACCCAAGAAACCTTTCCTGTTGGAAGTGATATAAAGTAAGACCATGAAAACAGGCAATTGTAATTTTTTTTTTTTCAGCCCCAAATGGGTTGATTTTAATCACAGCAAGAACTACATAGGGTGGGAGTGCCATCACATCCCAGCTCGGGTGGTTGCATGTCCAAGTCAGACGAGGTGTTTGGTGGAGAAGATTGTTGACAGAGGTTTCTGAAGATTCATTGACCACTAAGTATCATCTCCTCTTAGTAAAGAAGGGGGACTTTGAGAAAAGGTAGAAAATAGGGCCTGAAATGGTTTTGAATCTCCAGATTTAAAAATGTCCATGTCCCATATGGATATAGGTACAATATTACTGCAGTCAAATGCTCTGCAGGGCCTTCTCAATCCTTACTCACACAACATCTTTCCCTTGTTTACAGTTTAATTTAAATTAATGTTTTAATTTTTCAAACGAGCACTGACATTGTTTATGAATGCATTACCATTGAATAATCACTCCTGAATATCAATTAACTTCAGCAATTTTAAAGTACAAAGCCCTTGCAGTCGAAAGCCTGTGCTTGCAGAAACAGATTTGTTTAAACCCACCAAATTCCATCAAGTTTTCAGCTGTCAACAGCAATCAGGATTTGCAAGGAGCTGTATTCAAGAGGAGGATTCTGAGATACAGAGTATGCAGAGCAGTAGGTCAGTACAGAAGCAGGAAATGTTTTACACCACCCTGACACAATCCCAATGACAATTAGATGCCATCGGGGTCTGTGGTGAGGTGGGACAGGGTGTGGGACAGTTACAAGGTGGGGAATGAGAAATTTGAATTAGAAATTGGATTTAATTCTAATTTCCAATTAGAAATTGGAAGTAGAATTACAGGAAAACAGCAAGAAATAGGGTCTGACTATGCACAACACAGGATCTGCCTGGCAGAAACCAAAATGACTGTATCACCTCCCCATTCTGTGTTCCTGTGCAAGGAGAAATGATCAGGGGTGACAGCACAAAAAAAAAAGGAGTCCCAGGCTGGGGGTGCAGCAGTACAGCTGAATTTTAATTTATCCTGAGGAAAGGGAGCTGCGAAATTCAACAAAGTTCGAGGCTGAGGGATCTTGCTAGGCCTGCCCCAGCCTCAGTGCGTGGGAATCCAGAGCTTCCCTCTGGCTGCCATGGCAGGTCTGGGACCCTGGCAGGGGTCAGGAACCCCCCTGGACAGAGCCCCCAGAGACACTGGCTGTGATCTCTGCCCATGGAAAAGAGTTTGCAATCTTACAGGATGAATTACACACTCTGAGTCTTTGATATCAGTAATAATTAAATGTGGCACGGGTGCAAAAGTAAAATTTTAGGATTCTAGCTGAGGGGTCCAAAGGGGACAAGATGGAGGAAATTGGGTGTGCCTTGTCCTTTTTCTCCTTCTTCATGCCCTCCATGTCTCACTGTGGTGTTGGCATTTTTCTGTTGGTTCAAGCTGGGGACACACTGTCCAACGTGGGTGACAGATATTGGCACGTTCTTGTAAATGCAGCCCAGGGAGTTTCTGGTATTTAATGTTTGTCACATCCCACTGAGGGCAGAGCCCCACACGCTGCCCTGCAGGACAGAGCTGGGCAGGGCAGCAGAACATGTGAGAGATAAACAGAATAAACAACCTGGAAACCAGCACAGACCAATTATGGCTTCTGCTTTGGCAGAGGGGCACAAAGACAGAGACTTTCTACAATCTCAGAATCATCAATACCTCAGATTCTGACACCAGGGAAGAATCATGGCTTCTGATTAAGCTCTATGGTGGTTTGGGATTTTTGGGGTTGTTGGCCTTTGGGTGTTTTTTTTCCCCACCTCGATGGAAGGAAGACTTTGTTTCCACAGAATTCCTACTGGATGGATTGTGCTCCCCATGGAGCTGAGCAGGGTCACAGCTGGGGTGGCTCTGGGGACACATGTGCCACACAGTTCCCATCCTTGAGGTTCCTTCTTGCTCTCAGCTTCACCTGCAGCTCTGGCAGCAGGAACTGCAGTGATCAGCCCTTGGGGAGGGTTTCCTCTGGCCTGAGGGGGTCTTTCCTTTGTACTTGTCAGCTTGCAAACCCAAGAGAACAATTCCACTGCCAGGTGACTCTGCAGAGCACCAAAACTCAGCCACAGAAGAGCCTAAGCCAAGGGGATCACACGTTGTGTTCCGTGGCCACCATTTCCACAATCCCAAAGGAGTTCAGCTCCTCACATGCTGCTCCCGAGGAAGACATGAGCTGTGTGTGAGTGCCTCAGCCTGCCTCACAGCTAACAAATGGAGGCTGCAATATTTCAATCAATAGAGAAAATGAAGAAACGAAGCAGTCAGGGAAGACAGAGACATTATTGATGCTTCTATTACTGCCTGAAATTGGTCACTGTGGAGAAAAACAAGTAGCCACAAAGTGGACTTGGCCTGACCTTTTGCTCCTCAGCAGGCAGCAGATTGGTCATTCTGGTCACTGCCAGTGAAAAATGAGGCTGAAATCTTCTTTTAGTGGATGAGGGACCAGTGCTCAGTCCCCACAGCAGGAGGGAATTCACAGGTCAAGGAGGAAGCTGTAACCCTCACTGCGGGCTCCAGGGAGATTCCCACATGACACATTAGGACAGGGAATGCAGGATTGATTTGCTGCTTAACATGAGTGGTGTGTGTCCAAACATGAGCAGACACACTCCTCTGACAGGGAGAGGAGTTTCAGAGTGATGGACAAAGCAGAGCAGGGAAAGCTGAGTGACCAGCAGGGCACTGAGGCAGGGAAATGGCGAAAAAGGGATGGAAGGAAGCCCAGAGAGGAATTTTGACTACACAGTGCTGAGATGTGACAAAGTAAACTGAGGCAGGAAGCTGTACAAATCAAAAGGAAGGACAAACTTAGGACTGACCCACAGGGCAGGGAGTCTGGAGTGCCAGTTCTGTACAAACTCTTCTACCAACTTCCATGTGGCCTTGGATAAAGACTTTCTCAGTTCCACAGTACCTAGAAAAATGCTTTCCTTGCCCCCCTCAGGGGCACTCCAGCCCCTAAGGCACATCCAGAGGGAGGATTTGATTCCTTCTGGACACAGGTCAGAAAGTAGAAAGAAGATTTTCCAGAAGCAGAGCAAAACTTGTTTGTTGGAATTGGGCAGGCAGCTGCAGGAGGCCCCATATTGGTGTGGAGGAGAGCAGAGAAGAGGTGTGGGAAATAAAAATAAACTTACCCAGGGTAGGAGAAGCTTTGCCAAGTGGAGAGCTGCTGGCCTGGAGAAAGGGACACCCTCTTCTGCCAGACCAACCTGGCCCAAGGATGATTTGTGTATCCCAAGGGATGTGCTGGCATAAGATAAATTGGCAGAGGATAAATAAACAAATAACAATACTCTGCCCTAAAAGAGGATAAAAACTCATGAAGTAGCATGTGTAATTTCTTGGTAGATAAATAGAAATTCCACATGGAGAAATTAATTTTTACTCCAGTATGTTTTGTTTTTATCATACCTGCACATTCTACAGCCTCAAAGAACACAGAGACCCATAATTTAAGCCAACCTGGACATCTTAGCTCCCATGATAAACTTCAACAAACAGCACTTACTTTGCCACTACCACTGTGAACTGACTTGGGCGGTGAACTCTGATGAGGAACAGACGTCAGAGAAGTGCTTTAAAAGAACAAGTCACAAAGACTCATAATAAACCTGTTTGGATGCACTTTGGGGAATGCAAATCACTTCAATTATTCAAGTGTCAAGCTGCTGGGACTCAGGTTGAGAGCTAGTGCACCAAGGCAGCCCAAAGCCAGCAGGGCAAGGAAGGAGACAAACACGTTTTCAGTTCAAGCTGCTCCACATGTGCTGAAGCTTGTAAGCATCAACTGCAGCTGTTTATTTACTTTCTGAAGGGCAGGGCTGAAAGGATTCGGGCTTCAAGGTGAAGGAAGAGGAGGAAATAAGGATTGGGCAGTAACAGAAGTGAGAGAAGGCAGCAAACCCTGAGTGTGGAGCAAAGAGTGGGATAGAAGGAAGAGATGTGTGACACAGGGGTGATGTAGCTATCTCCTTTATTTAAAATCTGCTGTGATATGTGTAGGAAGGTACTTTGAAGGAAGGAGAGTATCTTCTACGTTTTTCTGGAAATGCAGCAAACTGAAGGAAAAATTGTGAAATACTTAAATCAAGTTACTTGCTTATGCATCAGACAGAGATGGGGTTGGATTCAAGTCCACTCCCTTGCCCAGTTTATGTCTGGGTAGGCTCCTTACCTGCCCATGCCTGCTCTTCTGATATTTAAATGCATTCTTCTAATTAATACCTGAATTTATTAAAGGCCTGGTTATTATACCCATTTGTTCTTTCAGCATTGTCCTTTTGATTTAATGGCTCTTTTCCTTCCCTGCTGCTACACCCTGATCTACTTATATACAACAATCCCTCCTCTCTTTCACCCTTCAGTTTTGCTAAGCTCCTTAGTCAGCTCTTATAAGAAAAGATCTTCCTTCCCAGACCATAATTTAGTATTCTATTGTTTGAAAAACACCCGTCAAATGTTCATAATTTCCTCCTCCTCTTTCCTTGGCAAAAATTCAGAATTCTGAGCAAAACCCACTGTAGCACTTTTTTTTTCCTGTCTCCTGCTACCAGCAGCAGCACAGAGACTGACTCAAGTTACTGTAAGGAGCAGCACAGGTAAACTGTGCAAGCAATTCAGTCATGGGGGAGTTTAATTCTTCCAGCCCACCTGAAACCTTTTTAATTTGCTTTTAAAACACATTTTTATGGAGCAAATCCTGCCTGTGACCAAAAAAAAAAAAAAAAAAAAAACAAAAAAAAAAAAAACCACAGGTAGTATTTGCAAGAAATATGTTTATTCATCAAAGTCAATGGGAGTTTTTCAGGTTTATACAGCTCAGGTTCTATTTCTTTAGAGCCAGTGCAGTTCAGGGAATATCCAGGCACAGATAAATGCTGGACTTTGTTGATATGATATCTTGTGTCTCTCTGTACTTAAGGGCTTTAGAAATTGATTAACTGAAACCCTTATCAGGAAGGTAACTATTATAATACTCATTTTACTGATGCGGAAAATAGAGCACAAAAAAGCTTAGCGACAGCACAAGGTTACACAGTGAATTAGTGGCAGGAATACTGATTCCATCTCCCTGGCCTGACCATTAGATACACTCCCTTAATCTGAATCTTCCCCCAAGCCCTCTGCCTAATTTTATGTGCTCTTTATTAAAAAAAAAAAAAATTTGCTCTGAATTTCTACATTTTCTAGTCTGGCTGGGAGCTATGGGAGAAACCTTGCCTATAACAAAAAGTTGGGCTCAGCAATATTTTAAGTATGACAAGGAAAAAAAAAAACCTCCCAGAATGAACACATTCTCCTAAGATCTTCAGCCTGAATTTGCAGCTTCAGAGAATTGAGCTAAGCCACTGAATAGCTGGGTGCTTTATATGAAGCAAACTTCTTAAGGCTTTGCATTCATGCATTATTAGTAGCTTCATTCTATATCTAAGTTACT
Organism: Lonchura striata; assembly: GCF_050655825.1. Taxonomy (NCBI): domain Eukaryota; kingdom Metazoa; phylum Chordata; class Aves; order Passeriformes; family Estrildidae; genus Lonchura; species Lonchura striata. Next base: position 5,040,631 of record NC_140719.1, on the reverse strand, counting down.
TATACGGCTCCTAATTACCACAGGATCTTAATGCCTCGCCTTAATGTGTTTATCCTTGATGCAGCCCAGTGGTGCAAGAGTGTTGAGCCTCCTGCTCCACAGGCTAATTCTGTGGTGCAGAAGACTCCAGAAAATTCAGTCTTTGTGGGAGGATTTATAAGCTGAGTCTTCCTCTATTTCCTGTGCCAAAAGCAGGCTTTAAGTTACACGTGGGATTGCCTCCACGAGCTCAGCCCTGTGGGACCTGCAGGCTCTGGGCACAGGGATCCCAGCCAGCCTGCTGTGCAGAGGTCTTGCTATGCGCATTTAAATATAATTAGGCATTTTAAGGTGGCTTATTTTTTTTTTTTTTTTTTTTTTTTTTTTTTTTGAGAGGCTTCAGTGAGTTGCCTGATTTCACTCAAGAAGTGTGTGGCAGAGGGAATTCCATTTGGAGTCATTAAGTTTGGGAAATATCTCCAAGATCATCAAGCCTGCGACTGATCCCCACCTTGTCACCCAGCCCAGAGCACTGGGTGCCACCCTCAGGGATGGGGACTCCACCACCTCCCTGGACAGCCCCTTCCAGTTTTCACAACCCCTTATGTGAAGAAATAATTTTCACCACGGTGAAATTGCTGCGAGCACTTTCCTGCTTTATCAACAGTGACAAATCCTGACTGAAATTAGAGTGAAATATGAAAGAAAACACCAGCAATGGGACTCCTTTTCAGGGCTAAAATGCAGGAAAACTTAAAACAAAAGTTGCAAGACAACAACCTGTGATTTTTCATGAGCCTGAGAGAAGTTTCTTCTTGTTCTCATCTCCTAGCTCCAGTTTAATCATTAAAATGGATTTATGAGCAGTGGGTGCTCTGGATTGATCACCTGTACAAGGAGCCCATTTCATTGTAAGTTTAGAGATTGCAACCCTGTGCCAAGAAGTGTTCTGCAGGGCTTTTGGACACCTGAAATGTTGCTAAAATCTTAATCTAGTCATTTTGCCCAGGAGCAAATTCTACCTGTAATTATTAGGACCATGAATGCTCACCTAGTCCAGGAGTCTGACTACTTGAACATTTGTCTCCATAAGCTTTACGCTTTAATAAATAATTTACCCCCAAAATGCACTTAAATTAGATCTATAATTCTACCACGAGGCTCTGGTGGTGTGAGGAGACCTCCTGACTTTGCTCCGATCATTTATAATGCCGCCATAAGTCATCAGTGGAATTGCAGCATTCTTATTTATAGCAGTGCTTATATTGTTCCTTATATCGTTTATTATCCTCATTTGGAATGGCCCCAGCTCATCAGGAGGAAAAGATGCTGCTCAGTCACCAGCTTAGGCTATTTCTTAGCACAGAAATGGGGCCTTCCTGAGGAAGCAGAGATGTTATCAGGGAGAGGATGGATATAAATTGCCTGGACATCCTGTCCTCATTTCTGCCGGTCTTTCCATTCAGTCTGGGGAGGATTAAGGGGATGGCACAGAGCCTGAAGCTTTTGGTGATTTTTTTTCTTCTACTTTCCATCTTGAGGAGGCCACGCTGAACCCCTGACACTGCACTGACCTGTGAGAAACTTGCACAGGAAAGAGGACAAGAAATGATCACATAAAGCCACTCCTCTCCCACTCTCCCATGATATTCACGTTAGAGCCAGACCTCTTCAAATACAAATCACATCCTCTTTCCTGCTAGAAGCAGGTTAAAATTAATAAGTCGGGGATTAAAAGAAAAAAAAATTAAAAATCATATTTAAGATCACCCAGGTATCCCCAATGGTTTTTCTTTCCAGATGCATTATGATAATTTTCAATGACATCATCTCACACTATTTTTACCTGAGATTTTTTCTTTTAATGGATAGGAGATGAGCATGATCTCTGAGGTGGAGGTGCGGGGGGAACAGAACTGTGCTTCACTTTACCTCAAACTATTCATGCAGAATCCAACTTGCAGCAGCTGTTCAGCACGACCCACCAGGGTCCAGATAATTAAAAGCACTTAAAAGCAGAGTATTTCAATGGGAAAAGTTGCAAGCACAGCCCCTAAGAACCATTGCACTACCACTGTCCTGCCTCGCCAAGGGCAGTCCTAAACACAGGGGTAGAATTGGATAATCCTTAACTGTCCCTCCCAACCCAAACTTTTCTATGGTTCTAAATGTAGGATAAATTCTCTTAAAAGCTTAGGAAAATTCTGCCTTTCTGCTTATTTCCCTGTTGTAAGCTTGCCTGAATTTGTTCCTGTGGCCCACTGATTTCCCTGCATCTCTGTCTTGGTGCTGGCAGGTTTCTCACTCCCCAATTTAGCCGTTAACTGTAGGGTTTGACCTGGACACTTTATTCCCATAAAACACAGGACTGACAGTGATGAGGGCACAGAGCTGCCTCAGCACACGTCCTGGCCACACACCTGGCTCCCAGGATGTGGATTTTGGAGGCTGCTGTGCTGCAGCCCCCAGGGAAAACCTGCCAGGGGGAACAACCCCACTGCCTTGGGGCTCCAAAGGGACTGTCCCTACCCCTGGTGCTCTCTGACTCTGTGTGACAGGCACCCACCCACTGCTCTCCCATCTTTGCAACCAAATACAAACCAGAAAGGAGCAGGGAGCAAAGCTGGAGAAGAATCAGAGCAGCTGAAAGTGGGAATAAAGAAAATGGGGAGGAAGATTTCATATTCCTGTTTATACCCTCCTGCACAGCCTAGCAAGGCAATGATAATGCAGCACAGAGCTAGTGAATATGTCATGAACATTAGTCTGAATTTTGGGACACAGCAGCATCCCACCAGGAGAGAGGGTTTAAATCTTGCAGCAGGAACACAGAAAATAAGTCCTTTTATAACACTCTCCTCAGAAAATGTATCCACACGTTGGAATCAGAAGGCCTTTTCAGGTTGATTTAATTTAATACTTTTCCTCTGGAGTTTGAGAACATCAGAGTTGAACTCAGCAGAGCAACAACTCACCCTCTGAAAGCAGCAGCAGTCAGGCAGAGTTTGGGGATTTCATTCTCCTCGCAGAAAAGAAAGAAACCCAGGAAGCAGGGGGATAAGTCTGTGCTGCCATGTGGAATCATTCATTTTACACTGATCCCCATCAGCCAGCTGAAGCTTTGCTTAAATAAACACAGAGATAGAGGCTTTCAGAGGGAGCTCCCACTTGTCTTCCCGTGTTGGCAGATCCCACTGCAGGACACAAGGAGTGTAGGATGGCCTTGGGACAGAAGAATCATCCCCTTTGTTTCTCGGGTTCTCTCGTTAATTGGCTCTTTTGGGTTTTTTTTTTGTGTATTTTTGGAAAATTAGCAGTCAGACAATGAAGTGAGGTAATGAAATAACCTTCACAGAGGGGCTCTGCAGTTGGCTGTGGGGACAAAGTAGTTTTTCAGAACAGCTGAAAAAATCAGTCCAGAGAGAGCTACAAATGATGATGTTTTAGGGAGAAGGGTTTTTTTTTTTTTTCATATCTTGCTGAATATTGCAAATTTGGTGAACTGAGCAAGTGACCATCTGGGATTTTCATGTGAAGACATCCGTCGGTGAAGAGCTATTCAAATCAGCCCCAAAGCTGTCTGTGTCACACTTCTGATGTCTTTTCTTCTATCACTATAAAGTAGTTATGCAAAGAACAAAATATCTTGAAAATGTTCTAAAAGAAAGGTAATTTAAATAGCAAAAATAATAATCCTTTTCAGCCTCCTATATATTAAAGGGTTTGTTTTGGCCACTTAGCTTGGCTTTCTGTCACTGCCATTTGCTGTGTCTGGGTTGGAGCAGGGCAGACAGAGAGGGGTGTGTGAGTTCTACTCAAAGCCATTAAAGCCTGTGAAATTGGACAATTGGCTAGGCAGACAGCCCTCAGAAGTATTTTGAGCACTTTTGGTTCTTGGCTGAGGCCTGAAAATGGGGATGGAAGCAAGAAAATATCTCTATATGTATATTGGAGCTTTGGGAAAAAAAGGGAAAATAAAAAGGCATTGAATTTCCAGTCTCTGCTAAGTCTTTATCGCTTCAGAAGTATTTTTCCAGGTATGCCTCACAGCACAACACTTAATGAAACTCCTGATGAAATTTCACATTATGCTGGCAGGAGGTACATGAACTGTCTTTACATAGAATGGCAAAGCCAAGGTTTCCCTCCCTCCATCCCTCCCTCCATCCATCCATCCATCCATCCATCCATCCATCCATCCATCATCCATCCATCCATCATCCATCATCCATCCATCATCCATCATCCATCCATCATCCATCCATCCATCCATCCATCCATCCATCCATCCATCATCCATCCATCCATCCATCCATCCATCCCTCATCCATCCATCCATCCATCCATCCATCCATCCATCCCTCATCCATCCATCTATCCATCCATCTATCCATCCATCATCCATCCATCCATCCATCCCTCATCCATCCATCTATCCATCCATCTATCCATCCATCATCCATCCATCCATCATCCATCCATCCATCCATCCATCCATCCATCATCCATCCATCCATCATCCATCCATCCATCCATCCATCCATCCATCCATCTATCCATCCCTCATCCATCCATCTATCCATCCATCCATCCATCCATCCATCATCCATCCATCCATCCATCATCCATCCATCCATCATCCATCCATCATCCATCCATCCATCCATCCATCATCCATCCATCCCTCATCCATCCATCCATCCATCCATCCATCCATCCATCCATCCTTCCTCCAATCTGGGAAAGCTGATTCCTCTTTATGAACAATCCCTGCCTAGAAAGACAAGCAAGGAAGAGCCATTATTGCTTTGCTCCGTTGCTGTCACTGACCCTTCAATGGATTTCAGTCTTTCTCTCCTGTGATCCATTGCTCCTCTCGTGGTTTCAGCCCAGCCCGGGAATGGTTTTCTTGTGCCATCTGTATCCTCAATATATTAAAGGAGTGGACTAAATTCATCAGCACTTTATGCTTTTACCCCACAGCCCTGCTCCCTTCAGTGTTTTTTGGATTGTGCTGTAGGTGTTTAGACTATGCCCTTGCTTTGCAGGTGAACTTTGCTCTCAGGTACATGGAAATGATTGAAAAGCTCTGTTTTTAATTCGAATTACAGGCTTTTTTTTGTCTATTCATCTGCCAGAAGTGCATTTTCTCTCTTCCTAACATGGAACATCCAGACAGGATGACATTTTTTTCGCTGAAACATTACCCAGCCAAACCCTGCAATAAATAGCTGTATCTTCAGAAGATTTTGAGATACTGATTGTAGGACTCTTGAAAAATCTCTCTGTAAGGAGCAAAGGGTTTGAAATCACGACTGTGATTAAGCAACTGACATCCTGTTCTCTGGTTTGGGGCACAAAAGTGCATGGAAAGAGTGCCATACCTTGTTATAAGAGCTGTTAAGTGATCAGACCTCACAGTCTTTTTAAAATGACCTAAATTTATATTTAAAATCATTAAATTTCCCTTACAAGATCAGACAGTACAGGGATGTGTGAAACACAGGGAGGGCTATGATGGGCATGGACTCAAATACAGTTGCAGGATGTGCCCATCAAGCCAGCAGGAGGAATTTGGGGCATAAAGCTGCAGCCCAGAGCATTTGGTTTCTGGTGGAATCATGATCAAGGGGCTTGGAAGGTTTCCCTGTGAGTATTGAGCCATCTCAGAAGTCCTGCCCAGCCTGACAGCAAACTTCTCTGAAAGGGAAAGGTACTTCCAGCCTCATTTTCTTGTTTTCTAAACCTTGAAAATAGCATTCACCGTGTCCTATCTGGGAAAGTTTTTGTGGTTTTCTATTAGAAATCTCCCTAGATTAAAGTGAGATCTGATTTCACTCAAACTTGCTTGTTCTGGAATGAAATTTGAGGTGACAAGAGGGTACGTTTTCCTTAGAACATCTGTTACCCTCTAGTCAGCAGGAATGAAATTGTCTGACGACGCCCTCCCCTTGGGAACCTCTCTGAAAATGAGATGTATCTCTCATGAGGACCTCTCAGCAAGCACAATTGAAATATCTTTGTGACTGCTGTAGCTCTGTAATGAATGAATTAATTGATTTCACCCTCAGCTGCTTCTTCATCGACCCTGCTGGCCCCACAGTGGGGAAAGAGCTTTGTTCCAGTTCCACTTTCCCTCAAAGCCCTGTTCTATTTAAAGGCAGATGAAAAGGCTTCAGGGCTCAGAATGGGAATCCCAAAACCTCCACCCTGGATAGCAGCCAGATGGGTCATCAAGCTGCACACTTCGTTTGGAGAGAGGGATGGGAGCTGCACCCTTCAGCCACTCTCAGGGGCTCTGTTACAGGTGGAAGGTGGCTCTGAGAAGTTTGATGTCCTAACAGTGCATCTGCCTCAGCCTGAAATTGTTCAAGGAGCTTGTGTGGACATCTCTGGGCCTCCAGGCAGCCCCAGTTCCTCCTTCCCTTCTTAATCCAAATTATCTTCAGGGAAACCTGTTGCTGTTGAGGCAGGATGAGAATGAAAGAACTCCAGTCAGAAGGCCAGATGAAGTGAACTCCACTGATTTATTTCAAACAAATTCTCTTTTTATAGAGAGCATCATGCAGACTAATTTCATTGGTCTTAAAGTAAAAACATCTGACACCATTGGTGTGCTCTGAATGATGCACGGTGGCAGAACATATCTATAAACGATGTGACCAACAAGAGAGCTAGAGAATTATTTACATTCCTTTGCAACTCTTTCCCAGGCCCTAGCCTGGCAGAAACCTCTCCTTTCTCTCTGATTGAACTGAGAATATCCATAGAAGCCTGTCAAGGACTCATGGATCCATCAGACTCCTTCCCATCTATAAAATCTTGGTGTGTCCAGATCTTCCAATCTCGACAAACAGCAGAATGATCGTAAGAACTGCACATATGAGGCAGAACTCAGTGTCTAACCTGGGAAATGGCAGACAGGGCACAGCAATTAGAAAAAGTCAGGTGAAATGAGCCACCAGGGACTGAAAAGGGTGGGTCCCACTCCTATGCCCAGGCAAACAGCTCCCCCCCAACCCAAATCAGTGCCTGGAGGTCTCATCCCATCATTGGCACAGGCTGCTGGGCTGGGGCAACAGGGTTAGACAGGACAGATAGACCTGTGGGACTGGGTTAATGTGGAGCTGCTAAAATCCAGAGGTTATTCCCACACCCTGGAACATAAGGCACGCCCTGCTGAAGGTCCTGAACAGGGCATCAGATGCAACAGCTTCTCCTTGGCACGCTCCAGTCAGCAGAGAGCAGCTCCAGGAGTTATGTCCTCGTGGATTTGAACTGTGGCAGCCAAGTGACTCTTCTGTGTCTTTGACAAGTGGTGTGGCTCCTGCTGTGCCCCAGTTTTCCTCCTGTGTTCTCCACTTCTGCTCTCTTAGTCCACTGCAAAGTAGATGACCTCAAATATTGCCCTTCTTCTGGAAAGCATTGCTCCTATTATGTCTGTTTTAAATTTAAAAGTGGAATATTTTAATTGGTTTATCAAAGGAACATGTGAATGTTCGAAATGTTGTTCCATCTTTAACAAAACCAAGAAAACTTAAAGTTAATGTTTTAAAATTAAATACTTTAAAAATAGAACTGAGTTTCTTGGTTTTGTCAAGTGGACATGAAGTGAAAATATTTATTCTCAGTTCTGGACACAGAAGAAGAAACAAGTGCAAACTCCTTTGCTGAGGGAGGAATGGATGAATCTTAGTGAGAACATTGTAAAGAAGCTTCAGATATCTTCGGTCAGCTGTTTCCTATGTCTCATACCTGTTTTCACTGCTGTTTTTCCCTTGTCCTATCTCTTTCCTAAGCCACCTGGCCATTGCAAGGCTTGGCACTAGAGCTGCTGTAGAGCCCAGGGTTTGTCCCAGTGTCCCACAGGAACTGTGCAAACAGCAAATGGGATGTCCTGCTGAGGAGGGAGGGGATGCCAGAGCTCCCAGCACTCTGAGCTGTGGCTCCTGATCCATTTCCAGTTGTGCCATCCCCAGAGGGGCTCCGATTCAGCATCCAGAGCTGAGCAGCCAGGCCCAGCTCAGCCCCCAGAGCTGCCTCGAGCAGCCATCAGCTCAAAATAGCAAAGAGCTGCTCCTCAGCCTCACTGAAGAACTTGCCCAGTCTCTTCTCATTCCTTCTCCTCACTTCTTTTTCTGCTGTGTTTCACTTTGGATGAAGAGAATTATTTTGACTGTCTCTTCCTTGTAGACATTAAATACCTTTCAAAGCAAGGTCATAGTCCCTGGAGCTCTGACAGCACATGGAGATAACAGCTCAGGCTGGGTTTGCTGCCCTTGGTGCAGGCAGGGAGCTGCTTCTCCCTGTCACAGGGAGTCTCTCACAGCTCAGCATCCTCAGTGTCCCCAGGAGGAGCAAAACTTTTCCTTCCATGTGCACGCCTGTGGTGCTGGACGGGTCAGATCTCCCAGGTGATCCATGAGCTGGGCATCTGCATGGTCCTTTGGGTTTCAAATGCATCCATTGTTCTTGTTTCCAAGGAGAAATAAGACATCCACAGTGTGGAGAGGCACAGCCTGGGAACTGGAACAGCCAAGGGTCTGTGGAGGCACAACCTGGACAAACCACTGCAGAGAACCTCACCTTCCAAGAGGGTTCCTGGCAGCTGGTTCATCTTCCCACATCACATTGGATGTTGGAAGAGAGGAGAAACGCGTGAGTTCATATCCAGCACCTCTCCCTGTTCGACAGGTGACCTTTTCAGAGCTCTGGAGCTCCAGGGAGAGGCAGCCTGGGAAGTGTTCATGTGGTGCTTGACAAATGAAGGTGCTAAACGAGGGAAGCTCTGGAGAGCCAGGAGTGCTCCAGCCATGGAAGTCTGTCTCACCGGCATGGAAGATGTTTGCTTTGGCTCCCACGCTGAGGAACAGGGACAGGCTGGGGCAGGGGTCCAGGTGCAGCACTGGGAATGGAAAGGAGGCCAGGCTGGCAGCTCTCCCTGTCTCACTGTTCATAGCTCTGCTTACCAGGAGAGTTCAGAGGGGTTTGTCTGGCTTCATGCCTCTCCCCTGCAAGGTGGGGAACAGTTCTTCCCCCACCAGCACCATCCTGCACACTCCAAATTCCAACATCTGATTGCCCACAGGTGACACCCACTGCAGGGACACTGAGAGCCAGGTGCCAGAGCTATCTTCACACTGACGTTGGTGTGGAGCTTGTTCAGAGCCTGTGGTGATCACACAGCCTGCTTTGGAGTCTTCTGTTCCCTTCAGTCACCACTTTAACCCAGGAAGGGTGGAACAGTTCCCTTTCCTGTTGATAAACCTCATTTTTGTGCTGGAGCACACAACCCACACCGTAATCCATCTGCACCTCCCTCTGCACTTCCCTTGCCCAGGAGATCTTCCTGGAGAAGAGGAGGCTCAGAGGTGACCTTATTGCTCTCTACAAGTCCCTGAAGGGAGGTTGCAGACAGGTGGGGTCAATCTTTTCCACCAGGCAGCACTGACAGAACAAGAGGACACAGCCTCAGCTACGTCAGGGAAGGTTTAGGTTGGATATTGGGAAAAAAAAAATTCACCAAAATAATAAAGTACTGGATTTTTTTCCCCAAGGAGGTGGTGGAATCACCATCTCTGGATGTATTTAAAAAAAGACTGGACATGGAACTTGGTGCTATAGTTTAGTTGAGTGTTAGGGCATAGGTTGGACTTGATGATCTTAGAGATCTTCCAACCTCATTATTCTGTGATTTTGTGATCCCAGCTGGCCCCAGCCCCATCAGCACCATCCCCAGTGCATCTTGTGGCTGCTGATATGGGAATCTGGGCTAGAAAAGGGCTTCTGGAGCCAGGGATAACTGTGTGACCCCTGACTCACCATGGGGAACCATCCAGCTCCCGAGTCTGCCTCCCCTGATCCGTCAGGAAGAGTTTGCAACCCGACTGCTGCAGCCTGTGGGCCCTGCTCAGCCAGGCCTGAGCGTGGTGGATGCAGACACAGCTTTCTGCTGGCCGAGCTGGCAGGGCTGGGAGCAATGCCTGCTTGGATTGCACCCCACTGCAGCGCCGTGATTTGTACACGGTGACAAAATTGGGCTGGCTTTGGATTTGCAGCTCTAGGTAGCTCAGCTTCTTCTGCATCACTCGCTTCTGGGAATGGTCAAACAAGATGAGTTTTGGTTGAGCAGCTCATGTTTTCGAAAAGTTTTTCACGATGGAAAATGTGATTCATGGGTTGTGGATTTTCTGGCGAGATAAAAAGTTTGCAAACAGATCTGTTCAGCTCAAAATCTCTTCCTGGATTGCAGTTGTTCTAAAATAAAATCAGTCTATAAAATGTTCAACTCAAACTTCAAGGCATTTTTTCAGCAGAACTCCTTCTGCCCCTCCCCTGAAAGGCTCTCAATGACATATTTGGGGATATTTTTTTTCTTTAAACTAAAAAAAGCCACAACCAGTTTCTATGTTGGTTTTCCATGGAAGATGGGAAAAAAATGAGATTTTCTCACTGGCTCTAAATAAGATTCACCCAAATTTCCACTGCTGACCAAGGTGTGTAAGTACATCCTCTTCCCACATGTCCCATGCTGGATCCCACCTTGAGAGCCCAGAGATCCTTTGCTCAGAACTGAAAAGCTGCAGCCAATTCCTTCCTCCTTTCCCTTTCATTGTCTCTGCCTTTTGGGGTGTAGCCAGCACCAGAAGGAGAATGAAATAGAGTGAAAAAATCCATTTTGTTCCTTGCCAGCTCAGTTGGAACCAGGAAGCACTGGAAGTCTCCCAGCTAAGTCCAGTTTTGGAAGACCTCCAGCCCACTTTGTCGGGGCCTGAGGCTCCAGAGGTTCTGCAGAGTGGCTGAACTTCTGGGAAATGCCACATACAACCCAAAGACTTCAGCTGTGTGAGCAAAGCAGGGTTGATGGGAACTGGAACAGTGTACACCTAACTGGAAAAAAAAAAAAAAATTAGTCCAGAAGGTCTGAATTTATATATTGTTGTTGGTTCATGCTCAAGTTCATTTATGAGAATACTGATAAACATGATTATAAATGATTTTAGGGAAGTTGTGGTTGTCTCTGTTCTGAATTTGCTGGTGAAGAGGAGGAGGAACAGTGAGCAGGAGCACTGACAGGCTGACCTGGGCATTTATGCACCCTCAATCTGGATACCCACCAACCTTCAGACACAGATCTCCAATTAGCTCAAGACATGAGGCCAAGGATGCTCTTCTGGAGCCCAGGCTCCAAGTGTACTTCTGTCATTCCAAAATCCTTCATGTCCCAAAGCTCCCAGGAGCCACAGATGCTGTGCTGGTGCCAGGGACAGGCACAGAGCACACACAGACTCTTGGGAGGGACTGCAGGGAGTTTTGACTCCCCCAGCAGCCAGTTTTTATTCCCTGGCAATATTGCTGCACCGGGGAGTTAACAGAAGTTTGGGGTTTTGGCATTTTTGACTGCTGCCAGCTCCCACTGATTTTCTAATCATGGTTTGAATCCTTGCCCAGCCCAGCCAGGAAGGCTCTGGATCTGCCTCCACTGAGCAGTGAGACAGGAATTGAGCACAGGGGCCTGGAGGTGGCAAGGAATGGACAGCATGGGGACCTGATGGGAATTTTCCATCCTGTTGTGCCTGGCTTTCCTGCCCCCAGGAAGTCAGGCCACACTCCCACCTCCAGCCCCTGCAGCTGAGCTGTCCTTTAATGCCAGGATAACTTGTGGAAGCACTGGCTGCGCCTGGAATTGCCTCCCCACTGCCCAGGAGTGCAGCCCTGGGAGCAGTTGTTGTGTTGGAGCTCCAGGGTAAGCCTGTGCCAAGGCTGCCTCAGCAGAAATGTGTGGATCCAGGTGCCTGCCCTCCACTCCCACGGGAGACCTGCTCCCACTCCCTTCCTGTGGCCATGGAAACAAACAAAATCCTGCTCACCAGGCACTCTCCAGACTATTGATTCATTGGGAGATTTATGGCAGAGACCTGATCTCAGTGAAGGAGCTAAATCCAATTCACTAAGGAATTACAAGCCTGTCCGATCAATAATCTATTTATCTCCTTCACTTTGCCATCTTTAAACATTCCAACCCTGTCAAAAGAAATTGAAAGCTTTTTAAAAATAAAATTATTGGACTCTGGAATAGCTCTGCTAAGGCTTCTGGAAAGCATCTTAAATCCAGGAAGGATCCAGTTCAGATCCAGCACTTAGGAGAGATCTGTCACAGCTCCAGTGACTCGACAGCAATCCAGCAAAGCAGGCAGAGATGGCAGGGGATCCTGGCACTCAATGGGGAAAGAATCAGCCCAGGGGATCACAGGTGCATGGACATACAGTGTGCAGGAGACACTGATGCCCAAGGAAGGATCACACAGACTCTGCTGCTCTAGGGAGAGCCTAGGAGAGGCTGCTATACACGTGTGAGGGGCTCAGAGTGAACTATGAGACGACAGCCCCAGCTGGAAATGCCTTACAGAGACCCCTGGAGCTGCAGGCTGCATTTGTGCCTGACTTGAACACAACATGAAGCTGAGTTTAATCAGCACATGGCTTCAGAAGCAGCCATGGAGCCTCCCAAGGGCAGAGGTGGGCTCCATCCCAGAAATAATGTTGGTTTCCAGCTCTCGTGCAGGACTTCTAATGAATAGATCATAAAGTGTGGGAATCCAGAGCTTCGCTCTGGCTGCCCTGGGACCCTGGCAAGGAGTGAGGAACCCCCCTGGACAGAGCCCTCAGAGACACTGTCTGTGATCTCTGGCCATGGAAAAGAGTTTTCAATCTTACAGGATCAATTACCAGCTCTGAGTGTTTGATATGAGTCATAATTAAGTGTGGCACAGGTGCAAAAGTAAAATTTTAGGATTCTAGATTAGGGGTGCAAAGGGGAGAAGATGGAGGAAATTGGGTGTGCCTTGTCCTTTTTCTCCTTCTTCATGCCCTCCATGTCTCACTGTGGTGTTGGCATTTTTCTGTTGGTTCAGGCTGGGGACACACTGTCCAACGTAGGTGACAGATATTGGCACGTTCTTGTAAATCCAGCCCAGGGAGTTTCTGGTATTTAATGTTTGTCACATCCCACTGAGGGCAGAGCCCCACACGCTGCCCTGCAGGACAGAGCTGGGCAGGGCAGCAGAACATGTGAGAGATAAACAGAATAAACAACCTGGAAACCAGCACAGACCAATTATGGCTTCTGCTTTGGCAGCGGGGCTGACAGACAGAGACTTTCTACAATCTCAGAATCATCAATACCTCAGAGTCCAAGAATAAAGCAGTTTGTATGGAAGCAAACCCAGGTAGAGAGGAGAGAGGATGAACTGGGAGCCAGTGTAAAAGCAGGAGCAGGACCAGATCCTCTTTGAAGAAGAGGAGTTTCCATCTATTCCCAAGCTTTTCAGATAATTTATCTGACAGATGTAGGCCCTTACAAACACAGGAGGAACTGCAGGATCAGCTCACACACACGGACTGCCTTCACAGCATGAGCTCCTTGCCAAAGCAATATTTGTGCACATAATTAAGCCTTTCTTCAGACCAGCTCTTAAACAGAATATTATTTGCAGTCCCAGTGGGACTGATCCATATATTCTGCTGGCCAAAAGATGGGTTTTTCTTTTTGGTAGAGTACAACTGGGGAATCACAAGCACAGCTGCTGGAGAGCAAGCCTGACGTTCACACCTGGAGTCAGAAGTGTTTGGGGAAGGCAGAAGTTCTGCTGACATTAATGGTGTGATCCCCCACTGGTGCCTGTGGGGGTTCTTGGCCCTTGTGGATATTTTCTCCTAGACTGTCCCATTTTTAACAGGTTCATGTACCTATACTTCTGAAATGGGACTCCTGTGCTGAAGCTGGGAGGGACTGAAATTCTCAAGAGTGGGAGAGGGACCAGCTCCTCTCACTTCAGAGGTTAATGAATGAAGTCATCAGGATAATTAATGTTTTACTGATGAATTAGTCTCTCTCTGAAGCAGTTCTGCCTTTCCCTGTGCAGAGAGTCAGGGCCCTCTGGTGCTGTGACACATCCCTTGCTTTTCCTGCCTCTTGGAACAGGCTCCCGTGCATCTGCCCCTGCAGCAGGGGACTCGTGTTGCTGCGGGAGGGAAACCTCAGAGCCAAGAGCTGTGCTGCAGTTTGAGAGACTCCAGGCTGCCAGCTGCCAGGATTAAGCTTTTTTTCCAAACAGAATTAACACTTCCACTTCTGACTTGAAGCACCTTGGTCATCCCTGTCCTAAGCCTGTTTCATCACCACCCACCCAGCAGCTCTGCCAAAAGGCCACACTTTTCCTCTGAAGAACCATTTGTCCTTGTCCTTGAATCCCTCCTCCTTGAGATTTTTCGTCTTCTCCATCCCCCAGTTTTACTCCAGCCCTGCCCCTAAGTCTGTTTATTGATCCTAAGCCTGACTTGAATCACACTCCTTTTTTCAGGCCCTCTTTCTAAAGAGCACGACTGCAACACTTCACTAAAGAGCAAATGCCCTTGTTGTTCTCTTGTTATTGGAAGTGTGAAAAAGTGCGTGGTGACCATGCCAAAAAAACCAGTAACCTTTCAGTGGAGGTTTGTACAGCAGAGTGAAACATTGCAAAAAGCTGCTGTCACACAAGGACTTTCTCCCTTGGCTGCAGGCACATTTGAACTGTGATATCCAGGGGGTGGAAAGCTGAGAGTGATTTCACAACATTATTCCTGAAATAATCCTGCTAAAGTCAAGAGGGCTCCTTGAACAGAGCCCCTGGAGTCCTGCAGTGCACGGAGTCACAGCAACATCATCTCTGTGTCCCACACAGAGGTTGAGGTGAAGAAAAGGCTCCTCTCCCCTTTGGGGTGAATTTGGCACCTCTCAAGATCACAGGCTGTCATCCTGGCTTGGCACAAGGCATGAACCTCATCACTGAGAGTTTCTGGCAGACTATTTTAGGGAAAGAATTTTGTATTGACACCTCGGATGGGATGAAGATATCCTGTAAAAGTATGTGAGCCTTGGGTTTGCTGGTCAGTTCTTGTCAGAGAGGAGAAAGCAGAATCGAAAACTTGACCTTTTTAGTGAAAAATGAAAACTACAACATTTTGCTGTTTCACAGGGGGGAAAAGCGTAGAGGCAATTTAGAAATCTTGAAGTGTGGCAAAACAGGGCTGCCATCCTCACCCTGTACTCTGAAAAGCTGAGGGTTTGGAGGTCAGCTTCTCCCCTGACTCACCCTGCAAGCATTCTCCTCTGTCCCCAGTCCTCAAAATCCCCTTTCCTCACCTCCTGAGGTGTTTACAGCTGCCCCTTGGACAGGCCCTTCCTGGGACACCCATCCATTTCCTCCTCTCTGTGATTTATGGCCCAGCACTCCTGGGCACACCCTGCTGTGTTATATGGCACTGGTGTAATGCAGACTGCCCTCAGCCACAGAGGAAGCAAACACTGCTAATTTATGCCTGTCTTTTTATTTATTAATTTATTTTATTCCCCAGCATAATTCTGATTTTAACATTCCATCTACGCCACATCAATATCCTTTCACCGCCAGCAAGCGAAAACAAAAAGTAAATATTTCATTTCCCATTCCCTCCCCTCCTAAAGGGTTTTGCCAGAGCTGGCTCACCCGGCGTGGCCCGGGGTGAGACAAATGGGAAGCGACTGTGGGCTGCCACAGGGGTGCTTTATGGGGAGAGCAGTGCCCACAAGTGTCAGCTTTCCAGGATAGCTGCAACCTATTGGTGCATGAAGAGAACAAATGCAAACATCTCCTGTATCAGGTTAAATTACTGGCCTGAGCTAATCTGAGGCTCCAATTCATCGCTAATTTATCAGTCTGCTGATGCCGTTTGCTGCATGGAGCTCTATTCAGAGAGCATCCTGGAAAAGAGAATTAAAAAAAAAATTAGACACAGAGAGGAAGAAGAGTAACAAAACGTTATGCAGGAAGTATTAAAAGGCTAAAATAAATCTCTGGCCACGGGCAGTGACAAAATCTCTTGGCAGCTGAGGTATCCTGCTGGATCCAGGACATCTGCCACGAGTCTTTGCCCGACTGAGGAGCATCAAGATTCTCACAGAGCCTCACCCTGCTCCCCAGGCTGAGGTACGAGCTCTGTAGTCCAGGGTCCTTCTCACATCTCCCTAAAATTGTGGGTCAAGGGCAACCCACTTCACTGTCCCTGCATTTTGTTGGAGAGAGGTAGAAAGAGTGATTTTGCTGAAATTCCAGCTGAATCCAGGTCTTCTAAAGTTCTGGAAACACAGAATAACATTCCACTGATCCAGCTACCCCAGGAAAAGTTTTCACTTTTTCCTGGTCTGGAAGGAGATTTGAGGTTGCTGGGCAGACCCTTGACAGAGGAGACCTCTATGCACACACAGCCTGTGAATTATAAAACTACAGCGACTCAAAAATGTCATTGCACTGGGATTATACCATGGCCAGAGACTTCCTGCCCCCTGTGTGTGTCACTGTGCTGAGCAGTGCTGAAGAGGAGGTGACAAACCCTGATTCCTCCCTTCCCTGCTGAGCACAGAGCAAAAGCCAGAGTTTCCTCTGGAAATCGGGTTCCTGCTCTGGAGCTGCTTGAGATCATGATTTGTTTTCCTCCAAAAAGAACTGCTGCAAGACAAATCCCTCTCTGCAGAACACTGAAGTAGGTCACATTAGGCAGTGCTCTGGAGAGCCTGTCTGGCACTTCCCCATCAGCAGCAGGAACTGCTCTGCTCAGTTCTTTCCCTGTCCTCCCTCTCTCCCCCATCCCTCCTCTCCTTCCATTGCTCTAACTCTGCCAAAAGGGGACTCTGTGAAGGGGAAACATCTCAGGGAAAATCCATGCTCTGCTTTGGCAGCTGGAAGAATCAATGCTAACACAGCCCCTGCCTGCAGACAGCAGCTTCCACTGGCACAGCACCATCAGCCAGGCAAAATCCTGATGGGGTTTGAGCAGAGCAAGTCAGAGCCAGGCTGGGATGGAGCCCTGTGGGCCCCCAGGGAGCAGGAGTAGGGTATAAGGACTGTAATATAAGGTCAAACATTATTTAAGTGGCAGGCATCAGGCACTGGAGCATCCCGAGGGATTTTATTCACTGTTCTGCTGCTGGACAGACATGAAGGGTCCTCTGCTGCCCTTCCTCACACCTAAAGGATGATCCCATCTCCTCCCTGGGGGCACTCCCAGCTCCTGCAGCACCTCCAGCACTCCTGGTTTGTTTTCCAGCTGGGAGTGATCAGCACCTTCAGGCAGCTGCAGGGATGTTACACCCCAGACAGGCAGAATGAGTGTCACCTGAATACAGGTACTTGTTACTGCTATAAATCAGCTAAATACAGGTACTTGTTTCAATTTATAAATCAGCTGAATACAGGTACCTGTTTCAATTTATAAATTAGCTGAATACAGGTACTTGTTTCAGTTTATAATGCAGCACCCCCCAGCCCACAGGATGGGCAAATAAAGCAAAGTTTGTGTGATTAAATGATAAAATCTGCACATAACAGAGTAAGCTGGCCCAGGTATGGAGTTACAATTGGCCAGAAAAAAGCAACAGGAGATTTTTTTTTTTCCCTTTTCTTCCTTGGGCACTCTGCCGAGCTCAGGCAATAAACCCACTCTCCTCTCCCTGTAAAGGCTGTAACACATCAGAGACCCCCTGCAAACCTGCATCCAGCATTCCCATGGCATTCCTGATAACCAGAGGGTCACAGCAGGAGTATTTAGTGCTTAGAGCCAGAGGAGAGAGTGATCCCAGAGCCAGCAGCTCTCGGGCTCTCCAGTGGGACAGAGACACAAAAACCTCAGGATCTCCTGCCTGCAAGAGGGACCACAGCCCCAGCAGTGTGTCCTGCTCCCAGTAATCATCCAAAATCTATTTTGGGACTGTCTGGTCTTGAACAAGGCTCTGCAGCTCCAGCCCTCGAGGAAATGCAACCAGGATTATACTAACAAAGAGCAAATTGAACTCACTGGCTTGATGCTGTCTGAATTTTGAAAGAATTTAATTCTGGATGTTTAGGAAGCTTCTCTCTTGCAGATGAGTTGCATCCATTGCCAAATGTATGTCCTCTCAGAGAGAAAAATGAGGTTTATTTCTGTTACAAACCTACAGGACTTGTTTCAGTTTTACATATTTCCTTTCTAAATGGGAGCATTTTAGAGGAAAAGAAAATACTTCAAAAATCCTTCCCAAAAAAGTGACTCTGAAAATGTTTTGATCTGATTGATCCATCAAACAGTGGCTGAGGGAAAGGAAAAGATGACAGTTGCTCCTTTTGTTGCATGCTGTTCTGATTAGCCTCAAAGAAGAGGCTCCCTCTCACCCCTGGCCCTCCACGTAGGGAATGCACAGAGCTTTGTAGGCTCCACTGAGGACACCTCATGTGGGAGCAGATCTCCTGCTGCTGGAAGGAAAAGATTTCTTTTTTTGCCCAGGAATGTTTGGAGAACCATGGTTGGATTTAAATTCAGAGTAAAAATAATAATAATAATTAAGAGAAGGTTTAAGAGGTTTTTCCAAAAGTGTTCAAAGGTAACTCTGTGCATCTCTTTTCCTGAGGATGGGGGTATCTGTTCCATATCAACCCTGGATGGATGGATGGAAAGGATTTTTCTTTGATTCTTTTTCTTTTTTGTGCCTCCTCTATCCCCAGCCCTCCACTCCCACCCAGGAGCAGAGGGTGATTTGTTTACTGGCAGCAATGAAACCCACTTAGTGATAAAGTCCATGGCTAAAGCCTGTGGACATCAGGGCAGCCTTAATGAAATTTCTGTGCCTGAAACATATTAGTAGGCACGAGCTGAGACTGGAAAAAAGATTAGACTGCTGAAGAGCTGGCAGAGCTGGCAGAGATGGAGCTTTCAGTGTGAAAATCAGCAGAAAAAGGAGCCAGACTCATAAGGGGCTGCTCTGGCTGTGCTAACATCCTGTCTGCCTGAGCCCCATGCTCATGCCTGTCCTTTTCCCAAATCCTTTCTGATCTCCAGCCCTCCCTGTGGGCCTGCAGAGCTCTCACATCTCCCCGTCCTCGCTGGCCTGCACCAGGGCTGGCAGAGAGGAGGAGCTCCTGTGATGGTCAGGGCAATAACCTGCTGGCTGTTTGGTCAGGCAGAGGAGCCAAGGCTCTGGGAGCTCTGCAGAGATCTAGATTCCCTTAAAGGCGAAGCCTGGGTGCTTTTCCTTGATTTCCATTCCAGGTGTGTCCTGGATCCCTGGGAGTACCCAAAGCCAGCCTGGACAGGGCTGGGAGCATCCTGGGTTAATGGGAGCTGTCCCTGCCCATGGCAAGGGTGGAATGGATGAGCTTTGAGGTCCCTTCCAACCCAAACCATTCTGAGATAGTGATTTGCACAATTTCCCTGTGCCTTGAAATGTGGCCATCAGTCATAGCATTGAAAAACCCTGTTTCCTTTCCTTAAAAAGCAATGAATAATTATCAAACCATAGCAGGATTGTTCCTTCAGTTGCTCTGTTTTTCTTTAATTCCAGCATAAGCTGGCTCTGACTGTCTCCCAGAAGACAAACGTTTGACTTTTCTGCTGTACCCTTTCAGATGCGTTACAGACCTGTGATCTTGTCTGTGCTCTTAATGGCTTTGTCAAGAGATCATTTCTGCTCAAGCCTTGTTAGTCTTAATAAAGATTAAATAAAGTCATAAATACATTTGTGGTTTTCTTTTTGCTGGGCTGTAATTTGACTAACAAGTTAAATTAATTTGGAAGCTAATAATTATTTGGTTAGAAGTCGAAGGAAGGAAGTTTAAGTTGAAAATGGACTTTTCATGGGAAGAAAAGGGATACCAGTTTTTAGAAATATAAACTGAATGTGAGAAACAGGATGAGTGACATTTTGAAAATCCTTTCTCATTAACTGGCTTTAGCTTTCCGTATATGTCATTTTTATCCCCATTTGTAAAGCTAGTATTTCTTTCTGTCACAGCTGTTGGGCAGACAAATCCATGAAGCAGGAAAATGTTGGTGAGGGAGTTACAAAAGCAGGGAGATCATCGCAAAGATAACTGTCCATTTCCAAATCTTGAATCCCAGAATGAGTTACTTTCCCCTGTGATCTCCAAATTCACATTCTGGAAAACAATGTTCCTGCTGTGCCACTGCAGACCATCTTGTGATCTAAATGGAGAGAGTGTTTTGGCACTCTGTTTTCATTTGTTAATTGACTCCTCTCTTGCTTAAGATAGGAATTGGAGTAGTTTGTGATAAATGGATTACACAGCGCTCTTTGTTTCAGCACAAAGCCTGTGAAATAAATTCAAATTCCTCCCCACACCACCAGCAGCAGTGCAGCAGGTAAATGTGCACAGGGAGCTGAGAGTCCTTTCCTCTCCATCACTGGTGTTTAACACCATAATTACCTAAAAAAGTGAATAAAAAACTCATGGAGCACAGTCCAGAATCCATCACTGCTTTTCCTGCATGATTCACAGTAACTCAGCCCCTATGAAGGCTCACTGAAGTCCCTCACTCCCACATCCTTTGCACATCAGATCTGGCTTCAGCAGGAAGGTGGAGAGTCTCCAGTTTCTGCACAGTGCCCAGGATCTTGTCTGGAAGGGAGAATTTACTGGTGGGACACATCTCCACACCCAATCTGGTGAATGGGACTGAAGGTCTCCCTTTTCCCAAGGGAAGAGGTCTCAAAGGCTTTTTCAAACAAAAAGAGAGTGCCTTGCACAAAGCTCTGGCCCTCACTCCCAAGTGTGACTGCCAAAGAGTCCTTTGGATTCTCTAAACTTGACCAGAAATTCCCATTCTTTGGTCCTGCTGACAGGTCTCCTGTTTCAGCACTGGTGTTTTAGATCCAAGCTCCAAAACACATTGTTCAGTTCATTTCATGTGCTTCAAAATTAAACAGCTCTGTGCCTGACTCTTTCCTTTTCTCTGGTTCTGACCCTCAGGAACCAGAAGGTCCTGGCAAACTCTGGTGCAGTTCCATATGGTTGTTTTGTGGCTCCCTCTGCTCTTTGGAGGGGAAGGAAGTCACATTCTTGCTCCCACCCAGGCTCCATTGCCAGGCTCTGATCTTCCAAATTATCACCCTGCAAAGAGACCTTTAGCAGGTCTGATTGTCCCCTCTGCTGGAGCTCCAGCCAGCATTGCTTCAGTGTCAGAGCTTGAACTCTGCACTTTTCTGCCTCCTCACTAGGATCTTTCTGCTTCTTATTTGCTCCTTCCCCTCACTCCCCATCCCTCCCCTCTCTTTCAACTCACTCCATCACCAGCACATTTTCACTCAGGAGGATCTCTCCGATGGGTTTTATTGCCAGCCCACGTTGTCCTGACATGAAAAGCTAATTAAAAAGGAGACGACTTCTTCTTCAGAGGGGATTGAAGACTGCAGCCATAGTCTCAGTTTTTATGTGGGATCAGAAATTGCCAGAAAACCATAAATCATAAGAACTGGAGCTGATTTGCAACAGCAACACATTTGAATTTGGCTTGTACTGAACAAGAGCCCTTCTCAGTGATCCCACTGGGTAGTGGGAACCAGTCTTGGAGAGGGACTGACAGATGTGAGGGGCAAAAGAAGGGCTGAGGTTGTGCCCCACTCCACCTTACAGCCTCTCCTCAGAGAAGCTGTATCCTAAAGAGTCAAACACATTCTGCTTTTTCACCATGCTACTCATTGTTTTAACTCCACCAAAGCCTGAGTTCATGGGAAAAGAAGTTTCCCCATTGCTGGGCATATTTCCAACTCCGACTTCAATAAGTCTTTGTAAAAAACCAACAACAACAAATCCATCTCCAAATAAACTTTGCAGAACAAATAAACAAGGAAAGTCCTTGTTGGTTCCACCAATGACTGCACAGGACTGATGGAGAGATGAGACAGTGCTGCAGCTCCCTGAGGGATGGCTGATGTGACAGCTTAAGCAAGGCAGGAGGAAGCAGAAGTGGTGTTGAGAAAAAAGAGAGAGGTTTCTGCACATAGGAGGGGGCCTCATGTCAGCGCTCAGACTTGCCCTTGCCAACAGAAAAGGAGATGCAAGAGCCCTGGAGCTCTCAGCTCACACCAGAGCAGAACTGCAGGGCTGTGAAACCCCTGAGGACAGAAGGATGAGACTTGCCTGCAAACAGCTTCACTGCACCCCTTGGAGCCTGGGTGAAGGTGGAAGAGCTTCAGAAGGTGCCATCTGGCTGCTCTGGCACTTGAGTTGGCACTGAAATTCAGGGGAAACTTAGGCAAAGTCTCAGGCACCACCTTCTCCCTCCTGCCACGTTCACCCCACAGCTGAGCCTGGGGAACAAGCCCTGGGCCCTGCTGACCCATTTCCCTCCCTGCAGCTGATCCCAGGCACGCCAGGGAAGTGGTTTGGCCCCTAAATGAATTCTGCCTGTGGTACCCAAAGCCCTGAGAAGCTGTAATTTGTCATTCACCACAGCTGCTGCTGCAGACACAAAGCCTGGCCCACAGGCTCAGCTGAGCCTTCTCCCCTTCTCCTGGGATCTCTCCATCCCTTTCCTCTCTCAAGTACCTGAAGTTAAAATAAAAATGGTAGGAACAAACACTGGGGAAAAATACCTCTATTCAGATCAATGGATTTCATTTTTACAGCAGTCTTAAAAGTTTCCTTTTTCTTTAACAACATTTGTTTTGATTTTCTTTTGGTTTTCATCATAATAAAGTTACAACCTGAAACAAGGGGATAAAAAACCAACTTTCAAGCAGGGTTTTTCTTAGTTTCTCTTCTCACTTAAAGCTGCCGCAATATTTAGAGTTGCTACAATGAGGAAAAATTGCCCTTTTATTCTCACAAAAAGCCTGTTTCAAAGAATCAGCATTTTCCAATGAAAAATGGTTTGTTGAAATTTCCTAACAAGTGCTTTTCCTGAGAGCACTGAGCTTAGTCCTGCTAATGCTTCCTTTCCATGTGGAGGGTGTGGATCCCCCTCAGCCCCACAGGAGATGTTGGTGGCTATCAGGTCAGATAAAGTCTACATGAAATTTGGAGCAGGACTTTTATACTGGACTTATCATTTCTGGAGAATTCTGCAGATGTAACCTATTGTTGTAATTTTTTTTCACTTTTTCCCCTTTCCTGAGCATTATTTTTTACCTCCATCATGACCAGCTCCAGCAGTGGAGACAGCTCTGTGTCCCAAATCCCAGCAGGGATGCTGTGCTCCCGCAGCACGTTTCTCCTGCAGACACGAGTTATCCTCCTGGGTGTAGGGTGGAATAGACACCCCCCTCTTTCTCCCAGCTCTGGCAAGAGCCTGGACATGGTCAGGCTTTACCAAAACAAAGTGCAGACCTGTCCTTGAGGCTGTGAGGGTCACTCTACTACTGCTGTGGTAGAGTGGGAGCTCCTAACTCCAGCTAAAATTCTCCCTTTGGGGGTTTGGATAAGCTTGGAGTGGCCAGGCCACACCTTTCCTGCAGGATGATCAATACCACAGTCCATTTTAAAGTGCTGGAGTGTGGGAAAGGATGGGATAGAATGCCTGGAACAGCCTCTCTCCCCTGCCCAGGCCCTGCCTCCTGCCTCCACGAGCGGCTGCTGGCAGAAGATGGAGCCAATCTGCAAAATGAGCATCTCCATGGAGATAAGCTGGGAGCACAAGAAGGTCAGAGCCAAAGCGTCAGGAGCAGCAGAGGAGTTCTTCAAACTCCATTTCCTTCCAGAGAAATCACTTGATGGAGATTTGTTGAACGTGACACCTGGCTGCCTCGCGTTGCCGGCTCCAACGAGGAGACAAAAGAGCGAGCTAATTGTTTCCAATGCGTTCAGGTTTAATATGGGGTGGTTTTAATTAGGGCTGGAAAGGGAAAGGGAATCAATTACCTCTCACAGGGGCAGGCACTGCTGGCAGGTGATGCTGTGTGGAGAAAATAACTGTGGCAGGATGCTGAGGCTCCCTGAAGGGAAAGGCTGGGGTGCTCCCTGGGGAGTCCTGCGCTCCAGATGCTCTTGGTGGCTCCAAGGAAGCTTGACAAGAAGTGACACTGTGACACCATCCACAAGGACAAGAGCAGGGGGAAATGTTGCTGAACCACCCTGCCTTGGGGTTGTCCTTGTGCCTGGGGAAACTCTACAACCCCTTATCACTCCCTACAACTCCCTGGAAGGTGGTTGTAACCAGGTAGGGGTTGGTCTCTTCTCCCAGGCAACAACTGACAGAATGAGAGGACACGGTCTTAAGCTGTGCCAAGGGAAGTTTAGGTTAGATGTTAGGAAGAAATTCTCCACTGAAACAGCGATTGGGCATTGGAATCATCTGCCCAGGGAGGTGGTGGAGTCACCATCCCTGGATGTGTTTAAAAAAAGCCTGGATGTGGCACTGGGTGCCAGGGTTTAGTTGATGAGGAGGGGTTAAAAAAGCCTGGATGTGGCACTCAGTTTAGTTTAGTTGATGAAGAGGTGTTAGGTCATAGGTGAGATTTGATGATCTCAAAAGTCTTTACAACCTAGTTCATCCTGGCATTCTGTGATCCTTTGGGATCATCTGCTCTGGAGAAGGAGATAAAGCCACTTTCCAGAGAGCTCTGTGAACATCCCTTCCCACAGCTCTGGTGGGATCTAGTCCCCCTCAAGACACCCTATTGAGCAGGACTGGGGTAGCCCATTAACTACTGTGTGCTAGGTGCTTGGTGCCCTGTCCTGGGGGAGAGGGAAACAAAGGCACTTTCATGGATGGGATGCAGATCTCTGGAGAATTCTGTGCTTGTAGTTCCATGCCAGGGATCTGGAATTGAAGGGCTGCCAGTGAGCAAACACAGCAATCCCAAGGACTCTCAGAGAAGCAAATCCCCATGGCACAGCATAGAGACGAGCACACAGACCGAGGAGCTGCTGCTGCTGAAATCTTATGTTCAGATTGTTCAGCAGAGTGAAACTGAGGTCTCCAAGTAGCTCAATTTCATGCCTTTAATGAGAATTATATTTCCTAAAGGAAGCAGCCAAAGTCCTTCTATTCAGTGTAATATTTTGCAAAAGCAGACGGGTCTCAGGATCCTGCATTCTCAGAACCCTCAGACTCAGTCTTTGCCAGGCAGAAATCACAGCTCCTCCAGGTTCTTCAGCAGGACACTTTGGGAAGGGTTGAATTTATTCTCCTTGGTTCTGAGTGACTTCAGTGCCTGTTGACATCCACACTGCAGAGATTTCTCTGTCCCTAAGGGGACCAATTCAGCTGGCTGAAAATAATATCAGTAGCACCATCTGAGGGGCCCTACAGCATCCTAACACGTGCATGGTATCCCTACAGCTATCTGGGGTACTTGATGTTCCCCAAAATGTACTGGACACCTCTTCTTAGCCAGCTGAAAACAGCCAGTGCTTGGCCAGTTGGGTGGATGTTTGAAGCAAAAAACTTGTTCAGTTATTATGCAGGACAAGGGCTGTACAATGCTGCAGTTTGAGGACAGAAATGATCCCCTAGAATTAATCTGGGATATTTTGATTTTGAAGTTGGAGCTACTGTAAAGCCAGAAAGAATAAAATATAAACAGTATCCATTAAAATAAAATGTGAGTACCAATTGGATGCTAAAGAAATAGATCCAATGGTCAAATTTACCTTAAACATTTAAGATTGACCTCAGGGCTTCACTGACAAGAAGAATTGAATTCTTTTTCACTTTGTGTCTTTCTATTTTTTCATATTTTGTCAATGAATCTCTGGAAGATGCTGTTTATGGATAAAATGCAGAATGGTTCTTGAAAGATTTATTAATCAGAACTGCCAAATTCATAATTACGTTCTGGGCATGGAAATTGTTTGGCCTTACCAAATAAATGAGAATAACCACTGATTATTGTTTTTGGAGAAAGGAGTAGCTGGTAATAAGGAAGGAAACATGCACATATGAGAAAGAGAAAGATAATATAAATGGCCAGAGATGTGTTCATGGAGAAGTTTGAGTGGTCAGATGACTCATTTGTCTGAAAAAAGAAACATAATTTTCATATTATGAGGCACTCAAGCAGTCAGTAGTGCTTTCACTCCAGCACGAGGGATTGGCTTCATTTGTTTCCCTCATCCTCTTCTGCCACTGTCTTTTTATGGAGTAAAGGTGGCTGGATTTTACCTCTGTTCACTTTAGTTCAAAAATATGAGCTCCTGTTCAGCAGAAATGACTGACATTTAATGCCAGTTAGAAACTTGTAAAGACCTCGAGTTTTTAAACTTTTTCTACTTCTGGGTCAGAACAGCCACACCTGATACACAGATGCGGCCCTGCAAGTTTTTTAGGAGTTTTAGGAGCGTTTTATACTGGCTCTGAAGTTTTTGGAAGGTGTCAAAACATGTCAACTTGCCATTGGAAACTCACCACACTCAAAAAATCCAGCCAGCTGTTCCAGCAAACCTCATCCACAGGTATGGGACAGCCAGCCTGGAGTGCAAAAAGTGTCACAGCCTTCAAAAAGGAAGGTCTTTGTGCCCACTGCTTTTTAAATATGGGAATGGACATTTGTCCTTATTGCCATGCTGTCCCAGGTGCTGCAGCCCCCAGCCCTTGGCTCTCTGCTCCTGCAGGACCCTGCAGTGCTCCAATGGGAGCAGGGTTAAACTCTCAGGCTGCTGACTTGGGGATTCTTCTCTTTCCCACTTCCCAGCTTCTGCAGATTTTCCCCCTCCTCTCTTCCTGTGATGATTTATGGGGGGAAAGTACAATTCTAAAATGAATAATTGATATTCTTTCAAAGCTATCTCCTTTACTCTACTTGTTCTCTTAATTTACTCGGTTTATAGCAACTGATGACAGAAGCCTATTGTTTTGCTGAAACATTAACTTCACAAAGTCATTCTGCTCCCATCTGCAGCACTAAAATTAATGATTCCCTCTGCAACATCTGTTTAATTAACTATCGGCACCATAGAAGAGGCATCCAAATACCCCAGCGACTAAATCAGCCTCAAATTAGGGAAATACGATGTTAAATTGTATCAGAGAGAAGCCGAGATTATCCTTTGGAGTACTGACACTCATTAGCCACCAGCCACCCCATGTATCTTCTCCATGAAGAAGTGTCAGCAGCTCTTAGCCATAAAGTTTTCATTTAAGGGCTGTAGTCACAGGGAGGAGGAGGGGGTGGAGGGGTGGGAGCCAGCTGAAACCAGTGCTCCATCATCTGTGCTGAGGGATCTGCTGCTGGGATGAAAGATAAAGGTGAAACTGTGCTGCCACTGAGCGTTGCCATCGTGCTCTTGGAGGCTCGTGCCAGCTTCCCAAATGCCCCACCATTCCCTGCAAAGGCAGCAGGACTCACTGGAAAAGCTGCCACTGAGAGCAGGAATCTCCAGGGATGCTGCTGGAGGCTCCTGGCTACCCAGGAAGAGAGAGGAAGGAGAAGGCAGCTCTAAGGGAGGACAAGAGATTTGGATTTTGAGTTTCTGAGGTCCCCTAGGGGAAAAATTTTCCTGGCAGACGCCACTGCTGATGTAGCTGCATGGCCAAATTTGTATGGGCAAGGCACAAAATAAGGGGCCAATCCAAGAGTTTTTGGGGAGGATTTTTTGACTCTTTTTTCCCTACTTTGAACTCCCCCTTATGTTGCCGTGGCAACAAATGCAGCGTGAAATTGCAAGTTTGCAAAACACACTCAGTCAGCAGCGGCAGCAGAAAAGCAGCTCCAGCAAAGGGAAGGGAACAGCAAAAGGTGGGAGATGGGCAGGGAGGGGACCTGGATCCCACCACTGCCAGGGGAGAGGGAGAGGGAGAGGGAGAGGGAGAGGGAGAGGGAGAGGGAGAGGGCTGGGTGGCTGTGGAAGGGCAGGGTGGGCAGGGGAGGGAGGGTGGCACTAAAAGGGAGGTGTTAGGTGTAGCTCACATTTCTGCTCTGTAGTTATTAAAATACACATCTCCACCCACACAGTCTGCTGCCTATCCAGAGGTGTTACCTCGGATGAACTCTCTCCAAAAAGGGAACCCTCCGGGGATTTTCATCACTTCCCAGCAAACTTGGGAAGTGTAAGGTTGTTCACTTTAAAGAATGAAGCTGAACTCCTGGAAGCACTGAAATAACTCAGGTTATTCTCTGTGCATGAGCTCAGGTCAGGAAAGTGCATCCACTGAGTCCTCTAGGGTGAGATTTTTCAAAAGCACACCAAACCTGAGGCTCAGTGCTCACAAGGGCCAGATTTTCATCAGAGCTCAGTTTCCATTTAGGCAGCTAATGAATCTTTGCAAACACCTCAAAGTATCTAAACTGCATCTGCAACTGTGACGTTGCCCTGAAGAATGGCTATGGCTAAACTCAAACTTCAGTTTAAAAATCCATTCACTCCCTCTTTGGAAGAGTGTCTGCTGCCTTTCTTGGCAAAACCAAAATTTCTGCTTGCTGTTTTTTGGCTTAAAGAATCAATGTACATCAGAAAGTCTGGTCTGAAATCTCAATCTTTACATTGCCCTCAAATCAAATATAAACTTAAGTACCAGGGAAAAGTAGAATTTAGCTCCTTTAAACCCTTATGAGCAATTCAAAGGCAACGTGTCGGCACACTGGGCACGTCTACAAATTATGAATAAATTTCAAGTGGAGTAAGGAAAAACAGGATAAATGAGGCTGCTGTGAGACAACAAGCAGAAATACCACTCTTGATTCAAGAGGAGCTGAAGTCAATAGACATTATTACTCTCATACAAGATCTGTGTCACCCTCAGTCTTCACTTACAATAAACAGATTTGCACCCCTTCCTTCTCATCTTTTCCCAAAGATTCTTGTTGTCTCTGTGCCTTGATATTGTCTCTCAGTGGACAACACCAACCCCACCAATAATTCAGGGTTTTCAAAGGTTCCTTTCCACAATCCTTCATTCTCTTCTTTCCCAGCAAAGATGCAGTTGTTGATTTGGCTTAGTGCAAGGACAGCCATGGGTTTTGTGTCTCCATGGAAGAAACTCCTGAACATTTCTTTTAATGAATGCTCAAAGTGGATTTGTCAAACCTTATTCAAGTTTAAGACAAGTCTATATAATTCATGCAAGAATGTTTAAGACCGTTACAAGAAGTTTTGTCTTGTTTGCTTTAAAAGTTAATTCAAACTAACACGCTCAGGCATCCCTTTGTAGCCGTGTCCTGTGGATGCTTCTTGCTCAGGACAGAATTTCAGATGACTGACCCATTAATAAAACCCTGTCTTGCTGAAAGAGGCTCCTGTGTGGCTCCAGCAGGAGGAAGAGTTTCTTCCCATGTGACAAATTGTGAGATGCCCACACTCCAACACGCAGGGAAGCAGAGCCAGGAACTGCTTTCCCAGTGCTCATGTGCTGAGGTTATTGGCAGAACTCTACTGACAGAGCATGTAGAGGATGTACCAAACCACATTTAAAAGTGTGACATGAAATTCAAAAGCAGCCAGGGGAATTACAATGCTCTGGAGCAGGATAAGATGCTAAAGGAGCATGAAACACATGCTATGCTTAATGTGATTTTTTTTTTTTTATAAGACTCTTTCCTTTCCAAGCTTGCCGAGGAGTACATGGAGCTGTCAGAGTACAACCTCAGACATGAGCAGCCATGGCAGGAATGGTGAGATGGATCCAAAGGCAGAACCAGGCCAGTTTATGTCTCTCCTGGATAAGGGAGTCAGGTGAGCACAACACACAGGAACCACTCCACATACAGAGAGATGAAGAACCAAAGTGTTATTCCATTCTACAACCCTGGATATTACTGATAATGCAGTGAGAAGCAAGATAAGGAGGTTGAAGGCTCCAGAGAGTGTCCCTGGAATAACCAGTGCTGGGAAATGAGGGATCAATATTTATTTGGTAAAATGGCACATGGCTCTGAAACTCAGGGCCTAGATTGTCAGTGACTGGGTCTGCACACACAGCCAGAAGAGCAAAGGCACTGCCATGTTGTATTTATTATTTTAAACAGATTGGTTGAAATAATAGTTGCAGAAGATATAAGAGGAAAAGGTATCCCAGGACTGCATAACAGATCAGTGCCAGAGCTGGGAATTGATTCCTGAGACTCGCAGTCCTCAGCCCATTATTACAAAACCCATTGAACACGAGGAGTCTCTCTCTTTGCTATTATCCTGAAGGTTTGGGTTTATGTATTTATTATTTACCAAACACAGAGGAATGACAAACAGAATGAGAAACACAGGGCACTCAAAAAAACCTCATAAAGTCCTTTTCATATCTTTAATCAATCATGACTAGTGTGTCTCCCATCCATTTTTTTTTCAGTTTAAAATAGAATAAATATGTCCTTTCACATCATAATCTGTCTCCAGGCAGCTGTGCTCCTTACATCAGCACAATGACCCAAACTGCAGGGCTGTATTAACAGATACCATCTAGGCTTTAATGGAGTTCAGCCACTGGGATTAGCTCCCTGGAATGGAGTTTGGGCTGTCAGGCACTGCACACAACTGTGAGCACATTACAAGTTATAGGCATCAATTCTTTCTAAGTGAGAAGCCATTCCAAAGTCAAAACACTTCAGGCCTAATAACAGGAAATTATTTTGATGGATCCCCTTCAATGGGTAAAAAAAAAAATAAAAAAGAGATGAGGAGAGAGGGTCAGGCATCTGATCAAAACAAAATCATATCTGTGGCAGGGAGGGAACAAATTGTGGAAACGTAGGGTGGAATGAGAAAATTTTGCAAGCTACATTTGAAAGGAGAAAGGGAAATTTTGTTTCCCTGTTTGGGTCAATGTCTACCAGACACATCAGTCTGATCCAGCAGACACTTCTCTAAGAATCCTGAAAAGTCCCTTGCAGCTCCTTATAGTGTTTTTCCAAATGGAGTCAGGAGTTAGTTTTCATAGAAGCATAGAATAATAAACTGATTTGTGCTGGAGGGGACCTTAAAGCTCATCTCATCCCACCCTCTGCCATGGTCAGGGACACCTTCCACTATCCCAGGCTGCCCTGTCCAACCTGGCCTTGGACACTTCTAGGGACAGGGCAGCCAGAACTCCTCTGGGTAGGACCTCACCACCTTTTTTTCCCCTTAGCTTTCGTATTTCAAGGATGTCCAATATGGGCATCCTTAACAGGACCCAGCTTTTCAGACAAGACACTCAGTGCTTCATGAAAAGCAGGTCCTTTCTAAAAGTGTCTGTGCTCAAGTACACACTGGGACTGCACTCTCCAAAAGTGTTCAGCATCTGAAAATATTGTCCATTTGCCCCTTTAATCCCTATCAATGATCCAGGGCTAGAAAACCCCAGAGAAGAGGAAGGGTCAGAGTTCCAGTGATGAACACTGACAAGCTGAGTCACTGGTGAGATGCATCCTATAATCCATCATTTTTAAACCTCTCTTGTCCAAGAGCTTTCTGTGGTGTCGAGCTGAGTCATTTCTGCCCATGAAACAGGGAGGAAGGGAGGAGAACATTATTTTATCTCCCAGCACTGTGGCCATGCGCCAATCCTGCTGCTGCCCCGTTTTCTCTACATCTGTCCCACACATCCCCAACATGTGCATTGGCCAAGCCACCATGTGACATCCTTGAGAGAACAAAACTTCCCCAAACCAGCAGAAGAGTTCCCTAAGGAAAAGGGACTGAAAACAAATTGAAAGCAGGATAGACAAACCAAAAAGCAGATTTTCCTTTTAGCATGTTTGTGGAAGAGGAGGGGAAGGAAATCCCTTTTGGGCAGAAACCTGCACTACCATTGGATTTCCAGCTCAAGTCACAAGCCCAGGGAAAAAAACAGCTCTTCACCAGCAGTCAGGAGGGACTGCAAACACAACAAAGCATCTTGTAGGCAAACAGCACAGGGAGTCATCAGGGACTGCCTCATTAGTCACACAGCGTTTGCACATGCTGATGGCTGAAGGCAAAATACGACCTTAAGTTCCATTATCACACCAAACAATGCCAGTGCAAGAGGGGAACAAGGCAGAGCAAGTGTGCTGCAGGAGATGTGAAAGGCAGGGCTTTGATGGTGCGGCTGCAAATGGGGATGTCCTTGGTTGTCATCTCTAACAGGGTGGTGGCTCAGAGTTGGGATGGTGCCAAGTACTGGAGAAAGGCACTCTGGAATAAACATGGCCTTCTCTAAAGAGCTTTCACTCAAAATATCTAAAATCTCCCAGGGGGTGAATATCATCAACAGACAAGACAGACCAAGGAGGAGTGTAATGATACCAGAGTTGTTGGATATCCAATTATTCATGAAAAAGTCAAAGCAGAAACTATGACAGACTATGGAGGGAGGGGAGTGTTTCACACAGAGCAAAGCATCCAGTCCACTGAGAACTGAGAGTGCTCTCAAAGTCCCTGAAAATACTCTCCACACCCACTGAAGGTGATATTTGTCTTCACACGGGGGTGAGCCCTGAGTACTGTGGTATTCAGAAAAGAGAGTGTGACTGAAGTGCTGGGAAAAGCTGGGTGCTGAAAATCTTCATAAAGATCAACTTCATGGGCAACTCTGCTGTCTTTTTCTGGTTTCACATATCACCTGGATAAGTCTTTCTTCCAGCACTCAGAAAGAAATGAGGGTGCTAAACTTCCTATGGCTTTCCATGAGATGACCCAAACTTGTTTTCTTTTTGCCTGAGGAAAACAAGGATACTTTTTATATTTGAAATCCGATTTAGAGTAAGATTTCTTGAAGGAAGCAAGATTGCTAGATCAGGAGAGTTTGGGTCTGTTGATTAGATCAGCAGAGCTCTGTTTAAGCCTCTGAGGGTTGCAGATGTGAAGTCCTCTAACACACATTCAGCCCCTACATTTTCTTCCTTAAGACTACATGCATCAATATAATAAAGAGAGACATTATAAAGAGAGGTTTAATCTCACAGAGTGAATCCCTAAGTTCCAAGGACAGATTTGTAAAGACTTCTTGAAAGTTTTCTCATCAGTAACATTTGCATGTCTCTTCTTCTGGGTCTTGGCATATTTAACATCTCTTTTGAGAGCTTGGAACATAGGAAGAACAGATTTAATGGGAAGCAGCAGCCTCCTGCTTCCAGGAAGATATTGTTAGGGTTGGCTCAAATGAAGAAGGATCATCAGCATGTTCTCAGAGCTTCTTGCTGTGGCACTGAGGAAGATTTAGCACATTTGGATATCCATTTCCTTCCCTGCTCTAATCTTAACACCCACCTCCTGCATGCTAAATGAACATCCCAGCACTTCATAATGGAGACAGGAAATTAATTCCTCATAAAGGGCTTTTTTTTTTTCTTCCAACCCCTCTTATTAAGACTCCTCAGCCCTGTCAACAGCCAACTGAGCTTCCACAAGTCATAAAAGTGTATTTCTGCAGTCTCATTTCCTCAAGTCTCCTGCTTGATGGATTATGCCCATTAGTAACCTTCAGATTGGAAGAGCAACAGCTGGGATTCACATGACCTTGTTGGGTGGTGTAACCCTGACCTTTAGCAAAGGCACTGTGAAAAATAAAAATCAGATAAAAAAGACCCTCCCTGGTCTTGCTGACCAAGGATTCCCATGGGAATCTTCACAGCTGGACCAGCCCCCTGAACAACACCAGAA
Organism: Lonchura striata; assembly: GCF_050655825.1. Classification (NCBI taxonomy): domain Eukaryota; kingdom Metazoa; phylum Chordata; class Aves; order Passeriformes; family Estrildidae; genus Lonchura; species Lonchura striata. Next base: position 5,007,314 of record NC_140719.1, on the reverse strand, counting down.
ACCAAGTCTGTGATCCTGGAGTCTGGTATAACTTTTATCATTTCCACATCTTTAGCACCCACTAAAGGCATGCATCCATGTTTTCAGGATACATGATATCCAGAACCAGGTTTTAAAAGGAAAAAGTCCATGGAGTTGTCTAAAACTAATCTTTCCTTAACATATAAATTAACCAAGAAGTGTAAATCCCCTATATTTTTAATCACAATTTTTCTCTCCAACCCATTATCTATTTGGATTTTTTTTTTTTGGTGGATGTGACTAATCTTTAATTTTAAAGAATATAATTTGCGATCATTAAATAGATCAAGCTGCATCAAAATGACAGATCTGGTTTACAATTGTGCTGTTTCACCCAGGCTTGAGCTCAGCAGTGTCGGACAAGTGGAGATGATGTTTAGTGAGATGGATGCAAAAACAGCAGGCAAGATTCTTGTGAAATGAAAATGGATCATCTCCATCTGATATGGATTTGGAAGCAAACAGGGTGATAATTTGGAGCTGATATCAGAACCTGGAGGGCAGTGGAAAAGAAACATACTGTCCCCAATTTTGGTAGAACCCTTAAAAAATGTAATTCATGTAATTCTCAAAAAATAAAAGCACAGGACCAATTCAATGCTCTCAAAACTAAGGAAAATATCCCAGGAACACAATGTTTGGAACTTCCCTTGGTTCCCTTTGCAAATTGTTATGTAATATTTAATTTTGATTTTTCACATACCTACACCATGTAAATTACAGAAAAGCAGCATAATGTGGCTCTTCACAGGATTTTAAAGCTTTTCTAGCAGGTCTAGATGAAATGTTCTGGAGAAAAGAACAGTTACGCTGTGGTTGCCTAGCAAATGTCTCTGAGAAAGTGTTTCTGTTTAAAGAGAAAAACAAATTAAGTATAAACTGCCTGCAAGGCCACACTCCCCAGGGACAGTAGATTTCTGTAAGACTCAGAGGGCAAAATTGTCAAAATCTCTTGTTAAAATAGAGGCAGCACATCACAGCCATGGACACCAGAGATATTAAAGTGAAAAACCCTGCTAGTTCTGGCTCAAAGTCAGAAAAAAATGGAGTGCTTCAAGATCTCTTGACCCCAGGGAGTTATTAGTAACATTTTTAAAGTCATATTTAACATTATGTGTCTTTTGTTTTTTAATATATTAAGAAACTACACTTTAAAGGGGAATGGACTCCTCAGTGCTGTGCCAGTCCCTGAAGTACTAAGTTAGTGTCTCTAACTCCAGAGCCAAATCTGTGTGTCCATGGAGGGAAACACACCCTGTGTCTGCCTCCTAATGGGTATTAAACTGTCTTTGGCAAGGGATTAATGGACTGGTTCAGCTTTTCAAGCTGTTTTTTCTTTTGCTGAAATATTTCTTTAGAATCATTCAAATTCCCTCCTCCCTTCCAAAATCTTTTCTCACCTATTAATAAAACAGAGAAGTTGGCAGCGTGGAGTCTCTGATGTTGTGGCCTCTGCTTTTCACTCAGGGGGATCAGCTGAGGGCCACAAAAGTTCACTGGGGCTTTTATTTACAGAGAGAAACACAAAATAATTTGTAGAAGGATATCCAAAACCATAATCCTCAATGCCACAGGGTGGGAGCTGGAGAAAACCCACAGGACTCCTGTCAGTGTGATTTCATTCTGCTCTGGCCCTTTCCCCTCCAGCTTTTCTGTGCTTCCATAATTATTAGGTGTGGAGTCCCTAATTAATCAGGGTTAAACCTGATTGTCCACCCAACAGCAAACTGTTCCTAAAACAATGTCACCAGAAGGCCAAAAAGAAAGATTTCTGGCACTCTCAGTGAGAGCCTTTGACCTGTTAACTGCCCATAAAACCCTTCCAGTACAGATTAAATCCAGGGATTCTTTATCCTTTGGCAGGGGACTCATTTATCCACCCAGAGGCCTCAGCTCTGAGCTCAAATCATGAAGTTTTTGTCCGTCAAGGGCTATTGCCCACATTTTTTCATTCCTTCAGAAGCAGGGGATCATCTTCTTGACATGGGTTTTTGAGACATTGGGACAAGAGTGAGAATAAATATTTTCCTTCCTTATCATTCCAGGGGAGTTTTAATTTACACATTTTCTATCTGGGTGTCTTTCCAATCCGTATTAAGCTTGCTGAAAGAAAAGAGTAACATTTAAGCCAAGGCATCCAGGTTGAAACAGCTCTAAAAAAAAGACCCTCTGTGTTCCTTCCCTATGAGCTGTGAACTGCATTATTAACAAATGTTCTGGAGTATCTCTTGGGTAGAAAAATCTCGAATATGTGGAAGTGGGAAAATGGCATGGACATGCCACAGGGGTGCATAGGATCTGACTGGTTTCCTCCTCGCTGCAGAACAGATACAAACACAAAGTAGAGGATTGCTTGGAGCAGGAGACTCTACCCCTGCACTGCAGAATCTCACGGAACAAAAACAGGTCTCTGTGTGGTTTTTGCAGCCCCATCACTGAGGTAGTTGGCACTCACAGGCCTTTCCAAAACCCAGAAGAGGAAATTCCCAAATGGATCCTTACTGCAGAATGACCTCACTGGCTGGATGAACATGCTGGATGCTCCTTGAATAAACCATACCTTGGCAAACAAATTAATTATCTCATTATAAATATTTGATTCCAGCCCGGGAAACAGTTCATTGGTCTTGTCTGAAGCTTCTGATCCCAACTCTTCAGCTCTCCTGGCTTCCAGTAGTGACAAGATGGGACATGCAGCACCTAGGAAAAGCTGCTCCATGTTTGTAGTCCTTCTCAGCTATTTACAGAAATGTTTATATGTAGGGGAAGTTTGATTTATGTGCCTTATCTTCCTCAAACCACAGAGAACTCTTCCCATCCGTTGCAAACACTGCTTAATGGATCTCTAACAGCCCTGCTTTTACAACATCAAATACACCAGAAAATAAGGGGGAGCAGGAGGAACCAAACAAGCAGCTCTTTATTGTTTCCAGGTGTCCCTGATAATGGGTGGAGGAAGAAGTGGAGATGAAAGAGGGGAGAGAGATAAGAAAATCCTAATTGGGTCCTTGGCATGAGCTCATAATATATAAACATGGCAGGCAAAAAAATCCTGGGTGTTAAAAGAAATTCTTAGCTCCTGAAGATCCCAGGTGTTCAAAGGATGTCTGAAAGCAGGCTTGCAGTTCTTTGTAGGCCTGTGTGCCTTCTCAGGGCTCTGCAGAGAAGCAGAAATGGCCAAGGTGGTGTTTCCCCACATGGGAGGCTGTGCTCCATCACCCAGCAAACCAGCCTGGAGCCAGCACACCCTGGAGGATGAACCAGCTGGGGAAACTCCCTCCCCTTCAGCCTCAGGAGGATTAAAAGTCACCCAGTTTATCTTTTTTGTTCTCCTCCGTTGAGCGAGGCTGCTCATTACACACATTTTTATTGATCTTTGTGCATTCCTGCACAAAGCTATGCTGAAAACAGGTACAAGGAGTGTCATTTCCTTCACTCTGGCACTGTCTTTCCTGTCTCCTCTGAACCAGACTGGTGCTCAAACCAAGGCAATCCCAACCTCCACACACCCACCCACACAAAAATGCCTTGGCCAAAGTGAGTTGGGCATTCATTATATTGTAACAAAATCTTCTTCTGTATTTTTCCCTGCCTCCTATGCATTCCCGGGCTTGGCTTCTGCCTTTTTAGCTTTATAATAGCTTCCATTCTTATTGTCCTTTATGATTTTTTCTTCACTGACTTAAAAAAAAAAAAAACCACTCAATTTGACAGCATTTCCATTTGGAAAATCAAGAAGTCCATAAATAAGGCTCAAGACAGCCCCAAATATAGTTGCTAACAGAAATGGTAACTTTTATGAGGCTGGACAGCAACTTTTCAATTACACATTTTGACAGGCAAATGCCACTGAATGGGATGCAAGCAAAGAAAAGGGTATTTTTAAAAATGAAAAGTTCAGGTAGTTTTGGTCAAAAGCATTGCATTTCTCCTGAAATGCAGGGAAGAGGTGGAAAGAAAAAATAGAACAAAATTTGAAAGGTGCAAAGAGAGGATTTAATCTGATTTGATCCAGATTCTTTGCTCCATTTCTCTCACACACCAATTTAATTTTGACTTACCTTTTACCCTGATCCTGCATAGGAAAAGTTATTGACAAATCTCATGTTATAAAGGAGAGAGAAGTGAAGATGAGAAGGCTCCAAAGCAGCTGGAGCAGTTCAGAGCCCAGTTCCCTTAGAATAAAAATGAGAATTAAATGCTTAATTCCTGGTGGTGGTGCTTGAAATCCATCGTGGATCTTGCTGTAAGGCAGACGAGGGAGGGCTGGGATGAACCTGGGCTCACTGGTGTGCCTGGAGCCCAGAAATGGAGATTATTGGAGTGTTTCTTTAATGGGCACCCTTAGCTCTGAGCACTCCGCAGAAACCTGTGGCCCACGAGAACTCCCTTGTAAAGAGGTTTTTTCCTCTCTTTCCTATGGCTTCTCTGGATCTGAGCTCAGTCTTAGCCTCTCCTTCAGTAAATTCTCTCATTTATTTAGAAATATATCTCTTCTTCTCACTTGTTTATTTGTAGAAAAGGAATAAAGAAATCAATACCTTTTAGGATTCCATCTTATTGTCATTTTTGTTTTAAATGTGACTCTTTCAAACAATAATCAAGAGAAGCACATGGTCAAACAATGCTTTCAAGTAGATTTCACTTTTTTTTGAGAAATAAGCTTTTAAAAGTCATATTTTATTAATTTTTTTTACTGAAAGATAGGAATTGAAATCAGTAGATTTTGCTCATCTTGCCCAAAAGCTGTTTTCAGTGAGGAGCTTAGATTACTCTGTTAGTAAAAGCCAAGGTGTGGCAGGTTGAACACTCCCTGCCATGTCCACCTGCACGATTCTCAATTCCCACACACACAGGAGAGGTCCACACACCCATTCATTTGTCATTGATGGTTTAATTAGTACCTGAACCATTCAACACCCACCTCTTCATTCAAATGTCACCTCCCAAACCAGGGCCTCCTAAGGAGTGAGAAGAAAGGCGAGAATTTTCAAATTAAGGAATTCTGTTTTTTCTTCTGGATTAAGCACCCACTTAAAATGACATTTGCCCATCAGAGTCTGGAAGGGGAAGGAACATTTCTAATTTGAGATATAAAAATGGTAAGAGAGAGAGAGAGAGGACACAGCTGAGGAAGAAAGTGCTTGAATGATGCACAGAGGGAATCCAGTGCAATGTGAGACCTTGGGATCCAGGGAGATTTTCACTAATGGTCTCTGCAAGTCTTATTATTTCATACATATTCTCATCCCTCTGACAGAGACACTGCATAAATCACTTCCCCTTGTCCCAGGCTGACCCCGTAACCTCTGAGAGATAATGAGGCACTGTACCTGGCATCTCCTAATGCTGCCAAGATCCAGATCAAAGAACATTAATTCTCCATGATAACATCTCTATTTATTAATGCAAATGCCTTTAATCCTTCCCCAGCGTCTGCCTCCACTCGCCACCTTTACTTTTATTACTGAAATTTCTTTGGAATGAGGTAAATTGGCTTAGTGTCCCCAGAAGGTGGACGTCACTAAAAGCTGCAGTCTGATGTGTTCCCTCTGGCAGTGACACTCACCCCCTGGACCGATTAGCTCCCAGATTTGTTACAGCAGGCAGGGGCTACATGCTGGGGCTTCCCAGAGGTGCCAGAGTGTTTGTGTTCATTCCACAGAGGTCAAGAAATAATTTGCAATCATATATTTTTACTAATTTTCCCCCATTTTTTGCCAGCTATCAGTGAGCAGACTGTGATCTCCCTCTTCCCCCTCCATTCTTCAATATCATGCGCTGCTCAAAGTTATTTTCCAGGGTGTTTCTGGGGAAAACAGTGCAGGCCAGCTCTTCCTGCCAGCTACTACATGTGCTGGGATGTTTACTTTTCATAGAAACAGATCAGGGAGCTCTGTGGATTTATGCTAAAAAATATTCTGTTCCGAGCACAGGTTTCCAAGGAAGTAGGAAAAAATCCTTGACTCTTAAAAACAGGCCAACAGAGAAAGAAAGGAAAGTTCATCTACTTGAACAGTGCCCATTGCAGCAGGAACAAGGTGGGGTTCAGAGTGGGAGCTCTCTGCTACAGCCTGGCACACACTTTGGTAGATGGGACCTGGAACAGAGAATCATGGAGCTCTTGCCATGCCATCATGCACTGGTTGGGTTGGAACAGACCTAAAGCCCATCTCATCCCACCTCCTGCCATGGACAGGACCACCTCCCCCATCCCAGGCGCTGTCCAGCCTGACCTTAGACACTCCCAGGGATCCAGGGGCAGCCACAGCTGCTCTGTGAGAGCCTCCCCACCCTCACAGGGAAGATATTTTTTCCTAATATCTACTCTAAACCCACTCACTTTCAGTTTGAAGCCATCCCCCCTCATCCTCCAGGCCCTTGTAAAGCATCCCTCTCCACCTTTCCTGTGGGCTCCTTTCAAGTGCCATCCTGTCAGAGTCCAGCACATCCCTTGGGCTGCCTTGGCTGGCTCCAGACCTTGGCAGGGGGCTTGGAGACCTTGGCAAGAAGTCAAAAACACCTGTGACTTCCATTTTAGCCTGTGGAAAAAGCTGTCAACTCTGGATGAGGAATTACAAGTCACAAGTGCTTGAGTAGTGTGATATTTGAATTAACGTAGGGTGGAAAAGTAGAATTTTGGGATTTTTAGAATGGGGTTCTAGGGGGTACAAGATGGAGAAATTTGGGCGTGTCCTGGCCTTCTTCTTCTTGTCCTCCATGTCTTGGTGTGACGGTGATACTTTTCTATTGGTTTAAGATTCACAGTCTGATATAGATGATGGGCATTGGTAATAAATTGTAAACATACATAGTTTTGAGTATATAAGGTGGGAGCTGCCCAAGGCTAGGGGGGCAGATTGCCATGGCCTCCTTTCTGGACAGAGCTTGGCAGGTCAGAGAGAGAATGTTTAGATAAGGGAAAATAAACAACCTTGAAAGAGCAATCAGATGCATTCCAGGCTCCTTTGGCTGCCTCAGGCTAGGGAAGCAAAGACTCTTTATGATCTCTTGGGGTCTCCTCGACCTTCTGAACCCTGAGACATCGACATCATCCTTTCCTGTTTGAGTGGAGAACCACTCTGAAGGTCATGCTTTGTGTGGGGAGCTGAGAATGACCTTTTACACTATGGGGAGCTGGGAAAGGGAACACACACCCAGCAGAGCAGCAGCCTGGGGGATGCTCGGGAGCTTCACAGGGGCCAGAGACAGGCAAGAGATCAGGAAACCCCACAGTGTGAAGAGTTTGCAAATTGCTGCTTCAAAGCATGACTCTGCACCAAGAAGTGGTGGAAGAAATGACCCTGAGGAAGGAGGTGACAGGAAACTGCTGGGTTAATTATACCCTTCTATCTCCAGCCAGTGCTGGCTGTACCCTCAGGCACAGGGGAACGGGGATTTAGGCTCTATTACTGCCACATGAAAAGCATGAAAAAGTACTTTGCCTTCCTTCCCCAGCTCCCTGCCTGCAAGAGAAGTTTATAAAACTTTCCTTCCTCTCCTTTTGCTTTGGCTGTTCCACCTGTCAGGGCCCACACCTTCTGCTATCAAGTCTCTGTACAGACAGCAAACCTGCAAGGTGCAGGATTCAAATTTAGTCTGTGAATGTGCCATCAATATTACTACCTAATAAGCATTAGGCATCAGCCTGTAAGCAGGGAAGAACAAATGCTTCCTTCATACAAACTGGGATTATTGTCCCATAAGGCACTGACAGACAAAAGTGGAAAATCAATGTAAGGAACTGAATATCTGGACTGAACTCCAATTTGTCCTGGCATCCAATCTGGCACCTATTCTCCTCTTCCTATTCAAGCCTAAGTCCTGTCGACATCAATGGAAGCTTTTTGCAATTATGGAAGGAGGGAAAAAACATAACACACTCTGTCAGGCTGCAGCTCCATCACCTTTTCCTTTCTTGGCCATCAAATGCTGAAAGAGTGACCTTGTTTTCATTAAGAGGAACACCTTGTGAATGAATACAGGATATCAGGTGGGAACAGAAACACACAAGGCAAAGAATTCATTAGAGAAAGTTTCAGTACTGCAGAGTGGGACATTCATTATTTTACAAGTAGTCTCTGTGAGTTTTAATTAAAGAGACCAGGCAGTTTGTATGTATATAAACTGCCTCATATTGTACCTTAATATCTCACTAAATATGAATCCAAAGTTTTCCTAGTTTAAACATTTTTTTTTCTATTGCTGCACAGTACATGGCCAATTCCACCCTGAAAGCTGGGAGACAAAGCAGTTTGGAGGGTGCAGACCATCAAGAAAAAAACTATTCATGGGAGACTCCTGACCCAGTTTTGCAGCCTCTGGAGATTTACATAATTCAGGACAACAGTGTATAATTCAGTGTATGGATGTGTAGAATTAAATCTGCAAACATTTCAGGCTCCCTGGCATTGCAAGTTGAGAAAATCACTACAAAAAAGGCAGTTCTCTGGAGCACTGAACTGGGTTGCAACATGCACACTCATGGCTGAATTGAAAAGCTCAGAGTGATGCTGGGGCTCCATATTCAGGCAGCATCACTATCCCCAGAGGCCTCAGCATATCACAGACTGCTTTGGGTTGGCAGAACCTTAAAACTCATCTCATTCCACCCCTGCCATGGCAGGGACACCTCCCACTGCCCCAGGCTGCTCCCAGCCCTGCCCAACCTGCCCTTGGGCACTGCCAGGGATCCAGGAGCAGCCACAGCTGCTCTGGGCACCCTGTGCCAGGGAAAAATTCCTTCCCAATATCCCACCCAGCCCTGCCCTCTGGCAGTGGGCAGCCATCCCCCTTGTCCTGTCACTCCAGACTCTTGGAACAGTCTATCTCCACCTTCCCTGTGGCACCCTTTGTTTACTAGGAGGCTGAAATTTTGTCACCCCTAAGCCTTCTCTTCTCCATGAACAATCCCAGAGCTGCTTGTCCCTGGCCGCTGTTTGTGCTGAGAGATCAGTGCCCCTGATGGGGCGGCCGCCTGCAAAAAAATCCAAACGGCGAAGGATGTGTCCAAGCTGCCCCAACCTCAAAATTGTGCTGCCCTGAGAGTCCCAAGGAACCCTACAAACTGACATCAGGAACCTGGGCTGGACAGTTTTCTTTCCCAGGGAATAGGGTTGGTGTTTGTGCTCAGGGGCTTGTGGCATTAAGAGTGCGGCCGCCTGCAAAAAATCCGAACAGCAAAGGATGTGTCCCAGACTGAAGCTGCCCCCACCTCAAACTACTGCTGCCCTGACAGTCCCAAGGGAACCCCACAAACTGATATCAGGAACCTGGGATGTTGAGTTTTCTTTCCCAGGGAAGACTGGCATTGTTTCTGTTTAGGGCCCTGTGGTCCTGATGGGGCAGCCGCCTGCAAAAATTCCGAACATCAAAGGATGTGTCCCAGAGCCCAACTGCCCCCACATCAAACTCCTGCTGCCCTGAGAGTCCCAAGGAACCCTACAATCTGACACTGGGAACCTGGGCTGGCCAGTTTTCTTTCCCAGGGAAAAGGGCCGGTGTTTGTGATCCCCTGGCCCTGCTCTGGGTCTCTGCAGCAGCCCCAGCTCCTCCCCGTGCTGGGCAGGGGGCATTTCTGGGCTGCTAACACACACTTGCAGAGACTTTGGGGTTTACACTGCAAGGGACAGGGATCTGCTCTGTTCAAAAACCCCTCTAACCCCACACAATTAACCTCAGCAGCTACAAATCCCTGCTGCCCATGCCAGGCACTGCCACCGCTGGATAAGCCCTTTGCTCAAACCGGCCTCAGGACTTCTGGACTGAATAATATGAATTCCTGCAACCTGTATTAACTGAGGAAGCGTTCCATTAATCTTTCACACAGGTGACCTAACCACCAGTCACAGCTGCCTGTGATCAGTCAGGATAATTTCTGTGCTGGTAACTAAAATTCAGAACCCCTGCAGCCCAGTCCCTCTGGGCAGTGATAACTCCTCGTGGGTGGCTGCTCAGCGAGGAACCAACACACAGGCAGGGGATTCAGGAGCATTTTGTCAAAGAGATGCAAAAAGGAAGGATCATATTAGGCTGATTCACCTCTGTGTGTGTGTGTGTGGGCGTCCCTAAATTGTGTGTGCATATGTGTGTCTGTGTGTTTGCCTTGACTGAGTGAATCACCCTACCTGTTACAGTGTAAAACAGCAAACATTAGTAAAACCCATAATAAGCCTAGTGGTGGTGATTCAACCAAAGCTAGCACATCTGTCACTGAGCAGCAGACTGCCAGGCTTTTCATCAGGGGAAATACAATTGAATAATAATGTAGGAAAGGTAAAGCAGCTTCAACAGAGCTTTCTGCCAAATTAAATACAAGGTGTGCTAAAGAAAAGGGAATAAAAAAAAAGCTGCACAAATGTATAACCCTGCTTGAATACAAAGCCCTCATCAACGGGGACTCCATGGCTGAGGACACATCACATCTGCAGAGTGAGCAGCTCAGCTTGCTCGGGGCTGGGGGTGGATGTGGGTGGATGGCTGAGCAGTGAGGGTGCTGACAAACATCCAACTCTGGGAACACAGAATCTTCCCTGTGCCAGTAGCCAAATAAGGAATTGGAGGGGAGGAGGAGATGGGCTTTTTGACTAATATTTGGAGGCCTGATTCTCCAGTGCCATCTGGTCACTTGGCAGTGCTCTTGGCAGTGCAGAGGGGACTTAACCCCATCCAAAGTGGTCTCAGAGGGATTTCCCTGTAGTAAAAAGTCCTTTGGTGGCAAAGGAGATCTGCAGTGCTTGTAGGAGACACTAAACCAGAGAGAAAATACAACATTGCTGGCGGCCCTCTCCCCAGCCTTGGCTCATCAGATAAAGACAAAGGAAGGGCAGGATGGGATGAGATCCTGGCCAAATCACTGCCTTTGAGCCTTCCTGGTGGGTCAGAAAAATACAAACAGAGCCATGGGGTGGGGGGAACAAAGCCAGGATCTGTGGAGCCAGAGGAGGATGGCTCTTCTCCCACCCCCACTTGAGGGCATGGGGACCTCAAGATTGTTCAAATCCATAAATCCCAAGGGCTGCAATGGCTGTTGGAGGCAGCAGCACCGAGTCACAGGAAGAGCCACTGAAGAGGCCTTCCAGACACTTCAGGGGTGTGTTATGGTGGCAGTGCCACTTCTCAAGGCAGCCTTCTGCACCCCCACATCCTTTTTGTACTGCTATGGTTGTTCTAAGGGCCTTTGATGGGGGTAACATCCTGATCATCCCTGACTTGTTTCTGCCAGAGTGTAAATGAGGATAATGGGCCATCAGTCCATCAGCTACAAATGAAACATATCTGTAAAGACAAAAAGAAAGGAAGAGAGGCCGGTGGTGTAGACACTTTCCTCTCTGCAGAGGTACTCTTTTGGGGCACTTCATTTTAAACATCCATTTTCTTTACATTTTCTCTTTCCCTTGTACACAGAGAATTTTATTCTATTCTGTTTTTGTTCTCATTTACTTCTTTCTCTTTTAACAAGAGGGGCATTAAAGATCCCAACACCTTTTAAGCACTTGTGTTTATCATTCGCTCAGCTTTGAAAACCACTGCAGGGCTGGAGATAAAACCACACATATGCACACACAAACATCCAGACCCCTTCTGGCTGGAGCGGGGAGGCAAAATAAACCCTTTGGACTATTTAGAGACACATTTGCAAAAGCTCTGACCCAAAACCCACAACAATCAGCACAGCCACAGGTCTCCCAGGCTGAAAGGAAGCCCTCCTGCAAATTTCATTGGAAAACGTGCCTTGCAATCACCTCTCCCGAGCTCATAAGCAGCTGTGCCAAGCAGTTCCAGCTGAGTCACCACTGCAGGCCAGTCCGTGCCTCTCTGCTTCTCCCCCCTTTCCACTGCCTGGCAGCAGAAAGATCAATGCCCTCTGCCCAGGCTACCAAACAGGCTGTAAAAATTCAGGCTAATGAGCAGTTATTCAGTGTTAGATGAAGTAGGAGACAATAAAGCCCCCAGCGTCAGTGCAGAGCAGGGCTGGGGTGGTTTTCTCCATTCCCTTCACAAGTTGGGTGATGACGAGCAAGCAACCACAGAGAGGCACTGAAAGGTGCCATGGCAATTTCCTGGGGATGGGCAGGATGGTGAAGGACCCTTACAACAGAGCAATCAACAGAGCAAACTCCCCGGAGGGTGAGGAAAAGGAAAATAAAAGCACCAATATTTCTGAATGAGGAGCTTGCCAGTCCTATTCCCTCATTGCATCCACATGCACATGAATTGCACTTCAGTGCAGGGCTGGATCCCCCCACAGCCAACACCTTGTCAGAATTTGAGGTATTGAAAATTCTGAGATTGTAGAAAGTCTCTTTCAGCTCCCTGCCAAAGCAGAAGCCATAATTGGTCTGTGCTGGTTTCCAGGTTGTTTATTCTGTTTATCTCTCACATGTTCTGCTGCCCTGCCCAGCTCTGTCCTGCAGGGCAGCGTGTGGGGCTCTGCCCTCAGTGGGATGTGACAAACATTAAATACCAGAAACTCCCTGGGCTGCATTTACAAGAACGTGCCAATATCTGTCACCTACGTTGGACAGTGTGTCCCCAGCCTGAACCAACAGAAAAATGCCAACACCACAGTGAGACATGGAGGGCATGAAGAAGGAGAAAAAGGACAAGGCACACCCAATTTCCTCCATCTTGTCCCCTTTGGACCCCTCATCTAGAATCCTAAAATTTTACTTTTGCACCCGTGCCACACTTAATTATTACTCATATCAAACACTCAGAGCTGGTAATTGATCCTGTAAGACTGAAAACTCTTTTCCATGGCCAGAGATCACAGCCAGTGTCTCTGGGTGCTCTGTCCACGGGGGTTCCTGACCCCTGCCAGGGTCCCAGACCTGCCAGGGCAGCCAGAGGGAAGCCCTGGATTCCCACATCACCTCTCTGAAGGGGCTGTGTCACCCCTGCCAGCACCCTGCCTGTCACTCCTTCCCCAACTGCAGCCACAGATTTATGGCTCCACAGTGCCTGCTCCTAACCCACCTCCCTCTGCCCATCCAAAAGCAATAATAATAAAGGAAAAGTTTTGGAACAATCCAGCCCCACTCCTGAGCCAGGGAACAGCCACAGGCTCTCACTGCTGGGCAGCTCAGGGTGGGTTTGTGCCATAGGCAGTGGCCAACACCTGATCCTGACAGGGAAGGGAAAATAAACCTGTAGTGCACTTCAGTCAACTGTGCTCCAGCTGGGAGATCTGTCCCTGCTTTTACCCCTGTGAGAACTGCTGCTGGAGGAAAGCAAACCTCAGTAAAAGCAGCCACTGCCACTTTTCTGAGTCTACACATCAAAATGCACCATCCACCTGCATGAATCACTGAGGAACCCATCAGGAGAATGGAAGAGTTTGACCTTTCTTTTTCCCCTCTACCACTAAAAAATTATTTAAGCAACTTTTTCTAAATATATTTTTTTTGTTTTTTGTTTTTTTCATTTATTAAAAAAAATACAGAAGAAAATGACATTGCAGCTGATTTTTATCCTTCCAATTCTTCAGAGTTTGATAATTTTCCAAAGAAATTATCTCAAAATCAAATGGTTTATTGAAGAGAAATTAAAAAAACCCAAAACTTATGGGTGTTTTCAGAAGCTGCTGAAACAATTATTTTGTATTTCATATTTGAAAAAAAAAAGGAAGAAGAAGGAAAGGAATGAAATCCAGTTATGGTATTTGTGGTTTCCCTGCCCATCCCAAATGGCACTGTTCTCAGTATCTTCTTAGCTGGAAAATATTGGATTATCTTCATGCCATGCCATCCAACTGCTTGGCTCCTGAAGCAGCCAGGCCTGATGCCCTGTGCATCAGAATCTCAGTTCTGCCTTCAAACATCGGCTCCTGTGGCTGAATCTACCTCAAAGAGGATGTTTAGGATCCAAACCCCCAACTTTTTTACTCTTCTCTGCCAGAAATTACTTTCCATCAAGCAAGGAAACTGCAATCACCCAGCTCACACTACCAAGACTAAAATCACTTTCCAAAATGAGCTCAGTGCAGCCTCCAAGCCATGGGTTGGATTTGAACCAGGTTTATGGAAGAGAAGGGTAAAAATAAAAAAAGAAAAAAAAGAAAACAGATGTAGTTTGGAGAAAACCAGAAGCATCTTGTCTCTGTTTTAAAGCAAGATGATTTGCCATGAAATATTACTGCTTTAAGACACATCATTGCATCATTCACTGGTGCTTTCAGACTATTGGCCTCACCCATTTATTTTCACACAGAGACCAGACTGTAAACCTCTTGGGGTAATGAAAAAAGGGAAAAGAGAAATCATCTGTTTTCCTCTCAATTCTTGCAGATAGATTATACCTCTTTGTATCTCAAAAGAAAAAAAAAAAAATCTACTTGGGCCAACCCTTTACTTGTACAAACAGACTTGGGGACATCGAGGTGCAAATGTGAGCAAAAAGTTCTCCATGTGCCACATGTTGGGTAATAGCCTGGTATTTTTAAACCAAAGCATTAAAGGTTTTCTGGCTGTCTCTTTTACAAAAATAACAGCACAATTCTAACCCTCCTTGCTTCACTAAGAGGAAAGGTTTAAAAATGCAGCTCCTACATTTACCAAGGCATGTTGTGCCAAATAAAAGCAATCTTCCATATGCTGTTATTTTTTTTTTTTTTTTTTTTTTTTTTTTTTTTTTTTGTGCATTTCATGATTCTGATGTTTTACACCAGGATTTTTGCGAGCTCAGGGCTGGCAGTGTTGCAGCAGGGATGTGTCACTCTCAGCCCAGACAAGCAGCTTTGTTTTGGGCAGTATTCGGTTCCTTTCCTGGCTCCTGTGGGATTGAAAACTTCACCATCAATCCCACCCAGACATCCCTGAGGTGACCACAGGGCAGGCACAACAACCTGGGGAATCTGAGCCCTCCTGCTGCTGTTTCTCCACAGAATCCTGGCACAGGATTGAAGCAGCACCAGGGTTCTGCTGCTGCATCTTACATGCCCTTAGTGCATTTTAAATATTAAGTAATAAAAATATGTATAAGTAAAGAGTACATCCATAAATAAAGCAAATGTATAACTCACTGAATTATTTCATTACCAGCAGCCACATTCTCTAGCAGAATAACTAAGAGCAGAATTTCTCCTGACTTAGCTTCTCATTATTAAAATACTACCAGCGATTACTTGCAGGACATGCATTCCCAAGCTAATCATTTGAGGATTAATTTTATGTGTGCATAAATAACTCCTGTTTTGACTCAGGGCCTTGAAGCAATAGACTTGACAAAATGCACTTGTGTTTGAATACCACTGGCTCAGCCAGCACACTCACACAGAACTTGTGCTTTTACACAGCCATGGGAGGATTCATGTTCCTTTTCTTCCCTCTCTCACCTAAAGAAGCTGTGGAAGTTTTCCTGGAAATGTCCAAGGCCAGGTTGGACAGGGCTTAGAGCAACCTGGGATAGTAGAAGGTGTCCCTGCCCATGGCAGTGAGGTCAAAAGAAGATGATTTTTAAGATCCCTTCCAACCCAAACCACTCTATAATTCTTAGAAACCTCTATTCCACAGTGCGCTGAGGTTATTAATTGAAAAGAGCTTGCACCTTTGTTGCCACCCTGCAATAAAAATTCAGAATATTTGAAAGCAGCTTTTGAAATCAACTCCCAAACCATGTTCCATTTAAGAGAGCAGCCTCTAACCACACATGCAGGAGAGATGCTGTGGCCAAGATACACCACAACCACTTGGATGATGTGAGGACAGCTTTTGACCTGCTGCAAAGCTGATGAGACATCAGTGCTCCACACACTGCTGGCACCTAGAAGGGTCGAGCAAACTCATCCCTAGCATGTGCAATAAATTCATTTTTCAATGACAATATGTTGGCTAAGCCTTTAGGTATCCTAAAACCTTTTCACAAGCACACCTGCACCTGGCTGGGCAGCTCCAGCTTTCCTTTGCCTCATCTCCCGAGATTTTAAACACTGGAACCATGGAACATTTAGCACAGAAGGAGTTCAGCAAATGTCAGTTGCTATAAGTGATAATATATAAATCCACTCCTATACTCACACAAACATTTGCGGCCTTACCCCATCACTTAACTTTACAGAAGCACAAGTTCCATCAGTTTCTAATCTGTTGAATAAATTATTTCAGAATTGTCAAGTAGGTTGTTTCTCACCTCTTTCTCCAAACCAAAATTACTTAGGTGGGAGAACGAATTATACAGAAAATTGTCTGTCTTTTTATGTCTGACTCAGGGAAAGAAGTTGAAATTTTTGTATTTCTTATTGAATTAAAATTTTAGAGATGATTTGTTGCTTAAAATATTTTATTTAAATTGTGTTGCAACATTACATTTTAATAGGGAAATTGTCCATTTTGGTTACATTGAAGCAGCATAATATATTACAGAACATTGGCCGTAGACATTTATATTTATTACAGTGTGAACTGTCATAATAAATGCAGTTGACATTTTTTTTATTTCATAAAAACAGTGGAGTGGCATCAAAACAAAATTTAAATGATTTGTTTCAACTATACCCAGCTGGAACGATCATTGAAACAGACTCCTTCCAGCAAAATATTTTGGTTTTGACAAAACAAAGATTTTTGGACCACATACTATTTTCTCAAGATCCAGAGTGGAAGATATCAAAAATGTCTTTGATATTGGCCATGATCTGAGCTCTGATTAAAAGGAAACAGAGTCAAATCCATAGTTTTGTTAGCTTTGGTTACAGTGCTATAATGCATACTGAGAATATCCACACCTCTGTGAAATTCTGTGCTCTGGGATGGGCATCCTTGAGGAACCCCCATGACTTAATTCTTGCAGACCTTATTGTTTTTCCCATTGGCAAGTTCTGGTCCATCATATTCAACGTGGGATTTCTACAATTCTAAGCCTGGTGGACTGATCAGTCATCTGTGACCTGCCAGATGCCATCAGGAATGCAGAGATGTCCAAAGCTCTGAAGCTGGTTCATACCTGGGCAATAAAAGGGCAAAGCTCAGCCACAAACCAATTCTCCATCTTCCCACATCATTACAATAAAAACAAACGTTCAAACCTTTATATTTTGCTTGTGGAGAAAGGCAACAGAAAGCTCTCTTTTTTTATCCCAGAGGGCAAAACCAGAGGGGTTATTCACTTCCCATCCCCTCCCATCCTCAGTCTCTCCATTAAGCACAGGGACATTGACAGAATCCAAAAGCAGAACACTGAGCATCCACACAACTTAAAGGGTGCAGACTGCTACTGCTTGACTGCCAAGCAGTGTTTCTGTGCCTCTAGCACTGTTTGTTTAGGGCAGGATGAGGGGGAAAATATGGCTTTTGTAGTAAACCCTTCTCAACATTTGCCTTCAAAGCCTCACCTGCAACTCCAAAGCAAGGGGGTAACAGCAGTGAGTTCACATTTTGCCTGGATCCACTGAAGAGTCAGTAGTGAGAAGATCCCTAAAACCATTTTTAGCTGCTGTAGACCCTCTGCTCCTGGTGCTGCAGGGAGGGAGCCCTGTCTGCTGAGACAACAAATAACCCCAGGGCGTTTAGCTCCAGCCACCACCACATCCATCACAGAACTTCCCTCAGTGCCACACCTGCACCTTGCCTCCAGCTTCACTCTGGAATGTTCATCACCCTTCTCCTCCCTCCTGGTCACTGCTCTGCCCTGCACAGGGCAGGGGATGGGCCATGAACAACGTGGCTCCTGCAGGGCGTGGAGCCCCCACATCCCCCACTGCTCTGAGGGGAGAGCCAGCACTGTCCTCCACACCAAACAGAGGGGCCACGGGGTATTTTATGGCTCTCCTTCATCCCAGAGCTGTGGCCTTTTACCTCAGGCTCTGGCAGCTTTTGGATTTAGGCGCTGAGGTTTGTGAGTTCAGTCCCCAGCACTGGTGACTCACACGGCGCCGTCACGTTATAAATCCTGCTGAACTTTGCAACGCAGAGCTGTTTGTAAACTGCAGAGCAGCTCAGCCAGCCCAGGGCTCTCCCCAGAAAATCCAGGCAGCTCACCAGGAGCAGGGACTGGAGAAACCCCCAGGAGCTGGGCATGCACTGCCAGGATGTCTCTGCTGCAACAACATCAGCTGATGCTTTCCTTTCTCTTACCATGAAATTCCTTCTACTCCTACCTGCACCTTTTCCTTTGCTTCCAAATTGGCTTCCCAAGCCAATTCCTTGTCTTGCTTATTCCTTACCTGCACCATTGCCCCAGAGGTGCTGCCTGCAACAAATAAACAGCAAATAGAAGGGTGACACAGGAATCAGGGCAGCCAGGACACCCTGGAAGAACGTGTCACATCTAGAGGCAAAGGAGTGAAAAAAAAAGGAGGAGAAGGAGAGAAGACTGGAAATGAATGCATCTCTTGTCTCAGTGCCCCCATGGTGATGTGAAAAGTCATTAAACACCTCAGCAGACTGGCACAGTGGAGTAAGCAGGAGCAGCTAATAGGACAAAGGCACTGGCACTTTATCTCTTGCCTCTCTTTGGGTTCAGAGCAATGAAGGTTTCACATTCTCACGGCAACCTCCTGTGTTTTTAATATTCTCCTATCACCAAGATAAAATGCTCCTCACTCCTTTCCTTGAAAATTTCTTATTGGAAGAAAAAAAAAAAAAAAGAAAAAAAAAGGCCTTGCTCTCACTGCATGAGGAATTTCAAAGCCAGAGTTGTTTATTTTCTCCCTGTCCCCCCACTTAAGAAGCTTGGTTGGAAAACAGTTTCACTACCTGTCCTTGGCCAGAACTCCCTGCAAAAAGACAACAGAAGAGCAGCAAGCTTCAACAGGAGAAAAGCATCTTTAAAAACCTGCAAAGTGATTCTTCTGGGGCCTTCTGTGAAGAGCAGCAGGGGGACAGAAGCAGAGGAGCTGGAAGCGGGATCAGACAGAAAAAGGTTTCATCATAAGATGTTATTGCTGTAAATAATGACAATAATTATATTTTCTTTATTAGAAGTCAGAAAGAAAAATCACATGTGAATCTCCACTCTGCTACATTCTGTGCAGAGCTTACTCAGTACCTGAACAGAAAAAACCCTCTTAAAAAAATAAATACCCTTGGGAACCTGGCAGAAGGAACTGGAGGACCTGACTGCACCAGCAGAGACTTCAGGGTGTACACACTGTGTGAGACAAAATGGATTAAATCTTCCCACAAAACCTTCATAAAAAGAATCAAATGTCATTTTCCCTGCAATACTCCACTGAAGCCATACACTCAGGCAAGCTCCACTCCACTGTGTCCTGACTTTTTGCTTACAAATATCTCATTTGAACTACTATTCCTTTTTAATATGGATTTTTTAGGCAGTTCTTTCTTGCATTGTCCCTTTTCACCAGTAGAAAATCACCTCTAGCATGCTTCCTGGTGAGTGAACCTCTGAATTACAGGGAACATCTCTGCTGTACTTAGAGCAAGTGGTGAAAGTCTTGAACGCAGATGACCGAGAAATCAGGCATCACCTCTTTGCCTTGAAAGGAGGGTTCATGGAAAGTAGGAAACCATGAATATTTCACCCCAAAGTGCAGGTGTGAAACACTTCAGCATTCATCTCCTGTCCTTGAGCGTGGCAGTGATTGTCCAGCAGGGATGGCTGGCCTGGGAGCAGGGTCTGGGGACAGCCCAGCTGGAGAGCAGCCACCTGCTCCTGCACCCATCCTGTGACACCCCCAGCTCTGCCCAGCACCGGCTGGTGGATCCTTCAGAGCCCATTCTCTCTCGTCACTAGTTTTAACGCTGCTTTTAAAGCCATTTTTTTTCAGCAGTGAAATCATTTTATCTCCAAGGGTGTAGATCAGCTCTGCCTTCAGCTGTCCCTCAGCTGCCCAGAGAGCTGACTCCAGGCGAGCTCTGCTTCCCTTCCCTACCAAGGACAACGGAGGTTTTGAAGATGCTGATGGTCCTTGACCAGCAGTATTAAGACACTAAATTACGCTGACACGGCCCATAAATTGCTAAATGAGGGACTCCCAGACAGGGATGTGGCGTGAGCCGAATGACTACGAGGGCTGCCCGTTTCCTGGGACTCGAGCTGAAGAGCTGCCACACCGGGGATGCTCCAAGTGCCCTGCACATCCCCAAGACCCCCTCCTGCCAGGAGGGGACAACACATCCCCACAGGGCTTGGTCCCTGCTGCGGACGTGTCCCAGTTGTTCAGGACTTAAGAGGTTTGGCTCTATTTTCCCGTTAATGCTGGCTGTTATTTGCGTACGTTGGGTAAAGGACAAACCTTCGGGTAGAGGTACACAGAGACAGTCTCCACCTCTAAAAATAGAAGGAAATTACTATTTCTAAAGAGGAGGGAAAGCCTTTAATCGCCTTAAGATTGTGCCACCTGCCCACTAGCAGGCAGGAAAATATTATTTGGATATTTCTATTTTATTTGGATTTATAAGATAAGTTGATAGAAGATCCAAGGCAGCATGGGGAACTTTTCCCAGAATGAAGGGGATGGGAATATGGTCTAATTTCCAGCAGTGTGTCATGAAGGCCTTGACTGTGAAAATGAGACAGAACCTACCCTTGGCTAAAATAAAAGCCCCAACAATTACAGTGAGATAAGACACAAGTTGTTCTGGCTGGAAATGACTCATGATTTCACAATTTTGGGGCTGTGTAAAAATTAAGCCACTACATGTCCTATTGGCCAGATTGGAAGGGGCTCTGGGCAACCTGGTAGATTGGAAGGTGTCCCTGCCCACAGCAGGGGATTGGAATAAAGTGATTTTCAAGGTCTTTTCCAACCCAAACTAGCCTGGGATTCTATGAACTGACCTTTACAAATTTCCTCAAGTGGTACCAGCCAAGTGAGAGCTGAATGTAAAGGACAGACAGTCTGTGCCTGCTATAAAAGCACACTGTGCTCTAACGATGATGTGCTCAAGAACATTTTCTCTTCAAGGAAAGCAACTTTGTCTGAAGTTACCATTAAATAAAGGACAGTGTCTTTCCTCCTTTTAGGAAAATATCAAGGTCTTATGTTTTGATTTAGAACGAGGCAACACAGGGGATTTCTGCTAAGCCAGGGGTTCAAGGATCCACAGCTGACCAAGTTCAGGAGTTTCAATGATGCCATGGTACTGGGGGAATATAAATCACTATTTACACCAAAACACTCAGGAATATTTCACATGGTGCACAGCACTCCTACTTCTGTCTGCTGAGAAATCAACTTAAACTTTATTTTTAGGATCTCCTACTTGCTGTTTGTCACAGCTGGAGAAAACCAAGGAGAGAAAAGGCAAATTTTGCTATCTATGATGTGCCTAATTGGGACCATGTTACAACTAAGAATAGCCCCACCTCCCAGGTCCTGCTCAGGATTGAGACTTTTTAAAGTCCTAAAACTGCCCCATTGACAGGATCTCACAATCAAAGATAAGATATAAGGAAGGGGGTGGGGAAGACACTGAGACACAAGCAATGATGCTCATTTTCTCCCTGCCACCCTTTCAGATGATGTTTCTCTGCTCACCTGCATTTTAGGCTGGTAAATGATCCCTTGACAACAAACCTAAGTGTGAAGGGAGAATAGGCAATCTCAATGAGAGTGAAGCTATTTTTCCCCACCTAAGCTATGTAAATTCAGATGATCTCTGCGGTTTTCTTGGAGAGAATTATTTTGTTTTGTAGTGTTTAAACTGAAGCAGATAACTACCCATCCCTCTCCCCCCAGCCAAGACTGCAAATGCTATGGGAAAGATGTCCAGAGAGCTGATAGAGTCTGGCATCATTTACTCTGGGTACAAAGTATGAGGAGGAATAAAAATGCAGACTCAACACTTTCAGAAAAGTACCAGCACAGCAAGAAAGGCAAGCGGACAGATTGTGGGATAGACTCCTTCTTAGCAACAAGATCTATGGCAGCACAGGTTTTTTGTTTGTTGTATGGGTTTAAGAAGGATGTATTTTTGCTAGGATTAAATAAAAAGGAATATTCTGCTTTCCCTAATTCTCCGTTACCCTTCATCCACAGAGGTTTGCATTCAGCTTGAGTAGAAGGAGAAAGATTATTTTTATGCTCCAATTTCAGAAAGCCGCTTTCAGTTTGGAAACAGCTGTTACTAACTCCAGGAGTGGGGTGGGAAGAAGATTTTTGCTGTGGGAGGAAGGAGCTGATCTGGGTCTCAGAAGCTGCTGGCTCCATCCCCCCCTGCCATGCCTTCACTAAGAAACTTTGAGCCAGTCTTGGTTTGAGCACTGAGGTTTCCCCACCTGTGAAGCCCAGAGAATGAGCAGATTTGCTGGTTTTTCACTGCCCTTTGCTCATCGCCAGCACACAAACTGCCCCTGGATTGCAGACACTGCCATTCATTCTGGATTCACACTTTTTGGCAGCAATAACCCCCAAACCTCTGAAACACCAATAATCTCCTCCACAGCAAACGTGTGCTCGGGGTGGGTGTGTGCTGCTGGCTCCCAGGTCAGGTTGTATCATGGGCAGAAATTTAACATCTTGTTCTTCAGCTGGCGAAATGCACTGCTGAACGTTCCCTTTATTCATTGGACTATCCAGCCTTGCTCCCAACATCCATACAACCCAAATATCCCATAACTTGACCCAAACACCACCTTCTTCCTTTCCTGCCCTTGTGTTGGAGCATTCCAGGTATCACATGGGAGCATGGATGCTAGAACCATCCCATGAATCCTCAGCTTTAAAGACCCTTGACACAGCAGTGCACACTCTGGTCCCACCATGAAAAATCCTTATTTATTCTCCCATTTCAGCTGCACCCCTGAATGCAGTGGGGTGAGCAATTTAGCACTGCCTGCTGATGGGGTGGAAGGAGAGAAAAGGGAATGAACACGACAGCATCATCAGTTCTGTGCTGTTGTGTGACTGGGTGTGAAGAGGATGGAAAGTCATTTTCCTGACTTGCCAGCAAGAACGTCTGCAGTCACTGAATTCAGCTGCCCTTCAGCAGAGCAGAATATTTCATCTTTCAATACCATGGACAACATGCCTGATCTCAAATAGAAACTGTCCTTCCTTTTACACATCCCTCATAATAATCTGATTTATCCCAGACAGCTTTTTCCATAGGATGTATCACAGGCTGACTCTCACATTCTCTTTTGAAGGCAAAAAAGCATATTGCACCTGTTATGAAATATTCCTTTGATCTAAGGGAAATCATGAGCAATTTGTGTGTGACATTTACTAACTAATGTGCTGAGGGAATATTACTCCTAGAAAAACACTATTTTCTGGTAGTTTCAATATCCTGAATAATGCTATGCCAGTGGTGATTCATCTGGAAAAGGTAACTATTTCAGCATGATGAGCAATATTAATAACAGCACATAATACACAGTGCTTCTCAGGCAGACAGATCCTAAAGCCTACTGCAAACCTTTCCTATAAAGACTATTCAGTCATTCACTGAATTGCAGGCACCTGCGAGTAAAGAAAGAATCCTATTCTGTACTTTCCATACAGCAAAAAAGAAAAGCAAAGAGGAATTTGGGTTGAAATACTAATAGAAGAAAGAGAAATTAATAAAACAAATAAACAGAGATGAAATCTGACATTGAGTAAATGCTACCAGAACCTTAAAAAAAGGTGTCATTAATTGTCCAAAGAGGTCAGTGAAGTCCAAAGGAAATATAAATGTGGCATAAACTTTATTTATAATTTCCTTTTTAAGTTGTATACATTGCACAGTGACATTATTACTGCCATCAAAGACTTTTCAGGATCCCTGGAAGCTATGTTCTAATACCAAGGTTCTTAAATAAAAAAAAAAATTAAAAATCTGCTGCAATTTGAAAAACACATGAATGTATTAATTCATTGTGCAAGAGATAAAAATACAGTCACAATCCTTGCCTACAGGAATGATCTAAAGCTTTGATTCAGCAAAGTGTTTAATCAAGCACTTTAAACATTCAGACAAGCACCAATGCACTTCCTTTGGGGCTTGGCTACACATTGGAGAAATCCTTCCCCCTTGCCTTCCCCCCAGACTTTGCAAAGCCAGCCCTCCTGTTCTCCCATGCTTGTAATCCTCCTGAATCCAGCAGAGGATTTTTAACTAATTGGCTGATCCAGCCAGAGGTGGATTCAGCTCGTTTTGGAACAAGGTGGTGCAGACAGCTGAGTTCATGTGAGGATGACAGCACCTCCACAGCTGTCCCACATTTACACAACATCCAGAGATCGCTGTCACCCCCTGTGCTTTGCAGTCATGGCCAACACCACTTATTGCCAGCTTTTCTGAGGGGATATCCCCAAACCTGAGATGTTTTGCTCTCCTAAGGTTGCAGGAGAACACCATGTCCCTGCTTTGTGCACCGTGGTAAGGCACAGGCTTAGGTGAGTGACAGATTCTAGTTCAGGGCTGGGGAGAGGTGAGGCTGAGAGAGATGGGCTTGTTCAGCCTCGAGAAGAGATGGCTGAGAGGGGATTTCATCCATGTCTGTTCATGGACTGCATTTCACCCATGTCTGCTCCCTCATGGGAGGGCTCAGAGCAGGGACCAGGCTCAGCTCCATGGACTCTGCAGCTGGGCAGGAACTGATGCCCAGCAAGTCCCACCTCAACAGGAGGCAGAACTTCTTCCCTGTGCAGTGACCAAGCTCTGGACAGATGCCAGAGAAGCTGTGGAGTCTCCCTCACTGGAGATATTGTGCCCACCTGGACACAATCCCATGCCAAGTGCTCTGGGATGGTCCTGCTGGAGCAGGAGGGTTGGATCAGATGTCCCCACTGTGGTCCCTTCCAGCCTGAGCCACTCTGGGATTCTGAGGCACAGTCTGTGCTCTGGGCAGTGGGGCAATAGTCATCTCTGCCTTCCTCATGTTGGCTTTTAGAACATCTATAAAACCTCCAGCCCCTGGGCTGCTCAGGGCAATGGTGACACCTCTGAAGATGTACAGGGCAGCACAGTGGGATCTACACTGAGCTGTGACTTCAGCTGCCAACACCAGACTGATCCCCAGTGACAGCCCCAGACCTTCCATCCAGCATTCTGTCCAGCCAACCCAAAGCCAAGCCTTTTCTTTTTTTAGGCACAGCCTATTTTCCAAAGATATTAGCCTGCTGTTCCACCTCACCTTCAAAGTTCACTCTAAAATCTGGTTTTGGCAGTCTAAGAGGAACCCTGAGTTTATTTCCCCATTAATTTCCCCCGCTCACTTTGTATGCTCAATGCTGTTTCCCTTCCATGGGCTGCTGTACCCTCTGAGGAGTTGTTAAACTGAATGTGTTGTAGTTCTACTTTTGTATGTTAATTGATGCACTTCCTAATTTTATTTTTGCATACTATTTGAGTTTGTTTCATTGTAAATTAGATTCTAAGGAGCCCCTCTAAACAATTGCTGCTTGCCAGCAGATCTCAGACAAGCACAAGCTCCTTCAGAGGAAATGTTGATGAAATTCAGTCTTGCTTTTGAATCACTGATGCAAAAATACCACCTTTAAGAATGAAGAAGGGAGGGGAGAGCCTCCATTAATATAAATACCTAATTTCCACTGACATTTACAGGGGTTATGATAGCTTCATGAAAGCAAAATATAACCCAAAGAATTATCCTTAAAATATCTCTACAAGCCCACCTGATGTTTTCTAGTGCTCAAACACTTATAAAAGACAGTTCTCTTAATACTAAAAATTAACTCAGGGAAATAGGGAAATGATTCAAAAAGATTTGTTTTCAAAGTTATTTCCTCAGACTGGTTCATAAAAGAAAGGCTAAAATCCACAGGAATAATTGTCCTATTCACTCTGGTATCTAACAGTGTCTCTGCCAGCATTCATTTCTCCAAATATTCAGGGAAGAAATTCTTTCCTGTGAGAGTGGTGAGGACCTGGCACAGTTTGTCAAGAAAAGCTTGTGGCTGCCCCATGCCTGGCAGTGTTCAAGGCAGGTTGGACAGGGCTTAGAGAAACCTGGCATGATGGAAGATGTCCCTGCCCATGACAGGGGCTTGGAACAAAATTATCTTTCAGGTCCCTTCCAACCCAAACCATTCCAGAGTTTTGTGATTCCAAATATTTCAAAGAAATGGTAAAAAAAAAAAAAAAAAACCAAAAAAACAAAACAAAAAAAAACACCCAAAAAAACCCCAAACAAACAAAAAAACCCCAAACAAACAAAAAAACCACCACAAAAAACTCAATACAGGATCAGTTACAATGAAAAATTTATGTTTTGTTAATTGTAACATCAAAAAAGTTTAAAATCAACTGTTTCATCATTCCTATGGAACAGTCTTGGATTTGAGCACATCCTGCCAGATTAAGGGCACAGAGCAGGTTGGAATGCAAAGCCAGTCTTAGGTAGACTAAAGCTGGTGCCTAGGCACAGCTCACCTCTGCTAAAATTCCGCAGAAACCCAATGCACACACACCTGATCTGTCATGAAGTCCCAGCTGGCAATGGGCCCCATCTGTATGACAGGTTAATTTCATTTAAATTAGGGAATAAGGGAGAAAACGGCTCAGAAAGCTGCACAAAGCAGCAGGATTCCCAACCTGGCTTTCCTCTAAGACTCTCAACAATATTAAAACATGTTAAAGGATGAAACTTCCCTCCAAACATGTCCTTCAGCTCCTTAATGGATCCTGAGCACTCTGCAGGGAGCAGGGGAAGGCTCCAGCCAAGGGGGCTGCCTTCCAGCAGACCTAGCAAGGGCACTGATTTACTCTGACAAGCACTAACAAAAACAGGGAAAGAACAAACTTTGTGATTCACAGTTATTCCCTTCCTTTCTCCCCTGTATCTTCCTCTTGCCTTGCTGGATTCAAGCTCTCACACAATGCAGATGGGAAAATTCTCAATGCTAGTCTTTACCTTTAGTTTTCCACTTCATTTTAAAGTTCAGCAGAAATCAAAGTCAGTGGAGCTTGAAGGAGATGAGATTAAACTAGAAAATATTTTGAGATCCAAGAAACAAGAGCTTGTCTGAGTACCAAAGTGTTTTATCAGCTTCCCACACCACGCTCTCCATGAAAGCAGCTGAACTGTATCCCTTGCTTTATTCCAGCTTAAGATCTACTATAGAGGCTGAGGTTTTGGCTCCCAATAAGGCAGACACTTGGAGAGAAACTCTTAAAATACTCTCCACGTGTACTGGGCACAGTAAATTAAAGAAAATAACAATTGGCTGAGCAATTATTGAACTCTATTTGTGTCTGAGAGCTGGTTTTCCAATAGACCAGAGAGCCTGGCTTGCTTCTCTGCAGCGATCCAGGAAATCTGAGCTGGGAACAGCTCAGTGGGGACAGGTCAGGGTGGGCTTTGGTGTGGGTGGGAAGAACCCAGGTCCTGCTGGTGCTGTTTGCTAGGGGAATTAGGCTTTGCTTGTGAGAGCCTGCTGGCAGCCAGCTCAGTCCTGTAAATCTGACTCAAGTCTTTAGCTCCCTGTACTATTTTCAGGTCTTGTTCCCTCTCACAGGGAAGAGCAATTTGAACCATTTCCAGCCCATCTATCATTAAGAGATAACTGGCTTTTCCTCAGCTGTTTTCCCTTGATCTCCCTTTTCCTTTACTCCATCTGTAAAACTGTTATGGCTGGACAGATTTGGGTTTTGCAGCATCTCAAAAATAGCTGTAAAGGACAAAATAGTGACTGAAGATCTTATACACTGCAAGACCATGTTTTCCTCTGGATAAATATTGGATTATCAGAGTAAAAACACTCTCTGGGATTCAGTAGTTGTACTGACTAGAGCTGAGGACAGAAAAAGGGATGACAAAGCAAACAAGAGTGGAAACTCTTCCAGAGCTGTGCTTACTAACCAAATTTCCTTCCCCTCAGAGGCAAAAGATCCAATAGATGATTTTCTTTGCTCTCCACCTCCAAGATCAATAGGCAGGCTTTAACTAGGTCACAGATGAGATACCCAGAAAAAGAAAACTGCTTTCTAAGGAATAATTTCTCCTCAGCAAATAATTGGCAATTTTTTTGCCAAAGAATCTATAGAGACAAGAAGCAGTGCTGCAGGTGGATCAGTCATTTTGACCACAGAAGAAATGGAAGATCAGCTCAAGTTCTCACCTTTTAATTACACTTTTCCCTAAATCCATTAGAGGCAAATCCCAAAGAATTCTTTTAATCCAGCCGAACTTCAAGTCAGACACATTTCTTCAAGAGAATTAGGTGTTCCTATAGAAATAGAACCAGAACCTTCTGTTAGAGAGAGAGGGAGCTGCAGGTGTGGAGAGACACAAGAGTTTCTCCCTCCCCATGGAATATTTTCAGTGCTGGTTTTTCCTCCACTTGCTCATGTCCAAACCTGTTATTTGATAAACACTTCCTCTGCCACCACAATGTCCATGAGGTTTAATATCTTCAATATATCATGAGTCCAATTTTCTCTATGGGTGCTACAAATACCCAATTTAAGCCATTATTGTCCCGCCCTGGGTTAATTCTCAAATGTCTCCAGACTAAACTACTGAAACTGCAGACCTGGGTCCCACTGCAAGCTGCTCAATAAAACGATGAAATAACCTCAAAAAAAAAGCCTTTTTGCTTTTGCTCTACCACCTGTGATAGGACCAAACATGGTCACCCAGGTTTCAAGCAGCAGAGATGAATCTTCAACCCCACCTCTATCCTCCAGCCTTGCTGAGGTGTAGGATACTCCCATCACGATGGGGCAGTAAGGAGAAGGCCTTCCATTAATTTTGAATGATGCTTTTCTATCTCCAGCTATGAATAAACCAGATCAATGACACCAGCATGTTTTATTGGGCCTCCTGTGCAATGAATTGGGAGTGAGGCAGGCAGGGAGATGGAGCCGACATGCAGATGAGATTTGTAAGTGAGGACATATTGATTATTTCCATCTCAGTTCAGGCAGTAATTCCACACAACGCCTCTTCCCCTGTTTCAGCTCATTATTTATGCCATAAAAACACTATCTCAATGATAATAACAGGCTTCATTTACAAGGCAGAGCATAAAGCATTGATGCTTAAGATTTCAGGAAGTGAGTTAAAGGAAGTGAGAGAGATTTAACAAGTCCAGGAGATGCACAAAACTGCTGAGGCTGATCTTGTGGCTTTTTATGCCCTCCAAAAGGAAGATTGAGAGCAGGTGTTAGATTACCAGGTTTTTTATTAATAACTCCAGGCTTGTATGAGGGCTGATTGATGGCCCAGTCAGCACTTTCCCAGCAAATAAAACTCTCCACACTTTGTGCCATCAGTAGACTGTCCCATCTCAAACAGAAAAATCAGGGCTGCTCCTGATCCCTCAGAGGAGGTTCCCCAGGAGACTCTTCCCTGGAGAAGATCCCCTGTGATCCCTGCAGCACAGATAGAATTTATGGCTGGGATTTATCCACAGTGAGGTTATTCCTGCATTGCCACCACCACCATCATAACCAGAATGACTTGTCCAGCAACAGCCTCACCCTCCAGACCACCCCAGGAAATTCCTCCACCAGAATGGGTCCAGAACAACACCTAGGCTTCAACCTACATAAAGGAACATCAGTCCAGACATTCACAAATGAAGGGAAAAACCCCATCTTTTAGGAGATATTTATTCTAATTGTTTTGCCGCACGTGTCCTGAGCAGCTGTGCGTGGGAGGCAGCCTGCTTCCCAAACAGCCAAAGGGCAGCTGGGGTTAATATCCTGCAGGAAAAGCCTCATGCC
This sequence comes from Lonchura striata, assembly GCF_050655825.1. Taxonomy (NCBI): domain Eukaryota; kingdom Metazoa; phylum Chordata; class Aves; order Passeriformes; family Estrildidae; genus Lonchura; species Lonchura striata. The sequence continues at coordinate 4,977,714 of NC_140719.1, read as the reverse complement.
TTCAGTTCTCTCCCTTAATTGCTAGGAAATGGCCCTTGAGCATTAAAACACGGCTGGCACTTCTGTGTTTCAGTCTCTGGAGCGATCATGTGAGCACAGAGAGCCAAGGCAGCCCAAAAGCCCTGGTATTGTAAATGCAGGCGAACCCAATGGGAAGAAATGAGGATGTCTGACTCAATTCAAAAGGTTGAATGATTTCTTTATTATAAATATGCTAAAATACATTAATATACTATATTAAAGGAGGATACTAAAACTACATTCTACTTTCTCTGACTCTAACTCCAACCCAACTCGTGACACTCTCTGAGAGCCCAGCCCCAGTTGGGTTGGATTGGCCACCAGGCTCAAACAATCCTCACCAGAATTCAACCAAGCACTCACCCCAGGTAAACAATTCTCCAAACACATTCTACATGGGAAAAACAAGGAGCAGAAATAGAAATTGTTTTCTTTCGTTTCTCCCTGTGCACCTCTATGAAAATCCTGAGAGGGTGAGAAATGTTCTTGCCACACCCTGGCTCAAACTTTACTTGAGGTTGTGCACATGTCAGGTGAGCCAAGACAAAAGGAACAGCGAAAATTCCTCTTAATGCAGCGAGAAATTGTTCACTAAGGCAAGATCTATTGAAGCACAGAAGGGGAGTTAAGGTGTCCTGAACACTGCTCAGCCACTGCCATCTCCACACCAGGCAGTGTTTGATGAAGGCTGTGGTGCAGCACAGAAGTTCTTGTGCTCTGCAGAGCGTGAGTGGGGTCTGCTTCCCTCGCTGCTGCCTCACTTATGAGCCTTTAAGTGCTTAATGAACCCAGGTAAGAGGAACAGGGCTGAAATATTTATAGCTACAGCACTAAGCTGAGTGCACATGAGCGATTAGAACAATACTAGACAACATTATTTGCACAGTTACTGCCCAAGTTCTCCCATACTCCAAGACAAAGCAGCATCAGCATTTCGCAGGAGAGTAGGTGTATGGATTCAAATTCTTATTGGATTTATGTTCCTGACAGGAGTTTAGGAATTCTTCCAAAGTGCATCAAGGGATGCCCTTTTAACTTGGCTGTTGATAATTAGGAGAGCTAAGAGGGTCCCCAGTTGCTCTAGGAGCTCCAACTTGTCCTTGCACATGACTTCAGGACTAAGATTTTCCTCAGATGTTCTTGAAACTATTAAGTAAAGTTTCAGCCCAGTAGTCCCAGTACACCCAGGAAAGTGCAGCAGGGGAGGAAGAATTTTCTTAAAAATATTTAGAGCAACATAGGAGAAAAGTATCCCCTCACAGAAGCTGATGTGCTCAGGGCAAACTGACAGCAGAGGCCAGGCATTGCTCAAGGGAAAGGGATGGCTTTGTCATTTCTCAGGCATGAATGACAACCCTTGTAATGAAGTAAAGATAAAAGCTGTTCCAGAACTTGTCTAGGAACCAGAGATGAGTCCAATCTCAAATATTCAAGAAGCAAATCTCACATTTCCCCAAAGTCAGGAGAACGGGTGAGAAATACATTATTGATGGAGGCAGGCAGGAACCACAGCAGGTTATAAATGCAGGTGGTCTTATTTAAAACCTTCCTTCCTGAAGATAAGGGATATGAGCAAGGAAACTGAGAAATTCTAGATTTTATTGTGCCCCTGCTAGTCACCTGGGGGCACAACCTGGCCTCTTCAGAGTGCACAAAGTTAATAGGAAACAAAAGCTCACAGCATCTTTGCCCTTCCCTGGTCTCTAAAACATCTCAGGTCAGCGAGGCTCTTCAGGACAGGTCACCAGCCACACTGCTGGGCAGGACACTGTAATTATTCAGCCTCTGTGAATTTTTAAATATGAAACCTGTGTGCATGTTATTACAGCACATCAGCTGGAAACCTGCCATCCCCAAAGGCCAAGCACAGCTCTGAGCTAAATTATGAGACTAAGAGCAACGAAAGGAACACCTCCCTGTCAGCTCCTTCCCTTACTGCAGGCTTATGCAAATGGACCAAATACAGCCAGAACTGACCCCAGACACAGAATAAATCCATCTAATAGCAGCAAGGAAGGAGAGGGAGGTAAGGGGAGGATCTGGACTAGGGAGGTGTGCAGTTGTAGGAAACATCTGTGGTACAGCATGCCCTGAGAATCCTGTCTCTGACCACATCACGCTTTTCTGATTAATTAAATCTCCTAACCTGAAACATGTTTAACTTTTTTGAGTGTCGCTGCAATCAGTGGTGAGATGGAAAATATCTCTGGAGAGGGACAGCAGAAATGATAAAGGTTTTACAGCTCTACCCAAAGCTATTCCTTTCTCCAGGAGAGAAGATGAGACTCTTGAAAGGGAAATGAGAAGAAAGAAGGGGGAAATAGGGCCATAACAAAATTAATCTTTACCCTCCTGAGCCATTCCTCTCCTCTAGACCATCCTGCTTCTGCCTTGCTGCCCCAGCTCTCTGGCTCACCCACAAATGAAAGAGCACAGCCTGCTCTGCAATCTTCCCTGCCTCCTGCCCCTGCACGGAACTGGAGAATCAAAAAGGTCGCTCAGAAAGGCTCTGGGAACTGAAGTGGCCTTGGTGATTTTGATGTGGTTTGTGACACCTTTGCTGCCTTTCAGTGGCTGCCAAGGTGCACTGAGGACCAGTGCTTAGGCTGTATTTAACAGCTTCCCACCAAGAGCTGGGCAGGGGTGGGTTTGTGTGCCGCAGTTTACAGTTCATTGTGATTAATACACACCTGCTAAATACAGGAGTAACACAAGGACAAGCCAGGGGTCTTTTTTTGGCTTCCTCTGTCCCATAATATAAGCCTTTCATCCTGCTCCAAGAGACAAACTTGTACTGCTCTTTTCACGTTTTTAAACATTTGTGTAGCAGCAACTTCTCCTTTCTCCTCTCTCTTCCCTTTTGAAAGCAAAACTGTGAGCCATTCTTACATAAGAGCTACAGAAATTAAACTGTTGTGTTTTCCTCTGGCCTCTGATCTTGTCTAAATCACTGAATTAAAGCTAAATACCCCTTTTGCAAAGCAGGTAGCCAAACCACAGCGCTCTTCAATTCTTACAGGGACTCCACGGAGTGACAGTTACCACAATATTTGTCATCTGCTTTGTTGTTACCCACTGGCACATCCAGCCTTAATTAGACAAGTACAAGTCAGCACATTAACTGCAACAGTGCTTCTTTTATTTCGCTTCTCTCCTGCCTGCAACCACAGCCCGGCTCTGCAAACCTCTGCGTGCGGATTTCTCCTGCAGCGTTCCCACTGGAGCCAGGCAATTTGGATTTAATTAACCTGCTTGGAGTCCTTGTCATCTCCACACCATCTAGAGCAAGGAACAGAGGTCACTCAGTTCCAGGCTTTGCTTTTCAAGCAGCAGATGATGAATCTCTTCATTCCTGTGGAATATTTGGTTTGCAACACACTTTAGAAGTGCAGCAGGAGTATTTGTGCCAGCAGTGCCCCTCACACAACAATCTGAGTGGACACACCAATAAAAATTAAAGTCCTGTGTGTTGGAATCTGAGCTATTGATGATTCCGAGATTGTAGAAAGTCTCTGTCTGTCAGCCCCGCTGCCAAAGCAGAAGCCATAATTGGTCTGTGCTGGTTTCCAGGTTGTTTATTCTGTTTATCTCTCACATGTTCTGCTGCCCTACCCAGCTCTGTCCTGCAGGGCAGCGTGTGGGGCTCTGCCCTCAGTGGGATGTGACAAACATTAAATACCAGAAACTCCCTGGGCTGGATTTACAAGAACGTGCCAATATCTGTCACCTACGTTGGACAGTGTGTCCCCAGCCTGAACCAACAGAAAAATGCCAACACCACAGTGAGACATGGAGGGCATGAAGAAGGAGAAAAAGGACAAGGCACACCCAATTTCCTCCATCTTGTCCCCTTTGGACCCCTAATTAGAATCCTAAAATTTTACTTTTGCACCTATGCCACAGTTAATTATTACTCATATCAAAAACTCAGAGCTGGTAATTCATGCTGTAAGATTGAAACCTCCTTTCCATGGCCAGAGATCACAGCCAGTGTCTCTGGGGGCTCTGTCCAGGGGGGTTCCTGAGCCCTGCCAGGGTCCCAGGGCAGCCAGAGGGAAGCTCTGGATTCCCACACCTGTGCATGCAGGCTGCTTCTCCACACAAAGATATGGGCTTTTCAAAGACCTTACAAAGTTCCACTCCTACTTGCAGAAGTCTCTAAGGTGTCTCTGGTGCTAACAACCCTCCAGGAAGTTTGGGCTCATATTCAGCAACTCAGAATATTTTGGTGGATGACAGTAAAATTTTACTCCCTTGATGCTCGCCAGTTTCTCTTTTTCACATTAAATACTCCTATCTGTAAATGCTGCACAGCTCTTATCACCCCAGAAAAGAAAGGCTCCTATCTGCTGCCTGCTGGGCTCTGCTCACCTCTACTCCGAGAGCCCAGCAAACTTCTCTCCACCTCATTTCTATGCAGTGGTGTCAAAGGGGCTTCTGCTCAGAATGACAAACCCATCCACAAATCACTTGGGAATCTTCTCCACTCAATTTGCTCCAGCTCTGCCTGGCAAACAAGAGACAGGAGGCACATATACATTACTACTGATTAGTCTGTGTCACCAGTATCAGCAGCCAGGCACACAGGCTGACCGGAACTTTAAATATTGATAACCAAACTCATCTATCATAGGCCTGAGAGAGTGACAGTTTCAGTGCATAACAGCAAAGGCTTTCTACAATAATCAAACACTCAATAATTCATGAAAATATATCCCTCCCAAATCAAATTGGAAGCTATTTTGTGTAATATATTATTTAAAATTCAATATCATAATGCACACAACTCCTGCTCCTACCACAGAGGGCTGTTTCAAAATGTGATTATGTGCGGACTCTATTTAAAAGTGACAATTTTACTTTTCATTTGTTTAACAGCTTAAATGGGAGAGCTCAACTGGAACTAAGTCGTCTGACAATGAAACCAAAGCCGACATAAGCAACTTTGGAAACTTCATGACAGCTAAAAAGGATGAGTCTTCCTCATTGGTAACACAGATGAGTTCCCCACTCTGATGCTCACCTTTACAATTTTTTCAGTGTTTAGTGAAAGGAAATATTCTGAAAAACTGCCTGATAAATATTTTCAGTTCTGCTGTTGTCACCTTGGACTGGGCAAAAAGCAAGAAAAATCATTAAAAAAAATCTTCTTGCACTGCAGGTAAGAGAGAACAACTTTGTGGCTTGTTTATTCCTGTTGGAAAACCCATTTCTGTAAGGGAAGGCTGCCTGGTGCAAAGTGCCAAGAGAAAGGGGGCTTTGCCCTTGTAAACTGAACGCACTGGAGCATAAAATGCAATCAAGGTTGGTGACCAAATCCAGGGCGTGCAGGCATCACTGCCCAGTGGTGGTGGGGCAGGGATGAGGTGGGATGGAGGGCACCAATCCTGTGGCGTGGGCACAGAGGGAAGGTTGGCAGCCAGGAGCCTGGCACAGAGCAGCTCTGAAGGGTAAAACTGCTTTGGGCAGAGGAGAATCTCAGCCTGTTTATGGAGAGCTCACAAGGAGAAGCCACAAGAGTTCAGTCAGGCACCAACTCTTCAGTCAGGTCAAATGCCAGTCTGTCCTTGTGTGTCTGCTGCAGGTTAAATCTCAGTCTTGTTCCCTCAAACAGTGGTATTTTATGGAAGCAAATTTGAGGGAACAAATGCTCAACTCTCTCATTTATTCCTTAAAGGAAAAAGATGAATGAATTTTCTTATCTCTTGCTCTATAATGACTACTCCCCACTCCTTTGGACACCTTGGATATTTGATGTCCTTTTGCCTATTTTATTCCTTTTGCTCTGTATTCCCAAATCAGAACAAAATCACGTGTGAGCCCAAACATTGCTCCTTTTCACTGCAGTGGGGGAGCTGAGCAGGGCTGTGCCTCTTCCAGGTTACAAAACAAAAGCAAATTTGGACACATCCTCTCACTGCTGCTTGGGAAAGGGGGGGTTGAAGTGCTAGCATAAAGCTGGTGACCATTAGAAGCAATTGTTCCAGCTGGAAAGTTTTGGTTCAGGTTCTGCTCCCATCTCTCTGTTTTTTCAGAAATTTCAAAGTTAATGTATCTCAACTGAAGGTGCTGCTCTCATGCACAGTGTCAACCAAACCATGTCCTAGGACCAGTCCTGCCACTTACTGCAAATACTTCAGGGGTTTTTTTTTTGCACCAGAAATTCTTGTTTCTGCTTCCCTCTCATTATCAGTTTCCTATATACTCTGTGAGACATTAGAAATCAAGAATTTAAAATATTTTGGCTTAGTCTTTTTTTCTGTTCACCTCACTGGGTGTTCTCAGCCTCCCATCATAGATTCCTGGTGCTTTGCCACTCACATTCTGCATCTTGTTAGAGCCCAGCACAAATGAAGGCACAGAGAGGTCAAAGTACTCACTTCAAGATCTGTTTTCAGAGCAGTTAAAGACACTTAATGTGCTAAAGCAAAAGATTAAGAGACGGTGCCATGACAGTGAATGAAGATTCTTAATAGGAACGTGCTAGGTATAGAAAAGTTCTCTGACAGAGAAAGGCAAAACAGAAATAGTGACTTCAAGTTTTAAAGAACACATGTATCCCCACATGTTCTAGCAGAGAGATGAGCTATTCAGAGCTCCCATCTCCCTGTGGATGTTTGACAGCAGCAGTGACTTAATAGCGGGGAAAGACAAAGAGGAAATAGCAAGAGAACACAGTTCTGTGGAATGGCATTACCAGTTTGGGTGGTATTTTGGAGGTCAGAGTGGTTCCTAAACATTCAGAAGGTGAAAGATTTTTTTTATCAATGAACCTCCAGACTGCCCATGCTCTAACAGCTGCCTGTGGGTTTTCCCTGTGAGCTACCAGCTGAATTCCTGCCATCACACTTGGAAAAGACCTGAAGTGCAGCAACAATCCCACACTTCCAGTGCCACAAGCACGAGTGTTTAATGAAATTTCCATTGCAACAGGGCTTTACTGAGGTGTGCACATGGGTAGAACCAGCAGTAACATCCATTCTTCTGCAGAGTTCCCAAGACCTAGGAAAAGCTCCTAGGAAATGGCAATAGATAAAAAGAAATTCAGAATTTTGGTCATTATAGCAAAGTTCCCAAACCACAAGGCTGCAGGCATGACAACAACCTGTCTGCAAACCTCCCGTGCCCAAACAAGCTGAAATAACTGGGAAGATGTGGTAGATTTGGGTACCAATATCCCCCTGGATGATGCAGTCAGTGTGGGTGAGTGAAGAGCCTTGTCTCTGAAGGGCTGACCACAAACACCTGCCCAAACTGAAAGAAGCATCTTTAGGGGAAAAAAACCCTGTAATCTGCAGGAAAGTCAGCATGTGAGCTGCTGAAATTCTTTGGTGCGATATGGCTCTATATTTACAGGCATTCACACATGGCTGCATCTCACTTCTAAATGTCTCTCAAGAGTTGTATATTAAACAGAAGAAGGATTTTTCTGGGAACAAACACAGTTGGCAGCCTTTTGTCTCTATTTTTTTACAGTAATTTATGGAAGAAGAAAAGTAGCAGAGTCAATTTTAAAAAGGCTGCAGCCTGGACTTTGATAGATGAACAGATTCACCAACAAAACCTCTCAGTTTCCTCTGAGCACTCCATCTTCTTATCTGCTAATCCTGGTGAGAATAGGGAAAGCAGGCAGCAGAATAAAGACCTGGGTAATGTTTAAACCAGGGGATGATCAACTGAGGGATCAACCTCCCTGTTTTTTTTTCCCCAGATCAAGAGCTGAGCATTTCCTGCTCCCCTTTCAGGAGGGGTTGAGTGAGATGACAACAACTCACACTCCAACCTGCTGGAAGAGTCCAGGATAATTCCTTGCAGAACAGCCCCGGTGCTCCAGGCTCCCTCTGACAATCTGGGACGTTGTGGTAGGGAGTAACAACAGCTCCAGCTGTAATTTCTGGGAGGTGACAGCAAATAAAAGCACTTTTCCCAACTGGTTGTGCAGTCCTGTTCTCAGGCAACACCGGGTTTGCTTGAATAGTGTTGCATCTGTGCTGATTCCTGGTGAAACTGTCACAGCCATGAGCAACTAGAACTTAAAAACATTGGAATTTAAAAGGAGAAATGCCATTTCCTATCCAGAAATATAGTGAGGGAGTCTAGGCTCTTCCAGGGAAAATTTAGAGGAGTATTTCAGGTGCAAGATGAGATTTCTGAGGTGGGTTGACATCTATTAGGGCACATGGAAAAGGGAACAGTCCTTTCAGTGTTTAGATACCACTCTGGAATTTATGCCCACAGCCCCAGCCCCACCAGCTGCTCTTCTCTTTCTGCATCCTCAGCAGAGCTCCTGCCCACCACACAACCAGATATCCTCACACAGATCTCATTTGATATTTTTAAACACATTTCTAAGTTTAAAACCTAAGTAACTTCCAAGGCTCAGCATTTTTTTGTTCAGTGAATGCCTTGATTTGTGACAAGTGCTATAGGAGGAAACAACACACTTTTGCTTCAAAATCTGTTCCTGTCCCTCAAGTAGAGCCTTTCTCATAAACTGGAATTTGTAACCCTGTAGTCTTTAAAGCAGAAAAACCCTGTAGATATTTGAAAGGAAACTGAAATCAAGTAAAAAAGAATCATCAGATTCTCGTGACTTCAAGTCCTGCTGAAATTCCACCCAAGCAACAACACCAATAGAACACACAACAAGCAAAAGAAATACATGTGTAACTGGAACAGAAACTGCTCGATGGGGACCTCTTGTATTTCTGTAGCAACACTCAACATTTCCTTGTCCAGCAAAGTCATCATCACATCACACCAAGATGGAAGAATCCTATGTAAGATTTGGATTAAAGCAGTTTTAAGCAAAAAAAAAAAAAAAAAAAAAAAAAAAAAGGAGTAGTTACTTGAGCAAAACACAAAATGAAAGTGAAAAGTGGAATTAAAGTAAGCAGTCATTCAAGTACCAAAGGAACACAGCTCTGCTCCTGCTGTCACTGTGCCTGTGCTTCCTAAGCTCACAGCTGCAGATCCCATCATTCATCTTTTTCCTAAAGCCCAGATCCTGGAGTCCTTTGATGACACAAGAGTCACATGTCCAACCAAATTTCACCCTCACAGGGAAGGAAAAAAGGCTTGAAAAAACCCTAATTATTTTAAAAAAATTAAAAAAATAAAGACTAGTTTATGAAATAAATTATTTTTCAGCCTTTAAAACATTGTCTCCCTCCTGCTGGGCTTGGTAGAGGCAAGAGAATGCCCAGAGCTGCTGTGCTCCAGCCTTCCAGCATCAGCCAGTCCTTGCTCTTTCCCCAAATCCTACCTGAGCCCTAGGATCTGCAGCAGAGCTTTCCCTCTTCCTTGCTCTGCACTGCATCATGGCACGAGGCTCCCTGCCTGCATTCCCTCTGCACAGCTCCTCTGCACTGCAGCACTGCCAGAGCCAGCACTGCCAGGACCTGTGGGTCTCAGATTCAGTCAAAGAAAGAAACTGAGAGTTTCTAGCCATGCAAAAAGCCTGGGAAAGTGCTGGGAAAGAATGCAAATAATTCTTTATCTCTCTTGTTTTTCACATTGTTTATAGTTAAATTCTATCACTATGTGTCAAGCACTCTGAACCAATAGTGTAAGTTGTTTTCACTTCAGAACCAATAGATTTAGTCCTTACAGAGCACTATATAAAACAGCAGTATATTTTAAATAAACAAAAGTTTTACTCTCAACAGCCTTCTAAATCAGTCTCTTCGTTCCCATCCTGCCTCAACAGCAACAAGGACCAGCACTGCCAGGACCAGCACTGCCAGCCCTTCTCCCTGCCCTGTGCTCCCCTGGAGCCTTCCAGCCCCTCCAGCTCCCTCATCTCAGCTCCAGCCTTCAGCTTTTCCACCGCAGCACCTCCAAATCCCCTGGCTCTGCCAGCTCCCTCCCAATGCTCCATGGCACAGCCCTGGAGCATCCCAGCTCCCGTTTTCTTTCTGTTCTCCGTGTTCAACACCAGGCTGCAGCACTGCTGGAGCATCCCACAGCTTTTTTTTTTTTTTGACATCTTTGATGCTCTGTAACCTGCACCAGTGGTGCTGCAAGGATTCCCTCCTGCCTCAAGACACCCCTCATCCTTTAGCCAGATCCTGCCTTCCAGTCCCGTGAGTTTTACCCCTCCCTCCACCCCTTAAAATCTCTGTATTTGTGCACAAATCCATATTCCTTGCTCAGGGACATCAGAGCACCCTTGGCAAGTACAGACTTTGGAGAGTTGTCCTGGATTTACTAATGGGAGGTCATGCCTAACAAACTTGATTAATTTCTTTGAGGAGGTGACAATGACAAGGGACTGGGCAAGGAAATAAAGCATAATTCAATCAGACTTCAAGAGCCCTTTGATACAGTACCACATAAAAGGCTAATTTATAAGGTTAATATGGATGGCATTGATAGCAAAACACTTATCCATGTAAACATCTTTCTTTTAATTACTCTGCAAAGAAAGTAGGAGGCAAAGCAAACAGTGGCTGATCACAGGAACAGGAAATGCTCACAGGAATATTTGTGCCCTCATACCCATGGCTGGTAGGGTTTTTCTTCCAGCACTTTCTAAGAAGATTCCCTATAGATGCCTCTCATCTTGGTGACCAAACAGGCTACACAAGGATGTGACTTTGAAGGGGCAGAGTGACATCCTTCTTGTGCCTCTCTAGGACATTTGGTACAGCTGCAATAACAGTGGTTTAATAAAAGGCACCTTATTAGAGGAGCTGCTGGTGCTCCAAACACAGAAGGCTGGGCAGGTGCACACAGGGTGTTAAACAAAATCAAGAATAGAGACAAAAATCAAGACAGATCAGAGTAGAGCTTTGGGCTCACCAGAGCAATCCTACCTGTCTGTAGCTGCCCAGGGGACAGGGTGTGCTCCTTCAGCTGCCTTGCTCCATGGCCATCAGAGGCTGAGGCTCACCACAGCAGAGCAGTTTTCTCGCCTTCAACTGCAGCCTGTGCTCCTCTTGGTCATTAAAAGATCACCTAGCAGAATGAAATCACCCTCCATTCTCAGTAACTAAAAAAATGAAGCTATTTTTCCTTTCCTGGTCAAGCAGGAGGTCCAGGAAGATGCAAAGGTGCTCCATGGAGCCCTGCACCACCACCCAAAATAATCAACCCACCCTCCACAAACCAGAGCCTTCAGCCTGGCCACTGCTCCCCTCTGCCAGCACAGACAGTGTTTCCCTCTGTTTTCACAGAAAAAGCACATCTGTTTTCTGTAAATGCTGTAAATTAGTTAATGTTTGTAAAGTGCTCTGCTCGTGTGAAGTGCTACATAATTACTACGTATTATCAATATAATTTGGCTGGATTGTGCCACAGCCGCCTCCTCTCTTCATTTGCAGCTTGGAGAGGGTTTTCTTAGACATCAGCTCTTGGTGCCACCCAGCTCAGAACTGTCCTGACCTCCCCAGGAGGGAAATAAACCCAGCCCTGAAGCACATCCCTGGGACCTTCACCTCCCCTCCCTTCAGAGCAAGGGGTGCATCCTGAGGAGGAGGAACTGCTTTTGGGAAGGGAAAAAAAACAACTGCTCTTTGTAGTCCACAATTTAATGACCCCAGAATTTGTAACAGCTACTAAAAGTATCCTAAATATCAGGAGAGCAGCAGCCTGGCTAGTGATGGGCTCAGAATAAAGACTAGAAGTCCCTGGTCTGCAGTATGAATAGGAGTGACCTGTTCAGGCACTAACAAACCTCACTGCTCATCTTAATACAGCCCTAAAACGAACAAACTATGAGCAAGCATGATCTGATTTTCCCAGCTCCCTGCTCCCTAGCACCCTCTTCCAGCAAATCCTGCATTTTTCAGGTCTCAACAAAACAAAGCCTACATAAAACGCTTCCTAGTTCCAGGCTAAAACCTGATAGAAAAAATAAATTTTCATATTAGAGAAATAAACTGAATAATAGGCAATCTAACTCTCCTTAAAAGATACAGAAAGAACTTCAAGATAGTCTTAAAATTTCATTGCTAATAGAAAATAGATCCCTAAAGAAAATAAATGCTAAAAATCACTAAAACAAAAAGACCAGGTAGAAAGAAATGGCTGCTCCCTGCTTCTCTAGAGGAGCTGCTGCCCATCCCTCCTGGATTTAAAGGGCAAAAAGTGGTGCCAGCTGGGAAAACAATTGGGCAGAAAAAAATCAACAATTTAAAGGTACTTTCTAGTTTTATTTCTAACTCCTGGGACAAATAATCTAACTTGAGGGCAACATTCCCCACAGATCTGTCAAATTATTAAAGTGGAATGATGGGAAAAATATTTGGCCTGTGACAAGATGTATTTAAAATTGCTGAAGTGAGAACAAGAAAAAATGTAACCAGAATATCTGTTCTTTCTAAAAACAAAAACTATCAGACTATGAAAAAGGCATGATTGGAAAGCCAGAAGTTTTCTGGTGTACATAAAATACTTCACAAAGCACTAAATGAGCTGGTTGACCCAAACTTACATCAGTTCTTTTTTACAGGTGTTACCTGAGAAGGAAATTTTCTCCCAAGTTCTGTGTTTCTGTGTGGTAGGAACCCATCCCAAATGTGGAGTCTCATGAAGAGGGAGATAATCCAGCCCAGGTAAGCATGGACACATTTAATCCATCCCAGGTTGCCTGAGAAACCCATGTTCAGGAGGGAATGTCTGAACTAAGCTGGTCAAAATCATGGAAAAGCAGATTTCCAATTCACAGTTTACGAGTTATGGATTTGCCTCATAAGAGTTTTCGATTCCAGAGGTTTTAACATTTGAACTCTCACTTTCTGAGAGTCTTCCCTCTGTTCTCTGCTGGAATGGATGGGAAGACTGGATTCAAAATTCCAATATGCAATAAATCAGACTGATAGCTGATTCTTCTGGTTCCATCTGTAGCTGATAACACAGCATCATTTGAAGGTCCAGCAAATGTAAATATAATTTTCAAATTATTTCAGATAAATTTGACAATATTCCAGTGTTTTTGAAGCATGTGCCATGCTATTGCCTGGGATGTCTGTGCTCCTCTCTAGATTTGCCAAATTCATCTGGTTAACCTGGATCTTTCCAGTTTCTCTCCCTGTTTCTAATGTCACATGAATGGAGGGGTCTTGGTGCTCTCAAATCTTCCCGAGAGAGACAAGGAGTCTACAACACTTCTGGCATGGGTGTGATTATAAAGCAGCAGAGGGGGAAATGGGTCTATAAAACAGTGGTCCAGATCATCTGCAAGTGCAAATGGGTTTGGCTCTGTTGAGATCAGTGGAGCAACATCAATTTACAGCTCCTGAGGCTCCTGCTTAGTCTGCAGACCTGGGCCAGAAACTGGGGCACAGGAGCTGCAACACCTGGATTGCAAATCCTGAAGGAATAGGTTTCAGAGGAACCTCTGGCTTGTTATGGTGGAGGCAGAAGGAAAGGTATTTTCTTGAGTTTTCTTTGGTTGGAGGGAGAAAGAGTAGGATTAAGTGTCTTTTTAAAAGGCAGGAGGAATGGGCAGAGACAGATCCTTTGGAGGCAGTCTGCCCCAGACCCCTCTCCTGGTCCCTTCCTCATTGTCCAGCATTGCCTGTAACTGCTGGTTCAGGCTTCTTCTCTCTCAAATACATTCCTTTCTTATTATTTTACAAAGTGAGAGGGGTTGCTTTAAGGAAAAAAAAAAAGTTCCAGATTATAAATGCATCCTACTAGGGTTTCTTTTTCTTTCCTTCCAGACAAAAGCATTTCTCCTTCCAAGCTTGATAGACCTCCCGACCCTGCTGATGTGGGTGGATGGCTCTGCATGTTCTGAATCATTTGCTTCCTTTTCAAGTGTTACTTTCCCCTTATTTCAATTACCCTTCCTCTATAATTACTGGGGCTGCTCCAGTGAGCAGGAGTGCTGTGGAGCTGACAGCAGGGCAGGCTGCCCGTGCAAGCTACATCCTTATCCTGCCCGGGCACTGGGCACAGTGGATGTTTAACAGCACAGGAGGAATTGTTGGAAGATATTCAGACTCCAGCACTTTGCAGAGGGTTCAGTGCTTTTCAGCTGAGCTGTGTGCAATTGCTCTGCCTGTTCCTGCAAGAGTTGGAAACCAGAGGTGCAGGGATCACTATTGCAAATGCAGGTGAACCCAATGGGAAGAAATGAGGATGTCTGACTCAATTCAGAAGGCTGAATGATTTCTTTATTATAACTATGCTAAAATACATTAATAAACTATATAAAAGGAGGATACTAAAACTACATTCTACTTTCTCTGACTCTAACTCCAACCCAACTCGTGACCCTCTCTGAGAGCCCAGCCCCAGGTGGGTTGGATTGGCCACAAGGTTCAAACAATCCTCACCAGAATCCAACCAAGCACTCACTCTAGGTAAACAATTCTCCAAACACATTCCACATGGGAAAAACAAGGAGCAGAAATAAAAATTGTTTTCTCTTTCATTTCTCTCTGTGCACCTCTATGAAAATCCTGAGAGGGAGAGAAATGTGCTTGCCACAGATCACCTCCTTCATCCCCTCCTCGGTGGCAGCAGGAGGCAACGGAGCTTGATCCCACACCTATTTGAGCTCTTCAAAGGAGGCTTCAAAGGGATCAGTTTGGCCCCCAAAAGGTGCAAGCAGTTTTGGGGGGAGTAGGGCAGGGAGGGAAGGGGGGACAAAAAGTGATGATCTGGTTGGGCTGCTGAGGATGGATGTAAAGGGAGAATGCCGTGGGGCAGGGATGAACCTACTTGCAATTCAGTTTTCGTCTGTGTGGTTTCTAGAAAACAAACAAACCAAACAAATAGCTAAAATATCAAACCAAACAAACCCTTTACAAAACAAAACCAAACATAACCCAAATCAAACAAAACTAAAAAACAACCCCCCCACAAAACAAAACAAATAACTAAAATACCAAACCAAACAAACCCTTTACAAAACAAAACCAAACATAACCCAAATCAAACAAATCTAAAAAACAACCCCCCCACAAAACAAATAACTAAAATACCAAACCAAACAAACCCCTCACAAAACAAAAGCAAACAAACATAATCCAAATAAAACAAAATCTAAAAAACAACAAACCCCCCCACAAAACAAAACATTCCCCCCAAAACCTCAAAAAGAAAACCAAATACCTAAAAAAAAACCCAAAACCCCTCATAAACCAAACCAAAACAACACCTCCCAAAAAAGCCCTCAACCAGACAACCAGACAAACAAAACCCCCAAACCAAAGCAAAAAATATCCCCAAAAAACCCCATCAAACAAAAAACCTAACACCTTGACTTTTTAAATGCTGATTTTTGTCTCATTCACTACCAAATTTAAATGGTAGGTTTCATACAGGAATTCTGCAAAGTGGCACAATTTTGTTAAATATCAAGCTTTATTCAAAAGAGAGACGGAGGTTCAGCTTCTGTGTTACAAGTCAAGTTTCTAGAAAAGCTCTGCCTTATCTATTCTAAGAAAATGCTTTATTAGGTAGTTTTCCAAAAGTTAATATTATTTCCGAGCCTTCTTCCTGACTTCTATCCCTGTAAAAGCTCCTTTCATTGAATATCCCATCCATACACTCTGCTAATAATGGGATACCTATTATTAGCACATGGATATTGGAAAAGGATCTATTCAAAAGGTCCTAAAACCTATCCCCAAACAAAGAGGAGCTGCAGCACTTCAGAAAAGGCCCCACTGACTGGTGTTGATTGTAGAGAATGGGATTTTATTTTTTTTTTTTTAGCCATCTAATTACACATTTCAAATTTAATCTTACACTGAAATTCTAGGAGGCAACAGCCTGGAGAGAGGGTGTCAAAAGCTTTCCTAGCAGCAGTTCAGGGTCCTGCAGAAGGGGCTGGAATTGCTGCTCTGTGTGCTTGGCACAGGCACCTGTGGGTTATTCACAAACACAACTTCATCTCCTGCATTATTTCATCTCTATGAGACATGAAGCTGCTGGGCTTGAGTTGCTTGAGTTGGGCAGAGGATAAAAAATAAAAACACAAGATTATTTTTTATAATAAAAAATAATTTGTGAGACTTTGGGTTGGACCAAAAGTGATTTTCTTTTTCTTTTTCTTTTTCTTTTTCTTTTTCTTTTTCTTTTTCTTTTTCTTTTTCTTTTTCTTTTTCTTTTTCTTTTTCTTTTTCTTTTCTTTTTCTTTTTTTTTTCTTTTTCTTTTTTTTTCTTTTTCTTTTTCTTTTTCTTTTTCTTTTTCTTTTTCTTTTTCTTTTTCTTTTTCTTTTTCTTTTTCTTTTTCTTTTTCTTTTTCTTTTTTTTTTTTATTTTCTGCCTATGTGCACAATTTTCTGCTTGGTTCTACTCTCCCTGTGCTCAGGCAGGTAAAGAAGAGATGTTGGCAGGATAAAATTGCAGGAGGAAGGATAGGAGAGAAAAGGAACAGGATAAGCGAGAAAAAACCTGAACAGCCAGATGAATTTGGGTCCTTTTTAAATTTTTTTTTTTTCCAACACTCAAAGATTTCTAAGCAAAATTAGGAGTGGTGAGGAAGATTGTTCCACTCTGGAGTAGGTAAGATTCATTTTTATTTGACTTTTATTGGAGCTGCCTTAAGAATAAAAGAGCAGCACCATCTCAGAGATTTGTACACAGCCTCCCCACCCAGAGGAAATGCCATAATCTGTTGGGTCCTTGGAGGCATGGGACCAAGTATTGTTATTTAGAGACTATTTTTGTATTTCTATACATATTTTTATTTTTGGGTGCAGCAACAGAGGTGAGGGATTGCTTAAAATTTCCTTTGACCTTTTGAAGTGTTCCTGGGAGCTAAAGGTGTGCACAGGAAATATTAAATTACAACCATGTCTCAGACCCCTAGAAGAGTCTGACAGCTGCAGGAAGCAAAGGCAAATAATACCCAGGACTCTCAGAAATGGCCCTGGATCTTCAGACCTTTCTGAAAACTGAAATTCTTCTTTTAATTCAGTATAAACGGATTAGGTCCAAGCAAGCCCAGCACCATGGGCAAACCTGGAAGGAAAAGAAAGAATAATTTATCTTCAGGTGTTTGCATCTTTCAAAACCTGAAGGTTCATGCATTGAAAAGTTATACCTGCAAAGGGATCAAATGGGAGATCAGATGAGGGAAAATACCCTCACATTTCCCTTATTCAGATAAACTTTTGGCTGTGGCAGGAGTGAAATCTCCTGCAGCACAGGCTCTGTGAAGAATGGACTTCAGCTCTGCTCGGATGTGATGGGAGGGTGATTTCCATGATTTTCTGAGAGCAGAGGAGCTCCTCTCAAATTGACACTCACTGAGGGGGGGTAGGAGAGGGCACTTGCCTGGGGAAAGGGTCAGCACTCTGAGCTCTGCAACATTTTGGCTCATTTGAGGATTTTGGAAAAAGCCCAACTTGTGAGTGACTGGGACAAAGGCTGAGCAGCTCCCTGTGTCTGCCATGGGGAAACTGCTGGTGTCAAACCACAGCTCTTCTTCTCACCTCTGGCCAGGCACAGCCTTGGTCCTACAAGCACCAAATTATGAAATAATTTAGAGTTGTCTTTGTATCTCAGTTTCTCTCAAACTCTGCTGCCACACAGGGTTTTAATTTTTCAGAGCAGTCTGACCCTGCCCTGAGTCAGTCCTGCCCTGAGGATTTTCCAGCTTCACCTGAGCCTGGGAAACAGCAAATGGGCTGCAGGCTTGATGTGGTTGCTCTTTCTGAGCCTTCCCTCATTCCTGCTGCTTTGTTCTGCCCTCCCTTGCCTTCTCAGCCTCCTGCTTTAGCTTTCTCTGGCTTTCACAGTTGTCATTCTTGAAAATCCAAGATGGGATTGAACTTAAACCTTGAGCTAACAGTGGAGTGCCAGGCTGGCATACATTTCTCTCACAATTAGAATGGATGAAAAGCTTAGGGAGAATATTTAGTGGGTCTGTATGGCTGGAATTTACACCAGGAAATCTCTGTGTAGGTCCTCACCCCACGAATTGCCTTGGCTTCGCCTCACCTTTGCTCAAACAGCAGAAACTCATGAAATGCAAAGTCAGAGAGCTTTGAATGCTAAGCCACATGGAATATTTGTTCTTCAACCAGGCACAACTTTTATATAATCAGGGTTCAGATGCAGGCATTTGCTAGATTATACTCTCTTTGCTGTGCACACTGGTCATAGGGCAGGCAGATCACAAAGTTTGCTGGTTGAGCAATTCAAAGAGTGCCTAAAACACATCAGAATTAAGAGACATTTTATTTCACTATGATCCTCCAAATTTCCTCTGCAGTGCAGAGTCACCAACAAAAACAAAACAGACAGATGAAGAACATGATCATCACTATAAAATTCATTCCTTTCTAGAAGAAAGGATGTCCCCTGCATATGCACACACATGCACCTATTAGTAGATCACTTGCTGTGTGTTTTGGGGCTTCTACTCACTGCTTTGCCCTTCTTCCCCAAGTCTGGGTTTTCCAGTACAATAAGAACCACCAAATTTACCTCCTGCACCTGGAACATGCAGACTCAGAGATACATAAAAATAACCCTGAGAGCTGCCAAAAGGTTTTTTTTTCTTTACTTTTGGAAGGCTTTGCTCTGGCAAATCAGTTCACTGTGTACCAAAGATTATTAGGGCATCTTATTTAAAACTTATGATCTAATTAGTGGCTTTAATCGTAGTTAATTACACAGAGAGCAACAAAGCAGTTATATTTCCTACCAGGCTTCTTCTAAGTCAAGGTGCAGGTACTTACCTAGGGCCATAAAGGAGAGTGGCTACCACACTTAACATCTAATTATACAAAATTGTCCACAGTAATTATGAGCAATGTGATTTTATTTATCTGGCTTAATTACTGGGGCTATGCACAGTCTGTGACCTGGCACGGTGACAGGGAGGACAGAGAGAGGGAAAAGTGCCCTCCCCTACATGAACACTGTGCTGGAGCTGCATGCTGAGCACAAAGACAGGTCCTGGTCCCAGCCCAGCAGTGCTGCTGGAGGTTTGGGGACCCTCTGACCCCAGGATTCACAGGAGCCATGGATACACACAGGATGGACAAGGGAGTGCCTTTGCTGAGCCCCACGGGATGCTCAGGGTGGCTTTTCTCTCACCACAAGGAGCCTGCTGTTACCAGCAGGGATAAAAAGGACAATTCATCATCTTATTCAGCAGAAGGAACATTCTATTATCACTGTCCACATCTTCAATCTTTCCCAGATATCATTCATTGCTAAATACGCTCTAGAAAATTTCAGGGCACCTCCAAAAAACTCAGTGTCTGGTGTAAAACCACTTTTCACTCTCAGAGGGAAGCAGAGCAAGTGTTCTGGCTGACATTAGACTATTCTTGCTCATCTCCTTAACTTTTAATTTGTGTGTGCACGGGCACAAACCCAGGTACAGCTCAACCCTTTCCAGTGACTGTCATGACAGAAATCTGCCCTATATTGGGATCAATCTGCCTTATTTACAAATCCCAACAGAATGAGTAACTGTGGATATTCTCAGTTCAGTCAGAGAGAAAAAGAGAAAGATTTCTGCCAGGCTAAGCCTGGGAAAAAGTCTGAGAGGAATGTAAACAATCGATTATCTTGTTTTCTGTTCATATTTTTTATAGATATGTTCTATCACACTGACAGTCCAGTGTAGCAATCAAGTGAAATGTTTTTACTTTAAGACTAATAGATTTAATATTCATTATGTTCTCTATAAAAGAGAGAGGTGTTTTTGAATAAAGATCATTCTTTGCCTTCTGAAGACAGAATCTCTTCATTCCCATCCCTGCTTCAACAGCAACAAGTAACCACAGTGCTTGAACCCATAAATGCAAGAGTAGGTTATGATGAATATGAGTGAAATGTGGTTCCTTGCATTTGTCCTTTTACCCCATTGGACCAGGTGGAAATTTGTTAGTGAGAGATGTTTTAGTGCTGTCCAAAAATCCAGCAGCCTGTTACGCTTCTTGTGACAATAAAAGTAATGAGTGTTTAAACAGGAGGCTGAGACATTCTTCAGTTCATATCAGTATCTTCTGTTGCCCAATCTCTGTCCTCTCATTCATTAATTACCCCTAATGAAATGGGTACCTTTGGGTTGTGAAGTTTAAAGTGATAGATATGATTTACATGCCAGAAAGACAGCTGGCCCTGTGCCCACAGCCTTGAAAAACAGCATTTTCAAATACTTTCACTTCATAAAATTGCAGGCAGCCGCATGTACAGCTCTGCTTCTCTACTCATCCCCCCAGGACATTTCCATGTTATAGCAAATCACTTGTTCAGTGGCTCACTAAGATTTTGAATTAGTAGTAAATACATTTTGACCTTATTTTTCTCCTGATAATTGCTCTATTTATAGAGAAGTCACTTGTTGTCATGCTAATTTCTTCCATTTGAGAATTAGATTGGCTCCATCAGAAATGATGTGTGGTACACCCCATTTTAAAAAAGGAAAAAAGGCAAAAAAGAAGCTGTCTCCTTTAAGAGTGGGTTTGTTCTTGTTCCATTTTTAATGAAAGCTAGAAAAAAATACTCATTGTTGAATAAAGCAATGATAACTTTCACTGACAAGTTAGGTCATTCTCTTTCTTTAGATATCAGTTCCCTGTGTTTTATGCCTTTGTTTTCCATAAAGTATTTGAGCATCATCTTAGAGAGGAACAGCCTGTCATAGTGAGATGTTTTATAGCCCTCACATAACATATCAAAATATCTGTGGCCAGATTAAAAAAGTAGCCCAACTTTTCAGCATTCAGGGCCAGAGTTCAGAGCTGGACAAGGACAAGATATTTTCTTTTTTATTATTCCTTTTCAAAAATCCAACCACTAGTCCACTTTATTTCCTTCCCTCCCTCCCTGAGCTCACAGCACAGGCACATTTTGAGATGCCTGAGTGAGGAGTTCTTGACATACAGAGCACATCCACAGTGCTCTGCTGTCAGAACTCAAAATGTCCCTCAGACATTTTTGGAGGTTCCAAGCCCAGGTCAGAAGCATTTGAGACCCTGGCAGGCAGCTGGAAACAGCTGTGATTTTGGGTTTGAGCCATGGAACGATTTACCAACCTTGCAGGAAGAACAAGAAGTCACAAAAGTTTAGATATTAGAGTAGAAGGAAGAATTTTTGAGTGCTGTACAGGGGGTTTTGGTTTTGTACATGGGGGTCAGAGGTTTTAAGATGGATTTGGGATCTGGGCCTGTCCTGTCCTCCCTCTTTCTTCTTCCTCACCTCCATGTTCTTGGTGATGTTGGCACTCACAGATTGGTTTAGAGTAGAAAATCACCATTTAATATAGGTAATAGGCATTGGGGAAAACTGTAACCATGTAACACGTAATGTACCATATAAAAGATAGAAAATCACCATTTAATATAGGTAATAGGCATTGGGGAAAAACTGCAAACATGTCACACGTAATGTACCATATAAAAGACAGCAGCAGCCCTGGGCAGGGAGAGAAGAAGCAGTCGGGGTCAGAGAGGATGTCAGGGTGTGTGTGTGCCTCTGCCTGAGCTCTGAGCAAACCACAGCAGCCCCAGAAGAAAATCTTTTAGATAACTTGCAATAAACTGCCTTGAGCCCGAACAACAGAGACTGCTGAGCCTTTCTTTGGAAGCTCGGGTTGGAGGAGAAGTTTTTTTCACCACACAAAGCCACTCTGCGACCTAGGGTTGTCTTCAGCACTCTGCTCTCCTTTTCCATCTCCTGAGCATGCCACTCACTCAGGTCACCTCTGCCCTGTGGCACTGAATCATCCACAGCTTGGTGGCCTCTGGAGGAGGTCTGGCTGTCGCTGGTGGCTCCAGCTTCTGTTTCTATAGACACAGCTAGGCCAGCCATAAAGCCAGGGAAAAGAGTCACTGGGTCTTCTACTCACTGCTTTGCCCTTCTTCCCCAAGCCTGGGTTTTCCAGTACAATAAGAACCACCAAATTCACCTTTTTCCACCTGGAATTCAGGTGGAATTTGTCCTGAGAGCCATCAGGTGGCCTTGAGTTGAAGAGGGATGGAGGGACCTTGCTGTCCCCAGGGCTGGTGATGCTCACTGCCAGCATCACAGGAGTTGAGTCACTGCAGGTTTCGTGGTTCAGCACCACAGAGCAATTAACAGCAGGCAGCGAGCGTTCCAAACCTTTGCTAAAACCAGGGCTGTTTATCAATGTGTCAGCCTGGTGGCAGATTCAAGAAATCTAAATTTACCAGGCGACTGCTTCCCCCGTTGCTGGCTGCAGCTGGTGGATCTGCAGGACACGCTGTCCCAGCTGGGCATCTGGACCAAGCTCAGGAGGAGAACTGGTTGAATGGGACCAGCTCCAGAGTTCAGGGCAGGGGAGGCTTTTTTACACCACAGCTGCTTAATGACTTTTTCAATTGATTTCAGCAGTGCTGCTTTTCAATTACTGATTCCATCCTAGTCACTGGGCAGAAAAATGGGCTTAGGAAAATTATAGGCAGGAAAGAGGGGTAAAAAAAATGCTCGAAAATTCAACAGCTTCCACAACGCAGTGACATTTGTCCAGATATTTTGTGCTGAATTGGGAAAAAAGAGAGAAATGGCAATTCCTCCCACCTCTCAGCCTGTGCTGGGAGGAGAGTGCGCATGTACTTCTTTGCTTTCAAGCCCCAGTTCACCCATGCTCATTGACCTGCTCCTTGGTTTGGAACCAGCTGCAGAAAGCAGCTGTCATCCCCTGTTACTCTGCCAGCCCTATTCTTACGGCAGCCATCAAATCCTGGCACTGACTGAAGGCAATTCAATTAGCTGTGACGGTCAAACAGAAACCGAGGGTCAATTGAAATCTCTTTTTTCCTCCTCTTGACCATCTCCTCTCTATTTTCATCTTGAATCTGGAGGTGCAAAAGTCCATCCCCATTTTAGAAGTTTTTGTGGGGTGGGGATGGGAGAAGAAGGGTGCTTACACAGGAGGCCCTTACTACAGTGAGGAAAACAGGAGAAAAGGAGAGGAATACATAGCAGGATGGGGGTGGATCTTTCCTCAGTCCTGCTCAGCTCTTGTGCTGCCTTCTTAAGATGGAACGAGCTTGGGAAGTGGTGCCTTGTGATGAGCTTTGTCTAAATTGGACTGTTGTCAGAATCTGAGGTATTGATGATTCCGAGATTGTAGAAAGTCTCTGTCTGTCAGCCCCACTGCCAAAGCAGAAGCCATAATTGGTCTGTGCTGGTTTCCAGGTTGTTTATTCTGTTTATCTCTCACATGTTCTGCTGCCCTGCCCAGCTCTGTCCTGCAGGGCAGCGTGTGGGGCTCTGCCCTCAGTGGGATGTGACAAACATTAAATACCAGAAACTCCCTGGGCTGCATTTACAAGAACGTGCCAATATCTGTCACCTACGTTGGACAGTGTGTCCCCAGCCTGAACCAACAGAAAAATGCCAACACCACAGTGACACATGGAGGGCATGAAGAAGGAGGAAAAGGACAAGGCACACCCAATTTCCTCCATCTTGTCCCCTTTGGACCCCTCATCTAGAATCCTAAAATTTTACTTTTGCACCTGTGCCACACTTAATTATTGCTTATATCAAACACTCACAGCTGGTAATTCATGCTGTAAGATTGAAAACTCCTTTCCATGGCCAGAGATCACAGCCAGTGTCTCTGGGGGCTCTGTCCAGGGGGGTTCCTGACCCCTGCCAGGGTCCCAGGGCAGCCAGAGGGAAGTCCTGGATTCCCACAGACTGTAAAGATGAAATCTCCCTCAGCTTTGCTGCTGCCAACCACAGCAGCCACTTCAGGCTTTTGTCAGAGCCTTGGGCTCATTCCCAGCACAGCCAGAGGAAGAGAAGGAAGATGAGGAGGTAAAAGCAAGAGCTGGGCCATGGCACAGCTGCTTCCAGAGCCCCTCTTTGAAGCCAGACCCCACAGCTCCCCTCTGGTGGGCAGACAGCGGTTAAAATAAAGGTCAAGTTGATAATCTTGATAAATATTTAATAGTTACTGGGTTCATGTCTCCCTTATTGCCACAGGTTGGATGTCAGACACTGGTGACATCAGGAAGGGAGCACACACAGCCTCCCCTGGAGCAGGGCATGGTGGGGGGACAGTCCCTTGGAGCCTGATGCCACCAGCCCAGCCTCCTCCATTCTCTGCAGAGCCTGGCTGGTGGTGCGTGTTGGAATCCAAAATGCTGGGAATTCTCAGAACTTTGGGCCTGGAAGCCAAAGCTTAGAATTAAACACAGGATTTGATCTGTGACCTTGGGAAATGCTTCCAAACTTAGGTGACAGAAGTGAGAATGTGGATTTGTAGTTTAAAGCAGAGACATTAAGCTAAGGAAAGGAAAGTTTAGAGTTTTAGAGTTTAAGATATAGAAAAACTAAAAGTTGTTACAAAGGTAAACAAGAAATTTAGAATGCAGCACTGTAGGTTTGTGTGCAATAACATGATTGGCTAAGAAAACTTACACTGTAGCATGGGTCTATAATAGGAAATATTTAAAGATTGGGTCAAAAGTATAAATGTTGCTGTTGGCAGTGTTTTACTGGTCAATAAATCCTTAAAACATCTTGTAACTGAGGGTCTTGTGACCTCCTGAACCATGGGGTAAAGATGTGAACTGAGCTCACCCTTCCTGCCTATGTGGAAGATAAGAAAAATAAATTGCATTATCTAAAAACCTCAGAGGTCCCATCCCTAACTCATTCAAAGTTCCTTCAAAAATCTCCACAGTTACACAGGAGCAGCTGAGTCCAGCAAAGACCCACCTGCTTTGCCTCAGAGCTCCAGTAAATCACCCTCAGGGCTCTGTTTCCTTCATCCCTGTGTGAGTGAATTCATTAAAAAACATGTGCACAGAGGTAAATTGGATGCACCATGGCCAGGACTGGTGGCTTTGGGGTCACTGTGGGCCTTCATCCTCTAGAGGTGCAGGGAATATTTGGCTCAGTGGGTTTATCACAGCATTGAAGACGGATTTCTGCCCTGGTGGGTTCTTCTGGACTAGTTCCAGGCTGCAGCAAGTCTTAGGGAGATTAAATGAGACTTGTGGTGATATTGTTGACCTCAGAATCGTCTCAGCCAGGTGGTTATAGCAGAGCAAATGCAAGCTGTGCTTTTAAAGGATTGCTGGCAATTAAGTAAGGTGGACATTTCCTCCTAGTAGCTGGTAAGAAATCATCCATCTTTCCCTAGCAGATGAATCCTTAAAATATTGTGGGAGTTCTTCAGTTTTCCATGCTCTGATTCATTATGATCAGTACAAAACTAAGGGTGCCCTGAGAAAGAGTAATATGGTTTAAAAATTTTCACAGGCAATTCCAACTCTGAGGCTGTGCAGAACAAGGTCTTGGTGCTCATTTTCACTTCATGGAGAACCTGTAGAAAAGATTTTGCTGAGCTCTGGAAATGGCTGTCAGTAATGGATCTCCATATGGAAGAACTAATGACCTTGAGTAAGAAATGAATCACTGTGACAAAAGGAGGAGAATCCAGCTCCACGCTCACTGCTTTGAATGACCCCAGTCTGTGCAGCAGATGAGAAATGCCAAGGCAGTGGCCTGGCAATACATCACCCCCACTTCAGTGCTGGAGCACAGTCCTGCTCTGGCCAGGGCAGCCCAGGGATTTAGATCCCTATTTCAGCAGCCTAAAAACCCTCCAGGATGATATTCTTGTCCTGAGTAGAAACTGGTCTTAAACAAATAACTTTCTTATATTCTTTGCGCAGAAACACAAATTTCATTCTTTTTTTTTTTTTTCCTTTCAGCCTGTGCCTCTAAACACTCAGACACACTCAGAGCTGTGCATGCTCCCTCTCCCCCTGACCCAATCCAATCCTTGCCCCATTCACACTGCAAGGAACATGTCATTAACATTTGACAGTGACTCTTTTCCCTCCCCATTGCTACATTCAATTTTTCTTTCTTTTCTTGAAACTTTGTTACCCTATTTTTCAGGCTACGCAATGTGGAAGTTGGCAGAAAACCAAGCTCAGCTGGAATTCAGGACTGACTTTATGTGTGAATTTAAGAGGTACCAGCATTGGGATAGCATATCATGCTCCACACAGCCTGACACAAACAGGGTAAGCCACAGTGGCAGCTGAGGACTCACTCAGATATTGTTTAAAGTCCTCAACAAGAAAAAAAAAAAGGAAAGAAAAGGAAGACTCATGGTTTTAACTTCAACAGGAAATAGTCTCCTGTCAATATTTTAACAGGTTGCTCAGAAGACACACTGCAAACTTGCATTGCTCCTGAAAGGCAGCACATTCCCTGCTCAGCAGCTAATGAACTCCCATGGTGTCAAGGCAGTAACCTCAGGGAGGTGCAAGGCAGATGCTGTAGCCATAAAATATATAAAGTATAAGACAGTAAAACCTAGAAAATCTGGAGCTTATATATGAAATTATGACTAATATGGTATTTTCTGAAAGAGAAAGGAGCAGGAACTCTTTGGGATTGGCCTAAAAATGGCTATCAGCAATGTCTCCCATTGAAATGTTTTTCATTGATCATTTTAGGAGCATAAGGCTCAATAGAAACTCCTAGGTCAGCAAATAAATCTCATGCTCCAGCCTGTCTGTGATCATCTATGTATCCAGCTCTGTCAATCCCAAAAAAGCACCGCTGACCACCTCAGTTCTCAGGTGGTGTTCCTGCTCTGAGCAGATAACCAAACATTTTACAATTAGAAGTCTGTCAAATATTAAGGCATAATTAAAAGGACAGAAAGAGAAGAAAAGCCCTTTAGCCCATGAAACTTTGCAAGAGCAGTCACTGAAGTGCTTGTGGTACTTTTACTTTCTTGGCATTTACTTGAAACAAAGGCAAAAACTATCACTCAGTGAGTGTTCACAGAGCAACAGTAAAATAGGTCAGAAACGCAACTGGAACAAATGTGTTTGAATAAAAGAAAGCCAAGCAAACATCTCAGGTACTGGAACTGTGCAAACACAGCAAATAGCATAAAGCTTCCCCTCAGGAGAAGAACAATATGCAGAAATCTTGATGCTTTTGTTCGCTCAGCACAGGGCCCAGCAGAGAGTGGGAATGGCTGTGTCCTGCTATTAAACACCTTTAAATTCCCGAGGGAATCGGGTTCTGTCACTGTCGAGGCAGGACAGGAATGAAGAGACTCTGACCAGAAGGCTGCATGAGAGTGAAACTCCAGTTTATTCAAAATACCCTGCTCTTTTATACAGAGCTTTGTGAGGACCAACTCCATTGGTCCTGAAGTGAAAACAACTCATAGCATTCGTGCAAAGTGCTTGATGCACACTGATAGAACTTAACTATAAACAATGTGAACAACAAGAGAGATAAAGAAGTATTTACATTCTTTTCCAGCTATTTCCCAGGCTTTTTGCCTGGCTAGAAACTCTCCGTTTCTTTCTTTGACTGAATCTGAGACCCACAGGGTTCTGTGGCTGTGTGTGCACCTGGAAAGGACAGGGGGAGGCAGGGAGGACATTTGTCTTGTAAAAGTCGGAGCAGCCTCATGGCAGCTCTGGGTTGGGCTGTTGTGGGCTTCAGATTTAGTCAAAGAGAGAAACTGAGAGTTTCTAGCCAGGCAGAAGCCTGGGAAAGAGTTGGAGAAGAATGTAAGTAATTCTTTATCTCTCTTGTTGTTCACATTGTTTATAGTTAAGTTCTATCACTGTTCGTCAAGCACTCTGCACCAATGCTATGAGTTGTTTTCACTTCAGGACCAATGGAGTTGGTCCTCACGAAGCTCTGTATAAAAGAGCAGTGCATTTTGAATAAACTGGAGTTTCACTCTCACATCTGAGTCAGTCTTCTCATTCCCGTCCTGCCTCAGCAGCGACAGGCTGTGATAAGGATTTCTCCAGGAAGCCACGGATTACTGAGGTGTGTTTTGGGATAGATGGAACTGTGGTGTCACCACCCATTAAAAACCCAGGAAATCCAGCTTATTTCAAGGAATGACTTCTCATGAGTGCCTGGCTTGTGTCCTTGACACTGCTTCAGTCTCCAAAAGCCACATCCCAGTGTGGTCCCTGTGGCCATCTCCACTATGGTCAAACCAGCCTCATGTCCACAAAACTGTGGGTGTTGCTGCCAGATGAGCCCACAGCTATGGAATCAGCAGGCTTTTGTGCCTGAGCACCCAGGAAAATCTCCTTTGTCCCGGCTTTCTGGATTGTTTATTTTGTTCTGAAAGGGGCACTGTTTGCCCTTCACAGAATCATAGTGTGGCTTGGGCTGGAAGGGACCTCAAAAACCATCTAATCCCACCCCTGCCGTGGGCAGGGACACCTTCCACTATCCCAGGTTGCTCCAAGCCCCGTCCAGCCTGGCCATGGACACTTCCAGGGATGAGTCAGCCACAGCTTCTCTGGCCAGCACCTCACCACCTTACAGAGAAAAATTTCTGCCTAATATCCAATCTAAACATATCCCCTTTCAGTCTGAAGCCATTTCCCCTTGTCCTTCCTGTACCACATCCTCACTGCTGGTCTTCTTCAAGGGGTTTGAAGGTTAAACTCTCACACTGATCTTTGTAAGGGCCTTGCAGTTCTATGTCACATAGTAAAAAAAAAAAAAAGATACTCCAATCTGGATTTTTTATCCCCTTTTGTCTGTTGTTCTGTTCTTTCAAAAGTTTTGAAATTCTTCTAAAGGTTTTCTATGCCTTCAAATGTTTACATATTTCTACTAGAGTTTCTCACACTGCTCATGTAAATAATAATTGTTTTGCATTCTTTTTGAGAGGAGATAATTAATAGACTGGTTTGACCAGTGTGGTTGGAGAAGGAGCAATTTCATCCTCCACAGTCACTTTTAAAATTCCATATATTACAATAGATATATATATCACTCCAATCCACAGTCACTTTTAAAATTCTGTATATTACAAGGTCAGAAATAAAGTTCCCTCCTTTCACTTTTTTCCCTCTTTTACATCTACTGTAAATGTGTGAGTTATTTTGTGTTGTAGTGTGACATTTGTCCTCTGGTGATATCACCAGGAGCTCTGGCCCTGCCTGGGAGGAGCAGAGTGGCTGAGGGGCTCCCACTGAATCCTCATCCCCATCTCCCTCCGTGCTCACTGCCTTGCACTTATTGAATTAGAATAAATTGGAACTTTCATAAAGGGTTATACAAATCATTATCTCAAGTTAGCAGATGCAGGCTCACCAGGGTAGAGCTCTGTTAATAACTCCTTCGGATTAGGGCTGATTGGTACAATTTGAAACTTGTTTCTCTCAGCTTGATCAGTCTCGTTGTAACTGTGGCAATTATCCCATTTCACTTTCAATAGCTCAGCACAGAGGAATTGCTGCCTCCAATCCATCCCTCTGTAATGAATCCGGTGTGATGTGTTCAGTCCTGTGGACAAATACACCCTTAACTCCCCTCTACTCTGAAATAAGTACTAAAAAAAAATAAATCCTGTGTCCAAATGACACATAGAAATGTGACTTTTAGGGAGTGAGATTCTGAGTGTCTGTGTAAACATCATTGAGGTATTTGGCCACAAAAAGCTTCTCTTCATTCTTACAGCATCATTTGTACTTTTTGGCAGTCTTCCTGCCTGGGAAATTAGATTAAAAAACAGTGGTTTATCCAAGCATTGAAGCTGCTTGAATAGATTCTGATGAATGTGTTACATGCTGAATTTGTGGGGTTCTGTTAAATAACTCATCTGGTGATATTTTTCTTTCTTTTTTTTTTCTTTTTTTCTCCAGGAGTCATTAATAAATGATTTAATGAGGGAGCACAGAATTCTCGTAATAATATATTTGACAAGTGTTTGTTTTCAGTCCTTTATTTTACTCCAACAACAAGGCTGGGTCTCAGTTTAACAGACTCATAAAGAGCACACAACTTCGACAATAATTTCACACTATTTTTTTTTTTTTTTAAGAAAGACACCTGAACAAATGTTTGCTTTAATCCCACCTTTAGATCTTACCTGAGACACCTTGCTGGACCACGGGCTTTAGCAGTAAGGTGAACCTTGTGCTTAAATCTTTGAAGTGATGGTTTTCTTGCAGTTACCAGTTGTGCTGTTGCCTCTTTAGAACCTTTCCATGTATATTAGGAGCACAAATTGCAAATTATTGCCAAGTTTCCTGGGATCAGGGGCTGCACAAGTGTCTCTGAGCCATCCCAGTTCTAAAAGTATTCCCTTTCTTTTCACCCATTGTTTGGTCTTTCTGCTTATAAATTCTTTAAGCCAGGACTGTTGCTCACTTCTTGTTCACACAGCACCTCATTCCATGTTTTATGAGGCCAATAAAATGCTAGAAATTTAAATACATGGACTGATTTGTCTCCCACTTCCAGCACCAAAGCTGTGCGTCACTGATGCCCACAGAACTGTGCCAGCGAAAGCAACAGTGTGATCCCACCCAGCTTTAATTCCCAACTGTGGGAATTAAACTTTGGATTCAGATCCAGTGCACACCTGCTTCTTGAAATTGTTTGATGATGCACCTTAAATAAATGCTGGTGTCTCAAAGTTTTGGAGGAGCATCCAAACCTTTCTCCCTGCTCTGCCAGCTGCCTCCTGCTTGGCTTGGAGTGCTCAGCCTCTTGCAGGGGCTTGGACAGCTCTGAATCACACTGCTTCCAATATGTTTCTACTAAAAATAATAGTAGTAATTAATGCTCTTAGTTTTAGTGCTGCCATCTGCCTTGGTGCCAGCCACAATGGCTTTTTCCCTCTGTGTTCCCCCAAGCAGGAAGGAGGAGGAAAGCACAGACAGAGGCAGCTGCTTTGGATGTTCCCAGTGCCTGTTTCAGCTGGCAGGGATTCTCCTGATGGGGACAGAGAGAAGGAGGAGTTGTCTGGTCTTCAGAGCCAGCAAGAGGCACTGAACATCCTCAGAGTGAAGGTAACAGAGATCAAGGGGTTACATGGATGGAAGGAAGGTGGCTACACACGAGGTGTAACCTCTCCTGAAGGTACAGAGGTAAATAGCCCAGCATCCCTAGGAGGTTCTCTCAAGATAGGGAGTTCTGCAGTGTATTTTTACAGAATCACAGGATCATTTATGCTGGAAAAGACCTTCAACATCACTGAGTCCAACCTGTGACCAATCCCTACCTCGTCACCCATCACTGAGTGCCCCATCATTCTTTGGACACCTCTAGGGATAGGGAATCCACCTCCTCCCTGGACAGCCCCTTCCAATGTCTGACAATCCTTGGAAGTGAAGAAATTTCTCCTGATGTCCAACCTGAACCTTGCCCCTGCAGCTTGAAGCTGTTCCCTATTGTCCCTATTGTTCCCTGAAGCAGAACCCGACCCCCTGGCTGTCCCCTCCTGTCAGGAGCTGTGCAGAGCCACCAGGTCTCCCCTGAGCCTCCTTTGCTCCAGGCTGAGCCCCTTCCCAGCTCCCTCAGCCTCTCCTGGAACTCCAGCCCCTTCCCCAGATCCATTCCCTTCCCTGGACATGCTCCAGCCCCTCATGTCCTTCTTACAGAGAGGAGCCCAGAACTGGACACAGCACTGAGATTTTGAAGGGATTTACCTCACTACAGACCACACAAGCTAACAATGAGAAAGGGATGGGTTTTTGGAGGTTTGCATTATCTCAGCTGTTGGGATGGGATGGTCAGAGCTGATCAGAAGCCCATCTCTTCCCTCCATCTCTGGAAAAGGTTCCTTCCCCAGGCCCTGCAGATGTCAGGAGCACACAGGCAAGTTGGGGAATTGAACAGAAGGAAGTGGCAGCGTGTTTCACAAACAGCATCAAAAAAGGTTAACAAACAGCATCAAAAAGGGCATCTGTCACAGTGCATCACCTTCTGTTCCTCCCAGGCTCCTGTCACAGCCTTTCCCTTTGCCTTGCCTATGTCCCCTAATTGCAGAATTTACTGACTGTCCCACCAGAGGGAAAAAGAGCCTCTTCAGGTTTGGAGGAGAGGAAGCGTTTATAGAGGAAAAAACCTCACCTGCCTGGGGACACAGACTGCAGCAGTAAACGTAATCCTTACTCCTGGCAGCAAGATTTGGGATTGGGGATGACAAAGCTGTGGCAGACAGCAGGGCCCCTTCAGCTCTCGAGACAGGGCACTTTTAAAGGCTGTACAAACCTCTTCTCCCTGATCCTTGCTCAGCAAGCTGGGGAAGCCTTTTTCTCCCATCAGAGGAGAAGAGCTATCACACGTCAGCAGCCACATCTCTCC
The DNA here is from genome assembly GCF_050655825.1 of Lonchura striata. Lineage (NCBI taxonomy): Eukaryota > Metazoa > Chordata > Aves > Passeriformes > Estrildidae > Lonchura > Lonchura striata. The sequence continues at coordinate 4,945,680 of NC_140719.1, read as the reverse complement.
TTCACACTGAATGGCACTTCAGAAGGCAACCTGTTGATCCCAGTCCTATCTGCCACAAGTGTGCTCTGAGAAGCTTATTTTGACTACAGCAAGGAGAAAACAGTTGTTGAGGGATAGGAAAAAAAACATGTAAGGAAGTGCAGCAGCTCTGGTTTTGACACATCTGGCTCAGAAGGAATATCTCTGATAATTCAAAATCTGTGCAGCTGCCCCAGGCTCCCAACCCTGCACAGCCCACAGCACCTTGTAACCAAACAAAGCCTTTTCCCATGCTGGGCCAGAAGCTTTAGCCGTCAAGGTTTGAAAATTGCAGTGTTTGAGCAGTTTTTGTACACAGGGCTAATGTTCCTTTCTTACCTTCTTCCTTGCATCAAACCCTGGATGGGGTCTTAAATGGGAACACATCTCCAGCTCCCTCCTTCCTCCCCCTTCCTAAATGGTGCTGAAGGGATTTAAGGTGAGAATCTCAGCCCAAACATTTTTATTGCATCCCAGCAGTGACCTCCAGCCAGGGTCTTGGGTCACTTACTGAGAAGAACTCATAGATCTTTAGCTCTTCCATCACTCTTCTTTGATATTATTTTTTTCTTTTTAAATAAGTGCCTGAATAAAAATTCTGGATTAGATAATAAATTTCTTCTTTTTTTAATAAAAAATAAAAAAAAAAGTTGTAAGAACTGTCAATTATGATTAACACTTCAACGTGGAGAAATGACATTATCACGAGTGTTGTATGGAATTGAACAGACATCACCTGGCATTTGCCATCAGGGCTTGGCAGCTCTCCAGACAGGTTGCTACTTAGCTTTAAAGGTAGGAAAGTTATTCCAGTTTTAAAGTTTTGCCATATTCTTTTCACTTTGGAAAAAAAAAATAATTATTGAAGTCATACTTGGCTGTGAAACAAAATTCCAGACAAAAATGACACACACACACACATGAAAAAAAAAAAAAAAAAAAAAGCAAAACAACCACATCCCTTGGTTTATTTTAAAAAGAACAAAAATAATTCTGCTCCATCTCAGCTTTGAATTAGGAACTTTTAATTTGTGGATGTCATCCATATTGGGTTTTAACAAGTTGATGTTGATCCCTCCAATCTCTGTCTGCCTTTGTACTTAGAAACAAATGGTGAATCATCAAATTGTAGAATCCTGGAATGGTTTGGGTTGGAAGGGACCTCCAAGACCATCCACCCCACCCCTGCCATGGCAGGGACACCTCCCACTGTCCCAGGCTGCTCCCAGCCCTGTCCAGCCTGGCCTTGGGCACTGCCAGGGATCCAGGGGCAGCCACAGCTGCTCTGGGCACCTGTGCCAGGGCTGCCCACCCTCAGAGAAAAGATTATTTTCCTAATATCTAATAAATATCTCACATGTAATTTAAACCTACTCTCAGTTTGAAGCCATTCCCCCCTGTTCTGCCCCCTCATACCCATAAAAGGTTCTCAGGGATCTTGAGCTAGCCCAGTATTCCTTGTCTTCACCCCCAGCTCCATCTCCCCCCCTTCCCCTGCCTTGGCCCTGGAACAAGAGAAAGTGTAAACAACCACAACAACCTCCAAAGTATTTCAATAACAAAATAACTAAAGCAATTCTCCGAGGGGCTGGTAAATAGCAGCCAAGCTATCAGAGCCCAGAGGGGGAAAAGTTCAGCTGAAACTAGTTACAAAACCTCCAGATGCAGTGTGACAAACTCCAGCCTGCTCCTGCTCTTGCTCCCGTTGCCATTTTCCTGCAGAATGACAGTTTTCAATTACTGGGCTGTAGCTAAAAGCAAATTGTGCACTTCAGCAGCTGGAGTTCTCTCTCCTGATTTTCAGACGTGGCTGGGTAAAATGTACAGGGGCAATGGAAATGGCTGTGTGTGCACAGCGAACTGAGCAAGGACATGCCCAGAGACTGTCAGAGCAGGAAAGGCAAAAGGAGCTGCAGGCAGGGAGGGGGGATGGCTCCCAGCCCCTCACTCCCCTCTCCTCCCCCAGCCAGAGGCTCCAGCTCTACATGCTGCAGGAGCAGACCTGTGTCAACCTGTCTGCCTGCGCTTTAAACACAATTTACATTATGTTTTCCCCCCAAATGATTAATTCTCTAAATAGTCTGAGATCTGGATCATGTTATCCTCATTCTTACACAGGGAATAAATTTCCCCATTAGAATGTTTCCCATTATTGGAGCAGAACCTGGATTTCTGGGTCTAGGGATGTACTTGAGCTAAAATATATCCACAGGGGTAAATCCTCCTTGTATGGCCCAGGCAGGAGGAGAAAAACCCAGGTTTAATGGTGTACTGGGGGTGTTGCATGGAGGTACTGCTAAACTGACATGTGGAATAACCTGTGGGACCTTCCCATAATAAAATATTTGTCCTAATTAAAGTCAACACAGAGAGACTCACCAGCCTTTTTCTCCTTATTCTGTGCAAGGCAGTTTCACCTGAGCAGAGACATTTAAGTCTGGGGCAGAATTTTTCCTGCTAGCTCTGGGACATCTTGTGTCTGTAACCAGCTGCAAATCATAGAATCATTTAGGGAAAAACCTTAGGGTTATTGAAACCACCAAGGAACAAATAGGGCTGTGCGGGACACCAGGCTGGCAGCACCCCAAGTTTGCCTGAATGTTGTCCACAAAGTGGACTCAGTGAAATCTTCCCTGCTGGGCAACTTGGGGTCAGCCACTTGAATAATTATATTCTTAAATTTACAACAAATTATTGCTTTAACCTGGCTGCATTACATTTTCCTGCAGAAAGCTTCTCCCTGTGAAGAGAAGACAGTGAATTCTACAGGATTCTCTGCGTGCCATCACCTTCCTTCATCCACCATCAGCGTGAGCGACGTGGCTGGGGAAAATAAGATGTTACAAGTGCTCTGCTGTTCCAGGAGAGGCAATTCTTGGCTGAGCCCTGTGCCTTCCCTCATTACCATCCTCCCCCGTGCCTTGGACAGCTGGGGAGCCTGCAATTCTCCTGCACCCGGGGAGTCAGGCCAGTGCTGCTGTCCAAACAACGTTAAACAGCTCTGACAGAGCTGCAGAAGCTGGAGAAATCTCCAGTCACATATGACAGAGTCTAGCACTGCACCCCTGCCAAACGGGAGGGAGGAAGGCAGAGGGTAGGGCTGGATAAGCACTCTTAGTGGTGACATGCCATTTTTAGCCATAATTATGTAAATTGCATAATTCATCTCGAAATATTGAGGGGTTTTTTTTCTGTATTTACTGCAATTACGTCAATTGACCTATTTATGTTATCTGACGTGCTTATCATTAAAATGGGACAATATATCCCATTAGATCCTCTTACTCCATTGAAAGGAATGATGATTAATTATATCATAAAAAAGGAGCTGTGCTACGTATCTCTGAACATGGAATTTGAGGCTTAAAATAAAACAAACTACTCTCATAATTCCCTGCCTTAAAACTGCACCTTACCCACTTGGGAAATATGCCCAGGGTTCCCCACATAACATCATTCTGGTCTACGTTAATATAAAAAAAAATGTTTAGAAAGCTAGAGATTTATTTCTTGCAACACCTACTGCTCTATATTATGCAGAGACAACATGTCTAAAGAAAAATCCAACAAATCTGGTTCATCTATGAGTTCATTACATTTCCAGAGTGGAGGAAAAGGGGTTTTCCCAGCTACATTGGTTATAACTTCTTGGAAAGCACCTCCTGCTGTTCTCTCGGGGTCTGGGTCTGTCAGGCCCTGTTAGTGAAACTGTGGCTCTGAGGATGCAGGATGACAGGTGAGGAATGCAGTTTTAATTCCTGCCCTAAATATCAATTTGAAAGTGTACAATAGGGCAACTTGGTTTTTTTTTTTTCCTAAATAGGGGCTTTATCCCCATCCTTACTTGAGCCAAGCTCTGCCAATTTCTTTCCATCTAAACCTTGTCCTCCTCCAACCTATTCTACTTCAGCAATATCTTTTTTTTCAGCAAGGCCATGAAAGCTTCTGAGCCCAGGCAGAAATCCATGTGTTGTGTTTTAGATGTGTGCTGGGACTTAGGGTGACCACTCAAAGGCACCAAAAGTGGTCCAGTTCTCACAGTTTTAGGCCACTTACAAAACTCCTTTAGTTCATTTTCTGGACAATGGTGCTGGCCCAGTTTTTAGTTCCTAGCATTAAAGTCCCTGTGCACTGCTTTCATATTCAGAATGAATAATGACCACGTGTCCTTGGGGGACTCAGGGCTGTGGGGAGAAGAGCTCTCAGAAAGATCATGAGGGATCCTTGGAGCTGAGTACTGGGGACTGTCTCCTCAGAAATGCCTGTTGTGTTTCTTGGTCCTGTTCCTACTCCATCCCAAACTATCTGCTGCTCCTTGGAACAGGCAGAGGTGATGGACAGAAAGAGGATTCTTGCAAAGTGTCCCTTCCCAGCTGATCTCACCCTCCCTCAGCAGCCAGCACGTGGTCCCAGAGGGAACAATTTCAGCTCCTTTTAATCTAGAGGAAAGGGCTCGAGTGCACCTAAAGAGGGTTTCATCGTCGTTTGTTTGACTCAATTAAAAACCTGCAGACACAGATTAGCTCCCTGCTGCTCAGCGTAGGAATTCTTTTAACACTGCTGTGATTTACGATCTACCAGGCAGCGTTTAACCAATGTCACCCAGAACCCAGAGCTGCTGAACACGGGGCTGGTCACTCGTGTTAATGAAAAATGGATTGGAGGCGACAGCCACTCGCGTGGCTGCATTTTGATAACGGATGACAGAGTGGGGCTGGAGCCGAGGGAGGCTCTGTAATTAATATTACAGTAGGATCAGGTATGTAACAGAGAGCTTGACTCGGAATTAAAATCAATACAACAGCTGTTGGGACGTGTCACTCCTGGTCCCTGGGCCCTGAGACATTCTGCCAGACGGAGGAAGGGCTGATGGGAAGGTGATGACACGCAGTGAATATCCATCTTGTGTTCACTTCAGGCAAGAAGTTATGCTTAGTGGAATGTGTTGGCAGCTTGGGGATGTTATATTGGCTTTTTGTTAAGGTTTTCTTTTTCCTCTTTTTCTCTTTTCAGTCAACAGATGAACAGGAGGGTCTGTGGGCCACCTCTCTCTGCTGCTATTGCAAATTTTCTTTTCAAACACTATTTTACACCAAGCAATTACTGTAGTGTTGTGGTAAGGGAGGTTTTTGGGTTTCCTTTATTTTTTCAGTCTTCTTGCAAGTCAGAAGAAATCAAATCTAGTGTCTGTGATGGTCGTGGCTCTTATGAAAATAGAACACAGCTCCATGTTTCTGACAAAGCACATTGTTCTCTTGCAGCAGCAGGGACATCTCAGTCTATTTTCAGCCTCCCTCTTCTGCTCCCTTCCTTCCTCATCCACTCCAATGGCCAAGATCACCCCAGAGTTTCTGTTCTTACTTTAACAGAAGTTTACTTTGAGGCATCAGAATGTGAAGAAGTGAGAATATCAAATGGCATCTGATTTAGGATAGCAGAGAAATAATTTGTGTATTTCTGGAAAATTCTTCTAAAGAAAAAAGCGATTGTAAATTGAAAATTCAGCTTTTTAACTGCTACCATGGATAAAAAACATCTGCACTGAGTGGGGACATAGGTTTTGGACGATCAAGATAGATGATGCTTTGCATTCCACACCAATGCTGACCTTCATCACCGCTTGGGGGTTTTGTGCTATAAGCTGGAATTTCCAAAGAGAAAGTATAAATCCATTTTTGTTCAGAAATGCCAGTGGGAACAATATGACAATGATGGAGAATTTTCTGCACTTTTACAAATTCAGTTAAATTTAGACGTGGTTATTTAGGAAGCTGGGCTAGTTTTACAACTGGTTTTAGTTCCAGCAGAACAAAATCAAGCCCACAGATCATAGTAACACTTCAAAACAGCTTCAGTCTTTTTGGGCATGTACCGTAGAGCTGCAGTCTGTAAGCATTATGGTTGGGCACTGCAGCAACCAAATACCACAGCAGCCAGAAAACCAGCAGCAATCTCTATCTATCAGATGAAGGGACATCCATTATCTCTATGCATTGCCCTGAGGAGTTCAAAGCTCAAGCCAGTGTCAGAAGAAGAAGTGAGTCAGAAATGATGCCCAAATTCCTGCAGCCCCGTGAGTGTGGCAGAAGTGCTTGCTGACATCCAGCCCCCAGATCAAGGGGGTGATTGTACCCCTGCAGCTCGGGGTGCCTGCATCAGGGCCTCCTCCAAAGGCCACCAAAACCAGTAAAAAATGGCCCCGACTGATTTTATTACATTTTGGAACTCCTCTTAATGAAAAGCCCGTCTGCTACTCAATTCGCTCAGTTCCTGAATCTCTCACCTTCCCTTCTTCTACTGCCTGCCAAATAAAAGTCATGCCTCTACTGACATCAGGGAACTTTTTAGCTTATTTTTGACCTCAATTTCCATACTGGCATTCATTTGGGGTGGGTTCATTTGCAGGTTTCTTGCTGTACAAAGAATTCTGGACAAATGCACTCAGTTTGGTTATTTCCCCCTACAGACTAAACCTTCAGCCACAGATTTGTGAGTGGGTTAATCCAAGAAGCCAAGATGTCTCACTTTATTTCAATGTGTGAATGATCCCTAAGGGCGTTTAAACTTTATCCCAAGTTGTCATCTGTGCATTTTACAGTCCTAAAAGCCCCAGAAACACCAGCTCTGATGTGCTGGAGCTGCACCTCCAGGAAGGCTGGCTCAGGGAGGGAATCAGCTGGGGATGCTCCTCTGTGGCACCAGAGGCAAAGCAGGAGCCATGAAACCTGTGAGTGTGAGGGGTGAGGGGTGCAGCACATCATTTACAGGCGAGACCTTTGCCATATGTGCATTTCTATTCAGACCCACGACTTCTCCTTTGGGTTCAGGTCTATTATTGCTCTTCTAACTCTTTACTGAAGTGTCTTCATCTGCAGTACGTGCAGACACTGCTGTGCCTGAGATGTCTGGACAACTGGCCTGATCATCAGAGCAAAGCTCCCAGCTCCTCAGCCCTGGGAAATGTGGGAATGACATCTGTTCATCCAAACAGCTGCTCCGGTGCTGCACCAGCTCCATCAGGTTGGGTTAGAATTGCAAAGAAAGAAGGAGCACGAGCACAGATCTCTGCTGCCTGCCCACCTCCTCAAGCACACTGACATTTGTGCCATTTTTAAGCACCATGACAAGATTTTGTCTGAATTCTTGGCTGGGTTTGAGAACTCTGTGAGTAATAAATGCAGTTGCTCTGTTCAATTTTATATGGGCAAGTAAGTGCATGCATGTAGTCACACAAAATTCAGACACTTAACCTCTGAGGAGAGGAAAAGCAGTAGAGTCCTTGTGAGATCCTCCTGACTGTACAGCAGCATAACTTGAGTGGTTACTGAAATAATGACTGATTTTAGAGGGTTTGTATACAAACAAAAGGGATCTGTGCTTAGAATAAATTATTTCCTTTCATGGGTTAAGTCACAAAGTGTCTGGAAGCAAAGAGTTGTCAGCTGCAGGAACTGGCAAATAGATCTGAGTAACATATGAAATTTTGAGAACTTTGTGATCTCTTCAGACAATATGTGGATATGCATCAGTATGCCATGTTCTTTGAATAAATTATTCCTTTTAAATTATTCACTCAGTTCTAGTGATTGTTAAGATGAGGGGATTTTGACATAAAGTGCTAACTAGTGAGATTTAAAAAAAAAAAAAAGCTGTACACTTCTTTTTTTAAACTCTTAGCATTTTCTACCTGCATTAACATCACTTTTATAAGTTTTTTCTTTAAACTTGCCTCTCTTTCTCTTCTTGCTGTCCACTTCTTTCTTCCTCTTTCTTGGCAGCACTGCCTGAAGACAAAACAATTTCTCTGAAGGAGATCCTTTTAGGCTATGAGGGGATTAGGCCTTGGAGCAGAGATCTTGTTTGGATCAGCTGTGGAACTCACAGGAGTCCTGTTAAAGGCCTATTAAAATTCCATGTAATACCTCAGTAAGTAAGACGTGAATCCCCAGCTCATCTTTGGGAATTGGAGTATGCAGAGCTCCCCTGGCTGCTGGCAGGAAGGTTAGGCAGACCCAGGACTCGTTGGTTTGGGGAACAGGACATCACCTGCCTGGTTCCTACACCTCCAAAAAAACTGCTGGAGTGAGATATTGCAGAGGGGAATTGTTCTTTAGATGAGGAACCTGCCTGATGTCATCCCAGGCTGGCAACTGCCCACTGCCCACTGCAATTCCTGGGGTGGCACCCAGGTACAGGAGACATGGGCATCCCAAAGGAGGGTTTGGAATAAGAGGTTTAATTCAGATAGCTTTAATCAGAAGCTCTCTACAGTATAAATTCAGCAGAGCATCTCAGACTGAACTGAAATTGCTCTCAGCAGGTTGGTATCTGCCTTGAGATCTCCTAATTCTGCTCAGACAAGAGACATGATAAGAATAGACCTTTTCTTTGTTCTGCAGACATTTTTCTGCTTGTATTTGAGATCTGAAAGTCTTTCCTTTTCTTCAGTTCCTTGCTATTTTCAAAGCTAAAAAATTAGGGATAGCTCTTAAAATGTGCCTGGGTAAACACAATATTTATATATTCTTATAAAGTTATATTCTGATCATCACCCAGCACTGCATCAAGCTTTGGGGGTACTCTCATGCTGCCAAAGAAATAATTCAGGCAGCTCTATAGCAAACTGCTAGAGTCTGAGGGGGCAAATGAAAGGAAAGGTGAGGTGAAATGTGAATTTGGAGAGAAATAGTCTTTGATGTGTCAGAAATTCAAAGCAGCTGATCCAAACCCTGTCAAAAGTAGAAGCCCATGCTTGGTGCAAGGCTGGCACTTCCAGCTTGGCATCTACTTCCAGCTGAGCCCTTTGGAACTCAAATTTCTCTCCTTTCCTATGGCATGGCCAAGGCTGCCTTTCCCTGATGTGCTTCAACACCCAGCCCTGACCTGGCAGTGGGGCAGCTTGTACCTCCTCCCACTCATTAGTCTTGGTTTATGCTGAAACCTTTTGTGGACATTTTTTTAAGAGGATCTTAGAACTTTTTACAAATCTTTATTGATTAAGCATCAAAGCCTTTATCTGATGTAGATAAGTTTAAGGCTATTATCCAGATTTTACGAGGCAGATTTTATTGAAGACAAGAAGAAGGTAACCAACTTGGTCAAGGTCAGACATCAACGTGTGGTAGGACAGGAAACAGAGCTGGGCTTAGGTGGAGACACTCTGAGCTCTTCACATGTTGTATTTCTAATTATTTTGCCTTTGGATTATTTCAGGCAGTATTATGGATTTTGCCAGGAGAACACTAAGGGTGATTTGACCTCAGGGCACATGTGGTATGTCAGCCATGGCTGCCATGGACTTGATCTCCTCCACTTCCTCCAGGGTGGGTCCTCAGGTGAACTGAGGCTCCTCAGCTGAACTGAGCAATCAAGCAGTCAAAGGGATGCTGGAAGAAAATTTAGCACTCTCCGGGCAGGTGCTCCAGAGCCGCGCGGAGCTATCGGAGAGCCGGGCTGTGATGCTGCGTAAATTGTATGCACAAAAAAGACCCATCCATAAAAAAGGGCGTCCATAAAAAGAACCCTGTGGCCTTTTCCCCTGCGGAACAGCCTTGCCTGGAGGCTGGGTCCCGTTTCCGAGCTGGAGGAGGCTGGCGGCGCCGTGCGCGGAGCCGCAGCCGCGGAGCGCCCCTGCCCCCGTGAGCCCGGGGACGGCATCGCGGGCCGGGCACAGCCTCCGCCGTCCCCGCTCCTGTGCCGCGGAAAAGCGCTCTTTAAAGGATTTAAAGCTTTCTTTCCGCCCTCGCTGTAAGGCTCAGTGTTCTCCGTCTGCATCACCCCGTGCATCCCTGCCCTGCTGTGGTGTCCTCACCAATGATTTTTCGTTTTTTTGATTCTTTCTGCTTTGCTCTTGGCTGAGCGCAGTGCCAAGGACGTGGTATTTTAATCGCTTAAATGAAGCTTCTGTTTGGAAAATGCTTTGGGGTCCCTTGTAATAGTCAAGGGGGGAAATGAGTAATTATTTAGGCAGTCTATAAGAAATGGTGTGGCCTCTGAATGAGCTCCTGTCACCTAAGCCTCATATTGATCACAGAGTCATTGAATCATTTGGGTTGGAGAGGACCTTAAAGCCCATCCAGTGCCACCCCTGCCATGGCAGGGACACCTTCCACCTTCCCAGGGTGCTCCAAGCCCTGTCCAACCTGACCTTGGGCACTGCCAGGGATCTGGGGCACCCACAGCTGCTCTGGGCACCTGTGCCAGGCCTGCCCACCCTCACAGGGAACAATTCCTTCCCAATATTTAATATAAATCTTCCCTTCTTCAGCTGAAAGCCATTTCCCCTTGTCCTTGCCCTGTCACTCCATGCCGTTGTAGAAAGTCCTTCTCCAGCCCTTCAGATGCTGGAAGGTGCCCACCTTGGTCCTCTCTGATTTTCTCATGTCCGTAGAAGCCTGGCTATGTCTCATCCCTGACTTTTTTTCCATGACTTTATTCTCCCTCCACTGACATCCGAGAAAACTTCTGAGTTACTTCCTCCCCTATCCCCAGCTAGTCTGAATAGTTAATTTCCTAATGCCTGGAAATCAGGGAGAGACCCCAGAGTGTGTCAGCTCCCAGGAACTCAGCACTTAAAGCTTTACAGGGGCTGCATCCTTCAGGAACCAGCCATTGTGCCTGACACCTCACTGCTGCCTGGATTACTGCACACCACGTTGTACATTTTGATGAAGCAAATGATGCAGCATTCTGCCCTGGCAGATCATCTGATCCAGGGGAAAAACTGAATGGGTATGATAAAACCAGTGATTTAATAGTCTGCCCTGCTGTTCTCCAGTTTGGGGGATTCATGTAAGTGAGGAGCAGATGGGATCTCCAGGGGCAAATTCTAGTCTTGCATTACTGAAACCAATGTAAATTTAGCACTGTAGTTCTCAAGTGTTGTTGGAAAGGAGCCAGGAGTCTGAAATCTATCCAAGGTTTTCACCTCTCTGATTCTGAGATATATATATATAAATATATTTATACATATAACTATATATAAAGTAAGTTATATATACATACACTTATTCATATGTTGTTCATGGGTGAGAATATGAGGTCTCATTCTTGTGTGTCTGTAGTTCATCTTGCTTTAAATTATGCCTGACTCTCCATTTTACCCTTTTTTAAATTAGAACATCAAAGTCTTGACCAACTGCAACTACCAAGGAAATGCTTCCACTGCTCCTGTGAACAGGCTCTGGCAATGCTGTTGTAGGAGCCAAATTTTAATTTGTACCAGACAAGTTTTAACCTTCCAAGTCCCCAAATCCCTCACATAATCAAAATGGATAGTGACATTTGTCAGTCTTTTATGCCCAGTGTTGCTCCCAGCTACTGGATCATCATCCCTCTGCTGCTCCTTGAAGATGGCTGCTCATAAGGAAACCCTTTTCTGCTTCCCTGTCCATATTATACATTTTATCCAGCTCCTGAAGGAAGGGAGGAATGCTGTAAAAAGAGAGTCTTCTCTACAGTTGTTAGGGTTGCACCCAGCCTGTGCTGATTTTCATTAAAACCCTCTCAGGCCATCCTGGAGGTAGCAGTTTTCCTCTGGCACCCTCTGCATCCTATCCCTCATGCTCCCTTCCCAGCGGTGCACTGAATGATGTGAAAGTACCAGAGCCAAGAGAAATCTTGGCCCCATCCTATCTAATCTGATCAACAGAGCAAGAGTTATAAAAATCCAGAAAGCCTGCCAGGAAAAAGGTTTTTCTTTGGCTGGGGCTGACATTTGGCATGATATGTATCTGTGATTAAAAAAAATAATCAACAGGAACGTCCCTTGGAAATCAAAATGAAGACTGGATGATATAAAAACAGAAGATGACATGAGACAGTCTTCTTTAGCAAGGGGTGCCAGGTCTGCTGACACTCCATATTGATTTTGGACAAAGCCCAAGGATGGAAAGACTTTGTGTCATACATGCCACCCCCATTCTTGTTGTAAGGAACCTACACAGCACCAGCACCCTCAAAGCAACAGGGACCTTTCAACCAGCCCTGGCAAACAGGATTTATAACAGCTGCAGTGCTTTTTTTTTTTTTTTTTTTTTTTTTTTTTGTTGTTGTGGTTTTTTTTTTTCCAACAGGTAAGAATCAGAGGATGGGTTGGGTTGGAAGGCACCAGAGTGGGCCATCTGGTCCCACCTCCCTGCTCCAGAAGAGCCATCCCAGTGCACATGGCACAGGAGTGTGTCCAGAGGGTCCTGGAATATCCCCAGTGAGGGACGTTCCCCAGCCTCCCTGGACAATCTGTTCCAGGGCTTGGTCACTGCACAGGGAAGAAGTTCTTCCTCATGTTCAGGTGGAACTTCCTGGGCATCAGTTCCTGCCCATTCCTCCTGTGCCATGGTTGAGTCCCACAGAGCAGAGCCTTGGCCATGCTCTTGGCACCCACTTTAAGTATTTATACTCATTAATGGGATCCCCTCTCAGCTGTCTCTTCTGGAGGCTGAACAGCCCCAGCTCCTTCAGCCTTCCCTCACAAAAGATGTTCCAGTCCCTCCATCATCTTCGTAGCCCTCGGTAAGATGAAGCCTCCTATGTCTTTTCAGCTGAAGTTACTACAGGAGTGCTAAATGGGATGTGATCACAAATTTGCCAATGTGCCAGTGAGATGCAGTGATCTGGATTGGGAAATGAAAAATCAGCATTTTGCCAACCCCTTTCAAAACTCTTATTTAGATGTTATTCTTCAGGCTCAGCTTCAATGACACTGAAGAGTTAAATTTGGCTTCTTGCTTTGTCCCACCTTGCATCTTGTAACTTTTAATGAAAGTCCTCACAATTTTTTAAGAAATCAATGTATCCCTATTAAACATCTAGGTTCCAATAAATCAGAATTTTCCAATAGAAAATCTGTCTGCCTATTCTTATTTTATTTTTGATCAGTATTATATTTCAGAGAAATGTATATTGCAGGGCAGCCTCAGAAACAGGTGAATTGCTGTGCTGGCTCAGATCCATAGGTCGATTAGATTCATATTTTGCATCTGACAGTGCAGCAGAGAGGTCATTGCAGAATCCATCACCAGATGCACAGGATGGAGTTTCCTTCTCTGGGTGAATTTCCTTCCCAGCCTGCTCTTCACAGCCGTGATGCAGCTGAAGCTTCATGAGCAGTCTCATGGTCCTGGTCTGAGTGATTTCCCACGTTTGCTTCCTTTGGAGAGCCATTCACATTCCTTAACTTCTCTACTGAAATCTAATTCTCCCAACGACTTCTGAGGTGACATTGATTCACCCCCCCATGTCCTGAGTGCCGTGCATGGATGTACTGGGCTCCCCACAAAGTGGCCCCTGGCTGCCCAGGGACCCTAACTCCATGGATAACCTTTCCTTCCCTGCTTCCCTGGGACTGCCACGACCTTTCCTTTCCTACAGGGAGGAGACAAAAAGGCAGCCTCCTCCCCATGGATTGAGCTGCTGGCTCGTTCAGCAGATGTCTGGTTGTGTGCCACTGAGAAAATGTCACTGCCTGCCGCCAGCTCCGAGCAGGTGATTAATGCCAGATTGAGGATTTTTCTCAGCTACATTTGGGTCCTTCTGTTCGCTGCTGCTTGGTGAAATGACAACCTGGCCCTTGTGCCACTGGAGACGAGAGGAGAGCCTGGCACACGATGGAAGCAGGGACCTTCCAGGTCTCACACGGGCAGGATGAGGGTTTTAGCAGGAGCCTGGTGAGCTGGAGATGAATGCGTGGTTCATCTGGGTCACTTCCTGCAGCCATGGCTCCAGTGAGGGCTCGTGGACACCACCCTTACTCTCTTTGCTTTGCCTCATCAGCTACAAATTGGTCATTAGAAAAATGGTGCTAATTATCTGTCCTCACCCCCCCAGAGCAGGTGTTTGAGCAGGTGCTATAGAGCTCCCAAACCATTTAGGATGGAAAAGTTGCAGGATGTAAGTTGTGGCTGGAGTATCAAGGCAGGTGAGAGAAAGCCTTTGAGGGGTGGAGAAAAAAGTGCTCTTTGAGAGGTTTGGTTTTTATCCTGTTAGAAGAGAGAAATGGAGAGGGAAAGGTGAGAGATGAGGGAGCAGTGAGCATGAGAAAGTGGTGCCCTCTTGAACCAAAAGATATCACAGGAAGCCTTTGTGGGATCCTAGGGAACTCTTGGGCTTGTGCAGATCCCCACAGTAGGGTGATTGCCCAGAGTCAAATGTGGATTTGTCCCTTCAGGGAGTTTCTATTCAGCCTAGGACGGTCAAACACAATAGTGTGTTGTCTTCTGATAGGAACAAAGAGATTCTTCCATCCCTTTAGAAGCTTTAAAAAACAATATGTGTTCCAAAATGCAATTTTTAAGCAAGCAAACAGAAGAACTCAGTACCCTGATAATCATCCCAAGCACATTCTCAAACTTTTTTCAAGTGTTGGGGGTGAAATAAGGAAAAAATCAGCACGTGACTTTCCTCTCTTTTCCCAGCTCCTCAACATATTTCACTTTGCTCCACATCCTCCCCATGCTCAGCCTGATTGCCTTGCCTGCCACACGTGGGGCTGTTCCTTCAATCTGGCAGTTCTTTTCTGCAAACTGATGAGTTCCAGACTTGCTGGTGCTGCTGGTTTCTATATTTTTAAATCTCGTGTCTGAAACGAGAGAAAAGAAAATCAAGGCTTTGGCCAAGTTCCCAGCCCTGTCACTTTCTGACCTTGAGCCAATCACATGAACTTCTAATGTCAATATTCCCATCTGTTAAGCCTCGCAAATGCACCGTAAAGCAAAATTAATAAATTGTATTGGGATATCTGCACTTACAGTCAGGAGTGTTTCTTCCATGAGCAATCCCATTGACTTGAGTGCATTCACACTGAACAAAGCATTACTCATCAGGAGCACAGGGCTGAGAATCCAACCTTCAATACCTGTGAAAAGCTTGGGGATTTTTGTGGAAGAAGCTGGAGAAAGAGAACATCTCTGTGACAGTGTCAGAAAGACAAGTAAGAGTCGCTCTCTTGTTGCTGGCTGTCCTTGCTCAAAAGAGTTATTGAGACTTTTTCCATGTCAGATTAAAAATCTGGAGGAGGAGCAGGGATAGGAGGTGGTGGAATTGGGAAGCCCATGGAGAAGGCTGTGCAACACCACATTTCAGATCTGATTTCTAACTCTGTTGGGCACCTGGAACACCGAGGTCTCTGATAGGCTTTGAAAGACCTTAAATCTCATGGCTGATAAGTTAATTCTAAAAGTTCACATCACAGGTGCTCTTTCATGCATACAAACCCCTCAGGGCAACATCTCCTGTTAAAGTGGTGCTCTGGAGCACACAGGGCACATTTGGACCGGAGCCAGAAGGTGGGGAAGTTATTTGGGTTATAGGATTTATATGGGATTTATGGGTTATAGAGGTTATTTGGGTTATATGGGGCACAGGGGTTATAGGGGCTACAGAGGTTATAGGGGTTATGTGGATGATTTTGGTTATATGGTTATTTGTGTTATAAGGGTTATATAGACTTCAGAGGTTATTTGGCTTATATGGGCCATAGAGGTTATAGGGGTTCTATGGGTTATTTGGGTTTTATGGGTTATTGATGTTATAAGGGTTATATATAGACTACAGGGGTTATTTGGGTTACATGGGTTATATGGGCTACAGGGGTTTTATGGGTTATATGGATTATTTGGGTTGTGTGGGTTTTACAGTGTTATAAGGGTTATAGAGTCTATAAGGGTTATTTGGGTTACATGGGTCATATGGGTCTCTGCCCCCTGCATGAACTACAGGTCAATTTTGGCTCTGTTTAGAAGTGCAGCTTAGGGTAAATTTTGGCTCTGTTTAGAAGTGCAGCTTAGGGTACTTCATCTCTTTGAATCACCTGGGCAATTTCCTTCCCAACTTCCCTGCTATCCCAAGTCTTCAGACCTGGATGTGTCCCCTCCAAGGAAAGCATTGTCACACTTCCATGCTGTGGGTCCAGAAGTAACAAAATGAGAAGTGACATTATGTGCCCACTGTTCTGAGGTTTCAGGTTGTCATTGCTGCCTGTGCTTTCTTCCTCAGAGAAATTCAGGAAACTCTTGTTGTTCTTTGCCTCCAAGATAACAAGCAGCTGGAAATGGCACAGGTTAGTTATTTTTAAAAAGGAAAATTGTTTTCTTTTATTTACTCTGTTTTATTCTTAATTTTCTCAAGTGACCTTTTCTCCATTTATTGTTGAAAAGGACAAACAGAGCAGCTGATTGACCTGAATATCTTTATTCTTGAGCTGTTGAACCCAGGTGCTCACTCACACACAGTTCAGCTGACTTCTCTGGGATTTCAGCCTACTTGTTTTTGCATAAACAAAATAAAAATAATAAAAAACAAACCAACAAACAACAACAACAACAAAAAAAACCAAACAAAAACAACAGGAGCACTTTTAAATTCTTTACCTTTTCTTTCTTTTGCACTTCTGCCATCTGGATGCCCTCGCAAGAGCGGGACATGCTGGTGTTGACATTTTTCCTATGGATGTTTCAACCTCCCCCTGTATCTGCAGAAATCCTTTCTTTTCCTTACCTCCTTTGGCCCTTCTCTATTTCTACAATGCTTTCCTTATGTTGCTGCTCCCATGTGATGATGTTTCCCAGGGCAAAAACATGCAGCTGCTGTTAGAAAACAAGGGAGGAAATACAATATCTCTCCAAACAGCTTTACATTTCATCCAGCCCTTTGAAGATCACTGTGCATTGAGCACATTGAACACGTATCTTATGCTGGACTCCCCACAGCAGCCAACATCTTCTTTCATCTCAGAGAGGATACAATTCATTTGGATGTGAACAATTCCAATTGCTCTTCCCAAAGCCTCTTGTTGTGTGTGCAATCCTTAGCAGGAGGGTTTTTTTGCCCACTTGCATCTTTCTCTGAGGTCTCTCTTAAATTAATTTCTTGCCATCTTCCCCAGACCTGAGCGACCTAAAAAGAAAATGGGGGAGAGAGGAAATTCTGTTCTTTGAAGCAATGATGTCCTTCTTCTGCCACATCCTCAGGCTCTTGAACATCTCTTTAACAATGCTTGTCCTGGGAGCAGCCCCTGGAGCACCTCCCACTGTTAACCTCTTTCCATGCTGAGAATTGGACCTTTTATTACAGCTCTTTGATTTTTATGTCATAGTTTGTTTTCAATCCATGAAAGAACTTTTACCTCTTATCTCAATCAAGGTAACCCACTAAGCTTTCCTTAATAGCTCCTGGTGAGGGCTCATCTCAAAAAAATCTTTTGAATACCTAAAAAATTCACCTCAGCTTGTCCAGAGATATCCATTATTTTTGCCAACATTTTGAAATGCATTAAAATTATCATTATGATTCACTGCTGGTTTGTCCCAAGCATCTGGGGACAATGTAACTCTGTCTTCAATGGTTTTCCTCTAATTTTTCTTCAAGATAAGATAAACCTGGAGCAAGGTTTGCCAGCCTGTAATTCCTTCCCCCTTTTCCACCTTTATTTAAGGATGGATACAACACTGGCCACTTTTCATCCCTCTGGCATGAGTTCTGATTTAATGAAAAAAGTGACAGGTTTTGTGCTAATAGCTCCACTTCTCTGCTCTCTCATTGCTTCTGAAGCTGTGTCTGGTCCCAGTGACCTACAGAAAATTGATGGTTTCATCCAGGACTCTTTACATGTGCGAGCAGGTCCATTAACTTCCTCAGCCCCCTGCAGCTTCAGAGAGCCCAGCTGCAGGAATGAGCCTCTGATCAGGGCTGCTCCCTCCATCTGTCACACTGAGCACGAGTGTTTCCACGCCATCTTATGCCTCATGAATTTTTGGGTGGGTTTTTCCCACTTTTTCTCCCTTTCCTTGCCATTGTGGGCCTTTTTTTACTGTACTGTCTGTACAAGAGATGGAGAGCCAGTCCTTGCATGAACTGTGGGCTTCCAGCACACATCTTTATCCTCCATTGTCTTGCAAGGAGAACTATGAAATGGAGACTTTTCATTCCTCCCTATGTAGATATGTATGGGTTTGCTGGTTTGTTTTTTTTTTTTTAAATATATTTTCCAGTTATGCTGGTTATATTTCCTCCTAGGGATTGAGGATGGAGGGAATTCAGTGAACCAGAAAGCAAATGTGATTGCATCCTCGGAGTAAAATGGGAAAGGTATAAAAATACAGGAGAGTGAGAAGCTGTATAGGTTAAGCAGCATTAGTAGCACAGTAGTTCCTGGATATAAAATGTCGCAGGTGGACCAAAAGCTATGAGAAGTATCATGAGGAGTGGAGTAACTCCTGGAATAAAAGAAAAGGGACAGGAATCCAGATCTCTGTAAGGTGGTGTTCGATGTGTTTCAGATCAGGATTTTCTGTGTGACTGCCTGAGAAGCCAAATAATTGGATTTGATGGCACAACAGATTTCTTTCACCTTTTTGTCCCAATTTTTCTGGGAGTTCAGGAAGGATGATGCCCTCAGTGGCAGCTGATTTGGACACTGGTTAAAGAAGCACAGCTGGCAGACAGTGCCATGAACTGCTCTGATGTGAGAGTCACCTTCTGGGCTATGAAGTGTTCAAGTGCACAGACTGATTAACCACGGATGATGACCCCCTCCAGCTCACAGTTTTGGGTGGATGCAGACAACCCAGAACCTTTGTGGCAAGCCAAGTGCAAGGTTTGCAAGAGAGTGACAGAAAATCCCTGGAAACAATGCCAGACAGTGAGAAAGGAGAAAATGAGCAGCTGAAGGGTGGCATCAGCAGAGAAGCAAAAAAAGCATTTCCCCTCTTGCTGATCTTCTTCCTTTTGTCTTGGCAGACTGTCAGGGACTGCTCTGCTCTCCTCTCCACTTTCTCACATGGCACCTCCACAGCCAGCCCTTGACAATGGCTTTTTGGTGGCCATTTATTAATTTTGCTGTGGCCTTTAGTAATGTCATCTTGGCCCCAAAGCTTTCTTGAAATACAGTGCTGCAGATTTCCCCAAATATCCCTGGCATGTTATATGGCACCGGGGTAATGCAAACTCTCTTAAAACAGAGATGAGGCAAACAGTGCTAATTTATGCCTTGCTTTTTTATTCCCAACATAATTTTGATTTTAATGTCCCATCCTCACCACATCAATATCTTTTCACTACTGGCATGCGGAAACAAAAAGTAAATATTTCATTTTCCTTCCTTTGGCTGAGATGCTCACCCAGAGCTTCTGGGAGTATGCAAATGAGACGTGACTGAGGGATGCTGCTTGGGTGCTTTATGGGACATCAGGGCATGAGGATATTGCCCACGAGCATCAGTGTGAATGGGAAATTAGCTGCACGGGGAAGTGATGTATGATTTAATATAGCAGAGGATATTTACAGTAAAACAACAGCTCACAAAGATACATTGCAGAATCGCAGGCTTTGCCTGAAGGATCAGAAAGGTTTATTTATTTAAAATACAAAAATCAAGCTGCCCCTCTGCTTTGTTCTGCTGGGTATTCCAAGCAGAGCAGTGGCCTGTTGCTTTAACCATGACATATTTCCTTCACCCACAAAACCCCTGCATTCTTCTATGAAAATTTGGGATTTCTCATCATTCCAGCTGTGGGTGGTGTCCAGAAATCCCTCACACTGGCCACTGAACATGAGCGAGGCACATTGCCTGGCGGGGGCATTGAATCTGGCCTGGCTGCAGCTGCACAGCTCCCATGTGCACCAATTTCTTCATCATCCTTTTGACAGGCCACAGATCTGACCCAGTCCCAGAAACTGTGGCCAAATGTGTGGGGATTCCAAGACCCAGTCAAGATTTTTGTCCATTTTACTGTGCTTGTAAGGAGTCTTGAAGCAAAGCTTAGAAGCAGACCCAGGACTGGGCTTAGTCACCTGGAAATGACTTCTTGAAAAAACTCGCATCTGTCAGCCAAGATTATTTAAGTCAAAAAGAAAAACCCACTTTAGCTGAAACCTTGTGCCTGAGGTAATGTGCTACACACACACTCCAGTGGGACAAGGGCTTATGAAGAAGCTCTGGAGATTGTCACTGAGGCTCAGTTTTCCTCCCAAAGAGATGGATTTGGCTTTACTTTGGGGAATCAGTTCTTTTATTTTCCACCTCTTCATTATCTTAATATTTGGAAAAATGGGGCAGGGTCCAAGCTCCAGGTAATGCTGCTGATGGCAGTGCTGCAACCAAACTCCTCCTGCTGTCACAAAACCTGCAGAATGAGGCTGCCAAGCAAATATAACCTTGACATTTGCATTTTTGAGAAAGAAGCAACTTTAAACAATGGGATCCTTTCTGTCTCACCCTCATAAACCCCCTGAATGCAGTGGCTTGGGTGTGCAGCCACCAGCCAGGGTGCTGGAGAGGGTGGGGGAGCCAGGGCTGGGGCTGGTGGAGGAGCTCATGGGAGCTGGGACCAAACTCCCTCTCACTCCATCAACTTTCCCATCAAGGTCCTGCCTTCCTCTCCCCTCATTCTTTATTCCAACTTTTCATTCTTGCCAGTGACTGCATGGTGAAATAAAGCCTGGAAGAGCTCAGTATTTGTCACAGGCTGTTTGTGGGGATCCAGCACTTGATTTGTTTCTATAATTCCTGTGCATGGAGGGTAATTTCCTAGCAGCACTCAGATCCTGGGGTGATGATCCCTTACAAACACAGCAGGTAGATTAAGTTATTACAGCAACAGTGGAAAGCATTCCCAGATGGGGAAGGCACTGAAGCTTTACCCCTTGTGGAGGATGTCAGTGAATACTCAGCAACCCCTTAAAACCAATGTCCAGGCTTATAGCCAAGTCCAAAACACCTTTTTGTCTCAGGGTTCTGTGGTAAAGATGACCCCAAGATTGTAAAAATTCTTTTCCTCCCATCCCTGCAGCCAAAGAAGAAGTCTGGATGCATTGTTTTGCTTCTCAAGGTTATTTATTTTCTCTTATCTATAACATTCTTTCTCTGACCTGCTGAGCTCTGGCTAGCAAGTCAGATCATGGCATTCTGTCTGCCCTATAGGGTGATATTTACATTTTATACTATGAATGATGTGTACTTTATTTACAATTACTTCGCAATACCTATCACCTGTGTTAGACAATGTGTCACTAAACCAATAAAAAGTGTCACCATCAAGTGAGAGATGGAGAACAAGAAGGACAAGACATGCCCAAATTCCTCCATCTTGCTTCCTGAACCCCATTCTAAAAAACCCTAAAATTCTACTTTTTCACCCTGTGTTACATTAACTCAAACTCTTGTGACCTGTAAATCTTCACACAAAGTTGTCAGCTTTTTCCACAGGCAAAAATGGAAGCCACAGGTGTTTTTGACTTTGTGCCAAAGTCTCTGAGCCCCCTGCCAGGGTCTGGAGCCAGCCAGGGCAGCCAGAGGGATGTGCTGGGCTCCCACACCTTTGCACCAACTGTACAACATAAGGGAAGGAAGGGAGCCCATATTTTCCTAACTTTTGCCACTCCTGGACTGCCTGTGTCTTATCCCATCTGATATAATGGCATCTCATCCCCAGAGCTGCCGCCAGCCCCCAGCAGCTCCCACAGAGGGACAGGACCAGCAAAAAACGAAGCAGTCGGGGGTATCTCAGCATCCCCATGTCTCAGAGGGAGGGCAGTGAGAAAAATCCCTCTGCTCAAGCAACTGCAGTCTTGGGAGTGAAGGAGAAGGAGATGTAAAGTAAACCTGGGCCTGGTTTGAAGCTGTGGGGAGGAACTGCCTCGTGCAGTTGCTGAGTGAAGTGTGCAGTGCTGGGCTCCCTGCCGTGCTTTTCAGCTCTGTCTGTGCAGCACCAGTGAGACTGAGCACAGGGAGGATGCTGAACCTGCCACTCACCACAGGGGAGACCCCCACTCCACAGAGGGGTGGCTCTCCATGATCCCACCCAGGGAAAAAGGAAGATGCCAACAAAGAAATCTGAGTTCTGTGTCAGAGCATCCATCCACTCCGGAGCTTGCACAGTGGGATTTGTGCTGGGGTGACTCCACATTTCAAGCCCTTGGGGCTGGGGGGGAAGAGGCACAGGGAGAGCAGGGCAAAGGAGAGCCCTGCTGATGCCACAGCATTTCAGGGTTCCCTCTCTGCACCCCACAGCAGGAGCTCCTGGTCCCAGGGAAGGACCTTATCAGCAGGAGCAAGGCTGCAAAGCCTCAGTGGTGATTCTGGAATAAGGCACCACAGGGAGGGAGGCTCACAGCTCCCTCATAGTGAGGAGCTGCTTTGTGTCCTTGAATGAATCTCTTTGAACATTGTGGAGAGGGTTGGCTGCTGAAGAGCTTCTGTTCTCACAAATCTTCATTTCTTATCTGAATCTTACTCACTCACATCTTTAGCACTCAGTTCCATGTGCTTTTGTATAAATGCAAATCATAAAAGTTTTAAATTTGCCTCTTTTCTGTTTCATTGATGATACTCTTCTGTTCACTACCAATATGGAGACACTTCTGGTTGGAGTTGAAGCCTAGGAAAACTTTGATTCCCTTGAAAAATAATAAATATTTCCAGGATGTATTTATATTGGCCTTTTCATTGCACAAAAGAAAGGAGGAGACTGCAGAGATGTCAGACAATAATCTCTCTTGAGCATGAAGGCTGAATGGGAAGCTGCTTTTCCTGTTTGCATACAATATATTCTGCTCTTTCATGCAGCTCCTTTAATCAGGTTTTGCGATCAAATTGTGGCCTGTTTTGTGTAATTCACAGGGCTGGTTTTACACATGCTTTGCAAAGAGAAAATGTCAAATGCTTGTACTTGCAAAGCAGCTGTTGGGGATGTGCTGGCTGTGAGCAGGGCAGGGCTGAGGGCAGGGGCATCTCCGTGTGGCCACAACACCATCACTGGGGTGGGGAAAGGGGAGATACTGAACAAGAGCAGCAAAAAGTCACCTTCAAAACTGTCTGAGGGATAAACTTGGACTCAGCAGCAGCATCTTGTGGAGCTTCCTGGCAGCTCCTGGCTGCTCCTTTCCATGGTGGGATGGCTCTGATCTGAGCACAGGCAGAGCTGGGTGTCTGTCAACAAGAGCAGCTCCTGGATGTGTTCACACTCCTGCCGTGCAGGAATTGTGCTGGATGTGAGCAAACACAACAAATAAACCAGCCCGGGGAGGGCTGTGAACTGTCAGGTATCGGGTGTGAGGTCACAGCCAGGCCAGAGGATGAACTTGAAGCAAAGGAGAAGTGCACGAGCACGGCTTCATTTAGCAACGGGGCGGCTCCGAGACCTGGGGGAGCATCAGCACAACTGGAATCACACCAAGGCAGTGTGATGCCTTTCTCTTGGTCTTAAAATTAAGATCCAGACACGGTTAAAGGATAAAGGGATAAAGGGATAAAGGGCTTTTACCTCAGTATTTAATTAGGATTTTTGCTGTGCAACAATTAGTCAAGGTGGACCACACCAAAATGCACACGTGATAGATTGCATACAGAATTTTATAGACCTTGAAAATTAGCATATCTAACAAAGATGTCCCAGTGAAAGGCTTGAATGAATAGCATGATATCCTCCTATCCCAAAGTATTCCCCCTAGATGTGTTTATTCTTAATTTAGAGGACGTGTTTTATAGAGGATCTTGCTTTCTCAAGGTAGTGTAGGGCTTTGCAGCTTCCAACTCTGAGGT
Organism: Lonchura striata; assembly: GCF_050655825.1. NCBI lineage: Eukaryota > Metazoa > Chordata > Aves > Passeriformes > Estrildidae > Lonchura > Lonchura striata. The sequence continues at coordinate 4,922,129 of NC_140719.1, read as the reverse complement.
CTTTAGGATGTCTGGAGTTCTGGCTTAACAGAATACCAGGACTATGTTAAGACATCAGACTTGAGGAATGATAAGTATGCATGCTAAGGGTACTGAGAGGACATGAGAGATATAAAAAGAAAAGGCAAAAAAATCATCATGGCATTAAGTGCCTCACATGGTGGGGGGCTTCTGGCAGAGAGTGCAAAGCTCTCAGAGTGAGCCTACATCAGCCCTTTGCAAGGCTGAGCCTCCCAGGCTCTGACAGAGCCTGCCCAGGATGGAAAAACAAATTAAGAAGGCTGAAATTTGCCAGAAATTGATGAGGAAAAGCACAGGTACTCTAAAAAATGACCATGAGAGCTTTCCAGGCAAATCCCTGTAGGTGAACAAAGACTCCCTGGAACTAAATAATGGTGAGTCTTTAGGGCATTGCTGTGCATGGTAGGAATTATCAGCAATGTACACCTACATATTCCTCATGTTATAAATATTAGAAGTGAGTGCTTGCACCAGTAATGAGCAAGAAGAGGAGAAAAAAGGGGGAAAAAGAAGAAAGGAACACTCAGCTGGGCAGAGGAATGAGGGAGAAATGCATCAGGCTCAGATCCCCATAAAATATGAAGGCAGCTCTTCCCATCCCAGGCATCCTGGTCCTGATTCTGATCATTTGTGTATCATTTATACCTGGGTATCCAGCTGGAAGCTGAAATAAGCTGAAATCAGTTAGACCAATGGATAGGGGGAAAAAGTCTTATGGTCTGACTAAATCCCCGGCATTCCCATAAGGGAATGGTTTTATTTCTCATAGGAAGGACTGGGAGGCTGGAACGAGCTGTCTGGGGTGGAGTATGGGATGTGCCTTGTAGGACAGCTGTGAGTGGGTTTGCCAAACATCAGGAGTGACACCATAGTGACTTGTCCCAAAGGAAAGGGACAGAACAAACTCCAGCATCCTGTTCCTACCCTGTGACACTGGGACTATACAAGAAATGTTATTGAATTGGTTGGGTTTTGGAGTTGTTTTACTTGACCAATAATTTCCCGATATTAACTCAAAATAAAACACCAATAATCCCTCTACAGTAGTAGAAATTTACCAAACTGAGGAATTTCCTTCCAAAAAACATCCTAAAGTAGGACACTCATTGCAGTTTATGAGGATAAGAAAAGCCATCCAGGGAGCAAGTACAGGAAAGCTGCTCCTGTGACTGATGCCAGCTGGGCTGGGAGAGTGCTGGATTTTATTTGTATTGTTCTGCCATACGTGTCTTGTTTGCTTTTGAACAAGCCTGCTTGCACTACGAGTAAAATGTAAGCAGCATTACTTTCTGGTTTGGATATAATGCCTAAAACCTCTCTGAAGGCTGCCAGAGACTCACATGCTGTAAAATGAGGGTTCATATAAAGAGAAAGATAGAGAAATTCAGATATAAGTCTCTGTAAGCATTTTTACATGGAGAAAACCTATTCCTAGCCTGATTGTCTGCCTTCAAACAGATGCTAAGTAAAATGGTTTATTTAGGATGATTGATTATAGGAACCTCACTCATACATCCCAAACATATTCTACAATCACATCTTCTTTTCATTTGCAAGGGCTGAAAAGAATTTTCATATCTCTTCTCCCCCTTGTGATTTATCAATTCTGAGGCTAAGCCTGTTATCAACATGGGTTCAGTGCAGAGCTCCCAGAAGCCACACACATTAGCATGTCTTATTAAACCCAGGCTCTGGTTGGAGCTGCAGGAATAGCAACACTCTTTTTAAAGAAAAAGAAATAATAAAGGATCGAATTCTGCATTTATTAGTTCTTCTCCTGTCAAAGATCTCTTTGGATGTCGACGGCGTTTTCTGCTGCGCTGTCAAGGCCCACGTGGAACAATTTAGGTGGAATTGATCTCATCAGATTTAATCCTTATAAAAGTTAGGGACTTATTCTGAGACAGTTCCACTCTGTCTGTAGCCAGTGGAGAGGGCTGTGTTTCATCCCACTCGACGGCAGTGTTTAAGATGGATCAGAAGGATTGTCCCAGAAGAACCTATCCTTGCAGCTGCTTTTACAGGAGTCCAGCTGCTCAGCCCGGCTTTGAGCTGACCAGGTTTTAGACAGCTAATGTCAAATATGATTAAATTCATCCTTAGAGCTTCACTCAGAGCCCACTGGAATAAACAGGAAATTTTCTGTTGACCCAAGTGAGCCCTGGACCAGGTTTTGATGCCAAGAAAATAGATAAATCCAGAACCTTTTCTCCCTCCAGATCAGGGTGTCAAGATATTTTTCTTCTCTTGTACCTGTTTGTCCATTGCCTTTGGAACAATGACAAAAAGACACAATAACCTGAATAGGAGACTTGTCTGAAGAAGAGCATCAGAACTGGCACCAAAGAGCCCCATTTCTAAATTAATACAAGTTTAAATGAAACTGGCTCTGAACCCCATCAAAAGCAACAGAAATATTCCCAATGGGAGTTAGCTCACATTTTGTGTTAGGTAACAGAGGTGTTCATTTTACCTTTGCAGATGAATCATGGCTCCTGTGGGTTTGATTTTACAAACTTCCTACAGAGATCAAAACCAATGTGTCTGAAATGTGTCCTCTGCATGACACCATGTCACTGTGCCCCAGTGGGACTCAGCTTCCTGTTCATTACAGGAATTCTTCTTCCAACCCATCCCTTAAAAGAGCTCCAAATGAGGTGATGATTAGAGGTGGTTCTGCTGTCACTCGTGCCATCAGAATTGAGTGCCACATTCCAATTCCCTCGGTGCCATGGGAGTGGGCAGGCTCCAAACTCCTCTGGGAGGTGACATGAACTGACAGGAGCATTGACATTGTGCTTGCATTGTCCCCTCTTGGATTTTATTTCCATTTTTCTTCCTGAGACAGGGAAATTACAAGCTAGCATGGCCTCCCAGCTGCAGGGCCAGGGAAGGAATTGGTACCAGGAGAAGCGAAATGCCTGAACATTTGTGGTAGCTCCATCTGAACAGCAGCCAGCGATTCTGTTGGCCAACAGCACCCTGTTATCTCTTGGGATCATGATGTGTTTGCTGCCTGGAAGTCTACCCACTTTAGGGAAAATGAGGAATTTCCATACAGTGGAAAGAAGCCAGTCAGATGTCTCAGAATCACCCTGATCTGGTAAGCCTGGCTTTACCCTAACCAGAAATCCATGGCCTCCAAAGTGACCTGTGCCTTGCCACTAATCTATCCAGAGGAGGGGGCTGTGGCAGGAAATCAAAGCAGAGGTGGAAGGATGTGCCTCAGCTGACAGCACTCTGAGGGGAGAGGAGAAGGAGAAAATGGTGGAACAAAAAGCTGTCTTCCCATGCAGGGAGGCACCTTTCCTCCATCACTTTTGAAGCTTAGGATGGCTGATGCAGAAAACATGTATCACTTAAGGAAGAAAATTAAGGCTGGGATAGACCCCAGTTTATTCACCTGCCCTTTCCCAGAACAGAAAATCCCTCCAAGATGAAGGAGCCAGATGTGGAGGGTGTAAATGGAACCTGATCACTCCCTGGGCTCACCCTGCTCCACCCTCACTCAGCACTGAGTCTCCTGGTGCTGTGCTGAAGTCAGAGCTCTGCCTGCACAGGCATGGTGGCTTCTGTTCCAGAGTGACACAGGGATGGGGACGCCAGGACGCTGCTGTCTTCCACGTGAGTGAGCTCCAGATGCTGCAATTCCCTGATTGCTCAAACCCCTGCAGAGCTGCACACGCTCTGAACAATCCTCCAGCTTCCTGCTCAGCCAGGGAACACAGGGAGCTTCAAAACCTGAACCAGGCAGGGCACGTCCCAAGGTGAACGAGCCTGGCTGTCACTGGTTTCTAACTTTTTCACCGGCCAAGGGCAGTGAGAGGAGGGTTTTTGTATGGCAGCTCCTTCCCCCTGTGTAAATGGGAGCACTCACAGCTGCCAAAGATCCTACAGCTGATCAGAGCTTGGGAGCTGCTGACACACTTTGTTATTGTAATTTCTTGTTCATTGTTTCCCATGGAGCACAACCACGCTGCCCAATCGCCTGTGGCAGTGAGCAGGTGAAATGAGGCATCAAGGTGAGAGAGAACAGAACATCTACCAAAAAAAAGTCCCACCAGCTGAAAACACATTAGTGCTTCTATTTTCCCTCTTTTCCCATCCTCCCTATTCAATCCCATCTTTCCCCTACCGCTGTCTGGGCCTTCTGCAAATGTGATGTGAATAGCAAACAGTCCCACAGGCAGCTCTGCTATTTTGGATATGACTTGTAAGAGGCCTCAGAATATCCTCCACAGCCAAGAGAAACCACCTCCATGTCAGAAATTCAGGGCCTGTGTTAGAAACCAGGAAAATCTTGGCAACTGAATAATCAGGATTTAAAAAGCTGGTCTTCCTATGGACTTGCATCTTGGGTACGACAACCAGTGGGGAGTCTCTGATGCCTGCCAAGAGCAGCAATTACTCCTCTCTCTCAGCAACCATATCTTTTCCCATCCCTCCTCTAACCAGCTGTTGCTTTGCCACACAACAGCTGGGAATATGTGTTTGCTTACCCTACCCTTCCATCCAAATGGGTGAAATTTGGTGCTGAGGCAAAAAACCAGAGAAATGGGAAGATTAGGATGCAGATGATTAATGTTACATTTCAAAGAATGAACCTCAGCCCTGAATCTGCTTCTATGCCACAGCACTGTTAGAGGGCAAAACATGAATGAAAAGTGGTTCTGATAATATCCAGTTTGCACATAGGAATGTCTGGAGAAAGATCAAGGGGATGCTTCAGCTTTGCCCATGTGTCAGGGGAAGGCTAAGCTCTCTTATGACCCTTCAATCCTCTCCTAGGACTAGGTGAAACTGCAGGTCTGGGCTGTTTCTGGAGGACTGGGGGTAGTGCTGCCCTTCTGCTGGGAATGAAGGTGACCCAAAAAAGTCCTTGAGGGATGAAATTGCCTGTAAGTTCCCTGTCTTCCTGCCTCACAACCATTGCCTGAGATATTGGGAGAGGAGGAGGGCGAGGGAGAAGAAGGGGCTGGCACATCAAAAGTTTAATCCTCGACAAAAAGTTGAAATGCAAAATCTAAAGGTGTATCACAAACAAATCTCCCTGAAGCATTTGTTTAATGTTTATCCAGTTCTGAATTCTTTTCTTGGCAAACAGTCTGGCTTCCCTGTGAAGTGAAAGGGCTGGGACTGCCTGCCAAGTGTTTGAAGGCTTCAGAACAGCACATGGGAGATGGTATCACCAGGATGGATGTGAGGCAGAAGCCCATTCCCTGCACCCCGAGTGACAGGTGAGGAATTTCATGTTCAACTAATGCACAGCAATGGTATCAGGGAACACTTTCATGTGGGTGCATCTTGCATCTGTTCCTTTCTTGAAAGAAAAGCAACCTGGCAACTGTCTGGAGCATCGCTGCTGCTTGCCCCTTGCCATCTGTCTTCATGACTATTTATTATTATTATTATTATTATTATTATTATTATTATTATTACTATTATTTCTTCTGTGCAAAGCTGCCACTAAAGCAGGGTTCAAAGATTTAAGCCCCTTTTTTTTGGATGACAAAGCCTTCATGGATCTGAGCCAAGAGCTGGCAAGTGGAATTTATCTAATGGATGAAGTTCTTTTGCACTTTTCTAAGCAACATTCTAAGGGACATTGAGTATTTGGATTTGAGGCTATAAATATGTTAAAAACAAATCATGTGCATACCTATATTATATAGATATGCACCACTTTAAAATATATATGAAGGGCTGATCTTATGGGTTTTCATATGAATGTAGAGAATACTCTCTTTTTTTTTTTTTTTAAGAGAATAAACTTCTTTTAGAAGGGAGGAGAAAGCAAATAAAGGAAAAAAAGACCTCTCATTTTACTGATAGCTGGTTTGCTGGTTTAGAAACAGTTATTAGTGACAACGTCTCAGGTCAGGATCTTTTGCACTTGAATGTCTGAAGGAAAATTAATTTCTGCAAGAAAATACGCCAGAAGAAGGGAACAGAGAAAAAGGGGTCAGACAGACCAAACCATGAGGGTAAGCTGGGGCTGAATGTTATTTTATCTTTGTTCCCCAGAGCAAGCAATATTTCTGGGATCACTATTCTCTTTTCAGCCTCATGTCTGTTACTCTTCTTTTTTCCAAGACTGAGACTCCTCACCTCAGGCCACCAGTGTTGAAAAGATCCAGAACCCGTCTCCTGTCCTTGTTGTCCCATTGGTCTTGGCTCTTCTTCCCCCACTCTGGAACTGTCATCCATGACAAAAAGACATCACCAGGTGTTGGGGTAGGCATTATGATGCCCACATTTCTAGAAGCATTTTTTCCCTCCCTTGCAAGCTGCCTGCTTTCCCTGCTGGTGCAGTTGCAAACCCCATCAGGTGCTGAAACGGGCTGTGAACCCTCAGTGAACCCCTCAAACAGAGAGAAACCTCCTAAACAGTGGTAAAGCCCCTCTTCCCTCCCTCCTCCCTTTCCCCCTTTCCAGAGCTTCTAATTAGGTCATTAATTCCTAAATCAGGCACACCAAAGCTGCTGCCACAGCAATGTGTCCCTGCCTGTGGGAATCCAGGGCATCCCTCTGGCTGCCCTGGCAGGTCTGGGACCCTGGCAGGGGTCAGGAACCCCCTGGACAGAGCCCCCAGAGACACTGGCTGTGATCTCTGGCCATGGAAAAGAGTTTTCAATCTTACAGGATGAATTACACGCTCTGAGTGTTTGATAGAAGTAATAATTAAGTGTGGCACGGGTGCAAAAATAAAATTTTAGGATTCTAGATGAGGGGTCCAAAGGGGACAAGATGGAGGAAATTGGGTGTGCCTTGTCCTTTTTCTCCTTCTTCATGCCCTCCATGTCTCACTGTGGTGTTGGCATTTTTCTGTTGGTTCAGGCTGGGGACACACTGTCCAACGTAGGTGACAGATATTGGCACGTTATTGTAAATGCAGCCCAGGGAGTTTCTGGTATTTAATGTTTGTCACATCCCACTGAGGGCAGAGCCCCACACGCTGCCCTGCAGGACAGAGCTGGGCAGGGCAGCAGAACATGTGAGAGATAAACAGAATAAACAACCTGGAAACCAGCACAGACCAATTATGGCTTCTGCTTTGGCAGCGGGGCTAAAAGACAGAGACTTTCTACAATCTCAGAATCATCAATACCTCAGATTCCAACACCTGCCATGAGGGAAAAGTGGGCTCAGCAAGGAAAGGCAGGACCAGCTCCCTGCCCAGCTGCTCCGAGCGTTGGTAGAACATCCTCTGGTGAGGATCCTGCCTGGGGAATGGAAAGTGTTTGCCACTTGTTGAGGAGATTTTCCTCCATGAACCACCTGCGTTTAGATGTGCATGTGTACATTTGTTCCTGTTTTCCTCCCCGTGCTAACCTGTGTGTGGCAATTATTGCGAGCGAGCCTGCAGAGCTGAGCCCGGGCCCCTGATTGGAGATCTGGAGCTGATAGCCCTCTTCTTGGCACTCAACCATTTCCTTTGACTTCAAAGCAAGAAACAAAAGATGTTTCAAGGACTTCTATAGAAAATCACCATTAGATATGATGAGGCTTAGGGCCGTTTCCATAGCGATGCAGCCTTTTTACATTGTGATCATTGCTGCAAAATGGAAATGTTCTTTTGTCTCTGAAAGTCTGTTCACTTATTTATATATGTGTGTGTGCGTGTGTGTTTCTTTCAACAACAAAAAAATAAGAAAAAGGAATTGTATTTCATGGCAGGTTCCCTAAACTGAGTCACCTTCTCATCCTGTGAGGTTTTTGTTAATCCTTTAAACTCTCGCATCAAGGAAAAACTTTATCATAAAGGTTTGATTTAGGTGAATATTAGTATTTAGGCCACCTGATTAACAGCTTTTTAGCAGAGGGTACTAACATCTTGTTTTACCAGAGGACTGGAAATGTAATGAACAGAAGCTGATCTGGCGACCCAAAAGAGAAAATCAAGCTTCTCCCTCTGACTTTTCCTATCACTTTTTCATCCTTCTGTGCTCAATATCTTCATATCTGTTGCTTATCCTGCTACTTTGCCACCACTGATCAGGATTCACCTGAAAATCAAGGATGCAATCAGAACACCAGGCTCCCCCAAAACTGTGTCACTTTCCTGGAGAGGAAACACTTCCGCCTTCATTGGACAGGGAAATGGCTGTGTGGGACTCCAAATTTCAGAGGAAAATATCTGAATTGTCTCTTTCTGCTAACAAAATTATTTTTTGGGCAGAGGAAAACTGGGGGAAGGTGGCAAGAACAGGCTGGAGGATAAAATGTGTGAAGCTTCCAATGTTGATGTCTGTGACTAGAAATGTCTAGAAGTGTCAGGACCTAATGCCACATCTGGCCCAGCATCTGTATGCACTGCTCCAGCTCATCTGGCCCATTCCAAACCTCGCCCAGGCTATTCCTGAGAGATGTGTGATGATGGGAGCTGGGCTGAGCTAGCTCTGTCGTGCCAGGGATCTTTCTGTCCCTGTGCCTGTATGAGGCCAGGTCATGGCACAGCTCTGGGTGGTGTGTCCACCCCAGAGCCTTTGCTCCCTGCCAGCATCACTCTCTTGGTCCTCACCACCCTCAGATGTCACCATGCCTTTCACTCATGATGGTGACTGAGGGATCTGCCTGTAAAAGCTGTGGTTTAGCTCCTGCTGCTTCCCCATTTGTTGTTTTATTGTCATTTCACTGCCAGTTGAACTGAGTTTTCTTCCCCTCTCTCCTCACGCTCCTTTTGCTTGCATAAAACATGATGCTGTATTGTGAACAATGTAGGAATACATTACATAAATTTCCCTTTGATATCCAGCATGTTTCCTGCTGTAATGGAATCAGAACAGAGCAACCTCTCCTCCCCGACATGTCAGATAACTCTCTATCCACTCTCCATTAGGACAAATGTCTGCAAGCCTTTGAAGAGCTAAAATACCATAAAGCAAAAAAGAAAATGTTAAGGGTGCTCCAGTGGGTATCACTGGAAATAATTGGCTTGAATTAAGCGAAGGGAAAATTTAGGCCAACTAATGGGAATAAAAGACCAAAGTCTGTTAGGCTGAGCAGTTGTCTCCAAAGCTGTTAGCCTGGGGAATAATCTCAAAGGAAGATGGTGCAAATTTTAAAAAGCAGAATGCATGATTTAGGGAGACAGTCTATAAAGTCAGTTGGTGAAAAATGTATGGCTTTGAGTCATTCTAAGCTAGGCTGAAATGAAGCACTTCAGATCATAACACAGCAAAGAACACTTTGTTAGGCTGTGTGGGAGGCGTTGACCTGCTGAAACTCTCCCATATTGACTTCTTGGTCCCTCAGGGACTTCCTCCATGTGGACTTATCACAGAATCATGGAACACTTTGGGTTGGAAGGGACTTTAAAGATATCTTGTTCCACCCCCCTGCCATGGGCAGGGACACCTTCCACCGGAGCAGGTTGCTCAGTGTTCCATCCAGCTTGGCCTTGAGCACTTCCAGGAACATCCACAAATTCTCTGTGCCTCACCACCCTGACAGTGAAGAAATGACTCCTAACATCCAGTGCAGTGTCTCTGCACACTGACTGCAGCCCAGGCATTCCAAAGCAGGGCACAATCCTGCTTGCAGCACCAGGTGAACTGGGGGAAATGAGGCACGTCACTGTCTCCCTGGAGTGGCTGCTTATTCCCTCTTGGAAGGCACACCCCCTGTCAAGTTGTTTGTTTCAGGCAGAAACCTGAAGGCAAAATTCTGCTCTTTGACTTATGTTCCTTTAGCGCTCTCTCCCACGCTGCTCTGGGCTGTGGCATAAAACAGCCTGTTGGATGTCACTGAGATGTGCCTGAGCAGGTTGGCACCCCACATGGTCTGATCCACGCAGATTCCATGAGAGACTGGGAGAAAAGCACTCAAGTGCCACCCACACTTTGTGATGCTGACTAGCAACCGAGGCTGGAAACGCTACAGATACCTTGAGAGAGTGATGGGAGCAAGATGCCTTCTTTCACTTAAAGGCTTCTGCTTTGTTTCTTCTTGCTGCTGCTTTTTGTTTCAGCAATAGATCATATCTTTTATGTAAAATGTTGTTTTTTTTTTTTTTCATAAGAAATTAGAAAAGTAATTTTTCTCCTTGGACTATTAGACTTCCTGACATGATCTCCACAAATCCTTATATCCATCTGGTGAAGTTCCAGTTCACAGTTCTTACCTCCATATCTTTGTCCTTCGTTGCCAACCTCACCTTATGTTTCCTCTAGATTTCTCATTCTGAAAACAATTCCTAAATCATGGCTGCAGATTGAGGCTGGAAAATGCAAGGCAGGCTAGGGTCGTTCAGGACCATGCATCACTCCTGACTTGGAGCTGGTTGATGGGATTTAACTCTCAGTTCTACCTTTCTCTCTAATTGTGTGAAGTCTGTGATTTTATTCCCAACTATTCATATGAGTGAATTACATCCAAGCTTTGTTCCCTGGGACTCTTGTATCTGGACATTTTGGCGAGTAACTGCATTCATTCATCTCCAGTGTCACGCATCTAAAGCTATTAGTACACATGCTCTTTCAAAATTCTCTTGATCTGGGACTCCCTGTCCCCTTTGCCATCATCAGCACTCAAAAATTCTTCCAGTTTACTGCTTTCATCCTCCCTCCTGGGCTCGTGCTGATCAGATCTTCTCAATGACATGCTAAGTTGTTTTCCTGACAGTGATGCATTATGCTGGACTCCATCAGCCAGGCAACCTTTGGGACCAGTCCTGGGAGTCAGGCAGCCAGACAGCTCAACTTGTCTCCATCAATCAGTGAGTGAGACTTTATGGGCCAGAATGAGGGCTACAGGTGTAGGCCACTGTCACAGTTTTAAATAAACACGATCAGTTTGCCGAGTGCTAAGCAACTCTTTCTGAGAGCGTGTTGGTAAATGTGTTTATAAAACATAAGAGTCCAATCCATCAGCCCTCAAAGAGCCTAATCAATATATTCCAATTTGATCTTAGAGAAGTTTTGCCTCTGGGAAGTTTAATTTATTTCAACTCATGGCCATGAAAAAATGAGCAGCCACAGCACTTTGACAAAATAGAAAAAGTGGATGAGGTTGTATCCAGCACCCGTTCCATTTCAATTTTCCATTTTACCTGAACAAATCACCCCTACGACTTGAATGACCATGAAAACTGATCGAGCAATGGAGAGGGACTGCAGGAAAACAGGAGGGAGGAATAAAATATGGATGGGAAATGTAAATTGCAGGACTTCTAAGATGCTTGGCTGCGTTAGTAGGGTCTGTGAAGAGTGTAATTGGAATGGAATACCTGGAACTTAACGTGCAAAGTAAATGGCTTGGTTTGCAATTGCACAGGGCTGCAAAGCTGGTGTCTGACCAGGCTGGTGTGTGGAATCCTCTTCTCTGCATCTGTACAAAACTGTTCTTCTAGGCTCTTGTAACTTTGGCATTGAAAACCCTACTGCCCATTTCTCACAATCCCAACTTAAGGAACCTCTTTAGGAAACCCCTCCTTTAAAACATTACTACAGTGACTGAACAAAACCATTCTGGAATTCACAGAACTCACAGAATCACTGGGTTGGAAGAGACCTCAATGATTACCGAGTCCAACCCAGCCCCAACACCACAACTCAACCCTGGCACCCAGAGCCACATCCAGGCTTGTTTTAAACACACCCAGGGATGGTGACTCCACCCTGGGCAGCCATTCCAGAACTTTGTGACTCTTTCCATGAAAAACCTTTTCCTAATATCCAACCTGTATTTCCCTCGGCACAGCTTGAGACAGTGAATTCTGAGCCAAGCCCAAGTGAGCATACCAGAGCCAGGAATGAGCATCTGAGGAGCACCTCTCCAGAAAACACCTGCCTGGACACTGTGCCTGTGAGTCCTGGCTTTGCACCTTCCTGTCTGAAGGTTTCCATGCTTTTTATTCCAACTGTCCTTTTAGCAGGACTGGCAGGTGAAGCCTAGCTGAGATGATTGAGGGGTATTTCAGGAAATCCAGTTTATTGGCAGTGGCTCAGCCCTTTTCTGGAGGTTGAGATCACACTGCTCAGGTTAGATCAATGTACAAGAGACTTTGAAGTGTATTTAACAAAAATACCATGTAAAACAAATGAAACATTTCTTTCACTAACCCTCTAAGAAGGTAAGCCAAGATGCTTGACATGTTTGTTATTTTACACTGTGGTGGGGTTTTTCAATCTTGTTGGTTTCCAGTAGGGATTTTGCTCAGAATGGACCATGAGATTATGTTACACAGGGATATTCTTGGTTTTCATTAAAGATGGAGGCTGGAGGACAACAGGTGTCTTCCCACTATCAGAGACAATAATTTTTCTTCCTGAGAACCATCACTGTGTAACCAAGATTTTTTTTTTCTGGCCTTGCCCTATGTTACTAGAAATTATTTTGGGGAGGATACTCCATTCAATGCTAATTTGTTAAGGATTGATTGTACTGTCCTCAGAAAATGCAAATCAGTTGTTTATACTGATGCCAGAAAAATGTAAAATCAGAAATGAGTATGTTGATTTTCTTTCCTCCAACTGCATTTCATCCTAAAGTTTCTGCTTTGATGCTTCTTCTCCAATCTTATTTGATATAGCATCAGACCATCTTTTTTATGTCAAACATTTTCATCAAAGCTTCTCATAGCCTGTGCTAGTTGTCAAAAGTTGGAGGCAACATGTTTTAAACATTCAGCAAGCATTCTTCCAAGAAGAAAACCACTATTTCTAATGAGCATTTGAGAGTGTGGTGCACTGCAGAAACTGTTTTTTAAGATCTGTCACAAATGATTTACTTTTATTAGTTTTAATGGCCCTTAGCTACAGGCATGGAGTATAAGTGAAAATTAAGATATTTCTCACAAGATAAAAATAGATTTCCATCAGAGCTGGTGGGTATTTCCCTCCCCTCACTGATCCCCTCTTTAATTCTGTTTCTGGATGGACAGCCCTGCTCCAAAGGAAACAACTTCATGGTGTTATGGCAGGCACATATTCTTCTCAAAGGCTGAGACCTGCTGACTTCAGAGGCTCTTTTCCTAATCATTCCCAATGCTTTCCATCCATAGCATTTGCATCATTCCCACTGAAGTGCTCCATAGGCTTTGGCCATGGGCCATAACAGAGTGTTTCTGCTCAGAACCGTTGGTTTGTTTTTCCTCCTGTTGAAGAACTTGTGCAAAACCACCATTTATTAATTCCCATTCATAATTTCACTCTCTCTCTCCTCCTCCCTGCTGTTACATCCTCTGTCTCAGATAAAACCACGCTCTTTGTGTTTTGGCCGTGCTGTTCTTTACAGATTTTGTTATTTTTAGGAGGTTTTTTTAGAATGTGATTTTATTGTAATTTTTATCACCTCATTTTGTTCAGTATTTAGTAGAGAAGGAGTGGTATAACTACACTCACATTGTGAGGGCTCTGCCTGGAGACTCCCTGTGTGAGCAAGGCCTTGCCAGGCTTCTTCCAAACAGAAGCAAAGACCCAAAGAGACAATGCTTCTGTGGGAGGCTCCCTCCCCTCTGTGCCAACCTCCTTGCTTTGTTTCCAGCCATCATACTGTGTGATTCTTATTCGGCAAGGGATTCTTATATCACCTGCAGCCCACGAGAGCAAAGCAGCAGTCTGTGGTTCCTACTACAGTTCCTCTGCATCAAAGGCTTGTGGACTTACTACAGCTGGAGTTTGCTCTTTGGTTTCAGTAATAGAGAAATTCACTGCATTTCCTGGAAAAGTTCCAGATCCAAAACTTCCTACAATCCCAAGCATCTTCAGTTTCCACTTTCTAACCTGTAGCTGGTTTAGAGCTCCAGCCTGAATAATGTATCAGCACTTGCAGTAAAGAGCTGTGATAAGTGAGCAAAGACACCAGACACCTGATGCCATGAGCCCCTCCTACACAGTAGTCTTTGCATGCAATCTCCAAACTAAAATCATCATTGTTTTTCCCCTTAGGTCCAGTGCAGCATTCTCCATCTGGAATGTTCTCATTGGACTGGGGCTCTCCTGCCTCTTTCATAATCCTCAGTAATTAAGCTTTTACAGCTAGAACATAATTGATAACTTTATTGCTGATTAGGAAGACAGGCTATCTCCAGCTCCTTGCCCACAGCTTCATTGGCTGTGTGGTATTAAGAGAACAACACTTGTTTTCCCTAGGGAAGTGAGCATTTGGGATGGGAACATGTGGAAGTAGCCAGATTGGGCTCTTGATTACCCCAAAGAACAAGGAGACTAATTTCACCAAGTCAGAGTAATTACTCTGGATTTACATCAACAGGGTTGGGAACATGGTTTGGTCAAGAGAGCAGATCAGTGGAATAAAACTGAGCTAATTTTACAGGATTTCTTCTCTGAGTGCAGCCACAATTTAATGGTCACCTATAATTAGTTAATTCATTTGCTACTATAATAAATGCTTTGCAGCCCTTTTAAATGTCCATTAAATGTGTCAAATCCCTTCCTCCTTTCTTCCACACACACGCAATTTCCTTGGCAAGTGAGAGAGCGCAACCAAACCAAAAGGTGAAAAGAAGGATGCAATATGAAGAGGGCATGTTTTCCCCTGTCACTCACATTCTCATGCTTGAATGAGTAACAAGTGCCCTGTAATGGTGTTTTAAATGCAACATATTTCACCCTGGAAAAGGGAGAAGCAAACTCTTATTCCTTTTTTTGTGATTACTCTTTTCAGTGGAATCTTGGTGATTTAATCTGATGGAGGAGCCAGTCCTGACTTTGACTGGAAATACCTCTATAGGTAAAGGATGGTGAATTAGTTGAAGGTTAATTGGATCTTTTTAACAAAAGAGGTTCTGAATTTGATCTACATCTCATGCTTTAGGGTTTACATGATTGGTGACTCCTAGTGCCTGGGGGTACACCTGAAAATACAGGTCAGTTATTCACCTTTCCCTTCTGAGCTCTTGCAGCTTCTCCAGCAGCTCTCTCTCCCTATTGCCCCATCTCTCTCTATTAAAACAGTTGAACAGTGACTCTGCCAAAGCCACTATTCACAGATCACTCTGTGTTTCTGGAAGGTCTGTGGTGAAACTCAGGTTAAAGCAGGTTTTGAAAGCCAATTCTGTATTCTCTCTGCATGCCAACTCTGGTTGGCAAAAACTCAGGAAACTCTGAGTCTGGCCACCAGGATCAGCCAGGCAGGGGTGAGCTGGAACAGTTCATGGGGGTGTGGTGGCTCACTGAGCAGCCTGGGAGACACCTCCCTCAGTGCAGCTGGGCACCACAGAAAGCTCAGCTGATCTTCCATCCTTGTATGACCCCTTGGATAGAATAGAATAGAATAGAATAGAATAGAATAGAATAGAATAGAATAGAATAGAATAGAATAGAATAGAATAGAATAGAATAGAATATCCTGAGTTGGAAGGGACCCACAAGGATTATGGAGCCCACCAGGATCATGAAGCCCAACTCCTGCCCCTTCCCAGGACACCCCAACAGTCCTACCCTGTCTCTGAAAGCGTAGTCTAAAAAACCCTTAACCTGTAACTTGTACAAATCTCCTAAATCTTGCCCTAATCCCAACACTGGGCTCAGAGCATGCAGCATCCCTTGCCTTGCTATTTTTTCTCTATTTAAATCCATGGAACAGGTGGATCAGTGGCCACCAGGAAGAATCTCAAGTTATGGGTTGGAGTGTGTAATTTCATCTGAGCTTGGAACCCCATATTTAAACATTACAGACATTGCTGTTTATCAATTGAGATTTCCATTTGGGAAAAGGGGGGGGGGGGGGTCACTTTCCCAGCTCCCACTTTCAGCATCTAGTTCCTTCTCTTCTTTTGCTTCCTCAAAGGAAGTCAACAGAGAGATGGCAGGAGAGTAATACAACAAACTACAACACATTGTGTAATTGAAATGGACCATAATCACTAATATTAAAGACAGTGAATCATTCTAATCGAGCCATGCTCAGCAAACAATGAAAAACTATGTGCCAGAAAAGCTAATGCTGGTTTTAAAATGAACAGAAATGAGGCGAAATGGAACCTCACTCTTTATTCATGAAGGTCAATTTAACGTGATTATTTTTTCCCTGGCATCATAGCTTTGTGATTACTGTTGTATACCTCAGTGCTATTTTCTAACCTAATAACAGTAAAAAATAACCAGCTGGTGATGATTCTGTTTAAAGCAGAGACTAAATGCTCACAAAAACCTGCCAGTGAACAGTTGCACATGCTAATCAGACACAGCTCAGCCAGATTCCCAGCAGAGTCCATATATTGCACATTTCAGCTGGTTGACTACATTGAGAAATTAGATTACGCCTCGGACATTCCAGGCTCGGAGTGATCCGTGTTCATTCACTCCTCCTGGGTCAAATCAAACCCTCCACAGATCAGGCAGACACTTTTAATTCATCCCACTCCACATCTTCCCATAATATTTCCCCACATGCAGTACAGCTGCGCTGGGGACTCGCTGTTCCAGGGGCAGCTTCTCCCCAGGTGTGTTTTTATTCTGGAGCAGAGAAATGGCTCCAGCCTGGGAGAAATTACTGCAGGGACAGCAAGGGAAGGATCTGCCCCCCTGGCATGTGTGACACTGGGAGAGGGCTCTGCTGATGGCACTTAGAGGAAAGATGACACCATTAATGATTGATAATTACCAGACTTGCCAACAAACGCTGTAAATTTCGAGGAGCAGGGCAGGAGGAGGGAGAAAAAAGTTAATTAAAAAAAAAAAATGCCCAAATGTTTCCCTGCTCGGAGGAAAGTGTTGCTGCTGATGGAATGAAGCAATGCCTTTTATTTTGGTTGTTTTTCAGCTGTCTGTAGATCTCAGCAGCAGCAATGTTACTGGCATTTATGCTATACAAATATAGATTTTTTTAATACATAAATAAATGCATTTTTTTACACGTACCTCATTTTTTTTTTAAATTTTGCTAAAATCCCAGAGAGACAAATTAGTAAAGAGGCAGAGCTTTGCCAGGGAACCTTCATCAGCTCAACACTAATAACTTCTTTCAGCAGCCATGGATAGCTTCTGACATCACAGCTCAAGCTTGTCCGAAAGCTAATTATTTTCCCTGTTATAAAACAAAGGTTCTGTATCAAAGGCCCATAATGTGACACGGCACACGCTCCAGATGCACTGATTTGCAAAATAAATCAACTGTGTCAGGGTGGAATTTGGAGAAGAAATTACAACAAATTGCAATTATACTTGCAGTGGTACACTATTTAAATGCATTGTCAGTTTGTTAAATGCAATGCACCATGTGTGTCTTTTTCCAAGTTGTTTGTGGGGGAATAGAAGAGGAAAAATTCTCTTCTGTCAAAGGGGGAAAAATCTCCTTCTCCTCCCCTTAAACCCTGTACAGCTTCTCCCAGCCTATAGATACTGGCAGAGCAGGCTTTATAAAACATTTAATGGTGTCAGAGGAAGGAAGATATAACCAGCAGGAGCAAATGTTTGGAGGCCATCCCATCCCAGAGAGAACAAATGAAGAGATGTTTAATAACAGAAAGCACTCAAACCTCCCTGATCTCCCTACCTTGTTCAAGCACCTATGAACAGAGAACAAGTAACAGAAGGAGAATTGGGTTGCTTTGTTTTCCTCCTCCACATGGAGACCATTTTCTTCCCTTTCTCCCTTTTTCCTTCCTAAGAGTCTCCTCCCTGAGCAGGGCCCAGATGGTGGCTCTGACTGACCATCAGGCCAAAGGCCACATGTCAGATGTCACCAAGGCACAGGATCCAGCAGCATCCTGCCCACACCAGCACAGCCCAGCCTGGGTGCTTGGATAAGAAAAGGACAGTGGGAAGATGGAAGGGAAGGGGAAATTATGGAAAGAGGTCTGTCTGCATGGGCTGGTGACCCCAGAATTTCCCCAGTACTCTCAAAGGGCAGCCAGTCCTTGGAGCTCTGACACTCCTCATCTTAATTCCCTCTCTGTCCCCATAAAGCCAGCCTCCTCTGCTGAATCTGACTATATATTCTGTTTCCTTATATTTTCCCCCTTCCTATCCACTCCTTAATTTATATACTTATTTTATTCTCCTTTTATCACACAATTATCATAGAATCACAGAAATATCATAGAAACACCGACTGATTTGCTTTGGAAGGGACCTTCATCCCCATCCCATCCCACCCCTGCCATGGCAGGGACACCTCCCACTGCCCCAGGCTGCTCCATGTCCTGTCCAGCCTGGCCTTGGGCACTGCCAGGGATCCAGGGGCAGCCACAGCTGCTCTGGGCACCTGTGCCAGGGCCTTCCCACCCTCACAGGGAAGAACTCCTTCCCAAATTACCTGCTTTTGGCAAGGTATTTTCAGCCTCTAATTCTCGCCACATTTCCTGTTTGAACTCCTGTTGCCCCACCTCCTTCTCCATGTTGTCATCTGTTTACTCTTGCAAACACTTTTCCTTTCATTCCCAGCAATTGTTTCCCTTCAATTTGTGTCTCTGTGTGTGTCTATTCACACAGATACACATACATGTATATATATACCTAAATCTTGCAGCTTTAGCCTTTTCCGTTTCAAAACCAGCTTGTCCCTGGAGTCAGTTTGTTATTCCAGTCTCATTCTCTTTATTGAGTTATTTTCTTTGCTGCTATCAGTCTCTAAATACAATCCAGTAAAGATACAGCAATGATTTTTGACAACCTGACCTTTCTCTGCTTTCTTACACTTGTTTAATTAGGTACCACATGCAGCTGTGGCTTGATCTTTACAGTTTCCAACCTCCCCCACCTCCTACCTGAAGGTGGGGGGAATAAAAAAAGAGAGAGATGTTGTTGAAAGAAGGTCATTTTTGACAGGTCTGCCAGTAATTTCAGGTGTTGGAAGGCTGTGAGTTCTGCAGGAATGGCAGGCTGTGCTGTCTGTATTTTGCTTAACAAGTTAGAGAAAACATTTGGCTGGGGGAGGTGGGGAATTAAGTGATTTACTGGTTTGATGAGGGCTTGCAGTGATTTAACCTTCAGGTATCCAGTTTAAACACGTATCTGACAAACAAGAGAGGAAGCTGGGTAAAGATCTGCCAGGCTTTGCTTTGAAAAGCTGAGCTCTCTGGAGTAGCCAGGCTGTGAGGTTGTGTACAGAGAGGAGAGATTCCCCCTCAGATCCTCAGGCACAGGAACTCCTCATGCCATCCATAAGGGGTGGTGGTAGCCAATCTCTATGAGCAGAATGTGGGTAAAATGTGTTAGTTCTGATAGTGTATGAGTTCATTCATAAAATCAGAGAGGCTTTTTCAGTTTCTCGTGAATCAGAGACTCATGGAATACTTTAGGTTGCAAAAGACCTTCAAGATCTGTTAACCCAGCACTGCCAAGCCCTGTCTGTAAGCACCACATCCACACATCTTTTAAATCCCTCCAGGGGAATGTTTTTGCTCCAGGATTCAGGCTCTCAGCAGGCACACATCCCCCTCCCAAAGCCCTCTCTCACTGGAGTGTCCCTCAGTGCCCTTGCAGGTAGGTCTGAGCCAGGAGAGCAAGAAGCCACCATGGATTATCTGCCCAAGCAGTTTTTGCCCAGTTTTGGCAGGAAGGGAGAACATACCACCCTCTTTCCACATGAACTGTAATTACACACCCACACAAACGTGAAATACCTCCTCATGTGGCAGAAAAATGGAGAAATGGTACCCAAGGGTGGTGTGCTGTCTGTGGCCTCATCTTTCTGTGCACTTATTGCTAGCTTCATTTGCCAGACTGTGTTGCTGTCGAGGCAGGACAGGAATGAAGAGACTCTGACCAGAAGGCTGCTGAGAGTGAAACTCTGATTTATTCAAAATGCACTGCTCTTTTATACAGAGCTTCATGAGGACCAACTCCATTGGTCCTGAAGTGAAAACAACCCAGACCATTGGTGCAGAGTGCTTGACACACAGTGATAGAACTTAACTATAAACAGTGTGAAAAACAAGAGAGATAAAGAATTATTGACATTCTTCTCCAGCTCTTTCCAGGCTTCTGCCTGGATAAAAACTCTCTGTTTCTCTCTTTGACTGAATCTGAGACCCACAAGACTGCTCCTGGTTGAGCAGTGCTGCATTTTCCCGTTGTGACACACATTTTAGCTCAAACAATCTCCTACAGGACCGCTCAAAGCGCACAAGTGGAGTCCTTCAGCTTTGCTGTGTCCTCCAGAACAGATCCTCCTGCCCTGACACAGGCAGATCCCCCGCTGATTTCCAGGTGCATGCATTACTTGTAGTTTGGTATGGATATTATTTAAGCAAAAGGACATGACAAACTGCCTGGTAACGCTGATTAATGGGTGCCCCTGGGGAATAGTGAGGCATGAGATGAAGTTAAATAACTCCAGTGTGCATTACTCACCACTGCCACACCACCTGAAGTGTCTCATTGTGCCTAAAAAATGGATTCCCTTTTAAAAAGGAACATTTTTAATGTTTCACATTAATTTTCTCCAAAGTCCTTACACTGTGAAAAATATTCCCTGTGGAAAGCCCTCTCCCCACCTCCACCATCACCACCTCCCACCAAGGCTTGCCCTGCAGGTGTCAAATGTGTATGTGACAAGGTGAAACAGCTCAGTGCAAGCACTGATAACCCTCATGCCTACCTTGATTTATCCTGCATGCTCAGGTGGTGTCTCTCTGCAAACCAATCAATTCCTAATGGGATGCAAAGCTGACTTCAATATTTTTTCATGGGGCAGAGCATCCAAAAATCGTCCTGAGCCCTTGGATGCTACCCACAACTACCCCAAAGCACCACAGATACACCAGTTATGGAATTATAAAGGTTGGAAAAGCCCTCTGTGATCAGGGAGCCCAACTCAAATGTTCACCACTACCCCATGTCCCAGGTGCCACATCCACAGGTCTTTGAACTCCTCTAGGGATGGGGGCTGCACTGCTTCCCTGGGCAGCCTCTTCCAGGGCCTGACCACCACTTCTGAGCAGAGATTTTCCCTAATATCCACTCTAAACCTCCCCTGGTGCAACTGGGAGCCATTTCCTCTCATCCTATTGCTGTTACCTGTGAGAAGATCCTGACCCCACCTTGCCACAGCCTCCTGCCAGGGAGCTGCAGAAAGGAAGAAGGTCCTCCCTGAGCCTAAACCCTCCCTCAGCCACTCTTAACTAACACCTGCACAAGCTCTGACCATCCAAAATTCTCTGTTGGTGCTAACACCACCAAAAACTTGTGTGCTACTCCCCTCCTTATGGGCACATAATCTCTCCTGAGTCCTGTGCAAAATGAAATGGGCAGCTCCCAATGTCCTTGGGTTTCATAGGAGTTCACAGAGGAAGGACTTTGTGAGTTTTTCCAATGCCTTGCAATGTGATGACTCAACTTATGCTTGTGCTTTACCCAGATCCAGCAGAGAATCCAAGTCTTTGTGCTAAAAAAAAAATCTTCCTGATGCTTAGTTAAACAATTCATGTACTCCTAGTAGGCTGTGGTTATTTTCCTTTTGATTTTTTTATTTTTTTAAATTATGGTTACTAAAGATCAGAGATTTAACACAAGGATATAAACCAGCATTCTCTGATTGCATTCACAAGAGATACCTGATCCTACTATCTCTCAGTTCCCTCTCCCAACAAAAAGATCCATGCACAGATAAGAACCACTTGGTCATTTATCACACTCTGAAACTCAGCAGACCACACAGATAAATACTGAAAACAACATTTTTCAGAAGAAAAAAAAACGTCCCTTTGAAATTTATTAACCTAAAATATTGATGTGCACTATATAATATAGACCAATAATGTATGAACTTAAAAAAATTACAGTGTTGAGTTGAAGCAACACTGGCAGCATTCTCTTCCTGTAGGAGGAAGCAATTGGAACAGGAGGGTCTGATACCTAAGGCTAAATTTAGGGAAGGGTGATAATTGCTTCCTGGAGTCTCTGAAATGTGTCAAATCAGCCCAGGGACTCGGGATATTTTAGGCCAGTGGAAATCAATATTTATCCCACCAAAATTTGTGGTTAAACTCGATGCTAGAAAAGAACGGAGGCCCATTTGTTTCCAGTGACTCACTTTTAACCTCTGTCAGTTTATTAAGGGAAAAAATGAGTATTTAAATAACAATCATTCAGCTGCAGAGTCCCCAGGGCAGGTGCAAATTCTGCACCACCAAAGTGAGCCTTCAAAGGGGAAATTGCCCTTGTCAGGCAATGCCCCTGGGCAGGCTGCAAATGGCTGAGAGCAACCGAGTCCCCAGCCTTATCCTAAAGCTAATATCTTGTGGGATGTATGTCAAGACAGAGCAATTTTTGGGCAGTTCCACGATGAGGAACTGGAATTTGCACGTTGTGGTGCAGGTGTGAGGGTGCTGTCACACAGGTGGTGGGGCTGGCTCATGGGGGAGCTGAGCTGTCACTTGTCCCGGGCACTGAGAGCAGAGCTGGGTGTCACAGTGACTTCTCAGCAGCCTTTGCTGTCCTCAGATTGGAGATGTGACAATTGTGTCCCCTAAAGCCCAGAGCCACCAGTAGAATGCTGCTCCCTTAGTGTCATGGAAACAATTTGATTTACAGAATCCTCACGTTTCTCTGCTTCATTCTGAGGCAGGAAGGCTTCAGGAAAAGCTGTGTTTGGGGTCTCATCTTCTACTTCACTTGCTCAGCCTGAATTCAGCTGTGCTGCAGAGCTGAGGACCCACCTGCAGCAGTGAGGGTGCTCCACTGGGATCTGACTGTTTCTCATCATGGAGATGGGGCAAAATAACTCTTGAGCACCACAGCTCAGCCTTGTTAAAAGCTAACGTAGGAATACAAACTAGAGGGGGCCTGTTGTCAATGCCCATCAAGACACACTGCAGGCCTCAAGAGTTCTGGGAGCTGGGCTGCTTGGTTTAAACATCTCCAACTGGAGTGTTTAAATTATTCATTTATGAGCACAGAGGCAGAAGTTTTAACTGGCCTGAGGAGCAGCCCTCAAACAGGGGGAAGTGCAGAAGTCCTCTGCACATCCTTCTCCAAGTCCAGGCTCAGACAAAGCCTCCACAATCTTCCTGAAGTTTTGAGATGTGGATGAGTTCTGTGCAAGGTCTGTGAAGAGCTGGGTTGGTAACAGAGCAGGAAAAATTGCTGTCTTGCCTGTCAAATGCTCCAAGCAGGTCTTCAAGGTCTGCAGACACTGAAACCACATATCTGGAAATGATTGAGTTACTCAAGTAATTATTAAATTGGATACCACTCAAATCTCTTCTGCTCTTTGTTGTACACAGTGATTCACCATTTATAGGGCCATAAATCCATCTGAAAGAAGCCCAGCAAACCCAGGCTGAGCACCTGCTGCAGAGCTTTGGGAAGGGAGCTGGAGCCTCCAGGCTGGCTCCTCTCCAAGGGGCCAAGGCGTGGAGCCCTCGGTGTGGAGCCACTCCAGCAGGATCCCTGCACCTCCCCAGCCACCCTGGCCTGCCACAGCAGGGCTGAAAGGGCACGAAAAACACCTGTACAGTGCAAGAAAGGCTTTTCCCCTCTGCCAGAAGTGTCTCTGTTCTTTTTCACACTGCTCTCTTATCCACTCTCTCAGCCATCCTTCCTGACCACCCTCCACCAAGCCAATTTTCCATCTGACAATACATTTTCTTGCCTTCAAGCAGTTCTTTACCAAGGATTCACTTGTTTAGTCATTTTCCTTTCTGTGAAATGGTTTAAATTACCATGCTTTGATAACTGATTTCCCCCACACGCACATACAGACAAGAAAAATAAAAAATAATTCCAGTGAAGGAAAGGTCTATTTTGCAAACAACCTAATTTGGAGGTGGTGTGGGGGAATGAGTGGGGGAAAATGCTGAATCACAACTATTTTGGACATCCTCTTGTTTTCTCCTGCTCTTGTTCCCCTGGCAGCTGGCAGAAGCAGATTTTAGAAAATTGCCATCCAGCACTTGGAGGCACCGCTGGGCTTCGTTAGACTCCTGAGTTTCACCAGGCAGACACTGCCCAGGGAAAACATCTTGCTGTGGTAGTGATTCTGAACTACAATATTTACCTCCACAAATACCTTCTGGTATTCTTATACAAGCCTAAATGAAAAACTTTGTTTTTTTGAGGCCTGGATTTGTCAGGTACCAGTCAGAGCTAACAGAAAGGAAATTTCCACCGTATCTCTTGTAGCTGATGAATCCACTCAATTGCTGAATAAAACTATCTGGTCATTTTTGCCCTGTGCTGGCTGTTCTTTCTGGGCTCTTCTTCTTCAACCTGCTTAAAGGATTCCCATTTTTTTAAAACTTCTGTCAGAATGAAAATAAAAAATCATAATTTCTCTCCTACTATGACTAAGAAAGGAGAAGAAAAACCTCACCCAAATCCCATTAATTACATTATCCTGCTAATTGCAAAAGTCTTTGTTTTTTCCATCTGTCAGGGACAAGGACTCAGTTTTGCAAAACTGTTGGAGAAAAAAAAAATAAGAATTGGGAGTTCTTTGCCAATGTGAATGTAGAAAGCATTAGTGAGTCTGCAGACTTGGATGAAATTCAGTTACATTTTGCACTGTGAACTCAAAAACCTCAGTTTGGCTGAGAAAATATGTTAGAAAGTGAAAAAGCAGATGCTGCTTTCCAGGTCTGTCATTCACTTTTTAAATGTATTGCTCAATAATCACTAAAACACAGCTTTCTCAGGTGTTAAAACATCTGGGAGTCGACATCTCTCTTAACCCAGATCACTGGGAATTCTGAATTGATTCACCAAATTTCACAGAACACAGAAACTACCTGGGCTGAATTTAATCCCATTAGCTGGATGTCCACATTTCAGCAGCCTCAGCTCCTAGATCTGAGCTGTCAGCAATCATCTCCTCTGCAAGCACGGAGGAAGTCGATGTTTTGCAGGAAAAATGCCACAGAACAGCCAGAAAATCCAAACAAACTGTGCTCCCACCCTGGCTGCAACACTGCAGGGGTGGAAACGTGTGGACACCTGTGGGAATCCAGGGCTTCCCTCTGGCTGCCCTGGGACCCTGGCAGGGGTCAGAACCCCCCTGGACAGAGCCCCCAGAGACACTGGCTGTGATCTCTGTCCATGGAAAAGAGTTTTCAATCTTACAGGATCAATTACAAGCTCTCAGTGTTTGATATGAGTAATAATTAAGTGTGGCATGGGTGCAAAAGTAAAATTTTAGGATTCTAGATGAGGGGTCCAAAGGGGACAAGATGGAGGAAATTGGGTGTGCCTTGTCCTTTTTCTCCTTCTTCATGCCCTCCATGTCTCACTGTGGTGTTGGCATTTTTCTGTTGGTTCAGGCTGGGGACACACTGTCCAACGTAGGTGACAGATATTGGCACGTTCTTGTAAATCCAGCCCAGGGAGTTTCTGGTATTTAATGTTTGTCACATCCCACTGAGGGCAGAGCCCCACACGCTGCCCTGCAGGACAGAGCTGGGCAGGGCAGCAGAACATGTGAGAGATAAACAGAATAAACAACCTGGAAACCAGCACAGACCAATTATGGCTTCTGCTTTGGCAGCGGGGCTGACAGACAGAGACTTTCTACAATCTCAGGATCATCAATACCTCAGATTCTGACAGGCAGCCAACTTGGCACTCCCTGTTGTCTGTGCCAGCTCTGCCTGAGAGCCAAACCAGAGCTGGGTGAGGTCTGCCCCACAGGGATGTGTGGTCTGACACTGGCAGTGGGGCTTTCCCAAAATTCTGTGGTTGTTCCAGGGTGCTCCACACCCACAGCAGAACTCCAGGAGTGCTGCAGCAAACATCAGCCCCGAATGCACCAAGACAGACCTCAGCCACCTCTTTCTCCTCCTCACCCTTCACCTTAAAATATTCCCAATGAGGCAGGAATGCTGTGCAAAATATGGATTTGCTTTTAAAAACAAGTAATTTGCTGTTTGCTGATGGCGTGTTAATTGGTATCGTTGTGTCCCTCTTCTAAGAAAAATGATCAACAGGTGGCTTCAGCCTGAGAAAAAATGCAGTTTTTGTTCTTGCAATCCTATTTGTTTCCTGCCACCACCCCTCCAGCTACCTTCTAATTGAACAAAGTGGACTTAATTTGAATTAAACTGTCAAAAGTCTTCTACTTAAATTGATTTATCAGCCTTCCTGGCTGAAATGGATTCATTTCTGCACAATATATATGAAGTGTGTGTTGATGGATGGCATTTCACAGAATGGAAACATTTTTTATGCATCTTCATTAGATTCAGTTCAGGTATGGAAAGGAAAGGGGGGGAAGAAGGGAGGAGAGGGGGAGAAGGAAGAGTAAGTGTGCAGGAGCACAAAAGGGAGGGAGCACAAGACAGAGAAATACAACTTGAGAGTAAAAAAAATATTTTTTTTACTGGCTTTGTGTGTCCAGAGCCCCTGCAGAGTTTGTGTTGACCCACACAGGAGATGTTTGAGACCCCCTGGGACAGCCAAATCAAACCAGTGAGACACTTCTCTAAAGAGGCTCCTGTGGAACAAGCATTGCAGAGAGGAAAATCCAAAGCTCCAGCAAGCTCCACTAACAGCCTTTCAACTGTAAGAAAATGGCATTGTTTTTATTTCTGCTGCTTCCCTGACCTAGAGTGTGTTTAATGCAGTAGGAACCATTCAACAAACTCAATTAATTTCCACTTAGAACAAGGTATTTAATCTGAGGAGTTTTAGATTAAGTGGGCCAGGTGCAGTTGGACTCTCTGATAGATTGAATTAAACTTCTATTCATTTCCTGCCATGCCAGATCCAAACATTTTTCAACGGTTTGAGGCTTCTGCTCCTTCTGCCTGGCACGTTTTCTTTCTGTCCTGCTGGACACAAGAATGGTGGATGGGATTGAAAAGCAGGCAGCAGTTCCTGAAAATGGTTGAAGGAAATGTCACAGGCAGGGAATACTGAAGTGGAGATGGCCAACGTGGAGAAAACAAATGAATTTCACTGTTTGTGGGCACAGAAGGCAGGGGATGGGGAGAGGTTGTTTATTGAAAGGTACCTGAACAGGCTTGATGGTCAGGAGAGCAAAGGATTTGCATCCAGCCAGCCAGAGCTGGAAGGGATAGATTTTTCTGAAGGATTGATCCTGTGGAGTGCTGAGCATCCAGCTCTGTTCCAGGTAACAAAACCCCTGAGAACAAGATCTGAGGTTTCACTGAAAATCACTCTCCACCAGCCTCACACAAGACTGATCAAAGCCATCAGGAATGTTCCCCGTGGTTTCAGTGGGCTTTGGAAAGGTCTGAAGTCAGCAGATGTACAATTCCTGGTTGTGAAACCTCCTGCAGAAAATCAGAGAGCTCTGCCACCAGTGAGGGCACAGCAACATCCCAGCCCTCACCAGAACCCGGCTTCTGATGAAGGTTGTCACAAGGAGATGCCAAAAGTCTGTTCCCCTTACACCCCCTCCCTCCTGCTCTTTCTCCAGCAAGAATATGAATCAAGCCCTGAAGAGAACTGTCAGTGAGGGATGATTTTCCTGTGATTATTGCCTGGGTGAGAGATTATGCCTTGTTTTTTTGCAAACTGCCTTATTTGCAGAGCAGAACACATTGGGCTCATGTCCAATTGATACATTCCTCTTCAAACAGCAGATCCAACTACAGAGTGAGATGCAAATTTAATTATTCCACATGTAGGAAACAGAAACAGAATCTCATTGTTAAATTTGTTCTCCTACGACGGAAAGATAAAAAACAAAAAAAGATGCTGAAGTGGCCTGTGTGAGCTGAATACATTTCACTCCCCAGAGCTGGAGAGAAATGAACTCTGTTCCTGCTGCAGAAGCCTCACTGGATAGAATTCTCCTTTTTTTTTTTTTTTTTTCCCTTTCTTTTCCCTATTCAGAATTACGATGTGCTGCTGAAACTTCTTATTTGCATGTGTATGTGCAATTCATTCCCCTTTTCCAGGGAGTGTTTTGGGACTACACCACTTCCCTTTGAAAGTGGTCTCCCAGGATGAGAACCAAGTGATTTGGACCTCACACAGTGGGACATCTAGACCAGAATTGACACAAATGGTTTTCCTTGAGGGTTTGTTCCTCTTGTTAGAGCTCGGTGAAAGCTGCTTAGGGGAGCACTGTGTCATCTGTTCCCTGCTGTGCTTTACTAGAGGGTGGGACAGCTCTCCTGTGGTCCCATTTCTCTGCTGTGTCTACAGCCTCTGAGAGGGAAAGGGATCTTCCTGGAATGGCTTGCTCTCTTTCCCTCTCTCCCTGCTAATTGTTGTTGCTGTTGAGGTAGGACGGGAATGAGAAGATTTGACTTGGAAGGTTGTGAGAGTAAAATTTTGATTTATTTAAAATATAGTGGTTTTTTATATCAAGCTTTATGAGGACTAACTTTATTTGGTTTGAAATGAAAATAATTTATATTATTGGTGTAAAGTGTTTGACATATAGTGATAGAATTTAATTATAAATAATGTGAAAAATAAGAGAGATAAAGAATTATTTACATTTTTCTCTAGCTCTTTCCCAGGCTTTTGCCTGGCTAGAAGTTCTCAGTTTCTTTCTTTGACTGAATCTGAGACCCACAAATTGCGGCATCTTTCTTCATGCCCTGCTTAGCTCTTGCACCAATGGAGCACAGAGGGGCTGTGGGCACTACCAGTCGTGGGAGTGACCACCAGCCTCTTTGGCACTAGTTTATTCAGCTCAGGTATTTGTGCAGCTCAAAGATCAGCAGCTTTGAAGATGAGATTATCATCCATCAATCCACCTCAGCAGCATCTGGCTCCAGGCACTGGTGCTCCAGTGAGAGGAGAACTCAGAAGGTTCCTACAATCATCTGCTGCAAGAACTGATGTGATTTTAGGCTTGAGCTGAGTTTGGCCTGTTTATCTAAAATGTCATCTTAAGGCTGTGCTCCAGCTCTGTCCCCTTGAACCTGCAATTCAGGCATGATGGATTTGTCTCAAGGACAATTTGCCAGGTCTTCTTTGGATGGCACCAAGAATCCCACCCACAAGCTGAACAGGACTGATGAGATCTGTGCTACAGCCTGGAGCTGCTGCAGCTCCCTGCCTTAGAAATGCCACAGTCTGTCAGGGACCAGCCCTGCTGGACCTGCTCAGTACAGCTCTTCTCTCTGGGTATCAGGAGCAGGTCCTGTGCACTGCCACCCAGAGGGAAACTCCAGCTTTTACCTCCCTCATAACCATCAGCTATTGAGTAACATCAGCATTTTATAGGGATGGTGGAAATGGCCATGGAAGCAGCCTGTGTAACAGATAACAACCCCACAGAGCAGAGGGACACAGGGGCACTGGCCTCTTGCTGCTCCTTTGCAGATGCTCCCAGGATCCTCTTTCTCCATGAGCTGCCTGCATCTCACCTCTGGAGATGTGCTCCTTTCCTGCACACAAACACACTGAAATCTGCTTTATCTGAGCAAATTTCCTTTCCAGGAGCAGAACAAGAGGTGAGCAGGACTCCAGGCCAGTGCAAGGTGTGATGGGGTTTAGATCCCTGCTCTGCTTTGGCAGTGCAATTTTTAAGGAGATCCCTCTCCTGAAATGACTGAGCAGGATGTGAGGGGCAGGTGTTTGTGGGTTTTAACCACGGATCATTTCTGTGATGTGGTTTGCAGCACAACCCCCTGACAGAGCACAGGTGAGGGGGCTGAAAAGCTGCAACACAAGGGCAGCCAGAGGCAAGGAATTTTAATTAGTTTTAACACTAAAAAAGAGTTTGTGTGGCCACACTTGTAGCTCAGGGGAATCCTTAACCCAGCCTTCCATAGCCTGAGCCTCCTTACCACAAAAAGGAATAGGAGTTATCCAAAGAGAGCAAATAAACATTGGGTTGCAGCTAAAAGAACATAATTTTCTCCCAAATTATTTCTGTGTTTACCATATTAAATGATCAAAACATTTGCACTGGATCAGACTGTACAGATGGAGCATTAAAAGGTCAGCTGTTAACCTGCAGAAGCAGAGAGACTCCACATCTCCCTTTAAGATGATTCTCCATCCTGAATGGGTCCCCATGGAACTCCTATAATAACATTAATGCTCCGAGTGGCCGTGCAGCAGCTCTCATTTGCACTGCCTGGAACCTCTTCATTAAGACTCAAACTCCCACTCCAAGGATGGGTCCTGACTTTCTGATGGCACTTGGACGTCTGGGGAAACTGAGACATGAGGAGATTAAATTATTTCAATAATAACAATAAAAAAACCAACTAAAAATAAAAATAAAATCAGTCTCAAATTCCTTTCTCAACCTCTTCTTTCAGGCTTCATGTTTCTACACAGTAGAAGCTGTTGTATTAAATATTCAAAAAAATCATGGAACTGGGAAATTTTATAGATTGTGAGTCTCTTCTGACTAAATTGTTCAGCTGAGTGATCAGTAATTCTAAAAGAATTAAAATTAAAATATCTTTGGTTCTTGAAGGAATAGGAAAATCAGAGGCAATGAAGAGCAAGATTTTTCTCATGCTCATATTCACAGAATCCAGGCTGGTCTGCCCTTGGGGCCAGCTTACAAACGAAAATCTGTGGTATTACTTAGCCCTTTTGGGACAGATAAGAACTCTGTGCCAGGTTTGATCCTTAGAGCCTGGCAGGGTCATGGATTTGTTTACATTTGGGTTCAGGAGAGGATTTAAGTCCCTGTTTATCTTACAGGCTCCTGGCAGATGCACAAACTCCCAGGTATTTCTCATTGAAGAGCGAGCCCCTCAGTGAATCAAAGCCTCGTTACATCCCCACAGCAGATGGAAGAGGTGAAAGCCTGGCCCCACCTTCCCAACTTGCTAATGGAGCAGCTCAGCTGGAATACAGATGTTGCCATGCTTGCCTCTATTTCAGAAGGAGCCAGGAGTGGAAAGTTTGAGGTTTAGAGCATATCTGTACTCACAAGACTATGCAAATCATTTATTACTCTGGCTTCAAGCCTCAGCTTGGGGGTACAATATAGGTTAATTAAAGACACAGGAGAGTGTGGGGAAGATGCACAGATTGGACCAAGCAATAGTGATTGGCCAAGGCTGAGGAAAGAAGTCCCAGGTTGATTCCTGGAGAGAAAATCGACACCACAAATCAGATTTGCCTGTTTTGTTGTATTAGTTTATATATATTTTTTTTTTTTTTTCTCTGAGAGGAAAAGCACAGCTTCATGCACTCAGCAGAGCTGCTGCAGAAGTGGAATGGGTCACTGCTGATTGTGGTTATCCCCATGACTTCAGCAACATGGGGAAACTGGGGTAAATTCCTGTGTGTCCAAGCTGAGACATCCTGTGGCTCTGTGACTCTGAGTGTCCCTGCCCAGCCTGGTAATGAGTCTCCCTCTCCACAAATGGGGAAGCAGGTTTGCCACTCTCCTGACAGGGAAATCGTGAGGCCATGGGATGAGCTTCTGGAAGCCAGGCTGCAGTCACACACCTTCTGCTCCTTGGCTCAGAACAGGAGCAAGCACAGGAACTTGGTGAGGGATGCTGAGGAAGGAGTCAGGCTGAATGACCCAATATCTTGTCCAAATAGTCTCAAATAGTGCTCTTTGCATGCCAGGACTGCTTTGCCTCTTATCCGCATGTTTGAGGCTCAGCAAAGGAATTGGTATGAAATTGTTGTTCCTACCACTTCTGCAAGCACTAAATCTTGCTTTGTTTTTCCTATTTTCTTTTCTTCATTTTTTTCTTTAATAGCTATCCAGGCTCCTTTACTGAAGTTGTAAAAAACCCAGGTTATGAAAAGCAAAAAGGAAAGGCTGTTTCCAGGCAGAGGAACGTGTCTCTGGATATGTCTGTGGGCTGAGCAGCACAAGAGGGGACCCCATCCTCAATATGTTTGCAGGATGCATCACACCACTGAGACCTGAATGGAGCCCTCCAGGCACAACTGTAACGTAAATATTAATTAACATTAATGATCTGTGGCCTTGCTTGTCAGCTGGAAACCAGCAAGGCCGTGTGTGGCTGAGGATATTAATTTGGTTTTGGAGCCTGGAAGCAGAGGGATTGTTGGTATAACGAGCAGAGCGGCTCCACTCCCACTTGCCCATCCCACTCTGCCTCTGGGTCACCTGCAGGGAAGGAAATCAGGGCTGGGCTGGGATTCTGGGGCTGCTGCAGAGAGCACTGGAGGCCCAGGTGTGAGGTGGGCTCACAGCTGAGCTCTGTGCCCTGCTGTGTGCTCCTCGTGTTGCCAGCTCCAGGCACGGCGCCGTGGATCCGGCGTGCTGGGAGCGCCTCTGCGAGGGGCAGGTCACACTTCCAAAAGCATCTCTCACTCCCTGGGCAGGTTTCTCCTCACTGTGCCTCACTCCTCCTGCAGCCAGGCACGCAGCAACCCTCCGGGGCTCCAGCTGGAGCATCCCAACTTCCCACTGGTTCCCACAATGTGGGCCCAGCTCTCAGCGCCGGCACCTCGCTGCTCTCCCTCCCTCCGTCCCTCTCTCTGCAAGCACCTCCAATGAATTATTAATTGCAGCTCATCCAATTAAAGGTCTCCTTCATGTTAATAATTCATGGCTGTGGTTGGCTGGCAGGCTGTGCAGCACGAGGGCTGGGGCTTGGGTGAACAGAGAGGAGTGAAGTGCAATAAAGAAAGGAAGAAATCAATAGTGGAGCACAGGCTGTACACATCCAGGAGACTCTTTATTATATCTGAGAATTGCTTTCTGTGATTGCTACCATCATTACTTCTGTATTTATTTTTTAACGACTCGTCCATCATGAAGCCTGAATACATAACAAAAATAGGCCAATTGCACTAAACCAGTTAAATTCTTTTAATGCCTGGCACTGGGTGAAAGCAGTAATGAGCTCATTTTGTCTCTGCTCCCGCTTACAGTGGACACTCCCTCATCCAGGAGCCAGTTTCATTGCTCTCTCTGCAGGTTAGGACAGATCCACTGCTTTTCCCTCTGGAAATGGACCCATCAATGATGTTCATGGGAGTAACTTGCAGCTCAGCAGCTCTGCTATGAGTGTATCAGGCAGTTCCCAGGACAAGGGAATGCCAGCAGAGTATTCAGAAGAAGCATGAGTGTGGTGCTACTGCAAAACCAACATTTATCACGGCAAGGAAGAATGGAAACAGGACTGGAAGCCTCTCCCAAGATTTGAGAAGAGTTGGCATTAAGGAGAGGGTTGAGAGCAGAGTCTGGGATGAGGGCCATGAAGCTGTGCGTGTTAGAGGGGATACAGCCTCCTACAGGGCAGATCTGAAACGTGAAGGAAGGGACATTGTAGATTTTGGTGTGGGAGCACAGTCGCAGGGACAAACACAGACTGGCAGACGCCCAGAAAGAGGCACACAGAGAATGCAGGCTTGGAGGAGAAAGCCAGAGGAAATCAAAGCAGAAATAAGATTCACCTTTTTCAGCCAGCAATGGCAGCCCACTGAAAAGAAATGCTCAGTGAGGCTTCCAACAAGGCTGTGTGGAGATGGGAACCACAGAGAGACTCAGGGGCTCCTGAAAGCTGTGTCTCAAACACAGGGAAGTGGTTTACAGCCAATAAACAACCCAGTAAAGTGCTGAAGACTCCATTGAGCAGGAATCCAGCTCAAATCAAACCCCTGTGTCTGCAAAAGTCTTTTGTCTTCTTTCACAGGGGTCATGCCCTCCTTGTGTAAGCCTGGGGACTATGAAGAGGAGGCCAGACAGCTACTGGGGAACTCTTTTTGTAGCCTCACCTGGTGGGGATATTCTCTTTTAAACCACATTTGATGGAATCCATAAAACACCCATTGTTAGTGTGAGGTACAACCAGCAGCGCCTGTGGGCTGTGAGATGATTTTAAAAGAAATCCTGACTTTATGCAGCATCTGCTACAAGACTTCAAACCAGGGCTTTCCACCACTCTGCAAATGCATAATATCGATGAAACACCATTCCTGCATGGGAGTGTGATGTGACTGAATTACACATTGTAAAATACCCAAGAACTTACAAAATAATAGTTATTCTTTTCTTAATGCAAGTGATTTTAGTGCTGATTTGAGAACCCTGAGGAGAATGTGGAGTTCAGTCTTCATGGCCCATTCAGTCTTTGGTCTCTCAGCTGCAATTTCCAATTAGTGCTAATTTGATTGTGGTTTCTGTGGTGTGGACCATGAGGACCTTTCCCACCCAGCTGATCTGGCACTGCAGCTCCGTGGATCTTCCCCAGTGGACAGCAGGAATTTGAGACTCTGCCCCCAGCCCTGTTTAAATGTTTTGCTCAGCCCCAGCTCCTGGTTAGGCTGGCTCTGAAGGTGTTCAGGCTGGTATCCATTCACTCATCATTTCTGATTCCCGAAGTCACACCCTAATTTCTGGGTCCATAAAATGAATGTGCACTCTGGGTGTGCCAGACACCACCTAAATAAGGCCACAAAACTATAAATTGGCACAAAAGGAGGGGACAAATTCCATGAAACAGCAAGGGTTATTCAGTGGAGAGCTCTGGGTGGCTGAGGAGGCACCTCTGGCCCAACTCCTTGCATGAATGGCTCAGTAATCAGATGCTGACCATACTCAAGGGAAAGGGCAATTAGTGAGGGTGATTTTAATATCTCAGGAAGAAGAGAGGACAAGGTGGATCCTGGCATTGCCATTCCAGGCACGGGAAGCAGCTCCTCAGGTTTGGGGACAGGATCTGGCATGTGGCACACACCACTGCCATCTTCCCCAAGTCACAGCTGCATCCCCACACAGCTTTCTCCTTTCAAAAGGAAAAGGGAACTATGGACATAATTTCTACAGGTTTTTGCAGTATCTCAATTTGTTCCCTATGTACTCAAAGATCAATTCCACAGAATGAAACCAAAGTGAACTTGTAACATTGCTGTGCTTGTAAACAAGAACAAATTCAACAGAAAATAGCAGTGGAGCAAATTTCTGCTTTGTTTTTTTTGGCTGTTTGGGTTTTTTTTTTTTGCGTTTAGTGATATTTTCATTGGGGAAAATTTATCTTGCCTCAAATCTAGAGTTGAGTTCCTGGGAAAACCTTGCTTTCAGTTTGCAATAAAAAAGTGGAGATGTGGGCACAGATGATACCCTGCTTCCAAACACCTCTCTGGAAGCTCCACTGCAAAATTCCCTTCCAGCACTGCTGTGTACAATTTGATTTTCTACCTGATTCTCTCTCTGCTGTTTGCTTTATGTGTCTGTTAATACATAAGTCTGCTCTTTTTTATCTTGCTTGTATTTTTTGTTTGTTTTTTTTTTTTTCCCTTTCCCTGCTTAGCACTAAACTGCAGCACACGCATTGTGCTTTCAGCTGCCTGTGATCTGTCAGCGGGCCCAGGAGCTTAGTCTGAGCAGGCTATGTAAATATTGTCTCAAAATTACAAATATTCAGAATGGCAGTAATATATAGGGCTTTTGTTAAAGCATCTTGTTTCATGGGCTTAAGCACAGGGTGGAAAGCACGGAGCTGTTGACGTGTTATTTGTACAAGGGACACACACTCACGTGTACACAAAAGCACAACATTGTTCAAATAGCAGTTCAGGCCATAAATATCTTGGCAAAATCACTCCCGAATCAAAACAACCCCCAAAAGAGACATGATGGAAATGAAATCAGACTGCATTGCTTTCGGGGCACACTCCCTGCTTGGTTTTCTTTTTTTTTTTTCCCCCTCTGAAAATGGGTGGAAAACTCCCCGTGCTGAGGAGCCTATTCTGGATCAACACATTTAGTAACAAAATGTACCTTTGTATCTAAAAATCTGAGTGTCATGAATATTTAACGTAGGAGGAAAGAATGATTTTGTCAGTGTGTAAAGCAGTCCCAGAGAGGCTCGAATTCTGCCTGGTTTCTATTAACTCTCCTTCTCTGTAAACACACTGAGTCATTTGCTGCAGGAGAGGTGTGTGAGCACCGGGAGGCAAAGGCACACGGGTGTGAAGAAAAATCCCCACTGCCATGCAGAGGGAGAGAAATGGATTGGCTGGGCAAAGTGCTGCCTCCAGCCTCAGTCCTGCCTCTGCACAGCCAAGCTGAGCTGCAGGTTTGAGCCCAGCAACAGCACAAATTTGAAATGTCTCCTGCATTGCTAAAAAAAATATATATATATATATATGAAGCCTGTCTGTGCACGCTGACCAACCTCCCACAGGGTAAATCAGAGCCCCAGAGCCACCCAAGGGGAACCTCACACTGGTGAAAATGTGAATGAAAATATATTTTTTCTGCTCATCTCCAGTTTTTTCACACCAAATTTGTTCCCTGTAGAAAGGCACAGAGATTTTTGGGGTGTGATGGGCGCCCAAGGACCCTGTGAGCCACGTGGACACCATGAAAGCTCCAAGGTACAAACAGTGAGAGGCAGGAGCTGTCTCTGATTTTGTGACCCTGAACACAGGCAATCATATCAGTACATGTTGAAGTTGAAGGCAGCAAACGTCTAAGTTAAATATACCTCAAGAATCTGCCCGTGCATCAGGGCACCAGCAGCTTCAGTTTGTTGTTCTCCACTCTGATTTTCTCTGTATTTCAGATTCCTTAGTTCAGCTTTTGGCCAGCAGCAGGGATGGGGAGGTGCAAATTTAAACCTTCCTGGGCTGAGATAACATTTGGGCAATGTAGAAAGGGAGATTTACCTGGGGAGAGGAGGGTGCTGCTGCCTTGCCTTCCCCACTCTGCACCAGCACATCCCAGGGGTGCCCAGGGTACAACAGGTTTAACAGGATTTGCTCCTTCCATCTCTCCATTATCCAGGTTTCATACGACAAGGGACACAGTGCTCATATATTCTGCCTGGACCAGTTGTGCTGTTTTGCAAAAGGAGCTGGTTTGGCATCAGCCAGCAGCTGAGGATTTTATCCTAAGTTGTTTTTTCCCTCCTGTCTCTACCATGCAGGTGCCTGGAGCAGCCTTTGAGATGGGCTGCTGGTACCAGGCTGCCATCCAGAGGGGAAAGACACAGTGCTGGGAGCACCAGGCACTCACTGGGTAAGGCTCTGGTCAGGAAATCAGAGCCAGGTTTACAGCTGGGGCCAGGATGGGTTTTGAGAAGGATCAGGTGCTTAAAGTAATTTTCAAGATCCTGCTGGCTTGAAGCAAACACTTGCTCCAGAATCCTTCCTAATGAAAATGAAGATCATGAGCAGCAGCACAATTTTCAATACAAGAAATAACAATAATTGTTGCACATGGCACTTGTGACTGCAAGATTTTAAGCACTCTGGATCTTTATAGCTCTGCTCTCTCTGCTTTGGGGGTAGTAACTCATCATCTGGCACAAACTTGAGCTTTTCCCTGTGTGGGATTCCAGACCTAACCCTGGACTGTGTCACTCGAATCTTTCCAGGCAGAGATGACCAAAACTGTGACCAGGACACAGAGGAGCTGTTTGAGCAGGGCCTGTAGGATGTCTTCTCCCCAGACCCCCAGACCATGTCCCCCAGTTGCCATCAGTGAATCAGATGGACACACTCCAACAGGACAGACAAACCCATACATTCCATGGCTGTCAGCTCTGTGTGTGTGTTCGTATCTACAGCTGGACACATCTGTGCATACATTCGTTTGGAAGTGTGTAAATATGAATACATGCCAGTGTACCTATTACAGAGAAACCCAGAGCCAGCCTCTTGCTCTCTCTATAAATGCAGTGTGATCAATAACATTTCTAGTGCAGGGGGTGAGCAAAGTACCTTGTTAAACTAATAATTTCCCAGGAACCAAATCCTTTCTAATAAAATCTTTTAAAACCTTTCTAAAATTTCTACTCCAAGGCCACTTTTCCTGTGAGACCTGTAATTATTGAGAGTGGAAAGAAAGG
Organism: Lonchura striata; assembly: GCF_050655825.1. NCBI lineage: Eukaryota > Metazoa > Chordata > Aves > Passeriformes > Estrildidae > Lonchura > Lonchura striata. The sequence goes on along the minus strand of NC_140719.1, from coordinate 4,884,529 downwards.
AGCATAACTGGCCTCTCTTAGCAGCTGCCCAATGGATGCAAAAATGGGGCTACACTGACAAAGTGGCCCCTGTGGAGTCTCCTGATGGAGACACAAACCTGTGCCTTGTGCTGTCCATCTTCTCACAGGGTTTATAATTAAAGCTGTATTGCTGTTTATATTCCAGCAGCACCTGAAAGCCCCACTGCAAAAGGTGCTGTGCAAACAGAGAGGCAACAGCCTCGCTGCAAAGGATTTACAGCCCTGAGAGATAAAGTGTGCAGAGGGGGGAGGAAGAAGGACAGCCAGTCCTTCAAGGCTGTGTGTTAACAGAAGAAAAAGTCAGGGGCCAAGCAGCTGCCACTCAGCCTCTCAGATTTAATCTCCAAGAAACACACGTGCAGCTTGACCCAGGCACATGCATGTTGTATTTATGTGTGTGATCACCCTACAGGGTTTTTGGTACCTCTCAGGTGTTATCTGACTGCAGGAATCCCCTAAGTGAAGCATATTTAGAGCAGTGAAAACACCACTGCCCCAAGCCCAGCTCCAAGGAGGCTTCCCTGGAGCTGGGGAAGGGGCAGGGCAGCTGCTCTGTGCTGCATGACATGCAGGTCCTGTGCCTGACCAGCATGGGAAGGAAAATCTGGGAGGTCTTTGCCTGTGGTTGACAGCAGCAGAGGATGCTGACATGGTCTGGGAGCTCCAGGAGGAGGAACCCCCTGGCTGGGGGTGTTATTGTACATTTCCTACAGCAAATCCCATTGCAGTGGGTGCAGTGAGGATCACTGCAGCCAGAGCAGGCAGGGAGGTGAGCCAGTGCCTTTTCCACAGCAGCATCCTGCCTGCACCGCCTGGAAAATCCACCTGTGCATGAGGCACCATCTTCTCTGGCAAGGCCATTGTTTCTGCCAGGCTTTTCATTAGCTGGGGAGCCATCCATCCCAGGCAACATTAGAGGGAAGGAAGGCAGGAATCAGGGAAGTTAGCGAGTCGTGGGCTGTGTTTGGTTAAACAGTGTCTTCAGGCTTCAAAACGAATGCATATGGAAGGGGGTGTGATGTGGGGACACTCAGCTTCCTTCCTCCGAGTTAATTAACCTCCCTCACCTCCGTGCTGTTATAGACACAGGCACTTCTGCTGCATATGTCAAGGGCATAATTAGCACAGGCTGAGCAAACCACACACAGGATGGAAACGTGCCTGCAAGATGGACACAAGTGACAGCCAGGCACGGGCAGGGACAGCCAGCCTGGGCACAGTGACCCGGCATGGCAGGAGGAAATCTGCTGCTGGATGGGAAGATAAGGGCTGCCCTCTCTCCATTTCCTTCATCTGCTGCCTGCTGGGAGGCTGCAGCCACCAAAGGAGAGCAGATTCACTCCTGGGGGATGGCAAGGGTTAGGAGCAGCTCAGTGATGGAGAAAAGCCTTCCTCGATTTTTATTCATTTCAGTCCCTCAGTGTCTTGGTGCTCAGCCTTCCTCCTTCATTCAGATCCTCAGGGGACCCTTCTGTCACACAGGAGAAAGTCTGCACCCTGCCTGCCCCCTCTGCAGCTTTGCCCAGCCCTCAGCTCCCAGCAGCTCTGCAGCACACACCCCAGTAACCCCAGTTCCATACTCCCATCCCTCGGGGTACTGACATCTCTGCCGTGAGGAGAAGGAACCCCTTTGGCAGGGAAGGCTGAGGAAAACACTGATGGGGGGAGCTGCCCTGCCTGGGGCAGGCCTGCAGGGATGGATCCTGGGGGTTGTCCAGCACTGCTCACACTGCTCATTCCATGGGACCATTGCCCCTCACTCCTGAGTCTCAGTGCATCCTTCCATGCCTGATGATCAGTTCCATCCATGCTGGCTGCTGTTCCTCCATCCCCTTTGTTTATTGTTTTTCCTGGTACCCCTCTCCCATAGATTTCAAGCATCCTGGGGTGACTCTGCCCCACAGCTGAAGATACAATTCTGAGAAGATCCCTGAGTGGAAGATGGGAGAGAAGCAGAAATCTGATGATTCCCTGCAAGGCCTCTCCTCTTCTTCAGCTCCTAGCTCCTGGCATTGCCTCTTCCCCTCTGCCCAGTACCACAAAACACACATGCAAAACATCCCCAGTTCTTAAATGTTGCTGTTTTAGAGAAACTTAGTGCTGGTTCCAGCTGCAGGCACTAAATCATGGCTGTCCCCTGGACGTGTGCTGAGGAAGGGAGGCCGGTGATGAATGGGGCTGTCCGTGCTTACACTGGGAGCAGCACAGCTGTGTGGATCTCACTGTGCGACCAGGACTCTCTGCAAACTCGGCATCCCCCCTGCTTCCTCCCCTCCCAGTGACAGTGACTGATTGTCCACTTCTGCACAGCACTGCCCAGCACCAGCCGTGGCTCCCAGCACCTCCGGAAAGCAAGGAGGAGGAGGGAACATAACCCTGGAGTCATCAGAGTTCCTCATTTCCTTGGCAAGCCATAATTCCTGTGGTGACTTTGCAAACAAGCAGGCCACAGACATAAAAGAGAAGTGCTGGGGAATTGCAAGGCAGAGGGAGGAGGAGAAAGGGTAGCCTGGATTTTTCCTGCAAGGAAATGCAGCCAAGATGTTGAGTACCTGTAGCAATTTTCATCCTTCAGACAAATTCTCCAGGTAAATATTGATGTCCTAATGGCAGTCTAATCAGACTGCAGTTCTCTGCTTAGAGCTCTTGGACTGGGGGTTTAAAAGAGCTTAAATTGTTGGCAAGGCTTAGGCAATGTATGGACAACCCACCCAGGCTCCCCACACCCTTTTCTACTGTTTTTGCCCAGAGCAGCTGTGGCTGCCCCTGGATCCCTGGCAGTGCCCAAGGCCAGGCTGGACAGGGCTGGAGCAGCCTAGGACAGTGGGAGGTGTCCCTGCCATGGCAGGGGTGGGATGAGATGGGATTTAAGGTCCCTTCCAACCCCAAACCACTGTAGGATTCTGGGACTCTGTTTCATGCCTGCCTTGATGTATGTGGCTGCTGCCAATCCCAGCCCTAAGGAGACAAATACGTAGTTCTTCCAGAAGATCTGGATGCAATCCTGCCTCTGAACTTCCCTCTCTCCTAGCAGATTCCAACAGCTGTGGACATTTCCTTTTTCCTCATAACCTGTATGCCTGTAAACCAGCAGGAAAGTTTCCAGGGCTGATCCTGGTCTGTCAGGGGCTCCACTGCAATTGCCACATCTCAGCAGAATGCTTTGCTTTCACCAAACCACCACGTTCTGAAAGGAAAAACAGGAGAGTCCCAGATCAGTCAGAACATTTCTGATCCTCTCCCCATTCTCCTCGTTAGCTGATGGAGATGTGCTCTGTGCCAGCAACAGAATCATGGAAAAGGGAATGAGCTGTCGGGCTCACCCCACACACCTGGAGGGGAAACAAAGGGCTAAAGAAGGGAAGATGTTGAGAAATTACCTTCATCTAGAGTTTTACATAAAAAGATTTAACTTAGAGCAGGAGGATGAGTGGCATCACTGCACAGAGGAGTCCTGGGAATGTATCTGAAGAAAGTCCTTGGCCCTGTGCTTTGGAGAGGTGACAGCATGGGAGGCTCTTACCTGAAGAGGACAAGGTGAATAATGCATTTGTAGAGGCAGCTCCTGGAGCAGAGCAGAGGAAGGGTCACCTGGAGATCCCAAACTTGGCATAGGTCCCCTCGAGGTAGGGTTAGGCCCACAGGTGCCACCCACACCTGGAGCCATCCCAATCCAGAGCAGTGCAAGCTGGAGATGGACTAAAATCCAGGGCTCTTCAGAGACACAACTCCTCCCCACCATCATGGGCTGAAGGGGGAAAAGAAAGAGCTGCAAATGGAAAATGGCATTTTCAATATGCTGGAGTGTCTGGGGAGGGGAACGAAGGTAGGCTCAAGTAAAGGCAGTGAGAAGAGTGGCAGGGAGCTGGGAATGGCTCCTTGCCTTATTCCTATGCTGCTCCACTCCACACTCAGATAAAGTGGTCCCGTCTCTCTCCAGCCTTCTCCTTTCTAGTCACACACTCCGTTGGTTAATTCTCTCCTCGTCGAGATCAGAGATTAGATAGGGCCTGGATTTATAGCTAGTGAAAATAAAAAGAGCTGCTCCTATCAAGGATTCAAATGATTAAATATCCCACCATAGAAATACTTTTAACTTCACTTACAGTACAATTTCACTTACAGGCTGATGCAGTTGACAGCATGAACAAAAGCTGCTTGAGTAATATGGGGCCTGAAGAGAGGGAGAAAGAAGCTGGAGGAATGAGAACAAGGGATAGAGACAGAAATGGAGGGAGAAAGAGAGAAATTGGATTAGATAGTGAGATGTAAAGAAAGGAAAGGCAGAAAAAGAGAAGAGGAGGTTGGCTCTCTCTGCCTGCAGCATTAAAAGTACAAGAGCTAAACCAATTAAACAATGAAAGGAAAGCAAAGGATTAAATGAAGGGCTATGTAAAACAGCTCCTCTAATCCAGCTCATTTACTTCTCTTTATTCTCCATTTCCTTCTCATGTTGATCCTCAGGTTCAACAGCACCAGACTCGCTGTGCCTCGCCCCTGCAGGTCCTGCTGGTGTGCCCTGCCTGCTCCTCCCTGCCCCTCCAGGGCCACCCAGCCTGGGACAGCAGAGCTGAGCAGGGACACCACTGGCCCGGGGATGCTCCATGGCAAAAGGAGCCTGTCCTGAGCTGTGGCCTCACCCAAGGCTGTGCTTCTCCTCCCTGGCCAGGGACAAGCTCAGCAGAGCCTTTCTGCAGAGCAGGACTGCCCTCCACCATCCCAGCTCAGACACTGCTTCCCTCCAGGTGCTGCTGGAGAGCCCCATCTTGGACAAAACCTCTAGGATGCTGTGGTGATCCAAGGACAAAGAGGAGTTTTCAGGGCAGTTTCTGCTCCTGCCTTCCCTGTGGCTCCCCTTTTCCATCAGTCCTTTCATTTTCACAGATACAGGAGCTGTGGGACCGGGAGTAGCCTCAATAAATAAAACAGGATTTCAGTCGCACAGGATTTCTGCAGCCTGCCCAAAGCACAGGTTCCAGCATGGCAAAGAGCATTTCCACTGCCTGTGCCATGGCTCTTCCACGCCCTGCTGATGCTGGGATCCACCAGAGCTCCCCTCCCGTGCTGCGTGGGTCAGGGTGTCCTGCAGAACCACAGCACTCGTGGGGAAGGTGACTGGTGGCCAAAATGCAACGAGCAGGACATGGATGGGGACAAACATCATCGCCCACCTTCTCCTCTCCCCCCTCTTTCTCCACTTGTCTGATGGCCAAGAGTTGTTGTTTCTTTTCTGGTTCCTTCCTACAGTTCTGTTCTCAGCCTCAGGGAGAGCAAAGGGAGCGCAGAGCGAGTCATTTGGGGAGGGACTCTGGGGGAAGTGTGGCTCCCTGGAGGAGGTTATCTGTGCCTGGTCACTGTCTGCAGGGATGCAGTTCTATTTGGAAATTACTTTTTTTCCCCTTCAGCACTCCAGAGCTACAGATCATTTGAATTCACCCTCTCCTTTCCTTTCAGGAGACAGAAAGGCCCCAGCCGTACTTGAAATGAGACAGATGCTTATGGAATTGTGGTTTTAAAAGCATTTTTCAGTTCAGTTCTCTCCTTTTCTACACACAGCAGTACAATGTGAGCTGACTAATAAATGCATTATCTTTTTTTTTCTTTTCCCTTTCCTAGGAGGGTTTGATATGGCAGCTCCATAGATCAGCTTGGTCTCCAGGGATATTTCTGCCCTAAACAAAATGGAAATTATCTGCCCCCTCACAAGCCCTCAGTGACTCATACAGTAAAGAGAACCCATAAATATTTGGGTAATTACAGTCCGTTCACCTAAATTCCATAAGAGGCAGAGCACTTTCTTACTGGGTCCTTAAATGGCTGCTGTGTGCTGCTGTTCCCAGCCCTGGCTTGCCATGAGCACATAAAATGGTCAGGCTCCAAAGGTCTCTTCCCAAGTAGCCAGCAAGGGTTGGGAATGCTGCATAGCAAAAGGATGAAAATTGGGTAATGAATAATAAGTTACATCATGAAATCACAGTTTGGATTGGAAGGGACCTCAAAGCCCATCTCATCCCACCCCTGCCATGGCAGGGACACCTCCCACTGTCCCAGGCTGCTCCAGCCCTGTCCATCCTGGCCTTGGGCACTGCCAGGGATCTAGGAGCAGCCACAGCTGCTCTGGGCACCTGTGCCAGGGCCTCACACCCTCACAGGGAAGAATTTCTTCCCAATATCCCATCCAAACCCACTCTCTGTCAGTTTAAAACCATTTCCCCTGTCCTATCACTGCATCCCTTGTAATTAGTCCCTCTCCACGTTTTTTTAGGGCTCCCTTAGGTCCTGGAAGATGCAATATTGCTTCATTTATTTTACATACAGAGCAGGTGCCTTTTGTCTCGTGGCCCATCATGAGTCACCAAGACCCCTGTGCAGCCAGCTCCTGGAGCTGGAGATCAGAGGATCCCTGTCCCTGGAGCCAGGCTTGGCTGGAATCTGCTGGAGCCAGGCCCTCCAGTGCAGTGACAGCCCTGGAGATTAATGCATTCTATAATGATATTATTACTGCGATGGTGTTCATATTTTACTGCTTGTTGTCACCACTCTACGAGGCAGATCCAGCTGCACATATATCTGATCTGGATGTTCTGCAGCCTGTTCTACCTTCCCTAGGATGGTTACACCAGGCTCATGCTACAGCTGTTTGCTAAGAATCACCAGAGAGACCAAAATGGGGAACACATATTTCCAAAATAATGGTTCTGTGAAGGTCTGGGCTGTTTTATTTCCTCCCCTCCCATCCTGCCTACCTCCTCAGGAGGGTTACAGGATGTGCAAGAACCTTTTCAAAAGACCCTCCTTGAAATCAGGATGTCTGGAGCCACCCTGGCTGCACTCCCCAGCCCTCTGCTGTCACACTATGACACGAAATAACTCAAGCACTCAAAGACTGAAAGAGCAAAAGGAAGTAACTTTTTTTTTCTGACCTCACAATATATTGAATTCCAAAAGTTACAATGGATTGGAGGATGGATTGCCACCTCTCCAACCACACTGGTCAAACAGTCCATCAATTCTCTCCTCCCACAAAGAAGAATGCAAAACAATCATTATTTACATGAACAGTGTGTGAAAAACTCCAGTAGAAATATGTAAACATCAGAAGGCATGGAAAACTTTTAAAAGAACTTTAAAACTTTTAAAAGACCAGGGCGACACTCTGCCCCTTCCCAGGGCTCATCTCTTCTCTTTGATGACCTCTTGCAGCACAGCCACGGGGACAGGACAGTCCCAGTTCCCTTTGCCCAACCCATGGCAGTCAAAGAGGCACTGAGTGGGTTTGCATGAAGTGTTTTAACTCCTTGGCTTTCCATATCCTCCAAAGAACACCTCCTGTGTGGCACCAGCAGGCCACCAGGGACCATCTGGAGAGCAGCACAGCCCCTGCTGCTGCCAGAGGAGGGGTGGGAAGGGCTGCAGGAATGGCTTTGGGCTGGCTAGAGGGGAGCTCTCACAGGAGCTGGTGACTGGCAAGCCCAGCGTGGCAATGAAAAGCTGTTAAACCTTTTCTCCCATCAAGGGCAGCCTCCTGTCTCCAGGGGTAACTGAGCCCAGCTCCCTCCAGAGCAGGTTTGAGCAATCCTAGAGCCTGGTATCAGACCTCATCAGTCACAAACTTTTTATACCAACCTGTTTCATCAAATGCTTCATTTTCTCTTTTTTTTTTTTTTTAAATTCCCCCCTTCCCTTTTCCTCCTGCTACTTGGGATTTTTTTTCTCTCCTTGCAATGGGTGATGGTGCTTCTAATCAGCACTTTCCATGTCTAATTGCCTCATTGTGAGCTTCTCCCTGAACCTGTCAGACACCAGATCACACTTCTTGCTTTACTTGTCACAAGAAAAATTGTTCTTTTAAATGTGTCTGGGAGAGACACAAGGACATGGAATGCTCCAGGGAGAGAGGAGGATGGAGGAGTGACTAACTGCAGTTACTCAGTGCATGGGATTTCTAAAAGCTGCCCCTCCCCAGCTTACCTGGAGCTGCACAAACACAGCAAAAAGACATTTCTCTGTCTCAAAGACATCACAGTCCAAAGTCTGTTGACACTGAAAAGTCCCTGTGGAAGTTGTGCCTGTTGTGATTACAGCACAGGATGAGTGGATTACTCAGTGAAACAAACCATCCGTGACAGGAGGGATTATTTTGCATGTTAGAGGGAGATCTGGGGACTTTAAATACTAATACTCCATTAATGATTAATGTATCTCTTGCATATGAACCAGCTTGATGACCTATTCCCTCCCTGCCTCAAGCACAAGAGAAAAAAAATTTGTGTGTTTTTGCTGCACCAGATTTACATTCACGTGAGGAATTCCTCAGACCCTGTTCACAGGGCTCTGAATTCCACCTCCCACACTGAAGTCCTCTGTTACCCACCCAAATTAGATTATTTGTGAAGCAGATGGATGCTCACCCCTGGTGCTAGCAGAACAGTCTTCCAGGCCGAGGTATTTGGGTTGTCATCTCCTGATAAGAAGATAACAGTGTTCCCCCACTGACACATGAGCTTCAGTGCTGGCAGAGCTGCCTCTCAAGAGCTGCCAGAGAGATAGAGACGGGGTTATGTGTTTGTGCAGCTCAGCTCAGAGTTCCCTTGTTAAGATAAATTATGACCTTGGTCTCACCTCCACCTGCTCTGTCTCAGATTAAACAGGTGACTAAGCTGATGTCACATCTCCAGGTTTTGCCTGAAGTAATGTGGATGGTTCCACTTCATGGCAGTTATATGATAATGGTGACACATTGGTCTTGTCCTTTATGTTTATTCCCACGACATTTTCTCTGTGAGCCACTTCTGCCCATGGTCCCTCTCACCTCCTCAAGAATTAGTCAGGGGGTGAGGTTTTATTCCCAGTAAATAACATCTTTATGCATCTGTGCCTTGCTTACATACAGTAAAAATGCAGCAGACCCCAACTCAGGGAAGAAATGATGATGTCTGGCTCCAGATCAGGAGGCTGAAGGATAGCTTTATTAAAACTATACTATATTACATTAATATATTATATAAAGAGATACTATCCTATTCTACATACTCACTTCTTACTTACCTCACTACAAACTCGTGACTCTCTGCTGAGAGCCCAGCACAGCTGGATCCATTGGTCACTGACCCCAAACAACTTCACCAGAATCCAGCCCAGCCATCACTGCAGGTAAACAATCTCCACACCACATTCCACATGGGCAAAACAAAGGAGCGGAGATAAAGATTGTTTTCTCTTCTTCTCTCTGTGCTTCTCCTGAGAGACAGAATTACGTCTCTCTGTCCAGAGAATGTGAATGTCACAGCTTTCACATGAAGAAATCACAGCAGTTTCCTTTTCCAGCTTCCTCTTTGTATTGAGGAGGATTTTTTGGGGTGGGGCTCAGCAAGGCCCCCATGGCAGTGGCATTTTCAGGGCCTGTTCTTGGTAGCATTGGCAGGAGAAGGTGTCCAGGAGCTCTCAGTGGCCAGTGATCTCTTCTTGCTTTCTCTCTCCTGGGGTAGATTTTAAGAAGTTTCCCCAAGTTCTCCTCTACCTGCTCAGGATTTTGGGACTTTCTGACCCGCTGCAGAGCTGGGAGAGCTGGCTGCTGACAGGTGAGGTGGTTACAGAGCAGCTCTGACCTCCTGGGGAGGCACAAGCACAGGGATATTTAGCAGGGCACAATCAGAGGGCAAAGCAGAGACGGGGAGAGATTGACTGGGGGCCATGGGAAGTGACAGACCTGTCAAAAACTGGCCAGAAACTGCACATTTCAAGATCTGTGACTCCCAAGGACAAAGCTAAGGCTGTGTCTTCTCCTTGTCTCAGAAAATTAATTTAGAATAAAAAATGTGGAGGAGGGAAGGGAAGGGAAGGGAAGGGAAGGGAAGGGAAGGGAAGGGAAGGGAAGGGAAGGGAAGGGAAGGGAAGGGAAGGGAAGGGAAGGGAAGGGAAGGGAAGGGAAGGGAAGGGAAGGGAAGGGAAGGGAAGGGAAGGGAAGGGAAGGGAAGGGAAGGGAAGGGAAGGGAAGGGAAGGGAAGGGAAGGGAAAATTTTCCTTCTTGTCTCTGCATCCCAGTGGGATCATGGTACAGAAGTTTTTCCCAGGAGCAAAACTTCTGCTTCCTGCCTTAATACACAGTTAAAGCTCCCAAAGCTGATGACAGCCTCCAAAGTGATTTCACCTTTAAATCACCTCCTGCCCAGGAGGACACCCAGCAGCCTCCAGCCCCATCCTCAGCCCCACAGCTCCTGGGAGCAGTCAGGGTCACACCCAATTCCTGCCATGTTCCACCAGAGTCATGTGAAATAAAACAGAGCTGAGTTTGGCTTTTTTTTTTCTGATTAGGCCAATAATTCTTTTGCTGCACTTTTCAAATCCCTGGCTGCCTGTGCGTGGGATACAAATGACTCCACCTATGCATTTCATGGCATTTGTGAATCATTAGGCCTCACTTAAGAGGGTTTACATCACTCCACGCTCATCTTTCTCCTCCTAGCCTAATTCTGGGCTTTGGCCAAATAGCATTCAGGCTTCACTTCCATCCTTTTACCTTCTTTATGTATTATTGAATTATTCAGGCACTTTCCATTGGGATGAATTGGAAATACACAATGGAAAATGCAGTTCCTCAAAGGAAAAATTTACATTTGCTGGAGTTGGTTTGTTTATTTGGAAAAATAAACATGCAGAATAAACTTTCAGGCAGAAAAAAAAGACTGATTAAAAATAGAACCATGGTTTGAATGTTTCAATCTTCTAAATGCTTTGCTTGAAAGCAGTCAAACAAAAGAATGAACCTATTTTAGTTATGACACACTGAACACTGCCTCATAAAAAACTGGGAGCTGGACACCTCCAGCTAAGATCTCTGGAGAGGAATTCTTCTTGTACTCACAGTGTATCAGGCTTATTGCTGTCCTCAAGATTTTTTTTTTTTTGGGTATTCTTTGGAATTCTATTTTTGCAGCAAGCTGGGATTCTACAACTCCACTAAGGAATGCATCACTAACGACAAAGAGATGTTTAATGCTGAACTGTATTGGAACATTTCAGGGACATTCAGGAAATCAAACCAAAATATTTCATTTTTTTGGTGCTGTTTTGGTTTGTGGTTTATTTTTCCCCTTTAATGTTTCAAAAGTGGAAATAGTTGCAATGGAAATATTAAAATTTCAGTGTTTTTTTCACTTTGCAGCTTTTTTTTTTCAATTTCCTCATCTATAATAGATGTTTAATTAAAATTTTTATTGCAAGCCAGGAAACAAAACTGGGCTAGAAATTCGAAATGGAGCTCTGTGCTGCTCTTTCTGATGACAGAAAATGAAGACCCTGCAAAAAGAATTGGAGTGAAACTTTTTTGCCACATGTTGATCATGGTGGGCTCAAAATAATGAATTTAGGAGTAATTTTGGGCAGGTGCAAAGCAGGGATCATCACTGTTTAGTCTGAGAACCGAAGCATCACAAGACAGTCCTGCCTAGAGAAGAGCAGCGTGGAACTTCAGCTGTGTCCAGCTTCCAGCTCCATCTTGTCTTGGTTTGAAAAGACAGGAGTCTGTGAAGGAAGGCAAGAGCCTTCCGTGGAATGGAAAAGGTAAACCCCCTCCCTCTGAATTACCACAATTTCAAAATTAAAAGGTTCTCAGGCAAAGATACGGGAATGGCAATAACAGTTTCTTTACTAGAAAGAAAAAACTAAATTAAAAAAAATGTAATTGGTACAAACAAAACTAATGACACAGTCAGAACCCTGACACCCTGAGGAGTCAGGGTGTTGGTAATAGTCCAGTTAAATGGTGGCTGCTCCTCCTGGAGTGGCAGATGAAATGCTGCTGGAGCAGGGATCTGGAGCAGGGTGGAGTTTTCTCTGAAGGTCTGGGGATGGAGTAGATGGGCCTGGTCTTCCTCTGGGGATCCAGCAGGGAAGAAGCTGCTCCTCTGGGAATCCAGCAAAGGGCTGCCCTGGTGTCCCAAAAATTGCTGATTTTATGCAGGTAGGAGTGCTGGGCTCCTCCCTCTGGGTGGAGCATCTCCCAATGGATGATGGAACTTTACCAGCCATGCAGTGAGACATTCAATGGCCATTAACAGAAGATTCTCCCCGGAGGGAGACATTGTTCTTGGGAGAGATAAAAAAACTGCCCCACCTCCAACAATAGAATAGATGGCAATAGAATACATGCTGATCTTACATATCTTCACTGAGGTTTTGCCATTTCCATCACAAGTCCCTGGTGCTGGGATAAAAGCCTGGCCCACTCCAGTGATTCCTGGGGAATTCTTTTCCATTTTTCCAGCTGTGCCTGGCAAAATGCACCTCATGACCCCAGGGAAATGCTGAATCATCCTCACCTGATCCCTTCTGTATCTCACATATCCCTCTTCCCACGCTGGAAACCGATAAATGCAGAAGGATTCTGTGCCCTCTGTGCTTCTGGGGGATTTTTATCACCAGCAGGATTCATATTGATTTTGAACCAGTCTTGTTTGCCTGAACTCTGGAGCTGGCAGGCTCTGGACATCATTTCAATCTGTTCAGCACTCCCGGGGGTAGGGTGGCCTCTTTTTATTTTTAAGGCATGTAATAAAGAACAAAATTAATTCCACATCTGATTTATGCCCAAAGCCACCATTCTTTGTTCTTCCAGCTGAGATTTGATTGGATTTCATTAGTTTCTTTCCCATAGAGGCAGATAATTTTCTTCAGGTTTAAGTTGGAGTGTTTCTGTGTTTGTCTAGGGTTTGGGGTTATTTTGTTATTATTGTTAAATAGCTGAGAAAGAAATTCTATTCTAATATTTGTCTGTATGAAGCCATTCAAACAAAAATAAAGAAAACACCTTTTTAAAGTCAAAACCACAAAAGTTTTGCATAGATAAATCTGTCTCGTAAGTCTTTTCTTTTGCTATTTATTGACTCTCCTGTGTCATTAAAAGGTATTGTCATGAGATGCTTTTGGCACATTTATAACAGACCCAGCAAATTATTTACTCACTCACTGCCTTGCAGACCTGCATTTTCTAACAATTCCAGCTTAGCAGCTTTCATCTAAAAAAAAAAAAAAATAAAACCAGAATAGATATGCCTGAATGAGCTGGCAAATGCCTTTCCTACCTGATGCTTCCAGAAGGAAATAAAATATTTCTCCCCAATCTATTGATCCCACCTTTGAGAACAGATTGGCTTAAGGATACAGCTGGGGTTGGCAAGGCCAGGCTCTGGGAGGAGAGATAACAGGGACTAACAACACACACCAGGTTATCAGAGCTGAGCCTGAGCACAGCCTGCACCAAAATCTGACTCCAGAGTGAGTCCTCACTAGTCTTGACTACTTAAAAGGAGTCTGAGTGTCACCCTGGTGCGATGGAACTGAAGAAAGGGACAGGGGGAAAAGGAAGAGAAGAGAAGAGAAGAGAAGAGGAGAGGAGAGGAGAGGAGAGGAGAGGAGAGGAGAGGAGAGGAGAGGAGAGGAGAGGAGAGGAGAGGAGAGGAGAGGAGAGGAGAGGAGAGGAGAGGAGAGGAGAAGAGAAGAGAAGAGAAGAGAAGAGAAGAGAAGAGAAGAGAAGAGAAGAGAAGAGAAGAAGAGAAGAGAAGAGGAGGTTGGGGTAATAAGTGAGGACAATTAAGTTGATGGGGGAGAAGCATCATAAGGTGAGAGGAGAACTGAGTTTAACTCAGACTTAAATGCTCCTCTATATGACAAGACCAACCCGTCCTTGATGTTCTTATGGGCTCCACCAGCCAGAGAAAAGATTTTGATCATGCTTTAAGGAGCCCAAGGCAGTGTGTGCCCAGCTGGTAGATCTCAGCCTGCAAACTGCCACTGCCAGAGCTCAGTGGAGTTCATGGCAGAGCTGCCAATGCAGGAAGGAATTTCATAGAAATCCACAGTTTCTTAAAGTTCCGAGACCACAGCTTGCAACTAATTATAGAAATAAATAACTAGTGACTGGATCCATCTGTTCTTTATTTGGCAGTGCCTTTCTTCTTTGGGAAATTAGCACACCTGCAACCTCTGTGTCTTCCTGAGGATGGGTCACTCTGCCCTCCAAGCCACAGATGAATTGCTGGAGCACAGGCAACCCTCTGGAGATGGTGCTGCTCATCCTGCCTTCTCCTCACCCCCAGGGGAAAATACTTCATATGCTCAATTGAGTTTCCTTAGTTACTCGGGTTGAGGGGAAGCAGGGATGAGGAGGTACAGTTAATATCTATTTACTGTATTTACTAAATAGATGTTATTTCCACAGTTTGAACCTCATTAGCAGTGCAGAACTCAGGTTTGGCTCCCCAGAAAGGTGCAGACTCCCTGCTGGCAGAGCAGGAGTCAGAAGATGTGGGATAGACATCACCCAAAAACATCTCCCAAAACCAGACCATTCAACACAAGGTTTCCCAAGTCTCCAGAGGAGGTTAAATCAGGGCATAATGTGGGAAATTCTATTTTCTCTCTCTTTTTCCTCCCTGCTCTCATATTTCCCTTGGTTTAATCTTTGGCATTGAGGTGTTCTGTACAGCTATGATCATGGGAATGAATTTTAAAAGGATTATTAATTTTACTCCTTTTTTTTTTTTTTTGGTTTGACTTTTAGCTTAAGTTAAAAATATTTCAGGTCTTTAGAGACATAATTAGACATATTGTCCTTACCCAAATGCCAGATAATTTGTACGCACTTGAGGTAAATCTTTTGCTGGAAAAGTAGGCAAATATTGAAGTATGTAATGAAAATGAAAGGAAGCATGAATTAAAAAAAAAAAAACACACAAAACTATTTTAAATCTTTTAAATTACTTTCTCTTCTCCCTCTCATTAGTAAATATTTTAGTTATTCTTGCCCTGAACAAATCCTCCTTTCAGGGTTTCTGTGTGTCTTTCTCCCTCATTATCATTCTTTTTTTTTTTTTTTTTTAAATAAGTCATAAAGACATGGTTATTTTCAAAGATCACATCTTACACACGATGCAGATGCAGGGACCAGAGAGAGAGGCAGCAGCATTGTTAATTCATTTTGGGAAGGGATTTTTTTTCTTCCTACCTTTAGATGAGAAGGAGTTTGCTTTTGGCTGAAAACATTCAAAGTAAGTGCAGCACTTTGGGAAATAGCACATAAAGGGACTTTTGAGGGAGGAGAAATGAAAAGCGTGGAAAAGTCGAACGGTGACAGAGGTAGTCAGAGAATTTACAAATTATTTTCTCTGACAATGTAGACAGCTCCAGGAGGCTGCCTTCTCTTTCAGGATAAAGTCACTTGTCATTCCGTTAGGGAAAGACAAGGGATGTGTCAGGAGTTATTTGAAATGTAAAGTATTGTTTTTAGCTTCTTTCTTGCTCATTATTGTAGTAGCAAAGTGCTCTCTCTCTGCTGATGGAGAGGCTGAGATTGCAGCAGGGACCCAGGGCTGCAGGACCAAGGGGGCTCAGAAATTCCCAGGGCTGGGATAGACCATGGAGAAAAAAGGATTTGGGGACCCAGAGGATTGAAGATATGGGGCAAAGGAGTAGGTTTGTACCAGGAATGAGGGGAAATGGGGATTATGGGTAGCTCTGTAATGCTGATCAGCTCAGGAAGGACTGTGGGGAAGGGGAACAGCCCAGCATCAGGGACCCCTAAGGACAGGGGGCTGCACAGATGAGGACACCAGGAGATGCTCAAATGTAGGGGAGCACTGCCTATTTGTCTTTTTGTCTATCACAGGGCCCCTTTCTGTCCAAATCATCTCTGCCTCCTCCTCCAGACCGGGTTCCTTTGGTGCTCTGCCTGTGCTAAACAGGAATATTCTTCCCAGAAAAATCCTGGGTGAACTTTCTCCTCTCTGCACCAGTCCTGCTTGGAAGCATCACGTGAATGCAAAGTGCAGCACAGACACAGAGCAGCACTGCTCTGTAGTGCAGGATCTTTCTTCCCACCTTCCCTGACCGTTTCAGGCTAATCCAACTATTCAAATGAAAAATCCCCACATTCTTTCTCTGGGCACTTCACATATTCCACCTTCTCATCTCCAATCTACCCTCCCCTGCTCCCACTGCAAAGGAAGTTCCAAACCAACTTTCTATCCAGTGCTGCAAACCTTGGCTGCTGAGGGGCTCTGGAGCCAATGGCACAAGAAACTGCAGGAAGAGCTGGTGTGTGGAGAACACATTCCCTGCTAGTCCCTGGGGTGCTCTGATGTTCCCAGCTATCCCAGCTTTCCCTCTTTAGCCTCCCCCTGCAAGGGCTGCAGTTAGCAAGAGCACACCGGTGGCAGATAAGCATCTGGTAACCCGTGGCAACCAAGTTCCTTTAGAAAATGGTCTTCCATAATTCCCTAGATGAGCAGGCCTTTTTTGTCTTGTTGGAAATGGGGGAGAAAAGAGGATAAGAGGATGGAGAAAGGCGCCAGGTGCATTTGTGTGGACGGGTGGCACAGGCATCCCTGGGTGCTGCAGGATCTATTTGCTCACCTGTGGGCACCTTTCTCTTTCCAGCCCTCACAGGACCTGGGGGTTTGGATATCCCACCAGCAATTTCTTCCAAATCTCTCCAGAACAGGCTGAACCTGCAGTGACATCTCGCTACAGGACATGTGAAAGCACGATGCAAGCCGCTGCTATTGTAAGGTGAAAAAGAGAATGTTTATTTTCTGACTCCAGCATTTATGCTTTTTTAAAGGTGACAGTGGATTGGAGGGTGAATGTGCCACCTCTCCAATGACGTTGGACAAGCTACTACTACACTGTTTTTCTACTTCTATGAAGGAATACGAAACAATAGATTGTTTACAGAAAGTTGTGTGAGAAAGTTTTCTAACAGAATGTAAACTCAGAAGGCTTTAGAAAATCTTAAGAATCAGGACGACAGTGACAGGCTGAGAGGGACAGATGAGCTCAGGCAGAGGCACAGACAGGGCAGCAGACAGAGCTGGGTGTTTGTGCAAGTCGCTGTTACAGGATAAGGCTGATTATATTCCATTCTGGATTTGATTAGATTGCATAAGTAGACAGACCAGCAGAAATGAGCTGCCTGGGAGAGCAGGACATTTAACTAAAGGTCAGAGAAAATTGCCCTGGAAACTGGTAGGTAGAGAGAAGTGTGGAGATGGAGGTGGAGCTGCGAGGGCTGGCTCCTGGTAGAGACACGGGAACAGAGCTTAATTGCTGGAATTTCTGAGAGATTTGTACAAGCCTCACCCCAGAGGTGCCCTACATTAATTCATCTGTACTGCAGCCCTCACACTGCACTGCTGCCCTTCCTCCTGGGAGCACCCCAAAGCCCCAGGGCACAGCCCCCAACACTGCCCACACTCCCTGCACGGCCACGAGCATCCCCTGATAACCCTCCTTTCTTACATCCAGCTGACCTGGCCACAGAAGAGGGAAAACACAAAATTCCACTCCTGCCTTCCACTGCTGCCATGGCAAAACCAGTTAACAGCCTCACCAAAGGGAAATATTTTTCCTGTTAACAAGACAAAACTGCAGGGGAAGTGACACTCACAGACTTGTGTTGACAGCACCTGTATTATTTTTAATATATATTTTTCTCCTTTCTAAATTAACTTTTCCTTTAAATATATTTTTCTAGCAGGCCAAATAATTGGATTTTTCTTTGCTAAAAGAAGGGAACATAAATTACTCCTGTTGGGTGCAGATTAGGTTATGGGATTTCTTTTCTTCTGTCACCATCAATGCCCCAATGTCAGAGAGCTTTAATATTTAATGCATTCCTAATTAGTCTCCATTGGCCCAGGGCACTTAACAAAACCTGACACCAACCATCGAGTCAAGTTCATTTAGAGAGCACAATTACCCAGCCATCATTTCCATAGTGCAGCTGGATTAGCCATGAAATTCCCATCCCCACCCCCAGCC
This sequence comes from Lonchura striata, assembly GCF_050655825.1. NCBI lineage: Eukaryota > Metazoa > Chordata > Aves > Passeriformes > Estrildidae > Lonchura > Lonchura striata. Next base: position 4,866,691 of record NC_140719.1, on the reverse strand, counting down.
TCGCTCCCACCTTCCCACAGTTGCAAGCTAATTATGGAAAAAAAAAATTAAAAAAAAAAAAAAAAGAAAAAAAAAGAAAAAGAGGATTTGATTCCAGTGGCAGAAGATACAAATTATCTCATTTGGTCAGGGCAGTGACATTTCCAAGATTCCTTTAATCTCCAGGAAGCTGTGCTGCGTTGAGCGGCATTTACCGACGGATGTTGCTGCTTGTGGCGCCCCTGTTGCTTTGCATGCTCCAAAGATCTGGATTTCATATTTCCCCAGCGCACAGGCTGATCACCTGGGAAAGGAGCAGGGGGGGGAAATCTATATAACTTTAAAAGATTCTTATTTGCACAGAGAGATTTGGTTTGTCTTGAGAGACTCAGCGGCAGGAAGGGGCACGGGCTGGGAGAGTTGGTGGTGGCAGAGGCAGCAAAATGAACTGGGGATGAAGGGAGAGCCCAGTTTCACTGCACTCAGCAAAATATCCAGGATCTCCAGCTTTGAGGACCTACCCCTGGTGTCACCCAGGTGCAGCTCCTGAAAATCAGAGTGAAAGAAGCTCTGAGGAGCTGTCTGGAGTCTCCGACCTTTCGCTGCTGGCTCAGGGGACACAGCAATGCAAAGTTCAGCTGCATGAGTTCCCATCTCCAGAAAGACTTTGCCACAAAGATCCCTGGCTATTAAAAAATAAAACAAATTAAAAAAAAAAAAAAAAAAAAAAAAGCAAGCAAAGAAATATCCCAGGATTTCACCACTCTAGAGAACAATAATAACCCAAACTCCTCCACTGACAGCCAGAAATGACTCTGTGTGGCAGACTTGGGCTAATAATTATCATTTATGTGGCAAAATGTTATGAACTGACCCTTTTTAGGATGTCAGTAACACTGAAGCCAAATTGCTTTATGGGGATGTTTTGGCTTGACCTTCATTTTCAAAGGATAACCACAGGAGCTTCTCATGGACAATGGCAACAATTACAGAGAAAGATCATATCTGTAAAATCTGTCAGCCCCGTGACTAATTTCAATTACAAAGACAAACACAAAATGCATGTTTCATGCTGAAGAATAATTTAATTTGACACCTTAAAAATGGTCAGTTAAAAAAATATATTATAGGAATTAATGAATAGTCAATACCAGTTTCCTCCCCATATTTTCCACACTGGTCATTGATGATAAAATTTACCAAAAACACTTTGCTAAATAGACAGGCACAGGTTTCACACTGCCAAACTTTAATTTCTCAGTCAATTGCAGCATTTCCAACCAAACCTAAATTCACAAATCACACATTGCTGCTGCTCTTTGTATGCTGGAGGCCTGAAATTGCAATTGATGCAATTGGGAATGTTTGATCCAAACTCATCGATTTCAATGGAAATTTCTTCTCACCAGTACCATGTAAATACTCTTTTTTACCAAGAAGAATCACCTATCTTTGCTATGTGTCTGTATCTGTTCAATATTCAGGGAATAAATCCCTCCACATCTTCTAAAACTTCTTAAACTGAGCACCAAGGAAGGCTATTCCAGGAGTGAGAAATAATCACTTGTTGTTGATCCTCTGAACTTATCTTCATCCTCCTCATGCACAGAGGCAGCAACTGCAGGGTTAATATGGAATATTAACTTGTTAGATTGTTGATCTGCCCTGGGGCCATCAGGAGCTTAAATAGCCAACAGTTAATTAAAAATAAACTGACACTTTACTTTAAGGATAGTTTTAATAACCATTTATAAATGTTACATTAAAAATTCATGCACTGTTATCAACTCCTGCTAAGGATTTACAGCACAATGGAGGTGCCATGAATGTTTTATAGCTTCTGTGGAAAACCTCTTCCTCAACAGACATTTTCAAAGGTCTGTGTGTCTTTCCAGGGCTTCAGCACACACCCAACACATGGAAGAAGCATGGAAAATACAAGAAGATTCCCAAGGTGCCAGGGCTTGAGTTCAGATTTTTCTCTGCAGCCTACATGGCCAACACATCAGAGGTACCAAGTACCTCAAGGAAGTGTTGAAAGCTCCTGATTTCTGCTCTGAAGCAATCTATCCATCCATGGGCTTTAGGAACAGGCACACAGAGCTTCCCAGCATGGTTTGCTCTGTCAGAACCCCCAGGAGGGTCACCATAACAGTCAGAGGCCTCCAAAAGTGTGCAAAATCTGATTACAACCTAGAGCAGGGAAAATAACCTGATACTCTGTCAGAACTCAAAATGTCTCTCAGACATTTTTGGAGGTTCCAGGCCCTGGTCAGAAGCATTTGAGAACCTGGCAGGCAGCTGGGAACAGCTGTGATTTTGGGTTTGAACCATGGGATGATTTACCAACCTTGCAGGAAGAACAAGAAGTCACAAAATTTTAGATATTATAGTAGAAGTAGTCATAAAGTAGAGGGAAGAATTTTTTAGTGCTTTACAGGGGGGTTTTAATACTTGTACAGGGGGGGGTTTACTTTGTACATGGGGGTCAGAAGTTCTAAGATGGAGGAGAGTGGGCTGATCCTGTTCTTCCTCCTTCTTCCTTGCCTCCATGTTCTTGGTGATGTTGGCACTCACAGATTGGCTTAGAGTAGAAAATCACCATTTAATATAGGCAATAGGCATTGGGGAAAACTGTAACCATGTCACACGTAATGTAACATATAAAAGATAGAAAATCACCATTTAATATAGGTAATAGGCATTGGGGAAAACTGTAACCATGTCACACGTAATGTACCATATAAAAGAGAGCAGCAGCCCTGGGTGGGAGAGAAGAAGCAGTCGGGGTCAGAGAGGATGTCAGGGTGTGTGTGTGCCTCTGCCTGAGCTGTGAGCAAACCACAGCAGCCCCAGAAGAAAATCTTTTAGATAACTTGCAATAAACTGCCTTGAGACTGAGCAACAGAGACTGCTGAGCCTTTCTTTGGAAGCATGGGCTGGAGGAGAGACTTTTCCAGCACACGGAGCCACCCCCGACCCAGGGTGGTCTTTGACAATACTTCCAGGTAATCTCCTTCACCAGCCTCTCCAAACTCACAAACACACACAAGCAAACACCCTCCCAAACACAAACACCTCCTCCCCGTGCATGGGTACGAGCTGAGCTCAGGTACATTTTTACTGCTGTTTGCAGCCGAGGAGAAGCAGCACAACGGTTGTGCTTGGAATAAGTGATCTTTGATCTGGAGAACCCTCAGGGATCTGTGCTCTGGAGGCTCCTGGTGCTCCCTCCTGCCTGGCTGTTGCTGCTCTGTGTGGTGGCCCTTTCCCTCCCCACGTGCCAGGAGCGTGACAATCCCTCCCACTCATAGTGGGCTTGGACAGATAAACCCATTAATGAGGGGGAGGTGATAGCACAATAGCACATCCTGAAATGATCACGGATAAAATTGGTCTGGCTGCCATAATTAGCTATCTCAAAATGAGCTTCCTTTGACAGTGTTGCTGCCCCTTTTTGTTTTAAAACCACACGGGCGCCTCCATGATTGAAGCTGCATGCTTCTGGAAAGCAAATTCAAGCTCATGGTTACCTGCCTGTCTTCTCTCTCATTCTCACAGTGCCATGAGGGCAGGGAGATGCCCAGTGAGGGAAGGAGGAGAGGTGGCTGCCGAGGCCCCGTGTGGCAGCGAGGCACAGAGTGATTAAATCCACAAGGTGAGGCTCTGACCACCTCCCTTGTACTTAAGAGCAGCCATGCAAACACAGGTCCTTGCTGTGCAGGCACTGGTGGAGAACAACCTTCAGCCTCCTCCGCCAGCCACCAATCAAACTGGCATTAACCTTGCTTGCTTTTGCCTTGATTTTTTGATTTTTTTTCTCCTCTTTTGCTGTGCTTTAGGGGAAAGCTTCTCTGAGAATTGGCTTCTCTGGCATGAAAAAGGTTAAAAATTAATGAAAATTACTTGGTGTCAGGCAGGTGCCAAGCTCTAATTAGGGTAATTGATAATACAATGTTCGAAGGTAGCAGAAGCCCTCGGGCTGCCATGCAAACACCCCTGAGGAGCAGATAAAGATGAAGCAGGCATTTGTCCAGGTTCATTTCATCAAATTTGCACCCTCAAAGGCAGCCAAACCAAGGCTGGATTTTATCCTCCTGCCTACAGCTGAGGTAGGCTCCTGGCAGGATCTTCCAGGCTTCTCCTCTTACTCCCTCTCCAGAGCTAGGGAGGGTGAGGGCAGCCTGCTCAGAGACCAAAGTCACACAAGGGAAAACCTCTTGGGACTGAAGGAGCTTCTGGCCCCTGTGCAGCATCTGGGTGGGCCCATGTCCAGCTGTCCTGGCACTGCCAGCCCAGCGTGCCCAGTGCTCCCTGACAGAGCCAAGGGGAGCAAATGGGCTGATGTGAGTGGGTGGCAGGCACAGAGAGCCTTTAAAATGCTGTCCTCTCCATCCAGCATTCCCACTCACTCTTGCTCTGTGCTGATCTCTGGATTATTTTCATTCAGGGCAACTTCTCCTCTTTTCCCTCCAGTGACGACAGTTTTGTTCTGATGGAGTCGTGAGGTTCACTAAATATAGTGAAGGGCTGTTTCTGCAAGGACTTCAAAAAGCTTGTTGCGTTTGCTTGGTTCCTTTCATCCTTTGTTGTCCCTGGTTGTGTTGGGCTCCCAACTGCTCCCCAGCCTTATCTGCTCAGATTTCTGCTCAGCACCCTGAGGCAGCACAGTCCAAATCCACATGAGGTGCCCAACCTGAAAAGTGGCACTCCCCAGTTCACACAAATGAACAAAGGCTCAGCGGGGCTTCATGTGACACACAGGGACACACAGAGACACACAGAGACACGCAGAGAGACAGACAGACACTAGAGACACACACAGGGACACAGAGAGACACAGAGAGATACCAGAAATACAGAGGGACATAGAGACACACGGAGGAACACACAGAGGGACACCAGAAACACAGAGGGACACACAGAGACACACACAGGGACACAGAGAGACAGAGAGAGATACCAGAAACACAGAGGGACACAGAGAGACACACAGAGGGACACAGAGAGACACACAGAGACACACAGAGAGACAGACAGATACTAAAGACACACACAGGGACAGACAGAGGGACATACAGAGACACCAGAGACGTGCAGGGACACAGAGACACACAGACACACACAGTGGGACACCAGGGACACCAAAGACACGCAGACACATGTAGGGATACACCGAGGGACACCCAGACACACAGGGACACCAGGGACACACAGAGCCATGCAGGGACACACAGGGACACAGAGGGAAACACAGGGACACACACAGGGACATACAGAGGGACACACAGATGCACAGAGGGACACAGAGGGACACACAGAAGGACACACAGACACACCAGAGACACACAGAGGGACACACAGATGCTACCACCACCCGCTCCTAAAGAGTTCCACCTGCTGATGCAGGAGGGTGATGTGTCTGTGGATATCCAGAGGATGCACATCCCACTCGCAGCTGCTTGTGGCCACACTGACTAACCCTCAGAGAAGGTTTTTGAGGGATTAGGAGCACTAAATATCTGTCTCAGCACCCCCTCCACCACGCTGCAGGCTCCTGCTCTCTGCAAGTGCCAATTCCAGCCTGACTGCATGGGAGTTGGGGCTTTTGGCACTGCCTGTCCTTGCAGAGGCCACATCACACCTGTGCAACACTGCTGTGCACATCTCCCACACCCCCACCCTCCACTCCTTCAGGAGCACAGAAAAAATGTTGAAAAAGAAAAAAATCTACAGAGCTTTGGGCTGAAACTGGGCCATCCCATCCCATCCCATCCCATCCCATCCCATCCCATCCCATCCCATCCCATCCCATCCCATCCCATCCCATCCCATCCCATCCCATCCCATCCCATCCCTCTCCAGGGTTATTGTACACAGTGCCAGCAGCTCCTGGCAATTTCCACACCATCCCAGCACCCCATTCCTTCTCTGACTGTGCTGCAGCTGCTGTGAGCCAGGAAAAAGAGGTGTTTTATGGATCCAGTGTGTAATCTTACACCAGATCCTGAGAAATTTCTGCCTGCACTTCTGCCATGGAACCAGGACTTGAGATGAGCCTCTACCCAAGCACAGATTCCAGATTTCCCACCCAGAAAAACACACAGCATTCCCAGCCCCTACCTGGGCCCAGCTGCTCCTTGTGTGATTGCCACGGGAAGATTGCTGCCATGTGTTCACTCACCCAAACCTCCCTGCATCATTTTTAATCTAATCCTCTCTGTAACTGCAAGGTGAGGGTCATTTAGAGCTATTTTTCATAAAACAGTATCTCAATCAAAATAATAATAATGCAGAAGGAAAAAAAAAATTAAAACAGAACTGGAGAAGTTGCTGGAGAAGAGAAAACAGGCCTGGATTAAGCTCAGAGGCTTGTCTCCCTCTACTGGCTCCCAGACAAGGCAGACAGGAGTCAAACTCCTTTTTAAGGAGAAAAACAGCACTAAACACACTGTAACACCATCCTTTTTTTTTCTTTTTTTCTTTTTTTTTTTTTTTTTTTTCACTTTATAAATGCACACACCTCTGAAAGAAACAAGGACACCCTGAAGAGGTTTTATAAAATGTGTCTCCAGTTCATTATTGCAAGTTAGGAACCAGCACTGGAATATTCCTACCTGTGTTCTCCTGCTCTTTTTTTTTTTTTTTGTAAGATTGCTTCCTGCTGATTATTTTCCTAGCAATCCTCCTGATCTCATTTTCAAAGCTCCAGCCCTAGGTTTCCCTCTGATGTAATTAATGTGCCCTGTCCCACAGCTCTCCTGCAGCATCACTGCTGTGCTCCCCTCCAAATCCCTCATCCAGCCTCACAGGAAAAGGGATTTTCCTGCCCAAAAACTATGGGAAGGCTCTGCCAAGATCTCCTGTAGGACTTTTGGTGTGGGAGGAAGGGAAGGAGAGGCAAAGAGCAGCCACAGGCATGGATCTGATCTCAGGCATTGGCACCATCTCTCCCTGTAATATATCATTCCCAAATGAATTCTCTGCCTTGCACCTTGAACATGTGGGAGGGGGTGAGGGAAGAATCAAAATCTATTAAGTAAAAATTTTTGTTGAGTTGGGTTTAAAACTCTGGACTTTGCCACAGTCTGCACCAGGGTCTGAGACAACCTGCAATTATTATTCCTGTCCTCATGACTTTTTTTGGGGTTATTTTCTATAAAAACAATATTTCAGTACAAATAATTTGGAACAAAAAATTTAAAAGCCAAAAAAACTTGTTAGAGAGGAGAAAACAGGCTAAGGTTGCAGTATACTGCTAATATTTGTATGTACAGGACAACCACAGGTTTGGGGATTCTTGATACAAAACTTGGCTAAACTGCCAGGATCTTCAAATTTTCTAAGTTTCTTTCTTCTTGAAAATCTGCCTCTTGAAATCAGTAAGAAAGGGTGTCCATAATATAATGAAATCTCTAAGAATGTTCCCTGAGTCCTGTGATCATCTGTATTACAAACAATTAGGCTTTTTCAGTGGCTTGACTCTTCAGAAATTACTCTTCCTACTTCTTTCTTTTGGTTGAAATGTTAAAGGAAATCAATGCTGTTAAGAAAAAGACATCATAATTTGCAGGGGGAAGGGCAAGCATGGTCATTTTTAGCCATCATGAAAACAAAAATTGCTATCCCCAGCTTGAGTAATATTGTGATAAAGTTATTTTTCCAATCAAAGCCCCATTTGTGCTGGATAGTTTACAAAGATCCTGGTTTGCCTGCAGGTAAGAGCTCATTGGCATTTTTACTAATGTGCTTGGAGGGGAAGCAGGACAGTATAATTCTGAAGAAAAATAGCTGAGAGTTTTGCCATTTATGTTGTTTTTGCTTTTCAGATGTTGTCCTATTCATACCCCATCTAAAACTGCCCTAGAAAGTTTTCAGTATTACACAGAAATGCAAAATAAAGAGAGAAATGTGAGAAAGAAACATGGGACCTTTTTGACAGATGTATTATCATAGAATCATAGAATTATTGAAGGTTGGAAAATGCCTCCAAGATCATCAGGTCTTATTTGTGACCAATCCCCACCTTGTCACCAGCCCAGAGCACTGAGTGCCATGTCCAGGCCTTCCTTGGACACTTCCAGGGATGGAAATTCCCTGGACAGCCCCTTCCAAGGCCTGACCACCCTTTCCAGGAGGAAATTCCACAGCCCAAAGTGGAGGGAACAAACAACTTGCCCATCTGATATTGTGAAGGGCAGGCTGGGGAGAAGACATTGGAAGAGCCAAAATGGAAAATAACAGGAGTGACACCAAATTGCTCAGTGAGGAGGTAGAAGAGAATGAATGGACAGCACACGATGAAGAATGGATTTTGTGTTTAATACCAGGGATTTTCAGCCTGGATTATAGATGCTGAGGCATCCACAGGCTTTCTCTGGGAGATTTGAGAAAGCCAGCAGAGGAAAGCGAGCCAACTGCAAGGGCTTATTTTAGACTTCCACCTCCGGCAGGCAAAGCCTTAGGGGGCTTCAAAAACCCAAAGAGGATGGAAATGAGTGTTTTCTCCCCAGCCAGGTCAGCCAGACCCACCAGCACCACAAGGTGGGGTTAGTCCAGCGTAGATCCGCGCCGACAAGCGCCAGGTAGTGAATAATAATTGCAGACCCACTTCTCCACAGAGGTTTGTACTGACCCAGCGCAGTTTAGCTGGTGAGATGTGATGAAATCAGCGCCGCAGGGCTGATGGCAGTGGCTGCAGGCTATTAAAGCTCAGATGCCATCCTTAACTTCTGCTGGGGGCTCTTCTTTATTCATGACATGACAGCCAGAGGATGAGGTGTCAGGAGTAACACTAACATTTCTTGGCACCCACTGGTTTGAATCGCTCGCAAAACTTTGCCTTATTTAGGAGCCGATTTGTGTATTTATAATTAATATGGATTAGCTGTTATTATCTATGCAATATGGCAGGCAGGCGGTGGAGAGAGGCTCACAGCTGTTCAGCCATGCAAATGATGCCCACAGAAAGTACAGTTTAGTACTGGGATATTATTACCAGCACACAGAAAAAGTTCAGGACCTGAGGTGGGGAATATAAATAACCATGGCTTGGAAACTTTCCCAAGATTTCCCTGGACACAGAGCTGAGGTGCAGGGCATAGACCCAAGCATTGGTTGCTCCTGTATTCTCTAATGGTTCTCACTGTTTGCAGCAGTTATGAATGAATGGGGAAAAGAAATCACAGCTGGCCTCCAAACAACCATCTAAGCCTTCTGTGCTTGCTCCCAGCCAAAAAATTCCCAGTGCTTCATTTGCACCTGGAGTTTTTGAAGAAAGGCATAGGATTTGACAAGCATTTAGTTGGGAAGGTTGATCTGTTCTAAAAATAATCCTCAGGGAAGGCTCTGGCTGCATGGCCCATTCTCTAATGTTCTTCTCAGTGGAAGGGGTGCTGCATCCCTGATGTGTCTGGGGTCAGCCAGAAACCCCAAAGTGCTCGGCAACCCCTCCCAGGCAGTGCAGGTGAACTGATGTACTCATCTCTCTGCATAGGCTGCAAACCCGAGGCTCTCTGGTTTTACACTCCCTTTCCATGAACCTCACCCAGCACAGCACATATTTCCCTCTTGGAAATACTGGATGAAAACCCTGGCTCTGTTTTTCTCCCCAGTCACAGAGGCTTCTGCTTTTAGACACTGAGTTCTGCCAGCAAGATGCCCCAAGGAGAGGCTTCTCCCTGGATTTGGGGCTCAGCAATACCTTCAAAGCCATTGCTCCTATGTCATGCCTGGCTCAGAGGCTCCTTGTCAGCAGCATTGTATTTAAAGTCTCAAAAGCTCCAGCTGGAATTTATACTTTATTAGAAAACAAAGCCAGTCAGTGTCTGAGAAACCAGGACTCGGTGGTTCTTGCATCTTCAGGATTCCTTATCTCACTAACACCAGGATCTTGTTCAGGAAAAATCTCCCCTTTCCTGCATGGGAGCATGTCCTGCTCTACCAGCACCTCTCTGACTAGTTCCTCTTCTGGAAAAGGACTGGGAGAAGATGATTTCCAGGCCTGCATCTGGGAAGTCTCAAGAGAAGTAAAAGTGAGGCAGAAAAGCGCCATGCCCCATGTGAGTGATGAATGCAGTAGGACTTGGCATCAGCACTCACACAGCTCCTCTTGGCCTTGTTGAGCCTGCTTAACTCTACCAGATACACAGGCTGGAGTCCTGCTAACAGAGCAAATCCAAACCTGCTCTGCCAATATCCCAGTAAAGAGGAAAGGAGTGAGAGAGAAGTGGGACGCCACAGAAAGGCTTTGATTTTGCACTGCCTCACACAGAAAGGGCTGTTTGGGGATATTGAGATGGGGTGAAAGGCAAGAGGGGAGCAGGAGATACAACAAAGTGGATAGAAATTGCACTTGTCTTCAGGTCCAAATCTGCACAGGACACACATTTATCTTCATGAGTCAGAAGCTCAGCCTCTGCCTGTTTCCTTCACTGAATCCCACTGCAAAGTGTTTTACCTCAGCTGTGGTATCCAGTGACACCTACTTGGGGTGACAGACAAAATCCACAGGTCTCTTCTCCACCCCAAGTTGCAGTTCAGCCTGTCCTGCCAATGTGCAGCACTGGGAGGGGCGTGGCATTTGCCCAGTGCTGTAAACAAGGCTGTGCTTGCTGACAGCACAGACCAGGACTGACTACTGCAATGTTTGATCTGCTGGGTGGGCAATTTATTAAAACAGATATGTAGGGCTTTAATCACTCTGCCAGGCTGCCATCTGCTTCCCTCATGCTCCATCCTGGCTCAGGCCAGGTCTCCATGTAGGAGAGGAGAGCTTGTGAGAGCACTTTGGGGTCTGTGTCATAATTCACTGTGTGCACACAGACTGTGCTCTTTGGGGCTGTGGATCCTCCCACACATGAGCAACCCCAGAGATCCTTCCTGTGTAATTAGAGGGGGCTGGAAGAGCACAGGGGGTCCCAAAGTTTGGTTTGGCCTCTGGGCTTAAGCTGGGAGCAGAAGTGATGGGGGGAGCTGGTTCCCCTAACCTCACTGCCATGTCAGCAGGGCTCGTGGAAAACATCTGGCAATATTTATAGAGATGTTATTCACAGATACGAAGTCAATTCATCTCATCCACTTTCTTGCTGTGATTCTCAGTGGCAAAAGTGTTCTCCAAAACCAGAGCTCTCTCCATCCTGTGCACAACCTGAGAAACCACATTGCCTTCCTCCAGGTGGCTTCTGCCAACAGGTGAAAAAGAGAACTTCAGAGTGCTCTGAGAGGGGTCTGGACTCAGTTTGACCTTGTCTTCTCCACATCACCCATCTGGAGCAGACTGACAGGACCCATATGTGGCGTGGCTGTGAGGCCTCCTGTTCGTGCAAACCCTTTTCCTCCTCAGAGCATCCCCGGCCAGCAAGTCAAGAAGGAAAGGTCCATCAAGGGCTCTTGCTCACCTGGTGGGGAGCACTGTGCTACATGGAGGAGAAGGTCCCTTTGACTCAGAAATCCTAAAGGTCACTAAGGTTTGGGAGCATTACACAAATGAGTTATCTACACCACTATCTGTGGACTGTACAGTTTGAGAAGGAGAATTCTTTCTACCCCTGAGGATGGGGATTCACTGGAAGAGTTGTTTCAGAGCACCCTGCAGTGCTGAGTGGTTCAGAGTCCTCACTGCTGTCCCCTGAGGGAACTGTGGGTCCCCAAGAGGCAGAAGAGGCTCCAGAGCATGCCCCACTTCCTGCAGCTCTTTCTTCCAGCCACTGATGATGGCACCCAGACACAAACCAACAGTAGAAGTTTTCAATAAATTCAGATTCCCCTCAAAAGACAGGAGAAGGCTCCAAGAACCATATGCCAGAGGAATGGAAAATATAAATATCTCATAACAAGATAGGCACTGGAGTCTCAGGGAGACTAAGAGAGAAATGCAGGAAAAGGAACACAGTCTGCAGTGGAGCAGACGTGGAACAGGAAATATTTCTGCCACAAGGACTGAAGGATCCCATGGGTGACAAATTAAATGGGTTGTTATTCCTGGGTAGGATGTTTTTGTTTGTGTGGGCTCCCACTTTTCTACACACACTTTCCAATAGCTACTCCACATGGGGAGCAGCTATGGCTGGGCTGAACCTCAGAAGGAGGGGATCCTCAGGTGGCTTCATGCCCACTGAGCAAGGGATTTGGGTAGAGTTGACTGAGAACAGACAGATGGTCTTGGAATCTTATAGAGCTGAGATCAGGGATTAGTTAGAATCCCCTTCACTCCCCAAAGATAAATTTGAGTTTATGGAGATGAACATGAATCACAGGCTGACACATGGGGCACATCACTTAAAGCATCACCGCATGGAGATCTCTTGTCATCATGCAAAAGGCACTGCAATACTCGGTCAGGGCACAGGGTTCTGCCTTTGCTTAAATAAAATGATTAATGCTCATTAAAAAAAGCCACGGGGTTTTAGTTCCATGACAGCTGGTACCTACCCGGTGTCAGGGACCAGGGGCACTTGGAAAGCTGCCACCTCCCTGCTCCCAGACCTCCTCCTGACAGCAAACTCATCCACCCAACCTCCCTGAGGAAACACCACAGACACGAGGATTAAGGAAATATTTAGCCAGACAAGCAGGAACACTGTCCCAGTGAGAAGTCCATCTTAACCAGTCGGGGTTCAAAACTAATTTGTCCTTTTGATTTCCCAGAAGTTGATGCCTTCAGTGCAGTAAATGAGTCTCGTAAATGGAGGTCACAGCAGGGCCTGATGTTTGCTTTTGCTCCTGTCAGGAGCCAAGCAGAAGGGCTTTCACATGCCACTCTGCCTTTCAAACCAGCAAGAGCAGCCTGGGAGCATTTAAGTGAGCCCTAATTAGCACTGATAGATTTCAGGGTGCTCTGAGCTGGCTGAGCAGCCTCTGCAGAGCTGGGAGCAGTCTCCTTCACTGCCTGAATGACAAACAGGTTCACTGGGACTTGGGTTCAAAACAGCTCAATAAAAGCAGTTATGACATGGCCACAGGCCTTGAATTAACAGCTGATCCAACAAAGAAAAGAGTTGAAACAGCAAACAATTAATGCTTTTGCTTGTGCCATTTCCTGAAGACAAACTCCCAGAGAGCTGCAGGTTTGGAGTTCTGCTGCTTACCTGTGTTTCCTCCAGCCCTTTGGATCCGCAAAGCTCGGGATGGCTCAAGTGGTAAAAAAAAAAAAAAAAAAAAGTGCCAAATCATACATTTCTGGTACTTCTAAAACTCTGTGTGTTTATTTAATGTTTTATGAACTGATTCAGAATTATTCTGATTAGGTTAAATGTCTGTAGCTTGTTTTAAGCTTGGCATGTCTCCAGTTGTGACAAGTACATGTGGGTCAGGAGGATGTGACCTGCATGTCTTCGACTCACAGGGCTGTAATTCTGCATGGGTTCTGTTAAGGGGGGTGGGAGATTAAGTAAGTCCAAAAAAGACACAAATCATTGCATAAGGACTAATTAATCCATGTATTTGTGTCATGGCTTCACCCCCAGCATTTTCCCCTCAGAGACACCTTGCCAGAGGCATTTTTGGCCTTAATCACCCCCATTTCATCATTAGCTCTGGCATTCCTCCACCCACAGTAGCTCTTTCCTGTGAGCTGGATGCTTTCTGTGGAAGCTGGGATGATATTTTATTTTATTCTACCTGAACATGAGGAACTATTTCCCTGTGCAGTTAAAACTGAACAGAGAGGTTGTGGAGTCTCCCTCACTGGAGATATCCCAGAGCTGTGAGGACACAGTCCTGTGCTCTGGGATGGGCCTGCTGGAGCAGTGACTTTGGGCCAGATGACCCTACTGTGGTACCTTCCAACCTGACCCATCCTGTGATTCTGAGACATCTTTGCTTTTCTTTGTTGTTGTCTTGGTTTGAAAAGACAGGAGTCTATGAAGGAAGGTAAAAGCCTCCTGTGAAATGGAAAATGTAAAACCGCTCCCTCTGAATTACCACAATTTCAAAATTTAAATGCTCTCAGGCAAAGATATGGGAATGGGAATAACAGTTCTTTACTAGGAAAAAATAAATAAATAAAAAAATGTAATTAGTACAAATAAAACTAGTGATGGAGTCAGAAACCTGACACCCTGAGGAGTTAGGGTGTTGGTAATAGTCCAGTGAAATGGTGGCTGCTCCTCCTGGAGTGGCAGATGGAATGCTGCTGGAGCGGGGATCTGTAGCAGGGTGGAGTTTTCTCTGAAGGTCTGGGGATGGAGTAGATGGGCCTTGTCTTCCTCTGGGGATCCAGCAGAGAAGAAGCTGCTCCTCTGGGAATCCAGCAAAGGGGCTGCCCTGGTGTCCCAAAAATGCTGATTTTATGCAGGTAGGAGTGCTGGGCTCCTCCCTCTGGGTGGAGCATCTCCCAATGGGATGATGGAACTTTACCAGCCATGCAGTGAGACATTCAATGGCCATTAACGGAAGATTCTCCCTGGAGGGAGACATTGTCCTTGGAAGAGATAAGAAAACTGCCCAACCTCCAAAAGATGGCAAATAGAATACATGCTGATCTTACAAGCCAGGACAGTTGTCTTCACACGTCCTCCAGATGTACCCACTGGGAATAGATGGGAGACAGTCTGGAAATATTTGGGTAAATCCATGAGTTACCATCCTTCAGTCTGGCTTCAGACATGCTCTAGCTCAGTGGCCACGGCCGCTTCAGGCCATGGGACCACTCACCTGACTCAGCAGCAGCACATTCTCCATCCCCAGCTGGAGGTCCCCTATGGCACAGGGCAGATATTCTGATGTCTGCACCAGTTCAGAGAGGGAATGCTGACTTTCCAATGTGAAATAAGCTGGAATCCCGTGTTTCTGTTGCTCACTGCAGTGACATTAAACAGCAACAACAAAAAAGTGTGTTGTGTTTGGAAAGTTAGAGTAGAAGGGCAAAGGGCTTTATCTCCGAATGCAAGGTGTGCAGGAGGGAAAGAGAAGAGCAAAAACCTCAAACTCACACAGCTCAGGGGGAAGAAAAGGGCAGTTAAGAAGGTATTTAATTGATAATTGTTTAGATAATGTCAAGTGAAATTTCTATTCTCAGCCCAAGTGCAGATGATGAGGCAAAAGAAGTAAATGTAGAAAATAAACACCCATTCAAAGCTAAACTAAGAAACCTTTTGCCACATAGAGAATCATAAGTGTGTGAGAAGACCCAGCAGGAGAGGTTCTCAAGGCAAAATAACACTGGGGGCATTCAGGAAATAATTAGCTGACTTCCTGGAGGGAGCAAGTGAGGGAAGCAGGAGAGTGAGAGAAGAGGGAAGACTGGAAAGAGAGAAAATTCTAATAGAAAGAAAGGATAAGGAATGTGGAGCCTTTAACTCATTCCATGAAGGGGGAAAAAAGTAAGGAAGTAAGTAAAGGCAGCAGCAGCTCTGTTGTGCTGGATTTAATGAGCTCCTCTGGAGCAGCAGCCTCGATCAGAGGTGTGAAATGAGGCTCCTGCCCAGTCAGAGCTAAAACAGCCCCAGCTCACAGCACCACCTCTCCAGGTGGGCACTTAGCACAGAGAAGTGACCCACAGGCTGCCCCTGGGCCCTGCAGCCAGAGCAGGAGTCTTTGTGGGGCTTTGGTGGTGTTTGAGCCATCCCCAGCTGGAGCCCCCAGCCCAAAGGGTTCCATGATTCCATGGCCTGCCTTGCCCCTGCTTTGATCCCCATTTCAGCCACGGGAAGCTGCATTTGCCAGCAATATTATTACTGCTGTTATTGATGCTGCTGAAAATCAAAGTTTTTCTGCAGGAGTTCCTTCCAGCTTTGTGGGAGGAGCATCCATCCCATCTGGCTCAGACACCAGGTGTTGATCCAGAGTTGCCTTAACACACCTGTCTCTCTCAGCTGCCTACAAATTACCATCACACTGCCAGGGCCTGACTTCTGGGTGGTCCAAACTGAGAGAGGCAAATGTTCAACCTCAGCCAAAGCTTCAGAGCCTTGTTTTTTTCTTCTGCCTGGAATTTCTTTTGAGTACTTTCATGTCATTACCCTTTTGCAAATAACTTGTGATTATTCTTGCACAGGAAATTTCTGCCACAATTGCTGTAATCTCACTGGTTTCTCATTTTTTTCCTATAAAAGTGATAAATGATGATGCTTTTAAAATTAATTTCCATTCTAGCAGCTCATGACAGGCCCTTTGTCTGTGTTACTTGGGACAAAGCAAAAACATTAAGAAAGGGATTTCATGGGTTTTATCCTCAGCGCTAAGACACAAGGAAACCTAAAACAGAAAGGAAAAGCTAAGCATAGCCAAAAGATGAAAGAACCACAAAAAGATTTTTTTATGTATCAAATACACCATTTGATTTTCTCCCTCATGACCATACCCAAACCAGAGGATGTTTTTTTAAAGGAATATGTGGAAGGTTTCTGAGCTCCAGCCCTGAAGTTCCTACATCTCCTCCAGGCAGGATAGCAAACATCTTACCCCTGTCAACCCTTAATTGGAGCCCTCACCTTTAAGAAAAAGCGTTCACTGGCTGGGGCTATTCCACAAGTGGCTTTGCAGCAGTAACTGCTAACGAGGACACCAATTAGCACTAAATGTGCTGGTGGCTTTTGCCAGGTAAGTAGAGCTCCACCAAGAACCAAAGGGAACCTGTCTCAGGATCTGACCTGAACATCCAGCTCAGGCTGCTGGGAGAGGCCAGGGGCTGACCACTGTCACCTGCCACCCGGCCACTGTCACCTCTGAGCATCTCTGCTGGCTCTGAACCAGCAGCTGGGACAGCTGGGTGTGCTCATGTCCCCAGACTGTTTGAAAGACAGCCTGTGCCACTCTCAGCCCTTGCTTGTGTGCAGTGCTCTTGTTTCCATTCCTTCCTCTCACAGCCTGCCAGTGCAAAGAGCAAAAACAAAGCACCAGTCCCAGCTAGGCAAAGGTCACTGAAGCCTAAATCACGTTCTGGCCATCCATAAGGGGGTGAAGGGGATTAGGGCACTGTTGCTGCAGGCTACAGATCAAGTGGGACAGAATTGTAGGAGAAAAGCCACAGTCTTCCCCCGAGACCCCTGACAGGGGGCAAATTAATGGGGAGATACAGAGGCTGGAGATCAACGTTTGGGCTTAGAGAAGGAGAGGAGATTGCAGGAGGTCTGGGAGGGGACAAGAGAGAGTACACAAACCCTTTAATCTGCCAGGAAGTGGCTGTAGGGGGAAGCATGTTCCAAACCTTCTCCATGACACTGTAGATCATGTTAGCCTTTGTGCTGCTTTAATTGGAGCTTTGCAGTTGCCCTTGGTCACTGCTAATTGCCTTAATTGGGATGGCGTGAGAGTGTGTGAGTGGGAATATGAGTCCGTGTGGGTTTCAGAGGAAAATCCATCCTCAGCCTTCCCAGCCATTGTCCCATGACTTGGGCTGAATTATGTGATTGCATCAGCTGCCTGCTGTGCTTTAGAAAAGCTGGGTGGATTTATTGCAAGCTTATAAAGACCCAGCTTTAGCCTGCGCTGCTGGCACTTGATTACTTAAGGGAAGGGGAGAATAGAAAGAGAATGAAGCAGTTGCTTGGATTTGTCACATTCACCCTGCTGAGGTGGGATCTCCACCTGCAGCCCCTCTCCCTAGGCTCAGCCTGCCTTTTCCAGCTGGGAAGGTTTGTGTGGGCACCAAACTGGATTAGATCAGGAGCCCCCATTTCATGTCTGGATTTTCCCCATGCTGAAAAAGATGCAATGGGGTAGAACTGGGAGCCTTCGAAGCACCATGATGTGTTTGAGTGCAGGAGGAGGCAGCAGCTTACCAGTCCTCTCTACCTCCTGTGAGCTCATCAAGAAATTAAACACACATCTCAGTGCACCTCTGTACCCAAACCAAGTGGGAAATAAGTTATGCTGTTGAAATGCATCACAGCCAGAGTGGTTCTGTTATCTGTTTTTGTGCTGAGTAGCAGCAAGAGCTTTAAGTTATTGTCCTTGAACATGCATAATTGGCCTCAGCCCATGGCAGGTGCCCTGACACATATCCCTTGCCACAGCAAGTGCCTTTACTGTAGCCAACTGTCCATACTGGTGGGGATCCCCCCAGAAAGCAGAATCCATCACTCCACCACCTCGCTGAGGCTCTCATCTCTAGGCAGTCACAGGAAAGCTGTGACCTGAGTCAAAGGAGCTCCAGACTTTGCAGTGAGAAATCCAAGCAACGGGCAGGACTTGAGAAGCAGCCCTGCACGTGGCATTCCCACAGTGGCAGCTGATTTTCTGGGATCACCCAGGGTCTTTGGTCATCCCTCATTTCACAGGGAGATGAGGTGCAGAGCTCAGGTCTCACAGGTGACAATGACCCAGAGCTGGGCTGCACCCTCTTGTCATATCTCTGAGACTCTCCAGCACTGCGAGGGCCTGGGAGCTTGAACACATTTTGGCAGAAAGAAGATTTGGCATCCCACAAAGATGCATCACTTTGAGTTAATTTATAAGAACTTAGTCAGGGAGAGAGTTCATTTAATTGAAAGATGTAATTATCAGGTGTTGGAGGCAAAGGGGCTCATTAATTTCTGAGACATGCTGTTGACTGAGCTGTCCTCATTTTCATTTTTCATGCCATATCAAGGCTGAATCCGTGTGTCAGGAGGCCAGGAAACACCAGATCACTGCTACCTTCCACAAGGCAGAGACTTCTCTTTCTCCCAGGAGGAACCCCAGGTGTGCAGTTCTGCCTGCACTGCCTGACACCAAGGGCTGCCGTGGGGATGTTGGCTTTATCTCACCACAGCCTGGACCCAAAGGCTCACAAACCTCTGGTAGCAGCACAGTGTGGGCTCAGCTGGAAGGGATGGATCACCCAGGCCACCTCTCGTGATGGAGAGGAATCAGTGAAATCCCTGAACACGCCTTCTTTCTCTGGCTTTAAGGCTCCAAACCCTGGCAGTGCCCAAGGCCAGGCTGGACAGGGCTTGGAGCAGCCAGGGACAGTGGAAGGTGGCCCTGCCCATGGCAGGGATGCACTTTAAGGTCCCTTCCAACCCAAACCATTCTGTGATTCTGTGGTTCAGCCCTGAAATGAAGAGGTCCATAATGCTTAGAGGCTCCTGCAGGAGGGAATCCCACTGGGGGCCAGTGAGAGGTGATGGCTTTAGGCTGGTTGTGTCCTTTGGCAAAAAACTCCCAATCACAAACTTCTCCAGCAGGATTTTTACACCCAACCCACTATCACTCCCTCCTCACCCCTGCCCCTCACAGAAACCAAAACTACCCTGCTCATATTTATATTCCCTCGAGCTTGCCAGTCTGCACTTAGATTTATGGTTTATTTCGAATTGGATTACATCAAGGCTCAAGGCCAGCACTCCCTAATCTGTCACCGTCCCTACCATGGTCAAACACAAACATTTGTTTTAGCTGCATCAGCATCCCTGGCTCCTGGAGGACGCATTGTTAATTGCTATAGCAACCACGGCTCAAGGTTTGGGCTCTTTTCCTGTTTTTTTCATCCTCCTTCCCCTGCTGAAAACCACTGGCATTGTCAAGTGATAGGTATTTATAACTTCATACAACAGTGGCATGTCTAAGTTATGCTGTTGAAATACATCGCAGCCAGAGTGGTTCTGTTATTTGTTTTTGTGCTGAGTAGCAGCAAGAGCTTTAAGTTATTGTCCTTGAACATCCATAAAAAGGGAAAAGAAGGGATGGATAACTGTTGCTTATATTTATAGCAATTGGATGTTGAGTACTGGGGTGCAAGAAAGGCTGCTCCCAGCAATGTCAGCCAAAGTGATCCTGAGGACCACGTTCCCTTCAAATATGCTGATGGTGGATGTCTATTTGAATTGAGAAATGAAGGTTTTGGGCTTGCATGAACGAACTGATCATGCCAGGGATATTTTTGGCCCCAGCTGGCTAAAGTTTGATGAGCTAAGATACGAGCACGCTCGAAAATGTGGAACCAACACAAAAATAATGAGTAAGCCCTTTGAAATTACTGAGCAGAAGCACAAACCAGGAAACAATCCATCTTTAATGCACCATCTTTAAGGCACATGCAGAGTTTGCACTCAGATTTTCCTTACACTTTTCCAGTCAAGGCCTTGTGGAGATTCATTCTCCACCAGGCTCAGTGTTCTGACCACACACTCACAACCTGCTGGGACAACCCAGAGAGTGCAGGACAGGAAACCATCAGGCTGTGGTCTCTCCTCATGGATTTTGCAGCTTATAGAAGTCCACAAAAAAATGTCCTCTTTCAGGGACTGGGGGAGGGCAGGAAAGCCAGAGTATGAGAAACTGTATGTGTAAAGAGTATGTGGCAAAACAAAGCTGGAGGCAACATGGATCAGGTGGTAGGAGAGCCTTAGAAGAGGAGCTTCCTAACAAGACTCTTTCACCCCTCTGTGTCCAGGGTCAGCTATTCATGCCTCATCTTCCCATGATCCCAAAGTCTGGATTCCATGACAGTGTTACTGCTTTGGTGAACCAGACTGGTGGGGCAGGGGAGTCCTGCCAGACCTTCTTCTGTCTGCAGCGAGACAAGAGGGGTAAGGAGAGCTGGGATGATGGACAGAGGACACAATGCAATAGCAGGGGATAACATGAGGATCTGCCTCAAAGAAAAGGAGACATTCCTTCCCTTTTGAGGAATAGAAACAAGAGAATTTGTTCCTCTCAACACTGCACATCCTTGGAGGAAACCTGAGGTAGACATGTTCATCTCGTCCAGAGTGCATTTGCCCTTGTACTCACTGAGTATTTTATTGCTCAGCCTTATCCACTCATTCTCCCCCAGTTTGTTGTGATTTTGGGTAGTTTTGGGCAGACTGGGTCATCACCCTTATGCTGAAGGGGAAACCTCCCCAGCTCAGGTGAGGCACCTGCTGCTATTTCCCTGCAGCTGTGGCGTGGACTAGGGACTGTGTAAGAGAGGGCATATGGATTTTGGATGAAATGAGGCAGGGTATTTTCTTAAACAGCTTTAAAACCCATCAGTGATTTGATTTGATTTGCTTCCTGAGAATGGTTTAGCTCAACAAACAATTGCAAGCTCCACAGTGGCAAGGTAAAATGGAAAGCCTATGGGCATTAATTATATATATAGATATTAAAAAAGAAGCTACTGCTTAATTATTGTTTGCAAATCTCGGTATTTAAATTGACTTATTTGCAAATGTCTGTTTAGAAATTGACTTTGTAATTATAAAGTCGGTGCAGGCATATCACAGGCCCTGGAGGGGTCTCTAACGAGGAATGATAATGTACCAGGCAAAGTGAACTATCCTGAGCTGCATTTTAATAACCAAGAGGTGCTTGGAAGAGGGAGCAGAGGGTCCACGAGAAATCCCAGCACCAACAAAAGAAGAAGCAAGAGGCAGAGGAGAGAGAGCTGGCTCCACAGAGCAGAGGGCCAAGGTGTTTGAGAAGGGGCTTCAGGGAACCACAGCTCTTCTTGCAAGAGGGGTGAGCTGGCAGCAGGCTGGGTTTCAGCTCTGGAATGTGAATGAGGCTGGCTGCTGGCAGGGAACAGCGGCTGCAGCACAGCCCTGCTCCCTTCCAGAGGAAAAGACTGTTCAGCACAGACCCAGCCATCCCTTCTCCACCTGCACTCCCCGCAGCTGATGCTGTGGACTCAGGGTGATTATCCCTCAGCTCCCTGGTGGGCACATTTGCATGGCTCACACTGCCATTCGCCAAGATACTCGTAATTAAGGTGATTCCCAAAACTTACAGAGCTTTTCTGGACTTGAGGCAGTGCTCACCAAACTCTGTGGCTGAGGGTTGTTTACACAAGGGTGTGGAGAACATGTATGGCTGTGCTCTGTCATGTGAAGCAGGGGATCTCTAGTGAGATACAAGGTTTTTTGGGTCAAGAGTGTCATATTTTACCAGATCCCAAATCCTTGTCTAGCCCAAAGAAATAACTCTTAATATTTAACTTCAGCACATGTCCAAGAGGTGCAGTTACACCAAGGTTGATACAAGACTGTACTACCTTCTTCTCTCCGTCATTCTTGACAACAACACTGCTTGGTCTCCAGATCCACTGGTCTGGGGCATTTCTGCTTCATGGACCATTCACTATTAACTTTAAAACCAGCCACTGGCCAGTGATTTCTTGCCATAGTTCATTAACTAAGAGGGAACAAAACTTGGCTGCTAAACGGCACATTAGCAAGATCAACAGCTGGCAGGGTGAAAAATAATAACAAAAAAAAAATTATCATAGGAAAAAGCTCCAGGTTTCTGACTCATCTGCTATGCACAGTCATGTTATCCCTTATTCGTGAGCATTCAGATGGCGCCAGTATATTCATGAAAATGTGGCAGCTTAAGACAAGGTCTGAAAGTTAAATAGGATCCAGCATCCTACTGGACCAGAATAATATTAGTCTTTTGAATGAAATTATGAGTGGAAGTGTGGTCCTTGAGAAATCAGAGGCAAACACCCAGACATATATTTTTTTTTACACCACTGTGAAGGCAAAGAAACTCTGTGAATTAAGCCAGACTGCTTCCCTGGCCAGCAGAGCTGTGGCAGTGTCAAAGAACAGCTCTGATGGACTCAACACCCTCCTGATGTGTCTCTAAATGCTGAAGAGCTGCTCAGTTTTTACTGTCTGTTCCACTGAGCAGCTCATGACTGTTAAATACAGCACAAATTCTGCTTGGAGCAGCAGTATCTGCCTTGTTTGGGAGAGATAAGAAATCCCACCCATTAAAACCACTGACATGGAAGATCCAAAGTCCTTTATGTCTGCTTGAGCTGGCCAGGAGGAAGATCTCTCCCATCTGGGAGCCAGGTAGTCGTGTTAGGACAGCTGTAAACACCAAATCTCCATGGAGGGATCTGTTCATAGGCACAGTTGCATCAGCCTGTGTGGGGAAAGCAGCCTGGGCAATGACACTGGGATTTTCTGCCTGTCCTGCTCACTACTCCAATGCATTTGTCATTAAGTCAGTGAGGAAGGAAAAGAGGAAAAGGGGAAGAATGAAAAAAAGAGAGAAAGGGAGAGGAAGAGGAGAGGGAGCGGACAGGATAGGAGGGGAGAAGCAGCTTGAGTCAAAAGAGAAAAGAACCCTTCCAAGCAGCTTGATTAGATTTGAAATTGAAACATAAGCTGTTTGTCTCATTAGTTTGAAAAAAAATGTGCATTGCATCTCAGTATCAGCTTCTCTGTTGTCCTCAGAAGATCTTTGTGCTGGGATGAGGTGTGTGCAGCCACAGCAGCTTTTCCAGGCAGCACCGTGTGAGCCTCACATGTTCCTTCTCAGGCGGGTTCTGCCCACAGATCTGTAGCATCTCATTTACTTTTATTTTCCCCATAATCCTTTAATTCAAGGGTTGTGTTAGGACAATAATTGTTCAAACAAGAAGCATATTACATCTCATATTCCTGCATTAATTAAAACCGTCCAAAATCTCACAAAGTTTGTCACTGATTCAGAGCAAATGGGACCTGCAGATAATTAATGACTCTCAATAACAGTTCTTTAAAAAAATGGTTTCTGGCAGCAGTCAGCACATACTGGATAGATTTCTATTTTATAAACCTGTTCAGTTCTTAAAGACACAAGAAATAGTGAAAGCATGCTGTTCTTTTCAATATTAATGAGGCCATTATTTATTTGGAAAAGAGGTTTTTTGTGTCAGATATTTTCATGTCATCTGAGAATTCCACCCTTAAGTCACTTAATAGTTTATTAAGAGACATTTGTGATGGCTAATTATTTATTACAAATTCAGAATCTGTTTACTAAGATAGCTTTAGTTCTGTTAATTAATCAGATTACCTTTTAGATCCCAAACTCATGATGCCTGCGCTGACCCTGTCATGAAACACAACATTTGTGAAACACTGTGTGTGGTGCGTTCTCCTTTTTGGGTGGTTTGAGTCCTGCCTAAGGAATATGAGTGTTCTGTGCCTCACTGTGGGCATATCACTAAGCCCCATTTCAACTAACAGCTCCTAATAGCAAACACTAATGAAGGGCTTGATTTTACCTTGAGGAGCAATGGAGCTGCAGGCTCACTCTGCCCTGGCACAGATTGGTACCAGCCCAAATCAGCGGTGACAAGTTGTGACACTGCGTGGCCATAGCCTGAGCCAGCCAGGTGGTGAGAAAAGGCAGCCTAGAGCTCAGCTCAGGCACCTCCTGGAGCTCAAGTCCACCTAAAAGAGCTGAAGGAAGGCTGAGCCAGGGGCCTGATGGTTCCCTTGGTCCTCTGATTAAAGGAAGAATGTTTTTTTTTCCTAGGAATTTATTCACAAGTTCAAATCACAAGGAGCAGCAGAGGGGGAAGGCCCAGATCTCTGCTCTGGGACAGGGACAGGAGCCAGGGCACGGCTGGAGCTGGGCCAGGGCAGCTCAGGCTGGAGAGCAGGAAAGGTTCTTCCCCCAGAGGTGCTGGCACTGCCCAGGCTGCCCAGGGAATGGGCACGGCCCCGAGGCTGCCAGAGCTCCAGGAGCCTTTGGCCAGCGCTGCCAGGGATGCCCAGGGTGGGATTTTGGGGGGGTCTGGGCAGGGACAGGAGCTGGTCTGAGTGATCCCTGTGCATGCCTTCTATGATTCCATGAAATTCCAACCCTTCTCCCTCCACACAGCCATTTCCCACATGCTTTTAGCCTATTTTAAACTTCTATATCCAGGCTCAGCGCCTTGCCTTGATGTCCCAGCTCCTCCTCTCAGCTTGCTCTGAGCCCCAGAGCAGGCACTGTCCCCACTCAGCCATGGCTGTGGCTGCCAGGACACAGTGAGGGTGGGGGGACACTCCAGGTCCACCTGGCAGAGACCCCCAGCCTGTTTTGACAGAGCCTTTGGGACCTCCTGGCTCTGTGCTCCACCTGCAGTGGGGTGTGTTGGATGTCTGCAGCCAGCACTGGCAGAAAGGACGAGAAGTTTGGAGGACATTATCCTGTGCCCCCAGCACCCACAGACCCCCCAGCCTTCATCCCCTTCAGTGGCTGACCTTGAGGAGAGCACCTTGGGCTCTCTGTGTGGAGACAGCACCACGCCTAATGAAAATCCATACTGAGAGGGTATGCAAAGATCAGACTTGATTAATTCTTTCCAGAGGTACCTTCACAATGTCAACATTGATCTGCTTCCTAGACGCACAGTTTTCTCTTGGCTGACAACCATATGCCAGTCAGAGCTCTGCTGTACTGTAAATTTAAACAGATATGGAGATAGGATCATTAAAATACCCTGAGAATACACAGCAAGTCATTGTTTTGCTGCTGGTGCCGAGAAAAATCTCACAGTAGCACTGAAGAAATAAATGCTCTGGGCCAGTCTTATGGCAAGGAAGTTAATCCAACAATGAAATTGGATGAAATGCCTGAGGATAGGAACCAGGATGTGGGTGTCTTGTGCTGTCTATGCTAAAAACTTGCTGCTTTATAAGGGACAGATGCATTTTATTTCCAGCCTGGTCTCTACAAGTGGTGCCTCCCTCCCAGAGCGCCTGCGTTTCAGGCTGCCCTCGGATGTTTTTCCATTAGAGATAGTTTAGGGATAAATCATTTTGTCCTGCCAGAAGGCAGCAAGCTCCACCACCATCTGTCTTCCTACATATGCAGCAGGACCTTTTGGATTCAGACTGTGTTTCCACAAGTCTGGAGTCCTGTAGATACACCGGCTTTTGATTCATGCAACTGAGACATCCAGATTGACTTCTGACAGACTTCACCTGAATCTGGGGATGGCTTTAGCCCCAGAGCCCATCAGCTGTTAATTTTCTAATTGAATTCAGGTGCAACCAATCTTTGCTAATGGACAGGTTATCTTTCATTATGAAAACAGAAGACTGAACTCTGAGGAGGTCTAGTTGGCATCTCCAACTGGAGATTTTTATTAGTAGTATTAATTTATTTTATTAATAATATGTCTAATATTATTGTCATTATTATTAATAGTGACTACTATTATTAATCAAATACACAAGTCAGAGCTATGTCATTTTGATGTCCTTTTCAAGGCCAGTTTCACCATTACTTAGATGTCTTCCTGTTTCTTTTTGTTCATCTTCTCTTCTGTTTGGTTTAAATTTAAGTAAAATTAAACTATAAAATGTAAAAAAAAAAAAAAAAATAGAGACTTCCAAATTAAAAAAAAAAAAAAGAAAGAAAGATAAATAGAAAATAAATACATAGTTTTTTTTCTCCGGGGCTCAAACTTTGAAATCAAAGCTTGTAAATAATTACCAGATGACAAGGACAATACATGCACCGAAGATATATCGATGGCTCTGCTGTCCTAAAGGTCACAAGCACACATGAAAGATCTCCTTGCCAGGGTGAGGTGCCCAAGAAAAATATGTTGAGAATTACTCACCTTTCAAAGAAGTTGCAGACAAATGAGAACGGCCTTTCAAAGGGGCAGCAGGATTGGAACCAGATGCCTTCCCTAAAACGCCTCTAAAAGGCAAATTAAACCAGCAGTTCAGCAGCATTTTGCCACCCATCATGCTGGCATTTCTAGAGAGGGAGGTTGAAAGCAATCCATACGGAGCTGTCTGTGCAGAACTCGAGCCCTTCCCACGTGCTGATCTATTCCATCCCCTCCTCGTGCCTCACCTGTGCCTCCTGCATCTCCCAGGCAGGAATTAAACAACACGTGCACGTCTCCGAGCCTTCTGCTCCAGCTGGAAACTGCTCTGACTCCCACAAACACAAACACATCACAAAAGTACCTAACCTCATCTTGGGAGCAGGAGTGGAAGAGTTATGAGAACAAGTTTAAAGGAAAAGAAAGGGGGAGAGAGAGAGAGACACAGAGAGATTTTATTGCTCAAGGGGAAAAAAAAAGAGATTATAATTGAACTGCAGAAAATTCTCCACATCACGGGTAATGATGCTAGGTTACCTCTCTTTATCTGTGCAATAGAGATTAGCAGACGGGGTCATAAAGGGAAATTAAAGTCAAATAAATTCTGGGCCAGCACTTGGTAAGTACTGATTTCCTACCATTTAGAAAAGGGAACATCAAATGAAGTGGCACAGCATAAGGCAGCAGCCAGTGGAGAGAGCCACGCTGCCAAAAACGTGGAGCTGAGCAGGGCCAGCCCCCTCCCCTGCCACAGCCTGCCCCAGCAGCAGGGATGCTCCGAGGGGATCCTGTCACTCTCAAGGCCTGAACCCTTCAGCAGCTGGGGTCTCAAACAAGGCAGACATCAGGAGCAGCTCTGGAGATGTGAGATGTTATCTCCCCACTGGTTTTTATTGCCCCTGCCCTGCTGGTTCCCACTTTACCCTGCAAGATGGAGGAATGTACAGCATCCATGTGCTGTGACAACTTCCTTGAGGAACTGGAGACTTCACCACAGTGCCTCTCCCTGCCCACACCCCACACACCCACCCTTCCTCCGGCAGCTTGCTCTGAGCCCCAGAGCAGGCACTGTCCCCACTCAGCCATGGCTGTGACTGCCAGGACACAGTGAGGGTGGGGGGACACTCCAGGTCCACCTGGAAGAGACCCCCAGCCTGTTTTGACAGAGCCTTTGGGACCACAAGTTCTGCTCCTGGCTCTGTGCTCCACCTTTGCAATGGGGTGTGTTGGATGTCTGCCAGCACTGGCAGAAAGGATGAGAAGTTTGGAGGACATTATCCTAATATTTCCCAATCCAAGACCCCTTCTCTAAAATTGCTGGGGAAAAAAAAATATCTCTGGAAATTAGTTTTCTGAAGGTATCTCAGAAACTGAGTAAATAAAACATCTGGGAGAAAAACAATCAAGAAAACAAACCAAAGCAGGCATTACTACAAATCACTTTGGATCTGTTCAAAGCTCTTTCCTGCTCCTTTTAGGAGTGACTATTGCTTGTTACAAATAGTTTTTCTTTGCCTTTCTTAAGTAACATTTACTGACCTTCACAAAAATATTGCAGCATTGCTGGCCAGTAAAATATTCAGAGAACATTCTGGAGGAAAGGCAATGTCTATATTGAGGTATCTTTATTCTTCTCTTGAAGTGTCAAATTAAATCAGTGTTCACCTTCCCCTCGCCAGGTTGGGCAGTACATGAAGAAGAGGAAGAGGGTTTGGCTGTCAGAAGCTGTCAGCTGGTGAGAGAGCTGGACAGCCCAGCCCAACCTGTGCAGTGCCTGTTATTTTGATGGTGAACTGGACCTTGCATCTCCCCAGCAGTGCTCGGGGCAGTTGAGCACAAAACGGGCTTGGCAGCTGATAGCAAGGGAAGATTTGCAGCCAGCAGCCTCATGCTTATTCCTCAGAGCTGGGACAGTTCTGTTCTTCGGGGAGTTCAGACTTTCTCTGCAGTGAAAAGAGCCTTGTTAGGTTTAAGTGAGACAAGGAAATTGGTTTTGCAAGAGAGGACTGGGACAACTGCAGGAAAAAACCCGGGGGTGTGGGCAGCAAAGATGGACAGAGATCAGAGAGAGGCAGAAGCTCATCTGCACTCATCACCACTCACCCCTTCCAAAAGAACGTGTTCCCAGCCATTCATCCCTTCACTCCCTCCCTCTCCCCCTCTCCAGATTCTCTCTTGCCTTACTTGATGCTGTTTGAAATCAAGCACTTGGTTTACCCTTCTCAAGCGGAGCTGATCTCTCCCAGCATGACTCTGACTGCAGCGGGAGGCGCAGCGGGACGCTGGATATGGAAACCTGGCATTAGTATCACTTTCAGATGACAGCAGATCAGAGAGCTGGACCTAGGAGCGAATTAATATAGGGCTAGGATTCACTTGGAGGGTTTGCTGCTGTCATACTCCTCTGAAGATGTGAGAGAGAATTAATGCGAGGGGCTGGGATTCTCTCGTGTGCTGCAGTGGCTGCCTGGCATCCTCAGGGAGCTCTGGGACCTGGGCTGAGTGAACACAGGGGTGGCTTTGAGAGCCAGCAGGTATCCCAGAGAGCAGGAGGGAGGGTCACCTAGCAAGGTCACAGCTCACTTATGACCTCTCTGATCCCAAATCCACCAGTTCAGGTGACTGCGGGTTGATTTAACCCAAAATAAACAAGCAGTGGGCAGGGGTCATCTTGCTCTGGCATTTCACACTCTTCCCAGGGGACTGATGCCAAAGGGGAAAACCACAGCAATCTGCAGTTAACCAGGCAGCCATGGAACAAGGCCCACTCTGATCCACCTTTAAATGTCTTTGGATAAAGGGAGGAGCTGATCACAATGGCCCCCTAAGGCAAGGACAGAGCAGGTTTCTCCAAGGAGGCAGAATTGCAACTGAACTTCCCAGTTCTGGGAACCAGAAATTGGCTTCATGTGCAGGAGCTGCTGATTATCCAACAGCAGAGCTTCGCCCATAGACTCTTATCCCTGAAATAAAACAGTGTCTGGTGTCCTTAAACAATTTCTCTCACCCTTGGGATCACAGTGGAATCACACCTGGAGATTTCCTGGTTTTGTTTTCTGTGGCCCACCAAGCACTTCCCCTCTCTGGGGAACTTTTTTGCCCAACAGCAAGTTGGGCACATTCTCAAGGACTCATGCATTGTTGTCTTTGTAGCCAATAGAAAAGGGTGCAGAAAAGATGGAGAGAAAGATCTGTCATTGCAATGGAAAGTGACCCACATTTTGGGGAGGTTAATGGTTATTTCAAACAATACATGCCTGAGCCAGTGGCTCTGCAGGACAGGAGGCAAAGGGAGGATTTGCTCCCTCTTTTCAGCGGGAGAAAGAGGTTTGGAGCCTGGAGCATAAACACAGCTGAGAATTCTGAAAATAGACAATATCCTTCAAATGCAGCCTAGGGATGGGATAAAATCACTGCATACACCAATTTCTCTGGAAGAGAAAACAACCCAGACCAAAAGAGAGAGGAAGTAGGGCCTTGGAAGCCAAATAAAACAGAACAATGGGAAAGTGAGCACTGCAGGAAACAGCAAGCAGCACACTGAGGAGCAGCATATGCTGGAGGAGCCCTCGCTGGGGACACAGGATGGGCAGGCAGGAGGGTGGCCAGGCAAAAACCAGCCCCTTCCAAGCAGCACATGCCAGGCCAAGCTCAGAGCAGCTCAGCTCCGGTGAGCTCAGCACAACCGTGCCAGGGATGAAAATATCCCTGTGCTCCAAACAAAATCCCTTCCTTCCACCACCAACAGCACCTGGCAGGGAGCAGCAGGAGAGGGGCTAATTCTGGAGCAGATATTTGGGTCACGAATCTGGTGTGGCAAAGGTGGGTGTGTGTCTCTCAGTGCCCCCGCAAGGAGCAGGGAGGGGGCTCGGCTCTGCACAGGCACTAGCTGGGGAATGGCACTGTTATAAATGAAAATTTGTGCAGCCAAATTAAAATTAAAAAAATAAAATATTTATTTTGCAATCAAATTCTATCTAGCCAGCCACAAGGAAAGAACAGAGCCGAGCCTGGGGTCGGCCCTGGGTGTGCAACAAGGAGTCAGCCTCAGCAGAGGTTTTCCTCTGTGCCCACACACCTCCAGCCTGGCACAAGCGGTTTTTATAGGGAAAATTCCACCTGAGGCCAAGATTTCAGCAATCAGTCTTTTCTTCCATTCAGAGTCCATAGGTTAATGAGATTTTCTTTTTTGGTGATGAGGAAGAACAATTCAGTGTCAGGAGTTGGTGAATCCCTTGATGAAGTTTACGGGAACGCTGCATTCCCATGGATCTGCCCGAGGATTTCCATGAGATCCATCCCGGGTCGTTCACGCCATGATCAGCACCTGGGGTCCCCGGATCTCTCCAGCCATGGCCCATCCCCATCTCCTGGCCAGCCACATCCTTTTACCTGTAAATCGGGTTTCAACATACACCAGGTTTTGCGCAAAGGTGGGGGGGCCTCTAATACAAACAAGCATAATCTAACAAGTATCTAATATTGCTGAAGACCACCCTGGGTCAGGGGTGGCTCCATGTGCTGGAAAAGTCTCTCCTCAAGCCCGAGCTTCCAAAGAAAGGCTCAGCAGTCTCTGTTGTTTGGTCTCAAGGCAGTTTATTGCGAGTTATCTAAAAGATTTTCTTCTGGGGCTGCTGTGGTTTGCTCACAGCTCAGGCAGAGGCACACACACACCCTGACATCCTCTCTGACCCCGACTGCTTCTTCTCTCCCCACCCAGGGCTGCTGCTGTCTTTTATATGTACATTACGTGTGACATGGTTACAGTTTTTCCCAATGCCTATTACCTATATTAAATGGTGATTTTCTATCTTTTATATGGTACATTATGTGTGACATGGTTACAGTTTTCCCCAATGCCTATTACCTATATTAAATGGTGCTTTTCTACTCTAAACCAATCTGTGAGTGCCAACATCACCAAGAACATGGAGGTAAGGAAGAAGAAAGGGAGGACAGGGCAGGCCCAGATCCCTCCATCTTAAAACCTCTGACCCCCATGTACAAAACCAAAACCCCCCTGTACAGCACTCAAAAATTCTTCCCTTTACTTTATAACTACTTCTACTATAATATCTAAACTTTTGTGATTTCTTGTTCTTCCTGCAAGGTTGGTAAATCATTCCATGGTTCAAACCCAAAATCACAGCTGTTTGCAGCTGCCTGCCAGGGTCTCAAATGCTTCTGACCAGGGCCTGGAACCTCCAAAAATGTCTGAGGGACATTTTGAGTTCTGACATAATATTACATATTTCATACAAGGAATGGCATGAATTATGTTTGCTACCCATAACAGCACAGAGCTGCTGAGCTGGGATCAGGGCTGTGTGCTCAGCTCAGCCAGCCCCGAGCACTGCGGCTCTTTCGAGGTGTTTATTACTCTGTGACTTCCCAAGTGCCCTGGGTGAGCTCTGTGATGCTTATATCCCCAACTCTGCTCTGTTTATTCTAGATAATAAGTTTTGCACCTTTAGGACTGGTTCTGAGAGCGAAGTGGGGGAAGAAGCTCAGTTTGTTTTCAGAAAATGCACCCACCCCTCCACATTCCTGCTCCTGGACTGTGCTGTCTGTGGATGGACAGACAGCAGGACAGAAATCTCCCTTGCTTTTAGTTAGTTTTTTCTGAGACAGAGAAGTTCCCTACAGTGTGGGTTTTGTTTTCCTTAGACCTGTTTAAACCTGCTCTGGACTGAACACCCAGAGGAGCACTGGCAGCTCTCAGCTACAGCTCACAAGGCCATGCTTGGGCTGTGGCATTTCCAGAGCCAGAGGGACTGATAAGAGACTGATAAGGGACTGATAAGAGACCGAATGAGCTGAGCTACAGCCCACCAAGGGGACTTTCTGAGTTTGTCATCTCTTCAGAACAGCAAGAGGTTTTATTTAATATTGTTCTCTTTTTTTGTGCTGGTGAATGCTTTGCCTGTTAAATAAACAATTTTCCCCACTTTTTGTCCAAGGAAATATTTTTCTCAAACCAGCTGGGGGAGGAGCCATTGAATTTATTTTTCTAGAGGAAACTCTTTAAAGGTTTTTCTCCACAAATTTCCCTAAACCAGGACACCAAGGAAACAGGACAGTAAGGAGTCAGTCCATTGTGGGAGAGCTGGAGACAGTTTTTAGAATCAGAATCACTGCTGAGGCTGTGCTGGCAGTGGGCTCGGTTTGGGAGCAGGGCTGGGCCAGGCCAATGCTCTGCTGTGGCCAGATTTGTGTTGCTGTCTGGAACACCCTGACAAATGTTGTGCACAACTCTGTGCATTTTATATTCAAGTTTTAATTTAAAAGAGATTTTTTAACTATTCTATTTTTTAAATGGAAACACCGTGACCTTGTTCTCTAAAGATAACTAAGCATGATTTTTTGAAAATGAGAAATTCCATCTTCAGGCCTGAAACATTCTACTTATATTTCAGTTTCCTCTGCGGAGGGAGTTATATACAGGCAGCAACTATAGATTTGTAACTTTAGGATCCAAACTCTGCTAAGCTGTGGGACCAACAATGTAATGTAATGTAATGTAATGTAATGTAATGTAATATAATATATAAAACATTATTATTTATTATATATAAGTTATCATATATCATAAATATTATATACTATATTATATATTTTATCTATTCTATATTATATATTCTATGTTCTATTATATTATATATATAAAATAATTTTATATTATATATGTTATATGTTATATGTTATATGTTATATGTTATATGTAATATATAATATATAATATATAATATTATATTATATAATATTATATATTATATATTATATATTATATATTATGTATTATATATTATATATTATATATTATATATTATATATTATATATTATATATTATATATATATAATATTTTATGTATAATATATATAATGCATATTATTATATTATAATATAATATATATTACATATGTAATATATTCCATTATATTCTAGTAATATATTCTATATATTGTAAATAATTTATAATATATATTATAATATTTATAATGTATATAATAATGTATTATTATAACGATTATTATTAAATATTATTAATAAGCAATAAATCTTGTCTATAAATCTGTCACCCCATGGTTTTCCACCTGGAGTCTGAGATTCCTTGGAGGCCCTGCATTATTTTGCTGACGGATCCATGCGTGATAACTACAGAGATCAAGTGTGTTGTGCCCGGGCTCACATCTGCCACGCAGGGTCTGTCCCTCCCTTGGGGGAAAAATCGGGGAGCCACCAGCTGCAGGATGTGCAAAGCACTGCTGCAGGCGGGCTGGGTGTGCTCACCTTTGTGCAATATGAACGGGATGAACCCAAAGGGGCACAGGTGCACCTTGAATACCTGTGCTTACTAACTCAGCTCAAAACCCCCAACTTATTGGCACTGATTTACCTGCTCTGCCTGCCTGTGACAGCTTTCACGGAGCACAGAAAGCAGCAAGTCCCACTAGAGGGCTTGTAAAGTGCTCTGAGAAATGCTGCATTAGCAGCAAAAGCTGTCCCCAGAAATCCATCAGTGATTCATGGGGCAGAGCATTCAGTTTGGACATTTTGTCAGGTTTTCTGAGAAGCTAAATGCCTTACCATGCGTGTCTTCCCAGCCCCCATCCCTCCCCACCTCCTCCCACCCTGGCTCATCCTCCCTGGCCCCAAAATGAGGAAAATGTCATTTGTACAGGACACTTCAGTGACTCTGCTATCAATCCCTGGCAGTTTCATTTCAATATCGACCAGCTCTGTGATGATCATTGATGAGAGATTCAAGTGATGGAAGAATGAAGAGAGCAGTGCTGGGCAGATCTTCCAGCCCAGATGGCAGGAAGCCGCTTGCTGTGTCTCATCCCCATCCCATTTGCTGTTTCAGAAGGGAAATATAAAAATAAAAATAAAAAACCTTTTTATTTCCCCTGGGTTTTTTTTTTTTTTTTTTTTTTTCCCCTAGGAAAAGGCCACTGCAATTTTCCAGATTCCAGTTTGCAATCAGCATATTCTCAGTGTTGGAGGTGCAAAGCCTTTCCCTGAGAGAGAATAAAGCAAAACAAGGAAGGGCAGAGAGAACAAGGTGGGATGAATGCACCATTGACAATACAAAACCCACACAGCTGAGCTAAAGCTTGGAGGGATTTTGTCCATTTTTAAAACACAAATCTCTCCCCCAGACACCCTGCTGGTGAGGGCAATCTGGAAAGCACAGAGACAACAGGTCAAGAGTTAAACTCCCCATCTCAAAAAGCAACAGGCTACATGATCCAGGAGAAATAAACTTCCCTGAAAGCCACCTTTAAGAGAAATAAAACAGAGACTGCAGCAACACAGCCACTTCTTCCTCACTCCATTTTAATATCCCAGCAGCATGGACATGGTTTACATTCCTAATGCTGCTCCTCTCCAGCTGCTCAGGATGGGCTTTTAACATCCCCATCCCAAGAAACACTGCGCCCAACTTCTTTTTCATGGTGCCATCCACACTGAGGGAGAAATCTTGGGAGCCCTTGGCAGCATTTCCCCCTTGGCTGGGAGCAGCAAGGATGCCATTTGGGCAGGGCTGGGTCCTGGAGGGTGCTGCTCTCCTCCTCTGGGCTGCTGAGGCCACTGTGAGGTGAACCTTGCAGTGAGGGATCTTGGAACCCAAATGTGAGCTCCCCTTGATGCCTTTTTTGGGGCTACCTGAAAAAGGCCAGACAAAATTAAGGGAATAAGAATCAGTTCTATTTATTGAAGGGCTTTCAGGTACATTTCAGGCAGATGAAGACCTCCCCACAGGGGCTACACCCAAAAATGGATGTCAGGTTTTCACATTTTTATACATACAGTTCATTTGCATATTGGGGATTAATCTATCTGCCAATTACAGCTTCAGGTAATGAAGTAATTTACCCCAAATTTTCTCCCCCCTCTCACTTTTGTTACCGTCTTTCAGGCCCTGAGGCAGTGAGGGGTCCGTGATTGCCAGGCCTGGAGAGGAATTGCTGTGTCTGCCCAAAATGGGAAAGCAGCAGCTCACATTGTATATGGACTTAAGAGCTATACAGAATAAGATATTATATATATAAATAAATATATAAGAATTGCAGGATTACAAATATATGAAAAATATAAAAGCTAAAATCCTAAGGCATCCTTCCCAGAGCTAAAAGTCACTCCAGGAGTGGGTGAACAAGAAAATGGGGAGGTTTTATGCAGTTACACACACGCGTACACCTTGAGCTCCTCAAGGCTGCTCTCAGAAATGGCTCTGAAATGTCTCCTAAATAGGAGCAGAGTAATTGGAAGGTATAGTCTAATAGCTGCAGCTATAATAACACCCCCTCCTCCCCACTTTCCTCTTTAGGGGTGATCTGCCAAAATGAGAAACAAAATTACTGTGTCTGTTCAGCAAATTCTTACTGACAAAATCTTTAAGAGTTGACAAGAGTAATACACTGAAAATTAGTTTACAAGTGTTTCAAGTTTCAAAAAATCAATCAAAATCAAATTAAGTTCTGAAGACACTGTCTGTAGAGTTTAAGGAAAATAGAGATCAGCTGCAGCAATGTGAGATGAGGGGCACAACTTCTGAGCAGGAGACTTGGATCCGCTCTGCCCCCTCTTCTGGTTTAGGGTAGGGAGCCACAGCAGCCACGAGGGTTTGCT
The DNA here is from genome assembly GCF_050655825.1 of Lonchura striata. NCBI lineage: Eukaryota > Metazoa > Chordata > Aves > Passeriformes > Estrildidae > Lonchura > Lonchura striata. The sequence continues at coordinate 4,830,835 of NC_140719.1, read as the reverse complement.
CTGGATATTCTGGTGAGTGTTGGTGCTAGCAAGAGGAAACCCAGCCTAGGTAATCCACAGCAGAGTCCCCAGTGTGGCACTTCCCACCCTAAATCTATGTGCTAACCAGTGAGCCATAAACTGGGGGTTACAGATACAGAGATGGTGTTCTCTCCTGCTTCCTGACTGTTTCTTGCATTCTTGCATTTCTTACATACATTCCCAATGACAGAAAGAGAAAAAAAATAAATTAAAGCTCATAAAAATTGTCATCAAAGAGGAAAATCAGTTTATAAAACAGATCTGTTGCAGAAGCTGGCAGAGCCAAGCCTAAAGCAGGGGCAAGGACAGAGTTCAAGTCCATTTAGCACTGAAACCTCTTCATGATTCCTTTTTGGCTCCATGATCTCAAATAACTGAAGCCTTTGCTGGCCTTGGTGTCAGTGAAGAAGCCTGGAACTCAATGTCTTCTTGAGAATTTGTTTAAAAAAAAATGGTGTGAGAGTTTGTGGTGTTCCTGAGCGAGCAGAGCCTTTCTGGGGAAGCAGGAGCGGGGCTTGCTCGGATGTGTTGTCTTTGTTGCCCTTCATCCATATGGTACCCTGACCCCATCCTGGCCCAGCAGATCCAAGAGCTGGTGACCTACAAATCCTCAGCCATCTGCTTTGCAAATTCAGCCTCCACCCAGCCCTCCTGCCTTGCTGTTTCAGCACTCACTCACAGTCAATGGGCTTACTTTAGGTTTGCAATTATGTCTTACTTAATTATAATCCTCCTTGGGGTCCTAGAGGCCCTGGAAATTTTCCCCCACTCTGTCTTTTCCCATAACTGTGAGTCAACAGTTCAATTATAGTCTCTTTATACAGGCATGAGAATTTGTTTCTTGGGCAAAGTTCCTTGATAAGATGATATGCTACATAAATGTCTCTAGCAAAACACATTTCACAGTGAATTTATCTCTGCACAACTTCCCCGCCTTATAGCACCTTATCATTCTAAGACGTCTCAAGGCACTTTCCAAAAGGTGTGCAATAATAATACTTCACAGTTAGACACAGCCTTTCATGGGCATATCTCAGGGCTGTGTGCAGGGAAGCACTCAGCTCCGTCAAAGAGCTGGGAGCACCGAGGCCAGGGATGTGGGAGAGAACTGCCCGAAGGAATAAGGGATGTGTAGGGTTTGTGCAGGACACCAGAAAGCCTCTCCTCTGCTCCTAAAGTTCACACAAGTTCCACCAGTGTTGGGAGCCAGCCATGAGGAGAGGAAATACATCCTTGTCCTGTGACCATGGGATGGGGACTCAGCTCCCTGTCCACCTCATTTATCCTACACCCAACACGTGTGTGCTAGGCGAGGAATAAAAACCTCCCAAGCTGCAAGTGGCAGAAGGCTTGTGATCTGCTTTGTGTCTATTCCTGAAATGAAGATAGTTGCTCTCTGCCCAGGATCCTGGTCTGGAGCAGAGCTGTGTAAAGACCCTGTTTTCTCTGGGGACAAAGCTCAGGGCACTGCTGGGATTTCCTGAGAGAGGAATCCAGATCCAATTCCTGGCCCTGGGCATTCCCTTTCCCACCACATATCCCCCCACCTTGTGTTGAGCTGTCTCCCATCGTCCCAGTGTCCTTGTCCCAGTCCTGCCTGTCACCTTCCTCCTCATTCCATCACGTTCAGCAACCTCTCCTGTCCCTCCTCCCTCCCAGCCCAGCTTATATCATAAAAAAAATCACTTTGGCACCTTCCCTGTCAGCAAGCAGCTGTTTATCTGCTATATCATTGAAAAGATCTCCAAAGCCAGGCTTGGAAAACAGCCCTTTATTTATTTGATGCAGGATCATCTGAAAGGAGGATGAGAAGCAGTGAGAATATGTTTTGCTTGTACAGATCAATATGAGTTTAACCTTCCCCCACAGCAGGGCTGCCTGCCCACCCCCTTAGCTCACGTATTTCTCCCTTCTCCCCGCTTTGCTCCCCATTCCTGCATCCCAGTGTTTCCAGCACTCCTGGCACATGGACCTCTCACTCCCATGTGCATCAGGGCTGCATTTCTGCCATGCCAGAGCACATCTTTTTGGTCCAAGGAAGGTTTCCTTGTCAGCCAACTCACAGACTCTTCCACCCCACAGATGTCAGATCTTTTTAGTCTCCTCCTTGCTCCACTTCCTTACAGCTCCCACGCTGTACCCCACACAGAGCTCCTCTTCCAGCTGTTGGGAGTCAGTACATGAATTTTCCATCTCTTAAGGAACAATCATCTCCTTCTCTCATGCCCCCTTCACCTCTGCCAGTGGCAGATTTACTCCTGCTTGGCTTCCTGGCAGCTGCTGCAGCTGCAGCCCTGAGCAGGGGTCCAGCACCTTCCTGTCCCTTTCTCCCTGTGCTGCATTCCCAGGGGATCAGAAACAGGGAGGGGAAGGGGTTTGTGTCCTGTGGTGCAGCTCGGAAGGCCCAGGGGCACTCTAAGAGCCACCTTGACACCAGATCAGTATTACATTTTATACAGAGGGAAACTGAGGAACATTTTGGTGGGAGGACATGCCCACGGTGCAGCAGGTCACTTCCTCCTGGCTCACACCTCACAGATGTCTTTGCTAACAAGGCAGAAATCTGAGCAGGGTGAACACGAGGGTGGCCCATGCTGCTCTCACCTGACAGGCTCAGATCAACCACCACCTCCTGGGCTTAGCCAGCCACAGGAACCAGTGCCAAATTCATTTTTATAGAAAAAAATGAAAAACCTGAGTCTCTTCTCAGCTCAAAATCCAGCAGCAAAGCCCATCCTGCTATTCACACACAGAGACAGAGAAGCACTTCTCTCTTCTCAGGAGATGGAGGGGAGCAGGCAGGTTGTCACTATAATAGCAGGAAAGACACCCACCACTGTGCTAAATGATATATTTATATGTACCACGTAACGGGAGACTGTTCCTGTTCCCAAAGCACTGAGGGAGAAATGCCAGTGCCTTCTCCAAGGTCACAGGATCCTGTTTTCAGGATTTCATCCTGGTTTCAGACAGCAAAGAGAAAGATCCACTCCCTGTTCCTCTCCACCTCCTTCTTCACAAGGAATGCGCTTAGCCAGGCTCTGGACCCAGTGGGTACTGTGTGCACACTCAGGAGATGATATTTATTCAGACAGACAGAGAGGGAGAGTGACCAATCCATAATCCTGGTCCTTCATCCCCCACCCAGGGCCCTCATCCTGCAAGAAAGGAGCTGAGAAAGCATCCCTGCAAAGTTAGCAAAGGAACAAGAGGGCTTCCAAGAGCCAACAGGCAGTTTAAAGTCTCACACATGCAAAAAATAAATTAAAAATACAAAAACTGGAGCTGATGTGTTCTGTCCACAGCCAGCCAAACCCAGGTGCAGTCAAAGATTAGATGCTTTTGCAAATAAAGGCAGGTAACAGGGACTAGATAAGGACAGTAAGAGGAGAATAAAGGGAGTGGGAAAAACACAGAGATGAAATGCCAGAGGGCAGAAGGGAGAGCAGCAGATGAGGCTGATGGATCCACAGCTGGGGCTGTGCAGAACCAGGGTGTGGGAGCCAGGAGCTGAAGCACCTGGGACATGCTGGTCCCCACGGGAGCACTGGGGCCTCCTGTGCATCCCAGCTGTGCTCCAGTGGGACACTCATGGCACTGCCAGCACAGCCAGGACTGCTGTGTCCTGGCCACCAATGTGAACAAGAACCACTGGTCACCCTTCCCAGGCGGCCCAGCACGAGGCCACACTGGAACTGCTGCGAACAAATGGCAAAAGCATCCAGGAGGACTGGCCTGGGGAGTATTTCTGTCCTGACCACAAAGAAATGGCCAGCAGTGTCCCTGAGCTGTGTCTGCAGCAGCTCCAGCAAGGATTACTGTGCCTTTGGAAGTCAGGCATGATCTAAGGAGCGTCCTGCTCTCCTCCATGCCCTGCCTGCTCCTCCCCTGCTGGATCTGGGCAGAGCAAACACAGCTCCTCTGCCCTGTGGAACAGCCTGGAGCCTCAGAAGCTGTGAGCCCTGCCTGAGGGCAGCTGCAGTGCCTCAGGAATTCCTGTACAGCAGGAACAGGGCAGTGGTAAAGCTGCTGTCCCTTGGAGAGACCTCATCCCTTCATGTGGGATTGTGTGGCACAGTCTGTGTCCCTGGGCTCTGTGTGGCACAGTTTGTGTCCCTGGGCTGTGTGTGGCACAGTTTGTGTCCCTGGGCTCTGTCTGGCACAGTTTGTGTCCCTGGACTGTGTGTGGCACACAGTTTGTGTCCCTGGGCTGTCTGTGGCACAGTTTGTGTCTCTGGGCTGTCTGTGGCACAGTTTGTGTCCCTGGGCTGTGTGTGGCACACAGTTTGTGTCCCTGGACTGTGTGTGGCACACAGTTTGTGTCCCTGGGCTCTGTGTGTGGCACACAGTTTGTGTCCCTAGGCTCTGTGTGGCACAGTTTGTGTCCCTGGCAGTGTCTGTGGCCCAGCCCCATCCCCAGAGGTTCCAGCTGTGAGAAGCAGGTGAGCAGCACTGGCAGCAATGAGCCAGGGAGTGCCCAGGGGTGCTGAGCAGCCACCCAAGGGAGCAGAGGGCACACAGGGCAGTGCATGAATGTGAGGGTATAAAAGGTTGGGCTAAAGAACCAAAAGGGTGGATGCTTGCAGTCCTCTGATGTTATTCTCTATGAGTTGAAGCTTTCTGAAATTTTATGGTGACACTGTGTATTGTGGCCATCTCAGCTGTGACAGGATTGTCCATGGAAAGCCATAGTGGAATATTTGGTATATCATCCCCTGTTCCCCAGGCTCTCTGTGGTGTTGTATCCCCCCTCCATCCCATCCTGCACCAAGGGGCTCTGCAGGAATAAACTGAATTTTGCTTTCCTCTGCAGAGCACTCAATGCTCTTACTTGGTTAAAATCCCATTATTACATCTAGAGGCTGGGAAAAGGCTCAGCCTGCCATTGCTTTGCAATCCCTGCCTCCCCAGGTCAGGAAAGGACAGGGACACTTGGCTGCTCCCAAGGGATTACCTTATTTCACTTTCTTGCTGCTTCACACAGTCTGGGATTTTATGTTCCAAAATCTGCTGCTGTAACTGTGTTTTGTACTGGAGGTTGTGTTTTTCTGCTGTAAGTTGGTACCACTCTTTGAGGAGCACTGCTAAAGAGTTTGCTTTCCTATATATATGTAGATATCAACTCCACAGATATAAAAACCTGGAATTTTTTCAGCCTTCAAGAACACTCATCCCAACCACCCCCTGCCCGAGGACAAGGATCCTCACGTGAACTCCTCTGAATAAAAAAGGGTGAGTGGGAAGGAAAGGAAGAGCAAAGCTGCAGCATCCTCATCCTCCCTGCCCCCTGCCTGCTCCAGGGCTTTGCTGAGTTTCCAGTGTCGTGGGGTAACCCAGGAATTCTGGTCACTGTGTGTTACAGAATCTGGCCCAGGTCTGTAAGAAATGGGCACTCAGAGCCTCACTGAGTGGGAGGCATCAGCTCCAGCCACTCATTTGCTGCAGTTAATTATTCTTGGGAGGGAAAGGGGCATGTTCAGCTTGTTTTTCTCTCTCTTTCAAATCCCTGCCATCTCAATGGGGTGCAGGAACTCAGCATGCAGTGTAATAAACCCTGGGCCTTCAGCCCAGCAAAGGGCCCCATGGGGAGACAACTTCTTAATTTCCCTGATACAGACTCCTCTTCCTTGGCAGCTATCACTTAATTCTGCTCAATTTTTGTTCTGCAACAGATTTCCTTTAAATCCCCATTGAAGGATTCAGCAGTGAGCTTAAACTGTTGGTGATGGGATTGAAAAGCTTCAGGGAGATGCAGAGACACCATCCCTGCCTTGGGTTTTGTGGGACATTGTGCTGCTTCCTCTGCATGATGCAGGCTCAGGCTGTGAGCCCTGACACTGCATCCCCCCCAGCATTCCCCCTGCGCTCAGCCACCACTGCTGGGGACTGTACTTTGTCCCTGATAGAGAAATATCCACCTCCTCCAACGATTTATCTTGTGTTTGAGCAGACTGACAATGCCCAAATCCACTATTCCTTCTCACAAATGTGGAGTCCTCCTCACTTATCAGCTTTCTTGTTAGCAACTTAATATTAGGGGCTCTGGAGAAGATTCTGAAAATCTGGAAAGATCCTGAAAACCTGGATTCTCCCAGCAAGCAGTACACTGTTCTGGCAGCTTCAGTGGAGAAAACTGCTTTCAGAGGAGGCTTAAAGCACAGTTGTGGTCATTCCTGGAAAATAAATCTTCCTTTTTGGTTTTTGAGAAGCTGATCCTGATGTCTGTGCCCCAGTAAAGAGTCTAAGTTTCTTTACAGCCTATTTGGTGGCAAGGCAAGCCCAGTAATTTGAATTTAGAGGGTGCTTCGCACAAATTGTTCTTTTCCTGGTGCTTAGCCCCAACCATAGCCTAGATGTGATAGCTCTCAGATGAGCTTGGGAAATTATATAAAATGGAAAATTATCCCTGCACCTGTCCCAGAGGACTCTGAGATTTCCAGGGACAGGGAGAGAGAAGGGTAGTGGTCACTAGCAGAATAAATGAGAAAATCTATAGGTGAATGGATTGAGTAGAGCTGCAGTGACATATGTGACGTGTTCAAGAGCAGCAGGTATTGGGGTGAGCATGACCCCAAAGCACATCCACAGCAACCTGCCCTGTCCCTGCTTTCAGCACTCAAACCTCAGTGCTCTGAAGCTGTCTGTGATCAGACACAGCTTCTCCTCTTTCTATTCACCCCTTCTCATGCCCTGGAGAAACCCACACCTCAGGGTAATCCAGGTCCTTGCTCCATAGCTGGAGTAGTGAGAAAAAGGGAGGAGGAGGGAAAAAAGTGCTCAAGGAGAGTCATTAACCACCCCAAACCTACCGAGGTGTCACCATCGTTCCAGCTCCACCTGGGCCCACACACAGCTGGAGCCAGGGGCCAATTTTCAAATTCCTTCCCTCTCCATCTTCACAGACACTTCTCCCTAGCTGGGAAAGACAGAGACCATGGGCTCGTGCAGCATTTGACAGGAGACCCAGGTTATTGATTCACAGCTCTACCTCCCTGAACTTTTCTGGAGGAAAACAGGGCTGCTTTGCATAAGGCAGGCATATGCTGCAGCTTTGGCACGAGGAGAGTCGCTTGGCATTTCCTTGCCAGACTTTTCCCACCCTCCTCTGATGCCATCTGCCTCCGTGAAACACTGAAACTCCCATCTGTCCATTTTGCTGTAAACACACAATTATCCAGGCTGCTGGGGGGGAAAAGTGGCACAGCCACATCTCGGCCAGTCACAGAGAGGGACAAGTTGGGAGGAGTGTCCCTCTCACTGTCCCACCAGGCAGCTTGCTGCAGGGAGCCATGCCTTTCGTTTTTCTCCTTCCTTCTCCCAGTGGCACACGAGCTGTGGGTGCCACCAATCCCTCTGACCATGCCCTGAGCCTCTCAGAGCATGGGGGCAGACTCGGAGCTCAGGCAGGGGCTGGTGGGGAGCTCCAGCTATCCCCAGCACCCAGGCCATGTTGTGTCGGAATCTGAGATATTGATGATTCTGAGATTGTAGAAAGTCTCTGTCTGTCAGCCCCGCTGCCAAAGCAGAAGCCATAATTGGTCTGTGCTGGTTCCAAGGTTGTTTATTCTGTTTATCTCTCACATGTTCTGCTGCCCTGCCCAGCTCTGTCCTGCAGGGCAGCGTGTAGGGCTCTGCCCTCAGTGGGATGTGACAAACATTAAATACCAGAAACTCCCTGGGCTGCATTTACAATAACGTGCCAATATCTGTCACCTACGTTGGACAGTGTGTCCCCAGCCTGAACCAACAGGAAAATGCCAACACCACAGTGAGACATGGAGGGCATGAAGAAGGAGAAAAAGGACAAGGCGCACCCAATTTCCTCCATCTTGTCCCCTTTGGACCCCTCATCTAGAATCCTAAAATTTTACTTTTGCACCCGTGCCATGCTTAATTATTAATTATTACTTCTATCAAACACTCAGTGCTTGTAATTGATCCTGTAAGATTGAAAACTCTTTTCCATGGCCAGAGATCACAGGCAGTGTCTCTGGGGGCTCTGTCCAGGGGGGTTCCTGACCCCTGCCAGGGTCCCAGACCTGCCAGGGCAGCCAGAGGGATGCCCTGGATTCCCACAGTGTTGTTGCCATCTGCTTCCCTTCCTGCTGTGCTGTGGCAGTGAGGACAAACCTGCCCTTGGTCACCCACACCCAGATCCCTGCAAAGATCCCAGAGACAGCATCCAACCCTAGAGCAAGGTCAGCACCAGGAACAGCCTTCCCTTGCCAGTTCATGTCAGCAGCAGCTCTGAGACCAGCTCTGCCTGGCTCCCACCTCTGGGTTTTTTTGCAGCAATGCCCAGATCCGGCAAGCTCAGATTCCAGAGCTGCAAGGGTTTTTTTTTTTCCTGTATTCTCCCTGGAAATCTCCCTCTCTCTGGCTGGGGGCAGCTTTCTCTGACCACAGGAGACAGCAAACTGCTGACAGCAGCCTGTGGTGTGAGCTGAGCCCTGTCAGCCCAGCTATCAGCAGTCAAAAGAGCTCCTCATCAGTGCTCTGAGATGCTCTCAACCCTTGCAGGAGCAGCAAAACCAGAATTTCCCAAGCACAGTTCATCTGCAGGATGAGCAAACAAAGGGTGACAAGTGAGGGGAAGAGAGGAGGCTGCAGACAGCCATGGGCTGAGGGATGTTTTGTGGGGTGGGAGGTGATTAGGCTTTGTTTAATTAAATCTTGGCCCCTGTGTGGTGTCTCCAGCCCAGACACCAGCTCCACCACCTGTTTGATTTAGCTGGGCAGAGGGAGGGGGCCGTGGGGTGGCGGAGGAGCTGGCAGGTGGCAACGTGTTCCCAGAGATAACACGGGCTAGTTCAGAGGTTACTAATTGGGTTTCTGCTCGCCTTTCATGGTCCATGAGGATCCAGATGAGAACATCTGGTTCAACACACACAGAGCATCCTCCTTCCCCCAGGACCTCTGCCCCTGCCCTCACCCAGACACCCTGGATCCCGAGGTGTTCTCCATCTACTCACCAGCCAGAGCCAAAGGGAGAGCAGGGAAACTGCAGGGAGGGTAGAGGGAGGCAATTAAGGAGCTCCTCATCCAGGGCAGAGCCTCAGGGCATGCCTGGGAACACCACACCACGGGTAAAGGAGGTGGCAGCAAGGCCACCTCAAAGATTAAAGTGTGTGCAGGAGGACAGATTGGTGGGTTCTGGCTCCAGCAGAGCCAGAGGAGCCCCACACAGAGTGCCCCACATCTCCCTTTGGTGGCTGCCCCACTGCACTCATCTTCCTGCTGCCCTGGAAAATTCTCCAAAGGATTTAGGGATGATGGCAGAGCTACAGAGAGGAATCCAACCATGGCACATCTGGACAAAGCACACAGAACCACAAAGTGCTACCATGGTTTGGGTTGGGACTTTCAGGACCATCCAGTCCAAGCCCCTGCCAAGGGTAGGGACACCTTCCACTAGACCAGGCTGTTTAAGTGTCACTCAAATAGACCATGTCCTTTCCAAGCCCATCCCCAACCCTCACCTCTGGCACAGGGCTACCCTTGAGGAAAACAAACTCAAAATCTTTAAAATGAGCCCTGACACCTGCTTGAACCTTTGGCTGCAGAGGAAGACTCACACCCAAGGGGGACAAGTGTTACCCCAGCAGAGTTTTGGGGAACACTTCACCTTTGGGAGTCCTTTTCTGGCAGCCCCTCACTCTGTGGGGTGTCTAATGCACATTTTGTGCTGTGATGCATCTCCCAGGCAGAGGCAGGGAGGGATATTCAGGAATAGAAAGCAGGAAGTGCGCACAAAACCTTGGAAGGGGGAGGAGGATGGAAGTTAACTGAGAAAAACACAACCATCTTTGAAAAGGAAAAGTAAGAAAAAAAACCCACAAAATCCCAACTCCTTTTCAAAGCATTTTGCAAATATTGCTTTTCCTCCCCTCCCTCATTTTCTGACAAGCTGCAATCAGCATTCAATATTGTCACTCAGTGCCCAATTTCAGAGGGGATAGGTATCCACGGAGCTCTTTAAATGAAATAAATAAATACATCTGGCCACGTATGGCAGGGGCTTAGCTGGGAGCTCAGCTCTTCTGAAAATCTGGTCAATCACGGTGACATTGATTCAGGACAATTACTCCTGATTTACACGGGTGTAAATGAATAGAATGGCATTAAACTGCTGACTGGGGAGTCCATACTCAGGCAGAGCTCATCAGAAAGCTGAGCTCCCATTCTGTAAAAGATTGAGATCAGCTTCCCCATCCAAATCAGGACAAAAATGGTCTATTTTTCTTAAAATGGAACAGAAAGAGGGGGGAAAAATCCTCACTTGGGTTCAATAAAAACTTTGGGTTTGAATGCCTGGCATTTGTCATTTTGACTCTTTAAAAAGTTATTCATATCTTACAAAAGTAGGGAAGGTAACTTTTCCTGGTATCATAATGCAGTTCTTGGCTTTGAGTTTTCCTTTTGCCCATATGAAAACTAATTTGGACTAGGGAGGACAGAAATCTAGAGGTTTTTTACCAAACAATCAAACCTGTCCTCCACCTCTGTTCTCTTCATGCATTTTCCACTGCCACACTGTGTGAGATTTCCAAGCTCATTCCCACACCAGCCAGGTGCAATCCCTGCATCACCACCCTGGCGTGAGCAGGCAGCTTTGGAAATGCACTCTGGGCTGTGTGAGGAAGAGAAGAAATGCCAGGAACTTTAAAAAGTCAAGTTTTTAGGGATAAGGAGCCTTCTCAATGCAGGAGCTGCAGGCAGAGAGGACAACCATAGGGAGAAGGATCCCTCTCACAGTGGCACCCTGGCATATTATTAAGCAGGATTAATTTGTGGGGAAGGAGAGGACAGGAAGAGGCTAAAGCTCTTAGAGAGCCCCCCCTCTACAAGTTTTTAAAGTACTTTATGCCTGGATATGTGCTCTGGACATAAATCACTGTAGCTCAGGATAAATGGGAGCCCGTAAGTGCCACGAACACTAATGACAACATTCATCAAAGCCTGAGCTGCTCCATATTGCACCAATCTCTGGGATGCCTGTGGACATATGGACCCAGCTCGCTCCAGCAGCCCCCGCTCCCCCTGCACCCTGCTCTCCCTGGCAGCAGGCACAGAGCCTCAGCCTCCCCTCAGCCAGCTCGGAGCAAAGCAGCAGACACAACCAGGCAGCTGTGTGATGTCTCTTCAAAAATAAAAAAATACAGGGATAGCTCCCCTTGCAGCCCCATCTCACAGCATCTTCTCATCCCAGTGGTCCTGAGCCAGCAGCACTCCAGGTTCCTAAAAAGCAGTTCTTGACCATGCACCAAAAGAAACCAACACTCCATCCAAAGCTGTCGAAGACCACCCTGGGTCAGGGGTGGCTCCGTGTGCTGGAAAAGTCTCTCCTCCAGCCCGAGCTTCCAAAGAAAGGCTCAGCAGTCTCTGTTGTTGGGTCTCAAGGCAGTTTATTGCAAGTTATCTAAAAGATTTTCTTCTGGGGCTGCTGTGGTTTGCTCCCAGCTCAGGCAGAGGCACACACACACCCTGACATCCTCTCTGACCCCGACTGCTTCTTCTCTCCCTACCAGGGCTGCTGCTGTCTTTTATATGGTACATTACGTGTGACATGGTTACAGTTTTCCCAATGCCTATTACCTATATTAAATGGTGCTTTTCTATCTTTTATATGGTACATTACATGTTACATGGGTACAGTTTTCCCCAATGCCTATTACCTATATTAAATGGGGATTTTCTACTATAAACCAATCTGTGAGTGCCAACATCACCAAGAACAAGGAGGTGAGGAAGGAGAAAGAGGGAGGACAAGACAGGCCCAAATCCCAAATCCATCTTAAAACCTCTGACCCCCATGTACAAAACCGAAACCCCCCTGTACAGCACTCAGAAATTCTTCCCTTTACTTTGTGACTACTTCTACTCTAATATCTAAACTTTTGTGACTTCTTGTTCTTCCTGCAAGGTTGGTAAATCATTCCATGGCTCAAACCCAAAATCACAGCTGTTTCCAGCTGCCTGCCAGGGTCTCAAATGCCTCTGACCAGGGCCTGGAACCTCCAAAAATGTCAGAGGGACATTTTGAGTTTTCACACCAAGCATCACAGGGAATATTCCCTGAAGCAATCAGGTTATGGAGACTCCATGGACAGCCACTGTCTGGAAACCCGGCAAAGTGCACTGCCTCAGCTGAATTGCCAAGGAAAACTGGACAAAGCCCTGAGGAGGAGGTTTGAGCAATCCAGAGCTGCTCCACAGCAACGCCAGGCTGGTCCTGGATTGCCTGATGGTAATTGAATCTCAAATTTATCCTCTCACTGCTTAAGTGCCTCCCATGGGACAGGGCAATCCAGCAAAATAATTTTCATAAGTCTGTAGCAGCACTGGGGCTCTGAGGGAACATGGGGAATACTGTAAATCCAGCCAGGACAACCACAGGAGTAGTGAGCTGAGATAAGAAAGGGCAAAGGTATGGGGAGAGGGAAATTCTTGCATGGGGAAAGGCCCTTGAATGGAAAGAAGGAGATCCATGCATGGGGAGAGGGAAATTCTTGCAGGTGAAGTACATTTGATGGTCCTCGTGTAACCAGGCTGAAGGAAAAGGAAAAGTGAAGTTCCTGGGCCAAACATTCCATGGCACAGCCTCAGTCATCAAATAGGTCAACCTGTAATTAATTCTATTTATTGAGAGATGTATTAAACTGAAATTTCTCTGCTGATGTGTGTCAGGTTCAAGAGTAAATGTTCTCAAAGGGGAATTGCTGCTCAAAACTCAGAAGGACCAGAAACCTTTCAGGATAAGGGAAGTCAGGTGATATCCATTGCAGGATTCACAGCAGGAACCTAAACAGGGTTTCTTTCATACCCCCGACTGAGCTGATTTCTTGCTAGACGAAACTCTTTCCCTCTGAAAAATCTGAAGGAACAAATTCTTATTTCAGCCCTGGATAAGGAAAAAAAAAAAAAAAAAAAAGCAGTGTAGCCTTCTCATTTCCTGGCTTTGAGCTTTAAGGACAAGGTGAGCAAGTGATTTCCTCCGTTCCCTAATTTAGTTAAGCATGGTGCACAAGCTGGGTTCAATTTGAACACCGAAGGAAAGGCTCCATCCACAAATGACATGATTTCTACTAGAAAAGAGGGAGAAAAGTACAACTCGAGTTGTACCCTAAGGTAAGAGTTTCTATAAGTCTGTAGCAGCACTGGAGCTCTGAGGGAACATGGGGAGTCCTGTAGATCCAATTAGGACAACCACAGAAGTCATGAGCTGAGAAAAGAAAGGGCAAAAAGGGGCTGATGCAAAGGCAAAAGGGAATTTGTTTGCTTGCTTACTTGTTTTCTTAAAACCTCTCAGAAAGTTGATTTTGTGTCTGACCTAAAGCAATTCTCTCTGGAGATATTTATCTGCTTTTCCATGGGCATGGAGGGGGGAATATCAGCACAGACTGAGGGGGAATGTGGCTTTACCCCAGTGAAAACTGGCATTAGTTTTGGACAGTGCTCTGAATCCCCCAGAATATTCATAAACAGGAACATTCACTCAAATAGAAATAAAAAGTTTATTGAAATATGAAACTGCAAATAGAAATGGTTGTTTGGGGCCCTTTGCAGCAATTATGGAGGAGACATTCATTTTCTAGCTTTTATGTGCAACTCAAATGGTGCTTTAATGTAATTTTATAATTTATTTACTCAGGGAAATCCCAGCTTAGTTGTAGCATCTGTTTTCCTTTTCCTCCTCCCTCCAAACCCCAGTGCAGACCATTATGATTCCATACCCAGTTATAAGCTGGAAGAAAGGCAGATGATGCTCCTGAGACCATGGTGGGATCTAAAATCACCGATGAACTTGCAGGACTCCCATTGCCAAGGTCATTTTAATGTCATCTCTTCATATATTTTGTCTTTAGAGTTGTCAGACCTAGAAAGGGATTGGGAAGGGATGGTGAGGGGCACCAGAGGCACGGGCTGTGTTTAAGGAAGGCAGGAGGGAGTGGGGCACTCCACTGGGAGCCAGTGGGGTCAGGGTCTTTGGAGATGCAGAAAAAAGGGGGGAAAGGGGAAAAAAGGGGGGAAAAGGTGTCCTGGTGGGGTAAAATCAGGAATTAAAAGCCACCTTTTTCCAGGTGTTGGGCAGAGATCACATCTGTCCAGGAGGATTGCAGCTCACACAGGCAGGGAGCAGCAAGGGGAAACAAAGGCTGGAGGACGTTCCAAAGGCTGCTCCAGGAGGACGCACATCACTGGCAGACCCTGAAAAACCACCCAGAAATCCCAGTGCAGCAGCAGCTGCAGTTCCAGTGGGTATTTCATGGTGAGGGGGCTGCAACTCCCAGCATTGCCCAGGGACCAGATGCCAACTCCCCGTGGGGAGTGCTGGTGGGAGCAGCTTCCTGTTGCTTTTCCAAGCCACAGATCTGGGGTTAGAAAAGGGCCTTTTTGTAATTAATTTCCTCTTTCATCAGACCTGCTGCTCAGGGAGGAGTTAGAGAACTCAGAGATGCAACATAAGGGTTCTCCAAGTTTGAGCCCAGCTGCAGCACACAGATAGTTTTAATATATATATATAAAATATATATATATGCCTACCATCTTATTAGTCTGAGCCAAGTCAGGCTGAGTTCTCAAGACAGTTAATTTCATAATTCCCTCATTTCATGGGTGAATTTCATGCGTAGAAATGCAAAGAATTAGTGGGTATGAGTGTGCTTTGCAGGTATAAGACCAAATGAAATCTGGATGGAAGACATTTTCTTCCATGAAAAATGTCAAGTTATTTTTAGAATTCTAAGGAGAAAAGAAACTTCATCCTGGAAGGTCAAAAATTTTATTAAAAAGTCAGGAAAATAAATTCTTAGAGAATGAAAGTTTTCCTGTTTCTACTTCATGAGAAGTTTAATAACTTTTTAGCCACTTTCTGCTATTGCCCCTCTGAGTCACATGTTTGGGGGAGTCTGTGTGTTCCCAGAAAGAGAATTTCTCCAAAGGGTCTGGGTTTGCTATTTGCTCAGTGAGTCAGTCCCACAGACATATCCAAGGTGGCTTTGAAGTTTAAGAAAAGCAAACACTACAAAGATTGAGGTACAGATAGTTGCAAGCTCTTTGCCTCACTACAGGAATCCTGCTCTTTGTCACTCCCCTCCACCTCCAACCTTTCCAAACTGAGGCAGTTGTGGTGTGAAGCGGCTGCCAAGATGCAAAAATAACATAAAATAAAATAAAATCCAGCTGCCTGCACTCAGTGTAAATCCCAAACAAGCAGCCTTTCAAACCCAAGAACATTGCCAGGGCCATTAATCACACACAGCTCACTGCTACAGCAGGTGACCACAGGTTAATAAAAAGGAGCTGGAAATCTAACCCAAAAGTGAAGTGTGATAGGAAGCAAACTCTCTTCCTCATCCTTGGATGGCAGGAGCTGAGCAGTTCTGTTGGTTCAGGTTTTTTGGGGGCAGTATAAGGAGTCTTATTTGCAGCTCAGAAGGAGCTGTGCCCTTCTGGCCACCAGAGCATTTCTGTCCCCTGCTGCCAAGCTGGACAGGGCTGTCACTGCTCCCTGAGCCCCTGCACCCCTGGCTCTGACCCCAACCTCCCTGCATCCAAAGGAGGTGTCTGCCTGTCAGAACTCAAAATATCCCTCAGACATTTTTGGATGCTCCGGGCCCAGGTCAGAAGCATTTGAGACCCTGGCAGGCAGCTGGAAACAGCTGTGATTTTGGGTTTGAACCATGGAACGATTTACCAACCTTGCAGGAAGAACAAGAAGTCACAAAAGTTTAGATATTAGAGTAGAAGTAGTCACAAAGTAAAGGGAAGAATTTTTGAGTGCTGTACAGGGGGGTTTTGGTTTTGTACATGGGGGTCAGAGGTTTTAAGATGGGTTTGGGATCTGGGCCTGTCCTGTCCTCCCTCTTTCTCCTTCCTCACCTCCATGTTCTTGGTGATGTTGGCACTCACAGGTTGGTTTAGAGTAGAAAACACCATTTAATATAGGTAATAGGCATTGGGGAAAAACTGTAACCATGTCACACATAATGTACCATATAAAAGATAGAAAATCACCATTTAATATAGGTAATAGGCATTGGGGAAAAACTGTAACCATATAACACGTAATGTACCATATAAAAGATAGAAAATCCCCATTTAATATAGGTAATAGGCATTGGGAAAAACTGTAACCATGTAACACGTAATGTCCCATATAAAAGACAGCAGCAGCCCTGGCGGGAAGAGAAGAAGCAGTCGGGGTCAGAGAGGATGTCAGGGTGTGTGTGTGCCTCTGCCTGAGCTGGGAGCAAACCACAGCAGCCCCAGAAGAAAATCTTTTAGATAACTTGCAATAAACTGCCTTGAGACCAAACAACAGAGACTGCTGAGCCTTTCTTTGGAAGCTCGGGTTGGAGGAGAGACTTTTCCAGCACACGGAGCCCCTGAACCAGGCCTGCGTTCCAACATCTGCCCAGACCTGAGGCTTCCTCTCCTGTCTTGCAGGTGTTTCAGGCTGGTTTATGCCCCGTGCTTTACCATGGCTATACCTCTCCCTTCAGAAGAATCTCCTGCCAGTGCCCACAGTCCTCAAGCCCCACAGGCTGCACCCAGCTGGGTGGGATGTGATGTGCTCTTCTCTTCTTTCACATGGGCCTGGAGTGCCAGGACAAGGGAGAACAGCCTCAAACTGCCAGAGGGCAGTGTTAGATGGGATATTGGGAAGGGATTCTTCCCAGAAAGGTGGGGAGCCCTTGGCACAGGTGCCCAGAGCAGCTGTGGCTGCCCCTGGATCCCTGGCAGTGCCCAAGGCCTGGCTGGACAGGGCTGGAGCAGCCTGGGACAGTGGGAATTGTCCTTGCCATGTCTCCATGGAACAGAATAATCTGTAATGTCACAAACCCAAACCATTCTGTGGTTCTGTGACTCTCCCTGCCTCTCCACCCAGCCACAAACCTCCCCTCCTCCCAAATACCACGTTTGCATATTTACTCCATTTCAAGCAACTCTTCATCTTATTTCCTTTTCATACAGAAAGGGTTCATCAGGGGAAGGTCAGAGATTTTCCCTGGGGAGCATGACCTGAGTGGAGCCATCCCTGTTCCCCACCAGTGCTGTCTGGTGGGGAAGAACCAGGGGAGATGTGACAAACAGGGACAGGGGAGGTGACACCATGTGTGTGTGTGTGTGTGTGTGTGTGTGTGTGACAGATCACATTCATTACACTGAGAACTGAGGGAGAGAGCAATTGAGAGGAAGGGAAAAAATACATCAGTGGGGAAAAAACCACCCAGATAATAAAAAAAATAAGTGCAAGTGACTGAGAGAGCACATGAGGCACTTGTGAGCAGCACGGCCTCTAATCTCGTTACTGCCTTTGCTTTGGAGGCTGATGTACCCCTGAGGACAGGCTGGCATTTGGATGCTCCTCGTTAGGGAAAACACAAACTGGGAGAAGCTGCATTAACAAGCAAATCAATTTATGGCTGGCTGGCACCAGGGTGAATCCAGCTGTTTGTCACAGCACTTTCCTGCTGATGGATGGATGGGAGAGCTCTGGCAAAGATCCCTCTCCTCCCTCCCCCAGGGCTTGGTGGCGAGGGAGAGGGAAGGTTGGGGGATTTCTGTGGATGTCCCAGAGATTGGGGCTGAACAAACCTGTCTAAAGGTGAAAAATGAAGGTGTTTTTCCCAATGCACCACTGGTGAGCCAGCACCCAGCCAGCCCGAGCCCAGTGCCACATGGCCAGCAGGGAATTATCATTGTCACTGAAAGAAAATATCTCTGATTTACAGCAAAACTCAAAAAAAACCCCTGATTTCAGCCTTGCAGGGGAATAAAAATAAAAATCTCTTGTATCTGCACGAGGGTGATGCTTGGAGGAGCATCCCAAGGGGCAGGCAGGATGGATTCCTGGCAAACCTTGAGAGGATCCCTTGGACCCTTCTTGCCATAATTATTCCGGCTCAGAAGGGCTGAGAGGGGCTTGGGGACTTTGTGGAGAGGCCTCGCTGGGGTAAGAGCATCATTCCAGGGGAATCAGTGGTCAGGAGGGACACCAGCAGTGATTTGTAAATCCTCATTTTTTCTGCTGAGGTGAGCTGGTGTCTCCAGAAAAATAAAACTTTAGAAGATCTCACATCTTTATACTGCAAATAGGAAAGAAAACCCGAAAACCAACAAAAAGCTGTGAAACTTGGACTTTCTCCACACCCCCTCCAGCAAAGGAAACCTCTGGCTCTGAAAGCTTCCTCCAAGGCACCTTTTGCAGAACAAGGATGTCAATCACAGGGTTTTGTCTTGCTCTTTCAGGATCCAGATCAAAACTCACCGAAGACAAATTCCTTCTCACAGACATCCGTGGCGGGTTTTTTTCATCGCACTGTTATTTTCCATTTAGGAATCTGATTGAATTAAACCTTCTAACCCCTCCACAAGGGAGAAAGAGAGGAACAGCGAGTGCTGAACTGTCTCCTGGAGGCTTCAGGGAGAGACTGGCAGCAATTTAGCACTAACCATTAGTGCAGAGGGGACTGTGGGCTCTGATTCTCTTCCCACCTGCACTGGTGTTAATCAGGTGTAACTCCACAGACTGCAGCCCCATGGGCCAAGGGCACAGTCAGGCCACTCTATCCTTTCTACCTCCTAAATACCCTGTTTTCCAACCAAGCTGAAGCGGGAATTTATAGGAATAATAATGATGATTAATCACGATTTGCACTTTTCCAGCATTTTTCTTCTTGGGAACTGAAAGCTCTTCTGAAAGTGAAATTAATTATGCTTTATAACCCCTCTCTAGAGTAGGTCAAGGACGGTTAGGGGCCGTTTCCACCTCCCAGGGAAGCAAAGGGAATGTGTGAGCAGCTCCAGCACAGGCTGAGACAAGGCCCTGGCACTGAGCAGAGACCACGGGGGGCTCAGGGCAGCAGCAAAGCACCAGAGGCAGAGGCTGGGATGACCCTGAGATTCCCAATTCTCCTCCAGCAAAACCAGCCTTGGCTATAGTTGCAAGTGAATTGTTTCTCTTGTGCGAGATGAATGAAGTAATGATATTAATAATAATATTATTATTTATTGGCTTCCATGGTGGAATATAATGAGACCTTTTTAATTTTCTTGTAACACTTAAGGGAGAGTTGTCTGTGCTACTGATCCACGTGATGGTATAAAGTGGAATAACTGAGTTGGGAAAGATTCAGATTCATTTCCCCTCTTCTTCCAATTAAGACCAAGGATTCAAAGCAGGTTCTCTGGTGTAGCAGGTGAACATCTCCCTCCAGAGCTTCTCAGATGTTCTGCTCCCACTCTCTCTCCTCTTTAACAGAATTTTGACCAAAAATAGGAGAAATCTTTTCCAATCAAGAGCTATGGACTTGGGCAGAGTCCCCCCAAGCTTTGGACCCCAGAGCCTGAATTTCACAGCAGAAACCCTGAGCTTCTCTCAGCCATTCCTCCTAATCAGGCCCCATGTTCCTTATCCTGATGGAGCTGAAAATACACTTACAAGCCAGTAGCTTATTTCACGAGTGCTCAATTAATTCACAGGAAGCCTAAAACCAGCAGAAACCTCAAATTTCACAGGTCTTGTTGGCTGTGAAGGAGTTGAGGAAAAGCACAGCACTACGAAAGCAAGCCAAAAATTTATCAGCAGGCTGGGTCACCACAGGAAGGCTCAGCTAACCCCAGCCTCCCTTCTCAGCCCAGATTTCACCTCCTCCCTCCCCTTCCTGCCTCCTCACTTTCATCTCACCACCAAATGAACCTTTGGTTTTAGTTTGAGCTCAATTTCCCCCTCACCGGGAGCTCAGGAAATGGGGGAGATGTTGGGTTCCAGGTTCCTCGATAACGAAACCCTGGTAAATTCAGCTGGGTCACAGTGTTTGTGAGCAGGAGAAGCGTGGGAGGGAGCAGGGCAATGAGGAGAGAGGAGGGAATTCCCTGGGAAGTCCCCGTGCAGTTCTGGGGCTGCTGAAGTGGTGGCACTGAGGTCCCCAGGGAGCAGCTCCCTGGGAATCAGCAGCACTGAGAGGTGGAAAGCAGAGCACTGAGTGAAAAAGGGAGCTCTGTGCTCACACAGCTTGGGGGGTCTGTGGGGACACCCCCTGCAATCACCAACGCTTGCTGAAGCTCCCTCACAGGCAGCTCCACACACCCAGCCAGGGGCTGGCGTTTCAAACAGGAAAATCAAGAAATAAACACAAGCCCAGTAATGATGAAACCTGCATCACAGGTGACAGGGATGTGCCCAGCCACACCCTACAAGAGCTGCACAAGCAGCCCCATGGAGAGAAATTCTCTTTTTCACACCCTAGTCCACTCACAGCTCCCATGGATCCATCAGCACACCCCGATGTATGTGTGTGAATCCAGGGCTTCCCTCTGGCTGCCCTGGCAGCTCTGGGACCCTGGCAGGGGTCAGGAACCCCCTGGACAGAGCCCCCAGAGACACTGGCTGTGATCTCTGTCCATGGAAAAGAGTTTTCAATCTTACAGGATGAATTGCAACCTCTGAGTGTTTGATATCAGTAATAATTAAGTGTGGCATGGGTGCAAAAGTAAAATTTTAGGATTCTAGATGAGGGGTCCAAAGGGGACAAGATGGAGGAAATTGGGTGTGTCTTGTCCTTTTTCTCCTTCTTCATGCCCTCCATGTGTCACTGTGGTGTTGGCATTTTTCTGTTGGTTCAGGCTGGGGACACACTGTCCAACATAGGTGACAGATATTGGCACGTTCTTGTAAATCCAGCCCAGGGAGTTTCTGGTATTTAATGTTTGTCACATCCCACTGAGGGCAGAGCCCCACACGCTGCCCTGCAGGACAGAGCTGGGCAGGGCAGCAGAACATGTGAGAGATAAACAGAATAAACAACCTGGAAACCAGCACAGACCAATTATGGCTTCTTTGGCAGCGGGGCTGAAAGACAGACACTTTTTACAATCTCAGAATCATCAATACCTCAGATTCTGACATGTGTGCCTCTCTGATTTTGGGGTGTCATGGGAAGGACACAGTGAGATGGGTGACAGAGCTGGAAGCTTTAGGAGAGGAGCACCACAGGCATCCACCTTCCCCTGGGCCTTCCCACCCTGCAGGGAATGGGAATTGCTGTGCTCAATAAAATTAAGCTTGGAGACAGGCTTTTATGAGGAGACAGACCATAATTTGGTTGAT
The DNA here is from genome assembly GCF_050655825.1 of Lonchura striata. Classification (NCBI taxonomy): domain Eukaryota; kingdom Metazoa; phylum Chordata; class Aves; order Passeriformes; family Estrildidae; genus Lonchura; species Lonchura striata. The sequence goes on along the minus strand of NC_140719.1, from coordinate 4,809,699 downwards.
TTCCAAGGTCCTTCATTCTCTCCCCAGCAGCATCTGTGCCTCACTGCTCCTTCAGCAGCCTCCTCCTCAAAGCCCTGCTCCTTGGGAAGGGCTGAAGGCAGTGAACCCATGGAATGACTGCAGGATACCCCACAGACATTACACCTGTTAAATCATAATTCAGCAGCTGAAAAAAAAATTAATCTGTAAATACACACATGTTTATACACAAATATTTATGTATTGCTTCATTTAAAAGCCATATTATAAATGACAATTCACCTGGACCTGAAAATTGCATACGCCTCTGCTCTTGCCATAGCAAATGAAAATCTAAACAGAGCTGGGTCAAAAGTTGCTCCAGTGCAGGTTTTTTCAGGCAGTGGATGCTTTTCCATGAATGCAAAGTAGCTTGCAGGAACAGGACAATTTCACTTATATTTTATTGTTTTGATACAATTCTACTTTGCCATTTATTTTGGCTTTTTTTGGACTCTTGCCACCTCATCACAAGTCAAGATGGAAGTGTCAGAATGAGCTATCAGCTACCAAAAGCCCACACAGTTCAACACTGATGCTAATTGTCCTAAATACAAGCATTTATCCTCAGGTTATTCTGTTCTTACAGAGAGACAAAAAAAAAAAAAGTTTTATTCTACTTAGAAATTAAATAAACCTTGGGAATTTCACAGGACATAAAACCTGTTCTATTCTACTTGCTAACTCCTCTCATGCTGATGCAAACTTTCCCTCCACATTTCAAAACAGCAGCCCCAAGTGTCATCCATTTCTATTCCTGGGAATATTCTGCTCCACACAGAGCCAGCACTGTGAGGAAAACACTGAGACTCCTGCCAAAATGCACCCAAGCCTGTATTTCATCCAAAATTTCATTTCTATATTTAGTTTTAGTGCAATTCCTACTGCAGTGGTTCTGGCAATGTCCCCACAGCTTTTCTGAAGTTGAAAATTGAACAGTGTTTAAAAGTGGAAGAAAAAAATAAATAAAAATTTAAAAAAAAAAAAAAAAAAAAAAAAGGAAGGCACAGCATGGTTTGGATGCTCCAGGCTCTCTGCCTGCAAATCCTGCAGAGTCAGGATGGAAACACAGACAGTGACAGTGGGGTTGTGTGTCTGGGTGAGATGGGTGGCACTCTCAGAGAATCCAACACTCCTTTTAGGAGCTTTCCATATTTTAGAAGTGGGATGCTCGCTCAAGGCAGAAGTGGTGAGTTCCCTGAGTGCAGACAGATTTCCAAGGCATGTAGGGATAGGGGGAATGGATTTAAATTGACACAGGTCAGGGTTAGATTGGCTCTCAGGGAGAAATTCTAACCTGGCACAGCTTACCCAGAGAAGCTGTGGCTGCCCCATTCCTGGAAGTGCTCAGGGCCAGCTGGAGCAGCCCAGTGGAAGGTGGCCTTGCCCATGACAAGGATGTTTGATTTAGATTACCTTCAATGTCCCTTCCCACCCAAACTGTCCCGTGATTCTACAATTCAGCTGAAATCGCCCCAAACAGCTTTGTCTGGGATGAACACCCACACACACCAACAACCACCATGGCCACCAAGCTGAAGAGGCCAGCAAATCACAGTGCTGCCAGGGGGACAAACCTGGGGAAGCACCAGAAACCCCCAGAGCTGGCAGAGACCAAGCCCGTTCCCCTCCTCCCCAACCTGTGAGCACCTCTGCACATTCCCAAGCCCCATCCCTGCATCCCTGAGCTCATCCCTGCATCCCTGAGCTCATCCCTGCATCCCTGAGCCCCATACCCACATCCCTGAGCCCCATCCCCACATCCCTGAGCTCATCCCTGCATCCCTGAGCCCCATACCCACATCCCTGACCCCATCCCCGCATCCCTGAGCCCCATCCCTGCATCCCTGAGCCCCATCCCCACATCCCTGAGCTCATCCCCGCATCCCCGAGCCCCATCCCCACATCCCTGAGCCCCATCCCTGCATCCCTGAGCCCCATCCCCACATCCCTGAGCCCCATCCCCGCATCCCTGAGCCCCATCCCTGCATCCCTGACCCCATCCCTGCATCCCTGAGCTCATCCCCGCATCCCTGAGCCCCATCCCTGCATCCCTGACCCCATCCCCACATCCCTGACCCCATCCCCGCATCCCTGAGCGAACCCTATCCCTGCATCCCTGACCCCATCCCCACATCCCTGAGCCCCATCCCCACATCCCTGAGCCCCATCCCTGCATCCCTGAGCCCCATCCCTGCATCCCTGAGCTCATCCCCACATCCCTGAGCCTCATCCCCGCATCCCTGAGCCCCACCCCGCATCCCTGAGCCCCATCCCCCCATCCCTGAGCCCCATCCCCACATCCCTGAGCCCCATTCCTGCATCCCTGCATCCCCGCGCCTCCCACCCGCGGCCGCCCGTCTCCCGTGGAGCTGCGACGCCACCTGCCGCGCACGGGGCTCGCCGGAACGCTGCTCCCAAGGCCACCAAAGTCCGGCCAGGAAACGCCCAAGCCCCTCCTCGAGCCCGATTTCAGGCAGTGCCGGGAGGGGGTTGGGAACCTGTAGGGGTGGGATGCAGCCAGCCTGCTCCTGGGAGAGCACGATTCTATACATATATACTTATTTTATCTATCTATCTATCTATCTATCTATCTATCTATCTATCTAATCTATCTATCCATCCATCCGTGTGTGTATGTATATATAAATATATACGTACGTGTATATGTGTCTGTGTGTATTCATATATGTATAAATATGTGCATACCTATATATAGACACATAAATTATATATTATGTATATATAATACACATAAATTATTTTTTTTTTCAATGGATCTGAAGGATTTCCTTTAAATCCTCAAGGAATTCCGCCACTGCAAGTGCAGATGGAGACAGGAGGGAGGCTGATCCTAACTCAGTGTGTCCCAAAAGACAGCAGGCATTGAGCCTGCCCTGAGGGGTGGGAAACTCCCTTTGTGCAGCGATCTCTCCCTCTCTGTCTCTCTGCCAGCCCGTGTCCCCACACAGTGACAATGCCCACTGCTCTTTGTGGGGTCACCCCAGCCCTGCCTGTGGAGCCCTGCAAGGAGGACAGAGGAATGGTGTCCATGCAGATGCTTTACTTCACATGGAAAAACTGATTTTTTTTTTCACGGAGGTGTCATTCCCTGCGATTTCTGTGTATTTGCTAGACCAGGGTGGCTCACACACTTCTCTGAACTTTCCTGCTTGGCCCAGCCCACAGCATCCCAGGGCTGTGCCCATGCTGGAAACGAGACACTGGGAGCCTGGCAAGGGAAAAGCAGGGAAGCAGGATACTTGTCTTGCCCACTTTATCCATTTTATTGTTCTGTAGAATACCGCAGGTTCCCACGTAGGAAATCACAGGCAGCCTGGGTCCCCTTTGCCCCGTGCACAGCAGATGTGGGCAGCAGGGCTGCAAGGTGTCAAAGAGAATTGGTTTTTAACAAAGTCCCAGGGGTGCCCAGGCTGGAGGCAGGAGCCAGGCAGGGCACAGGGAGCTGCTCAGCCCAGCCACAGCTGCAGTGGGCACAGTTAAACATACAGAGAGAGCAAGTTTGGAACAAGTTTCACTGCCACCCAGGGTCCCTCCGAAAGGGTTTGAGTTCACCGTGGTGCAGTGGTGGTGCTGTGCAGGGAGGACTTGCTCTCCAAGGCTGGCACAGAGCAGCAAAATAGAGAATGTGCATCAGGCCAGGGCCTGTGCTGGGCAGCCACAGCAGAGTCCTGATCACGGGTACCAAGGAATGACATGGGGATGGTCAGGGAATGAGGGGTTTTCACCACCATCAGTGGGAGGCACTTTGCAGGGTCAGGTCTTCAGGTCCACACAGAAATTCTGGGCACCCTGGCAATGCTGGAGAAGGAAACACCTGGAATGTGTGGACTGTTTCACTGCATGGTGTCTGGAAGTTATTTAGTTCTCCTGTTTATGCAGCATTGACAGCTCTGAGAGCCTGAGACCTCTGAACACAGAAGGCCTTTGCTCTTGGGGTGCTGCTGCTGTCAAGGGAGTTAGAAGAGTTGACTTAGTTTGCACAAAAAAAAGTGATTTCAGTCCCAAAGTTTGATGGCAATTTCCGTAGGGAACAAGAAGGAAAAAAAATCCCACTGTCTCCAGAACAATGTACTGGAGGTATTTCTTTTGATATGTCAAGCCATTCTATGCTTCATGATTAGTTTTGAAGGGGAAAACAACCTTAGCCCAGCCCACACAGCAACCTGCCCAGCTTCCTGCTCAACCTCTGCAAAACAGGATCATAAACACTTCTTTATCCAGTAGGCATGTTAGTGAGGCTTCATTAACTCCAAAGCTCAATTAAGGTCTCTAAAAGGCTTTGAGCTGCTTGACCGAAAGGCTCTATGAAAATTTATTTAGTGTTTTTGTATCTGCTCAGCACCAGGACTGTAACAAGTGGCTCTGTTCCCCCAAAATGGGTACAGAGAGGTGATGGCCAGGGAGGAGATGCAGCAGGTGGCTTTTCTGAGGGCACATGGTGGCCAGAGGGCAGGGGCTGGGTGCAGGGAGGAGGGAAGAGCTCTGATTTTTAAACACTGGGTATCTGCCTTGCAGCTGGAGGCTGAACACAGCACGCTCATCTCTTCCCAGCTGCAGCGTTCGCCCGGCCTGGGAGCCTGCTGAGACAGCTTGGAGTAGGAAGGGGGGGTTAATTGCACATTTTATGGCTGCTAAGAGTCCCCCTGAGCCACAGAGCTGCCTGCTGCACGGGCAGAGAGTCACGTCCAGGCTGAGCAGCGCAGAGAATCCCCAGCTGCACACGGGGACACTCAGACAAACGCCACCCCCGTGCCTCGGTGGCAGATTTACCAGGCTGTTTGCATCTCCCCTGTAAATCCAGGCACTTAGAGATAAACTCAGTCCATGGCAAGGAACTGTTTCAACAAAGCAGGGCCTGTCAGGAGCGGGGTTATGTTGACAAAGTGGCAATCCCTGCTGTGCCAGCTCTTGGCATCCCCCAGCTGGAGGCTTTATTTACAGAGGAGCTCATCCGAGCACCCCTTGCTCTCTCCCTGAGGCACGGGATGGGTGGGAGATGTGGGAGAGCAGCAGCATCCTCTTGGACTTTCCCAGGTGGCCAGGAGATTGCCTGGAGCCTCAGAAATCCTCGGAGCATGGTCATTTCCTCAGTTTCCCCATCTACAGCTCAGCCTCAGAGTGCACACAGAAGGGGGAGGGTCTGGCACCTTTGTGTGCAAGCAGAGTTTACCAAAGAAGAGGAAAAGTGGAGGGAAATGGGGGAAAGCACTGGGAAAAGTAAAAAGGGAAAAAAATGGTGAGATGCTCTGCTCTGAATGCACATAAACCCCATCTCTTCTCCCCTGCTCCCTGACAGCTCTGTCTGGAGGTTTGCATTCAGCACAGGCTCCTCAGCAACAAATACCGAGAGCTTTATGCAACAGAATAATTGTTTAGTGTTGAATAATTCTCTCCATTTGTACCCTTCAAGCCTCAGACACTGAGCAGAGCCGACACTCGGCTCAGTCAGAAAAGGAGAAAAGCTTTGGTATGGGGGGAGCTGGGGGAGCAGCAGGACCCCCACCTCTGCCCGCCGTGCCCCAGGTGCCCAGGTTGTCTGGCTTTTGGGTTGCTCATGGTCAGCCTGGTGCCCAGCAGGACCCTCGTGTCCTCTGCACATGCTGCTCCCCGGAGTGATTGATCCCCAGGAAAAGGTTTATTCCTCTCCTATTTAACATTCTGGGATTCCTGCTGGCCCGTTCCCTCAGGATGGTGCCACAGCCATCCAGTCCATCAAACACTCCTCAGTTTCTCATCTCCTGCATCCTCAGAGGTGCTCTCTGTGCCATCCTCCAGCTCTGTGAAACAATGCTGACCCCAGGACTGACCTCTGTGAGCCCCACCAGTCTCTGGTGTCCTCTCCATCAGCTGTGTGAGCTCACAGGTCTCACCCCCACCCCTCACAGCCATCCCCATGGCCCCTCCTGGCCAATTTGCTGGAGACCCTCCAGGGAGGGATTTTTATTCTCACCATTATAGAGATAGGGGAGACTGGGACCAAAACTTCCCCAAAAAGTCACTCACAACAAATAAGCAGGGGAGCTCCCCCTGGGCTTGGAGTGGCTGTCTCAAAGAAGCAGGAGTGGACAAAGCCTGGCACTAAATATCCCTCCTGGCAGAAATTTCTGCACTTTCCCAGAGGCCAGCAGCATATTAGTTTCAGAGGCAAGAAGTTTCTGCTGTAGCTCACAGCTTAAAAGAGCAGGCAGAGCCAGCAGCTCTGGAGACTTCAGCACTGTCTTAATAGAAGACACCGCAGTAAGGGAAATGTTATATTAAATCTCTATACTTATACGTGTAACAAAAGTGGTATCAGCAAAATCCTCCAGCATCAAAGCAAATCACTTACCTATTTTTAGCTGTGTGATTTAGTCACACACTCCGAGGAAATAAGGTCAGGTTCTTTGCGACGTCTCCCTTTCTCCCTGTCTCCTGCTATTTTTTTTCCCTGTCCTTATTAAAATTCTCCAGCCTGCAGCAGAGCTTGGTGAGACGGAGCCTTGGTGGAGCTGTCACCATCTGCAGGGTCAGGCTGTGCCCTGTCCCAGCAGGAATCTGTCCTGCTGTCCCCGGGGCTGGATCCGAGGTGACAAAGTCGAGGCACCGCCAGGATTTGTGTCCCCAGCGCTGCCAGGGGCTCTCTGAGCAGCACTGAAAGTGAAACATAAATTTTAAAGAATTTAGAGATTTTAGAGGAGCTAAGATTTTAGTTAGAAATAAGCCTTGCTAAAGTTAATTAAAATAAATGAGTGGGCCTTGATGAAGTTAAGAGTTAGTAGTTAACTAATAACTGATTGCTTGTCAGCACAATGTTTAGTTAGCTGGGTTTATAATGAAGAATATAAACTGGCAAATAGCTTTTAGGAACATCAGACAATTGTGGGCCTCCTCTGTTCTGAAACCAACAGAAGACAAGGAATGGGAGTTCTACCAGGAGTTCATTTGTCATATTGGCATTGAAAAGGTAGAAAGGTCAGAACAAGGAAGACTTCATTGACTTCCTCATTTTGGGACCCCTCCCCATGGAAGGGACACTGACCCATTTCAAGGAACAAACCACACATGTTGAATGGCTTTTGAAATGATTAGCAAACAAAGTGAGGGATGGGATGTACCAAAATGGTGAATATGTATTTGTATTTTGGGTGTTCAATACTTGTATGGATAAAAAGCCTCTGTAATCACCTGGAAGCTGCAGTGTGGATTTGGGAGATCCCACACACAATAAACACACACTTTCTAACTTTAAACTGTTAGAGAGTTTTTGTCCATCCCAGTTGGATATTGGTACTAGATCAATATCCATATTTCTTTAATAAATCAAAAAGGTGTCACTGGGAAATGTCACCCCTGATGCCACCAGGGAGCTGGCCTGGGAATGCCCAGCTGGGACACTGCTGCCTCTCCCTGAAGCTGTCAACCCCAAACTGCTCAGTGCCTCAGTTTCCCCAGTCACAGTGATTTGCTTTGGTCTCTCCTTCAAAAATGGGCAGTTCCCAGCTGTGAGGAGAGAAAATTCAGTTTGGACCCCTTTTAAATGCCATTAGAAGAGCAATTTCAGCAAATCAAATAATAGGGATATATTAAATATAATATTTGCTATTTTTATATATTATTTGTTGTTTTATATATTATTTTATATATTTTTATATTTATATCTATATTAATGTATTTTTATTATAAAATTTTTCAGAATAATTGTTATTATTAATTAGGGATTGATAATATCCCTAATTAGTATTATTTTTATTATTATATATAATATTATTATTTATGATTAGGTATTAATAATATCCCTGTCATTAATAATAATCAATAATATATTTGAATGTTTCATTCTGCAACCATTTTTTCTAGAAATTATTCTGGCACACATATTTTTTTTAATTAAAAAGTTCTAATTTTTGTATTTAAAAGCGTATTGGCAATATTCCCATACAGAAAACACTATTTTCAACCCATCTGTAGGAAATGTCACCTCAACATTACTAGGAGTAACAAATGAGTAATGGAAATTAATTTAAGAAATTAAAAATTATTTATATATTTCTTTTCAGTGACATTTTATTTGTTCTGTTTTGGTTTCTGCTGCTGCCAAGAGGTCTAGTCAGAGAAGCAATAGTTCCTTCATCTCATGATGCAGCTGAACTTTGAACTACTTGGTCCAGCACATAATTTTTTACTTTTTTCAATCTGATAATTCGTTATTATTTCTAAGTGCTGCACTAATTGCTGTCTAACATCCTTTACTATTTTACCTGTTGGGCACTGACCATGATTTATGGCCTTATTGTCCTGTGAGAACAGCTCCTGACCCCTGAAAATTCAATTGTGCTTTGCAAGTTGCAGTAATACACATAAAACACTAAAATTGGCTCAGACTTAATTTCCGGATCATGTAAAATCAAATTTGTTAATAAGAAGATATCCATATCTTCATAAAATCATTTTTTCAGTCAATCTGAAGTAAACTGAAAATTTCTTCATTTTAATAATCAGCAATTAAAAACAATTTTAGAAAAAAAATCTATTTGTTTTAAATTCTGAGACTGTAGAGGACACTACAAAATAAATTATTCCAGTTTCCCTAATCAAAATGATGCCACAGTTGCAAAGATAATAGAGCCAATTAAATAAATAATACCAAATAAAATATTTTCATTGGACATACTAACATTACCAACAATCTCTTAGGAAAATAAGAGCCTCAATATTGTTTCAAATTTTAGATGTGGGCTATAGTCCCTAGCCCTTAAAATGAGTTATTTTACAGCTCTGTATTGATATTTGCTCAAAACTTGCTGCTGTTTTCTGTGTTCATTATTTACCACTGGGAGAATGTATTTGGGTGGTGTAAATGATGTTGTTTTGGGTACTGCTGCAGAGTTAAGGTTATTGTTGAAACTTTAATCAATACCTTTGATGCTTTTGCCTCTGTTTTTTGACCTGCTTCTGCTGTATTTGTTTTAAATCTTGCCATTGAATAACAACAAAAGAAATCCAACTATTTCCATGAATAACTGCAAGGTACTAATTATGTTCTGTAAATTAATGGTCTATTTACTGCCTTAACCTATCTTAACAAAGATTTTGTTTGGGGATATATTACTAATGAAAAAGCCTTGACATCTTAATACTCTCCTGGGCAAATCGTTAGAATAGATCCCAAATGCAATTAAAGAAGGACTTTTTTTAAACCACTGTATTAGGAGATAAATAGGCACAGTCTCGTCTCTGAGTGCTTGTTTGTAAATCTACAGAATTCCCATTAATTCTGTGCTTCTTGCCTCAAAACTGGGCTGCTGCAGGTGGAGCAGGAGAAATGGCTGGGACAGGAGTAGGGGTTTGGTTTGGTTTTATTTGTGATATATGTAGCGAAAAATTGAAATAAGGGAAATCCCCAGAGGCGGCAGGAGAGGAGGAAGTAGAAATAATGACCTGGGGTGGGAATCTCCTCCATTTGAGGATTCTTTTCCTCCACCATCAACAAGGTTTTCTCCAAGAATCCACAGGTGTGGAACAGCCTCCCACTCAGAATTCCAAAATGTCTTCACCAAGATAATTTCCAGCTCTGAAGGTCTTTTCATAGTCTTGTGATTAGGGGAGAAAAGGAGATGTTCCTGCAGTTCCTGAGCACTCACACTGAGCCATTTCTCTGTGATTCTTGTGAAGCAGGAACTTCATAACCTTTGGAGTTTCCAAGAGAAGTTTTAGAAAGCCAACCCTGAAACTACAACTGTTTGAGAGAAACCATGGGTTATGATTTAATCGATCTTAAATATTTTCCTGTGGAGACATGGCTTTGGAGGCACATGACCCTTGAATTTGAAATGAAGGGAAATTGTTGTTTTCTTCCTTTCAAGGAATCCAAATCCTTTCCTGACAGTTTTCAAACCTGCAGCCCTCAAAAATTTAGCTTTTCTTTTTCTTTTTTTTCACTGCATTTATGGAGACAGGAGCTAATTTGAAGGAGAAGGGGGCAAAAGGGAGGGGAATGGATGAGAACGGTCCATGACCCTGCTGAGATGGACACACATAGGAGAAAACAGAGGACAGACAAGTTTCTGCACGTTCCCACAGTCTGAAACACCAAGAAGACGTTTCTGAGCACATGGGGGAAAGCCTTGGGACCAAAGCTTTTTCTTCTCTTGGTTTTTGGGCCCTTTCCCCTTGTGTTGTCAGGACACCTTTCCAGAGCAAGGCCAAATAAACCAAATAAAAAGCCTTCAAACTCTTCCAGGGTAGGGTAGGGAAGGGAGGGAGGGAGGAGGTTGTTGCTGCCTCTCTGCCACACACTGGCATTCAAGCAGCTGAATTAATCCATAGTTTCATGCCTGCTGGTCCCCCTGATTGGGCTTTTATAATTAGAACAATCTTGTTCCCCAGCGTTTATGAAAAGACTCCAGTGCTGGCTCCCAGGTTTTCATTACAGCTGAATTTAAGGGTATTTATTTCGCTTATTGCTACCACTCCCCCGTCCTTATTTGCTAACAAGGGCTTTGTTCCATGCTGGGGATTTTGGAGGGGCAGAGGATTAGGGCAGCCCCTCCTCTCTCCGTCCCAGATCTGTCTCCCCAGCACTCCCCGGCTCCGCTGGATTACAGCACGGTGCCACTCTGCATCCCTCCTTCCAGAAAGTGGATTGATTTACCCCTCTCAGCCTGCTCACATTCCCCCCACCTCCCTCCCGGAGAACAAACAGCATCAGATATGCCAGAGCTCCTCATGTCACGGCTCAGGGACTGTGCTTTGTGAAACAAAATCCTGGAACTCCTGGCCGGAAAGCCGGAGTGACAGGCAGGAGGGAAAACTCTGAGGAGGAAAGAGAGAAGACTGATTTACAAGGGAAAGCTCTGTGGCTTGGAAAGAAGCAGAGCAACACCCAGGGCTAGGAAATGTGGAACCACTTCTCCCTGCAAGTGGGTTTTGGAGGTAAATGTCCATTCCCCGTCCCATTTTCTAGCTGTGTTGTCTCCCCAGACTTTCAGAGTTGTACTTGTGCTGTGTCCATGGTCCTTAAACCTCAGCCCAGATCCTGCCCGACGCACACTGCCTCACCACAATTTTCTGCAAATGTCTACAGTTTCAGCCCTCTGTGCGTTGGGGCAGGAGTGAAAGTTGTGTTTTCTTTAAAAGGACATTTTCAGCCTTGAAGAAGGCATTAGAAATCTCCATGTTAAGCCGCTCACTTTCTTCTCACTTAAGTTTTGTTTTTTGTAGATTTATTCCCCCCACTCTGGTGATTTTCCTGGAATTTAAATAAGTGCCAGTGGTTTACAAGCCTTTCCCGACGCTGCCCTAGGCAGTACTGTGTGTTTTCACCTTCCCTGCCTTCAAGATTTAGCTGGAGGGTCCAGCCCCCATGGTAAAATACCTGGCCCTTAAAATTCCAGCCTGCTGCCATCGATCGCAACAAATCGCCTTGGGTTTACTGCTCAAACTGAACAAAACCAAGCCCTTAACACACCAAATGCCAAAGCCATAAATACGAGGGCTCAGAGGGACAGGAGAGGGGATGGAGATAGGGAAAAGGAGGGAAGAGCTGTGGCCACGTGCAGGGCCCCAAATTTGGGGCACGTGCACTCGCCAGGCAGCGATTCCCCCCAGCCTGGCACGCTGCGCTCACCCCACACCAGAGTTGCAGAGAGCAATTTCCAGCAGGTAGGTTGTAAATCTCTTGTTTATTGCCTTTTATTATGTTGTTTCAACAGCTCTTAAAGCTGGAACAGCGACCGATTGATAGCTGCTTTAAATCTCTTCCATTTTCTGCACATATTTCTTTATATTTCGGGGAGGGGGGCATCCATCTTCTTCTCAGCTCTCCACCATCTCTTTCCCTTCAGGAGTCAAATGCCAGCTCTTTCTCTTTACGAGTCATGTTTTATAGATCCCCCTCCACGCTGAAAATTCTGCTGGTGGCTGGGAAAGGGCAGCCAGGGAGCACCCCTGGAAGGGAACACAGTGTTGATGTTTCGCAAGGAAATGCATTGAGTTTGGATTCAGACCAAGAGGGACAAAGTGGAGACAGAAAAGGAGAAGAGACGGCCTCGATGGAGAAAGAATTGATTGCCATGGAATGAGGAGGAGAGAGGCACAATTAAAATACTGTATTTTATAGTAGACTTTTATAGCCTGGATCAATTTTCAGGTGTGCATTTACAATTGCATTCCCTCCTCTTGAACAAGTGTCCTACAGGGGACAGGACAGCACGTGCAGCCTCAGAGATGGGGTCTTATTGTAAATATGAACCCAGTGGGGATAAATGATGATGTCTGACTCCAGTTTAGAAGACTGAAGGATTTCCTTATTATAACTATACTATAATACATTAATGTACTATTTAAAGGAGATACTAAAACTACAAACTTACTTTTTCTAACTACCATATCTAACTAACTCCCAACTTGTGACCCTCTCTGAGAGTCCAGCCCCAGGTGGGTTGGATTGGCCATCGGGTTCAAACAATCCTCACCAGAATCCAACCAAGGGATCACCCCAGGTAAACAATTCTCCAAACACATTCTACATGGGAAAAACAAGGGGCAGAAATAGAAATTGTTTTCTCTTTCATTTCTCTCTGTGCTCCTCTATGAAAAACTCCTGAAAGAGAGAAGAATGTGCCTGCCACAGTGTCTGATAAGCCCAAGAAGATTTTTATGGACATGCCAGAGGAGAATTATGGATTAAATCCCATGTGATAGATGAGTAATGCGATGATTGACTCACAATTAACAGACAACTATCATGTACATAGATTAAGAAAAGTATTTTTTTACCCCCTGAGTTGTTATCAAGGTACAGCTGGGGTTGTGATATTTGGGAGGGTTGGCATGTCACTAGGGTGACATCAGGATTTGAGGAAGTAAACTCCACCACTGGACAGCGAAGGAGTCGATGGGCAGAACTTTGGGGGGGACTGGAGGGTTAAAAGGCAAAACCTCCATTGCGTGGGCGAGCACATGGTGGGAAAATCCCCTGCTCCTGCACCACAATATTTTCTCTATTCAGTCTTCTGTTGGGTTTTTGACATGGTTTAATAAACCTTTCTTAATTTATGAAAAGTGAGCGGCTATTTCTCACATCCCATTATCTCTGTGGTGCTCTGGGGAGATCCCACCCAGAGCATCGCTGGGATCCCCAGCACAGGAGGGACATCAACCTGTTGGAGCAGGTCCAGAGGGGACCACAAAAATGATCAGAGGGATGGAGCAGCTCTGCTGTGAGGAAAGGCTGAGAGAACTGGGATTATTCTGCCCGGAGAAGGCTCCAGGGAGACCTTCTAGCACCTTCCAGTGTTTAAATGGGATTTGTAAAAACTTGGGGACACAATTTTTAGCAGAGCCTGTTGTGATAGGAAAAGGGGTGCTGGTTTGAACTGAAAGAGGGTCCATTTAGATTAGATAGAAGAAGTATTTTACAATGGCACAGGTGCCCAGAGCAGCTGTGGCTGCCCCTGGATCCCAAGGCCAGGCTGGACAGGGCTGGGAGCAGCCTGGGACAGTGGGAGGTGTCCCTGCCATGGCAGGGGGTGGAACAGGATAATTTTTAATATCCCTTCCAACCCAAATTATTCTAGGATTCACTGATTTCAAGCAGCCTCTGTGCAGCCCCTCTCACAAACCCAAACTTTGGGTCAGCAGGGACCTCTGAGTGACAGAGGTCACAGCAGCAACACCAGCAGTGCCTGAGCTTCCTCTGCCAGCGAGCCTGGAGGCAAGATGTGATTGATGGCAGCACTGAGCAACCTCAGGCATCACTCTCCCAAAGCCTGTATTTTTCCAAGAGCTGATCAAAATCTTATTACGTTGGTCAGGGTAGCTATCTACTGGAAAAATAGAGTTTTCCCATGAAAACATTTCATAAGGATATGTCCACAGCACTGAAATTTATAGTGGGGGGGTGGGGGGAAACGAGTGAATTATTTCAACAGTGTTTGCTCCAGTTCTCAATTTGATTACCTTCATTTTGACAGGTATTTTAATATATTCATATTTTCATGCTTTGACCTTATCAGGACGAAACGTTTCATTCCATCTAAATGAAGGGATTACAAATGGGCTGGATTAAACTCTTGGCTGTTCTGAATCTGAAAAATGTGACAACTTCTGTTCCATACAAAAGTTCCAAATTTCCACATCTCATCCACATTCAAAGCAAATTCCCCAAAGAGTGAAAAGGTCTTGCATGAACACCAATTAAAACCTGGGACCACTCACCACACAGCAGCCCTTTTAGGCAGGTTTCCAGCTTTCATTAGGACTTCGAAACTCAGAAGTAATTTTCATGCTGGATTCAGACTGGTCACATCTGAAAACTGGCTTTAATGGTGAAAATCCAGTCCCAGGTTCTCTGGGCATATCTGATTCCACAGCTCTCAGCAAATCTTTCAAACCTGCTCTTCTGGCTGGAGGTGAGGGCTTTTAGCAGCCCATCGGCCAAAGGCAGCACCTTTGCAGGGATTTAAGAAAAAATACAGAATACTAAAAGAACCCTACACTTTAAAAAGATCCCATTAAAAAAAAAAAAAAACAAACAAAAAAAAAAAAAAAACAAGCAATGAGCATTCTTCACAGTCAGAATGTCCCAGGGCTGTGGCTTGTGCTGGGCAAGGAGCCAGCCCAGCCAGCAGGGTCCCTCCCACACCATCTGGGAGGGCAGAAAAACTCATCTTCAGGCACCAATGATTATGTATTTCCACCCAGTGCAAAGGGATTTGTACCAGTAATTCCCAGAGGCCAAGTGTGAAGTAACTAAATCATGTGAACATGCCAAAATAACTACATCATGTGCCATGGGGAGGAGGTGAGGGGGAGCAGGGTCTCCAGTCACTCCTTCTCATCCAAAATGGGAATTAACTGCTTTATTTTCTCTTTCAATTAACATGAGGCCACAAACCCCAGCATTTCCCAGTGTGCAGCTCCTCATTTTACAAGAAATACTGACAGGTCCCACATTTTGACTGGCCCCACCTTTCCTGATTTATGTGACAATTTCCTCCTGGGAACTGTGACAAAACCTCTGCATTGCTGATGGATGGGATGTCACCAGTGAGCAAATCCTCACCTGGGAGTCCTTGAAGCCAGGGGCACACCTATGGTCCCACATCTTCATTTCAACACTCTGTTACTGCAGGTTTAAAGCTTCTCATATAAAGGCCAAGTGGACATGTAAATGTTTGGCCAGCATGAGCTGTATCAGTTAAAAGGGTGAATAGCTTTCTTTAATTATTTCATTTTTTTATTACTCAAATGTGCCAATAAAACTCTTGGCCAGTTTTCCATGGCTTTGCTGAGCTGAGAGAAAATTAAACTGACAAAGCAATTTTTTCCCAGGGGTAGAAGAGCTGCTTTCGAGGATGGCAATCCAGGCAAACTCTAACTCTTAACCCAGAGGTAGAGTTGAGATTTTTAAAACTGCTTTTCTTGCTTCCAGAGACATCAACTACAATTCTCTCTTTGACACTGTGAAGGAAAAAAACATTCCTTCCTGAAAAGCTGCATTGCAAGGAATTTACCAGATGATGCAAACAAGAAAGCACAGAAATAGATTCAAGGAAAGGTGGGATCTAATCTAAGATAAATCTGTATGCAAACAGGAATAAGGGTGGCACAGAACAACCAGAAGGTTCAGGGCTGAAACCATCCAGCTATGTCTTAAATGAACATGGGGGAAAATTCAGAATAAAAGGCAGATTCCACCTTGCCTTCCCATCAGACCCCGTAACTCTCAAATTACTGCCCTCAGCCTGGGAAATCTCACTGGGATCTGCTTGTGCTGTGTCAGAATCTGAGGCATTGATGATTCTGAGATTGTAGAAATTCTCTGTCTGTCAGCCCCGCTGCCAAAGCAGAAGCCATAATTGGTCTGTGCTGGTTTCCAGGTTGTTTATTCTGTTTATCTCTCACATGTTCTGCTGCCCTGCCCAGCTCTGTCCTGCAGGGCAGCGTGTGGGGCTCTGCCCTCAGTGGGATGTGACAAACATTAAATACCAGAAACTCCCTGGGCTGGATTTACAAGAACGTGCCAATATCTGTCACCTACGTTGGACAGTGTGTCCCCAGCCTGAACCAACAGAAAAATGCCAACACCACAGTGAGACATGGAGGGCATGAAGAAGGAGAAAAAGGACAAGGCACACCCAATTTCCTCCAGCTTGTCCCCTTTGGACCCCTCATCTAGAATCCTAAAATTTTACTTTTGCACCCGTGCCACACTGAATTATTACTTATATCAAACACTCAGAGCTTGTAATTCACCCTGTGAGATTGAAAACTCTTTTCCATGGACAGAGATCACAGACAGTGTCTCTGGGGGCTCTGTCCAGGGGGGTTCCTGACCCCCGCCAGGGTCCCAGGGCAGCCAGAGGGAAGCTCTGGATTCCCACAGTGCTGAGCTGAACAGGGATGCTTCTGATCATGGCTGGCTCAGCAGGGCTTTGTGAAGGCACTTGGAACCCACTGGTGTCCCCACCCCTCCCTGCAGCCTCATTTACACTTGACAAGAGCTGTGCTGATGGGACAAATCAGGACAGCTCCAGGGCTGGCAGCACCTGGCTGTGGGCACCTGCACCCCAAACCAACTGAAACCACAGCAGCACATCCCAGCCATTGCACTAACAAACATGGTTCAAAGGGGTTTTTTGGATTTTAGGGTTTTTTTTCAGTACTATCAACAGCAGAAAAAAACACTCTGGAAATTATTGTACAGAAAAAAAACTCACAGAGCAGGTTAAGACATGTCTCAATCAGGGATGAGCCTCTTGGCACATCTGCAGATCTACCTGCCCCAGGCACTGCCTGAGCAACCTGGCATCACAGTTTGAACTCCTGTGCCTCAGTTTCCTCCCTTGGGGGTGTAAGTTCTTCCCCCCATAGAAGCCTCTCTGCATCTGGGAGGTGGCACAGAGGCCACGGGTACCAGCAACATTGCAGAACTCAGACTTTTGTACCCAGGGCACTGCTGGTTTGCATTAGCCAACTATTTATTAATCACCACTGGCACAGCAATCAAATACTGTCCACAGCAGCTTCTGTGGTTCTCCACAAACAAGAACAAGCCTTGACAAAACTTCTGTCTAAATCCAAGTGCCAGACTGCCTGCACTGGTGACTCAGTTTCTTACTATTTCTGCCTTTAAAAGCAGCAGCTCTGATAAGATTGCTCAGAGTAGCCCATGTTCTGCAGTTTAATGGGTACCAGCCCAGACAGACTAATGGATCTGGAGACCAGGAAAGAGCAGGAAGGTGAGCTGAGTGGAGAATATTGAGGCTTTTAAGGCAGAAAAGTAGCAGCTAGACACGGGGTAGCTGACTCACAGAGCCTTGGTGGAGACAGATATCCTCGCTGGGCGTCCCCAGCCATCCATCACCCCGCGACAGGCCCATGAAAACCGGGCACTTCTTGAAACAATTTGCAAAATGCAAAGCAGAGCTGGGAAGGGATCCTGGGGCACAGGGCCAGACACACAGCCAGGTGAATTATTGTCGAAGCTGAGCTCACAAGCTTTTCCCTCTCCTGGAGAAGTGCATTTCCATTCCTGTTGCCTCGTATCACCACCAAGGCAATGTCAGCGCCTCAGAGGAACCAAATGTTCCACCCAGCACCATCCATTTCTCTAGCTCTGAGAGCTTCAGACAAGAAAATTCTGCTTCTCCTCCTCCTCATAACTCTCAGAATAAACAAGTCTCCTAATAAAAAAGCTCTGCCAGGGAGTGGGAGGTGTTGAATTCACCCCTGTGCAGGCACTTGCCCAAAAGGTGTTTTACCTGCATGTTGTCACTGGTGGGTGACTTTTCAGAGTCTGAGCCACAGAGGATGAACTTCAGTCTTCTTCAAGATGCATTTCCAGACAGTGGGCTCTGTGGAAAACAAAACAAAACAAACAACAAAAAGCAAAACAAACAAAATCCCCCAAACCATTTAAGGCATCTGCCATATCAGAAACTGAGTAAATAGGAAAGGATAGCATGAAAATTTCTCTCATGCTCCTTCAGTGAGACCTTTAGGATTTTTGTTTTCCTCCTTATCAAAAGAAAACCTGACTACATACGAGGGAAGAGGACAGAAATCAGGGTCACTACATGTCCTTCTGCAAAAATATTTGTAGGATGGTATTTATTGTTCCCAAACTGCCTGTGCAGAGAAGGACCCTTTACCCTCTCCTCACAGGTGTTAAGTGTTCTGAGCAATGAAAAAGGGTTTGCACCAGCAGCAAGGTGAAGTGAGAACATCCAAAAATCATTGGAGTTGCCAGCAGAGAATGAAATACCTCCTGGCCTCCTCGCTGGAGTGCTGCAAAGGGAGGCCAGGAGGGGAAAGGGAGTGGAGAGAGAAAAGGAGTGATCCCATAATTAAACAAAAGGCTTTCTCTAAAGCCCCCCATGATGGATGTGCTGCTGCAGGCTGGGAAACAGCTGGTGTCGCTCAGTTTTGTTGCACTGGCCATAAATAAGAGCTCCCCCGGGAGGTGTGGGGAGGGTAAAAATGGCATTTGGCAGAAAAATTGCGACAGGAACAAGGATGCAATGGAGACCTCGAGTAAGGGATGCAGAAGCCACGGCAGAGACGGAGTGAGTGCTGATTTATCCTGACCTACCCTGGGGACGTCCCTCATCCTTCCCCAAATCCACAGAGTGAGCAAGGCAGGAATCAATAGCACAGCACAGGGAGGAGGAGGAGGAGGAAATTAGCACATGCATAGGGTGGTAGGTAGGAAACGAAACCTTGAGGGGAATGCAGCTTTTCTTTCTGACTTGGGCATGTCTTCCCTTCCCCAAAGGTTGGTTTCCAGCAGCCAGAGGATGATTTGCCATCCCTGCAGTGTGTAGAAATCTTCTGGTTTGAAGTTGTTCATCTTGGCTGTGAACGTGAGTTAGCAGAAGAGGAAAATGTCAGCTGAGTGTCCTCCCTTGCAGGGCATCCTGACACAGCTGAGGCTGCTTGCATCCAGCTCCCAAACCTGTTTTAACTGCAGTGGAATCTTCACTGGGCTGCAGACAAAGCCTGAGCAAAGTCTGGCATGTCAGAGCACTTCTTGCATGTCTCTCTGTTTCCTGTAAAGTCAAGATGTTGGTATTTACCTCTGAAATCTATAAAGCACTTGGAGAGTCTCAGCTGTAAAGAGATGTGGGGAATGGATCCCTGCTAAGAGCTGTGAGTAAGAGCTCTCCCCCTCCAACAGGCAGAGAAGCCTTGTAAGACCCCTAGCACCATGGGGCAGCAGAAAATCCACACACCACAGCTGCTTTAAAGAGCATCTTGGAAATCATGGGGACCCCCCAAGAGCAAAGTGTCTTCTGAGATCCCCTAAATACTTTTGAGACCCTGAGACCCACTATTCAAGCTGGCACAAGACCCTGCTGTCCTTTCCTTAAGGCCACCCCCCTTCCCAGCTCTGGCTCCAGCTGCAATTAATCGGAATATCTCCCACTGATTCCTGATTAGCTGCTTTTGATTAGGGTTTAATGACTTCACTGGGCCCCTAATTCACAGGGACGAGCTTGGAAATGCCTGAGAACAGCTTAAACACAATCACATTTTCTCCCACCTTAGAGACACCACTTAAGTTCTGTACACATGAGCCCTGTTCCTCTGACCCTGCAGGACCTGCCACCCCCAGCCCTGTTCCTCTGACCCTGCAGGACCTGCCACCCTCAACCTTACTCCTCTGACCCTGCAGGACCTGCAACCCCCAGCCCTGCTCCTCCTCCCTATGCTGAGGCAAACCCCAGCCAGGGCTGCCAAACTCTAATGGGGAAGGCTAGAGCTGGAGTGAAAAGTGGATGTTTCAAAGCCACCTCAGCACTCAGAGATTTCAGGGCTTTCTGTGTGGCTTAAGCATAGAGTTAAAGATGAGAATTCAGGATCAGGACCCGTGGGTGACTATCCTAAAGTGCAATGGGATGTTCAGGGATGGCCAAGACAGACTTGTACTGGAGTTTGGACCTTCAAGCACTGGTGGGATCTGGTGGAGAGCAGCAGTGAGCTGCCCTGTGGAGCTGCACATCAGCGGCTGTGTCCTGGCCCAGGATTTAGGGCCAATAAAATCTCAATATCTGCATAGTGCTGAATCCTGGCGAGGATTGCCTTGCTCCCTGTCCCTGACTCTATCTTCCCTCTCTCTTTCCTCCTCCATCCCCAAACTGTCATTCAGTGCCTGGGGGCAGAGGGAGGGAGTTTGCCCTGGCAGGGAATAGAGGTAAACCCCAGTTCTACAGGACAAGGATCTGCATTTCAGTTTGACCTTGGAAGCTAAACTGAATGTCATGTCATGCTGCCTGCCTTGGCACCAGCCAAGGAGGTTGTAAACACTGGTTTCAGAGGCTGCCTTGCCTTTTGAAGATCTGAAAGTGCATTTATCTTTCTGAGACATGCCTTAATCTACTAACTACTGGAGAAGATAAGGGGATGAAAAGAGGCTTGGTGGGGAGGAAAAAATAATAAAATAAATTAAAGTAATCAAATAAAGTAAATAAAATGGAAGAAAGTAAAAGATTCATTTTCATCAGTACAAAGAGGTCCGTGGACTCTTTCACAGTGCCTCAGGCACTGATGTCCCATCACACAGCTGCCTTATCACAGCTCTCCTCTGCACCAGCCTCACCCTGGCAGTGTGAGGTGACAGTTTACAAAGTGCCGGAGTCCCCTCCCTGTGCCCCAAGCTCCACAGCTGATCTCTTTAATCACCACATCTCACTGACAAGGCAGTGAAGCAACTCAACTCCCAGCAAGACAAATCCAGAGCAGGTTGTTTATTTTCTCTGCAGGCAGCTTCAACTCTGTGCCTGGGCAGAGCCAAGCAGGGCCAGAGCTGGAACCTTGGAGGAATAAACCCTTGGTTCTCTGCAGCTGGACCTCAGCTCCCGCTGGGGAAGGCTATTAAAGTATTTAAAAGAAGAAGTATTGGAAATATTTAAATAAAAGAAGCCTGGGTTGGAATCCCAGCTACACAGAGCAGAGCATCTCCTTGCTTCAAGCCTCAGTTTCCTCAGCTGGAGGAGCAAATCGATATCAGTGAAGGAGGCTGGAGACCAAGGACTTCTTGGATGCTGTTTGGAATCATTCTCTGCGTTTGGCTCCTCTGCTGAACCTCCCCTGAATCCCCTGGTGGGTTCAGGCACTGAGAGCTGCTGGCAAAGAGGGAACAAAGGCCAAGAACCCTAACTCATGATGGAGTCAGACACACTGCAGCTGACAGGATGGGAAGAAGGACCCCCAAAGCTGACAGGAGGGGAAGAAAGACCCCCAAAGCTGACAGGAGTGGAAGAAAGACCCCCAGAGCTGCCCCCAAAACCTGGGGGAGGCAGCACCTGCAACCATGGGACGGGAGGGAAAGGTGAGCTCCTCCACCATGAAGTGCAGGAGTGATCTAACAGCAACAGGACCTGCACAGAGAGGTTTCAGGGCTGCCTTTTCTCTCAGCTGCATCCTGAGGGACTCAGGGGGATGTCATCACCTTCACAGCCCAGGTCACATCTCCAGCCAAGCCTGGCCCAGAGCACTGGGCTGTTTGTCTGCAGGGCAGATGAAGAGGAAGGTGGAATCAGAGAGAGTTGGGGGTGGGGGAAGGGCTGCAGAACTAATAAAGAGCTTTGAAGGGGATGGGGAATTGAATCAGGTTCACATTAAAGGGCAAGGAAATGAATGCTGAGATGAAGGCGCCTGCAAGTTCAAATGTAGCAAGCTGATAAATAAAGTTAAAAGAATGACTTTTAATTACATTTGAAAGAGAAAAATAGAGAGAGCTGGGGGGAATGATAGGAAAAACTCCTCCAAACCCAGACACTCTGGAGCTCTGGCTGTGTTTTGGGGACACTCCTCTTGCCCAATGACCCCAGGGCAGCCACCAGCAGTGGCAAGGCTGGGGGGACAGCAAGATCAACTGAACCTGGGTTTAATGCCTCAATCAAGGTTCATTCTGATCAGCTCTAAAAAGTAATTTAGCCCCACTAAGCTGCAGCAGGTCAGGAGCAGGGAGAGATGGCAAGGCTCATTTGGAAGCCAAACACATTCCCATCATTAACGGTCCCATCCCATTAATGACAATAATATTGTTGGCTTAAAATGTTGTTTTCATTGAACAACTGGAGAAGAATGAAATGCTTTCCTCCAGTTTTTGGTCTGGTGTCAGGAACTGCCTGTAAAATCCAGATAAGAGTTCTCAGCACAAACTTGTGATAAGGGAATTAGCAGGTAAACTTTAAACTTTGGCGAAGGCGAAGGCGAGGAGGGGAGGGAAAGCATTTGTGATCTCTTCAGTGGTGTCAGCTTGCCAGGCTGAATCTCACCAGACCCTGATGCCACATTCCCTGAATCCTCATCCCTATTATCTATCTGTACTGAGAAATTACCTGTTTCCATAGCTGAGGCCAAGACCTCATTCCCTTAAGAATCTGCTTTTTTCCTCTCCTTTCTATTTTCTCAACCCCCAGAGCCCTTCCTCCATCCTATTCCTAGCACTGCACTTCTCTTAAGTTGAAGCTAATTCCCTGCCAAACCTTTTGGGGTTCTTCCTTCCCAGCTTTTAAAAAAATCACTTCACCTAGATTACCCACAAACTCAGCCAGTGCTACAAATGAATGCATTGGCTCTGGATAAATCTTCCTCTTGCAGATGCTGGGTACAAGAACATCTATCATGTCCAGGATGAAACACCTCGGTGAAATGTCCTCTGGGAAAAGGGTCTCTCACCCTGTTTGTCCACTTTGCCAAGGCTTAAGTTCATGAAATATAAAGTGATGCACCAGAAATCCTGGGATAGCTGAAGCTTGGAAGAAGAGGATAATACAGAAATTAATCTGCTCCTACAATCAGTTCAATCTCTACATCCACTTGGTTCAGGGGTGATAAAAACTTTGGTCACAATTTGGATGGACAGGTTAACTCCAGGGGTGTTTAGATTACTCCTTCCACTCCTGGAGAACCTATATCCAAGGGGGATTAAATGAGCAGCTCATGACTGTGGAACAAATTCTGGTCAGAAGAGCAAAGATCAGGGCATCAAGTCATCTCCCTGTCTATCTCTGAACCTTGGAGTGGCTCCTAGCCAAGATGTGATTTTTTTTTTTTTTTAATAGAGTGGTGATACAATCAGCTGGGAGGTAAAAAAAATTGCTATGATCCTCCTAACACTGAATTTCTGATTTTCTTTTCCATCCCCATTTCCCACTGCTGCTGGGGATGTGGGTAAGGCACAGCAGCAGGATGATTCCTCTCAGAAGCACCAGGATTTTGCAAATTGTCCTTCCTGCTTTCCCATCTCCTCAGGATCTGCTGCCTGAGCCAAACAATTGTCGTGGAGGCAAGGCCAAAATCCAGCCAGCCCAAAGAGAAATCACAGAGTTTTTCAGAAGCTACAAGGAATTTGTTAATTTGCCCACATTTTCTGGGTTTGGACTTTCATATCCTGAGAGGGAACACCAAAATAACACAATGACAATAACACATTCATGACAAATTTCCTGCTTGCACTTGAACAGGCAATCTGGGAATCCCAGATCAACAGCATCAACACAGCCACCCCTTAGTTTAGGATTGGTTGAGACCTCCAGGACCTCAGAGTTTGGGAAAGGCTGAAATCCCTGTCACCCCTGCCTCCTTAAGATTTCCATTTTGCATTTTGAACACTACTTGTCCCAAAACTTCTGTCACCTGCGCTGCCATCATCAGGCATCAGGATCCCAAGAAAGTCACTATTTCTGCAACAGCAAGAGCCAGGCAGGAATGTCTTGTTGAGATATCTCTTCCAGTTTGGAAAAGGCAGACTCATCTCTGTTGAAATGCTTGGGAAAAAAGAGACCCAGTTTGATTAATTTCTTCTGCTGGGAAAAAAAAAAAAAAAAAAGAGACTAAGACAACTTGTTTCCACTTTTTATTCAAAGTCATTTTGTTTTGAGACTTAAGCTGATTACAATAAAAATATATTTTAAAATGAAAACCAGGTCATGCATGAAACACTTTGATGTCATCAGAATGAAGTATTGCAGACTATTTTTTTATTTTTATTTTTATTTTTTGTTACAGCTCACAAAAGTTTCAGTGATTTTGACTTTTTTTCATACCAGCAGAAGGATTTTTAAGCCTCTGTGTTTCTTTCTGGGATAAGCAATCATTTATAGTAATGTAGTTTTTCGCAGAGAAAAACAGAACCAGCCTTTTAGTTTCTAGCTCTGCTTTGAACTGAGACTGAGAGTTAACTAGAGTGATCCAAAGTTGTTAAAAAACAAGAGAAAAGCTTTCATACTTCAGACTTCTATCTTCCTCTGCTCCCAGCGGCCAAAGAAAATGCCATTAGCCCTGGAGGTACTTTCGGTAAATAAAGAGAAGGGGAAAAGAAAAAAGGAGAAGGAAAAAAAAAAAGCTAGACAAGAGAATACTCCTTATCTTTTATTTTTCTGTTGTAAATATATTATAAATCATTTTCTCCAAGGCGTGAAATTGTCTCACTTCAGCCCTACAGAGCCGAGGGAGTCTGAGCTCTCCAAGTTGCCTTTTGAAAGGGCCGGGTGTGTTTAAAGCCGGTCTCGAAAATGCAGTTTAAAATGCAGTTTGTGAAGAGGGGCAGCTCAGCGGGGCAGGGGAAGTGTTCCTTGTGAAAAACGCCAATCACTTGGTTTTTAAAATTTTAAAAGTTTAATTATAATAAAATGTTTTTAAAAATAATAATACAATTAGAGTAATAAAGTTTAGAGTTAGGACAATTACAAGACAATAAAAAGCAAAGAATTACGGATGTCTGGATGCTCTTGGACACTAAGTCACAAAAAGCATGACTTGTGAACAAAGGAATCACCCCTACACCAATGCACTTGTTGCATATTCATACATCCTTTATTGTTATGCATACATTTTATTCTAGACAAGAAACTCTGTCTGTTGTATGTCAACTGTTTCTTTAATCCCCTGGCATCTTCGAGTCTGAGCAAGGCCTGAAGAAATTAGCTTCTTCTGATAAGAAGCCATAAATTTCTCTCCTTTGGAAGATTTGGGTGCTCCTCGAAGTGAGTATCTCATTCCTAAAAAAAACTTCCCCCACATACATAGTCTCTAGTTTAACATTATGTTGGAACCTAAAACTATATTTAACACACCACTTAAGAGAATTAATACAGCACAACTTTCTAACATTACACATATAACATTCATTGCAACATTTGCAAAAAGCCAATCATAAATACGCATTTTTCACATTCTGCAGAGATGCGGGGATGCTGCGCTGAGCCCCAGCCGCTGCTGGCACATCCATCCCCAGGAGGAGGGGACAAAGCCCCGCTGATCGCATCTCCACCTCCGCCCAATTCGGGAGGATTTCATTCACCGGGGGAGTTGCTCCAGGGGCGGCAGCAGCTCCCAGGGTCAGCCCTGCAGAAGGGATCGGCGATTTCAGCGGCTCGCTGGTGACTTTTGCTTTTCCAAAGCCAGAGCTGCTGCTGATATTGTTACTGAGCTTTTTACGGTGGCAGGGCTGGGAGCTCTGTGCTGTTGGATGCAAGCTGATTTAGAAAAAGGCTGTTTTGAGAAGTTTGGCTTGTGAGGAAGCCCCATTTGGGTCTCTGTTGTGGGTAGGTGAATCAGTGCACATAGAAAAAGCTGATCCATCCCTCTGTCCTTCAGAGTGCAGCCTTTTCCTTTTATACTTTTTAAATTAGTTTAAAATTTGTTGTCAATTGTGCTATCCACCCATCCATTTGATGTGTAATGAAACGCAGCTCCAGGAGGGATGGGAATATATTTGGGACCTAAAGAAAAAGAAAGAAACTAATGACAAGTACAGGAAAAGACAAAAAGGAAAGGAAGGCAAGGCAAGGCAAGGCAAGGCAAGGCAAGGCAAGGGAAGATGATGTCTGGCTCCAGATCAGGAGGCTGAAGGATAGCTTTATTAAAACTATACTACATTACGTTAATATACTATTTAAAGATATACTATCTTATTCTACATACTTCTTACTCACCTAACTAACTCAAACTCGTGACTCTCTGCTGAGAGCCCAGCACAGCTGGATCCATTGGTCACTGACCCCAAACAACTTCACCAGAATCCAGCCCAGCCATCACTGCAGGTGAACAATCTCCACACCACATTCCACATGGGGAGAACAAAGGAGCAGAGATAAAGATTGTTTTCTCTTCTTCTCTCTGTGCTTCTCCAAGAAATTCTGAGAGACAGAATTACGTCTCTCTGTCCAGAGAATGTGAATGCCACAGTTTGAAGCAATCTGGGATAGTGGAAGGTGTCCCTGTCCATGGCAGGGAGTGGAACAAAATCCTTAAGGTCCCTTCCAACCCCAACCACTCTGTGATTCTGTGGAGTGCAGCCTTTGCTAATGGAGCTGCTGCCAAGCTCTGCTGGTTCTGGAGCCCTCAGGGAGCCCCAGCCCCTCCTGTGACTGCAGAGCAGAGCAGGAGCCAGGCAGAGCTGGTGGCAACGCTGCTCCTGCAGTGCCTGGGTGGCATTTCTGCACATATTTACAGCTGCACTCCTAGGGAGCCTAATATCCCATCTGGAAACATCAGAGCTCAGAGAGGGCTGGAAATGGCTGTGGCAATTCCAAGCAGCAGGAGGTGGATGGATGGGGCCCATAAAAGTCATTGCAAGGATGTGACACAGGCAGTGCTCACCTTCCCTTGCTCCAGGAACAACGTGGCTCCTAGACTGGCAGTGGCCTGGAGTTCTTCTTTTTACCAGCCTAGTTTGTTAGGAATTATTAGAATTTACTAGCCTTGAATTGTTAGGAATTCCCAGTGCTGCAGGGCACTGGGAGCATCCCTGGACTGTCTGCCTGCTGCTGGTGCCAGGGAATAGGGAAGAGTGGGTTCCCTGAGGGCTTTGGACTGTCCTGTTGGGCTTTGGGAGGTGTCACCCTGATTCTTAAGATTTTCTAAAGCCTTCTGAGTTTACATTCTGTTGGAAAACTTTCTCACACAATTTTCTGTAAACAACATATTGTTTCTTATTCCTTCATAGCGGTGGAGAAACTTGATGTACTGGTAGTTTGTCCAATGTCTTTGGAGAGGTGGCACATTCACTCTCCAATCCACTGTCACCTTTGGAAAAGTATAAAAGTTGGAGTCAGAGAATAAACCTTCTTCTTTACCTTGCAAATAGCAGTGGCTCGTGTTGTGCTTTCACGTGTCCTATAGCGACAGGGAGGGGCACAAGAGAGGGATGGCAACAGCACAACTACTTCTCATCTCCTCTCTAGGGTCACTTTGCCCCCAGCCTGAGCTCCAGGGTGACTCTTGCTGCATTGATTGAGTTTTTCACATCCCTGACAAGCAGAAAGCTCCCTGTCAGCAGCTCTCCCATCTCCTGGAGCACTTGCATAAACATGCAGCTTTCCATCCTCATTGTGCTCGAGTGGAACCTCAGCACACTGAAGGGACAGTCTGTGTTAACCTGATCCTTCCCACCACACCTGGAGCACATCTGGGAGCCCCTTGTGCAGAACACAGCCCAAGCCCAGCTCCTTTCCACCAAGCCAGCTGCATCTCAGCATGTTTGTGGTGTGCCAGCCCGGGTCTGACTTCCAGCCATCCTCCGAGGGCTCAGGGTGGTTTTCACACCCCATTTGCAAGGTTGGGAGAAGGGAAAGCAAAGTCATTGTATATTGAGAGATCCCTCCAGGATCAGGTTTTATCATCACAGTTGTGACTCTGGTGGTTCTGTCAGGGCTCCCTGGCACCAAGGGACACAGAAACTTTGGGACTGTCCCCCAGGGCTGGTGGTGGTCACTCCCAGTTCAGTGGAACGGGCTTAGGCTTCCAAAATTTTAGGAGTGCCACAAGACAGATTCGAGCTGAAAATTTCTACCACCCTCTCCTGGCTTCTGGAAAGGGAACTGATTTTGCAGTCAGTTCAACCCAGAGATCACCTATGATTAATAAAAGGAAAGGAGGTGAAGGTGGCCTTTGCTTTTCACCCAAGTGTGTGCCTGTCTGGGAGGAAGAAGCTGTGCTTCCCACTGAGGAAGGGCAAGTGTTTGTTTGGATCGTGGTATCAGTTGAGAAGGGTTCACAGACCCTTGGAGTGAAGAATTGAGGACAAATATAATCTAAATGAAAGACTTTCAAAAAATGTGAAGCACAGAAAGAGGATTTTTGCACTCCAAGCAAAACAGGCTGTGCTATTCTCATCCCATCCCTGCCATGGGCAGGGACACCTTCCACTGTCCCAGGTTGCTCCAAGCCCTGTCCAGCCTGGACTTGGACACTTTCAGGGATGGGGCAGGGATGGTTTTCGCCCTCTCAACACCAGTTTTGTTCCCCAAGCTGGCTCAGAAGCAAAAAGGGGCAACCTTCACAGGGAAAAGGCACAGCCCCACACTGCCATCAGTGAGCCCAGAGAGCCCTTGGAACTTGGAGGTTTTGTTGTTCCTTGATGCCAAATAAAATGAAGAAGGAAAAATTGTCAGCAAATTGGAGGGGCTCCAGCAAAAGGAGATAAAGATGATTAAGGGTTTAGAATGATTGACCTATGAAGAAAGATTAAAGGAACTAATTATGTACAGCTCAGATAAAGGATGAGTAAAGAGGTGATTTAATAATGCCCTGCAAATACTCGGGAAGGTGTCAACAGTTAAGGCAGGGGGAGGAATTATTTAGAGTCCTTCCCCAAGGAACAACACAAGTGATGCAATGAAAGGGGAAGGTGACATGGGACATTGGCACAACACAGACAGAACCAGAGATTTCTTTCAGGAGCAGCAAGTGTGTTAGGAGCACAAATCCTGTGGAAACTCTGCCCTTCAATCCCTAAATGATCAAAGAATGCATTTTCAAAGGTGTTCAGGTGCTTAAAGGTGCAGGCAAGTGCTCTAATAGGATTTTCAAGTGCATCTAAACAGGTTTCAACGGGAATTAGGCACTTAAATAACTTGAACAGTTCCACCAGTTGCTTACTCATATCCTTGCACAAAACAACTGGAAGGTCTGGCTGCAGGACTCAGCAGAAATCCCCCAGCAGGAGATCAGACCTGAATCCCAAGCTGCTGGAGCAGAATGAGGGTGGTGTGCAGGAGGACGTTCTGTAGGAAACCATCCTGCCTTGTCAGGGCATTGTGCATTGATCTGCACAGTCGATTTGAAAGTCAATGAGATTTAGACTCTCAGGCCCATTAAAATAAAAATTTTAAAATGCCTTTGGCACTTCAGCACCTTGGTCAGTTGGGCAGGTCCTTGTGCAGGTTATCAGTGAGCAGAGCCAGGGTGACAGAGCTGTCCCAAAACAGCGTGGTCACCTTGTGCTCCTGTGGAATGTGACCAGCACTCCAGGGAAACATGTTCTGTTTTTTCTGTGCTGCAATTAAGCCATTCATGTTTTCTTGGGCACAGGGGGATATTTTCCCCCTGTAAAAATAATCACCTGGATGGAGGAGGGCTGGGAAGGCACTGGAGGAGAGGAAGGATGATGATGGAAATTGAGAGTCAAGAGAGTCCCAGCATGAAAATCCTACACGAGTCTGCAGCAAAAAACACTGAAAAAAAAAAACCCAAAAAAAAAACAAACAAACAAAAAAAAAAAAACAAAAACAAAAAAAAAAAAAAACCCTGCAGAACACATGTGAAAATATAGGGAGGGAGTTTCAAGTGTGGATTTACAAGAGAATTATTGAACTCAAAGCTTTTTTTCCCAGTGGCTCATGCAGACAGTACCAAGTCTTCAATCTACTCTCCAGGAGCTCAGCCAGCAGTGCCCGTTTGGAGGGGCTCTCTGGTGACAGGCATGGAGATTCCCCAAGCCACTTGTCTGGCTGCTCTCCTGGGCAGCAAAATCCCAGAGAAGGCCACTGAATTCCCACCAAAACCCTTCCAGGTCCTCGGGGCAACTCTATCAGAGCACTGTAAATGGTCATGGTGAACTCATGCCTCTGCCACAAGCCCAGAAGCACAAGCACAAAATTTGTGAAGCACTGCTGCCAAAAAAAAAAAAAATGAAAACCAGCCTAAATTTCCAAATCCTGAGCTCAGCCAATCCCACAGCTCTCGCAGCAGCAAGTGTAGATTCCAGAGGAGAATTTTGAACACAGTCATTACACAAGGAAAGGTGAGAGGAGAGAGGCTGTGACTCGTTCTTGTTATTGCCCTGAAGGACTTTTCAGGGCAAATATTCCAGTGACACTTTTCATTAAACCACAAACTTGTCATTTTAGCCTAATGTATATATAAATACACATACATATATGTATTTTCAAGTAATTGCTTCAAAACGGGGAGCTGTTTGAAAGACTAGTTTAACCCTTTTGTAGCACTTGAATCCACTTGAAATTATATGAGAAAGTAAAGTTAAATATGAAGATAAATGCATAAATGGCCAGAGTTGCTATGGAAATGGGAGAGGATGGAAATTGAAAGTCAATAGAGGACTAACTTACTGTTCAATTTTAAAAATAGTCTTTCTATACAGAAAGGGAACATTTCTCAAATCCCTGTTGGCCTGTATTATACAAAATGGGAAGAGGTTTTGTGGCTGGGTACATCAATTTAATGCTGCATGCTCCACCTGCAGCCTGTATGGTCCATGGTACATCCTAAGTGGGACTTTTCCTCAGGTCAATGCCAATCTCCATTTGAGCTGCAGAGCCCTGGTGCTAAAAGCCAGTATGAAAAACATAGGTATGTGAATAAAACTCTGTGGGGTGTAATGACAAATAATTTGTAGGGATTTCTGTTTATTTTTCAACAACATTCCCCATGGAAAGGTTTACCAGACTGGGATTGTTGCCCCATGGGCACTGCACAGTAGCTTTCCAAACTTGCTGGCCTGCAATCAGATTTGATGGAAGAAGCAGCATCTCTGAGGAATGAAGTCCTAACAAGCTTTCTAAAAGAGGATATTCTCAAACGAGCACTTTCTGCCATTGCCCTTCCATTTTCCAACCCACTCCCAGGGCATGAGATGAGCTCAGCCAGAGAATCCGCATGGGAGATGACCGAGGAAAACCAGAATTCCTCTGTTCCACTGCTTCCAAAGCCCCTTGTTTTATGAAGATAAATGTAATACACTTCCCTGGTTCCTTTCAGAGGCAGATCAAATTATATTTGAACAGCGTCAAACCCCATCCATGAGCAGCATACAAAGAGGCCAAGTGGGGCTTTGCTTCCCACCTCACTCTCCCTCTCCATCCCCAGACACTTCTGAGGCTTCTTGGTACATTTATTCACCTCCAAAATGTATGTGAATAAACCCTTCCGGCACTGACAGCCCAGAATTCACAGCTCATCATATCCCACACTGACAGAGCCCAACCTGGTTCAGGGGCTCCGTGTGCTGGAAAAGTCTCTCCTCAACCCGAGCTTCCACAGAAAGGCTCAGCAGTCTCTGTTGTTCAGTCTCAAGGCAGTTTATTGCAAGTTATCTAAAAGATTTTCTTCTGGGGCTGCTGTGGTTTGCTCACAGCTCAGGCAGAGGCACACACACACCCTGACATCCTCTCTGACCCCGACTGCTTCTTCTCTCCCCGCCAGGGCTGCTGCTGTCTTTTATATGGTACATTACGTGTTACATGGTTACAGTTTCCCCCAATGCCTATTACCTATATTAAATGGGGATTTTCTATCTTTTATATGGTACATTACGTGTGACATGGTTACAGTTTTTCCCAATGCCTATTACCTATATTAAATGGTGCTTTTCTACTCTAAACCAATCTGTGAGTGCCAACATCACCAAGAACATGGAGGTAAGGAAGAAGAAAGGGAGGACAGGACAGGCCCAAATCCCTCCATCTTAAAACCTCTGACCCCCATGTACAAAACTAAAACCCTCCTATACAAGCATTAAAACCCCCCTGTACAGCACTAAAAAATTCTTCCCTCTACTTTGTGACTACTTCTACTCTAATATCTAAACTTTTGTGACTTCTTGTTCTTCCTGCAAGGTTGGTAACTCATTCCATGGTTCAAACCCAAAATCACAGCTGTTTCCAGCTGCCTGCCAGGGTCTCAAATGCTTCTTGACCAGGGCCTGGAACCTCCAAAAATGTCTGAGGGACATTTTGAGTACCAACACCACACCCCAAGGACTTGACTCTTTCAGCCTCTTGGTCTTCTCTGCCCGTTTGCTTCCCCCATATTTTACTCTGTGGTGCCCAGAAGCTGCAAGCAAGCCCTTTCCCACAGCCCTGGGTGAGAGCACAGCAGACCTGGGGTGTACCTGCCCACAATTCCCATGCCATGGACCCCTGTGCCCCTCTGCTCAAAGCACACAGATCTCTCTCAGCAAATTTCTGACAACTGCAGGTGTCTCGCTGAGTCAGGTACAGCAAACCTGAAAAAAAAAACCCTCAACAGACCCAGAAGATGCTGAAACTCAGCCTCCCAAGGCAAGAGCTGGCACAAGCTTCAGACTTGGCAAGAAGATTCTGCCTCTTCCTTTCTCTGACTCACATTCTCCAAGTCTAGCTCCATGCCCTTCTGCAAGGGGGGGTTGAAAGAATTCCATGGTACCAGCAGGATTCTCACCATCCCCATTTCCCAGCCTGCTGGAAAAAGGCCTTTAAAAATAGTTCCATGCTGCTGGGTGGGATTTTCTCCTGCAGGTGCTGTGCAACAGAGAGCGAGATGAGATTCTAATCATAGCTGCTTGGCAGAGGGAAGGTTCAGAGCTGAGCCGTGCAGCAGCAGCCTCATTTCCACAGCAATATCTCTTTATTCTTTGGGTGTCAGGGGGACACACATTGCTGTCCTTTCCCTGCACCATGTTTGTATAAAGGATGCAAAGAGCAGCCACAGAACAGGGAGCTGTCACTGCTCCATCACATCCAGGCATGGAGAGCAGCCTGTTTGGTGTCTGATGCTTCTGCTCTGAGCCCCCAGAGAGTTCATCCCACAGGGGTGAGGGTCCCTGGGCTGGTGGGTGCTGTCCCCTCCAGCTGCAGGGGTGAGGGGAGAGGACTTCCCATCCAAGCAGAGAAATGTGAGCTCAAGGCTGCCTTTCCCTGCTTGCCACGACGTGGCTCTGCACTCACCACTGAGGACTGGCTCTTCCCCACCACAGCCCCACTGTTATGTGTAGTAGATATAATTCACACCATTTCTAGTATGATATATGTGATATTGGATATTTGTTGGAGTATACACATTTGTATTAGGAGTCCCACCACCCTCGCAGGTGAAACCTGGTCTATGTTGAAACCCGATTCACAGGTAAAAGGATGTGGCTGGCCAGGAGATGGGGATGGGCCATGGCTGGGGAGATCCGGGGACCCCAGGTGCTGATCATGGCGTGAACGACCCGGGATGGATCTCATGGAAATCCTCGGGCAGATCCATGGGAATGCAGCGTTCTGTAAACTTCATCAAGGGATTCACCAACTCCTGACACTGAATTGTTCTTCTTCATCACCAAAAAAGAAAATCTCATTAACCTATGGGCTCTGAATGGAAGAAAAACCTGATTGCTGAAATCTTGGCCTCAGGCGGAATTTTCCCTATAAAAACCGCTTGTGCCAGGCTGGAGGTGTGTGGGCACAGAGGAAAACCTCTGCTGGGGCTGACTCCTTGTTGCACACCCAGGGCCGACCCTGGGCTCGGCTCTGTTCTTTCCTTGTGGCTGGCTAGATAGAATTTGATTGCAAAATAAATATTTTATTTTTCATTCTAATTTGGCTGGGCAAATTTTCATTTATAACACCAGCCTGCCCCATTAAAATTCCCCAAGTCATAAAACAAGCAGTTTTCCCAAAGATGAGTCAAGCCTGCCACATTTCTCTCACAGCAAGTTGCCACCAGGCTGCTCAAGGTGTGGGACCTGCTTGGCTCGTTGTCTCTCTCAGCAGAGCCTCCTGCTGAACCTGAGCACTCTCTGCCAGGTCCCTTCACTCCGAGCTGTCAGTGCCCAGGAGCAGAAGGTCCCTGCCAGAGCCTCTGCCTCTGGATCTCTGCAGAGGAGCAGGCTGGAGGCCTCCACACCCCAGGGGATTTCTGGCAAGGTCTCCCAGCACAGCCCAGCACACACCAACCTCCTTCTGCTGAGGTTCAGGTGATGCAGTGCTCTGGGGAATTGCAGCACCACCACAGCCCACACACAGCAGCACCTCCTCCTTTCATTTTCCTCTTCATCTGGCACCATCTGTGCTGAGCTGTGCCCACTGCCCTCTGCCAGCTCTCTCCATCAGGGCTGCAGTGGCTCTGTGGTACTGCTGCCTCACCCACGGATCCTTTGGTGTTTGAATCCAGGCACTTAGAGCTTCCTGGAGGCATCACCAGCTGATCTGTAGTTTTCTAAATGAGGGTCCAAGCCAAAACACCACTCCAGGGACCCTCCCCAGTGTGAGCAAATCCTGGGGCAGCTCGAGAAGGGATGCACTTGGCCCAGCATTTATCTTCTCTGGATGTTTTGTCTGCTGTTCCTTCCTCTCCAAGTAGAGCTCCTTGCTAAGCCCCAGGTTTTGTAAGACCATTGCTGCAATAACAAAGTCTGTGTTGCTTTGATGACATTCAATCAGCCCGGGTGCACTCAGCCCAACAACCTGGCATGACTGAGGAGCTTTTGGGGATGTCTGGACCCATGCCAGGCCAGCCCTGAGCTGGATGGGTCCGTCCCCAACCTGGAGCATCAGTCCAGCCTGCACCTGCCTTGGAGTCCTGTGAAGCCCACCCAGACTGGTGCCTGCTCCCTGCAGGATCTGCAGGAGAGTCTGATGGAGCCATGGTGAGAAGTGACAGCCATCAGCCACCCTACCCTCGGGGGGATGTTTTCTGAAACAGAGATTATTGCTACATAACGACACCTTCATGTCACTACAGCCAGGAAACCGGGGTGACAGAGTCACCCCAGCGTGACCACACTGCCATGACATCTCTTCCCTGCACCCTTCCACATCCACAGGTGTTTTATCAGCTGCCTGACAGGCCTGGCACAGCCTGTCTCAGAGCTGTGCTGTCCTTACCAGCAGCAAAACCATTAAGCCCCCTTTGCAGCCCCATATGCATTCGCTTCATGCCTTTAATCCTGACAGCCCAAGTAAATTCCCCCTGAAAAGAGAGCCCTTGTTCCCCCTCCCCGAGCTGCTGCTTTTTGCTAAATGTCATTAAAAGAAGAAGCCACGGTAACATCAGTCCTTGCTGAAGGTTGAAACCACCTTGACTGTAATCTTGCTTTGGCACTGGATGGAAAAAAAAAAAAAGAAAATAAAAAAAGCAGATACTTCTACTTCTCTGTCAGCTCCACTTTGCATCAGAATCTCCTTTGTATGTCACAGAGCTATTAAAGTTGTGGATTGTGGCTGGGCTCTGTGTGTGTGGACGTGTGTGTGTCTGTGGCTGCGTCTCAGAAACTGGGTCACCCGGAGAGCGCTCCATGAAAACGCTGCCCTGACAAATCCAGGCTGGCAAGACTCAAAGATACCCCTTATAATGTTTTTCTGCCTCCCATCATGCTTTGAAATGAGCAAATAATACTACTTTCCGCTGTATTTTTGTATCTTTTATTCAGGAGCTTCCTGAGGTAAATAACCTCAGGCAGGCAAATCCAAGGGGATGCTCCTATCTCACTGCTGTCTGCTCACACTGAAATCATGATATACTTTGCTTTCATGATGCTCTTTATAAAACATTCATTTTTTTCCAGGAGAAATGGCTATCAAGGAGGGCAAGAAACTTCACACTTTTGGCTCAGGCTTCAGTCTCAGCATTTTGTCATCGTTCTCTCCCTGTCACAGCCCCAGAAGTGACAGGAGGGCACCTCCAGAGCCCACAGCCCCTCCCCATCACCCAGGGGACCCCTGTGGCCATCACCCCAGCCAGAGCAGAGGGTGGCTTCTCACCAGGGCCCTTTTAACAGGCAGACATCCTGTAATTCCCAGAGCTCTGAACAGCACAGCTCAGACACTTCCAGCTTCTGCCTGAGGCTGAGGGGTGAATCCTGTCACCCACCCGCCCTCCCTGGGGCACTGAGAGGTGGGGAACCAGCAGAGCAGAGCGTGGGGCTGCGTGCTCAGCACCCAGCAAAATCCAGGCTGCTGGAGGGGGCAAGAGTTGTGGAACTGAAAGTTGCTGACTCCATGCAGGACAGAAAGATGTGGGCCACAATCTCAGGAGGAGCTGAGAGGGGGAAGGAAGCCTGTGGGTTTTCTTACTAACAGTTTATTTTAATATTTACAGTATGAGAGAAGAGATGGCAGGAAGAAATATCTGGGCAGGGAAGGATTTTCTGCTAAGCAGAATTGCAAAAAAGGTCTTGGGGGCCAAATACTACTCTTTATTCGTGCTACTCTCAGTGCACTTATTTCCCCTAAAGAAAGCAAAACTTAAGTGACCACAAATAGAACCAGTGACAGGAAAGGGCATGGAAGGCTCTGGCTTCAGACAGATCTGCTGGCCTGGGGGAGAGCTGTAGAGGAGGATTTCAAAATCCCAGGCTGAGGGAAATGCAGTTGAGGAACAGAAAGTGCCATTTCATGAGCTCTGATCTAGACTGTGTCTGTTAGTGCTCCACTCCTGAAAAGCACAGCGTGCAGGTTGTGAACCCCATCTCACCCACAGGAAAGCAAAGCAGGGCAGAGATACCAGGCAGCACCCATCATCCGAGGGGGCTTGGCAGCATCCAGAGCCGGGCAGGGGTGGTAGAGAGCCCTTGCCAGCTGCTCTGCTTGGAAAAGAAACAGAGGGATTGCAGTGGGAGCAGGGCACAGGCTCCCACCACATCCATGGTGAGACCTAGAAAGGAGAGGGAGCTCCAGAGGGGCAGCTGAACTGTGGCAAGCACATTTCTCTCACTCTCCAGATTTTCCACAGAGGTGCACAGAGAGAAATGAAAGAGAAAACAATTTCTATTTCTGCTCCTTGTTTTTCCTGTGTAGAATGTGTTTGGAAAATTGTGTATCTGGAGTGAGTGCTTAATTAGATTCAGGTGAGGATTGTTTGAGCCTGATGGCCAATCCAATCCAATCCACCTGTGTATGGACTCTCGAGAGAGGGTCACAAGTTGTGTTAGAGTCAGAGAAAGTAGTATGTAGTTGTAATATCCTCCTTTTATATAATATATTAATGTATTTTAATGTAGTTATAATAAATAAATAATTCTGCCTTCTGAATTGAATCAGACATCGTAATTTCTTCCCACTTATGTTCACCTACATTTACAATAGCTGAACCACTCAGAGCACCCCGCATTGGGCAAGTCTGGGGTTGTTTTGGGTCGCTTAGGAGTAAAGTGCTGATCCAGGAGCCCGTGGTGGAGGGGTGGGTGGGTGTGTGCAGCTGGACCAGCAGGCTGCAGGGAGGGGGGACACGGGATGTGTCCTCTGGTTAATGTATTCAGCGGTGAGTTTGGGGGATCTCAGGAGAATGAATTGTCAGAGCGTTGGAAACAGGAGATGGCAGGGGAATTACTGCTAATCCTTCCTTGTGGGACACAACACTCCAAAGGATTTAAAGGCTATTCAAAAATGTAGAAAAAGAAGTGACAAGGACACCCCTCCCTCTTTCTTACGTTTTAGGTTGGTCACTGGCTGCTGGCTGGGAAAGACAGAAAAGAGAAACTTCCAGGAGAGGGAAGGGACTGAGAGGGAGAGAAGAAAAGATGAAGAATGAAGATTAGATCTGGAGAAAAGCCGATCTTACCCTCTCAGGGAGTGTAGGCTGCAATTAAATCTCTTTTGCCTAACAATACCCTATTGTTATTTGCATTGTAGTACTCAAGATGCGGCGATAAGGAATGAAGGAGCTGCGAGCAGGGGAAGCTGCAGTTGTTACCCTTGAAAATTCTCTGGCTGGAGAACCCTGGGCCCCAGTCCTATGGGGTGACCCTTTACCTCAGCTGAGGATCTCCCCATCACCAATAATAAATGTATTTTCAACAGCTCTGGTGGGACGATTTTGGAAGTGTGGCATTTGAATATCCTCTCCCTGCTGTTTGATTTTTAGACTTGGTCAAGGGTTTGGTCACACAAAAGGTGAGTGACCAAAGGTCACTCCCTCTGTATTTTGGATAGGCAGGTCTGGGCTGGGCTTGTTTTGCCCTCCAGAGATGCTGAGGTTCTTTCATCCCAGTCACCTGTCCTTGCTGGACCCCCAAGGGCTCCATCCTGTCCCCTTCAAAGCATGGTTGAAAATGCAGTGCTCATTTCCATCCCTCTGATTATCATTATGCAAAGAAAAAAAAAGCACTTACAGACTCACCACAAACCTTCTGTATGTAGGTGCTTTGGTTAGTGCTGGAAACCTTGGGACCTGGGTCCCACCCAGCTAAACTGTGGCCTCATTCCCACCTGAAGTCCTGCACAAATACCTTCCCTGTTCATTTTTTGTTCTTTTTCTTGCTTTCCAGGTGTTTCAGCAGAGCTGCCTGTGGGGAGGACAGGGCCAGAATGCCTTGGGAGAACACCTTAGTCTAACTCATGGTGAGACACTGACCCCAGTCACCCCACTCCAGCTCCTTCCCTAGCCTCTCTCCTCATTGGAGAAGTTGTACCCTAACCCCTCCTACCTTCCCTCAGTTATAAAACCCCAGCCCCTCCATTTCTCCCGGTTCCTTTCACTTCTGGTGCCCTTCAGCAGTGGTTGTCATCCTGCTCTCCCTGCTCCTGCATCAACCCTGCCTACCTGCCACCTTCCTACCCTACCTGGACCCTCCAGCTGTTCCTCAATAAACCCTACTGGACTTTACTGAGTGGAGGACCCTCTTGTTATAAACAAAAATTTGTCCAGCCAAATTAAACTAAAAAAATAAAATATTTATTTTGCAATCAAATTCTATCTAGCCAGCCACAAGGAAAGAACAGAGCCGAGCCCGGGGTCGGCCCTGGGTGTGCCACAAGGAGTCAGCCTCAGCAGAGGTTTTCCTCTGTGCCCACACACCTCCAGCCTGGCACAAGCGGTTTTTATAGGGAAAATTCCACCTGAGGCCAAGATTTCAGCAATCAGTCTTTTCTTCCATTCAGAGCCCATAGGTTAATGAGATTTTGTTTTTTGGTGATGAAGAAGAACAATTCAGTGTCAGGAGTTGGTGAATCCCTTGATGAAGTTTACGGGAATGCTGCATTCCCATGGATCTGCCCGAGGATTTCCATGAGATCCATCCCGGGTCGTTCACGCCATGATCAGCACCTGGGGTCCCCGGATCTCTCCAGCCATGGCCCATCCCCATCTCCTGGCCAGCCACGTCCTTTTACCTGTAAATCGGGTTTCAACATACACCAGACTTCACCTGCGAGGGTGGGAGGACTCCTAATACAAACGTGTATACTCCAACAAATATCCAATATCACATATATCATACTAGAGATGTAATGAATTATAGCTATTACACATAACATGAAGATTCCAAAAGAGGCTCCAACCCCCAGTGTGGTCCAAGATGTTTGTTCCATGGGAGGAAGAGGGAAAGAGAGCAAACAAGGAAGGGACAGAACTTTATCTAGGCTCAGTACAGGAGGGGCTACCTGGCTCCCAGCCAGTTGTGTCAAGAAAGGAAGGAAGGCTCAAACTAACATGGTCACAGCTACAGGGGTCTCTGGGGAGGGAAAAACCATTCCCCAGAGCAATACAACAATCGACTGTGCCCTCTGGGTGACCTTGAGGCTGAGGAAGGTGAGAACCCCTGGCAGACGCTCTCCTCTCTCAAATCGTGCTTTGCTGTCATGTGTCCCAATTCCCAGCCCGAGCTGGTGATGGCAAGGAGCAACTTATTAAGGAATTGCTTCTTTCCTCCCCTGTTCAGCTGCTCTCAGGCAGATCCTATCGATCCACTGCACCTACTCAAGATGTTTTGCAAAAGGCACTTAGTGAAATTCATTCCAGGGGTTTGTCACTGGTTGTTGCTGCTTGACCTGCATGTGGGGCACGGGCAGGTGAAGGTTTGACTCCGGGAAGGTCACAGTAAGAGCTGTCACAGAAGAGGAGTTTTCATTTTGCCAAACATAATTTTCAGCATGTTACCAAAGAAAAAAAAAATTCCCACAAAACAAAATCCAAGGTTTTTATTTTGGTTGTGTGGGAAATATTTTTATGTTTTGGTGTTGTTTGGGGAGGCTAGTCAGATTGTGTAAATAGAAACAAATTTTTAAATTAAAAGGTACTCTGAGAAACAACAGCATAAGCCTAAGCAGACTTTTTTTTTTTTTTTTAATTACTTTGTGGAGCAATTTAACTTTGATTAGAAGTCCCTTTTTCAGCCCCTCCAAACTATTTTTTAAAATCACTGTTTCCATAAAAAATATCTGTTCCAAAATTACATGCAACAGTAAACCAGAAACTCTGCTGTGACAATTCCCATTCCATAGATTCATCATGCTACCTCATTAAATTGCAGAAACCACGTACAAAATAGGATTTCCCAAAGGACAAATGCTCTCCTTGAGAAGTTTCAACCTGTTCCTGTCAAGTACCAGTCGGTCCAGGGAAAGCAGCTGCTTTTCCTCATTCTGCTGGGGTTTTAAGTGACACGAAATCTGTGCTCCTGCTCAGGGAGTCCAGGGGAGTGGGAAGGGCTGCCCATGGCTCTGGTTTCCAGCTTTTCCAGCTGCTGCAGTGTGGGGAACACTGTGGGGATTTTTGAAGGAGTTTTGAATGAGTTAGGGACAGGACCTCTGAATTGTTTTTGCTGATGTGGTTTATTTTTCTTATCTTCTACATAGGCAGGAAGGGCGAGTTTGGCTCCTATCTTTACTGCATGGTTCAGAAGAGCACAAGATCCTCAGTTATAAGACCTTTTAAGGATTTACTGACCAATAAATCACTACTAACAAGGATATTTCTGGTTTTGACCCAATCCTTAAATATTTTGTCTTATGGACCCATGCTACAGTGTAAGCTTTCTTAGCCAATCATATTATGACACACAAACCTACAGTGCTGCATTCTAAACTACTTGAACTCCTTTCTAACTACTTTTATTTTTATATCTTAAACTATAACACTCTAAACTTTCCTTTCCTTAGCTTAACATGTCTGCTTTAAACTACAAATCCACATTCTCACTTCTGTCACCTAAGTTTGGAAGCCTTTTCCAAAGTCTCAGATCAAATCCTGTGTTTAATTCTAAGCTTTGGCTTCCAGGCCCAAAGTTGTGAGAACTCCCTGCATTTTGGATTCCAACAGAGCACCAAAGCATCACACTTAGGAGGGCATGCTCTGCTCAGAGCCCTCCCTGCACAGCTCAGCTTGGTGACAGTGCCAGAACACCAGGATGTCCTGCCCCAGGGACAGCAGCCTCCAGGGGCAAGGAAGTCCAGAGCTGCAGCTGTCCTGGCATTTTGCATGGGTTAAATGAAGCTCAGAGTGAAATCAGGGCATGTCCCCATTGCAAATGGAATAGCTTTGATGGAACAGCCTTTTGGAGCTTTCTCTCCATATGCTTTTATGACCTGGGAAAAAGAGGTGCTTTAATAACTGGAATATTTTCAGCACGAGTGTTTGCTTGGCTGCTCATTTTTTCACCCAGTGAGTAAATCCTATCAAAGCCACTTGCTGCAGAGTGGGAAGTTTCAAACAGTGCATGCCAG
The DNA here is from genome assembly GCF_050655825.1 of Lonchura striata. Lineage (NCBI taxonomy): Eukaryota > Metazoa > Chordata > Aves > Passeriformes > Estrildidae > Lonchura > Lonchura striata. Next base: position 4,768,237 of record NC_140719.1, on the reverse strand, counting down.
CAGCTTTGGAAACATGAGAATGTTGAGTTTTCCTTTGGATATTGGCTTCCTACAATAAGGCAAATGAGTACATGTGTTTCTGTGGGAACCACAATATTCCCCCATTTATTGTATTGGGGAAAGCTGTTTTGAATATTCAAAAAAAATAAAAAAAAGAAATCTACTGTTTCTCTGATGGGTAAATGGTGAAAATACAGTCCTTCACACAGCCTTGTCCATCTTGGACTCATAAACCTCAGCACTGCCTGGGCTGGTCCCAGAATCACAAAGTGGGTCAGGCTGGAAGGGACCACAGAGAAGTTGTGATGGGTTTTGTGGCATTTTCTTGGACAATAAGGAAGCCAGGGGCAACTCACGTACTCATGTCTGCTGTGGAGACTCTGAATAGGAAGAGAAAAACAAGTGAAACAAACTTTAAATTTCTTTTAAAATTGTGCTGGTGGGAGCCTCGTCTCAGCATCACTCCAGCTCTCCTAAAATTGCTTTGATATTCAAAAAAACACTGACTTTTTAAACAATACTGTCCTAAATCCCTTTTATAAATGCCCAGAACCACTTGCAGGCTTTCTGAAACTCATTGTTATAATTACAATCAAGGATCATAGGACTCTGTGCTTTGTGCCAGAAATACACATCCACTGAATTGTTTGCAGAGGAGCCACAGAGAGAAAGAGTGAAGGAGAAATGCAGCTTCAGTGCTGCTCAATTCAGGAGCAGGAACTCCCACTCTATTTAATTTTTCCTCTTTTGTTTCCCAATTTAACTTGGAGCTGCTGAAATTCAAGCTAATCTTTGGTTTGTCCTCTGTGCTCTCCTTTGGCTTCAATCCAGGGAATCTCAAGGTTCACTTTCCCCCACCATCTCCTCCTGGAGGAGGAAGAGGAAGGTGGGGGTGGAAGGGTGAGGAGGAAGGTCTGCAGGACCCATCAGTGCCATCAGGGGTGAGGAGAACATTTTGGGCATTGCTGGGATAGCATTTAGCAGATGCAGAACAAACTCTCTGAGCAAAGGAACGCAGCATCAATCGTAGTTTTGTTAAATCTTCATCTCCTGGGTCACTCAAAAAGCTTAGGCAGGGCTGTGGGGGGTTTTGGTAGTGTTGTCTGACACAGCACATAGGGAGGGAGCTGGGATTCAACTTTTGCCAGCACAAGGCCCGTTCCTGGCTCTCCCTCTCTACCCAGGAATGTCTGATGCTGATCCCTGACCCTGCTTCCATGGAAATGTCCCTGTCTGGTGCTTAGAAAAGCAAGTGGATAAATATCAGATCTGATCCACCACTCAGTGGATTCTGTTTTACCTCTGCAGAACACCACTGATCATAGGAGGATTTGCAAGATTAACACCAGAGTCATTCAGTGATGAATCCCAGCCAAAGCCTTTGGTAAAAAGAGAGCAACACTCCTGCCCTGTGCAATATCCCACTTTTCAGTGGTGTGCTCTGAGACAGGATTCCATGGCACTCAGACTTTCCTTCCCTTGATTCAGGACAGTGCTGGGGTACACTTAGTTCAGCTAACCCAGACTTTTCCCTTCTGTCTCTTCTCCCTGCAAAACGCCAGGCATGTTCTCAGTGAAACAAAAGCAAAACTCCTCCACCCAGTGCTGCTCCAGGTGGCAGCTGGTCCCTGGGAAAGGCTAAGCAGACAGGCAGGTCTGAACCCCATTTCAAACCCTGGAGGCTCTTGCAGCACCTTCCAACAGTGAATTAAGGCTGGTCCAGAGAGTGAAAAACCTTAATCTAGAACTGGCTGGCTGTAAACATTGAAACACTTCATTCAGGCTCAATTTTGCTTGCTTTTGCTTTGATGCATATCCACATACATATCCACAAACATATCCACAAACACTGGATGAGGAGAAGCAGTGGGAGCAAAGAAATATTTCAGTTTAGAGGTGTTACATACTTCTTTTTTCCCACAAGAAAACTCAAAAATGCCCTCTCAAATGCTATATAATCTGGATATAAGTAATATTTTCAGGTGATGCTTTCAATATTTAGCCTTGGGTCTAAAGAAAACTGAAAGAAACATGTTGGGCAAATTTCCCAACCAGAGAAAACTGCCTCCCTGATGACAAAACTCCATTGCTCCCTGGAAGACTTGTCCCAAGTCATGGTACCTGCAGAGGCAGGCACAAGACTTTCAGACTCCAAACCTCGTTTCTGTTTAACAAAGTATTTAGAGCAGAAAATCCTGTATCTTTACTCTGCCTTTGAGATTCTGGGGTCCACTCAAAGCAACAGACTGTGAAGCTCCTCTGGGTAAATGGTCTCAGGACCCAAATCCAGTTTCAGAAGCAGCCAGATGACCGTAAGAGCATTGGTCTGTTCCTAACCCACCAAACCTGAGGTATTGCTGGGGCACCTGGGGGTCACAGCCATGGCCAAACACAGAGCTCAGGCAGCTCTTCTGACCCTTGTCACTCCTTAACTTGCAAATTTCCTTGAGAGAAGGTGACCAGCAAGGCAGGAATTTCTGTAGTGATGTGGCAGTGCCTCCATCCACTTCCTCTGACTGAGCAGCAACAGAAGGACCAGTTTCTCAGCACCATCCATCAGGCCAGGATGGCACACAGGGCAGGAAGAACCCTTCTTTTCTCTTCACATGAGTTTTGCCTCCTCGTGATTCCAATTTTTGCCTTCTAGCAGCACTCCTGTCAGCTGCCTCCAGAAGATGTGCTTCCTTATTTCCTTGTTTTTCCACTCCAGGTAGGTGTTCCTCCTCAGGTACCGAGACAGTCCCAGCTTCTGCCTCAGCAGGGCTTTATTCACATCCTCCAGCACAATCATGATGAGCCCAGCCTTTCCCTCCACCAGCTGCCAGGACTGGGCAATGTCAAACTCAAAGCTGCACCACTTGCTCTGCAGGAAGTCAGCGGAGATAACTGCAATAACATTCCTGCTGCTGAGGAAACCCTCCTCGATGATGTTGGTGACGATGGGTACCCCTGGCAGGAAGTCCCTGTAGTACAGGCACAGGCGGAAGCGAGGTGTCCCTCCTTCCAAAGGTTCCACCAGCTCCTTTGTCACCCACTCCTGGTCTTTGCTGGAGTGGATGACAAAGGCGTCGTAGGTGTCACCTCTTTCTGCATAGTGTTTGCACCCGCTGAGCAGCACCATGGAGTAGTAGAGCTGGAAGTAGTACTTGTAAACCAGGAAGAGGAACACCACTACACAGAGCAACACAACCACCGGGGAGGCAACTTGGCCTGCACTGATGTGGCAGGAGGACAGATCGAAGCTTGGCAGGCTCACGTTGGCCACGTAGGAGGGAGTGTGGCACAGCATCAGCTCCTCGTTCTGCAGCAGCTCCTGCTTCTCCTTGACCCATTTCAGAAAGTCCAGGTACACACAGGAGCAGTCAAAGAGGTTTTGAGAGATATCCAACAGGACCAGGCTATCAGGCAGGATTTCCCTGGCTGGGTCCAGCAGAACAGTCAGCTGGTTTCTGCTGAAATCCAGGACTCTGAGGGCTTGCAGTGGCTGGTAGACTACAGGATCAAAAGTCAGCAGCTTATTGTTGCTGATGTTTAGCTCTTTTAGCTCAGACAGGGCATCAAAAGTACTTTGATCCACATGTTCTAATTTGCAGCTTGAAATATCCAAGGTGTGGAGGTGACTTAGGTTTTTGAAGTTGTTTGCCAGCTTATTGTCTGCAAAGGAGTTTCCTGCCATCTTGAGCACTTGCAAAGAGTTCAAGCCACAAAATGTACACTGGGATTTCACTTCAGTTTTGGTGTAGGAAATATCCAGGTAAATCAGTCTCTGAAGGGACAGAAAGACAGGGTAGGAGCCAGGACCAAATAAGGTTGTGTGCTGAAGGTCCAAATATAACAAATTCTTCACATTAGTGAAATCTCCAGTCAATCTGATATTAGAATTGAAGCTTAAGTTCAAGTGTTTCAAATTTGGACAATTTTGGAACTGACGGGAACAGCAGCTGCTGAAGGTGAGTCTGTTCTCACTCAAATCAATGACCTCCAGGTTACTGAGACCCACAAATTTCTGCTCAAAGGTTTTGAGACTTTTGTTCTCAGTAATACGAAGCACTCTCAGCTCCTTGAAAAGTGACAGCTTCTGGGCAGGCATATCCTCAAAATCGCATTTCTTGCATTCCAGCTGTCTCACTTTAGACCACAGAGGAACCTGTGATATCTCCTCCAGTCCGAGGTCCACCAGGCGAATATTGGAGACATTGCCTACGCAGTTGAAGAGAGTGTCTGTGTCATCCTCAATCCCCCGGAGGCAGATTAAGACAAACTCTTCCATCTGTACCTGGCACAGTCCATCCAAGAGCCTCCCCTCAAAGTCCTGCAGTCTCTCAATATTCCTGAACTCCCCAACTATGAGTCTGCTGACCTGCAAACCAGCCAGGCCTTGCAGAGCAGTTTGCATCGTGGATTTCTCAAAAGCAGACCTGAGCGCCAGCTCGGCGAGGTGAATCCCTGCAAAGGCCCCTGGCTCTATGGATTTGATATTGTTCAAGGAAAGCACCAGCGTGAGGTTGAGCCTGTTCCCTCCCCTCAGGGCATCAAGGTCTCCTCTGGAGATAGATGTGATTTTGTTAGAGGAGAAGCTCAGGTGCCTGAGGGAGGTCATGTTGGTGAAATACTTGGGAAGCTTCAATGAAGTAATGCTGTTGTGGCCTAAATTCAGCTCCTGCAGAGTATGCAAGTGGCCAATAGGCAGCTCAGACAGAGAGGTCCTGTTGGTTTCCACCAGAACCAATTTTTTCAGAGATGTTAGGCCATAGAAAGCTGCTTTCCCCAGGTGCTGGAAGGAATTGGCAGTTAAAACCAAGGTGGAAAGTCTAGGGAGGTCCATAAAGGAGTTATCTTCTATTGTATGGAGGTGGCACCTGATGGGAATGAAAAGAAAATATAAATATATGAAACACTGTCCCTTCCTTGTTCACTGAGTGCTGCTGTGACACCCTCAGGCTCAGCCTCACACTGGGGCTGGTTTGGCTTTGCTGTGCTGGGCAGAGCCAGCACCCCTGGATATGCAAAGGGAGCGCTCCTCCAGCAGGAGACCTCCTCTCACCTTCTCCTCTCCAATCTTAAATTCAAAGCAAGACACCTGGAGACCTGGTGAAGATCAAAAATTTGTGCAGCCAGCGGGAAAAAAGAATCCTAGCCATCAGTTTAGGCCAAAGTGACACTGTGATGACAATGATGTGACTGTGTGCTCACTTGGAGCTCACATACCTCCAAACAGGGATGGAGGAGGCAGCCTGACAGCGGGGACAGGACAAATCACTGATGGAAGAACCAGAGCCAGCATTCCCTCACCCCTGGCATCCCCCAGCCCTCTGATTGCCACCTCAGCCACACCTGGGCAGCCCCACTGGCACCAGAGCTCACAGCTCTGTCAGCAGCTGATCTCTGCTGATGGCTCAAAGGCAGCAGAGCCCGGCTGTGCTGCCTCTGAAAGAGAAAAGGAAGAGGGGAAAATGAGCATGGGCCCCTAAGGTTTGTTTGATGTGGGAAGATCCAGAAGTTGAGACCCAAATCCATTCTGCAGCGAGTCCCAGCAGAATTAGTTTAATAATCCAGGCAATACCTCACAGCAAACGTGCTCTGCCACTCAGCCACTTTGGAGCTAGAGCTGTGACGGGGCTGAGTGACATTTCTCAGTGAAACAATTTACCTGGAGAAACTGTTGTCTGAAGTCAATGGAAATTATACATCAATTCAAATTTGCTAATAGGCCTCCCCCATCTCCTCCCCCAGATATGTGAGGAGAAGGCAAAAGAGAATATGTTGATATTTTAAAACAGCCTTTTAGAAAATGAATGTACCTTCATGTTATTTTTTTTTAAACTGTGATTAGAAAAACAGCTCACCCAAGATGTTCCACTTCAGAGTTTTTGTAACAGTGAAAAGTCTGACATTTTTCTTGTTCACAGACAAGTGAAACATCTTCCTCCTCCTTCTCACATTGCAACCTACAAGATCAGACTGACAGACCCAGCTCTGAGAGGAGGGTGTGCACTCAGTGACTGGACTAAAAGTTGCACATCACCACGGGGATGTGCAAAATGACAGACACAGGGACAAAGTCACAAGAAAAAAACATAAACAGCCAAGACCAATAGACCCCAAAATAAGCCACCATTGTAACCCAGCTGGTGAAGAAAAATTTACCAGTATCCACGTAATAGATCCCACTACCTTGAAAGATCCAGAATCTGCAGCTCAGGGACTGATGCAAAATAATTTGACCCCAGTGATTTCAGATTGCTGAAACTGAGGTCCAGGTTCTGGGTGGTGTTTGGGACTCCATCAGGAACTCCAGAGATGTTCAGTCCAGTGCATCTGAAAGTTGTGTTAGGGGTGATCTGAAAAGAGGCAGATCCCATCATGGTCAACATCTGCTCTTCATGGAATGCCAGAAAATGTCACTGTCAGGAGAGCAGGAGCAGAATGACCCCCTTTATAGTGCAGTTCTAAAGGAGCTCCCCTGAGTTTTAGGAAATAACCTTACACACCCTAAACATTTTTCTAATTCCTAATAGAAGCAGTCCTATTCTCCAAGAAGAGCTGCATTTCTTGCTGACTGAAGCTGGGACAAAACTACAGAACAGCATTCCCTGATGTTACAGATGAACCAGCAGCAACCTTTGAGAGAGCCAGCAGGACAAACACTCATGGATGCACTGCATGTCCAGGAACAGCTCTCAGCCCTCTTCCCCTGCACATAACCAGGCAGCTTGAACCAAAGTTATTCTGCAAGCAAGTAATTGTCAGGTACTTGGTGAAATCACTCTACTGCACAAACCAGGCAAAAATCTGTGTTTTGTAGAAATTAGACAAGTTTGGATCCCTTCCAAGGGAAATATAATCTATTACAATAACTGCACTGCAGCACTGTCGGAATCCAGGGCTTCCCTCTGGCTGTCCTGGCAGGTCTGGGACCCTGGCAGGGGTCAGGAACCCCCCTGGACAGAGCCCCCAGAGACACTGGCTGTGATCTCTCCCCATGGAAAAGAGTTTGCAATCTTACAGGATGAATTACCAGCTCTGAGTGTTTGATATAAGTAATAATTAAGTGTGGCATGGGTGCAGAAGTAAAATTTTAGGATTCTAGATGAGGGGTCCAAAGGGGACAAGATGGAGGAAATTGGGTGTGTCTTGTCCTTTTTCTCCTTCTTCATGCCCTCCATATCTCACTGTGGTGTTGGCATTTTTCTGTTGCTTCAGGCTGGGGACACACTGTCCAACGTAGGTGACAGATATTGGCACGTTATTGTAAACCCAGCCCAGGGAGTTTCTGGTATTTAATGTTTGTAACATCCCACTGAGGGCAGAGCCCCACACGCTGCCCTGCAGGACAGAGCTGGGCAGGGCAGCAGAACATGTGAGAGATAAACAGAATAAACAACCTGGAAACCAGCACAGACCAATTATGGCTTCTGCTTTGGCAGCGGGGCTGAGAGACAGAGACTTTCTACAATCTCAGGATCATCAATAGCTCAGATTCTGACACAGCACCCTCAGAGGTTCAGAAAGCCAATGAGAAGAAAAAATTCTTGCTGCTGGTTCTGGTTCTCAGATGTTTTCGAGACTAGAATTTACTTCAATCACCTTGATAATAACCTTGAGGGGAAAAAAAATCTGGGCTTTCCTAAGAGGCTTGAGGCACAAATCTCCCAAGCAAAGAGAAAAGTTGCACCAGAGAAACAGAAGGATTTTGTGCTCACTCAGAGCTCACATACCTCCAAACAGGGATCCAGGAGGCAGCCTGCCAGTGGGGATGGGACAAATGCCAGCTGCAGCAGCACCAGGAGTGTCCCCACAGGAAGGGCTCCTCTCCTGGGCATCTTCAGGAGGCCAGGAGTGCAGGAGAAAGGAGCATGGAGAGAGAAACCTGGAGACAGAAAGCTCCTGCAGTGCCAGGAGTTGTGTTTCATCACTCCTGCTTCTCACTGCACATCTCTGAGAGCTGCAGAGAACGAGGAAGGAAGTGAAGCTTGGCCACTGACTTGTTTCTACACACACTCGGGGTGAATTGCTCTTCTTGCAATTGTTAAAAAAAAAATAGCCAAGAAGGAAAAAAGAAGAAATGACGGATATAGTTTGGGCTAGAAATTGAAGAGGAATATGGGTTTCATCAGTGCCACTTGACTTGATTGCCTCTGATTAGCTCAGGTCAAATTGGCAAAAAAAAAAACTAACCCAAACCAACAGAATATTTTGTGCAATTCTGAGCCCAGTTCCATGCTCCACATCCCATAATTCAAATGCACTGGTTAGAGAGGGTGACTCTGCCTTTGCACTCCTGCCATGCTCCCAGCTTCAGTCTTGCAAGCCCTGGAGAAGAGCTCAGCTTTGGCAGAGGTTTTCTCAAGCCAGATAAACACAGGTTTATCTCTGGCCAAGCTCTTGTGGTTAAACATCCAGGTTTTACCAACCTGGTTGGGCCTTTATTGCAATTATTGCAGGAATATGGCCAGGCACAAGGAGATTCACAGAGGGATCAGAGGTGTGGTCACAGAAATTCTACCCCTCCCCACCCTTGCCAAGTTGCTGGGGCAGCAAAAAGGAGAGGCACAAACACCTGAGCTGGGCTTAGAGCTGCTCCCTGCCCTGCTCATTCCTGAATCTCTGTTTGATGCCTGCCTACAGAACATCTCAATGCTGAATTCCCAATGCAGACCATTGTTTCAGGGGAAAAAAAAAAAGCTTTGTAAAACCTCACTGTGGGCAATATTAATTTAAGTCAGCTGTGAGCCTTCTAATAAAGCTCTCTGCCTTCATTTAGTCTGATAAATGGTTGTGCATTCATGTATCTCCTCCTGTCTTTGTGGAGATAACTAAGAAATGTTACAGGGCATCCAGCTATAGGGTTGCTGGGTATTATCAACACCACATAGACAGAAGTGGCAAAAATATGAGACAAGGGTGGAATATTGGTCTAGAGGAAGATGGAATAAAGTGTGACGACTCATGAACGTCTGTGAAAATTGATATTAAATATAAGATGCGATATCAGCCCAGTGAGTGATCCACTTATAAAGAAAACTTAAAAATATTTCAGAAGTGGGGGTTAGACTTTTTTGACAGGTAGTAGAGAGCCTAGGAGAGATGGGGAATCCTAAAATAACTGATGATCTCTGCAATAAAAAAACACATGGCAGCACAATGGGAGCTAAAACCGACACCCTGATGTGCAGCCAGATAGTGCCCATTAAGCCAGCAGACAAAAAGTTTGTTGAAATTGGGCAAGTTCTACAAAATCCCTGCTCTGAAAAGCCTCTGGTGATTGCAGGTATTTCCTTTTATAGATGGAATCAAAAGTGAATGGAAACAATTGCTGACTGCTTCTGTGCCTGGATTAAGGAAATTGGCAGAGCATCGTGTGTCTGCAGAGAGAACAAATGAGTGCATCCCTTAGTATTCAATATGTGGAATGAGGCAATCCACATTTAATTTTTATCTAAAGCTGAGATGAGCCTGAAGTATGCTCCAGAAATTACCATTTCAATGGAGACTTACTGAAGATGCTGAAGAGTTTGGGAGCATCACAAAATCCCTCCCACAGCCACACTCACAGGTCAAGTGGGAAGTGCAGCTTGAAGGGCATTCAAAGGAGGCACTGCTGCTGTCACAAGGGACAGTTTCACAGCACACATCGTAATTTGTTCAAGGATAAGTCCTACAGACACTGCAAGGGACGGGGCACTAGCAGAAAACATGCAAGTTAGCAGACCAAACCCATCCACCAGTTTAGAAAGTCAGTGCTGGTTAAGTTCATGTTTCTCAGCTGGCACGCAGCAGCGTGGATAAAGCCATAATGTCTAAGTGATTGTTCACAAACACCAAAAGAATGATTTGGAATCCCTTAAAGTGACATGAATAACATCTAAAGACAAACACGATTCACTACTCTGGCAATTTACTGGGATCATTAAAGAGCTCTCAGCAAGGAGGTGTTGCAGAGAATCTGTGTTTCCAAAAACACGTGCCTGAGTCATCTCTGTGCTCCTGAACATTATTATAATATAAATAACACAATGCAGACAGTGCATATGCAGCCTCTGTGATCTCAAGCAAGGTATTACAGAGTATAAGACAGACACAATGTAGCTGGACTGACAAGACAACTTATACTTACTTATTTTAAAAGAAAATTATTTGTGAACTCCAGCTGAAAAACAAAGTTAGCCAGAAACCCTTGGACAAGTGGTGAGAGCCATAAAAACAGGATTGTCTGTCCCTGGGGTGATTTCAAGGTCACAGTTAACCCAGTACCACGTGCAGATGAGCAGCTCTTGCCCTGGAGAGCGGCTCTGTTTGCTTCAGGAGTCATCTCAAGCACTTCCCCAAGTCTGTCTGCAAACAGAGGCTGAGGAACATGACAGAAACTATTTCAAGGTTAAACAAAACCAGGTCTTATTTTACGTGAAAAAAACATCTCTAACAATTATTTGATTATGAGCTGTGCATCAGAGGGCAGAGATTGATGGATGAAAGAGGAGGGAGCATTCCTGAGGTGCTGGCATTTTCACAGCACACGACTTGTGGAGCTCGGGGAGCACCACGAGAGGCTCCAAAAGTCCTTGAGAAGCTCAGGATGCACCAGGTGAGCCAGCACTGCTCTCAGGTGGGCTGGCCACATGTCCCTTCCTAACTATCACAGAGACAGCCTTGCAGTCACCTGTGGTGAATGAGGCTGAAATCAGACACTCTGCAGGAGGGATCCAGGCTCAGGGGGTGCAGGCAGCTACCAAGCCTTGGGGTTCACCTGACAGTCCTTATTCTCAGCAAGTCACTCACCTGTCCAGGTCTGAAAGGTTGTCAGAGTGGACAGGAAACGTGGCACAAATTTAACAGCAAGTTGAATTTTCCCAGCCATTCTGCTGGGAAAAACAGTTTATATAAATTACAATGAAAAATGGCAGAAAGAATAGTCTGAAAACATCTTTAAGATCTTTTTGCTGCACATTCCACAAACATTCCATTGCTTCCTGAACCTGGGGAGTCACTGCCTTGCTCAGTAAGCCCTGCCTGACCTGGCAGGCACAGGACACAGGACAGAGGCAGTGCTGGAGCACACAGAGCCTGCACCAAGGCTGGGAGGGAGCTGAGACACTGATTGCATCAGGACAGGTCCTAGAGAGCTGCCATGCCTGTAACTCTCACTTGTGATGCTTCCCATGTGAAGCTGATGCCTAAAGAGGCTGACCTGGAATAGAGACTGGGCAGACTTAAAGGAATAATAGGGATTTATTAAACTGCCTTCATAGGATACACCTTGGGCAGTGCAAGAGCCTGGCTGTGGCTCTGCCCACCATGGACACAAGATTGCAAACCAGTCATGAGTTGTCGCACTTTTATAAGTTTTGGTCCATTTCCATATTGGGGTTCATTGTCCAGTTCCAGCTCCAGGTTATGCAGTCCCATCCTCACAGTTTGATCTCCTCAAGTCCCTGTTGTTGTACCCCTTGAGCCTAAAGCTGCAAAGGTGTCCTTGGTGATCAGGCTGGAAAAGGATTGTTCTGTCTGACTGAACTGTGAGGAGAACTTGCTAACACTTTGTATGAAGCTCTGAGTCACACACTAAGGCAAGTGCAGAATCTAAAAAATATGAAAGTTAAAACTTGAAGCATCAAAGTGGGTCTAATAATGGAATCACAGACTGGTTTAGATTGGATGGAGCCCTCAAGTTCATCTCATTCCAAGCTCTAAGCTCCATCCAGCTTGGCCTTGGCCACTTCCAGGGATGGGGGAACCACAACTCACACTTGATGGAAGATCAGCCTGGAAGAGCTCCTGCCTCTGCTTCTGGATCTCCCAGCTTTGAAAAAAAGAGCAACACTCAGGCTGAGAAACTGCACATTAAATTTGGGGTGTCAGACCCAAAGAAGACCCAGCATCACTTCTCTCTCTGCCTGATTGACTCCAGCTGCAGTTCCAGAGCAAGGAGATCTGTCATGCAGGTTGCTTGTGGTGCCTCTGAGTGTCCAGGAAGGGCATGGAGGTGGCATCACAGTTTCTTCATGGTGGCACCTAGCAGAGTTCAGCATGGCTGAGGTGTTCCCCATTACACAGAAGGACTGAGACTGGTGTACACAGGGGCGGAAAAACAACCCAAAAGCCAGAGTCCAAGTTGGTTTGATGAAAATCAGCCAAGCCTGCACTGGAGTAGGCAATGTGTGCCATCAGGTGGGCTATTCCCAAAGCCAAGATCATATGAACACCCCAGAACTATTCCAAAGCTATTAGAGAAGAACTGTGTCAAGTAACCAGGGACAAATACACTACTAGAAGAAGTGATTAATCAGTGTCAAGATAGTCACTATCTGTGGCAGCTACTCCATATGGATTATGTCAGGTCATTAGGAGCCCTACATTTCACTGTTTAATCTAAATGGCTGGAAGGATTTCACACAGATGGTGGAGGCATCCAGCCTGGCCTGCCAAGCATTCATGGGCAGGCAGTGAGTGACAGTGGAGCCCCCTGGACCCCTGGAGAGAGGCAGGCTGGCACCAAACAGCCCAGCAGCACCTTGTCCTTCTGTCTGGGATGAACCACGGTTCCCCCTGGGCTGGCCAGAGCCAGGGATTCACTGGCACCATGGAGGTGAGGGTGGGCACAGTGCCTTGGCATGGAAATGTGCTTAGAGGGAGTAGAAATTCCTCCCACAGCCCTGAGAAAGGTGGATTGGCCACCTCAGACTGGTGCTGGCTTTTTTACTAAATCAACAATGGGACTTATTTTATTTTTCTTTCCCCCTCCATTACAACTTTATTATGGTGTCTCATAGCCTGATATACATATGTTTTGTATTTCTGTGGCTTTGATTTGTCCTGGTTATTCTACCTCCTCTCCCCCACTTCTCTTAATGAGTCTACTGTAGGGCAAGGGTTTATTCAGACTATCAAACATGAAAGGTGTGTAGGGCACGGAGCACTGCAGAGCTCAGACTTTCTAAACTGGACACAGGAAAGGTTGATCTGGGGACTCAGCGCCACAACTGAAGCATGATTAAATATCAAGCCCCTGCAGCACTGCTGTGACACTCTGGGAAAGCTTGAAACAAGGGGCAGCTCTAATGATGATCTGGGGAGATTACAGATCCCTGCTTTGAGGGTAAACCATACCATAAGAGCAAAAAGCTGTGTAGCAGCCCTGCTTTCTGTCAATCCTGAGAGCACTGCCACGGGCACTGACCGTGCCAAGACTCCTGAGCCTCATGGTTGTGGTTTCACTGCCATGACCTGACACTGGATGACAGGAAAATGTTGCAATGGCTGCAGAAGAAAGTGCAGACCCAGCTCCTGTAAACCGTGGCAAAGTTCTTGTGTACACATTACCCGAAGAGAAAATGCAAACATTCCCTGGGGTTACTTCAGCTTTAGACATCAGCTCCCACACTTCAACACTTTTATGGCATTTGCCAGGAGAAGAACACAGAATGTAAATTGTCTGCAGTGCTGAGAGCCCACTTCCATTACTGCCACAATAAATAAATAAATATTTGTTTATTTATAATAATAAATTCCAAAAGAGTGGGCGAGACAGATCCAGATGCAGGATTGCCTGCACTTGGAGGGCTGTATATTGGAATCTACAAAACCTGGGTGGTTATTCCGTGCTTTTTGGAGAGCAAAGACTTATTTGTGCACAGAGTAAAACCTGAAGCAGTGTTCCTGATGGTGAATTTATTCAAACACTCCTTTTCTCTCAGTTCTGCTCAGTTTGCACATTTTGGGGGGATTTTTTTAAGCATTTCCTTGTCCTTGAGTTGCCTGCACCAACCAGGACAAAACCACTTCTGTTCCCACAGAGGAGGAACCCAGCAGCCACAAGCAGGGAAAGCATAGGAAGAGCATTAACCCTTTGTAGATCACAAGGCTGGGTGCTATGGAAAGCTGTCAGGAAGCAGGGCTGAGATACCAGAGGGGAAGTTACCAGGAAAAGGAGTGACAAAAGGACACAGCAAATACCCTGACAGCCTGACCACAGTGAAGGGGAGGGAGGGAGGAAGGAAATGTGAGGAAAAGCAGAAGTTTCCCCTCCCACGGACTGATGTTTCCACACCTCAAATGAAGCTGCTGTCAGAGACACAGCCTGATCCAAAGCAAACCAGCCCCACTTTTAGGGTTTGCCCTCTAATAGGTGGGCAGGAAGGGTGCTCTTCCCAAGGAACAGCCAGCTAAGAGGCTGCAGCAAGGTGCTTGTACAGCAGCAAATCCATCACTCTAGGTCCTTTCTGCTGCAGAAGCAGCATTCTGGAGAGGCTGCAACTGAGGTAAACCCATGAAGGTGACAGGACACGAATAAAGCAGCAACAAGGGAAGTAAAGGAGGGGGAACATAACATAAATATAGCTGCATCCTGGGAGAAAGCAGAAGGTGTGGCTCCAGAGTTGGAATGTGGGCAAGAGCCACTGTTGCCCTGATTTTTAAAAGTGTTAAGTTTTCTTCTATAGTTCTTTTGAAAATCTTAAAATTCTCATAAAACTTCTTCAGCCTTCTGATCTGTTTACATATTTCTACTAGAGTTCTCACACACTGTTCATATAAATAATAATTGCTTTACATTCTTCTTTGTAAGAAGAGAGAATTGATAGACAGTTTAAGCAGTGTGGCTGGAGAAGTAGTAATTCCATCCTCCAATCCACAATCACCTCTGAAATTCTATAAATATCAAATGCTCAAATAAAACACTCTCTTTTTTAGCCTTTGAACTTACCAAGTGTTTGTGTATGTATTTCATGTCCGATAATAACAAGCCAGCACATGTAAGTGGTGTTTTAAGGTGGCTCCTTAAATGTGGAAGATCTTCATCACACAAAGACTTGGCAGGGTGGAAAGCTGGAAGAGACATGGAGTGCTCTGATAGCATGCCAAGGAAAACAATAATAAATAAAAAAAGAAGGATCATGAAGCCATGGGAAGATCTCAGAGGAGATATGAAGGTAATTTTCACCTATTCTCACCCATATTCCCTCTCCCACATGATTGTGTCAACTCCTTGAAACCAGAAGTGCATTTGTACTTAAACAGAACAATAAAAAAATGTTTCTTGCCTCCTGCAGACAGTCATGTTTCCCAACAATTAGCAAATCACTGAAATCTCTGAGTGTTCAAGCTGGCCCTTTTCCAAAGGGATGAGTATGACTTTACTTCACTGCAATAGGTATAGGAAACAATCTGAAATCCCATGGCAGGAATGGCACCCATGGCCCCTCCCTTTCTCAGGGACTAGGGATGGGCTTAGCCTCTCATTTTGGTGCTTTTCCCAAAGAACTGATGAGCACAGGGTGGCTTTTACAAAACAAGAGGGCATTGCCCAAGGACTGTGCAACATCCCACTGTTATGTGTAGTAGATATAATTCGTGCCATATCTAGTATGATATATGTGATATTGAATATTTGTTGGAGTATACACGTTTGTATTAGGAGTCCCCCCACCCTCACAGGCGAAACCTGGTGTATGTTGAAACCCGATTTACAGGTAAAAGGATGTGGCTGTCCAGGAGATGGGGATGGGCCATGGCTGGGGAGATCCGGGGACCCCAGGTGCTGATCATGGCGTGAACGACCCGGGATGGATCTCATGGAAATCCTTGGGCAGATCCATGGGAATGCAGCGTTCCCATAAACTTCATCAAGGGATTCACCAACTCCTGACACTGAATTGTTCTTCATCACCAAAAAAGAAAATCTCATTAACCTATGGACTTTGAATGTAAGAAAAGACTGATTGCTGAAATCTTGGCCTCAGGCGGAATTTTCCCTATAAAAATCGCTTGTGCCAGGCTGGACGTGTGTGGGCACAGAGGAAAACCTCTGCTGGGGCTGACTCCTTGTTGCACACCCAGGGCCAACCCCGGGCTCGGCTCTGTTCTTTCCTTGTGGCTGGCTAGATAGAATTTGATTGCAAAATAAATATTTTATTTTTTCATTTTCATTTGGCTGGACAAATTTTCATTTATAACACCACCCCCCACCTCTGCAGTCACCAGTGGAAATAAAACAACAAAGTTCTCTGAGTCTCAGGGCTTCATCTCCCACCCTGCAGGAGACAGGACAAGCTGTGACCTGCTCCAGCCTGCAGGTTCCCCTGTGGAAAACACCTCTGTTGGAAGGGGAGGGATTTTCTCTCTCTTTTTTTACCATGAGTGACCCATATTGCAATAATGGCTTGGTGCAGTTTTGTCCTGGTTTCCAGGGTAACCAAAATTTCATCCTTGACCTCTGGGCACATATGGAGAGTTTAAGTCCAAAGCAATGATTCCCCTGGTAGCAGATCTCTGGGAAGGGGAAAGAGCAAGCATCTGTTCAGGATTTCAAAACTCATCTTTTTACAATACTGACACCAGCAGTGCCCTTGCAGCTGGGACCAGCAGCTCCTTCCACACTCAATACATGAAAAAAAATATGTAAATAAACAGGACAGGTGCATGGACAGCACCTCCAAAACTCGAACAAGGAGCATCTTATGGAAAGCTGGTCAGAAGATGAGGGCTCGTGAGCACAGAGCCCTGGGTTGGTAAAACACAGAGCTCCATGGGAACCAGAAAGCTTTGAATGGAAGAATTCACCACACTTTTTACAAATGCTGTAAGAATTCACCACACTTTTTAACAAATCCTGCAAGAAATCACCACACTTTTTAACAAATCCTGCAAGAAATTACCACACTTTTTAAAAAATCCTGTCAGAAATCAGCAGTTTTTAAGAAATCCTGTAAGAAATCAGCACACTTTTTAGCAAATCCTGTAAGAAATCAGAATGTCTTAAACAAATCCTGTAAGAAATCACCACAGTTTTTAACAAATGCTGCAAGAATTCACCACACTTTTTAACAAATGCTGTAAGAAATCACCACAGTTTTTAACAAATCCAGTAAGAAATCATCACAGTAACAAATGCTGTAAGAACTGAGCACAGTTTTAACAAATCCAGTAAGAAATCAGCACAGTAACAAATGCTGTAAGAACTCAGCACAGTTTTAACAAATCCTGCAAGAAATCACCACACTTTTTAACAAATCCTGCAAATCAGCACAGTTTCTAACTAATCCTGTAAGAAATCAGCACAGTTTTAATAAATCCTGTATGAAATCAGCAGAGTTTCTAACTAATCCTGTAAGAAATCAGCACAGTTTTAATAAATCCTGTATGAAATCAGCAGAGTTTCTAACTAATCCTGTAAGAAATCAGCACAGTTTTAATAAATGCTGTAAGAAATCAGCAGTTTTAACAAATGCTGTAAGAAATCAGCACACTTTTTAACAAATCCTGTAAAAATCAGCACAATTTTTAGCAAATCCTGTAAGAAATCAGCATGGTTTTAAACAAATCCTGTAAGAAATCACCACACTTTTTAACAAATGCTGCAAGAAATCACCACACTCTTTAACAAATACTGTAAGAAATCAGCACAGTTTTAACAAATTCTATAAAAAATCAGCACCGTTTAAAACAAATGCTGTAAGAGATCGCCACACTTTTTACAAATTCTGTAAAAAATCAGCACAGGTTTTTAACAAATGCTGTAAGAAATCAGCACATTTTTTAACAAATGTTGCAAGAAATCACCACATTTTTTAACAAACTCTGCAAGAAATCAGCACGGTTTTTAGCAAATGCTGTAAGAAATCAGCAGTTTTAACAAATGCTGTAAGAAATCAGCACAGTTTTAACAAATCCCCATCCACAACAGGGCCCATACAAGCTCTCTGCGTCTCCCTGTTCCCCATGTGAGTGTGTATTCCCTGCTGGCAGCCCTGGTGGGACACCTGACTTTTAATGCACACATTAAATGCCTGTCCCTGCCCCGTGTGCTGCACAACCCTCTCATGCTCACACAAAGCCAACACAGCAAATGCAAACTCAAACACTGCCCTGACAGCCCTGGGATTGAGCAGTGCAGCCACCACACTCCTGAACACCCCCTGCACTTCCCATTCCTCACCTGGATTACCCCACTTCACACTTTTTAGCAGGGAAATATTTTAGGTTGTGGGGTGGCTTTGTGTGGTGGATTTTTTTTTTTTTTTTTTAACTTATGCTTTTAAAGAAAGGCTTAGCAGTTTCTTGTTGCTTGGTTCTATGGTTGTTTATTGTAAGTTATTTAAAAGATGGTTTTTTTGGGCGGTTGTGGTTTGTTCAGCAGCTTCAGGTAAGGGCACACACACTTCTGACATCCTCTCTGTTTGCTGTCTTCTTTTTTCTCTCTGCCCCTGGCTGTTGTTATTTTTCATATGGTATATTATGTGTTATATGTTTATAGTTTTTCTCTAATACCTATTACTTATATTAAATGGTGTTTTTTTACTCTAAACTAATCTGTGAATGCTAACATTACTAAAACCATGGAGATAAGGAAGAAGAAAGGGATGACAGCTTAAGTTTAGATCCCTTTATCTCAAAACTTTTGACTCTTATGTATAAAACAGAAACTCCCTTGTATAGGTGTTAAAGTCCCCCTGTACAACACTAAAAAATTCTTTTATCTACTTTATAACTACTTTTACTATAATATTTAAACTTTTGTGACTTTTTGTTTTTCTTGCAAAGTTGATAAATCATTTTATGGCTCAAACTCAAAATCACAGCTGTTTCCATCTGCCTGTTAGGGTCTGAAGTGCTTCTGACCTGGACCTGGAACCTCTAAAAATGTCTGAGGGACATTTTGAGTTCCCACAGGGAAATGTACTTTTTTGTACAGCTTTGCTTCACCAGGAGATTTGGCATCAGACCTCAACCCAGCCAAGAGTCACTGTGTGGCCTTGAACAAGGTTATTTTATCACGCCAGGCCTTCAAGCTTCTGCTGCATTTGTTGCAGGTTATCAACATCCTCTTAGTGCCTGGCAGGCTCAAAGTTAATTAAAGATTGCACAGCACCGCCACAAAGATCGTCAGCACCAAAGACAAAGTATCATTAGATCCATTAATGAAATAATCCTCCATCATGCAGGGATGGGAGAGCTGTGCTCCAGCAGCACTGGGTGTAACAGCCAGCCCCAGGCCAGAGAGCTGGGAGAAGAGAGTGGTCTGAGGAATGCCAAACAAAATTCCTCTCCTTTTACACTAACTAATTATCACTAATGGGCTTCAGACAGGGAAAGCACAGAATGTGTGAGAGAGGGCTCATACAGCACAGCTGCTCAGCAGAACCTCTCAGGTTATGTGAGGCGTGGAACCTCACACAGAAATGTAACTCTGAAAAGGGATTTGATTGCAGAAGGGTGGTGGGGCAGACTGGAATGAGAATTACACTGCAGTGCTGTGACAGCAGGGGAAAGCTTTTCTCTCCTGGTAGGAGCAGGTCTCCAAACCTGAAGCAGGGTTTTATGTCTGGTTATCCCTCTATCCATGCCCATTTGGGGAGCACTTATTCATCCTCCCATTGTTTGTCCACAAGAGGAGAGAGGGGCTGGATTCCAGTTCCATTTCTGATTTCATTTATTCATTTATTTCATGACAGAGCTCCTGACAACCATGACAAAGCTTCACAGTGCACGGATCAGTTGGACAGTGAATCTTCTGACTGCCCTTCAGGGGACATTTTCCTCACTGTCTGCATCCCACCTTCTGCTGGCCTGTTGGCTCACCTGCAACGGCATCCAATGGGCAACACCTCACTGAATTTAACCCCATTTCCTTCCCTGTTTATCTGCACACAAACCCCAGGCAGCTGCCACCCATCAGCAACCACCGAGGCATGGATTCATTCAACAAAATTCCCCAGCCACACAAGGCACGGGTGACAAACCTTCCAAGAAAGGCCTTTCTCCACACAAAGGATGCTTCCTGTGAAAGAAACCAGGTTCCTTCCATTCCAGCCCTTCCTAAAGGCTGTCAGACTGTGGCCTGAGAGTCAGTGATAGCTCAGGAAAGTCAGTGATAGCTCAGGAGAATCAGTGACAGCTCAGGAGATCCCTTAAAAAGGTCTACAAGTGCAGGGTTTTGAGCTCATGACCATTTTGTCCTGTCTCCCATCTCCTGGACACTTCAGTTCCATGAACATCCAGCCTCTTCCCAAGCAAATCAAGGGCTCCTCCGCAGAGGAATTTAGGTGGAAACAGATGGAGAGTTACTGCCAAAGTTACGTCAAGCTGTTCAGGACCTTGAACAGCTTGAGTTTTAGAAAATCCTTGGCCTCAGGTAAGCCTCATTTGTTGCTGCAGATGAAGCCAGGCAGTGAACAGGCTGTGGCATGGCCACCAGGCACTCTGCAAGGGACAGCAGCACCAGGGGATCTGCTGCAGTCCAGGCATCTCCATGGCACTGCTTCATCCTCTGTCCTCCAGCCACATCAAATATGTGAGGGCTAGAGGAGCTGGGTGGATCAAGCCTTTCTCTCCTGTTTTCCTGGGTGCTCTGGCCAACGGACACAATAAACAAGCACCCAAACTCCCTGGCAGGCAGGTCCCACCAATACCCTGAGGCCAAGAATCGAGCTCAGGAGCAGAAAGGATGCTCAGGATCAGCACAGCTCCTCCAGCACCTGCACAGGGCCCTTGCTCCTGGAAGTTCTGGAGGCACAGAACTGCTTCCCAGGGGTCTTTCCCCCTCACAGCCCCACCAGCATGGGAAAGGAGCCTGCAATTGCTGCTTTGACTGCCAAGCACTGAAGTCCTGTGATCAGCCCTGCTAAGCCATGGAGTTTAGAGTGTTTAGGAGTCTGAGTGTGACTGACAGCCTTAATTATACAGGGACAGCATCACAGCTCCAAGAGACAACTGCTGGATCAGGCTGGGGAAAAGCAGGAACAATATTCTGCTCTCCTAGAGGGAGGGTGCAGAAAGTGAGAGCTCAGCTTCTCCATCTGATGGTGATCATCTAATTATCCTCAATGAGCTCGATACAAATCCCAGCTTAGCAGGGGAAAGCACACTACGATGCTCCCAATCCACCTGGCCAGGAAAAAGATCTTTGGGAGTCTGATTAATCCATCCATACAAATCCTACTGCTCACTACCACCCTCTGGAAGTCAGGGCTGGCAGCTGCTGCTCCCCCCGGACATGCTGAGGGGCTCCAGTGATCCCCCAGTAACGGGGAAGCCCTGAGAGCCTGGTGTGCTTTGGAAGGCAGGGTGTTTTCCTGCGTGGATGGATGTACCACAGGGGAGAGATGGTGGGAGTGTTTCCCAGAAATATCTTAGAGAGAACAAGCTGATCCCTGCTGGCTGCAGACCTACTGCAGGCATGGGAGTGATGGGTGCCCTTCACAGGCTGCTCCTTTGTGTTGGAACTCAAAATGTCCCTCAGACATTTTTGGAGGTTCCAGGCCCAGGTCAGAAGCATTTGAGACCCTGGCACAGCTGGAAACAGCTGTGATTTTGGGTTTGAACCATGGAATGATTTACCAACCTTGCAGGAAGAACAAGAAGTCACAAAAGTTTAGCTATTAGAGTAGAAGTAGTCACAAAGTAAAGGGAAGAATTTTTTAGTATTGTACAGGGGAGTTTTGGTTTTGTACATGGGGATTAGAGGTTTTAAGATGGAGGGATTTTTGGCTGGTCCTGTTCCTCCTCGTTCTCCTTCCTTACCTCCATGTTCTTGGTGATGTTGGCACTCACAGATTGGTTTAGAGTAGAAAAGCACCATTTAATATAGGTAATAGGCATTGGGGAAAACTGTAACCATGTCACACGTAATGTACCATATAAAAGATAGAAAATCCCCATTTAATATAGGTAATAGGCATTGGGGAAAACTGTAACCATGTCACACGTAATGTACCATATAAAAGACAGCAGCAGCCCTGGGCGGGGAGAGAAGAAGCAGTCGGGGGCAGAGAGGATGTCAGGGTGTGTGTGTGCCTCTGCCTGAGCTGTGAGCAAACCACAGCAGCCCCAGAAGAAAATCTTTTAGATAACTTGCAATAAACTGCCTTGAGACTGAGCAACAGAGACTGCTGAGCCTTTCTTTGGAAGCTCGGGGTGGAGGAGAGACTTTTTCACCACACAGAGCCACCCTTGAACCAGGGCTGGGTTCCGACAGCTTTGGATTAAAAATGCAAGGAAAGGGATCTTTTGGCATTATTCCTCCAGCCAAGGCTTGCAGACTCACATTGTGCTCTCCGTTATAACCAGGGTTTCCCCTTTTTTCCTGCATTGCCAAAATTTGCAGTGAAAAAACAAGTGTGAATCTTTCTGTGTGTAACTGCACACTGAGAGAAGAACTTCAGGTCTGGGCAGTAATTTTGCACTTGCAGCTTCCATCCCTCTGCTCTGTGGCTGGAGGCAGGGCCAGCCTGGCACCCCGAGGGGCTTCTCTGCTGCTGGACAGGACAAGGGAGGCAGAGCAGGTGCCAGGAGTCCCATAATCAAACCCAGCAACCACAGGGAATTCATGTGGTGCTTTGTGCTTAAGTGAAGGAAAGAGAAAAGGCCAAAGCATTTAGAAAATCCTCTTTTATTTTTATTCTCAAGACATGACCATCTAAAACCATTCCATCTGTCCTGCACCAGGACTGGAGGAAGTGGAGGTCAAACAGTTTTAGACCTTTTCTAAAGGTCTAAACCAACACCTCCTTGCCTCGAGCAAAACAGTCCCAAATATTTATATTTGCATATATGTAAATGCAGCCTGGCTGCCAAAGGGCTTCATTTGCCCATTTCAAGCCTCTTAGGATTCTTTTCACGGAGGCTTTTTCTTTTTCTGCATGTTTTTTTTTTTCTCTCCCATTTTAATTAAAGTATTTGTCTCCACAGCAGGAAATGTAAACTGTGCAGCAGGCAATCTTGATATATATTTTAAAAGAGAAAAAAAATCTTTAGCTAAGTTATTATCTTCAGCTATGCACAGAGGCACTCTCTAGCCCTTTTTCTAGAAGCCAGAAAAATTAAAGACAAAAGCAAAAAGAGGGAGGCTGATCCTTTAAAAAGTAGGAAGAAAGTAACGGACAAGTTTTTCTTCTGTGCCTTGAAATGAAGGGTCAGATTTTTTGGCTGGCAAAAAAAATCCTCTTAGCAAAATACAGGATTTTTTTTTTTCTCTTAGAAACATCAAGAGCTGGGGAGTAGCTGAATTATTTGGAAAACCTGCTGCTCAAGGTCTGGCTTCTAAGCAGTGATGAAAAAATCTCATTTTGTCTGAGTTTAATTGAGAGATGGCAGTGCTGAAGGGAGTGGTTTGTGTGTGTTGACAACATCTGAATTTGCAAATCAGTCCTGTTCCTGATACTGTTCTTGGTGATAGTTGATCTGAAGGAAAAAAGACTGATTTGCTACTGGCTTAGTACTGATTTGCTACTGGTTTACTATTGATTTACTCCTCCATGCTTCACTTTCCCCACTTGCAAAATGGAAATTCTCATAGCTCAGGCTACAAACCTGGAATCATTGGCAGAGAGCAGCTACCATGAGTCCCTGCAATAGATCAAGAACAACACAGAAAGCCCCAAAAGATGCACCCCTCTCCATCCTTCAGAGAGCAATGGATGGGTTGAGTTACCCTGTCCCTTTTGTCCATCAGAGATTCCAAACTTGGAAATCAAATGCCTAGAAAATGTGAGTGCATTCCGGCTGATTCTGTTTCCCTCTTCTCATACCACTCCCAGCCTCTGTCTCTCTTACTCTAGAAAAAAAAAAATAAAAATCAGCTTCTCTAAATATTGTTTCTCTCACATCAGCCCAGCAGGAGAGGCAGAAATCAAATTATAACCACTGAAATAACCATCAGTGCTTAGTGCCAGAAGGGTGGGTGGAGACACAGGAACATTTTGCTCCAGGCTTCCAAATAAAATAAATCTATCTTTATTAAAATAAACAAGTGCAAAAGAAGAAACAGAAAGAAAATCAATCAGCTGCATTTACAACAGGGAGCTATCAAGTACAGAGTGCTCCATCCAGCGAGAGGGACAAGAGCTGCAGGAATCAAACCCCTCTGTCCTTCTCTCTTGGAATAAGGTTTTTTTCCTCCTCCTCTCCTGATTCTGAGTGTATTTTCTCCTGGATATATTTATTCTTGCTTATGGAAAAGTCCTAGTGAGAACTTTTTCCCTGTGGGGACAAGGATGAGAAAAAGCAGAGCCATTCCACCTTGTGCCCACCAGACAATTCCAGACAAACTCCATGAAGGGGATCACACTGTTTTCAATCTGACAACAATTTGGGCAGAACTCGCTGCGTTTATACATCTCAACATCTTTATAGATAAGACCAGATAAATACCAGGATTGTCATTTCTGGATATTTTAACAGAGTTTCTCTCCTGCGGGGATTATTTCAGGAAAAAGCCTGTTCTGTATGGAAATGCTGTTACAGCTTTTCTCTTCATCCCTACGGTGCTCCCTGGTTTTTGGCTGGAGGAGCTGCACCTTCAGGAACAGGAAATCTAACAAATTCTTATTTCTTTATATATATTATATAAATATAAATATAAATATAAATATAAATATAAATATAAATATAAATATAAATATAAATATAAATATAAATATAAATATAAATATAAATATAAATATAATAATAATAATAATAATAATAATAATAATAATAATAATAATAATAATAATAATAATAAACCAAACCAAACTAATTCATCTTTTTCCTCTCTTTTCCAGCTGGCAGCCAAGCATGTTATTGTCATGCAGAACCTGCACTGGGGCTTCATTCCACCCAGCGCCTTTGGAGCCCATCTCTGTGCTTGGGGGAGCTCAGGAGGTGAGAGCAGAGATTTGGCAGCTGAGCCAGCCCAGGACAGCTTTCCTGTGTGCTGGAGGAATTTGGGACACGCTGCCTCCCAGGTGCTGCTGCCCAAATTAGCCCAAATGAGCTGTGCTGCTGCCAGGCTGGGAACAGCCGGACTTTGGGGAAGGAGGGAAAGGTCTTTCAGCTCAGCCTGGAGAAGTGGACACTGAGGGGAGAACTTTTTGTGGTCTTCAACAGCCTCAGGGTGGGCAGCAGATGGGTAGGCAGTGATCACTTTTCTGTTGTAAGCAGTGACAGGAGCCGGGGACCGCTGGAGCTGTGTCAGGGAGGTTCAGGTGTGTGGAGCAGTGGGGAAGCATCGCCCAGTGTCACTCTCGGGCCACACTGCATCTCCGTGTCTCTCTGCTCTACAGGATATGGGGCATCCCAGCTCCAGAAAGCTTTGCCCTGCTCGGGAACAGCAGAACTTTGGGTGTGGCATCCCTCAGCGTCCCTCCACACTTCATCCCTGGCAGGCGGCCCCCGCCCGGCTCGGGCTGCGCGGAGGCAGCGAGAGGAGCGGAGCGATGCGCGCTCCTGCAGTGCCATCGTGTGCTGTAGGTGCACATTGCACAGACAACTCTGCGAAGCTGCAGGCTGCCGGGGACAGCAGGACCTCCCTGTGCCCGCTCCGACACCGAGCAGCCTCTGCGGCCACCCCTGCCACCACTGGTGACCCGATGTGCCAGCGGTGCGTGTCCTTCGGCACTGGGCTCCACCAGCCCCACGCCCCTCGGGGCTGTCGAAGAGATCTCAAAGAGGAATCGATAAGGATCCCTCAGCAAAAGAGCCGTGGAGTGGGAAAATGGGGATTTTGTCCTCTATTTCACTTTGAATATTCCTTATCCTGGGGATTTCCTAGCAGGCCCTTCTTGCTGTTTAATAAAAGCTGCTCCAACCATGGCAGGTCCCCAGTCCTGTCACAGAATCATGGAATCATGGAATCACACAGTCCTAGAAACAGAGGATCATGAGCTGAGAGGGACCTTGAGCATATCAAGAATATCCTGAGCTGGGAGGGACCCACCAGGACCAGAGTCCAGCTCCTGTCCCTGCCCAAACCCCCCAAAATCCCACCCTGGGCATCCCTGGCAGCGCTGGCCAAAGGCTCCTGGAGCTCTGGCAGCCTCAGGGCTGTGCCCATTCCCTGGGCAGCCTGGGCAGTGCCAGCACCTCTGGGGGAAGAACCTTTCCCTGATTTTCAACCTAGACCTCCCTGGCCCAGCTCCAGCTGCTCCCTGGCTCCTGCCTGATTGTAAGAGGGAAGAGATCAGTGCCTGCCCATCTGCTGCCCCTCCTGAGGATGCTGAAGATCACAAAGAGTTCTCCCCTCGGTCTCCACTCCTCCAGGCTGAGCAAACCAAGTCAAATCAGTCACTCCTCACTGGCTTCCCCTCCAGACCCTTCCCCATCCTCATGTCCCTCTTTTGGATGCTCTCCAAAGGCTTAACGTTCTTTTTAGATTGTGGTGCCATGGCTGGGCTTGTTGCCTCTTCCCATTCCCCGTGTCCCCTCCAAGGCACAATTCTGAGTGAAAGCCTCCTTCCGTCCTCCTGTTTTGTCCAACTGCTGTGACACCAGCTTTCCAGCCCAGAGCTTTGTCAATCCTTCCTGCCCTCCTGCAGCTCCAGCCTGCCTTCCCTCTGAACCTCAGACAGGCAGCAAGGATGCAAGCAAGCCCTGAAGCCTACCCAAGCCCTAGGAAATTCTGCAAGGACAAAACGATCTATTGCAGGGGAAAATGAGCTCATGCTAGAAAACCCCAACCATTCAGAGCACACTGCCTGGGCTGGGGGTTTCATCCAGCAGGAGCTGGTAACACTGACCCACCAAAGCAAGGGGGTTGTTTTATTGAGAAGCTGCTTTTCCAGGCTCTGCTGCTTCATCCCCAGCCAGGTTTTGTGGGAAGGAGTGGACAGAGGGCAAATGGACACACCACACACCCAGGGTGATGTGGGCTGGCAGGGACAATGTTCCCCTGAACATTCAGCCAAAACCCTTCCTCTGTCAAAAAAAAAATCTGACCTTTTAAATCCAACTAACAAGGAGACAATCTATTTAGGCTGAAAGTGTTATAATTAGTTTTGGTGATGCCCCCACCTCATCACCCAAAATATTCCTGTTTCCCTCTTACACCCCAGCTCTGCCTTCACTGCCACACGTGGCTATGGCTCACCACCTTCTGTTATCACTTTTTAATGAAAAAAGAAAAAAAATATTTGGGAGAAAGTTGGTTCTTTGCAATCAAATAATAAACTAAAGGATCTGCCCCAATCACATTCTGACAAGAATTTCGATTCAGAGAAAATGTATTCCAACATAAGTGGATGAAAAAGTATTAGAGAGGAATCACAATATTTTACTCATTTTTTACTCAATACTTTATTCATTTTATAGCAGTCTAAATGACAGCAAAAACATACAATTAGGGGTGCTCATACATTCACATTTCCTTCCTCTTTGCATTTACACACCTTTCCTAGCCTGTTCCATCTGGAGGAAGGTTTCCAGCCAGGCATGGCTGGCAAGGAGTCAAGGGCAGAAGAACACCCTCAGAGCAGAGTCCAGGGCTGATTTTGGGTAGCAAGAGAGAATCTCTGTAAGCTCATGCTCTTTGTTAAAGCTTTCTGAGAAAGGCCTGTGGTGAAGAGGGCTCTGACAACCCCCATGTGCCTTCACTGAGCCAAAAACTTCCCACAGGCAACTCTTCCCTCAGTCCCTTCTCTGCTCCAGCACGTGTTCAACCACGCTGACAAGGGTGGGATGCAACTGGTTCTGCTGAGATGCTGTCCTGATGTGGGTGTCTAGCTGCTCATCAGCCCCATCCCTTTTCCCTCCCCCACTTTGAGTCACACTTCCCTGTTCTTTTTGCTGGCAGTGGGATCTATTTTAATAGATGGGAAAGCGATGCCTCTCCAGGCTCCCTGTGCTTCAGCTTCGAGCTGCTGGCTTGCTGCTGTCAAACCTCCCCTGCCATACCCCCAAAACCTGCAGCTGGTGGCACAGGAGGGGTGAGGTGGGTTTGCAGGTTCTTCCCATGCCTGGAAAGGCAGCAGGCACCTCTATTGCTCAGCATCCACTACTCCCACTAAGACCAAGCCTGTTGCAGTGTTTTGGCCCAGAGGCAGAGAAAACCCAGCTTTGATTAGAGATAAGCAGGATGTTTTCCATGCAGAACTTCCAAAGAGACATTAGGCAGGATCAGTGGAGCAAACTCCTCTTTAAACAGCAGCTGCAGAAGACAGAGACTCAGAGTGAACAGAGGAAAGAGCTGCCTGACACCGACATGCTGTCCTTTGATTTCATTTTATCCTTGTGCCAAAGCACAATGGAAACATCCTTCTGTGGCTGAGAATTTGCAGAGGGGCTGGGAGGAACTTGCTGTGCCCTGGAGCAGACCCACAGCACGGGAGGGCTCCTAAATTCCCTTAACCCCTCTGGAAAGCAGGCCAAGCCCTTTCTGTACAAGCAGCAGCTTTTGGTCTGCATATTCACACAGGAGAGCTAAACCAAATCACCAGAGCAGGCAGAGCTTGAGGGCTCTGCCAGGTATCTCCTGGGGGATGCAGCTGAGATGCTGCATGCCCCTGGCATCCCCTGCATGCTGCCATCCCAGCAGCAGCTCTGCTGCAGCCCTGGATGCCCAGACACTGCTGGGAGAGGCAGAGGAGGAGGAGGAAGGCTGTGCCTGGGAGCTGCCAGCCAGGCACCCACGCCTGCCAAGCTCCCCAGCCCAGAGGAACAGCGGAGGTTTGGTCACGCCAGCGAGGAGCGTCACTGCTCCCCATCACCAGAGCGGCTTAAAAATAATAAATGGTGCTAAGTGACAAATGTTCCTTCCTCTTCATTTCCCCCGAGGTTCAGGAAGCTTTCACAAGCTGTTAAAGGCGAGTTCCAGGTTTTTTTCTATAAGTTTGTGTTTGCTTTAGTGAGAACTTATGGCTCTGTTGTAATTAAAAGGTCCCAATAATAGGATTTAGAAGTTAATGCAACAAAATATATCCCACCAAATATCACAATATTTGCAATACAGGATTCAAGTTTGGTTTGCTTGTATTTACAGGATTCCTTGAGGTGACTCTCACCAGAATTATTCCAAAAAAACCATGGTACAGGTGAGGACTCTGGCTCCCCTCCAAGCTCACAGCTGTAGGAATTGTAGGCAGAAGGAATCCACAGGCACACACAAGCTGACATCCTCTGGAATCAGATGGTCTACTGCAAATTCCCAATCCTGCTCTCCATTAACCCAGGCCTCTCTCTGCCTCTCCCTGTTTTGTGAGCCAAACATGTTCAAGGGATGGGAGGTGAAGAGAGAATGATTTTTCACTGTCTCTTTAATGCAAGAACTGGGAACATCGAGTTAAATTAGTAGGAGATATGCTGAAAACAAAATAAGATATTCAGCTTCACACAGGGGAACTATGGGACTATTTGAGTGAAGATTTTTATGGATGCCTAAAGTTTGCATAACTTTGAAAGATGACTAGGCAAACTCACAGAAGAAAATTCCAGTTGGAGCTAGAAACCACAAGGATCTCCCTGAGCTGCAGATTGCTGGAGGCTGTAAGAGAAATAGCACTTTTTGACTGAACTATTCCTAGACATTTCCCAAAACATGAGCTGTGGGTCACTGCTGGAACTGGAATACATGGCTGGATGTACCTGTGCTCTGACCTAGCTTGATCATTCTTTTTCCTTTCTTATTCCACTGTGCAGCACTGTAGGAGGTAAAATGTGTGCCATTGAGAAGCTGTTTGCCTGTTTCCTGAAAAAAACCAAATCTCCTCTGAAGGCTGAATTTGCTCAGGAATCAGTGGTGGGGCACTAGGATGGTAAATCAAGGGTCCAGTGACTGAGCAGGAAAATCCCCACAACAACCAGAAGGGCTTTATGAATAGACAGCACTGTCAGGTAGCTGGGATGGAAAAACCCATTCCTGCTATCAGCTCCAAAGGCTCAGCCTGGCAAAGAGTGTGACTGCAGATTGTGAGTGTCTGTTTCCTTTTCTTTGTTTCCTTGTTGTCTTTTTTAAACAATCTGCCAATTCATCATTAAGAAATTAAATATTTTATAGCTGCTGTGATGCTGATGACAGGTGCCAGATTGATTGGTTCTGGCAGAGGGAATTTGCTGCTCATTTCTTCCCTTTGCAGCAAGAAGTTGTGTGCACAGGGGTAGAGAGAGGAAGAGCTGAAGTCTCCAAGCTGTCCAGATCTGACCCAATAAAGGATTTAAAAATAGGTACAATCTGGAAACATATCGGTGCCAAGAACCACGACAACAAAAGCCCAGCTCGAGTGGCTGCATTTGCTAGTCCTGCACACAGTGGGTGGAAGGGGAACTGTCAAGGTTGCCCTGACTTACAGGAGCCCCAGGACAGTGCTGCTTCCAACCACTGAGCTCCAAAAGGAGCAATCATCTCATCAGAGCCAGAGACCTTGAGCCGTGTTCTGGTCTCTGCCACTGACTTCCCACGCAGCCCTGGGTAACTCCTGGGCAAGAACACACCTCTCTTTTTGTGCCTGTTTCAGCTTCTGCTGGGGAATGAGCTCACCTGAGCATCACCATCAGATGTGCCCTCCCCTTCCCATGCCTGCCTGCCCTGCCCTTGGCCCTGTCCTGAGCAGAGCTCACCCCGTGCCCTGGGAGGATCTGGGGATATGGGAATTTCTGGGGATATGGGAAGTTCTGGGGATATGGGAAATTCTGGGGGATATGGGAATTTCTGGGGGTAGGGGAAGTTCTGGAGGATATGGAAATCTCTGGGGGTATGTGAAGCTCTAAGGGTAGGGGAAGCTCTGGAGATAGAAGAAGTTCTGGGGGATATGGGAATTTCTGGGGGGTAGGGGAAACTCTGAGGGTATGGGAAGCTCTGAGGATATGGGAAGCTCTGAGGATATAGGAAGTTCTTGGGGATATGGGAAGCTCTGGGGGATATGGGAAGCTTTGGGGGATATTGGAAGTTCTGAGGATATGGGAAGCTCTGGGGATATGGGAAGTTTTGGGGATAGGGGGAGTTCTGGGGGATATGGGAAGCTCTAAGGGTAAGAGAAGCCCTGGAGATAGAAGATGTTTTGGGGGTAGGGGAAGCTCTGGGGGATATGGGAAGTTTTGGGGGATATGGGAATCTCTGAGGAAATGGGAAGCTCTGGGGGATATGGGAAGCTCAAACCCACCTTTGATCGCCTCCACCTCCTCCTTCCCCACAGCTTTTCCAGCAGCCAAGCCCCCTGGGACAGCCTGGCTTGTGCAGCACTGGGCTGAGGAGACAGACGAGCCACCTTCCCAGGGATGACACTAACAAGATTTAGTACGTGACTGAGGCTTGCAATCGCTGGTGATAACTAGAGAATTACCCTGATAAATATTTGATATGATTTGGAGAGTAATAATAGATTTTTCTTGCCCACGATTTCCATCAGGAAGAGGCAAGGGGAAGGAGCTGCTGAAAAGGGAAATGTAATTGTGGCATCCATCTTTCTGTCTGAGGTTACCTGTCCTTTGCAATAGATCAGTGGGGAATGGGGCAGGGGAGATGTGGAGGGGCAGGAGGTGACAGGGCATCCCTCAGCCCCACTGCACTCGAGATCTGCTGGCAGCCCGAGGCTCTGAGAGGATTGAGTGTGTGATTCCGTGTGTGTGTGACAAACCAAACTGAAAAATGGAGGGGGACAAGTAAGTAAGGCCAGAGAAAGAAAATAGGTTGGAAAAATCCAGGGCAACAATGGATAAAAGATCTGGACTGGTGATGGGAAAGTTGGGATGCAAAGGGAGCTTTCTCTGTGTTGTTGATGTAAATGTAATGACAGCACCCCAAAACCACCAAATCCCAACAGGATTCCCACTCCTCAGAGCCAAGATATTGGCATGGAGGTGAGAGCAGCAGATATCTCTGTTGAGGTCAGTGACACACAGCAAGGCCTCGAAGAGTGGGAAAACAAATCTCCCCCTTCACCCCCTGGCATGGGGTGGTCCCAGAGACCCCACAGCTTTTGCTGCCATTGGGTATCACGGCAGGATGGCAGCTCTGTCCTGGGGTCACAGGGCTCCAGCACACCCTCAGCAAAAGCCACTGACTGGCACATAAAGGTTCAGTTTCCACCTTGCTGGACCCTCCACAAAGCCATGTTTAAGACCATAGGTAAGCTTTCACTTCTGAGGAATCACTTTTCCTCACATTGACAACAGCACAACCCTTGCAGGACGCTGCAGCTGAGATCCTGGGACACCCAGCACCCAGAGCTGCTTCCCTGCTTGTGCCACTGCCTGTTGTGACACACACAGCAAATCACTTCACCCCTCCATGCCTCCATTCTCTTCCCAGTGCTTCCTCTGCTGATGTTGCTGTCCCCATTGCAGCAGAGGTTTGGCAGTGCAGTGGTGCCTGGATCTCCATTTCCACCAGGATATGAACCCAGGTGTCCTGGTTTCCAGAGGATCTGTCACTGGTGGGAGCAGCACATGCTGTCTGCCTCTGAAACTGTGGGTCTCCTTTCACTTTGGTGCCCAGTTTGAGGCCTCTGACAGTAAGTGTTCACCTCATTCTTTATTCCTGTCCTAATTTTACACTCAAGTCATTACTCAGGCTGCATTCAGTGGCAACAGCTAAAGCAGATTTTCAGATAATGCAGGCAAAGCAAGTGAGAACAAAGATCACAGCAAGGAAAGTGGTTCTTTGGCATGTTCACATAACAGCTACTCCATCAGGTAGAACATGACAGTTATTGTAGGAATCTCTTCATAAACCCTAATACACACTCAATTATATACTCTTAAAACTCCCTTTTTGTTCTGTATCACTCATCTAGAGAAGTGTCAGATAGAGAAAGGCAATAATCCACAGAGACACCAATTCATTTCATCGACATGCTCGGGGATAGTTATTAATAGCAGAGCTGCTGGCTAATTGCACATGTCCTGTTACAGGAGATCAATCACACACAGAAGAGCTTGAAAACAACTTCGTGTCATTTCACACAGAACTGTTTAGTCAGGGCTACACTCCTGTCCTTGCTGGGCATGTGTAATCTTTGGGAGGGTTTGGGTTTGCTGTGGTTGAGCGTCCTGGGGCTCTGCTTCCCTCCCCGAGGGCACAGCTCCAGCTGCACAATCCAGGTTATCCTTTGGGCTTTAGTGGTGGCACAACCTCAGGGGCCAGGGCTTGTAGTGTGGATAGGCACAGCCTTCATGTCCTCCTTATTAAAAGATAATAATAAGAATAATTTTTTATCTTGCAGATAAAAAAGTCTTTTTATCTGCAAGAGGCTGTGGACAACGTGGTTGTCTCTTCTCCAAGCCAGCAGCAGAAGGAGAGGCAATGTTCAGCATGTAACAAACCAAACTCACCACTGTGCTGTTGATAAATCACCTTGTTCTTATTTAGGATCACATAAAGCTCCCAGACAGAGATAGGGATCTTATTGTATGAGTTGCTGCACACACATACAAATAATACAAATGAGACTTAGGCTCTTATAAATAAATGCATTAAATAATTATATAATAACAACATATTATTATTGGTGTTATTATTATTATTATTATTAACCTAGATAATAATCTTGCAATGAAATCAGCGTGAGGAGCCCCATCAAAGACAAACTCCATTCCCTCACCTGTGGTGCCTAATCCCAGTCCAGTTTCCTTCACTTCCAGCTCCCAGCAATCTTCAGGGGCTCTTGAAATGAACAACAACTTCCATCAGCACATCATAAAGGTTAATCTCCCCTTCAAGCAATCATCTCAGTAAGAATGACGAGTTTAATTCAAGGATAGTTTCTAGACAATAAAGCTACAACTTACATGGCTGTGCTGAAGAGACAATCAGACAAACAAGGCACTGTCTCCAATGATGGATGAATTCGAACCTGGAGAGCTGGAGTTGAAAGAAAAATTCAGAAAGCCTCTTTGATTTTTTTGCTTTCATTCCCATTAAGATGTCAAAAGATGCTTTAATTTGATATTGTTATTAACATGAACACACCACACAAATTAAACATACCCCATGCTTCATCTCATTTGGCCAGGAAGGTAATTTTACCCAAGTGGATTCTCTAGAGAGCTTTGTGTGTTCTCCTTGCTCTGGAACAGCTCTGGATCTGGGTCCCAATTATGTTGTGCATCTGAGCATCTCTAAATCTCTAGGGTGGACACCAGCATTTCACTGAGTGCACACAGACAGCAAAGTCTTTCATGTCTAATCCTGAAATCAAAAATTCAGAAATCACATGGAAAATACAGCTGCTAGGACCCTGGACTGGATAATTTTTTTTTTTTTTCCTGAGCCAAACACCTGCAGCCTGTTTTTGTAATACTGATACCGGGGGAAAGATAATACTTACCCTGACACAGAGTGAGATGTAGATGGGCTTTGAAAAGCACATATAATTTAGATTTTGCTTTTGTACCAAGCAAATATCTTATCAGGGCAACGTTTTTGGAAGGGGCAGCAATGTGCATCACTGCTGGAGCTCACCCCTAGGTCGGGGGTGGCTCCATGTGCTGGAAAAGTCTCTCCTCCAGCCCGTGCTTCCAAAGAAAGGCTCAGCAGTCTCTGTTGTTGGTCTCAAGGCAGTTTACTGCAAGTTATCTAAAAGATTTTCTTCTGGGGCTGCTGTGGTTTGCTCCCAGCTCAGGCAGAGGCACACACACACCCTGACATCCTCTCTGACCCCGACTGCTTCTTCTCTCCCGCCAGGGCTGCTGCTGTCTTTTATATGGGACATTACGTGTGACATGGTTACAGTTTTCCCCAATGCCTATTACCTATATTAAATGGTGCTTTTCTACTCTAAACCAATCTGTGAGTGCCAACATCACCAAGAACGTGGAGGTGAGGAAGGAGAAAGAGGGGGAACAGGGCAGGCCCAAATCCCTCCATCTTAAAACCTCTAATCCCCATGTACAAAACCAAAACCCCCCTGTACAGCACTCAAAAATTCTTCCCTCTACTTTGTGACTACTTCTACTCTAATATCTAAACTTTTGTGACTTCTTGTTCTTCCTGCAAGGTTGGTAAATCATTCCATGGCTCAAACCCAAAATCACAGCTGTTTCCAGCTGCCTGCCAGGGTCTCAAATGCTTCTGACCTGGGCCTGGAACCTCCAAAAATGTCTGAGGGACATTTTGAATTCCAACACATCACCTGCAGGTTCAGTTCTGACCTCTCTCATGCTCCCCAGCAGTGGGCTCACTCAGGACACCTAGCAGCAGGCAGTAGAACTGTCCCCTCTGCTCTACAGCCTTGGCTCCAGGTCAGCGTGGACAGTGAGACTGGATGGCTCAGATGGAGAGGTCAGGAATGGATCCATCTCTTACATCCCCTGTATGGGGGTAAGAGTCCCTCAGCACCACGGAGGGGAAAGTCAGACCTTTGGAGTGTGAATATAAAATGAGTTAAGTGGTCCCAAAGAGTGTGGAGGAGTCATAAAATCACAGAATACCCTGAGCTGGAAGGGACCCCAAGGATGACCCAGCCCAGCCCCTGCCCTGCCCAGACCCCAAAAAATCCCACCCTGGGCATCCTTGGCAGTGCTGGCAAAGGCTCCTGGAGCTCTGGCAGCCTCGGGGCCGTGCCCATTCCCTGGGCAGCCTGGGCAGTGCCAGCACCTCTGGGGGAAGAACCTTTCCTGCTCTCCAGCCTGAGCTGCCCTGGCCCAGCTCCAGCCGTGCCCTGGCTCCTGTCCCTGTCCCAGGGCAGAGCTGGAGCTGCCCCAGGGAGGAGCTGCAGACCCCAATAAGTGTCCTCCCAGTTTTCTCTTCTTCAGGCTGCACAATCCCAGTGCCCTCAGCCAGTCTTCTTATGGCCCCTCCAGACCCTTCCCCTTCCCCCGTGTCCCTCCTTTGGATATTCTCTCACAGCTTCAGATCCTTTTTTTTTTGATATTGTGGTGCCCAAAACTGCCCCCAGCACTCGAGGTGAGGCCACCCCAGCCCAGAGCAGAGAGGGACCATTCCCTCCTTCAACCAGCTGGTGATGCTGGGCCTGGTGTCCCCCAGGGCCAGCGCTTTGGGCTGCCAGGGCACTGCTGATTCATGCTCAGGCAGAATCAGGGAAGCATGGAGGGCTGAGCACTGCCTCAAACACCACAGCCCCACTGAAGCAGCTCTGAGCTGCTGAGGAGCTGTCCATGAACACGTCTGTGTCTGGAGCCGTGTACATCCTGCCACAGGAACAGACTCCTGGAAAAGCTGCCAGCTGCCCTCCTGCCCCTGGCCTTCCTCTGCAGAGCTTCTGCCATCTGTCCCAGCTTTGAAAAGGTCCTGGTGCCAGGGCCCTCGAGTGCTGGGCATTGACCTTTCTGGAGGGGACAAATACTCTAACACTCAGAGTTTCACCACCCATCTGCCAGCACAGAGATCCCAGAGGAAAGGGAGGAGGGATTCCTGCTCTGGTAGATGCACACAGGCAGGGAGAGAAAGCCCAGCACTCTACCTGAGCACCTGAAAGAGCGCTGGGGCAGGAGCAGAGCTCTGCTCCCCACCCAGAGCTGCTCCAGGGAGAGCTGGGGCAAGGACAAGGTCAGGGGCAGGAGCAGGCTGTCACCCTGATTCTTAAGATTTTCTAAAGCCTTCTGAGTTTACATTCTGTTAGAGAATTTTCTCACATAACTTTCTGTAATCAACCTATAGTTTTGCATTCCATCATAGGGGTGGAGAAACTTGATGTTTGTCCAATGTCATTGGAGAGGTGGCACCTTCACCCTCCAATCCACTGTCACCTTTGGAAAAGTATAAATGCTGGAGTCAGAAAATAAACCCTCTCTTTTTTCACCTTGCAATAGCAGTGGCTCACATTGTGCTTTCACGTGTCCTATAGCAGGTGACACAGAAGCCACAGGCACATACCTGTGGCTGGGCTAGGACACCTCTGATGCAGTGGGGGAAGGATGCTCCTGTCACATGGGAATTGGATTAATTTATTGTTGATTTTATATTTGTAAACACTGCCTTTGGACCACTTTCACTGCCTGTGCCTGAGTTTCCTGCTCTGAAAAATACAGATTATGGGCAAGGGTGGATGCAGGAGAGCGTGCAAAGCCACTCTGTGGACACAGAATTGCCACCAGCTGGGACAACTGGCCCAGCATGAGAACACAGTGTGGGAGTGAGGGTGCCCCTTGCTGCCCTCACTGCCTGTCCCCAGCCCCTCCAAAGCTCAGACCCCAATCCCAGTCCTGCCCACCAGCTTCTCTGTGGTGCTGTGCATGAACAGAACTTGGGTTCCAGGAGCTGGGAGCTGCAGACAGAGAACAGAACAATGACAATTAGGATTTAGCAGAGCTCCCAACACACAGGGGAGCAGGTACACCAAAAGGACTGCAGGGCATCGTATTAAAGAGGTGGGGCAGACAGACAGAGCTGTGTCCAAGGCATGATGCATTCTTGATTTGCATTGTTTAATAGGCAACAAGTCACTCACTGAGAGTCTCTAAACCTCAGCTCCTGCCTCTTCCTCCCTCAGGGCCCTGCAGGCTCCCCTGTGCCTGCCACCTGTTCATGTAATCATCCCAGCAGGGGGAAAAACTGCAAGAATTTCCCTTAAACAGCTCTCTCCCCAGGACACCAGCATCTACATGAAATTACAGCATACGTGCTGCTGGCCCAAAGCTGAGAAGGAAAACCTGTAAACTCACCAAAGCCTTCCCCTCTCTCCCTCCCAGCCCCATCCAGGGATGTATCACCTTGATTGCTCAAATCTGACTGTTTCCCAATCTTCTTTCATCTCACATTGACCTCCCAGCATGGCAGGAAGCAATAATCAAAGCTGTGACACGTGTGACAGCCCTGTGCCAGACGAGGCATTAGCAGTTCCTTTAGATTGAAGCCCAGTTCATACCCACCCGGTAAATAGCCTTCGCAGCGAGCTCTGCAAATCCAGAGGCAGTTCATCAGGAAGCCCTTGT
The DNA here is from genome assembly GCF_050655825.1 of Lonchura striata. NCBI lineage: Eukaryota > Metazoa > Chordata > Aves > Passeriformes > Estrildidae > Lonchura > Lonchura striata. The sequence continues at coordinate 4,730,665 of NC_140719.1, read as the reverse complement.
CCCAGTTTCACAAAAGGCCTGAAAATGAGGCAAATAGAAAGCCAAAGAAAAGAGCTTTGCTCGACTTAAAATGACTCTAATACAGAAGCAACAGGCAGGAGGGGAAAACATGCACTGCTCAAATGTTATCAGCACGTTGGGTTCCAAATGCCAGTTTACAGCTTTAGGCAGCTTTAGACAGCAAAATACAGCAAAATACAGAGGGGATTGTCCTGTGTTGATGTAAAGTAGGAAGAAAGTGGCAGGAAATGCTAACAGGGAGCAGTAAAAGGGGATAGCAGAGGATAGCAGGCGGATCAGCAGGAGCCTGGACAGTTTTGTGTTTGTGTTCTCACACCCGGCTAACTCCTCTCCTGACCTGTTTTTCCTATTTTTCTCACCTGTTCTGGCTACATTCGACTTGAGATTTTCTTATGTGTGCTGCAATCATCACTTCAGTTTCCCACGCAGATGTTCTGATCTCTGTCAGGAGCCTGGGGGGATTCTCGGGAGCATCAGGAATGAGAAAGGTGTTCAGAGTGCTGGGGAAAACTCGAGGGAAGAGCCCTGCCTGGGATAACGGGAATGTCAAGGACATTCTGGCTAGCAAGGGTGCTCCTTGTCACTGCAGGTGTGAAAGGAAAAGCTCAGACCTCAAAACCTTCTCCTTTGTCTCTGCCAGCAGGCAGGGAACCTCTTCCCCTGAAGTGTTCTCACTGTGTTCATGCCACAGCTGCTTCAGGAGCTGGATCCCAACAGCTTCTGGGGCTATTTTACCTCTCTGGAAATTCTCCCTTGTCGACCTGTCTTTTACCAAATTAAACATGTTCTTCCTGACTCTTCTGACCTCCTGCAAATGTTCTGTTTTCCATCTTCCAACCCTCCTCTGCATTCAAGCACGGTTAAGCTTATCCACCCTAACCTTAAGAAGCCAGACATGGTCAGTGACTACATTTTTTGTCTTTATTTACTGAAATATCCCTCCTGATACATCCAAGGATAGCATTTCCCTTTTTTTGCCTGACATCTCAGTCAGGCTGCAGTCACTCAGACCACACAGTCCTCGACCATTTGTGCTCACCATCTCCTATATTATATCTCAGACTATCACAAGTCCTCACATTCCTGACCTGTCATCTCAGTCTTTCTCTCTGCCCTCTCATTTCAATTATTCTGATTCTCAAGGTCACTTAGTTCTTTCAGACTTGTGCTCTCATTTTTCTCTGTGTTGTCAAAACTTCCAGTTCTGTGTCCTAGGTGATTTTAGCCTCAGGATCTTGCTTTCATTGCCAAGATCATCCACAAGTAGAAAAGATCAGTTCCCAAACTGTTCTGTGAGAAAGTCTTTTGGCAAATTCCCTCCAGAGAGTTGCACCTCACCGTACAGTTTACTAATCCTCCTTTCCTTCAGCTTCACTAATAATTTCCCACGTGGCACCTATCAGATACCTGACTGAAGCCTAGATAAAGGAGATCAGCAGCATTCCCTTTGTCTAGAAAATCAGGTATCTTATCAAAACAAAGCTATCATGCTCGTCTGACACAATCTACATTTCGTAAACCCATGTTGCATCTTATCTCATTTCCCCTTTATCTCTGTGTGTTTAATTGTTCTTCACTTCAAAATTCACTTTGAAATCTCCAGTCAAGGTTAGACGAAGAGGCTTGGAGTTAACTGGGGAACTTTTCTCTGCACGTTTCTACTTCTGCTGTTGTCTGATCAGGGGGCTTTTGGAGACAAGACATTATTAATGACCTTTTCTGCTGGACGTGCACTTTAATATGATGCTTCTTTGTGACTTCAGCTGAGGTGCAGTCCAGTGGCAGGGTGTAGCACAAAGGAATGCCTACGAAATCCCAGAGGTCTGGAGGAGCACTGTGGCACCCCAGCTCTGCTGGGATTCACTGCAAAAGCGAATGGAAGGAAGCTGGCTCTGTGCAAGCAAGGAGCAGAGGGGATTAGCGAGGTGAGCCTGGGTTGGTTTGTTTGTGAGCAGCTTTAAAAAATGTGAAACTTAACAGTGATGGTTGTCAAAGTGCTGCTTGCAAAGTTCCCCACCATCACAAGCATCACAAGCGACTGCCAGAGCTTTAATGTTAATTGGACAGATTGTCTGTGGTTTTGAAGGGAAAGCTGTGATTAATAAAACAACTGTTAACGAGGCTGGAGCAAAGCAGACCCTTCACCTTCCTTCTTTTGAGAGGAGGTAAACAGCAACTGCCTTTGGCTGCCCTTAAGAAGCAGCTGACTGAGAGCCTTCCTTAAAATCGCTGCCAAGCCAAGCTGCAGAGATGAATTCAAGGAATGGAGAGGCATGAAAGTGCTTCACAGCTCCAGGAGGAGGCAGGGAATCCACAGCCTCCTCTGTGCTTTAATTCTGGGCAAGTTTCTCTCAGTTTAGACATTCAGAACTGACTGGAATGCACAGTCCTGGACCTTAGGTGTCTTTGGGCCCATACAGGTTCTCCATGGTCTTTTGTAATCTGTGACTTTGCAGTGATCTAATATGGGGACATTTTGCTCTCCTAATTCAGGAGTGGCTTTAATGTTTATACTGGCTGCTGAGTTCATATTTACTCTCACAGAATTTGCCAAAGGAATAGGTATAGATCCTCCCGGGATGTAAAACCTAATGGAACAATGGAGTTTTTTTCAGTCTTCCTTTATCATGGTCTTTATCTACCATGGACCCTTGATCTCTGTCTTCACACCCTCTGCTTCTACTGCTATCCCTGAATTTCAGACCTGCTTCTCAAGGATTTTTGCAGATGTCTATCAGAACACAGAGCCCAAACCAGACAGGACCTTCACCCTCTGTTAAATCCCTTTCCCTCCCCTCTCCAGGAACAGTGTCTTAACACACACAGGCTAAAATATTTCCTATTGTTCTCAGAGTGAAAGCACATGATTGTGCACAGGAGTACCCAGCTCTCCTTTGACTTTTTTTATTCAATTTGTCTTCTGCTAAAGGAAAAGATTGGAGAATTTGGTGCCTGAGCCCTGTGGAGTTTTCCTACTCCCCCAGTGAACTCACTGGGGCATCTCCATGGAGCCATCCAGCTTGGATTAACACTTGGATCTTAAATCTTCCTCCCACCGCAGTCAGCAGCACACCAGGCTGAACAGAAGGGGACACAGCTCAGGCCCCCAAGCCTGCCTTGAGCAGTGAACTGAGAGCTCTCCCCCCTCTCACAGTGTGCTCGCACTCCGAGCTCTCCGGTCATTACTCTCCTTGCTGCCTCATTACCAGAATGTGCCATTAAAGTTTTGCTCACTTGAAAATGATCTCTTATTATCTCTCCATGGAAATTGCCCCGGCAACAAGCTTCCTTCAATATCTATCAAGCCAAAGAAAGCCAGTAGAGGAATTGCAGAGAGCTGCCCGGATGCTCCTGCCCCATCCCTGGCTCCCAGGTGGGATCCCCCGGCTCCCCGGGCTCTGGCTCCATCATCAGGCCACTGCAAGAGCAGCCAAGTGTCCTTGGCAAGGTCCTTGGGAGGGTGGGGTGGAGGAAACCTGCAGTCCCAACGTGGCAGCCTTTGAAGCTCCCCCTGACCTGGTGCTCTGTGCCAGCACCACGAGTGGCAGCAGCTAAAGGAGAGGGGAATGGCACAAACTATCCATACAAAGGTGTGTGAACGTTCCCAAATAATCCTTCCTGGTTGCTTTCCTTTGGAGTGTCTCTCATGAAAGGCCCAGAAAGTCTCCTCTGCTCACTCTGGATGTGCACAGTGCTGTTTGCCTGTCTCCATTGCACCAGGCTGCCTTTTCCAGGCCATGGATGCACGAGGCATCTCAAGGGCATGATTCATTTCACCTGCTTTGGACACCAGCACAGGATGGATTGCACCCCAGAGGTATCAGTTTCTCTCCCCTGTCTGCAAAAGAAGAGCAAATAACTCACTGCTGAGGGTATCTGTGTTGCCTGATGAAGCAGATTCTCAGAGTATCATCTCTGGAGGTGCTAAAGTATTTGGATTAGTGACTTTGGGGAAAATAAAAAAAAAAAATAACACCAAGAGTTTAACCATTTCCAAAATACAACCCAAACCTGTGCAGGAAAGGGACTTGGTCTCTTGATATCTGAGTGCTTGATAGGCAAATATCAATTTCATCAGACTACCTGAGGCTGTATTTGATATTTAAGATGTTACAAAACCCTCTGGATTCACACAGGGTGGCAGCAGATGAGGTCCCAGGTCCTCCTTTATCCTGTACTGTCTCTTGTGACTCTGAGTCATACTGATGGCACATGGTTGTTAATTTTTTATTTTTATTTTTATATTTTTATTTTTATTTCTCTCCCTCGGCAGAATAACAGCACTGCCCTGTCTGCCACCTTTGACAACAGTGAAAGTCTAAAACACTCAAGGCATTTTGAGACAAACAAACTTGAAACAAACCATGGGAGGCAGGGCCCTGCTCTGCCCTTTCCATCACCAAACTCTGCAGGTTGTATTTCTGCATGTCCTGGGGTGACTTTATGATGCTTATATCCCATTCTTCTGTTTAGCTGAGAAATGAGTTTTGCACCTTTAGGACTGGTTCTGAGAGTGAAGTTGGGGAAGAAGAAGCTCAGTTTGTTTTCAGAAACTGCACCCACCCCAATGCCTGTTACCTATATTAAATGGTGCTTTTCTACTCTAAACCAATCTGTGAGTGCCAACATCACCAAGAACATGGAGGTAAGGAAGAAGAAAGAGGGAGGACAGGGCAGACCCAAATTCCTCCATCTTAAACCTCTGATCCCCTTGTAAAAAACCAAAACCCCCCTGTACAGCACTCAAAAATTCTTCCCTTTACTTTGTGACCACTTCTACTCTAATATCTAAACTTTTGTGACTTCTTGTTCTTCCTGCCAGGTTAGTAAATCGTTCCATGGCTCAAACCCAAAATCACAGCTGTTTCCAGCTGCCTGCCAGGGTCTCAAATGCTTCTGACCTGGGCCTGGAACCTCCAAAAATGTCTGAGGGACATTTTGAGTTCTGACACTGAGGGTGTTGTGTTTTGGGTATCTGCTTTCCTCGCTCTCTGCTGTGGATCCTTCCTGTGCCATCCTTCCCTCCCCTGCTGCAGGGCCATTCTCCTGCCTCTCCATCGCAAGGCCCTCCCCTCCTCCTCGTCCCTTTTGCCACCGCCTCATGAAATCACAAGGCCAGAGGACTCTGCTCTAAGAAAGGGCTGGCGCATATTTGTCAGAGCAACCAGCTCAAAGGAGATCTTTGCATCCTGCCTGCTGTTTTTGGATTTTATCCTGGATTTTGTCATCTGTGTAGGATGTTCTGGTCCCCACAGTCTCCCCCTGGACTGGAATAGATGTTCTTCTCAGGGATGGACCCCAGGATTCAACCCAGGTCTCCAAAGGCTGTAATGATGCCACTAAAAGATATCTGAAATTACATCAGTCCCCATACTCCATTTGTACAACTGCCCTTGCCAAACAGCAGAGTGGGGCTCTGGTTCAGCCCAGAAGAGGAGGGGAGAGGGAGAAAAAAAGAATCTGAAGGACAAAAAGGAAATTTATAAGCCAAGAGATGCCAGAACTAAAAAACAAAAGGCCAGAAAAAATAAATCCACGGGTATGTGTCATGTTCTGGTAGGGTCAGCAGGTTTCTTGCTGCAGCTTTTCAGAGCCTGCCTGGTGTATAGATGTCTCCTGATGACCTGGAGCTGGTTTGGAAGGTGTCTGCAGGGGGAGTGTTGGGAAAACATTTGCATTATCCACACAGAAGCCTCAGATCCCCTGCAAATCTGTTCTTGCTTGTTTCCTTTATGAATACCACTGAGATAAGTCCATTAAAAAAAATAAAGGAAAAAAAAAAAATCTTATGGAAGAAGGGACACAGTTTGATAAGCACAAAGTAGAAACAGGGACTCTGGAGGCTCAAGCAGTGTTTATATGACTTGGCTTGGACTTCACAACCTGCTCAGCTGCAGCAAAGGGATGTAACCCAAGATTTTTCTTAGCTGACTTGGTCATAAAGCAGACAATTAAGTCTGGAACTCCCAGGGGAGGATTTAATTTCTTTCAGCTGGGCACCACATGTGCTCTCAGAGCAGCCCTGGCCTTCCCTGCACCTGGAGAGACTTTCCAGCACTCCCTCATGGCACTGCCAGTCGGGACTCCTGGGCTCCTTCCCTGCCTCCATCTCTGCCCTGAGGGACGACTTCAAATAAATCATTTCCTTGCCTGTGCCTGCCAGCTGTGAAACGTGGCTAATGACACTCTCCTGCCTTTCCAGATTGCTCTGAGATCCCCTGCAATCACAGGGCAGTGCTATTGTGGAGACAGCACTAGATTGCCCAGCTCACAAATGCTTTTAGGGGATCTGATTGTGCTGAAGGAGGGGTTTGCTGACTGAGGCAGAGTGGTCAGAGGGTGAAAGATCAGCAGACAGCATGGGAGAGGTCTGAGATCAGCAAAGATCAGAGCATCCAAGGAGCAGGAGGATGAACAAAAGGAATTCTTATATTATTGGTTAATACTGTGCCAGGAATAATCTTAATATGTTATCCACAAAGAAGAGGGTGGGGTCACTTTCTGCTTTTTGAAATATTTTGAGAGTTCTGGGTTTGATAGTCCAAAGTGGGGAAACATCCAGGGTAGTACTGGGCTCTTGTAAAGTTAATCCAGCAACAATATCCACTCAAAGGAAGAATTTACTGATTGGATCATATTAGATCATCAAAATTATGATAGCAAAGGGGCTTTCAAGTATTTCACCAGGAATGAGGATATCAGGGGATAGTCACAGGACAGCTCTGCTACTTCAGGGAACAGAAGGAATTTGGGAAACTGGATTTGAATTTTCTGCATGGGGTAAAGAGCCTGAGCCCATGACTCCCAGGTGTTGAAGGACATATTTGGCCAAATCTAGCATGGGTATACTTAGACTCTAGCACGGGGGCATTTCACACTGGGGAAGATGTCACTGTTTAATTGAGATTGAAAAATTGAAGTGAAACAAAAAGTAACAGAAGACTTAAATGGGGTTTGTCTATGGCCACCCCATGTGGTAGGAATTCTCAGAAGGTATTTAGCCTGGGGAGGAATGTTAATGGCAGAGGTACTGCAGAATTATGAGAGTATTAGTGAAAAGGAATTTATTGCTTTTCTTGCCTTGGAATCATAATATGGAAACTGTGATCTTATTCAATTAGATTAATGGCAGGCAAATTTAATACAGGTCAAAAGAAAAAATAAAAACCAACAGCAGAGCTGATGTACTGTGTAGTCAGTTCATGTAATTCACTGCTGCAGGAGGTCAGAGAGTGATGTGCTGGAGCTGGAGTTAAGAAAGAGCTCTGTAATTTTACAGCCATTAAGAGCATGTCATTATACCTGTGAATGGGAGAATGGAAATTTCAAACCTGAGAATGCACAGGAAGAATAGCCTTAGGAAAGAAATCCCCCCATCTTCTTCCATCACCTTTCACACGCCTGGGAGCTGTATCAGGTTGGGTTATTGCCATTACCCCTGGAATTGCCTGCTGGCAGCCCTCAGAATGTGTGCAGCTGCTCAGTGGGGCACGGCCAGGAGCTCGACTCCTTCAGTTTGCTGAACAACACTGGCTTTCCTTGCAGGCTCCCATGGCCTCCTGCTTTATTGGGTTAAAGAACTCCTCACTGCCTGCACCCTGGAATGCCACAGCCACAGAACTCCCCGCTGCTCCAGCCCCGGTGGGACTGGCCAGCAGCAGACAAGGAGAAAGGCAGAGTTGTTTTGGTGGCCTCCAACTAAAAATCCCTCTCCCTACAGAAGATTTTTGCAGTTGACATCTCACAGCCTGGGCCTCACGGCTGAATTAGAGCAGAGGGTGTTCAGCAGGGCACTGTCCCCACAGGGAACCAGTTCCACACAAGGCAATACTTCCTAGGCTTCCTAAAAGCAAGGAGGGAACTCTATTTCCATAGAGGCAAAGAGCATCAGGAGCAGCCTAACGCCTCTGTGCAATCACCCCCTAGATTTTCACAGATCCATGAGAGAGATGAGCTGGGAAATCTGGAGCTCCTGTCACAGTTTGCTTTTTCCCAGGGAGAGCCATGGCATTTCATTCCCAATGCCGTGCCCCTGCTGTCTACACAAACCCTCCTCATGTTTAGGTGAGGAAGGCGATGACAAGAGGGCACAGTGAATCCAGGAAAGATGTCATGGGTGTGGCATGCACACTGAGCAACTGGGACACTCTGCTGGGTGTCTCCATTTCCCTTGGTTTATGGTTCATCTGCACCAGCAGGTGCTGAGCTGCCCCTTCTCCCCAGCAGCTAAATGGAGACATTGCTAAGAATGTCACATTCCTAAGAATGTCACAGTCGTAAGAATTAGACACGTGGGAATTCAGTGCGTTTTCCACCTGCCTTTACATTCAAAAATTGAATTAATCTGCATTTAAACAGGCATTGTTTTCTGTGTTGTGTGAGGAACTGGGGAATAGATTCATGTTTTAGTCAGGTTCTAATCTGGGGGAGAATTAAAGTCTCATAAATAAGGCACAGTATTTATTCAGCACGTAGTTGAAGATATCCATCCTTAGCTCCAATACAATCCTTTTTCATCTTTACAAGCAACACAGTGAAACATAAAACATTTTGTATGCCATGAGCACACAAAACTCGTGGCCCAAGTGCTCAGCTGGTGCAACCTGGCACAGATGAGTGGCTGGCAATGCTAAAGCATCCTCTGATGCTGCACGGAGAGGCATCAGAGCTGACCTTGCTTTGCTGTCACATCTCCCTAGCATTGCTCCCAACCTGTGCAGTCACAGCTGCATCTCCCCACGGCTTCTCCATTCCACGTGGCAGCCTTGGCCAGCATGTGGGATGTGGGGATGGGGCTCCCACAGCTAGTCCCTCCTGCTCTGCATGGCTGAAAGCTTGCTGTGCTCCTGGATGGATGGATGATGGACTAATGGATGGAGGGATGGATGGATGGATGGATGGATGGAGGGATGGATGGATGGATGGATGGATGGATGGATGGATGGATGGATGCCAAGAATGCAGAAGTGCTGGAGAGCATTTCTCAGGTGGGAGATCACCTTTCAAGCCACCAAAATGCCCTTAGGCAGGAGCAGCCAGCTCAGGACCTGTAGTAAAATATCCTTTATCCATCCCCATGGCTTGAATGTCCCTTCTTGCTTCTGTGGGTTTTCTGGCTGCACTGAGACTCCTGGAGGAGCACGCACCTCTGCTCCGTGTGCTCCTGCCCCCAGATGTTGGACTCTCCTACCAGTATCCCGGGGTCCAAATGGCCTTTCTCCAGCTCAGCTAATCTGTCACTGCTGAATCTGTCAGCTGGCACATAATGGATGTGCTCTGGCTCCGGGTGGGCAGGGAGGGATGGCACAGGCCCAGGGTTTCCAATGCATGTCTCAGGGAAGGGGGTAAATCTGCAAATGTGATGCTTTTCCCTCCCCATTTCCAGCAGGCTCCCAGCCCATTTCAAAGGGAATATCCTACAGGAGGCTGGTGGTTTTTTAGATTTGCTGATGCTGAACTAATCCCAAATTTTTTGCTGTTTCCATGAAAAGTTCCCCTGCCCTCTGTGCAACCTGCATGGCTGACAACTGCCAGAGAAGGAGAAGCAGGGTGTTTGGGGCAGAGCCAGCTTTTCAGGAGCAGATCTGCCCCTCTCCTGGGTGGATGTGGCTGGCACTTGCTGCCAGCTCCCAGCAGTGCTGTGGGTGGGAGGGTCTGCAGTCACAGGGTCCGTGTCAGACCAGTGGAGTGTTGAGAACCCACCCAGAGCCCCCATCTCCAGCCCATCTGCACAGCAGAGAGGAGCTGCAGGCTGGACCCTGCATGGCAGGAGCTCAAGCTGGCCCTGGTTCAGCTGGACACCTTCCAGCAGTGACAGCCCGTGCTAGGGCTGCGTTTCACAGTTTGTGAGTCCCTGTCAGTGCCTGGGTGACTCTGGACTCTGCACAGCAACCAATACCCTGCTCACATCTCCAGCCTCTGGTTAAATAAAGCTCCTTATAATGAATCATCTCCAGAAGTCCTGCCCCTGCACACAGGCCGCTGTCCCCTCTCTACAGAACAAGCTGTGCATTTCAAAGGCATGGGTCAGGCACCAGGCAGGACTTCCAGCAAAACATATTCCAAGAGATGCTGTGGCAGGTAATTATGGTGATCCCTGACTCAGAGATCAGCCACGGCACTCACAACACAGCAAAGCTCTTTGTATCTGTGGCAGGAGGAACAGGAACTCTTGCAAACCTGTCCAGTTACCTGAGGCATAGAAACACAAACCAGTCTGGATTGGAAAGGACCTTAAATCATCTCATTCCAGCCCCTGCCATGGGCAGGGACACCTTCCACCAGACCAGATTGCTCCAACCTGGCCCTGGTCAGGTCCCATACCAAGATAAATGCACTCACCCACGCTCCTGGATGACCCAGGAGCTTTGCAGGCTGTGCTCCAGAGCATTGCCTGGAGCACAGGACAGGGCAGCTGAAAGTTTGGACATGGGGCTCACGAGCCAAGTGACAGAGCCTCGGTGCAAACAGCACATCCCCCAGGGAGATGGGCCTTGCTTTGTCAGGCACAGCAACTTCACAGAGCTGGGACAGCTCTCGTGGCACCACCGGAGTTATTCTGTCAGCTGGTCACCCATTACCAAGAAAATAACAAACACTTGGAAGGAGGGTACAGCAGTGCTGTGGTGGCCTTCAAAACACACTCAGATACCCCACCAAGGCAGCAGGTGCTTCTACCTGATGCTCTTGTGAAGCCAGAGAGGCAGAATCCCTCTGCATGCTCCTGGGGACACAGAAAGTAAACAAAAATCTACCACCCACACTGCTTCCACATCCTTGTTTGGGACTTGGGACCTGACATTACCTCCCTGAGGCTGCCAGAAATAGGGAATTGCTCCGTGGCAGCTTGGTTACAACTGGTTTGAGGACTTCCTATCTTCTGTGGTGCCCCAAAAGCTGTCATCCTTTGTGTTTGGATTGGAGGTCTGGGGCTTTGCTGATCTACACCTGCAGATTTAGTGGAGATTTGAACATTGCAGTTACAGGTTTTCCTGTCCTTGACACCGAGCTTCCCCAAGCACCTGTTGTCTCTTCAGTTCAAGCTCTTTGGAGCAGGTTGTGCATCTTCTGCAGGATTGTTTCCACACGAGGTCACATCCTCAGTGGGTGTGAGAAGAACTGACCCATCACCTTCACGTGGTGCTGCTCCCTCGTGGGATCCCTCCCCTCCAACTTCAGCTGCCCAAGATTCAAGCACATTAAACATAAACCAACAGTCTGGTCTTTTCCTGTGATCACTGGAGAAAACATTTCCCAAATTACCATCACCCAGTGGGTGTCAGGGAAGGCAGGGTTCAGGTACCACCTCATTAGGGCAACGAAAAGTGCTTGATTTGCATGAAAAACCCAATCTACCCCTGGGGTGAGTTAATAAAGCTCCTCTAAACCATGCCAACAGCACATTTGGATTGATCAATAGCCCTGGCTCAGCTCTCCTTGCTAGGCAGTAGCGCTCATCTACAGCAATTACCTAAAAGCCTGGGCAGGGGAGGAGATCAAGCAATTTAGCAAGGGGACAGGGCCTTTGCATTGATTAAAAAATGTAATGGGAGCTTTGCGGTGGTTTCAGAGTTGCCCCTGCGGTACCTGATGAGCCAGAGGCAGGAGCCTCAGCACTGCTGGGTCTGCCTCTGCCCTGTCTTGGCCCAGCAAACCTGGGGGACAGCTCCGAGGTGCTCAGGGATGGCTCAGGATGGCTCAGGGATGGCTCAGGATGGCTCAGGATGGCTCAGGATGGCTCGGGGATGGCTCAGGATGGCTCGGGGATGGCTCGGGGTTGGCTCGGGGATGGCTCAGGATGGCTCAGGATGGCTCGGGGATGGCTCAGGATGGCTCGGGGATGGCTCGGAGATGGCTCGGGGATGGCTCAGGGATGGCTCAGGATGGCTCGGGGATGGCTCAGGATGGCTCGGGGATGGCTCGGGGATGGCTCGGGGATGGCTCAGGGATGGCTCAGGATGGCTCAGGATGGCTCAGGATGGCTCGGGGATGGCTCGGGGATGGCTCAGGGATGGCTCGGGGTTGGCTCGGGGATGGCTCGGGGTTGGCTCGGGGTTGGCTCAGGGATGGCTCAGGATGGCTCAGGATGGCTCGGGGATGGCTCAGGGATGGCTCGGGGATGGCTCGGGGATGGCTCAGGATGGCTCAGGATGGCTCAGGGATGGCTCAGGATGGCTCGGGGATGGCTCAGGGATGGCTCAGGGATGGCTCAGGATGGCTCAGGATGGCTCAGCGATGGCTCAGGGATGGCTCAGGGATGGCTCAGGATGGCTCAGGATGGCTCAGGGATGGCTCAGGGATGGCTCAGGAACACTTGGGGATGGCTCGGGGATGGCTCAGGATGGCTCGGGGATGGCTCAGGATGGCTCAGGGATGGCTCAGGATGGCTCAGGATGGCTCAGGGATGGCTCAGGATGGCTCGGGGATGGCTCGGGGATGGCTCAGCCCCGTTACACAACCTGTGCATCCCAGCCCGAGCCAGAGAGATGTGCCAGAGGTTAGAGCACCCGGGCAGAGGAGGGGCAGGGCCTGCGTGTCTGAATCGATGGAACAATCAGCGGAAAGCTAAAGCAATTTCGAGATTAGGCCTCCTTTATGGAAAGCAGTGATCTCTTTGTGATGAAAAGCCACCCCAGCCTATTGCTGTAATCTTACCTCTGCTCAGGCAGGCTCCCCGTGTCTGTGCCTGACCCGCTTCCTTCAGCTCCCGCTCCTGCTTCCTTCAAGTGCAGTTTTAGCTCCACACAAACACCTTGTTTGAATTGCTTTAATCTCCAAGTGCTCTTTCTATTGATTTGAGACAGTTTAGCTGTCAATCAGCCCTTTCTCTTCACACTGCGGACTGGGAGGAAGATTAAAATAACAAACAAACAAGAGGGGGATGAGCAGGGAAGTTAGTTTGAGTTTTGCAGGGGCTGCCAGCTTTGTGGAGTCTGGAAACAGGTGGAAGTGAGGTCATTTCAGGTGGAAACAAGGTCATTTCAGGGGGAAATGAGGACATTTCAGGGGGAAACGAGGTCATTTCAGATGGAACCAAAGTCATTTCAGGGGAAAACGAGGTCACTTGATGTGGAAGTGAAGTTCTTGCAGTGAGGAATTCTGCAGAAAGGCCCTATTCAGGAGGAAGGGCAGTGTGTGATGCCCTGCAGTGCCCTGTTCTTGCAGCCTGTGCAGTCACTCACAGCTGTGGGTGTCTCTTCCAGCTGAGTGTTATGCAAATATTTCCAGAAGACAACTTCAGTCTTAATGAAGTTTGCAGTCAGCACTAATAAGACACACACACACACAGAAGATAACGCAGGTAAACAGGTGCACAGAGACAAAAAGTACTTTCCCCAAGGGCAGTGCATGAATCCAAAGAATCTCCTGATGAGGATCCAGCACCTCACAAAAAAAAGGTAATAAATAAACACAATTAGCCCATTCAGTAAACCCATTCAGAGTGACTTTTCAGTAAGATACTGAGGGAAGGAATGGACCTGCACTCTCCCATGGCTCTGGAAGCCTGGCTGCTGGCAGCTGTGTTCTTGAGGGCTGTGCAGAAGTGTTGGAGCCCCGGCCTGGTTCAGGGGATCCGTGTGCTGGAAAAGTCTCTCCTCCAGCCTGTGCTTCCAAAGAAAGGCTCAGCAGTCTCTGTTGTTTGGTCTCAAGGCAGTTTACTGCAAGTTATCTAGAAGATTTTCTTCTGGGGCTGCTGTGGTTTGCTCCCAGCTCAGGCAGAGGCACACACACACCCTGACATCCTCTCTGACCCCGACTGCTGCTTCTCTCCCACCCAGGGCTGCTGCTGTCTTTTATATGGTACATTACGTGGTACATGGTTACAGTTTTTCCCAATGCCTATTACCTATATTAAATGGTGATTTTCTATCTTTTATATGGTACATTACGTGTGACATGGTTACAGTTTTTCCCCAATGCCTATTACCTATATTAAATGGTGCTTTTCTACTCTAAACCAATCTGTGAGTGCCAACATCACCAGGAACATGGAGGTGAGGAAGGAGAAAGAGGGAGGACAGGACAGGCCCAAATCCCTCCATCTTAAAACCTCTGACCCCCATGTACAAAACCAAAACCCCCCTGTACAGGACTTAAAACCCCCTTGTGCAATACTAAAAAAATCTTTCCTGTACTTTGTAACTACTTCTACTCTAATATCTAAACTTTTGTGACTTATTGTTCTTCCTGCCAGGTTGGTAAATCGTTCCATGGCTCAAACCCAAAATCACAGCTGTTTCCAGCTGCCTGCCAGGGTCTCAAATGCTTCTGACCAGGGCCTGGAACCTCCAAAAATGTCTGAGGGACATTTTGAGTTCCAACACAGAAGTGCCCTGAGGAAGGACATTAGAGCTGGCCCACTGAAGCTGCGGATGCTCGTGCAGGCAGTGATGCATCCCCTTGGAGAGCACACCCGGCCTCCTGCTCTCATGACCATCCTGATGGCAGGCTGGAGGCAGCGAGCTATTATTTCATCATTACAGCAAGGATAATGACAGGCCAGAGAGGCTGATTGCTGCTGGGGAGGTCAGCAGTCAAGGAACTGAGAAGGAGAATAAAGATGAGGCATAGCACGAGTGGTTTTGAAAGAAGCGTGTGGCCAGCTTAGCTTGCTCCGGTGTGAGTATTGATTACTAAAATTAAGCTGTGGGTCACCAGTTGGAGTCTTCAAAGTGTTAGCATTCAGGAACACACATAATCACAGGATATGATTCTATGCAGGTGCTTTTATTGAGAGCTCTGGGAATCAGGGGTACAGACCCAAATCTGACTCCGACGTGGCTTTCGATCTGAACGTATTTTATATTCAATCATTATATAACTTACATATTAATTATTAAACTTATATTGTTCTATTGTATACATTGACATGAGTTTCTTGTGATCTTTCTTAGGTCCCTGACCACAGTGTCTCATGATTATTCTTACAATTAAACAGTAATTATATTTAATTACTAAACAATCATCACATCTAACAGTTATATCATTTATCATGTACTAGCTACACAGGCACAGTTCTAGCAAGGTACAAGTTCTTCATGTGCTCAGGGTATTTATTTATCTTTTCAGGGCCTACTAAGATTAATTTTCCTTTTAACCCTAAATCCCCATGATTTTAAAACCCTTTTATTACCAAAAGTGGAAATGCACTCAAGTCCAGCGCAGTGCTGGTCACACGCTCTGAAAATCCATTGATTAATCACATTATTCAAAGCCAATATTACTCACAGCAACAGTCAGGTTACTCTGCCATCATGGGCTGCAGAGAAGCCCCTCTGGTGACCTGCTTGTTTCTGCCCCTTCCCACAAGAGGTTTTTTTACAGCCCCATCAGTGTGATAAGCACTCACCCTGCACTCTGCCCTGAAAGAGAGGGAAAATTTCCCAGACTCTCCCCCTTGTATCCAGCACAGAGGGATTTTCAGGGAAATACATATTTCTGCTAAAAATCCTTGTAATGCTGTGGCCTGGGAGGGACAGGAGATTGGGGAAATGAAAACCCCAGAGGGGCTGGAGGGACATGGGGGGTGAGACATGGGGCTTCAGCTGTGCTCTGAATAATCCAAGGCAGAGCTGCCAGTCCTGCAGCTGGAGCTCTCAGGGATTCCTGGCGAGGGCTCACAGAACAAAGAGGCCTGAAATCGATTGGGTCATTCATTTGAATGTTTAAAAAAATAATAATAACTCTCTTTGAATGGCTTTCTTTCCCCTCGAGCAATTTAAGCAGCTGCTCGATTTCCATTTGGCCTCGAGATCCTTTTATTGATAAGCTGTAAAAATTTGCATGTGGTGGAACTGAAGGGCTGCTGGGGGGTTTGGGGAGGGAGGGTCACACCTTTGGAACTACAGGGGCTGTGGGGTTTTCACTTTCTTCTGCTGACTTTTGAAAGCAGGAGCAGGAATAAAAGTTGGAGCCAAGAGGTCACAGAGGAGCCAGCACAGATCAAAAGAGAAAAGATCACTGTCTGCACAAAATGAAACAACTGTCCCACAGTACAGTCTCCTCTGCTACCAGCCCACTCTCAAAAAATTCCAGTGTTAGATACAGGATAAGGTGAAAGTCCTAGAGAGAAAATATTCAGTGATTGAAAGAATACAGATGGAATAATGAGTTTAAATAAAGGGTAGATTTATGGTCAGATGGACAGCTGGCCTTCCAATTAATTTTAAAAATTATATTCTATATTTTCCTAATATAATAATACCCTATATTTTACTAATATAGTAACATTTTAATATTTTATTAATATTCTTTTGTCAAATGGGAGAAGAAGAGAAAGGAAGGCATCAGAAGGATTTGTGTGATTTTGCTGCATGATAGGCAAGGCTGGGGTGTGAGGTGAAAGTTGCTTCTGCATGGGGGAGCTTCAGAATATCCTGACAGCTCAGAGAAAACCTTCTGGAGCCTGGTAAAAGACAACTTATACAGGGAACGGTGTAATATGGAGAAGAAAAAATATATGTCAGCAATCCCTTTCTGATGATAGAACAAAGTGTCATTCCAGGAAAACAAGCAAATTTGAAAGAGGGAAAAGAGAGAGACTATAAAACAAGTAGATTTTTTTTTTTCTTTTTATACACAAAACAGAGAGTGGATTGATTTCAGGATTTTAGAGGGCTTCAGTCCTATGAATAAAGATGTCTTTCCCCAGTTGTTCACAGCTGGCTGGCAGCCACTGGACACAGCAGCGAGGGCCAGAGCAGGGAACAGAGCAGCCAGGACCGAGCGATGGATGAGGATTATGGACAGCCAAGGGCCTGGGGAGAGGTGTCAGCTAAAATAGGACAGGACAGCAGCAGCAGGGCCCCAGCACAAAGATTTAATTTGTGGGCTTGTTCTCCTCTGTAGAGGTGGGCTGATGTGACACCCACGCACTGAGCAACAGCTGGCAACATCTGCCACAGCTCCTCCTCTTCTTCAGCTTTCAAACACTTGCTGTCCTCATCAGTTCTTCTGATTTCTCCTCCCCTTGCACTTCCTGACTGCTGCAGTTTGCTTTTTCTTAATGAAGTCCCTCACCGGGGCTTCAGAGGGGAGGTGCACACACATCAGGAAGAGGAGGGAGTGGTGCCTTTCTGTCTTTCAGGTTGAAATTGCAAACACACACATATGCATACGCACCGGCAAAGCAAAACAAAGAGGGAAATCGATAGCCCTGGTCAAAACTCATTTTCAAATCTGAATGGAGTTTGTGATTAGAAGAGCCCCGCAGATGTCACTGTTTCAGTCTTGATCTGATCCTTAAATGTCAGCCTTGCAGAACCATGGCGAACTGGAGGTGAGCAGGACTTCCAGCCACCACCTAATCCATCCCCTTGTCAAACAGCCCCATTTCCAGGAGATTCCCCAGCAGGGAGAAATGCCAGGTCCTTTTGATGGTTGCTGTTGTGTTTGGACTGGAGAAATGCAATGGGCAGAACCTGCTTGCTTCATTGAGTTTACCTCACCCCTGACACCCAGCACGTCCCAGGGTCTCCCAGATGAGCAGGGCAGGTCCCAAACTCAGACTTTCCTCATCACCAGCTCTGCCAGTAGGTTTTAGCATCTTCTCCACCGGGTTCAGAATGGGTGGGGAGAGTTGGGAAGGATGATCATGAGAGAAGGAGAAGGAAATTCAGGCTACGCTAATCTCCTCCACAAAATTTGCGATTTTTAATTTTAATTCATATTTCATCAAACGACCGCAGGCAGATGAAAGGTAGGTGAGGATGTGAGAATGTGAGAGAGGGAATGAGGAAAATAAACTTTGGCCACCTGAGCTTGTTTCTGAAGCTGGACATAACCGGTGATTAGCAAAATCCAAGGGAACCACAATTACATCCTGCCTGGCTGGGATGTAAATGTCAAGAGTCCTGCGGCTGGGAGAGGACCATGAATATCTGCAGCACAGCCAGGGGGGTGAGGAACCTCCAAATGAGCCTGACATTTGCTTAACCTGAAACAAAGGGCAGGGAAGGGGCCCATCCCAGTGACTGAGAGGGCTGTGGATGAAGAGCAACCCCTCGCTTAAACGCAGGCTTCTGTCGTGGCTGTGGAGCTGTGACAGAGGGTGAGCTGTGGGAGTTTGCACTGGGAGGGGGTGCCAAGAGGGTGGGTGGAGGAGCAGATGTGTTCACACTCCCTTTTGGCAAAGGGAATAATAACATTTGCCTCCTTTAAAGGGAAGGCTGATGAATAGTTAGTAAGCCTGGGCTGGGCTGCTTTCCATAGGCTCTGTCTTCTCTGAGGGCTTTTCATGCTGGAAGATTTGCGAAGCAGGACCTCTAAGCTAAATAAAGAAAATCTACGCAGCAGGGATGGTTCCCTCTCTTGAAAAACTCAAAATTCAAAGAAATTTTTTGTCTTCTTCAGGACAAAAATGTGATCTCAAAATTTTATGGGCTGAACCGAGAGGGGAAGCACAAAGAACAGGCTCCCTCAGATGAGTCAATATATTTGTGATGAGCAGAGTCATCTAAGGCTAGATAAATGTAGGTTCAGGTCTGCCTCCACCTGATTCAGAGCAAGGCTGCTGTTAATCACACCTTAATCATTTTTTCTCCTGTGTCCCACCTCGACTCAGTTCTGCATCCTTGTCCATTAGACTTTTCCTGCTCCAGTTATGAACTCATCTAAGCTGGGTCATCCCCCATTAGAAAGAGCTGATGTCCACCCACAAGCATTTTCCAATTAAAATCTATTTCAGGGAAATGAATTCGTAATAAAGGATCTGTGGTGTCAGACCAAAGGTTCCTTGGCCCCTACCTCACAGAACAAAGCTTCAGAGAAGATATAACATCAGGATAAATAAGGAATGACCCTTTAGATCAGGCAGTTTCCAAATACATTTCTAACTACAGGTGGTTTGTGCCACTGGAAGGACATTTGGGTTCGAGGCACCTCAATCCTCAAAGTCTCCTGGAACTTTCCTTGAACCAACACACAGCCATCACATCACTTGTGCTGCACACAAATACGTGCACGGGTTGGAAAAAGCTGCTTATTACAGCTCAGTGGAGGAGGATAGACCATATTTTATCACAGATCAGTTTGTAAGGCTCATTATTGATTTTAATGTACCTGTGCCAAGAGGCAACGACGGGCACAGTTTTTTAAAGAGAAGGAAGGAAGATTAAATATACTCAATCCTTGTCACCTTGGCAAACATTTATCCATCCGGTTGTGTGTGATGAGAAGTCTCTATTCCAAAGGAGGAATTAAATTTTAATAGGACAGAAACATGTTTCTGGGGCTGTCATGGTCCAAGATTGGAGCACTGAAGGGAAACACCAGTGACTGCTGACAGAAGGAAAACAGAAGGTGATAACTTATGCCTGAATGACTGATAGTGGGGAAGCAGGTGATGCAGGACAGGACTGATGTGGAGTGTCCTAGCCAGTGATGGGAGAGAAATTCTGCTCGGCAAGGAGGCAGAGAACCACCAGAATTGCTGTAGCTCACAAATGTGATGCCAAAATCAGGATGAACACCAAAAACCCCAGTAGAGACCAGAAGGCTCCTGAGTGGTGCACGCTCAGTGCCACAGGTTCCCCAGCAGCAGCACTCAGCCTGCAGGACTGGGTTTACCATTCAGCTTCTTCCCTGCTTTGCAGGTGGCTCTGCTCAAGCTGGGGAATGTGCAATCCTCCCAGGCAGTGCTAATGAGAGGGTTAATGTCCTTCAGCAGGGAAAGGCTGGCACCACGGGTGAAGCCTTTGCTGGGCTCTTCAGGGCACAGCACAGGGTCTTCAGGGCCAGAGAGATCTAATGAACTGGGCCAGTGGAGGCTGGGAAATGGTTTGGGCAACTCCTGTGCCACGCTGGGTACCCCTGAGTGGGCACAGAGCTCTCCCACCAAGGTCCCCTCCACGCTCCACCGGTGACCTCACTTCACCTCCTGCCCTTTAGTGGCCTTTGCAGCTTCTTATTTCCAGTCATCACCAGCCCTGTCTGGATTTAATGAGGCCAGAGTTCTCCGGATGAAATAAATGCAGGTTCCCGAACCCTCTAAACCAAAGCTAATGAAAAATATATGCTCCCTCACTCCTGCTCTCATTTTCACATCCTGCAAATTATCTGTGCTAATGCACGCAAGGCGCTGCTCCTCCGCGGCTTCAGATGCTGAACTTTGAGTCTTTGTCACATCAGCCAGCACCAAGTAATTCTGTACAGAAGTCTGACATTTCCAGTTGAAAAAAATAAATTGATTAAAATTCAACAGGCATGTAGTGTTCAGTTTTTAAAGGTCGGCAAATCTAAGGAACTATCAACTGTAAAATAATTCAGCATTTAGAGGGGAGGGGCAGCTGGGGGAGTCCTGGGAAGAGGGAAGGAGCGTGGAATGTTAGGATCATTTACTGCCTGCATTTCACTGTCAAGAACATAATTACAGGCAATTTAATTATTGCATAATGGAAAGGGTCCGTGTTCCTGAGCAGCACAGCCAGATCCTCCTTTGCCTCCCTGGGCTCTGTGCAGTGCAGACGTGGGGAGGGTCTGACTGTGACCAGGAGGAGTGCCTGCACAAGGGCCTTGGAGAATGAAAATGGAGACCGGGTGAGGCTCAGCTGAAGGAGACTTTCAGGTGTCCTCCTCTGTAGAATCACAGAACCACCTGGGTTAGAGCACCCAGTCCACCCCCCCGACAAGGCAGGGTCACCTGGAGCAGGTGACACAGGAATGAGTCCAGGTGAGTTTGGAATGTCTCCAGAACAGGAGACTCCATGACCTCCTGGGCAGCTGTTCCAGAGCTCTGCCACCCTCCACATGGAAGGAAATTCTTCCTCAGGTTGAGGTGGAACTTTTGTATTGTAGTCAATGTCCATTACTCATTGTCCTGTCACTGGGCACCACTGAAAAAAAGCTAAAAGGATCAGGCTGTTTGGAGCCATAACCCCATCCCTGCAGTGTCCAAGGCCAGGTTGGATGGGGCTTGGAGCAACCTGGGATAGTGGATGACATCCCTGCCCAGGACACAGGGTGGAACAAGATGATCTTTCCAGTCCCTTCCAACCCCAAACCATTGTGTAATTACAGAATTACTAAGAAATCTGGAGGCAGAAGTCTTTAGTCTGAGCCTTCTTTGGCAGGTTGCAAGTTCTACTTGGGACACGCTCTCTTTCCTGAATTGCACTGTACATGTATAAATCATGTTATCTCATGTATGGCTTCTTTTCTTCTCCCTTATCCCACACTCTTGTTAAAGTCTGTCGTCTTCAAACCCTTTTGTGCATGAACTTGAGACCTGTTCCTTCCAGCCTGGAACTTGTTTGGTTTCACTGCTCTGTAAACTCAAGAAATATATCCCATGGGAAACATGTCCAAGGGCTTAGAGGCACAGAGAGCAGAGGAGGGTCTGGAGAGAGGGATATTCTGTCTTTATCACTCAGGACCCATGAATATCAGGGTACAGTCAATATGCTTGTGATTTATTATTCCTTGTAATATCAAATTCTCCCCTCACACCGGTGTCAGGCCATTGATTTTACTGGGGACAGGAACATTGTGACTGACAGGAAGAACATGGCTCATGAAGTTACTGTTGGATTGTGGTATCCAAGCCAAAGACCACCAGAAGGACTCCAGGGAGCAAAAACTCCACATCAAAGAGAGCAGGATGACTCCTGCTGCAGGGGGGTTGGAGGAAGCTTCTCCAGGGGGAACTGTGACTCAGCAGCAGGCCAAACCACCTTTAAAAGTAGAAAGAAGGTGAAAAGAAAGAGAAAGAAGGGCCAGCAGGCACATTGCTGCTGCTCTGTCGCCCAAACACTGCTGTAGTCAGTACAAAGGAGAGGCAGAGGAAAGGGAACATTGTGTTTTCTTCACTTAAAATGCTCCCAGCACAATCTCTGCTAACACAGTTCCATCCCTGGGCCTCTGTTTTGCCTTATCTCAACAGAAATCCACTCCACAGCATCACTGCAAGCTCCTTCTAAGCTTCTGACCTCTCTTATACTGCTGGAAGTCTCCCAGCCCCTACTGTGGTTGCAATGGGACACCCACATCCCCACCCATCATCTCAGCCAGTGCAGGGATTCAGCTCTTCCATCACCACATACAAGACCTGGACCACCCCTTCTGCAGGACCACAAGCTCACAGCCAAGTCTCCAATATGCTCTGGGTTGATCAAGCATACCACAAGTATGCAGGGGCATCTCCCCATTTGGTCAAAGACACTCCAGATCCTACCCCTATGGATTGAAACCTGTGCCAGGGAAAGAGGAGGAGCCCAAGTGAGGTCTGGGGCAGGTGGGGCATTCCAGCTCCCCTCCAAGCAGGGCCTGCTGATGGCAACACGAGGGCTGGTTCATGAATCAACATCAGCCAGGCTCTGCACTGCCTCCCTTCCCCTCCCACTGGTACCCAGCAGCCAAAAAGCACCATGTTGATTATTCAAGAGTGGGCTCTTAACAGCTCTAATCAGCTGATAATCCAATAACACACTCAGCTGAGCTGCACTCTCAGCTCCCAGGTCCCTGCCGCTGAGAGAACATTTACAGCTGCCTGGTGTTGATAAAAACTGCCCGGCTGGCAGGAGGGGAGCACAGCAAGTGCATCACACTCCCTGCTTGCTCCTGCTCCTCAGCCAGGCCAGCACACTCGTCCTGCCAGCCCAGCCATTCCCAGCCCCTCTCTGCTCCCAGATGTTGGCACAGCTGGATGCTGGTGGGGTCCTGCCTTGCCATGTGTGCAGCTCCCACAGCCCAGCTCCTGGGATCCTCAGGAAAGGAAGCTGCCTGTTCTCTAGAGCTATGCCCCTGGCAAAACTGCTTTAAATATAATAAATAAAAGGGGAAGCATCAAATCCACATTTTCAAGGCATTTGAAATGCAAGATGCCAGGGACCAGCCAGCACAGCCTCGGGCCCTTTCAGTTCTCCAACACTTCAGCACAAACTGTGAGTGTTCAGCCAGGGTGGCCTGGAGCCAGCGCAGAGAGAGACATTAAATGCAGGAACATCTCTTCCTCTGCATCACCCCAGCTTTCCATCCCAACCCCATCCTGAGGCAGGCAGAAAACCATTCACACCTGCTTCTCACTGCTTTCACAGCTTGATTTCTCAGATGGAGAGTCTGGCTGAGCCTCCTGGCAAAGTCCTCTCTCTCCTTGTCTCACCTTCCTTTTTCCATTGCTCCTCTTGTCCACCCGGGTCCCTCCCCAGGGCTTTGTCCTACGGTGGGGTCATGCTCAGCCCCTCTTGCCCCACACAGCGGCTACCTGACCCCATCTCATTAATCAATTCCTCTCATTAGCCATGTCATTACAGCCAACTGCTTAATTCCTGCAGGTGTATGACAGGGCTGCACTAGAAAAAATGTGGAAAGCCATTTCTGGGCCTAAGTACAGATATTCCATTAGGAAATGAAACCAATTTCCCCAGGCACTGAAAGCAGTTGCATCTGTGTGTGCATGTGTGCAGGAGTTTGTGCATTCAGAGCGTATCACCCTTTATTTCCTGAAACACTTAAGCTGGCAGATTTACTACTCAGACAAAAGGGAGTGAAGAAATCTGTATCCCCTCTGTAGCCCTTTCTTGGGGACCAGAAGAATGAAAGTGAAATGGAATGAAAGTAACCCAGAGTGTTTCTTCCTTATCAGCTTTCCCAGCACAAGGATGTCTCCAAATGGTAATTTTTCCATGGGTGCCCCTCTGGAGCAGGGAAGTGTGTGGTTTGGAGTCATATTAAGATGCTCAGGTATAATGGAAGCTAAGTTGGGTGGTTGGTCAAGGAGGAGAGCTGGACCAGGTCTCCTCCATGGTCAGGGGGCAGTGGGCACCACACACCCACTGTGCCATGGGGTTCATGCTGCTCTTTTCTCTCCTGGGACAAACCTCTCCCTGCTCAAACCCCATGGTGGGACAGGCTGGTCTGCTCTTCCTCCTCTTCCTCATGGGATGCTGGTGGTTGCCATGGCAAGCTCACAGCCAGCAGGAGCAGCACCAGCTGCCCATTCTCACCAGAGCCTCCTGCAGCCACCCAGGAGGGCTCCCAGTGGAAGCAACAATCACCCCACACAGAACATCATGATCCTGTGCTCCTACCCTGCTTCCACCTCTCCTCAAAGCCAGCTTGCTCCCCTCCACCCCTTCTCCCATCTTCTCCCCTTTCCTGCAGACCCCAATTAATCCTGGATGTCATTTTCCTGGACCTGTGTCAGGAATGAGCTGTGCTCTCCTGTCCTGGCAGGTCTCTTTCCCATCTCCAACCTTCCCTCACACACTGCAGAGTCCCAGCCAGCATTCCTTCTCTCCCAGAGCTTTTTCTCCCTGCCCTCTTTGTGGTCTGTCTCCTCCGTGCCAAGCTGCCAGTCCTGGGTGGGCTTGTCTACAGTTGGACTTGATCATTTTAATAATCTCTTCCAGCCTTAATGATCCAGTAGTCCACAAAAATCTGATTTGCAACCCAGTGTGCGACCAGGCAATATTCCATAATTCTATAATATCATCAGCATTCAGTGCCATAGGATGGGACATGCATATCATGATGCAATCAGAATTCAGGCAGCAAAAGAAAAGCCCATTAAAATCCAGAGCCCAAACCTTCTTCTTGCCTCCGCAGCAAAGTTAGTTCAGTGCTTCCCCTTGTGCTGATTATTTTGGGTATAGAGCAGCTCCAAATACCTTCAATAGGGCTTCTCTGCTCTGCTGTGTGGGTAATCCTCTCTCTTAAAACAGACCTGATGATATGCTTAGAGAAGAGGCTGGAAAAGCCCAAGGGACACCACGATTCTCTGCAGAAGAATCTGGGAAGGGCTGGGGTTTTGGAACTGAAAACAAAGTGCAGAAATACCACTGCCTTGATGTACAAAAAACCTCAGAGCAGTAATGATGTGCCTGGGGAGCTGGGGCCACTGCAGGCACATCTGGGAGGGGGACAGGACGGGTGGGAAGGAGGGGAGCTGGTACAGCACTGCTCCAGGGGAGCACTGTCCTGCTGGAGGCTCTGCAGGGCTCCAAATGCAGGTGGCATGTTGGAACTCAAAATGTCCCTCAGACATTTTTGGAGGATCCAGGCCCTGGTCAGAAGCATTTGAGACCCTGACAGGCAGCTGGAAACAGCTGTGATTTTGGGTTTGATCCATGGAACGATTTACCAACCTTGCAGGAAGAACAAGAAGTCACAAAAGTTTAGATATTATAGTAGAAGTAGTTACAAAGTAGAGGGAAGAATTTTTTAGTATTGTACAGGGGGGTTTTGTTTTTGTACATGGGAGTCAGAGGGTTTAAGATGGAGGAATGTAGGCTGGTCCTGTTCCTCCTCTTTCTCCTTCCTTACCTCCATGTTCTTGGTGATGTTGGCACTCACAGATGGGTTTAGAGTAGAAAAGCACCATTTAATATAGGTAATAGGCATTGGGGAAAAACTGTAACCATGTAACACGTAATGTACCATATAAAAGATAGAAAAACACCATTTAATATAGGTAATAGGCATTGGGGAAAAACTGCAAACATGTAACACGTAATGTACCATATAAAAGATAGAAAATCCCCATTTAATATAGGTAATAGGCATTGGGAAAAACTGTAACCATGTAACACGTAATGTCCCATATCAAAGACAGCAGCAGCCCTGGGCGGGGAGAGAAGAAGCAGTCGGGGTCAGAGAGGATGTCAGGGTGTGTGTGTGCCTCTGCCTGAGCTCTGAGCAAACCACAGCAGCCCCAGAAGAAAATCTTTTAGATGACTTGCAATAAACTGCCTTGAGACCCAACAACAGAGACTGCTGAGCCTTTCTTTGGAAGCTCGGGCTGGAGGAGAGACTTTTCCAGCACATGGAGCCCCTGAACCAGGGTTGGGTTCTGTCAGTGGCAGCCCCCAGTGCTACATCTGTAGGAGTGACCTCGGGCTAGATGTGACCATCCCACCTGTGGTCTCCAGGTCCTGGCTGCTCACTGCTCTCCAGTCCTTTCCAATTCCACATTAACTGGGCCAGTGCACAGCAATTTAGAACCCACTGGGCCATGGAAGGTCCACGTGGGTCTTGGCCAGCCTCATTTCACACTCCAGGCACAGGGATATGATGAGCTGCCTCCTCTCTCACCTTTCAGATCATTCTGGGTCCATAAGGACCTGTGGGAGTGGAAAAGACCCAACTGTGCATCAAGGTCAGCCCCTGCCCAGCTTTTCTGTACCAGAGCCTTTGAGTCCTTTTTGTGAGGTGTTTTTCGGCAGTGTGAGGATGAGCAGGGGGTACATGGGCAGCACAAGAGCTCCACACATGACCTGATGGGCTGGAGGAAACCATGCAACAGGACATTGAAATGTGTCCAGACCTTCCTCAGGCCCTTCTCCACCTTTGGCCCTCGATCTCTGGTGCACATTCCCTCCCCAGTCTTGATGAGGAGGTGCCCAATTAGCAGGAACAGCTTTGCAGTGGGAAGCACTGGGCTGGGACTCCCAGCTCGTTTCACAAGTCGCTGGCCCTGCAAAGCCATCAGTGGGTAATGGCCCAGCCTGAGCACTCCAGGGGGAGCCAGGAGCCCTGAGCCACAGGCTGTGTGGTTTGTTAGGGTCCCCTGCACTCCCAGCCCATCCTGAGTGCCACCCTCTGTGCCAGGGGCATTCCTGCTGGGAAGCAGTGATGCTGCACGCTGGTTTCTCCAGGGGCTTTGCAGAGACCCCCCCTAGCACAGGATTTTCTGGAGTGATGAGGAATAAAATCCATCTATTCCTGGTGGTCATTTCGACTGAGCATGCTGTGGGGCATACTTGATTTGAGGCTGATGGTCAGGTGTACCCCAGTCCTTGGCAAGCAGCAGCTCTTCCTGAGGAGGGTTTGTGCTGAGAACAGTAAAAGCTGTGCAGGAACCTCCCCAGGGTCACTGTGCTCACCAGAGCTGGGGCTGGGAAGGGCAGCGCTGGCCAGTTAGGGGCAGGAGGCACAGAAAAAGGGAGCACCGGCAGTCAGAGACCTGGCAGCAGCGTGCAGGATTTGGGGTAGCACCCCAAATATTTGGTACCTGGCTCAGCGGAGACCTGACCGTGCTCCTGGAGCCTTCAGCCCTGTGACAGCAGTGTCCCTGCTGCCACCCCAGCGCTGGCTGCAGCGAGGAGCCCTGCAGGGGCTCTCTGGATGTCACCTGGCAGGATCGAGCCCACGGCTGGGCTGGGGTTTGGCACGACCCGACCCTCTTGCAGAGCTGTGGTCTGTTCCACCACGGAGCACCCAGGGCTCCCAAACAGAGCTCGGCATCACCTCCCCTCCCTGCTCTGCCCCCTCCTTCCTGTCATTCCGTGACATAATGGAATCAAATTAAAGCCCCATTTACCAGTTTTATTGCCTATTATTTATAATACTCCAGCTCCAAAGTGCTGTTTTATAGAGTGCTTAAGCTGCCATTGCTGGATAGAGTTTGCCATAAATGTCTCCACATGCACAGAACATAATGTCCTTGTGTCGTGCAAGAAAAGGGAAGAGATTATTCTCAATTATTTCATATAGTCTGTTTTATTGTCTTATTGTAATAAACTGTCATACCCTACAACACTTTAAAATCAATAGTTTGCATTAAAAGTAATGAAAAGTAGTTATTAATCCTGCTTAGTGCTTCCGCTCTTCCGCTCACCGCGAGCCCCTGGAACGGGGAGCGGGTGATAATTATTCATTTCCGATCAATAGGAACATTTCCCAGTGCTCCTCTGTGTGCCTCTGCTCTCGCAGCCCTGCAAGGTAATGACACAGGAGGGCAGGGGTGGAGGCTGGCGATTGGCTGTGCCTCAGTTTCCCCCATCCCCCGTGGCCGTGAGACAGGAGGGTTTTTGTTGGAATCTGAGGTATTGATGATTCTGAGATTGTAGAAAGTCTCTGTCTGTCAGCCCCGCTGCCAAAGCAGAAGCCATAATTGGTCTGTGCTGGTTTCCAGGTTGTTTATTCTGTTTATCTCTCACATGTTCTGCTGCCCTGCCCAGCTCTGTCCTGCAGGGCAGCGTGTGGGGCTCTGCCCTCAGTGGGATGTGACAAACATTCAATACCAGAAACTCCCTGGGCTGGATTTACAAGAACGTGCCAATATCTGTCACCTACGTTGGACAGTGTGTCCCCAGCCTGAACCAACAGAAAAATGCCAACACCACAGTGAGACATGGAGGGCATGAAGAAGGAGAAAAAGGACAAGACACACCCAATTTCCTCCATCTTGTCCCCTTTGGACCCCTCATCTAGAATCCTAAAATTTTACTTTTGCACCCATGCCACACTTAATTATTACTTATATCAAACACTCAGAGCAGGTAATTCATCCTGTAAGATTGAAAACTCTTTTCCATGGCCAGAGATCACAGCCAGTGTCTCTGGGGGCTCTGTCCAGGGGGGTTCCTGACCCCTGCCAGGGTCCCAGACCTGCCAGGGCAGCCAGAGGGAAGCCCTGGATTCCCACAGGTTTTGTTTGAGAGACAAGCCCGGGTTTAAATCGGACCAGGAGGATTATTGAGTTTTGTTTTGTCTCCCTGAGAGCTGACAGATTTATGGCACACCAGGGATTTTTTCAAACAAAAATCAGATCTGTTGGCTCATGACAGGTGTTTGCTCATCCCTGGGCTAACTCAGTTAGCATCAGGCTCTTCTCACTGGCCAGGCTGTGCATCCCAGACATTTCACCAGCCGGGCATCTCACCCAGCAGTGCCAGCTCACAGCCCCAACGGGGAGGGATGTGCCCCAAAACAGAGTCCAGTGCCACTGGGTGTGTGGTGGAGTCAATTAATTTACTGCCTTCACTCTCAGCAGGATACCAAAGGCCTTGCAGAGATTTAGGGTGATCCTGGAGCCCTCACCCCAATGAAAAGGTAGGAAGTGCCAGCCTGAAGCACACCCAGCTTCTCACTAGCACTGAGAAGCATCTAAACAGCCCCCACGAGCTGTTTCCAAATCTAGCCCTTAGGTCTCCCCAGCACCTGGTAATCCTTCAAATCTTGGATTTATGCAGAGCTCTGAGACATAGAATTTACCTTCTTCAGGAACAATCCACCAAGCCACATCCTCCATCCATGGTGTTCCCTTCTCCCATTCCTCTGGGTCATGCAAGAGCCAGGCAAGGCACAGTTAGGCAAACACACATGGTTTTGCTGGTGCTAGTGGACAAAACATGATGCATTATGAGAAAAGAATTGAGATGGATTTAGGTTTCTTTGGGATCCTGCAGTGAGGCATGCAAATCCCATACTAGCTGGGCCAGATGGACCAAATTTGACCTTATTCACAACACTCTCTTTGCTTTATGACCCCCCATACTGCCTGGGACATGGGAGTTGCTTCATGGATTATTGTTGCTGTTGCCAAAAGGTGACATGGAAAGCACAGTGCAAATTGGTACTTTGGAAAAGCAAAGTGGCCTCTTCCCAAGGACACGCTTTTGGGGTCACAGCTCACTGCAGACATGGTAGAATGCAGCAAAATAAAAATCATTTGCATTTTCTAAAACCTGAATTTTGTAAAACCAAGGTGAATAGGTTGTGATTGCTTTTCCCCAGTGTCCTGCTCCAGGCTGGGGCTGTGCTGGTACACGTGGCACAGATGGGAACAGCTGCTGAATTTCAGCTGGGGAAGGATAGAGAGAGCAAACAAAGGATGAAGAAGCACATGAAGCATCAGGGCCATTCCTTTATATTCACTGTTCTTTAATCATATTTCAAAATAATAATATTTTTAATATATTTTTTTTCAATCGGAAGGCCCAGTCAGTTGTTTGGACTGACTCTGTCTTGGATTCAATACAATTGTAATAAAAAGAGTGCAGTAGCACATTAATTGTCTTGATAAACATCAAAATCACTCCTCCACCTGCACACACAGGATTGTTATATCAATATCAGAGCAGAATTTCTTCACTGCTGCCACCTGTGATAGCCGAGAAACAGAACAAAATACTAGCAAAGCCCAGGAAGAGTTATCAGTGCCTGATCACATCTCAGGAGATTTTATTTTTATTTTTAATAAAGTCTGTCTTCCCTCCTGTTTGTCAGAAGCACTTGGCTTTAAATGTTGCATAAGCAGAAGCAGGAACTGTGTGTCTGCGTTCACTCAGGGAAGAAGGTATAAGCAGCCACGTCCACTCCTTCCAGAAAAAGATCTCAAAACAGTTAAAAACATCCTTACCCCCGCCAAGAGGCTCCATTTCTGAGGCACCCAAGCCTGCACATCTGGAGAGCCACAGGTAACAGGGGCAGGAGTTGGAGCAGGCTTCTGGAGCTCAGCAGAGCTGACTCTGCCCCAGCGTGCACAAGGGAGAGGCTGAGGGAGGAATAACATTAAACCTCCAAAGAATGACTTCCCAGAAAGGTAAAACACCCTCCGTGCACACTGCTTCTCATTAGCTGTCAAGTACAGAGAGAGGTGTCTAATTTAGGGGTCTTTTTCATCTGATGATGCCATTCTAAGTGTTCCTAATTTCTGTATCTCTGGCAGAGTCAGGAATAAACCTCCAAAGCCAATGACCCTTTCTTGCTCTGCAGGCACCTCTGGAAGGACACTGGGGAACAGCCAGGCACAACGGGGAGCTCTACAAATGCTGTTTTCACTTTGTTCTCTAGTGGTTGACCCTGTCATTCCTCAGCTCTCTCTGCTTTTCTCACATCTTCTGCCCTGGAATCTCATTTTCCCAGTGTCCATGGCTGACATTACATCTCTGCCTCCCAGATCCCTCTCCTTATCCTTAGATAAAGCACCTTGACACCACACAAGCATCATTTCTGGAGGGTCAGGGGGCTCTGGTGTGCAGGGACAGGATCTGGGAGGAGATGGAGAAGGGATCCCAGCCTGCCATGCAGGACCTTCATGCCCTGACCCAAGAGTGTTTGAAGGGAGGGAGGGATGGCAGACCCTGTCCTGGCAGCTCAGGGAGGTGAGGGGGAAGGATGGCTCTCCTTTCCTACCTGGAAGATAGGGCTTTAATCTGGCTTTGACATTATCTGAAATTAAAATCAAACCTGACACACGGACAGTGGCAGAAATGAATTACACCTCTCCTGCTAGTGGATAATCCCCTTCTAATTCCCCCACTTTATTCAGATGGGAGATGGTTTAAGGAAGGAGCAGGTAAGAAATAGTTTCCCTCTCAGCCTTTGCAGCTCATCTAAAGCCTCTCCCTGGCACAGCCCTCCCAGGACACATCTGTCAGCTGCCAAAACCACACCAGCACATCAGATCACCCAGCAAACTTCTCCCCCCACGAGCAGCATCCTCACCTCTCAAAACTGAGACACCAAAGCAGAGCAGTTGAGAGGGCAGTGTGGGAGAGGGTGATACCTCAGTGCAAAAGGGAACAAAGACACAAAACCCTGAATGCTGGAACAAAGAATTGCAGAACGAGGACACCAATGTTAACACACAACAGCTCTGTGTCCTCTCACCTGCCTTTCCCCACCCCTCAGCTGTGGCTCTTTCTTGCACAGCAGCATCTCATAATTTTTTCATTTTCTGAATTACTGTGGCTGTGCTGGCAGGGTGTTTTTCTCTCTCTCTCAACCCTCTCTTCCTCATAATTTCTGAACCTGAATGCCAGTGTCAACTAATTTAAGAGGAGCTAATGCAAAGCTATCACATTCCCACAGGTTGCATAAGAAATAGGTGCCCAACTGGAGGAAAGAGATAGGAGCTTTATCAGACATTGGAGAGGCCACAATCAGCAGCACCAGAGCAAACCTGGGATCTTCTGTCCTGCAGTGAATTTCTCACACTCCCCTGCTCACTACACCCCTTGGGTGGGGATGCTATTACCCTTTGGCCCATGCCTGGCTCCAGAAGGACATCAGGGTGTGGGAGTGAGCAGGGATGAGACTGATGAGCTGTTTGCTTGATTAAACCCATCTCAGAGCAGCCCTGAGGGAAAGCAGGAGGAAGTCAGAGCTTTTAGTGGCTGTACAGCACCTCTGCCTTCCTCAGACAGTCTGTGGTGAGCAAATGCTCCGTGAGCCCCTCCACCACAGGCGACCACTTTGGCAGAGAAGATCTGAGGAAGGACAGTGAGACATCCTGACTGTCCCCAAATACCAGTTCACAGTGAACACGCCGACTCAGTTTGGCTTGATGGGTGTAGAGTCATTTTTAGTGTGGTTCTTTGTGTGTCTGGTGAAAGATTCTGCATGGGAAGAAATTCCTTTCAGAGACCTGCTTTCCAACTGGATCCCCTCCTCCATCCACACCTTCCTCTTCCCCAGGTCTAATGCAATCCCTGCCCGTGAGCGAGTGTGGGTAAAATCAGCGAGGAATCTGCAGCACAATTCAATTTCAGAGCCATTCCAGCCAATAATAGCTCTAAACAAAATGTAATATGTAATTCACATCGTAATATTACCTTAATTACATTTTTTGGAACAGTCTTTTCTCTCTTGGTCTCTCCACCCTCCAGCCCCAATAAGCATATCTAAAACTGGAGAAAGAAAGCCATCCATCTCTTAAAGCATCACAAGGGATGGGAGGGAAATTGCAGGAAGAAGAGATTAGAATTGCAGGGAATTTTGCTTATTTTGTGGAGCAGTGTTCTCATCATCACCTTCATGTGCTGGGTAATTGATTTTCCATGGAACTCTTAGAGGCTTTTTTTTTTCTTTCCCCGATTTACTTTTTGAATTCTAAATTAATTTCACACCCGTCAGCTGGACCTGCACGTTGAAGTCTCCTGTGTCATCCTCAGAATAAGCAGAGAAAAGAGACAGTAGGGCTGATTCTTCATCCACATGTCCAACAGCTCTTCCTGAATCCCAGAGGAAAAGCTCTGTAAACACTGGAGATTATTGATTCTCAAGGATCTGGCCCTGGAAATGGTAAGGTCATACTGCCCTACACAGCTTTTGATGTGTTCTTCTCATGGAAATATAGATTCTAAGGCCAAGGGAATGACCTGGTTTGACCTCTGGTGTAAGAAACTATGGGCTTTACCTTCTGTTTTCCTGAGTATAAACACTGGAAAAAAAAAAAAAAAATCTAGTCTTGATGGATGAGGATGGAAAAATCACAGACTGAAGAGTGTGAAGTGTTCTACTCCTGCACCATGGGAAGGAGTCACACTTTGCAGCAGGTATCTCACACATCTGTGCCATGACAGCTCCCTCAGCAGCTCCTGTGGGGAGAGCACAGGCTCAGGGATAAAATCCAGAGGCAGAACTGCAGCTCTGCATGGAGCTCCAATGGATTGCACCGAGAGTCTCCAGAGGCTGAGATAAAAGCTGCAGCTCCCTCAGCAAAACCTGCCTTGGGTTCAGCAGCAGCACAGCGAGGGGGGATGGATTACACAGGCACCTTCTGTTGGAGCAGCTGATCCACCCGTGGAGGCAGGAAAACAGCTCCTCACACCTGTTGAGGGAGTGCTGGGAGGAGCAGGGTCTGACGGCAGCTGCTACACACAGGCTATTTTCCTAACATGGACACAAGTCGTAATCTTGAGTGAGATTCCCAGCAAGAGGCTAACTGGGAGCCTAGAGCTAGCAAAGCTCACAGCTGTGACTTGCCAAGGAAGAGCTGAGCCAAGAGCAAGAAGCCATTAGAAGGTAATAGTGTGAAAACACTAATGGCCTTCAGCCAGATTTGAATTAACAGTCCAAGTCCAGAGAAGCCTATCAACATTTCTTTGTTTTCCCCTTGGTTTCCTGTAGGGCTGCAGTGCTGTCAAAAATCTGGGAGATAAAGGGGGCTCATCCTGTCAAGGATGCTGCCCCCAGCACTGCAGTGCATTAACCTGTGCACAGAAGATCCCCTGCTCACCAGTCTTCCAGGCTGGGAGGGGAATGAGAAGAGGTATGGAACAGTGGACCTGGAAATTAAAGGAATTAAAGCCCATTAGGGCTTCCCATATTAATTTACAGGTGACTTTACAGTGTGTTCCTTTTCCTCTCCAGCCCCTACAAACCTTCCAGCCAACTTTTAACCTCTGTTCTGACACCCAGAGCTGTCTCCTCCCACTTTCCGCAGGTGGAAAGCCAAATCCATGCAGCAGCAGGGCAGGCAGGCTGGGAGATGCCCAGGTTGAGAACCCCGATGCTCTGGCTGTAGAAACAAAGCACAGCCAGCACCCCCTGTCCTTTCCCAATGCCTGGCACCAGCAGCCTGTCCCTGCTGTCCCCTCACAGCCTGAGCCATGTGCTTCCCACAGCTGCTCTCAGCATCCCTGTTGTACTCTCACAGATGCCAGATAAATGCCAGGTGCTTTCAGGCTCAGCCCCCTCTGGGTGTGACCCTCCAAGGCCACATCCTGGCAGACAGTAGTTATAGGTACACAGATTTGTTCAAAATCACAACCTGACAACGTTTGTAGTCTCTGTCGTGCCTTACTAGTGAGCTGTGCAAATATTTCATGTTGAGTAACAATTGTCATTGTCATTTGATGAGGTAAAAGATCCATTGCATGACAAGTAAAGGGCTGGCTGTAGTAGGATCCCATTGGAATATGGCATGTGGCAGTTGTGAAGGATTTAAAAGGATTAGTGAACATGGAAGATCAGGAGCCCATCGTGAGGCCTGCCTCTGGGCAATAGATGAAACCACAGATGGTTTCTCCCCCTCCCCTGCCTCCCCTCCCCACAATAAATAAGAGGTGTCTCTGGTGTGAGCAGCAGCACTGGGGTGAAACCACTCAGCACAGATGGCAAATTATCCTGCCCAGCTGCTCCTGTGTGACATAGACCTTCTCTGGCTTCATCATTCTTCATTCCTGCTCCTCCACGCTGCCAGTGGCCTGGCTGAAACTGGATCCCAGTCCAGTGATCTTGGTGGGAGCTGCATTCAGGCTGAAAGGACAAGGTCTCAGCACAAGCTCTCTTTTGGCAGGAGGAAAGAGAGTTTCCAGCCTATGTTTTCATCTCTCAGTTTTCATCTCTTTTTTCAAAAGTTCTTCAACTTCTTTCTTGGATGCAGGGAGTTCATAGAGGTTGTCAGGGTGGACTACAGTCTTGTAAATACATGTGTGACATCTTATGTCTCTTCTTTGAAAAATCCTTTTTTTTCCCCATCAAAACAAGTCAGTAAAACACAGAAAACATCTTCCAGAGATGCCCTCAGGCCCCCCCTTATTCTGCCTACTCTGAACATTTCATCTCCTGCTGACACTTTGTCTGCCTTTCTCTGTTCTCCATCTACATTCAGTCGTTCTTCAGCTGTGGTCCCAGCAGAGCAGCACTTTCTGAGAAGAATACAACATGGCCT
The DNA here is from genome assembly GCF_050655825.1 of Lonchura striata. Taxonomy (NCBI): domain Eukaryota; kingdom Metazoa; phylum Chordata; class Aves; order Passeriformes; family Estrildidae; genus Lonchura; species Lonchura striata. Next base: position 4,695,528 of record NC_140719.1, on the reverse strand, counting down.
CAAGTGGTTTTATTGATAGTTAAAACAGTTCTCCTCTTTCCATCCCAGCAATGATCCTCTTGTCATTGCTCTACTTGGACAAGGTGACAAGGTCTCAAGATGAAGGACTGGTGAGAGGACGGATTCTGTGCCTCATGAAAGGCTGAGAGGATTGGGATTGTTCAGCCAGGAGAATAGAAGTCTTGGAGTGACCTAATTGTGGCCCTCTAGGACTTGAAGGGAGCCTGCAAGAAACAGGGAGAGAGAATATTTACAAAGGCCTGGGCTGACAGGACAAGGGGAATGGCTTCAAACTGACAGAGGATAGGTTTAAATTGGGTATTAGGAAAATAATCCTCTCTGGGAGGGTGGTGAGGCCTGGCACAGGCTGCCTGGAAAAGCTGTGTCTGCCCCATCCCTGGAAGTGTCCAGGGCCAGGTTGGATGGGGCTTGGAGCAGCCTGGAGTAGTGGCAGATGTCTCTGCCCATATCAGTGACACCAGAATGAGATTATACTTAAGACCCCTTCCAACCCAAACTATGCCATGAGTCTTTGATTCCATGAAGGAATTCATCTGCTGCCTCTGCTAGGCAAGAAAGTTCACCAGCTCAAAATCCCCCAGGAAGGTGAGCTGCCTCTACAGGTGCAGAGGGGCAAACTCAGGTAGACCCAAAGTGGGATCTGTTCACCCCTGATGAGGAGCTGGCCCTGGGAGCCTGGCGTGGCAGAGCACCCTGAAACTGGCCTGTCTGTACCCATGAAATGATGCTCTCTGCTCTGCTATCTGTTCACATGGCCCAGGGGCACCCCAAAGAATGCATCATCCACATTCAGCTCTTCCTTTTCTTTCTTTTCCCAGTGCTGGATGCATTCCAGAGCCCAGGTCCATGCTGCCTCCTCATGAACCCACACGTAACCTCTGCAGCACAGAGTGCTGATGGCTCCCTGGTGTGTGCTTGTGCCAAGCATGAGCCAGACTGCCCTTTGCTCACATTTGCAGCCTCCCAGATGGAGACAACGATGCCCTTGAAAGTCGGCTTCAAATAACTTTGCAAGACACAACGTGTGTACCAGTTCTCTAGGGAGACTCTGCCTCCCCTCCTCGTATGGTGTGGGTCAAAGATCCAGTCCACATTTGCTCAGATAAAAGCAAATCTTGGGAAAACAATCAAGAAATGCCATTCATTATTGAGTAGGAGCTGGGGAATAAGTGGAAATTACTGGCAAAATGCCTTGAAAGCCCTCCCGTTTTCTGAACATTTCTCTTTGGTTTCTTGCGGATTTGAAAGGTCGCTAGGAGCTAATGAACCTCAGATAGCAAAGCTGTCTCTTGTTTGTTTGTCATTTTGAGTTTTTCTGGTTGATTAAGATCCATGCTGGCAGCAACGTATAAAATAGCAAATTTCTGTGAGTACAGCGAGGTCACGTTTCCTACCCTCAAAAACTGCTGAACTTACCAGGAAATACTGTAATTCCCAAGGACTGAAAAGTCAGCTCTCAGCAGAGAAAGCTTCTCAGTGGTTCTGTTGCCCACATTTATTTTAGTTCTTCCTGGTTCCATAGATGTTCAACAGCATCCCCCAATACAGTGGGGTGACAGAAATTCTGCACCCCAAGACAGGCTCATTCTAGAGCACAGAATCCACAATGATTTGGGTTGGAAGGGACCTTAGAGCTCAGCTGGTTCCAACCCCTCCACCATGAGCAGGGACACCTTCTGCTAGACCAGGTTGCTCAGAAATCCATCTGGCCTTGAACACTTCAAGGAGTGGAATATCCACAATTTCTCTGGGCAACCTGTATTGTTTATTTGAGAATGGTAAAAGGTATTTTCTTTCACCACCTGAGAACTTGATACGGGGTGAGTTTGTGGACTTATTTTTGTCTGCTCACTCACTGCTTGGAGTAACAACACCAGAATTCCAAATGCACAGATGACCTCCACAGCAGAGGTCAGCCAGTCCTGCACATCTGGACACATCAGGCCTTTCACATCTGCACTGCCCAGCTCCCTGGTGAATGCACTATGGCCATTGCATCCATTTATCCATAGACAGCCACACCAATCTGAAAAAGATGGAAAATAGCCCAAAAATGCCCATGACTGTGATGCAACAAGCTCTGCAAAAGAAGTCCTGCCTGGAGAACCAGCTGTGTACAGGACATCTGGGGCTGCACATGCTCTGAGGATGAACACAAAATGTGCCCCAGCAGAAATTCTGAGTTCTACATTCTGGTAACTCCCCGGAGCACAGGAGGCTGGATGACTCTGGATTTGTCAGATTCATTTCTACTTTGCAATTTGCTGGCAAATGTTAGCCAGAAGTATGTTAATACTCCCAGCACCACCATGACTGATGACTCATGTTAGTGCCAGCCCACTGGAGAGCCCTTGAAGGCTGATTCTCCTGCTTTTATCAGTAGAGTCATGTCTCTCCTCTTACAGCTGCAGCTCTGGACCCAGATGACTGTGGTAAAGAAATGAAAAAAAAAAAAAAAGAAATTCAAGTTCCATTTACCTGTTCCTGGCCTAGTCAGCTGGCCAACACATCCTTTCCCTTCCCAGTTTGGGAGAGCTGGGGTCTCACAGCACTGAGCAATACCCAATGTTTCTGCTGAGACCCTGGAGGAGCTCAAGGAGCCTCAGAATTTGCTGAGCATCAGATCCCTCCCAAGAGCTGTTGACTGAAGTGGGAACTTGCTGTTTCCATTCATACCACAAGTGAAATTACACCAGGGAAGGAAATCTGTCCTCATGGAAGCTTTTCTTTCTTTTTTTATTCCAAATGCACCAGTTTTTGCAGGCGCTTCAGGGGATCCTTCAGACAGAGCTGTGGGCGTTCATTGCTTTGTCTGTGCCTGAGCCTGTGCCCACTGCAGAGCTAAGAGAAGCCTAAAACAAGTGAAAAGTGACTTTACACACTCAACTCAAAACTTTTTAAGTGTTCAGGGCTGTTTCCACCAAAGAAACCCCACCAAAGAATTGAGCTCCAGAGCTTGATCTGGCCCACATTTCAGAACCATTTCACCCCCTACGAAAGGCCCTGGTCTCATTTCCCTGTGCACCTGCAGGGGTGATGTGCCCATGGATTTCCATGCACAGAGCTCACCAGTGAAACACAGGGAAGGCTTGGCCAGGACACAGCCCAGATCTGGGCCAGCACACCATGGCCAGCTTGGCCATATCTACCAGAATTGCAAAGTGTAATGGGCAGCTTGAAGAGAAATATCATGGGAGTCTGAGTCCCCTGTTGATATCAGCATCTGCTCAACCCATCATGGGAAGCCACCACCATCATGGGACTCCCCTCATCTTCCCAGAGAGCATCCACCAGGGATATTTGTTCTGAGGGTGTTTGTTCTCCAGTCCAGGCACAGCAGAGGCTGGTGAGGAGCCAAACATTGGTCACTGTCTTGGTTTGAAAAGACAGGAGTCTGTGAGGAAGGCAAAAGCCTCCTGTGAAATGGAAAAGGTAAACTCCCTCCCTCCACAATTTCAAAATTAAAAGGCTCTCAGGCAAAGATATGGGAATGGGAATAACAGTTCTTTACTAGGAAAAAACTAAATAACTACTGATAGAGTCAGCAGCCTAACACCCTGAGGAGTCAGGGTGTTGGTAATAGTCCAGTTAAATGGTGGCTGCTCCTCCTGGAGTGGCAGATGGAATGCTGCTGGAGCGGGGATCTGTAGCAGGGTGGAGTTTTCTCTGAAGGTCTGGTGATGGAGTAGATGGGCCTGATCTTCCTCTGGGGATCCAGCAGGGAAGAAGCAGCTCCTCTGGGAATCCAGAAAAGGGGCTGCTCTGGTGTCCCAAAAATTGGTGATTTTATGCAGGTAGGAGTGCTTGGCTCCTCCCTCTGGGTGGAGCATCTCACCATGGATGATGGAACTTTCCCAGCCATGCAGTGAGACATTCCATGGCCATTAACAGAAGATTCTCCCCGGAGGGAGACATTGTTCTTGGAAGAGATAAAAAAACTTCCCAACCTCTAACAGATGGCAATAGAATCCATGCGATCTTACAAGCCAGGACAGTCAGACAGAATCTGAAGCTTCTTATGGACTCCTTGCCCAGCCCAACACGTTACTGTGAGCATGATAGAAAAGCAAACCCATTTCCAGCTGCTCCATCCACCACGGCCTCAACGCTGCTGCCTTTCCAGCTGTGGGCAGCCTCTGTTGAGTGGTGTCACCTCAGCAGCCCTGACCCACCACTGAAACACATCCCCTGTCCCACAGGGAGTGGGCAGCAGATGTTTCATCACATCTGCTGATCAGAGCAGTGCAGGCCAGGGAGGGAGAGATGATTCCACACTCCAGTGAAGCTGCAGGATGGATTTGGGTGGACAGAATGCAATTACCCAAATCATCATTTACTCAAGACATAAATCTTCAGAAACAGTAACAGCATCTAGAGAGTATGAAGCATTATACATGTTCAAAGCACAAATGTTAATGTTTATGCCAAAAATATTTGAACTTAATTAATAACAAGCAGGACAATTGTATAGTTGAGAGGTGTTTCTCCAGGTTTAATTCATAGAAGCAGCTTTTTTTTTCACTAGGAAGATTTTGCTCAGACTTCTCCCTATCTTCTGCAGATCCCAGCTTTCTTCCCAAGCTGAATCAAGGAATAATAATAAAAACAAGCCTCACCCTGTAAAAAAAGATTGCTGAATCTCAGAAAAGCAAGAAAAATGAGAGGAAGATGTGATTCTATAAGTGAACCACTTTTTAAAACTGATATACACAAATTAGTCACGTACATAGCCAGACATACATTTTTAATAGACATATAAATGTATTTATATCTAGAAAAAGCTACTCAAAACTCACACTTTGGATGTGAACCTTTGGTCCAGCTGAGCTCAGATAATGGTTCCTAGCTCATTGTGTTTTTTTCTGTTTCCTAAGGTGTGGGACCCAAAAAGGAAGAACAGCTTTCATCACCCTATAACTTGAGAAAAATCCCCCCAAAAAACCCAAAAACATTAAAAACAAACAAACAAACAAACAAACAAACAAACAAACAAAAACAAACAAAAACATGGAGAGGATTATAATATATAAGGGCTGGTAAGCTTCTCCTTCTCCTCCTGCTGCCACCTCTACTTCCAAAAAAGCATTGGAGTCATTTGAGAAGCCCATGTGGGATCAAGCCTTATTCCTGTGGGGAGTGGAAGAGCCTCAACTCCCCATCAGTGGGTTAGAACGGGCACATTCCTTGAGTTTTAACGTTGCCATGCGCTGCTCCTCTACCCGTTCACACACCTCGCAAGCAGAATTTGGTAAACAGCATTTGCCTGCCAAAAATCCTGCTCTTCATCCAAAGAAAGGCACGTGAGCAGCCTGGTTCTCTGAGCCTGGCTGGGATGGGGCTGAACAGCCATCGCTCACTGGAGCAGCTGGGGGAGGCTGGGATGGCTGTTCAGGAGAACAGCAGGTATCATGTTGGAGAAAAAGGAAAGAAACCGTGTCTCTGGACAACTCTTGGAGCCAGAATCCATTTCTCTCCTTCTGATCTCCTAAAGCATCAACAATGGCCAATATTTGGAGCACTGGTGGCTCGTTGGCAAACTCACCAGAGCTCCAGGGCTTCTTTCTCATTTGTGTATTTACATAAATTTTCATATGGCATGGAAAAACAGTAAATAGAGGCAGGAATGTAATTTTGTAGTTTTTCATGGGTTTGGCATTTTTCTGCTGCAAGTGGCTGAGCACTCACTGCCCAATTCAGCACAAGGGTCTGAGGTTTAAATTAAGGATGTGCTGAGGTGTCTGGGGCTGCAGGGCTGAGCCTCCTGCAGCAGCTCAGGATGACAGCAGGAGCACAGGCATTTTTTAACACCTGGATACATCTTCTTAGAGATGCTACAGGGATAGGAACCTTGGAAACAGGCTGGGATGGAGAGGGAAACTGCTGGAGGAGCAGCCAGGACCATGATCTTGTTGAAATGCAGTTGGTGCCTGGTGCTGGACGTGCTCAGGAGGGAGCTGCAGCCTGGCCTTGGTCTGGCAGGGAGTGCACCCACCTCACACAGACAGCACAGACACACAGCATGGCTCTCTTGCCATCCTGTTCCCTCAGCATGTTCTTACAGGGAAGCTCAAAGGGAAGGCTGCAGTATCCCAAACCCACCTTCCGGACTGGGAAACACATTGGTCCTCACCTCCCCAGCCTAGCATGCAGGAGAAGGAAAGGCAACATGAGGCCTTCAGGATGTGCAGAGGGAAGAGAGATCTATTAGGTGTCCTGAAACTATTTTTTAAATTATAATCCAGGGAAACTAACTAAATTTCCACCCTGGCAAGGTGCCATCAAGAATTCATCTTAAATACTTTTTTTTCTGGGCAAAATTAAACAGAGCAGACTGTTTGAACCTTCCCTGCAGCAGGGTCCCAGTGGGGTTAAGGGTTTCTGAACTCTCCCTGCCCAACTTTCTCCCCCTCTCCTGCTCAGAGCTGGAGGGGAGACTGACTCATTTGGTTAAAAATAAAAACACTGCTATCTAAACTTTAATGGCTTTGTTTCTGATTGCTGCAGGCAGTGGTTCATATGCATTCCAAACAGCACTTTGACTGCAAATGTAGCGTTTTGGAAGCTATTCCACCTGAAAAACAATATCTTCCATCTCTCTGCCTTGCTCTGTTGGGGGCTGGGAGCACACCCGTCCTGGCTCCAGGTTCAGCGAGGTGCTGGTGTGGAAAAGGGAAAAGCTGGCTCTGCTGCAAGGATGGTGCTGGACACAGCCAGGGCTGGGGTGGAGAGCAGGAGCGATGATGAGGAGTGCTTCATCCTCTGCTGGGAGAGAAAGGGCGTGAAATGTCGGGGCTGGGGGTGATGCCGAGCCCTGCCACCTCCTTATGACTTATGAGGGGCCACACCAGGTCTCTCACTCTGGCCCTGCAGACCTCCCAGCCACAGATTCCACTGCCCAGAGGCTCCCCTGTGCACCCAGAGCAAAGTTGGAATGCTGCATGCACTGATGTGCACGTCCAGGGGAAACTCCCTGACGCAGGGGTCGGTGGCAAAGGAGATGGGACAGATGGAGCTGGAGGTGGCTCTGCTGCCCAGCACTCACACACCGTGCCAGCACCAGCTGCATGCTCTGGTGGCTCCTCTTGAAGCCTCTTCCATGACACAAAATCATAGAATCTGGACTGGTGTAGGTTGGAAGAGACCTCCAAAAGCCATCTTGTCCAACCCCCTTCCACATTTCAACTAGAGCAGCTTGGTCAGAGTCACATTCAACCTAGCCTGAAGTCACCATTGCTGCTCCTCTGGCCAGCGGAGCTGTGACAGGCCATGTGTGACAGGCCATGTGTGCCATGCCCTGTCCAGACGCACACATGCTCCCCTTGGCTGCAGAAATCCCACACAGACCACAGCTTTCCCTGTGTTTATGGAAGGGAATGGCCATGGTGAGGTCTGGGATTTGTCCAGCCATCATCGCTCCAGCTCTGTGCTTTCAGCAGCAGCGTGGCTTGGCTGGTAGCCCCACTTCTAATATTGAGTTGCTCCATTTGTTCAGGTCTTTTTGTCCAGCATTTGAGTGACAGTTCCCTACATTGCTCCTGCTCCCGTGGAAGTCAGGGATGAGCCTCTCACCTGGTCTTACATCTGCTTTAAAAGGGACAAAGGAATCCAAGTTGGGGGTCACAATGGGATGGCCAGATAACCTGTCCTCAAAGGGGGTAAGGTATTCATCTCATGCCTGTAATGGCTTTGTGGGGTTGCCCTGGCAACCAACGCTCGGTGATGATGCAACCAAATTTGGGCACGATGTGATTGGAAATTACAGGCGAGGGGAAACAAAGGGAAGCAAAGTTGCTGTGGCAGCTGGGATGCAGCGCTCGGTGCGTAATGCACGGATCGGGCTGAGAGACATTATTCCGAGCAATTACACTAAAGATCATATTCTATTTGCCAGCTAATTACAGAATATCACTCAGTGCCTGCCGTCCAGCCTGTCCCTGCTCTCCCCGCTCTGGGAGGCCTGGGAATGGTGTGCTCATTAACCCGCCTGTGTTTGATCTGCTCTTACATTTTCAACTGGCACCTGCCCAGCACAAACCACCATTTGCTCCTTCTGCTTCTTTGCATATTCCCTGTCCCACTTCACAGTCCCCTCTCATCCAGGGATGTGCTGCTCTCCCTTGGCACCTGCCCAACCCTGTCTTTGGCCACCTCCAGGGAAGAAGTGCTGATGAGCATCCTAAAGGAGAGTGCTTTGCTTTAGGCTGCACGTGCCTGGCTGCAAGTGCTCAGCCACATTTTAACCCCAGGTGGGACAGCCCCAGAAGGTCTGTTCACCATCTGAGGACTCGTAACTCTGGCATAGAAAGCCTAAATATGATTTAGAACTTGGTGGTGCTTGAGCACAGCAGCCCAGATGTTCTGCCAGCTTCACAGCCCCACCTGATTTGGTGCAGGATGCTTTGCTAAGCCACCAGCAGCTTCACTGCACAGCTGAGGGGACACCCTGCCACCCTCCAAGGGACATGTTGTTTGCTCTTACTCCCCTTGTTTGGAGCATTGTGGCAGGGCCAGCGGTGCAAGGTGTCCGTGAGCTCTGTCAGACACTTTGGGTTTGGTTTATTTACCTGCCATGGGGCTCTGCTGTGTGTTCCTGGAAATAATTGCCCTGGAAAGGAGAAAGAATCAAGTGGAAATATGGGGAATGGGGATTTGCACTGTAAATATTACTGGTGATTCATAATCCCTTTTTCTCAGAATTTCAGCTTTCTTAACTATTATCCCTCTCGCAGGAAGCCCCGGCTGTTCTTTTGACAGTTTTATGTGACCCAGCAGGCACTTCTCATTCATTTTCACAGAAAAAACAAGAAGCTCAATTCCCTGTGGCAGGGTACCTGGTGGTGTCATTAGCCCAGTGCCAAGGATGAGGAGGGGCAATGAGAAGAGAGAAGAATCACTGCTGCTCTGATGTGACACCTCTTTACAGCCATCCACGCTGTCCTCGGCCATCAGACATATCTGACAGCAGCCAAGTGTCACCTCAAGGGTGCAGAAACCAAATGTTTTCAAAGAATCACTGAGAAGGACACAAACCCACTGCCATTTCTCTCCCAGGCCCTCCAGCCTTGTCTCTGCTGCCAGAAAAGACAGGGTGGTTTGAAATATGCATAACCTGACATGTTTTAAGATCCCCTGGTGACAGGGTACCTCGGTGGATGGTCAAGATGAACCTTGATGCTGTCTCCTGGTAGCTCATGTGTTCAGGAGAGAGCAGGCAGTGTCTAAATGTGAGCCAGTCACTGGGTAAATATGATAAAGGTGCATTTCCCACCTCCCCTGCCTCCCAGTGTAGTTCTCTCTGGTTTTAGCATCCCAAAAGAATCCCCCCTCCTCCTCCTAAATAACTTCCCCCTAGGTGAGAGCTTAGGCCACAGAGGGCAGAAGGAGGTTCTGATTCACCTTATTTCATATATTTTCAATCTCTAAAGCTAAAGCTCCAGCTCCTCTCACCCTGTGAGGGCACTGTGACCTTGTGCTGGCAGGGAGAACGGACAGACCTCAGCATAACCTGCCACATTCCCAAAAACCTTAATCCTGGTGACAACACCAACAGGGTGTGAGAGGAGACATTGAGGGTGGGGACCCTCAGCTCCCACCTCAGGGTCACGCTCTGGTCCCACCCCTCCATCCTCCCTGCATCCCCCAGGGGTGGCCAGCCCAGCTCTCCTGGGCTGATGCTCTCTACAAGTTCCTGGCAGGAGATTGGAGCCAAGTCAGGGTCAGGCTTCTCTCCCAAGTACCAAGCCATATAAAATGAAATCTCCTCAGGTTGCACCAGGGAAGGTTTAAATTGGATTTGAGGAAACATTTCTTCACTGAAAATATTGTCAAGCACTGGCACAGGTTGCCCAGGGCACCTGTGGAGTCATCATCTTCAGAGATTTAAAAGCTGTGTAGGTGTGACACTTGGGGACATGGATAATGGTGGCTCTGGCAGTGCTGGGTTAATGGTTGGACTCGGTGATCTTTGAGAGCTTTTCCAATCTAAACAATTCCATTATTCTGTGTCTTGGGCTCCACTTCCTTGCAGCACACCAGAGGGGAGCCACACCACCTCCTCCTTTCTGCTCCTGCAAAGCAGCACTTGAGCACCAACCTTTTCTCCCCAGCCCTTTCCTGGGCATCCCCATCCTGCATCCACGAGCAAACTGCTGGGATGACTGGGGCTGGGAGGCACTGAGCCCTGGAGGGTGGCTGTGAGCACCCAGGGACTCCAAAATCCAGGCAGATCCATCCCCCGTGGGGTGAGAGGGAGGCAGAGCAGCAAACTGAAACAGGGGAGCTGCTTTTGCCAGCTGGGGCACAGGGAGCAGAGCTTCACTGGAATTGCTCGCAGGCTTAGCAGCCAGACAGAAAGAAATCATCACAAATCCATCTAATGCAAACTAATGCTGGTCATTAGGAGGCAGGCTGGGAGAGCGCTGCCTGGTCGGGAAAAAGACATTAGGAAAAAAGTTCCTGAGCAGATTTCTGAGCCCAAATAGATCATCTCTGAACAATTTACTCTTGTTCTTCAACGGGAGGAAGGGAGGGTTGATATTTCTAATTGCTTTTCACAGAAAGAAAAGTACCCCAGGATGATCTCATCTCTCATATATTGAACCAGATTTCAGCAATTACAAAATCAGGGAATCATGGAATGGTTTGGGTTGGAAGCGACCTTGAAGATCATCTAGTTCCAACCTCACTGCCATGGGCAGGGGCACCTGCCATCCAAACTGGCCAGTGGGGAGGAGGACACTGCTGTCAGCTGGGGGCCTGGCAACTCAGCATCACTTAGAAGCAGAGCAGCCTTCCCCTTCACAAGGGGCTCAGGGGTGATATCTGATGCAGTTCTGAAGTGGAAAACAGAGCAGCCCTGTCTGTGCCTGGCACTGACCACAGCCCCCACTCCACAAACACGACAGTGCCTTAACAAGAAACAAATGCTTTTGATGACTGTTTGTAAAAAACAAATCAATAATTCCCTCTCAGCTGCAGACACTGGCTGAGTTCTCCCAACTTTCCTGTCCAAGGCACAGTTTACTATTAAAAAGTGATCTCACAGAAATAACCCATCTTTCCCCAAAACAGCCCTTTCAATTATTCAAAGTGACTTCAGTGCCAAGGCTCCTCTTCCACCCCAGCAAAGGCAGCACAGAGCCCAGCACGCTCCAAACCCTGCCCTGCACCCCAGGATGCCCTGCAGAGGCTCTCGGCAGGGAAGGAGTTAATATGTTTGCCTGAACAAGCCCGATTGAAGCCAGGCTGGGCTCAGCTGGAGAGAATCACTTCATCAGGAGGGGTTATGAGAAAAAGAAACTCTTAAAAGACTTTGGAGCAGAGCGTGGAGCTGGTGGGGAGTTGTGTTGCTTGGAGCCGGGGGCTGCTGCGTGTTGGGAAAGCCTCTGCTCCTCTCCTGGGGGGGCAGATTTTGGTGCTCCCTGCTCCCCATTAAAGCTGGGGACTGGGGCTGGTGGCAGGTGGGGCTACTGCACAGCCAGGCACGACTTTTGATGTTGTTCTGATGGGGAACTGCTGAAAACCTCCTTGTTCTTCACAAAAAGTATTTCCCAAATCAAAGGCAGGTTTTACTCTTTCTTTTTTTTTTATTATTTCTTAAAATATAAAAGTTTTTTTGGTTTTTTTTCAATGAATTAATGAAATGTTTGTATTTTGAGTTAATATGAGGGTTTAGTTTCAAATAAAGGGAATATCTGGGATCATGTAAATATTGTTTTACTTCTTCGACTTTCCTGGTGTGATATACATAAGCAACAGCTCTGCTAAGCAGAGGGTTTTTTCCTCTAATTTAGAAAACATTAAATGTTTAAATATACATTAAAAAACTACTTGGAACTGAGAGAAAAAGTCACATTGAGTTAGCCTTTATCAGGCACTATAATGACAGGACATAAGCAAATGGCTTCCCACTGACATTGTGCAGATTTAGATTAGATATTAGGAAGAAATCCTTCCCTGGGAGGGTGGGGAGGCACAGGGTGCCCAGAGCAGCTGTGGCTGCCCCTGGATTCCTGGCAGTGCCCAAGACCAGGCTGGATGGGGTTTGGAGCTGCCTGGGGCAGTGGGAGGTGTCCCTGTCATGGCAGGGGTGGGATGAGATGGGATTTTAAAATCCCTCCAAGCCCAAACCATGCTGGGATTCTATAACATGGTGATCCCAACATTTGAAGGCTGTCACCAATCCTCAGCTTCAAGCCTCACCTTTTATATGTGGGATCAGGCTCACAAGCATTAGGATTTTGGTTTCATTTCACGACTGTTAGTTCCTGGCTATTCTGCCACTTCTATTCACTCCCCCTCCTCCTTTTCCCTGACATGCCAAAAGAGAAAAAGAAAAGAGCTTAAACATATTTTGCGGTTAAACCACTTTTTTTTTCATGTCTGCTGGTTCCCACTGGGCTGAAAAGCAATAAAAAGTCAGGAAGAAGTATGGGCTCCCCTCTCAGCTTTGTCATGTGGATGAATAGCACAGTAAAAAGCACTGAATGCTATCGGTTAAAACGAACTCGCTGCTCTTCCAAGTACATTTTGCAGTGCTCTGATGTGAAGGGGTGGGGGACTGGATGGTGAAAAACCTCTCCCAGAGATGGAGCCTTTGTCAGGCTAGAGGTTTTTGCATTAAAAAAGAAATTCTTTTTATAATCACTTTACCCGCAGCTACGTTTTCAGTCCTCCCCTGCTCTGCCTTCACCTTCCTCACTTTTCCATGGCACTGGAATAAATCTCAGGGAGCTGTGACCTGCAGCGAGGCTATCTGGGAGCATCTTGGAGGCTCTGTCAATATGAGGCCAGGCAAGCACACAGGAGTGCAAAGATCTTCTTATTATCTCCCTTCACAGCCCTTCCTGAGCATTTCTCTCCCTTGTGTTCCTCATCAGGTCCCCAGTGATGCTGATAAGGGGGAAAAAAAATAAAATGGGGGGCTGTGATAGCAAAGCTGGATGACAAGACCTAGTACTATTTACATCTGGAAAATATTCTGGTCTGCAATGTTAATGTGTAATTGCAGATAAAAGTAGATGAGCAATTCCTGGAGACTTTCCCATTAAGATATTCAGATACCTAAAAATTGCTTCTTATTTGGGTTTTGATCTCCTATTGTTGAGAAAGCTGAAGGGCTTCACTTCAGGGGAAAGTAGCTCTGGTGTCTAAGATCCCTTCCCAGCAGTGACAGTCATACTGGAATTTTCAATAAAATGAGATTTTTCATTTGTCTCTTACTTTCTCCTAATCCCCTCCCCTTTTTTATCAACTCCTCAATCCCCAAACCTGTGGGAACCCAGGACACCCCTCTGGCTGCCCTGGCTCTCTTGAGACCCTGGCAGGGGGCTTGGACACCTTGGAATAAAGTCAAAAACACCTGTGGCTTCCATTTTAGCCCGTGGAAAAGGTTGTATGAGGAATTACAAGTCACAAGGGTTTGAGTAGTGTGGTAGTTGAATTAACACAGGGTGAAAAAGCAGAATTTTAGGGTTTTAAAATAAGGGGTTCAAGGGGACAAGATGTAGGGATTTGGGAGTGTCCTGACCTTCTCCTTCTTCTTGCCCTCCATGTCTCGGTGTGATGGTGACACTTTTCTGTTGGTTTAAGGTAGGGACACACTGTCCAACATAAATTATAGATATTGGCATGTTATTGTAAACATAGCAAAGGCAGTTTTTAGTGTAAAATGGTGACACCAGCCCAAGGGGTGGGAGTCTGCCACAGACTGACCTGCTGGACAGACCCAGCTCCTTGGGAAAGCGTGTTAGAGATAAGAGAAAATAAACAACCTTGAGAAGCTGACCCTGTGCATTCTGACTCCTTCTTTGGCTGTGTGAACTGGGAGAAAAAGACTTTTTATAATCTTGGGGTCACCTCAAGTGACAGACCCCCAGCAAACCTTCCCAAAGCACATCTCCACCCAGATAAGGTGGTTTAGCCTTGCCAGCAGGGATGTGTTTAAACCAAAAAGGGGGGATGTAGCAGGAGCTTCAACCACTGCTGGAGGAAGGAAAATGCTGCACTGCAAAACCACGGACTGAAGGAGCCTCTGAAGGGGCCGAGTCCTGCCCAAAGCAGCTCTAACATGGGTCAGGCTGCTCAGACCTGGCCCATCTGAGCCAAGAACACTTCCAAAGTCAGAGATTTATCCAAGATCTATTCAAACACCCCTGTTGTAGACTCCTAGAATTGTTTGGGCTGGAAGGCACCTGGAAGATCATCTATTTCCAACCCCCACCATGGGCAGGGACACCTTCCACTGGGCCAGGCTGTCCAAAGCTGCATCCATCCTGGTCTTGAACACTTCCAGGGTGAGAACTTCATCCAAGTTCCGTTCAACCACCCCTGGGAAAACTTTTCCTCATACTTAGTCAAAATTCCCTTATTGCTACTTGTGCCTGATGCCACTCATCCTTCTGGCTCTGCACAGAAATTTGGGTGTGAGGAAGAGTCTGACCTGTGGAACTTGGTGCTACAAAAACCCCACAGAGGACAAGGGCTCCAGAGTGATGGGCAGATAATGGACATCCATAGATAAGGGGATAAAATGTTTACAAGGGATATAATCCCTTCTGTTCCTGGTGATAAGCCAGCTGCTGGCTGACAGAGGAAAAGAACAAAAACTTCCTGGGAAGATTATTCCAAACCTGGTGAATTTAAGCCATGGATACTTGCAGAATCTCAGAGTAATCAGTGATTTTCCCTGGATGCACAGAAGAGTGAAAGGAGACAAAAAATGCCTTTTATAAAGTATTCGGAATATGGGGAATTATAGACCCACCAGTTTATCTTCAGTTCAAGAAAAATCCTGACAAAATATATATAAATAAATTATTTGCAGTTATCTGGAAGGACAACAATCTTGGAGACCATGGATTTTCCAAGGACACCCTTCTTTAACCACTTCTGTGACAAACTGAAGAAATGGACTGGAAAAATAATAGGTTGGGATTCAGCTGGGACAGACAGAGAGGAATGTGCCCTGGGCTGATGGAGTGCACAGGTGAGCAGGAAAAGATCTAAGGTTTCTTTTGTTCCTCTAAGTGAAAATCTCAGTGATACTGAGCTGGTACAAAAATGACAAACATCATCCCAGGCTGTGTAAGAGGGCAGATGATGCAGGAGACATCATTCATCCCAGGGACTGGGGATGCCACAGCAGAGCTCCATGGCTGCAGGAGTTACCACATGGGAGTGGGAGAATGGCAGAGAAATCAGGGGGAAGCAACAGGAATGATGAGAATTGGAAGCAATTATTCACAAGGGAAAAAAAAAAAAAACAGTCCGGAAAGGAAGGAAAGTGGAAGATTTTGGGGTAATGAAAAGCTTGTTTATAGAGCCAGTTTTGGGGGGAGAAATTCAAAGCAATTTCTTTTATGCCTGGGGTTTGGACTAAAGGTTTTAGCCTAAGGCAGGGGTGGGAAGGGCAGCTCAGGG
The DNA here is from genome assembly GCF_050655825.1 of Lonchura striata. NCBI lineage: Eukaryota > Metazoa > Chordata > Aves > Passeriformes > Estrildidae > Lonchura > Lonchura striata. The sequence goes on along the minus strand of NC_140719.1, from coordinate 4,680,087 downwards.
GAGACCTGGGAGAAGAGGCTGAAGACTTCTCTGAGGATGGGTGGGTGGGTGCAAATAAAGCTTAGGATGTACCCAGGCTCTGCATCACTGGAAACTGCCCTATGTGGCCCCAGCATCCACTGCTGCACTGCGAACAGACTGGGAAAATGTTTAATTTTATTTTTTTTCCTTTGGTTAAACGGCTCCTGCAGCTTTTGCAGGCCTGGCAGGAGGGGGAAGTGCCAGAGCCATGGTCACCTGGGAGGTGACAGAGTGACAACCTTCTGGGCTGGGATGTGACTCCTCACCCCTGCCAGCATGCCAGCTGCTGCTGGCTGCTCTGCAGCAGCCGAGGGAGATTTGAGCAGAGAAGGAAAAACTTTGGGTTAATCTGCTGGTTTTAGGGGTCTTGTTTTTTATTTCTAAGGAATGACATCCTCCAGCACCTGGTTTTCTGGGTCAGGAGGAGGTGTAGGAGAAGGCATTCACCAGTCTGGCAGCAAGCCTGGAAGCAGCATCTCCACCAGAGAGCAGCAGACAGCAGGGAAAATACTGTGGGGTCATCCCAAATGGACCCCCAGAGTCTGAACAGAGAAACCTTCGGGTGCATAGAGCAGGTCCAGCCCGGAGAACCTCCCTGCTGTGTTTCTGCAGGAGATAACTGGGCTTTCCTTTGCGGGATCACTGTTTAATGAAGAGCAGGAGCACACAGGAGCTGCTGGGAGATGGGCAGCAGCCAAGGGGAGCAGCAGAGACAGGGCGCAGCCTTCCCCTGCTCCGCAGCCCCTGCTGCTTCCAAGATGCAGGCAGAGGAGGATGCTGCATGCCAGGGGAGTGGGAAATGGTGTGCAGACACTCAGCCCCCATTGTCTGTGTCCCTGGGAGGCTGCCAAGCCCTGCTGCCATGCCAGGCCACGGGCAGGAGCCCAGCTTGCTTGGCATCTGCTCTGCCCAGGGGCTCCAGGGCAGCGTGCCACCCTCCTTCCCCCAACCTGGGGTTGTGCTGGACATGCCAGCTTTGCTGCTCCTGGGAAGCACCTCCTGGTGCCACTTGGCACCTCCAGATTGCCCTGTCCTTAAATCTTGGTCCCAGCTGCTGGCACTCGGCCACCAAACCCACCATGGGTGTGAAATCCACTCGGGGCTGGTGGCACAAGCACAGAGGCTTCGTGGCGCTGGGGACCTGCTCCTCTCACACCTCAAGGTGGGTGAGCATCAGGCACACCTTGAGCACAGCTGGGGGCATGGTGGGGACCAGGAGAAACCTCTGGTGTGACTCAGAAGCTCTGTAAGGGAAAGAGGAGAGCACGGGGGTTCCTACAGCAATTCAGGGGATGATATCTGCTCGGAGGAAGGAAATGCCTTGGAGCACTGCTAATGTATGCCATGCTAACATATGCTAAGTCATCAAAAACATGCCATTTTAAAAATATCCGGGATGCTTGCCGTGAATGTCAGCCCAGCTTTGCCAAAGAAGGCTTTCAGTCTCATTTATGGAAATCCAGGAAAGATTCTGCCTTCTGTCACCCAAGGGCAACCTCAGTATCAAAAGAGATAACATTCGTGGCTAGGAAACACTCTGAATATTTATCCAGGCCTATAGGCCATTTTCCTAACTTCAATCTTGGTTTACTTTTCAATACTTTTATCTTTTATATATATATTTTGGAAAATATATAAGGTTTGGTTATTGGAACATGCATCTTTGTGCAAAATATTTAATTGAATCTCTTAATTGCAAGCTGTAAATGTAGCGCTGGTGACAGATTGTAAAGCCAGAAACCATTTGGTCAATGCACAACAACTAACAAGAGGAAAAAAAAAGCAACAAACCAACATACAGGACAGTAATTTAGAAGAGATGTGAGTTTTATTGAAAAATAATTAAAAAAAAAACAAAAACAAAAACAAAAAAAACCACAAAAAAACCCCACAAAAAACCCACAAAAAAACCCCCTTCCACACTTCCAGAAAAATTAGGAAAATGTGTTATCAGAGCCATATGATAAAAAAATCAGGCTTTTTTTTCAGTTTGGGAAACATATATACTTAAATTCAGTCAAAAGAAGTGTGACATATATTATTCTAACTGAAATTAACTTTGCCTATGAACACATTCAAGACTTCAAAGCAAACCAAACCAAGGGCAGGAAATCAGGCTGTGGAAGGAGTTTGTTACTCCTGCTCAGCTCGTGTTCCCTCTTGTTGCTGTAAAGCTTGGGTGATTCCTTAAATTTTGGAAATGAGGAGTGCTGTGCATCTGTGAGAGACATTCCCAGCACCTCCTCCCCCTGCTCTGGGTTTGTGGCTGGGGAGATGCTCCAGGTGCTCACAGCAAGGTCAGGTGCTGCTGCAGCCAGGAGCTGATATCAAAAGAAGGTTTATGTTAATTGGGGAATTAGCCCTCTGTCAAGAAGCACCTTTGTAAACGTTGTTAAGAAAAAAAAAAGGACAATAATTTCTTTAATGGCTGTTCAAGTTTCAAGGCACTTTTTAAGAATTAACTAAATTAAAATCTATTTGGAGAGCTGGGAGGTTTCTATACATAAAAGGGAGGTTGTCTGGGCTTATTGGAAATAGAATTTCAGTCACTATTAAACTCTGGTGAAACTGGAAGAATTACTCAGAAAAATTGACTGAATAAATTTTTAAAAACTTTTAAAAATCTCGGAGCATTTCCCAGAGCAGCTGTGGCTGCCCCTGGATCCCTGGCAGTGCCCAAGGCCAGGCTGGATGGGGCTTGGAGCACCCAGGGATAGAGGAAAGTGTCCCTGCCCATGGCAGGGGGTGGGATGAGAGATCTTTCAGATCCCTTCCAACCCAAACCATCCCATGTTTCACTTTTAAGGAGATATCAGATACTTTTGCAACTCATAATTGTGAGAATTTATCCAATAAACATCAAATTGGTTAGAATTTTTTTTTTTTTTTGCAATTGAGACACTGCCCAAACTTCAGTCACAGAGCAAGACAGTGATTTTATTCAGATATAAGCATTGTTATTTTGTTTGATGTGCCTTTCTTAAAGTCCATCTTGATATTATTTCTTTTGAATAAGTGACTTAAGTATTTGCACTGTATTCACAGGTTTTACTTAAGATTATTCATGTTCCTGATTATCAGCTATTTAGGTTATCCTTAAAATACCAAAATAGGATTTGCAGGTTTCCTCCTGCTTACTAATAGACAAGCCATGTCTGTGCCTTGTTTTTTATCTACCATTAAAACAAGATTACAACTCATTTTAGGAAAGAGGTACTTAGATCCCCTCCAAGGGTAAATCCACTCTTACCATATATAATCTCTGTTACAAAGTGTCCTCAGAGAGAAGTACAGTGGAGACTGTAACTGGAATAATGATAATTTATTGTTTATGATTTCCTGTGGTTCAGAGTTTGCTTTTGCTTTCCTTGGCAATAAAATAGCCACAAATCATTCACTAAAATTGTTGTGTTTGGCTTTTATTGTCTTTATTTTAAAGACAGCTGTTAAGGATGGGGTGAATGGTAGCATCACAACTTTGTACTGCCATGAAAGGCAAACTTAGTGATGATGCCCTCGCTGTGCTGTTGGAGCTCAAAATGTCCCTCAGATATTTCTGGAGGATCCAGGCCCAGGTCAGAAGCATTTGAGACCCTGGCAGGCAGCTGGAAACAGCTGTGATTTTGGGTTTGAACCATGGAATGATTTACCAACCTTGCAGGAAGAAAGAGAAGTCACAAAAGTTTAGATATTAGAGTAGAAGTAGTCACAAAGTAGAGGGAAGAATTTTTGAGTGCTGTACAGGGGGGTTTTAACACCTATACAGGGGTTTTTTACTTTGTACATGGGGGTCAGAAGTTTTAAGATGGAGGGATTTTTGGCCGGTCCTGTTCCTCCTCTTTCTTCTTCCTTACCTCCATGTTCTTGGTGATGTTGACACTCACAGATTGGTTTAGAGTAGAAAATCCCCATTTAATATAGGTAATAGGCATTGGGAAAAACTGTAACCATGTCACACGTAATGTACCATATAAAAGACAGCAGCAGCCCTGGGCAGAGAGAGAAGAAGCAGTCGGGAGTCAGAGAGGATGTCAGGGTGTGTGTGTGCCTCTGCCTGACTGCTGAGCCTTTCTTTGGAAGCTCGGGTTGGAGGAGAGACTTTTCCAGCACATGGAGCCCCTGAACCAGGCCTGGGTTCTGACACTGTGCCTCTTGTTTTAGGTTTTAGCCATGTCTAAGGCAAAGCCCAGCCACTGGAGACATCACCTCTAGTCCCAGCCTGAAAGGTTCCCTCTCCTTCTCCTGGGAGCAGGGGATATTCAACACCTACAGCTTAAACACCTTATCACATTGGTGGGAACCCCCAATTCCCAGGGCAGTGCTGCCCAGAGCCCCAGGGCTCTGCAAAGCCACAGCTGACCCTTCCAAAGCCTGGCCATGCTGTGTTGGGAGAACAATCCTTGGGAATGACTGATCTTTCTCAGCAGAGCCTGAATGACAGCCACCATCTGCCTGTGACACACGTGTGGCCTCTGCAGTGGTGACAGTAATGGGCTCTCACAGCCAGATCAGCCCCACCCCAGGCACCTTCACAGGTGACATTTAACCCCAGTCTGAGTACTTGAACCTCCCCAGGGCTGCACTTGTCATGGCTATGCTGCTCCCCTGTGTCCCACCCAGTGGCCTCATGGATGGACGTTGGATCTGCCTGTCCCTACAAACCTCCCCAGTGCTGCAGGGTCTCTGTGGCTGGCCCTGCTCAGCTATACTGGGATGGGCTGGGAATGCCAGCAGCTCCTCAGCTCCTGGCCCTGAGGGAGCAGCAGCCCTTGAGGCACCTGGTATTGGGGCCAGAAGTGCCATTTGCCTGGCTGTTTATTGACCACCAGCAGGGCTGGGTGGGCAGGTAAGACAAAATCAGCAGTATTGTAACCCATGAACAAGGCCTGGGCAGGCTGGAGTCCCCAGGAGGGCTCTTTGTCCCAGGGTAATGATGCACACTGGAACTGAGCCCTCCAGGTCACCTTCTCATGCCCAGCCTTTCTCCAAGGAAGGATGTGTCCTTCAAGATGTGTCACGGTGACCTCTAGAAGCGTTGAGCTGGTTTATTCCAGGGAATGGTCACAGCCCCAAGCCTGAGAGGGCTCCAGGAGTATTTGGACAATGCTTAGGCACAGGGTGGGATTGTTGGGGTGTCCAGGACTTGGATGTGATGATTCTTGTGTCTCCCAAGTCAGGATATTCCATTATTCTGGGGCCAGAGGTTCTTCCTAGAAGTGTCTGCTTGTCCAGGCTCCTCCTGCTGTGCTCATTTTCTGCCAGGAGGCATCAGCCTTGCTTTGGGGGTGTGTGGGGCAGGGGAAAGCTCCATCACAGCACAGCAGTTTCCCAGCCTGCTGTCCTGTGGGGCAGCAGCAAGAGCCAGGAGAGGCGATGCTGAATGTTTGGAGTTGTTTTTCTTTGTTTGTTTGTTTGTTTGTTTTTTAATACATGTGATTTAAGGGCTAGAGAGGAGAAAATATCTCCTGCAAACTCTGTTTCTGCAGGCTGCGATGCCCTGCCCGTGCCTCACTGCCTCCCTCCCCGCCCTGCTCCGCTGCGGCTCCGCTGCTCGTCCCGGAGCTGCTGCCAGCGCCGATCCCTGCGGAGATCGGCTGCTCCGGCGGCCGGTGCCCTGCTCCCAGCCGGGAGGGCTGGATCAGCATCTCCTACAGCCGCCAGCCGGAGCAGGCTGTGGGAAGGCTGGGCAGCTCCAGCTCCGAGCTGGTTCTTGCCCCGCTGCACCGAGCGGGGTGCGCGAAATCCCCCGGGGCGCTCCGGGGCAGCGCCGGTGGCTCGGTGCGTGCCCAGGGCAGGCGCTGCTCTTTGTTTGCTGCTCTCAAACGCAGCTCACATCCCTGGAACCTCCCGGCACAGCCAAAGCAGCGGGCTGGTTGCAGGGATGCGAGCTGCCAGCCCGTGCGCCCGATCATGTTTCTGAGAGATGCCAACAGAGGGCATCCGCTGCCAGGCGCAGCCCGAGCATTCCTGCTGCATCCCCCGCTCCTGGCTCCCGATAAAGAGCATCTCCGGGCTGCTTTCTAACCCTCTCCCACTTAGGCTCAGCTTTGTCAGAGGTTTTTAAGTAGGTGGGCTTGTTCGGTGAGTGCTTTCATTTTCCTTTGGGGAAGGGGAAAATTAATCCACAGCTGCAGTCCCTTGGTCAAGGCAGGGCTTTGATAATTTGTGACTAAGGGCTCCCCACAGCCTGGCAGAGCAGCAGCCAGGTTCAAAGTGAAGGCTGATGCTCTGTTGTCCTGTGCAGCTGTAAACAAAATCAGAAGCACTGCTGTGCTGGTGTTGGAGAGGAGCAGGAGATTTCATAACGAATGCCCTGGCTTTGGTGGATTTAAATAGTCAGTTTTATTTATAGGTGCTTATTCCTGGTGTTTAATCTCCTTGTTTCATGTCTGTGGACAGCCAAAAAGAAATGAAACTTCTGAAGCCTGCTGTTCCCTCTGGTAAACACGTATTGGTGTTTGGGCTGTGGGGCAGCTCACCCCGAGCACATAATCACTCCTGTTTTGTGAACACCTCACACCCAGACATCTGAGAAGTCCAAAGGCCAGGGAGCCTGCCTGATGGCAAGATCATGAATCCAGTTTTGAGGAGGACAGCAAAGATCCTAAGAGGAGGATTGGTGTTAGGCAGGCTCGTGGGAGGGTTGGAGGGAGCCCCACAGATAAAACCAGCAGAGGGATGATGGGCACAGGAGCAGGGAATTGTGCCTCTAAAAGGGCTAGAAACAAGGGTCAGGCTGAGCTGGGCCAGGGCTCAGTCTGAAGGGGTGATTCCAAGTGATAGTTTTTACTGGAAATAACAGAGGGGTTAGGCTGATGTTCTGCTGCTCTTAGTTGTGTATCTCTTGTGCATCAGCCCAGATGGAGCAGGACCTTTTTGGGATCCATCTGAACCTCAGCAGGGAAGGGATGCTGATTACTGGGCCCCTAGAAGTATGTTCTGTTTTAGGGTTTCCAGATGCTGTGCACAAAAAATGGGGCAAAACCCCAAAAAATGAGAATGGTAGGAAGGTCTGACTAGGATAGTCATCAGTGCTTGTCTCTGCCTCATCAAAGTTAATCTAATCCAAGCTGTGCCGTGTTTAGCCTCATCCAGTAGCTGTTCTATGTCAGATTTAACTCTTAGTGTGGGAATATACACATTTTTACCTTCCAAAAAGTGCATGCATTTTCAATAGTCAAGCTTGACATACATAAACATGCTCCTTATAGAAAAGCTGTTCACTCTCTTTAATCATTTAACCAGAGTTTCCCAATTTGCCACCAAAAAAAAACCTGCTCTGTATGTACAGGTCATCTCTACTTCTTGTTATACATTGAGAAAAGGCCAGTAACATCCAGCCAAATTTGATTTATGGAGTGCCACAGAGATTTAAGAAATTTATGATTTGATTAATCCATCCCATATATCTTTTTCTTTATTACCGGTAATTCGTGCCATACATCAAAGCCTCCTGAGCAGGAGTCAGGCAGCCAGTGTTTCCAAAGGGTTAAATTCTATGGTGAATTTAACCCTTCAAAGTCTCAAGCTACATCAGAGAAGGTTTAGGTATTAGGATATTAGGAAAAAACTTTTCACCAAAAGAATAATAAAATACTGGAATTGTCTTCCTAGGGAGGTGGTGGAATCACCATCTCTGGATATGTTTAAAAAAAGACTGGAGTTGGCACTTGGTGCTATGGTCTAGTTGTGGTGTTAGGGCATGGGTTGGACTTGATGATCTTAGAGGTCTCTTCCAACCTCATTATTCTGTGATTCTGTGATCTGTGATTCTGTGATTCTGTGATTCTGTGAACTAACCAGACAATAAGCCATTGTGACCAGCTGGTTAAAGACATAATCAGCAGTCCTGGGGTCTGGCTTACCCAAGATCTGTTCTAGCTTACCCCATGAGTATTTAGGACAGGTAGGATGTGCAGAACAGCACTGTTGGGGAATTAGGGGCAGGCATGTGGAGAAAAGATTGTCAAAATTCTCATGTGCCAGGGTTGTCATGGTAGTAAAGGAACAGACACGTGCAGTGCTCCTAAAATATACATATTGAGCCAAAAGATGGGCTGACCAGTGGTCTGGATGACCAATGGGACTGCCTGGAAAAATCTTCTCAGGGCTGGCTGTTGAGCTGGGCTCTGCTGACAATCCCTGTTTTCCCTCAGAGGGAGGTGGGGGCTTGGCATAGGGCATGGAAAGCAAATCAACTAATTAACTCAATGGGGGAATGTGGAATAGCATGCCTGGGATTGGATGAAGATGTGACCTGAGACTGTAGATGCTTCTGCTGCTGGTAAACAAGTTTTCTGTTTTTCCTGTAACACTATTGACATTTTAAAATGATCCGAATATTTCAGAGCACATTTAACCAGACTGAGTACTGGATTTCAATACCGTCAACTCCAGAAAGCAAAAGGTGGGTCCTAAATTACCTTCAGAATCGTAACAATTTAAAAAGTGGAATCATTTCTCATCTGCCTTGTGTTTTTCCAGCTCCTGCAGGTCACCCAGCTGGCCTCCTTGGAGGAGGAGGAGGCAGAGGAGCGATTCCTGGGGGGGAAGCAGCACGCACACACCTGAGAGCCTGGAGCACATTCCCTGTGCAGGAGCCAGGTGTGTGAGCTCCCCCTGCCTGGCCCTGCCCCGGGGGCCCAGGGTCCCTCTCCCCAGCCCCTGCAGCCCTTGATCTCTGCTGCTGGGGAGTGGGGATGCCACTGAGCAGGAGCCCCAGTCGCATTTTGCACCAAGACTCCTCTTTGGGATCAGGGAGAGTCGAGTGCGGTTTCACCTAGCAGCCTTTAATAATGCCTCAGCTCTGTTAAGCTGCCCACAATTTCATCCAGCCATCTCTTTCAGAAAAGCCCTGCATCTTCATTACCTTCCCCTCAAGCCATCTGGTCTTCCAACCTGACCTTTTTAAGAAAGATTGGTTAAAAAAACTGGAGCAGTCCCTGAACAGAAGACCTTGTGTGTCATGTTTAAGCCCAGAGCAAATTTTTATGTCCAAGCTGTGAAACCTTGAAAATAAAGATTTATAATTGAGATTCTGGCTGAAGCAGAGTGAACAAAGATGGTCTAATTAAACTCTGTGGTGGGCATAATTAACCGATTTATTCATTTATTACCCTTTATGCAGCTAATGCAGGCCCACCATTGCCATTTGTTTATGGGGAATGTGTTACCTGCCTGCTTGGCTCAGCAGCCAGGCCATGGTGATGCTCTGGAGGGCTGATGGTTCAGTACAAGCAGGTTTGAACTGATGGATTATTTTTCAGAAGCCAACACAGCTCCTGAATGAGTCAGCTGGGAAGGAGCAGGGTGGAAAGCAAAGACTCAGGGCTATGCTTTGGGCTCCTTTGCAGAGTTGCCAGAGGACTTTGATCAAATGTGATGGTTTGGGAGAAAAAAGAGGTTTGGGATTTTGTCTAAGAGCAGAGTGGCTCTCTGGTGCCAAACACACCTGATACCGTGGCACTGAATCCCTGCTGTGCATGAGGAAGGGCTGCAGGAATATCCACACTGATGTGTGTGGATTTCTGCCTTCCCTCCTTTAGAGCTCAGCGTGGAAATGGCACTTCCAAGCCCATAACACAGATAACTACTCACACATCCTTTGGGAGAGCCTCATCTGACTAAAAGCCTGTCTGGCTTTTCCAGAACGGAGCTGTTTCTTTTCACCCAAGACTCATTTCACTTCACTTTCTTGCAGCCATCATGAGATTAAAAAAAAACCAAAAAAAACAATGAATCAGCCAGAGATTATTTTTCATGAAAGTTTAATCAGGCACTGTCCCCTTCCTATGCCTGTGTGAGCAAACCTTGATGAGCATGTAAGGCCTGAACATGGAGCAAAAACCCAAAAACCATCTGCTTGAGAGGCAAGGAGTGCAGGGAATGTCTTTGCTGGCTGGCACCTCTCTCTAGCTGGGCAGGCTGTCCTGCTGCAGATGTGCTGCCTGCAGTTCAGCCCCTGGCTCTCTCAGCCCATCCATCTCTCAGGCAGTGAAAGCCAATACCACCCCCCTCCTTCCCCTCCCTGTGCTGCTCCTTAATATTTCATGCATCAAAGAAGTTTCACTTGTAATGCAAAAACTGATTAATTAAGCAGAGTGCAAGAGTTACATGCATTGAAGGTTTCTTTCATCTTGGCAAGGAGAGGAGCCACACTGGAGGCTGTTGCTGCTCATGAAGTTGTGTCAGAGGGCAGGCAGTGATGGAGTGGTTATGGGGTTCTGAAGGAGGGGGTGGGACAGCCGCATTCCTTGGACTTTGGCTCAAGCAACAGGTTGCTTTCCACTTTTCCTTGGGTTTTGCCTTCCTCTGTAAGGGTTGTTGGCAGCCAGGCTGGCCGTGCCTGGCAGTGGGGCTGTTTGGGAGGAGGATTGTAACAGGCCTGGCTCCATCCTCAGGGTGTGCAAAGTCCTTTTCCAGGGTGGCTTTGGTCCTGGACATGCCTAAGACTCTGCTGCTACCACACACAGGCAATGTCTGGCTGAGCCCCCAGTGAGCCCCAGGGAGCTCTAAAGAGGCAGGCAGTGCAGGAGGGGAGGACATCTAGGAAATGCCATGGCCGTGGGCACCTGAGCACAGCCTTCCCTGGCTGAGTGAGCTGCTGGTTTTAACACAGCTGTTCAGTCTGCACCTCAGCCCAAAACGCTGAACAGCTTTTCCTGGCTCTGCAGATGATGCAGCTCCCTGTTCCCCCTGCCCGCCCTCCTGAGGGCTGAGCCCAGTCCAGTGCTGGCTCCCAGCACACAGCTCTCCTGTAAAAGGCAGCAACCAACTACTTGTACCTGAGGAGGGAGGAGAAAATTCAGCCTCTCCTGGCTGCTGGGGCAGGGAGGGTAAAGCTGGCAGAGTGTCCCCTCAGGGCACTTCTCTGGAAGTGGTCAGGAAGCTCCTGTTTTGATGCTGTGTCAGGAAGCAGCATCTCCCGCATCTCTGAGCACAGCGAGGGGCCGTGGGCTCGCCCTTCACCCAGGAACAAGAACCGAGTTGCAAAGGGCACTCAGTGCACCCCCTCCTCTCTCTGGAGGTGTTTCTTGGAATTGCTGACCCAGCCTGTCTCCTGTGTCTGGCAAAAGCACAGCTGGAGCCCTGTGGTCACCAACTACAGTCAGGTACCATGTGGCTGGGGAGCAGCATTTGTACACTGCAGCTTGGAAATAAAATTAATTTTGTTCCATTTACTTCACAATCATAATAAAAAAAAAATCTTTCTCACTCCTTCAGCAGAGTTATTGATGCTGATGTGACCCTGGCAGGGTGAAATATAAACCACTGATTACATCAGAGCTCTACCAGTGACTTTCTCCTCTGATTGCAAGCAGCAGGATTTTCAACATACAGGCATTACAAACACAAATTGCTCTCTGTATTGTAAATACATAGTGCATTTTAATGATCCCTGCTGTATGTACATGCCTTTAGTAATAGGGCCAATTGAAAACCACTTCAGAAAGCTGCTATTGGTATCTTTGTAATAACCTCCTCATCTATACCAGCCAATAAAAGGTGCATTAGTTCTGGGTGTCCAGAAATACAGCTCACAGGATTGAAAGTCAAAGAATGCTTCATCTGTGACCCTTTAAATGAGAATTACTTTTTTTTTTTTTTTTGCCCTTCACCATCCATTTTAAACTTAGATCATACAGATACTTTAAGCACTTTCCAGCAAAATGTCTTCAAAAAGCTCTCCACAGAGGCACAAAATCCTGGGCTTGCCTCAATCCCATTTGGGGTATTGTCATGAAGAAGAAAATAGCCCTGGGGCTGAACTGCTCTGCTTGGGACTAAGAAATAAATTTAATCTCTCAAAGCTCCAGCTAAAAAATCCATTCAGGTGAAAATGAGGCCTGAATGTGGGCAGAGAGAGGCATAAGGCATAGAGAGGCACAGCCAAGGTTCCTGGTTTGCATGACACACAACATATGCTCTGCCTTCTCCTAGAGGCTGCTCCACCCGGGAGCAGCCCACTGCTGCCTCTCAGTCGTGGAGAAGCTCCCAGCTCCTGCTGAGAATGTTTCTGCTTTCTGTGTGGAAACCCCCACGCTTGGGACCTGTACAGATATAATTTCCACAGCCCTCTGTATCTCTTTTTATCCATTTTTATCCAGCAGCTAATTATTTTCCTTGCATTCCTGTGTGTGAGAGAGGATTAAAAAAAAACCCCACAAAACACAACAACAACAAAAAAAAGAAATTGGGGATAAAAGAAGGGATTTGCCCCCAAGATGCACACTCAGCAGCTGAGGTGAGAATGGAGCTGGTGCTTCCTGACAACCCGTCAGGTCCCCCATCTCACCCTGCCCAGATGGGTCTTGTCAGTGCAATGCATTTTCACTTGTAAGACGATTTCCATTTCCATCCGGAGTTTTTGCTGGGAAAGGCAGTTTTTTCTGCTTTCTTGGCCCCAGTGCTACTGAAATCGACGGTCAGGCAGGCGCTGGCATCCCCGAGGAAAGGCTGGATCCATGAAGCATAAGAAAAGATATTAAAAATAGGCCTCATTTAGAAATAGCAATCTGGGTTACGGGCTATGCAATTGGCTTGAAAATCCCCAGTTTGTTCAGATTTAAAGCATCTCCAAATTTGCAAGTTAGACAAACTTCTGTAAGTGCTCCTAGAATATTTTTTCAGCAAGTGAAACTCTCAGAACTCTGTTCATGCCATTTACATTCGTGCTGTAAAAGGGGGGGATAATAGAAACCTGTTACCTCACTTGTAAAGCAGGATTAACACATTCCCCTTTGAAAATATGATTGATGGTTTTCAAACAGCGAACTTCTGCCTTTAGCTCAATTCTTTGGAAGGAAAAAGCAGGTGGAATCCTTTTCTCCCCAAAATGAGAACAGAGATTTACATTTACACCGCGAAGGACCCAGACTAAATGGAAGCTGAATGTGCCCATTTGCAGGCAGTGGTTTGCAGAACCTTCCCCTTGATCATGGTGTACAGGAGGACTTGGGAACACCTCAGTGTGCTGCTCAGCACAGAGTTGTTAGCAGAACTTTGTCAAGCTAAAAAGTAAGGCAAAATAGGACCAAATTATGTATACAGAGCTGCTGGACCTCTGTTTTCTCCTGTCTCAGGGCTTGCCTGACAGTAGCAAAGCAGGGGTGTCAACCTGTGTCTCCTCACCTTTGCTTTCCAGCTCTAAGCCCTGGAGAACATTCACTTAGCTGCTCAATGGCGTGTGCTAGGTCAGGGAAAATCTGGATGCACCTAAAATGTGTCCTGATCCCCAGTTCAGCTGGATCCTCAGCAAAGTGAGAGAAGGAACCACGTTGCTCAGGGCTGGGGCAGCAGCAGTGGGGGTCTCTAAATCCCCTTCATAGCCCAAGGACAGCCCCTTACCACAATCTCCTGGTACTTGACAGCAAAAATTCTCTATTTATGGCAAATGGATGCAGTTGAGCAGCAAGTGGCTACAAGGAGATGAAAGTAGTTCTCTCCTTAAAGAGATTTTTTCTTTTTTTTTTTTTTTTTTTTTTTTTTTTCTTCAGGATTTGCAGTTCTAAAATAATATATTTAAAATTTACTTCTATTGGCTACTTGTGTGTCACTTTGTGTATCCATGCTGCACTGGTTCTTTGCACTCCTTGCCTAGAAGAAATGTTAAAAAAATAAGAAAAAGAAAGGACAACATGTACCAATAACCAAAATCTACCCTTTCCTCCTTTTAAAAAAAAAAAAAAAAAGGGAAGGGAAGGGAAGGGAAGGGAAGGGAAGGGAAGGGAAGGGAAGGGAAGGGAAGGGAAGGGAAGGGAAGGGAAGGGAAGGGAAGGGAAGGGAAGGGAAGGGAAGGGAAGGGAAGGGAAGGGAAGGGAAGGGAAGGGAAGGGAAGGGAAGGGAAGGGAAGGGAAGGGAAGGGAAGGGAAGGGAAGGGAAGGGAAGGGAAGGGAAGGGAAGGGAAGGGAAGGGAAGGGAAGGGAAGGGAAGGGAAGGGAAGGAAAGGAAAGGAAAGGAAAGGAAAGGAAAGGAAAGGAAAGGAAAGGAAAGGAAAGGAAAGGAAAGGAAAGGAAAGGAAACTTTTTTCTTAGTATTACACTTTTCTGAACAAACATCTGACAGGGCTGCATTTTTCTCTGAATAATTTTTTCCAGCATGCCTAGAAACTTCATCTCTCCAACTTAGTCAGAGCCAAGGTCCCACGTTTAATGTTTTGCAACAAGTTGCCTGTTTTGCTGGTGAGAGCTTTTTGCTTTATCTCTATTCCTGTAGCTGGAAGCAGCCACTGTTCTCACACCACAGCAGGGCTACAGCTTGTTAAGGCTGGAAGCTGGAGCTGGGAATGGCCCCTGGGAATGGGGCTGGAGCTGTTTGTTTGCTGGATTTCATATTCATTGCCATTCTGCCCTTGTTGTGGTTTTAACATTTGATGACCTAGGTATCTCAAAAGGCTGTTTTGCCTCAATAGGCATGTGATGAATTGCTCTTAATTAGCTTGTGGAAATAATATAAGCCTGAGCATTAAGCATGCTTTGTTAGGGTTTTGACATCTTCTTTTATATGTACATCTACAAATAAAATCAGGTAGATTAGCAGTCACTAGGAAATTGTTGTTGTGAGTCACTGACTCACAGCTCCTGCAGGCTGTCTCTCCTTGTCTTTGTTAGTCATGCCCGACCGTGGGCAGGAGTTCATGGGGCTCCGGGGCTGGGGTCAAATGTGTCTCTTTTGTCTCTAGGGACAGGTTTGCCTTCAAACTCATCCTCATCATTCCAGCTGGAAGAGCCAGGTGGCTCCACCGCAGTTCAAACCAGAGTGTGAGCAAAACCACGGCGGTGGAGCTCACCTGGTTTTGTCTTGAAGCACAAGCTCCAGCCTTCAGGTGGCACCGATGCATCCATGTGATGGAGGGACTTAGGAGTCCGAGCTCAGACCCCAGGGTCATTTATCCTTCTGGCCCCATTTAAAGGCTGGCTGGTAAAAAACAAATCTAAAATCTTTCCTCTAGGTGACAAGCTTGTCCCCTCCAGGTTTGTCACTGACAGCCATCCCTTTGTGCCCTGGATGTTGGAGGTGACTGTTCACTTAGGAGAGGGTAATAATTAGTAACAGCTCTCAGGAAACTCATTTCTGTGCTCTTGTACCTTGGCAGTTCCCTGAAAGAAAGGAATAGCCTGAGGAAAGAGTGGCAACGAGCTGGATGGAGGAGAAGTGGGAGGGTCAGCGGGATTTTCATAAAATCATAGAATTCTAGAATGGTTGGACTGGAAGGCACCTTAAAGACCACCTAGTTCCACCCCTCCACCATGGGCAGGGTCTTCAACTATTCAGGGTGCTCCAAGCCCTGTACAGCTTGGCCTTGGACACTTCCAGGGATCCAGGGGCATCCACAGCTCCTGTGGGCCACCTGTACCAGTGACTCGCCCTCCTCACATGGAAGAAGAGATGTCTCCCTAAAAGAGAGGAGACATCCTCTCAGGCCACCTGCAAGCCACCCCCCTTGCCCTGTCGCTCCATGCCTTTGCCAAAGCCCGTCTTGTGCAGCCCCGCAGCTGTGCAGCTCGGCGGGGATGCGGGAGTGGGGTGGGGATGTGGGAGCGGTGTGGGATGAGGGAGCGCTGTGGATGTGGGAGCAGTGTGGGATGCGGGAGCAGTGTGTGGATGCGGGAGCGCTGTGTGGATGCGGGAGCGCTGTGGATGCGGGAGCGGTGTGTGGATGCGGGAGCAGTGTGTGGAT
This sequence comes from Lonchura striata, assembly GCF_050655825.1. Taxonomy (NCBI): domain Eukaryota; kingdom Metazoa; phylum Chordata; class Aves; order Passeriformes; family Estrildidae; genus Lonchura; species Lonchura striata. Next base: position 4,664,387 of record NC_140719.1, on the reverse strand, counting down.
GCGGGAGCGCTGTGTGGATGCGGGAGCGCTGTGGATGCGGGAGCGGTGTGGATGTGCGAGCGCTGTGGATGCGGGATCGCTGTGGATGCGGGATCGCTCTGGATGCGGGACCGGTGTGGGATGCGGGAGCGCTGTGGATGCGGGAGCGGTGTGGGATGAGGGAGCGCTGTGGATGTGGGAGCGGTGTGGGATGCGGGAGCGGTGTGGGGATGCGGGAGCGGTGTGTGGATGCGGGAGCGGTGTGGGGATGCGGGAGCGGTGTGGGATGCGGGAGCGGTGTGGGATGCGGGATCGCTCTGGATGCGGGAGCGGTGTGTGGATGCGGGATCGCTGTGGATGCGGGATCGCTGTGGATGCGGGAGCGCTGTGGATGCGGGAGTGCTGTGGATGCGGGAGCGGTGTGTGGATGCGGGAGCGGTGTGGGGATGGGGAGCGGCGGGGATGCAGGGAGCGGTGTGTGGATGCAGGGAGCGGTGTGTGGATGCGGGAGCGCTGTGGATGCGGGAGCGGTGTGGGGATGGGGAGCGGCGGGGATGCAGGGAGCGGTGTGGGGATGCGGGAGCGGTGTGGGATGAGGGAGCGCTGTGGATGTGGGAGCGGTGTGGGATGCGGGAGCGGTGTGGGGATGCGGGAGCGGTGTGTGGATGCGGGAGCGGTGTGGGGATGCGGGAGCGGTGTGGGATGCGGGATCGCTCTGGATGCGGGAGCGGTGTGTGGATGCGGGATCGCTCTGGATGCGGGAGCGGTGTGGGGATGCAGGAGCGGTGTGTGGATGCGGGAGCGGTGTGTGGATGCGGGAGCGCTGTGGATGCGGGAGCGGTGTGTGGATGCGGGAGCGCTGTGGATGCGGGAGCGGTGGGGATGCGGGAGCGGTGTGGATGCGGGAGCGCTGTGGATGCGGGAGCGGTGTGGATGCGGGAGCGCTGTGGATGCGGGGCCGGGGCCGCTGCCGAGCGCATCTCCCGGCGCGGGGAGCGGCGCTCCGGGCGCGGGGCGGGCGGAGGCTCCGCGGGGAGCGGCGGGGCCGGGGCGGGGCGGGGGGCGGGCCCGGGCGGCGGCGGCGGCGGCGGCGGGGCTGGGGCGGCTCAGAGCGCCCGGCTCCGCTCGCCTCCCCGCTCCTGCGCCTGGCTCCGGCCGGCATGGCCGCTCCGCCGCGCCGCCGGGCCGCCGCTCCACCCCCGGTGCTGCCGCCGGTGCTGCTGCTGCTGCTGCTGCCGCCGCCCGCGGTGCTGCTCGGCGGCGGGCCCGGCGCCGCGGCGTCGCGGGAGCCCCCCGGCCCCTGCCGGGTGAAGACGGTGACGGTGTCCACGCTGCCGGTGCTCCGGGAGAACGACATCAGCTGGAGCGGCGCCCCGCCGCCCGCCGCCGCCTCCGCCGAGTCCCGCCTGCTGCTCTTCGTCCGCAGCGAGCTGCCCGGCCGCGTCGCCGTGCAGGACGATCTGGACAACACCGAGCTGCCCTTCTTCACCCTCGGTAGGCGCCCGCCCCGTCCCGTCCCGTCCCGCATCCCGCCCCGCCATCCCGGAGCATCCCCGAGCATCCGACACCCGCCGTGCCGCCTCTGTGTCCGCCCTCCCCGCTCCGCGGGCAGCTCGATGTGTTTTGGGGCTTTCTAACCCTGCCCCTGCGCTGCATCCTGGCTTTTGGGTTTATATATATTTTTTTTTTTTCGCCTTTCCTGCCGGGGAGGGATTTTTTAGCAGGGCCTGAGGCTGCCGCCGCTGCCGGCCCCGGGAGGAGGAGAGCATTCCCCGGGAGGAGGAGAGCAACCCCGCGCAGGCTGGAAGTGATGGGGGCTGCCTCGTGTGCTCCAAGTTGAGCTCTGAGCCCCGAGGAGGTGCCGCTGAGCCTGGCAGAGCGGGAGGGGCTGGTTTTTTCTAGCCAGAGCCTGGTTTTATTAAATGCTTCGTGTTAATTCTCGAGGCTCGCTCTCGCTTCACGCACAACTACCGCGCCCGGGTCTGTGCGAACGCTGCAGACTTTCCTCCGCTCTCAGCTTTGTGGGGAGGGGGATGGGAATAGAAATCATTCTGTGGTCGTACTTCGGATCCTGTTGTGGCGGATGGGGTGCCCGAGCTGCCTCTCGTCGCTTTTACCCATTTCTGTGCCGTAATCAGCCAGTCCTCCGAGAGAACTGTGCCTAATGTCATCTGGGCAGTGCAGCGTTTACTCTGCCAGGTCACCGGAGGGTTTTTGTTGATCTTTGCTTTATTCAGCAGCTGTCCTGTTTTTTTTTGGCATCTAAACCTAGGATAATTTGGGTACCTGCTTAACTCGGGTCTCGGGTATCTCTTGACACGCTGGATTGTGACTTCCAGCGGATCTCTCTGTGTGTCTCAGGTGTGTTGAGGTGAGCCCGTGTCCAGGCTCACTGGGGACAGCTGACCCCAAGTCCCTGCTTTTCACTGGGTGCGATGAGCAGGGGTAGGGAAATGCCTGTCTGGGTCCCCCAGTCCTGTCATTTTACCTTGTGTGAAGCTTTGCCGTAGCAAACGCCCTAATAAATAAGTTGGTGGTACTTCCTGAGGCTCTCGGGCTCCAGCTTTGCAGTTTCCCTAGACACAGCTGGTCAACTATAAAAATCTGAAACAAACCAGATACTCTGTTTCCACTAACAAAAGTGACAAATGAAAGGTTTGATGCGGTAGGAATGACGTTTACGGTACCCTGGTTAAAAGTAACAAGAAGTTTCGTGGTTCACTGAGTTAATTTTCAGATTAGAGGACAATTTCTTCAGAGACTGGGTGTGAATTGCGCACTGATCTAAATATATCAGATAGCAAAGAAACCCCTCTGTGTGAGCTTAGATAATAGCTCAAGTTGAAGGAGAGAAATTTGTCTTGATAGATCAGAGGCACGATCTTGTGTAGCAAATCCTATTTCTGTGAGTGCCTGCCAGTAAAGAGACCATGTCTTCATCTAAAAATTTCTTTTACTTGCTTGGCATATTGCTTATGTGTGTATTCATAAATATGAAGCATGTCTTGTGCAAATCTCTGGGGGTTTTCCTGCCCCTTCATGAACAGAAGACCCCAAAAGATCCTCTCCCGTTCCCTTGGACTCACAGGAGTGAGGCAGATTGGAAGACAAACGGAGGATGTGCCCATGGTGGGATGGCTTCATCATGGTCCTGGAATTAATCAGTCTGTTGCCTCCAGAGAAGGTAAAACACTTGTCCTTCCCCAAGGTCTAGCTCATGAATTGCTGTGGATGTTCTGATATTTGAAATTTGTTGCATTTCTCCCCATCTCCTGGTGTGGCAACTGTCTCGCTCGCAGTTAACTCTTCTCTGGGTGAGGGCTGTGGAGGATTTCTGCTGGCTGGTTTTCCTAGAGCAGGAATTAAAGCTGTAGTTTTCTTTGGTGGTTTTTTTCCCCCTCTCCATCCTTTTCTAACTTCATTGATGGCTGGGAACCGGAGAGCAGCTGCTGCCTAGTAATGGGCTCGTGGCGGTGAAAATCACGTTACATGCAGGAGGGCTTGGGAGTGAGGTGGAGACAGAGATTCTCTTTGGCAGAATCTTTGCAGGTCCTTATCTTTAGCTGATTTCTGATGATTGGATCCCTTTATGCGTGTTGCTGGACATGTTTAGTGGCTGTCTGGGCATGAGCTCAGGAGGACACGTAAGAGCTGACGTCCTGCCGGCTGCAAATGTGTTGAGGACTCCTGAATGTCTTGGAGTGCAGGATCTTGCTGTGAGCAGAGATCACTTTCTGGCCTCAGCGGGGTAAGGATGGGGCAGGATGGCTCCTAAAGCACACAGCTCAGGACAGCCACCCTGACTGCCATCCTGGTGGGGTTTTCGAAATGAAAAAAAAAGATTTAAAAAAAAGAAAAGGAAGCATAAAACTGGCAGAGCTGAGACATGGTGCTGATGCTACTGAGTCTGAAGTGAGTCTGAGTTGAGAAAAAATTGAGGCCACTCTGTCCTGCAGGGCTCAAAAGTCTCTCCAGGCCAGGAGGCAGGAAAGAAAATGTTGCTTTTCTTAGTGGCAATGAGTTTAAGCAGCTAGGGCTGTACTCCTGGGTCTGCTCAGCAAGTCCCAGCTCACTAAATGTCCCAGGGCTGCAGTGGTTCCTGTGCTGCTCCTCACTCCTTGCCATTTAAAGGAGGGTGGGTGAGCTCCAGCTAAAGGCTGGTAGTGCCAGAGCCTTGTCTGCAGTGGTGTGAAACTTAAAGTCATGGAATCATGTAAGTTGGGAAAGATCTTTAAAATCAGCAAGTCTAACTGTAAACCTAACACTGCCAAGGCCACACCAAACCGTGTCCTGAAGTGCCACATCCTCCAGGTAGATGCCCTGAATTGGTAGCTGCTACATGGAGTGCTGTGTGTCCCTTTTCTTTAAAGGATTCCTCCTTCTAGGGAGAAAACAACTTTCCCTGTTCCCTGACTATATGAGATTTTATTCTCTGAAGTGCATAAAGCGAGAGCTTCCAGTGTAGCACCCCTGCCTGTGGGGCTGCCTGGTCTGCAGGAGCCACTGCAGGGCTGAGATAGAGGAGAAATCAGCACTAGGAAACATCCACAGAGCTGAGCCTGGGCCCGTGGCACGCTGGCAACAGCAGCAGCAGCAGCAGCAGCTCGTGGAAGGCAGGAGCCCACTAGGGGGTGGTGGGTACCCGGGGATGCTCCACAGCAGCTCCTCTCCCTGTGCCTGGGAGGGTACCCGGGATGCTCCACAGGAGGGTACCAGGGATGCTCCACAGGAGGGTACCCGGGATGCTCCACAGGAGGGTACCAGGGATGCTCCACAGGAGGGCACCCAGGATGCTCCACAGGAGGGTACCTGGGATGCTCCACAGGAGGGTACCTGGGATGCTCCACACTCTCCCTGTGCACCCGAGTAGGCACTTCAGGGTGCTGGACAGCAGCTGCAGCTCTTTGTGCCTCAGTGGGCACCCGGCACCTGCAGGAAGGTGGGGAGCCCAGGCTGGGCATGGCTTCATCCTCTACCAACAAGGGTAGAAAACTTTGATTCTTTGTGCATCCCTCCTGGGCTGCAGTGGGGACCTGCTGCTGAAACACCCACTGGCAGCTCCCTGTGCTCGGTGTCCCTCCTCCAGTGGGACAGCTTCTGTGTTTCCTACGCCTCGGTTTATTTTTTCCCTCTTGCGTTGGAGACAAGAAGGATGCTTCTCCCACTACCCCCCAGTTACATTACTATAAAATTACTCAGCAAAGCCCAGTGGTGGCAGGAAATGACAAACGTAGGTGCCACCAGTGCATTATGAATTGCTGTGCCTCCCCTTTCCTGAAAAAGCATCCTGCCCTTTCCTTAACCTTGGATACTCCTGGTGCTTTGTGGCTTTTTACCCCTCCCTCTCTAATTCTTCTAGAGTTACTCTGCTGCAAACGGTGCAGCCTGGCACTGGCTTTATCCCTGCCCAGTGAGGTCTCTCTGAGGCATGGATCTTGGTGCAGGCAGCAGCCGTGTGTTCCCTACAGAAGCTGCTCCACCACGGCGTAGCCTGCTCCGAGTGCAATTCAGGGAATGAGGCAGTTTGCTTCCGAGCTAATTTAGATGAGCTCTGTCTATGTGTGAGCAGCTTTATATAGAGGAGGGAGAAGGCAAGAGGCAGACCAATTTTCACCACTGCTCTTACCCTGTAGTGGCTTACATAAGAACAGTTTACTATGCACTTCTCATAAATGGCTTTAATGGATGCTGTTTGAGGGTGTCTGCAGTGCTTCAAGAGGCTTTGTTTTGGTGGTTGTCACCAAACAGGCTCGTGTGTCTGCATTCCTGGTGTCCCCCTGTGGCCCCTGCGTATGGCTGATTGATGATTGTCCCCTGCTCTTCCAGCTCCTCAGCAGTTCAGTGCCACCTCTTTTATCTTCTTTCTTAACTCTTCCCAAAGTCATCTTGTAACTTGCACTTCTCCTCTTTAGGGCAGGAGTGTTTATTCTTGAGGGAACACCTGGATGTGGCACTCAGGGCTCTGGGCTGGGGATCACACAGCACACTCTGGCCCAGTGTGCTGGGGATCAATCACAGGTTGGACTCGATTATCTTGGAGGCCTTTTCCAACCTCAGTCATTCTGAGTTTCTATTAATACGTTAAAATAATGGAAAGCACTCTGTTCTCTGTGTGCTGATCGTATTTACTGCTGTTCCTAGAAATGCTTGAGCAGGGTTTAGCCACCCTCATTTTGGTCACCAGCTCCTGCAGGGCAGGTGAGGAGGCTGAAGGGTCACCTGGGGAGCGTGGGTGTGACTGCAACTTACTGATGCTGCTGTTCAGAGGTGCCTTCCCTGCTTTCAGCTGGCCTGTGGGGTCTGGAGCAGCACTGTGTGGGTGCCTCATGTGCAACCCTGTCATCAGGGCTTGGCATCTACACGTGGGGTCACCTCTGCAGAAAAGCTGATGAGCAGAGTCTGATTTCTGCACCTCCCTTTGCATTAACTGGCTCCTGCTAGGCTTGAGATGCCTGGAGTATCAGCTCGGAGGTTTGGTTAATCAAGTGTTGTTTTTTTTTTTGTTTTGTGGTTTTTTGGGGATTTTTTGTGGTTTTTTTTTTTGGTTTGATGTGTTTTGGTGTTTTTTTCTGTTTGTATTGTTTTGTTCCCCAGCTAATCCAATGGGTAAAGAGTCACATCTTCCACCCCAAAAGCCTCAGTGAGATGGTGTGGTGAGGATGAGACAGGTTGGTGGCACCCTGGGACAGGGGCAGATGCAGACCTGACAGTGGGGCTGCTTCCCTGCCCCTCCACTCCTGCCCACAGCTGTGTGTGCTCTGGGGCCTGGGCCAGGTCCCTGGTGGTGGGGGTGGAAAGAAGAAAACCTTCTGGTAGTAATTTCTTCCCCTCCTTGTATTTCTGTGTGATTATTCCAGCTTTCCAAGATGTTGGATTGTATCGCTGGGGAGAGGAAGGAGAGCCCAGCTCAGGGTGGGGTTGTACTGGTGTTGTGGATGCTGAGCTGCAGGTCTGCAAGCACTATAACCCCCAGAAAGGCTGCAGGCAAGAAATGCCCAGGAAAATGGGTCAGTCCTGAGGCCATCCCTTCCCTCCCCAAAGGTGAGGTCGGACATGGCTTGTCCAGCACGGTGGGGTGAGGACTTGGCAGGGGTTTTGCTTCATCCCAGGTAATTTCTGGGCTGATTATCCCAGTTAAAGCTGGGGATGTGTAGCTGAGTGCAGGCTGTGCTCGGGGAGCTGCTGCTTTCCAAGAGTACCCACGTTGACCAGCTAGTGGCAACAGAAGATTAACTATGGAGGGAGAGAGGAGCTGGTTGCTGCAGCTCAGCTGCCATGGGAGGAGGCTGGTGGCTGGGGATGCCCCCTGCTCCCCCTTCCTCCCAGCTGATTTTCCACGATGCCTGTGTGCCAGAGGCTTTTGTTTCTCTTTTCCAGGAAGAAATAATGAGCTTTTATTCAGAATTATGCAGAGCGCTTGCAATCCTCTGTGGGGAGCGGGGTGGTGAATGACCTCCGAGTGCCACCACGCAGATGGATGTTACCTCCAAAACTTGCTCCCTACTCCCTCCTAAGCCCGAAAAGTGAGAAGCTCAGCTGTGTGATGGGCAAGCCTTTGTGCTGCCTGGGTGACACGGTGCTGATGTGTGGTGTTGGCTGGCTGTGAAACAGGGCTGAGCCCTGGGGCTTTCCTGGTGTGACAGGAGCTCAGCACGGGGCTGGCTGGGACCACGGGAGAGCTGATCCGTGCCACATGTGGGAATGATGAGATATTGATCTTATGCTTCTTTAACACGTTTGCAGGTGCAGGTGGCTTGAGAAACATCTGCCATCACACCAAAATGCCATGTAGAGTGTGGAGCAGGCTGGGGTTGGAGCTGAAAGAAAAGATGTCTCGATTGATGCCTCCTATCATCTGAAATAACCACAGTACAGCCTGTGGCCAAATGTCCTCCTCCTGTAGCAGCCATTTGAAGTAGAGGATGATGAACCTTGGCCTGTGTTCCCATGCTGCTCCCCAGTCCTGCCCCATCACTGCCTGTGGGGTGTGTGATGGCATCGAGCAGAGATGGTTCTTGTGCATAACCAGCTTAAGAATGGGGCCACTTAAAAGAATTGAATGCTTGTGCTGCTGCTCGGGTCTCAGCTAATGCAGTTAAGGTTTCCAGTGTCCAGACAGTATGGAGACACTTAATGGTATTGAAGAGGCAGAATGGCATGCAGAGGGGATGAGCAGTGATCTTGGCTGCCTGCATCTGCACTGGCTGGGTGAGGCTTTCTGGTTGTCTCCTGGGAAGGGGGAAAGTGGGGAAAAACACCACAGTTTTGGCCCATTGTCCCTTTGGGTGCCTCCCGTGTTTGCCCTGCAAGAAGCAGTACTCTGAATGCCCCCAGTGTCCTGCTGCAGGTCAGGGGCAAGCAGGGATTGCTTGCAGGGGGAGGTTGGTCTGTGGCTGCCTGTGGGAAGCAGACAAGATTTGGAGCCAGGGCTCTGCCTGTGGGCACAGGTGGCTGGTGGGGAGGGGGCAGAAGCAGCAGTTCCCTCTGTTTCACATTCTCTGTCTCCCACCACTCCTGCACTCCTTTCTCTGTGCTTTCACCTCTCCTGTCTTAGTGCAAGACAAAGTCTGTAGGAAACCTCGACTGGCTTTGAAAGCAGCAGCAAAAGGGGAGAAATTTTCCATTAGCAGCATCAGCAGTATAAGAGATTTTTTCCCAGTCACCTGGTAACTGCTGTATTTAGGAAGATTACTGAGCTGATGGTGCTGCTCCCAGGCATATGCAAGGGAGTGATCCTGTTAGGAGAGGGAGGCAAGGGGTGGGCACACATGGGAGATGGGCTGCTGAAGGTCACCTGTGCAGGGAGAGGCCCTGTGCAGCCGGGCACCTCCCGTGCTCCTCCAGAGCAGGGCAGTGGCATAGAAGTGGCACTGCCAGCTGCACTCCTGGCTGCACTGGGGCAGGGAGTGGGGCTCTCTGCCAGGGCTGGGCAGGGGCATGAGGTTGCAGGAGGGAACATCCATCTCCAGCCTGGTTTGGGCCAGGCTGGGGGTTTTGCTGCCTGGTGCCTTTCTATCTGTGGGATGGGATGTGCCTGCAGAGGGGCACTGCCCTGCCTCTGCTGTGGATTCACAGGGCTCCAGGGCTGGATAACTGGGGTCCAGGTTCGGGAACCCCAGCTTTGCTCCCAGCCATGACCAAGAGCTCAGCTGTGCTGGTGCCTTTGAGGCTTGGATTATTTTTCCTTTTTTCCTCCCTTTTCTCTCTTTAGGGCAGCAGGGTGGCCTCACCAGTGGCTGGATGCCTGCCCTGGCTGTGCTGTGTGGGCTGGGCTCCTTGGCCACCTCACTGGCTGCCCAGGCACTTGCCCAACGTGAGCTGGCATTCCCCAGTGTGCCTGGGGCTGTCCCAGGGCCATTCATAGCCCGGATCCTTCCCTTGCTGCTCCCTATGGTCCTCAAGCAATGTCCTTCCTAAACTGTGGGATCAAGTGACAGAATATCAGAGCTGGCAACAGCATAGGAATGTTTTTATTGCCTCAAGCCAGCTGCTCAGTAACATCAGCTTCCTGCTGCAGTGCTCCTGGGATGGGGAGCATGGGATGGTGCTCCTGGGATGGGAGCATGGGATGGTGCTCCTGGGATGGGAGCATGGGATGGTGCTCCTGGGATGGGAGCATGGGATGATGCTCCTGGGATGAGAGCATGGGATGGTGCTCCTGGGATGGGAGCATGGGATGGTGCTCCTGGGATGGGAGCATGGGATGGTGCTCCTGGGATGGGGAACATGAACATGGGGTGGTGCTCCTGGGATGGGAGCAGGGAAGTGGGGCTGGAGCAGAGCCTGTTCCCTGCAGCTCTGGACCAGGATCTGCTGTTCATCCACCCTCGCCAGAAAAGCCTCTCCCTCAGCTCCCTCTTGATGTGGATGTTGCTTTTGCTACCAAGGGGCCTGATGAGGTAAAAGCTGGTGCCACTGACCTGATGAATTCCTCGTGCAGGTGCCCCCAGAGCAAGGTCTGCTCTTGCAGGCAGTTCCCCACACAGATGGGCTCCCTGGGATGATGGGGCTCCCACGACAGGTGCTGCCAGTTGTCCCCACCTCACTCTGTTACTCCTGCCTTGTTCAGGCTACTGTGGGGGATGAAGGGTGATGGAAACCCTTTACCCTTTGCTGGGCCTGAGCAGTCACCTGTGTGGTGGGTTCAGCTTGGGTGGGGGCCCTGGAGAGCTTTGGGGGCTTATTAGGACATCTTGATACGTCCCTTTTCCTTGTATCTCTGTTACATTTCTTCCATGTCCTTTCAACCTCCCATCTGTTTAAATTAGAGGGGTTTAAACTCTTTACTCCTGCCCTGCCCAGGAAATTCCTCCCAGCCTGCTTGTTGCAGTCACACTCCTTGTTCCTGTACCTGTAATATCCGGGGAAATCTTGGCCAGAGAGAAGTGCCCAGGCAGAGCAACGTGTTGGATAGGTGATCCTAAAGGATCTGTATTCCCCACCCTCCCTTCCATGCCATCCAAATTGGGCAGCTCACGGTCAAGCTGTGTCCACAGCAAACTTCTCCCATTATCTTCTGCCTGGAGCAGATGCTCAGGGTGGGCAGCTCTGGGTGTTCAAGGGGACCCCAGTGCTGGGTACCACTTAATTAAGGTTGGCTCAGCTGATGGAGCCTCCTGGCCCTCACTGGGGGTGGCTTGGCACAGAAGGCTCTGAAGAAGGTCCAGCAGGAAAGGAGGGATTCTGTAGAGGAGCCAGTGACAGCAGTGGCATTTTGGGAAGATGACAGGTGTATTTGGGAGTCAGACACGCTGCAGGCATCCAGCAGAGGTGACGCTGGCCTTATCTGTGCAGGCAGGTCCTCGCCCGCTGCTGCTGGCAGGGCGGTGGCTGCCGTGTTCCCATCGGGGGCTTTGGCATTTTTCCTCCCACACAGAGGGGAGGGAGGGCTGCAGGGGTGCATTCGTCACCTGAAGAGCCCCCGGGCTTCGGCTGAACTTTGTGTTCCAGCAATAAAACCATGCTAGGAAATGTGTGCTGTAACAAAGCCCATGGATATAATACATCCGTATCATACTGTACCTTTCATCTTGAAGGATTCCCAAGGAGCTTTACAAACTCGGTGTGCTGCAGCCTGCCAGGGTGACTGAATGTTATCAGGAGCAGTGGCAGTCTAATCTCTGTGGTAGTATTCCCCCCCCCCTTTGCAGGGGGAACTTTATGAAGCCTGGTCTCAGAGTAGCTCTGTGATGGTGTTTTCCTCTAAGCCTGAGTTTCTCAGGAGAAACAGGCAAACCGTGTAGCTGTTTGTTATGCAAAACCACCAAAGAAATATTTTTTCCTGGGGCAGTAGGAGTGGGTGGGAATTACTTTCACACAGCTTCAACAGCTTTGCATCTTGACAGAAGAGGCATTCGCAGGGGAATGTGCAGCCCCAGAGAGGGGATGATAAAGTTTAAACGCTTGAGGAATTGCTTCTGGGCATTAGCAGGGTGGTAGAGTTCAGCTGGCGGGGCAGTTCTTGGGAGGGAAGCTCTAAATGTCTGCCTGAAATCTTGTTGTGTGAGTCTTTTGTCACCTAATGCTCCCTTCTGCCTGTGCAGCTGATGGTTCTGGTCCAAATCCTGCAGCCTTTGGTGACATCTGGGGGTCTGTCTGTGGGGTGGGAGCAGAGAAGGGCTATGCCTCCATCCCCCCTGCTGCTCTCCACTTCCAGCTGGGTGTATTTGCGCTGTTCCTGACTTACCTGGAGCTGTGGGAGGCATCTGAAGGTGCTGCCAGTGATGGCAGAACCTAAAAATCAAAACTGAACACGGGGCCTGAGTGAAGCTGTTGTCAGAGGCATATGCTTGAAGCACGGCGGGTAGCTGGAATCTATTTTGGTTTGGAGTGGTTCGTATTTAGCCTGTTTTGTTTAGCAGTTTGTTTATGGGATGTGTTTTCCCATTCTGTGTAGCTCCCCAAATGTGTGCTATAAACAAAGTGTAAAACCCAAAGCAGCCTCTCTGAGTTGCCATCAAGCACGTCACAGGAGAGGCAGGGTGCGTGGTGCCTGCCAGCCTCGGGTCCCCTCTTCAGGAGGAGAAACCACACCACGGAGGGAGTGATTCTGTCAGGCTGGAGTAGGGGAATTGCTGTGGGCACTGCTGGGATGGAGCAGGGGTATCTCAGGAGCTCACCAGCCCTTTTGTCCATTTGTTCTTGCTCCAAACCTTCCCAAGCTCATCCCTGAGGAGCGCAGGTGTTGGCTCCTGCTGCTCCTTCAGCTTCGCTTGCTTCCCTGTGTCCCACTGAGGTTGTTCCTCAGGCCACAGGGAATGGGGTGTGCTGTTGCCAGCATCACCCACATGTCACTGTCAAGGCAGGACAGGAATGAAAGGACTCTGACTTAGAAGGCTTTGAGAGTAAAACTCTAGTTTATTTAAAATACCTTACTCTTTTATACAGAGCTTTGTGAGGACTAACTGTATTAGTCCTGAAGTGAAAACAACTCAAACCATTGGTGCAAAGTGCTTGACACACAGTGATAGAACTTAACTATAAACAATGTGAATAACAAGAAATATAAAGAATTATTTACATTCTTCTCCAGCTCTTTCCCAGGCTTCTGCCTGGCTAGAAACTCCCGTTTCTCTCTTTGACTGAATCTGAGACCCACACCTACAGATGCTGGACATTAAGAACCGTTCAGGATTGATCAAGTTTCAAGCAGGCATTAGAGGTCTGTGGCTGTTCTTGCTGTAGCCATTGCAGTTGCATGCCTTGTGCCTGGATCAACAGCCTTGTGTTTCTTGCTTTAATTTTCCTGAGCATGATCAGAAAGGCTGGAAGTGCATTTAATCAAACAGCAACAGCCTTGCCTTTTCACACAACAAGAAGCCAGAGCTGCTTGAAGACACAAACTCCATTACATTGCTTTACATCTTCCAGCCCTTGCCATTTGCTCTGCTCGTGTTTGCTGCTCTCCCAGGCCAGCAGTGCCCTTGTCCTCCCTGCGTTCCTGGCTGTGGAAATCCATTCTCCAGGGGAATGGCAGCTGGGAAGGAGGTCGGGGACGCTGCCTGTAGGGGCTGCTCGTAGCCAGCTTGGGGTCTTGCTGGAGCAGCAGTTTGCAGGGCAGACACGCTGCTCCTCCTTGTACTCGGTTTTATTCTGCTTTTGTAGCAGCTGCCTTTGCTGCTTGGCTGACAAGCTGTTCCTTAACGTGCCGTGGCCCAGACAGGGGCAGGAGCTGGGATTTGGGGAGGATGGTGGCTCTGTGAGCTGGAGGTGGGGAGGATGCTGCCGGCCTCAGGGATTCTGCCAAGCTCGGATTTTGCTCCCCAGGAGTGCTGCCTGAAATCCCACGTGCTGCCCAAAACTGTGTGTGCTGAAGGAAGCATCCTCTGCTGCCTGGGCTTGCTTTTTAAAGACTGTTGTAAAACCTTTTCCCTCCTCGGTGATGAAGGGTTTTACAGTGTGTTGCAATGAGCCACTTAAAAGCAAAACAGGAGGGGAAAAAATCCTGTTTGCAACACTCCTCCTGCCTGAATTCCGTGGTGTGAGATACGGGGTGGCTGTAGGGGATGCTGCAGGAAAGTTGAGCCTTGGGAGAGCCTGTTCTTTTCTAAACAATCCATTGGTGTATCTCCTGTGGCATCTCTCAGCCACATTTCCTCCCCAAAATCATGTTTCCCACTGCTCAAAGGCTTCTCTGGTTTGAGGCATGCTTTAAGTCGTGTAAAGCCAAATTTTAGTAGGCTGAGGTCTCCAAAGAGATTTCTCTGGCAGAAATTGTGCAAATTTATCCGTGGATACCTTGCCCAGAGCTGAAGCAGGTCTGTGGTCACCTCCTGGGAAGGGCATTCCAAACCACCCTTGTCCTGCAGCCCAGCTCTGCAGGGCCCTGTTGTGGGAGCAGAGGGGTTTGGGCTGGCAAAGAAGTTGATATTTTTGCTGTGGCTCAAAAAAGCAAAGGCATTTCTGTGGATTCTGGGCCGTGGGTTTTGATTGCTGCTTGTTTTGATCGTCTCTCTACTAAACTGCTCTGGATGTGCCTAAGGGCAAACAAGCAGGTGTTAATGTTGATATTCTGCTCTTTTTTTTTTTTTTCTTTTTTTTTTTTTTCTGTTGTTGGGTGGGGGAAAGAATTTAGATGGTAGGAAAGCTGTTGGTTGGGATGGTGCTTCTCTCAGCCAGAGCTGGTGAGAGGAGGCCAGTGCCGGACCTGGCTGGGAAGAGGCTGCTGATGGCTCTGCAGCTTCCCCACTCCTCTCCAGGCTCTCCTTACAACCCTGCAAACCCTTGCAGCAGTCAGGGGACTGCCCAGGGATGTTTTTATTCCTGGCATGAACTGAATTAAAGGGAAAGGTTGGGCTGGGAGAGTGATCTCACAGTGGGTAGCAAGATCTGCCTTGTCCAGCAGTCTCTGCTGTGGTGGCAGAAGGTGAGGAATGGGACACAGGTCTCTGGAGCATCCCTGGAGCTGTTCCTTGACATGCTGTGGTCCCAAGAGCTGGGATTTGGGCAGGAGGGAGGCTCCAAGAGCTGGAGGAGGGATGCTGCTGGCCTTGGGCTGCTCCTGCTGCAATAATGCCTGTCCTGACTGAGCTGAAAGGGTCCCACAGCAGCTCCTGAGGGGCTCCTGCATCTCCCCCCTGCATCTCCCTAGCCCTGGCCTCTCTGGGAAATCCCTCTGGTCCCTGGGATGCTGCACTGTGCCCAACAGAGAGGATGCAGTGAGGGAAGAGGGAGGTTTTCCTTTGAGGTCTGAGGGATGTGCTGAGTGCTGACCAGGGGCTGGCACAGAGGGAAGGATGCTTCTGTTAATTAGCACGAGATGAAAGGAAAACTTGTCTTTATTCAAAGAGCAGCTTGTTCCAGTTTCATCGCAGTCCCTCAGTTCTGAGCTTTAAAGTTTGGTGAATGTGTGAACAATAAGTTTGGGAAGATGTTTTGAAGGCAGAATGGCAGCATTGTTATGAAAATGCTGAAGGGGAGTTGTGACACTGTTTTGAAGATGAAAGTATTTTTACAATCTTAAACTGACACATTTTTAGAAGAAAAAGAAAAGAAAAATCAAGTTTTCATGGAAGACAGCTCTCAACAAGACTTTGCCCAGCCACAATCAGATGTGGCTGTCCCTGAAGGCACTTGGAGGTGCCCAGCATGGTGGGGTGGTTTTTATTGGTGTTTGTGGTGTGTGTTGGGCAGGGTGGGATCTGCACAGCCCTGATGGAGGGAGCAGTGAGTGCGTCCTGCTCTCCAGGCAGCTGATGGCCAGCAGAGCAGCAGGAGGAGGGCACAACGATGAGGAGATGTGGATGAAGCATGGACACATGCCAATCCTGTCCTTGCTCCTCCAGCCATGTCCTCACCACTTCTGACCTCACAGCACTCACTGCACTTGGAGCTGGTCTGTGAAAACAGATTTTTCATGTTTTCAACAAGCACCTGTTAATGGCTTATCCAAACATCACCCTGTCAGTGCAGAGTGAAGGGGAGGCTTGTTGCAGCATTTCTGAGAGAGAGAGGGCATGATTTATGTTTGGAATGAGATTTGAGCTACTCCAGCCTAGGCCTCAGATTTGGGCCTTGTGAGGCCTTCCAGCCTGTGACGCAGTTAGAAATTCAGAGTTTGTGACACAGTTAGAAATTCAGAGTTTGTGGCTCAGTTAGAAATTCAGAGTTTGTGGCGCAGTTAGAAACTGAGAGTTTGTGGCACAGTTAGAAATTCAGAGTTTGTGGCTCAGTTAGAAATTGTATTCAGGTGTGATGGGGAGCACTGGGCTGTCTGGGTGTGAAGCAGTACAGGTTTATAGTGTGAGGTTTAGGCCACCTTAAGACAAAGACAAACAATGTTTGCTTGCCAATGAGAGTGCCTTTGTGAACTGTAAACTACATAGAAGTGTATATAAACTGCCATCTTCTCACTAATAAAGGAGAACATTTGATTAACGATATTGGTTTGATGTGTGTTTGTCCTGTCCAGCTTTCCCGTTATCTGAGGTCCCTGGCAGCAGAGGCTGGAGCTGCCCATGCCTGGCAGCAGCTCTGGGCTGCTTCTGCCCTCAGCTGTGCCACAGGACTTGGCATTTGGTGCTATTCCAGCTCACCCAGTGGCACTGGAGAAGCTGGGCTGGAGGTGGAGGCTGGCATGGCACACTGCTGGCAGGACAGGGAAAGGCTTGGGGTGTCTGCAGCAGCTTGGGCTCTGTGCAGTGACTGGCTCCCCATCCCACGGCTGCATTTCGCCAGCTGGAGCTGCAGCCCTAGCCTAGCCCAGTCCCCCTCTTGCTGATGCTTGAGCTGAGCAGCCTCTTGGAACCATAGAATGGCCTGAGTTGGACGGGACTGAAAGATCATCTCTTGTCGGAATCTGAGCTATTGATGATCCCGAGATTGTAGAAAGTCTCTGTCTGTCAGCCCCGCTGCCAAAGCAGAAGCCATAATTGGTCTGTGCTGGTTTCCAGGTTGTTTATTCTGTTTATCTCTCACATGTTCTGCTGCCCTGCCCAGCTCTGTCCTGCAGGGCAGCGTGTGGGGCTCTGCCCTCAGTGGGATGTTACAAACATTAAATACCAGAAACTCCCTGGGCTGGATTTACAAGAACGTGCCAATATCTGTCACCTACGTTGGACAGTGTGTCCCCAGCCTGAACCAACAGAAAAATGCCAACACCACAGTGAGACATGGAGGGCATGAAGAAGGAGCAAAAGGACAAGGCACACCCAATTTCCTCCATCTTGTCCCCTTTGGACCCCTCATCTAGAATCCTAAAATTTTACTTTTGCACCCGTGCCACACTGAATTATTACTTATATCAAACAGTCAGAGCTTGTAATTCATGCTGTAAGATTGAAAACTCTTTTCTATGGACAGAGATCACAGCCAGTGTCTCTGGGGGCTCTGTCCAGGGGGGTTCCTGACCCCTGCCAGGGTCCCAGACCTGCCAGGGCAGCCAGAGGCAAGCTCTGGATTCTCACAATCTCTTTCCAATCCCCCTGCCCGTGGGTGTGGCACACCAGAAGGAGTCCAGGGTGTTCTGAACCCTCCTCCCCTTTGCCAGCTGCCTGCAGTTCCTCTGCTCAGGGCTAACAAATGGCAATACTGGTCATACACACTGACCACTTTTTCTTGTTTTTTTTTCTCTTCCATGAGCACCTGAATGCACCAGCTTGTTATGATGGTTCTTTTTTATTCCTACAAAGCTCTAATTTCCATTACAGTCCCTTGGACACCCGGGGGCCTTTGAGTGGGTACCATGTAATTAAAAGCAATCTATTGCCATGTCTGAGGGGGCTGTGTTAGCTACAGGGCCGTGAGCTGTGGTCTCCTGCAGCAGAGCTGTCAGGCAGTTCCTTCCTTAGAAAAGAGACACCAAAAATTCCTCTTCCGCCCCCAACTTTGTCTTCCTGCCAGCCCTGGATTCCAGGTTTATTTCAGGGTCTTTTCTTTTGGGCTTGGGTAGGTGCAGAGCATGTATTTTTTGCCATGTGAGTCTGACAAGCCCTTGGGGAGGATGAGTGGGTGTCTTGAAGTGTAAGGGAGAAACTTGGCAAGTGTTTCAGATCCAGGATCTCTTTGCATTTTTGGCTGCATCTCCTTTTAATCCTGCTGCTCTTAAACTTTTCTGAACCAGCAGAGTCAGTCCCAGCAGCACTGCCGTCCAGGAATACCTCTGCTCCCATTCCTGGAAGGTCAGGACACAGGGACTGCCTGGCCTGGGGCTTCTCCCAGTGGTGCCAGTCCTGGATTTCCCATGCCCAGCACTCCCAGATCTGTGGATGGGGATGGTCTTACCTCCTCTACATCATGGAGAGGGCTCCTCTGCTTGTGGACGTGGGCAGGAAGGTGCCTGGAGCTGGCTGCCACTACACTGGATGTGTGCTCCATGCTTGGGTGATTCCCAAAAGAAGATGCTTCCCTGAGCCTCCTGGGGTGATGTATTTCTTGTTGTGTCTTGTTCTGTGCTACCAGCTTGGTTCCTGGCCTTGTCTGTGGGCTTTGGGATCTGGTTTTCAGGAGGTGAAAGCAATCACTTCACTGTGCTGGAGACTGGGGGAAGGAGCTTCCCTCCGAGGTCCTTCCTGAGCTGCAGTTAAAGGAAACATCTGGGGGTGTGTGGATTAATCTGGTGCAAAATCCAGCACTTCTGGGTCATTCTGGTGTTCTCCTCTTGGCTTTGCTATTTCCTCATGAAATGGCTTTGGCAGAGTGAGCACAGTTCCTGTGCCTCTTTCTTACCCACTGTTTGCAGGAGCCTGCAGGGGCTCCCGTGGCATTACTGAGCTGCTGTGAAATTCCCATGTGGAGGTGGGAGGGAGGGACAGACCCTCTTGGCTCCCTTCCTGCCACACTGCCTGCAGGCTGGTGGTGCAGAGAGGGCTGAGGAGAGGAGATCAGGGCAAGTGCAGAGCCAGGAGTGAAAGAAGTGGGTGAATGGGCTCGACAGACCAGCATATACTGCTTCTCTGAGCTGGGGAAGCTGCTTGTGCATGCACTTCTCCATCCAGCAGCTCTTGCCATGCTCGGCAGGCAGCTGGACAGTGGGACAGTGGCATGTGGCTGTCTCTGCCCATGGCTGAGACATACTGTCCCGTGAGGAGATGGGGTTTTCTCTGTGCTTTAATGAGCTAAAAATGTTCAGTGTGATTGAAAGCTCCCCCACGTGCACCCGCATCTCCTGATCTCTGTGAGACAGTGACAGCTCCTCTAATTAGGCAGCCAAGGAGGTAACCTTAGCAACTCCACGCTGCTGCTGGGGACCAGCTCAGACACCCCTGGAGATGCTGTGGCTGTTCAGCTGGGCTCTCACAGGACAGGAGAGCTGGGGATGCCTGCACACCGTCCTCCCTCCCCATGGCTGCTGGTGCCTGCCATGGAGAGCAGGAGCTGGCACAGGTGGTGGCACTGATGTCCCTTCACTGCTTGCTCTGCTCTTGTTGAGGCACAGGCTGGGCATTCTACCTGCCACAGCTCTGGGGAGAGGTGCTGGGAGGGAACTGGTGCAAAATAAGGTGCTGAGCCTACTGCTGCACTGTTGTAACCTGTGCTGCAGGGACTGGGGTCTTGCACTGCATCAGGAGCAGCTCTGGACCTGCAGGGAGCAGGAACCTGCCCTCCAGGAGCACAGTGGGGGCCATGCTCTTGGATAAGTCCCTCTCCTTAGTTTGCAGGTGGAGGGAGCTGGTGGCATGACATCAGAGCAGTGCTGGGGCTTGGAGGGTGCTTGTGTCCTGGCAACTGAGAGCATGGCTGTGCCACCTCATCCCTGTCCCTCTGTAGCATCCCCATCCCTCATCCTCCTCCCCATCCCTCATCCTCCTCCCCATCCCTCATCCTCCTCCCCGTCCCTCACCCTCCCCATTGCACCTGACTGCAGCTGCAGCACCAAGCCCTCCCTTAAAACCAGAACACTCCTCTTGCCCCGTGGGCTCTGCAAGGGGCCTTGGCTACTCCAAACGGTGCTCAGAAATACTTTTTTATAGCAGCTGGGAGTGAGCCAGGGCAAAAATGAGCTGAGGCCGCTGAAGGGAGATAAGCTGAGACGTAAACTGTGATTTTCTGCCCTGTGAGCCCTATGCATGGATTTCATCTTTTAATGGAAGTGCAGTAAATAAAAGCCATTTTCACAATAAGCAGAGCAACAGGTCATAAGCGTCTGAGCCACTGAAATTGATAGAAGCGAGCTAAGCGTAACAAATCTCCCAAAATTGCACCGACTCCACTTGTATCTAGTCCCTTCCTGCATCTCACCAATTATAGCAAACGGCAATTATTTCTGAGCCAGAGCTTTCTCTGAATAAAACCTCAGTCCAACTGTAGATGCTTTATCTTCTTTTCAAATAGATTTGTACCAGAGGAAAAAGCCCCAGTGGGGAGAAATCCCATTTGAAGGGGTTTTCCCCTAGCAGTGTTTGCACAGACAGTGGATGCTGGACATGCATGGAGGTGTAAATTTGACCAATCCATAGTTTGCTGGCTCTGGCTGAGAGGGGGATTTGGGGATATGTCAGGCACGTTCCCTTTTGGCTGTGTCTCTGTTAGGATGAAATGTGGGCTGGGGATGTGCTGCCATCAGGAACTGATGTGCTCACCCCTGGGGTGCTCCTGTGGAGCATTGATTTTTCTCCCTCTTTCAGTCAGATCCAGTGACTGTTCCCAGTCTCTGCCCCAGGGCTCTGTTCTGGTGCCCAGCGATGCTTCTGGGGTGTAAATCAGAGTCTGAGTCCCCTCTCAGACTAAATGCAAAGGCTTTTGTCCCTTATAACCTCTGTGCTTTTTTTAGAAGCCTTTCTGCTGCAGAGCCTTGGGGATGCACCTGCAGCAAGGACAGTGCAGGGGGGGGAATTTCCTTGTCTCTGCACCAGTTTGTCCCACTTGAAGGGGTTATTTAGGAATTTATTTGCCTTTATTTGCAAGTGCTTGTAAAGAGATTTTATACATAGAGATGTGGCAGTGCTGGCTTTACCTGCTCAGTCTCCAGTGCACAGTTAAAAGCCAGAACTTTTTGTCTCTGGGTGTTTGAGCAGGACATCCCTTGTGCTGTACAGACCATGGGGGCCACCAGGGAGTTGTGGAGGTGGTCCTTGGCATGTATTTGGTCACTCCTTGACCAAATGGCTGTGCTGGGGCATCAAACATCTCAGGCCCCATGTTTTCATGTAGGTAGGCTGGAAGTGCCTTGCTTGGGATTTGCTGGAAGCGTGTTCTTGCTGTCAAACACTGCTAGAGATGCTGATGAAGAAATGTCACAGGGTAGTGGGTGTAGGAAGCTCAAGTGGTTTTCTGATTGCTGTCATTAGTACTCGAAGATGGACATGTTGTTTCTGGATTTCTCCAGAAGTTGCAGCTGAACAGCTTCTCCATAGGTGAGCAGAGGCTGCCAGTGTCTGGATGCCTGGAAAAATGGCAAGGTCTGAAATTGCCCAAGTATGGCAGCAGCTCTGTCACAGAGAGCAGGCACAGCTTTCCCAGGCATTGTCCTGGGGAAGGCTGGGAGAAGATCAGAGGAAAGGATGAGAAACAATTCTTATCTCCACTTGCTGCACCTGCTGTTGTGCACATGTGGAATGTGCCATGGAGATTTGTGTACCAAAGGGTGATTTCTTAATTGGACACTGGATGGTGTTGGGATGGATTGAGCAATTAGGTCAAAGTTGGATCAGACTGGCTGTGAGGGTTACTGAGTTTCTCAATAAGTATGGTATAATATAGTATAGGATGAGATGATAAAACAATTGATCAGCTTTCTGCAATCAGTGTCAGTGCTAATTATTCCCCAGCTGGGGGCCTGCAGTGACACCCAAGGACTGATTTGTGTTTTGTCGTGCTGTCAGTGGAGTGCCTCAGGTATTCTGCAGTGCCTGGGAGCCTGTGGGTTGGGACAGGGAGGTGCAGTTCCTGTATGGCCCTAGAGCCACCTCTCAGGACATCTCTCTCACCGAGTGTTGCTCAATGGTGCATCCTCCCCTGTCATGGGGGAGCAGGGTTTGAGTGATTCACTCTGTGTTAGTCTTTTGTGAGCAAAACTGCTGGTTATTATTCTATAATTTTTACCTGAGACTTGGGAATTACATTCCCCATCTCCCTTGGAGGGTTGTTAATGAAAAGCACTGAACCAGCTTGTCTTGATTTTAATTTGTCTGAGCTGCCAGCCCCCTCCAAACACCTCCCAAAATACATCATGGAATTCCAGAATGATTTGAGTTGTAGAGGACCTTAAAGCTCATCCCATTCCATCCCCTGCCATGGCAGGGACACCTCCCACTGTCCCAGGCTGCTCCCAGCCCTGTCCAGCCTGGCCTTGGGCACTGCCAGGGATCCAGGGGTAGCCACAGCTTCTCTGTGCCAATGCCTCACTGCCCTCATAGGGAAAAATTTCGTCCTAATATCCAATCTAACCCTGCCCTCTGTCAGTTTGAAGCCATTCCCTCTTGTCCAGGGCTCTTGATACATCCCACCACAGGGATGCAGCCTCATCATCCACCTTCAGAGCCTCCTTTATTGGCAGTATGGGAGGTAAATGAAATAAAACACAGGCTCAGCATGGTTATTCAGTACATCCCCCTTCCCCTGGAGCGTGGTTCTGCAGGCAGAACATGTTCATTTACTCGCCTAAACAAAATTTCATCGTCCACCCCCCGTGGTGTGTAATGAATCCAGCCGGAGACGCTCGGCCCCTGTAGCCACAGCAAACCCAAGCTCCTCAAGATGCTGCACAAACTGTGACTTGCTCTCTGCATCTTGCAGTGTTCCCATAGAGCAGGTGTCCCCCACAAACCTCTTAACAATTTGGGAAGCGCTGTCTTTGTTTCCTTTTGCCTTACCAGCTGTAATCCCTGCCTGCTGCTGCCCCTTCCTGGGTAGCTGTTTATTTTCCTTAATCTTTTATGAAGTACTTTTATCATAAGCTCTCTGAAAATCTGCTGAAATGAGACCCTCCAAATCACCTTCATTTATTTTAAAGGCTTGCTTTTGCTGATAATACTGCCAGGTTGCTTAGCACACCTCTTTTCCACCCTCCCTTAAAGAAGTTCTCTTGACCTTGCTCAGATTCCACTTTGCTTCATTCTACACTGGCTGACCCCTAATTAGACTCTGAGTGAAGTTCTTGGGCTCCTGCAGTTTGGTATTTAGTTCTTTGGTCCTGCAGCCATGGCCTGCTGCTTTTTTACAAACAAAATAACAATAATAAAAAAATAATGCTGCAGCTGTTTCACTATTTACCCAGCTCCTAGGAAAAGCATCCAGGGCTTGGCAGATACTGCAGGGATTGTGTTAGAGTTTGATACAACTCTGCACCTGAGCTAAGAAGCCTTTTCAGATGTGTAGGAGTGAAATTAGCTTGGCAGGCAGGATGCACAAGTTTGGCTAAGTACATATAATCCTAGAATGGTTTGAGATGGAAGGGACTTTAAAGCTTACCTCATTTCAACCCTGTGCCATCAACAGGGACACCTTCCACTATCCCAGGTTGCTCCAAACCCCATCCAACCTTGCCTGGAATTCCCAACACATGAATTTTTGGTAATTCATGCCTCATTTGATTAGGAGGGGCTTTTTTCCAGGAGATGCTGACCCCTGAAGGCAGGCAGAGACGTTTGCCCACAGACAGCAGCCTTGGGCCACTCCTCCTGTGCACAGGGAGGCTGCAGCATAGCCCAGCACTGCTGTAGGGAATTATTATTTTCTTTGCTGGCTGGGAAAAGTTGCCCATTCTCAAGGCACATGCCTGTGGCCTTTTACCTGGTGTGAAAGCTTGGGGAAAAATCACCCTGCTTGAGCAGCTTTCTGTATTTGGGAAAATCAGGCTGTTCAGAGCAAAGCCCTCACTTTGCAGGCTCAGGCAGAGTTGTACCCAGCTGCTGGAAGCTGAAATTAGATAAATTCAGGTGGAAAATGGAGCTCCAATCCCCAGATGAAATCAGGAGGACGCTGTGGGGTGGGAGGCTGTGCTGTGGGATTGCTGTGATGGATCCTGTATTTAGGAACAGCTGGATCCTGGAAGTGCTGCTCAGCTGGCAGCTCCCTCCCAGGCTCAGAATGCTGGGAGTCTTCAGCAGGCTGGGATATTGCTATTTTTTAATGCTTTCTACAAATCAATCCAGGTTCTTCCTGGGCTTCCCAAGAAGGGTGGGATGCAGGAGGGCTGTCTCTGAATGGAAACATCCATCCTCCCCTACATTCCTCCTCCTTCTCCCCATCCTCTCACTCCTCTCTGCGAGGTTAAATGCCACAGCAGAGAAGGAAATTGAGTTTCAGTCTCTGTGCTCCCAAAGGCTGCTCTCAGCTAGGGAAATGCATCATCCCTCTGGGCTCTCCTGCTAATCCCTCCTGGGGATTGCTTGGTGCCTGGGAGGCAGTGACACACTGGGGTTTGCAGCTGGAGCTCCTGGAGTCCTCAGGTCAATGGGATACTGGTCCCATTATGCACTTGTAATGGAGAGGAGATCTCTAAAAGCAAGGATTTATTCACTGTGTCTGGCCTGGCAGGGGTGATTTGGGATTGCAAGGAGTAAGTAATCAGATTTCCATTTTCCGAGGGCAATGCCAAGTAAAAATGTATGAGTCTATTTCCTCTTTTTTATTATTGTTTAGAAATAACAAATCCTTGTGCCCTGCACACAGGGTGGGCTCTACATTAAAAATGGAGGTTAAAGACCCGGAGCAGAGCTACAGAATCCTTGTCAGAAAGAATCCAAGACATTTTGCTTGGGAATACCAGGGTGGAAGAACTACTGATCCCAAGATGGGCTTGCAGAGAAGGGAAAATCGTGTTGTCCCACCTCCTCCCACCCCCAGTCTCCTTTGCTGTGGCACTCAGGGAATTATTCTGCTCTGATCATACAGGTTGCCATCAGCTGATGGGGGACTTTGTCTCCTGCAGCCATTTGGCAGTGAGTGGTGCTTCAAAGAAAGATGCTTCATAGCTCTCAGCTTTCAGAAGGTGGAGGGAAATTGAGCCCATGCTGCCCATCAGTGTGTGTGTATATGTACACATATATATGTGTGTGTATATAAAAAAACATATTTAGGCATGTTGGCTGATACATTAAAAATAATTTTTATTGGTTCCACAAATTGCTGGCAATATTGCTGTAGCTGCATTACAGCCTCAATTTTCACTTGATTGCCACCACATAATTTTTAAGCAAATAACCAAAGCATTCTAACTTAAATATTGTCACAGTATCCTTTTAATAGGCAAATGAGGTAATTATAATCTCCTTGGATAATAGGATAGCTTCTACCTACCAACATGCATATAATGCATTCTTCTGATTTCAGGACGATTGAGAGAGCTGCATTTCCTTTAGTGGTAGCTCTGCAAAGCTAGAAAAACCCTTCAGGATGAATGGGGAGAATCCTAGAATTATACAATATCCTTGGTTGGACAGGACCTAGTGGGTTCAGAGTGTCCTGGCCCTGTCCAGACACCCCAACAATCCCACCCTGTGCCTGGGAGCATTGTCCCAATGCTCCTGGAGCTCTGGCAGCCTTGGTGCTGTGCCCATTCCCTGGGGAGCCTGGCAGTGCCTGAACACCCTCTGGGGGAGGAATCATTTCCTAACATCCAGTCTAAACCCCCTTGACACAGTTTCACAGTTCCCTTGGGTCACTAAAGAGCTCAGGGCTGCTGTGGCATCTCCTGGCCTTCTCCAGCTCTCTGCCTTTGCAGTGCCCAAAGGAGCTGGACATGTGTCCTGGTGCCGGAGCTCACCCTGGGTCGGGGGTGGCTCCGTGTGCTGGAAAAGTCTCTCCTCCAGCCCGAGCTTCCAAAGAAAGGCTCAGCAGTCTCTGTTGTTTGGTCTCAAGGCAGTTTATTGCAAGTTATCTAAAAGATTTTCTTCTGGGGCTGCTGTGGTTTGCTCAGAGCTCAGGCAGAGGCACACACACACCCTGACATCCTCTCTGACCCCGACTGCTTCTTCTCTCCCCGCCAGGGCTGCTGCTGTCTTTTATATGGTACATTACGTGTTACATGGTTACAGTTTTTCCCAATGCCTATTACCTATATTAAATGGTGCTTTTCTATCTTTTATATGTACATTACATGTTCCATGTTTACAGTTTTTCCCCAGTGCCTATTACCTATATTAAATGGTGCTTTTCTACTCTAAACCAATCTGTGAGTGCCAACATCACCAAGAACATGGAGGTAAGGAAGAAGAAAGAGGGAGGACAGGGCAGGCCCAAATCCCAAATCCATCTTAAAACCTCTGACCCCCATGTACAAAACCAAAACCCCCTGTACAGCACTCAAAAATTCTTCCCTCTACTTTGTGACTACTTCTACTCTAATATCTAAACTTTTGTGACTTCTTGTTCTTCCTGCAAGGTTGGTAAATCATTCCATGGTTCAAACCCAAAATCACAGCTGTTCCCAGCTGCCTGCCGGGGTCTCAAATGCCTCAAACCAGGGCCTGGAACCTCCAAAAATGTCTGAGGGACATTTTGAGTTCTGACATCCTGGTGCTGGAGTTAATAGGGGTTGCTTTTGTCTGGGAATAATTTGTCCAACCCTAACCCTAATGTGCACAGTGGCGGCTGGTTTGGGATTAGTGTCTGAGTGGAGCTTGTGGCAAAGAAAGAGTTTCTGTCTTCTTAAAGAGAACTTTGATCTCTTGCAGCCCCCAGACCTGAAACATTTTCCAAGTGGCTCCCCAGCTCTGCATGTTGAATTTTGGGCTTGAACAACAGTGTTCAGATCCAGCTGCTGGGGGCTGCAGGGAGCTGGTGCTGGGCACAGGCAGAGGTTGTCCTTGTCACTGGCTTTGGTGCCCACTAGCTGGCTGCTCCTGCTTTGTCACCTTCCCCTGGAATGCTCCCTGTGAATATTCCCTCCCTGTGAAGAGTGGGGGTACAGGCAAGGGCAGAGGCCAGGGGGAGGTTTGGTTCTCACTTGTCTGTGCCAAAGTTTTATTGGCCTGGTCTGCAGTGTGCAGCAAGGTGTTAGAAATGGTTTATGGCACTTGGATCTGGAATTGGTGGAGGGAAAGCTGGCAGCTCTGAGGCTATTCCTTCTGATTTCCAAGTGAAAGGATGGGTGCTGGGCAGGGAGCTGTTTCCAGTGGTCTGCACGGGGAGGCTGGGCTGGAATTTTGCCCATTGCCTGCATCCAGGGGCAGGAATTGGGACGCAGAATGTGCCTGTGAGCATGATGACTGGCCTCCTTCACTCTGGCAGCACAGGGGTGTTAAAAATGAAAATTTGTCCGGCCAAATTAAAAAGGAAATAAAAATAATTTTATATATGTTTAAAATCTATCTCGCCAGCCACAAGGAAAAAAGGCAGTGCTGAGCCCGGGATCAGCGCTGGGTGAGTGACAGAGGATGCCCCACAGCAGAGGTTCCTCTGGACACCCACACCACCCCCTTTGGACCCTGCAGTTCTTAAAGGAAATTTTCCGCCCTGGGGTGAGGATTTCAGCCATCCGCCCATTCTTTCCATTCAGAGTTCCCCATATTCATAAAGTTCTTTTCTCTAGGCCGAGTCCAAACAATCAAAGTCCAGGTGTGGACGAACTTGCTGATGAAGTTACAGGAACTGTGGCTTTCAGCTATATCAGCCCGGAGGCCTCCAGAGATTTCTATCTGAGTTGTTACTGGGATGATCAGCTCCCAGTATCCTCCCAGTATCATCCCAGTATCCCAGTATCATCCCAGTATGGGTTCCTGGAGCAGCCCATCTCTGGGCCAGCCACATGTATTAGATTGTAGATGTGACATTGTTTGGCTTAGGTGGAACCTAAATATGGGGGGGGGGGGGGGTGGATGCAGCCAACTGGCATGTGTTTTTACATTAAACTAAACCTTTTATATAGTGAATCATATTTAATATAACAATATTCCAGAGGCGCAAATTATAACCATTTATATCAGGGGGATGTGGTGCACGCAGGGCAGCTCACAGGAACCAGTGATGACAAAAGCTTCACCCCAGATTCATCCCCTTCACCATCCCCTACTCCTTCAGTCACGGTCTGGGGGCTCCCTGGGCATCCAGCGTTCTCCAGAGCAGCGTTTCATGAACCAGCATCTCCTCTGTCCCCGCTGTGTCCCCGGGTGTAGGGAGCGCTGGACTGTTCCAGGACGGTTTGGGTGAATGGAGATGAGAGATCTCTGAAGGCTGCTCTAGGGATATCAGGTTTATTAGGGATGCAGAAAAGTCCTGCATGGAGCTGCCAGACGCAGCACGGGGCAAGGCCTGAGGGGATGGGGAAGGGGAGAGACAGGAGGATGCTCTAGGAAGGGGTGGAGGTCTTAAGAGGGGGAAGATCCAAGAGAGGGGAAGTTCCAAGAGACCGTCCGGCCCCTCGGAGCCCCTTTTCAGGGGGCTTCAAGGTGGGCTGGAACAAGGCTTGTGCCAATGGGGTTACAGGCACTTGATGTTTTAGGGGAGGGTTACAGGTGCAGGGTGAACCGTACATTTTGGGGGGTGAGATGGAGCAGTCTACTTGAGCCCTGGACCCATCCGTAGGCAAGGGCATTGTCCGGCTAGCAGAGAGGACTGTTCTCATACTGGCTGAATTATTTATAAATAATTATATTTATCTATCCTCTCCAACACCCAGGCTGCCAGGGATGGAGCTGCTGGGAGGGAAACCAGGGCTGCCAATGACCCTGGCTGCTGTACCTCAGCCATCACCTGAACGATGCTTTCCTGCTTTCCCCGCCCTGCCTCCGGTGATTGTAGCCGGGAGAACGCCTTGATTGCCGACAGCTTCTCAGGAGTTGCGGCACAATTGAATCAGTTCCCTTTCAGTGCGTAGAAGCCCTTCAAATTGTAATCACGGGCCATTCTGCAGCTCCGCATTGTGTTCCGCAGCCAGCTGCGAGCCAGCCTCTCCTCCTCCTGCTTCTCCTCCTCTTCCCTGAGCCCCCCGGGCTGTGCTGGCAGCGATCCCCTCGCTCTCACCCCTGTCAGGGAGTGGGAGTTTGCATGGTCTGTGCAATTAAGGCTTGGGATGGCATGGAAAAGCCTGTGGGAGCAGCTGAGGTGACAGCCAGTGTCATGGGGGACAGAGGCTGCAGGTTTGTGTACCTGCATCCCTCTCTGATGTGGAAGGAAGTGGGGAAAGTCCTGGCTGGGAGCAAAATGAGTTTTTATTTTGAGGCTCCTGCCCTACCTGCTGTGCCCCTGGAAGCAAAGGGATGTAGCACTCAGAGCTGTAATCCTGGCTTTGAGGTGAGCCCTCTCCGAGGAGAAATGTACTTTTTTGGGAGAAACTCCAGCCATGAGCAGAGAGCAACCACGTCCCTCTGTCCAGCCTGTGGGACTGGGTAAAAGCCAGGAGACAAAGCAGAAACAGCCTCTGCTGTCTTTGGAGCGAAACCATCTGCATCTGTCCCTGCTGCTGTGGTGGATGTCCCTGGGCTGAATTGGTGGCCCTGGGGCCAGGAGTGTTCCCTTGAGGGGAGGCTGTGCCAGTGCCGCTGGTGCCTCCCTCCTGGTGCCATGCAGCTCTTTTATCACCCATTTATCAAGCATTGCTATGTCATTGGCTGGTTTTCTGCTGCTCTTGCTCTTCTTTCTCTTCCCCTGACCCTTCACTTTCTTTGTGCTTCATCATTTTTTATTTCCTTGCCTTTCCTTTTGTTCCCCATCACCCCCTCGGTGTCTTTCTGCTCCCTTCTGAAGCTTCCCAGGTGCTTTTGTCCCACAGGGCTGTGTCTGTGCTGATGGCAGCAGGACCAGGAGGTGCCTGGCCTGCCCCTCTATTCCCATTCCACGTGGGCAGGTGAGGGAATGCTGCCTGCTGCCTGCCCAGAGCCAGCAAACGCAGCAGAGGGTCAATGGAAAATTGAGTGTGGAGAGAATTAGGGCAGCAAGGCAGAATAATAAAACTTATTGCCATTGAAACTGCGCCAGGAGAAGCTATAAAGGGAGGGCTGGGTGCCAGCTCTAGGGAAAAAGATATGATGCAGAGTGACCCAGAGCTCATCTGTCTGGAAATTAGGATGGGGCTGGGATGAGCTTCTGGGCATGGGGACAGCAGGGAGGTGACGCTGGTTGTGGCAGAGCCCTGGAACCACCTCCCTTTGAGACCCTCACTCCTCTCCCCACAGTCCTCAGTGTTCACTGGTGGGGCTTGCTGGTCTGGATTTGGTCTGGCTGCTGTCAGGTGTTGTTGCTCTGTTCCTTCCCTGAAGGGCTGGAGAGGTAAATCTGAAAGGTAAATACGTATTTAGTGGGAAAGAAGAGCTTGGGGAAAGGAGACAGATCCTGTCCTTCTGTTTGTTCTCACATCTCATACTTTCTGCAAGAGGAAAACCTGAAATTTGTTAAATTAAAAGGCCTGAAGTCCCCAGAGTGCAGCATGCTGGGGGAATGACTGTCCTGGCCTGTAATGGTGTGAATTTGCTTGTCCCCATTCAGGAGCACAGCCCAGGCACAGGCTCAGCTTTCAGCACCGCCACTGCTGGGGCTTCAGGTCGCTGCTCTGCTGAAACAGATCTGACAGTCTCGTTTGCTTTGTTTGGATTTTTTGTTTTCATCTTTTTTTTTTTTTTTTTTTCATGTTGGGAAGAGGAACTCTCTCAAGGTGGCAGTCAATTAAAAATAACAAAACTCCAAACCTGGCTGCTGTGATCCATCACTCTCCCTTCACTAAGCCCCATCGGTTCCCTCTGAATGCAGAAGAGATGTTAGCAATGTTAACAACATCGTTATCACAGAAGGAGTCTTTAAGGCAGCCTGGTTTGTCTCCAAGGCTTTCAAACTTTCTTTTGTCCCAAGAAGTCAAAGTGAATTGTAGGCAGCCAGCTAGAACTGTCCCAGGGGGATCCTTTCCCGGCAGATAAGCAGGGGGTTTGTTCCTTATTGAGGTCTCCAGCATTCCTGAGTGCTCTGATTATGCTGCTGTCACCACAGATGGGATGTGCTGGGAAAGGGCGAGGGAAGCAGAGGCATCGCTGGGTGCATCCCACAGCATCCTTCTCCACACCCTACAGCCTTCATGGGAGCATCCATGGGGACCCTTTGCCACAGGAGCTCCAGTTTTACCCATGGGCTCCTAGGGAGGAGCTGGGTATTCCCAGCAGGATGGCCAAGACCTTGGTTAGCCCTGTCCCGGAGCTGGGGGAACGACCAACTTCCCTCCCATGCCAAAGATGGCAAACAAATGGCCCTGGCTCCAGCTTAAAGATTGTGTCCTCACATCAGCTGGGGCACAGCAGCTCATACATTCTCATTTCCCTAAATGAAGGATGCACTCAAGCAATTGAAAACAACTTCTGGGACAATCTGGTTCCATTATGTCTAATGGCAGTGGGTGCACGTGGTGCGTGCTGATATCTTAGAGAAACAAAGAGGGATTTTCCCATTATTCAGAGAATGGATGAGACGTGAAATGAACTCCTCAGAGGCGTTTCAGTTTGTCACAATAGAGCAAAGTGAGTCACGTTTGGAGGATTCAGGAACAAAATGTGTGCGGTTTCTTGTACTCTCCTGTTTGTGTGCTCCCTCCCTCTTCTGTCCCACTCCTCCCTTCTGCTGTTAAAATTCGGCAGCACAAACCCAAACTCAAGGCACACTTGCTGCACTTGTTGAGTCATCAGTGGAAGTGAGATCCTGGAATCTCACAATCCTTCAGTGGGGCTGCAGGAGCTGATCTTACCAGCCCAGGCATCAGCAGATGCTCCTAAGGTGGGGTTCCATTTGTCACTTTGTTTGTGAGCCCAGAGGAGGCATCACCTTATGTCTTAAAAGCTGTGACCATGAGGAGCAGCTAATTAAAGGCAGAACATCTCAGCTCTTCTGGATGTTGTCATTGGAGCGCTAAAAAATGACCAAACATCCTGTGAACTGGAATAATTAATCTCATATTGATAAGTAAACTAATGGATTAAATGGGCTGTGGGATGTTGTATTTGCAACCCTGGGGTTTCTTGATGTTTCACAGCCAGAGAGGAGCATCCAAAACTTTTCTCACAGCTTTCCCTTCAGAAAATATAATTTCACTGGGAAAAGGGAGGGAGCATGGGGGAAACACTTAATTTGTACCCTCCAGTTGGCTGAATTAGAATTTAAACTGCCATTTTGCTTTGACATAGTGTTTTTCATGGCTGAATTGCAGGAGGTTTAGGATTCTGCTGGGCACGTGCCCTTCCTCCAGCTGTGCTCCATGGTGCAGCAGGGATGGGGAGGCAGGTTTGCCATCAGCAGAGGCCCAGGCAAGGTGAGTAGCACTAGCTCAGGAGCAATGCCTGCCTGAACCCCACTGCTGCTGTGGCTCTGAAAGGTTTCCAGAAGACAAAATGTGCTTCCCAGAAGGTCTGTCCCAGCTCAGGCACGGGTGGTACCAGGGACCTTGTGCCAGACCCAGCAGTACTGTCAGGGCAGTGAGCTGCCTCACCTAGATCAGCACTAGCAGGACGTTCCTGATTTTGGGTTATTTATGCTTTCCAAGTGGAGTTTTTTCCCAAAGCCAGGCAGGGAGCTGGTGTAGGGCTGGTGATGCAGAGGCTGGTGTGGGCAGCAGCTCTCCTTGGCCAGATTATGCACATTTTGGAAGGGCAGCACGAAATATTGCAGTTTGTCTCTCCTAAGCAGTGTGTCATTTAATTTTCTCCTGTGGAAATGCTATCCAAAACCAAATCCTTTATGGGAAAAACTTAATTAGAAAGCCTTGGACATAAATCTGTTTGTGCCCCCCATCCCACCCTGGCCACAGAGACCCCTGAAAGCGAGGAGGGAAGAGCTTCTCTTGCTGCACTTTCCTCTGGAGTGCTTTCTGCTTCTTGTTGAGCTCCTCTTTGCTGCACCTGGGTTGCTGATTAGAGAATTGCCTTGAAAGGCATCTTGAAACTCTTAAAGAACTGTTTCCCGACTTAACAAATCAATGCATTAAAATCTATAAATATTTAATCACTGTTTGCCCTCCAGTGAGGCTGGCATGGTGCCTCTTCCCCACCCCCAGCTCTCCCCTCCACTGTTAAGACCCTTCCCTGCAATGCCCAAATAATCCATTTATTAATGACCACTGCATGACCATTCCTGTTCTTCACTGCCAGCACGAGGTCTGTGGAAGGAACAGCCCAAAAAACTGGGCAAAAACTTGGGCAGGCCTGGGAAAAGCCTGGCCTGCCCAATTGTCCACCTCTTTCTTTGCAAGCCATGGTCCTGAACTGCAAAACAAAAAACAATCCCTGAGCAAACTCTAAAATTATTTAGAACAGAGACACCAATAATGTAGTTTGTGAAAGGGGTTCTTCATCACTCTGAACATTTTTTAATTTTATCTTTTTTTTTTTTTCTCTGCTGCAATTAAATTCAAGGTCTTGTATCATCCGCTGTCATCATTCCCAGGAAAAAAGCTCTGGATGTGACAGCAAGAGTGTGCTGGGAGGAGGGGAGCAGGCTGCACCTAGAGATGGGGAGCAGCCTGTGCTGGGTGCTGTGGCTGGACCCCTGGGAGCTGGGAGGGCTGCAGGGGCACTCTGGGGTGAGCTGGGATGCCCACGGGGAGCAGGGATGTCCAGAGGGAGCAGGGGTGCCCATGGGAAGCAGGGATGCCCACAGGGAGCAGGGATGCTGGCACGGTGCTCTGTGGGCACAGTGAGCCCAGTTTCCCAGCAGAGCTGGTGAGGCTGACATTCCCAGTGCCCACACGAGCTGGGGTTTTGCTGCACAGAACTCTTTGTGGGAGGGGAACCAGGGTGAGTTTCACAGGAAAAAAAACCCCCACAAACATTCAGGGGAAAGCTGCTGGTGAGCTGTGTAGCAGAGGAGCAGAACCTCCCATCCTGAGCTGCAGCTCTGCCTCTCCAGCTCACCAGCCCCATGGCTCTGTGCCAGGCTACTGCTGCCTGCAGCATTTGTGTTTTCCCTGTTGTGGGAATCCAGAGCTTCCCTCTGGCTGCCCTGGCAGGTCTGGGACCCTGGCAGGGGTCAGGAACCCCCCTGGACAGAGCCCCCAGAGACACTGGCTGTCATCTCTGGCCATGGAAAAGAGTTTTCAGTCTTACAGGATCAATTACCATCTCTGAGTGTTTGATATAAGTAATAATTAAGTGTGGCATGGGTGCAAAAGTAAAATTTTAGGATTCTAGATTAGGGGTGCAAAGGGGACAAGATGGAGGAAATTGGGTGTGCCTTGTCCTTTTTCTCCTTCTTCATGCCCTCCATGTTTCACTGTGGTGTTGGCATTTTTCTGTTGGTTCAGGCTGGGGACACACTGTCCAACGTAGGTGACAGATATTGGCACGTTCTTGTAAATCCAGCCCAGGGAGTTTCTGGTATTTAATGTTTGTAACATCCCACTGAGGGCAGAGCCCCACACGCTGCCCTGCAGGACAGAGCTGGGCAGGGCAGCAGAACATGTGAGAGATAAACAGAATAACAACCTGGAAACCAGCACAGACCAATTATGGCTTCTGCTTTGGCAGGGGGGGACAGAAAGACAGAGACTTTCTACAATCTCAGAATCATCAACACCTCAGATTCCAACACCCTGTGACTTATTTGGAATATTTATGGGGCTGTTGGCCTCAGGAATGGGAACAGGCAGGCACTGGAGCAGCTCTGTGGGGCTGTTTTTGGGAAATCTGGTTCTCAGTGCCTAGCAGTTCATTATCCTTTGCCCATCTCCAGATGTTTGGCTGTCTTTCCCTCTTCTCCTGAAAATAATTCCTGAAAAATCCTGAAAAAAATAATTCTCCTCTTCTCGAAGATGACCAAGCGAAGGCTTAAAAAGGGCAGGAATGAGTGGCTTGGTGCTGGTCCTTCTCCAGGCTCTTCCCTGAAGGTGCTTCCAGGCCTGTGGGGTAGTGCAGGGAGAGCCCTGTGGGTACCAGGGGTGGATGTTGTGTTTGTCTGTGCTTGTCTGCTGGAAATTTGACATTTCCAGTGATGGGGGCTGGCTTTTCTGCATGTCTGGGGAAGGTGTGTGTCCCAAGGCTCAGGGCTGGATGCCTGTTAGTGCTGGCTCCAGCAGAGGCAGGAGGATGCCTTCCCCTGTAGGAACCTCAGCTGGTTGTCCCTTTGTCCTGGACTGTGAGTGTTTCCATCTGGAATCTGCTTTGTTTTTCTTCTGAAAGTGACATTGAGTGTGACAAGTGTGTGAGACTGAATTATTCCCTTTTGGGGGCTTTTGTGGAGCCCTCCAGCCTTCAAGGAGCCTGGGGAAGCTGGAAGCAATGTCAGGAGCTATCCCATTTTGGAAACAATGATTTCTCCCTCTTCCCTTCCTTGAAATGGGAAGGAAATTCCAAAAAATCTCATCGTGACAAGTCTGACAGTTCTGTTTCCATTTGCTCAAAAATTACCTTTCAAATATAGTTCAGTTCTCTCCAGCAGATCTGTCAGAGGAGTTCTTGCAGGACAGATGAGGAAGAGAGAAAGTACTAGAGCAGCATCCATCCCTGCTATCTCTAAGGGAGCTAAATGTGGCACATTTCAGCTCTGGGTACCTGTGCTGTGCTCTCTCCTTCTGCAGCACCAATCCCAAAGGGAGACAGTGTTCTGAGTATTATAATTTGATGATAATAATTCAGCATTTACAGAATCTTCTATCTCTGAATAACAAAGCGTGTCAGGGAAGAAATGTTATCCCTGGTGACAGGTGGGGGGGTGAGAGGTGAAGCTGGGGGAGTTGAGCTGAAGATCTGGAAGGGAAATTTGGGGCTTCTGCCTTGTGACCTGGAGGGTTTTACATTCCTGATGTCCCCGCTGTCCCCCAGCTGTGTTGCAGGGAATGTCACCAGAGGATGCTGATGGCAGGAGGATCAGCATGGCTTTGGCTCAGGGATTGCTGCGTTTGCAGCCCATCTTCGTGGTGGGCTCTGCTGAAGATGAAGATGCCAGCTGGGAGAGAGGGGTATCCCAGTGCTTTGCAAATGATGAACACAATTTTTTGTTTGAAAAGCAAACAGATGCAATCCTCCAGGAAGAATCCTGGTGGTCCTGATGACATAAGGAATGGCAGAGCTTCTGAGGGCAGGTGGCTTTGTGGTGCTGCCCTTGAAGCCGTGTCAGGCATCTGTATGAAAGCCATGTTGGACTGATCATTATCCCTAATTGTTCAAACTCCTCCTTGGCCGCATGACTTCACTTCTGAAATGACCCAGTGAGAGGGTGGGGGGGAGAATAGAAGGGGGGTCTGCAGCAGTGAGTCAAAACCAGGGATTAGAACAGAAATTGTCTTATAATTAAAGTTATGGAGCCGCTGCAGTGTAATTACTAATGGGGATCAGTGAGGCGCAGATGAGGAAATGTGGATTTACCTGGCTGTGCTGAGCAGGCAGCACGGTGCTGTTTGGGAGGGTGGCTGGGGGTGGGTGTGAGGGACGAGCAGGATGACAGGAAAGGGACAAGGGAGACATCCTGTGCTGCTGCAGCTCCTGGAGGTGTTTCAGGCTGGAGGCAGGGGAGGGCACACTCTCTGACCATGTCTGTGTGTGCACTCAGGGGCACTGAAGCACCTTGCAGTCCCTGCTGCCAAAATCATGTGTTTTCTTCCAAGAGCAGCCAACCTGGTGTTTGTGTGGAAGGAACATTTTATTTGGTGTGTGTTGGCCTCTCCTGCTTCATTTCATGCTCAGTGCTCGGAGATCAAGGGCTGTTCCTTCCCCAGACCTTTATTAACTGCTTCTGGGTTACTGGAACTGGTTGGTTAGCCCAGGGATGTGTATTTTTCTCAGTCCAATGCTCATGTCTGTTTTCTTGCATTCCTCTGCCCCTTCCAAGCACATGCCGCCTAGTTTTTATTTATTAATATTAGCCATATATTGTTTTGGGGAGGGTTCTCACTGGTGACACAGTTAGAGCTACATGTCCACGAGCACTCAGGAATGAGCAGTTATCTGTGTCTGCTCCCAGCAGAGGCCATGGCATTGCTGGCCACCAAAATGAGCTTCAGTGACCCCACTTGGCTCTTGTGCTCCAGGGTCAAAAGGAGTGATTTTCATTTCTGCCTCCTGCACAACCTAAACCATCCCTTCTCATTTGGATGCTCTTCCTGCTGGTTTCTCTGCCCAGTTCCTGCCTGGAGGCTGGAGTGGAGCTGGATGTGGTCCAATATCCAGAGGTACCAGGAGGTTCCTGCCTAGGGTGGGAGTGTGGGATGTGCTGTTCCACAGACAGGCATTAAACTGGTGAGAGCAGTGACTGTTTGTTGTGTGGCACTTCCTAAAACCATAGAATCACGAACCACAGAATGGTTTGTCTCAGAAAGCACCTTAAAGCTCATCTGGTTACACCCCTCTGCCGTGGGCAGGACACCTTCCACTGTCCCAGGTTGCTCCAAGCCCTGTCCAACCTGGCCTTGGACACTTCCAGGGATCCTGGGCAGCTTGTGCTAGGGCCTCACTGCCCTCACAGAGAAGAATTTCTTCCTGGTATCTCATCTAAACCTACTCTCTGTCAGTGTGAAGCCATTCACCTTTGTCCCATCACTACTTGCCCTTGCAGAAAGCCTCTCCCCACCCTTTTTGTCATCTCCCTTCAGGTGCTGGTGTGTCCTCTGCATGGGTTGGGAGTGGAGAGGGTGACTGGGATGGGGGAGTGCCAGGCTGCGGGAACTGGGCTAATGCACATCCCTGCAATATGCAAAATGCTTACAGGAGCAGTGGGAATTTCTGCCTGACCTCAGCTGGTGTGATCAACTGATGCCCTGAAGCATGAAAATAAATAGCTCTGACTCATAAGAACAAGTGGTGCAATTACTTTAGCTAGGATAAAATATTTGTAAGTATCTAATCCTTCTCTGCACCATGTGCAGGAGCGAGTCCTTATCTCCTCACTGCTCCCTCTTCCCTCCAGCAGCTCAGGTCCCTCTAAACCAGGAGCTTCTCCAGCTCCAGGGGCCGTGGCACAGCCCTGCAGCACCAAGCTGGGCAGCAGGAGGGATGCACAGCCCCAGGGCTTGCTGTTAGGAGAAGTCACATCTCTTCATTCAGGATTATTTTGTAGTTTTCCCTTAAAAAAAACAAGACAGCAGAGCGTGCCTGGGGAGCTGTGAGCAAAAGGGAAGCTCAGAAGGAGCAGGAGCAGTGAGGTGAAGCTGGGGAGGGTTCCCTGCTCCTGGCTGGCTGTGCAGGGTGCTGAAGCAGCAGCTTTTTCCTGTGGTCACTGGTGTGTGGAGAAGTATTGTAAATGCAGGTGAACCCAATGGGAAGAAATGATGATGTCTGACTGAATTCAGAAGGCTGAATTATTTCTTTTTTATAACTATGCTAAAATACATTAATATACTATATAAAAGGAGGATACTAAAAGTACATACTACTTTCTCTGACTCTAACACAACTCGTGACCCTCTCTGAGGGTCCAGCCCCAGGTGGGTTGGATTGGCCACCAGGCTTAAACAATCCTCACCAGAATCCAACCAAGCACTCACCCCAGGTAAACAATTCTCCAAACACATTCCATATAGGAAAAAGAAGGAGCAGAAATATAAATTGTTTTCTCTTTCATTTCTCTCTGTGCACCTCTATGAAGAATCTCAAGAGGGAGAGAAATGTGCTGCCACAGAGAAGAGGCTCATTCTGGCTCAGAACAGGGAGCCTGGCCCAGCCGAGGGGCTGGCAGCAGCGGGGTTTAATTTGGACTGTGTTTAATTTGGACTGTGTTTAATTTGGATTGTGTTTAATTTGGATTGTTGATCCCTGCATCTCAGTGGAGCCCTGTGCCAGCTCACACCTAATCCCCCTGACCACAGGGGCAGAAGCTTTGGACCGGTGTTAAACCCAGCCCTTGGAAAACCCTCAGTGGGCAGGTGCTGTGGCCAGATCCGTGCTGGCAAATGTTCACTGGAGCCCTGGCAGGGTGGGAGCTGTGCTCTGGGAAGGGCAAAGGCAGGGCCATGCCTTCCACTGGCCAAGCTGGGGTGGGTTTCCATCCTTTCTTCCTTTCTGGTGCCCAGGGGTCATTCCCACTGGGCTGATCCAAGATTTTTCTGACTCAGGCATTTCTTTTTTTAATAGGTTTGCCCCAACAGTGATTTAATGATATATTTCTAAAATTTAGGGTGTTTTTGGCTTGGTTTCAGGTATTCAGTATTTCTGAACTAATTGTCAAATGAAATATTGAGTTCACAGCAAAATATGTGATGTTTTATTTTTTTCCATAGTGCTTTCAACAACCAAAGAAAAAAGACTAAATCTCGGGCTGTGCACTGTGCCTTTGGTACTGCTGTGACTGGACAAGTGTACATGGCAATACATTTCTCCATTTTTTCTTTTTTACACCAATTTCACAGTCAGCAGGAAAATAGTCCTGACTTCAGCTGTACTCTTACAGCATTAGCATCTTGCAAGGACTGCCCCGAGCAGCTGGAGGTGTCAGGTCACTGCTGCAGGCTGCCTGGTGCCTGCATCTCCCTGCCAGACCAGGGAGAGGGGCAGCTGTGGGAGGAAAGCTCTGTGCCAGCGTGGTTAAACCTCTCCAGGGTGATCTGAGTTTAGCTTGGAGCAGAACTGAAACTGAGCTTAAGCAGCATGGCCAGCGTGTGTTGAGGGAGGGGATTGTCCCACTCTGCTGTGCTCAGGTGAGACCCCACCTGCAGAGCTGCCCCAGCCCTGCCCAGCACAGGGAGGAGCTGGAGCTGCTGCAGAGACCCAGAGCAGGACCAGAGCTGCTCCAAGGGCTGGAGCCCCTCTGCTCTGGGGCAGGCTTTGGGGAGACCTTAGAGCCCCTTCCTCTACCTAAAGGGGCTCCAGGAGAGCTGGAGAGGGACTGGGAACAAGGGGTGGAGGGACAGGACACAGAGGGCAGGCATGGATGGGACAAAACAGGAAGAAATTCTTCCCTGTGAGGGTGCTGAGGCCTTGGCACAGGGTGTCCAGAGTAGCTGTAGCTGCTCCTGGATCCCTGGAAGTGCCCAAGGCCAGGCTGGATGGGGATTTGAGCAAATCTGGGATAGTGGGAGGTGTCCCTGCCTAGGGCAAAGGATGGAACAAGATGATCTTTAAGGTCCCTTCCAACCCACACTTTTCTGTGATCCTATGAACTGGTGGTCCAGCAATGCCCTCACTGATGTTCCTCACCCTCCCCTGAGTCCTGGTGCCACTGGGGCTGTGGCTTTGCCCTGTCTCCAGTGTCCCCAGTGCCCCCAGGCTATTGTGAGCATGGGGATGTGCTGCTGGTACCTCAGACCTGGTGAGCTCTGCCTGGGAAGGGAAGCATCATCTCCTGGGACTGGGGGAACAGAATTAATCACTCCTCAGTAACAGGATTTGTGTTTTTTTAAGGAGACTAAAATAAGCTGTTTCTCATAGCTGTTCCTCTGTGGAAGTTGCTTGTTCATGGGAAAAAAAAACAAACAAACAAAAAAAAACCCCAAAAACCCAAAAACAAAACCCAAAATCAACAGTGTTTTTTGGATAGCAAATGCTTAGTGGGACAAAACCAGATTTGGGGAACTTGAGGCCAGCACTGCACCAGCTCAGCACTCACCATCAGCTCTAGGTCTCTTGAGGGCACTTGCTGCCCCAGAGCTTGAGTATTCCTGCCTGCTTTCCTGAAACCCAAAATGCCTCCAGTGCACACAAACTAATTACTGTCCCCAGCCCCCGGAGACTGCGTGTGAGGAGAGCTGCGAGCCAGCTATCTTGATTGTTCCCTGGGAAAGAAACAAAGCCAGCCTTGTAGCCGAGCTCCCTGAGGACCTGGGGAGATGTGTGGCTCAGTCATGATTGCATTTCTCCGTCTGCCACATGATATTAAAAACATCTCATAAACCCTTCCGGGCGAGCTTTGGGAGCCCAGTGCTGAAGATCACTGCTGGAGTTGTTTCCATAGCCCAGCACTGAAGATCACTGCTGGAGTTGTTTCTTCCTTTGGCTCCAGCATCATCTGGTCCTGGCCATGAGGTTGGCTGACACTGGGAGTCACCATTTCCCAAGGGATTAATTTCCTGGAGCTTAGTGCTAAAGCTGGTCAGGAGATGTCCCATGGCAAACCTCCAGGCTTCAATGCTTCCAAACCCTGGGGATGTGTATGGATATATTTTGTATTTTCCCTTCAGAATGTGGCTGTGTTGATCTGCCTGTGTCACAAAGGTTGTGTTCTGCAGTTTACTGGGATTCTTTTTTCTGCTCTCTTTCTGATCAGAAGTGACAAAAGCCTCCCAGTGGCACCCGACAACCTTCCCACTGAAACGCAAACACACTGGGAAGGTTTTGGCTTGAGCAAAGCATGCCCTTCTGATGGAAACCCATTAGCTGCTGCTTTTTCTTTCCTCCCTCCTCTCTTCCTTTGCTAGAATAAAGTGGTTTGCATCATTTTTTCCCTTGTTTCAGCCAACAAACATGTTTGTTTCTCCTTAATTACCTGGGTGTCAATGGGGTGCTTCATCACTGTCTTCCCTCAGCTGGTTCCTTTTTGTTTCAATATGCAGTAGATAAGCAGAAGCCTCAATTGCAAATCCTGCAAAACCCTCCAGATCTGAAGCTGTAAAATAACCCAAAAATGACCTTGAGATGACTTTCCATGTCCGTGGAAATGAAAATTAACTGGACTCATTTGACTGGCCTGAGGGGAAGAAGGTATTTAAAAAAAAAAAAATGAATAAACCTGACAAATGAGCCAGGAAAGTTTCGGGTGTCTCAGGTGAACGGGAACATTAGAATATGTATTAGTTATAAATGCTCTAGCGCAGGGTGCCTGAAATTGTTTGAGGAAAATAATCTGTGTGAATGCATGAGGAATACACGTGAGATGTGCCAAGGAATGTGACCCTGGGAGCTGGGAGAGAGCAGGAGCTGCCTGGAGCTGGGGTGAGTTGGCTGGTGCTCAGCTCTGCTGCCTGGATGAAAGTTCATGTTGGTGGTGCTGGCAGCTCTGCCCGAGCTCGACCCTCACTTCTGTGTTTTGCACAAACACTGAGAGCTGCAGGGTCTGAACAGAGCACAGGGACGTGTCCTGCTCTGTGCTCTGCTGAGCCACAGAATGGCTCATGCAAGGTCCTGCAGGATGGACCTCATGGAGACCATGGAATCAGAGCTGCAGGGTCTGAACAGAGCACAGGGACGTGTCCTGCAGGTGTCTGTGCTCTGCTGAGCCACAGAATGGCACATGCAAGGTCCTGCAGGATGAACCTCATGGAGACCATGGAATCAGAGAGTGGTTTGGCTTGGAAGGGACCTTAAGGATGATTTTGCTCCAACCCCCTGTCACCCACCAGGTCACACTTCAGACCATGTCCCCCGAGCTGCCACAGCTGTACCTCACCTGTGAGGCATGAGGACAAACCAGCTGATGAACATGGCATGGAAGGTGGCTGGAAGATAAGCACGGGGCTGATCCTCTTGGCATTCCCCAGGCTCTGTGCCTTCTCCCAGGGTGTCTGTGCTGAGGTCCTTGGAGTTACCTCTTGGAGGCTTGTTCCAGTCTGAAGCTGCTGGAGAAGAGTCCCCCTTGTGCTGCAGAAGGAAGGGTCTGTGCTCTGTGGAGCCTGGGAAGGTCCAGCTCATTGTTTGGTCTCCACCACTGCTTGGTGTTTGCTGATGGACTCTCTTGTCATGTTTGAGCTTGAGGAGTAGAATTATCTTGACAAGAGAGAGAGATTTGGAGCTCTGTATCCCACGCTTGTCCATCCTAATTATTTCCCTTATCAGCCTTCAGGAGAGCGACTTTACAGTGGTAATTAGTCTCTGCAATCCCACCCTATCTTAATAATTAACACAGAGTTAGAATGGGAGGAGAGAATCTGTTTTGCGCTGAAAAGATCCTTCTGGGGTGAGAGTGGCTC
This sequence comes from Lonchura striata, assembly GCF_050655825.1. Lineage (NCBI taxonomy): Eukaryota > Metazoa > Chordata > Aves > Passeriformes > Estrildidae > Lonchura > Lonchura striata. The sequence continues at coordinate 4,622,293 of NC_140719.1, read as the reverse complement.
AGATTTCTCAGGCAGCCTGGAGAGGACAGCAGTGGGGATGGCACCGTGTGCTGAGGACCCGTGGGACGATGACAACAAGTGGCAAGGAATGTGTGCCAGGACTGTGTTTGTACAGTGAGTTTGGATGTTTTATTGAAGGAAGGGCTTGGCAGGAGCTGTGGTGTGGCAGCAATGAGCAGCTGTGGTTTGCGTGGGCTTCACCTGGAGCTGTGAGCATCCAGCCCTGTGGAAAATGAGCCCATTCATCATCTCCAGTGCTTGAGACACAGCACAAAAAGGGCAGTTTGACCTAATACTGCCCTATAGGAGCTGCAATTACTGCAGTGTAATTCATTTCAAATAGATCCAGATATTTCCTTCCCTTAATAACCAGGGTGAAAAAAAAGAGCGAGCAGGCAGGATTTGTGAGCCAAGGAGGGACCAGATCGATCACCATCACAGGCAGGGATGAGCTGGGGATCTTGTGGAGGTGAAGGGCAGGCTTGGAACGAGCAGAGCTCTGCTGTGCACCTCTGGAGACACAATACTTTTAATTTCTGTGGTTTAAGTGAGGATCTCAACCCTGGGTGCAGGTAGCAGTATAGTGTGTGATGTGATGGCTACAGTGGCAAAGAGATGGCCAATGCTGGCCATAGTGGCGAAACTCTTGCAGGAAAAGTTGATCCTCAGCTTTTTCCAAGTAGAGTTCAGCTAATAAAACTCATGTGTTTGGGGTAGAGTGTTAGTTTTGGTTATGGCCTTTTCCAGAAGTGTAGGCACACAGTTTGTGTCCCTGGGCTGTGTGTGGCACAGTTTGTGTCCCTGGGCTCTGTGTGTGGCACACAGTTTGTGTCCCTGGGCTCTGTGTGGCACAGTTTGTGTCCCTGGGCTCTGTGTGTGGCGCAGAGTTTGTGTCCCTGGGCTGTGTGTGGCACAGTTTGTGTCCCTGGGCTCTGTGTGGCACAGTTTGTGTCCCTGGGCTCTGTGTGGCACACAGTTTGTGTCCCTGGGCTGTCTGTGGCACAGTTTGTGTCCCTGGCAGTGTCTGTGGCCCAGCCCCATCCCCAGAGGTTCCAGCTGTGAGAAGCAGGTGAGCAGCACTGGCAGCAATGAGCCAGGGAGTGCCCAGGGGTGCTGAGCAGCCACCCAAGGGAGCAGAGGGCACCCAGGGCAGTGCATGAACGTGAGGGTATAAAAGGCTGGGCTAAAGAATACTTGCAGCATTCTGAAGTGGTGTTGCTCTGTATGGGCAGATACCTGAAGCCTTCTGATGTGGTAAGGTGTTATTGTGTATGGGTTGAAGCTTTCTGAAATTTTATGGTGATTCTGTGTATTGTGGCTTCTCAGCTATGACATATGCTGTGGCACAGAAAGAAGCCTGCAGAAGAAATTTCTAGAAGAGGGTAAAGTATTGAAACTCTTCCATTCTGATCAATTCTGGGATGTGTTTCTGGAGCAGGATGCACGGAATCCATGGAGTTACTTTGAACACTCAGTGCTGCTTCAACTGAAAGATCTGGCTGTGTGTGTTGAATTCGGTGTTTCTTTGAAATTGTTAAAGACCAAATCAGTGTTGTTCTGTGTTTCTTGGAATGCAGCCACTAACCAGCAAGGTGGATTTGGGAGCAGGGCATGGTTTGCATGCTGCTCCCACGCTGGGTGAAGGCAGCTGTGGCTCCCCTGCTCTGGTGCTGACCCCCCATCTCTGAGGAGCCTGCAAGTGAAAGTAAACAAAGGGATGGGTGGAAATGACATACTTTTTCAGGCTGTTCCTTTAATTTTCAGCTATCTATCTAACCTGAGAAAAATACATCTTGGTTTTTATTGCAAGCCCCAGAGGCCCATGCTAACAGGTTGTTATAGAGCTGCCAGTAATACCTTCCAGAGAGTGTCTGTGAAATTGTCTGGAGGCTGGATTATGTCACCACCTTCTCAGCTCTCTCTCCTCGCTGGCTTTTTTCGTCCCTACCCCCAGTTTGTTTCCCTGTGCTGAAACTCCAAGGGAGATCTGATTCTGCCAGGTCAGCCAGTCCTGGTTACCCACCAGGCACGGCCAGGAGGGTCTCAGGGCAGGGTTTCCAGCTGGGCTGCAGGGTTATGGACAGGGTGTGAGGTTTCCCTCCCTTCCCTGTGGAAGGTGCATTTCCCTTGGTTCCTCCAAGGTGCATTTGATCCCCAGGGTGCCAGGCAGGTGCCCGGCTCTGATGGATGGGCAGAGACACTGAGTAGTGGGTAAGGATCCCCTTGGCTCCCTGTGCTGGGGACATGACCTCTCTGCAGCCCGCATTTCCCTTCCATCATCATCATCATCATCCTTAACTGCAGAGACAGCTCCATTCAATAATTTATAACCTCACAGAGTCTTGGTAATAGTTAAAGGAGGGGGATAAAAAATACCCTGTGGGTTTTCCTTCCTCCAGGCTGAAGGTGGACAAGCAAAAGTGGTGAAGGCTGTTGGATGTTTTGGGCAATGCTGTTTGATGGATACAAACCCTTCCCTGCAGACCTTCTGCACGGTAGGGATGTGGGGCAGGAAAAGCCCTCTGGAAGTGTAAACAACGTGCTGGGTGGGGAAGGCTTTGCAAGAAACCTGTGCAAGGGCCAGAGAGAAAGCTCCAGCTAAGATTTTACTTTTTTGTTTGTTTTTGAGTGTGTCTAAATTATTCTCTTGCTCAAATCTGGTTTTCAAAGGGGATTTGATCATTCAGAAATAATGATGTTTCTGAAAACCAGCAAAACTGGCTCTTATGGAATTTTTGCAGTGAGTTTTGAACTGTTTTCTTGTCCTCCGTGTAACTTATGAAATGACTGTATAAGCTAATTCTGCTTCCTTTGGCTCTGAGGTGTGGGTTTATCTCCTATCCCTACTCAGGCTCATTCTCTTACAGACTTTTCTGGAATCCAAGTAGAGAGTGCTGTGCAGTTTGATTGTTTAGCAGTCACTGGAGTATCTCATGTTCACTATTTTAACAATTGGAGAGAGGCTTTTATTTTCTCCAGAATCATAAACACAATCTTCAGTGTGTTTTTTGGAAACAATAAAGCTAAACTCTAATAACCACACATTTTCCTTGCTTTATGTGCACACATCCTTGGGGAACAGGGCCTCAAGGACTCTGCTTTTAGTGGAGTTTTAACTTGCTCAGGTTAGGAAGTGCCAGAGAGCTGGATTATGAATTTGCTTTGGTACCTAAAGAATTTTTTTTTTGCCTTTAAAAATGCTCAAGGTGAGCAAAAAAAGCACCTCTGTAAGAAAAAGCCAGTGATGTAACATGAAGATATTAACACCACCATCTGAAAATCAGGCTTCATTTAAATGTCATATCTTGCAAACTCCTTTGTACGAGGACTAATTAGCTCTCTTCCATCTCTTTCCCATCCTGTGAATAATATTGTTTTCTTTTAGACGAGATCAGAGGCTCTCAGAGGCAATTTATAAAGGAGGATGCTCTGCTACAAACGGAAAACCACAGCAGGGAGATGAAGGGACACAGTTCCTAAAGTATTTAGCCACCTAATGGCTTTTTATTTTTTGAGTGCAGAAGTAGGTTAGGGCCTGTGCTCCATCTGTGGTAGTGATTTCTTGATGGAGCGCTCACTTAATAAGATAGTTCTCATCCAGAAATGTTGAGAAATCCAAAATGCCATGAGATCCTCCAGTTTTTAAGACTTTTGTTGGGGGAGGTGGGGGAGAAAATCACATCTGCTTAGTGTGACAGGGATGGGCACTGTACAGCATCTCTAGGCTGCGCTTTTACAATCAGACAATTATAGAATGCTTTGTTTTGGAAAGCTTAAAGCTCATCCTGTACACCCCTGCCATGGCAGGGACACCTCAGGGACACCTCCCACTGTCCCAGGCTGCTCCCAGCCTTGTCCAGCCGGGCCTTGGGCACTGTCAGGGATCCAGGGGCAGCCACAGCTGCTCTGGGCACCTGTGCCAGGGCCTGCCCACCCTCACAGCAAAGAATTCCTAATATTTAATCTAAATCTAAACCTATGGCTAAATCCTTGTGATCCTCACATGCCAGGAGCAGGAGCCCCAGCCTGTGGGACATCAGGGGGGACAATTGCATCTGTAGATCCTGAAGACTCAGCACCAAAGGGCTGAAGGAAGGTGGAGCTGCACACCCAGTGCACAAATGACCTCACGGGGTGGAAAGCTGACAGGGAGGAAAGAGGAGGGGATGGAAAATGTTGCTGCTGCAGCTTCCAGAGAGAGGACAGTGTGTAACTGCAGGTGAATGCCTCTCCTTTTGGGAAGGGAGGGCTCTGATCCAGCAAAGATGGACAGGCTATGGACTCTGCTCACTGTCCCAGGCAGCAGGAGTTAATTACCAGGGCTCTGTCACAGCAGGGACATTTGGCACCGCTCTCTTTTCAAGCTAACGTGGAGTTTCCACGTCCCAAGCCCTTTGATGCTTGTCTGAGAGCATCAGGGCTCTCTGCTTTCCAAAAGGAGCTCTCCGTGGAAGAGTGATAAATGTGCTTAATTTTTGCAGAGCTTGTAGCCTGGTTTTATCCCAGGATCCGTCTCTGGAGGTTTTATTAGCTGATGGTGTCTGTAGGAAAAAGTCAAAGCGACTAGACAGGAACAGCCGTGGAATTGATGTAGGAAGCAAGAGCGTGTTTTGGAGATAATGCTTCTCATTCTCGCCACGCTATGTGCTGAGTTTGGGCAGTGCATTTCCAGTCCTGCTGCAGTTTTACAGCTGCTGCCTGCCAAAAACCCCTCTGGCTGGCCTCCCACCAGGGCAGGGTGTGAGCAGGGATGGGTGCCCTGCTCTGCAGCATGGGGACCGGTGACAAGTGACAAACATCCTTCTCTTTGCTCGTGTCTCTGATGAACCTGGTGCAGAGGGAGCTCAGCCAGGTGTGCCGAGGCTCCAGGTGTCAGGAGGGGCCCAGGAGAGTGGGTGTGGGGAGATGATCACCCTTCCTTTGAGTCTGGCAGAAAGACAATTTGCAAACATGTGTTGATGCGTTCCGGGAGGAAGCCAGGCACTAAATCATCACCTTGCATCCTGCATGCAGATTCGTCCAGGGAACCTATTTAATTAGGGGATAAATTTAGAAATCAATTATTTGCAGAAACAGTTTCTCTCCCTCTAATGAGGCTGCAGGATTCATTCCCCTCTGCCACTTTCCCATGACCTTTGTGTATGCAGATCAAGGGGAAAAGTGTTCTGTGTCTCTTCTTTCTCGGGTCCCTTTTTGGGCAGCTCCTGTGCAGCTTTCACTGAGGCTCTTGTTAGGACAGCAAATGAGACCATGGTGCTGTTGGATCTAATGGTGGAGGAACCAGATAATGACATGGATTAGCCTTTCCTGCTGGGAAAGCTGCAGGAAAAAGGCTGGAATGGGGGGTGGCCGGGTGGTGTCTGTGTGTGGTGTCTGCTTCAGCCTTTGGTCTCTGCCACTTTGTTGCTTCCAATCTCTGACAAATTGCTCAGTTTCTCTTATGCCTTACCTGCTTTTAAATGGGGAAAAATTATTTTGCTCCAAGGCTCTAAGAAGCCTTATTAAATTCAGTTGCTTTTATTATTTTGGATTTTAATGTCTCCTCATCTTATGATGCCGCTTTCTGAGCCCTGCAGCGACTTTGCTGTGCTCTTATATCAGCTGCTTTGAGTCCAGTTCACTGCAGTGGGAGTCAGTCGGGAGAGAGGTGAGAATTCTCACAGCTAATCTCAATAAACCTTTTTGCTTCTGGCAGCCTGAGGGTTTGCAGCCTGCAAGGGCAGCCCTTGGCTCCAGGGCTGAGGCTGCTCAGGCGATTTGTGCTGCTCTGCAGGGTCTGGCACCCAGGGATGGCATCTTCAGGAGCAGCAGTCTGCTCTCCCATAGCCCTTGCTGGGCTTCTTTCCTGAAGAATCTGCTGCTGCTTGGCTGGTGGGAGGATGGCAGAGCCCTGGGCTGGGACACTCTGGGCAGTTCTGCCGGAGCTCACTCTGGGTCAGGGGTGGCTCTGTGTGGTGGAAAAGTCTCTCCTCCAACCTGTGCTTTCAAAAAAATCTCAAAAGTCTTCTGTTGTTCGGTCTCAAGGCAGTTTATTGCAAGTTATCTAAAAGATTTTCTTCTGGGGCTGCTGTGGTTTGCTCCCAGCTCAGGCAGAGGCACACACACACCCTGACATCCTCTCTGACCCCGACTGCTTCTTCTCTCCCACCCAGGGCTGCTGCTGTCTTTTATATGGTACATTACGTGTGACATGGTTACAGTTTTTCCCCTATGCCTATTACCTATATTAAATGGGGATTTTCTATCTTTTATATGGTACATTATGTGTGACATGGTTACAGTTTTTCCCCAATGCCTATTACCTATATTAAATGGTGCTTTTCTACTCTAAACCAATCTGTGAGTGCCAACATCACCAAGAACATGGAGGTGAGGAAGAAGAAAGAGGGAGGACAGGGCAGGCCCAGATCCCTCCATCTTAAAACTTCTGACCCCCATGTACAAAACCAAAACCCCCCTGTACAGCACTCAAAAATTCTTCCCTCTACTTTGTGACTACTTCTACTATAATATCTAAACTTTTGTGACTTCTTGTTCTTCCTGCAAGGTTGGTAAATCATTCCATGTTCAAACCCAAAATCACAGCTGTTTGCAGCTGCCTGCCAGGGTCTCAAATGCTTCTTGACCAGGGCCTGGAACCTCCAAAAATGTCTGAGGGACATTTTGAGTTCCGACACCATTCCTGTCAGAGTGTCCTGGGCAGGGACACTCTGGGCCATTCCTGTTGGAGTGTCCTGGGACCTTGACTGGCTGCTGGGGTAGATAAACACGTATGGTTGCTCCTGGGTTAAGGTGTGATAGTCTTGGAGAGAAACAAATTTTTGGTGAGGTCACAAGAACTCATTTTTGTAGGTAAGAGGATTTGGGGTTTGTTGAGTAGCCAGACAAACCTGAGTACTTGAGTGGTACGTGGGATACCTGTCAGGCTCTCTAGGGGCTTTTCAGGGAGCACTCAAAAGCCTGTCCTGGAGAAGAGGTAAGATTCTTAATCCTTTGGGAACCACTGTGCATGTCTGCCTTGACAGCAGCAAAGGGACCCTGTGAGTGAAGGAGCCCCCATCACAATCCAGTGGAAGGGCAGCAGCAACTGGTCATTCCTGGTTACTGCTAATTTTGCCTTTTTGGGCAATGGCATACCCAGAATCTTCAGCCTATCTGGATTTTGATGCACCCACCTGGTGCTCCAGGTGACACAGAGGCAGAAGGTCCCAAGTAATCCACTGGCTGCTTTTTTTTTCTCTCCTGAAAATACCCAGCCAGCTCCTTCTCCTTGGAAAAGGGCATCCATCTCTCAGCAGGTGGAACTGTCTTAGCATTTGTAGAAGGCAACCAGACCTCCTCTCCCCTGTTTCCTCTGTTTTCTCCTCCTCCTCTGCCTGTTCCACCTCCCCTTTGGGAGGGCAGGTCCACGGAGGAAACACTGTAGAAAAATTACTTCACAGTCTGAGCAGAGCCCTGAGCTATCAAACTGCCTTATCATTTTAAGAGGTCTGTTTCCCAAAGAGAGGTTTAAAAATGCAGAGGACTTTTAAAGCTCTTGGCTGGTTCTAATGGAGCTCAGAGCCGTGCTCACCCCTCGAGGCTGGCGCTTGCTCCTTGGCAGCTGTAAAGCAAATGCACCTCCCTGCTTTCTCCTGGAGCCTGCCTGGCTTTGCCACTCTCTTCAGATCACCTGAATAGGTCATGTTGCCCTTCTGCTCCTGTCACTGCTCGCAGGAACAGCAGCACATTCCTTCTCTGTCCCTTAGTGACAGGTCTGCTCTGCCCTGATGCCCACCCTGCTGTGCTGGGCTGCCCTTGCCCTGCTCCCAGCTCTCAGCTCCTGCAGAAACTCACAGACAAAGGGAAAATTGCTGTTGCTGCTGTTACCTGCACAAGGAAGAGGCCATAAGGGTGGCTTTCCAAATGTTTTCCCTTTCCACAAGCCTTATCTAGTGCCACCCTGACACTCCTCTGCTGCCGTGGTGTCTGTGTTTGAGGCTGCCCTGGGAAAAGGCATCCCCACCCCAGCCCTCCTGGTGCCCAGGAAAGGGAAGCAGCAGCAGTGCAGGCAGGTGGGGCTGACTGGGCTCCTTCCCTCTCCTTCTGTGGGTTCTGATACCAGCAGAACCCATCTGGCCCTGTTTCCATGTGCCAGCATTTCCTGTGCACCGTGTGCTGCCACTGCAGGTGATGCACGATGTCCTTCCCCGTGCCCCATCCCCAGCCATCTGCCCTGTGCTCCTTGGCTGCAGTGAAAATTCACGTTAGTGGTCATCAGAGGCAGCAGCTCTTCCCAGTTAGCCCGTGGTTGTGTCATTGGACACTCCAGATCTGTTCAGGCTCCAAGCAAAGCTCTGGTGTCACCATAGAGGCACAAATGGCTGAGCTCTGCCATGGCATGGGGTTTAAATAGGGTTGGTCTTTTTTCTTATCCAGGTGCTTTGTGAAGGCTTTCAAAGGGAATTTCTCTGGATGTGTGGTGGGAATAGAGCCTCTAATTGGTCCTGCAGGAGCCAGGCTGGGTTTTCAGACAGAGAGGTGTCCCGTGGGTCAAGCCAGGTCCATGCAGGGCTCAGGGCTGGGCAGCATTGCTGACACAGTGCTGATACAGCAGATCTGCTCATTCCCTGCCCATCACTGGGTTTTCTGAGCCAGGAAATCCCCACAGTCTGCATGAAAACCTGTCTCACTTAATCCACCCGGAGCACAGAGCCGGGCCAGTGTTGCGTGCCTGTTAACTTCAGAAAAGCTTCACCATCAAAGACACAGATTTCTTTAACAGAGATTGAGAGTTGGACCATCACAAAATGGTGCTTGTGCTTTTTAGGTAGGCTTTTTTCTCCCCATTTATCAGGTCTGTCTGTTGTTGAGGATCTGGAGTAACTGGGAACAGAGGGCTGTCCCAGCTTTCCCCATGCATTGCCACAGCTGCAGCTTTCATGGACCAGCAGCTCTTTCTCCTGGGACATGAGGAAAGAATTTGCTCTTTTCTCTTCCTTGTGCCTCCAGGTGCTGTTTCAAAAGTAAATCCTGCACTTCTCTTGGGTGGGCCAGGAGGCTCCAGAGAAGTGGCAAAGCTTGAATTTTTTACTAAAACCCTAAAGAAAACTCCCATGCCTTAACAGGGGGATGGGGACTGGGGAAGGAGAGCAAAACACATGATTCAAGGCGCCTCCTTCACACCCATCTCTCTGGCACCTCGCCCTTCACCTCTGCAGAATGCACAAAAGAGGGGCTCTGGTGCTTGAAGTCACATTTCTTCACCTGCTTTTTCTTTGTGGTAGCATCACAGAAACCCAGGATGAACTGGGTTGGAAAAGACCTTTGAGATCACCAAGTCCAACCTATGATGTGTCAACTAAACCATGGCACTGAGTGCCACATCCAGGCCTTTTTTAAACACATCCAGGGTCACATCCAGGGTTGTGACTCCACCACCTCCCTGGGCAGACCATTCCAGTGCCCCATCACACCACAGAAGGGCTGTGGCTGAGCACCCCTGGTGCTGCTCTGAGCCTGGGTGTCTCCTCTCTCTGAGAAAGCCTCACCCAGGAGTGTTCTCCCCCTTGCTCTGGTGCTTATTCCAACAAAGATGTCTCCTCCATGTGCCAGCAATTCCTGGATTGTGCCTCTGGCTCCACCACTGGCCAGGGGGAGCCTCTGCTGACAGGTAAAGATGGAATTGAATGGAAGGGAATTGAAAGTCAGAGGGCTCTGTAATAATTTCAGAGTGCCTCAGGCACCACATGGAAGCCCTGGCATTATAAATAAGGGTAATGTGCTGGAGCCTGAATTGCAATCAGAGCAGCTGCAGGAGCACGCAGTGCGCCAAGCTTCTCTGGGGTTTGTGGAGTCAGACTGAGATCTGTGGGCAGCACAGGCAAATCAATATCTGTGTTCAGGGATCCTAAAGGCTGGGATTAGAAAGGCCAGAGGGATGTGGGGATGGCACAGAAAGCTCGAGAGCTAAGACAAAGAGAGATGAGTTGGAGCAGCCCAACCCTGTTTGTCTGTAGTGTTTGCAGGGGCTGACTCTGTCCTCCCTGCTCACCCTGGCTCATCTCCTGGATGATGCAGTCTGCAAGATCTCCCTTCAAACCAAGGAGGTTTTTTTGTTTTTTGGGTTCCTGTTGAGCTTGGGATCTGCCCTGACTGTCAGTCACGTTGCTTTCACTGTCACGACCCCTTTGGTGGCAGCTCAGTTCCTCCCACATCTCTGTGGTTTGGGGGTGACTGGTCCCAGGAGCATGCCTGAACCTGGCTGCTTGTTCTTGTCCTTCCAGCAGAGCCTGGAGACAGCCAAACCTCCCTGACTGCAAACCCCATTCGGCCTCTCCAAGGTCAGGTGTGTGGTGTGCTGGCAGTGAGGTGCAGAGTGCTCCAGCCTGCACTTGGTCCCCATGGACCACCCCAAGAGCAGCCTGCCTCCAGCTCTCCTCCATCCAGCATCATGCCTTGGATTTGGCATGCTGGGATCACGGCTGGACTCTGATCTCAGAGATTTTCTATCTCAAACCATTCCCTGATTCTGTGTCCATGCAGACCCCCACCGTGCCAGAGCCACCCCCAAAATTCCCTGCAGGTGCAACACTCACAGACAGGGGCTTTGAAAGGAGGTGATCAGAGAGAGGTTGTCATCTCTCTTTTTTTTTTTTTTTTTTTTCCCCTTTCTTAAATTTCTGAGCTTCTCTATTACTTTTTATGATCTGCAGCTGTGTTTGTGTGCTGCCCCAGGGAACTCTGTGAGGGGAGAGCAGCGGAGAAGGTGTGTAAGGGAAGGGAAGGAAAAAAAACCTGAGCTAATGATTCGGATAAAAAACTCCACCACGTTGCCACCAAAAGACTCAAACTCTTAGAACTCTTAGGGCCTGTTTGACTGCAGAATAGCCCCCCTGGGAGCAGGGGGGAAGCCCCATTTCTAGAGTAATTTTGGAACGAGTCTGCACTGAGTGTGATAATCTATTCCGCAGGGAGCAATCCTGCGCTGGCAAGGGCACTGGGGAGAGCTCTCTGTTTATGACTTTCTGCATAAATTTGCTTTATTAGCATAAGAGGTAGCTAGCACCGAAGAATCTCTAAACTAACACTTTATCAGAGGTTGGTGCCCCTGGAGAACGTTAACTCAGGAGAGCCCCTGGAGTAACAGCAGATGGAAAGGGCTGGCAGGGTGAGGGGTGTGGAAGAAGGGGGCACAAGTTGGAATTGTGTCTCTCTAAAAGGAAACGCAGTCACTAAGCAGATCTCCAGCTTTTCCTCTGCCAGGATAGGATGCTGGGTTGTGCAGGTGGGATGAGGAAGCCTGGCTGCAGGGTGCAGCTCCTGCTGGGAGGGAGCAGGTGGGGAGGAAGAAGGCCAGAGGAGCACTGGAAATTGCTCACTGGCTCCTCACCATCTCCCCAAGCACTTGGTAGTGACAGGAAAGGTGCCCAGCAGGTCTGAGCAGGGTTGGGGAGCTGGGAGGAAGCACCAGGAGGGTTTGGTTATCCGGGGGTGGGAAACCTTGTGGGGATTAACTGCTCTGAGCAAAAGGGCTTATTTTAATAATGGCCTTCAAGAACGAAATAAAAATACAATAATCATGGTAGATTAGCAAGAACAAGCCAATTAAATGCAACACAGGCTTTGTAAAACACCATGACAGATAAGGCAGGGCTGCAGCCTCCCCAGAAGAGGTGAATTTTGGGGCATTTCATGAGGTTGAGGAGGGGGCTGGGGAGAGCTGGTCAATGTTTCAAGCCTGGCAGGCTGCCCTGGAGAAGGCAGAGGTGAAAAACTGTCCCTGACTTCAGTGAAACCAAGGGAAGAGAAGGGAGGAGATGGGTAGGGTGGCCAGGAGCCTGAAGGCATGGAGCAACAATCCTGCAACTTTAATATTGGCTGTTTCATTCTGTATTCATCACGTCAGCATGATCTGCTTTTATGGGAATTGTCTTGGTTCCCAACCAAATGCATTCAGGCCCCTTTGCTTTTAAGTTTGATTGTAATACAAGTTGAAGATTTCAATGAAATGTTTATATGAAAGGGTTGTAGCAACAGCAAAGGGAAGAAGGGGATTGGAGAGTTGGTTGGGAGGGATCTTGCTGTGGTCACTGCTGTCCCCTGCCTTGTCCCCTGCCTGCTGATGGGCACGAGCCCAGGGCAGAGGCTGAGCCCTGGGAAGAGTTTTGTTTGGCTTGCTTGTTTGATTTCCAAGGCAAATGCTGAAGACTGTAGAAGCTGTGTAAGGCACAGAGCTTGAGGAAGAGCAGAACAGGCAGAAATGCTCTGTGTGCCTTTTTCTTACTTTCAGACCATCCTCGGGTGGCAGCAGAGGCTGGTGGGGCTGCCCGTGGGCTCGGCTGAGCTGGGGGGTGGGAGATGGTGGCACTGGTGAAGGCTGGGGGAGGCTGGGAGGGGAGAGATCTGCTGGTGTTGGGGAGAAGAGATTCCTCAGATCCTCTGCCCTCGGATGGAGGTGGTGCTGCTGTCTTTGAGCAGGGGAAGGGGAGAAGTCTGCCTGCGAGCTGTGGGGAAGGAGGATCCTCCTTGTTTCTTCCTTGTCCCCTCTCTGCTGAGCACAGGGAGCTCAGGTAGGCATGGCAGATGTTTGATCTGTTTGCCTGTTTTACTTGGTGTTTTACCCACAAAGGGCTGTTTGAACCCCATCTGATAGCTGCCCATCCACTAGATACTGAGATTTTTAACAGCTGTAGACCACAAGTGCCTTTCCATTGCTGCACATTTAAAACCTTAACTGTATCTCATTCAGTTTTGGTGCAGGAATGCCCTTAATTTGTTCCAAAAGCATTTGAAAGCTCTGATAACAGGCAATCTTGCTGCAGACTATTACATTCTGTCTGATGGATGGCCTTTCAGTGCTGTAACTACAGACAGTGGAGTGACAATGTGTGTCCAGTGAAACACAGGCACTGGAATATTAGTGTCAGGTATATGAGGCCAAGAAACTTCCCTGTGTTTGGGGATTGAGGGATTTCTGCAGCTACAGGGCTTGAAAAAGCCTTTTTTAGAATTATTTTTATTGTGAGTGGCAAACTGATTGAAGGCTCATGGTGTCCTGGGGTAGTTATCAGGTGCCCTGAAATGAAAGCTCAAGCACACAAGTGTTTATGAGTGTGTGGGAATGGATACCCAGCCTTGGCAAGTCCGTGTTTGTCACAAATTTCCTGGCTGCTGGGTTTGCTTAAAATTGTGAAATGAATGTTAAATTGAAGTTTCTACTTTTGGAAGAGACCTTTTGAAAATGAAACAGGCTTATCTTCAGTCTAGGCTAAAATCCAAAAAATTGCCTATATTTCAGAACTCCTGGGAAATGTTCTCTGTGATCCTTTTAAACATCCCATGCAAAAATGTGTGTGTAAGGGAAAAAAATGAAGAAAGGTTGACCCTGGAGGTTTTTTCCTTGCTTCCCTAATTTGATGTAGCCTTTGGAACTGCAGCAGTGGGGTCCTGGTGGCATCCACGTGGTCTGTGCTGTGGGCTGGGTGATATAACCTCCCTCCTGAGCTCTTCAGGAAAGGTCTGCTGCAGGATATGTGTGTGATGAGTGTGTAATACTGCAAATCATCCCCTCCTGTGGGTGACTGTCCCTCTGGATAGAATTAAGATGATGGCTTTGCATAACAAAGTCTTTCTCTTGATGCTTTCCTGCTCTTCCATGGCCTGTTTGCCTCTGTGGATGGTCTTGGATTTTTGCTGCAAAGCTGAGTGAGTGCTTTTGCTCCTAAAAGTAGCATTTGTTTTGATTTTAATTAGACAAGGAGATGCTTTTCAGTACAGACCTTTGAAGTATTGCTGGGAAGACGACTTCAATTAGGCAGCCTTGCTATTTCTCTCATTTTATTCTTATTTTTACTGCTATAAGAAACCTCCTGCTTGAGCCTTGTTTGGAGGGGAGAGACATAGGATTCCTTCCATGAGGTTCCAGCTCTCGAAGGAGCTGCAGGGCTGCTGTGATTTACAATTTCCAGAGTACAAACAACACCCTCTTGCTGCTGGTTTGCTGTCAGAGGAGAGAAGGGTCCTTAGCAGGATGTCAGGGCAGTGACAGGGATGTGACAGGGAGCTCCTGCATCCCTTTCCAAGCACAGGTGTGAGCTCTGGATGGATCCAGGTGTGGTCAGGAGCTGTTTGGCTCTGTTGAGTGCTCAGGTGTGCACAGGGGTTGGGGATAAGGAAGGTGCAGTGCTGGGGGGCAGAGGCAGTGAGCAAACCCCTCTGGTGAGACTAAGGTGACATGGTGGTGGCTCTGGAGTGTCACCAGCGAGGTGCTGAATCAGGGATCTGGCAGTAATGGGGTGGATTTGGCCCTGCCCTCAGCCCTGCAGGACCTGTGGTGTGGTGGGGTCTTCTCCACGAGAGCTTGGTTGGCTCTCTTTTGATCCACTTTGGGAAGTCAGGAGCTTGCTGCTGGAAAATATGATTTCAGGGGTGAGAAGAACTGTTCCTGAAGGATTGAGAGTTTTTTTTGTTGGGCTGGGACATGGGTTTGTAGAAGTGCAAGTGCCTAAGTGGCTGCTCACCTCCCAAGTGTCTTGTTGAAGCATTATGTCCTGCAAAGTGTAGGTGGCTCCTCAGGACAGCCTCAGCCGGGCTTGTTCCTTCCTTCCCCTCCACTGGCAGCTGGAAGCGGATGTGCTTTTGGCCAGCTGGGCTCAGGGTAATAAAATGCAAAATGCCACCAGCATTCCCTGGCTGCTTTGCCCCCAGAGGAAGCGCTCTCCTTCCCACTGACCCTCTGCAGCCAAGGTGGAGGAGGAGGAGAACCTTGTCTCTGTTCCCACTGTGGTCCCAGGAGTACCTGAGCCTGTGATCCTGACTGCTCAGGGGCAGGCACACCTGCAGACAGCGGGTCAGGGTCTGTCAGAGCTGGTCTCTTCCCAAATAGGAGGGAATTAAATTTGGGTCTTCCTCAAAGCTGCTAAAATTGTGGGCCCAGTGACTAAGCTCTGTCTTGCTTCCCATTGCTTATACTGGAAATGGAAAAACAAACACAAAAAAGATGTGGTGGAAGGAGAAATATTTTGGCTCATTTTGTGCTAGTATTTTTGGGTTTTTTTTTGGTTTTGATTCAGCTGCCCAAGTGCCAAACCCGTTCTCTGCAGAGATCGTGTGCAACGTGCTGGGCAGCTGTGGAGCTGTCAGTGCTCCTGACCCACGCAGGGGCTGCAGCTGAGGCTGGGAGCTGCTGCCTCCACAGGGTCTGCAGGTCTGGGGGTGCCCTTTGGGTTCTCCAAACCCCAGCTCAGTGCAGTGCCCTAGGTCAGGGAGAGCTGGTGGTGTGTGCTGTAATCCTGGCTGCCAGGGTGCCCGTGCAGTGAATCAGGAGTGGAAAACCAGCAGAAGGTGACTGATAGGTGCAGCTCCAATGTCAATAGATATTTGTCAAGCCTGGAGGCTTTCCCTTGCTGCTGGAGCTCACATTCTGTGCTGAGAGTGTCCCTGTTAAATACAGTGCTGCCTCACAGCTGGAAGGGAGGTTTCCATTGTAAATGCCAGCAATGTGTGTACTGGTGTCTGCAGCCTGCCCTGTCTGGCACGTGTGGCCTCCCTGAGCCATGGAACTCCCTTGGGCTTGGCTGCAGCTCCCCTGGGAGCTTCTTCCAGCCTGTTTCCTGGAAAAGCCACAGGAGGTTTAGGGTATCCTGTGTGATTTAACTGTTCTTGCCTTCCTATTCTAGAAATCCCCAGGCAGTCTGTAGCCCCTTGATTTTTATTAAGGAAGAAAAACGTTTCTGTTCATATATAAGAGAAGTAGCAGGTAAAGGCTAAAATTAAATAGAGTCAGTTCTGGGGCTAAGACTCAAAAGTCCCAATTTCTTTGAACATTTAGAATAACATCTTTGGGCATCATGGGGAAAACTGACCCTGAGCTGTGCGTTGTGTCTCTGCAGAGATGTCGGGGACCGTGTCGGACATTTCGCTGGTGCACTGGAAGCAGCAGTGGCTGGAGAATGGCACCCTGTACTTCCACGTGTCCATGAGCAGCGCTGAGCAGCTCTCCAGGGCCACCCCACCCAGCCTCCAGGAGCCCTCGGAGATCGTGGAGGAGCAGATGCACATTCTTCATATCTCAGTCATGGTGAGTCCCAGCTCTGGTGGCATCCGAGGGGATGGAGGGACCCCCTTGGAGGAGGGGATGGGGAGCAGGGTGGTGAGTCTGGTTTGTAGATGTTTGTGTCCCTTCTTGCCTGGGTCTCCAGAATGGGAGAGATGTGTTTGAATGGGCCAGGAAAAAGAAAAATAGAGCACTTGGTCTTCTGAGAATGTTAAAGCAAAAGAGTGTGGGGAAGAAGCTGTTGGGAGGGTAAGAATGATCCTTGTAGTTCCTCCTGTCTGTAAGTGTCAGTGGAATATTTCTGCTTGATCTTTGTGTTTGGGCATTGTACAAAAGGAAGATTTTGGGCTTGGCCATTTAATTCTGAAGCTGAAGTTGATCTTTGAAGTGAGTAAGGGCTGCAGCATTTCTTGCAAAGGACAAGCCTGACCTAAAAGTAAAAAGATGATCCAGTGCTTTGAATGTCTCCATCTGGGGTGTTTGTGACCTTTTAATAATGCACTGTTTATGTGCTGTGTTGCCTTTTAAAGTTTCAGTATCATATGAGGTGGTTGCCTACGTGTTTGGATCTGGTCCATGGTTCCTCGGTGCTTTAGAGCTCCATCTGTAAAATGGGATTCAGTGTATTGTCCCTTCAGTGCCATTGGGATAAGATACAGAAGAAAAGAAGTTAGGTTGATATATCCAGGGTGCATGCATGACGTTCATTTGCCAAAGAAAGTCTTTTAAGGGCTGAGGATCCCACCAGGATGACCCTCTGCAGAAGGTGAACCTGCTCATCTCTAGAATCTGGGTCATCTCCACAGCTCTGTCCTTAGCTTTGGAAGGAGGAACACAGACAATGGCTGCACAAATCCTTTATTTTTAATTTTCTTTTCTTATTTGAACAAGCAGCTATTTGGCTTTTACAACTTAAATCTGGTTTTTTTTGTGTCTTATCAGTGGGGCTTTATATCTGGCACTGAATGCATGTGAGAAAGGAGAGAGGTTCTGCATTAAGGTTGTTGGGCAAGATAAGATGCTGGATGACAGAAGGGAAAGGATTTGGGGGCTGCATCTTACTGTGTTAGATAGGGAATGTTTTTATGTCCTGATGAAATTGTCAATGGGATGGGGCATTGGAGAGGGGAAAAGGGTTAGAACTGCGTACTTGGAAAATGAACCTGAAAATATAAGTGAGAGTCAACAAAGAAAGAAAAATAGCACAGCATGTGTGGGTGTCTAAAGCTCCATTCCTGGCAGGAGGTTTGAGTATGGGATTGTTTGGCTGAGCCCTGGAGAATTGTCCTGTGTCTGTGGGGTGACACTTTCTCTGCAGCCTGCTCATTCCTGCTTGAAATGCAGATTTTCTGTAGTAGGGAGAGATTCAGCCCTGGTCCTCAGCCCTTGCTGAAGGTGAACTCTAAAATACAGGAGATAATTGTAATGACACGATGCTTGGAAAGTTCCTTTGAGAAGCTCCTGGCCAGAGCCTTCTTTTGCTGCACCTCGGAATGGGGGAGCAGTGGTGCTGAGGATGGAGCTGACAGCATTGCTGGCCAGGTCACAGGAATGTCACAGGAATGGGTTTGGCCTCTAATCCCACTTTAGCCAGGAAAGATGTGCTTTGCCAGTGGTGTGGGAGCACCCATGGCTTTTCTGTGCGTTCATTCCTGCCCTGTACCTCTCTCCCCTTCTGCAAAAGCAACAGGACAGGAGAGGAGGTGTTCCTGCCACACACATTCAGCTGTAATTCCACTGTCTTTATAAATCCTGACATTCCCTGCAGCAGGAGCTGAGGTCCTGGACATGGATCTGGGTTTGGGCTGCACATGTGTCCCTGGGGAGGCAGGAGCCCTGCAGATCCCTCTCCTGGGTCAGGATTGCAGCACAGGCTTGAAACTTTGCCCATATTTTTCAGAAGGTTCATTAAATTTTTGAGTGAACCCAAGCCAAGTTTTGAGTTACTAGCAAAGATGATTCTGTTTTGTTGGTTTGTTGATTTTTTTTTTCCCCTTCCTTGAGGCCTCATGGAGTTCTGTAGGGGAAATAAAGTGGGCACAGCTATTTGTTTCTTGGGTGTAATATTTCACCCAGGTCCCCAGGCTGCTTTCCCACTCCTTTATTTCCTTTCTTGACCCCAGCTGGAGCGCATCCCAGAGGGCCCCTCACAGGGTCTGTGGTGCTGGGAATGACCCCAAGAGTGTCAAAGTCCTTGTTTCCCAGCCCGTGCAGCCAAAGAAAGAGTCTGAATGCATAGGGTCGGCTTCTCAAGGTTGCTTATTTTTCCTTATCTATAACATTCTTTCTCTGACCTGCTGAGGTCTGTCTAGCAACGAGGCCATGGCACTCTGCATACCACCTCAGGTGGTGTTTATATTTTGTATCAGAAATTACGTGTACTATGTTTACAATAATGTGACAATATCTATCATTTATGTTGGACCATGTGTCTGTACCTTAAACCAATAGAAAAGTGTCACCATCACACCAAAACATGGAGGTCAATAAGAAAGAGAAGAAGGCCAGGACATGCCCAAATCCCTCCATCTTGACCCTCTGAACTACATTCTAAAAAGCCCAAAAATTCTACTTTTTCACCCTGTGTTAATTCAAATATCACATTACTCAAACCCTTGTGGCTTATAATTCTTCATGCAGAGTTGGCAGTTTTTTCCACGGGCTAAAATGGAAGCCACAGGTGTTTTTGACTTCTTGCCAGGGTCTCTGAGCCCCCTGCCAGGGTCTGGAGCCAGCCAGGGCAGCCAGAGGGATGTGCTGGGCTCCCACAGGCCCCCATCACCTGAGCCCTCCTACCCCAGTGGGGTTCCCTGGCTGTGTTGTGCTCAGCACAGGGGAGCCCTGGGTCCCCCTCCTGTCCCCACACCCTCTCTATGTCCACATCCCTTTTGCCTGGGGATACAGCCTGTGTCCTCCTTCCCAGCTTCCCAAATTCTTTTCCTTCCTCTTCCTACCACAAAGCCAGTGTCTCCTCTGTGCTTTCTAGGAACTAAACCATATCACTGCTAGGGACAGAATTCCAGACCAGCCCAGTGCTGCCTTGGCATTCAGGCTTTGTGTGCCCTGTCCATCATCAGCCCAGCATCCCTCCCCAGGGGACAGCAGGGGCCATGGCAAAGTGCTTCCTTCACCTCCTTTAAGTGGCTCTAACGCTTCTTCTTACCTCTGTCCTCATGCTCCAGGTGATTTGTAGCAGCTGGGGAAGGTTTTCCTGGAGGATCTGGTTAATCCCTCTCTTAGGGAGCACTTGGCACAGTTATTGGGCAGTGAGACATCTCCAAGCCAGGAGCTGGTTGGATTTTTGAAGGTGTTGATGGCCTGCCTCTAAACCCAAGACCCCCTCTGTGCTGCCTGGGGGCTCCAGGGAGGTGCAAATCCTGGGTTTATTCCTCCTTCCAGTGGTTCTGGCTGTCAGTCCATGGCTTTCTGGTCTGGGATTGGTTTGCTTCCAGTGCAGCAGGAAAGTGTCCATGGCCCGTTGTCCCTGTGGCCACCATCCCTGCAAAGCACTGACTGCCTGTGCCCCTCTTCACACCTTCCTTGCTGAGCTCAAGGGCATCTTTGACAGCAAGATAATACTTAATTTTTATTTTTTTTCCTTTCCTAACTGTTTTTTCTTAATCTCTCCCCAATGAGACATAACATTAATTACTGCAGTTAAAGGGAATTCAGTCTCCATTACTCTCTGCCACCCATTTCCTCTTGGCTTGAGCGTCTGAAATTTGTCTCCCAAATGAAAAGAAGGAATAAAGGGAAAGGAAAAGCAAATATGCAAATGCAAGATTTTATTTATTTACCGTTTTTTAAGCACAGTGTCAAGTAGAAAGGAATCAATATTTTTGTCATTATGCCTGTTGTGTTTTTTCACCATAATCTCAGCTGTCATTCGGGTTTAATTGTGTTGTTTCCTGTTGTGTGGAAGTAAATCTTATCTGTTTTGGATTAAAATTCAATGAAGGTCACAGCAGCTCGAAAACTTACCAGGCTGCAGCAATTAATGTTCATTTGGCTTTGATAAATTGGAATGTTCCCCACAATGGGACTAGAGTGGATTTCAGAAGCAATAATTCTTCCATTAACTCAATGATTCCCTGCGTGATGGAGCATCTTGTCACTGCTCTGTTTGTCATCTGTCACTTCAAGGATCTGGGCATATGCCTGATATGATTTATCATGATTATTGGGGCTGCTTGTGTCAAAACATTTTAAACCACTAATTATTCCAGCCTTGTAAATTGCTGAATTTAACAAAACATATGAGAGATTTATTTTTTTGTTGTTCCCCACGCCTCATGTCCCAGTTTAATTATTGTTTTGTGTGGTGCTAAATCCAGCCCTGGGCCGTGTCTGGAGGCTTTGGCCAAAGTGGGGTTGTTTGTCAGGCTCTGAGGGGTGGAAGGGTGGGTCTGGGTGGGACAGACAGGTTTTACATCTGCACTGACCCTTTGATCAGGCATCAGCAGGGCCACTGCACCCTGTCAGTGCTGGGATGCAGGTTTGGGAAGAGGATGCAAAGCCCCATCCTGTGCTGCTGGTGGTTTGATGGGATTTCCTCTCTGTGGGAACCCAGCACATCCCTCTGGCTGCCCTGTCTGGCTCCAGACCCTGGCAGGGGGTTCAGAGACCTTGGCATGAAGTCAAAAACACCTGTGGCTTCCATTTTAGCCCGTGGAAAAAAATGTCAACTTTGTATGAGGAATTACAAAGCCACAAGGGTTTGAGTAGTGTGGTAGTTAAATTAACACAGACGAAAAAGTAGAATTTTGGGGCTTTTTATAATGGGGTTCAAGGGGTCAAGATGGAGGGATTTGGGTGTTTCCTGACCTTCTCCTTCTCCTTGCCCTCCATGTCTTGCTGTGATGGTGACACTTTTCTGTTGGTTTAAGGTACAGGCACACTGTCCAACATAAATTATATTGGCATATTATTGTAAACATAGCACACATAGTTTTTAGTATAAAATGTAATCATTGCCCAGAGGGAAGACAGAATGCCATGGCTGACCTGCTGGACAGAACTCAGCAGGTCAGAGAAAGAATGTTATAGATAAGGGAAAATAAACCACCTTGAGAAGCTGACCCTGTGCATTTGAGACTCCTTCTTTGGCCGTGCAGGCTGGGAAATGAGGACTTTCACTCTCGGGGTCACCTGGACACCCAGACCCTGAGACCTCTCTTGTGAGTGATGCCAGTAAAAGTCTTGCTGTGGGATACCAGAGCCAGGACCATCCCTGCATGCTGGGAGGTTTAGAATCCTGCTCTGTGCTGCCTCTGCTCCAGCAGAAATAAGCTGGCTTTTTGGAGAGTGGTCGTGAGGAAAAGTCTTGCTTCATCTCATGCCATCACCATGCAAGGGACCATTAAAGTGTCTGGAGTAAAAGGTGACCAGACCTCATCAGGCTGCTTTTTTAAAAAAAATTACTATTTTTTATTTTTAATACCCACTTTCTGCTGGCTTCTCCAGAGCTGCAGAACATTGCTCAGGCCTTCCTCTGGCTCCTTGCAGCTTCTCTTGCTGATGGCAGCACTGGAGCTCCTGTCAGCCAGCTCAGTGGGAGAAAAAAACCCTGGTGTGACATGAGTAATGAGGTAGTGAAGAAGGCACAACATCTGTGTCATCATTTCTGCACCAGGAGGTCAACCAGATTCATCAAACATGCACTTCCAGCTTGTGATGTGTTTAGAAATTAATTAAGATAGGGAGAGAATTGCTGCTGCAGCAGATTTTCTTATCTGAAAGGTATTAAAAGGCTAAATTGATCTCCAATGAGCTGTTTTTATTCAAAAACAAAACCTAAAAGAAAAGCTGTAAAACCCCTGGGTTCAGCACGTCCCTGTGTGAGAATCATGCCCACCCTGATGTGGAGGTGGACTAAGCATCCCCAAATCCCTGGGGTGGGGATGGATGCTGCAGGCTCCCTGCTGATGGCAAACCAAGCAACCCTCAGACCTTCACCAATCCTCCCCATGCTGCTGTAGGTGGCCTGTTACTCTGGTTCTGTAAAAGTTTTAAAGTTCTTTTTAGAAGTTTTCTATGCCTTTTGATGTTTACAAATTTCTACTGGAGTTTTTCACACACTGTTCATGTAAATAATTATTGTTTTGCATTCTTCTTTGTGGGAGGAGTGAATTGATGGACTGTTTGACCAGTGTGGTTGGAGAGGTGGCAATTTCATCCTCCAATCCACTGTCACTTTGGAATTCTATCTATTGTGAGGTCAGGAATAAAATTTGCTCCTTTTGTTCTTTTGCATCTTAGAGTGAGTGCGTGAGATATTTCATGTCGTAGTGTGACAGTGGCCCTCGGTTCTTTCCTGGGCTTCTTCAGGGTGGCCAGAGGGACTGGTGGGTCTGTGCTGGCTCAGAGGGGCTCAGTGCTGTCAGGCTCTGTGGCTCAGGTCACTGGAGCTCAGCCCAGCTGGGAGCTGAAGCCACCAGTCATGCAGGAGCACTGGAACTGCTGCACAGAGGAGTTGTTGCAGGTCCATGCTGGAAGGAAGTCCCACTCCTCTCACCCTGACACTGTGGTGGCATCTTCTCTTTCCCAGGATGGGACATGCTTTGGCTTCAAGTTCCATTTCCATTTTAATGTGCCATTAACCAACTTCTTGCTGTCTGGGAGAAGGAACCTCTTTCATCCACCTTCCCCCTCCTCTCCACTCTCCTTTGCAGAGCCTGTATAAAACAGGGACTAAATGTAGTTAATTATGTGCTCTGATATTTAGGGAATTAATTTTGGGGGGATTTGTCTTCAAATTGTCACTTCTGTGACAATGGCACCTGTTATGCTAATAATTTCTCACCAGTCTCTCTGTTTTCCACCTTAGCTCCAGTGAATACATTAGACCCTTTATGGCTTTCTCTCCATCAGACTTTTTCCACCCCACTGTGTTAAAATATGTAACTGGAGTATTTGATTTGCATCTCTGATAAAGGAAAGCTGAATAAATACTCTCAGTTCATCTGAACTGAGCAGCAAACTTAACTTTCTCATCTCATCATCCCCAGAGCAATTGAAGTTGGTACTGGGGGGAAAGGCAGCCATGGGAAGGGGTTTGGCTTTTGCAGATGGCATCGAAGGCGTGGGAGGGATTTGCAGCCTGAGGAGATTTCCCCAGCCCCGACGTGTGGAGAATCAAGCACGGAAGGGAAAAAGTAAAAAAGTAAAAACTCCCGTTGGAAAAGTGGCCAGTGTGAGCTGGGAAGGAGGATGCTGAAGTTGTGAAGAGGTGAAGGAAAAAAACGCCAGAGGGAAGATTTTGGGAGTGGGGTGAGGAGCACCAGAGCAGCGTGGCACAGGGTGGGACAGCTCTGTGCCTGCCTTCGCCCCCAGGCTGGGTCCCTCTGCTGCCAGCAGCACTGACAGAGTATTTTTATCAGTTTGCTGATCTCAGAGGCTTGTCTTGAACTTGTTCCCTTCCTTCCTCCTCCTCATTCTTCCCCTTCCCACCATCTGTCTGGGAAAAATACTCACATCCACAGCACTGCAGGGTGTAGCTGGTGCCTGACCTTTTGGTGGTGTTTTTTTTTTTCCGCCAGTGTGGGACAAGCAGATGGAAATCCAGGCTTCAGTGGGGTGGCTCTGCCTCAGCTCCTGGTTTCCATCCCTCTCCTCCACAGGTTGCTTCTCACCGAGCTGCTGGGCTCCTGGAGAGAGCAATTCCACGTGGGAGCCGTGTGCTAATCCTGTGTGTAAAGTGCTGGGAGTACTGGATTGGTACCTTTGAAACATTGATGTAAACACAGAAATACTTTTCAGCTCCCAGCCTGGATCTAATTGCTTTAAACTGCCAGGCTCCAAAGTACATATGGCATTAAAATTGTCAGGAAATGTTATTCCAGGAAAATTCCTGTGGATGCTGCCTTCTCCAGTGATGGGTGTGGGTGGCCCCTGGCTCTGAGGTTGTACCTCACAATGCAGAGTGTTTTCCTGGGAATGCTGGCAGGGTGTAGGGTGTTGTGTCCTCACTGGTGAGGCTGTGCTGTGGGACACCTGATTCTATTCAGTCCCAGCAGGAATATTGTAATTCCCATATTTCTGTTGATACAATATGGGCTCCGACCCAGGGCGAGGAGCCTCACCCAGCTCTCACATCCATGTGGGCTTGAAAGCTGGGCTGGTCTTCAGACAAGCAGCCAAAATGCTTTTTATTTTTTTTTTTTTTTTCTTTCAAACCTTGTGTTG
Source organism: Lonchura striata (assembly GCF_050655825.1). Classification (NCBI taxonomy): domain Eukaryota; kingdom Metazoa; phylum Chordata; class Aves; order Passeriformes; family Estrildidae; genus Lonchura; species Lonchura striata. The sequence goes on along the minus strand of NC_140719.1, from coordinate 4,598,073 downwards.
TCTGCAGTTCTCTCTCCTCTCAGTTGTTACTCGTGTTTGAATGTGAGCTGGAAATGTTTGCATCCCTTCAGGAGTTGTTGGTGTCAGGCGCTGGCTCGTGTGAAGGTGAACTGTGCCCAAGCTCATGCAGAACAGCTTCAGGGTGGCTGTGAAAGATGTTCCATTACAACACCACAAAAGGCTGAATTCTCATTTGATTGGTGAATTCTGAAGATGGGAGTAAAGTGTTAATGACAGGATGAAATGCAATATCATATTTGTCCCCGGAAATATATTTGTTCTCAGTTTGGGCTTTCCTTTTTTTCCCCACTTAAAAATAAATTGGACTTGGTTTCACAAGACACTGTGATGCCGTGAAAAGGCAGAGCGCTTTTTGTTCAGGGAAGTGTCAGAATTAAATGTTTCTACTCTTCAACACTTTCTCTATCCTCCCAAAAACCACTTACACTTTAGTTTCAGCTGATGTGAAACTGTCTGAGCAGATAAACCCTTCCTGGAAAAAAAAAACCTTTCCAGGCTCTGTGTGGAGTAACTGTGCCTGGAGCAGGGGAGATGTGGTGCTGTGGGTCTGATCATCACCCTCTGAGTGCCTGCAGCCTCTGCAGTGCCTGGCCCCGGGGCAGGGATGCTCAGGCTCCCACCAGCAGGAATCACATCTGTGGGAATCCAGGGCTTCCCTCTGGCTGCCCTGGGACCCTGGCAGGGGTCAGGAACCCCCCTGGACAGAGCCCCCAGAGACACTGTCTGTGATCTCTGGCCATGGAAAAGAGTTTTCAATCTTACAGGATGAATTATCAGCTCTGAGTGTTTGATATAAGTGATAATTAAGTGTGGCATGGGTGCAAAAGTAAAATTTTAGGATTCTAGATGAGGGGTCCAAAGGGGACAAGATGGAGGAAATTGGGTGTGTCTTGTCCTTTTTCTCCTTCTTCATGCCCTCCATGTCTCACTGTGGTGTTGGCATTTTTCTGTTGGTTCAGGCTGGGGACACACTGTCCAACGTAGGTGACAGATATTGGCACGTTCTTGTAAATCCAGCCCAGGGAGTTTCTGGTATTTAATGTTTGTAACATCCCACTGAGGGCAGAGCCCCACACGCTGCCCTGCAGGACAGAGCTGGGCAGGGCAGCAGAACATGTGAGAGATAAACAGAATAAACAACCTGGAAACCAGCACAGACCAATTATGGCTTCTGCTTTGGCAGTGGGGCTGACAGACAGAGACTTTCTAAAATCTCAGAATCATCAATACCTCAGATTCCAATGTCTCCATGATTTTCTCTGGCCATCGTTAGGCTGCTCATAGAGCAGAGCACTTTCTCTGTGTGTCTGGGTCTTGCTGCTTTGGAATTTGGGCAGAATTCCCACTGACATAATTGAGAGCAACATCAGGCCAAGTCTGGTTATTTTTACCTGTCGCTGCTCCCACTCCACCTCCCCCATCCCCAGGGTGAGGGGGAACGAGCTCTGTTTCAGCTTTGAAAAGGTCTCTGCCAGCTCCAAGCAGGAGCCTTGTCATGAAGTCTCACGGTGTGCAGCAAAGGAAAAAGGGAGAGAGGAAAAAAATGGAATTGTGCTTATTGGTAAAAGCCAATTCTATAAAACTGCAGGGAAAGAACTGTTTCTGAAGGGAGCTGGTTGACTGGCTGGGCTTGCCTCAGGTGGGTCCTTCTGGGGCTGGGTTTATGCAGTGGCTGGAGAGGGAGTGAGCAGGAACATCAACCCCAGCCCTGCTGGGATGCACTTGGACTTTAAGTATTGGATATTTTTTTAATTGTGTTTCCCTTCATCCAACAGGAAAACTGGTGGCTTTCCTTTCTAGCTGCCTATTTTTTAGCTCCTCAGGGGAGAGGAGACCACTCTTTATTCAGATGGCAGGGGAGGAACCCTGCCAGGTGGATGGCAGCAAAACCACTGATGCTTTAGCAGTGTCAGGCTAAATTCCATTTCTCTTCCCAGAGCTGGAGCTGAGCAGCAGCTCCTCAGCAGCCATTCCTCGGGCAATTTTGAGCTTTCCTGCTGCCCTGGCTGTGGATTTCCTCACTGCACCAAACTTGGGCTCAGGGTGAAACCAGCCTGGTGGGAGCAGCAGTTGTTGGGGGAACAAACAACAGCCCCAGTGTTGAATCTTGCTGCTTATTTGGCAACTGTGGAGCATCATTCTGCAGAGGCTGGGGTGGGTTGGGTAATGCAGGAGTAAAGGGACAGGCAGGGAACAGTGCTGGGAGTGGGAAGTTGCAGTGGGGAATGTCTGCCTGGAGGGTGCTGGGGTGTGCCCCAAAAGGAGTCTCTCACCACGATTAAGCTGCAGGTTTCACTTGGCATTTCCAAGAGTTCCATCATCATTCAGGGCAGCACTGAGGCTGCCAGCCTTCCTCTGCCTCAGAAATGAATGATCAAAATGAATGACTCTCCCAGCTCGTCCCAGTGGTGGGATGCAGCTTGGCCAGGCAGGTGAAGACTGAGCTGGGTACCAAGGATCTGATCCCACCCTGCATCCTCGGGGTGTCTGGGACCTCGGGATGGCTCAGGGCAGCTGCTTCTCCCACTGCTCTTCCTCGTGATGGGGATTTGGGGTGTGTGGCGCTTGCACACTGTCCCCCACACCCTCCCAGGGGGGTTCAGACACATCTTTGTCCCCTTGGACATTGGTCCTTTATCTCCTCACAGAGCTGGGATGTGCTGAGGGATGAATATTGGGGGTTTGGGAGGGTGGGGTGAGAGCTGGGATGTGCTGAGGGATGAATATTGGGGTTTGGGAGGGTGGGGTGAGGATGGCTTGGTGGCTGCCAGCCATCCCTGGTGCAGGGGTGGGTAGGGAAGGGGCTTGTTTACAAACTGCAAACAAAGCAGTGACTGCTTAGAGCCATGGAAACAAACAGGAATGAGCCAGCAGCTCCAGGAAGTGGCTGAAGCAGTGCTGAGGATTCCCTGGGACAAGCTGTGAGATGTCTCTGGGCTGTGTGTGGTGAGGGTTTGGTTATCAAGCAAGGCTGGTGCCTTAGGCTGAGGTTCTGGAAGGGAGGTGAAGATGGAGGTGGATGTGTTTGTGGATGTGGCTGTTCCCTCCCTGGCTGGGAATGGTGGAAAATGAAAGTTTTTCTGCCCACCTTGCATGAACTGCAGGGAGAGGCTGGTGCTGTCACTGCCTGCAGCTCCAAAACCCTGTGACACCACAGCCACCTTTTTATTTATTTATTTATTTATTTTTTCTTTGATCCTGTTTTGCACCAAACACCTCGAGAATCAGTTGTCTGTGCATGTTTGGACTGATCATGCTGGTTGGATTCACAGATTTTAGTTTCCCCTTTGAGGGCTACTTTGACCTTGCCTTGAGGCATCCCTTGTGGGGGCCACCCTTTCCTACAAAGCCACCTGGCACACTGGTGGCTTGTGCTGGGATGAATGCTGTGATTCTCCTTTTCTTCTATTTCTCAAGGGAAATTCAGGTTGGATATTAGGAAACAGTTTTTCACAGAGTGATGAAGTTCTGGAATGTCTGCCTGGGGAGGTGGTGGAGTCCCCATCCCTGGGTGTGTTTAACAAAGCCTGGATGTGGCTCTGGGTGCCAGGGTTGAGTTAAGGGGCTGGGGCTGGGTTGGATTCGATGATCTGGAAGGTCTCTTCCAGCCTGGTCATTCTGTGATTCTGGGTGTACTTGAACTGCCCCTGCCACAGAGCCCAGCTCCTGCTCTGGCTGTCTGGGGGCCGAGGGGAGGAGGAGGAGTCCGAGGTGTTCCAGTGGCTGCTGCTGAGCCCTGGGGGCTGGGGAACAGCCTCACAAACCAGAGAAGGGACGTGACCAGGTTCTCCTGCCCGCTCTGCCCTGTGTGCTGGGAAGGCAGGGATGAGCAGGGCTGTTTGGTGGCTTGTGTTTCTGCTGTCCCCTCCTGACAGGGACAGGGGCTCAGGTGAGCATCTCAGCAGCCTCAGTGTGCTCTGCAGGGAGGGTTTAGTGACACAGAGAGATTTTTCAACCAAGCTGCTCCTGCCTCAGGATCCTGACTGCTTTGGATTTGGCTGCCTCCTATCCCTGTATTCCCCACCCTGACCTGGGACTGGTGGGGTGCAGGTGGGCAGGCTGTGCTCCCAGGGTGTTACATTGCTCTCGGGCTGTGCTTTTCCCCATTTCCAGAGACCCCTGTGACTGGGATCAGATAAGCCTGGTCCCCTCCTTTGTGCCCTGACGGGGTTGGGGGAGAGCCAGAGAAGCCCTCCCTGCCCAGAGCCCAGATAAACCCCTAACATTTCCTGTTCACCCTTTTTCCCCCTCTCTTTCCCCCCTCACCTCATGGAATAAAGAAGCTGGACAACCACATCGGGGTGAGGGCCTCTTTTGAATCTTTGCCCATCTCCTGATGTTCTTCCTCTCCAGGCCTCGTATATGTGGGCTAGCTTAGTAATTTGGGGCTGAGAGAGGTAGGAGCATCACCAGGGTGCCTGGAGCATCCCAGGTGCTGCAGGGACAGCTGAGCTGGTGCCCAGCTGCTGATGTGATGCAGAACGATGGGTCAATGACAGTCATGTGCTGTGCATTCCTGCCAAAACGATCACATTTCACCTGACCATGCTTTTGCTGATATTTGTGTTTCTGCTAGCATCCAGTCTCCCTCCTTTCCATGCTGGAGTGTTCTCCCACCACCTGTCCTGCTGCAGTGGCTGGGGGGGCTGGACACACCTCCTCAGGAGAATCCCCCCTTGCTCAGCTGTCACCCTGACAGGGGGTCTGTGTGGGAGTTCTGCCATCAGGTTGTTCTGGGTTGTCCCCATGCTCTTCTGATCTTTCCTTCTCCTTTGAAAAAAAAAGGTTAATTAAATATTGGATTCATCGTATCGTTCCCTGAGATGCTGTGATTCTCCAGCAGCAGGTTTTTCACCCTTGGTGTTTTCTGGGTGCTGGTGAGCTCCTTCCTGCACAGCATCCTCAGCAGAGGAGCCACCTCCAGGGGGTCTGCATGTGCTGGGGAGGAGGGAGGCTCTGCCCACCCTGCCATTTCAGGCCATGAAATTTTGAGGCAAAATCCCTGTTTCACCCCCATGCACTCAATCCTGTTAGCACAAGTGTGCACCCAGCAGCATTGATCTCTCTGGGGTGAGAGCCAGGTGCTGCTTTTGGGGCTCCACACAGCCGTGTGGGGTGCAGGGAGGGTGTCCAAAGTGCTCCTTCCTGTCCTGCTTTCCCTGTGCAGGCTGGGGCAGGTGGGGAGAAGTCATGCTTTGTCCTGTCAGCGTTCAGGAACACACAAAATCATGGGATATGATTATCTGCAGGTGCTTTATTGAGAGCTCTGGGAATCAGGGGTACAGACCCAAATCTGACTGCGACACGGCTTTTGAGCTGAACGTATTTTATATTCTATCCTTATATAACGTACATATTAATTAATAAAGTTATATTGTTCTATTTTATACATTGACATGAGTTTCTCGTGATCTTTCTTAGGCCCCTGACCACAGTTTCTCATGATTATTCTTACGATTAAACAGTAATTATATTTAATTACTAAACAATCATCACATCTAACAATTATATCATTTATCATGTACTAGCTACACAGGTACAGTTCTAGCAAGGTACAAGATCTTCATGTACCTAGGGTATTTATTTTTTCCAGGGCCTACTAAGCTTAATTTTCTTTTTAACCCTAAATCCCCATGATTTAAAAACCCTTTTACTATCAGTCCTGGCCTGAACACAGCAATGACTTCAGGTTATATCTGCTCACCTCCTGCCACAGCTCCATCCCCACAGCCTGGGCATAGCAAAACAAGTGGTGTGGGGTTTTTTTCCTTTCATTTTAAAACTTTTCTTTCATCCACCCCATGCTCTTCCTCCTTGGCACGCAGATCAATGTGGGGGGAGGGAACCTTCAGCCGAGTTCTCCATCACATGTCCCTTGTTTTTTGTGTGTTATTTTTTCCCCACTGCTGCCCTTGCCAAGGGAAGGACATTGTAGAGCCGCTGAGGCTGGCAGGGGCTGTAGCACTGCCTGCCAATAGCCTCGGTGTCTGAAAAGGCTTAGGAAATGCAAGCTCTAAATTAGCTCCCAAATCATCCTCTCCCCCTTCTCCAGCTGGAGAGCCCCTCGGAGCCAGCCCTGGCTCCTTGTCTGCCCGGGGCTCCCCAGGAGCAGCCGGCTCTGCTGTGGGGCTGCAGGGGCTTGGCTGGAGAAACAGCACGATGGGGATAGCAAGAAGAGCCTCAGCATGGGTGGCTCGAGGCAAGCTGGAGCATTCCAGGGACAAATTCCTGGTGTCCCACCTCCCCACACTGCCACGCTGCCCCTGCCCAGCTCCCTCCCGGTGTAACCCTTGGGGAGTGTGCTGGGGCTCCTGGCTGTGGTGCTGGAGGGCAGGAGGGGAAGCACAGAGCTGATGGACATCTGCTGAAAGCTTCCCAGGGGAGGTGAGAGCCCCGTCCTGTGCTTGCCCCAAGGATGCTGCTGAGAGCAGCCAAGGTCAGGGCACTGTTGGCAGCACACACGGCGGGGACATCTGGGGCAGCAGAAGCTGGAGGAGGCGAGCGGGAGGCGTGCTGGCTGTGTGTCTGCTGGGGAAGGGGACAACCTGTGCCCTGGCCAGCTGTTCCCCTCCAACACCTCATTTCTGTCCTTGCCAGGGCAGTGGGAGGAGGCAGCAGCTGCCCTGAGGTGGGAGCAGGGGCAGCTCCGTGTCCCTGTGCCCTGCCTGGGTGTGACACCCGCAGGGCAGAGCTGCTCCCCGGGCCTTTGGAGAGAGCAGCTGAGCCTGGGGAGCAGCTCTGCTCTCAGTGCTGCTGTTTGGTACAGCTGTGTCTCAGAACTTAGTCTTCCTTCTGTTACCTCTCAAGAGAGAAGTGGGAAGGGCTCAGCTTTGCTGTGTATCCTGGCAAGTCAGGCTTCAGCTCCACAAATGCCCTGAGGGTCTGCATTATCCCCCCTGGCACTGCAGCCTTCACACTGAATGCAAATTGCTCTTTAAACATCTCTGTAGGTGGATTTTAGCACTCAGGTACTGAGGCAGAGCACAGGCATCACAACTGATCTGCTCTGCTAACCCCAAACCATCCCAGAAAGGGTTCTTGTGCCATGGGGCTCTTGGCATCCCACCTGGATCTGCCGTGGGTGAGGATGAGGATGTTTCCCTGGAGGGCTGAGCATCTCCAGGATGTGTGCCTGTGCTGCTGTGGCTCATGGAGGCCAGGCTGCTGCTGCCAGCATCTCTCCTCCTTCTCCTCCTTCCTTCTGCTCCTTCCCTCTCCCCCTTCTCCTCCTTCTCCTCCTCCTCCTTCTCCTTCCTTCTCCTTCCTTCTCCTTCCTTCTCCTCCTTCTCCTCCTTCCTTCTCCTTCTCCTCCTTCCTCCTCCTCCTTCCTCCTCCTCCTCCTTCCTCCTCCTGGGGGCCCTTGGGTGGGTGAGAGAGGGAGCACAGAGCTGTCTTGGGCACTGAAGTCTGTCCCTTCAACCTAACAGCAAGCACCTTGGGAAACAGCAGAGGAAAATTCCACTTCTACAGCAGTGCAACTTGAGTTTTGTATTATTATTTTTTTTTTTAAGGCTCTGTCAGGCTCCTGCTCTCTCCCCCTCCCCGTGCTGTGCAGCCAGCTCTGAAGCAGAAGTGATATTTTCTGCCAATGCAATGATTAGCCTTTCTGCTAATGACCCACGAACAGTGTCCAAAATAAATGAGCCCAACCTGCTCATCTTATTAACCAAATGATTGCATAGAAAGAGGAAATATCTGCAGAAACAGCTTAGGCAGCTGTAATTTGGAAGCATGGAGGAGTCACTGCTTGAAGTATGGAGAGGAGCCATATGTCTTCAAAAAGCTGGGAGAGCTCTTGTGTTATTGGGGTGCTTCTACTCATCCCCAGTTCCTCCTTTTGTGAAAGAATTGTGCAGGGCTGGAGCTGTGTCTGACCTCAAATCCTGTTGGTTCCTGGGCCTGGGAAGCTGGAGACAGGTAGATGTTTCTCCTCCTGTCTTCCTTGTGTGGTTTTTGGCGTTCCCCATCCTGTAGATGACAGGCAGCAGCAGTGGGATGTTGGTCAGGAGAGCAGCTGGTGTGGTAGCCAGTACTGAGCTGCTCTTCAGGAGCTGTTCTTGTGTCCTTCAGGCTCTTCCCAAAGCACTTGGCAAGACTGTGGAACATCCTTGTTTGACACAGGGAGGGATGAGGAGCAAAAAAGGGATAGGTGAAGGCAAGGGGGGATTTCTGCTGAGAAGGGAGGGGAAGGGGGTCTTGTGATCCCCCTCACAGATAGATGATGGTGATACTGAAGTGAAACAAGAGTTTGCTGTAGAGAGGATTTCAGGTGCTGTGTAAATGCACGAGAGAAAAGGGGCTGGGTGCAGAAGAGTAGAGCATGAGGATGGGGGAATATATGGAGAAGCTGGAGGGCTGAGTGTGAAACCCCTCCTGATTTTGGGAACAGCTCGACCTTCTCTGGGAAATGTACTTTCCAGCTTGAAAGGTGGGCTGTCTTCCCAGCTGCTGCGTGTCTCAGCAGGTCTCTTGCCTGCAAAAAGGCCTGTCCCTGAGTGAGGTGACAGCAATGTGGCTGTCCTGGAGAAGGGCTCTGGGAGCTGAGACAAGTCCTGGAAGGTTGACCCTGTAGCCTTGGCGCTGTATCACGTCAGAGGATGTGCACAAGCTCCTGTCTTGTATAATAGCAAAGAAAAACACACTTGATCCTCTGGTCCCCTGGAGACCTGGCTAATGATGCACCAGCCCTAAAACTGCTGAGGGGGGTGAGGCCATTGTCCTGCAGCACCCTGTGTGCAGGCCATGTGCATCCATGAAATAGAAATTCCATATAGCTGTATGTATATTAATTTTTTTTACCAAGCTGGGATCTGAAGGGTGCCATGCACAGAAATAAGACCCATGACTTCAATTTTCAGTGTAGCTGCTTCATTGCTCCTTTCTGTTTTATGCAGACAAATTCTGGACATTTTTCTTCCTTTCCTAATTAATGGAGGAATTGCAAATCCTGCATTTTTTTTTTTTTTTTCTCCTAAGAAGTTTTGGGTTTAAACGATTATCTGTGTTTGGAAAACATCCTGACAGTGCAAATATTGAAAACTGGAACGCTGGGTGGATGAGCCAATGACCCTGGCTTGCCTTGCACCTCTCAGTGTCTCAGGAATGCTGCCCTGGCTCCCTGGGGCTGCGAGATGACCAAGACAGGGGGTGGGTGTGGATGGAAGGTTCACCTGCACGCCCCAGGCTGCACGGGTGCATTTGGTAACTTTTCCTCCTTGTTCCCTTAAACAAGTTTTTCAGGTTCATGCTGCAGTGCTTTGGCTGGGGAAGGTGAGACTGCAGGGTTTTGTTGTGACTGCAGGGTTTTGTTTCTTTGGTTTTTGTTTTGCTCTTTTTCTGTTGTTTGGTTTTGGCTTGTTTGTTTTTTATAAGTGGGAATGTTGCTTCTTCAGTGCCCCAGCCCTTCCACAGCCCTGTCCTGTTGACGGCACTGCCATCCCTGAGTGTGGGAATCCAGGGCATCCCTCTGGCTGCCCTGGGACCCTGGCAGGGGTCAGGAACCCCCTGGACAGAGACCCCAGAGACACTGGCTGTGATCTCTGCCCATGGAAAAGAGTTTTCAATCTCACAGGATGAATTACCAGCTCTGAGTGTTTGATATCAGTAATAATTAAGAGTGGCACGGGGGCAAAAGTAAAATTTTAGGATTCTAGGTAAGGGATCCAAAGGGGATAAGATGAAGAAAATTGGGTGTGTCTTGTCCTTTTTCTCCTTCTTCATGCCCTCCATGTCTCACTGTGGTGTTGGCATTTTTCTGTTGGTTCAGGCTGGGGACACACTGTCCAACGTAGGTGACAGATATTGGCACATTCTTGTAAATCCAGCCCAGGGAGTTTCTGGTATTTAATGTTTGTAACATCCCACTGAGGGCAGAGCCCCACACGCTGCCCTGCAGGACAGAGCTGGGCAGGGCAGCAGAACATGTTAGAGATAAACAGAATAAACAACCTGGAAACCAGCACAGACCAATTATGGCTTCTGCTTTGGCAGCGGGGCTGAAAGACAGAGACTTTCTACAATCTCAGAATCATCAATACCTCAGATTCTGACACGAGGGGACACTCAGAGGAGCAGCACTTCTTGTCGAGGCTTTTGCAGGATGAAGATTTGCTTTTCCACGGGCTCTGCCAGAGGAAGGGATTCGGAGCGGTCATTGAATCCAGCTCCGTGCCCTCGGGCAGGATCAATCGCCCTCTGTCACTGGTGATGGATGTTTCCCTGCCCTGTTCGGCAAGAATTCCCGGTCCCTGCGGGCGATGTTTCAGCCTGACATGGATCAGAAGCCAGCAGCCCCACCGGTGCCCTGCCTCCAGCTTTGCCACAGCCGGGGCTTTCAGATCGCTTTTGCACCGTGTGGACAGATTAAATGAGCAGGAGGTTTGAAGTGATGGATGGAAACCCTCTTCCTGTAAATGTTTTGCTCCGAGGAGTTCGCTGCAGGTCTCTCTCCTGGCAGCATGCAGGGATGCAGGCTGGCATCGCCCCAGGGGTGCTGCCTTTGCAGAGGAGGGCTCTAAGCACTTCTGGTTTTCTTTGCAGACTGCCCCCTGACCCTGCTCTGTGATGCCAGCTCCATTCCTCTCTGTCCAGCAGCTCCTCCAGACAGGGACAGGGACGTTTGGTGCCTGAGGCAGAGATGTGGACTGCTGAGGCTCTGAGTTCTGGGATTTCATTCCCTGGAGCTCCTGTTTGTTCTGTGCAAGACACATTCAGCCTCTGGTTTTAAAACCCACACTCCTGTCCAGCTTGTGTGAAGGCACTTGGCCTTTGATCAGTAACCGTGCTGCTCTTCTGTGCTTCCCAGCACACTCTGCTGCATTTATCCTTGGATTTATGCATTTATTCAAATCCCACTGCCACGAAACACGGGTGGGGCTGCTTTTCCAAGGGCTTATCCAAGGATCACAGCCATGGACCAGAAAGGCTCAACCACCAAGTTTCCAGCACTCTTTCTGTAGCATGAAGTAGAGACTCCATTCTTCTTTTTGGCTTCCTTTGTTCTGTGGGAAATTACTCTTGAGTGATGCAAGCCTGAAAGAAGGTTAGATTCTGAGGACAGCAGCTGAGTCCCTGGCGAGTAAGAGGCTTTTTGTTTGGAGCAAGGGGAGGTTTGAAAGGTGGAGGAGCTTGTGCAGGACAGTGCTGCCTCTCAAGGATGCTTATCTGCTCCCTCCTCTCCTTGCTGCCCAGGTGAGCCTCTCTGGGAGCACACACGGCTGGATCTTCATCTCCCAATCGTTCTTTCCCCTCAGGCCAAGCTGTTTCTTTTGCAGGGCTCTTCTGAAGATTGGGAGCATTGAATAAACTGGGCTTAATTTAGAATAGATGTGAACTCAAGCCAGCCGCAGGATAGGCACCACAATTAGGAGATGGAGCTGGGTAGAAATTGTTTTCCTGCCTCCCACAAGCTAAAAACAAACTGCTGGGGGATGCCTGTGCATGGTGGGGGGAGTGAGCAAACTAAAACTCAGTACTCAACAAACAAGGAGTGGAGAGGAGCTTTGTGAGCCCAAAGGTGTGGGCAGAAGGACTTTATTAGTTCCATTTGAAACATTTTGTCTCCATTCCCGTTTAGCTGTGGAAACTAACTTCATTTTAGCTTTACATTTAAATTTTCAAAACAGGCCTGTCAAATTAGTAAAAGGAAATTTGATTAGAAAATGGCAGTAGGATTGAGTCTTTGTTTTTCTCCGTTCACAATTTGGCTCAGCGGCTCTTAACCAAAAATACACCATTGGAAAAGTGGTTTTAGCTAGTCAACACTTCCCAACTGTGAGGAAAAAACTAGGGAGCGGAGATGGAGAATTCCAGCCCCTAGCTCCCCAGTTGTTGCCCCTTTTCTGAAACCTGGAGACTGAGGCTGTGCCACCAGGGCTGAGGTGGCATTAGTGGTGACGTGGGGCCTGGAAGGAATGAGGCTCACAGAAGGGTGGGATGGATTAGTGCCTCCCCTTGCTGCTGGCTGCCATCCCCATGGCTGGGTTCAGGTCTCTGAGCTCCCTGAGGACATCAAGGACTGAGCCTTGGAGTAGCTTCAGGAGCCTGGGTTAGTGGAGGATGCTTTGGTGGGGCTGCTGGGCTGGTTTGGGCTGAGGTGCAGAGCTCTGAGCTCAGCACCTTGCTGTTCCCAGTGCCTGTCCCAGGCTGTGCTGGGTGAGAGAACATTCCAGAAGGGAGAAGGATCAGGAAGGCAGATGGGCAGTAGAGTTAAACACTGGCTAATTACAGCCAGGGGAAGGGACAGGGCTGGAGAGCTGGGAACAGCCATGCCCGTGCCCAGGAAAGCTTCCAGGGGGATGAGGGAGATTTTGGGGTTGGAGGAGTATCTTTCCCTGCCCAGAGCCCTCTTGGAAGCCTGGGAGCAGTAATGGGGTCTCAGACTGGCTCTGGAGTGGCCATCCTCACCTGGTCCCTGCCTGCTGCCAGGGATGGAGCTGGGATCTGCTCCACAGTTATTCACAGATGCTGCAATTAGGCTGGAGACACAGTGTCAAAAACCTGTGTCAAAAACCTGACAGCAGCCCCGGTGTGTGCACGGGGAGGGGGTTATCAGCCTGTTATAATCCATTTACCCAGATAGCCCAGCTAATCAGCTTTCAGATGGGGAGAATTAATTGGTTTTGATTGGAGCACCAGGCACATTTAATTGAAATGAATATTTTCCCGCTTCCAAACAGGCACTTTCTCAGCTGCTGCTGCCTGGGGAGGGGAGGCTGCAGCCTTTCCACCACAACCCTCATGGTGTGGTGCAGCTGAGATGGGTGAAGCAGCTGGAAAAGCCATGCCCTGCAATCCTCACTCCATCTGTGAAGGAGCTCTCACTTCTCCATCCCTGCATCCCGCTCCAAACCCTCTGCTCCCAGCTGGGATGGAAAGAGCAAGTCTCAGATTGTCTCAGCCCCTCGTAGCACACCAGGGAGCTTGGCAGGTCATCTTGGTGGCACCCAGGTGGCATTGCTGCCATGCTGTCACCTCTGCTTTCCTCCTGTTGGCTTGGATGAAAAAAAAAAATAAATAAAAGTACTTGAATTTCAGGAGGTTGGAGATGTGGACTGTCCCCAGGGTGTGCAAAGCTCTTCAGAGCTGGGGGTTCAAAGGGCCCTTTGGAAGGTGCAAATCCATCTTCTCCCAGCCCAGTGGCAGGGTGCCCTGTCTCCTTTTCTTCCAGGAAAGAGTTCACTGGTCTCAACCTTCAAATAATAAGAAAAAAAAGTAAAATCTGGTGTATTCCCGTACTTTTATATTCCCAATTGATACAGCAAGAGGGCTGGGTGAAAAGGGAGCAGTTTCATCAAGATGTGCTGCAGAACAAAGAGGTTTGTGTGGACTCATGTGAGCAGTGTGTGTGGGAGCTGTAGAGCAGGAAAATCCATCCCCATGGGTTTGTTCTTCCACTCTGCTGAGCCCCGGGGTGGTTTGGAGGCATCACATGGAGAGCTGGATGAGGGAACGCTCAGTTCTTGTCAGGGAGATGAAAAAGCCCTGAAACACCGGATAAATTTTATCTGTGTGCAAGGTTCCAGTGAAGTTAATGGGAGTTAAGTGTGTGGTTAAGTGCTGTATTTAACTGGGCTCTTAAGAGCCTGCTGGGAATAGCTGTGGTATTTTGGGAGAGGAGGCTTGGCGGGTTCCTGAGGTCTTGGATCTTCTCTTTAAATCAAAGTCCTGTATTTCCCTGCTCTGTTCTACATGGGGGGGTCAGCACAGTTTTCAAATTTCTTATGAAATCATGAATGAAAATCGATAAAAATTAAGGTTTGGTTTGTTTTTTCCTTTGGTGCGTGATGCCCCAGGTACCAGTGGAGGCTCTGTGGTGTGTGATTCCTGTAGTGTGACTTATGCCAGAATTCCAAGGTAACTTCAGATGCCAAATGCCACATGGGGACATGCACAGAGGATTTATATCTGATATTATGTTCGAATACCCTCCCTCTCCTTCTGGAAAGCTGTGGTTTCTGTTCACTCAGCTGTGGATATTCATTATGCTGAAATGTTTGCACTTTAAATATGGTAAGGCAGTTTTTTTTTTTTTTTTGTGCATTGATGTTTCTGTGGTTTTTTTTTTTAACAAAGTAGGCTGGATTGTTAAAAAAAAAAAAAACAACCCAAAAAACCAAAAACAACTCCACAGCCAACAAAACAAGCTCTTTTCTTCATGTCTCTGTGTACAATAGCACTTTCCCATCATCTCCAAAATTTTTTGAGAAGTCCATAAATAAATGCTAAACCCCTTTTGCACTCTCTCTCCCATCTTCACTGTGGGTAGAGCAACCAGTGCAGAGGGGACCAGGTCCATCAGCGGGGCTTGGCTCTCTAGGAAGTCCCTGTACTGTGCTTGTGGTGAATTTTTGCACCTCTGCCACGTTTTCTGGACAAGTGGCCAGGGTCTGGCAGCCCCAAAATTGGGCTGGTTAATTGAGCAGAACGGGTGTTGTACCTTGTCCCTCTCAAGGGCTCGGGAGCTGCAGGCATGATGTGAGTCGTGTTCGTGTTCCCTCACCCAGAGATGTGCATCTCTTATTAGATTAATCTTTTTTCTAATATATGCAGAATATACAGTGGGAGCAGCATTAATTCGCACTAATGGTTGTGAGATCCACTGAGAATTAGCTGCATTTTTTGCAAATTAGTGAGGAAGCGGATAAACACAGTTATTAAAAAAACAAGCAAAGGTACTTTTGCAACAGCAGTACGTGTTTGTCATTTATCTGACAAGTGTTCTTTACTTTTAATTATATTTCATTACTTGCTAGCAAATACTGTGCTGGCGGATATTGTAATAATCCTCCTAATTTGAGACCTTGCTTCAGCATTTGCTAAACCTTTGTTTGGAAAGGGCTGGGTAGGTCAGGGATCCTGCAGTGGCTGTGACTTTGGGAGGTCCCATGGCAAGTGTCTTCCATCCCTGGAGGTGTTACTGGTGAATTCGGTGAAACCAGGCTTAGACTGAACCCTGGAGGGCTTCACTGCTGTTCACTCTCAGTTGGGAAGGTGTTGGGGCCACACACAGTCAGTTTGGGTGGGTTTCCCTGGCAGGAGCACTTTGCTGGGCTGTGACTGTGGAATGGGGGTGCTCCTCACCTGAGCTGGGCTCCCGTGGACAGTCAGGTTTGGGCTCTGTGCTGAGGATGCTGCAGGGAGGGACATCTTCCCTTTAGCCCCGTGTTTCTCTGGGAGATGCTTTTTGTGTTGCCACAGCCCTGGGCACTCTCAACCTGCATCACTGTCCTGGCTGGTGCAACCTCACCTGCACTGGGAGACACTTACTGTGGATGAGGTGGCCTCTTTCATTGAAAATCCAGGTCGTTTTTCCTTAATTCAAGTGGATTTTCCATCCTCTCTGGAACATGGATGACACAGTTCAGGCGTGGGCTGGAAATGAGTGGGATGAACACGTGCAGGGGTTTCTTGGCTTGGCGTGGAGCAGGACTGGGGCTCTGTAACTCAAACTCCTCGGGGGGAAGGAAAAGCTTTTGTTTTTGCCTCAGCTTTGTGCTCCCAGGCTGCCCACATTAGGAAAACATGAGCGCAAGCGCAGCAAACCTTATGAATTTTAAAATCTTCCCTCTCTGAGGGCAGGCTCTGGGTTAGCAGGTCAGCCCATTTAGGTGAACCGTTTAGCGCGCATTAAAATCACAATTTATGCAATCTGCGCCCCGGCTTTAAAAAGAGCCAGCAATCAGGTACTTAATAAAATCACCTCCAGCCCTCCTCTTTCAGCTTGCTGCAAATAAATGCCTTTTTTTTACATAATAAAAATGGATTAGGAGTCATTTTGAATTGTTATCCTAGCGAGATGTGCAGTTCGGGACACGCAGCACGTTGGCTGTGATTGAGGGTTGTGTGTTTTGGTGCTTGCACACAGCCGGTGCCTGGGAGACCTTTCAAATAAACATTTACTGGAACATCACATTGCATGTCTGAGCAGCACAGAAAGGCTGATTGGCAGGTTCACTCCTTCTTTTGTTTCCCTTCTTGGATGAAACAGCAAAACAAAACTGAGCGTGGCTTAAAAACAAAAAATTATATGAAAATGTGACTTGTCTGACTTGTTCTTTTTTTTTTATTATTATTTATTATGGAAGAGTCAGAGATTTTAAAGTTATGGTTCCCACAGCAACTGTAACTCTCATTGCTTGTGTGTGTGTTGTACTTTCCAGGAGTGTATATACTGAGAAATTTATGCCCTGTGTGTGGCTGTACAGCATGGTGGGAGGAGCTGCATGGTCTGGATGGAGCCATCCTGGGGGAACCTTCCTCTTAAACCCCTGGGCCACATCCTGTGCTCCTGGCACCCATTCAGAGAGGGTGGTTCAGGGGTGCTGTCACCTCTGGTGATACAGCTGTGATAACAACACCCCCAGAGAACAGTGCCCCAGCCATCCCTGTGGCTCAGTGAGGTACTGAGCTGTGGAAAGAAGGGAAAAAAGAGATGTAATACAGCTCTCTTTGGGCTGCAATTCAAGGAGCTGTCCCTGCTCAGCAAAGCACCGAGGCGTGTGCTCTAGGCTAATGGACTGTAATGGGAATTAAATACATTTTTAAAGTTGAGTGTGTGGTTAGGCACCTTGGTGAAGCTGTGCTTGAACGGGGATTTGAAATGTACAGGGAGAAAATGTGGGGTTTTAGGAGCTTTGCCCTGTGTATCATCTTTTTCTGTTGGAGAGAGGTGGGGTTGACTGGTCTGGAGCCAGGACTGGATCCAGATCTCTTTGGAGTATATATATATGTATATATTTTAATCCTGGTGTTTGTCTCTTCCTCTCTAGCCTTCATGCTGGCTTGCTGTCTGTCCTTGGTCTCATGCCCACACTCTGCCTCAGTTTCCCTGCCTGGTGCCCGCTCATCCATGGGCTCATCACTGGCTCCACAGCACATGGGGGTTTTGGTACTTTGTGTGTCTGGGTTGCCTGGGAGGGCATGAAGTGCCCCAGATGAGAGATGAGATGCTGTGGAGCTGAACTGTGGGAAAGCCAAAACTGGGGTGAGGGGAATTCAAGAAAGGACCATGGGATCATCTGCTGTTCCCTCAGAGCTGCACAGGGTGCAAGAATGCCCTGAGGCCTCTATTTCTCATTTGAAATAAAGTATGACTTTTCAAAAAGCATCCAGGCTTGATTAAAAAAAAAATTAAAATTGACAATGATGGATAATCCACTACACCCCTTGGTAAATTGTCCTAGTGTTTAATTACCTTTACAGCAAGAAAGGGAAGAAAGGAAAAGTACACAGTATGAAGAGCCCCGAGGGTTGTGTGGTTATTGCTGGTACCTGATTGCTCACCTTACTTTACCTGCTGGGATGGTGCAGGGGTTGTGATGCTCCAGCCCTGGGGGCTCGTTCAGCCCATGGGGCATCCTTGAGCAGTCCTGGGGGATTGTCCTTGGACCTGTGTCTGGGGCTGTGAGAGCCCTGCTTCATCCAGCAGCAGCTCAGGAGCCACGGGGCTGGTTGCCAGCCCAATGTTGGACAGTAAATAGCTTCAAGTTAGGAAAGAAAGAGGGATATTCTTGCCTGAGGACAAAAATTTGCATTGGTGTTGGGAGGAAGGGGCCCAGGTCAGCACCAACTTGAGTGCTGTGCTGTTTAGCACTGGGTTTGCTTTGACCTACACAAGGGATGCTGTGGTATAAGAGGTCTGCCCAGCCCAAATTATCCCCTCCAGCCTGGGCTTTTCTCCTGTATTTCAGCCCTTTTGGTGTGGCAGCTGGAAGACTGTCAGGGCTTGATTTCTGAGCAGCTGGGCTGTCCCTGTGTCACTGCAAGGCTGCAGGGATGGGGGATTCCTGCAAGGGATCACACCACATCCCAGTGCTGTGGGGAGCAGAGCTGGAAAGGCAAGAGGCTGTTGCAAGGAAGTTTGTCTGGACTCCAGAGGAGCAGTGGGACTCCCTTGTCTTTCACTGGCTTGGCAGGGCAGCGTGGGGGTTGTGTTCAAAGCAGCAATGTGTCCTCTTGCTGCCCAGAAATTGCTCAGCATCTCAGAGACTCCTGCAGAGTGATGACCCTCCAATCCACCAGCTTGGCAGCCTTCATAATTTATGTGAGGCTCCAATCTCTTCAGTGTGGCCTCTCCCATTGATTTTCCTGCTGAGCTTCAAGTAACTCCCAGACTTGATGCTCCTCAGCTTCAGCTGAGCTTTGCTGTGGTGCCACAAGCCCTGCAGTTCTTTCCACATGTGGGTTGTTCCCACCATCCCTCTTCTCCCCCATCTTCCTTCTCCCATTCCTTCTCCTCTCCTGTGGGTCTTGGTGCTGGTGGCCCCTGCTGGGCCGGCCCAGGGCAGCAGGAGCATGACAGGAAGGACATTAGGTGGGAGAATATGCATGTTCACAGCTCAGAGGATTAAAGGCCCGTGTTCTTATCACTGCAGAACAGAGTATTATAAATCCAGCCTTAGAATACCAAATCCCCACGCGGCTCGGCCATTGTTTGGGAATATTAAAAAGCTCGGAGACAGAAATAATCAGTTTCCGAATGACACGTTGTCAAATAAAACATTTCTCATATTATCCCTTCTTTCCCCTTTCTCTCTCCCGCTCCCTCAGTTGGATAATTTAACATAAAAAATAGATTAAAATGAGGCTGGTTTGAATGCCTCCTAAGTTTGACTTTTTTTTTCCCCCTTTTCCCCAGGAAGCTCTCCAGGCATGGTGTTGTTAAACAAGCAGCTGCCAGCACGGGGTCAGGGACAAAAGGAGCACGTTGGAATTGAGCTGCCTGTGAGGAGCCCATGGTGCTCACCCAGGGGGCTGGCACGGGCACCTCCAGCCTTTCCCAGGGGCCACTGTCCCAGTGACTGGCAGAGCAGAGATCTCTGGCTCATCCCCAAAGGATGTGGGAGCTGTAGCTGGGCTGGGAGCCCTTGGCTTCCTTGAGTCAGTGCTGTCATTCTTGAGTCAGAGGGGGAATGGCACACCAGGAACATCTGTGCCTTCATGCCTTCTTGTGGGTTCTCTAAGCAGAGAGATCTTCATTTAATATGCCAACAGGTTTGTTGTCTCCAGGACATTCCCCAGGGGCAGATATAAGGTGAGCCCAGCCAGGAAGGTTCACAGTCCCAGGCCTGCCATGGGTACCTAAAACCCTTCCTTGTGTCCAGCTGGCACAGCTGCTCCTCCTGCAAGGCTTTTTCTGTCACTCTGACCTTTTCTGAGCATATGGGATGTCTCTGGCTCTGCTTTTCCACGGAGAGTGAGTGCCTGTGTGCCCATGGATGCAGAGTGCTCTGCCCTGCAGCCCCTTTCCAGTGGCAGAGTGCACAAAGGAGTGAGTGATACCCAGCTGGGCAGCTCAGGAATTTGGTGGTAAAGGCCTTGGAGAAGATTTTTTTCACAGCAGTCACATCCAGGAGTGTTGTTCTGAAGCCCTTCAGAGGGGCCACGAGACCCCTTTCTTTGCTGTAAAGATGCTGGCACATGAGCCAGCCTGGTTTTGCAGTGAGATTTGTTGTGTTGAAGTTTGTGGCCCTGCTGTGTCCTTGTCACCTGGCCTGGCCTCCCTCCTGGTGTGCCATGGTTTCTGTCCTGCTGTAGTAAAATTGCAGTGAACCCCGGATGTGTGAAGAACTGATGATGTCTGGTTCCAGATCAGAAGGCTTTATTAAAACTATACTGTATTACATTAATACACTATTTAAAGAGATACTATCCTATTCTACATACTCACTTCTTACTTACCTAACTACAAACTCGTGACTCTCTGCTGAGAGCCCAGCACAGCTGGATCCATTGGTCACTGACCCCAAACAACTTCACCAGAATCCAGCCCAGCCATCACTGCAGGTGAACAATCTCCACACCACATTCCACATGGGCAAAACAAAGGAGCGGAAATAAAGATTGTTTTCTCCTCTCTGTGGTTCTCCAAGGAATCCTGAGAGACAGAGTTATGTCTCTCTGTGCAGAGATGGTGAATGTCACATCCTGCAAAGTGGGTGTCTGAGGAAATGCCAGGGGGTGTCAGTGGCTCAGGCCAGGGAGCTCCTGTGGTGCTCTGAGGTGTCCATGCTCAGGAACTGTGCAAATCCAAGGAAACTCATGTCTGCTCTCCCAGGCTGAAGTGTCCATGCTGGTTCTTGTTTCTGAGCATGGAAGGCCATGGTGGGTTTTCATCCCTCTGGTCCTTGAAGTGCCCTGGTACTGCAGAGCATAACCTGGGCAGGTCACCAAGCCCTGCCCCTCTGCCCTGCAGGGATCCCTGAGCATCTCCTGGGCAGCAGAACACCTTTCCTGATGGTGCACAAATTGGGGAACTCAAGCTGAGCCATGTCCTGAACCCGAGTCCTGCATGTGTTAGGAAAATGTGGCAGGAGAGGAGGGGATCCTGATGTGAGGTGTGCTGTGCTGGGCCCCTCCTGTGAGGCAGCTCATCCTGTGACCTGTGCTTTCCACTGCCACCTCCTACAGCTGCTCTGTTCAGGAGTCAGAGCCGTGCTCCAGGTGCAGCCTGGTGCTTTGTTTGGAATGCAGAGGGAATGTTTCCAGCCTCTGCTGTGCCACAGAGCTCGGTGCAGCTCCAGGTGCCCAAGGAACGCCTGCCCTGCCCTGGCTGTTCCTGTCATGCTGCAAAGCCCTGGTTACTCGTGCTGCTCCTGATTTACATGCCCTGCCTTGCTTGTCTGCCACGGGATAAAATTGGTCTGATGCTGCAGAGATTAAGAAGCTGGGAGCTGGCACAGGCACAGCTCTTGTGTGTGTAGGGATGAATTTAACTTCCAGAGCAGCCAGAGGCAGGGCTGGCTCCCTTTGATACTCTAGCCAGGCTCCCTTGAGAGGATGTGCTACTTCCATGTACATATAGATATTTGGAAGTTTAGTTTTTTTGGTAAAGATTTTTATTTTCAATATGGATGTTGCTGAGAGCTGTGTTGAATAAAATTTGGAGGAGGGGAAAAACAAGAGCTGAGAAGAAAAGGTCTGAGTCTGGAATATGTTGTGCTGTGCCCCAGCTCTGCAGCTGATCTTGAAACCACAGGGAAATCAAACCAGAAATATTGGAGCTGGGGTAACAATGCCTTGGGAGCATTGCCTGTGAGGGGCCATTTGTTGCACCATCATTTTTGGGAGGTGTGTGTCTCTGCTAAGGCTTTATTGCTGCTGGGTGACAGTTGGGTAGTTTTAATGAGTTTTTTTCTCCTAAGTGGTGGACTGTGATTATCCCCATTCCCCTTCTCCCCCTGTGTAGGGGGCCTGGGGGTCCCAAAGAGTGAGGTGGAGAGAACAAAGTCCCTGGGAGAAAGGTCAGAATTTAGCTGGAGGTATCACTGTGCTATTCCCAGCTGAAGACCATCCCTGGCATCCTCATCTACCTGCCCATGACCTCACACCTGAGAGGTGGCTGCTCCAGGAATCCCCTGTGTGTGGTTTGGGGGCTGTTGCTGGAAGGGTGCTCTGGGAGTTTGCTCAGAGGGTGGTGAAGCACTGGAACAGATTGTCCAGGGAAGCTGTGGGTGCACCATCCCTGGAAGTGTTCGAGTTTGGATAGGGGTGAAGCAACCTTGCCCTAGTGGATGTTGTCCAGTTCTGGCCCCTCAGTTTGGGAAGGATGTTGGGATGCTGGACCGTGTCCAGAGGAGGCAACGAGTCTGGAGAGGGGCTAGGAACACAAACCCTGTGAGGAACCACTGAGGGAGCTGGGGGTGCTCAGCCTGGAGAAAAGGAGACTCAGGGGTGACCTTGTCACTCTGTGCAGCTCCTGAAAGGTGGCTGTGCTCAGCTGGGGCTGGGCTCTTTCTCCAGGAACTGACAGAACCAGAGCACACAGCCTCAGGCTGCACCAAGGGAAATTTAGGTTGGATAATAGGAAAAAGTTTTTTACAGAAAGAGTGATAAAGTTCTGGAATGGCTGCCCGGGGAGGTGGTGGAGTCACCATCCCTGGGTGTGTTTAACAAAGCCTGGATGTGGCACTGGGTGCCAGGGTTGAGTTGAGGGGTTGGGGCTGGGTTGGACTTGATGATCTTGAAGGTCTCTTCCAAGCCAGTGTTTCTGTGAATTCTGTGTCCGTGCCCATGGCGGGGGGTTGGAATGAGATGGGCTTTAGGATCTCATCCCCCCATCATTCCGTGATTCTGTGGACCCTGCAGCACCTCGTCACCCCTCCCTGGACCCCGTGCCCCCTGACAGTGCCCTGTGCTCTCTCTCTCTCTCTGCAGGGTGGGCTGATCGCGCTGCTGCTGCTGCTGCTGGTGTTCATGGTGGCCCTGTACGCCCAGCGGCGCTGGCACAAGCGGCGCCGCATCCCGCAGAAGAGCGCCAGCACCGAGGCCACGCACGAGATCCACTACATCCCCTCGGTGCTGCTGGGCCCCCAGGCCCGCGAGACCTTCCGCAACTCCCGCCTGCAGGCCCACAACTCCGTCATTGGGGTGCCCATCCGCGAGACCCCCATCCTGGACGACTACGAGGACGAGGAGGAGGAGGAGACGCCGCGGCGGGCAGAGCCCAGCGCCAGGGAGGATGAGTTTGGCAGCCAGGTGACAAGGACGCTGGAGAGCCTGGGCCGGGGTGGGGAGGAGAAACCTGACTACGAGAAGAAAGGTTTGTGGCTTTTCTCTCCCTCTCTCCTCTGCTGGGGAGCGGCGCGTTCCCCAGGGTATTTCTGCTAACGCGTACTTGATTGCTTGCATTTCTAAAACCTGTCTCTCAGAAGCTGCTACACCCACCTCTGCTTATTGAAATGTTATTATGAGCCATTTAATATTGTTCGCCTGCAATGCACAGTAAAATGCATTTGAATAAACAAAAGCAAAGCACATTAGTGCTGTGAGTGACTCCAGCTGGAGCAAGGAAGGGATGTGCTGGCTTGCTCCGTGCAGGGAAGGGATTTTGGGGTGGTGCTGAACCATCCTTCCTTTCCCGTGTGGGCTTTCCAGGCAGGGGTGTGGACAGGGACTCCTTTTGGCTCCATGGAGGAGCCAGGGATAGCCTAGGTGATGCAGTGTGTCTGGAAAGCAGCTCCCTGCCCTTGTGGTGGTCATAAGTGGTGGCTGAGGTAATTTTTCTTTCACCTTTAAAATGCTCTTTACTCTTTCCCCTTTTAAACAAGGCTGTGATGATTGTCATGGGTATTTTTGCTCAGGCAGATTTGGAGGTGCCCAGGGGTCAATCTGCCATCCTCGAGTGCTGCTCTGAGCATCCTTGTTGGCATCTCTTGGTGTGTGTCTGGTTGTTACCAGCCCATGGGGTTAAGAGATGTCTCCTCAGCCCTCTGCTCAGTGAGAATGAACAAATGAAAGCCTTCATATCTCATAACCAAGCTATCTTCTTTCTTCTTTCATATTCTTTTCTTTGTTTTGCTTTTCTATAAATTATTTAGAGTTGTGCGAGTGGGGAAGACAGCAGTAACTGCATTTCAGTGCTCTTCAAAACAAAACAGCAAACAAGATCTAGCACAGAATATTAAACTATCCAGGGGCTTCAGGAACTGACAATAACAAACTTACATGACTGAACCCTCTGCCCCAAGCTGGAAGCTGCCTGGTGGATACCTGAGCTGGGAGAGATGTTCCCAAATGCTCCCACCAGCTCTGCTTGTGATGCTGTCAGACTTTGTGCCTTGGATTGAGGCAGGTTTATACCTTGCCTAGTCTGATCCTTCCAGACTGTGCCAGTTCACCATATGCCTCCTCCCAGATGGGCACTTTTCCCTCTTGGATGAGGCTCTGCTCAAGGAGCCAAACTGTGGTTTGTGCTGCTTCCTCCTCCCTGCTGAAGCTGCTCAGAGCCTGGATTGCCCAGGATGAGGTGCCTGTGGTTCAGATTTAGGGTTTCTAGACTGCAGATATGAATAGATGTGCCGTGGGCTTTCCACTCTGACCTGGTGGCACAGACAGGGGAAGCGTGGTGACTCAGAATGCTGCTGGCAGGTGCTTTGGCCTGCTCACGAGCAGCAGTCACAGCCAGATCCCTGTGGGATGGGCATGTGGGCTGGAGAAGCTGCAGCTGGTGTGAGCAGACACCTGGTACCTGGATCTCGGGGTCAGCCTGTTGGGTCCCCAAGAGTGTAAAAGTCATTGTTTCCCAGCCTGTGCAGCCAAAGAAGAAATCTAAAATGCATAGGATTGACTTCTCAAGGTTGTTTATTTTTTCTTATCTAGAACATTCTTTCTCTGACCTGCTGAGGTCTGTCTAGAAAGGAAGCCATGGCAATCTGCCACTCGCCTCAGGGGGAGTTTACATTATATACTCAAAATTACGTGTACTATGTTTACAATAATGTGCCAATATCTTATCATCCATGCTAGAAAGTGAGTCTCTACCCTAAACCAATAGAAAAGTGTCACCATCACACCAAGACATGGAGGGCAAGAAGGAGAAGAAGGTCAGGACTCGCCCAAATTCCTCCATCTTTATCCCCTGAACTCCATTCTAAAAACCCCAAATTTCTACTTTTCCACCCTGTGTTAATACAAATATCACACTACTCAAACCCTTGTGGCTTGTAATTCCTCACACAGAGTTGGCAGTTTTTTCCACAGGCTAAAATGGAAGCCACAGGTGTTTTTGACTTTGTGCCAAGGTCTCTGATACCTCTGCCAGGGTCTCAAGACAGCCAGGGCAGCCAGAGGGATGTGCTGGACACCTGGAGATCCCCAGGGACTGGGAGCCAGCTGTGCTTGGGCATGGCTTTACAGCTGGATTGAAGGTGGAGGCACTAAGGGACGCCCAGCTGGAGCGTGGCTGTATTGCCACAATGAGATCAGCCTTTCCTTGGTGCCCAGCTGGCACTGCCAGGTTTCACTGTGGTCACTGGGGATGGGTGTGGAGCTGTGCCTGCATCCCAGGGAATCCAGCATCTCCCTTGGGAAAAGCTCTCCTCGCTGCTCTTGCTGAGCTGCCTTGTGATAAGGCATCAGCTGGGATTTGTCAGCGGGCTCCAAACGGTCTCGTCGCAGGGGCTGTCATCAGAGGCTCTTTCAAGTGTCACTTCCCAGCATTAATTACCAGGGATGGCAAATCCGGGGGAGAAGGAGCAGTTCTGCTCACCCTCCACCTGCCTGAGCGGGGCACTGCCTGATTTGCAGGTGCTGGGCTGTTCACTTCCCATCGCTGGGAGTTGCACGCCCCACGCTTGGTGCCTGCTGGGACAGTTTTTCTTTCTGTGAGGAAGACTGTGGGTTTTTTTTATTCACCACTTCTGCATGTATCTAGTCAGGGAATCAGGCAGGGAATTGCTCTGGATGGCTCTGCTCCATGCAGTCCCTGCCCAGGAGGCCTGAGCAGCACAAATGTTTTGCAGATCACAGCTCAGCAAGCCAAACTTTCCTCCCCAGCTCAGGCAGTGATGTGGATGGGAGGGATGCTCCCGTGTGGTGCCAGAGCATCTGAAGTGAATCCCAGCACAAACAAAACACAGGAGTGATGTGCTGAATAATGACATCTAGCAACAAGCGTGTCTGAGTGATAAAGTTAATGAAATTACAGGTTCTGACCTGATACCAGGCTCTGCTGTGGGGAGATAAACAGCAGGGCAAAGATGAGATGTTTATTTCTCCCTAGCTGCAGTTGTAATCTGGATTCACTGTGCAGGGCCATTAATGTTATTACTGTTATGCAAAATCATTTTTGACTTGGGGGGGAAAAAAAAAAGGAGCAAAGAAAGAAAAATCTCCCAACTGCCTAGAAAATGTAAAGCTGACAAAATTAGAATTGCAGCAGGAGCACAAGCTGACCTGGTGACATTGTACAGAGCCCAGATGAATTTAGACAGGAGAAAAATCCAAGGCGGTTTAGGAAGAAAAGTAGAATTTTTTTTTTTTTTTTTTTTTTTTTTTTTTTTTTTTTTTATTAAGAATAAAATGAAATGGAGCGAGGCAGGAAGCGATAGCCAGGCTGTCCTAATTATCAAGCAGGATCCCTTGAGCTGGGATGGAGCAGGGTTTGGGTTCTCTCTGGCAATTTAAAGGTCTCTAGGGTTTTGTGCTCAGTGGGTGTGCATGGTGCCAAGTGGGCTCTGCTGGTGTGGGGTGCAGTTTCAGGGGTCTTGGTCTTTGCTGGGGAGACCCTCCCTCTCTGAACGCAGTCCCAGTATGTACATGGGGCTCAGTGATTATGGGAATTTGGGTACATTTGTGCAGGTGTTGTCACTTCCTCACCGCCTCTGGCCTCACTTCATTGTGGAGTTTCCAGTCCCTGCTCCTCAGGAGTTCTGCTCTCCTGCTTTTCCCAAGCAGATGGCCTCAAGCTCCATCCCTTTGGGAATTCCTCACGTGCTTTTCTCATGTAATATACACAGCTCTCATCCTCGCAGACACAGCTTCATCCCACAGCAGCAGGAGTCCTTTGCTTTTGTCCATCAGGTCCTGTTTTGGGGGACTTTGGGTCCCAGTCCATTGTAGGTGGCACTGCTGCATCCCTGTCTGGGATGCACTGGATACACAGTGGTGGAGTTGGTAAACAAAGGTAAAGTCCAGCAAACTCAGGATGGGATTACACAAGTTCCTCAGAGGGATTTTGCCAAACCAAATCTCCTAAGGATCAGCTAGAAATAGAACTTCTGCCTGGTGAAAACTGAGGAGAAATCAGACTTGAAAATCGACTATCTGCAATTCCACTCCTGCAACAAAGGACCCATCTTTATTTCTCAGCTTCTTTTATGTTCAAAAAAAGCACATTTCAAGTAGGCCTTTGTGCTGGCTTCACAGGCTCTGCAGTCTGGGTATGGCCTCCAAGTCTAGACAGGAGACAGGACTTATTACTGATGGTTCCAATGATTAATACCATGGGCATATCAAAGGTGTGGTTGAGCACTCATCTTGAATTCCTCTCCTGGACTTACTTCTCCCCTGCTGTGTTGGCTCAGGTAAACCTCTGAGGTTTCTCTTACTTGATCCATGGATGCTTTTCTCAGCAGTGAGATGCTTTTGAGCATTCCTGAAAGATGGTCTGGCTGCTAGAGTGCACCTGGAGATGTGGATCCAGCTCCACTCTGCCACTGGCTGCTCTGATAGCCCTGGTCATGCCATTTAATGCTTCAGTCCTCATCCGGGGGTTGCAGAGGGAACCAAGCCAGACAGATACAAAGCAGCATAAAGAAATATTGGGAAGTGCTGATGTCAGGGCTTGTGGTCCCTCCAGCCTCCCAGACAAGCTGCTCTGGGTGGTGCAGCCCAGGAGAACTGGGAGAAGGGATTTAGGCAGGGGAGACAAATGGCTTTGAGGTGACAGCAAAAAGCAGGGGAAGGATCCTGATGATGGCAAGAGAGAGCTTCCTGTGCCCCTCACCAGCATTGCAGAAGCTGTTCTGGTGGCCACATCTCAGACTTGTTTTTCCTGCTGGTGGAATCTCCTCCGGGGAGAGGTAGGGCAGTGCTCTGCTGGAGGACAGGGTGTTGGGGCTGTGGAAAGGGACATTTTGGGGGCTGACCTGTGCAAGAGGAGGGCAGGTAGTCAAACTGTTCCCTGGAGCTGCCATTCATTGCAAATACCTGAGCTCTGCAGATAGATCTCAGCTCTGCACTACCTCCAGTGCCTTGGAGATGAGATTTAGAGATGGGTGTGAGCTGGGGGCGACGCCCTCACAGTGGACAGGTGATGGTGCTGCTCTCCACGCTGGAGAAGGGAGAGCACTTAGGCAACAGGAACTAGATGTCTGGCCTAATAATCATGTCCTTATTGTCTCTGAGAGGATGCTGGTGCCTGGCTGGGCTGATGGCTGTGCCAAGGTGTGCCATCCCTGGTGCCCGCGCTGCGGCTTGGAGCCACCGTCTGCTGCTGCTGTTGGCTCGAGGAGTCAGCTGCAGTTCCACCCTGATTCCCAGCATTAACCAGAGGCTTTCTGAGCCTTTAATAAATAAAGTGATGGCTTAACGTTTGCTGAGGCTGGAGGCTAAAATGGGACACTGCGTCAGGCCAGCATCTGATGTGTCTTGGGGCTCTTCTTTCCAGTGACCTGATGGGATCATGACCCTCTTTGTACGTGATCAGCTTTTCCCGGCTCTAATCCCAGCCAACTCCTTCTGTAATTTATAGGGACCTTTGAAAATGTATATTCTCATAGCTTGCCAGTGAAAAGTGTTTTTTTGCAGTCTTCTAGTCCTGTCTGAAAAAAAAAAAAACAAACCAGCTGCAACTTTCAGCTTTAAAGAAATGAAAAGGAAAATAGAAAAGGTGGGGGCTCGACAGGGCAGGAATTGGCTCCTAATTCAGGGAGGCACTTCCAGACATGCTTAGGTAGTGTCTCTAGTTAATAAAGGCATTTAAGCTGTTTTCAAGCCCAGCATGTTCAATTGTAACTGAATTGAATGTATTAATGAAGGGAATGAGTGCCCCAGTTAGAGAGGTTACACCAGCCGGGCCATTGGGTCTTTGGTTCTGTGGTGATGCCAGCTCAGACTTCAGTGTGGATCTGCAAATGTCCTGACCTGCCAGGGAAAAGCTGTGCTTTGCAGAGATAAACACAGTCATAATTAATATATTAATGTATTAACTGTCTTTGGAGATCTCGATGGAGAGCTGCCAGGCTGGAGTTTTAGGTTTGTTGTGATCATCCCATTGAAATGGTTACCTCCACCCCAAACCTGGGTTGTGGGGGACGGAATGGTGGGGCTGTGGGACACTGTTCCCCTCCCTTACACCCCCAAGGAAGTGGATCAGAGCAGTACCACGGATCTGTGGGAGCACACTCAGGACATCTCTCCCTCAAGAGCCATCCATATCCAACATCCTCCTGCCTCTAAGAATGACACACAAGGGGCAGGGAAGCTCCTGGGGTTTGGGGCTTTCCTCTGGTCCTGCAGCCCAGTGGCTCATGGGTTTTGTGGCCCATGGTTAATGACTAATTAAGGTTTAAACACCTAGGGTCAGCCAGGGCTCTTCCTGGCTCATGGCAACTGTTGCTGTGGAGAAGAGGCTGGTGGGGTGGGCTCCTGGTAAGTTTTAATGTTTTTCTCCCCTCTCTTTGCTGCAACCTGCTCATTAATTTAATGAGACAGAGGAGGGAAGAAGCAGTTGGAAAAGTGGTTTTGAATGGTGCCATAGGGACTGGAACAGACACAGGGAGGTTTATGATGCCAGCATTTTGCTGAGCATCCTGAAGAGATGCTGGATTTGTGAAGTCCTCCTGCTTTGCAAGGCTTGGACTGGTCTCACCCTGACACTCCACAACATCCCAAGATGGAGAAATACCCTTCATTGTCCCCTCTTCCAGCCACAGCTGGGTGACTTCTGGCTCCTCAAGTCAGCAGCAGCTCTTGAATGAGGAATCTGGAGTTTTGTGGGGCTGCAGATGCCCAGTGGGGATGTCATGGCAGTTTCATGTGCAGTAGTCCTGATTCCCCAGGTGTCCAAAGTGTTTTCCATCCAGGCAAAATCACAAGCTCACAGAAGATAAGCTGTGAAGTGTTGGCTGTCCAAGGAAAATAAGCCATCAGGAGCTATATTTATATAAATGCCAGGCACGCATTGTTCATCACTTTGTGCATCACTATGAATGTTTGATAAAGCACTACATTATTTAAAGGTGTAGCCAGGCTGTGGGACAGTTGTTGACCAAGATTAGCTTCAAGATGACTCTTTTTCTCTTTTCTTTTTTTTTTTTTCTTCCCCTGATGGAAAATCTAAAAAAAACATTAAGATCCTTGTTTACTTTCCTTGGGGCATCTCGGGTGTCCTTGCCTCTCCTGAGTTTCTCGGCTGGGCTGCATCTTGTGTGCAATACAGAGGACCTGGGAGAGCTTCAGCTCTGACCGGGGCTGTCACAGAATCCTGGAAGGGTTTGGGTTAAAAGAAACCTAAAAGACCATTTGGTTCCAACCCCCTGCCATGGGCAGGGACATCTTCTGTCACTACAGGATACGTGAAAGCACAACACGAGCCTCTGCTATTTGCAAGGTGAAAAGAAGAATGTTTATTTTCTGACTCCAGCATTTATACTTTTCCAAAGGTGACAGTGGATTGGAGGGTGAAGGTGCTACCTCTCCAATGACATTGGACAAACTACCAGTACATCAAGTTTCTCCACCCCTATGAAGGAATGCAAAACAATAGGTTGTTTACAGAAAGTTGTAAAATTCTCTAACAGAATGTAAACTCAGAAGGCTTTAGAAAATCTTAAAAATCAGGGTGACAATCTTCTACTAGACCAGGCTGCTCCAGGCTTTGTCCAACCTGGCCTTGGACACTTCCAGGGATGCTGCTTCCATGGTGTCAGCATGGAGTGAAAACATGCCATTGGTTTCTGAAATCAGACCAATCAGAAGAGGATGTGGGATGGAGGAGAACAATCCCACAATGTTCCCCATTCCTACTGGAAGTACACAGATAGATGCTGGTTAGGACTCAGCCCTTGGGATGTGGGGCTCAGGTTGAGGCTGCTCTGGATCCTGTCACCTGAGCGAGTGATGTGCTTCTCTTAGACCACAGCACTCAGCCCTTTTTCTCCTTGGTTTTTTAGTGGCATTGTGGCTCCACCGATCAGCACGTGGAGATTTCCCCCATCATTCCATCCCAGACTCATGGGTTTTATGGGGAAGGGAGGAGCAGGGAGGGCAACTGCAGCACCACCTTTTCACTCTGTTTGCGTGTCCTCTTCCCATCAGTTGTGTTTTACCTGGCTATGGCACCGAGACGGTTTTGTCAGCTGGCTCCTAAGGAAGATGGATTGAGGCTGGGCACCTGTGCTGATACTGGGTCTGCAGGCACCTTCCAGCCCCATTTATCATTAGGCACTGACCTCCCTGAAGGACCAGTGGGAGAGGAAACTTATTAACAAGGTGCTTCAAATCAATCCTTTCTGACGGCCCCGCTGAGTTATGGCGTTGCTGCGACTCTCCCACTGGTCCTGTGAGTGTGGCGCTGCTCAGCCTCACTTCTTTACCTGTGGGGCTTGGAATGGGTTTGGTTTTGATATCCTGGGCATTCTGGGTGTTCCCAGGTCTTCTCCTGAGCCAAGAAACCAGCTGTCAGCTCATTCTCTACTGCCTGCTGCCTCCACTCATGTGCTGCCCAGTGTGGGAGGTTGTTGGTCCTTTTGGTGCTGCATTTGGAGCTGAAGCTCCTGGCCACATTGAGAGATTTTGGTAGTTTGTCCTTCTCCTCTGGGTTGGCAACACTCCCTCATTCATCCTGGCACATGGCACAGCCTTGTCAGTACTGTGAAAAATGTCACTTTGCCCGCTGGGCAGAGGAAATGCATTTTCTAACTAAAAAATTAATTTTGCACCATGCTGCTGAGCATGGACTTGGGGAGTGGTGGAAACTGGCCAGGGGCCACTTTGCCACATTTCCCACCCATACTGGCCAGCTGTGGCTGTTCCTGGAGCCCTGTCCTGGCCACATCCATCCTCTGGGGTGCTGGCACTTGCTCACACTCACTTTGCAGATGCCAGAGTGCTGCTGCCCCCAGGTTTGTCCCCCAGCAGTGGCTCCCCAGACAAATGGGGATGGGATTTTTTTCTGCCCTCAGCGAGTCCCTGCCCCAGCTGGCTCCATGGGGCAGTGTCTCCCCTGGCTCTGAGCAGCTGCAGGAGCTGTGTGCTAGAGGGAGGGAGCTGTGCTCTTGAGCCACTGTCTCTCCTCCACGCAACATTAGCCCCGACTGTTCCGTGTGCCCATTAGCACCAAATCGGGAAGCTTCCTCCAGAGGGTTCTTATTTAACTTTTCAATTATTTGATAACTTGAGGAGCATTAGCTGATACTGAGGGTCTGCCCATCTTCCCTCATCCTCTCTGCTCGCTGCCTAAGCAAAAAAGGTATGATGTCTCGTAAAAAAACCTAAGTTAAGGGTTTTATTAGAGCTGAAAAAATGGGAAATGGAGTCTTTTGGACTGGACCTCCTCAGTGCTGGGGTGGGGGAGATGGCGCAGCACCCCACCACCAAAGGTTTTTCCTTGCAGGACAAATGGAATAGAGAAATAAATGCCCTGTGCATGCCAGGGGAGGGACATGCTAGAAAGTCCCTGTTGAAGAGCTGAGGGCCAGAAACAGCTCCTGGGAAGGAGCAGCTGGAGCAGCCCCAGGAGTGCAGGGACCCATCAACTTTCGGGAGGTGCTCTCCAGGCAGAGGTGTGAGGCAGAGGCGGGACTGCCGGACCGCGGCTCTTCAGCGTTTGATCTTTCCTAATATGTTTATAATTACATTGCATTATCTTAATTACCAACAGGAGAAGTGAGGGGAGCTGGGGGAAGGGAAAGGAAGAAGCTGGAGAGGCAGGGAATGTGCAGGGTGATGAGTAACTCCCAGCATCCATCCACGGGGCCACGGCTGTGGTTGGAGTTGGAAATGATGCCATTAATACAATGCTTATTCATTTCCCATCATAAAAACATGGAAGCGCATTCCGAATGAAATTAACATTCCGTGACATTTTCCGGTAAACGGTGAGTTTGCACACATGAGTGGAGGCAATTAGCTGGGAAGTGACTGAGCGCCGTGACTGGAGAGAGGATGAAGCAGGGTCAGGGCAGCCGGGTGGGTGCTGCCGTGGGCTCTGCCCGTCCCTCCCCAGTGGGATGGGGTCCTGCCAGCTCCTGCCCACCCAGCTGCAGCGAGCCCGGGAGCTGCTGCTGTTCTCTCCTGCTCTCTGCATTTGGGGGAAATGGCAAAGCTTGGCCATAAAGGTGAAAAGCAAAGAGTGGGTGCATGTCCAGAAGGGTTTTGGGGTGCCCTGGGGTCCCTGTCCCCACTGCAGGATGCTGTTCTTTGTCCCCCGCGCTGCACACCAGCCTCTCCCAGCATCCCCTTGCCCGTCACACTCCTAAAGCTTTATAAGAACCCAATGGAGGCTTTTTCCCAGATTTGTTAAACTACTGAAAACTTCTGATCCTATCAGGAGTTTTTTTTTCCCCTGCCTCGTACCAGATAAGGGCTGTGCTGGCTCCGAGCCCGGAGCTGAGGGTGGTGGAGAACGGGGTAAGGAAGCAGTCATCTCATGAATATATGAAGGAGGAAAGTACATTTGTTCAGTTTCCTTCAAAGGAGACATCTTGAATAAAACTTTATCTTTTCTTCTGCTTCCCTCCCCCTGCAATTTGCAATTGAAATCAGACTTTTGCGTATAAAGATCTATTTTTATAGCGACAGATTTATTAATGTATATAATAATCTATTAATGTATTAACAACTGTGCATTAATAACTATATATTAATAGCTGTGCTAAAAAAATGTATACAGCCTCTATTTTAAAGCTCAACAAAAAGGGCCAGGAGGGAGAAGAAAGAAAAAGTTGACATAGAATACAAGGCTGTTTTCAAAATGCCCCTGGGTTCCTCTCTCCCTCTGTTGCTGTGTGTGAGAGCCCCACTTCATAAAAGAGCTTTTTGGAGATCCTCCTTCATCCTTGCTTTTGATGTTTTTTGTATATATCCATATATAGAGATATACATTCAGATACAAGTATATCTGTGGAGATATATTTATATGTATGTATTTAAATAAAACAGATTTATATGTCTTGAGTTGGCTGTGGAATGCAACCAGCATCTTCCCTGTGTTTCTTGGACACAGTGGCTGCATGTGGCACTTGACATGGACTGCTGGAGATCGGGGGACCAAAGGAGACAGGCTCTCCTGCTCAAGAGGGGTTTGGTGGCTGGAGAAGCACAGGGAAAGGTGAAGATCCCAGATTTTCTCCTGCCTTTTCCGTATTCCCTTGCTCTGTGGCAGGATGTGGCTCCTCAGATGTGTTTTCCTCTGAGTGCGTGCGAAGCTGTTGTACAAATCTGTACAATCCACTGTCATCGCATCAGCATCAGTGTAATTACCTAATTTTATGCTACTAAAGCTCTGTGCTTTGTGGAGCTCAGTACCTTCAGGGTGGCACTGTTGAAAATCAGTCCACATCCCAGTCTCAGAACAAACACCGTTAGTTATTTCATGCTTCGAAAAGCAACAAACACCCATTATTTAGAGCTGGTGAGAAATCAGGGTTTCCACCATGTGGAAAACTTCCAGTATTGTGAAATTTATGCTTGTTCCAAAATAGGATCAGAAAGTCAATTTCTTGAAATACTTTGTGGAACAGAAATTTCTAAAATATTGATCCAGAAACATCAAAATGAGCTTGCTGAATATCAGGGAGTTGATTTGGAGGAAACAATTATAACATCATTACACTGGCACTTGCCTGGTGTTCCCGTGGTGTGTTAGGGACGTGATGATGTATTAGACCTTTAGAGCCCACGTCAGTGGTTCCCAGGAGAGTCCCCTGCCCTGTGCCTAGAAAAAGCAGATGTGAAAAATACTGGAAGTAGTCAGTGAGAGGGCAGGAGAGTCTTTGAGAAGAGCCAGTGTCTGAGGTGAGGGGGTTGCATCCTCCACGTGACAGGTCAGGGGCTAGAAACCCCACTGACCTTACTTCTAATTTCACCCAAACTTCTTCATTTAATCCTTGATTGAGTTTGTCTTGATGCAAAACTCTCAGTCGGGCAGCTCTTGAGATGTTCTGGAGTCAGTCCTCTCCCTGAAACTCTGGGAGTGTTGTGAGCACTGTTAATACTGAGGGATCAATAACTTGCCTTCTGACAGCCAGAAATCAAAGAGAGAAATGGGAAAACCAGATGCTTAAAGACATGTATTTTATAAAAATATGTTTTAGTCCATACCTAGTGTGGGAAGCTCTGATAGAAGCTTCTGTTGCCTTGCCAGTCGTCCTCCTGCAGCTGTGGGAGTGCAGGTGTTGTGTGAGGAGAGCACGGATGGTTGTGGCTCCAGGAAAATAACCTTTAGGCCAGACACCAAAGATTTTGAGGCTCAGGGAAGCTGGCACCTTTGCAGACCATAAACCTCACTGTTCTGTTTTAATAAGATGCAAAACCCAGGCTGTAGGATTGTCCAGCTCTCCCACCACCCAATGGCACCACGAGGTTTGAGCCTGGCTTGGGGAGAAGCTGCTCCACTGGGGTCCTCAAGGCCATGTCTGAAGACTAAAACACCTCAGCAAATCTGAGAGCTTTTTTTCTGAGATCTAAGGAGTATTTCCATCACTGCCTGGCTTTGCTGGCTGGGAGCAGGTTGCATAGGCAGAGGGGTTTTGTAGTGCCTTGAGAATGTCTGGGAACAGTGGAGACAACACCCAAGTGCAGCTGGTGGGGGCTCACAAATAGTTCATCTCTCACATGGGGCTTGTGGCTGGTTGCACTGATCCAAGCCTGGGAGTCAGAGATGGGGAATCCCTCCTGGGATGGGGAGATCCTGCTTGTGGCATGTCCCCAGAGCAGACCCTGTACCCATCCAGTGTGGCTGGGAGGGTGCAGCTCTCCTGGCTGTCCTGGAGTGAATGCTGCTGCTTCCCATCTCCACTGGAACGCATTTTTACCCAAACATTGCTCATATTGTTCAGCTGATGACTACTTTTTTTGTTGTTGTTGTTGTTGTAATTTTTAAGCCAAACAACATATTTTCCCACCGCAATTTGTGCCAGCAGAAAGGAAGGAGGAGAGAA
Source organism: Lonchura striata (assembly GCF_050655825.1). Lineage (NCBI taxonomy): Eukaryota > Metazoa > Chordata > Aves > Passeriformes > Estrildidae > Lonchura > Lonchura striata. The sequence goes on along the minus strand of NC_140719.1, from coordinate 4,562,668 downwards.
TGGCTCTGGGTAGGAATTGTTTTGTGGGAGACGTGCAAAACGAATAGGGGAGCCATAAGGAGAGCAAATCGCTTTTCAAATAGAATATGGGGGTGGACAGGAGGGAGGTGTTTGTCAGGAATGTGTGCTGTGCTTTGCAAAGGTAGGGTGACCTTCAGCCGTGTCCTTAAAGTGCTGCCAGAGAGGGAAGCTGATTTTGTGGGGGCTGGAGAGCCTCGTGATTCCCTTGCTCGTGGGGGGAGATGGAGATCACAGCCTTGTGCCAAACCTCGGGGTGGATCTCACCACCTCTGCCGGGCTGGAGAATCTCTCAGCATGAAGGTGACAAAGCTGTGAGCTCAGTAGCCCGGGTGGATTTATCCTGGAAGCCGGGGAGGGGAGCGAAGGCGTTTGGCACGCCGTGCTCGAGGGGAGGACGGTCCCGTTGCCTCCGGAACGTGTCGTGTTGGGCAGCCTGGGAGGAGCTGGTGCCTGGGCACAGCTGACGTGGCTGTGTCGTGCTGGGGAGCAGCATGTGGGAGCTGTGGAGGTGCCAGGAGCTGCTGGCTGAGCCTGTGTTTGGCACAGGCAGTGCGGGGGGCTGGCAGGGTTGTGTGGAATAGGGTAGTTCAGTTGGAGGTGATCTACAGGGATCAGCTAATCCAACTGCCTGACCAGTCCAGGGCTGGCCTGTACTTAAAGCAAATTATTAAAGACACTGTCTACCCACAGTAGTGCTTCTTCCCATCCGTTTCTGGCCAGTTGGAGCCTCCAAGAGCTGCTGTGGGGAGGCCCAGAGGGCAGTGTGGTTTTGCAGTGGTCTGTCTCTCTCGTGGATGTGAGGAGCAGCCCCAGCGAGTGCTGTCTCATTCTGTTACAGTGCAGTGGTCACTTCTCTGTCCCTTTTGGCACTGCTGGCAGTGCATGAAGGGCTGTCCCTTCATCCTTCACCCCTCATGCTCACACATCTCACCCCCTCATGCTCACACGAAGCTCTGCTATCTTTCATTTGTCACTGAGGGTTTTTTCTGTGCTACCCACCTATGCCAAACTCTGCTGAGATTGTGTCAATAATAAGGGTCTTTTCTCATTTCTCATTTTCCCTTCTTTACCTTTATTTTATTTTTATTTCCCCTTCCCTTTCCTTTTTTTCCTTGTCTTCCCCTGCTTTACTTTTCTCTCCTCCCTCCTGCTTCCCTTTCCCATTTCCTTTCTTCAAACCCCTGAGTTGAGGGGCATGGAGAAGCCAACAATGTGCTGGCACTGTGCAGGGCAGTGCAGCCCTTTGCTCCCAATTCCTGCAGTATTTGTAGCATCATCCCAAACAGATGGGGGTTGAGGGACCCCCCTCGCTCCCCACTGCCCCTCCCTTGGTGTTTGCTCCTCTGACAGGTGTGGGAGCGTGGTGGCCAGATGGGCACAGTCACCATCAGCCAAGCAGGGGCCGTGAGGCTGCTGTCACCTCGCTGAAGGCATGCTCCCCTCCTCCTCCTCCTCTGTGCTCTCCTCCTGGCCTCCTTTTGGTAAATAAGCCTCAGCTGTGCACTCCACTCCAGAGCTCCCTGCTCCACCTCCACAAGTCCTGCATCACACAGCCCCAAGGTCTGGATACGTCTCCATCTGTTCAGGGGAGGCCCTGCCATGCATTCTGCTGGGCTGGGAGCTGTAGGGTTGGGCTTCCCCCTGTGGGGAGGCTGAGCCACCCCAGTGCTGCCACAGCATCCTTCCCTGGCACCTCAGGGGGGATGTGTGCTCTGGGGGTGGGACTGGATGCCCTTTGGAGACCTTTCCCTGCTCTGGATATGTTTTTTCCTCATGTGATGCTGCCTGCTGGGGCATCTGGCACTGCAGGATTCAGCTGTGCCTGCCATGCACTTTGGGGAGCTCTGTCTCTGATCTGTGGTTCCTGGGGGAACCTGGTACTGGAAAATGCAAAGACATTGCACAGCTGGTCCCTTAGCTCCCTCCCTTTCTGGAGCTTTCCTGAAATGGTTCCCACTGCTGCCACTTGACTCAGGCAGGGGGTTTGATCCCTGTTTCTCTGTGGCCTGGGTGGATGCTCTCCCTCTGTCTCCCAGCACAGCAGCACTGGCTTGAGGGATCCTCTCCTGATCTGCTCCCTGGTTCTCCCTCTCCCAATGGCCCTGGCAGAGTTCAGAACCATCTCTGCAGCCCAGAAGGGTGTGAAAGCACCCTTGGGAGGCTGAGGTCATCACCTGTGGGTGTCACAGGCCACAATACAAAGAGTATCATCATACAATTTCAGAAAGCTTCAACCCATATACAGTAACACCTCACCACACAAGAAGGCTTTAAATGCCCACCCTTCTTGTTCTTTAGCCCAGCCTTTTATACCCTCACGTTCATGCACTGCCCTGGGTGCCCTCTGCTCCCTTGGGTGGCTGCTCAGCACCCCTGGGCACTCCCTGGCTCATTGCTGCCAGTGCTGCTCACCTGCTTCTCACAGCTGGAACCTCTGGGGATGGGGCTGGGCCACAGACACTGCCAGGGACACGAACTGTGCCACACACAGCCCAGGGACACAGACTGTGCCACACAGAGCCCAGGGACACAAACCGTGTGGCACACACAGCCCAGGGACACAAACTGTGCCACACAGAGCCCAGGGACACAAACTGTGTGCCAGACACAGCCCAGGGACACAAACTGTGCCACACAGAGCCCAGGGACACAGACTGTGCCACACACAGCCCAGGGACACAAACCGTGTGGCACACACAGCCCAGGGACACAAACTGTGCCACACAGAGCCCAGGGACACAAACTGTGCCACACAGAGCCCAGGGACACAAACTGTGCCACACACAACCCAGGGACACAAACTGTGCCTACATGTGTGATTTAGGGAGAAGGAAGGGAACCTGCTCCTGGTGTGGCACTGGGTGCTGAGGGCTCTCTGCTCCCCTCAGCATGGCTGGATGTTGGACAGTCTGCTGCAGACTCTGTGTTTAGGTGAAATCCTTGTCTAGAATTCCAAATGCCTCATCCTGCATGGCCAGCTTCTGTTCCAACTCTAAATTCCCTGCACCACACTGGGAAGGGAATTGGTGTCTGTGGTGCAAAGCAGTTCTGCACCCTGAGCTTGCTGAGTGCCCGAGGAGCATCGTGCACATCTAATGTCTCTGGAGGCAGGAGATGTGATGGGCTAATACATCATAACTCCTGGCAGGCTGGGGGCTCCAGGGTGCTCACTTATCCTTCTCCAAGTGGGATATGTGGTGGCTCTAGGACCTGGCATCCCTCCCTGCCATCTCCACACAGCCACGCTGTGGGCATGGGAAGCTTCTGGTACTCATGGAAGGGACTTTGTGACTCTGGAAATGGAGACAGGAGACTGGTTATGTTCTGCTAATGAGTTTATTTAAGGGCCTAACAGAGGCCAAACAAATGTTGAACCTGGGAGACCTCTGTGTCCTGCAGGACAGGCCTTTTGATCCCAAATTTCATCTTTGCTTTTTGTGAGTGGTTTCAAGATTTCCTGTTACTGCCCATTGTGAAGGTGGAGAGCTTCATCGGAAGTTCTGGGAAATTTTTTGGCATTACCGAGTTGAGGGTGTGTGAGAGCAAGGAGAGGAGTTGCTTAGATACCAGCATGATGTGGCACATGCCATGGGGCATTGCAGGAACTTGTTTGCTTGTTTGCTTGTCTCCTGACCTCATGCATCCCAGCACGTGGGTGCAGCCTCTGGGAGACCCTGAGGAATCCTGCTGCAGCTCAGAGCATTCCTGGACCTTTTCCTGGCTCCCATCCCAGCCCTCCCAATAACCCCAAACTTGCCTGTAGGGGAGCTCCTGCTGCCCTAAAAGACTGCCAAGGCTGGGGTACAATTCTGAGCTTCTGGCCTAGAGTTAAGCCTGACCCAAAGCCAGCTCAGTGCCCTGCATGATTTGGACGTTTCAGGCTGGATAAGGGCATGACACGTGGGGGAGAGGCAAGGAATAATCCAAAATGCTGGCAAGCAGTGTGGAAAACACAATTTCTATCCACTCCCAATTTTCTAGGATGGGTGGCTTTGGTAAGATCTGAAACGTGCTGGATGGGTCCCTGTGGGTGAAATCAGAGGTTCTTGGCAGAGCTCCTGCCGCAGGACAGAACTCCGGCTTGCACAGGAAAGGTTTCTGTGGGCGGTGGGGACGCGGTGGCCCAGCTGTTTTGTAACCACAGCCCCTCTGCTGGTGTTGCAGCTGCCGAGGTGACGCAGGAGACGGTGGAGTCGCTGATGCAGAAGTTCAAGGAGAGCTTCCGCACCAACACGCCCATCGAGATCGGGCAGCTGCAGCCCGCGCTGCGCAGCACCTCCGTGGGCCGACGGAAACGCCGCAGCCGGCCCCGAGGTACGTGGCCATGGGGCCTTGGGATTCCAGCTCTGGTGTTTTACAAACCCTGTACTGCCCTAGCGCGTAACTCCAAACTCCGTATGAAGCGCTTGTTGTGCTACTGTAGAACATATCAGGCTCCAGCATGGTGTGGATGAAAGGAGGCAGAGATCTCTGAAGTTTGCTCTTGGGGAAGGAGGTTTATTGGGGGTGCAGGAGGTTCTGCGGGGCTTGAGAGCGTGGGGGAGGAGAGAGACAAAAGGATGCTCTGGGAGAGGGGAGGTTCCAAGAGGGGAGGAACTTCCAAGAGAGGGGAAGCTCCAAGAGACCGCGTGGCCCCTTGAAGCCTCCTTATCAAGGGGCTTCAAGGTGGGTTGGAACAAGGCATGGCCAATGGGGTTACAGACATTTGATATTTTAAGGGAGGGATAGAGGTGCAGGGTGAACCATACATCTTCTGGGGGGTGGGAAGGAACAGTCCATTTCACCCCAGGACCCATCCAAAGGCAGGGGTGTCATCCGGCCAGCTGGGAGAACTGTTCTCATCCCGATGTATTATTTATGAACAATCATATTTATCTATCTTCCACAACACACTATGGCATGAAATAACTCTCATGTTCATGCTAGATGTAAGAGAGAGAAAAGAGAGGAAGTTTATTCCTGACCTCAATTCAAAAGAGGGAAAAGAGAGGAAGTTTATTCCTGACCTCAATGCAAAAGAGGGAAAAAAGAGGAAGTTTATTGCTGACCTCAATGCAAAAGAGGGAAAAGAGAGGAATTTTATTCCTTACCTCACAATATATAGAATTCCAAAAGTGACAGTTGATTGGATAATCAAATTGCCACCTCTCCAACCACACTGGTCAAACCAACAGTCCATCAATTCCCTCCTCCCACAAAGAAGAATGGAAAACAATCATTATTTGCATGAACAGTGCGTGAGAACTCCAGTAGAAATATGTAAACATCAGAAGGCATGGAAAACTTTTAAAAGAGCTTTTAAACTTTCAAAAGAACAGGGCAACAAGTGTTAGTTAATTGTCTTCACATTTTGGTCAGACAGAGCAATCCTTCTAAGCCTGACAACCCCAGAGGCGGCCAACTGGGGGTCTGATGGCTTGACCTGGATGCCACAACCTTCCCAGAGGGAGGTCCCACAGGAGATAACTTTCTGGGAGTCTCGGGCAGTCCTTCAGCTGCTGGGTAACCTCAGCAAGGGGCAGACAGCTCAGCTCCTAGCAGTGATTTCAGCTCTGCCTCGCCAGGTGTACCCTGGCCAACACAGGGACAAAGAGACAGGAGCACCCTGTGGTTGTTCCACAGAGGCAGCCTTTATTCCAGCACCCTGTGATGGCAGCTCCCTCCTGAACAGGGCAGAAACAGGGGTTTTTATGGGGAAAAGCAGGGTGGTACAAAGGGGAAAAACCATTTGGTCCCAGCAAATCTACATGGGGTTCCAAAGGAGGATTGCTCAGTCCATGAGAGCTTGAGAAGATATCATATCCCATTCAAGGGATAGCTCTCCAAGGGAGAGGGCTGGCGTGTCCATCTGTGTCCACAGAACTAAGGGCACCAGACCACAAAAAATATAAACAAAAATGAATTGCGGATATATTGGGGGTAAATGACTTCATTTCCTGAAGCTGTAATTGGAGAATTAACACCTGATATGCAAATAGACCAAACTTATATCTCTCTGGAAAAAATCATGACCATTGTCCAGTTTGGGTGCAGCGTCTGGGAGGCTTTGAACTGCCTAAGGTGTATCTATTGAAGGCCTTTAATAAATACCTGCTTTTATTGTCTTAATCTTGTCTAGCCTCTGTTCTAGGTAGCCACTCCAAGGCATCAGCCATGGCCAGAGGAGCTTGGCTGGGGAGGAAGGTGGGAGCCTCCTCACCCTCACTGCTGAGCGTGGGGACACCAGAGCTCCTCTGTGGTGGGGTGAGAGAGGGACAAACCTCACACAGCATCCTCTGGGTGGGCTGGTGGAGGTGCCTGTGAGCTGTGTCACAGCCTGTCCCCTCCAAGGCATCCTGCTGCAAGCCCAGAGTCCCTGTCAGCTGCCCCAGATAAAACACAGTGAAACAGTTTCTTGTCAGGTTTTAGTTTCATGAAGGGGTGAAATTCATTTTGGCCGTCACTCGCATCATTGGGACATCTTTCTGCTTTCCCAGTACTTGGGGGCTTTAGGAGCTACAAAGACAGTGGGAGCACAGCATTCATGGATCTAAAGGCTGTATCACACAAAAGATTGTGTCAAGGGTTTGGGTCCATGTCTTCATCTCTGTAGAAGGAGGAGATAACAGATCCCTTCAGGGATGATGGGGATGAAGCTCCCTTGGCCATGATCTGCCCAGTGCTCTGAGGGTCTTTGTGTCATCTCTGGGAGCTGGGAAGGCAATACTTTTCTTTCTGTTTACTGTTAGTTTTGTTTTTCATTTATTTATGAGTCTGAAATGTGATCTTTTATTCCTGATACATTTTCCTGCGATACCGGCCTGGAGAGGGCTTTTTTTTAATATAGCTCTGCCTATAAATTATTTACTTAGTGTAAAGAAAATGTTCTGACTCTTTAACTGGTTTAAATTATTTGGTTTGTTTTCTAGTAGTTATTCAAATACATGTCTCTGGATTTTAGTGTGGGTGCTCTCAGGTCCATGGGCAATGTCAGGGAAAGTTTCTCTGATTCCCTGATCCAGCCTATTTTTTTTTGTTTGTTTGGTTTGGTTTGTTTTGGTTTTTTTTTGTCTGTTTTTATTTCATTTTATAACTGGAGGTAAGAGGCTTTTTGGTCACTAATGGAACAAGCCAGTTAATCCTTGGAGCTGAGCTCTGGAGGAGGCACAGTGCCCAGCTGCAGACAGAGCCTCTGGCTGAGTGGGAGCAGAGTGTGGCCCTGAGCCAGCCTGGCTTGTCCCCAGCCTCTGGAGACACCCCCCACCCAATTTTCTACCTCCCCAGGGTTCCTCTGCCTGTTAGTGACCATGGGGAAGTCAGTGACAAAAGCACCCTTGGTCTCTCTCCATCTCTCCCCACTGGTTTCCTCAGTTGGAAAATGAGATTGCTTTGTACCCAGAGTCAGTGAGGGACGAGGAGCCTGAGGCAGAATGTACCCCACGGGTTCCAGGAGGGGACTGACTCCCAGTGTCCCCAGCCACGGGGATCCCTCACCAGCACACTCTAAAAAAGAGATTTTAAGCTCTCAGTCCTCAGAAATCCCCAGGAAGCCAGGTAGTCCAATGTCTCCAGTGGAGATCTCACTCTGCACAGCCCCATCCCATCCATCCTCTTCCCCTCTTAATTTAAAAATATTTTTGCTTGTAGAGGTGGTGGCTGGGCACTGTTGCTGAGCTATCCGTGCCTTTCCCTGCCCATTCCCTGGCTTCTTGAGCTGGAGGTTTTGTTTTTACAGCCTGTGGTTACCTGTGCCTCTGGCAGGCACGTGGCTGGAGTGCAAACAGCCCTTCAGGGTTAAGGATGATACCACAACTCGGGATGTTTACGTTTTCCATCCAATTGCAAACATAAACCCTTTGCCTCATTAATCCATTGCAATCCATGAGAGTTGTTTTTTCCGCCCCCTAAATGAAATTGTCCATTTGGGATACATTCATTTCCTCCTAACGGCCTCGTGACAGTTCCGCTGATGGAGTTTGCATCCAACTTTGTTTCTGGGTAGTGACAAGTCAGCCTGATGGATGCATGTGTGTAATTATTTTCTTGTGGTTTGATTTAATTAATGTTTAACCTCATCAAAGCCCTACAGCTGGAGCACTCTCCCTGCAGGAGCTGCACATAGCAGAAGGATCTCCCCATCTATGGAAAGGCTCTGAAAGGGTTTCCGAGTGCTACTCCTTCAGAAGGATGGGATAAACCATCCAAACCTGATCCCCAGCCCAAGGGGAACAAATCTGGGATAAACTTTGCCTTGCTTTACTTCCCTGCTCTGAATATGCATAAGCTGCTGCCCATTGCTCCTCATTAAATCTGATTTTGCCTTGAGTGTTTCCAGCAGCTATGGGAAAGGTGCTGTTTTCCCAAGTAGATTGACTTTAAAAAAAACCACCAGACCACACCACCCTCTCTATTTACAATGCCATATAACTTTATTTTGTTTAATGACTCTTTCATACAACCTTTCTCCCTAAACACTTCTGTGGAGTGAAGCACATTCAGAGCTTATAAATAATTGAGGGGAGCGAGGCTGGAGAGAGCTGAGGGTGGGAGAGGTGGGCTGGAAGGAAGAGGTTCCTGCTGGGGGCTGGCAGACCTGGTGGGAGGGATGCTGCATTCCAGAGCGTTTATTGATCCTGAAATGCTGCCCCGGAGCATCCCAAGCTGGCTGCCCCAGCAGTGATGCCCTGGGGAGAGGCAGGGCAGGGCTGAGCTGTAGGTTTGGCTGATGGGTTTGGCTGATGTGTGCTGTGTGCCCAGCCCGGGCTGGGAGGTGGCCTTGGGGGTGGCTGCTGTGCTCAGAGAGGGGGTCTGGTGCCCTCTCCTGGGGCAGGGCTTTAAAAACACTCTGGATTTGGGAAGAAATAACCCATCATGGTTCTCCTCCTGAGAGTGTTCTCCATCGGGATGTGCTGCCTGCTGGGGCTGCAGTTGCGGTTTGGAGGTCTTGGCTGCGCCCTGAGTTAGCCAAAGCTCCCTGAGGGAGGAGAGCTGAGGCTCAGCTGGGCTCATCCACAATCCCTGCTTTTGGCAGGACACCTCTGTGCTCACCTTGCCCTGTCTGCTGCCCTGTGGTGCCTGTGGAACCCCACGTTTTGCTGGCGAGGCTTTTCTGGCGTTCACCTGGGAGCTTTCGCCTCACCTGAGTCACGACATCGTGTCCAGCTCTTTGAGTTGGTCCTTGGTGAAAATGAAACCCTTCAGGCTGTGCAAGGGCTGCTGACTGGGACCAGTGTGATCCCAGTTTTTCACAGTGGAAGCCCATGGCACTGTCACCTGGTTGCTGCACCTCCTGCACTGCTGGGGTGTTTTGGGTAGAGACAGAAGGAAGAGGGAAGACTGGTGAAGAGGAAGAGTTTTCCTCAGCTATATGTGAAGCCAGTGTGTGTGAACATACCCCTGCCACAGGGTGCTTTTTTTAAAGGGCTTTTTATCTTTATTCTTTTATGGTTTTGGGGTTGACTGGGTAAGTTTCAAAAGAAAATGTTTGTGTATTTTTTTTCCTACTTAAAGCTGTATCTAATTTACCTTTGTCTGACCACTGACCACACTTAGGTTTTTTTTTGTTTTTTTTTTTTTTTTTTTTTTATTTTATTTTTTTCAGTTTTCTGGTGCTCTTTTCAGAGTTAAATTAATTGAACTGAATAATTTCCACTTAGCTAATTGCATTTCCCTGCCAGCTCTTAGTGCATGGACTTCGCTGCTGTGCTGGGGAGGGCATTCCTCACCCAGTTTTTACTGGGAAGCCTGAGAACAGGGGGCCTTGTTGAACCCCCAGAAGGCAACGTTGCGTGGGGTGAGTGAGCATGGAATGAGGTGAGCCCTACTTGGTTGATGAGGGAAGTTGTGGGTCTTGAATTCTCTGGTGTGTACAGGGATTTGCCCTTTTTCTGGAGGAAAAGGATGCAGAGAATTATTTTTCCACTGATAGTGGCTGCAGGGCAGAGGGATCACAAAGATGTCACCCAAGGTGGCACTGCTGGGGACAAAACTGAGCTTCCACTTCTATTACAACATCCAACTTTGAAGGATTAAGTAGGTGAGGTCAGCTTGGCCTCAGATAGGAGTTATCCAAACAGCTACTGCTACTTATTTCTTTATTTTAACTCAGTTTTGATTCCTTTTACATCTACAGCTCTTTCCCTGAGATGTTCTACGACCTCCTGGCTTCAGGGAAAGGATTAAAAATGTCATGTGTGTTCTTTATTTCCTCTTTAAAGACAAAAATCTCACTTTTAAAAATATACACGTGGCTTTGGCTAACGAAAAGTCATTGGGGATAACTCTGGTTCCTGAATTTTATTTCCTTATCCCCACTCTGCATTAACGGGACCGTCTTTAATTACACCCTAACGAGGTGTTTGCCTTGGCACCCCGCCTTGCTCACCACTAAATTAATGCTGCACTCAGAGCAAGCGCCCTGCCTGAGCTGAGATCTATTTGAAGGGATTAACGAGTTTGTAAATCTGCAAACAGGATTAGAAACAAGAGCATCTTCCTTGAGCTCCCCTTCCCTGCCTGCCTCCTGCCCCGCTGCCTGCTGAACGAGCTGGGCAGGAGATGAGGGGTTGCGTGAGGAAAGAGGAGCTTTGTTTTTTCTCCAGTCTCAAAAGCAGGAGTAAACTGGGTGTAAAGAGGGTGTATCTCCCCATGAGAGCTGCTGGAGTGAGTTTTCAGTTCATTACTGATACCCAGCACTTCAAAATTGCCATTTTCCTGTTCTCTGTCTTAATTTTTTTTTTTTTTTCTTATTCCTTTTCTTATTTTGTTCCCTTTTTTTTTTTTTTTTTTTTTCTTATTCCAGTTTGTAACCAATTGCAGTGATTAGGATCTTTTACTTTTTTGATACTGGGTGGTTTCTCCCTGTTTTTAAAGGAAAGGGAATGCTGACCAAGAAGAACTGCTTGGCTTTACCTGGATGCTGTCCTTGTTCATCAGTAATTGCTCGTGGGTGCCCTCTGCTTTGAGCATCCTTGGTCCCATCATGAATATCCTCAGCCCCGTGCTCTGGTGAGCAGCCTGTGACCAAGGCCGGTGATAGACGTGGAAGAGCAGGCATTGCCCCAGCTGTAAACATCTCACTGGGCTAATTTGGTCAGATTTTCAGTTAAACATGAAATCAGGTTCATGGCAGGATTACTTGAGAATTAGCATCCCTGTGTTCTCCAGGTTGCTTCAATTGGGTTCTGAGATCCTCAAAACCGCCACCAGGATGTGGTCCAGCATTCCTGATGGCACAGAGGTGTAAAAGCACATTCCTGGCAGGCGTGTGTGTGATCCCAGTGATTCCCCAGGCTCGTGTTGCCAGCTGACCTCTGGCACTGCATGTTGGGTCAGAGGAGATGTTTCCGTGGCGGGCGGGGGACCTGCGCCGGGTCTTACAACTCCTGTATTTATACATCCTGCTCAGTGCTGGGTAATCAGAAAATGCAATATCGCTGTCACCAGCTCTCTGAAGACATCCAGCCTGAGTAATTTAACATGTCAGCTCCATCCATCACGGAGACGCAGCCGGCACACAAACGCAGAGTGGCCGGAGGGGGCTGGGCTGGAGCAGCTGCTGCCTGTACCAGCTGCCTGGTCACCTCGGGGGGCTGTGACAGCACAGAGAGCACCACGTCGCTGCCTCTGCCCACCCCAGCCATCTGCCTGTGCAAAAGGGGCCAGCTCTGGTGCACGGGAAGGTGACAGAGGGATGTGCCATGCCCCACCTGCACAGGTGGCTGTGCTGAGCTCTCAGCAGTGGGGACACCCTCCCATAGCTGCTGTCCGTCCCCCAGCCCTGGCCACTGCAGCAGCCCCTGCTCAGTGAGACGGGGATTTGCAGCAGGGCTGCAGACCTGGCTGGTTGCCCAAGAGCCTGCGTTAGAAGTCCAGGTTAATTAAGATTTTCCTCACTCATGCAAATAAGCCTTATTGGTCTTACCACTCCGCTGTGCCTTTCAAACCCCTTGGTGTGTGTGTATCATGGCACTGGATGTTTTTTGTGGAGTTTGTGGCTGAAGAGGGGTTGATGATGGGTCATGGTTTGGGATCTTTAAACCCCCCCCCTGCCCAAGCACTAAATGCTGCTGTGTGCAAGCACTGACCCTTCCTGCTGCTTCCAGGAGGAAAGGAGCCAGCAGAGCCCCTTCCTGCCCTGCAGCTGAGACTGCCCTGGAGGGCACTGCTGGGCCAGGTCAGGGCATGGCCAGGGCAGGAGCCACGTGCCGAGCTCCTGATGTCCCTCTGGCTGCTGCCAGCCACCTCTCATCGCTGTGATTAAGGATTTCAGAGGGCAGAAGGCACCGCTCATTTTCTGTTCTCCTGCCAAGAAATGGGGAAATTGTGCTGGCTGCCTAGAATAAAAGATTTTTTAAAAACAGTAAAATATTTTAATGGCAGTTTAAAGGGCCACTGTCAACCCCCAGAGGCCTGTTTGCTTTAAGCTCTGCAAAGATTGAAGAACTTCTGCCAGTTAGAGTCTGTGGTGCTTTTTAAGCATCCATTGCTTCATGGTGGGTCTGAGGATGAAGCCAGCTGGGCTTCTGCTGCATCCCACACCACACCTGGAGAGGAGGAGGATGAGTGAACCATGGGCCAGCCCTGCGCCTGTCAGTCCTGACTGCTGCTGCCACAGCAAACTGGGGGAGCAGATGGGCCAAACTGGGTGCTGAGGAGCAGGAAGGACCCTCAGGGGGATCCTGAATGCCCCCCAAGGGCTGTATTCCCCCTGTGCTATTTGTCCTTGCTGGGTTTGCTAAAATTCACTGCATTTCACCATGCAGGTGGAGGGCAGCTGCCACACTCAGGGGTTTTCTTTGTAAGTCCCTTGAAATATATTTATGTTTTTATTGCTGAGGGTAGAAAGTGTCTTCTTACATTCACATCACTACAGGCACTGTGGGGCTTTGATTTTTGATGAAATCATGAGTAGTAAAAGTTCCTGATCACTACTGGTGACCCCAAGCGAAGAACCTTAGCAAGGAGTGGGGGTTGCTGGCCAAATCCTCAGCTCTGCTGAGGAGCTCCCGGCTCCACCTGCTCCTGAGCATCCCAGCTGCCAGGGCTGATTTTTTCCTCTCTATTGCCTGCAGGTGGGATCGGGTTTGGACGTGCCAAAGGCAACTCTGGCTCAGAGGCAGACGATGAAACCCAGCTCACATTCTACACGGAGCAGTACCGGAGCCGGAGGCGAAGCAAAGGTACAAAAGGATTCTGTGACTGCACACTGGTGTCAGGGAAAAGAAATGCTGGAGCACCTTGACTTTCCCATGGGTGATGGTGTCTGATACTGCTCATGTCTAAAGGACAGCCACACCAGTCTGTGCTGGTAAGCACGTCCCAAGATGTGCTGTTTGTGTGATGCAGCACCGTGCAGGAGCCGTAAATCCCATTTCCCAGTGATGTTGCTGAGGTTCTGGGTTTCTTTGATGGTTTCTAATATCAGTTATCCTCCACATGCCTTGGCATTTCCCCAAAGCTGCACCAGTGGGGAGTGGTTGTGTCTGTCCTTGTCCTGGCACCAGTGCAGCTGTCAGGGATGGTTTCCCTGGCAATTCCTTGCTCCAAACTCCTGTTTTCTGCCCTTTATTTCCCATGCAAAATATTCATTGGATGAAAATTTCCCAGCCTTCCTCTTGGCACAAAGGCAATTAAAAAGAACAAATTCAAAACTAGGGTTGGGGCAGGCATTTGTAGACCCAAGTCTCTTTGGGCTCTTTTGTGAGTTAGAGGAGCCAAGAAACTGAAATATCATCAGCAGTTTGAAATTAGTGTCCACATTTCCTCTCATCACATCACGCCGGATCAGTTTTGTTCAGGACTCTCCGGCTGAGCCGTTTGGTAGAGGAGAAGACGAGTTTTGCTGCTGCTGCTGCTGCTGGGTTTGAAAAATCACTGTCGGGAAATAACTCCGTTGGGAAGCAATTTAAAAATTGCACAGTGGGTCTGCTCCCTCCATTTGTTTTGTGCAGGGAGCCGGGCCTCAGCAGCCAGATAGATGCTGGTGCCCACCGCGGCAGCACGCGGCCCCATTTGTTTCCATGATGAGCCATTCCCATAAACGCTTCCAGTGTGTTTATTTGAATGTGAAATTGCCTCAACACCTCTGATCAGCTCGATGGTTGCACACGGGAATAAGCTCACGCATGCACAGGGGTGTGCTGCAGTTGTTCCTGCTCAAAGGCTGGGCCTTCAATTTTATACATTTGTTTTTTTTGTCTTTTCCCCCATGTGTTTTAGAAGCAAGCGAAATCATCACCATGTTTAAAATGAGCTTCTGATGAAAAGGATGAGAGGATTCGTGAGTTCCTTACCTGTTGTGATACAAACACAGCTGTGTTCAGGGGAAAATGATAAAATCAGAATCCCAGAATGGTTTGGGTTGAAAGGGACTTTAAAATCACCTGGTTTCACCCCCTGCCTTGGCCAAGGACATCTTCCACTATTCCAGGTTGCTCCAAGCCCCGTCTAACCTGGTCCTGGACACTTCCAGTGATCAGGTGCAGCCACAGCTTCCTTGGCAACTTGTGCTAGGGCATCCCCACCCTCATAGTCAAGATTTTTTTCCCAATAAGCTTAAAGCCTAAATTTCCATCTAACCCTGCCCTCTGTCAGTTTGAAGCCATTTCCCCTTGTCCTGTCATTCCATGTCCTTCTCCAGAGTCCATCTCCAGCTCCCTTCAGGTACTGGAAGGCTGCAGTTATTCACCCCTAAGCCTTCTCTTCTCCAGGCTGAACAATCCCAACTCTCTCAGCTTTTCCTCATGGGAAAGATGTTCCACTCCTCTGATCATCTTCGTGCCTGTGTGACAGGAGGAGGGAATTGGTTATGTTGCAAACAGGAACAAAATAAAATGTCCCAAAACACTGCTAATACAGGGATAAAATTTCCCAGGTGCTGGAGTAGCTTTTGCAGTGGATTATCCAGGAATACTGGGCAGGCTGTGACAGCCCTTGGGTACTTTGGAAAAGTCACTGAAGTTTGGGTTTTTTTCAGCTTCCACTAGGGAAAAGGGTGATAGGGCACAGGGAAGGGATGGAAAACTGTGTTTTAATGAGAGGCAGATAAATCTTTGCAAGGCTGCCTTGATGTCATTCCCCTTGAGGTCGATTGCTCTGTGAGTCTCTTGAAAAGGGCTCATACTGGATGTCGGGTACAAAGATATTTTTATTGACGTCTATGTTGGTTTTTGGTTGTTGGTTTTAGCTTCCTTGTAGGGCAAATATAAAGGAACAGATGAATGGGAAGAATTCCTTTCTTTCCCTGTGAATGAGCTGTTGTTCACCTGGGCAGCTTTGATGGCTGGGTTTGAAGGGAATTCAGGAGGCAGAGCTGCCTCGCGCCGTCGCACAGGGCTGGCTCTTAGATCTGCCTTAGTGTTTGAGCAATGCTGTGGGAACCTGGTTTGTTCATGTTCACTGGGGGCTAACTGAGGGAATTGTCTTGCATAAAGTCCCCATTGTACTTCCCCTCCTGTCTAGATAAATTTGGCCATCGCTGCATCCTTGAAAGGAATTTTCCATTATCCTTTCATTGACTCTCCTCTCCCTCATGGAAGCAAAGCAATAGCGTAGTGGGAAGTCGTAGCACCGAACTCATAATTGCAAGTTCAGCCAAGATCCATAATTGGACGGGATCGTAACTCTAATAGAGAAGGATGCATCGTCAGATACAGTTAATTCTTACAATGATGTTCCCCTATCGATTTCGCCAGCCCTGCGTGTCGTTGCAGGTGCCTTTGGATAGTTATTGGGTCCAAGGAGAGGGATTCCTTGGGGTTTCTCTCCTTGGATAAGATTTTGTAGGATTGAGCCTAATTACTTGCACTGTCAAGGCATTGATCCCAGATGATGTGATGGGAAGTTTCCACTTAGGAGGTGTGCAGGTTTGCTTTTATTTGAGCTTGGTTAAGTGGACTCCTGTGTCTCCTGGAGAAGGAGGACAGCAGGGTCTCTAGTGCTTTGGCAAGGCAGGTTAGAGAGACATTCCCACAGGGTAATATTCAGCAAGGGAGAGTTTGTTCTGGTAGCTCAGGAGCAGCAGACACACTGGTACCTGGTTTTCAGGGAAGGAATACATGGAGATGTAAGAGGCAGCACCTTCTGTGGTCACAGCATGCTGCACCACTCACCTTCCCAGCCTCTAGGGCTGTGGGATGCCCTTACACTGATGTTACCATGTCTTTGGAAAGGCTCCAGAGAAATTACAGAGGAGAAGAGCGTAAGGAATAAAGCAGAGGAGATCTTCCTCTGGAGTCTTGGTCTTTGCTGCTGGGCTCAGCCCCATCTCAGGGATTTGAGCTGGGAGAGGCGCTGCTGGCTGATGCCAAGAAGTGCTCTGTTCACACCCAAATCTTCAGTGAGACACCCCTTCTCTTCATCACAGTCCCTGCTTGTGCCCACACCAGCTCCCCACTCTCCACCTCTCTTTGACAGATCAGGGTGAGCTCTGCTGTAGTAGCATGCATTCTCAAGGGAGCTGGAATTCGGATTGCTTTTCCAAGTGAAACAAGTCCTGAGAGAGGCTGTCAGGCAGTGCACAGCTCTGTGCTCAGAGGCTGAAGTGACCCTCAGCTGGGGCCTGGGATGGCTGCTTTGGTCCTTCTTGCTGATCGTCAGCATTGACTCCTTGAGGATTTCCAGAAATCAGATTTTCTTGCAACCTATTTGCAACAGGTTTGTGCACTGCAAGGCTCTGCTTGCTGTGGGGGCTGGCTTCCCTTTCCATTCCCCTGGGAGTACAGGAACTGTGGGACCTCCTTTGCATTCTGGCTGTGGTGCACAGTTGGCTCTTGTCTCCAGGGCTGTCGGTCATCACACCTTCCACCAGCACTGTCTCGCTGGGAGAGAGACCCTGACAGTGTTGTAAGGATGTGAATCCACATCCCCCGCTGGCCAGCAGGGCAATATCAAAGCTTTGATGCTTCAGGGTGGGATGTGTTCAGTCAGGTTCCACTCTGAGTTGGAGAGTAAAATATAAGTAGCAAAAATCCCCCTAAAGCAAGGAGGCAGAGCCCTGTGCACAAACTCCACTCCTGCTCCATCCCTCCTGCTCTGGGGTGGGGTTTGCCTTGTGCCCAGCAAAATAGATTCAGCTCCAGGTCTGTCTGTGCAGCCTCAAGTTCCCCTGGTCACAGGCAGCCCCTTCCTGATGATGAAGTGAAATAGTGAAAGGTGTGGGGGAAGCAGCAGCACTGTAACTCCAAGGCTGTTTCAGTTTTCATGATTCCATGAGTATAATGAGCCCCTCCTTGCTGGAGGGGAGGCACAGGCAAGGTTCCTGTATCTCCCTCTGGTTTCTCAGACCACAGAGCAGCTGCTCTGTAACACAGAAATGAGCAGCAGATGCTGTTCAGCTTCCTGGCTTGGGGGAAACTGAGGCAGGGAAAGTGATGGTGTCCTATGGAGACCCTGTGAGGGGCTGAGCCATCCCAAGCCCATTTGTCTTGGAGACCCACAGACTCTCTGCCCTCCCTTGCACTCTAGTCTGAGCCTCTGTGACCTGCTGGGAGCCCCTGGGACCTGCCAGGAGGTTCCCATCACTGCTGCCAGACCCCTGAGTCTGGGGCTGAGCAAGCAGAGATCAGGTACAGAGCTGCTGGAAACCCAGGCACAAAGCGTGGCGTGCAAAGGCAGAGGGATGCTTTTGTTCCTGTGATGGCTGAGGTGTGCTGGAGGGCACCCAGCACAGTGTCCACCCTCCTGGGGTGTCTCATGGAGTGTCCTCAGCTGGCTGCTGCTCCTCGAGCTCTCTCTGGTGTCTGCTGGAGCTGGAGCTGCACCACCCTGAGCCTGCTACCCCACATTTGGGTCTGGGATGGCTTCACCCCTCCTGGCAGCTCCTGTTAAAAGAGGAAGGGGGACAACATCCCACTCTGTTTTGCTGCACAGCTCTTGTTCCAGCTGCCCAGCAGCCCAGGGGAGGGAGGGCATGGCTCTGGGATGCTCCTGGGCTCTCTGTGAACAAGGCACCTGGCTGTTTCCGTAGCACGCGGTGATGGTTTTGACAAATTAGCAGAACTCAATTATGCACCTTGGATTGGTGTCAGCCCCGTGTGCGTGTGTGCTGGGCTGGCTGGTGGAGCCTTCTGAGGGCTGTTAGAGAAACGAGAAGCTGAGCTTTGATCTGCCTCTGTATTTGGTGTTTAAAACAAGGCCTTTTATAAGGGAATATTAGGTATTCGGAGTCTACTACATATGGGAAGCTTCGCTTTGATCCTCTCCCATCTCCAGAGGCAGCAGGCACTTATTATTTCATGGGGAACTAAACGAGGTGCAGAATGAAATTTGGGTAGTGCTCTCTGCTGGTGCCTCTGGCCTCGCTGGAGCTGAGTGAATGCTGCAGGCAGGACATCACTCCACTCCTCCATACTCCTCAGGGAATTGCCTCCCTGCTCTGCCTTGGGCCTGACTCGCCTTCAGACTGGGGGAGATGCTGTTGGCACCCAAGTGGGAGACAAAAGGTGATAAAGCAAACGTCAATTTGGGCTGCTTGCAGGGGCATGAAGGCAGGAATGAGAGATTGGGTCTGTCTGTGTCTGATGCTGTCTGTCTGTCTGTCCCTGGGGATGTTTCTCCCTTCCTGGCAGCCCTGTGTCCATCCCCTCCTCATGTGGTCAGCCCACTCCAGACAGATTAGGATTCCTCAGGAAGGGACATAGAACCTTTGGGACTCCTCAGGAAGGGACACAGAACCTTTAGGACTCCTCAGGAAGGGACACAGAACCTTTAGGATTGCTCAGGAAGGGACACAGAACCTTTAGGATTCCTCAGGAAGGAACACAGAACCTTTAGGACTCCTCAGGAAGGGACACAGAACCTTTAGGATTGCTCAGGAAGGGACACAGAACCTTTAGGATTGCTCAGGAAGGGACACAGAACCTTTATGACTCTCAGGAAGGAACACAGAACCTTTAGGACTCTCAGGAAGGAACACAGAACCTTTAGGATTGCACAGGAAGGGACACAGAACCTTTATGACTCTCAGGAAGGGACACAGAACCTTTGGGACTCTCAGGAAGGGACACAGGGAAGCTGCTCCCTGCAGGGACAGATGGACAGGTCAGCCTGGGTGCTGCACACCCAGCTGGTTCATGGCACATGGAGCTGTGCTGCTCTTTGTGAGGCCAGGAAGGAGCACCCCAGAGGGGACCCTGCAGCTCTCCAAAGCTCAGGAGTGAGCTGGATTCATGATAGAAATGTTGTGTTCATGTCCCAGAGCACCAAGGTCCCTCCCTCCCTGCGGCTGCGCCCTGGCACCGCTGCCGTGCTCCCGCTGTGATGCCCAGGGCAGTGTGGCACAGGAGGATGCTGCTCATTCCCAGCCATTCTCTGCTCCCCGTCATGGATGCTGCTTTTCCAGCTAGGGAACGAGTGTGGTGCTTTTTCACGCCGGTTTATTTTGCCTGCAGAGCAACGAGGCACTGCAACAGCCCATAAAAGCCATTCTGAGTCCCTCTCCATCCCTGCTGGACTCCGGCTGTGCAGGGGAGCTGGGCTGGGGTTGCTCCAGGTGCCTCTTTGCTGCCTTAGTGGCTGTAGGTGTGGAAATGCACTCCTGCATCACCTGTGCCAGGGGCACTGAGCTGCTGGGCACACCAGGGCTGCAGGTGAATGCTGCTGGGGCTGCAGGTGAATGCTGCTGGGGCTGCAGGTAAATGCTGCTGGAGCTGCGGTGGCCACAGGCACTTCAACTTGCCTGGACTGCGCTGGAGATAAAGGCTTTTACATCTGTTCCTGGAGGCAGTGCGGGTCTTCCCGTTTATTTATTTATTTTCGGGTTGTATCTGATACAGCCTCAGCGAGTAATTGAGTGTTTGAGAGTGAAAAATTATCTCTCCGGCTTGGCCCTTATCTTGACAGCAAAGCAGCACTTTTAATTTAATTTTGTTCAGAGCATGTGGGTAACAAATTTCACTAATCGCTCTGCTGTCGCCCTCCGCATGGTAACGAGCCTCTTGTTTCCCGGGAAGCTGAACACAAACACGGAGCTGGATGCGGGCGGGAGGAGGGCGAGGGCTGGCGCCGCTCGGAAAACGAAGGGAAAATGAAGATGCGTTTGGTTGTGGATTCCTGTGGCACGGTGGATTTATCTCCCGGCTGCGGCAGGAAAGGGAGCGGGAGGGTGGTGGATGTCGCATTTGTTCCTGTGTGATGCTTGGCACTGAGGGGGAAACTGAGGCACGGAGGGATGTGGCCCGACCTCGGGCAGCTGTTGCAGAGATTTGTATTCACATCCTGTTCTGTCAGTTTGCATCTATTCCAAAATAATGGATAGAGACAAAAGATGGTTTGGGATTTTTTTTTTTTTATTACTTTTTTTTTTTTTTTTTTTTTTTTTTTTTTGAGCCTGCAGCCCAATTCCTCAATCCCAGCTCAGTCTGCAGGGGGACAGTGGGACAGTGGGGCACTGCGGTGAAGGTCCAGCCAGGATCTGAGCAACTGAGTCCTTGGACATCTCCTGCCAGGTCCTGAGCCCTCCCTGCCACCCTGGCCTCCATCACTGCTCTCCTCCTGGTTTCTAAAATCAATTCATCTGTCTGACCAGCCCTTCACTCGCTGAGCACAATCCTCCCTGGGCTGTGACTCAACACAAACTATTTCATAGATAATGATTACTTTTTTTCCCCCTCCTTTTTCCTGTAGGAATAATGTTTTTGCTACACTGTATTGAAAATTACTTTCCCTTCTCCTTAAAATGAAACTTTCTACTCAGATTTGCCTTTGTGCTTGTATATTGTAAAATTGGGACTCATTTGGAGTGTAAAACAAAAAAAGATCAGGCCTTAATTTCAGGAGAAGTGCTTTCATTGATTTTCATGAAAGAAAATTCCAGTGCAGGCAATATCTACCTTTAAATATGTAGCTGTTTCTTTAATGTGATTTTATCTCAACCAATTCAGCACTGAGAACATGAAAGCAAAACTGACTTCATTGATTTTAATTTTAATTGTCCCTGCCCAGAGAAATGCAAAAAAATATAACAGTGCCAGGAGAGCAAATTGAGTTTGCACAAATTCTTCCCTCCTTTGCCGTGCCAGAAGGTCTGAGATGTGTGGGCAGGAGAATCTGCCCATGGTGACCCTGCTGCTGATGGGGCTGGTGGATCAGCATCTCAGCTGTGCCAGTTTGGTCATCTCTGTTTCCTCTGTCTCCTCAATTATTCATTCCTTGCCCAGCCTTCAGGGCTTTGCCTTTGCCCCCTTCCTCCTCTTGGTTGGAATTTGCTGGCGAGGTCTCCCTGCCAGCTGCAGCACAAAGCCTTAGAGCAAAGGGGGAGCACCACCAACCGCTGTATAATTAGGAAACAAATACATTTATTCAGTACATAAGGCTTGATAACTCCAGGATCACCTGAAGAGCCGAGGCTAGGGCTGCTGGAGGAGCACAAGAGCTCACTGGGAGCTCGGTCAGTGAGCCCTTGACCTTGCTATGGGGTCCAGCAGCCCAACCCCACAGTGCCCAAGCCACCCCTTGGCATCTTCCCCCCCCGAGCCACAGCCCAGCGCTGCCTTTTCTGCAGCTCCCTGTGCTGTGCTGGAGGACGTCTCGGCTAATTGCTAGAGGATAATTCATAAATGTTAATAGTATTAATCTGATTCAGCATGTGCTCAGCAAGATCTAATCCTCTATAAATCCAGAAGCGACAGATCTCACCCTTCTGCTGCACAACGGGGCTGCTGTTCCTCCTCCTTTCCCCCATCCCTTCCTCTGTGCATCCTCTACATCCTTGGAGGGTCCCCTCAGGGGTCTCCCCAAACACAGGGCAAGCAAAGCTGCCACTGCAGGGCTGATCCACGTCCTGCTGACTCTGGGGTGAGGCTGGAGGCTGCCCAGTGCCCAAGCTCTGACCCAGATCTGGGCTGGAGCTGTGGGGATTTGTCCGGGACTGCAGTGGAGATGCCTCAAGAAGAGGCTGGGACCAGGTGTGGTGTGGATGGTGTGTGATGGAACACCTGCCTGTGCTCTCACCCCTGCCTGGGGGGCTCATTGCATCCACATCCCTCCCCTTTAGAAGGAAGGGGCTGGCATGGTGAAGGCATGGTGGGGTCGTGGTGCAGGAGAGCTGAGTCTGACTGGAAGGAGGATCTGCCATCCCCATGCCAATTTCCATCCCCATCCCAATTTCCCATCCCAATTTCCATCCCATCCCAATTTCCCATCCCAATTTCCCATCCCAATTTCCCATCCCAATTTCCCATCCCATCCCATCCCATCCCATCCCATCCCATCCCATCCCATCCCATCCCATCCCATCCCATCCCATCCCATCCCATCCCATCCCATCCCATCCCATCCCATCCCATCCCATCATTTCCCATCCCAGTTTCCCATCCCAATTTCCCATCCCAATTTCCCATCCCAATTTCCCATCCCAATTTCCCATCCCATCCCATCCCATCCCATCCCATCCCATCCCATCCCATCCCATCATTTCCCATCCCAGTTTCCCATCCCCCATTTCCCATCCCATTTCCCATCCTCCATTTCCCATCCCATTTCCCATCCCATTTCCCATCCCAGTTTCCCATCCCCCATTCCCCATCCCATCCCCCATCCCAGTTTCCCATCCTCCATTTCCCATCCCATTTCCCATCCCATCCCCCATCCCAGTTTCCCATCCTCCATTTCCTATCCCACTTCCCATCCCATTTCCCATCCCATCCCTCAGAAGGCCCACCCTGCTGAGGAAGAGGAGGCTGCAGGGCAGGAGGGGAGGCAGGCAGCGCTCTCCCTCCCCGTGCAGGGCTGCTCCACATCCAGAACCTCCTGCCAACAACCACTGCTCATCTTAATTGGCGTTTGTCTCAATCAGGCACGATCAGCCCCTCGCGGAGCACCTGGGGACGTGTCTGTGTGTGAGGCTGTCCTGGAAACGCTGCTCTGTCCCATTAGTGAGCCTCTGCTGCAGCAGAACAGCTGAGCATTCCCTGGGAGCCGATTCCTCGGCACGGCAGCAGCACCGGCGTGCTCCGGGAGCATCCCGGGGCTGCAGGCTGGGCTGGGCTGGGCTGGGCTGGGCTGGCTGTCCCCCAGGGGTGCTGCTGTCCCCAGGGGTGCTGTCCTGCCCCAGGGGTGCTGCTGTCTCCCAGGGGTGCTGCTGTCCTCCCCCAGGGGTGCTGCTGTCTCCCAGGGGTGCTGTCCTCCCCCAGGGGTGCTGCTGTCTCCCAGGGGTGCTGCTGTCCCCCAGGGGTGCTGCTGTCCCCAAACTGGGTGCCCTGCACACAGCACAGCTCAGTGGGAGCTGCTGAACACTCCCAGCACTCGCTGTTCTCCCCATCGCCTTCCCCAGCCCTGTCTTCCTCGGGTGCTGGGATACATTTCCATATCCGAGTGGCCACGGGTGCTGGGAATACATTTCCATATCCGAGTGGCCACGGAATGTTCCCTGTGATGCTATGATGCTATTGTCTCCCGGGGGGGGCGGGGAAAATTGCAAAGCACTTGGTGTTTAACACCCACATATGGTTAACACCACGGGCTGTGTGCTGATAAAGAGGGGGTAATTAAAGTTTATTTTTTTTTATAGACTAATCTCCCAAGCATGTATTTATGAGCCTGATTTAGAAACAGCATATTACTGAGAACACAGGATATTTGTGTTGCTCATAAATCCATGCGTGGTCTGAACACACCTTTTCCCTTTTTTTTTCCTTTCTTTCTCTTCTCCCCCCTAAATTTAGGCAGCACTGCCAGTATTAAGAAGAATTGAGCCCAGAGTTTTGTTGGGTTTTTCTCCCCCTCCTTGTCTTTTGGGCGGGCAAAGGAAAGTGCACAAAGCAGTGAGTAATTAAATACACGAGGAAATGATATTTCAAAGGAGACACGGTGCGTTTGGAGGGGCTGTTTGCTGAGTGTTTACACCAGTGCCTTTGAATTTATCTTCATCTTGCAGCAGGTGCAAAATCTTCAGGGGAATGTGGTGCTTTGCAGGCGGTTTCTGAGCAGGGACTCACATCCTCACCAGGATAACTTGCACTGGGGCTTGAGGGGAGACAAAGAAATCCTGAGTGGGGAAGGTGGTGGTGGCCAGAGTCCTTCTGACCAGGGTGCTGGACACTCCTCTTGTTTTCCAGTCTAGTGAAGCCACCCTTGGATCACTAGCAGGGAGCGTGTCAGGTATGATTCTGCCCTGAAATGGAGCACCTTGCCTTTCCTTTCTGTTTCTCTCTCCTTGGCTTTTGTGGGCTGTGGGGAGAAGTTACTTCTCTCTAGACAAAAGTAATTTATTCCTATTTTTCATCCTGGTGCTGTGCCCTGCCCACTGCTTGGGTGCAGACTCCCTGGGAATCCCCATGGTCCATGTTTTCCCTTCAAAACTGCCTCAGTGAGCACTTAGAAATCCACTCACTTTGTTGCAACCTCTCAGAACACTACAGAAACATCTTTGATTAAAGCTGTAGAGAGATCATCTTAATGTATGAAGCATTTATTAGGGGAGAGAGATCTGGGGAGTGAGTTTGGTCTCAGCCATGTCTGGTTACCATCTTCCTCCTGGGATTTTTGGACCCCACAAGACCCAAACCAGAACTTCTGCTGGGTGCTGGGGCTCTCAACCATCCATAAAGGTCTTGTGTTCCCCACCTAGCTTCCTCTTCTTGGTAAAGGACATTGATACCAGATTGTTTGGTGCACCTGGAGTTGCAAATCTGCTCTTCAAACACTTCCCTGAAAGCCTGGAGATGACAAGGAGAGGAGGGAAAGCCCAGGCTTAGCCAGGTCAGCCTCTCATTTATGGCATTGGGTTTATTTGGAGCTGCCTGAGCTACTGAGCTGGGTTTGGATCTCCTCCCTGGGTTGAAGAAGGAAGGGATCAGTTTGTCTCACCTCTGGAGCAGGGTGAAGCCCTGGAGAACCTGCTGAGGTGGGTTTGGTTAGCAGGGCCTTGCTGAAAATGCATTTGCTCGTGGTTTTAAAGGTTTGGAGTGAAGCTGATTATCTCCAGATAGGTGTTTAAATGCAGCACAGCAATGCTGGAGCATCAGTGGTCTGCAGAGCAGGGAAAGAGATGGAAAACACAAGCCCAGTCCCTCTCTTTAAATGCTTTTCCAGCAGTCTCCCTTGAAACCTGGCAGCTAACTGGTCGTGAACAATAAAGAGCTGAGCTGGAAACCCAATTTCTGCTCGAGCAGAAGCCCCCTTGTTTTGGTTCAGTTGGTTGAAACCAAACACCAGGCACTTCCAGAGGTCAGTGATTAGCAGTGATGCAAATGGAAGAGTGCAGGAGGAAGGGACTTACAGAAGACTTGGAGCAATTGTCCCTTTCCTTGAGCAGCCAAGCTCAAACTCATGGAAGCTAAAAAGATTGTTGCTGTCTCAAGCCCCTGTGCTGCTCTCCTGTGAGTCACAGGGACAGAAGAAGCCACATGGACTGATGGGGCTGTGAAATCCTAATTTCTCCATCTCCTTTCTGGCTGCAGTTTGGTGAAAGCTGCCATCATACCTGGGATTTGGGCTCTTTGTGAAAAGGAGATAATACTTGTCTCACTCATAAGGGATTTATGATTTAATGTTTGCAAAGCACTTTAAGACCCTGGATTGAAAGGTGATTTATAAGGGTGAAATCCAGCGTTGTCTGGTCCATTGTATATTTGATTTCGTCCACTTATCCTCATGGGGACTTTTTTTCCTTGCCTTTTATTTTTCCTTTCCCCGCCCTGCTCTTTTTTCTATTTTGCATTCATGTCATAACTTCAAGCCAAGCAGGGGTTGTGGCAGGCACAGTATGCCCAGCAAGAGGAGGATTTTGCCTCCCATGGAAGTGCTAACTTATGCTGATGATATGAATAAAGATTGGAAAAGAAAAAAAGAGGATTGCAAGGTGAGGGGCACAGGGGATTGGTGATAAAGCTGTGAAACAGGAGTGGGATGGCTGTTTAGATGATCCATGCATAAGGAAAGGAGAAGATGCTTCATAAATAATCAATTTACTTGCTCCTGTTGTTCTCAGTGATGGGGGTATTTTCCAGCAGATCAGCCACTTCTCCTGTCCTACAGATCCTGGTTGGAGCATCCCCTGTGCAGGCTCCAGCCTGGGGGTGCTGTGGTGGGGCTGGGTGCCCTGCCTGGAAAGGAGAGGTTGTGCTGAGCATGAGGCCCTGGCCTGGCACCAGCACCTCCAGCAGCAGCTTTAGGCAAATCATAGAGGATGCAAGTGCTGACTTGGATCCATTTCCAATTCAGTTTTCAAACTGATGCTTTTTAAATCTTGCTTTGCTGATGAGGTGATGAGGGCTGGGGTGCAAGTGGGGAGAGGCTGCTTCCAAAATCAAGAGACGCCCTCACCTGAATCCTGAGCAGGGCTGTGGTCTCCTCTGCCAGCAGCTGGGTCATCTCAGTGTGCACCAGAATGGGCTGTGCAGCCTCTGGGTTCATTCCTGAGCTGTGCCCTCTCCTTGCCATGGACACACTCTCCCAGTGGTGCATCCCAAGCCCTGGAGAAGGAACCTTGTGGGGTGTTCATTGTTATCTTGGAGCAGAGCGGGGTGCTGGCACAAGGTGTGGGGTGAGGGGGCCATGGGGGATGCAGTGCAGTCAGAGCAGCAGCGGGGCAGCCCCCAGGTCCAGGGGGATCAGTGGTGCCTCAAGGTTGCAGGCTCCAAGCACTCCTTGCTTGGGCAGTGGAGACCTGTTGGTGGTCTGGGACAGTTCTTGGTCATCTCCATCAGTAGAAAGGGTCTCATTTGGACACCTGACATTCCCAGTCTGCATCCAATAAGAGCAGCTGAATCTTCCGAGGCAGCCAGGTCTCTCTGTGTTGCACAGCTTCCCCACATTCCCTATGAAACTTGGGGATTCTGTCCCACCCAGCTGCTGTTGGTGGTGATTCAGCCATCCTAACGCTGTCCTGCCCCACGAGGGTTTCACAGTGGCTTGCTAAGCCAACAAACATTGACAAAAAGTGATGGTGGTTTCAGCAGGGCAGAACGACTCCAGGGAGGAGAAATTCCCAGGGAGAGGGTCTATACAGGGCTTTGAGCAGGGTTTTTTGAGAGGCCAAATGAAGCCCTGTTGCTACAGGACACGTGAAGGCACGACCTGAGCCGCTGCTATTGCAAAGGTGAAAAAGAGGAAGTTTATTTTCTGACTCCAGCATTTATACTTTTCCAAAGGTGACAGTGGATTGGAGGGTGAATGTGCCACCTCTCCAATGACATTGGACAAACTACTAGTACATCAAGTTTCTCCATTTTTATGGAGGACTGCAAAACAATAGGTTGTTTACAGAAAGTTGTGTGAGAAAATTCTCTACAAGAATGTAAACTCAGAAGTCTTTAGAAAATCTTAAGAATCGGGGCAACAAAGCCCTGTGCCAAACAATGTGTGATGGGAGCCCTGGCATGTGCAGACTCCTGCTGAGCTCCCATCCTTGTTTTCCATGCCTGCCTTCCCCGTGCTGGTGCTCCCCTGCCTGTGCTGAGGAAGCCCTGGGTGCAGCTTTCCCTTCTGGCCGCCCACCCACCCCTGTGTGTGCCTTGCAGGTTCCACGAAGAGCCCTGTGAACAAGACGGCGCTGACGCTGATCGCGGTCAGCTCCTGCGTGCTGGCCGTGGTCTGCGGCTCCCAGCTCTCCTGCCCGCTGACCGTCAAGGTGACGCTCCACGTCCCCGAGCACTTCATCGCCGATGGTAAGACCCTCCTGCTGCCCCTCTGCATCTTTGGGATGTGGAGATCCCTCTCTTTAGGAATGCCCCAGCTGTGCTTGACTGCAGGGATCTCCCTTTCCACGAGCGCATCTGCGAGCCTGAGGCAAAAATCTCAGTCGTGTCAATTAATATTACTGTTGTTAGCATTGGTGCTAATTGTGTCTGATGGATATTTCTGTTCTCCTCCAAACTCGGTGAGCAGCCCTGGGAGTTGCACAGGCAGGCAGCAGCAGAGCTGCTCGTCCTGCAGCAGCAGAGCTGCTCATCCCAGCCCTTGCAGCAGTATTGAAGGAAATTGCTGGGGTTTGAGCAAAGGCAGAGATGCTTTGATAAATTAGACAAGTGCTGCTGTCACTATTTATTGCTTTCTCCAACTGGGCTCCTTGCATTTGTTGTGTTTCACTGACCTTTTCTTTATAATGTGCAGTGAGCATCGAGTGCAAGTTTTCAGTAACATGAGGGCAAATTTCATTTTCTTCCAGCAGACAGGACCCATTATTCAGTCGGTTCCAATTCCTCAGCTCCTGCACTCGTCTCACTGCTTGGGGCATGCAGAGGGGCACTTCCTCTGCGCCAGAAACATGCAGCCAGTGCACCACCAGCTGCTGGGCTGTCCTGGTGCAGCCAGCTCTGGGACAGTTCCCTGCTTTGGGAGCTTTGGAGTGGAGGGCAGCTCTTGGGGGATTAATATTTTGGGGAGGGGGAGATGGTTAAAGACACACAGTAACATGAGAGCTGCAGGGACTGGTGGAGAGGGGCTGCAGTCATCAGCCCATGGCAGAATGGGAGTCACCAGTGTGTTTGAAGTGGGATTAGCCCTGCTACGGGTGGTCTCTGGGTAGCTGGGATAGCCCAGTGGTCACAGCTTGGCCCTTGTAGGAAAGAGAAGAGCATTTACTTTTTGTTCACACATTGGAGGAACTGAACACCAGTGCAGTGGAGACATGAAGATAACATCAAAGTGTGGATGTCACATCCCTGGAAGTGTTAAAGGCCAGTTTGGATGGAGCTCTGAGCAAACTGGTCTGGTGGAAGGTGTTCCTGCCCTAACAGCGGGTTGGAACAAGAGGATGTTTAAGGTCCTTTCCAAGCAAAACCATTCTGTGATTTAAGAATTTGAAACACGGGATTTGCCTATACCTTGACATGTTTCTAAAAAGTTTTAATGATTGTCCAAGCCACACATGAATATTTGAAATCTTCACAGATGGTTCCAAGTAGAGAACAGAAACTCCTGCATTTGGGGCATGAGGTTGCTCCAGTGCTAACTTGTGTTCCCTTGGGATGGGCACTGGCCAGTTCAGCGCTTGGACTGGGAGCTCACACTGGTTCTGGTACTTGCTGAAGGTCAGCCAGGAAGGCAGGGATGGATACAGGACCTCAGCATCCTGCTCCCAACTTTTGGTTCTGGCCCCGGAAAGAGAGTGTGTCCTGAAAAAGAAAATAAACAAAATGCAATGAGACTCCATAGAATGCAAGTGGAAAGCTGAACCTGTGCTTGTCACCAGGAAAGAGGTGGCAATGGAAATTATGCAAATACAGGGAACACTCGAATGAAAATGACAATGAAATACCAATAAAGCAGATTAATATCCTTGAAACTGGGGGAAATAGGATGATCTCCAGTCCCGACTTAATGACTTTTCCGAAGAGAAAGTGGCAAGAGGACTGGTAACAACGGTTTGGAGAAGAATTAAAATGAGCTTGGTAATGAAACTGTAAAATATAATTACAAACTGCAAAAACTTTTAAAATATTTTTTATGAGAAGCAGTCAAATTCTTCACATAGAAGCAGCCAAGACATTTTGCAGTGGCTATCACTTTCCCTGAAATCTCAGCATTTTATGCGATGACAGTCTCTTGCCTGGGAAGAGAAAAAGCTCTTGAAGTTGTCCCTTCTTTCTGAATAACAGCAAATCCCAAGGCACCACCCAACTGGCAGCAAAATATTACAAAGCATTTAAAGACATCGCAGAACTGAGCTGGGTTGGGAAATTTCAGTGATACCCAGGAAAAGTGTGGCTGGATGTGTTTGCCAAGGCTCCACACCTGCAGTTTGGTGCTGATGGAGAAGAGCGGACCTGCTCCTCCCTGGAGATCTCCCGTGGAGGATTAAATCTGCTTTTTACAGGCTGCTGAAGGGGCTTGGCATCAGCATCCCTGTGGCATCGAGGTGACAACAGAGTTGACGTGTTTGGCCTGGCAGAGTCTGGGAGCTTTGATCAGTCTTGAAGCAGCTTCTGGTGTGGCACCCGGCAGTGGCACCGTGTCTCGCGAGTGTCGCCGCGCGCTGAAATCGCCTGGTCCCCGAAGCTGTTCCCTTTGGTGCTGCACAGGATGATAAGGCAGGCTCTGCCAGGAGGCAGCGATGGTGCATTCATGGGAGATGTTCCCATACGAGGGAGCGGTGCCCTCTCGTTCCCTTTTGAAATGTGGAATTTCAATAGGCACCGGGAGCCAAGGAAAATGTGAAAGCGGAGCTGCTACCGGCACCTCTGCAGGAGAAGCCAAACAAAGGCAGAGGCTGAAAGAAACCACTCTCCTAGACGATGAGAACTCGCCTTTGAAGGAAACTTTAAATAGATGCCAGCCAGTTCTGGCGTGCCAGCAGCCAGAGCCAAGAAAAGAAAGAGGGGGGAAGCCTCCCCAAGTGTCTCCAGCTTTGGAGAAGAGCAGCTTTCCCTGCTGCAGCAAGAATGGCGTTAGAGAAAGCAGCTCCAGAGCCTGCTGGAGTGGCAGGGTGGGAAAGGGGAGGGGAAGGACTGGGACCAGAAGCCAACTGGCAGCCAGACTGGGAGGATATATTCCAAGCAGCAGTTCTATAATAACCAGCCTGTCTCTACTGCCTTTATTTCTCCCTGGGTTTGTTTTCTTCCTTTTGTTCATTTGATGGGGTGCCCCTGCCTCGCTCCCCGCTGAGCAGTTACTGCCTGGTTTGCACAGCTGCTGTGCCTTCACTTTGTGCAGCAGCTGGACCAAGGAGAGCCTGGCAGGAGCTGCCTGGCTGGCAGGGAGGGCTGGGACCTCCTGCTTCCCAGAAATGAGTTGGTGCCTCTAAATCCTCCCTGGAACGCAGTGCTTGGAGCATCCTCTGCTCCCTTCTGCTGCTCCAGGGATTGTGTTTCGAGGCAGCCGCTGCCTGTGCTGAGCAGGAGGAATTGTTCTGGTTTCAGAGGTGGCTCAGATTTATGGAAAGAACCGTAGTGGCTTTTATGAGGATATGGAAATGCGAGGCATTATTTAGAGGACCCTTTAGCTGTGTCAAAGGGGGGAAGAAAGGAAGGAGAGTTCCTCCATCTGAGTAATAAAACCTCTTATGAATATGGGAGCCACTCAGCTCTACATTCAATAGTTGTTTTTTGGTTTTGTTTTTTTTCTTGTAAGTAATAATTCAAAAAAGTAGAGCTGGAGCAATGGGAATGGCTTGCAGGGAAGGCAGGGTGGGGAAAGATACTCTGGAGGGCTCAGCCTGGAGTACGTCCTTGCTGCACAACAGTATGAAATATAGTATCAATTAAAGCTTCCCATTTTTACAGCCTGGGAGAGGTTATATACGGTGTGGGTGGATGTTTGTACTTTAGTGGGAGAGGTGGGTGAGATCCTCCAGTGGTGCAGAGGGAAGCAAGAGCTGCATTTAGCGAGGGGTTTGTAGGGCTTTGTTTTATAAGTGGAAATAAAGCAAAGGGCATAAAGCAGGTTTTTGTCAAAGACACCTCGGGCATTTACAGCCTTCTTCCCTCCTCTTCTGAGATGTGTTCCAGGGAAGGTGTGGTGATCCCTCTGCACCTGGCTGGGCTGTGCAATGGGTGCACAGAGTGTGGTGTGGGCAGGCAGGGTCCTCATTTTGGGATCAGAGCTGTGGGGGCAGGCAGGATTCTCATTTTGGGATCAGAGCTCTGTGGGCAGGGAGGATCCTGCAGTGGGATCAGAGTTCTGTGGGCAGGGAGGATCCTGCAGTGGGATCAGAGCTCTGTGGGCAGTGTCCTCACCCTGACAAGCTGCCTGGGTGTTGGCTCTGTCCCTCCTGCAAGTGTGGATGAACTCTTCCAGCATGAACGCTGTCCCGAGAGCAAACCCAGCTCCCCCCTTGCAAGGCCAAGAGGCCAGCACAAGTGGAATTTCTATTTGAGACCGTGCTTTGGGCTGGAGAATCTGACAAGATGGCAGAGGTGGAGGGAGCTTCTTTTTGTTTATTCTATAATCTCCGTGCATCTGCGTCTGCCTGCCTGAACGATGCTGTGCTGTCCTTGCCACGCAGCTGATCAGTAATTGTTTCATCTGCAGATTATTTCCTACCTTCCCCCACCACTGTTTCCTCCAAGATGCTGCTGAATTGGATGCTGCTATTAGCAGCCTGTGTTAATTTTCCCTGAAGACTGCTCAGCAGACTGCAATTGTTGGGACTCGCAGCAACTTCTCATTTTGGTTTTAATTAAATGTGTTGCTTTAAATTGTTTGTTTTTGACATTTCCTCCTCTATCTTCTGCAACTCTTGGAGGTCACCAGGCATTACCTCGTGTCCTCAGGGCACTCAGGATGTGCTGCACAGAGATGAGCCATGGGAGGTGGGGGACTGGCTGTGTCCCAGTCCCCTTTGGCAGCAAGGAGAAGCTGGAGACACTCTTTGATTTACAGGTGAAGCTCCCCAGGGTTGTACCAGAAGGATGGAGAAAGAGATCTGGTCTCAAAGCTATCTCAGGTCAGACTGGATGGAGCTCTGTGCAATCTGCTCCACTGGGAGGGTGTCCCTGCCCATGGGAGAGGGATGGAACAAGATGATCTTTAAGGTCCCTTCCAACACAAAGCATTCTGTGATGCTGTGATCTTTTCAGAAATATTCTGAAACTGGGGTCTCCCATGTTCACCAGCTGTTCCAAGATCCATAAATCCCTTCTGAAATCAGCAGAAGGAATTGGTTTAAAATATTTTTTTTCTTGTGCTGTTTTCTCCTCCCAGGGTTTTTGCTCTGTGGAGACCTGGGTCAGGGCTTTGACAGAAGCAACACTTTCTTGAAAACTGAGTGTCACGTCTGTCTGCTGCAGGCCTCGTGTGTTTCATGTAAGGTGGCCGTGTTTGGGGGCAGCTCTACAAATTGCATTTTATTTCATCAGCTCATAATCACCGGGGTCACCTCCGTGCCTGTGTTACAGCTCACTCCTGCTCCCGTCTCTGCTTGCCTGGCAAGAAAACGTGAGCAAACGGCTGCAGTGTTACCAGACATGAACTCTAAATATTAACATCAATTTATGAACTATATCAGTGTGGATCAAAGGGATTCCAAGACGGTTTTACAGCAGGAACGCTCTTTGCATGAAGAACTAATAAGATTCTGGAGGCTGAAGTACATCATGTTTTTATCGTGGCTTTGACAGCCTTGTGAACCTGCTCAGCTGCTGCCTGGATCCCCAGCCCTGTGCCTGCCAGAGGCATTCCCAGCTCCTGGGGCAGCTCCTTGTGCAGGGGAAGCCAAATGCTTCTTCCTTCTCCTTCGCAGGGTTCACTGGAGCAAAGCCAGCAGGATTGGCACTGGGTTGGCGTTGGCATTTGGATGGTGTCAGCCGGAGCTGCTCCAGAGCTGGGACGTGCTGTGTCCTGAAAGAGGCAGGAGGTGCCACCCCTGTGGGGAGGGGGCATCTCCTGGCACCTGCTGAGCTGTGCCAACACCCTTTGCCCTCTGATTTGGGAGGGATGGCACGTCTTTGGCCAGCTAACCTGCTCCCCCTCCCATAGATGAAGATGCAAACTTGACTTCTGCCTTCATACAACAAGCTTATCACAGCTCCTGTGTGCTTTGTGATGTGATTAGATTTAGGCTGGATTTCCTCATCCCATTCCTGATATCTGGAGAGCATCTCTGTTAGAGAGCCCCAAGCTGCAGTGTGGGAGTTGGGAGGTGCAGAGCACTAAGGAGAAGGATTTTTTTCAGGAGTCTCACTTCTGTCTCAGCCACTGCTGGCCCAGATGACTTCTGAGGACAGAGATGTGTCTTCCCAACACCTCCACAATTACATTGTCTAAAGCTGCCATGAGGAGATCTCATTGCAGCATGAGCTTGACCACAAGGCAGGGTGGGCAGATTACTTCTTGCTTAAGTTTAGGAGAAGTTGGCTGATCCATCACCTGCCTTATAAATACATTTATTGTTTGTCAGGAGCTCAGCCCTGGAGAAATCAAGACTGACTGACAAGAAAACCCAAAGAAAGAGTCTGTCAGAATAATCAAGGAAGTGCAATTCAACACTTAAATTGTAACCCTGCTCCTCCCACAGGAAAGGTAGTGCCAGTTTGAGCTGTAATTGCACACAGACATGTAGTGCTAATTGACTTCTGCTTTGCCAGGGTGGGAAAGCTCTGGCAGGTGGTGTTTTGAGGGATGGGGGTCTCCAAGTTTGATCATCATTGGGTTGGGCAGGTGAGAGCCCATGGGTGCAGTTCATGTGCTGAAAATACAGCCTGGAGTCAAGCACTGTGAGATATAAACTGTGAGTGCTTCAGCTGAGGGAGGACTCAATGAAAGATGTGTCTATAGACTTGTGCTGTTTTCTAGTCTTTCTATCATAACTTTCTGTTTAAGAATTTCACCTTGTTCAAAGACAGAAATAATTAAAAAGAAGAAAAAAAAAAAAAGAGTAAAGAGGGTTGGCTTGGATTTTAACCTGGTGTGATGCTGTCCCTGGATTCAAAATAGACTATAGAACTTAGAGTTTGACTTAAAACTATTTAAATTATTCCCAAATCATCTGATTTTGCACTGGGCTGGAGAGGGATGGTGAAGCTGAGCACTGTGTTAGTCTGTGGGTGCAGTCCTGCCCCAAGACCCATTTCCTTGCTCAAGTCAGTGCATGTGTGTCCTGGGCACCCAAAGTCTGTCCTGCTCTTTGGCATTTCTGGGAGAAATTTAAGAAACAGAAGTTTTCATTCCCTGGGCTCGGGACAGGAGAAGGAGAGCTGATCAAGGGGAAGAGCTGATAGGGGAGGAGTTGTCTCTTTGGGCAATGTTCTTTCAAGTTTAACAAGGGGAAAAAAGGGTCTCTAAAGAAATCAAATAGGGTTATTCTTTGTACCTATAGAATGAAGCCAGAGGGATCATCTATCCTCTAGTGTTTATAAAAACTATCTGTAACAGGATTAGAACTGTGTGATAGCATAGGGCTGGATGCATTAATAGCAACCTATAGTATGACCTCCCATTGCTTGCCTACACAAAATACTAATTTTAGATGAAAAGGAGTTTTGTTGGCTAAGAAACAGTGAATGGAGCAAAGATGACAAAAAAGAGCAGAGGGAGAAAGAAATAGATGTTCTTCAAAAAAAATTAAATTTTGATCTTTTGCCTTGAAAAGAAAGAGAAAGGAAAAGCCAAACCCTTTTGGCTGCTTTTTGGATGCTTTGTTCTTTTCCCTTGTTAGATATCTCTTCTGAGCTGTTTTATCCTGTTGTGTTCTTGAAAATGATTTTTGAAATGTCAAAACTTCAAGCCTCTTTTGTCAGGGCTTAAGCAATTCCACTGAACTTTGAAGGAGACCACAGCATGAGAGACATGAACTTCTGACGCTGCCTTAACTCGTCCCGCTTTGATCAGTGCTGGGGAAGCAACGGGGGGAGTGGAAAACACACACACACAGAAAGCCAGACAAATCAATCCCCTGAGGGGCTGCTGGACCTTGTGGAGCTGCGAGGGAGTTGTGGCTGTGTCCTGGTGTTCTCCACGCTGCTCCTGGCATTGGCTGGCTCCCAAAGCCAACAGCACTTGAGGGACATGTCCTGGTGTGGGGCTCCCGGGAAGTGGTGCTGGGTGCAGAGATGTCATTTTGTTTCTGTGTTCATGTCCTGGCTTGTAAGATCAGCATGGATTCTATTACCATCTCTTGGAGGTGGGGCAGTTTTCTTATCTCTTCCAAGAACAATGTCTCCCTCCGGGGAGAATCTTCTGTTAATGGCCATTGAATGTCTCACTGCATGGCTGGGAAAGTTCCATCATCCCATGGGGAGATGCTCCACCCAGAGGGAGGAGCCAAGCACTCCTACCTGCATAAAATCAGCAATTTTTGGGACAGCAGAGCAGCTCTTTGCTGGATTCCCAGAGGAGCAGCTTCTTCCCTGCTGGATTCCCAGAGGAAGACCAGGCCCATCTACTCCATCCCCAGACCTTCAGAGAAAACTCCACCCTGCTACAGATCCCTGCTCCAGCAGCATTCCATCTGCCACTCCAGGAGGAGCAGCCACCATTTAACTGGGCTATTACCAACACCCTGACTCCTCAGGGTGTCAGGGTTCTGACTCCATCACTAGTTTTGTTTGTACTAATTAAATTTTTTTATTATTTTTATTTAGTCTTTTTTCCTAGTAAAGAACTGTTATTCCCATTCCCATATCTTTGCCTGAGAGCCTTTAAAAAAAAAAAAAAAGTGGTAATTTGGAGGGAGAGGGTTTACCTTTTCCATTTCACAGGAGTCTTTTGCCCTCCTTCACAGACTCCTGTCTTTTCAAACCAAGACAGTTCACTTGGTTGGTTGATGGTTGCTTTACCCTGATACCTAAACATCTCCATTCAAGGGAGATTTCAGCAAGGTTTTGAGTGAGAAGCTTGACATTTGTGTCTAGGAGGACCCCTGGGAGGTTGGCAGCGGGGACAGCAGGGTGGAAAATCCCTGCAGGAGTCTTCAGAGTGTCTGTGCTGAGACCTGCTCTGGGGACTGCAGCTGAAGGGGTGCTTCAAACAGGGTGTGGGGGTGATTTAGTAGGGTCTGAAGTTCTCAAGGAAGGTTTTAGGAGGTTGGTCTGTAGTGGGTTCTACCCCCATCAAGTTCCCCATTCACTCCCCTTCCCTCCCTCCAGAGACTGCAGTTGTGGAAAACAAATCCAGCTGATGTTCGAAACAGCTCTTATTTGTTAAATGTTTGTTCTTGGTAGTTTCTAAAAGGATTTGTTCCTCAATCTGCCCTTTCTGAGCTTTTCAAGGTTGTTTTGATATGTACACGATGTTGACTTTTAAAAACTGTTTTCTATGTATGGATTCTTTGAAAGTGAAGAGAAATATTTTGTGAAAAGGCTTTGAAATCATCAGAATTTTAGCTTTCAAAATATTTGTAGAATGCCTTTTTCTGTTATTTATTTCACAGGCAAGCTATAAAGGGATCGAGGTTGGGCTGTTTGTTTGTTTGTTTGTTTTCAGTGGGAGCGAAGGTGATGAGGGTGTCTGTGAATGTCTCTCAAAATCTTACCACACACTCAGCTTCAGAGATGTGAGAAGTTTCCTTTCTGGAAGTTGTGCCCTCCCTCCTCTGAGGAGGGAGGAAAAGAAAGGGAAGGAAGGGAGGAAGGAAGGAAAGAAGGAGGAAGGAAAGTAAAACCTTTAATTTCCCTAGGTTTGGGTTTTTTTCAGACTAAGGTAGAAAAACCTCCATTTTACACTGAGCCTGAATTCAGGAATTTTGGATTGAAATGTTTTCACTGCTGCTTTTCAAACAAACAAACCCACTGAAAAACCTGATGAGGATGATTTCTCAATCAGACTTACTAAAATCAAAATAAGTAATTAATCTTCAAAATACCTGGAGTCAGGGAAGGGGCTGGAGTGCAAGTCTGATAGGAGCAGTTGAGTGAGCTGGAGAAAAGGAGGCTTGGGGGGAATCTTATCATTCTCTACAACTCCCTGACAAGGAGGGTGGAACCAGGTGGGGTTTGGCCTCTTCTCCAATGGAATGCTTAGATTGGATAAAAAGAAGAATTTCTCCAGAGAAAAGGATTGTCCAGCCCTGGCACAGCTGCCCAGGGCAGTGCTGGAGTCCCCATTCCTGGAGGGATTGAAAAGCTGTGTGGATGTGGCTCTTGGGGACATGGTCTGGCTGCCCTGGCAGTGCCGGGGGAAGATTTGGGATTTGGTGATCTGAGAGGTCTTTCCCACCTGAATGATTCCATGCTGGGGAGCTCCACAGGTCACCCCTCCATCACCCACCTGCCCATGGAGCAGGTACAGCAGGTCCTGAGCCAAGATCCCTTCCAGCTCCAGCCGCCTCCATCTCTCCATGTACAAATGATGTGTCTGATTTGTGTCGGGCTTGCTTCTGTTACTTCCAAGCTGTATTTTAACAAGAAGTGGGGTTCATTAAGTAGGGATTTAATCAAGAGCTGCTGGTTTTGCTCCTCAGTCCTTGGGTGCAGAGGGAGTTGCCTGTAGCTGAGTCTCAAAACAACCGTACGTGCTTCCGAAGCCTTGCTCTTTATTAGGGAGCTGCGGAAATCAGGAGGAAAACAAAATTGACAGGTTGCTACTTAGACACCTACATGTAAATAGTAAACACTCCCAAAGGGTGTATTTCTGATTGGGAAAAGAAACCAGCAATTGTTGTTATTGGTATGTAAGGCTATCTTTAAAAATTCATTGAAAAGAATAATTAGAGATAAAACCACATGGCTCTAAGAAACTTCTCTGTGCTCAGTGTTTCTCTGTTTTCCAGTGGTGCTGGGGGGCTTACCCAGTGATTTACTGCTGCCTTGTGTCTGATTGAGATGTATCCTGCAGCCTTGGCGGGGCAGCTCCTGCCTTGCTGTGTCTCCAGAGCTGCTGGATCGTGATCTCTAATTCTCATTTGCTTGAGCAGTCAGCAGCTTGGCAGCCTCCCCTGGCTTTGAGTGCAGAGATGCACCTGTGAATATGTTTATGGTATATAAACACTCTGAGTGTCAAAGAGCTAAGTTTATGGGAAATTAGGGCTTGGATTTGGATGGTGCTGAGATCTTGGGATACCCAAAAATGAGGTCACTCACTGGGATGCTTGACTCGAGGCTCTGCTTGTGTTATGCTTTGCATGGCTAATGTGGCACAGGTGAGGGTGAGGAGGCCTCCCTCTTGCTAAGCATCAGGGATCCTCTTCAAAAGCAGATCCAGAGTTTGTATTCAGGCAGGTTCATGTGGGGTGGCTGCTGCTGCAAGCTTGTTGTCCTGCTTTTTTAATCTCGTGGCTTTCATCAAAGTAAGTTAGTGCTTTAAAGAATGGTGTCCTAGTCCTTTCCTAAGGGTCACATGCCTTACAGTTTCATGACAATAGGCCCTGGATCTGTACATTTGCTACCCCTGGGTAATCTCTGAGAAGGATTTCAGTCTTCAGACAGCAGTTGCAAATTTTGTCCTCTGACTTAGTGGAAAGGTGGCTGTGGGCTCCTGTGCTACCTGGCAGTTCCCCTTTCCAACTCCTCCTTGCAGGTTTCTTCTCTCCTTTTTAGAGGCTTTTACCATGGTAAGTTTTGCAAAACACCACTTAATGGCAGAGGTTTTTTGGCTCCTCTCTGATCTGTGCAGCACTGTTATGGAGGGAGTCTTATAATCAATGTAATTGAAGATCAGAGTTAATGAGGACCTCTGTGCCTGCAAAATCCCCCAAGCGATGCTGGGCCTCAGATGTTAGATAAGGAAATGATTGGGCTGAACTGAAAATCTATTTGGCTAATTAGATGATGCATATTCCCAGATGCCAGTGGGGAAAAATACATTTCGCAAAATAAGGAAGCATACGATTTTATAAGAAAATATTTTTGGCAGGAATTCACTCCTTACTCACAGGAGGGAGAGGGTGGGGGGGTGTCTGGTGTGAGACAACTCATACAAGAAGTTGTGTGTTGGGCCTGTCCACTCACCTTCAACAGAAGGTGAACAGGCCCTGCTGCTGCTGCCCATCTGTGCCCTGAGCTCCAGGTGCCTCCTGGACCACTCCTCCCTGAGCTGGGGCAGTGATGCTCTGATTGCAGATCAGAATAATTACACTGGTCCTCATTTCTGCAGAGACCTGGGAATCAAATCCCAGTAGGGAAGTGTCTGGGCAGAGGAGCTAGTGGGCCATTTGCTGTACCACATTCTTCTGGAGAGGAATGGTCAAATGAAGTTCTTTGGGACCAGCTGGCAATGAACTCATTATTATTTTACAGTTACTGTCATCACAGCAGCTCCTGAAGAGTGCAGTGCTCTGATGTTGGGCCAAAATGCACATTTGGGATTTTTATTTTGGATTTCCACGCTCACCTAACACACTTTTTTCCCACTTCCCCCAGGCAGCAGCTTCGTTGTGAGTGAGGGGAGCTACTTGGACATCTCTGACTGGCTTAACCCAGCCAAGCTGTCCCTGTACTATCAGATCAATGCCACGTCCCCCTGGGTGAGAGACCTCTGTGGGCAGAGGACCACTGACGCCTGTGAGCAGCTGTGTGACCAAGACACAGGTAAGGGAAGCTGGGGGAGAGTGAAAACCTTGGAAAGCTCGGAGATGTGGGGGAGAAGGTCTGTCAGTGGGTATTTTGATGCCCTCTTGGCTCACCTTTGCTCTAGCCTGGTGATGGGCATGGGGGACTGAGAGGTGCTAGCAGGGTCACATCAGCAAAATGTGAAGAAGATGAGGGTTTCAAACAGTGGATCTACCAGTTCTGTGGTGTGACAGCTGCAGGCACGTGGAGTTTATCTCCTTCTAGGGTGGGTTGTTCTGCTGTCCCATCTGGAAAACCTTCTCATGAATTTACCCCATCTCCATCCCTTTTCTTTTCTGACCATTCTCACTGCAGATCACCACAATTCCCATTAGTGCTGCTCCTGCCCGGTGGTTACCTAGGTTGGATCTGTCCTCCAGCCCTTCCTGGTGGAGTTGTGAACTTGCCACCCTTCCTCATCTCTAGATGAGTGTTCTGCTGAGCGTGTTCTGCTGGTGTGCAGCCCTGCTGGGGCTCAGGTGTGGGACTGGGTAAAGGACAATTGTGACCTTGCCTCATGTCTTCATTGGATGACACATGGGAGTCCTGGTGAGCACAGCAGGCACAGGGGGCCAGCACCTTGCAAGGAAGGTGGCTTGGGGACTGTGCTGGGGTTTTGTGCTGTGTCTCACCAGTGGCTCGCCAGCCTTGGGTTGGATGCTTTCTTGGTGGTGTGGAGAGAAGTGTCCCTGGTGGTCCTGGCTTGCTGAGTGTCTGAAGAGCACCCACACCCTGTCTCCTTGCAGAGAGGTGCCATCCCAGCTTAGTCCCAGCTCTCCATGTGAGCTGCTTCCCCCTCAGCCATGAGCTTCACCTCATGTGTATGAGATTCATGGCTGCAGGTAAGGATGGGTTTAAAGGATGGCTCACTGTGGAGAAGGCCTTTCCTAAGCCTCCCAAAGCCCCTGACTGTCATTAATACATGGATTAGAACAAGCAATCCCTAAGAGTCATGAACTCCTCATGGGGTGGTGGGGGTGACCCTGTTCTTATCCCTCCCTGCTCAGTTGAGATGCGAATACTGAACTTGGTCTTACAAACTCATTTTCCTGGTCAAGACAATCTTCTCTTCTTGGTATTCCTGTTCCTCAAGGCTTGTCTGCACGGAGGCACAGGCAGGCATGGCTGCAGCAGAATGGTGACACTGGATGAATTCCCTGTGTAGACAGCCCTGGGCATCACCTAAAGTCCCAAGGAGGGCTGGGAGGTGCCAACAGCCACTCTGACAGATGCAGATGGTGCAGGATGAGGCTCTTCCCATCCAGATGTCACAGAGCAGAAGGATTTTTGTTTCAGGCGTTGGCAAAACGCAGCCACCTCAGTGGGAGAGGGGAGATGCATTCAGCTGTCCCCTGCTCCAGAGGAGGGGAGAAACAGCAGAAACTATGGGGACACTGTGTGGAGCCAGACCACGACTCCCCTGTTGGAAGGGCCCTGCGGCTCCCCCTGCCAGCCCCATCCTTGGCAGCGAGCAGGGCTGGCTGATCCTGGTGTGCCTCGGTTGTGAGGAGCGCTGCTCTCCTGTGCCAGCCCAGCTGCAGCTCCTGCTGCGACCCCGGCCCCCAGAGCAGCCTGTCCCTCTTGCTGGATGCCCCACGCTGGAGCAGGATGTGTCAGATCTTGTTTGCAGGGAAGGGAGAGATGTTTATTATCCCGGGAGTTGTGCTGGAGCTGAACCTCGGCAGCTGCTCTGCGTTCCCAGCCCTGCTGCCCATGGTCCCTGCCTGCCCATGGTGAGAGCAGAGCAGCCTGCATCTCAGCCTTCAGTTCCCTCTCCTGAAATCTGGCCACGGGCTTCTTCTCCCTCTCTCCAACCTGGGAGTGTGCACATGAATAAACCAGAATTTTTCTTCTGTTTCTGCCGGTTGGATCTGCATGGATCTAACAGGATTGGCTGATGGGGCTGCTGACCTTCCTAGCCTAAATCTGAAACTCCCTGAAGAGGCCCAAACTTCACAAGAACTGAAATTAGGCCTTTGGAAGTACCTGTTTGACCCTGTACCCCAGGACATAACCCTGTGCACCATGTCTGTTCATCACCATTGACCAGCCTTTAACTGGTGGGAAGTTTCCCCTGCAGGCTGAGGCAGACTGTAACCCCATGATACACTGCATGTACTTTCAGATTTATTTTTATTAATGTCATTCTATTTTTAAGGGTGATTTATTTTTATCACCATGAGAGAAGAAGGCCTGTGGTTTTACGGCAGCACATAAATCCTGTCTGGATTTCAACCTTTTCGGGTCAGGGATTTTATCCTCTCCGTGAGCATCCCAAGTGATGGGTGCCAGGGATTCCCCTGTCCTCTGCCTCCTCAGGCTGGACAGAGCATCCATGAGAATGATGGGCTGAAGTTTGTCCTCTCTGGAGGTTGAAAGCCTTCAATGTTGCCCCTGTGAAGAGCAGCAGAGCCAGCATTGAAGTCCTCCAGCACATTTATGGCTAATCTGACTTTACCATACCCTTGGAGCCTCTCCATGGCAGTGTGGATCCAGCCTTGTCCCAAGCTCCCTCGGGTGTAGACACACCTCTGTGGGCTGGACCTATTCTTGGTGGCAGTGCCATGGGCTCCTGGCACACCTTTGGACAGAGAGCCCCAGGTCACACACGTGCTCTCTCTGGTGGCACTCAAGCTCTTGCCACTCCCAGCACACTCTTTGGGCTGGAGTGTGGGGTGGGATTTGTCTGCACACTGTATTGACTTGTGACTCTGGACACCCAGCACTACATCAGCATGGAGAATAATTCCCAGTGAAAACAGAGGTTCTGGAACACTAGGAAATGCCAAAATCTGCTTTGTTGCCTGACCTTAATTTGCCTTCCCTTGCGTCTCTGTCGTGTGACTCACACTGTAATTAAATGATTGCTGCCCCCCTGACAAATCTGAAACCTGTGTTGTGAAGCCCCAGCTCATCAGAGCGTTTCAGAGGGAGCACTGACATCTGCACACGAGCAAAATGTCACCTCCCTCATCCCTCCTGCCTTGCAAACAGCCAAGCTGGTCAGTCTGACTGCAGATCCCGAGACAAGTGGACGCTGCCGAGATGTGACACAGTGACATGCCCAGCTGCCAGCTCAGAAGGGACAGGCATCTCTCCGGGGCAGGATGTGCTCCTTGGCTGGAGATGTTCAGCCAAAATCCCCCATCCTCCTGGCAGGTGCTGCCTGTGCTGTTTGAGACCAGAACAGGGAAGGTTTGTTGTCTTGTGGGACTGGCTGTCAGTTCTCCTCACGCTCCATGTTTTGAGAGATGTGGGAGCGCTGCCGGTGCCGCCGCTCTGCCACGCACTGGGATACCCCTGGGTAAAATCCAGGAGTGCTTGCTGCCTCTCTGGCCTCCCTCACCATCCCTTTCCAGCAGCATATGCAAATCCTGATTTGTGAGCACAATTACCTGCTTTGTATGCACAAAACTGATTCACTTGCACATTCTGTGGGCATTGCTGAAGAGACCTGCTGGAGAATCAGTCCCTCAGGGCCAAATGCTGGAAGAAACAGCCTCTGATTTTGTGCTGTC
The DNA here is from genome assembly GCF_050655825.1 of Lonchura striata. Taxonomy (NCBI): domain Eukaryota; kingdom Metazoa; phylum Chordata; class Aves; order Passeriformes; family Estrildidae; genus Lonchura; species Lonchura striata. The sequence continues at coordinate 4,519,287 of NC_140719.1, read as the reverse complement.
AGGCTTGCTGGAGCAGTGGCATAAATGAGATGGATAGCTACCTTGATTAGCAGGTGCAAATGTGTTGAATTTTTTTTTCCCCATCTATAAATCAGGCTTTTCTTCATCAAAATTCTCTCATTGCATCCACAGTTGGTAGCCCCCATCCTCCCCAAAGCAGTAAGCACGGGCTTGAAAGAGCCAGATGAAATGTAGTAGCAAAGGTTCTTTTCTGGAAATTGGCAGGAGGAGATAAAAAAAAAAAAAATAAATAAAAAGGGGTTTCCATCATCATCCAAATAGGCCAGTTTGTCACCAGAGCCACAGATGGTACTGCTGTCTGGGTAGGACAGGGGTGTGTTGTGGGCAGGAGGCAGATGAAAGTCATTTTACACAGAGCTATTTTTTTAAAGGCAACCTGTTAAGGGGATTTGGAGGTTTCAGAGCTGAGCATGTAAATCAAGAGATGACCAACCTTGGTGAGGGTATATTTGTGTTTATGGAAACAGCCACCCCTTCCTACAGTTCAGTTTAATGCCATGCAGGTTCTGTGCACATCAAGTAATATTTGTTTGTTCTTGTGCTCTTCTGCTATTTTTGCCGTTGGAGGATCCCGTTGCCTTTATTGACTTAGACTTTTATAGGATGAGTTTCTGTCTCTCTAAGGTATGGAGTTTAATAACTTGGTCAAAACCCATGTAATATCCCATTCCTTTTCCTGTGGTGACACAGCTTGCCTCGTGCACCAAGCAGGGCAGCAGGCAGTTAACTCCCAAGCTAATTTAGCTGCAGGCTGAAGTGTTATACATAAACAGCAATCAAAACCCGTGCCTGCGAGGGGCCGAGTTAAGGTTATCTGTGCTGTCTTTGCACTCTCATTTTCTGCCATTAGAGTGTTTAATCCTGCAGCTGCTAATGTTCTTGTAATGGCATTTTCTGTGCTTGTCTAAAGAGCACAGGCAGGAGGGAAGAGGGATGGGTTTTGCTGGATGGAGCTGCTCCTGAACCCATCCCCTGACTGGGCCATCCAACCGGTGCTGCAGGGGCTTCTCCCCCCTCCGTGGGCAGCTCTGGGGCACTGCCCAGCCCAGAAGGTGACAGATGTGGCACACAGGCCACCCTCGGGACCTCTCTGCTTCCTTGCATCAGCTGATGTGTTCCTTGGAGGTGTGGTGCAGGAGCTGAGCAGACGATAATGAGAATTAAATCTGTGCAGAGCTTAAACTCAGGCACAATCCGTGGAGGTTAAGCTTGCACTTAAGCGCTGTGATGGGTGAGGGTGAGGAGGGTGTCTTGCAGCAGGGGTAGAGGAGGGATAAGTGTCAAATTCACTCCAGGTTTTCCCTCCATGCTCTGTTCCAGGTCGGTTGGGCAGGAGCCACTTTCTTTGTCTTGTTCCTAGAGTTCTAAACTGCTTCTGGAAAAGCTGCATTTCTCATCAGGATGAAGCAGAGGCTCAGGTTTGGAAAGTGCCATCCCTGAGGAGCAGGAACAGCAGGTGCCAGGGGTAGAAGAGGAGCTTTGCAGAGAACTTTCCTGGGAGGCTGGGAACGTGGTGCTGCAGCTCTGAGGCTCAGTGGCACTGAGGATGCTCTGCTGGGGCTGGTGTGTTCCCTGCTGGGGCTGTGTGTGTCCAGAGAGGAGCAGACACAAAAACTGGGGCTGTGTTCTGTATCCCTTTGGGTGGGAAAGGCAGCCCTGAAACTGCTGTGAGAGTGTTTGTGTGGTGCTTACACAGCTGGGAAAGTGTGTGTTTATGGCCCCACAGCCTTTGGGATGGATCAGGCTGACACCCTAATGACGTTCCCCCCCTCGCACAGCCCCCTGAATATCAGGCTAGCCCAGAGGTCCGAGGCTGTGAGGGGAGGAATATCTGGAGATGGCAAAGATTTCGAAAAGAGGCTCTTAAACCAAAATATGTTGGTTCAGCTCTCTTTATTCTGTGGTGTCCAAGGGGAGAGCGGGGCAGAAGAGGATGAACAGGAAATGTCAGGAGTCTGTATAGACTTTGGACAGGGTGGGCTTCTCTGGCTCTCCACCAACCCCGTTGGGGCAGGACGGAGGGGTTCAGGATTATCTTGATCAGAGTCACAGGGTCCCGGGGAAGGGGAAATAAGAGTGCCCATGAGCTCACTGTAACACCCCAGCTGGGGTCTGGACTTGTCCGCAGCACGTACCTGTGCAGCTGGGACACAGCCCTGGCACAGCAGGGCATTCCTGCAGGACAAGGGTGAGTGCCAGCCTTGGGGGTGCTGCCAGGAGGGAACCACGGACACCAGCAGTGCCAAGAGAAGGCTGACAAACACCAGCTTTGCTCCACCACTGCCAAAGCTCCTCCAGCTCCTTAAATAAAAGTGCCAGTGACAGCACAGAGCAGCTTCCCTGGGAGCACAGGGACTCTGGGAGCCTCCGTTCCTGCTGGGCACTGGGCGGGTGGATTAGGGGGATTCTTGCAGCATTATCACCGTGGATCACTCTCTCCATAATGAGGTTAACAGGCTTATCCTGGCATGCTGTGGGTGTAGTGTGAGACCCCATTCCCCATTCCAGCAGAAGCAGCAGCACAGCATGGAGAGTGTAGTGAAGGAATAGCTCAGCAACTTCCAGCTTTTCTATAAAAAAAGAGAGCTAAAGCCTCCACCTGTTTAATAACACGCTGGAAATACAATATTGGACCTCCAGAGCTGAGCACTGGGACCTGCCCTCATTTATACTGAGTGAGCAGTGATCCTTCCTTTGGCTGTAACAGCTGAGTGATTGCCTTGGATTATCCAGCATGGTTTGTGGCTGCTGAATCCAAAGGCAGAGGCAGGACTGTGCATGCCAGAGGCAGGGTGGAGGGTGGTGGCAGTGAGAGGAGGATTCTTGTCCTGAGGGCTGCTAGGTCCTGATTCATTTGTGCTCCTGCAGCAGCTGAACGCTGCACAGAGGCGTGTGCAGGACCTGTGGAAATTGCATCCAGCTCCAGGTGCAGTTACTTGTCAAACTCGGTTACTTTGGTTGACTTTGGCTTCAAGCTCAGCCTGAATCCTAACTCAGCTGCAGCAGGGGGATGACTGCATCTCTCTCAGATGCAGTTGCTTTGAACAAAGACTCTTCAGTTTGGCCTTTTGATGGTTTGATTCATTTTAGCAGCATGTTGAAAAACACACCCTAAAGAGGGCTTAGATGTATGGAGCCCTGTTCCCCCCACTCCAGGCACTTCATCAGGTGTTGCTTATTCCATGGGGATTAGCCAGCCTCAGCATCCTCCCTGGCTCAGCATTGTCTCTGGGGAGGATGGGGACAGACTGAAAATAACGGAGTACTTTGAGGGGCCAAAGAAAGAAGGTGGATGCTGTTGGGGAGAGGGCAAAAGCTCCTGAGAATCTGTAAGAGCACAGCAGGTTCTGCTGAAATTTTTTGGAAGCCCCACTCATTGTCAGTTCATTGTTCTTGATAGAGGAATAGATCCTAATGACCCGAGGTGATGGAGTCCTCTCTATTCCAGCAGACTGCAGCACTCAGCTGATGCTGTGCTGGGAGCCTTCCTATCCAGTTTCCAAAACCCTGCCAAAGGGGTGTAGATCACCCTGGGAAACCCGTGGAAAGCTGATCCCCACTTTCTCCTGCCCTGGATCTCCTCCCCAGCTGGTGCCACCACTTGCCCTCTCACTTACTAAAATAAACTTCCCAATAAACCTCCCAATAAAGTCTTGAGCACCAGCTGTAGCTGCTGAAACTCCAGGATTGGGGTCGATAAAATCAATATTTCCCCTGGTTGATAGAGTTCCTCCTTCTGATGCCAAACTGACGGAGCAGTAAACAAGCCAGCAGACAAAATAAACCCTCCTGCACCGTGGCAGGGGGTTCACCACCCAGCACCCCCAGCCATAGATATGGGGGAGGCGTTTGGGCCATGGGATGCTGACCTCTGTCGGTGTTTTATCTTTATTTGCTCTAATTTGTGTGGCAGGAGGCGAGAGTGAGCCAGTGCCCCAAGACTCCCAGCTCTGCTTCGCCAGCACTTTGAGATGTCTCTCATTTGCAGAGCACATATTTGTTATGTAATAAGCGCCAGGAATTAATGATCCACAGCACGGCTGGGGAAACTTGCGCACTAAGCACCCAAGGAAAAAATAACTTTTCTTTTTTTAAAATCACTGATGGAGCCATTAGGACCTGTGTTTTCCTGCACCGAGGCCGCCCCAGCCCCCAGGCACGGCAGAGCCTGAGCAGGGCCAAGCGCTGCCATCTCTCTCCCAACTCTTTCCCTTTGGAGCAGCAATGTTCCTGCTGCTCCTGTTATGAATCATGAGGTTAGCAGCTTTTGACAGATCATAAATCAGTGCTTCGAAGTTGCTAGGACAAATCCCAGGACATTTAATCTTTAATATTAGACGCGTTTGAGGCAGTGAATATTTCATGAAGGTGCTGTTGCATTTTAGCACATCATTAGCCGTCTCTTTTTTCCCCCCCACTCTTTCCTTTTTTTGCTGCCTCTCCCTTCCCAGGCGTTTCTTCCTCAAAAATCTCAGTGGTTGAATCCCCACCTCGCTCCCTCCTGACAATAAAGCTCTTTACTGTAATCCTTGTGAGGCATTTTAAGAACTTGCTTAAGGAGGAGCACGCAGGTAGCTGCCAGTCTGCATTGCCACTGTGAGGGGGGTGCCCACCTCCCCAGCATCCTCCCCTGGTCCCCACCTCAGCTGTGTTTACAGCTCAGCTTTGCTGCACTGTCAGGCACGATGGGGAGAGGAGGGGAGGGTGGAGGGAAACGGTGGCAGCAGCTTGTAGCAGAAACTCCACGTGTAAATCCAATTAATCTTTTGATTTTGCTGTTTCTTGCTCCGGGTTATGTATTTCTACCAAACACTGAATCAATTTGGGCCAAGTGCGGTTGGGTTTCCGGTGTGGAAAATGTCTTCTGCTGTCAAAAGAGAGGAGCAGGGTGAGGCAGCACCCAGAGAGCAGAGGGGAGCAGGCTGAGAGCCCCTTCGCTGTGGGGTGGGAACAGTCTGGGGAGGTGGAAGCTGGGGGGTTCTGCATCTTTCAGAGGGAGTTTGCACTGCAGGAAACTCTGCTCTCTTGTCCTGGTGCCAGATGGCAGAGAAGAGTGGGGAAGGGGATGCGGGATGGGTTTGTGGTGCCCACCTTGGGGGTTGCACAGGGTGGACACTGGAAGGTCAAGATCCTGCTGAGGAGTGAACTGCAGGACTGCACAGGAGCACTGTTTAAGGGCAGACCTTCACATCATGAAACCCCATCCCCAGCTACTGTGGGTGCTGCATCGTGTAATCCCCTCCCTGAGAATAACTATGGGTTTCTTACAGCTTTCCACATCCTCACACCTCCTGGGAGTTTCTGGAGTACAAAGTGCTCCAGAGGCACAGGAGGGACCAGGGATGGGCAGCAGGGCAGGAGGGCCTGACTATGCAGTCCCTGCCATGCCTCTGGGCCAGAGCCATCTCATCCTTCCCTGCTCTGTCCTAGGAGAGTGCAGCTGCCACGAAGGGTACGCGCCGGACCCCGTCCATCGGCACCTGTGTGTGCGCAGCGACTGGGGACACAGCGAGGGGTGAGTGGGGACCCGGCCGGGGGAACTGCTGATGAGGAGCCCAGCTCTCCTCCCCTGGGTGAGCACTGGGCCATTTTCCCAGCCCAGTGATGTGCTCAGCTGCTTTTGCCCGCTCTCCTCCCAGGCCCTGGCCCTACACGACGCTGGAGCGTGGATATGACTTGGTCACAGGAGAGCAGGCGCCAGAGAAGATACTCAGGTGAGTCAGAGGTTCACCAGGGACATTTGTTCAGGGTTCACCTGGGACATTTGGGAAGGGAGAGCCATGAGGACATCCCAGTGGATGCAACCTTTTGGTCAATCCCAGCTCATTCTTGTGCTGGTGGTGGGACAAGTGTAATTTGTCTGTGACAGACCTGAAAGATTTGTCCGCATTTGGCAGGCAGAGAGGGGTTCCCCTCTTGTCCCTTCAGCAAACGTGAGGACAGTATGTACAGAAACTCCTCCTGGAATAAAAATAATATTTTTTCCCATCCCCATGTTCTTCTGTCCCATCTCAAGTCATTCCTCTCCCATTTGGCTTTCAGGACAAGACTAAATCACTGACTTATCTCATGGTGCCACCACTGCTCTGCCTTCCGAGCAGGCAGTGGATGGCCACCATTCCCTGTGGACACTCTGCTCCTGTGTGACACGTTTGTCCTTTCTCCAGGTCCACCTACAGTTTGGGTCAAGGGCTGTGGCTGCCAGTCAGTAAGAGCTTCGTGGTGCCCCCTGTGGAGCTTTCCATCAACCCCCTTGCCAGCTGCAAGACAGATGTTCTGGTGACCGAAGATCCAGCAGATGTCAGGTAGGAAGCAGATTTCTCGTTTTCTTCATGCTTCAGTGCCTATACTGCTCTTTCAATTGTTATTGAGGATGCAGTCATTTCTGTGATGATAGGTTTGATTAATTTCTTTCCAATAAGAAGTCTGATGTGATTGCTCTCCAGGCTCTTTGGGCTGATGGGTCTAGGCCAGGCCTGAGTGTGTAACTCTGAAATCTGCCAGTACAGGCAGGTGAATTGGTAGGAACCTGTGGCAAGGCAATTTGAGAGTGGCTTAAATGTAATGTTAGATTGCAGTGCTTAAATGGATGCATTTACTGGGATGGAGGAGCTGTCATCTTTCTGAAACTCATCCCTATATCACATCCACCTGGCCACTGATCTCTGCTGGGATGCTCATGAAGGGTGGAAGGCCATGTTGCTTATCTAATAATTACATAATTAGAGCGTGGTTTGGTTTTTTTTTTCCCCTTTCTGGAGTTCAGTGAATGCCTGGGCATTTTGCTGATCACTTTGGTGGTGGTTATCCTCTTTGGTCTGTTTTACAAGGGTTTAACTAAATTATAAGAGTTTAATTCTGAAGCTATTTAGTGTGTATTCCCCCTCTCTCCCATTAAATTGAGCATGTGACTGTTTGGTGCCAGGGAGAATCCAGGTCCCTTCCTTTCCTTCTTGCTGCTTTCTCCTGATGATTCCAGACACAATTTCCTGACTTGGAAATCCTTGGTTGTATTATGAATCATCTCCCTGGGCACCAGCAGGATCCTTGTATCCCCCCAGCCCCTTCTTTCTTGTCTTTTGCTAAAGTGATAAGGAATGGATTTCCATTCTTCTGTCCCATCTTGGCAGGGCTGAGGTTGAAGCAAGTGCCTACAAAAGCTATGGCAGAGCCAGCACTGGCATCCAAGATGCCATCACATCCAAGTGTGTGTGTTTCTGTTGCTAATTAGTGCTTGTTCCTTTTCCTGTGAAAAGAGACTGGTGGTACATCTCTATCACAGTTTGGCTCTTTTAGGACCTTTGCTTTTCTTGTCTGCAACAACTTCTGCTTTTCATTTGAGAAAGGAAGGGGTTTATGCTAACATTTTCCAAGCCACAGTGCCAAGAGAACATTATTTATTTCTTTCCTCCTCACATCTTCATTAAAAGTGCCTCAGTGAAGGTGGAGGTTCAGAAGCTTGTTTTCTGCTCCAGTGCAGTAATTGTCTCTGGGCACTGCTCCTTGTGGAAAAGTCTCTGTTGGGATGGATGAATGCCAGGCAGGAGGAGGGGAGGTTTTGGCACAAGGCTGTTGCCTGCTCCCCTCATAAACGGAACCTGCACTGAGAATTCCAGGTATAAATATTGGAGTGGCTCAAGTAGAATATGGGAGGTGTGAGTTCATGGCACTTGTATCTTACACACAGGAGTTGCTGAATTATTCAAACTTTAATAAACGCAATAATAAATATTTGATGTTGAATTATGGAAGGTTTCACAGATACAGTGAGAAGTGAAAAGCAATCTATTACTTCTACATTAGAACTGAAACACTTCTCAAATGAGCAGCTGCAAACTCGGGATCCTCAGCACCCCGGGGTGGGTGGAACCCTCTTCTGAGGTTCTTGGGCACTTTCATGCAAAAAGAAAGATACTTTCAGAGCTGCTTATCTTGCAGCCTCTTTGCTTTATCTGTGGACTGACACGAGCATCTTCTCAGGGGAGAAGTTTTGGTGGTTCAGATGTTCAGGTGGTGATCCAGCAGGTCAGGTGATCCAAGGTGTAAGTGTTCAAACACGTCATTCCTCCCTGTTTGTATTGGACATGAAATGAGTACACCGAAGCTTGGTAAGTTCAGAAGAGAAAAGGAGCCAATTTTATTTTTGACCTATATATATATAATATATAGAATTCCAAAAGTGACAGTGGATTGGAAGATGAAATTGCCACCTCTCCAACCACACTGGTCAAACCAACAGTCCATCAATTCTCTCCTCCCACAAAGAAGAATGCAAAGCAATCATTAATTACATGAATTCCAGTAGAAATATGTAAACATAAGAAGGCATGGAAAACTTTTAAAAGAACTTTAAAACTGTCAAAAGAACTACAAAAGAAAACTTAACACTTTTAAAAATCAGGGCAACACCTCCCTGTGCCTGGAGGAGTTTCCTGGCTTTGGGACTGTGGCAGCACTGCTGTCCCTCCATGCTGGGAGCTCCTGCAGGTGAATCACAGAATCATTTGGGTTGGAAAATACCTCAAGGATTGAATCCAACCTGTGACCAATCCCCACCTTGTCACCCAGACTGAGTGCCAAGCTGAGATACTTCGTGAATATTTCCAGGGATGGGTGTCGCTGTCGAGGCAGGACAGGAATGAAGAGACTCTGACCAGAAGGCTGCTGAGAGTGAGACTCTGGTTTATTCAAAATACCCTGCTCTTTTTTACAGAGCTTCATGAGGACCAACTTCATTGGTCCTGAAGTGAAAACAACTCACCCCATTGGTGCAAACTGCTTGATACACAGTGATAGAACTTAACTATAAACAATGTGAACAACAAGAGAGATAAAGAATTATTTACATTCTTCTCCAGCTCTTTCCCAGGCTTCTGCCTGGCTAGAAATTCTCAGTTTCTCTCTTTGACTGAATCTGAGACCCACAGATGGGAATTCCACCACCTCCCTGGACAGCCCCTCCCAATGCTTGACAGCCCTTTTCCAATGAAGGAATCCTTCCTGAACATGCAGTGCTGGTGTTTTAATCCAGTCCCATCTCCATGCCAGGGGACAGACCCTGGGCTGTGCTCCCCCAGCTGCAGCACAGCCGTGCCTCAGCTCCTGGCATGCCCTGTTTGCTGTCCTGTGTCACGGTGGTGGTGGCTCAGTGCTGTGCTCCTTCTGTGTCTGTAATGACGAGTGTGCTGCATTCCTGCAGACCTTTCATTAGTCTGACACCTTTGGCTCTGGGGTCACTTGCTTTGAAGGGTTTAATGGAGGGAAATGGCAGCAAGCCTGCTTTGGAGAAAACAAGTGATGAAGTCTTTACAACTCAGAGGGTTAAAGGTTCAAATGTGGTCTTGTGTTTTTTATGAAGATGCTTGAGATGCAGAGGGACAGGTGGGGCTCAGGCTTTCAGCAGCTCTCTGGGGAAATGCTGCCTCTAATGTGGGAATCCAGAGCTTCCCTCTGGCTGCCCTGGCAGGTCTGGGACCCTGGCAGGGGTCAGGAACCCCCCTGGACAGAGCCCCCAGAGACACTGTCTGTGATCTCTGGCCATGGAAAAGAGTTTTCAATCTCACAGGATGAATTACAAGCTCTGAGTGTTTGATATAAGTCATAATTAAGTGTGGCACGGGTGCAAAAGTAAAATTTTAGGATTCTAGATGAGGGGTGCAAAGGGGACAAGATGGAGGAAATTGGGTGTGCCTTGTCCTTTTTCTCCTTCTTCATGCCCTCCATGTCTCACTGTGGTGTTGGCATTTTTCTGTTGGTTCAGGCTGGGGACACACTGTCCAACGTAGGTGACAGATATTGGCACGTTATTGTAAATCCAGCCCAGGGAGTTTCTGGTATTTAATGTTTGTCACATCCCACTGAGGGCAGAGCCCCACACGCTGCCCTGCAGGACAGAGCTGGGCAGGGCAGCAGAACATGTGAGAGATAAACAGAATAAACAACCTGGAAACCAGCACAGACCAATTATGGCTTCTGCTTTGGCAGCGGGGCTGACAGACAGAGACTTTCTACAATCTAGAATCATCAATACCTCTGATTCCTACATCCAATGCTGTTCTCTGTGTGTTTCACTGCTGGGCAGTGCAACAAAATCTACTTTGGTGGATGGGAATGAAGGGCCCAAACCTTCCCCTGCTGCAGCCAAGTCATTAGAGAAACTTCCAGCAAACAGGAGCCAAGGGGCTTCGTGCAAACATCCCCCTCAGGATGCTCCAGGGGCTTCAGGGGACAGGACACAGCAGTGTGCAAAACTTGGTGCTGGATGTTTTAGCACTGTGTGTCATAAATTAGGAATGAGAGTGCTTAGAGTTAATGAAACTTGCATATATAATTTATCAGTGACCATATTGAGCATCCCTTCCTCAGCCCCAGAGTCTGATCCTCCGCACAAGGATCGCATCAGTCACAGCCTGGGCCTGTGACAGCCACGCTCACGGTGATGTCTTTGTCCAGATGAGCTTGGCCAGCAGTGCCTCAGGGCTCTCCCCATGCTGGGCAGCCTCTGCCTGGGGCCCCAGGCTGGGCAGACTGTCCTGGCAGCACATCACCTGCCAGGACAAGAAATACATCCCAGTTCCACCTTGTCTGGCTCGTTTTCAAGACCCCTCTTTGTTTCCCTTCCCATCTCTCTATCTAACCTGCATTTCTCCCATAACCTGGTGTTAAACACAGTACTCTATAAAATTTTGTTAAACAAATTACAGTTAGGCGTTCAGTCCTTCTGCTAGCCTTCCCTGGACACCTTGCCATCTCTGTTTGAGCCCTTGAAAGGTACAGCTTGTCCCGTGGGTCAGGAATTGCTCTAAGTGCGGCAGTGTATGGGAAGGACCCACAGCCCCCAGGTCCTACTGCCCCAGCACCGAGCATCCCTGCAGGGATAATAAAAGCATCCCTGCAAGGGATAATAAAAACTTCCCTGTAGGGGATAATAAAAGCATGTCTGCAGGGGATAATAAAAACATTTCTTGGGGCACAGACAGCTGAGGGGGGCCAAGAGGAGAGCTAGCCCTGGGGGCAGAGCACGGCACTGGCAGACGCCCAGGGGTCACGGTTCACTGTGCCACCCGCTCTGCAGAAAAGTTGATAATTTCTGTTGAGCTGCTATAAATCAGAGGCACGAGCCTCAGCTGCTGCCTGACATGACATATAGCTCCATCGTTATGGCAACCATAGAAACAAATAAAAGCCTTGCCTTCGCTTGACAAGCCTTTGAGATGTCCTGATGGAGAGACAAGTGTTCAGCAGCAGAATGAATTCTCTTGAACTCGCTGTCGATTTATCTTCGTTTTGCTCCCAAGTGTGCCCCTTTGCTCTCTGAATTCTTTGCCAAAGTACAATCAACTGGATTTTTTTATTTCTATCTTTTTTCTTTATTTGTTTGTTATTTTTATTTTCAATTCTCTCAGAGGCAGAACACTCTCTCCCCCTCTCTGTGCCCTCATGAGTCCTGTCTTCTGTCAAGGATGGGAGCAAAGCTTTTTCTCCCTGCCCATGGCATTCACCAGCTCAGCCATGCTGTGCTCTTGCAGCCTCACTGCTGCCCCATCCTTACAGGAGTTTTGAGTGATATTTTGAAGGGGTTTTGCAGTGATTTGGGCACTTGTGATTTTGCAAGTGGTGATCACTGTGGTGTGAAGCTCCCTGGGAGTGGAACAGGATGAAAAATGAGGTGGATGAGAAAGGCAAAGGGTATCTGGAGAGTGTGGAAACAGCTTTGCTGTCCCTGCTGTTTGCAGCAGCAAAACTCATCTGTCTGTGCCCTAACCTCCTTCCTGATCTGCAGGAGCACAGATGAATGGGTGCAGCTGCAGTGAGCATCCCTCAAGGTCAGGAGGTGTGTGTGGGATGGGATATGGCATGCAGGCAGAGGGCACTCTGCCAGCTCTTGCCATTTATGCAGGGAAATGCCATGGGAACTTGATTTTTCCCCCCTTTTTTTCTTTCTGCTGCCCCCTGGAGCAGAGCAGGCTGTGATTTTGGGGTGCTCAGTGCCATGGGGACCCTCAGACAGGAGGTTGGGGCAGAGGACAAGCCCCTTTTCAGGCTGTTCCTGAGCAGGGGCCGTGGCTCTCCTGCTCCTTGGGGCCAATAGAAAGGTGTGAGTGGCTGCAGTCGATGGCCATGATGAATGGACAGCTTTGCATGATGGAGCAAATTGATCATTGCATCAGCAGGCACAAATTCCTCGTTTCTGCAGAGAGGGCAAGTCATTACTGTGCACATCACAGAGACACCCTCATCCCCACAGACAACGTCCCTGTGCTCTGGCCTGCACTTCTTATCACCCCAAGATGCTGCTGTCCCTCAGAAAGTGGTGAAGAAGCATCTTTTGGTGTTAACACCAGGACAGAGGCAGCCTTTGGCCTCGTCCTCTGGGGAGCAGGGACAGATGCTTTGCAGAGAGGCAGCCACCAGCCCCTGCCCTGCAGCTGTCAACTGAGCTTCGTCCTGGCTGCTTACCAGGATTTTTCCTGCTGCCTGCCTCTGGCTGTGATTTATGAGAGCAGGTTAGAAGAGTCAGGTACGTCTCACTTCGCCAGGGGGTGACTAAATGGAGATGTAATCCTGCAGCAGCCACCGAAGGGTGTGAGCAGCAAAATAAGAGAATTAGGGGAGCGGTGTGATGGGGAAAGAGAGGAACCTCCCCCCCAAAAAAATGGAGCTGAAATCACCCAGGAAGGATCTAGGATAGGTCAGAATTGAAATGTGGAAGAACCCAGCACCTCTGGGACAGTGCAGGAATTTTACTGCCCACAATCTGTCTCTTCTTTGTCCATCAGCAGCCTTGGCATCTTTCATGCCCAGAATTCAGGGAACATTTCAGCCTTCCCTCATCCTGAGCTTTTAGTAACTCCTGCTGCAATAATGCTGAGCTTTACTCTCTGTGCTCTGCTGTGTGAACACGCTGTATTTTTGAGGTCTTAATGCTGCGCCATAAAGCTGCACAGAAAATGATCAACCCTCTTAGGGACAGGGGATGTAAATTTGGACCTTGCTTGTAGGCAAATCCTTCACAGGGAGCACCAGCACCAGCTACAATTTTGGCAGCTGAGAGATTACAGTTCTTCTCGTCCATGGTGCTGCAGAGCCCAGGAGGGAAAAAAACCCCAGTGAGTGAACAGATTTTGTTTATATGTTTATTGAGACAATTAAAAATACCCCACACTTGCCAAATCTGCAAATGCTGTCTCACACCCAGAACGATTCCCTTTGATGTCTCTGGGATCTCCTGTCACAGAGAGGGGCTTGGCACTGGGCACTGCAGCTTCTGCACATTCTCCATATGGATCTGCTGTGTCTGTGTGTCCATCCACCCATCGGGATCTGTGTGGGGCAGGATCCTGCCAGGGCTGAGACAAGCAGTGGTACTGAGGCTTTGGAGGGGGAGGCCAGGCTCTAACACTCTGTGAATGTTTAGCAGAAAGGGTGATGCAAGGTAGCAAAATCAGACCTTGGGTTCCTGTGTTGAAAGGTGATTTTTCCCTCCCTGTTTGATGTTGTTATTTGTTTTTATGTCGCTGCCTTTGCTTTCTGTTAACCAGCAGCTGGAGTATGCTTTGTAGCTGCCTGTTCAAAGCACAGCCCCTTGGCCTCTCTGTTTATACAGCCTCTCTGTACTATTTTTCCTGAATTACAATTTTTTACCCCTTATTTCAGTTTTATTACCTTTGCTTTTGTTTGCATTTCCTGCCTGAGAAAGGGATTAGAAGGTTTTTAGGAGGAAAGTCCAGGCAGCTCCTACCCTGGCCCAGACAAGGTACTGGGATGATGCCTGGGCAGGGCAGTGACACTGGGAAATGCCTTTTCTTCAGTTATTTCTTAACACAACTCAGTGGAAAGAACTGGCACCATCCAAAAAAACAGTTCTGATTAGATGTCAGTTGCCAAGGGTCCCTATGGCACTGAGCACCCCAAAATCACAGCCTGCTCTGCTCCAGGGGGGCAGCAGAAAGAAAAGAAGGGAGAAAAGGTCAAGTTCCCATGGCATCCCCTGCACAAATGGCAAAAAACTTGCCTGATGTGGATGGGATCTACTTTTCCTTTCCTGTTTTTATTTCCTGTAACGATTGCTGGATCACTTCAGCCAAAGGACAAAACTAATAAAACTCAGCGGAGCCAAAATGTTCCTGGGAGTGTGCCAGGAACCTGCGACAGGCTCCACAGCCAGGAAGCAAAAACCAGCTCTGTGGAGACAGCAGGAATGGAGATGGACACAAGCAGGGCAGCTTCGTCCTTCTTTCAGGGCACTGCAAGAAGATGCTGTCCCTTGCAGGCTTGGGAAGGGCACCTCACTGGGAGCTCAGGGATAGTCCCAGATTGCCTTTTTCCTGCTAAAGCCAGGATATGCTGCACCACGGAAGAGAGACCTCTAGGTTGATTTTTATGGGGATTTATTGATTGCTAAAAGCAAAAAGGGGATGCACATGGTGCTGCAGAGGAGCATGGTCTCACTGTGGAGGGATGGCAGCTCAGGCCAAGGGGCAAAGCTCCCGTTTGATTTTCACCCCAGGGCAGCCAGGGCTGGGCACAAGCAGTGACCCAGGACAGCTGTGCTCCATGAAGACAAGTGAAGTGAATTAGTTTCAGCTCCTGCTCCTCAGCAGCAGAGCCAGGGTGATGTTTCCACTCCTCAGTGCAGTGCCCTGCTGCTCTGGCTGCTGCCCTGCAGGGATTTTCTCCACTCCAGCATGTCACCCCTTGCTCTTGGGGTGATTTGTTAGGAAAAAATGCCTTTTGTGGCTTTAGTGCAGCACTTTCCAGGCAGCTCAGAGTAACTTTGCTCATGCAGTGCTGCTCCTTCTCATTCCACAGTTTCCAGATGCAGGAGAGATGCTCTGCAGACCCTCCCTGCTGGCTTTCTCACCTCCAGGCAAAGGAGCAAAATCAGCTCAAAATGGATTTAGAAGCAACAAGAAATTCAATGCATGGCTTATAGGCAAGTCCAGTGTTGCACAGGGCAGGAATGATGTGTCCTGTGTGGCCTTGCCCACTGGCTCACAAAATGTTTTCATGCTTTTTCAAGGCTGGATCAGACTGAAAATCCACTGCCCTTTGCCTCCAGTCTGCACAAATTCTGTATCATTCCCCTTTTGGTCTGTGCATTTGGTCTCCTTTTCTGATTTAGATGTTTTGAGTTCTGGTCAGGGATTTTTCTAGTCTCCCCAAAGTGGGTTGCTGACTGCAGAGCCAAAAGCAAAATCTTCCTTGACTTTTTCCTGCTGCACGTGTTTCATTCCTGTCAATCTGGGTGGTGGTGATGCCTTCCTGGGCACTTTGCTGGGAAACTTAACTGTGTTAAGCAAAATATTGTTTTCAGGGACTAAATCAAAGAGCAGTGCAAAGCTGGAGAGGTTTGGAAGGAGGGCTGATGAGTGAGCGGGGGGGAAAACAACATCAAGAAAATTAGGTGAAGCCTTGCAAAAAAATAATCCCATCTTGGGAATTGCCCTGCTTTCACTGCCTGAAGAATTACTGTGCCATAATCAATTCAGCTCTTGATGTTTCCTGCGGTGTTTTTGATATTATGAGATGCTATTGACTGCAACCAAGTGCCTTTTATCAAAAGTTAGATGGGTGCAGCTGGGGAGCCACTGCTGCAGGCTGTGCCACGCTCAGGGCTGGACTCCAGCAGTGGTGACCTGAGTGCAGGCTGGGCTGGCAGTGCTGGGGAGGAAGGATGGGGATGGCTCACCATCTGTGTGTAACCTACCCAGTGCCTGCTGCAGCTCAGCAGAGGGAACAGAAGTGGCTCCTGTGGTGTTGCCCCGATTCTTAAGATTTTCTAAAGCCTTCTGAGTTTACATTCTTGTAGAAAACTTTCTCACGCAAGTTTATATAAACAATCTATTGTTTTGCATTCCTCCACAGAGGTGGAGAAATTTGGTGTACTAGTAGTTTGTCCAATGTCACTGGAGAGGTGGCACATTCACCCTCCAATACACTGTCAACTTTGGAAAAGTATAAATACTGGAGTCAGAAAATAAACTTTCTCTTTTTCACCTTTGCAATAGCAGTGGATTGAGTTGTGCTTTCACGTGTGCTGTAGTGACTGTGGAGCAGGCTGGAGAGGAGCCTGCAGTGGATCAGGAGCCCCCACTTGCACTGGGACACGTTCAGGAGTGCTGGATGAGTTTTGGGGAGAACCTACTCCTGCCTCCTGCAAACAGGAGGTGTGGGCAGTGCACAGCAGAGCTCATCCCAGGTGCCACGGGGCTGGGTGGCTGTGTGCAAGCTGAGGTTTCACTTTCTGTGTAAGGCAGGGCTGTCCTCTGTCTGTCCCAGGCTGGCCAGTGTCCCCTCTGCTGCTCTCCCTCCCTCTGGCTGGGGCTGCCCCTGTCACTGCCTCCCACCCCCATGCCAGCCCTGCCACAGGGCTCTCTCCCAGCAGCTTTCGTGGGGAGCTGTACAGAACCCAGCAGCACACAATTAACCCCAGCTAATACTTCCCTGCTTCTGCCGAGGGCTTAAAGCGACACAAATGAAGCAGCTGAGCATTAAGGCAGGATGCTGTGTAAATATGCACTGAGCTTTTGCAGAGAGAAGTTTCTTCATTCTCTTCAGTCCACATTTCCTTTTTTTTTTTTTTTTTTTTTTTTTTTTTTTTTTTTTTTTTAAATCAGTGTGTATTCAACACAGACAGGCCAGAGCTGGAGGTGTTAGTTCTGACTGTGGGTGCTCTGGGTTTGGACTGTGGGTTCTCTGGGGAGAGGACATGGGTTCTCTGGGGATGAGGAGTTTTAAAGTTTTAAAAGAGTTATGGTAAAGTTATGATTGAATAGATAAATGGCTCATCAACTGATGAGAATGGTTTGGGATGGAAGGAACCCCAAAGACCATCCTGTCCAACTCCCCTGCCCACAGTGGCTCACACTCCCCATTCCTGCTGGCTCCTGCATTTCCCTGAGGGAAGGGAGAGTTTTGGGGGCAGGGATGGCCCTCTGCTTACTTGAGCCAAGGACTGGGTGTGTTGGGAGACCTGGCTGCTTCCCTTCCCTGCAGGAACTTCTCAAGGACTTCAGGGAGGAGCAGACCATTCCCACCTGATGTGACCATAGGCAAATCCAAGCCAACCCCTCCCACTCTTCTGCCTGGGATCTGGGTCCAAGGGGAAGGAGCACTCCTGCGTTTGTGTTGATTTGCCTGAGTACCAGACCAGGGGGATAAAATGACTTTTTTTGGGAGGTAAAAGCCATAATTTTTGCCTGAACACAGCTGATAAGTGATGCAGATGGAGGAATAGCATTGGCAATGCTACTGACCTGAAGGGCTTTTCATGGCATCTCACTGGGAGCTTACAGGATCCCTTCTTCCTGGTAAAATTGGGATATGCTGCATCACAGGCAATTCATTATAAATGGAAACCTCCTCCTTTCACAGAATCATAAAATACCAGGTTGGAAATGGACCCCAAGGAATTATTGAAGCTTGCTTTATATAAAGGGAAAGAAAAGGAGCTTTTAGTATGGAAAACTTCACTGCAGTAAAAATAGCACCTGGCTTGCTTAAAAAAGCACAAGTGGGCAGGAGATGGACTTGGAAACAGCAGGGGTGGCTGGGTGGGGGGACACCACCTGCAATTGGGGAGCAGCCATGCAAATGCTGCTTTCCAGAGTGGAAAAGAAACCACAGAAAATCCTGCCTCGGAATGGGAGGGATGGGAGGCTGCTCCTGTGGAGGCTGGACATTGTCCTCCACCTGTCCCTGTGTCTTGGTGTCACTCCAGCTGTGCAGCTGTGGGTGACAGGGCACGCAGAGATTTGGGAGCCTTCCCACAGATACTCCAGCCACCTCTCCTACACACACATCTTACCCTGAATCACCAGGTCAGGCAGAGCATTCCCAGAATGCCCCAAAGGATCTCGTTTTTGGGGAGGGTGTGGGTTTGGCTGTGCAAAGCCCAGCTGGAGTGATGTCCCTGAGCTCTGGCTCTGGCAGCAGCTGTGGCAGCATGACCTGTGTCAGCAGGTCACCTGCTAAAATGGACTGTGAGTTCTGCAAGGTTCATCCTGTCTGTCCTGGCTTTCCGAGTGGGAGCAGGGCTGGGAGAGGTTTGTGCTGGGAAGGCTGGAGCAGTTCAGAGGGAGCTGAGCTGGCTTGCAGGGCCAGCACAGTGTCTGCATTCAGCATCAGTCCTGCAGGGCTCTGGGTCAGGCACTCACACAGGCGCTTCCTCAGAGCAAAGCCACAGAAATAAAACCCCACAGCAAGTGCTGGGTGACCTATTTAGGAAATCCAGGGCTCTGCTTGGGCTTTATGCTGCACAGTCCTGGCAAAGTCATCCCCACAGCTCTCAGGGGAATGAGCTCAGTGTGGTGTGGGCACCAAAGGCAGAGGAGGCCACGCCTGAGGGTGGTTCTGCACAAGCCAGCCTCCAAGGAGAACGGGCTGTGCTGCTCATCCTTGCTTTGGATGCAGGAGCAGGACACCTGCAGCATCTTTCAATAGCACATATGTGTCACTGCAGGCCCCCAGCTGGGGAATAATTAACATTGACTCCATGATTGCAGAAGGCTGATCAATTGCTTTATCATCTCATCCTATACTATATTATACCATACTTATTAAGAAACTCAGTAACCTTCACAGCCAGTCCCACACAGCTTTGGCCTAATTGATCAATCCATCCAAACACCATCACCATTGGCCAATTAAGAAATCACCCTTTGGTAAAAAAATCTCCATGGCACATTCCACATGTGCACAACAGCGGGTGCAGAAAGTAGAGATAAGAATTGTTTCTCATCCTTTTCTCTGATCTTCTCACAGCCTTCCCCAGGAAAATGCCTGGGAAAGCTGTGCCTGCTCTCTGTGACAGAGAGCTGCTGCCACACATATGTGCCAAGGAACTCAGGGAATTGTGGATCCCTGCCCACTCAGGGGGATGGAATTAATGGGAGAGCAGAATATCGGTCACAGACACGCAGAGCTCTGGGGTGGGTTGCCTCATTCAGTCCCAGTTATCCTGACAAAATCTTTTTTGGTGGGATTTGCTCTGCCTTGGCCAGGATGCTGTTAGCAGGGGATGGCCTTGGCACTGAGGATGGCACCAGGCACTGCCCCACCTGCTTCTGCTCCGTGAGCTGGGCAGGGGAACCTTGTGGGGAAAAGCATTCCTGTGACTTCGACACGGACAGAGTTTGCTGCCAAACTCCTCCATTCTCCAGTGAGATCATTAGTGTGAAAATCAAACAGGATCAGGGCCCAAAGGGCTTGAGGAATGGTACAAAAAGCTCCTGTCACATCTCCCAGCACAACTCAAAGGCTGTTTTTGTACAGTCTCTGGGCCACCTCGTGGATTCATGTCAATCCTTATCCACGTTACTTTACTCATAACTTCCATGCATCACTCTATCAAGTTATCTACTGAAGTCCAGACAGATCAGGTATTTCCCTTTCCTTAAAAAAAAAGAAAGAAAAAAAAAAGATAAAAGTTGTCTTACTACATAAAGATAAGGAGTGAATCTGATATTCTTCAAAATCAAGAGGAAGACACAGAGGGAGGGGACAGGGACCAGCGTGTCTGGCAGGAAGTGTCACCCCTCTGTCACTTGTCCTGCCTGGGTCTGCCTGTGGATGAGATTTCAACCCCCGCTCTGGTTCCATGAGCTGCAAAAGCTGGCGTTGGCACATCCAAGAGCTCCCAGAGCTTCCACCAGCTTCAAGCCCTCCTGCCTGACCCCATCCCAAGGTCTCTGGTCCCCCCAGTGTCCCCTCCCAGTGCAGATCCCCCCTGCCCTCCCTGGAGTCCCCCAGGTAGGAGGAGTTCCTGCCTTTCCTGGTGACAAGATCAATACCAATGGCTTCCATTAATATTCTGGGAATGGCAGAGAAGATTGACTGCCTCATTAGCAGGCATCGTGTGAAACTCTGACAATAATTAACAACTCAACGGTCTTATTTGCTGGCCTATCACAGAAGTATTCAATCAAAAATGTAATTTGCTCGACGCTCCCATTTACCATAAAAAGAATATTCCTTCAAAGTTTTAAATAGACTAATTAAGAGGGAAGAAATACAGGGGAAAAAATTATTAACAGTATAGTTTTAATGGGAAATTACTGGAGCGTATTAATAATGCAATAACCATTTTTAACAGCTGTCTGTCAGTTTGTGGGCCGGGGTAATTAAATTAGGCACTAAAGGGTCACTCCAATTAGGTGTCAGGGAGCTGCACCGGGGCTAACGAAGGCACGTCAGGAGAAATGCTCTGGCACAGGGAGAAATGCTGATGCTGAAGTCAGAAATCCCCAGGGAGCCTGCAGAGGTGGGAATCCCTGGGCACATGAGGCAGCAGCACCTGCTTGGTTCAGGTGTGCCAGGAGAGGGGCAGAGCTTTGTGCTGGCAAAGGCTGGAAAATGATAAGGAGGAAGAGTGTTATGTGAGCATCAGCATGGCCTGGGGTGGCCTCTGTGACGTCTGCTTCAGCCTGATGCTGCTCAGGTTTTTAATTTCTTTTCCAGAGCCAGAAGGCAGCGATGCAGGGGATTTTTGGCAATTTCTTTCAAGGCTTTTATATTCTGCGGGTTTCAGGCTTGCGTTCCCCCTTCCTCCATCCCTTCTCCCCTTCTGAAATGAATTGCAGTTAATTTTGGATGTTGTTGAGCCTGGAAACACATCTTTCTTGACTCCAGCCCATTAAAAAATATATATTTACAGTTCCATAAAGCAAAGCCAGCTGCCAAGGTAACGTCCTGCTGGCTCCCCGGTGTTCCGGGCACACAGTAAGGATTTGGAGTGGTTGGATTTGGATTTGCTTCTGTGAGTACAAGGAAGATTTTAAGCCCAACAGAGACGTTTCTACCTGAGAAAATAATTCTGTGCTGCCTGGGGAGGTCTTGTAGGGAAGCAGGGTGTCCAAGGGACCTGGGGTGCTTGGGTTCAGGGCCAGGGGATGCTGCTGCAGTTCCCTTTCCTTCTCCCCTCATCAGTCAGGATGTGGATGCCTCTGGATCTGAGCAGGAAGCAATTACACCTTCCAGCATGATTTTTTAAGATTTCATCTATTTTCTCAACGTTGTGTTGAAGTAGGACTTTTTCCATAGTATGACTGTGTGGAGAAACAATTGGCCACAGAGCAGTAATCAAATCCTAGAGCAAAACCTTCATCCATCAAGTGGTACCAGGCAAAGTCGTGGCTGGGGTGTTTGGAGGGCACAGAGGTCTCTGAAACCATGACCTACATCATGCAGAACAAGGACATAAATTTCCATATATTAGCTGTACATTTGGGCTTTTTTGGGCAACTTTCCTACTCTTATTTTACATTTTCTCACTTTCAGGACCTGTAGGTGACAGAGAAGATGGCAAAGCCTGTGTGTTCCCCTGAGAGGTTTCCATTTTCATGAATCAACAGAAGGGTTTTTCCATAAATCTTTCTTGCATAATCTCAATTGGAAATTTAACTGTGGAGATGCCCTGATCTCTCTGAAGTGCTTGGGGCTTTATCCTGCTCTTTTTCTATCCTTAAAACATGTATAAATCTAGAAGTTGCTTTAAGTGGGTGATATGGGCAGAAAACGTGCTCCACATGGCTCATGGGAGTTAAATGCCACCCAGTGGGAGCAGCTCTGCCTCAGCTCTTGGCTCTTCAGATTGCCTCAAGAGGAGCACAAGGAGCATCCCAGGTGAAGGGAAATAGTAAAACCCACCAAAACCCACCAAAATATCCCAACAACAGAAAGAACCCCAAACCTGTGCCCACCCTTCCTGCAGCCTGGCTGGGCACTCGGGCAGAGGCCTCCTCTGTCTCCACATGAGGGGGAATTACAAGCCATATAGATTATTTTAATGGCCGTATTACTTCCAACTGTGCCTCCACCATCTGTTCTTCCCCAATTACAGATGCAGAAACCCAGCATGTTTCCCCATTCGGGCTGTAGAGGATGAAATACAAGCGTTGTAAAAGGGTGTATATCCTCCCAACAATGCTGTTGGCACCTGTGAAGTTTTCCTGGTGATTCTGCCGGGTCAGGATGCTTAGCCTGGTCCCTCTGCTCTGCATCCTGGCCCATTCCCGTGTCCATGGTGGCAGAGGGAGCTGTTAATAAAAGGAACAGGCTGTTTTGCTACAAGATTTGTCTAAGCTGTGTGGGGCAGCTGAATTATTAACGCTGACCAAGCATCTCAAGTGCTACAAAACCCGACAAGAACCTCTTACCTCCGGCACCGTGATAAACAGGATTGAGGCACGGTGGGAGGGAGGGAATTAAGATAGGACATCAAAGACTGGATTCCATCAAGTAAATCATGCCATTGCTCCAGTAAAAGAGCCCCTAAATGTTTTATTAGGGATTTTCAACAACTACCAAAATTAAGATGGAAGGGATGAATTATTAAAAAATAGATTAACTAAACCAGCCGCTGAATTAAACATGAAAGGTGCGTGGCGGGAGGAGCACAGGCACCGTGTGCTGCAGGCATCTCAGTCCTTCAGCCAGGCATGCTGCAAGGGGCTGGGGAGGGTGCATGGCCCTGCTGGGGGCATGGAGAGCCACAAGCTGCTCTGCCAGGTCAGGACTGCAGTGCATGGAGAGACTGCCTGCAGCGTCAGGAAAGCAGGATGTCAGGCGCTGCAGAGGCACCAGAGGAGGGGGTTCTGCCTCGGGGGGATGCAGGTTGAAGATGTGCAAGGGGCAGCCAAGGAAATAATGCTGGTCCTCTGTTAAATAATGCAGGGAACGTAGGTGGAAAAAGGAGACTCGCCTGAAGTACTGGAACCAGGATCTGAACTTCCTTTACCTGTGTGTAAATCTGGATTTGCCAACTCAAAGCCACCTGTGGCAGGACAGGGGTTGAGAATGAGACTGGGACAGCGACTGGGGATTGGTTTAGGGCTTGTGATGGGCACTGGGCAGCTTCTCCTCAAAGTTTGATGCTTATGACATTGGGTAAGTGTAAACAAGGGTTTGTAGGGGCCAGAGAGCCCCAGGGTGAGGGGATGAGTGAGGAGGGCTCCTGTGGCCCCTCCCTGCAGTGCCCCTGGGAGGACAGGACATGATTTGGGTGGTGCCAACATCTGGAAACAGCTGGAACAAGGGGTCGGTCCATGCCCCTGCATAATTAGGCCACATTGCTCTGCCCCTGGTTTGCTTCTTGCACTAAACTTCTCCTGGGGCAGCGGCTCTGGCCACAGAGAGCAGGCACAGCTTTCTCAGGCATTGTCCTGGGGAGGGCTGGGAGAAGATCAGAGGAAAGGATGAGAAACAATTCTTATCTCCACTTGCTGCACCTGCTGTTGTGCACATGTGGAATGTGCCATGGAGATTTGTGTACCAAAGGGTGATTTCTTAATTGGACACTGGATGGTGTTGGGATGGATTGAGCAATTAGGTCAAAGCTGGATCAGACTGGCTGTGAGGGTTACTGAGTTTCTTAATAAGTATGGTATAATATAGTATAGGTTGAGATAATAAAACAATTGATCAGCTTTCTGCAACCAGCTGGGGGCCTGCAGTGACACAAACCCACCTGTTAAAAATAGAGGCAGTCTCTTAAACTCTTCCTAAAGCAGTGTGATCCCAGTTTGGTGTTTCTGTGCCCTCGCAGTACAACCTGTTCTGACATTCTCCATGCCAGGACATGCCAGCCTGTGCGGGTGAAGCACGGGAGAGAACAGGAGGTGAAGAGATGCTGTTATCTGTGGTTTGTTTTCTTCCAGCCCCCGGGAGGGTGGGAGCATTGCGGGAGCATCATCTCCAAGTGCGAAGCACAAAATGCACTGGAAATTTCTCTTTGTTCCCTCTCTCTTTCTTCTCTCCCAAGATGTTCAAAGCTCTTGCTTGGAAGTCTACAGTCAAACCCCTGCGAATGCCAGAGTAGTAGAACTGCTGGGAGCAATTCACAGTGTCTGCAGCAGCACTGCTTTAAGGGGCACTGATGGAACGAGTGGAGGCTTCATTCATAATAATAATAAACCGCTATTTTGCGGTTCTACGCCGCTTTTAATCTTCACAACTCAAAGGAACATTAATTAACTGTGTGGCACAGTGGGAGGCAGGTAGCTGCTGTTGTCCCCGTTTTACAGATGAGGAGGCTGGAGCACTGGCACATCCTGCAGCCTGCCCACAGTCAGACAGTATTTCACCCTCTGGGTCTGCAGATGATCCCAAAATGCCAGCTCCTGCTCGGAGCTTTTCTCTTGGGAATGCTCTCCTGTGGCAGGGCGGGCCCTCAGGGGTTCTGATGTCATTTGGCATTTCTTTACACCCAGTTTGGTTTTGGATAGATGGAGGTGAATATTGCTGAAGCCAAATGAGAATCTTCTAATGTGAATTAGTCCAAATGCCAAAAGCAAGTTCCTTGCCCTCGGGCCAGCGACAGGGCAGTGTTCCATCTCTGCAGTGCTCCTTCCATCGGGAGAAAAACTTGGAGAAACATGTAAAGCTCAGTCTTTGCTGTGATCCCCACTTTTCACTAATATGTCTGGAGAAGCCTGTTTGGATGAAATGGCAAAAAATAGAACCACTGACTATTTTCCTGCTCAGAAATCCCCAGGTTTACCTCTCCAGTGAGCTCTGCCTCCAAAAACCTCCAGGTTTACTCTTTTTTGAGAGTCACATTTACTAAGGTTTGCTTCTGCTGCTGTCTATTGGCTGAGAAATCAATGCTTTGGCCCTTGTGTGTGTAATCAGAGGGGAGCCTTGGCTTGTATTTTGGGCGAGGCTCTGGGCAATCCTCACCTCTCCTCACAGGGCTGAGGGATCCCCCCTGATGAGCAGTGGGGTTCATCCTGCCATGGACACGGGGAGGAGATCAGCCCTCCCCTGCTCCCTGCCTGCTCTGAGAGCCTTCCTCATGCTCACACTCCCCTCTCCACCTGCAGGCTGCCCTGCACTCTGGGGGATGCTCCTGGCACCCCCCAGATCTTCATCCATTGCTCTCTGATGGTTTGCAGGGTGTGTGGTGGGACACGGCCATGGAAAGCCATGTGTCTGTGTGGCTGTTTCTAATACTTTTTAAAGGAAGTAAATTACAGTTTGGGCATCCTCCTCATCCCTTCGAGGCAGACCTTGGATTAGCATGGAGGCTTTTCCATTTAGTCTTATTAATTAAGACAGACACTGAAATGAAGGTGGTGAGTGCTGTGATGTGCAGGAGAAGGAGGGTGCTCCTGCAGTGTGCAAACATGCTCGTGTCTTTATTTTTTACCCTTTTTTTTAATCTCCTGTCATCAATCTCCTGTTGCTAAATGTGCAGCTGGAGAGAGGGTTCCTAGGCAAAGTTCCTGCTGATGGATTCTGACAGATCTAATCAGGCAGGAATGGTGATGGCCACATCCTACACCGCTGTGAATTGTGGTTCAAACCTAATATCCTTCACCACGACACTCTGTGGCAACTGAAACAAACCTGATGGCTGAGATGTGGCTGGCCTGAGGGGAGGAATGTTCCCATCACATGCACACCTGCCTGCAGCTCTCATCATGGCCTGTGGGGCTGGCTCCCTGATGCAGACCCTGCCATCATGCAGCTCTACTGCAGGCCTTTAATGTCCCTCCCAAGTGGTGTTTTACCTGTCTAATGTCAAGGCCTTACTCCTCCCTCTCCCTACCATCTATTACAAGCAGTTCCAGGGCTGTAGGCTGGGACTGATTTGATGGTGTTCAGAGCACCTCTAGGTCTGTATCCAAGCTAATCCCCAAGGCTGCCTTCTCCAGCCATTGGAGGTCTGGTCTGTGGAGCTCAAGGCATGGATCAGCTCTTTATCACTGCCTGAAGGCAGAGGGATCATCCACAAATGAGCCATTTTCTCCCTGTGAGTTTGGAGGAGCCCAAAGCAGCCAGTCCTGTGTGTATCTGTGGATGAGCGAATCCCATGCTTGGCTCTCAGGTCTGGGGCAGGGTTGGTCTGGCCACTCCAGGAGCAGCAGCAGTCAGGTCTCAGCCCTGCACAGGGCACCCATTCTGGACAAAGCTCCTGGCACCAGCAGATGCTCAGCTGCAGGAATGCAATCCCCTGTCACCTCATCTCAGGATTTGGGGCTGGGATCATCTGTTTTAAACACATCAGACCCAGTCCCATGGCACAGTTCCAAGCCCTGGCAGAGGCAGCACAATTCCTGCCTGCCAGTGCTGAGCTCCCAGGTGAAAAACCCTTACATGGGATACAGCCATGTCCTGCTTCAGCCTCTCTGCCTTTAACCCTCTCTCCTCCTTAGGCAAATGATGATGTTCCCTGTTCCACGTCCAGATCCCCACTCAATTTATCTTGTTTATTGACCCAAGCAGAAAGTCAATGTTTTCTTCATCTGCCATTTGCTTCAATGGCAGCCTATTTGGTTCATCCAAAAAAAACCCACGGATGCAACAGAGTTTAGCATCAGATTTTTCTCTTTTTTTCTCCCTTCCTTTATTTAGATGCTGATTATTCTCTTTTCCTGAACACACCTGGCCCTGGACACAGCTTGGCAGCCTTTGCTGTACAATACAGCTGCAGGCAAGGTTAAAAATGTGCAGCAATTACCCCAGGAGCTGCAGAGCCAGGAGGGAGCCTGGGGGTCAGCTCATTACAGGCAGGGGATGCTGCAGCCAGGGCTGCCCGTGCCCTCCTGTGGGAGCTGTTTGTTTGGGAAATGCTGGCCTCGGGGGCTTTCGTGTGCATTTGGAGCTCCGTCCCTCCCTCAGAAGTCCAAAAGTGATGCTTTGCAGCCATTGCCTGGATCAGAGCTTCCCAGGCTGTGTGCTCCATGTTTGTGCTGGGGGTGGGACGTGGGACGTATCTCTGGTGGGATATTCATGGCACTGCAGATCAGGAAAGGCTCTCTGAAGGAATTGAAGGGGTGCAGGGCTAAGCACAGCCTCTGCCCCAAGGAGTTCTCATGGTGGGATCGGGCTGTGCCTGCTCTGAGGTCTGCCCAGGCCGTGCCCCCAGCCACACTGGCACAGCTTTGCAGGGCAGGCAGAAGGGGAACTCTCGGGGTCTGCTCTGCTGGAATGACCCCAAATTGTAAAAGTCCTAGCCCGGGCAGCCAAAGAAGGAGTCTGAATGCATAGGATTGAGTTCTCAAGGTTGTTTATTTTTCCTTATATAGAACATTCTTTCTCTGTCCTGCCAAGGTCTGTCTAGAAAGGAGGCCATGGCAATCTGCCTCTTGCCTCAGGCAATTTACATTTTATATCAAAAGTTACGTACAGTCTGTTTACAATCACGTGCCAGTATCATCTATGTTAGACAGTGAGTCTCTACCTTAAACCAATAGAAAAGTGTCACCATCACACCAAGACATGGAGGTCAATAAGAAGGAGAAGAAGGCCAGGACACACCCAAATTCCTCCATCTTTATCCCCTGAACTACATTCTAAAAACCCCACTTTTCACCCTGTGTTAATTCAAACATCACACTACTCAAACCCTTGTGGTTTGTAATTCCTCACACAGAGTTGGCAGCTTTTTCCATGGGCTAAAATGGATACCACAGGTGTTTTTTACTTCATGCCAAGGTCTCTGAGCCCCTGCCAGGGTCTGGAGACAGCCAGAGCAGCCAGAGGGATGTGCTGGACTCAGACAAGGAACCCTCCTGGCAGTGTGGGTGCAGTTTTAGGTAATAACCAAAGTGAATTTATGAGATGTGCCTACTGCACGGGGTGGTCCAGTCCTTCCCCAGCCACCAATGCCCATCACCTCCCCATAGCCAGCACTGGTGTCTCCCAAACCACCACAAACTCCTCTTTTTCTCCAGGGTAGGAAATGCTTTGCTCTGAGGTGCCAACATCTCCAGGCAAGGGTGGGATGGGTGCCTACCAAAGTCAGCAGCAGGTCAGGCTGTTCCTCACCTCTGGAGACCAAACCCATGGAGGTGGTGTCCTCAGAAGAGCTCAGTGACCAGTGGCTTCCAGAACAGAGTGTTGCCCTTGTGACAAACCCACCTGTGCTCCACGGAGCTGCCCCTGGATGCTGGGCACCTTGGAAAACACAGTCTGCTTCAGGTGCCTAGATGAGAGCCAAACCCTTTTGAAAAGCCTGCCCAGACAGATGGAAAACCCAATGCAAATCTCTCCCCAGGTATAAAATTAATTGGATTCTAACTTCAAAGAGTACTTCTGGAAATGAGCTGTAAATAATCTGGTTGTGCCTCAGTTCCTCTGTCTGTGGACATTCATCTGGCTTTTTTTGAGCCAGTGAGTGTTGCTGATGGAAGGTGCTATATATAGCAGCAAAGCTATGCATATATGGATGCATATGCATAAATGTATCCCTAGTAACTGACCCAGGTGTGTGATGTTTTCTCTAGTACAGCTGACAGGTTTGTTTTCAAAAAAAAGCTTCCATTTTTCTCCCTGTGGAATCTCACACCTCTCTTTTTGCAGCTGTGTGCAAGTTCTCTGACGTGGGCTGCTTGCTCACCCTCTGCCATGGCTGGAAGCCACAGAAGTTGGGATCTGGTGATCCCTGGGATGCAGAGGGGCTGGTGAAGGTCACCCAGGTGTGAGGGTCTCAGCAGGGCTCATCTGGATGGAGTTTATGGCAGAGCTTGGTGTTGCTCCTGCTGAGCTGTGGGGCTCAGAGCTGGCTCCTGAAGGGCTGTCCTGCCTGCAGCCAGCATTCCATAGGGATCTGCATTCCCAACAGCCTTTCCTGCATGTGTGGAGATGGCTGCTCCCTGGCACCTGTGGCAAGCACATTTCTCTCCCTCTCAGGATTTTTCATAGAGGTGCACAGAGAGAAATGAAAGAGAAAACATTTTTTATTTCTGCTCTTTGTTTTTTCCTATGTGGAATGTGTTTGGAGAATTGTTTACCTGGATTGAGTGCTTGGTTGGATTCTGGTGAGGATTGTTTGAGCCTGATGGCCAATCCAACCCACCTGGGGCTGGACTCTCAGGAGAGGTCCACGAGTTGTGGGAGAGTTAGAGAAAGTAGTATGTAGTTTTAGTATTCTCTTTTTATATAGTATGTTAATGTATTTTAGCATAGTTATAATAAACAAATAATTCAGCCTTCTGAATTAAGTCAGACATTGTCATTTCTTCCCATTGGGTTCACCTGCATTTACAATAGGCACCCAGTTTCTGAGGAGCTCGGCGCTGTCTGTTCCTAGCGGATCGATGGGAACATCTGTGAAAAATCAGGACATGGATATCTGATCCAGCAGCCCTGGCTGTTTCCTGTTTATCCAATCTAATTCTGTCAGCGTTTCTGAAGTGCTTATCAGCTCCACATCTTGACACTTATATGTGTATTGCCCAGTCGCTGGGCAGTGAGAGGGGCTGGGTCTGGGGCTGTGGCCCTTCCCTCTCCCAGTTTCCCTGCAAAATTCAACTTTTCCTTGTGACCCTCATGAACTGCTCCAGAATCAGATCCAGAAGAGCCCACTGGGACAAAAAAATTGTCTAAAATATCCCAGAAAGATGTCAAAGGGAAGGAGAACCCCAGTGAGTCATTCATGCCTAAGCAGAGGCAGAAATCTGAGTTCCAAGCTGGCGTTTTCCAGCTTGGCATTGCAAAATGCTTGGGATGACCAAAGCCCCCATAGATGATCTGTCCCATGGGGACATCTCTGCTTTTGTGGGGGGCCATGGGGCCCAGGAGCAGGGGATGGATCCTGTACCTGGGCTGGGGTCCTTCCACCTCCTCTCTTGTCTTTCTGGCCCCACCAGCAAGCAAATTCCCAATTTCTCAGACAAGGAAGCAGGGTGGAGAGACGGGAACTGGCACAGCCAAGTTCCTGTTTGGGCTAGAATATATATCTGGTTTAAATGGGAAAATCCTTTAGCTCATGTCTTGGGAATGCTGAACAAGCTGAGACCTGAAATCTTGGTTTGCTGATGGCTTGGAAGGGCAAAGACAGGGGGAGGGTGGCTGGATGCTCCTGTTCTCTCCAGCATGTGACCTCCCATGTTGGGAGTGGATCCAGGTGAGGTGGTGAGGAGATGTCCAGAGCTCCTCACAGCACTGAGTCTAATGGCAGTTTTGCCATTAATGACATTTTTTTGCCATATCACGTGTATTTGTCATGTTGTATTTGAGCCTGCCTAGGCAGGGCTGCAATCACTGACTGGTGCTGGAGTGGCCTGATCCATCTCACAATATTTTCAGCCTGTAATAATTTAGGGTGAGAGATCTCAGGCCTTCTGTCTCAGCTTTTGCTTGATTGCTTGTTTTAATAAAATTTCTGTTTCTCCCCTCCAGGCAACACTGTTGCAGAGGATTGAAGCAGGCATTTTGTGGAGGGTCTTTCTTTAAGAGGCAAAGAATTGCCTTAATTTGTTCAGCTCAGAAGTGCTTTTTGAAAAACTTGCTTTTTGAATTGCTGCACACAGCGTGAAGCCTTGTTTGGTTTTAGCCATGAAAGCCAGCAGCAATTGTCCATCCCTGAGCACAGAGACCAAAACCTGGTCAAGTTTAGGGTCAAAACCTCCAAGTTTGGGGCTGGTGGGGGAGCTGGGAGAATGGGGGAGAGGATTGGGATGTATTGGGATGGGCAGGGAGCAGTCAGGGAGGAGCCTGCCCAGGTGATTCTGCCCCAGGGAGAGCTCTGCCCACCAAAGGTGGAGTGATGCTGCATCCTGCAGCTGCTGCTGGAAAATGTCCTTTTTTTCCAGGCTGAACACCTTCCTCCCTGCCCAGAATAAAAACCCCAACAGCTCCTCTTTAGCAAATGTTACCAAGTTTGCAGAACTCCAGAGCTGAAAGTGCTGGATTAGTTTGCTTGTGCAGCCTTCAGGCAGCCCCTCTGTGCATATGCATTATGGAATCATCTTTAATGGCATGATCATATCCTAGTTTTTCACCTTTGCCTCGCTCAGCACGGCTGATGAACCTGCTCTGGGAATGATCTGCATTAATGTGAAGCTGTAAAAACTTCAGCTGAAGTCAATGAGAGCTGTACTTTGAGCAGGGAAAGTGTCATTTAATGCTAAGCACTCTGAAAAATCACATCTAAATGTCTCAGGTTTGGTGCACGTAACAGAGTGGATGTTTTTTACATCACTGTGCCTGTGCCTTGGCTCCCTGTCTGTAAAATGGGAATGATAACAGGGAGATTGGGAACTTAATCACTTTATTTGTTGTGAAATACTGCTGCTTCTTGGTGTTGAGTAGAGCATAAGCAAGCAAGCATAAGCAAGTAAAGCATAGGCAAGCATAAGCTCCATGAGGAGCTAAGTAATTGTGCATGCAGAACAGTGCCTGGATAGAGTACAATAAAGCAGGAGCTATGTGTCCTCCAAGGGAAAGAAAACAAGACACTGAGAAGCTGCAGAGGAAGTCGTTTGCAGGGGCTGAGAAGCTGTGGATGTTTGTAGGTACCCAGGGGTGGGTTTTGGGATGCCTAAATTGAGCTCTGGACTGTCCCAGCCATGCCAGGGCTCCTGGCTGCAGCCTGGCACCATCACCTTTGGGATCTGGGGAGAGATGGGTCCTTAGGATAACCCTCCTGGATGTGGTCTTGGCATGAACCCCTCATCAAAAGCAGAATTACTGGAGACTGCATTAAGATTGTCCTGGCATCACCAATAATTTCATTTTTTGTGTTTTTTTCTGCGTGCCAAAGCCAGTGTGATGGCTCTGTTCTTGGCATGCCTGATGGACCTTGGTGTTTCCCTGGCAGTGCCCATCGTACCTGCTGGGGTGGTCAGGGGGGACACGATGCTTGGCAGTGCTGGGTTTCCTCCTGGCTGGTGTCCCCAGGTGCTTGTTGTGGGATTTCTGTCCCATTGAGAGCACCTGCAGTGCTCCAGGCTCCCATCCCATCCCATCCCATCCCATCCCATCCCATCC
Source organism: Lonchura striata (assembly GCF_050655825.1). Lineage (NCBI taxonomy): Eukaryota > Metazoa > Chordata > Aves > Passeriformes > Estrildidae > Lonchura > Lonchura striata. Next base: position 4,487,550 of record NC_140719.1, on the reverse strand, counting down.
CATCCCATCCCATCCCATCCCATCCCATCCCATCCCATCCCATCCCATCCCATCCCATCCCATCTCACCCCACCCCACCCCACATTTTGCTGCAGAGGTTCCTGGCACACAGGAGCATCCAACACACTGAAAATGCCTCCTGCTGAATTTGGGATGGATTACAGACAGATTACAGCAGGCACCAGCACATGGAATTCCCAGCACACTTCCTGACTGTGCTTTGCCATCCCTCTTAAGACTCATGTGCCTTTTCTTAACCCTCCCAGCACTGACGTTGCCTGGGAGACTGAGCCAGCACCTCCCGCATTTCCTTTGGCTCGTGCAGGATTGAAAATGCAGCCACAACCTTCCCTGAAGCAAGAGAAATACTCAGAATTTAAATTTAATTCATCTGTGATACCTTGAGCCTTCATGTGGCAGAGCTGTGCTGGCTCTGAGGGGGCTGCAGTGAGGTGCAGGGTCCTGGTGAACCACAGCATCCCTTGGGATGTGCTTTCCTGGATCCCTTTTGTCCCAGAGTGTTTGTTTTTGCTTTGCTTGGCTGTAATTAAATTCCTGGCCCTTTGCTGCCAAGGTGAGCTTCAAAATGCTCCGGTGGAGGGGTGGTTTTATTGAATCTCCAGCAAATTATTGATGCTTGGTGGGGAATTTTTCACACTTTGAACCTCAAGGTTTTTGGGAGAGCGTTTTTGCAAGTGTTTATTGCAGTATTGCCACAGGAAGCGAGACTACCCAGAAAATTTATAGCAAGCAGCTCATCAGCTGTGGAATGTCAGCACAGCACCGTTGAAATGCCTTCTCCAGTGTCACTCAAGTGAGGATGATTTCTCCCAGCTGAGGACCTGGATAGTGGATTTTCTTCAAAACTTCCAGCACTATTACAATGGCTGAAAAGTGGTTGTTGGTGTACTGGGCAGAAAATCACTTTTTTTCCCTCCATGAAATAATAAATCTGATGCAGGCACAGCACTGGGGCACCTGGTTAAAGACAGGAGCTGCAGCATGCCAAAGTTTCAGGCTGTGAAGTCCCCAGGTGAGAGGCTGCCACCATCTCATGGGTTCCTTCGATGCTGGGGATGGGCATGAACATTTCCAGAGCATTCCAGCTTGGTCAGTGTGTGAATGGACTCGCTTGGCTCATGGTTGAGTGCTGTAGGAGATGGGTGCTGGATTCACCACAGATATGGATATCAGGAATAAATCCTTCCCTGGGAGGGTGGGCAGGCCCTGGCACAGGTGCCCAGAGCAGCTGTGGCTGCCCCTGGATCCCTGGCAGTGCCCAAGGCCAGGCTGGATAGGGCTGGAGCAGCCTGGGACAGTGGGAGGTGTCCCTGCCATGGCGGGGGTGGCACTGGGTGAGCTTTAAGGTCCCTTCCAACCCAAACCCATTCTGTGATCCATGATTAAACAGGGATGTAGGAAAGGGCTGTAGAGAGAATGGTCTCTTGCTGCAGGCAGAATAAAAATTGAAAAGGTTGAGATCCCAGAAAAAAACATATTCTGTTGCATTTAAATTGGAGACCACTTTTCTCAGGTGGTCATTTATTGTGTGTTCATTATAATTTGGGTGTTTAACTGCATGGCTCTCAGTATGGAACAGCTGAGCCCGTAGTGCAGCAGACCCAGCTGGAATTGTAGTGTGAGTGTGGGAAGTGCTAAAAGTACTAAAAATAACTTGGAAGGAATCTTCACTTGGCCATCCAGCAGCAGTGAGCACTCTCCATCCTCTTCTCTTGTCGCCTTGGCTGCCTGTCTAAAATGTGAAAAAAATCATCACCCCCCAGTGTACAGAAGCTGGGGGCAAAAATTAAAGTTTGTGACACACTGGGGGTCCTGGGAGGAGATTCCCCTGGGGAAGGAGTGGCTCTGCCTTTGCTGAGGGCAGGAATGTGCTGAGCGTGGTGCTGGGGCTGCAGGTGATGGCACCAAAGGGTCCTGAAGGCTCCACTTGCAGCCAAGGTCCCAGTCCCATGTGCTGATTGATTCTTTGCTTCTGAATCCGGGCTTTGCAGCTGTAGCTTGGGGGTTTATTGGTTATATATAATTACAAAAAAAATGTGATTATGAGTTTTGCAGTACACCCTCAGCTGTGATCCATGTGTTGCTCACCCTTCGTGCCCATTTCTGTGATGAATTTTCCAGGGCATCGTGGGAGAGCTGCTCAGAATTGCTCAGGCAAGCAGCAGCTGGGCTGAAAAATGCAGAATCTGGGTGTAAATTGCTCTGTCCTGGTTTGCAAGTGCAGCAGCTCTGAAGTTCCCTGCTCCATAGAAGCAGGAAACAGCACCAGGGGCTGGGCACGAGCCCTCCTGGCTGGGCTGTGCTGGGCAGCTCTGGCTGAAGCTGCAGGGGACACAGCATCACACCCTGTGCTGCCAGTGGGTCCTGTCCAGAAACTCCTGAACCTCGAGTTCCCACCCTGATCCCTCTCCAAACCCAGCTCAGGGAGCAGATGGCACTGGCTTACTTTCCATCTCACACTCTTTTCTTTATTTTTCTCATCGATGGTGAACTTTGTAAAGCACTGACATCTTTAACCATTAGCAGGCAATAAAAAGGGGCAGCAGAGTTGGATAACACCCACTAATCCCCTTCAGGATGAGCTGGAGAGAAGAGCCACTGCAAAGCTCTGGAGCTTATTCTGGGATGAGTGCTTTGGAGGCTTTGAGAATTGCTTGGTGTTGGTATTTCATGAATAAATAACCCCCAGCGGTATTTGTCAGTGAATCTGCTTCATTAAGGAGACCTGCAACAAAGGGAGAGAGTGGAAATAAGTGTTTTTGAGGGAATCCAGGGAGTGAAAGTGGTGGGAGGTGGAATGGGGCTGTGTGAGGATGGGTGCAGAGTCAGGAGGGGAGCCCTGCTGTGCTGCACCCCGCTGGACATTTGTACCACAAGATGTTGATAAAAAATTGTGTTTTACTGATGCTGGGTGCGTGTTCAGAGGGTCCTGGTAGGGAGGGGAGTGTGTTTAATTTATATCATTTGGTGCTGGTGTCTTTGGGAGAGCTGGAGAGTTAAAGAAGTGCGTGTGTGTGTGTGTGTGTGTGTGTGTGTGTGTGTGTGTGTGTGTGTGTGTTCATAGATGTTCATGGGCTTGTGGAGAGGATCTGGCACCAGAAATTAGGTCGCTCTCTCCAAAATGCCCTTTTTGACAAGACCTAGCTTCAGGTCAGTGATGGATTTCCCCATCCTCCCAGTGCACCAGGTGCTGAGTCCGGCCTGCTCCCTGGGGATTTGGCACCTGGGTCCAGCCAGGGCCACCAGCAGCTTCCCTGGCTCTCTGATGTCCTCGGAGCACGGAGCCTGTCCTTCTCCATCCCTCCCTGTCAGAACAGATCCAGGGCTCCCTCACTGCAATCCAGCACAGAGAGATGGAGAACAGGAGCTGCTCTTTTGCAGGCAGCTTTTTACTGCAGGGCAAGTGATTCATGCGTCAGGGCTGGTCTAATCTGGCACCCGGGGATGGTGGGGCTGGCTGTCCCCTGGGCTCCCTGCAGTGCTGGCCAGATGCTGCCACCTCGCCCCAAGTGTCCCCTGCCTTGGCTCTGTCTCCTCTCCAGGGCTGGCTCTGGAATGTGAGAGCAAGAGCCCCATACAGTGGGCAGGGAAGGACAGGCAGGGGTCCCTGGCAGAGCTGTGTGGGTGAGTGATCTGTGTCACTGCAGAAGGCAGGTAATTCATGATTGCTCTTCAGTCCCAGAATGAAAAGGAGCTGCTGAGGCTGGCAGTGCCAGGGCTTGGCAGCACCTTCCTGCACTGAGCTGGGCTCCTCCAGCCCCTCCAGAGGCAGATGAAAGTGAAGTTTGCTCCCAGCTTGCTCTGAGCAGCACGTCAGGCTGTCAGGAGCTGCCATCCCTGTCAGGGCTCTGTGCTGAAGTGAAGCTCCCTAATGGAAAAATGGCCATGCAGAACCCATCCTGCCCTCACCCCCCTCCTCTCACAGGTGGCACTTGAGCACTTCCCAGCGAGGTTAATATTTTAATATGCTTAATGGCTCATTCCAGCTCTCCAGCCCTTCCTGGGCTTTGGCAGGGGTCATCCATTATGCCAGGCTTTGGAGATCCAGTTTCCCATTCCCATCCTCAGCCCTCCCGAGGGCAGGAGGTTGGTTTGTGCTTCCAAGTTTTAATTAAAGCATGACAAGCTGCCCTTGCCAGCCCCAGCCTGGTGCCATGTGGGATGAGCCGGTCTCCTGACAGAATTCTGTCTCTCTGTGCAAAGACCCAGCCCCAAAATCTCCTTTCCACCACCCAAAGCAGCTGTAGCTCCTCACCTTCTCCTTCCAGGGATGTGGGTAGACTGGTGGCTCAGTGGAAAAGCCAGGAGGGAGGATGGGAGCATGGTTCTCCTTGCTGTCCACCCACGATGAGAAACCCCCTGGGAGGACCAGATGGGGCTGAGCTTTTGGGGTGGGTGGTGGAGGAGCTGTCACGGTTTGTTGGTTTTGGCTTTTTAAAAATAATTCTCCCTACATTAATAAACAGTGGGTTTAGTTAGTAAATAATATCCCCTTCCTCCCTCCATCTCTCCACCAGAAATATGTGCCCTGATCTAATATAGCCTGCCTTTCTCACTCCCTCATTTCAGAGGAGCTGCAGATCGTGGTGGGAACAGAGTGCTAATAGAAAACGGCCTCTAAAGATATTTGAAACATGACCAAGAAAGGACAGAGGGAGATTCATCTCCAAATATGCTGGGAAATCTCGGAGGTGGGCCAAGAATAGGAGAATATCAGGAGCTTGATTGCTACGAGTGAAAAGTTAATTGGGAAGCATTAATTGGGGTGAGAGCTGGCAGCACAGACATGAATTTGCTATGTGGGACACCACAGTGAACACAGAGCTGCCCCAGTGCTGAGATAACTCATCCACCCCAGCCCATGGGGATGTGCCAATTTACTATTTCTCACTGCTTTTAGTGGTGTTTTTCTTATTGAAAGTCACAACTTTTGGAATCCTGCGATTGTCTTGAAATCCTGAATGTAAAAAATCGTGATGTCAATACTGCATAAGGCTTTATTTGGGTTTGGTCTCTGAGGAGTTCCTAGCCCTCAAGTTTGCAGGGAAAAGCTTAGTTATACTCTAAAGCAAATTTAGGGGAAGAAAATACAAAAAAAAAAAAAAAAAAAACAAGAAAAAACAAACCACAGTGAAAATAGTGCAGCAATTGATTTATTTTTAAAAACTCATCATTTTGGTGCCAGTTGCATTATATTCTTTTTTAATGCCTGACTCATGATTCCTTGAGCGCTCGGTGTTGGCAGGGCTGTGTGCGTGAGTGTGACGTGTGAGCTCAGGGGCCCTCTGCTGATAGAGAACGCAGGGCTGCTTCCAGGCAGCACTGCCCTGGCCCTCCAGGGCTGATGGCTATTCCTCTACTGCTGTTTCACTGCCAAGCAGATCGTTTTCACATTAAACCCCCCAAAAAAGGGACAGCAGAGCTGGGCATTGGGTCATTGTGCTGATGGCAGAGAGGCTCAAGGAGGATGAAGCATGCTGTGACTCCCAGCATTGCCTCGGGGGTATTGAGGTCACAGGGGTCAGGGTTAATTTGCAGCCTCCTGTGGGTAAAGATCTAATAAACAGCCTGTGGAGGTCAGGTATGTCACCACCAGTGACTTCTCCTGTGACCTTCCTCTCTCTCTGATCACTTTGTCTCTCTCCTGTCAGGTGATGCGTTGCCCCAGGATGCATTGTGGATATTGGTTAACATATAAAGTGTGCTTTGAAGATGAAAAATATCTTGGAGATGCTTAAAGCTCTTGACAAGCATGTGTGTTCCTTTTGCAGGGATCCAGCAGAAGGCAAAGTGCCTGAATGCTTTGTCACAGGCAAAATCTGCTGCATGTGCAGCTCCGAGAGGCAGGGCTGGGAGCTTCCCAAGGCTTCACATGGCCTTGGAATGATTCCTGGGTGCTCAAGCTTCTTGCTTGAGGGGTGTCACAGCACAGCAATGCCTGGGGCTGTTCCCATCATGGGCTGGAGCAGAGCAGCAGAGCTGTGCCTGCACCCATCCCTGCATTATCTGCTCCAAATCCACATCCCAGCAAGCACAAAGCCAAGTTTCGTGTGTCTTTCCAGCTTTGGCAGTGTCCCTGGGGTGGATGTGGGTGATGGTGTGGATATTCACTGTGAAACATTCAGGAAGAGTTTTATGGCTCTGGATTTGCTGTTGTCTAGTGTAGGGTCGGATTCACACCCAGCTCCAGGCTACTCATAAAGCTTCTCCTAGTTGCTAGTTTGCATAAAACTGGTGGCTGGTATCTTTGATGCCCCGTGACTGGTTGGTTCTGTGAAGGATGCTGATGGAACCCAACCCTGGTTCAGGGGTTCCGTGTGCTGGAAAAGTCTCTCCTCCAGCCCGAGCTTCCAAAGAAAGGCTCAGCAGTCTCTGTTGTTTGGTCTCAAGGCAGTTTATTGCAAGTTATCAAAAAGATTTTCTCCTTGGGCTGCTGTGGTTTGCTCACAGCTCAGGCAGAGGCACACACACACCCTGACATCCTCTCTGACCCCGACTGCTTCTTCTCTCCCCACCAGGGCTGCTGCTGTCTTTTATATGGTACATTACGTGTGACATGGTTACAGTTTTTCCCCAATACCTATTACCTATATTAAATGGTATTTTTCTATCTTTTATATGGTACATTACGTGTTACATGGTTACAGTTTTTCCCCAGTGCCTATTACCTATATTAAATGGTGTTTTCTACTCTAAACCAATCTGTGAGTGCCAACATCACCAAGAACATGGAGGTGAGGAAGAAAAGAGAGGGAGGACAGGACAGGCCCAGATCCCTCCATCTTAAAACTTCTGACCCCCATGTACAAAACCAAAACCCCCCTGTACAGCACTCAAAAATTCTTCCCTCTACTTTGTGACTACTTCTACTCTAATATCTAAACTTTTGTGACTTCTTGTTCTTCCTGCAAGGTTGGTAAATCATTCCACGGTTCAAACCCAAAATCACAGCTGTTTCCAGCTGCCTGCCAGGGTCTCAAATGCTTCTGACCTGGGCCTGGAACCTCCAAAAATGTCTGAGGGACATTTTGAGTTCCAACAAAGGATGCCAGAGTTATGCAGCAGATGTATTGTACAGCATAATCACAAACCCCTTGTTTCCTTTGGCTCGGTGTCACTAACCAGGGATGTTGCCAGAGCAGCTCTCTGTGGCTTGCCCTGCCCGTGCCTGTGCTCTGCCAGCTCCCTGGCAGCCCTAACGGTGCCTTTTCTCTCCAAGGGAAGAAGCGATGCTGTCCACCTACTTCGAAACCATCAATGACTTGCTCTCCTCCTTCGGGCCCGTCCGCGACTGCTCCCGCAACAACGGCGGCTGCACCCGCAACTTCAAGTGTGTGTCGGACCGCAAGGTGGACTCCACGGGCTGTGTGGTAGGTGCTGGGGCTCTGGGATGGGTACTGGGACTGTGGGGTGCATACTGGGGCTGTGGGGTGGGCACTGGGACTGTGTTGTAGGTACAGGGGCTGTGGGATGAGTGCTGGGGCTGAATAGTAGGTACTGGGGCTGTGGGATAGGAGCAGGGTCTGGGGGTACATACAGGGGCTGTGGGGTGGGTACTGGAGCTGTGGGCTACGTACTGGAGCTGTGTAGTAGTTACTGGGGCTGTGGGGTGGGTACTGAGGCTGTAGGGTAGGTGCTGAAGCTGTGGGGTAATTGCTGGGGCTGTGGGGTGAGTATTGAGGCTGTAGGGTAGGTGCTGGGGCTCTGGGGTGCACCCTGAGGCTGTGTGGTGGGTACTAAGGCTGTAGAGTAGGTGCTGGGGCTGTGGGGTACATACTGGGGTTGTGGGGTTGGTACTGGAGCTATAGGGTAAGTGCTGGGGCTGTGGGGTAGAAGCTAGGGCTCTGGGGTAGGTACTAAGGCTGTGGGGTAGGTACTGGAGCTGTGGGGTGAGTGCTGGGGCTGTGTAGTAGGTACTGGGACTGTAGGGTGGGTACTAGGGCTGTGGGATATCTACTGGGAGGTAGGGTGGGTACTGGGGCTGTAGGGTGGGTACTGGGGTTATGGGATACATACTGGGACTGTGGGGTGGGTACTAGGGCTGTGGGGTGGGTACTGGGGCTGTAGGGTAGGTGTTGGGGCTCTGGGGTACATACTGGGGCCGTGAGGTACGTAGTGATGCTGTGGGGTTGTTTCTGGAACTGTAGGGTCCTCAGGGCTGTCGTCTGGTTTGGGGACAAGCCAGAGGGAGATGTGACCTGCTCGTGCTTCCCGTGGCTGAGGGGATGTGTGTGCTGGAGGTGGGCTTCCCCCAGTCCTGGGGCCTTCATGGCAAATCACAAATCCTTTAAAGACTGCAGGGAAGCAGCCCAGGTGCTCAGATGAGAAGAAAAAAAAAAAAAAAAAAAAAAAAAAAAAGCTTGTTTCTGGTGGTCATTTTCCTGCTTGTCAAGAAGCAGGGGTGAAAGCAGTCTTGCTTTTTCTCCTGCTTTGTGCTTCCCAGTGCAGAAGAAAGATGAAGCATCCCCCCAGCATATCCACCTCTGGGCATCTCTGACACCCCTAGAGTCTTGATTTGTTTCTGAACGTGCTGATGTCTTACCAAACAATCCACTGAGTCCCAGGTTTTGCAGAGTCCAGAAGATCTTCTCGACCCTAGACCCATTAGTTTTGGGCAGAGGCTCTGAATCACAGAATCCTAGAAGGGTTTGAATTGGAAAGGACCTTAAAGGTCATCATGTCCTAAGCCCCATGCCATGGGCAGGACACCTTCAGGACACTGACCAGGCTGCCCAGAGCTGTGAGCAGCTCCAGGGAGGTGTTCCAGCCATCGATGCCCAAAGGGGTTTTGCTGATTCCAGCTGGGAGCAGCAGAGCTCAGCACCTCGCCCAGCTCTAACCCATCTCACCTTGACATCAAAGTCATCCTTTCCCTGCCTGAGCAGCCTCTGTGAATCCAGGATGAGGTGCAGAGACACAGGACAGAGCCTTGGGAAGTGGGGCAAACCTGGAGCATCCCTTCGTGTCTGTTGGCAGCCAGGAAGCCGTGGTGACCCCTGAGGTGGTCCAGAGCTGTCACCCCCTCCAGCAGCTCCTCAAGCACTCATCCACTGCTCCTAAACCCCCAAAACCCCTCACATCCCTGCAGGCAGGGCCTCCTCACCACATCCCTCCCGTCTCAGCAGAGACAGGAGGTAAGTGTCTCTTTATTTATTGAAGATGTTTGTACACGGCAGCTGGGAAAGGTCAGGCTGGAGCCGTGCTGTCCCGGGGGGGAGGCGTTTTCATTATCCCCTTCTCAGGTTGCTTGTTAAGGCCATTTAGCATGACAGTCTGATGTGTCACCAGCAGCCTGGTGCCATCTCTCCCTTGACACTCTGCTCCCCTTCCTCCTTTCTTTTCCCATTGCCAATTTTTTTCTTTCCCCCCCTTTTCCAGGGAACAACTGCATTTCTAGTCTTTTGGGGTGTTTTCCCCCATTTTTAGGGTGTTATTTTGCTCTGAATGCCAACGTCCTTGTCCAGGCACTGTCAGAAGCAATCAGGGCTCTGATCACCTCACGCCTCTGGGAGGTGGTGCCTCTTTTTAAAGTCGGGATATATTAGGATAGAAATTGTCAATAAATTACAGACCTAGTGCTGGCATGTGGAGAGGCAGGAAAGGAAAACCGTGTCACCTGGGGAAAATAGAGCCCAGCTTCTGCAATGCCTAACTGAGGCAGCATGTAAAGAGAATGGAATGTGTATGGGGAGGGGACAAGGGAGGAGCAGCAGGAGCATTCCCCTGGAGGGCATCCCCTCCTGAAAGCTGTGGGTGAGAGGTGACACTTGGGGACCACAGGAACCCCCATGCTACACATCACACCGGGCTCCTGGGGCCGTGCATCCCATGGGGACAGGAGATAGTCTCTCCCCACTGTGCTCTTCACCCCTTTTTCTCCCCACTGCAGGAGCATGAGGCTGCTCTGTCCCTCTCCACAGCTCCCAGTCTTGGGGTGAAGCTCCCCAATCACAGCCTGAGGACAGCAGAGCTGAGCAGCCCAGGGGGAGTGTGGGGACAGGCACTGCATCCCACTGCATCCCACTGCATCCCACTGCATCCCACTACATCCCTTTTCTCCCTGCTGCCCTTTGGGCTGGCACCAGCCCATGCTGCCTCCAGCTCTCCCAACCCTGTACAATGTTTTATTCTCATCACCTGCTGTCGGTCCCTGGCAAAGGAGGGCTGTGAGGAGAGGTGTGGAAGGAACTGTTCCCATGTTTCTGACCGTGCTCCACGGCCTCTGTGCAGGGAGAAGCCTAATGGGTGGGCTGGCAGCACTGCCCCCAGCCCTGGGTGGTGCTCATGGTCCAGAGTGGGATCAGAGGGGCTGGGAGTGGAGTCTCAGAGCTCACACAGGCTCGGTTTGAGACATTCTGGTATTTTCTTTGCCCATGCCTGTGCTGCCCCTCCTCATCTGGGGTCATGTGCTGTGAATTTTCAGGGATGTCACTTAGTTTTGAAGCTGAACTGCTGTGAACTCAATTTGCCAATTTGGTAAGTGCTATGGGCAATATCGGGATGTAATTTAATTAAGCTATCCCCTTTTTATAGAGTTCAGGGAGCATTTGCCTACTAATTTTAGCACTAGGTTTGCTCCAGCTTTACTCTGGACACAGATTCACAAATCATGACATGTTGTTAATCTCTACCAGTCAACAGTTTATTAATTTGCTGAGGACCACAGAAGTATATAATCAGTGGTTCATCAATCAAGGCTAAATCCAACAAATGTTCCAGGCAGGTACTGAGCGTAAAATATACATGCAGCCTTGTAAGCAATTAATACAAGCACAGAGCTGGAGCTGAGTGCCTCAACCAGGGAGCAGCACAAATCTCAAAGATTTCTTATTCCTTTTATGTATAATCATCATCTGTTACCAGTTCTTCATGCCCTTAATACGGCTTCCAGTAATTCTGCGAGGACTGGGATGCATTTATCTCTGGGTTTTTAGTGGCGTGGGCTCTGCCATCACCTAATTGTTTGGCCTTAAAAGGTCTTGGTTAAAAAGTCGAGGGCGGATTGCTCGTGCTGGAGCCTGGCTGAGTCTCCTTGGGCTGATGATGGGGAGGAGAGAGGGCATCGCTTTACTCAGTTAAAATCCTCCTTTTTAGGCATCACCTGAAGACTCTAAAGCCTCTCCAGCAGGATTCCCCACCTGCCATCCTCCAGTTCCCATAGGATCCTTTTTCCCCCCCATCCCATGGTTTTCTGTTAGTTTTGTGTGTACCCAGTAGATGGCATGAGTGCATAAAGGGTTTCTGCAGTTCTTTTCTTATCGGAGGCCTTTTTTTTATTCAGGTACTTTTAAGAATTATCAGCTGCAACCTTGCCAAAGACCTTGGCATCACTATCTGGGGCCTTGTGCTTGAACCCTAACGTAACTAAACAGCCCCCAAGCTCTAGAAAACCTGATTCCATACTGCTTTTTCTAGCTGCACTCTAGAACTGCTTATGGATCTGGTCAAACTGTGGGAATTTCCCAAGAAAACAAAACCCCAGTGAATCTCTTGGAATCCAGTGACTCTGTTGAGTCCCGTGTGTGTTTTGTGCCATCTTGCAGGGATCACAGCAAACCTGGAGAAAGTGTGCTGGAGGAATAATTCAGACTTTATCCTATAAATGAAATATTACTGATCTTTTCTGCTGGCACTGTGGTAGCTGCACAGCCTGGAGGGAGGATGTTGAAGGAGGGAAAATGCTTAACCCTCATGTGTTGGTGATTCATAATTTGAGATGAAAACCTGTGAATTGGCCCCGAGAGACTGAAGGAAACACCTGCATCATGGCTTAAATTCAGGTTTCCCCAGCTGTCTCTTAGATTGGCTTCGCTCCCTGGTGCCAGACCTCTCACCCACCTGAGGAGAAGGGGGGGTTGCTTCCATGTACTGCCCGGTGACCAGGTGGGTTTTGAGCCTAGGAAGGCAGGATTACAGCCTTATTGAAAATAAGAGGAGTGAAGTTTTTTTTTTTTGTTTTTTTTTTTGGTTTTTTTGTTTTTGTTTTTGTTTTTGTTTTTTTGGTTTGGTTTGGTTTTTTTTTCCCAAAGCAATGGAAGCTTTGGTCTTAGCACATGAGCTGGGCAAGAAGATGCTCTGTTCTCTTCCAGTGCGTTTTGGCATCCTCAGCATCACTGTGGGAGGAGGCAGCAGCAGGTCCAGGTGTCTGAGCCCTATGGTGCCTCCCGGGATGGGGTCTCCTCACTGTGAGGACCACCTGGAGAAGCAGAAGGGCATGAGCTGCCTTGCTGGGGGTGAGGAAGGCAGCTCGGGTTCCTGGGCCAGGAATTACCAGAATTAGTCCCGTGTTTGTTTAAGGTGTGAGAGCCTGACTGCAGCAGGGGGGTAGGTGCTGTGGGCTGAGGGTTCTGTAGCATCTGTGTGCCTGCAGATTGGTGAGTTAGTTCCTTAAGTCCCCTTAGAGGAGCCAAGGATGTGGATGTGGAAGGGCTAAAGCAGGGCTGTGCTCCAGGAGCCATCCCACCTTGGGAGAAGTGTTGGCAAGAGCTGGCAGAGCCTTGCCCAGCCTGGGCACTGTGTTCTGCTGTTCTGCACAGACATTAAACCCTGCTCATCCTCACAGGCTCAGGTGCCTCTGGCAGAGATTTATTTCTAGTCTGAGCACAAAAACAGTGCTGTTAGCCTACATGAACGACCTGAGCTGCTCCTCCCTGCCATGGTGGGGTCAGCCCATCACAAAGCAGGGAATTTGGCTCAGCAGGATGCAGGAGGGACAAAATCTACCAGAGGATCACTCAAGGAAGCTGTGGCTTGTGGTGACACTGGTGTGGTGATGGTCCCAGCCTCTTTAGACACAGCAGGAGGAGATATTTGGCATGGTCCACACAGCATATAAGCCTTAGCACAGCTGGTTTTGGGTTAATCCTTCCCTTGCTCTCTCCCACCTCAGAATGAGGGGCTGTTCCTCACTGCTGCAGAGTGTGGCAGAGAAATGGCTTAATTTAGGAGTGTAACCATTTTGGGGAGAAATGGGATTAGAAATGATGGAGCAGAGCAGTGGCTACTGCCTTTGTCTCCTCCTTCCAGCACAAGTGCCATGGTTTTGCTTGGGAGACATTTAGGGAAGCTACTCAGAGCTGGCTTAGGGACCATGGAGAGATGCTTTGAAATTATGTGGGTGATGCTAAGAACTTTTTTCCTGGGGGGAGATGGGATGATTGGGAGTTTCAGTCCAAACCAAAATGCTGTGCAGAAATGCCTTACATACATGAAAATTCCAAAATACTTTGGTTCAAAACATTTCCCTTCTATAAAGGAGAAGGAAATGTTTAAATGCACCATTATCATCTGGAGCTTTGTTTTATATTGCCTTATCCCAGTGTACAGCCTGAAATAAAAACAAAATTAGGTGATGGAAACCAAAACATTTCAACCTTGTCAAAATTAAATGCTCTCCTAATTTCCCAATGAGTTTTGAGATGTAATTGATGGAATCCCACAAAGCACTTAAGCTTCATCAAATCTGCATTTTTCTGACAGACAATTGTTCATTGAAAAATAAAAACTTACCCATCCCTGCCTTGAGAGGCACCTAGCTAATTCTGGGAGAGATGCACACACCAGGGTGGGGGGAGATGAGGAAACCAGCCTCTCCTAATCCTTTTGAAGTCTCGCTGGCTCCCTGGAGCAGAGCTGACTCCTTTTGTACACTGTGGTTGGAAGCAGAAGCCCCCTGAGCTCATCAGCAAGGCCCCCTCCAAGGAACCTGTGGTTTTGGATTTTATCTCATTAATCCAGGTAAATACCTGTGCTGAAAATGGGATTTGAGGAGGGAAGAGGTGGAGGCTGTTGGGGTCAGGGCTGGTGGTGGGTGGGAGCAAACCTCCTGCCTGTGCTTTCAGAGGGGGTTTGCATCTCGTGGGCAAGGTTTAAAGCAAGGGGAATAGCTCGAGAAGCACCAAGGTGAGCTGGAAGTCTCTGCCTGCACAGGGAAGGAGTGGTTTGGATGCTAAAAGCCCTGTTTTCTCCTCTAGTGGCTTCTTCAGCAGCGCTCCTTGAGGGCTTGGCCAGTGCCCCTCTGCTCCTCAGCAGCCTGGGATGCTTCGTGTGCTGTGGTCACAGCTGGCTTGGGGCTTTGGGGTTGCTTTGGGATGGAGGATTTGTGCTGTAGTAGTTTTGTGGCTGGGCTGCACCCTGATGGGTGAGTCGGGTGGGGCAGGGGCTGGATTTCTGTTTCTCTGAAGGTTTTTGGGGGTGCCAGCTTCTGTTGTGCCTGAGAATGCCCTGACAGGCAGGAGATGCCAGCACACCCCAAAATAGGCTCTTGGTGACTTCTGGAAGGGAAGCAGATTTCCTTGCTCCAGGAACATTTCTTCCTGTGGGCAAGGCATCCCACCAGCTGCTTGAAACAAATCCCTCCCTCTTGGAGCTGGCATGCACACAGACACAGAGAGACCTGCCTGGGAAGTTCACTTGGTGGTGGCCAGAGGTGAGGAGATGCTGCCTCACCTCCCCCATGGATCTCCCACCCCACTTTCACAGAGGGACCAGGCTGGGAAGCACAAGCAGCATGCTCTTGGGAGCCTGCAAGACAGATGGATTTGATTTTCTGAGGCTAAAATAATGATTGATGATCTTTAAAGGGAAAAGGAAGCAGGGGAAAAGGAGGGAGGGGGAGAAAGAGTGGGAAGATAATGACTGTTATTTCAGAAAATGGTTGTAATGCTCTCCTCTGGGAAGGATTTTCCCTCCTCAGCAGGGTGTCAGGAAGGGCTCTGCCACAGCTGGGGTTTGTGGGGACAGCCCTGCCCTGAGGGGGCTCTTGGAGAGCCTTTTAGCAGCCAACATTTTGTCCCTGTTTTATCAAAATATTGGTAGTGGAGGGATAAATCTCAGACACAGAGACTGAGCTGTATACAGCCAGGCTCTGTCCTGCTGCTGCTGAGGAGCTTTGCTCATCAGGGGCCTTCTGACTCAAGAAAACAAGGCAGAATAAGCTAAAATTGTCCATATATATATATATATATATATGGACACAGAGAGGTTTAGTGCATTTGTATCATTTCTGAGCTCCAACAAGCAAATAAACACATGCCAGTGCACAGACAGCAGCTCATTAAAATGCTGGCACTTGCTTGCACCTTAGCAGTGTCTTGGATTAATGTTTTTGTCTCCTGCTGAGGAGGTTCCTGGGTGAGGACTCGGCACAAAGGGGGGTCATTAGGGCCTTTGGAAATGGTCCTTGGTGCTCTGTGGCACTGAGCCACCAGCTGGCTGTGCTGCCTGGGGCCAGCAGTGCTAGGGATGCAGCCTGGGGTCCTGGGTCTCACTTCTGGAGGCATCCAGGCATGAGAATGGTGCCTGGAGCAGCACTGGGAGTGGGGTTTGGTGGCAGCTTCCCTCTGTGGATTCAAACTCGTCTGTACCCAGAGCATCACCTCCAGCACCTGACGCTGAAGGCTCTGACTAGAAGCCTGCTGTTGTTGGGAAAACAGAGTGGAATAACAAAAAGGGGCAGTTTACTCTCTACAGAAGCACTTAATAAAGTATTCTGGTTTTTTAAACTTAATACTGGAGGAGAGGAGCTGAGCTGAGCAGCTCTGGCAGGCAGCTCGGATGGAGGAGAGCGGATGTGCTCCCACCTGGGGATCCGTGTCAGTAATGATTTGCCTTCCAGTGACCCCTCACCCATCTTGTGCTAACGAGCTTTGCAAACGAGAAAGTGAGCAAAGGCTCCTTTTTCACTTTACATGAGCAGGGACTTGTCCGGGTGTTTATTTTCCTAAGGCACAATCTCACACAGGTTTTGGTGTGTGCTTGTGTTCCTTCCTCCAAAGATGATCCTCCTCCCATTGTGTTTGCCCTGGGGGTGCTGCTGGGCAGAGGAGCTGTGCCCAGTGCTGGTGGCAGGAGGCCACACACTGTGCTGGGGTGGCAGCAGTGGGCACAGGTATCCCATTTTGTTCCAAACCACAGCTCCTGTGTATCAGTGAGGCTGGATCTGGTGTGTTCCCAGGGGTGGCTGTGAGCATGTGGCAGCAGGCTCTGCCAAATTTGCCACTCCGTGTCACTTTGGAGATGTCATTTAAAAGAGGAAAAAAGCCTGTTTTGCAAAACAACAGATAAAAATAGCACTTCCTATTCAGCACATCCATTCCCCGTGAGTACTCAAAATTCATGTGCTGACTGCAATCACAGGAATAAGGACCTGTGTGCTCTGGGATGGGAGGGGATGGGCTGGTGTCCAGCTGTGCCATCAGCCAAACCACACGGAGCTGCTGGTGGCTTCTTCTCCTCAGACCCCTTGGCAGCAGCAGGGTCTGAGGGCTGGAGCTGAGGGTCATGTTTAGCCTTCAGGACCTGTATTATCAGTGATAACACAGAACAAGAAAAGGAAGTTTTCTTTTCCAATGCCAAGAGCAATTTTCAGGGTTGTCTGTCAGCACAGAGAAATCAGTTCGCTTCTGCATAGATGGAGTGGATTTGCAAGACCGTGGAATTATATTTGTATGGTAACAGTTTCTCCTTGGATTTTGAGCAGACCATGAGCTGGAGTCTCCCTCTAGGTCTCCTTTTCCTCTCCATAGCATGGATTAAGCACCTTTTCCCAAGCTCTGAGCTATATTTCCTGGTCAGCTCCATGGATAAAGGATGGGCTGGGAATTGGAAGTGAACGCATGCAATATGAGTCTAACGTGGTAAACCACAAACAGCTTTTTCTTTTGAATCTCTGGGTAGCAGTGTGTGGGATCCCTTTGCTTCCTGGCTCAATAAATCCATGTGTGGATGAGGGGTGTGCAGAGGTGTTTGCCCAGGACCTGCTGGGGCACCAGCTTTCCTCCCACCAGGGTGGGACGTGCCACCTGTGCTCGCCCAGACAGAGTTATTGACCGAGTTGCTTATTGATTTTGTAATCATTTTCCAACAGAGCCCCCCGTCCTGTGTCACTGCCAAGGCAGATTGCAAATTGAACTGCACCTGAATTGATGGGGCATTGATTAAAACTCACCGTAATTATTGGTTCTCTGCTGCCCAAGCCAGGCAAATCAATGTCAGCAACAGCAGATCTGTTCCTTTATAAAAGCACAGTGTACACAGGGTGACTGCTGGCTTTCCAAGCTCATCCAGAAGCCCAAGCTGATCCATCAGGGAGTTGGGATTAGCACAAAGTGGCTTTTTACATGGCCATTTCTGACTCCTGTGGGCAAGAACATAGCTGCACTCAAATGGACTTCAGTTTTCCCCCAGTCTGATCTACCACTGGGGCATCCCGATGGGAAATCCTCTGCTCCAGGGGCAGGGAGGTGTGTTACCAAGATTTATAAGCCCAGAGAAGCTGTAGCTGCCCCAGGCAGTATCCAAGGCCAGGTTGGAGAGGGCTTGGAGCAACCTGGGATAGTGGGAGGCATCCCTGCCCATGGCAGGGGAGTTGAGCTGATTTTTAAGGTCCTCTCCCACTCAAACTATTCTGTGATTTATTGTGTTCAGTAAGTGCTTCATCCAATGCAAAACCCTTCATGGAGAGGCTGGTGTTGCCTGGCCAGTACTAATTGCCAAGTTTGCTGATTCCCCTGGCTCTCCTGGGCAGGGCCACGTGCCGAGGTTTCGCGTTGGCTCCCAAAGCTTTGTGTCCCTGGAGAGCTCCGTGCTGCAGCACAGCAGCTGGCTGGAGAGGCAGCTCTGCTCTGAGCAGGGATGGATGTGGAGAGACAGGAGCGCTTTCTTTTGCAAATGCTGTGCTGAGCTATTTGCCTGCTGTAATTAATGACTATTAGGATGCATAATTATGAACTGAAAGGAAACGCGTTTCCTGGTGGTTAAGAGCCCAAACTGGAGGAATATCCCAAGGGTGGCCTCAAGCAGAGTAGGACGAAGGGAGGGAGGGCTTTGCTGACCCACTAACCCAGTCACAGGGAAAGAACCATCTTCTTCCTCTGTGGGCTGGAGAAGGTGCTGAGCTCAGCACGTGGATCCGTGCCAAGGCAAGAATTCCAAGTGACCTGACCGAAAAGCCGTGGCTGATCTTCTGGCTGTGGTCCTGCAGCTCCTGCTGCCTTACAGTCCCATCCAGTTGCCTTCAGCACCCTGGAAGATCCCTCAGGATCTCTGCTCTCCCCTGTCCCCGTGGGTGTGGGGAGGGCAGCAGAGGGGCGGCTGCAGAGCCGTGAAGCAGAGATGCTGTTTGCAGCCAGACCTCCCCGTGTCCTCCAGGGAGATCTCTCTGCCAGTTTGCACAGCTCTGCTCTTACAGCAGACAAGGAGGAGATAAGAGCTGTATCTGCAGATGCACAAACGCTCTCATCCTGCTGCTGCTTCCCAGGCAGCTCTGGGCACAGATTGCTCTCGGTGTCCTCTCCTCCATCATTGTTCTGTGTATGCATCTGGGAAGCTCCTGCTCCCAAATCTGCTGCTGCTTCCTGCTGCTAATTCCAGAGCTGTGTCTTTGGGACTGTGCCTGCTCTGCAAGGATGGACAGCATCCTATTCCAGAGCCCTTTGCTGCCAGGATCCTTTGGGTGGAAAAGCCTTGTTCCTTCCCTTCTCGCCTCACCCAGTGTCCACAGGGATGGTGATGAGGTGTGTAAGCTTCAGAGCTGAGGGCACAGGAGGCTGTGAGGGATCTGAGGGACAACTGGCACAGAGATCAGCACATCCCAGTTGCTGCAGATGGGGCAGAAGCAGTTTGGATGCTGCTGCTGTAGGAAGTGGCACAGGGTTTCTGGGAAGTGGAGAGAAAGATGGGGATGAATTTTATAATAGG
This sequence comes from Lonchura striata, assembly GCF_050655825.1. Lineage (NCBI taxonomy): Eukaryota > Metazoa > Chordata > Aves > Passeriformes > Estrildidae > Lonchura > Lonchura striata. Next base: position 4,468,830 of record NC_140719.1, on the reverse strand, counting down.
GTAGGACATCTAAACCTCCCTTCCTTAAACTGAAGGAAGGGAGATTTTGATCAGATGTTAGGATGAAATTCTTCCCTGTGAGGGAAGTGAGCCCAGAGCAGCTGTGGCTGCCCCTGGATCCCTGGCAGTGCCCAGGGCCAGGCTGGACAGGGCTGGGAGCAGCCTGGGACAGTGGGAGGGGTCCCTGCCATGGCAGTAGGGTTGGAACTGAATGGTCTTTAGAGCTCTCTTCCAACCCAAACATTCTAGGATTCTGTGATGGCTCAGAGGGAGCCAGGAGCCCCTAAAGCCCCTTTCTGCTCTCCCTGTTTGCTTCCTAAGTAGCCAAGGGTGAGTGAGGCTCGGCAGCCCATCTCCCATCAGGACCCTGCTGATGTCAGTGAACGCAAGGTCCAGGGTCGCCTGAACTTTTATTAATATGTACAGCATTTTGCTCACATGGAAAATTGATTTTCTTTTTGAAGCACGAACTGTAGTGGTTTTATAACCTTTCTTCTGCTTGACAAAGGCCATTTATAAACTGCCTTCATGACTACCTGTGCCATCTCCAGTCTAACTCATCTTCAAGAAATTCCATAATGCATTTTTAATTGTGAGCTGCTCCCAGACCAGATTTATTTATTTTTTCAAGGACTGGCCTTTTTGTTTTTGTTTGTGTGCATGTCTGTTTGGTGAAAAGGGATAAATAACCAAAGTGGAAGTGTGCTTTAATCTGGGTGACAATTTATTGACAGCATTTGCCATCTGCTGGCTTTTATCTTTTGGGGCAAGGATAACAAGCTGGGGAAGAACTGGAATTAAAAATTAGAGCCATGATTCCCTCAGCTGTGGAAAACTTATGAGCGTGGGCTGCCATCCTGGCTGCCCCCAGTCCTGCTTCTGCCACGAGCTGGTCCTGCCCACAGCAGGCATCGAGATCCTTTTGGGCATGATGCCAAGGCCATGCTTGCTGACCTGCCTGGCACGGGTTGAGATGGATTTCTAGGTCATTCCGAAGCCCTGAGATGGTTCTCTGTGTCAGTCCCAGGTGTTGAGGTGTTTATTTTTGGGTTGCACGGGATTTTTTTGCATTTTGGAGGAACAGAGAGCAAACACAGAGTGTTGTGAAGTTTTACCCCACACTGGCTTGAGGCTTTATTGCCGTGTAGTTTTGCTACCCCAAGGATTTCACCCTCTTCCAGAGGGAGGATGAGGGGGGAGGCATTGGCAGCAGACCAAATTTGTGCCCCACAACCCTTACCCCTTTCCCAAGGGCCGTGCGAGGTGATGCAGGGCTGCCCCATCCATCTCCCAGGACAAACTCATCTCCTTCAGCTGGAAAAGGAGTTCAGCAGTGCTGGTTCTGAGGGGCCAGGGGCTGCAGGGTGGGGGAGGACCCCCAGGTGACCTTTCCCGTGTCCTGTCTCACTGCAGTGCCCCGAGGAGCTGCGGCCCATGAAGGATGGCACCGGCTGCTACGATTACTCCAAAGGGATCGACTGTTCCGACGGCTTCAACGGCGGCTGCGAGCAGCTGTGCCTCCAGCAGACCCTTCCCCTGCCCCACGACCCCTCCTCCAGCACCATCTTCATGTTCTGTGGGTGAGTCCCCTCTGCTCAGCTCTGGGAGTTGAGACAGCCACATACTGTCGGAATCTGTGGTATTGATGATCCCGAGATTGTAGAAAGTTTTTGGTTTTTTGCCCCATTGCCAAAGCAGAAGCCATAATTGGTCTGTGCTGGTTCCAAGGTTGTTTATTCTGTTTATCTCTCACATGTTCTGCTGCCCTGCCCAGCTCTGTCCTGCAGGGCAGCGTGTGGGGCTCTGCCCTCAGTGGGATGTGACAAACATTAAATACCAGAAACTCCCTGGGCTGGATTTACAAGAACGTGCCAAGATCTGTCACCTACGTTGGACAGTGTGTCCCCAGCCTGAACCAACAGAAAAATGCCAACACCACAGTGAGACATGGAGGGCATGAAGAAGGAGAAAAAGGACAAGGCACACCCAATTTCCTCCATCTTGTCCCCTTTGGACCCCTCATCTAGAATCCTAAAATTTTACTTTTGCACCCGTGTGACACTTAATTATTACTGATATCAAACACTCAGAGCTTGTAATTGATCCTGTAAGGTGGAAAACTCTTTTCCATGGGCAGAGATCACAGACAGTGTCTCTGGGGGCTCTGTCCAGGGGGGTTCCTGACCCCTGCCAGGGTCCCAGACCTTCCAGGGCAGCCACAGGGAAGGTCTGGATTCTTACACAATACAAAGAAGCAGAAGGCTTCAAACTGTTTTTATTCTAGCATGCATGCTTTTTATACATTCTTACAAACTCATAACTTACACTTTACTCATTGGTCAGGAAATGCGAAGTGCTCATTGGAACAGGCAGTGGCAGGTTTCTCTTATTTCTTCTTCTTTCTTTCTTGGTTTCTATGTCAATGACCTTGGTAGAAAATTCTGCCATGGAGCCTCTTATCACACTTCTCTCTGGCTCACAGGAGTCACTGTAAAACCTCTTCCACAGTCAGTCCCCTCCAAGGCTTCTCAACGAGTAACCTCTTCCTATAATTATTGTTTTGTTACTATACATCAAGCTGCAGGTTATCTGTGCTTGATGACAGCCAATGTTCTTTATCCAAGGAACAGCAGTATACATATCTGCATGTTCAAATAACACTTGCTGATCTTCTACTGGCATGACTTGCTCTGTCATAGCCTTGGCCATTGGAGTTCTCTTGGGAATTACCAATGGTGGGTGCAAAGCCTGAGCTAAAACAGTTCTTCATTACAATTTGCTAAAACAAGGGATGGATAAATTATAAGCCTCAAAATACTGCTTCTGTCTTTACCTATAATCAAAAATTCTTGTCTTTCCCACGATGTTCCAGTAATTCCTGTGGGAATTACCACATGATTTTCATGCGCCTCATCTCCATCCCTGCTACCTCCTGTGCCACCCATCCCAACCCAGCCTGGAGCTGGGTGTCCAAGAAAAAGGCTGTTGATGGAGCTGACTTCCAGCAGGGAATAGAGGCACCTGGTGTTCCTGAGGGAAGTGTGAGGAGCAGTGTGAGCAGATGCACCTTCCTTCTCTCCCCCACTGTGTGACAGTACAGTGTGATCTGTGACTCACTGTGGAGGGACCCAAAAATTGTACATTGTGTGTTGGAGGGGAAGGTGTAGGATTTGTTTAAAAAATACTACTTTTAAAATTTACTTTTTTTTTTTTTCCTCCCCTGTGCCTCCCTTAAAAATAGAGTCTCATCTCTGATTTTGGCCAGGATCTTATAATCCTACACAATTTAGCATTTTCTCTCAGGAAGATCTCCCTGGCTGCAGTGTGCTCTAAAAGGAGCTGTGATTATCTGGCTTTATGCTGCACAGCTGCAGCCATCCATCGCCTGCCCCAGCCCCACGGCTGGCTCACCCTCTCAGGCACACTCAGGAACACGTCCCAGTGTGACAGATTAGGATGAAGAAGAGGGAAAAAAGCCCTTTTGGAAAGAAAATGCCCACAAGCAAGAAGGGGAGTGAATTCCTAGCAGTAACTCCAAGGAGCATCCGTCAAGTCCCGATGCCTGCAGGTGCAACAAAGACCTCACACAGCTCTGACTGCTGCTGGTCCCTGGGAAGAGCAGCCCAGGGAGCTCTGCCTGTGCCAGTTTCTCCTTTATTTATCCCATTTTTGCTGCTTTGTTTCTTTTTTTTTTTTTTCCACCCCACTACCTTCTTTATTATTGTTTAGCAGCGCAGAGTGACCAAGTCACCAAAACAGAGCACGTTGTCTGCTCTGTGCCTGAAGAAGGGGTTAGAAATTCATGTGGGCACCAGCATCCTTTGTCTGGGGAGGGTCTAGAAAGTCTTGGGACATTCCATGGTCTCCACCCACACAAATCTGCATTTCAGCCTTGCATCCTCAAGGACAGAGACTCTTTCCTTTTTTTTTATTATTTTTTTCCCCTTCTTTTTTCATAATCCCTTTTCAAGGCTGAGCTGCACTTGGGAGCAGGCAAGGAAAAGTGTGACAGACAAGTGGGAGTTCTGCTTGCAGTAAAATGCAGTAGAGGAAAGGGAGAGGGAAGCAAGCCTGGGTAGAGGTGGGGTTGGTGTTAAGCACTGGGGCTGTGGGGAGGAAGGAGCAGGGAGGGAACAGAGGATTTCCAGTATGGTGGGAACTGACAAAAAGGCTGGTGGCAGAGGAGGAGAGGCAGAATGGCACATTTATAAAAGATTCCACCGAGGTTTCCAGTGTCTGCAGTTAAATCACATCCCTGCTGCTTGCCTCAGTTTCTCTTCCTGTCAGTTGAAGATGAACATGTGAATTTTACCCAGAATTGGCTTGAAAGTGGGATCAAAGGGCAGAGGAGCAGCCAGGGTGGAGCTGCTTCCTTGCAGAAGGGTATTTCTAGGTGGAAGAAGGGGCAGGGCTTGATTTTGCTTTGCTGTGGTGTGGGAAATGTTTGTACCCGAGCTCAGGCACACAGTGGGCTCAGCTCTACTCTCCAGAACAGCATGGAATCGTGGAATGGTTTAGGTTGGAAGGGACCTGAAAGCTCCTCTTATTCCACCCCCCTGCCTTGGGCAGGGACACCTTCGCTCAGACCTGGGTGCTCCAAGCCCCTGCCAACCTCACTGCGGGCAAGGGGCCACACTGCTACAGGAGGGAGGGGAGCCAAGCCCCCACTCACTGGTCACCCAACCCAGCCAGGGCAGGGGATTTGGGCTCTGGGACCCTTCACGTGCCCAAACAACAGCTGCGGGTGTCGGTGGTGCTTGGCTGGGCTCAGCAGGGGCTCTGGGGTGGGTTGCTCTGTGCCTGGCTCATCTCCCGTGGTGCCCCACAGGTGTGTGGAGGAGTACAAGCTGGCCCCGGATGGGAAGTCCTGCCTGATGCTGTCTGACATCTGCGAGGGCCCCAAGTGCCTCAAGTCGGAGGCCAAGTTCAATGACACCCTTTTTGGGGAGATGCTGCACGGCTACAACAACAGGAGCCAGCACGTCAACCAAGGGCAGGTGTTCCAGATGACCTTCAGGTATGTCCTGGTTCTGCTCCTAGTTTTGGGAATACCAGGCTGGTGAGCTGGGACTGAGGTCCAGTGGGACAGAGCCAGCATCTCTGAATTGCTCATGAGGGGAAGAGAGCCAGAGGATAAAAGCACCCGTGGCTTTCCTGCCTGCTCATTGTTCCCTCTGGCAGCAGCACAGGACCCCCTGGGCTGGTCTGTGTCTTGTCAGGATGAAGCACATCCAGCTGTGCTCTGTGGGCCTGTCTCAGGAGAATTGTCTCATCTCTTTCCAAACACTGATGTCTTCCATCTCCATCATATCCTGCAACAACGAGTTGTTTGCTTATGTGCAGTGTGAAAGAGCATTTCCTTTGCTGTGTTTGCAGCCCGTGCCAGCTGGATTTATTCAGTGCCCCCATCACAGCGCTGGGAGGAGCTGTGGATATAGCAGGATAAATAATGTAAATGAGCTGAAGGTAAATGCCTTCACCTTGCAGGGCTCACAGAGGAGAGCTTGCTGAATTCAGGGCTGGCAGGTGACTTATTTAGTTATTTTCCTTCAGATCTTCTGACTGCAGCTGTGTTTTTATTAGGTGTAAGCCAGGGTGGCTCTGTAAGTTCCCAAGCAGCAGCACTGATCAGAGTCAGGAGAGGATGCAGCCCACACCCCTCCCAGGCACAGCTCTGCCTGCCCAGCACCTCTTTATTTCCTCTTCAGGCACCAGCACATCATTGCTGCCTCTGATTTTAGCTGGAGCTGTGGGTCCTCATCCCTGCTGCCCACACAAAACCTTCCCTGGCTGTGGATTCAAGCTGAGCTCTGGCCTTCTGCTCTCTTGATGACAGAGGCATCACAAGCTGCGTCAGCAAAAGCTTTTGCTGGGAGTGAGAACTGACAAGACACAAAGGCAATTTTCCCAGCAGACTCCTCTTTGCTTTCTCTCCCTCACGTTAGAATTGTCAGTGGAATCATCAGAGCAGAGCCAGGGCTGCAGAGATGAAGTTTTCCATGAGCTGGTGGCTCTAAGGGATGTTTTGTTGTTTCCAAGTAGCAAATGGATCCCCTGTTCTCAGGGCTGAATTCCATCTGGAAGCACACAAGGATTCTCTGTGGGGCTGATAAGTTTATCCTGGGGCACATGGCTTCTTCAAGTCTTCCCCTCTGAGGGCACCCTGGGGATGGCAGCTTTGGGCAGTCCTGAGCTGGACCAGGAGCAGTTCCTGCCAGGTTGCCCTTGGAATAAAACACCTGTATTGTAAATGTAGGCAAACCCAATGGGAAGAAATGTTGATGTCTGACTCAGTTCAGAAGGCTGAATGATATTTTTATTATAACTATGCTAAAATACATTAATATACTATATAAAAGGAGGATACTCAAAGTACATCTACTTGCTCTAACACATCTCGTGTCCCTCTCTGAGAGCCCAGCCACAGGTGGGTTGGATTGGCCACCAGGCTCAAACAAACCTCACCAGAATCCAACCAAGCACTCACTCCAGGTAAACAATTCTCCAAACACATTCCCCATAGGAAAAACAAGGAGCAGAAATATAAATTGTTTTCTCTTTTATTTCTCTCTGTGCACCTCTATGAAAAATCCTGAGAGGGAGAGAAATGTGCTTGCCACACACCTGAGGTGTTGGGATGGCACCTTCCAGGGGCAGAAGGCTCTCCCTGGGGGGAGTGATGGGTTTTGTGGTTAAAAATGGGCTGTTAGTCCTCCTTGCCAGGGCTGGCACCACTCCTGCCCTGCTGGCTGGGCTGTGCAGCGGGGAGAAGCTTTTCCCAGAGAGGAGCTGTGCAGTGACAGCCAAATTCTTTGTACAACCTGCTGTCACACACAGGGGTTGCAGTCTCTTTAGTCCCAGAATTAGAACTGATTTCAGAATTAGAGGTTTTTTTTGTGATTGCTGAACACTGGAGAATTCTACAGATTGTTTGTTGTCTTAATGTGGCTTTTTTGTAATAGTTTTTACTAATTTTTTGAGAGCACTTAGTGGTTTTTTTTTTAGGGATTACTGGTTTACTTATATTAGGTTGTTTTCTAAGTTAATTTTAGGGTAGTGAGTGCTTTTGTGACTAATAAAAAACATACTTTTATTTTTGTTCTCTATTGAAATGAGATTTTTTTTCTTTACATTGTGATGAGTTTTCTCTAATGAAGGGATGAAAAGCTGTAGTTTTGTTTTCTGGTTTTTGTAATGACAATTATATGTTTACTTTGTAAATACAATGTAGTTCTTTTAAGCTTTGTGAGGGAGCTTAAAGGTGTTTTTAATTTTTATTTTTCAGACTAAAACACAGAAGAAGTAGCTGTGATGTTTGTGTTTGTGCCTAACATGTTTATAGTTGTAATTGTTTTGTTATTGTATGTTAAGTTAGCAGCAGTGAGGGCAGGAGAAAGGTCTGGAACTGGAGCAGCCTGCCAAGCTGCCCACGTGCTGCAGGCTGTGCCGTGCCATGAAGTGGCTCTGCAGAGCTCACAGCACATGGTGCTCCAGAAATGCTTCCAGCAGGCTGGAGGGTCAGCACAGCTGCCCTTTTCCCATCGGAGTGAGGCTCCAAAAGCAGCAGGCAGTGATGAGAAGGGCTCAGCTCCCTGCCTGCAGCATCCTCCCCCAGGGCCGGGCTGCCAGGGGTGTCTGCAGGTCACGGTGTAGAAGCACCATTACATCATCCCCTAACAAGGGAAGAGAAGGAGGTTAATGGAGAAGAAATTATTAACTAAAAGATGTAATTTGCCTCTGATTTTCATAGATATTCAAGAACCTCTCTGAGCATTAAGACACCAGCTGTTAGAGAAGCCCTTAATTTGGTGCATTTGAAACATAGCAGGAAGCTGCCTAATACTAGGGATTAAAAGCCTGTTTCTGCGAAGTAGGAGCAAGAACCTGCTATCAGAACAAGGGGCTGAGTATTTTAGAGGGATTTATGACTGCTGGGATCCTTTAGCTATGCAGATGTGACAATCTTTTGAATGGTGTCTGCTTCCCATGTCGCCACATCTTCAGTGTCTTTAATAAATAGGATATTCTCAATCTGCCAGGCATGTCAGCATGGGGCTGGGAGGGAGCCTTTGTGCTGGGAAAAGCTGCCTTGCACACCCTGGCCTGGGCAACACTTACCAGTTACTGCAGAATTTCCATCCCCTGGGGGTCAGGGAGGTCTCTCTGCCACCTAAGGGGCTGCAGCACTGATTAATTGGAGTCTCTGCCCTTCTGGTGGCTGCAGAATGGGCCAGGTTCCATGGAAGGAACCACTTTGGGTTATCTGGTCCAATTGGAGCACAGGGCACAGGATTGCATCCAGGCAGTTCTTGAATAATCCAGTGAGGGGGACTCCACACCCTCTCTGGGCAATCTGTTCAGTGCTTGGTCACTGCACAGTGAAGAAGTTTCTGCCCATTGCCTCTGTCTGGTCCTGTTGCTGGGCATCACTGAGCAGAGCCTGGTCCATCCTCTTGGCACCCTCCTGGCCGTGCTCAGCACAGCAGTGGGAGGATCAGGTGTAGCAGTGATGGCTTTATGGTATCTGCCCAGCTGGGAAGGCTGGGGATGTGCAGTGGGTACCTGCAGGATGCAGAGCACAGGTGGGTGTGGAGATGCAGCACAGCTTGGCAGCTCTGAGGCCTCGGACCAACGTGTGGTTGCAGTCAGTGCTGCTTCAGATTTTGTGTCTCCCCTTTAATAGATGTCATTTCATCCTAAGGGCTCAGGCATTCATCCAAAGACTTCAGCTGTGAGACTGAGGAGATGGCAGCACCCAAGGGATGGGTGGAGGAAGCAGATTCTGGCTGCTGAGGCCAGTGTACCCCTGGCTCCTGCTGTGTGCTCCACGTGCACCCCAGCAGTGATGGAACACCTCGTGCTGCTGCCTCGAGCCTGGCCCTGCTCACGTGGCCCTTTGTGCTGGTGCCAGGGACCCTTTTCCCCATCCATCAGTGCCAGTGCAGCTCCACAGCATCCCAGCCATCAGCAGCTGGGAGCTCTGTGGGCAGCTTCTTCTCTACTGAGGTGGTTTAATAACCACTGATGACTTGTGTGGAGCTTGGGGTGCTGTTGGACATGCCAGCATGAGGGTTCCTGCTTGGAGGAGTGCACCATGGCATTGCTGCTGCTGCTGCTGCCTCATTGCAAGGATTTAAATCAAAGCACTCCCCCAGTGATGCTTCTCCTGTGCAGTCCCTGGGGACTGAAGGGGGATCTTCCATCACTCACCAGAAGCTTCCCTTGGTTCTTCCACTGCTGAGCCAAAAGCACATTCAGAGCCATTGTCTTCTGGGCACCCCTCTCCTCTCCTTAAAAAGGGTTGTTCCTGTTGGCAAAATGCTCTGTGAAGTTAATAAGTAGATGGGATTGGAGCTGATCTATTCCAGTCACACCTCCTGGTCTAGCTGGGAGGCTCAGCAATGGATGCAGCTCACTAAAGACTAGATTAGAGTGATTTTCCCCCTGTTGCCTCACGGTGGGGCAGAGCCTGAGCCCCGTGCTGTTCCCAAATCATTGAGGAGTTCTTTTCCAAATGGGTTGTTTGTTCATTATTTATCTGGTTTTGTGTTGTCTCTTTGTCATGAGGGAATAGATATTTTTGTTTAAAAGCTGTTTGCAGTTTCAGACTGTTGCTTTTATGCCATTAATATGGAGAAATCCCAAAATACTGCCCGTGGAGCCAGCTTTATTTGCTGGATTATTGCTCCATGGCAAATGGGATGTCAGGGCAATGCATGGCAGCTGGGAGCAGCTGTCTCCCCTTACCACAGTCCTTTCCCTACCTCTGCCAAGCACCTTCCTGCAAACAGGAATCCTCCTTCCCTCTGCAGCTCAGTCCCTGGAGGATGCTGTTCCCCCGTTCCCACCCATAAAACAGGGCTGCTGCTTCTTTGCAGCCTTGGGGAACGGAAGGGAGCAGGTTGGAGGTGGTGCAGAGGTGCCAGAGGTGCTGCAGGGAGGGATGGGCACTGGCCCAGCTGCTTGGATATTCTGTGCCTCCACACAGCTCTGTTTGTGCTGTCAGATCACTGAGCTGATGTGGGCAATTCTCATAATACTGATAGGGATTTTGGCCAGTTCATTTTCAATCTGCCTCTTCTTCCCCTCCATGCTTCTCATCCCTTACTAAGCCAGCACAGTGGTAGCAGGGTGAGCTGGCAGCCCGGTGCCATCCCTGCCAGGGCTCTTTGGGAAACATCTCCACCCATCCCCTGTTCCCCTGTGCCCTCCCACCCATGGGTGCTGCCAGGGGACTCACATCACACTGGGTGTGAGAGGCTGAGGGGCTTTGCTGGTGCCCTGGCTTAGAGCTCAGCCCTGGCAGGGACATCCTGCTTCCCCCCCAGCAACACGAATGTCATGTCTGTAAGTGGTTACATTAACACCTTTCCCCCCTCTATTTTTCTCCCTCTCTTTGAAACCTCCAAGCACAGGAGTTATAATTGTGCTGTTTATTATTCCTGAGCCCAGCACCAGGCAGTGCACCAGTGCCTTGTTTACCTATTACCCTTCAGGCCAGGATAATGGATGGATCTCTTTTTCCAGTGGCTGCCTTCCATTTCATTCATCTTTTTATTGTTTGGTGCTGCAGTTCTATTACCTGCTCACAACTTTGAAGCCTCAGACACGCTAGTTGGAAGCAATGATGTCTTTCCAAGCCAGGCTAACACCTCATGCTGTGGTCCTGAGTAGCAGCTAAGGGGTTTTTAGGAGTTTAGCAGCTCTGTGAGGGTGAAATCTGCTGTGGCATGTATGGGATGTTTCAGAGCCCACAAACACACACTGTTTTTTTTTTTTCCCCAATCCAGTGTATAAATGACTAATGCAATTAGCACAGCGTCCCATCAGTTAGGTCACTGTTGCATCCCTTTCCATTTCAAAGTTCTCATCCCACCAAAAAGGATGACAGATGGTGTGGCTTTGAGCTGGTGTTGCCCAGTCTGCAGGCACGTGCTTCTGCAGGAGGTTGGGAGCATTTTTTGTTCTACAAAAGCAAAAGCAGGTGTGGTGTCAGACAATGCAGGGGTTCAGGGTGGAAGAGATGCTTTGTAACAGAGATTGTGCAAATACTGGAGGTTCTTAGAGTGGTTCTCCACCAGCTGCAGGTAGGATTTAAGAAATGGGACATCACATCCTTGGTGAACATGGACATGGCCATGGCAGCCACCTCCTGCTGCCCCATCCCAGTTCTGGGTGCACCTTGAGCTGCTCCATTTCATTCCTGTCTGTGCAGGCAGCAGCATGACCTCACAGACAGTCAGCCTCTGCTGTTTGTCACTGCCTGTGAGAGCCCCACTGCTGCCAGCACGAGCCTCAGCCCCAGGGAGAAGGAGGAAGGGGAAGAGGGATGGCCAGAGCCCAGAACCAATTGTACATCCATGACTGTGAGATTTAGATGAGGAAGAAGTTACTCAATCAGAGGGTGTGAGGCCCTGGCACAGGTGCCCAGAGCAGCTGTGGCTGCCCCTGGATCCCTGGCAGTGCCCAAGGGCAGGTTGGACGGGGCTGGGAGCAGCCTGGGACAGTGGGAGGTGTCCCTGCCATGGCAAGGGTTGGAAGGCTCTCACAGACACCAGCACAGTCCAGAGCCAAGGCAGAGATGCTGCCAGCACCCACTGCTGCTGATGGAATGTCATCCGTGGGCTTCTCCTGCCTCAGGGACCAGAACTTTCCTTTCCCTGGCAGTGGAGCTGCTGCCCCTGTGGTGAAGGATGCCAGGGAGCTGTTCCTCCCCCCAGCCCTGCTCCCCACTCACTCCCCCAGCCTGCAGATGTTTGTATTCTCCGCAGCTGATGAAAATATTCATTATCCTGTTAGCGGCTGCTGCGGCGGGGGAGTCGCGGATTTGCATTCCCACAGCTGATCCCGCAGCACACACCACGGAGCTGCCACACAGCAGCAGGGCTGTGCCAGGCAGGGCTGGGTCCCTCCTGTGTCCCTCTGCCCTGCCTGCTGCCATGCTGCCAGGCAGGGAGCAGCACCCTGGCCATGCAGGTGCAGCACGGAGGGCAGGAGGAGGATGGGAGAGGGATGTGGAGGAAGGGAGAGTGCCTTGGAGGTTGCTCTGTGGGTTGGGAGGCGGTGAGCAGCAGGGCTGGTCCATAAGCACAGGGATCTGAGTCTGGGAATGCTGCTGAGGTGTCTGTGTGTGTATGGCAGGGCTGTGACTCCTGGCTGTGGATGCTTCTCGTGGGATGGGAGGTGCAGGGTCTGGGGGAATGCTCATCCCTTGTTGGAACTCAAAATGTCCCTCAGACATTTTTGGAGGTTCCAGGCCCAGGTCAGAGGCATTTGAGACCCTGGCAGGCAGCTGGGAACAGCTGTGATTTTGGGTTTGAGCCATGGAATGAGTTACCAACCTTGCAGGAAGAACAAGAAGTCACAAAAGTTTAGATATTATAGTAGAAGTAGTCACAAAGTAGAGGGAAGAATTTTTGAGTGCTGTACAGGGGGGTTTTGGTTTTGTACATGGGAGTCAGAGGTTTTAAAATGGATTTGGGATCTGGGCCTGTCCTGTCCTCCCTCTTTCTCCTTCCTCACCTCCATGTTCTTGGTGATGTTGGCACTCACAGATTGGTTTAGAGTAGAAAAGCACCATTTAATATAGGTAATAGGTATTAGGGAAAAACTGTAACCATGTAACACGTAATGTACCATATAAAAGATAGAAAAGCACCATTTAATATAGGTAATAGGCATTGGGGAAAAACTGTAACCATGTCACACGTAATGTACCATATAAAAGACAGCAGCAGCCCTGGGTGGGAGAGAAGAAGCAGTCGGGGTCAGAGAGGATGTCAGGGTGTGTGTGTGCCTCTGCCTGAGCTCTGAGCAAACCACAGCAGCCCCAGAAGAAAATCTTTTAGATAACTTGCAATAAACTGCCTTGAGACCGAACAACAGAGACTGCTGAGCCTTTCTTTGGAAGCTCGGGTTGGAGGAGAGACTTTTCCAGCACACGGAGCCCCTGAACCAGTCTGGGGTTCTGACAACCCCTTGGGAAGGTGGGCTGGGACACAGGCTCTTCCTGCAAAGAGCTGCCCTGCCATGATCATTCCACCTCACATCTCCTGACCCATGTCCCCACACAGCTGTCAGGGGAGTCCTTGAGGTCTTCTGAGTCCATCTGGTGAAAAGTTCCTGTTAACACCCATAAGGATTTGGGAGAGAGGCCAGCAGTGTGCCCAGGTGGCCCAGAAGAGCAGTGGCATCATGGTTTGTACCAGCAATAGTGTCAGCAGGACCAGGGCAGTGATTGTCCCTGTGTGCTCTGTACGGGTGAAGGGCACCTCAAATCCTGGGCTCAGTTCTGGGCCCCTCGCAAAAAGAAGGACAGTGTGTCCAGAGAAGAGAACGGAACTGGGGAAGGTTCTGGAGCACAAGTCCATGAGGAAGCTGGGGGTGTTTAGCCTGGAGAAAAGGAGACTCAAGGGGAGATACTGAGAGGCTGGTCTCTTCTCCTGGGTGACAAGCAATAGCCTCAGGTTGCCCTAGGTGATGTTTATACTGTATATTTGAAAAATTTATTCACCAAAAGTGGTGTCAAGCCCTGGCACAGACTGCTCAGGTCAACAGTGAAGTTATACCATCCTTGGAGGGATTCAGAAGGCGTGTGGATGTCACACCTGGGGATGTGGTTTAGTGGTGGCCTTGGCAGTGCTGCGTTAATGGTTTGACTCAGTTGTCTTCTCCTGAATAATTCCCTGATTGTATGGACAGAAGAGGAGGGAAGAGAGGTTGGCACTGGGTACCTGCAGAGCCAAGAGCTGGGCTCTGCTCCCCTCCTGGCTTTGGCAGAGATGTGGTGATCCATGTTCCACCCCCTCCTTGTCACCCTCCCTTATGGTGCCCAGCACTGCCAAACCTGCCTTGACTGTCCCAAGCTCCTGTGGCACCCAGGAGTTTCCCCTTTCCCTGTGCTGTGGGGAGCAGTCCATGGGATGGCCTCACTGGCCTGCTGGCCTTTCCCATCTCTGACTTTTATGATATTAATTATAGTGATGGTACTGCACAGTTAGTCTGCATTATTAAGAGATGTGGTGGAGATTGGTTTTATAATAACAGCTCAGATTTATGGAGTACCTTTCATCCCAGGGGGTCCTTATTGTCTTTATAGCCTTGCAGAGAGGAATTCCTGCTTCTTCCTTCCTCATCTCACAAGAGCTGCTGCTGCTCCTGGGCCATGGGAGCTCTGTACCCACTCAGGACACATGGAAATACAGAGCAAGAGGAGAAAAAGCAAGAGGAGAGTGAAACAGGAGGGTTTGGGGCAGTAAATTGTGACCACACGATTTTAGGATGTGATAGCAGCATTTTTGCATCATCTTATGAGTGCTGTGCTGGTCCCCATTAGATGGGCTGAGGGATTGTGCTGGTCCCATTAGCTGGGCTGTGGGTTTGTGCTGGGCTGTGGGTTTATGTTGGTCCCATTAGCTGGGCTGTGGGATTTTGCTGGGCTGTGGGTTTGTGTTGGTCCCATTAGCTGGGCTGTGGGACTGTGCTGGGCTGTGGGTTTGTACTGGTCCCTGTTAGCTGGGCTGTGGGACTGTGCTGGGCTGTGGGTTTGTACTGGTCCCTGTTAGCTGGGCTGTGGGACTGTGCTGCTCACACCATGGGACCCCTTCAGTGTCACCTCCAGGGACAAGGCTGACATTCAGCAGCCCGTCACTGCTCTTCCTTGCTAGTGCAAGCACTGGTTGATGGAGATTCCCCATCCAAGGACTAAATCAGCTTGACATTGGCATAGCAATGCAAATCCTTGCTCCAGGCAGTGCAGTCAGGAACAGTCAGCAGCACGGGGACATCTGAGCATTCCACAGCTATGCCAGTTGTCGAGCCATACCTGCTTCTGAGGTAGCAGCAGGGCTTGGATGCAGTCCTGGCTGCAGCAGGAAGTCTTGTCTTCCTCTCTCCCATCCCAAGTGTCCTCTCCAGAGGTGGAGGATTTGCTGTTCTGCCTGAGTGCAGCTCGTGACTGCACAAACCTGAAAGCAAGTGCTGGGTTTGAGCTTGGTCCCCATCAGTTGTACCCAGTGTCCCAAAAGTGGTGGACAGGCTCTGCTGGGAGCCCTCCTGTCCCCTGTGGCATAATCCAGACCCCCTAAATCTTCCTCTGCACCTGGTTCCTGGGCAGTGTGACCTGGTTTGGATGTTTGGTGCAGAGGAAACCTGGAGCAGGGGGTGGGGACAGGCAGAGCATCCCTCACCCTCCTCCCTGTGCCCCAGCGATGCTCTTGGCTCCTGTGGTGCCCTGCCTCTGCCTGGGCTGCAGGAGGAGTGTCCCATGGGCTGCTGCCTTCAGTAACAACTCCCTGGAGATGGAGGCTCGAGGTGTTTGTGCCAGTTCACTTCCCCCAGCACAGAACAGCCTGTGTGCCTGGCCCCAGCTTCCCAGGGACGCTGCCACTCGCCATCTGTGCCCATCCGTGCCCGTGGGCAGCAGGCAAACATCTGGAAGGTGTGGCAGCACTGCCACTCGTCATCAGGCACCCGGGGTGTGATGGCTGCAGAGCTGGGAGGAGGGAAGGGATGTGGGAAGTGCTCCAGGCACCTCGCTGAGCCCAGGGTTTGGGTTTGACTCCTGGCACCACAGTTCCCCGGGAGGGTGGCAGGGGTGAGGTCACTGCAGGTGCTGTCACCTCACCCTGTGCATAGTTTTGTGGTTCTGTAATGAAGTTCACACACAGATACACAGCTCTGCAGCTGCAGTCACAAATCCCAGCTAATTCTCCATATGTTCTGGCTGCCTGGCAGTGCTGCTGCTTGTGGAAGTGTCCCCTGCCTGGACACTGCCTGTCCCTGTCCCTTGGGGACACCAGGCTGGCGATGGTCCGTGCTGGTAGAGCCACAGGCTGGCCAAACATCCTGCATGGGGACCTTGGGCAGGCACTGGGGTCACCCTGGGCTCAGGGTGGTGGCACAGGGATGCTGGAGCCCACACTGGTGTAGGGGAGGTCTGGTGTGGAGGGGAAGTGGGAGCAATAACTGTGCTGAAATGACATTGTCTGAGTGCCAGCACATGAACTGTGTGGTGGTATTGCAGCCCTGCCATTGCCCGTGGCTGTTTTTCTTCTGCTTCTAATGACTAATAGAGAGAAGACAAAACAATTTCTATTAGTTTCTCCCACGCCGCAGTGGGTTTCTTATTTTCCAAACCTCATTAGAGTTTGTAATACCGTGGTGGTAGTCAAGAGCAGTCCGAGTCACCCTGGGGGAAGAGAGGAACCGAAGAGATATGATGTGCAGCCCAGTATTAACACTGTTCCTGGCTCATTTCCAAGGTCCCTCCTAATTCCTTTCCAAACCTTTATGCCTTATCTTCATCTTAAAGGTTAACAATGAAGCTTAGGAGAGGGGAAAAAAAAGAAGTGTTTAAGATCTCAAATTGTTAAAGAGAATGGATGTGTATGCTGAGTGGAGAGCTGGGTCTGAATTTACATTGGAAAGGCAAATATTAATATTAAAGGGCTGTGCTTGTGCTTCCCAGGGCACCACAGCTGGGGTGTGGGTTTCCCTGGAAAGCTGGGAATGCTGGTGCACAGAGAAGCCATTGGCTGCAGGATGCTGTGCCCAAATTCCAGAGGAACTGGGTCAAGTCAGGCACCAGCCTCCTTGGGAAGCTCCAGCAGGTAGTCTGGGCTCCTCTGGAGTCAGTGGGAGTTTGGCATTTGTTGCCTCCTTACAAACAATGCCAAGGAAAGTGCCAGGAAGGAGGAGCAGCACTTGGGAAAGGATTGCAAACAGCAGCCAAACCCCAAACCACCTGTGGGAGAGGATCCACAGCCTTGGCTCAGCTCAGCACTGGAATCTGCACCCACAGGACGTGCCCAGCCTGCCTCCAGCTCTCTCAGCTTGGACAAATCGTTCCCATAGGGAAGCTGTGCCCAGGTCATCCTGCAGTGGCCACAGCCTGGTGGGCAGGAGCTCCAAGAGCTCTCCAGGAGATCTGTCTCTCCATCGAGTCATAAGCAGCTGGGAGCTGCTGAACTTAGGGAAGCTGTCAAGGTCAGAGCCTCTGGCTGCCAGTGGTGACAAAGCTAATGCAGGGAGACACGTGAGGAGCAGATACATGGAACGAGACATGGATCCTCCTGGCAGGCTCTGAGCAGCTCCAGCCCCTTGCAGATAGCCAAATTTCTCTCCATCCACAGGTGCTGGGCATTCCCCAGACCTTCCACTCAAGGAGGGATGGCACACAGCCCAGATGTGTCATGGGGGCCCTGCTACCAGGTTCTAGGCTCAGGACAAGGCTGCTGAACCACTGGGAGGATGGGGAGGTGCTGACACAGGGTGCCCAGAGCAGCTGTGGCTGCCCCTGGGTTCCTGACAGTGCCCAAGGTCAGGTTGGACAGGGCTGGGAGCAGCCTGGGACAGTGGAAGGTGTCCCTGCCATGGCAGGGGGTGAAGAAAGTTTTAAAGTCCATTCCAACCCTGTTGGAATCACAAATCTGTGAGCCTGGGATTCTTTTGCTTTTCTGCAGCCACGTGTGTTTGTGACTGTTGCTCACAGCTTCTCCATCTCCTCTCAGAGCAAATTCCTTTGTGTTTCCCTTAGAAATGGCTTCAGGAGAGGATGCACTTTCTCTCCATGGAGGTGATTCATGAACCTCACGCTGACCCTCAGTGCCACAGTGGTGGGCAGCAGTGGCACTGCTGAGCCTGTGTGTCCTGGGGAGGGCTGTAGTATCTGGGGGATGTTGGAGATGCCCTGTGGGAAGATCAGGGTCAGTGTTGGCAGAGCACAGTGCTGATGGGAGCACAGCAGCTCCCAGCCCCATGGAGGGTTTTGGGGCTCAGCCTGGGGCTGTGTGCAGGGGATGGTGCTGAGCAGCAGCTGTGCATCACCTCACACCAGCCCAGGAGCACCAGGATGTGATTTACCTCCTGAAACACTACATTTAAATGCTAATTCTCCATGAGCCAGGGGGTTAGGCAGCTATTGGATGTTGTCAGGCTGTTTATTGCTGGCACTGAAGTGGGACAGGCTGGGGACAGGGACAAGTGGCACAGGGACAGGTCCTGTGCACAGCATCAGGGGCTGCTGCAGGGATGATATTGGTGCTCCCCTTTTTCCCTGCAGCCTGCTCCAACCACACTTCATTGCAAGCCATGGTTAAGGCTGAGAGTTGGGGAACTGAAGGGGCTCCTGAACCTGTCAAAATCCAACTGGTCTCTCCTCTTTTATCCCACCTTGTTCTACAGGAGTGAGACCTCAATGAAATTAATGCTCAGTAAATTTGGAGTAACTGCTGCTTCACAGGGCTTGCATTAAACCTTTATAGTTCACCAGTGCCTGAGGTCATGGAGACATGCTGGGGGAGATTTACAGTGTGCTTACCTTCTCCTAAGTGGCTGTGGCAACAGGACACCCTCTTTTCTGTTTCCAAGTGACTCCAGATAATATTTTTTTTTTTTTTTTTTTTTTTTTTTTTTTTTGTGATGACAAGCTAAAGGGAAGCTATTTCTCAATGTCCCTGTGTCAGGCTGGGCTCTGCTGATCTTGCAGACACCCCAGCAGGCAGCTTCTCCAAGGGAAATTTGGGTGAAAAGCTGGCACTAAATAACCTCAAATCCATCGTGTTCTCCCCTAGCCATTGTGGGACAGAAAAAAAGTAAGATTAATAACTAATTCTTTGCCAGAGCAGGCATCCTCTCAGGCTTGCATAGCAGAAAGGAATAGTCACTTTGCTGAACATAAGCTTGCTGAATGATAATGTGATTAACATTTGTAACTGTGCTGGCTCAGATAAGGGTAATTAAATCTCACGCTTCAGGGCATAAGCTAATCACTTGTGGGGTCACTTTATATATAATATTTATATATTTACCCCTTCATTAATGTACTTGCCCAGGTGCTGTGGTGCAGCATGCGCTGTCAGTGCTGGGTGGAGGCAGGAAGCCCCTTGCCAGCTGCTGCTTGGAATGTGCAGTGGGAGTTTTGTTTTACAGCTGCAAGGAAGGCTTGGTTTGCAGAGTGCATCCTCAAGGCCATGTCCTGTGGGAGCAGAGTGCCAAGGGAGAGAGCCACAGCTGACTGAGCTAAAAAGAGGAGAAGCTGCTCCTTCACCCAGCGGTGTTGCTAACAGGAAAGTGAAATGCATGTCAGCCACCAGCTGATCTTTCCCTGCTGCAGGCCAAAATCCCACTGCCAGCTTGGTTCTGGCTTTGAGCATCTCAGCAAGGAGACAGGGTGCCCCAGGGCCGGCAGAACTGTGCCCTGGAGAAGAATCCAGCAGCCATGGCCCAGTCCTGGAAGACCACAGCACTCCAGCTCCTCCCCAGGGTCTGCACTGAGCTCTCCTGCTCCCCCCAATCCCCATTTTGCCCTGGGATATTGGTCCTTTCTGGAGGCTTCTCACGGGCTGTGTGAGCTGCTGCCAGCACTGCGGAGTGCAGCGATGCAGCCCAGCGCTGCAGCACGGCTCTGCTGCATCACCTTGGCTGTGCTATTAAAGGTCACAGTCCCCAAAAACACAGCTGGTTTGTGCATCTGGTTTCAGGAGGACACGAGAACAGTGGCATAGCAGGCTCTTGCTGCCTGAGCCCTGCTCCTGGCTCCTGAGCAGCTGCTAATTGCTGTCACGACACCAGCACCCCGAGATGTGGGAGATGCTCTCAGCTGTCTGTTGTAGGACTCAGCTGAGGATACACCAAGTGTCCATCAAAGCCAGGATTTTGAACTCACTTTAATCCAGGTGGCTGCCTTCCTCCCCAGCCCACCCTGCCAGTATCCTACCATGCTAAAGCCTTTGGCCATTTGACCTTTCCCAGCATCAGGCTCGTTTATATGGAATCAGTTCCCTCCAAGGCAGGCACCTGCTCTGGGTCAGATGCTGCTGAGAGAAACTGCATTTCCTCGTGTAATGACTCAGTAGCTGCAAAATGCCTTGGGAGATGCTCAGATCCCCAGCAGGAGAGCGCTGTGCTGGGGAGTGGATTCCATGTGCATCACGCTGGAGAGAGCTGCATGCTCACTGCTCCAGTGAGTCCTGGGCAGCTGTTCCACTGGGAAGATGCCAGGAGCAGAACAAGAGACACAGGCGAATGCTGTGGGGCTGGCAGGTTTGTCTGCATCCTGCCTGGTCCCACTGGAATAGCCCTGTGACCCCCACACCTGGCCCTGCACCCCTGCAGAGGTGCCTGTGGCTCTGCTGTGCCCCACTTGGAGGCACATGTGGCAGCACGTGCACAGGGCTGCTGTCACATCCCTCCCCTCATCCGTGTCCCTGCTCCCTGCACAGACCTGCCTTTGATCACAGCTTCCAGAGAGCAAAAAAAGTCTGGCAGGAGCCCTTTAGTGCCTGTACAGCGAGCAGCATGCGAGCCACAGGGTTATGAAGAAGGCCCTGTGGAAGAGGAGCTGCAGCCCTCTGCCAGCTGCCAGTCCATGGAATGCTGTGCCCTGGGCACACCCCAGCAGCCGTGTGCCCATCACCATCCTGCCCCTGCAGGCAGTGAGGGCTCTGCAGAGGGACAGTGCTGTGCCCAGACCCTCTGCCCAGCGCTGTTCCCCCTGCACGGCTTTGGCTCATCCCTGCCCTGGGATGGCAGGGAGCAGGGGCATGGAGGTGGGGAGAGCTGGAAGAGATGCAGGAAGGGTTTGGTAGCAGGAATGTATGATGGAAGTGCTTCTGAAGTGCTGCCTTGCACTGCTGCTCCCTCCCGTGATGGAAACACATTGTGGGCATGTGCCCACCCTTGGCTCCCACTTGCCCCTGTTTTCTCCTTGGCCTTTCGAGTGTAGAACAGTTGAATAAATGGATAACAAGAGTGGTCCTGCAGGCTGTTCAGTAAATGCCTTCTCACAGAGGCAGCAGCTCTGAGCAGCAGCTGCTCTCTGTGGGTCCCCTCATCCCTCAGCTTCTCCTTCCTGAGCTGCCCAGGCATGGGCCACCAGCCCCCGGGGCTGTCCTGCTCCTGGGTGAGCTGGGATGTGCCCAGGGACAGCTCTTCCACGGGCTCATGGCATGGGTGGGTGCTGCTGAGATGGTTCAGGTGGGGGCAGGAGGAGATGCTGCCTCTGTGTCTCCTCTGCCCAGGGTGCAGGATGAACATGAGCTTCTGGCACTGTCAGGCCATCTCTTTGTGTCCCGTGGGGCATGCCAGGTCCATCCCCTCACGTGGGACAGCACTTGGGAAGGTTCCACCAGCCTCCTCCTAGGCATCCTGATCTCCTCAGGGGTGGGATATGGGGCTGGGCAGGCAGGACCCTCCTGGTGCATCCCTGGTGCAGGATGGGGAGCTGCCCTGTCAGGGCAGGGACAGTCCCACGCTCCAGCATGGCAGGCAGCAGCATCCTGCTTTTCCATCACGCTTCTCCACAGCTTTGGGATTTGGCAGCACTGATGTTTTCCTTTTTCTGCAGAGGCAGAGCAGCAGAGACACCAACATGCTTCTTCCCCTGTTCCCTACCAACCTGCTTTATTTTGCAGCCCTGTTTCCCACCACCCACATGGCTCCCAGCTCCGGCAGTAATTGCAGTTCCCCATTTGGAATTGCTGTGACAGCAAAGGGCTCAGAGCAGCAGAACATTCCACCATGGGGATCCTGTGCCCAGCGGGATCAATCTGAGATTTGTGAGCATGCTGTGAGTGAGAAACTTTCCCCCTCAGAAAAATAAAGCACTTTTTTCTTTTCTGCACCGAGGCAGTGCAGAAAGTGAGGCTCCTGAGATGCAGTCAGGTGCTGGTGACCCTGAAATGGGAGTGTAGCATGAGGCAGGCTCCCTGTGCAGCTAGAGAGCATGGAATGGTTTGGGTTGGAAGGGACTTTAAAGATCATCTTGTTTCAACCTTCCTGCCGTGGGCAAGGACACCTTACACTGGAGCATATTAATTAAAGACCCATCCAGTCTGGCTTTGAACACTTCCTGTGCCCCACTCATGTGTCACTACATTCAAATGCTCCTCCCTCTGCTCCTGTCCTGCCTTGGGGCTGGGAGCATCCCCAGGTTGGTTGCACAGGGCTGTGGCTTCCTGCTCACCTCTGGTGCAGGTTGCAGTGGCCTCATCTTGGCCCCAGAGCAATGGGAGGATGCCAGGGAAATGTTGCCTGAAATCAGCATCTCGCTGTGCTGGGAGCCATGGGGGTGACCAGGGTGTCCCCAGCTGTGAGATGAGCACAGGGTGATGGATCATCCCTCGGGCACAGGCTACAGAGGGTAAAACCAGGGGAGGTGAGTGAAATCAGCAGCTGTTTAAAGGAAAATATATTACAAAAAATGCAGCTGGGGCAGGCTGTGCCAGTCTGAACCTCCCCCAAGCTCCTGGGGCTGACCTGATTTTGCAGGAACCTCCCTTTCTTCTGCTCTGCTGCCCTTTTGTCTCCACAGCCGGAGGATGCAAAGCCTCCTGGCCTATATTTTGGCTCTAAGATCAATATTTAAAATCCCCCCTCCTGTTTCCTCGGCGCAGGCGCGAGGCATTTGGCTTACCGGGGGAGGCTGGTCTCCCAGAGACCTGTCTGTTCACCATTTAAATCATTTCCCTGGCACCGTTGTTCTAGAAACAATTCATTAGGGGCCTATTATACAATGTTATACCTGCCAAGGTTAGAAAAGATCCTGCATATGTGGTAAAATCGTACTGTGAGCGGTACACGAGAGTGGGTTTTTTTTTTTTGTGTCTGTCTGTAAATTATACTTCTGCCTTTTGGAGAGCGAGTCACTGGGGGGTGGGGGGAAATGCAGAGGTCATGATGCTGCCTGGGGAATCCCAGCAGAGTTTGGTCACTGTCCACATGAAGATGGTGCAGCTGTGGAAAGGGGCAGTTTGGGGGCGTAGCAGCCACTCCTCTTTCCTTGTCCCCTCTCCAGGGGCCCACTTTGAAAATCTGGGCCAAACCCAGTGGCCGGGTCCCCGGGCTGAGAGCAGTTCCATATTTCTGGAGCACTAATGGAGCTGCAGTCCCTGGGGAGCTCATTAAGCATCATCTCAGAGGGCTGCACAGCCAGGCTGGCTGGTGGGGAGGCTGCAAACCCCATCCCCTGGCAGGGCTCCTGCTCGAGGAGATGTCCCCCACCCTCCTGAGCCGCCTGTCCCGCTGCCACCAGGGCGGCTCAGCCCCGCTGCCCGGCCATGCCCTGCATCGTTGCTTTGCAGTTGTCTTTTTCTCTCTGCAGGGAGAACAACTTCATCAAGGACTTCCCCCAGCTGGCTGACGGCCTCCTGGTGATCCCTCTGCCCGTGGAGGAGCAGTGCCGTGGCGTCCTCTCGGAGCCCCTTCCTGATCTCCAGCTCCTCACAGGTACGAGCTGCCCCCGGGTCAGTGTCTCAGGGGAGAGCCCAGCAGGAACAGCCCCTTCTCCCACCCTGGATCCCAGTGTGGCTCCTGAGGGGCATCATCACCTTTCCTATGTGCCTGGGGCAGAAATAATCTGAGGGATGTGTGAGTCCATCCCAGCAGCGTCTCCATCCCTGCGAGCTCCTGGCAGTCACAGCCCTCCCAATGCTGGTCCTGCCAGCAGTCCTGGGACCCCACAGCCTCACCACTGAGGTTTCCAGCCCTTCCACCACCCCATTTCTCACCCCTGCAGCATGTAGCAAGGTGGAGGGAGCAGTGAGCATTCCCCAGAGCATGGTCAGCAGTGTCACCCACCTGCTTTGTCTTGGCAGGGGACATCAAGTACGACGAGGCCATGGGGTACCCCATGGTGCAGCACTGGCGGGTCAGGAGCAACCTCTACAGGGTGAAGCTCAGCTCCATCACACTCTCTGCAGGTGAGGAATTCCAGGGGCAGGGAGATGTGTGTCTGCATGGGTGGGTGCTGGTTTTCTGCCCCAAGCATCCCACTGACATTTCCTGCCTCCATGCTCTGTTCCCAGGCAGGCAGGGAGATTCGCCTCCTTTTTTACAGGGGGAAGACTGAGGCAGGGAGTTTGTGCAGCAAGAGGTGAGGTCAAAGCTAGGAGGAAGCCAGTAAGCAATGAGCAGGATTTGTTTTGGGGTGGCTGTGTATATACAAAAAAACAGTCAGTCCCTTAAAAAAGGTGGTTTCAAAAGGAACTAAACCACTTGGAAAAGCAGGTCATACAAAGCAGGGAGTCACAGATGAAGAAGGGGTGGGTGGGAGGATCCTGCAAATGTCAAAACATTTCACTGCCACGTTTTTACAGCTACACATTTTGTTTCAGAAATGCTGAAACATTTTGTTGCGACCTGAAATGTTTTGCCTTTTCGTTTCAAAATAGCATTTTTTATTTAAAAATCAGCGAGTTTTTAAATGGAGAAAGAAAGAAAGAAAGAAAAAAAAGACTTAGAGCTAGCAGGCTGCACAGCCCCGAAATGAAATAACCTGCTCAGAGCTGGAAAAAAAAATATGTGGGTTCAGCTCAAAATGAATTCTTCTCGCTTTTTTATTAAAACAGCCTTCTCTTTCAATAAACCAACCAACCAGCCAGATAATCCCATTTTGGTGACAGTTATGACGTATTTTCTTGCAGTATGTTTTCCGTTCCACCACTGAACCAAAGCTGTGCTCTCAGCCAGCTCTAAGTGATGCTGAAGTGCTGTGAAGTCACCAGTGTCTCCAGGATATTTCACCTCCATAAAGCAGCAAGGTCCACGTCCTTGTCCCCTGCCAGAGGTCCCTGCTGTCTGTATGGGTGTTGCTCAAGTGATGCCTTGACCTTTGCACATCCACGGAGCTGCCACCAGCCCAGCCCTGCACGTCCCTCTGGGCTGTCTCCAACTTTCCTAAAAATAGTTACCAGTTGTGCTGGGTGTTTGCACTAGGGATGGAACATCTCTGGTTATGGATGAAGCCTAGCAAAGGCCAAGCACATCTTCTGGGGAGAGTGTTAATGATGTGGCAGCAGGCTGAAGAGCAGATGAGCTGGCAAGGATGGAGGGTTTTTGTGTGTGTGTGTGTGTGTGTGTGTGTGTGTGTGTGTTTGTGTGTGTTTGTGTGTGTGTGTATGTGTGTGCACATGTGTTTGCATACACAGCGCTGTAAAATTATCTGAGAAATCATAGAAAGAAGTCATAGCCACAGCCCAGGGTAAGAATAGATTGTGAATTCCAAAGGATCAGGAACTGCACCCATGTGGGGCCTTGTATGACCTGAGCAGGGAACCTCTGGGGCTCCTTCCCCTGGGCTGTGGCTGCCAGCCCTGCCTGGCTGACCCGTGCACCCCCTGCCTCCCTCCTGCAGGCTTTGCAAACATCCTGAAGATCCTGAACAAGGACAGCAGCCGGGAGGAGCTGCTCTCCTTCATCCAGCAGTTTGGCTCCCACTACATCGCGGAGGCGCTCTATGGCTCCGAGTTCAGCTGCACCATCCACTTCCCCAGCAAGAAGGTCCAGCAGCAGCTCTGGCTCCAGTACCAGAAAGGTGAGGAGGGTGATGGGAATGGGCAGGGGCACAAACATCAGGTGTCATGTGCTGGTTTCCATCCATCACCCCCTTTCCTGTGCATACACCATCACCATGCTGGCAGGCTCGGGCAGGAGGCTTGTCCCAAACTGAGTGCCCAGTGGCAGGTGGCACATGTCATTGGCAGCATCCCTGAGCCACCCTGCCTGCTCCTGCCCTTCAGCTCCCACGCTCTGGCTCCATCCTTGCCCAAGGTGACCCCCTTCCCCACAGTGCCCCTCTCGTGCCCAGGGTCAGCTGATGGAGATGTGACATAAATGAGCTGTCTCAGAATGGCTTTGTTTTATTGCTTGTGACAATGACAGTCTTTAAGGAAGTGCATTAAATCAATAGCAGACTCGTTGTGCTAGACCATAAATAACGAGACACATCATTAAACAGGGCAATAAACTTCAGGACTTTGAAGTAATACAATTAGGTTATGTTTATAAAAACTCCCTTATCGCTGTAGCCTTCCATTTGCCAATTCATCTCTCTCCTCCAGGGACTTGGGGATATGCCCTGGATCTGATATTTTTCTATTAAAAAAAAATACCTGTGGTGTATTACAGAGCCCACCTTAGGGCTGATGGTGACAGAGGTCATCAGGGCACTTGCATCCTGCTCTGGTAGCACTGCCAGCAGCAGCCTCGCTCCCTGGAACCTGGCAGAGAGAGGTGTTCTCCCACACACTGCCTCCCTTGCTCTTGGCTCATTTTCTTCTCTGTTTCCCCAGTGTAGCTGGTCTTGTAAGCGTATTTATAACACCCTGTGCTCGTTTGTTTGGGTTTTAAATAGTGATAAATGAAGTTTGCCATAGCAATGCCCCTGTTCAGCAGGAGAAGGCACGTGGAGGTGGGTTGTTTATGTACTCATGATGTTATTAATCACTCGGGAGCACTCCCTGCAATCCAGGGGCAAATATGTTGGTGGGGAGCAGACCCCATGGTCCCAGTGCCATCACCTGGGACCAAACCAAAGCCAGACAAGGGTTTCTCAGGAGAATGAGAGGTGGGAATGAGAGGCAGCTGTTACAGTCCAGGCCTGGCACAAGCATTGCTGCTGTTCCACGATGCTGGGGCCAGAGGGGACATGAACAGTGCTTGATCTGGTGGTGAAACATCTCCCATTCCTTCACTCCCACGTCCCCATGTCAGGGACAGCAGTGGCTCAGGGCTCAGCCACAAAGCTCTGTGGTGGCACAGGGCCTAAAGGCAAAGCAATGCCTCAGTGACAGAATAATTTCCTTTTTAGTCCATGGTATGCAGCTGGCTGAGGTGGATCCCTCGCTCCTGACCTGGGTCCTGCCCCCACTCCTGGAGCTGTGCCTGGTTGCCCTGGCATTTGTGGGGCATCCAGAGCATCCTTTCCCAGTGCCTGTGAAGCACCAAAGCACTCGTGGTACTCCAGGGACCCCCTGAGAGGTTTCATGTAATGCCTGGACATAAACTTCACTCCTAATTGTGCAGCACTTGGGCACCAGGCTGGTCCCAACCTTGTGTTTTGTGCATGGCTCCATCTGTGCCTTTGGTAGCTGATGGGGTCAGTGAGTTTGAACTTTGGGACTGTGGGCAATGCAGAGGTGGCCAGTGTTGTATTCAGCTCTTTGATGGCCAGAAAATGCTCTTGGAAGGACATTAAGGATGTTCAGGACTTGGGGAGATCAGCATGTGGACAGAGAAAGTGTTGTGGGAAACCCAGGGCTCTGTCCCAGGGAAACCCCAGTTAGCCAGGAGAAAGAGCTTGCTGTTCATGGTAAATGGATTTTATTCCCAACTTCTCTACTGATTTACCCTCATTTTGCCAGCGACATAAGGCAGATAGGAATAAATAGCTCCAGCTAGACAGTTCTGGATGCCTTCTCCACTCAGAACATCTCTGGCCTGCCGGGCTCCCTGCTGCTCACCAGCCCGTTCTGAACTGCTCAGTGAGCACACATATGCATCAGCTCTAATAAATATAAACGTAGGGCCAGAATAACTGTAATTTGTTAGTGGACAAAACCGGTCACAAGAGGAGGGAGAGAGGAGAGTCTCAAGCTAATTGGAACGGCACCAACTCTGAGAAAAATGCACATTATGGGGTGTTTGCAGCACCGCACAAAATTATTTTAATATTTTAATCAACTTCATAAATCAATCGCCAGGCCTCGGGAGGAGGCCTCCAACAATAAAGGCACAATCTGCACGTCGAGCCCTAATTGAAAACATGGTCTTGAGGAGGAGCTCACGCTGCTGGTGCCAGGGCAGGCGCTGGCTCGGTGCCGGCCTGGAGCTGCCCCAGTGCGGTGACGTGGGTCAGGATCTGCAGAGCTGTCCCTCCTGCCAAGGGCAGGGACAGGGATCCGCCTCTGGCCAGGGACAGCACCGAGCAGGCAGCCTGCTCTGCCTGGAGCAGTGACACGTGTTCCCTTCCTCCTGCAGGTGGATGAGGAGTGCGTGGGGGAATGAGATGGCAGAACAGCCTGCCCTCGTTCCTAAGGCATTGCAGGAGTGAATCCTGCAGTGGAGAGCCAGAGAGGCATGGTGGCACAGCTGTGGGACACCCAGCACTGCGCTCCTTCAGGGCAGGCGTGGGAGCATCCCCCAGGCTCCCTCACAGCCTCAGTCCGTGAGCACACCAAAGCAAACTCCAATTTTACTTCATGCAGAGTGATTAAAAGCCCATATTTTGTGCTGCTTGCTCTGGCTCTGTGCAGCCAAGCAATGCTTTAGCACATTGAGTGGCCTCCAAGCAGGGACCTTGAGATCGACCCAGCCATTGATCTGTGCCATGGGAGCCTGCATCCGTTTTCTTCCCCATGGAGCCAGCATTTAACGCTGATGGTGTCTCATTAAGTTGGTAGCAGTTGTGTGAGGACCTTCCTTTGGCAGCTGGCACAAACATGATGTCTCCAGCCAGCTCCTGCTGTGTGTAAGAATGTGCTGGGCCTGGTGGCACGGAGGGAGCCGGCTTTGTCACAGTGGTGCTGTGGATTTCTGGAGAAACCAGTGTGGAGAACACCCTGGAGTGCTGGCTGCTGCTGAGCAGGGCCTCCATGGCACCCACACTTCCTCTTTTTCTCCGTTCAGTCCCCACAGTCACGAGGTTGGGGAGGATGAGGTGGTGGGAGAGGACACAGCCAGGACAGCTGACCCAAGCTGGGCTATTCCTCACCATACAGTGCCATAATAATAAACCTGGAGGTGGAGGCTGTCACCCCACCTCAGAGACTCCGAAACTGTACATCCCTCCATCCAGCAAATCCCCCTGCTGGGAACCATTTCATTCACTGATAAAAGCTCATCAGAGAGCTGGTTGCTCTGTGGTTCCTCGTTCTGGCTGGTGAGGAGGAGGAGAGCTTGCTTAGGGAAGGGGAAGAGCTGCTCTGAGAGCAAAATCTCACAGCCCTGGTAAGATTTCTGCAAGAGCTGTCCCAGTTTGGTTATTCCCAGTGGAGAAGCCCAGCTGGGAAGCAGGAAGGGATGCTGATGGGCTCAGGATGTGTGTGCCTGGGTGGGAGTGATCCAGAGGGTTTTGCTGCTCAGCTGGGAGGTTACTTCAGGTCTGCAGTGAGAGAAATGTTTGTTTTTCTTGAATTTCCTATGATCTCTAGATAGAGTTTCCTTGGCTGAGGTTCCCTGGCCCTATTGAGTGCTCAGCAAGCTCAGCCTGTGGCTGCTGCAGATGGGAAAGATGTTCATGTACCCTCTGAGCAATTGATCATTTATGGGAATAGTCTGTGGAGGGGCTGTGTTCTGGCAGGTCCTCTCACATTCCCTGAGCCTTTCTGCTCCCTGCCCTGCCCAGTGCTTGCTTGTCTTCTCTCAGACCACATTCCACTCACATTTACCTGTAAGAGGTGACAGCTGTCATGCTTTCTTGTGAGCTCAGCAGTTTTCACAGGAGATCTTCACAAATATCCTTCACAAATTTAAGGATAGAGCCTGGGGCTCTACTAAAATAGCAGTCCATATTCTTCTGCGTGAGGCCTGTGGCTCCCTCCTGTCTTTCAAGGTTCCATTTGTCTCCCTTCAGGTCTGACACTGCCATTAACACAATTAAGATTGAACTAGTCTGCAGGAACCTTTAGTTTTCCTTTCATAGATGCAATCAGGTGCATTAAGAAAGCTGTAAAGCTACTTTTTTAGCTGTTAAAGGACATAATGGGTTTCCCTTATATGTGCTTGGTCAGAAGTAGGATACATAGAATTTCCCTGGTTTTGAGATTTGTCCCTATGTACAACCACTCTATTACCTTTTTGACACCCTTAATTGCTTGGTTTATGTCATTATTTCAAACTCTCAGATTTCAGCATTTTGTTTGGAGGAGGTAAAAGCAATCTAGCTGGTTGTTCATGAAATTTAGTGTAGACAAAAACATGTGCTGTGAGTAAGTCTGCTAAATGACCTTATGCCCTTCTCATTGTAATCCAGAATTGCCAGGCAAGCTGAGTAATTAGTTGTGCAAAATGAAATAACTTTAAATCCTCACATTGAGTAATGACCCAGAAAAATCACTTAAGCTATACAATAGGAACAACTCAAAGCATCTGGCTTTATTTTTACTTTTGTAGCTCTGCCCCCTTTGATGAGGAACAGGCTCTGCTCCTCATCCCTTCATTCCCTGGCTCCTGCTTTTGCCTAGAACAATGTCCATGGCTCAGCTGTTCTGCCCTAAGGAATCCAAACCTGTGATAAAGCTCCAGGGTAGGTCTAACAGCTCCACATGGCAGCTGTTCTGCAAGGGTTGAATAATGTTTGATAAACCAGAAATTCATACCTGTTTAAAGAGCTGGGATGAGCCCAAGGGATGAAATCCTTCAGCCAGATCAGCCAGGTGGCTGCAGAGGGAGGGGAAGGGAGGGGAGGGGAGGACCTGCATGTGCTGTGGATGTACCTGCTGAGGAAATGTCCCTGCTGGCCATCCAGGAGCCCCTCTGGCACCAGCCGAGCTGGGGTCGAGGCACCTGCACAGCTACAACCCCCACACTCCGTCACACCAGGTTTCCTCACCAGCTCAGCTCCCATGGCAGAGTTTTGATCCAAAAATAATTCAGTCATGGTGCAGCAGCAGAACAGCCTGAGCTGGTGCCTCCAAGGAGGGGGATTACAAACAGAGGAAACCTAGGTGTTTTCTACCCTCACAGTGTAAGTGCCCCAAAGTCTGAGGTTTTCTAGGTGAGCCCATGGCTCCGGATGTGCCAAATCACCTGGCTGCACCACAGGTCCCCACTGGCAGACTGCGGATGAGCCATGGACACAGGGGATGGAGTTTTCAGCCATCAGTTTTACTGCTGAGCTCCTGGAGCCAGGGAACTGAAATCAGACTTCTGAAACATCAGCTGACAAGGGAGATATTGCCCTTGAGGCAGTGTGAGTTAAGGTACAAAACCACAGCATTTGTTTACAAGGTGGGTAGGGAAGTGTCAGGAGAAGTTCCACGAGCCTGCCAGGATCAGATTTATCCTTGGCAACCTGACACATAAAAAGGGTCTCGTAGCCACTGTGCTCCCAATCTAATCCCCACTGGCTGTAAAATCCAATCTGCCACTGAGGGGAGAAGATGAAGTGTTTTAATAAGAAAATGAGCTGTTTGCAATGCACTTTTAATTGGATCAATTTTTTCCTTTATTACACAATCTTTAAAAACCAAACCACATACGTATGACCAGACAAGCTCTTCCTCCAGATACAGAGCAGGAGCCAAACTATTTCAACATAATCCTTAATTACTCCATTTCACCTCGTTTGGCAGATGATCATGACACTGTGTGGGAGCACCACAGCAAGTAGAGCTCTGTAAAATCATCTCACAGTCGAGTCTTGTCAGGGGATGTGCAGACCCTGGGTGAGGGACAGCAGGTGCTCTTTTTCCCTTTTCTCCCTGAAACCTCAGACTGGAAGAGCTGCAGGCATGACAGAGCCGACTGCAGTGTCCTGGCCCACCAGTGCCTCACAGGGTGGTGTTATCTTTCTTAATCCTCTGAGTGAGAAACAGATGACAGACGCTTTGTTTGAACTCTGTAACCAGGAATAGTCTGGAGTAGCCAACTGCTCAGTTTACTGCACCAGCTTTTAATTTTTTCAAATTTTTTTCAAGCAATCCAGGAAATGTTATTGCTAGTAGTTGTGCTGTTTATTGCAAAAAAACACAAAACAAAACAAAACAAAAAATCCACTGGAACAGAAAATTACAGAGGTACATATTATCGTAGATAATATTGCTTTAATTATTCAGGTCCATGGTAGCCTCCTGTGTGGAGCAGTTCTTGGAAGCAGGAGAAATGTTTAAAAGAAACCAGAAGGAGAGGAACTGTCATTGCCATAAAATTGGAATAATGCCTTCAGTGACAATGGCATGAACTGCAGCACAGCCCAGTAATCATCATCACCTCCCGAAAACACATACTCAAGATGAGAAAGGCTCCTCAAATTGCTGTCACATGCTTGGGCAATTGCCCCCTCCCACCCGAGAAAGAGGAGCAGAGAATGTGAATAGCAATGTAAAAGTTGGTAGCCTTGGCAAGCACACAGAGCAGCTCAGGAGGGAAGGGGAGCTGGGTCCCTGGGCTGCCTCAGCACCAAAAACCACCTCATGTCTTAGCTCCCTTCTCCGCAAGCTTTCTCCAGTACATTACAGCAGGAGAAATTGGAAGTTGCCCTGATGGAAGCTCCATCACACAGCTGTGTTTGTGTGCTCACTCGTTCAGCACTGGCTGAGCTCAACAAAGAGAGGGAAAAAAACCCCAAATCCCACCAAAATCTGTTTCCAGCGTTTTTTCTGCAATCCCATTAGCTGCCAAACATCCATCTAGAACAGCAGCAGCTCACCAACCTGTTCCTCTTTGCTGTTTTCAGCAGGGAAAAGTTTATGGGCTTAAAAAAAAAAATCACCTGTTGCAAACATGTTGTAGGACAAGTAGCAAACAATTTGCTGGAGCATGGCAGGCACTATAAAATCAGCTTTTATATTGTCTGTCGTGGCTCCAAATTTGCAACTACGTTGTTGATGGCAACAAATAAATGCACTGTAGTGTAACTATTATCTGTGGCAGATTAACATGCTACCACTGTGCCCTATTTAAATGCATCTTTCCTTCAATAAACTATTCTGGGCGAGCAGCACCACACTGAGGTACACATTTATCAGCCAGGAGAGCAGCACTGTGGGGGCCTTGGTTCACACAGCTGCAGTTTTGTGCTTCATTTGGCCCAAAGCCTTGATGAGCAGAAACGCTGGTGCCTGCTGGTGTCGTGGAAAACAGAATTATTAAAAAAAAAAAAAAAAAAATCTGAGGAATGCAGTGTTTTGCTGTGCAAGGGAAAAAAAGGCAGTGCACCAATGGATGTACTTCCAAATCTTAAAAAAATAAAAGTGAAATAGTCCCCCCTGCCCATCTCTATCTCAGAAGTGAGGAACTTGCACAGAGGAGGTGCAGATGAGTGGAACCTATTGCTAAATGCAGTGGTCTGGAATGCAGAGTAGTGAAGTGCAGGTGAACATACAATATGTTGCATTTAATCTCATTTCCTACAATCTCCCATCCTTATTCCCCCAGCTTTTCCCCTCTTCCCCAGGAAGTTTTAAATACCAGATAGACCTTCCAAAGACAGTTTCCAGGATACATTTAATAATAAAACAACAGTAAATAGCAACCCTAGGTTTCCCCTTTTTAATTTTTTTTTTCTCCAGCCCCCTCCCTTTTTACCCCCTTCTATCTAGCAGAACTCTGATTAGTAATAAAACCCCTGTCTTCTTACAACTCAGGAATAAAGAGGGCAATTTTCTGGCTCAGCTCGGTCTCCCACGATTGCACAGTACTCACTTCACACAGAACAGACACAATTCACAAATGGCACGACGGGGCAATCTCCTGAACACCAGAAAAATGGGAGAGACAACCCTGCCTCGTCAGGGTGGAAGCAAAGCTTCATCTCTGCGTGGCTGAAGTGGCCATTTCGTTTTATGCAGTGCTGAAAGCACAAATTGCTCTCTCTAGGAGTTGCCCAGACAACTGCTACCCAGTTCCTTGCAAGTACCACAGGATTGCCTCTGCTAGTTCTCTAAGGGAAGGTGATTTAGAGCAGTCAGTCAGTGTTTATGGCACAAAGAAAGACACAATGGTTGAAGCTGGAAGTGTAGAAGATGTGTGGCATAAGAAGGTGAAGAGGTTTATGGAGTTACTTGTCACAAGAACCAAGACTGCAAAGGATGGATCCTTTCCATTGTGCTTGTTCTTATTTGTATGGATTTTATATAAAAAGGAAGACCAACACCACCACCACAAAAGCTATTTTGTTTCTAAACACAGAACATGATGACCTCTATGCCAAATCCCCTTCAGTTTATGGCACAATCTTCCTGAAGGCTTGACATGGGTTCCAGTCGGATTGCAAGGAGGCTGCAGGAATCTCCACTGCCAAGACAGGCTTTGCTTACAACCAAGCCTTTAAGGGGTGGAGTATCTTCTCAGGTGATAACTGTAGATCTTAATGCAATGATCCCAACAGTCCAGCACCAGCAGCTGCCCTTTGGGAGTAACAGCAATACCCACCGGGCAGGTGAGTCCCTCCCGAATTAAGATGTTGTAGCCGCCTCCTTTAGGAAAATGCAGGATTTCCTTACGACTGCTGTCAGCAACGATCAGGTCTCCCCTGGAATCAACACACATCCCAGCAATGCACCTGAAATCCTCATTCTCAGAGAAGAAATGGCTGATCTGGCGTCCCAGCTGCCCATCTGGGCCGACAGAGCCAATGGAGAAGCCTCCTTCCAAGTGGTGCTCGTACTGCCGGTTCTCCAGGTTGAGCCCCAGCCCCTGAGTGAAGTAAATGGTCCCTTCGGCGTCGCAGGTGACAAACTTGGGGCGCACGGCGCTGCACAGGCAGCTGTACTTCACCACCCCCATGCCACGGTCCACGGTGAAGCACCAGAGCTTCCCCCCTTCCACGTCGGTGACGACGAACTGGCCCGAGGGCAGCGCGGCGATGCCCCAGGGCTTGCTCAGCTGGCTGCGGTGACACGCCACGCAGTGCCCGTCCATGGTGTACACCTTGACAGAGTTGTCGTAGCTGTCTGTCACACCGATCAGCCCGTGGCAGTTCATGGTGACAGAGAGAGGGGTCAAGTTGGGCAAGTCTGCTCCAAGGAAACTCAGCACAAAGCTGTCGATGCCGCTGGGGCTGCGGCGGATCTCCTTCAGGAAGCCCTTGCGGGTAAAAACCTGGATTCGGAAGTTGCCGCGGTCTGCCACAAGCACCTCGCCTTGGCTGGTGACGTGCAGGCTGACAGGGAGGTTGAACATCCCTGGCAGGCTGCCCTTAGAGCCCATCCTCTTGATGAAGGAACACTGCTGGATGCTCGTGGCTGCTTCAGGCATCCTTGGCTTGGCTGGCGAGGAATGGGGGGTGCAGCTGGGCTCCTCCTGCACCAGGTCAGGCTCCCTAAATGGTACAAAGGAGGATGCTGCATTTTCCATGAGAGATTCCTCCACGTTAACGGTTCGGGGTTTCTTCACCACCTGCCCAATCTGCAGTGGTCCCACATGGCTCACCTTGAGGAGTTCCACCTCTTGGAGAGTCAGCTCCCTTGGGAGACTGTTTGTCAGTTCTGGTTCTTCCTCATCTGCTGCCTCCTCCAGGAGAGTTATATCCCCCTGCTTTATTTTGGCAAGGAAATAGTCACAGCGAGACATTATCTGCACTTCTGCTAAGTTCAGCAGGTAAGCCTGCTCCTCCATCACCTGGTTATTTATCTTCTCCACTTCAGTCAAAGAGGTAGTGAAGAACTTGCGTGACCTGGCCAGTTCTTCCTGGATCTTGCGCTCCTCTTTGCTGTACTCCTGCAGAACCGCTTTGTATCTGGATTGCAGGTCTCTCGAAACATCCTCCAGAGCAGCTTTCCTTTTCTGAAGATCACCCATGAGCTCTCGAAGCCTGGCAAGCCTCGTCCCAAATTCCCTCCTACGCTCCTCAGCAGCCTCTTTGATAGCCATGACTCTGTGTCCTGGGGGCATGTGTGAAGCCTCCTTGCACGGCTCACACAAAACCAAGCTACAGCTCTTGCAAAAGTGTCTTGGCAGCCTCCTCCCGCAGACCTTGCACATGAGAAGTCCCACCACTTCCCCCAGGCCAGCTGTGTCGATGATCTTCAGCACGGTGAGGTTGTCGGTGAGCTGAGCCAAGCTGGTGATCCGCGTGATCTTGCTGCAGAAGGGGCACCGGATCCCATTGATGCTGTTTGCCAGGAGCTTCTCCAAGCACTGCTTGCAGATGGTGTGCCCACAGTGCAGCAGTTTGGGCCTCATGTGCTCCTCGGTGAAGGACTCCATGCAGATGGGGCACTCCAGGACCTCTCGCAGTGCGTCCGAGTTGAGATACGGGGCGGCAGCCATGGTGCTCCAAGGCAGCTTTATCCAGCACAGTGCCTTGTGCTCACATCTATTCCAAGGTGCTCCGATTCTGTCCAGGAAGAAAAAAGGGAAATGTGATTTATGTCACCACCAGCAGTTATGTATACATGCAATTTATTTCTGACTTATCGCCTAACCCTGCAGAAAAAGAAACCCAGTTAGCTTTTCCACGTTGGGAAGGATGGATTAGTCATAGCTAATCTCAGGGTGGGCAAACTTCAGAACTAACTTGCAGCTCCCAGTGCGATGAATTATTCACTTGCAAAATTTGTAAAGTAGCACTGAAAGAAGTGTAATGGCACCAATATGGAAGCCCAGTAGATATTGATGACTGAATCATCTCCTCATGGCGCCCATCTCCTGCTGCCAAGCCTCCGAGTTTACATAATTTACTGAAACCCAGGGAGATTAAACCAGGCATTCAAAATGTTGCACATCAAAGAAGGAACCAGATGGTGCGATGCTTTAGGACATTAATAGATCACCTCTGGAGACCTGAATTCAGATGTGACATCAGATACCAACAAAATAAATGTGCTTAGTTCACCCTGCTTTGCTAGAGAGCCAAAACACATTTTCGAGATTTCATACATTTGCCAGGAAGTGAAAGTAGCAGGAATGCTCTGTCAACTTCCACTAGTTCTGGGGGTGACTGTGCACGCTGAAAACACACAGAGAAGGTTTGATGGCAGTGCATCTCAGTAACCTCTGCCATGCTGCACCATGCTTCATGGCAATTAAACACAGCTCAGGC
Source organism: Lonchura striata (assembly GCF_050655825.1). NCBI lineage: Eukaryota > Metazoa > Chordata > Aves > Passeriformes > Estrildidae > Lonchura > Lonchura striata. The sequence continues at coordinate 4,432,349 of NC_140719.1, read as the reverse complement.
AGGTATTAGCAACAATGGAGTTAACAGACAACTCCAAACATCTGAACTCCAAACATACTCCCAGTGTTCACTATTAGCTCCTGAACTCAGCTTAACTGCGTTTAATTTCTCCTCGTTTCACAATCTCGCAACGCTGACCTCGTTCTTGTCCCCTGGTTCAGTTTTACACCACTCTGGTTGCTGTTCAGCTTCAATCCAGGTTTCTCCACCCTCACATCCCTCCCAGCAGGGAGCAGATCCCAGCAGCTCTCCTGCCAAAGCAGCCATCCATTCAAAAGGAACAGAACAGGGCTCACATCATTAAGTTATTATTCACTAGACTGGGTTTCAAATCCTTTGTTATTGTACTGCTTAGCCACTAAAAAATAGGGAAGAAAACCTTTCTTCTAGGGAAGAGGAGGAGGAGAAGGAAGTAGTTAAGTCTTTGAAATGAAGACACAGTGGCAAAGAGATGTGAACACACAGCTCTGAGAAATGGCTGCATGGACACAGCATTCTCACTTCCCTGCTGGCTCTGCTGCCTTTCTCTTTGGGAAAAATTCTGTGTATTTCAGTTTGCTGTGTGCTCCTCTGCCGGAAAACAACTGCAAGGAAGAAAAGATCTTTATGCTCATACAGAAAAGAAAGAAAGCCCCCTAATTTTAATTTGTCAGCTGCAGTTCAGAATCCTTTAAAGGCTGTATTTCAGGAAGGGATTCAGTGGTGTGGCAGAATCTCCAGGCACCGTGCTGGGCTCAGCTCGACAGTGGCAAGTTGAGTAGCACGGCCCTGGCCCCAGGGAAGCAGAAACCTGGGCACTGCCATGGAGAACAGAAACCTTCCTCCGAGGCAGGAAAAATCTGTGATTTAAAATTATTTTAAAAAATGAACACAGGATACCAGCTTCATTATTCTTACTTTCCTTGGAAACACGTCAAAAGACTTGCTTAGGGAAGGATGAGGGAGTAGCAGAGGCACCAAGTACTAAGAGTTATATTAAAAGCTACCTTTAAAACAAGTATTTTCATTAAAGAAGAATGTAGATGGATTCTAAGTCAGGTTGGGCTTTTAGAGAGCTGTTTTTTATGACATTCTTTTCATGTATAACCCCCTTTATCAGAATGTCAGCGTGCCCTCAGTAACGGGACATTATTTTTCCTTTTATCTCCCTCTCACACTCGGCTGTGCCTCCATGGAAGTTTCCTTAACAGCGAGTTGTTCTTGCGTGTCGGTCCCTCCCGGGGCAGCTCCTCTGACGCAGAGCAGGGTGTTACAGAAAGCCTCAGCTGAGGATCAAGCCCATAAAACCGTGAATTATGCGAGTTCGGCTTCCTTACATTCGAAAGAAATTTCCTGCCGTGGTTTCTGTTAGCCGGTGTGTCTGCGGTGAGAACACCGGCTTCACTTGTGATTCAGAGCTGGTGTCATTAATGAGGGAAAATAGTGGGGTAATGCTGCAAAAGGAGTTATCACAACAACAAAACAAACAGGCCAGACCCTGGGTTTGGGGGTGGGGGTTTCAGTGAGAAATGCAAGGATTTGGGGGGGTTTAACTGAGAAAGGCAAGGGTTTGCAGGGTTTCAGTGAGAAATGCAAGGGTTTGAGGGGGGTTTCAGTGAGAAATGCAAGGATTTGGGGGGGTTTAACTAAGAAAGGCAAGGGTTTGTGGGGTTTCAGTGAGAAATCCAAGGGTTTGGGGGGGGTTTCAGTGAGAAATGCAAGGGTTTGCGGGGTTTCAGTGAGAAATCCAAGGGTTTGGGGGGGTTTTCAGTGAGAAATGCAAGGGTTTGAGGGGGGTTTCAGTAAGAAATCCAAGGATTTGAGGGGGGTTCACTGAGAAATGCAAGGGTTTGGGGGGGGTTTCAGTGAGAAATGCAAGGGTTTGGGGGGGTTTCAGTGAGAAATGCAAGGGTTTGGGGGGGTTTCACTGAGAAATCCAAGGGTTTGTTGGGGTTCAGTGAGAAATGCAAGGGTTGGTTGGAAGGACCTTTACGATGCCCTGGCTGCAGCCCTGCCATGGGCGGGGAACGCGTCCCGCCAGCCAGGCTGCTCCGGCCCGGGCACGTCAGGGGCCGCTGCCTGCCCCGGTGTGCCCGCACAGAGCCCACGCCCAGCTCCGCCATGGCCGTGGGGTCCACGGCAGCGGGGCGGGCGCGGCCCGGTGGCCCTTTCCATCCCCTCCATGCCATTCCCATCCCACCCCATCCCATCTTGTCCCGCCCGTCCCCTCACGCCGCCCGCCCGGGGGTCCCGCCGTGCCCGCCCCGCCCTGCAGGGGGCGCCGCCGCCGCCGCCCCGCGCGCGCTCCTCACCTGCCGCCGCTCCGGGCCGCGCCGCTCCCGGCGTGCGCCGCGCGCCGCGCCTCACGTGGGCGCGCCCGCGGGGCCTGCCGGGAGATGTAGTCCCGCGGGGGCTGTGGCTGAGGGCAGGACCTCGGTCTGCCGGGCCCGTGCTGCGGCTCGGTGTGAAAGGAAACGTTAAAAGTAACGAGGGGGAAGCAGGAACGTCTTTTCGGATTTGGTTTTTTATTTTTTTTTTTTTTTTTGTGTGTGTGTTTTCATTTTTATTTTTTTTTTAATTCGTTGTTATGTGTCATTTTGGCACGCGTGGGTTGCTCACTGCCCTTTCCCTGATCACGCACTGATGCTGTGGGATCAGCCCCTTCCCCTTCTCTTTCACCTTCCCTTTCCCCTTTCCCTTCCTTTCTCCTTTCGCTACTCTTCTCCTTTCCCTTTTTCATTTCCCTTGCCTTGCTTGCCTTGAATTCCCTTCTCTTCCTTTCCCTTCCCATTTCCCCCTCCCCTTTTCCCTTTTCCTCTCCCTTTCCCTTCCCCCAGCAGGTTCCTGAGTGTTTGACAGGTTTTGCATCACCTCCTGAAAACGTGTGTTTCTCCTTTGATGCCGTACCTGTGATCAGCCTGTGGACTCCAGGACCAAAATCACTATTTTTGGGCACAGCTGCAGCGTGAGAGGCTGGCAGTGGTGGCCAGAGTCAGGGATTTGGCCACTGGCCTATGGCTGGGCTCTGCCCCGTGTTTCCCGGAGCCAGTATCACCATCAGGAGCACCGACCCTGTTCTAACCCCATTTTTGCTTGGATGTCATGGATCTGTTTAGGGGTGGCAGAGAGCCCCTTCTGCTGTGCCCCTGTGGGGCTGCAGAGCGAACTGAGGAGTGCCAGGGCTCGGGGCTCCCTGTGCCGGGGGGGAACAGTGTCCTTCACACCCCCGGTGCCACAGGCAGCATCCCCTGGAGGTCAGGCTGGCAGGAATTCTCTGCCTGGGGAAGAGGCGAGTGCTCAGTTTAACCATTTCCCAAATTCCCTCCGCGTGGCCTCTCTGCCTGCGGCGCTTTTCCACTGCTCACCTGCTGCAGCCGCCCGACCTGCGCTGAAGAAAGTGCCTGCATCATGCAGCAAGTCTGGCCACCTTCTGCTCTTGGTGGTTTTTCCACTTTGTTTAGAAAACAACAGATCATTCAGATGGGATCTATGTCCCTGGAGCAGCAGGGAGCAGCAGTGTGGGCAGTGGATGCACACAGATGCAAAGCGAAGAAAACGAGTGAGATTTCCTCAGTGCCCTGTTTCAAACCCCAGTGGCTCCCTGGGCGTGTTGCTGTGCCCAGGGAGGGGACACAGGGTTCACTCCCAGTTCCTGCCCTCACCAGGGAAATGCTTTTTTCAGTCCCTGATGTAGAATGGATGTAAACACTGAAACCAGGGTGGTCTGGCAGAACTTGTGAGGCCACCCACACCTGAAAATGAACAGTGTGAGGAAAAAACAATGGTAGAAATAGGAAACAATCTTTCAATGCATCCTGGGGAGAAAACAAAGGACTCTCTGGATTTAATTAGAGGTGACAATGACCAGCTGACGATGTTATCCATCATGTGTGAGTATGGGGACCCTACATGACAAGGAAGGATGGGAAGGTTGTCCAGCCCAGGACCCTGGTCACCCTGCCGAAGTTCCTTTGCCAAAGCTATGTTATAGGGGATACTCTCAAAATCCCCTTCTATAGAGGGTTATCAGAGGTCTCTAAGAGCTCTTTTTTCTTAATACCTCAGGCTTGCAAGTGTGCAAATGTCTCATCTGAAGCTGAGGTGAGATCCTGCAGGCACAAGAGATGATCTGCCCCCAGATTCTCTTTGCTGGTGATGCCTCAGGTTTTAGCTGTTCTATTTTTCAGATTCTGCTTTAGTGCAGTTCTGAGCTTCATATGAGGGGATGCTGAGCTCTGTGCACAGAGCAGGGAGACAAAACAATTCCTTTTCCAGCTGGACACCAAGGACAAATGATCCAAACCTCAGCCCAGGAGCACAAACACCGTGGGCTGGAGAGAGAAAAACAAGCAGGATGGGACTGCCTGGGCTGAAGCTGGAATGGGACAATGAACTCCAAGGTGCCAATGGAGCAGAACTGATCCCAGGGAGAGCCCCTGGGAGCGCTCGTGCATTTTGGGACCATTTTGGGTCATTTGGGTGCAGCCCTGGCTGGGCTCTGGTGCTGCCCAAGGTGGATCCATGGAGGAGATGCTTTGAATAAATCCCTGCTTTCTTCTTTAACTCCCTGTTCTGGACAGCCTTCTCAAGGGGATATCTTCGGGATCATCCCTGGGCAGTGAGGCTGTGGCAGCCTGGGGGTCACACACACCACCAGTCACAAGCATGGGGGTGCAACTCTCTGTTCACACCTTGGTGTTGGATGTCAGGATTGTGTTTAATTGAGTTTGGTTAATCAGCTGGGAGCAGAAGGCACAGCGTCATCAGGGAGAGGGGGTGTGAAGGGCAGAGGCAGTGTGGGCATAAAAGTACTCTTCACCAGGGACTGTGGTGACAGGATGAGGAGTTATGGGTACACACTGAAACAGGGGAACGTGGATTAGATATTGAGAAGTTTATTGCTATGAGGATGGTGAGGCAATGGCAGAGGTTTCCCAGGGAGCTTGTGGTTGCTCCATCCCTGGATGTGCTCAAAGCAAGGTTGGATGGGGCTTGGAGCAACCTGGTTTAATGGGAGACATCCCTTCCCCTGGCACAGGATTGCAACGGGATGATCTTTAAGGTCCAGTCCAGCCCCTTCACTTTCTATAAATAGGAGATTAAAAGAGGTCACAGAGCCACACTCTCAGGAGTTTATCAAGCACCGACACCCAGGGGATGTTACACATTGGCTGTGCCACACTCCCCTCACTGAGGCTGGGATGAGGATGGAAGGATGAGACCCCACGGATGGCGTGGAGGGGCTGCGGGGCGAGGGCGGTGGGATGTGTGGGATGGTGTGTCCACGCCGGGATGGTGTGCCAAGCCTGGGATGGTGTGCTGCACCCTGGGATGGTGTGCCCAGAACAGGGTGGTGTGCATGCCAGGATGGTGTGTCCAGGCTGGGATGGTGTGCCTCTAGCTGGGGTGGTGTGCTACATCTTGGGATGGTGTGCCCAGGCCAGGATGGTGTGCATGCTGGGATGGTGTGCTGCATCCTGGGATGGTGTTCCCCACACCGAGATTGTGTCCCCACACCGGGATGCTGTTCCCCATCCCAGGATGGTGTTCCCACGCCAGGATGTGTTCCCCATGCTGGGATTGTGTTCCCCATCCCGGGATGGTGTTCCCCATGCTGGGATTGTGTTCCCCATCCCAGGATGGTGTCCCCACGCCAGGATGTGTTCCCCATGCCAGGACGGTGTTCCCCACGCTGGGATGTGTTCCCATGCTGGGATTGTGTTCGCCATCCCGGGATGGTGTCCCCACGCCGGGATGTCTTCCCCATGCCAGGATGGTGTTCCCCATGCTGGGATTGTATTCCCCATCCCGGGATGGTGTCCCCACGCCGGGATGTGTTCCCCATGCCAGGACGGTGTTCCCCACGCCGGGATGTGTTCCCATGCTGGGATTGTGTTCGCCATCCCGGGATGTGTTCCCCACGCCGGGATGATGCCCGCGCCGTCCCGCCGCGGTGCCACGAGAGGGCAGCAGGGCCCCGCGGACCGGCGCGGCCGCGCTGCCCCGCCGGGCCGGGACCCGCCGGGAGGGTCCGGCGGCGGCCCCGCATCCCGAGCTCCGCGCCCGCATCCCGAGTCCGCGCTCCCATCCCGAGCTCCGCGCCCGCATCCCGAGCTCCGCGCTCCCATCCCGAGCTCCGCGCCCGCATCCCGACTCCGCGCCCGCATCCCGAGTCCGCGCTCCCATCCCGAGCTCCGCGCTCCCATCCCGAGCTCCGCGCCCACATCCCGAGCTCCGCGCTCCCATCCCGAGCTCCGCGCTCCCATCCCGCAGCCCCCGGCACGTTGAGCTCCGGGAATGACATTCCCAGCCGGGACTCGTGCCGCGCGTCCCTAAAGGCGCCTCGGGAGTAATCCCGTGCCCAGCCCACGCTGAGCTCCGGGGCTGGGGTGTCGACGGTTGTTTGGTGGTTTGGCTGGGGTCAGCCAAAATTGGAATCTCAGAATGGTTTGGGTTGAGAGGGACCTTAAAGCCCATCTCGTTCCACCCCCTGCCATGGCAGGGACACCTCCCACTATCCCAGATTGCTCCAAGCCTTGTCCAACCTGGCTTTGGGCACTACCAGGGATCCAGGGGCAGCCACAGCTTCTCTGGGCACCCTGTGCCAGGGCCTGCCCACCCTCACAGGAAAGAATTTCTTCCTGATAACCCATCTAACCCTGCTCTCTGCCAGACATTCCCTTTTGTCCTGTCCCATCCTTCCTGCACACATGGATGGATGTGCCAAACTCACTCCCCTGAACACTGTGCCCACACCTTCCACGCAGCCCCAGCAGTGTTTGCCCACCACTAACAGTGGGCACCATTAAATCTGTCCAAGCTCTTCATAGTCCTGGTGGCCACTGCACTGACAATATCTCAGTGCAGGAGAAATTCCCAGGCAAACACATATATTGATTTTATTTCTAACTCCCTTTGGATGGATTTGCCAGCAAAAAGGGATTCCACCAGGTGACAAACAGGCAGCCTGTGTCAGTGGATATGTCCTGGCCACAAGTTCCCACTGTCCTGCCTGTGGTGGCACTAGGTCTGTCCAGTGAAGGGTTCTGTATGGGGAAGGTGGACCAGAATTCCCTCTTCCTTGCACAAAATGCAAATCCCAGGTCCTAAGTCAAGCCCAGCTGAGCAGCCTGTTGGTGTTGGTGGGGTTAACCTGCTGAGCCTTTAGGAATCCCTACCTGGGTCTGTTCCCATTGTTCCCTCTACAGCTCCAGCTGGAGAGCCTTCTCCTGTCCTTGTTCCAAGCATTTCTGCTCTTCAGGAGATATCACATCCTACCCCTGATATGGCTGCATTCTTGTGGCAAGTGGAATGATTCCCAGTTTTGGGATGACTTGGGGATCTTTCAGAAGAGGTGTTGTATGAAATGCTGAGCCACTAGAAAAACCATTTTCTTCTGGGAGCTCTCAAGACAGAACTCTCCAATACAAATGAGGCATTATGCTGTTGTTTTTGTTGCAGTAGTGGTGTTACCCTGCTCCCTCATGTCCAGGCACCAGGAGGTGCTGCTGGTAATGCTGGAAGCATTTTCCCACATCAGCAACTGCTGCATCCCGAGCAGGGACCCCTTTGTGCAGGCACACACCTCGTGCTGTGGGATTGTAAAATCCTGGTGGAGCCCAGAAACAGAGCCAGGCACCCCAGCAGGCAAACAGTACCTCTGCACACCCTGTTCTGCTCATTCTCCCTTTCTTACACAAGGCCTGGTGCCTGACACAAGGCTGTTATTTTATTTGTTTTGTGGTGGTAGTAGTGTTTTTTTTCTCTGTGTGTTTTTGGTTTGTTTGTTTGTTTTTAATCCATATTTCAGATAATCAAACAAATAACTCCCACAAGTTGCTGTGATATGTCCAATTGCATCTGAGGCTCTCTGCTCCCAAACAGATGTTGACAGGGTTCAGCTGAGTTGCCAGCAGGGTTGGTGACAGCATGATCAGATTCAGGGGCTGATAAGGGATCAGATTCAGGGGCTGATAAGGGATCTCTGTATCCTCGCTGCTGCAGCTGAGTCTCCTCCTCTTCCCAGAAACAACCTTGGGAGTGTGCTGGCAGCAGTCACCTGCAAAGCCCTTCCCCAGGAGTGAAGCAGAGGCTTTGCAGGAGTGTCCTGGGAGGTTATCCTGTTCTATATAGGTAATAAAAGCCAGGCTGAGCCTATAAGAACTTGTGGGGCTTCTCCAATTCACTGCTGAGCCCTCTCCTTGCATGCAGGGAGCTGAAGAGGTAACCAAAACTCATGTCAGATGTAGGGCAGGGGGAAATTGAGGGACCCCAAGCCCATCCTCCCAGGCTATAGTTGCAATGGCAGGTGCAGGTCTATGTTTTAGAGTGAAAATACCTCTCAGATTTAAAAACCTCCTCTGTGAGATGCCCTGAGTAGTGAACGGGGGATGTGGGTGGGATGAGAGGGAAGTACTGTGTCCAGCAAAGAAGCCTCCAGCTTTCTAGGGATGAGGGGCCTGAGCAAGCACATGAGGAACATCTCCTCCTCACTGCCTCTCTCTGGCTCTGGAGGAGCTGGCTTACAAGCAGGGCGTGCTGCTGGTGCTTCCAGACAGGTTCCAATAGCAGAAATAGGGGGATTATTTTGTTAGGACTGTATGTAAGCACCCCAAACATCCCACAAAAGCTAACAGGATGCTGATGCCATCTAAGTGTTCGTATGGATGAAAGCTGGCAATTTGACAATGAAGCCAGTTTCCCTCTGCTAACCCACATCCTATTTAATTTTCCTCCTTTGGAGCTGTACCCAGAGCCCTCGTACAAGGAAACACCATGGATCTTTGTCAGTCTGCAAAGGAATCCTTCTCCCCAGTGCAGCTGGGATCTGTTCTAAAGAGGATTAACTGCAGGCAGCCAATTCCACCTCAGCCATGAAGCCTGCTCTGCTCACAGGTCTGCCATGAATCACCCAGCTTCGTGGTTAATCTGTCACTGAGCCCATGGCTGCTGGAGAAGGGCAGCTGTTCTGCTCACAGTTTTCTACCTTACCTCATTTTCAGAGCTCTGGGCTTTCCCCTGTGCAGCTCCACCTGAGTGCTGCTACTCCTAAAAGGGCTTTGTTCCCACTGGTTGGATTATAGTGATCTATAATTCTTAGTTATAAGGCAAATAATTCAGAAGGAAGGTTTGATATCCTCTTGCCAGTCATGAGATAACTGTTTCCAATGTCTTTTCAGCCCTGTGCTCATATCCTCCCTTAAAGCATGCTCCAAAATTTCCTTCTCTATGAAGGATCTCTACACCTGCTTCAGCTCTGGTGAACAAACTTTGCAGCCCATAAGTGTAATTATCTCCTTTCTCTTCTACATGTACTTTACTAGTGATGCTAGAAGATGCTCCTTCTACTGGCAAGTAGGAAGAGGCTCATGGTATCCCCCTATAAATTTCTTCTTTCTCTGCCACCCTGTTTTTCAAGGCTTCATAGCTTTCATTATGAGATTTGAAGTTGCCTGGAGCTGATTGTCTAGAAAATAACCTCTCCAAGAAGCAGCCCCAACTCCTGTTTCCCATGTCTGTGTCTCCCTAGATGCTGAAACATCTCCCCACAACCTTGTTTTAATTTATCTTAGCAACTGCTCCCCTTCTACTCCACTAAAACATGGGTTGGATGGGATTTGCTCGTTCTCCACGTGACAGTTTTGATGCTGTGCACAGAAGTGTTCCCAGACAGCCAGACAGCAGGGAAGGGCTGTCCCTACCCTCGAGGGCTCTGGGAGGCACAAATGAATGCTGTTTGCTTGTATTTCCAAATGGCTTGTGCCTTGCCAGATCAGCTGCATGTCACTGCAGGCTGAGCGTGTTGAGACAGCCCTTGCTCCTCTTCACTCCTCTCAGGACTGGGAATTTGTTGCTAGAGGCAACATCCTTAAGATGAAGAAAGCCTTTTCTTCTGTAGGTCTGTCACCAGATTATAAAAGTTGGGCCTTCTTGGATCAACCCAGCAATAGAAAAAGAATTTAAATGGATGTGTGTAGGGGCAGACAGTGGAGTCGTGTCTCCTTTGCTCAAGTGTGTTACTCCCCTTGGCCATAGCAAGGGTTTGGATGAACACAGAACAAAGTCAAGGTTCTCCAGGTTTATTGCCTCATGCTTAAGACCACCAGGAGGTTTCCAGTGGGTTTCATAGGCCTGAATGTTTCCTGAAAGCAATGTTGGCAGTCTGGTTTTGGTAATGCCTCCATCTATTCTCCATGCAGTGAACTTGTTCTCATACCTGCTTTTCCCCACTGCCAAGAGGCTCCATCCTTCCATACAGTCCTTTTGCAGCCTCTTTGGATCCATTTCTCTGCCCTGGATAATGTGTCACCCACAAGAGTGACCTGAGGACCACAAGGACTAGAAGGGGCTGGTGTTAGGGTGGGAATAAAGGGCATTCAGCTCCCTGGCCTGGTCCCTTTGGGGATGTTTCTCTTTGGCAGGGAAGATACACTGAGGAGATTTTGTCTCGTTTTGGAGCACAGAAAGTGGATATGCAAATTAGAAAAAAGAAGATGAGTTAGAAAAGAGAAGACCAATCCGTTCTGTCAGTTTAGATGTGCTTGTTTGGAAAAGCTCACAGTTCCAAGGAGTGAGCTGCAAGTCCCGTTTTTCTCCTTCTCTCTTTGGCTTGTCTTTTTTTCCTTCTCGCACCTGGCCTATACCTTCAGCAGCTGCATTTATCCTGGCTGCAGCACAGTTTGGCTTTGGGAAGAGGCCTGTGCTGATATTTGTTTAACACTGTTTGGTTTCTTCCCTCTCCCTAACCCAGAAACAACTGAGCTTGGCAACAAGAAGGAGCTGAAATCCATGCCCTTCATCACGTACCTGTCAGGCCTGCTGACAGCGCAGATGCTCTCGGATGACCACCTCATCTCGGGCGTGGAGATCCACTGCGAGGAGAAAGGGCGCTGCCCGTCCACCTGCCACCTGTGCCGCCGGCCGGGCAAGGAGCAGCTCAGCCCCACCCCGGTCCTGCTGGAGATCAACAGGGTAGTGCCCCTGTACGCCCTGATCCAGGACAACGACACCAGGGAGGTGAGTGAGCCTGTGACGGGCCAGCCCCACCTCTGTGACCTCACTCAGTCCCCTCGTGTCGGAATCTGAGGTATTGATGATTCTGGGATTGTAGAAAGTCTCTGTCTGTCAGCCCCGCTGCCAAAGCAGAAGCCATAATTGGTCTGTGCTGGTTTCCAGGTTGTTTATTCTGTTTATCTCTCACATGTTCTGCTGCCCTGCCCAGCTCTGTCCTGCAGGGCAGCGTGTGGGGCTCTGCCCTCAGTGGGATGTTACAAACATTAAATACCAGAAACTCCCTGGGCTGCATTTACAAGAACGTGCCAATATCTGTCACCTACGTTGGACAGTGTGTCCCCAGCCTGAACCAACAGAAAAATGCCAACACCACAGTGAAACATGGAGGGCATGAAGAAGGAGAAAAAGGACAAGGCACACCCAATTTCCTCCATCTTGTCCCCTTTGGACCCCTCATCTAGAATCCTAAAATTTTACTTTTGCACCCGTGCCACACTTAATTATTACTTATATCAAACACTCAGAGAGTGTAATTCATCCTGTAAGATTGAAAACTCTTTTGCATGGACAGAGATCACAGACAGTGTCTCTGGGGGCTCTGTCCAGGGGGGTTCCTGACCCCTGCCAGGGTCCCAGACCTGCCAGGGCAGCCAGAGGGAAGCCCTGGATTCTCAGCCTCTGAGATCCCCTCTGCAGGTTCCCTGGAGCGAGGCAGGTGTTTTCATGTGTGGGATGGTGGCAGTGGTGGAGCTAGCAAGTCCTGCTGCCCACAGCCCTCTCAGACCTGCATCTCTCCCTGCCTTCAATAGGTTCAAGGCAATTCCATAAGCAGCCAAGGCCACAGTCATTCCCAGTGTCCATGCTGGTGTGCAGGATGTGTCCTGTGGAGAGGTCTCAGGAGCCAAGCACCAGCTCAATGCTCCAAGGTCCAAGACATACCTGTTTGAGGGTGGCCAAAGGCCTGCAGGGCTCCAGTGTGGCTTTGCAAAGGCACAGAGGGAGGGAAGAACCATCCCCTTGGGACAGTCCCACAGCCACAGGAGGCCCCTGGTACTCCAGGAGAGACCAACAGGTTGGAGGTCACCGGTCCCTGGGGCTGGGCTCCTGCAAGAGCTTCAGTGTTAATCCTGTGGAGACTGAGTTCCCACTTTCTCTGTTCACTGCCACTCTGCAGCCCTCTGACCCCAACCTCAAGCCCAGAAATGACAGACCTGCTTAAAGTCACCTATTGGCACTGAGCCTGTACTTGACTGGGATGTCTCAAGTGAGCCAGCATGCAGCAGTGGTGGGTAGGCTGCAGGTCAGGAAAAAAACCCTGCACGTGGAGGTGTGATCACCAGGAATGGTGCTTCATCCCCTTCCCACATCCATGGGGGAAGAGTCCTCATGCTTTTCCCACTACCCAAGTGTCTGGGTACTGTTTCTGGAGACTGTCACTCCTTGCTTACCTCTTGATCTGGTTCCTGCTTTCCCATCTACCAACCCTCTTGGTCCTTGCATGAAGCCATGCCTGACTTCCACACTTCAGTTCACCTCTCTTTCTGGGTCTTCTCCTCAAACTCCCTTTCTCCCACTACGTGTCCTTCCTGCATTCTTTCCCAGCCACACCTGCTCTTCCTGCTGGGCAGTTCTTGTGTGGAGGTTGGCCTGCTTTTGTCAGCATGCCCAGGGCAGAGCTGGGATGAGGCACTACAGGGAGAGCAGTGGGAAAGCTGGTTTCCTTCAGGCAAGAAAGATGTGCTTCCCAGCAGCAATCTGCAGGAAAACATTATTTTAGGGATACAAGAGGTAGGTTAGCCAGCAAGGAGGGGATAACAGTGAAGAGCCCTGCAGGATCTGAATGATTTCCATGGACCCTCCTCACCACCCCCAATTCTTCCTCCTCCTCTTCCTCCTCACCTCTCCCCTCAGTCCTACCAACACTGCTGGGCTCACTTGGGACGCCTCCTTGTCCTGAGGAGCTGTAGTCTGTTCCACCAGCAGCCTCCCTTCCTCCCTGCTCCCCTCCCTCCCCTGCTCCCCTGGCTCCAGCCAGGGCTGGCCCCATCAGCTGCAGCTGGAGCTCAGCCCGCATTGTGCTTTCTGCTGAGTGCTGGGAAAACCGGCAAACAAACAACACCCCAACCAAAGCAGAGACACCCCAGCAGTATTTCCTGGGGTTGTGCTCCCTGCATCTCTCCTCCTCATCCACCTCATCACTCAGGGCTGGAGGGGCATGCCCTGGGAGCCTGTCCCTGCGTGAGGGTGCTGTGTCTGCTCCCCCCTCAGCCCAGGGAGCTGGGGTAAGAGGTGACAGGGTGAGGGCTCTGGGCAGCTGCAGGGTGGAGGGGGATGCTGCCAGAGCTGGCAGTGAGCAGCACATGCCAAGGACAGGTCACTTTGTGCCATCCACGGTGCAAGTTGCTGGGCTGGGCAGCAGGTGGGATCATTCTGTCTTGTCTTACCACCCCCTCCTTAGCTGGGGCTGGTTGTTTCAGCTGTAGGCTCCTCTGACAGCAGGCTCTCTCATCCCTTCCTCCCACAACCCATCCCAGACCATCCCCATCCTTGCTCCAGCAGGACACAAGGGAGTGTTTTCTACATCCCCTGCCCCTGCTTCTCTTTCCTAGTCATTCCCATTCTCTCAGCATTAATCCCTTGTGTTGCATCAGCTCCATCACTTTCCCCTTCTTGCTTATTTCTGATGGGCTGTCCTGCTCACTCCATCCCTTCACCCCAGCTTGTTTCTCCCCCTTCTCTCCACCAGCCTCTCTCCTGAAGGATTCTCTCCCTCTCCCTCTCCCTCTCCCTCTCCCTCTCCCTCTCCCTCTCCCTCTCCCTCTCCCTCTCCCTCTCCCTCTCCCTCTCCCGTTATCCTTGGCACCACAAGCAGGGACAAATCCTTCAGTTCCTGAAGGCTGAACTCCACCACTGCTGAGGAACTTGCTGCCACCTCTGCACAAACCTTGGTTCTCCACACTGGAGGTTTTTCCAGGCAGTCTGGGCTGCCTCTCTGGAGGAAGTGGAGCTCATGGGGGCCATGTCCCTGTCCTGGACAGGATGGTTTGGTGTGGGGTTAGTGCTGCCTCTCTGAAAAGGTGTCCCCATCCTTTTGTGTCACCATGAGCTCGAGCACGATGGGTGCTCACGGAGGGCAGGGGCATCGTCTTTCCCTCATCTTCCCCTGAGAGCAGGGAGGGTTACCATGAAAGAGAAAGGGATTTTGGGGTGGTAAGGAGCTGCCACCACCACGGGGACATCAGCCTGTCAACCAACACTCATCAGAGAGCCAGAACACCACTGAGTTTGAATTGTGACCATGCTCTGTGCACTGAGAGGCTCCCACAGGTCATGTCCCACCAGGAGCATCTCATATATCATCTGGGTGATGAAATACCCATTCTCAGCACCAAACAGAGGCCAGGGGTACCCCAGGCACTGCAGAGTGGTGTTCTCCTGTGCCATAAATAGGATTTTCACTTGCCTGGGCTGAACCAAGTGTAGCATCTCCAGTCCTGAGTGCTCCATTGCCTGCTTTTCTCCCTTCATGTAGATTGTTCTCAATTAATACAGCAAGCTCTGACCTTAGAGGAACTGCAGGCACATCCCAACTCTCCTGTAGTGTTAAAAAAAAACAGTAATTGTAAACACGGTTCTCTTTGCATGCATGTCCACAAAGACAATGCTGTACAGGCAGATAACAAGGTCATTAACAAGGTGGATATTGACTTCTCTAAACTTGACTGAAAGTTTTCCTTTATAAACTGAGCAGCAAAGATTAAGCAAAACAGGTAAAGACATTTTGCCCTCTTCAACATGTGTATTTTTTTTAATAGGTTTGTCTTTTCATCTGCCTTAGTGCAGTGAGTTATGAACTTTTTAAAATTTACAGCTACAGCCTTGTCCAAGGCCGTGTTCTCAGTTGCTGATGACCTTGCCAGACTCTTAAATGCTGGGGTTTCAGTTTCCATGCTGGGTGTCTGCTGTGGACTGATTTGTGATATTTCTTTGTGTGCATCTTTGATTTCAGCTAAAACTGACCATTTCCAAGCAGGAGATGAGGTGAAAATATATTACTTTGCCCATGTGAAATGAGTTAAAAAATTCTTTATTTCCATGTCAGTGGGAATTGCTGTTTTCTTCTTGCTTTGAAGCAAGGGCCTGAAATGTAAAGGGCTCCAGGAGTTTTGCCTTTTGCTGTCCAGGGAGAATTTGTCCAGAGGAAATGTCCTCAAGGTAACTCTCAGCTCTGAGGTTGTGATCTGTCCTCCCAGCCCAGCTCCAGCACGACTCCTGCTCCCAGCAGTGCGGAGAACCAATCTCAGTATGAGGAAAAGTATCAGTCCCCTCTTTTCCTTCATGTATGCAGTGAGAACTATGGACTGAGATCCTGCCAGGAGTTTCTTTGTTTCCCACTGTGGCTTAATAGTGCTGGTTGAAGAATTTGCACCATCACTGGTCACTGCAGCCTGGCTGGAGACTGTGGCAGTGCTGGAGCATGCCAGGGTGAAGGAGATGTCTTTGGAGGTTCAAGCAGCTCTTGAAGGGCTTTGTTGAATGTCTTTCTGTAGCTGTGACACTGGTGTGGCAGGTTTGACAGGAAGGACTGCTTGCTGGAGCAGAGGCAGTGCTGGAGTCCCCCCTACACCAGTCCTGGTCACCTGGTGGGATCCAGCTAATCCAAGTATTCCACAGGACCATTGCTGTCAAAACTCCTCAGTCTGAGGGTTACACTGGGACTTCAAAAGGTGTAAAGAGACAGAGAAGCTGTGACCTTGGCTGTCATCTCCCAGGGACTTCTTTGTAGCTCTGTGGATCCTGCATCAGTGTTGATCAACGCCAGCACCTCTCTTCTGCTTCTTTTGTGCTCTGCAGCAGTGCAGACACCACAGTGGCCCCTCCACATGAAGCTGGAGGAGATTCTCCACTGCAGGGCTGCAGAGGAAACCTCCACCAGTGTCAGTGGTTGGCCATGCCCAACAGCAAAGAGCTCCTCTCTGTGGTGGGGCTTTCTGCTGGCAAAATGCTCTCAACACCTCAAGGGCTGGATGCTGTGAGTGCATGTGGTGGGAGAGAAGAGAGATGCTGACCCCAGGTGCTTTCCCTTTGGGAAACATCCTGGAGTCAAAGAGAAGAGCTGCTCCTCACCCCAGTTAGAGTCCCCCCAGGTTATGGTGTCTTTCCTCCTCCACCTTAAACATACTTCTGCCAGCCCTCTCCCCACAGGGTGGGCACCATCTTTCTGACTGCCCAGCACAGCCCTGGAGTGTACCCAGAGGCACAGACTGAGGGTGAGAGCACAGGTGTGCATGATCTGCAAACATCCTTGTCCCTTACAGGAAGGCAGAGAATGCTTCCCCCCTCTCCCCTGCTTCCCCCATCCCCTCCCAGGAGCATCCTTGACAGGGATGCATGTGTGCATGTCCAGAGCCACGGGGCAGCCATGGCCAGTGCAGAGGAGAAAAGGCAAGGTATGCTAGGCAGTGTGGTCCCTTCTGTTCGTGGTCTGATCATTTTCCCCCCAAAAAATCCTGAAACAAGCTTCTGTGGAGCAGCTCAGCCAGCTGCAGAAATGCTTAGAGGGTGGTGTGGTGAGGGGGGTGTGGAGAAGGGAGGCAGGAGAGATCAATCTTGCTCCTATTGGGAAATGGACTCAAACTCCTGCTGTGTGTATTTAAGGAGACAAATGGATGTGGAGCCTGGATTTTTAGGAGACCCCTAGGACTTTGCTTTAATTCGAAAATTGAGTAATCTCAGCATTTGCTGCAGCCATGGCCTCCTCACAGCACACATGGTGTGGGGGCTCGCTGGGGGGCACATCCCTGTGCTGCTGGCCACCCTGGCCTCAGCAGGAGCCCAGAGCATGCCTGGGACCCTGGCAGGGTTTTTTGAGACAACTTCTTCACATGCTGGGGCTCACCGGCTCAGATGACAAGTGAGACTGGAGCAAAATTCCCCATTTTTTCTCCCCACTCCTTGCCAAGGAGCCATCTCCTGCAGAGCAGAGCACGGCAGCCTCTGTCCAGTGTCCCCAGGCTGGCAGGGTGTTTTTAGCCAGGGTGAAAGGTGTCCCCAAGGCCATGGGCTCAGTTTGACCCCAATCCATCACCGATGGCAGAGCTGCTGGAGGACACACAGCTTCCCCAAAGCAGCCCCTGAAGCCTTGGGGAGACACAGACTGATTTCTTCTTCCACTGCCAAAGCTGGCAGGGAGCCTGGGCCAAAGGGGACAGTGTTTTTGTGGTTCAGGTGAGTTTTTTGGTTTGGTCTGGAGTATGTTTCTTTTTATTTGTTGTTGCTTTGTTTTAATACCTGCTAATTGGCCCTTGTCCTCCTGCTCTGGCCCTGGAGCATCTGCTGCAGCTCCAGCCCGCATGCAGCTTGCCTTTCCCAGGAAGAATGGCAGCATTGTCATGCCTGGCTCGGGCTATAATGGGGAGCTTTGTGCCGAGGTGTGAGCCCAGCCTCACTGCAGCGCTCAGGGCTCTCATTTCCCCTCTGATTTCCCAGGTTTTACTGCGTCCTCTGCCTCTCCCTTGGATCCTGTTATTCTGTAAATAACAGAAGCAGGGATGCTGCCCACCTCGGGTCCCTTCCGGCACCCTGAGCTTCCCAGAGGACACTGATGGCCCTTTCCAGGATGAAGTGCTGGTGATGCTACTCCTGGGGGAGAGGCAGCCAGAGGCAGGGAGGGTGTGAACAACACAGGATGAGATCACCTGCCAACAGCAAACCTTCATCCTCCTTTGCTGTGAACCTGGAGCAAACCTTCATCCTCCTTTGCTCTGAGCCTGGCCTTTCAGACATGAACTGTATGATCCTAGAAAGAGTCTCTGGCCTGAGAAATCCTTAGCTTTTCTCTTTTTTTTGTTTTTTTTTCCCCCTTCCAGAGTTGGCTAGACTAAGGAGTGGCATTTACCTCCTGTGAACAGCACTGAGCACTGCTGGAAGGGCATGGAAGGCTTTCCCTCCAGCCACCCTGCCATGATGGTAGCATCCTGTTCAGGCTGTGAAAGCCCTTCTGGAGCCTCCATCCTCCTGCCTGTGCCTGAGGGAAGGTGGTGGTGGCATGCAGGGCCCATCTCCATCCTGCCAACAGGAAAGGACAGGATGTGTCTGTTTGCTGCCGTGTCCCTGGACATGGGATGGAGCCTGTATGCTGCCATGGCTCAGCCTCCTTCTGCACTTCTTCTCTCCTTCTGCATTGAGAAGAACAAAAAATCAAATAGAGATTGGGAAATCGGTGCAAAATCCAAAATGAACCTAAGTTCCAGCTTCCAGATCATCTTCTCTTATCTGCAGCACATCTCTGTCCAGCCTACATGTTCACCTGGGGTTGTTTTTTAATCTCTCTGTACTTCCTTTTAAATTTTTCCAGAAACAGAGATGTGCATCCTAGAGTCAGTGAGCTGGATTTTCATGTCATTGTCAGCCATGGAGAAGACCAGATATCCACAGACAAGCACCCAACCCTTCCCAGTATCCCATCTGCAAACACCAGCCCTGTGGTGTGTGCTGAGTGCTGCAAATGCTGATCTGAAAGGCTCCTTCATGTCCTATCACTTTCCCCTCCTGGGATGTCAACAGACAAACCACAGTTAGGAATAACTTAATGCTTCTCCCTCCATCAGCCAGGTCTAACAGAGGACAAAGGAAGTGTTCTTCTCTATTCTGTTACAGAGTGTCTCAGCTATAAAATGGGGCCAAATGGCCTCCCCCTGAGCACAAATAACAACAGGAGAAAGATCCATATGCAATCGAGTGTAGGATAAATGTGCTTAGCTGATCGTTTGTTTCCCTAATATTTTTTTTATGAATAGGCTTAGCTTATGGTAAGATGGGACTTTATGGTCCTGTAAGTCTTGCTTGTGTCAAAACAAATGAACTAGCCATCCTAGGGGGGAACTATCAATCCAATATATGTGTGTGCATGGGTGTGGGGAATCAGACCTATTATACCTTTAAGAGCAAATTAGATGCTGTTCCTATGATTCATAAAGCTATATATCTAATGGCATGACTCGTCATCTAGAAAATAAACGTTTCGAGCCAGTTTCTCATCTCATAAATTTCCCCTCTGGCACCGAAGGACATAAACTAAATGGGCTGACTCACAGGGAAACAATACAATTTGGATACTTTTAAATGAGATATAAAATTGCCTTAGGGCACAGAGGGGTGTTGGGGTCCCAGGGAGTGGTTGGCAAGCACAGGACAGTGCACTGGGGGCCACTGCCATTCCCAGCAGATCAGTCGCTCCTGGGAAGCCCTTCATGATTCCACACCCTCGTGGGCCTGTGGAAACATGACCACCACGATGAAACATCCAAAGTGGAAGTGGTCATGTTTGGGATGGACTCGTGTGGATGCTGTCTCCTGGCAGGGAGGAGAGCACGCACTGCACATCCTGAGCACGGCAGGGAAGGACAGGAGATGTGGAGAGCCCAGCCCAAGGCAGGAGGGGAAGGTGCTTCTCAGCCAGGAAGGTCCCTGTGCATTCATTCCCACCTGAAGCTCTCCCAAAGGCTGCAGCTTCCCATGGGATGGATCTCAGCACCTTCACTGCATCCTTGTCCATCGCTCTTGGTCCTCCTGTGCCACTGGGCTCCTTGTTTGGGTGGCAGCTGCCATTCCCTTATTCTGTGTGATCTTACCCATTTCTGCTCCCCATCGATTTGCTCTCGATGCTTCCCCACCCCTCAACATGCACTTCCCAGCACCAATGGGAAAATCCCAGGAGCCACTGTCTTGAAACTCCACTGGAAAGCAAGAAAAGTCATAGAATCCCAGAATCATTTAGGTTGCAAAAGACCTCCACTACCAAGTCCAACCTTTAACCAATCACCCCCTTGTCACACCACAACATTAGTGCTTCATTTAGTTGTGTCTTGAACACCTCCAGAGATGGGGACTCCACCACTTACCTGAGCAGCCCCTTCCAATGCCTGACCACCCTTTCCATGGAGAAATTCCTCCTGATTTCCAACCCAAACCTTCCCTGGCTCAGCCTGAGCTGTTCCCTCTCCTCCTGTCCCTGTTCCCTGGAGCAGAGCCCGACTCCCCCGGCTGTCCCCTCCTGTCAGGAGCTGTGCAGAGCCACAAGATCCCCTCTGATCCCCTTTTCTCCAGGCTGAGCCCCTTCCCAGCTCCCTCAGCCTCTCCTGGGGCTCCAGACCCTTCCCCAGCTCTGTTCCCTTCTCTGAACACACTCCAGCCCCTCAATGTCCTTCCTGCCATGAGTGGCCCAGAACTGGACTTGGCACCCAAGGTGTCGCCTCACCAGTGCCCAGCACAGAGGGACAAGGCAGGAACAAGCCCTGGCTGCCTGGTTCTCCCAGCCTGGCCCTGGCATGAGTCAGGACAGAGGCAGGAGCGGGCAGGGGTGGCTGTGATCCCAGTAACCTGGTTAGGGCGTGGAGGTGTGCTCGCCGTAATGAGCTCAGCATCCATCCCCTAACCTCGTTTGTGTGCAGGGTGACACAAGGCAGATGACAGCTGGGCACCTGAAGGATCTAATTAAAAACTATGTGAGGCTGGGCAGGCAGAACAAGGGGGATTGCTCATCCAGCTAAGTGCTTAACAGCAGGATACAAGAAAAACAAGGAATTGACTACTGGGTTTGCTAAAGGGCATGGATGGGGTGGGTGGGGTTCCCTTCCTAAGTCGGGGATGTGCAGGGAGGAGCTGGGTTAGGGGACACGGAGGGGGTGTGCAGAGTGACAGGGTTGGGCCTGGGGGGCAGTGGGGCAGTGTGACAGTGCAGCTCTTCCCAGGATCACCCACATTTGTCTTCACCTGCAGTGCCTGTCTGTGCACACAGGGACCCTCAGAAGAGGGCATTTATCTTGCTTCCTAGGGAGAGCACATGCTTCCCCATCCATCTGCACACATCCTTTGCTGTTCCTTTCCTGCACGGACCCGCTGCTCTCTCTCTCTCTCTCGTGTGTCTGCATCCATTTATCTGGGTGTCAGATAAACTCCTCTCTTCATCCCTCTCTGCAATTACTTTGGATGCCCTTTCCAGCCTAGCACTTCAATTACTTTCTAAAGAACAGGGTAAAATAATGTCACATTTTCTTTCTTTCACCTGTTTGTTCCTTCCTTGGGTTTTGGTTTTTTTTGGGGTTTTTTTTTCATTTTTTTCCATCTGGAACAGTCTCATTTTGTAAATGCCTTGGAAGCAGAAAATTTTGCAGACGCAAGAAACTTGAGGCGCCTTGTTAAAGGTGCTGGGGGTGTTTGGGGAGAGCGACAAAACCCCAGACAATGGGAGCCCTGACGTCAGGCTCTATTTATACCTCCTCCTTTCAGAAACCTCCCTGGGATGGAGCTTTTCCTAGAGTTTTCTGCTCAGTGCTGCTGCCTGAGCTGTCCCTGCACTCCTGAAAGGGCACAGATTTATTTCTAGGCGTACCCTTGCAGCACAGGCCATATCACCAGGGCCAGGCTTCCGCAGGCAACTTGTCAGTGTTGCCACAAGTAAGGCTGCTCCATGTGGATGAGGACCTGTGGAGGTGTTTCAGCTCCCAAATGTGCCTCTTGAAAGGTCAAAAGCATTACAGAGCTTTGTTCTAGTGGCTGGTGTTTTGGTGTTCTGATTATTCTAGATGGGTGTTGTGGCTTTGCAGGGTTGAGTTGGATGGTGGCTCTGTATGTGTGAAGGAGATGTTTTTGAAACTGGAGGTTTAATTCCAGGTTAAGGGTAGTGGGAGAAACCACCATAAATCCATGTGGTCCAAACTACAGCAGGAGTGAGGGGTGCCCCATCCTGTGATGTGGGGACTGACATCAAGCACCACGAATGCAGCAGGGACATTGAGGGCTGAGACCTGGAGGGCTTTGCCAATTCTGAGCACAGTTATTACTCCAGGGATTCATTGGTATTATTAGGAGCTGTCAGGGTGGCTCCTGGGGACATCCTGCAAGTATTTGCCAGGTTTTATTGTTTCCTTCCAGATACTGCTGTTTTGCTTGTGAGTGTTCCTTAGAAAAGTGAATAAAGCAGCCATTTGCTTGCAGGAGGGTGCTTTGTGTGAATAACAAACCTGTGAGAAAGATGGAAGGAGTCTGTGTTATTGGGAATTTGGGCATTACAGAAGCAGCTGGGCAGAAGGGCACGGGGAAGAGTGGAAGAGTTCCAAACACAAGAGCAGTGTGCAGGTGCTGTGTGTATTCTGTTTGCTGTCACAGAGGGACTTATGCTCCTGCTTCTTCAGGCAGCTCAGTCCTCCCACACAGGACATCCCCAGCCCCGCTCCAAAAGCATTCAGGGATGAACCAGCACCCCTCAACACATGGGAGTTGAACCCAGGGAGGTGAAGGGCATGCCCAGGGCCATGCAGAGAGGTCGTGGCAAAGCTGGGGAGGACACAGTCCCCCAGCCCATCCCGGATTTCCCAATCCCAGGGCTCTGCATGCTTCCCACGATGCTCAGCCCCGAGCTGAGCCAGATTTCACTGAGTCTTCAGCACACATGTTCACGCTTTTTGTTCTCACATCAGGCCTTCAAGGGAGCCCTGATGAGCTCATACTGGTGCTCTGGGAAAGGTGATGTTATCGAAGACTGGTGCAGGTGCGACCTCAACGCCTTCGATGAGAACGGACTCCCCAACTGCAGCCCTCTGCCTCCGCCTGTGTACGTATCCCTGTGGGCCCTCTAGGCATCACCAGCCCCTTTTCTGTGGGTCACAGCCCCCAGAACCACCCCATTTCCCAGGGGCTCAGCCCATGGGCACCTCCTTCTGCACCCTTGGGCCTGGGGGCTGCAGTCCAGCCCTCCTCACTGTGTGACTGATGTCTTTAGGATATCCTGGCTCTGGCTGTGGCCCTGGAAGGTTTCCTTATAGATTTTCATCACCTGATTAGCAGGGCTTGTAGAATGGGATTTCAAATGCTGAAAGAAATGGAATTACAGTGCAATTCATTGTGGCTTGTCAGAGCAAGAGCAAATCAGGAGCAAACTGATGGGGAATTAGCTGAGAAAGCAGGAAGACTGGCTCCAGCAAGCCACAAGGAGCAGAACACCTTCTTAGTGAGCCAATATCCTCGGAGGGGATTCATTTCCCATCTCAAGTCCAGCAAACATGCTGTGTGTTTGGAGCCGGACTCTCCATGGCCCTGTACTTGGTGTTGTCATCTACCCTGGAGCAGAGGGAGTGGACGCCTCTGCATTAGCACAGCCAGGAGCACACAGCTCCTCTGCCTTCATCCCATCCCACTCGTTCCTGCTCTGGGCAGGAGCTCCTGCACAGCTGCCCTGCTCTGCTCTCACCCACGCCCCTCAGAGGTTTGCAGCTGAGTGAATCCACGCTGCTTCTCCCCCTCTCTCCCTCACCTTTGCTCGCTGGTGATTCAGACCTGACCCTCTCCTCCTGTGGACTCAGCCCTGCCGGGTTTCAACAACCTGCATCTTCTCCTATTTTCCTCCTGGGGTTCTGGTCCTTGCTCAAATTGCTGAAGTTCAGCAACTCTCCCAGACAGTGAAGGCCCCTTTAGATGAGATATTTGGGGCTGCATGAGCTTATCTTCTCCAGGAGCAGGAGGAGGCTCCCAAGGGCATACACTGCAATAGGCTGGACTCAGCTTTTTGATGCTCACGAGCCTGCTCTACGCCTGTGACCTCTCTCCTTGGGGCTTTGTAGGCACACCTACCTGCGTGTGGGGCCGTGCTGCTTAGAGATGTGGATTCCTCCCCGAAAAGGGAACTCATGTCTTGTTTTCTCTCTGTCTCCCACCCAGCCTGCGGCTCTCCCCCAGCGTGGAGCCCTCCAGCACCGTGGTGTCTCTGGAGTGGCTGGATGTGCAGCCTGCCATCGGGACCAAGGTGTCAGATTATGTCCTGCAGCACAAGAAGGTGGATGAGTACACAGACACAGACCTTTACACAGGTGGGTGTGAGGGAGAGCAACCTCCTCGTGGTGCAGAGGGCTCCTGGTGATTCTTCCTGTGCTCCACATGGCTGGGAGCAGCTGCTTTGGTGGAGAATAGAGCCAAGGTGTTACATGAGGTATCAAACCCACTCCATTTAGGAGAGGTTTCTGGAATCTTCTGCAGACATGAATGTTTGAGGGGAAAGGGAATTACAAAAACACAGTCATGCAGAAGGAAATAATTTCTTCTTTTTGGGGCAGGAGAGCTGTGATTTGGAGTTTCTGAAGTGGGTGTTGATCTGATCAGTCTGAAATGCCATAGGGTGGTGGTTGTGTGGGGAAGGTCATCCCTCAACAGCTCAAGAGCTTTACTGGTCTGTTCCAGTGAGTGACCAGTGACCCACCTTTGAAAGGACATTTTCAGTTGTCTTGCACACCTATCAAAGGAACTCAGAACCTGCAATATTTAGGGTGATCATTTAAAGAGCACAAAATTTCTCCAGAAGAACCTGGGTTGGAGTTTAGTTCTCAGACTTGTACTGAGTGCTCTACACATTAAAAAGGCTTTGTCAGCAACTCAATCCATGCTCCAGGGGCTGCTGGACAAGGCAGAGGGCTGTGAAGGATGGGACTTGATTTGGGTGAGTCAATAATGGATTTCAGAAAATAGGACTTGAGACCCTGAGTGATAGCAGTGCTGCAGGGAAAGCCAGGCAGAACCTACTGCTTTTTGCTTGAGGATTTTGGATGCAGTTTTTTAAAGAAGCTCACAAAAGTTGTCAGGAGCAGCTGGGCAGTTGATGAAAGCAGAAATTTTCCTGGGACAGGGCTGGTGTTGGAGTACAGAACCTCACAGTCCACATGCAGACTTGCATGGGCTCCCAGGGCACCCTGGCAAGATGTTTAGCTGTGTTTCCATCTTTGGAAGACAGGCTCAGGAAGATCATTTGAACCTCAAAACCACAGGGAAGTTTCCACCCTCTCTGTTCACCTCAAGCCAATCTATTCTGCTTCTGCAGCGTAGATGCCACCATATCCAAAAATCATGTGCTACAAAAGGTGTCTCTGCTGCAGAGACCCAGATCCCCACCTCCTGGGGGAGGTCCAGCTCTTTGTGGAGAGCTCTGCAAGAAGGAGCAGGGGTCTCCACAAACAGGAGACCTGCAGGAGGTCCCTGGCTCATACACCAGTCCCATCCCTCAGGTTCTCCTACATCCTGCCAGCATTCCCTCCCAAAGCTGCCCGATGTGGCCATGGACCCTGGGTTATGTCTCTGGTTTCATGGCATGGAAAAAGGTTTGTTCTTTATCTTGAAGGGGCACATTGCAGCAATGGAGAAAGAAAACAAGCCACTAAAGGAGGGGCTTTGTTGTGGATGGGGATTCCAGATTGCTCACACATCAGTCAGGTGAGGCCAGACCAGGGAAACATGGGGTTTCTCCTTTGTAGTGGCTGGATCTTTGCCTGGCAGCCAGATAGGAAATACAGATTAATATTACTATTATTATTATTTTCCTTTTATGACTGCCATGTGTTTGACAGGCAATTGAATTCATTTCGGGGAGCTTCCCTCCCCTCTGTCTGCTCTGGGGGACTGTTTGGGACAGAATGACCCTATTAACAATTAAAGAGAAAAGCCAATCCTAAATCTCTCCCTTTTTTTTTCTGTGTTGTTTATAACCAAACAACATTCCTGCCTTCATTCCTTTCTTACCCTACAGGCCTCCAGATGACTTGATTCCTTTAAATACCTTGTGTAGGTTTGCAGAGGTGCTGACTGCTACAGCTCTCTACAGCCAAAAATCCTGTCCTGGATATCCTCTGATCACCATCACCCACCCATCCTGCTGCACCACAGCTTCTCCCATCTGAGCAGCATCCACAAAAACAATAACTCAGCCTCAGAGGGGGAGTCTTTGGGAGGGGAGTGTGGAATATGAAATTTGGATGGCTTTTGATGCTTATGGGCAGATCTTCCTTCCCCATCAGTCTCCCAGCTGCTGGCAGGGAGGAGCAGGTTGTTCCCATTGCTGGGAGGTACATCACAGGTATTTGCAGAGTGAGCCAGTTCTGGGCTGGGAAGATCTGGCCAGGTTGTAGGGCTCTTGAGGATGCTGCCACTCATCCCTTGGAACTCTTGAGTTTAAATGAGTGGGTTATTTATACTTGGACAGTAGTTTTGTTTGCTTTATTCCAGTTGTAGACATTTCTTATTGGGATTTGTGGTACTGACAGGCTAGAGCTCTGCCAACCTGTTCTTAGTTCCTGTGGCAAACTAGGTGGTACCTGGTCCCAGCCTCACCTGCCTTCTGCCTTCCTCCTGCCCTTCAAAAGCCTCCAGCCTCTCACCCTTGCAAAAATCCTTGGTCTCCACCTTGTTCTGCAACTGGAAGATGTAACCATTTATTGTAAATGCAGGCAAACCCTATGGGAAGAAATTATGATGTCTGGCTCAATTCAGAAGGTTGAATTATTTCTTTATTATAACTGTGCTAAAATACATTAATATATTATATAAAAGGAGGATACTAAAACTACATACTACTTTCTTTGACTCTAACACAACTCGTGACCCTCTCTCTCGAGTCCATACACAGGTGGATTGGATTGGATTGGATTGGATTGGATTGGATTGGATTGGATTGGATTGGATTGGATTGGCCATCAGGCTCAAACAATCCTCACCAGTATTTAATTAAGCACTCACTCCAGGTAAACAAATTTCCAAACACATTCCACATAGGAAAAACAAGGAGCAGAAATAGAAATTGTTTTCTCTTTCATTTCTCTCTGTGCACGTCTATGAAGAATCTTGAGAGGGAGAGAAATGTGCTTGCCACAACCATCCCTTGAGCCAGAAAGCATTTGCTCCTCTTCCTCTTGGAGCAGAGTCAGGAGGGAGTGCTGAGACTGGTCTAAGTGGGTCCCCTGTGCTCCCTGCTGGGCTCCACATGAGACAGGGATGCTGCAGGACGGGCCAAAGGGAGCCAGGAGCCTGCGTGGGCCGGTTGCCCTCAGCTGTATGAGGATTTTTAAGAGGCTTGTTACTGGTGCTTAGAAAAACACAGCCCTTGGCCCATCTGAGGCGGAGAGGAGGTGAACTTGTGTGTGAAACAAACCACGCTTTCAACACCAGCGCGCGGCGAGCGAGCGGCTCCGCGCTCGGGAGCCAGCCGGGAAGACGAAGAGCAATTACATCCCAAACTGTTTATTAAAACTTGTGGAAATTACTCGTAACTCCATGTGTGCGACAGCTTTGTAGTTGAGTGATGCTCTTTGTTTGAACGTGGGGCTCTCGGAGAGGGCGTGAGCCACATGTGTGTGTGTGTGTGTGTATGTGTGTGTGTGTGTGTGTGTGTGTGCACGGCCAGCCCGCCAGCACATTATGTCATGGACCAAGCAGGCGCTGCACTTGAGAGAGGGAGAGGGAGAAATGTGTTTTACAGGGTGAGGTACAAACTGAAATGGCTGTGAACATCTGGAACTGATATTAGGCTTGGAAAATGTTTTCTGTCACTCCAACACTCCTCTGGAGGAAGGTTTCTGAAGTTAAGAAGCTCCAAAGGGGATGAGGGGGAGGGATGAGGGGATAACATGGCTGTGATGCAAAGTGCTTTTCATGTCTCCATTCTCTAAGCCAGGCCGTGTCCCTGCATCTGCCAGACTTGGCACTTGGGCTATCATCACTTCTCCTGGTTTGGGAGGTCCCTTGGACCAGCTGAGGCCCCTTACCTGAGCCAACCCTGCATGGGAAGTGCAGCATCTTCCAGCCTGTGCTGGAAGACAGAAGGATCCTTGCCCTGGTTTTAGCATTGGGAGCTAGGGAGCTGAGCTGGGAGGCCTTGTCTGAAAGCTGAAGGGTGAAATCCTCAGGAGGGAACAGGCAGACCTATGCCTGGTTTAACAACACCTGGACTTTCTCTGATGGCCACCTGGGAGGTCGTACCCACCTGCATTTGGGGAGGCTGCTTTGAGTTTGTGTAATGCAAGGTTTAGAAGTAAAAAAGTGCTTTGAATGTGTTTTTAGAACATTTTGGGGGATGGTTGGAGGAGGAGGAAGGGCTGGGCTTGGCTGTATGATGGATTGGGGTTTGTGGGTTGGGCTGTGTTGCCCCTGGGGTGGTGGCTGTGTTGCTGCTGCGATGTTCTCAGTCTCTTTCTCAAAGTTCTCTCTCTGGTGCAGTTTCCTTCCCCTTGTGCCCACATCTCTGTTGCTGCTGGATCTCTGAACACCCATCTCTGGGGGCCTGGGGAGCTGCCATGTGCCTGCACAGAGCATGGTGAGGAGGCTGGAGAGGGGATGGTTTGAGAGCTTTGCTGGTGATAAATCAGACCTTGCACATTCTGACATAGGAATGGACTCTCCCTTAATCTGCACATGGAGGGGACAAATCAAGACAAAGATAAAATTCCTTCCCTGAGGTCACAGGAGCTGTGAGTTAATCTCAGCATGGGGCAGTGCTCACCTGTGAGGACAGAGAGGTGCAGGTCCTGGATCCCCCAGCTTTGTGCCCTGTCCTGTGGTCACTCCTCCACGGACCCTCAGGCTGACCACTGAGCCAATCTTCATCCCCCAGTCTTTCACCACCACGGGGGTGAGCAGACCTGGATGTCAGCACAGCACAGGCAAGAGCTGCGTCCTTGAGCATGAATCCACCTCTTCCTGCCTGTGCTTCAGTATCACAGTGGGTTCAGCTGGGGAGATGCAGAGAAACAAACATCACTTGCTGGCCCCCTGGTTGAGGGTGACAGCAAGTGTGAATGAGCTGTTGTGCCAATGCACTGCTGGCTCTGTGCTGCTGATGGCAAATCACACAAGGATTGGGAGGCTCTGCCCCTCTCCCAGCCCTTCCTCTTCTGTCCTGCTCTGTGCTGGCTCCCACACTGGTTTTGCCCCTTTTCTGTGGTATTTCACAGATTTGTGTGTGCTGACAGCTGAATTGGGGTAGCTGGGGACATTGTGGGGTTTTGGGTGAACAAAGTGTACAACAAACAGGTAAACAGCTCACCTGCTTCTATACAGCACTTGGTGTGGATGCCATGTCCAAGCAGCACAGGTGAGATCTCTGCAGAGACTCCCAGGCTTTAACTCTGAGGATGTCCAGGGATCCTGGCTGCTCTGGGGTTGTTTTGCTGGGGCAGTGACCACGTTCATAAGAAGAAATAGTCCTCATGCAGAACAGCTTGTAATCCTCAAAGAAAGGAGAACAGGAGCACAGCCTGCTGAGTGAGCTTGTTGGAGACCTCAGAGCAGGGGAATGCAGCATCTGGCAGCTAATTCAGAGCCTTCTGCTGTACTGGGACCCTCGAGACACAGGACTGTGGTGTGGAGCAGAACCAGCAGGAAACCTGGGAAGGTGTCTGGACACCAGACAGGGCAGGAAGATGTGCAGGAGTGGAGAGAATGGTTCAATAAAACCTGTGCACATCACCATGCTGGCATTACAGACTGCTCTGGAGCAGAGCTGCTCTGCAGAAGAGCCTGTGCTCAGCATCATGTCTATAAAAGAAAGAGGTCAGCTCAGAAGGCTGAGTGTTTTGTACATTTGCATGTTGTACTCTGAATTGAGGCTCGAGAGTGTGTTATTTATAAATAACTTCACAGTTGTGACATGTCTGGATGGCTGGGGATGTATGGATATAGCTATGGCAACCAGCTCTTCCAGACACCCTCTTGTGTGCAAGCTGTGCTGCTACTGCTCCGTGAAAACCTGGGCTAGGCTGGGAGGAGAGGAGAAAAGACTGTCTGGCCAGAGCAAATCCTGTTCCTGTCAGAAAGGAGTCAGTGCAATCTCCATGAAACCACTTTGCACTCCCATTTTAAGTCTTAAAATCATGAGTGCTGACTGACAAACTGACCAAGAGCAGCAGGAGGAGCTGGCACTGCCCTTAGAAAGCTGTAGGAGCTTGAGGTCCAGCCAGGAGCTGGGTAAATACGTGAACATTGCCTCTGCCTCTTCTGCAGCTAACACATGGGTAAAGATGTTTTCAACACCCAGAGTGCCCTTCTTGAGTGCTGAATCCACTTCACTTGTTAGCAGAAGGAGAGATGATTCAAAAAGAAGCCTTTGAAGTGAAGGTCAGGTTTTTGGAAGCTGCTTCCTGGATGTGTTGTGTAATAGAAACAAGTAAGTGCTTAATTTTGGCCATTACCCTCACTGTGAAGCTCAGATTTCTTTCTCCCTGGGACAGCTATAGTTATTTCCACTTACCAGTGTCATTTTTGTATCCTGGAAAGCAGAAGGGAGGTGGAGGGTTCTCAACTCTCAATTAGGGTTGAGTCAGTTGCTGAAAAATTTCATTAATTCACATTTCCATATGGTTGTTCCAGGGGTTTTTTATTTTTATCTTCCCAGACACCTTTTGGCCAGAACTGGGCATTATCTTTGCTTTCTCCCAAATCACTTTATAGGTGGAGACCTGGGACCGTCTGCCCTTTTCCTGCTGTCTGCAGAGGATGGAGCAGCCTGGCTGGTGCCACGAGTGTGTCATGCACTTCAGGAGCACCGTGTTTGCCAAGGGCTTTGTGCTGTCTGCTCAGAGCTGCCTCTCCCTCAAGGACAGCTGTAGCTGCTCCCTTCTAGCTAAGAAGCCTCTGAACTTCTTACATGGCAGTTAATGAGGCCAGTCGTGGAGTTTTTTTACTAGTCTGTAATTTTATCCTCTAGGATTAAGTTTCTCCTGATCTGGAAAAGTCAAGGCCACAAATCCATCTTGTCAGAAAGCATCAAAAGCCAAGGCTGCTAACACAGCCAGACGGGTAACGGCATGTGAGTGCAGAGCAGTGGAACTTTTTCATGGGAGCCTTTATTGACTAGACAGGCTTTTTTAATCAATAAACTGTGGCTGGAATTTGGAGGGAAGCGCAGTCTGTGTTTGCAAAGCTGGTGCTTGGCAATGCAGCCCTGAGCTATGTGGAAAATACAGGCTCTGGGGCATCTGTGGATGCAACACAACCTACTCTGGGAGGAAACTTGGGCGTTCTCACTGAGCAATGAATCTGGGTCTTCCCTTTGGATGGGCTCTCAGTGACACCCAGACTGAGATCCTCTGCCAGGGTAGGATCTTCCTGGAGATTTTGCATGTTGCTCTCATTCTAACCAAAGCCTGGGATGATATCCTGAATGGGATGGGGAATCTGCTTTCCAGTCCTCTGGCTGCAGTTGAGGTTTCCCATGCATTCAGTGTTGTCAGGTGGCTGAAACACAATCCCAAAAATTTAGCCAGGGTCCCTCCACACTTTTCTGGAAGGAAATAAGGATAGAAAAGAGATCCAAAGAGGCACAAAGAGTGCCTCGGCACAGCCTATTCTGTTTGAAACCTCTCAGCCCCAGCACAGGAGGTGCTCTTGGGATGTTGCAGTTGTCCTGTGCTGTGATCATGTCTGGTGCCTGCTCTGTCCTGCCAGCATCAGCTCTGCTCTAGTATTCACTATTCCTCATGCATGTCCCTGTTCAATGCACATGGTGCCACCAGCCCTCCCCCTCTGCCTCTGCCAGGCTGGGCTGGGCACACTGTGTGCCCTGAGAACCTCTGCTCACTAAAATGATGGGGTCTCCTCTTGTTGGGCAGTGGCTCAAGGTGGGGTCTGTCATCTATTCCCCACGTTGTTCCAGTGTGAGGGAAGTTCAGTAAAAATGAAGAGGGATTAAACCTGAGTCAGGGGATTTGCCAATTAAAATATCTGCTCCTCCTGCAGGTTTCATATGATACAAGAGAGACCCTCCCCATCTCCCCTGTGACCCCTTCCCAGTTTGTTCAGCTTGCCAGGGATTGAGAACTGGCTCTTAGAAGTTGAGGGGCAGCTGGGTCTAGGTTACATTTGGTGCTGTTTAGATAGGATAAACCTTTCCTCCCTGTAATTGGGTGATTGGGCTTGTGAGGTTTCCCAGATATTAATCTGGAGACCCTAGAGGGGGTCAGATTAGGTTATGGAGACATAATAGGAAATACTGCTCTGGCTAGTTTGGGTTATGGGGGACAGGGTGGATACTCTGCAGCATTCCCTGCTGGGTTCCCTCTAATGGGGCCTGCATGGTGGGGTCAAGGAACAGGCTTATCTCAGCATCAGGGTGACCTGGGCTTTGCTGGGAGCGACTCTCTGTGAACTCTGTAATCCTGCTCTTCCAGAGGACAGGACCATGACCCCTCCTTTGGAGAAGGGAGGGGCTGGTAGTGCTGGGGCTCGTTCACAGGGGAGAGGGTGTCTTTTTTCAGATGGGTGTCACATCCCCAAGATCCTTGGGAAAGAAAAGCCTTTGTACTCTGAAGTGGTTGGACCAAGTAAAGATGTTCCTCATTGATCCCCCAAGTAGTGCCAGTAGTGGGGAAGGGGTTGATGCAGCCCAGAGGGGATTGTTTAGCGAGCATTTAAGTGCATCTCTGTCCCACATGAGAGATGTATTTGAGGAAGGGTGTCTGTTGATCTAGTCAGAGTCAGTGAGATGAGCTTGTCCCTGTGGGCCACGTAAGTGTTTTGGAGCTGTCCTGGATAGGAACCTGCACTGAAGCAACGTCCCAAGGTGTCCTGGAGAAGGGGGAGCCACCCAATTTGTGCTGCATTGGTTACGAGAGTTAAAACCCCCTCCTGTTCCTGCTGTGTTCTCCTCCTGTGTTTGGGAGCAGGACACAAGTTCTGCAGAGACAAGCCTGACTGCAGGCACCAGTCTGCAGCACTCCTTCCAGCCCTCATTTCTTTTTATTAACAGTGAGATGACAGATATGGGATGGTCATTAATTTAATGAAGGATGTTTCTGATCACAACTGCAGAAGCAAGATCCTGAGGTTTTCCATGGTGGTCTGATGACTCACCCTGATGAAATAGGGTGAGGCTGGGATGGGAAATACCTCACTGGAGCTTGGAGTATGGCAATGGCTCTTTCCACAGAGCAGCCAGGCTTCTACAGTCATTCTGCCAGCCTTGGCTGGGCTGTCCTAGCACCTTCCCAGTATGATGATTGCCCCCACTGGGAAGAGCTGGATTTCAGCTCCAGAGATACCCGTGGACCCAGCAGCTGGGTGAGGCTCACTGCCTGTTTCCCTGGTTATGCCCTGACTACCTGCCTGGGGTGATGGTGGGCTCAGGGAATGCTGAGGTGTGGCTGGGGGACCCCATTCCCTACCACCCCTTTTGTGACACACTCAGGAGGGCAGTGCAGGCTGGGCTGTGAGAGGAGAGCTTGTGCAGTATAACAGATAATACCTGGCTTTCCTTTATCCTGTTCTGTCATCTGTAGAAGTCAATAAATCTCACCAACTCCATTGTTCAGATTAGGGAACTGAGGCCAAAAATCATGTGTGGACTCTAAATCCAGAAGAGCCAGTTAAGAGCAAGGGCTTTACAATTCATGTAAAATTAACATTTACTGTGCTGGCTGCTTTCAAGCAGTTCAACTCTTTGGCTGCAAGTTTTTTCAGATCTCAGCTGAGAGTTCCTGCAGAAAGCCTTGCAGTTGTCATGGTAGATGGGGAGTGTCAAACACAGGTGGTTGTGTCCATCCAGCTGGGACAGAGCGAGCAGGAGGGATAGGTACCCCCAGCACCACGGAAACCATCGTGTCTGCCCCACCCTGATGCTGAGCTTTCATCAACAGGACATGGCCACCCCACCTGCCTGCCCTGGCGTGTGCCAGACCCTCTGGGACAGTGTGCAGTGTCTGCAGGGATTGTTCCTCCTCGGCATCCTGACTTGGTTGTGGGTCTTCCCACAGCCTTGTAGCTGATGGAGCTCTGTTGGATACCCCCAGGATGGTGGGATGGCGCCTGTAAGCACAACCCCATCTCAGAACCCTCTCCTCTGAGGATAAAGGCATGAGCCCATTGTCCCCTTTTTGAAGTTAAGGGATTTTCTTTGATATCTCCCAGACCTTTTACAGTGATGAGCTCAGAGGAGCTGCAGTAGATGCTTAAAATTGGGTGCTGCAGCCCTCAAACCTCAGGAGTGGCTGTGCATTCCCTTCCCAGGGAAGCTGGGAGGATTTTTGGGGAGCTCCAGCTCCCAGCCTGCCTGCTCCCTCCCATTCCCAGAGCAGGCAAGGCAAGTCAGGGCTTCTTGGGAACTGGAGAGAGGAGTGCATGAGGCAGAGAGATGGCCTGTGACAGGGGAGGGGACACTGGAAAGCCACCAGCTTGCTGGGATAGTGCCAGGGGTGGGTGGCTGGACAGGTATGCAGCTGTGTGAGGGTGGGCTGCTCAGCATCTGCTGTGTCCTCCAGCTGCAAACAGCTGGAATGTCCATGGGAACACTGCACTGGGACCAGCCCCACTCCGGGTCTGCCAGCTCCCCTTGACTCCCAGCCCTGGGCTCATCCTGCACCCTGTGTGTTGCAGGGAGGATGCTCTGCCCACAGAACTGAGATCTGGAAATAATCTTCAACCAAAGTGTGAACTTCTGGGGCTTGAGAGCAGCCAGCATAGTGACTTAACAGTGCATGAATTTAGAGCCCTTACTCTTAACTGGCTCTTCTGGATGTAGATTCCACACGTGATTTTTGGCCATTCCTGCTGAGCACCTCAGTTTCACATTCTGAACAGTGGAGCTGCTGGGATTTATCAGTTTTCCTCCTCTGAATGGTCAGTGGTGGGCATAGAGTGCTGTGGGTGCAAAAGCTGGGCAGCAGGGTTGGGGTGGGAAATACCTTCTTCCCTGTCCCTGTGCTCATCCTCAAGCACATTCCTTTTATCTGCTAATAAATATCAGTCATAAAACAATCCAGATGTATCCATAATCCTGTTAGAGCCTTTGACTCTTGCTCCTGTGACTCCCGGCAGCTCTAATTACGGATACTCACGCCGGTGATTAATGGCTTGGTTCATCCTCAGTGGCACCAATTTTTTATGTGCAGCCCGATTTCGCCCCCACAACGATTTGTGCAAGGGGGGAAATAATCCCTGTTAAAAACCAGCAGCACAGAAATGTGGTGTTGGCATTGTGCCTCCATCTGGCCCTTCTGCATCCTGTCCATCCCCTCACTCATCTCTCCCCCGGCCTTTTATCTCCAAGAGAACGACCCTAATTGCCTCACGCTCTAATTTTGCTGCACTGTGTCCCATAAATCACCCAGACACGTGGAGCATTTTCCTGCTCCTTAACAAAAGGAACGGGATTTTCTCCTCTGCTGCAAGTTTTACAGGTGACTAATTGCATCAAGGCACCTTTGAAGCAATGACTTCATCAATTGCTCATCCTGCAGACACATTGCTGGGTTTGTATGCCTGATCAGAATCCTGCATTTATTAGGATTAATTTATTCTCCAATCATTTTTCATCCACCACAAGGACAGGAAAGTTGAGTGATGTTACTTGCTCAGCTACGTAAGCACGATTTCTTGCCTCATTACTGAGCCTGAGATATTTTTGCTACACACTGAAACTTTTGCAAATGAAAATGAGTAATGTTATGTCTCAGAGAGAAGTGCTCCCAGAACACTGGAGAAATCAAGTTATTTCAGGGTGCCTACAACTTGGCTTTGGGTCTTAATCATCTTCTTTTCTAATTTTGCCCCCCACATTTGTCATGGGGCATGTCGGTGTGAGCAGTAACAATTCTTGGGCTTCAGACACAGCCAGGGGTGGGAAAGAGGATGTTTCTCCCAACTAGAGACCATCCAAAATGAGGGGTTCTTGCTGTCCTGTGCTGTTCAGTCTGGAGAAAAAATTCCAGGGCCCTTCCTGTACCTAAAGGGGCACCAAGAGAGCTGGAAAGGGACTTTGGACACGGGCTGGGAATAACTGGATAAAGGGGAATGGCTTCAAACTGACAAAGGCCACGGTTATAAGGAATATTTGGAATAACTTCTTGCTATCAGGGTGGTGAGGCCCTGGAACAGGGTGCCCAGAGAAGCTGTGGCTGTCTCTGAATCCCTGGAAGTGCCCAAGGCCAGGCTGGATGGAGCTTGGAGCCATCTGGAATAGTGGGAGTTTTCCCTGCCCATTGCAGGGGATTTGAACAAGATGGTTTTTCAGGTCCCTTCCAACACAAACCATTCCATGATTCTATAATTCTGTAGGTTTGCAAATCCTTACAAGGCTGCAGGAAACACTCCGGGTGTAGGGTGTGGCAGGGGTGGCAGTATGGAAAGGGATGCTGTGAACACAGGCGGAGCATCTCCAGGGAGGAGGACCTGTAACTGCTGGGGACAGAGAGCAGTAAACACGAACAAATTCACACTTTTCTTAAAGGCTGTGGTCAAGTCTTTGTGGGAGTAGTGGCTGATAATGACTGCCAGAAGACCTTGACTCAGCAGCTAACCTCCCACCCCCACAAAGGCTCCTCTTTTGGGAAGAAAGGAGCTTGTTTACATCCAGGCAGGAATTTTGCCTCTGCTACTTCCAGTCTGGTGTTCATGAGTTCTCAGGGGTGGATTTTGCAGCATAGGTTATGGACCAAATGGGGCTGTTTCGAAACAAAACTGGGTTTAGGACTGTTTTGGGGTAGATATGGCAGTGCTGGGGAGCCTCACCTGGATGATGTGCAGAGCTAGGATGAGGAGGTGAGGAGCACTAGGAGCAGATGAGTTTCTTCTGTTGTACCTGGAAGAAGTCCACCAAAGGCACCAAGGGGCTGGGGAAGGGCTTGTGCAGTGCTGGGGAGCTGGGTTTGGCAAGAGACCAGGGAAAAATAGGTGATGGCTTTGGAGAGCCTGGAGAGAGGACCCAGGAAACACACCAAAACCTGGGGCTATCCTGGGTCATGCTTATTTTATTTTGCCACAGCAAGCTGGCAAGGTATCAGCTCTTTTGATGACAAATCTGCTGTCCTGTGGATGTCCAGCCTCAGTCCCCATCACCTGTAGTAGGACTGGCTGTAGAGCCCTGATCCCCAGCTGGCTCCGAGCTCTGCGACCCCGCTGTCCCTCTGGCCCCGCGGTGGGGCTTGTGTTGGGGTGGATTCAGAGGGGTCGAGGTGGACAAAGAGGGGGAGAAAAAACGTGCCCAGGAGCCGAATAAGCTGGTAACTGTGAGTCTTTGCCTACAGAGGGGGCTCCTGCACTGCCCAAGGCCATCCGGGCTGGGAAGGCAGGAGCAGGGATGCGGCGGCTGCCAGCTGACCTTTCTCAAACAGTTCATGGGTTTCCAGAGCAGCCGAGGTGTCAGCGGTGTAGAGCAGTCACAGCTTCCCAGTCGCTGGAGGAGGAAGGCAGGGGGCACTCGAAAGGGGAGGAAAAGGCTCCGTCCTGGAAGGGTGGAAACCTCCCAGCCCATTAACTGTTTCTCCACGGAGAACAGTGGGAAGCAAACAAGGGGCTTCTTTTCTCCTGCCCCAGCTCACCCGCTCCCATCCTTTCTGCCCTCCTCTCTTCAGCCCCTGCCTCACTTTCCCTTCCTTTTGTAAAGGCAGGGCCTGGGATAGTGAGGATTTGGGTGGAGAAGCAGCCCAAGCCCAGCAGCCCTGCCCAGAGCAGCGAGCTGGGGAGCAAATTCTGCCTTGGTACGCGGAGCCCCGGCGTGCCCAGCGTTGTGTCTGTGTGCAGAGCCCTCCGCTTTGACCAGCTCTCTGCAATCAGCCTTAATTACTAGGCAGGGACCCACAGAAAAACCTCTCCCAGCCCTTTCTAAGCAGCGTGTAGTGGGGTGCTCTGTGCTGTCAGATCTGCCTGAAAGCACATTTGTCTCAAGCCAGGGAAGGAGCCATGGCAGCCTAAAACTGAGACACTTTCCTCGCAGATGACAAAGCTAGGGAGTAAATTAGCAGGCAGAGTCTGTGAAAGGAAATGTTTCCTTAAACGTTTCCATAAAAGCTAATTGGCCTGTAAGAGCAGAATACCTGTGGGCCGCTGCCTCCCAGGGTTCAGGGCTTGGGGAATCTATTCCTGGCTTGACTAATAATTTTCAGTGTGACTTTGAGCAGGTCGTTTCAGTTCTTTGTGCCTTGGTTTCCCCCTCTCTGAAATGAGGAGAATACTCCCTTCCAGAGCACTGATAAGGTTTAAGTACTAAAATTTTATTGCTCCATTGAAGATCCTTGGCAAAGGGATATTACGCAGATAGAAGGTTAATGATGATGATAGGGAGAGAATAAAAGAAGAAATTGCTGGTTTATTTTTATTTTGTTCTTTAAATGATGTTTAATAGCCAGTTTTCGATTGAGGAATAAAACCCAGTCCCCTGTGACCACCAAATTATCTTGCAAATGCTGTTTTTTGCATGCTCTTAAAGCTTGAAGAGAGAATGAGGATCCATACCCCTTCTCTCTGCTCATAGGAGCAATCAGCAAGAGATGGCCTTTTCCCAATTAGGGAGCTTGTCTGGATTCCTGGATAATTGAGGGAGCTTCCCAAGAGTCCTCCACCAAGTGTCCTGGGCCTGTTAGGGGCTGGTGGTCCCTGTGGTGCAGCTCCTTGCCCATTGCCTGAGCGGCTGGAGGTGCTTGCCTGAGGTCAGGAAGGCCAGGCTAACAGGACTTTACCTCTGCCAGAGTGAATTAAAGGCTGAACTGAGTCATTACCCCCACAAATTCACCCCACAGCTTTCCAGAATAATTTCTGCACAAGCACATCCCACCACTGTGATGAGCCATAGAGCCCAGGCACCCACTGCAGAGCCTGTGAGTGTTTGCAGCGATGCTGGGGGCTGGGGGGGGATCCCTGAAGGGTGGGTGCCCACCAGCCCTTCCCTGACCCCACAGCCCTGCCCTCGGTGCCCTGCCTGGCAGCACCACTGGCCACCCCAGTTTGTCATCCTCACCACTGTAGGCTGTAAATGTCAGCCACAGCGGAACCGGCGCAGTCTGCGGCCGGGCCTTTGCTTGTTTATTCCTTGTTTCATTTGTTTCTTTCACAAACATCAGCTATGTCAAGAATGGCATGTTCGGCACCCCAGACTGTTACAAAACTCAAGGTCAAATTCATGGTATAATTGTGGCTGGGGAAAAGGACAGTATAGATGTGTTGGTCCCTGGTGGGTGAAGCGTGGGGGCTGGAGGATGCTGTCTCCTATTTTTCCACTGGTTTTGTGGATGAGGATTTCCTGTCCTGTCCAGCCATGGGGTGGAAGCTGCATCTATGCAGATGCACTCATGGTGTCTGTGCTGACTTTTTCCTGCTCAGTTCCATTCTGGAGAAATACTCAGTGAGATGGGGTTTGATAGGGAAGGTTGTAGCTGTTGTTTGCACAGCTCTTCTACCTGGAGAACAAAATGGGGGAAAAAGGACCAGGTTTTGGACACATAGTCCTCTGTTAGTCAGAAGCTAATCCCAAACACCATTCCCTCACTCTCCTCATGCTCCAGTGACTCATTTGGGAGGTATGAGACCTCTGTCCATTTTGCCTGTCTCCTCACACATGATCAGAACCCTCTGGCTGGTGATGTCTCCCACTGGAGGTTTTCACTGCATGTTTACCATCTGCCCATGCCAGGAGCTGAGGAACTGAGGACAGGAGAGTTTGGGCTTTGTACTGACTCTTTTTCTGGGGGAAGAATCCCACCCCAGACCCTGTATTAGGATCATGGAATAATTTGAGTTGTAGGGGACCTTGTAGCCCAATTCCCCTGAAGTAAGCAGGGACATCAACTTGACCAGGCTGATCAGAGCTCAATCACTCAGCCCTGTAATGTTAGTTCTTACCTTTTCCTCTTGGTTATTGACTTCTTTAATATCTCTGAGTTTCTTCTCAACACTTCCAAATTAATCACCTCCCCAACAGGCTCCTCAACAAGGATCCTCTCACTGTCCCCATCTCCTCATCATGTTCTCTCAAAGCTTTCTCCCAAATCTCCCATGTGTACACAGAGCCATTTTTCTCTTCATCCTTGTGCCCTTCTCCCTCATTCCTCCATCACTCTGGATTCTCCAGGCTGTGGCTGGGAGAGGTTCA
The DNA here is from genome assembly GCF_050655825.1 of Lonchura striata. Lineage (NCBI taxonomy): Eukaryota > Metazoa > Chordata > Aves > Passeriformes > Estrildidae > Lonchura > Lonchura striata. The sequence goes on along the minus strand of NC_140719.1, from coordinate 4,392,691 downwards.
GCTCAAGGTGCAGGGTCTGTGCTGGGGAAAAAGGCCATGTTCCCCTTAACCCTCCCACCTCAATAAATACCATTGTGGTAAATTTGTTGAAGACATGGGTTGATTTGGGTTTGGGGTTTTTTTTTGCCATCTGTGTCTGAACTGTGATGGTGATTCACAGAATATTTCTGGTTGGAAGGGACCCATAAGGACCACCAAGTCCAACTCCCTGAGGCAGGAGTTGTCTGCTCATATGTGTGCGCATAAAACCTCTCCCAACAAGGCCCCAATCTCTCCTGGGACCTGCAGGATGAGACAGTCGATACCATTCCCAGGAAAAGGTCACACTGCATCAGTACAACTCCTCTTTATAAAAAACAGGAGCTCAGTCTCTCTTTAAGAACCAGGTTGCAGGTTGTTGCCAGAGGAGCTGTTTGGGTGCTTGGTTTGTGTGATGGATGATGGGGAAAGGCTGGAGGGAAGGTCCTACAAAGTGTGGGTTTGCCTTCTGCCCCCTGCAGCCTCCCTGGCCTGCTCTGGGTCCCGATGCTTATTCATATCAATGACAAACCCAGCCCTTTTTTGACCTTAAGTGATGTTTTTGGATTTCTTTTATTTGTGGACCTTGCCTTGGCCTTCTGTCACTATTTGTCTCTCCAAAAAAAGGATTCTGCTCTTTCAATTTCTGCCTCCAATTTGGAGGGTGGGATATTACCAATGGGGGTCAGTAAATAGCTCATCTCACTTCATAATACTTAGCATTTAGATAGTGCTTTCCACTGCCAGAGCCCTCTGCAAACTCCCAATAATCCTCCCTGCACCCCTCCAGTTAGGTAAGTATAACTAATCCCAAACAAATAGCTTCAGTGTGGAACTAATGTAGAGAATGCATGAGAGTAATTTAAGGTTTAAAAGAAAACTAGTGAGTAATCTCACAGCGAAATTAGAAAAAAGGGCAGAGAGAAGGAAAAAAAAAAAACAACAAAACCCTGAGTTATTCAATGTGAAAGTTAAATCAGACTGGAATATGTTGTTAATTTGCATTTCAAGTAGCCATGAGAGGCTGTAGATATTACAACTACTTAGTGTAGGCTGTTTGGAAGTATGAAATACATCAAAGCTTCAGTAATATGTAAAAAAATAAAATGTAAAATGCCCTCAGGTTTAGTCTTTTTCTGCTTGTTGGATCTTATCAGGTTTTTAATATATATATTTATATATATACATATACATACACAAATTTTTTTTAGTCCTGTAAGCATTACTGAAATCCATATTTTCTATGTGTTTATGTCCAATAAACTGTAGACTTCAGAGTCCAGGAAATGGTCAAGACCAGGCTGGATGGGACTCCCAGCACCCTGGTCTGTTGGAAGGTGTCCCTGCCCATGGCAGGGGTTTGAATAAGATGATCTCTAAAGTCTCTTCCCTTCCATGATTCTATTTAATTTCTAGAATCCAAATTTCCTCCTCTTTCTGCCTCTCATCTCTGATGACTGGGAACTCCAGAAGCTTGCACACCTTCATTAGAAATTTCATCAGAGTCTTGGCATTTGAACCTTTGCTTCACATTTTTCCAGGTTCAGTTAACAGTTGCATTTGGCAGCAATGGAGCTGATCAATCCATGTTGCATTTGGGATGGGTTTCTGAAACAGCTCAAAATCCTTTGGAAATTGAATACCTGGTATTGGCTCTCCATCCTGACCTGCCTTCTTGTACTTGCTGCCCCACATGCAGGAAATCACACCTGAAGGGCTTGTGAGGAATCATACAATCATGGAATGGTTTGGGTTGGAAGAGACCTTCAAGATCACATTTTCCAAGACCCAGCCATGGGCAGGGACACCTTCCACTAGATCAGGTTGCTCAGAGTCCCAGCTGCAATTAGAGGCTGAGACTTCTAGGCTGATGGCTCAACAGGCCACTTCCATCTGCTTTCCAGTGTCAGCCCTGGTGCTGGACCAGACCCAGGGCTACAGACCAAATCTCCTGTGAAAATGCATTGGCTTGGACAGTTATTTGTCCACCAGGAAATCTCCTGGCAGACTCAGGAACTTGGAGCCAGCAGTTTCCCTGTGTGCATTCTCTGAATGGGTCTTGTATGGGCTTTAAAAGATCATCTCCATGTAAAGATGCTTTTTTGGATTTCTTGTGCCCAGACCTTGTGCTGTGTCAGATGTCACACGATCCATCAGGGTTTTGCAGAGCCATTTAGCTGCAGATGCTGCTGCAGGTGCAGATGCAAACCCAAGGAGCCCTCAAGGAGATCCAGAAGATCATAAGGACTTTTTGCAGCATGTTTTTGCTCTCAAGCATTGCCCTTATCCAGGTCCCTGCCACAGTGAGTGCTCACAGCACTGCTGTGCCAAAGCCACAAGTGTCCTCACTGAAGTGGGAGGTTAGATTAGATCTTTGGAAAAATTCTTTCCTATGAGGGTGGTGATGATTACCTAGAGAAGCTGGGGCTACACCTGGACCCCTGAAAGTGTTCAAGGACAAGTTGGATGGGCCTTGGAGCACCCTGGAGACAGTGGAGTGTGTCCCAAGAAAGGGATGGGAAGGAGTGGAGCCCTTCGAACCCAAATAATTCCATGATTCTCTGATGTAATGCTAATCCACGACCTTAGATAAATGCTGATGGGGTCCTGCAGGGCAGGGCAAAGGTATGCTGGGGGAGCCCTGGCATGGGAGAGGGGACCCAGGAGGGTGTGCTGAGGCTGGGAGTCCCAGCTGGGGCATCTCAGAAGTGGAGAGTAAGGGTGAGGCAAGCTGTGGTCCATGCCAGGCTAAGCTATGATAGCAGAGCTGAAGTGGATGCTTTTCAGGGGCTTTTGTCCCTTATTCTCACCTAAATCCATGATCCACTGCCTCCTGCCCCAGGTATTTCCAGATTTCTCTTCCCCTTCATACCCAGCCACATGTTTTGAAAACAGAGTAATGAGCCATGCCTGAAGAGGACCAAGCATGACCATTTCTTGTAGAGATCAGTTTCAGGAGAGGCAGGAGAGAGCCCACCCCTCCCTTGTGCCCCCCACCCTCCCCTCTGCCCACTGTACCCCTCTGCTGTGAGCTGCTCAAGAAGAAAGAAAAATAAAGGTTTGGCAGGTCTATTCACACAGTGTAAAATTGAATTAGTGGAGGTATGTGAGGAACATGGTTCAATTTCCATGGGGATGAGGAGATTTTTATCACCACCCCCCCAGGATTATCCTGTACAACACAAAGCTGCTTTTGGGGCTGGCAGGTGGACATCCCCCCTGTGAGCCTTCTTGGGGTAAAATCAAGGTGATGTCTGAGTCAGGCTGGTCTTGCTGTGCTGGGGTCTTAGCCAGGGTGGGGACCTGAAAGGGAAGAATGGGAAGCTGGAATGAATGTCTGCAAAGGTGCAGGCTTAAGACCAGGTGAGAAAAAGAAGCTGGGAATCTCCAGTTGTTTCCTGCCTCCTCTCTTTTGACAAGGTTCAGCACCTTTTGGTGCTCTGTGGGGCTTGAGAAAGTCCTGAGCCATGGCCAGGGCAGGAGGGACTGTGCTAGAGGCAGGAAATTGAGGAGATTGTGTCCAAATCCCAAAAATAACAGGACTGCTTTCCCTATCCACTGCCGATGAGCTCCACCCCTTCGTGTGTTCAGTGTCAGCGGAGAAAATATCCTGGACCCAACCTGAAGAGGTTCCAGCCCTGTTGCACAGGGTTTATCACCTGTCTGTCCCAGAAAGGTCCCTGCAACCCATCCTGGGCTTGTCCAACCCAGCAGATGCCCATCAAACCTCAGGGAAGGGCTGAGGCTTCTGTCTGAGCGCATGTGGCAGTGCCACAGGACAGAGTGACAATGTGAATGATAGAGGAGCGGTGGTAAAGCGTTGGAATCTGAGGTATTGATGATTCTGAGATTGTAGAAAGTCTCTGTCTTTCAGCCCCCTGCCAAAGCAGAAGCCATAATTGGTCTGTGCTGGTTTCCAGGTTGTTTATTCTGTTTATCTCTAACATGTTCTGCTGCCCTGCCCAGCTCTGTCCTGCAGGGCAGCGTGTGGGGCTCTGCCCTCAGGGGGATGTTACAAACATTAAATACCAGAAACTCCCTGGGCTGGATTTACAAGAACGTGCCAATATCTGTCACCTACGTTGGACAGTGTGTCCCCAGCCTGAACCAACAGAAAAATGCCAACACCACAGTGAGACATGGAGGGCATGAAGAAGGAGAAAAAGGACAGGGCACACCCAATTTCCTCCATCTTGTCCCCTTCGGACCCCTAATCTAGAATCCTAAAATTTTACTTTTGCACCCGTGCCACACTTAATTATTACTTGTATCAAACACTCAGAGCTGGTAATTCATCCTGTAAGGTTGAAAACTCTTTTCCATGGACAGAGATCACAGACAGTGTCTCTGGGGGCTCTGTCCAGGGGGGTTCCTGACCCCTGCCAGGGTCCCAGGCCTGCCAGGGCAGCCAGAGGGATGCCCTGGATTTCCACAGGAAAGCAATCCCAGCTTTCTGGGCTGCGGGGCTCCACGTTCACTGCACTGGACAGCGAAGTGCAAAGTGGAAAGGGAAAGGGAGAGGGAAGAGCCCTGTCTGCACACCCGCCCCAGCACAGGCAAGCCAAGGCTGGGGCCAGCCAGCCGGAGCGAGCAGCTCTGTGCTTCCTCCCTCCCCACCCTGGAGGGACGTGGCTGGGTGGAGATCTGGCCACAGCTCCTGTCCTCTCTCTTGCCAGCACAGCTGAACTGGGGCAACTGGTATCCTGTCCCGGCGTGGTTCCATCACTGGCAGCAGGGAGAAGAGCTCTGCATCCCTCCAGTGCAGTGGGGACCGAGGGAAACTCCTTGAGTGGGATGGGAGAGCGTGTGGGACGGGGTGCTGTGGCTTTAGGGTGTGCAGGGTTTAAAGCAGAGTCCCACCGTGCCAGGTGGGCATCTGTCTCCTCACTCCATGGAAAGCATGGGAAAAGGTGCAGGGCCAGGGGAAGGAGCTTCTCAGGGCACAAGGGTGCACAGAAAGAGGAGAGGGAAACCATGCAGAATCCCCCAGAAGAACAAACCCATCGAGCGGGTGGGAGCAGGGAGGTCCAGCATGGCTCCAGATGCCACAGGAAGGCTGGAGAAGCTGCCCAGCCCTTTGGTCCTCCCCTCTCCATCAGCTGGATCTGCCACTCACAGTGATTTTTCCTCTACTTCCTGCAGAAGGGCAGCAGCCCAGCTCTCATGAGGAGCCCTGTCAGATCTGCTCAGCAGCATCTGCCCATCCCAGGCTGGGAAAATCAGGCCCAAAATAACATGGGATGAGCAAATATTCCCCCTGGGCTGTGCCCACCCTGGGTGTCCCAGGCTCCATCAGCACAGTCCCATACAATGCACACCAATAAGCCTCATCTTAAGAATTTGGAAGAGGCTGTTTCATTTAGGTGTGACCCTTCACCGTCTTAAACCTTAAATATCTTATTTTGCAGAGACTTGGGCACAATCTCTATGGCTGGGACAGTTCCTGACTGTCCTTACAGCCCCTCAGGGCCTCGTTCACAGCTATATCCTCCCCCAAAATGGCAACCAAGAGCTCTGAACACTGATGCTTTATTTTTCCAGTGAGGAGCAGCTGATAACCCTACATTTCTCCTGTACAGAAACTGTGTGCAAGGATCATGACATCCAAGCATTCTCCAAAATGTGTGGAAAGTTGTTTGGTTTCATCCAGTAACCAGTGTGTTTATTGTTCTGAAAAGGTTAAATTGGTCAGGGGGAAAAAAAGAAGGATAGATTTTTTTTTTCTTCCCCTTTCTAATGAGAGTCTGGGGACCTTTTCCCTGCTGACGTCAGAGTCATATCCAATAGCCTTTGCAGTGAGGCCTGATTTGCAAAGGACACCCTGGGGAAAAGCAAAAATCTTGGTGAAACCTTTAAAAAGAAAAAGCACCCTTTGAGACAATTTTCTGCTTCTTTTATGTCCTGATTTCACCTTCTAATTACTAATTCCTTATTCCTTTTATTTCCCCCCTCCAAGCTGAGGGAATGTTGGAGGGGAGGGCGTTTGCAGCCCCCTGTGCGCACACACACTCCCGTCTCTCCCTGTGCTTGGCTGTCCCCCCCAGCTGCCATGCAAGGAGAAGCCAAGCCCGAGCAGCTGGGCTGCTCCATCCTGCCTTGGCCGGGAAGCCAAGGGGGCCCCGTCTGGGTCGCTCTGCACTCAGACAGCCCCAGCCCTGCCATTCCCCGTGTGCTCCTTGCCCTGTCCTGCCTTTCCGTGCTCTGTCCTGCCTTTCTGTGCTCTGTCCTACCTCACCTTGCCCTGTCCCGCCTCACCTTTCCCTGTCCTGCCTCACCTTGCCCTGTCCTGCCTTGCCCTGTCCTGCCTCACCTTGCCCTGTCCTGCTTTGCCCTGTCCTGCCTCACCTTGCCCTGTCCTGCCTCACCTTGCCCTGTCCTGCCTTGCCCTGTCCTGCCTCACCTTGCCCTGTCCTGCTTTGCCCTGTCCTGCCTCACCTTGCCCTGTCCTGGCATCCCAAGGGACGTGTGGCACCATCGCTCCCTCCCTCTCTCCCTCCCAAGGCAGGGAGGCAGGAGCAGGCAGGGCTGAGGTCCATTTGCAGCTCTGCCTCTGTTCCTGCCCATCCAAGCTTTCCAAGCAAGACTGGCACCTCTGGCATCGTGTCCAGGCCATGCCCTTCTCCACCTTGCCACGGCTGTGCCCTGTCCCTGCAGCCGGGCCAGGGAGGGTGGCAGTGCTGAGGACATCATTTTTGCTCACCGAGTTTCCATTCTGGGGAAAGATGCCAGAACATTCCAGCTGGATACTGATGTGTGTGTTCAGTGAGGCTGTGGGAGATGCCACACTGATGTGGGGTCAGGGGCATCTCCTGGCCAGATGTGGCATTTCTGAGGTGCTGCTGTGGTCACTATGGCTCCCTCAGAGCCACAGCCCACAGGTGGCTGTGGTTGTGGTCAGGAATTGGACTCAATGCTCTTAATTACACCCAGCACAAATGTTGATTTGTGATCCCACATGCCCAGGATCCCTAGGGGTGAGGGTCTCCTTTGCACAGCTGAGTCATTCAATACCCTTTGGGCAGAGGTTCTGCTTTTACATTTATATATTTTACATTTACCATTTACAGCTGCCTCTTCTCCCTGCATGTGCTGCCCAGGGATAGAGGATCCCTGCTGTAGAGAGATGGCCTTGGAGTGCTCCTGTCCCCTCCTGCCTGACTGCAGCAACCTGGGATGTGCAGGCACACCCTGGCCTCCCAGATGTGCTTCTCTGGTGGCTTTCTGGGTAACCTGCTTGCTGGTTTGGAGGATGTTCAGGGGAAAATGTCTCATCCTCGTTATACCTGATCTTGGTGAGGTTTGGTGGGCTCAGAGGTTCCTTGTTCACAGAACAAAAGGTGATGCTGGCCGCAGGGTGAGGGCATGTGGTTACTCTCCCATCTCCTGAGCATGAAGTGTGTTGGAGTGGTTGCAGTCTGGGAGGGTTGCAGTGTGAGTGTGGAAGTCCCACCTGCCATCAGCAGTGAGTGCTTCCTCATAGGATGGGTGCCAACAGAAACCCAGCAGTACAAACTCAGTAGGAGTTTAGTTTTGGGTCCAAACTTCATGGCCATTCTCTTCCTAAGGAGCCGAATCTTTTCCCAATTGAATACCTCCAAACTGAGTGAACTCAGCTCCTGGTCTGGCTCTTAAGCCAAGCCTTGCAGATTCAATCTCTCCTTTCTCCTGCTTTGCTCTGGACATATTTCAACACTAATCAGGAGATCTGGGCCCAATAGCCATGCTGTCCTCATCCTCCCCAAAGCTTTTCCTGTCTGGCAGCAGTGGAACCACTTGGGTTCTGTGTGCTGAGCCTGGTATAACTCTTACAGAATCACAGAGTGGGTCACGTTGGAAGAGACCACATTGGAGCATCTGGTCCCACCTCCCTGCTCACACACAGTTCCCAGATCACACGGCACAGGATTGTGTCCAAATGGTTCTGGAATATCTCCAGTGAGGGAGACTCCCCAGCCTCAACCTTTGCTCTACTCTGGTGTGCAGGGTCTGGGCACACCACGGGGAGTGGACAAGTGTCTGAGTGTCCTCACAGGACAGTGTATGGGACACTTGCACTTCACTGATGCAATTAGTAGGGCGTGTTATGAACCTCCCTAATTAACATCTTACTGCTTCTGAGTGCAGGCTGTGGCCATGCACTTGACTGGCTGCAAACATCCATGGTTGGATAGACCTGCTTGATCCTCTGCTGAGTGCCCTCGGTGGGGAAATCCTGCTGGCAAAAGAGGTCTCCTGGAAAAATAAGTCTCCCTGTGCCCTGCTACCAGGACTGTCTGGGGGCTCTGAATGGGGTGCTCTGGTGATATGCAGGACTCTGTACTGCAGATACTTCTGCAATAAAGCAGGTACCCATGAGGGTGGCAAGAAGCTTCACAAGAACAGAGGGCAGGGCTTTAGTATGATGGAAAAAAAGTTCAGCATCTCATATGTCTATTTTAAGTTAAGATTTATGTCATTGTGTTTGTGTCAGAACATCACTCTTTGGGGTAAATGAAACATGTGGGGAGCAGCATCTGCCTCCAAGAAAAACACCCTGGTTGCTGTGGTCAGGCAGAGGCTGGAGGGTATGAATGTGGTGGTGTGACACAGGTGGTGAGGAGGTCCTGGTGACAGCTCATCCACTGTCCTCTCACTGCGCCTGCTCCTTGCTGCAAAGCTGCTGCCCAGCCAAGTTTGTCTTGAACAGCCACAACACATCTGGAAGGTTGGGAGCACCCTCTGTCTGCCCCTCCTCCTTCTTTTCCCTTGCGTCTCCTTCCTCTCCCGCTGCCCCACCATCCCTTTCTGCCACTGCTTCTCACTTTGCTACCTTCACAAACCCTGCTGCATCCTGCCCGAGCCAGCACAAAAGCAACTCCAGCCCTGTGGCCAAGTGCAGGCTTAGAGGCAGAGCACAGACACAGCTCCATTAAGCCAGGCTGAGCCTTACGGGAATCGTTCCTGGCCAGGGCTCGAAAAACAAATATAGCACGTTGGTTTGCTTTGGCTGCGCCAGGAGGGTCACGCAGGGACGCAGGTTTTCTGTTCGGATGGGAGGCAAGGTCCAGGGAGCAGCGTAATAGGCTGGAGAGCCGTGGAAATGGTATGTCATTATTTACATGTCAGGGATGCAGCCAGCAGCAAAGGCGGAGGATGTGCGCGGAGGGACGGCCGCGTTCGTGCTCGTGCTCGTCACGTGCGGGGATCCTGGAGGCTGGAGGGGTCTCAGCCACGTGTTCAACCAGAGCAGGTCCTGTAGGGCAGGGGTGGGTGACAGCCAGACCCCGTCCCGGCAAGGGAAGGCAGCGTCCCATCCATCGGCACTCGCTCTACACCTCCACGCCCGCCTGTGCATCCCAAAGTGCGACAGCTCCGCTCCAAAGCAGAGCACCCAGAAATTTCCTGGGTTTTATCAGAGGTTTGTCCACCTTGAACATGTCCCAGGTGCTTCTCCTGCCTTGAGTCCAGCAAGGGCAGATGTGGCAGAAATGGTTCAGTCCTGGAGTCTTTCTTTGATTCACTTTGCCCCTGGCCACACAACCTGGGCACTGCGACTTTTCTCCCAGTTTCGCTACATCTAAACTGTTTAAATTGCCAGTTCTTTGGGATAGAAATTATTCATCCATAAAGCATCCAGCATGTGTTGGTTATTATTTGGATATGTTATTATGAGTCAAATAGGCAGCAATAATTTATGCTGGAGCTGGAGCTGACCTTTGTACACCAGGGAAACCAACCTGAAGAGGGAAAACAGTGACGACATCCACTGTGTTTACTGACATTTTGGCTTTTTACTGGCATGTTTTCAAGCACCAAAAAAGTCAGTAAGTGAATTCACTATAAGTACACTTAGATGTAGTGTATAAACATGATGTATAAGCATAAGGGGTTTGGTTCTATATCTTTTTTTTGTGTGTGAATACATATTTATATATACATAAAAATGCAGGAGTCAGGTTTGCAGTATTAATATCTATTTTCTATTTACATGGTTTTTATTTATAACGAAAACATTACTTCTTTCTTTTTATAACCCTGCATTTAACTGAAAAACAAAAAACCATAAATCTAGATTATATATAAAACATTCTCATATCATCTTAGAGAAGACTAAGAGAAAAAAAACCCCAAAAAACTTAATTTACCATTTTTATTGGGTGTTTGGGGTGACAGGAGGAGGAATATGGACTAGTACCAAGCTCAGCCTTTGATTTTCATTCTTTTCTTCACATCTCCTTGGGGTGAATTAAGAGGTGGTTGCTGGAGGTGGGCATGGACGTGCCTGTGGGCATGCACAGCCCCTCTCTCCTCTCTTCCATGTTCACATCCAACCCAGCCCATGTTCAGCTGTTCAGTCATCACCTTATAAATAGATTTTCCTCCACGTACTTGGCCAAGTTCATAATGCACTGAGTGATACCCAGAGCTCCTTGGATTCTGCTTGCAGGTTTGCTGCTGAGCCTTTTGAGGGGGTTTAAGCTGTTGCTTTGCCCTTGGATCCTAATTCATCTTTTGGTTTGTTCTTCTGGGATCAGGAACTGTCCAGGACACGAGTTGTGTCTACATGCCCAGCACAGCCAGGTATTAATTAAACCTGGGGAGGGCCTGGATGTTGAGTCTGGAAAGAGGTGTTTATGGATATATACATGTGTATATATGCACAACATGCATGTATTTAATTATGACCAAAAGGAACAGTTCCCTTTCTTGCCTTCTGAAATAACTTCAAATATTCCATGAAATAAAATGTGCCCTTTACAGCCCCTACCTCCCATCCTTGCCCACTCATAAAACTCACTTAAGGGCTAATTTAGAGGTTTTGTTGGGCAAAAGCAAAAAGATTTTCTCTTCCTGACCTATTAAAAACTTAGTATTTTTAACCATTGGTGATTGTCTTTAAAAAAAGTCATTTTGAAAGCTCGAATAGTATTGTTCCATTCCAAAAATGTCATAATGGGGCAGTTTCAGTGCTACTAGAGGGATTGCCTCACTTTGTTTCCTCCAACCCAGGATTTCTTTGACTTGTATGTCTATTTCTAAACCTATTACTTTTAATAGAAGGACATTTTTGCTGTGCAGCTGGTTTTGACCTTAAATTCCTAACTAATCCTTCTCATAACTGCTGCCTGGTCTCTTGGGCAATCCTGGAGTTCCTTGGGGGTGCTGCTGGAGGTGGGACACCAGTTTTGGGATTGTTTGAGTTCCCACCAAAGCTGCAGAGCACGGGAGGCTCTCAGGCTTGGGCATGGCCACGTCCCAGCCCGAGGCAGAGCTGACTCAAACACCACTGAGAACTGGTGGCCCCCAGGAGTAAACTGGGAGCCCCCACAGTGTTCCAGGCACGAGCACTGGTCCATTCCTGGATCCTCATTTTCTGGCCATGTGTTGTAACCACCTCCCCAAGGATGTGTCCTTCTGCTCCCATGTCACAGCTCCCCGTTGGTTTCCCTTACATGAGGGTATTTGTGTTTGCTCCTGTGATCTCTCCAAGACAAAGGTTTCTCCAAGTCTGAGATGTTTTTGTGTTCTTTTGCTGCATTTTTTTTGTTGTTGTTTTGCATCATCTCTGCAAGGTGAGCTGGTCCAGCTGCCAGGCCATGCTTTCAGACTTCTCCTTCCTCTTCCTCATGTGGACCCCCAGCATCCCTCCCTGGGTGTCTGTGAGCCCCAGGAGCCCCCCAGGCTGCCCCCAGCCCTGTGTTTTGAATGTGCTTGGAAATAGCAGCACCTTTCTTAAATCATGTGCGTTACATCCATCCTGGATGTTCACTGGGAGGCCACTGGAGTGGCTGGGAGGGATTTACCAGGTCCAAATTCACTTGACAGAAAAACAAAATTCCAGCGTAATTTTAACCAGCTGTGGTGGGAGAGTGAAAGAGAGAGAGAGGGGAGGGGAAGGAGAGCACGGAGTGGGGGGAGAGCAGGGAGGGAGGTGGGAGAAGGGTGTTTGGAGAAGCCCTGGTGTGGGCTGGTGACAGTGGGGACCTTGTCTGGCTTCCCCAAGGTGGCCGTGGCCTCTTTGCTGTCACAGGGGGTGGCTTTGTGCAGCTGAGCCACCACAGCCATTTTCCTGGAGGGGTGATGGGCTACCCCCTCTGGACAGAGCAGATCCACACCATGCTCATGTCATCTTCAGTGCCACAGTGGAGGGTGTGCATATGGTGTTAAAAAGATTGTCTAAAAATCCAGCTGATGTTTTAAAAGAGAAAAAAAAAAATAGCTAAAAGAGAAAAGAGCTCAATGAGTTCAATATTTACCTTTATTTTTATATTCTTTGGTAGTACAGGATGAGGATGGCATGTCCTCTAAATACATATGGCAAAAAAAATACATTTAGTTTCTGTATGATTTTAAATTTAATTTATATTACATAAAAATATATTTTACAGTGAAATAATGCATTTTATACATGTAAATGTCATGTGTATTTTGTAGGTGTAATTGGAACAATGCAAATTTAAATTAAATATGAGCTACTTGTCAGTCTAGCTGTGTGAGAATACATGTTCATGATTTCAAAAGTTCGGGAACTTACAAAGAGAGATTCTTTTCAATAATCTGAAATGTTTATAGACATTTTTATTACATTTTATTATGTTTCCCATCCCATTTCCATTTTAGACTGCATGTACCAAGCAAGTCAAACATCTGATGGATCTGGGTACTCCTGTTTGAACCCTATTGCTATGTAATAATTTTTCCAGATCCATAAAACATAAGCACAGCCTCAGCCTCTTCAGCAAGCTGCTGCTGAAAAGCTCATTGGAACCAGGAAGATCTCAGGCATACACAAATCTGTGCCCATGTTGAGAATGTGCAGGATGAGAGCAATGTGTTGTGATGCATAAATGTTGGTAAAAATGAATTCTTGTAGGACATAAATTAAGGAGAATGTTCACACCATTTACAAGGGAAAGCTGCACTGTTCATGCTGGTAAAAGTGCCCAACTGAATGCTGTCCTGTGGGGAACAGCATCCCAACATCCTGCTCAATTGAGGTGAAATTCATTGGAGATAAATGAGCTGAGCATCCTGAGATTCCTGCTGATAATCTCCATGGAAGTATAACAAGCATTCTTATTTTCTTTTGTTTTACTTTTTAAAGAGGAGCAGCACAGCATCGTGCCACTATGTTTGGCTTGGTGACAGCTCCTGTGGGCAGCAAATTGGATGGAGGCAAGAAATGGGGCGTGGTGGGGTTGGGCTGGAGCAGGAGGGCAGAAGGTTGGTGAAATCTGCTTGATCTGTACTGCACAAGAGGCTCCTGCTGGGGCAGCTGTCCAGGATGTCCTGCAGCATGTCGAGGTGGCCGAGAGTCCTTGCTCCTGCTGTCTCCCCACTGCTGTGTTCTCCTGTTTCCCAGTGCTGCTGGGGAGGTGTGGTTTGAGACAGGTCCATGTACACATCTCTAAGTGTGGCAGTTGAGTCTGGAACCTTCTGAAAACCCCAGCAGACACTGTTTGTCCCATGTACTGTGTCCCCATAGAGCCCTGGAGTGTGTGCCTGCCCTTCTTTGTCTCTCATTTCTCTTTCCTGTGCACATCACATGGTTCCTGACAGACCAAATGGCCCAAACAGGTTTCATACAATCATTTTTAACCCCGAAATATATGACTGACTTTGTTTCTATCTGCTCCCTGATGTCTGGGGAAGACATGAGAGGACTTGGGGAGGTCAGCTCGGTTGTACACAGGACTGTTTCACCTACAGCAACATCTGTTCAGCTCAGTCCAGCTCAGCACCCAACAGGTCAGGATCAGGGAGACTGAGACCTGGCAGCAAATGAGTTGGGATGCAAATTTCCCATGGATTTCGGAGATGCCCCTTTCCTCCAGCTGTCCTGGGGATGTTGACATCACCACTTCTGGAGATGCTGCTGTCTTAAGTATGATTTAATGGGAAAAAACTGAGCTTAGATGTAATATGTCTAAAAGGATCTGTCTTCCCCTGGGAACACGGAGGTGTTGACTCTCTCTGATCACTCAGTCCTGGGCTCTCACCCATGGGTAATTACATTCTTCCATGCATGATGCAGAAGGCCAAGTTCTGCTGGAGCAGGAGGACGTGCAGGTGGGCAGTGGTCAGCTCTCTACCTCATGCTTTGTACAGCTGCTGCTGCAGCCACTCTGGCTTTCTGTCTAGGGAGGGTCAGAGAAGGGGAAAAAACCCCTTGATGTAACTGTCCCTCTTTTCCCTGTTCAGTAGCAGCAGTGAAATTCATGATCCATTCATGTTGGCGCTGAGCTGCCCTTGATGGCTTCTCATAGGAGCACTCAGGACTTTGGCTCAGCCCAACGGGTGACACAAAGCAAAACACTTTGTACCTCAGCCCACAGTGATCCCTGGATTTGGAGCCAGGCTTCTGTGGTGACCACTTCCCTCGAGATGCTTAAATCAGTTAGGCAAGGACACATCATCTCTGGTCTCTCAAGTTTTTCCCAGCTGCCCTCCCCCATCCCGTCTCGCTGCATGTTCTGTGTGGATACCTACCACTCCCAGCCAGTAATGACTTCCACATGGGGCCGGACCTTGTGGACAAATCCCCTGTAACAATAGGAAATGTTCCTTGGTCTCTCATTGTGTCTGTCTTTGGGAAGGAGGAGAAGGCGTTGACGACAAGCCGAAGAGCTCTAATATTCCTCCCGGACAGCTGATTAATTCCATCCTCTGCATCCGCTCTGGACCATCCCGCCCCGCCCCGCGCCTTCTGCTTTTTATTGTTCTCTCCACCTGGTTCCCTCTGGCAAGGGAGCCGATGGGAGTTTGTGCCACGTGGAGCTCCAAATGGAAAACCCAAACTGCAGGAGCCTCCGCTCCCCCCGCAGACCAGGCCCAGTGGCTCTTGCTGGAGGAGGAGAGGCTGCAACTTCCTCACAGCCAAGTTGGAGCACAGGAACGGAGGCGCAGCATTCCTCCCCAGCACGTCTGCTCCTGCCTGGGAGAGACCAGGCCCTGCCTTTTCCCACTCCGTCCCCCACCATCAGGGCAGCTCCTCTCTGTGGATAGCTACAGACTCACTCTCACACTCAGACCTTCTCCCTACGTGTATGGGCACATTCCCCCTGAGAAATGTCCAGGATTGTGGTGGGATGTGCCCACCCTTGCTGGCTGAAGAGCCCCCTGTGCTCATTCCTTCTCCTGCTCATGTTGTTTGTTCACTCAGAGGTGACATAGCCAGTGCTGTGGTGGCTCACACATGCCACAGGGGTTTCTACACTCCCTCCCCACAGCTGAGCTTCACCTCCAGTCCTTGCCATTCCCTCCCACCAGACTCCTGCTCCAGCCTCACTGCTCAGCTGTGATCCATGGAAGAGGAGGGAAAAACGAGAGACAAGGGCATTTTGATTATGGAGTTGATTTATTAGAATCATTTTAGAACACAAAGCCATCTGTGTGCCTCTTCCCCATCCAAGATTTATAAAAGACGAAACCATCCATCTGACCCCCGGCTCTCCCTCCCTTCCTCTTCCCCCGCCTCATCCTCGCCTTCCATTCTCCTTTGTGGCTCTCTTGCCAAAACACTTGCCCATACTTAATTCTCCTCCCAGAGAGACAATGCTTTGCATTCTTGCATTAGAAGCCAAAAAAAAAAAAAAAAAAAAAAAAAAAAAAAAAGACAATTCTATTCTGTCTCTTCTCTGCTGAGTTACTTTCCCAAGAGTCTGTGTTTAAAGAAAAAGAAAAAGATAAAGGAAAAGACAAGTTGGTGCTGAAAGGTGCTGGAACATCATTGTGTGGGGGTAACTTTTCCATTCACTCCACATATCAAACAGCCACTGGCAGGCCATCCCCGGGCGGGGCGTGTGGGACTGCAGCCTCTTCCAAAGGGCTCACCTTCAGGGCGGAAAGACACTTTTGGACTCTGTCTCCCATCCTTCCTTTTGCTCCCCTTCGAGGGCCTTGGCTCCAGCCCCAGCTTTCAGGGCTTGAGGTGTGCTGACAGATTCTCCAAGTCGGAGGAGCCGGTGGCTGAAGGCCAGAGCAGGAGGAGATCTGAGGTCCAAGTTTCCTGGACTCGCCTTGTGACAAGCAGGAGGAGGCTCAGCCCTCCTCTTCCTCACTGCTCTGCTTGATGTCAGGCCAGCTTCCCTGGGGCACTGATGTCAGAGGAGCTGTGTTGAGACCTCTCTTGTCCAGGCCCCACCATGACCAAGTCTGTTCACCTCTCTGTGCCTCCATGTGTTCCAGATCTCCAATGCTTTAAGCATTTCTGTGGTCACCAGAAAAAAATGGAGGACTTTGATGTCACCCTTCTCACAAGGTTGGAAGGTTGGGAGCAGATCTAGAGCTCTGGAGCTAAAGGGAGTATTAGCATGCAGTTAAAGGGAGTTTGAAATTACCTAATGCATGTTCAACCTTTTCTTATTTACACATCAGGGAAGGATTTTCCTCCTTGTAGCCAACGTCCAGCATTCAAAGTCACAGTGATGGTGGGAAAAGGTTATGGGTGATGGTGATCTCAAATCTGAGCAGCATTGTTTTGACTTTGATTTTATTTGTATGTGCTTGGGTACAAACAAAACCTTTCTGCGCTTTCTAACTATTCCTTTGAACTTCATTTTTCCATATAAATCTCATTTTTATGCTGTTAGTGATTCCCATATGAGATCTGACATTTGTTATTTGATACTGGCAGAGGAGAATGAAACCTATTAGTGGAGGCTCATGGGTTCAACAGGATCCTAGGGAATAAGAGCAGGGCTTGTGAAAAGGCCTGAGGATTTAGTGTCACTGTCATCTGCTCGAGCTTTTGAATCTCTTTCCTGACCCCCTTCTATCCACAGAATTGTCTGTCTTCAGTTTTCCTGGTTCCAGGTGTATATTAATTGAAGCTGATGACTTACCCACTTTGTTGGACACTAAATCACCCAAGTGCTGTGTCCTCCAGGACCTCTTCACAATTCCCTTATGCCTTAGAAAAAATAAGCATAACCTCATGTATTTCTTTTGGAAAGAGGCAAAAAAAGGAATTTTACTAAGAGCACAAAACTGCTGTGGTTTGTGTGGCACCTCTTTGCACCAAGCTTCCTCTCAAAGACATCTTGTAGAGGAAAAGCATTACTCATCAGGCCTACAATCTATCAGGAATGCTAGGAAAGAGCTGGAAGTCATGGTCTTCCAGACCTGGAGCCAAATAACCCTGCTTAGACCAGCCATGGGAAGGATCCAACCAGCAGCTTTCCCAGAGCATCCACATCTACATCGAAATATCTGGACATGAGGAGGCCTTACAGGTGATTCCCCCATTTACAGATCCCAAAAACAGTGAGGTCACAAATCTTATTGTAGGATCAGAGTGCAGACATCCCTGGTTGCTCCAGAATGCAGATGGAAGAAAGGGAATTTCCAGGCCATATTCCAGATATTCTCAACTTGTCCCCTTTGGTATCTCCTGAACGCGCCACTCATCTGCGTGTCGGGCCCAGCGCTGCTGTCTCACGGATTAAACAGCTGCCACGTCCCACCCTCAAGGCAGCTGTGCCTCAGGGCTGCCTCAGGAGCACAGGGCTCTGTGCCCTGGTGCTGGTCCTGCTGCTCCAGCAGGATGCTGCCCTGCCACGGGCCCAGGTTTAGCTGGAGGGATGGGGCAGGACTGTGCCAGGCCATCCCCTGCTCGTCCTTCACACTTTGCAGTCTGGTACAGAGATGACTTTTCTCCTCATTTTTTTCCTTTCCTTTTTCTTCTTTATTTTTCTCTCTTTTTTCCCCTTTTTTTTTTTTTTTTTTTTTTCCTTTCCATTGGTTGTTTGGATTAAGGGGCCTTAAAGGGGCCAGACATTTTTTGTGTTCTCTCATACCCTATAAATAACCGGCACCTCTCCAGTGCTCCAACTCCACCCTTCAGTTGCAGATTCCACTGTCTAGCTGCCACCACTCCGCATGGCCTTTCACACTCTTCCTTTTTATTTAATATGGAAATATTTGTAAAAAAAAAAACCTTGCTGTCACCAATCCTCCAAGAGGAGGAGGGGGGAAAGGGAGAGAGAGGTGGGAGCTGGGAGGAAAGGACACAACCAGCCAAAAAGAGTATCCGAAGGAATGTTCTTCTCCCTCCCAGGTTTACAGCAATGCCTTTCCATCCAGAGTCATCTGTTTTGTTTTCCTTCTCCCTCAGCCTGAGAGTGCTGCTGCATTATCATGTAATGTTGCTTAATGGGACCAAAGGAAGGCTTCGAGTCGCCTCATGGACCGCAAGCATAGCCCAAATTCCAGGCCAGCAATGTCTTGATGCCTGTGGTGTCTCATGAAAGCAGAAGACTTGCAGCCCTCTGTCTGCCCCATGAATGGTCGGTTGGGGTTTTGTTTTTTTCCTTTTTTTCCTTTTCTTCTTTTTTTTTTCTCCCCAAGGGCATGCCGCCACCCTATCCGGGCAGGGATTTTGTAACCACCGGCATATCTGGGAGGTATGCGTGGAATCTTCCAAGTGCTTGGTCAGTCCTCTGTGGTTTCCTTTGAGCAACTGCCCACCCTGCCAGCTCCCACCACCCCTTCCCAAGCCCCCTGACATGCAACCGGTTGCGCCACTTGTGCCAGAGTTTCACATGACAGTTGTCTCCTCCGGATTTCTCTCTGTTCCTTCCTCCTGGCTCGTTTCCTGCTGCTGGTGAAGGAGCAGAGGGTAGGAGTCCTGAAGACTGAAGCTGTCTTGAAGGCTACAGAGCAGACACAAATAAAGAACAAGCTGTTACTTACCAAATGTCCCAACTGAGGGAGTGAGGTGTAAGACCCACTCAGTTCTACGTGGCACCAAGAATTTGAGTGAGAGAAGTGGGATACTCCAGGAGATTAATTTCTGACTTCTTGCTCTGAGGAGTTATTCCATCAGTATTTAATCTCTCGTGATTTTTTATTTTTCTGAGCACCCATGTCTGGGACAAGGAACTCTTGTGATTCCCATTTAGGGAAGGGAGAGATGAAGCATACAGCCCTGGGGAGAAGAGTTGGCTTGAGCATTGCTCTTTGCCTGGGCTTTCCAGCCCATCTGGTGCCCCTGGGCCAGGGTGGTGAGCTCTGACCCTGTGGGTATCAGATCTTACAGGGTGATATCCACGTGGCCCTGCAGATGTGCTGCTGAGTTATCCTCTCTGTTCTTTTGGTCTCTATCTGGGTGGCATGTGGGCCTGTGGGATGGCATCTAATTATCCTCCACCCCCTGCCACAGGCAGGGACACCTTCCACTGTCCCAGGTTGCTCCAAACCCCATGCAGCCTGACCTTGGACACTTCCAGGAATGGGGTAGCCACTCTTCTCTAAGCAACCTATGCCAGGGCCTCACTACCCTCACAATGAAGAATTTCTTCCCAATATCCCATCTAACCCTGCCCTCTGGCAGTTTGAAGACATTCCCCTTGTCCTGTCACTTCTTGCCCTTGCCACAAGGTCCTTTCCAGCTTTCTTGGAGAAAAACCACCTTCCTCAACACACCCAGCCATAAGCAGTGTTCAGCTTTTCTCTTCCCTGCCCACCACATCCTCATGCAGATGCACACTGTCCCCATTGCCTCCCTGGACGCCACCAGCTGTCCTGTCACCCATCCCTGCGAGCTGCACAGGATGATGTGTTACCACCAGACACCTGAGTGATGACTTTTGTTGGTTAATCTGGCTTTCCTCTACTCCTTCTCTTCTATTTCCCTCCCCAAAGCATGGCAGAAAGCACCAGTCGCTGTCGGATGGTTTGCATAGGCAGGGTGACTTCAGCTCCTTTTCTTTGGGATAGTGCTTTACAGCCATGTTTTTAGGGCCTGTTTTCATTAAAAGTAGCTTTTGAAAATGGTTAAGTAATAATTTGCTAAATCAGGATCTGAGGTACTCAGTTTAACAAATTGTTGTTTATTTTTTATAAGGAATACATGCAAAGGGAATGGAAAATGGCCAGGTTGGAGCAGGCTGGATGTTAATTCCAGTTCAGTGTCACCACTATATTCATGTTCATGGTTTAGTCATGTCCTCCTTTGCATATTAATTAAACTGATGGGTCAGTAAGTGTTATAAGTACAAACTTGGACACTGGTTGTTTTTTTGCTTCTGCAGTGTTGCTTTTGCAACATTTGTTTAGTTTTCATTCAATGCATAAAATATGGAGGGAACAAAAAGCCCATGCACATTGTATCGTGTAATTAGACGAGCAACCAGATGTTAATTAATATATGAACATCGTTTTTATTTCCAATCGTCTGGCTGTGGTTTGATCAAACCTATGTCCCCCAGCTGTTGCTACATGAGACATAGCCAGAGCAAAAACAGAGCCCGAGTTCAGCTGCTGTGAGCTGAGCAGAGCACAAACCCTCACCCCAGCTGAAAGAGGAGACGCTCCGGGGATGTGCTGTCCCCAGACACGACACAGCACTGTGACATTCTCCTGCTACCCAGTGCTGGGCAGCAGGGGACATGCTCCCAGCTGGCCCTGGGTTTTCCTCCTGGACACCACAGCCCAGTGGGATTTCATCTCCTGAAGCCTGGTGGTTTAAACACCAGCTGTGTGGCTCATGGATGAGTCCCTGGAACTTTCCAAAATTCAGCCCTGAGCAGCCATGCCTTGTCTCCACATTTGGTCCCACTTTGAAGAGGCTGGACTGGAGACTTTGTGATTTTCTGTTGCCACATTCAGCCTTTTGCTCTCAAACAGTTTGATTCTTCCTAATTTCACCTGGAAGATCCTTTTAAAGAGATCCAAGAACTTTCTTTTCTCCAGTTCTCATGTGGTTTTGTTGAGACCAGCCACTGCATCCAGGTATTCCTCCTTCTCCTCCTTTGTCTCTGTCTGGAGAAGTTCCTGCTAACAAAAGAACTATTTTATGACCATCTTTAGCCTAATTTGCATTTTTTAAATATTAAAATTCATTCCATTTCATTGCTATAGCCCTCAAGTTATTTTAATTTCTTTTGACTGATCCCCTGCTGCCTTAATAATGCACCACTTCATCGATGCTAAAACCACTGCTGTATTTCCAGTGAGAAATAAGATTGATTACAAGGCTGATCATTGAGGAGCTCTGATAGTGATAACTCATTTCCCATCACTCTCTTCTCAGCATTGCCTGTTTTCATCTGTCCATACTCAGTCCCTTACCTGCTGTATAATTCTGCTAATTCCCATCTTTTCAAGCATGCCTAATAATTACCTGTGTCGCATCACAGTGCCTCTGGATACCCAGATAAATGAGATTGCAGCTCAGCTCTGCTGTCTAGGGAATGAACTGTCTCACTGAAGAAATGCATCAGGCTCGTCTTACACAGTTTACTAAACCTCGGGTTGTGGTTTATTTTCCTAGTCTTCATCTCATTAAAAAAAAAAAAAAAAAAAAAAAGGGCTCTGTAATGACATAAATTTCTCTCTCAAAGCTACACCTGTGCCTTGAATATCAGCAAGGAAGGCTGGGCTATCCAGACTCTTTGCCCATTATGTGTCCATGGAAGTATTGACTTTCTCCAGGCATCTCATCTCCTGCTAAGCCAAGATGAAAGTCCGTGACTCTCTCAAAATTGTCCGCAAACTCCCTGACACTCTTTCACTTTTCTGCTTTTCCTTCCCTCCTCCCTCCCTCCTCCCAGTAGCTGGCACAAGGAGAATAACAGTGGAATCACCCGCATTGCTGTGGTCTGAGCAGGTTTGTCTCATATTATGTCTAAATAAATATTAATAAGAAAAATGGAATAAGAGGTCATTGACAAATTTGGCAAATATTTCCCTCCCCTTCCATTTCCAGCCACCTGACTCCCACAGGAAAATTTTGCCCTCAGACCAGCGCATTCAGGAAATAAACACTTGGTTTATTTTCCTGGGGGGAGGAGGAGGAGAATGAAAATAGCATTAAGGGGCCTGAAGTCCACCCCTCATATTTTGGGTAGCTGGAGACAACTGCCATCTTGAGCCATGGCTTTTGTCTGTGCCTTCCAGTGATAACTTATCACAGAAGTGGCCAGGATGGCTTTGAATGGTGCCCATGAGCCCATTTTGATGATCTGGAGTGCTTTTCCATACCCGTGGGGAGTATGGAATAGAACTGTGTATTTAAAAAAGCTCCCAGAGTTAAGAGACTAAGGCTGCAAGCTGCTCACTGCACTTGAAAAATTGAAACAGCAGCAATGGGCAGAAGTAATGAAGAGAAGGAAAACCAAGGATGTAAGGGTGTCTGCTCAGTGGCACTCAGTTCTCTGGCTCAGTTGACGAGGTGGGGATTGGTCAAAACTTGGATTCAATGATCTTGGAAATCATTCCCAATCCTAATGATTCCATGATTCTATGATGCTTGCCTGACACCTAGCCAAGGCCACATGGCATCCCAGCTCCATGCAGCTCCTCCAGCCCAGCCTTGGCTGTCACTCCAGGTGCTTGCTGGGCAGAAATTGTTCCTGGGATACCATGTGGTGGCATTCTTCAGTCCTCCAAGGATGGAGCAGTGCAACACTGACTAATCATTTATTACAAAGGAGGTTGCAGGGATCTAGGGTGGAAACTACTCCCCAGGCCACCTAACTCACACCTCAGCAGCCCAGGCTCTTTTCAAGGCACAGCACATGCTGGCGAGATCAGACGTGCTGCTGGCAGGCTCCAGGAGTGGGACCAAGGCTGGTTTATCCTTGTGTGTCTGTGGCTGTGTGTATATATATGTGTGTGTATAAAAAGTGCATGTGTGTCTGTGTGTGTGTATTTTACTATGTTAAGCCATAAACTGTATGGGTTAGGTATGAATTAGAACCTTATAAAATGTGTTTACTCATTCTGTGTAACTCAAAGCAGGGATTAAACAGTAGGAAAAACTGACCAGGAGAATTTTCCAAGCAGAAAAAGTTTTACAGCTCTCATTGTGAAGTGCAGACGGAGGACTTTATTTTTTTTTTTTTTTTTTGTGTTTAGGTTTTTGGTTTTTTTTCAGGGCAAGTATTTTATGTTTGAATTTTTATGCTTATCAGATAAAAGGAGGGTGAGGAGGGTAGCTGAAGAGGAAGAAGGAATGGAGGAATAGCAGGAGAGCATTGTGGCAGGCAGAATTCACCCCAGGCACCTGAGCCCCACATTCTCCTCTCCATCTCTTGTGACAATGTACTTTCTATGCCAGTGGCATCCAGGGGGGCCTCTCCATGGCATGCTGTGCTCCTAAATAGGCTCTTCTTTTCTCATCTCCTTGAAGGCACCTTCTACAGGGAAAACAGAATCATGCTGCTGAATTTAAAGGGAATGGGTGTGGGAAAGGAGCAGTGGAAGCAGAAGCAACAGAGAGAGGAGGCTCTCAGTGAATGAGCATCTCAGAAATGGGGAGAAAAGAGAGAGGAGCAGGAAATGGAGATGGATTGAAGTCTTACAGACTGTTGGCTCTCCTTCTCATAAGGAAAGTCTGGACAAAGCACCCAATGAATAACCTCACCATTATCAAGTGAGTCATCCTAGGTCAGTTGAGTGATGTTTGGTAAAGAGCAAGGTGTCTTGCAACATGGAACCATTTAATTTATTATTTCCTTCTCTTCTTTGATACAACTTTGGTTCTGCATCCTCTGTTTGGTCTGTTCTACCTTGTAGTTCTTGCTGCCTTGGTGAATCATCCCTGTCTGCAGGACCAGTGATCCTTGCATAGTTAATGGAGCCTGACTCATTCTCCTCTACATGTTATTTCCACAGAAGGTTGGGTTTGGGCTGTTGGGGTTTGGGTTAGGTGTTTTGTTGTTTTTTTTTTTTCCAACTTCACTTTATGAACATTTTCCAGGGGGATGGGGGAAAGGGATGGGAGAAGAGAGTCTTGAGAGGGTTCATTGGGCAATTTTCCCTCCTGCTAAATGTCAACATCCTACGCTTGATGCTTTGGATATTGAGTAGCAGGGCTTCTATTTCAGGCTTTGCAAGGGATGGGAGAGACTCATCTTATCTCTCTAACATGGCCCAAGTGATGTTTTGGTTCTATTTAGGGGTTTGAAGAAAAGAGGAAAGCGATAACCTCACTGCATGAGCTCCGGGTTGGGTACCTGGCCCTGGCTTCCCTCGTCAGCACAGATCTTGGAACAGCCCTGGAATCCATTTACCACTTGGCTTAATCCTGCTCTGTTCATTCTGGAAATCTGTCTTTTGTCATCTGAGTGGTCAGATGTTGCACAGTTGCTAGTGATGACACGTCTTCAATGAACCATCCTCGAGGGATCAGTGGTCCTGGAGGTGGGAAGTGTGCCCACATACTTCACTTGGCCAAGGACATTTAGGAGTCAAAAGGCTGTTCCCACCACAGAGTGCCTTTGGTGAGATGGGCTCCCAGAGCACATTGTCCATCAGATCTGACTACTAACATCTCCCCTTCCCTGTGGAGGACAGGATTGATTTTCTATGGTTTCTAGGATGACTTAAAATTGGGAGCAGAAGGCATTGCCATGGCAGCATCCTGCTGTGTGCCAGTGGCAGGTGTCCTCGGTGCCTGCACACTTGTAAGAAAGTATTAATAGTCCTTTAGGGATGAAAATCAACTGTTAGTGGTGAAACAGCTGGATTTGGTCTCTAGTTATAGCCTCAGATTTGTCTTTTCCCTTCTATATTGGAAGAGTAATTTCTCTGCACCCTTGCTCCGTTGGCTGTGGTCTGTCATGACACTGCAGCCACTGTGACACAGGTGTGGCACAACTCCAGTCTTGGCTGAGGGGTGTGAATGACACTGTCAGAGGTATTAATGGCCAATGTAGAGTCTCCACATGTCAGACACCTAATTGGCACTAGTTTGGCACTTGAGATCACCTACATTTAAGAAATTAAGTATTATATTCTGTTCTTGTAAGTAGAGGGTCTGTGCAGTGGGGCAGGAGATCCTGTCTTGCCTTGCAGTCTTAGTGAGAAAGATGGAGGGATTGCTGAGGTGATGATGGGTGCTGAGGTAGACTCCTCACAAACAAGAGAGTCCCAGATCTTTCCTCCTTCCTTGAGCCTTCTAATGTATGAAAACTGTGAAGAAAAATGTTAACTCCATTATTGAGAAATCAGTAAGTGAATGATTAATGAGCTGTGTTAAAAATGCTGCTGTGCAGGTATTCCAATAATTTAGGTAATTCCTTGTTCAAGAACTGATGTCAGCTCTTGCATATGTTAGTCCTGACCAAGTGGGTCTTTTATAGCTCCTGAGCTGGGTCAGATAATAGCTTATTTTTTCAGTTTTATCTTGGTATTGCCTTTGGCTTCTCTTGTGATGCCTGCTTGGATAGATGGAGAGTTATGGGAAGAGGCACAGCCAAACAAGAGGTTTTCTCCTCTGAGTATGAGGTAACAACGTATCTACAAAAATATTTAGAACTCGCTGTGTTTGCACAAGTTTTAACCTCGGTTCTGCAGCATGTACATTAGTTTATCTGGCACACGAGTGTAATGGAACAACTCACATGAGTAAAGCTAAACATGTGTAAATGTTTGCAAGATACGGGTCAATAATTCTTTGGAAATCATAGCAAACCAACCCTCTATTTTCTTCCACAGTGCTGTTCTCTAGTCTGCCTCAGACAAGTGATCAAGAATATCTGTGATAATCATTATGGTGTCACTGTTCCAAAGAGCTCACAGCCAGGATACAGAAACTCAACAAGTGTAAATTGTTATTGTTCCATTGACTTCAAGGGAACTACAGGAGATTTTATGAGCTGAGGATCTGCCCCTCCATTCTCAAATGTTCAAAACTTCAGAGGAGGGCCAAATAAGAGGTCTGCTTCCATGCAGGTTCCTCCATAAGGACCAATTTTTTAAGTCTTGGTTGGATAGCAACCTGCAGGTTGGCTGCAGTTAGGTTTGCTGAGTGCTCCAGAATGTGCTGGTCCAAAGTCTTATCACTAATTCATCAGCATCTCTGCACATGACCTCTATTTTAGACTAATTTGTTGCCATTACAGGTAGAGGTTTGATCCACTTTCCAGGACCAGGCTGTGAAGTGTAAGAAGGGACTGGGAACAGGGTCAGGCAACAGTGGCAATATAAAAGCCCAAAAATTCCACTTTCCCAGTAAGTGCAAGGGGATATGAAGCACAGACCAATTGATAACTTTTCACCGTAGGTTTACATGAATTTGATTTGACAAATTACTTGACATAATTATGGTTTTAACAATTAATTGCACACTGAGTTTAATTCTAGGAATTGTTCCTTTCCTTTCCTGCTGGTCTGGTATTTCAATATTTGTGGCCTTTCTTTAGGAAGCATCCCAGGATTTGTCCTCAGTCATAGCTCATGGTGAAAGCTGTTCCACTTCAAATTTAGCCATCTGAAGCCCAGCAGAAGGTGGAACCTCCCAGCCCTCTGGATTGGTGAAGCTCAGATCCATGGTGCCATGTTCGCATCCAAAACTTGGTAATAATTTTCGGATAGTAGCTCATTCCCCCAGGAACTACAAGAGTGCCCTGGTGCATTTAAGGAGGTGAGATTATTATTCAGGTTTTGTTGCCATCTCTGCAGTGTCTGACATGTCAGTTTGTGCTGCAGAAAGTGGCTCTGGGGCTGGAGCAGGGCTGCTGGGATTCCTGGTGAATGTTCAGTCCTTGGATCTGCTACAGGCTGCCAGCTCTGGGCCTTGGGGACCACAACTGGTCTGGGTCATTGGTGCATTATTAGAAATCTCCAATTTAAAAGAAGCTAAATGTGAAAAGAAAGGAAGAATGAGAGTGGGAATGAGATCTGTGGCGATGAAGAGTGAGAACTTTCCCTGTGGTGATGGACACAATCCTCTGCCAGACAGAAGGATCTGAGGACAGAGCTTTGCTTCGTGCCTGCACAACTCCCAGAACAAATGGGTTCCCACTTTGTCTTGAAATCAAGTAACTGTTTTAACATGCTGGAGAGCCTGAGATGAACTCCAGGGAATAGAGACATTGGCTTGGACTCTCCACCGTGCTAATGTGAATACGTGGCTTTGAGATTGGAACTCATGCTTGGATGTCTCCAAGCGTAGCAGAGTCAGCTCGTGTCTGGCTGGGGCTGACCCTTAGCAACCTAGTGAACCTTGAGAAATCCTGGAGGGCTCACAGCACAGAAAGAAATGCTTTCATTCCCCCTCTTCTCCAGCAGCACACTGCCTTGGGGATATGTTTTTACATGAGTAAAAGCATTTTTTCTGAGGTCTTAGATATTGACTGTGAAAGACCTGTGATAAGCAGTCTGTGAAGAGCTCAGATGAAGGAGCAGGGAGTCCTGTTGATGACCCTGAGAGAAGAATACACTCTGATTAACCTTGTGCATCATAGAACATTGCAGCTCATGCTAATTAAGATAATTTTCATCTTTTTGACTGGCTCTCTTGATGAGAACAGCTCATCTTTCAGTTCCAATTGGTGATTCCATGCAGGTTCCAGCCTTGAAGAGCACCAGTGAAGGCATTTAAGTGACTTCTGTGACCCTGGAATGCAACTTTTGCTTTTAGCTCAACCAAAGCCTTGCTCCTTAAATTTAGCCATCTACAAATGCTGTCTTCCACCAGCAGAGGATCTGGTGACAGAAACCTAGAGGAGATGGAGGCCCAGAGGAGATGGAAGCCCAGAAGAAAGCTCTTCATCATTATTAATTTGTCTGTCAGCATACACACAAAGGAAGCAAGTTCCCCCAAAATTCATAACTTCAAAAAGGTGAAGCTGTTCAGGGAACTGCAATTTTCACCTTTGTACAAGTTGGGAAGTGAAACACAATCTGTGCCCAAAGTTGCAGCATAATCACTGGCTTTTCTGCCTCAGCCTAGACAACATGTGCCCAGCCAGAGAGATCCCTGATGGATGTGTCTTTGAGAAGAGCCATGACAAAGAAATTATTTCTGAGACTACAGGGTTTTGGGGTGTGGGATTTTGGCTCCCATCTAACGTTGAGAGGCTAGTGTGCATGGATGCTCCCAGAATGTGGGCATAAAATTTTTTAGTAATAACTGGGCCTTTTTTATTTCTTTTATTATCTGGCAAGCCATGCAGGGAAAGAGGTTTTGACATCACTCCACCAGGATCAGTAGGGATGGCTTGCTTTTAATGATCTAGGCTGCGAGACAGACCATCTGCTGATGTAAATCGGAACAGTCCGTCGCCTGAAGTTATGTTACACTAATTTAAATCAGCCCATCATTTCCAAGACAAACCAACAACCTATCACTGCCTTCCCCCACTGAGTGCCAGATCCAAAGCGCATTAAACCCAGGTACAACCTCTTGGTGGAGGAACCACCCTGCAAACCTGTGCTCTACATCCACTCATCCAAAAACCCAGTCCAAGCCTTCTGCTCACAGCCCTTCTCTGATCCTCCTCTCCTTCAAGGGAAAGCCCCAGGAGAAGAGGAGGGCGAGGCAAAGACCCCCAAAAGGTGACAGACTTGGAGGGCCAAGCATGCCATTTGTTTCCTCATTTCAGGAACCAAAACCTGGCAAGGGGAAGTGGAGTAAGGTCTCTTTTTCCATCTGCTGCGCTGGCATTGCTCTGGAGGTCACTGCTGGGGACGCAGGTCCTCGCTGGGCCCCATCTGCCTTCTCTTGGCTCCCTCATTTATGCCCACTTGGGCCTCTGACATTCTACTCTGTTTTTCTTTCCTTGAAAATGGATCGGGAATTGGGAGCCGCTGCGCAGGAACGCGCCTGTTCCCCATTACAGCTCCACCGGGGCTGTAACACGATCGTGCCTGCTCCATACCCACACAGATATTTATTTATCCATACAGCCTTTCTTCTTGTTTTCATTAAGTTAGGCAGAAAAGGTTAATCTTTCTTCTGCTAAAGCTTCAAAACCAACCAAACTAAATAAAATATGATTTCTTTCATTTCTTTTTTAAAGGACACTCTCTCTTTTCTTTTTTTTTCCCTTAAGTACCAGAATGAGGTCACAGTCAGAGATGCCACAAGAGTAAATTGAAAACAGGTTGAAAAAAAGCAAAGGGGAGAAAGACAGGGAGAGAAAACCACAATCAGGGGAAAGCGCCTGGTAACGTTGCAGGGTTGGTTTCATCCAACCCAGTAAAGAAGCTGTCAAGACAGAGACATTGGTGCCTTCCTACTTTCCCCTTTGTGCTCTTTCTAGGAATCCTGAAGGTGAATGGCAGCAGGGAGGTCTCCTCTCATCTTAATTTCCACTTTGGTTTGCAGCGCCTGGGTTTTCTCCGTGCTGCTCTTGGCACAGGCACATGGGCTGAAGGTGTGGGAACGCCTGTGAGGGTCCCAAAGCTTCCTTTTGCTCCTCGAGCCTCCTGGAGGCTGCTGGCCTCGCTCTCTTGTTTAGTCTGGTTGAACTCAGCGCCGTAGCTCGCCTTGTCCTCCGTGGGATGGTTGATAGGTGATTCATCCAGCCTGCTGTCCGCAACTGCAGGGCGCTGGCACGGCCGCAGCGGAAGGACTGAGGCACTCTGAGGCTGTTGGATGCTGTGTGCGAGCGGTCTGAGCCTGCTCCCAGCCATTGGCATTCCTCAGCCCTCGTTCCTGCCCCTCTGAGCCTCCTGCCATGAGAAATGGGCTCTCTGCAGAGCACACTGCCAGCTCACCCTTGCAGACAGGCAGCTGAGCTGGGGATGTCCTCCTCCTCCTCTTCCTCCTCCTCCACCACCTCCTCCTTCTCCTCTTCCTCCTCCTCTGGAGATGGAGTTGAGTTCCTGGCTGGTTATCCCAGAGTGTCACCAGTAGGATGACCCCTGACTATGCCTGCTGTGGCCAGGAGAAGTCTGCAAAGCTTCCCAGAATGGGAACCCCTCTGCAAGCTCCAAGTTTGCTCTGTTTTAAGGAGAGCCACACCACCAGAGTCAGTGTAAAAGATGCTTGGAAAACCAAAAAGAGGAGATTTGCCAAACTCCAGAGCCATGCCTGTGTATGAGGATGAGGCAGTAGCAAGGGGTTGCATTGGGGAGAGAAGGGAAATGCCACCTGCATCTTCCTGACAGTTATGAGTAGAGCAAGATGGATTTTCAAAAACTGCCTGGGGAAGTGGGTGGTTTGGGGTAGATCAGCCCTGGGAAGGTATGGAAATGAGGGAGAAAAAAGTCTTCCAAGGATATTAACTCCTTGCACTTTGGAGTGTCAGGATCCCATTGCTGAGCACAACTGCCCCATAATTTGTCATCAGTTAGCAGCAGGTGACATTTTTTGCTCTGTGAACAGCATTTTCCATAGTGATATTGAGCTCTGCTCTGGGTTTTTTACTACTGAGAAGTGAACACAGGTGAGGCATCCTCATAGGAGCCAGTTATTTGTCCTTGATATCTGTAACAGCTTATTGCTTTATTTAGTGTGACATCAATTATTTATTACTATTAATGAAGGACACAGATGTCTGTCTGGTCAATAAAATATCTCCTACTCCACAGAGATGATCTACTTAGCTATCATTTACTCTGCAGAGAACCTTTGGATTCTTTCTGAAATTTAATAACACAAGCAAAGATACTCAGGCAGTCTAGAAGGTTTGTACTTCAGGGCTGCTTTGGGAGGCTGAAATCCTTCTTTATATTTGCTGGCGGGATGTGTGAGAACACAAGTCCAGATGGGAAAAAGAAGCCCTTTTGCTTTCCATCATGAGCTACTTATCCATGTAATCCCTTTTATAAAGTGATCAAACTCCTTCTTAAAAGATGGTTGGGTAATTTGCCCTTTGCAGGACTAGACCAACCATTTATCCATGTCCAGTTTACATCCTCTTGCCATTACTGCCCATTAACCTAAATATTGCTTTTCCATCTGAGTGCCTGCCCTGTTGATGTGTTCACAGTCATGTGTCTCTATTTGGCCTTTTTTTCTGTTGGTTTTTTTTTTTTTTTTTTTTTGAAAACTTGGGCTTTTTGTTTTTTTCCTGTGAATTTTTCTTTCCTTCTTTTCCTGTGCCTTGGTCTTGAGCACAGTTGAGGAATGCTGTGAACTTAGTCCTCACGTGGCCTCATGCGCTGGGTCAGTGTTCTACTGCTGCTACATGATCCCAGGATCACATTTTCTTGGTAGGGCAACATTACTGGTCAATCAAGTGGCCCAAGTGTCCAAAGTCAGGTTGGAGAGGGCTTGGAGAAACCTGGTCTAGTGGAAGGTCCCTGCCTGTGGTTGGGGGTGAGGTGAAATAGGATCACCTTTCTTGTCCCTTCCAATCCAAACCATTCTGTGACTTATGTTAATTCTCTCATCATTACACCAAAAGCAACTGTTGCTTTAGCTCTGTTCCACTGACAAGGTCCCACTCTAAATCTAGGGAATAACTTGTTTTCTGCTCCTAAAGAAGGCTTAGGAAATTTCATTCCATCTGCTCTCAGAGCACTGAGGACTGAAGGTTCTCTGCCTTCTCTTTGGTGAGATGAACAAATACAGTCTCTGTGTGCTCTGCTTTGCCCAGGGGAGAGCAGGGAATAGCAGGTCCCTGCACTGGCTGCAGACTGACAGCTCTGGGTAGCTGGCTTGTCCCCAGGGTGTCCCTTCCCTGTCTTTGCTCCATGGTCTGTGCAGTCTGGCACCACCAGTGATCTCACTGCTGCTTGTACAGGTACAGAAAACTTGCAGCCTTGGGGCTGAGGTTCCAGCATCTTTGTTAGCATCTATTTTGCTGTTTTCATAACAACCTCCTTGCTTTGCAGAGCAAACAAGAGGGGAGAGTTCCCCAGAGGTTCAGAATTGAGCAAAAAAGCACCCTCTTGCTTTGTGGATTTTATTGCAAGGGTTTTGGCTCAGTCCAAGTGGAGACAGTGTTGGCAGACCCTGCAATCTTCATTTCCTCCTGTGCAGGGGGACAGAAATGCTCTCCACTCCCTGAGCAGGTCTGATCCGTGGCAAACCAGACCACTGTGGGAAGCAGCTGCGGGTGTGTGTCAGGGCAGTGCTCCCAGCCAGCCTGTTCCCTCAAAAATACCCACAAAGACCATGGAAGATGAACTTTCAGATGTTAGTGCACGTCTTAGAGAAAGTTAGCAGGGCAGTTTTCATTGTAGAAT
Organism: Lonchura striata; assembly: GCF_050655825.1. NCBI lineage: Eukaryota > Metazoa > Chordata > Aves > Passeriformes > Estrildidae > Lonchura > Lonchura striata. Next base: position 4,360,825 of record NC_140719.1, on the reverse strand, counting down.
GGTCTGTGTTAGAAAGGACCTGAAAGATCATCTCATTCCAACTGCCCTGCTTGGGCCTGTCCTGCCCTTCCACTAGACCAGGTTGCTCCAAGCCCTGTCCAACCTGGCCTTAATACATCCTTTGATTCAGTGATTGCACATGACATTTTCCATCTCATTTCCAGTCTCCTGAAAGTCTGGTTCCACCCTCTCCCTGTCTCAGCCCATCCCATCTCTTGTGCTCCCTGGCACAGATATCCTGGCTGATCCTCCTACCTGGGGGCTGCCCAGTCCAAATCTTGGACTCCAAGTCCCCTTGGCCTCGCCCAGCTCTCACTGCAGTCTCTGCCCAGCTATTGCCTTCCCTAGCTCTCATCAGCTGCTTAGAGGAAGGTGTGAGATCCCACAGCATTCATCCATGGGAGGATCTGTCCCCATGAAGCTTCTTCCTGGTCAGAAGGGAAGTTGCTTGAGTCTGGGAGAGCCTTAAGGTCCTTTGCTCTACTTCAACAACACATTCTGGTCCTCTTCTTTGTTGGTGATTCATCAGGTCTGTAAGTCATGGCAGAGTCTGTTCTCAACGACTCCTGGTGACAGGGAGTTCCCCAATCCAGCCCAATGTTGTAGGAAAAGAGATGGAAATGAAGATTGGAAATGAGTAATAGGGGTTTGTTTGTTTGCTTTAACCATAAACCGAGAGCTGAGGGACTTGTTGAAGGCTGGGCAGTGCTCGTGACTTCCAGGCAGGGATTTTCCTGCTGCCAACCCAACCTGCCTGTTGAGTTGTCTTGGGATTTGGGACAGACCTGCATCCAGGAGCTGGGTTGAGCTACAGAGACTGGTGACAGAGCTGCCTGAAAAAGCTTGGAAAGAACAAGTCGTGCTGGGAGCATTAAAATGAATAATTAAGGCTTGTATTCCTTCAGGGAGGAAAAGAATTTATTGCTGCTCTTTTCTCTAGCCAAGGGGGATATTTGTTACTGAGTAGTGTGTTTGGAGACAAGACGCAAATGCAGTTTAGGGGGCTGGGGATGAGGGGATTTTTTTCTTCTACCTGGATACTTCAGCTTCACAGTGGGATGTTCTGGGCTGGTTATACCACTGGCTTGTTCCTTAGGGTGTGTACCAAGAACTGGTGCTTTGTTTCAGTACTCCTCAGTCACTTTTGCCTTTAGAAAAACAAAAGTGCTGAGAAGGGAATTCTCCTTCTCCCTCTGCTGCGATGTCTTGACATTTCCACATGCACAAGGTACCCAGCACAGCAATCTGGGCCCAGCTTGGCTTACACCAGCACAACTACCACCTATGGCAGCCCTTGCTCTGATTCCCATCACTGGGAATAGGGCACAGCCTGGGCAGATGCTCTGTCTCATTTTCCTTCGTGGTACCTCAGGCTTTCAGCTACACCAGTGTGAAACAGGAATTAAATGCAATGAGCTCTAACCAATAGACAGGCTGCCCACTGCGAGGAGACAGGTTGCACAGCAGTGGACAGTCATGCCCAAAAACCTTAATAAATGAAGCATTTTCAGTTTCAGCTGGGTAATGATCTAAGTGTTTAATAGGCGTTATAAACCAGAAGACTAAAAAGAAAGATTTTTCAGTATTTTTAATTAGTGTGTTTTTTCCTTCGAATGCTTATAAAAAAGCAAGTGTTCTTCAACATGACTGAAGGAGATCCAGTCAGAGCTCCAGGAGCTGGAAGAGTGCAGATGAAAGGGAAGGCAAAGCTACTGGTTGTCATTAAATTTAAAAAAATAAAATAAAAACATCACATTGAGAGTGATTCCACCCTAAAAGCACTAAAAAAAAAAAAAAAAAAAGCACTAAAAAAAAGCACTAAAAATGTTTTTTTTGCTGTTAGTCCAACATAGTAGAAACACCTTTTGCTGTGGCAGGTAATGTTTGGAAAAGGCCATGCTTTGTTTAAGAGCTGGACATGTAGCAAGGGCAAGAGATCCCTGTTTAGCCAGGCATCCAAATCTTCTGTAGCCCACCTGTGGGCTTTGGTTCTGCCTGCAGCATCTGCAGTGAGGCCACACGTCCCCTCTGTGCTGTGGCCACACAGTGACGTAGCCCTGGCCCCCATTCCTGGCCCAGGCGTGTTTCCTACTTGCTTTGTCCATAGGTGACATTCTCCATCCAGACCTGGGATATTCCACGGCCAGCTGGAGTTTGTTGATTGCGTGTCCTGCGTAGAGATGTTCCTACAGTGATTTCTAAAGTGGTCAGCAGTAATTCTACACCTGTATTGATGTTCTGGTCTCGCTCCTCTCTTTGCTCTGCAGGAGAATCCTTGAGCTTTGCAGATGATTTGCTCTCTGGCCTGGCAACCTCCTGTGTGGCAGCGGGTCGGAGCCACGGAGATGTCCCTGATACCAGCCTCTATTCAGTCATTTTCAAGTGCCTGGAACCAGATGGTCTGTACAAGTAAGGAGAGACACGTGGGGAGCTGCTGGGGGCAAGGAGAGATCTCCAGTGCTGTTGTTGTTGTTGACCTTTTTGATCAGCACTGTGCTACACCTGACACGGGACAAATGGTCAGACCCTTCCTGTTGCCTTGGGGTGTTATGCACAGCTGGTGAAATGGAAAACCAGTGCTGGAGGCACCGGGAGTCCCTGGGACACTCCTGGCTAACACCTACTTTTAGTATTCTGGGTTTCCAGGTTCATGCCTGGTGGACAGGGTTGTCTCTTATGGAAGAACTAAGCTGATGTGGTCAGATTGGAGCAAGTTGCCAAGTGCCTGGTGGGATGAAATAGATGTCAAAAGTGTGACAGGTGTTTATAAGTTGTTATTTCTCTTAATAGGACATATTTGAGATGAGAGAGATGCCAAATCCTTCTGCCCACCACCCACACATTGTGGACATTTCCCTCTTCTGAGATACTTTTTGGGGGTTGAATTTTCTGTTTGGATCTTGTGGATTAATTAGTTTCCAGAACAAAGGGATAACATCAAGAACTGAATTTTAACTTCTCCTTTAGTGTCATTTAGACAGGGTCTGGGCTTTCCAATCTGGCTCATTAGTCAGGGCATCCTCTGTCTTGAGAGGGATATCAGGAGTCAGATCAGTAAGAGAGGAAAAATAGAGCAAAGAGGCAAGGAGACAGAGGAGAGACAGAGTAAGCAAGAGAGAAACACCCAGGGCTTAATGTCAGAGTGACTGCAATAATTAAAACACATTTTGTAGTGAGTAATGAAACTTTTTATGGGACCACAAAAGCATTTAAAGTGAGAGCTGGCAAATAGTCTGTCAGCGAGAACTTTTTAAGACCTTGATTAATACTTTCCCTCCACCGCCCCCCAGTTAAGTATGTTGACAGCCTCCAAAGCCTTTATAGCACATCCCTGGAGCAGGGCTGTCTCCAGGAGTGGGCTCCAAGTGATACCTCTTGCCATTTAATAACATCAGACGTTTTCTTGTTGAATATCTATAATGCATAAATATAATTATTTGTATCTCTGGGAACTGGGCTGCTCTGAAAAGGTGCCAGGGAGAGGCTGGAGCAACCGCAGAGCTTGCTAATAACCCAGTGCCCATAAAACTGGCCCGTTGTGAGCTCTCAGCTCCCAGCTGCCAGGGGCACTGGGAGAGGGAAGAGCCACTGGTTTTGATGGGGGCTGCTGCCGTGGTGAGCACACAGAGCTGGGAGCCAGCAGGTCTGGCTCTTGGGCAGCCTGGGCTGCCAAGGCATCTTCCCCATCTGCCAGGCAGGGGTAATTGCACTCAGCCATCACTTTAGGGGCTCTGTGATCTAATTCCTGGTGTCTGCAAAGGGCTGGGAGAGCCTTGGGTGGAAGGCAGAGGGCTTTGTCCAGGGTTCTGTCATCCCTGTGGTCGAAGCCAGTCTTCTGCTTCCCAGCCCCAAGGCACATTGCCATGGAGGTGGTCAGCAGAGCTGGCCGTGCCCTGTGGCCTGGGCGTGGCTCCTGCTCTGTGGGTGCTCCTGGGCAAGGCACAGCAGCTTTTGTGGGGAGCCACGGCTGCAGGCAGCCAGCAGGCAGCAGTGCCCTGGCACCAGGGAGCTCTGGAGCTTGTCCTGCGTGGGGACGGGCCCCAGGGTGACGCACAGCCCTGGCTCCGTCCCACAGCTAATGCTCAGCAGGGCTTGGCTCTCCACTCCCAGGGCAGTGAACACAGCACACATGGATGGGCTCATGTTCGTGTGGGCACCTCTGGGGTGCTCTGAGCATCCGGAAAAAACTGCATGTGGGCACACCACAGCACCTCATCCTCGCTGGCTGCTGCTGCCTGCCCCAGCACGTGGCATGGGCTGATAACCCCCTGCTCCACGCTGGCACAGCTGCCGTGGCTCCTGCCTGCCCAACACACAACCTGGGCCCTGCTCAGCATGTTTACTGAGCATTCTCAGCTACACAGGCACCCCCATTAAATATTCCTCTGCTCAGATGTCCACAAGGTTGCAACACAGCGTGAAGAAAGCCAGAGCAGTGAAATGTGAGGCTAGCGCTGCTCTGTGCCCGCACAGACAGAACAACACAAACACGGGCGCGGGGTCATTTCTTAAATTGAATTTCTTCTGCTTGTTTCATTCGTTTCTGTGGAAAAATAGCTATCTATAATAGCTCTGGGCTGGGTATAATCCTGATTATAGCCACTTGCAGGGCTCTGTGCTGTTCTCTGAGCTGGGAGGTAAGTACACAGTCTGACCGTCAGAGCTCTTCAAAAACAAATTGTTTGCTTCTGCAGTAGTCTGAGGGTATCTCATAACCTTAGCAAGGGGACTGGGAGGTCATGGAAATCTCTTCTGTCCTGTAAATGTGTCGAACATCCTGTCCCTTTTCTTCTGTAGTACCTACAGCAATTACACTCTGCTGTGGACCATTCATTTGGAGTACTACCAGCCTGAGATCAAAGCTGGGCTGGAGTATGAAAACAAACCCAAAAAATGTTCTACAAGCAAACAAATAAACAAAGTCTGATTGATTCCTTTGCTTTTAAGACTTCTGTAATTCCAAAACATAAATTAACAAAAGGAGAACTAATTTCTTTGTCCTTTGCAGTTTCACTTTGAGGAAAATATGTTGCCTGTCAGCCCTTTTGTTCCCCTTGCCTTTAACACACTGGGGCTAAGATGCCAGTCCCTGCATAGGGGGTTTTGCAGGGCAAGTAGATCATGTCAGCAAAGACCCATGCTCCAAAGGCTCATGTACACGCGTGCACACTCCTGCCAGTATGCCACACACAGGCACCCATCCATGGAGATCCATGCTGCATTCATGGGAATGCACTCCCATGGACCTATTCATGAATGCTGAGGATGGTCCTTGAAGACAATGTTGAGTTTTGTTGCAGTTCTTAAAAAGCAGAAATCTTATATTCTTGTGAAATGGAGGAGGGATTTCTCTCCCCTGAGCTCAGCTGGACCAGAGATGTCTGTCAAACTTCCCCCCAGGTGGATCTGGAAGAGGATGAGGTGAGAAGGGCAGAGGGAGAGATGTCTGTGAAGTGCTCACCTTGCATGGACCAGCCAGCCTGGACAGCAGCCAGTGCCACTCAGATGGATGGTTTGGGAGCCTTGGGAGCACCAGACTTTGACAGGCAGATTCTGATGAACCAAAAACAAAACAACAGTGAGGAGAAAGGGCTCTGGCTTATCTTAGAGATCAAACTCAGCTTAGAGGACTGAACACCCCACAAACCCATCCAATCTCTTCACTGAGGAGGCAGGAGCTGTCCCTGGGCACCCCACAGCCTCCCTGAGCCTTCAGCACAGCTCATCCATCTCAGCTTTCACCCCATTGCTCAGGGAATGCCTGGGGATGCCTCATGGCTGAGCTGTACCTGTTTGGCTACCAGAAGGCAGCTTTGCCAACCCAGCATGTTTGCTTCAAATACTTGGGGAGACACCAAGTATCCCTCAGCCAAAAATGGAAATTCTGGAAAGGGAAATGAAAACTCCCTCCAGCTCCTCAATGGAGCTGCAGTGCAAACACACCAACCTCTTCCCTGCGCCACAGATACTATAATTATAGATTAGATTAAGTCCCAGTGTTTCACTTTATTTACATTCCTGACCTAGCCTATTCATTTCCAGTGTTTGTGCCAAGAATCAGCACAAAATTTACTGGAAATAATATGGAAGTCATCAGGATTCCTTCCAGAGCCTTTCCTTGGAGTGTGTTCATATGCTGTGAAGAAGCCTTGACTTTACATTCCCTTTGCTGGCTCAGATGGGGTTTCCCCAGGGTGATCATGAACCAGCCCAAAGGCTCTGGGAGAGCACGTTTCAGGGGTGTTGGAAAGGTGGAGAACTCTTCCTAGGGGTTGAAGATTCAGGACTGCTCTTGGAGGGAAGGGGATTCAGTCAGAGCTGAGAATGACAACACGAGGCTCCCATCTGCAGCCAGGACCCACCAAGTCCTGCCCAGGCAGTGTCACCCTCTGTAGGGTCTGCAGACCATCGACAGCGTGGCCAGGCTCAGCTTGGGGTAACATGGAACATCCCTTTTTTGGTGAGCTTAAGGAAAAAGGCAGAGGTGTGGGGCAGGGAGAGCCCATGAGAGCATGGAGAGGCAGTGGCTGCAATCCCCCGGGCTGAACGTGCTGAAGGAGCTGGCCCGGAGCAAGGCTGATTAATGCAGAGTGACCTCTGCCGTGTGCATAGCTGGCATAAAAAGTGGAGCGGAAAACCCTTGCTGCTCCGGAGTGTGTTAATGCTGGCAGCAGTCCCCTGCTCCTTATATGATGCTAATTGTTGTTGTTGGTCTTTCGTCAGGAAGGCACGTGAAGGAGGGATGGAGCAATCGGATGCAGATCCCAAAGAGCTCCGTGGCATGGGTTAAAACACATCTGTTACAGCCCTTGGCCAGGTCCCCTGTGTGCACAGGAGCTGTGCTGCTTCATTGCATCCACCTCTCCTGTTCCATGTGCTCTCCAGCTTCCAAAGCTGAGTGCTGCATGGCTGTAGTTTCTCCTCAGGCATTCCTGGCTTGCAGAAGCTCAAAAGAGGCAAGTCAGGAGCTGATTTTGCTAAATCCTAAGCCTGTACTCCAAATACAGCCTCATTCTTTCTCAGCACTTTGGGGCTGTGGCAGAACCAGGCTGCCCAAGCGCTGGCTCAGGCGTGTGGGTGTTTTTGCTGAAGTGAGTCCAGCACAGAACCCTCTGGGCTCACCTGGGCTGTGTGGATCACTGGCTTGCAGGGGGATTGGCCCCATGAAAGATGGGCTGTACAGGGAGCTCAGGGGCTCAGCAGAAGGGTAAAAATCTCTGCACTCATTTCCAGGAAGTCCCATTTATGGAGGTGGGTTGGGCTCCTGCAGAGGTTCCAGTATCAGGAGGATACACATCTGAAAACCACAGAGAAGACATTCATGGTTTTTCATGGCCAGTCAAACCTGGGGCTCTTCCCGACTTCACCAGTTACTCTGTTGGGTGATTTAAGGAGAACATTTTGTCCCACCTCCATCATCGCCTGTTTACCTGTCCCCTTTAAAAACTCAGGTTTTGATCTCTCTTGTGCTGTCCTTGTGTCCAGCCTGGCCTGGGTGGCTAAGATCAAGGCCTCCAGGTGCTGTTGCAGTGTTACTACACTGATTATTTGCCATCACCCTTCTAAAAGTTATGTCTGTGCCTGAATTTTCCTTCTGATCAGTCTCTGCCACCAGTACTCAACCACCTGGGACAGATCTGGAGTCAGGAGATGCCTTTCTCTAACCTCAGTAGAACCTTCTTCTTTAGTATCTGCCAAGTGTCTCACATCTTTTTGCTGAAAGGTCAGGCTTTTCTTCCCAAATTCTCTGCTTCTGCTCGTACCTCATGCCACAGAACAAACAGAACAGCTTTTGCTGCCTCCCATGGCCCTCTCCTCTCTGCCTCTTCCTCAGCACAATCAGACTGAAACAATATTTTTGATTTTGTCCCTAAAACTGTCAGCATCTAAATCCCAGACCTGTCCCAGGCCCATTCACATTGTCCCTCTGGAGGAGGCTGGAGGAAGGCTGGCAGTGGTGTAGTGAGGAAAAGGAAGGAGGAGGAGGAGGCATGGAGAGGTTATTTTGTGGGGTATTGCAGCAGGGGGAATATGCCAATATAGGATTCTTCCTGGGAATGGCAGTGGGGTGGAGAGGAAGATTTTGGCCTCTTTTCCTGTTGGTAGACAAATGGATCTTTACAATTACACATTTTTCCCATCAGCAATCCCATATCACCAACCCCTTTTAGTCACAGAACTTGGAGAGTATTCTTATTCCCGACTGTGTAGAAACCTAATGCTGCTCCACGTCCAAGTCTTATCTCATGGACTAATGGGAGAGGGAGTGCAAGAGCTGTGATATAAATATCAACACGGGCCTTGCTGGCTTTGATTTGCTCTAAGCCAGCCAAACCTGCATCGTGCTACTGCCTTGGAGCCATTTGTTTTGTTCATCAGGTCTCCATGGTGCAGAGCACCCTCTTCCTGAAGGCTGGAAAGCTGAGGGCCATGTTGGTTTGATCCTTCCAGCACAGTTTGAACGCATTGCAGTTCCAGGACACAAGGAACACAGGATACATCCTGGTTTTTTTATCTTGTAGAGAAGAAGGGAGTGAGGAGAAGGGCAAATGTCCTTTTTGGTGGTGTCCTAGCAAGGGAAACTGGAAGGGAGACGTGTGACATGCCTGGAGCTCCTCAGTGATCTAGAGCTGAGCAAAGGTGAGGGATGGCCATGCTCACATTTCAAATGAGCCCCACTTCAGGAGAACTGTTTTTTTGGTCAGGTGATGAAAAGATGCTCCCTGCAAAGAATTGTATTCTCTTCCTAATTTCCTTGGGCAGTCTAGGACCCAGGTATCTGAGAGTAGGAAGTTTGATAGCTGCCCTGCACCCATAGCAGCTCAACCTGATATTTCCAGAAAACTCAAGATTTGGGCATATTCAAGCTCTAAGGAGTGGCCAAAAGCAGCACAATTCTGTCCACAAACTTGCCCAAGGAAGGGCATGACCAGCTCCTACTGAACCCACATGTCTCATCTGAACCCAGAGCCATCCCCACAGCCTGGGGGGTCAATCAGCTCAAACAGACTCTGCGTGGGACCCCAGGTCCCCAAAGGTGGAGAAATTTGACAGTTAATACTTCTCTGAATAAAAAAGATAAGTCACAAGCTAATCCTACCTGCTCATCTTTTGTCCACTCTCAAAAGCAAAGTTTGGATGCCATTAGCTACAAGCTCTGTCCCAGCTCAGCCCAGCAATGTGCATTTGTGCATTTCTCTCACATATGGCTGCAAGTCCATAAAACTAGTCAAACTTTTTTTTGTTTTGTTTCATTTTCCCAAAGGACACCTGCAGCACATCCCAGCCCATCCTTTTCTTGTAACAAGAACAGCACAGAGAGTCCTTCACCAGCCTTGTCTCCCAGAGAACACTTTGTTATTTTTGTTTTCCTTTTGTGTGTCTGCTATTTATTAAAAAAAAAATCTCTTTTAATCTCTTGATTTGTGCAGAACATTACATCAGTAAGCACCCACATCCTGATCATGCCAAACTGGAGTTTATCAGCACAAAGTGACCTCTCCAGCTCTGCCACCCCTTCTCCCCCTCATGGCCATGGCTCTTTCCCAGAGAAACAGGGAGTTTCTGCAGGGAGTTTGTCACGGGAGAGCTGCAGGCAATGGAGCCCCTGCCCAGATCTCAAATGGCCTTTAATTTATTCCTTTGGGTTTGGGTTGTTTCCCCCCTGCCTGTGTTTGCAAAAGTAGACAGTAAATTGAGACATCTTCATTTTGGGAGCATCATGTTCAAGGTTTCACCATCAGAGCCACAGCTCCCATTGGCTTCAGCAGAATTTGTGATGTAGTAAAACAGACATCAAAAAGTAACATCAAAGTAGCTGCTTCTTCCTGACTTTTCCCACCTGTAAAATATGTATTAAAACTGAACCAACACCCATTTCTGGGCTTCCAGAGCCATAGTAAAATGGGAGAAAAACCCAAGGAGCATCTCTGCTAGGTTGCAGATGCAGGGGAGGTGGGGCTTGCTGTGGGGATGCTCTGTGCTGAGCTGTGGCCCATTGGTCTCTGCTTGGTCACCCCCATCTGATGACACTCCCAAGGATATTTCCTTGGAGTACCTTCAGAGCAATTGCTCCCATCATACGTGCCCTCATTGTTCCTGGTCACCTCACATACACACACTTGCTTCCCTCATCAGAAATGAGATAAATTTGATTATACAGCAATATGGTTTCTGTTATGAGAAGGGGGAAAAGCATACTCTGGCTTTCACTAAAAACCCTTGGCACCAAAGCTTATGTCATGATGTAAAAGTTAAAGAAAAAAAGAAGAAAGAAGTAGGGTCTGTGGGATGCTGGTTGTTCAAGGAGGGGTCAGTGGGGTCCTGTTTTCACTGGAGGGAGTTGGGTGTGGAGACACTGCCCTGGCAGGATGGGTGTGAAAGGAGCTCAAAGCTGGGTCACAGGGACATGCTAACCCAAACACCTGGGCAGTGAACTGGGCTCGGACACATCTTGCCACAGCTCTGGGCAGTCATAGCCCTGGATCAGGGTCTGTTGTGTGTCTTCCATCTTTTCTCCTCCTGACTTTTAGCAGGGAAGCTGTAGGGCAGCCCATGGCAGCAGCAACCTGAGCTAGGTCTGGAGCATGCCAGTTTTCTCCTTCCCTCTGAGCATCTCCCACTGCCTTGCAGCTACAAGGAGTGGCCTCTCGTAATCTCATTGCACAACCCCAAACAGAAGGGCTGGGATACTTTCATGTTTTCCTTCCCTCTGGTTTGCATCATTGCAACATCCCAGTCTTCCAGCCGTTCTGGGCAGGGTCTGTGGGGATGTGTCCTGCACACAGGAGGCTTTGCACATCCCAGTTTCTCACGTGGGGCAGGGGATGTTGGGGAGGGCTGGTTGGTCTCCAGGAGACCCACCCCAGGCTGCTGGGGGAACCTCTCAGACAAAGCAACCAAAACCAAAAGACTTCTTCAGTGTTTTGACACGTCACTGCTGAGGTAAGGGGAAGGATTTCAAACCATTTCAGCTGCCACAAGCTGTACTCTTGGCCCTACACTGCAGGGCAGTCTTTGCCCCTTGTGTCCCTCCCCTCTGTATCCGGGGGCTTTGTTAGGTTGGTGGATGTTTTGTGGTGTTGCATCCCCATGGGTGCTGCCCTGCTGAGGGCACAGAGGTGGAGGGATGAGGAGCAGGGTGCATTTCTGTCCATGCTCTTTATGGCTTTGGACCTGGCGCTGGGGCATCTCACTTTGCTGAGTGTCTGTCCCATACCTTAGTGGTACCCAACATCCCCATAAACACACCAATCATCCCATAGCCCTGCTCCATAGCCCACGGGTAAAATCATGGGCAGATCCTGCTGTAAGTAGCCCCTGGGTGTGCAGGTGAATTTGGAGGTTCTCAGTGGAGCAATGTAGGATCGTGTGGCTGCTTTGACCCACACTGGCAGGTGAAGCAAACTGATAAATTCTAGGCTTTCCACATTGTTGCAACCAAGAGCATGCGGAGAACAGAATATCCCAAACTCTGCTGAAGCCCAGCAAAGTGCTGCACCTGGGGTCCCCCTTGGCAGTGCCCCTTGTACCTCCCTTCCAGGCAGCAGCTTGCAGTGACCCCGTGGCTTTTCCATTACCTATCCAAACCCACCTGATCTCTGCTCCAGCAGAGTCGGCCCAGTGAAGATGAGCTCCAGAAGAGCCACCCCACAGCATGAAGTCCACCCCATAGATGAAGCCCATGGAATGAAGCCCACCCCACAGCATGAAGCCCACCTGCATCACACCACACACAGCTCCCAAGCTCTTCCAGGCCACCCCCAGCTCTGGGCTCTGCCCCTGCCTCTGTACCTGCTGCCCTGCCACAAGCTAAATTGTTTTCCAAGTGGAAACATGAGTTGAAGGATTAACTCCACAAGGGCCTTTCCGTGCAATGCACCGGGATTAAATATTTATGTTGGCAAAAAGCATGTAATGGGCAGCTCCAGATCAGAGATAATGAAATTGAGGTGTGTGGGGAAAGCAGGGGGAGGCAGGGGGCTTGCAGGAGCAGACGGGAGAGGGACCCAAGTGGGTTGTAGTATGTGTGCCTGGGCGATTACTTTTAGTTTTATTAATACCCCACCTGTTTGTGGGGGAGCCCCAGCCCCATCGCTGGGAGCTCTGTGGCGCACAGGGGAGTGCAGAAATCAGCCATTCCCTTTCCTTGTGTGCACACCAGTGTCAGACAGGAGGAATTGTCACCCAGGTGGCTTTCACTTAGAGCCACCTGAAGAGAAGGGGGGCAGGCACCGTTCTGGAGGAGGTGGCTGAATAGGGGGAGTAAGGATGAGACCCTCTCTGTGTCATCTGCAAATGTTGCACAATCCTAAATCATTAATAGCAGTGATATAGGATCCCTGGCTCTTCCAGACTGCTGCAGTCAAGGTTATTTACCGGTGACTGTCGTATCAGGCAGCAATGTGGTTTGGGTTAGAGGGAGAGCTCCTGATCAGGTCAGGAGAAGGCTCATGGCAGTGACCACAGCGTGAGCAGGAAAGTCCATGAGAGACTCCGTGGTGCATGTTAGGGAGGAGCCCTGCCAGGATGGGCAGCCGGGGAGCACGAGGAGCGTGGCAAAGGAGAGGTGATGCGGGAGAGAAGACCTTCCTCTGCTGCAGGAGGAAAACAAGGAGTGCATGCAATGGCAAAAGCTGCTGCTCTTTCTCAACTCATCATTTTTATGAGACAACAACATCTCCCTCTTTCCACCCAACAACAAATATCGCAGAAGGCGGCACAAGGAGGGTGGGAGTCCCGCGCGGGGCCGTGGGACCCCGGCCAGTCTCCAGTCTCCAGGGAGGTATGAAACGAGGCATGAATGGAGTGTTAGGAGAGAATGGAAATCCACTGGCTCCCAGGCCAGCTCTCCTGCGGGGGGTCCCTTGCTCACGATGGCAGCGCTGCCTCTCATAAACACGCATTTCCTCATCCCCATTTGTTTCTCTCTCTTGTGCAATCTCTTGTACCAGACGGGAATGGGAGTGAGTCCCACTGGTACGTGAATGTGTTACAAAAAACCTTCCCACCCTGCCACCAACGAAGTACTGAGAAAGAACAACAGGGTTTAAAAGGAAAAAAAAAAAGAAATAGGGAAAGGAAAGAAGGATGGGGCAGCTGGATGGATTTGCTACTGGCCATGACTTATTGTTCTGAGTGTAAACTCAAGGGCATGGCTGTGCTGGTAGGTTGCAGCATCAACCAGCACTCAGAAGCCCTACTGCACTTGGTGCTCTGCATCCCTCTGGGAAATGGATGCTCCTTCCCCAAATAATTTTCCTGGGTGGAAAACTTGTGACAAAAATAGAGTCAAAGTAACTTGACTGAAATCACATCGTGCTGAAATCAACAGATAGCCCAGCTCCAGCCTGCCCAACACCATTCCTTGTGCTGGGTTGTTTCACTTGTGGTGCATGAGCAGCACTGCTGTGCCGGTCCCTGGGCATGGACCAGGCTGCCCTTCCCAATCCACACTGCTGGGACAGAGCACAGCTGGGGTGACACTACAGGGTGGGAACAAGGGCAAGTCCCACCACCAAACACATCTCTTGGAGTGGTGGTGGAGCTTAGAGATCTCCTGGACCTGGGCTGCTGGAACAGGGATGGTGGATCAGCTGTAGCTGCAGAGGAAGAAAGGCTTCAGGGAGTTACAATCCTTCCCTGCAGAGTGAAAAACAAGGGAAGAAACCTGCAGGAATCAATGCCTCTGGAGCAGCATTTGCAGGAGAGCAGAGCTGGCTCCACACCTCTGGAAGCTCCCATGTACAGTCCCTGCAATGACAAGGGGCTCTCCCATGGCACAGGACAGACGGTCTCCAGTCCTGGCTTCTGGGGTAGCAGGGCTCTGGCTCTGAGCTGGTTGGCTGCATAGCCATCATTTCAATAAAGGAATGATTAAAAGAGGGTGGGGAGGGGGGGGGAAGAAAAACCCCAAAACATCTGTTTTACTTCAAATCAGGGAAGATTCCTTTGCTTGCAAGGAATGTGTAAATCATGCCGGGCTGGGAGATGTGCATAACCCTGCCTGAAAGCTCCTCTGCACTTCAAACGAATTCTAACATGCTTACTGGGATTTTGTTTTTATTATTTGTTTTGGGCCCCCTTGCCCCTCCATCCTGCCCTCCACCCTCCCTGTCTGCCTGCTGGACTTGTGAGAATCTGCTGCCCACTGCCAGTTCCTTGCCCTGTGCCCCTGGATTTGGGGGCCTTGGAGCACAGGCACAGTGAGCACTGCAGATGAGGCTGGCATCCTTGTGGCTGGCACACAGCATCCCTGCCTGCCACCATCTCTGTGCCAACACTGAGGCCATTTCAGGGCCCTGTTGGCTGCCCTTGAGCTCCCAGAGCCCAGCTGGATTTTGTCTCATTGGGATCCTGCCCGGGATGCTCAGAGGGTGCCCCTCTCCTGTGTGTGTTAGTGCTGGGCTTTGTTTCGCACTGTTGCCTGTGGAAGGTGAAGCCAGGGCTGGACGGTGCTGCTGGGGACAAACCCAATGGAGACAGATCAAGAGCTCTGCCCTCAGGGTGCACAGCCACCTCCCTGTGCCAGCTCACTAAGGTGTCCCTCAGGCCAAGGACCAGCTCTGCTCCCCGTGGTCAGTGCAGCCCTTTGCCTTTCTTCAGAAAGCAGGGGGCCCTACTGTGGTGCCTTTTATAAGAACAGTCATCCATCGACTTGCTTGCCATGGACCACCCACTGCTCCTCAGATGACACTGCCTTTTGAAGTCACTACCAGCCCGGGCTGGATTTCAACCAGCAGTCCAGATGGAAGCCAAGCCCCCAGGAGAATGAGAACAAGCCCTACCAAGGGGATCTCCAGGGGTAGCATGCTGTGGAGTGTCTGGTTCTTGTTTAGAGGGACTATGAGGTTGGGAGGGGCAAAGATTTCCCAATTTGCCAGGGGTCACGACCTTCCTCTCGCCCATGTCCCCAGGGCCGGTGATGGCCAAGCTCTGCAGAGTGTTGTTGGTAGGTTGAGCAGCAGGGATGGTTAGCTGTGAACATTCCCATTGTGGAGCTCCCTGCAGGGGTCCAGGGCTTTGCTTGTCTCTCCTTTCTCCTTGGCACATCTGGAGGGAGAGTATTCATTCTCTCTCTCCTTCTGAATATTTATTCCCTCTCTCCTGCTCATTGCCTGCAGCCACAGCCAAGCCAAGAACTGCTGTCTGATCATTTAGGAGGAAGGCAGCCATCCCATAATTGGCCCAAAGGAAGGTACTAAAGGGATGCGTCACTCTTGGGATAACCCACCTGGCACACAGGACCAAAGCTGTGAGATGAGACTGAAATCCACCCACTCACAGATCAGTGCAAAGACAAGAAAAACCTCCCCTAAAAGCCAAACTTGCCCTCAAAGTCCCACCTCAGCAGAGCTGGGCCTGGGGGCTCTGGGGTGTCTGTGGCTGAGGGAACAGGGCTGGGATGTCCCAAACTGATGGGACAGCAGCAGGTATTGCACAGGAGGAAGAGAAGGTGCTGCCCTGCCCTGAGGAGCTGGAGGGATTGATGTGCACTGCAGTGCCCTTGCAAAGGCTGTGGCAGGGCCTCAGGGACACGTGGGGTGCAGAGCCCAAGGAAAGCCTTGGCTTTCCTCCTTTGCTGCACCAAGGACAGCTCGATCCATCACCAGCTCTCACTGATGCTCTCTAGCCCGAGTGGGACCAGCCCTCAGTTGGCAGCTCTGGGCACCAACCCAAGCTGTGGCACAGTAGGAATTGTTCCAGCAGCACAGAGAGTTAGAGGCAACTCATCTGACCTGTGTCCAAGGGCTTTGTTGGGCATCCCAGCAGAACAGGGGCTCTGGAAATTCACAGACTCTAATGAGCTGCTGTTGCTTCACTGGAACAAAAGCATCAGCCTGCAGTGGCTTATTATCACCTCCTTCTGGTTCTTCACTCCACCAAAGGATGTTACAGTTCACATTCTGGCTAGCATGAGATCTGTGGCCTTTCCAGGCAGTGGGGGGAACACCTTGCCTCAAGCCCTGGGACAGACAGGGAAGATTGGAAATAGCTGGGCCAGTTCTTACTGCATTGCCTTTAGAAGCACATCTGCAAATCTTCATCCTCACAGCCAGCAGGACAAAAGCAAGGACATGATGACTGCCAAGAAATACAGACCTCAAACACCCTCTATCCATCCTCTCCAGAGCTGGTAATTCCATGATGATCCTGCTTTTTCTGCCATGGTTCTGCCTTCACAGCTGGGAGCCATCGCTATGGGACACTATAGAATTCTGCTGGGGCACCTCCAAACTAATTAAATCCTCCTTGGAGAGTGCCTAGGAGCTGGAGCCCCAGCATTGCAGCATCAGCTGTGTTATCTTGTGTCAGGGAGGCTGTTTTGGGTGTGTTGTCCTGCTGCCACGCCAAGGAGCTGCTCTCTCATCCACATCCATCTCCATCAGAAGCTCCAAGCTTCTCTCCAGAGATTACTCTGCTCTTCCTTCTTCAGTGGGATAAAGCTGCTCCTGAAAGGATGTACTCAAAGAGGGATGGAAAGGAGAATCATTATCTGCTTCTTGCAACACCTGGTAAGGATCAGGGGGGACAAAGGAGGAGATCACAAGGCAGAGAAAAGGGCAAGGAGGGACAGTGGCTCTGTTGGAGCACTCAGCCCCGGGGTGGTGATGAAGACACTGTGGGGATGCAGCAGCCAGGAGGGTGGCAGTGACCTTCCTGCACCTTCTGGATGAAGCCATGGCCTGTCTGGCGTTTTCCCCTCATTTCCAGTGAAACATGTTTTCACCTAAGGCACTCTTGGCACTGCTGCTCACAAAGTGTCCGGCTGGCAGAGGGGCTCCTGGGGAATCTTGGCTGCCCAACACAGGTATCATTCAGGAGCAGGGTTCTTGGGAACAGAAGGTGGCCTGTGTATCAAGGCCTTCATTCACAGCCACGGCAGCAATGGGAATCACTACTCTGATGGGCTATTGACAAGCTTTTGAGGGAAATCTTGGGAAATTGAGATGCCACGGTTGAGGCAGGGAAGGTGAATGCCCTGCTGGGCATTCCTTTGTCTGGGAGACAACAGATTCAGGCAGTAGCAAGGAGTGGTCAAGATTTTTAATTAATTTCTTTCTTTCTTTCCCCCTCACCCTTTATTTGGATCTTGTTTAACAGGGATCTGAAACAAAAGGAGGTTGATTAAGTGCTCAAAGGAGGGAGAGCTGAGCAAATCTGCATCATAGCTTGGCTCAGGTGCAGGGCAGATGCTGCTGAGGGGTTGAGGGGACCAGCACCCAAACCTGACTACTGCAGGTTTTGGCTCTCTGTGACCTCACAGCTCAGAGGGCAAGCCCAGGAAAACTGAGGCAGCACAGTGTGGGATGCTGTGACACCAAAGTGACACTGTTCCACACTGCAACCCTGTAATTCATCAGCAATCACTGGCCCTGTCCCCTCCTTGGGAGAAGTACTATGCTCTCCAGTCACTATTTTTGAGCATGGCCATGGCATCTGCTGCAATTCAGGAAACCTAGCAGCATGGATAACCCTGGGTGACTTTTCCAGTGTTGACACAAAGCAAAGATGGACCCCAAGCTGTGCAAGCCTGTCCCCAGGCCCATAGCAGCTCTGCTTGCCCTTACTGTCTGAGAAATCAAATCTCCTCTTCCCTTTTCCAAAGACCTCCCTCATCAAACAGCTTCCTACTGTGCAGAGCAGCCTGTGCCATCCTCCTGCCTCCTTCCTCCAGTATTTGCTGGGCACTGTTTTAGTGCCCTTCGCTTCCAAGAGGCATGAGGCACCTGAGGCATGTCCTGGCAGGTACATCTGACAACTCTGGTCTGGTTTTGCTGGGAGGCACCTGTTGAAGGATAACGATTAGTCTCACAACATTTGCTGTCCTGGGGAGAAGAGAAGTGTGAATTGTGAGAACAGTTTACTGACAGCCCCACATATTGGTGTAATGGCAAGGCTTTGATACTCCAGTGTGGCACCAGTTGCTGCTAACCTGTTCCTCCATCATGCTGATGGGAGCAGGTCAGCTGTCACAGATGGTTGAAAGCAGCTCAGTTATAAAAGGTGCTTTTCTCGGTTAGTCGAACAGTGAGAAGAGCTTTCTAAAAGATGGGATTTTTTTTCAGGATTGCACTGTCCACTTTTTCCTAACCATGGAACAGCAGAACTGGAACCAAAGACAATGAACAACAGAAGACACTTGTGGCAGTGCCAGCCCCAGGGAGATGGCACAAGAGTGACCACTGCCCTATAAAGCTTTGCCCAAATCCCAAGCCTCCAGCAGAGCCTTTGGCAGGGATACAGTGTGGTCAGTCCCCTGCCAGGACACCAGCCCTCCCCTGGCACCATGGACACAGGCATGGCATGAGCAAGCCCAAAGCCAGGGCCCAACAAATAGACCAAGAAATCCTCTCCTTCCCAAAACCACCCCCTGCTAATTGTCTTCTCAGCATTTGCTGCAAAGACTGGGTGGTTGCTCTCATTTACCTCTCTTAATTTTTGTAAATCACAGAGGAGTCAATAAGCTCAGCTGCATTCCTGTGGCTTGTATGAACCGGCTGCTTTTTATTTGATTTGATTTCTTTTTAAATTCTAATGGTTTCTGAATTGGGAATGCTTGCACTGAACACACACACACCCCTTTCCATGCCTGCTCAGGCAGCTGCTGGCAGGCAAGCCCCACTCCTGCTCCATGTTCCTCAATGGAAGTGGCTGGGAGGCTCTGCAGGGGATGTACAAGCCCACGGAGGGGAGGCAGGAGTGGGTGGGTGGCTCCTGGACCACTCACAGCCCATGGCATGTAGCTGGGGGTGAAACACCCAAAGCTCTGCTCCACCCCGCAACACCCCTGGGCTCCCACACTGCTCAAGAAGAGTCTTTTAAGGGAAACAGTGTGAAATTTATGGATGCTTTTAGCTCCAGGAAATGCTGGGATGATGGTCTAATGCTGCTCACTTGTGGGTATCAGGACAAGGAAACACTCTCCACTCAAGCCTCCTGGCCTCCCTCCAGAGAGCCCCTCACCTTGGTGTCTGGGAACTGAGGACACTCCCAGACTACAAGAATGGGAGACAACAGTTTATTTGGGTCCCATGAGCACAGGGACGTGCAGAGTGCAGGGTCTGTTCACACCCATGTGTGTTTGGGGGCACCGTTTTGGCAGCTCCATTCTGCACGTCCTGGCGCAGCCCGAGCCCGGCCCCCATCCCTCGTGCCCAGTCTCCGTGCTGAGATCACTGGGCAGCAGGGAAGCACGGGATGCCAAGAGCTGCTCCACTGAGGGCTTTTAAAGGGAGGCCTCGGCATTGTTTTTCAGCTGGAACAGGAAGCGAGGAGGGCTGGCGAGGCAGGGTGTGATGTGTGTGTCGGCACGCTGGAGCTGCTCGGCGGCGTGGGGCTGGGTTTGTGCGAGCCCCGCCAGCCTGGGCTGCGCAGGAGGCACGGACAGGCTGTGACCAGGCAGGGAGTGATGGCAGGACGTGCGTGTAACACCTCAGCCAAGTCAGGATTTGTGCTTTCAGGCTCGGCATGGCGGGTGGTGGTAGCCATGCTGCCGGGGGAGGGAGAATCCGTCACGCTGTGTGTGGGACGCCAGCCAGGGCTGCCCTCGCCGAGCTGCTGGAGTTAACAGCAAGAGGCTCGTGGCTGCAGGAACACGGCACCAAGCCCAGGCAGATCAGCCAAGCTCGAGCCAGGCCCCACTGGCAGGAGCATCTTGTGGTTGCACCACTTCGGAAAGCTTGAGGCCGTGTTTTTGCATGACACTGGGCTCTGGAGAAGTACCTCTGCCCTGTCCTTCATTCACATGGGCTCCTCTCAGAGCCTGGCTTGGCCACACAGCCATTGCTGCTGGGTGCAGCCAGCTCCCAGTAGACACACGCTTAATTAGCGTGGGGGCTGTGGGAGTGCTAATTGAGCTCCTTATCCGGGCCTTTCTCTGCAGCCCAGGCAGCCCATGTGGTACAGCATCTCACGGAGCAGCTGCACCAGCCCAAGGGCCTCGGGAAGAGCAGACAGGGCAGACCAGAAATGCCTGTGGTATCTCTGTAGGATATAAAGAAATCAGCAGCCAAGCTAAGGAGGGTCAGACTCAGAAGTCCTTATCTTGCTTCCCGCAAATAAGGATCATGAGTAAAGCACTCAAACGTCATGAGCATCATGAGAGGGAGTTAACAAAACATGCTGTCTGTAAATAACTAACATGTTTTGAGCTTTCATTCTCAATCTTAAGAGTTTTGTGCCTTTATAAATTTGTATTTAATGGGTATTTTTTCTGCATTGAGGAAGGATAGAAACATTCTTTTCTGGGTTTTAAATCTCTTGAAATGCAATGGGCAATCTCAACAGCCATTGGGTTTCAGAAACCAAAGCATTAACAATCCCCTCTTGCTTTCTCTTCCTCCCCCCAAGAAGCATCTTGAGCCTGATGGTAAAACCCAGCCTTCAGCCAACATTGGGTGGGGAATCTGCAAGGAAGGTATTGACATTTCCTGAGGCAAATGTTGATTGGGTTCTGTCTCTCCCTGAAAGCTCCTTCAGGTCCCAATAGATTTGAATTTAGAAGTAAACATTTAACCAGCATTACTTTGTAGGACTTTGTATGCTGTGATTTGCTGCAGAGGTGGCAGCATTTCCAGTCATGGAGGGCTGATCCCTGCCAGGAGCACATGTGTTTGCACCTCTTTGAAACCTCTTCAGGTAAAATATGTTTCTAGAAATACCAGTCTTTGTGTAGGATCTTACTGAAGGCACAGGTGAAGAAGAGAATCAGCTGTGAGACAGTAGCAGGAAGACTGGAGCTCCTTTGGAAAGCACAGGGAGAGGATGAGGAAGTGTGGTGAGGAAAGTTTATCACTAAACAAAACATCTCCAGGGTATGAAGGAGCTTCTGCCAGATCGTAGCTACCATATGGCATTCCAGGCTGTCTGATGTGGTTTTGTGCAATGACTGTAGGTCTCAGACCTTGTAGTTTCTGGCTTTGACTTCACCCCAGAGATCTCTGCCTTGGGCAAGCACTCAGAACTGCTCTTTGGCCTCATTTGTTTACTAATTACCAGGGTTGGCCTATTCAAGTGGGGATGATGCCTGGCTTGGTCCTTGGCCCACAACGACATAACAGATTCAAGTGGGGCAGGAGGATCTCCATGGAGTGCTGCAAAATCCCACCTTGCCCTTGGCTTAGCTCCCTCCCTCAGCGTGATCACTTTGATTTTCCCCTGGTTTGTCATGAAGGTGCACAATCATGGAATGGTTTGGGCTAGAAGTGACCTTAAAGCTCATCTCATTCCAACCCTGTACCATGGGCTGGGACACCTTCCACTATCCCAGATTGCTCTAAGCCTTGCCCAACCTGGTCTTGAGCACCTCCAGGCATGTGCAGTCCACAGCCTGTTTTGGTAACCTCATCACCCTTATTGCAATGAATTTCTTCCTAATACCTTATCCAAACCTGCCCTCCTTTAGCTGAAATCCTCATCCCCATCCCTCCCATGCAGTGGTGGTTTCTCCTGCCACTGGCCACCTCACTGATGTCCCATTGGGTCTTAGACTGCTCCTTGCCTGCATCTGCTGAAGGGTTCCAGCAAGATGTGAATGCTGGCTTTGCACAGAGACACAGAGACACAGGTCTTTGCACTCCCTTCTCTTAATTGTCCATTTCCAGGAATGAAAGAACAAAACTAAACCCCAGCACTCTGCACAGTGCCATTAACTGGCCATAAAAGTGTTTTGCTGCAGAGGCTGGGTGGTCAAGTGGTTTGAGAAGAAGATTGGAAACCATCATCTCCCGAGTTTCCAAACTGTTCATGTCACTGAGCCTCTCTGGGGCACGATGCTTCACCCCGTGTGTCTCTGTTTACTGTCGATAAAACAGAGCTATTAATACTGCTGTGCTTCAGGGTGATCTTTTGGACTGTAATTAATGTTAAAACCTTCTGAGGTCACTGGCTGGAAGGAGCTGGAGAGGTGCAGAGGCTGTGTGCTGCCAGGCTGCCAGCCTCCACTCCAGCTGGGGTGCTGAGTCCAAAACATGTCATTCACAAGGAATGGAGATGAAAGAGTTTCTTCCAAGGTTCTTGAAAGAGGACTGGCTCCAGGTGAGGTAAAGCAATTGGGTTTGTTGTCAAAAAAAGAATTTTTGACAAGATCAAAATCACTTTGATTCTGATGTTTTTCCATTTACATTGTTTTTGGGTTTTTTCCCCTTACATCATAAAAAAAAATGAAATTAGAGCTTTGTTTTTTTTTTTTTTTTTTTTTTTGTCATCTATTTTTTAACCCAGGCCTGACCAGAAGAGATGCTCTTGGCAGCTGAGTGACTTTGCTCCTTTGTGAGCTGGGCAGAGGGGAGAAGTGCAGTCAAAAGGCTCACAGGTCTTCAGCATCACCCAAAGGGGTGGATGTGCTTCAACACCCAACCAATCCTCCTGACCCCTTGGCAATGGAATAGGTGAAATGGGCACTAATTGCTGAATATTACAATTATGTTTTGATAAAAGTCTTCTGTTTTCCAAGGAAAGTGTTCTGGCACTGATTGCCTCAGAGCTAATGGAGCCAGCCTGAGCTACTGCAGGCAGAGCAGAGGTTACACATTAGCTCTGCTCACCCTTTTCCCAACACAAACGCAGCAGCACAGCCACTGTGGCTCAGCAGAGGACCCCAAGATGTGATGGGGAGCAGCTCTGCTCACGCTTTTCCCAAAGCAAATGCAGCAGCACAGCCACTGTGCTCAGCAGACGACCCCAGGATGGTGATGGGGAGCAGCTCGAGCAGAACCCTGATGCTGAGCCCTCTTACTGCTTGTTGTGCTTCTGCTGATGAGCAAGAAGAGCCCTGCAGTGGGTGAGCAGCTGGGGGTCCCTGCCCTGTTCTCCCACTGCAGCTCCTCATTTCTTGGGCTGGAGTCCCTCTGCCCAGCACTGGGTGCCCCTGTTGGTGCTGCTGACACACAAACCTTCCCTGCTCCCAGCAGGACACTCCTCACTCCCTGTGAACTGAAGGGAGGGAAAGGACTGGTGGCACCTTCAGGATGGGAGGCAAAGCCCTGCAGTCAGACTCCTGCATGGAATTCTGTGATGCCCTGTTGCTGTGTGTGTCCCTCAGTGGGAACAGCCTGTGTGTGGCACTTGTGAAGTGGCCCAGTGTGGATGTCCTTCTTGAGGCACTCCCACTCTGAGCAAGGCTCCTGGTAAATGAAAGGAATGATGTCATGCCAAAAGGATTCAATAGCATCTCCTTGGGTGAGCTGAGCGTGTGCATCCCCTGTGTGCCC
Source organism: Lonchura striata (assembly GCF_050655825.1). Classification (NCBI taxonomy): domain Eukaryota; kingdom Metazoa; phylum Chordata; class Aves; order Passeriformes; family Estrildidae; genus Lonchura; species Lonchura striata. The sequence continues at coordinate 4,337,612 of NC_140719.1, read as the reverse complement.
CAGCTTTGTGGAAATGGGAGTTGTCCCTGCACACAAGTGAGCTCCTTGGCAGTCTGCTGGCATCCTTTCAGACAGCAACTATTGTCAGGGAGCTAATGCTAATTGCTTGGAGGGAATATGTCCTGTGCTGGGAATTGCTACCGTGCAAATGTCAGCTCTTATCAGCCACATGTGGGATGTGCAGGGCCTGCAGGGAGGAGAGAGGGGCTGGCAGTGCTCGTGTGTGGGGTGAGAAAGAGGGAGGCATTGCTTCTGTCACCCCCAAGGATGCTAAGGACTTAGGACCATTACTTACATAAACATACCTCAGGGGCTCAATCCCATTTAAGCTTCAGCTGCTTTTATGATACTCCTTACACTCACTTGCAAGAGCTGGTCAGTTTTACCTTAGGCTAAGGAGGGGGTGGTGTGTTATTTCTCAGGCTGGGTACCCCACCACCAGGCATCTCAGACCTCTGAGGGGTTCAAACCAGCCCCTGCACTTTGTCAAAGCCAGCTTGAGTTGCCATGCCCAGCTCAGAGTGAATAAACACGAACTGATGCCCTTTGGGAGAGTGGACAGAAGATTGTCACCCCTGCTGTGAAGAAGCATTCCCATCCTGCAGCTTTGATGCTCTGAGCAGGACTCTGAGCTCAGCATCCTGCGACGTTCCATGCAGCCACAGCCTGTTTATTCAATGCTCCATGAGGCACAAAAGCTGTATTTTACTGTCAGATGCTCCCCATTAGCTTCAAGTGTGAAATTATCATTCCCACCCTTTTGCCAGCCCCACCCTTGCGAGGAAATGAGGGAGCAAACAACTCAAGGGCCGTTCACAGGATGAGTAGGAGCTGTCACTTGTCAGCACAGAGCCCACTTAAGGCAAGAATTACTGCCCTGCTGCCAGAAGGGTCAGAGAGGAGCCTGGCTCACAAACACCACCGTGTTATAATGGTCACATCTGTGCATGGCAGAGCAACTCTGAGGTGTTTGCATCTCTCTGCAGTCAGGGGGGTTCAGGGTAAAGCCCCAGAGGGGTCCCTGGATGAGGGGAGAGGAAATGAAGTCCTGCAGATTCCAGAAAGGGATGAAGTCGCCTGTCCCCTCAACCCTGGTTCCTATCCCTGGGTTCTCCTCTGTTCCAGGAGATCATCTCACATCTCCTTGAGATGCCACAACTGACTGAGAGTGCCTGGACCACCTTTTTCCTTTCTCTTCTGGAAGCTGGTTCCCTTAACAACCTGGTGGTGTGGGACTGAGGGTGTTTTCCTTTTGCTTCCTGCCTTGCAGATTTACCCTGTACGCGGTGGATACACGAGGGAGACACTCAGAGCTGAGCACAGTCACCCTGAGGACAGCCTGCCCGCTGGTAGATGACAGCAAGGCTGAAGGTCAGTGTTCAGATGCCTCATGTTCCACATTTCCTGCTGATTTTGATTTTTCTTTCTTCACTGTGCTCCCACAAACCTGCCCAGGCCCTTCTCTCCCAGTGGGAAAGCTCTTTTAAATTCACCCATGGACACATCTGGGGATGGGTGACAAGCTGCAGGAGTGTCCAGGGGCAAAGTCTCCTTGGCTGGCCAGCTGATGACTCCGTGATGCCACACAGACATCCTTCCCATGCATGGCTGTGCCCCCCTGGAAGAAGAGCAATCCCTTCTTACAATCCTGGGAGAAGCAGCCCTGGCTGGGCCATGCAGACCTTTGGCTCTGGGTGTTTGAAGGGATGCTGGAGGCAGCTGGATCAGTTTGGAAACAGAAATGTTGATAAAAGCCCAGTTACTTTTGCACAATTTGCATTGTTCAGTTTTAAAACTAATCCCACTTGTCCTTACACCCAAACCAGAGCACCTGGCTGCTTTCGGGTTTAAAATTATTCCTCTGTGTGACCATCATGTTACCTGCTCTCTTTCTTGCTTGTTTTCCATTGGGAATATCACACAGAAAAAAAAAATTGGTTATTGCTTAGTTCTTTGTTCAATAAGAAAAGCATTCCACTGGAAAAACAGCAAACAAGAGACTGTGAAGAAAGGAGATGTAGTTTTGTGCATTTCTTATCTCCAAAAAGAGATTTTTTTCTACAGCAGAGAGTTAACACTCTTGTTTAAAACATCTGAGCTGCTCCAGCGGTTGCCCACAACGATGAGGTGCTGCATTTCTGGCTGAAGAACCTTCCTGGGATCAAGGATTGGTCTCTTCCTACTCTTTAGCACCATAGCTGTGAAGGGGTTTTGATTTGGTGAATTTGGGAAGAGCCTGCCTGCCCTTCCTGGGAGGATAAGGCTGTCTGCCTGTCCTGGCAACTTTTTGCCTCTCCTCCTTCTGCTCCTTCATGGAGAACTGCTGGAGTCTTTGGGCCAACTTTGCTCATGCAGGGCACCCACTGCAGGATGAGCCTGAGGAATTGCTGAATGCTCTGCAGTCACTGACCCCCACTGCAGGCAGCCCCAAGGGACTGGCAGCCACCCCAGCCCCTGCTGCCAGCCCTGCCAAGGGCTCTGCTTCTCCTCTTCCCATGCTGGCACCTTCAGCTGGTCTTTAATCCCGTGCCCTGATCCTTTCCAGAGATAGCTGACAAAATCTACAACCTCTACAACGGCTACACGAGCGGGAAGGAGCAGCAGACAGCCTACAACACCCTGATGGAGGTCTCTGCTTCCATGCTCTTCCGAGTCCAGCACCACTACAACTCTCACTACGAGAAGTTTGGAGACTTCGTGTGGCGCAGTGAGGACGAGCTGGGGCCCAGGTACCTGTCCCTTCCCTGTGTCCTGCCCAGAGCACCCCTCTGCTTGGCCACTGCCAGTGTGACCCCCTAGTCTCCCTGTGGGTAAGAGAAGCCCCCTTTTGGTGTTCACCAAGCTGTCCTGCATCCCCTTGGAGCACCAGGTCCTGCTCAGTCCTTGGATGAATGTTGGTGGGACACCTGGAAGCTTGTGGTCTTTGCATGAATGTTTGCGTCATCCACCCCGAGCCAAGTGGGTGAGCTGGGGGCTTGGAAACACTGAGGAGTAGGGGAAAAAAAGTGTAATATAGGCCTGGAAAAGGTTTTCCTTGTCCCTTTGTTCCTATCTGCTTGTTGGATGTGGCTGAGTATCTCTCCATAGTACCAGGATGCCACCTCACAACTTTACACACCTTCTGGACATAGATCCAAGCTGGCCTGGGGTTTGTCCTCCTCCAGAGATGACCTTGGTCATAGTTTCTTTGGTGGTTCAGTGGCTTCTGGCACAGAGCCACTCTCATCTTCCCCCTGCCTTCCCTCTGATGACACTGCAGGCTTGTTTGTCCTTTGCAATTGTTCCTTTTTTTCTGAATCCCTGGGAGCCATCAGCTTCTTCTTACACATCTTTATTTCCCCTGTTACTTGAGATCCAACCTTCTGAAGGATGCTGTCTAACACGATACCTGCTTCAAGCTGTGGGACAGCAGGGTGACATTTAAACTGCCAGGTCCCAGACCCAGCTACATCTGGAACCCATGGTCAGTTTGGCAGCTGCCTATTGTCCTCACTGAGCCAGGGGAGTTCCTCACAGCACTGAGAAATACGTGATTTGCAGCCAAGAGGGTGGATCTATAAAAGCCAGGGCAGCCAGTGCCAGGCTTGTGACAAGAGTGCAGCTCTGCCATCCTGCCTGGCTTCTCGGGGAGCTTGGACAGGAGCAGAGGCACTGACACGGCAGGAGGCAACGAGGATTTTTTTTTTTTTGCCAAGGGAGGCCATCTCATAACAGGATTTTAACTGACAGGCTGTTCTCCTTCCCAGGGGAACGTGCATTTTTCTACCTTGAAATGTTTATCAGATGAGCCTCGGCTTCACAGTGAATGCTCGCTCATAAAACGGAGCGACAAGAGGGGAGTCCATTGCCTCTGTGTAATAAATACATCACACTGAGGTCCTCGTGAGCCCAGTTTCCATGAAAGCCACAGGTTACTGCAAACAGCTGCTGGCAAGAAGACACACTGACATCCAGATGTCCCAGCCAGACCGTTTACATTAAGGAGACATTAAAAACTTAGCTCATAGGTGGCCCTAAACCAGGATTTTCCGTGGTCAGCAGCATCCCAACACCTGGCTTGCCTCATCCTGCTCATCTCCTCTAGCAACAGCAGCCCCTTTCCTGCTCCCCCCATTCCTCTCATGGGCACCGAGTGAGTCTCACACAGTTAATTTGTTCCAACAAGACAGAAGAATCTGTCTAAATCAGTGAACTTTAATGCTACTGTGCATCTAGACCTCTGGATCCCTGCAGCCAGCCTGCTCCCTAACACAGCCACAGGGAGATTTCACTATTATTTTCTCTGTGTTTCAGCATGATTCTTACGACCACTGCAAGCAGGGTATGGCTTTTAAGAGGAGGCAGAACAAATAATTAAGTTAAAATCTTCTTTCCATGCCCCTGTTTGTGGCTACCAGCAACACAGGGGTCAGTAAGTGGTGTCAACCCAGGGCTCACAACCTGTCCCCAGCTCCAGCCAGTCACCCAGGCAGGCAGCTGGGCTGGCCAAGGGACATGAAATGCATCTCCAGAGCAGCTGCCTTCTGGTACAAGGGGGAATGCAATGTTCTGATGGGAGGCTCTGATAAGAGGCCATCAAGTCCTGGACTCACTGTCCTCACACACGAAGGTCTGAAAGACCCAGGTCAGTTCTCAGTAGAGTGGAAAATCTGAATTCATGACAAAATCACCTCATACAGGAACACAACAGCCAGGCAGCCACCCCTCCCTGCAGTCCCAGGAACCTCATTCTTCCTTCCAGCCCAGGTAGCATTCTTTAATGGCTCCTTCACGCAGCTTTACCCTGTTTTAGGTAAGGGAAGGCAGGGTTTGGCTGGCTCTGGATATATTTTTATCCCTATCAGCCCTCAAGGTGAGTGTTGGCTGTCCCCTGTGCAGCTGGAGGGGACAAACATCCCAGCAGAGCACCCCTGGCACTGGGCAGAGCAGGAAGCTTCTACTCTCGGGCAAATCCTTGCAGAGCTGGGGCTGGCAGCAGGGACCTCAGGGCCCTGTCTCCTGTGCAGTGGGAACTCTGGTTCATGCAGGAGCCCTTGGAAAGTGCCCTGGCAGCAGACTCCCATCCCCTCCCGTTTCCTCTCTCCCTCCATGCCACGAGGCACCGCAGGGGGAAGTGGCTGCTTAGAGCTGTCACTATTTTTAAATCCCCCTCTTCATCATTTGTGACTGTGCTGTGACCTCCTAAATCCACCATCTCAGTGCAGTCCAGAATCAGTCCCTGGCTCCTGCGGTGGGAGAGAAGGCACTGCTGGCCCACACCAACGTGAGAGCATCCCCATCTGGGCTGTGGGGTGAGGGGGAAGGGGGGCACTTCATCCCTTTGGGGACTGAGAGCTTGGGGTCCAGCCACAGGCAGCCAGGAGAGTGACTCCCTTCTCACTCCCCTGGTGTCCCCTCCCAATTCCTGCCCTTTAATAAGGCAATAAATTGCAATTTCTGGCAGGGATGAGGTTGGTCAGCATTTAGGAAGATTTCATTTCCAGTATTTGAAAAGGTGGTCGTTCTGACCCAACAGCCCTCCGCAGGGAGCACTTGGGTAATACCCAGGGCTTGATTTATGGTGTTAAATTGGCAGCCCAAGAACTGCTCCTGTAATTTATTACCCAGTCTTCACCAGAAAGCCTCTCTCTCTTTCTCACCCCTCCCCTCACCCACTCTGTCTCTCTTCCTCCTTATTTTTTTAAGAGGGAACAGCTGACAGCCAAAAGCTAAATCTAACATTTACACATGACTTCATTACCCTGCTAAAATAAATGACTCAAAGCAGTGAAACCCATCAAAACTGGAGCTTTGGCACTGGACATCAGAAGTGAGGGGCCTGATTCCCTTTCCCCTGTCACCCTGTCTCCTCTGTGACCACAGTTCAGTGTGTTTTCAGTATCTCACAGGGCCCAACCATGGGATGGGCCAGCCCATCCCATCCATAAACACAGGTTTTTCCTGGGACTGAGTGCACAGAGGAGCTGTGGATGCAGCAGGTGTGTGGAGACAGCTCCAGGAGAACCACAGCCTCTGGCATCAGCAGGCATCAGCAGGTTGGGGTCGGGGTGGTTTGACCCCTGTATTTCTTGCCATCCTTGAAGTGCTTCTCACATGTAGGAATATTTGCCTGGATAAGAGGCCTGAGTATATATCAGAAAGCAAGGACCACATGATGAGTTCTAGCAATATCCAGGTGATCATTAAAGTGTAGTGGAGCAAGGAATGAAAATGGGAAGGTAGAGAAGGCCAAGGGAAGTGGAGGCAAAGGCAGGTTGGGTGTGAGAAAAGTGAGAGATGGGTGAAGAAAGCTGTGGAGGGTAGAATAGGGGAAGTGGTGAGAAGGGAACAGAGGAAGAGGAGAGCCTGGCTAGCAGAGAGCTACTGGCCAGCTGAGAGATCCACTCCTGGTTACCCACCATGAGGGTTTTCTCAAGGGCTGGTCATGGCTGCTCCTTGGGAGAGGCCTTGTGGTGAGCTGGAATAACCAGTCTTGGGGGGAAACCCAATGATTGCTTGACCTTTGAATAAACAACTTCCCCGTGTTGGCACAGCTTTCAGGTCCATGGACACCAACACAAAAAAAAGCTAAATGGCTGGGGAAGGGCCTGTACCCTGTTTTGGCAGTAGAGCTGCTTTGTGATAAATCATGGTGATCCTGGAGCTGTGGCCTTACAGAGATGTGGTTTTTCCTCTGTGAGGGTGTTCTGGCTGAGTGATCCCCTCCTGAGCATGGCCAGCTGACATAAAAGTCCATCCTGTGAGGTGATGTGGGTCCTGTGCTTGTTCAGCCTTCCCTGAAAGGGAGAACCAGTGCAGATGTTAAGAAACAATCTGCCAGCATGAGGACAGGGAGCACTTGAAGATCACCAGCTCCTGACTCTAGGAACAGGTGAGAAGAAATTCATCCAGGGAGGTTGATCGCAGCAGCAAGTGGCACAGGTGATGGCTTTTAGTCCCTTCCAGCTGCAGTGACTGATTTGCTGAAGGTTGGCAATTGTAGGGACAATCACTATGGAGTTTGGTTTGCTGCTGAGCTGAGCTTGAATCAATCAGTCTTCACCAAAAGCACCTAATGTCATCATGGAATCTGTGGCTCCAAGAGGCACACAGGACCTGTTCCAGCAGCACAGGACCTGTTCCTGGCAGCGGGTCAGGTCTTGCTGTGTGGGTGGGAGCACCAGATGCTGTAGAAGGTCAGGTGGCTGTTACAGAGAGTAAGGTGAGTAGAGGAGTTGTGTCAGAGCTGGGCACAGCTCAGCCCATGACATTGTCATTATTATAGATGTGTGTGTAGCTAACGAGGCTCAAATTGCCCTCAAATTTTTATTATTATAAATTTTTTATTCTCTGCCTTGTGTCTTTGTGGATGAAATCCATAAATGGATATCATGGAATGTAGTCCAGGAAGGACCAGCTTCCTTTTTTCTTCCTTTGCCCTCAAAGCTGACCCAGAGCACATCACCCTGGAGAGGAGTGGGAGAGTTTTCCATGTACAGCCCCGGAGGATCAGTGGTTTCCTAGAGCCTTTCATCCAGTGTTCCCACTCTGGAGGGCGAGGTCCGAGCTGGCTGCGGGTGCCAGGATGCCCTCTTGCCTCCTGCCACCGTCTCTGCCCTCTGCTCTGGCACTGAGGTGACCCTGACCAGCCCTTCCCTAGCGTCCCATCCCCAGACATCAGGCTCCTGACCCTCCCCAGGGCTGGGAGCTCACAGCCCGAGCTGCAGCACCACTCAGCTTTCATAATCAAATAATCCCCTTGTTTATTCCTTGCTGACTGACAGTGCTGCCCCTGACATATCATTATCGGGAATTTACATTCCTGCAGGAACTGTGAAGTCCCCGACTCCTGAATCCAGAGCTTTCCTGTGGCACCAGAGGGAGAGGAAATAATCTGTGATCTTGAAAGTTTCAGACCACTGAAGTAAATCCTCTTCCCTCCCTTTGTTTGATTTAGCACTTTGCAGACTCCCACAAGGGGATTCTTGGTTTCTTACGGGTTTATTTTGTTTTGTCTTAATGTGCTGTGCTTTTTTTCTCTCACTCTTTTAGTGTCAGTCCTTTTGGCTTGTTTACCTCCTGCAGACTTGGGAAATCAGGAAAGGGAGGGCTGTGCTCATCAGTCAGGGGCAGGAAGGTGCTGGGGTTCTCACCAGGGTGCCAGGTGGGGCCAGCAGAGGTGCTGGAGCTGGCCAGGATCATATGGTGGTGGTGACAATCCAGCTGGGGCAGATTGTCCCCAGGGCACACAGGCTGCTCCAGTGGGTCAGACCTGAGGTCTTAGTGCTGTGAAATGATAGATATACCCAGAACTTCAGGAAAAACAGAACTTCTCTCCACTTGGAACAGGAAAGACAATGTCTTAAGCAATGGGTCTCATCCATTCTTGCCACAAGACAGAGCTGGTGGCAGAGCTCCTGACTCCGGGTGTCCCCTGTGCCTTGCCTGCGCTGCTCTGTTCCCATCTCTGTCCCCTGCAGGAAGGCTCACCTGATCCTGAGGAGGCTGGAGAAGGTCAGCAGCCACTGCTCGACGCTGCTGCGCAGTGCCTACATCCAGAGCCGCACCGAGACCATGCCCTACCTGTTCTGCCGCAGCGAGGAGGTCCGGCCGCCCGGCATGGTCTGGTACAGCATCCTAAAGGACACCAAAGTCACCTGCGAGGAGAAGATGGTCTCCATGCTGCGCAACACCTACGGGGAGTCCAAGGGGCGGTGAGGGAAGGAGCGGGCCTGGAGCTGTGGGAGGCAAAGGGACTCCGAGGAGTCGAGGACTTGTGATGTGCTGAGTGGCTGGTGGGGTTTGGGGTCGGGTGATGTTCAGAGGGGGTGGAAGGGGACAGCGAGGCCAAACAGGACTTTCTCACACAGACAGCAGAGAAACAAGAAATGAGCAAGTTGGACTTTAATTTCTTTTCCTTTTTTTTTTTTTTTTAATTTTTCAAGAGCGAAAAAAAAAAAAAAAAAGAAAGAAAAAAAAAGAAATTACCTAATTTGACTCAGCATAAAAGCCTCTCCTTTTTAATCTTTTCTTACTGAATTTCCTGGACTACACACTCCAAAACCCTGAGGAGGAGGAGATACCCACTCGAGGCCGGCCAGGGCCAGGCAGAGGGGAGCTGATGGGCACAGGGTGATCCCCTCCCTGCCTGCCCTGCCTGCCCTGCCGCCGGGCAGCAGCCGTGGGGCGAGGGGCCCCGGTGCCGTGGTGGCCGAGGACGCCAGGAGGAGGTGGCGCGGGTGGCGGTGACCCCGCGCTGCCAGCGAGGGTCCCGGGGCGGGAGCCAGGGTGCCCGGGATGCTGCAGGCGAGCTGGGCTTTTGTGGCGCTCTGAGCGGACGCGGTGGCTCCGCGTGCTGCCTTCGTTGGAAAGGCTCCGGCAGCTTGTTCTGTGCATTAAAGATTCATATCGAGTCCAGCTTCGCTGCCTCCCTGCTGTTTCTTCTCGACGCGGTCTCGCCTCTGCTCGGGCGTCCGTGGGGGTTTCGGTTCTGGTGTGGCTCTCCTGGGATGTGGCTGATGTGACGGAGCCTCAGCCCTCCTCTCCATGTATGAAAAGGAGGGAAACGTGCAGCCTTTCGCACAGGGTCCTCCCCTCCTTGACACCCAGCGTGGCCACTGGTCCCAGTGGGAGCTAAAAGCGTGTGGGAAAGACCAAGAAGAAAGCCGGGGGCTAGAAAGACATGGAGAATCTGGTTTCTTTTACTGTCAAATGTGGGTTAGGCTGGCCTGGGATCCCTGTGGGTAATAGATTTCTCAGCCTGGTAGCCAAACCGAAAAGTGCAAGAGGGTGAGAGGGGAAAAAATACAAAAAAATCAGATCAGCTCAAAGCTATTGCTTTTTCCTTTTTAAATCAGAACAACAAACCTAGAGAGGGAAGAGAGAAAAGTGTGGGTTGAATTAATCAGTTTAGTCAGCCCAAAGCAAATAGTTTTGTTTAGTTTTTCAGGTTAGTTAACCCTTTAAATCAAACCAAACAAACAGGAGGTGAGTTTCAAAGCAAAAATATTTTGAAACCAAACAGCTGTGCAGAATTTGATGTGGAGAAGGTTCTGCCAGAATTTGATGTGTGGAAGGTTCTGCCAGACACCTTTTTCTTCTTGAGCTAAACCTATTTGCCTGATTTGCACCCACTCAATTCTGATTGTTCCTTCTGAACTTCTCTTTTTATTTATTTATTTTTTTTTTTCCCTCTTTGGTTATGTCTCTTCATTTGAGCCACATTCATGTGCTTTGGGAAGGACTCCAGCACCTGGGCAAAGTCCTGCTGAAGATCACAGAAAACTTTACTGTGACATTGCAGCCTGTAAGACAAAGCATTGCAGGTTGCCCAAGGTCTTAATTTTTAGGCTAAATCCCTTTTTCTGCTGGAGAGAGGGAGGACGATGACACTGAGGGCTCTGGGCTATAGCCTGGGTGTCTCTGAGGGTTGTACCACACTGAAAACAAAGACCAAGGTGGGGATTATGACACCACCATGTGTTAAAATTTGAGTGCCCAGCACTGCTGCTGCCTCTTCACCATCCCTTTGCCCTTTGGGGGTTGAGTGGTGGCCTTGGAGTTTGGTTGTGGGGGGAAAGGAGATGATCATAATTCGTTGCAGTCAAATGAAGAGTTTGGTTTTGCCTGGTTGGAGCTGCAACAACACACAGCAAAAGCCTTGGAATGCCAGTGTGGGGGTGCCTGGCCAGTGCCTGGGCTGGTGTCAGACCCAGCTGCCCATTCCATGTGCTGCCAGGACACAGGGTGTGCACTTTGGGTGAAAAACCCCCAAATCTCCCTTCGGAGCCACTGATGCAGAGTGCCAAGGTATAAGAAAAATCTAAAGCCATAGGAGAATGCCCAAAGCAGGGGCACAAAGACAGTGAAGAAGGGCAGAAGCCATACAAGGAGAGGCTGAGGTCACTTTGTGTGTTCAGCCTAGAGAAGAGGACACTGAAGGGAAATGATACCACATTTTCCAGCTTCCTCACTAAGGCAAATAGAGGTGCAGGCACTGATCTCTCCTCTCTGGTGACCAGTGACAGTACCTGAGGGAATGGTATGAATATATGTCAGGGCAGCTCAGGCTGGAGAGCAGGGAAGGTTCTTCCCCCAGAGGTGCTGGCACTGCCCAGGCTGCCCAGGGAATGGGCACGGCCCCGAGGCTGCCAGAGCTCCAGGAGCCTTTGGCCAGCTCTGCCAGGGATGCCCAGGGTGGGATTTTGGGGGATCTGGGCAGGGACAGGAGTTGGGCTCGGGTCCTTTTTGGTCCCTTCCCACTCAGGATATTCCATGATTCTGTGACTATGATCATCCCTCCTGGCATCTGCAGAGCAGGCAGTGCCTCCAGTGCCTGCAGGACAGGTTCCCCCGGACACAGCAGCAGCCACAGGGAGCTTGGCTGGTCCATCCTGCCCCTGCTGCTCACCGGCTGCAGCTCCAGGTGCTTTGAAGCTGTCTTGTTTTCTCAAGGCTCTGGCCCACAGCTGTGCCGTTCCCTGTACTTTATAAACACAGGGGTTTATTTTGTTTTTGTTTGCTTGGCTCGGGGGATGATTCATTTCTCTTGGAAGCCCCGAGCAGCACACAGCGATGGGGAGCAGCTCTGTGGTCTCACTGCAGGCAGTGTTGACCAACCTGAGGGACAAATTGCCTGTGTTTCCTGTAAGGGACTGGGCTGGAGGTGTGACAGGGATAATGCTGCCCCTGGGATTCCTCTCCATTGTGAGTGTGGTGCTAGGTGTTAGGAACAGGAGATGCCAGCCAAAATACAAAGCAGCTGGCTGGCTGCCCCTCAGCATGATTTTCTCCACTCTGAACTGTGTTTTTTGCACCTGGGATGTGCATCCCTCACAGAGCTCTGGGGAAAGGACAGAGAGGCAGCATGGGGATGTTTTGTTGCAGATGGTGATGGAAAGGAGACCTTCAGCTCTGGTAGTCTTGACTGGGAACACAGCAGAAGCACAGGCTGGTTGTGCCCTGGATGCACAGTGCAGCTGTGTCCATTGCAGAGGCTTCGTTTGCTTGTTTTGGAAGGCTGCTGAGGAGCTTTGCTTTGCATCCGTGGTGAGACTGGCTGCTCGTACACGTACATGCACAGAGTGAGTTGTGTGTGAGCCTGTGTTAATATGTACAGAGCAGGTGGAAGAGTCTAGACTTTGGGCTGCAGAGTTTGGTGACCATTAACATGTCGTGAAGCACACCTAGCTCCCAGATCAAAGCCAGGAGAGCCTCTGGCCAGTGATGCTACCTGGCACAGCACACCCAAGCCAAACAAAACGGAGGAATTCATCGAGGTTACACATCCTCCAGCACACAGCTGAAAGGAAGGGTCTGTATTTTCTCCCTGGAAACTTTGGAGAATGTAACCCTCTGGCTTTCAAGATAAACACTTGTAGTCATAGCCCAGCAATGCTGACAGATGGACCTGTGCCTCATAGTGTACACACACACACACACAGACCCCTGCCACTCCTCTGAGTCCCTTGGGGAAAAGGGACCTCAACTCCAAAGCAAATTGCTGCTTCCCCAAGAGCCAGTTCTTTTTGGCAGCCAATACCCTGACTTTGCTGTGCCTGGGCTTTGGCAGAGTAGGGGTGATGCTGTCCCAGGTGGGAGAGCACCAAGGGGTGGATGAAACATGAAAACAAGTGGGGAGAGGGGCAAAAATCCTCCATGTTTAATAGATAAACTACCCTCATCCATTTGAAAAGCTGAAATTATTTCCCTAATGGCATTGCTGGAAAGGGTCACTTGGCTTCAATGGCTCCTGGGTGGAGTGACCAGGTTTAGGATGAGTTGAGGTCAAGAGGAGAAACTTCTCCATGTGTCTCTGCAGTGAGTGTATGTGCAGGTAACAGCATTGACAGAGCAGCCATGGGTGCATCCTGCACAGCCTGGCCCTACTTCCCCCATCCATGCACCCCAGCACTCCATAAACTCCAGCTCAGCGTGGGGACAGGGTTTTCCTGCAGAGAAACCTGTAAGAAGCGTTCACTGCCACTTCCAGCATCCTATGAGAGTCCCACCGGGCACACGCCCTTCTTGAGGGCACCCAAATCTGCCACTTGTCTGGCAGCTCAGAGCTGGTGACAGCTGCAGGTCCCTCCCAGGGCTGTGTGGGGTTGTTCCCTCCGAGGAGCCTGAACAATCCCCATTGTCCCCATGGCCATTGTTCCCCCGCCCTGGTCCTGGCCGGGCTGCAGCTGGCACAGCACACAGAGGGGCTGATTGTTTGGGTTTCTGTGCTGCTGATGACACACCACTTTGGGACAGCTTCTTCCCACGGCAGAGGCCTCTGGAGTCAAGTGCTGCATTTGCTCCTTTATTTATTTGGTTGGTTTCTGCTTTTCCTCTTTTTTTTTTTCTTTAAAAAATAATAAAAAAAATTTCCTTGGTTGGATGGGACTCACTCTGCTGAGGCTGGGGAAGAAGCCAAGGGAGTGTCAGTGGCTGTGCTGTGTGGACAGCCCAGGTTCTCATCATCCCAGGGGGTTCCTGGGGGGACAAAGCCTTGCAGTGGCACTAAGCCATGGCAGTGCCCTGTGGTGCCACAGATGACTCAGTAGCCTGCAAACTCATGCCTTGTTTCCCTGGAGGATATAAACCACACGTTGTACCTGCTGGGCCAGGGGCAGGATTAGCTGTGCAGAAGCTGAGCATCATGACATGAATTGATGTGACTCAAAGGAAAACATTTCTGGTTTATTTTCCTAAGCACACATGGCCTGCCTGCCTCCCCATGATGTTAAATCAGGTCCATGGCTCACAGTGCCACCAGAAGGGTGACATGCCCTGGGCAGCTCTGGACTTGCCAGTGCCCCTCACAGCACTTGGCTGGGGCTGGGAGGAACAAAAATCTGCCAACAGACTCTTGGTTCTGGGCACCAGGAGCTGCCAGGGCTTCAGGGATTGGTTTGAAGCACTGTTGTGCCATGAGGGCTGGGGGGCTTTGAGTGCTTGGGTGGAAAGTTTGAGCATTGCAGTAGTAATAAAGTGTGCAATAAAAAGAACTCCTGTTCCCTTCCCTGCACCTGCCCACCCTCCCATCTCTCCAAGGCTGTTTAGCAGACACTGTGGCATGGAGCCTTACAGAAACACAGCAGCACCAGGGCTTGGGAAAACCCACGATATTAGGGTGGTGTTTGGAAAATAACAGATCTCTGTTACAAGGTGAGTGCCCAATATCAGAGGTGGGTTTTGACATTCAGCCAGAACCATCCCCATATCTCAACTCTTTCATCAAAAAAGACAATGGACTTGAAGCATGAGTAGGTTCACCCCTGTGGGCTGGATGAGGATAAGGGGGAGCAGCAGTGACCTTAGATATGGGGCTCTTCGGTTTCTTTAAAAAAACATATAGCTGGGGAAGTGATTTATAAATTAAAAAACTGGCAGATAACATCTTAAAAGCAGGGTAAGGAGGGTGGCTACAAGGGATGATGTTGCTCTTTGGATTAGTTCTTCATTCATCATAAGCAAATTGATCAAAAGTTGTGAATAACCTTTTATCTGAAAAAAAAATAATCATGAAAGTTATTTTTAACTAACAATCCTCCCCAGGCCCATGAGAAGTCAGCCAAAAGATTGTCAAGACCTTTAAAACTATTTTGACACAGTATTGCCTCACTTGTACTTAAAAAAAAAAAAAATTAAGACCCTGGCCCTTTGGCTGCATTCTATCAGAGAACTTAGGCCAGTTGTTGACTTGAACGATGTAGGCAGCTATTACTCCAATTCAGGGCAGAGGCAAAAATCTGGGGCCATCAGAGTGTTGTGGTAGTTAATGATCAGCAGAAAGCAGAATTCCAGCCTCAGGTCCACTCACATTTCTTCACCTTCCAGATGTGTGTGCTTTAGAAACTGAAAAACTGAGCAGGTGGAATGAACAAGTCCAGGAAAAGGTAGTGCTGGACCAGAAAGGGTTTGCTGAGTTTGTGTGTCAACATGGGTGCAAGCAAGTGAACCCAGGGGCACAAATCTTCCAGCCTGAACATTAATTTGATTTTCAGATATCCTTGTTTACATGGAAAGGAGTTTTTTCATACTTGTGAATAGTTTTCTTTATATTCCAGTTCTCCTATGGAATTTTTTAAGCCTCTGTGTCTTTTTGACATGAAATTTTTCTGCTGTTAACAGCTTCATTTTCCCATTACAGGATGATCTTTAAGGTCCCTTCCAACCCAAGCCATTCTGTGATTCTGTGATTGCCACAGTCACCGATGCCATGGCTGTGAAGCTGTGACTTTGAGCCAGGAGAGGATTTTGCCACATGAATTCAGAGCAATTTCCCCAGCTTTCTTTAGTGATTGATCTCCAGACAAGACACGTAACCTGTACGTAGAAACTGCTGTTCTGACTGTGCATCCCAATTGATCCTGGGGCAGTTTTGCACGTGCAGGAGGAGTGGAGCTGAGCAGAGCCCAGCAGGAGCGAGCTGCCTGCTGTTCCCTGCCTTCATGGCTGCTCCACCTTCAGGTCTTTATTAATGCCTAATAGATAGTTCAACACACAGCCAATTGATTTGTGCATTGCTATAGACACAACCCCTTTAATCCTTCATTCCTGGGCCTTTTTATCTACAGCATGTGCTATTGATGGGGCTGTGTGTGACGCACTTATGCTCCATTAATAATGCATTGACCAAAGACAAGGATGGTATGGAAAACACAATGCATCCTTGCTCATGAGATTTCTGTCTCTCTCTGCTCAATATGTTACAGTGTCTTTTCACAGGTAAAATGCAAAACATTTTTTTACTGATTTATTTATGCCAGAGTAAAAAAAAAAAAAAAGAAAAAAAAGTATTTATTCTCATCCCTCAGTATAATGCCCTCACCACACACAAATTATTGGTGAGCACCTCACAATGCCATGGTCTGGTGGGGAGACTGCAATCCCAGCCCTCTCTAGAGCACTGGAGATTGATTTATCTTTATTTGTCTGTTTTTTCATGTGTCCAAAGGCTCTGTGCTTTGGGATGTTCAGGTCGCTGGCTGCACATAGTTTGCTTTCAGCCTTGCTTCCCTTCTAAGTAATACCCCTAAGCCAAGGCAGGCTCCCACTGGGAGTGGATTTCTGGATGAACACGTTCTGCATGTGAGGAAGAAGCTAAGCAGAATATGGACAACATGATTTTCAAGCTCTCTCACACCAAAACCTCAACCAGCCTGCCTGGAGAGAAACAGGACCTGAACCCCCTTGGCAGAGCCAAACCCACTGGAGGCGAAACGGCCTCACAGGGCCCTGGCCAGCGCTGCCTCCCTCCATCCACTGCAGCCCCCCTGGCAAAACACAGCGGGTTTCAACCCCCTGCCCCAAAAGCAAAGAGCTGGAGCAGGATGCTGAGCAGCTGTGCAGCCAGATGTGCGACCCCACAGCCGCTCACTGGCCAGGCTGGGTACCCCTGTGGGCGTTGCTCAGGACCCGCTCGACCGCAAGCAAAGGAGACGTGGCAAGAGCGAGAGGTCCAGTTCAGAACTCTTTAATACAAGCTTATATTGTTTGTGTTTCTGATTCTCTGTTCTCCCAACATCTGGGGACATTAACCCTCATATGTGTGTGAGCATGTGTATGAAGATATATACAAAATCACACAGTTAAATATTTAAGCATACAAGGTATTATATATTTATATAATATAGAACTTTAGGGTATAGGAATCAACAATGGCAAAATATTTCTGATGAATCTGACATAACTTTTTTTTTTTTGAGTGAAACATGACCTGTTTTGAAAGACCAGAGGAAGCTGTTGCTTATTCAAAGAAAGAGAAAAAAGCTGTATAAAGAAATTCTGTGAAAATGATTTAAAAAACATCATGAACCAAAAAAGGACAACTGTTAAAAACTGTATTGAAAAAAAAATAAATTAGATGAACAATTGTGTAAATATAAATTAAAAAAGATGACAATCTTAATAAATAAGCTTTACTATTTACATCTTTATATATTGCTTGGAGACTTAAATTAGATCCGTTAAAAACAAACGAACGCAAAATAAAACCCAAAATTGGAGCAGCAAACGTACAGGCGTGAGGTACAGAATTAAGGGTTGAACTGTATTTTGCTTGTTTCTTTTTTTTTTTTTTTTCTTTTCTCTTTTATACAGTAGACCAGTAGAATTCTTGTGAAAATAGATCCTCAGCACTTCATTGGAGTATTGGTTGACGTGGCTTCCAAAAGGTGCCAAGAAAGATTCCATAATAATAATAATAATAATAATAACAACCATAATAATCATAATAATTATAATAAAAAGATACAATATGATACATAAATATGGAAGAGCAGTTGGTAATATGAATACATTTTTCTCTAGACGAGATCACAGTTTTATTTGTAAATATTACACTGATATATATATAATATTACACATATAATATTATATATATATCACATATATATTTTTATATATATTTATATATATAGAATGGCTCAATCCTGCTCCCAGTGAAGTCAACAACAACAAAAACCTGTGTTGACCTGATGGGAGCAAAATTCAGCCTCTCATCTGCAGACAGGTACGTAATTACAGAGGCCGTACAATGCAAACTCCACAATGGTTCCGATTCCCTCTTGAATTGCTGGTGAAATGTTTTGTTAAAGCCCTGGTTCTTTGCACTCAGAAGATGGAAACTGGTGGTTGAATGTGGCCTCACCAAAAGAAGGAAAAAACCAAAAGACTAAAAACTAAGCCAGAATGGGAACCAAAGACAGCTTGGACTCGTTAGCTCCGCATCTCGACCCAACAGGACTAGAACTACCAACAAGTAGCACCAAGACTCCTCACTGAACACCTGAAGCCAACCCAAGCTCTTGAGTGTGGCCTCAGAGGAAGTGACTCTCATTCTTAATGAATCTTGGATGTGTAGATCCGGTGAAAAGGGGAAAACACAGTTTGCCAAATGAAGACAGAAACAAAACATTAAGCCTCGCTTTGCTCCTGCTAAAAGGAACAGGGGGGTTTGAACCCCCCCAGGTGGCAGGAACAGCCCAACACCAAATCCCTATTGCCCAAATTGACCATAGCTCCAAGGAAAATACATCTTGGGCCACCTGGACCTGCTCCTGCTGATGTTCTGCTCATGCTTCCACTGAACTCAGTGGTCAAGGTCCTCCAGGGAAAGGAGACTGTTCTTGGGGCTTTGGTACGCCCACCATATAAGGTCACCCAGAGGCAGGAGTGCTGCTGCACCCTCAGCAGGGAAGTGGCCCTCCCCAGAGGATGAGTAACATGGAAAAAATCTAAAACAGATCAGCTCAGCTGCACCACTGAGACCAACATGGGGCCCACAACCATAAAGATATCTAGAGATACCTAGAGCATATCTCTGTGAGGCATGTGGTCCTCTCCCAGTGATATGAACATGCCCATCAACTCTCACTGGGGCCTCCAGGGATTGGGCAGCGGAGGGCAAGATGCTGCTGAAAGGCTGGGAATTTCCAGATGCTGCTGAAAGACTGGGAATTTTGGCATCCAAAATAATTCAAAGGCCAGACTTCCAGCTCTGAAACCCCTCTGGGCATCCCAGCCTTGGCTGATTTCACCCCATCTCCTACTGTCTTCTAATGGGCACAACAGGCTGGAATGTGGGAAGGTGGTGGTCAGCACCCCGCTTCCCCAAAGTGGGAATTACCTGTCTGCTCAGGTAGCAGCTTTCTCCTTCCCCCTTCACCCCAGTCTCTCACAGCTCTCCGGGATTCAGACTGTGCAGTGCTTCTGAGTGCAGTAATTAGAGCACAGTGAAATACTGATTAAATGAGTATGTACAGTTGGATAACGTAAAAATAAGCACAAATACACACTTAGAAAAATAATCTGGAAAAAAAAATAACAAACTCCACCCCCTCCCTCCCCCCACAAACAACAATATACCAGGGGATAACCCCTTAGCCTTAGTTCCTGGACTTATCACAACACACGAGGAAAACAAAACCAGACAATGTTATAAAACCTCACGGTACTTCTAGGGAAATCTACACTTAGTATCTAGCTCTCTACTCAGCTGGCAGAATCGGTGTTTTCCTTTCAAACACACAAAAATAGGCTTTGCTCTTCTTGGATTTGGATTATGCGGGTTTTCTTTTCTTTTTCTTTTCTCCATTTTTTATGGGTTTTGTTGTTTTCTTTTTTTTCTCTCCTATTCCTCTCTGTAAAGCCTCACACATTATTTTTTTTTCCCCCATTTGAATCACTTGCAGCAAAAAAACCTTTTGTTGGCTATGGGGCTTTCTTTTCTCTCTCTCTTTTTTTTTTTTTTCCCTTTTTTTTTCTTTTTTTTCTTAGACACAGGTAAAACCTAAAACAAACCGACAGTTACAACCAAGTGAAACTGAAACTAGAAGGGAGGTAGCTGGAACCCGATTCCAAGAATCCTCTGGTGCCATCCTCCTTTCTCAGCCTGGGGGTGACAGCGGAAGATGCAAGAAAAGCAGGAGGACACCAGCTCAGCCTTTCTGCGAGATGGTGGGGAGGGAGAGGGGTAGCAGCTGATTGGAGTTTCCCACCCCACCGTGCACCATTCACCGCTTTCTGCTCCAGCCTTCCCTCCTGCTGGCCATGGACATCCCCCACAGCCTGCTGGCCCCACATAAGGTGCAGCCCTGGCTCACTGTCTGTGACAGAGAAAATCTTGGCACTAATGTGAACTGGATTTTATGAGCAGCTAAATTTCACCAGCATCAGCAGCCTCTTCTCTTCCCCCAAGTTTCTGGTTTGATGTTGTCCTGTGCCGCTGGCTCAGCGGGTGGAGTGGGGGTTGATGTTCCTCTCACCTTCCACCCGCTGGCCACCACAGTCACGGAAGGTTTTTCTAGGGCTCCACTGGGCATTTGAGGCCCATAAGTGGTAGATGATGTGAGGATCCAGCTGGCCTTGCCCAGGGTTGGAAGCACAGGGGACAAGACCTGAGCATGTGTCCATTCCCCACAGCTCCCCTCTTGGCATCTCTCTGGGTGCTTGGTACAGCACCTGAAAATGCAGAGGGGATTTGCCCCATTGGAAAACCAAAAACAACAAACCATTGGATTTAACATGACTCAGAGCAGAACTTTTTTCCACTCCTGATCCTATCAGACCTACTGGAGGAGATGGACAGTGCCAACATAGTAGTTAAAATCAAAACCAAATAGCAGCATGGAAAGCCTGCCGGTGGAACAGGGAGCTGGGGCACACCAGGACTGCAGGAGGGAAGCTGAGGAGTGAGGCTGTGCTGGTGAGAAGCCACTCTGCCTTGAGCTGAGGTCTCCAGCTCAGCAATCAGGGGCTGGCCCTGGCTGGCCAGGGGGGTTCAGCTGGCTTGAGCTCCTGTGAGCCCACAGCAGCAAGTGGCAATAATGCCTGTACAGACCTGTTTCTCCTGGGCACTGTCCAAGTGGGGAAAGCAGATGGGAAATCTCCTCCATCCTGGGCTCTGCACTGGGAAGGGCATTTTCAGGATGCACTCAGGAGCTGAACTGAGGCTCCCTGCTGGGATGAAACCCAGGTGGGATGGAGAGGGGAAATCGTGCCAGGATGCCTCATTCAGGATGTGCAAGTGTTGTCAGTCTGAAAGGCTTTTGAGGTTGTGAGCTCTTCTGATAGTCTGGGTGGCACATGAACAAACTGCCAACAAAACAGGGAAGGGCAAAGGGACCAGAAGGAAGCAGCAACCTTTGCACAGTTATTTACTTCCCGTATTAGTTAGAAGGCAAAGGGCAAAAGTGGAAGCTTATGCCACTGCTCTCTAAACTGGGGGATGTTCAGTCTAACTCCATGGCAGGAGCCCCGATCCCACTGCACCTCCCTTTCCAGGACACTCCTGCACAGAGGGAGCAGAAACGTCCACACAGCTCCCACGGCCAGGCCTTCTCTGGGAATAGCTGGAGCTTCACAACAGAGAGCTCCTCACCTTCATAATGACAATCCCCTCTCCAGGCCTTTACTTCAGTTATTGAAATTCTACTCTGGTTTATTCCAATAGAAACAACCCCAACAATGAGTAGCTAGAACCTGGCTCCCTGCACCTACTATACTATTTTTCCATTTCTAGTTCTCCAAATCATTTTTACATCTATCTCCATGACATCTGCACCTAAATGACCCCTGCCCTTACCCATCTACCTTGCTCCAGTGCCTAAAGCAGGAGTTAAAAAAAAATCTTTTTTACTTTACCCAGTAGATCGTGCAAGTCACAACAGTTCCAAGGAGCAAACAAACTTAACACTGGGAGGGATGCTCTTTTGGATGTGTGCTCTTCTTAGCAGGAGCTTGGAGCACATGCCCAAGCCACACTGGAAAGATCTCTGGGATTTCCCTGGGATGGGCTGCAGCAGCAGCAGCACTGGATGCCCTGGGTATCTCAATGTAATGAGCCCTGTAAGGAGGGGGATCACTGAGGGTCTGGCACACGCTCCCCTCTGGGCTGAAGCAGGAGGATGACAGGGAAGTGTGAGATCTGCTGCAGCTAATGCCCTTCTTTCTGGAAGATTACAAACAGCTAGGCTCCTGGTCTATGCCAAGTGTCCGACCCACTGATCTGGCAGCTAAATACTGACAAATATGGCCGAAATTCTAATACTGTCTCCTATGGGCCTTTCCTCAGAGCAGATGTCTCCTCCCCCTCTTTCCCTCTCCCAAGAAAACAGGAGCATGAAGCAGCTGTCAGAATCAGATCACCATAAGAGTGGGATGGAGGAGGCCTGGAGAACCACTTGGCAGGGTGGAGACCAGAAAGCAGATTCCTTTGGCTGGCTGGTGTCCTGTTTTCTTGCCCCAGTGCTGAGGAAGAGACCAGAGGGTTTGAAAGGCAGGTTGTAGGTAAGCTTTAAGGCAGACTGTTTGGTTGCATGGGGTTGTTTTTCACCCTGTCCTGACACAGTAAGGAAACTATTTGTATGGGACATAGCAGCAGGAGTAGCAGCAGCAGACATGCTCAAATGACAAGTGTGGGTGTGAGCTCCCCTCTCTGTGCTCGTCAGAAGCAATCACCCATGTTCCTCAATGCCAGTCCTAAGACTCCCCACTCCCTCACTCCACCACGGGACCACCTGCCCAACTCCACACAGAAACGCCCAGAAGCCCTGTAGGCTACAAGGGGGCTTTTTGTTGGCTCTTTGAGGGCAGGGGGAGAAGGAGGAGCTGTACAGAAAAGCCACTGCAGTCTGCTGAGCTGCCTGGATGGAAGTAGCATTCCTGTGAGGAGCAGATGCATCCCTCATCTCGAGCTGGCTGGGTACCTGTCAAGTCACTTGCCAAGAGGCCCAGCCCTGTGGAGATCCCACCCCGACCATAGTGCCCCGAGCATGCGATACCTTGGCATTCAGCATCAGAAAAGGCTCAGCTTGGAGTCCTCCAAGAGCTCAGCCTCTTCCACGAACGGTCTGAGTTGTGAGTGCTGGGGAGGGGAAAGTGTTTTTGTGTTGATCATAATCTCTCACTCTTTCTCTCTCTCTTTCTCTACTTATTTCTATAAATATGTGTACATAAATAGTTTGTTTCTTGCCTTGAATCTAGATATGAACTGTTCAAATTAGGTGGGCATAACATGCTGTTTTGATACATGAAAGTCATCTTGACTTGACTCTTTTTTTTTTTTTTTTCTCATGATCACCATTTATGATATAATTAATACATAAACCCCTACTTTGAGTTCTCCTTGGGCAAAAATTAAAGGCAGACTGGTTGAATTCTAAGGGTCCCTGGTGCAGAAATGCCATCCAGTTGAGCAGCTAAATGTTAAAAACGATACCAAAAGGGATGTGGTGTCTCTCCTAGCCTGCCTTGAGCAGTGTGGTCCTCCTTTCCACGTCACTTGGCTTTACCCAAGACTGAAGCCACGGAGATCTTTCTGGTTGTGCTCTTGGGCGTTGGGGTCCCGGCAAGCACACTCTCCTTGTAGGTCACAGGACATAGGAAACGGTGTCACCTGGGAAAGAAGCCAAAAACACAAAGGCATGAAGGAAGGAACACACCTACAGCAGCCTGGAGAACAAAAAAGGTCTCTGGGGTGAAATCCTCAGAGATCAGCTGCAATCTTCACTCTGTTATTTTTTACAGTGATTTATGTTAATGCTGAGCTGGTGCTGCTCAGAGGTTCCTAAGGGTCTGTGGTTTGGGTGCTGCTGCTTTATTTAAGTCCATTTGTGCACTTGACTGTGAATGTTCTTGGGTTCAGTTCCTCAGGAGCAGAACCAAACACTGTCTCACAGATCAGTGAAGCTGAAGTCCAGCAGAGACTTCCTGGAACACCTCTTGTGTTTGAGGTCAGGAGACCCAGCTAAAAGACACTGAGGCTCAGCAGAGGAATGCAGGGGGAGACTGCTGCATTCTCCATCTGTCATCTCTCTGTGACCCCGCTGGAGAAGTGTGGGAAGGAGCTGAAACAACAGCCTGTGAAGCCTGCCCACTGAAAGCTGACTTGGGCCTCTTGCATCATACTATTTACCTGCAGAAAAGGTAATAGGACAAGTGTCTCACTTGCCCTGAAGTGAATTCCCAAGAATTTCTCCCATCTGCACAGACTGAACAAATGACCTCATTCCCCTCCTTTACACTCCTTCCAAGGCAGTGCCACAACCTGTTCCAATGTTCCCAGCAAGGGCTGCACACACTGTGTCTGCTCCCCCTGGCTCTGCTGCCACACGCTCACTCTCCCTTTCACAAACACTTTTCTCCAGGCTACGAAGCCTGAGTCTGCCTGTTCCCTATGCATCACCCACAGCCCATCTAGGAATGCAGGCCCAGCATTGTGCTGTCATCTCCATCTAGACCTTCCACACGAGTCCCTGCCTGTCCCTCTCCAGGATGCCTTTCTCCTGACGCACACGATTTGGGAAGGAGGGGTGTGGAGCTTTATTTCACAACTGGGTAGCCTAAGGCAGGGACATGCTGACAGAGACACTAAATAGCCAACGTTCATCACCAAATCAGGGCTTAGAGAGCCTCCCCCCTTTGCATTTGATTCCATTCACAGAAGACCTGACCCTCCAGGTGGAATAGGGTGATGTCTTTTCTTCGAGCTATGGCCTCGGTTACTTATGAACTAAATAACCAGTGAATAATCTGAATTTACAATTGCACAAAGATGGGGATTGCAAAGAGAAGAAAGAGTCCAAACAGTTAGAAGCTAATGAATCCAAATAACTGGCAACTGAATAAGTTTATAAACTGCAGAAAACAATAGGAACTTAAGGGTCACTTGATCCAACAGAAGCCAGCCTGAGCAGGACTGTCTCATATCACAGTGTTATGAATATTCTTAGATAGGAAAACAGAGAAATCTGTAAACAATGGGGCTTGGGGAGGAGGCTGAGGAGGGATTGTTTTATGACTGAGTTAAAATACTGGAAAGGAAAAAGATACATGCAAAATAAAAATTGAGTTTTTCTGTTCAGTGTAGAAGGAAACATTTTGGTTTAGATTATCTGCTACATTTCAGGTTTGACCTTTCCTTTCAAGACAAACAAATAAAAAAGGCTACTTCACAGCAAAAGTTATGTCTTGAAATAAAAACTTGTTTCACTTAGAAAATGCTCAAACAAAACATTTAAGTATGCCTGGAGTTTTCCCCTATTTTCATTTTTTTTAATCCTGAATCATTCAGTTCAATCTCGATTTGGCAATGACTTTGACTTAAAAAATCCTCCCCGATGTACAATGAAGCTACTGGTTGGAGGCGAGACCTGGGAACCTGATTCTTTCATTTGTCTTGATCAAGTTTTTCCTCTCCCTGGCCTGGGTTCCCTGTGTTTGCCTGTAACAACCTGAAAAAGGAGATTAAGTAGCCCCTTCATTCAGAGGAGAGACAGGGAAGATGGATCCACACTTTGCATTGAACACAGGTCAGCTACACACCCAATTGGGGCATTTCAGTAAAGTGTCTGGAATTAGTGGTGACAGCCTACTGCACTTAGTCTCTGCTGCTGTCCAGGCTTAAGCAGGATGTGCTGCAGGCACAGAGATCCCAAACATGCTCCCATTTCACCTGCAGGAACATTGGAGCCAGGAGAGAAAGGTCTGCATGGCTCTGTCTCCAAACCACCAGCTCACATTCCCCTCACCTACTTTCTGCTGAAACAGCAGCCTTAGACACCCAAACTGGCATGAGTTTGATGTTGCCTCAAGTGCTCTACCTCCTTCAGTCTCTCTCCTCCCATTTCTCCTCGTGAATCCCTTGTTTTCCTCTTTGCTTTCTCACAAGCTGTGCTCAGCCCTGGAGCGACCTGAAAAGGTGCACGTACGAGACAGGATTGCTGCTGCACTACAGCCAGTTCCTGGGGAGATGGAGCAACCAGAGAAGAAATGTCTGGCTGTTTATTGTCTCCCAACAGTGGTCATGGATAGAAGAGCAGAAGCTTTCTCTGAGGCAGAGCTGTGGCCCCCAGAGCAGACAGCTTTGTGGCTCAGCAGCAGTTCCCAGCAGTGGGTAGCCTGATGGAGAAGGGTTTCTTCCTGATCAGATCAGTCTTATTCACTTTATGTCCCTTATGGAGGCTTTTTATGCAATTTGATTTTTACTGTGCTATTGTCCAGATGAATTGTTTTGTCTTATGGCAGTGAGCTCCAGAGATCAGTTTCCTATTATGTGAAAAGGCAGAGATTTCTATGGTAATAAGCACAGACACAGTCATATTAGACATGACAAAATTCTCCAAAAACTTAGCAGTAATACCAGGTTTTCCACTTTAAACAACTTTTATAACAAATACACATTTGAGTTCCCCAAGGACCTGATTTCCATAGGTATTTAGGGAACTTAACCCACACACAGAATCTGCTGGGACTGTCTGAAGTACCCAGCTCAAGGAAATTGTAAAAGCCCTTAGAAGAAGGGCTGTCTGTTGCCTTGGGCTCACACAGTGACAGCCTCTGGAGTACACGGCCATGAAATAGAGCTGCTGGATGTGCTAGAAATAATAAATGCTGAGCCTTTCACTGAATGATAGCCCATTTAGGTGTGGAACCCAGATATACATACTCCAAGATTAACTGCCTCTTTTCTTTTTAAATAGGTCTCTGAAAGCCCAACTCATTACCAGAATACACGACCTGCATAGGAATTTCCAGATAGACCCAGGGTAGAGCCAGGAGTAAGGAGTCAGATCCTCTTCCTTCAAAACACCAAGCCCTGCATTTCACCTGTGTTCATCTCCCCATGTAGAAAACCCAGAAAAAGTCTAGGAGGGTGAGAAGAAAAAGCTAAAAAGAAAAAGTTAAAAATTAAACTTGGAGCCTGTTTTTGACATTTGATAAAGTAATGCAAGATACTGTATCCTCAGACCAGCTAAAGGAGATTGAAAAAGACATAAGTGAAGAGCACAGCTCCGCACACCTACGCACAAAGCTCTTGGAGATGATCCAGAACAGTAATGGCACTGGATCAACAGCGCTCAGGGGAATGTGAGTCACACCAGAACCACACTGGACCACAGACTATCCATCATCAAGAGAAAAGAGATACAACCTCCATCATTCCTGTCAGCTGGAGTGTGCAGGACATGACACATCCTGCTCTGAACGTAGAGGAGCAAGGGCAGCAGGTGTGGGCTCACAGCTTGGGCGGGAGGCTGGCACAGACACCCAGGTGTAACTCACGGGGGATCCAAAACACCTCGACCGACTCACCACCATTGCTGCACAGTGCATGACCTCAGACTTCCTTCTCCACCAAGGCATGGGAGAGTGATGAGACTCTGGATAAAGTCAAACTGCCTCTTAGAAACAGGGCTAGATTTGTTCCCAGCTGTGGGAACAAAGGCAACAATGCGACAGAGCAATGCAGAGCTGGGATGCAGGTCATGGAACGAGTGAGAGGTCATAACTCCTCACTACATGCACCTATCTGAAGAGGCTGGTGACATCCCAAGGCTGATCCCTGCTGAGAAAGGCCAGTCTGTAGGCCATTGGTGGGAATGTTGACAGGAGAAATCCCAGACTGGTAGAGGGAGGGATGGAAAACAGCTCTGCAAAGGCTGTGAGCTTGTCCCTCACCGAGTCTGGTATCAGGCTGACCTGGCTGTGCCTTCTGCCCGTGCCTGGGGTTGGTTCAGCAGCACCAGGGCAGGCAGGATCGGGCCCAGGGAGGGGGGAACAGGGGAGGAGGGCTGCAAAGTGTTGGGAAACAGGCTGTTGTTAGATTTCAGCCCTGAAGTGTTTGCGAAATCTCCCAGACAGGCCTCACTGGGGCTGAGGAGGCCCTGCTGCAGGCAGAGCCGGGGCGGGCAGCGTGGCCTGGGAGATAAGTGTGGCAGCCTGTGCTGAGTGTCACAGCCCTGTGCCTCCCCAGAGCCGCCCAGCTCAAACACCAGGGACTATTCTGTTCCCTGACAAGGCCCTTGTGGGATAAAAACGCATCTTGGAAGGGTCTTCCCAGTGGTTTTCAGCATTGAGGTCACCAGTTTAAGATAACGGAGCAAGAGCGACCCCCCTTTAGCTCTGAGTGCTGGTATGTGGGTTCACACCTAGGGCACTGCTCCAGAGGGCCTGGGAAGACAAAGCTGGCAGGAAACCTCCTTTCCATGCAGCACATGCAGTTCTAAAAGCCTGAGTTTTTGTTAACTACCCCTCCATAAACTGAACATTCCCCCAGTGAAACCAGAAAGTGCGGCGTATCGAGTCGTAGCTCAGCTGAACACAACAGATGCTCTGCTCTCTCCATCGTGTGCAAACTGGGAGCTGCCTCACCAGAACCAGTGGGAGCAGGATGGCCCAAAGCCAGCAGGGATTCCCGGGAAAGCCCAGCCCGCATGGATCCCGCATCCCCGCCTGCCCGCGGAGCAGAGCGAGGGAGCCCGCTTGCCAAACCACACGGAGCTCAGTTGCTCAGCAATCAGCTGTGCTTCCTACTCTCATGCTACTGATTGTGCAAACATGAATGCAATTAGTCTAAATAATCACCAAAGATTTAATAGGAGCCAGACCACCCAGAGGCCAAATAGCTGGCGGTGGAGCAGGGAAGGTTTGTTCGCTGTTTTTTGTAACACTTGCTAATGAAGTGAGGTCGGATAGCAAAGCAAACACCCTCCACCAGCACATCCCCTGGGAATGCCGTATGTTGTGGGAAGTCCCATGTCCCTTGAAGCCAAGAACAGTTCTCTCAGGATAGGCAACATGTGCTGCTACCATCACTGCTTTTAATTTATTGACGCCTGGAACGCCTCCCTGAAGGATTATGAAACCAAGCTCTGAGCCCCAAAATAAGCTCCCATCCCAACCAACCCTGACTGGAAACGCTCCTCTCACACGGCAAACAGCTACAGCCACTGAGCCTGTGACCGAGGGCTGGTGGGGAAGTGAGTTCACCCACACGCTGGGGAGAACCCGCGTGCTTGGAGTGCTCAGCCGCTTCCAGAGGCATGAAGCAACACTCAGCATTGTACCCTGCCTTCCTCCCTGCTCACCCACCATTCATTCTATCTCCCTGGCTAATTATAGAGCTGACAAACACACCCAGCTGGGGACAGGCGAGTAGTTAGGAGCAGCACCGTGGCAGGAGCATCAGTACTTCTGGATAAAGAGGATTTCCTCAGCTGGGGTGGTCACTTAAGCTTCTAATGCCTCAAAACTATGTTGTGGCAATGAAGAAAGATCTGAGATTGCCTAAGAAGGTCTGTGTTGCAGTCAGAGAGTTGGGAGAAGGTGCTTATTTCTCCCAAATACCAAGAAGTGGTTATTTCTGTTGGCTTAGGGGTAGGACTGCAGAGTCATCCCTCCCCTTCCTGAGGAGACAGGGACAGCTTTTGGAAATCCCTGCTGGAGCCAGCAGCAGCCCCTCAGTTCAAAGCTCCTTTCTTTAGGCCTTGAATTCTCGGCCATAAAGTCTCTGAAGAGGTTTTGATAACTGGCCTATCTTTTAGATAAGCAAAGCTTTGGATAAATCCCACACAGCCCTCTATCTACCACAAGCCCTCATTTGTTTTCCGCCAAGGCACTTGCTGGTTTTCCTCTCCAAGGTGTTGGACAGAAATGTCAAGAGGCTGAAGGGACAGGACAATTTTTCTCTTTTTTTACCAAGTGCTATGGGGCGAAGCAGTTGAAGGAAAACCTGAGTGATAATTGAGTGAGGCAGGTTTTTCTCACGGGAGCTGTAGGTTTATCCCTTATGCAACAAAAAGGAAAGGCAGAGAGGAAAGACAGATGAAAGTTCACCCTTACAACTGGCTGAAGTTGAGGGAAATTTAAAACAGCAACTTCAGTGTATTTAAATCTACAGGGATCAGACTGCAGGACCTTCAAACAGGTAAATCTGCAATCCCAGTCTGGAACAAAGTACGTAAGCAGAGCCTAAAGAAAGAATTTCTGATTTCTGTGAGGCCTTTCTAGACAGTCTTGTCTAGGGAAAACTTATAAAAGGGCAGGGGAAGAAAAGAAGTGGAGGAGACAGTTACTGGAGAGAAGATTTCCTGAAATGAATCAGAGGAAACAGCCAGAGCCTCTCTCAGCAATGCTGCACACCCCACAAGCTCCTCACCCGTGGCCAAGAGCCCAGAGACAGCCAGTTATGCCCAGGTTATTTATTTCCCTCACTCTGGCAGTGTCACGTATGCAATGTTTTAGAAAATAGCATCTTCTTTAATCTGCAGCAGGATACAAAGCAAGAAGCAGCTTCCTAGAGCAGCCAGGCAGAAGGGAGCTGGCAACCTGTGCTGGGTCAGGAGGGGAGGAAGATTAAAAGGAGATGGGATTTTGCTTTGTCCTTCACGGAAGACTTTATCCCCTCCAGATACACAACAGAAGCTTTCTCTCCCTTGGAGGTTGGCTGGCAATGGCCTTCCTGTCTCTCAAAGCTGCTCCTGGGTCATGAACAGGGCAAGCTGTGAGCAGCACGGCCCCATCCCCTGCCCCAGCAGCAGATCTGCCATCAGCCCCCTGCTCCCCACACAGCTTGCCCACGTCCCCGCTTCCTTGGGTGGCACTTGTCCCTGTGCCAGCCCTGGCTTCTCGCCCGCTGCAGGGCGACGCTCATCAATTAGCGCACAACAAATAATTAAGCTGATGAATGTCTCTTTTTTCCTGCTTTCTGACTGCACTTGCCTCAAATTTATGCCCAGATTATGACTGAATTTATTCGTTGCCACTTGCAGCATTCAAAAGAGGCCTTTAATGATTTCTTTTAAGCTCTCCAGCCTGATTGTGAACAGTGCAGGGCAAATACTCATTATTTCCTATCTAAGCAGCAGTGCTGATTAGTTGGTGCTTGGTCAGATAAGTCACACTGCTCCATTCCCCGCTCGCTGACGGAATCCACAAGGTCATTCCCTGCTAATGCTCAAATGCAGAGGGAAAACATGGGATAAGCATGGAAGTCCCTTGTGCATTTTCAGGGCAACAAAACAGGGGCGTGCAAAGTCTCACATTAAGTACGAGGGCTCGGATTTAAAGCAAACTTGGCTTGAAGCACTTTGCTTTCAGGCAGCCTGTTCACAGCACTGTGTGCAGCCCAAAGTGTGTTTGGGAGGGTAGTGGGACTGCAGTGAAACTTAAGTCTTGACAGTTTGTGGACACTAAAGATCTGAAGCCAGCTCTTACTCGACTGTTAACTCCTGAATCTTCACATGGTGCAATGTTAATCTTCAGCCCTTTCCCAAAATAATGTGTGGAGTTGCTATGTTCTCTTAAATGTGAACCATGTGTCACCTCAGCAATGGCTGCTGTGGGGAAAAGATGATAAATCTAAAGCTTTTAAAATGTCCTGTGACATTTTGGGAGAAAAACAGGTGTTGCATAAATGTTGGACATTTATGGGCAAACTTGCAGGGGCTTTAAAAGACTGACACATCTGCCACATAGTATGTAACCCTGAAAGAAAAGGAGCAAAGCAGTCTCTTTCATGTGTCTAACTCTCTCTACAACCGTATGAAAATACATCCTCATCTGGTATTGGAATTAACAGAGCTGGACTCGCCCCTCCCTATGTCTCCTCCAGGTTTTTGGCTTTTACACCCAATGTGTATTTTAAAACTGTGCCTTTTTAAGTAGGTGGCAAACTGTGCTGGAAGGATTTGGTATGCGGAGTATTTTTATTCAGCTCCTTTTTCTCTCACCTTTCATTGTTTTTCCCTTTGGAATATCTCCTGTAATGCTCCACTCATAAACCTCTTCAAAGGGAGGGCTGTATTTGAACAGCCTGGCCTCAAATCTGGTCGCAGTCAAAGGCCTCAGATGGGAAAATAACTGGGAGAGCCAAGCCCCACGGCCCCACGGCTGCTGCCACAGGTGTCGGCAGCCGCTTTGCAGGAGCGAGTTTCTCCTGCTGCCTCCTTGACTCTGACCCCACAGCCCTCCTGGATGGGTTATTATTCCCCCTTTTACCCTATAAATGTAATAAACTGGGACTTAGCATCTCGCTTTTAGTGTGGAAGATCCAAGGAGAAGGTGGTTTTCCTCACTTCTCCCAGGCGTCTCATTCAGCTCCGGGAAT
Organism: Lonchura striata; assembly: GCF_050655825.1. Lineage (NCBI taxonomy): Eukaryota > Metazoa > Chordata > Aves > Passeriformes > Estrildidae > Lonchura > Lonchura striata. Next base: position 4,306,252 of record NC_140719.1, on the reverse strand, counting down.
GTTGCTGGTGTTTTGGGAGAGGAGACTTTGGAAGCTGAATTCATGCCAGATATGTGATGGGCTCCATGGCTCAGCCCTCCACCTGTGTGATCTCCATGATGGGGGTTTCTAAACTGCCAGCTGGGGCAAGTCTAATTCCCCAGTCACAATGATCCAGCTCCCAGGGAAGTCTGTGAAAGCAGACTTATCTCCAAAAAGCTACAAAACCTCCCCTTCCATGGAGAAAATCCATCAGATGTGTGACCAGCTGCCCATCTCTGACCATTTGCCCTTTGCATCAAGCAGTTTTAGCACAGAAAACAGCAACCCACTGGGCTACAAAGTGCTTCCCCTCCTTGGGAGGTCACTTGGTTTCTGGGTGGCAGGGAAGCAGCAGATATTTTGAGCATGAGTCGCCTGGCTGGTAAGCGTTCACAACTCTGTGCAGATCCCACTTGGTCTCAACTCCCTGCCCAGCAATAAATTCTGCTCCCAAACGTTGATCCTACCCCTCCCCACCCCCCTCAATTCAGCTCTCACATCCCTCGTGTTTCAGTTGTGCCCTTAGCTCCTGTCTTGATGGGGCTGGTTTGGGTCGGTCCCCTCCCAGGCACCTCGCTTTTGTTCTTCTGACACTGTTTGGGATTTTTCATCGCCTGCTCTCCAGCCTGCAGGCAGTGAGATAAAGTTTCCCAGGCAGGCTGTTTTGGGAGGAGAAGACCTACACCATGCTGAGCTACCGGGCACTTCCAGCTCTGCCCTCCCGGCTGGTGGGAGGTCAGCAAGCAAGCTGTGCTGCTGTTGGGCTGCTCCTCCCAAGGAGGTGGAAAATCAGCCAGAGACAGGAATCTCTTCTTGGAGACAACTGATGAGCCACTGTCTGTCATCCTGCTCATCTCTTCAGTGGTTGTTTCACCAGGGAGCCCCTTCTGGGGTCTCCATGACCTACTTCACCGGTGGGAAAAAGAGGAGCACCCCTGCCTAGGCTTCCCTGCATGTGGCTCCCAGGACTTTTTTTCAAATAAAACACCACAATAGAAGGGAATGTTTGTCCAAAAAGAGCACAGCTAGGGAAACAACCTCTTGCCCTGCATTTTCTCCAGAGGAGAAATTAACTCCTTCCACTTACCAGGGCATGTCCATCTCCCCCATTGCTCCCAAATGGACCAGAGACAGCCCACAATCCTGAACCAAGGAAAATAAGTGACCAGACAAAGCTGGCTTCTCTGCAGAGAGGATCTCCTTCCTCAGCTGGGTAACGTGGATGGTGTCATATGTTGAGCCCAAGCTCCCTCAGGTTTTGTTATTTATTAATATGTATCAGATACTTAATGCAGCTGGATTTTTCATTCTGTTCTACACACAAATCTGGAAGATAAGGTAAAATATTCACCTGCCAGAGGATAAAATTTGCCTTATTTCTGGGGAGGAACCTAGTTCCAAATCCCTGCTGGTTAGAAGCCTATAAAATGTTGTACTGCTCCAAGCCACAAGCCCTATCACCCCAGTCACTGTCTCTAACAGTGCTCAGAAATGTGTGTTAAAGAAGCAGAAAAAGGAGGGATATGTGTGGAGGGAATCTTTCCCAGGCTCAAACAGCCAAGGATTCAAATATTCCTCAGCCAGAAACTGCATCCAGATCACAGTGTCTAAAAGCCACTGATGGAGCAAAGCTCCACAAATAGGCCTGTTCTTTTTTTGACTTCAAATATATTTTTGTTCTTAATAATACTCTGTGGCAATGCATTCTATTACTCAAACACACACTGTGCCAATAAGGATGTTCTTTTGTCTGTTTGGATCCTGCTTCCAGGAAATTACCACTTCACCCCCTCACTGTTGAGTGATAAAAACCAGTGGATTTTACTTTCCTAAGCATCATCCTTACCTTAAATAATGATTTTATAGATCTGTGTCACTAGCTTGTCTCTTTTTGCAAGGCTCTGCTCTACGTGGTCTCTATGCAAAAAATATTTGACATCTCCACCCAGCCCTGCTACCCTGCTCCACATTCTTCTCTGTCCACTCTAGGATGGGACAGTCAGCAGCAAGCCAGGCACATGTGGATACACATGGATCAAAGAACAGATCCACAACGATGCTTTCCTTGTGCTCTCTCCTATTTTCCTAGTGACTTCTAACCTTTCATTTACCCTTGGAGGATGAATGATAAATGAACCAGCAAGAACTCAGTGCCTATGGTGAGTTGATGCCTGGGCTGAAGGTCCTTCTGAGGACCTTTCTTCCTTTCTGGAGCAAAAATAATTTATTTCCAGGCACAAAGCAGCATTCAATAAGGAATTCCCATGAGAAGAGGAAGGGGCATCCCTACCTTTTTGGTCTTGACTGTTGAGGCACAGCAGTCCCCACCATCATAGTTGCAGAAGGCTCTGTTGTTGATGGAGTCACAGTAGTTGTCCCCCATGAAAGGCTGAAAAAGGAAAAAACCAGGAAAAGGCTGAGAGTGGGCACATGGATAAAATGAGCCCCTTCCTTTCTCACCACAGCGTGAGAAAGTCGTGGCTGGAGAAGAGAAGGTTGTGTAGGACTTCACAGCACCTTCCAGAGTCTGTAGGGGCTGCAGGGGGACTGTTCATCAGGAACTCTGGTGACAGGACAAGGGGAAATGGCACATTGAAAGAATGGAAATTTAGGTTAGATATCCAGAAGAAATCCCTCCATATGATGGGTGGGACCCTGGCACACAGAAGCTGTGAATGCCCCTGGATCCCTGGCAGTGCCCAAGGCCAGGTTGGACACTGGGGCTTGGAGCACCCTGGGACAGTGGAAAGTGTCCCTGCCATGGCAGGGGATTGGAAGTGGATGATCTTAAGGTCCATTCTAACCCAAACCATCCTATGATTCTATAATCTTGAAACCTGTAACAATATTTCAGAAGAAAACCACAAAAAATTAAAGGAACCATATAGTTTGTAACATACCAGCTGCCCTGAAAAGCAAGAGATAATTATTCCCCTTTCCCTTCAAAACAGACAGAAAAAAAAGGACAGTAGATGGAAGGGAAATGAGCCCTTGTTGCCTCTTCACATCCCACATAAGAGGATGCTTCAGGAATATTAATTTGACTAGGCCCAGAGACAGCATCCAGGCATCTAAAATTGTGGCACCTTTGATAATTTTAAGCTAACCTTCCTAAACTGTGTGGGATAAGAAGAAGGTTATGTATTGCAGCAAAATGGGCTTGCTTTTAATAGCTGAGCTTTTTGCCACAGTTCTGACTTCACAACACATGTCAGCAACGAGGGCATGAAACAAATCACCAAGAGGAATGGAAGAGGTCTGAGCTCAGCACAGGGACCATGTTCTCCTGTTTTCTGAACAGCAGTGACTGCATGGGACTTTGGCCATGGCATGTGATCTTCCTCCACTCCACAGCTCAGAGCTGGGATGATGGCAATTCTTCAGAGGGACATTGTGGAGAGCTGTTAAGTAAAATTCATAAATCACCTTGAAAAAGAAAATGTGGTCATTAGGCTGGGCAATGTGATCAACTAGTCCATGTGCTACACAGGGCCTGAATAATAACCACAATTCTGAAGGAAAGGCCTTCTGAAGTCTTTCATCGCATGTTGGAGCCCTCTTGGTTTGCAAGTACAGAAGTTTAGACTTCCCAACAGTAAAAAAGGTCCATACTGGGTGTGAAAATCCCAGGCAGCAATGAAAGCTCAGAAAAATGAATGATCAGCAGAGAGCACAGTCATATCTCTGTAATTCTCAATGCACAGGCTCATGAGGCCATTCCCATTTTATCTGCTCATTGAGAAAATCACTTATTTTGCACCGAGAAAAACACACCAGGGACTCTCCTGCAAGAAGACCTCATTGCAGAGCAGGCAGGGTGTCTTGGGGAGGTTTCCTGGGAGGATTTTTGCATCAATTGCAGACCCAGAGAGTCTCAGATGATGGATACCTGAAGAAGCAGCCATGAGAGCTCACCGTGCTCTCCCCAGAGCTCACCATGGCCACACTCATCAGAATTGAAATGAACTCAGTGGAGCGGGGCAAATGCACACTTTTACTGCTGATGTGCTGCAAATTTAAATATTTCTATCAGGTAGAGGAAACCCAGGCAATGATGGCAATACCTCAGACCACAGCAGGACTACCAGGAGGGGACAGACTCATTGAGTGTCACTTGTTTAATTACATGCAGATACTGCAAATATTGACAAGGAAATCAGAGTTACGGTGTGAGGCTCCTGTCCCTCTAAACTGTCTTAACTCCACGGATTTCCATAGATATTGATTTATTTATACAGGCAAAGACTTTGACTTGAAAGCCCCCTTCCAATTTAATTAATATTCCAAGAGTTAAAAGGGAATGATTTATAAATAGATGAAGAGATATTTTGAGGCAAACATAGTCATATTTAAAAATGTGAACTTTGCTCAACCTCACAGGAAATTCTGCAGGCTTCTCCATGTTTCTCTTGTGTTGCCTGGCTGTGCCTGCTTGATGAGAAATCTTGACTTTAAATTTCCATCCCTATGCCTGTACCCTACACCTATGAATGCTGGAAAATCCATAAAGAATCTGGTGGAAGAATTTTCTCTGGCACAGAGCAGACAAGCCAGTCCTTTGGAGGAGGAGAAGAATGGGACAAAAAGCATCTATTCTGATTTGGGACCTTGCTTGTAGGGTGAGCTCTCTGTTGCTCTTCATGCACGTTGTAGTGCTCTGATATTTTTGGAGGACTACACATGAAGTCCAGAGGGACTCGTTTGCTACTGAAACACCCAAGTTAGGTTCAGACAAGTACATGGCTGACTCATAAGCTTCTGTTCCTGCCACTAGGGAGCGACAAAAAATCACATTGCAGCAGCTGCAGGGGTTCCCACTACGATCACCAGGAGCCAAATAATGCCCCACTTACATCCTCCCGTTTGGGGAAGCCTCCCTAATGCTAAGGATGTTCCTACATTAGGGGTTGTATCAGCTTAATGGCCCAGCATTATTGACCTACTGGCTTATTAGTCTCTGTTTCCATAGTCATGGGAAGAAAAAACAAAAGGCTTGGTGAAGATGGCATTTCTTCTGAAATCTTAATGCCAAGCTCTGGCCCATCCGTGGATCCTAGAAGCATCACGCTCTGAAAATGATGCTGGAGGCCATTATCAATTGTCTGGGCAAAGCCTTCCCACATGATGGATTAGGATGCAGTGACACTGCTGAATGAATGCTGAAAAGAAGAAAGTTCCTGTTGATGCAGAGGGCTCTGGCAATTAGCAGAGATTGAAAGGAAGAAAATGCTGAGAAGAAGCAGGTCAGTAATAATGGCTTCTGGTAAATTATTACATCATTGCAAAGTTTGTCTCAGTAACAACTATCCTTAAACAGCAGGAGGATGGATATCCAGTGGTGCATCAGCACCTGAATGGCATTTTTTAATGGTGTCTGGATGTTATTTCAGCTCTCTTTGGAGAATGGGGGCACCCAGCCAGCCTGCATGAATGCGATGCGTGAGACAGCTTATGACATTCAGAGCACTGACAGCAGAATGCTTTTCATTTAGGGAACAGCTAGACAGAAACTATTACATTGTTGGAGAGTTATTACCCTCTTGGGCCCAACATTTGTACGGGAAGGAAACCTGTCTTTCACTTTAAGACAAATCACATCCCACAGCAGTGTGGTCTGGAGCTTTGTGTCATATTCAGGAATTCAGGCCCATGTTCTGACACTTTGGGCAAGTAACTTCAGAGTGCTTGGGTTACTAGGTGCTGAGAGCCTGGTCAGTGTGGCAGAAAGTCAAAGACACAGCTCTGCCACTGCCCATCGCCATCTCTGCCTCTCCCTGTGAGCCAGCTCATTCCCAAAATGGACATGGAGCTTCCCAACCTTCCAGAGGATTGACTCCTTCCTGTGACTCCTTCCTCAAGGGCTGGCATGATGGAAAACACATGAGTGCCATCACACACACAGAGGTGTTCCAGCCCTGTTTAACCACAGAAGCATCTTCAATCTTCTCAGACATTTAAAAAATTGCTGCTGGCAGAAAAAAACATCCTTCAAAATAATTACTTTTTCTCAAGTAACTTGCAAGACTTTAAAAGTCTATCACAGCTGAAATGTAACTGCATGTTTCTGATTATTCTTTTCTGGTTTAGACAGAGGTGGCCAGTGGAGGGAGGTGTGATTTGCTCCATATCCAGCTGTGCTGTCCACCCAGTGGTATCATCTCTGCATTTCCTAAACTTTCTCTGCCCACACCAATGCCCGAAGCTTGGCTGGCCTTGGAAAGAATTGTCCCTCAAATAAGTCAAGATCAAGGAAAAACAAGAGAAGGCTTTTACAACTTCCCAGAAACTCCCAGATTCTGGGAAATTCTTTTGGTCAACCAGTGTTTTTGAGCTGCTTGATCATTTAACTCCTGCGAGAGTCACCAACCATCATCTCTGGGAAAAACACCAATTTCCCTACTGAGTGTCAGGACCGATGCAGGCAATCAGTCTGTGTGATAGGGTGGTCAGGGCAAAATCCTGCTTTCCCCACTTGAAAACCAGAATTTACAGCCCACATGCCTGCAGTGATTGTTTCTGTAAGATTTAGGAGAGTCACCATGGACCACCTGAGCTAAAGCCAAACTCACCTCACAGCCTTTAACACAATGAATCAGGGAAGGGTGAGGGTACCACTTGAGTCCTGCTGTGCAGACAACACTCTGGAGGGAAGAAATAAAAAAAAAAAAAAGCAACAGGTTAAGACAAAGAAATCAGTGTACAGAAAGGCAGTGTGCTGGCTCCTATGGCTCTCCAGTACTTAACCAATGAAGTTCAGTTCCTAACACCTCTTGTGTTCTCAGGACCTGGCTGTCCTCCAGGTATTTACAAGAAGTGTTGGACTTGACACTTGCAATAACAGAGCATTTGAGATTAAAATAATATTTGAGGTTCTCCTAAAATGTCATGCCCAATATTTCACTCATGGTGGGGGAACGTGGCAGGGAAAGGCAAAGGCACAGGTCCACTTTTGCTCTTGGCTAGGGGGGAGGCATTCTAGGAATTAATTGAGGGATTTCTTTGGTGCTGCCAAGAATTGCTTTCTTTCACTGTCCATCATACCTTTGATTCTTGAAGGTGGAAGCAGCTAAAGATTGATTTTCAGACACATTTTAGCACCATCTTAAATGAAAGCACCTCCCACCACACACCAGACAGGACAGCACCCTTGGCTACATTTTATGAGCTGTATAATAATTTCTCTACCAACTCTGTCAAGAGAAAAACGTTGCACACTTACTTTTGGGCACAAATGTTGACCAGCCTCCTAGATAATGACACTTACAGGGGCACCTATATTTAAAGAGTGGATGAAAACTTTGGCTGGTCAGTGGAGATGGTGGCTCCACACCGTGGGTGTCCTGGAGATAGGACTACCATCCATCCAGCAAGACATTAGGCAGAATGTTCCTTTGGGGTTGTTGCCCATGGATGAAGCTCTACAGTGTCCAGATGAGCAAGATGAGCACACAGGCACTCACCTAAAGTGCGGGCCTGGGGTTGGATGGAGGCTGGGGAAGGAAGGGATTAACATTTGGGAAGACCCATCACACAAGCCATCCCTTCCCCTGTTCATCTCAGGGCTAATTTATTCCATCTGCAGGGGAACCCCAGCCTGTTTTTACAGTTTCTGTCATTTGAGGCTTACCTGGCGTGTGCTAGAAAAAAGGACTTTTATACTATCTGACTCGGGCTGTTTATCTTTCCGATGCTCTTGGATTTTCCACTATTAGTCAAGCCCAGCTTGCCCCACCTGCCTCACAACAGGGCCTGTCTGTGTGAGCAGAGAAGGGGCTGGGGAGGGGAGGATGTTGTTTATCCCTGGGAGGGAGGGAGGGATCGTGCAAGGTGCGGTGTCACGCATTCCCCGGTGCACTCCTGACAGACAGCTGGAGGTTTCCAGGCTGTTGCCTGCCACAAATGGTGAGGGTTTTTTCTCCCCCCACCCCCTTCTGTTTATTGCACTTCAGAGGGGAAAAAAAAAGGAAACTTTTCCAGGTTTGAAAATAAACAAGGCCAATCAACAGAGGGGGAGCGGGGAGAGTAAAGGAAGCAGTTCAAGAGCATTTGAACCCAAGAATTAGAACAAAGTGGAAAAACTCAGGAGTCTGTCTCCTGTACCCAAGGCCAGCAGACAATAAGTGGAAGAAGTGCACTTCCAAAGAGCACCTCACATTCCCCTGGTAAGAAGCATCAATATTTACAAAACCTCATGCTCTGTGTGAGTGTGTGAGCATGCAGAGTGAACAAAAGAAACCAAATAGCCCTGAACCAGGCTCTTCAGAAAGGAGCTTTCCACATGAGAGCAATCCCTCGCAGAGGAAGCCACTGACTGTTTTCCTGACCCTTCAAGAATTAAAACACCAGCACCTCCCTTAAAGGAATGGATGGGAGGTGAAGTCTCTGATGGTTCTCTGTGAGTGAGAACTCAAGGTCATCTTCAATCCCAAACACAGCCTTGGGCTGAGCCTCCTCCAGGGAATGGGAATGAGCCCATGCTCTCCACAGCATGGGAAAGTCAGGAGCCAGGTTAATCACTGGGTCAGTTGGAAATTCCCATTCCTCTGGAGTGGCACCTGCCAACAGCTTCCTACCAGTTAGTTTGTCCTCCCCTTGGATCATCCTTTGCTAGCAGAGACCACTAGAGCTGAATTCAATCGTGCTGACATTCCTGGGGCTGGAAGCAGAGGCAAGGGCTCTAGGCCATAGTCCTGACTCCTCTTTCTGGTTTTCCAAGCCCTCAGTTCCTACCCCCAGCCTGATTGTACCCTGCTGTGGTGTCTGCACTGGGAGAGAGGATGTGAGCAGAGGGAGAGCCTGGGTTAGAAAACCAAGAAATTGGGAATGATTTGGATTGTTGGGCATTGTTTCTGCCTCCTGCAATTCAAACAGGCATACAGGTGCCGCAGGGTGCTGCCTGGGGCACCTGACATAAACAAATGTAAAGAAAGCAAGCAAGGATGGGTAGAGGTGGTACATGAGGATGATCTGATGGAGCTGGCGTGCACAGACAGCTAGACTCAGAATGCCAACAAAGGATGGCATGGTGTATGGAAGCTCCACATCCCCCACATGCCAGGTGGTGCCTGGGCAATAAAGCCCATCTGGCCACGGCCCCTGGAGCCCTGTCCCTTGCCCGTGCTGCTCTGTGCCCCAGGCCCCCGAGGTGACATCTGCTGCCCTCCTGGCCCCAGCTCCCCTCGTGCACCAGCTCCTGCAGCACAGCTGTGCAGCCAGCTGTGCTGACTCGGGTCCTGTCCCCAGCCCAGAATGCCACCCTGCCACATCTGCGGTGGGAGGCTGGCATTCTGCTGTTCTCCCACAGTAGGTGACAAAGAGCCAAAAAGCAAATCAAGCTGTCATTTTCTCCTTGTGAAGGAAGACCCAGTGCCTCCAGTGCCAGTGTTTCTCTCCTGTGGTGGGACTAACACAATGATGTCAACCCTTTGTGGCTGCAGAGGGGATCAGGTTTCCCCCAGAGAGGCGGGTGGAGAGCTTTCCTCCACCTTAGATGGGTCAAGTGTCCCTCCAGGCTGGAGCCCAGGGACTGGCATCTCCTGCTCTCAGCTAACTCACTCACAGGACAATTAACTGTGGGCATTATGAGTGAGGGGATGAGCCACTGCTGCCAGGAAAGAGGACTTGGGGGCTGCCTCCTCCTGTAGCTACAGATGGAATGGGATCTCCTGCCTTCCCAGGAGTGGAGCTGCTGCATCACAGTAGGTCGCATCACTGTACATGACTCAGTTTCCCTGCTGCAAAATGAGCCCGAAACTCTCCAAAACCAAAAAAACAAAACAAAAAAACACCATAAACCACTCCCCTCTGAAAAATAATAAAAAAAATCATCCCAAAACAAACCAGCCAAACAAACAAACAAAAAACCAAAAAAGCCCCCACAAACAAACAAAAAACCTGAGAAGGGAAGTGCAAAGCTTAAGTGATTATGGGAATATTTAAGGAGCATTCCCATTAATGAGTTCTGGACATTTTTAATCCCAGGGCTTGCAGTCTGCATGGGAAGAGGGGCCATGGTCACGCTCAGCCCAGCAGAGCTGGGACATGCAGACCCTTTGAAGGCTCTCCCAGGCATGTACATGCCTGCACACTACTTAGCCTGTCCCTACTCAGCACTAAGGCAAGAACCCAAGTTCAGACAACCTAAGAAATGAGGTGTCTGCTCTGTTTCTCTGCAGTCAATGGGAAAGAGCTGTCAAGCTGTCTCTTGGAGATATTTCCCTTTTTTCTCCCCACTGCCTGCACAGTCAGTCTTGGCAGCTCTATCCATCGGTGTCTTCAGCAGCTCTGTGTGCCACACACAGTGAAGGGAAAATCGTGGGGACAGCACTGGCTGCTCTGAACACATCCCACAGCAGAACAGAGGCACAGAAGATTTCAGGTGGTTTTTTTTTTTTTTTTCCTTGCTGAAAGTACTGATTTGGAAGACACTGCCAGCTTAAACTGATTTCAGCAAACTGTTTCAGACCCAACAAAGCAAGTCAACCTAAACCAATTCAGAAAAACACAGAAATATTTAGACATTTTGTGAAATGAAATATCTGTTGTTGTTTATTGTTTGAGAGGACATTTAATTTCTAAGACTTTGCTATGTTTTTGTTTTTTCTTTCGTTTTCACTAAACAAAAAGTTTACAAAATCTCCTTGGAAATGAAATGCTACGTTATGTTCAAACCAACATGTTTTTTCTTCCAATTTTTTGGTTCACCAAAAATCGCAATAACAAAAGGGTCCCTTTGATTAGGGATTTTATTTTTTTTTCATTTTAAGAGAACTTTGAGTGAACCGAAAAATCAAATGATTTGCACAGCTCTCCTCTAAACAGCCCTCAGAGAAGGGATAGTTCCTTCTTTTCATTTTGCTTCCATAACAGATGTTGCTTGAGCTGCTACAGACAAATTATTTATTTTTTCTTGTCAGCTCTCTCTGTGTTTTCTCTGTCCCCATCCCCTCAAAGGTAAGCACCACAGATCAGTCCTGCCTTTATCTTCCTCCCATCCTGCCCTCATTTGTACTTTACTTGTGCCTGAAATTAAAGCAACAAAAAGTGTTTCCTTTGCGTCATTCAAGTGCTCTGAGATGCACAAAGACTCGCCGTGTAAATGCAACCAGCTGCTCCCTGTGCTCATGTGGCACAACAGCAGAGCTGTCACTGGCCATAAACAGAGACACGGGTTATTAATGATATATAACACATTGCCATGGGGACCTTCCCCCAAGGCATCCCAGTCCCATCTCTCCAGGATGTCCTCGCTCCCACCAGAAGCAGCGTTTCTCCTGGTGGCTCCCCAGGAGGTGATGCTCCCCATGGGTGACATCCCATTATCTGCAGAGTTGGATAAGATAGATGTTTTACAGCTTTACCAAATTTTTTAATTAAGGATTTTTTTTAGTCCCTTCCGACATGTCGTCCCTCCCAACACAAGTTCTCCAGCCCAAATCTCACCCTCTAGTTACAAAGCATTTGTGGCGTGGAACTTGCATCTGCTCAGGGCCTAAAGCTCTTGCAAGATCTTCACCATTGGGGGAAAAAAGGGCTTATTTACTGCTGTGCTCTTGGAAACCATGGCTTCTCCTCCATCCCTCACTCCCCTTGTCTCCCCCTTTACTACTCTGTGTTTTCCCTGCTGCCTAATGAGCCCTCCAGAGACCTGCAGGTATAAAACTCGTTACAGCTCCCTCCACGTACCCGCATCAATAAGTGAAGGAGTGCAGAGAGAACAGGAGGGAAGCTGTCACTTTATTTCCCCATGAATTACAAACCACTTTAAAGTCTGGCACTCAGGAAAGGGCCAGTGAGAAATTGCCCCTCATAGAGAGATAGGGGTTTTCTTTATGTTTTATGCCAGAGACTTGGCAAAGCCTTGGCTTAAGGCAGTCACAGAACCTCAGCGTCTGGAGCAAATGGGAAGCTGGGAAGGACATTAGGAGCTTGTCATATTCTCTGGACTTAGGTTTCCCACTCCTTTCCCAGATTTATTCTCTTGCTCTGTGTGAAACAGTGAAGTTCAAAGTTGTGGAGAGTTCTGGAGCCACTTGCTACCCACAGCCAAGGCCAGATTTCAAAAGCCCCAAACCCTGGGCTTACATTTAGGCATGTAGAGAAGCAAATAGACTGTCAGAGCTGCTCAGGACATGCTGGGGCTGTGTTGGCTGCTTGTTCTACTCCTTAATGGAGTTCAGGTGTGTAAAACAGACTCCTGCAAAGCCAGGACCAAGTATGTGAAAGCCAGAGGTGTTGCTCAAGCACCATCAGTAACTTGCACCCTGGTGACCCCTGATGTGCCACCGTCTTCCACCACGTGCTCAAACGTGTCCAGTTAGACTTCCACACCTGCAGAAATACCATAAACCCACAAACACTTGGTTTGTTTGTAGGAACGTGAGGGTTTCCAGGAAGAGTTAGGTGAGTATATCTCTCACTGACACCCAAGTGTGGGCATGACATCCAGCAGCTGTTTGCTGCCAGCAGGGCTGAGTGTGTGCGTGCAAGGCACTGCAGGTGGGTGTGCACGTCCCCATCAGGGCACGCTGCCACTGGTGTGTGCTGGAGGACGCTCAGGACGGGGAGCTGTGAGCAGCTAATGCTGGCACTGCGTTTGCAGCAGGCAGGAGGGAGAAGTGGTGACCTCTGGAAGGGGCTGTGCTGAGCAGGCAGCTCTCACATGCGGGCAGAGGAGCGGGGGGAGCGCTCAGCCAACCCTGCAGGGTCGGGAAATGAAAATCCCTCTGTATCAGCTTCTTTTGTCATCCAGAAGTGGCACAGAAAAATCCAGCCCTGCCACCCAAAGAATGCAAAATACAGAACAGGAGGAAGAAAATAAAACCTGGCCAGTGCCCTTTCTCTGGCTGTCCATCACATCTTCCTGTGGCATGGATCCCATTTCCAGATCAAACCCCACTGATGGGAGGCCTCTACCTTGAACTGACTTTCACTTGGTAAACACAGAGAAAAAGCCACTTGGAGAGAAAGCCACTATATTACTGGAACAGACATGAGAAAAATCAAGAATTCTTTCCTAAATGTTTCCACAGGTAACAATGACCACTCAGTGCTCATAAACATGCAGTAAAGGATGTGGTTCATGCAGTCACCAGGCACTGACCTTCACTCTCTGAGGGTTCATCCAGTGCTGGATGTCTTGCACGGTCTCGTTCACGCGCAGGAGGATGGGCTCATGACTGTGATCCAGACAGGAGGTGGTACACTCTGTGCCTGCTCAAAACACAAAGGGGATAAAACTAAAGGATAAAGCAGGCGGCTTCTGACCCTTCCAGCATCCTTCCAGCTGAAGGACAGGATTACAGCTCATTTTTCCTAAATTGCAATTAGCAGTCAAGCATAACTATCACATATCTCCTAGGCACACGTGAAGTGCTGAGTACAGCCCTGTAGTAAGCAGGAGAGCGTGGGGGTGGCAGGTATTCCAGGGCCTTTTTGAACAAGCTGCAAATCTAGGTATTTCTCTGGCTATTAACTCCAAGAAAGGAGTCAGGTTTTGCACTTTCAGATCATCAAGACAATGTGAAGGTTTTACCATTTCAACTGCTCTTTCAAGCAGGGAGAGCCTGTCAAACTCATCTCACCTATGACATGGAAGAAACCTATTGTTTGATCTGTCAGATTTACAAACATCCAATAATAATCTTCCAAAGGGTGACCAAGCCTAATGATATTGGGGACCAGCTATCACCCAAGTCCCACAGTCAATAAGAAGTATGCAGAAAGGTAATGATGGCTTTGTTCACACATAAACCTGCTTTTTCTCTGATTAACTGTCATGCCCAGTGGGAATCCTGTCCTTTCTTTATTAAAACATGCTGTGATACTCTGCAGCAATATCCCAGAGCCCTGTGGTGACACAACCATAAGCCCTTGTGTGTTGGACCATTACCATTTCCCCCCTGGAAAATCACTCTTGAATGGCACAGCTGCTGCAAACATGTCATTAGGATTTCTGCACTCCAATCAGCGCTGGGGGAGGAATTAATCTCTGCACTGGTTTGGAGAGTTGAACCTTTGGCTCAACACACGCCTCAGCCTGGAAGGGCAGATTAGGTGTCTGAGGAATTACTGAAGGTGTGTGGGATTCATAGTGACCACGACTGGTTGCTATTATTTTTCCCACCTGCTTCTGCCTTCTCACATTCTCCACTTGGAGGAGTCAGTGGGAGCAGCCAGACCTAGGCTGGAAAGATGGGGAGTGCTTGAGGTTTGTTTTGCTTTCCCAGGACACCTGGAAGAGGCTCCAAGGACCTACTGGATGAGACCTATTGTCACCACCCCCAGAGTGAATGACTGCCTCCTCTCCATGAGCATGGTGGGCACTTTTTCAAAAGGACATTGATCACACTTTCAAAAATGCAAAGACGAGAGGAAAACCCCAACATCCGATCCCAAAAGTTGGTGCTGAGTGAGCCTAAAAAGTGTGTGGTATGTCTCCATCTGCTGAGGATGAGAGCCAGTGGCCACTGTGCCCTTTCTGGGCTCTAAATCCCTTTCCAGAGAGAGCCACACTCTTGTGGGGGGCCTGCCCCATGCGTCCCTCACCTCCATGATGCTGTGTGGTCCCATCCTGGGGTCAGGTCCCTGGGATTGACACCTGCCAACAGTCACTGCGACAGGAGCCGGTGCTGGCAGGCACCCAGCACTGAGATGATCCCCCCCAAATCAGGAACTGGGGTTTCTCTCCTTGCAAAAACCTGTCTGGCCCTGGAGGTAACCTCGTCTCAAGGGTAAAACGCCTCTCCACATTAAGAGTCGCTGCAGCCTCCTCGCCGCTCGCTCTCCCGTGCTCCACCACGCTCGTGGAGAGGAGCGGGTCGGAATTGTTTTGATATATGATCTGTAATTGGCATCATTACAGAGCGGTGATCTCATCCAGGTCGTGTTCCCCTCCCCGGGGAGGGAACACAAGGAGACTCGCAGTCCTCCGCGTGGCTGCGATATAATGAGGGAGCCGCGCAAGGAGGAAATTTCTCCAAGTTCAAAGGGACAGGAGGTGGCAGGAGGGGGATGGCAGGGGCTGGGAGGGGGGCTGCAGGAAGGGGCCTCGCAAACCTGTGTGGGCTGCAGGCAGTGCAGCTCCTGTTGCAGCCCTTACAGCAGGGAGACCCCCAAAATGGGGGCTGAAAGTACAATATAGTGTGTACAGCTCTGCGTGTCTGTCCCTCCCTGTGCCTGGGTGACACAAAACCAAGCTGAGCACAGAGGTCATCACCCCTTGCACAGGGAACAGGTACCCCAGAAAGAAGAAGGAAACAGACCCTTTAAAACAGCTCCTAAACAACTGTCATACCAAAGGGAGTGCTCAGCTGGTCTCATACTGTTTCTGGGGAGACCTGAATTACCCCAGTGCTGCATTCTCCTGTCACCTCCCCGCCTTTCAGCTTCTGGAGCGGGGGTTTGTGCACATGGCTGAAGTAGTGGGGCATTATGAAAGATTAAGAGCAAAAGCAGGTACAATCCCTCCCTGGCACAGTCTGGCATGCTGCTGCCCCTGAAAACCAACTGGCCAAGAAGGCACACCATGAAACTGGAAGCCCTGCAAGGAGCCTGCAGTCAGAGCATGTTACATGATGCCTGGCCTCTCAGAGCTTCACGTTTCCTCAAAGCATTTCCCTGAAAAGCCTCCCATAGCAGGTTCTCACTCGGGCAAACAGGTTATTTGAAGGACTCCTTCCTCCTCCCTGACATTCCCACCCTCTTCCTGGTCTCCGGCTGCCTGCTCCCATCTGGACACAGGGGTTGGGGTCCTCACCTATGCCGTAGCCTCCAGTGCACTGCAGCTTCAGGTGGCTGTTGAGCTGGGTAGGCAGAGCACACTGTCCCTGCATCTCCCTGCACAGGTGGAAGGACCCGCTCCAGGTGCCATCCTTCCGGCAGTGGATCACGTTGCTCCCACGGCCCTGGGAATGAGGGAAGGAGATAACGAGGATTGACAAAAAAAAAAAAAAAAAAAAGCAAGGAGAGGCTGAGAGGTGAGGAGTGAGCAGAGCTGTGCTGTTGGAGCAAAGTTCTGTTGGAGCTGCAAAAGCCCCTGGTTGGGACTGCCAGCCCTGGAGGGGCAAGAAGGAGTTTTATTCCAAAGAATAAAGGAAAGGAAACCTACGGTGTTCACATATACACACAGAAAAATACCCACATCTCTTCTGTGCAATTCAAGGTCTTTACAAGCCCCTTGCATGATCTACACCTTAGAACAGCCCCACTCCTGTTGCAAAAAAGGTGCCTTCACCCCATTTGCCTTCCTCCTTGTTACAGAGAGGCTGGTGTCGAATGCAGACAACCTTTTTCCTCTTCACATTTTCTAACCAGTTACATCATCTCTCTTGAAAAAAAAGAATCCCCAATGGCCATCTGAAGGAGGAAGGGAGAGTGGGACAAGAGTTTAGCAGGGCAGAACGTGCTCTTTAGAGCTTGGCTGCCTTGAGTGACAGCAGGCGAAGGGGCTGAGACAGACACGCACAGAGGCAGGTGGGAAAGATGAAAAAATCCTCTGGTGTGGAATGGGCAAGGAATAGAATATGACATTTCTCTTATAGAAGAGATTCTTCATATGATACTGAAGAATGAATACCAAAGTCCGAGGGGAAATATCATGCCCTTTAAAAACAACAAAGGAGTGCACAGGCAATCTTTTGTCAGATCTATCCACACGGCATAGGGGATTTCTGTGCAAACAAGCTGTTCTGTGGGATCTGCGAGCCCAACTGCCATGGGGCAATGTGGGACATTTGACAGGAGGATGTCTGGTGTGGTTGGGCTCCAAAACTCCTGTGGGGGCCTTACTGGGTGGGAGAATGATGAAGGATATCTGCTTCTTCTCACCCATTTTTCATGCCAGACACATTGCCTGCAATCTACCCACCCTGCTCTTGGACACTGTGCTGGATATCTTTGGGGATTCCTTAATGTCCTGTGCATGCTGGGATCCCTGCAGGATTTTTTGGAGGAGCTCTGCCCCACAACTCACACCCACTGTTGCACAGGGACCTGCACAAGCTCCTGGTACTGGCATGGAAGAGGGCTCAGCCTTCAGTGGTAGTCTTGTCCTTAATATCCTAATGCTTCCCTTTTTTTTGCTCAGCTTTGTTAATAAACACAGTGTTTAGTGAGATGCAAAGTGGTATTAGCAGCAGACTATGGTGTGGGACCTGCTTCCCCTTCTCTAGACATCTGGCCATTGCCAGAAGTAATAAGGAAATCATATGAAGGGGATAATGGAGCAGATGGACTCAGGGTGATACCCTGCTTGGTGATTCTCACCTAAGGGCCAGTTTGGCAGAGATTGATTAATTTAGATCTGACTGTTGATATGATTTGTGTACAATATGCAGAAATGGAAGACCCTTGCTCTGGTGCCAGGGGAGGTACCTGCTTAAATGACCATTACATTCCTGGTGATTAAGAGATGCTGTATGTGCAGCCAAGTAATGGTCTTCCAGCATGGTGACAAAGTCAGGAATAAATTGCTAAATTATAATTGAGCACCATTTGCTGCTTTTGCAAGTATGGTGTATTTCCTTTGCAATTTCCCTGCCAGGTTTCAAACGTGATTCTCAAAGATGAGCCATGAAACCTGATTTATGTTCCTGGAGCTGACTGTGCTTGAGGGTACTCTTGTATAGTTTCAGCAACATACTCAGACATCCCAGGATATCTATTGCTATAGTAACATACTGTCCATCATTCCCTGACCTGCAAAATCTCTTGTGAAAACCCCTGCTGGGTTTCTTGCTTGGATGCAACGTGTATTATCACCTTATATAGCTGAGAGAGACTTAGTGGGGTTAAATCCTTAAATAATTAACACCTCTCAAGTGGTTCTGGCTTGTGCCAGGAGTCCTCGCTCTTCTTCTGTAGCCTATTTTCTGGGATATCTGAAAATACTTTTCACTGTCTATTTTACTGATATCTGTAAATACCTTTCTCAAGATTTTATCTGCTCCTTTGCCCAAGGTGCTTTCGCAGCTGAGCAGTCACTCCTCTCCCTCCCAGTGAATAGACAGAGTTGTACCTCTCTCTTTCCAAAGCTTACTTCATTACTGC
This sequence comes from Lonchura striata, assembly GCF_050655825.1. Taxonomy (NCBI): domain Eukaryota; kingdom Metazoa; phylum Chordata; class Aves; order Passeriformes; family Estrildidae; genus Lonchura; species Lonchura striata. The sequence goes on along the minus strand of NC_140719.1, from coordinate 4,288,183 downwards.
TGTAAGCCTGACTCCACTGCTTGCTCCCCTTCTTTTTCACCTCATTTAGAAGCAAACACAAGCCCATTCCACCAGCTGCCATTGCCCTGGATGTCTCAGTTTCCTCACACTGGCAGTGCTGGAACATGGCACAAGCCATGCTGCCCCTCTGAGCAAGTGGTGGATGCACAAAGCCACAGCTACTGTGTCCCAGAGCTTCCTTCCCCTCTGCACCCATGCCATGCCTGCAACTTCTTATTTCACACTGCTCATAACCTCACTCCAAGTCTTAAACAAGGAAAACTTTTCCAGGTGCCCTGATGTGAAACACTAGGCAGGCCAGAGGACAGGGAACAGTGGCTTTTAACATGTGGACCAGGTACCAGAGGTGTCTTTCACATAGCTGCCCCTAGAGCAGGGTTGGTACCTTTTTAAAGCTACCTCAGATTCTGATGTCATGATCTGATGATCTGAATTCTGATGATATGAAACAGCCCCTGTTGGAGCACACCCTGCTCCAAGCAGTGCCTGTAGTTGCTGAAGCTTTCACATCCCCAGTTTCTCTTCCCAAGCAGAGGGAGCAGCAGCAGCACTTCTGGGAGGAGTTACTTATCTCACAAACTATAATTACCTCTGGTGAGGAAAACTAGGCATTTCAAATAAGGTAGTAAAGGCCAGACCTTCTCATATCAGTGAACACAGCTCCCAGGAAGCCAAAGGCAACATGCTGATTTGTGCCAGATGAGGATCTGACCTCTGGTGCCAAATGACACCTTCACAGCCAGGAAAAATATGGAAGTTTAGAGATAATTCACCTGAATAATTATAATACCTATGGTGCTAAATTTTCACATGACACACAGACATACAATGCTAAGAACTAGAGAGAAAAGCGAGGTAAAACAGAAGGAATAAATGGGACAAGTGTAGATAACTCACATTCTACTTACTTTCATTTGTTGCTCCTTATTTTCTAGCCAGATCATAAAGACACTGTGTCAGATTTTTCTGCCACTTACTGTCCAGAAACAGTAAGTCAGTCACTTCTAATCCTCTACAGGTAGTAGTTAATACTGTTATTACTGTCATAAAAATAATATTTCCAGGCTCTTTAAATATGTTTTTCCCTTCTGCATTTCCCTGGTTTTGGAAGAGCTCAATGTCCCTCGGCCTCTCCAAGATCAGTGTCATTAGGAATGATATGAAAAAGCCAGACTTGTATGGGCTGAGGTGATCTGGGAAAGGGAGACTCACCGACTGACTGTCATCATCCTCGCACTTGATTCGGCACTCGCTGTTGAACTGGAAGCCGTTGGAGCACTGGTAGAGCCCGTGGAACTTGGAAGGAGGAGGGTCACAGGTGACAGGCACGCAGGCGCCTGGCAGCCACGTGCCATCCTGCGTGCACTGGATCTTAAAGGCTCGCCTTTTTGTGCAGAAAAAAAAGCAACATTTAGTGAGTGGCTGAGTCAGCCGGGAGCCTCTAAAGCCTCTGAGCTCTGCTAGCAGGTTGCAGGAGATGGGTGTGCTAGAGCTTTTAACACTTGGGGAACAAGTTGTGAATCCGCGTCATGAGGGCTCTGAGCAAAAATAACGATTATTTGCAAAACTAACATTGAGCTGCCCAGCCTAAACTCCTCTTTTGGCCTTGGACACATCTCCCAAGAATTCAGCTTCCCAGGCTTGTGGGCTGTGGTTGGTTTGAAGTGGGTTTGTGCAGAGTCAGAAGTATACGACAGCACTAACCCTTTTCTGCAGGGTTTCAAAGGGGACTCCCCAGGCTGCATATCAAAGGGGTATTTCTAAGGTAAAGTCTGTTTTTTGAGCGCTGGTCAGGATTTTTGAAGAAGCCTAAGTGAGCTGGGTGCCTAAACTGACACTGTACAGCTATCTGCCTGAAGGAATTGCTCTGTGCTATTCCCTACAGCACACGGAGCCTGTGACAAACAACCCCTTCCCAAAATCATTGTAACTCATGGCTTTCTGAACCAGGCTGATGGCATAGCTTTAGTCTTTCACATACTTTCTTGATTTTCTGGAGGATCCAGGGACGTGGTAACCTGGTTTGCATTTGTACTTGCAGAACGAGCCCACTTTGTGCTTGTCTTCTCGGCAGCGCGAGGTCTGGAGATCGGCGTTGGGGACGATGGAGGGTGCTCGACACATCAGCTCACACAGGGCCTCAGGAAAGGACCACAGCCCATCCTCCATGCAGGTCAAGTTGCTGTTGTTTCCTGAGAAGAACAGTGAGCAAAGTTAACAATGTTCAGCAGGACTATTTTCTTTTGAAATGTTGTTACACCCATAAGATATCAAAAGCCCCTTCAGCCGATTTGACAATTCCAACTGCATTGAACATTCATATGTCCTGTGTGTTCTCTCGCTCTAGATGATGTCATTAAATCATTAAGAACTCTGCTTTCAGGTGACAGGCAGGCAGTGCTTATTTCAGGAAATGCTATAGCATAGGGGAAGCTACACGGGCTTTGTCATCTTTTGTATTTCTCTTCCTTATTTTGTTCCTCTCTGAAAGGAAGCTTGTTTCATACACTAACCCCCTCCTCTCCAAAGCCATGGCTTCAACAGAGGGTTTGGTGCCATCACATTCTTCATTCTGCTTCTGTGTTATATCTTTTCCCTGAATCTGTCCCTTTTATTTCAATTTGGAACCTTTTGGAGCAGCATCTGTTAGTATTAGAGTCACTACTCCAACACAATGAGGAGCCATTCTCAGCTGGGGACTCTCAGTCCTTGGGGACTACTGTGATAAATATGATTCATAATACTCATTAGAGACTCATTTTCCTCAGGAAGCTTTCTTGGCCAACACCTCAAAGGTAAAAGGTACAATAGATCTATTTGCCTCTGCTATGACCTACTTGATTTCAGAAGGTTAAGCTAAAAGTAGCCCAGTCTCAGCGTATTTTACATTCTTTGTTATTTTATACCATATGTTGAAAAGGAATAAGCTTTTCCTAAGAAAAGTGGTGCATAGCACAGCTATGAGCCACAAACCCTTCAAAAATCCCTAATATTCCATTGAAATCCCTGAGCATTGCTGCAGGAACCCTTCTCAACCCACAATGCATATTTTCAACAGGGAGCCAACTTCGGAGTTATCCGAAATAATACTGACAAACTGCTAACCCCGGAGCAATGCCATCTCTCTCTGAGGGGAGGAAGAGAACCAGGGCATGAGGCTGGAATTCAAAGAAGAAGAAGAAAACAAAAGGCTCTGGAGGGCTCAGGAAGGTATGTGGAGGAGCCCTCGTGCCCTGCCCTCAAAGATAAGAGAAGCCACATTAAATCAGCCCCGGATTTCTCTCTCCCCTCCCCAACTGCAGATGATTGCAGAGGTATTTTGTGCAGAAGGGAGCTCTTTTCTGGAGCACCAGCATGTTCCTCTGCTCTGACTCATGCAGCAGCTCCCAGCCCAGCCGTGGTGATATCATACTTGCCACTGCAAAGCGATAAGCTGTGACATTACCAACAGTGGCTGTCATGACGTCAGTGATTGAATTAGGCATGAGTCATTCCAACACTGTTCTCCAGAAGCTCAGTGGCAACATTTATTAGTCATCAGTGATGGCTCTACACCAAACGGTGCCTTTACCTCACAGCTCAGTGTTTCTGGACCAAAGTGAAGTGATGCTACACCAGAGCTGCAGCCCCTGATCTGCAATTGGTTGTTATCCCTCCAGCTACCCCTGCCTGAGTCATCAGCCCTTGTTGGTCATGATGACTATAATTATTTTCACTGCCCACTCCAAAAAATTCAAAGCACTTAAAATGGAAAAATACCTTTTGTTGAAGACAGCCCTGTGAGTGTATAAACAGAAAAAGGGAGGTTTTTACTAAAAAGTAGTCTTAATTTTCTCTTAACTATCCTTTGAGTAGTCATAACTTTGACTGTGTGTTGGCTGGTTTTGGTTATCTCCCATCAGAATTAAAAAGAAATAAGCAATACGCTTATATATGAAGAAATCAACATCGCTTTTCCCTGCAATGAAGAATACTTCCTATACCTTCCTTTTTGGTGTTTGCAATAAACCTTGCCAGAGGAGGAGATACCACTGGTACAAAAAAAAAAACTTATATAGTGTTTTCACCTGAGTTAACAACAGCAGTTAAGTTTATTTACAAGATGGACAAGTTCCTTCAAATTAACAATTTTCTTCTTTCCTGAAGACCAGATCAAAAGGGGAAATGTGCCAGTGAGCATAAGAGTTGATGGTGTTGAGAAGAGGATGTGGATGTCAGCAGAAAAGTAACAGGAAAGGAAGATAGAGGGTGGCAAACTGTAATTTCTAGGGGGAAAAAAATAAAAGAAAAAAGGAAAACGTAAAGAGTGCCAAACAAGAAGAGAACAGGAAGGTCAGAGTAGAGCAAAATGAGTGTGGAAAAGGAGAAGAGTGATGGTGGATTAGAAAAGACAGTGATGTGGGTCTGTGCCATTTGGATGTGGGGCTTTTCAGTCTTTTCTTGGCTTTCCAAAAACATGGAGGAGGCACAGAAGAGAGGCATACAGTAGAAATAGACAAAGCATGAGAAAGAAGATAAGAGAGTTCAATCTGATTTATCCCCATGACTTTTCCACGTTTTGGTTGTATGGAAGCAATATTCCCTGTCATTACTGCCTGGCCAACCACAATCAAGGAAAGGTCAAAGCAAGGTAATAGAGAGATGCAAAGGAACTTAACTTCTAATATAAATAAACCTTCCATAGAGTCCCATAATTCTTCCTGCTTAAAATATCATTAATAATTCTAGGCCAACAGCAAGAGTTACATGTACTCCTAGGAGCAGCCTGTGTTAGCTGTGTCTCTCAGGTCACTGCACAGACACCCCCCAATACCTTTCAGGAGAGCAGGAGGTCGGCAAGTGAAGGAGCATTTCTTGCCAAATGTGGTCCCCTCGCTGCAGTTGAAGGTGGCTGGGTACACATGGTACTGGTCTGGGACACCACAGTCCACAGGCTCACACGTCACCTGCTTGTTCCACTTCCCATCCATGCAGGTCATGGTGACGCTGGACTCCGTCTGGAAAGAGACACAGGGCTACAACCACCACAGCCAGCAAGGGAGAGATCAAAACCATGTCAAGCCTAACAGCCATAATTTTGGCTCACAAGGACAGCCATGTCTGGTCCCTACCATCATCATTTGGACAGCAGCTACCAAACCCACCAAGGCTCCTAAGGAACAGTGTCAGAGAAAAGATTTTCTGCCACCTCTGGGGCGAGACACCAAAGTGCTTCCATAGAAAGACTGCAGCTCTACAAAAACTCTTGTCTGGCCTCCTGAGGCAAGGAGGAAACCTGCTGCTGTGCCCTGCCATCAGAAAGGAGCACAAGCCTGAGCTGTTTGGAGCTGACAGCTGTCCCCCATCCCTGTCACCTTTGTGGTGACACAGCCACTCCGAGGGGATCCCCCTGTGCTTCCGAGAAGTCAAACTCATTCTTTGGTTTGAAGTAAAAGCCAAGCTGACATGAAGCCATTTGGGACTCTCATCCCAGGCTCTCCCGAGAGGTGTCAGTCACCCTCGGATGGGGATCTCAGGGGAAGTGCCTCGGGCCACATCAACACTGTGTGCAGACACTGACAGCTGCTGTTGTGGCTTCTCTGGCAGAGTGCCCCAAGGCTCCACACAGAGTAGGGCCCTGCTGTCCTGACACCACGGATGTGAATGCCTGAGGGACAGACCTTTTCCAGGAGGAGTTTGCCATGGGCAGACCCAAGAGTGTCCTGCCCATAACTGGCACCTGGAGCTTGAGAGGCTGTACACAGAGTCAGTCCCTGTGCTCTGACTTCCCCACAGTCACTCTACCATCACAGCTACACAGAAACAAAACTTCTTAGATCCACAGAAACAAAACTTCTGTGGATCTGAGGAATAATCCAAACTGCACAGCACACTGGAATCATGGAGTGCTAGGGGCAAGGAAGAAAAACGGGGGGAAGTAAAGGAGCCACACATCTAAAGCTAAGATGAATTTACTGAGTGACTGAAGGACAAACAGATGTTGGCAAAGGGAACTGAGTAAACAACATATCCACTTTCTAATTAAAAATGGAAAATTGTTTGTAAAAATTAAAAGCTAGAAGTGAAGAGTCTAACTCTTCCCTTCACACCAGAATAAAGAGAGGGACACAGGTTAAGAAATGTGAGAAACCCAAACATGAGAAGGGGAAGATGCTGGTGAGGAATCTGACCAAGCCGTACAGCAGCACTCCCCTGCCTCCAGGGAATATTTTATTCAGGGCTGGTATGCTCACAGGAGATTTTGCACTGCTGGCCATTGATCTGGGTTTATAAAAGGAAAGGGAATTTTTCTAGCACACATCAAAGGGACCTGGATTCCCTTTTTGCAAAAACACCCTAATGGTTTCAACAGAAGTTCAGACCTGTCTCCCTTTGATATATGGTTGCATTCAGAATGGAAAAAGCAGTCCCTGAGCTGAGAAACTGGACACTTCCCAAGTGGGCACAAAACCCCTTTTCTAGACCGTGGAGTTTATTTAAACAGGGAGCACTGCTGATGGAAAAAAATGTCTTTTCTACAAACACATTCTGGGATGCTCAGAGCCATCAGGTGAAGCGATACTATGTGTTCTCATTCCTAATCATTTCACTTCCCAATGCCTGTTAATTCTGCCTTTGTTGCTTATCAGAATATCTGTACCATTAAAAAGTGTATATAAACTGTAGGCAGTTGATGTCCTGAAGATTCCAGGGTGTTGCTGTGTGATGGCCACAGGAGAAGGGATAATAAAGCATATTCTCATGTCTTGCAAACCACCAGCGCTCCAGGATGAACTCCAGCATCCAGCAAAGCAATCCATCTATTTCCCTTTAACAGATGCTATTATCAAAAAACACAGTAGACATGTGGCTGCTGGAAATTATAACATAAACCCAAGCTATTGATGTCAATAAACTCAAGCTAATGATGTCAGGGGCTATCCAAATATTATGGGAATGACATAGGTCTTGCATTGTTTCATGCTACTTGATCCATTATGAACAGAGGGAAGCTGTATCAATGATAAGAGATTCAGCTTCAGGAATTAAGTTATTGGTGTTGCTGTGATCTAGTTTAGGAATAAATGAATGTTCCTGCTAGCTGCTACAGGCTTCTGAAACACAGCGTGGTGCACGAGGAAGTTTCTCTAATGACAGGGTTGCACATCAGATGCTCCTTAGAGAACACCAAAGAAACAGAAACCAGAGTATAGCACAAACATTTAAACAGAAGCAGTATCTGTGCATGACAGTCCCACCTTACAAAAGGAATGTTTTGCCCAAGCTACACTTGTGAGAGTGTTTCAGCTGCAGCCCGTGGCCTTTGTTAGCAGAAAGCAGCAGGACACCAGAGCCTGCTGGAAGTGCTACAGGCCTGGGACCCCCTCTCTTTAGGAGGGATCCCTCTCCACAGCCATACTCCCACTGTCCTTTGTCTGTGCCCATGTTCTAGACCTTGATGTCAAAATGTTAATAATTAGCATCTCCACATTTTCATCTCTGGGTTTTTGCCCATGGTACTTTCCCCACAAAGCCCCTAAACTAATCTGTAGGAGTCCTCTCAGACCCCTATGGATTTTCCTCTTCCTGGCACACTGGGAAGGCCATTCCCAAGCAGAGAAGCTGTGCCCATGGAGGTAAGACCCTGTTTACTCAGCTTTTCCCAGTAATTTTTCCACATTTGGTATGATGGAAGCTAAGGTTTTCAAGGTCAGACATAATAATGGCACATTTTAGAGCATGTCTATCATGCCATCACTTGAAGCACATGTAACTGCAGCAGGACACAGCAGAGAGCACTCCCTGCAATGGAGACAAAGACCAGTGGCTCTGATTGGAAGCACAGAGGACAAACCTACCACAGAAATTATTGCTGATGGCACCCACCAGCTTCTGACTTTCCCCTCTCTCAGTGTCACACCTGAGGGTGGGACCACTGCAGTGCCCAGGGACAGCACCCTGGCTGCTGAGCAGGATCCTGTCCCTCCCCAGCTCCATGCCACGCCCTGGAGGCATTTCTGACAGGATCAGCCCTTGGATCTGGCGCTGGGTCTCAGTGGCAGCATCTGCCTCTGCCTCTGCAGCTCTCCCACCCGGAGCTGAGCAGGCACGTGCCTGTTTCGCCTGTCTGATCTGACAAGGTCACCCAGCTCACAGCAGCCCACACGAAGCACTTGGCTTTCTCATCTGGTTTATTAGCTGTCACTTTGGGCACTTTGTGCTGCTTTGACTGGCATCACAGCAACTGCTTCCCTTCATGTCCTGCCTTCCAAAAGAGGCTCAAGCAAGGAGGGAGGGTGGGCAAGGAGGAAAGAGGGGGGAGAGAAAAGGGGCCTCCAAAGATACAGTGAAGAGGATGCAAACTTTAACAAATCTGGTGCCAGAAAGATTTGTTTCTCGGGACTTTTAACAGCCTGGGAGAATTCATGTCTCCTTCCTGCTGCCCAAGATCCCAGCCAGCCCCTTCTTCAAGCGATGCTTCACATGTGAAGTTTCCTCTCCTTAAAAATGAACAGCTGTGCCCTCCCCTCTAAGTATTCTTCCACTTCTGCCCACTACTGTGCCTCTAATTGAACCCACATGAGCCGTGCTTTCTTTTCCTGGCATGATTGATGATGCCTTTGCACAACATTAGGGAGCTGCTGGGTTTTAAATAACACCTCTTGACCAGAGCAGCAGTGGTGGTAGCTTCAAGGAGAGATGACAACAAGTTACTGAATGAGAGGGGCTTTCAGTGAAGGACAAGGGGGAGGAAAGCAGTGAAAGACAAAGGGGGAAAAGAGGAAGAAGACAAGAAAGAGCAATGGAGTTGTCAGGGGGGTGGGAAGAAATCAGGGAGGAAGAATGAAAACATCCCCAAGATCTTCTTTGTGAGAAAGATACATGAAGGATTTTGCTCCATCACTATGCAAACCCCTTTGTTGTTGTTGAAGTCCCTGAATGAGGATGAGAGAAAGCCCAAGAGTCTGTAAACAGTTCAGCTTTCTTTTTCTTTTCAAGCAGCAAACCATTTCTGCTGCATAGAGTGCTTACTAGTGTTAGGGTTTGGTGATTTTACAGGGTTTTAACAGAATTTGGGAAAGGGAGTTTCTCACAGAGGGAATGAATGAATGTTTTGCCCTAAAACTGATTAAAATGGTGGCTTCAGAAGACTTAGAGTCTAGAAAGTGCAGAAACGGTTGAGAAGATTTTTCAAAGACCCTTTAGATGTAAACAATTGATTTGAAATGTGACTTGTGCCACTACACCACCAAGGTGCTTTTGAAAATGTCACTTTTTATTGCTCTCTTTGCCCTGTTTTTTTTGTCTTTCAGTGAAATAGGGAAGACAAATGTGGTTCAGATGCTAAACGAAGGTGTTTCCACTGGTCTGTGAATCACCTTCACCAGCATGCAGTGGTTGTGGGCCACTGATGGTCAGTCTGCTCTTTGAGACAATTCATCTCTGCCCAGCCTCCTTCCTACCTAAGAGTGTGAAACCTCAACATGTGCAAAGCTGCTTCCTTCCTCCTCTTCCTCAGGCAGCCCCACACACCGACAGTTAAATGAGAAAAAATGTATCTCTACACCTTCCAATTAGTCAAACTAGTGAAATAACCAATTAAATGACAAAATTAAACAGGGAATATCTTTGTGCAAGGTTCTTCAGCCATGACAGAAAGTCCCTCTGGCTATGGACAACAACCCATGTGCCTTTTCTCACCCCCAAATACTTTGACTGGAAAAGGAACTGAAGCTAGGAAGAAAATATGGAAGAAGCACAATGCCTTTTAATATGAGAAATCCAGACCATGAATTCTGGACTTTCTCAGATGATTCATTTCTTGCCTATATGTTCCACAGGTTCTGGTTTGAAGCACCTGACACAAAGAGATAAAACAAGATGATAGTGAAAGAAACTGTTCCTTTCCAGAGGATTTCTGAAGCACAATAACAAAACTTTAAAAGCACGTGTTTAATGTGCTTAGCTGGTCATGGGTATCTTTAAGATGCTCCACTCCTTCCCTGATTTGAACAGTGAATGCACAGCACTGAACAAAACAAAGCCAGTGGCCTCAGGGGGTTTTGTTGGTGGAAAAGACAACGAAGTGGAATAGCAGAGCAGGGTGAGAGGAAGCGTGTTGTAATAGGCAGTGAATCACATTAGCGAGGGTGCTAAAATCCTCTGCTCCTGTCATATGAGTCTGATCAAGGCTCTGAAACCAAATTTCTCCCAGCAAAACCATGCCCAGCTGGCCGAGCCTCCCCAAAAGGTAATGCTTGAATTTAAATAACACAGGGCTGGTGAAGCATGCTCAAGCTGTTTTATTTGGTTTGTGCTTCATGTACCCCATGTACAGATCCCTTCCAACAATTTCCTGGTTCAGCCACTCAGGCTCGTTTTGAGAACTGGTTTTCTGTTCTGTAAAAATGCTCAGCTGGAGCTGGGGTTCTGGTGCTGATGCCAATTAGGATGGAAGAGGCCCCAGCTCGCAGGGTCCTGTATTTGTTTTGTAATTGAGTTGAAAGGGTTGGCTCATTCCCCTCCACTCTGTCTCCCCCCTCTGCGAGCTTATGAAGAACACAGTATTTCACAAGTACAGACAGGCTGCTGAGTGTGGCTGCCCCAGCCCCGGCCCAGATGTGAGTGCTGCCCCAGATGTGAGCGCTGCCCCCACAACCAGGGAGAGAAGGTGCTGACGGGGGAAACCACCCCCAGGTCTCACTCAGAAGATTTGGCACTGTTAGAGGCAATGGCCCAAAGTGGGGTGTCAGCCCTGCATCCCCCTCTCCAACATCCTGCTCCCAGGGCCATCCTGCATGTGCAGCTCGTCCACCTCCCCCAGCACAAAGCACTTGCAATTGTTTTTGATGTTTAAACAAATTGCTGTTTTTCTTCAATACCCCTCTCACTGCATGAAGATGTGCTGCTTTTGTAGGACTGGATCATTAATGCACGGATTAGAGATGATGGGAAGCATTTCTTGCCCTGATGGGGGAGGTTTTTGGCGATTTGTCTGGAAGCAAAAGGTTTGGGTGCTTTGTGCCCTCCATGCTGTACATGTCAGGCTGTGGTTGGGAGCAGATGGACTGAAATGCTGCAAAGAAGTTAGTATGCTGTTAGTCTCAATCTGAGGACTAAAAATTAAGTATTTTACCCAGAAATTGGTCGTGCAAAAAACAGAAGCATCTTACTCCCAAAACACCAACCCCTCTACTCCCTCTACTCAACCAAACCAAATGGTTTGGATAAGAAGAGCCAGTGAGATCAAACAAGGACTGAACACAAACATTTTGGTTTGAAAATTTCTAAATTCAGGGAACATCTGAGCTTTGCTCATTGCCAGAAACTCTTCCTACAGAGTCAAAGGGCTCCTGTTCTAATCACAAGCACTTGGACCAGACCTTGTCCCAAGGCTAGGCTGATATTTTGGGGTGTACCCTGAGTTATTCCTCAATTTCTCCACAGCTGTTTGCTCATCCTGGTCTTGTGCATCATAAAGAGAAAACGCCCTGGCAGGACAAACCTGGCTCTTGACGAGATCATCATCTCTGTGGATCTGCAGGATGTAGCCAGTCCTGCAGCTGACGTTGCACTGGGCGCCGCTGTCCCAGCCGGTGCCGCCGGTGCAGTTCAGCACTGCGTTCTCGATCTCCAGCCTCTGGCAGTCAGTGGCTTCGCAGGAGTAGTGGACACAGCTGGGAGGGAGACAAGGTGTGGTGGTGTTGTTATTTGGTAATTTCAATCCATTCCACAAGAGCAGGGTCTGATTGACAGGTTTTGGTCAGAGAGTTCTGAGCCTAGCTCAGGAAAGGGCTCCACAGCCTCTCAGCGCGTGTCGTGAAGGACAGAGGCAGTGGGCACAGTGATGACAATGGCAGCAAATTACATGTTTTGTAGCAAAAGGGAAGAGCCTACCAATTCTGCAGAAATACCTTCTGTCCTGCAATATTCAACTGCACTATGACCTCCCTACTCCTGTATTAATGTCCATTTCTCCATCCATCCATCCATCCATCCATCCATCCATCCATCCATCCATCCATCCAACCACCCATCCATCCATCCACCCATCCATCATCCATCCATCCACCCATCCATCCCTCCCTCCCTCCTGTGGAAACACTCCCTCCAAGAGCAGTCCCCATGCCCCATGCAATTTTAAATCTGCTGAATTCAGGAGTGCTGATATTGGCAGTGATAAGTGTCCACATGGGAGGGGGAGTTTCTGTGATAGACACTCTTATCTTTGAGAAGCTCAATTGAAATCATCACATTCATTTTATTCCACTTCACGAGGAACACCAAACATAGCTGTGTAGCTGTGTTGATAAGCTCTTATCAAACTCAGCAGCAGGATGTCGTTCAGATCTCTCCAGTTGCTCTCCTGCCATCCATAAAATCTTTCCCCCATGAAAACTGTCTGTTCTCCCTCTGGAAAATTATTGTAGCATTTAGCACAACTTGCAAAAAGAGATTTTTGTTTAATTTTTATATACACAGAGATGTCTGATTGACACAAAATCTTTCACCATCTCTGGGAACCTGAGTCAAACATTATAGCACATCTTCAAATGTGAGTATGGGGTAATCCCTCAACAAAACAGCAATAAAAATGTTGAGGGTCTAAAAGCATGAGGGGAGATTTAGACTAGAGAGAGGGAAGAAATATTTTTACACTGAGGCTGGTAAAACACTGATACAGGTTTCCCAGAGATGCTCCATCCCTGGAAAAACTCATGGCCAGGTTGAACAGGGCTCTGAGCAATCAGATCTAAAGATGTCTTTGTTTACTGCAGATGACCTTTAAAGATCCCTTCAACACAAACCATTCCATGATTCTATGTGCAAAGTGTTTCTGGAATAGAGACGAAATTTCTGGGATAAGGACCCCTACAAGGTGATATTTCTCTGATGAAATTAAAAATTAGTTTAATTTTAATACAGTTAAATTAATTCTGGGGAGGGAAAATATTAACTTATTTCACCATCTACTTGTTTAGGGAAGAACCTGAAAGACAAAATTATAGAAAGAAGGGAAAGCAATGTATCAATACACGTATTTTGAAATAGATTACAAGCAGTTATTCCTGTCTCCTAGAAAAAAGGGTTAACAGCCACTAAAGCCCCATTCAGCTTAGTAAGCCCTGACTTAGCATGTACGTGGTGTTTTGCTGTGTTCAAAGCACCGTGCAGACATTATCTAATTAATTTTCGTGACACCCCTGCGAGACACCTGGGCTCGTTTTGTTATCCCCCTGTTACTGATAGAGAAGCACATCTGCACATGTCTCTACTGAGCTCTAGATCAGATTAAATTACAGTATTTATGTACCTGCACAACTCATTTCTCTGTCCCAGACTAGTGCTACATGGGAAGTGCCCGCTGCTTGTAATTTAAGGTTGCTTGTTCAGTGTTGGCCCTTCCCTGGAGTGTGATGAGCCATAAACAATTTCTACATTCAGAAATACTTCATTTCCTCGTGGTACACAAAGCATCCCTGTTGACAGAGCTGAGGAAGGAGAATTCCACCTCTGTGTTGGCCAACGCCATACCCTTGTATGAAACAAACCCCTGGCTATCAGCACAACTGTGATGCTCCTCACTTCTGCAGGATGGATGATCCTCTGCCACAGCTGGCCTGTCCAGGGTGATCCTACTTTCAGGAGGATCCCCACCCACTAACCAAGGACTTCACACATTTTCCAGTCACTGCATCTCACAGCCTGGACTACAGATTTAAACTGCCATGGATTTCACTCCGTAAGAATTGACAAGGCTCTGGATGGAGCATCAGCAGAACAAGTGAGCAGCACATCCTTGTGGTGGCCATCAGCTGGGAAACAAGGTGAGGAGAACAGCCAGGTGCTATTGCCTTGCGACTGCCCAACACCAGTCACCCAGGGCTGTGAACCTCAGGCTTTACACACTCCTTTCACACCACGAGCCTCACACTCTGCGGGTCCCCAAGCAGAGCAGGACCTTACCAACCTCTCCCTAACCCTACCAACCTCATGGTCCTGCTGTTTAAATCCTCAGCTGACATCAGCGATAACATCTGATGCTGGATGTTGAGTGAGAGTGTAAATGATGGAAGGATGCTTTGTGGAACCCTCCCTGTTACACGTCCCAGCTGGACTGGCCCATGAGGGCCAGCTCTCACTTTGCTCCCCTCCATTTCTCAGATGGTGAGGCTGCAGCACGAGTGACTCCTGTGCCAGGGCTGCAGTGCTGAGGAAGTTGACTCACTTCAAAAAAAAGAGAAAAAAGGGGAAAAAAAGGAGCGCTACTGCCAAGCCACTCTCAGAAGCACATACTGCAAACCTCGACTGCCCGTTGCAAAACTGCCTCAAAATCTGAAAGTCTTCTTCCATCAAAGTTGGGAAAATAAAAAAATTAGCAGGCTTATTTAATCTAATACTTATGTGAATTAGTGTAGCACTGAATTCAGACTTGAATGGCTTCAGAGGGAAGGATGAGCCCAAGAAAACCCATGTAATTTGCACAGAGGGAAATCTGAAGCAACGTCACCGCAGTCAGTGGCATCGCTTTTCATTTCCATCAATGTAAAGGAGAAAAATAATCTGGCTTCTGGAGTTCAGATCAGGACACCAGATGAGCAAGCCTGGGCTTAGAAGTCCTACAGAACTGAAACGCCACAGACAAAGGCATTAAGAAACACTTATTGTGATGTTCTTCTTTCTGTTTACAAGTCCCCTTGTGGTCTTCTGAAATGGCCAGGGAACATTTTTAGCCACCCCCTCCAGGCTCCAGATTATGCCTTGGTTAGCAGATCATCCGGGCAGCTCTCTCTGTCTGTAACTCTATATGAATGACTTCAGTGACAAACAATACAACCATTCACTTTTTGTAAAAAAACAACCACTGCCACCAAATGTTTCTAATTTAAATATTTCTGGTTCTCTAGCTACTGGTTCCAATTTGGTATCAGCTACTGTCAACCATAAATCCCAATGAATTTTGAAGTCATGATCCTGAATTGAGCTCTGCAAAAGCAGAATTAGGAAGGAGAAATTAATATCTCCAAGTAGAAAGTTTAGACAAAGAATCCATCACATCCTTCTGTGGATTACAGAAGCACTTGCATGGGTACTGCCATTTAGCAGTGGTCAATCATCACATGTTCCAGAAAATGTGCATTCCTCAGGAAAGAAACAATATAAGAGCATCTGAGAACGAAATCATTTCAGCTTTAATTCATGTTTACTCCTGGCATATGACAGTTTATCCCATTTTCTTGCAGTCAAAATCATGTAACTTCATCAAAACTGCCATCAAAACTGCCTATTTCAAATCATTCCTGGTCTATCCTAACTCCCAAAAATCCTTACCAAAGTACAAAGTAGTCTGGAGCAAAGCTACATAAAGGACCCAAGGACCACTCTGATGATTTACTTGAACAAGTGTTGGTGCCTGGGACATTCCCTGACATGTGTTTATTTTATTAAGTCCCCTTCAGGATTCACTTGCTCCTCTTCTTGCCCTGGCAGTGTACAATTTCCTAAAACAACATCTTCACACTGAGGTGAGTGCAAGGAGCAGTGGATTTCTTGCACACATTCCATGGCATGTTCAAAACAGATCAGGGAAGGCTGTTTCAACAATGTAAAAAGCCCTGGACTGAGTTATCTTCCACATGTAGGCTGAAGTTCAGAGCCAGCTCTTACTTTATTCAAATCCATTCTGCCCATCCCAAATCTAAATGAGCTCGGTCATTAGGCTCTAAATCTGTATTTCTCTGTGCCAATATTGGCCTGAGTTCAGCAAGGCACTTAAATATGTGCTTAACTTCAAAAGCACAGTTAAGTCCCACTGATAGGTTTGACTACAGCGGGATGTAAGCAAATAGCTCAGGGCTTTGCTAAACTGGGGCTTCAGTGACACAATCCTAGAAACATTTGTATTTTAACATGTTTAATGAAAATTGTAACAATTAAGTGGAGCTCTTCCTTCCTCATATAAAAACAATCCAGGACTTCCTCTTTCAAAAAGCTTACAGCAGCCAAACTTTCTTTTCCTAACCTGAGGTCAAGTGCTATTCCAAGGACTCATCTTAATGTGGTGTCTTAATTATTTGTTTCCTTTGTGATGGTTCTGACACATATTTAGGCTCAGGTGAGACTAAAAGTTCATGGTGGGTACTTTGTAGGAAGAGGGCTACAACATCTCTTGGACAGAGCAAAAAACTCCCTTTTCCACAGTCTGGGCCAGCCTGGGCTGCAGATCTGAAGTGCAATTTGGTTTTGTCCTATGTCACCATCCACACGGCTCACACACATATAACTTTCTGAGGGTTTTTCTAACATATTTATCCTTACAATGGGTTTGTGTTCTCCTCCCTAGAGGTTGCTAAAGGCAAGAATTTGTTCTCTCTTTCTACATATACGCAGAGGCTACTAGCCATATTTCTTATTGTATAAATGTAAAAAAAAAAAAAAATAACTGAAAAGGTGACAATGACTTTGTCTTCTTTAGTTTTCAGCTAAAGCACATTGCCTCCTTGAATTAACACAAAATCTTGAATATTTACCCAAATCCATGGGGCTGGATGGGGACTGGTGAACCTGTGCTGACTAGAAGAAGGATCAAGCTCTTTCTTAAAAAGGTGTTTGCCTTCAAACCTGATCCATGAGAGCAACAACACGAGTGGTGTCACCTAAGGTCCCTTCAGCGATGTCACCTCAGTACTGCTGGCTTTGACAGCAATCTCAGCAAGCTCCTATTTCAAACTGAAAGGGTGAAAATGAAGCTAAACCCAAAGGTTTACAGAAAACCTTTGCTCCAACGCAAGGTAAGCCCCAGGGAAAGGAGAAGCGTGAGCCAGCACGTCCCCCTCACTGTCCCTATCACTGGCAGGGCAAATTCTCCTTGGGGACAGGCTCTGCCTGCAGCCTGCCTGCACCCCGTGGTGTGAGCTGCTCCTGCCAGGGAGGCCCATATTGAACTGATAAAGCTCTCAAAGCCCCATCACCCTGCCAGCTTGGAAGTGGGACCGTGTCCCTGGGCGTCAGCAGCCCCACAGGTCTCCCTGCCAGAGTCTGTCCAGGCAAACAAAGAAAATGCATTGCCTTCCACTTTAATAAAAGCCAAATGATGCCGTTTGCCAATTACCAAAACGGGGCGAAGGTTAAAAACCCATTGAATTATAACACATGTCACGGACCAAAGCTTCTATGATTAACAGTTCTGTGAGAAATTCATTAATTTCACCCGAAGCAAGCTGACAGAGATTGTGCTTAATGACAGAATGCAGGGCTGGGGAAAGGCGGCCGATCCGGGAAAGAGAAAGCTGCATTAATTCACAACAAAAAGAGACGAGGAAACCCTTTTTTCCCCCTTATGAAAAGGGAAAAAAAAAAAATAACCAGAGTTGTAAAGAGCGGTTGCATTTGTTCTGCTGCTGAAGATTTATCTTCATCATTTCTTGTTGGGGAAGCTGACAGCAGGCGAGAACAAGACAAAGAGAAGAGCTGGAGTGGGCTCTGAATCCCTGGGGCTTGTTTGGGGCAGCAAAGGGTGCAGCTCAAGGGGAACCACTCCACAGAGGCCAGAGCAGGTGATGGTGTGGTGGCCAGGGCTGGGTCTTGGTCTACGGTGTCAAACACCCAGATATGCACACTTACAGAGGGAAGAAAACCCAAAGTTTCCCCTGCAGAAGCAATTTTGAATCCGTAGCAGTGAGGTTGTGCCAAGGTTTAAGAAGAGAAAGCAAAGGAAAATATTTTTGGTACACTCATTAGAAAGCACAAGGTGGTGACAATGTGAGGCACAGAGACTGGAGAGCTGCGGGCACCCAGGGGGGACCTGTCTTCAGTATGAACACAGAGTTAATGGTGGGGTAGAGAGATGGAAAATCCTGAAATTCACAGTTCTGATAGCTGAATTGGGCTTTCCAGCCTGCAGTTTGCAGGAGAGGAACTGTGACACCAGGAGAGGTGGTGGAAGGGGCAGGGCTGGTGACCATGGCAGGGAAGTGCCACCAAGGAAAAGGAACACTTCCCACAAACTGCTTTGCAGGGATGGGTGACCCACAGCTGCTGTTTCCTACCCAGTGAAAAAGACAAAAACCTGATTTTTGAGGAACTACTGTCAAAGGCAGCCACAGCACATCAGGCCTTCTTCTGCTTGAGTGACTGCAGGGTGGGAAATTACACTTCTGCTTCTGCACACTCAATTTCACCGTCCACTGCATGAGGCTACACAGGAAACAGTAAAAGTATAATAATTTGAGCTATAAAGCACAAGAGAAGAACTAACCAGGCCATTATATCTGGGCTAAGGATGCAACGTGGAAATAAAGAGTGTCATTTTTACAGCACATCTCCAGCAGTGAGGTAAACTTCTGCTGGAAAGAAAAAAAAAAAGAGCCTGTAGTCACTGGCAGCAGACAAAAACAACTGGAAGAATAAAATTGGAAAGGACAGAGTAGGAATTTTCAAACTATCAATGTTTTCAGGAGGATGGAATGGATTTTCAAAACAACTAATGATGACTGAGGACAACTATCTATAAAGTTCAATTAGACTTTTAGATTTAAGCCCATTTTACTCTAAAATATTAACTATAATACATATTTTAAGAAAGAAGAGTAAGTGCATGTTTTAGTTTCAGTCATTAAGTTGTCACTAACCCATGGGAGAGATCCATTCACCCTCAAAATAAAAACTGTATTAACTTTTAGGAACAATATATTTCTTTTCCCTCACAATTTTAATATCTGCACCCTTGTCTAGAAATATCTGTATCTGGCTATAAATTCTCTCCAAGAAAAATAATTCTCCTTGAAAAAGAGAAATAATACCTCTTATAGAGAGAAGCCAAAAAGCAGGCAAAAAATATCCATGTTGACCTAAGGAAAATGAAAGGGGTAAAACTGATGATCACACATAGGAAGGCAAATTTCTTAAAAATTTTAATAAATACCTTAAAAATCATATTAGGCAAATGCAACCAGTGGGGAAAGGGAAAAGGCAAAGATGGGCAGTGTGGAACTGGCACCTCAAGGGAATATGATGGGCAGACTGTGAGCACGGGAGGCAGAAAACCCATGTCCAGCCTCTGAGCTGGTTAAGAAATCCTTTTTAAAATCTATCTTTCTCTGTCCTTCCTGGATTGGGTAAAATAACCAAAGAAAAAGACAACAGGTGACAGGAAAGGTGTCACCTATTTCCTGGCTGCGCAGCTCCATGCACAACTCTTTCTACATCTTGGGTACCTGAACTGCTTGGAGATTTTTGTCCAGAAGAAAACAGATCCCAGCACAAGGCAAACTGGGGACTGACTCTCCACTGAAACACTGCCATCAGTGGAAATAATTCCACTGATTTCAATTGCCTTTGGACCTGGGCTTTACTTTTGAGAGTTTCTAGATCCCTGTCAGACATGGGAAACTTTATGATCAATCCAGTGCTGGAACTTGCAAAACCTAAAACATTACTTTGAAAGAGTGAGGCTCAGATGGGGGTTTGGGAGAGCAGGGGGCTGAGAGGGTTCAGTGCATCCTGAAAACAAAATGATGCCAAAAAATCAAGAAGAAGCATAAGAGGCAAAAGGAGGGTGATTTTTCCTCAAGGGATTTCTAAAGGTTGTGCTGCTGGGTTGCAGAGGCTCGCTGAAGCTTTGCCTAAGGGAGATGCATTTTTTATTAAGGAAATAACTTTATAAACACAGAGCACTTCTAGTTCAATAAGTGAACAAATGGTTCAATTCCTACTGAAAACTTGAGAGGGCAGTGGAATGTGGCCCTGTGTCTCAGTCCTCCTGAGCTCCCTGCTGCTTCTCACCATCTCCTTCTCACCATCTCCTTCCAGTGGGGCTTTCTTGCCCTTTTTCTGTCCTGCTTTGGCGCTGGGATTTGGCCACACTTCCACCACCAGACTTCTCATCTGAAACTTGATCCTGCTGCCTTTGGGCCTCTGAATTTATACAACCTATTGCACACAATGATCAGACGCTTTGAATCTAGGTCAGAACACACTGACTGGATTGATCTAGCTATAGATATACTCCTTTTTTTTTTGAATTTTATTTTCCCTTTCCTCTCCCCCTTCTCACTCTCCCGCCTTTCCTGGAATAAAAGCAGGTCCTAAAAACAAGCCAGAACATTATCAAAAAACCTGTCAGCTTGCTTAGGAGGCTGAGCAGAGGTTTGCTGGGATATGCAACTTGTTTTACTATTGCTGCTGCTATGGTATGAAAACTGCTCACAACTTTGAATTCACAAAGAGAGAAAAAAAATTATTCTTTCAGGGGTTTTGCTAAATTCTCTCCTTTTCAGTGCCTTGCTGAAAGGATCCATGAAGCTGCTGCACCAGAGGCCATGAAAGGTCACAATCTCAGTGGGATGCTGTAAAGCAGAGACTGAGAGGGGTTGGTGGTGATCTATTGATGTGTCTGTAATAACAACAAGAATAAAACGGTAGCCATAAACCTTTCATCCTGGGGGGTCCCACAGAGCTTTTCAGAATAGGGGCCAGATCCAGAGAGGTGCTGAGGGCCTCACCCAGCCATAAAAGCACAGCAGGTGCTGATGGCCATGGCCCTGCAGCCCAGGGCTGAGCACCTGGCAGGATCCAGCCCCTCCAGGGCATGGGCACCACTCTGTGCCCTCGTGGTCCCTTCCCTGGGAGGTGCCCTGGCACCCTGGCAGCACAACGGGGTTCAGACCGAGCTGGTGTGTGAGTGACCAACAGATGCCGGGCTGGGGAATGCGTGCAGAGCGAACTGGCCCCAGTTCCAGGCTTGGCATAAAGGAGGGAGGAGAAAGGAAGAGGAAATAATTCACTAACAGCATCCCGTGCGGGTTAAATGTCCCATCCATCCTGATCAATGAGAACACTGCCGGTTTTTTACCCGTGACACAAAGGGGTCAGCAGGGTTCAGCTGCTGTGCCCCTCCTGCCTCCTCCCCAGCCCCAGCCAGCTCTGGGGGTGGTGGGTGTGAGGCAGAGGGAAGCAGGGCTGAAACGCTCACCTCTGCTCCGCAGGGCTGTAGGTCTGTCCTTGCTGGCAGCTGCTGATGGTGATGGGGTCGAAGTTGTGGAAGGAACGCAGGGCCACCCCGGAGATGGCCACAAACTGGGAGCTGAAGCTAATGAGGACAGCCTGGGTGTGATAAAAAGGGTGACTGAGGTCATGGATGACGGGGATAATCAGGGGATTGTTCCTGCAGCTCAGGACGTGGACACCTGCCAGAGGAGAGACAAGATCAGAGGAAGGGTCAGGCTTAACACAATTGCTTCCCGAAGCCCTGGGCACTTCAGAGGCATTTCACCCAGAGGAATGGCCCTATAGAGCTGAAAAGTTATGGTAAGCTGCCTGGAGGGGCTTCCCAAATCGCTCGGGAGAGCTTAGCAGAGAAGCAGATCCCTCCAGACAGCTGAAGAAAGGCTGCCATTCTCTCTGCGAGCGCGGCAGGCCCTGGGAGCCGCTCCTTTAGACCACAGCTACGTTCCTATTGTGCTCTGGTAAATCAGGAGCAGCCAGCACGGGGGAAGCAGAGTCACACTATTGTAAAACGGGTCCTGGAGGACACTTGGAGCCTTTTTATGCAGGATCAAACAGTGCCGGCAGGCTGGGGGGCTTTGTGCACCAGCAGCTTGTTTGGAGCTGTGCATGTCATTAGCACTCAGTGTAAAACTTTTTTTTTTTGCATGAGTTTTCCACTAAATTTGCCCAGATTTGATTTTTTCATCAATAGTTTTGAGCCTTAGGGTATCTTGTTCTTTGCAAGAAAAGGTGTATTTGGTCCTGGAGATAGAAATGAGGGTGATGGAGCCACTGAGGATTTTACAGGTGATGTCACTCGAGAAGAAAAGAATTGTGTTGTGGGGAAATAAAAGCATCTCAAGGTTGTGGCGCACAGAAACACCAGAGAGGTGGCAAGGAGACTTCTGAATCCCATTTGTCCAGTGGATGAGGCACTCAGTGACAGCTGGGAAGAAACTCCCACCTTCAGGTAGAAGCAACCTGAATTCAAATGGGCCAAACCCATCTCAGGAGGAAGGCCGAGGACAAACAGCTGTTGACTGCCCTCAAAATTCATTAATTGAGATTCATGGCCTGCTGGCTGCCTGCAAGGCTCTGCCTCCACAGCTCCATGGCATCACTCCGAGGATCAGCTTGGCTCCAGATCCATTTGCTTCACTGGAGCTCCCCAAGCAATGGCTTTGGCCCAGGCCCCTTGGCTACCCTGATACACTTACAAATTTGAAAATAAAATAAATTCTATTTGCATGTTTAACTGGCTCAGGGATTTCTGTTATTATTTTTTTCCCCCAGTTCGAATTTCTTGACTCAAAAGGGAAGGAATAAAAAGGCTTTCATTTTTCTCCTTAGAAAGTGATTTCCTGTGAATTAAGACACACTCTTTAAACATCTATCTCCCACCCTCTACTTAAAAAATCTTCCTGTAATAAAAAAAATAATATAAAAAAGCAAGCCTCTTTTTGTTTTGGTCTTCACCTGACCCTGAAATAACCTCCCTGTCTACTTGCCTCCCAGAAGTCTTTTGATATCAGCTCCTTGTGGAACGGTGCACGTTTCTCACTTACAAACAGGTGCAGTTAATACTCAAAATCCCAGGTTCCCAAATTCCTTGGAAGTTTCTGCCTTCTCTGATGGAAAGCCAAGGCCTTATGGTATGAGGCTGTTTATTCACTTCTATTTCATTCCTTGCACTCAGCTGGTGTCCACAACAGAACTCAGAGCTGTGCTGCTCTGGTTATTTCTGGCCAGGAAAAGGGTGGTTGGACAGGTGAAGGTTTCTTAATCGCCCTGAAATACCCATGAGGATGGTACAGGTGCCCATGGGGGCAGTCAGAGCTGTCTCAGGATAACCTCTGTTTCTGTGCCTCTGTACCTATCTATTCAGCTCAGCAGCTGAACTCTGGTGTCTATGATGGCTCTGAACCAACAGCACTGAGGTGTTTGGCATCCCAACCTCTCCATCTCCTACCAGCACTCAGAAGAAGCTTCACATTATTTTCTGTGAGTCCACTTGCTCTGATGAAGGCAGGAAACTGCATGTCTGGATAGGATATTCTTTGCTCGTGGCAATGTCTTCAGAACACTGGGGACTGATTGAGATTTAAATGATTGCTACTTCCTTTTGGATGTACTTTTAGTTTGCCACGAACTTCTTCTTAAGGCTCATTGAGTGTCTCAGTCAGTCCTGCCCCCAGTGCATGCCAACATTTGCATCTCAGCTGCAGTTTCCAGCTTGCCACGGTGATAATTCAAACACATGAAACACAATATCCAGGAAAAGCACTTCATGTCCCTGTCAGAACTCAAACAGAACAGCAATGGGGAGCTCTGCCTGAGTGAGAACTGCTGGGTAGCCCACCTACACCTTTCCTCTGCTCCAGGCAGCCTCTTCTGAAAGGTCAAAGGGGCTTTTCCATGATGAAAACAGCATTTCAGCTGGGACGACATCCAGACATCAGGCTGAGCCATGCCAAACTCATGTTGCAACTTCATTGAAGATTTCAAAACCTAACCCTCAGTTTCCTCTTTGCTCCTCTTTCTTGTACTCTTTCTCTCCCAGTCTGCCTGTCTGTCCCTATAAAATGTCACATTAAGTACTGCTGGCATGCTCGTGACTCCATCATTTATTTCTCAGAGGGATAGAGCTATGTGCCACTGTTTTGCAAAAGGAGGGTAAAATTAATCCAAGGGCTCTGGCAAACTGGGAGCCATCCTGACTCAACCTGCACAACTGTCTACAAATTTCAGTTTGTTCTTGGACAACAGACACCACACGTATTTCCTTTGTTCTCCTCCACACCCCACCAAATTCTGCATTATCCTGGATGCTCATCCAACACTTGTCACTCTGTGCCCCTTCTCCTCGTCACTAGTGGGAAGCTCATTTGAATTTCAGCTTGTTAAAACTGAAATGCTGTAGTAAAACAGAAAGCTGGGGGATGGGAGTTCTGTTTCCTTAAAAACTGCTCTCAAGGTGACCTGGCCATCTTACTCCTCAGTGAAAAAAAAGGCAGAGAACATCTGGAAAGGGATTATGCAAGTCCTATCCTGACACAGAGTTGGGAGCTAGGGAGAGCTCCTGGGTTCTGGAGGTTAAACACAGCCTGGATCAATTCACCAGACACAACATCCCCAGTTTAGGGCCCTGTGCCAAGGGTAGAGACAAATCCTGTCTATGCCAGCACTTCAGCACAAGAACAGGTCCTGCCTCTGCCAGGCACATCTGCCTGAGGCCACGCCAGGAGGCTGGCAGGGCCCTGGAGCTGGACCTTCACCACCTGAACTTCTTCACCTGGGGAATCCTGGCCATTAAATGGCTCTGGAGACCTCCCTGCAAGCAAGACTGGAGATCACCCAGCACTCCCTGTGAAACAGAAGCCTTTGCTGCAGCAGCTGGTGCAGGTCCCTCACTCCCTGTTCCCAGAGGTTCATCTGCAGCACCATCAGTATCTCCATCAGTGCTGGCTGTGAAGCATTGAGATAGTGCTGATTTTTGTAACTGAAGAGGAGCAAATCACCTCTGAACGGATAGTGAACAGCTATGCAGTAATGTCTGTATAAAATAACACATCATTTTCAACAAACTCTGTGAGAATCAGGGATTGGAGCGAGCACCTTTTTTGTCTGATTCTGAAAAAATCTGAGCAGGAGTACAGGTAAATGGGGGCATCACCAGATTAAGCAAGCAGTAAAGAGGGAGTTTAATACAACGCAGTCTTACCAAGGTCGTGGCTTTGCTCTTTGGTGTCAAACAGCTGCACACCGATGGTCTCCTGCTTCTGGTCCAGGTAGTAGGTCCCATCAGTGACCAAGTGAACAAGGACTGCTGCAGCAACCATAGGCTGGGAAAAATAAGCCTGGGAAAACACAAACCACATAAAGCCTGAGGTGGAGAACTGTGGTGGGCTTTTAAAAATCCCCAGGAGCCAGTCCAGGACTTTTAAAAGAAGATTTCCCATTCCAGGTCACACAGAAATCTTCTCTTCCAATCTCTCCTACACAAAGTAGATAAACTCAAGTCAAACAGCCCTGAAGCTGAACTCTCTCAGAAATTCAATAGCCTTGTCACACATAAGGGGACTTCACTACTGACTCTCTAGACAGTGCTCAAAAACATTGTTTTCTTCTTTTGCTCTAAACATACTTCAGAAAAGAGCAGCTTGGTCCTGGGAAGGCTGGCCCACAATATTTTGCCTGCTGGAGAATCTTTGTAGAGGCAGGCAAAGAAGAAACTTCTGAATGATGTGTGAAGTTCCTACCTTCAGCCAGAAAATGGTCTGTGTCATGTGGGAGTACTGGAAGTTGGCCGTGCAGGGATACCAGGCGTACTGGGACACACCATCATTCAAGTCGATCACCTTGGTACGACACATCTGCAGCAGGAGAAAAAGAAACACCAAAACTGACCTAGAGGACAGCAAGGAAGATCCTGACTGCTTGAAGTGGGGAAATAAAGTCCAGGTGTACTCCCAGGATAAAGTAATGCAGAACAACTGTGCTTCTAAATACCATGAGATGATTCAAAATTAAGTTTCCAGGTCTTGCACCCCAGTAAGAGAAACCAAAACATGAACAGGAGCTAAAGACTCACAGCAGCAGGATAGCAGCCAACAATCTCCTCTGAATTTGGTTATTGGTCAGCATTTATAACAACTATGGTCCCCGCAAATGGACCAGGAATTTTCCCACTGGAGCCCAGGTGAGGATAACTTCTGAACAGCCCAGCTCCCACGCAGACAGTGTGGAGCTGCCTCCACGGTGCTCCAGCACTGCCCTATTTAAACCTGATATTGCTGTAACCCCAGAGGAGCCACACATAGCCCTGTAAACATGGAACCAGGTGTAGCCAGGAAAGTCCTGCCTCTAGAACCCAATTGAAGCAAACTGGTTTCCTCTTCCACCAACCAGTTCAAGTGGAATCACCATCTTCCTACACCTGCAGCCTTTCCATGGCTGTCAAAAGTGGGATTGGAGGCAAAATGCTCTTTTCAATGAAGTACATGATTCCCAAGTCCTGTTATGAAAAAGCTAAAAAAACCCCTGCCAGAATCTAAGTACCAGAGAGCCTTGCAGTGCCATCAGTGTCAGATGTGAAAATGAAGCTGCAAGAAATGATCAGAATTACCCTGAACACACACTGCTCAGTGAAGCTGCTTCAAAAATGAAGCATGAATGACCACAGCCTTCACCTCCACAGCAAACAGAAAAAAGGAAATGTCCACCATGGAAAAGGTTATTACTGCATTAGAAGGATTCTTATATCTGAGGCTCCTGGAGGATCTGAAAAGTTCCTGCTGGATTTGCAACCCTTTTGGTGAACTGACTGATTGTCATTACCATAGGAACAGATGGAATTCCTTGTGCTGATGTGCTGTCAGTAAAGCTGTTCCCATCAGCAATTTTAATATTAAACCAAAAAGAAAACCCTGAAGTGAAACAAGAAAATTATCAGTCATCCAAAATCCTATGCCCACTCGATAATCCTGCACAGAAATCCCCTCTTGGTTCAGGCAGGCAAAGTCTGGGCACTGCAAAGAGAACTTGGGATGCCTGGTTATGAGAAACCAGATTGGCTAAAAGTGAGGTAATCCCCTTTAAATTCTGAGTCCCTCAAGATCCAGCACAGAGGAATCTTACAGGCAAAACATAAATCAGCTTTAATGGGCTGGAAGAAGATTTTTAGTTTATTTATTTTTTGAAACAACTGGGACCAAGCTTCATTGAGGCTAGCCAGTGGATAGTGTTACATTTTACAGCAGAGCAAGGCTTTACATAAACTATCTTTGGCATTTGAAATCCAGGCCAGCAATTCGACATGTTTCGTTTCGCAACTCTCCCTTCTTGCGTTTTCAGCAGCCTGTCTCTTGTTGGGAGCATGGTTTTTATTTTAATACCTCTCCAGCTAGGGAATTTATCTTACCCACATCTGCAGTATATATGGTCAGAGAGCTCTTTGACACGAACAAAGGTCTCATTACTTTTATATGGTTTTGTTCTTATTCTTACTTCTCCTCCTGCTCTCTTGGTCCAAAAAGGTGGCTGCAAGAAACACAAGCACTGACTTTCGGTGCTTTTTAAGTGCCACTTAATGGATGAGTGAAAACTTGTATTAAGAAATCACCCAGACCTTCACCAAAAGTTTGATTCTAACCCAAAATAAACCTCTGCCGAGGTGGGCTGGAAATCTCTGATAACTTTTAAATGCCTTGTTTGATTTGTGTGCGTGTGTGAACCCTAGCACTTTCTGCTTCTGCTGGAGAATATTAGCAAAAATCTGAGCATTGCATAAAGAGCCTGTGTTCAGGCCACGTGGGCTGGCAGACTGGCCTGGTTTGAGCAGGTTAGATAAGCTTCCCCCTGCTGAGGCTGATCCATTGCTACCAGACAAGTGTTTCAAAGTGGTCCTGGGGTAAAAAGGCTCCTTTAGAACAGTCTAATTGAGAAGTGTGGGAAAAGTCTAAGAGAGCTGAATGGCTTCAAGAGCCTCTTCTCCACTCACTGCTGGACAGTAAACTTAGCTAATGGCAAAATAAAAAGGTCTTCAAGTTTCTCAGGAAAGAATTGGGTTGGATAAACAGCTCTGGTACCTACACACTCCACCATCTCACCAGGCTCCAGCACACGTGGTAGATCCATCCCCATTTCAGTTCTACCCAGGCACTGAATGTCACATCACACCTGCCAAGCCTGAGAATCATCTGCTAGAAGAGTCTTTCACGCTTTTGCTTTTAAGACATCATAGACTGTGGCAGCTGCCCAAAGGGCCCTATTAATTAATTAGGTTAATGGTTGGACTCAATGATCTTAGAGATTTTTTCTAAGCTAAATGATAATGTGATTACTGCAGTACCAACACTTTTAGAACTACAAGTTCCAAAGGCCTGGAAGACAGAATATCATCTCCCGTCATTGTTATTCACAGGAATTCACACTTATGAAAAACAGACTCTATCCTAAGGTTCTCCAGTTTGCTATAGTGATGCAAACCAGCAGCTAAAGCACCTGACAGCTGTGGAGGGAAGAATGCATAGATAGACTTCTCATTTCAGGGTGTTACCCAGCACTGAAGTATTTGCTTTGAAGAATGACAGCATCACACGCTGCTCCAAACTTCACTCACTGGGGCTTATCCAGATTCTCAGACCCACACAGCAAGTGGGATATCCACAGGAGCTTAGTATGTGCTCCAAAGTATGCGGCGACTATTTGTGTCTAGTTACTGGAAGCCCATGTCATCCCCCTCCCGAGGAAGCTGCTTTCAATTAGAAGAGCTGATGTCTGTTCCTCTCCGAGGTTCAAATCCAGCTCGTCTCCCACCCACACATTTTGTACACAAACATCGGCAGACAGAACGATCAAGGCCAGGGAGCACTGTGGGATCTTCCCACAAGAGGGAATGCCTGGAGGATTCCCTTTGACTGATTTATACAACCTCTTGTCAATCAAAGGCACAACATGTTCTTCAAACCGCCTCTCCTGTTTTCCTTCCCTTACTCAGGGGGACTGAGGAATGTGTCAGCAGAAAGGGAAAAGTGATATATTGGGAGCACTTAGCTTTTTGCCACATCAAAACCACATTTACTATTGCAATCAACTCCATTTCCTTCAAAGTAATATGGGAAAATTTGCTGAAGAGCAAATTTTGGAAGGCGCCCTTGTGAATGATTCCCAGCCATCCCATGACTGCAGGCAATGTGAATTTGCACTGATGGGTTCCTGTTGCAGCTGAACTACATGTTGAGGATCACAAATCCCCTGGACTGGGCACTGGACTACATCCCAGCCCAACCGTGGCAGTGCACAGCTCCAGTACAACCTTCTGGGCAGCACTTGGCTTCTCCAGGCCTGGGCTCCCTGTCTGGAAGATGAGGATGATGTTCCTCCACACCATACAGGTCTGCTGAGGATGAAAGCTATGAGCTGTGAGCCACAAAAAGATGCTCAGATGTCAATGAGAGCACACACAGGTGTGAGGATACAGCTCCCCACAGGAGTGGGCTAAACACAGATCCCATCCCACTCTGACCTTCCCACCGAACAAGCACAGTCAGACACCACAGGCTTTGCACATACTGGTGGTTCTCAGCAGTAACATCAAAATAATTTTAAATCCAGACAGAAAAGCTGCTATTTAAGCTCGAATGTTGCCCTACTCAGCTCTGGCACCGTGGTTGGGGCGGACGTGCCTGTCTGCATGCCCAGGGGCGGCTGGAAGCAGAGCAAACCTCCAGTACACAGATCTGTCTGCTCCCAAAATCCCATCTGGTGAACCATGGCAGGGCCTCCTCCAGACCGTGTCCTCGAGCTCTGTCTGGCTGTCAGGGGCATCGTGGGCACTTGGTCAGGCAGTGGCAAGCATTCTCCTTCTGGAGAGGAGGGTGGAAGTGGGGATTGTGTTCCAAAATCTTCCTCTCCCTACTCCTTTCTACAGGGAACTGTGCTGCTGACACTTCTGCACCCAGACAGACAACTCAGAGTGTTTCTGGGGTGAACCAGGCTGTACCCTGTCCTGTTGGCAAAAATGCAGCCATGGAGCAGGCAGGAACAAGATCTCTTGGTAAAACCCACAGTACCAGCTATTTATTGAGCACAAAACATACTCAGTGAGGCTGCAGAAGAGCACAGAAAAAACTCACAGACCGATACAAAACCCATGGAGGCACAAACAGAACATCTTCTCTTGTTTGAATGTCCAGCTAAAGAACAAATTTCAGCCCTAATACTGAGATTTACAGTATTCTGCAATAATCTGCAATATTTATTTGTTTGGTCAGCAGAATGTTATTTGTATTTAACTCAACAAATGGAAAAGGATCTCAACCATGACATAAGCAGCATTTTAACACATCCCTTACATTTGAAAACTTTCTCCCTCCCTTGCCAGACCAGGATGCTAGCAGTCACCCAGCCCTTTTATTCTTAAATATGTTATTGTTCTTGCTGACTTAAGGTTAATCTTACCCAACGATGAGAAACGATAGTGTAGTTGCTAAATATCAGAAAGGTTCCTGCTTGTTTATTGCCCAATATTGTAAGGCAGCTTGACTGCCACATGGACACCACCCAGTTTGCCGACTGCAGCAGACCTCCAATCTGTTCTCAAAGCTGTTGCACTGCTTTTCTCATTTAGGCTGGGAATTGGGTTGGAGTTAGGGAAAAATGAAGTTGCCCACGAGTGAGCACTGAATCATTAAAAGGCCTCCAATGAACACCTCAAACCCCAGCCAATTTCTCTGACCATTCCAAACCCCAGGAGCTCACAGAGCTCAAATGGAAATTGTACACACAGCAGCACAAGTAATTTTGCTCTGGGTTTTCTTCTAGATTCTGGTCAGAAGTGCTTTTGGACAAGTGTATTTATCAGACATCTTTGTCAGTGGACTTATCCCATCAGAAATCTGAGTCCAGAGTTGCCTGCCCAACTATAAACATCAGTCTTGAGTCATTCCAGGTTGGCCTCTAAAACTTAAGGAAAACATTCAAAGCTACTTTCCCCAAACTGGTACACATATTTAATTTTATGTGCACTACCAATGGGTTTCTGTTGCATAAAATAAAAAGCTAAAACCAAATCTTATATTCAGCAGCAGAGTTCGTCTAAACATAAAATGAGGGAAGAAACCTGAGTCTCTGTCTTTCAACAGCCACCTTACCTTACAGTCTACTGCTACTTCCATGGCAGCAACTTCCCCTCATCTCTGATGCTCATCAACTGCAGCTTCTCCTCCAAAACTCTTTGTCCTCTGCGGCTGATAACACATTTTTACTGTTTCATATTCTTTGTCTGCTATTACTAGTTTTCATTGGGGTCCCTAAAGGTCTGATGGCAAAAGATGAAAAACAGCAGCGTGTCCTGCCCCAGGACAAAGGCCTGTGGGCAGATGATCCAGAGAAAAGCTTTATCAACTGGAAGCTGATGAAACTCCCGGGGTAACACACTGATGCTATATTACTCCCAGATTCAGTTGGCTCAGAAGTCAGAGGAAATCTCATCTGTCAATTTTCCCTGTGTAATGAAGAACAGGATTTTGCTGTGGGATTGGGAAGCAGCTTACATCTCCTGCAGGATGAAATAAAGCCCCGCTGCCAGTCCCTGTGTCCAGTCTCAGCAGAGCCACGTCCACTTTGAACCTGGAGCAGCTGATGTGCCTGGACCTTGCAGACTCAGTATCCCATTAGCATGATATTACAGCTTCCTCAGCACAGAGCCACGATTTTCAGCTGAAGATTTGGCTGGATTTTTTAGTAATTGGCAAATGACCTTTCTGTGAAAACACCACGGACAGGGCACCAATAGTTTGCCTGCAATGTGACATGATGATAAATTCCTCTACTTTACAAGAATAGTGTTCATCTCCAAAGGGAAATTTCCTCAGAGTTTTGGATGTAACACAGGGCTGTGATTCAGATATGAGTGGGAGATGCAAGGGCTATTTCATTTTGTCATATAAGTTAGTTTAGTTTGAGGCAAGCAAAAAGGAGCTACAGGGATTTCCATTAGATGATGGCCCAGATTGCATGTGTATTCAAGGAGTGTTATTAACTTTAGCTTTCTCAAAAATGCAGTTATTTCACTTCCAAAGAGATGGTATGAACAATATATTTCCATTTTTAAATTGTACAGACCTGCATTCTTTGAGCTTCCTTTTGAATTTCTGTTATCTCCAGATTCAAAGCAAACTTCATTTAAAACCAGTGAGTTCAAATCAAAATCACATCAAACCATAAACTTCACATGGCATACCTGAAAAAAACTGTAAATCAGTTCTGACTGGCCCTATCCCAAACTCACATGGGCTTTGACAGTCAGCCAGGTGTAATCAAATATCTAGGATGCTTGCTGGACTCATGGAAAAAAACAATATGGAGTTTTGCTTTTCCAACAAAACCCTAACCAGATGATTTTTGCACAGTTCAAAGGATCACCACGAGGATGTCAGTAAAGCCAAGGCTAGAAACTACAGAAAAATAGATTGAGAAAAAGAATAAATAATTTCACTAATGGGATTTAAAAATCAACTCGTATTTTATGGCAGCCCACAAGAAAATGCCAGCATCTGGAGCTCCTGGGTGCAATTTGCACATGCCCCTGCTTCTCTTGCCATTCAGAGATGCAAACTGAAGGGATGCAGAATCAAGAGATAGTTCTGAGTGCACAACACAGCCTCCTTTACAGCACATGCAAGTGCAATCCAGCAGTCTGACACGTGCTCCTGTTTATTCCTGTCAGTCTCTTCTATTTCTTCAGCTTGGCAGTAGGACATAAAGATGCTGCTCTCAAAAAACAGCGTCTTCCACACCAACACTGCTGGGATCCCACCTCAGGATCAAGCAGCACCACCCAAACAAGAACTTGTGCCTTCAGTTCTGCAAGTATCAGCCTCATTAAAACTAAAAGACATTTTCAAGCTGCAGCACAAGCTCCTGTCTACAACTTCCACATTACTGCTCACAGAAGTGTGAAGGCATTATAGACTGATAAGTGCTTTAGCAGACTGTATATCCATCCACTGGAGAGCAAGGTTAAACAAATACAGGAGCCAGAACATTATTGTTGGCTGAGCGCTCGGGTTCCCGAGCTGCCCGTCTCTAACTTGAGCGGGCCAGGTCCACTGCAGCACAGCTCTGTGCAGCCAAGGCTGGCCGGGGGGTGCTGCAGCAAAGCAAAACAATCCCATCCCATCAGCTTTCATCACCGAGGAGCAGAGCAAAAGCAAATTTTGTTTTGTTTCGTTTTGTTTTTCCTTTGGCTGGAGTGTTTAATTCGAGAGCAGCTGGCACCAGAAAATCAAACTGTCAAAGGCAGAGTGTGGGCCACATTTTAGGAGGATCTTAAATATATTTTTGTTATTATATTCGTCATTCTGGCTTACTAGATTCATTGTACTTTTCCAGCTCCTGTAAGGCAAAGAGGGGTTGGTACAATCCACCTGGTAACATCCCCTCATTCCTTCCCAGAGCTGGTGCCATACATTCGTTTGGATGAAGAAAACACACAGATAAGAAGAAAAAAAACACAAAAGGAACAACAACAAATCCCCTAAGAACTTGAGTTCTCCATCAGATAACACGCTGGCTGAGGTGGACAGAGATGCTTAGAAGCACATGGACAATGACACTAATAAAAAGAGAAAGAAATTAAGCCACTTTTTTTTTTTTTTTTTTTTTTTTCCCAGCTCTCAAACAGGAAAAAAACCTTGTTGCTTTTGGTTCCAGTAATTTAGGAGCAAGCCCTAAATATTGCCATACCTCACCCCAGCTCCCTGCACCACCCTCAGTGCTCAGGGGGCACAGGAGCCACTTCCCAGAGAGGTGAGCCGAGGCAGGTGCCACCCTGAGCCCTGCAGACCCCTCCCCAAGCCTGGCCTGTGCCTGAGGCAAACAGCCATGCAGTGGTTAATGTCAGCCCCGACCACATGATCACACTCAGAAAAGGTCAAAAGAGTGATTTTTCATTTAAAAACATCTGTGTGTTTAAAGAACAAAACTTTCTCATGTGCAGAAAACCAGGGGTTTCCAGTACTTTTATTTCCAGAGTTAAAGCCATGCTTTTCGGCTTTGTTTAGGGTTATGGCCCACGTAAACACGCTGTGTAAACCACA
Organism: Lonchura striata; assembly: GCF_050655825.1. Taxonomy (NCBI): domain Eukaryota; kingdom Metazoa; phylum Chordata; class Aves; order Passeriformes; family Estrildidae; genus Lonchura; species Lonchura striata. The sequence goes on along the minus strand of NC_140719.1, from coordinate 4,254,593 downwards.
CACTACACTCAGCACACAGCGTTTCCACAGGCAGGGATAATTGGGGGTGCAAATCTCTCCCTCCCTGGCTGCTTTTCCCTCTCCAGGCTGCTCAGCTTTCCCCACTGTGCTCCCAGCGAGCCAGCCAGACACCCTGTTGTTGCCCTTCCCTATATGAAGACATACACATGCCTCTAATCCTAAGGGTGTAAGTCTGCTCTGGGCTGTCAACAGGCCTTAATTGGATACATCCAGGGAGATGATGCATTGGGAAGAGGCCCTGAATTTAATAGGAAAAGAGAGGCTCCAGAGAGGCACCGGGGGAATGTGGAGGGGGGATTGGAGGAGCTGCCCTGTGCTCCAGGGAGCCGTCACACCTCAGATGGCAAAACCTTTCAGTTCCCATCCAACTATCAGCCCTACAGCAATGGGTATTAATCGAGATTAAACCCTCTGGTTTGTTTTTCAGTAGCTGAAGGTATTGCTTGAAGTATGTAAATCAGAAGGTTCCCCCTTGCTTCACTGGGCTTTTCCCACTGAAACTGCACAGTAAGGGAACCACCATCCTGCAAACAAATTCCTCTGAATGACCTGGACCTTCCAGGCAGATCCACAGAGCAGGTGCTGCCTCCAACCCATGCACATCTCCACCCAAGAAAAAGGCTTGTCTGGGGAAGCCTGTCACTCCCCTCTCACCTTGGAACAACTCTGGTTGCTCCGATAAACCCAAAACTCCAACAAATCAAGCCAAAATACTTGGAGCATTTAGTTTTTGGTGTCCCAGGTTTGTAGGGGAGTTCAGAGGAACTCCCAACTGCTCCCAGAAGAAGTTACTGGAGGAATTAAAGTGTTGTGCGAAAGAAGAAGCTCAGCTTCTTCAGCCTCAGTGCCTTCCAGGATCAGGCTCTGAGAAGATGGAGTGGCAGCAGAGGAGGTGGAGGAAGACCCAGCTGCCAAGGCTCAGCCTTTCTCACCAGGAACAACCTCTGGGAAACAGGCACATTTCCACAGAGTGAGGCTTTCCCTCTCCAGCTGGTCCAGCTCACTGTGTAGGCACAGTGACAGAGCAGCTCTGCTGGAAGGCCAAATGTTTCAAAGGGGTTTGGATGGAGAAAGGTGTGAAGTAGGTCATCTCTACCCTGTGCTTCACCTTCCCCTCTCTGAAGAGTGACTTGTCTCCTCTGAGCATGATGATGAAAGGGTTAATTACCAAATAAATGGAAAAATAACATTCGCTGCCAGCAGTGCTAAGTGTAAGGATTTTGGCCCAGTTACCAAAATGGCTAAGGAGAACTTGATGTTCTCCTGAGCTGAGGGCTTCTCCCAGAGAGGAGGTACATGTGGGGACAGATAATAGCACTGATCCTGCAAATAACCATTTCCTGGCACATGTGAGAGCTTGGAGCCAGACCCTGAGACGACAGTGGAAACCCAGTCCCCAGGAGACTCCTGCTGACAGCACGGGGGAGCTGGGCCACTTACCAGATGTGAATTTGAATTAGCAGGGTGAATCATGTCTTCTTATCAGATTCCCCACTGAAATGACCTCAGAGGAAAGAGTGGTCCTCCAGCTTTGCAGGCAGCACTTCCAAAAGTGAGCACAGATGTGGGGTTCCTCCACAGTTACAGCTCCAACTAAGGCAGCACAGCTCAGGAGAGACTTGGAGCAGCTCAACAGTGTATCCAAATGGTCCCCACTTTGTTGTTTGTTTGGTTGCTTTTTTCCTCCCTTTTTTATTATTATTGTAATTAAAGCTGATTCTTATTTTCAGGTGGGGACAGGGTTTGACTCAAGACACTTTCAGGACAGTATTGGGCAAACACCATCCTCCAAAACCATGCCTTTTAGAGACATCTTAAGATGAGCCCCCTGAAATGCACTGGCATTCAAAAAATGAGGTGTCTTATGACAATGTGGGCTAAAATGCCCATGGCACTCCAAACAAGTGGTGCAGACAATCCTTCATTTACAAGAAAAAAAATAAATTCTTTGCTCCTGGCATGAGAAAGTTTACTTTCAGCTTAAAGAAATGACCGTGTGGTTTTGGGGATGGCATTCCGTTCTGCTGGAGAGCAGCACCCTGCCTGCCTGTACATCCGTGGTTTTGTAGCTACATTACAACCCTGGAGAGCTCTGTTTACATATTTGACATGTTTCCTTGTGCAGAACATGAAACCAAATTACAGTGTAAAAGCCATTATGGCTTTGCTCTTGCACCCTTTTCCATCCCCTTCTCCCATTGCTTGGTTTAGATCTATCTGAGCATTTTTAGCTGTGCCGGGTCGCCTGGCACTGCTTCAGGCAGGTTTATTTGCTGTTATACAGGGAAATCATGGAAAAGCCAGTGAAGCCACATGCCAGGGAGCAGGGGGAAGACGGCGGGGTGGGGGTGGGATGAGAACTGCCCAGAACCCTTCATGCATGAACAAAGCAGACGTGTCGGTGCATTTATGCAAGATCACTCTGCTCTGAATGGAGAGGGACCCAAGACAAACAACCTGGATGGGATGCAGGGGAGCTATCCCACGCTCACGGCTGGACATGCTCTGCATCCCAAGGCTTGTGAGCAGCAGCAGCAGGCGGGGAGAGTGGCAGGTTGAGGGGCAAGGGCCGAGGAGGGGGGGTCTCCTTTCAGAGGAGTGCATGCTAATGAGCAGTGCCTCTGTCGGGGGGTCCGGCTGCCCGGCTCGCCGATGCCAGGGGGGTCCAAGCTGTTCTCTATTGATGCCTCTAATCTGGGTGGGTGGCTGGGTGTACAGCAGATATGATCATAAAATGGTAATTTACTTCCTAAAGGAGCACATAATCCCTATTGCTGCCGAAGACAATATTCCTTTCTTGCCTTTCTTCTTGCTTCTAGAAACAACAAATGGCATGGAATTCTGCTCTTGTTTCATTAGTGGTAAATCTCTCCTGGTTCTAGGAAGATGGGACCAATTTCCGGCACCTGAGGATTTTTGGTTTGACCTTCATCTCTGAAAAAGTCAGATTGAACCTCTCTGAGAGTACGGTTGGCTGCTTTGCTCTCTGCATCATTCTTTGTTTCTTTTATCTATTTTCTCTACAGTACACAAAGGGAACACAGTGTACCAGCCCCTGGTACTCACTGTTCTGTTTCCCTTAGATGACTTGCATATGTGCTCTTGAAAAATTATTCTAAAAACCAAGGGGGGGAAGGGAGTGGAAATAAAAAAAAAAAAAATCCCTTGAGTGTTTGTCAAAATTGCTTGGAATCTCCTCTGACATCTCATTGTGTTCTCTCCATCCTCCCCTTACACAAATCAGCCAGAGGCTACAACATCAGCCATGGGGTGTGAGCTTTACGGCAGCCAGGAGCAGAGGAGCACTGGAAGCCATGGGGGTGGAGGGGATCCCTGTCTGTCCTGGCTGGGAGCAGTCAGGCAGGTGAGGGGCAGCATCCTCCAGCCAGCTCTGAACTGACTTTCAGGGTAACGCTCTTCCTCAGCCAACTCTCTGCAAATGAGCCTTTTCCAAGGCAGCCTACCTAGAAATCCCATTTCTCATTTCATTTAACTCCCCAGAATGCTGAGATCATTCCTGAGCCATGGCACTGATGCTATGTGACACATCCTTGTAGCATCCCTCACCTCGGACCCTCGGCATGGACCACCTCCTCCAACGAGACAGAGCAGCAAACAAATGTGCAAACAAGGAGCAGTGCAGTTCCTTTGGCAGAAAGGCTGCAGAATTCATCTTTCCCAGCAAGTCAGGTGGGAAGCAACGTTTCCAGCCATTAAAGCAAAGAGATGGTGGGACAGTTTTCCAGTCCTTTTGTGCTGGGAATGAACAGCCAAACTGTGCTAGGTTCAAGACTGATTAACTCACAAACAGGATGATGTGAGGGGGCTGACAGAGCTAAAATGCAGATTTAATGACCTCAAACCCCTCCAGGGCTCTGGTCCCAGGCAGCAACTCTCAGCAAGTCCTGAATAGTTTTCTTTTTATCCAAGATAGGAACATTTCCCTTTCAAGACATCCTGAACTTCCTAGTCCTTGGGAGGTTTAGGCTCAGTAATGCCCAGTGCCTTCAATGTCTCTGAAGGATTTTGAGGTCTAATCCTCAAACAGTAGCTTTACCTTTCCATGCTCCCATTTCCACCTCCATTAAACGGAACAGAAACCAAGCAATGTGGCTGTGATAAGGATTAATTAATCACTGCACATTGGGAAAAAAAAAAAAAATATATCATCACTAAACCCAAGGAAGGAGCATTCCAGCCTGAATTTGCCTGACAGTCAGGGCCAGGCTCATGACGCAGCTCTCCAGCCTCAGGCAAAAGACCAAATTGGCTGGTCTGTAGTTTCCAGGGGAAATGAAGACAAAATTTTGGACCCCTGGAACTAACTTTAGACTGGGAGACTGTGTAACATAAGCTGAAGCCCTTTAGTGGATCAGCCAGTACTGGAAATGAGCTCAGCCATGTGCAGCAAACCTACATTCCTCCTGTGACAGCCTGTGCACAGTGTCCAGTTCATCTTTTTCCAGAACTGGTCTCTGATCACTCATGGTTCCTCCATTAATGGTTTTGCTTAGTGGGATTCTGCCCTCATCCTCCAGAGCTTAGTGGTTCAAAGTCTGGCTTGGCTATAAATAACAAAGACATTTGCAAAGCAAATCATCTTATTAAAAATGGGGATTTTTTTATCCCTCCAACCACAACAAAACTCTTACCGTTGAAGAGCAACAGGACTTGGCTGTGAATTGGGAAGTTCAAAAAGGGCCACTTGCAGAGCCGACAGACAGACACCCTCCCTCTTCTCAGCAAGATCACCCCAAAGGAAAGGAATGGCTTCTCCATTAAAAGTTGCAGGTTTCCTCTCTTTCCACTCCTGTTCAAGACTACTCTATTTGCTGGCTCTGCTGGATCTTTGGGGAATTATCTTCAGCATTATATTTATTAGACAGAATAAAACTGCATGGCAGAGAACTCCATCATATTTCTCTTTAATTTTCGTATGGTATTTTCTTACCAGTCTTGGAACCCTTGCTCTACCATGTTATTTCTTTTAGTAGTCAGGATATTTTTGTTGCTCCTGTCTTCTCCTTTTGTGGGCTATTCCAGACATACTGCAATTCTAGACATCTTTTGCTGCTGGTGGAAGGTTTGCTGCAGCAAGTCTGGATGAGTGCAATTGTGGGAATGGTAATGGGGCAGGAGGGGGCCTCTGTTTGTGGGAAAGATGTAATAAGAATCCTCTTCCACAACTTCTTACTCCATAGAAGCCCCTGTGGGGTACCAGAGGAGCACAGGGTGTGTTCTTTAGTCCGGGAATGAAAACGAATCCCAGGATCTGTTTGTGCCCAGGAGCCTTGGGAAAGAGTCCCCGTTCTGTTAACTGTGCCTGAGCTGTGTGGCTTTTTCCATACACTGGAAAATCAAGCTCAAACCATGGCATAGGGCAAAAAAAAGTTATATAATATATATATATATGTGTGTGTGTGTGTGTGTGTGTGTGTGTGTGTGTGTGTGTGTATGTACATATATACATACATACATATATATATGTATGTATGTATGTATGTATGTATATATGTATGTATACATGTATGGTTACTAGGTCTAAACTATTTCTGCACATCTGGGAGGAAATGCAACAAAAGGCAGCTCCTGGGGGACTGTCCTCTAAATCACCAACCCACTCCAACAGCCAAGTCTTGAGCACACATGGCTGTGACAGGAGTAGCAGGGTCAAGAATCAGCCACCTAAAGACCCATTAGTCCCTTCCCTTAACTCTCTGTTGTAAAGGCCCAAAGGGAAGCTTCAGGTCAGTTCTCCAAAACTTCAGCACAGTTCTCCAAAAGCAGGAGTGGCACCAGCAAGAAGAAAGGAGAAATGGCATCTCCAGTGTCCTGTGATCAGCCTGCACTCCTCTGCCTGTGCTCTGCTCACCCCAGCTGGAGCATCCCTCCTGGAATAGGCCTGTCAGAGGTTTCCTCCAGAGGCATTAGCAAAATATCCAAATCCTCCCTGCTCAATGCAACTGACTCCAGCAAGAGAGACTAACAGCAGCTAATGCACTCACCCAGCATAAAGTGTGGCAAAAGAAAACTGATATGCAAGGAGAGGCTGTTTGAAGACTCACAGCAGAAGGAGGAGGAAAGAAAAAAAAAAGAAAAAACCATCTCAAGAGTGAGTAAAGCCCTTATTGCTGAATTCTTCCTGCAGCTGACAACAGGTAGTGACCAGCATCTGCTTCCAGGTCTGTGGAAGACACGAGATTAGAAATCAAACTGCAAAACTACCCTGCACTGGTGTTTGCATTTCTGTGCTGGTGCAGTGTTGCTGACTGGCCCTCTTTGGCTCTGAATATGATGCTGTCAGTACTGAGAATATTTCTTAATCAGCACTGAAGGATGGCTGCCAGGAAAGTAGAAGTGGCTGTCTCTCAGTCTTGCTTCTGCAGAAAGGGCGATTGTTTAAAGGGGGGGCTGTTTGACCTTTCCATTTTTCAAATCTGTATCTCTTCGCCAAGACTGTGTCATTCTTTGTAAACGTTTTATTGTTCAAAACAAATCTTATACTGCAAACTTTCTTTTTTATCTCCCTTACTATGTTGCCAGTCGGCAGCTTCACACTAACAAGTGATGTAACTGAAAACTAAGTATCCAAGGAAAAGCCAGCTGCAGACATGGGCAATGTCTGCAGTGAACCGAGCAAAGAGGTCACAGAAACAGCCCTACAATAAGAAGAAAGTTCTCTCCAGCTCGTGCTTATCCGCAATCGCCCAACAGGTAAACAAGGCACATGGGCAGATATTGCTGAGAGATACCACCACCACCAACCAACCTGGGATGCAAACTCCTCAGAAAAAGCCTTGACAGAACTATGACAGTCATGCAGAGAACCTGGTGTTGAGATATCTAAGGATGAGAAGCATTTTAAGTCAGGACATGCTTAAAATATTTTAAAGTGCCTTGAGAACGTTGGGGCAATGATGAGAGGCGGGGATGGCTGACAAACAGGCAGCTTATGTATTCTGTATATTGCTGGGCACTGCACTCAAACATATCTTTCATGGCATTCCTGATGAGAAGCCAACACAAATACCACTCTGATTAATCAGGAAGCTACCCAGCAACAACATGAAAAGTTTGCACAAGACCAACAAGCACACAACCTACTCTGAAAGGTATCTGGGTGAGGAAAGGTGCTCTTTTCATCAATACAGAAAGCCCCTAAGGCTCAGTGCTTGGGCAGATAATGAAGCCAAACATGTTTACACACCAGTGATCATTACATGCAGCGATTAGAGGAGATCTTAGGTTAATTTTCATCTCCACAAGCTAACAGACTGATGACCTGCTGCCCCACCTAACCTCTCCAGAGTGACAAGTCAGGTGCTTTCCCAAGACAACTGTCTTGTTCCTGGGGGAAACAAAAACTTTCCCATCATCTATATGATTAAAAAGGTCAATGAACCCCGTGCACTCCAACTGGTGCAATAGGACCAGCTGAGCTAAAGCAAAAACTCTTTTTGCTGGAAGTAAATAGCACACTGTTATCTCACCAGGGGCCAGGCAATAACAGGAGGCATGTTCCCATTCATTCTGCCTGTGTGTGATATGCCACTGCTCTGCCTATAAATACAACAGCTTTTATTTTTTTGCCTTTTTTTTATTCCTTAAACAGGGCTGTAACAACTTCATCTGATCTGGGTACAACAAACATGTTTGAGTTTTGTCTACACAGCAGGGTTTTGTGTTGTGTGTGTGCGTGGTGGTGGTTTTTCCACCACAGGACCATGTGTTACCTACTGTGTGGAGCGGCTGAGCTCCTACCAGTGCTTCAGAGAAAATCAGGGCAGCTCTGGAGCAGCTGCAGGGGGACAGAATGCCTGGGGACATGCCCAAAAAGCAGCACCTGAACTGGAGCCACTGGCCTTTGGTCTGCACAGGGATCTTGAATGAGAAAGAAGTTGTGAAGGCACAAGCAAGGGTCCAGAGGAAAGTTCCTTTTACAGTGTGAAATAATAAACGAGACCACGACAAAAAGTCAATACTGGGCTCGGGATTCTTTCTTGATTCTCTGCCAGCTAACCACGCTTTGTGCATTTAGAACTGACCTGGTCATTAATTTGTTACAGACTTGTGCAATGTGAGCAAGGCCAAGTCTCTTGCATAAAGATGTTTTCTCTTGCAAGCCAACTGGAAATGCTTAACATTTACTATTCACAGAGAGATCTGCTTGTCATATCTGTGACACGGCACTCCTCTCTGCACTGCCCACTCAAGACACCTCTTGGATAATTAGACTCAGAAAAACTTTCCTGCATCCAACCAGAAGTCAGCCAAAGTTAAATAGTGTGATAAGTTCTCTGTCTCTAGTAAGGGACAACCGTGGGGACTGAAGGAGGAATATACAAAGCAGCTCTTACATATGAAGAGTCTTTCCCTCTAAAAATCATCAAAAAGCAATGTGGGCTTTCCCAAATCAGGTTGCATCTGAACTGCTGCCTCTGTATCATGTACAGCTCTGTTTTCCAGACAGCTACCTAATGTTTTTTGGTTTTTTTGGGTTTTTTTTGGTTTTTTTTGTTTTTTTGTTTTCTTTTTAAACTCATTTGGATCTCATTCTCTCAAAGAGACAAAAGGTAAAGTTATGGTAACTGGAGCTATTTATGCTACAAAGGAGACATAGGAGAAGGGGGTTAAAGCTAATGAATGGCTTTGGGAATGGACAGGACCTTTCTCAGAATAGAACAATAGGGTGCTTTTATGGAACTGGGAGGCAGAAAACACAAAACTATTAAAAAAGAAAGAACACTCTTTTGTATTATTCGGCATTAGCCTTCAGAACTCATTGCCACAAGCTCGTCCCCTGTGCTTGCTGTGAAGAGCCCGTCCATCTCTGTGGTGATGATGGTTGGGAGAGGTGACTCCTGCACAGCTCTTTGAAACAACCCAGCCACAACTTCAGCCAGTTCCAGTTGGGTGACTGGGACTGAATTTCAACTCATCACTACTGATCAGGCTCAGAAAGAGAGAAGTTGCTGCCAGGGGCCATCCTTGGTGAAGCAACAAGGGAACAGGCAGGGGTAAGAGCATCCCTGAATGCTGCCCAGTGAGCTCCACCTGGGAGCATTGCTCCCTGCTGGACTTCCAGGAGACGAAGAGGAACAGGCTGTCCTTACCTGGGTTGCTGCTGGCTGACCAATGACCACCCACCCTGGGCACTGCTGGTCACTGTGGTGCGAGACAGAGACGTTGGAAGCCCACTGATCCAGGAAGCCTTTGGGAGTGTAAACGCCACAGTCTTTGATGCTGGTCATTTGCTCAAATTCCTCACAGACTCCATCACCGTCGTGGAAATAGCACCTGCTGGGTTCATCTGCCAGGGGAAACAGAGAAAACAAACTACACATGTCTGCAGGGTAGTTCCTAGGACCTGATACCATCAGTGGTCGTGTATCACCTGTGTCAGGTCACTGGGAGGTGGAAGCATTGGTCACTTTTAGGTCATACCAAGGTGATTTAAATAAAGCCAAGCAACAATAGCCAACTTTTGTATTGGGCAATTCCCCGAAGACATTTCCCAATGTTAGGGAGGTTCTGCTTATTTTCATCTATCTCCTTTTTAAAGACATAGAAGAAAGCAGAGATAGAAAATACGTAGAGAGGCAAATGTGGGTGTTGGCATAATTCCACCAGCTGGGATGGAAAAATGCCAGCAGAGGGTTTGGTCTAAAATGTTTCCCTTTTTGTTTTTAAAAGATATCTGCACATCAACAACAACAACAGCAACTGTGGCTGTAGAGATGGTGAAAACTGCCAAGTTCACAGTTGTAGTGACCAAAGGGCCAAACAGATCTGTTTATCCAAGGCAGATACAGTACACACAGTATGAGGGTGAGTTTGCCACATAAACACACGGCTTCAACCAACATGACTCAGATTTGACCTGAAAGGATCAAAAGCAGCAGGAGACTTTATTATCCTTGCCCATTTTTTCTGTGGCTTTTCTAATGAGACTGCCAACAAAGATGCCAAATTTTTGAGGTTGTTTCTGTAACAGTGGCCCATTAAAAACTGAACTGAGATCCATCTACTCTTTTCAAACAGACTGCATAGCAATAATGACTTTCAGTCATTAGAGTACTCTGTGAAATGGAAACCTTTGACCTGTTGGTATCCTATTTTGTATTGTATTATCATTGCCAGTCCCCAGAGGTATCCAGTTCTGACAGCCTGTTGTATTTTCATCTGGCAAATAAGCCTGTTGAAAAAATGGTAGGAAATTAGCCAGAGCTGCTAGCTGGACTGATGGAAAAGATCCCTAAGGAGAATCCTGTTGGTAGCACTGGACTATCATGAGCTAGGTGTCAGAAAATCCAAGGCCTGCTCAATTTTGAGCTACTTCAAATCTACTAAACCCACTGTTTATTTTTTCTCCTGGTTTACACAGTGAAAGACCATCATGAGCCAGAAAACATCAGTTTATTGCTATTCAATTATTTAATGACTTTCACTCCTTTTCCTTCTGTGCAAGATTGCAGGTCTTTAAGAGAGGGTGGCTTCAAAAGAATAGAGAAGTCTATCAGGGAAAAAATGTCATTATTGTTTGATTTCATCACAGCCTCTGTGGACAACTTGTGTACATGGATAAATGTAGGGGGAACTGTGTATTTGACAGGCAAGAGCTCTGAGCTGGTGAAAAGGAGCACAAGTCTGGAAGTGTTTCAGCTGTATGAGTGCACTTCTGAATGAATATTCCGAGGGTGGCCAAACTTCTTGAGCTTACATGTCACATCTTAACATCTTCATTTGTCTTCCAGCCACCAAACATATATCCCACCCCTCAAAGCACTCAGGAAGGCCCTGGGAGAGTGTTTCCCAGACAAGAGATGACAATAGCTCCTGGGGTGTCTGGGTGGATGTGCTGATGAACCCTAAGGCAACCGAGTAGTGCTATCCCCATGGGAATCATTCATCCTGGGAGAGCCATGCCCTGTGTCTGGCCAGCTCAAGGAATGGGTGGAATGAGAATGCCACTGTGATGGCCATGGACACAAACTCTTGGTTCCTTCACCTTATCCTTCTGCATCTCCTGTTCTGCTCCTCTCCCACATCAAGGCATAAATCAGGTGTCAGGACAGTAGGAAACAATTGGCTTACCCACTATGTCCCAGTTTGAGTGAGAGGCCCAACAGAAATCTCTGAGAAATATTCAGCCCTAAAAAGACTGAGGTCAGCAATCAAAAATCCTCAAAAACAAATTCCAAACAGATGCAAATACGCATTTTTGGAAAAAAAGCATTTCTTTGTCATTTTATAAAAAGAGGCTTATTTCTGTAAAAAGAAGGGGGGCGGGGGGATGAAAGGAAAATACCTACCCTGCTAAAAAGACCTGACCTTCAGCCTATAAACATATGCACAGTCGAATATGCACACGTACAGTGAAACATCACCACCCTGCTGCACACCCACGCTGACAGAAACACTGACACACAAACGCACGGGCGCTCCCTTTACACATCCCCGACTCAGCCACCCCCCATGCAAACACATACCCACAAACTCACAGCCTAATTTTAGGCACATGCATTTAGACAGTGTTTCCCAGCCTTCCCAGAGCACTGACTTCTTTTCACGACAGGCACTGAAGTAAGCACATTTATAGAGCAGCATACTCCAGCACTGGCTCCAAATGCTCCCTCCTAATGCAATGATAAACGTAATGGGCTTCTGATAAGATCATGTGTTTGGGATAAAAGAATACTCAAGGCCTACTTCAGCCCGATGACTTAATTCATACTCACACGGAGGGGAAAGCAGCCTTTGAATAGCTGTGATCCAGGACAGTGTGTGATCCTAACAGAGGCTAATTTGTTCCTGATTATGCCTAAGACCCCAATAAATCTGTCTGCTCAGAGTCTGCAAAACCCGAGGGAGGAACCGAACAGAGAGCCTGAGATGTCTGAATTAAACGGGGACTGCCTAAATGATTAACCAAGTCCTGCTGAACTGCACTGCCGTGAGCCCTGGAGCTGTGCTGGCCCTGGAGAGCCACTGCATCCATGGGACAACACTGTGCACAGAAGCTGAGAGATGAGGCACCCACTCACATTTATGTGCTCTGAAAAATGATGAGAGAAACTGGCTTTACAACCCTGGTTACTTTTAAGGAAGATCTGTGGGTCTCACTATTGACTCATCACACCATGTGCAATGCACTGCATTGAGGGGAGTGCTGGTGAGAAGAGGGGAAGATTTTCCTGCCAGAGGGCTTCCCAATTCTGAGTGATGGCAAATGGGATTTTTATTAAATCCTTCCCAGACACAAGGGCACCAACCTTCAACAGCCAAATGTGGTGCATCACTGTGTGGGCTGCCAAAAACTAGCAGAGGTTCTTCCTTCAGGTGTTGAGCATCAGCTCTGACTCTGGATTCTGCCAGTGGTCTTGGGTGACTGGCAGGTTACATGCTGAGCTTTACATTTTCATGATCAAAGCAAAGAACAACCAGTTTGTTCCTTCCTATAACTGCCCTCACAAAATAAAAACTAACAGGCTTTCCCCCTTTCTTCAGTGGTGGGAACAGAGCTCAGTTATATTCATAGAGTCCTACAGGCTCAGAGCAGAGAGGACAGTGTTAGGAGTGGTGTATTTCTAGGAAGGAGTAGCTAATGGCTTTATTCCTATAATGATGCAAAATGCTTTTTCTGATCTCTTCTTAACTACTGTGACACTAAATGCATCTGAGGCCTTGGCAACATGAGCTAATTTTAGTCTCCACAGAGGTCTAGAGGCTCCCAAGATCTGGTGGTGGTCAGGGGTTCGTCATGCATGACCCGCACCATGAACTGCATTCATCAGCACTGTGGACTTTGCACTCCAAAGATGAATCTGATTTGAAGGAGATATGGAAGAAGAGAATATAAAGGATACCTGATTTGTCCTCAAGGAAGAAATGCCTTCAAAAAATTAAAAAGCAGTTCCCTGGAAGTCCAGCTTAAATCTAGAACAGTAAAATGTCTGGAGGCATAGCACCTGGCAGCAGGAGAGAGCATCTCTGGGGGATTGACAACAGCTGCTGGAGGACGCTGTGCTGAACTCAGGGAACACATTTTCATTCAGGCAGCCCAAGCTCCTTTTCACTTAGAAAGTTTTTAATGAAGGCAGAAAAACATTAGGGACAAACCAAAGTTCCTGTATTGCCCTTGTTTTGGGAAAAGGCAGTCTCCAGTTCAGCAAAAATTTCTGTGACATCTGGGAAACCCTGAAGGAGGGTCTGTGGCAGCATCAAGCTGGAGAAGCGTGACTTGAGGAAACAAATTGGCAAGACCTGCTCTGCTAACTCCTGAAGTCAGGCTTTAAGATCCAGAATAGTCTTGGGGCTCTTGTGTGTTGCACCAGAAAATTATGCAAACTCCATCTCTCCTTGCTTCCTAAGGTGCCTGAGTCCAGTGCAAGAGGCAGCTTTTTGTACTGAAATACAGATACCTTCTCTGGGGTTCAGAAATGAAAGGATGCCTGAGATAACACACATGGTTTAGTGAGCACTGGGAAGCACCTACCAGAGCAGGTCTGGATAAGCAAGTAACTCTCCATCACCTTTATCAGTTTGAGGAGAAGCTGGAGAATCACAGCAAAATGAGTGAAGCCTGACTGAGGCCAGCAAGCAGACAACATGCAGGATATACACTTGTCTGTGATAGGCAGCCTTCCACCTCATGAAATAAAGAAAAAAGAGAGATAAAGAGATCCAATTCAGAGCACAGGGCACATCCTCAAATTAGGCTTTGAATGTCCAAGCAGGGTTGTCAAAGTGCTGGGGACAGACACTGGGGGCAGTTTCCTGTTTTCAGCCAGGACACGGTGATTTGCATCGGCATAGACTTCTTTTGTGCAGTAACTACCATTTTTTTAAAAGGCTGGACAAAAAAAAAAAGAAGAGTATTTTTAAGCTCAGCTGTTTACTTAGGGATGTTTCCAACTATAACAAGCCTCATGCCACATAACTATTTGTCCAGAAAAGAAAAAAAGGAAAAAAGAAAGGGGGGGACAAAAACGCAGAAGCATTGTCTCGGAGTAACAAATTCTTGGAACAAAACAAGATTTGCATTTTAACCCCTGAAAGGTCTGTCCAGAGGTGTGCAGGCTTTCAGACACAGCAAAGGCCAAACCCCAGGCTCACCAAAGTCAGCAGCTTCTGCAGAAGCAGGGTTTTACCACCACGTCACTTAATCGGCATCTCCAGCACTGGTGTTTATGTTCACACAGAGGAGGAGAAATGTATCCAGAGGTTTCTATCACAAAAAGGGAAATCATTCCACTGCAGATCACATGAACTCAGCGGCTGAGTGACCACAGAACCTGCTCCATTTATTTCTATGGGAGTTTCATCTTTGGCTTCAGTGGGAAGAGAGTGAATAATATGGCCTGCTTCCAGGATATCTGGTAATCTCTTCTTTAATATTGAAGAAGGCAGAGACAGAGATATTTCCTGCTACAGTAAAATATTCAAGAGTTACTTTCCTTCCTGGATGTTCTGATTGAAAGGAGGAAAACCATTACATGGAGCTTGGGCAGACCTTTCAGAATGAAGCCGCATATCAATAAATGGTGACGTCTTCCTTCAATGAAATAAAACAGACACCTTGGGAATGAAGGCAGCGTGGGTGTCGCAATCTACTGCGGAACATCCAGGGGCCTCGCAGGAGGCTTTTTTCCGTGGAATATGACAATCATGTCTGAGCATCTCCTGAGCAGAGCAGGCAGGGATAATGCCTCTGCGGATCACGGCTCCCTGGTAATTCAGCTGCTTGTGGAAAGGCATTCCTGGGTGTGACTGGCTTTCTTTGTGTGGTGGGACTCGGCTCCTCACTATGATATAGCAGTCGGAGCACCAGAATTATGCAATTGATCTGCCTGCTGCAGACAGATACAATTACAATTCCCTCGCACAGCCTGGCACTGAAATTTGATATTTCACCTCCAAGAACATGAGTCTTTGTCACTTAAGAGAAAGGATATTTCCCATGGCTGGTGGTGTTAGCAAGACCTTGTCTGAGCTATCATTGCCAAAGTGGCCATCCCCAACCCTGGCAAACCAGGCATGGCCAACAGGACCAATAACCATCTCCAGCCCTATCAACCAGGAATGACCAACAGGACCCAACACAGACATCCTCAACCCTGGTAACCAGGAATCAGCAACAGGACTCAACACAGCCATCACTGCCCCTGGCAACCAGGAATGACCAACAGGACCCAACACAGCTGTCCCTGACCCTGGTAACCAGGAATGACCAACAGGACCCAACACAGCCATCTCCAACCCTGGCAACCAGACATGGCCAATAGAACCCAACACAGCCACCCCCAACCCTGGCAACCAGGTACTTTTGTAAGAGCACTAACGCATATATTCTCTTCCTACCTCACCTTGTTTCCCTCCCTGGATAGTTGGATAAAACAGTGCCAAGAAGATTTTGATATTACGCAGATTTATCAGCTTAACTTGGAAACTGTTCAACTGGAAGTCTTGAGGTTTCTGCCACACAAGGGAGTAACCATTTTGACCATGAGAAAGGTGGCCAGCATGGTCCTTTGAGACACCTGGCACACGTTTGGGAGGAGGAACAAAAGAGTAAAAACCCAGAGATGCCAATCCTCAGGGAAAACAAAGTGCTTGTTTGTGCATATGGTTGGATGTTACTGCAAAGGAAGGACTTGTGCTCAGCTTCATCCTCTGAGCACAGTTGCTGTTGAGTCACAGATGCTCTCAGAAAGGGAGTATGACCAGTTGTGGAAGCCCCTCAGATCCACGGAGAGTAAAGTGTGAGGGATGCAACAAGTAGAAGAGTAGTCCTGCTGGACTCTCATTGTAGCTGTGTCCTAAAAACTAAAGCTGGATTGAGCTGGGTTGGAGTCACTGGCCTAGGGAAAAATGCAGGCAAATACCACTCCAGCCCACATTCTCCCCCACAAAAAAGCATCTGTCCTTTGTATTTTGCTGCCTGAGATGTCTGTTCTCCCTGCTCTGTGGCTCAGCTGGCCTTCCTAGGATTGCACTATTAATGATGACAGTCTGAAAATCACTTTAAGAGACTTTATGAGGATGCTGTGATTACTAACTTGCCAAATTGAGTGCTGAGACATTTCAGAACATGCAGCCACACTTCTGCGAGCTGCAGGAAACAGTCAGCTTCAAAGTATTTGCCTTAAGCTGAAGGAGTCACACAAATACCATCTGAATAACCCTGGCCAGTAAATTCATGACTATTTGCCATGAAATTCTGCTATAGAACCTCAGCTGCTTTAACAACAGCAACACTCTTTCCCAAGCTCTTTGGTCAATGCTTTCACCTTATTGATGCCCTGGGAGATGCTGGGATTCTCTTGCAAGGTGGCTCTGTTTCTCCCATGCTGTTGTTCTACTGAAAGCCCTCGGCAGGGTCAGCCAAGGCCTATTTAATGCTGGTGAAAGAAGGCAAAGCCACCACTAGCTGCTGCATGGGGCCAGGGTTTGGGCAGCCAAAGCTGTGTTCCTGTGCAGCAGTATGAGGAAGGGAGGGGGAGAGGATGGGAGCGCTCTCAAAGCATGCCCACAATGAATATGGATGGTCATCCATCAATTTATTTTAAGCACATTACTTCTCTGTCAGAAAGGGAAAAAAAGGAAAAAGAAAGAAAGGAAAGAAAAGACATATAAAATTAGGTTTGTGTCACTCATTTAACACTGCAATTTCCCCAGAGGATTATGCACCAAACAGAGATAGCAAGCTCATGAATATTAATCATTTCCCTGAATGCAATGCAGCCCGCCAAACAATAAGATTAGGGGAAAGTGCTATGCTTAATTTATGGATAATGGGAGAGGTAAAGGATAGAGCTCTCACAAAGGTAAGGCTCACAGCTGGAGGGAGAGGCCTCTGAGGAGGAGGAGGAAGACAGATCCAGATTTGTAAGGTAGCAGAAAAACATTTGCGGCCAAGCAGGAGCAAAAGAAAAGGTGTTTAAGGATCATTGTCAAATTAAAATCATACTTCTCCCTGAACAACCACTGGTGACTAATGTTTCAAGCATGCCAGAAATTGGTGGTAAATTCAAGAGCTAGATATATTTATTTTCTCTTTGCCTCTGCTCTGTGTCTTTTCTTTGTATTTTATATCCCTGAGGCCCTGATTCCACACACCACTGAGATGTGTGTCTAACCTGAAACATTCCCATTCTTCAGGGTGACCACTCCCATCTGGAAGTCAGTGGAAGCTCTGCCCTGTTTTGCTGTAAAAAGGATTTGGCCAAGAGTCCCTTATAAGCAAAGGAGATAAAGTATAGCAATAATAACACCAATGAGATGTGACTGAAGCCCCTATAAATTACCTGGCAAACTTAAGGGGAGATAGAAGTTCTGGAGCTACTTCCCAGCTGTGTTTCAATGTGTCTATCAGCCTTTACTCATCTCTTTTCATATTACTTTCTCTCCCCCTCCCTCCCTTTTTATTGATCTCTGCATCTTTTTTATTATATCCTTCTCTTTCTTCAGCACTGGTGAGCTAAATCAATGCATAATGCACATCCCACTCCACAAAAGGAATGCAAATGAAAGCCGGGCTCTTTTTCAATGTCCCACATATATCTGGGTGTGCGGGGTTGGTGTGTGGGAGAGTGCACGCCAAGGACAAGGTGCTCAGCTGTGCCTCAGACACCCATTTCTCAGCACTCCGCTGGGAACGGATCAAGTGCTAAGCCCCAGGTTCCCACCACTGCGAACCATAACTCTTACAAATGGGGTCTGTTTTACACAGGACATGTCGGGTTGAACTTGGCTGAGATCCGCGGTAACCGCAAAAATCAGTTATCCCGGGAGGGATCAGGAGCAAGGTGAAAGGAAAGCAGCCCAGAGGTAGGAGAGGGGTGCATCAGTCACACGGACATGCCTTTGAATCACCTGTCTCCTACTAATCAAAAGGCAAAGTGAAACTTTCCCCGTGGGACCAAATTCTGTGTGGAAAAGATAAAAATATGCAAAATCCGCTACAGGAAGCGGCTGTGAGGGGGGAGAAAGGTAGAGATGATAAATTTCACGATGGGGAAGGGCGAGAGTGCTGCAGAACTTAAAACACGGAGCACTGCCAGATGCTTCCATTAATTAATTAATTAATCTCACTGTCGCTCTTCAGCATGTTGCAGGAAGAAAATGCTATTAATCTTCTCTGTTTTCTGTTACTCGGCTTTGTGCTTGGAGAAGGCCAGGACAGCCTGACAGTGAGACCACACAGTTTTCTTCCCTGCCTCCCTCCTTCCTTCCCCCGCGCCCCTCCTCCCTGGCAGAGCAGATTGATCCACTGTTATCTGATTAGAGAGGAAAGAAGGAGGAAAAACAAAAGCAAGACAAAAAAACAAAAAGAAGTTTAATTTTATTACAGGCACTAGTGCAAAGTGTCTTGAGAGCCTTGTGTCATTTAGTCAAAGGAAAGTTGGACCAATTAAAAAAGCCCATAAACCCCATGATCCTAAAAGGCAAAGGGAGTGAGAGAGGCAAAGGGACACCTGCAAACAGGCTGTCTCCATCCCTGGAAATATCCAGAATGCAGCTGAACATGACCCTGAGCAACATGCTCCAACTTTGAAGCTGGCTCTAACTTTGAAGTTGGCCCTCCTTGGACCAGAGACCTCCAGAGACTCCTCTGAACCTAAATTATTCTGTGATTCACAGCTCTGAATCTGAAGCCTGGTGGTGCTTGCGGGCTCTGTTGTATGTTTCTCCTAGTGAGAGAGGTGACTTGCGTGGTCTCTGCTTTAGGAGGCAGGAGCCCACTTGGGCTTTGCCATCAAACCTCCTCCTCTGGAACCCGCCCACGACGCCCCTTCAGCCCCGTCTTTAGCAAACAAAATGTTTAGCAGTTCTTTCCAGCCACGTGGGACCCAATCCTGCAGACAATTTGTGACAAGCATTGCATTCACTGTTGTGGTTAGATTTGCTGAAGTCTAAAGAATGCCTTGTGGTAGTTCAGAAACATGCCTGGAAGAAAGCATTTGCAAGATCAAACCCTGAGGCCCCCGATTCAACAAAGCCTCTGAACATGTGTTTGAGGCTCTCTGAATTCTTTGGTGAAGGGGAGTGATTCCCGGGGCTCTGAAGAGCTACATAATACAACAAGAACATCACTGAAAAAATAACACTCTCCGAAATAACTGCTTGTTGTTCTACAGGATTATAACATGTGTTAGCCTTGTAAACATGGAAATAAATTACACTTATTTTTCTGTGCTCCTGAAATGGGGACTCAAGAATTCTGTATTTTCCAGGAAAACACCCCACCAATATCAAAGAAGACTTTTGTTCAGCTTAAGGCAGAGAATTAGGTGTGATACTGTTAGATTGTGGAGAATGCTGAATTTCTGCTCTTTTTTTACTATTATTTATTATGTAATATGTACAGCCACTCACTTCCCCAACATCTTTATATTTTCTGGTGAGATTTTAATGCTTGATATACCAAACAGAATATAAATCAGCACTGTTCATTTGTCTGAAAGACAAACTGGCAGTGTCTCCTTAGCTCTTGGGGTCATAATTCATGGTGGTCCAGCCAAGAAGAGCCAACAGGATGTGTTTCACAGATATTAGCTCCTTTGAACCTCTCCTAGAGACCTGAAGGCAGAATTTGCCTGAAAACAGCAGTGGGGCTGCCCTCAAAGACCCTGCAGGAACACTGAGCCCATCACCACCACAGCAGTCACACCAGCACAACTGTGAAGTCACACAACCAAACATTTTTAAAGTCTCTGTTTCTGCACCTTCCCTTTGATTCAGCTAATTTGATTCATCTGAGTCCCTATATTCAATATTTCACAAGGAATTTGATATCATTTGTTTTGTAATCCAGGATCTGTGCAAACCACAACCTTCCAAAGCCCGTGACAAACAAACAACTTTTTTGCCCCTGGAATTCCCCTCTCCTTTCCAACACAAGCAAATCTGAAAACCCACTTCCTCTGTCATGGAGCAGAAAAATCTGTATGTTTTATTTGCTTCATTTTCTAGTCTGACTGCTGTCAGACAGCTTTGTCCCACACTCTCAGGAAGTCCTGTTGCTTCTCCTGGAGTTGGATGGGTGATGAATGGTTGGATGATGGTGGGTGGATGATACAACTGGACTCCATGATCTTAAAGGTTTTCCCCAAATAACCAATCCCATGATTTAATTATATAAAAAGCATAAAGCAGAGTATTGCATACCCCTGGGACACCACTGTGTGGTCCAAGGCTTGGGACACCCCACTCTTAATCCTGTCCATGGACTTAATCTGGAGCATTTGCAGCTCCCACCCAGCCCACATCACCTGATTTCCTGAAAAACTGATGGGCACTGGGGAGAACGT
The DNA here is from genome assembly GCF_050655825.1 of Lonchura striata. Classification (NCBI taxonomy): domain Eukaryota; kingdom Metazoa; phylum Chordata; class Aves; order Passeriformes; family Estrildidae; genus Lonchura; species Lonchura striata. The sequence goes on along the minus strand of NC_140719.1, from coordinate 4,234,260 downwards.
GGGTCACATCCTAATGTAATGCTGGGATGTGGTCAAAGCACAGACCTGGACCAAGGAATTCAGCCCTGCTGTGGAGCAGAGTGATACAGACACAACCATCCAGCACCAGCCCAAACCCTTGCTGGAACTGGCCTCACACCACGTCTGATGTCTGGGGAACCCAAAACATTTGCGTAAGTGTTTATCCCACTTTCAAAATATTATGACTAAAATCTTGCAGTGCTTGAGGCTCTAAGGCAGCAAGTTACTTGAAACACAAATTTAACTTCAAGACCACCAATTGTCGCAATTAGTCTCGACCATAAATATCCCTGATTTCAATAGAATTATTTTCATATGTAAATAAGCACATCACCAAATCAGGCCTCAAGTCTCACTCACAGTGTGGGAAGCTGAAGTAAAAATGCAGCTGTTGTGATGCCAGTTTACCACCCAAGGAAAATGTGGTGCCTGCGAGGTCCATTCTATGTCTCTCCAGGCACAAGAGATAATGGTCAAATTGTATAAAAGGGCAAATTTCAGACTTGCCAACATCTGCTGAGGATGGAAGCCCTGAGCTGAAGGCATGGGATTACTACATGGGGCAGGGTGTTTGCTTGGGCAGTCCAGATAAGGAATCTCATAAAATGTCTTGAGAAAAAGCTGACCCTTTATAAACATTAACTTTGGTTCCTGAAGCCCTGCATGTTTTGCTCTTTCCCAGACCTCACAGACCCCTGGGTGGAAAAAGCAACCCCATAACGTGGGGCTGCTCCACAGAAGGTGCAGTGTAAATTGGTCTCCATTTCCCTTCTATATCCCCAGCATTCCTAGAGAGTTTAATAAATATGTAAAGCTCGAAACTGCAGCCCGATAGCTCGAGCATCTTCCGGCCATTGTGCTTACAGGTTTTCCTAATCAGAGCAAACCAGGCTTGCAAATGAAATCTGATTAAGTAGTTTTCACCTCTGAAAAAGGGGATTAGCCAGACCTTTGATCCTCAGATATTGATTTGCAACTCAAAGGAGGTGTGACCTCAGCTGGACTTGCTTCTGGTCTCAGTCCCTTCCCCTTTCACTCCTCCTCCTGTTTACCAGAAAAAATCAGTTCATGTCTTCTCACGTAGTCAGATCTAAAGCCTATTGAAGCCAGTGGAAAACCACCCACTGACTTCAATGGGCTTTGGATCAGTCCCACAATGGCTGACTTAGCCCTAAGTCCTGGGCTGTTTCAAAGCCAGCAGAACCAATTTCCCATCAAAATGACCAGAAGCTGGGAAGATATGTTCACCTTTCAAACCTACAAATTCCACCTTTTTTCTCTCTCCCATGACAACTCTTCAGCTGGAAATGCTGAAAGTACTGCTGGTTTTTCCCTTACTCTGCACTGAGTTGTTGCCCACTGTGGGTTGAAGGGCTCTGAGCCAGACTTACCGATGCAATTAAAGGACAACTCCTGCAGGCAGAACAGGGAACAGCCATCGCCGTTTATCTTGTTCATGTCATCACATTCTTCCCCCAGTTCTCTGCAGGCAAAAAGCAGTCAGCTGGCAAAGTAGCATCAACCTGATGCAACCCCTCTCAAGAACCCCAAAGCTCTAAGATCTGGTACAGCGTCTTTGTGTGCCCACCCCTAAAATACCTCTCCCTTCCTCCTTAAGGGAGGACTTTCATCATTCCTGCTTCACAGGCTCGCCTGGCCAGTTCCCTCCTGCACATGTGGATACCACTTGCTGTCCTCTGATGAGGATATGAGCAACTTCCTTCGTAGCTGGTGTGGCTGTAGCTCAGCAGGTGGGGAAAAAGAGAACAGGAATCCCTGAAACTCTTTGTATTAAATCTGGAAGGGCCAGACTGTGACCCCAGCGTGGGAATAACAAGGCATAAAAGCCTGGAGCGTGGCTATTCCAGGTGGCAGCACTTGGAGGAGAGCAGTCAACAGGGAGCAAGGGGTGCTGGGGACGGAGTCCTGCCCCGTGCCAGCCCGCACGGCTGCGGCAGCGTGTGGGGAGAAGAGTCAGAACCAGATGAGAAAGGGGCTGCCACAGCTGCAAGTGGGGCCTCAACCAACCAAGCTGTGACACAGTCTGGTTCCTGCTCACTCCTGAGGCAGCTCAGCTATTGTTTGACACTTGCTGCAAAGCCACAAGTGATGTTTGAGGAATGTGCAAACATAACAGTAGCAGAAAAATTATGTAAAGCAAAATTAATCTGTCTTTCTCCACCTCTCTTTCCAGGATTGCCCTGGATTCATATGTTGTTTGATTGTTTGCTTTGCTTTCTTTGCCTGTTGGGCCTCTTCCTGCAAATATTTGCTGCCAGGTATATCATCTGACAGAGTTGTGCTGTGTGATTGCTGATCAGCATTATTTCAAGCAAATAATACTGTCTGGATTAAGCACTTGCTTGTTGTTACTTCCATAGTTTAAATAATTAAATGACCTAATGCCAGGAAGCTTTGAAGCAGCAGCCTTAAGGGCCAACAAAGTAAAGGAATAAACTCTAACACAGTTGTGAAGGATTGTTTTACATTTTCAGTGGCCTGGGGACTGGTGAGAGAGGGGAGCTGACTGAGAACATGCAATTCCCAGCACTCTCCCTCAGAGGCCAAACCTATCACTTCCAAATGAATCCCAGCTCTGGTGGTCAGTCAAACAAGGGGTTGCACCAGGAACTTGGCCCCAGCACATGGCAAGGTTTTACCCAGCTGCCACACACATGGGACAGCACGGCTAAGGACAGCAGCGAAGGCTGTGTGAATTTTTCCAGCAGCAGGTCTGTGCAGGAAATGTCACATCCATGTATAAAGATACTGATACATGGGCAAACAGCATAAACAGCACAGAGCGTCCTTGCCTATCGATCCTGCTGTCTGGACTCCATTATCTGTATCTCTGTCTGTATCTCCTGGTGCCAGGAGAGAAGAGCCTATGTTACAATTAAATGTCATCATCCCGGTAATCATCAAGCACGTGAGTCATTATCTACAGATGAGAGCCAGCCTAACCTAAGGAGATACCAGAGGTCATCAATTCCTTCCTAGCCTGAGATTCCGGCTGAGGAGATGTGCCCAGATTTATCTGTTTGCTCGCTCCAGACTTACATTTGGATAATCCCGTCTCCGCAGTATCCACTCCCAGAGACATAAACCAGGGCGGGGGAAGGCTCGCTCTCCTCCATCCCAGACACAATGACCACCTGGTATCTGTACGTGGTCCTGTCGCTCAGCTCCCTGCCAGACAAAAGGAAAGTCAGTCATTCATACAACAAAGGCAGCAGCAGCAGCAAAGGGCAGAGAAAGAGGGATTGGAGCGGGGTTTGGCTGCCAAAAAAGCAAGGTACAGTTCAATCAGCTCCTCCCAGCGTTGCTGCCTTGTTTTGATGGGATTAATTTTTGGTTGGGTGTCTTTTTTTGTGAGCACAATCAGCACTACCTTTGTCTATGCTTGATTTGTGCACGACTCTGAAATAGGTGCAGTTCTTGACCACCTGACAGCTAAACTGATGAAAACCTGATGGTTTTCCTGATGAAAACCATGCATTTTGGTGAGTTGCTGCTTACATCTCCACCCACTGCAGAGCAGGCATTGCAGTGCCACTGTGGCAGTGCCAGCTCTCACCATGAGCAGTGGGAAACACTGAGAGCATCACCAACACCTGAGTACTTCAACACCTGAGGAACCAGCCCTGTGCCTCACTGTGTTCAGCCTTGGATACTTCTGTTCCACGTCAGGGATAGCACTACCAGCAAGTCTGTTCATTTAAGGAATTTAAAATACCCTGTTATTCATTATTATTATAAATACTCATTATTTCCTGAGCAGCCCTGAGCTCAATCCAACTGCACCTGGAGCCAGTGGGAATGTGATGATTAGTGTAAGCTGAGGATGTTTCAGTGATGGACAAATAAATTATCCACATCACATATGGGCATTAAAACAGAAGAGTTAAAAAGTTGGTTTCTTCCAGAGCAAAAAATAGGATCCACACCACAGCACAGGATCAGGGTATTAGCATTGAAATATTCACAGAAAGAATTAGCAAACTGTTACATATTTATGCAAAGCCATAATTACCTAAAACCTGTGCAACTGTAAATGAGGAATAATATTTTTTCATATGTAACATGGGAACAATATGATCCTAATAAAAATGTTTAGCTCTTTCACAATGTCTTTTACACCATCAAAACTCAAAACCTTCCTCAAAGAAACTCATTTGTTGTCCTCATTGTGCGGATTTGTAAAGCCATGGAGTGGCCAAGGCAAAATGATTTGCTCAAAGTCATCAATCAGGTTAATTGCAGAGCAGGAAAGGCAGCCCAGCTCTTCCCTAACCCCGCCAGTCCTCTGCTCACTGCACTCACATTGCCCCAATTACTGACAGCAATATACATGGCTTTTTGTCACAGGAACTTGGTCAAAAAGCATCCACTAATGAAGTGTGTACTACGAGGAGATAAATCTACTACACAGAGCAGCAAAGCCATTGAAGTGGATATCAATGAGTTACTGAAATCTTCAGGTTCATGAAGTAAGTATCTCCTTACAACATTCATTAAATTAACAAGCATGACTTAAACTCCAATATCCCACATTATATTTTACAACAAAGCTCTTTCTCATGGGTATAGTGCCTGCAAAAAAAAACTGGCATTGAATGAATTGGACGCCAACAGCACTGGGATCTGACTCTTTGTTACTGCACATGGCAATGGAATGGGAGTACAACTCAGTGGAAGGAAAACAAGCCAGAAAAACTGGCTTTCTCATTCCTTCTGCACCTGAATCCTGTCAGCAACAGTCCGTGGCTCCTATTAGCTAAATTTGAGGGTTTATGTAGCACAAACAGTATCTTAATTCACCTACAGGCTGGGGAAGATGTCTATCCAGATATTGGTAAGACTGTTTATTCAATCAAAGTGAAAATTCAAACTTCTTCCCCTTGGGACTTGTTTAAAGCAACTGTTTTTCTTGGGGAAAATATTATAGGAAGTAACTAAAGTGGCCAAACACACAGTGTAGTAAAATAATGAGGGTTTTCCTCTAGATTTCACTCCCAGATAAATCCACTTACTAAGATGTGAGGTTTTCATATATACTGATGAAATCAAAGCAGAGCCAAGCTTTGATTATTAAAGAGCAGTTATTTCTCAAGTTCTGTCTCAAAACCATTTGTAAAATATTTAAGATTAACAAGCACACTTGCAGAAATGTGGATTTTGTCACTGGGGATTTGCTAACCACAAAAAAAAAGAGATTCAATTTATTGAAAATGGTAACAAATGAACAGTTGGGGCAGCTGCAAAATAAATAAGGCCATGCTGCTTTCTGATGCACTGAGATTGCAGTCCTGAGTGCAAAATAGGAGTTTGCAAATTCTGATTTTTGGTGTGATTTCCCCCAGTAATCCTTCCCCTCATCCTCCAGGTGATGAGGCAGGCTGAGAGCAGTGAGTGTGCCTTGCACATGGGTTTTACTGGAGGGAAGTATTTGTGTGCACATGTAAGTAAAGGGACAACAGGAAAAGCTCACACTTGTTTGGAAGTTTGCAGAATACAGAGGAGGAAAACCTAGAATCAAATCAAGCACAAGAGAGAATGTGGTGGTTATGAATTATGAGGTGGCTGGAGATGAATGTGTACATGGGTGAATAAGACAGAAAATTGGAAATGAAAGTTATTAGGTGGGGAGAACTCTGACCTATTTAATTGTATGGATTAGCAATGGAAAACTTTGTATGGAGTACATTGGCTCCTGGCTTTGTGGCACTGGGCTGTGCTCTAACCCTGTCACCTGATGCACATCAGGGAGGGGAGATACCCAGCTGCAACCTGCTCAAAGATGGAATGCTCTTGGAACCTTGTGTTGTGATAGGAAAATGACCCTTCAAATTTAGTGACACAAAAAATCCCCTAACCAAACCCATTTATTCTCCAAAAAGAAGGTGAACAAAATCTCTGCTTCCTTACACATTATTTACACAGTCTGGTTCCCCTTATTCCTCTGCAGTTTGGGTAGAAAATAAGAGCTGTTAAGTTATTCATGCTCATGACACCCCAATATCCTTGTCTTAGGTTAAAATACAAAGAAAGTGAAGACAAATGTCTGGAGACATGTGGTCCCTGTAGAGCAATGGCAGGTCTCCAGAGGGGCCAATCCTCCCCATCCTCACCCCAAATCCTCTTCTGAGCAACCTGAAGCTTCACAGTCTTCCCTGCATTGGGGAACAGCAGGGGAACCCCCGGGTGTAACATCCAGGGCAGCACCAATGAACCAGCTGTGCCCAGAGGAGCTCAGAAATGGGATGCCTGCTCCAGAAGGGCTCTTTAGCACCACACACACAGAGCTGGAGATGTGACTGGACTGGAACATCAAAAAATCACCTCAGAAACTCAAAACTGAAGCCATAATGCTTTCAACTAACCCTGGCCTGCCACAATGAGTGACAAAAAGCTGACTGAGATGCATGTGGCATCTCATGATTCAACAACTGTAACGTGAGATATTTACATCCTCCTGAACTGTTAAATGTGTCATATTGGCAGCAACTGAGAGTTTCAGCATTTCTTCACAGTGCCCACATTTTGGAGAAATATAGCTGCTAAAGGGATGATATTTGCAATACTCCAGGCAGTAATCCAGTCCCATAGTGAGGGAGGGAGGAATGCAAGAACAGGGAAGGGAAGGATTGATTCCCTTTCTATAGCTGTAGGATACCAAGGTTGATACTACAGACTGTATCTGGAGATGTCAGCAAGACAAGCTGTGCTACAAGTGCTGATGAAGGTGTGAGTTTTGACCATTTATTTTCTCTCCCACCTTCCCTGGGAGCTGGTGGCACAGTGACAGGGACAAGGGGCATTTCCACTCCTCTGCTGGGCAGGACCCCACACACAATGACTCTGTGAGATGCAACTTAAGGAAGTGAGGGAGAAGAACATCTTTAACATCAAGGATGTGAACAAACACTCTTCAAATGTATATCTGTGGTCTTTTAATGACCTTTTCTAGAACTGAGTAAGCCTCATTGATCGCTGCAGCTTCCGCCTGTGGGGAGGCAGCCTTATTAAAAACCTGCTCAAGCCCTCTGCTTAGAGGAGGAATTAGGATGTGCCGTGTGAAATACCATGAGGGCAACTTTCCTGTCTGTTGTGGCAAGTGACAGATCCAGGGTCATGGATATAGAACCCTCTAATTCTTTTCCTGTTTTTACTGGGGAGGCTGGGAATTTGAGTTAATCTTGCTCTGTCTCTCCCCTCCAGGCCAGGGACCTCTGCTCTCAGTTTGGGTGTTCCTGGAAAACTTAATGGGAAAAGTTATACCTGTGGGAAGTTGTTTTTTACCCAGACCAAGGTGGGTTTAAAGGATCACTGAATTTACAGAAGAAACACTCACGCTCTTGAGTTCCAGCAGACCTGCAAGGGCTGACACTGCCCCAGCCACATCTGCTCTGTGCAGGCTGTAAGATTTCAGCATCTGAGAACACACCTGAGATGCAGTGAAAGCATTGAAGGAAAGCAAACATCCAATGCCTCTTTTCCTACTACCACGGCATATATGTTTTTTCCTACTACCAATAACAGCAGGAAGGTTTTTTATACAGCAAAGACTTGTTTCCAACAGAATTGAAAATATTCTTAAGGTTGAGCCCAGCTTCTGCCCTATGAAAAGAAAAATGGTCAGACAGCAATGAAAGCAGAGAGTGTTCCTCTTATTTAAGGACAAGATGACACAGGCTTAAGCATCCCCAATTAAATTATGGCTGTCACAGCCAGTGTTGTGTGAAACAGGCAAATTCTACACATGAAGTGTCTTTATGAAAGACCCATTTGTCTTTGACCTTAAACAGCCACCAAGCACTTGAGACAAAAGATGACATTTCCTTGCCATGTCTCTGCAGCCCAGAATGAGCCCTGGTCTGCTGGTGACAGCCCTGTTTCCCTCTAACACTGTCACCTTTGCTCTTCTTCTCTAGCAAGGAAGCCTTGCCGAGCAAAACAGGAAATCTGCTGGCAGCAAACAGCATCAACCCCACATCTCCCCTCGTTGCAATGCTTTAGATCAGCTGCCAGGGTGGACTGAATTACAACCACAAACAGAAGAGCTGACAGTCTACACCATCCCTTGCCCTGTCAGACACAGCCTGGAGCTGTCCAGTCTGTCCCCACATGCTGCTCACAGCCTCCGAAACTGCCAGTTCCAGAGGTCCTGAATTACTCCCAATATCCACAAACACCATGGTGTTTACAGGTTTCACTATCCTCAGGTGCTCCAAAGGCAACTGATAAAGAGTAAGCCAGGGGGATGAGGTCACTTTAGGACAACCCAAACAGATCTGCTCCCCAGCTTCCATTCTTTTCCCCTCATTGCCATTAACTGCACAAATACAATGTTTTCTTCTCCTCTCTCACACGCTCCCCCTTGCTCTGCCTTTTTTTAATAAAAATGGCATGAGAAGCACGGCAGAAGATAATGAAGAGAATTCCTGCCTGGCTCTGCAGTCGGGAGAGAGGAGGGGCGGGATGCTGTAAACACAAGAAGGACGTCAAAAATCCTGAGCTCTTGCACCAGGCTGTTATTTCAGCTGTGGTCCAAGCTCTCCCTGTTTGGATAAGCCCAGCAACATGGCAGGTGCAAAAGCCTCAAAACAACTCTCCTGCCTCTCTCTCCTAGATACTGAGCTGATTCAGAAGACACAAATGCCAAGGAAATAGTCTTGGAGTGGCTTTTCCCTCTCTCTCTGTGAGGAGAGAGGTGCTAACATGGCCACAGCTTTGCTCTGTGCCCTCCAGCTTTTTTATTCTTTGTTTACAAGCACAGGATTTGTTTACAAAACAGGGTGGTTGGAGTACTAAATGAACACTCAGGGGCTGGGTGGGAGACTGGGGACTGTATAGTGGATTTCTGCTCCCAAACTCAACCTAAACCTGAACTGGGTGTTTCCAAGGAAGAACCATGGAGCAGCCAATGGCCTGAACAGATTATCCCAGTTGAGCTGGAGATGTTCTGTACCAGCAGGACTCTGTGCTTTCTGAAGTAAAACTCAACTTTTGATTCTGGCTGTGTCAGAAAGTTTAACTAATGCCTAAACCAGCCACCTTACCCATTTATGCAATAATCCATGGGCTTGGAACTGAAGTCAGAGGTCAAAGGATCCAATGTATTAGAAAAGGAAAATATCTTTTGATCCTTGGAATATTTCTGGGAACCAAAGCCACCACCAACCCTCATAATCACCACAAATCCAAACTAGGCAATTAGTCTGCAGCTCTGCTCTCGCTGCCATTGGTGTAAATCTCAAGTAACTCAGTAAAACACTGCAGGTTTAAACCATGACAATTCAGCTGTTCATCTGTCCCTCTGAGGTGCATTTGCTTCTCAGAGCAGCTCCATGCCTGCACAAGGTGCCCTGGGGCAGGATTACATGTTTGCCTGTAGCACCTCTGCTCTGAAACCCAGGTCCTGTTTAGGACCTTAAACACATTTGATTTTGAAATTTTTTACACATACTGCTCTCCTCTATCTTTCAGGCAAGGACTGTTAAGTTTTCTAAGTAGCAAACCTATAGATATGTATGCAACTGATTAGCTCCTGCAGCCTTTGATATAATCCTCCAAGCATTTGCCCTGCTATCAGTTTAAAACACAGTAGCATATTTAAAAAAAAATGAAGTTTGCAGCCAAGGCCTTAAAGATAGTTCTTAAAAAAAACCCAAAAACAACAATGTCAAGAGACGACTTTCTCCTCTCATGTTTAACAACAACAAAAATATGAATTTTTAAGGTGGCTGATATAAATGGACAATCTCACTGAGATTAGGTTACAAATCCTGGGATAAAGTAAATCCTCGAGGCCCTGGGCCTCACATGGGTGTTCGCACTAGACAGGCAATTTCACAGCAGCACACAGGTTAAGTGTCAGAGCACCTGGTTGCTATTAGAAGCAGGGAATGAAGGAAGGAAAAAAATCTGTTGTGTTTTCTTCTTCACTGCTGCACTCAGACCCTGAGCGAGATGGGAGCACTTCTCAGCGTGAGGCTCAGATGTGGCCACCCCAGGAGGGGAGGCTGGTGTGGTTAAGCTGAGGAAGGAAAGACATTAAATGTTTTTTCAAGGGGACAGGAAATGCAGAAAACACTATTTCCACCTGGCAGAAGCTAGAATCTCCCCTGATTTTGAGGGAATGATGCCAGTATCTTCTACCTGAGGACACTGCTGGTGTCCTGGTGCAGCAGGGAGAAAACAGCAATGCAGCCAGCAGACAGGCTGGGACAGGATAACTGCTGTCAGGCTGTCACTGTCACTGAGGAAGCTCTGCCTGTTGCATCTCGCCTCTCTGTGAGCACTGCCTGGTTCCTGACACCCCTCCGTGCAGGACCAGCCTGGTTACACACAGCGCAGGAGAAGTGCCTGATGCACACCCTGCCCACCACACCCTGAGAGACAACCTTTGGATCACCAAAAAGGAGCCAAGTTTTGGATCACCAAAAAGGAGCCAATTTCTGATCACCCCTCAACTTTTGGATCACCACTGGGACTGGGAGCCCTTTGGCTGCTGCCCTCAGCCCTGTGCCAGCCCATTGAGTTTGGGCAGAAGTCTCTTCCCAATTTAGGGTGGTCAGCTTAGTAGAATAATCTTCTTTGCCTTCTCTGAATCCAGACCTGACTTCTTGGATTTCTTTTTAACAAGCCTGAGCCAAGACCTGATTTTCAGAACTCAATACCCTCCTGCTTCCCTGTAATCCCACCAAAATGGTGAACAGAGCCATGGGAGCAAACACTCACAGTGTCTGATCCAAAGGCTCCTGGAGCCAGTGGAAGTTATTTTGTGCCTTTTCAGTAGAGCTTAGATTGGGCCCCAAGTGAACACAGATGTTTGCAGTGTTCTCTGGTTTCACACCCACCATCCCACCTCACCAAGACCTATTTTGGGGGTTCCAGGCAGGAGGGCTGTGGCTCTCCTCCTCCTTAGGAGGAGGGAGGGATAATAGACAGGGATGTGCTGCCACACCAAGAGCAGAGCAGAGCACAGACATGGGTGAGGAGATGAGGCAACTCTTCCAGAGGAACATTTTGTCATTTCCCTCCTCAGGGGTTCTGTGTTTTGCCGTAAGCCGCTGCAGATTATGAAAAATCCTACTGGCTGGTCTCCAGTGGGATCTCTAATGGTTTAATAACTGAACATTACTGAACATACTTCCACTACCCTCTTCCTAAAATCCCATCATGAGCTAATTTCCTCTATTGTCATTACATCTGCAACTGGTCTTACAGTTTAAAAAAATGCTGTACCATTGTGAATAAATGATCTGGTTTACTGCACTGGGCTTTCAGTGACTGATAATTTGGGGTATCAAATTCCAGGCACTGTCTCTGAGGTACAATTTGAAAAGAAGAAGGAGCTTTCTTTCCACCTTGCTCTTCCAATCACAAAAGCACCAGGAAAATGATGGAACTGGGATATCAGCACAGAGATGCCCAATGCCACCATTCATTTAAGGAGATCCTGACCAAAAAGACTTAGAGAAGTTTGGGTGAAACAATCACAAGATGGGTGCCTTGGGCCTGCAGCAGGATCAGCAGGTTGTATGCCATGCAGTGATACATCTAAAATCATGGAATTCCAGAATGGTTTGGGTTGGAAGAGACCTTAAAATTCACCTTAGACCAGGTTTCTCAGGGCCCTGTCCAACATAGCCTGGACACACTTTTGTCTTGTCTGTCACCGGGTCCCACAAGATACAAGAGACAGCACAGATATTTCAGTCTGACTGCAGCATTCTTTCCAAACCCTTGCCTGCTTGAGTGTAGATTCAAATTTAACAGAGACTTGGAATGCACTTCCTAGGAAAATATATTAAAATAAAATGCCCAGGAAATGATCAGGCCAATAGTTCAGCAAAAGTAGCTGAGAAAAGCTGTATTGGCTGACTGATAAAAAGGTAGGTAACACATTTCTGCTACTTCTGTGGTATTTGAGGCTCACTCCAAGTTTTACAAGAGAGTTATTTTTAAATTGTTGCATAACACATGTCTGTCCAATATTTCTTTCCTCAATCAAGCAAAGAAAATGCATTTGTTATTCCTGGGAGACTTCTGGTGCTTCTTATCTTATTTAGAGCCCAAAATAAAGATGCACACAAGAAGCCAAACATCAGAGAGAAGTTATTATCCATGAGATAATGCACAGCCTAATTTACCACATATCTGAGACTGTTTCACCTGCAATAAATTATTTTACCCAGCAGGAAAAGTCCTGTTTGACCTTCTATTTTTTTTTTTTTTTCCTGCAGCTAAAAACTCTGCTACTACTTCTAGGTCATGAGTTCAAATTCCACCCTGGCTGGAAGTGATTAAATATATCAATTTCTAATAGTATCTTTTCGGATAATAATAGAACAGCTGGTAATGTTCACTTTTTTAGGGACATTTGCACATGGCTAAGTTCTAGTTCACAGGTTGATCTCTCTACTGTCTCTGTGTATTGCCCAAGAGGTACTTTGGAGATGGGAATCCAATGTAGTAGAAGTCCTTGGGGAGTCCCTGGCTGGAGCAGAGCTGATCCTGAAGCCAAGTGTCACTCCCAGATGGGGCAGTCCCTCTTTCCTGAAATAATTTATTTAGGAGTGGCGGCTGTGGGGCATTTAGAGCAATCCCATCCTTCAGAAATACACCCAGGCTGAAAAATTCCTCTGGGGTGCCTTGTCTTGTGATCACAAAGTCATAAAGATATCAACCCGCCCTCACTACCTTTATTCTTGCATCATGTGCAGCCGAGCCAGAACAGGAGCTACGGATTCTGTCAAGTGCCAGCTTTAGTTACAGCGTTACGTAAGAAACCGCAGCAGCGAGGAACCACAAATCTATCACTACAGCTGGCACCAAACGGCCTCCCTGCACAGGCTTAGTGGGAAAGCTGCCTCCTGAATGGGCACAGAGTGTCAAATTGTTCTTTCTCCTCTCCAGGGCAGGGTTAAAGCAATTTGGCAGAGGGTGGTAAGGGAAAAAATTGCTCTATCTGCTCTGTGTGTGAGGTCAGGAAGCAGGTTTTCTTCTTTTGCAAAGATAACCTGGCACCTTTAATGAAGAAAGCAGGGAAGGAGGAAAGCCATCAGAATGTGGCGTCCAGCTGTCAAATCCCATCAGCCAAGCAGAGATGCATCACCCCTGAGAACAGCAGCACCACTGGCCCCCAACACTTCTTTGGGAGCTCTTTGGATGGAGGCACTCTGTGTATTTCCTCTGAAACACCCAGCACGCCACTGCCAGCTATAAATAATAGCAACCACTACCTCAGGATTTCACAGCACAGCGTGTGAAGGAGAGAGGCAGGAACAGGAGATGGAATAGGAGAGGTTTTCATCTTTTTCCTCTTCTTGGCTCACTGAGCCCTCAGTGCAGAGCAGGGCTGTGTGCTCCTCCCTGGCACAGGGAGCAGCATCAGTCACCCCTGTGCCTCCCTGCCCAGACCCGTGCAAGCCACAGGCGAGGCCCCACTGCTGGGAAAGGAAAGAATTTCCCCGAGGGGTGTTGGCAGTGGAGTTGCTACTACATGGAGGAGTCTCCTTCCCAGAGCACGTCACCTCTGCTAGGGGCAGGTGAACCTCTGAGCTGTTTCCTGATGCTGGGGGGGAAGGTGTGGGACAGGCAGTTCTCCTGTGTTGCTCTGCTCTTTCATCATGGGGGATTTCCAGGTTCAGTAAGCAGGAACAGCAATCTATACTGGCTGCATGAGGACAGAGTTGATGACACAGCCCAGGCCAGGCATGGCCTCAGAGCAGCACAGGGACAATGCCAGCCCCTTGCTGAGCACCTGTCCTACAACAGCTGCATACCAAACACCACAACTTTGCCAAAACTGACCACAGGCAGCTCCAACACACGCAAAACTCTTCACTGAGAAGGTTTTCATGCAGTGACAGCATGGTCAGTATTCCTGCTGGGAAAGTAGGATCTGCATGGGAAAAATAAAATGTTTACTCCTTAACAAAAGGTCTCTGGATGAAGAACTAGGCAAGTTCTTGAGCCTGAAACTGGAAATTACAGGGGTAAGAGAAACCTGGTGGGACAGAAAGGTGTTTGCTTCTTGGGAAAGCTCAAAATAGCTTTGTCCATGGAAAGCTAGCATGGAAAGCTAATGATAGGGAAGCTCTTAGAAATGAGCAAGAAAGTGTGAATAAGAGTAAATCCGTTCCTGCTGAAGCTTGGTAAAATTGTTTCTACTGGAAAGGAGCTGTAAAATGTGATATAGCCAGGGATCTCTAACCTATTACTAAAGACAAGTGCAATTATGGGAAAGAAACCTCCTAGTTGGAGACGAGTGAAAAATGCTTTTAATAATAGCAGTTCCCTGGTAGTCTGTGAGTGAGAGTGGGCATTAAATACTCAGTGACTCAACAACAGACACACTGTTTTACATCTAGTAGTAGCAATAGTTTGGATAGAAAGATAAATTTGAATGAAAATGGAATTTTTCATTCAGTTATCACTTTGAGGCTGACTAACAAATATTTCCTGAAAAAAAAAAATCAGAAACCCAAAAGTTCAATTATCCAGAGACATACAGAATTGGTAAATAGGTTCAGTCAATGCAGAGAAAGATGGAGCTATAATGTAGAAATGAATAACTTACAGGTTTGGATGTCTTGAAATGGTCCATATGTTGGTATAAGACAATACTGCACATGTTAGGAGCAGTAAAGTCAGAATAAAGTGGAAACTTTTTATTCCATATTCCAAGTGAGAGGGGAAGAGAGAAGTTAATTGGAAGGTCAGGCTGGATGGAGCTCCTGATGGAGCAACCTGGTCTAGTGAAAGGTGTCCCTGCCCATGGCAGGGGTTAGAATGAGATGATCTTCAAGGTCCCTTTCAATACAATCCATTCCATATTTCTATGATTCTATGATTTATGCAATTGCAAGGCAACTATGAACCATCAGGGGGATGGAAAACCATAGGAGTTCCTTTCACACAACAAGGCAAGGCCTTTCCAGGGTAGCTGGGTACGTGTTGATGCACAAGGACAGCTGGAATGCCACCTACAGTTTTAAAGCCAGCTGAGAATCCAGATGTGTAGCACACCATGGACAACCTTGCAGATAAATCTGGGCATGCAAAGATTTTTCTTAATATTTCAGTCCTATCTTAGATACTCCCCAGTATTTCCTGGCATATTGAGAAAGGTTTGGCATAGTAATGTGGAGGAGGGATGAGCAGAAGATGGGTGATAATATGGGCTTCAGCTTTTGGTGTTGGGAGAAAAACCACCCAGTGATCTGTATCTTGTTTGGGTGGAAATATGGTGTTAATTATCTTCATGACAGATCGATTTGGCAATTCATTTTAGCTGCTTTAGATCATACATTCCACTGGCTGGTAGACCTTCAGAAAAAAAGATAAATAGATCTTTGAGGTGAATGAAGGAATGCCATAATAAGGACAGATACCACTGTGAAGTTTCAGTGTTGCATTCTGTAGGGACTTGGGTTTAGACATCATCAGTGTGATATTCATAATTTCCAGTCCCATTCAGCTGGGCCAAGGTTAGGTAAATGCACTTTCCTGCTTGAGTTCAGGGGCTAAAAGGCATACCAATAAGTGACTGTAAGGAAATTACAGGGGCAAGAGAAACCTGGTGGGACAGAAAGATGTTTGCTTCTTAGGGAAGTTCCAAATAGCTTTGTCCATGGAAAAAGAAAATCCTTTGACTTGCTCATTATGAACAGCTATTGCTGATCCTCCAGCATCTCTGCTTGTTCATATTTGTAGGAGCCTTCAGACTAAAGAGTCACTTTCCATTTTACTCAACTTCTCCTCATCTGGGATTTCTGACAAGTCACTGACAATATGCCCCTTCCATCTGGGGACCAGTGACAAATGGTATATTCATCAATAAGGCAAATTTGGAAACAAATTATTGTGTTGGATGAAGTAGAGGGCTAAAGCACGTGAACTGCCAAGGACCCATGAGCAATGAAACGTTAAGGACCCACAAACAGTGCCACAGGAGCCCCCCAGCCTCCTGCCATCCTGGGGGTGGCAATTTCTCTGTCATTCTGCAAGCACTCCAAGAAGCCAGAGCGAGATCTTAGTCCACCACCTTGAGGTGTTAAAACAGACTTAAAACCCAAGAAATTACATGGATTTTACAAGTTCAGCACTGAATGGAAGTCCTGATTCTAACAACATATTTTAAAATACTGTACTTGAACAAGAACTGCTGTTTACACAAATGATCAATCCTCTCCAACTATTATCAAGCAACAGAAAAGGTTTATCCATAGAATGTCAGTGCAAAATAGCCAAAACTGAGAAGAAAAACCTATTCCCTGTACAAGAAAATGCAAGCTTCTCTCTCAGTGTTTCTTTTTTGAAGTCTGAATGCAGGATCTCTATGTGTCAGCCCAGTACCAAAGCTCTGGCAGGAATGGCTCAGAATAACATATCACAGGACTGCAAACTGGCTCCTCAGCGAAGCTCAATTCTGCAAACCCAAACCTTGCAGCAGGGCTTCATGCTGAGATTCTTTCTCAGGTTATTTCAGTCAATGTCTTTGTCTTGAAAAAACCCTACTGGTTAACACCACAAAGACAACCTGATCCAGTGCTGTCCACCACACTTTGAGGCTTCTTACAAAGTTTGTGGTAGAAAACTTGGAAAATTTTCCAGCTTTTTGAAAGTTTTTCAGTTAATCTGACAACTTTCCAAAACCAACTTCAGTGTGTCTTGGCTTGGTCTGCCAGAGGGGAACATGTAGAACTTGTAAGAGCACTCTGCTCCTCCCTGTTCACAAACTGGGATACTGGGAGTGCCATGGGGAACAGAGGCTGCTCACCCCAGACTGCCCTGGTGGGGCTGACACCATCCAGAGAGATCTGGGCACTGCCTGCTCACCAAGCTCTTAAAAAATCAGCAGTGATTGCTCCCCAGCACAAGAATCCGAGTGTAAAAAAGCTCCAGGAATGGCAAAGAGCCACTACCTCAATTGCCATTGTGACCATGTCACACAGTGTTTCTAGAGAGCAGCCTCGGAGCATGTGCACAACCCACACACCGGATTCAATTGTGAGCTGAGACTTTGAGACTTGCAGATGAGGCTCCTTCCTTATCAGTTGCTGTGGTGTGAAGACTCAGCACTTCTATGCTGCACCTGGCCTGACCTCTTTTTCCCCCACTGATTTATTTAGGTGTCTTCTCTTCTCCTAGGCTCTGACTCTCATTTTGTATCCCAGATACCAGCAATTCTGGCTGATCACACACAGTGGAATTGAGTGTATCTTGCCTGGTTTCTGTAAGGCCCAAGGATAAAGTCCTAGATAAGGTCCTGTCCCTCAGAAATTAATGTTTAAGCCTCAACTTGAGCCAAGAGTTGAGATTAAAATTCAGCTTGAAAACAGAAGGTCTGGTATTATTTTGTATTTCTTAATAAAATGTTTCCACTGTTCTAGTTATTTACTCTCCTCTGTGGAGAATCCAGTGCTGACTATGCAAGGGCTATCCATTAAAGGCTATTTCTCCTCTCAGGTTAAAAGGAAGTTCCCTATCTTTGACAGGAAGAAGGTAGAAGAAATTAATTTTTCTTTCAGCATCGCTACACCTGGGGAAAGGATCTTGCTTACAAATAACAGTGCAAGCAAATATTTTCTTTGGGAGAAAAAGAGAAAGTAAAGATCAAGGTCAGAGGAGGCAAGAGTAAAGATATGTGACCGCCTTCAAAATAGCCTTCCACAGAACATGTGGGGGTGTTCTTTTATTTCATACAGAAAACATGCAAGGGCACCAAGGAGGGGCAACTGGCTTGGGGCTCATAGGGAGATAAAGGGGCTGCAAAGTCTGTCTGTAGAAATATGCTGAATTCCAGTGGTGCAGAATGAGGTAAACAGGCAGATGTGAACAGGGAGAGAGACAGCATTTACCTCTACACACATTCATAAATAGGACCATGGCCCAGTGCCTCTGTCCCTGAATTCTCTTGTCCTTTCCTTCCTGCTTAGGGAGTGCAAAGACTCTGGCTAGTCTTTGCACAAGGTTTCAGTGGAAAATTCATATTGTTTTTGCCTCTACCAGAAAACCACAACCCTATGCAGGGTTTCAAGGAGTTTTCTGTGTCTCAAGGCACAGTCCAGCAGTAGCCTCTGGATCTCCCCATCACCAGGAGATACAGATCAGTGCTGTGCCTGGATGATATAATAAAAAATTCCTCTCACTTCTCAAAAGTTCAAACACATGCAGAACTCTTGAGTCACACAATCACAGAATGGTTAAAGACCATCTTACTCCAAAGTCCCTGCCATGGCAGGGACACCTCCCACTGCCTCAGGCTGCTCCAGCCCTGTCCAGCCTGGCCTTGGGCACTGCCAGGGATCCAGGGGCAGCCACAGCTGCTCTGGGCACCTGTGCCAGGGCCTCACACCCTCATTCAGCCAAAACAGTCTCAAAGCCAACGAGTGCTCAAGAATCTGCATATATACTCACCCAGTGACTAAAACTTCATTTCCCAAGTGTCAGAGCTCACTGGAAGGATTTTCCCTCTGGTCTCTGGTAAGACACAGAAGTGAGCCCAGCTAACCTGGAGCGTTAGGATGGGATTTGGTTGTGAGGTTGGCTGTGCGAGCTTCCAGGAGCATCCATTTCTGTCCACTGATCACAAGTGGAACTCAGAAAGACTAAATTAAATGTTCTGTCTGATTTTTAGCTGTCTGTGTAACTACCTGAGACATAAAGACAGGGACAGTGCTGTTACCCAATGTGATTTAATCAATGACCCTCAGGAAAACTGCCATTAATTCCTGGCTACTGATTTGATTCTTAGAGCACTCCTCCACTTCAGCTTGCTGAAGCTAGAAGTGACCCACAAAATCCTAATAAAAGGCAAAGAAATAGGATTCAGAAGGCAAGTTGTGTTTTGGGTTTCTCTTTTTTCTTTCATATTGTGTTATGAAGTCAAAACTGGACCTGTTTCTGTGGGAACTTGTGCTAAGGTATGCAAATATTTCAAACCAAACCAATCCCATTTTCCAATGAGAGTGGGCTAGGTTTCAGGCAAAGATGCTTTCACAGCAAAATCTTGGGAAAATTCACCACTTTCCACATTTCCAATATGCCAGTATCCATCTCATGCTAAGTGCCAGCAATTGTTTGAACAAGGCTACAACCCAAGAAAGCACTTAAGCACATGCTTAACTTTCAGCACATGAGTAATCTTGGTGATGTCCTAGGTTTTCTTTTTAGATTCACTATTGTTAGCTAACTTAAATTTTTAAATCTGTAGGGACAATTTTCATCTTCTGAGATGCATAATTGGGCCATGAAAAGGGATGGTAGCTCGTGATTACTGAATTGTTAATTAATCATTTTTATTCTATTTAAATATGCTTTAGAAGACCATAATGATGTATGCTTCCTTGATATTAGCTGTACTAATTAGATCATCTTTTCTAAATTAGAGTGCAGTTTTCTTAGCAGGTTTCCTTTTATCTGGTGTTCATTTTTCAAAAGAAATTCATATTGTTCCCACAGATGAGTGAATCATTTCCAGGGAATCATGTTATGCAAAAGATATTTTTCTTCCTGGCAAATGTTTATGGGTAGATCACAGATCTCCTTGAAATTAGTAAATATTTTGAACTTTCCTCAACAGTAATGCATCTTTTTACTAGATAACTGTAACTGTATCTGGGATGACACTCAGTTTCTACAACAAACTGGTACCTTTGCAATGTTTCCCATTTCAGAGCAATCTCACACCAACACAACTTGGTTTAGTGACCCATGAAAGCAGAAAATGGAAGTGAGTGAAACACATTTTTACACCTGAACATGCACTGTATTTCTTTGCACACTTTCTTGAGCAGTTAATCAGTGCTCCAGCACTGAAAGCCCTGCTCTCTCCTTTTCTACTAAAACATTACTTTCAAAAGATTGCCAAGGAAATGGTGACCATGTTATTCCAGAGGTCGTCATTTAGGTTAGCTTAAAGATTTAATTTGTCATATCTTAGGTAGACAGCATTATCCTGTCTAGTTAAAGAAAGCCTGACTGACACATCTCCATACAGCCAGCCCAGAGTTGCCTCAAAAAGTATCCATGAAATCTCAGGCATCTCATTTGGGTTTAATGCTCCTGGTTTCAGACACAAACTATGAGGTGATCCTGACTTGGTAATTCTTGGCATGTCTATCTAGTTCAACACCTTAATAATTGCGGGAATCCAGAGCTTCCCTCTGGCTGCCCTGGCAGGTCTGGGACCCTGGCAGGGGTCAGGAACCCCCCTGGACAGAGCCCCCAGAGACACTGGCTGTGATCTCTGGCCATGGAAAAGAGTTTTCAACCTTACAGGATGAATTACCAGCTCTGAGTGTTTGATGTAAGTAATAATTAAGTGTGGCACGGGTGCAAAAGTAAAATTTTAGGATTCTAGATGAGGGGTCCAAAGGGGACAAGATGGAGGAAATTGGGTGTGCCTTGTCCTTTTTCTCCTTCTTCATGCCCTCCATGTGTCACTGTGGTGTTGGCATTTTTCTGTTGGTTCAGGCTGGGGACACACTGTCCAACGTAGGTGACAGATATTGGCACGTTCTTGTAAATGCAGCCCAGGGAGTTTCTGGTATTTAATGTTTGTAACATCCCACTGAGGGCAGAGCCCCACACGCTGCCCTGCAGGACAGAGCTGGGCAGGGCAGCAGAACATGTTAGCGATAAACAGAATAAACAACCTTGAAACAAGTACAGACCAATGATGGCTTCTGCTTTGGCAGGGGGGCTGACAGACAGAGACTTTCTACAATCTGGGAATCATCAATACCTCAGATTCTGACAAATAATCACTTGTAGTGCTGGACATTAGAAGGATGGGAAGAACAGGGCATTGTTTTGATCTATCCAGCTCTCTGGAAAGCAGCTACTTACGTGTCGACAAACCTCCTGCTGAGGTTTGAGATGACCACTGCAGATCCAGACTGGAAAGGGGGGTCCCGGACCACTTTGTACTGGATTGGTTTGCAGCCTGAGCACAGGGTGCTGTGAGGGACAGAGCTCAGCATGGCAGCATCAATTTCCAGGTGCTCGTCCAAGGTGTAGATCTGGATCCCATACACCTCCTCTCCCACTTGTCCCACATCCAGCTTTATGGTCAGTGGGATGTCACAGAAGACGTTCTGTGGCCCGAGCGAGATGTTCTTCCCACTGACGGTGAGCAGCTTGATGTCATTCACTGCTCCACTGGAGTCCCAGTCTGGGGACACGAACGTCACCCAGACCGTGAGGGACTCTGGAGTCAGGGGGTAGCGAAATTCCAGCTGCAGGTAGCAGCCCTGGGGCTCGGGGCAGGCTGGGGGCACCGTGTGTTGGTTGACGGCCGAATTGGGACTCCACGTCCTGACGCTGGATTTGCAGGGCTGCTCAACGTCAGGGTGCCCTGGAAAGGAAGGAGGAAGCAAAGAGAGGGCACAGAAGTAGGAGTTAGAGAACATGAGTTTTCGTTGGCATCAGTTTAAAGCAGACTGGCAACAGGAGAACATATCTGTCCAGGAAACCAATTATTTACTTCACCAGAACAGGCGTGGCCAGCATGGGGAAGAGGAACAGAACACCAGTGTCTCCTGGCCAGGTGGGAGACACAAACCCAGTTTAAGTGCCCAGCTGGACTGGACACCACACAACACACTCTGTGCCAGTGCAGCTGGACCTGCATTTCCTATTTCTAGTGTTTTTCCCTGTGCCAAACAATGGTATTTTCTACCTCTTCCACTTGGTAATTTACCTGATAAACAGAGTCACTTTGCCTCCAGTTCACCTTCTACTTATTATTCCCTTGCCTCTCATTCAAAAATATAATCTTTTTCCCTTTAACAAAGACAAGAAAAGAGCCTTTGTTTGTTCCAAGAAGCAGTTGTGCTGCTCAGGGGTAACTCCTGTGGCATTTACAGGTTGATCTAGCATGTTGTGCAAGGCCCCTTTTTTTGGAGGCACATGGAGCACAGGTCTGAGCTGTCTCTTTGCTCTCATTGTGATGAAACAACAGGCACTTGTGCTTTTACTCTTCTCACCATTGGCTGTGTTCAACTACATGGGAGGTAGTACTAAAAAATAATGAAAGCCACAATGCTTGCTGGGTTCCCAAATACTATGGTAACATTACAACTTGGCGTGGAGTCATGGACTGCAAGATCCAGAGGGGTCAGACGGGTGGAACAGTTGGTAACAGAATCCAGTGAGAGCTATAAATTCCCTTTTCCTTCCCAAATAATCACACAAAAAGGGAGGCAAGCATGCCAGGGAGAAGGCAAAGTACAGAAAAGAAGATAAAGAAAGGTAATGAGAGGAGAGAAATGCAGAAAGCAAAGGGGATAAAAAGGACAGCACAGTTGTTTGTAACTGAGGAAAAAAGCAAGATAAACTACTAGGCATACATGGACAAACAGGACATCACTACTAATTTAAAGAGAAAAGGGCAACATGTGAAGGTTACTCTGATTGTATGTGATTCAATGAAGTGTTAGAAATGTGTCTCTTTTGTCAAGGATAAACAGCTCAGGGAATTCTCCTGTTCATACCAAATGAACCCAGATGCAGAATAGATTTCCTGGCAGCCTTCCTGCGATTCAACGTTATTGTCCTGCAGATGCCCAGCTTTTCATGCTTCCCCCTCACCTCCCATATCCCAGAGCCCCACTCTCCTCCTCACAGGGCACAGAGAAGAGGGAGTGCCACTAAGAGCAGCATCTGGAGAGACCACAGCAGTGATACATTTTGAAGAAAGCCAGAGGTCCATTTAACACGCTCGAGTTTCCCCCCTGGCAAGTGTGTGAGCCCTGTGGATAATTAGTGTGAGCAGCAATACCCCATTCAGCTCACGTTATCTCACCCTCATTGCTTGGCTGAGCCCTCTGACGACTTTCTCAGACCCACAGCAAACTCCTGCCTGCAGCCCTAAGGTCTTTTTAAACTCCAGTATCTCAGAGGGCTTTGGAAAGATGTGTGAATTTTACCACTGCCCTCTCTCAGAAAAGAAAATGGAGCTAATGGCTCACAGCCCAGTACATCCCCACCTGGGATCCTGCAAATTCACCTCTGTCAGTTCAAGACCTCGGTAAGACTTAAATTCCAAACAAACCTGCACGTTTTGGTAGATCAGTGTACAATCGCTGGAGATGCATGAATTGGACTCAGCCTCCAGGGAGCTTAGCACACAGAGCATTACCCCAAAACAGGTGGCAGATTGTAGTCGTTCATAAACTAAAAACCTCAATGAAGCTGAGATAAAGAGACTCTTTCTTAAATATTATCCAACACCTAGACCTTATGGACAAGGACAAAAACCTTATTTCATGTAACTGGATTTCTAGAGCTAGGTAAATACTCTGAAAATTTCAAATATTTGTATGCAAAAAGAAAGGGTGTAGAAGTTATTCTTCCCTCTGCACTCAGATTCTGAAAATCCTTTGCCTTATGAGACAGCTCAGACACAGAACAGAATCTCAAGCAACATCACGTCTTGCCTAACACAAAACAGGAATGCGAGGTTTGTGAGGAAGAGCCAAACTCCATGTCCTGTTTGGAGGGCAGGAATGGCAGGTTAGGAGAGTGCTTTTCCCTAGAATGCTATCCAACAGCCTGGTGTGTCAGTCCTTCATTGTGCAGTTAAGTGCAGTCCCAGGGATGACTCCCCAGCACAGGGTCAGAGCCTCAGAGGCCATCTGGCATCAGGAGTCTCTCAGGATATCACCCCTGCTACAACTGCAACTCGCCTGCCACATTCCTTAGGTGGTCAAGATAAAGGAACCACCCAATGGGAGGGACTCCAGTGTCCATATGGGATAATTAGAATACAGAAGGAATTGCTCTTGAGGGAAATGTTAGGCCCAGGAAAAGGCTGAGCTCTAGAGCAGTGCAAGGCAGCAGCATTTTTATAATAATCTCACACTTCTCTCAGTCAGCAGTCAACCAGGCAGGAGGAACTGACTGATATATGCATATATTGCACAGCAAGCAAAGGTACCCACTGGGCTTGAGCCAAAATCACCTTTCTTACATAAAACCCCCCTTTGACAGAGTTATGGAGGTGCTGTAAGGTTTGTTGACCTAGCTGGTGCTACTGGTGAGAATCCAGGTAGGTTAGAGCCTTCTGGCTCTGCGGTGAAGATAAAGAGTAAATCAGAGCTTCCTGATCTCATAAGCCTTCCCACAACCCCTGCCAAGGAACAAGCAGCCCCTCGTGCAGGGGCCACAACTGGCTGAGAAAGAACCATGGGATGCCTCAGCCTCAGTGTTGGATCCCACCATGCTCAGGAATCAGCAGGGAATTAGGAAGGACACTGCTCACAGCAGGGTTTTGCAGTGGGCACAGCTCCCACAATAGTCCAGACCACTGCTGGTGCAGCTGCCTGTGGCAGGAGATCTCAGGAGAATGAGATCAGGCCAGCCAGAGCTGCCCCAGAGACACGTGAGGAGTGTGCCTTTCTGCTCAGAAGCTGCATGATCCTACAGAACATTCTCCATGAGTGTCATCTCAGATTTTAAAAGGAAT
Organism: Lonchura striata; assembly: GCF_050655825.1. Classification (NCBI taxonomy): domain Eukaryota; kingdom Metazoa; phylum Chordata; class Aves; order Passeriformes; family Estrildidae; genus Lonchura; species Lonchura striata. Next base: position 4,209,755 of record NC_140719.1, on the reverse strand, counting down.
TAATTTTGGCCGTGCTTGTGCCTCCTTTGTCTTCATTTTCCATGGACATTCAAGCAGTGGAGATTTACACCCAAGAACCCCTGCAGAAAGTGAATTTAAAGCTTGACGCCTTGAGCACTCACAGATAGACAATTAAAGAAGCCAGACAACGATCAAACTGCTATTTGTAACTCGGACCAAGTGCAAATAGGCAGAGGGCCTGAATGGCAGCGAGTGTGGTAGTGGAGACAGAAAATCATGGAGCAACAAACAAACAAACACCATAGACTTGGTATATTTTCTACCCTAAAGTGGCAACAGCTCATTAATCACGACTACCAAACTTCTGTTCCATAGAAATGGCACAGGAGCAACTAAATGAGACAGATAAGGATCAGACTGCACCCTTCATAGTTAAGAACATGCAGGCATACACAGCAAGAAGAGGAAATTAAATGCAAAATGCTGCTGAGTAATAAATCTTAGAGTAGCTTAGTTTCTCTAGGAATGATGCCTCTGGCAAGACGTGTGAGATCTAGAAGTTTTCAAATCAAAGCTTGGTGGAGAAATTTTGATGGGACTGCATATTTCAATGGAATATGCAGTCCTTTCAAAATAAAAACACTGAAAAATTGGGTTTATTTGGCCAAAATTTTATCCTGGAAGAGAAAATGGCAAGCAATTTTTAACACTATTGGGACATTGTGTTTTGACATTTTTGTGAGAAACCTTTTCGCTTTTGCACCTTGAAACACTTTCCATTTTCATATTCAAAGTTGCTTTTGCCCTAGATTCTATACTAAAAGGGGATGTTTTCAAATGTCATAATTTAACCAAAGTTCATATGAGCTAAACAAAACATTTTGGCCATCCTCAAACACTTTTTGTTTTTAATTTTCCTTCATGGAGAATTTCAAAAGTTTCAAGTTTTGTTCCAAATGAAAACAGGTTTCAAAATCTTGTAATCCTTGGCTAAGTGGAAATTCTACCTTCTACCCTGAACTACTACTGCAAGTGATCCAAACTTTGCTAATGCTGTTTACTGGGTGATCCAATCACCCTCATACCCAGAGCACTGCTTCCCAGGATGGAGCTTCCACCCAGGTGTGCTCTGAGCTGTGCCCAGCAGCCTCGGATGTCATAAAATCATGGAATGGTTTGTGTTGGAAGAGACCTAAAAGCTCCACCCTGCCATGGGCAGGGACACCTTCCACCATCCCAGGCTGCTCCAAGCCCTGTCCAACCTGGCCTTGGACACTTTTAGGAATGGGGAAGCCACAGCTTCTCTGGGTACCCTGTCCTAAATTTAGGGGGTGAGTCAGAGTGAAACACAACCTCTGCTGGGCCCCCACCCTGGGACACGGGTGTGTGGGGCAGAGGACACTGACCACTGTCCCACCAAGCAGCAGGGGCACAGCTCATTGCACATGCTGACCTTAGGACAAGGGAGAGCTCCTGGGCAGCAGCCCAAATAATATTCCATACAGAATAACTTCCATGTAACTTCCTTTAGTTGCAGGACAAATAAACCCTTAACATAAGGAGGCATTTGTATAATGAGTTTGCAAAATCCAGGGTTGTCCTTGGGGCTCAGTGGGCTCACCTGTGTGCTCATGGAGAAGCGTGGCTGCTCCGGAAGGGAAAGCTCGTGAGGGACAGACTGAAATAACTCTGCTCTTTCCAAACTGTGATTTGGGATGACTGACCTTTGCCTGGTGCAATCTTAAATATGCTCCACCACATACACCCAGGGACGTAACGGAAGGGACGTGTGGAGGAGTTAATGATGGAGATCTAATGGCACTGCACAACCAGCCCTGCAGACCATTCTCCCTCCAACAGGCTCCAAGAGAATGACTTGCAAAACATCCTGAACAAGAGGGCTTGACGTGGTCACCTGCATTCCTGCTGCAGGCAACTTGCCCAAAGGGCAACCTCCGTCCAGCCTGGCTGCTGCAGCCCACTGCTATTCACCACAAGTGAAGGCAGCACAAATCAGGCCCAAATAAAAAACAATTCCTCGCTTTTGGAGTTAGAGTAGAAGGAGTAAACAGCTCCCCTGAGGAATTCGTCTGGCAGACGTGAATGGTCAGCATTTCTTGGCACTCTGCTGCTTTGTGAAATTCATGTTCAGCTCCTGGAATTCACTTAATTCATGGGCAGGGGCAGGACTCAGGGGCCAAAACACAGATATTTGAGCCAGTGGCATTCCTTCAGTGTTCCTCTGTCCACATTACCTGCAGGTATAACCAATCACTCCCAGATTCTCCCACTGTCTTTGTGGCTCTCCCTTTGCTCTGTCCCCCCCTCTCTCCCACTGTGTGTCTGTTCCCATTCCTGTGGCTTACCTTCTGCCTCCCGTGGGCTCCAGTGCCCCGAGGGATCACAGGGCATGGGAGAAGAGGCGCTGAAGGCGTATTGCACCAGGACTCTTCCTTCTGCACACAGATCACATGCTGATCCCACTTCTCTAGGAGGCCAGGAAAACAGGAAAACACACCAACTTAGTAACAGCTGAATGAGCTGCTTATTCAACTATATTAAAGGCAATAAGACTTAGAATTCAGGTCCACTTAACCCCCTTTTCTCAAGGCACTGACAAAAGTCTTTTCTGATGCTGACCTTCTGTAGAATTAAGTCAAGAGCCTGTGTAAAAAAGCATTTTTTGAGCCCTCTGTCCAACACAAAATGACAGCAACCTGGGAAATTACATTCACCTATATTTTTTTCCTCCTCTGCACTGGACCAAACCATGACAAAAGAAAACACACGTTGCTCAGGGGTTCGAGCAGAGAAATTTGCTTCAGGAGTTTTCAGATCTATTTCTGCTCTCACCTTGGATTTATTTATTGCTTGAACTTGTGGCGTCTTTAGGATTGTCCTACCAGCAAGATTGGCTGAGCAGGGATATCCAGTTAAACACCAATTCACGAATTATTAAATGGTTTGGGTTGGGAAGGACTTGAAGCTCATCTCATTCCACTCCCTGCCATGGCAGGGACACCTCCCACTATCCCAGGTGCTCCCAGCCCTGTCCAACCTGGTCTTGGACACTGCCAGGGATCCAGGGGCAGCCACAGCTGCTCTGGGCACCCTGTGCCAGGGCCTCACCACTCCCACAGGGAGTAATTTCTTCCTAACATCTAATCCAAAACTACCCTCGGTCAGTTTAAATTGTTTTGCTAATACATTCACAAGATCAGGTTTAAAGTTGATGTAGACTGGAGTAACTCTAATATCCTCCATAAAGTTAAGCTGATTTATAGCAGCTGAGGATGCAATTCACACAGTTCAGCCCTATGTTCCTTGGGGTCACAAATTTGGAACTCTTTATGAGCCAAAGTACATGGTTATTTACCCCGGTAAGCTGCTTACTATTCAGAATTAATTGTTCTGCTTTAAGGAACACTTTCTGCTGAAATGGAAAGTTAAAAATTAATTATTCTAATGATCAAACACACCGGAAAGGACAGAAGTTTTAGGCAAACAATTTGTGTGCAACACAGTGTACTCTCTATGCTACTCTAGTAAGAACAGCTTGAGTCAATTATTAAATAATTTATATCAACTATTATAATCAGCTATGCAAATTTTAACCATCATAACCACCACTGCATGATTTATTTCAGCACTGCTTTGAAGAGAGGACTGTGATCCTCAGGCAGAGGTTATTTGGGATCCTCAGTGGCTGAGGCACACCAAGAGAGACAGTAACTGGCTGAACTTGTGCAGCTCAGGAAGGGATGAACCTGCTGAAAACACCTGAAAAATGCAACGTGGCAATGGAGCAGAATAAAGAAGAGGAAGACAAAGGTGGCCCCCTCTTCCTTTCATGGTCTGTAACACTGGTAATGAAAAAATGTGGGCATTTTGTGAGTAACTTCTCTTCGTGTCTCACTTCACCCACCTGCACCACTGGTATGATATTGCCTCTATTTCATTTCTCAGCTGCCTATTTAGCAGAGGTTTAGGTGTCTGACTCAGCTTGCCTGAATAATACATGCAAACCCAAAATTTAAAAAAACCCCAAGAAACTTGAATAAATGGTCCTGAGAAATCAAAATGTAGAATTATTGTTGTGCAGTTGTTCTTCAGACATTTCCACGGCCACTCAGGATAGAAGTCCCTGCAATAATGATCTTTCAGTTTCTCTACAAAGAGACTCTGCATTAGCACTTGGTCCTGGATGAGGAGAGGGCTCTGGAAGCCAAGTTTCCACAATTAGGATTGCTTTTTACTCAAATTAGCAGCTATACAATTTCATCACAGGCTGCCATGGTGGAAAAAAACTGTAGGCTTATGGACAAACATTTCCTTTTACCAGTGAGGACTTGGAGGTAAGAGAGAAATCACAAGGAGCATCATGTGGGAAAGGCTATGAGCAAACTTTCTCTTTTTACTTTTCCAGTTTGGGAGCCAAACTCAACCCTGATGTAATTCCACTGGCTGAAAGGACTTACACAGGGGATGACTCCTGGGTTAAAGTTTTTGGTCTGCAGGCTCTTGCACACAAATCCTATAAAGAGCCATGAATGTCAAACCTAATTATGGAATTGCATTTACAGGCTTATGAAAACCTAAGCCAGGTCCTTATACCTTATGAAACCATAGACAACAAGAAAAAATGAGCATAAATTGGTGCTCAGAAACCACAATTAATTAGGAATGATAGCCATATCTGCCACCTTATACACGTGGCACATGTGGCACATGACTGCCCAAAGTGCAGGCTAATGGAAAATCTAGACTTTTCTGTTTTCTAATAAGCCAAGTACTGGGGGAATTCCAGCTTATGAAGTTCAGAGCACAGGAGGAATTAATTCCTACAGCATGATATTTCAGTGAAGTGGTTCAAAATCTAAAGATTACTAGTGAAAAACAGACCATTTCCTTCAGGGCCAGCACCAGTTCAGTAGGCAACTCAAAACCACTAAAAATCTGTCATTCCTTTGGGTAAAGAGTGCCTGTTTATAGACTAAATTTGAGCTGCTGTACTTGAAATTCAGGATTGGTCCTCTCCCTTCTAAGGCACTGAAACTTTCCAGCAAGGTTTAACAGAGTGATTATCAAGCCCAGCCATCTCTGGGACACCACACTGACCAAAATATTTGCTTGCTAAGAATGAGATAGAATCAGATTCATGGAAATTAATGCTGTCACCTCAATGAAAACTTGGAGAAAGATGCATTCAAAAGATTTCTGCCCAAATTTGCTGCAGAGCCCCATGACAATAACTGTTCACATCTGCCCACGCATCTCAGACAGGAGGTGCACGAATGGATGTTCAGAGGCAGCAGATGAGCACATCCAATGGACACAGTCAGGAAATGAAGTGACTTCTCTTTTTCTTGCTTGTTTTCACTTGTTTCATTTGCTTTATTGTTATTTTAATATTACATGTCATTGTGTGTGCATTTTTTCATACTTTTTGAAAGGGAGGATGGAGAACGGGAAGGATTCCAATCCTGTGGACAGGACCTACAAGAAGAAATTCTGGTTCTAGATATATTTGATTACTGGGGATATTTGGGAGCCCAACTAGCTGCTGGAGCTTAGGGTCAAAGCATCTTGACAAATTTACATGCAGGTAAATGACTCTCTAGAGTGAGAGAGCAAATATCAATTGAACACTCTGAAGAAGCCAGGAGGGTCCATCAGGAAGAAGATTTTACTGCTGTGCACAACTCTTGTGTCTACTTTTGCTAAATTATGAGAATGCAGGGGAGCCACCCCCAAATTTACAGGAACGAGGAGTTAACATTGCTTTCTGCCCCTAAATCCATGTAAGTAACCACATAATTTGAAGACCCTATGAGGAAAGCATCCAATGCCCCTATGACAGAGTTACATCTAAGCAGGGAACAGAACACGGTCTTTACTTCCATGCCCCATCTCCCTTCAACCTGTCAGGACCTCCCACAGATACAGGCAGCCCAGTGCTGCGTTTTTAAACAGAAGGCTAAATTTTCCCTCCCTGACTTTCATTAAGCAGAGGTCACTGCCTGTGCACAGCTCTGGAGAATAAAAGAGACATAAAAGGAACTTGAGTTACGCCGAGCACGCCCACAGCAGCATTGTAATTGGGATCAGGAGTGAGCTCTGGGAGTGAAATTCCTCCTGTTCCCCACCTCCAGCACTCGGAACAGTCCTGGAGCAGGGAAGCTGGACCCAGTTTTGCCAGGAACCAGAGTGGAGGTGTGCTGCAGGACCACACCTGATGTGCTCCTGTGGGAGCACCGTGAGCCCCCCGAGCCCTGCGGTGTTGACGTCAGGTCTTCATTAACAACTGTTTTGCGCTGGAGATCTACTTCTATTGGGCCACAACACTTGCTAATGTAGCCAGAGCCATTCATCCTTTGAAGGCCCTTTTACACTGTCAAAACAGCAAGGAAGGGGCCTCTGTGCATTAGAAACCAGGCCCAAGGCACTCAGCAGCTGAGTATCAGTCTTCTGTTTTTTACATGAATAGTCCCATTGAAGTGAATGAGTTTATTCATTCAAGTGAGGCAAGTAAAATTTGGGCCAATGGTGTGCACTTTGTGTAAAAATATCTGCAAAGATTTACAGTATTCCCACACACAGATAAGATTATACTTGGCCAATTTTACCTCCTACTTGTCTTGCACAGTGACCCAATTTCACAAATTGATACAGGCATGAGTCTCTGACCGAGCAGAGCTGGACACGGCGGATCTGGAAGTCCAGCACGTGGGCTTTTCCAGGATTAGTCACTAGAATAAATAATACTATCATCCTTGTTTTGATTAGCAGATCAAAAATTTGAGCATGTTCTAGGCAGGATCATTTTTATATGTTTCAGTGACATTTTGAAATGGTCACGGCAACATTGCTGTATCCGTTAGCAGTGGGAATCTCATTTTAACAAGGAATTGGACTCCAAGTATTTGAGGCTGTCTCTTTAAATCTCTTCAGTGATACTGAGCACACAGATTTGAAAACCCAAAGGACTTTTTTTTTTCCTGGAAAATCACTCTTTATTTAACATATGATAACTCTGTTATGAAATTTTAGATTTAACGGGCTATCCACTGTGTGTTATTTAAGAAGCTAGTAACTAGAGGTTATTAAGAACATATTGATTGAGTTATAAGAAATATGTAATAAAGACATATTTGGTTACATAACAATTAACTCTGCATCAATGTGTTTTTTAGAGGCAGATGGCATTTATTTAACACACAATAAGCATCTTCTGAAATCTAAATTAAATTGGAGAAACTTAATTTACCTAAAAATGATTATGGGCTGAAAAATTCTGAATTAATTTTCAGAACTGTATGAGTCTTTTTCGCAGGTAGGGAATAAAAGGATTTGGTTACAAAACTATAATTAAAGCAAACACAGTTCAGAGCACAAGACCTCTTTTTATCAATTCCTAACAGGATTTGATTTCCCTCTCCATATTAATCTGCAATAAGGGTGGAAAATCTCATCTGAGCAGAAAATAACAGCTCTCTGCCTAGTGGAATAAAGTACAAGCTGGCCACTGAAATGGCCATGGTGTCCTAGCAGTGCTGGAAGGAGTTTCATCCCTGATGGAGGCAGTGGTTTCAAGGTGCTCTCCCAGCACAAAGCAGCAGTGCTGAGGCAGCTTTTTGGGTGCTAATACGCTTGTAAATTTGGCCTCCTGTGCTCTGAACTGCTGCGCTCCTGAAGGACACTCCAAGTTTGCTCTCTATAAAACAACAAAGCAAGAGGTGGAGAAGAAGTGCAAATGGGGATGTGAGTTAATGGTAACGTGAGAAGGTCAGTGAATTGGGAAGTTCTCTGCCAGGACTCCCATAGCTCCTGCAGTTCATCCAAGAGCTGCACAAGAGCATTTAGATGAACTACCCAGTTACTCATGTCGTACTGGGGCAGAATTGCTCTGAATGTGGGCTGCAATGAGTGCAACTCCTGCCCAGAGCCCTACATTTTCCATTATTGACATCACATAGCTGCATGGCTGCCAGACAGGAATACACATCCCTACCCTGACCTCCAGGACAACATTCACATCATATCCAGGGCTCTGGGACTTTGACTCTGCCTTGCTCAGTTCCCATCTCACATCTACAGCTCAAAGGAGGAGGTTTTTTTCCCTGTCCTGGTCCAGTCACCTCCTTGCCCATGAGCTCTGTGTTGTAAAAACAAGATCCACTTTGTCCTTGCAAAGGGAATGTGAAAAGGGAAGAGGGGGGAACATGCAGGCACAGCCAAAGCCCACAGGTATTTGTGAGCAGCAACAGCAGCAGGAATCACAGGGCTGGAATCTTTGATTGAAAATTCCTCCCATAACATATGGAGAAGGATTTGCCCTTTACATGGCAAATCAATGGCCTTCAACTGAGTGCTACAGGCTGAGAAAGGAAGAGCAGACAACAAATCAATAACCTCCTCAGCATGAACCAATTTAGGAAAGAGCCTTAACCCAGGCTGAGCACTGCACATGACCAAGCCGCGCTCCTGGAGCGGGGCCTCCAGTTCTCCCTTTCCCATTTTTCCAGCACAAAAGTACAGAGCAGAGCATGGTCACCTTTCAAAGAAGTGGCCATCGATGGGTGGAAACCACTCGAGGGTGACAGAGGTGGAGGTGCGAGCCACAATCTGGGGGGCAATCGCCACGGGAGCTGGTTTCTTGGTGGGCTGCCAGCTCTGGTAGACGAGGTCCAGGTAGCAGTGCATCCTGGCCACCTGGTTGGGCGTGAAGGAGTCGGTGCAGTCGTCGTCTGGAATTCAAACAGAAGCCACGTCAGCCACGTGGGAGAGGAGGTGGGAGCAAGGGGAAGAATTACGACCTGGTGAATGGCAGCTCCTTGGAAGAGCCGGGCTGGGATCCCACAGCACTCCAGAGTTAATGGTCTGTGAAGGAATTAGTGCAGCCATCACTTGTGGAGGTAGGTGAAAGGAAACAATGGTTAAAAAGGAAGGAAATAAATCAATAAATGTTCCCTCCCCCTGACCTGGGATACACCTGAAGCACACAGAAATCATCCCTAAACGAGGCAGACACATGGAGGGGAAGAAACAGAAAGCTTCAGTGCAGCACCTTCTGCTCAGGATTTGGGCCACCAGTGGAGCTCTGGGTTTAAAAGAATTTCACATTTAAAATAATATCTCTGAGAAAGAGATAAGGAAGATGGAAGGGTAAAGGAGAAAATACTGACTGGCAGTCATGCAAACTAAGGGCAACAGACTGTCAGATCTCTTAGATTAAAACACCAGAGAATTTAAAAATGCATAACTTTTAAAGTTCTTAAATTTTCTAATGAGCAAATAAAAATGTTCTGAAAGATCAATTCAAAATATCATTCCAAACACTGATAAAAATGTAAATTTTCAGTGCATAAAATAACTTCAGTCCTATAAAAAATCTCCCCCATTACCAACAAGATTCTAACCCCTTTCTGAACATTTCTTGATATTTCTTATTTCTTTTTAATTCAAAACGAAGAAATAATTATGCTGGATAACTTCCCATAAATACCCATTTCTCATTTCATCTTGTTTTCCTCAAACATGATTTGGCAACAAGAACACATCCAGTGCCCTCTGAACACCATACAGCTTTACAACTACAATGCCCCAGAGTAGCAGAAAATTGCTGTTTCTCTATTGTGCAGACCCCAGAGGGAATAAATATGTTGTGCAAAGTCACCCAGCAAAGCTACGCTAAGGAACTCGATGCTAAGCACTTCAACCATTTTTCTGGTGCTCTTCCCATCAGTTGAAAAGCTCTTGAAAAGACAGAGTGTTTCTTCACGTGTGCCTGCAGAGTTCTGAGCCCAGCAGAGCTCGGTCCCAGCTGGGATCCAAACACAATGACAGTTCTGCACAGGTCAAGTGCTGCACTTCTCTGGGAAGATGCAGGTCACCAGAGGCTGCTTGGGAGCTGTGTGTAAGTTCAATATTGTGACAGCGTTAGGAGATACTCTGATGTTTGCAAGTCTGTGCCCTGCGGTACTCCAGAGGAACAAGAAAATATGAATTTCTTCTAAAGACAAATGAGTATTTGCTGGCTGATTTAAAACCTGGCCACATCTTCCCAGAGATGCAGGCAAAAGGAGACGGCTCCTGTCGGGATCCTGCTCAGACTCCAGCCCTCCCACAGTAGGGACACACTAACTCACTTGTTTTCCTGTGTCTCTCCCAGTTCCACTGAGCAGTGACACTCCTCTGATCAAACATGCACAGCAGATAGACACACACCACCCGCTTGATAATATCTACAAATCCCTGTGGGTATGCAAAAAGCTGCTTAAATGTGACATCTCTGGATTTCCTCAATAATTATCGATGGTCTACCCCTGAGCACGCTGTAAAAGCCATAAATATTCTTCACGGAAGCAGAGAAGGAGACAAAGGCCCTTAATAGCCATCATAAAAGAACAATAAAATATATATCGGACAAAGCAGTGGGACAATGGCACAGGAGAAAGATGACCTGCATTCTCAATCTGTTTAAACATCAGCACAGCCTGTGTCCAGGGGGAGGGGAAGGGAGGAGAGGCAAGGGAGAAAGATGTTCCACTCAATATCAAGAAAGGTTTGAGATCCTCAGATAAAGCAATAATTAGAGAAATTCTATACTTTGCTGGGATGATTATGCCAACAGAATTCAGAAGAATTCATAATGATTTCATGGAAAGTCATCTAAAAGACTAACTAATATTTTATTTGGGTACACCACAGCTATTTGGACTTGTAAAAATAATTTACAAGTCCTATTTCTCACACTACCTAATCTTTTGGCCATTGTAACTTGTTATTCCAGGAAAAATAAAAATTGTCAATCAAAGTCTGTGCTTTGCTCAGGGCTGGGGGTAGCTGGGCAGATGGATGGGACAGGAACAGACAGACAAATACAATAAGATCAAGCTGTACATGAGCAGCAAAACAGAAATGAAAGAAAGGCAATTCCTAGAACTGCATGACCTCAACCTACATGTTTCAAAGGTATTTTGACAGCAATTTGATATCCTGATATATTTTACTCCACTGGCAACAACAGAAAAGCAAACAGATTCATTCTTGAGCTTTAGAGATATCTATCATGTCGCTTCACTTGATTTTTCAATGGAAAAGAAGAGGTTTCAGCTCAGAATACCAGCACACATGTAGCTCCCAGGAGCAGATGGGTATCTCTGTGGTCTGCCTTTGCCTCAGCTCCCGAGTCAGCTGGCAAGGAAAGTTCTCTTTGGGAGATAAGAGCTCAGAGTCTTGAAACAGGCACGCTCCACCTCTCACCAGATCCCCACGAGCAGATTTGGTGGGGGGATTTTGGCATCTGGAGTGGCCCTGTCTTATCTGAGGGATGTTACCATGAGGCTGGACTTGGTGCTCAGGCTCCCTGCCTGACCACAGGCACCACAGCACAGAGCACACTGAGGCACTGGCTTGGTGTGTTTGTCCCTGAAAGCACCCTCTAAACAGAAAAATAGAGAGAAAACTTGGCATTGCTTTTAGCTAGTGCCACAAAGGGCATAAAAGCATTTTGGTTATAAATCATTTCAATCCATGCCCCAGATGACATTAAACACTTTGCTTCTCTACAGTTTTATTATAGAATAAGCACTCCTGTGACCTTTTGAGTGGGAAATCTGTGTTTTTGCCTGGAGTATAAAGGTGCCCTTCAGTGTCTGTAAGTATATTGGTTGCCTTTAAAATGTTGTTGATTCTGTCAGCTCACTGTCATGGATTGCCACTGCAGAAAGACCCTGCGGCCCAAAATAACAGGAAAAACAAGTCAAGATATCCCCTGTTCCTCCTGAGAAATAACAGAAGAGCTTTCAGCTCCCCTTGAGCTTCCAGAGGTGCATCAAGGACCCCACTCCAGCCTCAAGCAGTGGGCAGGGTCACAGGAGCAAATGCCCTCTTTGGGATTTCTCTGTTGGGATAATGCACATTTGGGCAGCAGAGCTGTGCCTGCAGAGTTGTAACCACATCAGCTTTTGCTTTGAGGGGTGGCTTTACCACACTGATATGGAGCCTCTGTTGTTGCCCTCCCAGTACAGACCAGCACAGCACACTGGTAGTCCTTGACTAGGCAGAATCCCACTATTCACATTCTAAAGATGGAACTGGGATGTGGTTCCAAATCAAACCCAAACATGGCATTTCAACAGACACCTGGAGGCATGGGCAGTGCCTCGTTAGCTGTCCACTTGTCACAGGGTTATCCGACAGCTTTGATGGTATCAACATTCATATGACATTCTATATGTCCTTGGGAGAGTATAAAAAATCTCTGGATTTGAGTTTTTCAAAGACCTCATAGATCAGGAATCCAGATCTCAGAGAAACAGGGTGTCAGGTTTGCTGTAGAGCCTTTAGAAGCTGTTTTCTTAATGCTTATCTCATTTCTTCCATCCCCCAAAACTTCTGCCTGGTCTTTGCATGAAACTCTGTGAATTTGGGGGAAAACTGGGATAAAATAAAAGGAGAACTAAAAGGGATTCTGGAGGCTATCAAGTCTGATCCCTCATCAAGCCAGGACCTAGACCTTTATCAGCATAAAGAAATGGACTGGGAAATCAGGGGTAATACCTGAATTCTTTGTTCCTGCTTAGCCACAGACCCCCCAGCAACCCCAGCAAAGGCCAGTACCTGCGTAGCTCATGAAGTTACTGAAGGGCGTGTTCAGGAAACTGTGGAAACCACAGGTGTCATTGCCAGGCCCAGGGTCCCCACACAGCTTGTGCTTAGGAGCAGGGTTGGTGTCACTGCACAGGTCCCCAGTCTCGAAGGAGGGCTCCGTTTCCATGCACGGGTCGCTGCAGGACAGGATCTCAGAGATGCCCCTGAAGACGTGGTAGAGCCCCAGGCTGTGCCCAATTTCGTGGATCATGGTGTGCGTGTGGCCAGGGATTCCGTAGAAGGAGGGATTGAGCACGATGCCACCTGCAAGGGGAAAGGGAACACTTCTAGGTTTGCCTTGTGTTCCTCAGGACAGCAGGAGAAAGGGGAAACACCTTCCTAAGGGTAGGTCCTCGGGCAGTTTGTTGGATCCTCTGTAACACAGACAGGTTTTTGCAGAACCAGACACATTTCCTGCCCAGAGAAGTTTCATCTCCCCCTTAATCTGTGGCTCTAAGGAGGAGGAACTGTGGGACAAAGCTCAACATCCCAAACCAAAAACATTGCAACAATCAGTCTTTCAACTGAATAAACGCACGTTAGTTTTTTTGTTAACTTAGAGGAAAATCCTGCATGAAATTACTTCCTACTATGCTATTTTAGATAATGTCATGTGCTTAAAGAGTGTGACTCTGCCCAGAAAGGTGTAAGCAACATATTTGACACCAAGAGTCAAACAAAACACACCTGGAACAATCTGTGTATAATATTCCCCAGCGTAAAGATGTGAGAAAAGCTTATTAACTTCTGAAACACCCTGAGAATTGCAGAAGACTCCACCAATACTTGCAAATTAAGAGCTGGGCAAAGCAAAGTGTGCACACCCAAGGCTGGAGCAGTTTTTTCAGGGTGTCGTGGAGGCAGCTTTGAAGTAACTGTCAGAAACACACTGTTTATGTACTCAGAGAAGCCTAGCTTGATCTGAACTGCACAGTCCACTAATGAATATGCATTAAGTCTAAAGTGTCAAAAAAATATGAAATCCTTGAATGTGATAACCCTGAAAGAACTATGTGGTTATTAAATGTTTGCAAAGAAAACTAACGGTGTTTTCTGTTCTATGAATTAAGGGATGTGCAAATAAGCAAATGGCAAATTAGTGATTTGCAGTACACTGAATTAATAATATGAACTATATTTTTAGCTCAGTTAGATGTACCTTTGCATTTAAAATATGCTTGATATTTTCATTATTTAGCTTGTTGATCTCAACTTTTCCAAGCCCTTTATTTAAAACTCTTTTTGTGTCCTGCCTATCATGAGAAGAGGAGACTGCTTTGTAAAAGTTATAGTGGGAATATAAATCTTGGACATGGTACTCTAATAACTTATTGACAATGAGGAGAGAAAAGGTTTTGGCAGCAGGAACTTTATCAGTGGCTGTAGCATAGGGAAGATGAGATCATCTAGTTCTGATGCACCATAGACCCTTCATCCTCATCTGCCTGGAGACTTGCTTGTAAAAACCATGAAATTAGAGGAAAATGAGACCATGGCATTCTTAAGAAGTCCTCTAAATTCCACTCTCAAACCAATTAGGTCTATACCATCCCTCACACACTCTGGCCTGTTGCCTCTCCACAACCCCTGATGACATGACTGCCCCAGCAATCAATGTCAGCACTCAGCATCCCTACAGCTGCAAGGATTTAACTCAGATCTAATCTGAATTGATTTTTTGGCAATTTAAGTTCATGACTTCAAGTCCTTCCTCACACGGATATGAAGAACAGAAGATTCTCCTCCCCTTTCATCAGCTTTTATGAGATTGTCATCATCCCCACTTCAGGCTCTTTCCCTTCAGTCTGAATCACTGTAATCCCTTCAGTGTTTTCTTGGAGCTCAACCCTTTTCCTAGACCTCCCTGACTGTGGCTCTGCTTTGATTTTCCCCATTACCTCAGGTTTTCCTCTAAGAACAACGTCCAAAACACAACATGCAGCACTTCAGCTGAAGCTGTGTCAGTGCTGAAGGAGTACTTTGGATGTCCTGAAGGGACACACACATAAATATCAGGAGAAAAAAAAAAAATTCCCTCTGAGCAGGGGCACATGTGAAAATGTGCACAGGATGGAGAGGAATCCCATGGACACATACAAATACATAAAAATTGTTTTAAAAAAGAGAACAGAAAATCCGAATGCGCACACAAAAGAGTAAATAAAATCTGCCATGTTGCATCATCTTGTCTCCGATGCCACACATAGCATCTGCACCTCCTTTTCACAGCACTGAACTGCTCCTCACACCAGTTCTCCACATTCCCAATTAATTATATACAGACCTACCAGCATGCAGCTCAACAATAACCCCATGATTCCTCTCTCCCCCCCTCTATGCAATAAAAGTTCTGATTCCTCTGGTGCTTGGTCTCTACCAAGGTGGAGCCATTTATACACAGAGAGTACCCTGATATATTTTTTGGGGTTCTCTATCCCAGAAAGAATTCCAGAGATTTTTGTTTTTGGATTTTTTTTTTTTTTCCAGTGGCAGGAATATTGGTGAAATACCTCAGCAGGATGTGCCTTCAGTAAAGCTGGTTAAATTGTTCTGGCATTGGAGAACCCTGAGGCAGCTGGAGAGGGAGATTTTATTTTTGCCTTTGTTGAAAATTTATATTTTTTATAGCTGTCAAGAATCTAAATCAATTGCAGTTTTACAGAAACGATAAACTCCCTCACCCAGACAATCTCTATCCCAGCCTTTAGATCTGCACCACAGGACATATTTCATATTTTTTATTAAGTACATATTGGATTTATAGAAGAGAGTAAAAAAGATTAAAGATGAATTCTTACAAACCAAGCACAGGTCTGGGAGGGCTGTTATGACAGGAAATTATGAGCATTATTTATTTATTTTTTACTTTTTTTCCCCCCTCGCAAGTCAAATTTAATCTGCTGTCCAATGTCTATTTTTTTCTTGTGAGATCTTTTTTTGGTCAATGAAGTCTGTCAATGCTCTGTAGGAGCTGAATTTAAATTGTTTTGCTCAGGCATGATGCTGATAATTAGCTTAACGAAGTGACAGAAGAACTCATCAGGGCTTTGGGTGAGCCCCAGCCCTCTTGCCGAAGGTTCTTCTTGGCACTCTCCCCTTGTTCTCTGCTTCCTCCCATGGCAACACCAAGGGAAGCTGTGAAAATCCTCATTTAGGGAAGGAGCAGCTCTATTACAGCCATATCCCACTTGCACATTGACTGGGGCTAATGTTTCACAGAATCACTTAACCTTCTGGGTTGGGAAGGGGCACATGAGAATCATCAAATCCAACTCTTTAGCAAATGGCCCACACAGAGATCAAACCCACAACCAGCAATCCACACTGGTTGTCATCCCAAAGTGATAGAAATCCCATCACTGTGGGTGCTGGTCAAGGCTGGGGTTAAGATCTATCTTTGTTTTTGCCAGATGCTGCCTTAGGGAATGGTCACTGGTGGGCATTTCCAGAACCTTCTGGTTTGGGTGCTCCCAAAAGGAGCCTGCAGAGATGAGGCTGCAGGCAAGCCAGAATGGAAGTGGTTTCAGTTCCAGCTGAGCTCAGCAGGAGTGTCAGTGTGTAAATGCTCCTCCTTGGGAAGGGAAGTTTGCTCACACATCTTCCAGAGCAGCTGCAGAGCTGGATGTTGTAATAAAACATTTAATAAAGTGAAGGAGGGCAGCCAGTGCCAACTGTTTGGTCTGACCATGGAGCCTCTCTCTGCTGTGGAGGCAGGTGACCATAAAGACATGGTCAAATCTCATTTTTGGGGTATTTTTGACCTTGGAAAAGCCCCTCTGACTGATGGCTATTCCATACAGCTCAGCTTCTGTTGTATGTTTTAGGATAATAAACTCTGCTTGTTCTCCTCATGTAGGTTTATAGTCACCATATCTTTTTTATTTAGCTCAATGTGGGGTTGGGTAATATAAAAACTGGCTGAAACAGTCTATCACAAAGATTTAACTTGGCTGAAATCGGACTTCACTTCCAGCCTAGGAAAGTCTGGATGAGCTGGTGAAATATCTGGAAAACCTATGTGAACTCCTGCTCAGAGGAGATGATCAGACCAGGTTTGCATCTCAAGGAGGTTTGTGAAGTTAGGAGAAGCTCATACTGACTCAGTCAGTGCCTTCTGAACCTTCTGAGGCTCCTCTGACATTCTGCAGGGAGCGCAGGCCCAGTGGCACTGCAGGTGGCAGTGAGTCATCTGGGAGGCTGCAGAGCTTTGTCTGGATCCCCGGGTTCCAGCAGCAGCCTGGTTATGAAACACGCCGGGCAATCTGCAGGGTGGTGAACTCCTTCCAGTTCCACTCAAGTGAACATTAGAAATACAATCCCTCGGCTGTTTGCTCTTTTGCACATTGGTAGAGAAAAATAGCAGCAGATTTTAGCTACAGTCTGTCAGCTAATTGAACACTTGCTAATGAACTAAGGATGAGAATGTAACAGGCTAAGGTTAAAGATTCACCTCTGTGTCATCCCCTCACCTATCCCCCAATCCTCTGCCAACTGCTCCCATGGGGTGAATTCCCTGCAAAGTAGCTTCACTGGAAAGGTGAAATACTTTCAGCTTGACATCATCTACAAATACCATAATATGCTTTGGGTTTATAACCTAATATTTTCCTGGTTGTGAGCCAGTATCTGGGAATCGTGAAATACTTTTTTTCCCCTGACTATATATTAGAGGAATGATAAGAAATCAGAATGGAGCTTAACGCATATTTGTCTTTCCTTCTTAGTGCCTCTAAAGAATGCTTTGCAAGGAAGAAACATCTTTATCACTCACCTAGATGCATCAAGGCTTCTTTGTCCCACGGCCAAGTTGCCACTCCAGCCAGTTCTTCCTCAGAGGAGTTGGCAAAAAAGATGTTGAGGTGTGTGGATCCATCCAGTTTGAGTATGTTCTTAAGTTCATTGACATCCAAGTATGCCCTGTAGAAAAAGAAAAGCATTTTTTTTCCTAAGAGTGACACAAAAGCAACAGAGCACTGAAGAAGTGCTGCAATCCAGGCAAAGGTCTTATAATGCCCTGCATATCAATCACCTGAAATGTTTTAATAACCCACTCCCCAAAGTTTGATTACTTTGCATCCATGTAGTGAATCTCATCTAAAACATGAGACCATTGATTAACTAAGGCCACAAAATCCAAGGTAAATACATAAAACTGTCCACATTCTCAAGATAAGTATAGGAATCTATTTATTATGAATGTAATTAACCAAGTATTATGGTCAGTAAATCTTTTTACACCAGCAGTTAGCTTGCACATTTCCTCTAAGCTGTTTGTTGTTGTTACCTCTAATTTTCCTTCACAATAACAAGTTTCACATCCTCAGACTGGCACCACAACTAACACCAGCTCACAGAGGCACTCCTTTAGCACCAGTGGCAGTCACTGGTGAAACCCATGTGGCCTAACCCTGACATCCCATAGCTGGTTGGGAATTGCTGTTCCCAAAACACAAAGTTGTGCCAAGTGGTTTCCTCGCACAAGCTCTCCCTAGGAGTGGTACCATACCATGATATAAACTCCTAAGGCTACCCAGGTCCTCCCAGGATGAGCAGCATTTCTCTTGGCTTTTGAGATGCCTGGAAATCGCCAGAGAAATCTGTCTGCAGGCAAGCTAAGATAATCCCTTAAGCTTGATGGATGTTGGGGGTACTTTTGCTCCTTTAAAAGAGTAAATTTTCTAATACTGGAATATAGGAGCACATACCATGGTGCCACATTGCTTTGCACTGGACCAACTCACAGTAAAGCTGGAGAAAACAAAATGTAATATTAAACCCACTGGTTCTCTGTTTTCAGATCACACTGCCTTTTGATATGAACTGTTGTGACAAGAGAAAAGCTAGAAGGGGGATATCTTGTAATATGTTCACTTGACAGGTGGAGACCCTAGAGAGAGGGATCACACTGAGCCAAGCTTGGTTCAAAGGCTGTAAGGAACAGACACCACCACGGTCTTGAGCAGACTGATTCCTGCTTTCTGGAGTCCCCCTTTGTGAGTGCACGGATGTGTAAGGCTCACATAGCTCTCCCAAGCCACACACCCCCACAAGCTCTGAGAAGGGTTCCCTGCATACTTTGCAAGGCTTTTGCTCCCAGAAGGGTAAAGAAAAAATGGGGGAGCTGGCTCAGCACCAAGATCTTTCTGTCCTTCCCTGGAGGACTCCCAAATGGAAAACACATTCATATTTCCACAATAGCTTCCCCTGCCACTTGCTGAAGTCATTGACTCCAAAATAGATCATGGCTGGGTGTCCCCAGGCCCTGGCTGACTCATGGAGGAAGATGTGTTCTTTGGGGACACCAGTGGAAGGGGATGTTTCCATTCCATAGAGTGTTTATCTTCCAATCAAATGGGGATGACATCCTGAAGGACAGGTCAGCTCTGTGACCCTTTACACATTTCTCATCTCTCCAGTGTTCTCAACACATCAATGGAAAATACGCAGACCTTCCCCTTAGCTCCTCGAGCTTGTCTTGCCTGGATCGGCACAATGCTCTGAGGCCCTGCTCCATCTACTCCCAGGATCTGCTTTGTGCCTTAGAAAACATCTTTTCCAAGCATGGGCTCCTACTTAGACACATCCATGAGCTTGAAAGTACATGTGAGAACTGATGTGCACTTCCAAATGTTCTCAGTGTCAGGGCATTGGGGGAATGTGTGACAGGGGTTGCGACCACAGGGAGGGGACAGTGTGTGCCTGCACCTATGGCAGCATCCCTGACAGTGAGCAAAAGTGTAAGAGAGAGCGTGGGAGTGATGTGGTGCTTCGTGCAAGAGAGAGGGGCAGGAACAGAAGCACCCAGTGTGATTAGAACAATGTTTATGTGTTTGTATCGCCACAGGAAGGAAGGTCCTGCTGCCTGGATTGTCGGCGCTGCTGGCTCTGGATGTGGATGCTTTATGCACATGCAAATCCCTGTAGGAGTAACCATAATCCAACTCCCCTCCTGAGATCACCATTTTTATCCTTCCTCTTCCCTCATGGTTTCAAATAATCTAAACTAATATTTCTTTATTCTCAGCTGTCTCTTTGCTTGTCGTTTACACAATCCAATCCCCATTTATCTCTCAGTGCATGGCCACAGTTGCTCTTTCTCTTCCATACAGCCAACATCCAGGGCTACGTGGATTATTACTGCAGAAAAAACATCCAGAACAGACAGCATTTAACTAATGGGCCAGTGTGGCAATGCTTCACTGAGACTGGACTCATGCCTCGTGTAAATTCACCCTACTAAGTTCTTTGGACTTGTATTTCTGATATTTCTCTGACCACTTTTCTAGCCAGTGGAAGGATGTGAGTGAGCAGAATGTATTCAGTGGTGTAAGAACAGAATGCCAAGGGGGTTTGAAGCAAAGGATCTGCCCGGGTTTAGGTGTAAGTAGATCATGCTTGGAAGGCAATAAATGCAGACTCCATCATCGAAGCAGCCAGCAACCCCCAGCACGTAAATGTGCCCAAGCCCTGAGTTCAGGCAGAGCCCTGGGAAGTGTGTGAGTGTGTGTGTGCGCCTGTGTGAGCGTGCAGGAGCAGAGATGTGAGTGTGGCAGTGAGGGCTTGGACACTGCACACACGTGAGGCAGACAGGAGAATGTGAGGAACCAGTGTGTGCATGTGTAAGAGATAAAAACACGAGCTGGAATTCCTTCCTCTCCTTCCTCCCCATGTTTCTAATAACCTCCCATCCCTATCCATCATCACCACATTCCTACACTCAAGGAGGCATAAATTAACTACTTTTGCAGTTCGTGTCCAACTCCGTAGCCGCAGGCAGCAGACCCAACAGTTACCAGGTCAAAACAGCTTTCAGTTATTGCTTTGGACTAGGCTGACTCCCCCCTGCTTCCTTATCAGCCCAGACTATCTGACCCAGAGCAATCTGTGAGCGCTGCTTACACTTCTCAAGGTTATGTGGGTCCCCTGACAGAGGACATTATGTCTGTCACATGGGCTCGTGCCAGAGAGAGCCAAAGAGCCCAGCCTTTCCAGCACTGCCAAACTCGCATTTCAAAGACATGAGTGCAGTCTTGGAAAGGGATCAAAGCTTTTCCAACTGTCATTAGAATATTTCCTTTATGCATCTCTCTGTTGAGTGCCAGCAACATATTTTATAAAATTCATTGGCTCGAGATGGTACCTCCAATATAAACCTGAATGGGGGAACTGTCAGGGCAAGTCTATGTGGAAAACAAAACAAAACCCAAAGCACAACAAAACACGTGTAATTCCTGTAATGGAAAAAACATATGATGTTGTGAGCATGCCTTGCTGGAGAAAGCCTAATGAGCCTATTAGTGCATCATAAAAGGTCTCCTTTGCTGGAATCTGTTTTAGACATCCAAGTTCTATGGGCTGTTTAAGGCCATTTGGGACTCCAAATCATATCAGGCAATGCTCACATTCCCACCCAGATCTTTTCATCGACTTATTTGTTCAGTGCACAGTTTTTGTTTTCTTTTTCCCTCTGCTGCAGTGCAAGGAGCCCTCTGAAGCTGTTCTGTGCAGCAGCTCACCGTTATCCAGTGAACCCCAGCCCTCAGCCAGGGATATGGATCCCATGCAGTGCTCCAGTTTCAGACTAATGGAGTTTTTAGCTCACCCAGCAGTGTCTCTCGGCGGTCCTACCCATCACACAGCCCATCCCATCAGTCACCCAGCCATTATCCTCGTGCCTGTCTCATCTGTCAAACCCATTTCCTGTCCATTTGGGCTGTGGCTCATCCCCAGGTGATGAGGTGAAGCCCTTGGCCACCAGCCCCACCTGCCTGTGGGAGCCACTGCGAGGAGCTCCCTTTGCTGGACCTTCCTTCCACATCCAAACCCAGCCACAAGCCTTGTGCTGAGCCACACATTTGGCAATGGCTCTTAAACTCAGCTGATATCAGGTTTAATCATATTCAATCTGGTTTTGGTGACTAGAATTGAGCAGCTTTGTTGGGGCTTGGCAACATTTTCTCCTTTTCTTTTCTTCTAAGTCAGAAAGTGGTTTCCCCAAATTTCCCTGATGTGGCTGGGCTGCAGCTTCTTGTACTCCTGGTTGTTTTTGCAAGGAACACAGAGTCTTAGAGACCTTATTGTTAGGAAATTTCCTACTGTTTGCTCCCAGTTATTCTCTATTTTTCTTTGTTTTAGTTTGGTTTGGTCTTTTCCTTCAAAGACAAGTGTTACTTTGCAGCAAGAAAACAAACAGAGTACTTAAGAGATTATTTGTAAAATCCCATCCAAACACAGAGTAAGAACTTTGCTATCTGCTCACTATGGAGTATGGTCTGCAACTGCCTGGGGAGTTTGTTAGGAACAGAAGACACTACATTTCATCCTTAAAAAAAACCCAATCAAAAACCAACAGCACCTCCTGAACTGGGAAGCCAGCCTCAAAATAGCTCAGTTTTCAATATTGACATACAGTGTCCTATCCTTTACCTACTGGGCTCAGCACACAGCAGGACAGGATAAATCTGCTGGAATCACTCTTCTTCCCAAGACTCCTCAGAAATGTCAGCCCAGCCTAAACCATGGTGCGTGGTTTAGACAAAGAGAAAGCTTTTCTTTGGACAGCCCTGGAGCACTCTCCATCAGCCTGTGGCAGATCTTGGTGTGATTCCCCACATGGTGTGGCTGACAGGTCTCGGTGGTGTTCCCTGTGTCCCTCCAGGTCTCATTCTGCTCCAGGATTCAGGGGAGTGTCGGAACTCAAAATGTCCCTCAGACATTTTTGGATGTTCCAAGCCCAGGTCAGAAGCATTTGAGACCCTGGCAGGCAGCTGCAAACAGCTGTGATTTTGGGTTTGAGCCATGGAATGATTTACCAACCTTGCAGGTGGAACAAGAAGTCACAAAAGTTTAGATATTAGAGTAGAAGTAGTTACAAAGTAAAGGGAAGAAATTTTTAGTGCTGTACAGGGGGGTTTTAACACCTGTACGGTGCGGGGGGGGGGTTGGTTTTGTACATGGGGGTCAGAAGTTTTAAGATGGAGGGATTTTGGCTGGTCCTGTTCCTCCTCTTTCTCCTTCCTTACCTCCATGTTCTTGGTGATGTTGGCACTCACAGATTGGTTTAGAGTAGAAAATCCCCATTTAATATAAGTAAAAGGCATTGGGGAAAACTGTAACCATGTAACACGTAATGTACCATATAAAAGATAGAAAATCCCCATTTAATATAGGTAATAGGCATTGGGAAAAACTGTAACCATGTCACACGTAATGTACCATATAAAAGACAGCAGCAGCCCTGGTGGGGAGAGAAGAAGCAGTCGGGGTCAGAGAGGATGTCAGGGTGTGTGTGTGCCTCTGCCTGAGCTGTGAGCAAACCACAGCAGCCCCAGAAGAAAATCTTTTAGATAACTTGCAATAAACTGCCTTGAGACCGAGCAACAGAGACTGCTGAGCCTTTCTTTGGAAGCTCGGGCTGGAGGAGAGACCTTTCCACCACATGGAGCCACCCCCGACCCAGGGTGGTCATCAACAGGGGAGCAGAAGTGACCACAGCAGTGGGTGTGTGGACAGGCACCCAGCACGTGGCTGTCCTGGTTGTCCAACCCACACTGAGTGCCCAAGGTTTCAGGGTACAGCGTACACCTGGAGATTCTCAATATCTGCAGTGAAAAACAAGAACAGTTTTGAGATAAAGGATATTCTTCCTGAAGATAGTGGCAAGAGCCATGACTGTAACAGCACTGAAAGCTGACCTTGAAATGGGGCCATTTGGCAGATGTACACAGCTGTAATTTATCTTTTCCTCTTGTGATTTCTCAGTCCTGGGTGGTTAGACAGCTAACTGTCCTTTTGAAGAGGCAGTGTTGATGCCAGTGTGAGAGGGGCCTTTGCCCTCTGTCGTAGAGTCACAGAAAAGTGAGTCTGGAAAGGATGTCCAGAGACCACAGCTGCCAGCCCTTCCCCCCTAAGCTAAGGCATCTTCCTGTGTCACCAAGTAAATTTTTATTTAGCTCACTTAAAGCCACACATGACAGGGACTATGTCAGTGTCCCAGTAACCTGCAGCCCTTGTTTCAAGTCCTTTATGGTCAGAAAGGTTTGGTTTTTTTTCTCTAAAGGTCAGCCTAAATATTTTTTGCTCTATTAGAGGAGTATTTGTGCCATTCAACCACTGACAGGGAGATTGGATTCCCTTCTGCTTTACCAAACCTATTACTTATTTGAAAGCCTGCTATATCTCCTGTACATCATTTTATTTTTAGGCTAAAACCATCTTATTTCCTCAGCCTTTCTCACTGCTTTTAAGACCTCTGCTTGTTTCTGATGCTCCTATCTGTACTCTCCACATCTCTCCCAAAGGCAGGTCATCAAAAGGGAGCACAGCCCTCAAGCTGAGAGTTTATCAGTGCCATGTAACTGCTGCATTTGTCCTGTCTGTCACCTCCAACCTGACACAAAGACACAGGAGAGATTTCAGACCTCCAAATATTTCTAACTTCTTCTTCTTTTTTTTTTTTTTTTTAACCTGAAGTGTTGCAGGTCTATTAAAAACCTGTATAAAAAAAGATCTACAAACTCTCTTTAGCAGTGGACGTGCAATAAAATTTGTGTCTGACCTGATGTTAAAGATTTGCTTTTGCTGGCAAATTCAATTTGCTCCTCATTTCAGATAGATTGCCATAAATCATGTGCAGCAGGAAGCGTGCCTCATCTACACTGAGTTTGGTGCTAATTTAAGACAGTGGTGTAAGTGTAGTAAAAATCACGATAATTTATTGATAAAGGTATAAATCTTTCAGTGACTGGGACAGAGCCTGGAACAGAGCAGAACCAGAATACTACAAGTGAGAGGCTTCAGGTCCCGGTTTAGATCCAGATCACTGCCTGTGTGCACACTGAAATCCAAGTGTGTAACTGTAATTCCAGCCACATCCAACCCAGGCAGTCGCTAGGTCATGTCCACAAGCATAAATTGCAAAGCACTGTCAGCACATGCAGGCTTGGCAGCTCTGAAAGAATTTCGGTTTATCTGCTGTAGCAAAATGTCCTCTGCAGGCCCCAAAATCTGATCTTCCGTTACAAGAGAGGAGAAATGTTTTGGCAAAAAAATATAATAACGATAAGGATCCAAGAAAAGCCACTTAGGATAATTGTTCAAATGTAAATCCAGCTCCTTGGGTAGGTTTGTAGCCCCTGCTGAACTCTGTGTCACTGTGGCATTGTTAATGCATTCAGGTGAGCCTGCTAAACCTGGACATGGGGTTTTTCATCACTGACAGGTTTTACAGTTAAGACTGACCCATAAGCAGAAAATAATGCAAAATAAAAGCCAACGTGGCTATAAAACTCTGGATGTTCATTAATCCCAGGTTTCCCTTTTCCAAACTGAAATAATTCTACCACTAGGTTAGTGACTCAGGCTTTACTCACCCGATTAAACAAATATGTTAAAAATTATAGAGGGAAAACAATAATTTTACTATACAAAATATGGGAGTCTGAGAGCATCTCCTTGCTTGAAAGTAGACAATTTTTATAACTGTCCAGTTATCAGTTTAACCCCATTTGCTTTGAAATCCAGGCTTTCCAGCAGGACAGTCCTAGAAATACACAAATTTCTACTGTAACAATAAATTTATGGGACTAAGAGGAAAAAAAACCCACCTGATACATAAAGGAAATTATTTTCTGTTAAGTTCTAAAATCAGTATTATCATCTTAGAACACTAAGGGTGCATCCCTGCCCAGACCTCTCTGACCTCAGAAAAGACTTTCAATAAATGGCACAGCTTTATTTCATGTAATCACTTAACTCCTGGAGGTTGTTAATGCAGGATCTACTTAACAGGCTGAACCACAGCAACAGGCTGGAATAAATTTGGTGCCTGGACTACTCCAGACTTTGTGCTGGGTCCTCTCTTGGTTTGTTCATGTGAGCCTGTACTCTGAGCCAGCCTCTGCTCTCACTGGGCTGCACACAAATATCAGCACTGATTGTGATGTATTTGCTCCAGTGTAAATCTAGAGTTAGAGCAAAATTTGATTCTCAAAATGCAGTTTCAGGTTCAAATCCAAAATCTCAAAGGAAACATCAGTTGAAATGACCAATTTTTGCCCAATTTCTGGCCAAGGCAACATGCTTTTTAAAGGAGGGAGGCGGGTTTCCTTAGATCTCCACACGGATTCTCTCAAAGGTTTGTAAATCCTTGCCAAATCCTTCACAAACCTGGGCTCAGATTCAGAAATACAGTGAAAACAGATTTTTTTTCTCTCTTTTTTTTCCCCCCCGGCACCTCTGCTGCTGGTTCTGGCCAGGATAAGAAAGAGCAGAGGCTAAGGGAAAAAGATGATGCAAAAATTTTCAAATGTCTAACATGTTCTGTCTGAGCTCTGGGCAAAAACTTGGGATGGCTGTTCATGTATACAACATTATATGTTCCTTTTCTCTCTTTATCTTTCCAGGCCTTACTACCCAGTTCTTACACCCCACCTTTAGATAACCTTTATGTAGGTTTAGAAAGAGTTGCAGTGCTGCAGAGCATAAATATCTCATCACTGAGCCTTCTGCTTTTGCAGGGTACACGTCCAAGAGTGGAGCAACTTTTGAGTTCCCTCAAGCAGCAAGAACTGAAAAGCCCCATTTCCTTGCATGACCATAACAAATTATTAAGCTACAAAGAGCTCTATAATATACTACAGAAAATAACCAACTGCACAGAACTAGGAAAAGATACTCTGGCTGGCCAACTTGCAGGGAGAAAAAAAATAAAAAACAAAGGGAAAACCTTGGCAGAGAGAATTGTGATCTTACTGTACAATTAACTTCTGAGACAGTGAGTAGGATTAAAGGATGGAACATTTCATTTAAAACAGCAAAGCATTATGAAGCATATATGCACATTTCACAGGCCTTTGAAATCAGCAACACTGGCAGGTTTATTTGTTTTGATTGTCTCTTTTTCTTTCTTTTACAACTTTGGGATTTTTTTCTCTTCTTTTCAAGACTAGAGCCAAATGACCCATGAGAAATGTACTGTAATTTGCCTCTTATCTATCCCTCATCTCCATCTGATATTCCCTCTGCCCTGGTTACCCTGATGTTTTTCCAGACTCTCCAGCCTGAACCATTGTAACAAGGAGAAAAGTCAAACCATAAAGAGAGAAATAGCATAAGGATATTTTCAGGAACCTGTTCTGTTAAAACAGATTTCCTTTGCCACTTCATGAAAGCCTCTTTTGGCTGCAGCCAACCTCATTCACGTACACAGGAGAATTTAAACCCATAGAGGAAGGTGTATAAATTTCAGACTAGTTTAACTCTCAGTTGTGCTGCTTGGCACTTGCACGCTGTTTCCCCTCTGGGCCTCAGAAAGCTTCCTAAACATGAAGAGAGAAATTCCATTCTGGTCAAAGCCCTGACACCAGCCCTGCACTGCTCCAAGCCCCATCCACCCGCTGAAGTGATGCTGAAGCAAGACAAAACCCCTTGTGCTGGGCCTCCCCTCAAGAAATTTTACCATGAGTGAAGAAGTCATGAAATAGGCAAACAGAATATTTTTCCTTGTCTTCTGAATGGGAAAACTGACAGCAAGGATTAGCTCCTCTATCCCTTGAGCCTGCATTCTCTGATAATATGGATCATCTTTCTTTTAAATAAATGGTGCCCTGTGTTGCAGATACTTGAAGTTTTCTGCTGGTGGCCACTAATCATATTTTATGAGCCTTCACTCATCTTTTACAATTTTTGGCTTGTATTTTACAATCTCCAAAACACTCCTGAAGGTCTGGTGCTCCACTGATGGAACATCAGCACTCCCTAAAATGAGCTGGTCCTTCCCAAATCTCTCAATTTCACCATTCCTGAAGACAAAGCAGCACATTATCTTCATAAACAGATTCTTGTGGTACCAGGCTCTGCTTTCAATGAGGGAGCAGCCACTGTTTTAATATTTGGCATTTACCACCTCTCAACTCAAAGCTTTCAAGAACAACCAACATATATGGGCAAACACTGCAAAACAGCTCAAGTAAGGGACATCTTGGTTTCAATAAACCTGATTTTTTAATGAAAACACCAGAATATATCAGGAATGCAGCCTGCCATAACTCCCTTGAACAAGGGCGAGAGTTAGGTAGAACCTCTGTAATTTAGACATCTAGAGGAAACTTGTGACTTTAAGACAGAATTTTCTTTAACTATGAGACTAACTCAGAGCAACTTCTATATTAACATTTTCAAAACATTTCTAATACTAGAGCTCAACTCCAGCCTGCCTTCCTCATCTCCATCCTGGAGATCACATTTTCAGCCTGGCCAAACATCTGCCTTGCTGGTGGGACCCATGGGAGCCACAGTTGGAGTCACTTTGGTTTGGCACTTCTGGAACAGTTGGAGTGACTTTGGTTTGACACTTATGGAACACTGGGAAATTCTCTGTGTCCCCTCTGTAGAGTCCAGGAAAGCATGGAATTACCCCATGGGCACAACCTTGTCCTGGGCTCCTGCTCCCTGTGTCCTCTGCCCTTGCAGTAGCAGCCTTTTGTGGGTGGAATAGCTCAGGATCCTGGGCAAGCTCTGTGGGTCACGTAAGTGGGAATATTTGGGATTTTTAGGGAGCAGCACACAGGTCTGGGTTGGGAGCACTGTGCCCATGGGGTGCTCGCAGTGCAATTACTGCTCCTGCAGGAGGGGACACGTGGCACTGTCCCTGCCAGTCCTGCTGGCACTTTAAGGGGCTGCTCCTTCAGCATCTTCCCTAATTACCACACAGCATAAAATGCAGGGTGAAAAAAGAACAAGATCAAATTCTTTGCTCCTTTCATCGTACTTTTTGACACTAATCCTCCCTGCACATAAACCCCGTGCCACAAAGGGAGATATACATTGAGATTGGAATGAAGAGCGACTTGGAATCAGGCCGACATCAACATAAAAAATAAAATAAAATCACATAAAATCACAAAGGACCTAGCATGTTTATTGCAGATCCCTCTGGAGTTGATGGGCCAAAATAACCACTCCAAATATGCAGCTTGCAAAACATCCCTTTTGCTTTGGAGATGCCGCTTCTTTTTTGTTTTCATTTTTACAACTCATGGACTTCCAAATCTCCTTTCTCAACCTCCTGTCAGGATTGTGCATGAAGCGGGTCCTGCTGCAGTGGGAAGACCATCAATGGTTAGGGTAATCCTAATCTTCCTTTGTTGTGAGAACAAAATGAAAATCTGATTCAAATGAGACTGTCTGAAATTTCCTCTTATTCCATCTTATGCAGAAAAGTGTAGGAGACACCCGAGTGAGATCACAAAGAACATGGTCTTGTGATGGAAACCTCAATTCAAGGAAACCAAGTGTCCTGCAAGAGAAGCCTCACATTTTCAATGTTAAGAAGACTTTTTTTATCTCTGTCACAACAAAGGAATTATAGTTCTCTCCATTTCTAGGGAGTTTTTTTCAGGGGATATTGATGGATCATAACAATAAATCTTTATCTTCAGCTGTGAAGCCTTGAGCACACTTGTTAAGGAAAAGAAAAAATTGAATAGTCAGATGCAAAGGACCACTAAATATTATGAGATTTACAAAAGCTGGTTACTCTTGTTCTTTTCCAGCCATGACGAGATTACAAGGAAATAGAAAATGTCAGTCGCTGAAACTGAAATTTTACATGAGAACATTTAGCTTTGAAGTTCCCAGAATCCACAGTCAATTGCCAGGTGATCTGGCAGAAACAACAACACACCTGCAGTGAAAATAGTTCAGAGTTGCACAAAGAAAATATTGCGGACAGTGTATTTCCTAAAGCCAACTATTTTTTTTTTCCCAATTTCTACTCTTGCTCTCTAGGAAAACAGAAAGAAATGAATAAAAGAGCAGGAGAGAGATGTAGTAGATCATACCTTTGTCAAGGAGACTGCTGGGAAGCAAAACATGCCAACAGCGTCTGTAACAGACACCACAAACATAATGAACTCCTTGACATTGAATTCCTGCCCCTCATTTCTCTCTGCTGAGCCCAAGACAAGACACAGGAGGAAAGATGTAAATGAGCCTTTCCCAAACACTCAAGAACTTTCAGAATTTCTGTTCTTTAAACTTGTGCAGGACCCACAGCTCCTGCGCAGATCCCTGATGTGCATTTGTTCTTCCCAGAGTGGACTGTTCCTGAACTGGAGGAAGTAGCCAGCAGAAAATGAGCAGTGGGCAGCAGCCTGAGCCAGAGCCCAGGTCAGGAGCTGGATGGAAGGACGTTTGGATTTCCTCACATATGGATCTGCTAACGTGCGTACCAGAAAACAGGCACTATCAGCCCAAAACACAAGGCTGATTGTGAGCGTTCCCTGGGGGACACATTTCCCAAGACCCTGCTAAATTGGACTGGCAGCTTATGAAACACACAGCTCTGATCCAGCATGTAACTGTAAACTATAGGAAATCATACCCATATATTTGGCCTTCAGACACGAGTGCAGAAATTGCCTGTTTTGGCACCACAAGCCTGTGGATTCACATGAATCAAACCCAGACCTCTTGCAGAGATCTGTTCTCCACTGCCAAATGATAGCACATGAGGGGGAAAACTCTAATTTTCCTTTATGGCAAATTTCTTGAGCAACTCTTGCCCTGATCATGCCTGCTATGGACAGGCCATGCAGTTTAATTTCCCCATAAATTTGCGCTGTATTTTCTCATCATCAGCTTTTACTCTGGTTTGCTCCTGTAATTTATTGATGTGTCACTAACCACTTCTACAGCACTTAAGATCTCAATGGCTACAAAACCAGCTCTGCAAAGGGTCCAGCAAAAGCTGCAGATTGCAATTTTTGTCCCTGCACATAGACCCCAAAGTACACAAACCCATACTCACAAAGCCTTTGTTAGCATGAGATGTCTTGCACCTCCCTGTCATAGGCAGAGGGGAACTGTTATGAATTCCTTCACTTCCACAACTCTGTGCCAGCCCAAGCACTTTGCAAAACCTGACATCCTGCCTTACTCAGTTGTGCGGAAGAGTAAGCATCCTGCAAGCACTATTGGACTATCTCCTCATGGTGGTTTTATAAATCAAAAACTAGAAATTCTTCAAGTATTTTTCCCAGAAGGATATAAAAAGAACTTTGTGTTTGATCAAGATGAGAATAGTTGAAGGTTTGAGCCTGAATTATGACATTATCACAGAGTCAATTAAGTTGAAAAAGACCTCTGAGGTTTTTAAGTCCAACCTATGACCAAACACCACCTTGTCAACTACACTGTGGCCCTAAATTCCACCTTCAGACTTTCCTTAAACACCTCAAGGCACAGTGACTCCATCATCTCCCTGGGCAGCTCATTCCAGTGTCTAATCACCCTTTATAAATAGGACATTTTATAGCACAAACACAAGAATAAATCTATCCCCAAAAGTAAATCTGTCAGAAGAATAGTGAGTGTATGAGGAGGCAGCCAGGAACTTGCAGCCCTTTTCTGAATCAAATTGGATGCAGGGAGGGAAATCAAACAGCACAGATTTCTCCAGGCAAACTGGGAGAAACACTCTGATGTGTCTGAAGGAAGTATTTTACTCTGTGCTTGGAAGTTTATCATGACCGATCAATTCTGGAGGAATTAGTGACCGTGTTCTGGGTTTTGGCACTGACACAGTCGTGGTAAAAATGCTGGAGGCGAAAGGGAAGTGATTTTTATAATGCTGTGAACTGTTGCCATCAATCCTTACCCAGAACATTTCTCCTGCTTACTCCAGTGCAGCTCTGTTCCATAGGAGCTTTCCTTGCAGCTATCACCCTTTGTCTCAGGAAGGCTCCCAGCCTCTCGTGTTCTCTGGATGGGGAGATTGAAGCCAAAGAGCAAGGTCTTTGGGAGTTCAATCTTTCTGTGGACTTCAAATAGCTTGGGATATGCAGCTTAGTCCAGGAAGACAGAACATCCATTTGGAACAACATTATGTACTTAAAAATAGGAAATGTGGGATGATTGTTAAGAACACAGCATGATGGCGGAGCCTGATGTGAACTGTGAATGAATTTAGATTCCTGTTTTTGGGCTCTAAACTTGATGCTCTAAATCCTAGTGGAAGGATCTACCTTTTCCCAGCAATTATAAAGACTTTAAGATTTAATTCTCTCAATCATGTCTATACCTGCAGTGAACAGATGGCAGGAACTGTTCCCTAAGGAACTGAGAAACAACTACAAATAGCCAATGCTCATCCTCAGTTCTCAGTGCAGTAAGAGTGACACTTCACATTTTGGGAGGAATCAGCATGAAGGCAAAATAAAACCCCTTAACCAGAAATGCCAAGCCCAAACTTATTCAGGTGTTTTGAATAATATAAGTTCATGCAATTATGACTATTCCTCAGGCATGCCTGTGTTTGCCTCCAGATCCATTTTCAGGGATTGAGGACAGGAATAGTGCATCATCAAGCTCATGGGAAACAGGAGATCACAGAAAAATGTTGTTTTGTAATTGCTCTCAGCCAGTTGTGCAAACCTAAGCAGTTCAGATAGTTTGGAAATATTTCCATTCTCTCTGACACTCACGTGAATCAAACTAAGCTCTGGTTGTTCTGGTGTCTACCCACATTCTCTAAATGAGTGTAGCACTCTTTATTTACTTGAAATTTGTCGCCAGTTAATCTCTCCCTGTCTCTTTTTCAATTAAAAAAATCAAATTAAGTAATTAAGGAAACACAAAGCAACTTAAAGCAAAGTTTTTCAAAGTGTAAAGGGGATTTTGATACCCACACTCTCCCAACAGTCAGTGGATCTTTTCTTGGCCTGAGAATAGAAATCCCCATTGTGCCTTTGGAAGGTGCACAGAAATGTGCAGATTATTATAGTGATGGGTCTATTAATTGATATCATCTGGATTTTATGATATTTAATCAATGTCTCAGTTCTGACTTCAAAAGCAGCTTTAATTGTCTCACTCCCCTCTGCTCAATGCTCCCAAACCTGTTGTCTTTGATACACAAATATAATTTGTGTCTGACAGGGTGACTGGTCTCATTACACTGTATCATGGAAATTAGAAATGAATCAATAAACAGATAGGCAAACTCCTGACCAGCTCCTTCCATCCACACAATGTGGAATTCTTCACATTTTATCTCTAATCCTATGTATGATCAAAATGAAATGTCTCCAAGGTCAGGAATGCATCTGCTTCCTTTTGGTATTTAATCACATCTCAGAAAAGCTGATATTTCATGTCTATGTGTCTTATCTTCATCCTCTGTACACTTTTTGCTGTTTAATGCTGAAGAAATAATTCAGATATGTTTCATGTGATGGGGCAGATCCTTAATGGAGGAGAAATGCTGGCATGGCCCGAAGTTACAGATTAAATCCCCTACTTGGCATATTCATTTTTACTGCATCTTCCAGCAAAATTTCAACATGGAATTTTCCTGAAATAAATCCCACAGGTTTCCCTCTTCCCCTCCACACCACACTGCGTAGTTCTGTGTTTTGGTAAATCTCATCTATTAATAGTTGCCCTCTGTGGCTATAAAAAAATACCTCAGTAGTCAAAAGGCAGCCCTTGCCTGGGAGCAGCTGTGGATGCCTGAACACACGCAGGACCCGGCATCACACAGCAAAGCCCTTTCTTGGCTCCGTGTCAGAGCAAACCGATTAAATATGGCCATGGAAAGCTCATGGAAAAGGAGCCCCTTCCCTGCAAGAGGGAGAGAGAGGCTGGCTCCAGCACTAGGCTGGAGAACATCAGGGTATTTCCATTTTCTCACTGACATTTTCTTTTTCCTTTTTTAACTCAGCAAACCCCCTCCCGTGTCTTCCTCACTTCACCCTTCTGCCAAGTCCCAATAAAATCCTGCACTTAAAGAAATAGGACAAAGACGTCATTGCAGCGAGTAGCAAAGGTTGCAGGGTAAATTTTAAGGTCTAGTCTACCTTTTTTTTTTGTTTGATTGATTTAACTGATTAAAGCATTTCTGCTCTTCCTGTGCTTTCAGCAGCATCCTGGGTAACTCAGGGGAAATTCAAACCAACCAGCTGTGATCTGTATTACAAAGTCGAGGCTGGAAATACAACACAAGGATGTTGATGGGGCCATACTGGAGAGGGTGAAGGGAGAGGAATATCGTCTCCTGCTGAAGTGACAAAGTGCTTTTATGTGTTGGAATGAGAAATACTCAGCTTAGCAAAAGATACAGGGAATTGCTCCTCCTCTCTCGAGCTGCAGGGTACCAGTCCCAGCATGGAGCTGCTGGTGGATGACAAAGGACCCGACTCCCTGTGGCACCACTTGTCCCCATATTTCAACTTGAATTTTCATTTGCAAGAACTAAAGTTCTTGAAAATACTCAAGAATTTCTGAATTTCAGGGTTATCCATGCAAAATGTACAATGCTGCAGTGGGAGATGGAAGGGAAGGGAAGGGAAGGGAAGGGAAGGGAAGGGAAGGGAAGGGAAGGGAAGGGAAGGGAAGGGAAGGGAAGGGAAGGGAAGGGAAGGGAAGGGAAGGGAAGGGAAGGGAAGGGAAGGGAAGGGAAGGGAAGGGAAGGGAAGGGAAGGGAAGGGAAGGGAAGGGAAGGGAAGGGAAGGGAAGGGAAGGGAAGGGAAGGGAAGGGAAGGGAAGGGAAGGGAAGGGAAGGGAAGGGAAGGGAAGGGAAGGGAAGGGAAGGGAAATCAGGCTGGGGGTTTCCACACTCCCAGCACACCTGGCCTGAGGCCGGAGGAACTCACAAGCCCAATGCCATATAAATTCAGCACTTTGCCAATTTCCTGTAGATATCTCGCTAGGATAAATTCTCCTTGCAAAGATGATGGGAGTGATTTGAAAAACCAAGAGAGTCTTGAGCTGGGAAAACTGACTGCCACAGCTTTTCAGTGAAGCCCACAGTTTATTGACACAACAAGCTTATAGCATGAGAAGCAAATTTATTCTGTACTATCTACTGGCAATGTAGCTCCAGAGATACATTTTGAGGCAGCAAAAAGAATTTTATTCTCCAAAGCCTTGTAACTTTAGCCTGCTGAAGCTGTCCTCACACAAATCAGCGATGACACATCTTTTCAACATCTAGGGCCAAAATTATTTTTAAAAGCATTGCAGGTAATTGCCACTGCTCTCATTCCAAACCACTGCTGTTTCCACTCTTTTACCATCACTGATGTAACCAACAAGTGTCAACAGCAAACATGGGCTGCTTCTGCAAGGACTGAATTAATGGAAATAGTGCATTTCACAATAAGCAGCTCACCCCTATCAATGGTCATGGCCAGACCTTTAACTGCAATTTACAGGAGATGTTCTATATTTCCAAGGTTTCTTATATACTACACAAACATCTGGGTACTTTCTAAAATAATTGGTCTGCAAGGTGTGGATTTTATTGATCTTTTTCACTGGGGTGGACTGGCCACAAGAGTCTTTAAAACAATGGTAGAAAATAAAATTGCCGAAGCTGGTTCTCCTGAAGAATTTCAGAAAGATCAAATTAGGCCAAACACTCTAATTTTGGTTTCAGTGGGGGCCCTTTTAGTAGGGGTCCTTCTAGCACGGTCCCTCCTTTAAAAGAGAAAGGAAATTAAAAATGAAAAACAGCACTTGGGAGAAGTTAAGCATGTACTTCAAACTCACACATGCCAGGAAATTTAGAGTTAAAGGTGAAACTCCACCCTAAAGAGTTCCATATTGGAGATATTTCAGTGAACAAACGTAACATGTTCTGAAATACAAAGACCCAGTAGGGTGCACTAGGTATGGAGTTTCAGCCTTCACTCCAAATTTCCTGGCTTTTTGAGGGTTTATTAGAGTTTCATACCCCAAGCATTTAAGTACTCCAAGAAGTTTCCTCAGTGCAGCTCACCCTGATCCTTTTGGAAGCTGAGAGCAAGCACTCTGATGGTGTAGCCACCCATCCATTATTAATGAACCTGAAAAGAACTTCTTGCAAATTTATGGTAATTTGGAGTACTGAAATTACATGCAAACTAGGTAGTCTCAGTTGAGTTACCCTGATAAACTTCAAAATTGCAAATCTACTCTGAACCAAACAGAAGGACAGGATTTCATTGACCCCAGCAGAGCACATGCTCCTAATCTTCCTCCACAGTATGTGGGTCTTGGAACTCTGCTCCAGCTGCAATGGAGCAACCTCACAATTGCTTCTGACAGCAGTGGTTTGTATTCCTGGTCTGAACACTCTGCTGTGTTTTCGGGTGGGGATGTGTCCATCCTGCTCCTCAATGAAGCTGGCTCTAAGGGAGGAAACATGACAGTGGCTATCAGCATCATATTTTTTTACAGCACAGCTTTCATGATCATCTTGCAAATCTGGAAGGGGTTCCTGCATATCTCAGTAGCCCTGACAGGTCTGTTTGAGGCTCTGTGGCACTGCATCCCCTCAGAGCTCTATAGATATTATGATAAGCATCTCTCTGAAGCCTCTCCTTCCTTCTCAAATCACCCACAAACAAAGTTTTAGGAGTATATGATGATGCCAGTGGGTGTCTTGACCTACATCTAATGGAGAAGACATCACATAGAGTGTGAAATTGGCCTCACCAATCTGCACAAGTGTGTCTTCATGGTGGGCAGGTACAAAAGTGAAGAGACAGCTCCACACTGTCTTGATCCTAGGGTGTTTGTGTTTGAGGGACTTCAGTTTACTTCAGTTAATTCACTTCAGTTAGGAAAAGATAACCCAAGACATCCCCTCAGTTTCCCCAGCCCCCTGCAAAAAAAAAGCCCAACTGAAATATTGTTTTCCCCAGTCCAGCAATCCATGAGAGAGGCAAAGTCAAATGTGCCCTTTTTGTGGGTGCTGTAAATGGAATACAGTGGAGGTAGCTGCTCTGTATTTCCCCAAGGGGCAGCTATTTCTTGCAAGAATTGGGCTTAAATCAGAAAAGAATTCTGAGGAACAGAATGGGAATTGCAAATGTAAGCGTTGCACCTGGTTAAGCTTGCCACAGAACTATACTTTGCATCTTTTTCAGTGTGAAAGGTGCATCCTCCTGAATTTACACAGGAGGTTCAGCTGATGTTAATTAAAATCACAAGGGTCACAAATGGCTATGGGAGAAAAAGAGGGGGATTAAAACCTGAAAGAGGCCTGTTGGATATGATCAAACTGTGGGTCTGTGTGAGAGAGGGTACAATTTGAACTGATCAGCAAAGAGAATAAACCAGCTCCACCTCATTTACTTAACCAGAGGCTGGTAAGGTGCTGCTGGAAAGCATCCATGGGGCAGCTGATCCTAGAGGATGTGGTGTTGCCCAGCAGCAAGGGGAAAATTTAAATCCCTCTCCAATCTGCAGACTCTGCACTTGCAAATCTTCCACGTGAGGTTTCAGAGACAAACAGGTCTGCATCAGCACTGGGGGTATAATAATATTCTAATCTGTTGTCTCCCACAAGGATCTCCGAGAGTTTACTCCATAGATTTTTATAGGCCCCCTTCATCCCAAGCATCCTGCAGTTTGACCAGACAGTGATCTTTTTCCTTAATGGATAACATCCATGAAAGAAACCATGAGTTCTATGAGTCTTGGCGAAAAAATGTTTCTTGAAAAAAGCTGCTGGAAAAGTTGACTGTGGGTCAAGCTAAATTGAGCAAACTCCTACTGTTTCTAGGGTGTGGAATAGTATAGAAATAGTTTCTTTAGCACTGCAGTCCTGTCTGTATCAGAATTCAATACTAGACTTATAAATGTCAGTTGCAAGCATGGAAACAGATGCAACTCCTCCCAGCTGATTAACATCCTTGACATCTGGAACAGAGGACAGAATAAACAGAGAGAACAGAGGATTTCCTGTTGGGACTTGGTTTTTGGGTGACAACTACCAAGATACAGCAGCTCCA
This sequence comes from Lonchura striata, assembly GCF_050655825.1. NCBI lineage: Eukaryota > Metazoa > Chordata > Aves > Passeriformes > Estrildidae > Lonchura > Lonchura striata. Next base: position 4,172,361 of record NC_140719.1, on the reverse strand, counting down.
TCCTTGGCAGCATTACTCTTCGCCTCCTAAACAGCCCTGGAGCTGCTAATTAAAGAACTGGACATTTAACACTGAATCCCTAGACAAAAGCTCAGGTATTTGCTATATGTCTGTCTGATACCTATGTGAATGCAGGCATCCTTGATGTCAAGAGCTGCATAATGGTCTCTTCGAGGCAGGGGATTAAGTTCTCAAGCTCCTGGAACTGAAGAGCTTTGAAGAATTTCTTCTGTTCTTTTTAGTGTTTAGGATTAAGTGGAAATTAGTGCTTTATTGGGAATCAAGGAGTGTTTCTTACAACTTCAGCTCCTGGAAAAGGGCATTCAGTGTGCCTCCCTCCTCCAGAGTAAGCTGACCATATTTTTCAAGTAGGTCTCATGAAGAGATTTCCAGCAGAAGAGAAGGAAAAGAGGTTGAGCTGGTACTCCATAGGAGAGCCCTGCAGTGCAGCTCAGTCACCTGTCTGAGGCTGCCCTGGGCTATGGATTAGCCATCACCTCCTCCTCCTGATGCTTTGGCCCACATGCCCATGCCCAGTGTGCTCACACACAGCTCTGTCACACCCACTGCTGCTCAAAACCACTGTGGAAATTCCTACAAATGGGTCAGGCATGTATTTTAAGTCTAATTTATGTATGCCTGGAATGTGGTGTGACACGATATGAACAGAGATGAACTGTCCAATACAAGTGCTAGAAAAGGACACAGAGGCTCCAGCTTTCAGGGAGGGTTGGAACTGGATGATCTCTAAGGTTCCTTCCAACCCAAATCATTCTGTGGTTCTATGATTCCTTGGTTTGGTGACAATCTGAGTTTGCTGCAAATGGACCAAAGCTTGTACACATCATCCTGTCCCTTGTTTAGGCAGAAAGGGAGGGCTGTGAGACTTTGGGACACACATATGGATGTTGAGAAAGTCTGTCCCCAGGACAGTTATTCTGGGGTGATTTCCAGCATGTATTGGTAGGCTATATGGATTGAGGGAATTTGAAGACACTCCAGTACTTTTACTGCTTCAGGAATTTCATCAACGTTTTCCTAAGAAGGCACCAAGAGGAATGCCTCCTTATCTGTCCATGAAATCCTGTGGTAGAGCCTGATGTGCAAGCCCAATATTACATAAAAGGAACATCTCAGTTAACCATAGGATGGTGCAAGAACTCACCACATCAAATGGCATTTACCGAGCATGATTTCCTACAATCCCCTGCTGCTTCTTTCAAGTTCTTTGAAAAGCAGCCATGGTAGGTGTCATGGGCTCAAAGTCTTCCCTGTTTTGTAACCAGCAATATACCAAATAACACAAAGACTGAGTCTTTCTGGCAAGGGTGTTTTTTCTTGCTCCTTCCCTTTGTATTGGGCCAAACTGTATGATCTTAGCATGTTTTAATTTCCCGGAATTGCAGAAAAGCAGAACAATATTTGTAAACCTTCTGCTGGGACAAAATACATTTTGTCCCACTCTCATGAAATTAATGAAAAGAAGTGAGGCAGATATTCTTGGATAAAGCCTGCTGTGTGGCTAATGATAACCAGTCCTTTGTTTTTTTCCCTGCGGGCTATTAAAAAAGAGGAGAGATGATCTAGTTGGTACAACAATGTTTATGCCTTTTCTGCTGAGCAGCCCTGAGAGCAGAATTCCCATTCTTACTGCTGTCCCTCTGACAAACTTAAATCTCTGCCACCTCCCTATGGCACAGAACATCAGCTTTTTGGAGTTAAATATTGTTGGAGAGGTGCCACAAAGACAGGCAGGAAACAGAAGAGAAACCAACCAGCTGTGCTGCTGGGATCAGCTCTGAAGTCACCAGAGTTTCACCACCACAGTGAATGAATGACAACATCAAAGTACCTGAGCCCTTTGTCCCAGGTGCCCAAAAAGATCACAAGAAAATTGTAGCACAGATCAGAGGTGTCTTGGAATTGTTCCAGTAGTATCACTTAGTCATAAGGCACCCACAGTGTTTTTTGTATCAAGGCTCAGAGCAACTCTGTCCCAGGATGGAGCTTCATGGACTGAGACTCATAATAAGAAGGAAAGTGGCTGGGAACAGATAAATCATCTTTTGGGGATAAAGAGGCACTGAGGAGGGTTTCTGCTTATTACAGCATTAGTCAAGCATTAGCACTTCTGGTTGGTTCCAGAGGACAGAAGTATTTAATGAATAAGCTCTGCTTGGTGAACAGCTGGCTGCAACTGCTGACACTGAGGGTGTGAAGGAACAAACCCCAGTACCAAGGAAGACTCTGAAAAGCCTTTATAAATAAAGTTCAGGAAGTTTTTTATTGGTACCATTTCATCTTTCTTCCCTCCCTTTCTTCACCAGATTGAAGGATCTTTCCCCTTTCTTCTTCTATTGTTGGACTGAACTTTGGTGGAGGAAGTACTGAAGTGAGATGTGAGTTCTCCGTGGCTGCAGTGTCTTCACTGCTGTGGTGCAAGGTCTGCACTAGAGGGGACTGAGGACTCTTGGCAATGACAAGAAGGGCTGAGGCTGCAAAATGGACCCAGATGGTGCCAACCACATTTTTACTTTGTCACTAATTGACATGGAATTCTCTCTCTTGGGGAATGATGCTGACAGCAATACCAAAGCCTAACACAGGGTTTGAATCTTCACCCCTGTAGTCACTAAAGGCTTTGCTGCCAAAATCACTGTCCTAAACCTGTATTTGTTAACCTGAATTCCCAAAGCAGTGGGAGTCAGACTTACAAACTTCAGTGGTAAATCCACAGGCCTAGCTGCTCTATTTTGCCTTACTGAGTACAAACACCCACCACAGCAATGAGTTTGAGCTCAGCCAAAGCACATCAGCCACCAGATAAAGGCTCCAATGATATGGAATTTCTCCTACTGCCCTCTGTAGTTTCATTGCCAATGATCAATGCTGTGCAAAGATAAATAAATTAAATCTGTCTGTTACAAAAAAAAAAAAAAAATTTGGAGCATCTCTTGATTTTATGAGGCTCTATGCTGTGGAAGAAGATCTTCAGGCCTCCTCTACTCTTTTTCAGGTCAAGAGGAGGTTTTTCTCAAGTCAAAATGAACTTATAGAAGATCTGTGAAATCAAGGCCATGACATCTAAGTCCTCCAGACAAGCTCAGCCAGGTGTTTGTCTCCAAATTGTATTATGCTTGTCACAGAACAAGTGATAAAAGGGTACTATCAGATTAAAAAGAATGTATTTTTTTCCTAAAAATTGTATTAGTTGCCATAGCTAACACCTTGAGTACCCAGAACTACAGTGTTAAAGCAATCCAATTTGCATTATGCCTTTGATTATATTTGCTTAGTTGAGTTCCTCTCCATTTGAACAGTATTAAAAATTGGTATTTTTCCTTTCAATGTTTTCAGGCATTAATATTTAAAGAATTTCCTCATTTGAGCTTTGTTCACTGGTAAGTGACTGAAGTCAAACTGAGCTAGAAGGATTTTTTAAACAACAACCTTGCTGGAGTAAAAAAAAAATTGGCTTTTCTTTCCAACTTAATTATGTGTATTTAAAGCTCCAGTAGAGCTGATAATGTTGTTTAAAAATTTCTCTCTATTAAGGAAGCTATAAATATAGCCTGAATTGCTGCAATGGAAGGGACTCCTGAAGAGCTTGTACTTTCTTTACCTCAACTTTAGTGTTGGGTATTCAGACCATTTAGAAGTTTCTTTTTTATGGCTCCATGAATTGCCCTAAAAAAGCTGTAACATGGAATGCAGACAACAGAACTTCAGTTTTAATCTTCATTTTTTCTGTGCTTACACTTCTAACTCATTCACAAGAAACACCTTATTACTTAGACATACTAACTTGTCTGAATTTGGAGTAATTGTAGGTATGTGGTACCCACCTAATGCAAGTTATTTGACCATATCACTCCTCAAACTGAAGCCCAAAGAAGCCTGAGCTGAGGAGATGAGGATTTTATGAGCTCATATCCACCCACAGAAAGCTGCCCTGCAATGAAGTGGCATTGCCCTGTTCTTATTTATATTTAGAAAGAGGCACAGAAGAGTTTCATTACTCACCCAGAGTGTGCAAGAGGAACCTGGTACCCACCTCCCTCCTCACAACCCCCAGACTGAGCTGTCCCTCCACAGCAGTGCCCACAGAGAGCTGTGCACAGCAGTAAGAGTATGGAGTTACCTACCTGCCTTCAAAGAAGTGCTACAGAATTAAAGTCTACCTAAGAGTATTCATGTTCTGTTTCATGCCTGAGGGCCTTTTCCCTCTCCAAATACACATGAGCTGTCTGTGACATCCAATCCCCACTCCTCAGAGTCTGGAGTTAAAATAAACTGTGCACTGTTACAATATGCTGCTCATAGCTTAATGGGTCTCTCAAAATTGGCTGCTTCAATCTTTAGCTCAGATTTTCTTTAGCCTGGCTTGAGAATACCAATTCAGGGGTAAGATACTGCTGAGACCATTACTGAGATTGCATTTGGAGAACTGCAATGTGAGCTAAATACTGAGAAAAAAAAAAAAAATTCAACTACAAAGCCCATAATAACAATAATGAAAGGGTTCAACAGCCAGCAGGATGATCGATACCTAGACAGATATTCATCAATATGATCATAAAAATAAATTGCCTACCTGTAAGGAGAATATGGGTCAAAGCAGGTCTTGGTGACTTCTGTTATCTCTGGGTTGCAGCATTCCCCCCCATCAAAGTTGTACCTCTCATAATTACAATCCATGTCACACACCCCGTTCTGCTTCTTCTTGTTGAAGAGCGTGTGGCGGACGTGCCGGCAGTCCCCGCCGTCGTACCCCGTCAGGGTGTGGTTGCACTCGGGGTCACAGTTCTCGTCCCCAATCTTGCTGATGTCGCAGTTGGCCAAGATGAGCCGGTGGCGAAGGGAAGAATTCTTTACGTCCAGCACCTCCAGCTCCCAGGTGATGTTGTAGCGGCTGAAAGCTTCGTTCAGGTGCTGGTGCTGGAACTCGATCTGCTGCTGGCTGACGGTGGGGTTCTGATGCTTGTCGTCGTACAGATTCACCACGCGGTAGCGCACGGTTTTGTTGCGGCGGAACCGGGGCAGTTTGTTGTAGCTGGCGATGACGTCCGTGTTGTCACACACTGTCTGTCCGCAGAGAGGAGGGTCCAGGCTGGTGTCCAGCAAATAGCCGTGGTGGTAGTTGAACTTGGTCTGAGGGCTGCTGCCATCCTTCATGGGAGACCAGGCGCTTTTCACATTCAGTAAACTGTCTTGAAGAACGAGCTGAGGTAGGGGCGTGTCTTGCCTTTGAATTGCCTGCTCCATGTCCAACAAGATCTCCTTTTGAGACCGGGCTGTCCTCCAGAGGCTGAAGTGCTCCATGTAACCCCGATAGTTCTGGTTCAGGGCGTTTCCTCCCAGCATGAGCACCTTGCACTTCAAAGTCAGCAGACTGAAGATGCTGCCCACTTGCTCTCCACTGGTGGCCACCTGGGCACCGTTCACGTAGAGTCTCATCAGGCGCCCGTCGTAGGTGGCGGCCAGGTGCACCCACTGGTTGGGGAGGTAGCTGCGGTGTGCTGCAATGGTGGTGACTTTGCGAGCACGGTCCGTCTTCAGCGAGAAGAAATAGCGGGGGTCTCTGTTCCCCTGGTCACTGACGGTGTTAATCCCCAGGACCCAGCCTCGGTCACGGGAGGTGTAAGAACATTTGTCATACAGTCCTACATGCCCCCAAAAGAGAAATATGAATAAATAAGGATGACAGAATGAAGGCGTTAGTCTTTAAATTGTGTAAATACAGCTCTCTAAATGTATATACACACACTCACCTACATCTGTTAGATAGTTAGTGCACAAGGAAGACTTTAAATCATCTAGTGCACCATTGTGGGAGGTCATGTCAAGACTTCCTATTAAAGGTAAAGATTTGCCAGTGGCGTGTACAAATGGGATCCCCTTTTCCTGACCAATGTCCAGAATTTTTCTTCAAATTCCTATCAGCAAAACGTTGGACTGTGCATTTGGTTCTTCCCTTCCCTCAAGCCATTCATCAGGGTTGAAAACAAAAACAGTCTTGAGAACCAATCCCTGTTGATGTCACTCATCCCTCATACCCCTGAACTGTGTGTCTAATAAGGTCCAGAAGGGAAATAAATACAAAATCTAAATTCTGCACACTTTGAGAAACACTGAGCAGCTTCAGTCACCTTGTTAAGTTCAAGTACACAGATCCTGCAGAGTGAATTGGATGTGTTCAGACTGCCTTCAGAGTCATACCCAATAAAAGCCAGTAGGCACATGGCATACACTGGCATACACCACACTGGGGAAGGGCAAGAAATACACACAGATGCACAGCCACGGAAATACGGACATTCATAAAGGTTCCTGCCCTCTCACAGGCACACCTCCTAATAACTGAATGCACCATGGAAAGATTTCTCTCCCAAAGGGTAGATCCATACTTAGAGCTCTCTCACCCAGCCCTCAGACAGCTCCAAGCAGTGGACAGAGGCCACTCCTCCCCAGTCTGGGACACAAGGCTCGCTGAATTAAAGACAGACATTTCCATCCTTCAGTCCTCAAAGGCCAAGGGCTGCAGGGACACCCCTCACCAAAAACAAAATCATTGGAGCTTTCAGCACCAAATGGCCTTTCTACTATCAGCACATAGAAAACAATCCTTCCCCAGAGCCTCCACTTCCAAAAGCCTAAAGGAAAATCATAAATCTCTGACAGTTCAGTCCTCGTGAAAAGACTAAATATCCCCTTACCTCACCCCTGCACCCTCACCCTCCCCTCACTACAACCAAATAACATCTTCTGCTTCTGACTAAGTTGCTCAAGAGCCATCTGTTAACAATCACTCATTAACAGTGCAGTCTTGTCTAGTATCAACAGAGCAAAGGTTACAGGAGCATTCACTGTATTTTTCCTCCCCTCTCCCAGCACCCACCTTCCCCCCTTCTCCTCACACCCTGCCCCTCTCCACCTCCTCCCCCTGTAAAAAAAACTCTCCTGATGGGAAAGTTAAAAACATTTAAACGGGCCTTTTTTCTGCACACTGCTATTTTGCTAGGGATTCTGAGCTCCCCCTTTTCCTGTTTCCTTTGGAAGAGAGATCCCAGAGTTCGGAAGGTAATGTGTTTATTCATCTGTAGGGTGCACTCAGTTCAAAACCTTTTCAAGACCAGCTTCTGGTTTATACTGCTACTTCTGATCATGAGAAAGGAGAGGAGGAGAACCAGGCAAGGAAAAAACAAATGTGCTAAAAAAAATTACATTTGCTGGGATGGGTATTTACCCAAAGAACTTGTGATACCAGAGCCAAAGCTACCAATAACCTTCTGGAATCAGTTTTTGAAGTGTTTTTAAGTTTTTCTTTAGGAGATAAATACTTTTACAAAGTATTCATTTTCAGATGGATGAGAGCCCATAAAAGTCTGTATTTTATGCATCTCAAATGAAGGTATTGTCCAATGATAGTGGGTGGATAATACTGCAATGAATAAGAAGACAGCTGGCAAGACAAGTCCCTCTCCCAAATAAGTCATAAAAATCTCAGCTTATTGTAATAAGACCATTAGAGCTGATCAGTTATTTTGCAAGAGAGTTTTTGCCTGCCAGGAAATGCCAGCATGGTGAGAGAAGAAAAAGTGATGCAGAAATGGGCTTGTCCCAAATCCTTCTGAGAATCTGCATGTCTTCAACATGGCCAGGGGAACCCCAGGGACTCCCTGGGCTGTTTTGACTGAGGCAGAGGAGGACAACTCATCCCTGCCACAATCCCACCATGATCTCCAGCCTCATTTGCCATCCCCAGTGCCCAAAGCCTCCAGGTCTGTAGATCACAAAGCAGCTGCACACACATAAGCCCTTCCACCTGTTTCTTCAGGCATCTAAGATCCCCACAGTTGGATGGACAGCTAGAAGTCCTGGGACAGGTCTCCAGTTCCAGGAAAGTCCACCATACACTCTTTAAAGGCCAATAATTTTTTGCTCTTTACACTGACTGGGGCTAGAAATATTCCCCCAAAGAGCTGATAAATTATTGTGGGATGGAAATCCAGTTTCCCAAGCAGCATTTAAAGAACATCTTCCTCTCTCTGAAGCGCTGCATGATGCTGGTGATTGACCTCGGCTGAGCATGAGGAGCTGCTGGAGGAATACTACAGAATAGTAGCAATCCTCCCTTGCCTTTGAGCCTTTAAACCCTGGTGTGATGCAATGTGTCTTGAGTTGGGCTCAAACAGCTGCCATCAATTCAAGATTTACAGGGAGCCAAAGAAGGGCAGGAAAAGAAAAAAATCCAGTGACAATAGGGACACCACTGAACACACCAGTATGAAAGCTGATGAACTAAAACACTCTACTATTCCAGTTCCTTGCATTTTCTACTTTAGGGCAAAGGTCATTACTGAATCCTTATGCCATGTACAGTATTATTTTCTCAAACTTTTACTATTGCAGACATCCAACTCTTGATGAAAAGATGGACTGAGCACAAGCCTTTCAGCAGCAAGAGTTTGTTTTGTTCTTAAGAGAAAGGAAAAATGTAAAAAAAGGGACAAGAAACCCACACTCCCTTGTGCTGGGATAAGAAACCCAACTCTCTTGCAAGTTGTACCGTCTCCTTATGACCCTGTTTGCTTGAACACTTCACCTATTTTCCCAATCCTTCACTTTACTTTTGGCTTTGCACTGAGGATCCTCCGGCTAAGGGAGTGTCACTTTTCCGTTTTGTCCCCAGCACAATGAAACTAATTTCAGCTGGGACACTGGATGTCATAATAAAAGAATTTATTACTTCTTCTATGACAACTAATAAGGGCAAAGCCATTGGAAGATGGGCATGTGAAATAATTGCCAGAACTTCTGAAAACAGAATAATTTGATGTTTTCACAATTTATTTCAATTTAGTAAAAGGTTCCATAGCCGTGAGTTATTTCTCAGACATAATTAAGAACATTTTAAACAAGAGGAGGCCTCTTTTACCCCCAAACAAGGCTGGTTTTGAGCAAAATCACCCCACATAATGGTTGACACTCCAAATTTCAAGTCAGCTGTGACCACAACCAACATTTACATGAAAAATGTACAGAGTTTAAATTCTCATTTACACTGAGAATTCTTTACAATAATGCAGTAAAGGACATTTTTAGCTACTTAATATCTCTTTACCAACCAAAGAGGCCTCATGGTAAATGAGACACAGCCAATGGCTGAAAAACCACAATTTGGCGAATGTGCCTGAAGTTTCTGAGCCAAGAAATGGTGTGAAATAAAACTGATGTTTGTTTTCCCCACAGAAATTAGATTAAAAAAATATGTACAAGTTTCATACAGCAGCAGCTTTCTTCACTTCTGCTTGCTCTTAGTTGCTAGAAAGGGATGGAGCTCCAGCTGAGTAGAACACTGACAGCCCTTCTTACTCCTTAGTCTGAATGATTTTTTCCTTCTAAAGCTCTTGTTCCCGAAGCCCAAGGGATTGAAATGGAATTTAATATTTAATTAAAAAGAAAAAAAGAAAGAAGAGGTGCTAGTTCAGCTTTCCAGCAAGAGGCTCTGGAAGCCTCCCTTCCCCACAAAGGAGTGAGTCACTTCTTGGAGGGCTTTGGAGAAGTGCACAAACAGAGGAAGATGCCATATTCCTTTATGCTTGGCCAGAGACAGACTTCAATGGCCCACAAGGCTTCTTCCAGTCCTATGATGTTTGTCCCTTATAGGAAAAGTAAATTCCTAGGCACCAAAAGAGTGGGGAAAGCTGGATAATTCAACTTCAGCAGCTCAGAGCCAAAAACCGAACATGGAAAATGAGAAAGACAGTCTCCCTCTTTCCTTTTACAAGCAAAATCTCAGCTATTTGGCCACAATAGCTCCACCATCACTGTCCATCTGACCTCTTCCAGGACCCCCTAACCAATGCCAGCATTTATGACCCACTTTGTTTTCAGGACTTTCCTGGGGATTTAAATGGAGCCACATCCTTACATGAGCTCTGTGCACTGGGCAGGGTTTGGCAGCATGAGCACAGCACAGAACATCAGCTCCTGAACTTGTGGGAGACAGCCCTGGGTGAGGACAGGAGGCATTGCTGTAACTGGGATGGGAGCAGAGCAACAGGAACTCACAGCTGGAGGCTGCTGGAGCCAGGAGCAGCCCTCTGTGGGCAGAGTTTGACAGAAGAGAGGCTGGAGTAGCCCATACAAGCTGTTGTAACCCACTTTAATGCTATAAATAACATCCTCCAGGGCCTCCTTCTCTCACTTCAGTGCCATTTCTTATGTCTGGACAACAGCAATTTTTGCAGCAACCAGCCCAGCCATAGAATAATAGAAGAATTTCCTTCTTCATGCAGAAGTTTCCTCTCCTTGCTGAGCAATGGGAAGTGGGGGGAGAGTGAGAGGGGGGAAAGGCAATAGTAAAAGCAAAAAAACCACCTTTGTTATGGTTTCATTTCCAGGAGGGCGAGGTGGGGGAAGGGGAAGAGGGAGCTCAGTTTGACTTTGAACACCTCAGGTGCTGCGGAGCCGTCAGAGCCACGCAAGGCAGAACAGAAAACAGTGCCTGCACTTCTGAAAGTTGGCCGTGCCTGTTTTGCTGGGAGACTCCAACCAGAGGTGACAGGACTCAGTTATGAAAGGGGAATTTAGGTCAACAATCAAAGCTGCAGTCAGGGGGCCCAAGAACAGGGAGCTAAAGGTTGGGGCTGTTTTTTTCTTTAGCATGCTTTAATCGTTCAGTATCAAAGCGTAGAAGAACGCTTGAAAGAGCAAATATTCTACAGGAACCTATAGAAAGCTTTTATCTGTCCACAGGAAAATAATTAAAACCGACAGATTTGGGTTAAGTATCCCCATGTTCCATGCAATTGGATAAGTCAGTGAAGATCCACTGGAGCAGTTCTTGAGTTCTGCACTGGATATTTCATGGTGTGATGTTGAACCCAATATAGTTTTACAATGGGGAGAAATAATCTCTCCTTTCCTTTGCTGTGCTTCCCTCAGCCCCACTTCCTTCCACAACAGTTAAATAATTCAAAGTCCAGCATACTTAAGGCAACATCTCTGTCTATACCATTTCCAACACAGCTAAAAGAACCTCCTGAGGTCACCCCCTGAGACAGGGAGTGGCTCAAGAAAACCACCTAAGGCTTGCTCAGGTGGCAACATAATACTTAAAGAGCAAAAAGGGGATGTTTGCTGCTGCTATCAATCTAGCTGAATTCACACCAGACTTTATCCTTTACAAGCTGTGCCAGAGGATTCAGATCTGAGAGAGAAGGACAGAGTTCTTTTTGTTCTGCCGTGAAAGACAAGAACTTCATCGTGTAGAAATACAGAGTCTAATACAGCCATGCCTAATTAACATTGAGAATTTAGCCCAAGGCTCTTTAAAATCAAAATCTTTTTATCAGTGTAATTTAGCATCAAATTAGGCGTACATTGTGTACTGTTTCTCAAATTCCCAGTCACTCATTTGCTCAATGACATACCTTGAAGTCTGAAAACAGGGAAGTGAGAACAACTACAGCAGCAAGACATGAATTTATAGTGGCTGGTTAGTTATGAACATTACATAAATCCTTCCCTGTTGATAACAGAATCATGTGGGCTGCAAGAGAGCAGCCACTGGCATGGACAATCATATTAGTGACACTCCAGTGATCCTATTGTGGGAATACACCCTCTAACAGTATGGAAGAGCTTACTGCAAATACATCTGGTAGGCTGGGCTTAGTGAGAAATTACAGATTGTGAGGGTTTCGAGGTGTAAATGAACACACAGCACAGGGCAGAGAAGGAGCTGAGTCCTTGCACTGTTATAACAGGACCAGCCCAGGGCTGGGAATGGCTTTTCCAAGGGCTCCTTCATCTACAGCCTCAGCGTAAACAAGGGTTAGTGGGAAGGTTTGCTCCTTATCTAGATCTCATTAAGCATTTCACAATAAAGCTGCAGGACCACTGGCGATGGTGAATAAACTGTTTATGATCTAATAACTAGCTTTAGGTGGGCTTTTAAATGGACAGAAAAATGCACATCCTTCACAAGGGTCAAACGTCAGTCCCTGCTACAAAGTCTGGGATCATGGGAACATTCCAGACAAAGGTAAGGATATTTTCCAGGTAATACCTGCAAAGTTATTTATTTCTCCTGCATTGTTCTCAGAAACACCTGAATATTTTTTGATGAATCTTGGGAAACCAGTATGTGTCCATGTTCTTAGAGATTATTTTAGCACACAGAGGCATAGAAACAGTGAAAATAGTAGAGAGAGGCTTCTCTTGGATCCTGCTCAAAGTCACACTGATGTTCCATCAGGGAATCACTCCTGTATGTCACAAATATGGGAAACTTTGCATCCAGCCTGATTCAGAAAAGAATTCAGGATTTTGGCTGCCAATTTAGACACTCTAGTGTTACCTTATTAAAAAGTTGAGTGTTGTGTTTATGAAAACCCAGATAAACTTCAAATATCAGGAATGGAAAGCACTGAGTAAGTTTATTGGTTTGGCTGAAAGGGATCATCACACACCTCTGAACTCCCAAGCTTATCTCTGCTTACTGCCCAGCAGAACCAGATTACAAATTAACCCTCCCATTGTACCTGAGGCAGCTGATTCACCTCCAGAGAAATCCAGCATTAACACCATTCCCACTTGAAAAGCAGGTGTTGCAAAACACATGGATACACATCAGGAGGAATGCATGGAAACCATTCATCTTCCACAGATACATGCACAGCACACACAAACCTGGGAAAAAGGACACTAAGATAAAAGCACAGCAGCAGAAGGGTCACTGGACTCACACAGATTAAGGTACCCAGCAATGTTTGGTGGAACACAAGTCACCGCTGCATCCACATCTCCTCTTCCTCCCTGTGCTGTTTGCCAAACACTGATTAGCTATCAAAGCTCTACAGAGAAGTTTACTCTTGCTCACACTGAGTGGCTTTCCTCCCCTTTGTAAGAGTTAATGCTTGAGAGCAACCACAGAGTATCTTCTGTGGAAAGAACAGACATGCAATACCATAACTTCTAGGCAATCTAAATGATAAAAAGATATTCCTGGGCTCCTTTTAGAAAACAGCAGAGAGAATTGATCATAAACTGGGTCAAGATAGGTCAGCATACCTCAGAGCAGATCAGATGGCCAGAGCATCCCAGGAGGAAATATCCTCCTGGAAGGATTATTAGGGGCACATCTGTGCCATCAGATGACCGTGCACAATACCCATCAGCTCACGGGGAGTTCAATATGGCATTTCCTTTCAAAATGTGCTTTGTGTCTGACAAGCAGTGCAAGTCAATCAGCTGCGGCAGCGCCCGAGCGCGGAGCGGGGCTGGAAAAGCGCCCGACACGCTGCCCTGGACGGCCACAAACACAGGGCTGGGAGAAGTGGAGCTCTGCACATGAGGTGGCTTGTGGTGCTGATCAAAACACACAGCCAGGATTAAAGGGGGGACAACAACACGGCTTGTTTTGCTTTTTAGAATTCCCTTGTCTCTGACCTTTACAGCAGCTTTAGGGCAACACTGGAACCAGCTGAGCAGTTACTACTCCCAGCTGCAGCCAGGAGAGCTTTTACACCATTGCACAATGCATGTGTGTTTGCAGGGGGGAGGTTAGGGCTGGAGAACAAAGGAGGAAATCTAGTGGCACCTAAATCAAACATTATGATCAATGAGGGAGTGGGAAGAGAACATGGGGAGCAGGGACAACCTTACAACCTTTCCAGGATCAGACAGATGGCCAACATCCACATTATTACAGAAACAAAACAAAAACAAAAAATTCCATGAATGCAAACTAGGGCACCCTGCGAGGAGACTGTAAAAATCACATCATGATAGCTTAGACTTGTCTTTGTAATTGAGGGGCATTTCCACATGAAACAGTTCTAGTTATTTAATTGGATTTTGAGAACATTCTTGGGCAGACACTTTGTGAGCGTAAAACTGAGTAGTTCCAGTGCATTTATGCTGATTTATACCCTGCAAGGACTTTGCCTTGTGAAAATTAAATATCTTATTGTAAAAATATCTTCGATCTTATCCAGACTCAAATATCTTATTTCATCTGCCTTTCCCATATGACTGCATCTTTCTTGTACTAATAGAAACAACTGAGGCATTTATCAACCTTCAAAGAACTGACTCCAAAACAACCCACAGAGGAGGAGGCTGCAATAGCAGTGGGGAGAAGGGAAGTGATTGTGCCTGTTTTCTGCTGTCACTTATGAAAGGGATCCGGGCCTTCACTAATCCTGACTGTTTCATGCCTCAAATTCCCTGCTCCATACTTGCACACAAGCTCCAAACCCATACACAAACCACAGAGATATTTCTGCTTTCTAGGAAACGTCCTACTGAAAAAAACCCTGCCTCTCTAACATGATATAACTATTATAGTATGCATTCCAGATAGGCTGGAGTCACCACATACTAACCTAAGTATAGGATTTTAGAGCTTTATTATTCTGCTCGGTTTGAATCCAGTTTCATTTGTTTTGGTATGATTTTCCTCCTGGAAATACCTGAGCCTGTATTTCTGCTCTACAAATACCACTGATCACTTGATCTGTGAGCACAAATAAATAGACATCTAAAAGCAAATTCTCACACAGATACTCATGATGTCTTAGAAGTGCACAGAAACAAATTCACACCTATTAAACCGAAGACTGTAGCTGTGAAAATTCAGCCTTTAGTTCTTAAAGGACAAGATGGGACAGCGATGGGCAAACCTCCAAAAGGTCACAATTCTGCTTCGCTTTCCATAAGTGTTGCCAAAGCTAAATCCTTCTCGAAAGTAATTGACCTTCTCAAGTCTGCAGAACTAGGAGAAAAATGTAAAAGAAACAAGCTACCTTGGAAGATTTTTGGCAATTCTTGTATTTAGCTGAGCAGCAGGAAATATCATATGTCCAACCTTTCTTATGTTATTTCAGCCCTTCTACTTCTGGTTAAATTTGGAAGTAGAGCAATGAAGACTAACAAAATACCATGTACAGGCACGATTTTCTCTGTGCAGGGGCCTATATATACATGTGCACATGGCTTGGAGGGAGCAGACTGGGGCATTTGGAGCACTTGGCTTAAATTTGAGTTTTGAGGAAGAGTCTCCAGCTGGGGACGGCTCAAATGAAATTAAATCCTGTCTCACAACACTAATTACCTTCGACAGGTTTTTGGTCAATGTTTGAAACTCAGCTGAAGTCACAGGAATGGGTCACTCCAGTATCCTGCATTCCCTGGACTGGTGTTCTGCCCTGACACTGAGGCAGACCACCCAGCAAGGAGACGACAAGTTTAAGTCACCCCCAACTTATTTTCTGGTTTCTCATCCACTTTTTGTTTTTAAGGGTCTGCTGTGTTGGCTTCACATTCCTGGCATTGTCAATAGTCCTGCTTCTAGAAGGAAACCTTAATTTCTTCTCCCCCAGGTTCTGTTCTGGAAGTAAACTCTCAGCATCATTGAGGTCAGCAATAAAGCTCTTACAACCTCCAATGAGAAAATATTTCAGTCTTGTTTTTCAGGTGGTTTTCAGACAATGCACTGGACTGTTTCAAAGGGGAGAAGTCAAGCCATTGCTCAGCACATCATTCTGGAAAAAGGTGACAATATCTAAACAGGATTAAAAGCACCACATGAAACAGAGCCTTACAATTCAACTGCAGCGATGGTGAGGAAACCCTACAATCAGCTGGAAATATTGTGGTGATCAGAAATACCCTAGCAGTGCCAAGGAGGGCCCATAGCATATAAAAAGAGAGAAATTAAAAGATTTGAAATTAGTATCTTGGTGCTGCTTGTGCTTTACTGTTGGCTTCAACCATTTTTCCAGTAATAGCAAAAAAAACCTCAGAATACTCTGACGTTAGAAGATCTTAGACACAACACAGGTGATCACTGAATTAATTCCTCTTTAAAGACTTTTCAGTTTGGAAAAACAATTAGTTCTATATTGAAAGCTATGGTGACAGATATTCCACCACTCTGCTCAGAAAGGTTTTTCTATTACTGACTACTCTCAAGGCTAAACACTGCTAAAATACTCTGTTCTAAAGTTGCTTAGTCTTCACTGGATCCATTGGATTTATTCATATCCTCTAGCACTCATTTCCAACCCACAATTATCAGTTTAATATTCCCAAAACATTCATTTAAAGATCATGGTGATCAAGTCACCTCCTAATCTTCTTGAGTCTAACATTTCAAGACTTGTTACAAATCCTATCATTACTGTCACCGCTGATTGTTTTCTCTCTAAATCCTCTTCCATACAACATCCCTCTTAAAACTGTAGACACCAGAATGGGACAAAGTGCTTTGGCAACAGCCACTCCAGAGTCATTACAGGGGTAACACAACCTCCTCAGTCCTGTTCAATATCTCCTTGTTTACCCAGCCAACGATGACTCCAAACCTTTGGCCACAGCTCCACATTGGCAGCTCACATTTACATGCTTTATCTATTCCAACAGGCAGTTGCTGCTCCACATTCAGCTTCCAGGTGAAAGATCCTTTCCTCCCATCCATCCTTTGTGTGTGACCTGCTGCCCCTCTCTCTATATGAATGACTTCACATTTGGCTTTACTCTAATGCATAGTTTTAATGTTCTCAGCTTTTGAAAACACCCAACTGAGAGTCCTGTTTTGGTCATTGTTTACCACTCCCTGCACTCTGCAACATCTGCAAATTTTATCAGCACTGATTTTGTTTCCTTGCAGGTTGTTGACAGAAAATATTAACTAGTAAAGAGCCAAGATTGCATTGTGCTGAATAGGAGGGAATGTGGCCAGAGTCACACTGTTCAGGCAATGGCTCTGTTTTTCAGTGGGGGAAAATAAATACCTGTGATACTCATGAATGCGAGCTTACACAAGTCAAGAGAAAAAAGATGGGACAAATTGATAAGTAGGAGATTGGCAAGATGTGCCCCCTGTCTTTCTGTCTCTTTGGCACTCCACAACCTCAGTCTTCCCTTTACAGCAGCACAGGAACCTAGCACGACCCTGGCCAACAGGGCTTCTTGGCTGAGCATTCCAAACTGTTGGTGCCAAGGAGTGGCATTTGTCATTCACTGCTTCATTCACAAAGCACTGCACTAATGACATTTCCTCATCCTTGCAACACCATCTCTCTGCAGGCTGCTGGGAGCCATATCCCACCTTTGGAGATGGAAAGGAAAGAGCTGAAGGCACTTCACAGCAATTGCAGAGCAGCAACTAAAACCCCAAAGCAATTCCTGTGAACTTCCACAGAACCAGCAGCTGGAATTAGCAGGAGAGGGAGTCTGCTTCTCTCACACTGAGTTGCATCACTGCTGAAACAAACACCCTTTCTTTCTCCCCAAGCATCTAATTTATCACTGAAGGAAATCTCTGTTCTTTTCTGAAAGCACCAGCCAAAAAGGAACCTCTACCCTTTGCAACAGCCTCTGTTTTCTCCTCTGCCAACTGGTCTCTGTCCCTCCTTCCCTCATAGAGCATCTTGTTGCAATGTCCTTCTGATGTTCACATAAACCCGTGTGCCTGTTCCAGCTCGTCCTGTCACCAGAGTGTGACAAGTGTCAGAGAAACCCATAAAAGCCAGGCTGTTGGCTCGACAGGGCAAAGGACACCATGTGTTGAACACATTGACAGATCTCAATAAATAACAGCCCTGCTGAACAGCTGGCTGGATTGCTGGGGTTTGGAAGAATGTTGGCCACATTGCCTACTTGCGTGCGTCCTCCTCAGTGAGGCACAGAAAATCCTGCGCATGAGGAGCGGAAATACCTCACTTCCAGAGTCTACCAAAGAGGAATAAAAAATAATAAAGTATCTGAACACAAATTAAAATCTTGACTCTAGTTTTATGGCAAATTTTGGACATACAGAAGTGCAATAGGTTGTTGGTTTGTTGATATAGGTGCAAAAGATGTTCCTCCCGAGGGAGTGGAGATTTGGGAGGTGGTAGGAAGAACTGTCCTAATCTCATTTCGTTCTTCTCTCTATCATGGAATACATAACTCCCATTTAATTCAGTCTGAACCCTCTTAAATCTGAGAGCACAGCAACTGTTCACAGAACAGTTTGGCCTTCACAGTGTGAGGCAAAACACAAGGTTTTGGTAAAAAGGCTTTTGTTTCTCTGCCTCTACCATCAGTGTTTGAGGCTCAGAGAAGAGTTTGGACCAACATTCAGACTTCTGCTGCAAGGTCTCTTCCTCCAGGAGTGCAAGTGCTCCCAGCCCACCTTTGCTGCCAAATCCCAGCCCTGCAGAAACCTCTGGAGAAGAAACACGGCCCCGTTGCTGTCTCATTTTGCCTCTGTGAGATGCAGCTGCTGTTGCTTCCCTCTCTGGCCTGTTCCATGGAGCCTGCAGGTGTTTGCAAATGTCCATTTCCCAGTAAAACTGGTGGTATGACGATGTTTAAAACAAAATAAAATAAACCCCCCGTGCTACAGTGCCCAGTTGAAGACCACTGCTGTTTGAGCATTGCCTCTGCTGAGACGCAGAATGTAAACAGTCTGTCTGATTAAACCATCCCCAGCAAGAGGACTGCGGGGAATTCCAGCCTTTCCCAGCAGAAGATTCTCTGCTCTTCAATAATTCAGAACTCCTCAAAGGGTAAGAATGAATTGCTCAACTTTCCTGCCAGGAGAAGCTGTTGATAGTTACACTGGAATTCTTGGAGGAAGCTCACCAATATAAACCAGGTCCATTTCCATCACTGCTCCACCCTGCTCCTTTATTTAACCTGCTCACAGGCAAAGGGATTGTGCAACAATTGATAAACTCTGTCCGTGCTGCAATGCAAAATGCTCACTTCTGATTTTCTTCCCTTCATTGGGATAGGAGGTGGAGAGACCACACAGATTCAGATAAAACTTGACAGAAAATATTTGCTCAGAAAGAGAAAATACTCTTTCAAAAAAAAAAAAAAAATCAATAGATAAGACTATTTTAAACTATCCCATTTTAAGGTGTGGAGATTCTGCCAGCACTGGACACATTTTGTAGTACACTTCTGAAACTTTGAGGCTCTTAGAACTAAAAGTGGGACCACAACTTCCACATCTATTAAATCTGTAAAAGCTCCCTTAGCCCCAAATTCCAAACACACTCCTTATGGAAGAAAGGGAGCCTGGAACAGTGGCATGAGACCTGCATTGACACCCCACCTCTGCCCAAGTGAAGAACCATGGCCTGACCAGGCTGCCTCCCTTACTGCCAGAGCTTTCCTAGATCTGATGCTCTTCCTGTTCATTTTGGGTGGCCAGAAAGACTTATTAGAGGATCCAACCATCTCCTGGAAGGAAACAAACATCTAATTCACTCACCTTGTAACCAAGACCAAGGTGCAGTGCTAAAGACACAAACCAGGAGCAGCCACAAGAAAATGGTCTATTATTCAGTGGCTCCTTTGCTGTCAGAGATTTGTGGGACCACTGAAACAAATCAAAAAATATTCTGTGTTTTCCAGCTGCTGGCACCATTACCATGCTTTGCTCATGCCCTGATGACCACAGTCCCGTGTTACCCACTCCCCTGGGTCCTGCTCGCTCCTACCTCCTGAAGGGGTGGTTCTGTGAGAATGGTGTGCAACACCAGATGTACCATCAGCCCTGTGCTCAGACTATAGTGGACAATTATCCTTTGGGCTATTTTAGTCCTTTTACAGCCTTTGCGCAACTCAAGAGCAACAGTTTTGCCAGGAGCCAGAATCTAGATTTTGATGTTAAAACAACAACAACAACAACAAAACAGACAGAATCAGTGGATTTACCAAGAAGAAAATGTACAGGGTTACTGAAGTCAACCTTCTTGCTTGGGGTTCCCAAATGTTGTCCATGCTGATTTCAAAGCAAATCGAGACCACAATTTTTCCCCACTTCTTTTATATTTTCCACAACGATGGGAAAAGATGAGGAGGATACAGAGTTAGAGAGGCAAACATCTCATCAAAGAAACTCCTACAAGCAGATGCAGGGTAGGAAACATCCAGCAACCCTGCTGGCTCCAACCCACAGCCCAGGCCTGGGTGCGTGGTTGATTTTCACTAACTAACTTTTCTTCCCGTGAACTTCCTCTGAGGGTGTTTGTTTATAAACAGAAGAGGGAATATTTTTGCTGGAGATGGGACAGTACGGGCGGGGGTGAAGGAGTTTAGGCCACAAGCCTGGAGAGCAGAGTTCAGGAGTGTTTGTTGCCGGAAACACAAAGGGCTCACTGTAACACTGGTACATGGCCCAGTTCCACAGTCTGGAGGGATTACGATATAGGTATATACAGAAAATACTTCAAAAAGCAAAAACAACCCCACATTGTACAAATGTTTCCCACTGCATCACCATAACCATTACACACCCAAATAAAACCACCGACAGCGGTGATGGTGGTTGGAGGTTGCTCTCCACAACATTTACCTCTCAGCTGGGTCAGTTTCCCCATTGCATGCCCTCTGTTTCTGCCCCAAATTCTACACAATCACAGGTCTGGAGCAGCCCCCCTCCCTGATTTCCTCTCCAAATGAGTTACTCTAGGTTTACATTGGTGTGTTCAACAGCAGAATCTGGCTTGTATTGCTCGCCCTTCCCTCTGCCAAGTATGTTTCAAAACTGTGTGTGTAATCCATTTAGTTAACATTTGCTTTTTCTCCCAGTACTCCTTTTCTCCCTGAACATCTCCATTCACGAGCTACAGCACAGGAGGCTTCCAATTCTTGTCTAGTTTACGCTGAAAATAATTCTCATTAAATTATCACTGGTGAAAGGTGCTGTTTTGACCTCCGAGAGGCTGCTCTGTTTATCCACAAGACAGATGACATGTAAGACAGCAGTAATGCAAGCTCCAGATTTCAACTTTAGCACCTCAGACTTTACAAGCACAGATGCTGCTGCATTCAGAACAAACTCCCGTAGATTGGATGTACAGCCTCCCTGGTGATGCTCCTGACAGAAACACTGGATGTTCAGCCACGAGGGTGTGCACTGGGTGGTGATCCCTCCCCAGAAATCCCCTGGCCCCCCTTCTGCAACCTCTAACCTGGTCTGATTTAACTATGGGGTAAGCATTATGGAGCTGCTTTTGTCCTTAATTTACTAACATGACATATACAGAGGCAGATTTTCAGCATTTCCTAAGAAGATAAGCAGTTACAACTTCTAAGTTTTACAAGCCATTTCAGCAAGTCAATACAATAATCAATGTGGAGACGGATAAAAAAATATCAAAGTATTCCAATTTAAATTGGAGTACTCTGAACTAAGGGGCTTTGCTGATATTTGTTTTTCTCTCCCACTGGGGGCTGAACACACTGTTCCATCTGAGAAATACAATAATTTGTGCGGATTCAACCATCACCAGTGTGTCTGGCTCAGAGATATTAATTCCGGACTCTCTGATTTTCTGCCATGTCCAAAGAGCTCATGTCACAAATTCTAAGTGCCTTCTTCCCCTAGCCCCTGTGTTGTCACCAGCAAGTTGTCACCTGCCAGGTGACAAACTCCACCACCACCACTGTCCTCATCCACTGAAGAACCATCAACAGCTACAAGGAAATATCCTGCAGGAATTAGGGCACGTGACTCCACATGGAGAACAATCTCAGCTGAGAAATAACCATCAACATCCCTAAAAAATCATAATAAAACATAACAAAAGGGCTGCTGGTGGGTTTGGTCACTGACTTTGTCACCAGCACACTGCCACATCCAGGACAAGTCCATTCCTCAATTTCCCTGATTTTAAGGGATGTGTTCTTTCACACCTGAGATTTATCACCATCAGCAGCAAGAAGTTTTGTGGCAAGTTCAAGACTATAAAACGATAATCTTGCTGCAAAGATAAACAACAGCACTAGGATACATTAGTACAGGAGGAAAAAACTCCATTCAAAACTAAGTAACACTGGTAACAGCAAAGACTTTCCTCTCCATTTCATTCCCTGACTTAAATAAAACAAACAAAATAATGGTGATAAAATCTGTTTCCTCAATCCAGTGGATGATCTTTGTGAATATGTTTCCAACACTAACAGCAGAGAACAGACAAGGAAGAGAATGAAGGAGGAAAGGAGCCTGCAGCTGATGCTCGGTGTCGGGAACAGGGCTGCTCTTCTCCCAATTCCATGACGACAGATGACTCCTGGGAATCAGATGAGGGAGGGGAAGATGGGTCAGAAGAGAGAAATCCATATGGGAAAGTGATTTAAAACAAACAGAGAGACAATAAATTAGATATAAAGAAAAGGAGGAAAAACACAAGAGAGGGGAGGAAGGAGAAGAGATAAAAAACCTTTAAATATCACCCAAAAGGAAAACTCGAGAGCCCACCAGGCCCCAGGAGGTGCCCAGCACAGAACAGAGTGGTTTGTTTCTCTAACACAGCAATTCTTTTGCTTTCATGAGCGGGTATCATATCTCTCAGCTGCTGCTTCACCAGGCCAACTCCAGATGCTTCTCAGTTTCGCTTCCCCCTCACTCCCTCTCTGCGAGAGCGAGCGCTCGCTCCTTGTTTGTGCACGGCGAGGATGGATATTAAACAGAACAATATCAATAATTCCCAGAAAACAGGCGAGCCCGTCAGCCTGGCTGCACACACAAGCACACTGCCTGCTTACCCTGTGTTCCCACAGCGCTTCCAACGCCAGCTGGCCAAAGCCACCAACCTGTGGCCACCCTCGGAGGGGACAGCACCCTCCTGCAGCACAGGCGATGGGAGAGGAGCAGGAAAGCAGCGACTGTGCAGGGAGGGAAGGAGGGAACGCAGGGGAATCAAGGACACCAGACAGCAGGGGAAAAAGTGAGGCTAGGATGGTGATAAGAGAGGGTGGAGGGATTGGACGGGAAAGTCACACAATTACATCAGCCCGCAGAACGGAAAATGGGAGAGTGGGTTTGGAATAGGGGAGATTTTAACGTGAAGAAAATAAAAAGGAAAAAGGAGAGGGGGAAAAAAAAAGAAGGAAGGTTGAAAGATAAAGAGGCCAATTTGAGATTTGGAGTACAGCAAAACCAAATACACATGTCGCCTTCCTCTGATGTTAGGGCTTCACTGTTTTTCTTCTCTAATGTCTAAAGCAAAAAAATCTGCAAAATAAAGGATACTGAAGCAAGGACCACAGACAGGTCCAGGCTGTAGAGAAAGGATGTAGAAAACTCTCTGAAATCACAGCCTTTGCCAGATTCAGCCAAGCTCAATGGGATTTTTCATGATCTTGACCAGGTTTAGGATCAAGTTCATGCTTCCTGAACAACCATGAATACAGCCCTGTTCTGCCAAGGGCTAATTGACCTGTATTCATATTTGTTCCCTTTTAACTGTGATGCACAATGCACCCTCACTTGGTGCTGCCAAACTTATGGATGCTCATGGAGTCCTCAAATCCTCATCCTTATAGAGTCCTCAAATTGTTCTGATCACTGTCAACGAGGCTAGCAGAAAGCAAATTTCTGTGGTAAGATATTTCTCTCCTGTTCTCTTTTTACCTTGCCTTTTTGTATTCTGCTCTGCTCCTGCTCAGAGTAAGAGTACTTGAACTTCATGGATGGCTTTGGGGAGAGTAAACTTTATAATAGGCACTAACATCAAATCAAAGCAGTTTACAAGATGTGCCACTTGTGTCAGGATATGTGGGGAAATAAACAAGCTGCTCCTCCTTGATCATTGGAGTTTAAATGCTCTATTGATCTGGGAAGAAAATCAAAGGGGCTTTGGAAATGGTGTGTGTGTGCATGCATGCTCACAGCAGAGAAAATGAAGAGAAATGTGGAGAGACAGAGAAAATAGCACAACAATCAAGTATTCCTTTTCCACAGAAAGGTGAAATAAAATCAAGAATCATATCCAGATGTCAGCAACCCCTAGGCGGGGAAATGGGCACAGAGCAATTGAAGGATGAGGTCAGGGAAAAGCTACATCTTCATCTTCAGAAGCCTCTTTTTTGGGAAAACAAAGAAACAAAATGCACAGCACAGCAACTGTGCCCAGAACAATGCATGAAGCAAATGCCCAGAACCTAGGCAACAGAAGAGTCCAGTATATTTTGCATTTATGAAATTGGAATATTAACATACGTTGCCCATGCAAACAGTGCTAGATGGAAAAATTGGTAGCATTGAGAGAGGAGGGCAAATGAAGAAACAGATTATATTAGACTTGCTGATACACTTGAGAGAAAAAACATAGGATGATTTTGATCAAACAAGTATTTTCTGATGCATTTTCTAAATCATCTGGAATGTAAGATGCAAAGAAGTAAAAACACAATCAAGCATTCATTCCTACTGCAACTGTAGGGATGTAGAAACTGCCACACAGGCTAAGACCAGAGAAGGGTGGGAAATGTTTGATAAAATATTTTTCTCAGGAAAAGGGGAAATTAATCAAAACAGACTATCTGTGGGAAAGGATCAGTTCTGGCAAATATTCCAACTTAAAATTTCAATAGAAGTTTCATAACTGTCAAAACACCTGATTCATTTTAACTCTCTGAAAATAACAAAGCTGATACCTTTTACCAGACAATGTTTTTCTTTCTCATACTTAATAGTTTTCTAAACCAATGTTTTGGATTTTAGGTACTTAAGATGTTGTCGATCTGTCCTTCTCTTTTCCTGTCTTACATTAAAATGGTGACTCCCAGTCTTAGCTAAAGAGTTTGGTTTATAGTAGAGCACTGGGAAGTCTTCTGTGGCCTGTGCTATATCAGAACCTACAAAGTGGATTTTCTGTGAATGTTTGGACTAATTATCTGCTGTTATATCCCTGACACTACAGGGGACTGAATTTGGCAACCCAGGTGGTCCCTCCTCTGATTCTGCTCCTGCAATTTCTACTGGGGAAAAGAAAAGAGGAGCTGAAAAAGCAACAGATAAAATAAGAAGTAAAAGTATTATAAGGCAGCATTTCAGTTGACCCCGGTCATGGGGGGGTTTATTTTTGTTTTTTCAATATGGCTTTTTGAAAAAAGACACTATACTTTGGCTATATTTTTTTTTTTTCCTGGCTCAGGCCAGCATGAAAACCCAATGTGAAAGCACTTGGTTAATCCTGTGGCCTTGAGAGCACCTAAACCCTGTTGATCCTCGAATATTTTTCATAAAATGTTTCAGGTTGGAAGGGACCTTTGAAAGTTATCCCATTCCACCCTCTTTCATGGGCAGGGACATCTCCCAGTGTCCCAGGCTGCTCCCAGCCATGTCCAACCTGGCCTTGGGCACTGCCAAGGATCCAGGGGCAGCCACAGCTGCTCTGGGCACCTGTGCCAGGGCCTGCCCACCCTCCCAGGGGAGAATTCCCTCCCAATATCTGATCCAAACCTATTCTCTTTCAGTGTGAACCCATTCCCTCTTGTCCTGGCATTCCAGGTCTTTGTCAGAAGTCCCTGTCCAGCTCTCTGGTGCCTCTCCAGGCACTGAAAAGCCACAGTGAGGCCACCCCAAAGCTTTTCTCCTCCAGGCTAAACAATCCCAGAGCTTTTCCATCTCCTCTGGGTCTCTGCAGCAGCTCCAGCTCCTCCCTGTGCTGGGGCAGCTCTGCAGGTGGGGTCTCACCTGAGCACAGGGCACAGGGGCAGCATTCCCCTGCCCTGCTGCCCAGGCTGCTCCTGGGACACCCCAGGACACAACTGGCTTTCTGGGCTTCCAGGGCACGAAACACTTTTGAGTTAAGGGTGCTCCTGGATGCATTGTGGCTTCATCTCTTTGTGACAGACCCATGTCCTGGCAGAGCCAGACCCAGGCTCCAAGGAAGGCATTTCTGCACCAAAACTCCCTGCTCCCCTCAGCTGGCTGCCCATAAGCTGAGTCAGGCCCTAGTGACCAGCGAGGTGTCCACTGGCACTTGGATCTTTGCAGGTCAGTGTGCTCAGCCAAGGGTCTCTCCCAGCCTTGGCAAAAGGGAGTGGACTCAAAGACCATGGAGCAGCCTCAGCAAACACCTGGGTCAGCTGTGCAAGCAGAGCCCTGGTTGGCACTGGAAAGTGGCACCTACCTGTGTGCAGGGTCTGGGTTAGGGTTCCCAGGGAGCCGGCATCAGCAAAACCCTCTGGGATTTGGGATTTAAGCTCATCCCTCCTCATGCCATGCATGGCTGGGGCTGATGGGGGACACCAGTGCTCAGTGCAGCCACAGCCTCAGCACCCCTTGGCCACCTACAAGCCCCTCCTGGCAGCCCGTGGGGTGGGATGGGGGCCTGGAGAGCAGCTCCAGCCTGATTCCCAGGGCTGGTTTGGCCATGGCTTCGCGTGCCAAGGCTCTCCAAGGGCTTCCCCTCGCCCTCAGCACCGAGCCCGCCCTGCACAGCTCTGCTCTGCGCTCCTCCAGACATCTCCTGCAGTCCCTGAGGACAGCCCTGCTCCTGCTCTCTCTCCAAACACCATCCTCGCCGCTTGCTTTCTGCCTCACGCGACTTGTTCTAAGTGAAACAGGCTGCCTCGAAATAAATCAGGCTGAAATGAAGCTTGGAGAGGCAAACTCAGCCTGGGACACAGCCCCGTGCCTACAGGAGAGAGCCATACATCATTTAGGAATCTAAATTTGCCACCCTTCACACACAGAGTCAAATTGCCTTCACTGTTTTATTACCATTTAATTAATTAGAGCAGCCTACATGTAAGTGCTTTAAGGGGAAAAAAAATCAGCTTTCTTCTAATTGTGCTATTCTAACTCTAGACTGTAGCTGGTTAAAAGAATGAGACCAGATTAAATTGGAAATCAGTTTCTGATTTTTGTCCCAGCTTCCACAGGCTAAGGAAATATGCTGTTCAAATGCAAATATTTAGTAAATGACAAGCTGTGAGGGTATTTTGTTCAGTGACCTATGAGTCAAGCCCCATCCAGACCCATAGTCATGAAGTGGATAATCATTTGAACCCATGCACAGGGAAGCCAAACCCACACAGCTTCCCCCACCCTCAGCAATGCTGTTTTAGAGATTTGTCACCTTGCAGGAATATCTGTGCAGGTGTTCCAGCTCCTGTCACTCCACTGTGCCCACCATGGCCAGCACCCTGAGACCTTGCACGTGCCAGCACCAATTAAACAACAGAATTACAAGTTTTATATTTGACTTCTCCTTCTTTGTAGCTCTTCATCACAGAACACAACCAGAAAGTTTATACAGTTGAAAGACAACAGGCTGTAGAAAATGCCACGTGATCTACCTGCCTATTGTTTTAATGCCAGTGAAACTCTGAGTAAACTGTCTACTGAAAACATCCTCAAGTTCCCAGCACACCCAGCATGAGGATCAGCTTTGGAGATAGGACCCAGCTCACCAATTCTACCTGAAGTGTATTAAACAAATATCAGAGTCCAAAACTTCAGAAGGAAACAACTCCCCAGAATAAACATGTATTCTTTAACTCTGTAGAGGGAGTAGACCTATGCAGTGTCTTTATAGTTACCTAATTATTGGACCCTGACATGGATGTTTCTCAGTCCCTTACATGTGGCTTTAAGTGAGCTCCACCATGCCGGTTTTGGCTTTTCTTTCCCTTTGGATTCTGCTGCAGTTTTATGTTCATCAAGGACTGAAGTTGGGAAAACATAGGCACTCCCTTACTTACGAAGCTTTATTAAGCTGGGATCATGCTCCCTGTTGGCAGGAATAGAGACAGAGGGGAATGAAACCGAGAAGTGGGGGGAAAAAAAAAAATCAAAACAAAACAAAAAAACTTTCACTCTTCAGAGCAGGCACGCCTTCTTACTCCGGCTCCCGCTGCCGATCATTCATCCCGCTCGTCTCAGCTCCCAGCCAGTAAAGAGTCAACATCTCTCTCCCGTGAAAACACGAGCCACCCCACACCCCAGAAAACACCCTGACAGGGACTGGGGAGGATCCCGTTTCTCAGGATGGGGTTGAGTTTTCACAGTGGAGCTGAAACATCTTTGATTACGGCAGCAGCAAGGTCAGCAGCGCTTTGAAGCCCCTCATTGGCATGGTGTGTGTGCATTGCTGAGCCCAGCACAGCCCCACCTTAACCCTTTGTGCACCAGCATCCCCAGCCTGCGCGGGGGAAGGTGCTCCAAGCCCCGGGTGGCTCCACGTGCACATGTGCGTGTTTACAAGAGGGATGCGCCGAGCTAAGGGATGTGCGCACATCCCAGCAGGGTTTGTCCGAAACTCTGCGGCCCGGGAGGGATGGAGGGAGGGAGGGATGGAGGGAGGGAGGGAGGGAAGGAGGGAGGGCGAGTGCGCAGCAGCCGGGAGCTGCTCCGGGAGCCGCACCGCGGGAGCCGCTCCGAGGAGCGCAGCCCAGCCCCGACAGGGCTCCTGAGCTTTTGCGTAACGCAGATCAGCGGGTCAGACTTCCAGTTTCCCAACAGCTTTCCCTCTGACAAATGCCAGAGCAGATCGCAGTGGAGTCACACAGGGCGGCAATAACAGCGCTGCCAAGCAGCGTGAAAATTGGCAGAGCCTGGCACCAGGACTGCCTCTCATCAGAGACAGGGCATGGCCCGGCACAATGACGAACCCACTTAACAGCGCTGTAAAATTAGCCATTTATGAAAACAAATTGAATACTGCAGCAGAGGGTGACGTAAGGAGAGTTGGCTCCAGACAGAAACTCCTGTAGCCTGGATTAGCAGAAGAACTCCGTTATGTCAGGGCTCAGGCACAGAAGCTGATAACAACTTGGGTCCTACATGAGATTTTTAACAGACACAACAGGTTTCGCCTATAGGCACACATATACCACTTGCATTAATTTCTTATATGCCAGCAGGGAGTGGTGAAAGGGGAGCACTCATCACGGGCAGAAAGTGGGGGGCAGAAAGTAGGGGAAGACACAAGAGCAACTCTAAAAAGAGGTGTATTCCAGTCAATTCCACCCCTCCCCTCAGATCTGTACAGCCACACCGCTTCCCACTTTGCAACTGGGACGAAACTTAGGGAGAAATTCACTTCTGGCACTGCCAGCAAATGTGCCCCAGTCCCTACCCTTCCAAACACCCAGATGGGCTCTTGATTTCAGTGGGGTCCTACAGATGCAAATTCTACAGCAGAATGGAGCTCCTCCGTCTGTCACATCCTAAAACAGTGAAAATGTGAAAGCCAAGAGTTTTGGCAGCCAGAACCCTTGATTTCCTCATTGAGGGAAGCGTAATCTCTCCCTAAGCTTGCTGCAGGTCTGGGAGGCTGTGGTGTGCAGAGGATACTCCAAGTGAGTTCCTCTTGGACCTCTTCCAGGTGTTTACACACAGAGCCAAACCTGGCTTCTCTTCAAGAGTGCGTGCGAGGGGGGCAGGGGGAGCTTAAAAATAAAATAAAAATCACAAAGTCCTCCCGAGCTGAGCTGAAGCTCTACGGTGCAAAACTGGGGCATTTCTCTTCATTTTTCACAGTGGAATGTTATTTCCATGCATAAAATGGGTCAAGTGTTTTATACAGGCAACAACCTAACCTCCCCCATCCAATTAAAGTATTTTACTACAAATGATCTTTGTGTGTATTTGTCTAGGTTCCCTGTTGTGAGAATTAGAGATACTTGCACCAAAGACAGACATGGGGTCCTAGGTGTTGGATTAAACACACTAAAAAATACACTGACCCTGTTTGGGTACCGATGAGATCTGTGTAAACCCCAATTCTGCCTTTCCTAACTTGAAAGGGAAGCACTTTGAGCCCTGGGGTTTTAAGTTAGGGTTGGGAACCAGAAGAACGGAGTGTGAGAAAGCCAGGGGGAATAAATCAAGGAATAATGTGGTTCACCTATGAAATCACTCCTCTGGAGGCACACGGGACCAGCCCATGCCCGGCACCTCCTGCCCACCCCGGCAACCCCGCACGAACGGCGGCTCCCTCCTCACAAGCGAGCGGAGCAGCTGCGATTACCGAAAGTTAAGGGAAAGCACGGCTGAGTTCATCTCAGTTTTTTGTTTGTTTGTTTGTTTTCTTTAGGACAAAGCAACTTTCTTGCGAGACAGCGGCCGCGCCGGTCAGGGATGGGGCAGCGGAGCCGGGGATGTGGCAGGAGGAGGGTGGCAGGGGACAGCGAGCGGGGCTGGCGAGCGCTGCCGCCTGCGAGGAAGTGCCTCCACTTAAAGGGAAAGGGGAAATCCTCCCTGTCTCTTTAAGGCATCCTAGGACATGGAAACCTTGTACTTTCAGGGAATCTCCTTGCCAGAAGAACTGTAAAACATGTCTTCCCCCCGCCCCCCAATAGCCGTTTCTGTTTCTGACTTGTTTCCTTTTTTTTTTTAAGGGCATTTCCATTTTCTATGACTTCCTTCAGAGCAAAGATGGATGTGGCGACATTTATAAGGGTTTGTAACCCTCTGAAAAGTATCCGATTTCACGACAACTTCGCTGCACTTTATCACTAAAGCGGGGAAAGGGCGGGAGGTGGAGGGAGGGAGGGGGAGAGGGAGCGAACGCGGGGAGAGGGACCCAAATTCAGGATGGGCTCGTAAAATTTAAATAAGAAAAGTGCAATACTCCTCGTTATTGTCCAGCTCAGACAGCTTAGACTGGTAGCTGCTTTGAGTACTAAATGATTTTATAGGGCTGTTTGACCTTAGAATCATTGATGTTACACTTGCCATTTCTAAGGGGAGACAAAAATACTCCACACATCCTCTAGCTGCAGTGCGAGTCCCAGCCGTAGCCGAGTGTCGAGGGGTTGGGAACTTTATAAACTCATTTGATTCATTTGAGGTTTCACAATAGCCAAAAAGTTCCTTTATAGCTTTTTGGAAACCACATGCTAACACTGCATCTAAAGAGCGAACAGTGGAGTACACTAAAAAGCCAATAAAACCAAGGAAATCGTAGGGGGACCTTAGATATGCGTTTCTTTGCAGCCACACACCAGTCACATACATTTCTTTCCATACATACAAACAAGCCGCTTTCAAACGCTCTACTTACAGTTCTCCAACCTGACAATCAGACAAAAACCCCACCGCAAGAGCCGCCTCTTCTACCTGCACCTCAATCCGCGCACCCAGAAAGACAGAGAAAACCACCCCAGGGCACTGCCATTTCCCCGATGCAAAAGTTTACATAACTTTTCCCGCGAGCCCGTACTTCCAGGCGGTCGGCAGAGCTCGGGGATCTCCCGGACTGCGCGGCGGGGCGAAGGCGAGCCCGGCGGAGGCGCTGCCATCCATCCCCGGTGCGCCGCGGGGCACTCCCGCGGGGCTGGGTGTGCACAGCCCGCTCCCGGACACACGCACGCCTCCAGCCGCCTCCCGGCACGGAGCGGGGATGCCGCTGCAGCCACAGGCACGGCC
Source organism: Lonchura striata (assembly GCF_050655825.1). Classification (NCBI taxonomy): domain Eukaryota; kingdom Metazoa; phylum Chordata; class Aves; order Passeriformes; family Estrildidae; genus Lonchura; species Lonchura striata. The sequence goes on along the minus strand of NC_140719.1, from coordinate 4,141,181 downwards.
GGACCTACCTGCAATGACAGCCGGAGATCTCTGTCCGCCTTCGGCTTTCAGCCACACTTGCAAAGTGAAGGCATCTCGGGGCAGCTCAACGTCTGCCTTCAGCCGCAGCTGATCACCTTGGCCACTGAAATAGAGCGCCCTGCTCGGGGTAAGGGACTCCTCTTCGTCCTTTACCTCCCGCTGTTGCCTCCTGCGGGGGACATGCCCAGGCTCCAGCCCAGCAGTGGAGCGCCTTCCTCGGGCTAACCTGGTGGCACAGGTGCCCGGGGCAGTGTGGAGGAGCTGGCGGCTGTGCCTGGTGTCCCTTCGTGCCCTGCGGGAGCGCTCGTCCATCCCACATTCGGGTCCACTGGCTAGGGCTGTACAGAGAAGCGCAAGAGGCAGCAGCAAACTCCAGAGCTGCATTTCCAATCTTCCCCCCCCTTCTCCCCTGCAAATCCTCCCGATCTGCCAGCTTTGGGCTCCTCCTTGCCTTGACTTTCTTCTCTTGTTCACCCTTCTTGGTATTTGCTCTTTTTATAACCCTTCTCAGTTGCTTTTTCTTTTCTTTTTTTCTTTTTCTTTCTTTCTTTTTCCTGCTTATAGATTTTTTTTCTCCTTAAAACAAATAAAAAAATTCAAATAAATCAAAACTCCTTCTTGCTTGAAATGTATTTCTCTGTTCTTCCTTCTCTATCTGTCTTCTTCTCCTCTATTCCTCCACAGCTGGAACTCCTCTCTCTCTTCTTTTCTCTGCTGAATTTTCTTCCCTTTATTTTTTTTTTTCCTTCTTAAAAAAAAAAAAAAAAAACAACACACACACACACACACACACTCACACACACTCAAAACAAAACAAAAAACCAAAACAACCCCCCAGCTTTCTCCAAGACTCAGACCCACTGATTTCCCTCCCCCCAAAAGATGCTCTAATCTATTTATTTTTTTGGCCTCCTTTATAACATAAGCCACAACCCCCTCCTTTCCCCCAACCTCCCCCCCTCCCTTCTTCTCCACAAAATGAAAGAAAAGAGAAAAAGCCCCTCAGAAGATGAGTAAACAAGAATATGCTAATCTACTCTAGGGTGCTCCACCTTCCCAATTGAATGATTCCCATTAAAACTGCAGGGATCATGACTAATCAATCAGCTTGAAGGAGCAGATAGCTCCAGAGGTTCAAACACTTTTGCTGTTTTCCTTTTCCTCCCTTCTTTTCCTCTCTTCCTCTCTTTCCCCCTATCACTCCCCCCACCCTTATTTATTTTTTAAAGAAGACAATCAAGATGAATGGATCAATGTGACAAAAATCTGGCACCCCCCTTTTTGCAGTCTCCCCAGCTTTCTTTCTCAGTCCAGTCCAAAACACACATTCCTATTTTTTTTTTTTTTTCTTGGCAAAACAGAAAGCTATTTCTCCTCTCAGACTCCCCGTTGCACTTTGCTGGTAAACCTTATGTTCCTCTGCAGCACATAAAGAGTCTTGAAACTTGAGTCTCAGATTTTTTTTAATTGCTTTCTTTCTTTCTCTCTTTTCCACTCTCTCTCTCTCTCCTTCTCTAATTCCTTCTTTTCCTATTATTATTTTCTCAAAGTTATGCAATCAGCCAGGCTCCCCCTTTTGTGGTCCCCCTCAGTGCAGTTGTGTGCAGCTAATCCAAATGTTGCATCAAAGGTCCCCATCGAATCATCAGGAGCTAAAAGGAGAGAAGCTTTTTGAAGAGCATTTGCCTTCCAGAAGCTGTAGCAACAGAGTAGGATTTGGCTTTTGAGTGTTCCAAAGACTCCTGGGTTATTTTTTGGAAATAATGATTTTAAAAAATCAATTATCAATTTTATTGGTAGGTTGAATCAAAAAATCCTCTCTCAATATTGCTAATTTTCTGCCTAAGGAATTCAGCTCCCCTGGTTTCCTTGGCTTGGTTGTAGCCACAGGTAAGCTCCTGGCTGCTTGCTGGTTTGTAGATCTCTGTTTCTGAGCTGGGACGTTTCTTTTTTTTTTCCTTTTTTTTTTTTTTAATTTTTTTTTTTCACTCTTGAAAGATCTCAAAAGCTCCCCCTGATGGCAACAAAAAGGATTTTTCTAAGTCCTTAATCAGTGGAAATGACTTGGCAGTGGCGCTCACGGAGCGTCCAGGCCACTGCTCTCCTCTGAAGAAATCCAGTAAAACCAAGTTAAATCACACCAAACCCGGTCACAAACCACTCACACCATCCTCTTCTTCCATCTCTAAATTGATGATTGTCACGTCTTACTTTCCTATATATTTTCAACAAGAATCATGTACCAGAGTTTCCCTGGGACTGGCATCTTTCTGCTTCTGCAGGCTCCCCTGTTAGCATCACTTAGTTCTGACAACTTCCACTTAAAATATACATTATAACAGTAGCAAAAATCCTTTTTTTCCAATGAGAAAGGGCTGTTGCATGCTCACAAGTCTTCCAAAAAAGTTATTTTTAAGTTTTTTGCTAGTTTGAACACTCCATGATACACGATTGGCATTTTCAGTGGTGCTGGGTTTATTCACAAAGTCCCACCAGAAGTCAGCCAGAACCACAGCCCCTCTCTGTTCTCCAGCCCATCCCTCCACCACAGCTCTTCCTACAAGAAAGACAAAATACTGCTAGCTTCTACAAAGTTTATAATACAAGACCTCCAAGCCATTAAGCCTCTCAACAACTGAGAGGAAACATTTAAGTGGGAAATAAACGGTACAAACTCCTATAAATGTCGTGAAGAACTCTCAGGGATATGAAAAAGACACTTCTGTCTCTGTGCCTGCTTGGCAGAAACAATTTAAGATCAGAGCTAAGTGCTGCACTGTTCTAACTTAGCTCATAGAGGACACTGCAAATCAACCAAAAAACCCTAAAGTTTAAAGTGAACCTGTTCAACTTCAGCAAGAGCTAAACCAGGAGGAATCCTGCTGCCAGGACATTGCTGGCTCCACATGACAACTCCTCCCAGGTCCCTGGGACCCCTGCATATGTCAAGGCTGGGAGAGCAGGCTCTTGAAATAATGCTGGGTCTAGTTTTTCCAGGAGAAAAAGCTAATTCTGTGAAATCATGGTGTTTCTCAGGGACATCATGATTTGGCTGAAATCATCAAGGAAAATTACATCAATTTGATGGCACTGCATAATTTAATTTTGGACATACTTGACCTTCTATCTCTTACAAAACGGTTTCACTGTGACCAAATCACACTCCAGTGCATCAGCCTGCAGCTCCAGTGACAAATTCTGGGATATTCTTGCTGCAGAGGAAAAGCCCAGAGCTCTGCTTCCTGTACTTATGGAAGACAGAAGAAAGTATGGAAAGATGGGATCTATCTCTAGCCCACAAATTACATCTTCAATCAGTTTTATTCTGAAAACATAGTGAAAGCATAGAGAAAATGTAATATATAAAGTCTAGATATGATAGAAAATGAAGTGGAAGAGATTTGATTTTAGGAATAGTGAGTAAATCTTGGATTCCTTAAGCCTGTGGATCAGATCTAACTTCCCTGACCAGATGAAATTCTCCCCTGCACAGATGGACATTTATTCTCTGCTTAAGCCAGAACTTAAATGATGTACAGACCTGGCAGAGAGGTTCCTGCCCAAGGAGAATAATCCTACTGCTGCACTTGAGTGCAATATTCTCCTCAGGAAAGGGAGAAGGAGATTGTCTCGCATCTAGAAGTATTTTCATGAGAAAAAGGCAAAAAAAAAAGAAAAAGCATCTAACCCTAGTTACACATATAGAGAGAAGAATTAGAATAGATATTTATGACACTATGCCAAAAAATAGCATTGAGCTAAATGCTGTATGCAGTCATTATAAGGAGAAATACTCAGCAGGAATCTTAGCTGAAGCTGCCAATAACTCCCAGGTTCAAGACTGGAGCTGAGTGAATAAATCATAACAAATAATGGTTTTGTCAAATTTTGACTTTTTTCCCTCCTATTTGCAAGCAGACTGAGAAACCTCTCAAATATGTTTGAAATTACATGGCCGTTTCTTCCTCGGCGTTAGTATTTCTCCGAGGCCAATTAGCACACAATTTGCTGTAATGTACACATTTTCACATTTGTTCTGTGTTAATTGGGCAAGGAAGTCACACAGCATTATTTTTGGCTCCCTGGGGGGTCAGGTTTAATCACTCATGATACAGTAAAATTACTAATTTTACATACGATGGGAGTTTCCATGCTTGAAACTCTCCTTGCGAAAAGCGGTGCTGGCTCTTCAAATTACTCACACGAAGGTCAATTAAAAACAATATTTCTTGAAAGTTGAGCTGAAAAGTCTGCCAGATACAACTGAATTGAGGCCCTACTATTCTGGGTAAGTATTTGTGCATATTTGTCCTCTCCGTGCACAACTCCATCGATCACAGCAGAGGTTTCACAGTCTTTACCCCTCACCGATATCCCAATCAAGTCTCTCTCAACTTGGCTTGGGTTAAGGATGGCTGGAACACAATCCAACAGCGACTCTGCTCAGAATCAGACAGGGCCCAGACACCAGATTTTAACACAACGTGTTGGATTCAGGGCATATTTTATGCAATCAGCAATGGTATGATTGGAATCACGCTGCCTCCACAGAGCAGCACGGAATGAAACCCAACGAGCTGAGAACAGCTTCAAAGAAAAGGGGATTTGGGCATCTTGGCTTGTGAATCCCATGAAGTCCAGCACATTTTAGGAGAAATAAAGTCACTTGCTTGGTGGCATAGTGGTGGTACAGGGGTTGCATTGGGTGGAGTGTAGCCACAGCTCCTCTGAGGAAACACTAATGAATGAAACACTAATAACTGAAAAAAAGCCAACAGTGAAAACATGTGAAGCATGTTCTGTCTTGGAAAAGATTTAACACAAGACCTAACCTGGACTCAGTGGAAATCCACCAGATTTTTCATTGTTTTCTCTATCTGTCATTCCTCCTCTTATTTTAAACAGAGTGATTAAAAGTCTGTGCTCTGCCCCCACTGTCGCACTCCATACTGATAACAATCCTGATTTCAAGGATTTATAACTATTGCCTGCACACTCATCATTCCACACAACTCCACTCACTTGAAATCACAACACCAGCTCTGTGTTGCCTTTATTAGTGGAGACTCTTCTTTATTAAGAGACTATTCTGCTGCTGGTCCCTCAGCTGCCCCTTATGTAAAATACTCTGTTAATTTACATCAATAAAACAGCCCCATGTCAATTTGAAACACACCCTTTAATCCAGAAAAGTTTACTGAACAGTTAAGGAGTGCAATAAATGACAATCAAGACTAAATGCATAATTGATGATTTTAGGAAGGTTTCAGTAATTTTATAAGGTAATTTGCAGTCAGTGGCTATAAATTACTATTTAAACCTGGCATGCCACTTTTTTTTGCCCTGCAGAGAGCTGTATTTCCTAACAATACTGATGCCTATTTTCCTGGAATTCAGTTACTTTATCCTTCAAATTTCCCTCATGAAATGTTGCATTTCCAGAAAAAGTTACATATTCTTTGTATTTTTTTCACCACATTCTTGAAATACCTTCTGGGGTGTGGGGAAAAAAAAATCTCTCTTCTACATTGTGGTGAGAATGATAAACCACAGTAGATGATGTAAGGGGCACAAGCTTCAATTAAAGCATGTAAATGCTGATTAAATTAGTGGACCCATTTTGATTTGGACTGACTACTCTAATTCTGGGTGCTCAGGATGGGCTGTCCAGGTGAAGTCCTGGCACTGGAATCCTGCCTTGACTGAAATCCTTGGCATGAAAGGAGAACAACCATGACCTCACCTGCATGGTGTCACTCCAAGGCCACGTCCCTGTGACCAAAACATGAATGTGGGGATGCACCAGGTCTGTGGGATCAGCCCCAGTGAGTCTCACAGGCTGAGTTTTGGACCAGACCCTTCACATCCCACTTCTCCAGGGCCACATCTGCCGTGGGAGAGCACCAGGCAGGTTCAAAACCAGCAGACTGCTGGGGGCAGCAAAATCACAGCCTAAAGCAAAAGGTGCTGTGAGGAGGAAGGACCTCGTGGGTCTCAGCAAGTGCCCACAGTGCCCTGCCCAGCCAGGCACACACCCCCAGCCCAGGGTACCCCCGTGTGCCCTTGGCAGGGACAAGATCTCAGCACCCTCCCCAGGCCCTCCTGGCATTGCCCCTCCATCCAAAGCAATGCTTGGAGACACCTGCCCCTCTCACACGAGTTTAAAATTCCAGCAAGGCCACAAAACCTTTTTGCCCTCCCCTCTCAGTTAAGAAGCCTAAAATGATGTCTCTTTTCAAAGTCTGCTCACTCAGAGATTTAAGTTTCCCAGATGAAATCATGATGGTAAGAGCCAGAACTGCAGAACACTGTGTTTATCTCTTCTGCACTCTTTGCCCCATGAGGAATTCTGGAGATGCCATGAAAAAACAGGGGAAACCCTGTGGAGTGCATGAGGAGATCCTCTGGTTTTCCATAATGCAAGATGTGGTTCCCACACTATCTCACCTAAAAGCCATACATCCTCCGGTACTTCTGGGCTTGGATTGAAAGCTGAAAGAGAATGGGACCTGGGTGGGATGGAATAAGGAACAACACAAGCAGTCAGCTGCCCAGGAAGGAAAAAAAAAACCCTGGTGATTTCCATCTCCTGGTGATTTGCAGACACTCATAACTGTTTTATGGCTGGCAGGAGAGGGACAGAGCCATTGATTTATTTGTCCCTGAGCACTGTCAATGTGTTTGGGCTCCCTTGAGAGATCTGTGCCCATGACAGCACCAACAACTGCTGGGGCCTCCTCAAATCCACCTCTGGAATGCACAGGAGTAGCCAGGCTCCCACAGCAGCCAAGACCAAATCATGAGGATTTGCCAGAGAAAAGACTGTTTCACTGAACCAAAGATGTATCAGAGCACCAGACAGCCAAGTAACTCTGCAACTGAAAAAAAAGTGGTCTTGCTTTTTACTAAAAAAGAAAAAAACCACCAGGGGTGCCCTGGCTCTGTAAACATGAAGTGCATGAGCAGATGTTCCACTCGTGCATCCACACAGAACCCACGGCATGTTCATTTGTCACCTCCCCACAGCAAGCCTCAGCTCAGAGGTCAAGGACTGGCTGAGCTGTGGAGCCTAAACTCTTCTCCTGGACCTCCTAATGTCCTCCCCACAAGATAAACAGCTTCCAGGGGTACAGAGAGAGGAGAGGGCTGCCTTGGGAAGGCACAGGGAGCCTCTGCTGTCTGAGTACCTGTGCAGAAGACACATGGGAGGTCATCACTCTTCCAGGGCTTTGCTCTCACATCTTCCTCGAACCATACATCACTTGAAAAACATTAATGAGAGCAAGCTCAGCAGCAGCTCTGCTGGAGGAGGAACCCAGGAGAAGCAATGGGGTGGCACTCCAGCCCCTCACACAGGGTGGGCTCCCTCAGACAGAGTGGCATCACTGGGGGAGAGGTGGGTCCAGGAGATGGGGATGGAGAAGAGGGTTCTGCTTGTGCTTTTCCCTCAGAAGAGCCACACAAGCTGCTCTGAAACCAGAAGAGAAGTTTGTGCAGGCATGTGTGTACACACAGGGAGAGATGAGGAGCAGGACCCAAACAGATGGAAATGCAAGGCTCAGGAATAATCCAGACAATTCAAATACATCAGGCTATGCATGATTTGGTATTCAAAGGCAGCATCTTCTAGAATGTTTAACATACCCAAATGTTTTTTCTTAAACCAGATTTCTGCTTCAAAGCCAGTACTAACAGGATTAACAAAAGAGACCTGCCATGTCTTGCTATTGAAGATGATAATCAAGCAAATGATAAACAAATTGATCATGAGAAAGAGACCATGTGTCAGTCTGCAGCAAGGAAGCCAAAAGACAGAATTCGGAGGAAAAGCTGCTCAGCATTTGACAGCTATTCCCAGTGAAATGGGATTTCCCCTTTCTGTTTTCATTTGAATGGCATTTGAAAAACACAGCTGCAGAGGCCCATGCACACCAGGGATGGAGCCAAGAGGGGAACCCTCCCAGCCCTCAGCAGCAGATCTGAAGGGAGCAGCTTGTCCTGAATCCACAGCACCCAGGGCACAAGTCAGTCTTTCCCTCAAACCTTCCCAGACCTTCACAGGCACCTGATCCCAGCACCCTGAGATGCCCCAGCAATCAGCAAAGGGCAGATTCTGCCCCACGCTGGCACAGGAGGCTCCCTCAGACCAAAAAGCACTCCTGGCATGGGAACAATCCTCTGCCAGCTGTGGATCATCCCTTAGGCCTGGAGCTCAGAGCAAGGCAGGATCTGGCACTACAGGGCGAGGTGGTTGCCTGCCTGGAAGGTATAGCCAGTCTCTGCAGTCATGTGCTTAGCTGCAGAATTTGAAAAATCTCATAACTTTCTGTGTCATCCCCTTGCACCTGAAGCAGCCCCTCCCAGTCCTCCCTTCCTGATCCCAGCCAAGCTCCCCCAGCCTCATTCCAGCCCTGCACCCCAGCTGCTTCATCTTCCTGTGCCCCCCAATGCTCTGCCCCCAGAGCCCACAGATATTAATTGATTTGTCAAAAGAGAGTTCAGGCAAGGATGTATTAAATCTGAGCATTCCACTCATACCTCCCGGGCTTCCCAGTGCAACTGAGATTCCTCAAACATGGTAAAAAAACAAAACAAGACAAAACAAAACGGAGGAGGGAAGAACAGAAAGAGTGGAAATAGAAACCAGACAGATGAAAAGCAGAAGGAAAAAGAAAACCAACAACAAAACAAAAAGAATTTGGAGGACAGCCCTCACTAAAAGCTGCAGGTTGGGGTTTTTTTGGCTAAAAGTTCGGCATCTGTGGCCTCCTGTGATATGTCAGGGGATGACATAAATGCAATATAGCAAGCTTGATAGGAAACAATTGCCATATGTGAGGGTGGTGGCAGCCTGTGCTTTCCCCGCCACCCCCTATTGCTTTCGTCTGCGCTAAAGCTGAGTTTAAACAAGTGAAGTCCATCTCTATCTGTCCAAATGTATAAATACATTTTCAGCCAAGACCCACCACTGGCTGCAGTTGTATGGCAACTCTTAGTCGATATGTCTAAGCAGGGTTTTTTGACTTTATCCCCAGCTGATTGTTAATGCATTTAGCAGCATTTTCAGAAATTCCCTTTGCTCTCAGAGGTGATACCTGGGTCTCCAGTGAGACCTCACAGATCCCTCTGATGCAGCACAGCTCAGCAGCGAGTGTCAGCATTTGTTTGCCCACGAGCACAGAAAACCAGAAAGCATCATATGGACAGCTATAAAAGCTGCAGAGAGCTGGACCTGAAAGAGCTACAACCTTGTTTGTGTTGGAGGAGATCTCCTGTATCCTTCTTTTAAAGCTGGTGGTTATTGCTCGAGCACATCCGTGTGCAGAATTGGACACGCTGCATGGGCTGTGCTGCTGAAAAGGCAGCTCAGCTCTGCTGCTCAGGCAGGTAATTAAACCCATCAGTGAGTGAATGACCTGGTTAAGGATCTCAAGAAAATAGAAAATTCCTCAGGAGGCAAAAAACTGGAATTGAAATATCAAAATTTATCCTGGAGCAAAAAATAGCCTCCTTTCATTCTTTTGCCACCAATGCTTTAAAAAAGGATGAGGAAAATGAAAAGTGCACCAAATAATACATGAAAACATTGTCCCCAACTAAATAGACATAGAAGCACAAAGACCTGTATATATTCAGTACTATTTTTAGAAAACATTTAAACCTCCAGACTTCAAAATTAATTCTCCAAAGTACATTTCTATAGTGCAATACAAATCTCATTAATTCCATAGTTCATAATATTTATACAAGAAGGTACCCTTTGTTATTAAATGCTATAGGACCTGCCCAGAAAGGTTAGAAACTCTTTCTAGGGTACCAAAACCTTTTCAGATCAGTTCATCTCTAAAAAAAGCTGGGGCTGATTTTAATTTGATCAGCCTTGAGTTGTTGTCAGAATAGTTTACTGAGCAGCTCCTATGAAAAACAGTGAGGCTTTTTATTGACAAATGAAATCAATTTTCTTAGGAGTATTCACAATATTTCAGCCTTTAAAATGTCATATGCTCCAATTCAGCACACGCTTTGTGGCAAGGAGTGTATTCCCAGCTTTTAATAGGAAATGCTGCCTGTGGAATTTACAGCAATGACTTCCTGGGGAATGTGGGGAACTTTCTCACTCAAGGTGAGTAGGGTGATGAGTCCTGCTGCACAGGTTGAGACAAATTAATCAAAATCAATGTATGCTGGTGCCTACTTTTCCAGTTATGTCAGTGGAAGAGAAGAATTTAAATGGGAGGTGACATTTACATATTCTGTGCTAATTTTCTACCAGGTCGAAGTGACAGCTGGTCTTTGCTAACCATGGCTGTACTTGACAAGGGGATGGAGCTGATCTGATCCTTTTTGATTGCTTCATGTGACACCTCACTCCTCAAAACACCACCTAGAATCCACCTGAACATGGGAAGGAGCTGGAGCTGCTGGAGAGATCCAGAGGATCCAGGGGGATCAGAGGGATGGAGCAGCTCTGCTGGGAGGGAAGGCTGGCACAGCTGGGGTTGTTCACCTGGAGAGGAGAAGCTTTGGGGTGAGCTCAGTGTGGCCTTGCAGAACCTGAATGAGCCAAAAAGGAACAGAGAGAAACTTTTAGGAGTGACAGAACAAGACAGAATGGTTTCATACTGACAGAGTTAGAGGGTTAGATCAGATATTAGGAAGAAATTATTTATTTAGAGAGTAATGAAGCCACACCACAGGGTGCCCAGAGCAGCTGTGGCTGCCCCTGGATCCCTGGAAGTGTCTAAGGCCAGGCTGGATGGAGCTTGGAGCAATTTGGGGTAGTGGAAAGTGTCCCTGCTCATGGCAGAGGAGTTGGGAGCAGACAATCTTTAAGGTCTCTCCCAACCCAAACCATTCTGCAGTTCAGAGGGACCAGGGCAGAGCTGCAGCAGACAAAAACTTGTGCTGACATTTATGACACAATTTCAAGCCTTCATCCATAGCATCTTCTGCCAGCACAAAATTCACCAAGGCTGCCATCAGAGAAACGTAATTGAAAACTGAGAAAGATTAGCAGGCTCAAGAACCATTTCTTTAAACCGCATCCTATATTGGGGTTTTGTTTCCTCATTCCACCAGCTTACTTACACTAAGGCTGATTGTAGCAACAGCATGGAATTAAGAGAGGGAGAGGGGGGAAAAGGGGGGAAAAGGAAGAAAAAGCACTCTGTCTGTTTAGATTGGGTCACATTGTGAATTTAGGTTTCATTTTTCTCTTAATTTTTTGCAAAGATTGGCCTTAAGAAGAAACACATTTCTGGAATTGGGAACCTACAGCATGGTACAGCTTTCAAGACACCATGCCAAAGTGTCTCTTTAATTATTTTTTAGATGAATTTTCCTTGTTCTGAGCTAATGGGTAACAGACCATGTCACAAAAATATTCCACATCCCTATTTATTCAGCAGAGAAGAGCTTTTTCTAAGAGTTTTCAAGGGATCTAAAAAATACAGGCAGAGACTCCTTGGAACAATTACCTACAGGCTGTAGGCACCTATTCAGGTTCACTGAGCCCCATTCAGCCCAGGACTTCTCATTTCAGCTGCAATTTAAGATTAAACTCGGGATGCTCATGAGGCAACAGACATGTTGGTGTCCCTTTCCCAGAGTAAAACCCTAAGAGAGCTCCCAGAAACTACAGGTACAGCTTCAACAGCCCTTTAAAACACACAAAATAAACCTGCTTGAGCTATTAAGGTGTTTTTGATGTTGAAGATCAGTGAGTCCATGGAAGTTAACAGATAGCCCTGAGTTGCCTTCAGCCAGAGCAGCCGTAAGAAACGCTGGAGGAAGAAATTTTTGGCTGTAAGAGGCGCCAAGGCCCATGGCAGGAGGGACTGGGGGAAGCTGGCTGAGAAAACTGGCACTGGGAAGCTCTCAGCTCCTCCAGGATCAGTCCCAACCTTCAGGAAGCACTGCCAGAGCATCCAACACCAGTTTGGGGCACCCCAGACAAGGGGGATGCCCAAACTGGTGTCGGATGCTGGGGAGAGGGAAGCCCAAAGCCCCAGCCAGCCCCGCTCTGAGGGACAGGGTGGGATCCTCTTTCCACAGGAAATACAACTTTTCCCTTCCCAAAAGGGCTGCAGAAGCCAGCCTGCTTTTTGTTCTCAGTAATCACTTTACCAATATTTCAAAGGCATTATGTAACTGAAACAGTGTAAAGTTATTGCTACCGACATTGTCAATAAATCATTAACATTTCTTAACAGGAACAGCACGACTGTTCATGTCATGGCTGTCTCATTCACTTTCAAATCAAAGCTTTCAAATTAAATATTCATTTAATATTAAAATATTAATGCAGACCCACTGTTTCTGTAATATTAATTTCTTATGGCATTTCCAGGCAAATGCATATATTATAAACTTCATCTCCCACAGGAGGTCCCTCAGCCTTCCCTTTCCTTCTTCCAGCATTATCCTGATCCTAGGCCAGGGAGGGACTTCCAGAGAAGGAGGGGCTGCCTGATGAAGGGGAAGCAAGGTGGATAATTTAAAGTATCCCATTCCTGCCCTCCCACACAACCTCCCCACCCTTAGATCAGGATATCGAAGGCTGCCATTATATCTCCCGCCTCCAGAATGAGTCATTCATACATTCAGCAATTCCTGTTGGAAAAACAGTGAATGCCTCTGCCACCAGAGCCCATTACAGAAATTAAACTTTGCAAATCATCAGGGAGGGGCAAGATTTGAGGCATTTCAAGGCACACTCCTGGTCTCCCCAGGCTTGGTAGGAGCAGAATTGATTTGACAATAAGCTTTTACAACCTCAATGCCTATGGTAGCAGGAGGCATATACCTGGATGGGAAGCAGATCAAAGGAATACAGTGCTGCCCTCCTAAATAATTTCTTCCTGGTTTTTTTTTTTTTTTTTTTTTCTGGTGTTGTTTCTGTTTATTAGGTTTTTTGGGTTGTTTTTGATTTTGTTTTTGGTTTTTTTATCATTGTTGTTTTGTTTGGTTTTGTTTGTTTGTTTAGTTTTTTAATTATTTTTAATTATTGTTTTTGGTTGGTTTTTGTTTCAGTTTGGTTTTCTTAATTTTTTTTTTGTGTTTTTGTTGGTTGGTTTTTGTTTCAGTTTGTTTTTTTTTTCTTTTAATTTTCTTTCCCAGTGGTTCATCTCAGGCAAAATGACAAGAATGGAAGTCCAGAGAGGCACTTCCATGGCTGTACCATGGCTCACCCCTCATCCATCTGGCCCTGCTGGGTGTCCCTGCCGAGGCTCCCCAGAGGCACTGAGCTGGAGGGAACCTGTGGCACCCCAAGGAAAGCCTGGGGCTGTCAAAGGTTTCACCCCGTAGGAAATAGTTCTGCCTGTGAGGATCCAAAGGAAAAGTTATGAATATTCACTGACAATTTGTCAAAACAAAACCCCACTCAGAACTGCTGATTTTCTGCAGAGTTGTGCTGCTTTGGGCTGGGGGAGGAGTTAATTTTCCTCATAGTAGTTGGTGTGGGGCTGTGTTCTGGATTTGGGCTGGAAACAGTGTCAATAACTCAGGGAAATTTTTTTATTTGGCATTGCTGAGCAGCAATTATGCACCATGACCTTTTTACATTTTTATTCTTTTCCACAGAGGCCTTTTCTGCCTTTCACCCACCAGTGGAAAGGCTGGGGGAGCTCAGGGAGTTGGGGGGACATCCCCCAGCACAGGGCATCATGTTCAGCACACAAAGGTGCGGCAGAAAGAGGAAGAGGGGAACACTCTGAGGGATGGAGTTTGTCTTCACCTTATACACACTGGGGAATGCCTGCACCCCTGCTGGGATGGGAATGAATTCCTTGCTTTGCTTGTCTGCATGGGTTTGGCTTTACCTATTGACTGTCTGTATGTCAACCCATGAGTTCCTCTCCAGGCCTGGCAATCCAGGACCCCTCACTGCCTCAGGCCCCAGAGATGGAAACAAAAGTGAGTCTGGGGAGGAGCAAACTTGGGGTCAATGACTTCATTACCCGAAGCTGTAATTGGCAGCTGAACCCCCAATATGCAAATGGCCCAAACTTACAAAAATGTGAAAACCTGAGATCTATTTTTGGGTGTAGCCCCTGGGGGGATTAATTTTCCCAAAATGTATCTGAAAACCCTTCAATAAATATACCTGCTTTCTAGTATCTTAATTTTGTCTGGCCTCTGTTTTTAGGTAGCCTGAAAAAGGCATCACTCTCACTTTTCCTCTTCCCATTCTCCCCCTCATCCCCAGAAGGGGCTGGCGGGGAGTGGCTGTGTGGGGCCGAGCTGCCGGCTGGGGTTAAACCACAACAGTTTACTATAATTACTTCTGCTGCCTGGAGCTCCCTTATCCCTCCTCCTGAGACCATTAAACCTAGGCTGCTCTTCTTCAGAGCAAGGAAGAAAAGCTCTTCAGCCTTTAGTCTCCTTGGTATTTTCTCTCGCTCTTTCCTTCCCCACTCATGAGACATGCTGGGGTTCATTTGGGGATTTGGGTTGCTTGGTTGAGGGGGTTGTGTTGCGCTTTTAAACCGAGTATATAAAATCTGCATAAAATTCATTCACTTGCATCCTTCAGGGGAACGGAAGTTATTTCTTGTCTCAATTGGCCAATGGCTCCAGAACTCCCTATCTCTGCATCGTTTCAAGCCCTGTGGGGTCTCCAAGATGGGGGCAGCATTATCAAGGCTCAACACCAACTTCTAACAGGAGTGGCCACAGCTGCAAGTAAAATACTCTGGTGCTGGATTTCAGATTACTTGTTGGGTGCTGACTTTAAAATGATGGGAGATTCACAGAAAACCTAAAATGGTTTGAGTTGGAAGGGACCTTAAAGACCATCTAATTCCCACACCTCTGCCATGGGCAGGGACACCTTCCACTATCCCAGGTTGCTCCCAGTCTGGCTCCAACCTGGCCTTGGACACTCCCAGGGATCCAGGGGCAGCCCCAGCTGCTCTGGGCATCCCATTCCAGGGCCTCACCACCCCCACAGGGAAGAAAAAAATTTCTTATCCAATAAAAAGAGCAGGAAGTGCCAAGATGGAGATTCCACAACTCTGTGTCCTTCTAATCCTGCTACATGCCAAGACTTTTTGTCTGGATATTCCTGGCTTGAGTGCTCAGTGAGATTACACGACTCGCTTTCCCATTTATTCTGGATACAAGAAAATTTGTTTGCTCAAAAGTGTTCTTGCCTTTCTTTGAGGTTTGTCATCACAAAACATGTTGCAGAAGCCATTTCATCACTTAGGATTAAACCCACAATAGACTATCTTTGAGTGGTATCTTTTGGTATTCTTATCTCTGAGAGAAGATTTTGGAAGATTGGTCTACCTGAGGGTTCTTCTGATTATCAGTCTTTCTTTCCATGTAAATCCCATACAGAGATCATCTTTGGAAACTGCATTCCTGGTACAGAAACTAGTGGTATGACCAATAAACTTAATATTGGAATTGTGTATTCTTAAATTCCCAGTAATCACATGCCAGAGTACAGCCATCACCTCAGAAGAAGCAGAGAAACCCACCAGTTCTGTCAGGAAAATCCCTCTCCCAGCCACTCTCCCTTCTCTCACAGCCCTGCCCCTCTCCCTCCCCTCTCAGCAGCCACCTCCCACTAACCCCATCCTTCTTCACTCCTGCCAAAAATTGTTTCTCCACATCCAACCCCAAATCTAGCATTCACCTCTCCTTTCCCGTTCTCTAATTGCATCCTTCAAATCTTGTATTGTCCAGCTCCTGTACATTCACTTTCCTCCTTCCATTACTCTCACTTTCCATTCTACCTCCCTCATCCTTCCCATTTTCAAATGGTATCTGTCCTTCTTTAGATACCATTTTGCCCTTTCTCCCTCCAAATCAGCCTCCAGCCCCTGGAAGCTCTCTCTGCCTATTTTACCTTCTCCCTGTAAAATTTTTCCTAACTTTTCTTCCTTCCTTTTTTTTTTTTTTTTTTAAGGATGCTCCATAAAAATAAACTATCTTCTTTTTTGAAAGTCCCTGTGACCATTAAACCACCACACTCAGCAGTGAGTTTTTACAGCTCCTCATAAAGCCTCCTGCAGTCCCATTATAGTTGACTGAGGGAATAAAACATGGCTCAAAAATAATCCCAACTGTCTCCCATTACTGATTTCCTCCTGTGCCTCTTAACCTGTATTAAAAAAAAAAAGAAAAAATCAACATATAAGAAGCACTCTGTCCCCAAATTTCGGAGTAGTGCCCAAAGTGCACAGGAGAAGGGAGAAAAGAGCCTCCAGGGCAACTCCTGGATCCATCCTGATGGTTTCCAGTCCTTGCCCAAAACAGGGAGCAGATAAAACACCCCCAACTGCTCCCTTTGTCCTGTACCACAGAGCTGTCCAGTCAAATCTCTGCCTCCCACCAGGACGCCTTGGAGTGGCACCCATCAGGTTTTTGGCCAGAGATCGTGGAGGGGAAGGGAATCAAGAAAGTGAGAAAGAAATCAAGCAAGCACAGGAGCAGCTTCAGGCACAGAGGACAATGCTGGGAGAGGCCCCAGGCTTGCCTTCAGGAGCAGGTGGCCAAAGGCACCGCTCCATGGATGTGTTTTGGGATGGGTGAGCAGGAGGAAGTGACACAAACACCACGGCTGAGTCAGAGCCACACCTCACAGGCGCTGTCCCCAACCTCTGTGCTGTGCACAAGGCTCTGGCCTTAGCAGGAGTTTTCTGGGCTGTGGCCAACGAAGGGATTGCTGTGAAGGATATTAGGTGTAACAGGATGTTTTCCCAGAAAAGACTAGAGGCAGAAGTTATGTCATTGCTTTGACTTCCTTTCTTCCACACCTCCACCAGGGATGAAAATGGATCCCAAGGTGGGAAAAAGCTTAGAACGTTTAGTCAGCAACTGACTCTCCCTCTTTTTGAACGAGTTATTTAGGAGCACTAATAATTGCATTAGGGATGAGCACATTTTCTGGCTGTCCAGCTCTCTCTCCTTCCCTCATGCTGACGTTCCAAATAGACTCTTAGAGAGTTATACCATTACTAGATTAAAAGGATGTCACAGGCAGCTTCGATGATAAATTCAAGTGATCGTATTAACTGAAAAAAAACCTCTTTAAAATAATGATGTTGGCTTTATAACATTATTCTCTGCAGTTGTGGAAGAGAGCAGGAGGGTGGTAGACCCTATCAAAAGATGGGCAATGTCAGTCCAAAGTTTCTCTTAGAACCACAGAATCATTAAGGTTGGAGATCTCCAAGATCTAATCCAACCTTTGACCAAACATTCCTTTGCCCACTAAACCATATCCCAAAGTGCCAAATCCACTAATTTTTTGAACACTTCTAAAGATGGTGACTCCACCACTTCCCTGGGCAGACTTTTCCAATGTTTAACCATTCTTTCAGTAAAGATAATTTTCCTAATATCCAACCTGAACCTCCCTGGTGCAACTTGGAGGCAATTCTCCTTGTCCTATTACTAGTTTCCTGAGAGAAGATTGATTAATGGGAAGAAGAAGTATAATCTTTAACCAATTTGTCACTTCTCAGCAACTGCTCTGCAAAGGTAAAATGCAGCCCCTTTCTGCAAAGTGTATTTTAATGATAATTATGACAGGCAGACATCATTTGAGGCAGGAACATTTCTTCCCAACACTTGTGAGTGAGGGGTTGCTCCCCACCTTTGTCCTCTAGTTTTCTCTACTTTACTTATCCTCATATGAGAATAAGAACATTTTCCATAGATCACTTACAACCCTCCAGAAGTTCAGAATTTTGTTTGAAGGACCATCCCCAAAATTCAGATGTTTTGCTGTCTCTTCTATAAACTCTCCACGCTTCTTCAAAATTCAAAGGAGGGCAGAAAATTTTCCCTAGGATTCATGCATGGTTAACTCTGGTTAACACGGTTAACCTGGTTAACTCTGACATCATCCAAAAGTGTTTTGACATTCCTGGTGCTGAGAAGCCAGGCATTGCACTGGTTTATGGAAGCTGAAGCTTTCTGCAAAGGTAACATGAATCTCCTCTAAAACACAAAGTAAATTAAAGCAAAGATTTGGGGGAAAAGACACATTTCCTTTCTCCAAATTTGCACCACCTATCCTTAGCTGGCAGTCTGCAAGAAAGACAAGTTTGGACCTTCCTCCTGTGCTCTGTGTTAGCTCAGTGTAGGTTCAGGATGATGATGATCCACATGAAGCTGCCATGGCAAAGCTGTAAGAGTTATTGCAGCAATGAGTGGCCACTACCTCAGAGAAAAAAGTGAACTGTGAGGTGTCTACAAACATCAGCAGAGATTTTTACAATAGTGATTAAGATTGCATCTTACAGCCAAGTAATGCCAAATTTATGTTTACACCCGAGCCTGACACTTCCCACAGTGCATAACGTTACAGTCCCCAAGACTCTCCATATTTTCCTCTTTCAGTTTTTTTGCCTCATCATGGTTTAAAAGCCCAGCCATCTGTTGCAATTACAGCACTGAATTACACCACCACAGATGGGAGAAAATTCATAAGGCTGCAGAGTCAAGATTTTGGTGATTAGGAAATCTCTGAATTATTCTCGACCAGAATTTGTTCCCCGCACTACGGCGACACCACCAACACTACAACCACGTGCTCTGTTATCACATCAGCCTTATGGTGCCCCACTCCCTGCACAGATCCCTGACCCAGGAGTGCACTGCAGAGCAGATGAAGCTGGTTTTGGCTCATGAGCATGGACAGGAGGCTCTTCCTCTGCCATGCACTGATAATTCAGGAGCAGGAGCTCCAAACTCAGGCAACAATGCACAGTTGGAGGATTAGCTGCAGATTTAGGATGAGAGAAATGTACATCACAAGAGTGAGGCCCCCACTTCCTATTAACAAATGTCAAGTATTTTTGTGTGGATGTTTGAGAGTTTCACATTCAAACAGCTGTGAGCTTGTTTGGGCTTTTTTTTTTTTTTAATGGGTAATAAAAAATAATTTCCTCCCAATTTGTTCCTGGAAAGAGAAGATGACTTTGGCTCAAATGTTTTAAGAGATGAACCAGAAGGAAAAAAATTCAGCCTGCATGAGTAACTGAAAAAAGTCATAGTTTTATATAGACAGCACTAGAAAATCATAACCTTGGCCATTGTCCTGCACCTGGCTCATACTCAGAAGCAGCTACACCTGAAGGCATTTGTTTTAATGTAGGTTTGGGGTTTTGCTTTGGTTTTGTTGGAATTTTAAGCTGCAAGTGGAATTCTGGACAATTCCTCTTGAAGCTATAGAATACTAAACTAATGGTTCTGGCCAAAAGAGATGAATATTAAGAGAAAACAAAAGCTTTTGAAAGAGTCCAAATATTCCAGTTCCAACTTTTCATAGTGATGGGAATCAGTTTTTCACTCCATGTGAAGCTTGGAGACCAAGTTTATCTCCATTTATGTTTATAGCACTGAATACCTGCATTCAATACTTTATTTGGAGCTACACAAAGGTTGTTGTCTAACCAGATGCTCTCCATATCTTGAGGGTGAGGCACTTCACAAGGTGGCAAAGACAAGAGGCCATTGCATCAAATATCAGCAGAACTCTTCTGCAGGCTGAAATCTTTTCAAGATCTGCAGGAGCCTCTTTCCAGGACTTTTTGCATACATCTTAGGGAGAGAGAAATATTTCCAAGGCTCTGGTTATCTGAGGCTCTGCTTTCCCTCTTTGGGTGTGGTTTGGAAGATGCTTTCCAAAGGCATCCTCCTCAATCCCACAGGCAGTGCTGTCTGCATTAACACCTCCGTATTTGGCTGAACTGCTAGTCCAAGGCACTTTCTGCAAGTTAGTTTTCCACTCCTGACTTCCACAGTGGAAGGTGTCTCTGCCCATGGCAGGGGCTGGAATGAGATGATCTTTAAGGTCCCTTCCAACCAAAACCATTCCATGACTTGCAGCACTGACTGTTCTCTGCAAGGGCATTTTGGTTCATCTCTGGGAAGCTTCCAGGAGACTGTGGAAAAGATATTCATTAAAAACATGTCAATGTGGTGTTTGGCCTGTCCTTGGAGCAGCCCAGAAATCTTTTCTTTCAGGGGTAGCTTCTTGTCTTCCAAAAGCTACATCAGAAGTTATTTCTTTTCTTTTTTTTTCTTTCTGGGAGGGTAGAAATTTCCCAGATTCATTGAATCATCCTGATTCTAATTTGAGCTACTTATTAACAAAGGCATTTGTCACCTTGCAGGAGAGAGCTCAGCTCCAGACTGAGGGAGGATGCTTCTTCCCTTTGCCATGCAGGAAGCACTGCTCAGATTGTGCTCCACTATCAGTGCACTCAGTCTCTTTTTCAGGACAAACTATAAATTTTTCCAGCAAGTGCACTTATTATAAGTTTGTTTGCCAAGCGGAGTGGTGTTGCCTCCCTCCTTGATTATGGTGATATAAAAGTGTTTTTGTTTCAAATGAAAAACAAATGGAATAGATTCCCTGGCCTTCCAACTCTCACAGGCACCTTTGGTAGGAGGTTTATCACTCAGCAAGGGTGAGGGGGAGGAAATAACTTTTTTGGATACCCCTTGTTATGCTACGGACAGCTGCTCATGCTACAAGGTAATCCACAATGAATTATTTCTGACAATGTTTTACAAAAGTGACACAATGGTATGCAAGTCAGAAAAGAGCTCTAGGCCAAATCCCTAGAAAACATAAATTGATTTATACTGGAGAAAATGCCCCTTTGTCTGTAGCTCACAGAGTTATTCATGCCAAATCATTTCATGGAGAAGTTTGGACTTTTTTTTCACATTGCTGGAAAGTTACTTTGGGATAGTTTTGCTGGTTCCTCCATAAGAGGAACCTTATGATCAGGGTCAGTCTCCACCCCATATCCAGCTGTGCCCAGCACAAGGACCAGAAGGTTCATCCACATGACAGAACAACAGCTGAGACCAAAGCTAAACCAAAGTCCTCTGCTTTTTATCCCAAAGGAAACATGAGGCCAGTACCTGCAACACAGTGTGGCTTTTGGGGCAGCATCCCCCAGGGACTGGATTCCTTGTTTCCCCACCAACTTTCCTTCACCAGTCACGCATCCATTTTTACCAGCTTCTGCTAGATCCATGCCCAAAAACTCTGTGTGTGCACCCATGGAATGCCACGGGCCCTCACTTCTGGGAGCTTAGGTGGAGCAACCGTATTTCACTGGCAGAGTTAAAAGAAAGCATTACCTACTCCTCTCATCTGAGCCTGTAAGGAACATTCAGAGTGGGATTTCTTATCTCCCAAACATTCCGAGGCCTGGCCTGAAGGACATGGGCTCTGTCTCCTTGAAATAGCACACAGCGTATTACATCAGGCTCGCGCCTGTCCCAGGCTGAACTACAGAGTAACTGGAGAATGGAAAAATGCTGCCAGCGCCCAAGTTGCCTGTTGCCACCTCCCACTGTAAGCTCCTTATCTGGGAAATGCCTCGTGAATCGCATGGCAGATTTTCAACTGACGAGCCACTGCCCCGTCTCGGGCCCATCCTGCCCAAAACTGCCCCCCAAAACAGCCCTGACCCTACAACCCTACAGAAGGAGGGTTAGGGTGAAGAGACAGCTCTGTGGAGGAGGATTGCCCTTTCTGGGCTTTCGTAGCTTTACGTGTAACGCACTAGGATTCTGATAAGGAGGGAGGGGAATGGCTATTTTGCCATCAGCTGGAATAAAATTAGCTTAGGTGAGTAAGGGTGTCTGGCTGGCAGGCAGCCTATTTCAAATACAGCCCAGTGAGCTCAGCTCCATGGCCAAGAAAACAGTGGGGTTTGTATTTTAAAGTGCTTCGCTAGATCAAGTGCTCGTAGCCAAAGCCGAGAGAAGTCGGAGGGGGAGGAACAGGGTGGTGGCAGCTGGGAGTCTGGCAGCTGTGTGATCTCTGGGGGCTACAAATGAACATGTAAATTTCTATATTAAGCAGCAAAAGCATCTATTAGAGTAAAATTGCTCCAGCTTAATTGTTAGATAGGCATGTTTGTTAAAATACAATTTAGGAAAGATCGTATCATTCTTCCTCACTCAGGAGCGTATTCTTGATAACGTCGTTTGTCAGCAACTGCCTATTATGTTAAATAGCTGAGGAATTGCTGGATAACTTTCTGCTTAGATAATAACATTAAAGTTTCTCAAAGCATTTTAGAAGTCTGACTAATCTCACTGTCTCTCTATTTTATTTTTCTAAAGTGAATTTAGTGCTGGTGAAAGGTTCCAGATTGACAGACCTGGAGACAGGAGCTGATTGCTTATCCACATAATAGGTATGGTCCAGACAGCTGCAGTGCATGCATGGCTCCTTCCCAGCCACAGGTTCTGGTTCCTGCACCTTGCAGAGTCATCATGAACACTGGAGAGTGGCTTCAAGGCACAGCTGGATGGGTGATGGTGAAGGGTGCTCACACAGGGCATCCATGGTTTTGTTAGGCTAATCTTCTTGGGTTTCCTTTACAGACAGTTATTTATATATGTATATATTTATATAATGATTCACCCTCCAGGTGAGGGTGAGAAGGAGCCTACCTTTGTCTTATCCATCTCCTTTTGACTACTGAGGGAACCTGGGGACTTCAGGCTCACAAAGCTGAAGCCATTTACGTGGCTCACTCAGACCTACAGGGAGTCTCTGTGGCTCACTGACCATCTGGGGGCTGACACTTGCAAGCAAACAGCCATGACCTCAACCCAGTCTTGAAGCCCAGGCCTTGAGAAACACCTGCAGTTGATAATGGGCAAAGGCATGGAAAAGAGTATTTGGTCAAAACTGCCTAAAAGTTGGAAAAGAGTCTTTGGTTAGAGCTGCCTAAAAGTGCAACAACCGCAGCCAGACAAATGACAGGGGATTTGTTTGCTTCTGACACATCCAGAGCTGAAACCACTTGGGTGCTTGGACAATCATGTGCTGGCAACAACCAGACACCAACAACCCAAGATGCCTTTGAATGACAAACTGGTTACAGGAAACCTAATGGCATGTGCTGCCAAAGCTGTCCAAGTCCCTGACTCACAACCTCACGCCCCACTCAGCTCTCATTCCTGGGCATTCCCACATACTGAAAGATGGATGTATTCTGAGAACAAAATCACCCTGCAGGAGACACAACAGCCTGTGAGAAAGCACTTGGTTAAGGGTGAAAGGTAGAAAAAGCATCTCTGAGAAATGCATTGAGCTAGAAAAGTCCTCTTTTCAAATTGCACCAACACATTTTCTCCTGCACTGGAAGGTCTGCTTTGGCAAATCCTATTCCAAAATGCAATCAGTTAGGTTGAATTCATGCAGAGCATGCAGCAAACAGGCTAAAAAAGCAGCACATCTAAAAAATTGGGATGATCTCAATAATATTCCAACTAAATGAGGGGGATTTTTCATTTTAATGTCATTGTTCTCATTTATACAAATATTTTCTCTCTTTGGATACTGATGTGACAAGCAAAGAGGTGATGAACTGAACTTGAAGGTGATGGCTTCTTCACGGAGGAGAAGGCCTTTCCTCTCTCCAGCCAGCTGCCTCCAAACATCCGCATCCAAGCTCAGTGCTAGCAAGTAATTTCTGTAATGAATTAGGGAATTTCTGGCATCAAATCCTTGTGACAGCCAGGGTGAAAAGCAATCCTAGGAAAAGCCATGCTAGATAAATGACCTTTACTCAACAATTCTTAGGTTGCTCTTGAGAAACTGTAATTGTTGGAGGAGGGAGGAGGATAAACCACAAGCCTAAACAAGGAGAAAATGTTTGTGCAATAGTTCCTTGTTTTCCAACATTCCCCTAAACAAACATTGCAGTGGCAAAGTCTATACTTTCATTTCATATTCTTTTGGCTCTCAGAGGGGGAATATCTACATCCCCAGCCTTGTAAAGGTGTATGTACATTCTTAATATGTACCTTATGATTGCTGCTTCTTGCAGCTACTCCCAGGGTGCAGAGCTTTGTTTACACACAAAAGCTTTTCCAAAATTGGGGGTTTGTGTTCTTCTGTGCTTATTCAAATGCAATCAGACATTATCAGTTTCATTTCCTTCCACTGGAGCATTACAATTGCAAATAATTTCTCTTTCATCCCAAATATTGACTATTTCAAGCCACAGAGTGAAATTGCAAACATTGGAGTTATAACTCTAAAGAACACACACAGCATAAGAGCTGAGCTCAATCCAGTCCCAAAATTGATTTGGCCTCCACACTTTTGCAAATTAAGTTACGTATTTCCATGCTCATGTGAAAAAAACCAACATGTAAGTTTAATGCTTAATATTTAAACAAAGTGCTCAATGTTTACACACTAAGCTATTTTTTTTTTTTTCTAAATTTAAGCATTTGCCTGAGTTAGACAGAAAATAGTAAGAGGTGAACCTCAAACCATTGGAAGGTTGGGTCCAATTCAGAAGCTTATCCAAACGCCTTCTGTGTTTGAAAAACATTGGCTTGAAGACTTGCAAGAACATGAGTCATCTGTATGTCACTCTGACTTATTATAGACCATCAAACTTTGAGAGATGGTCCTCGAGTTCTTTCTGATCACCTGTTTGGCCATTGCTTTCAAGTTTAATGATGCTGAGTCACACCAATGATAAAATCTCCTAGAAAACCACTTTTGTTTGTTGGCAGAGCCACAGCCAAATGAGGTCTGTCTGAGCCATGCCCCGGTTTGCTCCCATCTCAGCCTATTCCAGTCCACCCTGGAACATTCCCCAAGGCTATGGCTGATGCAGAGGTAATACAAAATTAATAGATCTGCATTGGACTCCCCAGTCCTGCTGTCACCAGGGGTATTCCAGAAAGGCCCTAAGATTTCACCTGCAGCACCTCTCTGTCAGTTCAGTTTATGTTAAGAGCCACAGACAAAAATATCAAATCAAATCTTGTGGCTGATGCAAGATGTGAGAGAGTTATATAAAGTGATGAACAAATACACTCACCCCAACTACATCCCAGGGCTGGGCAGTGCACCATGAGAAGAACAGTTTTTCTCCAAACTAAATGTGTATTCACTCTGAGGAGAAACCTTCATGGTCTTATCTCTAGAGACTGTCCAAAAACATCACGTGCATCTCTTGTTCTGTTAAAACTCACCAGTAACCCACCATGTTGGGGCTGCCATCTCTCTTTGTCTGTTTATTGTAGGGTGATGTGATCCACCACAAAAATCACAGCAGCCCTCATAGACCAATAAACAATTGAAGTATTCTTAGCTCAACAGTCCAGGAATAATAACCATTCTTATCAATGAGAGATAAAGGGAGACAAGAAAAGATAAGAGGAGGATAACCAGGGTTTCTGGAGCCTAAGCAAAGCTTGATACCACTCAAGAGTTTCAGTTAAGTCATATTTTTTTCTGCTTTAGTCTAAGTGAAAATAAACCTGTGTGCCACTGAGTTAATAAAAACCGAAACCATTGGAGCAGAGGATGTTTTGCAGAGAACAGTAAAGCCTGATTCTTAAAGAAAAAACAACTTTAAAAAAAAATTGTGTTTATTCTCTTTAAGACTGCATTCAAGTCCGTCAATGTTAACAGAACCTTCACTGAATTTATTATCCTTTCCTTCAAAATTGTTTTTCCTTCATGGAATTACCTAATTGGTACCCAGGCCAGCCTCACCTCCTGCTGTTGTTCATGTTAGGGCAGAAGATTCTTTCCACTGGCAGACCATTGGGTTGCTCTGACATTGGGAATGATCTGGGGATGAAGACCACCAGGGTGGGAATTTGTCCTTAGGTATTTCTGCTTGCAGTTATATAATTCCAAATAGAGACAGAAAAGACCAACAGAGAGAGCCAGAATGAAAAATAATAAATAAATAAGTGCCTTTAAGTAATGGCAGCAACTTAAACCAAAATTATCCATCACCTGTGATGCTTCTCCAGGAATTTCTGGACTCATTCCTCTAACAACTTTGGAGAAGAAACCCAGGCTGAAAGGACCCAAGCTGTGTCCTCTGATGGCGACATCACAGAGATCAAACCCAATTAAGGAAACCCAAAAAAACCCCCTATTTTTATTCCTGCAAGCTCTGGTAAATTTTATTTTTGTGTCTTGAGGTGATTATTTTTCCCTTTTGATACCATTTTCAGTGCATGCCCTTCATCTCCCCTGTGGAGCCATCCCAAATGTCACTGAGACTATTAATGGTGTGTACTTAACACACATACTCACAGTATGTTCATTCTCTGGGAGACTAAACATTATTGAAAGGTTACAGCATTTATTTTGATGTGTGTCTGTTTAACCAATTCTAGCAAATGTTACACAAACACAAAAATGGGTTTTCCTTCTCTGTTACTCACAAGCCACCCTGTACCAGAGGTTTTCAAACAGAAATCCTCCCTCAAATCAATGAGGAATTAGAAAAACCCTGATGCCATGCTATGGGACATGGAGATATTCTCAATATACAGCAAAGACATATATAAAGGAGAAAAGAAACATTTCATCCTTGCTCCCTGGAGCCCTACTAAAGTCCTTTTCCAGCTTCAAGTCCACCAATTTCTATCAACCTGTGGCTTATTTCAGGGCTGATTTTCCAGCAGCTATGTGATATTAGGAAGAATCACTAGGTTTGTTCACCACTATCTTGATTCTCATTTAATGGAGATTTGGATGGATTTCTTTCGATTCCTCAATATTTTCTGTTTCCATTGGGACTGGACACAACAGTTGGCAAGTACAGCCCTTTGTGTGGCCAAGTCCTAGCAAGGAACAAAACCATGGAGAAAACACCAAAAACACCCAAACCGCTGGTTAGAATTTAAGTTTTTGATTATCTCAGCTGCAGTTTAGAGAGGATCCAGCCATGCACCCATCCTTAAGTTGCCATTGCTCTGCAAAATTGTGATTAATAATCCCCACTGCAGCTACTAACAGCTCTATTGACTCTTACGTGTTATTTCGAGAGAGACCTTTAGAAAGAAAAACCAAAAAACCACAAACAAACCCAACCAAGCTGTTTCCCCCTTCTTACCTCAAACTCTGCATAAAGACACAAAGATTTAGTGCAAGGGAAACCCCACCTCACACCTCATCTGACTGCAAAGAGGCGAGGGCATGTGAGGCCAGAGCAGAGTCAGGTGGCTGTGTTTAGCATGTGCTTGTTCCACCTTGTTTCACTGCACCTCGGGGGCTGCTCCTGGGGAATACATCCAATGCCATCAAAGCAGAGAGCTCACATAAACACTGCTCACACGAAACCAGAATCAGAGAGCAGCAGCAGCAGCAGCAGCTAATGGGCAGAATATTAGCAGAGGTAATGAATAGGTTCCCTCAGTGTACAACCCCAGCCCAAAAATGCGACTTTCCACTGCCAGTCATCAATTAAATTCAACATCTTTTCTTTATGCTGGAACGAATTGGACTGACTGAATTCCTTAACCAAAAGGTCAAATGTGAAAATAAACTAAGGAAAACCAGGCTGTCCTTTCCTCAAGCATCCCAGTCCTCTGACACCTTCTTCTTGGACTCTAAACTGCTCTTCTCTCAGCAACTCTTCTCCCAGCAACCCTCTGCTCACTCCCTGGTTCTTACCTTCCTTCCAGCTGCCAGCCAGCACAGAAAGCTGCCCAGGCACTCTTGGACCTGGAGAAGCTGGAGCAACAGTGAGATTTGCTGCTGCAGGCAACTGGGAAGGGTGTCAGAGACCTCAGGGCTGCCTCTTATTGCTCCCAGAGAGCTCTGTAATCCTTCCTGTGCCTTCTCCAAGGGGATCACAGCTGTGTCCTGGGTGATGATATGGGGTAAAGAAGGAGCTTGGAGTAGAAGTAGTAGGAAAGAGCAGCTGCTCCTCCATCTCAGCCACTCTTCAGCTCCTCCAAGTGTCCTTGAGTTCACATCCATCATGTCCCAGCCCTATCAGTAAGCCATACTGGGAAGCTCTCAGTGCACTGCCCCCAGCCAAGCAGCCTTGGAGGAGGAAAGAGAAGAGGCTGTCCTCATCTGAACACTGCAATCCTTGGTCCTCAGGAGATGGCCTTGAAAGAAATGCTCTTCCAAGGGCAGACAGCCTAGAGATGCTCTGGAAGGGAGCTCAGCAGTTCCTGCACAAACAGCCACTGGCATTTTCCTTTCGCCGGGGCTGCAGCCTGACAAATAAGTAAATAAAATAGAAACCTGAGACTGGCCATATCTCCATTCCTTGGCCAGTCCTCAGAGTAACACAGAAGGTTCCACACTGTAGAAGAGGGTCGCTGGTGCAGCAGTTTCCAGATGTTTTGGCATTCGCTTCACTTCTGCCTGGAAGCATCATTTCATGTGAACTTGTCCCAGATTTATGAGCACCCATTGTGCCATATCTGCTGAGAACACACCAGCCTCCCCTGGAACCAGTGCACAGGTAGTTCACAGTGACAGTTTCTTATCATGGCATGTCGTTCCCTGTTCACAAATGACATAGGGGGCTGGACTTCTGGGGGCACCCCAAGCTTAAAGAAATGCCCTTCTCTCACCTGGAAGAGGAATGACCCAGAAAAGCAGAAAAACTTCAGCCCAGCTGGGATAAACCAGGAACTATTCCCAGACATGACACCAAAGCTCCCACTGAAAGTTTAAAAGCAAATATTTTCAGAATTCATTTTTCAATTTCATGCCACCTCTCTACTGATTACTTGTGGCCAGGATCCTGCCTGCCAAGATGTTACAAAACGCTGCCAACCGGTGCTAGGAGAGAAATCTTCGGGAGGAATTCTCCCACAACAGCCCCACAGCCACAAGGAGCAATGGACACAGACGCACTTTGAAGGAGCCACCCACTTCTTGGACACCTCTCCAGAGCAGGTCCCCAGCCCGTGGGGTGCCCTCCCTCTCCTTCGCCCCGTTTGCAGCAGGATGGGCCCTGGCAGAGGATGCATTGCATGGTCCGTAGGGCCCTTGGGGGTGTCAGAGCTGCTCAGGCAGAGGAATCAAACAGCTGCAGAGTTTCTGAGCATCTCAGCATAACAACCCCAAGTCAATGCGCGGGGAGGAATGCGGAGACCTCGACGGTGCCTCTCGACACCCATCTGTTTTTTAGAGTCAACTGGCCTGAACTCCTCTGCAAGCTATTAGCTCTGAATGTCCAGTCGAGGGCTGTGTTCTCTGGGTGTGCTTTAATTCCAAAGTAAACTCTTTTGCCTCGAGAAACTTGCAACACAATAAACTAATTTGAGTTGAGCTTAGTGTAATCTTTCTGGGCTTTTTGTTGTTTTGATCTGATCCCAGAAGTGGAAGTCTGGTTTAGGTATTGTGTTTTTGTTTTGTTTTGGGGTTGAGGGGTTTGGGTTTTTTTTTTTAGTCTTTCTGGGATCTGCTCTCCACAAGCCAGATTCCTGGATTTGACAAGTTCTGTTTTATTCTACTTACACTGCCACCTGCACAGCAGAGAGATTTAAAAGGCTGACTTCTCTGTTGGTAAAAGAAACAACAAGCAAACACAGAGCCGTGTTCAGAAGAGGCTGAAAGGAATTCCAGCTTCCTTTCTTCATATTAATTTACAGTGTGTCCTTCCTCATTTTCATGCCCTATTCTTGTACCAGTCCAATGCCTTTCCTCCATACAGTGCATTTAAGTTGTTCTCCTGACACATGAGATTTGTATAGTAATATTTTTTTCTGCACTTTGTTATTTTGCCCCTGCCTGCAGATGACACGACAAGGAGCACACAGGTACACAGGCTGCCTCAGGGCTACTGCTGTGCTGAGCAGTGTCACCTCCGTGTCCTCTCACCAGGCCAGGAAGACCCAGAGACCACAGCAATCCCATCAAGAGCCCGGTGATGTCATCTGATGTAATTTGCACAACATTCAGACAAAATGAAGCCAAACTTTGCTGATGGTGAAGTGACTCATGTTGTACAGAAAGTCCTGCACTGGGTCAAAGGGAGGTTCAGGAGCCCTGATTCAAGATCTCTTGTGTGGCTGACCAGACCACAGCTCAAACAGGAAGGGTGGGGAGCAGAAAAGAAGGAGTTTCACTGCAGCCCAGACCCAGCAGCACCAGCCTGGGTTTTTAGGTGATAAGCCCAAGGTACACACTCCTGCTGCACATTTTAATTTTGGAAACCCAAAGGTCAAAGGATTGGAAGTTTTGCTCAGCTCCTGCTGAGGTCTGCCAAGCACTGCTGTAACAAAGCTGCTTTCTGAGGATGTTGCAGGCACGGTAACGCAAAAGGGAAACCAATATTAATAAAACAGAAACAAGGAATCCCTTCATATAAAAATAAGAGCAAATAATGCACTGTAGAAGTTATTTGGTGAGGTGAGATCTGGTGTTATAACTCAGCAGGATCCTCTGGCCCAGTGTAGAGCTCACAAAACTTCTAAGGAAAAACAGGGTTTTTCTGGAGTTTTCATCAATTCACAATTGTATCACTATTATAAGTCCATGAAGTAAGAATCTAAAAAAGTAAAGTCCAACAGTTTCTAAACATAAGCAGGTCCTTCCCTTCAATCTGTGTACCCTTCCCACTCCCTCCAGGTTCCCTCCCTCTCTATTCAGATAACCCAAAGTGAATAAGCACACCAGGATGCAAGAGCAGAACAAAATGACTAAGACTCTGATGTGTAATAATATGTCTGTACTGTAACTAGACATAAACCTTTTAAAAATTCAAAATAGGTGACTCAAAGCTATGGAGAATTTTCCAAACACCAGATGGAACAAAGAACCCCACATTAAGATATTTTCAGTTAAGGCAATTACACTTAAATAAAGCTGCTTATTATTGTAATTGCAGAAAAGCTCTACAATGCAGCTTGGCTTTGATGAAGAGGCTCTGCCTGAGAAGCATCTAGGGCACACTGCCATGATTTGACATCTGTCTTGCTCCCAGCCACTCATCTTCACTCACTGGAGAACAGAATCATAAAATGCTTTGGGTTGGAAGGGATTTTAAGGACCATCCAGTGCCACCCCTGCCATGGCAGGGACACCTCCCACTGTCCCAGCTGCTCCCAGCCCTGTCCAGCCTGGCCCTGGGCACTGCCAGGGATCCAGGGGCAGCCACAGCTGCTCTGGGCACCTGTGCCAGGGCCTGCCCACCCTCCCAGGGGAGAATTCCTTCCTAATATCTAACATCAATTTCCCCTCTCCAGTCTGAGCCCATTACTCCTTGTCCTGTCACTGCAATTCCTGATGCAGAATTCCTCTCCAGCTTCGTTGTAGCCCCCTCACAATAAGAACAAAACTGCTATTTCAAGCAACTGCAAATTAGATGATGCTGCAAGAGAGCTTTGATTTTGGACAAAAATCACATCTCCTTGTGAATATTTTAGTGCCCTTTGGTCTGCAGAGAGGGAGTCAGTGCCAACAGGTAAGGAGGGGACAAGGACACTGTTGTGCTGCAGATACTGGGTAAACCAGGGACTAAAAGCTTGACTTGTTAGTCTGAGCTCAGTGCAGGACTGAGACTCAGAACTTAAGTGCCAGACATGAGCAGAATGCTGCACAGCTTGTACTATATAAACACCAAATCCCTCAGTCCCTTAGCAAGGCAGCTTCACAAACCAAATTCTTCTACAATTATCAACTTTCATCTAGAGAACTCATAGGATGACCCAAATCCACAAGATGCAGAGCAGAGAACAACTATCAGTATCAGTTGATCAGATAGGCCCTAAAATACCTTTTAAAAAAGGAGTAGTATAAATGGATATTCAATCTACAGTTAACAAAAGATAACTCCACATCAAGGTACTTCTGGAACGCAAGAATGCCAAATATTCTGCTCCAGGCCTAATCCTGATTAGGTGCCTTGGGCTAAAAGGAAATACTTTTTTATTTCTGTTACAAAACATGTATAAACAGAAGGCCTGGGTAATGCAATGTGAAAACCCCTGAGCAGAGATTCCAAGATTTACCCCATTAATCATAAATTACTAAGAAAAAAAAAAATATAGAATAGCTCGCTTTGTTTCCTTTGGTTCCTGAAAGAAGCAGCAGCCACAAACACGTAGGTAGGGATGATAATGGTGTAGAAATCACACACAGTGTGTGCAGGGCTGATTGTTCATGAGGGTGGCTCACTTCCGAAGGGGAGGGCTGGGTTGTGCAACGATCCCGTACCCAGGGCAGGGTTCCCAGCACAGCCGTGTCCCCTCGGCAGGGCTGGGGACGCCCGCCAGGAGCGTGGGGAGCTCTGGGTCTGCCCCAGCTCCGGCAGTGAGCGGGGCCTCAGCTCCCCTCCTGGAGCTGGAGAAGAATCCAGCTCGCTTCCCGGCCAGCGCAGGTTTTTCTTTAAGGACGTTTTCTAGGATTTTGTCCAGCTGCTCTAAAGAAGTCCTAAACAATGGGATTCCACCAGCCCGCTGCAGTGAGGGCTTCATAGCCCAGCATCCTTGTCTTGTAAACATTTCCCAATAACCAAAATTGTGTTCCTCCCCTACTTTGCTCCGTTCTTGGCTTCCCTTTCTGGCAAGGGCATGGCACAGAATGAAAATCCTTCAGGAGTCACCTGGTCGGGTTGGCAGTGTTTTATCCTGTGGCAAGACAAAGTTTCTCTTCTGTATACAGGATTTTGCTCCAGGAAAGCAGATGTCCCCTGAACCTTTATGATCTTAGGAGAGCTTGGTCATTGGCTCAACAAGTCTGGAAAAGTTTGCTGCAATTGTTTTTTTCAGTCCAACTCAACACCTTGCCCCCTTGATCTTAAGAATGGTCAAGAGCTTTTCCTGCTCTTCCCTATATATCCATATCCCACAGAGACATTGCACTTTCACCTTGGATTTCTTGCTGTCTTTACTTTACAAAGAATCCTTTGGCCGTGTCATTCCCAAACTATTCTTTATTATTATTATTTTGCTCTGGATTTTGAGTTCACACCCAAAAGGCCAGCGCACACAGTGCAGCGTCCTCAGGCACTTTATCAAGCAGTTCTCACCACAAGGCTTTATGAATCCTCAAAGTCTGACTGATAAATAATGCATTCCAGCAAAATATAAATCCATTTCCTCCTATTAGCTACAGTTACAGCCTAAAATAGTAATGGAGGGATCAGGTTACTAAAGCAGCCACGCTTTCATTAAGAGCATTCACCATTCATGTGGCACTTGGAGCCCAAATAGGATAATTTCACGTTCACCTTTCCTTTGGTCATTGTCTCCCTCAACTTATTGGCACTGAGAGGTTTTACCCGGTTTTCTCCTGCACCACTTCCAGGTCCTTGTGGGGACTAATGACTGAATCAAGCCTTCCTTTGCCTGGGTTATTTAATCCCACCTGGGCATAATAAATGGGAACTCCCCAGTTCTCTTTACAATATTTGTAGCACTGGGACGCTTTTACGACATTATTACAACTGGAGCATTGTTGTACCTTGAGATTTTTTTAGAGAGGTCTTACTACAAGGAATTTTCTCTTGATATTTGGCCTGAGTTTCACTTATTTTCCTTCCGCTGCCTACAGAGTTGCTTCTGTTGGCTCAAATGAGACATTTCTGTTTCTCTCTAGTATTTATGTGTTTGAAGATAGTTATCATATACCTACTTAGTAATTTTAAACCAAATTTAACAATATTTAACTCTTTTTAATCTCCCACTCATAAATCATCCCTCCCTGGTCTCCTTTGCCACTGTCAGGAATGTTTTCCTACAGTTCCAGGAGAGAAATATGTCCCTGTTACAAAACAGTTTATATCTGATTGCAGCAAGAAGAAAAAATCAATTCAGAAATTACAAGAAAAGGAAAGCCGAATATCCTCTGGCAGGTAAAATTCCCAGGAGTCCAGAGCCTCATGCCTTATGTTCCCTGCTTCAAAATCCTTAAAGAACCTCAGAACTAAGCACCGGCATCTCAAAATACCCAATAAGGCACCTAATCATTCATGTCACTTCTGACCCTTGCCACTTGAGATCAGGGCACTTCCTTCCTTGCACTTTGTTAAATGTGTTTTTAATCTGCTTAAATTGCATGAAAACATAGCACAGTGTGAATGGGCGCCCAGCACAGGAGATTTTTTAAAGGCCTTGTTACAAAGGTGGCTCTTTCCCTCTGGGTCAGTGAGATGGATTGGGGCACATCTTGCCTCGACCTTGTTTAGGGTCTGAGTGAGGGAAGGAAAGTAAAGTCCCCAAATCCTTTGTTCATGTCGCTGACCGTGCGCTGCCTCCACCTACCCTGGGTTTGCTGTAGGACCTGGCTCTGTCCTGCCCCTGGAGCACGGCCAGTGCTGCCCCAGAATTCTGTCCCCTCCTCCAGTGTCCACAACTTGTCTGGGAGACAGAAATGCTTCTGTATCATTCTGCCCGACCCCAGCTCCGGGGATCCACACACAGCCACACCACACACTGGTCCCACTGCTGCTCGGGTCCCTTCCCAACCTTTCATCCTCACTTCTCTCCTGGGATGGCAGGTAGGGAACTGAGTTCCCAAGGTAATTTATTCAGTAAAACAAACCACTCTATCCTTCCTTTTCCCCCCACCTCCTCCCTTTTTAAAGAGTTAATTCACTGGATTTCCGTCTGCTGTCAGCCAAACATCGCAGTCCAACTCTAAAGACAAAACAAGGGTTTTTTTTTTTCTTTAATACATTTCTCCCACTGTTCACTTGTTTATAGGATTCAGTCATTCTCATTGAGCCAAACCTGGCACGACTAACTCTGATCCCACGTTCAACAAAATCTCTGCTGTGTTTATATATCCAGGGGGACTTTTCAGAGGGGGAGAAAAGCACCTTTAGTATGTTAATTCCCAAGGACTCAACGATTAATGAACTAATCTTATTACACGTGCCGGGGGCAGAATCCTGGTAGATGAAACCTGAGCTAATGAATTAAAGCCCAAAAACTCCTTTGGCTGCATAAACGTGCTTTTAATTTCAGCTAACCTTTCAATAATAATCCTTCAGGATTTTTTTTTCCATGATGCTTATACTTTCTGAAGATATGTGACTCCTCTTGGATACAAGCTCCTTTGTTATTTTATTTCTTGGAAATATTTAGCAACGTCCCAATAACTTTCTTGTTAAAAGTGTATTTGCCTTTCCTGTCCTGAAGGTTGTAGCTGAGTTTTCCTCTCTCTATGGAAGGCCCTTGGCTTTTTACTGAATTTTTACTGCTGGGAGTAAACACAGAATAGGAGAAATGTTTGCCATATGTTGATATAATGGTCACATTGTGGGAGGGGAGCAGAGAGGAAGGCTGGGCCCCTGACATCATGGTAGAAGTGCCCTTTTTTCACCGTTAAAAGTAGGTAAATAAATTATGGTAAATAAAAACCAACCTGAACTTTCACTGAGGACTTCAAAGGAAACCTAAATACCGTGTGATTACAGAGGTTGAAAAAAGCTCAGTTAACATTCCACAAGTTTAGAGACCTTGGTCAGAAAGACATTCACATTTGGAGCAACTTATGTTCACACAAGGACACCTAAAAAAAAGTCACTTTTTCTTGTGAATACCTTAGATGCCATATTGGACAGCAGCAGAGGAAACACAGAGAGAAAGATCTTCAAATACCATTCCCATCTCTCTATTTCTGCTACGTTTAGATCCTTAGCAATCTCCTTTGATTCACTGCCTGGTTGATGTCCCTCAGAAAGCACAAAATATTTTCTTAATCCTTCTTTATATTCCCATCATAAATCATGATTGATCTAAGAATCTGTACCAGAACATATTGATTAACGTACTGCCTTGGTCTCTATTTGAAACCGTTTGAAAGTTTGCTTTGGAAACATTGAAGAAATTTTATTTTCTTACTATACAAGAGGTCAGTGAATAATAAACATGAATAACCCTCTTCCTCAACTTCCTCCATCAAACAGACTGCCAAAGGATTGGTAATTTTACCTTGATTTTACCTTCCCTTGCTATTTTACACCAAGGCATCAGTTCCCATTGATGTGCCAGAAGCCAAAGCTCTGCTGCCTGTCTCGGGTAGGGCAGTGGTGGGAAGGTTCTGCATCCCTGGACACAGCAAAGCCCACACAGAGCAGCACAGCCACCCCACGCCCAGCAGCTCCAGCAGCGCTGAGGAAACTCCCTCACTCGACATTCTCTGCCCTGCCACACACACATTTCTTTTTCCAGTCACACCACTACAAAACATCACTTCAAATGATATTCCTCTGCTACAGAAGGTTACAAATCATTCTTTCAGGTGGGACAGTGGCCACCCCAAGCTCTTCTCATAGGCACTGCATGGGCAGTCAGTGTTTTTTGTTGGCAGCCTCAAGGTCTGAGCCCCTTGTGCTGGGAGGAGGATGGAAGGAGAAGTCAAAAGCCAGTGTAGGCTTTGGCAGGCTCATGGCAGCTGACCTTCCTTGCGAGACCTACACACATATGGGTTTATTCCACATGCTGCCATTGACTATTTTGGCTATTTTTTCCTCTTAGACTCCCCCTCTGTCACCTCCATGAAGTTAACACATGAGTATGCAATACCCCAGAATTCAGATGGGGAGATTGCAAGGCAGAAAAAAACCGCTATTTTAAATTCTGTGGAAAAACAGGTTAGAGATTCTATGTTTAAATAAAGGTTAGAACAATAAAACGGCCGGGTTTTTCCACAGTAACTCTCACCTCAGACAGCAAATGCTGAGTAACCGCTCAGCCCTCCTCGCCTGCTCCCTCCCGCGCCCCGGCCGTGGGGCTCTGACTTCCCTCGTGTTTACTGAATGTCTGCAGCGATGGCGGGGCAAAGCCACAAGGCCGTTCTCTCTTGGAGCCCGTTCCACTTTGTCACCACCTTAGAGAAAACACAAAAAGGGGGAGGAGAGGCAGGAGCAGCCAGCCAGAGCCCAGCGCTTCCACACGCCTCCAGCCGCGATGGGGCACGGCGGCACTGCCAGCCAGGAACGCGGCAAAGGATCCCTGTGGACACAAGAGGGGCACTGCCTATTTTTAGGCAGCTGGAGTTTCCACGAGGATTCCTAAATCTCTAGTTTCATTAGGCTGTGTGGGGCTTTTTTAAGAACAGGTCGTTTAAAGTTGTGGTTGCGCCGTTCTACTTCTTTCCCTTCCACAGCACAAGGCTCGGAATAGAAATAACAAACTGATGGAATCAATGTGTGAGCCCAGCATAGAGCAGGGATAAGGCCCGGCCTAAAGGTTAAAACCAGAGAGAAGAACAAGGGTGACAGTGGGGTATGGCCTGGCACAGGGACAGGGTGGCAGTGGCTGATGATGAGTGATATGTGCAGTCCCTGGCCATGGCCAGTTGGTTCAGTGATGGACCTTTCCCTGCTCTGGCCTGATTTTTCCAGGCCACAACAAAGTCAGATTTACCCACTCAAGCCACTCATGATGCAAACCTGACGGTTTCCCATATGCACATGATTTCTGTACACTTTGAAATAAACAATGTACATTAGGCCCAAGCTCTCACGCCAAGAACTGCAACATTCTCACTGGGATCTCCCAGTTTTAAGGCTCACACAGCACTTAAAACTGTGCAGTGATTTGGCTTGTCAGCTCACTGGCATAGCCACTTTTGCACATTACCCTCCCGACCCCAAAATAACAATTCCCCCCCTTTTCTTTTTCATTCCCCCCTTCCTTGATGAGGCTAAACTGTCTACTTACCGTTCCCCACACAACAGCAGCAGCTGGGAGCATCTGGCATGGGACATATGGAATTTAATTTCCCGATATTTACATAGATTGAAGCAATTCCGACTCCAGACTTCAGAAGGCCCATTGCAGCAGACCTCAAGGCAAAAGCTTTCAGTTCATTTCATTTTCCTCTTCTTCTTTTGGCAAATGAGCTGGGAATACCAGTTTAAAGTCTGCACGGGCCTTAGGATGTTGAAAGATACTCAAGTCCTTGATCTATAAGGCTTACAGGGTAAATGCTGCTTTTTTGCTTCTGGGGAATCCAAAAGGACTTTTAAGAGCCCTAGCCACTTTAAAAATATCTTTTTTCAGTGACCTTGAGTATATTTGAAACAGTCCATTTCAGAGTTTTGCACATGTGGCTACAGATAAAAGTTTCTTTGGGAAAAATAAAATAACTGAAGGCAAGTATTCGCTCATACAAAGGAGAATGAAAAGGGACACGTCTAGTGCTGAGTGCAGGGCCAGCATTGCTGCTATGCTGCTGTTGAGCAGAGAGTTAAACGAGGACTTGCTCCTGAGCAAGACAGATGCTGTATGAAAATGGCAAAATGTGGCTGAAGCACCACACTCCTCCAAAACAGTTGGTTGTCTTTACTTTGTCTGTCAGTTGCCATCCATGACATTTCCAATAATTGCAGAAACAGAGACTTTAGAGGTGGTGGAGTCCATTATCAACAAAGAATTGCCAGGGATGGCAGCACACCAGTCCAGCTTTGCAAAATCCTTCTAAAATCCCTCTTGCAACAACATTTGAAGAGAATGATTTAAAACTCCCACCTTATTTTAAGGACGTCCACAACAGATTCAACAGCTAGAAAAGCTGAGAAGACAGCTCGTCTTCTTTATGGCTATAAGAGACCAAATTCTTCAGATGGCAGTGCAAATACAAATAGCAGCAGTATCAGTCATGGAGCTCCTCCAATGTGCAGCATCTGAGGACCTCACACATTGAGTCACAATTTGCCAGTAAAATCCCAGTGGCTGAGCTAGGAAGACACTATCATTTCCTAGGAGAATTCATCCAACAGAAAATATGTCTTGCTGCATATGCATTTTTTAAGACCATGGAAATTTTTTTGAGTGCATCAGGATGAGGCCAAAATAAGGCTTAGATCTTCAGACTTAGATTCTGAATTTGGTTCCCTATGCACAAAACATTTCTGCCAACCCTAAGGGCACCTTACTCGGTTCCTTTGAACTCCCCAAGTTCCTCTTGGTTTTGCTGCTTTACTTGCTCAGCTGTGCCATGGGAAATGCTTTAACAACCTTGGAGTTATGGCTGCAACTCAGGTCTCCTGTCATTGGCAAAAACACTTTTACAAGGCGCCAGTTTTGCTCTTTTCCCCTCCTCCTTATCCAGTGACTCCTGCATTCTGATTCTGAGACCAGTAAAACCCACTGCCATACTGGAAAACTCACCCAGTGCAGAGGAACCAGCTCTCTGGTCAAAGATCTTCCTAGAAAGGAGATTTAGGGCTGAATTCTCCCAGGAAGAAGAGAAAGCTGAATGGGGGTGTCCAACATCCTGGGTAAGCACTCAGACACAAGGGTGGTATGGAAGGAAGGGTCACTTTGGGGAACCTGACCCACTATGAGAATCAGGCCTTCTCTTTTTTTGTAAGAATACCAGTCTCTGGTAACTGTTCAGGTACAGCCATCACCAGTGAGAGTTTGCAAAACACAAGGCAGATTTCCACTTGCACTGAATTAGAGCAACTGAGACTAGCAAGGAGTTTAAAATCCCCACTCCTAATTGCTTATTTAACTTGCTTGTTAAATTTGATTTTGTACTTGTGTGCCAAAGGATCTCCTTGTTATGGACTTCTAAAAAAAAATCTAATAATATATAGGGTTTTAATACTGTGTTTGTTCAACTTTTGTTGCTCTATTTAGAAGACCTTATTATACTTTTATTGCCATTAAAGAACTGTATACTCCTTATGATTATTTTACAGGGCTCAAGACAGTTGATCTGGATGCTGTCTTATTAACTGTACCAGGTGGTAGAAATACCACTTAATCCTCTTTAATATCAGTAATTCAGACTACATGGCAAGACTGACCTCAGCATCTCTTATACCCCTGGAGGAACTACATTATATCACTGCATAAGGGGTCAGAGATGAGAGTGCTTTTGGCAAGGGACTTTCACTTTGTAGATGAAACATCCTGATTAAAAATGATGCTTCCTGCGTAACACTGCTGTTCTCAGCTCACAGTTTCCAAACCCACAAAAGCTGCTTTCTAAAGATGGGTAAAACGATCCCTCTATGGTTTATGTAATATATTTGCTGTGTAGTTTTAGGGTTTTCAGGATGAAAGTTACTGGAGTACAGTCAGCCTTTTTGGACAGGTAGTTTAGCACCCACAAGTAGTTGGCACTGAGGAATAAAAAGCTGGAGATACCCATGGCTGCTCTAAAGTGGATGCATGGGATTTACACTCTCTGTTAGCTTAGTTCCCAAGCACCATTTGTAACATTAATGCATTTGCCCTCACAAATCCATTGGAGGCAAGAATTTTAGAAGGCAAACAAATATCCCAAGAAGTCAGAACAAACCAACTGAGAAGTGACTGAGAAATGCCCACATGCCTTCGCTCCCCCCACCTGATTTGAGAGATACATCAAAGAGCAGAGGTGGGACTCAAAAACACGTCCTTTCAGAGCTTCTTACTTTTAGGATTCGAAAGCTGCATCTCTTCCTTTTGACCCTTAGACATCCCTTGAGCAGCCTGAAACTCCCAGCCAAAGATCCTGAAAGCAGAGCAGGGAAGGAAGTGCCCGTCTCCCATATCAGAGGCCCCTCACCACTTCCTCCCACAGCATCCTGTGGGATGCCACACCAGCCCTGCCACTCGCCCTTGATGGCGTCACACCGGTGGAAACCCCACAACATGGGCAGGCAGAACCAGCCCCGAGGTATCCCCAAACATTCCTGTTTGTCCAAGAACAAGAAATTTGAGGCCAGTTTTCTGCGAGCCTTGAGCCCCAGAGTAGACGTGAAATGTAGACTCTATTTTCACAAGTGTTCAGCACGCAATCTGTGGAGCTCTTCTGAAAATCTGGACCTTATTTAGACGAGTAAATGAGAGCCAAGCTCTTTTTAAAAAAGAGGGTTTAATAGAAATGTCTGCCGCCTCCTATTCTTAGGCCCCTAAGTAAGTGGTGCTGGCTGTGGTGGGAGCTGCTGGTGCATGACTGGTGACTGGCTTTGTCATCCCAGGAGTTCTCCTGGGTTGCTAAAACGTTCATGGAAAAAAAAAAAAACAACAAAAATGTGCATGGACGGAGCAGACAGGGGGAAAAAAAAATCAGCTTCACGCTACAGCAAATGCTCAGTGAAAATGTTTGCACAGGTCTAATGAGAACTGGTTAAAAGTCAAACCCAAGTACTGCTCTCCTGGCAGCTGAACACGGATTACAAAATCCCATTGCCTCAGTTCACTTCAGAATTGTCTCAGCTACTCATTCCTGCATCAGTGGGAAATTTGGAAGTGACTTTGGATTTGCAGTTTCCTTTTGATAAATGTATTAAAAATACCAATATAACAGCTTTTTATATCATAATAAAAATACATGGAGTATTAAATCCTGCCTAACTCTTGCTGACTTGGAAGAGAGTTTGCATGCTTTCCTCACATCCAGATTTGATTACACTAACTCTTAATGCACAACTTTGCCAGAAATGTTTTTATTAGAAGAAATTGCACTTGGTCCAGAATGTGGCAGCAGGAATGATCTCTGGCATGCATGGTAAGAGGCTTTTTTCACCAATCTGAGATCTCTACATGGGTTTCTAATTTCACTCAGAATTGAGTTGAAAAATTGACTTTTGGATCAGCAAGAGATTGGACATGATTATAGGTAATGCTGGACTTTGGAAGTCTTGGACAACAAACTTTTGGCCAATAGACTTTTTGCATTATATTCCTCAGCTCTCTGCCAGAGTGTACTCACATTCACTCTGGACTTGCCTCCTCTAGTTACTAGTGTGTATTTTATTCCTTAAAACATCCTTTTAAACCCTTTCTTTCCCAAAATAATTTAGTTGCATCTGGAATTGTGCTATCTATCCCTAACAGCCCTTAGAAGTATTGATAACTTGGTGAAGGGCTTTGAAGTAGCA
This sequence comes from Lonchura striata, assembly GCF_050655825.1. NCBI lineage: Eukaryota > Metazoa > Chordata > Aves > Passeriformes > Estrildidae > Lonchura > Lonchura striata. The sequence continues at coordinate 4,099,593 of NC_140719.1, read as the reverse complement.
GCTGTGAAAGATATTGCAGAGATGAAAAGAGATTGTATGATTGACTGTCTTGCCTTTTTTTTTTTTTTATTGGCCTACTTTGTACTTAATTTAGTCAATCAACCAGACATCTTTCCATAGGGCTTTTTGTCCAAACACCTTTGGCACCATCCACACACCATATAAAGTGACCCAATGATGGGTTTGAACAGTGAATGACGATTATTGCAATCATCTTTCCATCAGATGTATAATTTTAAATAAAAAGTACTAGAATCATTCCCTTTGCATTGCTGGAAGTGAGTGAAACCCAAGGGAATGTGTCTGCATGCATTCCTCAAATCTGCCTTGGACAGCAGTCTACTACCACTAAAATGAGGCAGTTGCAATGCAAGACTGGAATTAGCACAGAGCAGACTGAGCTCCATCTAAATCTGACTAAATCCTGCATGGTTGTAGATTGTGAGGAGGCTGCAGGACCTGCAAGTAACTGCAAAATCGCATTGGGAGTTAAGATTAAAATGAAGGACAGATTGAGGTTTCTGAAACCAGACAAGGAAGCCTAGGTCTCAATCTTGCTGGATTCCTGAGGTGGGCAGAAGACACTTTAATTACATGATCAATACAGTTTCAAAGTAAGCACAGAAGCCACAATGACTCTGAGGGCACAAACATTATTTGAAGGGTAAAGCGAAATCCCGTTGAAGGAAAATGAGAGATCTCTGCCTCACAGAAACCAATCAATGCCTTCTCAGTCTCCTATTAAACTGTTAAGTTTAGAAACATTTGAAGACATCTGAAATGGAAGTGCAAAGACAATTCTGCCAAAGCTCAGCAATTTCCCAGATCCCTGAGAGACTGTGCAGTGGAACAGTCGATCAACAGCAATGAATTAATCTTCCTGAGGAAAAGCAGGTGCCTGAAACATGGCTTTGCTTGTTGAAAAATCATGGTACTCCTCTCATGCAGAACAAGGCTTGAGAATGGCTTGTCCCCTTCCATGCAGCCTGTTTCTTCCTTGGATAAATTAATGAAGATTTCCTTTTTTACTGAGAAAACTCTGGAGCCAATATCCCAAGAGAGAAATTAGACTGAGATGTTGCAGCAGTGAATTCATAACCTATCCTGTCTCTACCAATTAAGCTGATATTCCATAATTACAACATCTACAGCAGAGAAGATAAAGGAAGAATATCAATGATTCCTATTGATATTTGTTTGTTTTTTAGAGAAAACCTCGATTTCTTTAAACAAACACTGTAGTGATACGTTTCAGCTACACTATTGTTTTAAAAGAAGATCAAGATGGAATTCATAAATCTATTCCAGAATGCCCTTTAACATGATTAAGGTACCCACCTAGATTTGACTCAAGGCCCAGATAAAGAAAAGGAAGACTCTGAATTTGAGTCATCTCAATCCAAGCCACTGGACAGTGATGGTTTTGGATGGATGTAATTGGATCCTTCCATATCCCCCAACCTGAAAAATGTTGAAAGATTTAAATCTGAGAAAAAATGAAAACAAACATTAGAAAGTCAAAAAATGTTTTCTGTTGAACTGAGTTCTCGCTTTCGGGCCAACTCTAACAAAAACATTGTAGAAGTACACGAGCAAAGCCCAGACTTTGCAAGCTGGAACACAGCACTGGTCCATCAAATCCAGGCCATCAGAGTCCAGGCTGTCCTGCAACACCTGCATCGTTTACTCACCTGCAGAAATCTATCCCTCTCCAAACAACAGCCCCCGTGATTTTCAGCAGCAAAGTGATGCCATCACAGTGAAATGCAGAGCAGAGGTGTCAGAAGGAATGACTGCAAAGCTCAAGAATTAGAGAAACTTAGTTGATAAGGTTAAAAGAAAAGGCAAGCTGGTAAAAGAAGAGCTTTTTCCAATATGCAAAACCTCTGACTTTGCATTCCCTCTTCCAGTCTCTTTTGAGTTCTGCCTACATGACAAATAAAGTCTTTGTGGCAGGAGCAGTATCAGATCATCTGGAGCAAACAGCTCCATCCAACTCAACACTCCAAGCCTGTCTCAAAAAGTCTTTATGCCCAAACAAATACACACACATCCTTGGTCGTGCCCAGTGTTTTGCTGAGGCTTTGAACAGAGACAGTGGAACTTCCTCTAAAATCCAATTGGATCCAGGTCCCAACTTCTTTAGGTTCCTCAAAATACCTCCTCTATATATAAAGAAGTCAATATACTTTTTCCTTCACAGTTAATTTATTTTACCCAAAACAAGTCTAGAGTTAAATTTTATGGACTACAGGTTTAAGGGCAAACACATCAACAGAATGATAAAACATGTCCCTCCCAAGGTGTCCCTAATTCCCTGTGATTACAGAATGAGGACACTGCAGGTTTTTATTGCTGATGCACTCCAAGAGCAAGAAATTTTCTCTGTACTTATTGAGAATGATAAAGATGCAGGAGTGATTATTAACGTACATCTCATGCATTTGCAATTATGCAAATACACATGCAAATGAAACACAACCTTTGGGCTCCTGTCATGTTGCCAATGCTTCCCTCTGTGGCGCAAATTTTGGATGCACTCCTTGCTTTAATATCAGGTCTTACACACAGGGCTCAGATGCCATAGCATTCTCAGCATCTTCAAGCCAGCTCTTTATGGCACGGGGCACCCTGTGACTTCATCAGGTGCTCAAGGCTCTTCATACCACCCCCAAGCCCCAAAACTTCTCTTGGGCAGGTTAGGAGGACACAGAACTCCCCACTCGCAGGGGGATCTGAGAGGCAAATCCCAGCTGTGTGAAGAGAAGCAGAGAGCAGTGGCCCAGTTTGCTGACTCTGACATCATTCAGATTAGTTAATGCTGTGGCTCCCAGTGAAGCTGGAGCGTATGCCCACCTTTCTGTTTAATTAAGGCACAAAATGTAATTGGTAATTTATTTGGGGGTTCTCCTGGGATGCTGAAGAGCAGAGCTGCTAAGCAAGCCAAGGCTTTGCAGTGCCGAGGTGAAGCTCATCGTGATGCACCTCACAGCGAGCTACCCTGCGTGTGCAGGAACAGCTGTCCTGCTTTCCCCCAGCCCAGGAACTGCTGAGGCAGGATTAACCCACGTCCTAAAGGAATAAATAAATGTGTTGGATTTATCCCTCTCCAGCCACACACACATAGGAAATCTTGATAAGTGAACATGTTGCTGTAAACTTCCTGCAAGAACTGCTGCCTCCGTATCAAAGTTACTGGACTTCCAACACCCCAGCTGTTGTTGGGACAGACCATGATCCTCTACATCCAAAAGCCAGGAGAGGCTGGAACCATGTCTCAAGAAGTTTCTCTGAGGGTGGGGAGCTGATTAAGTGACTTGGGCTGAGCCTGAAGTGGCACAAAGCCCTCTCATTCTTCAACTGAAAGCACAGGTGGACTCAACACACAAATCTCGAGCTACAGTTTATTCCAAAACTTGCACAAAGCACAAGAAAACAGAAATAAAAGGCTTCTTTTTACACCAAAGCAAGAACTCTGACTTTTAGTCACTTTTCTGGTTCAGTGATGTTACTCCTGAGCAGGGGCAGGTGGAGATTGGTCCTTTGACTCAAGGAACAGTAAAAGCAAAGTGAGGAACAAGGAGTGAGTAGGCACATGACATGCTGGGATTTTTCCCTGCAATGCAGTCAGTGCTGTACCTTCCCTGTCTTCGAGAGGTGTTGAAATCCAACCTGATTTGATTCCCTTCAAGAAGTGCTAAATAGAACTCCCAGATCACAAATGTGCACAGAGAAAAGCACTGCCTGTGAGTACTTGCAAGGTGACAACAGCTAAGGTATTCTCTGTACAAGTCTCCCACACATCCAATGCCTAAGGATCATCCCCCAGAAGGGACGTTTTCTTAAGGGACAAAGCAAATCAATAATCAAAACAGGAGTTAAACACCAAAAGGCCTAAAGAAATTAACTGAGAAAACATTTGATAGAATATTTTAAAACTTTCTTTGGTGACTCTGGGACTGCAAGAATGGGTGGAGGTGGAGAATAAGCTCTAAAAAAATCCTTTCCCAGCCCATCTGAGAGGCAGTGTCAGTGCACAAAGTTTTCTACTGTGCTCAGGACAGCAAGGGACTTCGAGTCCTAAGCCAGGGCCAGGAAGGATTGTGCAACAGTCCTCTGGACCATGCTCACTTTGTCCCTCTGATCACAGTGCTGATGGACCAGCCCCTTATTTCTCTGGGGCCAGAAATACGCTAAATGTTTCTTTTTAAAGCGACCTGGATCTGGGAAGAGCTCTGCTCTCATAATATCCCCACAATTATGCCTGGTACCTAATTCCTGCATATCTGGAAATCTTTCCTTGCTTCTTTAAGGCCTATAATGCCATTGCTTTCCCTCACAGTGCTGGGGTGACTAAGAAGGTTTCCACACTCCCCCCATCCCATCAGCTCAGGTAAAAACAGACTAATAAAATCAGTGCCAAACTGAGGAAAGTAATCCACATCCTTTTCATAACTTTCCCAACCATTCACCTTTTAGTGCTATTAACAGTGAGGGCTGTTGAACCACAGCTCCTTTCTCTCACTTTCCCCTGGGACTGCCACAGTGCTTCTTGCTCCTCCAAGAGTGTCACCACCAATGACTGCCTCATCATCTATCAGCAATGCACAAACACATGGGGGAAGGAGGGGAAAAAATGCAGAAAAATAAGCCAGGAGCCAAGAAACCCTTCTCACACAAAGACCAGACAAGCTGCTGCCAACTGCACTTAGTCAGGATGGTGTCTTCCTCAGCTATGCAAAACAGCTGAAAGGAGAACACCATGCACTGGCCAAAATTCTTCATGCAACGGGATGTCATCAGTGAGGCCAGAGACATCACAAACATGCCAGATGACACCAGAATTTGACCTCTGAAGCACTGGCAGGCACCAGTCAAGACAGTCCCTTGGATCAATGTAGTTCAATGTGTGCTGAGAAAGTTGCCATAGGTTGAAATTCAGAAGAAACTGGCTCCGTCTGCTGATATCCTTTGTTGAGTCTACACTTCACAAAATATGCAGTGGCACCATTCAAAGCATGAGCAAAATAATCCATCTTTAGTGTATGTTCAAGTAAAGGAGATGATTTTGCCCCCACAAACCCAGGTGCATCAGTGGCAACATTTGCTTAAAACTGTCAGAAATGTACTGCCTGCTATAAATCAGGGCTTGAAATTCTAGATAGAAAAATGTCCCACTCTTACACTGAGCATCTGAGAACCTCTGTCTATTAAAACTCCTGTTTTGCCTGTATCCCTTATAAATATACCAAGATCAGAAGAGAAAAAACAGGCTACAAACCAATCTTTTCAAAGCTCTTCAAGGTCCAGTTTCAAGAAGTCATTGTTTGCTTTTTCAAAAGATCTCAGAAATCTCAGGCATAATCTTTTTTGGTCCCATGCAACCAACTCCTTTAGTCAACCATTCTTCTTTTCCCAGCAAAAGGTGTAGAGTGCTGAAACCATGAAAACACACAGATGGTTTCAGAACATAGGGTTGGGAAACGCCAAACTTATTTTCTTCAAAGCAGTTGAACTTTTATAATTTTCCCTTTAAAAAAGAAGAAATAATCAGAACTTTAAACGGAAACCCCCCATCCTCCTTCCCTTTCAGAAGTGTTTGAGCCGGTCCAAATCGGCCGGCTCAGCTCCTACCACCTCCTGTTGAGACACGACCTCACGTTCATAAAGAGCCTCAAACATGCAATGCCACACGGACTTTGCTGGAAAAAAATAAAACTTCGGGAGCCAGAACAATGCCAACTTCAGCCTTGCAGCTCTTTCACGTTCACTTTCAAAAAGGAAAAGTAACAAGCCTGGGAAGCTGCATTACCGCAGGCACGGGTCCCTCAATATGCATGTGAACTCAAGTAACCTCCTATTCATCCAGGCCCTAAAATAGGAAGGCACAGTTCTGGACAAGCATATTGATCTGGATTCCTGTAACTATCCCTTTGAAACACAAATAAACTATTGTTAAAAAACCCCAACAGATCTCAGTGTGTGCTCTGGTTCCTTTGCAATGTGTACTATCTGACTACAATCCATCTTGGCAGTGGAGCAGCTACGCAGACGTTCTTCTGAGCCAGCTCTAATGTAAAGGGATGCCAAGTATGTCTTCCTTTTGTATTTACAGTAATAGTCTCAGCTTTCCCCACCGCTGGGAGTGCTGTTGGGGATCAGCTGGCAAAAGTACACTGATCTAAAAGGACCACTGTAATTCCACTTGAAGCTGAGCTGTTTTGCAGGGGTTGTCAGCAAAGACCTTCTCCCACATTAATCTACAACAAGTAAGGTCGTGGTGCTGTCACTGGCATGGAGCTGACAGCAAATCCTGTTCCTGCCTCCTCCCAAGCTGGACTATCTGTTGACAGACCCCTGGCCTCAGTCTGGCTCTCTTACACTGGTCTATATTTGGAGCGAGGCTCTCTGGCATGTCTGAACTGTGCTGTCTGCTCTGGAAATGGAAAAACAAGGGTGATCTATCACAGAAACGGGTGCTTCAGAGGGGCAGGTACACAAATTTTGGAATCAAAGAGTGCTAGAAAGCAGATGGGGTATTCTGGCCTCCAGGAACTATCAAGGAGCGGGGAGGGATGCAGGTTGTGCAGCCCATCACTGAGAAACCCACAGATAGGGCTGGTTTGTGGTAGGAAAATTCACCAAGTTTAGGGCTGCTTCACACTGCAAAGCCTCAAGCAGGCCTCCAGCTGCCCTGACAACACAGCTGGCAGGTCCCCTGCTGCTGCCAGGGACAGCAGCAGTGACACAGACAGGCCCCTGATTCATAGGAGGACTTAGAATATCTAGGAATAGGAGAAGGGTTTGCTGCTGATCACAGAATCCCAGGATGGGTCAGTCTGGAAGGGACCCTAATGGGTCACCTGGCCCAAACACCCCATGCAGGCAGGGTCATCATCCCAGAGCACAGGGCTGAGTCCAGACTGTTCTGGAATATCTCCAGTGAGGGAGACTCCACAGCCTGTCTGGGCAGCCTGTTCAGGGCTCAGGCACTGCACGGGGAAGAAGTTCTGCCTCTTGTTCAGGTGGAACTTCCCGAGTATAATTTCCTGTCCATTCTTCTTGTCCTCCTGCTGGTCCCCATAGAGCAGAGCTGGGTCCCTGCTCTGAGCCCTCCCTGCAGACACTGATGAGGTCCCCTCTCAGTCATCCCTTCTTGATCACCTTCTTTATCACCTTAACTATGCTAAAAACAAGAGCTGGAGACCAGTTTTCCTTGAGCTATGGATGGGCCCACAGGTGTGAGCACTGCCCCAAGCAAAGCACCTGAGGGGCTGCATGTGACAGGCTCTGGGTTTGCCTGCAGGAGTATGAGCTGCTGGTGGGGGCTCAGATTTGGCAGATTGTGGAACAGGATTAGGATTATCATTTTTCGCACAACATAAATGAGCAAATCTGCTCTAGATCTCTGGGGACTTGCTGCAGCTCTCTTGCACACCTCTGTCACATCTGCCCAGCTGAGCATTGCATTCTTTCTTAATAAAACAGATGGAAGACTACTCAGCATAGGAGCCTGAAGGAGGGAGACTTTATTTTTTGTTTCCAGGATATATTCCTGGGTGTCAAAGCTCTGCCCAAAGCACTGTTGTACACAAAGCAATCACTCAAGTCTCTGGAAAAGAATTGCAAGGAGTGATTTCTCACTAGTAACAGCAAATTCTGCTTAAAGAAGTTTGGACTACAGGAAGTCTGAAATCATCACAGAATGATTTGGCTTGAAAGGGACATTAGAGGTCACCTCATTCCAACCCCCTGCCACAGCCAGGGACACCTTCCACTATCCCAGGGTGCTCCAAGCCACATCCATCTGGCCTTGTACACTCCAGGGATCCAGGGGCAAGCCACAGCTGCTCTGGGCAACCAGAGCTTCCCCACCCTCACAGGGAAGGATTTCTTCCTGATACCCAATCTAAACCTGCTCATTGTCAATTTGAAGCCATTCCTCCTTGTCCCATCACTCCATGTCCTTGTTAAACATCTCTTTCAGGCTCTCCTGTAGTCCTTTTAAGTACTGAAAAGTGCTCCAAGGTGTAAGAAACCAGCCCGTAACCTCTTCCTTAAAACAGGGCACAACCTATCTTGCTATCTTGTCAATACTGTAAAATAATGAACAGTTTTTGCCACAAAGCTAAAATTCCCACCAGGATTTCAGAAGGACTTTGTTTGGTTTTTTTTTAATGTGATAATTCTTGTAAATAAACCACCCCTCATGACCATTTAACATTTAACTTATTATACCATTATCTTAATTTATATTTTGTTAAGCCTTAGGGGATTTAGCTGAGAGCACAGATCCATTGCAGCAAGTGCTATAAAGACCCAGTAGAAAGCAGTCCTTGCTTCAATGAATTTACAGTCTGAATAGACAAAAGGCAGGAGAAAAGCAAAATTATTCTCCAGGCCCCACCAAAACAGCCAATAAACTTACCCTCACTTCCTGCTGACTTGTGCTCCAGAACGTCAGCTTTCATTAAAAAAAGCAACAACAACAAAAGCCATTTCTGGCTCCTGTGGTTGTAAAAAGACTCATGAAGACACATTAAATCAGTGCAATCTCATTCACCCAACTATGCAAATGACTTCAGAGAGAGACACAGCCATTCATCTCTGACAGGGAGCAAATAATTACACATTTCTGCAGCCCAGAATTCTCCACTGCAATCCAGAAACTCTTAGTCCGTATCTCCCTGTTTTACCTTATCCAGCCTGAAGTGGTGACTTATTCTCCAGTTTCCCCACCCCCAATCCACAGGAATATGCATATTTTCATCACCATTGCATGCAGTCAGAGACTCAAAGCTCTGTCTGTCACAGCTGGTGTTCTTCTTACCTTCTGTAGGAGAAGCACAGCACAGTTGGAAGAGGGGTCGGAAATGAGCTGGAACCAAGGCCCAGTGGGAATGTGCAGAGAGGGAAAACAATCCAAGAAAAGCCTCCACCTTCCACAGCAATATCCCCTCCTGAGAGCATGAAACTTCCAGGCTTGGAACAAAGGGATTACATGGAAAGGAAACAAAGCATTACCACACTCATGGAATCACCGAATGGTTTGGGTTGAAAAGGATCATCTGGTTCCAACCCCTGCCGTGGGCAGGGACAGCTTCCACCAGACCAGGCTGCTCTAGGCAACCTCTGCCAGGGCCTCACCACTCCTATTTGTTCCTAACATCCCATCTAACCCTGCTCTCTGTCAGGTGGAGGCCATTCCCCCTTGTCCTGTCACTCCATGTCCTTGTGTGTCCTTGTCCACTGTTCAGGTTTGTACCACACAACATGGAAAGCACCTTCGAGCATCCCCCACATGCAGAGACAGAGCTTTCAAAGTCAGCCAAACTTGATCATCCTGAGTGAAACCAGTGGTATCCCACTACCTCATCCTCTTTCCCAATAGAACATGTTGTGCATGAACAAACTTCCCATGTAAGTATTGAGAGCACAGACAGGTCTTCAAACAAAACCAAACCCCAGTATTGCAAATGCAGGTGAACCTGGTGGGAAGAAATGCTGATGTCTGACTCCAGTTCAGAAGGCTGAACAATTTCTTTATTATAACTATACTATAATACATTAATATACTATTTAAAGGAGATACTAAAGTTACATACCTACTTTTTCTAACTACTATATCTAACTCCCTTACAACTCGTGACCCTCTCTTGACAGTCCAGCCCCAGGTGGGTTCGATTGGCCATCAGGCTCAAACAGTCCTCACCAAAATCCAACCAAGCACTCACCCCAGGTAAACAATTCTCCAAACACATTCTACAGAGGAAAAACAAGGAGCAGAAATAGAAATTGTTTTCTCTTTCTTTCCTGTGTGCTCCTCTATGAAAAATCTTGAAAGAGAGAAGAATGTACCACAGCTACACCCCAGCCCTGTCTTCTCATCTTGAAAGGACGTGGTCAGTCAAGGTGGAGTTGGGAGCACTTAAGATTAGGGAGCAGACTGGTGCTTCCCCCACCTGCTGGCATGCTCCAGGCAGATCCAGCTCCGAGAACTTCACCTCCCCTGCCAGCAGGAAATAAATCTTGTGGTTTTAGAGTTGGAGAGTGAATCCATATTCAGTTAGGAATTTATGGTGACTTTATGGATCCCACAAATGCTTCACTACCACCATTTTCTGGAAGCTGTACAATTCCTGCAGTTCATTCACTGTGCTCAATTGCCTTTTTTTTAAGGGAAGCACTTCTAATTGCTTTTTTACAGATATGGGTTTCTGTAACAAATAGAACATGCTCATAAGTTTATAAAATGTTACCATTGCCTTTTCAACTATATATAGCTTTAATAGCCAGTTTTAATTTGCCCAAAGTATTCCTCCCAAAGGGTCAAATCTGTCCCTCCTGTGACTCAAGGGATGAACACCAAAGTGTACTTGACACAATAATCATGTTGCTACAATTCAAACAAATTTTCCCATACAATTCCTACCATCTCACAAGGCTCCTTTCCTCTCAGCTGCAATGCAACGTAGCACTGAGCACAAATACCTGTGCAGTCTGCTCTGATTTACAGCCCTGCAAACAACTGTTACCAGCCCCTGTGTCCCCATGGCTGTTTGTTTGTTGTTGGGTGGGTATTTTTTGGCTTTAATGCTGCATCAGATTGTTTCACTCTTTCCCTGGGAAGCATTTGTACATGTTTCTGCACCACAAACACTGCAAAGCCAGTATCAGTTTTCTTCCTCTCTATTAGCCCCTCCGGTACCTTTACATTAACCCAGAATGAATCACTGGCCTCCCAGTCATTTCTTGCTATATCCAGCATTTGAGAAATGGTGTAACTCACATTTTGGAGCAGGCCTGGTTCCTGCAGAAGAGTGTGATGGCTCACACTTCCTCTGAGGACTCAGCCCCTCCACACAAACCCTGGCAGCTCCTTCCCTCTTTCTCCCAGCTCTGCATCCAGTGTGCTGCCAAAAAATCTCCACTGCAGCCAGTGCCATGCACACAAGTAATGGTGAGGGGACTCCAGTCCTCCCAGCAGCATTACTTGTTTCCACCAAACAGGGGAAGCTTAGAGTGTTAGCTTTCAGTGCCAGCTTGGTGTCCTTTTTCTATCCAAATTGCTCATCTTTATCATCAGCTCACTGTTGCCCTGTACAGAGGGAGACACATGTACCCTGTGATGGGGAAAAAAACAGACAAAAGGCTCAGCACACACAAGCTGAGCCGAAGTTTAACGAGCTGCCCATCCATGTCAGACTCTGGGCAAGCTAATAACAAAAAAGAGCCCTTAAATACCTGTATTAGAGCAGTAAAATGTGAGTTTTGTTCAGATTGTAGCACACTCAATGCCTGTTTCCCTGTGGTGGAGGGACTGTGGGAATATACAGGATGTATCAGTGACCTGAGGATTCAGATTCTGCTTTATCCTGTCCTGCCTGGCCAGCAGAAAACAAAAACCCAGCAGAGTCTGCTCTTCTCAATGGGGCCCAGAGCAGACAAAATCCCTTGACAGTAAAGATTGAATATTTGCTGTATTCCTCTGCATCACCTCAGGTAACTGCAGAAAGACCCATGTCATATACTTTTTAAATTCAGCATCTCCTCTTGGCCCTAGAAATGTCACCCTCAACCCCCAATAAATACTGTCCCAGGTGAATTTTTCCCTCACTATGGGAATAATAGAATCAACACAGAGAGCCACTAAACAACCCACAAAGCTGGAGGTTGTCTACTAGGTGTGTGCCCTTGCATACCAGAACACAACTGAAAGGAAATTCAGTCACTATTTCAGGACCAATGAAAACAGCAAAAAGGAACAAATTCATTTAAACAAAATAACAGGGCCTAGGAGAGAAAATACAATTTTTTCCATCTTCCTGGGCAGAAGTCTCCTTATTTCATCTGCCTTACTCATTCCACTCTCAGAAATGTTGTTATCCCCACTTAACTCGTGAGAAACTGAGGCATAATAGAAGTGAGATGTTTTTTGAAAGGCCATGCAAGGTTTGTATGGCGGAGCAAGAATAAAATATTTACAGTGTTAAACACCCAGGCTTTTTTTCCTTCAGGCACTGGTGTGCTGAGGTATTGACTTCCACAGCAAATCAGCCCTGACAGCTCCAGTAAATCTGTCTCACGACAAGGGTATTAGGATCAGCCCACTACAAAACATGGCATAAATCTGTCCCTTACAGTCTGAGGAGAAGGTGTGGATTCGGGCATTAAAACCATTGAAATCTCCCATTAGAGACCCCCAAGCCTCATGAAACCCATCTGTTCCTCTCAGGGCCTGACTTTCAGATCGCTGAGGTCCACACAAAACTTAATTTGCGTTAATACATTTGGAATATATAAGACTGAGATTCAAGAAATGCAGCTTTGGTCCACAGTTTTGGCACGAATCTTGTGTTGCTTTTGGCCAAGCGAGCCCCCTCTCCTGCCAGGTTGGAATAGCTGCTGTCTTGTCTCCTTAGCTCCCAAGTTTTCATGGAGAGGTTCATCCCTACAGGAATACACAGGCACCGGAGCTCAAGCCCTGAATGGGAGGATCTGGGAGTCAGGTCACTTAAAATACAGCTTGAAATTACCTCAGACACATTCTGATATCCCACAGAATTCCAGTGTTAGCTAAGGTTTGGATCAGGGTTTTTTGGTGAAAATTCTGGCTGGAGTCTCACGGAAAATGCCTGAGGGCTCCCCACGATGAGGAGTCAGCGTGAAGTGAAGAAACATTATCACTGAGCCCACACTGGTGCCCCAGCCCCTCCAAAACCACCGTGCTGGTGCCTCCCTGAGCCCTCTCACCTGCACAACACACCCAGAGCCAGGGGCAGCACCTTCCCAGGGGGGTCCAAGGAAACAACCCAGCACTTTTCTGATGAACGTGCTGCTAGGAATGCAAACTGCATTAAAGAGCTCATGTGAGCACTGCACTACACTGCTCACATTTGTCCACCCAACACAAATCCATTCGAGTGTATTTCTTGTGGCCTTTTATTTATGAGGGGAAAATCTCCCCCATTCTCTGGGCTGATGAGAGCCTCTGCTTTCCCTTCTAATCTTGACTGCCTATTATTAGCAAGCTGAATTATAGAATACCCCTTTGCCTTATATATCCCAAGTACCCCAGTTTTCCATGGGCACGTGGCAGGGGAAGACACAGAGCACTCAATTAGTGGCATTTCAATGTGCCTTTTGCAGCACACTCCTACACTTGGGATAATCTAATTACACAGGGCAAAAACCTCACACAACCATATATTTTCCTTAGACCCTGTTGCCACCGTCTACTTTTACTCCTCATTGAAACAGAGTCCCCCTCTTTTTTTTATTTTTTCCTCCTTTTTTTTTTTCACATCGTTAAAAATTTATTATTTAGACTGATGATGACATCATCTGGAAAGGGACCCAGGCTGTGGTCATCAGGGCCTTTTTCTGCATTACAGAGAAGCAGTTTCTCCTCTCTCCCTTGCAGATCATTAATTTTTAAAATAGGGCTTTGCTTTAAATATATACAGCTCATTTTGCTTTCAGCTGATGAGTCAGAGGAGCTGTCTTTCAACCAGGTCAGGTGCCCCCTGTGCCATTCTTCCTGCCCAAACCAGCACACACAGACCCCAGTGAAGCTCTGCTTTCAGGGCCCTGCAAGGGAACAGGAGGGAGTTTCTGTGTAAATAAACAAATAATTGCATTTAAAGGTTGCCCGGTTTTGCTCTGCCATTCATCTCAAAGTGGTTTGGAGAGCACAAGCCTGGCCCTGCAGGTGTTCCTCAGGGATGGGATCTCATCAGCTTTGCCTGCAGATATTTTGTTTAAGGGAAGGCTCTGAAATACAGCTCTTCCACAAAGAATGTGAGCAGGTTTCAGGGTGTATTTCACCACTGCACATTGAGTTTTCCATGAATCCTGACACTGCCCTTTTCAGCGCTGTGGTTTCCTTTCCCCTGCAGGCACCAAGTGAGGTCTCTGCATTATCTAGAGGATTACACCAGGGGCTGACAAAGCAGATGTTAACTGTGGGAGGCACTGCTGGCATCCTGAACCACATCCCTTCCAACCAGCTGGAGCATTCAGACAGACACAGGAGCCCCTCTGCTCTGCAGGTTGGCTGGGGGCAGCAGCAGCCCTGAGAGCACAGAACCCTGCAGGAGATGAAGGCATAATCTGACATGGGCACCTCACAGTGAGATCAAGGATGGAGCAGGAGGAGCCTGGAAATGGAAAAGCTTCAGAGAGAGGTTGGATTAATCTTGAAAACTTTTTTCAACCTAAATGATTCTGTGATTCTGTGATCTGTATGTCTGTAGTGTCCTTGTTTGCAAGGAAACACCTCTGTCCCTGCAGAGCCCATCATCCAGATCTTGGCTTGATGAAAGCAGGAGCTCTGGGTAGCACAACTGCATTCATCCACCTAAACTTTAATTCAGCCCTAAATCTACAGGTACTGCTTGTTCCTTGTATTACCTGGGGGAAATCCACAATTTTTCTCAACTGCAGCTGTTTCTTCACCTCTTATGCACACAAATCCCTGCAAGCATTTCTCTATTTAAAGCAGTATTTTCCTGCTCCTTCAGATAAAACAGATTTTATCATCCCCATGCACATCCAGGTACTCACAGAAACACACAGAATCAGGATGGATGTGCAGCCACCTGGGAAACACTTTAACAAGACACAGCAATTGAGGAGGAAGGGACAAGATTAATCTTATCTGAATGAGGATGCAGGACACAATTAGAGACCTGGATGTAAACACCAATTACATTTAGATACATACCATAGTCTCCATTGTGAGACTCTTGTAAACTAAGTGATCAGAAAAAAAAACAAACTTCCAGGAGAGAAGTAAGGAAAGAAGCTTAATTTAGATGTACGCTGCCTTCATAGGCTCAATGGAGAAAGAAAGTGATGGCGAGAGCCTCCTAAATAAGGTGTTATAAATAGCTGCCATCAACACATAGGAGAGAGTCACTTGAATATGTGTCTGACCAGGGCAAGGTTTGCTCATCCAGCACAGTGAAAGCAGCCACGAGTTCTTTAATGAGTGCAAGTGGCTTCAGCTTTGGTTTTAGGTTTACTCCAAGCACAACAGCAGCCCTCAAACTGTGCTGGTGCACAGGTTCAGGACAGGCTTGTGAAGAACAGTGCTCCCCATTCAATCGTGTCCAGCTATTACCTTCTTTAACGCCTTGTTTTTCACTGAATTTTCCACATCTTAGAACAGGCCCATCCCTGAACTTATGAGCACTCAGATGATTTGAAACCCTAGCATGGAATGCATGGGTTTTGGTTTAAGGGAAAGGATTTGATAGTCCTTTATTACGTTATTGTATTATTTTCCATAACTCTCCAGTAGACAAGGAAGGCTGTCAGAGCACGTACATAGAAACCAGTGTCACACTCCTCTTCTGAGAAGCAAATGAAAAGGTCAGAAGTATGAACTGGCTGTTACACTGACATGTGTTGTAATATTTTCTTGGCCTCAGTGATCCAGTAACACAGTTCAACAAACTCTGTCAGAACAATCCACAATGCATTGCTCGCTCTCCAAATCCTGCTTTCTCCTGCAGCATCTCCACCTGACTGTTTGCAGGTCCTCAGCTCCCTCCCCACCCTCTGAGCTTCCCAGGGATGAGCTACAGAGCATGCAATAACCCTTCCTTTTGGGCTGAAACATAGCAAAATGGATGGGAGATGGAGATGAAACAAAAACAAAAGGAGAGAGCGCAGTCAAATGCATTTCACCACACTTAAAAACTACAAGAAGTAATCTCCAAATACAATTTCTCCAGGTAATAGCAAGGGCAGTAAAGGGAGGGTAAAATGCCATATGAAAAGTAGCAGCCTCTATCAGGGTGCAAGTAGGCTCTATACTATGGACATTTAAAGGAAAATAAAATAAAATCTCTAATTCAAATGATAGCAGTGCACCCCTTTCAAAACCCAGCATTTTATCTTTACCTCCTGGCTCTGATTGTCCTATTGACTCCTCAAACTTTGAGTCCCTCTTTCTTAAATGTCCTGCTATCTCCCACAGAGGACTTCTGCCACCTCTACATCACCCCTCTGCCCTTGCCCAGGGCCTGCTGTTCAGAACTCTCAGCCCCACTGTGCAGCAACCCTCTCATTATCTGCCACCAGGCTGTGAATTGGGTCCTAATTGTGCTGCTGGAGGAGGGAGGAAGGTTTTATATGCAGCAGAAAGAAGTTAAAATGAATTAGATTATGGTCATATTAATTCAGGGCACCCACCCAATCCTTTCATTAGCTTGATTCTCCTGCTGCTGTAGCAATCTATAAATGTTACAAGATTTAAATGCTCTATGTACTTTAAGCTTTACAGGAGACTACTACTATTAACAGTTCCACAAGCTGGGAGGAAAGGGAGATGCTATTCAGGGTTATATACGAGCCTGTCAAGGCCATGAATGTACAATCTTATGCTAAACATTCCCAGAACTTGGGATGAGGCTTCCAGATATTTCATCTCAAACAGCTCCCAAGGTGACATCTCAGGCAACATTTCCAAGACCGGTCATGTCCCACCAGCAGTGTGTGTCTCTTTCCACCTTTTTGGCCATTCCTTGCCTGGAATGAAGACATCACACGAGTGTGACCACGTCCCAAACACCGAGTGATCCAGCCGAGCTCTTCCGCCTGCAGCCCAGACAACCACAAGCGTGTGGTTTTCAGGAGAGCTCCTTGAACTTCTGAACTCTACTTTTTTTTTCTCTTAGAGGGGGAATTAAGTGGACTTAGTCACACAGAGCTTCAGTCAGGGGTCTTTGAAGAGAGGAGCTGGCAGTGATAACACTCCGTGTGGATGTGTGGGGAGGCATTTTTTCCTCTTAGTCCTTAATACCATGTTCAGCTTCTCAATGAGAAATAAAACAGGGATGAGTGCAGCAGCCTTCCCATGGAGATGAAATCACTTCTTCCTAATCACCGTTGGAGCCTCAGCAGCAGGAGACCATCAGGTCACAACCTAATACCTTTTCCAGTCATAAATTTCTAGATATCTCTAATAATGGGATATCTCAGTTTACTGGAGCTGGGCTTTTGTCTGTTAGGTTTTTTCAGAACAGTATTATGGAAAAACAACCTCTTCACAGGCAGCCACAAGGATTTAGGGGAGCTTTATCTCAGCCACTGACCAACCATAAATGCCATATTTACACTTATAGGCAGATGGGTAAACAAGTAATGCAGTCATTTGAAAAGACAAATCTCCAGTAAGTTTTCTGGAACTGAAGACTCAATGGAAGTCCATCAGCCTCAAGTCTCAGCACGCTTACGAGGAACACAACTCTGCTGCTTTTTGTCACATTCCATAAACAAATCAGGACAAAAATTAATGAGCAATAGTTTCTCTTCCATTTTATAAATGAAGAGCATTTCTCCAAACCAATGCTTTCTGTCATTACCAGTGGCTGCATTATAATCAGATGCCCATTCTCAACCTTCCACCTCAACATGAGAAAGTCTCAAAACACCCGCTTCAGAGCAGGGTACGTTTCATAACCAAAACACACAACTGTAATAGGGGAAAAAAAACCAGAAGCACTTGCTCACAGTAATAACTATTTTCCTTTCCTCTTAAAGCAACACAATGAAGCAATTACTGTACTTTGGGTTTCCAAGGGCTTCTGCAGCCAAAGCAATTGGCTGGGAGGCTCGGAGGGGGCTGGAGCTGTGGCACAAGGAAAAGAAACAACTCCTACCAGATATGATTCAGTGGCAACAAAAACATCCCCATGGTACCTCTTGCTTTTCATGGGATGAGGGCAGGTTTTCCACCAGCAGGGTTTTTCAGATTAGAGGAATTTTTCTGTAATGGGAGTGATGACATAGGTGTTGGTATGAAAATAGGAAGGACCTCAAAAATTACAGCTAAGCTGGGAGTCTCCTTGTACCTGAACCATCACAGACCCTCAGAAAACTCCTTGTGGTCCCAGGAGGACACCCTGCATGGGAAACCCTTTAATTTACTTGAGAAAGGAGAATACAGTCATGGGTAATTATCTCTCTGGAATTATGGAGAACGTAAGGGAGAATATACGAATAAACATAGACTGGTTCTTGTTAGGAGTCTATTGCTGGACAGTCGGCACAGGGAACCAACCCATTAGACCAAGGAACATTATATAAATTAGAAATAGATTAAAGAACATGGTGTAAATGTATTCTGTCTCCAGGCAACAAATTATGTGACTCATCAGACCCACTTTATATGTATATATTCTAAAACATGTCTTCAGTTCCGATGGCCTTTGGCACACAGCTTTGCTATGAGTGTGCCTCTAAATCTGTATTTGTTTTAAAAGTATTAAAAAGGCAGAATTGGCAGCAACTTCTCCATTTAGCTTGCTTGGCACTTTCTTTTAGAAAAGGTTCATTAAGTCTTTTTTTTTTTTTTGGAAACTTCAAAAAATTATGAGACAACTGCTATAAAATTAAATTGAAGGACAGGCAGGTGGGAGAGAAATACTATTACCATTTTTCTCCATGTCAGCAGGCACTAATAGTTCAGTGTTTTATATTATAACACATGAGCTTTCGTAATTGTCTCCCAGAGATGAAAGTCAGATGAGACAGAGTCGAGGCTGGGGGTGTTTGAGGTTTCTGCCTGTCATCCTGTGGAAGTTTTCTTAATATCCAGGTTGTTGTATCTCAGTGGGGAGTCTGATTCCGCAACACTGGATGCAGTTAAAGGTTGTGTTGGTCTGACAAATTATTCAATTATTGTATAATACATTTGAAGCAGGATTTCGACATGAGGTTACGTGTTTTTGTGACTTTGACTCATACATGGTGCTCCCAGCTCACGATGAGTTCAACCAGAGATGTGAGTGGTTGGTGTGTCTTGGAGCCAGACTTTTTTAAACCATCACTCAGTGGGTGCTATTCTTATGAACAACAGCAGATCATTTCTTCTACCCCCCAGTCATGCCAACACAATAAATGGAATGGTCATTTTATACCCAAAATGTGCTTTGGAGGAGTAAACAAAGAGAAGCATGAAACTAAGATACAAAATGTTAATACTGCCTGACTTTTTTTTTTTAATTAACAGACAACAGAACAATGTCAAAAAGCATAAACACTAATTTAACTGCCATTTCAAATTAATGAATTAATCAAAAATAATAGGTTTAGATTAGGTAACAGGAAAAGAATATTCCCTTTGAGGGTGTGAGGCCCTGGCACAGGGTGCCCAGAGCAGCTGTGGCTGCCCCTGGATCCCTGGCAGTGCCCAAGGCCAGGCTGAATGGGGCTTGGAGCAGCCTGGGACAGGGGGAGGGGTCCCTGCCATGGCAGAGAGGGGGATGAGATGAGCTTTAACGTCCCTTCCAACCCAAACCACTCTAGGATTCTATGTTTCTATGAATCTGCCATGGAACAAAGGTCTATTAACCCCAAATTTCTAGTACTGGATAAAATCAGACCTAGACAGAACAATTGATTAAAGAGGAACCCATGGCATTGGCAGGAATAATACAGGCTGTTGAAAAAGGGCAGGGAAATGCATACGAGCTATGTTATTGCAGCAGTTTTAAAGACTGTTATCTTATAAAAATACAAGGAAATATAAGAAATTACAACAGCATAGAGAAGTTAAAGCTAAAAAAATCCATTGCATGACAACATTTTCTATCCAATCTGACACTGGACACAAATTTTGTACACTGATGAGTAGGAAAGCAGAGAAAATGGGCAAATATTTTCTTACTTTTTCTTTTCTTCAGATCTCATCATTTTGATGGTATTTAGAAGAATGAGAAATTTCTATCACCTCAGCTCATCAGCTAAACAACAGTCAGTGTAGCCTAAACTTGACATTTTTCATCTGTGGATGTTTCCCCCTCTTAAAACAGATGTGAAGGACCTAAAGGATTCTCATGCAAATGGCTATGCCTTTCTTTTATACACTTAATTTTGAAAATGGTACCTTAACTGAGCAGCAAGAATCCCACCTGTCACCAACACATCACCTGATAATGCCAGATTGAAGTGGAGCAATATACAGCACTGTCTTAAAAGATTTTCTGATTCATTAATGCTTATGCTTTCCCTTCAATAGCAAATATCTCCTTTTGTCTCAAATAAACACATGGAAATAAAGCCACCCTTAATGTCAATAAATTACATTTTGTGTATTTCATTCTCATGCCGATGGGAAAGATATTGTGAGAAGAGTAGTTTGAGAATGGTCAAAGAGAATTTCAATTAATCTGCCAGAAAGAGTTATGGTAAATATTATTATTATGGTTATTAATGAGTTGTAAAGCACTGTAAATCTCCATGACAGTAATTATGATGTTTTGTATATATAAATTTGGCATTCTGCATATACAAGCACTTGGGCTTGAACTCTTCCTAGATCATTAGGAAATTAGAGGTCATATCATCGGTCACTTGAAAAGTAATTTCCTGCAGATTTTCAAGCCATTCTCAGATTTATCTTCGCTGTAAAAAGGTATCAATGATTTCTCCCCAGGCAAAGGAGCTCGCACAGAGGCTGGAGTTAACAGCCTTTGCAGTGCAGCCACCCAGCCCTGCACAGGACACAGGGCTCTGGATCCCCTCTGGGCCAGCCACGAGGAAAAACAGGGTGGGCACAGCCTGCCAGGGGTGAGGAGGTGGCAGGCTGAGGGGCCATGTTCATGTTGGTAGAGTCTCCCAAAATAAACTGAAAGCATTAATTTCCAGGGGCCTGCTCTAGGCTGTGTGTCACTTGATGCATTGAGAGGAGCAGATTGCAATGACCTACTCTTCTCATGCCAATCCTCCATGTGAGAAAACACTCCAGAAGAGGGTTCTGCTGCTTTCTCGGGGTTTGGACTGAGATCTCTGGAAATCTGTGATTCCAGGGCAGGGATTCCCGTAAAGAATGACTTGCTGTTCAAAGGGGTTGCCCAGAGCAGCTGTGGCTGCCCCTGGGTCCCTGGCAGTGCCCAAGGTCATGTTGGATGGGCTTGGAGCACCCTGGGACAGTGGAAGCTGTCCCTGCCCATGGCAGGGGGTGGAATGGGATGAGTTTTAAGGTCTCTTCCAACTCAAACCATTCTGTGATTCTATGAAAGCAGCTTCCTCTCTCCTCCTGCAGGGAATCAATAACCTTTCCGCTGGCAGAGATTCAGCTCAGTTTGGTGCTCTGCCCTCTTTTTCAGTAGATTCCTCCTCTGGTGATAAGTAAAAAGGACATTACAAGTCAATTCCATTGCAGATTAAACCCAATCACCCTCAGCTCAGCTAAATCAGCAGTTTCTGCAGTCTAAATGCCAGCCAGAAATAATTTCCCTATTCCATCTCTTCCACTAGACACCCTACCTTTCATCCCAGCCAGAAGCACTGCTCCCTGCACTCCTGGGAGCAGCCATGGGATGTGCAGGGGGACATAGAGTTTGCAAACACTCAACAAAATACAGCTTCTATCAAGGAATGTTCACTTGGAGGTTCAACCCCTGGCAGCGACTTAGAAGCCAAGCAATAATTCTGATGTTGTATCTCACTATACAATGACAGGGAATGCCCGAGCAAGCTGGGATCTGACATGACATTATATTGTCTATCAAAAAATAAAAATATAATAAAATCAAAACCACTGGGAGCACTTTACCCACTCTATTATGACCGAGTTCAATAGCTCTGTGATTCCAAGCTTGGGAGTGATGGCTTTATGAGGACATCAAAAGCACTGAGCCTGACCAAGCCTCCTGGATACACGCAGGCTTCTCCTACAAGGAGCCACAGGCGGCTGCAGGCAGTGTCCACTGGGAGCTTCCCAAAAGAGAACCCTTCCTGAATTATGAGGGCCCACACACACACACACACACACTCAACTTCACAGCCCATTGCTTTCCCAGGAGCGGAGTCTGTGCTGTCTGCACCAAGGCAATATATCTCTTTATGGCCTGCCAGTGACTTTACAGAGAGATAAACAAAGCTTTTAAATCAAAAGGAGATGGAGCAGAAGAAAAAGTTTGGCACCCCAGGACATAACGCCGCTGTTTGTGCTTTAACCCTTCATGAAAACCAGGGAAGCAGGGAGCTCCTTATGCAGGATCTGCCAAGGGAATGACCACAGGAGATATGGGAAACCCTAGGGTGGAAATTCAAGGAAATCTCCTAAATGTTAACAATTACTGTGTTAATATCTGTGTTCAGTGAAGGAAAGGACCTGCATTCATTTAAAATACTCTGAGAAATGGATATGGCACCAAGCTAAGCTGTAGGATGTGGTAGTGGTTTGAGCTGTAGGATAAATGGCCTTAAAGCAGAACAGCTGAAATTTTCTATTAACCGAGGACATGTAATAAATTTGCCTTACCTCTATTGGCTCTAAGTTCGGAGCAAGGTGGAACATCAACTTCATGTGCACAGCATTGAGAATGAGACTGCCATCAAAGTCTGTGGGGGTTCTGTGAAGTAAATAACAGCAAAAAAATACCAAATTACCACATACTGTCCTGATCTCTTTTCAGCTGTGGAGCCTTTTGGATGGGCAATGTCACATTGATCCTGCAGTAGCTCCATCAATGTTTAATCATTTCAGAATTGAATCGAAAGTTGAAATTTTTAAAAGAATAGAAATCCAGAGCTAGTACAAGGAAAAAATCAGGAGGACCCAAAGTATTCTAGTGGCTCATTTCTTTTACACTGTCATAATTTCCATGCCACATGACCTGTTTTGTGGATCTGGGCCATAATTTGTATGTTTGGTGCTTGAAGAAGGTTTAAATCCATTTAAAAACATCTCTCTCTCTTCACTCATAGTATCCAAAAACCTCTTCACCATTTCACTGAAAGTAAATGTGTTTGAGGTTTCCTTTCATTCCCACCTAGAAAATGTCTGTCTTTAAGACAAAAAATTCTCCTTTTATCCCAAGAGGAACTAGTCCAAATATTGCTCAGCAGCTTCTGCTGTACAGAAGTGAAAAGAAAGTTTGTGTGGACAGATTTCACAGGGCTAGCTCACTCAACTTCAGGAAAAAACATGAAAAAGAGGGTGAGAGTTTGTCACTCATATAATCCAGGGTCTGCTTTTTTGTACCAAGTACATCATGCCAGATGCTTTGAGAGGTGTGCACAAAGTGTTTGAAAAGCCACCAACTTGTACATGAAAAATGTTATTTAGGCTGTCATTTCTTCACCTTCAGCCTTTGTTAGCAGGCAAAAAAACCTTCCATGTAGAAGAGAATATTTTCTAAGAAGGCATGGGCTTTCACTAAAATTCTAACCCATGTGAACCTATCCTACATCCACCTGCCCAAATCCCAGCCCAGGCCATGCTGCTGCATTAAAAGTCTTGTTTCAGACCAGATTCCAGCATAAGATGATTTTCAAAATTCAGAGCTAAAATGGGAATTAAGCTGCAAATCCTTCCCCACCTGCTGGGATGCTCAGAGCATTCCCTCACTCCAACTGTACAGCAGCTGAACCCCACCAGCTTCAGTGGGGACAGGTCCTGACTCTACCTAGGTAAAAGTCCAAGACCAGAAGCCTAAACTCAGACCAAAGTAAAACAGACTTTTCCTTCTGGCTCTGACCACAAATCTCTCCAGAGCAATCCCATCACCTCAGCACAAAAAGCTGCCTTTCAGTATTTCTACCTGTTTTCACAAGTCTTTTCATCCTAAACTTGAAATGCATAAAAGCAATTCCATATTCTTCTGTGTTTTCTTTCTTTTTAAATTCTTATTTGTAGAATTTTGGGGTGGTTTCTTTCTCTGTGATCGCAGCTGAACTTCCTACTGGCCCAGGGGGACTAGAGAGCAATAACTTTAAATGGCCTCATAGATGCAGCCATGGCATCAAGCCAGCACTAATTTCCAATCTTGTTATGCTGAAGAAAGAGAGTGAAGGGGGAAAAAAAAAAGGAAAAAAGGTAAAGAGTAAGAATGCAAACCAGAAAAACCAGAAATATCCCATAATGTTAGTGAGAATTGGAAAGTCCTGTTGGTGGTTTCAGTGACAGGTTTAAATTTCTACTAGAAAAAAAAAAAAAAAAGAAAAGCAGAAGAATTTGGAGTGTGTAAAATGAAAGTGAATATTTTTCCTCAGACACAGAACATCCTTGTGACATTCAGGTCTTTGCGTACTGCAGGCAGGATGGAATTTTACTGACCAAATACAGCATCGTCACTACATGAGTACAACAAACATTTGTGAAAACATATTAAACATGTCATAAATTAACTGAATTTGGGAGCTGTAAACACTCACTTGAACTTACAGCTCTTTGATTTCACCAGCATATCCAGATACATGGCTACCCAATTTCACCCCTTAACTTGGAAAAGGAGTGGATTTTTAACTCCTTTTGCATTTTCTGAACTCCACTGGGCCCATTTAGTCTGTTCCCCAGCCCCTTCCCTAACAGTGGATGAAAATTAAACACATTGGGAACAAGAAAATCTTCTGCAACATTTTCCCCAAAACTTCCCACTTTTCAAACTCAGGCTTTTACAACAGTGAGGGAAAAAAAAAGGATTTTCAGCAAGTGCTCTTTAAGACTAAGTAAAACTATATCACACAAGGAGCACACACAAATCAAAACAAAACTCCAAGAGGAATTTAGCAAGGAAGTATGGAGTTACCCACATGTATATTTGGCTAAGAAGATGGAGATACTCTTGTAAAGAGCAGTGTGACCACAGTGCTGGGCTGGCAGCACTGTGGGCTCGGCTCTTCTCCTGCCACAGGAGATGGGGGCTCAAGGCTTATGGTGCTCAAGGAGGAGCACCATTTCCTGGCCAACAGGTCTCTACCACAGCCAGGTGGTGGGAGGATGGCTGGACTGCTCATAGTAGAGGATTAGAAAATGTTGGCATCTCCCCATTTGTTCTCCCCCTCTGTGCTGCCTCCCCTCCACGTGCAGTGCACATCCATCCCTCCCATCCAGCACCACGGCCCAGCAGGAGCCAGCACTGCTCACCTCATGGTCTGGGCTTCTGTGCATGGCTGGAGTCACGAAATCCCAGAGTCACTGAGGTTAGAAAAGACCTCCCAGGCTATCGAGTCCAGCCTGTGACCGATCCCCACCCTGTCACCAGCCCAGAGCACTGAGTGCCACATCCTGGGACACCTCCAGGGATGGGAACTCCAAACCTCTCTGGGAAGACTGTCTCAATGCTTAACAATGAAAAAATAGAAAAGGTTGAAGCAAAACAGAAGTTAGAGTTCAGCTTAAGGCAACAAACACAACACAGAGTTAAATCTAAACTGAGGAGGTCTGGCAGGTAATTCAGATTTGGTCCAAAGGGAGCTACACAAAGTAGCATAATATGCCCAAAGGTTTGAGGAAATGCAGAGTATAAAAATTAACAACTCTTTCTACAGTATCAAATAAGGGGCAAGGAAAAGAGATTCCCCTGTTCTTGCACTTTGCTCTCTTTCTCTCCTGCCTTCAAGCTTTCCAAATTCACTAGAGAGAGACTCTGACAATAAATGATGTTTTGGTTTAAGGTTGCATGTCTTGCATCCCCTGGAAAAGGCAGCAAGCCACATTGTCTCCTTTTAATCTCAGCAATTAGTCTTCCAGGCCTTTTATTGCCTTAGGTGACTCAAAGCTGACTCTAGATTCCTAAATCAGGACCATCAGATCCAAAATTTAACTGCAGATGAAACAACCCATGTTAGATTCCCCAAAAGGCTGTCACTAAAGTAAAGGAAATTACTGCTACTGCTTTTAGTTCAAAGTCTTCCTGTCAGCCTTGGACAACCCTTGTCAGGACTAGAAAGAGACCCAGAACAGCAAAGCAGTAAAATGTGGTCAGAAGCAACCCTACCAGGAGCTCCTTGGAACAGAGCTGTAGGGCTGATGGGACAATTAATGCCCAGTGACAAAGTGCTTCTGCATTGTCAGTGGCACACGAGCCACTTCAAGCCCTCAGGAGGAGAGCAATTCCAGGCTTCTCATCCCTATTGATGTTTCACTGATCTGAACAGGAATCAGAGCCCAGGGAGAAGTCAAAGAGCCCCTCAAGCTTTAATTGCATAATGAACGTTTTGAACATGGGGACAGAAAAATCTCAGGTGCCCAGTTCCCTGCCCAAACTTCATTTTGTTTGCCTGCCTTCTTTCTTCTTGACTTATTTGACAGAGAATAACAACTAAAATCTGGGTCAAGGTACCTAAACCTCCCCAGAGACCCCTCTTTGCCCACAGAGGCCCAACCCCACATGCAGGAGGACAGTGTAGAGGCAGCTTTTCTCTTCTGTGGCAGGAACATGTGCCTCTAGGACCAGATGTTGCCTCCTAATGTGCACATGCATCTTTTCCCTCCAAATGCCGATTGCTCCTGTTGGTCTGGTGCCAAAAACCCCCTCAGGAGACACACACACACCCCTGCCCTGCTTTTCACCTCCCTGCACTGGGCTAAGCTGGGAGTAATTTTTTAAACATCATAATTGCCTGGGTACAACTGCGAGTAAATCCAGCTTGGTATGCCAAAATGAACTGCAGGTTTAGGAAAATATATAAATAAATGAAATCAAAACACCCAAACAACAAAAATAGTCATAATTTCTCAGCATTTTATATCAGCTGTGGGCCCATGCAGAAACTAAGGCAATTTGGTCAAAAAAACAGATGTTAACTGAGGAGACGCATCCTGCACTGCAGGTCCTTGGCAGTAATGAACAAGCTGTGCTAAGAGTCTTGTGCATCTAAATTGCCTTTAGAGGAAAATTATCCCTGAGAGTGAAGACTGGAAGATATTTGGGGCAGGGACTGACTCAATTGCTCTTTGTATAAGGATGTTGATGTCCAGGCACTAATTCCTAATTGCGAACAAACAAACAAAGAAATTGGTATCAGAAAAAATCCCATTGTTGAGACATTCCATGAAGGACAGTTGAGATTTTGGAGGTGCCATTCCCAGCCCTGCCAGGCACCCTTTAAAAATCACTTGAACACTCTGAACAGGATGTTTTTGTGCAGTCTCATCAGATGGCCTCACTTCACTGGAAATCTTGGGAGATTTTTGCTCCAATGTGCTTTGAGATCTCCAAATAAAGCTGTTCAGAGTGCACAAACAAACAAGAGTATAAATTACTGCTCACCAGCTTTAACTTTCTGCTTGTAAACCAACCTTGAGGAGCACAGGAGATGCTGCCATGTGAGTGAGAGGGAATGAGCAGAGGCACATCCACCACACAGCCCTGTTCAACCAGGAGCTCACCTGAGAGCAGTCATGTTGATGGGGGAGACACCTCCACCTCTCTGTTTTTTTGGAAAGTGCCTTCCCAGGTCCATACTATGCCAGGCTGATCCGAGGGCAGTGAGGAACATGGTAATTGTTCCTTCTATTTTTCATGTCTCCCATACATCTCCTCCCTAACAACCTTGGCTGCAGCCACATTCTATTTTTTCCCCTTACAATTGTTTCAATAGATTCTTTATGGTTTATGGGTTGGTTTTTGGTGTTGCTTCCCCCCCCTCCCTTTAAACTGAAGACTGAAATATGCTCTGAATTAAGAAAAAGCTCCATGTCACTGGGGATTGGACTGCTGCTGAACTGTTCCGTGTGTGAGTGTGTGTGCACACAACCTCCCGGCCAAAAATGCCTCAGGGGCTCTCCCTAACTGTTGGGGTCCTAAAAAGGGCCCATTTCTCCCGATTGGCCACCCCCTGAACCGGCTGGGAGGGGAGCAGAGCTCTCTCCACCCCCACTAGCACCACGCTCCCTCTCTAGCACATCTGTCCAAGCTTGCTCACTGCTGGCCCTTCCCTTCCCCATATGCTATAGGCGTTTTTGGCCTGGCTGAATCCTCAGTGCATTAAGCAGGAGGCCCCTGGTTCAAGAAATCTCCCCCACTTACAATGTGAAGTGCAGCAGAAGTGATGTGTGCAGCAGCGGGGTGAGAAGGAGGGATCAGCAGGGAGGAATGAAAAAAAAAAAAATAAAAAAAGGTGTATGTGGGGAGGGGGAGCATCTCGCCTGTTATCTTTATCCAAAAAGCAGTAAATCACCACAGGAAAGAAACACACAGCTTTGGCTTTTAACTTCTTGTGTTCCCCAGGCCAAGCATGAAGGTGGGATCATTTTAGAGTCTTGCAGCTTTGAAGCACCAACGCAGGGATCCAGAGATCTTCCCTGTCCACAGCCCCTGTCTCTAGTTAGGGTATTCATTCTGAGCTGATGCAGCTGTGCAGCAAAACACCCATGAACACTCACTGCTACCCTCTCCAGACTGGGAGCCTGCTGCATGTGCCTGGTCCCAGGTTTAAAACTGGAATTTAGGAACCGGTCAGCACAGCTGGAAAAGGCCCTGCCTGGACTGTGCTGGTCCAGCCCTAGTGAGGGTCATGCTGGGGCAGCCAGAAATGCTGCACTACCTCCCTCCAAGGCACCATCAGGGTACCTAAGGCTGCATCCCAGCTCCCCAGGCACAAAACCAGCAATCCCAAGGCTAAACACACACACCAGGGCTGAACACTCGGCTCTTGCTCCTCGGACAAATGCTTCCTATCTCAGACACACAGATAACACCACCGAGGGGAGACAGGGTGCTGTGAAAGCAGAGGAGCAAACAAACCTCTGCTGCTTCTCCCAGATTGTCCTTAGGGTCATATCTTAATTAAAAAAAAAAAATTAACTCCAACATCCAGGTATCCAGCACATTCCCAGGGCTGTGCCAACACGACCACAAGCATTTCATGGGGATTGAAGACTTATTGTGTCTCAGTTTCCCATAACTGCACAGGTTCTGCTTCAGACACCCATGAAAAGCCTGGGGCAAGGCAGGTTGGAGTGGGATAACAGTGCCAGCCTGCCAGCCCTGCTCAGCTCCACCTCACCTGGAGATCCTCCCCAGCACGGCAGCACAGGCCTGAGGAAACACCACAGAAACATGTCATTTTGAAAGGTCACAACGGTGTTTCCTTGTTTGTTTTCTCAACAGCAGCGTGGAATTTCAAATGCCGATGGTTTTAGGTATCTGACCTTTCTAAAGGCTGCTCCCATGGTTTGACTCAAAACCATGTGCAACAACTGCCCACATTTCCTTTGTGCCCATTTTAGACTTTGGGGCATGAACAACAAATCCCATCCCATAACATACATATTCTAGTCACAGTCCTACAGCTCTAAAGCACAGCTACATCCTAAATTATCCTCCTTTCAGCAATGAGCTGTTCATCCATCTCAGGAAGTTGTAGCTCTCTGTTTATCACTGCACCCCTTCCACTCTCCATGGTTATCTCACAGTCAATTTTAAATAACAAATTAAGCTATTTAAAAACATAAGCATGTTAATTGCCAATCACAGCAACACGAAGAAGTAAAACAAAGGTAGAGAAGCATATGGAAACTACAACTGCCAAGGAAGACTATGAACATAGTGAACAACTATTCCAAATTATCTACTGTCCAAATAACCAGAGATAAAGAGCAGAGCTCTTCTCACAAACCTGAGGATATGTAGATCAAAAGGCACGTGGCTGGGTTACACAAACCCAGTGAGATGATATAATACAGATTAACCTTGATGAAACCATTTACTCTGCCTTGTTCCTCACCCGCTGTGAGAAGTGCAGAATTCCCCTTGCACAGATGCTGGTTGAATAAAACCTTTCATGACTGTATGAACTCAGCTGCAACTACAGAATCATGTCCCTGGAAAGCAGAGTGGACAAACAATCGACCCTCCAGCTACCTGTCTCTTACTAATATTATATTCAGCCTGATCTTTAAATGCATTTACAAACTAAGATGTATGAGCCAGCAGATAGCCAAAGCTGCAGCCTGTTCCCTCGTACAGAGGACACCACCAAATCCTCCCAGGCCACCCCTGACAGATGAATAACTTGTTTTTAAAGACCTCCAAAGAAGCAGCTCCAGTAACTTCTCACATAGCTTATTTTAGTGCTGAAATGGCCTTGAAGCTGGGAAGCTTTTTGTAATATCTGAACTAAATCTTTTCTGCTGAAAATTATGTGAATTCTCCCCTCACTGCTGCTCTGAAGACACAATTCATCACCATTCTCTTTCTAGCAATGTTTTACATATTGGAGGAATGTTCTCACGTCCTGTCAGTCTTCCCTTCTCTAGACTAAACAAATCCAATTCCTTCAATCTTTCCTCATAGGTTGCCTTTTCCAAACTTCTTATCATTCCTATGGCTCTCCTTTAGTCCCTCTCCAATCTGTCAAGAATTTCCTTGAAGTGCTCAACCAAAGGAGAGCGTAGCCAAGGCTGTATGAAGGTTGCCTGAAAAGTAAAATCTACCCCTTTTCTTTTACCTGCAAGCCCCACTCAAATTCTCTGTTGCATTAATTGTCATTTCTGAAGCAGTTCTATGATGTTATATTCAGTTTAGCATTTTCCATCACTCTGCACTGTCTTCATTGTTAAACACTGCTTCTCTTGCAGAGTATTTTCTGGTTTGCGTTCTATTCTGCACTTGCATTTATTTCTCTAGCTACTACGAATTGGTTTTATCCCATTTCAGGTTGCAAATTTCATATAACGAGGTATAAAAATTATTCACAGCTCTGCTTCTCTTTTCCAAACCGCTGAAATGCCACCCAGCATGACCTCAGGTAGTTTTATTAACGTGTGCTTTGCAATGCCACAGACAGCCTCTAAAACCCTGAGCTCTTCCCAGCCCAGGGCAGCCCCCTGAGGGACTCCCTTTGTTGTGCCCTCCCACATTGACAGGAAACAATCTACAGCTATTTTTGAGCCTTAATTTACACCTTGTTGTGCTCTCAGTTTGAAACAGTGCATATACCTCTACTTAAGACTACGAGGATGTCATGAATTCAAATTTTTACTAAAATACCAACAAGCATCATTTGCACCTCTTGGTTTTTATTTACCAGTTCATCTCCCCTGCACAGAAACTGTACTGGTTTGACGTGATTTGCTCTTGACAAATCTGTATTTGCTGTTTCTTATTAACTTCTAATTCTCTGAGTGCTTGTAACAGCTAATTCTAGAAACTTTTTGGGTATTGAAGTCAGTTTTACTGTTCCATAATCCCCCTGGTTCTCATTTTCCCCCTATATAAAAATAGACCTTGTGATTACCCTTCTCTGGGCCTCTGGCTCTACCTTGGTCATCTTGAACTCTGAAAGATAATCTCTAATCACTCTGGGATTGTTGCAGCTAGAGCCTGAAGTACCCCAGGGTCGATTTCATCAGGTCCTGCTGAATTGCAGAACATCTAAATTACCCAAATTTTAGCCAGCATAGTCTTTAGCTATTTCAGATGACCCCCTTGTTAAAACTTAATGCATTCATACACAGTCACAATCAACCTTTTTTTTTTATTTCTGGGAGAAGCAACCAAAAATGGCATTGAATACTTCATTCTCTGCATTTGTTATTTCCTCTCCTTCCTTTTTAAGTCACTGGCTAACTTTCTTAACTCTCATTGTTTTTATATTTGCATTTATGTTTTTAAGGGGTTTTGACTCAGAGACAGATTTATGGGGGGTAATGTAATGCGAGAGCAGGATGTGTATTATCTTGAAATTCAAATACTGTGAGCAGATGAGTTTATGCTCGATTTTTGGCTTCAAGTTTAACTCAGAGCCATTTAAATTAAAAAAAAAGGACAACATTTCCTTAGAAATTAACAGAAGTTTAAATAATATAAATACAAAAGCAAAAGTTCTTGCTGTTCTTTAAGAAAGTTTATCGTGCTGTTTTAACCAGTGTACACAAGCCCATGTGTGTGTTTGCATCTCTGTATGAGCTGATGACCCAAAGCATTTGGAAACCCAAATTTACACGCTAATGTACTCAATATATAATTTCTCATCTAACTGACCAAATCATCTCCAAACACATTTTGTCCACAGATGTCACAGAAAGCAAAGGAAGATGAGGAAAAAAGTACACAGTGCATTTGGAAAGCAAAATAACTTAAAGTACTTTTCTTTTCTTCCAAGCATGGCCATTAGCAAGAGATCCTTGGAAACCTTGAGGGTTTTATGAGGTTTGATGAGCTCTTAATTAGAAATGGCTGAAATTTGAACTGAGGACTTCTGAACACTGCATCTGGCTGGAAACAGAAGGTTTGTTTCTGCCTGATTTCCTACTTTAAACAGGCTTGTGTGCAAATTTGAATAAACCTGGCTAGGAATGATGATGGTGAAGTGGTCTGGTAGCAAAGGGCCACGTGTTTCTGATACAGACTGACTAAAAATAATTTCTTCCCAAACTCAGACTGAAATATTCTTTGATCAGGAAAACAGGTAAATGGTTCAAGAAGCAGGTTAGAGGCACGGAGAAAGGAAAGAAGGATGAGGCTGGGTCAGAGGAGGCCGGGGGGAAAACGTGGAATTTGAGAAATGGAAAGGAGTCAGGCAATCACAAAAGCACTGAAAAACATCTGGGAAAAAAATCCCAGATTCTCAAAACAAGCGAGGTGCCTCACTTTGGAGGTCTTCAGGCTGAACTCCTCCAAAGTGGTGCCGACGAACGTTGCTGGAACAGAGGCAAGAGAGACCCTGCTGACTTCCAAGGCAGCACTGCTAATTCCTTCAGACAGCTTGTATCCTAGGCATGAAAGAAATCTGGCAAGTGGGCTTTGCTGGCCTGCAGCAGGGTGATGGAACATCTTCCATCTCCTCTTTATGAACTCACAGACCCCAGATTCAGGAACCAAACTGAGGAGCCCCTGAAATTGCTGCAGCTCTCACAGGAGTCACTGGATGTGATACAGCAGCTCTGAGAAAATTCCCTAATGGATCTGATGATTTTTCCCGTTTCCAAGCTGTACCTTGAATCAATACACTTATCTTCTGCATGAACATCTTAACTGTTCTTCTCTTCTTTGAATTTCAGGTTGTATTTGATTAACCCGGCAAAATATTTTGGGATGTAGTGGGTCTGGAAAAACACACACAGAATAGATGATGATTATGCAGGGTGAATTGAACATGGGCCAGATTAGCAGCTACACCAGACAGACAATCTATTTAAGTCTTCTGCATTTCATTGTGATTTAATTTAATTTAAATATGGTGGGGTTTTTCCAGACTATTACATAAAAATAGGATTTCTTATTTGTCTGGAAGATTTGCATTATTAAAGGGTCCTGAACAAAATCACTCAATATTTTTGCTTAAAACTCTACATTTTCAAGTAATTTAATCTTCTAAAAAATATGCCTCTGATGAGGAGGATTCTTGTTCTCCCTCCTAAGCTGAAACACAAAAGGTTTCAGATATTCAAGGTTAAAGTGATATTTGGTGAATGACTTCTTAAAATATTACAGGTCTAAAAAGGAGATATTGTTATCTCTACTAGAAATATTAATGAAAATTATTTGCTAATTTCACACAGCCCTTTGGTGCTGAAGAGCTGCACTTGATAATTGTC
Source organism: Lonchura striata (assembly GCF_050655825.1). Lineage (NCBI taxonomy): Eukaryota > Metazoa > Chordata > Aves > Passeriformes > Estrildidae > Lonchura > Lonchura striata. Next base: position 4,066,307 of record NC_140719.1, on the reverse strand, counting down.
AGGGCCATCTGTATCTTAAAACTTGTCCATTGCTCTCTCATTCTCTGAGCAGAAGCCGGGGTGTTAGGAGAAAGAATCTCAGATCACAGAATCACAGAATAATGAGGTTGGAAGAGACCTCTAAGATCATCAAGTCCAACCTATGCCCTAACACCACAACTAGACCATAGCACCAAGTGCCATGTCCAGTCTTATTTTAAACATATCCAGAGATGGTGATTCCATCACCTCCCTAAGAAGACAATTCCAGTATTTTATTATTCTTTCAGTGAAAAATTTTTCCTAATATCCAACCTAAACCTTCCCTGACGTAGCTTGAGATCAGTGTTTCAATGATAACGTTCCCAGATCTCCTAAGGACAGAATTGTCCTATTTGCACATAGATGGCTTTTCCAAACACCTTTTTTCCCCTCTTCAGGGCACACTTTTCAGTGTGCTGGAGGTGGTTTAGGGAGACCCATTTTGGAGCAGGCTGGGGGATTGCACAACCAGCAGAAGCGCTCTCCTGCATTTCTGGATTTCAACCTTTTACTTCAGAAAGCTGAGGATAAGCACCAGCAGCTGGGCCCTGAGTAAGCCCCAGCCACGGAGCCTGTGTAAATACTGAGGTTTCTGGAGGGTGAACTCATGCCAAGGAGTTTTGTGCCGGGAAGGGGGGCAGGAAAAATCCGTGTTCGGAGAGAAACTCCCTCTTCTCAGATGATCAGTGGACATGTCCAGACAGGCCTGAGCTGCCGGGGCCAAAAGCCAAACAAATCTCTGCCCTGTCAGCGTGGCCCCTGTGCTTAAACGGGAGTGATGAGCAGAGGGAGTGCGGGCTCAGGGATGGGGAGAAGGAGGGAGCTGCACTGCAGCACTCAGCAGCTCTCACACACCAAATTCCTTGGCTTTCAATCCAGCACAGGCTGGCAAGAAATGCAGTGTTCAAACCATAGCCAAAACAGAAAAGTGACTTGATTAATGAGCAGAGACACCTATGTGAGGGGAAGGAAGATGAGAAAGTGTGCTCTGGAGGCTCGGGATTAATTAAGGACTGCTCTCCGAAGAAATACCCACCTACAGAACCGTGTGCTGATTGCAAGGCCTCCTGCAACAATGTCAGCATCTCCTGTCTCTGCTGCTGCAGTTCTGCACACTCACACAGCCAAAACTCCCTGCCAGCACCTCTGTCCCGGGGCCATGGGGACACACAATCACCAAAAATGCAGCTCTTCAGCACCAAGGGCTGTGTGAAATTAGCAAATAATTTTCATTAATATTTCTACTAGAATTATTAATATTTCTACTGGTATCTCCTTTCTAGGCCTGTAATTTTTTTTTAAGTTGTTCACTAACTATCACTTTAACCTTGAAATATCTAAGGTTCTTTCATGTTTCAGCTTAAGAAGGAGAACAAGAATCCTCTCCTCATCAGAGGTATAATTTTTAGAAGATTAAATTACTTAAAAATGTAGAGGTTTAGCAGGGAACAGGACAGCCCACAGGGGACACTGCAGGGATTTTAGGGAAGAGGGGTATTACAGTCACTGGAAACCAAGGGCCAACAATCAAAGGCAAATGGGAGTCAGGCTCCCAGTAAAAATCCATGACAACTGTGGCTTGGGCTTTGTTGTCCTTAAACGTGCCCTCTGCAGCACAGGGATTGACCTACAGAAGGCTTGTCCACCACAAAGTAATGTTATACAACCTACAGGTTTATTAATTTTTTCTTCACTCTGGAAAATCTTTAAGCCTCCTTGTAACTTGGTGTATTTGGGTACACACCTGCACCTGGCTGGACCTCCCCTCTGAAATCCAGAGGAATCCGTATGAGAACAGGGTCTCCCAAACAGATCCTGTTTCAGGTCTTCCTTGGCCTAATGTCAAAAAAGATTATTCAGTTGTTGGAATTCCATAAAATTTCATTTTACTAGAGTTTCCAGCATCCCCTATGATCATGGTAGGATTAAGATTTACCTATCTTGTGGCACTTGCTTTGCTATTTTGCAACATGCTGGACATAAATTGCAATGTGAGAGGAAATAAGCCAGTTCCTTTTTCCTACTATTTTTTAAACATTTTTTTTATTTCTTATATAAAGACAACAGAAAAAGTCAGCTTTAAAGGACTGCAAGGCAAGCCCTACCCTTTCATGCAGAATACAGCCCCTGAGAAAGTTGCTCTGGGCCAAAAAGGTCACTTTTTGTGTAACATTATTCTAACTCAAGAGCTTTATCCTAATTGTTTTGATCAGCAATAACATTTTCTGTGTTGCCATTTTATGTATTATTATTAAAATAATAGGACATTATGTAAAATAAAAGGACAATGAAGTAAAATGGATTTTGTCAAAGCCACCAAATCGTTACAAAAGATTCATTGCATAATAGATGCCCTTTTTCCCCATAGGGAAAGAAAAATACCCTGGGTGTCACCCTGGCTTCAACTTAATTTTTTTGTTTTGTCTGTTTGATATCTGATGCCTACCAGAAGGATTTGTAAAGAAACCTAAGGCATTTAGCCTCCAATTTAATGGGATTTAAGCATTTACTTCTGCTGGAAATGTTTGAAAACAATATGCTAAGGACCAAATGAACTATTGAGTTTTAATCACCTTCAAACTCTGATACCTTCAACAATAACACACTGAAAAGAGTAGAAAATTATGGGGCTGGAGGTAGCAGAATGCAGCTTGTGCCATGACTTTCTAAAACATTTCAGGCTATTTAGTCTCAATAATTTCAACTGGGGCTGCAATTACTAAAGACTTCTGAAAGTCAGCTGTCAGTCTTTAAAGTGTTTTGTGGTGTTTTTTTCCCAGTAATAGCAGATGGTTTGGAGACACAGTGGCTTTAAATACTCACTTGAAGGGAACCTGAAAATTCCAGAAGTAGGAGATTTTTAAAGCTGACAGTCAATTGATAAGATTTGAGGCTGTTGTGTGAAGCTGAGAAAAGGTGAAAAGATCAGGGGGAGACAGCAAAAGAGAAAATATGGACAGCAAAAGAGAAAAGCTCAAAATAACCAGAGCTCCGTGGCAGTAACAGGAGAATAACAAAACCTGCTCGGTGCCTGACTCGGCTCCTTCTGCCCTCAGTCTTGTTGAGTAGCAGCATTAGTTTCACTGAAATCAATCAGGCTGCCCCTGGAGCTGGCTGTTATTTAATTTCACCGAAGAGAAAAGGGCAGAATCAAGCCAGTAAATACTATCACGTTTATAGATATGTTTTGTTATGTTACATGAGAAATAGTAGCATGGGACTGCTGGGAGTTTTCAGACTGATAAAGCTGTTATCGGATTTCCATTTTTCACTGGGGGAGCTGCAGCACCAAGAGATCAAGGTCATGGTTAGTAGAAAAAGCTTCACGGGTATTTTACATATGAAGAACTTTAAGGTTTGGTTAAGTGTTTGTCTGAACCAGTCTCTGCCTCAGACAATAGAGACCAGGCAAAGTCCACAGCACAGAGCCCCAAGTAGCTGTTCAGGGCTGTAATTGCAAACCCATAAACTCTTTGCAGAGCCAGCTCTATTAATGTCACCATCTTCTTGCACCTAAAGAACATTTCTGCCCCTTATAGCCCACTCGGCAAAGGAAAATAAGGAGACACGAGCTCCCAGTTGCTCTCCATTTCTTATCTAAATACAGCCTCTTAGTTCATCAAGAGTATCACACTGTCCTAAGCCTCTCATTTAACAAGACATGAGTTTTACCTGAAGTGCTTCAGCAACTCTCTTAGACAAGTCTGAAGCTCTTGAGACTAGTATTAAATGCACTAGGTGTTTCTTGTGCATTACTCAGATCCTTCAAGGAGTCAGCGGGAGAAATGAATATGTATTCTATATGTCAGCTGGTTATATCACAGCCTATCTGTGCCTAATTATGGAAAACAATCTGCCTATGTGAAGTTAACGGGGAAAGCTCTAAACAGATGTTGATTAAAGAGTGCCTCTGTAGAGTACTTTTTGAGAGGTCATTTTGCTGAGTTTAGATTGAGATGGATGAAGGTGAGGCATTTGGCAGGGAATTGCATCTTTGAAGTGAGTGACGAGATCAGGTTTGGGGGTGGCAGCACAAAGGTTGCGGTGACATTCAAGTGCAATATTATGGGAACGAGAAAACTAATTCAGGTGAGTGAAAAACCTCTCTGCAGTTAGTTGTTGCCTTTCCTTTAAAGCTACATATGGATACAAAGGTTAGTCTGAGTTGTGGGAGAGAAAATTAAGGAACTTTTTGCTGGATATTCAGTTTCCAATGAAAGTCTCTTAAACACTGAACCTTTAATTCAAAATTAATTCTCCCTTACCTTGCCCAACATGAGGGGGAATACATTCCCTTAAAACTTCTTCATAGACCTGAAGGTACTCTCAAAGGCCAATCAGCTTACCCAAGAAAAGGTATGATATTTTAGTACCCTAAACCACTGAAAATAAAGCATGGTGTCACCCTAAACAGTTTGTAGAGGAAGGACCCATCCCTTTGGTGCTGGCAAATGGTAAATCTGCTGGGCAGAGCATTTGGTCTGTGCATTCAAGCCTTCTTGAAGATGATGTCTGAGATGGAACAAAAGAAATGCCCACAAGTTCCTCTCTCTCAAGTGATGTTGGCACTCCTTGTGCCTATCCCAGAAAATTTATTACTTCTCTGAAAACATCCTCCTGTGCTTTATACCTCCTTGTGGAATTGCCACCATTTACTGGTAGCCAGAAGCCATTAGGTGGAGAAGTTCCTTTCTCCTTCCCTTTGGTTTCTACAAGCAGAATCCAATGTACAACAAAGAGCTGTTGGATAGGAACTCCACTGAATGTTTGACTGTAAATGAAACCCTCAGTAGCTCATTGCTTGGAAGTAAGAGCAGAGGTTTAAAAGTAAATGCACTTTGTTCAGGGCACAGCATTGCTAAAATAATTTCTGACAGCCTGTGCCAAAGAACTGAAGTCAACAGACTTGGCTAATCCACCCTGATAAATGCAACAGTTACAAAAATAAATATCTTCAAAAAGCAGCTGGGAGCTGGCCAACATGAACAATCAGACAGCCACACTTGACACCCCTAAACCCTGAAATGGGAGACAGGGAAAATTACCTTTGCAGTGACATTCCTGTCAGGCACGGACAGTCCCTGCCCGCCACCAGCCACAGACACCTCGCTTGTGACTCTCCTATTTCTGTTCCACAGCACTTTCCGTGGGTACCAGCTGTACAGTCAGGGTTTATTTCCATGAGTTCCTGCATCCAAACAATCACCAGCTCTAAAATAGACCCAGAATTTCACTGCTCCCCAGGACCTTCTGCCTGCTTCACTGCTTCTTCGGTGTTGGCGTCACCTCATAACTTACAGAGATGGGCAAAACAATTTGGGGTGATTTTTGAAGCCACTGCAACAACACTGGAAATAACATGGTGCTCATATTTACTAATTCCTGCTATATTATTTCACACAGAATGGAGAATGAAAATATAACTTAACTATTTTCTGGCAGTTAATTCTACTTTTTTGGCAATCCAACTTACTTCAAAGCATATTTGTCTAAGTACAGTTGCCATGGGGAGAAGTGTATAAAGGAGAAGAGTGAAAGAGATAATGTATTTAAGAACTATCTTTCCCTTTGGCCTACATCCCATGGAGTCTCTCCACCTAATTTATGTGGCACTACAGATCTCCAAAAAGTCAATGGACCTCTTTGCAGCTTCCAGAAGAAGCCAGGAAAGAAAGATGCAAGTACTTGTAAGGAAATCCTTGAATTTCCAATAGCTTTCTATGCAGTGGCTTAATGTCTAGACTCTCTTGGAATGAAAGCTGAAGCTGTGGATGATTTTCCTTTTTTTCTCCCCAAGTACTGCCTGGCATGATGAGCCAGTCTCCCTCAAACTGTACTCAGTGCTTTCAGTAAACTTCTGTCTCACTTTCAAACTTCATGAAGTAGGGCTCTATAACAGAATATATATGGAAAGCCAGAAGGATATTTTAATTACAACAGATTTTAGACTTCTGCCTAATTCTATGTTAAACAAACTTTGAGAATACCACCATTCAGCAACTGGTTACCCTCTCACAAATTGGCCTTTGTTTAATGAATTATTTTCTATCCTTTCATATAGGATTAAGATGTAATTCTCCACAGGATGCTGCTAATCTCCAATTCATTGTTTTAGAACTTGCCCATGACAACCACTTCAGTTGAAGTGGTTGGTGTTGGTGTCAATCTCCCTGAGTCCTGCTGACACAAGGCTTTAGATCTGCTGCTGCACTGGTTCTGCAGCTCCACCTCTACACCTCAAAGAGGTTGAGAATGTACTACAGTTTTTCTCAGCTGTCACTTTTTTCATCAAGTGCTTTAATACTTCAGAGACAAGCACCCAACCCACTCCAGTTCAGGTTAGCCCTGAACAAAATGCACTCTGGTTGTCACCAACAGTTATCTGGCCACCAGCAGTCCCACCCTGATCCTTAATTCCTGCCCCTAAGTATGAAACCAGAATACATGGGCATGCTAGTAGCACAACACACCATTTCTCAATAACATTCATTTGTAGAAAAAGCCAAAAAAAACCCATATCCAAACTCCCATCTCCAAAACCTCAGCAATGTTACCCCAGCACATCCCTGCTGCACTCACAGAACTGGGTCCCACCAGAATTACTAAGCCCTGTAAAGCAGTTTAATAGACATTGGCAATCGTGGTGTCACTGTGTGTCCCCAGTAGGAGCTTGCTATGATTTAGCAACCAGACGTTCCAAACTATTATTTATTTTTCATGGTTTTCAAATTTGAAGTGTAGAACTAAGTCATGGTGGCAATGGGAGAACACGATTTGTCAGGCAGCCCTAAATCTGGGATGCATTAATAGTGGCTGGAGACAGACTATTTATGAATTCATACTGGAAGTTCACAGAGTTGTTGTCTGCTAATCTGTCAATTCAGGGACATGCCACTCTGAACTTGAAGGAGTGTGGCATCATCTGGAGAGTGATTCCTGTGACTAAGGCAGTGATGAAAATGAGAGGCCTAAATCTAGACAAAACCTGTGTCAGCTGTGCTGGAGGTGCCCATACTTTGGCAGTCCTGCTTTATTCTCTCTTTATGACTCCAGCAGCAAAACTTTGCCGAGGTTTCTCAGCCATCGCCTCCCTTTAGTCACAGATCCTTATCGGGGGTATTAAACCTGAAGCAGGATAATCAAGTTATGAAAGGCCAGTCCAAATTATCTCCTGCCCATAATGCACTCCTTGGGATGAGCCAGAGTGCCAGGACAGAGCCCTGGAATACATCAGGCATTATGGATCATTTCCTGCCTCTCAGGCACTGCATTCTGACATCACTCCTTCGAAGGAGGCAGGAGACAGGCACTAATATATGCATGTCTTAGCACAGTGTGTAATGCAGCGAAGGCCTGACCTTGTTCAAAGTTACTAAGTGCTATTAATATATATAATGGAAGTAAATATTAGCCTTGCTTTGCAGAGAGAACAACCCGAGACACAAGGCCCCCGAGTGGTTTGTCAGGACAGACAGAGGAGCCAGGTATCCTGACAATTCCTTTTACTCTGAGCACCTGACAAAGTTCACTCCCATCCATCCCAGGGCTCCTGCAGAGGGGGAAAAATCACCTCTAAAAATGTTCCTGCTTTATCAGCAAAATGAGGGTGATAACAAAAACAGCTCAGGCCAGACAAAAGCCAATTGAAGCACATGGGCTCGTGCAGATACATAGAAGCCTGGCCTTAAAATAGCCCAGCCAGCCTGGGATGAATCTTCCTCGAGCTCCGACAAGGAAGCAGCAGTCAGCAGTATGGCTGGAAATGAACCACAAAAATCATATAGGCAGGTCAGGCACCTGCTTCTGACTCGGAGAAAGGAAAATAGAACCCAGGGCTCTGAAAGGAGCAGCGAGAAAGGACAAGGGATGTCTTCAGGGCAGCCTACACCTCCCTCGAGGGCAGAGCAGGAGCTGTTCATCCCTCCTCTGGGAGCCAGCAAGAGGACATGAGAAAAGGGAGTGGAACTACATCTGGGAAGTTCAGAGCAGACATTAGGGAAAGAGTGGCTGATCCCTGGAACAGGCTCCCCACAGCACTAACCCTGTCCAAGGTCAAGGAGCATCTTGGATTTTGCTCTTACCTGAAGGAAGCCAACAAGAAAAATGGAGAAAGACTATTTTAAGAGCATGTAGTGTCAAGACAAGTGGAATGGCTTCAAACTGACAGAGGGCAGGGTTAGATTAGAGATTAGGAAGAAATTCTTTCCTGTGAGCATTGTGAGGCCCTGGCACAGCTTGCCCAGAGAAGCTGAAGCTGTGGCTGTCCCATCCCTGGAAGTGTCCAAGGCCAGGTTGGATGGGGTTGGAGCAGCCTGTGATAGTGGAAGGTGTTCCTGACTGTGGCAGAGGCTGGAACCAGATGGTCTTGGAGGCTCCTTCCAACCTAAACTATTTTATTATTCCCCTAGGCAGTCCCTGGAGGAGAAGAGAGTTGGACTGAATGATCATCATGAGTTCTTCCAACTCCACGTATTCCATGATTCCTCCATGAAACAGCTGCCTAAAGAATCTGCTGGATAGTGTGAGTCCTGTTGTGCTCCTGCCTTTGAGCTAGCCTCAAATCTCTGTAGGAGATATGGAGGTGCCACTGGTGCTCCACTGGAGTGACCTTCCCTAGAACCTTGAATAAAAATGTAAAACACCATAGGTGACTAGAGAAAAAATTGCCACATTGCCTGGAGAGAGAACAGACTGTTTCAGGGCTTGGAGCAGGAATGCTGCATGGCAGAAAGCAATAGGCAGCATCCATTAAGCAGGATCTCTTCAGGCACAGATCTGGGGGATAAGTTTTCAGTGTGACATTGAATTCTTCAGACACTGTAGTAGGCTTAGCTTCTTTAAAGGAAATTTGCTCGGTGGAATATAAGCCATTTCCAAGCATGGACAGAGTACATTAAAGCACTGACTCAGGCTTTGATTCAGAAAAGCACTTAAGCACCCTTCTTGTAAAGGGATACTGTTTGGTGCTCGGACCTTGGAAAGGAAGGTGGATTGTGGTCTCTTTGGCTCAGCGCCACATTTCAAGCATAAAATAAACCTCAAACTAATGCAATTAAGGAAGAATCTTTCACAGTGGACATATTTAATCCATTACTGCCCACTGCAGCAGTTCTTGCACCTAGAACCAGTCATGGCCAGGAGCACACGCTGATTAGACAGAAGAATGACCCATTTTGATAAAAGCATTGTCTGAAATATTTAAGGAAAAAAAACCCACCCTATTGCTTTGCTGTGTGAATTTAAAAGGAATGACTTGGCTCCTCAGCTGTGACAATTTTGCATAACACAAATAGTTTTTTTATGATGTGACACACAAAAAAATGGAGCTTCTGTGGACAAAGGAGCTTCATGCCAAGAGAATTGATGGGTAACAATCTCAGGGATCTGTAGAATTTTGTCTATGAGAGGTGGGGTGAAGGAGGCAGGAACAGAGGTAGAAAAATGTTGACTTCATAAAAAAATGTTAGATTTAGAAGAGGGAAAATAGGCAAACTAGGATGGAAAAGTACAAAACCACTCTTATTTCATAGCTAGCTGAACTTTTGGGAAAAGGATTAATAAGAATCTCACCAAAACTTACTTTCTAAAAATTGTGCCAAAACTTCCAAAGTAGAAGGAAAATCTTACAACTGCAGTCCTTTTTACCATGAAAGCATCAGTTCTATTGATGTCAAAGCTTCTAAATCACAGACTCATTTATCTTCAGAGCAAAATTCATTTGTAATTCCCCAGCATTTTATTTTGTGATGCACTCATAAGTGTTCAACAGTGCATTTTGCAATAATAATAAACTAAAAGCAACATGAGATGTGTGTTCTAACTTGGCTGTTAAATCTTTCCTTGAAAGTGTTATGAGCTTGCCAGAATACTCAGTAAGAGATGTCAGGGTTGCAAATTCACACAAAGAATGGACCAGGTTCTATTGTACACTACCGATTTCCTTTTAGATGTTTCTGTTGTGATTAATCTTCCAAACCCTTGTAGATGTTTTTTATTAAAAAACATCATTTTTTTAATCAAGTTAACTCATTGTTTTAACATCAAGTTAATATTCCTAGCGCAGGACACTTCTAGTTTTAGCACAAGTTCCAGTTTGAATGTGATCCTCATCAGTGGTGCCACAGCCACAACTTCCTTACAGCTCCATCCCTTCAAAACATAATTGACACAGCAACATTATACAATAAAATAAAATTAATAAGGTAGGAAAAAAATTCCTTTTAGATGAGAAAACTGATCTTCAGTGTCATAAACAGGGTTACATGAAGAGTTAAGAGCAGAATTAGTTATTCCTGTTCCAGTGTCTTAATGATGCAATCATCCTTCCCTGGCAGTTTAGCTCTCCTCGTAATTACCGTGTGCAGTGACGCATGTTCTGAGAGGACAGACAAGCACTGAGCTAAGATCAGGGTAAGTGGGCTCTCAAGGAACTGCATCAGCTCTCTCCAAGTCGGTGCAGCCAGGGAAGCTCTCAGAAGAATGTGACCAGAGCAGCTGTGGATGAAGTCAAAGTCTTTGCAGCCCAATTCAGCTCCCTTTTGTAATTCCCAAAGAACCAGAGAGGGTTCTCTCCAAAGTGTGAGGAGGGCAGTGCAGTGCTTCCCCTTAGAGCACTGGTGCAAAGTCAGCTGGTGCTTTTCCATGGAAAAGAACTCATATTTTACCATGTCCTGGGAAGTGTACGGACTGAGCTCACCCATCTGTCACCAGGTGCTCATCCCTCTCCGGCTTGTTTCACATTTCTACTTTTGGCCCTGGCTGCTGCACAGGAAGGGCAGTTTGGCTCTGAATTCCTGAGGATCCATCCCCTATTTTTAAGTTTACATGACAAGACAGAGCAGTGCAACTGAAGGTAATGTCCTGTTCCACGAGCAGGAGGATTCTCTTTCACCAGCACACACACATGGACACAATCTACCTGCTGGTGAGAAGTGCCAGCTTAACAGCTCCTCCAAAGTCATGAACCCAGATGAACCTTCCTGCCTGCACTGCCTTTCAGCCTCTTGAAATAGTGTGCAAAATTATTAGCATTTCTCTTTTAGATGCTGCTTTAGAGCAAGGCTTGGCTGGATAGTATCTTCCCTTTCATGCCAGTGTGCCAGTACCATGTGCTGCAGGTAAAGCACCAGCTCTCACCCTCACTGCCCTTGGTGATGCCTCCTTCAGCTTCTGGACACAGACCTCCTTGCAATTTAAATTTGCAGCTTCCTGCTCTGTTCTTCTTCTCCAAAGATAACACGTTTTTTCTTGCATGTACAAGCCTTTTATGCATTTGAAGGCTTGTCATATTCTTTCTTCCTTTTTTTCCCCCCTTAGAAAAAATGACCCTAATTTTTCAGGATTTCCTCAGAAATCACACATTCTGTGTGACCACCCTGCTGACTAAACCAGATTAACTGGGGAAATGGGATAGGAAACCATTCACATCTTTGCCACGTTATTAAGGATTTCTAATGTCTTTGCTGCCACTCAGGCTCTTGCTAAAGGTCTCTGCAGAACAGTTTCTTTCTAACTGAACTTTTAATAAACTCTTCATGCTTCTGACTTGGTCCCCTGATCATTAATGGTCATTTGTCTACTTCTGTAAGCCCAATGAACAAACATTAATAGAAACTACTTGATCTGCACAAAATGAGATTTTACTGCTATAAAAAATGGATACCATAATAAAGGCTGAACCGAGTTATATTAAGTGCTGTAGAAATACATGGAAAGGAGTGCTCTTTCTAAAAGATTTAAACGAAGTCAGAAAACACAGGAGATTTAAATATCATTATCACTCCAATTTAGCAGGTGAAGAACAATGGAACATTTAAAAGGCTTATAGTCAGTCAGGATAACAGGTAATTTCCTAATTGGACCCTAGCCTTAACAAGTTGCTTTGGTGATCTACTCAGTCTCAGATCAACACTTCAGCCACACATTATCCAATCCTCTGCAGTTTCAAGGGAAAAGGTTTGTTTGATTCTTCATAAAACCAGCTCCATTTTCAAAGTCCAGAGAGGCTGTGAAGGCCATAAACTCTGTGAAGACCACACTGAGGAAAGGAACACTCTGCTGAAGCAATGAAAGGTATGAAGATCATCTTGTGAAAGGCTGAACTAAGATCATGCCCTGTATGTCAAAGAAAACTCTCTCAATTTATCTGTCAATTTTTATATCCCATTTCTTCGGGCTTTCTGAAGCTCTGCAAACCCAGTCCAGAGTTTCATTATTTATTTGGGATGCTGTGTGTCACAGTGACACATTGAGAAACTGGCATCTGCAATTTTCACATGTCAGAAAGACTGTAACTTGAACTGACAAAATAAATTGCTGTTCACACACTCCCACTGACTTTGTTATGTCCCTGAAGCCCCAGGCCTATTTTTTCAATTAAGATCCCCCCTTCTTTCATCCCCCCTCTTCCTACTGCAAAAGCACAATGAGTGGCTGGCAGGAGGGAACGTGCCTTCCACAGCTGGCAGTAGTTGACTGGGAAGGGCAATGGCATTGCTGATAGAGAGAGAAAATATTTCTCCTTAGCTTTTCAGGAAACGGCATACATCCTTCCTCCATCAGTTAATGCCACCAAACCCTTCCGAGAAGACGAGAGCTGTATCAGGTTTGCTGGAGCTTTTTGGCTCACAAAATAAGTGGAGCAATTCTACCAAGACAGAGCAATTCCCAATTAAAACCAACTAAAATCTTCTTTGTCGGGAGATTGAATTGATTTCTAGATCACAGGGATGTCAGGGATGTGAGTGAGTTCAGTGAGAAACTACACTCATCTCCCTGGGAGAGGTGGAAATAAAAGCTCACGTATGGGGACATCTCATTGATTGTATGGTCCAGCATGAGAAAATAATCTTAAATATCTTAAAGACCTGAGAGCCCCCTAAGCCTGGCTTAGTGAAGGCTCAACGTGAACATGAATTCTCTGCCTGATTTCCCATTAGTGAGCCTGAACCATGACCTCACTTCCGACTCCTACCTTCCTGCCTCCTTGTCCTGTCACAGCAGGCATGGAAAACTTTCCCTTCTCTGCAGCAGCACAGGCCAAAGAAAGCAAGGAGAAACTAATTTCAAGCACCAGAACTAGCAAAGCTCACAAAGCAACTTAGGCCTGTGTAGGCTAAACCTCACCTGAGCCCCTGACTTTGACTCCACACTCTCTTCTCCCTTTGGCAAAATGCACCACACACTCCTGGATGCTACTGAAGGAAAACATATTTTGTTTAACACTCCAGGTTGACCCAAGTTGTTCCCTCATTTTGTAATCCTTTCCATTTATTTGAGCTGAATTTGGAGCAGCAAAACCACATGTGGCTTGCATGACATTTAATTGCAAGTACTTCACACACTCCTGAATTCCTTCCTTTTGTGTATGCACTACATATTTAGTCAAGGACACATTGGGGAAGGTCAGTAGGAGGGGAGAGAGAGGAGAGGAGATCTTCTGATGCACTGGCCATTCCAAAAAGAGCCTTGCTCACCACAGGAGCAGTCATCCATATGAACAATCCCATATTCCTACAGGCAGAGCTGTGAGGGTGAGCTCAGCTACCCAACAGCAGCCACTGGCCGGGCAGTCATCAGCTCAGGGATGTGTCCGGGTGTCCTGTGGCCTAGGAAGTTCTGAGAACATCCCTGGATTACAAATGGGGTCACTCAGAGGCCTCAAGGTTTGTGGTCATGACTGGCTCCCAAAAAATCCTCCTTCAGGGCTCTGGGACTGCAAACAGCAACACGGTTCTGCCTGTCCCAGACGAGCCATGAGCACTGAAAAGAGCAAGCAAAGAGGAAGAGAGCCCAAAGTCTCCACTCTAAAGCTGTGGAGTACAAAATACAGGAGAAATGGCTGGTATTGAACTAATGGCAATTATTCAGTGAAGTGTGCAAGAACAGTTACTGTGTTTCCTAATTGTAATTCTGAAATTATATGGGAAAAACCAAAGGAAAAATCAAAGAAAAGATTTCATGCTCCTGCAATGCTAAGCCCATGCCTCAGATCAGATTTCTAAGCTCAGGAGTAAATTATTTAGTCTCTGGTTCAGCTGTCACCCCACAATTTCCATGCTGTCAGCTCCTGCTTAGCTCTTAAGGACCAGCCAGGAGCTCTTCAGCTTGTTTCGATTTCACTCCAATATTTAAATGAATGGGAAGGAGGAAGTAAAATGGGAGCAATTGTCTTCCATGAAAAATTTCCAATTTCTATAGTTTTGGTCCAAAGTCGATGCAGGTTTTTCTTCCCTTAAGGCTTTCCTACCTAAGAGTTATGAACTCAGAGTAACTCTTGTCCACCTGAGATTCCTGAGCTGAACCTGCCCCTACCCAAAAGTGCTGCTTGCCCGTGTTCCTCCCAGCCCAGAACCAGGTGTTGTCTCAGCCAGTTGGGTGTGCACAGACAAATCTCTTCCAGCCTGGTTCTGCCCTGATTTCTACCACAAAAAATGAGATTAAACAGTCTTTTTAGTCAACTGAAGCTTGTACAGGAAGCAGGGAAGATGAGTTATGAACAACGTGTTCTGCTCACCAAAGTGCCCGAGCAGGAGCTCAGTAACAGCAGTTGAACAGCCTTGAGAGAGAGAGGAGAGTTCATGGGCAGAGACATCTCAAATGCCAACAGAAGCTTCATTTCACACAATGGAAATGAAACCTTCTTCTCAAGTGGCCATCAGCAGGGACTTGGAGACTTCTGGATTCTTGCTAAGGAAGCAAAGTTTTCTTTGCTTCCAAACTTGAAGTGAATGTACCAAGAACAGAAATTGCCAATTTAAGAGTGCGTGAGAGGCTATTCCTCTGTACCTACACAGCAGGCAGGACAAAACCAGCAATAGTATAAAACTCTAACCATCAGCCCTCCTCTCCTCATCACTCACTTTCAAAATACCTGTGGGTTTTACTGTGCAGGGAAGGCTTGTCTGTGTTCCCAAACCCCCACAGGGATGCTGGATCAGAGGGAGCTGCACACAGGAGAACCAGAGGAACAAGCACAGAGTGGAGCAAGCCCACAAAACCCCCTCCTGCAGGCAGGCCAAAGCTCTAGAAAATTCCCTGAGAGCTTCTGAGGTCAATGTGTCACTGTTCCCTTGCTCACCCCTCTCTGCTGCACATGAAAAAATTGTTCCCATATGAAAGCATGAACAGCAGATGCACAATAAAAACTTAAACAAAATTCCTCTGCAGGAGGACTGCCCAAGGAAGAATGGTCTGATTCATGCAACTTAATGATGACTAAAGCCACTGTTTGTGCTTTGAAAATGTGCTGAGGTATTGGCAGCCATCTCAGGCCTTTGTAGTGTGTCAGCAGGTTATGGATTTGAAGACCAACATAAATCTTTCAAACTTCCATTCCAGAGGAAGGCCTTAACATTTGACCTCTGCAACATTCACTAGAAATATTTGAAAGAAAATACCAATTTGTCAAAACCAAAGCTATTTTCCTGAGGTTCTGCAGAAGCAGAGAGATGTTCCTTCCTGCCCCCGCATTCACATTAAGCAACAGTAGCTGAGCAATTACAATACTCAGATTTGGGCAGGTTGAAGATCTGTCAGGTTTGCAGAAAACACCTGAATTCAAGCGTTCACCATGATATGTCAATGTCCTGAGAGCCACCACAGAGCTTATTGAGCTGGGGAGTGGGGGAAAAGAGCAAAGATCCTCTTTGGAAATAAAAGGACAGAAAAGAAAAAAGAAATCTGGTTTGTGATCTCATTCTGCAGCAGAACACGTCTGAACCTCTGCGACACCCAGCAAGACCATGTGTTGTTCAACAATCCCCTGGAGCAGAGGCACAACTTTCCTATTAAGACGGCAGTCCCTGGGAATTCAGCAAGGCTGAAACTGCCCCGAGGTGCTCCCAAGCACACAAGAAATCCCATCATTACTGATTAACTTCTACCAAACACATTCACATAATTTTCTCCAGGATGCAGCAAATTTTGTTTTCCTACTGCAATGTAAGTTACACACAGATGGTAGTTTAAACAGCATTTCTTCTCCACAGAAAACACTCATCCTGTCCCAAATTTTCCTTGACCACCTCCTCTGGAATACAAACACTATAATAAAGGTCTCTGTTCCAGGAGAGCTGGGCTTGCATCTGCTCATCTCCAGAGATCCTGCTAAATCTTATTACTGCTTCCCCCTCTGCTTCCAGAACAGAGCTGATTGAAGAACAAAAGGGAACTTCAAGGTGAATAAAAGCCCTGTGTTAAGCATGAGGTTATACACAGGGGTTGCAGTATCACAGCAGCCTTGGAAATGTCCATGAATCCCCAAAGCTTTGATTTCAGCATTAAGTAATGCTGGCCTGAACACTCATCCGGAAATGTGCACTGCACAGAATTTTTTATGCATAAACTTTTCTTTTTCAAAAGGTTCACTTCTCCCTTCAGGTCGGGAGACTAAAAAAAAAGCCAAGAACATCAGATTCACTATTGGGGTCAGTCCAGCAATACATCTCCTTCGGCTCCCTGCCTGACAGATGAGGTGAGCCAGCACCAGCTGCTCCAGTGGCAAATGTGAAACTCTGCAGTAGGCAGTTATGAAATAACCTTGGTGAGAGGAGGTTTCTTGCTAGCCTCATCCTAACCCCTATCATTTAAGAGTTGGCTTCCACCCAGAAGTCCTCAGTGACCAGAAGGAGCACATACACCTTTTGAAATTATCCTAAAAGAATTGGATGTTCTCTCATTAGCCTTACGCATTTCTAGTGCAGTCAATCATCCTAGAAATCGAAATGCCAACTACTTATTTACACGTCGGGGCAGAACATTCACAATATTTAATAAACATCAAATGTTTATATTCCATCAGGCCTCCCAGTCCAAGTCTGGCCATGCTTTCCACAGAGTGGGAGACAGTGTCTGCTCAGGCAGGAATAAACTGTCCTGCCTGAGCAGCCCAGCAGCATCACCCCTGTCGAGCAAGGAGGCACAGGAACATTCTGAGCAGAAGTTGCTCTTCACAGAGCAAAAAACTGCTCAAGAAGAGCATTTCCCACGCCATCTAGACCAACATTTTTGCACTCTTTCTGGCCACCTCACCACAGTTTTTAGGAGCAGTTTCCCAGCCTGGGGACAGCTGGAGAGTGCAAGAGCCTTCCCACCCTGTGCAGTAACCTTGAGGCAGACAGGCAGGGAAAACTGGGATAAAACTATGGACAATTTGGCAAAGCAAACATGGTTTAACACACCAGGAATATTTTTCATAAAGGGTTCTGAAAAAAGCTGGTCACAAATGGAATCGGACTTGTCAAATATATCCAGAAACTCCTATGCACACACGTGTGTGCATGTGTGTATCTGAATTTCTACGTATTTATGTGCCCTGGCTTTCTCAACCAGGTGAAAACTGTCCAAGCAAAACTTCATGGTGTTTTTCTCTGCTGTCATGCGCATGTTAATGTTGATGAAAAATTTTTGCTGCTTTCCTCCTTCTTAGAAAAAAGTTAGAACTGGGTATTTCTCTTGCCTGGTAAAACACAGTCAATTACCTTCCATTTATCTGCAAAATTTCTAACAAACACTTCTAGTGGGTTTTGGGAAAGCTTTTTTTATTTTCTCTGCCTTTCACTCCTCCAAAGCAGAGGTAAAAATAAAATTATTTTCACTGTCTTTCCAAAACAGGTAAGATTTTCCCTTGCTGGCTGGGTGCTCCTCCACTCCATTTAGCACTTTTTTCCACTGCTGGGAAGATCCATCTTCCAGCAGAGCTACTTTTCCTGGTTTACATGGAAAGTATATACAGACAAAGGCAACAAGCATTGATAAGAAGAGTTAGGACCAGAAAGGATCTATCAGAAATTCAGCATTTATATTACAGCAACATAGAGGGGACTGAGGAAAAAAACAGAAAATTCCTGGGAAAGGAATTAATAATAAAAAGAGACAAGGCAATAAAAGAGTGAAGCCCATTCTCATTGAAAGTAGTCAGTATTTCCAGAGTGAGAAAGTTGGTATTATTTTTTGGGGGCAGAACAGGCTTCCTAAGGATTCACTCAGATCTCCTAAATGCCTTATTATTTCATCCTGACTCAGAGGAGCAAAACTCTTTGAATATCCTGCTCTGAGTCTTCTTGCCCTGAACATGAAAGGCTGAGCCCTGGATCACAGAAAAACCTGGAAAGTACAGAGAAGGTCCAGCTACAGCAAGCTCAGTTCACCTTCCCCTCTGTAAGAAAACAAATAAATAGCCCTTAAGGCTTCGTTGAGATCCAAACCTTTGTTAGAGGGTTTAACTTTACTCTCTAGAGTGGGTCAATCCTTCCAGAGAAGCCAGTTTTAGCCAAAATTGTGCATGCATGGAAACCAAGGGAAATGTGGCTGGAGGAGGGGGGAGCAGTAGGATGGAGAAGAAAGAAATTAGTTTTCTTCTGGATTTAAACATGCAAACTGAAACAAAAGAGGCTGCGAGGTGCCACCATCATCCTTCTCACAGCTCTGAAGCTGCATCAGCTCCCAAGGCAGGGGAGAAACAGCTCTGAACAGCTCCCATTTGCAGATGCAGAACCAGGAGAAACACCTCATGGTCATAACACAGCCAACATCCCACTCGCTGCCATCAAAACTGCAGGCCTGGGAGCTGAGAGCAGAACTCTTCCTTGCATCTCTCCAAGACCTAGAAGGAATTTCAACCTGGCTGTATGATTTATTTTTTTTTTCCCCAAGTCTCCCACCTCCCTCCCGTGTCCCTGAACAACAAGAGCTGTTTTCCCTTTAATCTGCAATGCCACCTTGTGGCTGTAAACAACGAGAACACGGAGAGGACGCCAGTGTTTGAGACAAAATTCTGGGTCACTTTGACCACAGATTCCAGTACCACTTCTGCAAAGAGAAGCACCTGATGCAGGGGGCAGAATTCATCTCGGAATGGCTGTGTTTTATTGAAGCTGGTGTTTGCTCTGTGAGGGTTTCAGTGACAAATTCACAGCAGCACGTGGAAAAGCAGCTTTTAACAGAAATCCTGGGATGGCTGATTCCATTGCATGGAATCATGAGGTCCCAGAATGGACTGGATAGGAAAGGACCTTAAAGGTCATTTATTTCCATCTTTTTCCATCCCCTGACATGGGCAGGGACACCTTCCACTGTCCCAGGCTGCTCCCAGCCCTGTCCAACCTGGCCTTGGGCACTGCCAGGGATCCAGGGGCAGCCACAGCTGCTCTGGACACTCTGTGCCAGGCCTGCCCACCCTCCCAGGGAAGGATTTCTCCCAATATCCCATCTAACCCCTGGCAATGGGAAGCCATTCCCCCTTGTCCTGGCACTCCAGGCCCTTGTCAATCTTCCCTCTCCATCTTTCCTGTAGCTCCTTCAGCCACTGTAAAACCACAGATGAGACCTCTGCTCTCCTCTCCAGGTGAACAACCCCAGCTGTGCCAGCCTTCCCTCCCAGCAGAGCTGCTCCATCCCTCTGCTCCCCCTGGCCCTGCTCTGGGTCTCTGCAGCAGCTCCAGCTCCTCCCTGTGCTGGGCAGGGCTGGGGCAGCTCTGCAGGTGGGGTCTGACCTGAGCACAGGGCACAGGGGCAGCATCCCCCTGCCCTGCTGCCCAAGGATGCTCCACCTGTGAGAGCAACAATGACAGACACAGCTTTTAGCTGGGTGCTACAGAAAGCTCCAGCTCCATTTCTTTCCTCCCTTCCTGGATGATGGGATCCCATCCCATCAGCCAGGCTGGACCTTTCTGAAAGGTCCTCTCTGAAATCATCCCTCTCTTTTCCATCCTCTCTGAAACCAGCCTAATTTTTAAAGAATTTATGCCTTCGTTACTGGTTCCTTTAATCCCAATGAGGGAAATACCCCCAGTCCTTGTTGTGTTCTGCTGGGAGAGGCCCTGGGTCCCTCTGGACTGAAAGGCCTGGCTTAATCCCAGTTGGACACTGCTAACCTGTTGCAGGGTCCAGTATCTAAAAATCTAAGTACAATTCAGCGCTTTTCTTTTGAAGGCCTCAGAGGCATATTTTGAAATAATTCAGTATGTCTCTTAGCTGCCTCTTAAGCAGACAAGTATTCTTCCCCTCTCACGGCTGGCAGGCCAAGGCACACAAATACTAAACCCTTCTGGGTAGGGAGTAGCTGCCCTGCTATGCACAAAAATTATTGTATTTTTAAGCTTTAAAATATGATTCTCTCAGGAAAATTAGGAGCAGCTGTCCCTCCCTGGGACAAGCTGGCTTCTCACAAATATTTGGCATTTGGAATACTCTTGTCCTTTGACCACTGGGCCTGGTTTTCAATTAGGCCTGATTTTAAGACTGAATAACCAAGCTATTGCTCGGGGTTGCTGGGGCACAAGAGGCAGCACAAGGCTAAATTCAGCAAGAGTGCAAATCAGGGCATTTATACCAATTGGAGCTCACACCTCAGTGTCACTCCAGATCCCTAATCCAACAGTGGATTTGTTCCCGACTCCTTGCACCCTGTGGAGCAGTTGGCACCTGGGGAGAAGCTGGTACAGATTATTTCCATTCACATTTCAATATCTACTCGAGCAAAGTGCCTTCACCCCCTGGCAGCAGGGCAAGCACAGAACACCCACAGAGGGGGTTCCTCTCTCCTGGGGAGCACCAGCACACTGTGTACAGCATGGAGGATGAAGAAATCTCCACTCATGGTTCTGCTGGGAACTCCATGGACTTCTTTTAAGTGACAGCACTAAATACTGGCCTAGATTTATCCCTTTTTATTTTATACACTTCCTGAAGCCTTTAAGTGGAAGGTCCATGAGGCAAAGCCTGGGGTAAGCCTCCTAGATCCCCACTCTAATCAATAAAGAGACAATAGCCCTCCTGAAAGTAATTAAGATCTTAGGCAGACTAAGACAATGTTTCTGTAACTTATGATGTTACTGAGAGGCTGCCAAAGCCCTCACTAAAATCTCAACACACAAATCTGCTGCTGCTCCTCTATCCACAGAACCAAGTGCTGCCCCGCACAAGGAACTTGGATGGCTTTGATGAGATTTTTGGCATTTTAAAAAGGTTGCTGGAGTAGTTGTTCATGTACTTTTTCAGAAACTGATGTTAAGTTGGTGGCTTTCTAGTTCCCCAACTCCTCCTCTTTCTTCTTTTTTAGGAACACTCACTGTGCTGGTCTTTTCACAGGCTTCTGATTCTCTCCTTTGCAAGTTAACCTCACTTGCAGAACTGGAATTTTTTTTTTTTTTTTTTTTAAGTATTCTAAAATTAAATTCACAATTCCAACCCATTTGAAAACACCTATATCATCCAGGCTGGCCCTAACCCATTTTCCCACACCTAGGTTGGGACCTTACTGCTTTATTACTAGTCCTAATTACAGAAATCATCTAATTAGTATTGAACCTCAAATGAAGAGAAGACATTAAACAATTATCTGCAATGCTGATGTGTTGTTATCTCCTTTTCCTGACTGTAGAGCACAGCTACCTCCTGTAACAGTGATACAGAGCTGGATCTCCTTACTGCCAATGGCTCCTAAATGCTGTATCTTTATTTAGTTCTTTGGCCTTTCTGATTCTGTCTATGCCCCTGCTCCACTTCTGTTCTCGTTCTGAGAGCCTGACCTAGTTTCTCCTTATTGCATATTTCTTTCTTTCATTTGAGGTCAGTGATGAGCTCATGATTAAACCTCTCTGGTCACCTGCAATAGTTTCTGAATGGGATAACTTCAACTTGGGGCCTTCAGGCTCCCTAAGGCTCTGCCAGTTTTCCTTATCTAACTTTTCCCTTAGCTCACCCTCTCAGGAGATATTTTTTTCTTACAATTCTTACAGTGTGTTCCAATTACCCTTCACTGCTGAAAGCTATTTTAAGTTTTGCTGTGGTTTTTCACCATATAAATACACCTGTTTTGTCTTTACTGTCCCTATAAATGGCATACAATCAATAAACCTTTACTGATGTGTAATACATGCTTAACAAAATGCAGCAAGGAGGAGTGAAAGAACAGTGGTAAGGAGCAGTAAGAGGTGATACTGTGAGCACCTGAGCACTTCAGCTCACCAATAAATGACATTGTTAAAGTGCAGCATTTGCCAGAGCCATTTGTTAGGCACACTCAGAGAACAGCTTCAAACTGGCAGCTTGCAGTGCTCTGGCCAGAGGAGAAACCTCCCCAGAGAAGGAATCAGTCACACCCCTAAACTCAGGCACTGCCATTCTGAACTGATATTGGAAGCAAACAGTGCAAGAGCAGAGAAGGGGGAAACCCAAGTGAAGTAATTGATGTAATTAATCAATTTACCAGTATTATTCTTGCTGAGCATCTGAACAACTGGAGGCAAAGTGAATTTTAACAATGCACACAGTGCATATTTAAAGCACAGGATGATCTGGCTAGGAAGGGACCTTAAAGCTCCTCTCATCCCCCCCATCCCATGGCAGGAACACCTCCCACTGTCCCAGGTCACTCCCAGCCCTGTCCAGCCTGGCCTTGGGCACTGCCAGGGATCCAGGGGCAGCCACAGCTGCTCTGGGCACCTGTGCTAGGGCCTGCCCAACCTCACAGGGAAGAATTTCACCCCAATATCCAACCTCAATTTCCCCTCTTTCAGTTTGAACCCATCACTCCTTGTCCTCTTACTGCAATTCCTGATGTGGAGCCACTCTTTGGTTTCCCTGTAGCCCCATTCAGATACTAAAAGGAAATTTGCCCACAGTTAGGGTACACTGGCTACACAGAAAAGGAAAAGGCCAAGAATAGAAACAAAAGGAATCTGTATATTCACACACCAAGTATTAAAAAGAGCACATGGCCTTTCTCAAACTATTCCACATCAACCCAGAACTGAAACACGAGGAGTCACACTACTCTTTGAAGGCTTATTCCACTTACCCTCCTCAGATGCAAATAATCTCACTGGCTGTAGTGGAACCAGCAATCCCCTGTGTTACCTGGAGCTGCCATAAAGCTGTAAAGAAAGAAAAGGAAGGCTGGGTAAATTCCAGCTTCTTTTAACAAGACTCCTGTGGTCCCAAGGTGGCCCCTCTGCCCATTGATTTGCCACCCCTGCATTCACCTCACTGGTGCTGCAGCAGTTTTCCTCTCCAAGAGAGCAACATCTCACCTCTAATTAAAAATTAGTAAGGTATTCAGCTCAGCTCACCCATTTATTGTGATTTTATGTCCTAGACGTGAATAAAGCTCCTGCTTCCCAGGTCTCTGACTGAGATGGCAGCAACCCTTTCTTCCTCCACCACCTATTCCTCACTCAGACCCTTATGGCTTTAACAAGTGGGTTGATTGCCATATAATTTAAAAACCACCTTCAGCTGCTGTTTTCATTATTTCCCCACCTTCAGCTGCTGTTTCCACTATTTCCCTGCTTTCTGAAAGAGCACCCTCACATTTTATTCCTTATCTTCACCTCCCACCAGGTTGCTCAAGCCCTTTTTCCTTAGGGACAGGGGTAGCCAGTGCTCAGCCCCAGGATTGGTGGAACCCTGAATGGAAATCCACCTTCACAATTCAGGTGACCTGTGCACCACCAAACGGAAAGATTTACCAACCTCCTACAACCTCCTTCAATAGCTTCATCTTTCAGAGGGATCACAGAAGCAGCAAAAACAACTGCTTTTTCTCACTTATTCTGTGATTAGGCATAGATGCCAAATCCTAGACAAACATATGAGTTATTTGGATAAAGAAAAATCGAGAGCCACTCAAATTGGCTGAATTACAGCTGTTGTCAATGAAGCATCGAAAAAGTGCATCTGGGGCTATATACAAAAGTCTCTGCACTTTACAGTCACTGAACGTCCTTTAGCCTCCCCAAAGAGGTCAAGATGAGATCGACAAATAAACGCCAGTCCAGCAAATGAGCGTATTTACTTTTTCCCAATGTGTTTTTTTTTAAGTGCTGGATCAGCCTTGTAAACTCTCTCATGCCGAGTGCACTTATTTATGCAAAGTTTGATTGGTCTCAGCCTCCCAGAGACACCTGAAGGGGATGCTGAGATAAGCCAGCCCTGGCTTTCTGCTGCATCCCTTATAGCAAAACACGGAGCAAAATGAAGCATTAATTCTGAAACCTTCAGGAGAATGAAGCAGGATAGATTCACTTGTCAGTAATGTCCATACTGATTAATATAAATGCACATGGCAGCCAATATCAGAGTGTGCTGTGTGGATTTATTTACATAATTATTTGAGAATTCACCCTCCCCTCCTTGACTTTGATGCTTGGTACATATTTATTTACACAACACTGCACTGCCAAACAAGCCAAATGTTTCCCAGAAAGACATCAGAAGAATTGCAATTGTTTGAGCAGTGGTTATTTCAGGATGATAAAAAACAAACTCAACTCAAATCCATTTAGCAACTGAAGTGCTTTCCCCAGATGACAAACAATGCTGCTGCTGTCCTTGCATGGTCACTGACCTTGAGTGGCACTGAAGGCACCAAGGCAGCCAAGGAAGGAGTTGTCATAGGTGCAGCTCAGGCAGAAAACAACTGTGGTGTTCAGCAAGGTGGGGACAAAGCCTCAGTGCCCACAGGTGGTATGGATGGGGGAGAAATTTTGAAATGTTCCATCATATTTACAGGAATAGAGAAATGAGAGCTGAGCGGTTTGTATGAACCTGTGTCTTTACCACAGGTGATCTGTAGATCTCCTGGACTCTGCCAGGAGATTGAGAGACTAATTTCCATCAGTTTCCAGATAGACAGTGGCAGAAATAGAGAATTAAAAAAATTAAAATAGCTCATCAGCTACCAGTGGGCTCCCATTACACCAACAGAGTTCACTGCTTATCTTGGTTCTTGACACCTTATCAAATCAGAGCACAGGTATCACCTGCTGCTAAGGGGACATGCTGTATGCACCCTCATCACCAACAGAGTGAGAGAAACCCACCCTGATAGTCACAGCCCCTCTTTCACTGCACACATCCAGCCTAACGCCAACTTTGCCCAACAAAAATCCAGCTAGTGCAGCTCGCAGGGCTTAGTCCTGAGCAGTGTGAACACAAACCTGGACATGACACTGGGAAGTGCACCCAGTCAGCATTCACTTGATATTCCATTATTTTTATAATACGTCTCATTCATTTCCTGAAATTAGGGAAAAAAAAAAACCAAAAAATCAACATCAAATCAACATCAAATCTCAGAAGTCAAATCAAACATAGGGAAAAAAGTTAACTAAGCTTTACAGAACTTCCCAAGGTATCAGTTGGAGTTTTTGGCAGGGGAGACTCTGTTTTACATTCATCTGGACACAATATGTTTTTTTCCAGATCCTAACAGATCACTAGAGTTACTCAGCACACAAACAATGCCTGTTGTTTTGGAGCTGATTTCTCAACTATTATGTGTATTCCTGTTTACAAACAGTGGCTGAAGCATGCAGAAAATCTGCAGGCAACTTCACTGCACCCACTTAACTCTTCTGTCTGCATGTGGGCAAGCCTCAAGTAATTTTCCAGGGTCACACTGAGCAGCAGAATCTGAGGATGGGTCAGTCTGGAAGGGATCATAATTGGGTCATCTGGTCCAACCTCCCCACTCAGGCAGGGTCATCCCAGAGCACAGGGCACACGATTGCACCCAGACTGTTCTGGAATATCTCCAGTGAGGGAGACTCCACACCCTGTCTGGGCAGCCTGTTCAGGGCTCAGGCACTGCACGGGGAAGAAGTTCTGCCTCTTGTTCAGGTGGAACTTCCTGGGCATCAGTTCCTGCCCATTCCTCTTGTCCTACTGAGCAGAGCCTGGTCCAGCCTCTGATTCCCTCAATGAACCAGACACTGGGCCCACAAACCTTAAATGGTGGAAGGAGCTATGAGGAGTAGAAGAGTTAACATTGCAAAGCTTTTAATAATTATAACAATTATTCTAATTAAAAGGAAGGGTGGCACATGCTTTAAACATGTCTGACAATTTATATTGTGGAGCATATGGGGGCTCCTGGGGGAAAAGGCAACCAAGATTTCAAAGCATCCAACCTATAGCTGGAGACATCAGGGAACAGGGAACAAAGCTGTGTCCATTTGTTGGAAGTTTTGGGTTGTTCAGGATTGAGGGCCCAGAGTTTCATCCTCGGCTCAAATGAGAACAGAAGTGCTCAAAAGCCGAGTGTGAAAAATCAGCCAGAATCATGAAGTTTTGCCTGGCTCAGGAGAGGGATCAGATTCATGTAAAATTATAGTTCAAATTGGTTTCCACCCAAGATCATAAATCCACCTAGGTTTGCCAATAGGATTCTGACTGTCAGCAAATCCTTTCTTTTGGCAATGCTGGATAATTTCAAGAGCTTCAGAGAAAAACTCTGAGGGTTTGCCTGAGCCATTGGTCTTTGGGGGAGAAAAGGGGAGAGGGCCAAGGACACCCCTGAGGACAAACACCCCAACAGGCTCCCCACACTGGGAGTACAGTGGCAGGGACTTTGTCTCTGGGGTATCTTTGCTCCTGGGCAACTGCCAGGCATGACATCTGGGGACCAAAGCCCTCTGACATTTTTCCTGAGCTTCTCCTATCTCTGCTTCACCACTGGCATCTCCCCTTGGGAGGCTGTACAGGTAAATCAACACCTGACTCCCAGGGGAATTAGAAAGACACATTTTTCACCACTCTGAGGTCCTGTGGATATAAATGATAGGATTATTTAGGTTGGAAAATACCTCCAAGATCATCAAGTCCAATGGTGAATCAAGTACTGTTGTAATAATCACTAAATTGCATCCCTCCACGCAGCTTTTGGACCCTTCCTGGGACAGCAACTTCTCTGTTGCCCTAAGCAGCCTGTTCCAGTGCCATTCAGGGAAGTGACAGAATAAAATCCCATCCCTTAAATCCCACCAAGAGACTTTCGTCCTCAGAAAAATCCATCCAGTACAATCATTCCAACACAGACCTGATGCATGGGCTGGTGACATAGGCCAGCCCTCAGCAAGGGAAATACAGATTGGGCCAATGGGGAAAAAATGGGGTTTTGAAATGAAGGGATGATTAAATAAGATAAAAAAAAATCACTTCTCAGAGCTACAGGGATTTACTGCTTTGCCTGTAGCTTTGGAGGCTCAGGGAAGAAGCATTCACAGTAGTATTCTCTCCTGATAAGTGCAGAGGGCCCTCTCATATTTCTCCTTCTTTCTGCAGTTTAATACACGGGGGCTGAGGCTGTGACCATGACCTCAGCTGTCTTACATGCTCCCCCTCCCCAGGGAAGCCCCACACTTATCCTTTAACCAAGAATTAAGTCTGCACGCACCTCTGTGCACTGAGGAAAATCCCAGCACACATTTCTCCTCTTCCACCCAATGCAAAACGAGGATTGATTTTGCTCCAAGCAAGGAGGAGCATTTGGAATATAATGAAGCTGGAAAGGGTGGAGTGGGAGTACAAAGAGATGAGTCCAAGCTCAGCATGACAAATGGTACACAGGACCACTTGGTTTTATTATACACTATCAAATATCCCTAATTTAAACAGCAGAGCTAATAAGCATGCCAATGTATATATTTACATTGCCTGAAATGTGCACAACCCTGTACAAAATTTAGAGTGCAACTGTTATGATCAAGCCATTAGAGAAAACAAAATCAATCCAAAGCATAGACCAGCCTTGCTAACGAGCTCCTTGCTTTGCTGCCTCCCCTTTCCTCAGAAACTTTGCAGCAGAGTGAAGCTTTTCTGACCTCAGAATGAAGGAACTTGCACAGGAAAGCTGAAGAACTAATTGTAATGCTACTTCATCAAGCTAAAATGCAAATAAAACTGCAGTGCTGGAAATGCAGTCCATGAACCAGCATCAAGGGCAAGAGGGAAGTTAATTCTCTTTGCAATTCTGTAGACAAGACTTTATGGAGTATTTTGGGCAGTGGGCACACCCTGTCTCATCTCTGTAAGCCAAAGTGATTTTTCTCTTGCTCTTAGCTCTGGACAGAAAAGCGTTTCAGCATTTTGAAGATTCCCCCATCCCCATGCCCAAAAAGTTTGAAATTGCAGAAAGTTTCTATGGAAAAAAAGCCAATGAGGAAAGGGAGAAAATACAGTTTGGCTAAAGTAGAATGGTCTCCTTTTAAAGTTTAAAGATATCCTGTTTTGCTTTAGATCACTTTTACTTCACGTCTCTTTCTCTATATTTAGCTTAATTTCAGCTATTATATAATTTAGAATTCTTTGTTGTTGGATAAAAGAATATCTATAAAAAAACCAGAGCCTTCCTCATAAGAAATTTGGAAAAATCCAGATTATTCCTGTCCATGAAGATATTAATATTTTTACTGAAAATTTTCCAAACCAGTCCTGCCTCTTTAGGCAGAGGGAGAGTTCTTCATAAGCTCAGTTTTGCAAGCCCACATGGCCTTTCAGTTCCTCAGGCTTTTATTTGCAGTAAGTTATTTAAACAGTGCAAACCTGTCAATAAAACCCTCTCCAAAGGGGCTGAGGGGCCTGAATGTTTTGCAGGTTCACCTGCAGCTCTGGAGAACTTGGGGAACTCCAGGCAACCAGGACTTCCCTGGATAATGCTCTGGAGCATGAATTATGTGAGGAGGGGCTGAGGGAGCTGGGAAGGGGCTGGAGAATTCCTGAGGGAGCTGGGAAGGGGCTCAGCCTGGAGAAAAGGGGATCAGGGGGACCTTGTGGCTCTGCACAGCTCCTGACAGGAGGGGACAGCCGGGGGGTCGGGCTCTGCTCCAGGAACAGGGACAGGAGGAGAGGGAACAGCTCAGGGGAGGCTCAGGTTGGACACCAGCAGGAATTTCCTCATGGAAAGGGGGGTCAGGGATTGGAAGGTGCTGGATCCCCATCCTGGGAGGTGTCCAAGGAATGACTGGATATGGCAGTGAGTGCCTTCACGAAATATCCTGATCTGGAAGAGACCCACAAGGATTATCAAAGCCCAGCTCCTGGCCCTACAGGCACCCCAGCAATCCCACCCTGTGCCCGAGGGCATTGTGCAAACACTTCCTGAGCTCTGCCAGACCTGCTGCTGTGGTACCATGGTCTGGTTGCAAAGGTGGGGATTGGCCAAAGGTTGGACTCCGCCTTGGAGGTCTTTTCCAACCTGGATGAGTCTGTGATTCTGATTTCTCCTGGTGCTGCCATGGGAGGCTGACAAGCAGCCTTGATCTAGGATACTGCCAGGCTGTCTCCTGACATGAGGAGGTTTCAGCCTCCACACAACAGAGTCCACTCTGTGCCAGACTCAACAGCCCAGGGGACAGCAACACCATACAAGGGGCAACAGAGAACAGTGAGCAATTTTAAAGGTCTCTTAGGCCAACCAAGAAAACCTCCTCTGGGCTCAGAAGATGGTTTAAATGAAGGAGCAACTGCTTGACAAGGAAGCCAGAGACAGGTCCCTGCCTGCTTACACCTTGAGCACTACCACAGAAGATATCCTAGAGGGACTCTTGGCAGATAGACATGGGCATTCACTAATTTCCATCTCCTGAGGATCCACTTCACTGCAGTAGTGTCAGCTGGGATAGCTAGAAATCCAATGTAAAGAATGCATTTCCATGGTATGTTTTTCTGCAAGGGCCCCCATGGAACATGTTTAGCATTTCTCCATCAAAACGTAGTTGCCACAAAGGCCAAGTGCAGCAGCCTCTCAGGTACAACACTATGGATGAAGCCCATCATCTCCACTGGAAACTGCACCAAGGAAGCATGGCACAAACACAATCTGCACCTTCTGGAACTCAGCAGGTACCCTGGAACTAAATCTTTGACATTTGGAAAGACCTCTCTGCAACCTAGAGGCCAAATTTTGATTTTACAGATTTCCAAGGTAACTCCTACCACCAGACCTATTGATGGAGCATCCAACCACAAAGCAAAATAGTTTTGCTGCTCAGCAACTCATGCTCCCCTCATCCCATCCATAGCTCATGCTGCAAACATCTCCTGTCCCAGTCCTGCACTGGCCGTGGTTCAGGCTCATGTGCAAGCTAGGCAAAACAAAACACATTTTCTCCTGGCTCCAGCCATATGCCAGCAGATGTTTGAGCTGAGATTTTCAAGATGCATACGGACCTTGGGGTACGTAATCCCTCATGTTCCAAATCCCTTGCTTCCTAAAGCAAGCCTTTGAGCCCTGGAATCACACAGTGTCCAGAAAGAAGCATCCAATGCATTTTAAGGACAAGGTGTTTTTATCTGAAGCACTAAATCATCTTTTCACAGCAGTAAATTACTGACACTGTTATTGAGCAGTTCCTGAAATGAAACAGAGTTCTGACCTCTACAACATATCCAGCAAACGTGAATTCAGGCCAACGAGGCCGACCAAGAATCACTTGCACCCTTTGCATTCTCCCAGCTCATCAGGAAACACTGCTAAAAGAACTCTACAACAAGCTAGTAACTGATACAGGAATTCAGGGGGAAAGAGAATATCAGGTAATTTCATCTGATTGTTACTCTCAAGGAGTGCAACTCCCAGAACAGGGAGGCTGCCTGAATTCAGAGGTGCAGTGGGAAGAGCTACAGGGCTCCCAGAGCTCTCTGCAGTATTTTCCATCAGTCACTTAAAAAAACCTTCCACTGGTTACTTTTCTCTAACTTCCTGCGCCATTTTCATCTATTACCCAAATTGATCGAACTTGCTATCATCCCTTATTTTTGATATATCAACATAAAACCATAATATCAAAATCAAGCAAAAGCGATTGCTCTAACAATGAACAGCAGAAATTAAAAGAGGTGATGATCTATACTTGACTATAAATGTTCCCGTAGAAAAGTTTAAGGCCTGTGTTTCTACAGATTGAAAAACATTCACTGCCTGCAAAGCCAGTTGGAATTCTGTTTGCAGGAGATTCATAAACATGAACAACACTGGGCAATGTTTGATTCACATTTTTTGGCATTTTGTTTCGATTTTTTATGACATTAAAGGTGAGAAGTAAATTAGCCATTGAAACCATCCATTCTGAGCAGATGTCATTTATCTCTTCCACCAGATCTTGGCCACAAAGAATTGCCTGAGAGCTGGGTTAACACAGACAGAAAATGTCCTGATATAACCTTAGTGCAGAAATAATTTAGATAACTGCAGCAGGAGTAGCTTGAAAATTCAACTTTTTCACAAATATCTGAAAGTCTGGCATTGAAAGGACCTTCCTGGAAGATATAGGGTTGAGATATTTCAAATATGATTTCCTAAATGATATTTTCACACCAATCTGAGTCCTCCTGGTGATACATCTAACTCAAAAGAAGTGGCGCTAATAGCCCACACTTTGATCCACCTTCACCCTTATTATGGCTTTTTATCTATAAAGTATTTATAGAGTTAAGTTCTAATAAATATTTAATTACTGCTTAAAATTAAGCTAAACCAGCTATTTAACAGCTCTCAGCTGCTATTAATATTCATACCAGAGCTCTGTGATTAATGCATACAGGGTTTTTATGACCTTTAATTCAAATTCTGAATCACTGTTTGATTTGGCCATTGTTAACATACTTTTTGTTGGCTACTCACAGCTTGTTTTACACTTTTGAAAGTATTTGAGAAACACTGTTTCTCTGTGCAGAACAACTCCATTTAATTAGCCCTTTTTTAAGAATGTAGCCTGCTTAAAATTTGAAGCATCTGAAAGGCAACAAGGGACAATGATTGTTATTGCACAACATTTCTTTCACCCCAGTCCTAGAAATCAATCTGATCAGGATTTTCACGATGCTAAGAGATGTATAAATACATAATAAATAGAAGTCCACCTTGCAAAGTACACATTTTCTGAAAAGAACACAAATAAAGAACGTCTGCTGAGACAGCTCTGCCCTGGGCTGGGCTTGGCAGAGGCAAAGGACTGGTATTAAATGTGACTCCAAACAGAAATGGTGTGTTAGAACACACGCTGGCTTATAAATATGCTAATACCTTAAATTGTGTTGCTATCAGAGCAGGGACTTGACGGTTTAAGGAGGATAAATGGAACAAACTGTCTTTTCTTATGAAAGAAGAATGGCTGGGCCATCACAGCCCAACCCTTGATTGCATTTAGGAGTGAGGAATAACAGCAAAGAATACATTGGGCTAAGCCAGCACAGCATCTGCAGGATCAATATATTGAGTGCTGCATATTTCACGTACAAATACACGTATAAATCTTTAATTGTGCATAAATACTGGTTTCTTACAGATGCTTCTTTGGCCACAAGGGCTCTAAAGCCCCTCTTCAAAGATCCACCAGTTTGTCAACCAGAACAGGATTCCTGCTGCCCCAGGGTCTATACCTGAAAGGATCAAAAGAAAGGGTCCCATCAGTGGAGCTCTGACAGTCTGTGCTATGGGACACCCACAGGATTGGCTTCACAAAGAGCATTCTTGGAAAAAACAGCCTGGAAAAAAGGTGGGTTAGGGTGACCTCATTGTGGCATTCCAGAAAGTGAAGGAGCCTAAAGAAAAATGGAGAAGGGCTGTTTAATAGAGTCTGGAGTGACAGGACAAAGAATTGGCTTTACAGAGGGCAGGGATGGATGGGATATTGGGAAGGAATTGCTTCCTGGGAGGGAGGTGACACCCTGGCACAGGGTGCCCAGAGCAGCTGTGGCTGCCCCTGGATCCCTGGCAGTGCCCAAGGCCAGGCTGGATGGGGTTTGGAGCACCCTGGGATGGTGGAAGTTGTCCCTGCCATGGCAGAGCCTTGGAATGAGATGAGCTTTAAGGTCCCTTCTCACCCAAACCATGCTGTGAGATTCTGTGACTTTTGGAGGTTTGATCCTTGCCTCTCTATACCACATTACAACCTGCAAGTTATGTAAGGAAATAAGTAAGTAATCCTTTCCAGATATTTTTTTTTTTTCCAAAAGAGAATGCAGATGTCAATATCTATACAAAAAATAAGTTACTGAAACACAAAGCAGTGCACTTGTAGGAACAGCGTAGGAGGAACTGTGAGAAACTATGTCACCACATTGCTCTCTGGTTTTGGGCAGTTCCAAGTTCCCCTCCCAATTTTTGTTTCAATTCTAAGCATTTTAAGACTCTCAACATTAGATGAAAACAATACTCAGCATGCCAAAGGCCAGATTCCCATCTGGGACCCAATGATATTGTAATAATCATCTCAATTCCAAGCGATATTATAACACAGAAACCCAGCATGATGGCTCTTTTCCCATCCCTGGAGGTGCCCAGGCTTACAGATAAGAGAAACGTGGGAATTCAGCTCTTCAAACTTCATGTGTCTCATTAAAGAAGTAATTTATAGTCTCTCATTAGAGAAAGTGATTTTGATTTAAATTGTTGTGCATGAGAAAAAGCCAACAATGAGCAAGAGAATTACTGAAGGTTATGCTTGCTCCTTTATCCACCAATTCTGAGTGGGATTAAATTGCCTTGATACAGATTCAAATTTAATTTCAGAAGAATGCAGCATATTTCTCTGTGCAATACCAATCTGAAAAAAATAAATTATAATAAGCAAAAAGGATATAAAAATACGATATCAGATATGACTTGTCTCCACTTCAGCTGAATGACTTTATTGTTGGTCAAAAAAAGAAGTTGAGTTATTTCTCTGTCCGCTGAACTTCTGACTCTGATGAAAAGGGATGGATCTCTGGGTGAGTCCATCTGCCTCCCTTCCTGGAAAATGTTGAGGTTTTGATGAGGACTATAATGACAGCAAGTTTGTTGGTGCTATTTATTCAATCATCAAGTCAAATTCTCCCCCCATAGCCATAAATCTGAACAGATTCTGTGAAAAGGCTTGACTAGTTTAGCAAATGATTGGCACTTTTCACCACCACAAGAAATGATTTAAGGGGAAAAAAAGTATTGCCACAGTAATTATACTATTTGTGTGCTCCTATTGGATTGAATAATAATACTTCATGTTTAGAAGTATTCATATTATTCCTTCCCAGCATTTGTTCAGACTTTAATTCATGATACAGTTCAACAGGCTCAAAGAACTGCAACTAAAACAATTTACATTTGGAATTGCCATGTTTGAAGTATCTGCACTGTGTCCTTGGTCCTGCTTCCTCAAGTTAAAACTGACACTGGAGATTAAATTTAGTGCTTTTTAGTTCACTTAAGGACAGGATTTATTCCTGAATCCTGATTATTCCTACCTCAAACACTTTTGCTTCAGGAGCTACCTGAGTGCAACTTGTCTATCCCACAGAAAATGCAATTCCATTCCTGTTCCCTGCTAAAGGGTATTAGTTTAAGCCAAGTAATTCATGGTTTTAGTTTCTCCTTCACAGTTATGGCCTCAAGCTTTTGGACAGTTTCAATTTCTACTAACAGCTCAAATTGTGTTCATCACAAGTGTGGCTGTTGCAGAAAGAGAATTGCTGTGGAATTCAGTAAATTAGGATTAATTTCTTTTGCCTAAGAGAAGCAAGAATTCCAAGGTCTGTAAAATATTTTTTCCCAGCCCCACAAACCATGTGCCATGGAAAATCTCAGTCAGTCATAACAGCTAAAGTCACCTCTTAAACTAGGCTGCAACGAAACAAATTTTGATCCCAAATCCCAATATTCACAAGCAACATTTGCACATCACCAATGGCTTTTCCATTTGATTCTCACATCACCAGTGGTTTTGCTCATACGGGATAAAAAGCAAGGCTGTAAAACAGATAAAAACTAACATTACACCAATGCTTCAGGATTCAAACTCCTCCCTGTGCACGGCTGTACAAAGATTCTGTCCTGGTTGTCTGCACTCTGTAATTAATTGCTGTTTCTTTTCAACAAACATGCAGTAGTCTCAGAGAAGAGATAATAAGAATCTTTAACTTCAAATAAACTCAGTGTCTTGGGTTGCAAATGCAAGATGCGGCCAGGAGTCACATCTATCAGAGCTGGGGCAGTTCTCCTCTGTTCATGGGGCACTTTTCTTTATCTCTCCCACAGCCAATCCTCTCTCCAGGAGATCTCTGCTGTTCATGGGCCATTAATTATTAATTATCTTCTGTTCATGGCCACTGAGTGTCCCTGCATGGCTGAGAAAATTCCAGCATCCCATGGGGAGAGGCTCTGCCCAGGGGAGGAGCCAAACATTCCTACCTGGATCCAATCTGACCTGGGAACAGCACAGCAGCTTTCTTCCCCTGCATTCCCAGAGGAGCAGCTTTCTTCCCCTGCATTCCCAGAGGAGCAGCTTCCTTCCCCCTGCATTCCCATGGGAGCAGCTTCCTTCCCCCTGCATTCCCAGAGGAGCAGCTTTCTTCCCCCTGCATTCCCAGAGGAGCAGCTTTATCCCCCAGCATTCCCAGAGGAGCAGCTTTCTTCCCTCTGCATTCCCAGAGGAGCAGCTTTCTTCCCTCTGCATTCCCAGAGGAGCAGCTTTATCCCCCAGCATTCCCAGAGGAGCCCAGGCCCATCTCCCCCAGCCCTGGAGCTCCAGAGGAAAACTCCCCCCTTGTGCAGGATCCTGCTCCAGCAGAAGCACAGCTGGCACTGCAGGAGGGCTGAGCCCCCCTGGGATGGGGCTGAGCCACCTCCCTGACCCACAGGGGACAGGGCTGCTCTGACTCTGGCAGTGTGGTTTTGTATTGCTACATTTTAATTTTTATTTTTCCTATTAAAGAACTGTTATTCCTACTCCCATATCTTTGCCTGAGAACCCCCTTAATTTCATTTGAAGGGGGGTTTACATTTTCCATTTCAAGGAATGCTCCTGCCTTCCTTAGCAGACACCTGGCTTTTCAAACCAAGACACTCAGGTTATTTCAGGGTGAGGTTTGTATCATACCAGAGATGGTTGAAATGATTTCTCAGATTAAACAGTTTTCTTATGGCTGGTGGTACTGGATTTGGCTTGATGATCTTAAATATCTTTTCCAAGCTTAATAATTCTGTGATTCTAAATGCTTCTCCAAATACAAACATTTTATTTTGTGGAAAATTGTTAACACTGTTAAATGCTTTCATTGGGAAGAAAAATTGCAGCTTCCACTCCTTGAAATCAAAGTGCAAAGCTTTGTAAATGTTTCACTCTGCTCATTTTGGACTGTTTTGCTTTTAACTGCTTGAACTCCTCCTTGGGTTTTGTGGTAAGTGTGATAGAAGATCCACACCCAAGCTGTGACCACTACTGGGAGATGCTGAAGTATCTGCAGAATGAGAAAAACATGTCTCTAAGAACAGGTGTGAACATGCACATAGAAAATGCTCAATATCCAGCTCTCACCCACCTCTGGAGTGCTCTGGTGGGTCAAGACACTGAAAGTTGTGGCTTTACATGAAACAGAACCATAGAATGGCCTGGGCTGGAAGGATCCTTAAAGATTGACCTTACCTCAAATCCCAGCCTCACCTCCCACTGTCCCAGGCTGCTCCCAGCCCTGTCCAGCCTGGCCTTGGACACTTCCAGGGATCCAGGGACAGCCACAGCTGCTCTGGGCACCCTGTGCCAGGGCCTGCCCACCCTCCCAGGGAAGGATTTATTCCTGATATCCAATCCGAAGATACCCTCTGGCACCATGAAGCCATTCCTCCTTGTCTTGTCACTTCAGGTCCTTGCAAATCGTTTTTCTCTCTGCCTTTCCTGCAGACTCCCATCAACACTGGAAGGAACACAATTATATCACACCAAAGCTCTCTCTTCTCCAAGCTGAACAATCCAAATTCTCCCAGCCTTTCCTCATAGCAGAGGGTGCTCCATCCGTATGATCACCTTGGTGACCCCCACCCTGAAGTGACTAAGAGGTAGGCAAGAGCCACATGGATGACCAAAACATACATAAAAAATTAATAATGTTCCAGGGTCTCTGCAAGAATAGCCAGAAGCCTCAGAGTAAAATCCTCCACAACAGTCTGAAATCACAAACAAACTATGCAGCTTTCAGCACACAGCTCAGCACTAGAAATCTACATTTTGGTGCATTTTACTAAAGCATGTGAGGAAAAAGCTGCTGTCAGAACTGCTGCTCGGGTCACAGAGCCCCCAGGCACAGGAGGAACAGGGTGGCAGGAGCCAAGAGCTCTTGCACATCTCTGGAGAACCAGCACGCCCAGCCTCACAGCTCCCAGCCCTTCCACAGGGCAACTGCTGGGGAAATCAGGGCACGGCCAATGAGGGAAACAGGAATATTTTAACTCACAACACCCTGCACTGCTGTTAAACCAGCCTGGGTTTAGTCAGCCCAGGCAAGGCTGCCTGGCCATTACTGCCCTGACCCTGGGGACACTTCGGTCCCTGGGCCACCACTGACGTGTGAGCAAGATGCAGTTCAGGCACCAGAGAGGGAAAAACCCCAAGGAGCGAAGGGAAACAGCCTGACAAGATACAGAAAGTTTGTCTGGCTCTTTCCTACAAAGCAGGAAACTGCCCCCCCCAAGCTTTGCTTCATGCACAGACTCTCAGAAAATGCAGGGATTGGGATTAGCAGCCCCCAGAAAGTGGCTGGCAGCTCACAGACAAGGCTGAACTTCCCTCAGCTCTACACTCTTGGCTCAGGAAGAATTCTTTGTGCACAGAACATCCAAAAGGAATAAACCCTCCTGGTGCTCAGAACAGGACTTCTCCCCCTCTTGCTTCTTTGTGCTCTCTCTTCCTCCCTTTCATACTTTCAGAAACAGAGAATATGTATTTTTAATAATACAGATTTCTAAAGAACTGAGTATGCAACATTTCCTTTTCCCCCAGGAACACAGCAACCTCTGCACTAACACCGACACAGAGGAGAACGCGTTGGAAACCCATCTGCCGGGAGAGGCAAATCAGGATTACATTGACCATAAACACTGCAATTATGCCTTGGGGCTGAGCATTAGTGCTCACCTGAACAGTCTGTGCACGGCAGGGATGGCGTGACTGCAGAAAATCCTCCAGCTCTGCGGCGAGCTGGGCCACGCAGCCATGAATGTTTCATCTCCCTGCGGCCCTGGAGAGGAGAACCACGGGAGCTCCGGCTGGAACCGCACGGAGCAGCTGCTAATGAGCATCGCCTTCAAACCCTTCTGCTGCTCCAAAGGGGCCTGCAGGGAACCAGAAAAAAGCCCCCAAACAGGGGGGAATGTGCTGGGGCTGAGCCCCTAAGCTTAGGAGATGGCTGCATGCTGTGGAGAGGGATGCCAAAGAATTAAGCTTCATCTTACAAGGCTAAAGCTTGACCTGAAGCTCATGAAGGTCAGTGGAAAACCTTTCATTGGTGTCTCTGAGTTTTAGTCCAGGTACACAGTGTACTAAATCTCAACTACCACCACTATAATTTATTTTTGCCATTGTGATTTCATGCATTTAATTCAAGTTGTAGTTGTTGGGTTCTCGTGACCTTCCTAAGCTAAAATCCCAAGTTGTTTAGGTAGAAAAAAATGGCTTCCAGATTTTTAAAGGCATTCTGGTTGTAAGGAAAACAAAGAGCTGAAATTTTTACCCAGGATAAAAACAAGAAAACTAAGGGAAAAAATAGACATTAATCCTAAAAATCTCCTGACTGTGACAAAGAAAACAGAGAAAAAAAAACTTTAACCAACAAACCCAAAGAAAATAAACCAATTCTTTTCTCTGGTATTTGGCTAAGGAATTGGTTTCAAAGGTTCTCCTAAAGCATTTTTGTGCTTTTACACTTCATACTATAGATAGTATTGGCTCAGTGCTTCCATACCAGAAAAATAGACTAAAACACCTTTTAGCACATCATCAATCCTGATCAGAAAAGGACAAATTAGACAAGTTGCTGGGGAAGACTCCAGTAAACAAACTGAAAAACTTCAGTCAGCTGAGATTTCAACCCAGCCACCTGGGTACCAATGCAGAACACGCAGCACTTGTGTGGCTTAAAAATAAATGCGTATTTTTTCTTTGGGAAAGAAAAATCAGACAAATAGATACAGTCTGTGCAAAATGAAACCCTAAATTTAAAAAGACAGGAAGAGGGAAATGGGTGGGAAGAGATAGATAATTCTATACAAACACAAATATATGTCAAGTAGCCAGAAAAAAGTCCTGAGCTCAGAGAAGAGCATGGGGCCAGATCCTCAGCAGAGATAAATCAGCTCAATCCCATCAAAATCAAGGCAGACACAGCTCATTGCACCAGCTGCCAATCTCATCCACCAACCAGACTCTCCACCAACTTGCATTTTGGGTCCTACAAAAAAATTTCCTCTCGGAGTATAAAGCCTGTATTTATCCATTGGCCTTAGAAAGTATGCACAGCTGTGACATAAGTAACCCCTGCTCTGTTTTTAAATGTATGCAAACATAAAACGAAGAAGAAAAACGACATTAAAATAATGTTAAGGATTTGGCTGGGGGCCATCAAAGCTAGGACATTCCAAGTTAAAGCTGAAACGACATCCTTAACCTTAAGTCACCCCATTGTGCCTGGGTATTGCAGCTGCTGAAAGGGGAAAATCAGAGCGGTTACGGTCTGGCGTGTGAATGAGAGCTGAGGGACTCTTAAATCCAGGATTATTTGGCTGCCGCACACCATGCACTGCAGCCACGTGCTAGCAATCCTTATGCAATCTTCGCTGGGAGAGGGGGAAAATGAAATATCCCTCAGGCTGCGTGTGCACACTGAGGGAACTTCTGGAGAAAGCAGAAAGGGCACTTTTTTAATTAAGGCGAGAGCTGTAACTGGGTTTGTGAAGACTGTGAGGAGCAGCATGGACCTGAACCACCAACTCAGTCACCTGAGAATGACAGAATCATTCCTGCACCCATTGATTCTGGTGAAGCAGCAGGTGAATCCCTCACCATTCAGGAACTTTTCAGAAGAGGTTCTTTCTGGCAAAAAAAAAAAGTTCCACTTTTCAGATTTTTTTTTTTGTCAAACAATTTTCTTGAAAACAATTTTTTTTGATGTTTCAACACACCAGCATCAAATTTCCTGAAAATCAGAACTGTTTTTTTGTTTCCAAAAGGAACACATTGAGACATTGGACACACAGAGGAATTGGTTGAATTGGATTTTTTGCTTCTAGGCATTTACTAGTTTGGGCATAGAGTCCTTCTATTTTCCCCCATTTTCTTTTTATACCAATGCATATCTTCCTTCTTTCTCCACCCCTAAAATGGCAGAAATAAAGACAGGGAAAAGAAAAAGCAAAACTAGGAGAAACCATCATGGAAATACTTCCAGTCCAAACTTGGTCAGTGTCTCAAGAGTGCTGGAAGCTGTAGGTAAAACCAATTGTAAAAACCACTTGTACACGCACATCTGCATGCAAATAAAGAGCAATACATAAATATTTGTAGTTTAGACTAATATTTGCTTGACTTGAGCAATAAACAACTGGAGCAAGGCTGGTTAATATAGACTTTATATTTTCTTGAAGTAGTCCAGATAGTCCTTGAGTTAAAATAGAGGGTGAACTGTCAAGCTCAAAGGCTCCCAAAGCTTCTCTAGCCCAGGTTTTCTGCAGTTCTCTGGCCCAGGGGTTTAGCACATCCAAAAGAACTCAGTTTGTTGGGGACACTCATTAAGAGCTATGGCAGAACTATTGTGACAGTCTCCGGAACTTTTACCTACACCCAGTTTGCTTTTGTTTCAAGCAGCTACCAGCACCACCAAGGGTAGGATCCTTGGCTCTGAACTGTATTTTCCAACTCAGTGTTTCATCTTGC
Source organism: Lonchura striata (assembly GCF_050655825.1). Lineage (NCBI taxonomy): Eukaryota > Metazoa > Chordata > Aves > Passeriformes > Estrildidae > Lonchura > Lonchura striata. Next base: position 4,025,823 of record NC_140719.1, on the reverse strand, counting down.
AGGAGAAAGCACAATAAAAGGTAAAAATGTTATTTTTATAGAACATGTTACCATGTCTAAGCCCTTCTGCTCCAAAGAGAAAGGAAAATAACCAAATGGTCGAATAAACTCTCTCTATATTCCTCTGCTTGCACAGCACCAGTACAGTACCAGTATTTCTGCCCATGTAAATTCAGCCATGATCTCAAGAGGGACAAAAGACAAGGAGGAATGGAAAGACCTGAGGGTTCTGATATTTGGTTTTCCACAGCCTCAAGAAGGATTGTGCCCCTTTGAATTCTGTGGAATTGGGATTGCTCAGCCTGGAGAAAAGCAGGTTTTAGGGTGATCTGATTGTTCCCTTCCAAACTTGAAGGGAGCTGACAAGATAGAATGAGACTATTTACAAGGGCCAGGGGGAATGGTTTCCCACGGACAGAGAGGAGAGTTAGATGGTATATTAGAAGAAATTTGTCCCTGCAGAGAACCTGGCACAGGTGCCCAGAGCAGCTGTGGCTGCCCCTGGATCCCTGGCAGTGCCCAAGGCCAGGCTGGACAGGGCTGGGAGTGACCTGGGACAGTGGGAGGGGTCCCTGCCATGGCAGGGGTGGAACCAGATGATCCTTAAGATCTCTGCCAACACAAATCATTCTGGAATTCCATTAAATTAGAGTCGCCTCCATGACACCTACACCCTGTTGGGTGACACATTTACCAAGGACTGGTTCATTCAGTTGAAAGATTTATGCAGAATCTCCACCATCTCCTCACTATTCTCTGCTGGTGCTGAGAACACTTCATTTCAATATGAAGGTAGGGGAATGGCACAAGGATGGATTGCAGTAATAATTTAATAATGAAAAATAAGCTCCACAGGAAAATACTGATGAGTGGTCATATTTAAAAGTCTGGTGATTATGTTTGATTAAAGTGGAGTGCAAAAATATTAATTAATTGGGCTAGTTACATAGACAGCTTTATGTCCTGCAGCAATTCATGTAATAACAAATTGATTTTTAGCTAAGCAAGCTGAAGGAAAAGAGGAACTGAAACAGTGCCTGAATGCATTAAAGTACCCTGAGTGTGAAGCTTTAATGTATGTGTGGCGTAAAAGGCTGGGGAGAAACACAGAGAACAGTTCCTTCAATGAGAGAATGGAAGTTAATTAATTTAGTGCCCTTGCCTGTTTAAATTCCTCCATTTCACATTCATGCCATTTTACTCTTGCTAATACCCCATACTGGGCAGACTGTGATATGAAAAAACCCCAAAAGGAATTTGCAATGCATCAACAAGTTAAAGAAGTTTTCTATGAAAATGCCTCCAGCTGGAGTAAGGGACAGCTGTATTTCAGCTCTGCACAACCCAAGTCACTTCCAAAAATAACAGCATCTTCCACCACTCTCGACAAGCAGAGCCAGAAATAAAGGTTATATAGATAGAAATCTGGTCCAGGTCCCTAAATCGAGTTTAATGGTTTGTACCATGATTTCAGTGGGACCCTGAGTGAGTCTCATGGTGGGGCTGCTGTGCTGAGACCCCAAAAGAGGCTGATGCCTGCATACAGGAATCCCATGCCAGGTTATCCTATGGACAGGGGAAGCTGGGACAGGAGAGCACATCCACAAATCTGGATTTTGCTGCATTTATGCCCTGATCCAAGTCCCTAATCTGCTCTTGAGCTTGGCTTCAGCCTCTGTCCTCCAACCCTTGAGAGCAGCTGAGTTAAACCCCACTTGTTATCCAGAAGGTGGGAGATGGATGGGGAACAGTGAGAAAAGCTGCAGGATTCTGCAGCAGTGGTATTACAGGGAGAAGGAAGATGAGAACAGATAAGCATGGCCAGGGAAGAAGGCAGCTGCCTCCTCCCTCACTGATACATTCCCCCAGCCCTGCCTCTGCTTCCCACCAGGATATAAGTTTTTTGGGTGTTTTTTTGGGGTTTTTTTTTGAGAGAAAGCAAAAGAGCACTGAGAGGCTAAAGAGAAAAGTGAGGGGTTTCGGAAGAAAGAGAGAACTCATGTAAAAAGTGTCACAGCTACTTAGGAAATTGAAAATATTTTCCATCCTTGCCTGAATGATCATTTCCAGATTTTAATTATTTCCCGATTGTCTCCAAGAAGGATACATGGCCACTGACCTCATTTGGGCCTGAGGAAATAAGACTGTCAACATTTTAGGATAGATCTGATCAGATTAAGAGATATTTCGGATATTGAACATAAGACTTTGACAAGCAAGCTAGAACAGTGGATGTGTTTGGATACGTGCAAAACCCCAGAGTATTTCTGCAAGCTCATGCCTACTTCCCTGGGCTGCTTGCACTGAGTTATGAGAACAAACAGTTTGAGCACATTTTCCTCTTTATTTGATTATTTTCTCTGTTTCTACTCCCAGCAACAGCCGGTTTCAAACAATCTGAGCAGAGCTGAGCGTTAGCAAAATGAAAGAACAAGAGAAAGCCTTAATTTATATTCAGCTAGAAATGGGTCTCAGGCATAGCCATGGAAAAAAAGAGAAAACCAAGGTCAGTAAATTGAGGCTGAGCTGCACCAAGCTCAGAGGAGAGGTTCTAGGATGGTAACAGTGAGGAGAGTTAGATGGGATTTGAAATTTGTCCCTGCTGAGGCCTTGGCACAGGGTGCCAGAGCAGCTGTGGCTGCCCCTGGATCCCTGGAATTGCCCAAGGCCAGCTTGGATGGGGCTTGGAGTGCCCTGGGATAGTGGAAGGTGTCACTGCCCATGGCAGGGGGTGGAATGAGATGATCTTTAAGATCTCTGCCTACCCAAATCATCCTGGAATTCCATGAAATTAGAGTCACATCCATGACAAGAAGTATGAAGAGCAGTGGGTTTGTCCTGCCTGGAGCTAAAGGCACATCTTTTCAATCTGCAAGCACTGAACAGGGGAGAAATAATGAGAATTTGAGTCAAACTCTTCCTAACGATGCACCAAGAGCAAGAGGAAACACACAGGTTACAGCAAGAGAAAGTTCAGCTGGAAAAGTGCGGGGAAACAGCTCTAAGAGCAAGTACTGGAACAAATTTACCCAGAGAGACTGCAACCTTTGTCCCTAAAGATAACCCAACCCCAGCTGCACAAAGCCCTGAGTGAGCCCACAGAGCCTCAAGGGGTCCAGCAGGAGGGCTGGACCAGAAACACCAAACTCCCCCCTCATACCCAACCTAGTTACACTCTATTTCATCTTCTATTGAGACAGTACTTTTCCTAAAAGAAGAGAGAGTCAGTCTTTTAGCAGCAAAAATGAATTTTGAAAATGCCTTGACTTGAATACAACACAATTGAGTCCAGCCCCCCAACCCCTCTGATGTTGCTCAGTGAACAGCAGTGCCCCTGACTGTGGGCACACTGAACAGAGCCTCCTGTGAAATGAGGATTCTCTTTCTAGTGCAATTTGCTGCCTTTGGTTTGGCGATACAGACAGGGCGAACAAAAGCAATTTGAGGAGAGATTGGCAGAGGAGCTCGGCTCTCACATGTGCCTCACAATGGCACAGTGGTTAGTTCAGATCGTCTCTGAACAGCGAGAGCACAAAGTCCAAAACTGCATGGGCAGGCACTGGCTCCACTTCAACAGCAGCCAGCACAAAGGGAGGACATTTAGGGAGTAAATGAACATTTCTGGGGGCTCAGCAGCTGATGAGTTTGATCAGAAAGCAAACGGTAAAGCTTCCATCCTCAAGGCTGGCCCACAGCAAGCTTTCCCAGAGAGTTCTGATGTTATATATAAGTCCTGTGCAGGAGGAATGTGGTGCTGGGGGTGCATTGCACAACCCCTGCTCCCTGCACCCTCCTCCTCACACAAGGCCTTCATTCCCCAGAGGAATTTTCCAGTCTGAGGAGAAAAACAAGCCAAGAATGTGTTAAAACAGGTGTTCCAATCAGCTCTGGGTGCAATCTTAGCACAACTGAGGTTAAAAATATTTGGGAATGATGTAATATGAAGATAATCAGTCGTTACTGTATATTCCCCTCCACCCACCTCGAAGGAAGGTCTGTGTGGAGGTTGTCAGTTGTCTCTCCTTTCCTAAAGCCCGAGCTCAGGTTCAAGGGCCAGTACCAGCTCCAAATTCTGCCATATTAGGCCAGACCAGCCAAGGCTGGTGAGGAACCAGCAACAGCAAGCCCAGACTTGGAAGGAAGGAAGGAAGGAAGGAAGGAAGGAAGGAAGGAAGGAAGGAAGGAAGGAAGGAAGGAAGGAAGGAAGGAAGGAAGGAAGGAAGGAAGAACTGTATAGCACAGCACTGCCTGCATGCCCTCCTGTGCTGGCTGTTCACACCAGCAGCAGCAAGAACCACCAAGAAAGCACCTGGAGCTGGAAAGCTCTTTCATCAGCAAGGAATAAGGAGACACACAAACACTCCATGCCATGAATTCCAGCCCCTGTGTGCTTCGGTTTCACCAGCCAGCCATGCCCCTTGGAGAAAACAGGATGCTCCTTCTGCAGTCCCACTTATTATGCTGCAGGAGAGAGGTGCTGCTGACTGGCCTGGTTAACATGCAAGTGTGCTGCTGCTCACATCACTGTGGCTGCTACAGAAATCCTGGCAGTGCCTGAGGGATGATCTCTGTGCATGCAACTCAGGCAGAATAAGAGCTCTTCATATTCCCCCCGACTCTGCCACAGGAGATGAAATCCTTGTGGGCTTGCAGTCAGTTTTCCTGGGGTGGGAAATTTGCAAGTCACAGTGTACCCCTAAACCAGTACTGAGGGGCTATGTGAATTATTACTGCTCCATTTGTTGCCTCCATAGCTGAGTTATTGTGTGTTTTGTCGTGGCAAAGTGCTTAGGGAGACTCTCAGCACAAAAGGCACAATAGCAAGGCCAGTTCCAGATGAAATGAAGGCTGTTAATAGACAGATCATTTCCACCCTGTATCCTGATTTCAGGAAAGATCAGACTGCTTCACTTGGAAAATATCACATCACTTTACATTCCACTCTCCCCAGCTATAAATCATTGTTTAAGACCTACCTGATTTAAATTTGGAAAGCATCCATCTGTCAAGCTCCACATCACCAGCACCTTTTGTGCCAAACACCCCCAGGTGCTGTTATCAAATACTCACATTAACAGCTCAATTAATTATGAGTTAGCCAGATCAAACAGGCCACTCTCAGGCTTGACAGGCATCTGATGTTCAGATATCCTACCTATGCAAACTTCACAAAGTCAAGTAAATTCAAATTCCACAGGGCTCAGATCAATACCATATTAAGATGCTGAGCTTATCTTCGCACTTGAAAAACTCGTGAGAGAGTGTGGAGAATCTGGTTTTCGATTCATCTGTGGAATTAAAATGGAAAAACAATCCACTAGATCTTAACAGCTTGAGGTGGTAGTAAAGGGCACAAACCAGGAGGCAGAGAAGTACAAAACTCCATGAAGGCAGCAGAAAGCATTAAGTGGTGCCTGCAGAATGAGCACAGGGATGAAAGTTGTTCTCAGAGATATGGAGCAGCTGGACAGAAGGCAGGCACAGGATCTGCAATCAAATCTGCCCACCCAGCTCTGTTCCCCTCTGCAAATCTCAGTCTAAAGAGAAGGACAAGCTCCATGGAAAAGTTTTTGTCCCAGCACCTTCATCTGCCTTCCCTCTCTAAGACACCCACCTGGGGGCATTTCTCTCCCTGTTCACCAAAGCTTCATGAATCAAATAAAATAGTCTCCTTCTGAGCCCATCCCATTCTCCCTCCAGGCTGGTGATGCTGGGAAGGTGTTCAACACAACACTGCTCCAAATTTAAGCTCTGTACATGAAAACAAAACAAAACAAAACAAAACAAAAAACCAGACTCCTGCAGATATCTACTGCTTATGGCTCTGGGATCCATAGGAAGCCTCAATGCTCACAGAGTTTGAGATATCCTTTTGTTTAGATAAGAGACCAGATAAAAGCCAAACTATTAATCCTGGCTGCAGAGAAATGGTAGGAAAAAGCATACATTGAGATAGAAAGCTCAAAGTCCTCAGCATTGCAAAGCTCCAGGTCTCAGACCTATTCAGTATTTGAGGACCTTTTTCTAGCTCATGCTTTTAATTACTTAAGCTTTGTCAATTCAAATCTGTCAGCTACAGATCCATAGCTGAGTAAGCCTTTACACATTTATTTCGTTGTTTTTAATGACATGGGCTTTTATTTATTTAAAACTAAGGAACTGAGTCACAGATGCCACAGTAAGAGCTGTACTTGGTATTTATGGCAAATAACATTTCCCAGTTTCCCAGCATTTTATAGGCAAAGACTGATCAATCTTCCCAGCATACATAAGAGATAAGGAAATATTATCTTGGTAATGTATTATTGGTCAGATCTCACACACTTAATGGTACTGAGCAATGTTCCTTCATTTTAGTCACTCTATCGAATTGCACGGAGGAAAACCTCAGGGGAAATGACAAGTGTTTACACATTTCCATAATCAGTTACACTGTTTGTATTCTACCTCCCTGCTGGCACAAACTAAAGGTAGGACTTGTGCAGGAAATTAAGAAGGGGGGAAAGACCTGATGCCTCAGGTTTGAGCTTTTCTATTTTTCACATTCTCTGCTGATTTAGTCTGTGGGTCTGGGCTTCACATTATGGGATGGTGAGTCTCTGCTCAGAGCAGGGAGACAAAACAATTCCTGCTCCAGCTGGGCACCAAGGACAAATGATCCAAACCTCAGCCCAGGAGCACAAACACCGTGGGCTGCAGAGAGAAAAACAAGCAGGATGGGACTGATGGGCTGGAGCTGGAATGGGACAATGAACTCCAAGGTGCCAATGGAGCAGAACTGATCCCAGGGAGAGCCCCCGGGAGCGCTCGTGCATTTTGGGACCATTTTGGGTCATTTGGGTGCAGCCCTGGCTGGGCTCTGGTGCTGCCCAAGGTGGATCCATGGAGGCCTTTGAACAAATTCCTGCTTTATTCTTTAGCCCTGTGCAGTCTCTGTTCTAGGTCAGCCTTCTCAAGGCATCAGCCCCTGCCTGTGGCTGTGCTTGGTGGGCAGACACAGCAGCAGAGGGGCTGTACCTGTGGGAACTGTGATTCCCTCATCAGCTCCACACCTGGCACAGCTCTCAGCAGGGCTGGGTCCAGCCCAGCCTGCTCCAGTGCATCCCAAAGAGCACACCTGGCTTGACCTCAGGTGAGATCTCGACCTGCAGCTCATCCTGCCACACCTCTGTGCTCCTGGTGAGGGAGTTCCAGCTGCACAGCTCCAGCTTCCACTGTCTGCCTGGATTTTATGGTAGAGACCAACTTCCTACACCTCTAATCTATCCAGAAAATTGAAGGGGTTGAGGAAGCACAGAAAGTTTTGGGTTGATAGAGACATTAAAGAACATTCCACCCCCTGCCATGGGTAGGGACACCTCCCACTGTCCCAGGCTGCTCCCAACCCTGTCCAGCCTGGCCTTGGGCACTTCCAGGGATCCAGGGGCAGCCACAGCTGCTCTGGACAGCTGTGCCAGGGCCTGCCCACCCTCCCAGGGGAGAATTTGTTCCCAATATCCCATCCATCCCTGCCCTCTGGCAGTGTGAACCCAGACAAGTGTCCTGGCACTCCATCCCTTGTCAATTGTCTCTCTCCATCTTCCTTGTTGGCTCCTTCAGGCACTGCAAGGCCACAGTTAGATCATCCCTGGTGTCTTCCCCAGGCTGAACAATCCCAGCCTTCCCTCCCAGCAGAGCTGCTCCATCCCTCTGCTCCCCCTGGCCCTGCTCTGGGTCTCTGCAGCAGCTCCAGCTCCTCCCTGTGCTGGGCAGGGCTGGGGCAGCTCTGCAGGTGGGGTCTGACCTGAGCACAGGGCACAGGGGCAGCATCCCCCTGCCCTGCTGCCCACGCTGGGCTCAGCCCAGGGCAGGGGGGATCTGGGTGGCAGCAGACACTCCAAAACCAGGTACAAACATCCAAATGAATACAGCTCGCTCCATACTTGGGTTTGAATCCCTCACAAATAAAGATACAGAGAAAGGAGTGATCAACAGCTGAGCACAGCAAGGCTGGGACTTCTGCAAGGTCACTCAGGGATTCTGTGGCAGACCCTCCATCCATTCCAAGGCACTGGTGTCCACTGCCTTGATCAACATCTGTTACAGTGCTCTCAGGATATGCTTTTTCCCTTTCCAGGGACCCCTGTGACTGGGATCTCATGAGTATGGTCCCCTCCTTCCTGCCCCAATGGGGCTGGCAGAGGGCCAAAGGGCCTTCCCTGCTCTGAGCCTTGATGAGGCCTTGTCCCTTCCTGGTCCTCTCTCTTTTCCCCTTCATCTCATGGAATAAACAACTTGGACAACCACATTGGGGAATTGAAGCCTCTTTGGAATCTTTGCCCAACTCCTGACTCACCTTCCCTCAAGGCCCCTTAGATCTGGGCTAGCCTGGTGATTTGGGGGGCTGTGAGGGATAGGCATGTCAAACATCATCCCTTTTCCTAATTCCTAGGATTTGATGCCACTGCTTTTCACTATTGAAATGCAATCAAATGCCAGAGCACTTTGCTGGATCTGGGTCTCCTGACTGACCCTTGTCATTGGCAGCTGCGTGCTGAGATAACAGAGAATGAAACACACAAAGGCTGGAAACATCAAATGGGGCTAAGGTATTTTTATGGCCAATTTTTGCCAAAAAAATGTGGAATCCCCACTGGGCCTCTTGAAAATTTCATCTCAAAGACTGCACAGCAGGGCACAACAGAGGCATCAAACCAGCCTGGACCAGAGAAAGTTTCTGCCTTCCAGTCAATAGAGAAAGAGAAAAGATTGTCCACGGGGTGATTCAGAGCTCTGGTGGGCCCTTAAATCTCTTTTAAAAAGTACATTTCAACAGTAAAAGATAGTCACAAACATGCTAATTCCACCAGAGACATCAATTTCGACTGCCACAGGAAAGTAAGTCAAGTGAAATGAAAATAAAAGGAAATAATTTTCTGTTAAGTTTAGCTTTTCCTCATTCTTGGTTGTTTGTTTTATGATGCATTGTCTGTTTAGATCCTCCACTAAGAACCTCTACTTCATCCACCAGGGCTTTCCTGGAGCCTGAAAGCACCATGGTAATTGTTTTCGTCTTCCATTATCATTTATCTTTTATAAAGAGGTGTTAACTATGACACTTGCCTATGAAGGGCAGTTTTTCTTGCTGAAAGCTTAGCTTCAGAATAATGGGAAAGATTAACATACCTTTAAGTTGTCTCATTTCTTTACAAACCCATGACAGATAAATGATACTTCACAGAGCCGATTCCCTCATTTTAAGTACTACATTTAATTAAATGAAGGAGCACAACTGTTATTTCTTAAAGGAAGCTTTTGAGTTTCCCAACTACAGGTTACTCTCAAGAGTCTCCATCTTCAGTTCACTGGTCTCTAAGACACAGTTCTGGAAGACACAGCTTTTTACAAAAGTCAGGAGTAAAAAAAAGAAATTACCTGTGCTTCTGTGAAAAATACAAAAGGCCAAAAGCCTTTTTGAAATGGAACAAGTAGAATATCTGTTTCTTCCCTGCAGAAGATTGTGATGACCAGATGTGAATCTCTGAACACACACTCTTTTAAGTCTGTATTTTAATCAAAACCATCTAAGATTAAATCTTCCCTAAATTACCTTTTTTCTTTTCGATTTGGGTTTTTTTGTTTCTGTCTCAAGAGGGGAAAACTGAGGTTGTATCAATTGAGGAGAAGCAGCTTAGTGAAAACTGTAACTAGATACATCAGACTTGCAGGAAATAAAGGGATGGAATATGATTTACCCATGTACCTTCTCCAAGGCAACTAAGCAGGACATTTCCTTTAGCAAATCTGAAATCCTCGTGTCTACTCAACCCAAAAAAACATGCAGAATTATTTGTCACAACATATAGAACATTTCCAAACATATAGAAAATAATGATAACAAGGAAAAAAACACTAAATTGGAAGTTTTAAGTTGTGTATTCTTATGGAAACACAAAGAATCAAATTTGACACCCTCAAGAAAAGCGGGAGTCACAGTTCACACAAATCAGGCTAGAAAAGATGCATCATTAATTGAAGCTCACTGCTAAATTTCTTTGAAGGATGTCACGAGGGCGGGAAGCAAAACTGATAAAACTGATTCCAGAGACAGAACAGGAGCAAGCTAAAAAGGCAAAACCCCTTTTCCCTCCAAACCCTAACCCACGACAGCACCTCTGAAGGTCATTTGTGTAACATTTGCAGACCAAAGTGTTTCTGACAGATGTCTGATTTCCAAGTGGGCTCCGTGTCTCTCAGTGCATCTTTGTCTCTGCCCATGAACATTGTGTTACAGTTCTAAGGCACGAGGCATTGTGACTTTTAACAATGGGATTAAGAATCACTGGGATCGTAAAAGCTCTGGAGCAGGGGGCATCTCTTTGGCATTTGTACAGTTCCAAGTACAATGTGGGGGTCTCGTCCGTGGCCAAAGTCCCTCAAATCCAAGTTAAAGTCCCAGAAAAGTCCAGGTTTTAGCAACATCAAGCACCTGCACCTTCAATTAGCACAATGGGGCAGTGTGGTACTAATTATTGTCATGCTTGGAATGCTTTGGTTGCCCAATGGGGGAGCAAAAAGGATCCCACGTCAGTGAGGGGAATAGGAAACACATTGGGGCCCCGAGCAGGAATGGGACCCCTCGGAGCTGCCTCCAGCAACTGCACAACAAATGCTCTGCAAGCAACACAGCCCTGATTTGCAACCTCTTAACGACAAGAAAAGTTGTTAATCCTGGTTGTAATGAGGGGTTTGGCCCATTCTAGGCTTGAGCATTCAGGGCTCAGTGATCCCTGCCAAGCTGCAGCTCTGCTAATTTCTTCCTTACATCCCTACCTCCCAATTCCATTATTTGTAGTAAGTCAAATGCTGAGCTGGAATAAGCCAGACCAGATCCATTCGTTTATGGAAATACACTAATTTTTACCAGCTGAAGTCTCTGCTCTTTGTGATAAATGGTAACTACATGAAAAATGACTTAAATTAAGAAAACCAGTGCTGGCTTTTTTAAAACGTAAAATATTCATCACTTCTTCTATTTTGCACTTCCAGAAAACCTGAAGCATTTTCACTGAGCTAAAGCTCACGTCCCATTTCTTTTTTTTTTTTTTTTCCCTGGATATCCTTATTCACAGCCCAGTGAAGCTGGCACTTGTGCTGTGCTCAGCACAGAGGTGACTTGGAACCACGGAGGCTGAAAGAAACTCACTGTGTGATGGAGCTCTCACTTCCACACGGGGTATCAGTTTTCATCCTGCTTCAGCTAAAGCCTGGAAAACAGCAGACCCCAGAGTTTCTGTGGCTCTGAGTTGTTAGGCAAGCCACAGGGCCAGATAAATAATGCCATTAATAGGAATTAGAAAGAGCAGGCAGGAATGAAATTAATAAGAAGGCCTTGGATGGGCAGGATAGGAAGTGGGAACCATATATTTGACTGTAGAGACTTCATGGTAATTCTTAATTGATTTTTTTTTTCCTTTTGTTAAGCACTCAAAATTATCTATTTCAGTATTGGGGCTCTTTTGGCAAGCTTTCTTTGCTTTAGATCTTTCTGTAAATTTCCTAGCAATTTCTGTAGAAAGTAGAATTAGAAATTAGGATGTAGAATAAGTTAAAAAATATTCTTTGAGCAGTGCTAAGATGCTTCTCATAGGAGAGAATTGTGTACCAGGACAGGAGCCACCCTTTATAGCTTTCAGTTTTATGTTATTCCAGAGCTTTATGTGTTTAAATTTCATATAGAGAGGGGCTGAATATCCACCCAAAACCTGTAACATCACATATGAAACACAGTTAAGGGAAAGGGAAAAACATTCCAGAGCTCTGTATATGCAACGGAACACAAAAGAATCAGGAATTTTTGGGCAGGGCTGAGATCCAGGGAGAAATTCACCTTTTCTCCTGGCAGACACAGCCCCGAGGAGCAGCACAGGTAGGGCTGGAGCTGCTTCACAGCCAGCTCGAACACACGAGTGACTCCAGCATTGCTCTGTCACCGAGTGCTGCTGGCCAGGCACTGCTGCCTCTTCAGCTCCAACAAACTCTGCTGGTGTGAAGAAATGAAGGTGAGTGTGAGGATTCTGCTCAGCTATGAATAATATCAGCTGTCTAAAGGCCTCCTGGCACATTCCAAACCAAGCTAAAGCAGCAATAAATAAGAAAAGTACAGTCAAAGCTATAAGGTACAGACAGTAATACAAAAATAAACAATCCCAAGCTACCACTTGGCAACACTGCTGTCCCCACCACACTCAGAGTATTCCCTGCTTTAAAGATACCATCTGCACAACTCAACAAACCTTTTTTTACCATTATTATGAATGCCATTATTGCTTTAGAGCACCAAAGCCTTTCTGGGAACAAAAAAAAAGCCTTTGCTAAGGTGGATGTTCCATGGACAGTACTGATCATCAGGCTCACAGAATTAAAACCCTTGAACATTCATCCCACCCTTATGCCATCCCTGTCTGCCAACTTGGTCTGCAAAGATTTTGACAACCTTTAAAAGCTGCCTTTTAGTGCCTGTCTCCCTTTCCCGGGAAACTGAAAAGCAACAGAGAAAAGTAAAACAGAGAAATAATGAACATCAAACAGTCCAAACAGAAAGAGAGGAAGTGATCTCCGTTCTGGAGTAGCCCAACTCTGTGTTTGTTGCATCCATGACGATTCATTCTGCACAAAGTCTGTCAGGCTCTGGGAGCCCCTGACGTGGCAAAGTTGAGGAAGGTGCCCAGCACAGTTTAACCTCTGGATGAGGGAACAGGAGAATTCCTCAGCTCCAGAGGAAAAATGTGAACCCTCACCCATGAAGAGGAGTTCCCCTTAATATACAGTCTGTAGGGAGAGTCCCCAAAACGTTTCTGGATCCTGGCAAGAGGCTGAGGGTCACGTTCTTGTCCTGCCATGGCCTTTACATGGCCAACGTGGGAAATGAGTAATGGAAACCATTTTTGGCTTCCCTCAAAACCAGCTAAAAATAACAAATAGATTTATCAACTGACTAGAGGGAGAACCCCCTCCCAAAGGATACGAAAACATGTAAACTATGGGGACAAATCAAGTGGATTCCCCAAATGACATCCCTGCTCCTCTCTGGAAACTCTTCCATTTTCAGAAACAAGAGTCACAGGGTAAACACGACACGTGCTACAGCAGCACCTCTCCTCACTGAAAACTGACATTCCTGGGAGTCCCTGAAGAAAATGGGGGAAAAAATAAACACTTGTGAGACGTCAGCACTCGGGGGTAAAGGCAACATAACCAGAATGGGATATTTATAAAGAAAAACATATAGGGAAAAGGACTTTCCCTCTGACCTACAGCATCCCATCAAGAGAGATGCCTGGAAAAGTTCCTAGTCTTCCTATAATGGAGTTATAAGTATAAAGTACAAATAAAATAAGAGGTTTTAGAAAAAAAAAATATTTGAGAAAAGATGCTAAAATAACCCCAAGATGCCTGAAGAAAGCCCCAGGCTTTGACCCATACTCTGCAGAGGGGTGCACAACTGAGTATATCCAGAAAACTCATTTTATCATTGCATCCAGCTGCCATCGTAGTGATGATGCCCAGATCCTGAAGGCTTGAAAGAGCTGCTCAAAACCACATCCATACCAGTGGGAAAGGAGGAGGAAAGAACTCATCTCTGCCCTTCCAAACCAGGGAGAACCTCACCCAAGACAGCTTCAAGCCAGCGTGGCCAAGTATCATTTCATTCCTTGAGCAGCAACCCCTCAGTCCAGCCATGTATAATCTACAATTCCCTACTCCAGTTTGCTCTGATGCTGGAATCACTGCTCTGCACCAGTGTGAGACCAGATCAAAGATGCAAAGGTGCAGTGCCCACCCTTCACCATCACCTCTTGTGGTGCAGCTGGTGGTTACTCACACTTCTCACACACTAACACAGATCTCAGCAATGATTTGCTTGTGGCAGTGTTGGTACAACTCCTCTGGAGTCTCAAAAAGCTCATTCTGGGGAGCACAGATCACCCAGGTGTGTCACAGAGTGGGACAGGCTCCTGTCACCCCACAGCACACAGCTCCTCCCTCTGCCATCCCACCTGAGGCTCTGTGGGCATCACCAAGAGGAACCGGTCAGGGACCAGCAAACTTGAGCCTTCCACGTGCATATGAGTACTTTAGCAAAGTAAATAAAGGTAGTGTGAATGAAAGATGTAAGATAAGCCCCTGCAGCAGCTCCAGTGTAGGAAATGAAAAAGCTGGAGTGGGAGCTGATCCTGAGCCAACAGCGGTGCCACAGAGCATCACTCACCCTGCAGTGAAGCTTCCCCTCCTTGTGCTGGGGGTTCTCCTGCCTTGGGAATATTTTAATCAATTTCAGCTTGATCAAAACTATTATAATATCAACTCCAAATACATGCAATAATTTCTAACAGTGATTTTCCATTTAGTCTGTTAAGGGAGGGATATTCTTATATTTATTGTTCAAATTCAGGCTTTTTCACTTTTTTTTTTTTTTTTTTTTTTTTCTGTGAATTTCCTACTACACAGACCACCAAGCTTATCTGCTTTACAAAGACAAGTAGCTGAGTCAACTCTGCAGGGATTCAACCCTCTAGGCTCAAACACCAGGAGTGCTTCCTCTCCCTCATTATCTAAAACAATTAGAAGGGAGGAGAGAAAGCTGCATTAGAGCTGGCATTTCCTGTGCTCATCCCCTGGTAAGAGATCTCTCAGCAATGCCTGTATTTATGTGAGCTGATCTTAAGCCCCAGATATTGGATTCAGATTGCCATCAATCCCCTGGGCAGGAGAAGTGATGCATTTCAGGCACATCAGTAAAGGAGCCCTAAAATTCAGTGATTTGCTCCAAAGCTGGCTGGCATTTTTGGGAGAGGGGCTTTCTCACCTCCTCCTGTTGGGTTCATCTCTGATGAATCCCCTGTTAACACACATTGTCAGACCACGAAAAATTCAGTACTTTCAAACCCCAAAAGCATTCCAGGGAGAGCAAGCACAGCTACAATTCAAAAGCAGCTCTGAGCCCAGGAAAACAGCTACTACAGCTCGCATGTTTTCAAGGCTTTTGCCCTTTGGGTTTAGCACACACCAGGTTCACTAAAACTCTGTTCTGAAGTTAGAAATAGAACAACTTGGGCTACAGGATAATATTCTTGATGAGGTATATGTTGAGGATGCTTAGAGACGTCAATTCTCTGATAAAAAGTGAATTTTAGTCCCATTTAGAGCAATAAAACCACTTAAGCAGTATCTTTCTTGGAAGGCTGAATCATTGCTCAAGCTAAGCCTGATAAGCGTATTGCTTAAAACTGCCTCTTTCTGCATTTAGAGTTGGTAAGCAGAAAATAGAGCCTTCATTTCTCACTGAAGGCTTAATGTCCAGTCCTAATTTACTGCCTTGGAAACTACTGTCAGGAGAGCATCAAAGGGAGGCAATGAGGGCTGTCAGAGACTGTCAATCTTGAGAACATCTCATTAACTGCCCAGCTAGGACAGGAACAATACAATTTATGCAGAAGCTTTAAGGAAGGGGATCTCCAGACAGATCTTTAGCTGAAAGGTAGCAGGTTTTAAGGTCTCTCTGCTGGTCTGGGGAAGACTGGACAGAGTTACCTTCTGAAAAGGACTGATGAGGCAGGGAGCAGGATATGGACTTGGCCTGTGGTTTGTTAATAATCTGCAGATTCCCCAACCTCTTTTTATTACCAGGACTTAAAACCTGCAAACCCAGAGCCAAAGGAGGTTTGAAGTTCACTCAGCAAACCAGCTGACTTTGATGGGAATGACTTAAAGTTCACACAAGGGCTGCAGGACTGGACAGCGAGAGGGGAGGGAGGAGGAGGAGGAGGATATTACACTCTTGGATGTGAGTTCTGGCTAAGGAACATATGAGAGGTGAATAAGCACTAAAGAGCACATTCAGGCTGCTGAGATTTCTCCCGAGTCCCTTTGCCTCTTGGCTGCCTTCAGATTCAGGTCTTCAGATCTTCCTTTGGCTCTCCTGAGGATTGCAGTAGTGATTTTGATAGCGCTGAGGCAGAGGGATGGAGGTGAAATTTAAACCCTGAATAAGTCTGTATGTATCATTGTTTTAAACTCCCCATGAAGGGCTTTTTACTCTTGAGGGAATGCTTAGGAGCAGAGCCTTTGCACATTTAGCAGCTCCATGTGCTTAGCAAAAAGGTGAACTTTTGCTGGTCTATGCAGACTCTACTGTTTTGGGAGAAACTTTGTTATGGCCATTCCTACAATATTTTTCACACCTCTGCTGCACTTTAGTGTATTCCCTGGAAAAACAGCAAAATATAGCTCATATTACCCATAAGAAAGGTAGAAATAAAGCAGAACACAGGCAGATTATAAACAAAATAAATAAAATAATACACTAAACAGAGGAGTTTATGTACAGCCTCCGTGCAAGCCTTGCCTGCAGCCCCAGACATTACACACAGGCACTGACCCTTAGCCTATGGGGGCCAGGAGCAGCAGCACTGAAGCACAAAACATGGTGTAACTCAACATTCCTGGCTGTCTTGGGTTGGAAATGGGGGTTTGTGTTCTATCACCATCTGTCAGAGCTGGGGCAGTTCTCCTCTGTTCATGGGGCACTTTTCTTTTTCTCTCCCACAGCCAAACCTCCCTCCAGGAAATCTCTGCTGTTCATGGGCCACTAATTATTAATTATCTTCTGTCCATGGCCAGTGAGTGTCCCTGCATGGCTGAGAAAATTCCAGCATCCATGAGGAGAGGCTCTGCCAGGGGAGGAGCCAAATATTCCTACCTGGATCCAATCTGACCTGGGAACAGCACAGCAGCCTTTGCCCCCTGCATTCCCAGAGGAGCAGCTTTCTCCCCCCTGCATTCCCAGAGGAGCAGCTTTCTTCCCCCTGCATTCCCAGAGGAGCAGCTTTCTTCCCCCTGCATTCCCAGAGGAGCAGCTTCCTTCCCCCTGCATTCCCAGAGGAGCAGCTTTCTTCCCCCTGCATTCCCAGGGGAGCAGCTTTCTCCCCCCTGCATTCCCAGAGGAGCAGCTTTCTTCCCCCTGCATTCCCAGAGGAGCCCAGGCCCATCTCCCCCAGCCCTGGAGCTCCAGAGGAAAACTCCCCCCTTGTGCAGGATCCTGCTCCAGCAGAAGCACAGCTGGCACTGCAGGAGGGCTGAGCCCCCCTGGGATGGGGCTGAGCCACCTCCCTGACCCACAGGGGACAGGGCTGCTCTGACTCTGGCTGTGTTGTTTTGTACTACTTTATTTGTATTTTTTAAATTTTTCCTATTAAAGAACTGTTATTCCTATTCCCATAGCTTTACCTGAGAGCCCCTTAGTTTCAAAATGATAATAATTCAGAGGGAGGGGGTTTACATTTTTCATTTCAGGTGAAATTTCTGCCTTCCTTAGCAGACACCTGGCTTTACAAACCAAGACCCTGGTCAGACCCAGCACTCCCAGGGCTTTGCAAGGAACAGGAGGTTTTAGAGCCATGAGTTCAGGGCCACTGTGCTGGAATTTGGAAAGAAAAGATGAGTTAGGAAGCTTTATGTTGCCTGGTTTTGATTCCCATCCTGAGTAGCAGGCTCTGAAAGAGGAGCAGTCTCACCCAGGTGGGCTTTATCTCTGTCTGTACACACTTGCATCCATGATTTGCCAGATGTTTTCCAGGAATTCAAGGAGATTAAACTCAGCCCTAAGAAATTCACAGTTGAACAACATAAAGGGATATGTCAGGCACCAGAGAAAGAAAAGGTGGCAGTATTTGCTTCACAGTAATCACCACTGTAAGTCCGCATGAAAGTGTATCTGTTACAAGGAGGGGGAAGGTGTTAGAGCAGAGATACACACGGTATCCTTAATCTGGTTTACTGGAATACTGGGAGCAGTGAAGCAGGAGCTGCCAAAATTAATCCTGCACATGCACAAAGCCTCTCAAATTCACTCTGTGCACCTTGCACTGAAGCCTGGACCACTAAGGCACGGATTTATCAGCCCTTGAGCTGCCTGGACTAAAGACACTCCATAAGTCTGGGACCAGAGCTGAGTCCCTTTCACCACAGGTGGAAAAGAGGACTTGTAGTAACTGTGCTGAATATATTTTGCAAACTCAGTTTAGTTAACCTTCCATTCACTTATTTTTATGTCCATATTTCTTTATTCCAAACTCAGACTGCTTTTTACTCACTATCCTAACATGCAAAGAGCCTCCAACAGCAAATCACAGAACTACAGAATCCCAGAATAATGAGGTTGGAAGAGACCTCTAAGATCATCAAGTCCAACCTATGCCCTAACACCACAACTAGACCATAGCACCAAGTGCCAAGTCCAGTCTTTTTATAAACATATCCAGAGATGGTGATTCCACCACCTCCCTAGGAAGACAATTCCAGTATTTTATTCTTCTTTCAGTGAAATTTTTTTTCCTAATATCCAACCTATACCTTCCCTGACTTAGCTTGAGACTGTGTCCTCTTGTTCTGCCCAGCAGCTGGGTTGGACACCTAAAATAGAGTTTTCCCTCTGGTGCTGGCTGTTGTTGAGGCCTCTGCCCAATGGCAGGTGCAGAAGCATCTCTTCTCCTTGGACCCTGAAACTGCCCTTGTCACCAAGAGGAGAAGGGCTGCTGAGATGAGCTGTGCTGGCCCTTTTTGACAATTGATGCCACAATAAAACTTTTAGCCTGGTTCCTGGGGAAGGCTCTGCACTACATGCAGAAATTCTTTAGGTGTTTATGGTCTTTGGATCCTTCCTGGCATCTTTTATGGGAGCTCTACAGACAGGCACACATCTTCCCCAGAGATTTACGACAGTGCCATTACTAATACTATTTATTCAACCTCTTGCACAGCAGACAGCTTTAAAGGAGCCACGTGTGATGTAAATGACCCTCTGCAGACACCCTCTCCCTTGTTGCTGACTCTTCTCAAACAGTTCCAACTCCTCTGCATCTCCAGGGTGGACTCTGTCACCATTTCCAGTGGGAGAGCATTCACTGCTGTGTCTCTATTCAGGCAAATCAGGAGTAACAGCCCCAAAAAAGGTTATAGAGCTGTACATGCTGTTTGTGTTTGTTTTACTGCAGAGAGCAGTTTCCTGATTACCCTTTTGCCTCACAAAACATTTTCCTGTGTGCTGGGGTTGGCTCAGAAAAGCTGCTCTGCAGTATCCATGCATTCCATGCAGTGGAAGGTGTCTATATCACTCATAAGAGGAATCACTGCCATGCCAGGGTCATGCCAGGCAGGTGAAGGGGTTAAATCCACCCTGCTCCCCCCATCCCCACACAGCTCCCTCAAGCACTTTGCCAACAGAAAATGAGTAAATTTTCCTCACTGAATTCTTCTGTCCTTACTGTCCTGAGGAAGAAGAAGGCACAGTCCTGATTTTTTATTTTCCTCCAAACATCCAAATCATAAACATGCTCTCTAGGAGACAGAAAATTTCCCTGCAAGAACAACTGACAAATCTACAGCCTTGATAACCCCATAGATGCCATCAAAGTTTCCATCAGGGCAGGAGCTGACCACCCTTCAGCAAAGGAGGGGCACAGTGAAGGGACAGGCCACCACCAACAATTCAATCTGTGCCATAGCTTGGTAGAAGGAAGATATGAAAGACTTTATAACCTGGATCAAATTTAGGGAAAATCTGAGCAAGGAGCTGACTAAAATTTTGGTCCAAGCAAGTTTTGATGCCTCAGTTTTAGAAGAAGAGATCTTTTCAATCTGCTTATGGATTTTATAAGTCAAGCTGGGTCATGAATCATTTCAACTGTGTTTTGTAATGCAGTAATACTTAAAGCTGAAAGAAAGAGTCTGCATTTCAAATACTGCACTTCAATGAAAACACCCCATATTTTCTCTTTTAAGTCTTCTTACTTTCCATTTTCAAAATCCAATAAATGAATAGACACTAAATGGGGCTGATAGTGGGGAGCTATTGATTCTAAGCAAGATCTGCCTGTGAAAGAGAGCTAAAATGGGCTAGAAAATAAGAAAAAATTGATGTCTGAGGCATCAGACAGGCATATTTCCAGAGAAATGTAAGCCAGGCAGGTAATGCTGGGCCAGCAGGAGAAGAACATGTGTATTTTTTCTGTCTACCTGACCTGCCCTTAATGCAAGGTGAACAACATTTAGCTCTGCCTCACACTCCAGCTGCAGGATCAGCTTTTTCAGCCCAGCCTTGCTCACATCAATTCCAACCCTGCTCAGGGACCAGCAGGATGAAGCCCTGGGATAATCACAGTCAGGGTTCTTACAATGCCTGCTTTTCACTCTGGGCCAGCCTGTCAGGGCGTGGAAATTAGCAAAGCTTCCCCAAAATTTGGGCTGGAGTTTTACCCCAATTTGAGGCCTTTGGTCCAACACAGGTTACAGAACCCATTCTGGCCACAGGCCCTTTTGCACAGGCACTTTTAAGGGCTTGGTTTAGGCTCATAGTGAGGCAGAACTCCCTTAAAGCTCATTGCACAAATTTTCAGCTCATATTCAAACGCCACCTCCTTTTAACTAAAGCCATCTCCTTTTAACTACACGAGCCGTGTCCATGGAGCAGCACAAGTATGTCAAGACAAGCGTTTGAGTTTCTGCCTCAAAAACAAGTCAGTGCATCCCTCTGTCACTGTGTTTGTGAATTTGAAGGCTGGGGGAGAACATCTGTACTGCCTCAATGCCTGCTCTTCAAAAACTTCTCTGACAAAACCATCAGGTAGCCACGAAAACTTTCAAGCTCCCTAAATTGCTTTCAGCCCTGGGTTTGATACTTGTTGTTACAGAGGTCTCAGCGCTGAGAGCTGTTCCCACTTTGTTTCTCAGTGCACAGAGTTGTTCCAGTTGTTTTTAATCAAACTGCTTAATTACAAAACACTGGGGAACTCACTGCTTGCTTTTCAAGTTTGCTCATTAATCTGTGTTAGATTCTACCCAAATGACTGTGGCACCAAGCCAGCCTCTGCCTCGCAAACCCAACATTTAAGGAAGTAAATAACCGAAAATGGCTAAAAGGCATAATTATTTTTGTAATGCAACATCTAATTAATCCATGAAGCTCACTGAAACAAGTGCTAATTGACGAGAATACCTTAACAAGCTTTTCAAAAAGAATGATTAGGCATGGTTAGGCGTAGCAGAAATCAAGCTGCAAAGTCACTTTCCCATTTCTATATTTAAGCTGAGTGCAGGCAGGGCTGGGAAAGGCTCCTGCCTCCTCGCATGAGCAGCCTGATGCAGCACTTGGCTCTTTGCATCCGTCTGAGGCGTGACACGTTCACCATTATCAGAGACAAGGTCCATCTAATCTGCTATCATTCATCTGCCTCTGCTTGTGGCAGCTCCACTATTGCTGCGTAACATCGCAGGAATGTGATAATGAACGACTGACTCATGATGAAGCCATCATCTCCCAAAACCTCCTGTGCAGCTAAATGAATCAAGGCTTGCTCTGAGCAATATCTTGATGTGACTAAGCTCCCACGATAACTCAGCCATTCAGCCATTAGGAAGCAAACTGGAACAGCCCAGAATGAGATTTCTGGCAGAGCACCTTCAAGGTAATTTCCTCATGGCAGGTGTGACAAGCATGCCCTCAAGAGATGTGAGCTTGTAGGAGAAACATGACAGAGAGGACAGAAGTTGTTGAAAACCCAGCTGAAATGCCTGATCTGCCAAAGCCTCAGGAGTTCTGCCATTTCACAGGGATCCTAAAACCCTGTTCCCTGCTCTGCAGCTTGGGAAGATCCAACAGAGGTTTTTAGGAAGTTTGTGTGGAGACAAAGTCACCTCCCCAGCATGAGCACCAAGCTTGGACAGGGTTTCTTTGTCCCCTGTGTTGGAGATCTGTCCTTGGAGGTGTCACAGCACTGAGTGCCACTGCAGGGACAGGGATGTGCCCACCTGCTGCTGCCATGACTCCAGAAATCCAGGGCCAGCTCACGCTTTCCTGGGAGAAGAGTGAAATCTTTGAAAAACCCTGATCATTTGAAAGCAAAATAACTGCTACCGGCTGCAAGTATTCCTTTATATTTTTTTCCCTCAGGAGATTTTCCTCTTATCTTCAAATTCAACCAAGCAGTCTTTTTTTTTTTTTTTTTTGTAGTAACAACTGACGTACAAGATCAAACCAGCCTCTGGTACATGGTTCTGATTTCAGCCACAACCCACTGATTACTCCACTTTGCTGCTACAAGCCAACTATTATGACACAGGAAAAAATATTGAAGTGAGTTCAAAAAATCTTAGAATACACACCCAAAGTATTAGCTGTTTTCCAAATGAGTAAACATAATAAAACAAATCTTGTTTATACAGTGCTGGAAATAAGGAGCCCGTGGAATCTATGCTTAATTGCCCCAAAGTGAAGAAAAGCTGTGACAGATCCACTGGTGTTTGACATGCACACAAATGGATGGGTATCACTTGAGATGCTGCAGAATTGTTTGGGTTTTTTTTAAGAAGCCTAAAGTGCAGTACAGCATCGGAATGTCTCATTGTGTTATTAGATTTTTAAGGTGTTCTTTTGTCCACATTTCTAAGAAATGCTTTCCTCAGGATTGACCTCCCTCAGCTGATTCTGTCTGATGGCGAGGATTAAAATAAACGTTTTTGCAGATACAGCTGCTCCCTTCCAATCTCTCTTATCAGAGAATTATTGGCCATGAGGGCCCTCTCCTCGTGCTGCTCAGCATGGGCCCGTGGCCAAGGCTGGCTCAGATTTAGCCAAGGCTCCACATCCTCCAAGGATGGCGCTTCCACAGCCTGTCTAGACAGCCCATCCCAGGCCTGGCCTTCCTTTCTAGGGAAAATTCTCTTCCTAATATTCAACTCTGAGTTTCCAAGCAGCTCTTTTACAGCCCCTGCACTCTTGTTTTACTCTCTGGCACTGCAGCATCTCCCCCAGCTGGCTAATACCCCTCCAAGGAGCTGTGGGTGCTCGTAGGGATCTGCTCCATCCCCTCCCAGCCCAGCCTCATGCCTCAGGATTTAGCTTTTATATTTTTTACATCCTGTACTGCTCTAGTGCATAACTCTAAAACTCCATAGCCTGTCAGCTACTGTTCTCCCATTTTATTCAGACAAAACAATTTCTCTCTAGGCCTGAAGCTCAGGGACACCTGACAGTCTCAAGCCCTGAAAAATGTAAACAGTGAATTGTGGGGAATAACTTGGAGTAAATCACTTCATTGCCTGAAGCTGTAATTGGAGGATTAACTCCTGATATGTAAATGGACCAAATTTATAATTGTGTGAAAAACTCATGACTATTGTCCAGCTTGGGTGTAGCCTCTGGGAGGCTTTGACTGCCCAAGGTGTATCTATTGAAGGCCTTTAATAAATATCTACTTTTATTCTCTTAATCTTGTCGAGCTTCTGTTCTGAGCAGCCATCCTGAGGCACCAAGCCTTTTGTCTCAAATAACCTCAATGGCTCTGTCCTGGATCCTCTCCCTTGCACCTGGAAAACAGCAGCTCCCTGTTTTCAAGGACAGGAAAAACTGAAGAGGAAGGAAACATCACTTTCACTTCCACAGGCCTCCACTCCCTGAAACTGGGTCTGGCTAACAAATTTCCCACTTTTTAATTTGGGCAAAGACAGGATGCCAGCAGCCAGTCCTCCAGCTGGCTGTACCTGACAGTTTGCTAATTGTGCATTATCATTTTACAATTGGAATTATGTTGCCATTGGCTCACCATGTACCCAGTCCATTCAGGAATAAAACAATGCAACAGAGCTGAAGTGGAATAAATGAGTCTTTATCCCAGTTTGCTCACATGGGCCTTTTACAGCTGTTACAGTAACATCCATCTGTCTGTCGTGTTTCTGATGCCATTCTCTGCTGTGATTTTAGCAGCCACGGTCTCCTTTCATCCAAATGAAGGATTTGTGTGGGAACAGCTGGACTGCTGCTCGCAGCTCCCAGTCCATCACTCCCTTATTACTGTGGAGCAAGGAGAAGGGAGCATAACTTTGTGTGCTGCTTCACAAGACTTCAAAGAGAAACCTGGCCTTCCTCCAAAACAAGTTTATTGTGGTTTTACCAAACCAAAAAAGCTAAAAAACCTCGCAAATAAAGCCAGCCCCGAACCATGCGATTGATTTATTTCGATGCTTCATTCAGCAACTTTAAAATAGGAAAAAGATGCTGGAATTCTTCAAGGATCTGGATGCAAATACCTCATGAATGATACTGAAATCACCCTCTGCCAACATTTAGGGAATTTTTTTTAGTCTCGCTTTATGGATTAAGGGTTGAGTGAGAAATGTCAACAAGGTCTGACAATGCTGGGGAAGCCAAACTTTTGCTGTGCCTCAGTTCAGATCCACACTTGGCACGTCACCCTTCCTCCTCACTGCTCCATCAGCGGGATCT
The DNA here is from genome assembly GCF_050655825.1 of Lonchura striata. NCBI lineage: Eukaryota > Metazoa > Chordata > Aves > Passeriformes > Estrildidae > Lonchura > Lonchura striata. The sequence goes on along the minus strand of NC_140719.1, from coordinate 4,001,504 downwards.
CTGTGCCAGGAGATCCAAACAGCAGGAGAAATGTCTGGGCTCCAAACACCTTCGTGTTCTCAGGGATGAAAATGGAGATGATGTCATTTGAGGAGGATGCTGTGCACAAAAGCTGGAAAGGGCACTCACCTTGATCCACCTACACCCGCCAACCCAGAGCTCTCCACTGCTTCTGTCCCAGCAAAGAGTCTCTGTCCGAAATAATGACACAATCCCACAAAATCTGAATGCCACTGCCTGATTCAGAGTGGTGATCTCCCCCTTGGATTTCTTGCCATCCTCCTCACCCTGGTATAAAACCAAAAACCTGCAGCAAGACCAGCTAAAGAACAAGTATTTTCTATTGAATACTTATTTTAATGTATATTCTATAGATATATTTCTGTAGACTAACTACTTTTAAGGAATATTATTAAAGAGCTAGAGCAGATCAGGTATAGCTCAGCTTCATGCTTAGGGGAAACCACTAAAGACCAGTTCAGTACTGGTTTGAGTGGTCCCATACACAGCAAGTAATGCTGCTTTCACCATCCAGCACACAGGATGTTTCCCTGGAAAGTTCTCAGCATTTAAAAATTGGCTTGCAGTTATCAGCTCAGTCTTGTGGCCCAAAGAAGGAACAGAGAGGAATCAAGCATTTTCTATTATTATTTTAAAAGGAATCCTCAATTTTGGGGCCGTCTCCAACACTTCCTTTGCGTTCCTTATTTCCCTTTGAGTGAAGCTAAAATTATGTACTGCTTTTGGACCAGGATTCATGAGATATTAGGGGAACAAATTCCTGCACAAAGCCAGGCCAGAGGTCTGATATGGGATCCTGAAAGACTGAGGCAAGTCAACAACCATTCCAAGAAAAAAAAACTACAAGGTGTCCAAGCTTTTACCCACAAAAAGAGCAGGCAGCTGGGGAGACAAACATCCCTTTACCTCCTACTGCCACAATTTATAATCCAGTCCAAGATCCAGGCACATTTCTTCTCCTTGCATCCCCAGCAGAGCCCACAGCAGCAGGAGCAGTGCTAATACACAGCTTTTCCAAGAGCACTGGGCACAACTAATGCCACATTAATTACTGTGTGAGAGCCCTCGTTAAATCAATAAAGATTACAGCACAAATCTGAAAACTGCAGTAACCAAAAACCTGCTCAATGTGCACTAAGTGATGCATTTACCAGCATGGCTCAGTCTCTCTTACCCTCCCCTGACCTCTCCTGCACTAGCTCCATACATATCATTCTGTAAAACACAAATTAAAATTCAGTTAACATTCCTGGAGACTTCAATCACAGGGCTCCAAACCCCTACATCTCTCAGCAAATGCACTCATCTCCCAGCTCTGAGATGAGCACAATTTTTATTTTTATTATTTTAAATGTTCTTGCCAGTTTCCATTGCAAATCGTGCAATGTCTGGTGAGCAAAATGAAAGGGTAGAATGTTCTCATGCTTTGGGGAGGATATTCAGTGTGGGAGAAAAAGTTTCTTAGAAGAAGTTGAACTCTTTCTAAAAAGAAAAATACAGTACATGCTTGGAATAGAATGAATAGAACAGAAAAGATGACATTAAGACAGGGGTGCAGGGAATATTTGATGGTGGCCATAAGAGCTGAAGATGTTTCTATGATATGCTGGTAACAGAGAAACATCTGGATAGGGAAGGAATCAGAGAAAGGAGCCTTTATTACAAACCCTGGCATGAAATGAGAGTGTTTACTTGCTGAAGAGAATACAGCGAGTTTTTATGTCCTGTTCATACAGAAAATCATGATTGCCATCTTCACATTATGGCTGCCCCAGGCAGATACACTCAGGCTCCAAACTAAACTGAGCTATCAGAAATAAACTTCACTTTTCGTGTGTGGCTTTGCACAGGGCTTCAGCTGTTGCCTCAGCACTGTTTGTGCTTCAGGATCTGGGAACAGCAGCAGCTGGCACTGGGCAGCAGGAGGGATGGGGAGGCTAGGGGTTAAAAAACCTCCTGTTTTCATAAAATTATGGAATGATTTGGGAGAAAAGGACCTTAAAGCTCATCCCATCCCACCCCTGCCATGGCAGGGACACCTCCCACTGTCCCAGGCTGCTCCCAGCCCTGTCCAGCCTGGCCTTGGGCACTGCCAGGGATCCAGGGGCAGCCACAGCTGCTCTGGGCACCTGTGCCAGGGCCTCACACCCTCCCAGGGAACAATTCCCAATTCCCAATATCCAATCTAAATACCCCCTCTGGCAGTTTGAAGCCATTCTTCCTTGTGCCATCACTCCAGGCCATTGTAAATTTTCTCTCTCCATCTTTCCTGCAGCTCCCTCCAGGCTCTGCAAGGCCACTGAGCTCACCCCAAAGCTTCTCCTCTCCAGGTGAGCAATCCCAGCTCTCCCAGCCTTTCCTCCCAGCAGAGCTGCTCCATCCCTCTTCTCATCTTTTTCTTTTGACTGCTTAGTGTACATAACCTAAATTCGACACCATTTCTGGATTTTACTAATAAGCATTTACCCCTTGATAATTCCTGACTCTGCTGTGTCTGGGATTGTAGGAGTTTGTTATCAGGACCTGCTCTGATTTTCCCTAATGTCTATAGGGAGTGTAAGTGACACATCTTCACCCTGGAGCTGCAGCATAGTCATTTACATTAAAGTGAGTTTAATTATCCACAGTCAAATTTAGAAACACTTCTGCTTTGATGGATGCAACTACTACATGCAGTGCAGCAGAAAATCATGGCTAGGGCATGGTTAGGCATTCAGAGAACAGAACAGCGGGGTACAAGTTTAATGATAATTGTACAGTGATCTCTAGGACTTTCTTTTCAGCCCCTCCTTATTTATAACCAGTGTATATAGCCTATATCATGAGCAATAGCCTCAAAAATATTTCAAAATAGAATATTTGGGCTCTGTAAAAGGTTCAGATTGGCATCTCCCAGTGGAAAGACAGTGAATGAAACAAGTAATGTTTTAGAACAGAAGCAGGGACTGGGGATGTGGGGTTTTTCCTATTCAAAGCTCTGTGATCAGCTTTGGGAGCTAAGCACGGGCTTAGAGCAATTTCACATAAATACAGGAAGAACTGATGACAACACTTGGGAATAATCACAATGAGTCAAATCTGCAGAAGTCTTCCCAATGCTGCAGGATCACTTGGAAAAACAATCTCTCATTTTCCAAAGACAGTAAGTGATTATAAATGAAGACTCATTTTATTAAGAGGGAACTTTGCATCCAATTTTCTTCTCTGAAATCACAGCAGAGAATGGGGGTCTCTGGATGCTGAGCACCTTCCTAATGCAATAATCCCAACCTGTTCATGGAACCAAGATGAGAGTAAATCTTATTGATAGCTTGGTTTAACACTTTGAAGTGTTCTGCAGCTCCAGAAAAGACAGCAAGAAGAAGGACATTTATTTTGAACACAACTCATTTTCTCAGTTGACCTCACTTTCCCAAGGTTCAAACAGAAGAATAAGCACATCTCAAGGGAAACCCTTAAACTCGAAAAATGTGTAATTAAAACTGGAACATACGTGAGTGCTGAAGGCTGTCCATTGCCTCTGCCAGGATGGCCATGAGCTTTAATCAATCAAAGGATTTATTTTTTTCCCCCCTACAATGCAGTTAAAGCACAAACCAACCCAAAATCAAGTAGGCAGCTGAGATGACATCTCCCTCCTGCCACCGAATTCATGCACAGCCCTCATCTCTCTCCCTCCTATTTTTCCTCACTTACAGGACATAATCACACTCGATTCCCCATACAGGACTGGTGTGAATTGAAATTCCTCCAGGCTGGTGCAGGGATGATGGGGAATGCAAAGCATCCCGACGAGCTGCAGCCAGCCCTGTGCCTGAGCTGTGCACGGGAGGAGAATTACAGTCGGGTGGTGGCACGGGGGAAATTATGAAAGCAATTCAGAAGCATTGTAATAAAGTACAATGCACTCTAGTGCTGCTCAAACTCAAACCAGGAATGAATTCTTTCATATGTTAAGTGCTCCCTGAAGTAGAGCGCTGCCTGCAGCGCGAGGCCCTGGCTGGGGGCACGGTGGTACGAGCTGGAGCTGGGGCTGGGTGCCTGACACAGGGCTGCAGCTCCAACTCAAACTGACATGCCCACAGCTCCTTAGCTGTCTGAGCCACAAAAGCCAAATTAAACATTGCTTCAGCTGCAACTTACCCTTTGTACCTTCCAAGCCATTATATTAAAGAGCAGTGTCATTTATGAGCTGGCCATGGGGAAGGGCAGGTGTCTAACTGAGAAATCATTGTAGCTAGGGGTGATAAATCCAGTCTATAAACTGCAAGCAACAGAAATGAGCTCCACATTCGATCCCACCCCTTCCCTTTCTTTTTGCCTTTGCTGGGATAGATGCTGAGCTCCAAACCTGAACAGCCTCCTTTGGTGGCAGTGGCACAGCTGTAACCTGAGGTCACATCAGCATGGTCCTGGCAGCTCGCTCCAATACCTGCTGAATTCAATGGAAACCTTTCAATGGGCTTCAGCCAGCTTTGGTTTACTCCCTAGGTGACACTGCATGTCTTTTTTTCCCCCTCCTTTTAAGCTTCACAGAATCAGGCAGTTAAAAGTGTTATTTAATCTCTAGCCAGCTTGAGTTGTCTTCTCAGCAGGAAGCTTCATCTCACCAACAGACTTTGGAGCCTTCCCTTGTGAAGCAGCAGAGAGGAACATGTGTCACTGGGGGCTGCTTTAGTCATCCTTTCCTTGGGGGTGCTTCGAATAGATCCTGATATCCAAACACCACAAGTTCAGGGGGACACAGGAGGCACCTCCTCACCTGCCAGCTGGATCATTAAAACACTCCTGGCTGTTGTCTCAGCACTGGGGCTTGTCCACACTCCTCCCCAGGCATTTAAGGGGTGGCAGGGCCACCTCAGAGACACCACAGAGCCCCTGAGCACTTTGCCTTTAGAAAATACAGCAGTGATACTGCTGATAACAAAGACAGAACAATGTGTGCCCTCAGCCCCACTCAAGGTGCTCTGTTCACATCCATCCTCAAGCATTCCCAAATTCAGCCTCTCTTCCAAAGGCCTGACAGCCACGTGTGGCACGTGTGTTCCTCATGAATATACAAGTGCACTTCTACTTCAGGAAGGTTATGAACATACAGAGCTTGCACAAGCAGAATACAAATTCTCTTTGCAAACAACCTAAAAATTACATGGAAACTGGGGTGAAGAAGCAAACTTAACCAATGGGGATTTTTTTCTATCTAGCAAGCCAGAGGAGTGATCTACTTCCAAAGCTGGAAGCAGGTCAGCAGCAGTACCAGCCATGCTTCAAAGGAGTGATTTTCAGACCATTTCCTGAGCGGACACCTCCCCAGCAGCTTCGTGTTCCTCTTCCCACAGTGCTAAAGTGAGGAAGATGAACTTGGCTCCTGCTGCACCCTGGCTGTCCCTGTCCTGCCACCTGCAGCAGCCTGTGACACTCTGCTGTCCCAGCACTTGCTCAGCTCCTGAAAACACCCCAGCACTGTTTCTTGAACACAGGGCAGGGCTCCAATACCCACAAATTTCTAGGTCCTTCTTTCCTGGGGAGGAAACTCTCCTCTGGAGTGATCAGTATGGAAAAAATTATCCAGGTTACTCATAGTAAACTACATTTACATCTAGAAATAGATCAAAATTTGCCTGCTGCTCCAAGGATGTTCAGCTTGGTGTTGGTCACAGATTTTCACAGGATCATGAAGTCAACAGAGCCACAAATCTGTGTGTGGATTTACTTTGGTGCTTGCCCCTTGCACTGCTATTTGTGGTGCCACCTCTCAGGCTGTCACTGTGGGAATCCAGGGCTTCCCTCTGGCTGCCCTGGCAGGTCTGGGACCCTGGCAGGGGTCAGGAACCCCCTGGACAGAGCCCCCAGAGACACTGGCTGTGATCTCTGCCCATGGAAAAGACTTTTCAATCTTACAGGATGGATTACCAGATCTGAGTGTTTGATATGAGTAATAAGTGTGGCACGGGTGCAAAAGTAAAATTTTAGGATTCTAGATTACGGGTCCAAAGGGGACAAGATGGAGGAAATTGGGTGTGCCTTGTCCTTTTTCTCCTTCTTCATGCCCTCCATGTCTCACTGTGGTGTTGGCATTTTTCTGTTGGTTCAGGCTGGGGACACACTGTCCAACGTAGGTGACAGATATTGGCACGTTCTTGTAAATGCAGCCCAGGGAGTTTCTGGTATTTAATGTTTGTAACATCCCACTGAGGGCAGAGCCCCACACGCTGCCCTGCAGGACAGAGCTGGGCAGGGCAGCAGAACATGTGAGAGATCAACAGAATAAACAACCTGGAAACCAGCACAGACCAATTATGGCTTCTGCTTTGGCAATGGGGCAAAAAACCAAAAACTTTCTACAATCTCGGGATCATCAATACTACAGATTCCGACATGTCACAAGCCAAGTGCAGAATCCTCTCCAATCCTATCTCACACCCCCTGCATGACAGCTCTTTTCAGAAGTGTATTTGGGCTCAGTTTAAAATACACTTTGCTGTACACAGCCTTTCTGCAGAGTGCTTGCAGAATAGTCACGCTGCCTGAGCATGGTCTGTAAAACACAAACTGTGTGTCAAACCACACAGTTACAGGGAACTGCTGCCCACTGCTTTGAGTCTCAAGGTGTGTAATTACCGAGTAGCATTTTTAGGTGTCACACTAAGCATACATTATGCCCATCTGCATGAGTGGTCTCATTTCCTTACATTTACAACCTGCAAAAACTGTGAATAAACTTGGACTTTATGATTTTTATTATTTTTCTTTTCTTTAATTTTTTTTTTTTTTTTGCTTTCCAGTAAATTTCAGGTTTGTAACTTGGCAGAGAGAACCATTGTATTTAACCACCTGTGCAGACATTAACTAAACACTTGAGCTTTACAACCAAGAAAACACAAAGTGCTAACACTGCTCAGAGATGTTTGGGCACCTTCCAACTCTTAGCAGGACAAGGTTGGGAATGTGCAGCACCTCCGTGCAGCCTCTGCTCTCCCTCACTGTGCAAAGGGTGGGAGTGCTGCCTCGTGCAGGAGGATTTATGGGGTTAGAGCCATTCCCAGGCAAAATCTGTTGCAAGGAAAGGTGCAGGCAGGGTTTTGGGGAGGTCACAGCCTCTCCGTGTGCTGTGCTGTGCTGTGCTTGCTTGACAAAGGTTGCTCACGAGCTGGAAGCCACAGAGTCTTCCCAGGTCCCTCCAGCAGGAGTTTCTACTCATGTTGTTGGGAATATTTCATTGAAAAACATCCCCAGGCCTGGACAAAGCACCAGCCTGGTTCTGTGAGGGGCTTCACATGCAATCAGGTCATGAGTGGCCCCACCACTGTGCTGATAACAGGCAAAGAAAAGCTCACTGACCACATTACCTAGGGGGAGAGTTGAAACCCACAGGGAATAAAAGACTTTCCTGATGGCAGCCCGGGTCACAGGTAGAGCCAGGGTCTGAATTGTTGTACACCAATTCCAAGATTCACTCCTTAACTGCAACACTCTCCTTAGCTACTGCTGGAACAACAAAGGCCATGAAAGCTGGTACAGAAAAACATCACATTCTTCCAAACTAGAGACATAGCACAGAGGGAAGCCTTAGAACTGCAGGAAAGGCAAATGTGTACCATGGTCTGGCCCTTCTTGGACTCTCTCCAAGCCCTTGCTGTTGAACACTCCAGGGATTTTTATTCCAGAGCTGTCAGGTTTCAATTCATTCTCTCTATTTTGCTGGGCTCTGGTCTGCCCCATTTCTCCTGTAGAACCCAGGGCAGGGTGTGCTGTGCCCACCTCTGGAGAGCACAGGAGCAGCACAACCTTTGCACCCAAGCTGATTTGACAGGGAGAGCTCTAAGGCTTCAACCAGAGCTCTTTTCCATTTGTTATGAACAAAACAGCCTTGCTGGGACACTTGGCTGGAACTAAGTACTGACACTGAAATGTTAATTAGCTAATTACTCCTGGGAATTACCTACACCCCCACCCTCACTGCCATTCTAGGACTGGGATGCAAAATAGAGAGACCAATGGAATAATGGGAGGGGGTTTTGGGGATGAAAACAGCCCTAAATGGAAGGCTGGGCACAGTGGAGGGGGCTGGATGGGTGCGCTGGTTGGGGAAAAGGGAACCACATCCCTGGTCTGTGTCTGACCTGTCACCAGAGCCTGCAGGGGACCAGACTGGACTGGGCTGTGGGAAGCAGGCACAAAGGAACAACTCTTCCTGGTGTTACCAGGAGGGAAGGACAGGGGACAGCTGCTGCAGGACCTTGGCAGCAGGCTCTGCACATCCCCTCACCCTGTGGCTACCGGTGTGCCAGGAGGAAATGAGAGAGGATGGTCTGCTGGGATTTCAGATACAGACTGGACACCTTTTCACCTCCAGCTACCAGTGTGCCACAAAGACTCCAGGGACAGACTCTGCACGGAGACTCCAGGGACAGACTCTGCACAAATACTCCAGGGACAGACTCTGCCACCTTCTCCCCCTTCGGCTACTGGGAAAGCTACAACAGCAGGGATGAGCTCCGTGTTGAGCCCAGCTGATCCTTTTAATAAAGAGCTGAACATTAATAAAAGCATAGGCCCTGATTGTTTCACCTGGGCTGAGCTGGGCTGTGGCTGGGCCTGCTGTCCATAAAATCCGTGTCATTCCAAGGCTCTTCCCTCACACGGCAGAGCCCAGAAGCCCCTGTGAAATGGTCAGTTCAGAGTCAGTACAAATAAACTGACATTGCTCCAAAGTGAGATCATTGGCAATTTATTCCTGCCCGAGCCCTACCAGAAAGAAAACAGTGTTTCATGGTGGGGCTTTTTTCCTCCTCTCTCCCGCTCTCATTTCTCATCTCTCTGCTATTTCCATGTGCTTCCCACCACACTGTGATTAATCTTTTCTAAGGCCTAAGGGACTGGAGGAAAGAGGTAAGTCAGACTCTATCAAAGACCCTACACAGAGGCAGCCAGGATCTGCCCCAGCCTTTGTGAGGTTTGCAGCATTCCAAGAAACATTTTCCATCCTCAGAAGTTATAAGGAGTCAGAACTTTTACAGCTCATTAGTAAATCATTAATGAGATATTCCCTTTACCTCTCAACAAGCTCCGTGCTTCCCTCCCCCAAACCAATCCTAAAAACCCTCCTGTGAAAAGGAGCGTTTTGTTTTCAAGGCCCTGTAAATGCCCAGCTCCTCCTTTTCTTCCACTCCCCGGCACGACATTTTCCAAAAGCTGAATTCAAACCCACCAAAGCTGCTCCAGGGAGGTGCAGAGCTGGAGCCAACCTGCCTGGCACAGCAAAGGGATTGCCACACATAAACCTACCATGCCCAAATTCTGGCTTTCTAGGGAAAAAAAAAAAAAAAAAACCAAAACAAACACAAAATAATTAAGAGCTGGATGGTGGAAGTCTGGGAAATGCCTGACTCCAGCACAGATCCTAAATCTACACTGGGAATTTGCCACCAGTGAGGAACAGGAGCAGCTTTTGTGTTGTTTTGTCAGTAAAAGCTCCTCCAATGCAGCCCTAGAAAAGCATATTTCTCAGGCACTTCTCATCCACCACGTGGTTATCAAGTAACATCAGCAAAAGCAGTTTCTGTCAGTATAAATTATGCCTATTCCATGAGGATCTTGGAAGCACAGGTGTTTTAGAGGAACAGGTGTAAAACAGGTCTGGAGCTCCTGCACTAAGAAATAATTCCAGTGTTTTCAAAGGAGTGGTTGCAAAAGGGTTCTGCACAGCACAAGTGCTGCAGGAGATGGAGACTTGGCTGAAATATTTGAAAAGAAAAGTAAAAAAAAAAACCCAGAATATCTATCTTCCCACAGATATTCAGCTCCAAGAAAGTCATCCACTCTATCTAAAAAGATTTGGGGTCTCTATTAGATCCAAACCTCACAATATTGTACTTGGCTTTTAGGAAAAAAAAAGAAAATAAGAAGTTTAGAGAAAAAACTTGTCTGCTTGTCGTGTGGCTTCTAGTTTTCTTTACTTTTTATTAAATAAAAGCATTTCCCATATGTACCTCATGGCATGTTAAGACAGTCCTGTGCTTGCCATGGAGTATCTGCAACCATTTACAGTGTTTTGGTGTGGTCATTCTTGCAAAATTATCAATAATCTCACACTACTTGACTGTATCCCTGAAGTCTGAGCTGCTGACACCTTCTGATTGAAACCAGAATTCCCTGATAAAGAAAAAAGGCTGTCCCTGGTTTGAGAGAGGGAAGTTAGAAAGTATTAGGTTGCTGAAAGATTAGAAGGAAAAGCAAAGAACTCCAAGTATGTTCTATATTTCAATATCACAGGGAATATGGTACTTGGCTGTAAAGTTTTAACATATCACTGATAATAACGGGACACATAAGAGCTAAGCCCAAGTCAGAAAGCATCAGGGCCTAGAAGATGATTATGATTAGAAATTCAGAGCTCAACTTAGTTTTGTGATTTAAATGTAAATTCAAACCAACTCTATTCCACATAGATTTGCCTGAACAATTCTAACAGAGATATTGTCAACACCGGAATATTTCACTCAGGACAGGGTCTCCCATGCAATGACCCCTCTCCAGCTCTTCCAGAGTTGGGGAAAATGTGCTCAGATCTCACCTGGGACAGAGTTAATTCCTGTGGGAGCAGGAAGCACAGCTTTGGCTGCTCAGGGTAGACAAACCAACGTTGTCACAGCAGCGCAGTGATGAAACACAGCATGAACATTCACTAAATCCCTTCTTAAATCTGAGGGAGGAAAGAAGTCAGCGTGAAGATGAAGTGGTGCCCTACAGTGTCTCAGGAAGGAGGGTCTGGTGCTGACCTGGGACCACATCTCAGTGCCATCACAGCACCTTCCTCCAGCTGCTCCCGTGCCCCTGCTGCACTGCAACCTGGGTCTCAGGGCAGGAATTTTGCCCTTTTCTCTAACATCAGGTTATCATCTTTACAAGAGCTAAGAGCTGGAGTCCAACCCCAGCAAGGCAAGGTCCTGTGCATCCTGGTAAAGCGTCCAGCACCCATTCTATTCAACATTTAATTAGAGAGTAAATCCTACAGACTCCCACCTTAATAAATGAACAGAGCAGCTGCAAGTCAGCAGAGAGAGAAAGTGATGCTTCACTTTGAAGACATTAAGACAGCAGCTGGCAGCCTTTTCTTTTAAAGATACTACTGAGATGCCCCGGTTATTCAATGGAAATCACACAGAAAAGCAAAATATTTCTTTACTTGCCAAAGTGCAAAAGAAGGAAACCAGACAAGATTGAAATCAGCAATTTTACCCTGACGGTGTTATCAAATCTTTCCTAATGGAACCACATGCCAGATAAAAGTGATCTATTGTCAGGACAAGTGTTCTGGTTGATTTCAAATCAAGCTAATTCCAAAACCAAAGGACAACTGGTGGAGCCCTTGTTTATGTGTGGCAAGAATTAAATCAAGAACAACTCTCTGTTGGAAACTTCATACTTACCCTTGCCATCAACGCTTTTTGGGGTTTTCATTGCTTTAATCTTTCTGGCTTTTAAGAGGGACTGTACGCTGGTGGTGAAGGTGGACTTAAATGCTGCTGTGCCAGAGTGTGGGAACTCAAAATGTCCCTCAGACATTTTTGGAAGTTCCAGGCCTTGGTCAGAAGATTTAAGACCCCGGCAAGCAGCTGGAAACAGCTGTGATTTTAAGTTTGAATCATAGAATGATTTACCAACTTTACAAGAAGAACAAAAGTCACAAAAGTGACAGAGGGGAGGGGACAGCAAGGGGGACAAGCTGCAGGGAGGATGGAGCTCTGAGCATCCTGGTCCAGTGGAAAATGTCCCTGTCCATGGGAGGGGAGTTGGAATTAGAAGATTTTTAAGGTCACTTCCAACCGAAACCATCCAGTGATAGCAGAAACAAAGAGGTACACGAATAAATAGTTTTGAATTAGGCCATGTTTATGCAAACCAAATGAAGCAAGAACAGCTACAACTATTTAACAGCCAAGCAAAACCTGCCCATTAAGAGATATTTGCATTTTAAAAGGGCCCAAAGGGAGCTATTTTTCTATTTTATTTCTTCAAACATCTTTTTTGAGGGAAAGGGTAATTTAGCTCAAATTTTCCTTAGGTTTTTTTTTTTTTTTTTTTTTTTTACTGAGCACAGTCTGGTTTTTATTGGGAAGAGAATCATCTTTTCAGGAAAGTTATTAAAAAAGCAAGCCATATATGCTCTATTAAAATTTTAAATAATATATGAATTCATTTGCAAAATGTGAAGCACCAATAACCTTGGCATATTTTAGTCAGATGCACTTTAAGAACAATTCTTTTTCTCTACAAAAAGCATTTTCTATGAACAACTTAAATCAGCTCTATTAGCAGTTTTAGAAACAGGAATGTGGCTAGGAAGACAATTCCAGGCAGAAAAGAGCAGACATTTGTTGGGGAAAATTAAGGGAATGTAAATCATTTTCCAATAAATATTCCATACAGAATATTCTGTTCTGTGATATACAATACTGTCTTTTTCCAGAGATATTGCATTCCCTCCCTGTGGATGCTGAAAGGGATTGCAGTATTAAGTTTCAATTGATTGTTAACAAAACCCCGAGCCTGTTCCTACTTTTGATTCAATCCACTTAGAATGGCAGGCTGAGCTCTTCTAATCTCATTTTAATTTTCCACTGGGGACTAAGTGTCCAAAATCCTTGTGAGGGGGTTGGAAATTTCAGCTGTAGGATGCAACAACCTGATTCAAAGTCAATGGAGAAAGGCACTTGTTTGGATTAGGTCCCTGATGGCCTTGGAATGCTTTGGAAAATGCCCTGAATTACCATTTTCTCCTAAAGCAGGACATCATTCTGCCCATATCAAGCCTCCAAATACAGTTAATGCTCAGCCTTTGGAAGGAAAAGGATGCCAGTGGAAAAGTCCCACATTACAGTTCCCTGGACTGGTTTTCCTCAGTTTGCCATTCCTGATGCCAGTTTGGATTCCCTAGTGCCACATCACCTTTCCAGATTTCAAATATCTAATAAGTGCCTGAACTCCACCCCATGCTTCCTGTGCATGCAAGGGCTGCAGGGAAAACACAACAATCATTCCCCAAAATTTTACTCTATCATCCCATTCTTTTTCCCCTTTTTTATCTCCCACCCACCCCACAACGTGGTAAGGTTACACAGAGTTGCCTGCCTGGGCAGGGTCTCTCTCCTTTCACTGGATTTCACCTTCAAGAAAAACAAACAAAACAAAAACAGCCACAAAAGCAAAACAAATAAGAAAACAAGTCAGTCCAAGCACTTTGGCTTCTCAAGTCCATCCTCTCAGGTCTGTGCATCTCATCCTGGCTCCTTCACACAACCTGTGTGGTGCCACTGATCTCAAAAGTGCCAGGCTGGTGTTGAAGGAGGGGTTTCACACTTGGCAGATGTTTGGGGACAGCCTCAAAGGCCTTGTTTGAATAGCCCACATCCATGATTAACTATCAAGCCCTTAACCTGCCATTTCACTGTCCTGCCCTACCTCATCTCCCTCCCTCCCTGCATCCTATTCCCTGCATTTTCAAATTAGCACCATAAATCCAGGAAATTCCTCCGTGTTCAGATGAAGGGGTTTCACAGGAATGGTTCAGACCATCATATCCACCTAAGGATAAATACATTTTACACGTTGGTGCTTGACTTTGTACCCAACAAGACACACAACCACCCCAGAAGTCAGTCAACAACTCAAGAACCAATTCCAGAAACCCAGTTCCCAAACCCACAAACCCTGCTCAGTCCCTCTCCTCGGCAGCTTTATTCTTCAAACTTAATGAGACAGATGCAAACAGCAGGCACTTATTCTCTAATTAACCAATTTGGCTGCCACTTTATGATCATTAACCCAATGTTGCTGGGTCAAGATTGCACACAAAGTACTCCTTCCTTCTCTCCCTTTCATTCCTCATCTGTGCCAGGCTTGGAAATCAGCCTCTTCCCTCCATTCCCACAATCTGAGTACAAACCATCTTTGCTCACTCACTGCAGTACCTTACAAGATGCATTCCTGAGATCTAAAAATAAGCTTGTTAAATTATTTGACAGTCAAAAATTAAATAAAATTGGAAGTAGTAATTATTTTCTTGATTATTTAATGTGGGCCAGACTTTTATCAAAATATTTTGACATGAGAAGATTTGTGAAAATAAATAGGCAATCAGCAAGTCATTGCTAACGGAAAAGACTTTTTTTTTTCCAGGCAAAGAAGTATATATTACCTGTCAGTGCCATGGGAGACTCTCATGCTTTAAAAGATGATGTGTTAACAGCACTTTATCTAGAAGACAGCCTAACAGACAGCTCAACATCACCAGGTGACAGATTCATGCAGTGCCACACTGAACATGGCAGAAACACTGCACTGCTCAAACATCAGTGAATTGTAAGTGTTTAAGAGCTCCTGGGGGACAGAGGCTGGAATATGGGTCTGAGCTCAGCTTGATGAGGACCCAAATCATCAGTGTGAGAACACTAGGGAAAAAACCCAAAATCACCATCATCCATCCTCCTCCTTTCTTATCCTAAAAACTCTCCACAGAAGTGTTTGTGTCAGATGTGAAGGAGGGATCTTTGCCAGCCTTGTGCCACCCACCAGGTCAGTCCTTTGCCTGAACTTGTGGAGTGTCATCTCCTGGCCCTCTCAAAGTGGGACATCTCCTGCTCAAGCCAGATCTCTCTCGTAGCTGGTTTGCCCATCTCAGTTTGCCATTTGCACTCCAAGTGAGTAAGTGCCAGTGTTAGTGAAGCATTTCTTGTTTCCTATCCAGGCAAACCTGACTTTGGAGGTGATCTTCTGGAGAGTCCTGGGATCTGCAGCAGCTCTGCTGTTCAGTGTTAATCAGGAATACACAGCGCCAGGTTTTTATAGCACAAACAGCTGCTAGAATTATTCGCTTCTCCTTTCTTAAAAAGAAGAGTAATAACATATGAAATGGAATTTATCTGCTTTAGGGATAGAATTAATATCATTTTCCTATGCTTGTCTCTTTTTTGGAACTGCTTTACATAACATTTCCTAGAAACACTCTCCATATGCACACCCAGCTCTCCACACCAGCAAGACATTTCAGCTGGGCTGACTGGGGTGCAGGGGGAGGAGGGAGCCATCCCCACACATTTGTTAGCACCAACACACACCAGGATGGGCTGTGGCTGGGCCAGGTGAAACCCTCTGAAAGAGCAGGACAGCTCCCATCAGACTTCCACAAAGTGGCTCTGCAGAGATTACGTTCAGCACACAAAACACACACACCTCACTCTGGAAAGGCCTCGTTTAGCATCTGGTGTGGTGTGTCAGATTCCATTTGAGATACTGGGCTCCAGAGAGCAGTGGGAGAAAACAACACACTCCAGAGTCCGTGTGTAACATGAGGAGTTAATCCCACACAGGCATTCATCTTTTCAAAGCATATATTCCTGACAGTTTTGGAAAGCACGCTTACAATTTCCATAATGTTTGAAAACATACAGACACTTTCTCTCAGTGTCACAACGTCTTGAACTTCTGAGACCCTTTTCGTGACACCATAAACTTCTCCTTGGAAGCACAGTATGATGTCAGAGGATGTAACAGTACAAGAGGTGAAGAGGAAAGCTGTGGGAGCATTCAAATAACTTTTTCTGGCCTAAAAAAGAAATAAAATAAAAACTGGAGTTTGATCCAAGAACATTTTGTTCATTTGCTATACAGGGGTGCCTTTTGTATGAGCACAGACTGTTTTGTGGTCTCTGGTCCTCTGTAGTCACCATGAAACAGAAAATATACAATGAAGCTAGTGATGTGTTATCATCTGAGATTTCTATGAATGCTATTTCTGTCTTATGTTCACAGAGAACTGCTGGTCAAATGTTCATCCACTACAACTTGATAAAAACAGGGGTTTAAAGAATTATCACAGATATTTATAGCTTATTTTCTTTTCTCTCTTTTATCTCCTCTGCACTGTTGGCACAATAATGCTCATTAGTGCTCAGGTTTAAGTGAATCATCCAAAATAGCTTTTTAATTTTTTTTAAAGCTGCTTATTTCTCACACATTCATCAGGGTTAAAAATATCCATATTTTTAATAAATAGATACTCTTTGATATCATCCAGGTGAGCCAAACAAGTTTTACACAAGCACAGCTGAGCTGCTGTATCTGTCACCTTCAGGTTTGACTTGTGCCATGGTTCCAACAGAGATTTAATGAACAAGTCAAATTTGATGTAAACTTTCAGAAGTTTCACATCTCTAATCAGCAAAATAGAAGTGTGCTAGATAATTACTGGAGTGCTATGCTGATATTTCTCTCTGAAATCCCCCAGATGAAAGAACCAGATTTCACAAGAACAGTCTTTATTTTTAATACCACATGCAAAAATAGACATTATAGCTACTGATGTTAATGAACACTGGCCTGTTCACACCTCCAGCCCTGCTCACCCCTGGCTGTCACCAGGATCAGGCTCAGGGCTAACAATATTCACATCTTCCTCTGCCCTCCTTCAGAACTCCACTTTCCCCCTTCCATTTATCTATTCCACACCCATCAGCCTCCATCCTCTGTTTCATCACAGCCTTTTCTGCTGGAAATCGTCTCTTTGGAGAGTGATAGCTCACAAATTGCACCTTCCTGCACCTCAGAAAAGACCCGCTACCCACTCAGAGAGGGCACTGAGATGGAAAATCATACCCATCACCAGGAGTAGCCTCCATTAAATTAAATTGGAAGAAGAAATTGTGTAGGGCTGGGGTTGGCTTCAGACCTGCCCTGGTGAGGCTGAAGCTGTGAATGTTTGTACATCTGCAGGATGGAGCCTGTCACCAGTTGTCAGGGCCTTCTATTTGTTTCAATTGCTGCAACCCCCAAAGTTAAAACTGTAATTTTAAATAGGGGCAAAACCAGTTTTCTCTGTCCATGTTACAAATAGAATAGCTGCCTAAAGATTGCTGAAAAATATCCTCCAAATGACTGCCACTTCAGTATATTTATTGGCCTCCAGACACAAGGTACCACTGGTAACAGTATTGAACAACCTTAAAAAGAGCTGATGTTATTTTTTTTACTCAGTTTAATGTTGAAGTTTTTCACAGACTCACCAAAAACAAAGCCCCAGAGGCAGTGAAAACATTTTGGACACTTTAGCATGAGGTCTTCAAAAAAGACTGAGCACATCAGCTCCACCAACCACCTTCCATTGTGTCACTACATTGATATTCACACCTACACAACCACACAAACACCGGTGATTAAAAAATTAAGTATAACTGAAACAAAAACAAACATCTCAGGGGGACTGTGTGGACTTCAGCATTACAAAAAAAAAAAAATGCCTCCATATGCCCAAGGAAGAAAAGGAGAGAGAACAGATGGCTTTCTTGCTTTGTCTTCATGCTGATTTCATACTTACACAACTTCATGCTTTGGGTTAATATTTTAATCCAAACTCGGTGATTAACAATAGGGACAGACGGAGGATTGTGTTTCACTCTATAATTAGGCAGACACAATGAGGTGACTTCTCAGCAAGGTACAGAGGGATATAAAGTGCCTGGAGCTCCATTAGTGATATTCCCAATGCACAAGGGAATAACTTTTATTCCACTACAGGCAATAGAGATGAGATTTGAAAAACCCTCAGACAGACAGAACCCAGGGTTTGCAGTGTTATTAGTGAAACAAAATACCACAAGGCCTCCTTTCTAGACCAGACTTAACTCTTCCCTAACTTCAAGCACAAGCTGGGCACGTGGAACAGAACATGCCAGGAGACCCAGTGACTGACTCGTAGGGAATCCCACATGGAAAACCAGTGAAACAGCTCTGGGAAGGGCACAAGGATCTGCAAACAGGGTTCACCCCTGGGGCTGATCCGCTGAGATTCCTGGGCTGTGCACAGCTGGTCTGGCTACCAGCACCATGAGAGCATTTGCTTCTATGGGTTTGCTCATGACTGAGGTGCTAACACATGAGAGGGTCAAGAAAGACCAGTTTGTGGCAAAACACTTGAGACTAAGTACATAAAAAGAAGAAGAAAAAAAAAAACAACAACCAAAATTTGCCACAGTGATGAAGATATTTGTGGTTCCAGACCAGAAGGTAAAGCTCACACACTTGTATGACCTAGTTCAAGAGACTTACAACACTCAAGGGCTGCACAAGAGTGACCATCCCAGTCACCTGAACTCAGTTTAAAAACTGCTGTGTAACCAGGACATAGAAAAACCACTTGTGAAAGGGTCTACAAGACCCTGGTCCCATCAGAGGTCCCACACTGATGCTGGGGCAGTGTCTTGGGAAGCCAGGCACGCATCTCATCCGCCTCCCATGACAGCTTTGCTCTTTAATACTCGTGTTGATAAATGACAGGAAAATGATGGGGAGTTTATTATTGCTAAGACAGAAAAAAAAACACAAAGGAGGTGCCAAAAATAACACGAGATGTGTTGTGTGCAATGGCAGTAGCAGGAGCCCACAGCCTGGACAGGGCGGATTCGAGGAGGAGCAGGACCAGATCTGATGAGTCAACTCTTCCAACAAACTCTCTCTGCTCTATTTACAGCAGGAACACAGCAGAAGGACAGAGACCTCTCACGTCCTGTCCTCTCCCCTCCTGGAAGCCCAGGGATTGCCACGGTGGCTGACTGGGGGCCAAGATATTTAATGACCTGCTGTCATCAGGAGCTGCTGCTCAGCGCTACAGAGGCCAAGCACAGCAGCTCCAGTCCTGCCCAGAGGGAAATGTTCCCCCATGTCCTCTCTTGCCATTTGGGATTGGTTTATGGCTTCAGGAGCAGCAGGGTTTGCACCAAGGAAGGGTTTGAAGACAAGCAGAACATTAAACATGGGCTCCATGGGCATGTGCTCAGTCTGAGAGACTTCAGTGGACAGCATTTCCCTGCACAGAGCCACAGTCCTGAACCACAGCTCTGGGGCTCAAGGCATGAGGGTTTGGTCTTTCCCCACCAAGAACACAACTCCTGTATGAAGAACACCCATCCCCAGCCCATAGTGACAACACAGATGCAAAAGCAGCTCTTGGTCTGACTCAGACACACAAATCTGCTCTGCAGAGATCCAGACTGCGTGGGAGCCACCCAGTGCAGGAACTGGGCATCCCTGCACATACACTCCTAGCAGGAGGAGGTAACCCACAAAAAGATATTTAAACTGGAGTGGTCTGGGGATAGAATTTTAGGTGGTTATCAGTGGCTTTAGCCAGATTTCAAGGGCTCAGTCTGTGCCCGCAGCTGAGGCATGTTTTCCATAGGCTTCAATTCACCAGAAATCTGATCTGGAAACCTGGAATTGTGTGTCCACACCAGCACCAAAGTGACAAACAGCACTGGCCCAGGCAGACACCAGAGGCACCAGACTCTTACAAAACTATTCTGGACCAAGGCTTCTTTTCCAGTGGTGATGGAGAACTCAAAGTCAAATAAAGCAGCATATGGAAAACCCCCAGCACTGCATGTTCTCATAATTTTTGGAACACTGTAAATATTTGAGTCAGTAGATCTTAATCCATAAACACAGCTGGACTCAAGAAACAATGATGGTAACTTATTATAATTTAAACAATTGTGTAACAAAACAAACCAATGATAATCACTTTGGTTTCCTAAGGACAATAGGCACAACCTTTGCACAAAGTTAACATGATGGTACATGTAATTACATAAAAAATAAACTTACATATGCTAAGATAAATTATTCTCAACTTTTAAAGAGCACTGTGGAGGAACAACTGTGGAAGAGCAAAGCTGTGTGGTGCAAAGCCAGCATTTCATATAATGTACAGAGCTGGGATGGTAACTGCCAAAGGACATCCCCCTTCCCTTCTATCCTCTTCCAGGATACATTAGTTTAATTGCTTTCTGACCAGGAACATCATTCCCCCAAGTTCACCCTCAATGTAAGCCCTGGTGCACAAAATTTACACACAAAGCACCAGTGGCTGATCTCTGCTGTGATTAAGGAGAGGAACATTTATCCAAACTGCATCAGAACAGACCTGGGCGCACATCTCACGTTTTATATAAGTTAAACGAGGCTTAAGCTCTTCCCTGAAAGTTCAAATAAGTTCACTTCCTTCTTATTTCTGCTTTGCATTTTCACAAGTGTTTGCATTCAGTAATAAAACCTAGAGACAGAAGTAAACACAATATGGTTCAAATCCATTTCAGGATTGTTCTAGGCAGGGTGCTGTTCTCGAGTTTTTACTAGACATGTAAAGTGGATTTGTCTACCACCAAAACACGTAGTCAAGACAAAAAGTACTCAGAAACAAAATAGGATTTAAAAGCACACACGTTTTATAAGCAAGATCATGATGATGGCCATAAATTCTTTATTACTTGGCTACATCAACACATACAAAAAAAAAATCCAGCTTTCATATTTTATACCCAATAATCAAGAGATAAGATTCCTGCCCAGACCTTTAAAATTCAGAGTTCAAGTGAAAACTTCAAATAAGGCCGAAGTTCTTTAGTCAAGAATGATAAAAATTTGATATTCTATAACAGCAGCAGCCACACCAGCATTTGGCCCCCTCAGAAACTAGCTAAGCCTCTACACCAGCAATGTAGAAATACTCTGAGCCACAGCTTCCAGCTCCTGAAGCCACCAGTGCCACGTAAAATGAGAAAGCTGACATCTGAATTAATCCCTTATACCAGGAAAATCCCTGCTTCTAAAATTGCCAGTTCAAAAATGACCACATGAACAACACAGGGTATTTTCCATCTCCCTCCCTCGCAAGGAGACAGATGAGCCATATTAACTACAGCTTACCAAAAAAAAGAATCAAGTATGGAAAACGTCAGCTCCTCAGAACAAGTCTGGCAAAGTTATAATCAACTAAAATCAGGTTCTTATAATAGGAACTGACAGAGAAATTCTAGCTACCTGTGCTGCTTAGAAAGCTTAACATTGTCTGGCAAAGGGACGGAGCTGTAAAGCTGAGATCAAGTGCTGGGCTAGAACTTCCACAGCTTTTCAGGGAATTTTGATAAAGGAGGTCAGTTTGGTCAAGGTAAAAGTGTACATATGCCTCAGAGAAATAAATAAATAGAATATCTAAAACTACAAATACTGCCTGTGCTCAACTTGATTATAGAAGGACATTCCTTTAAAAAAGGGAACAGTAAATCTAGAACAATGACCACATGGATCCAGAGCCTGTTTGCAGGGGCTGCCAAACAACCACTAACAGGCCAAGTTCCAAAATGTTCAACCTCCTAAATGGAAAACCATTCATCGGTGATGTCACCCTTCAAATGATGGGACATTTTTACCTTTTGTGGCTTTGCCATCCTATTTCCTCAGGCAAGTAAACAGAATTCCAGTTCAACTCCCTGCAGCTTAAAAAGTTAACCAAAAATAACCTAAAGCTTCCCCATTGAGGCCAGAGATTTAGAGATGAGTGCTCAGCATTAGCCACTTAAATCCCAATTTAGGAACTGTAATATGGAACCTGGTTTTTAAAAGTCTTTCAATAAGTATTTTATGCTCCATAGTGTTTTCCTGTTCCATGGTGTTCTTCAGTAATGCACTCGAAGGGAGGGCAGAGAAGGGGGACAGGGGGCTAAGGAAGTTTATTGTCCTCCAGGATTCAGCAACTTGCATGGCAGCAGAACTTGCTAGAGAACAGCAATTCTGCTCCCCTAAATCCTCCACGATTTTGAAATGTATCTTCACAGGTTCTTGCAGGACCAGGGCAACTGTTCTGCAAGAGATTTAGGGAGAGGCAAGGATGATTTCAATGGTTGAGAACAGAGATTTCAGTCTGCTTTAATCAGACAAGGAATTGCCTCTTACCCACCTTCCCAGGCCAGCAACTGCCACAGAGCTGCCCCAAACCTGAGAAAACCTCTCCTGGTGAGGATTTCAGGAAAACTTACTACTCCAACTGGCTGAATGCTTTCCAAACTCAGGAGACTTCAAGCAGCAAATGATGTTTTAACTAAAGCATTCTTGGCCATCTCTATTTAAGGGACACAAGCAGATTTCCCAATTAGGAAACTCACAGATGCAAGGTGGGACCTGTCAGGAAGCCAGAACATCTCCAGCACTGCCACCACCACCAAGAACTTGGAAGCAGCAACATTTTCTCATCATTTTCTTCACAGCAGATATGTGGTGAGAGCTCCAGGGAAAAGAAAGGAAGTTGCTGGAATGCTGGGAGTGGGAATGTCAGAAGCACTCACCCTACGCCCACTGGGGTCAGGCAGGAGAGTGGGCCAAAACTTGCAAAAAATATTTGCCTTATTTGTGTCAATGTCTGCAGTCAAGAGGCTGGGAGTGAGCAAAGGATGCCTCCTCACCAGGCAAGCGTGGCTCTGGTGGAAATCCCATCCCTGGGAAATCCCATCCCTGCTGCCCATCCAGGGCAGGGATGGCTCCAGGCCACCCTTCAGCTTCTGACCACAGGTCTGCATTCCATGTCCCACCTTACACCCCTTCACTGCTCACTGCAGGGGCAAAACGTCTTCCCAAAGGAACTTCCCCAAGGTCAGGATGTGCACACATACCCCATGCCTCTTATCTCTCCCAGGACCCCAAAACCACTGGCACCCAGCAGCAGTGAAATGCCAAAAATGAAATTAATGCAGATATGGAAGTAATTCCTCTTTTTGCCATGCAAAAAATAAACATTTTTCTGAATCTATACCATCAGCACTGACCCAGTTTTAAGTATCCAGGCATAAAACAATGGGGATGATGATGCTGCCTTCAGTAGGATCAGATTTAGGCCAAGACTAGAATTCAAACAAGAGTTAATTGGGCTACATTATGCTCCAAGTACTCTCAAGTCAGTTGTTCATCACTTTGTGGTTTAAATGTTTAGTTGCCTAAACCCATAGACATTGCAAATTGCAAGCACTTCCAGCTGACCCTAACTTTTGGCTTCTTCCTTTTCATGTCTTGTACTTCTCCTTATTTAGTCTTCCCTCATTATTATTTCTGTAAATTATTCACATCAGGAGTAGCGAGCCACAAAATAAGTACTTTAATAGCTGCTTATGTTACAGGCCAGAATCCCTCAGAATTTTCAAATCTGTTAAATGACTGATTGCTGGGTCTCTTATTTGTTATTTCCAGAGTGCACTCATACAGCAGCCCAGGCAAACCAAGCTTGGGAAGTGGGAGGGCATTGGTTTTTTACTAAAAATAATCCAAAGCAAATCCCAGCAAAAAGAAACATTGCAACTTGAAAATCTGTAATGGTGTATTGTCTCAAGTCAATCAGATAATCAGATGCAATTAAGAAATAAAGTGAGAGGAAACAATGCAAGGAAATCTGAAAATCCCAGGCTGGGTAGCTGAGAAGAAGCAGATTTCCAACTCACACTCAGCATTGTGTGCCGAATAATTTCTTCATATTTTTGTGTTTAAATGGATCTGTAAAACATAGTGATGAGTGTGGTGATCCACAGCTTTGGAATCCCAAAATCCTGCTTTGGGATTTCACCTCTGCTAGCTGAGCTTTGATCTCACATGCAGCTTTTGTTTGCAACAAACCTTACCAAGGCTGAAGTTGACCACAGATTTAGGAATTCACTTGTATTTTATGCTGTGAATTCCTAGATGGTGCTTTGACCCAGATTTCCACAAGAGCAGATTCGGGAAGGCTGCTGCTCCCAACAGGATGGTCCAGCACCAGGAGGGTACAATGGGATCCCAAACGGGAGCTTCATCTCCTGCTTCTCTGGAGGCCACATGGACCTGACCAATGTCAGTCAGGCCCTCTGAGGCTGGAGTGGCAGCAGCTGACAGGATGAGGGCAGCCACACATCCTCCCCATCGAATTCTGAGGATAATCCATTGGGTAGGACTGCTGGGCTAAAATCAAAAGGATGCCCGGTCCCCCAGAGGCAATGATGGGATGTGATGGGATAACAGTGCACTGGAAGCCTCCAATACCCAGCAGGATTCTACTCTGACTTTGAAGGGTTCCCTCCCCTTAATGCTTATTCCAAAATGGTTTGCAGATTTTTATGGAAGTGCATTGGGGAGGAAAAATTAAGCATTACCAAAGGAGGGGAAAAAAAGAAGTGAAAATACATTTTCAGTTAAATTTTGAAAAGTCAATGAGACAACAAAATATGGGAAAGTTGTTCCAGATGGCAAGAACACACTTGAGGAATTTCATTTAATCACATTCGTGCAAGATGTTTTGATTTGGATGACATATATCAATTGCATACTTAAATTAACAGCCCTTCCTACTGCAGCAAATGGAAAGCTCCCAGGAGCAGGAAGGGGTCTCAGTGCTTTCAGTTCAAGTGCAAGCAAAGCCTGGATGGGGCTGAGATTCTTTTTTGCTTTTTTCTTGAGGAAAAAATCAATAGCTCCTCTTGACACAGCAAGAAAGTGTCCGCTCAGAGCAGCCTTGGAGCCACCTGGGTCTTCAGTTTTGGTGCATTGAGCTTTACCAAGACAATTCCCGTGCACCAGAGAGGTGGGATGGCCAGGTCCCAATGCCTTGGAAAGAATTTGGTGGGCTGAGAGCAAGAAGGAATCCTAGACAAGTAAAGAAGTTTCACCTCCTATCATCTGATTCACCTTGAACAAGCCCTCAGTGCTCCATCCCAAAGGAATTCTCCAGAGGTGCCACCAGGGCAGCCCAAGCCACCAGCTCTCCTCAAACAGACAGGGAGGGTGTACAGGGCCCCTCCAAACCTCCTGGAAAGCTCAAACAAAACACTAAGGTTCCACTTGGAAGGGAAATTTCATTCTTCACACAAGTTTTCCTCATCCTGCTGTTATTTAACCAACTTTTCAGAAAAAACTGATGGCCCCAAGATGATAATTTCAATACACACACACACATCTATTAAATAGATATAGATGATATATATATACACACACACTGGTGAGGTTTCAAAGGTCCTACTTGCCTTAATAATTCAATTCATATAAGGCAAGGAAGTAACACAGCTAAGACAACCCAACATATGAACAGAATCAAAATTCTAGCACAGGTTTTCTACAGTTATTAAAAAAAATCTATCTTCGAGGCTATAGCACCCCTCAAACAGAGCATCAAAAACAGATTTATTATTTACCAGGGATTTTCCATCAGGAGTTGAAATTCAGTTGACACCTAAAGCACACATCAAAGTTTTTTGGGATGTGGAGAATTTCAATTTCAGTCCCATCCCAAGCAGTGCAGATAAAAAAAACTGTTGTGTGTTTTTTTTTGGTTTTTTTTGGTTTTTTTTTTTTTTTTTTTTGCACAACTTCTTCCTGCAGCTGTGCTCTGGAGGGAGCCATACATACACATACAGGTATGTATATTAGTTATTGCTAAAATAACTGCACTAAGGCCCTTTGTTTGGCGACTGTCTACTTCTGAGGAGTGAAACATGAGGAGCTGGAGCTTGCCAGCTGCACATTTCACTTTCTCATCTCCCCAAACAAAGATTGAAAATAGCCTGTTTATCAGATGTGTATCTAACTCCAATTCCACTGTGAGGTCTAAAAAGGAATTTCCAGCCTCACAAATGTGCCCCTGGTGGGGCGTTACCGTCTGTTCTGATCATTGCAAAGGGTCCCTCTCCCTCTCCAGTCCCAAACCCACTGAGGCATCTCTTTAATGACTATAAAACAAAAGGCAAGAGGCTGTCTCACCTTAATTTATACACAAATACATTACCAATTAAAAGGTAACTGTGGAAAATAAAGCTGATAATTGAAAGCCTTCTGCAACCTGAACTGTAGCATTGCTACCATGACATTACAATAATTAGTTAATCTACCCCCTAATTTGTCTCAATTTGCATTGGCAGGCTGGAAGCCACTGTCTACATGATTTCTCATTGAAAACTGTGGTAGAAAAGAAAAGAAGGGGGAGTTCCTTCCCACAACCCACCCACTCTGTGCATAATCTTTTCCCTCTTCTCTCCAGCACCACTGTAAATCTGGAATCCATCTCCATTAAGACAAGTGGAATTATACTCCAGATCCACTAGGAGAGGAGAATTTGGCTTAATACCTCCTGAAATACCCCAAACTCATGCTTTGAAAAATGCCCTTTCATTGCCCCAGCCTGCTGCCCATGTGCCTGTTGCACTGCCAGGTTTGGCACAGGGAATTTGCAGAAAACTCCTTCACTTCTACATCCCCATCCCTGCTTGTAAAGGGTTTGATCAGTCCATAAATTCCCTGATTTTTCATCTTGCCACTCAAAGCAGCAGAGGCAGATCCACCTCAGCTGCTCAGATGGATGGAACATCTTGGAACATCTGTGCATCCCAAGCACAGGGGCTGAAGGGGAGTTTAAGGCAGCATCCCACACTTTGGAAACATCCTTCTCTGACTTCCACCAGGAGTCAACTGCTCTGCTCCCACACCTGTCCAGCCAGATGTTGGACAGCAGCAATTCAAGCCATTAGAAAGACATTTTTAAAATCTATTTGCTTAAAAAGAAGGCAGGAAGACAAAAATTGGTAATGATAATCCTTTCCAACTAGCTCAAGACTCTGACAAAATACATCTTGCCTTTCCAGGAATTATATTTACTTATCTGCACAAGACTTGCAATACCCCCTATTTTTCAAATCAAGTTCCATTTTGCTCCCTTCCACAAGATGAAACCCACCATTATCTAAAAAAACAAGGACAATTTGTACAACTCACAGCAGGCATTTGCCAAAATGTTAGCCCTCAGCACTTCTTTTTAAACAAACATGAGGAAATAAGATGACCTTTAAATCACTTCTTGACATGTACTAAATCTACAGAAATTAGGAGGGTTCTCTGGAAAGAGCTGTATAATTTTAGTACTCTGTGTATTTTTAGCTAAGAATATTTTGTATACAAAAGAATGCTGCGTGCAGTAACACTTCAGGGATTTTAGGGAGCTTTGAAAGGCTAGAGTTTAGGTTAAAGGGCAGCAAAAGTGGTAGGTGGATGGCCTGAAGAAAGCAGAAAACAACCACAATGAGCTGATCAAAACTTGCATCACCTGGTCAATACATTTCTATTGTCCCAATCATCTTATCCTTTAAAAGCAGAGCTTGGGGCTTGCATTAATAAATAAATTCCTGCTTTCACACACCCCCTTCTGCTCCTAAGACACAGAATGTGCAGGGCAGGTGAGCAGAGTCTGAGCTGCATAGGTGGATTGGAGCTGGATCAGAGTTAAACTGGGATGAGCTCAGTCATTCTTTATTCCAATGAGATGAATTCTCTAACTAAAGGGGAAGTGAGTAGCAGAAGAACAAGTGTCCCAAGAACTGGGGATGCTGAAAGGAAGGAAAACAGGCAGTGGATCTGCTGCCTGGTGAGATATTTGAGAGAGCTGTGGCAGGGACAGGCTGAGATACCCACACGTGCAGCAGGATTTGCTGAGACCTTTGCAGTTTGTCTCAGATTTTTTTCATTAGGCAAGGAAGGATTGCAGCTCAGTCTGAACACTTGGAGCACTCGTTTTTCTGTATCCTGGTGGAGTGTTCACTCCACAGAGCTGCACTCTCCCTGATCCTGGTCACAGCACCTCTGGGCTGTTTTAGGGAGGTGAAAAGGGGCATCTTGTGCCACAACCCAGGACATGATGGTGTGAAAACATCCTGGAATTCCCCACAAAAGGCAGATGAGACCCAAATCCAGCACATTCTTACAGTCACCCATATTCACCTAGTTCAGACTGAACTAGATAGGGTTAAGAGCACCCCTAAATCAGAGACAGAGAGCTGCAAGCCTGAAGGAAGAGAGGCAAGGACAAAGTAGAACACAAGGAGAATTTGAAAGTGGCCACATCTCCTAGACCATGACAACAATTCTGGAGAACTAAAGGGGCAAAACAAGCAAGTCTCCAGCTCATATCACTCAAGCTCAGCACCATGAAGACTGAGGCAAAGGCAGAAAAAGTGTTAGACACCATTCATTGAATATATAATTCTTAATGGTGAGAAATTAAGAGCTGCCAACACATTTCTCCCTATTTAATGCTTGCACATGTGTGCATTCCCTGCTAAACTCAGCACAGACAAAGCTCTCAGAGTTTGGAGAGACAGGCTGGGCTGGCATTTGTTCTTTATAATGCCAGGAATTGCTCTGCTCAGTCTTCCCAGAGCACAAGTGCTGACACACAGGTTTAGTAATGCCCAATTCAGCCAGTGGCAGCTACAAGCTCAGTGTCTGTTTTCTTCCCTCTCCTCAGTGCCACTCCTATTAACAAACACCAGCAGCTCCCAGCTACTCCCTGCACTGGTTTCTGTGGATCCTCCCATGGAGTCCCTCTCCCCTGTGCACTGCACTCAGGAATTTCACTTCATAGCAGATGTTTGGTTACTGCAGTGGGCAAACTGTATAGACAAAAACACCAGGAAAAAATAAACAGGAAAGCAAACACTTAAATGCACCTGACTTGATCTCCCAGGCTGTCACAGCATATGTCCCAGCTGAGATGGCCACGACAAACAAAGTGATGACCTCCACACAGTATCAGAAGGCTTCAAGCATTTGCCCATATAAAGAAACATCACTTCAGAAGGCTGCAAGCATCCACCCTTTTGGTTCTTTGGCCCAGCCTTTTATGCCCTCACGTTTATTCATTTCCCCTGGGTGCCCTCTGCTCCCTTGGGTGGCTGCTCAGCACCCCTGGGCACTCCCTGGCTCATTGCTGCCAGTGCTGCTCACCTGCTTCTCACAGCTGGAACCTCTGGGGATGGGGCTGGGCCACAGACACTGCCAGGGACACAAACTGTGCCACACACAGCCCAGGGACACAAACTGTGCCACACACAGCCCAGGGACACAAACCATGTGCCTACACCAGGCCTGCAGTGTGCATAGTTTCACTGAAGTAAACACTTCAAGCACAATGGCAGGAGTGTCACATCTCTGGTTTTGCCCTGCAGGATGACAAATGCCACCCCAAGGACTCGGCTCAAAGCTTCCATTTCAGAACAGAGCCAGCTCTCCGAGCAAGCAGTGCCTCTTTGGAAGACATCAATGATGATCACAGGGTGAAGTTGAGGCAGGGAATGTTTTGTTTGTTAGTTCAGGATGCTCTGCGAGCCCCGTGGTGCCCCAGCTGGTCATTCCTGCTCTTGTTTGTCCGAGCAGCAGAACATGCCCAGCTCCAGTGGTTATGAGTAAGCGAGGATGGAGCACTGCTGGTGACAGCAGCTTCCCAGAAATCATCCCCAGTACACACAAGTTCTTTGGAGCTTCCCAAATATGTATACACATCTATAAACCTCATTTGAGGCTTTCATCTGAAATGAGATTTGTTTTCCTGATCCTTTCAAATGCCTCCTGTAGACAGGAGATATACAGAAGCTGCTGCTGAACACAAGGTGTGCTTATTGCACGTATTTAAGGGTTGCAAGTAAGTGTTCCTTAGCCAAATATTTCCACCCATGAGGTGATGTGTTTACACACTCTGTGGTTCAGGACCAGCAGTTGCTCGGGATAGACTGTGCCTCTCATGTTTGGAGCCTCACAAGCCACATGCTGGGAATCAGGTAGCCTCAAACTGTTTGACTTCACTCACAAACACAGCTCCAGATGTGAAACTGCATCATCCTCCCTCTTTAGAGATGACTTCCCCCATGATTCCCCTTCTCACCTACCTAGAAATCTGAAAACTCAAGTTAGCAGAGGAACAGGCAGGAAGTAGAAGAAATTATATACCTTGCACAGCATGGAATGCATTTGAATAAATCAGGAAAAAAGATACCAAAATAACTACAAAACTTTCAATTCCCTGGAAGGAAAAGAGCTTATTTTTCAGCACATGGGGGTAAACCAACACATTCCTATGCACAGGGATGCCCAGAGAAGGAAGTGTATAAATTTAAATTGATTTTGCCATCCCAGGCCCTCTATTTCTATGACTTTGGTGAGGCAGAGCAGGAGGCATTCAGATGGTACACATTATGGCGCATTCAGAAGAATTTTGGGAAGAATTCTCTTGTGCTAAGGAGAAGCACTTGTTTCTACAGCAAAGTGTTCTTCCTTTCCATCCTCTGCACCAAAGTGCTTCCTCAGGTAAGGGGTGGATGCAGGAAACTCCACAGATACTCAGATCCTGGATAAAGCACTCACCCAGAGCATTTAACCATACTTCAGTTCCAAGACAAAACTGACACTGGTCCCAAATGACTTGTGTGACCCTACAGAGTTCATCTCCATCATGCTTCCCCCATCCTCCTTTCCTGCCCGAGCACATTTCTGGGCAGGCCAGAGCTCTGTCCTGTCAGCCATGCTGGTGTGTGAACATCAGTGCTAAGGAAAATTCCCTCTCCGGCCATCCAGGAGCTGCTCAGTCTTTTAAAGTCAGCCAGAGACCTGCCAGCTTCTGAAACCCCAGAGTTCAGCCACCAGTGGGTCCTTATCACCTCACCCATATGCCTAAAGAAACCAACATTTCTGACTCTGTTTTCTGGCTCTATTTGATACAGATCTTGGCACCCAGTGCTTCTTAATTAATGCTGCTTCAGAGACTTGCAGAAATACCCTATGGTTTAAAAATCAGTGGTTACCTAAACACTGGAGTATGGTGTCCATCACACACACCTTAATTGCTCAGAAAGGCTGGTGTTACCAACCAAAAGAACTGGTAATAGGCACAAGAAAGGATGCTAAGAAATTGATTCAGGGAAGGCAGGAGTTTGGAGCACCCTTGTAACTGTGGCTGGACACTGAGGGCTCCTCCAGAGCAGGCTCAGTCCCTGTGGCGTCCAAGGATGCACAGCTCCACACCAGGAGCCCCTGCGTGGCAGAACAGACCGAGCACAGCTCCTGAACTTCTGCAAGCACAGAGCCTGCCAGGGGAGCTGCTGGCAAGCCCAAAAACGTCCCAGCACAGCTGTCAGAATCTGAGGTATTGATGATTCTGAAATTGTAGAAAGCCTCTGTCTGTCAGCCCCGCTGCCAAAGCAGAAGCCATAATTGGTCTGTGCTGGTTTCCAGGTTGTTTATTCTGTTTATCTCTCACATGTTCTGCTGCCCTGCCCAGCTCTGTCCTGCAGGGCAGCGTGTGGGGCTCTGCCCTCAGTGGGATGTGACAAACATTAAATACCAGAAACTCCCTGGGCTGGATTTACAAGAGCGGGCCAATATCTGTCACCTACGTTGGACAGTGTGTCCCCAGCCTGAGCCAACAGAAAAATGCCAACACCACAGTGAGACATGGAGGGCATGAAGAAGGAGAAAAAGGACAAGGCACACCCAATTTCCTCCATCTTGTCCCCTTTGGACCCCTCATCTAGAACCCTAAAATTTTACTTTTGCACCCGTGCCACACTTAATTATTACTTATATCAAACACTCAGAGCTTGTAATTCATCCTGTGAGATTGAAAACTCTTTTCCATGGACAGAGATCACAGCCAGTGTCTCTGGGGGCTTTGTCCAGGGGGGTTCCTGACCCCTGCCAGGGTCCCAGACCTGCCAGGGCAGCCAGAGGGAAGCCCTGGATTCCCACACATGGCCAGGGGCATGTCCCAGGTCCTGAAGGAAGAGAAGCCTGAAGGAAGAGAGGCAAGGACAAAGGAGAACCCTCCCTGGGTTCAAGTAGGTCCCTCCCTGGCACAACCCGAGGCCAGCTGCCCCAGATGAGGGAGTTTCCTTTGTGCACCATCCCCTAAATTAATCCAGCAGCATCTGGCAGTGATGCTCTTGTTAAGGCTGCTATTTATAAAGCCTGATTGTTCCTTCAGGGACAGCTCTTGGCACAAGAGGCCTCAGGAGAGCTGCAGTGATCTGGTTAACAAAACATCCAGCAAGCTGGGAAATCAAGTCTGCTTTTGATTTATAACCCAGAAAACTAATATTACGATTTGCCAGGCTCATTTTGGCACTCTCATAATTCAACTATAGTTCTGATTATTTAAAAAAAATAATAATTAAAAACCCATGGAGTTTAATTACCATAATTATGGGAATATTTAGAGTGAATAGGACATGAAAATAATAAGGAAAACGTGTACAGCTCCAGCTTCACCAATTAACAGGACGTTAAGTTTGTGAGACAAGTCTTAGCAGGGAAAAAACTTCTCCTCTGGCACCGTGGCAGCAGAAGGGACAAACCCACCTCGTGTCTAGGTTTTATCACAAACCTATTGCACCCTCTTGTGCCACAGCGTCAGAATTACTTTGGCTTGGCTGGAAATGAATTGCTCTGCAGCACTTGACCTTCAAATCCACTCTCCTGCAGCAGAACTTGGGAAAAACGTGTGGTGGTGTGTTGGAACTCAAAATGTCCCTCAGACATTTTTGGAGGTTCTGTGTCCAGGTCAGAAGCATTTGAGACCCTGGCAGGCAGCTGGAAACAGCTGTGATTTTGGATTTGACCCATGAAATGATTTACCAACCTTGCAGGAAGAACAAGAAGTCACAAAAGTTTAGATATTAGAGTAGAAGTAGTCACAAAGTAAAGGGAAGAATTTCTGAGTGCTGTACAGGGGGTTTTGGTTTTGTACATGGGGCTCAGATGGTTTAAGATGGATTTGGGATCTGGGCCTGCCCTGTCCTCCCTCTTTCTCCTTCCTCACCTCCATGTTCTTGGTGATGTTGGCACCCACAGATTGGTTTAGAGTAGAAAAGCACCATTTAATATAGGTAATAGGCATTGGGGAAAAACTGTAACCATGTCACACATAATGTACCATATAAAAGATAGAAAATCACCATTTAATATAGGTAATAGGCATTGGGAAAAACTGTAACCATGTCACACGTAATGTACCATATAAAAGACAGCAGCAGCCCTGGGCGGGGAGAGAAGAAGCAGTCGGGGTCAGAGAGGATGTCAGGGTGTGTGTGTGCCTCTGCCTGAGCTCTGAGCAAACCACAGCAGCCCCAGAAGAAAATCTTTTAGATAACTTGCAATAAACTGCCTTGAGACCGAACAACAGAGACTGCTGAGCCTTTCTTTGGAAGCTTGGGCTGGAGGAGAGACTTTTCCACCACACGAAGCCACCCCAACCTAGGCTGGTCTTCGACAGTGGTGTAGCAGCAACACATAATGATGAGCTGCTTTTCTGTGCAAGAGTGAATATCACTGACTTCCAGGCTTTTGGGGATTCCCTGCATATCTGTTTCACATATGTCACCTCAGGATTTTGTTGGACAATGACTAGTTGGATCTGAGTCAGCAGTGCCCTGAGCCAGGAGGGACATCCCTGTCCTGGGGACATCAGGGACACATCACTGGGCAGGCTGGGAGGGATTGTCCTGCTCTGGGCTGGGGCGGCCTCAAGTGCTGGGGGAGTTTTGGGCACCACAACATAAAAAAAGATCTAAAGGTGTGAGAGAGCGTCCAAAGGAGGGCAGGGATGGGGCAGGGTGTGGAGGGGCCCGTGAGGAGCAGCTGAGGGCACTGGGATGGTTCAGCTGGGGCAGGCTGAGGGCAGAGCTCCCCGGGGCTGCAGCTCCTCCTGGGGCAGCTCCAGCTCTGCCCTGGGACAGGGACAGGAGCCAGGGCACGGCTGGAGCTGGGCCAGGGCAGCTCAGGCTGGAGAGCAGGAAAGGTTCTTCCCCCAGAGGTGCTGGCACTGCCCAGGCTGCCCAGGGAATGGGCACGGCCCCGAGGCTGCCAGAGCTCCAGGAGCCTTTGGCCAGCGCTGCCAGGGATGGACAGGGTGTGATCCTTGGGGTCCCTTCCAGCTCAGGGTGTTCAATGATACCAGAAACTTTGCAGAACCCCTTGGTAGATCCAGCACCCCACAAATCTGTGTGGCCAGACCTGAACTGGCCTTTTTCTGGGTTCTCTAGGAGAGGAAAGAGCTAAAAACCTACAAAGAGGATCCCTATAAAACATGAATATCTCATCCTCTGCTCAGGGAGGCCAAAGCAGAGGAATATTTGTTTGGCTCATGTACCATGTTCAGTGTTTGTACTGCATTTTAAGCAAAGCAAGGAACAGAAGCAAGTTTGAATAAGAATAAGATGTATAGAAAGCACTGACAGAGTCAAGGCAGAACCATCAGGGACTGTCCTGCCTAGGAAAGATCAATGAGTTCCCCTCAGCCCTCAACAAGGCAAGAAGGAACAAAACCCATTTTTTCACTCAGGTCCTGGTTGATAGGACAAGGAATAACAAAGCTAATTTGATCCATGGGAGATTAAGGTGAACTATTAGGATGACAAGAAAATCTCCTCAATCAGTCTCTTCAGGTAGTCCCTCACTGCAAATTAAAAGCAGCTTAAGCAGGTATGTCATGGATAGAACACATCCTCCAAGCAGCAGAGTGAATTACACGACTTCTCAAGGTCCTTTCTGGACTCACTGCTGCTGTGCTCAGCTCTGGAATTGTTCCTCTCTGATTAACACCAAGGTTTGTTTTTCAGGGGATCGGGCACGAGCTTGTCCAACAGCTCAATAACAAAGTGGTTCTCTGGCAGCCACATCCCCAGCACTGCCCCTCTCCTGCTGGGGGCTAACGCTCATCTGCAGCTCCTGATCTCTGTGAAAACACAACATTTCTAAACATTTCACTGCCCCAACTGCAAATTTCAGCCTGAGCTAAAGCTGCTTCTGCTACAGCATGGGGAAAATATCTCAGGTACGGGGAAGAATCTAAATCCATAGATTAAATAGCAAGCAGGATCCTCAGCTGCTGCTGTCAGCACAGTGCCAGAGCTTCCCTCAAAGCAGCTAAAGCAGCTTTGCCTCTTCCCTTGCTGAGGATGAAATCTAAAGAAAATATGCAAAATAACAAAGCTCAAAAAAAATATTTAAAAAAAAAAGGAAAATTGAAATAAAAAATCACCACAATGCCCTGGTTTAACAGGGATTACCCTGCCCATATCTTTTCCTCATGAAGGCACTGGCTGCAGCAGGAGTGGGGGATCTGCCTGGATGTGCCAAGTGCTGATAGGGAAGTTCCCAAGTTCCCAAAGCCTGGCTCAGTGGCTGTAGGACAGGCCTGGAACAATTGAAACTAAATTACACTGTGATCCATGAATCAAAGTGCTGGCAATTACCATTTCAAGGCAGGTGAAACAATAACAAATAATGAACAAAGAGATGTTTCAAGCCCTTGCTGATGCACTCCCTGTGCTTGCTGCTCACTGGACACATTTTACCCGGAGCCAAGGTGAGCCTGTGATAGCCCCAGTTAATCACAGCTGAGAAAATGAGGGTGTAATCTCCTGGACTGGAAAGCAGCATTTCAAACCTCCTCCAGCACGCACCCAATAAGGCTTTTATAGCCTCTGCTCAGATTTAAAATGGGAGAACAGAAAACAGGTATGAATTGGGCCAAATTGCACTTTGGCTGAGAGGCAGCACAGCCTCTGAAACCCCTTGGCAGGGGTTAAAAACACTCCCAGGCAGCAGCGAACTATACACAGCTCATTTATGTGGGTTTTAGTACACAAGATGAAGCTCTCTGCATTGAAGACATGACATTTTGGACAAGATTTATATAAAAATTCATATTACAGACTAAAATTACTGAATTGCAGGTTTTTTGTATTATTATTGTTATTATTATTATTATTATTCCAGTTTTTCAAGCAAAGCTTTCTCCCCCACAAGGCAGATCTCTGCATGCTGGTGACAGGTTCCTCTAAACATCTCTTAGCAACTCCTGAGGAGTGGCCACAAACCACAGGCTGAAAACCAGAGGTTTCAGTTATTTCCTGGCCTGTCTTCCTTTGTCTCTCCATCAATCCAACCTCTGGCCACAGCCATTCTCCCACAAATCAGCCACCTTTAACACTCCAACTTTCTCTTAGCAGCTCCAAAGAGCCACAGTTTGGAAGAAGTGTTACCTACAGGCAGCACCATGGGCTCCTGGAGTCATTAAGGCTGGAAAAAAACCTTCCAAATCAGAGTCCAGCCTTTGACCAGAAACCCCCATGCCCACAAAACTGTATCCCAAAGTGCCACATCCACTCATTCTTTTAACATTTCCAGGGTTGGTGACTCCACCACTTCCCCGGGCAGCCTCTTCCAAAGTTTAACCACTCTTTCAGTGAGATTTTTCCCAATATGCTACCCAAACCTCCCTGGCACAACCTGAGACCATTTCCCCTCATCCTGTCACTGGTTCTCTGGGAAAAGGAGCCTTTCAGCATCAGCCAACCTTCAAACTAGGATCTAAATTCAACACAAAATGACAAAGCAGTGCCCAGCTCCCTGGCAGATAGCATTTCTACCCTCAGACACAGAAAGGAACTGAAACACAGAAGGATGGAAGAAAAAACGAGCCTTACACCAAGCTGGGAAGAAGGTTCTAAGATGTGAGTAGAGCTATTGAGGGCCTCCAGCTGCCAAAATTTGTCCCTGTTTTTACTTGCAGGTGCATTGCAGGGGTGGCTGCTTGCACCACGAGCTCCTGACGCTGCCTGACCCCACACAGCAACTCCTGTCGAGCAGTGCAGGGTCTTTGGCAGGGATGGAGATTCACACAAACTCTGTTTTTGTTGTTGGGCTGAACAGAAACAGCCCCAGGAGTGGGCTTTTGGCAGGGCAGGTACAGACAGCCAGGGAGTGTTCCCCAGCTCAGCCTGCTGCTAACACCTGCTGAATCCCCATCACCAGCACTGGAAGCCGTGCAGGTGAACTGGAAACAAAGCTGGGACCTGTGCAGAGGAGCTGGTGGAACAGGAGTGCCTGCAGGAGCAGGGAGAGGGAATCCAGCCAAGCCTCAGGCTCCAGGGAACCCATAGCTGGAGCATTTCTGGGCACCAGCCCTGCTCTTGTTCTCCTGGACCATTGTGTTCACATCCATGGAGAGCTCAGGCTGCTCTGGAGCTGGTGACAGTGACTCCCCCTGTGGCAGGGAGGGAGTGGGGGGTCAGGACCCAGACACGTCCCCCTGCAGCCCTCACCCAGCTCTTGGCCTTTGCTGCAGGCAGCAGCTGAGCTCAGCAAGTTGCATTTCCAGCACCACTGCAGCCCCAGGTCTGCACTGGCAGCGTGACTCCTGCTCCAAATGCCACTTTCTCCTCCAACCCTTGAGCCCTGTGGGAGGAAAACGGGGGAAAAGGAGGAGCAGAGAGAAAGGGAGGTTGATTCTCACCACAGCTGCAAGCTCCAGCTCTAAACTGCTAACCCCTCTGCTCCTTGGAAAGCTGACTTCCAAATCCCTAGGTGTTTCATTATCTCTTCCACTCTCCCTCACAGAGTTTCTCTCAGGTAATTGTTCCCACCATAGCATCTGCTTCAATTTGAGCCTGTTTCCTCCCTCACTCCAAGGTTTTTCAGCACGAGTGAGGTGATGGCTTTGCCTCGGCTCCCTCATTCCCTGCACAAACAGTAAAAGGTCTGGGAGGCAAACAAACGAGTTTGTGCAGGGACAAATCTCCTGCCCAGGTAAGAGAGGGGATCACCAGCCCTTGGAGAAGCAATAACAGGTAACAGGCAAAGCACAGAATCAGAAATTACCTTCTACCAGCCAGACAACCTGAGCAGACACTCATGGACTTGGCCTTTAGACCCATCCTGCTCTCACACACAGATTCCTCCAGCTCCAGGAGGAACAGAGGAATTGCTATTCCCACATCACTGCTGATAAAGTGCTGCTTTGCAGACAGGTCACCATTCCTGTTAGGAGCAGCAGTCAAAAGATGCTGCAAAAACTTGCACCTTCAGTACTGGTTAGGTCATCATTACCCTCACAAGAGAAGTGAGAAATCATGAGCTCATCCTTTGGCAGGAAGGGATTGATTGTGGTTTGCAATATTCAGAGTAATTTGTGTAATTTAATGCAGAGGTGAAGTTCTCAGCCAGGGTAAATCAGAGCAATGTCAATTTTGCACTATGGAAGCAGCTGGGTCAGCCTTTTAACAAAAAACTTCACTCTTTTGAAAAAGTTCTTCTGTTCACCTTGAAAAAGCCTCCTTTAATGCCATATACTGTTTTTAGGTTGCAGCAGCTGTCAGGTAATTGCTACCTGATCAGTGCTGTAACAGCCAAAGTGTTTCCATCATGGCTTTGATTGAATCTGTGTAGATGGAAAAAAGCAGAGAAAGCCCAGTGCAAAGGTATTTCAATCAATTAGGAGGTACGTAGATAATCACGACTCCCATCAGGTAACTAATTACAGAACCGACTCAATAACTGGCTTTTTGAAGTGTAACAAACTTCATTGGGACACCTTCAGTACTGCTGCAGGTTCCTGGAAGCACCTCAGTGCCAGAGGAGAGATGATCTGCCATCTCCAGCTTTTGCCACAAACAGAGATTTTAAAGCAGGCAGGAATAACTTTTCCTTGGTTTCTGTGTTAAGCAAGAACTCTTGCTGGAGAGCAGGGCCATGGAGAGCCCAGAACAGACCAGGACATTGACACTGTATTCAAAACTGGGCTGGGACACAGCTGATTCTCCTCAGCACCTGGCACAGGGCCATGCCCGGGTTTGTGCTGGGAGCAGAGTTGGTACCTCAGGGATGTTTTGGTTTTGCTCAGAAGCACTCACACAGAGTTCAGGACTTTTGTGCCTCTCACTGCAGCAGGGCAGAGGCTGGAGAACAAAGAGCTGGGGAGACACAGCTGATCCAAGAGACATCTCACAGTACATGGCTTCATGCACATGTCTAAAGCTGGGGAAGGAGGAAGAGGAGGATGTGCAGAGTGATGAGATTTGCCTTCCCAAGCCACCATCGCTCATCCTGACTGCCCTGGGATGGCTGAGCTCCTGCCCGTGGGAAGCCAGGAATGAATTCCTTGCTTTGCTTTTCTTGCCTGAATGGCTTTCACTTTGCCTATCAGCCTCCAGCTCAGCCCACGAGTTCTCCTTCTCACTCCTCTGATGCTCTCCCTGTCCCGCTGAGGGAGGCTGAGCTGCCAGCTGGGGTTCAGCCATGGCAGAGCCTGAGCAGCGCAGCATGTGCTGGGCCATGAACAAATCCTCCCTTCTGGCCATTCAGGCAGCATTTCTCCTGCTACAAGTCAACAAATCAAGCTCTGCTCGTGGGTGTGTGCAAGTCCATGATGTTCCCCGAGTCTGGGCGCACATCGCTGAGTTTGGACTTGGGTCCCAGTCGTTTCCTTCCCCACCCCCCTGCTCAGACAGGCTCCTGTGGAAGCCAGAAGCGTTGTTTCCTGACATGCAGACATGAGGAAAGCTCTGTTTCCTCCTGGACTGGCTTATGGGAAGATCATACTCTGGGCCAGCTCTCTTGGAGCAGCTTTAGGATCACCTCCCAGTGACACGATTCCTCCCACCCCTGCCATCAATCCAACACCAGCAGCACTCCAACCATGGCAAAACCACCCCCATTTCCACACAAAAGGCTCATCTCCAAAGGTTTTTTACCCAGCCCAGGCCCTACAACCACGACCTACAGCCACCACTGTGCCTGGGAGCAATTTGCTTTGGTAGAAGCAGGATCTGCTTTTAAACCCACGTCCAGCAGCCAAGTAGGTGGTCACTTAATATCTCTGGGCACTTTCAGGGAAGATTAGGTGAAAGTCCAAATCCAGGTTGACATTCCCTCTCTCAGAGAAACAGGCCTGCAATAAATAAGGCTGCATGCAAGTTGTTGTTCCTGCTAAACTGCTCCACTCAGCCACTTACAGCCAATATGTTCCTCATTAGCACTCAGGGAAGCTGTGAGTGCACAGGGCTCTCAGTGCAGCCCCAATCCCATTCTCCTCCCAAACACATGGAAACACTTTAAAAGTAAGAGCCCTGGGACCTGTGCAAGGGCGACAAGTGACGAGATGAGGAGAGGAGACCAGAGCCAGCCCCTGACAAATTTGAACCATCCAGGCTTTAATCCACAACAACCCCCCAAAAAAATTGATGCTAAACAAACCTTGCCTTTTCCAGAGAGGAGATTACATGTGTAATGGAAAAATTATGGGTATGAGGAGTCTGGCCTACAAAAATTGGGTAATATTAAGAGCCTTCAGTTTTGCTTTCCATGATTAATGGAACTTCCCCTACAAGTAACTCAGTCAACATTTCCATCCCCCTCAGAGCCTATTGAGAGCCCCCTATTTTTTTAATTTAAGGAAAATGGAATTTTAAGACTTTGTAGCATTTCCATAACTTGCTGGGAGCAGGTGATTGGCCATTTCCCCTTTCAAACACCATCCCCCTCAGGAGGCAGAGCAGGGCAACAGAGGCGTACTGCCTTCACATCTCCTACCTGGGACAGCATTTAGGGCCTTTCAACCTAAAAGATTCCATGATTTCCCTCACTGTAGATGAGGGGCAGGAGCAGCCCACAAAGCCAAGCAGGGCTGAACTGGCTCTCAGGGAACTGAGAGCCATCCCAGTGCTGCTGGATCTAATGGATCACGAGGATGCCCAGCTCTTCTCCAGAAGTGAGGAGGCATCACACAAATTTCTAATGAAACTGTTGAGCCCCAGCACTGGACAAAGTAGAAATAGGCCATTAATGCCAAACCCACAGGACTTTAAAAGTTAAAGCTGTTGGAATAAATGTTTGTGCGTGTTGCTTTCATGCCAGTGGAAACATAAGAAAAAGCTGAAACTCTGCACTGGCATAGCAGGTTCAGCTTTGATCTCTCAGGAGGTTCATTTCCTTCATTAGGCTTTTCTTAAAATCCACTTTTATGAACCCTTTTAATTTCCCCCCCTGCATCTCACCCCCATAAAAGCCTTTTTAGATTCATTTGACAAAAGGGCAGGGTGGGGGAGGAGAATCTCATTTAATTGCCACCAAACATTACCTGAAGATGCTGGTTCTGTATGGAGATGATGGAGCTGTTCATTGTGAGAGTCACAGGCACTGAAGAAGGGAAAAACCCCACTAAAGCAATAATAAATCATTAAAAGGAGCACAGGGAGTAGAGAGAGGAATAGGTCCTCAAAGCACCAACACAAGGAAAGGTACAGGACAGAGAACAGCAGGGGCATGTCCAGCAGAACGTGGCTGGTCACTGCTGCAAAACATCCCCCCATTCCCTGGATTTTATTCTCTGGATCCCTGGGCAAACCAGAATTTGGCCACATTTCTGGTGTCCATTCTGCAAATAGAGTCCAGTGGGGCTGCAAGGCTTAAAAATTACAGATTAAAGGAGTTTCAAGGGGGTTCAGCATCCTTCTACTCAAATTCCAGCACCAAGCTATCACAGCATTTGAGCAGGTGCTTTAGGTGTGCTGCTCCTGTAAGGAGAAGGCATCAGAGGGGCACCCTTTGAAATGCCTGCAGTGGAGAGAATTTGAACTCTGCATTTATTTCTGATGGAATCTTTAAAAAAAAAAAAAAAACACAAAAAACCCCCCCCAAAAAAACAAAAAAACCCCAAAAATCTCCCAAAACCACAAAACAAAAAACAAAAAACAAAACACCTGCACAAAACAAAACTTGTACATATCATTTCATTCACCCTACATGCAAGCCACCGGTAACCATGTTGAGTTCACTTCTCCAAAGGGAAATTTGGGTCCTTCTCAACATCAGGTCACCTTACACCACCAAAGCTTTCAGCAGCAAGGTTTGGACAGGTGCTGCCTGGGTTGCTGAATGCAGTCCCCACTTAAGCACTGGGCTGGGTTGTGTCATTCTATCCTCAAGGAGCTGCTTCATTTTAATACCAGTTTGTGGGTTTTACTCCCATTTTTACTATTAAGGGTTAACTTACAAGTAGCCTCTTACTTGGAGTAAGTTAACCCATGAAACAACCAGAGCAAACTGTAACCAGCTCATCTGTGTAGATGAACTTGCTCAAGTCCTCGGAAGCAAATACTCCTCTTAATAAA
The DNA here is from genome assembly GCF_050655825.1 of Lonchura striata. Lineage (NCBI taxonomy): Eukaryota > Metazoa > Chordata > Aves > Passeriformes > Estrildidae > Lonchura > Lonchura striata. Next base: position 3,959,874 of record NC_140719.1, on the reverse strand, counting down.
AAACTGTCCAGATCCCTGCTCAGGCTGCACTGGACCCTCAGGGGTTGTGTCCTCAGAAAAGAGAGAGCAATCCCCACTTTGCACTCTCAGCCTGCTCCTGCTAGAGAGAGTTGTCATTTCCAGACAATTTCCAAGGGACAGATTCTGACCTCGCCAAAAACATGAATCCACACCAGGAAAGATCTTCAGTTATTCTGATTTTAAGCCTGGCATGGCACAGCAGAGGTTCTGCCCTGCCTTTTCCTTTCTGATGTTCACTTAACTCACTGTAACATGAACACAACTGGATTTAACAGGACTCAACAACTGCAATAGCTCACACTATTTCTTTAGTCCTGGAAGCACAGGCCACTGCTTTTCTGCTACATCAACCCCAGGCCTCCCCCAGCCCAAACTCAATTTCAATTACATTTGACAAAGCTAGGTGGATGGACAGCATAAAGTCAGATGAAGTTCAGTGCAGACAAATGCCAGGTAATGCACTTAGGAAAGGATAATTTGAACTACAGAGGGAAAAACAATAACAGAATGCTTTTGCAAGATAATCATCTGCTGTGCACAGAGAGGCAGGGATCTGAAAATACTTGAATGGAAAGGAATGGCAGGTCCTTCCTTGGGAAGCTGCTCATCCCAGATCTCAGCAATCTGAGCTCAACCCCAACTCCTGCAGCACTGCAGCAGCATCAGAGCTCTGAGAGATCACAGAACTCTCCCACAAGTAAATCTTGAGTGGAACTGGAATCTGGTGAGTGCAGGAAAGGATCCACAAACTCTTTGTGCACCTCTGAGTCAGAATATGCAGAGCTTCTGGGGACCCAGCTGCAAACAGCAGGGCACAGAAACGTCTCCCCCAAAACCCTCTTGAGTTTAATCCAGGCATTTTGAAGCTCTGTACAGACACATTCCCCACTGGTGACAGGGGCCATAAAGTGCCAACAGACATTTCACAGGGGGAGAGCTTGTGCCAGGCAGATTCCCCAGTGAGACCCTCTGCACATCAGCCTCCATGGAATCCCAGACTGGTCTGGGTGGGAAGGGGCCTCAAGGCTCATCTCATTTCTCCTGCTTCCATGGACAGGGACACCTCCCACCAGACCAGGCTGCCCCAAGCCCCATCCAAGCTGGCCTGGAACTTCCAGGGATGGGGCAGCCACAATCCTCACCCTGTGCCTCTTCTTACACAGGAGCCCAGCTCTGAGACTCAAACCTCTGTGTGCTGGGGAGACCAGGGCACCCAGAGCAGGGCTGCACCTTGAGTGCTGTGCCCAATTCTGGCCCCTCAGTTTGGGAAGGATATCGGGGTGCTGGAAAATGTCCAGAGGAGGCAACAAGGCTGGAGAGGGGCTGGGAACACAAACCCTGTGAGGAACCACTGAGGGAGGTGGGGGTGCTCAGCCTGGAGAAAAGGAGACTCAGGGGTGACCTTGTCACTCTGTGCAGCTCCTGAAAGGTGGCTGTGCTCAGCTGGGGCTGGGCTCTTTCTCCAGGCAGCACTGACAGAACCAGAGCACACAGTCTCCAGCTGCACCAAGGGAAATTTAGGTTGGATATTAGGAAAAAGTTTTTTACAGAAAGAGTGATAAAGTTCTGGAATGACTGCCCGGGGAGGTGGTGGAGTCACCATCCCTGGGTGTGTTTAACAAAGCCTGGATGTGGCTCTGGATGCCAGGGTTGAGTTGAGGGGTTGGGTCTGGGTTGGACTTGATGATCTTGAAGGTCTCTTCCAAGACAGTGTTTCTGTGAATTCTGTGAACAACAACTCCAGCCTGCACTCTGCAAAACAAAACCCAGCCTCAGTCTCAAGATCTGTAATCCCCATACAGAATCTAGATTTGCTAGAGAGAAGCAACCACAGGTGCAGCCTCTCAGTGAGCTCTGCTGCTCCCCACTGCTCCCTGCCTGTGTCCCTGCTCCAGGGGAGAAACCCCACCAGTGGCTCCCAGCTCTGCAGCAGGGAAAAGGTGTCTGGCAGGGGGTTCTGGGCACTGCCCAGGCTCCCCATGGAATGGGCACAACCCCAAGGCTGCCAGAGCTCCAGGAGCCTTTGGCCAGCGCTGCCAGGGATGGACAGGGTGGGATTTTGGGGTGTCTGGGAAGGGCTGGGAGTTGGCTTGGTGATCCTGGTGGGTCACCCCCAGCTGAGGACATTCTGATTCTGTGAAAGAGAACAACCCCAGCTCCTCACTCTCCTCACATCTGGTGCCTTACACACCAAGACCTTCCCTTGCACACACCTCTGGAGGACGAAAACCGCCGGCACAGATCTGGGAGATGCAGCACCCTGGGCTCTGCCAGCCTTTCCCGGCCGTCTCCCTGCTGTCAGAGTCCATCGGAGGGACTGCAGACCCCACGGAGCACATTCCATGAAGTGTGGGGCCATCTGACGGCAGGAGCCCGGCTCAGCATCCCGGAGGCTGCTCTGCTCTGCTCCGCTCCATTCATCTTCAGTAATTGAATGCCTGCCCTGGGGGGGAGCACCGCGCAGGGCGAGAGGGAGGGGGGGAACAGTATTTATATTTGTTTTCCCAGATTTAGTTTGTCTTTATCTCGAGCTATTTTGAATGTCATGGGGAGTTAATGAAGACATGTTGTGCATCTGCAACGCATGGAGCAACTTCTCTCCTGTCTCAGCGTATTAAATTCTTCCTTACTTACATTAGGAATTACAGGGAAAGAACAGACACAAACAAAAAGGGAGGAAAGATAAAAGGAAAGTAGAAAGAGATAAGAGTGGAAGAAAAGGAAGATGAAGGTTTTTTGGTTATTTATTTAGCTCTCAAAGTTGTGTCACAAGACGTTTTCCCAACCCCTTCACCATGTCTGTCCTGATCAGAGATGCCAGCCCTTGAAGAAATGTCCTAGTCCGTTTGGGATGGCACAGGAGCAGCCTCTTAAACACCCCCTTCAATATCACTCTGCCCCACAGTGCCCATGACAAATAGAAGGCGAGGGGACAAAGCAGAGATGTCCATTCTGAGCTGGGGCATTGTCCCCAGGAGCAAGTGGCACGTCCCCAAGCCCTGCTGTGACATATCTGCAGCCAGCAGATCCCCCTCCAGCACCCAGGAAGGGCATCCCACCCAGCAGGACCTCAGGGCCCCACCGTGGGCACGGGTACTGCTCTGCTGCTGGGTATTTTTAGTTTCTTTCCCTTCACCACAGACAGGAAACTGAGGCAGACAGAAAATACAGGCTCAGGTCTATAAAGACTTCTGGCCTCCAACCTCTGTTTTTAGACAATCCCTGGCTTAGACCTCACCAGTCCTTTCCAAGAGAAGAGACAAGGCAGTGACAGAAAAAGCCCTCTCCCCAGGATATCCCTTCCTCAGCTCTCCTCTCTCCCTTCTGGGAGAGGCAAGAATACAAAATTGCCTCAGTCATGGGGCTGTTCTCTCAGAAATTAAGATCTTCCCTTTCCTGGCGCTTCCCATCCTCTCTCTTTCCCTGAGGCAAGATCTGGCACACCTTAGACATTCTGGTTTGGCCCAGAGTTTTATTTAGACTGTTCCTTGCTTAGGGGATTCTCTGTTTATATCATTGGAGGGTGTTAATAAGGGCAGAATGGTTTCCAGACCCACACCAGCTGACTGGATTTCCTGAACCCACGCCATCTGTAAAAACAGAAATGTTCCCTTCTCCTTGTACACACAGATAAATGCATTAATGCTAAACCTCCCGGGGCAGGAGTGCAGGAGAGCTTGGGACTCCTGGCCAGATGAAAACCCAGCAAGTTCTGGAACGAGGCACAGAACCACCATTTTTATTGTGGGGGCCCAGCTGAAGACAAAATTATCTCCTCACCCTGTGGAACAGACAGAAGAGCTTGACATTTTAAAAGAGCACACTGAGGAGCTGCTGGCACCTCTCTCAGACACATCTGGCACTGGCCACCCTCAGAGACACCAGAATGTGCAAACTGAGGCCTGGCTGGCATTACAGCATTTGCATGTGCCCATCAGTCAGCTCTTCCATCTCAAGGCAAGCTCCTCTGGGGCTCACAGAGCTCTGATCCAGATCCTTCCTGGAATACCGAGGCAGCACAAGAAAAGGTGCTTGGAAGATGGGACACTTGGAGACCTGGGGTCTGTCAGTCCGAAGGTTTGTGTCTGGTGAGCCTGACACCAGCTTGATAACAAATTCCTAGTCTGGACTCAGTTGTGCACAGCAAACTGAGCTGGAAATTCCATGTCTCAGCCAAGCCCTTCTTGTCAGAATCTGAGGTATTGATGATCCTGAGATTGTAGAAAGTCTCTGTCTCTCAGCCCCGCTGCCAAAGCAGAAGCCATAATTGGTCTGTGCTGGTTTCCAGGTTGTTTATTCTGTTTATCTCTCACATGTTCTGCTGCCCTGCCCAGCTCTGTCCTGCAGGGCAGCGTGTGGGGCTCTGCCCTCAGTGGGATGTGACAAACATTAAATACCAGAAACTCCCTGGGCTGGATTTACAAGAACGTGCCAATATCTGTCACCCATGTTGGACAGTGTGTCCCCAGCCTGAACCAACAGAAAAATGCCAACACCACAGTGAAACATGGAGGGCATGAAGAAGGAGAAAAAGGACAAGGCACACCCAATTTCCTCCATCTTGTCCCCTTTGGACCCCTCATCTAGAATCCTAAAATTTTACTTTTGCACCCGTGCCACACTTAATTATTAATTATATCAAACACTCAGAGCTGGTAATTCATCCTGTGAGACTGAAAACTCTTTTCCATGGACAGAGATCACAGCCAGTGTCTCTGGGGGCTCTGTCCAGGGGGGTTCCTGACCCCTGCCAGAGTCCCAGACCTGCCAGGGCAGCCAGAGGGAAGCCCTGGATTCCCACACCTCTCACAAGGTTCACACAGGAACTGTGGCATTAGCTGAGCCCTGAGCACAGAGCTGACACAGCTTCACAGGCCTGCTCTCTGCTCTCTCCACCCAGCACAGCCAAGGAAATGCTGCACTCTTCAGAAAGAAGTGGCAGCTGTCAGTAGAGCAAAAAAAAAAAAAATAATCCATCATTCTACAGCACAAAAATCACTATCACAGAAAAACAGGCTCAGGCACCCAAGGGTTGGTCTGGTTGAAGCAGCAGCAGCAAGTGGCTGTGAAATACCCACCAAGAGAAAAACCAAGGGTTCAAGGAAGTAAATCCCTTATCCAGGGACACCCAGAATCAGTGTCTATACCAAGAGGGATAATTTGGTTTGCTCAACAAACAAAAAACCCCAAAGAGTTAAAATTCCCATCCCAATGCATCTGATGAGCTTTCAAGGAAGGGAAAGACTTTAGAACCAGGAGCAAAACTGAGATTCTCAGCTATTCTCTGCCTGCAGCAATGTGTCCTTCAGGCTCAGCCACTGCATGTCCCTGCCTTCACCCCAAGTTCTTCCTGTGATAAAACTCTCCCTGTCTCAATAAATGATGAAGATACAACAGGAGCGAGCAGCCAAGGGACCTTGGGAGTGCTCCAGGCCAGTGGGATCCCTCATAGATCCACCCACTCTGCACCTGCCCATGGGACCAGGACACTTCTGTTCCCTCTCCCTGAGCAGTTCTCATGTCTGAAATGTGATTTGGGGATGGGACTGGCCTTCACTGAACACTTCAGGGTCACCTCCCAGCTCAGGAAGCACCACTCACCTGGAAGGGTTTGTTTCATCCCTGGTGCCATCTGCTCCATGAAACAGCAGGAACCCTGACCTCACCATATCTGCCTAAACCTTTGAGCTCCCTGACAGGTCTGACAGCTCAGACCATTTAATGTCAAGCCTCTTATTTAATCACAGTGGAAATGTGGCTGTTCCCCTTTGGAAGCTTTCTCCCTGCCCCATTGAAACTCAAACACCTGGTTGTTGTTTTCTCTCCTGTGTCTAGAAATGCTTCCTACAACATCCATCTCACACAGCTACAAGACTGCAAAGGGCACAAAATATTAACAGCCTGATTCACTGCAGTTTTCATTGTTTCAACATTGAACTCAGGGCATGAGAGCTGGCTCTTGGCTTGACTTCCAAGTGACAAGAATCTGTGTGTGTTCACAGCAAACCCGGTCACCAACGTGGTGCTTCTGAGCAATTCTGCTTTGTGCTATCAGAAATGCTGCAACGCTGAGGTTTTCCAAGGTTTTTAATCCTTGGTATGTTCAGAATTGCAATTTGGGACCCAAAATAGAACAATACAGTTCACATTATACCAAAATGACAACTGTTTACCTCAATTAAAAGGAGCAATTTTCTACACATTCTTATTAGAGTCACCAAGCTCTGGGAGAGCAGCCCTGCAAATACTGGCCAGAATCCAAAAGCACTCTGCTATAAACATTCTTATAACAGACCTACACTAATGCATATACATGAGGATTCAAAACATAAATCCATATTCTTTTGCCTCCATCCCATCAAATTAGGCAGAGCTGACAAATGTAATTATTTCAGATTGCAATGTAATAAATGATCCTCATTATAACTGTATGCTTTACCTTCAGTAACAGAACCCCTGACCTCCCAGTTTGATCTCAAGAACTCTGATTCATGACATCCCAGAAGCCATTCCTTTTTTGATAACTCAGTTTGCTGCTCTCCATTGTGTGTTCGTCATAAAGGGCCTTGGAAAATTGTACTTATCAAAGCGCATTCAGTAGTAATGGACCATCTAATCCTAAAAATCCTCTCTCGAACAAAAGCCAAGAACAAGCATTCCCATTTTCAACTTCTTTATACTTCAGTCAGCCTCCCAAAAGTCACTTTATATGGTTCACGGTTTAATAGGAGTTTAAGCAGCATTCCCTTCTGGGGGTTTTGTTTAAAAAATTACCAAGTTTATTGCCTGTGTCAGAAGTTTCCTTACCCTGTTTTTATTATCTACAGCAGTGCTATGATTTAATCCCAGCCTCAGTTTCCCTGGCGCACAAAGCACTCAGGTGATCTCTCTGTAATTGCTGTGGTGGCAGATCCAGCAATCCCCATTCTGTTAAAGCACCTCATTGTTTCACACCTCGGTTTGTCCTCCGGAGTAATTAATAGCATGAATGACAGGAAGGAGCCTCACTAGCTCCCATGAGTACAGGCTCCTCCAGGAACTTTCCAAGGTGCAACAACTCTCTGTGGGTACCCGCGGGCTGTGCAGGGAATGCAGCTTGCAGCTTTTCTCCAGCTCTCCGACGGATGATTTACATGCAACACAGAGCATGGCAGCCCTGACCGCTGAACTCGGCTCACTCCATGATATCCTAACAAAATTCCCGTGTTCCAGCCTGCACAGAGAGGAAAGACTGGGAGGGAAATGCGGTGAGAGCTGCACAGAGCCATCAGCTCCAGCTCCTCTCCCTTGCCCTAAAGCCCACTGACAGTCTCTCAGAACAAAGCAAGCCGCTTGCTGGATCTCCCTTATCTTATTGTACATCAATTTGCTGAAACATTCATGGGATCACCACTCATTTCATTTACCCTTAAGGCCAGCCCCTCTGCTTATTAAATTAAGAAGATGAATGAGAGATTTTCTCTCTTGCTAGCAGCCCAGGGGATTCATTAGTCAAGTAAATGATTGCACTTGCCTCAAGTTATGCTACTGCAATGTTTGTAATGTGTCTTCTGATCTCGGCTCCCCATGCAGTATTTGGAAACAAGGTTGGCTTTCAGACAGGTCACATTTAATTCCAGTCATCTGGCTTCAGCAAATGGAATCAAAAAGGCTTCAAATTCACTATCCTACAATTCCCTCCCTTCGCTCAGCCCTCCAAACGTTTCACAGAGCAGACACACAAGGGGAATCAGGAGCTCCAAGCAAGGCACCAATATTTGTCCCATTTATGTCGGTATCAGGCACAGTCACCACTCTAACGCTGGCAGAAAGCACAGATTTGGGGACAATGACAGAGCTGCTCTGGGCAGGAGGGAGCAGTCCCCCCACCACGTTGGATCATTAATTAAGCACAAAGGTAGCTGTTAACAAGCTCCCTTTTGCCTTCCAGAAAGGAGCTGGCTCTGTAACTGCTGCCAGAGGACAGCAGCACTTCTGAGTGCCATGGCAGGAAAGCAGGAAGGAAATGGCATTTCAGAAAAAGGTTAAAGTCCACATCCCAATTAAACTGCACCAGGCATGGATGGAAAGGAGGCTGAGCAAAAATGAACTGCGGGAAATTGTTGTCCCCAATTCCACAGGGCTGCTCCATGAGAAGCAGAGCCTGGATGAACAAGCCTCAGCAGCACAGCTGGGTGAGCACTTCAGAAGTGGGATGAGCAGCACAGAAGAGATTCCCTCTGGTGAGCTGCAGATTGCATACCTTGGAAGTGACTACCAAGTTGTGTTTGTCACATCTGTGCACTCAGTAGGACACAACCTGCCACCTTTAACACCAGGAAAACATCACTGCAAAAGCAGTTTCCATGTAATGGAGCTGCAGTGAAGCACATTCCCTCCTTTAGGAATGGCAACAGCAAGAGCCATGGTTTCTGTCACCGACTACAACTCCTAGACATGTCCAGGTGACTTCACACTCTGCCACAAAACTACACAGATGAGTCTGTTATAAATGAAAATTTGTCCAGCCAAATTAAAATTAAAAAAAAAATATTTATTTTGTAATCAAATTCTATCTAGCCAGCCACAAGGAAAGGACAGAGCTGAGCCCGGGGTCGGCCCTGGGTGTGCCACAAGGATTCAGCCCCAGCAGAGGTTTTCCTCTGTGCCCACACACCTCCAGCCTGGCACAAGCGGTTTTTATAGGGAAAATTCCACCTGAGGCCAAGAGTTCAGCAATCAGTCTTTTCTTCCATTCAGAGCCCATAGGTTAATGAGATTTTCTTTTTTGGTGATGAAGAAGAACAATTCAGTGTCAGGAGTTGGTGAATCCCTTGATGAAGTTTACGGGAACACTGCATTCCCATGGATCTGCCCGAGGATATCCATGAGATCCATCCCGGGTCGTTCACACCATGATCAGCACCTGGGGTCCCCAGATCTCCCCAGCCATGGCCCATCCCCATCTCCTGGCCAGCCACATCCTTTTACCTGTAAATCGGGTTTCAACATACACCAGGTTTTGCCTGTGAGGGTGGGGGGACTCCTAATACAAATGTGTATACTCCAACAAATATTCAATATCACATATATCATACTAGAAATGGCGTGTATTATATCTAATACACATAACAAGTCAGAGACATCAGGCATGAGCAATCTGCCCAGCTCCTGAAGGCTTCCCAGCAAGCCTGGAGCTCATCAGAAATGAAGGATGCTGCTCCTTCCCAGCACTGCACCTGAGCGGAGCAGCACAGCAGGCAGGCACTCAGAAACGCTCCCTCCCCTGGAATGGATCACAGCTGCAGCAGCAGATGAAAACACCTGAGCTACAAACCAGCCTGCAAAAGGAAGAGCCAACTCTAACAGCAACAGCTGTGGGAAGGGAATTAAGATGTCTGAGCCAACACAGCTGTCCTCCCTCTCCTTGCCCATGAACCGAGTGCTGATTTTCCTCCCAGCTTTGCCACAACTTTCTCACCTGACCTTCATCGAGTCATTTATATACCCTGTCTATAAATAGCATAACGTGACAATTCTGCTGCCTCTGCAGAGGGGAGGGTTTAGCCAGCACTGATTTCACACAGTGAATGTGGCCAGGGTTCACCCAGCTCCAGGCACACAGAGCTGCTTTGCCCTGGAGCAGCAGCAGGACACACTCCTCGACAAAGAGCCACTCCAGGGACCGGCAGGAGGCAAGGCTGACAAGTTTGCATGTATAAGTGCTCCCATTTAGCAGGCAGCATAATTAGGACAAAGTTAACCTTGGAGTAGCCTGTTACACAGCAGAGAACTTTACGGTGGCCACAGATGGCTGTAAAATTCTCTCACTTACTGCTGGATGCTTGCTTCAAAAGAATTCATGAATTGCAGAATGGTTTGGGTTGGAAGGAACCTTAAATCCCATCCAGTGCCACCCCTGCCATGGCAGGGACACCTCCCACTGTCCCAGGCTGCTCCCAGCCCCGTCCAGCCTGGCCTTGGGCACTGCCAGGGATCCAGGGGCAGCCACAGCTGCTCTGGGCACCCTGTGCCAGGGTCTGCCCACCCTCACAGGGTAGAATTTCCTCTAATATCCAACCTAACCTTACCTTCTATCATGTGAAGCCATTCCCCCTTGTCCCATCATTCCATGCCCTTATCAAAACTCCCTCTTCCAGCTCTCCTGAAGCCCCTTTCAGTATTGAAAGCCTGTATCCTTAATTTACTTGGTCAAATTAGCAGCTAATAGCCCCAGCAGCCCCTCCCGGGAAAGGGTTCTTAGTCCTAAGTGGAGAATCTGCCTGACAGAAGGTGAAGAACAGGAGCAACCCACCCTGTGTCGGTTTGGGATGGAACAACATTCCTTTCTCTAAACCGGTGGGGTTTAATTACACTGCCACAAATCTGGAATTAGCCCTCAAGTGCACTTCCCACTCGGGTTGCAGCTATCACTGATACCCCAAAAATTAATCCTGAGCACAGCAGAAATCACAGAGCAGCCCCTGGGGCTGCTGGAGCATTTTGGCTGCCAGCTGAGAACCCAGGGCTGGTCCAGCCCTGCAGAGCCCTGGCCTTCCTGGGTGGAAACCGCACCTACACACGGTATTTATCACAATATTTATACACCTTTGATCCTTTTTCAAGGGCTTTAAACTCAACTCCTGCCCAGTAAGCCCAGTCTGGACGAGTGGGGAATGCTCAGAGCGCTCAGAGGCAGCGTTTATTTGATAAATTACACATTCGAAGTGTCCAGCTCACGAAAAGAGCCCTCCAGGATCTGTTTTTAACCGTGGGGATGGCCCGGGAGCTCCATCCTCCGCTTTCCCACGCCGAACGCACAAATTTAAGGAGCTGCCGCCATCTAGTGGGTCTGATGGAGCCTGTGATAGATGGGCAGTGCGTTGGTTGACTCAATTAAAAGGCAAATATCCTGTATATATGTTAGGAGAAGTTTTATGGATTTAGAGTTATGTTTTATCACAATTAAAAGGCAAATAGCCTGTTAGAAGTTTTATATATAGTTATAGTTTATATATATATACATATATATATGGTTTTTATATATAGTTCTGTATATAGTTATGTTTTATCACAATTAAAAGGCAAATATCCTGTATATATGTTAGGAGAAGTGTTATTGATTTATAGTTATTTATTGTTTATTATAGTTATTTATTGTTTCAGGTTAATGTAATCCCAGGTTGATTGCCTGAGGAGATGGTGCAAGAAGAAAAGCTGCATATTAAAAAAAAAAGGCCACGGGAGGTAATTGTGTTGCTGCTAAAATGTGGGATAATACAGGATCCCTTCCAGTATGTGAGGGAGCCAACAGGAAGGATGGAGAGAGGCTCTTTACAATGGCCTGGAGGGACAGGACACAGGGAATGGCTCCCACTGTGGCAAGCACATTTCTCTCCCTCTCAGGATTTTTCATAGAGGTGTACAGAGAGAAATGAAAGAGAAAACAATTTCTATTTCTGCTCCTTGTTTTTTTCTATGTGGAATGTGTTTGGAGAATTGTTTACCTGGGGTGAGTGCTTGGTTGGATTCAGGTGAGGATTGTTTGAGCCTGGTGGCCAATCCAACCCACCTGGAGCTGGGCTCGCAGAGAGGGTCACGAGTTGTGTTAGAGATAGAATTAGAGAAAGTAGCATGTAGTTTTAGTATCTTCCTTTTAATATAGTATATTAATGTATTTTAGCATAGTTATAATAAAGAAATAGTTCAGCCTTCTGAACTGAGTCAGACATCAGCATTTCTAACCATTGGGTTTGCCTGCATTTACAATATCCCAGTGCCAGAGGGCAGGGTTGGATGGGATATTGGGAATCAGGAATTGTTCCCTGTGAGGGTGGGCAGGCCCTGGCACAGGTGCCCAGAGCAGCTGTGGCTGCCCCTGGATCCCTGGCAGTGTCCAAGGCCAGGCTGGACAGGGCTGGGAGCAGCCTGGGACAGTGGGAGGTGTCCCTGCCATGGCAGGGGTGGGGCTGGATGGCCTTTGAGGTTCCTTCCAAGCAGAACCATTCTATGAATCTTTGGTCCCCAAAACTGACTGATGTCACCAGAGGAACCCAAACTCCAGGGCTCCGTGGTTGAGCTCAGGTATATGTCTGGTTGTCCTGGCTAATTTTACAAGTCTACCCGTGGAATTTTAAAAGAAAGGCAGATGCTGTGAGAAAAATGGATGTAATTAAGAGCCTGTGCTTGGTAGTAGGATTTTAGAGAGAGCTGTACAGAGAGGATGTCAAAGATAAAAGATAAAAGTGCAAGAATTATACAGCGCAAATATGTTATTTCTGCTGCAAAAGCAGGTTTTATTTCAGGCAACAACCTGGCTCTGCAGTTTTGTACCAAGTACATCTGCAAGGCTCTCGTGGAGCCTGAGCCCTGCACAGCACAGGCTTATTCAGAGGGCTTTGGAGATTACTGTCTTGTCCTGGGAACAAGGAAGAGATTCATTAGAGGTGAGGAGCTTTAGCTACATGCCACAAAATTCAGTAGCTGGTATTGGTGGGACAAAGTATTTCTAACAGGGTTAATATTAGTGATTTTAGGATATCTTCTGAAGAGAAACACAAAAGCAACTCCGAGGGTTTAGACAAGTCTCCTCTGCAGCAAATGGAAAATTCCAACAATTTTCAGTTGTGTTGAGTTCAGTGAAAGCCTGGAACAGGCCAGACACCACCTGGGCCAGAGTGAGCAGGCAGACAATCCCAGCTGTACTGGGACACAGGTGATGCCCATTCAGGCAATTAACTAATTAGGGGACACCTGCAAATGGTGAGGTTGCTGTGCCAAGGTCTGCTGTGGATTGCCAGGGCTCTCCTGGGGTTTGCTGCAGACATCAGTGCAATATTGCAAGGCAAGGGGGGTCTTTTCCTGTGGGGTCAGCTGTGATGGAGCTTCAGCAGCAGTGCCAGCAGGTTTAGAGTGGCCCTGATTCTGAGAGGTGTGAAGTTGGCTTCAGGTTCCTGTTGTGGTGGCCTGACAAGCCAAAGGGACACCTTGATGCCACTGCAGGCACTGAAAATATGAGTCAAAGGGCTGTTACTGTTCCAGGTGGTTATACTGCTGCGTTTGTATCCTGAGATTGAAGATTATTTTGTGGGAGGAAACCCAAAAGCTGCCAGTCTTTTGGCTAGGATTGATTGCATCTTGATTCACACGCCCTGCTAAAAGGTGAGTGATAACAGGAACTGCCTGTGCTGACAGGCAGCAATTTGGTGATCACTGACAACAGCACTGGGAGACAGATATTCAATTCCTGCCTACTTCAAAAGGGAAAAACAGCCTGGACCTGATGTAGCAGTGTCAGTGTCAGCAGCCTCATTCTCCTCCCTGATTCAGGATGCTGTGAGCCTCTGATGGGTCATAGCCAGCTCACACAAACCTTTATTCCAGCAGCTCTCAGAGCTGTGCAGGGTGAAAAGGACCCCCAAAGATCCCAGTTCCAGTCCCTGTGCCATGGGCAGGGCTGATGATGGGGGGGTAATGGGAACCCCCAGCTCAGCACCACGCACAAACATAAAGGGATAAATTGAGCAGGCAACCTCGGTGAGGTTGGGTCAGAGCGCTGCACCCTGCAATCACATCCCTTCTCCATCCCTGTTTTCCGTTCACATCCCTGAAGTTCGTACCCGGGCACTTCCACAGGCGCTGGGTTTGGCTTTGCCGGCGGCAGGCAGAGCACTCGCAGTGTCCAGGAGGTGGCAAGCTTTGATCCGCATCGCTTTCAGCTTCCCTCCGCTCCCAAAGCCCAGGATTCGCGGGAAGCAAAGGACCACGAAGCCCTGCTTGTTCCAGGGCTGGAATCCTGTGCCCCAGCGTGTGGAGTGAGACACAGGGGCAGCATCCCGCTGCCCTGCTGCCCATCCGGGCTCAGGGCTGGGGCAGCTCTGCAGGTGGGGTCTGACCTGAGCACAGGGCACAGGGGCAGCATCCCCCTGCCCTGCTGCCCACGCTGGGCTCAGCCCAGGGCAGGGGGCTCAGGGCTGGGGCAGCTCCAGCTCCCACCCACAGCACCCCCAGCTCCCTCTCCAGGGCTGCTCCAGCTGCTCCTCCCAGCCTGGATTGGTCCTGGGGCTTCTCCTGACCCAGGGGCAGCGCTGTTGCCCCGATTCTTAAGATTTTCTAAAGCATTCTGAGTTTACAATCTTGTAGAGAGCTTTCTCACACAACTTTCTGAAAACAACCTATTGTTTTGCATTCCTTCATAGAGGCGAAGAAAATTGATGTACTGGTAGTTTGTCCAATGTCTTTGGAGTCTTTGGAGAGGTGGCACATTCACACTCCTTCACTGTCACCTTTTGGAAAAGTATAAATGCTGGAGTCAGAAAATAAACTTCCTCTTTTTCACCTTTGCAATAGCAGTGGATTGAGTTGTGCTTTCACGTGTCCTATAGTGAGTGACCCAGCTCCTCGAGCTTGGTCTTGTTAAACCTCAAGAGGCTGATAAGGAACTCATGGAGTGTGGCTTGGGTTGCCTCAAACACACATTCAAGAAAAACACCATGCCAAAAAATCACATTTACGCACTCCTGCTTCCTGCAACATCCCAAACGAGGAGGGAAAATACCATTTCCCTTCTTTTGCTGCCTCTAACCCACTGCAAGCTGCTGGTGACATCACTGAACACAGGAGTGCAACTGGAGACATTTGAAAATATTAGTACAGCCTTTGTGTGCATTTGGGAGGTGCATAATTGCATTTATTACATGGTCAGTAAAGCCTGCAGCCCAGGCTGCTCTTTTTTCCCTTCGTACAGCCACAGAATTTATTTTCGTTCGATCTTTGTCCTTTCCCTGACTCTATGAAATTTTTTCTCAGGTGGAGGATGTATTTAAATACACAATTCAAAAGAGATAATCAGGGCAGACCAAAGGCAATAGCTGCTAACAGGCAGGGACTCACCCTTTGGGTTGAAAAGAAACCAGTGTGGGGTAACTTTCACGGGAGCTGCTCCAACAATCCCAGCTGAGAGCTGGGATTATTCATGCAGCAAGACACTGGTTGTTAATTGTATGAGGCACTGAGGAGCAGCCCTGGCAGCCCTCCAGCAGCTCTCACATTTCCTCCCGTGCCTGGAGGGCTCCCGGCTCCCTCTCTTACCACACACAGAGGTAAGAGCATCACCCAGGGGCTCTGAGTGCCATGGGCCCTCTGCTGCCCCAGGAAACCCAGACAGAAAGGGGGAAGCAACACCTCATCCCCTGAGCAGCCCCTCCACTGACCCTCACTGAGCTGCTCCCACTTTTCTGTCTGGATCACCCATGGAAGGAGTTAGCCCAGAAATCCAGAGATGAAGCCCAAGTCCTGCAGAACGCAGTGGACGGACCTGAAAGAGCTGTAAGGTGAACCCTGCTCAGGTGCCTCTGGCAGGAGTGAGAGGAGGGACACAAACTCAGGCTTCTCACAGCTCTGTCCACATTCACAGGAGCTGGAAAAAAGAGAAGAAGCCATGGTTCCAGCTGTGCCAGTGCTCCTGCCATGTGCATTTGCTAAGCTGCAAATTTTGAGTTTTACAAACAGGGTAAATATTTTCAAAAAGTTTATTTTTTGTTTTAGCCCTAAGTATTTTCAAATTCAGATTTCAGATGAATTCAGATGCTGCCCATGAAACATTACAGATGGAGCTGCTGGGGACTGCCTGCCTCGCCTAGGCTTGAACCTCTGTTAAAAATCTGCTCTTCCACGTTATTCAGCAGAGAGTTAAACACATCAGCTGTCCTTTTCCATCTGCATTCCAAGGTAAAGCTCAGCAGCAGGCTGGAGTTCATCTGACAGCTGGCACGGAAGGCAGGGTGCTGAATGTGCCTTTTCCCTGCAAATAACTGAATTTGGGGTGGATGTGAGGGGTGGGGCTGGTGGGACTCTGCCCTGGAATCCCCTCGGTGCCTGCACTTCTGGGTGTCCTTAGGTCTGGCTCTGTGCCTGGGGGAATTGAACTGGGAGCTTTTTCCTGACAGACATGGAACAGATCCAAGTCCCAGCACCAGCTACTGACAGACTCATCAGGGATATCAGCAAATGATTGCCCCCAGAATTAATTGTCCTCAGTGAGAAGCCAGTCCAGCCAGACTGTCCATAGGAAGCCAATGCTGCCTATTTATAGCAAGTGAAGAATTTGGACAGACTCAAGTGGGGAACTTTGAATGTGTGGGTTAAAGGCAGCAGCTGAAATGTTACCCTGGCTCTGGGGCAGCCCGACACAAACCCTTCCTCTGCCTCAGCATCTGCCCAGGCTCAGGGACACTGGCTGGCTCCAGGGCATCTCCCTAACTCACAGCCCAGGCAGGGCAGTCTGAGAGCAGCCTGGGAGTGCCTGGAAATCCTGGAGAAAGGTCCCTGGAGCTGTGGGAATCCAGGGCTTCCCTCTGGCTGCCCTGACAGGTCTGGGACCCTGGCAGGGGTCAGGAACCCCCTGGACAGAGCCCCCAGAGACACTGTCTGTGATCTCTGTCCATGGAAAAGAGTTTTCAATCTTACAGGATGAATTACAAGCTCTGATTGTTTGATAGAAGTAATAATTAAGTGTGGCATGGGTGCAAAAGTAAAATTTTAGGATTCTAGATAAGGGGTCCTGTCGCTGTCGAGGCAGGATGGGAATAAAGAGACTTTGACCAAGAGGCTGCTGAGAGTAAAACTCCAGTTTATTCAAAATACACTGCTCTTTTATACAGAGCTTCGTGAGGCCCAGCTCCATTGGTCCTGAAGTGAAAACAACTCAGCCCATTGGTGCAAAGTGCTTGACACACAGTGATAGAACTTAACTATAAACAATGTGAATAACAAGAGAGATAAAGAATTATTTACATTCTTTTCCAACTCTTTCCCAGGTTTCTGCCTGGCTAGAAATTCTCAGTTTCTTTCTTTGACTGAATCTGAGACCCACAGGGTCCAACGGGGACAAGATGGAGGAAATTGGGTGTGCCTTGTCCTTTTTCTCCTTCTTCATGCCCTCCATGTCTCACTGTGGTGTTGGCATTTTTCTGTTGGTTCAGGCTGGGGACACACTGTCCAACGTAGGTGACAGATATTGGCACGTTATTGTCAATCCAGCCCAGGGAGTTTCTGGTATTTAATGTTTGTCACATCCCACTGAGGGCAGAGCCCCACACGCTGCCCTGCAGGACAGAGCTGGGCAGGGCAGCAGAACATGTGAGAGATAAACAGAATAAACAACCTTGGAACCAGCACAGACCAATTATGGCTTCTGCTTTGGCAGTGGGGCTGACAGACAGAGACTTTCTACAATCTCAGAATCATCAATACCTCAGATTCCCACATGGAGCCCCTCAGATGAGCCCTGGTTGTGCCAGGGGAGATCCCTGCTCCCTTGACTCAGGTCAGTCTGTCTGAAGGTCCCAGCTGGGATTATTTGGTGTCCTCACTGCCTCATTCCTTTGGCAGGGATCTCCAGGTCACACACCTCTGCTCCCCACCCTTCAGCCAAGGACAGCTGGGAGCTTCCCTGGGCAGTGAATGAGAAGATTTAGTTAAAATGCCCAGGACACCTTTCCACAGGCAGGGATTGCTGTCAGCATGCCCCTGCACATTGCTTGTCCCAGAGCCACAGGGATACAGGGAATGAGGAGCCAAATCCCAAACTCTGTCACTGCCTGGAGTGAAAGACACACCCCAAGCCTCTGGAGGGAATTTCTGACAGCTGTGACACAAAAACATGGCATTCTCTTCAGAGTAGGACCAGATCACTTCTATTTGCCAGTCTAAACGTGGTGTCCAGGAGCTGAAACCAACTCCTGAAGTGCTCTGAATTTTATAGTCTAAACCAAATGACTTCATGGTAAAGCAGCATTTGATTCCTGCATGAAATATTACAGGATGCCATTTTGGTAATTTCCTCCTCACTTGATCATGATAACAGTCCCTGAGGCACTGGGGAGGCAGAGAAAATGTGCCAAGTGGAGGAGATGGAAGTGGGAGAGTCGCCAGTAAAACAAAACATCATTAAGGAAACTGAGTTTGGGAGAGATCCTTGTTTGATAGGGAAGGGTTTGTCTCATTCCCCATCGATCACTTGGAGTGGGAAGTGATAGCATTTTTTTTAAAGCTTGGAAGCAGTTTTGGGGTCTGCTTTGAACCAGCTTCTAAGCTCACCCTTGAAACCCCTTCCTTTCTAAAGTTCTAAATGAAACAACAACAAAAATAAAAAACAAATATAGAGAGAGGCCTTCCCCTATCCTTGACCATTCAAAATCCAATAAGAACAGAAAGAACAAAGAACGCCAGTGTGGTTTAAATGTTGCTCTGCCAACAGTGAAGCATAAGAAGGGATCCTGCCCTCTCTGCCCTGGCCTGCTCCAGGACTGGCTGATGTTTTCCTTTGCAGTGAGAGCAAGGACTGCAGTGTTTGACTCCAGCCGCTTGCAGTGATTATGGGCTCTGCTGTTGGAATCCAAAATGCAGGGAGTTCTCACAACTTTGGGTCTGGAAGCCAAAGCTTAGAATTAAACACAGGATTTGATCTGAGACCTTGGAAAAGGCTTCCAAACTTAGGTGACAGAAGCGAGAATGTGGATTTGTAGTTTAAAGCAGAGACACGTTAAGCTAAGGAAAGGAAAGTTTATAGTTTTAGAGTTTAAAATATAGAAAAATTAAAAGTAGTTACAAAGTTAAACAAGGAATTTAGAATCCAGTACTGTAGGTTTGTGTGTCATAACATGATTGGCTAAGAAAACTTACAGTGTAGCATGAGTCCATACGATTAAATATTTAAGGATTGGGTCAAAAACATAAATATCCTTGTTGGTAGTGTTTTATTGGTCAATGAATCCTTAAAAGGGTCTTGTGCTCTTCTGAACCATATGGTAAATATTGGAGCCAAACTCACCCTTCCTGCCTATGTAAAAGATAAGAAAAATAAATTGCATCATCTAAAAAAATCAGAGGTCCCACCTCTAACTCATTCAAAACTCCTTCAAAAATCCCCATACTCTGCTAATTACAGGTGGTTAAGAAGATGTAGACTTCCTGTCCATGAGGCAGTTTATGCACAGTTTAACCCCTTTCCCAGAAGAGAAGAGCACTCAGAGTGCCCGGAGCACACATTTAAGGCACAGGCTTTTCTGAGCAGCTGACTGCAAACACACCTGAGGCTCCTGCAGTGTTCTTTCTGCAGAACCATTTATACCAACCAGAGCAGGAGCTGGGGAAACAGAGACCTGCTGGCATTGCCTGGGGCAGGGAAGCAACCTGGGGTTGTGCAAAGTTGGAGTGGAAGTGGAATCCTGCCCGTGGAAGGGGAGTTGGAACTGGATCATCTTTAAGGTCCCTCTCAACCCAGGCCATTCTGTGATCCCATGATCTTAGAACATCTCCAGGTGACCATGATGCATCCAAACCTCAATTTGAGAAAAAAAATCCACCCTTGCAAGTGCAACTTAAGCTTGATCCACAATGCTCAGCCCCAGTTTATCCCGGTTTCAAGAGAAGGCAATCATCCTGTGGAGTGCAGTCTGACAGGTAAAGCACAAAAATAAAGCTTTTTGAAGCAGATTCCCACTTCCCAGATGCCCAAAGGCTGGGTTTGAGAGGAGCTAAAGCATGGAGCAGCAACAGCTTGATCCTCAGGGAAGCTCCAAGGTTTGGCCCCAGTGCTGGCAAACACAGTGTGAGGATTCAGGAGCAGTGCCAGTGTGAGTTTGTGTGCTTTGCATCTCCTTGCCCTCAGGCTGGTGCATTTCTCTGCATTATTTCTCACTCTGGGAACAGACAAGAACCTCTGTGAAATGTCACATGTTGGAGTTGGCCTGGCTGAATGGCTGCTGTGAAAACCTGCAAGGGATAAGCACATAGCCAAAGGTCAGCCTATTCTGAAATTATTAATAAATACTTTCCAATTCATCTGTCTTTGCACATGCAGTGATTTAGGCCTGGCTGAGACCCTGGGGAGCTCAGAGGTGAATCACAAAATTGTGCCTTGTTTTCTGTAGTGCTGCTCTTCCAGGGAGCCCTCCTGAGGAGGTGGCAGCCCTTTTTCATCCATGACAAGGCTCATGCCTGCTCCTGTGGATGGCAGAGGAGCTTTACCAAGGCAGGAAAACTTATTTAAATGTGTTTTCAAATATTTCTTCAGCTCTGGGACATTATCACCTCTGGTGGGCTCAGAGAGGGTTCTGGGCTGGAGACCAAGCTTGTGTCAAGTGAAGAAGTTGTGACTGTCTGAACCAGGCCTGGTTCTTCCTCAGCCTGTGTCTGCCTCAGTGATAATCCCTGGGAATGCCAACAAATGCCCGTGGCCTCCCAGAACATGCAGCAGCTGCCCTGAGCAGCTCAGAGCCAGGCACCAGCCGTGGCAGCAGGAGATGTTGTGTTTTACAGCCAGGGGAAGCCAAGGCTGTTCCAGACACACGTCAAGTGCCTCCTGTGTGGAGAAAGCATCAACTTCCAGCTTTTGGCAAATACAAAGAGCAACAGAGGTGTTTTCATAGAATCATGGAATGGTTGGGGTTGGAAGGGACCTGAGATTCAGCTCATCCCACCCCTGCCATGGCAGAGACACCTTCTACTATTGTAAATGCAGGCGAACCCAATGGGAAGAAATGCTGATGTCTGACTCAATTCAGAAGGCTGAACGATTTCTTTATTATAACTATGCAAAAATATATTAATATACTATATAAAGGAGGATACTAAAACTACATACTACTTTATCTGACTCTAACACAACTCATGACTCTCTCTGAGAGTCCAGCCCCAGGTGGGTTGGATTGGCCATCAGCTCAAACAATCCTCACCAGAATCCAATCAAGCACTCACTCCAGGTAAACAATTCTCCAAACACATTCCACATAGGAAAAACAAGGAGCAGAAACAGAAATTGTTTTCTCTTTCATTTCTCTCTGTGCACCTCTATGAAAAATCCTGAGAGGAAGAGAAATGTGCTTGCCACATTCTACTGTCCCAGGCTGCTCCCAGCCCTGTCCAGCCTGGCCTTGGGCACTGCCAGGGATCCAGGGGCAGCCACAGCTGCTCTGGGCACCTGTGCCAGGGCCTGCCCACCCTCCCAGGGAACAATTCCCAATTCCCAATCTCCCATCCATCCCTGCCCTCTGGCAGTGGGAACCATTCCCTGTGTCCTGTCCCTCCAGGCCCCTGTGAACAGCCTCTCCCCATGGTTCTTGTCAGCCCTTCCAGGTACAGTGCAGGTGGGTCTCACCTGGTCAGGGCAGAGTGCCTACCCTGAACATTGTATTAGATACCTAAAGAAACAAAATGCTTAACAGTAGCATCCTTTTCCTGTTTAAAATGCCTGATAAACTGCACAAGGAGGAAGGTAAGGAAGAGCTTCACATCCAACAGGAGCTCAGGGATGAGAACAGAGAGCTTCAGACTCCTTCTTGCCTGGATCATGCCCAGGGTGTTATTCAAGAAGGGATTTATGGTGAGCTTTAGTGAAGCATGTTAGAAATCTGGCATTGCCTCTTTGGGCTCTGGCTGCTCTGACTTTCCTCCTAATGCAGCGATTTTTATAGGAAATCAGGAACTCATTTAGCAGCTTTAGGTTGGTGTTTTGGAAAGGGAAGTGGAACTGCTGGGTTAAGTTGCTGCTTTAGGGGCAGGAGTTATGGGATCTGGGATACTGGTGTTGAGGGACCTGACCCCAATCCCCTACCACGAGCAGGGGGGTTTATAGGGACCCCGTGCAAACTTTACAGGAAGGGACTGGCTGTGGAGCTGGGATGGAGGAGGGCAATTCCTACAGCACAGCTTCCCACAGTAATCCCGGACTGACTTGGAGGTGGTCCATGAGAAAGCAAAACGTGGTGAGATCACAGCCCCAGCTGAGCTGATAGAGGAGAGGGAATCCTTCCCCAGCTGGAGGCTGATCTATACATGTAAATATGTGAAGTCACAGCTTCCATTAAAGTCTGTCCATCGGCAGCATCTTGGCATGGGATAACTGCTCTCAGCCCGAGTGATTCATGGGACTGACCCGGATTGCAGCGGCCAGGGAGAATTTGCAGGATCTTACCTCGACAACTGGCAGCACCAAGAGTTCAGCAGAGGGATGGAAAGTATGGACCAAGCAGACAAAAATGTGGGGGAGGAAGTGTGCAAAAAAACCAGCTTGGGAGTTTAGGAAAATATCCAGCCTCCCACCAAGTTGCTATGGGATAATTAATGAACGCCTCATTCTCTCCATTTTTGCTTCCAGTCTTCTCCTCCCCAGGGCCATGAGGTATCATCAAATAACCTTTGGGTTTGGTGTGGTGGGTTAACAGTGCTGGATGGCTACAAAGGAGCAGGTTTGGAGCCCATCTCACCTCCCCCTGTAGGAAATGAGTCACAGCACAGGTGGCCAGCATGCAGGTACAGAGGGACCCAAGGCTCCCTGGGTGTCACCTGTCCCATGAGGGCACGGCACAGGGACAGCCACAATGGGACAGGAGCGATGCCATGCAGCCATCAGCCCCTGTTTGATGCCTCCTGGATGTTTTGTGGGAGCTGATGGATCACCTGCCAGGCTGCTCACACCACTCCAGCTGGCAGAACTCCCCAGCTGGAAGCACCACACATCAAAAAAGACAGGAAAATCAGCTGGAAAAGCTCCAAAGCAAAGAGAAAGGAGTGATCCGAGCTCTGGAGAATGTGACCTGTGATGAAAGATGGAAGAGACTCGGTCCATTTAAGCCTGGAGAAGGCAAAGGGGAAGATGTGATAACAGTGCTCAAATATGTGGAAGGGAATTGCAAAAAAAAAAAAGGAATAAAACGTTTCCTGAATAATTTAGGGAAACTGTAGATTTGCCAAGGTTGCAGTTTCCAAGCAGGTTGGGCTGTTATCAGAGAACAGTTTGGAAATAGCAAATTCAGCCCTGTGCATGGGGCTGGTTACGGCATTCCCTGAGGTACCTTTCAGATTTTTCTATGATCTGTATTTAAGAAAATATGAGTTCTGTTGCTCCAAGTGAAGAACACAGAAGAAATAAACCCAGCAACAACAGTTAACATGGACAAAACATCCAGATACTTAGAGCTGAAGGAAAGCAGTGCCCAAAATGTCATCATAAAATCATATTTTTTTTATGGAACCTGCAACTTAGCCATCAGATCACAACATATAAAGAGTTATTTGTGGGGTGACTTGAGGCTGGGGCTAAAGGGAAAATAATGTTCCACTCATTCATTTTAGAAATATCCTCATTAGTAATTGTCCCATTTATAGTCAAAAGAAAACAGTGCACTCAAATTCCTGGCAGCAAAACACTTCCCCCGCTCTAGATAAATATTGATATTGGCCTTAAGTCAGTTTACAAAAAGAAATGGAAAGAAAACAACAGCTCTGGTGATGCCTGTCAGGCTTTGAAGCATCTTTTGAGAAACTGTTTGGTGAATATTGTTGTGCACAATAAAGTCAAAACGATTCCCTATTAATAGTCTGGTGTGAGGAATTCAGGAGAAGGACCCTGTGGAGCTGGGATGTGCCTCAGCCCCTGGCCCAGCACAGGCAGCAAAACTCCCACAAAAAGATCAATCTTCAGCCCACTTCAGCAGGGCTCTGTGAGTGCGTTAACGTTTCCAGAATTGAAGCCTGGCCTTTGGTTGGGAAGTTGTGGAGATTGAGAGTGGAAATGTGGAGCAAAGCAGAGAGATTCCTCCCTGGGAGAGTGGGCAAGCCCTGGCACAGGGTGCCCAGAGCAGCTGTGGCTGCCCCTGGATCCCTGGCAGTGCCCAAGGCCAGGTTGGATGGATCTTGGAGCAGCCTGGGACAGTGGGAGGTGTCCCTGCCATGGCAGGGGTGGGATGAGCTGGGCCAGAAGGTCCCTTCCAACCCCAACCATTTCATTATTTCATTACACAACTCCATGGGCTGTGACTTCACAGACACTGGTCCTTTGGAAAGTTAAAATGCATAAAATTCCAAGCAACTTCAATTAACTTTAAAACAAGAAAGTGCCTTTATATCAAACAGAAAAGGATGAATGCTGAGGTGCTTATTTACCATATATTATTTGGCACTGGCACTTCATTTGTCAGGCATGTCTGGCAGCTTTCACTAGTGAGATATGGGAAATAGCTGCGAAGAAAATAGAAATGGCTTAAGTCAAACTCACAAACTCACTGCAAACTAATCCCAGGTCCTCAGTCATAGTGACTTGTCGAAGTCTGACTCTTCTGTTTCCAGCTCTACTCCTTTTACAGAATTAAGTAATCATAGAATGAACTAGGTTGGAAAAGACTTCCAAGATCAGCAAGTCCAACCTTTCTGCTGAGGAAGTCCCAGATTTCCTGTCAGGATCAGACGTTAGGAGATAACCACAGGAAGGCCAATGTGAAGGAAGTGTGCAGATTTGGGGAAGACCTGCTGTAACAGCTCAGAGAAGTCAAACATCGTCCTGTGCCTCAGTTTCCCCACTGGCTCTGTGTCAATAAAGACTCAAAGGTGCAGCAAGTGTTGCTCTGACACATTTTCTGTCACAGCCAGGAGCAGCCCAAGCTCTCTGAGGGTCACTGGGGGCTGCCAGGGCTGCAGATCTGCAGGAATCCCAGCTGACCTTCCAGCCACCATCTCGTGATGTGACCATCACTCAGGATTTTCCACTCATTGGAAGGACAGGATGGCAGCCCCATAGCTCAGAAAATCATGAAGTGAGCAGGAAATTACCTCAGCCTTTCTGGCTGATCCTGATGCCTTGGGAAGGCTGACCTAGAACAGAGCTACAGAATAAAGCAGGGATTTATTAAAGGATCTCCTCCATGGATCCACCTTGGGCAGCACCAGAGCCCAGCCAGGGCTGCACCCAAATGACCCAAAATGGTCCCAAAATGCACGAGCGCTCCCGGGGGCTCTCCCTGGGATCAGTTCTGCTCCATTGGCACCTTGGAGTTCATTGTCCCATTCCAGCTCCAGCCCATCAGTCCCATCCTGCTTGTTTTTCTCTCTCCAGCCCACGCTGTTTGTGCTCCTGGGCTGAGATTTGGATCATTTGTCCTTGGTGCCCAGCTGGAGCAGGAATTGTTTTGTCTCCCTGCTCTGTGCAGAGCTCAGCATCCCCTCATGTGAAGCTCAGACCCACAGACTAAAGCAGTACAGAATATGAAAATATAAAATCTCAAACTTGAGGCATCAATCCCCTTCACTGCCTCTCCTTTTTCAGATGTGCAGGAGAAGGTGCAGTTTGGAAAGCCAGGGCAGCACACAGAGCAGTCGGGCAGGAGGGGACAGAGGTTTGGGGTTCTCCTGCACTGTGTGACCTCAGGCACATCACTCAGCCTCTCCACTCCCCTCTCCGTGCTGTGGGCAGCCACAAAGTCCTGGTGACCAGGGGCACCACTGGATCACCTGCTCTCACACTTCACAGGGGCCAGCCACTACATTTCACCTCATTATTCCAATAAAACAATTTGTGCTCACCTGAAAGGTCCCTTCCAGAAATGATTTGCATATAAACAAATCCAGCAGCACAGAATTTCTCACACAAATTGATTCAGCTTCAGATCTAGCTGCTCTTTCTTGCTTTGCTGAATAACTGAGAAGCTCCACATATCTCAGTATTTTATTTTTTCCCCCAGTAATATACTTACATATTTACTTCACCTCTCTGTTGCTATAGGACACGTGAAAGCACAACGTGAGCTGCTGCTATTGTAAAAGTGAAAAAGAGGAAGTTTATTTTCTGACTTTAGCATTTATACTTTTTGAAAGGTGACAGTGGATTGGAGAGTGAATGTGCCACCTCTCCAGTGACATTGGACAAACTGCATAAAATTTCCCTGCCTCTATGGAGGAATGCAAAACAATAGGTTGTTTACCAAAAGTTGTGTGAGAAAGTTCTCTACAAGAATGTAAACCCAGAAGGCTTTAGAAAATCTTAAGAATTAGGATAACACCTCTCAATATTTTATTTTACAAATTAAATTTATTTGAAAATATATATTCTTTTTCTGAAGCATTTTCTCAGCCCTCATGTAACTTCTGTACCTTCCTTTATAAGTTTTTGCATTTCCTACAGAGCCAGACTGATGTCACAGTAGCAGAGCTGTGGGGATGTGATGACACAAGTCACCACAGAGGCAGGTTTGGTGGGGAGGAATCATGTAATCAATTAGCTCAACTGGAGTCAGAAGGAAAAGCTTTCATAAACATGATTTTTTTTTAGGTTTTCAAGTTCCCCACTGCTGCTGTACAGAGGAACTGAATCATCCTGTTAGCCCTGCTGTGGCTCCAGTTGTGCACAAGCAGCAGGATGAAGTCTGTCCCTCTGGAGACACTGACAGATCCTCTGCTGCCTTATCCCCCCCGCCTGTCACCATGGGTACAAGAAAAGCCAAGGGCACCATGCCCTAGGTGACGTGGAAATCAATCACAATAACTGAATGACGGGAGAAAGGCTCCTGAAAAACTCCCTCTGCTTCTCAAAGGGAGAAAGTTTGTCTTGGCAGAAAAGTGAGATCTGCGTGGAAGATTTTAAAGTGTGTGCTGAAGAGTTTTGACAGCTGCTTTTTTTGCCAGAAAGGTTATTTGAAATTCTGCTATCCAGAGCTGTCATGTCTTCTGTGCTTCTTAAACTCTTGTGGAGCTCCCTCTGATCTCTGGCATGTCCAGCATTCCCTGAGTTATTCTCTGAGCATTACTTTTCTCCTTCTGATTCAGCTCTTGGACTCCTCTTCCAGCTGAGGCTAAAAATTACTGTACAATGGATGAGCTGCTGTGCAAGGCTGAGCAAGCCCCGAGGGCTGGGCTGAAATATCCAAACAAACAGAGGAACAAACAGCAATTCTGGGAGCACACACAGGAGCAGAGAGAGCACCACCAGCCCTGCCCGAAGCCCTCTGTGCTCATCTCCATGGCCTTGTGCTGCAGGACAAACACTTCATAGAATCCTGGAATAGTTTGGGTTGGAGGGACCTTAGGGATCACCTCATTCCACCCCCTGCCATGGGCAGGGACACCTTCCACTCACTCACAGGGGATTTGTTTGAGGAGAGCTTTCCTCAGTTATGAACCACAGAATGAAATTAAGGAACTGTGGCACTGGGTGCCAGGGTTTAGGTGAGGGGTTGGGGCTGGGTTGGACTCAATGATCTTTAAGGTCTCTTCCAACCCAGGGATTCTGTGAATTCTGTGAAATCTGTGAATTCTCCACTTGATTAACATTTTGGATCATATTTCTTTGTTTTTTTTTTTTTCAAATTTATCCAGGAGTGAATGCATTCCCATTCTGTCAGGAGTGGGTATAAATTGTTAGCAAAGGGGATGAGCTGTAAAGTGGCTATAACTTTTATAAAACTGAGATAAACTGATATAACAGTGTCATTGAGATGTGGATGAGCCATGATGCCTCAGGTTTTAGTTTTCTATTTTCACATTCTGTGCTGCTTTAGTCTGTGGGTCTGATCTTCACATGAGGGGATGCTGAGCTCTGCACAGAGCAGGGAGACAAAACAATTCCTTCTCCAGCTGGGCACCAAGGACAAATGATCCAAATCTCAGCCCAGGAGCACAAACACCGTGGGCTGGAGAGAGAAAAACAAGCAGGATGGGACTGCCTGGGCTGAAGCTGGAATGGGACAATGAACTCCAAGGTGCCAATGGAGCAGAGCTGATCCCAGGGAGAGCTCCCGGGAGCGCTCGTGCATTTTGGGACCATTTTGGGTCATTTGGGTGCAGCCCTGGCTGGGCTCTGGTGCTGCCCAAGGTGGATCCATGGAGGAGATCCTTTAATAAATCCCTGCTTTATTCTTTAGCTCTCTACACCTCTGTTCTGGGGCAGCCTTCACAAGGCATCAGCAGCACAGCACCATATTCAAGCTATCAAATTGACCCAAAACTGTGAGCCCTAAGGAGACTCAGAAAAATTATTAGCAGCTGAAAAACCACAGAATCTCCAAAGGCTCCTCCCACAGGTATCCAGCACTTTGGCACTATCTGATTGTACAGGGACTGGAAAAGTGGTTTTTTTGTTTTTTTTTTTTTCTTATTTATAGATACCATCAAAAGCTGTTAAGACAGAAAAAAGGTGGCTTGGGGATTTTGTCAGTTTTCTTTTGTTGCGCTCTCATTCTGGGTGTAATCTTTTGATCTGTCTGTCTAAATGGATTTATTCCTAATCTGAAGATGAAATATTTTCTCTCTTGCCTAGGCTTGGTCTGGCACTTGCCATGCCCTGTGCAACTGCCACATCAACACACGCCTGCAAATCCAACTACTCCAAACTTTATCTGAGGCGCTGGAAAACTACTGCAGGCTCGGAAAGTGTGGCTTAATAGGATCCATCTGCTCTGGAGCCATCCTTAATTCCCGTGATTTACTGGTTAATTTTCTCCTGTGTAATTGCAGGGCAGCGCGGGGCAGTGGGAGAGGGGAGGAGGGAGGGGAAGGATGCAGCCGAGAGGATGGAGTGCATTTCGTGCTGCAGGCACTAGCCGGCGTGGTCCCCACAGCCATCACAACTTCTCCTGGTCCCAGCTCTGCCTCCGAGACACCAGGGAAACGAGGAGGCTTTTTCAAGGGGAATAACGAAAGGGAGAATCCTGATGGTTGGGGGAATTGTGTGCGAAGAGAAGACCCAGAGGTGCTGTCAAAGGGTGGATGGGCTGTGATTGAAAGGCTCTGAATTGTACAATCACAGAATGGTTTGTGCTGGAAGGGACCTCAAAGATCCTTTAGTTGCACCCCTGCCATGGCAGGGACACCTTCCTCTGTCCCAGGCTGCTCCCAGCCCTGTCCAGCCTGGCCTTGGGCACTGCCAGGGATCCAGGGGCAGATCCTGGCTGCCTCTAGCACAATTACAAGACAATTAACTCTGACAATTGCAAGACTTCAGGACAATTTCTTCAGTGATTCAGCAAAGCAGGGCCTGTTCAGAGAGATTGGAGCCCTGTCTGTGATGCAAGGAGGACACAAACTGTCTCTAAATCTGAAATTATCTATTCCCTACCTGGTCTACCACTGTGCCTCTGTCCTGCAGCATCTCACCTTTGCCCACTACACCTGAGGCACTTCTGTGCTGTCCCAAAAATGACAAACAAACCTCCCCCATGGCCTGGTTCACCCCACCCTCCCTTTCTGCCTCTCTCAGCTCTGCTTTGGATACTCCTTGGATTCGCCTTCCCTGGCTGCACCAGTGAGGAGCCCCCAGCTCCTCCTGAAAGGTGTGGGGCACCCACAGCTGCTGCCTCCCCACAGGGCTTTTTGAAAGCAGGAATCTGGGAAAAGCTGAACCACCCAAAGCTGAGCCTTTCCAGGAGTTGTGGCTGATTGCTGAGGGCATCACTCACTTTTCTAAACCTTTACCAATGCAGCACAGAACAAGGTGTAAGAGGGAAACAACAAACATAAATCACTTGTCTTCTCATCCTCTAAGGGAATTATTAATCTATCTCCAAAAGGTGCTAGGCAGATCTGATAATCTTCAGAAAAATACTAATTATGAACAAGGAAAGCTTTTCTCTGCAGATGAACACGTGGGCCCACCTTTTAGCACCGAGTCACACAAAACAAATCACACAACCACTTTGGTGTTGCATTACAGGCACTTGTAATATATCCCTCTTTTTCTTTAATGTAGGTCAGACTTATGAACTTCATCTTAATTCTGAGGAAATAATAGGAAATCTTCATTTTTCCAGTAGGAAACAGAAATGACCAGTCTAAGGGCTCAGGCACATCAGGAAATTGCTGTTTTGGCTGGTCTGTGACCCTTAGTGGAAGGTGGCCCACGAAGGTTTCCTCAGCCACTCTCCTGATACAGCACATGAGGCCAGGCATCATCCTGCAATTTGCTTCCTTGCAAGGAATTTAAGCACCTCATTCCCATGGAAATCTGTGGGAATCCAGAGCATCCCTCTGGCTGCCCTGGCAGGTCTGGGACCCTGGCAGGGGTCAGGAACCCCCCTGGACAGAGCCCCCAGAGACACTGGCTGTGATCTCTGGCCGTGGAAAAGAGTTTTCAATCTTACAGCATGAATTACAAGCTCTGAGGGTTTGATAGAAGTAATAATTAAGTGTGGCACGGGTGCAAAAGTAAAATTTTAGGATTCTAGATGAGGGGTCCAAAGGGGACAAGATGGAGGAAATTGGGTGTGCCTTGTCCTTTTTCTCCTTCTTCATGCCCTCCATGTCTCACTGTGGTGTTGGCATTTTTCTGTTGGTTCAGGCTGGGGACACACTGTCCAACGTAGGTGACAGATATTGGCACGTTCTTGTAAATCCAGCCCAGGGAGTTTCTGGTATTTAATGTTTGTCACATCCCACTGAGGGCAGAGCCCCACACGCTGCCCTGCAGGACAGAGCTGGGCAGGGCAGCAGAACATGTGAGAGATCAACAGAATAAACAACCTGGAAACCAGCACAGACCAATTATGGCTTCTGCTTTGGCAGCGGGGCTGAGAGACAGAGACTTTCTACAATCTCAGAATCATCAATACCTCAGATTCTGACAGAAATCCACCTCAGCTCAGCACTGAAATACTGCCTGAGCATTATTGAAGTCACCTAAATCTCCAGTGAAATCTAGAGTTGAACAGGCTCTTTCCAATCACCACAACAGTGAAGCAGCCCCTTCACCTGCCAGCTCTAGAAAAGAAATTAAACAACCCAAGGGTGTTTGTGGGATTTTAGGTTACTGATCAAAATAGCTGATAAATTAAGTGGAGATCATGAGCCACAGTGTTTATGTGAGACAGCCATTAAAAGAGATTATTAAAAAGATGGAAATACAAATTTTTATGTAAAACTTTTTTTTTCTTTTTTTTTTTTCTTTTCTGGGCTTGTTTTGTTTACCTTTAAAATATTGAAGGTTTTTTTTTCTTCAGTATTTCATTGGAATGCTAAAAACCCTATCAGCACCAAAACCAAGTAGGACCACACAGATTTCACCTCTGCAAGCTTCATCCAAACTGTCCTGCAACCCAGAAACCTGAGGAATCCCTCTCACATCACTCCACTGGATTTTTAACTCCCTCACCATGACTCGGGTGTGAATTCAGAAGGTGTTGGATACAACAAACAGGTTTCTGGGGCTGTGGTTAATAATGCAGGCAGTGCTGCAAGATCCAGGAACACTCCTGGCTCTGAGTGTGAGCACTGGCAAAGCTCCACTCTGTGAGGAACCCAGCCTCGACCCTGCTCAGCCCTTCCAGCTCCACTTTCCATGTGCAGAAACCCAAGCCCGAGGCTGGAAATGCTCTGGGCTGTGACTTACGGGCCCCCAAGGGGGACAAGAAATGCAGTTTATTGCTGCAACAGTTTATTGCCGGGCACCAAACAGATGCTGTGACATAATCGGGGTGTGAGTGACATTAACACCATTTCCTCGGGGCTGCCTTTCAACACTTCCTCTTCCATCTGGAGCTGGGAACAAAGGCAGGGGGGTTAGCCAGGGAAATGTGGGGGAGAGGAGGGAGGGCAGGATGTCTAGACACACTTCAGCACACGCTCAGGGCTGCTCAGTGGCAGGGAGCTGCCTGCTCCTTCCTACAGGTGCAGAAATCGGGTCCAAGGCGGGCAGCTGCTGATGTCACCCGTGGGATTTGTCCCCCAAAGCATCCAGGATCTCTGAGCAGGCCCTGCTCCTGGTGCACGGCAGCAATGTGAGCTCTGGGGGCAGCGGTGGCTCCCAGCAGATGCCAGCAAGGAGTTCTTGCCTGGTGCCCTCCACCTGCAGAGTGCCTGATTGCTGGGCGAGCAAAAGCCAAACCTTTGCCTTCCTCTTGCACAGAAATCTCTTGCTTGGGGGTCTCCTAAATTTTCTATAATAGGTACTGAAAACATTTTGGCTCTCTTCCCTTTAGCAGCCAATGTGTTTTCAATCCTGCATGAGAAGGAAGGGATTTATTTTTGACAAGTCTTGTTCATAACGGGTCATCCTTAGCACAGATAATCTGGAGTTTAACCTATAGGGTTTTTTTCACCCCATTCTTCTTCCCATGTGCAATATAATTTGGCTCTGTGGAGGCCCTGCCATGGTTATTTATGTATCCTGGACCTTTCAGTTAATAACTATTTGAATAAATAACCATGGTTATTTATGTCTTTCTTCCCCATCCCTCTCCCATCGCAGCTTGGTTTGCCATGGGAGCATCTCCAGGTAGGAAACAAAACCCTCCAAAGAAAAGACACCATGATGTTGTTCCTCCTCCTGCAAGAGCTCCCCAGGTGGACTCTGAATTCTGCACAGCTCTTGGCTGAGACTCAGAGCAGTAGGAAAATAAAATCCCCACAGATTTCACATCTACCCCAAGTGACTTGCTTTTCAGGGTTACATTTTCAATTCATATTTCGATCCTGTGCTTTTGCCTGGAGAATTCAGCCTCAGAAGAGGATCTGGAACTTGTGTCACCTGTAGCTGATGATACATTCAGCAGTTTCTGGCCTCTGTGCACATCCAAGCCCCACATCCCATGGCCAGGCACACAACATGCTCACAGGGAGCATTCCCAGCACAGAGACCACTGCCCTGGTATCTGAGGTGAAGGTGATGCCTTAGGATTTGAGCTTTTCTATTTTCCATAAATTTGTAACCCTGCAGCTCTTTAGTGTGTAACTCCAAACTCCACACACAGTGTGAGCTGCTGCTTTCCCATTTTGGGCAGACACAACAATTCCTCTCCAGGCCTGGCAATCCAGGACCCCTCACTGCCTCAGGCCCCAGAGATGGAAACAAAAGTGAGTTTGGGGAGCAAACCTGGGGTAAATTACTTCATTACCTGAAGCTGTAATTGGCAGCTGAACCCCCAATATGCAAATGGACCAAACTTATAAAAGTGTGAAACCCATGACCCATTGTCCATTTTGGGTGTAGCCCCTGGGGGGCTTTGTCTGCCCAAAATGTACCTGAAGGCCCTTCAATAAATATTCTTGCTTTTTATTCCCTTAATTTTGTCTGGCCTCTGTTTTTAGGTAGCCCCAAAAAAGGCATCAAAAAGAGAATAATCGTTGTCCCAGCCCAAGCACTCCTGAGGTCCTAAGGTGTCAACACAAAGTGTGTGTCAGATATTCTGGGTGGGTACAGTGCCTGAAACAACAGAACTGCAGTTCCTGTGGGGATTTTTAGGTGTTACCACACAATAAATAATAAATAGCAACAACAGAGACATTTAGAGAAATATATAACCATACTTCACTTTCTCTTACATTATTTATTCATTATGATTGGACAGTGAACTCAGCAATGAAAAACACAATTGCACACACTCTGTATTTTGCCAAAAATATCAAAATGCAATGAATTTCTTTGTCTGTTTCACTGCTATTTCACTGCTGTTCCTACTTAATTAAATTACTCAACTGATATGTTTTCATCATGTCTTAGAGGCAAGGCAAGTGCTTTCAGTCTCTGAGTAGCACTTGGATTTTAGGAGCTGGAAGACTCAAATCATGTTTCTGTCATTAGCTATTAACTGTCCATCTGTGGCTGGGAGCCTGTGAGTTGAAGCAACAGAATTCCTTCTGGTTTTCAGTGAAATATCTGTGACTGCCACCATCTGAGTGATCTCAGAAAGTTGTATTTTCTACGGAAGAGAGAGAATAAACACCATACCCACACCTGCCACAGGTAACAAAGCACTGAAGGACAAACAACGCTCACCCAGAGCATACACAGGTTTTCCTGCTTTTTTTTTGCATTATTGTGACAGCATGAATGTGGTCTTCATGAAAGTGGGAGAGAATAATACTCCACTCACGGTTAGGAAAAGTCAGAATGGCAGGCTCTCCCCTGCTGGAAGTCTGCAGTGAAAACAAACTCAAGTCAGCGAGTCAGTCGCTTGAATTTCTTTGTTCAACCACTCACGGAGATGCCCCTGTGCAGCTGCTTCTCCTCTCACACTTTCCCTGCTAAAAATGCAGAACTTCCACAGTGGTGATGGATGGTGTAGATGCAATTGTGAATCACAGGAAGGTTTGGGTTGGAAGGATCCATAAAGATCACCCCCTCCCAGCCACCCACCAAATCAGGCTGCTCAAGGTTAATGCTTTTTCTCTTTAAGCCGGGCTTAATAAGCTCTCAGAGATAAGCATTATGCCTTTGATAGCTCAGCTAGCTCAGGTGGCATAAAAGAAGTAGGATGGCTCTTGTGACAGTGTTGGAAACAAAAAGTTTTAATAAAAGGCAAAATAAAAAAGCTCTTTACAGAGAAAAACCGAGCTAGGGCAAGAGGTTCTTGCTTCTACTAAAACACTTCACAAAAGCAATTACTTCTTTTGTTCTCTTCTGTTTCTAGTGAATTGCTTAGGCAAGACTTTTTAGCTCCTATACAATTAACTCTCCTTAAGTTTGAGGTAAAGTCCCCATAGTCCTATGAGGTGTCTTTTAAGCAGTTAATGAAAAAAACTTCTAAGCTTTTTTCCTTTTTAAAGAGACAAAAGGTAACTTGTTTACTCCATCAACAAAAAACACATTCATACACAGGGCCCCATCCAGCCTAGCCTTGGACAATTTTGGGGCTGTGGCATCCATAGCCTGTCTGGGTAAGATGAAGATAAGAATTCTGGATTTGACAGTGTCCTCCAACAACAGGACACACCGTGCAGCATCTGCTGACTCTCATGCTTTGGAGTCCTGAGACATGAGGATATTTAATGTTGCACATCCCCAGTTTGGAGATGAGATTCTCTTTTAAAACTTGGTTATAATCCTCCAGGAGAGGATGCAGAGCCTGTCCTGTGGATGTTTATGCTCCAACTCCCCCTTGGCTGCTTTGCTGATGGCCTTTGGGGGCCCTGGACATTGGGAGGTGCCGAGAGCTCCCTGCCTGAGCTGAGTGCCATCACCAGTGAGGAAGTGGTGACATAAGGGATAAAGCATCTGCAGGGCTCTCTGCCTCTGCTCAGCCCATCCATCACCCCGGCCTCCCTCACACAGCCCCCCGAGGAGGAGGAAATCCTCGTAATTATTGTATTAATGAGAAAGCAAGTACCGGCTTAGAGATGGAGGTGCTAATTGTGGCCCATCAGCAGCCAGAAGAAACAATTCCTGTCGGATCACACCCATTAATCTTCCCCCAGAGGGAGAGGCATTCCCTTAGTGGTGCTGACAGCTGCTAATAAGACAGAGAAACTCTCCAATCCTGCCCACTAATGCTGCCAGCCGAGGGGCTGGGCATTCACATCTCTGGCACAGCTGGGTCTGTGACATTTGTTTGCTGGAGAAGCAGAAGGGGAGACACTGGAGTGCCTTGCAGGCAGGAAAGGGGATAAAATGGCTTTCCATGCATGAATTGCTGGTGGGAGGAAAGCTTGGAGGAGCAGCACAGCTCTGAGTGGGTCACTTCTAGCCCAGAGTTACCTGGAGGTTTATGGACAGTGCTGCTGAAGATCCAAGATAAAGAATACCCATCACTGGTGTTATGATGAGGTTGTTGGAGCAGGGATACCCCTGCTGGGTACCTCAGGCTGACACTCGCTTTTCAGGGAAAGAGCTCTGCCTCCTGGTCTTTGCACCCTGGCCTGGCCAGCTGGCATTGACCATCACAGGAGGGGTGGGTGCAGAGGATTTGTGAAGGTTCCTGATCCGAGATCCCCTTCAGCTGTTGGATTATTGCCAGAACTGGATCAGGGCAGCCAAGGCTGAGAGCCCTGGGGACAGCGGTGGCACAACCCCTGACCTGCTCAGTGCTGCAGCATCTTCTCAGTGAGGATTTTCACCCCATGCCCAACACAATCACCCACACCACAGAGTTCACCCTTACACAGAAAGAACCAGAGAAAGCAGATTTGGTCCCCTGACTGTGCCCATTTATCTGAACTTAAGACCTCAGACCCAATTCTGGGTACTCCTCCCGCTCCTCTGGTGCATCCCCACTCACAGCAGCCACAGCAAAAGAGAGGTGAGCTGGAGACTGAACCCTGCACAATGCCAGAAATGTGTGCCTTGCAGAACAGCCAACTCCATCCCAATGTCCTGAACCTTTCTGGGGACAAACACCTCTCCTCCTCCACAGCCCTGGGCCTGTTTTTATTCCTTAAAGTCCTGACAGTGTCTGGGGCTGTGTCAGTGCTTTTCCAACTTGACCAGCAAACCAAAACTGTGGCTAATCTCCTCCTCTGCAACACTTCCACTGGGGGCTATTGCATCACAAGGAGCTGGTTTTAGGTGAGGAAAAAGCCCAGACTGCTATGTCAGGTGCTGGGGCACATTATGGGTGCACAGAGTGCACAAAGACAGCTCCACGTCTGGCTGGAATCAGAACACATTCCTGCCCTGAGCTGGCAGCTTCCCTCCGTCTCCTCCTGCAAGACCCTGACTGACCCCAGCCCCATCCCATCTCCCTCCTTGGCTTTATCCAGCTAGTATTTTGAGAAACAAATAAGCTGTCTTGTGAGTTGGAGGCTCCAAAAAGAAGAGAGAAACTTGCTGCATCAGTCAAATTCCTGCAATCCTCTTTCTCTAAGTCGTAGCTGGGCAAGCATCCATGGAGTCCAGGAGCGAGACAGCAAAAAAGAACAGGGAAAGAAGAAAGGGGCCAGGGGAGGACACAAGAAGTTATGAACTAAAATTATGAAATGGAGAGGAAAGGGTAAAGTCTGGTGAAGGAGGAAAGGGAATAGGAAAAAGGAGGGAAGACACGGAGAAACTCTGAGAAAAGTGGCACATGCTGTCTGCCTGGAGAGTTAGCATAGATTTAGATTTCAGTGTTAGAGGAGGGAATCAATGGCTGGCCTCACGCCTCATGCTGGCAGCCTCTGCTGTTCTGCTCTCAGGACCAGCATCTGTCAGCAATTTTCAAGAGGAACCATTAGAAATCACAATGTTTAACAGTTTGTCTTGGCCCCCTGGAATTTTACCACCCCCATCAGCTACTGAAAAAAAAAAAAATAAAAGCAGGGGGCTGGAAGGAGGAGAGGGGAGGAGGGTGGAAGAGAAGGAGGAAGGGAAAACAAAATGGTACTTGTGAGATTTAATGTGTGCTTCCCCTTTTCCCCCCTGCTTGTTTTCCACATCCGCAGAGGTGATGTATGGATGGTGGGGCTGGCCTCATTGCTGGCTGCTCCGACGGGTGCTGGGTGGGAGGAGAGCTGGCTGGAAGCTCCCTGTGAGCAGGACCCAGGCCTCTCTGCTGGGGAGCCTTCCCGGAAGCACAGCAGACCCCGAGATTTACAGCACTTTGCAGAGCAAATTGCTCCTGACACCAGAGTGGCTCCTGGGCACCCCACACGCAAACCCAGCAGAGCGACCCGGCCTTTCCCAGAAGTGGCTCCGTCACTTGGCGACCAGCAGACGATTTATTCCATCTGTTCTTCCCTGCAGATCTCCAAACAGTGAGCCACAAAAGGCAGCGTGGGGAGTGAGGGAAGGGATGAGCAGTTTCTCAGAGGGTTTTGGCAGGGCTGGCCCTGTGTGGTGCTCCGTGGGCGGCTCTGGAGGGGACACCCAACACTCACAGTCAAAAGGTTTTCAAAGGAAGTCTTCAAAGGGCTGGTCTTGCTTGGCACTGATAAAACTGGTAAAAACAAGACTGAATGAAGGAGAACAAATCATCATGGTGAGGTTTGAATGTGTTTTCTGCAGTGCCAGGGGTGTGAATCAAAGCCACTGTGCTGAAGGAGAGACTGAGGTGGCAGCTGAAGCCTGGGCTGTCACAGCACTGGGGGCTCTGTGCCCAGAGGCTCACTGAGTGTCTCAGTTTGAAAAGACAGGAGTCTGTGAAGGAAGGCAAGAGCCTCCTGTGAAATGGAAAAGGTAAACCCCCTCCCTCCGAATTACCACAATTTCAAAATCAAATGGCTCTCAGGCAAAGATATGAGAATGGCAATAACAGTTCTTTACTAGGAGAAACTAAATAAAAATAAAGAAAAACAATGTAATTAGTAAAACAAAATTACTGATAGAGTCAGCAACCTGACACCCTGAGGAGTCAGGGTGTTGGTAATAGCCCAGTTAAATGGTGGCTGCTCCTCCTGCAGTGACAGATGGAATGCTGCTGGAGCAGGGATCTGTAGCAGGGTGGAGTTTTCTCTGAAGGTCTGGGGATGGAGTAGCTGGGCCTGGTCTTCCACAGGGAAGAAGCTGCTCCTCTGGGAATCCAGCAAAGGGCTGCCCTGGTGTCCCAAAAATGCTGATTTTATGCAGGTAGGAGTGCTTGGCTCCTCCCTCTGGGTGGAACATCTCCCAATGGGATGATGGAACTTTCCCAGTCATGCAGTGAGACATTCAATGGCCATTAACAGAAGATTCTCCCCGGAGGGAGTCATTGTTCTTGGGAGAGATAAGAAAACTGCCCAACCTCCAACAGATGGCAATAGAATCCATGCTGATCTTACAAGCCAGGCCACTGAGACCACAGTCAGGCAACTGAGCCATTCTCCTGCCTAAATCCAGCCCCAGAGCACCTGGTGCTGCAGGGATTTCAAAGCACATCAAAGGTCTCGTGGGATTTCACGTCCAGACCTGAATTTTGATGCTGCCTCAACTTCTAGATGAGCTCAGCTGTATAATTACAGGGAGGTGAGGTCTGTTTGTGACCAGTTGGACTGTGCAGTATGAACCTCACATTTCAGTTCTTCCACAGACATAACTATGGTCTGGTTATGACTGTTGGTCTTTAAGTATGTGATTTATATGGTTCTGGGAGATAATTTGTGGTTTATAGACTCAAAGTCTTCAGTTTATACAGGCTCCATCAGGCCTTGCCAGGAGAAAATAAAATTTGTAGAGTTAAGATGAGCTTCACCAGCTGGACATGTTGATTTTAAAGGTTCTTTCCAACCTAAATGATTCTGTGATACAACATTACCTGTGAACAGAGGAGGAGAATGGATTTTGACTCGCCCTCCTCAGAGAGAAGGAAACTGTACCTTGAGCTCCTGTTCCATTCTACACCAAAATGTATTTCCTCACAGAACCACTGAATTTCCAGTGCTAATTTGCTAGGAAAAAAATCTCAAGTTAAATACAGAGTTTTGGGAAGTTAGTCTTTGGCAGAAGGCCACACTATCAGTGTAATTTGATTTATTTTTAGAGCACTTGGAGTCTCTCTACAGGTCTCAGAGCCACTCCAGGACCCCTGTCCAGCACCTCTCTCCAGCTCAGAGGTGAACCCAGGTGGGCAGGCTGAGCAAGGAGTGACAGAGACACCCAGGGCAGAGATGTCCCTCAGCCTCTGCTGAGCTCACAGTGACTTAAAACCCTTCCAAACACAAAAGCATTTTGAGTTTCCAAACACAAAAGAGTTTTGAGACCTTCCAGGCAGAAGAGAGCAATATTAGTTTTTCAGATTCCTGGATGCTCAAAATGTGTGCAAACACAATGTGACTTGCAGCATTTCAGAGCCTGAATTCCAGCAACACCATAGTAAAATACAGGTTATTTAATGTCATTCACACCAGGCACAGGGTGACAGACATGGGCAGAGAGGTTTAATCAGACTAAAACTAAGAAGTTGTCATTGTCTTGGCTGTCAGATCTGGATTTGCCTGCACGTGGCATTTGCAGTCTAGCCAACTTTTAAAAAATACTATAATGAGCTAAACCAAGCTTGGCTACTTTTGACATTGGACTGGATTTACAGAGAGAAGCTGTAGGGCTTAGATTACTGAAAAGATAAGTTCCTGTTTGATACATTTGGTTCATATTTGAAAGATTGCACCAAGTTTTTTTACACAGTTCTATCCCTATTTTCACAATCAGTCAGCTAAAAAAGTTGTCTTTTAATTTTTTTTCTTTCCTTTGGAAAAAAAATAATGTTTCCTGGTTAAAATTACATGATTCAGGATTTTAGAAAGGAGCAGAGGAATCTTAGAATCTGTTTTCACATTGCCTTGACAGGGACAGGCCTCAATTAAGGATCTTATTAAAAGTGTCTCCTCCTGCGTTATATCAAATCCTGGTGCTTCTGTTTAAAGTTGAAAATGTGCACACATGGCAACCACAGACTCAGAGTCCAAAGGTGATGGAGCTGTCAGGAAAGCAAGGAATTCTGGATTAGCTGCAAAGGAGATGGATCATGGAAACGAAAAGAGACTGTGGCAGCTTGGCCAGTGCCTAGGAACATTTTGGGTCCAAATCTATTGGAGTGTTTACTGGGGAAGTACAAAATATTCTCCAAATCCCAGCCAGAGACTTTTAAATTAATCTGTTGCTTTTTCCATGTTTAATTTGCTTTAACTGTCTTGCTTGATTGAGCATGGCTTTTTTTAGTTCACTTATGGGTATCTCTGGCGTTCCAGGTGCTCCCTACTGCTGCAGTTAGAAGAGTTATGGGTACCTCTGAGAATCAATCAGTTTATTTGGCACAAGGAAAAATACAAGAATTTAAAAGGTAAATAATAATTGGTTTTAAAAAAATAAAGTTTGGGTTTCCCAGCTTTGTTTTTGTCACCTCAAAAAGGTGTGAAAACATTTGCAGGAGATTTGTATGAACAGAGAGCTGGATTATCTACCCCAGATCCTGGATCTGGTCTGTTCACCCCTTGCCCTTGGACCAGCCCTTGAACCTTGAGCCTTCAGGGAGGGATTCCAGCACAACAACCCTGCTTTACTCCAGGCAAAACCTTGGCCCATCAGGTTTTTCCTGCACAAACTCCTTGTTTAAACCATTAATCCCCCATAAACACCTGCCCTGGTTTCAGGGTGTGCAATCCCTGCAGTTTTTGCAGCTCTCACCCGGCACAAACCTCTCCGTCCCTCTGGAGCTGTAAATGTTTGATTCCTTCCAGCAGCTCATCCCTGGGACCAGCTCAGAGGACATTTCTGGGTGATGTTGTCATCTTTCCTGGAGCAAAACAAGTCGTTCAGAGCAGAGGATGAATTAATTCTCCTTGGAAGTTTTATATAAGCCTTGGTTTGGAGGAAGCAGCGCTCACCAGGGTGAGCCCAGGGATGCATCCAGCATTCCCTGCTGGGAAGAACCAAGCCATTTATTTGGGATTTCCTCAACTTCCCCTCCTCAGAACCACTTACTGAACATTTTGGTCAAGCAGATCTTTCTCTTGTGCTGTGAGTTTGAGAGAGAGGCCTTAAAGAGCAGAAACAAACCTGCAGCAGAAGTCAGCAAATGGAAGATGAATTTTCCCATCTGTACCAAGGTCCTGGGAGCAGTCCAGGAAAAGCAGGTGTATCTCATTTCAGGAGCATTCAAGTAAATAACAACCCCACTCTGGAACAAAAAGAAGGCTCCACAGAGCTGCAGCTGATGCCTGCAGAGTGTCAGGAGCTGATTTTTTGACCTTCCTGGATCACCAAGACCAAATATTTATTTGAGTGTACAGGAATTAAGTTCCAGAATATCACTGGAAATCAGGGGTGCTGGTTAAGTTTTCCATCCTTTTGAAACTTCTATGAATTCCTGGCTGCATAAGATAATTTGTTTGGTCATTGCTTCAATCTATGTGTACTTCTAAAGGTTTCAAGCAGGACATTCCACCTTCCACCACAGGGATGAAGTGACTTGCAGTGGGAAAATCCTGTCTTTTCACATCTCAGGCTGAGGATGATGAAAACAGCAGGACAAAGACCAGCACCACATGACTCTAAGTGTATTCCAGAATGATTCTTTGAATCAAACAAAACTGCAATATTTTCAATATTTTCACAGTATTTTCATCTATACAGACACATCCTCAGCATGGGGTTAATGTAGGTGAGCAGCACCAAGGTTAATTTAGCTTTGATAAAAAGAGTCCCCCTGACAAGCAGCCTTTGCATTCCCATGGGTGTGTGTCTGGAATAACTGGAGGCATTTCCTGGAGGTCTCCACCCCACAGCCAGTGGGTGCTGCCATGCAGATACAGCTAAATGCCACAGTGCCCACAGTGTCTTAGGTTACAAGATGTGGCTGGGGTGTGTATTCAATTCCCATTTGTCAGAGCTGGGGCAATTATCCTCTGTTCTTTTTCTTAGAAGAATATCTTATCTATCTATAGGCAGTTTTCTTTACCTCTTCCACAGCCAATCCTCCCTCCAGGACATATCTGCTGTTAATGGGACATTCATTATTAATTATCTTCTGTCCATGGCCACTGAGTGTCCCTGCATGGCTGAGAAAATTCCAGCATCCCATGGGGAGAGGCTCTGCCCAGGGGAGGAGCCAAACATTCCTACCTGGATCCAATCTGACCTGGGAACAGCACAGCAGCCTTTGCCCCCTGCATTCCCAGAGGAGCAGCTTCCTTCCCCCTGCATTCCCAGAGGAGCAGCTTTCTTCCCCCTGCATTCCCAGAGGAGCAGCTTTCTTCCCTCTGCATTCCCATGGGAGCAGCTTTCTTCCCCCTGCATTCCCAGAGGAGCAGCTTCCTTCCCCCTGCATTCCCAGAGGAGCAGCTTTCTTCCCCCTGCATTCCCAGAGGAGCAGCTTTCTTCCCCCTGCATTCCCAGAGGAGCCCAGGCCCATCTCCCCCAGCCCTGGAGCTCCAAGGAAAACTCCCCCCTTGTGCAGATCCTGCTCCAGCAGAAGCACAGCTGGCACTGCAGGAGGGCTGAGCCCCCCTGGGATGGGGCTGAGCCACCTCCCTGACCCACAGGGGACAGGGCTGCTCTGACTCTGGCACTGGTTTGGGTTTTTTTGTTTGTACTATTGCATTTATATCTTAAATTTTCCTATTAAGGAACTGTTATTCCTATTCCCATATCTTTACCTGAGAGCCTCTTAGTTACAAAATTATAATAATTCAGAGGGAGGGGGTTTACATTTTCCATTTCAAAGCAGGCTCCTGCCTTCCTTAGCAGACACCTGGCTTTTCAAACCAAGACACACAGCCTCAAATCTCACCAAGCAACAGCCAATCACTGGATTAGAGTAGGAAAAATTTCTTTACCAAAAGGAGTGTCCAGCTCTGGAAGAGACTGCCTGGGGAAGTGCTTGAGTCACCATCCCTGGAGGTGCTTGAAAGCCATGGAGATGTTGCTGTGGGGACATGGATTAGTGGTGGACTTGGCAGTGCTGGAGGAACGGTTGGATTTGAAGATCTCGAAGGTCTTTTCCAACCTAAACAATTCTATGGCTCTACGACATTTGAAAAATATGTCTTTGAGATCACAAGGCTTTGCCGTGTCCCACTCTCACTTCTCTTTTATGGATTCAACTGCGAGTGTGTTGAATCACCAAGACATCCTAAAACTATTTTCTAACATGCTCAGAACATTCAGCGAACAGAAAGAAAGCATCATAGTAGCGTGAACCACAGTTTAAGTTATTCCTTTTCCCTGGAAATTTTGGGTCAGGTTCTGTCTCCTAGACAGAATTTGTGCTGTTGCTGTCCTGCTCTTCCCAAAACCACAGCGTGGTCCCCATGCAGAGGAGACTTGGATGGGTGTGAGAGCAGGGGGCAGAAGGAAAAAAAAGAACAAAGGTTCTAAGGGTAAACTGCACTGATTACTGAGATGCAAACCATCATCAAAAATGAACAAATCTCTCATTTTATTGCAAGAATAAGCAAAAAATCACTGGACAGGATGTGCTTAAACTCCTCTCTGGTTGTGACTTTCATGCCTTCCATTTCCCCACCATCCCTCCCTGCCCCCCACCCACACAAACCTTTGCTACATTGTGGTGTCTAAAAATATAGAGATGAATTGTCAGATTCTTATTACTTAAGTGGAGATCACGATTTCCTTGTTGTGGTCACAGCCATAAGCATCTCTAAGAAAACATTTAAAGCTCTGGCTGAGGTTTGGGTCTGAAATGAAGGAACTGGAAGTGAAGAGAGTTCCTGGCCAAAGTCAACCAAGACAAGAGGGAGTGAAGGAATGTAAAAGAGTCTGGAAAAGTTGAGTTGCATGGAGCTTAGAGTCCAGAAAATGCTGGGGATGCAGACTGGGATCCTTTATACACTAGACAGTTGAGTTAAAGCTTCAGTTCTATCCTCTAAACCCTTTTTGTCCATTTCATGATGAACATCAGCACTAAAGGAGTCTAAATTAAACCTTTTGGAGCTGCCCTAGGGAGCGTGACCCCCACTAGTGCCCAGACTTGGACAGTTTGATTTCTGAGAACTGCCCACCATAATTTGGGCCACAGTGGCACAGAGGAAGGAGAGACACTGCCTTGTCAGCCCTGAAACATTGCCAGCACTTGCACACAGCATTTTTTGGAAGGGGAAAACACCACAGCACAACCACGTGTACCCAAAATTGTCATTAAAGAAGTCCACCCTGCTGGCAGCCAAGAACACAAACCCAAAATCACAGGCTTTGAGTCAGGGTGTTTTGATAAAACATGAAAACCAACTGATTTCTGCAGAGGGAGAAGCTAAAGATAGATCTGACCAAATTGACAACATCAGCAGCATTCGGGGCTGGACAGCTTGGCTGGAAACCTCCTTCCAGGGAGAGACAGAGGTGTAGAGAAGCTCAGTTCCTTCAGATTTACCTCTCCCTCAGGCCCCACCTTCCAAATGCCTCCAAGAAAAGCTGTCTGTGAAATGCTTTGCACTTTGGTGCTGAAGGATCGCACAGCACCAGAGCTCCCTGACAGGCTGGCTTCAGAGAGTCCCTCTGAAAAGGAGTTCCAGCAGCAAATCCTTCCCAGGGAAGTCATGGAGGAGGGCAGTGGAAAAAGTTGTCTATAGAAGGAGCAAAATTAGACTGACACAGGAACAGTCTTACTGTAAATGAGAATGGAAAGGAAAATCTGCAAGTCAATGAGAGAATTCACAGGGATAAACAGAAAAAGGCAGATGTCAATGAGTCACTGCTCACTAAGAGAAATCAGCCTTTTGCCTTTTCTTTGAGTCACTGGCACATCCTACAGCAGCAGCAGAGGCAGCAGT
Organism: Lonchura striata; assembly: GCF_050655825.1. Lineage (NCBI taxonomy): Eukaryota > Metazoa > Chordata > Aves > Passeriformes > Estrildidae > Lonchura > Lonchura striata. Next base: position 3,915,222 of record NC_140719.1, on the reverse strand, counting down.
GACCTCTTGACATGAACCATTTTTAACAATTCATTACTCATATGGTCCTCCAGCTCTTTAAAAGTTCTGTGAAGGATTGAAGCACATGACATCACCCCTCACCCATGCTATTCCCCACCTGGGGTGTGAGGGAGCCGGTCAGAGGCCAGGTTTGGGAGTCACCAGCAAAAAAACTGCCTGGACTAAAAACACCTCCAAAAAAAAACATGTGAAGTTCTTGTCAGCTCCACCATAAAACACCAACTCCTTGCTTTCAGTCAACTGCAGGAGTTCTTAATATAGCTGTGAAAAATGTGTTCCTCAGTGGGACACAAACAGGCATCCAGAGGTGCTCTGGGGTCCAGATGTGAAGCTATAGGGTCATAACAAGGGAAGAGAAAAACACACAACATGAAACATCACTAAATGCTTTCCAGCTTCCAAGACAAGGTGGTCTGGCCCAGCAGCCTGGTGCTAAGCCCTTAATCTACAGACTGCAGTTTTACATCTGTGAGTGTTTTCTGGGGGCTCTTTTTTCCTTGCAGGATGATTTCAGGCTGCAGGATAAGTTATGTATAGCATGTGGAGCTGTGTATGAAGCACAGAATCAAGAGGCATGTAAAGAATGCAGCCAGGAGAAAAAACTTATTGGAATCACATGGGATTTTTAGATTGCATGTTTCCAGGCCAGCTTCCATCAGCCCCACTCCCTTATTTTTCAGTCTGGTTATCACAAACCATCTCAAGGTTCCTCTGTCTGCCAGATTTGTGCGTGACTGTTCTCCCTCCACATCTTGCTACAAGGGACAGTCAGTCCCAGGGCATCTTTGGACTACAAATGGATTTAACCTCAAACCAATGTAATTTCTTTTTTTTTTTTTTTTTTTTTTTCAGGGCTTTTTCCTACCCTGCAATCATGCTCAGCTTCTTTCCCAGGACCACGACACGGTGATGTCAGAGAAAGGAGCAATTTGTGATTCACCAGGGCAGGCAGTGGTACCCACCAGCTATCACACTGCCATCACTCCAGACTGCAGGAAAGAGGCATTAAAAATCAAGTCAGGACAAAATCCTGAATGCAGATCCTCAATTTAGAACTGTTTCCATTCCAGGAGTCACTCCAAAGCTTGTGAGAAATGAGCAGAGGGTGTCATAGAGAATTAGGACAGAGGATTGTTCTGTTATTGATTTGGTATTGATTTCAAGAATGAAGAGCCATAAGAGAGAAACAAAAGACATTTTGCTGCTCATACATGAGCTGGACCTGCGTTTTGCAAAGGAGAAGGCTTTAGTCTTGAGGCTTGCTGAAATGAGGCATTTCTGGTGTGAATTTATCAGTGTTGCTTTGCACAGCGAAGCAGTAACAGCTCCTTCCTCTTACATGGCAAGCTCTGCTTATGGAGGAGAAATATTGACACAGAGAAAAGGTGATTTGAAAAAGTGACATGGGAAGGTGAATAGGTTAAAAGTTAAGAGTTGTTTGCTACACATTCTCAACCTGTCTAACCATGGAAACCCAGCCATGGCTGTCAAACACATCACCCAAATGACGTCTGAAATGAAGGGGTGATAGCAAACTCCTTTGAAACCCAGTTCTAAATTCATGAATGGTGCTGTGTGCCTGGTGAGGAGGTTATTTGTGAGACACCCTGGGCAAAGACATTTATTTGGACACTTCTCAGAGAAGGCAGTGTTATAGTTGCTGTTTCAGAAAAGGGCGTATCTAAGGTTTGGTGAAAACTTCCAGGGTAGAGCTGGATCCTCTGAAAGACTCTGGAAGAGGAAAACATGAGGAGAAAGTTGGGCAAGAGACCTTCTTTCCACCTCAGAACTGCACCCAAACTCCTTCTGGTGCTCACACTGAGTGAACAATTTCACCCAGAGAAAAGGATCTGCTCCCAACTGAGCCCTCCAGGCAAGGGAATTGTTGTCAGGGTTAGCACTTAGTTACTCCCTACTGACAAACATCAGCCCAGACTTGTAATTGCTTTCAAACTTCAGCCAGCTGCCATGGGGAAGAGGTTGGAAGACCATAATTATTGGCTGACAAAACACTGGAACAGATCCAAGATCCTACGCAAAGGAACATGTTGGGTAAGAGCTCCCTGTGACTTGGTTCTGACTAGAAATGAGTTTTATCCTGATTTTTCAAGATCTTCACATCTTTTGGTACTGGAGAAAATAGAATAGATTGGAAATCTTGCAAACAGTCAAACATAGCCCAGAGTTCCTGGGGAATCAGCCACATTTGCCCACGTGGATTGATCAGGATTTATGGACTCAGCCTCTGCAGCTGAATGGGCAGGAGCTTTAGTCAGGTCCTCACACTAAGTCTCCATTCTCGAGTGCAATTTTGCATGGAAAGATGGAAATGAAACTAAAACAAAGCCCTGTCTAAGTCATGGATATTATCAGCCTCACTGAGCTGAAACCAGAAATTTTTCTACCAGACCACACCACCATCTACTCTGAATCAGCACCTAGGAGGTGAAACTTTCCCCACAGGGCAAACCACTTGTGAAGATGGATATTTTGAAGATCAAAATACAAACATAAGCAAACTAGGAAGGTTCTGCATTCAAATGTAGTTGGAATACCTGGTTAGAAAAGCAGCTGTGCAAACACCGTGGCTGTGATTTGGAAATCTGTCTGTGCTAATGAAAGCACTCCCTGGAGACAAGGATCTCCATGGCAGGGTTGTCCCCAACAAATCCTTATCATTTGTGGAAGGAATGGATTGCAGGAGGGACAGGTAGTAAGACACAGCTTTCACTTCTAAGTAACTGCACAGACTGTGCATTAGAAGATAATTGATTTGCTGAACAATGAGCCAAAGGCCTCCTTGTGCTGTTTTAGGGGAAGATGCTCACATCAGCTCAAAGGCCTCAGACACAGTCACAGAATATATTTTATTACTCAATGCAGAGGTTACCTCTAGGCCAGCATGGAATGAGCCTCTTGGGATGAGCAATATTTTATTAATACCCAGTGATTTACCCCTTCTACAAACAGGCAGAGTTTGGGTCTCCAGGACTAGCCCAACACCTTTGATCTTACCTGAGTGCAAAGCCAACAAAAACCCTTCCTGGATTTGGAGTTGTTAGCTCTGAACAAGGGAGTGTCTCTAAATACTAAATACTGAAAGGCTACTAAATACTGAACCACAGCTGAGAGCACTCATCTCTCATCTGCCCACAATTTAATTGCTATTTTAGTTAAAGCAGATTAGTAGCAAACTTGAGTTTAATTTAGGGTTACCAGGGAAATAATCAACAGCAATCAGTGGTAATTTATGAAACAGATTAATTGCTCCATTGATAGAGCACTGCAGAACATACTCAATCCAGTCTTGCCTCATCGTGGCTCCTATTTACCAGTAGTTTTAAACCAAAGCAAACACAGGTTCTCTGAAGAGCTCTTCAGGCTCTGCACTCCCACCTTTCCAGTGTTTTCATTTCACTCTGTTTCCATGGCCACAGCTATCTCTTAAAATAGATAATTTTGATGATTTTGACTCATCAGTTCTTTCCCACGCAGGGGCCCAAACTCCAGGAGACAAACACTAAAGAGGTGGGTTAGTCATGGGTTTAAAGGCTTAGGAATTAAAAACCCAAAGAGCAGACAGCAATGTGCTGTCACAGAGGGGAACAGTGGGACTGCCATTGGGATATGGAACCAGACACAGGCATGGAAGCACAGGCAGGATTTTTACCTTTCTGCCCTATTTGTTTTGATGTCCAGACTGAGTACTGGGATGACTGACAGTGCCCCTTGCTGTCACAGCATATGTCACAGTCCAGACAGGCACAATGCACAGAGTATCACCATACAATTTCAGAAAGCTTCAACCCATGCACAGTAATACCTCACCTCATCAGAAGGCTCCAGATGTCTGCCCATACAGAGTAACATCATATCACTTCAGAGGACTGCAAGCATCCACCCTTTTGGTTCTTTGGCCCAGCCTTTTATACCCTCACGTTCATTCATTTCCCCTGTGTGCCCTCTGCTCCCTTGGGTGGCTGCTCAGCACCCCTGGGCACTCCCTGGCTCATTGCTGCCAGTGCTGCTCACCTGCTTCTCACAGCTGGAACCTCTGGGGATGGGGCTGGGCCACAGCCCCACTGCCAGGGACACAAACTGTGTGCCACACACAGCCCCAGGGACACAAACTGTGCCACACAGAGCCCCAGGGACACAAACTGTGCCACAGCCCCACTACCAGTGACACAAACTGTTTGCCCACACCTTGCTAGTTAAATAAAGGACAGAAAATTCAAAGCTGTTAATTCATGTGCCACATGAAAGCAGAGATTTTAGTGAGTATTCATTCAAACTTCTGGGAGTATTCTTGAAGTGAGTGACCAACACAACCCCATCAGTACCTCCAGTCCTTCCTCAGGAAGCATCAGACTCACCTTGTTCTGCTGACATCTTTGCAGAAGGAATATTTGGGGTATTTTAATAATACCTGAAGAAAACTTGCAGAGCTGATATCTTACAACAGCTCTAACTGAGCCTGGTGATTAGGAGGAGTATTTTTAAACCATCTTAAAAAGAAAATGACCCTTCTCAGCTCATCTCCATATCACTGCCATGTCCTACATTTAGTTCAAAAGATTAAACCTGAGAAAACAGACACAGAGAAGGCAGGGATGAGAAATTTTATAGTGACATTTCTTATTCACAATCCTTTACATGGAAAGGGAATTGCCTCTTCTCCTTGTCATCTTCTGGCTTTGTGTCCACATAGAGGATCCCGAGTTGGAAAGGAACCAGAAGAGATGAGTGAAAGACTTTCCCTTTCCTTTCCTTTCCTTTCCTTTCCTTTCCTTTCCTTTCCTTTCCTTTCCTTTCCTTTCCTTTCCTTTCCTTTCCTTTCCTTTCCTTTCCTTTCCTTTCCTTTCCTTTCCTTTCCTTTCCTTTTCCTCGTAGCAAATCCTACCAGAAACATGCATCAGTCCAGCTCCTGTCCTTAACCAGGTTTCCTTCTTTAAAGCTGCTGAGTTCCCTCTTGCTCTGCCATGACCACAGCCCCCCTCCCTCCCTACTCCAAAATATTTCATTTGGTTTAAAAAATACCCAGACATGCCCTGCACTGAATTAGTACTGCACAACAATAGGAACTTTTAGGCTCCTACTTCATTTCTAGGAAGACCCAGATGCTGCATGAGGAAGGATTTCCTGGAAAAGAAGAGATGAGCTCATAGCTTAGGCAATTGGATGCAGACTTGGGCTGGATCAGCTTCTGTCATCACCAAGCTGAGCTCAGTTATTTCAGCCAGGTGGCCACTTTTTGTCTGCTCCTGGTGTGCCCCAGCTGAGGCTCAGTGGGAGCTGGGAATTAATAAATGCTCCAGACTGCTGGGGAAAAACAGCCTTTGGGGTTCTCTCAATAAGCAGCCAAAAGTTGGAGGTTATTCCATCCTGTGTACCTGTTTCCTCATCCATCCCATTGTATCCAACTATAGGGAAAGGAATATAAGAGGGGTATGGATTTGCTAAAAGGTTGTGATGGGCACAGTAAGGAAATAACAAACAGGAAAAACTCAGAATGGATTTGATGGTTATAAATAAAGTACGTGACATATAAGGTATAAAGAAAAATAAAATATTAGAGAGATAAAAAGACAAAGTTCAGGTTGCTTAGGAACTAATTTCCACTTCTGCCAACTTCTGAAAGTTTGGCCTTGTATCTTTTAATGCACTTGCATAAAAATAACTCAAAAAATACATGTGCTGGTAGAGTACTTTGATGGTAAGAGTAACTGTAGTGTAGCTAAATCTCCTATATAAATCCTAAATCTTCAGGCTTTAACACTTTAGGAAAACAAGGAAAGGTATCTCAACTCTCTTTTGTAGGTTTTATAATAAAGATTTTCTTTAAAAAATATTTTCTCAGGCACAGTGGACAGAAGAGGAGGATGCTGACTGGGGAGTGGGGCAGCTAAGCACATTTTAGGCCAGAGGGAAGCTTGATTCTCTGTTCCATCACAGATTTCACATGCAGCCTTATGAAAGCCGGAGTACCAAAGGCATAAAGGGGATTTAAATGACAGAGTTCAGGTGAAGAGCTCTGTAACCCCAGCAGCCTCCTCCTCTCCCTCTGCACAGCTCAGGCCATGCATCAGTGCTGTCCTCAGCTCATCTCCTGAGGCTTCAGGCTGGTGCTGGCTTTGGAAATCCATCCTAGGACAGTCCAAGGCAGGGAAGCCTTGAGGGACATTTTGAGGCACAGAGTGTGGGATAGTTCCTGGTCAGTGGTCAGAGGGCTGCAGGCTGTCCAAGGGCTCAGTGCTGTGCCTGGAGGGTGTTGAGCCCCCCTTTCCCATGCTCTGCACAGCCTCAGGGCACAGAGGAGCTCAATAAACATGCCCATTTAAGAAGTTTCTTTCTCTCCTCCCTTTCTGGAACCAACACCAACACCTTACCACACAGTCTATAAAGACCTGAATCAATCTGAGGAGCTTTAAAGCTTTTCAGTGTCTCAAATATGAATCTGTAGCAAAACTGAGAACCAGTTCAATCCCCACACCCACACAGTGCTTATGCTCCTGGCCTGCCTTCATAACACATTCATAAACCATTTTCTGTTTAGTAAACTCTGCTTGACAAATCACTTGACTTAAATTCCAGCATCTGAAATAACCAGCAGTAAGAGATAAGTTAATGGCCTGAAGACAAGGATATTAATCCTAATTATTTCTGATAACACCCTCCTTTGAAATAGATGTTAATTCTTAGCCAGCTGTGGTTAGTTTCCCAAAAGCAGAATTTCAAAACACTTCCTTACCCAAATCAGTCCCTCTGACCTCAGATCTCTGCATTCCCAGACAACTTCCAGGACGTCAGTCCAAGCAAGTCCTCCTAAGCACACCTCTGGGAGCGATTCCTAGATTGGTATTTTCCACTGGAAGTACTCTGGGCTCTCTCTAAGGATCTTGGGGGAACATGTCTTTGCTTTCCCTCTGTCAGACTTAAGGAAGCTCATTAGAATATTCAATGAAACCCAAGAAGCCTATTGGTCACATTACTTGCCAGTTAGTCTGGGGGGTTGTTTGGTTTTTTTTGTTTTTGTTTTTTTTTTTTTTGTTTGTTTGTTTTTTGTTTTTGTTTTTGTTTTTGATTATTTTGGGTTTTTTTAATGTTATTTTTAATGTGTTGCTTTGTGTGCTGCAATCTAACAAAGTTTAAAACCCCAAGTGCAAACATTTTCTATGCTGGCAGAACTGTTTTCTCATGCTTGTGACAGCTGAGTGACCTACTTTTGTTTGCTGGTGTGGTAGGAAGTGGTAGGAAGCCCAAATGGGACATGAGCAGTGCTTAGAGGAAAGCTGGGCTGAGTGACTAAACCTGGGTCACCTGTGACCAGCTGGGATTTAGAAGCCAACACTCCAAGATAAGTGACAAGTGACAGTGCAGAGCCTGGGCTCACATCTGGGAAGGCAACGATGCCACTTGGACCAGGTGTGGATCATCCCTCCTTGATTGTCTGTGATGGTTAATTAAAAAAACTCATATTAAAGAACAGCTACAGCTTCACCACAGCAGGAATCAGACTTTCACAGGTTGCCAGTGCAGTCTTCTACTCACTGCTTCCAGAGGCTGCCCCTTATTAGCTTGAGAGATTGAAGAACAAAGATTTCAGCCACAACCAACGCTGTGTGCTTAAAGAAGCACCTTAAGAAAGTCCAGCTTGACCTCCACATTTCTCCCCTGCCAGAATCCCTGCAGGCCTCATGCACACCTTAAATTACCCCAAATTCTGAACTCTGAATAGAACACTTTGAAGAATTGCCACAGCTCTGAGAAAAACATCTTCCCATCCTTCAGAGAAATATATTGCACAACATAAATATTAACTAAGAAGGAGCCAATGAAAATACAGAAGGACAGCATGATTAATAATATGGTAGAAAGTGCTAACAAGGAAACAGGGAGTAAAAAATTGGGAAAATCTGCCCAGTGGCCTCTCCCATAGTGGTCACATCCTGATCTCTCCTACTTGTAGGCAATTTTCTCTCAGTAATTAACAAATGGTGATCACCATTTTCTTTGTTGACAACATAATTTCATTGAAATCCATGGATTTATGGAGGCATGACTTGGGATCACTTTGTGGCAAACACACTGCTTCCTCTGGGTAAATATTATTAGAATGGTTGGGAGGAAGGAATGCCCTCTGAAAGGAAACGTGCTGCATCCAAGAAGAGGATTTTAAACTTGGCAGAATAACCTACAGGAAGCTGTTAGTTGTGCTAGACTTTATGCTATTGATTCAGTAAGGCAAACAAATGTTAGTTGGGTTTGTTCTCCTCACATCCTGAGTTTCAGCTCAGGAAGCCCAATATATCCAAGAAGAAAGTGCAACAAGCTATGCTCTACTTGCCTTGTCCTGGGAAAAATTCCAGGGCTAGGAAATATTCAGAGGCCAAAGCTGAAGGTTCCTCTAGGAAGGAGACTCTTTCCATCCCCATTAATGTCACTGGGGATGCTGCTGCCAACAGAGATCTGTATTTTGCTCCTGATAATAATTACCAATCTCTCAGCCTTTACTGCAGGCTGGACTATCCCTGGTTTATTCCAATTATCCAGACCCGAAAACATCATCCTTACAAGGCTGGAATCAAGAGATGCACTGATCAGGACCCATATATACCAAAATATTTCCAGAAGAATCCTTCATAATCAAATTTTCTGCTGTTCTTCAAAGTATTCTTCCCTGTGTCCACCTCTTCTCTGGTGTGTGTGAATTTGTAATGAATCTTCCTACACCCAGGCTCTGGGAATGAACACCTCAGCTTCAGCTGGGCTTTAAGCAATTGTCTTTGGATGAAATCAAAGCCCTTCCCCATGTCAGCCACTAGATAAATAACCTGCAAAAATGCCAAAATCCAAAGTTCTCAGAGTCCTCTTGAAGTAAATCATCAAACCACTACACCTGGTAGTAGTTCTTCATTGCTTGTTGAGTTCACAGCTCTGTGACATCACAGCATTTCCAAAGTATTAAATAGAACAAAGAACCTTAAGGACTCCACGACACAGCCTGTGGGAGCTAAACCCCCCAGAGGGGAGCAGCACAGAGGTTCCTCAAATCCCTGGAGTCCCAGGGCATCTGCAGTGCCCATGGAATGCTGAGGGAGGGGGAACAGACCCTTGATTGGCTCAGTTACAGCAATTGCTACGAGCACCTGGAAAATCCACAAGGCTCAGATTTCCAGATCACCACAAAACTGCACTGATAACATTTCAGTGACCTCCATCACCCCAAAGGCAGAGACACAGAAGCTTATTCAGTAGTTTAGGTACAGCTCACATAGAAGTACTGAAGCTCTGAAATCCTTTTACACATATTTTGGGATAAGAGGTGAAAGCTGCAGCCATTCAGGTGAAAAATTAATTAGCTGCCAAAATTTATCTTGTAACATAATCCACTGCTGATCAAAGAGGAGATGTTTTTCTTCATATCTGTATATCCTTTCCCCATTTTTCTTGAGACCAGGGAATTCTGCAGGAGCAAGACTTTAAAGAGAAACTTTAATCTCCTTCAGAAAGTTTCAATTGTCATGTCTTAACATACTGAAAAGCCTTTTTATTAAGTTCTTATCATTTGTTCTGGTTATTCCTGTGATGAAGGACTTTAAGATTCTTTCCATTTCACCCTTCAGGTAATCAGCACAGCATTACTGAGCTCTGTAGAGACTTAGATAGGACCACACATCTGCTCTGGGGAGCCAATAGTTAACTTTGATGTTTTTCTGCTTCTGTTGATCACTCAGTAAGTTTTACCTTCTGCTTGATAAGTCTCAGTTCCTGGTGCAGTAAAAAAAAATGCTATATCACTCTGCAAAGTGGTTTACAATTGTTCAGTAGAGAAATAAGATAATTTTAAAAAGAATTTAATCTGCTTTCATCTTGAGGAGTATTCATTTTAAAATGAGACCTAGTAAGAATTTCTGGCAAAATAGATTAATATTTTGGTAGGTTGTAGCTAAAAAAAAACCCCTTTTTAGATCACAGAATCATGGAATTGTTTGGGCTGGGAGGGACTTTAAAATTATCTCATCCCACCCCTGCCATGGGCAGGGACACTTTCCACTAGCCAGGGTGGTGTCCTCTCCAGCCTGGCCTTGGGCACTGCCAGGGATCCAGGGGCAGCCACAGCTGCTCTGGGCACCCTGTGCCAGGGCCTGCCCACTTCAGAGGGCACAATTCCTGATTCCCAGTATCCCATCCATCACTGCCTTCAGGCAGTGGGAGCCATTCCCTTTTCTCCTGCCCCTCCAGGCCCTTGTCAATCTTCGCTCTCCATCTTTCCTGTTGGCTCCTTCAGGCTCTGCCAGGCCACTGAGGTCACCCCAAAGCTTCTCCTCTCCAGGTGAACAACCCCAGCTGTGCCAGCCTTCCCTCCCAGCAGAGCTGCTCCATCCCTCTGCTCCCCCTGGTCCTGCTGCAGGTCGACATTTCCATCCCTTGCTGACGTGTCTTCCTCAAAGGAAAACTTTTCCTCTCAAAGAGTCCATTTTACCTGAAAATCCACCCCCTTTCCTGCTCATTGGTTGGGCCTCATCCCTCCTTACAAAGGAAGATTTTGGTAAAACAGTGGCTTTGTTACATTGCTTAAAAATGCTGGAGTCACGTTCCTCTCCCATGGCTGGCTCTTGGCAGGCAAGAAATGTCCCTCAACTGCCCCCCACACCATCCTAGGCTTCCCCAGCACTGAAATTTTCAGTTGTGTGTTATTCCTCCCACACATCTTCCCCCTTCCCCATGCTTTTTTCCATTTTGTAACCCAGCTCTGACAAGGCCGCCGTTGTTTGCAGGAAAACCGCCGGCCACTGAACCGCCTTTAGGCAAAGCAATTCCTCGCGCTGTAAACTCATTTCCTCTTTATTAATTTTTCCATATCATGATAATGATTTGCTGACCTGAGTGACAAAGGGGCCTCTCTTATGCACAAACAGACCCTCCCAGGCTCCTCCAGCACAGAATTCCCGGGGGAAGAGCCGTGTTTACCCACGTGGGCTGACTTTATTTCTCTTCTGTCTGGAGTCAAGCGAGGCACGTTCCAGTTGAAGTCAAAATAATCCCAAGAAAATCCCTGAAACTTTAGACTTTCTGGAAGAGTTCTGGAACACCCCCAAAGGCAAATGGAGGGATTTTACGAAGCATTCCAATACTCATATGAAAAAGATTGTGGGGAAATGCACACAATGCAGATCACTCTGGGGATTAGGAGTCTTCCAGCAAGGAATTCCTTCAGCTTTGCATTTCTTGGATAAACTGGCAGAGCATTATAATCTCATTTTTGGGTGATTTGTTCTGACTGATGGGAGGTTTGGTGCAGTGGCAGGTGAGGTGACTTCGCTGAGGTCTGATCACAAGTATTCCATGGAGTATTGACTCTCTAAGCCTATTTTCCTGCTTTTTTCTCCCCCTCCACATGTCTCTGCTTAGTCAAACATCACCCATCTTGACTTTTCCCTCAGAAAGAGCAGGATAAGCCAGGAATAATCCTTGTGAAATTACTAATTTAAGTCAGCCTAAGTAGAGAATCAGGTCTCAAAGCCCAGCAGTGAGTTGTGAACCTGCCTTTTCTGTCGCAAGTACAAAGGGCAAATGAGACACTCCTGGATCATTGGAAAAGTTTCTTGTCATTATAAGTGATTAACAAGCAGAGAAAACAGACCTCGACTTTTTCACTAGGAGAAAAAAAAGAGAAATATCTCAATTTGGCCTTTTTGCCCAACTACAGAGCTCTGTAAACACATTAAAGGAGAAGAATTAACAGAATAAGGCACATTCTCACTGAATTTATTACAGGCAAACAACACATGAACACTGAAACGAGCCAACAGTGCTTTGGTGGCCTATTTGAACTGCTGGTTTCACTCTATTTTCTCAGTAGATAAAATGTGCACATTAATTATGTGCAAAATACTCACACAGAAATGGGTGTAGGTCTGTAATTGCAGGATTTTTCTTTTTTATTTTGATTATCATTCTGAAGCCCAGTCCAGTTTGGCAAAAACAATCTATTCTGTATAAAAATCTGCTTAGCAGAAATGGATTTCTTGTACAGCAAATTCTGTGACTCGCCCACAGGCCAGCAGTGTGTCACAAAGTGACCTTCAGCACTGGTCTTTATTCCTAATTTACCAGAAGGTTCATATTTTAAAATAGTATTTGGGAGATATCTGGAGCTAAATAATGACATGCTTCCTTGATTAGGTCATGCATGGCCTTTCTGCCAAACACCTTATCTAAATAATTATTCTTTTTGGGGGAAGACACCACCATGTTTTTTCATTTCTAATCTCCTGCTTGTCTCCTTCCTTCCTGCACACTAAATAATGAAGATTTGAGGTATTCTGTAGGGAAAGGAAAAAAACTTAGTGACTTGAACCTCACTTTTATTCCCAAATTTTATTTATCTTTATTTTTCATTTCACCTGAGCAGTCTCTCCTTAGGGCAGTGCCTGAAACATGAGGCTTCTCCACAGTGGAGAGGGAAGGAATTTTCACTTTCCTTCTGCTTGAAGGTTTCCACTTTGCAGATGACATTTCCAGTGCTTTGATACCCCAAACGAGGGAGTGAGGCTGAGCTGTTGCCTTGTGGCTGGAGAAGGAAATCAGATCTCTATTGCAATGTCCAATCTGAGGATGCTTAAGTTAAGAAGAGAATAGTAAAAAAAAAAAATTAAAAGTAATTGCAGCTCATTTTCCACGGAAAAATACTTTCTTTCAAGATTTTGAAGGGAATGAGACGTGAAGCACAGCCTGTCCCCAGTGTTTCCTGCCTTGTTGGAGGAGAGATCTCCCTGCTCAGAGCTTTATTTCCCCCTTTCTCAGTTGTGAATCATCAAAGCCTTTCCATGCTGTGAAATACAGAGCAGCAGCTCTTAATTCTGCATTCCCAGTCCCTGCTGGAATTTGGAACACAGGACCTATGGACCGAAATGGCTTTGGAGGACAGAGCTGGCAGGAACAAGGAGCAGGAGGCAGAGGTGAGCTGCTTTCAAGTGAAATTTGAGTTGTTATGATGTCACTAAGTCTGCTCTGGCTCCCAAAAGCCATGAAACACTTCATCCCCCGGTGCTGAGACATGACACACGTTATCCAAAGCCTTGTTTAATCAGCTTAGCAACCTGAATAAGGCTAAGAGCAAAACCAGCTCCTGCCAATCCCCTCTCCAGAGTTTTTGCTTTCTAAGCAAGCCAGAGTTATTCCCAAAAATCCCATAATCTCACCAGGAAGAATTTATCAACACACACTTTTAAAGGGGTACTTCTCAATATAGTCAGTGCCCTCATTTCAGTGGGAATTTCTTTAGAATATTCCATGTAATTCAGAATTTGCCTTCAGTACATCTGCATGTGCCTTTCACCAGCATTCAGCCAGGAGAGATCTAGGCTGGTTCCCTGTTACTGCAAGCAAACTTTTTGTTGTATTCACGAGGTTATGGGCACGCTGGCACTGGTATCCAGTGCTTTGTAGCCTTCTCTGGAGTGTCAGCTGCTCCCAAAGGGATGGGCAGCAGGAGGGATCCTGAGTCTGGAACAGCAGGAACATCCCTATCCCTAAGCAAGGGCAGCAGGACAGGCCAGGGGTGGTGGCCTGGTTCTACCAGGAGTCCCCAGCACCACAAATCCATCGTGGTGGATCAGGTTTGAGACCATGGCAGGAGCAGGTCCCAGCCAGCGGGGCAGCATCAGGGCCAGTGGTGGGGAACAGGGTCACCCCCAGCCCATGGTGACAATGCAGGTGACTTTAATGACTTCCCAGGATGAGGAAAATGAAGATATCACCATTAAAGGCACTGTGTTATGACATGTTTCTGAGAAACCCCTTGCTCAAAGTTTCATAAGGATGAGAAGTTTCCAGTGTTGTCAGACAAGGTGGGGATTTTCTAGACAATTTAGGATGGTCTTTGTTCACCCAGCCTGCTCCCTCCCTGCTGCTGCCTCCATCCCATTCCCATTCCCATTCCCATTCCCATTCCCATTCCCATTCCCATTCCCATTCCCATTCCCAATCCCAATCCCATTCCCACTCCATTCTCATTCCCATTCCCATTCGTGTGGCTGTGCAATACCTTCAAAACCATATTGACATGGCTAAAACCTGAAATTTATTTTAAAATCATTTTTAGGCAAGATAACTTCAGCATTCTCCTTCCAAACCCTGTGCACACTTTTCTCAGCGTTACTAAAAGCAGACAAACTGCACTGTGAATTTGAATTCTCCTCAATGAGCTTTGCTCTTGGAGAAGACCTGTCTGATTATTTTTCCCTTTCCAGAAGTGAATGAGAAATTGGGTCTTTCTGCCCTGATCCCTCCTTGCTGCTCATTCAAAACATTAAATGAATTTCACGCTCTTCTCATTGAAAATTAGAAAGAAAAGCACAAATCCTAATTAATTTTTGGAACTTATAGTCTGAAAAGCCCCACTGTGTTAGGTCAATCAGTTTTGTTCAGACGTCGGCTGCTGTGCTGGATTCATTTAATGTGTTTCAAAACCAAGAAAAGAGGATTATAAAACCTATAGGGAAGTACTGTAGTTAAACTTTAAACATTTGGGGGGAGGGGTGGTTTTTTGCATTTTCAAAGCTGATTTTTACTGTCCACAAACTCCACCAAAACTTATTCTGTAGTACCTGATAACACACAATAGCTTGTAAGCGGTTCTACTACAGGCCAGTTCTGTTATGACTTCCAGATTTCAAGTGCCTTCAAAAGAAAACTTAATTTACCCAGTTAACCCTTTTTGGGGGGGACATGAAGGCACATTCAGCACTTTTCAACATTTGGCTCTGTGTTAATTTGACCTTGTGCACATAAAGACTCTACATCAGAGGACTGATGCTCTACAGGCCTGCTCAAACCTTCTGCATCACTCACAGCCCATTATTTCTGAAGTGCTGTTAGCAAGGAAACCCAAACAATCATTTCCCCAGGCTGTCCTTTCACCCATGGCCTTGGCAAGCTCTGAGAGCTGAGCAATCCCAAAGCCTCTCCAGCTGACACGTCCCAAATGGATAGCCAATTGTTTATGTCAGGATGATGATTATTCCCTTCTCTTGGATCTTATTTGCATCTCCTGGTAGAATTCGTGGTACCCAGCTGGTTTCTACATTGAAAAGGACTTTCTGCCCCTGCTCTGCCTTTACTTCTCCCCTCCCTTTGAACTTGTAGACGGTGCAAGTGACAGCAAAGAGGAGACAGCATCTCCTGGATGGCAGGAGCTGGAGCCAAGGCACCCAGTTTGCTCCTCCTGAGACTGCTCAGAGCAGACAGACACCATGAGGGTGCCAGCAATGAAGTCAGCAGTTGTGCACATGCCTTGGGTTTGGGGCCGTGCCCAACACATCAAGTCTAACACGAGGTTTTTGGAAGGTTCCTCAGGAGCAGGGCTGGATGGTTCCTGCCTTGTCTACAGGCAAACACTGCTCTGTCTCATTGGCCACACTGGCACAGTGCCAGTCACGTAGCGGGCTGCTGCCATTGTTACAGCAGAATTGAGCCTTTCATCAATGAACGTCACTGCTTTTTGTGGTTATCATGAATAAATAATCATTATTTTAGCTCAGAGTTCCAGGAGAAAAAAATGGTTCACCTACCCCTAAAAAACTACATTTCTCTTCCCAAAGAACTCACTGAAGACAATTAGAGAGCCACAGAATATGCTGAGCTGGAAGGGACCCCAAGGATCACCCAGCCCAGCCCCTGTCCCTGCCCAGACCCCCAAAATCCCACCCTGGGCATCCCTGGCAGCGCTGGCCAAAGGCTCCTGGAGCTCTGGCAGCCTCGGGGCCGTGCCCATTCCCTGGGCAGCCTGGGCAGTGCCAGCACCTCTGGGGGAAGAACCTTTCCTGCTCTCCAGCCTGAGCTGCCCTGGCCCAGCTCCAGCCGTGCCCTGGCTCCTGTCCCTGTCCCAGGGCAGAGCTGGAGCTGCCCCAGGGAGGAGCTGCAGCCCCGGGGAGCTCTGCCCTCAGCCTGCTCATCTCCAGGCTGAGCAAATCAGGTGACAATAATGATAATAATAATAATAATAATAATAATAATAATAATAATAATAATAGCATCAACAACAACAATAGTCACAAAGCCTATTCGTGTTGAGAAGCTGCTCAGCCAGGGTTGCATAAGATGTCACTGTCTGAGCCACGAATCCAGCTGTGCTCCTGGGTGGCAGCACAGCTCCCATCCCCTTCAGCTGTTCTTTGTTCGGATGACATGGACTATTTCCTAGTCATTTCTAAGAAGTTCAGTCTTAGGGATTAAAAGAAATTGAGTTTGACCTTTTCATTATTCCCAGTAAGGCAGTCTTACTGACCACTGGAACTTCTGAGAGCTCTGCTGGTGAAGTTGCTTTCTCTAATGATGTGAAGCAAACTTGTCAGAAGGATGAGGCCTCCTTAGCTGCACGAGATCAAGGGACATTTTTAAAGGCAGGACTATTTGCAGCCCCAACCTGAGGATAAACAATCAGAAGCAGACACTTGCAGCTTGGATTTAGAGAGTCAACTCACGCAGGAAAAAATCTGCCTCCTCCAGCTTTATTTTCTGAAGGGTTAAATTTGATTGAGGGTCATGGGAACCACTCTTTCACAAGCTGGATTTTAAAGGAAACTTTGATACTTACAGATCAGAGTTCCAGTTCAGTTCAGTTCCCATTACATCAGTAGATCTCCACTTTGTTACCATATAAGAAAGACTCTCTTTCCAAACACTTATTTGGCACTTCACAGTAACAGCCACTGCTTTTTTACAGAGCTGCTCCTTTCCCTAATGCTGACACAAGCTAAAATGTGAGAAGAAAGTCACACAATTTTGCTAAATGAAGGCCTGATTTACTTTCATGATTTACACTAAGACAGGGAATTGCATCTTAACCTTTCTGGCTGCTGCTGCTTCCCTGTATGAGCCTGGGAGGGAGCGTGACCTGGGCATGCTCCTGCATCTCACACAGCTTTGGTTCCTTCTTCTAAAACCAGGGATGCTCCATTCCTGGCTGCTTCCATCTGGCCAGAGTAGAGCAGCTGCCAAGTTTAATACCATGTTTTACAATATGTTCTATTAGATAATCTCTTTAAATATTATCTTTACTATTCTAATTTATCAGCTGTAGTCTCAATCGTGTGGCCAGGATTATCAGGGTTAGGACTGGAACACAATTTGCTATGAAGGTACAAACCTGGAATGTCCTGTTAGAGGATAATAAACCACTGAGAACATTCTTCCGTTTCTCTGGCCAATTCAATTTGAATCATTAAATGTTATTGGCAAACACAAAGAGACAGTCAAGGTAAATAACATCATTTATACATGGGTTAATTAACTGCCTGAAGTACCACCCATGAAGCAGATAAATCAGACTATTCTTCTGAGCCCCGACTCAAAGGAGGTTAAAGGAATTATTTCACCATTACCATAATCTAATATGTGACCAAATGTACAGATGCTGCATTCAAGAGAGCAGAAACAAAATAACTGCGCTGCTGTGGGAAGGCTGGCTGGATAAATGCCAGCATGTTCACTGCCCTGAAAATAGAAGACAAGAAAATACACATATCAAGTTAAACTAATGATTTATGTGTCCCAAAGGCCAGTACCAGGAGAATGAGCCCCTAGAAGGCACAAATAATGAACACATTGCCTGTAAGAGAAGTGTTTATTTCTCCTTCTGGTAGGAGGCTCTTTCCTAACAGAGAACATGAGGATTTGATATTCCTCCCAGCTTTTTGAGAGGATCACTGATGCTCCCCAGGGGACTGTCTGTCTGCAAGGAAGCTGCTCAGTGAGGGCAGCAGGTACCCCCAAAGGCAGCTTCATTTGTCAGTGGGTGGGCTGGGAGCAGACATCAGGGCTGGTAAACTCGAGAAAAAGGTGCCTGGAAGCTGGAAAGCAGAACAGTGCAGGGAAAAACAGGGCTGGAGAGAGATGGGAATAAGGTGACTCAGTGGAGAGAGGTCACAGCAAAGCACACAGGAGGAGTTTTCAGAAACTACAGAAGAGAGAAAGAATTTACGGAGAGGAGAGGAGAGGAGAGGAGAGGAGAGGAGAGGAGAGGAGAGGAGAGGAGAGGAGAGGAGAGGAGAGGAGAGGAGAGGAGAGGAGAGGAGAGGAGAGGAGAGGAGAGGAGAGGAGAGGAGAGGAGAGGAGAGGAGAGGAGAGGAGAGGAGAGGAGAGGAGAGGAGAGGAGAGGAGAGGAGAGGAGAGGAGAGGAGAGGAGAGGAGAGGAGAGGAGAGGAGAGGAGAGGAGAGGAGAGGAGAGGAGAGGAGAGGAGAGGAGAGGAGAGGAGAGGAGAGGAGAGGAGAGGAGAGGAGAGGAGAGGAGAGGAGAGGAGAGGAGAGGAGAGGAGAGGAGAGGAGAGGAGAGGAGAGGAGAGGAGAGGAGAGGAGAGGAGAGGAGAGATGATGACTTAGCTTGGCAACCTCCTCCTGAGCTCAGGGCAAGGTCTCTGCAGTGTCATTGCCCTGGGCAAGGTCTCTGCAGTGTCATTGCCCTGGGCCATCAGCCAGGGTCTGTCTTTAGCTCACAAACCTGATGTGCACCCCAAAGCACAGTGTAAAAGCTCCTCTAGGACCACAGAGTCATCAAGGTTGAAAATGACCTCCCAGATCATCACATCCAACCTGGAGCCAAAATCCAGGAGCTTGCGCTCATACAGGCTGTATCCTGAATCTACACTCTGGTAGGACAGTGAGGTTGTCAGGACCTCAAATGCATAGGCAGGATTCTGCCCAGGTGTCTGGTGCCTGTGTCACAATCCCATGGTCCCTCCTAGATGAGTTGGTTCTAACACTGTTCTAATTCTGGATAAAAACACAGCCTCAAGCAAATTTCAGCTGTGATTGTGTGAGTTTATAGACAGAAGGGTCATGGATTATTCTCACTCTATCCCTAATTCCTTCCTCCATTTAAACAGATGCCCAGAAGGAAAAACCCTGCCCACCAGCAAGTTCCTTGCCTGGAATGGTTTTTCAAGGAATGGTTTCTGATACCTCTGTGTCACATCCACTTGGAATGCAACCTTACATTTGCACTGCTGGATGTGTTCATGCCTAAAGCTGCTCTCAGGAAATCCACCAGCCTGTAGCTGTCAGCAGAGCTCTTAACAGAGACACACAACAGCCCTGAGCAGGCACATCCCAGACTCACATGATGGCCCTGAAATCCCATTAGGAGCAGCTTCATGTGCTGACATAACCACAGAGAAAGGGATGTCCTTTACACATGTAAGAGATCCCAGAAACCAGCAAGGGTTTGGGATGAAAGGAGAAGAGGGGAATAAAAGAGCTCTTTGAATAGGCATGAACCTATTTATAGTAGAATGAGTTCACAGGAAAGGATACTTATTATATCAGAAACCACCAGGACATCTGTTTATTTTAGTAGCAAAGAAGATCTTCCCTAGGGGACCTCTGAGTGTGCTTCAAGGACTCCCAGGCCAGCAGGAGCCAGAAAGGCAGGAGGCAGCAGGATCCCACTGCTCCCTCCCTGGCTGCCTGCAGACAGTGAATCAGATCCTGCATCCCATGGGGGTCACCCACCCTCCAGCCCTGCAGGTGGGAAACCCCCGGGGTCCCCGGACTGGGAGTGTCCAGACTGTGACCCAGACATGGAGCCAGGCACGAGAATTAACACCAGAATCTTTGTTGGGTTTCTTTAATGAGGGCAAAAGGATGATAATTGTGGGTTGTTCTGCTGCAGGCTGGTCTGGGGTGGTGAGTTGTTACTGGTGCCCATATAGATCCATTCTGGGGGTAGCCTGGAGTACTGAGGGACATTTAGGGTGACCAGAGGGGTGTAAAGTCCCACATGACATCAACTTCCACGTTTATCGAGCAAAAGCCAAAATCAGGACAGCTTATTCCTTTACCTTAACAATCCATGGACTTTGGGAAAGAAACTTCTTATTTCCAGGATGGCAGAAACACATCCCAGCAGTGCAAAGAAATCCTGCTCACCTCCAAAAAACAATCCCAGTGGGACATGTTTTATTTTAAACTGGGATGCTTCAGGCAGAATTGAAAGAAGTTTGCACAAGGCTGAGAGTGTTCGGTGTGTTTTTCTCTCATGAAAGATGCAGTAACATATTTGTTTTTTTGAAATAAGCTAAGAGATCAGTGAATCCACAGATCTATGATGGATGAGCTGCCAGGACAGTGCTGAACTCTCTGATACTGAGACTCACAAACAGCACATCATTAAAATTCAGAGGAAGCAGTCATGGAGTGTATCAATCCATGGAATAACAACATCCTGAGAAAGAGCTGCTTGTAGTTTTAGAATCTTGAGTCACCTGGAATAAAGATAGGTGTTCCAAAAAGCAGTCAGACATTGTATCGTGCCACAGAACTCATTTGAAGCCCCATCAATATGTTGATGTTTTCATTGTCCTTGTCTCCATTGACTAAAAATGTCAAGTGTTTTATGAAGGCTAAAAAGCCTCGAGCTGCAAGGCCAAAAGTCATGGTAACTGGAATGAAGGCTTGGGAATGAAGGCTGCTTTGAACTTACTGGGAAAAGAGTCAAAAGAGAAAAATAGTCGATAAAGCGTTGGATAAGAAATGGCATGAGAAGGAGGCAGCTGAGGGGGGAAAACCTGTAAGGAAGTATCTCACACCAACTTTACAGAGGGTTTTAACCAGCAGAGAGTGTGACTTGGGTGCTCTCAAGCCTAAATGAGACCAGCTCCTCCAACTTCAGGGAACTCCTGACATACTACCTATGTTTAAAAAGTTAAAATGAGGTGAAAATGCTTGAAATCCTTGCTCCACACATGCCAATAGAATATTCAACATTGCCTTTTCCTTGGAGATTCACTTGCAAGTTAAATGTATTTGCAGTCACCAATAGAAGGAGGAAACTGGCAGCAGAATGAATGATGTGTCCTATAGCCTGATGCAAATCATCCACTTCCTTTCCAGTTGGGACAGACAAGTGTATTCCCTTGGAGAGTAGAGTTAAATTAACGAGGCCAAGACTTTGGTCACTGTTTAGGAAGATAACAAATCCTTTGGGACATGAAGGTGTTGCCACCTAGAGCACAATAAACACCATCTTCAGAGGCTGCTCAAGGTGCTGCTCTGAAAAGAAGCACAGATTATCCCAGACAGTGTGTCTGCAGTGTGTGAAAAGAGCTCAAACTGTAAATAAAACTCACAGTGAAAAATACTTCACTTATCAAAATACACCTGAGGCTGAGATAGGAAGTTGTGGCTGTTGCTGTCACAGAATCATAGAATCGTAAAATAGTTTGTTTGGAAGGGACTTTAAAGATTATCAAGTTCCAGCCCTGCCATGTGCAGGGACACCTGCCACTATCCCAGGTGGCCCCAAGCCTTGTCCAGCCTGGCCTTGGGCACTGCCAGGGATCCAGGGGCAGCCACAGCTGCTCTGGGCACCTGTGCCAGGGCCTCAGCACCCTCACAGGGAAGAATTTTGTCATAATACCCCATCCATCCCTGCCCTCTGGCAGCTTAAAGCCATTACCTCTTGTCCTGCCCCTCCAGGCCCTTGTAAATCTTCTCTCTCCATCTCTCCTGTCAGCCCCTTCAGGCTCTGCAAGGCCACTGAGCTCACCCCAAACTTCTCCTCTCCAGGTGAACAACCCCAGCTGTGCCAGCCTTCCCTCCCAGCAGAGCTGCTCCATCCCTCTGCTCCCCCTCGATCCTCTGGGTCTCTGCAGCAGCTCCAGCTCCTCCCTGTGCTGGAGCAGCTCTGCAGGTGGGGTCTCACCTGAGCACAGGGCACAGGGGCAGCATCCCCCTGCCCTGCTGTCCACTCTACTTTCGAGGCAGATTTCCCTTTCCATTGAAAATGGGTTTGTTACAACAGGAACTGAAGGAGGAAAAGAGCTGAACAGCAGCAGAATAAACACCCAGAGCTTTGCCACAGCAATCTGAACAATCCAGAATAGGCACTGAGCTTGGCTCCCCCCTGGGGCTCTCGAACACAAAGCCTCAGGAGGACAAAGAGCAGAAAATCAGGGAGATTTCCTGCAAACACCACCTTTCATGTGGCTGCCAGCTTGAGTAACTTCCCAGAGGCTCCTCTGCTAGCCTGGCTTGATCAAATGCTTCCCAGCATAAACCAGGGCCTCTCTAGACAGATGGATCATCCAAGACCTTATGCACAAAATGAGGATAATATCTCCCAGAGCTACCACAAGACTAAAAGCATTAATGATTGTTTGTAATATTAAAGTGAAAGGGAATGCAAAGGAAAAGATCCATGGGCAGCTCTCCCAATTTCCAGTCCCGGTGAGTTTTCTGACACACACCCTCTGTCTCAGTCACCTCCAAGAGCTTTGCTCTGCAGGTTCTTATCAAAAACTTCCCTGCTCTGCTCCTCAGGATGCTGCCCCACACATCAGAGCAGCTGCCTCTGGATGTTGGATCCTGCCTGGCTCAGCACTAGATCAGATTTAATTAAAAACTCCAGGCCAGCACAAAGCAGTGATGTGGAGTGCTCCTAACTGCACACACCAAGCTCTGCAAGTTGAGCTTTGTTGCCAAACCTTTGTTACCAGCCCAGTAAACAGCTTAATTTCCAACCTATTTCAGGAATCACTGCAAAGAATTCAAGGGAGGGAATGGGGAGATGGGGTAAGAAAAGAGGGTGACAAGAAGCTTTCTGTTAAATAAGAGTGTGTTTTGAATTGATATCTTGAGCGTCAAAACAAATGGCCTTCAGATGTGGCTTTACAAATTACAATATCAGTAGGGGGAAAAAAGTCTAAATGTTAAGTTTTCCCTCAAGATTCAAGTGAGTATTCATGCTGGCTTCATTCCTTCCCATAACTTCCAAGCTGAAATGTCAGCTCAAACTCTATTTACAGCCCCTACTTTAGACTTTCCTATGGCACTGTCAAAGTAACATTTGAATTTCCATTTCATCAACTGAAAGAAAAACAACCCCAAACTTTGGATGGAGTGGATGCAGGGATTAGAGCTGTGTACTGCTTACATGTCTCCTGCTGTTTTGTCTAAACCAAGGGGTTTGTGCAGGATTCTGACATGTGTGCAATATCTGAGCCATGAACTAATGCTAATGGGGCTAGGGCATGCTGAGAAAGCTAATTAAGCGTGTTTTTCTGTAGGATATTTAGCTGCAATCATGGCCTCACATGCTCTACTCCTTTCTGATTATGGTGTAAATCATATTAGGGCTAAAGCACCAAGAGAAACTTTTTGTACCTTCTTTGCAGACGTGTTCAAGGTCGTGTGTTCTCTAAAGCAAATAAACAAAATTATCTGTGTTTAAGAGCATTTTAGTAGCTTCTATTTAAAAATCACTTCCCTGATCCACTCCAGAGAGCTTCTCCCACATCTGAGAGGTGGCCAGCTTTGAACTTGTTTTGTGTTCATTCACCCCTGTGTGTCTGAGATTGTTATAAAAACAAGCACAGAGGCTCCTGAGTAACTCTGTTTTCTTCAGAGAGCAAATCACTACAAATAAATCCCAAATCACTCTTGGGATGCCTCTGTTCGAGAGCAGAGCTGCCCAACTCTACCCCCTATTACAGAGGCCGTCTTTGTTCTGCTGGATAAGGAGCACCAGGAACCAACACCCAGCTCCAAAATCAGATTTTCTCCCTGGCTTGTGCTCAGCCTGTCGACAGCCAGGCCTCTGTAGGGCAGACTTATCTCAGAGCTTAATGAGCTGCTCCAAAAGAGATCCCAAACGAGACTTAATGAGGAGTCCTTTCTTGCTTGGCCTCCTCCTTTAATTGAGCTGCACCTCCTTTAATTGAGCTGTAGGTCTGCACCAACAGAGCATTCCGTGCCCTGAGACCTCTCCAGATCTGTAACTGAGGGGTCAGCAGCAGCTCCTCTTGCAGAACAGCTCTGCTGGAAGGTTTTATTGGGATTGATTTGGCTGGGATCATGTCAAACCACGTCCCCAGCACCAACCCTCTTAGCCTCAGCTTTGTTAACTGCTGAGTTTAAAACCTGTTTTCTGAAAGTATTTCAGATTGGGGAAAATCAAGTATTACTTGCAAAATAATCTGGATTTAAAGTCTTTTCCTATTTTCTTTGCCTGCTGAGGTCAGACTCGTTTTGCAGCCTTTTCTTCTTCCCTCATAGACTGAGTGAGCAGACATCAGACCTCAATCCTTGTAGATGTTTTGTCCTCTGTTTAACTGCCTTTTTTTTTGAAGTGAAGATGGAGAGAAAGGAAATAGGGAAAACTTGAAAGATGATTTCCTTACCTCACCTGCTTATCTCTATTAGCACAAGGCTAAATTCTCCCCAGGGAAGAGCTGGGAGCTGGGGTCCCTCTGGGGATGCATGAGGAGCTCTGCAGAGCTGGGGTGGAGGTGCCATCACAACCCAACTGTGTCACAGCAAGAAAAACCTTCAGCAGAGGAAGCTGCAGGTGTTGTACCTCGCCTGACACTGTGCCTGCTGGAGTTTGCTCTGCTCTGTCAGGATACAGAACTCCAGACCCTCTGGAAGTCAGGACAAACCCCTCAATGATATTTCAGGTCAGCTCAAGCAGCCATCAAAGAGCAGCTTCCTGCTGCAGACACGCAGGACTGGTGCTTACCAAAAAAAGAAACCCCAAAAAACCCATGTTTTTTCCACGCCCTGCTGTTTCTTTTCTCTGCCTTGGCAATCTTTGGCCTTATCTGGCACGTGCACCTGCACCATGCTGTGATAAATGTTAATAAAATGAGAAACTGGCAAACACTCCTCCCTGGCAACTTCTACCAGTGAGTCACTCCTGCTATAGGAGCCATTTCCTTTAAAGTGGAAAAAAAAATAAGAGAATATAACACAGAAATAAGGAACCAGTCAGTGAATTTTCCATAAATAATGTTTCCTCCTTGTGTTCTTTCACCAATTGACTTCATTTTTGCTCTTTCCTTTTGCTGCCCCAGTTCCCAGCTCCTGGTTCTGGTAATTTGTCAATGAACTGCAAAATGGGCAGAGTGATTCATAGCAAACCCAGACAACCAGCAGCCTATGGGGAACCTTCCCCCACTCCAGAGGGGAAGATTTGATTCCTTGGCTTTAAAAAACTGTGCAATTAGAAGGGAAAAGGGGAAAAAAGCTGTTCCAAGCATGATGTCACTGTTTCCACTGCTTCATAAGGAAAGCATGTCCCCTTCTTATTTTAAAGATGACATATTAGTGCTTATTTTCCTGTCAGTCCTCTGTGTGTGAGGAAGGGGAGGCAAAAGGAACAAGGATTTTCTGGCTTCTGTTACTTAACTCTGAAATTATCAAGAGCATGCATCAGCTAAGAAGTGGGAAGCAGCTGAAATATATCTGGAGAGAAGAGAGCAGCCAAGCAAGCTCCATGATGGAAAACTCCCTGCATTGAGGAAATCCTGAGCTGGATTGAACTTCACAGTTCTCAGGGAGGCCTTCAAAATGCCCAAGGTGTGACAAGAAATGGGGATGTGCTCAGAGGTTAGTATAGGGTTAGATGTAAATTGCATAGGTGTAGAATAATTATCACTACAGACCATTCCACGTTAAAATTATGGCTCTTTTCCATGCCCCTGAGCCTGGTTAAAAATTTCTGACAGGAGTGTGCTTAGGGTAGAGGTGATAAACCTTCACTAGTTCAGTCTGGATGCCCTGTTTGTTATAATTTAAGGTGCAATAGTAAATAGACTTCCCTCACATTTGCTCCCCAGTACAGGTGTATAATATAATGGAATATTTGGCACAAATCTGCTCATGAAGTTGCACGACAGTGCTGCCATACACCAAAATTTGTACAGCAGGGTAAAAACCCAGTCCCAGGTATCCCAAATCACTGCAGCATCTTCAGTCCCTCCTGGCTGGCAACACTGGGGTCTCCAGAAGTCAAAGCTGATGGAAAAGAAAATCCAACAGGTCCACAAACATTCAAAAAAACCCAAATGTTTACCTTCTCCTGAGTGTGAGGTTGTGGATTATTTACCCTTTTATTCCCAGGGCCATCACTCTGTCTGTTAAGAGCAACTGGTTGGACAAATCTGAAGTGATTTCTGAGTTCCAGCTTTGTAATTGACCAAATCAGCGAATCATGGAATGATTTGGGCTGGAAGGGACTTCAGATCATCCCATTCCACCCCTGCCATGGGCAGGGACAACTTTCACTACCCCAGATCACTCCCAGCCCTGTCCAGCCTGGCCTTGGACAGTGCCAGGGATCCAGGGGCAGCCACAGCTGCTCTGGACAGCAAACCCCTCTCCCTGTCAGCACTGCCTTCAGCCACACGCTGCTCTTCCCACCCTGTGCCTCCAGAGCATCTGGCTGTGTCCAAGGGGAAGCAGATCCATGGATAATCCCCTCTGTGGTGCTTCAAACCAAGTGCAAAATTGCCAATACCCATCAGTTCCAGTGCCCAGGCAGAGACAGAAGTGCCTGCAAGCAGCGTCACCTTTGTCAACATTTTCTTGCCCTTTTTCTCTAGAAACAGTGTAATGCTGAAATTCCCATCCCCACCTCCTCCCTCTCATCGTGCAGAGTTCAGCATGAAATGTGGTTTTGTTTATAGATGTAAGGAATTAAATCCATGTCTTGGCTTGACCCTGTCTGCCCCATTCCATTTAAAACCACTCCCCAGACTTCAGAGACAAGGAATGAAGGGATAAAACCTCTCTTAAGCATATGCACCAAATGACAATTCCTGTTTAGGGTTTTTGCACTCAGAGATTGCTGTTGTCATTTTGATAGTGACTCTTCTTATTTCCACAGAAACAATGCTTAATAATGCTCTGGGTTTTTTTCCAAATGTTTTTTACAATCAGAGGTGCTGCCCCATCTCCCAGAGCAGGGCTGGGCTGTCGTGCCCACCTCAAGGAGTGACTGCAACATATGATTTTCACTTTATTTTACAAGTGATGAAGTCATGGAAGACTCAGAGAATGAGACACGTGTCCAGGTGATGGAATCCTGCCCCACAGCCATCCCTGTGGACACTGCTACAGGAAAAGGCTTGAGAAGAGGGGGGAAAATGCCTTTCCCACCAGCAGCTGTGTTCAGACACTACCTGTGGCTCAATCCACAGCTGACTCAGCTTTCTCTTGTGGTTACAGTGAGGTAACCCTGGCTAAGATAGTGCACAGGGGACATTTGGAATTCTGCTCAGAAAATGTAATCAGGCACAATACAACCCATTGTTCTCTGTGTGCTTTATGTTAAGGAAAATCCAAACCAGCTTACAACAGAGGTTAAAGAATTGACATTTTGCTCATTCACACAGCCATCACCATCACTCAGTGAAATGAAACAGCCATGTGGAGAATGGCACAGAAACTTGGGAAAATGCTTGCAGTTTTAGTCTTGTAGTGAAGGGATGGATGAGCTTGTGGGAGGTGGCACTTCCACCCTGCTGAGATGTCACAACCTCTCCAAGGACAGAGCCAAGCTCAGCAATTTCCAGCTCTTCAGATGGGGATTTACATCTGCCAGGAGACAAAACCTGTGCTGTGAGATCACCTCTACTCTCAATTTCTTCCAGCAGACATCCCTGGAAGCCCCTGCAGTGCCCAGCCAGGCTAGGACAGTTTTCCATACATGTTTAGCTGTCCTCGTACAGTTCTGAAGAGAAAACCAATCTGAAATATGTTCTAACAAAGATCAGCCAGAAAGGGCACTGAAGCACAAGACTGAGCAGAAAAACCCAAGTGAAGTTTCTCGAATATAACTTGGGGTGTGGGCAAGGGAGCTGTCAGGCCATGGGGAATGCAGTGGGAGAACTAAAAAAAAGAGAATTATGAAGAAACCATAAAGAAAGAAGAGGATCTCAGAGCCAAGAGAGAAAGAAAAATGAGGCACAGGATAAATAAAGGAAATAGTTATGAATTCCAAACACTGAAACCCCTCATGCTTTCCCTGCTCCAGCAAGTGAGCCAGAAATCATGTATTTCATTAACCTTTTTGTGTTTACTGCCACTCTCAATTTGTCTCTCAAACAATGGTTTTTACTACAACTACAAAGAGTCATCAGATGGAACATTACAGGAAATAAACCAAATCTTATCCAGGACAAATTAGATGTTCTTCTCCTGTTTTTTTATTTCCAAGAGCTGCAGTTGGAAGAACAGCTTGTAGGAACTATCGTGGCACCAAACATGGGCATTAAATGCTGCAGAGTCTGAATGCTTAACCATGCACCCAGTTAAAATCCTTTGATGCTGGTGTGGGAGCTGTTGAATTGCCAATTCCTCAGGAGCATCATTCAGATTTGATTTCTCCAGGAAATCCATTTTCTTTTTCAAGCAAACATACGTGTGTTTGCTTGTGAATGCTGCCTCTGCTGATCCTTCTTTCCCATCTCCTGAGCTGCATCCACGTTGCTCCTGAGAGCTCTCCAAGGCTCTGGGGCTCATTAGGAGCTGGATTGTGCAAACTGATCTGTGGGAAGCTGTCCACGCACCAGGGCAAGCAGCTCCTTAAAGAAACTCCTGCTGACCCATCAACGCAGAGCAGCACCATGCAGAAGTGTGTAACTCATCCAGAAACTCGTCCTGGAAGCTCTTTTCCCAGCAGTCTGGGAGGTTTGGGAAGCCATAACAAAGTTGTAAAGCATGAAAAAGCCCGAGATGAAACTTTGCTTCAAATTATCCAACTCCCTCTCCTCGAGAGTGGCGACCCAGCAAGAAACCAGGACGGGCTGAGCAGAAACCAACCTCAAACCATGTGACTTTTCATTTCATACTGGTGATTACACAACTGCTGGGCTCTTATATAAGTAGGAGATGAAGTTGCCTGCAAATAATCAAGTTAAAATAATGAAGGTCCAGAACTATAAACATCCTCCCCACTGGGAGCCCAAGGAGCCTTTTGTAAGAAGCATGGATCTCATTATTCTAAAAATATCCAAAATTATTAGATTTTGTCATGGGTAACTTCTTTGCTGAATCTCCTTTATAAACCTTGTTTTGCTTTTAATAACAAACAAAATACCCCAAATGCCAGTCTGGCACATATATTACTGTGAGAAACATGGGCACTATGTGAAAGTATTTTTTTCCTGAATTAGAACAATTTAATTTTCTATTTAAAATTTCTGGAGGCTTTATTTTATCTTTTTTTCCCCTACAAATTGAACAAAAGGACCTATCCAACTTCATCTGAATCTTGTAAAAAGCAGCATGAAAGACAGCAGATAGAATTCAGTAGTCATAAGAAAATACCATTTTCCTCTCCTTTGTTGCAGCCCAGAAAGTTGCTCTGAGAACCAAATTCTCTGCCTAGGGCAGGTAAATGCAGCTTTTGCATAGCCTGACCTCGGTGCATTCACATTCAAATAAACCTGGAGAGAACTCAGAAGAAAAAAAAAAAAAAAAAAAAAAAAAAAAAAAAACCAACAAAAAGAAACCCCAAAAAAACCTCCACAGACATCAAAAGAGGCAGTATTTTTATTTCCTAGATGAAACATCAGGATTTTCCATATCACTGATATTCAAATAAAATAAAACATCTCCCTTGTAACAGCTGGTTTTAATTTAGCTGCTTTTTCTTGAGAACAACCTAAAAATCCTGAAATGGTCCTACTGATAAAGAAGCACCTCCCAGCCTTTCACACCTCTCTGGTAGGACCCACCATCCCACTGGGAACTGAACTGAAGCTGAGAGGTGAGAGCTCATTAGGGCTGGAGCTCCCTCAGCCTCATTCCTACATCTCATCCCACCTCAGAGCCTTCTTGAGCACCTGGAATTTGGTCTCTGTGCAGGCAAAAACAATGCAGCACCTCTGCAGGATGATCCCAGCAGGATCCCAGCCACATAACAATGGAATTTTTATCCTGAAATCATCATGACATCAGCTCACGAAGCACAGAGCACCATCCCCAGATTTTCCTTACTTGTGAATAAAATCCAGAGCCTCTGGATACCTAAGGACCCTGTGGAAGTTAAAAGACAGCTGGAAATCAAAAACAGCAAGGGATCTTTACAGAGCATTCCCATTCCTCAATATTCTCTCTTCCCTAAACTGAGGAAAGTCAAAATTAAAATCCAACCTGGGCCACCTTTCCACAGATCTGTGTGCAGAGTTTGTCAGGCTCTCACTGACCTGGTCAGTGACCCCAGGTGAGCTGCTGGAGGTTGACTTCAGGTTTTTGAGATTCAGGCTGATCCATTTGCAGTTCCCCTAAATACACCCATAAACAGAGCTTTCTAAAATCTGTACTAGAAATCATGAAAGGAGTAAAGCTCAAATTGACATAAATCTCAGCAAATGTGTCTGGTTCAGATGAGCCTGGACTTGAACATTGAGCCAGACTGTTTAATCTGGAAGTGATGCTGGAAACCACACCAAGTCAGGCTTTCTTGAAAGATTTGTAGTGCTTCCTTATTTTCATGTGGTCAAAAGTTGCTATAAGAAAAAATGTTTTCTCATGCTATTTCAGTAATTCAGTTTTATGTTCAGGCAAAAATTGAAGCAGTTTAATTTCATTTTCAGTAAGCTCTAAACAGTCTATAAAAAGATGGCTGCAATTAGATTTAGGATAGGATGTAAAGGTTTGTTCTACACTCCTGAATAAAATATTGATATGTTTTTTTGAGGTTATTTTATTATTAATGAAACAATCATTCCATTTTACCAGCAAGATTTTTAACTGGTATGGCCAAGGGAATCCCCTTTTGTCAGGATAAAATACATACACAAATTTTAGCACCCCAGTTTACCAGGGGACACTTCCCACCTGTCCCAAACACATCTCTGAGGAGACACCCTGGTGTGGCAAGCACATTTCTCTCCCTCGCAAGATTCTTCATAGAGATGCACAGAGAGAAATTAAAGAAAAAACAATTTCTATTTCTGCTCTTTGTTTTAACTATGTGGAATGTGTTTGGAGAATTGTTTACCTGGAGTGAGTGCTTGGTTGGATTCTGGTGAGGATTGTTTGAGGCTGATGGCCAATCCAACCCACCTGGGGCTGGACTCTCTGAGAGGGTCAAGAGATGTGTTAGAGACAGAGAAAGTAGTATGTAGTTTTAGTATCCTCCTTTTATATAGTATATTAACGTATTCTAGCATAGTTATAATAAAGAAATAATTCAAGCTTCTAAATTGAGTCAGACATTGTCATTTCTTCCCATTGAGTTTTCCTGCATTTACAATACCCTGGGACTGCCTGAATCCCAGAGAGGTTGAGAGCAGCTCCGAGAAAGAGAACCTCATTCAGCAGCCTTTTCCCTGTGAAAATCCACCAACCCAGGTTCTTGATGTCACTTTGCAGGATGCATGTGGGACTGTCAAGGCACCACGAGGTTGACGTAGTGGCAGGTTGGGTCTGGGACAGATCCTGTGCCGTTCGGAATTTCAGGAGGTGGCTGGGTACTCAGGGCCACATACCCATCAACACGAACATCAGCCCTTTTCCCTGTGAAAGAAAACTCAGCACCCCAGGTTCCTGATGTCAGTTTGAAGGGTGCTCTTGGGACTGTCAAGGCACCATGACTTCAAGGTGGTGGCAGGTTGGGCAGGTTGCGTCTGGGACACATCCTGTTCCATTCAGAATTTCAAGAGGCAAATGCCCTCTCAGGGCCACAGGCCCCTGAACACAAACAGCGGCCCTTTTCCCTTGTGAAAGGAAACTCTCCATCCCAGGTTCCTGTGTCAGTTTGCAGAGTGTGCTTGGGACTGTCAGGGCAGCACAAGTTTGAGGTGGTGGCAGCTTGGGTCTGGGACACATCCTGCACCATTTGGTTTTTTTGTGGATGGCTTACCATTTAGGGCCACAGATCCCTGAACACAAACGCCGGCCCTTTTCCCTGGGAAGCAATGCTCACCATGCCAGGTTCCTGATGTCAGTTTGCAGGATGCTCTTTAAAAACATTAGTGCCTTGTGTGTTTAATGGAAATAATTTCAAATGCAGGTCTCTTGTGCCCATGGACCTCCTTCCCTCTGCCCCAAAGAAGAAGAGTTTTCTGCCAAGTCTAAAACCCATGTGTTTGTTTTCAATTCCAAACCTACCTCTGGGAAAGCTGCATTTCCCCACCCCACCATTAGAAATTCTTCTCACATTATTCACACCAGTGCTGTCTCCCCCTGTGAGGACCTGGGCTGGGCACAGGAAAAGCCAAGGTTAACATTTGCACAAGCCAAGGCTGGCCAGAGTTGGAACAAGGGGGACAGTGTGTCCTTGGATCTCAGAGCAGAGTGAACAATGGGAGATCTCCACCTGGCAATGCAGGGGCTCCCCAGGACCACAACTGGTAAGAATCCATGTCTATTCTGAACCCCAAATCCTGGGATCCTGGCCCATAGGTTGTTTGCCAGCAGTGGCACAAGGTTCTGCTGGGATGCAGGCTGGATCCACACCAGGATGGAGCCTGGCTGGATGCCACATCCAACAACTGGGTGCCGGGAATCCTCCAGCACCATAAATACACCTGGAACTCCACCACCAGGTCCTGCTGTCCCTCTGAGGCCTGATCCTGGTGGATATTCTCTCTGCCATGGCACTGGGGTGAGGGGATGGGAAGAAACTGTTCTCCCACATTTCCGTCCCCAAGGAACTCTGTAGCTTCTTCAGGAGGTGGCAGATGTGAGATAAAGAAGCTTCTTCTACAATGTGGTGCAATAAAATGGAGAATGCAACCAGCTCCATCTGCCATTCCATCAGGACAAGCTGCATTTGGATTCTTCCTCTGAAAATGCAAAGTGCAGGCAAAAATCCAAAGGGATCTTCTGTTGAGAAGTGTTCTGGTGTAATTGTAATTTCTCCTTGTTAATGAGAAATCTTTGGGAATAAAGTTTCACATTAGAAGCACATTGCCTACCTTAATTAAATTATCAAATACTGGAGGGAATACTTTGGAGAAAAACTGAGAAAGTGCATGAAAACCACTTTTTTTTTTAAAGAAAAAGATCAACAAAATGAAACACTTTATCCAGAGAAGATACAGGATATCCACAGGATATTCTGGGAATAACAAATAATATTTGAAATGATGGCCTAAAGGATAGTAAACTACTCCAGCTTGACTTAACAGCGGCAAAGAACTCTAGAAGTAAATCCAAGAGACTGAAAAATCCAGAATTTCCCAAGATGCTGGCAGCAAACATCACAAAATCCTACCTTTGTGCCAAAGGAGTATTCCAATTAATGAAACACACAGCTTGGAAGGATCTGCTAGAATTTGTAAAAGATGCCTTGAAGAAATTCATCCATTCTAGTAAAATTTCCAATTAAAAAAAAAAAAAAAATTAGTGACCAGGAGCTCATTTTACATTGGAAAGGAATTTCTCCATCCCAGAGGACTCCTGGAGATGAGCAGAGGAAAGGGGGCAAACAAGTGACTCAGAACCAGGGGGAGTTGGGTCTGGCAAAACCAGAGCTAGAGGAATGTGATAGGGATACTTCATATCCCAGAAAGGATGGCCTGGAACAGACCACAAACAGATGAGGAAAACATGGATAGAATAAATGATGAAAAGGGAAAAAGAGATTTTTGGAGAGGGTTAAAAAGCTGTTTTTGATGGGAAGGTAGAGGGAAGAGGATTGTTGTCCTATTAATCCAGTTCTCTGGCATGGAATGCCATTTGGCAATGGAAACTTGGTGGCAATACTTGGAGTGGCATTTATGAGTATAAATATCAGGAAGGAGAGAGCCAGGTAAAAAATAAAAGCTGTTGGCACAATAACTTAATCTTGATTAAATGAAGTTTGGGAGCCTTGCTCAAAGCCATCATTAATACACGGCCATAAGCTGGACAACACCAATAAATTGGAGATGAAGGAGAGTTTTAACCATTACAGATAAGATTTTAAAGTAACAATCTCACAGCAGCAGCAGAACTCAGCCTGGATTTGAAAAAGTTGATGTATTTATGGATGCCATTATGAAATGGATGCCTGATAGAGACTGGACATGACCTTGAAAAACCTTTCCACAGCTTTTCACTTGTTCCTCCAGCAGCATCCCATCAGTCACTGCCTGTGTTCACCCCAGCACTGTGTTCTTCCCAGCTCTCCACACTGAAGCCTTGATGTAATGCCTTAGGGATTTTAGTTTTTATATTTTCCATATATTTGTAACCCTGCAGCTCTTTAGTGTGTAACTCCAAACTCCACACACAGTGTGAGCTGCTGCTTTCCCAGTTTGGGCAGACACAACAATTCCTCTCCAGGCCTGGCAATCAGGGACCCCTCACTGCCTCAGGCCCCAGAGATGGAAACAAAAGTGAGTTTGGGGAGCAAACTTGGGATCAATGACTTCATTACCTGGAGCTGTAATTGGAGATGACCCCCTAATATGCAAATGGCCCAAACGTATGAAAGTGTGAAAACCTGTGGTCCATTGTCCATTTTGGGTATAGCCCCTGGGGGACTTTGCCCTAAATGTACCTGAAGGGCCTTCAATAAATATTCCTGCTTTTTATTCCCTTAATTTTGTCTGGCCTCTGTTTTTAGGCAGCCCCAAAAGGGCACCAACTGAATTAAAAGCAGAATCATCTTTACAGGAAATGCACCAGCCCTTCTTTCATGTTTGGATGCAAGACCCAAAGGCCTTGTCCAGCAGCCAGGGCGGCTTTGCTTGAATCTCCCCTGAACCAAACTGTAGCAACGCTTTGGAAAGGTTTCCCCACCAGGAAGGGCCAAGTTTCAGATGTCGCACTCTTTCCACAGCTTCATTTCAATCTCTCTTTCAGCAAAGGTCACAACTGTTTGGTTTCATAGCCTTGCTGCTGCCCATCCCAAGAGGAGAATGATTTGTAAATTTTGTAAATTTGCAGCCCTGTGGGCTGCAGCATTGCCCAGAAGGACTGCAGAGGAAGTTAAGTGCCTCATCAAACCATGCACAAACAAACCTTGGTGCTCTGGAGTGTCCTTACCACAATCAGGCAGAGAATTCTTCTCTTCCGTGGGTAAATTCAAGATATATTTGATTTCATTTCAAGATATATTTTCACCTCTGCTAAAACATCAAAGAGTTAATGAAGAGCACCACATTTCAGCTCTGAGCAAAGCCTTGCAGTTTATCCTTCGTGCCACAAACACTGGTCAGACATACAGCATTTATTTACCTTGGGACTGAGTCAGAAGCCAGACTTTCTAAAACAATGGCATGCAAAAAATAGAATAGAGTAGAATAAAATAAAATAGAATAAGAATAGAATAGAATAGAATAGAATAGAATAGAATAGAATAGAATAGAATAAAATAAAATAAAATAAAATAAAATAAAATAAAATAAAATAAAATAAAATAAAATAAGCAAAATGCATCTCGGCTTTTACAGATCTATGGGACCAGACAGGAGCTATGACAGATTCTGCCAACTGCTCACCAACCTTATCCTTGATGGAAGAAAATTCCTTCTTTGCTGAGCTGTTGCCCAGAGCAAATACAAACAACACACTGGCCCCAAAAGCAAAACTGGGGTTTGGGGTGTACCCAAAACTGGTTTGAAGGCAAGAATTCAGCAACAGCACCTTCATCAGCGAGAGCATTAAACACAGAGGGAAGATGGAGCTTTGGTCTGGAGGGTTTGGCTAGTAGCTGGTTATGTTTGGAGGAAATGAAAACCAGGGTTTTTTTCCTTTTCTCATGCTCCTTGACAGCTTCAGATCATCCCAAGCCAAGGGATATCTGGTGGAACTGTGGCAGCAGCTCATCCTGCAAGGGTCAAGACCTCAACCTTTGGAGAAGCATCCATAACCCAGGTCCCCTCAGGCCCAGTGCTGGGTTTGCTGTGGGAAGATGAGCAGCACATCAGAAAAATCTCTGCTTTGTGCTTCATCAGTCAAACACTGATTTTTATGCACCAGCATGAAAGAACACACGGGAATTTTTTAGATTCTGGTGGTGTTCTTAGGCATGAAGAGAGCTGGAATGAAAGTACTCTTGCTTCCCATTGGGATATAAACCCAACATCTATTTTAGGGAGAAAAGGGAAAAAAAAAAAACATTATTCAGTTGTCACCAAGCTGAAGAACACACAAAACACCATCTTTGTGAAGCTTGAAGGGATAATATATGACAATATTTTAAAGGGCTTTTTGCCATTCAAATGTTTTTATTATAGTAAATTCTTCTGCTTAGCATGGGGAGACTGAAAAGGAAAACCACACGAGGATGTTCTTCATAATATCCCACTGATTTGAAAGGGTCACATTTTCTCCCCTTGAGATTTGCTACTGGAGTTAATTAACCTCATCTCCAAAGAGTGTTGGAGTTTTCTATTCTTAAAACTGTGCAATGACAGCAATGCCACCCACCCCATGGCAATTCAGTGTTTCAGTCTCCTCAGAACATTCTGTTACAACATTTCCTTTGCTGTGATTTAAAACTTTCACTACTGTTCTTATTTACGCTGCACATGGGGAACATTTTCACATTTTGCCTCTAACTTTTAAGTATTTTAAGAACATTATGTGTCTCTCGTTGCTCCTCTCCACATTTCATAAACCCCATTCATACACCAAAGGTCACAGTTGTTTTTAAACCTTTGATCATTCTTGTTTTCCTCTTCCAGGGTGCCTCTAACTGCTCTTCATCTTCTCTCAAGTGCATCTCTGAAGTCCTGCCCAGAAGGAAGGAAGGAGCCCACGAGATGGGAGATCTGAAGACAGGGGAGCAATGGGACAAATAAAAGCTCAGAAGAAAACGGTGCCACCAGGAGGATGTTTGCTCACAACACTTCTCCTGCTACAACCTCATTCCTCAGGACTACGAAGGGAAAACTCAGGGTTCTTATCTTATCTGAATATTTGCACATTTTTAACAGTGAGCCAAACCTTCTTTAACCAGAGTCCACCTCTGTGAGTTTAAATTCTTTAAAGTCAACAGTAGATAGGTCTGGGTAAGTCAGCCTTTTACATTTGGAACAAAATCTGTCTCATTATCGCTTCCCTTCTTCTCCCCTTTTGCTGCTTTAACCATGCAATTCATCTTTCCTGAATTCTCTTTCCTTAAGAAAGTAAAACATAATGCCAGGTTTCACTGATTTTCTTTGCTATAATGGGGGGAGTGGGTGTGGAGAGGGGAAAAAAACAAACCACAAAGTAGCATCAGGATTTATAAACAAGGTGGATGGGTGAATAACAAAGACAGGCGATGCAAATAGAAATAAATAAACATAGAACAAGAATAAGGCAAATGAGGTGATAATCTGGTTTTTATTGATTTTTATGAGATTTAAGACATGTAGAAACCTGCAAGGTCAAACCCCACTATATACACACAAAGCAAATATCAGCAGATTTCAGAGAAGGAACACAATGTGGAGGCCACTTCAGCCACTGAGCACAGAATGGGTTTTTCCTCATGATTTCCTATTTGTTCCTCTTCTGAAAATAAAATATTCTTCCTCTAAGGAGATAAAGATGAGACGATGGGAAAGGAAACCTTGTTTAGAGGTAAGGAAATTGTGGGCATCATTTCCCAGCAGAGATATATCTATTTACATGAGAGGAATTGCTCAGATTGGTGACAGGACCCTGTGGCTCCCCTGCTCCACAGAGACAGAGTGGAGAGCAAGCCCTGGTACATTTAACATCAAACCAATCACACTGAGCTTGCACCAGGAAAGAGAAGGAAGAGGGGCAGAAAAATACATTTTTCACATCAAATTCAGCTCTTCTTGTGCTAAAGACATTCACAGAGGCATCACAGCTTAAAACCACTTTTGTTTGGGTTTTTCACAGAACAATTTTTACCACGACTGTGCCAGTTCAGTGGGGTTTCGTGCACCCCTGCAGGAATGTTTACTGAAGGGAGGACTACTGCAAACACTTGTGCAGGCTCTGGTGGTGCAGCCATTCACCTTAACTCCCCAGCAGCCTCAACACCTCCCTCCTCACCAGCCAGAGCTCCCTCTGCACTACTCCTCATTCCCAAGTTTCCACTCGCTGCTCCCAAAACATTGATATATTGACTAAACTGCAAGAACTGTGCTTAGTTCTTTTTCTGAGCCAGAGCAAAGCTTGCCTTCAAACTGATTCATTGAGTCACCTTTTATTTTTGTTTCCCTTCTCTGTGCCTTCACCCTGACTGCTGCAGTTCTGTCCAAGATTTTCTCCTACACATCTCCCTGCCAGTTCTCCCGAGCTCCTGTTCACAGCATCCAGCCAGGGCAAGGTCACTCACAGTTCTTTGCTTCTTCTCCTTGGGCCTGTTTTCCTAAGCTGCTGAAAAAGCCAGCTTAGTTTAGCACCAGGCTTGGGGTTTTTTATCCATCCAGCTTCTCAAAGGTGTTGCATTTCGGGTTTTTCATATGTGAGGGATATATATTTTATAGTCATGGAATGGTTTGCATTTAGAGGGGATTTAAATCTCATCTTGTTCCACCCCCTGCCATGGGCAGGGATTCCTTCCACTATCCCAGATTGCTCCAAGCCCCATCCAACTTGGCCTTGGACAGTTCCAGGGGCATTCACAGCTTCTCTGGGTACCCTGTTAAGGACAGTGAACATACAATTGTATTATGCAAGGAGCAATTAGATCCGTTTGCATTTCAACTCTCAGATTAGATCTTGGACACTCACACAGAGATGTGGTAAATTCTCACTTCCCTTTGCACTTTGTGTTGCATAGGAACAAGTAAATGGCACCAGGCAGCAGAAAATGAAAACACTTCTGTGTTATTACTATGCATATTTATTACAAATACATTAGAAATATTTAATTGTCATTGATAGGATGCTGAACAATCATAATAATAAAGATATATTTTCTAACTTTGATGATTTCTGTGATTTTATGATTTTATGTGAGTGCTGAGGTGGAAGCTCTAAGGACAGCAAGCCTTGTGAAGGCACCTTGCTGCACTCTCTCCCACTCCCACTTTCAACTTCCAAAATACAACAGCCTGAGGACTCTGTTTCCATCTTACAGGCAAGAAATTCACCTCCAGTAATCACAGACTTCATAATATTTTACATTTCCTTTGGGAACTCTGAAGTATTTGGTTCTGGGCCTTTTGTGCAGCCAGCAGGACCTGGAATGAGTTTTGATTGTACATCGGGGTCAGATATTGCTCAGATTTTGTTTTCCTCACTCTGCTCTGCCTGGTGGATGCTCATTCTCTACAAACTCCAACATTAGAAAAATTCTCAATTTTAAAAATAGCTTTACTTATGATTTACACAGAATGCAATTTAAAAAAAAAGTGGGACCTTTCAGAGAAATTCGAGCCAAAAAGCTGTTGCTGTGAACATGCTGTGGGATTTCTGACTGCAAGTCTGAAGCCAAGCTGCTTTATTTGCACACTAGGGTTCTTAAACCCAGATGTACCCTTAAAATGCACATCTGGTCCCTGTGGGATCAAAGTGATCCTTGAAGAGGGGTTTATATTTATCTATACATTTGGAAATTAAACCAGTGTGACATAATTTCTCAGTGCTGGATAATCTGCAGCAGAAAACTGCTTTTTATTGACTCCTATTTAATGTGGAAGTGTGAGTTCAGTGTAGCTGTTCATTCTTTTAATGGACTTGTTTCTTCACTGGCAGGAACACAAACCAGACATTACACATGGGCTCAGTACCTGACCTCTAGACACAAACTGAGGTTAATCCCATCTTGTGCCCCAAAAATCTGCAGTTTAGGGTTCCAGTATTTGTGGAGAATCTATTTTGGACTGAGGAAGCATGCACAGCTTGTGCAAGTGTAAACCAAATGAACATGCAAAGGCACAAATGAGCAAAGCTAGAAAAAATTCCAAAGATATCTCTGAGTTTTGTAAAAATATCCATGAATATGATTTGGATAACTAAAATATTGTGGAAATGAAACAATTTCTTAATGATTAAAGTGACTGTGCTTATCTTGGTTTATCTTTGTGTATGGGGAAGGACTGAGCTAAAACCTTATTCTGGCCTGGAAGGGAACAAACAGAAGCATTTGGACCATGAAAATCCATTGGAACAATCCATTTTTCAGTTTCTCTTCCTGATTTTCCCCAGAGTACCAAGACACTGTTGTAGACTGCTTAAGGGACTTAAGAACAGGGACAGATGACGTAGAATTGATGCTTTGGGAGGGCTGACCTAGAACAGACTGGACAGAGCTAAGGAATAAAGCAGGGATTTATTAAAGCATCTCCTCCATGGATCCACCTTGGGCAGCACCAGAGCCCAGCCAGGGCTGCACCCAAATGACCCAAAATGGTCCCAAAATGCACGAGCGCTCCCGGGGGCTCTCCCTGGGATCAGTTCTGCTCCATTGGCACCTTGGAGTTCATTGTCCCATTCCAGCTCCAGCCCATCAGTCCCATCCTGCTTGTTTTTCTCTCTGCAGCCCACGGTGTTTGTGCTCCTGGGCTGAGATTTGGATCATTTGTCCTTGGTGCCCAGCTGGAGCAGGAATTGTTTTGTCTCCCTGCTCTGTGCAGAGCTCAGCATCCCCTCATGTGAAGCTCAGACCCACAGACTAAAGCAGCAGAGAATGTGAAAATAGAAAATCTAAAACCTAAGACATCAGAATCAGATGAGACAGGAACCATTTTAGGCTTCATCTTTTAAAGATCAATCACTGATGTTTTACCCTTGGTCTTGGCATTGAAAATTCTGCCAAATATTACCAGTCCACAATGCAAGAACAGTGAATTTCACACTGAGGCAGCTTTGTGATGAAAACCTGACACCCCCTATTTCCATGGGCTACCCCAGAACACCCCAAGGAGCTCCAGCCATAGCTGAAGTGCTGAAAGATTCCTCTTATAAACTTTATTTTTGTTGTGAATTGTTCTTGTTTTCTTTTTTTTTTTTTCCCTGCCCGCAGTTGGTTTCACTCACTTCTTTTGGGGAAATTATAGGAAAATCTTTTCACCCATTTTTCAATTAGAAGCAATGCAATTATTGCCACATCCTTCCCCCACACAAATACCTTGTAAACAGCTGGAACTTTTAAGCACAAATCTTGGCTGGGCTTTTCAGGGGTGTTTGGGGATATTTGACATGGCTACAGTGAGTCAGTGTTCCTTTGCCCAAGCTTAAAACAACTTAATCACAAGACTGCTTTAATCATTCAATTTTTTTTCTTTTACCTTCTGAAATTTTAGGATTACTATGTTCAAGACTTTTCCCTACAGCTTTAATTCCTAAAATCAGGGAAGAAATATTCAAACACGCCAACAGTTGGGGCTGGAAGGAAAAATTCAAACAGCCAATGTGGGATAGATTATGGGAGCTTGGAACTTAGATAAATTCAGGAAAAAGTAACTTAAATTCTGAACTTTAGAATGCTGCTCTTGCCACACTTCCAGAAGTTTGCCTGCTTATGTAGTGGTGTAGTAATAACCTGTCACAGCCATTCTGCCACACAGCCAATCCTTCAAATCTGTGAAGGACGGAGGGAAGAGTTACAGGAAATCTTTCTGCAAGGAAAACAGCTCAGGGTTTATAGCTGGCTGGGACAAGGACACTTGGCAACACATTCAAGGGTCCCCCAACCAAGGGAAAAATGCTGTAATAATTAGGCTGACCCAGCTTCAGCGTGGAGAGGCTTCCAGTACAAATGACATTTTCATAATCTCTCCGATAAACACTTTTGCAGATAAAAAGAAAACTTTTGCTGGTCATAAATTCAGTTTTTGTTTTTCACTGTCTTCCCTTCTAATCAGTGATTTAGGAAGAAAAGGCTTTGAGAGTGTTTAAATTTTCCATTTGCAGTAGTTGAGTTTGAATAAAGACCTGCCTTTGACACTGGTTAAGTGAAGGGACCAAAATTGAAGAAGAAAAAGATTTTCAGGGGATGTTGAAGCTCTTTGCCAATGCACTTTGGATTTTATAGGTAGTTTGGGCCAGGAAAAACCTTTGAAAAAGATAAAAATGTTTTCAAGTCATGTGTTCACCCTGATTTGCTTTCATTTGTTTTCTAAACAGTGTATTTTCTGTATTTTCTACTTTGAAAATAAATACATATTGACTCAAAAGAAATCCTTTAAGTCACAGTTAAGGTTTGGGGTTTTTTTGCATTCAAAAGAGGAAATAATTAAAAGAAATAGATTCAAGTCTGAGATAAGTGGTGTAGATTGACGCAAAGTGAATTTTCTTGAGTTGGTTGGAAAATACAAATAGCATTTTTAAATCTTTGTCACCTTTTCCCCTGTCAGCTGGTCACCTCCTGGGAGGGCCCTTATCTGTGTGTCCATGGCTTATCTCCTCTCCTGGCTTTGGCTCCAGGCTCTGGAAGCCTTTGGTGCCTGTGCTCCATCCTCATTTCCAGACCCATCTCTGACCCTTTTCCTTTTGCTGCTGGCTGTGCTGGGTGGGGTGACTGACCCTGGCTGCTCCCTGACACACAGAGGGAAATGTTGGCTTTGGAGGTGGATTCAGGGCCTCTCTTAGGGTGCTATTTTGAAGATTTACAGTGTCCATCAGGGTGATGTGATGGTCCATTTACCATGGCGGCTGCTCATGCAAAACAACTCTTGAGGCATTTCGTTTTTCCTCTCTGGGGACTCCAGGGAGCTGTTTTTATGTGCTACTCCTTTCTGCCTGGATTCTTTTTCATTCCTTCCACATTACATGAGACAGTAGGTGGGAATGTGCAGCCAGATAATGGTAATTTATTACTGATCTGTCGGAGTTGTTCAAAAGTCTTTCCAGCTAGGACTATAAATTTAGCATTTCTGTCCTTGCCTTGCCTTTAGTGATCCGAGAAGCCTTTTGGGGGAAGGCAATGCCACGTCTAAATTTCTTCCAAATATTTAAGCAGTGTATACTGGAAGATGGCATATGGAGAAATGTTTTTCTCTCATAAGATTGGATGAATTAGCTATGTTTAGGTGTTAATTATTGGTGTACATTTCTGCATGGTGCTTTCCCCAAAGCAGGTTTCTTCTCTCCTTTATGTCAGGACTCTTTGTGATCCTTCTTCCTCCTACCTTGGGAATATACAGTAGAAATTTTTCTTCTCCTTATTTTTGCCTGCTGCTTCCTCTGTTTGTCTTGAATAAAATGAGTTGTGAGCATTAATTAGATTTTAAACCTCCCAGAACTGTAATTCTGATAAATTCTCATTCTGGTACTTTCCCAGGTATATCAGGATATTATTTACAACCAAGCTGGGATGACAGCTATTCTGCTTATTCTTAATTACTTTTGCCAGAATTGGTTGTGCTAAATCATATTTCATTGGGTCTGTGGTTCAAGTTCTGTTGTTGCTGTGTGTGTAAATTATGTAAAATAATGCATCAGTGCATCTGAATTTGGCTCAGGGATGGGTATATTATCCAAAGCCATGGCACTGTTATTAATAAAGAAAACAAGAAACTATCAGTGAGCTTTTTCTTTCCCCAGTCTGTCTGACTCTTTCTGCTGACATTAAACACCAAGGATTAATCCAGCAGGCAAAGTGACCATGACTTTGCAGCTGGTTTCAGAGTAATTCATTAGCTTTCAGCTGCAGCACTCTGGGGTCTGTGCAGTCCCTTGGGGTGGTGTCTAAACTCTCTTTCAAAGGATTTGATTACATTTCACCTTTTGGAGCATTGTGAGGGAGTGGCAGAAGGCACAGCAGACTGTCAGCTTTCCCTGGGTAGTCTATCATCCAA
The DNA here is from genome assembly GCF_050655825.1 of Lonchura striata. Classification (NCBI taxonomy): domain Eukaryota; kingdom Metazoa; phylum Chordata; class Aves; order Passeriformes; family Estrildidae; genus Lonchura; species Lonchura striata. The sequence goes on along the minus strand of NC_140719.1, from coordinate 3,871,768 downwards.
TATGTTCAGGTTGTGCTTGTTCTCAGGAATTATCACCTAAGGTCACCTCTTCAATCAGACTTTCCAAGAAATCACTGTGCTGTTGGAAACGTTCCCAGCTTTGGACTCCATATTTCTACAGTTCCCTGTTGGATAAAATTAATTCCGTGTCTGTCATCACTTAAAGGTATAAACACATTAAATAAGGTAAAAAGCTCATTCTCATGGAGCTGAATTGAATTTGAGGCATCCCAACACCAGAGCTGGGCAGCAACTTGCAGAAGTCACTCTGCTGCATCGAGAGCTTTCATTTCCACCAGATATCAGTAGGATAAACCCTTAAGTGTTGCAGGAAAACTCTTCAATATTCCTCAGAGCATCGAGCATCTGCAAGCCACGTGTTCCCTCCCACCCCTGCCTGGTGCTATTTTACCAGGCAGCTCCATGTAAAGCAGCTTTGTGTTTTGGTTTCAAAATCTGTGTCCTGAGCCCTGGCCTGAGTGAGTCTCGTGGTGATTTATTCTCACCATGTGCAGCCAGCACTGAATTCAGACAGAACAGAGGAGCTGTGTGCTGCCTGCCTGCCTGGGCTCATTTTTCTCCTTCATTTATCTGACAGGACCAAGGGGGTTTGTCTGCTCTGCTCCAGCCTCCAGTGGGGCACAGCCTGACAATGTGCTTCTCCCTAAAGCATAAACATCTCCTTCCTGGAGCTTTTATTAGACTTAAACCTTCAGAGCCCCAGCAGTTGCCAATCAGTCTTTCACATTCATGTGGTGAAGACTCTTTAGCTCTGAATGATGTTTGTTTTCGGTTCAGAGAGTGATGCTCGCTGCTGTGAGCATTGTTCAGAGCTGAAAATTGTAATGGGAGTGTTCAGGGGAGAGCAGGATCCTCATCAACTTTATAACACTATAAAGGAAGGATAAAATAGGTGCAATATATTCTGCCTGGTAGTGTTGGTGTGAGAGTTAAATGATAGCAGGGATTCAAGGTGACGGACTGCAGCATCTGTGCTGGAAATGGACCAGGTTCAATGGTCTCCTGCATTATCACAGTTACTCTGACCACGAGGGTAATTATTATTCCTGTTCTGTAAATAGACTTGCCCAAAAAGCAAATTGTCCCATCACCCTGGGCATTGAACAGTAATAGAGCCCAGGCAATGGTCAGTCTGTCTTCAAAAGAGACCTCTGGCTTTGCATCTTCCTTTCAGCTCATGCTGGGCCTTGTGCCCTAGCAAGAGCAATGAAAACTGAGAGTATTGAAAAGAAAAAAATACAAGAAAACAGAAAAAAAATCCTGAAAAGGAGAGGGCATTGATATTAAAGCAAGAACAATGAAAACTGAAAGTATTGAAATGAAAAAATACAAGCAAAGAACAAATATCCATGAAAAATAGAGAAAATTCATGTTAGTGATCGGATTTTGTTTAGACAGGATAAATCAGAGAATACATCTTAGAGAAGCCTCTGGTTGTGGCCTCTGTGTGTGACTTGAGCAGCAGAAAATAAGGTTTCAGACTTGCACCCTCAGAGTTTTTGCTGCACATTGCATTTCTAAAGCTCTGGTAGCATTTGCTCCACTAAATTAAATGAGGCTGAGACAACCAGCTGCATATAAGGAGGCTTTACTTATATTTACTTACTTACCTTACCTATATTTACTTACTTACCTTACTTAAATTTAGCTTCTCATAAATTTTAACATATCTTTATCTAATTATCTATGGCACGTGTTATTTTAAAGCCTCTTTTTCTATTTTCTAACTTCCAATGTATCTTAAAATGTCTCCTGTTTTGTTTATTTTCCTGGAAATAAGTGTCTTCCTTCAAAAACTTCAGTGAACAGCTGTGGTAAAATGAGGCAACCGACCGGTGGGAAGAATGAGGTGTGAACTCCAGTGATTTCGGAAGGCTAATTAATTACTTTACTAAACTATATTATACTATAACTACATTACACTAACAACAAATATCACTAAGTAGAAAATCTGTGACTCTCTCCTGAGAGTCTCAACACACACATGGAACCAATTGGTCCATGAATCCAAACACCATCACCAGAATCCAATCCAGAAATCACCTTGGGTAAATGATCTCCAGAGCACATTCCACATGGGCACAAACAGCAAAGGAGATAAGGATTATTTTGATTCTCTTTCCTCTGCTTCTATCGCAGCTTCTCTCAGGAGAAATCCTGAGAAAACTAAGTGCAGAGGGCATGTGAATATCACAACCAACCACCTGTCTACTTTATTATCAGGAGACTGCTTCTCTGTTGTCCCAAAATAGCATGAACTGAGAAAAGCCCAGTCTCTGTTCGGTTGTCTGGGGTTTTTGTTTGGTTTGGTTTGTTTTTAAAGCAGCTCTGGATGAGCTTTCGTTGCCTTGTCAGAGGTGAGAGGAGATAACCCCGATGTTTGGGAAGCTGTTCTTCACTCACACACTCCTGACTGTAAAAAGCAGTGCCTGATTCCCACAAAGCTGGGAAAAACTCCTGAATTCTGGCATTTCTTATCCCTACACTTCCTGACTGTGTAGTTTCTACTGCTGTGATACTTCCACAATGCCCAATATTTTAAAACTTCTTTTTCCATTATCATTGCACTTCAGATTACTTTTTTTTAAGTTGGATAATGCCAGGCTGGCTTTGTGTGCCTGCTTTTGCTTATTTTGATAGATTTGTACTGTCAGAGCTGATAAACCTGCTGGAGATGTTCTTTGTTTTGTTGCAGTGAGTAGATAGATAGGTTTTCTTGCTCTGTTCTGTGATGGGAGAGTCACAGCAAGAGCAAAGGTGTCAGAAACCACAACTTGGATATACTAATTTAATATTACCTTATCAAGCAGAATATTATATAGACTAGAACCACAGATGTGAGAAGCTGGACTGGCTGTAGGACCTTACATAAAATATTGAGCTCATCTCACTTGTGTGCCCTGGAAACTCCTGATTTGTATTTCAAAAGATGCATGAGTGGTATTTTCTAACTTTCCAGGAGGAGCACAGAGTGTTCTTTTGGGACCCGCCTGTGTTGGAGGCTCCTTAGTTTTAATGATATTTACTTGGTTTCTTTCATTGTGTTGATGGCAGTTTTGGCACAAAAAAACCCACATGCAGCTGATTTTTTAAAATCTATCCATATATATATATAAACACAACAAGGTGGGAATGATTGTTTTTCAGGTTGTGGTTTCTCGTGCTCATCCAAGGACAGTGCTTGCCCTTGGAAGAACACTCTGGGAAGCTCAGCGCTGCTGGCTGCAGTGCAGGAGGGTTCAGCCACATGTGAAAAATGCTGGGGGTGGCTTTGCTACCTCCTCTGCCTTTTGAGAGGTTCCTGCTGCTGCAGAGTTGGGGATTTGTGGATGGCACAAACATTCCAGGCAAAGGGGGTTTGCACATGTACATGAGACAGGAAAAGCCTAAATTGCACCTGCAGGTGAAGATCTGGTTTGAGGCTTTTAAAATCTATTTATTTATTTGTATTTATATTTATTTTTAATTTAATGGCAGCTGAAAGACTGGTGCTGACAGCAAATCCTCTCAGCTCTTTCTGGGCATACTCACAACAAGCTGCTTCCACCAAAACCAAAAGCCAAACTTCCAGGGGGCACCAGGGTGATGCTCAGTCACTGGACTTACAAGAAATCCTGCAAATGTGCTTGTGCATGTGAGAGGAACTTTCATCAGCTGCTTGCCCAGAGGAGCTGCAGAAATTTTTCAAGTTCAGAGAATCTTTTAAGGCTTATTAAAAAAAAAAAATTAAAAATATTATTCGCTGGGTCCCAGCTCACCTGACACCTTCAATTTTTATCTTCTTCCTCTTTTTCTCCTGTCCCCATGGCACATCCAGATCCTCCCATGGGCACAAGTGCCTGTGAGCTGTGAGCTTCCCTTCTGCCTGGGACTCACAGCTCACTCAGGAGGAGCTCCTGGGCTGAGGGGGAATTTGCCAGCTCTGTCAGTGTCTTAGTTTGAAAAGACAGGAGTCTGTGAAGGAAGGCAAGAGCCTCCTGTGAAATGGAAAAGGTAAACTCCCTCCCTCCAAATTACCACAATTTCAAAATTAAAAGGCTCTCAGGCAAAGATATGGGAATGGCAATAACAGTTCTTTACTAGGAAAAAACTAAATAAAAATAAAAAAATGTAATTAGTGCAAACAAAACTAGTGATGGAGTCAGAAACCTGACACCCTGAGGAGTCAGGGTGTTGGTAATAGTCCAGTTAAATGGTGGCTGCTCCTCCTGGAGTGGCAGATGGAATGCTGCTGGAGCGGGGATCTGTAGCAGGGTGGAGTTTTCTCTGAAGGTCTGAGGATGGAGGAGTTGGGTCTGGTCTTCCTCTGGGGATCCAGCAGGGAAGAAGCTGCTCCTGGGGGAATCCAGTGAAAGGCTGCCCTAATGTCCCAAAAATTGCTGATTTTATGCAGGTAGGAGTGCTTGGCTCCTCCCTCTGGGTGGAGCATCTCCCAATGGGATGATGGAACTTTACCAGCCATGCAGTGAGACATTCAATGGCCATTAACAGAAGATTCTCCCCAGAGGGAGACATTGTTCTTGGGAGAGATAAAGAAACTGCCCCACCTCCAACAGATGGCAATAGAATCCATGCTGATCTTACAAGCCAGGACAGTCAGGAACTCACCCTCATCTCTCCAAGGGCAAATCACTTCACCCAGGGTGAACTGGGGGAGATATGAAGGATAACTGCAGTACTTTAGACAATTATTTGCAGATTATTTATGTTTTCCAGTGTATTATTTGTCAAGGGGCTTGTGGAGTATTGTGGCATTATAAAGTTAATGAGATTTTTCAAATACTGTTGGCCCAGAATCAATACATTCCCCTAACTTGATTATACAACTCTTTTGTAACTAATTGTTTTTCAGGTAGTTAAGATCTACATCTTTTGTATAAATAACTGTGAATGTGGACTGGAGATGCCTTGATCTCAATCGCTTATCACTTGCAAGTTAGAAGATAATTATGTTTAATCAGTTCTATCATCATGTCTCAATAATTCCATTTTTTCAGCCAGAAGGTCTGATGCAAGTGAACGGTCACATTTTCCAACGATCTGTGCTTGGGAGCTTTGTGCTGATGTTCTTCGGGTTGTTTTTTTTGGAGGGTTTCTTTTTTTGGGTGGGTGGGAGGGTGGTAGGACAGGGTCGGGTTTTTTGGGTTTTTGTTTATTTTCTGGGGGTTTTTTTGTTTCGTTTGGATGTGGTTTTTTTCTGCCATGGCTGCAGTCAGTAAATTCCATGTATTTACAAGTTATCTACTCAAAGTACTTTCCATGCTTCATGTGGTCTGTGAGGATTCCTGTGTTACTGTGTCCCTCTTGAGTACTGATCAGATCTTGCTTTTGGAATTGGGTCTGGCCTACAAGGCCCTGCTCTAGACTTCAAATCCTAAACTCTGCCTTAAGATGTTGAATTTCTGTTTGTTTCCAGGCTATAATTATTTATAGTGCAGGAACCAATGAGATCTTATGTGAATACTTAGAAAACTCAAGTGTTTTGCTCTCATGTGAGGTTAAAGCTGTGTAAGTGACCTCAGTGGCCTCACAGGGATTTTTCCTGAAGTGAAGCTCATGTTTTGTTCCCCCACCACAAGGTCAGCTCCTGACAGGGCATTCACCAGGAAAGGTTGCCTGGATTCCTGGGGAAGCTGGATCTCTGGATATCTGTGGATATCTGATGAGGTGTGCAGAGGGTAAGTATGGCCTGAGAAAAAGGAATGTGAGAAAAAGCCCACGGCATCTGCTGCTCTTCACCCTTGCCACGTGCTCTTGGCCAGCACAGGACTGAGGATGTGAACTCACATTTCCCTGTGGAAAGGTTGGTGCTGTTCTCTTTGATAAGTTTGGGTTTTTGGAGTAATTTAAACTCATTTTATTTTGGGATTCACATCACTTTTACCTCCCAGTGGGATGAAGCCCTACAGCACTTGTGGGATGTCACAGTCACCTTGGGGCTCCCCTTGACTCGGTTTTTCAGGCCACAAAACTCAAGTGTGCTCTCCTTGCTTTTCCAAAAGGTGATCCTAGTGCAGCAATGAAACACCCAGTGCTGAAGCATGTCCAGTGTTCAGTATTCCTCATTTTTCACTGGTGTGGAGGAGGTGATTCCATCTGGTTTGATATTTGCTGTGCCCACGGCTGCTGCTCCCACAGCTCCGGGATCAGCCACAGCAGTGAAGGAAAGGACAAGGGCAAACGCTGCCCAGCAGGAAGGACTCGCTGGGCTCCACCCATGGCAAGCAATCAGAGGTGGTTAGTGGAAAAAAATAAAAGGTTTGAACTATAAACTCTGGATTAGTGAGTGTTGGGAGAGTTGTTTTTTCCATGTATCTAAGCTGGCAGGGTTTGCACATGGATAGTAGTCACAAGACATGAGAGTTCCTGAATATGACAAGGAAGGTCACATTTTAGAAAGGCATAATCTCTGTTTTCTCTATTCAGATGATGTTTTTTTCCCTCCTTAAGATGGAGAAACTCCTTCAGTGAAGGCATTGTCTGTCCTTTTGACCTTCTAGGATCTTAAGGGAGCTATAAAATGGAGGGAGAGGGACTTTTTTAGATGGATAGACAGTGACAGGAAAAGGGAAATAGTTTTAAACTGAAAGAGGGCAGGGTCAGATAGGATATTGGGAAGAAATCATTTATTGAGAGGGTGGGAAGGCCCTGGCACAGGTGCCCAGAGCAGCTGTGGCTGCCCCTGGATCCCTGGCAGTGCCCAAGGCCAGGCTGGACAGGGCTGGGAGCAAAGCTGGACAGTGAGTGGCAGGGAATCAGTGACCCAGAGCTTGTTGGAATCATCACAGAGGCTTTAAGAGCTGCTTGTTGGGCTTCTGCTGTGGGCAACAGTTCTTAGTTCAGCTGTAATGTTTCAACCCAGTGGTAAAGAAGGGGAAGCTCAGGCTGTCCTTGAGGATTTCAAGTCATAATCTGAAGCAACACATTTTAAATGAAAAGCTGTGACCTTGAGAATACCTGATAATTTAAAGTCTGGGTTCAAGTTTTCATGGTTGTTATATCTATGTTGAGAACTTGAGCTTGGCTGGAAGTGCACCTGCTTGAAACTTGAGGTTCTTGAGGTCTTCTTTAACGGCAAGTCTTAAATAAAAGTGCAATAAATTGGCTTCTGTGTGTGTGATGCAGGTCAGCTGCTGGAGCAGGTTGTGCCAGCATGGGCTTCTTGCTGCATTCAGGAGCATTTTCATTAGTTTTGATTCTTTTGCACACTTAAATACAAAGTTATAAAAGTAGGATTGAAAAACCTTTCAGACCAAAGATTTGCTGTGAGGAATTTGGAAGGGCAGGTCTCTTCAGGCAGCCTGGTTTTCCATCCTGATGCATCAGCTGTGCTTCAGGTGAGCTCCAGAGAGAAATGGGCTTTTGGTGTTTCCTGCAATCCCTGGAGGCAATGCAGCAGGAGATCTGTCTGGATGTTTCCAGGTGAGGGCTCACACTGATGCCTCAGATTTCACCTTTTCTATTTTTCACATTCTCTGCTGCTTTACTGTGTAAGTCTAGGATTCACATGAGGGGATGCTGAGCTCTGCACAGAGCAGGGAGACAAAACAATTCCTGCTCCAGCTGGGCACCAAGGACAAATGATCCAAATCTCAGCCCAGGAGCACAAACACCGTGGGCTGGAGAGAGAAAAACAAGCAGGATGGGACTGCCTGGGCTGAAGCTGGAATGGGACAATGAACTCCAAGGTGCCAATGGAGCAGAACTGATCCCAGGGAGAGCCCCCGGGAGCGCTCGTGCATTTTGGGACCATTTTGGGTCATTTGGGTGCAGCCCTGGCTGGGCTCTGGTGCTGCCCAAGGTGGATCCATGGAGGAGATCCTTTAATAAATCCCTGCTTTATTCCTTAGCTCTGTCCAGTCTCTGTTCTAGGGCAGCCTTCACAAGGTGTCAACATCACTCATTCATACAAATCAGTGTATGTAGCCATAAGAACAACAAGTTTATCCCCCAGGCAGTAGAATAATGCACAAAGCATTATTTTACAGATATTATTGGAGGCCAGGGGAAGGCCTAACTCTGCTTGAGACACCAAACTCTATATTTTTCTCACTTATGTTTCCTCAGTAAGCAACAAAAACACAACATGATCAATGCTTAATTTATTGCTTCAGCAGTAGCACTGGAGATATGGCACTGAATCAGAAGTGAGGCAAGGCACAGTGGTTTAAGCTTAACACAAGTGAAATTAAATTTAAAATATATGTATGAAACAAGAGGGAGAGGAAAGCTGGAGTCTCCATCAGCCAGCCTGATGATATTTTCAAGAATCAGTGTCTGGCAAACCCATTAGCTGCTGTCAGAGCTTTCAGGAACTCTTAGGAGGACTGCTGAGACATCCCAGAGCTCTGACCCTGGAGCACACAGCGTCAGCAATTGGAGTTCCTTTGCTGGAGAGAACAATTCACCCCCATCCTCTTGCTGAGGGGAAAGTGGGAATTGCTCTAACAGCATGAAAGGATGTCTGGAGCTCTGTGTTTCTCTCCCTGCTGAATTTTAGGCAGGGTATGGTATAAATGGGATTGGCTGGGAAGTGGTCACATCCTCAGCATTTGTCCCAAATTTCAGTTTCCAAGGACACGGCCACTGATGTCTCAGACAAATGGGAGTAGGACACCTCTAATTACATTATAACAACTTACAAGCTGATTAAAGTGTTTCTGTGTGTCTCAAGCTTCTGGAAAATCATCCCTGGATTCTTCACAGCTAATTCTTTTTTTTTTTTTTTAGGAGTGAGACGATCTGTCAGCACAGAAATACTTCTGCAGCAGCATCCGAGGCTGAGGGCAGCTGGCATAGCTCAGGTGGGCATTGGCAGAACCAGAGTGTGGGAATCCAGGGCTTCCCTCTGGCTGCCCTGGCAGGGGTCAGGAACCCCCCTGGACAGAGCCCCCAGAGACACTGTCTGTGATCTCAGTCCAGGCAAAAGAGTTTTCAATCTTACAGGATGAATTACCAGCTCTGAGTGTTTGATATAAGTAATAATTAAGTGTGGCACGGGTGCAAGTGTAAAATTTTAGGATTCTAGATTAGGGGTCCAAAGGGGACAAGATGGAGGAAATTGGGTGTGCCTTGTCCTTTTTCTCCTTCTTCATGCCCTCCATGTTTCACTGTGGTGTTGGCATTTTTCTGTTGGTTCAGGCTGGGGACACACTGTCCAACGTAGGTGACAGATATTGGCACGTTCTTGTAAATCCAGCCCAGGGAGTTTCTGGTATTTAATGTTTGTCACATCCCACTGAGGGCAGAGCCCCACACGCTGCCCTGCAGGACAGAGCTGGGCAGGGCAGCAGAACATGTGAGAGATAAACAGAATAAACAACCTGGAAACCAGCACAGACCAATTATGGCTTCTGCTTTGGCAGGGGGGCTGACAGACAGAGACTTTCTACAATCTCGGGATCATCAATACCTCAGATTCCAACACCAGAGAAGAGGTTTGAATGCCTCTTGTTCCCATCTGCAGGCACATATTAGGAAGTTCTGCAATGCAATTTGGGTCTCAGGGAACCAAGACAATAAGTCAGTTTGGGATGTGGCTCTGGGATACTCCCAGTGAGCAGTTGTGTCAAAGGAATACATCTCCATGGAAGCTGGTTTTAGGGTTTTAGGAAAACTTAAAATAATGTAAACTATTGCACTAAACACCAGGTGTGGGTCCAAAACCAAGCCATAAATCTGGATTATTTGGCAGTTCTAAGCATTAAAGTGCTTGATTCTGATATAAAATGTACATGTTCAGCCTCTCGGCCTCCCACCTGGATCAAGATTTACTCATTGCTTCATGGTTATGAAATACTTTATGGAGAAACCTCAACACAACCAGTTCTTACCCAATTAGTGAAGAATTGAGGGCTTGATTTGTAGGAATCCTCTATGGATGCTGTGAACATAGAAGGCTTGAAGTGTGAATTGGAGATGCAAGCAGGGAAAAGGAAAAGTTGTTTCAATCTGAAGCTGGAAAGATACTTACTGGTTTTGAGCCTCTGATTTGAAAACTGAGGAGTTCTAGAATAATTTGTCTTTGAAGTCTGTAACAAAAATAAGAAAATAGCATTTAGTGGATAACTCCAAGGCCAAGGAAAACAAGGATCACTTCTCCCAAACTGGAGATGAGCACACTGGGTCAGTGGGTTCTGCTGTCTGAAGAGGCAGAATTGGTGCTTCAGAACTATTTTATCATTTATTTGCCAGACTACATCCCTGCTGCTGTGACCCAAATGCCTCAGGCTTGTTCACACTTTCTAGATGAATCCTTAATAAAAATTCAGCCCGTGTGTGTGTTTTTGGGCAAAAATGAACGTAGTCATAAAATGTCTGGTTAAAATTACCAGCTAGAGCTCCAAGGTCTCAGCTATCAGAGTCCCAGAGTAAATGATATAGCTGTGGCAGGGATTAGATAGCTGAAGTTATTTCCAACAGACCTGAAAAAACTTGGCTGCCTTTGCCCCCCATCAGTAGCAAAGGATGAAGCAGAAGAGATGCATGAAAATGAGTGAGGCTTCTTTTAAGTCTTCAGAATATTTTCTTGGTGGTAAATCAATTTTGAGAGAGGAAAGAGTGTAATTTATTCCTGCTCATGGCATTTGCATGGGCTTATGAGAAGAGTGATAGTTCTTAGAGGTGTGATCCTGCTTTTCCTTGAACTGTATCACTTTTTTTTTTAAATAGTGGGGGCTGTGCAAAGAATTGGTACATTATCTTGTGGGTTTCCTTACTGCCCTTAAATCTTGTGCCAGTTGTTAACTTTCATGTTACTCACATATTTCATTAAATCTGGTTTATTTGGCATAGGAAAGAGTAATTTGTCCATGTAGTGAAGTCATTCAGAAAGCTGATCCTTAGAGCTCAAAGAAGCTGGCATGTCTCAGTGCGGGTACACCTAAAAATTGCATTTCTGTGCCTGCAGGGAAGGAGTAGGGAACCATCCCCTGTGCAAATAGAACGTTTCTAGGTATGAAGATCCACATCTCTTGCTCGCAGTGAAGGCTGTGGAAAGCAGTGACAGCTGCTTCTTGTCTCACAGTCAAACATTTTGAAACCCTGGAGGCGAAATATTTAGGCTACTGGACACTTTGTTTATTCAATGGGCCTTTTTTTAATTTCTCTTTTTTTTTACCAGAGAACTGCAACTGAGTGACGTGTGTGTGCCTCAGTGTAAACAAGAGACTCGTGACTCCTCATGTCAGAATTATTAATTCTTCATGCTGCTCTGAGGGCCTGAAGGAAATACTGATGTGTGTGAACCAACAGAAAAGTAAACATCAATTAGAGGGAGAAACAAGCTGCTTAATCTTCAGTTTTGAATAGAAAACTTCAAGGAAGAAAGACTCTAAAAGTGTGCAACTTCTGGGAATAACCTCCAATGCAAACACACATCTTCACTGGATTCTGATGAGCTGCAGAGTGAGAAGAAAAATAGTTCTGTGGAAATCAAAAGGTTTGCAAACATCATTTCCTTGTAAACAGCCTGTTTGCAGAGCAGAAGCCACAATAATTTAGCAGCAGTGCGAGGCAGCTCAGGGAGGTTTGGGCTGCAGAGAGGAGCCTGTGCAGCTGGCTCACGAAACAGCAAACAGCATCAAGCCTGGGGAATTCCTGAGGGGAAAACAGTTTAGATTTTGGATAATATTGGGGAAAAATGCTATAAGGGTGTGCCTTTTTCCCTAAGTGCCTGTGGCCACAGTTGTGAGCATGGTGGAGATGCTTTTATCTCACCTCTCAATTTCACTAGTCAGAGCTCCCTTCTGTGGGACCCTTCTGCTTCTTTACCTGACTTAGACAATATTTCATCAGCCCCAGCAGTACCTCATCACTCACATCTGGCAAGCTCCCTCTTCTTGAAAAATGCTTCTCTTCTGAACACACCCAGGTGTTAAATTCAAGAAGCACTCACCAAATCCAATATTTCTGAGTATTGAAATCCAGTGGCTGACTCATCACTTTGTACAAAGAAGATGTTGCTTTCCAGTTACTTTGTTTGGGCTGACTGCAGGTTTTTCAAACAAAGCAAGTCCTTTCTGGAAAACCCTGTGAAACTTGGTGCCAGAACAGTGGAGAAGTTATCCAAAAGGCCAACACCCAGCTTAGTCTGAGAGAGTGAACTACTGGAAAGCCCTGGGGTTTTGCTGGTATCTCTTGTGTGAGTCTTTTTGGGGCCTGGGGCATTCTGGAAATGCTGGATTTATCCCAACCAGCTCCTGGGTACTTCTAACCTTCCTGCTCTGCTTGTACCTGGCTTGGGGTGTGTTATAAACTTGATAGGCTTTTCCTTCTCCTGCCAAGCCCCTTCAATTAATTTCCTTTTTAAGTCTGGAATCTTCAGATGGGATCCTGGCAAAAGAATCCCTGAATACCTTCAGAGGATGCTGCATTGCAGGGAAGAGCTTCCAGGGTGGTATTGTTTTCCCTCAGCCTGGATGAGCCTCTGGTCTGAAGCAGAGTGAAAGGTTTGTGGGTTTTGAAGAGCAAGGAACAGTGTGAAGGTCAGACTTTTACCTTCTGTAGAGTTATCTTGGAACAAATTACACACTCCAATAGTTGTTCCCAGTATTTTTGGGCAGCACTGGCTTGTAAAATTCAGGTGTCAGGATTCCCAAAAGTGGGGGGCTCTGTTGGGCAGCTGCTGCTGTCAAAACTGTACCAGAGGATTGATACTTGGGAGGAAGGAAATCGAGATGAAATGGCAAATTAATGTCTGTCCTGCCAGCAAATCCTGTTTTTCTTGGAACCAGGGATCAGAAGGTGGCGTTGCAGGCAGGTTTGTGAGCAAAGTGTGCTCAGGAAGGGCAGCGGTGCTTTAGCACTGGGCACATGGATTTGCAGTGGCACAGCTGAGGAATATCAGATCTCTCACCTTTTATAAACTTCCCTTTATTTGTGCTCTGCCTATTGAGCTGGAACAGAGCCCATTGCTTCCAAGGGCTGCTGGGTGCATGAGGGGATGCCTGACTTGATTTCAGATCTGATAGAGCTGAGAATGTTGGAGGGACCATTGCTTCACTTCAGAAATGCCCCAAAACTCTGGCTGAGTTCTTCAAGTTGAAATCATGCATCTGGCCCCTTTTCCTATTACTAAAACCAATAAATATTAAGACCATCTTTATAAGTTTTTCTTAAAAATAAAATCTTCCTTGTTAAAAGCCTTTTGAGAGTGGCTGACACTCTGCTCCAGGTCCTAAATTTAATTCCATTTTTGTGCATTTAGGTTGCTTCTATGGTGTAAAATGAAACTGATCAGTGAAGAGAAAGCAGGGAGATAAAAATCTAGGAATGTCTGTGTTTCATTAAATGGCTAATCCCTGATGTTTTCAGAAAAAAAAAAAAACAGGAGTATTTAACATTCATCACTTTGTGCTGAGTGTTGGTAACTCCTAGCAGGGCGTGGACAGTTAAATCACTGCTGTCATCTGAGCATCTCTTGCCACTGTAGGGGTGGGCTGTGCTCGTGGTTTGAGGTTCCCAGCTCAGTAACTTGGCCAGGGATGGCCCTGCCCAGACCCCCAAAATCCCACCCTGGGCATCCCTGGCAGCGCTGGCCAAAGGCTCCTGGAGCTCTGGCAGCCTCGGGGCCGTGCCCATTCCCTGGGCAGCCTGGGCAGTGCCAGCACCTCTGGGGGAAGAACCTTTCCTGCTCTCCAGCCTGAGCTGCCCTGGCCCAGCTCCAGCCGTGCCCTGAGGTGAAATCTTCCTCCCTCACACATCCAGTTCTCTGCTTTAGATTTTTAGCCTCTTCTTAGATTGATTGGGAGCTTTTATCATCTTTTGAGATTCTACTTCATGGGTCACCAGTGTGAGTGCAAAGAGTTGTTGCCCAGAGCAGCTGTGGCTGCCCCTGGATCCCTGGCAGTGCCCAAGGCCAGGCTGGATGAGGCTTGGAGCACCCGGGTGTGTCAAGCACATTTCCCTCTCTCTCAGGATTTTTCATAGAGGTGCACAGAGAGAAAGAAAGAGAAAACAATTTCTATTTCTGCTCCTTGTTTTTCCTATGTGGAATGTGTTTGGAGAATTTTTTACCTGGAGTGAGCACTTGATTGGATTCTGGTGAGGATTGTTTGAGCCTGGTGGCCAATCCAACCCACCTGGGGCTGGACTCTCAAGAGAAGGGCCATGAGCTGTGAGTTAGTGTAGTTAGAACAAGTAGGTTTGTAGTTTTAGTGTCTCCTTTAAATAGTGTACTAATGTATTGTAATATAGTTATAAAAAAGAAATCATTCAGCCTTCTGAACTGAGTCAGACATCATCATTTCTTCCCACTGGGTTCACCTGCATTTACAATACCCTGGGACAGTGGAAGGTGCCCCTGCCCATGGCAAGGAGTTGAAACTGGATGATCTCTAAGGCTTCTTCCAGCTCAAACCATTCCATGATTCCAATGTTCTTTCTCCCCCTATACAGAGCTGCCATTCTTTCATATCCAACATTAACGTCAGACCTTGCAAGCAGTGCAAGTCTTCTCCTGTGCTTTACCCACTCTGATATAGTCTAGAAGAGAAATTAGGCTCAGAATAAGGTTTTCCCAGTTCTTTTTCAAGGAAATTATTTCCCTAATCTTTGGTCATAATGTGGATTTTAAACCTTGTCATAGAAGATGAGATCTGAGCTTTGGGAGCAAAGAGCATCCAACACGTAGCACTCCCCTCATTCTCCTGGAGGTGAGTTTTGCTTACCTGTTCCAAGTCCTTTAGACTTTCACACCACCTCTTTTCTGTGCTCTCAGGGACATGTGAGCCCCTTGCATGCTCTTGCAGAAATAAGCAGAGTTTTGGGAATAAAAGACAGCATCTAACAACACTAGAGACAAAGCAAAGAGAAACTCTTGATCAAAGGGGGCTTGCACAGTTTCAAGGGCAAATACAAAGACAAACGCTGGTTTTGTTCCAAAATAAGAAAAGAAAAAATCCCCCAGCTTTACAGGAAGAGCTCTGTTCATTTCCCCACCTTGCCAAGTTGGATCTGTGAGTGCTGAAGACACCAAACACTTTCTTTTTCCATCAAGATCCCGGGAGCCTTCCCTGACCATGCTGCCCCTGCTTCTGAATGGTTTGTCTTTCTCTCCCTCTGCTTGCAGAGCATCTTTCAAACAACTCTGCCTTGTTCAGAATGTTGAGGTTGGCTGTCTAAACTGCAGCTAAATCAAAAACATAGCTGATGATTTGGACAGATACAGGCTGGGTGGGATTCCTGCCAAGGTTATATTGGCTTTTGTCTTCATAAAGAGCAGTCCTGGGAGATGTGCACTGCAACCAGGAAGAGTCTGACAAAGGCATGTGCTTTTACAAAGGGCTTTTTTAGAAACTTTATTTTCCGAGTCAGCCAGATTTGTGAACTATCTCAGGCCAAGGTGTGTTGATCATCTGCAGAGTGTAATAATGCCTTGAAAGACAATGCCTTGTTTCTGCAGATATTTTGTTATTGGGTGTAATTAAAACTGTGCAGTGCCCACCCTGGGCAATCCTGTCTGCCATGGATGTGCTGGATGTGCTCCCACACTGGGAGAGGGCTGTGGACTGCTCCTGATCCTGAAATGAGATCCTTTGCCTGGTGCCTGACTGACAGGAATTTGTGCATTTTTCACTGTCGTTTAGGAAAATGAAAAGTGTGAAATATATTGAGGTGTCTCTTACCAGCAATTTTGAGCACGTGGCTGATTTTAGGCCCCTGAGCAGTCTGAAAGGATTCCATATCTGTGGATATCCATACCTGTGAGCTTGGAGAAAGTGTGGCTGTTGCATGGGACTTAAATGACTTAAAGTCATTATTTTGTGTGTATTTGCAATGGAATTGAGGGTTTCCACCTTATTCTCCAACTTATTCTCCACGTCTTGAATTTAATTTAAGAATAAATTAAATTTATTCTGATTTTTTTAAAGAAAAAATTATCTTATTTTCTGCTGGTAAAATTGGTATGAGCATTTAATATTGCAACACATCCAATACTGTGGTTTACAAGGCCTGCAATAATAGAGATGGTGTAAAAAATTAACAGAAGTTAAACTGGGGGTAATCCCTGTGGTTTGGGGCCAAATTTAGTTCAAGTCTAAGAGTAAAAAAGTGAAGCTGATAATGGAGATGCAATTTGCTGTGGCAGAGGAATGGCTGGACTCTTAATGACTTTGCAGAGAGATCACTGAACATGTTGTGGACACAACTCTGCATTTTTCAGAGCTCTCCCATGAAAAGGAAGCCAAGCCAAGCAACAAGAGACCAGGAATTTAAGAAAGTTTTGCTTTAAAACAATATAGGGATAAAGCATGATGTAAATAGGAAAGAAAAAGAGGTGCAATCACCAGCAGCCTATCTCAGCACTGCCCTGAGAGGAGTAGGTAGTGAAGTTCCTTCCATACATGGGTAGAATTTGGGGATTTTTGAATGTCAAACCCCTGTAAAAGCAGCCTCACCAGCAGCTCTCTCCTCAGTACCTTGCTACCCGTGCTGTGCTTAGACTGCCCATACAGGCAATTCAGAACCTTCTGAGTGCAATTAATCTGGTGCATTTAACAGCTGTTTTCTCCTGCTTGCCTTTACCTTAGAAGGCAAATATTCCTGAGCAGCATTGGGAAGAAACATTTTTATGGACAGATGGGCTCTAAACCTGCCATCCACTGAGGGCCAGCTCCAACATCCCAGAAGAGAGATGTTAAAATTTCCTACTCAGTAAGACTTAGGAGTTGTTTGACAATGTCTGCTGGTATTTAATCCTTCACTCTGCCTGCAGTGATCTTGCTGTTCCCAGGATTTTGATTTTACTTTCATCATCTCCATGAGGTTTCTGGCCTGTTCTGCCTGCCTGGTACCTCAGCCTGGAGAAAAGGGGGATCAGGGGGGACCTTGTGGCTCTGCACAGCTCCTGACAGGAGGGGACAGCTGGGGGGTCGGGCTCTGCTCCAGGAACAGGGACAGGAGGAGAGGGAACAGCTCAGGCTGGGCCAGGGCAGGCTCAGGGTGGACAGCAGGAGGAATTCCTTCATGTAAAGATTAGTCAGGTATTGGAAGGGGCTGTCCAGGGAGGTGGTGGAGTTCCTATCCCTGGAGGTCTTTAAGGACACTCAGTGCTCTGGGTTGGTGACAAGGTGAGGATCAGTGACGTGTTAGACTCAATTGTCATGGAGATCTTTCCCAACCTCAGCGATTCTGTGATTTTAAGATAAGAATTTGCCTTTATGTCATAGTTCAGGCAGTGGCAGAGTAGGCAGAGAGGAGACATTGGTTCTCTTCATTGTTCCTACTCTTTTCTATCACTGCTAAACATCTCTGCT
This sequence comes from Lonchura striata, assembly GCF_050655825.1. Taxonomy (NCBI): domain Eukaryota; kingdom Metazoa; phylum Chordata; class Aves; order Passeriformes; family Estrildidae; genus Lonchura; species Lonchura striata. The sequence goes on along the minus strand of NC_140719.1, from coordinate 3,854,489 downwards.
GGTCTGTCCCTGGCAGAAACAGGTCTGGGAGCTGCAGGATGGAGCCCCAGCCAACAACCCTGCTCAGCTGTGCTGCCTTGGGCTCCTCTCTGAGATCACCTGTAGAGGTGTTTTCCCTTCACTCAGGGATCAAAAGGCCCAGGGGAGCCATTTCCTCAGCTGAGTCATTTTTTGTCTTAAACCCTTCATAAAGCCCCACTCATGTTTTTGACAGCTCCAATCTGCCTGCAGTGCTGCAATATTGCACTTTTGGTGAAGCTGCAGTGAGGATTTACATCAGTCCTGTGTTACTCCCCCAGCTGCTTCACTGTCCCAACCACCAGATCAAGTGTAAGTCTGGTTCCAGTGCTCCTGGCTATGATTTACCCTGCTGCTACCTCCTCCCTCCTTCACTTCCTCCTTTTTTTTAAGACCAGCAGTATTTGGATGGTAATTGTAGCCCCAAGGCTTGTATAAATTCATTAAAGGCCCTGCCTTTTGAAGTGGAATTAGTACTTTGTTGAAGCTCTTTGTGTTCTGGGTCATGAACCATCTGATGGGAGGCCTGGGTCCATCTGGGCTGTGCTAATTAGAGCTGCCTGCCCTGGAGCATTGGGGCTGAGGCTGCAGCTCAGTGCAGGGAGCAGCTCGAGGATCCGAGCTGCAGAACCACCTCTGGCTTTCATGCTGGAAGCTGATTTTCACTGGACAAACCTCCAGAGTGGGAGCTTGTGTCTGCTTGTGCAGTAATTCCCTATACCCACATCCTCACTAGGAAACCTCTGGAGACTTTTTACCTCAAGGTTTTTTTCTCCTAAGAGGTAAATTCCTTGCCAGAAGCCTCTTGTAATAAATCCCCCATCTAGAGATGGAAATTCAGCATCTTCCAGTCCTGTAGATCTTTACCAGTTCCTTCAAATGTTCTGTCCCTGGCCCCTGACTGTATCCAGGGGGTATGACATGAGATATTGTAGGGGATAGCTTAGGATTTTGGCTTCTTAAGCACATGCTTCTGCTGTCCAAGCTTAACTTTCTTATTAATTAAAAACACAGCTCAAATTTAAATTGTTTGTCTAGAACTCTGGTTCAGGGTTTTTGTGCTGAACCATGATCAGAAGTGAAGTGGTAACAATACACCTGGAAATCCTGGAGTGGCTAAAGATGCTTTAATTTGTGGTTTCCAATGTTAACATTTGCTCTCAAGCTCTTTGAAATCTTCTAAAGAGCTTCAGCGTTAAGTTGGACACCCAAAAAGGGCTTGGGACCTTAGCCAGGTGTGTATGGACCACTCTGGTGTGCAGACAGAATATATCTCAATTATTAGGTAACACTTTGTTTGCTGCCAGCCCATGATTTGGTCACTTTGGGTAAAACTGGTTCTATTGCAGCACAATAAAGTGGAAATAGGAGTAACTCTGCTTAGATCACACTTCAATCACTTAGCTATCCGAGCTAACCAGATATGTCCAAGGAAAATTTATTTTAAGTCTAGATTTGAAAAAATATAATTATAGTACTTCAGGGCAAGGTCTTCCAGATGAGCTGGATCTGAGATGCTCCAGGGCTCTGACAGTGACTCCTAGCTCTGCATTGGGATTTTCTGTATTAAAAGTATTTGGTATTTTGGCACTGTCCATATATCCCCTTGAAATAGCCTGATGAATCCGTTCTTTTAGGCAAAGAAAATTTATAAATCATTCTCGTGGTGCTGAGCTTACGCAAGGCAGCAGATGTCTCTCAGTCCCCAAAGGCCATGACAGGTCCCTCTGAGCTTTGTACAGCACAGTTGTTCACATCTCACCAACAGCTGAACTTTCAGCTCTTGAAGGTTCAAAAGAGCCTACTTTGGTGAGAAATGCAGAAATTCTGGAGAGAACAGAGGCTGCTCAAGGAACATGATGTCTTTCAGGGCTGTTGCTCAGATGTGCAAGAGGTGAAGGAGCTGTGTGCTTGGGCAATCTGCTTCCCTGGCTCTGGTGAAGTATTTGAGCTGTACAAATAACTTAATTTCTTTATGGCTTATTTCTCAACTGAAATGAAAATCCTTTGGGATGAAACTGTTCTTGATAAACATCTTAGGCTTTTAAGAACTGCTTCTGGGTTTATTGCCCTTTAAATTTCAGGCACCCTGACATTAGTGTGCTGTCTTGTTTGGCTTCAGCTCTTAAACCAGAGAACAGATTGACATTCTGAATTAAAAATAGAATTATCCACAGCTAGTCTCACAATTTGGCATTAATCTGGTTCTGGTTGGCCTTGGGCTCCTTTTCTTTTTGCATGGAAAAAAAGCCAATCCAGGTCTGGTTATCAACAGCAAAGTCCCTTGTTCAAGACACAGAAGCATCTGAAGTCCCTGCATGGTGTGAGGCTTGGCAGAAGCTGACTTTGATTAAATACAAATCGACCAGGAGGTATTTTTTCCCCTTTCTCAGCATCTCTTTTGGCAGAGCCTCCATCTGTGGTTGGGTTGGAGAGCCCAGCTGCTGTTCCAGAGTGCCCACGGTGGGATCTGGTGAATAGCTCTATTCATAAGTCATCCTGCCCTCCCTCTTTCTCCTTCCAGCTTGAAACCTCCAGGATACTTGTGCAAGCTTGGGCATGCCATCCTGAGTGGGGAGGGGTGGGAACAGCCCCTCCTCAGGGTGGGAGCAGCACGTAGAGCCTGCTTATGAGGAGCTCAGACAACTCCTGCATTTCCCTCTTGAGCACAGCCCTGCCAGTCGCCTTCTCCAAGGGCTGATTCTTCCCCCTTGAGCAGCTTGGCTCCGTTTCCTGCCCTGCCAGGCTGCTGGGTGTGTAAGGAAAAGCCTCATTCCCCTCTGGAGCTGATGATATGGGAAGCTGAAGGAAGTGCCTGCTGTGTGCCTCTTGTTTCCTTGCTTGGCACAATAATGCCTCCTGATCCCAGGCTTGGAAAGCTTCTCCAAGGGTTTTTTAGGTTAAAAAAGATTCTCTTTCATTTTGGACTGTAATGGACCTCAAGTGTTGGAAAGCTGGACAAAGTCACAAGCTGATCTCTCTTTTCTTGTTTATTTTATTAGCAGAGAAGAAAATATGAGACTTATGAGGGAAAACAAACCAAAGCTGGGAGGGGAGAGGATGTACAGGAGCAGAAACAAATTTCAAGGGGCAAAATGGAGAGTTCCTGAAAATAACTTTCATATAATTATGTAAATAAATATTGACTCTGAAAACAGTGACTTCCACGGCTTGGCCAGAAAATGAAACATTTTTTCACTGGTGGAACACCATTGTTTGACCATGATGGAGGCCGTGTCTGGTCAGCTTTGTCTCTCCATCCAAAGTGTTCTCCTACTTCTTGTCCTGATTTACCAAGACAAAAGGCTTCTCTAGATAATTATCCACAGCTGATGACCAGCTAGGTAAGGTGACAGAACCTTTCAATGAGTTTAATGAGTCAAACCTCTCAAAGTGGGATATATTTTGCTGTGTGACCACTGCATGCACTTGCAGGGAATCTTTCATTAGGAAGTTAACCTTCATTAATCATCTTTTCATTCAGGAATTAATCTGATTTATCTACACCTAAGTTGTCTCTCCAGGTGAAATGTCTGGATTGCACCAGCTAACAGCAGAGCCCAACAACAGTAGGTGCAGACACAAGGATCTGCTTCTCAATTTTGGGGAGAGCTGCAGGCTGTTCTTAGTCAGCTCAGATGCTCTGAATTCTTCACTTGCAGCTCACTGGTTTATTTGTGTGTTTTTCTGGCCACACAAACCCCTGTCACAATATTATTAGAAGATTTAAGTGGTACTTAAGTGGAAGTAGCAGGCTTCTGTGCTGCACAAGTTGTGTTTTAACAGAAAATTGATCCAAACAAGTCCCCAGATAGAAGTAGTAATTTACTACTAATGCTACTTCTTTCTAGGACAATGGAATTAGTGGCTAAAGTTAAGTTAGATTAGTTTTGTTTTCTAAAAGCAGCTCTAAGAAGGCTCTTAGAGAACACCAGTAACACTTTCTCTGTGAGAAAAGCACAGAGCTCCTGTTGTTAACAGAAATGCTGGTTTTTACTGATATCTTAAGTAGAATCTGAATGGGAAGAAACTCTTTGGTATCCTGTCATGCATATAAGTGCTAGATACATAATCCACTGAGTGATATTGACCCCCAGAGAATAACAGTAGGCTTTTAAATTGTACCCTCTGAACTGTTTCATAGTTTAAATCTGAGTTGCTTCATAGCTTAAATCCATCACTTAATTATGTGTTTGCAAACCTAGAGTTATTCTTCTCCCCTTTGTCTTCAGCTTTTCCCAACTACAAGAGGAGCTGTAAGTGCTGACCATCTCTGAAAGCCCAGTTTTGTCATGCAGACCACAGTGCAGAGGGTGCTGGCACTGCCCAGGCTGCCCAGGGAATGGGCACGGCCCCGAGGCTGCCAGAGCTCCAGGAGCCTTTGGCCAGCGCTGCCAGGGATGCCCAGGGTGGGATTTTGGGGGTCTGGGCAGGGACAGGAGTTGAACTGGGTGATCCTTGTGTGTCTCTCTCAGCTCAGGACTTTTTGGGATTTTTGAGAGACCATGGCTGTGTGTTTTTGCTGATTGGGGGGTTTGCTGGCCAGTGGACAGGTGGATGTAAAACACAGAAATCCTGAAATAAGAGCAAAACCTGGGACTTGCATAACATTAAAGCTGGAGAAAAACAAAAGCAGACATGAGGAAAATCAGTGTGAACCAGAGAGGGTGGGCAGTGGGCGAGCTGTAAGGCAAGACTGGTGGCCAGAGCTGCTGGAAGTAGTTGGGTACTGTTGAAAGAAACCTTGTTTTGTTCTGGGAGCTTCATAAGTTGGAAATCACTAAGGAAATAGGAAACCTTGGCTCCTTCCCACGGGGGAAGGCAGTTTGTGAGGGTGCCTTTGTTCAGGGCCAATTTGTTTTCACTTGAGTTAATGCTTCATTAGTGCTGTCCTTGAGACCTTGGCTGTTATCCAAGGAAAAAAAAGCTAAAAGAGATGAGGGGAAGAGAGCCCCTCCAAAAAGCTTTGAAATAAAGCTTTGGGTATTTTGATGTTATCACAGAGGCAGCAGGTTAGAATAAGCAATTTCAAGTGTCTGAGCTTTTGCATGTTTGGGCCTCTTTTGTGTGGATTTCTGAGCTTGCTCTGGGCAGTCTCAGATCCTGAGTGCATGGTGTGGTCCTTCTGGGCTGCATTAGGAGTGGAATGGTCTAAGTGTATTTATGGCCACTTATAAATCCTAGGGATTTTTGTTCCTCCTGGAGCTCTGGAGAGACAATAGAGATAAGTGACTGCCCTTCCACAAAAGATTTCTGTGGAAGTTCTTGCTGGCTGCCCAGTCGCCCTCTCATTTTGGAAAATTATTTATCTGCATTGCAGGAGCTTTCCAAATATAGAGCTGTTCTTTAGCCCTACTCTCCTAAAAATCTATTCAATAGCTCTGATTGAGGTTAATACATGTGGGAGTTAAAAATCCTTAAAAGAAAGAGAAGTTTTCAAGGTGGGGGTCAGGCTCTTCTCCCAGGTCAGCATCTCTGGAACAGAAGGAAACAGCCTCAAGCTGTGCCAGGGGAACATCAGGAGGAATTTTCCCATGGAAAGGGTGCTCAGACCTTGGCAGGTGCTGCCCAGGGAGGTTTGGAGTGCCCATCCCTGGAGGTGTCCACAGAAGGCCAAGGTGGCACTCAGTGCTCTGGGCTGGGGACAAGGTGGGGACTGGGCACAGCTCAGACTCGATGGTCCTGGAGGTCTTTTCCAACCTCAGCGAATCTGGGATTCTGCAAGCGTAGGTTTGGGCCACTTGGCTATCCAGGTTAGGGCCCAATCCAATGTAAACTGGATTGTCACGCTTCTATTTATTTTAATGGGAGTTGAATCACTACTCTGTTGCTTAGAGACATTTTTTCTAAGTAGATCTTGAAAATAGCAGGCTCAATAGGAGCTTCAGATGTGAGCTGAAATTTGTATTTCGTTTCATGATTTGATTTCCCAAACAGCTGCATTTGTGCTGAACAGGGGGAATGTTCAAATCCATCTTAATCTTCAGGTAGTTGAACATCCTTTTCCTGAAGTGGAGTCAGTTAATGTTTCCATCCTGCCTCCAGGTTTGTGGTCTGAAGGTGAAACACCATCTCCCCTGAGGGTTTAGTCAGCTCCAGTTGGTTTCACTGGCAGCGGGACTTGAGGTTCAGTCAATCATACCTGAAACCCCTGCCCAAAGTTTTTGTTAAACTCCGGGAGTATTTGTTCTTGAAATCACAACCTCTGTGCTACAGTTGCCTGCCTGCTGTGCTTTGGGTCTAAAATGCTTCACTACAATTCTTGAGCAAAAAATCTCTCTTGTCAAATGCAGTTAAAAAAAAAAAAAAAAAAAAGGATTGTTCTTAAAATCTACCCCCAAATCTAAGACTTCTTTCATGTGTCAGTAGGACTAATCCTGTCAGAGCTCGATGCTCTTGATGATATGGTTTAGATTAGATATTCTCATGAGGAGCAGGAATTTAGACTGGGATCTTTATGGGTCTTTTCCAGCTTTAAATACCTTGTGATTCTATTCTATAATGTCTTCCCTGAGCTGAAGGAGGTGTCTGCATTGATGCCTTGTGAGGGCTGCCCTCGAACAGAGGCTGGACTAAAGAATAAAGCAGGGATTTATTAAAGCATCTCCTCCATGGATCCACCTTGGGCAGCACCAGGGCCCAGCCAGGGCTGCACCCAAATGACCCAAAATGGTCCCAAAATGCACGAGCGCTCCCGGGGGCTCTCCCTGGGATCAGTTCTGCTCCATTGGCACCTTGGAGTTCATTGTCCCATTCCAGCTTCAGCCCAGGCAGTCCCATCCTGCTTGTTTTTCTCTCTCCAGCCCACGGTGTTTGTGCTCCTGGGCTGAGATTTGGATCATTTGTCCTTGGTGCCCAGCTGGAGCAGGAATTGTTTTGTCTCCCTGCTCTGTGCAGAGCTCAGCATCCCCTCATGTGAAGTCCAGATCCACAGACTAAAGCAGCACAGAATGTGAAAAATAGAAAAGCTGAAACCTGAGGCATCAGCATCTATCAGTAAGGAAAGGTCTAAGGTAGAAGTTTGTAGCAATTCCATGAATTCTTTGGAGCTCTCAGTGCCCAAGGTGACTCTGTCCCACAGGAACACATGAACTGCCCTTACCTCATGCAGGCAGGAGTGATGTGAGAATTTGGGATGGTTTCAAGCAAATTTGGAGTATCTCAGCAGCTTTGCTTTGTTGTTCAATATATGTTCAGACCACAGAGGTTAGCCCTTGTGTCTAAGCAGGAAACTGGAATGCTGTGTCTTCTTGGAGCAGGTAGAAAGCAAAATCCATTGCCCTCCTGGAGTGAATGAAAAGTAGTATCATGTGTATGACCTGAAAGTGCTAATGGACAAAAAGAAGGAAAAAAGTAATCAAGTAGGTGAATGCTAATTGAAAACTAATTAATAAATGCACACGGAACAATTGTAAGCACACTGGTCTGGCTGCACTGGCTTCAGGTTTTCAGAACCTCCTGTTCTGAAGCAGATGGAACATGGAACAACCTGACTTGTGTTGACAAGTTCTGCCTCTTGTAAATGGTGACAAAAGCTGGATTAACTCAGCTGCAAGAGGCAAGGCCAGGAATCCCTTTTTACTCCTGTTCGCTCAGAGTGAGCAGCACCTGCAGGACCCATGCAGGTGGTCACAGGTGTGTGTCATGAGGTGTAGGACACTGATTGTGTCTGAGATGCCTTTTGTGGGGTCTGGGGCTGGTGGCAATCATGTTCCACCAGCACTGTGATGTAGCAGAGCTGTGCTGTGTCCCTGGGTGCTTGGAGACTGCAGCCAGTGTTCCTTTGTTGGCCTGGGAGCACTGGGCACTCAGAACAGCCCGAGATCATTGCATTATCTGAAGTCACATTTAGGCAGCCATATCTATACAGCTTCTCAATTTAGCTCACGAAAATTTTCCTTTTCTTAATTTTTTTTTCATTATGAGCTTTTAGGAGGCCAGACTAAAGAATTCTGCAGAAGTGAACAAACTGTGCTATTGCAATTCAGTTTTGCTGCTGCTCTCCAGCTTGGAAGCTGAGGTGAAGTGCTTTCCTGCCCTCCTGGTTTCTCTGGGAATGTTCTTTCCAGCTGTGGGCACGATGGAAATGTGTGGGCACGGAGCTCTGAGCCCAGCTGACGTGCAGGATGTGCACAGGACTGGCCAGCTGGGAGCCTGGCCAGCGAGGCAGACACGGGAATTGCTGATGGGGCTGAAATGGAAATGCCAGCAAGAAGGTTGTCATTTAGTTATGGCTGGCAGGAGACATGGCACCAGACAACTGGGCGGCTTTGGGGGCTGCCCATGGACAGGACAGCGATGATTAAGAAGCATAATTTGGCTGGCAAAGCCTGAGGAGGTGGAGTTATACATAGTGTGGCCTTCCAAAGCTGACCAAATCCTCAGGAAAACCGTAATTGCTGCTGCAAACCAGGGGCCAGGCCTTGGTTTGGCCAGACTCATGTTTGTTCAGTTCATGACTCTACACCCTTCTTGTCCCAGCTTTTCTTTCCAGAGGCCAATGCCTGAGCTGGGAGGGAAGTCAGCAGAAAGAAGGAAGAGAGCAGGAAGGCTCCAGCTGCAAGAGCTCAGAGATGGTGCACGTTGCAGGCTGGGCATTTCCCTGTTCCTCCTGGATGGAATCTTCTCACCTCTTTTCCTAAAGCACTTTTTTCTGAAGGAACTTCATCTCTAAAATTTTGGATGCCCCATCCCTGGAAGCATTCAAAGAGTGGGACTTGGAGCAACCTGCTCTAGTGGAAGGTGTCCCTGCCCATGGTGGGGGTTGGAATGAGGTGATCTTTAAGGTCCCTTCCAACCTAATCCAATTTGGGATTCTTTATCAAGGAATATGCTGACCTCACCCCTGGAGCACTGAGGCAGTAATCCTGCCTCTTGTTTGGATGTGATGTTCTGAAATCCATTCATCACCTCTATTAAGAAATTGTGTTGTCTTTTATTAAACATTCTTTTTTTCTCCCTAATTTTTAACTCAGTCCTTGCAGCAGATTAAAGCCATTTAACACCTGGCAGCTTTTGCATTAAGGTAGTGGAATTCACTCAGGAATTATAAGGACCCTGGTGCAGAGTCAGTGCTTTGGAGGTTTAGTCCAGAGGGAAGATCTGAGGAAGAATCCAGCTGGATTCAGTTCACAGGTTTTAATTTGGAGCATGTCCAGGCTCAGGAGGGACAGGGGATGACAAGAAGGTATCTGTGCTGAGTTTCTTTGCAAAACTGAGTGGAATAGGTGAAGAATTTGTTCCAGGGAGATTGGATATTTCCTACTCCTCTGAATTGTTGTGGAAAAATACCTAGGGCTGCTAAACAGCTGCTGCCCTGACAACAGGAACAGAGCTTGGGCTGTGTTCAAGCTGTATCATGTCGTGGCTTCAAGGGACGTGGCTCAGTGCTTGTCCTGATGTACCCCTGCTACTTTCCACTTGTTACTGCTTTTACATAACAGCTTATTGTTCCTTTGACTCTTTTTTTCCACGTGTTTTACTGTCATAGCTCTGTTTTAGCAATATTGCTTGAAATTGTGAACGCTTTATGGAAGCATTATGCCAGGATTTGCCTTTCAGTGCTGTATTTTGCTTCCCAGTTGTGAGTGCACAAAGGCAGAAGTGCTTTGGCCTCAGTGGTTTTGCTGAGGATGTGAATATTCAGGTTATTCCAATTAAGCAATGTGCTTGCCCCAGGAAAACACTGTTCTCCAAAGACAATTGGTGTTTATTACCACCAGTGCATGCTGCTAAAGCTGAAGGGAGGGCTAGCTGGTAAAAATATTGTGAGAAAGTGCTGAAACAGCACTGCAAAGGCACAGGAGAGGCTAAGTGGCCTTGTGGATTTGACCCACTTTGCACTTTTCTTGCCTCAGGCTGCTCAGTGCCTCTCACAGAACCTTAACGTGTCATCTGGGCAGGTCTTTGTGCCTTTTTTTACTGAGCTCCTACAAGTTGTAATAATCATTGGGACATTCTTCTGCTGCTGTGAGCTGATCACACTTGCACTCATTAACTTGCATTATTTTGTAACACATTGCTTGTTTTTTTAGGGAAATTTTCTACACAGAAAGGGCTGTAAAGCACTGCCTCATGTTGTCCAGGGAAATGGTGGAGCCACCACCACTGGGAGCATTGAGAAAACGTGGATGTGGCACCTGGGGACACAGTTTAGTGGTGAACATGGTGGTTGGACTTGATGATCTTTAAGATGCTTTTCAGTCTCAGTGATTCTTTGATTCTTGCTCTCCATCCCTCTCACTTTCTTTTCTTGCTGCAACTCTATTTTTAAATGAGGCTCTCTGGGCCCTGCACTGCCTGGGAGGTGAAATGGACTCAAGTTAGGTCTACTTTAGGAAATATTTCCAAATAGAATGAATTTAGTAAATAAAAGACTGGATTTTATGTGCATGTAGAAAATTGATGGGCCCAAATTTGCCACAAAGCAGTTTTAATACCTCAGGTTACAATTGTGGATGGGAGAACAGCACCAGTCTGGTTTTGCTGCTATCTGTTGGAAATTCTTGTGTGGGTCAACTCCAGAAATTTTCCACCACCATATCCCTCCTGTAACTTGCTGTGACTCAGGTGGCATTAAAGAAGTAGCACTGAGACCCCTTTTTGCTGCTTTGCCATCCTTTAGCCCCAGACACTCTGTCCTAAGAAGAGCTCTGGGAGACAGAGCTTCCCTTCCACCTGCTTGGAACAAGCCAATGTTCAGCATCAACTCCCAATAAAGGAATTTTCAAGAGCCAGAACACTTAAAGAAGAGTAAGAAGCTTCTCTTTAGGAATTCCCTCTCTCTGAATTCCATGTCTGTGCTACACACAGATGAAGAATAGATCCAAACTGTCCCTGCCCACCCATGAGCTTCCAGTGGAACAAGAACCAACGTTCTGACAATTCACCACACCCTCGTGCTCACAGCCACTTCTCTGCTCAGCCTGCACACCCTGCACCCCAGCCTGCCTCTATTTTGGTCCTTTTTTTCCTTTTGGGATGGAAAAGGAAGAAGAGGGACCTTGTTTAGGGACAGCATGTCCTCAAAAGCACATCCAACAGCTTCTTTTTGGTGCACTTCCACTCCTGCAGTGTTTGAGCAGTCACTGCATTACATGACAAATGGCTCTGGGATGGTTTGTTCTTTCATCCTCTCCCCAGTGGCAGCACTCTGTACACACTGGAGTGTGGATTTTGGGAGTGTTTCCTGCTCTGTTTGCATTATTTGAATACAAATATGGTGCTTCAAAGAGAAGGCTGCACAAAAAGGGTTTTTTTTCTGGTTTTCTAAGGGTGTACCAAAGGCTCAGGCTGCTCCTGGGGCTGCAGTGTTGACTGCACAGGGTAGTTTTACTCTTCTAGCTAAAACTTTAGGTTAAACCTTTGTCATGTGCACTCACTTCATAACAACATCTTTATTATTACATCTAAAGCTTCACCTTTTTGTTCTTTCCTCATTCTGTCTTGACCCACACTGACTGTAAATCAAAAACTTCAGAAGTCAGTGGAGTGAGGCCACAGCCCTCCAGTTTTCTTTGCTCTTCCTACAAAGGGGTATGAAATTGGAATTTGCTTTGTAATATTCTGTGTATGCACTCTTCCCAAGCAGGTTTCCTCTAGTCATTACTCACATGAGAAATCTGGCATCATTCTGTCACTTCAACCTAATTTATGTCTAAAAGCCCAAGATTTGAAACAGAAACACAGAATCCATCAAGTTGGAAGAGACCTTTGAGATTGAGTTCAGCCTTCTGTGGATATGTGCAGCTCCTCCTGAGCCCTGGCTGTTTCAACATAGAGATATCTGTGGACTGAGATGTCTCAGAAATATTCTGAGTGCAAGTGTCCCCTGACTGGGTCTGGTGCAGGAATATTTATGAGTTGGAGTTCAGGAATTGCTGCATAAAAGCCCCAAGTGGGTAAAAATAATCCCCTTTTTGCAGTGGCCCTTTTGCACTGTAAGGTTCTTGTATTTTGGAGGGAAAATGAGTTTGCTTGTCTTTCTTTTTTTTTTTTTTTTTTCCTTTAGGCGAACAGGGTCTGATCTCAAACATCTCATCAAAGGACAACACCTGCAAATGGCAGTGACACCAGGGCAGGAGGCAGAATCAGGGGGAGCAGTGTGCAAACAATGTTAACTTCATGTCACAGAAGGAAACAACCCACAGAACATGCAAAAGCAATGAGCTTTAATAGCTTTTGATATGGTTTTAAACATTTCCATCACCCCTCTATGTTCTCAGACACAGCCTGGCAATAAATCAAAGTAAAAGCAAGCACTCATCTGAGCTGGTCATTAGGGTGAAAAAGGAATTAAACACTGAAAGGGGGGGAAATAGAGAGTTTACATCAGCGAGGTGAAGGAGCAGACACACAAAACACTTGGGAGCAGCAGGGGATGCATCCTGCTTTCATTTGGGCCTGAGCAGAAGCCAGGATGAGAACTGGGGATGTGCTGGTGCTGCAGGCATGGGAGGGTCTTGGCTTGGCTGCTTTGCTCCATGCTGGGAGACCTGTGGAGCAAGTGGTGGTGCTTGGACTCAGCTTTTGAAGGCAGGCCTCTCAGAGCTCCTGCAGAAGGCTTTTGCTGCCAGAGATTTGCTTTCACCCCTGTTTGAAGGAGCAGGGTTCAGGGCATCTCTTCTTTGCCCTTCCTGCACTTGCTCTGCTGGCCCTCCACTGGTGCTACTCAGACCTTAGTGCTTGCAGGGCTATTGTCTCTCTCATTTTGCTTCAGAGGAGGATTTTTTAGGTCTTCACAAATCCCCTGTTTTAGTTCAGTATAGAAAATCAATTCTATATGACCCTTTGGATTTAACAAGATGGAGAAACCATGAAAATTTAAGTTACAGTGTGTTTTCAGGAGGCTGAAGCATCACTCACCATTAACTTTCTGGGCACTGTCCTTGTCCTGAGAGCCTAATTTTTCTTTGACAGCCCATCCTTATGATTTCATTTAACAGCTTCTGGATCTTCAGCAGTCTAATGGTCCTTTCTGTTCCTTAGCAGCTCTTCCCCAGCACAGATCCATGAATCAGTTGGATGCACTTATAAACATTGATAAGAGGTGGTGAAGAGGAGCAGCCCAATCATTTACACTTATTTTTCTTGTTAACAATTCCATGTGATAATCTCCATCTTTGGAAGGACTTTTGAGGATGGTGAAAATGTGTTCAGGGCCCAGACAGGATGGGCAGAATGTATCAGAGACTTGAGACTACTAAAGGCAGCTAAAGAGATTTAAATTAGGCTAAGCCAGGTCAGCAGGGCTTCTGCTCATTATGATTCTCAAGAATTAATGCTGTTAATTAGTCTGCCTTTATATGTTCTTGCAACACTGGCAGGCTGGGCTCTGGTGGGTTTACCAACATTATTTTGCTCATCCTTTATCAGGGCAATCCCTTATCTGAGGAAGTGTCTTCCCTTCCAAGGGCAGGTGATTGGGATGTCTCTGCTGTCACAGTGGAGCAGCATCTTCATGTCACACTGTCCTCAGCTGATGTCTCAGGTTTCAGCTTTTCTATTTTTTACATTCTCTGCTGCTTTAGTGTGTAGGTCTGGGGATCTTAGGGGATGCTGAGCTCTGCCCAGAGCAGGGAGACAAAACAATTCCTGCTCCAGCTGGGCACCAAGGACAAATGATCCAAGTCTCAGCCCAGGAGCACAAACACCGTGGGCTGGAGAGAGAAAAACAAGCAGGATGGGACTGCCTGGGCTGAAGCTGGAATGGGACAATGAACTCCAAGGTGCCAATGGAGCAGAACTGATCCCAGGGAGAGCCCCCGGGAGCGCTCGTGCATTTTGGGACCATTTTGGGTCATTTGGGTGCAGCCCTGGCTGGGCTCTGGTGCTGCCCAAGGTGGATCCATGGAGGAGATGCTTTAATAAATCCCTGCTTTATTCTTTAACTGTCCAGTCTCTGTTCCAGGGCTGCCTTCTCAAGGCAACACAGCAAGCTCAGAAACTCTCCAGGTTCCCACCAAAGCTGTGGATCTCCCAGGGTTCCACCCAGAGGTGCCTGTGCTGACCTTTCCCTGCTCAGCATCACCTGGGCCACTATGGGAATGTCAAGTGAAAGGCACTCCCTGGTTTTATGAGAGCTGCCTTTCAGACTGATGAAAGCTTTGTTTCCCAGATTGGAAAATATAAAACCCCTGGGGTTTCCAGCCACAACCGGTGCTATATTTAGAAAGTCTTAAATCACTGCAAGCTCTAAGTTTGAAGGGGTTGTTATAGAGTGTGTGTGTATTTATATATGTGTGTGTTTGGGTTTTATTGTGGAAGATCAGTCAACAGGGATTTTGTGGGTCTGCTTGGCAATGATGGAATAATTAAAGTGCATTTTGAGGAATGGTGGGGGGAAAGAAATGCTGAGAGCCAAGAGGAGAAGAAATGGAGGAGGTTAGGAAGTTACTGAGAATAGCTTTACTAATCCCTCTTGCCTTGCTGCTCTTGCAGACCTCAGTCCTTACCTCACAAAGGTGGAAGGCTGCCAAGGGAAAGAATCTCATTAAGATTACACCAAGCCCTCCAGTCTTTGCTGGAATACATTAAAAGCCAGAAGAGCACCCAGACCGCCCTGGAAGGTTCTAAGCAGTGCCTGCAGTGACTCATCCAGGAAGATTCCCCCATTGTCCCATATTTTCCAGCCTGCCAGACAAGTGAGGATCTAAGTGTGTGTACCTACACGTGTGTGTGTGCCCTAGCAACAGGATCCATCCTGGTTTCAGGGTTTCCATGTCAGCCAACTCCAGTAAGTGCAGAAATCAGTAGTGACAAGAAATACCAGAGATACTCCCAGCACTGCCAGCTGAAATCCTCAGTTTAAAGTCCCCCAATTTTGGAAATTTGTCTTCCTTCTCCAAAGTTTTGAATCTGGCTTCCTATAATTAGGTGAGATGGTGAGAATCTATTTTTCTTTCCAGCCTTATGATTTTTCAGCCAGGTTCACTCCTTTGGGGAGGGAGCTTCCCGAAGTGACTTCCCCTTCTGCCAAGCACAGATATTTGAGAGTGTACAATCCCAAATTAGCATGTGCTTGTATTTATGTGTGTATTTATTCTGTCTGGCCATGTCCCCTGGAGGCAAACACAGAACTCCCACACATGTGTAGCAGTGTCCCTTGCAGGCCCTGCCAAGGGCGCAGTGGAACATCAGGACACTCAGGAGAACATGTGCTGCTGTGGAAATCTGCAGTTACAGGACATGCTGGAACAGCACGTAGGTGTGTGGGGAAATACGATTTTCCAGCAGGAGGGAGGCTTGTGGGAAAAAGAGTGGAGTTCAGACTACAGTTTGGATCTGGCTCTGCTGGGATGTGATTCATTTACTACAAAATCACTGCTGGAGGTAGAACAGATGAATTCTGTGCCAAGCTGTTCCATTTTCATTTCCATCAGGGAGCTGATTTGATTTTCAGGTTCATCTCTTTGTTTTTAGATACCAGCCCAGGTCCAGCTCAGGACAGCCAGGTTTGGAGGTCACTTTTCAGTAGAACCTGAGCAATGAGGCTGCTCAGGTGCTTCTGTGGGTACAGAAGCTCTGAAGAGAATTTGCAGAGCCCTCCCTGAACTGCTTCAGCTGTGAGCACACTGCAGGGAATAAATCATGGAATGTCTTGGGCTGGAAAGGACCTTAAAGATCATCTCACTGCCATGGGCAGGGACACCTCCCACTATCCCAGGGTGCTTCAAGCCCTGTCCAACCTGGCCTTTGACACCTCCAGGGATCCAGGGACAGCCACAGTTTCTCTGGGCACCCTGTGCCACGGCCTCACCACCCTTACATCCAGGAATTCCTTCCCAGTATTCAATCTAAACCTACTCTATGTCAGTGTGAAGTCATTCCCCCTTGTCCTGGCATTTCAGGTGCCAGGTAAACCTTCTCTCACCATCTTTCCTGTACCTTCAGGCTCTGCCAGGCCACTGAGCTCACCCCAAATCTCCTCTCCAGGTGAACAACCCCAGCTGTGCCAGCCTTCCCTCCCAGCAGAGCTGCTCCATCCCTCTGCTCCTCCTGGCCCTGCTCTGGGTCTCTGCAGCAGCTCCAGCTCCTCCCTGTGCTGGGCAGGGCTGGGGCAGCTCTGCAGGTGGGGTCTGACCTGAGCACAGGGCACAGGGGCAGCATCCCCCTGCCCTGCTGCCCACGCTGGGCTCAGCCCAGGGCAGGGGGCTCAGGGCTGGGGCAGCTCCAGCTCCCACCCACAGCACCCCCAGCTCCCTCTCCAGGGCTGCTCCAGCTGCTCCTCCCAGCCTGGACTAATCCTGGGGCTTCTCCTGACCCAGGGGCAGCTCCAGCACTGCTGAAACCCCTGAGGTTCCTGTGGGCCACTGCTCAAGCTTGTCCAGCACCCTCTGGACATTATGACTGATGAGAAGAACAAACACATCATTAGTAGAAAGCTCTTCTGAAGTTGGGTCAGTGAGTTCTGTATCCAAATATTTCTTTTAGTTTGGAATTTTTGCGTCCTTGCCTGCGAGTTTTGCTGCAATATCCCGAATATTTCATATGTGCTGCTGCTGAGCTTGGCTCCTGGCATGGGAAACTGTGACAAGCTCTTGCCTCAGCCACACATAGTCAGACAATGAGCAGGAAGGGAGAGGGAGGGATAGGAATAGGTGTGCTGAGCCCTGGAGCTTTCCGTGCTGCGTTCACGACGTGTCCTTCCCTTAGCAACGAGGAATTTACACACAGACACCCCCTGGAATCACCCTGTGTTTGTAAAGGTATCACCTCTAGCAAAGGCTTGTCCCCTGAATGAACAATCTGCTGCTTTTTTATTTATTCTGTGCGTGCCAAGGGCGTGAGGCAGCGCTGGGCAGTCAGGGTCCCCTCGGCTGGGTCTGATTAGAGCCTGAGTGATGGAGCAGAGCCTGGAGCGGCTCCAACTGGATTCCACCACGTCTGGACTTCAATGCACTTAAAAATCCCAGACCCACTGGTTTAGTTTATTGCAGTGGACTTTCACCTTGGTTTTGGAGCTTCTATATCTCCCTAGCCAGGATGAAAATTTGAGGCCAGATTTCCCCATGCCATTTGCTAATACATACTTAAAGTCAGATTAACTACCCTGATTCATTTTATAATTAACTGCATTACATATCATATTATATCCATAATATATATATATCATATATATAATATTATATATTACTAGTTGCAGTAATACCACAGACTGCTTCTATCCAGAAAATCATGATTTGTATGAATTCATTAATCCACACCGTCTACCCTTAAGATTAAAATTCCTCTAAAATAGTTGGAGTCACATCAGATGTTCCCAGTATCAGCCACATCAGATGTTATTACAGTAAAATTATCTGAGACACTGAGTAGATATTAAACAAATTCTTTCCACCTATTTCCTCTCCTAGAATTTTGACTCTGCTTTTTATGCAGCTCATCAACTGACTCACTGTGGCTGCAGATCCAAGTTTTTAAAACACAACACCAGCAAAATTGAAAATCCTTCTTGTTTGTTCTACCTAGAAATTTATACCCCCTTATTTGTATGTTTAAACTACCTTTAGGGACCTCTTAGATGCTGAAAAGCCTTTTAGCAAGCACAGAGTTCATTTGAATAAAGAAACTCTTAAGATTCAAATAGAGTTGATGTTTTAGGAGTTTAAAACTATTTGACCCTTAGACATAAATCAGAAGTTACATTTAAAAGCAGAATTCCAAAGCAGATCATGACAACCTGAGATCAAAAAACAATCAAGAAATCAAGGCCAAGCCTAGTTTTAGTTACATATTTTGGTTTTGATAGACCAGTGCTGGTCTGCTACTGCTTTGGATGAGCCCAGTCTTTCAGGAGAACCTGCCTGCCTTGGTTGTCATTCCCTCCTCTTATTTCTTGCTGCATAAATGACAAGGTCACTTGGAATTTGTTTTGTTGGAGGCTGTTCCTGACACATAAAAATCTCTCCAGCCAGTTCAGTGCTCCCTGTTTCATCTAATACACTCCAGAGTATTCCCTTCTGACCACCCTGAAAACCTGATACCCAGGGGTTGATGTCTGCTGGCTCTGAGTTTAAAAGTTTTAAAAGCTTGTGGTGAGGACTTTTAAACATTTTATACCATCATGAATGCAGGAGTAAAGTAGATTCACTTTGTAAATCCTACTAATGCTCCAAGGGTTTCTCTCCTCTGCAGAGAGGATGACATTGAATCGTGGTATTGCTAGAAAGAAATCCTATACATATCTGTAAGGTGTGGAGATTAAAAGGAGAAAATTCCATTGAACTCTAGTCATAATTTTTTGTTTCTGACTTTGAGCTACAATTTTACCTTGAAAACAAATTTCTTTTATTTTATTTACTTTGTCTCCAGAGTCAGTGTTAAATTTTAATAGGGCAAGTGATGGCCCAGTTTGTTACATAGTGAGACACCAGAAATACATTACCCAGTCACTCTGAGGATTTTAGGTATTTAGAACTCCAAAGTATCTTTTCCTTCCTGCTTTATAGAAGCAGAGATGGTTTTTCCTTAGAAATTATGTGGAAAGCAGATTCTCCTGTGGAAAAGGAAAAGTACAGCTGTGAACTCTTTGGTCACAGGAGTACACAGTGGTGTGGAATGCAGAGTTAACAAATTTAGCAATTTAAACCCAAAGTGGGGGAGCTCAGCAGTGCTCCAGTGCACAGCCCTGAAAGATCAGGATTTCTGAGCTCTCTATTCAATTTGTCAGAGTCAACTGGTGCAAAACCACATAGGACTTCTTTTATAGCTGGAAAAATAATTTTCTTTTAATAACTTGAGTTATTACTCAAAATAGCAGGAGTTTAAAAGCATTTTCATAATTCTAATTCCTAATATGTGTCCTGTTGATTTTTATTTGGTTTGGTTTTTTTTTTTTTTTTTTAAGAAAAAGGCAGTTTTCCTTAGCACTAAATGTAATTATTGTATCTGAGATGAAGCTTTTTGCTATTTAGAGCCATGAAAATATGCCCAGAGCCATTCCACTGGAGCAGAAGGAAAGGGAGCAATCAGGGTCACTCAGCTGTTGTGGATTGAAAAAGAAACAGCTAAAGAATGACATCCACAGAGCTGCCATTCTCAAGATAAAAGAAATGCTAGAACCTCTGAAAGACAGAAGTAGTTTGGAGAAATTTGAAACAACTTGAGTGAAGTCGATGAATTTTCAGGATCTTTGGTGTCTGTAAATGTGTGCAGCTCTAAGGACATCCCTGAGTTTGTCACTCCCAGCTGCACTGATGTCTCATCACTGCAATGCCACCAAGTACCTTCAAAACTTGACTTCTGTAACCTCAGCCTGTGGGGTTTTACTGCCCTGACAAACTGGAAAATGTGTTCTCCAGCCCCTCAGAGCATTGTCACAATGACCAATGGCTAAATACTTTGTAACACCTCAATATTAGTCCCAGGCAGGAAAGATCTGGTTATTATTTATTTATTTTGGTGTTGTTCTAGTGAGATTTTTTTTTCCTTTTATAGGTTAATCAAGAATGATTTTTTTTTTTTTTAAATCAGGATAAAATACCATTGTGCCAAATGACAAGTTCTCTTATTCCACAGAGTGGCTGAAAGCCTGACATGGAAGTTTCTAGGATTTATTTACACCCACAACTGTTTGCAATTCCTTTTTTCCCTCCTGTCTAGCTTAGTGGCTTAATTGAACATATTAAGGGCATCAAGCTTGGTCACCATAATGGATCTTTAATTAGTATTCTAAAAAACTGGGATCAAAGTCATCATTAACTGGCTTCTGGGAGCTGTGGCCCTTCAGAAAATCCTGGGATTGTTAAGGTTTGAAGAGATCTCCAAGATCATTGAATTGCCTGATTTCGAGGCAGGCATTGAGTTTAGCAGAAAAATCCAATTTTTGGACATACAGAAAAGTCTTAGTGCAGCTGGAGGCAGTTTTTTTGGTTTTGGTTTTTTTTTTTTAGAGGGGGCAGGGATCAGCTATTTTGAGTCCTGCATAGTTTGGTCAGGAGCTGTTGTTGTATAATAAATATGAATGTGCAGTTTCTGAGGGCAATCTTCACTGGAAGTTCTTTGGCTGGAGTTTGATGCTGTGGGGTTTTGCCTTGGATGCCGCAGGATTTCTTCTCTAGGGAAAACAACAACAAAAAAAGCAAATGCAGCTCCACCCCCATAAAACAGAGAAGGCAAATTTTAAAAAGCCCCACAGGAATAACTATTTATAGGGTTTTTTTCTACCACAAAGTTATTTATGCCACTTCTAGAGATGTCCTCAAGCTCTGAAGGCCAGTAAAGAGCAGTAAAAGTTGATCCTTGTTTCTGACAATGTTTTTTGGCCATTTTTAGGCACTTTTGGCAAATGCAGCTTTGCAGTGCCCAAGTCAGAAGGACACTAAAAGAAACCAAAGAAACTTCAGATGTGTGAGGTCCTGGAGATTGTGTGGTTATAACCACAAATGTTATCTTGCAAGGGTTCATTTTCCCAGTCAAAACTAATTTGGGATGAAGTAAATGCAGTGATTTCAGTGGTGTAGATAAAGTCCCATAAAACTCCTCACTTCTGGGTGAGAAGCTGCTGTTTATCAGAAGATAACTGGCTTGACTTCCAGTTGATATCTTGCCTGTGGAAAAACAATTATTATTGTTGGCCTCCCAGCTCCTCTCTTGCTCTGGGCCAGCACACCCAGGAGTGAATCTGGGATTTGTCTGCCAGATTATCTGGTGAGTAATTATTGTGGCAAATGAACCAATAGGAGGAGGAAGGGGCTGATGAGAGAAATTAAACAGTATCTGTGTTCAGGGACACAGCTGAGAGGTATTGAAAGCCTTACCCATGAAAGAGGGTTTGGAAAATATTTAGGTGGTGTAGAGAAAGGAATCTACTTTGACTCTGATGAAGGAAAGTAAAGATATAAAGGACAAAAGAAAATTTGAAAATATAGAATTTCAGTGGGGCTTTGTTTCTTCACAGCACCCACAGTTCTGACCTTTGAATCTGGACAGAAATTCTTGTTTAACACTCTATAACTCCTTTCCTTTTACTGTAAGAATTCTCAACCATTCTAAGTGTGTGTGACTGTCTGGAGTATAGCAAGATCTTAATAATTGAGACTCTCATTCTCATTATAAAGTTCAAGTAAGAGAAAAAAAAATCTACATATTTACAAAGGTAGCACAGATTTATGTATGGACTTATAAATGTACAGATTTACAGATGTACATCTATGACATGTCAAACGTGTGACATAATCAATTCCATTCCTTCCTGATCTGCACATAGGTGTATATATATGACTAGAAAGAGTTTACACCTGAGAAATCTGTTTTTCAAAAAAGATGTATTTATTCATGGAGAGGGAGAAGAATCCGTTTCAATGGAATTTCATACAGAATTTTTGTTTCCTTGAAACACTCCTGGCAAGTTCTGTATGATGCTGGGATATTTTGCTATTGCCTTTTTTTTCCATGGCATTGCAAGGTTCATTTCTGCAGAGACAGATGCTCAGGTGGTGCAGTAATGAGAGGGTAAAATGGCTGGAGAAAGAGAACATAATGAAATTATGTGCAAATGTAACCTGTCAGATAACAGATGTCTTCATCCCTGCCCTGAGCATGTGGTTACCACAGCAGGAGCTCTGTTTTCTTTGGTGACAAAAAACTCATTAGAATCCCTGTTTCATTTCATCAGAGATTCTAATTTCGGTGGTTCAAGTCTCTGAAAGAGCTTCTGTCGTTCAAAATCTACTTCTTGTGTTTAAAGCCCCTTTAAGTGGTGCCAAGGAACATCGAGGAACAGGAGAAAGACGAGATCCTGTTCTGTTCAGCTGCTGGAGCTGTGTGATGATGTTATGGCTAAAGCTCTGCTCAGCAGAGCTTACAAGCAAGAGAAACCCCTCAGCAGCGTGTGGAGCCTGTGGATCCACTCATCTGTTGATTTAAATCATATTGAAAACAGCCTCTCAGCAGTTGTGATATAAGAATATATAAAATCCAGCTTAAAGGCAGAGTTCAGAGAAATTATTTGAACTACAGAGGGTTTGGCTGGCAAACAGGGAAAGAATTAGGAACAAGCTGTTTCTTGCCTTTCTATTTTTATCGCTCTGAGCAGATGTGAATTTTCCGTGAATGGTTTCAATGAATCTTATTCTCAAACAACTGTTGCTGCAGTGTCAAAGTGTTTGTGCTTGGTCAGCCTCCTGGTGCTTTCACTGGAGTGAACAGAAGTACATTTTAAAGCTGAGCCGATTTTCCATCCTGGATTTTTGGGTTTTGCTCATCTTTAGTCCAACAGATGTTTCAGCTGTAGAGTAAAACTTTAAATATTTATCACAACATGGAATGAAAACAATTTAAGTTTTTAAGCCAATTAATAAAGTTCTTTGTTTTCAATTAAATCTTGATGCTTGTAATTAGATTCATTAAGACTTTTGGTAAATTGGGAGTGTTTCTATAACTATTTCTACTGTTACAATGTGAACAGTAGTTTAAAAGCTGGATTTGTTTTAGTTTCTGCTTTCCTCACGTTGAAGTTGCATCAGACATTTTCATTTGTTACTGATGCTCTTATGGCCCTTGAGGCATCATCTCAAGTGCCACACATTAAAGCTGATAAATTGCACTGAAAGAACATTCTGATGTTGTGAGCGATTCCCTGCTCTCAAAACCTCTGCAGGACTGGGGGGAAATGGGAAATGTGAGTTTTAGGTGCACACGCTCAGTTTGGGGTATGGATGAAGCTCCAAGGTTCAGTTTTACTTTCGGTGATAAATCCCAGGAATCCCTTTCTAGGTATGACAGGGGGAAAGACGGAGGAAAGATCTCAGCAGATTCTTTGTGGGCAAATGTTGGGATATAGCTCTTTTAAAACTGGAGTGGACAGGACACACGACTCTGGGTCACGGTGGGGGCAGGTGAATGTTCATTAGTGAAGATTAATGAATATTAATGAAGATTAATGAAGACTGATGAATACTGATGGGGGCACAGCTCCCGGGTGTGCTGTCGGTGCCGCGCTCGGTGTTTCAGCACCGCGGACAGCGCCCTTCGCCCGAGCGCGGCCGAACGCACGGGTGTCGGACAATGCCCTTTCCTGACCCAGATTATGCCCTTTTCTGACCCAGATTATGCCCTTTCCTGACCCAGATTATGCCCTTTTCTGGCCCAGATTATGCCCTTTTCTGGCCCAGATTATGCCCTTTGCTGGCCCAGAGATGGGGCAAATGAGAGGTGTTCTAAAAACTTTCATTCCGTTTTCAGTCTCGTGTGAAAGGGCGACACAATGCAGATGTTATAATTCATGCCATCACAGGGAGAAGCCAACTATTTCCTACTTACAATCTATTTTAAACATTTCTTGGCCTATCAGCTTTAGTCACACCATGCTGAAAATGCCTTAAAGCCAGTCATCTAAAATTACTCCTCATGGCTCCCAATACAATGCATCTTTCATAGTTCTATTTCCCCAAAGTATCCAGTCTTATTTGCAAGGCCATCCCTCAAAACTCATTTCTAGCTCCATTTCTCTCTCAGCAATGTCTGTCCTATTCCATGGCATTTCTAAGGCAGCATTTCTTATCTCAAAGTTTGCATACAGATGCACACTATGTGAGCTTTCCGTTATGCTTTGAGAGTTTTGTACAAATTCATTTCCTACATATGGGGACATCGCCACCTCTGCCCGTCACTTCCGCAGCTTCTGCTCAGCCCTTCCCACAAAGCTAGCTCTGTTTTCTTCTCTCTTTAAGAGATTTATGGATTATTTACCTCATCTGGTGAACCCAAGGTCTCATTTTTTTCTCCTGCCCTTGGCAGCAATTTGATGCTGAACGTAGGAACTGTGGGTTGATAATTCCCTTCAGAGTGCAGCTGGAAGGTGCAGTGAGGTTCGTGTCAAGGTCTTCTCTTGGTTCAAGTGACAGAATTAGGGGAAATGTCCTCAAATTGCACCAGAAGAGATTGAGATTGGATATAAGCAAAAACTTCTTCACTGAAAGAGTGGTCAGGTATTGTAACAGGCTGCCCAGGGACATGGTGGAATCACCACACCTGGAAATGTTAAAAAAACCACTTGGATGTGGCACTTGGACCTGTGGCTTAATGGTGAACGTGGCAGTGCTGGGTTAACAGCTGAACTTCATTTTAAATATCTTTTCTAACCCAAAGGATTCTATGATTTAGAGGAAAGGGATACAGGTATAAGAATGGACATTCCTCAGGGTGTAAAATCTTATTTGGAAAGAGTTCTCCTGCAGGGGTAGTTCATGAAGTAAAAAGGTTCATGTACAGATGGAGGACTGACCTGCAGAGCTTTTCTTCGATCTAATTAACCTCATTTCCATTCAGCTGTGTGCTGATAGCTGTGGGGTAATTTGGGGCTGTTCATGACTGATTCCTGAATTGACGCATGAGAAATTGAAACTCCTTGTTTAAAAATGACTAGCCCTATGGAAAAGCTCCTCATTATAGTTCTGAATATTCTCGGTATCCATCAGTCCAGCACTTTGTTTGAAGCTCTTCCTCTGAATGGGAAAAATTAAGGACTTATCTATGGAAAAAAAGACTCGGATATGTAAAATGTTTTGGTTGGGAGTCTTCAGCTTGGTCTGAAGATAAATCCTTGCAGTATTTAGTGGTAACATCTTACTGCTCAGTGGCTTTGGGTAAATTGTGACCACCTGGGCTGAAATGCAGCCTGAGGAACTGGTCAGGACCTCCCATTAAACAAGGAGTGTCCAGATAATCAGAGTTTGTCCTAATTCTGTTGTTCAACATGCTAATTCTGCATTCATGTGTTTCCCAATTTATCAGTGGCCTGGTACTACACAGAAGTTCATGTATTACCACATTTTGGGATTCACCAGGCCCAGCTGCAGAGTATTTTTGTCTCAGTAAAAAATTCCAGCCCTTCTTCATGTCTCAGTCTTCCAAAGCATCCATTTCCCTCAGCACTGCAGTCCTAGCTTTTGTGTGGCTGCTTCATGTGTGGCCTCTTTTGGAAAACAACACAGCCAAAAGGTTAAAATTCACTTTCAGGTATCATCCATGTCCCTGTTTTGTACTGAAGTTGTGGGCTTTGGCTTTATTTTCATTGACTCTCCTATTTCCTCTTTGTCTTCTTTGGCAGCAAATGGGAAATACTGTGAAAATGAATCTTGATTTTTAGGTCCAAATTTTCTCTCGTGTTCCAGGACACGATGTTCCAAAATGATGAGGTTTTGGTTCTCTTTCATTCATTTTAATCCCCAACACATGTCACTTTCTCCATAAAATTCTGCTAAAAAATTGTAATGGGCTTATTTTGCCATTTGGTGGCAAAATAAATTACATGTGGTTGTTGGATGCAGCTAGCAACCAGCTCAAGAGGAGACTCTATTTCCATCAACTCTTCCCTGTTATTGTAGCTTCTTTAAAGCTCTTCCAGAACCATCTGGACACAGTCCCATGCCAAGGGCTCTGCTGGAGCAGGAATGTGGGACCAAATGCCCTTCTGTGGTCCCTTCCAGCCTGTCCCATCCCAGGATTCTGTGACTCTGTCATGCAGAGCTGGGATCTCAGTCACACACAGCCAGGGCACAGGCAGGGAACAGATCAACAGCGTGCCTGGGGGTTCTGGTCCAGCACAGAAGTGCACGAATAGCTAAAGGCCAAGTTTAATTCTGAAGAGGTAAACTGAGGCACTGATGGGGAATTTCAACAAAAGGTAATGGTGATAATTCAATCCTACAGTTTTTACAAAGAAAATTACATTTTTGGTATCATTTTGTGGCTTAAAAATCCCTGTGTGATTTTGGTTTCTTAAACTGAATGCTGACGTCTGGATTCTTGTTCCTTCCTGCACATGGACAAGGGAGGATGCAGCCCAGCCTCTGTGTGTGTGCTTTGATCCCAGCCTCACCAGCAGCCACCCTGCTCACCCTGTCCAGCCTGACACATTCCTGGATTCCAGGAATCTCCAGCTCTTGGCTCTCCAGGTGCTGTGCAAGCCAAAGAACGGCTCCAGGGCGAGCCCAGTGCAGTTGTAGAAGGGAAATTTTAATTAAAAAGCCTGAAGCAAAAATCCTTCACTCCTACAGGCTGGAAAGTGGGAAGGGAAATTAAATCTAGCTGGAGTTGCTTGTGGTTCCTTGTTTTTCATGTAAGGAGATGCACTCAGGCCGCTGAGCTGGCACTGGGGGTTTGCTGCCAGGTAAGAAGCCCTGGGTCTGGCCAAGTGCCATGGGAGCTGGCTGTGTTGTATTTGGCCACAGCAGCAGAAAATAGTATGTCCCAGGCAGAAAAAAAAGCTGACCAAACATCTTCTGGTGTGAGGTGATCGAAATCTCTGGCATTAGGTACAGGATGAACTCGAAGCAAATTTAGAATATGTGAGTTATTTGAGCTGGAAGTTTGTGAATGCTGAGCAAATGTTAATGTGGCAGCCCAAATCCCTCCTAAGGTAGGCAAGTATTACTTGCTGTCTTCATTTCACTGACTGGAAAATTGAAATTTCAAGGGCTTCAACCTCTGTAATCTTGATATAAGCTGGAACTAATTCTGTTTTTGTGGTGTTGCTCCTTACTGGTGCTGATGTATGTGAAATTTGAAAGCAGCTTTCCCTTTCCTGCCAGGGAGAACTGGGGCAGCTTACACAAGCAGATGAACCTCCAGGAAACAATGGTGTGGTACCTGTTGATATTGGCAAAAGTGCTCAAGTTTCATTCAAAATACAGGGTTTTATTCACTGGTGCTTATTCTGCCCGTGCAGCCTCGGCCTGGGTGATTACTCTCTGCCAGCTTCAGAACTTAGCAGGTCTATGAAAGCATCTGTCAGCAAATAAAAAACAGGCTCCAAGGAAAGTGTTTTAAAAGCGCATCTGAAGCCTGCTGGAATCAGCCTGTTGGAATTTGCATTAGATTCTTTTTTAGTTGCATCAGTTGGGAATATATTGTGACTGCCTGACACTTCCCATTTACTGAAGCTGAATGGAATCCTGATGGAGAGGGGTTTTAATAGAGATGTCACTTATTCAAAGGACAGCATTTGACAAATGCTGTCAAGCGTTTTTTACAACAATTATTTTGTACCAAGCTTTTTATGCAGACAAATCCCAAGGTGCTTTACATTAATCTTTTCTAGGGGAGGGGAAGGAGGAAGAATTGTGATTTGTTCTTGCCTTTAATAATTTGAAACCCTTTGACATTCTGTCTCCTGATAAAAGGCCTCCTTTGAGGTGTGCCAGGAGGAGGAAAAGCTCATCTTATGTATGGGTGTTGAGGAGCAATCATTTACTCCATTATGCAGCCACGTAGATTCTGTTGCGTTATTTTGCCTCTATTCTTGATTAATAAGTAATATTTGTGCTTAGAATGAACAGTGGAGGGGGATGTGTGACTTTCTTCCAGAAGATGAAACGATATATACATTTGCATTCATAAATCTTATTATACATCATATCCTGATTAAACACATCAAACACTAAAATCACTTTAAAAAACAACTCAGTGGAGATGGCTATAAAATAGAGCAGAAAACAAAGCAGCATCATCCACCACCCCCTAAAATTCAAGTGTCACTTCTAAGGAGGAACACATTTGGAGTCTGTGAGATCACGATGCTCAAGATTAATAAATGAGCAAGTTTTTCTACCCAGAGTTGTGTCTTGACCCATAAAAACTCACAGGCAAGAGTGTTCTCAGCTGAATAAGGTTCTCTGGGCAGTGTCTGAATGCCAGCCCAGGGCCCTGGAGATATTTAGGGGCTGAATTTGCTGCTTTGAATGGTGAGAAGGTGATTAAGAACTGTTTCAGCTCAGGTTGTTGCTTTGGGGGAAATCTTAGCAGTGCTGCTGAGGAACTCAGTGGAGAAAGCAAGAAAGGATCAGTTGTGATCAGAGAGGGGAATCTCTCCAGCAGTTTTTACTTGCTTATTTTAATCCATTCAGTGCTTCTTGCAAATATTTGACGCCTTTTTTTTTTTTTTTTTTTTTTTGCCATATAAAACATAACTCTATAAGAGAAGGACTTGTAGCAGTAGATTCCTACAGACACAACCAGAGGAAAGTAAAAATCACCATGTGAAATTACCATTTTCTGGAGAAACTTGAATTATCATTATGTTTCATTGATATCAACAGGGAGCTGACTGTTTCTATGCCTCTCCCATGGGGAAGGAAAGGGTTCATGCATTCATACACGGGGGGTTGTGTCACCTTAACTGTGGCATGTTGGCAAAGCTTCATTTTCCAAGGAGCTGTTTGTCCACCATGCCCTGAGACATCAAACCCTGCCAGTTCACAGGACACAATCACCTTAAACACCCAGCAACAACTCCCCTGCATGGTGAACTCACTTTCCCTGGATACTAATCCCAAGTCGTTGGCACAGAAGAATTGCTGGCTCAACATCTGCTGTGGCTTGCCTGTTGAATAGGTGTAACTTTGCAGTCTCAATTTTAGGATGAGATTGTGCTTTCCTCAGAGGGACCAAGGAAGTTGGCTCCATCCCTGGCAGTGCCCAAGGCCAGGCTGAGGTTTGGAGCACCCTGGGACAGTGGGAAGTGTCTCTGCCCATGGCAGGAGGTGGCACTGGGTGACATTTAAGGTCCCTTCCAACCCAAACCATTCCAGGATTCTATGAAGATGCATTCCTAAAACTTTTTTTTTTCTTTAAATTAATATTCCAGTGCTTGATAGGTAAAGAATTTATTTAGTAGTTCATTTACCAACAGCAGCCTTGAGCTCCCATTTGAAATTTTAGCAATCACAGGTTGTCCAGATTTGTGTTAAATCAGTGTAAAATCAACTTAAGAGTCAGGATGCTCCAATATTAGAGATGTGAATTTGATGTTTGTGAGAACGTGATCCAAATGAGCTGTTATAATGAGCTATTAGAAAGCTGTTGATTCATTGATATATTTTATTTAAAACCTCTCATCCAGTCCTGGACTGAACCCACACTGAGGGTGTGGACAAGGCCTGATGGAGCTGAGCCTGCTAACCTCCACTAAAGGCAAAAAGGAGAAATCCCTGATTATTGCCACTTAAAAGGAAGCACAATTAAAATACTGGGAGAGACATTCTAGAACTGTGTCATTTTTTGTCAAGGAAAGAAGGCTGAGTAAATCTTCTGTCTTTAGCATTTGATCCTATAAATATTTAAATGTCAGCCCTCCTGGGAGGAGAGCAGTGCTGCTTTCTGAAATGGGGTTATGCTAGAAAGATGATATTTAAATTTTTGCTAATGCTGTACTCTAATGTGATTTTTTT
Organism: Lonchura striata; assembly: GCF_050655825.1. Taxonomy (NCBI): domain Eukaryota; kingdom Metazoa; phylum Chordata; class Aves; order Passeriformes; family Estrildidae; genus Lonchura; species Lonchura striata. Next base: position 3,825,300 of record NC_140719.1, on the reverse strand, counting down.
CTGCCTCGTTGATTAAACTGACTTTCTGTAAGAAAAATAGAAATTCAGCCCACATCTCCCGAAGGTTTTTCTAACATCATTTAAAGATAATACAAAAATAATCCAAACTAAATACCATCAATTGAAGGCTGTGGAGTTTTTCAGTGGTGTCACACTGTTTTGCAGCTACAGATTTTTCTTTGAGTTTGTGGAAAATGTAGGGTTTTTTATAATCTCAACTCCTCGCTGTGATGCTGAGTTGTTTTAATGAGCACAGAACCTTTCCCTGATTATCTGCTCAGATGGGGAGAAACAACACTGTTCAGGGAATGTCTGTTTTAGAAAGGAGTTGTTACTTTCCAAACAATGCTTTAAGAATTCATTTTGTGATAGAGGTTCCAATATAATGCCACATATTCTGAAAGAAAAATCTTATGAGGCACTGATGAAACCAAGTCTTGGAGGTTAAATTAATTATTGTAGCTAAATATATTCTGTACTTTTGGACTACTGGACTCAAAAGTCCAGAATGTGTTAATTGAAGACTTTTTTTCTACTTTTTCTTGTTCTAAAAGTTCAGCGGATCAAATAAAAAGTTTACTGAAATTCATTTCTGGGAATGTGGATCAGTATTTTGTTTGTTTAACTTCAGTTCTCTGGCAATTATTTGGCTTTTCAATTTTTTCCCCTCTAGAAATGCCAGGATAGAGTTGTGCTGAAATAGCATCACAATGAAATAAAAGTTGCCTTTGACAAGTCTCTCTTCACATGGTCCAAAGGCCTTTTCCTCCTTTCCTTTTGACCATATTTGTCCTGGAAGAACAAAATCCCTTTTTGTTTTGCTGACTTAGGGGTTTTCTTGGATGTCGTGTCTGACCTTGTTTACTCAGAGAGAGGAAGAAATCCTCAGTAATTCTCTTCTGCTCATTTCTGATGGACAATGACTCCTGTGTGTCAGGAATTCCAGCTGAGGAGGACTGGCTGCATTACTGACCTTCATACCCTGCTGTAATTTTGTGAATTGCTGCCTTGACAGTGCTGAGGCAACAGGGCTTTCCTTATTCCATTGTTTGAATTGGGGAATGGAGGACTTAAGGGCTTTTATGCCTTCTGCAAAAAAAGTTTCTGAGCAATTCCATTTTCTCAGGCACTTGGGATATAAAACAAGAAGCAAAAGTGAGTCTGAACTGGTTTTAAAAGAATAAATTGATATTTGAAGGGAAGTGAGGAATAAACTTGTGCTTGTGGAGGTCAGACTCAAGTATGGGAGAGGACAGGAATTTATTTACAGTCAATGTTAAAGATATCAGGAATATATATCGAAAGAAAACCCCAAAAAATCCCCACAACAAACCAACCAAACAAAAGAAACCTACAAAACTCAAAAAAACCAAACCAGCAAACAAAAAAGAAGATAAAGGGATTAATAGATAAATGGAACTGGTAAAATAAAGAATCCAGATTCAGAGTGGAAGTGATTGAGCCGTCTTCAATGACAGAACCCAAGAGGTGGGGAAAAGCTGCTGCAGACACCAAGAAGTAAAAGCAAAAACATGTAAAAGGTTAAAGGAAAAATGTAAAAAGTAAGGCTTGAGCCAAGCTTGAAAAGATGGAGGACAAAAACCCCAAAACATGAGAACAGGAAATCTGAGAACTACAATGAAGACTAAAAATGTGAATTGAAGGTGTGAACTTAATTTACTTAACTTGAAGAATTGGACCCAAATTATTGCTACCATACATACCATGAATATTTATTACTAAGGAGGCAATCCCAAGTGCTTTGGAGTTGTAGAGGAAGAGTCCCATCAATGGAAGACCACCAATAGAACACTTTTTGGAAATGTTTATTCCCATTCAAGCTGGGAAACCTCAGTTCTGATTGGTGACGTGCTGACGCAGCTGCTGATCTGCAAGGGCTCTGAAAATGGAGCTTTAAAGTGTCTGAATTCCGAGGCACCATCCCACTGCTGCTTCTGCCATCAGCTGTCCAACCAGGAGGTGGTTTCTGTGCTCTTCATTTATGGGTTGGGTGAAGCATTTACAAAATGTTGGCTGATTTTTCCACGTCTTGGGTTTAGATTCTTATTTCTAGGTGAGGTTTCCATTTTGGTTGTTTCTCTTGTGAATGCTGAGCCAAGAAAAGAGCCTGAAATGACTACAGGCAGCAGGAGCTGAAGGGCTCCATTCAGACCTCCCACTTGCTGTGTCCCACTCCAGAGGGGCTCCATGGTGCTTTTATAGCCTTAAAATTAAAATGCTCCTCAAGCTTTTAATGATCCTCAAGAAACACCAATCTGTCTCCAGCACTGCCCTCCCTGGGGGCTCTGTCATATTTAGCAAGAAGTCTAGTGTTTATTTCTGATTCAGCTCCTTTCACTCCTTCACGTGTTTTCTTGACTGCTTTTCAAGCACTCCACTTAATTAGGAGGATTAATACTTCTCAGTGACAGAGCCTTCCTTGCCTATGAATGGAGTGCAATTAAAAATACCCTGTCAGGAGAAAGGGTGGTCTTTATTGCTCAGCCTGTGACATGAGGTGTTTCAAACACGAGGCATTGTGTGACAAGTAACTTAGTCCCTTTGTTCCCCACCACGAATTCTGGATAATTATTCCCCTTCCCACCCCTTCCTTTGTATGCCTTGTCTGCTCAGATTTTGAGTTGCTGGGAATGGACTCACTTCCAATGTGTTTAAAAGTTCTTGAGAGGGATCTGTCACTTCAGCTTTCTGCTGCTTCTGCAGGAAGCATTGAAAGCCACTAGCTCCATGTTTTCTATCCTTTTTTTTTTCCTTTTTTTCTTCTTCCCTTCTCCTTCAAATTTAAGGGAACACATATTTCTTCCCACACACACCTGTTGTGCCTGGCAGTTAGCAAACACTTTCAGTGTGCCTTTCTTCCTTAGCTTTCCTTCACTCATCAATTCTGTCACCTCTTCTTTTTTATAGTGTTTTCATCCCAGGACAACTGCCTTTCCCATCATGATTGATATCCTCCCATGTCAGGACAACTTTTCCCTTTATGATACTTTTTGCAAACTTTAATTACAGCATTTTTTAGTTGAAACTGACTTTGTTTTGTCTTTTTTTTTCCACTTCAATTTACGACTTTATTTTGGATGTTTACTCCAAAAGATCCAGTCCGGGATGCTGGAACAGGTTTATTTGTTTGGGTTGGGATTTTGTTGTATCAGTACCTTTGCCAAAATACTCATGATCAGATTAGGAATGTTTATTTCCATATCACAAGAGCAATCAGATGTTCTTAATGTCTTACATTCCAAGTTTGACCTGGCTGTTCAGCTTTTTTTGTGGCAAAAGACGTTAAATTGAGTAAGATGGACTGGAAATACCATAAAACCTGTGGAGCCATTGTACAGCAAAAGTTCTCCAGTGCTGAAATTATTCCACACAATGTTCACACTCGGGGACTACACTGGAATTCCATGTGGTCAAAGCAGAGGGGGTGTCCAGCAGGATAAGAAATTTTGTGGAAAAGCTGTGGAGGTCCTTTTTCCATTGCAGTGACGTGAGGGGAATGGATTATCCAGGATCTCTAATTACCTTTCCTTCAGCTTCAGAAAGACCTGTAACACTGCCTTGTGGCAAAAAGCTTTCTCCTTTCCCTCCTCAATGGCTCATTGTGCTGCTCCCCTCCAGCACTTGTCATTCCAGGGAAGTGCTGCCAGAAGGGTCCATTTGACAAGTGACACTCATTGTCACTGCTCTCTGCCTTGGGGAAGGTGATGTTTGGGAGAAAACAGGGGCCAGGCTCTGTCTGTCACTGCAAGCTGAGCTAATCTCTGCCCGTGACACCGTGTGAGGCTGTGCCACAGCAGCCCTGCTCCCCTCCTGCCACCCAAAGCCAGGGGACAGGAGCTCAGGGATTGCTGTGGCATCTGTCCTGCCCTCCTCTGGGCTTTGCTCTGGTTCTTACAACATTTCTAAACCCACATCTGTTCCTCTCTGTGCTCCCACAAGCTCATGAGATTCGGCCCCAGGACAAGCTGGGGCACAGGAATGTTCCTTGTTAAGACCTGAGCTGCTGGGAGGGAGCTGAAATCAGAACCTCTATCCACGTCCTCCTGCTCTGGTTTCCAGAGATCTGAAGCAATAGTTGCTTGGAGATCTTTAAAATCAAAACAGACTCCCAAATTTTACTTGTTCTGGGTGATTATTTATGTTTTTTTCCCATTTTTTTTTGGTACAAAGTTCCTGCCTTCTGATTTCAAACCTGTTGCTCAGCCAGTGCTGTAGGGTGTATATTAATTTATTGTGATACAGGACAACAGGCTGGGCTGTTCTCAGCTTTATTTTATTCAACTTCACATGAAATCAAGTAAAGAATAAACAGAGCAGGCAAAATCAAGCCCTGTCTTCAGTCCACAATGAGGTAGCTAGGAGAAGTTCCCTTGATTCCTTATGATCTTTTTTTCCTTTTTGAATTAGGAAATAAAACAATAAACTGATTTTGCAATGTTCACTCCTAACAAATTTATTCTTGGAACGGGATGGGTGGCCAACAATGAGCAGCTGTTTATAAGACCTCCTGATAAAGGCAAAAAGAGGCTCCAGAGAGATCTATTCCATCAGCACTTATCCATCAAAAACTGGAATTGTCAACTTTCTGTAGTTCTGGGAAGTTTTTTGGGGGTTTTTGGGTGGGTTTTTTTGTGCATCCATTGCTGCTGCACCTCTCAGAGTGACTTCTTCCCTAAGCAGGAACAAAGCCATGGTTCAAGGTGCTGTGGATGGCAGTGTGGCATTTTTGTAATGACAGATTGTGTCATTATGGGCATTGATCTGATATTTCTCCACCTGAGCATTTTTCCTCATGTAATTCAAAAGCCCTGATAAAATTCTCTAGGAATAACCTCATGTTTTTAAAAAGAACTTAAAATTTAAAATTTTCATTGGGAGTTTTCAGCTTTCTAATTGAAATCTCAGCTTTTCTCAGAAAAACAGAAATCTTATTTTAGGAAAAACTGCAAACATTTGGCACTCTGATCTTGGAGTTAATTGTTGCATTTCTCAAAATGTTCCTGCTAAATACTCAAAGCACAATTACTCATTCTTATTTCCTGCTTTATTAATGAGGAATAAGCCATTACTTATTTTGTGTGCCCACAAATAACACACCCAAAACCTCTCAAAGTAGCTAAAAATTTCAGGATAATTGAATGATTTGCTGCTAAGATTCCTCTCAGAGGAAAGCCCATGATAAAATCACTTTCCAGCTCCACATGCTGCTAATCTGATAAATTTGTCCTGGCTGTACTGAACAACGTTTTGATGGCAGAGATTTCCAAATGAGATCAGGAAAACAAAGCAGGGATGTGTGTGGGGAGGGGGGAATCACAAAGAGGAGCAGTATGGATTTAGCCCTGGTACTTATATTAGGTCAGTTAATTGCAGATCACTTCACAGACCCAATTTAAAGTGCAGCCTATGAAGAACTGCATTGCCACTGATAAAAAACCCTAAAATACAGCTCTGTCCTGGAACATCAAAATCAGTTTATTGAGGGAAATAGTCTCACAATGAATTTCGCAATGCTGAGCTGCTCTCAAGGATTTCCGTGATGAAAAGAAGATGTTCTATGAATAAACTTTGGTAGAATAAAATTAGGCCTAAGGACAGTGGGGTTTCTGATGAGATGGTGCCATGCTAGAGCAGAGACATCACAGAATGTTTCCTGCTGGGAGAATTTCAGAAATCTGTTTTTGCTCCCAGTAGGGAGAAAATGGCCCAGGAGGAAATGAAATCCATGTGGATTTCCTACTGAGATTTATTTTTAAGAAATGGGAGAATTGGCTCTGGCAATGCTCTTTAAATATTTCACAGAAAACTTGGAATTAAAAAGTGTTTTCAGGCCAGAGCTTGCAAATATTTTTTTTTTTTTTTTTTTTTTTTTTTTTTTTGAAGTATGGAACAAAATGTAGAAAGGATTTATTCCCTGGCAGAGATGTCTTTGTGTCCATTTTAGCTCTCAGAGATGAGCACCATCCACACTTTGCGTGGAATACACCCAACCTCTGGATTCGTTTGTGTCCCTCCACAGAATCGCAGAATTAGCCAGGCTGGAAAAGACCTTTGAGATCACCAATCCCAACCTATGACCCAGCAGCTCCTCATCAACTTCACCATGGCACCGAGTGCCACGTCCAGGCTTTTTCACTGACTTTTCCACTTTTCCCAGCTGGGAAGCTGGGACTTGGAGAGTGGAGAGAGCTTCTGGTTGGACATGCAAAGCAGGGTGGAAAGAGCCAGAACCCCCTGATGTCATGACTGATACGGGCAAAAGAACAGCTGATCCCTGCTCGTGGATTCCAGAGGTTTCACAGCATTCCCACTCCAGAGCTGCAGTGCTGTCCCATTCTCATGTTGTGTTCTAACACTGCTGGACCCCCTTTGTGATCCACTTGTTGGTAAATTCTGGGATTTATGCCCAGAATGGGCTTAAGGACTAGTTTTAGAGCATTCTGACAGACCCTGATCTCCACTGGCGAGATGGAAGCTCAGAAAAATGCTTTTCCTGCAGCACAAGGCTGAGGCCAGCTTGGAGATTTCATTTCAAAGCAAAGGAAACAGCTTTTGCTGTTCCCAGAGTACAAATGTTGTCTTTCCAATTGCCACATGTTCGAGCTGACATCAGTCCCTGTAAATGAAATACTGAGCTGTCCAGTGAAGTGGGAGGTTCCTGCTGCTCAGATTCTGCAGTGCTGCAGGAAATCAGGAGGTCAAGGCTGTGCTTGATCCATGAGGGCTTGATCCATGGGGGTCATTCCAGGACAGCAAAGTCCATCATTGCAGGGTATAACCCATCATTTTCAGCTCTAAGGGTCTGGCCCAGCTCCCTGGAGGAAGCTGAAAGAATGAGACAACACAAGTAGGGAGCTGGGAGAAGGGTATGGAGAAAGAAACTGGGTTGGAAGTAGAATTAAAAAAAACCAAGACACTTCAGTCAGGAATAGGATGGATCAAATATAAGATTTGTCTGAGCAAGTATTTTCCTCTTTATTCTTTGCTTGAATTTAGAGACCTATTTGAATCAAAATATGTTTTCAGTATTTTCCACTTCTGTCTGGAATGAAACCATCCTTTAAAAAATGTATTTAACTTGCAGTGGTTTGGTCCAAGTAAAGCAAAACAAAGTCATAAGGATGGTGTTCCTACCTTGTTTTTTAGAAGCTTGGATGTTCAGTCAGGTGCAAGATTCTGGCTCAGTTTCCTCTCCCCTGAAAAGACTCAAACCTGTGCCTCTGGCATTCCAAGCAGGTGCTCTAATGATGGGGCTGTAACATTTAAGCAGAAGGACAAATTTTCTTTCTGCTGGAACAGGAAGGATTCCCAAGTGGAAGAGCAGGTGAATGTAGAGGCATTTCAGGAGGGATGCAGTCACCACTTCAAACAGGAGCCTGAGCACACTGTTTGTGTGTTTCCTTTCCCTTGTGCTGCCTGTGGACAAATATAAAAGGGGAACAAACATTAGCAAGTCCAAAAGGGAATTTGTGTGAATTTTCTCCATCAGCTGGTACCATTTGGTGAAGTTCACTAAATCTTGAGATCCTTAGAGTGAAGTTTTCAGTGCTCCCTAGGAACAGAATTTGCTGGGTTTTTTCTCAGAAAAGGAAAGAATAATTAAAGGCAGGTATTGTCCAAACAGGAAAAAGTCAAAGAAGGAATTTCTGTAAGAATTTGGGACTTGGCATGACAGGATCTGACTGCAGCTTTAGCAGGTGTGTCCTTGCTCACCCCATGAAATATTGGTGTTGGCACCTGATGGTGCAAATTGACTTGTGAGAAGCCACAGTACTGGATCAGCTCCTCCAGGAATTTTGGTGTATCCTTAGGTCCAACAGCTCCCAGGTTTGATGGTGGTTTATTTCTGGTGGGTGAGGAAACCATGCTTCTATTTCCACATTTTCTTTTTTGGGTTGTTCTGAATGCTTTTCTTTAAGATGGTGGTTTGGGAGAAGGCAGCAGGGAGCACAGGTGCCTTAAAGAGAGAAAGAAACTGAGTTCATCTTTAATCAAAATGTCTCACAGAATTTACCAAGGATGAAAATGATGGGATGTGAACTGCTTAAAAGCCTAAACACAGCAAGGTGTGAGTGAGATTTCCTGAACAAACTCCCAGCAGTCTGCAGCAGGATTGGCCATTTTACAACCTCTCCTTAAAGGTGAGCACCCCCAATAAAGACCTCAGGCTTCTGTTACCCTCCAATTTCACTGAAACAAGATCTGGGATAAAAAACACAAGGAGTTGAGCCAGTGTAGAAGTACAGCTGTACTTTGGATCTCAAGTTGTGGGAAGGATGAAGCATTTTCTTTGGAGAGCTTGGCAGAGTGGTTACCTGCCCTCAGCCTCTTTGAGGGGACAGAAAATAAATGACCCTTCCTGCCTGGCACAGGCTGAGCCTGTCAGCCCCAGAAGATGGAGGGGTTCTGGGGCAGGGTGTTATCCAGGACCATTCACAGCTGCAGCTGGAATGTAAATAGTCTGAGCCCCTAAATTAAAATTACCTTGCCTTGAGTTTCAATCTCCCAATTCAAGTTCCCCTCAAAGCCCTGCTGTGCTCCTGCACTGCAGCCTGTTGGAACCTAAAATGTCCCTCAGACATTTTTGGAGGTTCCAGGCCCAGGTCAGAGGCATTTGAGACCCTGGCAGGCAGCTGGAAACAGCTGTGATTTGGGGTTTGAGCCATGGAATGATTTACCAACCTTGCAGGAAGTACAGGAAGTCACAAAAGTTTAGATGTTACAGTAGAAGTGGTCACAAAGTAAAGGGAAGAATTTTTGAGTGCTGTACAGGGGGGTTTTGGTTTTGTACATGGGGGTCAGAGGTTTTAAGATGGATTTGGGATTTGGGCCTGCCCTGTCCTCCCTCTTTCTCCTTCCTCACCTCCATGTTCTTGGTGATGTTGGCACTCACAGATTGGTTTAGAGTAGAAAAGCACCATTTAATATAGGTAATAGGCATTGGGAAAAACTGTAACCATGTCACACGTAATGTACCATATAAAAGATAGAAAAATACCATTTAATATAGGTAATAGGCATTGGGAAAAACTGTAACCATGTCACACGTAATGTACCATATAAAAGACAGCAGCAGCCCTGGGCGGGGAGAGAAGAAGCAGTCGGGGTCAGAGAGGATGTCAGGGTGTGTGTGTGCCTCTGCCTGAGCTGTGAGCAAACCACAGCAGCCCCAGAAGAAAATCTTTTAGATAACTTGCAATAAACTACTTTTGAGACTGGACAACAGAAGAATACTGAGTTTTTCTTTGAAAGCACAGGTTGGAGGAGAGACTTTTCCACCACACGGAGCCACCCCTGACCCAGGGTGAGCTCCAGCAGCAGCCCATGGGGAAATCTGTTTTGCTGGGATTCCCTTCTGTCTCTCAGCCCTCCGAAATGTTTCTGCCGTCTTTCCCTGCTCTTTACATCCCTGCCAGCCCCGGGAAGAAAGGGAGACCATGACAGACAGGACTACAAAGAGCTCAGTGTGACAGAGCCCTCTGGCCATGCCCGGTGACAGAGCCCAGGCTGCTCCTGGCAGGAATTGCTGCATCTGCTCTGAGAGACAAGGGCAGCGCCTGCCTGGGCACCTCCCCTTCCCCAGAGCCTTTCTTCCCTTTCTGCCACTGTTACCCAACACCTTTTCCTCCACCTCCCCTGCCACACACTGTAAAGTTATTCTGTGTGTAGTCCCCATTCATTCACCTTCCTCTAGAGAATATGTATTTCCCCATGGAGGCTCTGGAAAACTGCAGCAGAGCTTTGCTGTCTTTAAACACTCTCTCTTCCCTTTCTAAATTCCTTCCTCTCCTCTTAGAGCCCATTGAAAAGATATATATATATATATATATATACATTTTTGTGTATATATATATTCCAGCTGTTAAAATTAAGTCTATGGCATATTTTAGTTCTTATTTAATCCAGAATTTATTAAATCATTCACTGGACCCTTTGTTTTTTGAAAACTGTTTCTGCATTGAAAACAGACAAAGAAAATAAAAGGGGCAGAGAAAAGGTTCTGAAGGGTTTCCAAGAGAAAAAAAAAATCTTTCTTGTAGCTGTAGGTCTCAGCTTGGATGTTCAGTGGTCTTTGCAGAGGTTTTGCAGTATTCCAAGTTCAATGAAAGACTTGGGATTGTGTCTGGGAATGCCACAGGAAGATTTGTGATGGGTAGGGAAGGAGGCAAAACAGGGGTGGGCAGCAGTTAAAAGAAGACAGATTAAACTTTTCCTTCACTTCTCTAACTGATGTTGGTCTTGGCTTTCAAACTCTTATTTCATCTGCCCAGCTTGTGTTTCATCTCTTCACTTTGAATCCTTTGGTTTAATTTGTTTTAGCTGTTTCTTTTTTCAAATCCATTGTATAGTGTCAGATGAATCCAGTGAAAACTGAATAATGCATCATTTGATTGTTCTTCCAACAATAAACAGGAATTGTGTTTGTTTTGGCAGCAAGAAGGAAAGGTCTTCAATGGGTACTCTTGGCCACAAATTCATCAAGAAAAACACTTGTGCACATAGAAATGAGGTTTTTTTTTTTATTTTCCCTCAAGACTTTGGGAATTAAATTGGAATATTCTGTACCCAAGCCCTGCTTGCTGTGTGTGCTGTGGCCCATCACAAGGGAATGGCTGAAGGAAGGAAAGGGTTTGGGGGTGTCTGGCTTTTCCTCATCCCCCCTGATTAAACTCCAGGTGTCAAATAGCAGCTGTGACCTTTAACTTGCTCTTTATAAAGTTCAAGTTCAATTCTTGTGATGTTTGCTCTTCCCCAGCTGCAGCAAGGCTCAGTTTGGTGCGTTGAAACAATTCAGCCTTTTAGCTTTGTAGGGCAAGAGGAGTGTGGTTGTGGGGACAAAACTGAAAGAGTTGGGTTGCTGAGGCAGTAAAAGGCCCAGGTTAGTCTCTGCCATGTAAAAACAGCTCAATAATAGTCTTACAATGACATTTTATTTGCAATGTCTGGATATTTAGAGGTTCCCTTGGGAATTTCTGTCCTGAGAGAGGACCAGCCTGGAACAGTCAGATGGAAATAACAGTAAACTGCAATGAGGAGGGGAAGGAAGTGTTTTCTGCATGTTTCAGACTGAATATCCTGTTGTGTCCTTATTTAGGAAGGACCATAAAGCTGTGTCCCTTTTAGCCAGCCCAGCGTAGAGGGGATTCCCCTTTCTTTACAGTGGCAGCCAAATATTTTAGTGACAGTCTAACCACATATCAAGAAACAACTTGTTTTCATCAGAATGTTTTCTAATGTGATTGTATTGTGGCTATGTGTTGTATTTCTAGGCTGGAAACAAAATCCAAATGAGGCTGGGGTTTAATCAGTTACAAAGAGCATGACTGAAACCACAAGCTTGGGGCCAGCAAAGAGACACCCAGGTGGCAGCTGCTGACTTTCCCCAAATCAGGGGGGGTCTGCTGATGCTTGTGAAGGCTGCCCTAGAACAGAGATTGGACAGAGCTACAGAATAAAACAGGGATTTATTAAAGCATCTCCTCCATGGATCCACCTTGGGCAGCACCAGAGCCCAGCCAGGGCTGCACCCAAATGACCCAAAATGGTCCCAAAATGCACGAGCACTCCCAGGGGCTCTCCCTGGGATCAGTTCTGCTCCATTGGCACCTTGGAGTTCATTGTCCCATTCCAGCTCCAGCCCAGGCTTGTTTTTCTCTCTCCAGCCCACGGTGTTTGTGCTCCTGGGCTGAGATTTGGATCATTTGTCCTTGGTGCCCAGCTGGAGCAGGAATTGTTTTGTCTCCCTGCTCTGTGCAGAGCTCAGCATCCCCTCGTGTGAAGATCAGACCCACAGACTAAAGCAGCAGAGAATGTGAAAAATATAAAAGCTAAACTCCCAGGCATCACTGCCTCATGGTTTACTCCTGCTCACACCCAAATGCAGGAGTGCTGAACTCCCCTCTCTGCTGCCTCTTCCTCAGCTCCACACAGATCCTGTCCTGTAACCCAGAATCCCAGAATGGTTTGGGTTGGAAGGGACCTTAAATCTCATCACCTCCCACTGTCCCAGGCTGCTCCCAGCCCTGTCCAGCCTGGCCTTGGGCACTGCCAGGGATCCAGGGGCAGCCACAGCTGCTCTGGGCACCCTGTGCCAGGGCCTGCCCACCCTGCCAGGGAACAATTCCCAATTCCCAATCTCCCATCCATCCCTGTCCTCTGGCAGTCTGAAGCCGTTCCATATAAGCAAATCTCCCATCTTTGTGTGCCTCTTGTCACTTGAGGGACCCCGTCGAAACCCCAGCTGCAGGTGGTTGTCAGGGACACAGAAGTGTCTGATGACATTTTTTGATCTTACAAAGGTTAATGTGGTAATTTTTTTAGAAGCTGCCAAAAGGGACAGGTTTTCAGCATCTCTGTCACTGCCTTTGGGAATAAATTCCACCCTAGTGACTCTTCAAGCCTGGGTTTGAGCTTTGTCTAAACACAGATTTGTGTCCTTTCTTAAATCCTTTAACAACTTTTGCTGAACTCCCTCGAGGCTGTGTCTGATGTGCAGAAATTTACTGATGCTGAGCATGACCATGGATGGTTACAGTGCAGCTCTGTGGGAGATTTTTCTTCTGTGCATTCTTTGGCTTAATTCACAGGGCATGTCTTGGGCAAGATTTTTATTTCCACTGAATAGGAGGCATTCTCTCAATGCCTTTCACTGTGCTAAAAATCCTCAAGCTTTAATATCATGTTTAGCTTCTGCTTTTAACACTAAACAATATTTTGATTTGAGAGAACTTGTTGACCTCTGAGGGGAAAATGTGCAACTGTTGAACTCAGCCACATTTGCTGAATATGCCCAAATGATATGTGGGATTATAAAGCCCTTGAAGAGAAAAATGGCAGGGGTCTCTAGAAGGGCTTATTTCCTTTCTCCCCCCTGGTGAAACAGAGAAATAGATCTTTCTGAAGAGAAGCAGAGTCTGTCTCTATGGCTTTATGGCTGATTTTAAGTGCCTGTTTAAGTCACCTGAGTATGAATTGGCCTCTGTTTAGGGGCTGAGCAGCCCTGCTGAGGTGGCAGCAAGCCTGGGGCTTGGAGGTGCATGGAAAAGGCTCTGCAGGAATGTTAGCCTGGGGTAGGCTCAGGTCTAGCCAGCCTTAAACTTAGAATTATAGTTATAAAATTGTTTGTGTTGGAAGGGACCTTAAAGATCATTCATTGGCAGGGACATTTTCCACTGGACCAAGGTGCTCCAAGCCCAGGTTGAGCATGGGCAGGAGCACGTGGCTGCTTGCAAGGAGTTTCGTGAGCTTGCAGAGAACGCAGGTGAAGAGGGTGAGCTCTGGTCCTGTGTGTGAGATAAAATCCCAGAGGTTCTCTGAGTGTCTCTGCTGAGCCCCAGCACTGAGAGATGCCCAAGACACAGCCAAAGAGCTCCAAGCGATCCTTCCCAGCCTTCTGGGGTTGAGAGAGGAAGGAAAGTGGATCCCAGGTTCCAGCAATCCATTAGTGAGGAAGTGTCTCATGATTCAGGTTTAGGGTCTCAGCTCGAATTTTAACTGCCTGAGTTGTCAGCTCTGGGGTTGCTCTCTGGAGGAGTAATTTAGGTGATGTTTTTTCAGGCAGCTGTTTGTGAGGAGCTGATTCCCCTGCAAAGGTGAAAATATGAACCTGGCAAACCCCAAATACCAGACTCTGCTGTAGCCAGCTGAGGTACCACCGGTTTTGCTCTGTTTGTCCTCTGGTCATCTACCGGTCATCCACTGTAAGTAAATGTTCCTGGCTCCTGCAAGCTCAGGCAGGAATGCCATGGCCAACAGCTGCCTAATGTTTGGCTGATAAATTCATTGAAACAGAATCCCAGAAGGCAAATCTTGTAAATGATGGGTTCACATTTTTGATTCACGTGTAAAGAGTGGGGGCGGAAGAGGAGCTGTTGTTTTCTGCTCTTCTCGTCTGCTTTTAACCTCAAAACCACTTGGCATGTAAAAACAATTCCCCAAAGACTCTGAAAATAGCAAATCTGAATAAGCAGAATATTTTGCAAGTGAGATAGCACACTCAGGGTCTCAGCACCAGCCCTCAGAGAGGAGGAACATCAGCAGTCACCTCTGAGGAATGGAGGCATTAATCTGGGAGCAGAAAACAAAGAGGAAACCCAAGCAGACACCTAAACGTGACTCATTACTGCCATTTGTCTCAATTAACATGCTGAGACAATGGCCTGATTATCTCGGTGGCACTGGGTCACGTTATAGCCACCAGCGAGTGTCAGGGAGGAATTAACCCCCATCACGAGTAGATATAATGCCCTCCTTACACAGCAGCTGAGTCACCGGCCAAGAGAGACAAAATAAATCCTGGGAAGGAGAAGTGGTGAATTGATTAGAGCAGGGAACAAGGGCCTGGGGCTTGCAATGACTCAAATGAGCCCTGGTCTGACACCCAGCATCCAACCAACTTCCCCTCATGTGCCTCTGCTTCCCAAAAGGACACAAATTCCATCTGCCCCCACCCTTGACTCCCCTGAGCAGTGTCCAGCCATCACTGGGGATGTGGCTCCCCGTTCCTGGGAGAATTATGCATTTCTGACTTCCAGCTGCAAACCCTACTGTTATGTGTAGGAGATATAATTTGTGCCATTTCTAGTATGATATATGTGATATTGAATATTTGTTGGAGTATACACGTTTGTATTAGGAGTCCCCCCACCCTCGCAGGTGAAACCTGGTGTATGTTGAAACCCGATTTACAGGTAAAAGGATGTGGCTGGCCAGGAGATGGGGATGGGCCATGGCTGGGGAGATCCGGGGACCCCAGGTGCTGATCATGGTGTGAACAACCCGGGATGGATCTCATGGAAATCCTCGGGCAGATCCATGGGAATGCAGCGTTCCCGTAAACTTCATCAAGGGATTCACCAACTCCTGACACTGAATTGTTCTTCTTCATCACCAAAAAAGAAAATCTCATTAACCTATGGACTCTGAATGGAAGAAAAGACTGATTGCTGAAATCTTGGCCTCAGGCGGAATTTTCCCTATAAAAACCACTCATGCCAGGATGGAGGTGTGTGGGCACAGAGGAAAACCTCTGCTGAGGCTGACTCCTTGTGGCACACCCAGGGCCGACCCCGGGCTCGGCTCTGTTCTTTCCTTGTGGCTGGCTAGATAGAATTTGATTGCAAATAAATATTTTATTTTTTCATTTTAAATTTGGCTGGACAAATTTTCATTTATAACACCTACAGATGAGTTTGGTGTCCACCCTAATGGGCAGTGAAAGGAGATGGAATGAGGCATAAAGGACATGAACATGAGAGAGGGGAGGGAGGGCTCAGCCAGGGGGGCAATGAGAGCCTGACCATTTGGGTATTCTCTTTGTTTCATAGTGACTGATACAAGGGATGCTGAATGAGTCCCAGATGAGAACAATATAAAGTTTCTCTTAATAAGCCATTATTGTTGCATTACAATAATTAATGTTGTTGACTTGTGATCTTTATAAGAAACTTGTTCATTTCCAGTTCCTGTTCTGTCTCCTAGAAACTGTAAAGCCAGGGATTTATGAACTTTACTGGTTTTCTGTTTAGCAGAAATTGATTTTTTTTTCTTGGTGGAGGCGATTCTCAAGCTGAGAAATGAGATGCTGCTCCTCTGGCTTGCTTGCATAGATAGGAAAATGGGTGACTGTATTTCAGGTCAGCTCACCAGTGCTTTGGGGAGGGAATTTATTGATGGAACAGATTTGCAGGGTGGCAGAAAGTCTTTGTTTTAATGTTTAATGAATGTGGGCAGTTATTTGCAGTGCAGCTTCTCTAGTGGAGCCCTTTAATGAGTGTGGTTTATTCTCTTTCTGTATCAGTCCTCAGGCTGCTTTGGATTTCAAGAGCTGGCAGACCCTGGCAGTCTGACTTCTGTTACATGATGAAGCATTTTGAATTACAAGCTGGTCACTGGCGCTGGCATTGAAGTGATTTTTCTCAAAGGTCAGGCTGCTTGCTGGATGTGTGGTGCAGCTCCAGGCCTTGAGGGGAGCAGGGATGTTGTAGGGAGGAGCAGCTCTCCTGCAGCCCAGTTCTACCAAAGGATGGTGAACATGAATGGAAATACTAAAAAGTGAACCCAGGATTTACACTCCACTGCTTCTTCCCACCCAGCCTTTCTCATATGTAAATTACATAAAAACAGACTTAGGAGTAAAGATTTGCTGTTGGCCTTTTTCCAGTTCTGTGCCTCACCTTGAGCCACTTCAGTTCTATCTTCTGGTGAGCAATGATGACTCTGCCCCTCAGCTCCCCAAACTGCTCAAAGACACAAGATGGTTTGAAACTGAAAGAGGACAGGTTTAGATTGAATGTTAGGAACAAATTATTTACTCGGGAGGAGGTGAGGCCCTGGCACAGGTGCCCAGAGCAGCTGTGGCTGCCCCTGGATCCCTGGAAGTGTCCAAGGCCAGGCTGGATGGGGCTTGGATCAACCTGGGATGGTGGGAGGTGTCCCTGCCCTTGGCAGAGGTGGGATGAGGTGAGTTTTGGGGTTCCTTCCAACATTTACCATTCTGTGATTCTAAGTTCATATGACAAAATCCATAATATTTACATGTGTGAATGAATGAATGAATGAATGAATGAATGAATGAATGAATGAATGAATGACTATTTATTAACACATTTGTGATCCACAGAATTCAGTTTGGTTTTCAGACTCTCCCCTCTTCCCCAACTTGTTTTCTGTAGGAAATGACAGCACTGGCTACAGATTGTGATGCTGCCATGGATAGGGAGCTGCATTTTGCTCTCCATACTTTATTTTTAGTTGAGGCATGGACAATACAAAGCAGCACACTTCATTTTCAGAAGGCTTCAAACTGTTTTTATTGTAGCATTCATGCTTTTTATACATTCTTACAAACTCACAAGTTTATGCTTTACTCATTGGTCAGGAAATAAGAATTGCTCATTGGAACAGGCAGTGGCAGGTTTCTCTTATTTCTCCTTCTTTCTTTCTTGGTTTCTATGTCAATGGCCTTGGTAGAAAATTCTTCCAGGGGTGAACATGGAGCTTCTTATCAAACTTCTCTCGGGCTCACAGAATTCTCTGTAAAATCTCTTGCACATTTCTTCACCACTCCCCTGCCAAGAAGTGCTGTAGGTAAGGAGGGAGGGAGAGCAGCTGTGCTGGCAAGGACAGGCGGTGCAGGGAGCGCAGGGGGAGCTGCTCTGCTCTGTGCAGGTCCCAGGTGTGCTCAAGCCTCCTCTGGGCTCCCTCGGGTTCATCCCTGGACACCCCTGCTGCTTTTCCTGCTGGGAAGGGGGAATTTCATCCCTTACTGCCCAAGCCTAAGGCAGCTTTTGGAATGAAATGGAGATGTTAGCAGGTAATCCAAAGGAAGGGGGCACAAAACGCTCCAATTTCCTCAGTATTTCCCTCGAATGAAGGAGCCCTTTATTCCAGCCTATTTTTAAAGGAAATAAGGAAGTTCCAGTGTGTTTGCATTTTCCAGGGGGATGTCTCTGTGTGGTCGGTGCATGAATGGGGTACCTTGCCTGTACAAACAGGTAATGACCATCCCAGCTTAGGCATAATTTTGAGTTTAGCTTTTGATAATAATGTGACCAAAAAGTATGAGGTAGGTAGTGTATGGATAAAAAGTAATGATTTCCTGTGAGACAGTAATGTCTTTAACAGAGAAACATCTCAGGAGGGAGCAGGACCACTGCTGATACTTGATAGCTTTTGCAGGGATTTATGTTATTAATGCAAACACCACGGAATCTTCCTTGGAAAAATAATTTAATTGCTGAAATTGTGTGTTGTGTAGAAAATAATTATGGGTGCGATAATGCTGAGCACCTCTAGAAATTCCTGGGTAATTTTCTCTTAAGGGGAGGGAAATGTTTAACTTCCAGATGTGACAAAAGATGGGAAAGCTTAAACACATTGACAGGGAATGTAATTGTAGCAAAAAAGCCAGGGCAAAGCTGAAGGGCAGCCCCCAGGTTAGAATTGCACAGACATTCAGGTTGGAAAAGAGCTCTGAGGTCACTGAGTGCAACCATCAACCCATCCCTGCGAAATCCAAGTGAATCAGAGAGGCACAGGATGATTTGGGTTAAAAGGGACATTAAAGTTCATCCCAATTCATCTCCTGCCATGGGCAGGGACACCTCTCACTGTCCCAGGCTGCTCCCAGCTCCATCCAGCCTGGCCTTGGGCACTGCCAGGGATCCAGGGGCAGCCACAGCTGCTCTGGGCACCTGTGCCAGGGCTGCCCACCCTCATGATGTGAGGGATGTAAGTGGTACCTGAGTTTGAGGCCATTGCTCTGGAAAGCAGGGCATGGTGAAACTCTGCCCTCCCTGGCTGGATTTGGCACATCCCCCTGGATCGTTCTGATTGTTCAAAGCACACTGGGCAGGACCAGGAAGATGAGGAGCTGCTGCCTCTGGCCTTTTCACCAAACACAGCTGTGGACCAACCTGAAAACCAGACAGCTAAAAGGCTTCACAATCTGTCCCATGGAGGTAAAAGGCACTGTGAAGGTATTTGTGTCCCAAGGAGGTAAAAGGCACTGTGAAGGTAATTACCC
Organism: Lonchura striata; assembly: GCF_050655825.1. NCBI lineage: Eukaryota > Metazoa > Chordata > Aves > Passeriformes > Estrildidae > Lonchura > Lonchura striata. The sequence goes on along the minus strand of NC_140719.1, from coordinate 3,806,753 downwards.
TCTGAGTTTCCAAGGAAAAAATTCTCTCATGCTTAGCATCCCTTAGATTTCTGGGTCTAGCAGGAAAGCTGTGGTTTCTTGCCTGCCTGCTCCAAGGACAAGTGAGCACTTTAGGGCTGTGTTCCTCAAAAGCTGCCCTGGCTTGCCTGGGCTGGTTCCTGCTCTCTAATTTTAAATAATCAGCTAAAGAGCAGACAGTGCTGACACCATCCAAGTTCATGTCTTCTCTGCTCTGCTGGTTCATCCTTGCCCAAACTCAAAGCTCCAGCTGGTTCTCCTGACATCAGTCACCACCCACACCATTATCTGCCTCAGAGCCTGGCCCAGATTCCCTCAGGCACTCTAATGAGAGAAGAGCTGAGAAATAGTACCAGAAACACTTTGGGGTGAATGAGTTCCCCTCTCTCCCCAAAAAATCTTCCAGAAGGAGCTGCTGTGGCCTTTGGGAAAGTTTGGGAAGTCCGTGGTGTTCCCAGGGAGGGTCTGTGAGCACAGTTGGCCAAACAAAATTGTGCTTTGGATTGTCACTTCAGACTGTCTTTAACAGAAGTGGCAGAAACCCGGCAGTGTTAGTGATGAGCGAGGTTTGGGGACAGATAATGCTCGACCATCTGTCAGGGTATTTTTCAACTTAGTATGCTGAAACAGTGTATTTTTGACATAATTCCTCAGCTAAAGTCCACTTTAGGCTAGGCTTAGCAGTTCTTGCTGTGGTAATGACCAAATTCTAAAATGTGAACATTCTCCAGTAATATTTCTGCCTCAGGTGTTTGCTGACAGAGGTATTCATGGCCTGAGGAGTGAGTATGGATCTGTTTATATTTCCAGTGAGGTTTTTTTGTGCAGCAGATGACGATGCACTGAAGCATTCATTTATTTTACTGTGGTGCAAACAACTGCAGTGGGAACTTGTTTATTTACAAACCAAAATGTTTAGAGAGAAAACATTCGTGGGGAGGCACTCTAAATCCAGCCAGTGACAAATAACCATGGCTTTCAGCTTCCTCTTTTAATGGAAATAAGAAGATGAAACAACTCTGATCAGGTGGTGTGTCAGAGCTTGGAGCTGGATTTAGACATTGGGATCAACTTCGCTCTTGGGTACAAATGGGACTCTTGTTTCCTTCCCTGCTAATGAAGAAAAATTATCAGTGTAACATAGCAATTAAGAGCACTGAATTTCCAGGGGAAGATGCTTTACAAATGGTTTCTGATTGCTTTTTTTTTTTTTTCTTTTCTTCTCTGTTTCCCAGAGACTTAAATATATTTATTATGTAACAAATGAGACTTAGTTCTTTTAAAGACAGTAAAATAAACTAAACCTGGAATCATAATAAAGGATCTTGATAGTCTTCACATGGGAAGCTTGCAGCAATTTCTTTTTGGCCTTCTGAACCCAGATTTCTCCAAGTGCAGGGATTTGCTGGGCAGTGTGAAATGCACTGGTGGTATGAAAGCTGTCCTTGCTGCAGGTACACTCTGAAAACCTTCAGAGGAAATCTCCATTCCAGCAGCTGCTTTTGAGCTTTAAAAAGGTACTTAAAAACCAAACAAACCATCCAAGCCACCTCCAAACAAACAACCAATAAAAACCCAGACCCAAAGGGAAATGATAAGAAAAACTCCTATTAATCTTCAGATGTGGAAATAGCCACAGTTGTTCTTTGGCCTCCTGAAATGGGATTTTCCAAGTGGTGTGTTTTGCCTTATGGTTTCTTCCTGTTGGCAGCAACATCTTCAAAAATTCCCCTTCAAATGCATTCAGTGCTGGTGGTGTCAGCAGGAAGTGTCAATGCTCAGTTTCCCAGAGTCAAGCTGCAAACACTGCTGGGATTCTCTAATAAACACGAAGCTCAGTTTGATGCAGGGAAGAGAAGAAGGCTGAGGCGGTGATTGGGAGCTTTTTAAAACCTTGGTAGATTTCCAAAGCTGTTCTTGTAAATGGAGGAATTTCTATTAAATATATCTGGAAGAGTTCTCTGCCCCTAACCAGAACCAGTGGTGGAAGACAAGGGAAGGGAAGTGTCCCAGGCTAGACTGGATGAAGTCACATTCAAGCCATCCTCTTCTTGGAAACAAGAACTGTGGTAACTCAGTCCCATTGAGGAGGGTGACCAGGTCAGGCTCAGCTACTTATCTAAAAGTGGTGCAGCTCTGATAAGAAAGATTTACTGTCTTGCTGATTAAAATTCTGTCCTGACATGGGACTGTTTGAGCAGTGGCTTGACCCCACTTTAGCACAATTCTTGGGAGTGCAATGGCCACTAATTTTTTAGTGATATCTTGGACTTATATTTTTTTTGTCTGAAGAGGATGAAAACTGTTTGATTTCATTGTCTGAATGGAATGAAAGTAGTTTGATTTCATCCTAATTTGGCATGAAATAAAACTCCCTTTGAAGTTTTACCTTTTCTCTAAGATGGATCTTTTTTTTTTTTTTTTTTTTTTGTTTGGTCAGCTTTTGTAATGGAATATTCTGGTGAAAGCTGAAAGTTCCAGAACATGTTACAGAGCACAGGTGAAGGTGTGAGTTATGGTGAATGTGGTGAATAATGCAGGTCAGCCCCCAGCCCGTACTGGTGAGAGGGGTTGTTCTTCCCCAGCTGCTGATGCTTGTGAGGGCTGCCCTAGAACAGGGACTGGACAGAGCTACAGAATAAAGCAGGATTTATTAAAGCATCTCCTCCATGGATCCACCTTGGGCAGCACCAGAGCCCAGCCAGGGCTGCACCCAAATGACCCAAAATGGTCCCAAAATGCACGAGCGCTCCCGGGGGCTCTCCCTGGGATCAGTTCTGCTCCATTGGCACCTTGGAGTTCATTGTCCCATTCCAGCTTCAGCCCAGGCAGTCCCACCCTGCTTGTTTTTCTCTCTCCAGCCCACGGTGTTTGTGCTCCTGGGCTGAGATTTGGATCAAGAAGCACAGAATGTGAAAAGTGGAAAAGCTAAAACCTGAGGCATCAGGGCAGGACCCTTTATTTGCCCTCGTTGAAGTTCAGACAGTTTTTCTCTGTCCCTCTCAACCAGCTGAGGTGCCTCTGAAGGGCAGCTCAGCACTTGGGGTATTGGCCACTCATCCCAGATTTGTTGTCATCACTGAGCTGCTGAGGAGGCACCAACCTCTCACCCAAGCCATTGATAAATTAATTAAACAATTCTGAGCCCAGTATTGAGCCCTGGGGGACAGCAGCAGTGACAAGCCTCCAACCTCACCCTGTGCCATTGATTCCAACCCTCTGGGATCTGCTGTTCAGCCACTTCTCACTGTCCAAAATAACAGCTCTGACAGCCAATGCACTTATGCAGTGTCATTCTCAGAGAATCACAGAATATCCTGAGCTGGAATGGACCCCAAGGATGACCCAGCCCACCCCTGTCCCTGCCCAGACCCCCAAAATCCCACCTGGGCATCCCTGGCAGCGCTGGCCAAAGGCTCCTGGAGCTCTGGCAGCCTCGGGGCCGTGCCCATTCCCTGGGCAGCCTGGGCAGTGCCAGCACCTCTGGGGGAAGAACCTTTCCTGCTCTCCAGCCTGAGCTGCCCTGGCCCAGCTCCAGCCGTGCCCTGGCTCCTGTCCCTGTCCCAGAGCAGAGCTGGAGCTGCCCCAGGGAGGAAGTTGAGTACCACACTGAGATGTTCTCCTCATTCAGACCTCGTGTTCCACTTCCATCTGTGTCGGGATTGCCCCACATTCCTGGTCTGGGCACAGATGGCAGACATGAATTTCCTTCCTCCCAACATCCCACTTGCACTCCCAGAGACATTTCCATGTTGGTGGAATCCATGCTCTGTGCAGATGCAGCCCTGACTTGCTTTAGCCCCGATGCTCTCATGTGTTAAACATCCTGGTCTTGGCCTGGCTTTCCACTGAGTTGGACTCTGAGAAATTTGCAGTGACGTTCATTGCCCCTGCAAATCATCCCTGTCTGCCTCGTATGGAAAAACTGGCCAGAGCTCTGCTCGGCAGTAGAAGGGAGCAGAGCATTTCGGAGAATTAATGCTGGACTAATTTGGTTTATAGATTTGTAAGTTCTGAGGTATTTGGCAGAATATTCGCTGAGTGTTTCAACAGGGTTTTAACACCATTTTTGTGAAATAGGAAAAAGTTTTCAAGTACATTACAGAAAGGAAGTCAAAAGAAATTGAGTTTTCCTGCTCAAAATTTTGCTTCTAGACTACCCCAGTGAACAAAGTAGAAACAGGCTGTAAGGAGAAGGAAATTCAGAAGGAGCAGGATTCCTCCAGAAGGCAAAAACAGTCAGGTCTGATGCATGGTTTGGGGGAAAAGAGGATCTTTTTAAATGTGTGAATCCAATTACAATCATGATGGACTGCACATCGCTTGCTGGAAAGATGCACACACCTGACTAACAGAGGGAATGAGGGTGAATGATTAAGACAAGACTTTTCTTTTTTTGTTTTAACAACCAAGAATATTCCATTTAGGAGAAAAAGATATGTTGGCATATCTGGCACACCAGAGCTTCCCTGCATTTTCACTCCTCTTTAAAATCAAAACTCAGAGAAAAATTAGCAGGTACATGGGACAATATGAGGAAGATGGAAGTGTTGTAAGAATACAGAGACAAAAACCTTATTTTGGAAAAGTTTTAGGATTGTTCCCTTCATAGCAAAACACTGTATTGGTTAGTCACTCTAAATGTCTCTGCTCTGTGGGCTCTTCAGTGGGATCAGCAGTGAAGGGAGATGAGTTCTGCTTTCTTGAGCTCTAATGGGGCCACTCTAATGGGCTCAACCAACAGCAGACAAACCTCAGGTTCCTCAAATGACAAAAAGTCATAGCAGGGGGAGCCTTTGAGTAATCCTCACCAAAGTGACTTTGACAACCAGCCTTTTAATGGAAAACCTTACTGGAAGTCATTTTTTCTGTTTCAATGAGAAGACAAATCAGGCTAAATGCGCACACTGCTGTACCCCTTGGGCTGAGGGTTTAATTTAGGAGTGATAAAGATCACTTTGTCTCTCTGTTTCCTGAAATCCATGTTTTCCTGCATGTCTTTGCTCCATTCCCTCCAGCAGTTTGTTCTGCCTAATTACCCTGAGTGTCAGAGCACGAGCAGGTGGTGAGTGCTGCACAGAGCTCTGCTATCCATTTCCCTAACCAGGAGCTGCTTGTGGTGTCATTAAGATTTCCACTAGACTTGTTTTGCAATGTGCTCATTCTTTCAGAGCTAACATTTTCTCCCTAAAATGCTGATTTTTCTTTCTGTCAGCCCTACAGTTCAAGTGCAATAGCAGCTTACAGGAAACTCAACCCAGTTTTCACAGCACTTCCAGAGGTTTTGCTGAGGGCTTTTGCACAGTTTTCAGATTTTCATCTTGACATTATAAATGACTTGGTTTGGTGCACTCAGCTGCTGAAGGCAGGTGGATGTTTACACCTCATTATTGCAGGAATCCAGAGCATCCCTCTGGCTGCCCTGGCAGGTCTGGGACCCTGGCAGGGGTCAGGAACCCCCCTGGACAGAGCCCCCAGAGACACTGGCTGTGATCTCTGGCCGTGGAAAAGAGTTTTCAATCTTACAGGATGAATTACCATCTCTGAGTGTTTGATATAAGTAATAATTAAGTGTGACATGGGTACAAAAAGTAAAATTTTAGGATTCTAGATAAGGGGTCCAAAGGAGACAAAATAGAAGAGATTGTGTCTTATCCTTTTTCTTCTTCTTCATGCCCTCCATGTTTCACTGTAATATTGACATTTTTCTATTAGTTTAGACTAAGGACACACTATTAAACATAAATAATAAATATTAACACATTATTGTAAATATAGCACAGGTAGTTTCTGGTATTTAATGTTTGTAACATCCCACTGAGGGCAGAGCCCCACACGCTGCCCTGCAGGACAGAGCTGGGCAGGGCAGCAGAACATGTGAGAGATAAACAGAATAAACAACCTTAAAAACCAACACAATAAACAAATAACCAAAAAAATAAATAAACAACCTTAAAAACAATTTACAACTTCTTCTTTAACTACAGAATGCAAAACCAGAAACTTTCTACAATTTCAAAATCATCTGAATACCACAAATTCAGTCATACATTATAACCTTTCATGGTATATCTTAAAATCATGGAATGCCAGGCTTGTTTGGGTTGGAAGGGAAATTCTTCTCACCAGACCCCTGGCATGGCAGGGACACCTCCCACTGTCCCAGGTCAGTCCCAGCCCTGTCCAGCCTGGCCTTGGGCACTGCCAGGGATCCAGGGGCAGCCACAGCTGCTCTGGGCACCTCTGCTAGGGCCTGCCCACCCTCTGAGTAAAGAATTTCTTCTTGAAATCTGATCTAAGCCTCTCATCTTTCAGATTAAAACCATTTTGCATCTTTGAGCAGCTGTGCTGTTCTCGGGCAGCAGCAGGGCCAGAGCCCAGGGAGAAAAGCCTGCAGCAGGTTCTGGATAAGTCACTTGTGGTGCCTGAAGCATGAGGCTGTTTCCTCTGGGAAATAAGGATTGGTGGGTGACCCCAGGGAATGTGTCTGATGTGGTTGCCCCTCTTTATTTCTCTGACTGTGCAAGCAAACCTAAGTCTGTGCAGATTTTTGGGGTCTGAGGAGGTGGTGTGGGTTAACCCAACAGACAAGGAGCACCACACAGACATTCACTTCTTCTCCTTGGTGGGATGGAGAGAATTGGGAAAAACAGTAAAACAGGGTGAGATAAGGAGAGTTTAACTGGATAGGAAACGAAGGGAAAATCAAATCAATAAAATAACAACAATAAAAAAGTGTATCAGCTTCTAGGATGAAAATTAACTCTGCCCAGCAGAAACCAGGAGAGTTTTGTGGTTGGTGTGGAGCTCATATGAGTAACACAACTACAATGGAAAGAATCACCTCTTTGCTGTTATAAATTCAAACCAAATCTTGCCTTTTTATTTTGCTGAAATACATATTGTTTGTATTTTATTTGTATGTTCTTGGCACACTTGTGATGTGCTGGGACCAAAAAAATATCCCAACTCTCAGACAAAACAATTTCTAACTGAAAGAGGATCGCCTCTCCTCAGTAAGTGAGACAATATTTCATTTTCTCCATTTGAAGTTTGACTGATGTGTAAAAGGAGGTTACACAACAAACCATGTTCCTCATTTACAAATGAATCAACATCTTGTTAAGAAATAAACCTCATTAAAATCCAGCCAGAATATTGTTATCCACCAGCTTTTATTGTTGCTTTGCTGCTACTGAAGAAGTGCCAGACTGGGAACTCCAGAAAAGTTCATTGCCCTTTTCTAGATTTGAGGAGCAACATAAAAGTGGGACTTTCATGGCAAGTGAACTTTTCTGCTCCTTTTTTACCCACTCAGTCATGGATGGTGTCAAGGACACACTTTTCACACTTAGATACTCATCTGAAATAAGAACTAAAAATGTGCACACAGTATTTCATAGAATCCTGATATGGTTAAAATTAGGACAGATGATTCCTCCTCTCCTCATGTAATGGGGAAATCCTGAGAAAGCTGATTTTGCACACCCAGGAGAACTTGATTTTACAATTCCAGGCAGGAGAGGAAGCTTTCCTGTAGGACTTGGTGTGCCCCTCTGAACACAGAAATTTTCTGCAGTTATTCCTCATACTCTCACTCAGCTGCCAGCTTGCTCTGATGTACCTCAAATCTCTGAACATTTTAAACTCCTAAAATCAACAGTGATTACATTTCTGCTCATTTCTGCTCCTCCTTGACCACATTAATAAAGCTGGCAGCTCTTTCACAGGTAAGTTCTGGCACTTCCCACACCAGAGGTTTTGCCTTCTCTTGTGTGGTCTAATTCAACAGCTGAATTTAGAGAGTGCTTTGACCTGCTGGGAAAAAGGCTCAGGTGAAAATGTTCCATTTTACCCAGATGCTCTGTGGCAAATTCTTCTGCCTGGCTTAAAGGCTTGGATAGAGTCTGGTCTAGCAGCTCATCTGGGGTGAGCTGCCCTCCCATTCCAAATGCTCCACTTGATATGAAATATGATAAAAATATGGGAACAGCTTCCTGTCCTTGCTCCAATAAATATTTAGCCAGTGACACAAAGCAGAGCAAGTTCATGAGGAGAAGCTGAGAGGCTGCCAGCTGATAATTAGTGGCTGCTGTGGGAGCTTGGGCTCCAGGGTTCCCATCCTTGCTCCAAATCCAGCAACTCTGAGTATTGATCCTGAGTCTTCTTCACCCTGAATGGCTTTGGCTGTTGGCCTTGAGTGGAAAAGGACAGCACAACTCGTCTCCTCGGATCTGTGGGAGATGGGATTCACCTGCACTGATGGCCTCTGAGAAATATACATCTCCTTTCAGACCAAAAATTAAAAAAAAAATTAAAATTAATTTCAGTTCAGAATTAAGCATTGAATTTTCTTCATGCTCCACCTCTCTCTTGTAGTTTTTAATATCTCAGTGATCTGCTGCTTGATATAGTTGGTGTTCTTCTGCAAAACCTTATGAGAGGCCTCCTTTGTTACGGTGATAATTAATGGAGTGTTTGCATTACTCAGTAATCCCAGCTGGCCGGGCATAGGATCAAGAACCTGTCCTTATTTACTCAGTTCTTTGAGGGTTTTTATTCTAAATGTGCAGGTTCTCACCTCAGCTGCAGCTGGAGACATGAATAGATTAGGGGTAAATGAGGTGTTGACATAAGTGGAATTGAAAACCTATAATTGAGAGAGAAGTAGAATTTAAAGGGATATTTTTCAGCTTGTCCAGAAGTTTGTCTGCTTTACTTGCCCTGAATTCAGGATATAAATGTCATTGGGCTTGGAATTAAAAGAGCATCTCCTAATGTTGAAGACATTTTGCTTTGTGGCACTTCTGTAAAGCAGGATGGAGGCTGGGGGTTCCCAGGTGAGAAAGAGTGGCAGGAAACCACACAGGGTTTCTGGTTGGGGAGAAATTGTTGAATACACATTTTTAGCTAAGTACCCTTATTTATTTCTGCAGTGAGGTCTCTATTTGGGAGCAGAGAAATAAGTGGAGGTTAAGCCCAGCTGAATTCCATACTGTTAATTGTCCTTCTCAGCTGAAGTTTTCCACCCCTCCTAGTGTCCTCTATTGATATTTCAAGTTGTTACTGGGATAAGGGGTGGGTTTTCTTTGTTCTTTAATATTTTGTTAGCAATGGGGATATCACTGAACTGATGACAAACACGAAGCGTGCTCAGCAAGAAAGATGTGACCAAGGCTGACATTAAAAACCCTTTTATTTTTATCCTTGGGCAATAAGAGTGGGAAAGGTCTTCTTGTGTCTTGAGAAGTGCTTCAATGCAAGGAAGTGAGAGATTCTGAGGTGACCTTGAGAGAAAAACTTCCCTCCTCTGCATCTGAGCAGCATTCCTGGCTCGAGGCTGCTCCATGGGCTTGGCAGGATTAGTCAGAAGGCCTGGGAGATTTCTGGAGGCACAGGAGATTGCACCACGCCGAAGGCCGTGGGCCACAACGCTCTCACCGGATGCACAGTCACGCGAAAACATTGTTCAAACGCCGGAGGAAACCCCAGCACAGGCCCAAACTCCCCAGCTACGCTCTGACTGGAGCCCCAGCTGTGCTGGGGAGTGATTTCCCTGCCCTGCCAGCCCTGAAAGCCGAGCTCCAGCTGCGTTTTTGGGACAGAGCTGTCCCACGTTGCCCCAGGAGTGCCACGCGGAGGTGGCGGAGGAGGAGGAAGCCAGCGGAGCACGGGGAGCATCTCAGAGCAGGGCTTGGCTCAACCCCGCCAATGTGATTTGGCCTCTGGCCACGCAGCAGCTTGGGATGACCTAAAAAAGCAGTGGAAGTTGTGTTAGCCTGTGCTGCTGGGCCGGCTGGGCTCGGGGAGCTGCGGGGGGAAGGTGGATGTTGGGTTACTCATCACCAGCCAGGCTGGGCTGGCACGGGCTGGCCGTGCTCTCCTGCAGGATTCTGCACATCCCCAGGGCTGCTGCGTCAGGGCCGGGGTTTCTGTGGAACAGGGAGCCTTGGCAGGAGCAGATTCAGCTGGAAGCTAGATCAGGCTCAGGACATTGACATCCCAGGGCGTGCAGGCCAGGCTTTATCAGCTTTATCAGGGGGCATTTGCTGGGTCGCAACCTTTGGTTGGCCTTTGGAGGTGAATTGTTACAATAATGGAATGGTTTGGGAAGGGACATTAAAGCTCATCCCATCCCACCCCTGCCATGGCAGGGACACCTCCCTGCTCGGTGCTGCTCGGTGTCTGAGTGGCAGTGTGGAGGGTGTTGCACCCACAGGAAGAGAGAGGAAGGAAAACAATCCAGTTTTAATGTGGCCCAGCCAAAACTGCAGCTAGTTATGGATTCCTCCAGTAATTATTCCCATAAACAACAGCACTTGGGTTTGACCCTCAATGAAACAGATGCCAGAATCATCTCCAGGTACTTCTCCAGCAGCACCAGACCTTGACCCTTTAGGGATCATCAGAAGAGAGGGTGAGGACTGCATCAAAACTCATTAAATCATTAGAAAATCATTAATATTTGAAGGCTTATCTCTGCTCTCAGAGCTCAAGGGCACTTGAATAAAATTCTTATGGCTGGGAGTGAAAGATGAATGAAACATTTTAATGAAGGAGTGTCACGGGCATTTCCATTTGTACAGAATTTTCGTGCTCCAGGGGAAAGACCCAAAATTAAAAAAAAAAAACAAAACAGCTCACGTTTTAAATAAAAGTGTGTTCTGGGTGTTTAGGGTATGGTTAAGGTTATGATTTAGGTATGGGGAGGGAGTGGAGGTCTCTGTGGGGACAGGCCAGGGCTGCCTCATGCCTGGCACAGCCTTTTCAGCCTCCTCAGAGCAGGACACTGCTGAGCCTGGGAGTTACCAGGGGGTGCCTGGGTGAAGAATGGGAGTTTAAAAGAGCCAAAATGCCAGCCAGACAGTGAGGGTGAGGAGAAAAGGGTGAGGAAGCAGCCCTGCAAACACCCAGGTCAGCAAAGGAGGAGGAGGAGGAGCAGGGATTCTGCTGCAGCCTGGGGAGAGGAGCAGAGCAGGGACCCTGCAGGGAGCCCAGGCTGCAGCAGGGAAGTATTTGGTGTTTCCTGACAGGAACTGTGGCCCGTGGAGGACCCACACAGGAACAGGTGTAAAATGTAAGGAGGGAAGAGTGTCAGGGAGGAGTGGTGGACTGACCATCACCCTCCATCCCCTGGCTTCCTGCACTGTGCAGGGCTTGGGGGCAGCAGAGGAGTCAGGAGTGAAGCTGAGCCTGTGAATACAGGGGTGCGGTAGGCAAAGATCTTTTAATTCCTCTTTCTCAATCTATTTTAATCAGCAATAAATTATTTTTTTTAAATATCTGTTTTGCCAATGGCTGCAGTTGCTAAGAGATCTCCCTGCCTTTATCTCAACCTACACATTTTCCATCTTGTGTTCTTCCCTTGCTGTGTTGATGAGGGGGAGATTTTTTTTTTTCCAGTCTCCTGCCATGTAACCAGAATCTCTTGAGGAGGAACTGATGCATCAGCATCTTCCTCAGAAGAGCCACCCCTGCCCACGGCCTTGGCAGCTGCTGCACCTCCCCAAGAGCCTGGGAGGTCTTTGGGAAGCACAGCTGGAAGCCTGGTGAGCACCATTACAAACACTCATTCTGGAGGAGAATATATTGTTACCTTGGGCTAATAGTTTTAAACCACATCATCTGAATCAGAGACACCTGCCCAGGTAATCACCATGGTGACATCAAAACAAACAGTAACCTTAACATGATCAGCCTGAGGAAAATGAGGAGTTGGGTTGCAGTTTTGGAGGGTGTTTAAGATTATGCCTATGTGGTTAAATATGAGCTTGTTCAGCTCTGAAGTGACCAAAAGGCACAGAACTGTGTAGAGCTCTGTGCCTGAGCCAGCACAGGGCAAATCTCTGCAGACCTCATTAGTTTGGACAAAAGGAGCAGGGATATCAAGATGATCAGAGAGATGGACAACCTCTCCTGTGGGAAAAGGCTGAGATAATTGGGATTGTTTAGCCTGGAGAAGAGACCAGGGGTGACCTAATTGTGGCCTTCCCGTGCCTTAAGGGAGCCAAAAGAGAGAGAGAGAGAGAGAAAGAGAGAGAGAAACTATTGACAGCAGCCTGGAGTGACAGGAAAAGGGGAATGGCTTCAAGCTGACAGAAGGCATGATTAGATGGGATATTGGAAGGGATTCTTCCCTGGGAGGGTGGGAAGGCTCTGGCACAGGTGCCCAGGGCAGCTGTGGCTGCCCCTGGATCCCTGGCAGTGCCCAAGGCCAGGCTGGACAGGGCTGGGAGCAGCCTGGGACACTGAGAGGTGTCCCTGCCATGACAGGGGTAAGGTGAGATGAGATTTAATGTCCCTTCCAACCCTTCTAACCTGTGATTCCATGAAAAGTCCACAGCTGCAGAAGCTCTGTCTGACCTGAACACAGGCAGAACAATCTCCTGTCACTGTGACAACACACCCACCCCGAATCAGGAGCTCTGGTCCATGAGCTGTCCATGGATCACCCTCCCTGCTGTCCTCCCTGCTCAGGGCATGCTCAGCCCTCACGCTGGGCAGGGAACAGCTCCCTGGCTGTGTGGATACCTACTTTTCCCCAAAACTCTCACAGGGAGCTGGCTTAGATGCCTGAAAGGGTAGCTTGGCTTAAAGAGGAAAACAGTAAACAGGATTAAATGGGTATTAAAAGGAAGGAAAAGGGCACACGCACCCATCTATCTCACTCTGGGGTATCTGCATCAACAAAGCCAGGAAAGCAGCTGCTGGGATTGTTTTGGGGAGCTCAGGAGTGATGATGTTTCTGCAGGAAAATGTGCAGTTAGATCCTGCTGGGGTAGGATCAGCAGCTGCTGGGAGCTCAGGCTCCACATGCAAACCAGCTGGGCTCTGTCTGTCCTCATCGAGGGGGGAACACCAGGCTCTTGGGCTGCTTTCACTGCTGGAAGGATCTGGAAGAATTAACGAGTTCACAGTTCAGGAATGCTCCCAAGAAACCACAACAAGGGAATCTGAGCAACTGCAGACATGGAAAGTCTGTGAAGCACAGACACGAGCTCCCTGCAGAGAAGCAAAGAAGAAAAGGGAGGTGAGGATGACCCAAAGAAGGAAAACCTCTGGGATTTCTGACACAGCTCCCTTGAGGGCTCTTAGAGCAGCTGCTTATCTGGGCAATGTGGGACTTCCTGGTGGCATCAGTGCCAGGCTGGGCCAGGTCTGGCTCCTCCAGCCCTCCCATTGGTATCCATGAGCTGTGCTGGGTGTGATGGGTGTGGATGAAGCACTGGAATGTCACTATGGCAAGGACAATTGTCACAGACCTGTGACTTATGACAGAAAAACAACACCAAACCCAACCAAAAATAGAGAGAAAAGAGGAAAACCCTGCCTTTAGAATGCCTGGATGCCAGTTTAACCTGGTTTTAATGGTATCTCTCCTTCATCCATCTGACAAAGCAGATGGGGGTTATTTTGCATGGGAGAAGATGTGAGCTATAAAAAGTAATTAGAAGAATGTTTCTGATAATAAAGATGCTAAAAATCCTGCTCTGACCATTGATTATTATATTTTCACTTATTTTTATTCCAAAATGATGCCCTAAACTGGTACAGTTGGAACAAGTGCAGATCTATACAAAATAAAGCATTCTGTGGAAGTGTTTAAATCAGAGAAGAATAAAAAAACAGGGATTTTTATACATAATAGGGATGGTGTATTTTTTCCAATATGTAACAGATAAAAGATAGACCAAACAACAAAAAAGCAGCAGCATAAAAGATTTGTAGATATGATTTTAATACCAGCCTCACATAGCTTTGATTATTTTTTCCAGTCAAATGTTCCTAATGGAAAATTACATTGTAGCATCAAACAGCTCTGAGTAAATTAATGTGAGGAGAAATCCTGAAGTGGCAAACAAGTTTGTAAAGCATGGTAGTGATTAACAATTGTAAAAATTGTGGAGATACTTTTTCTAATGCTTTTTGGCCTAATGTTGTAAGTTCCTCTGAAGGACAGAATCTTTCAGATGGGCCATGGGGAAAAATTCTTATTTGGTACCAAATATTGCTTTGGGTTATAAAATAGTAAACTCTGGGTTATAAAATAGTAAACTCTCAGTAATAAAAAAGCAAACTGAGTAATGAAATAGCAAACTCTCCTTCCATGGACAGCTATATATCCATCACAGGTTTCTGTTGTCTATGTGGGGAAGAACTCTGATAACTCTGGAGCAATCATAAAAAACTAATTACCCTATTTAGATAGATGAATAGCTCTTGAACAGAAAAATTGGAATATTTTATTCAAATATCTGACAGGTTTCAACAAGGGCTGTCCCAGCTTGGACAATCTTCTTTTCACAGCCCTCTTTCCCCAGCATTCCCAGCTGCTCTGAGCTTCCCAGAGCAGTTCTGGATCTGCAGAGCTTCCTGGGGTCCTCGAGCCCTGCTGGCTGCAAACCATGCTGCTCCTGCTCCCCACTCCTGCTGTGGGGCTGAGCACTTCCACAGCCCTGGCTATCTCCACAGCAGTGCCCTCAAAGCCTGATTCTTTTAGGGAAATGCATTCTGCACATTCCTGATTGTCTGACTCACAGCCCTGGTGCCAACACTCCTCATTTCTATTTATTCACCACGGGAAGCCTAAAGTGCAAATACATTGGATGAGAGCCTGGCTCCAGTGGAGTCAAGGACAGAATTCCCATTGATGTCTGTGGGCCGAGAACTTCACTTCTGTGCTTTTGGTTGTTCTTTACCATTCCTGGCTGTGGGCTAAAGGGACATTTGAAAGGCTCTGTTGCCCAGAGTGATGCTGAGTCCCAGTGGCACTGCCAAACACAGCCCGAGTGCACAAGAAGCATCTGTTTGCATCCTGGGGGCTTTGTGGCTTCTGAACTGAGGCAAATTTGAAAGGCACAGCAAAGGTTTTCTTCCACACACTCAAACTCTGAGTCTGTTTGAAGCTGTCCCCCAGGCCAGGCCAGAGAAAGGGATAAAGGGACTTGTGGCTGGTCCAGGTGTTGTTCAGCTTTTGGAAACACAGATTTGGGTAACAAGGAACTTTCGCCCACCTGTCCCACCAGGTCCAAACCACGATTTTGATGGCTCCCTCAGAGCTAAAACAGCCCCTTGGTGGCGGAACCAGCACAGAATCACAAAATGGTTTGAGCTGGAAAGGACCTGAAAGATCCTCTAATTGCAGCCCCCCCCACCACCATGAACAGGGATCCATTTCAGCAGAATTAATGTGACTCTAATTTATGCTGCAGTACCTAATGTTACTTCTTCTCTACAGAAGTGAAAACAATTATTTTGGATTTTATACTAGTTAGGCAGAGAGACTTGGCTGTGGCCTTATTAACACATTGTAGGGGCTCACTGTGTGCTCCATCAAGTGCAAATTCTGATAACCTTAAAGAAGTAAAAAACCCCAGAAAAATAATCCTAGAAAACAACTAAACCCAGAGCAAACCACGCACTTAGGAGCATACAATTTCCAGGAAAAAAAAATCCGAAATACCTCCAAGTACTTTGCAACTGAGTTGAGGAAAGTCCGTTGGTTAAAAAAATAATACTGACAGCTCCCCAGTGCTCAATTAATCATTTGCTTTTAACAACAGCCACTCAGAGGCAGCCACAAAAGTGGAGCAGGAAAGCAGGAGCAATGAAATGGGCCTTTGTCTTGGGGCTGAGCTCGGTGCCCTTGCCAGGACACAAACAGTTCATCTGGGGAGAGAAACCCACTGGCCCACTTGGCATCCTGCAGCTGCTGGCATGTGCTGAACAGGGCAGTAGGTGGTCTGGCACAGCCCTCCTGGACGTGCTTTCTCACCAGGTCCTCTGCCCTGCGGGCAGGAAAAACAGCTCCACAGAGTGGGCTTTTCCATGGGGTTTGTAAATTGGTTCGTGGTACTTGGAGTTCTCTAGGAAATATGATTTCTGTAAGGCTGTCCTAGATATTAGAGTTGTTTCATGCTATCCCATATAATTCCTTTGGAAACCTGTTTGTTTTGTCTCAGCACAACCATTTTAGCAGAGAAATTGCAAAAAAACCCACAATCTGTGTGTTCAGAAATCATTACAATTACCAGGTGAAATAATGTAGCTGAAACTTTCAGATGAAGTGATGGAGAATCCCAGTGCTTCTCTCTGCCTTTGTGTCTGACTGTATTTTAGCTCCAAAAGTTGTGACATTTTTCACTTTCTTACTTTAAATCTACTGGGGAGTTGATTGTGCTGGTAGTTACAACCGTCTTTTAATGCTTTGTTGTTTGTATATTACTATTATTATTATTATTATTATTATTATTATTATTGCAAGAATATATTCATCTTTATATAAATTATGCATGACTTGCACTAAACTCTTGGAAGAATGTTCAGGTTTTAACTGGGGAGTCAAATGGAAAAAAAATAAGAAAGAAGAAGAAAATTCAGGACCTACTAACAAGGTTCTCTCTTAGAGCTCCTCTATTCAGGGCTTGTGGAGGGGATGCCAGGCTGTGACTTCTGAGGTTGAGACAGGGACACATTATTTATTTTTATAGCCTCAGCAGAGTTATTGCTTAGCACCTTACTCAGGAAAAAGGAGACGCAGGGTGGAAGATTGTCTTCCACTGGTGTTTATTCTGGTGTGCTTTTGTTCATTTTCCTCCAACAGCTTAAATTGGTGCCTTTTCCATGAAATACAGAGGATTTATATGTGCTGATGACCCCAGAAATGGACAACTCCTTATACAAGGGCAGTCCTATTTGGCTTGATAGAACTGTCCCAGTTTTTTATGTTAAAATTTTGAATTTATTCAGTTTAATATAAAGTGTGTGTTATGTCCACCTTTCCTCTGTCAACTCAACAATTGTTTGTTTCTCTTCTTACAGGGATGGTTCCCATCAGTGCCAAAGTTGAGAAAAGCCCTTCCCAGTGCATGAGCTGCATGGACCCTCCTGTGACATAAAAAAACCAGAATTTTAGATATCAAATTAGTTTAGTGGGGAAAAGTGTCAATAACAACAAAGTTAAATGGGATTTTGAAGCTGTTTGAGATGCCAAAATTCAGTCAACATCCCACTTTGACACACCTAGCACTTAGTTTTCCTTTGTCTTGTACAATTACTGAAGGGAAGTTGCTTTCTTCCATGAGGAATGTTGGGAGTTCATTCTCTTGGGAGCTGTCAGTGAAGGAAAGGGATTCCTAAAATATATATGAACAACAGCTTTCCCTTCAGTCTGTTCTGTCTTCCTAATCAAGAAGTTGAACGTGCTGCAGAGCAAGATGAAAAAAAATAATTAGATTTCTCTGGGTTTTTTTTGTAGTGATGAGTGCAGAGAGCTTTTGTCTCACTGTCAAGCACAGTGAATGAAATCTGAAGGCCCTGTCCTTAATCTTTGAAGATTTCAGGAGTTCCACCAGCACACTCCAGGTCAAGCCAGCAGAGTGTTTTTGGGACATGTTCCCACTCCCTTTCCAGATAAGTGTGCCCACTTTTTTGGTCGGGATTGCCCTCCTGAATCATCCAATATTTGCATCCACTCTCCATCATTGCCTCCTTTTCCATGTGAATTTCTGCCTGCCTGGTTTTTGTATGAGTCCATAACATACTTTTCCCCCTAAGAATCTGTTCCTCAAGAGGGGAAAAAAAAAAAAAATAAAGTCACTCTTTTCCAAACAATTGTCAAGAGCTCCTAAGCCTTCTGGAGCATCACACAAAAGCAGCTTAATCCTGCTCTCTGCAAATGTCACTTTGCCTTGATCCCTGGGAACAGGAATTTGTTAAGTTGCTGCTCCAAGGCTCCAGCAGCCGTGCCCCGTGTCCTGTGTCACCTCCTCGTGCCACAAATCACACGCAGGGAGCTGTCGGGGGTAACAAAAACACATCCAGGATGGAATGGCTCGAGTCTGAGGGATGCAGGGTCATAATTCCAGGGCGCTCGGTGGTTTGTCTCTGCTTCTGCTGGAGCCTTTGAGACTGAATTAGGTCATAGATCTGTAGGGGGGGTGGAATTTGCTGTGTAGAGCAGAAAAAAAAATCGAGTTGAGTGTAGCTGGGGCTTGATGCCTTCATAAGGATTTACTGAAAGTGGTTTTGTAGTGTGACCTTGTCCAGAGAGGCTGAGGAGAAAGAGTTTGTGGCTCCCTGGCTGCTGAAGCAGAGAAGGGGACGGAGGAGTCCAGACTGGTCAGTCAGGGTGAAACTACTGCTGTTCAAGTTCATTTCCCTTTTATTTCCAGCCAGGTCTCCTGTGGACATTCTGCTGAGTGCCTCCAGGAGTCCCAGCTCATGTGAGGGAAGCCTGGGGGTGGCTGTGCAGCAGGAGGAGACAGACACAGACCTGGGCAGGGTGAGCTTTGAGCTGGCACTTGTTGGAATCTGTGATACTGATGATTCTGAGATTTTAGAAAGTCTCTGTCTGTCAGCCCCACTGCCAAAGCAGAAGCCATAATTGGTCTGTGCTGGTTTCCAGGTTGTTTATTCTGTTTATCTCTCACATGTTCTGCTGCCCTGCCCAGCTCTGTCCTGCAGGGCAGCGTGTGGGGCTCTGCCCTCAGTGGGATGTGACAAACATTCAATACCAGAAACTCCCTGGGCTGCATTTACAAGAACGTGCCAATATCTGTCACCTACGTTGGACAGTGTGTCCCCAGCCTGAAGCAACAGAAAAATGCCAACACCACAGTGAGACATGGAGGGCATGAAGAAGGAGAAAAAGGACAAGGCACACCCAATTTCCTCCATCTTGTCCCCTTTGGACCCCTCATCTAGAATCCTAAAATTTTACTTTTGCACCCGTGCCACACTTAATTATTACTGATATCAAACACTCAGAGCTGGTAATTCATGCTGTAAGATTGAAAACTCTTTTCCATGGCCAGAGATCACAGCCAGTGTCTCTGGGGGCTCTGTCCAGGGGGGTTCCTGACCCCTGCCAGGGTCCCAGACCTGCCAGGGCAGCCAGAGGGAAGCCCTGGATTCCCACAGGCACTGACATCCCAGGGCGTGCAGGCCAGGATTTATCAGCTCAGGTTTAGTACCAGCCTATCCCAGTGGGCATTTGCTGGGTTGCAACCTTTGGTTGGCCTTTGGAGGTGAATTGTTACAATCATGGAATGGTTTGGGAAGGGACATTAAAGCTCATCCCATCCCACCCCTGCCATGGCAGGGACACCTCCCACTGTCCCAGGCTGCTCCCAGCCCTGTCCAGCCTGGCCTTGGGCACTGCCAGGGATCCAGGGGCAGCCACAGCTGCTCTGGGCACCTGTGCCAGGGCCTGCCCACCCTCCTAGGGAACAATTCCCAATTCCCAATATCCCATCCATCCCTGCCCTCTGGCAGTGGGAGCCATTCCCTGTGCCCTGTCCCTCCATCCCTTGTCCCCAGTCCCTCTGGCTTTGAGGAAAGGCTGGGAGGGTTGGGATTGTTCAGTCTGGAGAAAAGAAGCTTTGGGATGACCTCACTGTGACCTTCCAGTACCTTAAGGAGCCTGCAGGAAAGATGGAGAGAGACTAAAGGGAACAGGACTAAAACTTATCCCAGCCCTCAAGTGAATTTGTGGCAGATCTATTCTAGAGTGAGAGCTCTACTGAATGTAGGATCCCTCTGCTACAGCTCTGTTATTTCAGAAATTCCTTTTCACAAGGGAATTCTCTTCACTTGTCAGTGACTGGGTGACACCAGGTGTGTGACAGTGGCAGCACACAGCCTCTGGAGGGGACACTTGGCACTGGATGGAGAAGGAGGTGCTGGAGCTGGGCAGGAAAGTGGTTTGTACACGGAGTTATGGCTCATTAGATGCCACTCAGTGAGTTTAGTTTGGTAGTTTGACTTTTCCAGTGAAAGATACACAAAAGGTGCAAGAGGAGCCTTCATCTCCATGTCCTGATGGAAGTGTTCTTCATTCCTGGGAGAGTAAGTGGTAAAGGAAACGCATATTTATTTGGGAAGAGATCCAGGTCTTCTAAGAGAGCTTTGACAAAATTGTCAGAGGGGATTTTTCTGTCCGTGCTGCCCATTGAGGATTCGTAGAGAGCTTGACTCTTCTGTCAGAGGAGTGTGGACTCCTGCAAAGATTTAATAATGTTACTGATGGCCAGATACACCTGCTAGATGCAGCAGCCCACCATCGCTGTGGGGAAAAATAATTTGTTTTCAGACAGGATTAAAGGAAAGCAGTTTGTTCTTTTCCTTATAACGTAACAGCCAATTTACACTTTAAATGGACCTTTGGAGAGAAGGAATTCCCCATCTGGAGGGAAGATGTGGTGTGTAGATTCAGGTTTGCTGCTGTAAAAACAAGATGTGGAGGGTTCTAGCTGATTTTTGCAGCTGAATCACTGAGTTGAGTGTTTTGAACTGGGTGAGGGAAGGCTGTCAAGAATGACCCATAATGTTCTTACAAGATTTTCTCAGGGCTTGCAATTAGAAATTACTGTGTCATCACAGCGAAAGGGCAGCCTGGAGGTCAGCTCTGCTATGGGAAACCCCAAGCAGGTCTTTTAAAATAGCAAGGGCAACTCAAAGTGATGAAATAATGAGGGAAGACCAGCTTGTTACTCAGCATGGCTTCCCCAAAATCTGCTGTGCTGTATCAGCACAGAGATGTGGCCCTGAATCCCAAAACCTGGGCAGTGTATTTAGCCTAGAGGATGTTGTATCCTTGAAAAGTTTAGATCCAAGCAGAGCTTTTTCCTACATAGACAATGTAGGAAAACAGAGACTATATAACTATATTTACAGACATAAATAGTCTATAAATACAGGACTTATCAATTTGATTATTCACACAAGCAGAGATTGATATCTGCCTCACAATTCCAGGTCTGATCAATTCACAGCAGGGCTCTGAGACGTGGGAAGGGCGACTGTGCCCTGAAGTGTTTGGAGCTGGAGTGTCTGTGTCTGAGACAGCAGCAGATGTTTCTGTGTGCATCCCCACACAGCTTGGGAGCGTGGTGTGGCCACTTCATTTGTCTCTGTCCTGTGTGACATTAAAGCAGTGATCCCTCCCTCCAGGCCAGGATGTGCCTCCAGCCAGCGGAGCAGGACGAGCAGCATCCGGCACGCAGGGCGTGGGAGGCTCGGAGAGCAGCACAGGACACTTCAAAAGAAAACAAAAAGTTGGACAATCAGGCTCCAGGCAGCTCGAAGAAGAAGAGCTGAGGCTGAGGAATCCCAGCTAGCAGATGCTCTAAGCCCAGGCTGGTGACGTTTCCCAGCAGCAATGTAAAACAAGAACTCCTTCACACTTCAGTCCCCCCAGCTCTGGGCTGTTGTGCCGGGCTAAGTGTGACTTGACTTTGATGCTCTCCAGGCAGGCCCCATATTTGTCCATGTTTACATATTTTGACAGGAAAGGAACAGCTCTGCCTAACATCCCCTGAGCTTCCTCCCAGCAGATTTAAACAGCGCAGGGCAAATGACAAAGCCTGCAGGTCCTGCAGAACTGAGCTGCCACGGGCAGGGCTGTGCGGGGAGGCAGCAGGAATCACTCAGGGCATGTGGCACCTATGGCCTCTCCTGCCTGCAGATGTTTGGGAAGATCCCATTGCCTCCAGACAGGGACAGGAAAGTGATGGAGAGGCTGTGCTAGGCCAGGCAGGGAGCTGTCTCCTCCTCCTCACCCCTCAGGATGCCTGGGGAATTCTCCTCACAGGAGCTGGACATTGAGGAGTTGTTCCAACACCACGGCAGGGCCTGCTGCAATGCTGTGTGCACTCAGTAATGCAACCTTTAAACCCAGCTGTGAATGTGTCACTGAATCCCAGCGCTGTGGAAAATGGGGCTTTGTGGAGTTGGTTCTTTCTTTTTGACGCTGAACTTAATTCTCATTTGATCCCTTGTATATAAGAACTGGCATGGAGGACATTTACTGAACAATCTTGGTTTAATTTTGTCCTCAGTCCCACTGGTTTTGTGCAGTACTTGTCTTACTACAGGTCGTGCTTTAATCTGTTAGGCAGAGGACCTGAAAATTGGAAGAAATATAGGACAGATATCAGTGGATGAGGAAACTCAGGCACAAAGAATATGAATTTTTTTTTCTGTGTCTTGGGGGTTATCAGGACATTTATTGCAAAGCTGCCTTTCCACATCCTTCTGAACTTTGATCATATTTAATATATTCTGTTTTATTGATCTGTTTTGCCTTTTGATTTAACAAGGAAAAGCAACAACAAAAGCACAAGTAAACCTGAAATGGATAAAACCTGTGCACTGAAGATGTAGCATGCCATCCTCTGAAGGACCTTTCATCTAAATCCTGAGAAGTTGGATTACCACTGCAGGGAATAACAAAAAAATACTTTTATCTGAAAGTCAAGGCAAGGGATACATATACATGAAATGAGTGACCCCTTTTTGGGTAAATCTTTTTCTTGGAAAAGCAGCAGATTTGGTTTAGGGAATTCCAGCATTACTCTTTGTCTTTTTGAGAAGTCATTATTTTCTTGATTTCTCTCCTTTTTTTCCATCCCTGAATATTGTGAAACAGAACATTGTGTCACACTCTCAATGGGAATCCAACAAGCTGAAACTTTATTTACATTCAGGATCAATGAGAATAAATGCAGCAAGCCAAAATCTTCATTAAATAGAAATTTCAGTGTCCAGTGGGCAGAAACACAAAGAAGCAGCAACTGGAGGAGCTGCTGAAATTACATTACTCAATTTATATTGAATTTAATTGAGCTTAATTTAAAAAATAATCCAGTCTTATCAGTAATTAGAAATATGAGACAAAACTGGGCAGGGTAGAACCTCTCCTCCAGGAGAGCTGGGGGTCCTGCTGTGCCCAGCCTGCTTTCCAAGCCAAACTGACAGGGGGCATATATTGATATTTATATATCAAATATATATTTTGATATATAAATATCAATGTAAATCGTTGTCTATAAATTGATATTTTAAGAAAAAACCTGGGTGCTGCTCCTGCAGTAGAGTCAGAGATGAGACCTCAGGTCTGTTTCATTTTCTGTGAGGAAGATGAAATGAGAGCAGATTCAGAGCCTTCCTCTTCCCATCTCTAAATTCCCTTCCATTTGTAAATAATAAATTTGTAAATAACCCTTTGTAATAAAGAGGAATAAAACTAAAGCCCTGGGCCAAAAAAGTTAATCCAGAGCTGTGCTTGAGATGTGCCTTTGGAGAAAGCTCCAGGTGTGGCTTTCAGAAGGGCTGGGTGAGAACCCCCTGAATTCAGGAGAGGCTTTTTAATTAACCATGAGAAAACCTCAGCAACTGCAGCAAACACAGCAGGTTCTGGAGCTCTCACTGCACACCAAGGAAAAGTGATGTGGTGAGGTCCTAAATGTAAAATATACACAAACCCTGATCTGCAGCTGAGGAAAATTGGCTGAACTCTCCGTGAGCAGTTGAAGTGCGCTGCTTTATATTTCATGGAGTTCTCTGCATTTTGGCAGGGCAATAGTTTAGGCTCTCTGACACACTTAAGTGTGGATGGGTGGATGGAACAAAGTATGATTTCATTCAGCCAGTTGTAAATATTTATGAACACAGCCATCATTGGTAGGGAATGCGCTGTTACTTGGCATTAATAATAATAAAAAGGGCAAACATGGCTGAGGCTCGTGAGGCACATTGGGGGCCAGTGAAATTTTTATATTTCCCCAGATTTCTGATACCTTTTTGAAGCTCTGGACAGCTGAGCAGCTTTGCAGAGATGTAGATGCTCATTTCAGGCTGAGGATTATTCCTGTACTGATATGAGGGTAATTAAGAAATAGAAGAAGTGTTTGGATTTTTTGAGGGCAGAATTTTGATCTCAGTGATGTGTTTGTTCCCTGCTGGCTCTAATAATCCATTAACTTTGTTCAATCTTATGCTTGTGGCCCCAGTGAGCCAATGTGACACCAGTGCAGCAGATTTGGTGATGTGGTTGTAGCTCAAAGTGTGTCTGCAAGCTCAGGCTCTGACAGACACCATGAGTCATTAGGAAAAAGTAACTTTTAAAAGATGGGAAAGGATTGTTAGGTTGGTTTTCCTCCTTTTGGAAAAGCAGAAATGTTTTTTTTTTCCCAGATATGTCCATTCCAAAGAACCTTTCCTTCTGGTTCTGCCTGGCCCAGAAGCCACACATTGCAGTGCAGCCTTGGGAAGGGATGAAGGCTTTGGTTTGGCTGAGGATGCTCCCGGGTGCTGGGAGATCTGGCTGCTCCTGGCTCTGTCCCAGGTGCCCTGTGCAGCCTTTTCTGTGTCATGGGGAGGCACCAGGCAGAGGATTTTGAAAAGACAATAAATAGATTTATGCACAATCCATTTTTTTTTCAGGTACAACTTTCAAATTTATCCCTGACTTATTGCAGGAAGGATTTTATGCTGTTTGCTACACCAGGAAGAACAAGATTTGTATCCCAAAATACTTATTCTTTCTCCTTTAGGAAACTACCTCTACAAATATTTCCATCTTTCACTGCACGACTCTAACACTTTGATATCTTTCTGCAGGAAAAAGCTGCCACAGGAGAGTTTTTTTAACTAAACCATAGGAAAACCTCAGCAACTGCAGCAGACACAGCAGGTTCATGGGCTCTCACAGGACACCAAGGAAACAAGTGATGTGGTGAGGTCCTAAATGTAAAATGCAAAATGCTTCTAACCTGAAGCAAATAAAGCCCAAACCAAACATCTGTCCTCACACAGCTCCAGCCTGGCACCTTGGGGCAGGGTTTGTGGGCACAGCTCCATTTGCCAGGCTCTCCTGACTGTCACCCTGCAGTCCCAGATGTGTTCAGCTCCTTGGCTCGGTCCCTCAGCTGCCAGAATTGATTCTTGCAGTGAGAGCCCTGGAAGAAATTCACCCCCCAGCACCCTGCCACCTTTTCCACAGCCATCCTTCTGCTCCCAGCCTGTCCTGCAGCACCTTCCTGAGCAGCAGCTGATTCCTGGAAGTCTGGACTCACTGGATGAAGGCTTGGCCAGAACCTGGCCTGTGGAAGTTGGTGGTAAACATTCTCACGAAGGGCTCGCTGTCTGTCACAATAATTTGCTAATCTGTTTATAGCTGGGATTCCTACAAAATGAAATCAGTCCCCCACATAGCTTCTGCATCCAAATGTCTCCAAGAAGTGACTTGGTGCCTTTGATGAGATCACTTTGCTTGCTGCTGCTTGACCCCACGGCACTGAGCAATATCCTGCCAGGATTTATCCTACTTTGGAGCTCACAAGGTGTAGGAGCAATTAAATCCTACATCCTCTTTCCTTATTGCAAGGGAGCTCTGAGCTGAAGATGGCACAAGATTGTCTGCCAGACACTGGTTTGCAGTAAATGCTGGTCAGACAGTGCAAATGGGAGCACAATACATCTGAAATTCGAGTGAGCTATGGAAGGGGAACCACTGGGAGAGGAAGGGACTGACAGCAGCCCTGGAGAGGGAGCTGGGGGTGCTGTGGGTGGGAGCTGGAGCTGCCCCAGCCCTGAGCCCCCTGCCCTGGGCTGAGCCCAGCGTGGGCAGCAGGGCAGGGGGATGCTGCCCCTGTGCCCTGTGCTCAGGTCAGACCCCACCTGCAGAGCTGCCCCAGCCCTGCCCAGCACAGGGAGGAGCTGGAGCTGCTGCAGAGACCCAGAGCAGGGCCAGGGGGAGCAGAGGGATGGAGCAGCTCTGCTGGGAGGGAAGGCTGGCACAGCTGGGGTTGTTCACCTGGAGAGGAGAAGTTTGGGGTGAGCTCAGTGGCCTTGCAGAGCCTGGAGGGGCTGACAGGAAAGATGGAGAGAGAAGGTCTACCTGGCACCTTAAGTGCCAGGACAACGGGGGATGACTTCACACTGACACAGAATAAGTTTGGATTAAATAAAAAGAAGAAATTATTCCCTGTGAGGGTGGGAGGCCCTGGCACAGGTGCCCAGAGCAGCTGTGGCTGCCCCTGGATCCCTGGCAGTGCCCAAGGCCAGGCTGGACAGGACCTGGTCTAGTGGGAGCTGTCCCTGCTCATGGCAGGGGGTGGGATAAGATGATCTTGAGGGTCCCTTCCAACCTGAGCCTGTTATTTTGTGATTCATTACCCACTTAAACAATGGAGTGATTTCTGCCACAAAATTAGAAAGCCTCTGTAGGCAGGGTGTCTGTGGATGTCATTTTGTGCCATAATTTAGGGGATCTTCAACTGCTTTAAAATGAGCCTGCACTGAACTCCCCCAGAGCCCACCTGTCCTCTCTGCCCTCACAGTGGCCAGCAAAACAGAAAACAAAAAAACCAAAAACTATTAAAGGGCAAGATTTCCAAGTAAACTTCAAAATGGGAGGTTTGAATAGTAAAGACCATTAAAATAAGGTCAGATTTTAGCACTGGGCAGTCAGAGTCTCCATCAGGCCCTCAAAGGCAGCTTCATTTGTAGCCAAATCCCCACCACCAATGTGACAGCAGCATAGGAAGTTTTATCTACATTTTGCTGTGCAACTGAATCCCCAAAATATATTGGGGTGTGTGAACAGGACCTTTTTCAGCAGAGATCACACTGCTGCAAAGCCAAAGATCCCTTTTATTCCAGGGCAGGGCTCACCTGGGAGCTTCTAAAAAGGAGTTGATGCTACAGATCTCTAAAGAAGTCACTAACTGTCAATATAAAGGGTGTCCGTATTGCTGAAAATTTTTTCTACAGCAAAGATTCTTAGAAAATTTCTGCTACTCTGTTATTTATATTCTTCTTTCTGCTGATAAAAAGGGATGAGTTTTACAATCTGTTCAGAGCTTTCAAAAAAGTCCATCTTTATTAGCAGTCTCCAATTCAGCTGTCACATTCCTTTCTTTTGTGCTTGAAATGTGTTTGGAAGTGCTCATAACTGGAGGGAAGTCACCCCAGCCAGGCAGGAATGCTCATGGGAAGTGGGAAATCCCTGGAAGTCAGGCAGTGTCAGAATCTGAGGTATTGATGATTCCAAGATTGTAGAAAGTCTCTGTGTGATCATGGTAATTTATGAACACCTTTACAAGCTGTTTCTAACCTTTTCCCTGGATCCCAAATTCAGTTTGAATGAAGAGACAAATGCCTGGGTGGACAGAAGATACCAAGGATCTGCTCCCCTACCTCTCATTTCCATTGCAGACTGGAGGAACCAGAGGGGTTGGTCTGCATAAAGACTGTAAAATGAACAAGAAAAGGTATTTCTCTGAGAAAATATTGGCAGCAGTCTGGTGGCAGCTGCACATCCTGGACAGGCTTGTCCAGGGCATGAGGGTCCAGGGACTGCTGGGAGAGCTGTTGGTCCTGAGGATGACAGAGATGTTGAGTTGATTACTAAAGCCTCCTTCCCTCCTCAACCCTGATGGTTAAGGTAAGAAGAAGAAAGTAAAGAAGAAATCAAGTCCCAGATGGGAGGGATGAGGAGAAGCCCTGATCTTGGGGCTGAAATTCTCTTGTAAAACTATGGAGAAAGACTCTTTTTCCCTATAACACATGAAGGTATGGGGAGATGAAAATGTTCAAGCTGATATGGAGCAAAGGGCCTCCATGCCAAAGTAAGCAGATTGTAAAGTAGTTCTAATCTACGAGAAGTTTGAACAGAGAGAGAGAGAAGAGTGATGTGCCCCCAGGGAGAGAAGAAGATGACTCTGAGTCTGAGTCTATCCACAGAGATAAAGATGAGTTTAGAGATAGATAAGGAGAACCAGTGTAAGCTTTTGCTCCTGGAAAATATTATTTCTGTGGATAACGATTCCAGGATCTGGTGAGAGGGACAGTGACGTCCTCTAATATGATGTTCCATGATTATCCAGCTTTGGGAAGTCACACTAAGAGCCCAGTGCTTTCTAACATGGTGGTGTGCACTCAGACTTGCATGACCTTGAGGGTGTCAACCAACTCATATCCTTTGCCCACTCTGTCTGCAGAATGGAAATTGTTGGTTCTTCCCAAAAAGAATTGACTTCAGGATGGGTCTGTGATCAGGAACTTTCATTCCCAGAAAAATAAGTCATCGTCACGTTTATCCAATCCTCAAAACCTCTGGTGCAATTTGCATTTAGCAAGGACAAGGAACGATCAAATTGTGCTCAGGCAGTCTCTGAGGGGAGCTGGGGGCCCTGCTGTGCCCAGCCTGCTTTCCAAGCCAAACTGACAGGGGGCATTTGGAGAAAGCTTTGTAGAACGGGCCAGATTGCTGACATTTCTCCAAACAGACCTATTAACCTGCGGAGGAATTTGAGAATCGCACACCCCGAGTCCTGAGGGTCCCCAAGCCACATTTTCAATGATCACATTATTCATATTCCCAAGGTGAAAAAATACTCCAGCAACCAATTCTGTCTGGCCTTGTGTTTCCTCCTTCTGCAGAGGAGGCTGCAGCTCTGCGTTTCTGATGTCAAATTTGACCACATTCAGAAAGTTTCTGTCTCCAGGTGGAATTCAGTCTATTGACACAGTTGGATTTTTACAGCACAGTGAAACATTAACCACTTCCTCTCCTCCTCCCCAACTCTTGACCTGTCATTTAGGGGCAAAACTCATTTACACCAATCAAAACCTGAGTAATGACATGTTATTTCAGTGAGGCTATTTTTGATTTACACCCTCTTAAGAGCAGAATTTGCTCCTGAGTGCTCTCCTTCCTCTCAGCCTCTTCCTGCCCAGTTAAAACATTGGAGTTATTGTAGCTCCCACATGAAATCCCAGCAACCTGGAGGTCAGGCAGTCCTAGACCATTGTGGTAAATATACCAACTCACCCTGAAACAGATCTGCCTTTCATCAGATTCTTCTTTAATGGGGTAAGAGATTTAATTTCACGGTTAAAAAAGTAAAATGAAATAAAGGACATGTGATACATGAGCAACTCCATTAGACCCCGCAAGGAAATGGGAATTGCCAGACCAGGTCTAGACAGCAGCACAGGCAGTGTCTCTGAAATGGTTAATTGTGGAACAAATAGTTCACTTTGAGTGCTGCCTTGAGAGAACTCCCTTAGTCCAGGCTCTGGAGAGAGAATTCCCATTGTAGTAAGTGCATCCTATTCTTCATTCTCACTTTGGAAAAGTGCACTTAAAAATAAAAAAAAAAAAAAAAAAAAAAATTGAAAGGACTGAAACCAGAAAGTGTGGGGTTTTGGTTTTTTTGGTTTTTTTCTTTGTTTGTTTTGTTGTTGTTTAATTTTTGTTTGTTTTCTTTTATATTTTTATACATAGTACAGAAAGTATTCATTCCCTGGATTGCTTTCAGAAGAGGAATTCTGAAAGACTCCTGTTGTTCCTCTCAGTATTTCTCTTACACCAACTGCACCCCTTGCAGCCAGCTTCTGGACAGGACATGAGTTAAGCTGGAAACCCCAGAACGTTCTGTATGTTCCCTGCTCTCATTACTGGGCTATTTGCTTTTGTCTGTCAGTCGATGTAAAGAATGTAAAATAATCCTTTTCCTCTTTTACTGTGGGTTATTTTATTCATCTGTACCACAGTGCTGGAACAGGCACAGGTGCCAAGAGTCACTTTCAAGATCATATTTTAACAACTTCCTCAAGTGTCCATTAGCCTGCAGTTGCAAATTGCTTCACTGAGGCACTGTTTGTTACTCCCTCTGTACTTATTAAATCTAATTTCTGGATCTGAGACCCCCTGAATCCAAGTTTCTGCTGTCTGAGCCAGTCGCTGAAAGGAGTAAATTCTATTAGACTGTCCTTCCTCAATTGTAATGTCTTTCAACAAACACAGCTCACCACTGAGGGCCCTAGGGAATAAAAAAGACATTTTTTTCCAATTCCTTGTCTGGCTGCCTCCTTGAGGAGCTTCTTATTTTGATGTTTTCCAGTGTTGTAGGACTGTGGCACCTCCACTAAACAGGACATGGGCTTGCTCATACCTGTTACACTCTTGGCTCATTAAAAACCTTTATTAAACCTCCTAAATGGGAGTGTTGGAGTGAGTAATGTTGCACTCACACTGCTGGCTCTGTGCTAGAGGCAGAGTGTCAGAATCTGAGCTATTGATGATTCTGAGATTGTAGAAAGTCTCTGTCTGTCAGCCCCACTGCCAAAGCAGAAGCCATAATTGGTCTGTGCTGGTTTCCAGGTTGTTTATTCTGTTTATCTCTCACATGTTCTGCTGCCCTGCCCAGCTCTGTCCTGCAGGGCAGCGTGTGGGGCTCTGCCCTCAGTGGGATGTTACAAACATTAAATACCAGAAACTCCCTGGGCTGGATTTACAATAAAGTGCCAATATCTGTCACCTACGTTGGACAGTGTGTCCCCAGCCTGAACCAACAGAAAAATGCCAACACCACAGTGACACATGGAGGGCATGAAGAAGGAGAAAAAGGACAAGGCACACCCAATTTCCTCCATCTTGTCCCCTTTGGACCCCTCATCTAGAATCCTAAATTTTTACTTTTGCACCTGTGCCACACTTAATTATTACTTATATCAAACACTCAGAGCTGGTAATTCATGCTGTAAGATTGAAAACTCTTTTCCATGGCCAGAGATCACAGCCAGTGTCTCTGGGGGCTCTGTCCAGGGGGGTTCCTGACCCCTGCCAGGGTCCCAGACCTGCCAGGGCAGCCAGAGGGAAGCTCTGGATTCCCACAGCAGAGTGGGTGCAGCAAGGGTTAATCTGTCCCTGGCAGCCCTGCCTGAGGTCTGGAGCAGGGATGGAATGGGGCACAGGCAGGGAAGATCCCCTGTGGCTCTGGGGGATCCTTTCTGTGCTGCCTCACCTGAGAGAGGAGCAGGGACTGAACAGGTCCTTTGCTCACCCCGTGGGGCTGAGCATCCTCTGCTCCAGGAAAATTCATTCCATTGTGGCTGCTCCCAAGGATCTGAGATGCTCCCGCTCACTTCCTTACAAATCCAGATTCCAGAGGTGGGCTCCTAAAGGGGAGGACAGTTCCTTTCCTTGAAAAAGGAAGCCCCCAAGCCCATCTGGCAGGTCTTTGAGCACACAATATCACTGCCAAATGTTTTCCTCCTCTCTTGCCTTGGGATGGGCAGGCAGGGGAGCACCTGTGGATAATTGGGAACAGGGATTTGTCTGCAGGTAACTGGGCCAGGCAGGAGCAGAGTCCACACAACCTCCAACATCCTGCCCAGCCCAGTCGGGATCAGGATGGATTTTTCACACCTGCTCCTCCAAATTCAATCATAATCAAAAATTCCGTGTGAGCCCAAAGAAGGCAACATTCCAGTAACGTTTTGCTTTTACTGACTGAAATTTCCCGTAAGATGGGCCTCTGGCTATAGAGTGGAAAATGTGTTCTCACTGGCTTGCCCCCAGCCCCTGCCGAGGCTGTGCCTGGGCTCTGTCCCTGCTGGGGCATGGCATGGTTGTCCCCGGGCCACCAGTGTCCCCAGCAGCCCTGCAGCAGGGACTCTGTGCCCTCTGCTCCAAGGGATGTCTCTGAACCCTGGGCCACTGCATTACACAGCAAATTGGGAACAGACCCCGCTCGTGTAGGGAGAGCGGGCCAGGGGGAAATGAAAATCAAACAAAACCAGAAGTCACAATACTATCAGAGAAATGCGTGCGAAGTCCCCAAGTGCTCCTGAACCTTGGCCAAAAGCCAGTGTGAAATCCCAGACTTCTGATGTGCTGAATTCCAAGTTTCCCACCCCACTGCTCCTTTTTTTTTTTTTTTTTTTTTTTTTTTTTTTTTAGTTTATTTTTATTTAGCAACACATAGTGAGATACAAACTTTTCTGTTGCCACGCTGAGGTTGTGGAAAACTCCAGTAGGAGGCCACGGGCTGAATTTGGCTATAATTGACTGGAATTCATGACATGGAAGTATCTTTTGTTGGCTTTACAGAATGGAATCACTTCCTAACTGTAATGAGCAATCTTGGACAGGATCATTTTGGGATAGTAAAGCCCTGGCTGTTACACAAGAGCTTCTAAAGCTCCTTGCACAATGGGCTCTGTAAAAAAGCTTTTAGGAGAGAAATAAAATATTTGGAATTTGATACCTATGGAGGTTCTGACTTCCCTCTGTTCTCCAGACATCAGTCTCAGCCTTGTGGGAGGCACTGCCTTTGCCAGAATAAATGAAGTTTAAAACAACAGCAGTACTAAAACCCTCATATGCAGACATTTGTCATAAAAATTATGTTAGATGAAAAAACTAAACTGCATTCTCACAAATCAGGGCTGTGCTAGGGTAGGAAAAATTAAATTAGAGATCTTGTTCACAGCAGCAGGATTTTTTTTTTTTTTTTTTGCTAAATAATTTTTCTGGGCTAAATAGATGAATGAGGATACAATTCAGCATCTGTCACCCCAGGACAGATTCACATTTTAGTTACATGCTTGCCATTTGTTTAGGACAAAAAAAAGCTCTTGATTTTACCCCTTTACAAGAAAAAGACTTTTCTGCTCTCTCTTGGTCATTTTGGAAGCAAAGGAATTGTTAAATTATTGATACTGATGTGCAATATCAGCAGGGAAATTTAAAAAAGGAAACGTCAGTTGTTTCGTGACAGAACTCATGCATTCAGTTAACTTTGATGCTGTAAATGAAGTTTAGGAGGAATATGTGTACAATACCATCATACTCAAACAATGTGGGGATAAAAGGGTTGCATTCAGAATAAAAGCAGCTTACATGATGTCTATTGTTGCACTGTCATAAAATCAACCTTGTTTTAACATGCAATGATTTGGATTATTCTCTCCTGGAGGTTTGCTTTATTTGCTGGCTCTGGAACAAAGATAAACTTAAATGTGGGCTGAGAAAGGTGGTTATGAGCAAGAAAGAAAGCTTAAAAGAAAGTCTGAACTAAATTTGCTCTTGTGCTGTTGATGTTGAGTGAGCCCCAAATTCGTGAGGAGGTCACAGGGTCACTGCTGGGGTTTGGAGAATGCAGGCAAGGCAGCTGGTATAAGGAGAAGCCAGTCAAGCCTTATCCTGGTTTAATCTGGTGTATATCATTCTTTTTCTGTGCTATTTTTGATGGACTCTGCTCTCAGTCTAAGCTGGATGCGATGAACAAAAGGATTGTTCTGGGCTCAGTTAGAAACTTGCTTTTTTTTTGTTGTTCAATTAATGACAAATTCATGACAAATCCTCAGTCCCATTCTTTTTTTTCTTCCCCCTCAAAATTCTTGCTAGGCTGGATTTCCAAAGGCCCAGCAGTGACGTCAGCAGTGAGCTCACGCATCCGAAGAAGTCTGGGATTACAGCTGCGTTTAATAAAAGCTGAGTTAGCTATAGAGAATGTAAGTAAGCTAAATCCCATCTGCTTTGAGGTTTCCCTTTGGTCCCAGAAGAAGCCAAATGCAGGATATGAGCAGAGGTGTCCTGGCTCCTTCCGGAAATGCTGGGGGAAAAGACAAGGAAAGAGAAGCTCCCTCTGCTCCTCTGCTCTGCCTTGGTGATGTGACCTCAGCAGAGAGGGGAGAGCAAAGGGAGCTTCATTCTGCTCCCCTCACTGCTGCTTTTTGGCTTCTTTTTTCCACCTCTGTAAAGAGGGATTGAAGCTCTCGAGACAATATTTTGTGTTGAGGCTTAGTTGTTTATTATTTATTATCTATGAGTGGTGAGTTCTACAGCAAGGAAGGATTCTACTAACAAGGAAGGACACAGACTCCAGAGGAGGCAACGAGGCTGGAGAGGGGCTGGGAACACAAACCCTGTAAGGAACCACTGAGGGAGCTGGGGGTGCTCAGCCTGGAGAAAAGGAGACTCAGGGGTGACCTTGTCTCTCTGTGCAGCTCCTGGAATGTGACTGTGCTCAGCTGGGGTTGGGCTCTTTCTCCAGGCAGCACTGACAGAACCAGAGCACACAGTCTCCAGCTGTGCCAAGGGAAATTTAGGTTGGATATTAAGAAGTTTTTCATGGAAAGAGTGATAAAGTTCTGGAATGGCTGGCCGTGGAGGTGGTGGAGTCACCATCCCTGGGTGTGTTTAACAAAGCCTGGATGTGGCACTGGGTGCCAGGGTTGAGTTGAGGGGCTGGGGCTGGGTTGGACTTGATGATCTTGAAGGTCTCTTCCAACCCAGTGATTCTGTGAATTCTGTGAACAAGCTACAAAAGGGCTAACTAACTCTTGTTACAAGGTCTTTTAAGGCTAAAGCATCCAATTAAGAAATGACACCTAAATTGTTTTCACTTTCAACCCAATAACTAATCACTCAAAGTCTGCAATGTGGACTTTTCTGCCCGATTACAAAACACGACCCAAACCCATGAAGAAGAAGGAAGAAGAAGGTGAAGAAGAACAACCAGCCCTAAAACCTCCATCCTTCCTCATTGTTTTGTCTTTTTCATGAAGATAAACTTTTATAAATGCTTTTATTCTGCTTTTTAATTTTGTATTGATTTTAATTATATATATATATATATATATATATATGTATATATATATATATATATATAAAACCTCCATCCTAAAATTACAAATTACACACCCAAACTTCTGAGAAGTCTGTCTCATACTGTGGAAAGGAATATTCAGTTTGAAATGATGATGATGATGTGTTGTGTTGCACAGTGGAAATATAAAATTAAAAAGTAGAATAAAAGCATTTATAAAAGTTTTTCTTCATGAAAAAACAGAAAACAATGAGGATGGATGGAGGTTTTATGCTTATATATATATATATATATATATAAAAATTTATTTTAATTTTATATATATTACTGTATTCTAAAACCTTAAACTCTAAGTCTTCCACCCAGTGATATTACACACTTCTAATAAAACTACACACCCAAACTACACACCCAATGCTATCAATCAATTTTGGAAGCCTTCTCCATGGCCCCAGGTCAAATGCAGCATTTTCTTGCAGGTCTGTGCCCTTCAGCACAGAAAGTTTAAAATTCTCAGAATCCAGAACTCCAGCACCTCACTGCCAGGGAAATGGGGTCAGAGCTCTGGGAACACACAGCAGCTCCTGTCCCCTTGCTGATGCCACTGAAATCCCAGATAAATGGGCAGCAGCAGGACCTGGGCTGTGCTCCCCTCTCTTCACCCTGGAGATGAGCAGCTCCTCAACCCCCACAGTTCTGAGGGCTCCTGTAAGTGATGGGAATGATCGTGAGCTGGTTCTTGGCAATATTTAACAATTTGGATGTGATATTCCAGATGGGCAGGGGAAAATTTGGGGAAAAAAACAGAGGAGAGAAGAAACTACTTCAAACTTTCAACTCAAAATCAAGATAAAGCTGGGAAATCCAGTGGAAATTCCCACAAGTCTGCTTTTCCTTGACCATGTTTTTTGTTGTGTTATCAAGCAGTCAGGAAATAATCAGGAAAATTTAGCCATAAAAAACTCCTTGTTGGTAACTGAGGAAGCCAAAATTATGTTTTCATTATATGCATCTATTGTTCCAACCAGCCCCCTGCCCCTGCTCTTGGGATTTTACTCTTGAACATGAGGTTCTACATCCAAAGTTTAGATCTTCCTTGGAAAATCACTGACCAGTTCCAAGTTTCACACAAAACCCCTGTGCCGGTGCTGTGCTCACACAGCTCTGCTGGCTCCCACTCTGTGGGAATCCAGAGCTTCCCTGTGGCTGCCCTGGCAGGTCTGGGACCCTGGCAGGGGTCAGGAACCCCCCTGGACAGAGCCCCCAGAGACACTGTCTGTGATCTCTGTCCATGGAAAAGACTTTTCAATCTTACAGGATCAATTACAAGCTCTCAGTGTTTGATATAAGGAATAATTAAGTGTGGCACAGGTGCAAAAGTAAAATTTTAGGATTCTAGATGAGGGGTCCAAAGGGGACAAGATGGAGGAAATTGGGTGTGCCTTGTCCTTTTTCTCCTTCTTCATGCCCTCCATGTCTCACTGTGGTGTTGGCATTTTTCTGTTGGTTCAGGCTGGGGACACATTGTCCAACGTAGGTGACAGATATTGGCACATTCTTGTAAATCCAGCCCAGGGAGTTTCTGGTATTTAATGTTTGTCACATCCCACTGAGGGCAGAGCCCCACACGCTGCCCTGCAGGACAGAGCTGGGCAGGGCAGCAGAACATGTGAGAGATAAACAGAATAAACAACCTGGAAACCAGCACAGACCAATGATGGCTTCTGCTTTGGCAGCGGGGCTGACAGACAGAGACTTTCTACAATCTCAGAATCATCAATAGCTCAGATTCTGACACTCCTCTGCTCTTTCTGGGACCCCTTC
This sequence comes from Lonchura striata, assembly GCF_050655825.1. Taxonomy (NCBI): domain Eukaryota; kingdom Metazoa; phylum Chordata; class Aves; order Passeriformes; family Estrildidae; genus Lonchura; species Lonchura striata. Next base: position 3,770,724 of record NC_140719.1, on the reverse strand, counting down.
ACCTTCTGCTGCCTGGAGAGCAAATGCTCATCTCTCCATCAGCCACATTCCTGCCTTCTCCTGATGTTTTTATCTGCTGGATGGGGAGGTTAAATATCCTTTTTTAATTAATCTGTGACCATGGTTTAATACTTTAAACAATTTTAGGATATGCTTTGAAGGCCAGAGACTTCAGTGGCTAAGCAAAACAAACAGGTTTTCATTTTTGTGAGGATTTATCTTGTCTTCTCCACCACACCTAGAGATTCTCAGCATTGCACAGATGGCTTTCTTCTGGGGGAGATTTTTCTTTTTACTCAAAGGACAGACAGACAGACAGGTTCCTTTTGCTCTTATTGGAGTGAAGTAAATAGAAACCATGGGGTCCCAGAGTGGTTTGGGTTGGAAGGGTTCAGGCTGGCTGGAGCTCTGGCCTGGTGGAAGGCAGGGAGCAGGAATGAAATGAGCTTTAAGGTCCCTATCAGCCCAAACCACTCTGGGATTCTGTGCATTTCCATCAGGTTTTCTATCAAATGGATGCTCAGGTGTGCTCACATCTGTCTGTGCTGTATAATTATCCACTCTCTGCCCTTCACTAGCAGCAGGAGTCCTCTTCCCCGTGGGGTACATGCTGGTTTTCATCATATTGGAACATGTTTCTTCTGGAATGGATGAGAACTATGGATTTTTGCCTTGCTGTTTTCCTTGCTTAAGCTTCAGTAGGGAAACTGTGCCTGCAAGACATTTATGTTTAACATGATTAGCTGCAATTTTGACGCAAACAATCTTAGAAAACATGATTGCAGTAAAGTGCATGTAAGTATTTTGGGATGTGTAGAAGCACTTGAGCATTTTTATGAAGCCAAGCACTTAGAGGGTACAAATTGCTGTGGCACAGGATAAAACCTTTTCAGCAGCTGAGTTGTTTTCCCTGTGCCATCTCTGGATAAAACACTCTTGGATTGATGCTAACGAGCTGATAAACTTCACACCAGCCCACAGATCGAGTTTCACTTTCTCCCTCAGTCCTCAGGGATTTGATGTTCTCTTCTTTGTCAGTTTTCATACCTTGGTGCATAGCCAAAGCCATATTCTGTCATATAAACTTCTAATAAATCTACTGCAAATATGATAAAAGCCAAAGAAGTCACTCTGTCTCACCAAGTCTGACACCAGCAGTTTGCATGGAAAATATTTATGTACCAGCATAGTCGTCATTGTCTATTTATTCTTTTTATTTTGATATTCCTCGAGGGAGTTTTGCCCAGAGATTATCTTTGTGAATGTTTGTGATATCAGTAACAACACTATTTTGTCTGGTCGCTAACAGTGTGCTGATGCCTCTCTTGCAAAGGACTTTTATTTTATGGATCAGGGAAAGAGAGGATCAAGGTCAGGTCCCACTCTCAGGTGTCCCACAGCTCTGGGACACTGATGTGATCAGAGAGCTGGGAATAACTTTATTAAACCCCAATATTTGCTCAATTCCTGCTTGTTTGGCATTAAGAGGCTGCAGTTGCATCTGTCACAGCCCAGGCACTGCACAGCCCCAGTGGATCTGTCCCCAGCAGCTGCTTCCTATTTCTTCATTCAGGGAACAAATGCAGCCCTGGGGAAATGCCCTGTACAAACAATAAATACAAATAGCAGAGGAAATTTCCTTCTCCTTTTTGGAGATCATCTCTTAAAAATTTCAAAATTGTCAAGTATTTTTTTTTTGTGTGTTCTTTAGTGTTTGGTGTGATATTTAATATATCAGTGAATATGATGGGGCCTTGTCTTTACAGGTTTTTACCTCTGCAGCAGTTGTAAACTTGCACCTTCAGCCTCTGCATTTTATTTAGCTCAGACTTCCCCAGGGTTAAGAATGAGCTTCTGCATTCTCTGATCCCAAACCCGTGGGCACCTTTTAACATGGGCTGCAATTGTCAGGATCAATCCCTTCCCAAATTAATGTTGTTTTCAGCATGGTAGTCTGACTACTACTCATAGTATTTGGGAAAACTTTTTCAATGCATAATTATATAAATTATAGTTATATAAATTAGTGTTTTCACTGGAAAAGTGGCCAAAAGTCTGCAGTGTTTAGAAGACATTTTGAGCCATCACATCAGGGAAAGGGGAACTTTAGTGTAGAAATAACATGAATTATTGTAAATAGATATTTAAAGCAATAATTGAGATGTTTTCTGGAGAAGTAACCTGAAGTGTCCTGTTTAATTGTGTTGAGTGGTTGTAAGGAAATGCTCCCATAAAAATCAGTTTGTTTGCAAACAATTGTCAAAGAAGAAGTAGCAAATGTTTTTCTGCAAATTCCTGGGAAACCAACAGAAAAGTAACAGATAAGGTGGTAATCCAAAAGCCAGAGTTTTAGCAGGATTGCTGGAATATTGCTCAGTATGAACTACGAATAACTGAGCTGTATTTGGCTACAGCTGTAAAGGAATGAAGGCAATGCAGGTGGAAACACAAAAGCATTTAGATCTTGGTTCTGTGCCAGGAAAACCTTGTAAATATGGTCTGGAAAGACAGCAAATTTAGGGAAAGGATACTCAGTGAAAAAGGGTCAAAGAGATTGACCAAAAATCATCAATCTTAAGAATGGAGCACGGAAAGGATCTTAAAGTCTCCTTAAGGACCAGCCTCTGATATCAGAGTCTCTCTTTAAATCTTGACTTTTCCTCTTCCTCTTGCAAGTGAAGGAGTTGTTTTCCAGGATGGTTTCCTTGGGACTCACCTGGGGCTGTTCTCAGGCCCTGCTCTGTGCTCACATCCCCGGGGCTGCTGGGCTCCAGGAGCTCCCAGGGATGCCCAGGGTGGGATTTTTGGGGTGTCTGTGCAGGGCCAGGAGCTGCACTGGCTGATCTTTGTGGGTCCCTTCCCACCCAGGATATTCTGTGATCGTGTGATTATATTCTAACATGAGTTTTCTCTGATAAATACATTTCCTTCCAGCCACAAGCACCAAATTGTTCAAATCTTGTCATTTATGTTTCAGATGTTGTATTACAGGGGCTCACTGCATCCCCATCTGTGTGCTCCTGAAATTGGCTGCATTCTGTGCATGGCAAAAGATTCTCAGGCTCCACTAAGTGTGCTGGTAATTCACATTCAGGGCAGCTTTCACTCTCAACCATTCTGCTACAAAGCAGATTATTCCTAGCGCTGGGTGAACCAGCACAGGTATTAAATTGGAATTAAACCTAATTACTTGTGTTGTAACAATTTTGTCCCAAGTTTATAATGAGGAGTTTTTTTGCATTTCACTAATATTTCCCCAAACAATTAATTTTAGCCTCTTTTAGGCTTTCATAAATATCAAGCTCTTCCTAGATTTGTTTATAATTTATGACTTTCCATAGATCTTTGAATTTCATCGCTAACACTGACTTGCAAGCCCATAAAACCACAGCAAAAACTCCAGCATATTCAGCTCAGTGTTCATTTAATTTCTCCCTGTTCCTTTCATTAAAAAAAAAAGATCAATTTCTATTCACATTAATCTAATGAAAAAGGGCACCGCAGGGCACAGAATCCAGTGCTGGTCCTGCTTGTCAGAGATCACAACCTGGAGCTAATTTTCTGATTAAAATACATTTTCCCTGTCCTTTCATGTTATCATTTGTTTCTGACTCAGCCGACGGTTCAGTGTTTGCCACAGACTGTGATTAAGGATGGGTGAGCCCAAAAAAAGATAAAACAAGAACAAGCCTGAACTCTTACCTGGAACTTATCTCCTGTGGCTTATTTTTTTAAGTCAGGCAAGTGGGTGGTGAATTATTGGAGAAAACATTAGTTTAAATTTTGATTCAGCAGCTGTTGGTGGAAAAAACATGACATTTGCAAATGCTCCCAAAATAAATCCCACAAGCTTCTTCCCTCAGTTTGACTTTAGCTTGTGTAGACTTGTTTGTATGGACAGGGAAATAAAGTGTTTTGTGAAAGAACTACTGAAATAAAAGACAGGAAATGGTTCATTGTATGGAGAATTGTCATTTCCTGAGTCCCATTGTGCTTTTATTGGAAAAATTGTGTTACATCTCCCATGCAGGTTTAGTCTTGAATACACATTTCATTGAATTAGAAATCATCCTTAAATCACAGAATATTCTGAGCTGGAGTGGACACACAAGGATTGAGTCCAACTCTGAAGGACCAAACAAGCTCAGGGTGATTTCACATCCCCAAATTTAAGCAGAGCTGGCCCAGAGTGGCTGCAGGACCAGCTGGAGAAGATTCTGAGAACTGCACACAAAAATTGGAGACCTGCTGATGCCTATATTCAACAGCCCCACTGCCTTTGGGGACGGTGGATGTCAGAATCTGTGCTATTGATGATTCTGAGATTGTAGAAAGTCTCTGTCTGTCAGCCCCGCTGCCAAAGCAGAAGCCATCATTGGTCTGTGCTGGTTTCCAGGTTGTTTATTCTGTTTATCTCTCACATGTTCTGCTGCCCTGCCCAGCTCTGTCCTGCAGGGCAGCGTGTGGGGCTCTGCCCTCAGTGGGATGTGACAAACATTAAATACCAGAAACTCCCTGGGCTGCATTTACAAGAACGTGCCAATATCTGTCACCTACGTTGGACAGTGTGTCCCCAGCCTGAACCAACAGAAAAATGCCAACACCACAGTGAGACATGGAGGGCATGAAGAAGGAGAAAAAGGACAAGGCACACCCAATTTCCTCCAGCTTGTCCCCTTTGGACCCCTCATCTAGAATCCTAAAATTTTACTTTTGCACCCGTGCCACATTTAATTATTACTGATATCAAACACTCAGAGCTGGTAATTGATCCTGTAAGATTGAAAACTCTTTTCCATGGCCAGAGATCACAGGCAGTGTCTCTGGGGGCTCTGTCCAGGGGGGTTCCTGACCCCTGCCAGGGTCCCAGACCTGCCAGGGCAGCCAGAGGGAAGCCCTGCATTCCCACAGGTGGAGATGCCCAGAGAAGATGTTCTTCTAAGAAATTGGTGCTCAAGGAGGGTTCAAAGCCTTTCACAGGAATTCAGTAATATTTCTGACCCTCTTCTCATCACAGGCTCATTTCTTCTCTGAGGGCATGACTGTTATGAAACACAGAATTTCACAAAATTAATGCAGAAATTGGAAATGGGCGTTGATGTTTGGAAAAGACTAAAATTTATGCTGTGTGTGGAGAGCTTGGGGTGAGCTCAGTGATATAATCAGATATAACAGGAGGCATACAGGGGGCCAATGGTGTGCAAAAAGACACAGCAAGGAAAACTTAAGCATTTCAGTGGGCAAAAAAGCTCAGCAAAAAAGCTCTGTATTTTATGGTCTTCTAAAATAGAATTTCAGGGTCAGGGATTCCCCCATCCATTTCTAAATGTGTAGGATTGGTAGTGCTGTGGAGGAGCAAAAAGGAAAAAAATCCTGAACTACACAATCATGGAATACCCTGAGCTGGAAGGGACCCCAAGGATGACCCAGCCCAGCTCCTAGAGTCCCCAAAATCCCACCTGTCCATCCCTGGCAGCGCTGGCCAAAGGCTCCTGGAGCTCTGGCAGCCTCGGGGCCGTGCCCATTCCCTGGGCAGCCTGGGCAGTGCCAGCACCTCTGGGGGAAGAACCTTTCCTGCTCTCCAGCCTGAGCTGTCTGACACAGATCCATTGATGTGCCCATGGAGCCAGGGAAAGGCCAGCTGGGAGATGTTTTCAGAGAGGAATATCACTCAAAATTCCCAGGCTCATAAGGATAAAAATCAGTCTTTCTCCTGATGAGCATCTTTGCTCCTGAGGAGGATCCCAGGAGTTTGTGTTTTCATGGCCCTCAGAGATGTTTGGGTAAGTCTTGCTTTCTAAACCATCCAACAGAGAGTGATTTCATCTTTTCTCCTGGAAGACAGACCTGAAAGTTCAACAATAATCTTCCTCTTTCCTCCTCTGCCACCACCTCCCCAACAACAGAACCCAAGGGAAACAGAAACCCAGAGCACAGCGGGCTGGGGTACAGGATTTTAGTGTCAGGAGAGGGAAATCCGTGCTAATGAGAATCCTTTAACTGTGATCTTCTCTTTTTTGCCACCAGCCTCAGGTTGGGGGGCACTGAGAGACAACAAAGAGCCCTGGGCAGGTCCCAGCTGAGCACTCTGTGTGTCACCGATAGCTCCGGGTTGGAAGCAGGGCAGCCCTGAGCCTCACAGAAGTGCTTGGGTTATCTGTACACACAGCCAGCCACGTAATCTCTTTTTATCTGATCTGAGAAGAAAGGGAATCCCTCCTCTGTTGTCCTCTTTGGGCTTTTATCTCTCCTATTTTAGTTTGGGGATTTTTATTTTGTTTGTGTTTTGTTTTACTCTGCTCACTTTTTTCGTGAATTCACCATGTTTCTGCCTCCAGCTCTTCAGAGCAGGAGGGCAAAAGGACACAAAAGAGATCACAGGCTTGAAAAGATGAGAATATGCCAGATCCTCTGTGTAAATCTGAATTTTGCAGTTGATTCCCGTGGAGTGGGGTCTATTTACACCGACATTAAACCCATTAATTTCTGTAGGAGTCCCTAGAATTTAAACCCTGCTTGTATTTCCCCTGATTTCATGCAAGCTTGCTACTATTTCACAACATTAAAATAATGGGGGTGAGGGGATTAAAACTCCTGATAATGCACTCTGCTGATGCTGTAGGGAAAATATTCTGCTTTCTGACTCATTTGCCCTGAGCTGACTTTCTTTTTGAATGGTTCAGGGGGTTTCCTTCTTTAGCCATAAATCGCATGCAAATTCTTTTTGTGTGTGTGTGTGTGTGTGTCTGTGGATGACAGCGTGAGTGTGTGAGCGTGTGTGTGTGTGCGCCTTTCAGAAGCCACGCCAGAGAGAGGGAGAGAGAGGCTGTTCCTTTAAAGCAAAACTGAAAAAAAAAATGCCTTCAGGCATCCTATTACAGTGGAACGAGCCAAGGATCAGGATTTGCAGCTCAGCTATATAAACCCAGCAGAATCTGGCTGCTGTGACCAGTTTGCCTTGCTGTCAAAGCTCGCTGCCTTGCGCTCGCACACGGCTCCGGACAACGCAACTTCGCCGAGTTTTGACAGGACGGCAACAAAGTCAGGAGAGCCCAGCTGGCTTTGAGCACCGTATTTATTTCATGGAGGCTGCTCACAGTGGGATCTAAGCTCTGTCAGAGTCTCTAAGGTAAGTCTGCTTGCCCCCTGAATTAAAAAGTTCTCGCACACAGAAGTTTGCAGTGACCCATGCTCTGGCATCACCACGAGTCGCATCCTCGTGGCTGTGAGTGCAGGTGGATGGGCAGGGATGCTGCTTGGAATGGTTTTGGGTTGGAGCATGCCTGCCCTGAGGTCTGGCTGCATTGTCACATCCTCGTGGCTGTGGGTGCAGGTGGATGGGCAGGGATGTTCCTGGGGAATGGTTTTGGGTTGGAGCACGCCTGCCCCGAGGTCTGGCTGCATTGTCCGGTGCAGTCATGTCAGAAAAGTCTCGGTGACATCCACCCGACCCAGTGAATGAATGGAGCAGGAGCTGGCTGGCTGCCGGGCATCCACACAAGCACAGACAGAGCCTGGATTGACAGGCAGGGCAGGAAAGCAGATTTGGGATTTCCTCTTGGCTCCTGGAGTGTTAGAGATGCTTCCCCCATCCTCACCTCGCAAACCAGACTAAATCCACTGCAGGTTTTAACCCTCCCAAGCAACCCTTCGTGTGCTCCTGTCTGTGACCTGATGAGAGCCGGGCCCTTCCCGCCTGTCATTTGCTGTCCCCACATTTTTTTTTTGTTTGTTTTGCACCAAAGCCTTTGTCACCTTCCTCCCCACCCCCACTGGGCTCCAGTTGCTTTTAAAGGTCTGGTAATATTAGCTGCAGTGGGGAGCAAAGCACAAAGGAAGATTCAACTGGTATTTTATTACCCCTGCTTTGCTGGGTGGGTTCTGGGAGCGGGAGGGTGAAATTCTCCATCCTCATGGAAAAACAGAGGCACTTGCTCTGTGTCTCAGCTCCTTGCTCCCTGGTGCACTGAGATTTTCTGCATGACTGTGTCTGCACTTACCAGAGAGGCTCAAATTGGCTTAAAAAGGAGAAGCTGGCTGGGAGAAGGTGAACACACTCTAGATTAATTTAGGAGCTAAACTCACTCACTCAAGACATCGTGTTACATCACCTTTGCAGAGTTTTCCCTGCCTGATTTTCTGTCTGGCTACCAGGACAGAGAAGTTTTTGGCAGTTAATCTAAACTTCTGAGAAGTCTGTCTCATACTGTGGAAAGGAATATTCACTTTGAAATGATGATGATGTGTCGTGTTGCACAGTGGAAATATAAAATTAAAAAGCGGAATAAAAGCATTTATAAAAGTTTTTCTTCATGAAAAAACAGAAAACAATGAGGTGAATGTAACTCTATGGTCTGGGTAAAAGCCTTGCTATCCAGCTCTTGGATTTGGTTTTCTCTCCTGGTTTAATTTTTTAAGACCATAGTAAACATTGGGAATTCATTTTACACACTTTCTGATTAATGTGACATGTGAGGGTTGTTTTATTGTGCTGGGTTTGTGCATTTGCCTTTTAAAGCTGTGAAATCACAGAATAGTTTGGGTTGGATGGGACCTTGGAGATCATAGAGCTCCAGCCACGGGCAGGGACACCTTCCTCTAGACCAGTTTAGGGGTGTTGGAGTCCAAAAATGAGGTGGAAAATGAGGATTAAATATCATCCTTTGAACCCTAGGGGAACTTGCAGAAATGTGATGGCTTCTGGGTTATTTCTTACTGATAGAGAGAATGCAGGGGCAAATTGAATCTGAGAAAGTTTGACCAGATGAAAGTGTTTAGCCAAGAGGAGATAACTGGTCTGTCTGCAGCTCAACTTCCCTGGCAGGGAATTTGGGGAGCAGCTGGAAGAGCTGTCAGGGTGTTCCCAGTGCAGGGGCTGCCCCATGCTCAGGGAAGGATTTGCACCTGAACTGAGCAGAGTGATGGGACAGGAGTGACAAGGGCTGTGCCTCCCCTCACTGACCCAGCCACAGTCACTATCCCAAATACCAAACTGGCATTCACTTCCCATATTTTTTGCTCATTAATTTTATCCTCTGGCTCCTTTCAGCTTAGAGAAATTTCTTTGCAAGTCCCAGCCCCTAATCCTGTCACTAGAGTTACTTTATCAGTGTTTTCAGAGCTGGGGAAGAGCCAAAGGATCTGCTGCAAAGCCCCCATCCTGCAGAAAAAAAGAAATCCCTTCCAGATACACAGTGGTCATGGGCATATGCAAAAGACAAACCAAACCCAAATCTCCTGTTCAGATAGTGATGCTTAATGGTGTTAGAATTTACTGGGAAAATCCCTAAACACAGGCTAAAATGTGCTCCACAAACTCTGAGTAACTGTTAGCTGAAGTCTTTTTGAAAGCCATCCTCTCTTATTAACCCAGCTCTTTAAAACTGAATCATTTCTCCTCAGTATTCACTCAAATTTAACTATCATGTTTCTCTAAGAAAATTTCTAAAGGAGTTTGACGTTCAGCTTTTTTTCATATTAGTGCTTCTTATAAAATATCTAAAAAAAGCCAAAGACTATTCATGGGTGAAGGCATTCTGGCTTGCTATAAAGAGACTGTCAAAGTTTGTTCCTGAGCATTGTCTCACTTTTTGATAAGAAAATGAGATTAAATGGCAGGGTCTATGCCTTTTGGGACTCTCATCCTTTTCAAGAGTCAGGCAGAACTAAAAAGCAGAAATGTCTGTGAAACAGTGATGCTGCTTTGGAGCCAGAGCTGCTTTAACCCTTTCATCCCTCCTGGCAAAACCACTTGGAAAACCAGCTTGGCCATTTCTGTGCTGTTTTCCTGGTGTAACACCACGGTGCCTCTGTCTACCCAGTCTTGTAGTATCTGTCTAAAGGTTTCAGTGGTTCTGATGGCATTTAATTGTCCTGGGTTGGACAATGGGTGTCTGGTGGAAGTGGACGTAAGGAGAAAGAGTTTCCATCCAGTCCCATATCCCTTAGAGAGCCCTGGTATCCCTGGAGGAATATTACATTTGGAAGGAAAATTAATGCAGAGGTTGCTTGGTTATCAGCTACACATTCACCTGTCCTACCTCTGTGCCATGAGAAATCCAGAGTGCTTAAATAATTACTCTCATTTGAAGCCTGTGACTTGATAAATTCCTCCTTGGCTTTGTGCCATCACAGTCTGCTAAGCTGAAGGGCCACTGACAGTTTTAAGGTCTAGTGGCTCATAAAACTCCAGGCTTAGGAGTTGATGATTTACATCCCTGGAAAGTTCGAAATCTCAGCTTTCCAATAATTAAAGGAATTCATTTTGCACTGTGTCAGTTTGAGATACAGGGCTTTGAAACTGGGTTCTGATTTACCAATGTGTGTTTTCTCAGACTTCATTACTGGTGTGGGTTTAGCACACCCTGCTCAAAGACTGAGCTCTGATCTAACCCTGTGGTTATGAACTCTAGACATCTGAAACTACTATAAAATGTAATAGCTGCCCTTAGTGGTTTTAAGGAAGCTGCTGATGTCATTTTGCAGAAAAAATCATTGTTGCTGAAATGGGAAACTAAGGAAGACAGCAATCTAAGTGAAATAAGTTAATATTTTGTCATCTAACAGGCTCAGAAATCTTCAAAACTGCAAGCAATTATAGGATTAGTAACTAATTAGTTCTGGACAGGAAACACCATAACCTGAGGTCAAGAGCTCAAAATACGGAATGTGTACAGATTGCTTATGAGTTTTTAAGATGCAATTTAGTTCATTAAACTGCATGATATTAAAGAGGACTTGTTGTCCATGGCTTTGGTTAGTTATTGTTGTAATAATTGCTCCAGCATTTTAGAGCCTCACTAGAAGGAGAGAGGAGGTTTAAGAAATTATGCTCTCTGCCACAGAGAACTTGCAATTCCTCTTATTAGCTATTCCCCCCAAAAAAATTCTTTGTATAGTGAAGAGAAAAAGGAAATAAGAAGGCAGCTGTTTGAGACTGGAAAGCAGAGAAATGAAGAACCCTGAGGGACAACCTTGAGTGGTTGCAGTTTCCACTAAGCTCAGGGTTTCTACAGGTGTGAAACCTCCCCTCCCACGGTGCTCACTGTCCACTCGTGTGTCTGACCCTCTGGCCAGCCAGAGCTGGAGTTAAAAGCCTTCCACATGTGGGAAAAGTCAGAGACTGGGCATTGTTCCAGCCTCTGAAATCCCTGAGTGCATGATGTAACCCCACGGTGTGCAATGGGCAGACTGGGAGGAGGAGTCCCTGGGATCCTGCCTGACAAGAGGTGGCTCTGGAGCCTGCAGGAAGTGTCTGGCCACTGAAAGAGGGAATAGATGGGGATCCTTCTGCTAAAATGGCCAAGTTTGAATGAATTAGCATCACTTTTTAGCATTGAATGAATGCTAGATGTGCCCTTATAATTAGAATTGTCCTTAATGTAAGATTTTCCTGGATTTCTAAATGTATTGTTCCTCTCTCCTATATGCTGCCTGTCCTTTTGCTGAACAAATAACACCAAAAAAACCTTCATCTATAGCTTCAGAGAGCTTATCCAGATGTAGAATTTGAATAATACTTATTAATATAAATTACACCTCCCAACACACCCCTCCTAAACAAATGTGAGATTTTGCCGCTCAGGTTTTGGAGTCAGTGGGAAATAACTCACCATTAATATTCTTGTTTGGCTTATGCATGAGCCAATCACCCAAGACAAATCCATCCTGAGCTGATCTTGTCGCAAGAAATTTCTCTGAGCTCCCATCCTTAATTGTCTGCAGTTTCAATTAAACTAAGGTGGGATGGTGCCAAGTTTTCAGCACTTCCAACGGGAGAGCCCCGGTGCCCGAATAGGCAGTGGCATTTTGTATTCTTTGGGGAGCGGAGGGCAACGTTGCCAAGTTTGCATTCAGTCATCCATCACATATTAGCCCACTGGAGGTCCATTCTTCCCGAGCAATGGGGGAGCTCTGCTTCCTACTTTGAAAGATTACTCCCACAGAAAGCCCTTTCCCCAAACCCAGCCCCGCACAGGCCACAGAAAGGGAGCTTTTCTTCGAGTCGTACACGCGCTCGCTTTCCAAACTGCCCACAAAAATGATATTGTTTCATGCTCAGGAAACATATTCTCTTCAGCAATTGAGGAGAAAGTGCAGGGTGGCAGGACAGAAACCTTAAATACAGATTTTTCCAAAAGTGCTTGCTTGAATCCTGGGCTCAACAAAGGTCTATTGTAGTGGCTGCCTCTTCCCATGGCAGGCTGGAGCATTGACTATGTGTGGATAGATATTGGCCAGGAGCCTCCCAGGAGACTGAAACTGAGAGCCTGGGGAAATTCCATTATAATGATTTTGGCTTTAACTCTGCCCAACGTGCACCAGAACTTGCTAAGCTCATAAGCCTAAAATTGCAAATGCTAATTTTGTTATGGAATTAGGATGTTTAGCAGAATATTAATCTAAGCGGTCTTGATTCTTCTTTAAATTTATCTTCTTTTCCACCATGCTGGCAGCACAAAGCTAAAAGGGAACATAAATTTCTTCTTCTGCTTATACATGAAAATCAAACTGTGAGATCCTTTCCCTGTGTGCCCACCAGAACTGGCTAAAGAGTTATTTCCACCATTAAGGAAAGACTGGAAAAGGGCTAAAAAAAGCTTTATTTCCAAGACATAAGTTCACTTTCCCTTGCCAAGAAATCAAAAGACCTGGAAAGAAGCAGATTTTGTTGGTCAGTTTGGGGTTTGTCTCAGGCACAGGATGCAGGCCAGCAGGTGAGGGAGGCTGTGGGCTGAGGATTCTGGGGACAGTGGTTTTGTGCCTCTTTGCTGTGATTAAAAGCCTTTATTTGGACAGGAAAGGGTCACTCTCAGTGTGTGCTGAGCACTTCAGCACCAACCCTTGGTGGTTATCTCCCTCCTCAGGGTTTCATCTTGTCAGGAGCTGTTTGTTGGCCTCTCAACAGGAGCTCAGTGGCCACTTTCCACTGGCTCTTTGTCTCTCCTGGTTCCTTTGGAAGGCCAGCCCCTTCTGGGTCTGCTGAATCCTCCTAAATAGCTTCTCTGTGCTGCAGGACAAAGGTCTATGCCAAGAAAGATATAAAGGTAGCTTGTGATCTGCAGGCAGCCCATTCCTCTTGGCCAGAGCCAGTGTAATGCATATTTTCCCTTTGCTTGTGGCTTGTACTTCCCTCCTGCATTGCTTGTACCGCAGTAATTCAGGGCTGCCTCCCGATGAATGCTGCACACTGTGGGCCACAAGGCACGGGAGAACAGGATACATATGAAGGGAAAGTTCTCAGATCATTTTTCTTGCTGAAGGATTTTGGCCATGTAAACAGTTTCCAGGAAAAAAAAAAGCCCGCTGGCTTTTCCCATGGCGAGCACTCCTCATGAATGTCCTATCTATTTTTCCAGTTTGGTGGCCAAGTGGAGTGTTTAGAGGAGGATATACCACCTACAAGCCAGGGAATTTATATTTTCACTGCCAAGTGTTAATTATGATGTAGACTTAGCCACTTTACAGGTTAGCAAGTCAATCACAGGGAGCCAGCACTGCAAGTGCTGCAGCTCCAGGCTTGATGGAAAGCCTGCATCACCCAGAGAGTGCCATTCTCAAACACATCAGCATTATTTGTTGCTTTATTTGTCATTCTCTGGCTGCTACCTCATATATTCTTTATTTGTCTTAGCAAGAGCATGTTGGGATTTGCCAGGGTTGTTGTCAGAAAACAAGGAAATTCAGTTTATTACCACCAGCCATGTGGCAGGGACACCTTTCTGGTTGTTCTGATCCCTGACCTTGAACAATTCCAGGGATGGGGAATCCACAGCCTCTCTGTGTTATTTATGCCCTATATATCCTGTAATCCTGTAACAGGATGTAAAGGGATGGGGGGCTTAATTGAGCTAAAAATGAAATTAATAAACTAAAAATTGAGTGTGTGATGTCAAGCTCCCCCTGGGAGAGAGTTTTCCTGCTGACAGGAGCAATATTGAATTCCCTGTGGTGCGGGGTGTTGGATGTCCACAGGACACACATTGCCTTAATGATACCTTTGTGCAGAGGATGCCTTGGGCTGCTCCAGTTTGCTCTGTGCTCATATAGGTCAGGAGTGCTGATTCTGGAGCAGCACAGGGACAAACCCAGGCTGCCAGAGGGGAAATTAGAACCCACGGAGCATTTCCCATGCCCAGAGTGGCCCTTCTTTGCCTGCATTGTCCCCTGTCCCCTCCAGCCTGCCCTGATGAGGGGATGGGTTTCTCCTGGGCAGACTTCAGGGGCTGCCAGCCAAATTCTCATGTGACACAATGGCATTGATTTCACTGGGGATCTGGTGCTGGATAATTGAGCTCCATGTCCCTCCTTTCACCATCCCTCGGCTCAAATTGCTGCCAGCCAAGGCTTCAGCACAGGCAGGGCTGAAGTCACTGTGGGTTAAGAGAACAAGGTCAGAGCTGGTTGAGGTCTCTCAAGCCTCCCATTAATGTGGCAGTGCCCAATTTGTTGACATTTGAGGCAGCAGTGCAGATTTTTGTCCGAGTTCAGTCACTAATCACCGCTCAGGGCTGTGTTTATGGCTGTAATTTCCATTACATTACATAAGTGCCTCTGCTTTACATCAGAGCAGTGCAAAACATCCCCAGACTGGACTTTTCAGAAGCAGCCTCCTCTCTTTTTCCAAATGCCTTGCACTCAATTTGTTTCATATCTTGTGCCTCTCATTTACATTTCATTTTGCCTTGCCAAGCCATGGTTGATTTCATTCCATCTTCTCCTCATGAAGTGTTTTGCTCCACTCTGAGTTTGCTACCCTTCCCTGGGTTGCCAAAGATGCAAATTCTTGATGCTACCACATGTGACAGAACTAGGCCAGGCAGATCTGCTGCCCGGGGGCGATTACTGGAAGTCGGATTTCAAGGAACTCCTTCTGTGGTCTTGTGAGTTAGAAAAATGTGCACATCCCTGTGTGTTTGAGGTGCTAGTACCAAGGACAGAGGAGCTCCAGCAGGGAGGAAAAGCTGCCCAGGGAAACTCGTAATTGGTTTAAAAGCAAGGAACTGCCTGGTGAAGGGTTACCCATCTGTTTCCTCAGCTTCTTTTAAAACCATGCCCGAAGCCTGCTAATGACAGGAATGATAATTGTGGTCCCTAGGAATAGTGCAGGCTTTTATGCCTGAGTTCTGAGTCATTTTTATTGCTTGAATAAGTATATGGTTAAATCAAAGTAAAATTATAAAGCACATGCAAATATTCATAATGGATTCTGAAAGTACCCTGCTGCCTGCTGACCAATATCATCTGCAGCAATCCATACAATTAAATACTTTCTGTTATTCCAGACCAATATAAATGTAAATTGTTCGTGCTCTTAGTTACAGCAAAGCTGTTAAAAGAGAAGAATTCCACTTCTCTTGCCTCTGTACGTGACATTCCTTCAGCTAAAATGATTTTAAATATGGAAAAGTGTGGGGCTGGGTGTGTGGAGCAGAATTTTGGCTCATCTCTTGCTCCTGACCTCCAGCAGAAATTTGAAAAACAGCTTCCTCAGAGGTGCTGTACAAAGCAGTGCTGTCTCAGTGCCTATTCACTGTCTATTTGTTTAATATGTCAGTAGTTTATGGTTCTTATAAATGATCCTTATCTCTATTGCACAGATTTCACCAATGTTTTTGGTTTATGTATTAAATTGGCATCTGTTTTTTTATAGCAGACCAGCCACTACTTTGCCTATTGTTATTATATTTATTGATTTCTATTGATGGCTTATTTCCTACCTCTCATTTTCAGTAAAAAAAAATTGTGCTTGATACCTAAATCATGAATCTGGGAGACAAATTACACTGGCCAAGTTCCCATCTCCAGGACCAGCTGCTCCTTTGTTCTCAGCCACTCCTGCTTGGCATGAAAGGAGTGGGAAGAAAATTCAGAAGTCTTGAATTTCTGATCTTCCCATCTCATCCCAAAACCACCTAGAACTTTGTGAAATGGGCTCTGGAAAATTTATAGGTGGTTTTGGAAGCAACAGCATGGAGAAGGGCCTGGAAATGAAGCAGAGCTGTGTGTGTGGAAGGAACACGAGTTGCTGTGATTCATGCGAGCGAGCACATGAACCTCATGGTCTGAAACTGCATCAGCAAAGCCCTCAAACTATTTCAAAGCGAAGCCTCCAGAAAATAATGAGCTCCTGACAAAGTGTAACTTGGCAGAGAAACTTTCCAAAGACAAGTTTAGAAAACCGTAGATCTTTTCCAGCTCCGCGTCTTTGCTGCGAGCAGGGAAAAGCCAAGAGCCCAAGCAAATGCTTTTGCTATTAGCAAAGGCTTTATTAAAAGGTACAGGACATACTTAAAAGGCAGGAGTGGTTTCTGCTGGGAGGTTATGCACAGGAGCTGCTTTTGCTGTGAAAGGGTTCTTTTTTTTAATATTGGAAAAGGCACTAATTGAGGCTTCTGTGTCTGTGGCAGCTCTGCCATGGCCTGCATTCAATTCCCGGTTCAGCAGCCCAGAGTTCTGCTTGTGTCCTCAGAGAGGGATGGGTAAAAGTCACTCCTGTGCTGGAAATGCAAGCAGGGAGTTCAGGCAGCAACCAGGTGTTTCTGCAGCCCTGGTTTTGAAAATGCTCCGCACGTAATTTCATGTGAAGGAAAAGGAAGCTGCAGCACACCCTCCTTTCATGTGGCCTTAATATGCTCCTGGTTTATTTACCCAGCAATGAAATCAGTAGTATACATGTTTCATAGAGCAGTGAAGGATTAAGTAATTCTTTATATTTGTAAATCAGTCCTAGAGTGGAAAAACATTTTCAGCAGAAGTGCCAAGAATTGCTGCTCTGAACTCAAACCCAGATGCAAAGGTGTAAGAAAGGTATTCCCTTTTCAGTACCTGCATTTAGAAAATGTGTCTGGCCATGATAGCCAGGTGATTAAAAACCAGGCAAAAGGAAGCTGTGACCCATCCACTCTGATTTCCACAAGTCCCTTGGATGTGACCCATTTCTACAGCCCTGCCTCTGTTTTTATAACAGCGCCAGTTTTTCTGAATCTTTTGTTGTCTTTGCTGTTCCCATCTCTGGTGTGCCCTGCTGCTTCTAATCCACAGTTTTTGTCCAGGCTGTGTCTGCCACGGGCTTGTTCTTCCCCCTCTGACAGCAACCACAAGAACAGAAGTTTCTTTGCAGATGTGAGAAAAAAGTATTTAGCAGATGGCTTTTTCCCCCCTCCTCCGAGTTTGTAGCAAATTGCTCCACTTGGCTGATTGCTGTGTCCCCTGCCAGGAGCCTGAATGCAGCTCCAGAGCTCCCCACTGACCTGCTCGTTTTGTTTCTCTTTTCTGAGCTCCCATTTCCAGAAACTGATGCTCAAGTGTCCGAACCCTTAACAAAAACTGAGTTCCAAGGGCAAACTGAATTCTCTGTTAACTTGTGCCTCATCCCAGTCCCTGTGAGTTAGACCAGCTGGGTTTGGTGTGAGTTCTCCCATGGTTACCTCTTGCAATGCTGCTTCTCTTTTTTTTTTTTTTTTTTACTTTATATGCAACACGTTTCAATTATCTCCTCTATAAAATAACCAGGCTTTTTCTTGTGGCTGGTGTAAAATTCCTTCAGTGGTCAGAGCTGGATGAAGGATTCTCCTGCACTTCCCATCCACAGGGGTGAATCTCTTGGGTTGTGTAACAGCAGCAAACATTGGCACACCAAGGTGCAGGAGGATCCCACATGTGTGGGAATGATCCCTCAGATCCCATAAAATTTCCAGAGATGAAAGGGAGAATGAGCTGGACCTGTGCATTTTGGGTCAGTTGCAAATTTTTCTCAAATTCTCTGGTGTCTTTCTTTGTGGGTCTTGGTAACCTTACAATTTATTTCCATGGATTCATCTTCTCATTCTGGTAATTGGCCTGGCACAACCCCTTGGCTTCAGAGTAAGGTGAAGTTTTCTATTGTTACCCAGAATTTCAGGCACTCCTGTGGCTCTGTGCATTTGTGCTGCACATGGGTCAGACTTTCTTCTTCAGAACAAAAAATTTCAGAGAATCAAATGACAGAATGGCATAGTTTGAAATGGACCTTAAAACTCATCCTATTCTACCACACCTGCCATGGGAGGGACACCTTCCACCGTCCCAGGGTGGTGTCAGCCCTGTCCATCCTGGCCTTGGGCACTGCCAGGGATCCAGGGGCAGCCACAGCTGCTCTGGGCACCTGTGCCAGAGCCTGCCCACCCTCCCAGGGCAGAATTGCTTCCCAATATCCTATTTCACCCTGTCCTCTGTCAGTCTAAAACCATTCCCCCTTGTCCTGCCACTCCAAGCCCTTGTAAAAAGTTTCTCTTCATCTTTCTTGTTGGCTCCTTCACGTCCTGGAAAGCTGCAATTACCCAAAAGCTTCTCCTCTCCAGGTGAACAACCCCAGCTGTGCCAGCCTTCCCTCCCAGCAGAGCTGCTCCATCCCTCTGCTCCCCCTGGCCCTGCTCTGGGTCTCTGCAGCAGCTCCAGCTCCTCCCTGTGCTGGGGCAGCTCTGCAGATTTCCCCTTTCTCTCCTACACTGCAGGGATAACACTCCAGCTCTTTGCTTTTTAATGATGCATTTTCTGACAACTTTACAGCACTCCTCAGGAAGATGTTGCATTATGGAAATGAGGATCTAACAGCATCTTTCCTGTGTGGTCCTTAGAACATTTAATTCACAGGGACACACATTGCCCCTGTGAGGTTTTACCAGAGGTTAAACAGAGGCACAGAAGATCATTTATGGAATCATTTCAGAGCAGGATGCCGGAGTTTCAGTCCTTAGGTCTAACCAGGGGACCACACCTTTAACCCCAAAGCTGTGGGCACTTTCTGGAATCTCTGAGAGCACAGGGTTTTGTGGCAATCACATGGGTCCATTTCTCTTTTGTGGAAAAGACTTGGGGATGGCAGACCCGCAGTCAGGAAGGTTTTATCTCAGCCTCTATTGCTGAGATGTAATCTTTCCAAGCCTGGGGAATCCATTCACTGGGAGAACCTGTTCATTCCCACTTTGCAAAGTCACCTTAATTCTGTTCCTCACCATTCCACTAAACTCTAATTCCAATGTGAACGTGTTCCTTGGCAGCCCTATTGGTTCACCTCAAACTTAATTCCAGTTTAGATTTCCCCATCATTCAGCTGATTCCCTGGTAAACCAATCTGGCAATTTGTATTCCCAGATTCCATAAAGGAGATTTTATCTTCTCCAGAAAGGTCACAGCACCACAAGCCAAGGCTTTGTGGTAAAGCACAGGTGAGCTCTGTGCCTCTTTTCTCATCCATCACCTTCCACAGGTCCCTGCAAGACAGATCCAGAAGGAATTTGTTCCTTTCCTTATGCTGCATGAGAACCAGGATCAAAATCTCACCTGCATATGTACCACTGTTGGAAATGTTAGCTGAAATATGTTCTAAAAAATAAGATTAGTCCAAATGAGCATTTGTTTGGCTTTTCCAGCTCAGCATTCCGAGTTTCACCTCCTCATATCCTAACGGGAATAGATCTAATTTGTAAGAAAAACCCTTTGCTTTTTATAGATGCAGCTTTTTCATTTCCTGGGCTTTGCACCTCTAAGAAAGAGCAACATAAACCATGAGTGAGACATTACTTCAGCAAATCTTCTCCAGGCTGCATTATTCCCTTGTACTCATTCAGCAGCATCCTTTTTGCATGGTCTTATCCTTTTTTTTTTTTTTTTTGCCTCAAACAAAATCAGGATTTTTAAAAATGTAATACACAGACATATTTTTAGCTGCTGTGAATCCTGCAGTGCCAACGGGTCAAATCCACCAGCTGCTCTGACAGGTTTTGGAGGCAAAAGCTGTCTGAGACACCAGAGCAGCACCATCAAATCCCAAAACTGAGAAACCTCAGTGTCTGTCTCCTCTGCTGCCCCTCCCCAGCCCTGCTCTCTTCTCTTTGCCCACTCTTCCAAGCTGTTTGTTTTACATCTCCAGCCAAGCTGACTCCCAGCCAAACATCCTGGGGGGCAGGAGAGTGTTATTTATCCGTGGTTACAGTCCTTTGGTGGGTAACAAGCAGAATTTGTATTGGGAAAAGAAGAATCCCTGTGCTTGGAGATGGAACAAGCTGAAGGTAATTGGGCAGAGCAGCCAGCAATAAGGAGCCCTCTGGCTCCTGAACCAGTATTTTTGAAGTATTTTGCTGCCTGAAAATTCAGTTTGGTGTTTGAAGATGCACTGACATGTTTTGCTCCCTGATGGGCGCAACTCTGATCTTTTAGAGGTGGGAGTGAACATGAAATTAATTCTCTTTTTTCTGTCCTGGGGTGCAGGAGAGCACGAGCATTGTGGGTTCACTTTGATAAATTTTCACTTAGTAATTGAAGGCCAGGCTGCTTCGGCTTCTATTAGAAAAAGGAGCAGGAATCCTTTGAAGAAATTATTGAGGTGGTTATTCTTTCCAACAGACCATTTGGTTCAAAGCAAGCCATTACTGGTTTCAAAGATTTACAAAAAAGGTTTGTCAGGGAATTTTTTCTCAAGGATAGGAACTCCTGAAATGCTGCTGACTCCCTCTTAGTTTCTTTCTTACTGAATCTTCAGAATCAAATGAAAAATGGCACCTTTTAATGACCAAATATGTGTTTTGAAAAACGTTCAAGCACTTGTACTGTTAATTTATCACCACTTGGCTCCAGTTCTTTTACAGAGACAACTTTTACACCTTTTATTTTTTGACATCCAATGGAGAGGACAATGGAGGGAAATACTGAATGAAATTATACAAAATGAGAGGAACAAACAGAAATAGTTTCTTCTAATATAGGGGACCACTGATGCCACCAAATAACTGATATGAAACACTTTCATTCCAATAAGTACAGTAGATATAATTTATAATTATCCTTGAGTGCTTACAGAGAGATCAGTGCAAATCAGCCAAGTCTTTCTTCAAGTCAAATAAAAATTGAGTTTACCTCCTCCATAATGGAACAAGCCCAGTTCTGAAGGGTTTCACTGCTGCAGAAGGTGCCTGCTGGATCACCCTGGCAGGGAGAGGTGTGGGATGGTTTGTGCTGTTTGGGTGCTGCCCTGTGACCCTCCCAGGTGACATTTGCCACATGGGTGGGTGTGATGTCTGCCACAGGGCTGGCTCTGTAGAAATCTTGAATATATATTAAGATCTTTGTTATGTCATCTCAGAACAAGGAATCAGTGTCTTTTCCCCCTTTCCCATCTTATTCCTCTCCACTTTTCCTGGCGAGCAAAATAAAATTTAAAAAAAATAAAAAAGGGGGGGGAAAAAGAGAAAAGAAACCAAATTCAATTTATTTATTCACTTCTTAATTCTGCCTGAGCCTGTTTTTTAAAGACCCTTCTTTTGTGAGTTTAATCAGATGCTTGATAAGAGAAAAAGCGTTGCTAACATGGGCTACAAAGCAGCCGCTTCAGGGAACACATGACCTCATCCCCAGGATTACTCCAGCACAGGAATTCAGCCTCCAGCACACCCAAAATAAACCTTTGCAGGGAAGTGCTTTATCCACCTCCCCTTGGCCAGGCATACACTTTGCCAATGTCCTCCTCAGTGTCTGGGTGGAAACACGTATGGAAATTCAGATTTTCTGCTACCAAGCAGCCTGCCCCGCTGGCTGGAGCTGCCTTTGGGCTGCTGCCCTGGCACAGGGATGCACTCATGGAGCAGGGCTGGTTTTCAGTCCAAGCTCCCTTTGTGTGTTGGGGCTTTGTTGGATGCTCGGAGCCCTGGCAGCTGGGAGCGGCTCTGTGGGGTCACCCACAGTGCTCCCCAAACTCCCCCTCTGCCAAAACATGGCACAAATCCCTCCCTGATGGGTGAGAAGTGACTCCATTGCGGTGTCTTGGGGCTCTCAAGGCCTTTAGCACCTAATACTGGATGGCACCAATATGCCAAGTATATCATCCCTGCTGGTGGGTGTCCAGCCAGGTGCTTTGGGATCTCAGTGTGGATGGCAAGACTTCGCTCCTGTTGCCCCTGTGATGAAGAGGAGGATGTGGTGAGCAGCTCCCCAGCCTGGCACACTTTTGCTGGAGGTCTCCAAGGAAATGCAGGAAGGACTCCTGCAGTTCTTGAAGTAAAATGAACCAAAAGGCAATATCCTCTTGACGCCTTGAGAAGGCTGTCCTAGAACAGAGGCTGGACAGAGCTACAGAATAAAGCAGGGATTTATTAAAGCATCTCCTCCATGGATCCACCTTGGGCAGCACCAGAGCCCAGCCAGGGCTGCACCCAAATGACCCAAAATGGTCCCAAAATGCACGAGCACTCCCGGGGCTCTCCCTGGGATCAGTTCTGCTCCATTGGCACCTTGGAGTTCATTGTCCCATTCCAGCTCCAGCCCATCAGTCCCATCCTGCTTGTTTTTCTCTCTGCAGCCCACGGTGTTTGTGCTCCTGGGCTGAGATTTGGATCATTTGTCCTTGGTGCCCAGCTGGAGCAGGAATTGTTTTGTCTCCCTGTTCTGTGCAGAGCTCAGCATCCCCTCATGTGAAGCCCAGACCCACAGACTAAAGCAGCACAGAATGTGAAAAATAGAAAAGTTGAAACCCGAGCCATCACTGTCAAGTCCCAAGCTGGAGACCTCATTTAAGCCCCATTACCCCTAGTCAGAAGCTCATAACCATGCTGAAAGGCAGCACATCTGTGGCTCACACTGAGATGTATCATTTATTTGTTTCTAATTATGCACATTTAGCAGCAAATTACATGAAAGATTAAACACCACGTTATGAGTGTGGTCTGATTAATTCTGCACCATGCTTCTAAGTCACTCAGCAATTACCTTCACTCACTTTTAATGCAGATAATTTTATTAAATCTGGTGCTACCAAAAATGAGTTAAGAGCTTTGGATTCCTGCTTTTAGTGTGGTCTCTTCCCGAGGCTGGCTGCCTATATATAATCATTGCATAATGCCACGTTGGATGCTTCTCATTTAAACAACAGCTTAAATAGCTGCAAGGCTCTGACATGAGCCAAGGCAAGCTGGGATATCACAGGGCTCAGCAGATGCCATTTCCTTGGGCTCTGCTCCTGTAAATGTGAATTCCTCATCGTGCTTGGGATACCTGTTGAAGAGTGATGTTGAAAAGCCTCGAGGTTTGAGTTTTTTCTACAAATAATTGGCCTGAAGAGTAAGTACTGCCCTAAACACCATGGTGGTGGTGTCAGAGCAGCTCTGCTCCTGCCAGGTTGTACCATTTCCAAAGGACTCTTTTGTCCTTTTCACCATCAATCTTGTCCCCACCTGTGACCTATGTAGAGGGTGGCAGTGATTAAACCTTATTAAGAGCTGTAGGCACTTGGCTCCTGTTATTTAACACACTTGGGGCAACCTCTAATCCAGGTGGTGTATTGAAAGAATTAAGACATTCTAGCATGAAGAGCATAGAGTTTATGCAGAAAAATTGATAGCAGAGGAAGACTTTTTATTAGGGGTAAACTGAAGAATCTTTCTAGAACAGGTGGAAACATAGAATTAGGAAGTTTAGTTATTTGTACTTTATTTAGACTTACTAGAAATCAGGGTGAGAACTGACTGGGCTGAAGTGGCAGAAGTGAGGGATGATCTCAGCTCTCCCAAGTCCCAGCTTGGTGCCATTCCCACATTCCTGGCTCTCTCCTGAGCTCTTGCTCCTTTGATCCTGATGGAATAGCTATAGCAATGGTATGTTCAGGCAGCATCTCTTTGCTTTTCTCATCATCAGCCAGGTAATTCCTAAGAAACATAAATCAGCGAAGGCTGTAGGACCCAGAAACTGGAAGGCACCTCTTGATTGCTGGGTTCCATATCCTGTTATTGTAGGCACCTCGTCACATAATCTGTTTTTCACTTCTCTTTAATAATTGCATGTTTTCAGCAGTCATTTTCTCCCAGCTATATCTCTGCCAGCTGATTTAATTTTTATTTTAATTCATGAGATTTGCTCAATATATTCAGTATTTCATTGATCAAAGTTTATTCCAGTAATACTGGAATAATACCACCTCCCTGAATTTTTACTCTGCTTTGAAAAAGAGCCAAACTCATTGTTTAGTTTGGAAAGTTCTGCTCTCTCTCTGAGATCCTGAACAAGGATAGACCTGGAGAGATTTTCCATGGCTAAGAGGACAAAACTTCTGAAACAAAAGTAGTTTATACTGGAATAATCATGCCCATTTACCTCAAAACAGTAACTGTACAACAGAAGGTTTAGTCTCTCATGGGTTTACTTTTATGCTTATCATTCAGAATTTACCAGAGCTCTTTCACATTTTATGGATGTTGGCTTCAGTGGATTATTTCTCCTTCCCCTTTGTGGCACTGTCATGCTGATGGCTTTGAAATATGAGCCTTTGCTAAATTCTAAATTGTACACAAAGCAATTAATTAAAATTCCTTCCAAAACAGCCCTGGCAAAGCCCTGGCAGTGCTGCTTTCCAGCCAAGGTAGAATGGGTGGAGGCTAAAATGCATCCAAGTTGTTTCATTTCGAAATGCTGTGCAGTAGCATCTGTGAAACAGAGACCCTACAGCTTCCCCAAAACAGGAACATCATCTAAGAGCCAAAGTTGAAAACTGAGCTGGAGTGAAGAGCTCAGCTTAGCTAAGTGACATTTAATTCAGGATCTCAGGGGCTGTAGGGGGCAAAAAGTACCCATGCATTGTTTTAATTGCAGTTCTTTGAAAGAGACTGACGTGATCACAGGACCTCTCATAGGATTTAAGATAATCTAAAATTCCTCTTGTTGTTATGACTAATTCCAGTGGCATGGGCAAACCTTTGGAATGGATGATGGAAGCATTCTGGGCTTGAAAACTCTCCTTTGTGACAGCTCAGGAGTCAATCCTGAATTAACTGTGCAGAGCCATTCCCATCTCTGCATTCAGAGTGCTCTTGGTTGTGTCTGTCCTCAGTTTCTGCTCTGAAATGTGCAGTGCCAGCACCAGATGGGACACAGGTGGCTCCGGGGGCATCCAGAGCCCTGAGCTGTGACTGCTCACCCACATCAAAGACAAACTGCTGCTGTGTCCTGAAATGGGAAGGATTCAAGTCACAAAGGCAGGCACATCCAGAGGAAGATGTGCTTTTATGTGCTTTAAGGGCCATAAATGCCTTCTGGGAGGTGTTGGAACCACTGTGGTGGGACTCAGCAAAGCTGGATCAGCTTCCTCTGGTTTGCAGTGGGTAAAATACCTCAGCAAAAAGTCAGAGGAGCTGGGGAGCTTGGGAGTCTCAGTGTCAGCCTCTCCACGTCCCAGTTGTCTGTATTTAAAGTAGAGGAGTGTGCTTTGTTTATCCTCTGTAATTAAAAAAGCTTTCAGAGAAAAGGCTCTTTGCCTTCCTCCAGCACATCTGGATGCCACGAGGCTCCTCTTGTGGGGCTGTGAACATCACTGATTCCCTTCTGTGACTGAAATGTGGATTTGTTTCACTTGTATCCCTACACTTCAACTCCTCCAGTTAAACAACTTTTAAAACTTTCTTCCAGTTGTTTCCTCTCTGCCCCTTTCTCCATGGAGTTTTTTCCAGAGGAGGCTTTCTTGCTTTTTCCCCTCTTTTCACTCTCATTGCACTCCCACAGCCAGCCAGATCATTTTGGTTAATGCTTATCTCCTTTTGTCATTTCCAGGGAGAGTTTTTGGTTAATGCTTATCTCCCTTTTTTTTATTTCCAGGAAGAGCTTTAGCCTGAAAATCTGGCATAGGTGAGGTGCCAAAGGCTTTTTTTTAGTGCTATTTATTAATGGGAGGTCACTGAGCCTGCATCTATAATTTTGTGTGGGCTTCCCAGAAGTGGGATTTCTCATCTAGAAAACTGTAGAGCATTTGCAGAGTGTTTATTCTTTGTGACCTGGCCATGGAGGTAGAAGTGAAGTTGTTTGACTATAACTTCAAGGTAAGTTCTCACCTTGCAGCTTGGATGGATTCCTGCTTATCACTCTGCACTTTTATCTGTTAGAACCATTGAGAAAAAGGCAATCAGCTTCCTCTTGTCTCCTATGAAAGTTATGACCCTCCTTTCACCTCTTTGTGCAGCCAATTTAAGACTTTGAAGAAAATTCCTGAATTATGAAAATTTCCCTTTGGAGCTTCACACCCTCAGGGCTTGCTCGTATCTGTGGGGTCTAATTGGGGTTGAAACAATTGCCACACTTCTTTGCACACACGTTCTCTGGGAGCCTTGGGGAACACAGTGGATTTTCTGAATTATTCTAAATTCGGCTGCCTTAAAATTCCTCTCCCTAGCATGAATAAAATGTAAATAAAGAAGAGGTGGGGAGAAAAAAATAAAGGCGACAATTTGGCTTTGATCATTTCTGCTGAAAAGATTCAAGCCTGATGGCTTAGGACTGTTATGAATTTCTGCTCTCCACTGTGATTTAATGTAGTTTACCTACACTGAGCATCCATGCTGATTCCTTCACCCTGTTGGAATTGGAAAGGAAAGAAAATTATTTTCTGCAGTTATGAATGTGTGGAAACAGCAGTGGAAGATCATGAAGTCAGAGCCATTCATGTTTTGGCCTGATACGTCAAAACTTGCAGGTCCCCCCCAGTCCCTTGCTTTGAGAACATTTCAAGTGACTTCAGATTTAATCCAGTTTTTCTGGAGAAGATTCCCAGAGCCTCAGGAGTCACAGGCTCTTGGTAAAAGCAGCCCAGCCCTCTGGCTTTCAGAGGTTGCATCTTTTGAGGCCTTGCCTTGTGAAAATGCCCTCTGGCAGATGATCTGGATTTATGAGTCCTGTAGAACAGCACTGCTTCTATTCCTTGCAGAAAATGCCCCAATTCCCCATTTCTGCAGACAGGGAATGGTCCAGGTCAGATCAATATCCCCAGGAGATAACTGTTATAAATGAAAATTTGTCCAGCCAAATTAAACTAAAAAAAATAAAATATTTATTTTGCAATCAAATTTTATCTAGCCAGCCACAAGGAAAGAACAGAGCCGAGCCCGGGGTCAGCCCTGGGTGTGCCACAAGGAGTCAGCCCCAGCAGAGGTTTTCCTCTGTGCCCACACACCTCCATCCTGGCACAAGTGGTTTTTATAGGGAAAATTCCACCTGAGGCCAAGAGTTCAGCAATCAGTCTTTTCTTCCATTCAGAGTCCATAGGTTAATGAGATTTTCTTTTTTGGTGATGAAGAAGAACAATTCAGTGTCAGGAGTTGGTGAATCCCTTGATGAAGTTTACGGGAACGCTGCATTCCCATGGATCTGCCCGAGGATTTCCATGAGATCCATCCTGGGTCGTTCACGCCATGATCAGCACCTGGGGTCCCCAAATCTCTCCAGCCATGGCCCATCCCCATCTCCTGGCCAGCCACATCCTTTTACCTGTAAATCGGGTTTCAACATACACCAGATTTCGCCTGCGAGGGTGGGGGGACTCCTAATACAAACGTGTATACTCCAACAAATATTCAATATTACACATATCATACTAGAAATGGTGCAAATTATATTTACTACACAGAACATAACTCTTCACTGTGTTTTTGGCGGTCGCTGAGGAGAGGGGGCAGTGATACCGTGGTGTCAGTGCCTCCACAGTGCCCTGCTGGGCACTCCAGGCTGCAGGGAACACACGGATCACACCTTGGAGGAAAGTCTGGAAACATGAACTTCCTGCAGTTAACAGATCACAGCAATCTGTTTCGGGGTTAGCAATTCACAAACCTCAAAATGCTCCTTGTTGTGCTCCCTGGAGAGGGCTTTGGCTCTTCTCCAGCTGAGTCTTCCTCCCTGTCACAATCCAGCCTTCTGCACTTTTACCCAGCTTTTAGCATGATGTGCTTGAATCCAATATGGTGCTGACAATATTTGATCCCCTCCTGCTGAAATGTAGGAAGTATCTTCTTAGACAGGAATTGTTTCCTTTTTTTTTTTTTTCCCCTTTCTTTTTTCCCTGCCATTTACATGTCTAATTTCCAAGTCATGACATGTAGAGGGTGTCTGAGCAAATCTAATCAGCCTTCTGCTTTCGTTAGGAAGGACAGCTGAGATAGCTTTTAACACCTCCATCCCTTCCTTGCTGCAATCTGTTTTGATTAAAATTCACAGGGCTCTCATCTGCATATTTATCATTCCACATACCCACAAATCATCTTACAATTCTGCCACTCCTGAACGTTCAGGAGAGACTAGAGTGCTACACCAGGACTTTAAAGCATGCAGACATTAATTTAGTTTCTCACACCTGCTGCTTTCCAGCAAATATGGCTTTGGGTAAGGGAAATATTCATGCATTACTTTTGCTTAGTATTCCCCAGGAGTCAGGATTCCTGGGGTTTTTTTCAAGATTGATTGAAAATTTCCTATTAAGAAAAAAATTTCTAATTAAATGGAAAGGTCCTGAAAAAGTTCTGATGCCATGAGGGGGCGAGAGGGAGGGGGGATGTCTAAACAAAGAAATAACCCTTTTTAATAACATTTTTTCAGCTTTTGACAGCCAGACTGTGACATGCTTTCAGATCTTCAGATGAAAGGGCTACAGTGGAAATGAAAATTATTCCTTCCCTTTGTGCTATTGACAGTCCACTTTACCTCCACCACATATTATTAAGTGTATCACCAGGCAGTGATCAGGTTTTTAAGAAGTATTTTCTATAAATAGCCCTTTTCTGCTCTTTGGTTAAAATTGAACTTTTAAAGTTAATGTTCATATAAGAAAATTCTTTTCTTACCTGAATCTCCCTTTGCCCCAGCAGGTGATGCTGTGATTTGCTTCTTAATTCATAATCTCTATTTTTTAATCAGATATTTAAAATGTGTGAGAGGCCACAACACATTTTATTTATATTGAGGTTGTGTCTCGGGGAGCAGGAGATAATTCTTGTCCAAGGAGGATGGGAAGGTGGCAGTGACCAGATGGGGAGAACACAAGCTCTAGAATTATTGTCCTGCATGACAAACAGAACATTTTGCAGATCATCCACATCATCGTGTCCAGGATTTTTGTAGTCAGGGTGGCAGGGAGACCTGAGGGCATAGCTCATTAGGATGAGAGAGGTTCCCTATTAGACAAAATATTTGTAAAAATAAACTCACTCTGGGTCATATAGACCTCTCAAAGTACCTGGGAGATGTCAGACATCACCAGGTCCTCTTACAGACCACAAGGCCAAATTCATGCTGGGAAGGGTCATTTTTTGCCAACTTTTGCTGCGAGACTTTTAGGTGCCCCTAAATAATCCAGCAGCTGATGTCTGCAAAGAAAATATCAAGAGGATTTCTCCAAGAGGAAGGTTTAAAATTCAACCTACACAAGCTGCTCTGAAGGGAAGAGGAGGGAAAACAAAGGCACAACAGAGCCTGGCAGTTAATTTTTCTTCATTTCTCTCCTTCTCCCGGGTGGTCGATTGTGGTCAGAGCTGTTGTTTGGATGTGTTTGAGGAGCTGGGGTTGGAGAGAAGGATGTCCTCTTTGTTCTCCCAGCCAAGACCATGGCTAATGTATAAAGAACTGGAGGAAGGTGTCTTGTTTTGTAGATGTCAGATCCAGGAGTGGAGCTCAGCTGACTGTGCTGGGCCCTTGGCAGATGGGGATGAATTAGCTCAGACATCACACAAGGTGTCAAAGCACAGGGGTCAAAGAGCAGGCATGGAATGCTGCTCCTAGACCACCACAATGTTTCCCCAGAAACTTCAAAAGGATGTCAGCCAAGACGTGTCAATTCTTCCAGGATCACCTATGAGCTGAGAGGTTTGGCTGCCTCTAATGCAGCAAGTGTCCTCTCAGAGTCCTGGTGTCCATGTGGCTTTCATCAGTAGTGAAGGTGACAGTTACAGTGGCTCTTGCCAGAGTGGGTTTGTCATTTTCCAGGCATGTTAAAGAAATCACAGTTTGTACCATGATTAAGTGATTTGTCAACTCACATTGGTCAGCAGAAAAAAGTGCAACTTCCTTGGTTTGGGCAAGGCCAGTTTCCCAGTGGGTTGGGATTTACAGAAGCCATAAGGAAATGGATGCTCAACTTTCACTAAAATTCAGTGAGAATGAGATGCAGAGCTGCCTCCAGTTTGTTCCATTTTCCATTGGTGATCCATCTGTCAAGCAGCCTGTCCCTTCAATGAGTGCTTGAGGGTTAGGCACCAGTTTTAGTTGTATGACCTTTTCCTGGGGCAAAAAGTGCATAGCAGCACATGGAATTGCATGGGAAGCACTTTGCAAAGCCCAAGTGGGAGTGCTCAAGACTGAAATCCTACTTCAAATACAGTCCTGAACACATTTCATGAACTGGCAACCCAGTTTAGGGATTGAGTCAGAAATGAGATGTGGATCGTATCTCTCCCTGTTATTCTTTATTAACAACCTTGTGATCTCTTCTGGTGCAGGCAGGGTTTGCAAAAATATTTGAACAAATGGGGTAAGTGTTAGAAATGCCTTAAAGCTGAATGGTTTTCCGTAACAAGGAAAAGGCCTTCCCTGCAGCTTGTTTACTTCTGATTTATTCCCCAGTAAAAAGGGGTGAAGTTTGCCCTTTGTGAGCTCTACATTCCCTAAAAAACCCACTAAACTTCAGTGAAGTGTCTGATGTGTTATTGTCATTCTCTCACAAAAGCAGCTGGGATAGCATGGGAAAAAACATCCCTCCACTTTGGGGCAATCAGAAGGGTGGAAGAGGTCGGTTTCTCATCTGACAAATAAATTAGCATCAAAACTATGATGTTTAGAGAATAAATTGCTGTTTCCTCCATTACTGGCATTTCGTAGCTTGCAACCACTGAAAGCACAGTCACTGATCTAGCCATTAAACCAAGCTCTTCTGGGAGTGGGAAGGAAAACAAATGCTGAGATGACATTTATTAGGTGTGCTTGCTCAGGCAGTCCATTACTGCTTTGGCTCCTCACTCTACGTGCTGAGGGGCTGGTCCTGCATGGAAGTCAATGGATGTCTTTGCACTCCCTTGGCTCACTCCATTGAAAAGGAACATGCACAGACTGCGGAGGAAGAGGAAATAGTGGAGCTAATTGAAAGGAATGAGTTTCAGGAGGAGCTGTAGAGCCCAGCCAGGTGCTTGTAACTGTACACGAGTTATTGTGCTATAGCTGAGGAAAGATCAGACAGTGGGAGATGCTGCCTGATGGAAAGGGATATTGGCTGCTAAAAAGGCATTTTTACACATGTAGTTTTATTGCTATCTCTTGTTGGAGTCTCTGCTTCTCTTGTGTCTCACTACTTTTATACTAAAATATCCCTGCGACACAAGGACTGACACCAGAACCTTCCACCTGCAGAGTTCCATTTATCTTCAAGCTCTTAAAAAATCATCATATAGTGGAACTTACTATGAAGCTACAAGCCCTGGAGTTCAGATTCCACAGCAATCTTGGAGTAATTTAAAACATATAGAAAAGAGATAGAATGAGCTTGGGGGTGCTGATGCACCTTTTGACAATGTCTTGAGTTTCTTGCATAGTCGAACACTGAGCAGCCTTCAAGCAGTGGAGGGGTGAAGGAAATACAGAATTTAACATTGGTTAAATAATAGCACAACACATATTTATTTTATTTACCTCTGACTCAGCAGCCATCTCTTCCCCAGTCTTCTGCTTGAGAGAATTAAACTTTCTACAACCCGCTGTATTTGCTCTGAACTGGAAATAACAGCAGTTTTCTTCATGTCAGGTGGCATTTCCTTCAGAATCACACTGAGATCCAGGAAAACCACTGTTATTATACAACAGAGCAAGCTCAGCAGCTTGAGTGAATTGTGATGGTTCTGTTCTCTGAGGATACAGCACACGAGCAGTATCACAACTTTGCTGGGTTGTGTAGCTCCTGTTTATCCCTTACACTGCTCCTTCTTCTTTTAGGGAAAAAACACACCAGGAAAGAAAAGGATCTCCAGCTTGGTTTGGCTTGGCTCTCCAATTTCTGCTGCAGATTACAAAGGCCAAGAAGACCTAAGACTCTTTCAGCCTCAAAAGAGAACTGGGCACCACAATGGGACTCCCCAGCCAGGTCTTGGCCTGTGCCATCCTCGCTTTGCTGTCCCAGCACGTCACTGGGGGACTCATCAAGAGAATTATCCGGCAGAAGAGGGAGGCTGGGCTGAATGTGACCTTGCCAGAGGATAACCAGCCTGTGGTTTTCAACCATGTCTACAACATCAAGCTGCCTGTTGGCTCCCTCTGCTCCGTGGACCTGGACACGGCGAGCGGCGATGCTGACCTGAAGGCAGAAATTGAACCCGTCAAGAACTACGAGGAGCACACGGTGAATGAGGGGAACCAGATTGTCTTCACTCACAGGATTAACATTCCCCGCCGGGCCTGTGGCTGTGCAGCTGCCCCAGACATTAAGGATCTGCTGAGCAGACTAGAGGAGCTGGAGGGGCTGGTCTCCTCCCTGCGGGAGCAGTGTGCCAGTGGGGCTGGATGCTGTCCTAATTCCCAGGCAGCAGAAGGTAAGGCAGGCTGGGGAGCTGCTCTTGGGGGAAATTCTTGTGCTGGCTGTAGATATGGTTTAGAGTGATACTCCAATCTCTTTCAAGAATGAACACAAATCAACCTCTCACATTTGAAACATAATCAAAACTGGGAAAGTGTTTGGCCAGTGTGCAAGGTACATTCATTCACAGTTCCAGGCTTTATGGATCTGTGGGTCAGGAGTTGACCTGGGACCCTTTGTAGCTGTGGCATTGAGCATGGACAACACTTGGACATGGTAAATCTGTGTCGGAGTTAAGATTAAAACTCACAGTCCAAGCTCTTGGCTCCACTTTCTGTCCCCTTGAAGAAGCTGCCAATGTAACCATTTTCACTTCCAAGTTTTCTTTAGTAGAGACCAATAAAAATACAGCAGGACATAAGGCAATAGACAAGCATAAATAGTTATAGAAGAGGGAAAAATTGTGTCTGTCTGGTTAATTTTTAAATTGAGTAACGGGGTTGGTCATATAAGAAATACAAGTCTTCTTTGGAGCGATGTGTCCCTCTGAGCTGAGCTCAGCCTCCTAGTTGCTGACACAGCTCATGACACAATGTGCTGCCTGACTTTTTGTGTTCTGGGGTGAATGGATGAATGATGTTCCATCGTGCATGCCCTAATGAAGCAGTCAGGAAAGCTGCTCAGTCAGTGGGAGAGGACTTTGAGAAGGGAGGTGGAATGCTCAATTACCAAGTTGTTGGCAGGGGATCTTCCCTGGCATTATAGCGAATTAAAGCTTTCCTGGTAAAGTAAATCTAGCTGGAGAAAGAAAGAAAGATTCTCATTTAAAAACTTTAGAAACCGATGTCCTGTAGGCAACTAGGAAAATCAGAGCCCTTTTGGGTCATATGTGCTACGTTGGCCTAAGGCATCCTAGTGCCATTGGGGATAATGAAATTTGGGATCATTGGTACAGGTCGCCTGGACACCACACCCTACTGCAGCGGGCACGGCAACTACAGCATCGAGATCTGCGGCTGCGTCTGCGAGCCCGGCTGGAAGGGCCCCAACTGCAGCCAGGCCTCGTGTCCCTCCGACTGCAACGACCAGGGCAAGTGCGTGGACGGGCTGTGCGTGTGCTTCGAGGGCTACACGGGCCCGGACTGCGGCCAGGAGCTCTGCGCCCAGGGCTGCGGCGCCCACGGGCACTGCGTGGGCGGGCAATGCCTGTGCCACGAGGGCTTTGTGGGCGACGACTGCAGCGTGCCCCTGTGCCCCCACAACTGCCACGGCCGCGGGCGCTGCGTGGACAGCGAGTGCGTGTGCGAGGAGGGCTACACCGGCGAGGACTGCAGCGAGCTCATCTGCCCCAACGACTGCTTCGACCGCGGGCGCTGCGTGAACGGCACCTGCTTCTGCGAGGAGGGCTTCGCCGGCGAGGACTGCGGGGAGCTCACCTGCCCCAACGACTGCCACGGCAACGGGCGCTGCGAGAACGGGCTGTGCGTGTGCCACGAGGGATTCGTGGGCGACGACTGCAGCGAGAGGAGGTGCCCCAACGACTGCCACAACCGCGGGCGCTGCGTGGGTGGGCGCTGCGTGTGCCACGAGGGGTACCTGGG
This sequence comes from Lonchura striata, assembly GCF_050655825.1. NCBI lineage: Eukaryota > Metazoa > Chordata > Aves > Passeriformes > Estrildidae > Lonchura > Lonchura striata. The sequence goes on along the minus strand of NC_140719.1, from coordinate 3,736,788 downwards.
CGAGGACTGTGCCGAGCTGCGCTGCCCCAATGACTGCAACAACCGCGGGCGCTGCGAGAACGGGCAGTGCGTGTGCCACGAGGGGTTCACCGGGGATGACTGTGGCCAGCTGCGGTGTCCCAGCGACTGCCACAACCGCGGGCTGTGTGTCAACGGGCAGTGCGTGTGCGACGAGGGGTACACGGGTGAGGACTGCGCCGAGCTGCGCTGCCCCAATGACTGCCACAACCGCGGGCGCTGCGTGGAGGGGCGCTGCGAGTGTGACAACGGCTTCACGGGTGACGACTGTGGCGAGCTGGCCTGTCCCAACAGCTGCCACGGGCGTGGGCGCTGCGAGAACGGGCGCTGCGTGTGCCACGAGGGCTTCGTGGGCGAGGACTGCCGGGAACGCTCCTGCCCCAACAACTGCAACAACGCGGGGCGCTGCGTGGACGGGCGCTGTGTCTGCGAGGATGGCTACATCGGGGATGACTGCTCCGATGGTAGGTGCAGTGTCCCTCTGAACTGCTTCTCCCTGGGCCAGCCAACAGCCATGGACATTCCACAAAGCTTTCCCATAGAGCTGTGCCCCGTTGCTGCTTTTCCAACATAGTCCAAACAGCAGGATCGGAGATGAAACAACACCAGTAGTTCTTGACATCCTGAAATATCAGGGCTAAGTAGTGTAACAGTTTCTGGTGGCTTTTGATGGTCACCAGTACAACAGGTAGCTGATGGTGTTGCAGTACCTTTGTCACCTCCATTTCTGCTCCCACCACAATGTCACTGGTGCTGTAGCCAGCACCGGCTGGGATTTGTCACCATGACCCTTCAGTTTCTCACAGTACCTCTTGATGCCAGAAAAAAAAAGCTGAAAGAAGCTGTTCTAGCTAAGGAGAAAAGGGAAATGTTCCAGAGTCTTCTCCACATGTGTGTGTGTGTGTGTGTGTGTGTATTTTTATATGTATACATATGCATATATGTATGTGTGTGTATATATATATGGATGTGTGTATATTAGATCTCACAGAAGTTTAGAGGAAAATCATAGGATCAGCTGGAGTGGAAACTTAGCTATAAAGTCACATGCTTGGTTTCCCAGGACCACTGACTCTATGGAAATTGATAGAAAATTTTGGCAGCCTGATAATGACAGGCAATACACCATAAATGAGGTAGTTTTTTTTAGTAGATCCTGGGGGAGAAATTGTGAAACTAAATTTTGGTAATCAAAGAGTACTTTGGGGTTGGGAACACTATAAATGACAATGAATACCCTTTAAAAGAAATTCCCATTGTTCATCTCCTCCTTCTGGAAGGTGCCTAAATTCCACTTTATGATCTCACACAGGCACATCTATTGCAAGAATTTACTCAAATAATAGTGTTTTATTTTACTTTGGAAAATCTGTGCAAATCCCACGACTTCTAGCTCTACAATCACATGATGCTGGCAGTTGAATTAAACATCTCAATCCTTTGGGACCCAGCTATAGCAGTCTTGTGCTGCAGCCATGAGAGAAGCAGCTGGAACACAGTCAGCCAGAGGTTGTGTGCAAGTGTGAGAGCAGAAATTGGCCCATGGCTTCTGGAAATGTCTGTAGTCTCCATCAGCTGAGCATTCCTTTCCTCGGCAGCTAATTTGTGGGACATGCCTTCTCCATTCCCTGCGTGTGAGATGAGCCTTAGGAACTGCTCCTGGGAAAATGTGAAACTGGGCAAGTCATTATTTCCTGAGCCTTGAGAAATTCTTATAATTTTGGTTTGGCTTTATTTTCCCCCCCATTCCAGTGTCTCCTCCAACTGAGCTGACTGTGACCAACGTGACAGATAAAACTGTCAATCTGGAGTGGAAGCACGAGAACTTGGTCAATGAGTATCTCGTCACCTACGTCCCCACCAGCAGTGGGGGCTTGGACATGCAGTTCACCGTGCCAGGAAACCACACAGCTGCCACCATCCACGAGCTGGAGCCGGGGGTGGAGTACTTTATCCGTGTCTTTGCAATCCTGAAAAACAAGAAGAGTATTCCAGTCAGTGCCAGGGTAGCCACATGTGAGTTTAATATTCCCTGTATTCATCCTTTTGTCTACTCCATTTGCATCTCTCTTTTAGGGATGCTGTTTATTTTGTATTTTCTGTTTTCACTTTGTATGTGTTGACTTGCATCCCTTTCTTGGGGGTATTTATTCTGCATTTTTTATTTTCAGTTCAGATGTATTGATTTACATTCCAGTTTTGAGATCTCATTTCTTTTGTATTTTCTACTTCCAATTCAAATGTTGGCCTAGAAAAAACAGCCTTCTACACTTCCATTTTCTAGTTTTTTCCAATACCAGGGACTTTGTTAGAAGCACAGTTCACAAGTTCTTCTGCTCTCAATGTCTCCCAGTGTAGGGTCTTAGTGAATTAAGAACCTTGGCTTCCTTATTATAATGTACATTTCTTTATTATAATGTACATTTCTTTATTATAATGTTCATTTAAAAAAATCTGGTAATTCTTCCTGATAAAAAAATTTAAAATTTAGCAGATGTACAAGAAATCACTTGAATTCAAACTATTTTGGCTAAAGTAGAGGCTATATTTTTTTTGTATCTTTGCTGTGATTTACTATATCTAACCTTTTATCTGCCTGCCTATACTTCTGTTGTTCATGTTTTTTTTTATTTGTACACATCACTGTCATATCTAAACATCCCAATATCAAAAGGTGTTCTTTGATTTCTGTCACTGAGCTCATTTCTGGAGAGCTGGGGCAGGATTCAGCTCTCCTGACTTCCAAAGTCAACACCAGGTTTTGTTCAAGAGGGCATAAAAAAGAGATTTCAAGGGTAAAATTCTTTTTTATTCTAAGGTGACATTTGACCAGCTCAGGAAAGTCTCCCCAAAGTCACAATAACTGGATCTGAGGAGAGTTTAACACCTCATCTGCAGATCCCCATCTGGCAGATATTTTAGAAGTGGAAAGATGTCCTACCCCAGTGCCCTATTTATGGGAATTTGCTGCTCATGTGAGAATATCACCTTCTTCTGCCATAGATCTGCCTGCTCCAGAAGGTCTGAGATTCAAATCTGTTCGGGAAACATCCGTCCAGGTGGAGTGGGACCCTCTGAACTTCTCTTTTGATGGCTGGGAGCTGGTCTTTCATAATATGGTAAGGAAGAAGTTTCACGTATAGAGTGAAAAATCCTGGATTTTTATGTTTGTACTCACCGATTTTCCAATGTGTTCCAGAAAAAGGATGATAATGGTGACATAACCAGCAGCTTGAAAAGGCCAGAGACATCCTACATGCAACCAGGTTTGGCACCTGGGCAGCAGTACAATGTGTCCATCCATATAGTGAAGAACAACACCAGAGGACCAGGACTGTCCAAAGTCATCACCACAAGTAAGCACAACCTGTGTTTGGTCTGGTTTCAGCTGGCCACCAACAAAACATCTGCTGTTTGGGGGTTTGTAAGCAAAGAGAAATTAAAGCTCTACACTGTGAGTTAATAGGGGGAGAAAAGGAAATAGTGGAGTTGCTAATGAATACATGAGGAAAAAACAATTCCCTGTTTGAAGCAGAAGGGAAATTTATGTCCAGCTAGAAAGGAGCAGGCAGTATGCACTTTTATTCCTTTTTCAAGATGTACATCAGCAGAAACTAGAATTTCTTGCTAGAATTTGTTTCATCCTGGTCATGTTTGCATTAAGAATGTGTGAAGGTAGGGAAATCTTTAGGGTTCCTGCTTGTCTTTCTTTGGGCATCTCCTGGTTTGAAGGAGTTTCGATGGATTTGCTTCTGATGGATTGAATCCATTTGGAGTCTAAAACTAGGAACTAAAGGAAGAGTGTAAATGAGGATTTACTAATTTTAACTTTGTCCTGAATGGGTGTTTTTCATGGCAAGGTTTCTTTTTAAAGCCCATTTTCCCCTCTCTTTTTGCTTGGTGACAGAGCTTGATGCCCCCAGCCAGGTGGAGGCCAAAGACGTCACCGACACCACGGCTCTCATCACATGGTCCAAACCCTTGGCTGAAGTTGAAGGTGTGGAGCTCACTTATGGCCCCAAGGACATTCCAGGGGACAGGACGACCATTGACCTCTCTGAAGATGAGAACCAATATTCCATTGGCAACCTGAGGCCACACACGGAGTACGAGGTGACGCTCGTCTCTCGTCGAGGGGACATGGAAAGCGACCCTGTGAAGGAAGTCTTTGTCACAGGTGAGGGGCTGGGAAGGTGCCACAGGGACCACCATCCTCCTGTGCCATTTATGTCTTGTTGCTGGAGTTGCTATTCAACACAAAATCAGTAGCTGCTGATCAACAACTACTCTAATGTGTAAAAATCAGTGGCGTTGTCCACAGCTGTAGAAGTTAGGTTTATTATTTATAAGTTAGGTTTTATCGATTTTAAAATGCATTACCTGACTAACTGCACAAAATTCTTACATGGAGCACATACTCAAAAAACCCCAAACAAAGAAACAAAAAACCCCAACCCAAAAAAATGAACAACAATAGAAACAAACACCCTAATACCCTCCAAAAACCAAGAATCATAGTTTCTGATCAACACAAAATCAGCCCAGTTTTAGAGGTACATGGAAGTAGAGAATAATTTCCTGTGCCTTTTATGTCATGTTGGCCCACCAAAATATTTAGACCTGCCCCCACAAGAATCTAAATGTATTTTTAAAATGGGAATTAGGTTATTGTGTCTTTTAGCCTGTCTGTCTGATGAGCTAAATATCTTCTGTAGCTTCTATTCCATCTTATTTCTCTTTGCCTAATTAGAAGCAGAGAACTCTTTTTTTTTTCTTCTTCTTCTTCAGTTCTGCAAATATTTCCTGCCATTCTTTTATAAATTTACTGTGCTTCTCAGTGATTCTGGGAATGTTTCTGGAAAGTGTGGGTCCTTTAGCGGGTTATCAAGGCTTGATGCATGCAGAGAGCTGTGAATTACATCCCTTTTCATCCTAAAATACAGTTGTTATTTTGGAGCAGGATTTGAGGCTACTATAGGTGTGAAAAATGAAAGCTCATTAAATTTCTCTATAATATTCACCTTTTTTTGAGACTTAGAGTTCCTTCCAGGCATGAATGCAAGATGTTACTGAATAGAAATTCTAGAGATGTCCAATTTTTTGCCCTTTTATCCTTTTGAAAGCTGAGATAATTGTAAAGGAAAACAATATTTTCATCCAAATACATTTTCCCCCAAACCTGTTTTGTAATAAAAACTAATTATTGCAAGTGAAAATGTTATTTTTGTCACAGGAGATAGAAGTTAAATTTCTTGAACTGAAGCTGGTGAACTCTGCTTTTCTTACTAATAACCTCTGTTTTTTGTAGTTAAGCCATAACAGGATCATGTGAGAGGAGGCTTTATGGGTCATTTCACCTTCTAAAAAGCCCTGTCACAAGAGACTGCTGTCAGAAGAGAAATATTCCTAATTATTTATTTATTGCTTGGTTGATTCCAGACCTGGATGCTCCAAGGAACCTGAAGCGGGTGTCCCAGACTGACAGCAGCATCACCCTGGAGTGGAAGAACAGCCACGCCAATGTCGATAATTACCGAATTAAGTTTGCCCCCATCTCTGGTGGGGACCACGTGGAGATCACAGTGCCCAAGGGCAACCAGGCCACAACCAGAGCTACACTCACAGGTAGGGGGATGGAGAGTGTCACTAATGTCACATTGTTTTTGTCACCCCAGGGCACAGGACATGGAGAAAAAATGTGCTTGTGGGCACTATACATTAGAGGTGAAAACAAATTTGAGTTATCTCAAGCACATTTTTTTGGGACAGGAAGTTACAAATTTGAAATTAGATGAGATATTAGGAAGGAATTGTTCCATGAGAGGGTGGGCAGGCCCTGGCACAGGGTGCCCAGAGCAGCTGTGGCTGCCCCTGGATCCCTGGCAGTGCCCAAGGCCAGGCTGGACAGGGCTTGGAGCAGTCTGGGACAGTGGAAGTTGTCGCTGGCCATGGCAGGGGTCAAACAAGATGATCTTTAATATCCCTTCCAACTCAAACTATTCAATGATTCTATAATTTGAGTAGACCAAATTGAATTGAAAGCCATGTGAAATGGATTTCCAGCCAGCAGAAGATACGTAACCATTTCACTCCCACATACATCCCTGAATCCAACTAATCAGTTTGACTAATACTAAACAGTTTTGTGGAAGTGGCTTCACATCCTGAGCTCAAAAGGTATTTTCATGTGCTAGGGGTGGGATTCACTGGTGCCAGTCTGCAGCTTGTCAGCTGGAGAGTCAACAGAAACCTCAATTCTCTGCAGAGAGGAAAGCAGATCTCTTACTTTGCATCCATTCAGCCTTCCTTATTCCAACAAATGCATGCAGGCATATTCCATGGACAGGAACTCACATTTCTTCTCCTCATCTCATAGGTCTGAGGCCTGGAACTGAATATGGCATTGGAGTGACAGCAGTGAGGAACGACAGGGAAAGTGCTCCTGCTACCATCAATGCTGGCACTGGTGAGTGTCCTGATCCATTTGAGCTCTGCAGGAGGCAACTCAGGTGGAGCCACTCCTTCATTTCTAAGAGATGCTGAAGAGATATTTTAGAAAGTTCTTCCTTTCATTTTGCTACGTTACCCCTCAAGGAAAAAAAAAAAATCCCACAAAGGTCATGACTTCTGAATCAGACTTCTTTTTCCTGTTCCTCTTAATGTTCTGGGAGCTTCATCTCCAGGTGAGCTCCCTAATGATAATAATGCTTGCGCTGATCTCTCTGGCCATCCTCCTCTATCTGTGAGGGTTTCTGGCAGGAATGGTGGTGGCCAAAATGTTGATGTGACAAAGAGAGGTTGCAGTACTCCTGATTGACCTTCCAATGCAGAATTTTTCACCCTTTTCCCAGCTGAATTATCTGAAGGCTTTATTTCTGCCTCTCAAGTATAAGGGGGGAAATTTGTTTTAGTTTTGTCTGTAAAGGAGAATATCATCATCCTCAACCAATTTCAAAAGGTGTCCTGGTTTGAAAAGCAAAACCAGTGAGAGGCTCTAAGTCAGAAGTACAGTTTATTAGGAAAAGGGAACAAAGAACCAAATATATACAATAGCACAAAAGAAGAACTGCTGACAGAGTCAGAGATACAACCTGACACTTGCTGGCTGGGGCGGTGGTGGCAGATGTGGTTCTGTCCCAGCAGTGCTCCTGTAGACTGATGGAGTTTCCCTCTGGAGGTCCAGTGCAGGGAAGATCTCAGCTGTTCCTCTTGGAAGAGGGGATCTCCTTGCTGTCTGCACAGCCCCGCTGATATCCTTGATGGCATCGTTTGGCTCCTCCCTCTGGGCGGAGCATCTCACAAGAGAATGCTGTGATCTTCTCAGCCATGTGGCTAAAAGAACAGGTCCTCCTGGAGGGACTCATCTCTGAGTCACGAGATAAGGGAAAAAAAAAGGAATTGCAGCTGGAGGTGGTAATGGAATACACCCCAATATTATAACCTAGGACAAAAAGTCCCAAAGGTGAGCAAACCCTGAGCTGCTGCCAGATCCCCAGTGGAGATGTTCCTCTACAGATGCCTGAAAAACTCTCTCAGAGCCGTTCAAAGACGCCTCAACTTTGCTTGTTTTTCACCATGTAGATCTTGATAACCCCAAGGACTTGGAAGTCAGCGAGCCCACTGAGACCACCTTGTCCCTGCGCTGGAGAAGGCCGGTGGCCAAGTTTGACCACTACCGCCTGGTTTCCACCAGTCCCTCCGGGAAGAAGAGCGAGGTGGAGATCCCTGTGGACAGCACCTCCTTCCTGCTGCGGGGGCTGGAGCCAGGCACCGAGTACACCATCAGCCTGCTGGCAGAGAAGGGACGGCACAAAAGCAAACCCACCACTGTCAAGGGCTCCACGGGTGAGTGACAGCTTTTGGTGGTCACTGGACAGGGATTAGCCCAGGGATGACTTCACCCGATTTCCTAATGCATATCTGGGGAACCTCCTGCAGAGCAGACAGCTCTGCCAGCATCAGAGAGTGAAGGGTAGCTCTGTATGTCCCTCCCTGCTGTGCTCACCTCCATGCTCCCAATGATTTCTTGCTTTGAGAGGCCTCACAAAGAGCTCATCCACGGGTCCTGCATGGATGTAGAACTCATTCTTTGCTTTAGGTGAGGCTGGGTATTTTTGTACATCATGTCTTTTAACATGTTTTGCTTTCTACAGCGAAAAACCTTAGAGGAAGAGCAACCAGAATGTGTTTAACTTTGTTTGTTCCTGCCTAATTTATTCTCTTCACAGCAGGCCATCATCCCTCAGCAGGGCCAATGGAGCTCTTACGTTGCCTTATTTCAGTTTTCTCATCCAAAAATGCTCCTTTCCCAATCTGGTCCAAGCCACCATTTCCACTGGGTACTGTGACTTATATTTGTCTGTTTCTGCCATCTCCATTTGTGCACACCACTCCCTCTGACCAGTATCAGATGACTTCTTGAACAAGGTTTTATCCTTTGTGAAACATTGTGAGCCAAGGTTTGTTGCATAGGGAATTATATCTCAGTATAGAACACAAATAAATCCTAAATCTTTAGGTTTCTCAGCCTAAATTCTGTGAGGCAAAGCCTTAACTGCTCTAAACAAGCAGAGATGGTGAAATCACAATCAGCTGGGCTACAGTTATTTGCCTTAGCAGATACCAAGGTTTTTATCCTTTTCTCCCCAAAGACCATCTGTGAGGTTAGCAATCCATCAGAGAGTTACATAGTCTGGAAACCATTGGTCCAGAACAAGTTGTTTGATGCCTAAGTCAGGCCTGCATCCAGTGCAGAAAAAAACTGGGAAACCTTGAGGCACATACAGAAAAAAGGAAGCTGTTGGTTTGTGTGGCAGGTGTGAGCAAGCCTCAATTTTCCAACTCTCTCTGTTGGAAGACTGAGAGGCTTCAAGGAAGTCTGCAGTGCTGGTGAAGACGCAGAAACAATGTGCTGTGGAATCTCACAGCTTCCAAAGCTTCACAGGGTGGCTTCTTTTTCAATGTTTGCCTTTTTTTTTTTTTTTTTTTTTCTTTCTTTTTTTTTTTTTTTTCCTTTAGAAATACCTTTGTCTGGCTGCTGTATTTATTTTATGTCTTTACTCAGAGCACCAGTAAACACAGAGGGCTCTGCAGTGGGCTCCTGGGAGCAGCAGTTGACATAACCTGGCTCTATGACCTTTCTCCTGGGTAGGAATGGACAAATCCAAACACAGAGCACAGGGAGCAGAAATTCTCTGGAAGCCTGGGCGGTACAAGACAAGTGGTCTCTTCAGTTTGCTTTTCCATCTACCCTCAAGACACTCCTCTTTATCCACGTTCCAGCACTTGGGAGGTCCCAAGTCCTCAGGCTAAAGCCAAACAATCTTGTTTTGCCCTCTCTTGTGGAGGCAAGCTGAAATATTCAGAACTCATGAACCTAGAGCAAAGGACACATCACAAAATCTTCCATAACACAGGATGGAAGCCACTGTTGCTTCTGTCTCTTCACAGGGATGAAGTGCAGCTCAAGTGACAAAGTATTTTTTTTAATTGATGTCCCTGATCTTGCACTCAAGGGATGGCAAAGATAATAGGGTGAAGTTTGCTAAATTTTGCTGAAAAGGAAAGGCTGAATATTTCACATTTCTGTTTGCTTATTTGTAGCTCCACGTATTGTAACCCTAATGCAAGCATTGAGTCCTGACCCAGAGGAGCTCCCTGAAATAAGTTTTTTTGCTCCAGAGGCTTTAGGAATGCAGGAGAATTCCATGAGGGACTTCGTGGTCCTAAGGGGAACAGACCACACAGCTTTAGTGTCTTGTGGTGTGTGAATACAGGAACCCACAGCAGTTTTGTGCTGGAGTACATGGAAGTGTCACAGCAGAGCCCTTCCTGCCCAGAGAACCCCGGGGAGCTGGGATTGACAGTCTCCAAACCAACACTTCTATAAAACCAAGGTGTGTGCATAGGCTGGAGAGCAGCACTCTGCTCCTCTGGAAGCTGTGGCTACCACAGGAAACTCTGTTATTAGTGAAGGTATCACCAGGCTCCCACCTGCCATTGCACGAAGGTTTGACTCAGAAATTAAATATAATGAGCCATTTTACTCCTTGGAGGGACCTTGCCTTTAGCATGTCCCAGCAGATGAGCAGCTCATCTGTAGGGTGAGCACGTAGCCAGCTCTGAGCAGCCCAGCACTCAGACTGCAGCTTTGTTCCCTCCTGCTCTGCCTCTGGAACCCTGCCTGCAGAGCACAGTGTGGGGCCTGGAGCAGGATGGATGGCAATACATCAGGCATGAGAGGCCTGGGGACATAAATGAGTGAGCATTAGAGAAACCAAGAGCCAAGCCCAAATTCCTCTGCTGAAGGACCCAGACTGTGCAGCAACTGTTGATGAATGGTGGATGTGATACTGTCTTGCCTCTGGAAGTGAGTTTGTACAGCAGAGCATGGCTTGGAGAAGTGACTTTTCCATTCTGCTGAATGTTTTTCACAAGATTTATGCTGTTTACCAAAGGCCCTTGTCCGTGGTGTGCGTCAGCCCCTCTTCCTCTCCTGGCTTCTCCAAGGCTCAGATTGCGCCACCCTTTTTTACACAAACTCAAAGAAACATCAGCAAGAATGATGAGGTGAGCCAGTTCCATGGGAAAGTGCAGTGCTGAGCACTGGGAAACTAAATTTGCCAGGGAAGATTGTCCATTTGTTCAGCTGGCTCCTCCTCTGAGAGCACCTGGCTCCTGAGTTCAAGATGAGGGTTTTTAGAGATAACTACTCCATTTCTGGAGTGTTTCTGGCTTGTGATGTGCTGCAGTGGTTTCTTCATGAAATTCTGAGGTGCACAGGCACTGCAAGCCCAGTTTAATCAGCTGTTTAAGAGAGGGAAAACTGGTTTGGCCAAAGGGGGCTAAAAAAGAAAACCTTTGCTGGGTCATCATGTCTCACACAGGAGATTGGAGAAGTGGCTGAGAGCACCTCTTGAGGAATCATTTAAAATCCCAGATTCAGAAGCAAGAAGTAATACAGAATACTTCTTGCTCTATCCCAAGGAGTTGGGGAAATGTCATGAGCATCCTTTTTAGTAAAACCACCAGAGAAACATTCCAGTGGCATTCCTCAAAAGGCCAACACCACATCACAGACATATCCAGGCCAGGCTCAGCCTGGAGAGTTTACCAGGAGATATTGAGCTAATTCCTAAGCTGACAGTAAGAAGAATTCCAGCCTGGGAAGGAGTTTATGCTTGTTATCTATCCAGTTTCCCTTTTACACAGATTCAATCTCTGCTCATTCATCTCACCACTGTGAATCATTTTCTGGCTGTCACCCACCAACCTGAACCTCCCAGAACTCTTTTTTCTGCACATCTATTCCCCTCATTGTTAAATCAAGTGTTTGAGCTCCACCACTCTTGTTATTCTACAGTTTGATTTTCCAGATTTTCCATTATCTGTTACAGCATTCTGCCTGCTAAACAAAGAACACTGATATTTCTGTGGTATCAGAGTATTTTCCATGTATTCATATAATTTAAATTTGTCCATCTCCTGTTTGTACACAAAGCCACATATTCCCCTGATACACATGAATTGAATGTAGGATATATGAGTGTTAATATCTGTGGTAGATGAAAACAATTCTTTCTCAATTCATTTGTGGAGTCATTAAGTCCAAGGTAATATTCAGAATTACATTCCCTATGTTCCATGGAACAACCTGTACCTGGCAACCTCCATGTAGCTCCCAAAGTTGGCACAATAAAATAAATCCACTTGTGAATCCAGCATATTTCTGGATTCAAATCTCACACAGGTTGTTGGTCCCTCAGGTTTTTTATAATATACTTAAACTGCTGCTGCATTTTCCACCTAGACTGGAGTAACCAAATCCTTGTGTGGCTGTGCTAGAACAGGCAGGGATGTGGGGAAAACGTGGGGTGGTCAGGGAAAATGAGAAGCCAGTTTTCATGATCTTACACAGGGTTCTCTCACACACCCTCGGTACATCAGGAGTGTAATTCCACCCTAATTTTATGTTGCCTCTTGTATTTTTGAACGTTTTATCTTCAGTTTCCAGTTCAGGGTTCCGTTTCCCAGGGCGAGCTGTCCCTGCAGGATGCACTGCTGCCCTCTCCTCCCCACTGGGCTGCCCACTCTTGTCTTCAGCAAAGCCCAGCCACCTCTGGGCTGTTAAATTACCAACTTTTAGACTAAACAAGTGCCGGTGCTCCTGATGCTGTAATTTTTTGCCTGTTCCCAGAATAAGAAAGACTTGTTTGGCACCTGCTGATGCACAAGCAGCTGGGAGTTGCAGAATGGTTCCAAACCTTCCTGCTTTGTTCCAGGAGCTCAGCAGCCCTGCAGCAGCCACACAACAGTGCTGACAGTGGTTTACTGGGCAAGAGGGGATGAAGGCAGTGGTGAGCATTGTAGCTGTGCTGGTGTGATGGAAACATGGTTATCTCCAGGCTGCAGCATGAAATGCGGATGAAAAATTAAACTCTACAATTTTAATAAAGATTTGTAGGGAATGGGTATGTTTATTTACAGCGCTGTGGACGCATGTGGGGACTCATTGCTCTTTAATGGACATGCGTACTTTTATGAGCTTTTGATATTTTTTTATTATTTTTATTAATTCCTATATGCATAGAATTTTACAATAGGTTAATGCATATTTATTCTGCTGATTTCACATTATACTTATAGCTAGTTATACTTGTACTCAGTTTCTGTCAGAAAGTACAGAAAGAACTCTTGGGTTACTCTGCGCTGTTTCAAGGTCTGAAGAGTCTTTTTTATTTCTACCTTTCTACCTGGAAATTCACATTCTTTTTCTTAGCTGGGGTAGTTTTGCTAGGGCTAGACTAAACAGCATATTTAGCAGGTTCAAAATGGCACATTTTACCTAAATTTAAATGGATTTCTACTCTGTTAAATTTTTACTGTGTTTCAAGCATAGGCAGAGCCTGCTCAGATCATGTCTGGGGTGATTTAAGGACAGTTCTTACCTAAATCAAGAATATCAATGTCATATGTAAATACAAATATTTATATTATATATAAATATGAATCAGTCTTTGCTTTACAGGTTTCTCTCCTTCCCAGAGGTGAGCAGAAAACTCACACTGTGAAAACAATGTTTTCACACCTGTAGTTGACCTGAGAGCATATTTACAAGATAACATTTCTGCATCTATTTGAAAACATTTCTAATTGATTTTGCCCCTCTGAAAATGTATATCTTTGTGATGAATGTGTGAATTTGGAGACATGTAATGAATCCTGAGTACATATTTGTGCTGAGCTGCTGGATGGTGCTCGATGACTTGCTTTCTCTTATGGAATGCTAGAGGAGCATGAAAGCAAGGAAGTCACCGAGGTGTGAAATGATGTGGGTTCCCACTAATGAGGAGATAATTCTGCATGTCAGAGAAATCCCCTGCCTGGTGTCTTGTGGCTGGGATCAGAAACACGTTGCTTGTGACCTCCACAGCTCTCAGATTTCCAGAATCTGACTGTTCTACAGGATATATCCATAGATCATTCAGCATGATGAAAGCCAGGCCTTTCCCCTTTCCATTCCTGGATCTCCTATAAGAAATATTTTTAAAGCTTTTCCCATCCTAGTTTTCAGGCAAGAATGTGTGTCCCCTCCACTTTCTTCTGCATGTATCACAATGGAGAACTTCTCCAGGCCTGTTTTTGGTAGGATATGAGGAGATTTAGCATGTTTCTGATGTGATTTCCCAGCCTGGGTTTGGATGTGTTTGTGAATTTTGGCATGAATTCCCTTCATGGTTTGTATGAGGAGTATTCCCTGATGGGTGTAGGAAAAGGGCACATTTGGATACTCAGGGTTGCAATGTGATGTAAATGAGCAAAGTTCTTTGGAAGTAATCAAAGAGAACTGATTTCCATCAGCTGAGGATGTGCCAGCTCCCTGCTGGAAGCATTCCAGCTCATCTCTGCTGGTTGGTTGCTGCTGCTCAGGGTGGCTCTGTGAGAACCTGGCTGGGTGTGCTGATGCTCCCTTTGCTCGAGGCCTGGACTCAGTCTCCAAAACCAGGAGAACCCCTCTGTTTGCTTTGTGGGCTGTGCATTGGGAGCTCTGGAAACAGAGTGTGTTGGAGCTGGTGTTAGCTGTTGTTTGGAGGGTTATAAATTTTAGCACTTTTTAGCACTTCTGGTCACCACACCTGGACAATCAATCAGTGAAACACCATTTGATCCTCCCCAGCTCAGTTATTTAACATCCCCCAGCCCTGAACCTCCTGCTCTGCTTTTAGTGCCTCCTCACCTGCCCAGCCCAGAGCCACTGGGGCTTTTCATGACCTTAACATGACCCACAGGACTTCCAGTAGTTTCACCCTGTCCTGGGCAGCACAAGATGAGGTATTTGGTTAGCTCCCTATCACTCTGAAAGGCCTGTCCATTTTAAACAGAAAACAGGAAATATTTCTGCTGGGAAATCTTTGAGAAACAGAACTTCCCAGTCTCCCAGCTGGCACACAATTCCAGAGTAACCTCTGTGGAGCTACTCAAAGCCAGCTCTCTTGATCCCTGAAGCTCTAGCTGCTGCAGGTATTTCCCATGGATTCACAGCCACGTGTTCCTTTTCTGCTTCAAAATCCAGAACTTCATTTCTATATGGCTTTGGTATGGATTTTAGGCTTGTGAGTGATGCTTTTCGTCTTGGCTGGTTTATTCTAACTTTTGCATGGGATGAAACTCTTTCAGCTATGGAATGAGAGCCTCGGGTGGTGCAGCATGGACAATGCCCTGTGCAGTTTGAAGGTGATGCAGCATCAAATCTCTCTTCAAATTGCTTGCAAAGAGAGACATTGATGCATCTGCTGCTGATAAGGGATGTGGGAGCACAGAGATGCTGCATGTGCTTGTCTGGATTGTGCTTAAACACAGGAGGAGTTTGGCATGGGAGTGGTGCTGTCAGAGAAAAAAAAAAGATTTTGACACCTTTCCAAAAATTCCCACCTCTTACCCCTGTTCCATGAATTTCATGAGGGCTGAGCTCAATAATGACCAAAGTACCAGGTGTGAGCTCAGGTCTGGAGACTAAGGACTGTGCTTGTCCATCCCTCAAAACCAAATTCCCAACACCAGGTAAACTACTTATGCAGAGACACAAAGATTGTTCCACAGAGCCAGAACAGTCTCACCTCTCCATGGTTTGCTCTCTCTGATGTTGTTTGTTTGGGATTTTTTAAATAAGAAACAACATCCTTGATCTTTACCATGACACTGTGGTTGCTGTGCCATCTGTTTGGGTGCTGGATGGCTGAGGATTTTGGAGCTCCCCAGCAATCCTGTTTGGTGCATGATTCCACAGGAGAACCCCTTGGTCCCCGGAGAGCATGAGAGGGTTGTTTGCTTTTCTGTCTCCGACATGCATGAGAAACAAATGGCAGGAAAAGTGGTTCTGCATCGTGGAGGAGAATGAAGCTGAGCATTTTCAGAGAAATCAGAATTGCTTTTAACCTGTGATGGCTCCTGCATTACGTGTTATAACCAAGCTTCTATTTAAAAGATTTAACTTCATTGTAACTTTAGTTTCACTTTCATTTTAAGGAAATGTATTTGTTTTATTTGTTTCTGTTGCCACTAACAGATTGTGATCTCTGATACAGCCAGTTCCCTTCCTGTTCTGCTTTCTCTTTTCCAGATAACACTCCTATTTTGACACAACTCCTATTTTACCTCAATGAATCTCCTTTCTGTTCCTCATAAGGGAAGACAACTCTGTATGAATGCATTTCTTTTATTGTTGAATATCATCATCATGTCATAAACAGTCTCTTTCCTTCTTACAGGATGGGAAAAGTTCAACATAACTTCTGTTCCTTAATTGCAGCAATTTACTGATTCATGAATGAATTTTACTGAAGATCATTATGATCTATGAGCACTCAACCTCTGAAATTCCGCCCCAGCTGCCTGCCTAGGGCTTTGAGCAGACATGCAACAATCACTTTTGTTTTACTGGGAGAAACTCCATATGAGTGATGCTGCTAAGCCTAAATTTCATTTATTCCAAGGCCCCCTTAAATTCTGTATTAAAATATGTATAAAGTTGAAGTTTACAATTGACAACTTACATTTCCCTTCATGCAATGTCTCTTATGAATTCTCAGTCATGCAGAATGGGATTATTCAGAGACACTCTGTTCTTACTATAACACTTATGTGCAATAATTCAAATAAATCAGAAGGGTGCTAGAAAATCATCCCAGGCCACAGGTCAGTGATAGAGCACACAGGAGTTTCCAGGTAGAAAAAACAGGCAGTGCTCTCTCATTTTCTCCTCTGACTGTTAATATTAAGGAATCAGTTGTATCCCCTTTGTAACAAAGAAATTTCCATTCTTGCTGAGCAAATGACCTCAACTTTCAGATTTAACAGCAGAGTTACCTCTGATGGCTCCCAGCTTCCTTGGCTACCCCTATGGGGGTTTGCAAGAATGTTAATTTCTGTGAGTCAACATTTTGATTTAAATTAATATCAGTAACTCTGAAAGTCCTGTCTACACCAACAGGAAGGGTCTGTGGGTAGAATAATGTGACAAAAGAAGAAAAATCCATTAAAGACATGCAGACATGGAGGCATTTTTCTCTTCTTTGTTGTTTTGTATTAGAAATAGTTTGGAAGCTTAAGCAGCATCCTTCAAGTGGATGCAATTAAAAGCATAAATATCTGAATCCCAACTACTTTAAACTGTACCTTTTCCTACTCTTACAACACAGTTACTTCAGAATGGCACTGAAGCCAAGTTGTTTCACAACTCAGTGTATCACACTGAGTAAAGTTGTCACCGTAATACCTATTATCTCATAGAGAGTTGTGATTAATGTTGATAAAACACTTATAGCTGTAAGATTCTCTATGAGCTGCTTTCTGTGGGCAGCCTCCAAATATTTATTAATTATTAGAGTCCTTCTCTGACTGTTCTGTTTTGCCATGTCTCCAAAGAGGCTCTATTGAAGTTATCTGAGGCAGCTGATAGTGTAAATGTAGGGCAGTGGGGGAGCATCTCTGTGGCCTTGATTAAATGTGAAATTCATTAACACAGAACCTCATTAAATAATCCAGCATCAGCACCCCTCTGCAACCCAAGTAACAGATTGACTCTCTGTCCTTATCCAGAGGAGGAACCTGAGCTGGGGGAATTGTCAGTGTCAGAGCCTGGCTGGGATGGTTTCCAGCTCACCTGGACAGCAGCCGACGGCGCCTATGAGAACTTTGTCCTCCAGGTGCAGGAGCCTGGCAAGCCCGAGGAGACCCGGAATGTCACAGTCCCAGGGACACTGAGCTCTGTGAATGTCACCGGCCTCAAGGCCAACACTCCTTACACCATCACCCTTCAGGGGGTCACTCGGGGCTACAGGAGCAAGCCCCTTTCTCTTGAGACTGCCACAGGTACCTTTCCTGCAGCCCCACGTTCTTGCTGACAGAGATGTGAGCCGGAGCTCCTGCGAGTGCTGGGCAAATCCTGCCCGCTGGGGCAGCCTTGCACGGGGTGCCCTGAGCTCCTTAAAGCTTGGCTGAACATCTCTGGCATGGCAATGCCTCATGGTCAGGCTTCCTAGCCAGAGTTTCAGTGCCCTTCCCTCCTTGCTTTCTCCCACCCCGCCTCAGAACAGCTTTTTTTTTGTTCCCTTTCCTCACTTACATGGCTGACACTAACAGCAAAACCCAGCTGGATGTTGTACCTGCATGGGAAAGGCCAGGTTGCCTGGTAAAATTATAAAAATATTTCATTTATTAGCCCAGATACTCAAAGCCTGAGAGTTTTTACCTTCAGAAGCTGCCTCTGAAATTCTGCAGTAGCTTCTGTGTGAATTCAGACTCAAAGTGGTAAAGCTGTGTGTACCTGACTCAGGGCAAGGACAAACACCTTCCATATGTTCTCATATAGGAAAGGACATAAATTAATTCCTAATAAGAAAAATAAAATGCATTAAGCCATCTAAGATCAGGAGACTGGCCTGAAAAAGATATAATGCAAAAGATCAAATTCAGCAGAACTACCCTGGGATAAAACTGGCCTGAAAGGAGGCAGGTGAGCTCTCTGCTATCAGGAGTTTGCATGAAGCTCATCAAGGACACCAAAATAATTTTCTGGTTGATCATGTGAAACGCATCAGTTTGAAGTAAAAGCTTATCACAGGCCTTGACCATGAGAGATAAATGTATATTTACATCTCTGCTCTGTGGCTCCCTGATCCTCCCAGTTGTTTTGATAACTGTAATGAACAGTGTGAATTAATTGGCACTAAAGGGGCACCAGTGGCCTTTCCTTCAGACAATTTCTTGCAGACAATTTCTGCTGCCTCTGGGCTCCCCTCCAGCCCTTTGTGACCTCCTGTCTCTGTGAGATAGCCAGAGCTGGCTCATGCCAGGCTCCCCCAAGCACACAGCACCCAGCACAGAAAGGGATGAAAGCACCTGTGAGAACTAATCAGAATTAAAGCAAGAAGTGCAGCAGAGCTTGCTTGTTTCTGTAGTGCTTCGAGCAGCCTGGCTTGGGCAGGAATGCCTGTGCTGTGTCCCAGTGAAAGTGCTGAGCTTTGAGAGTCCTCCCCAGGAGCTGGGAGCAGATGCCCGTGGAGAACAGAGCAATGTGCTGGACAAAGAGACAAAGCAGGAAACACATCACGGGTGTCCTGCCTCAATATGCGATGTGCTCCCTTCCTTTACCCTCGTGAAAGCAGCAGAAAATGCCCTGCTGAGGGTTTCCCTTCCCTTTCTGGGTCAAGCCCAGCGCCCGGCTTTTCAAAACCTTCCTTTCTGGGGACTTCCAATTGTTAAAAAAATATCTGAACCTTCCTGTAACACTACGGGGATGTCTGCAGAGAGGAAGAAACCCCAAGGCATCTCTCCCTGTTTTGCATTTTGGCTCCAGCTCCAAAATTACAAGCCAGCTTTCACAGACTTAAGCTGAAAGGGAAAGTAGAAGAGTAAACAAAACACAAGATTTTCCTTTGGATAAAGCAACAGCTTTGCTTTTAGCTTCTCCTAAAACTGGAAGCTATCTTTTCCAAATGCCCCAGGGGCATGGAAGAAAGTCCTTTTGCATCTGCTTTCACGCTCAGGCCTCAAAGACGTGGCTGCTCCCAAAGGGAAAGGAAAATAACCATAGTTTTAATGTTATTTTAATTTTTTTTTTCTTATCTAACATTTTGCGATGCTTTAATTTGATTTCCTCCCGTTAGTAACTGTCTGATTGTAGCAAGCTTTTACTCACACCGCCTTCCCCAGCTGGCAGTGCTGCCAGCCTGGCAGAGAGGAGCCTTAGAGGAGGCTGGGGCCATTCTGACCGGTGTTGTTTCCCTCCCCAGGAGAGCAGCCCGGCGTTGCTGAGCTCGCGGTTTCCGACATTACCCCCGAAAGTTTCAACCTCTCCTGGACAGCCTCCAACGGGGACTTCGATGCCTTTACGATTGAAATTATTGATTCTAACAGGTTGCTGGAGCCCATGGAGTTCAACCTCTCAGGCAACTCAAGGACTGCTCATATCTCAGGGCTTTCTCCCAGCACTGATTTCATTGTCTACCTCTCCGGGATCTCTCGCGGGTTCCGCACACAGGCAATCAGTGCTGCAGCTACCACAGGTACACAAAGCCTGCCTCGGTGCTAACTTTGCTTTTTTGAACTCTTCCTTGCAGGTTGTGCCCCCTTCCCTGCCCTCAGCTACCCCACAGCCCACCCATTTCCCAATCCTCTACGCCTTCCGCGGAAGACCGACCTGGGACATTGTGAGCTGTGAATGCTGAGCCACCATCCCAGCAGCAAAGTCAGGCAATCACATCGTGCTGGGATTTCATTCACACAATGAGGCTAGGCATCAAGGCTGGGGCAGCCTCTGAGGCAGGAGAGAAGCAAAGCAAATATCCCAAGAACTAATGGGAGATAACTCCTTATGGTCACCTTTCAACCTGTGCGTGCACCTGTCCCACAGCTCAGAGAGGACACAGTTTCTCTCAGATAAGCTGATTTCTAGACACAGATTTACCCCGATTCTCCCAAAAGATGTCAGGCACGTTTTAGTCTGTGCCAGCACAATCCTGCAAGGCACATTCACTGCTTGAATTCAGCTTCAATTATTCAGGTTGTGTTAGGTGAGAGATTGAAAAGTCCATTTGAGTTGATGTCAGAGAAGGGAATAGGCAGGCACTGAGTTGTTGGCACGTTGAGCATTTCAAGGTTTTACAGTTGACAGTTTTCCCAGAAAAGACAGGGAAGTCAAATGCTCAGGATGAGAGTGGGAAGTGAGGACTGGACTACAGAAACAGAACATGGGGTTGTTATTGTAGGCAGATGATGGTTCATGTTGTGATCGTTTAACACCTCCACCAAATTTTGCCCCTCTAGGAAAAGTTGCCATAGTGATTTGTCACAGGAATGGAGTATTGTGGTCACTGAAAACAAAATATCAAATCTCAGCTATCAGATAATATAATACCAATTTCCAGCAGCAGCAGACTGTGAATATCCTCATTTGATGATGAGTGGCAAGGTCAGGGTAACAGCAGGGGTATGGGAAACATAGGAAAACACAAGGCTGGGTGACCCTTGTGGCCTGTGGTTGGGTGAATTCAAACTTCTCTATTAATTTATTTTATTGCTTTGGCTTTTAATAACTGTGATGCGTTTCCATTTGTTTTTCTTCCCGTAGTAGAGGAACTTCTCCTTAGCAAACTCAGTGTATCAAACGCTACCTCAGACAGCCTGTCACTCACCTGGGAGGCACAGGACAAGGCCTTTGATCACTTTATTCTGGAAGTCAGGAACTCTGACTTCCCCTTGGACTCCCTGGTGCTCACAGTGCCAGGGGACTCCCGGCAGTCTGTAGTGACCAACCTCAAAGCTGCCACTAATTACACAGTCCAGCTCCATGGGGTAATTGATGGGCAAGGTGGGCAGACCTTGACAGCCATGGCAACTACAGGTATTTCACTGTTTCACCTTCCAGGTTTGCTTTTTATTCTCCTTTCTCTTGCTATCCACCAAAATGCTCTAAAATGTGGCTCCAGCTCATCGTTGTTCCCTTGGGGAATTATAGGGAGATCACCATGAGGGGAGGCTGAAAGGCACTGAGAGAGCTTGGAAAAAGATCTTTGGCAATGGAAAAGGCTGAAAAAGTGTCCCCAGCATTAAGAGAGGCAGTAGTAAACCATGATGGTTTCCTTATATATACACACCTCTCTGCAAGCTCAGTGTATATATAATTGCCTTGCTCCAGATGGTTGATGTGTTTCACTCAGCATCTTTGCACTTGATCTTGAATGAAGTTGTTCATCCCACCCTCACTTGCTTTGCTGGGGGTGGGAGAGATGCCTTCATGTGGTTCTCAGCCTGGAGAGGCACCTGCATGTCAGTTTTGTCCTCCTTGAACCCAAATGTCTCCCAAGGCATTTCCATCTCTGGTGGGAGTTTTGTGCCGCATGTGAAATGATCAACCCAAACTGCATGGAGTGGTCTGGCCACCTTCTGCTGGTCCTGATATTTTCTCTGCCCAGGATTTTTAGGTTCTCAGCACAGAGCAGGGCTCAAAAAGCAAATCCCCCTTTTCTTGGTGGTCAGCTCACCACTCCGTCCCTTGCATTGCTCCCTCTGAGTCTCCAGAGCCTGTCTTGTTTCCCTGGGTGGTGGTGATTCCAGGATGGCAGGAGATCACTAAGACATGCCTGAGGATATGATTCCAGCTCATTTTGCATGTAACATTCCTGGGAGTCAGGCTGTCATGATGGGAATGTGCCTGACCATGGATGCAGGTGGCATGTGAAGGAATGTGGCCATTCCAGGATGAGGTTGGAAAGGCTCCCTTTGCCCTCTCTGAGCTGCATGTGGGGCTGAGGGCTCAGTTTTCCTGGGTTTTCCACCCAAACCTATTTGCTTTGTGGATACTTTCTCATCTCCTTGCCTGTCTTCAAGAGCACCATGGTGGTACCTTCCCTGCTGGCCATGAAGGCATCCATGCTCACTGGTTGACAGCATGACATCTGTGACATCTGTGTCCTTAATCGGGGCCACTTCCATTCACCTCTTCCCAGACAATTCCAGAGAATGAGGTGGATTATTATTTAAAAGTCTTGCAATGGGGGACAGGAGTAAAAGTTGGAACATCTTGCAGCAGTACTTGTTTTAGCAAAGAAAAAGATTTCACTCTTTCACCACTCTCTGTCGGTGGGATCCTCTCTCTGACTTTTCTCCCAGCATGGATCACTCTTCCATCATTATTTTTCTGTGTTCTGTTTCTCACTGGCTGCATTTCCCAAGGTGTTCTTGGTTCCTACTCAATTGACAACATAAAAATTGTAAAATCAGCCCAGAGAGCAAACACAGGATTCTCTGACCCTCTGTTGGGTTGTGTTTGTTCTCTCTCTGGGCTTTAATGAAGCTTTCATGATTTTTGTACTAAGTGTAAGAGTTTTAAAAGACAATGGGTAAGGAGCTCTCCCTCTTCTGGCAGGGTAGAGATGTGAATATGTGAATTTGAATTTTCTCCAGCAGAAAAGGAATGTCTTGGCTTCTTAAGGAGGTGCCCTGACCACTGAACAGTCAGGAAGGGGAGCAAGAGCAGTATTGTGAGGTTTATTGTTTATTAGACATTCTCTGATTGTGCCTAATCAGAGGATGAGGAACACCTTATCCGTGGAGTCCAGGGAGGTTTTGGCCTGAGATTAGTGCTGAGATAATCCCTGAAATCCCTCAAAAACCTCAGAGTCCAAAAATAGAAGTATCTACAACTCCAGGCAACAGAAACACCAAACAGAACCTGGACTGGGATTTCAAGGATTCCTGCCTGAATCCTATTCTCTCTATTTTGGAATTGCTGTGGGTCTGTAATCCCATCAAATTCCCAGTGTGGAACTCCCGCAATTTTTATGTCTATGTTGTTGGTGCTTCTGTAAACCAGGCCCAGATTTCATTAGGTAAGTTGAGTTTACTTAAGAAAATTTAATGAAAAAATATAAAAGTCAGCACTAATTTCATGGCTTCTTTCCAAAACCTGAGAAAATGGCTCTTACAATGCTGCTTTTTAAAAAAAATATTATTTTATTTTAATTTTTTTAATTCAACCACAGCAAAACAAGACACAAGACCTGTGTTCCTTTCTCCCCCAGAGGCTGAGCCACAGCTGGGCACGCTCGCCCTCACAAACGTTACCCCTGACAGCTTCAACCTGTCCTGGACCACCCGAGACGGGCCCTTTGCCACGTTTGTTATCAAAATCCAAGATTCCCTGGCGGCACAGGAAGCCCAGGAGCTGACAGTGCCGGGGGGCACCCGCAGCGCCCACATCTCAGGCCTCACAGATCACACTGCCTATGACATTCACATTCAGGGCACCACCAGGGCAGGTGTCCCCACAGAGCCCCTCACTGCCTTTGTCACCACAGGTACCTCCAAGCTCTGCAGTCCTTTTCTTGGCTCAGGGAAACACGTGTCCCCAAAAAGGATCTCCCCAGCAGCGATGGGTTTGTCTGAAAACCTGGTGCAAAGAGGGGTCAGAGCAGGAATGTTGACCTTAAAAAAATTCCTGGGAGCAGGATTAGTTTAAAGGGAGTTAAAAGGCCAGGTTGGATGGGGCTCTGAGCAAGCTGGGATAGTGAAAGGTATTTATGCCCATGGAACTGGAGAAATTTAAGGTCTTTTCCAACCCAAGTAATTCTGTGATTTCATGATTCTGTCATTAAGACCCCTCTGGAGCCTTTCTCCCACATCTAATAATCATTTATAACTCCTGAAGTTTGAGGGAGAAATTTGCCTGCTGCTTAGGAGTTCATCAGACAGGACTGGCTCGTGGAACACCTCCTGTCCCAGGACGTTCCCTTCCAGAGACCTACCCAAGATGTGAATCTTGGGGATTGCTGGATTAGAAGTAAATATGAGGCAAAAATATCTCTAAAATGAGTATTCAAATGTGTAAATATTAATACATAAGGAATTCCAAATTATAACTCTGCAGGGGGGATTTTTATGGCAAGTTCTAACAAAATTCATTCCAGTGTTTGTGAAATGTCAAAAGCAAACCCAAAGCCCTTTTCAGGAGAAGGTTCTGCCTTTAACTAACTGGTGTTTTCTGAGGTGAGTGGGATTTTGAGTGGTTGTGAGATTGGCTGAATCAGCTCCTGAGCCAACAGAGTGAGGCTGGACAAATCCTGTGGAGAAATACAAGCAGTGCCTGGGCTCCAGGATCAAGGCCAGGGCTTAGCAGAGCCACTTGATCTTCCTATTTGACTTGTCAGGATTTGAGTGAGCAAAATACACTGAGAGTCTTGTGAAATGTTGGCTTTTTTTTCGGTTTGTTTTTTTTTTTTTTTTTTGCTGAGACTTAGTGGTGAATTTTGAAGCATTTTCCACATCTTTTTGCTTTGACAAATGTCACACTGATGTGAAAAAGAAGCCCTCAGTGGAATTTCTTTAAGTTGTCAACAGAGCACAGCAGCAGCTGATTTGCACTGGCTGTGACCCTGGGTGATTAATGTTCCTGTTCTGGCACCTCTGACCCCTCCAGCACTGAAAACTAAAGCTGGAGATATTCATGTGGAATAGGTAAAGAAGCGAAATACAGGAGTTGTGAATGCCCAGACTGAGGCTTGTCCCTAAAGCACTGATGGTGGAGAGAAGTAAAAATAATTGAAAGCTTTATGTGCAGCATTTCTAGAGCAGTTTTGGTTATAACTTTCTTATAGTGCAAGGGTAGCAGTAGGAATATGCTTACACAGGGAGCTGGGAGGGGTTTCAGTGGAGCTGAAACCTCTCACTGGGAGGGGTTTCTCTCTCTGAGAGAAAAGTGAGAGAAGGTGCTGAGACAGCCCTGAGAAAAATTCAAAATTGAGCTCCACTGAAAATCCTCATTGTCCTGGCTATTAAATCCACACTAGGGGGAAAAATGTGATTTTTGTTTGATGGAATCTGTGACACCTTCTAATTTGCAATGTTTTTCACTTTTTTTTTTTCTTTCTTTTTTTTTTTTTTGTGTGTGTGTGTGTGTTCTTGCACCTTCCCTTCTTTTAGAGGCCATGCCCCCACTGGAAAACCTAACAGTGTCTGATATGAACCCCTATGGGTTCACAGTGTCCTGGATGGCATCGGAGAATGCCTTTGACAACTTTCTAGTAGTCGTGGTGGATTCTGGCAAGCTGCTGGACCCACAAGAGTTCCTCCTTTCGGGAGCCCAGAGGGAGCTGAAGCTTAAAGGCCTAATTACTGGCATTGGCTATGAGGTTTTGCTTTATGGGTTTGCCAAGGGGCACCAAACAAAGCCCCTGAGCGCTCTGGCTGTTACAGGTATTTCAATGTGAGCAAATTGTTCCCTTCCACCCTTTTCTCTCTCACTTTCCTTCTCACACGGAAGGCATTTTCGTGCAAACCTTGGCTTTTGCATCCTTCTCTGCATCGTGGCTCCACGTAACTCCTCGTGACTGATGGGTTCACCAGTGGAATTCTGTTCCCTTTAACTGGATGTTTCCCTCTGAGGGATCCTGTGGAGCAGCATGTGGGGGCCTGAGGGGTGAAAGTTCCTTGTGGTCTTGCAGGTACCTCTAACAAAGTCTTGAAAGAAGAATGGCTGCATGCAGAGCTCGTCTTGTTAACAGCTGGGCACATCAGCATTCTCCAACAGCATCATTCTCCCATGTTCCAGCCATCAGGACCTTCAGGAAGAGCCATGGACTCCTTCCCATGGCCTCCTCTCTTTCCTCTCTATGTGGGTTCCACCCACAGTGGGATCATTGCCACCCCGAAGTTGGCACCTCTCTCCTCAAACCAGCTCATGCTTCCAACCATATCAGAGCTGCTGTCTTCCCGCAGCACTTGGGCTTTCTTGGGAAATGGTTGCAGGCTGGTTCTCCAGCCCCAGAACCATCAGTTCTTATCTGACATTCCTGTCTGGGCAGCAGTGAAGCTGGGGGTGGGATCTGGTGGGAAGTTTGAGAGGAAAGAAATAGGAACGGCTGTGTGTGGAAGGAAGGATTGCATTTGGTGGGAGGTTTGAGAGGAAAGAAATAGGAATGGCTCTGTGTGAGGAAGGAAGGATTTCATTTGGTGGGAAGTTTGAGAGGAAAGAAATAGGAATGGCTCTATGTGGAAGGAAGGATTGCTCTGGAGGTGCTGTAGGACATAACCACTCCAGCAGCATTTCTCTAACTAATGGTGCCTGACCATATGAGTTAGAGGTGATTTGCAGGTAATTAATAACTTCGAGCCCTTGGGATCCTTTTGAATGGGTTCATTAACCAGAGGCAGCAGCTCTTGCATTTAGATTGAAGGGTGCTGTTTAAGAGAGGAATTTTCATGACTCCCCTTTCCTGTTTAAGAGCACAGTAAAGGATTAATCAGATCACAATCATCACAGATGCCAGAAGAGCATGAAATAAGGGGTTTGCATGGAGTAAAAGAATTTTCAGTGGCTTCTCTGTTGTCCTCCTAGCAGAAAGGTCTGACAATGTTCCAGACATGCAGTTCTGCAACAAGAGCTTGTTTTTATTGGCCATAAATGCGTGACACAGGTAGGGAGGGATAAATGCCCAGGAAACTCACCTTTAGCATGTGTAACTCTGCATGTGGGAGACAAACCTGTGTGTCCATGCAGTGGTTTGCTGTCCGAGAGTGGAAGTTAGAATGGGCCTGCACACACTCACATTTATCCTGTTCTGTGTAACACTAATCTTTTTATTTTTTTTAATAGCTGGCAGATTGTTCCCCTTGCTTTGAACTGTGGTCGGATTCTTGCAGTGTGCTATAGCCAGACCTCAGGCAGGTCTCTGATCAACTGATTAAAAAAATCATTTTTTTTCCCCACTGCTATCTTCTCCTTTTTTAGAAGCAGAGCCCGAGGTCGACAACCTTCTGGTTTCAGACGCAACCCCAGATGGATTCCGTCTCTCCTGGACTGCAGATGATGGGGTTTTCAACAGTTTTGTTCTAAAAATCAGGGACACCAAAAGGAAATCTGACCCCCTGGAGCTGATAGTGCCAGGCCATGAGCGCACCCAGGATATAACAGGGCTGAAAGAGGGCACTGAATATGAGATTGAGCTCTATGGAATTGGCAGTGGACAACGTTCCCAGCCCGTAAACACAGTAGCATCCACAGGTATTGTCTTTGCAGTGGGAAAAGTGTGACATTCCCTGCTCCTTTCAGCAGCTCCCTTTTCACAGCCAGCTCGTGCTGTTCCAGAGGTGTCCTGAGCTGTCTCCTGCATGTCCCTTGTCCAAGTCACTGGTTCAGTGTGGTGTGGTTATTTGTAATCAGTCCCAGCTTCCCAAGATTCATCACTGTCTATTTAATACGGTTTAATTGAATTACTTTAATGATCAGGAATTAGGCAGCAGAGTGTGGCAATTAAAACACTGTCTTTGAGGGCCAAGAAATATTGTCTGTGCATCAGCCTTTTTCAGTGATTTTCTGTGACTAATTACATCTCAGCTCTGCACAACAGTTTACCTCCCTAGGAAAGAGTTATGACAAAATGAATTTACCAGGGCCATTGAGAAGTTTATTTATGGCTTGACCAGCAAAGGCCTAAGCACCATTAATTTCAACTGATCTTACCAGGAGCAACATGTTCTGGGTAACTCAAATTGACTTGAGTTTCTTTACAAAATCAAAGCTTTGATTGAGGTTCATAATTGAAGCATTTCATTTTGGCACTTTTGAATGAAGTGTTTCAATCATTCTTTTCACACCAAAATCGTGATTCCATTCTGAAACACATTCAAACCTGAAGCACGTGATGCAATGTCTCATGAGCCAAATTTCTTCTTTAAAAATTTTTGAGCTTGCTGATGCTAAAATGTGGTAATTTGAAATCAAATTAATTATGGGAGGAAAATGATGAGACAGGAGAGCACACCAGGAGTGCAGCTCCTCCCTGGGGCAGCTCCAGCTCTGCCCTGGGACAGGGACAGGAGCCAGGGCACGGCTGGAGCTGGGCCAGGGCAGCTCAGGCTGGAGAGCAGGAAAGGTTCTTCCCCCAGAGGTGCTGGCACTGCCCAGGCTGCCCAGGGAATGGGCACGGCCCCGAGGCTGCCAGAGCTCCAGGAGCCTTTGGCCAGCGCTGCCAGGGATGCCCAGGGTGGGATTTTGGGGGGTCTGGGCAGGGACAGGGGTGGGCTGGGTCATCCTTGGGGTCCCTCCAGCTCAGGGTATGATTCTAAGCTCCATGAGTGAGCAAAGCAACAGGAATGCCTAAAGGAGGCATTTGCCAGGCAACAACAACTCAGCGTTGAACAACTTCTCCTGAGGCAGCCTCCGAGCCCTCATCCTCCACCCTGCTGCCTGCGGGCTCAGCTGCAAGCACAGAAAGGCTTTCCCAGCTGCACTCCTGCCATCACATCCCTGCACAAACAGCCAGGCCACCCTCACAGTCCACCAGACACTTCCACGAAGCAGAATGAGCACCAGCAGCCCCCCTTGGCCAGGCTCCTCACGTTGACTCCCAGTGGAGAGGGATGTTTACAGGCCACTGCCCTTGTCAGTAGCAGGTCCCCATCCTCAGTGACTCCCAGGATAGTTATGGGAAGCCACTGAGAGTTGTCATTTTCCTCATGATTAAGCCCTGTGCAGTCCTTGCAGGGAGATTTAGCACATGTCACTGGAGCCAATAGCCCAAGAGATGTTTGTCAGCTGGAAATAGCCCATGAATAATGGACACTAGAGCCTCAAAAAGCCACCTAAATAATTTGGGCTGCAGGTTACACCACGCTGGGTGGGTGGCTGCTAAGGTAGTTGTGGCAGCCAACTAATTTCTTTTTTAGGAGTGGATTATTGCACAAACATATGGATATTTATAGCATTTCCAGTGTGGTTGCAAGGAAATATTTCTATCCCTGAAGAGGGAATTTATCCACTGCTGCTCTCAGAGTTGGTGTCTTTCAGAATTTTATCTGTAATACCTCAGTAAAGGTGCAATTTAACCCCCACTGGGAGATCACAACACATTTGTGGTCCAATTAATATCCTTGTGGGAGGTGTGAGTCTCATGCTGCTCCTTTCCTCTTCTTCCAGTGGTGTTTTGCCACATTGTGACAGCAGTTTTTTCCTGAGATGATCACAAAACACTTCACATGCTCTTGATTTGTGATTAATGCAACCTGCTGCTTCCTGTTGACTGGGAGAAGAAAGCCAAGGAATATCTTCCTCTAGTCTGCTAGAAAGGAAAGAACAATTAGCAAAAAGCATCCCTAAAAAAGAGCCTGTGTCAGGTACCATGGGTGCTTTAGCAGCCCCTCAGGAGAGTTCCCTGTCTCGCATACACCTCTTTGGGGATGATGCTGGAGGATAAAGACAATTCACCTGTGCCTGCCCTACAGATGACCTGAGGCTCCCTGTGAGTGCCAGGTCAGGAGCATGCTGGCTGCTTTCTGTGCCTGCTTCATTCTGGCTTTCAGGTAGCCCAAGAAGATGATTTCATTCACTTCTTTTTCATTTCCCTGTGCTCAAAGGTGCAGATCTCTCCCATCTCTCGGACTCATTCCAGGACAGATGCTCTGATGGTCCATTATATTTCCTGCCAGGTTCTCTCCCAGGAATGCAGCTGGGGGACTTGGGGATGTGGAAAACTCACATCAAAGCTCTTCTTACTGCTCTTTGTCATGCAGCTCACCTGGTGCAGAAAACAAGCCTGAGGCCTGTGAAAATGTGCACAGCAGAGTCCAAGTGGGACGGATTGGGGATTTTATTTTCTGGGAAAGGCTGAAATTCTCAATGTGTATGCAAACCAAGTGCTCGTCCATCTGTTTGGTCTCCAAAATCACCACCTCCCTTTTTCTTAAGCCTCCCAGGCTACCTATAATATAAAGCAAAACCAATCTAATTTTCAATTCTCCATCTTTCCTACATTTTCTTTATATTCTCTGATTTCCTTCAGCCTGTACCCAAACCAGCAACACCTTTTTGTGCCACGTAGCTATTCCAACCCCACCTCTCTTCCTTTCTTATCTGTAATTCTTTTCTTCCCTTGGCTTGTCTGTGTGAGCAAACCCCACCAACACAACACTTCTAGTGAGCTCCAGAGACATAATTTACATTTCTCTTGAGAGCTCAGTTGTTTTTCTTTCCTTGCCTCTCAGTTGATTTAGTGCCCTGCTGCTTTGGGGACACATGGAACAAACAGCCTCTGACTCCTTTCCCGCAGGCACGTTCTTTCCAAGCTATTTCAGGCCCAGTCCCTGTTGTTTTTCCCCCCTCTGCCCCCCTTCCCCTGCACTCAGCCTGTCTCCACTCCTCTTCACGTGGCTGATCTTTGGGATCTCTCCTCTTTATGTGCTCTTTGCCTGCTCTGTGTGTGCTGTTTATTTTGTAATACCTCAGGGCTCTTTTGGTTATAGCCAAAAAAAAGCTGGAAAGATTGGAAGTGGGATGCTCAGTGTAAATCTCAATGTAAAATCTCTTTAACACGTTCTTCCAAAGCCCTTTCCATGCTTGTTCTGAAGGATCTTAATTAAGCCTCCAACTGGAATGTTTCAGATACATGTTTGGTTTAAGTTTGGGTTATTTTTGGTAAAATTTGGGCTTTGTTTGCCCAGCTTACTGATTTAATTTATGTGGGCAAGTGCAGTGATCAGGTTTTGATAGGGAAAGGCCGAGTTTTATGACAAAGAGCTGCAGTGGAGCCACAGGTGCCTTTCCTGTGATGGTTGTACTTCGATGTTCTCTGGATGGATATGCTTGAAAGAAAAATCATGGGCTCAGAGCGAGATTCCAGGAAGAAAATCTTGTTTCTTCTGGTTTGAAGCCAACAGAAGTTCCAGGAGGGAGTTCTTGAGAGGAGCCTTGATGGGCTCCCACACCCGAGTCCAAGTCTCCTTGGAGCACCCTGCATTAGGAACTTCATGCTCAGGAAGAGAGATCTGTCCATGGCTGTCATTGCTGTGTGTCACAGAGGCCTCTGCAACTCAGTGGAAGGTCTAAAAATCCTCCAAGTGAAACTGGAATAGAAAAAAATCTTAAATACAGCATCCCATGGGTAGCAGAAAGTCATTTCTGCGCATTTTCCTCCTGCTTTTCTACAGCACTGAAATCTCCGTTATTTCTATATGTATATACATGTTGGGTATTTTTAACCTATGCAATCCTGAAATAGTCCTGAAAAAAAGGAAAATTTGGACCAAACAGGTTGTTGCTGTAATAAAAACCCTTCAGTTTTTCACCCCCTGCATTAATTAATGTTGTTCAGGGCAGAACATTGACAGCACCAGCTCGTGGTTTAGGGTGAGAAAACAAATCGGTTTTCCAGCATTAAGGACTGATAAACAAACAATTCACCTTTTCTTCCTGTGTGGTGTGTTCTCTGTTCTCCCCTGACAGCGGTGGGCTCGCCCAAGGGAATTTCTTTCTCTGACATCACGGAAAATGCTGCCACAGTCAGCTGGACCCCGCCCCGCTCCCGCGTGGAAAACTTCCGCATCTCCTACGTCCCCGTCACGGGAGGTGAGCTGGGCCAGGGGGTGCTAGGGAGAGCAGGAAGGGTTTGCTGGGCTGTCATCCCTCCTTTCAGTGCTGATCCAGGTGATCTTGCACAGATTTTCTCTTATTCTTCTTCAGGAACAAGGGTGTGCAGCCAACCTTTGCTTGACTGCCATGGGATGTGGACATGGCAGCCAGGCGAATGCTGGAGTGGTTGGACTCCTAAAAAGTCTCTGAACCTCCTCAGCAAGGATTAGTTTCCAAAGTGTCATTATTTTGTAGGTACTTCATGAGCTGAGCACACTGGAAAAGATGGCCCTTGGAAATAATAATCCTAATCCATGGTTATAATAAAGTTTCAAGTCAGTGATTTACTCAGTGCTCCCCATTGTTGTCTCATTCTGGTTTAGTGTCCAACTTCAAAAATTTCCTCTACTTCAACCTAATTTAACCTAATTTAGGGACATCTCTGAAGGGAAACAGCTAAAGAACAAACACTAAAGACATCAGCACCAACAAAAGTGCTGCTGTTGACTGAGACAAGGAAAGATTTAGATCTTTAGACAATATAGCCTGGAAGCACACATGCAGCTTTAAATACAGTGGTCCCACAGAAGAAAAGGAATCCAGTCATGAAGTTAGGCATTTGTCTAAGTGCTTTCCTGGAATAAACCCAGGATTTGCAGTAAATATGGGTGCTAAGTCATCAGCCACACACAAAGCACCTTTTAAAATAACATACACTGTATTTTTATTCTAAATGAGGAGGGTAAAGGAGAATCTTCCAGCCCTCAGCACATACAAGGCAGATCTAAAGTCCTGTCCTCACAGGTAGAGACTGCTGGGGTTTCTGCTTACACCTTGTCTGGGAAATTGTATTTTTCTGAACAGAAATCACGGAATGGTTTGCATAGGAAGGGACTTAAAGCTGATCTTATTGCAACTCCCTGTCACAGACAGGGACACCTTCCACTAAAAATGTTAATTTTTCTTACTGAGTACAAAACAATTATTTACATTTAGGTGTTCTGGCAACAAAATTTGACACCAGTGGTTGTAACTAACTGGAGAAAATTCCTCTCCTGCTGTAGAAGCACATCCATGGTGGCCATAATGCCTTTAACTTGAAAAACACCCTTCAAGCATTTCCTGGAGTCTTGTGTCACTCATCCCTTGGCATTTGGCCTCATCCTAGGTACCCCAAATGTTGTCACAGTTGAAGGAAGCAAGACAAGGACCAAGCTGGTGAAGCTGGTCCCAGGTGTGGACTACAATGTCAGTGTCATCTCTGTGAAAGGTTTTGAAGAAAGCGAGCCCGTCTCTGGCATCCTGAAAACAGGTAATAATATAAAAGCAGGAAATAGCAGCTCTTTAAATGGATCATCTGACTCAGAGACTGGAGTTGCAGACCCACCAAGATCCCATTTTTGCTGCCTACACAAACTGTAGGAAGATCTTTTTCCCACTCCTTTGTCTTTGCATTTTACATGAGGATGGAACTGGTGAATTTAGTCAGGCTCCCATTTGCAAAATGCTAAGTAAACCTGTGAGGTGGAGACAATTAATGTATTTACAGTTCTAATTCACCAGAAAAAAAAAAAAAAAAAAAAAAAAAAACAGAAGTTTGTTTGGTTCTTTTTGTAATTAATGCTGTTTTTGAGATGAGGGAGCAAAGACCAAGCTCAGCTGAGCAGCTCAGACCAGTTGTGGGTTTCACATGTCCCAGGTTCCAGACTGTCCTAAGCATAAAAACATTCTCTTGCCTGTTTTTTTCTTCAATATTGTCTCAATATTTTTCTCAGCATTCTGTCTCCTGATTTTTTCTTTAAATATCCCTGCAGGAAATGAGAGTTCACTCTGATCCTGCTGATCCATCCTTGTATTCTTTTTGGGGGCTAACAAACATTCAGAGAGCTGAGGCAAAGAACAAGATGATGAGTGCTGGATAATGACAGGAGATTTATAACCCATTCCAGCTATTCTGGAGTCAAAGATCCATCTTAATTCAGGGAGAGCATAAACCTGTGTGAAAAGTGGAGTGCTGTGAGGAGGCAAAGCAGGACACGGGGGGATTTTGGAGTCTGGCTGGATGTGGGATTGATTTATTCCAAAGAAGCTGCTGGAAGGTCACAGTGGCCATCAGCTGCTGTCACTTTGGTTATTTTTCCCAGCTCTGTCTACTGAATTTGTTCTAAAAAACAACCCAGATTTGAGGGTGTTGAGAGAAATATGTCAGCTTTGACAGAGCTGTTGAGATCAATGGTACCAAGAGTCATCTGAGAACATGGTTAGTTCTGTTTGTTCCCAGACTTTCATCTCTTCCAGCACTGACCTCCCTTTCCAGTGGAGGTTTTGGTGCCTCTCCACAGGCACTGACGTCTTTCCTGCAGAACTCCACTATTCCAAAGGGAGTCATAAAAGCTGCACTGAGTTTCGGGCATTTTCTCTCATGAATTTACAGCAGAGCATTGCACCGAGCTGAGACTGTTTGTCAAATTCCTTCAATCTGTTTTTCTTCCAGCTCTGGACAGTCCATCAGGCCTGGTAGTGGTGAACATCACAGACTCTGAGGCTCTGGCAACCTGGCAGCCAGCAATTGCTGCTGTGGATAACTACGTGGTGTCCTACTCATCTGAGAAAGGTGAGAGGAGCTGGGAATGGCTTGGGGAGCTGAAGGGTTAAAGCTCTCAGGAGGTGCTGATTTTAACTCCAGGAAAATCACAGAATATCCAGAGCTGGAGGGACCCACCAGGATAACCGAGTTCAGCCCCTGTCCCTGCCCAGACCCCCCAAAATCCCACCCTGGGCATCCCTGGCAGCGCTGGCCAAAGGCTCCTGGAGCTCTGGCAGCCTCGGGGATGTTATTTAGAGAAGGGGCTTTGCTGGAAGCATTTAAAAATTGATCATCTTAATTCAGCACTCTCGATTCATAAACAGAGATAAGTGAGATTCCTGGGAAGCAGAGGCGGTGTTATAATTCCTGTGAACACTAGAGAGAGCTCACACTTTTAGAGAAAGGGCTCTGGTGGAACCCAGACTCAGCAGAGGTCCCAGCACAGCCAAGGGCTCCGAGCTTTTATCATTCTGCACTTGCACCAAGTAGGAATAAAATAAATCAGTGAGTGGAGCACGGAGTTGAGCCACATCATGATGTGTCCGAATGGCATCAACATCTCTTTTCTGCTGTGTTCTGTTCTCAGAGGCAGAAGTGACCCAGCTGGTCTCAGGGAACACGGTGGAGTATGACCTGAAGGGGCTGCAGCCTGCCACGGAGTACACGCTGAGCGTCCACGCGCAGAAGGACGCGCAGAGCAGCGAGACCCTCTCCACCCACTTCACCACAGGTGCTGTCCCACCCCACCCTGCAGCCCTTCTGTCCCACCTGCTCTGTGTTCCTCTGGTGCCTTTTTCACGGGAAACCTGGATTTTGATAGCGCTTGCATCAATCTTTCTCTGGTGGGAGCCTGGTGTGGCTGACCAGAGGTGGTTTTCTGTCACTGATGCCTCAGGTTTCAGCTTTTCTATTTTTCACATTCTGTGCTGCTTTAGTCTGTGGGTCTGAGCTTCACATGAGGGGATGCTGAGCTCTGCACAGAGCAGGGAGACAAAACAATTCCTTCTCCAGCTGGGCACCAAGGACAAATTATCCAAATCTCAGCCCAAAAACACAAACACCGTGGGCTGGAGAGAGAAAAACAAGCAGGATGGGACTGCCTGGGCTGGAGTTGTAATTGCACAATGAACTCCAATATGCAAATGGAGCAGAAATTATAAAAATATGAGATCACCAGCTCTGCGGAGTCTCACACAGAGCAGGAGCAGGAGCTCTTCTTTGGCTCGTAAAGGTGCCCAGCTGGTTTCACACTTGTGGCTTTCCATGAGCATCAGTGGGAACAGGGATGGTTCTCATTTTCCTGCCTTGGCTTGTCCCAGGGTATTAATTAGGGAGCCACACCAATCCAGTCCTATAATCACAGAGAGGAAGAGAAGCTGGAGATTGGATCCAGACCAAGCAGGAAAAGTTTTCCTATTCTATAAAGGTTCCCTATTCTAAAAAAAGCATAATTGGAACCACAGTTTTATTTCCTGGGAATATGTAAATACCGATCTGTCTCCTTGAGAGAAATAATGAAATGCACAATTTTGTCTCAAAAGACATTTCAGTGCAAATGCTCATAAAATAAGGTGCCTGGAATAAGCCCATATTTTAACTTAGCTAAAGTTAACACCTTTGTTTTAAACTACCAATGGGTAAATTAATTCTTAACCACAAAAGTTAAGGTTGAAGTGTTTTTTCATTTCAAATTTCTCTGGAGAAAAGGTTTGTTTTCCTGGCTTGTTTTAATATATGGCCCACAAGATAACCAGTGGAATTCACTTTGTATGGATGTGGTTGTAATTGCTGTGGTGTCTCCTGCAGGGCTGGATGCTCCAAGGGATTTGAGTACCACTGAGGTGCAGTCAGAAGCAGCTGTGATAAGCTGGAGGCCTCCCCGAGCTCCAGTCACTGGATATCTCCTGATCTATGAATCCATCGATGGCAGAGTCAAGGTAAATAAACCTGATGGGCTGTGCCTCAAATCTGGGCAGTGGAGATGCTCTGAAGTGTTCAGAAATGCAACATAATCATGTGCCTTAATTTAAACACTAAATTTAAAAATACTCGCTGCCTTTTTCAGTGCTAGACTGAATATAAATGCATTTAAAAGCTGTTAAAGGACTTTCATACATTATACCCTGAAACAGAAGTTCCATTGAAGAATGAATTTTGCCTTTCATCCCTCCACAATACAGATAAAAGCACAAACATTTTCCTTCATTCCAGACCTGTACCATGGAGTAAACTCACACCCCCAAAGGATGTGATTCACTTTTGTAAATTCAGGGGAATCCCTGCACAAAGGGGTGTCTAAGGAAGGATGAACTGCCTGTGGAAGTACCTCTTATTCTTCTATAATTTTATTTTGTTCCTACATAATTAGATTACACTAAATGCTTAGATATGAATCAGGTGAATCCCAGAAAAAATAAAATTTTGGATGCCCAGCCTGGATCAATGGAGAGGATTCTAATTTTCAGGAAGGCAAATTCCCCAAGCACACTGAAAATCAGTCTTTCAATGTCACAGAAAAATGGCCCTTTAAAGCCTGGAGTGCAACATTTCCTTGTTCTAAAGGATGAGTTTCCCAGTTCTTTATGAATTTCACAATCTGTATATTCAGGACATGTAAACATTTATGCTGCCTTGCTTTCAAACCTCCCAGCTTGTACATTATGATGGTAAACACTCATTTCCAGGCAGGCTTTTTGAACTTCTAAAGATTAGCTTGGTAAAATTCTTGGAGGAGTAGCTTTATATTAATTAATCTAGATGGTTGAATATGCCATCAATAATTATGGCAAAAAGTAATGTGACAGACTAAAATATGTAACCATTCTGGTCATTATGATTTATTTCCCTGAGATTTCCCTGTATTATTTCTTTTCTCCATAGGAAGTCATCCTAAACCCCGAGACAACTTCCTACAGCCTGACAGAGCTGAGCCCCTCCACGCAGTACACGGTGAAACTGCAGGCCCTGAGTGGGGCTCTGAGGAGCAAAACCATCCAGACCATTTTCACCACCAGTAAGGACATTAAAACACAGCTAAAATAATCTAAATTCTGCTAAGCTCTGCTGTGAGGACACACACACGCCACACAAGATTTTAATCCATTTCAAGTGTTGGTACAAAGTCCGTTCCCCCAGAACTGTTCTCCCTTGGCAGGATGAAATTCCAATATCCATCCATCCACATCACCCTCACAGTCCTTTTTCTGGTGAAACATCCTGCCTTTCCCATGTGAAATATCAGCAGGAATTCTTTAAAATCCAGCTGACACCTTGATTTCTCCCTGTATCAATCCTAGCGAGCAGGGAAAACAAATCAGAGTTTGGAGCTGAAAAGAAGCAAACCACAAAGGCACACATAGATCAGTGCTGGGGGCTGAGGAGATGGATTTCTGGGCAGGTTTTTCTCCTCTCTCTGAGATGGGCTGTCTCAAAGTCCCTCTGCACGTCAGCTCCAGCCCAACAGGACAGCTCTGCAAGGATAAATTGGCTTCTCTGAAGGTCACTTCAAAGATGACATTAAAAAAAGGAGTTGTTCTGTACTAGCTGTGACACTTTGCCTGTCATTTGTCTCACTTTTCCCAGTTTTCTGCCTTTCAGGCCCAGCAGGACCTTCAGTCATGCCCATTCCCCCTCCTGCTGCTGGCACCAGCTCCAGCCCAAGGACTGCCAGCAGTCACCCAGCCCCGAGTCTGCCCTGACACTGCTCATGCAGAGCAGGGTGAACTCACCCACACATCCAGAAACAGCAGAGCAATTAAATCTGGGTGCATTTAGGTGATGTTTGGCAAATTGACCATGAGCAGGGACTGACCAGGTGCCTTCAGCCATGTGAACAGTCAGACTCATTAAGGCAGAGGCTTAAGCCTGGCCTTAACTCTAAAAATACATTTGTGTCTATTTAGTGACAGGGGAACACTAAAGTGAATGTAGAGTCACTTTTCTCCAAATCCCAAAGCTGGTGGAAACTTGCATGGCCTTAAATCATACCAGGAGAGGTTTAGATTCAATATCAGGAAAAAATTCTCCATGGAAAGAGTTGCAAGAATTGGAATAAGGTGTGTTGGAGTTCCCATCCCTGCAAATATTCAAAATACCTGCGGAGGTGGCACTTGGGGACACGGTGGTGAACATGATGGTGGGACTGTGTTAATGATTGGACTTGATTTTAAGGGTCTTTTCCAACCTTAACAATGCCGTGATTCTGTGAAATTCTCTGGAGCTGAAGCACAGGCAGGGATGTGTAACACTGGCAAGGACCAGCAGCCACTCTGTGAGAAGCTGCAGATAAAAACTCTCCTATGGACACACCTGGAACAACACTTAATTGGCTGAAAAAGTTAATGACCTGAGTGAATAAAAAGAAAAAAAATAAAATCTTTTAGGGAGGTTAGAAATTATTCTGACTGCAATGATTTCATTGGCTTGTAAGAAAGAAAAGTTTAACAACATTTTCCTGCAGTTTCAGCTATTGCTATTGGATTTATTTTTATGAGTGTAGCTTTATAACACATTTAATATTGTCCTTGCTAGCAAAACACTCAAAATTAATTTATTTTTGATTGAAGTCCTGTCCTTGTATCCCCCCCTTTTCTGTCACATGATCAGAGATTGGTAGATTTGTTTTTCCCCTGTAACACAGCTCCTGAATTTCAGCCTTTAGCTGGAGGATGCACTCTCATCCTAGGAGGGAGTAGTTATCTCACATTCCCAACGCTTCCAGAAGTGTAGACAGATGTAAAAAACCACATTTAAAAGAGGAATTCACCTCACCAGCTGTATCCTGTGGATGTTCTGTATGCAAGATGCAATTCCAAACCTGTTACTGGGATCTGGAGCTGTCCCACAAGGGATTTTCCTGAGCCATTGCATTTGGCACGTTCCTTGTAACTGCTGATTTCCTAAGGAATGCTTTCCCTTCCCTGTGTGTGCAGCTGGGCTCCTCTATCCCTACCCCAAGGACTGCTCCCAGGCCCTGCTGAATGGAGAAGCCACCTCTGGGCTCTACACGATTTACCTGAACGGGGACAAGGCTCAGCCTCTGCAGGTGTTCTGTGACATGGGCGAGGACGGCGGCGGCTGGATCGTGAGTACGGGGCAGGGGCAGCACACCCCATCCTTCCTGCTCATCCCAGGCACCCTCAGGGGCTCAGCAGCACAGTGGGGCTGTCTGATCTATACATCTGGGGAGTTTTATCCTGGGTAGGACACTCCAGTGCCCAGAATTCTACTTTGAGTTGGAGGAGAGAGAGGTGTCTCCAAAGGATGGGTCACATCCCTGGTTTCAACCCTGATCCTTCTCCACTGGTGTAAAGGGCTTCTGAAATGACCATATTGCACAACACATCTTCTAATCAACAAGGATAGAGGAAGGTGAATTTCTCAGAATCTGTGCTATTGATGATCCTGAGATTGTAGAAAGTCTCTGTCTGTCAGCCCCACTGCCAAAGAAGAAGCCATAATTGGTCTGTGCTGGTTTCAAGGTTGTTTATTCTGTTTATCTCTAACATGTTCTGCTGCCCTGCCCAGCTCTGTCCTGCAGGGCAGCGTGTGGGGCTCTGCCCTCAGTGGGATGTGACAAACATTAAATACCAGAAACTCCCTGGGCTGGATTTACAATAACATGCCAATATCTGTCACCTACGTTGGACAATGTGTCCCCAGCCTGAACCAACAGAAAAATGCCAATACCACAGTGAGACATGGAGGGCATGAAGAAGGAGAAAAAGGACAAGGCACACCCAATTTCCTCCATCTTGTTCCCTTTGGACCTCTAATCTAGAATCCTAAAATTTTACTTTTGCACCCCTGCCACACTTAATTATTACTTATATCAAACACTCAGAGCATGTAATTCATGCTGTAAGATTGAAAACTCTTTTCCATGGACAGAGATCACAGACAGTGTCTCTGGGGGCTCTGTCCAGGGAGGTTCCTGAACCCCTGCCAGCCAGAGGGATGCCCTGGATTCTCACAAACTGACTCTGTTTGAATGAGAGGGGGAGTGAGGGAGGGTAAAGCACAGCCCAAGGGAAGCATTTGTTCAGCAGCCATGGGGTATAGCGGCTTCCAAGGCCACTGTGCAAGGGACACGTCCCACCCAGCCAACAAAGGAATGGCAGTAAATGCCACCTCCCCACACCGGCATCCCCAAATTTGAACATGCCAAAGGGACCCATGGCACAGAAAGGCAGGAGGTGCTGGAGGAATGCTTGGCTGGGAGATGAGGGGTGGAAAAACCCTTGGCTGAGAAATCCAGAACTGTAGGATGGGCTTAAAAGGGCAGAGAGCTGCAACTGAGAGGCCACATCATGCAGAGGAGCCTGGGATCCCAACAGAGAAACTGGAGACTTAAAAACTCCATGGAGCATCCAACAGCCTGGGTGTAACTCAGTCCTTGCAGTGAGGCTCTGCTGGGAGGGGTAGAGGCAGGGCAGTTGCAACGCTGAGCTCTGTGTCTGTAAAAGCAATTTCCTCTGGCTAGGGCAGTCTGTCCATAACATTTCCTGCTTTTAGGTGTTCCTGAGGCGTCAGAATGGAAAACAAGATTTCTACAAGAACTGGAATTCTTACGTGGCAGGATTTGGAGATCCTAAGGATGAATTCTGGATAGGTAAGTGCTGAAGAATTGTATTTAAAAAACAAAACAAAACAAAACAAAACAAAACAGAAACACAGCCCAAAAGTCCAGGAGCCACAGAGAGGCCTCCATTTGGCTGGAAGGAGTATTTGTAAAGAGGAACAGGAGAAAAGGAGCCAGGGACATCCCACGTGAGGGAGACTGAAAGGACCAGGCTCAGACAGTCCCTGCTGCAGTCAAAGGCTGTCAAATGAACCCACCAATGCTCACTGGGGCTCTGGGATAAGTCAGAGGTGACCTGGGAAGCAGGTTCTGCTTCCTGTCCTCCTGGGACACCCCCAGCAGCAAAGGTTTATGATCCACAGAGGAAAAGCAGGGCAAAGAGAAGTCATAAACTCACATTTTGCTAAAATACAAGTAAACCTTCCACATTTTCAAAGGTTGTGCTGCATTTTTTCTGGTTGTAAATGAAAGATGATGATGATATTGAGGATGACGATCTCACAGCATAGCTTTGGTGGTTTTGCCCAACTTGTTTCTATGATTTGATGTAAAGATCTCTCCCAGTCAGCCTGGGACTATTTATTTACTTTTGTGCTGACATCACCCTAGAGCTGGTCCAGCTCAGTGTCCCCACCAGTGCTCGTGTCCTGCTGTATCTGAACAGTCCAGTATGGCCCCATTTATGGAATAATGGTGTGGCCAATGCCCTGGTTTTGCATGGGAGGGAGAGCTTTGGCCACTTCTCTCTTTCAGCAATGTCCAGGGGCAGCTGAATGGCTTTGGGTTCAGTGACCAGCACCTAACCCACCACAGACAGAGAAAAAAACATGGAGAGACTGATGCCTTAAGGAGCCTGGAAATCAAACAACACATTTTTGAGATAAGATTAGTATAGGAGTAATGTAAAGGTTGATATTTATTGGAGTCCTCTAGAGGTGAATATGGAAAATGTCCACAAAAGCCCCTCCTCCATGAGATGAACACAGTTTTTACAAGTTTAACAAATTATCATAATTGACAAAATTACCAATTAGGAGCACAAGTGGTGATGAAATCTCCCCACAGTTTGAGCCCCCTCTAAATCCTCCCCCCTCAGATAGAACTGAGCTTTGTTGATGAAAATGGGTCTCAAAGAGCTTTCTTTTGGCCTTGGTTGCCAGGGAGAACCAAGATGGGATAGGGGCTTTGGAATGTGTTTTATCTTTCTGCCTAGGGAAAAGGTAGGGAAAAGCACTGGGAAAACCAAGTAGGAATGCAACAATAGGCTACAGAGCTCCAAATACATGTGTAAAGAAAAGGAAAAAGACAAAAAAAATTCGGCATCAAGACAAACATTCCTTCCTGCCCACAGGTCTGGAGAACCTGCACAAAATCACTTCTCAGGGCCAGTACGAGCTGCGGGTGGACCTGAGGGACAAGGGGGACACGGCCTACGCCGTGTACGACCGCTTCAGCGTGGGCGACGCCAAGAGCCGCTACCGCCTGCGCGTGGATGGCTACAGCGGCACTGCAGGTGGGCAAAATCTGAATTTCCCTCCTTCAAAGGACCCATTTCCTCCCCGCTAACTCAAGGTAACTGTGTGAATATTGCAGATCAGCAGCTGCCTCTCCTCTGTGAGTGTCTTGGTTTGAAAAACCAAGTGCCTGCTAAGAAAGGCAGGAGCCTTCCCTGAAATGGAAAATGTCAACACCCCCCTCTGAATTATTGTAATTTTGAAATTAAGGGGCTCTCAGTGAAAGATATGGGAATAGGAATAGCATTTATTAGGGAAATTAAAAATATAAATGCAATAGTACAAATAAACCCCAAACCAGTGCCAGAGTCAGAGCAGCCCTGTCCCCTGTGGGTCAGGGAGGTGGCTCAGCCCCATCCCAGGGGGGCTCAGCCCTCCTGCAGTGCCAGCTGTGCTTCTGCTGGAGCAGGATCCTGCACAAGGGGGGAGTTTTCCTCTGGAGCTCCAGGGCTGGGGGAGATGGGCCTGGGCTCCTCTGGGAATGCAGGGGAAGAAAGCTGCTCCTCTGGGAATGCAGGGGGAAGAAAGCTGCTCCTCTGGGAATGCAGGGGGAAGGAAGCTGCTCCTCTGGGAATGCAGGGGGAAGAAAGCTGCTCCTCTGGGAATGCAGGGGGCAAAGGCTGCTGTGCTGTTCCCAGGTCAGATTGGATCCAGGTAGGAATGCTTGGCTCCTCCCCTGGCAGAGCCTCTCCCCATGGATGCTGGAATTTTCTCAGCCATGCAGGGACACTCAGTGGCCATGGACAGAAGATAATTAATAATTAATGGCCCATGAACAGCAGAGATCTCCTGGAGGGAGAGATAAAGAAAAGTGCCCAATGAACAGAGGAGAACTGCTCCACCTCTAACAGATGGGAAATACATACCCCCAGACCATATCTTACAATTCAGGACAGTGAGGTGTTCAAAAACCAAACATATCATTGTATTTATGTTTCTGTTTTATATCCTCCAGGCATTTTCATGCCATATTTTATGGCCTGCTTATGGCAGCAATGAAACAAGTGTATTAAACCACAATATATCTCATTTGGCCAATCTTGGCTGTCATTTATACAGCCAATAATAACCTGGCACAGCTTCTTCTCTTGTCAGTAGAATTTGCAGCAAAGCCCTGCTGTAATGTGATTTATGATTTTGCTGAACAAATCATCTGCCTTTTGTAGTCACACTGGGGCAAACCCTGCAGCCCTTGGTGAGTCCTC
The DNA here is from genome assembly GCF_050655825.1 of Lonchura striata. Classification (NCBI taxonomy): domain Eukaryota; kingdom Metazoa; phylum Chordata; class Aves; order Passeriformes; family Estrildidae; genus Lonchura; species Lonchura striata. The sequence goes on along the minus strand of NC_140719.1, from coordinate 3,693,485 downwards.
TTCAGGGCTTCACAGGATTAACAGATAAATCCAGTTTAACAATATGTCTTAAAAGGAGATCATTTCATACTGCTGGGTGCATAAACCAGAGAAGAGGTGTGGGCTCTGTGACCAGCACAAGAGCTTTTACACAGACTATAGAGATAGACAGGAAATGCAGCAGCAGAATTAATGTCTATTTAATTTAGATGGGATATTGGGAAGAAATTTTTCCCTGTAAGGGTGGGGAGGCCCTGGCACAGGGTTCCCAGAGCAGCTGTGGCTGCCCCTGGATCCCTGGCAGTGCCAAAGGCCAGGCTGGACAGGGCTGAGAACACTCTGGGATAGTGGAAGGTGACCCTGCCCATGGCAGGGGTAGAATAAGATGAGTTTTAAGGTCCCTTCCAGCCCAAACGATTCCATGATTCTGTGATTAAAGGCAAATTGTCTAGTGCAGAGTAGTAGTAGCTGCTACCTTGAGTAGGATTCAGTCAGCGTGGAGATTCTTTTAGACTTGATTCCTTCCTTGTGAACACCTCTTTGGTCTTGGCTTCTCCACACTGTAAAACCCAGCTTTTAGAAAGAAGTACAGAAATTGAGCTGCATGAAAAAAACCACCTCATATATTGGGGATTAGAGACCACCTGAAAAAATAGTTTGACCTGCCTGCAAAACCAAAAATTGTGCGTTTCCTTCTGTATTAAAACAAGTCAATTTTTAAAAATGTAGATGCAGACAGGCACAGTCCAAATATTTTCTGCAGGATGGGCACACACATGCAATCTAAACCAGTCAAGTCACTGACCTCGCTCTTTCTTTTGTCCCCCCATCCAGGTGACTCCATGACCTACCACAATGGAAGGTCCTTCTCCACCTTCGACAAGGACCACGATTCTGCCATCACCAATTGTGCTCTGTCATACAAAGGAGCCTTCTGGTACAAGAACTGCCACCGAGTCAACCTGATGGGCAGATATGGTGACAACAGCCACAGCCAGGTGAGTTTGGCTCTGAAGGCTTCTCTAATGCATGGGAGGAAGGGGAATTGCAATTGTGGGTTTTTCTGATGGTTCATAGAGCAAAAGATCACAGCATCTCCTCCTTCTACTCTCCAGGAACATAGAGAAATGTAAAGGCAATCACAAACCAAGAATTTAATATCCGCTGCTGGAATCTTGTTGGCTTTGTCTGATTTTCAAAGGGAATATCCCAAGCGTCCAGGGAATAATTGTAGTTTTCAACATGTGAAACAAAAATATTTTTCCTGCCATGAAAGCCAGGCAAAGAGAGACAGCTCTGAGGGACAGAGGTTTAAAAAGACCAAGCTCAAGGTGCTGCACCTGGGTTGGGGCAACCCCCAGGATTAGTCCAGGCTGGGAGGAGCAGCTGGAGCAGCCCTGGAGAGGGAGCTGGGGGTGCTGTGGGTGGGAGCTGGAGCTGCCCCAGCCCTGAGCCCCCTGCCCTGGGCTGAGCCCAGCGTGGGCAGCAGGGCAGGGGGATGCTGCCCCTGTGCCCTGTGCTCAGGTCAGACCCCACCTGCAGAGCTGCCCCAGCCCTGCCCAGCACAGGGAGGAGCTGGAGCTGCTGCAGAGACCCAGAGCAGGGCCAGGGGGAGCAGAGGGATGGAGCAGCTCTGCTGGGAGGGAAGGCTGGCACAGCTGGGGTTGTTCACCTGGAGAGGAGAAGCTTTGGGGTGAGCTCAGTGGCCTTGCAGAGCCTGAAGGGGCTGACAGGAAAGATGGAGAGAGAAGATTTACAAGGGCCTGGAATGCCAAGACAATGGGGAATGGCCTCACACTGACAGAGAATAGGTTTAGATGAGATAGTGGGAGGAAACCTTTCCTGGCAGGGTGGGCAGGCCCTGGCACAGGTGCCCAGAGCAGCTGTGGCTGCCCCTGAATCCCTGGAAGTGCCCAAGGCCAGGCTGGACAGGGAGAGGTGTCCCTGCCCACATCAGGGTTGGAATAAGATGATCTTTAAGGCCCCTTCCAGCCCAATCCATTGTGTATTTCCATGATTCTGTGACCTCACATGGGTGGGTTTGTATGGATTGGACATTCCACAGCTCCTGTGCTTCCCAAAGCTCCTCCACTTTGTGGTGCCTCTGTGCCCAAACCAGAAACACCCCCAGTCTGACCCAGGGGCAACAAATGAAGGTGTGACCTCCAACCTCTCCTCTTTGCCTTCACAGGGCGTCAACTGGTTCCACTGGAAGGGCCACGAGTATTCCATCCAGTTTGCAGAGATGAAGCTGAGACCCTCCAGCTTCCGGAACCTGGAGGGGCGTCGGAAGCGAGCGTAGAGCCCCGGGGGCTGCGGGCAGGGCTGGGGAGGGGATGGAGAGGGGGGTGTGGGGAGAGACCCTCTGGCATCGCTGGCCTGGGGGTGTGAGGAGCTGGGACTGGCACCAAAGCACCGTGGCCCGGCAGAGGCTTTGCAGCATTCCAAACAAACAAATAAAAAAAAAGCCTTAAAGCATCCCAGAGCTTCCAGCAGAGCAGCTCCAGCTGCCCACCAGGAGCGTCCTCCACACCAAAGACAACGATCTCAAGGGTTCTGTGTTGTTTTATTAATTTTTTTTTTTTAATTTTTTTGCCAGAAAACGTCTGGGATAAAGTTCTTCCAACATCTGACGATCTCTTGGGTGGCCCAGGGGAGGGGAGGGAGAACAGCTTTGTACATTGGTAGTTTGTTTTAGAACCAGCCATATTTTACACACAGAAATGTGTAAGATTAATTGTCATTATTATTATTATTATTATTATTATTAGTTATAAGTGAAAATAATTTGTGGCTTGAATGCCTTTTTTATATATATCAAGTACCACAGAGAAGGAAGGAATGGGAAGGGAAAGCAGTATGTTTTTAAAGTTAAGCATAAGATTAATATTATTAATATAAAGACAAAGTAATAATAATAATAATGATAATAATAATAAGCTACATTTTGTCATTTTTAAGAGAACCATGCTTTTGGAAACACAGCAGGACAGTGTCTGATTGTAAATTTTTTTTTATAAATAAAAGCACAATTACTTTTAAATAAATTTCTACCTTTTTTTTTCATCCATGTGGAGTTTGTGCATGTCCAGGATATGTTTACTTAGATGGGGAAATAAAGACAGACTGAGATTAATTAGGCTGCTGAGACCCTACTGAAAACTGTTCCTTTTGTCAGTGACTGGTTGTAATTATTCTGGTGGGTTTGTTACAGTGAAATGCCCATGGAGATTTGGGTTCTTTCAGAATAGAATTTTTTTTCCTGCCCAAAAGCTTCTTCCATGTTTTTCTAAGTGTTACTGACCAATGCTTACTCCACTAGGTGGGAATAACTAACAAAGCAAAATTAAGAGAACCCAGAGTTGTTGTAGGTACCATGGGCAGTTTGAACACTTGTGTAAATAAAGGGCTCTCTTTTTTTTTTTTTTCTATGAATGAAAATCCATGTAGTTCCTCTGTATCACACTCTGCAGTTCAAGACAATAAACGATCTCTTGTTTTAATCCAGTCTCTCTGCCCTACTTCAAGGTTGCATTTCACAAACGTTTTGCAAACATTTTGTAAATGTTTCTTGCCTCCCTCCTGACTGAAGTTACACTCCTGAACATTGTTTGTGTTGCATGGGGAACATAAATTTCCTTTGACCCTCCAGGGCACTGGCAGCACTACATTAAATTAATTCTCTGTAATTAACCGCCCTTCCTAGGTGTTTATCACAGTAAATGATAGGCAGCATAAAGGAGAACAGATCCAGTAATGCAGAAATATGCTCTGCTCTCCAGATGCTTTCCAAGCTATTAGGAAATGGCACTGGATCCGTGTTTCTGGGCGCTGGAGAGCTCTGGCAGTCTGTTTGCAGACAGTCAGGGGAAGAAGTGACATTTATGGAATGATTTCCTCATTTCTGGTAACATCCCAGAGCTGCCTGGCTCTGCCTCTGGTGTCATTTACCTTGGCAGCTCCAAAGAGCTCCTGGAGACAGGCTCAGGTTTGTGGCTCGCCCCAGACAAGACTCAAACACGCTGCACAAAAGGAAGCCGATATTTCCTGTAATTACTCACTGACAGATGCCCTGCTTGGTATTCTCTGTGATCCCGACTGTGAGAGGGAAGCTGGCAAATCCTTGGACTCAGACCTGCCAAAACCCTTCAGAGCTGACACGAGCTTGATTTGGGACCAGCAGCTCCACCACGGGCTCCTGGAAGAGAAATTCACTGGTTTTCCCCCCTTTCCTGTTTGTAACTCGTGAGAAGAGTTTAATAACACGCTAAGATTTGAAATCTGTTCATGAACCTGCCAAGGCTCACTGCTGCTGTTCATCCTTAACGTGATGAAGCAGTTTGGGAACCTCAAGGGGGCAGGAGAGGAAGGGCTTCGAAATTATTTCCTCAGCCACATTTAAGGTCCTAAAGGCACTGAAGGGGATATCTGGGGGCATGAGAGGGGTTTATAGGGTTAGGACTGCATCCATGAGGTATTATTGAGACAAGTGAAGGGAAAACTCCTTTTCCAGTGTTACTGTCCTAACCTTAACTACAGTCTGAGCAAGACTTCAGGCTTGGATTTCATACTTTAGTCCGGGTGAGGTGAAAGCTTCAAGCCATGTGGGCAAAAGTCAGCTGGATGCATAATTTGGAGGAGTGAGGCTGATGGCTGAAAGTGATGGAATCACTTTCAAGTGATTCAGGCCCCTGGCTTTTTGTGAGACTTGGACTGCTAAGTGATGTGGTTTCTGACTCCAGGCATGAGCGTGCAGTGATTAGAGAACTCCAGGATGATGTGGGAGATGGCAGATACCTTAAATTCTTTCCTCTGCCACAGTAATACCTTAGTGTCAGCTCAGCTGGAGCACCCACATCTGCTGCATCACCTCTGGGTGCAGCTGCCTCACCTCCTCTCCTGATGCAATTCCAGCCAAGGGAACTGATCTCACCCATTGCTGCGCTAAATGGCACCAGAAAGCCAGGGAATCTCACCTGAGCCTGCAGTAGTGAATAAACAGCCCAGTGATTTGTGACAGAAAACACAATTTTCCCATCTTTCCTGCCCAAGGATGTCCCTTCAATCAAAATTACAGGTTTGGCTTGGTTTGCTTTAAAAGCAGTTGAGCATAACTGAGGGTCAGAGAGAATGAAAAACAAGAAATTGAGTACACAGTGATCCAGTGGCTGCCTGATACTCATTAGGTATCAGTCTTCACAACCTGAATCCAAAACTGCATCCTTGAAAAACCTTCTTGCAGCTGCCATGTTAATCCTGTTACACTCTGAAGGGGCAGTACCTGTTTTCCTTTGGTTTTTTCTCTTCCTTTTCTCCTTAACCCTCTCCTTCTCCTTCTCCTCCTTCTCCTTCTCCTTCTCCTTCTCCTTCTCCTTCTCCTTCTCTTCTTCTTTTCATATTCTTCGTCTTTGTCTTCTTCTTCTTCTCCTTCTTCTTCTTCTCAGCACTCTTCGTGCTTGACCCACTGAACATTCTCTACCAGAATTTGATTAGAAAGGAAAGCAGAATAGAAATGTTTAGGTGTCATCAACAAGCAGCAGCTTGATCCCAGAAAATGGCAAGGAGGTGGCATCAGCCTCACAGGTACCTTGCCACTTTTTATTTCTGACTGCCAGGGATGAGGACAAGATGGCCCAGGAATAGAGCTGGGATTGCTGAGGTGGTACTTGGCTGGTTCCTGCTGGTTCTCTGCACTCCATCAGGAGCTCAAGGCAAAGTGGAATTCTTCACAGAGTGTTACAAACACAGGGAATTGATAAAATAATACCATTTATTTACTGGGAAGTGGGGAAAAATAATGTAAAATTAAAATAAAGGAGACATGAACCCCCCAGCAGCTTTCGAGTCCCTGTTCAGCACAGCCTGAGCATTTTCTTTTCTGCTCCAGCTTTTGTTCCTCCACCTTTTCCCCACTGATTTCCCTGGCAGGTACAGAAATCTCAGCCCTCAGAGCTCCAGCAGCTCTGTGTGTGTACAACAAATGTTGGTCCTGATAAACAAGGTGTGGTTTGTCAGCAGGAGACTGCGAGCAAAGCTCAGCCAGAACTGCACGGATGATCTTTATTCTTGGAGGGCCTTGGAAAAACACACATCTTAATCAGGCCTTCAATCTAAAGGTGAAGGAGTTGGTGTAGGTGAGAGAGAAAGACAATCCTCAGCAAAAAGAAATAATAAAAAAAAAAGAAAAAAACAAAACCAGAATAAAAGATGATGTAAGAACTTTCTGGGTCAGCCTCGCCTGCTCACAAGCTGTTCCTGGCTCCATCCCAAAAGGTTTAGGAGTAGAAACACAACCTGATGATTGTACAGTGAGGTTTTCACTTGACTTGCAGCCTTGGTGAGGAATTTCCACAGGGCTGAGAATGAGTCTCCATCCGGGCTTGCATCAATCACGTTCCTGCTGCAAAATGAATCAGGCCAGTTGCATTCTGCAGCGGCAGTGAGATCCCAAGTGGAGGCTGGAGCAGGAAAATGTAACCACACACAGGCATTTCAACAGCTCTGCAAGCTAAAGGAAAGTTTCCTGGAGGGGGCAGGAGTTATTGGACAGGAGAAGTTATTGCAAAATAAAGAGGCTGGTGCTGTACCCATCTCTGGATCCCTTCCACTCCTACATTTAGGCCCACTCAGCTGAAAAATCCACTTCAGCTTTAGTCACTCGTGAAGTGTGGGGAGATCACAGTCTCTCTGAGATGGTATCTGCAGGGTTACTCACTCGTGCCCTTTCAGCTGACACTGAGGATAAGGGTTTGGGTATTTTTAGGGCAAAAGTCCCCTTTCAAGACCTCTGAAACTTCGGAAGTCTGCGCTGAGCTTTCCCAAGGGGTCTTGCAATGGAAGGGGGCACAGGTCTCCTTCCTCAGCGCTGCTGTTTGGCTTTCCCATCTTGGCTCCTTGGGCAGGGACAGGTTTGGAATGGCAGCTAAAAATGTGTCTGTCCCTCCCCAAGTGCCTTCTTTGTCTCTCCCCAGGGCCATCTCACACTCCCTGGAGGCACAGAGGCTCCTCCACACCACTGTGGGCAGAGTGACTGTGGTTAAGTGGTTTCTGGTGCACAGGGCGCAGCATCACCAATAAATAAATAAATATCTGCTGTTATTCACAAATCAACAACTGCTGCTGTTACTCACAAATTCAGGACTCCCTTTTCTGGGATTGCCAGAGGGGGAAAAAACAATTCTCCTGTGCCAGCCTGCCTGACCTGGCAAAAAACACCTTCAAGGCATCTTGTTCCAAGGCAGCACCTCCTGAAACCACCCCTGAGTGCAGGGGCAGGGATGGCTCAGAGGGCCTGATGATGACTCTGCTCCTTCACCTCTCGATCAGGTACTTTCCTCAGAGGAAATCATTCAGCTTCCTGTGTTTTTACTGTAAATTCTGTGCTGCAAAGAGGAAAGAGAGAAAGAGACCAATACAGATAGAGAAATTGGGGTGGGGGGAAATCCAACACACGGTGGTTTCGGTGCAGATAATCCAGATAATCCTTTTCACTCCCACTTTCATGGCTCCCTCTGCCAGAGGCATCCCCCTGTTTTCGAGCAGCAGAGAGGGTTAAAAGCAACAACCTGAAAATTGGTCCCTTGCTTAAACTGAAACTACTTTCAGGACTCAAAGTGCTCATTTCCTCCCCACCCTTCCTCTGCCTCTTTACTTTTACTTTACTTGGTGCCTTGTCCTTCTAGTTCTGTGATTCTGTGAAAGTGAGAGGAGAAATAATATGAAAAAGGCTGGGTTTTGTCCAAGTGAAAGAAAAAATGCCTGGCTGTGTCACTAGAGAGCACAAGCATTCAGATTTAGTCTGAGAGATAATTCCCACTTTGTCATCACACCAATTGCAAAAGTCACAGCTTTAGGAAGAGCTGGGACTTTATTAACAAGTTATTCTAGGCTTTCATGCAAATAGAATGCTGCTTGCAAAGAAGGTAGTCAGCAAAAATAAGTTCAACAGGTCTTCCCTATAAAAAAGTTTAAAAAAAAGTTTTAAAAGACATTTTTGATTGTTTCAACTCATTATGACTAACCAAAGGAGTGTAAATGGCTGAGAGAAACTGGAAACAAAAGTTAAAAAATCATAATCTGAATTGCCTTATATGCTGAACCACTTGACTTTTCCCTAGGAAATAAATAGTAAAAATTAGATTGGACCCCTGAGATTTTAATTTTAATTTTAATTTTAATTTGTTTTCAGTGTAATCTATGTGTATCCTCTGCTTTATTGTAGCCAGACTACCTGGAAATTACCCCCACAAACAATGCAGCACTGGCACAGCAGTCAAATTAATTGCAATTTTTTCATGATAAAAAGTACATACAGGTGGCAGCTCAGTGTTTTGGCAGTCTCACATCAGCCCTGAGGAGTCTCTTTTGAAGCCCTTTGTGTGAATATATCCCAACCCTGGCTACACCTGCGTTCATGGTTGCTGCTCTTGCCTTTCCAAGCACTCACAGCTCCAGCCACTGCTCTGAACTCTTCTCACTGAAATGGGGAAAAGCCTCTCAACCACCAAAATTTCAGTGTCCCTGAGCAATACTGAGCCCAAACCATCTCCCCCATGGCAAACCCTTCTCATCTCACTTGGCCTTGGAGGGAAATGCAGCTCTTGGATGTGATGATGCCTTTTTGGGACTACCTAAAAACAGACAAAATTAAGGGAATAAAAAGCAGGAATATTTATTGAAGGCCCTTCAGGTACATTTCAGGCAGACAAAGCCCCCCAGGGGCTGCACCCAAAATGGACAATGGGCTTTCACACTTTCATAAGTTTGGGCCATTTGCATATTGGGGGTTCATCTGCCAATTTCAGCTTCAGCTAATGAAGTCATTGACCCCAAGTTTGCTCCCCAAACTCACTTTTGTTTCCATCTCTGGGGCCTGAGGCAGTGAGGGGTCCTGGATTGCCAGGCCTGGAGAGGAATTGCTGTGTCTGCCCAAAATGGGAAAGCAGCAGCTCACACTGTGTGTGGAGTTTGGAGTTACACACTAAAGAGCTGCAGGGTTACAAATCTATTGAAAATAGAAAAGCTCAAATCCTGAGGCATCACCAGAGGCTCTCCCAACCCACAGCAGCTCTCCCAAGGCAGGCTGGAAGAAAACAGCCCAAAGGGAGTGTTCTGCAGCAGGATGGAACAGGAGTGACCGGGCTGGGACATCTTCCAGCACACGGGGTTTCACCAGGGCAGCTCCCTGCCGAGCCCTGCCCTCGGTCTGGGGGCAGGAGGGCACAGCTGAGGGACCCTGGCACACACAGACACCCCTGTGGCAGCTCTGCTGTGGGGCACTCACAGCAATCCTGCTCCCTGGAAACAAGGACAGAGCCCCCCGGCATCACTGAATGCTTTCAGCTTTTCTATTTTTCTTCTATTTGTAATCCTGCAATTCTTTAGTGCATAACTCTAAAGGATATGGATACAGAGGTGTGTATATACCTATAAAAACTATCCATGTCTGTGTTTGCCCACAAACATCCACATATAACTATAAAACTACATATTAATAGATACAAGAATTATAAAAACATTATGATTTCCAGGCTGGGAGCACCGCTGGGACTCAGACCCCAGGGTGCTGCCTGCTCAGCAGAAATGTCAGTGTTTCCTGCAGCTTAGAAAGCGAGAGGAAACCACCGAGGTTTCAGGTGGCAGCAGGTGCTGATCTCAGAGCTGGCAGCACTGCCTGGGGCTGCTGTGGCCCTCAGCCCCGCACTGAGGCACTCAGGCATCACCAGCACTCCCAAATATTGGGATGGATCTCCCTCTTCCACTCCATTCTAGTGAGTGAATAAAGCAGAGTTCTTTCTTGTTAAGGTGTGATTATGAGTAGGAGTTCTGTGATTCCTGTAAAATCACTGATGTCTGTGCTTCAAAGGGCATGAGAGGAAAAGAAGGGGAGAGCCAAAGGGTGTCTGTGTCCTGAGAGGGATTCAGCCCAGATCAGAGCTTTTGTGTCGTGTGCCTCAGGCTCGACAGGTGGTGAACAAAATTGAAATAAAGGAACAGTAATGGTGTACTTCCAGCTTTAGTGATCCTATCTGGAAAGTTCTGCATCTCTCACGGAAAAAAAATCATCAGTCTGTGCCCTCAGAGCTTCTTTCCTTGCTACAGTTTGGCACTTCTCAACAGATTTCCCACCTCAACAGAACATTGGTTTTGGAGGCTTTGTGACACTCAGGCTGCTTGGAAAAAATCTATTTTCCTCCTCTGAGCTGAACACTGAATAATCACCCCCTGATCAGGGTACCTCTGTGAGTACCCAGGGAATGCTGCAGTGCAACAAAACTGGGGACACACAGCACCTCTGGGACAGGAAAAGAGCAATTTTCATCTGCAGTAAAAATAAGAATTTCCCTCAGCTCCATCCCAAAGGTAGCACAAGAAAAAGCTGGGCTGTCTGGAGCTGGAGCAGAGCAGGAAAGCAAATGGGGCACACTGGGGGCACCCTCAGCTGTGTGAGCAGCAGGGGCTCACGTGAAGGGGGTAACTCCATGCCCACCTTGCCAGGCCATGGTCTGGAGAAGAAATAGCAGCAAGGATGCAGTGGCTGGCAAGGGGCTTTTATTGCAACTGCAAAGTGACAGCACACAGCGAGAGTTCAACGTTTCTGCAGCAAAAAAAGCTCTGAGCTGTCACTACAGGACACGTGAAGGCACGACGTGAGCTGCTGCTATTGCAAAGGTGAAAAAGAGGAAGTTTATTTTCTGACTCCAGCATTTATACTTTTCCAAAGGTGACAGTGGATTGGAGGGTGAATGTGCCACCTCTCCAGTGACATTGGACAAACTACCAGTGCATCAAGTTTCTCTGCCTCTACAGAGGAATGTAAAACAATAGGTTGTTTACAGAAAGTTGTGTGAGAAAGTTCTCTAGAAGAATGTGAACTCAGAAGGTTTTAGAAAATCTTAAGAATTAGGACAACACTGAGCTTTGCATCTGTCCTTGGCCAAAGAAAGTTCAGCTGCTTTGTTTTTCATTTCAAGGCTGCATGACCAGCTACAAAGCAGGGTCTTTGCCAGGGCTTTGCTCCCTCCCGCGTGCTCTCGCTGCCCGGGTACTGCTGGCACAGCAGGTTGCTGGGGGCTGCTCTGCTCTTGGCATTTCTGCAGAAAGATCACCCCGTTGAGTGTACACTGACTGGCCATGTGGAGATTTGAAAACCTTCACTGAGAATCTTCGTTTGTCTTAGTTCACAGAATCCCAGATCCACAGATCCCAGCGTGGGTCAGGAGGAGGGGACCACAGTGGGGTCACTGCTCCAGCCGGGCCAGCACAGGGCACGGGGATGATGGTTCTGGAATGTTCCAGTCAGGGAGACCCCAGAGCCTCCCTGGGCTCTGCCAGGGCTGGCACTGCCCAGGGCAGCAGTTCTGCCTCCTGGGCAGGGAATTGCTGGGCTCAGCCCTGCCCGGGGCTCTGGGGCCATCGCTGGGCCTGGAGCAGAGCCTGGGGCTGCTCTGAGTGCTGCACACAGGGACAGACTGGGGGACATGGGGACAGACAGACAGGGACACCCATGGACACACAGGGACAGACTGGGGGACAGGGGGACAGACAGACAGGGACAGACTGGGACAGACAGACAGGCACTCCCAGGGACACAGAGGGACACCAAGGAACACTCAGGGACACCCAGGGACCCCCATGGACACCCAGGGACAGCCAGGAACAGCCAGGGGCACAGAAGGATACCCAGGAACAGACAGGGACAGACAGGGATACCCAGAAACACTCAGGGACACCCAGGGACAGACAGAACACTCAGGGACAGACAGGGACAGACAGGGACACCCAGGGACCCCCAGGGACACCCAAGGACCCCCAGAGACACCCAGGGACCACAGGGACAGACATGAAACACCCAGGGACACCCAGGGCTGAGGGCCCCTCAGACATCTCCTGAGATAGGCGTGGATGTGCACGCAGACACGGACTCAGGTTAAGAGTGTCTGTGAAGTGAATATATGATAATAGTGTTTTGTTTTGTCTCATAAATCATTTATATTTCAAATAAATTAGTTTCTAAATATGGGTTTTAAATCTTTTATTGGTGGCATGATTATGTGGATATGTATGGGGATATAATTTTGTGTATATATATATATATATATATATATATATATATATATATATATATGAGAAACTACAAGAGCAAGTAGTGACAGGACAAAGGGGAATGGCTTTAAACTAGCAGATGGGAAATTAAAGTCAGATATTAGGAATAAATCCTTCCCTGTATGTATGGTGAGGCCCTGGCACAGGGTGCCCAGAGAGGCTGTGACTGCCCCTGGACCCTTGGAAGTGTCCAAGGACTGGACTTGGAGCAGCCTGGGGCAGTGGAAGGTGGGATGAAATGATCTTTAATGTCCCTGCTCACCCAGGCCATTGTGTGACTGTAAGGATGTCACAGAGAGCTGTTCTGTATCTCCTGTAAACAGCCCAAGAAATGCCCCATCAGCACAAACACGATCAGCACCAGCAGCAGCCACGGAACCGAGGACATCGTGTGGAGAGCAAACATTTCACAGAAGGCTTTGGTGGCGATCGTTGTTATGTGCCCTGCAGAACTTCCTAGAAGCACTTGCCATCGAGAAGATGAAGCTGCTTGCTGGGCTGCTGTGGGAGCTCCTCACACCCTGCCTGGCACTGGGCCCGGCTGCTCTTTTCTCAGAACAGCAGCTCCCAAAAAGGATCTGAGTTCCATCCTTCAGTGGCCAAGGCCATCTCCGCCCAGGTGTTTTTCCACTGACAAATCACCCCAGTGCCTGGGCTGATGTGGCACTGCCACGTTTCTTTGGAAAACAACCTCTCCTTCTTCAAAGCTCAGTGCTGTCAGGGATCAAACACGCCAGAAAAATGAGTGGGCCAAGATTGGTTGTGAGATCCGAGTGGAGAAACCGTTTGTGGTCATCCCCACTGACCCCAGGCGAAAACAGCAGAGGAGCTGGCAGGTGTTGGCATCTGCAGTGGGCAGAGTGAGAAAATAATAAAGGAAGGCAGGCTGTCAAAGAGGATTTTAAGTACGCAGCACTCACGTTAATCCCCTGACCTACTTTCTGAAAGACCTATATAAGGAAGAATATTCTCCACTGAGCAAGCAGCTAATAAGCAGTGCCAGCATGTAAGAGTTGGGAGTGCATCAGTTCTGAGATTCAGTTATCTCTTCCTGGAAAAAATTAAAGCACAGAAAACAAACACTCTTTAAGTAGAAAAAAAATCCACTGGCACATTTATTTCTAACGAAAGCTTTGCACCTCCAACAAGGAGATAAGGCATTCCAGTTCCCTAGGGGAAATTGGGCATTTTTGAACCACCAACTCTTCCAGCAGAGGAGTTTTACTGGACCATCCCCAGCAGCAGCTCCCAGATTCAGTTTTCAGCACTGAGGTTCTTCCTTAGCATTTCTGGGACTTTTAAAAATCTGTTATTATCAAGGAAGCACCAACACTGCAGTCAAGGAGAGGGACACCCCACCAGGATGTTCTTAACCACAGGCACATCCCTGTGTTGATTATCAGGAATTTGAGCAGGGCTGGGCCTGGTGTAAAGCTCTGCAGCCCCTCCTGGCTCTGGGAAGAGCCAGATCCCCTGGATATTTTATGTTAATGCCTTGGTCTTTCTGTGGTTTTGATCAATCAGAAATTCCAGTGATCCAGGGCTGTGAGTTGGCCCACTGGTTTTTCTCACCAACAGGCACCACTGATTTTTCATGGTGCCTTTTGGCACCATGGTCCCAAAGGCTGTGTTTGTGGGTGAGCTGCCCAATGGGCCTCAGCAGAAAGAAAAGTTCCTGCCCTCAAATTGCCACAGCTTGTTTTACTGGAGGTGCTGCAAACATCCTTTGAGGCACAGGCAGCCACAGTGCAGTCTTGGCACCAAAATCCTCTCAGGGATGGCATGACATTGGTGAGGGGACTGGAGCACCTCCCCTATGGACAGGCTGGGAGAGCTGGGAATGTTCATCCTGGAGACAAGAGGGGTGTGTGGACACCTCACAGCAGCTGGAAGCCAGAGAGGGACCCTTCACCAGGACTGGCAGAGATGGGACAAGGGAAAATGGGTCCAAACTGAAAGAGGGGAAATTTAAGTTAGATATTTGGGAGGAAATTGCTCCCTGGGAGGGTGGGCAGGCCCTGGCACAGGTGCCCAGAGCAGCTGTGGCTGCCCCTGGATCCCTGGCAGTGCCCAAGGCCAGGCTGGACAGGGCTGGGAGCAGCCTGGGACAGTGGGAGGTGTCCCTGCCATGGTGGTGGATGGTCTTTAATATCCCTTCCAACCCAAACCATTCTGGGATTTTTTTATTATATTATTCTACTATTCTATTACTCTTTCCTTTTTTCATTATTCCAAACTGCATACAGCTCTAAGCCTACAGATCTATGGGGGAGGCCCAAGTCTGGCACAAGGGGCTCTCATTCAGCCCCTGTGACCACACCTGGCATTTTGGGAGCTTTCATTTCCACTTGGCCAAGGTGAGATATTTCCAGGGCTTATTCTTAGACACAGGACCTAGACTTTGACTTCCAGTGGGGCTGAAGGTAGTCAGCCCATTATTATAAGGTTTACTGGACTTCAACCAGCAGAATATATAGAGCTGTTGTCAAAATCAGATCATTTTTGGGCAGTTTTCACATCTGGCAGTTCTCATTTCTCTGCTCTCGTTGCTTCTAGGGAGTGGAGAGCAATGAATTACACCGGTGTGATTTATATTTTAATAATTTGAGGCTACACTCTTAGTCCTTGCAAGAGTCACAAGATTATTTTTCATATCTTCATCCTTTCAAGAGTTGTTTCCCATGTTGCAGTGTAAGAGACACTGCAGTGTTTCCAAGCTGCTCAAGGATCCTTTAAGGCACCTTCCAAACCATTCTGTGATTCCACTGATTAGGTGGGTCTGAACAATCTGCCCCTGCTGAGCTCCAGAATGGTTTTATTTATTTAGATATGTATTTATTTATTAATTTATGCATTTATTTATTCTTTTAAGTATGTATGGAACACACTTTTCTGTGTCTATTGTTGTTCTTGGCATAAATATCATTCAGGACACAGAAATACCAGAAATTCTGCAGCAGTGCCTGCCCCTGTGAGAGCCCAGTCCCTTTCTGAGTGCAGAGACATCAGCTCGAGGCTGCCTGGCCCTCAGGATGAGGATGTTTGGAGGCCCCTGGGAGAAAGTGAAAGTCCATTGTGTGGTGCTGTGGTCGGGGCAAGACAGATGGGTTGGTTCATTAATCACCCAGTGTCGCTGGCTCTACACCTTCCTGTAATTTTGCATTCTCCTTGCTGTCTCCCACCTAGGGAAGAGCGTTTTCTTCATGGAAAAAGCCCTTACTTAAAGCTTTGCTTGCATTACTACAAAACTATTATAATATATTAATAATTATTATTATTTTTATTGTTTAATATTTTAATATTTATATTTTCATTAATTATAATTATTAGAATTATATAATAATTATATATTTATCCAATTATCTAATAATCATATATTTATCTAATAAATGTATCAATATTGATATAATTGATATAATTGATATAATCAATAATTGATATAATATTGATATATTTAAATAATCATATTTAAATTATCTAATTATATATAGTTATATGTTAATAATAATATTTATTTATTATTTTTTATATTATAATAGTATATTGTTGATATAATAAATATAATAAATATAATAATATAATAAAATGTTGATTATATATAATTATAGATATTAAATAATTATATATATAATAATTATATATTTAAATTATCTGGCACAGACAGATGGAGGTGTCCATGTGAGCATAGCAGTGAAAGCAAAATAAACATTCCAAATCTTTCCTCTTCTTCCATTAAATTTTTCTTCTCACTGAGAAATCCTCCCTGCTCTGCCGTCCCCATCCCTGCACATCCTCCTCGGGGCACAGCGCCGGGCAGAGCTCAGCTCACAGACAGAGCTTGCCTGGCTCCTGCTGTAATAATTTCCACCCTATGTCCTCAGTGAAAGAAAAAAAAAAAAAAGAAACAACTAAAAAAACAACAGAAAGTACCTTAAAGCTTTTTTTTTTCTTCTTCTTTCAAAACTAAACTCTCCAGCACCAGGGGAACATCTGACACAAGCAGCTGCCTCCTCCTGTTCTTTCTGCATCACCGTGTGCACACAGGGTTCCCTGTGGGAGGCTCTGAGATGAATTTGCCACAGGTGCTGGTAAATACAAACCACATCTCCCTGCGGCTCCAGGACCTCACTGGCACATCCCAACCCCCGAGGGGCCACCAGGAGCCCCAGCGTGGCTTTGTGCCAAGGGCCAGCAGAGGAGCTGACCAGGGCAGGGACACAATTTGTGCCCCTGGGTAACCTCTCCCCACACTGACCTGTTTGTTCGAGCACTCAGGCACTTGTGGGTTTTTGTAATGCTGCAAAACAAGAAATGTCCCCTGATTCTCAGGAAACCTTACAAAACCACACCAGAAATCTGTCAGGCAGCCTGAGGTGTGTTCTTACTGTGCCTGCATCTGTAGGGATGGGAGAACGAACACACATCAAAATTAAAAATGACCTGGCATCCGCTGAAATGAAAACAAACCTAAAAAGCTGCCTCAGCTCTTTTAACGAGCAAATACTGTTTCATTTCAGTTTTTCTTCATGATTTTGGAGTCTTCTGCTCTCAGGTAAACCTCTCAAGGCCAAGCAGAGCTGCTCAGTGCCTCCCAGCTGGGCTGGCCTGGGGAAGGGCTGCATCCCTGCTGGCTCTTCTTGCAGGGGAGGGGGTGCAGCTCTGGTTCCCCATGGGGCAGGGCCCTGCAGCTGCTTCATCCTAGAAACCAGCAGAGACACTTTCCCTTTTCACCCAGCTCATTGTTAATGGCTTTTGCTCCAAGATGAAACTCAGGCACTTTCTGAGTTGTCCCACAGGGGTCACAGCCCTCTGGGTCTGGCTGCCCTGCAGGATTCCTACCAAGACCACACTTTGCTTTTGATTTTCCTCCTTCTTTCCCTTGTCTGAGACTTCAGGCAGTGCTGTCCTCTCCAGCCAGGCTGTGTTTGCCCAGACACTGAAGTGTCCCAGGGATGGAGCTCTCTCAGCTGAAGCCGACGGCAACGGAGTCTCTGGGGAGGGACAGGACATGAGCCATACTCTCCTGAAACAGAGGCATAAAATAAACTGAAAAATCCCCTTTGGAAAAGTTCCATTTCTCTCTCTTGATTTCAAAATAAAGAGATTTCAAAGATCCCAATCTTGACTGAGGGGAGGCAGCGAGCCAGAGATGAATCCAGGCCACAACCCAACAAACCTAGGGAGCATGCCAGGAAAACAAACTCTTCAGCACTTAAAATAAATGAAAAGAATGCTTGTTTTCTACATTGCACAATTAAATCCTGGATATCACTGCCACAGGGTGTAACTGGACTCAAGCAGGAATTCAGTCAGGTGAATGCCTGCTGTATTTTAGCTGTTGCTTTCCCTCTCTCCCAAAGCATCTTGTACTCATTTATTGCTGATGATGCACTGGGCTGGATGGGCATTTGGGCTGCTCTGTGCTCATTGCAGGGACCAAAGACAGCAGGTGGTGACCCTGGAAGTGTCCAGGGCCAGGCTGCATGGAGCTCTGAGCCCCCTGCTCCACTGAAGGTGTCCCTGCCCATGGCAGGTTCTTTCCAAACCATTCTGTGATTCCATTGGTTAGGTGGCTCTGGACAATCTGTCCCTGCCAGGCTCCAGAATGGTTTTATTTATTTATATAGGTATTTATTTATGTATGTATTCATTTATTTATTTATTTATTAAGAATGTACGGAATTCACCTTTCTGTGTCTATCGCTGCTCCTGGCATAGAAATAAAGGTAGAACTTTAAGCCAAAATGGAGTTTCATATTTACTCAGCTAATACTGAAAGGGTTGTTGATCTCCTGTTGAGTCAAGGTCATCAGTGGTTAAATTCAGACTCCTGTAATACATACTCATTCTGGAAGTCCCAGGGAGGGAATTTTAATTTGCAGTTTTCATGGAATTATTATAATGTATTTTCCTATGCTTTCATTCAGGTTATGGTATTCTAATTTGTACATGCTGTCACAGTCATGATTTCTTGAAGATGGGGTAAGATTGCGCAAATCTGTGCTCTGAATTACTCAGAGAGATTACATCTGTTATTATGGCATCCGTTGGTAAATTAATCAGCCTAGTAATGGATGAGGAAAAATACCTGCATCATCGGTCTCAGGTTTTGGCAAGAGCCAAACCAAGGAAGCAATCTTGGATCTAAACCACTGCTTTATCTTGTCTAATGCTGATGTTTCAGCCCTTCCAAAACTTGTGGTTTCACCTCAACCATTCAGCAAAACCCAACTCAAATGCATGAACAGGCTTGGTCAACCTGAAAGTTCCTTTTCTAATGAATTGATGAGTCACTGAACGATTTTCTCCCAGTTTTAGAGCCCCAGCATCTCATGGCAGGCAGTTTGCTCACGGAGATGGCTATCACAGCCCATTCCACCACAGGAGTGTTGAAAGCTTGGGCTGTGGGCTGTGCAGCCGTCTAGGACTGTATCCTGTGCTAACCTGAGCTCTTGGGGCACTTCCTCCTCTACCTTTCAATTAATCCCACAGATTAATTGCCTTTCAATGGCTGCACCCAGTGAACTTCTGGTTGAGGTCACCAGACTCTGCTTCTGACTGGGATTTGCTCTGACTTGCAGGTCCACAATGTGCTCTGTCATTTTGGTTTCTACCTGGCTGCTTTCCTTCCCTTTGTGATTCACACTCAGCTGGAAGCCAGGCTAAATATTTAGATTATGACATTAAAAGAACAGAGATATAGAAGTCTCAAAGGCTGCCTATAGAAAATTCCTCTTT
Source organism: Lonchura striata (assembly GCF_050655825.1). NCBI lineage: Eukaryota > Metazoa > Chordata > Aves > Passeriformes > Estrildidae > Lonchura > Lonchura striata. Next base: position 3,674,663 of record NC_140719.1, on the reverse strand, counting down.
GTGTGGAGAATCCCTGATCCAACTGCTGGCTTTAATCAGAAAAACAGTGCCCAAATGAATTTCCTAAAGAAATTCAGTGTAGTCACCAGTGTTTGCCTACTGTTCTGCTGGAGCTGACTGACCTCTGCCTGGCTCCATCCCCTGGCACAGTGCCCTGCAAGGATGGACACCTTTTCTTGTGCCCAGCTCCCATGAAAACTTCATGACAACATCCTTCCCGTTCCCTTTTACACACAAGTTTAATCTTTCAGCCACCTAATGTCACTGTCGAGGCAGGACGGGAATGAAGAGATTTTGACCAGAAGGCTGCTGAGAGTAAAACTCCAGTTTATTCAAAATACACTGCTCTTTTATACAGAGCTTTGTGAGGACCAACTCCATTGGTTCTGAAGTGAAAACAACCTACACCATTGGTGCAAAGTGCTTGACGCACAGTGATAGAACTTAACTATAAACAATGTGGAAAACAAGAGAGATAAAGAATTATTTACATTCTTCTCCAGCTCTTTCCCAGGCTTCTGCCTGGCTAGAAACTCTCAGTTTCTCTCTTTGACTGAATCTAAGTCCCACAACCTAATCCTCACTTATCCCTACAGCTCCTTCCTTCTCCACATCTTCCTATAATCACCTATTTTTCCTGCCTGCAAGTCCCTGTCCCCTCTTGTGCATCATCATCCAGTCCTTGTTGCACTGAGAAATTCTTTGTTTCTTCAGGAAATAAAACAAAACTGATCCTTTTCTAAAGTGCTACAGAATCCATTAGATTGGCAGTAAGGGAAGGCTTCCTGAACTGCTGAATAGAAGTGCTGACAGAGTTTGCTATCACTGAAAAACTGCCAGTGGTGCAAATATTTAATCAGGAATTAATTAGCTGTTGTGCTTAGTTTGTAATGAGGTAGCTTAAGAATAAATCCTATTTACAAAAGAAAAAAAAAATCCTAGAAACGCATCACAAGAAAAAAGTCCCTTTCTCCACCACTAAAATGTAGCAAACATAGATCAAAAGGCTTAATTTTCCCCATAGTTTCAAGCTGAATAAACATATTGAATAAATAAATTAATAACAAGCAGCGAGTTCCAAAACAAAATGTCATTTTATAGAAAAATGAAATCATTCTATTCCCTGAATGCTGAACTTGTGTCTTTCAGCTTATTAAAATAAACGGGGTTTTTTTTATTATTTCTGAATAGATTTATCAGAATGATTACCTTTCCAAAATCCAGTTTTGCTTTTAGTGAAATGGCATTTCTGAGAGGAGGGGAATCCACTGCAATATTTCACAGAATCCCAGAATGGTTTGGGCTGGAAGGACCTTACAGCTCATCCAGTGCCACCCCTGCCATGGCAGGGACACCTCCCACTGTCCCAGGCTGCTCCCAGCCCTGTCCAGCCTGGCCTTGGGCACTGCCAGGGATCCAGGGGCAGCCACAGCTGCTCTGGGCACCTTGAGAAGCTCCAGCTGGTTTCAGATTTGATGGTTGAGGTTGGCCTGAAGGTCACTCTAAAGCCTCACAGGCCAGGTGTATCCCCAGTACATCCCAAATGTCACGGCACCCACAGGATTTGGGGTGTCTCGGGTTTGCTGATGTAGCTGGCACAGATTTACAGATTTACCAGCTGGCACCTGCTGGGATTGTCCCCCATGGCCAGACCCTGTCAGAATCTGAGGTATTGATGATTCTGAGATTGCAGAAAGTCTCTGTCTTTCTGCCCTGCTGCCAAAGCAGAAGCCATAATTGGTCTGTGCTGGTTTCCAGGTTGTTTATTCTGTTTATCTCTCACATGTTCTGCTGCCCTGCCCAGCTCTGTCCTGCAGGGCAGCGTGTGGGGCTCTGCCCTCAGTGGGATGTTACAAACATTAAATACCAGAAACTCCCTGGGCTGCATTTACAAGAACGTGCCAAGATCTGTCACCTGCGTTGGACAGTGTGTCCCCAGCCTGAACCAACAGAAAAATGCCAACACCACAGTGAGACATGGAGGGCATGAAGAAGGAGAAAAAGGACAAGGCACACCCAATTTCCTCCATCTTGTCCCCTTTGGACCCCTCATCTAGAATCCTAAAATTTTACTTTTGCACCCGTGCCACACTTAATTATTACTTATATCAAAGACTCAGAGCTTGTAATTCATCCTGTAAGATTGAAAACTCTTTCCATGGACAGAGATCACAGCCAGTGTCTCTGGGGGCTCTGTCCAGGGGGTTCCTGACCCCTTCCAGGGTCCCAGACCTTCCAGGGCAGCCAGAGGGATGCCCTGGACACCCACAAGAGCTTACCTGGGCATGCAGAGATGTCTAGCGTACCTCAGATCCCCAACTCCAAAGGTTTTCTCTTGCCCTTTCCCTAAAGGCAGATCCATCCCCTGTAGGACCAGCACTGAAGGCTTTGCTGCCCACCACGGGGATGCTCCAGGAGAACAAGGGCAGTTCCTGTACTCCAGACTGGGACACAGAGCCTCAAAACACTGAAATATGTCCTGTGATTCTCCTCCTCAACAGCCTCTGCACCACCTGCCCAGGCTGCACTCACCAGACTGTCTCAGAGTGTGTTTGTGCAGAACACAGGTGTCCATTCTGGCTGGCACCACGACACCAGCAAGTCTTTGCCAAGGCTAAAACACTGCCTCAAATGTTCTGCTCACCCTCTCCAGCTGATTGTCAGTGCCTTTATGTCTCATTTCTAGTTTTGAGGCTTTCAGGTCTCTGTGTGTCTGCCTAAATTGTCTTTTGGCAAGAAAAATGTTGTTAGGTATAGAAATAATATCATAAAGCAGCAATTCATAGAATCATTGGCTTGGAAGAGATCTTCAAGATCATCAGGTCCAACCCAGCCCCAACCCCTCAACTCAACCCTGGCACCCAGTGCCACATCCAGGCTTTTTAAACACACCCAGGGATGGTGACTCCACCACCACTCCAGGCAGCATTCCAGAACTTTATCACTCTTTCAGTGAAAGACTTTCTCCTAATATCCAACCTATAGTTCCCTTGATGTCGCTTGAGACTGTGTCCAATAATCACAGTCCCAGAGCAGCAGTGTGGCTGTGCTGTCCCTCCCTCACCTATATTTGGTTTGTGGTGAGCCCAAACCTGGCTCATCTCAGCCTCAGCCCCTGCCCTCCCCTGCTTCACATTGATTATTAATCACAACAACCTCTTTGTGGGCTGTTTACTACCCACAGATATCCACCCCCAAAAAGCCCCAGAGGAAATAACACCGGGTAACTTGTTGTGTTTTTTTTTTCTATTTATAAACAGAAAAAGACCATTCCCAGCCATAAAAGAGACTGAGATGTTTATCTGCTACAGCAGAAATGTCGAGTTGACTTTTGAAATTCCAAATGTGAAGTTTCCTCTGCTCATGTCAAAGCTGCTTCATGCTTTCTCACAACCTACACCACCACCTCCTCACAATCTTCACCACATCCCTCCCTCATTCCTTGCCTTGCCCAGCTCAGGCTCAGCTGGGACAACAGGGACAACCCCCTGTCACAAGTGCTCGTGGAGCTTTTCTCTGGCCAAGAATCCTGGTGGAATTCAGGGAAGAACCCCACTGCAGCTCCATAAACCTCATTTGCACAATTCATCCAGCAAAGCTTTTGAAGAGTCTCTGCTCCATTTCTCACTTCTCCACCCCCTGCCTGAGGTTTTCTGTCTATAAAATGGTAAAAATCAAGATTTTGCTTCTAACAAGATCTGAGCTGCGTGGTGAAAATAGCTGGATTTAGACATGTAGATATTATCACAATGAGGTGCTTCTGCTCAGAGCTGGTCTCAAATGTCTCCCTTCCCAAGGTGTTCATGGAGCAGCAGGAAAGTTCAGAGCACATCTTGGTGGCTCTCCTTGCAGAGTGCTCACTGCTCCTCTCCCACTCTTTTCCCTCAGTCTTCTGACCTAAGAAACTCGAGGCAAAGTCCTGAATATCTCCTCTAAAATGATGCTCCACTTCCATGGGACACTGACACCCTCTCAGTTCATGCCATGCTCCTTTCTCCCAGAGCCACCAGCGTGGGACAGCATCGTGACACAGCCCTGGGCAGACACCAGATGAGAAACTAGATTTCCTCCCAGTCTGGGCTTTTCCCATGGGCCAACCTCATCTCAAAAATAGTTCAAACCCAACCAAACCAACCAAAAGCAGCTCACCAAGACACATCCTGAAACTGCCTCGTTACATTTAGCAGTGGCCACAGACGGAGGGGATATTTTTTGCATTTGAGTGGATGCCTCAAATGTTTCAATTGTTTGCTGTGTTTTTATTTCATTCATTCAAAACACTGTTTGAAGCTACATTTTCCCATCCTGTGTGTTTTCAGAAGTCACTCTCTCTGTTGAACAGGGGAAATTTGGTACAGATTTTCCCTGCTCAACAGGAGCAAGAGTGAACAAATGGTTTGGGGTCTAGAAAATCTTTACTAAGATAAATTTGACAAATTTGGGTTGTTTGTTTGTTTGTTTGTTTATTCCAGTTGGGGAAAGAAGGGTTTGTGTAAATTGAGGTTAAAATAAAGAAAGTTTTGACCAATGGAAATGTGAGCTAATGAAAACTGAGGGAAAATAATCCACAAGATTTTCCTCTTTTCTTTCTGGCTCTGTCAATCCAACAGAAAAGAGAAGCAAATCCATCAGACTGGAGTGAGTTAAACACTGTCGTGACTCCTTGAAAGAAGAGGCAAGTCCATCCTGACTGGAAGCCTTTGAGCTGAAAGCTGGCTGTCTTCTAAAATGAAATCTTCCAGCCTAGTTGTTTCTTGGTTCAGTTGTGTAGGGTAATTCCTAAAGAATTCAGCAGAATGGATCAGTACTGATGTATCCTGGATGACAGAATTGGCTCAGTAGGTGAGACACAGCCTTTGGAAGTGCACCCAGGAAAAACACACACATCTGCTTGTGTATCACTAAAAATGAGATATATTTCAAGACAAATTTTCTACAAATTTTCTCCAGTATTGCCCACCCTCCATCTCGCTCATGTTTTCATTTCTCTGCTATTTAATTGTCACAAATTCAACGCTGAAGGTGTCTTTTACGTGCACCACACGCACATATGTGTGAAATTCTAAGTTACCAAGTGCTTGATCGTTTCTGTGACTTAGAAATTATCCAAGTTTTAATCTCCCCTGGAAGAATCCCCTGTTAGTCAGTAAGAGAGAACAATAGCAGAGTCTCAGCATTTTCTACATCTCTTTAAACCCTGAGATATAGAAGATCTAGGTTTATCTATGCCATGCCTGCACTGATTTCCCACCATGAGGAAGAATCCATGACTTTTGGTCTTCCAGACATGGATGTAATCCATGCTAAGGAGACCAAAGCAAGGGCCAAAATGAAGCTTAAGGCCCAAGACCCAAGCAGGGCAAATAAATCAATCAATTTTCACTTAAAACCATCTGGGGAGCACAGAAATGTCTCTTGGCAGCAAAGATTTCCATCACCAACCATTATATTCCCAGTAGGCAGAAGTGGACAGGCCACAATTCAAAGCTTTGTGTCTATTCTATTTCAGACTCCATGAAATTTTCATAATGAAACCCTAAAAAAAAGGTAAACTGCATGGTTTGGTCTGGAGACCATGAGCAATTCTGTGGTTTTGCTTAGGTTTGTACTGAAACCAGTCCAAACTGGGGAGTTTCTCTTAACTGAATACAACCTGAAGATGTTGAATTCATTCACACCTGAAACTGAGAGCGAAATTTAGGGGGCACGAACCCACGCAGACTAAAAGAAGGAAAAAGGCTTTGCATGAAACCGCAGGCCAGGTTTGCTCACCGAGTTCTTGAGTTGCTCTGGGAGCTGTTTGCTGCTGACTCACCAAACCACAGCTCCTGGATCCCACAGGGCTTCAGCTCCTGGGGAATTGTCAGCCAGCTCTGGGAACACACAGGTCCCCAGTGCTCTTGGTGGCACCTCTGCAGGTGTGGCTGAGCTTGCCCTTGTGGCATTCCTTCTTCTGGGAGAAGAGAAGGCTCTGGGGAGATCTTAGAGCAACTTCCAGTGCTCGAGGGGATTTATGAGAAGGTTGGGAAGAGACTTTCATGAGGATGGGTAGTGATGAGACAAGGGGGACTGGCCTTAAGATGAATGTGGGCAGGGGTAGATGGGGTAATGGGAATAAATCCTTCCCTGGGAGCGTGGGCAGGCCCTGGCACAGGTGCCCAGAGCAGCCGTGGCTGCCCCTGGATCCCTGGCAGTGCCCAAGGCCAGGCTGGACAGGGCTGGGAGAACTTGGGCTAGTGAAAGATGTCCCTGCCTATGACAGGGGGTGGGACCAGGTGATTTTTAAGATCCCTTCCAACCCAAACCATTCTGTGATCTATGTAGGCTGGCAGGGCTCCACTGTGGAAAATCTAAGGAAAAGGTTTGGAAAAGTAGAACTGCCAAATAAAACGCTTTTTGTTAAAGTGGCTCGTGTTGATGGGTTCTCTTGACTGTCCTTCAGGCATCTCAGTGCCCAGCTCTTCTGGACAAGGCAAAATCCTGCTTTTCCACAGCAAAACCTGCTGTGTGTGGTGTGCTCAAGAAGCCCCAAGAGATTTGCACAAAGGCATCAAAGAAAGGAATAAAAGGGAGGCAGAATTCAAGAACGGGCAAGATTAAATTGTTCAGCCTGCATAAACTGAGAGTGACATTGCAAAGATTCTGGGGTTTCATTAATTCAAAAGAAGCTGGAGTAGAAATGATGTGAATATCAATGGGAATGCACAGAGCTTTTGTATGCCTTGATTGGAATCAGAGAAAAATGCCAAACTTAATTCCACAGAGGGCAAACCAAACAGGATTCAAAGTGGATAAGTCCTTCTTGTGGTGAGGAAAAATAGCTCTGAAAAGGCTTTGGATAATTTCAGGGTAACTGTTCCAGAGAAAATGCTGGCAGATGCAGGATTTTACCTGACAAATACCTTTGTATGGACAAACAAAGGCTGTCACTCAAGGCTGAGTATTTTAATTTTCCTTTTCCATTCTCCTGTGATTTACAGATTTTGTGGCTTATGTAAATGAACAGGCAGTGGTGATGCCCTGGCAATCACAGGGATGCCCCAATTCCCTTACCCCACTGTCACTGCCCCCCTGGATGTACCTGACTGTGTTGGCTCCCAAGCCCTGGATCATCCCTATTCCACGACAGCCTTCCACAATTTCATTCCCAGGCAGGGTGCATTATGCTTATTTGATAACTGCCACCCTCAGAAGGGTGATGACAAACGTTGGGGGTGATTTTTCACAAGAACAATAATAATTAACCTCCCACCCTCTGCCTGTTAATGAGGCTCCTGCTCCCAAATGAGCTCCTTCTCTCAAATGCCCTCAGTAATTTTCCCTGCCTTTATCTATCTCAGAGATATATAGACCAAAGAACTTGCCTGGGCTGTTTCTGTAATCAGCCCTGGTATTGCTAATTACAAACATAACCAAAGTGATCTCCCAGATAAGCCAGGATGAACCACTCACCAAGAAAGCACTGTCTATTCACACAGATGCCACCTTCAGAACTGGCCTGGGGAGCCCAGAATCATTTAATAATAATTTAATCCTACAGATTTTTGAGAATCTTGCCCCTTGTGAATGAGCAGAGCCTGTGAGAAGCCCAGCCTTGCAGATCCAGAGCTGTGCATTGGCACACCCCAATTAGCAGGCTCATTAATTGTTGAGGGCTGGCATCTCCACAGCTCTGTTTGGAGATGTTGGTCAGCCAAGTGCTGCTCCCAGGAGGGAACTTCCAGCTTCTCTTTTGCCTTTTCTGGTGATTTCTCTCTTTAACTGTGTTGATGGGAGCCCAAAGCAGCTCCAGCCTGAAGGTGTCCCAGGTCTCAGCTGGTGACCAAAATCTCCCAGCAGCTTCAAGCTGAACTTGTTCCAACCACCACGAATAAAAAGCTCCAGGTGACTTCCATCCTTTCAGGCATTTTAGAACATCATTGTTAAGACTTTTACCAGTTTCACATCTGGAGAGAAAGCTCCTGTCCCCCTGAGGAGACAGGTTATATTGCGTTCATTTAATATTGAGTTTTTGTTTTTAACATTGATGTTTTGGGGGTATTTTGACAGCACTCCATCCTTTGCTGCAGCTTTTCCATGTGTGCCCATGCTCCTGAGTCATTTGCATCAAACTTTAATTTTCCTTTTCCATTGTCCTGTGATTTATACATTCTGTGGCTTGTGTAAATGAACAGGCAGTGGTGCTGCCCTGCAACCATGGCTGTTCCTGGCATGTCTGCCAATCTTGGCATCCCCAAGACTCTGGGGACTGCTTCAGGGGGCCTTTAGGGGCACAAACACCTAAAGAGGGTCCTCAGAGTGGAGGGCACAGCTGTGTTTAACCCCGAGGTGAAACAGAGGCACTTCCACCTTCTGATGCTTCATTTCAGCCTTTTAATGGGGAGGTAGAGGAGGAACACCTCTATTTATCCCCACTTCAGCAGCTGCTGTGGGGATAAATCCACCCCAGACTGAGGAACAGAAGGTGGCCCTGGCACCTAAGGCACTCTACAGTGGGAATTTTGCAATATTTTTCCTTATTTGCCTTACAGGGATGGAAAAAATAAACAACTTCACAGTTTCTTGCCTGAGCAGAAGAGTGATGGAGCTTTCTTATTTTGAGAAAGGTAAACTAACAAAGCCTTTCAACCTGCCAGAATTATAAATAGACTTTCACCCCACATTCCTGCACTTCCCTTCATGTACAGACTGCATCTCAAGCTAGTGGAACTTTGATTTTTCAGTGGTTCTCAAATTATTGCCCAGTAGGGTTCAGTGTATGAATGCCATGCTGAGCAGACTCTGTAGGACACAGGGAGATTTAAGAGCTGTCAGATGCTGAATGCCAGCCTTTGAGGGGTTTTATTTCTAATCTGGGTACCTTATGCTGCCAGGTGAATTCAGTTGCTCTGCCAGGGAAGTCTAACCAGAGATGATGTGGTCCCTAGAAAGGTTTGGTTGTTTTCAATCTGACCTCAGATCTCTCACCTCTCTTTTATCAAAAGCTTTCAACACACACACGGAGAACACAAATAACAGCTTCTTCCCTAAATCAGAATTACCAGCTTTTAGTCCATAGTTCCACTTCTGTCCATGGCCAATGATGAATATTTCATACTCACACAGGGGAAAATTCTGATTATTACAGCTGAACCATTCCAGAGCCCTGCCTGTCCTAACCCAGACCCTCAGATCTGTGTCTCAAAGACACCCAAGCTGCCCTGCCTGTGGGAACCCAGGGCAAGGGGAATATCCCCCTGTCTGGAATATTCCCCTGGGGAATATCCCCCTGTGTGCCCTGGGGTGCTCTGACTCCCAGGAAAACTCTGACTTTGACCCTCATCTATGGAGAAAACTTCCAAAGCCTCAAGGTAAACTAGAAACCACAAAAGTGTGAAATGGATCGTGGAGATTGTAGAGAGTGGTGTGGTGTGTCACATGGGGGAGAAATTTAGGTTTTGGGATTTTTAGTATTTGTAAATGGGTTCAAATGGAGGATATAGGGTGTTGTCTCTAATTCCTTTCTTCTCTCTTCTTCTTCTTCTTGGGTCTGGGTGTTATCTTGTAATTGGGTAGAAAAATCTGCATTGCGGGTCTTTAGGGTCAGTTTATTGGGGTTAGAAAGGAAAATAGTTTAGGTGTCACTTCTTAATTGGGTAGTTTAGTTTTTGATTAGATTAAAAAGACCTGGCAGCACGAGGGTTTTGGCCATTTTGTGCTGTTTTCATACATGCAAGGTCTGGGTGCAGACAGTGTGCTGAAGTTTTGATAAGATAACAATAAACAGAAGCTGAAGATAGACGAAGTCCTGTGTGTCTGCTTTTCCTGACACAGAACTGCTCCAGGAGGGTCTCCCCTGCCAGGGGAGCCCCCAGGGAGTTGCCCAACTTGGGGCCCACAAACTCATAGCTGCCCAGTGTCATCACTTCCAAAACCACTGCTCATCCCCACCCCTGGGTGCCCACCAGCCTCACACTGTCCCTTAGGTGGGTGACAGGGCCATGTGCAGGTGCAGGGTGCTGCTCCAGTCTGATCCTGCCCACGGCTCAGCCCCCACCTGATGCTCAGCAGAATTCTCCTTTTCCAGCATTTGGGATAAAACTCTGTGCCTTTTCCTGAATAGTGTGTCAAATTATATGATCTAAAAAAACCCTTTCTGGGTTAAATTCTGAAATTCTCTGCAGATTTTGCGGGTAAGGCTCTTGTGGTGGTGCTGCCTCTCTGTGCCCGTTTTGGGTGTGTGTGGCACTGTGCCAGTGTCACTGCCCCTGTTCAGCACAGTGAAAATGGGGATTTTCCCTTCACACCCATGAGCTCCAGTGGTTGTTTCCTCCTGCTCCCAAATCCTTACATTAGCACTTCCTCCTCCTGACCCAAATCCACCTCATGGACTTTGTCAGGCCAAGATTTCCAGACACTTTAAGAGCCACACTCACACCAGCAAGTGTAAATGTTCTTTTTCTCTCTCTTAATTAACTTAAAATGAATACAATCCTCTTCTATTTTTTAAAAATTAATTAGATCCCAGAGTATGCAGGAGAGTCTGAATGTTCTTCTGTATGACTCAATATTTTTATTATGCTGCTGAAATCACAGAGAAATAGCCTGGTTTTCAAGAAATTATGAGATCCTTATGGGAAATGAATGTTCTTCTGGTGTTCCATAACAGAATAAGTGGAATTTCAGTGATTTGAAATCTCTAGATGTGCCTGAAAATCTCATTCTGAATAGCTCTGCGTATTTTTTTTTTAATTTAAACTATGTTAATTATTCAGTTTCTACCAGCTTTGAAATTCATGCATTATTTTCTCCTGGTCATTAAGCAGAACACAGAGGAGTTTAATACCCAGAAATGAGTTTTTCATTTGGATTGACTCTCTCAAGTGCTGCTGAAAGGCACCACAGGCTTCCCAGCTCCCCAGTTTGGGGGATGCCACATGGGAAGGACTCTGGATGTGTTTGAGCAGATGATAATTCCCACTGAGCAAACTCTGTCTCTGACAAATTCGTGGAAGTTATTGCACTTTTATAACTGTTCCATTTGTATTGTTTTATTAGTGCATTTTATTATCTCTCCTAACACCTCTGCTTTCTACCTGTGCTCCAAAGGAGATGGATGATGCACATCCACTGCAGTATCAAGAGGTGTTTTCTTTCCCATAACCAATTTTCAGCTAATTTAATACACCTGATTTTCCATATTCTTACAAGACTGAGTGATATAATTCTTTTGAACAAGGAGGCAGCAGCACAGCATGAATAAACCCTCTGCAGCTTCCCAAGGAGATAATACTGCTCAGTGGCAGCTTTAACCTTTCTTTTCCCCCTCATTTTCCCCCTGTCTGATGTCTATTTTTATCCAGCGATCTTATTTGAGAAACAAAATGAGTAAAGAACGTTGCTATTCTTGGAAACCCTCCAAGAGGCTGGGATGAGAGATGGGAGATAGGCAGCATCTCCCTCAAAAGAGAGTTTTGTGCTGACAGCCAAAGTTATCCTCACAGCAGGGCTGGGAATGAGATATTGGAGTGTCATTTCCTTCAGACAGAAATCAGCTTGGCTCAGGACCACGTGAATGGACAGAGATTCCAATCAGCATTCAGGATCACCCAGAGATCAGATTCAAGATCACCCAGGGATTCTATGAAATGCCGTTAAAAAATAAACCCAAACAACTTTTTCAGCTTGGCCAAGGGCTGGGATGTGGAGTTCAAGCACAACCCCGCAGTGATTCATGGAGGAAACGAAGCCTCCAGCGAGGTGATTCATCCTCACGGCGCTCAGGGTGTTTTGCAGCCACCTCAATTTACTGATTTTGCATTTCCATATCAAATGCTCTCCACATGTGCTCACATGTTCATGTGTGGGCAATCAGCTGCGGCTCAGAGGGGGCTGGAGAACCCTGCAGCCACTGGGGTCTCTCATTGAACATAAAGGATCTTGGAAATCATCTCATTCCAGGCTGGATGGAGCTCTGAGCAACCTGGGGTAGTGGAAGGTGTCCCTGCTCATGGCAGCGGGGGAGATGGGATAATCCTTAAGTTCCATTCTTCCCCAAAACCCTCTGTGATTCCCTGATTCCATAAGAAGCCTGACAGCATCCCTGCTGTCAATGGCCCTCAATTAGGGTGATGGCAGGAATCACTCAGGGTAATAAACCTCATATAATGGCTCATTTTGTCTCTTAGATCTTGGCGAGGTTCTAGGAGTCAACCACATGGATGTAAACATGGCTGATGGCTTTGCCAAGAAATGGACACAGTTCATATAAACCCAAGAATCTCCAAAGGTACCTACACTCTTCACCCCCTGGATTTCAGTGGCAGCTGGATGCCCACACATCTCTCAAAAGTGGGGCATTATTGTCTTTGATAAAGGTTTCAGTTGTCACAACTTCAGTCAAGGGTGAATTTCCAGTGACCCCATGGATGGGTTCTCAGCTCTCAGTGAGTTCATTTCCTTTCAGCCCAGGAGCAGAACAATAAGTACTAACAATGGGCTGGGATGTTTTGTACTTCTCCTGACAAAGGCAATCACTTGCAATATTTACCAAGAAATAATTAGAGCTGCTGGTTTTGTGGTTGGCTTGTTTTCTGCCTCCTTGCCCTTTTATGCAAAGCTCTTTACTCCAGAGGACACAGCTCATGCCAATGCAAATTTGGGGCAAATTTAACTAGTTAACCTCTTGAACCAGAACAACACTGGTCAGAAGACATGAAATAGTGAACTGTGCTCTGGGAATCAGCATCGTACCGCAGGCGAGAGTGTGAAAGGTGTGCAGGGTGATGTTATTATGTTTGAAAACCCAACACCACCTCTAAGCCAGAACACACAGACAGAGTACCCCAAAACCCTATTTAATGGGGGGTGCCCCTGGATCCCTGGCAGTGCCCAAGGCCAGGCTGGACAGGGCTGGGAGCAGCCTGGGACAGTGGGAGGTGTCCCTGCCATAGCAGGGAGTGGGACAGGATGAGTTTAAGGTCCCTTCCAGCCCAAACCAGTCTGGGATTCTGTGATTATAGGACCTTCCCAGCAGATTCCAGCTTTCCAGCTCACCCTGTGGGTTTGCAGTGCTGTGCTCATGGGCTGACCAGGTTTATCTCAGAAAGCACCAGGTCTAGTTTAACCTGGATTGCACTTGTTTGCACAAATTTATCCCGTTTTTTCTCACTGATATTCACTGATCTCTTTTCCTTTTACAGCCATCACCACTACCTGGCTGTTCCTACGTGAGTTTAGCACAGGGTTTTTTCTGTTTGAAGAGGTGACCTGAAATCCAGGTGTGAATGTAAAAGCCTAAGAGCTCGCTGAGAAATGGGCTCTCCTCATGACACCACACAAAATTACATCCCACAAACTATACCTCCATTATCCTCTGGAATATCATCTGCCCCACTGAGGGATTGATCAGTCACAAGCAGGAGTTGCTGACTGCCTGCTCTAGAGTCACTGCAATACATTGGGAATTTGGATTTTCCTTCATTTCAGAACTGTCACGTTGTTGAGGAGGGCTGGGGAGAAATTACTTTGGTAGGAGATCTCCATGTGCTGCTTCCCAAAGAGTGGATTTCCTGCTCTGCACTTGATGCGTTAAGGGGTCAAATGAACTTTCACAGGCAAGGATTTGTAAATCTTTCCATTATAATAAAGATTAATTTCCAGAACTAGAAACCTCTGCTGCTCATGGCTGTTCAGAAGTTTTGCATCCACCAAGAAGGTGAGGATCTACCTCATCCAACCTGCCAGGTCTGACCATTTTCTCATCCCTTTGTCTCTGCTTAAAACAGGTTGTGCCTGTTCCCATGGTGATAAGGGATGCTGTGAAAAACACAGCTTTGCAAATCTGTACAAGCTTTGTAGTGCTGTGCTCCGGTGATTCTATTAAAGATAGTGGTAATGATAGGGAAATGCCACAACTCGGCCATGTCAGGGGTGTAAAGAACAATTGGATTAAAATTGAAATGTTCTACCTTTTATCTAGGAGGCCACGAGCCCAAATCAGAGGAAACTGGAGAATGCACTCAAAAAATGTCTGGGTTTTTTGTTCTGGTATTCTTCCCAAGGAATTTCTTTTTGCTCTCTACTGAAGACAAGGTTCTGAGCTGGATGGACCATTGGTAAAATCCTCTTTGCCCTCTCTGATGTCCTTGTAATACCAAATCGGGATTAGCTGAGACAAATAACCCAGGATTTATTTCCTTGTTAAATAAATTAACTGGTTTGAATGGACGTGATTCAAAAGGGGACACACAACCAGCTGGGACACACTGATGGAAAAACTCAGGTGTCTTTTGACTTGGGCTGGCCAGAAAGTCAGGAGTCATCCCACAAAACACATGCAGGGTCCTTTAACACTGGAATAGAGTAGGAATGTTTCCAGATAAATCTCACTTGAGTTCTGTGCAAAGCCAGGGTGATAGCCCCAGGCCAGGATGAGATAGAAGTGAGCAGTAATTCCCTTATTGCAGATAAAACTGTGATTATTGACACCCTCTGTGAGCACATCCCAACCTCTGCATTCAGCTACTTCAGTGTCACCACTTCCTTTCTGCCCAGAACTTGCACCCTGCATCAGAATTTATTTCTGACACATTTCTGTGTAATTCTTCAATGAAAATCTCACCCAGGTATCTCCAGACCTCCACAGACAAGGATAGTCATAGAATTACAGAATATTTTGATCTGGAAGGGATCCATAAGGACTGAGTCCAACTCCCTGCTCCTCCCAGGAGTGCCCAACACAAGCTCCTATAACAAAGAGGATCAGCCAGAGGTTCCCTGGACAGGGTTAGTGCTGTGGGGAGCCTATTGGAGTGATCAGGCACCCTCTCAGGGAAGAGCCTTTCCATGATGTCCACTTTGAACTTCCCCTGGTGCAGCTCCACTCCCTTTCCTCCTGTGCCACCTGAGGGGATCAGCAGCTCCTGCCCTGCTCCTCTTGTGAGGAAGCTCTGGACTGCCATGAGGTCCCCTCCTCAACCATCTCTTCTCCAGCCTGAACAAACCAACTCCCCTCAGATGTTCCTCATAAGTCCTGCCCACGGTGCCTTTTTCACCACCTTGGTTGCCCTCCCTGGACACACCCTCAGAGCCCAATGTCCTTGTCCTGCTGAGGTGCCCAAAACTGCTCCCAGCACCCCAGGTGAGGGGCAGAGCAGGTCCATCTCCTTCCTTTGTCCCCTGGCTGCTGATGTGTCACTGTCGAGGCAGGACGGGAATGAGAAGACTGACTCAGAAGCTGCTGAGAGTAAAACTCCAGTTTATTCAAAATACACTGCTCTTTTATACAGAGCTTTGTGAGGACCAACTCCATTGGTCCTGAAGTGAAAACAACTCACAGCATTGGTGCAGAGTGCTTGACACACAGTGATAGAACTTAACTATAAACAATGTGAACAACAAGAGAGATAAAGAATTATTTACATTCTTCTCCAGCTCTTTCCCAGGCTTCTGCCTGGATAGAAACTCTCAGTTTCTCTCTTTGACTGAATCTGAGACCCACAGTGATGCTGTGCCTGGAGCACCCCAGGGCACAGTGGGGCTGCCCAAAGGCCACGTGTGGATGCAGAGCTCTGGAGGTGGCTCCCTGTTGGGGGGCAGCAGAGCTTTCAGTGCACAACAGGAAGGCAGAGCTCGAGACAGACTCCCTGAACACAACTGCAGCTGCAGGGAGTATAAAATGAAAGAGAATTTGCATATCTCCCCATTTCACAGAGCCTGGGGCGGGGGATCTGCTGTCTGTGCACCTTGTGACATCAGAAACCTCGGCTGCAGCGCAGGACCTCGGCGGAGAAATCCCTGAGCAAGAACATGAAGCTCCTTCCCCTGCTGGCAGCTGCGTCCTGCCTCACGCCCCCGGGGCCCTCTCTCTTTGTAGAGCAAGTGATGAAGTTTTTTTTCCAGATCACATGAGCCAGGATGAAGGGGGAAAATCCTGCCAGGAGCAGAGATGGGCTGCAACTTGAACCTGACCGAGGGGAGACACACAGCAGTGCCTGGAGAGCTATATAAGAATGTGCCAGGAACAGGAGCAAACACTTTCTCAGGTGAAGGACTCACATGAATCAGCCATGAATGTGAATGAAGACACTGTTTCCAGGAGGCTTGGAGCCACTAACAAAGTCTGTTTGTATTTCATCATCGCCATCCTGGGTGTGTTGCTCGTTTTTGCCTTGGCCACGATCATGGTCCTGGTCGTCCAGAGGACGGTAAGAGATTGATTAATTGCTCTTCTCTCTTCTCTTCTCTTCTCTTCTCTTCTCTTCTCTTCTCTTCTCTTCTCTTCTCTTCTCTTCTCTTCTCTTCTCTTCTCTTCTTTCTCTTCTCTTCTCTTCTCTTCTCTTCTCTTCTCTTCTCTTCTCTTCTCTTCTCTTCTCTTCTCTTCTCTTCTCTTCTCTTCTCTTCTCTTCTCTTCTCTTCTCTTCTCTTCTCTTCTCTTCTCTTCTCTTCTCTTCCCTCCTTCATTCTGTGGCCAGAAGAACAGTTCCTACCTCTGTTATAAATGCACACACCCATGAATTAGGGGAAAGATGAAACACAGATAAAAGACCTTCAGAAAGAGAGGACCTTTCTCCATAGACAACATTTGTTCTTGGCACGCAGTCCCTACTCTGTAAATGGAAAGAGAAGGCTCCTGATCCAAGGTGCCAAGCAGCCTCTGTGCCACCTGGTTTGATGTGTGTCTCCTGTTGGCTCTTTGGAGAGCAACCAGTGCTTGAGAAGGTTTGGTCTGGTCCTCTGAAGTGGATTGCAGCAGGGGACATGGCACAGCTCTGTGTGACACCCTGTGCTGCTGCCTGCTGATGTGGTGAGGCAGAGCTGTCCCGAAGCACCCAGAGCAGTGCTGGGGGCCAAGGAAGCTCCTTGTGCCCCCTGTCCCCTCAGTCCTGCCTTGAGTGTGATTTTTAATGCACAACCAGAGTTGTAGAAAGGTCACACACACAACTCTTCCCTCTACCAACAGCCACTTCAGCTTCTTGAAATAAAAGATTGCTTTCAAATGGATCTGGGCTTGATGGGGAACCAGTGACAGCCAGAGCAGAGATAGATGGTTGTGAGGATAAAAAGTGAATTTCTGACCTTGTAGGGGCATTACCATCAACTTTACCAAGGTAAAGTGCCAGGTTAGAAGTTTTATAGTCTCCGAAATCTTATTGCAAAAATCAAAGTGCTGAGGTACCCCCACTACTGTTCATAGAAGGAAAGTTCCAGCACAGAGCTGTTGGAGGAACTGGCCATGGAAAAGAAAATATGATCCTTTGACTCAATATTTTCTCTTGCTAAATTTACCCTGTGCAATTTGTGTGCCCGTGTACGCACATTACCCAGAAATTAAAGCAGGAAGGCTTGACTGATACTCCTTCAAGAGAGGAATCATTTACCTGTAATCAGTGTTCTCCCAAAAGAGAAGCACTTTGAGGACAGTTACCATGAGACATGGGGCTTTTTAAGTGAGAAATAGTGGGCTATCAGGGGAGATCTTTAAAATAACAGTCTAGGTAATTACAGACTTGCCACAGCTTTGCTGTATAATGAAGCTTTCATTTGTACTGATTATGGAAGCAAGCATTAAATCACCTCTCCATCAGGAGAAAGCAGTTACAGGAGTTGCCAGAGGAACAAGATTGCTGAAAGAGCCAAGGTTTTGACTTAAAAGAGTAATGACACCATTGCAGCTGCTTTGAAAACGAGCTTGGCTGAAGGAGGAAATACGAAGCTGAAGGGTGTGAGAAACAAATAAAATCAAGCAGCAATTTTACACTCAGAGGAGAATTTGGCAGTGAAGCACAAATTGTGTTTTGCTCTCAGGAAGTTCAGAAGCAGAACAGCCTTCCCCCATCTGTCCTGAGGAGAGAACAAATCCTCTCCCAGAGCAGAGAACAAGTGTTGGTTCTGTGGGACAGGTTCCACAGGGAACTGCTCCAGAACTCCTCAGCTCCTGGCTGCACTGTCGGAGTCAGGCTGGGCCCAGACTCTTTTGGGGATCTGAGCATCTCCAGCACTGACTGCCAGCACCTGAGGGGCTGGGGAGCCCTTGGAGCCCTGAGCTGCTCGAGGGATCGGAGCACCACCAGCTGACTTCATCATTTTCTCTAGAACTCTGACAAAAGGACCAACATTTTGTGTCATCATCTCCTTGGGACAATGAGGTTTTCCCTCCAGATGTTCCCAGCTGGTTGTGTGAGTGGTCCCTGAGTTCAGGAGCAGCTTCCCACCCTGCTCATGCTGAGCTGAGAGAGAAACTTTTATTTTCTTCCTTTCCAAGGGGTGTTTGGGGTGCTGGTGTTGGACCCTTGGGTGCCACAACATTAAGAGGCTTGTGGTGACAAGAACACACTGTCCCTGCCCCCGTCACAGGCTGCCTTTTGATGAATTCATAATTGCCTAATTTAAGTTGAAGGAAGACAGATTGAAAAAGGAAAATCAAACTCTGCAGAAACCAGGCACTTGCAACCCCCACAATCTGGGTGCTCCAAAGAATGCAAACACAACATGAAAGGCTGAATGAAAAAGGCAACTATGATTCAAAGCTGCTTCTCTGAATCCTACAGCACCTCTAACAAACATTATCACACCTCCCCACTTTCCAGCACCCCAAGAAATTTCCTTTACGCCTTGTTTTTAAGAAGGGTAGTGCAGCACATTAGTGCCCTATCTGGGGAGGGTCAATTTTAGAGCTAAATTGGATTTTTGGAAGTATTTGCAGTGCTGAAGTCAGATCAATTCTTCAGCTTTCACCTGCAGAACCACTTGGCTTCAGGCCATTGTTGATCTTTCACAAGTGACTCGATTTTCCTCTGGAATGAACATAATCTCTGTAAGGTGGTCTGGAGCCATCATTTTTCTTCTTAACACTGTAAGTGTGTCAAACCCCCCACTGTGGAGTTGGGCACCCCACCCTTGTGCCTGCTGCATTCACTGCTGGATTTATGTGTATGTACCCACCTCTGGAGATACTTGTGTGTTTAGAGAGAGACATGGCAAACCAGTGGCAGAGAATGGGACAGGAAGGGCTGGAAAATGTCATTTTAAGGCACACAGACTCTCACAAGTCTGCTGCTCTACAGAAAGGTTCGTCAGACACCTGGGCCTCCCATTAAAAATTGTGTGGATGTCCAGAGTCCATGATCCGGGTTAGTCCATCACTGCTCTGGCTTTTGTAGACTTCATCTATTGAACCTCTAAATTGTTTGAGGAAAACCTTTTTATCACCAGCAAATACTAAAGGTCAGAGCAGGTTTTTCTATTTGCTGATCTGCTCTTTAAGGCTGTTAAGAACCTTTAGCAGTAGATTTGTGAATGACTCATACAGCAGCCAGCAGAACCCTGCACTATTTATTGTGGTTTTATGTCTCCTAAAAACTCATTTTGGCCCCAGGTGCCCCACTCAGGGCTTGTTGGCCCCCTCTTGTGGTAACCCTCACAGGAAAATTTTAAAATTTAAAAAAAAAAAAAAATTAAAGTAATAAAATTTTAAAGATAAAATAAAAATACTGAAAATTCCTCTAAATGCAAATTTCCCATTTGTTGAGCACTACAGGAAATATCCACTGAGGCATTTTAGGGGAAAACTGCCCTGGCTGTGAATGTTCTGTGCAGTGACAGTCACCTGCTGTCTGGAAGTGCCACTTTGACAGCTTTGGTCAGCACAGGAGAAACTGATTTTCACTCTTTCCTGTGAGGCTCGTTATCAGTGAGGGACAGTGGGGACAGTGCTCTGCTTCCTGCACTTCTCATGTCCAGCTTCAGCCTTTGCCTCCTGGCACCTCGGGAGGAAGTGCCCCCATCTCCTTCCCCAGCCCGAGCTGGGTCATAGAATAAATCCCAAAATCATTGAAAATTCTTCCAGGATCATCAAATCCAAGCTGCACCCAATCCCCACCCTGTCCCCAGCCCAGAGCACTGAGTGCCACCTCCAGCCCTTCCTGGGGCACCTCCAGGGATGGGCACCCCAAACCTCCCTGGGCAACCCCTGCCAATGTTTAACCACCCTTTCCATGAGGAAATTCCTCCTGAAATCATGGTGGTTTGAGGCTGAGCAGAAACACAGGAGAGCCTTGGGGCTTCTTTTTAAGTTGAAGCATTTCCTTTGAGGGCAGGGGACCAAGGAGCTCCTCCCCACAGAGCTGCAGGGAGGAGATGCTCCCAGGCCACCCTGAGCCCCAGCCCTTTGTGGGGACTCGGGTCTGGGGGAATTTCCACGGAATTTCTAGAGGCAGATAAAGACTTCACAGAATCCCAGACTGGTTTGAGCTGGAAGGGACCTTAAATCTCATCCCACCCCACCCCTGCCATGGCAGGGACACCTCCCACTGTCCCAGGCTGCTCCCAGCCCTGTCCAGCCTGGCCTTGGGCACTGCCAGGGATCCAGGGGCAGCCACAGCTGCTCTGGGCACCTGTGCCAGGGCCTCACACCCTCACAGGGGTAAGAGGTATCTGCTTCAATGAGTATTCACTGTTGTGACCCAGGAATTGAAAATGACCCTTTATTCTGTCTCAGCTTGAGAAAGTTTCTTGTAAAATGATTAAGGGAAAGAAGAAATAAATCACTTTCCCTGGCACCTGATTATCATTTTCTCTAATAAAGCAAACTCAAATTATTCTGCTTGCTGAGGAAAGACTGAGCTCCTTCATCACCAGCCCCTAGATCACTCCAGACAGGGAGAAATTTGTTGTCTTGAAATTTTTCTGAGCTGGGACTGTAGAATTTAATCTGTTTGGGCTCCTCCTGTGCGCCTCTTTAGATTCCAAATGACAGCATTACATGCAATATTCTTGCTGCTGGAAAAGAAAGAAATAATACCAGTGATATTTCAAAGGAAGTCCTAAAGGTTTATTTCAGTATCTACTCAATTGTCACTAAAATAAATTGCTTTGGTCTGTGCTGATTTTACTTGCTCAGAGCCTTCCCAGGTGAGAACAAAATGCTTTAGTCCATTTTAATTTAGGTTTTATGCCCTGAGTGCAGAGCAGGCTCTGAGCCACCAGCAAGGCAAACACCTCCCTGGCTGCCTGATTTCATTGAGTGCAATCTCACTGGGGGCAGAGCATTCTTTTTCTGTCACCTAAAACATCCTGAATTCTGCACAGAGAGCAGGACTATTCAGATATTGCATTGAACAGCAACACCTCCCTGTGCCCTGAGTGTGTGTGAGACAACAGCCCAGAGCAGGGGCAAGGAAAGGGGCTGAGAGGTCCTGGCAGAGATTCCTGGGAATGTTTTCAACCCAAACCCTGCTCAGTTTAACATATGTGATGAGATCCATCAGAGTTCCAAAGAGAGGGTGTTGTCTCAGCACCAAAAAGCTTGGAAACATCAATTTTTTCAAATTCCATCTCTGGGTTCTTGTTCTGCTGCCCAGCACCTCCCTGCACAGCTCAGGAATTTCACCTGGAGAAATACTGGCTCAACAGGTGACTCTGGGTGGGAATCCAGAGCTTCCCTCTGGCTGCCCTGGCAGGTCTGGGACCCTGGCAGGGGTCAGGAACCCCCTGGACAGAGCCCCCAGAGACACTGGCTGTGATCTCTGGCCATGCAAAAGAGTTTTCAACCTTACAGGATCAATTACCAGCTCTGAGTGTTTGATATAAGCAATAATTAAGTGTGGCATGGGTGCAAAAGTAAAATTTTAGGATTCTAGATCAGGGGTCCAAAGGGGACAATATGGAGGAAATTGGGTGTGCCTTGTCCTTTTTCTCCTTCTTCATGCCCTCCATGTTTCACTGTGGTGTTGGCATTTTTCTGTTGGTTCAGGCTGGGGACACACTGTCCAACGTGGGTGACAGATATTGGCACGTTCTTGTAAATGCAGCCCAGGGAGTTTCTGGTATTTAATGTTTGTCACATCCCACTGAGGGCAGAGCCCCACACGCTGCCCTGCAGGACAGAGCTGGGCAGGGCAACAGAACATGTGAGAGATAAACAGAATAAACAACCTGGAAACCAGCACAGACCAATTATGGCTTCTTCTTTGGCAGCGGGGCTGACAGACAGAGACTTTCTACAACCTCGGGATCATCAATACCTCAGATTCCAACAACTCTGCCCCACCTTACACAGGTGTGGGGAGAGAAAATGAACAAATTACAGCTCTCCAAACTCCTGGAGAATCACAGAATCATTCAAACTGGGAAAGAGCCCAAAGATCTGAGAGTCAAACCGTTAACTTGTCACTGCCCAGGCCCCTGGGAGCAGCTCTGCCTTCTTTGCAGGACACAGCATTTGCCATCAGACCAAAGCACAGCAACTCTTTGCTGGGAGCAGATGCAGCTCCACACTCCACTGCTGTTCAAAACCTAGCCACGTGGAGCCAAAATCTTATTAAAAACCTTCCTAAACATTTAAGATTAGAACATCAAGCACCACAAACAGATCCAACCTAACACACATGAGATGTTTGTGCTGTAACACCACTATGGATGAAGCTGTTCCCACCACAGCAGTGCCAAATTTCTCCCAGGAGATATCAGATATTGTCTTAAAGCTGGTGGAGCTTCCTAAATTTCTCCTTTCTGGACATCCTGATGGGTCACTGAGCAGGGAAGTGCTCAGGGCACCGGGTCTGACAGGGCTCAAGGAGCAGCTGGGAGAGGTTTTAGGTTCCATGGTTTAATTTTAGGTAATGGTTTATGGTTCTGTGGTTTTAGGTAATGGTTCTATGGTTTAATTTAATGTGCCAAGCTGGACCTGGCCTGATTAGCCTGCACAATTAGCCCAGGTAATTTGCATCCAGGTAAGAGGAGGTGGTTCAGCCCAGCCTGAGCAAAGCCCACTCCCTGCCACTGGGGTCCCTGTGGGATCACCCAGGGTGGCACTGAAGGGATGTGACACACAGTGAGGTTCTATGGCAATAAATCACATGGAACTTCATTTTCTTCATGGTGGAAAAGCCCATTCTTTGTTCACATAACTCCTTTTTATACAGTTTTACAGACCTCGTGTGGGACTCCCATTGGCCAGGAGCTTTCTTAACAATTACTTATTGGTCATTAATGAGCTGTTATTCTGTATTAATTGGTCACTCAAACCCCTGGTGTGTACATGCAGGGACAGTTTGTGAGAGATAGTTTTCATTTTTCTATCTAACAGTGTAAAACAAGTTTATACAGGTGTAAGTTGTTTTTTTTTTTTTTTTTTACCCGGGAATAGATTGTTATGCTAATGAACTGCTCACACCAGGGTTGCTTTCACATGGGAACTTGCACAGTGCTGGATTGACTTAGAAGAAATGACAGGCCAGCCAGAGCAGGCCTGATTTTATACAGCTTTTTAAAATAATTTTTCTACCTTATTGCACAAGGAACTCCCAGTGCTCTGCTCAGATGTTGGGAGAGCATTTTGCTCCTTTTTGAGCTGCCAGGAGCTCTGGGATGTGTGTTTGGGTGACAAAGATGTCATCAGAGGAATCCTGCTGCATTTCACCCCTGAAGTTGGTTTTTTGGGAATTTCTCATGTCGTGCTGATTGAGGACAATTTCCTGTGCCATTTTCACCCTTGGTTTTACATCTCAGCAAGAAGTAGAAGTGGGACAGGACATCACTGTCACGCTCAGACCTGTTTGGGGCTTTAATGATCTTTCCCAGGCACTTGGCTCTCCAGGCTGTCCAGTCCCAGTCTGTCCTACTCTCTCCAAGCCTTGCAAGACACAGAGAAGGATTTTTAGGACTTGGACTTCTGAAACAGCCCCAACAGAAGCCACACATTTTTCTTACTGCACTGAGAGAATCTGGCTGTGTCAGAAATGTCGGTTTTCTATACTAGAAAAAAACCAGAAATGTTTCAGATCCACTGTTGTACCTGAAATGGGTATTTCCTATTCCCAGAATAATCATCTCTACTCTTTCTTCTCTTTCAGGAAGCTGATCCTGCCATGGAGGGCATCAAAAAACCCATCAGGACAGGTAAGACCCCCTAAACAACACAGGCAATTTGTCATATCTGTAATGCAAATATTGCCCAGGGTCACAAATAAGTCAATTGTGCACATCTTAACATTTCCAATAAAGGCTTCTCTTGGTGAAGAGCTAAAGTAGTGGGGAAAAAATGAAAATGAGAAAAAGCTTTCAAATTACTTAGTACATCCAGGAACCAGTGCATGGCTGAGGAAATAATAAATATTTCTGAATGTGCCCTGGAGTGTCTGTTCCAAAGAGATTTTTGCCAGGAGATGTGAACATCATTCTGATTTTAATGTCTTATTTTAAGTGCTGGCTCTTGTAAATGTGTATCAAGTCCTCATCTTCACGAGGGAGGGGTGAAAATGTGTTCCACATGTCCCAAAACAGCTCCTGGTTTGAGGGGAAAAGGGAGAAGGGAGTGGGTGGGTCAATCAGGGACAAGGGGGACCAGCAGCAAAAGGCACAGAGCAAGGAATTGGAACAGGCAGAGTGTGAGCACAGAGAGACTGAAATAAGAAAATCTATCTAAGAGAGACAATTTAGCAAGATTCTGCTTTGCCTTAGCGCGAATCAGGAGCACTGCTCATGTCAGTGACACTGCTCATGTCAGTGACACTGTGACATGAGCCTCACACAGATCTCAGCACCAATATTTGACTCCTTGTAAAACCAAGTTTGTGCCCAGTCCCAGCGGGCAGGAGGTGCCGCTGCCTCCACCCCAGTGGGGAAAGGAAGCCCCGAGTTCATCCAAAGCTGGAGCAGAAGGGGAGATTGGAGGAAATTGGGATGGTTCAGCTGGGGCAGGCTGAGGGCAGAGCTCCCTGGGGCTGCAGCTCCTCCCTGGGGCAGCTCCAGCTCTGCCCTGGGACAGGGACAGGAGCCAGGGCACGGCTGGAGCTGGGCCAGGGCAGCTCAGGCTGGAGAGCAGGAAAGGTTCTTCCCCCAGAGGTGCTGGCACTGCCCAGGCTGCCCAGGGAATGGGCACGGCCCCGAGGCTGCCAGAGCTCCAGGAGCCTTTGGCCAGCGCTGCCAGGGATGCCCAGGTGGGATTTTGGGGGTCTGGGCAGGGACAGGGGTGGCACTGGGTCATCCTTGGGGTCCCTTCCAGCTCAGGATATTTTGTGCTTCCAGAATTCTAAGTAAGAGGTGCCCAAGTTCTGGAGAGTCCCAGTCCCACAATCACCTTTTCTGCAGCTGCATTTTTGCAGTGTTTGGGCCCCCCCACTCCGTTTTGGGTAAATTGGAATCCCTGACTCTCCCGTGCTCCCACAGCTGCCCAGGCAGTCCCTGCGTGTCCCCGTGTCCTCCTGAGAGCTCCCATCTTACCTGACCCTCACTTTTGGGAAGTTCTAACATTCCTATAACCTGGAGGAATTTTCTTTTCCCCATAGGCTCTCCCTAAACACACACACTGCTTTCTTCCCAGCAACCTAAGCATCCCCTTAAATCTTCTTAAGCCTTTCTCAAGCCTTTTTGTGCTTTATTTTGTATCTGAAGAGGCTCAGAAATAGAGCAGGATCTGAAGTGTGGAGCCTTATGATCCACAAAGGAGGAGCCCCAGAGGTTGTACCTGGAGCTCAGCGCTTTCCAAAGCAAAGCACAAGGGGTAGGGGCATTCCCAGGGCAGGGAGAGAGATGTCACCAGTCCAAAAGTCCATTTATAGTTATATTTGTATTGTTTATATATATTTTTATTTATATTAATTATATAAAATAAAATTTAATTATAAAAAACATAAAAATAATATAATAATATTTTAAAAACAATATTTTAAAATAATAATAAAATATATTTTGGTTTTTTTTAAATATTCTTATAATAATATAAAAATAATTATTATTAATCAAGAATTCATATAATGTTGATGTTAATTTATAGAATATTAATCCTAATTTCATGTTTATATAATTATATAAAGATTATGTATATGATATATTATATAGTTATATAAATGTATAAATATAAAATTCGAAATAAAAGAATATTATTATATATAAATTTATGCATATATTGAAAAATTATTTAAAATATAAAAACATAAATTTATATTATTTATTTATATGTATATGTAATAAAATCATATATATATAAAATATACATATAGGTATATGCATATATACATATACATATATAAAATATGTATATGTGTATACATATTTATTACATATATATATATTTTTATATATGTATAAAATATGTATATATATATAAAATTTAAAACCCCATACATTTATATTATTTATTTATATTTATATGAAATAAAATCACATATATACATATATACTCTATATAAACCATATATATTTATATTTATTGTGTGTATATATATATATATATATACCCAAGATGGTTTTTTCGGCTCAAGCAACTCATGCAGTTGTTTGTGCTCCTCAGCAGCAGCTGGCAGGTGCCCGGGAGGAGCAGTGTGCTCTCCCCAGGGATGGCCAGGGTGCTGTCTCACCAGCCAGAACATTTTTTGTCGGTCCATACCAATCCAGCAGCCTCTGGCTCTGAGTTTCCCAATTCGCTGCTCTGAGGTGATGCCACTCGTGAAGGAGCGAAGGGGCTGCGAGTGAGAGCCCACATCAGGCAGGGCTGCTGCAAGCTGGTTTAGTGCAGGGAAATGCTCTCCCAGCCATCAGTCTCTGTTGGAGGGTAACAGAGCACTCAAGTGTGAGCAAATTGTCAGGGCCTTTTATTTTCCTCTTCAAATACATAAAGCAGAGCTTCTTAATTATCAGCAAAGAGAGACAGGGAAGACTTTGAGGTGGTCAAAGAATCCAATTTTACTGTGGGATACAAATGCTTATATACTATTTTAGGGAGACTAGTAATGTTTTACTAAAATAACTGCATTAAAGATCACATAAAGAAACATATACATTTTAAACATCTCTTGCTTGCAGAAGTCTGATGTAATTTTCTTTTTCCAGTAAACCCCTCAGATTGAATCTTCTTGCAATCTTGATTTAATCCTCAAAGTCCTGTTTGCTCTTGCTGACATATTTTGTTTATAAAATCTCATATGCTAATAAGGGCCAAAGCACCGTCTGTTGTGTGTACCCAAACAACTAATTAATGGGTGGGTAATTAATTAATTAATGGGTAATTGACTGAGGCCCCTCACAGGGAGCTCTCAGCTGCTGCCTGCTGGCAACCAAGCAGGGACTTGTGGCAACTGCTGCCGGGTCCCACCCAGAGACAGGAGCAGGAGAAACACTCAGGAAAGGGACTGAGCTGAGGCTGGAGTTGCTGTGGATTTGGATTTAGATCCATTTTCCCAGGTGGAAATTGGGTGTGGTTTGTAGCCATGAACCAGGGCTCCTGCACTGTTAAAATTGGGCAAGGGAGTGAAAAGCCAGCGCTGCCCAGCTGGCAGCAGGGTGCTCAGCCTGGCTCCTGCCCTGTGTCAGCACCAGCGTCTCAGGGGTGCTCTGGGGGACACAGCCCCACCCCTGGCAGTGCCCAGGACCAGGCTGGACAGGGCTTGGAGCAGCCTGGGACAGTGGGAGGTGTCCCTGGCCATGGATGAGCTTTATCCCTCCCAGTCCAAACCATTCCATGATCCTGTGACACAACAGTTGTGTGCTGGGTCCGGCCGAGGTCGCTCAGGCAGAGACTTCACTGAGCTGCCAACGGGCAGCAGCCCAGACCCAGCCACAACACGGGTTCATTGTGTCTTATTAAAGCAGGGAAATGCAATGATTTAATTTGAATCTCCAATGAGATTATGTTCTGCTGTTAGCTAAACACCAGTGGGCACTAAAGCAGATTTATGGGAGTTTTCCAGCCCTGACTCAGCTGTCAGGCCCCAATGGATGGGCTGCAGGAATGCACAGGCACAGGCTGAGAGCGATGCAATGCAGCTCATTAAATGTTTGTGTGAAAAATGGGATCAGGCTCCTCCAATCTTCCCTGCCACTGTCGGTGCAGTACCTGAGCAACAGAGGGAAAGAATTAAATCCATCACTAAGTGTTTGGGAAATGTTCTTTCTGTGGAAGCATTTCTCTGCAGAAACTCATTCCCATTTCACAAATAACAAATCATCCATTAGTGTGAATCTGAGGAGTATTGTTATGTTCATTTTTTAGAGGGAAAATGAACCCACAGACAAATTGATGACCTGGAAAGGTACAGCCCTCATCATCTCCTTGCTGGCCTCTCCGAGCCTCATTTCACTGGGAATTGTATAATCTGGGCTGATGGCTTTTCTTGTTATTTGAGCTGCAAAGATTTGTTATCAAAATCTCTTCTCTTTTACAAAAGAGAAAAACAAAACCAAAAAAAAAGCCCAAAAACCCTGCAGATACAAATGAGCACACACACACACACAATTTGTAGGTATTTTTCTCTGACACTCAACAAACCAGGAAAAGAAATCCAGCACCCTGCTCTCAGTTTCAATGGGCAATATGTTCCCAAATAAAAACGTGGCTCTGAGAAATTAATATAATACAGGTGACAGTCACAAACCTGCTACTGTAGAGAAAATCAGGCTGAAGCCAATGGGCCAAGGAGCCTTTTCAGATTTGCAGCCATGTCTCGGAGGGCAGTTTGGCCTTCTGCAACTTAATCTGATCCCAGCACTATGAGAGGCAGCTGAGGGAGCTGGGAAGGGGCTGGAGAATTCCTGAGGGAGCTGGGAAGGGGCTCAGCCTGGAGAAAAGGAGGCTCAGGGGGACCTTGTGGCTCTGCACAGCTCCTGCCAGGAGGGGACAGCCGGGGGGTCGGGCTCTGCTCCAGGAACAGGGACAGGAGGAGAGGGAACAGCTCGGGCTGGGCCAGGGCAGGCTCAGGGGGGACACCAGCAGGAATTTCCCCATGGAAAGGGGAAATTCAGGCCTTGGCAGGGGCTGCCCAGGGAGTTTTGGAGTCCCCATCCCTGCAGGTGTCACCTGGAGGTGGCACTCAGAGCTCTGGGCTGGGGACGAGGTGGGGACCAGGCACAGGCTGGATTTGATGATCCTGGAGGTCTTTTCCAAGCTCGATGACCCTGTGGCTGTGTGTGATGATGCTTCAGGGCAGCAGCACCAATCCCACAGCAGTGGGCTCCTCAGAAATGGGTATTTCACACTGGGGCCATAAAGGTTTGCCCCCTCAGTCCAGGGAGGCGTCTGGGTGCATAAATGTGACCCAGGCTGAGGCCAGGGCAGAGGAGTTGTGTTTCTCAGGGGCAAGCCTGGGTTTGCAAATGCTAGAAAGAGTGCAGAGTCTTCCTGCAGGCCAGCACGGGGGGAAATGCAGCACACACATGCAGGGTGGGCTGCTGGCTGAGGTCATCACAGCTGGGCTGATTGGTATTGCTCAGGATGCTCAGTGTTGGGTCTGCCCTCTCTCCAACACCTAAAACACAGCTATATGTGAATATATATCAGTATGTATGAATAAACACACACACACATATATATATATATATGTGAATAACTCATGATATTATGTGACCTTTGCTACACTGACAAGCAGGCAGAGAGTTGAAGAGTTGTGACCTAAAATTCCACAGGTTTGGCAGTACTCAGGTGTGCAGTGAGGAGGAATTCATCAGAGGTTCTTCCTAAATTTGGTGGGTGAAAAAGGGATATTTCTTTAATTTCTGGTTTTAGAAGGAAGTTTGGCAGCTGAGTTCAGTCCCCCTCAGAGCTGAGTGGCAGTTCTGGGGCTCCTGAGGACCAAAGGCTGTCGGGGTATGTGTGACAAGCACAGCCAGGAGCTGAGCCCAGAGCTCTGTCACGGAGCCCACAAGGGGATGTCACCCAGCTGCCACTTGTCACAGCACCACAGGCCGGGCCAGTCCTTTGGCTGCTGTTTGCAGGACACTGAACTGGCAGGGGAGAGTTAAAATTAGCCACAGGGACTTCAGGGAGTGGCTGCTGAGAAACAAAACAAGGTAAATTATGCTAACTCTGGCTTGCTGACAGAGATGTGTGACATCACCTCGCCCAATTCCATAAGCACTTAAATCCACAGGGGTTACAGAGGAAGCAAAAGCTGTTTGTTGCCTGCTTTTACTTCTTTACCTCATAGAATAATTCAGTTTTGCCCTGCTCCTGTGCCTGCCCACACTCAGCCCCCAGCCAGAGGTGATGCCACCCCCGTGGCAGTGGAATGTCACCAGGGATATCTGGGACCAGGACAAGACCCAGGAACCCCACTAGAGGGGCTTTCCATGTCTGAGTAGAAGCACCTTCCATGCTGACAGAGCCACTTTCAGCTCGTGGTTTCAGTGCCCTTTGCTGGTGCTCCTGTCAGACCCATCTCAGAGGTGGGGAAATTGAGGCAGGCAGCAGAGAGAACTTTCCCCAGCACAGTCACATCCTCTTGGACCTGTCTGGCAGCAGCCCATGTGTCCTCATGTCCCTGAGCCCCGGCTTCCTCCTGGCTGGACAAGGTGCTGCTGTGTTTTGATGCTCTGAGAGAACCTCAGGGGTTCATTTTGCACCTCAGGGGGAAATCCAGGGGGCTCAGTGAAATTGCAAAATTGCAGCTTCTCTGAGATCCATTTCCCAGTCCCGTTTCCCAGTCCTGTTTCCCAGTCCTGATTCCCAATCTCATTTCCCAGTCCTGATTCCCAGTCCCGTTTCCCAGTCCCATTTCCCAGTCCCGTTTCCCAGTCCCATTTCCCAGTCCTGATTCCCAGTCCCATTTCCCAGTCCCGTTTCCCAGTCCTGATTCCTAATCCCATTTCCCAGTCCCATTTTCCAGTCCCATTTCCCAGTCCTATTTCCCAGTCCTATTTCCCAGTCCCATTTCCCAGTCCCATTTTCCAGTCCCATTTCCCAGTCCCTTTTGGCTAAGTGGGGAAAAGTTGCACGGAGCTCCTGGAAACAACCAGGTTCTTTTCCTCAGGGCTGCACCCTCTGGATGCCCATCATACCCTAAAAGGGGTCAAAAAGACAAAACTAAGTGATCTCCAGATATTTCTTTAGGGTTTCCCCCTGAGACCCCTCCCTCTCCCAGCAGGTCTCCTTGAAGCAGCAAACCTGCAGTGCCTGTGCCTCACAGCATGCAGTGAAACCAGTGTGTTCTCCTTCGTCCTTAGCCCCAGGTGTGGCTTTGTTTTTCCTCCTCCTCGCAGTATTTTTAAGCTGATCTAATCCCACTGATTGCAGAGGGATTACCTCTGATTTACACCATGACTCGTGCAAAGGCAATTAGGAATGTGAGCACATCCATCGGATCAGTCCTGCAGCTCTGGTAATTTCAGCCTCTCTTGGCTTGAGCTGAAATGTTTCAAAGAAAATAATTAACTTGAGAAATAAAAGTAGAAAACGGTTATAAAAGCTGTCTCAGCAGAGTGAGGACCAGACCTGTCTCTCTAAAACAAATTTTTTTTCCACAATTTCCCTTCTGACTAATGCAGCTGATGTCACCAAATTCAAACGCAGGCACACCAAAGTTGCTGTCAGCAATAAATGTTAAATACAGCTCTGGAAATGCACAGTGCAGCCATGTCAGAGAGGGGAGATCCTGAGAGAATCCACGGACACCCTGAGCAGCTGAGGCCCAGCCAGGTGGGGCAGCTCTGGGCAGGCTCAGCACTTGGCTTGGCACAGCTTGCAGGGCTGCAGCCTCTGAGGGCTGCTTGTGCAGCAGGGGATTTTCAGCCTTTGGAGGGTAAACCCCCTAAATGTCACTGAGTTTCTGTAAATAATCTCCCCCTTCCTGCAGACACACGGAGAGAGAGTGGGGTTAGGATGCTGATTCTGTTACCAGACTCTTGTTATCACCACAACAGCTTTAGCTGAAGTAAAGGCCAGAAGGGTTTTTGCCCATCCTAAGCCATATCTCCACATCTCTGCCCTCACTAAAACACCAAATTGACATGACTAACACCAGCAAAGTAGGCTTTGGTTTTTCTCTGGGGATTTCCAGAATGGTGAAGGAACGCTGGTAAATAACTTACTCATTCTTGGAGAGCAGTGAGCTCCTGCTCACCACAAAAGTTTTTAAACTACTGTAATCAGAAAAATATTGCATTTTTTTTCAAAATATCCAGAGTTCCTGTCTCCAATGGAGAGTGCAAAGCCTGCAATACGCACCACACCAAGCCCCTCCAGCCAGGGGAACTTGGCTGTGGGACCAGCTTCTCCCTGATTTGTCCATCCCTGTTATCAAAACTCCCTTAGAAAGAAGGTTATGCAGATACAGCAAGGGTCTGGAGATTTGAATCTCTTATCATCACCCCCAGTTTCAGGAATCCTATGAAATCTAAGATCCTTATCCCACTCTGCATATAAACAGAGCTCTTGTTAGAATCATGGAAGCACAGAACATCCTGAGCTGGAAGGGACTGAAGAGATCATTCAGCCCACCCCTGTCCCTACCCAGACCCCCAAAATCCCACCCTGGGCATCCCTGGCAGCGCTGGCCAAAGGCTCCTGGAGCTCTGGCAGCCTCGGGGCCGTGCCCATTCCCTGGGCAGCCTGGGCAGTGCCAGCACCTCTGGGGGAAGAACCTTTCCTGCTCTCCAGCCTGAGCTGCCCTGGCCCAGCTCCAGCCGTGCCCTGGCTCCTGTCCCTGTCCCAGGGCAGAGCTGGAGCTGCCCCAGGGAGGAGCTGCAGCCCCGGGGAGCTCTGCCCTCAGCCTGCCCCAGCTGAACCATCCCAGTGCCCTCAGCTGCTCCTCACGGGCCCCTCCACACCCTGCCCCATCCCTGCCCTCCTTTGGACGCTCTCTCACAGCTTTAGATCTTTCTTTTATTGTGGTTCTCCAAAGCGCTCCCAGGGATTGAGGTGAGGCCACAGCAGCACTGTGGACATGTGAGGATCATGACAAACATCTGATGCCAGGTCTTAGTAGGAGTTAGTTTTGTGATATTAACTGCATTAACTGGCCCTTCAGAGACCCTTGTAGGGTTGGGGATTGTGATATCAGTTTTACAAACCTAGTCGCAGGAAAACTTCAGAGATTTGTGTACACTGGGAGAGCGAAACTGAAACTCCTTCCTGCTTTATTCTTGGTGTTCAGCTGTGGAATAAAAACACATAAAATTCCCAATTTGCCATCTGAGCTCCTGTGCACTTCCACAGCCACAGCAGAGAGACAGGAGATGTAAAGGAGAGTAAATGCAAGGAGAAATAGCAATTCACCTGCCAGGTTGCACTGGGATATGCATGGTTTTCCTGAATCCATACCTTGTCTGTGTGTCCATCCACCTGTGGACTGAGGGGACAATTCTGTGTCACGCAGAATAAAGACACTACAATCACAGAATCATTGACAGAATCCTAGAATGGTTTGGGTTTGAAAGGACCATAAATGTCATCTCATTCCAAACCCCTGCCAAGGGCACGACACCTTCCACTACCCCAGGCTGCTGCAATTGTCCAGCCTGGCCTTGGACACTTCCAGGAATGGGTATTCAGTGCCATTAACTGAACATCCAGTGTGGTGAGAGAAGGAAAAGCTTCCAGAGAGGAGATGGAAGGCAGGAATATGGAGGGAAAGGAGGTGAAATGCAAGGGGGAGAAGAGGGTCTGGGATGCAGGAACTGGATCACCGGGATGGGGTGCCGGGATGCGGGGATGGGACACCGGGATGCGGTGCCGGGATGCGGTGCCGGGATGCGGGGATGGGACTCGGCTGCTCGGTGCGCCGCGGCCGCCTGCAGTGCCGGGCACGGCCGTGGGATGGAGCCGTCCCCGCGGCCGTGGGACGGAGCAGTCCGCGAGGCAGTGGGACGGAACAATCCCTGCATCCCGTGGGATGGAGCCATCCCAGCGTCGCGTGGGATGGAGCAGTTCTAGCATGCCGTGGAAGGGAACAGATCCCGCGGCCGTGGGACGGAGCAGTTCCTGTATCCCGTGGGATGGAGCAGTTCTCACGTCCCGTGGGATGGAGCTGTTCCTATGGGATGGAGCAGTTCCCGAGGGATGGAGCAGTTCCCATGGGATGGAGCAGTTCCCGAGGGATGGGGCAGTTCCCGAGGGATGGAGCAGTTCCCGAGGGATGGAGCAGTTCCCGAGGGATGGAGCAGTTCCCGAGGGATGGGGCAGTTCCCGAGGGATGGAGCAGTTCCCGAGGGATGGAGCAGTTCCCGAGGGATGGAGCAGTTCCCGAGGGATGGAGCAGTTCCCATGGGATGGAGCAGTTCCCGAGGGATGGAGCAGTTCCCATGGGATGGAGCAGTTCCGAGGGATGGAGCCGTCCCCGCGCGGCTCTGGCGGGGCTTGAAGCAGCCTGGGACAGTGGGAGGTGTCCCTGCCCATGGCAGCGGAGGCACTGGATGAGCTTTAAGGTCCCTGCCAACCTAAAACACTCTAGGATTACATGAAGAACTTAAAGTCCTGGTGAAATCCACGTTTTAACCATGAGGGAATAATGCAACATTCCAGAAGCACCCAAAGAGACATTTTCAGAACTATGTCCCACTCAAATGTTTAAAAGCTTACTGTAATTGCACCACAAAAGCAACTTGGTTAAATTAAGCTTACCTGCACATAACTTCTGTTTCACAGAATCAGAGAACCCCAAACAGGTTTGGGCTGGAAGGGACCTTAAATCTCATCTTGTTCCACCCCTGCCATGGGCAGGGACACCTCCCACTATCCCAGATTATTCCAAACCTTGTCCACCCTGGCCTTGGGCACTGCCAGGGACCCAGGAACAGCCACAGCTGCTCTGGGCACCCTGTGCCAGGGCCTGCCCACCCTCACTGTAATTCCTCCTTATATCTATTCCAAATTCACCCTCTTTTAATTTAAAACCACCACTCCTATTTTCAAGAAGCAGGGTAAGGAATTTAATTTTTCACAGTTGAGAGCTGCAATCTGCCAGAGTTTTAGGTTTTTATAGATTTACCTGTTGAGTGACACTGCTCTGAATTCCCTGGGCAGATCAGATATTCCCAGCCAAGGAGTAAGAACTGTGCTGGAAGTGGGGTACCAAGTGCTGGTTGCATTTTACAGTACCAAAAAAAAAAAAAATATTCAGGAGCAATGAGATAATCTGTTGTTTTCTTCAGGTAACACCTTTGAAGACTATTTGAAAATACAACAGAGTGTCCCAGCCAAGGGGGCTGCTGCCTACATGAGAGGTCAGTGGGGAGTCCAGGGTGGGAGAAGAGGGGTGGGAAAGGGAAATTTCAGAGCTGTCTGAAAAGCTGCTCATGTCATTCACACTGGGTTTAGTAGCAAATAGAACTTTCGTCCAAATGGGCATTTTATAGGAAAAATATTCCTTAGTTCTCCTGGAATGTGATTGGAAAACCCCTATCTAATCCTAGAACCCTTTTTTTCAACTTGATAAATATAAATAGAAATAAAGATTTATTTTCTGCACATGCACAGAGGAATGTACACCTCCATGAACTGTACAATCTCCATGAATATGGAAAGTACATGAATGTACATCTCTATGAATTCTCTTCAAATGCCAAGTGGCGAAATAATGAACACTCCTGCATTTCGCTGTCCTGGGTTCCCCCAGGGCTGAGTAAATCCTTGGAATTTTTAGTGCCCCACCTCCATGTTTGAGCTCCCAGCAGTCATTCCAGGATTTTTCCTGGAGTTTCCTGCAGGAAACCACTGAGCAGGCGTCTCCTTTCAGCAGGAAACACTGCTGGCAGTGTGGTGGGGCTGCAGGGAGCTCACGGAGCTCAGAGCTAACAGCCCTTTGCTTTCCCTCCAGTGTCCAGAGCAGTGAACAGCTCCAAGCTGAGCCTGGTGGAGAAGGGGACCTGTGAGGCCATGAAGTGCTTGAGCCAGGAGCTGGTGATCAGGGAACAAGGCCTCTACTTGATCTTCTGCCACTTGAACTTTCTCTTTCCCAACTGCTCCAAGAGCCCCATCGACCTCAAGATTGAGCTCCTGGTGAACGACAGGGTGGACAGGCAGACGTTGTCCACACTGTGTGCGTCGGAAACGTGCCAAGACAAGACTTTTAAGACTTTGCTCCAGCTGCACTTGACAGAACTGAAGGTGGAGGACCGAATATCAGTAACACTGAACCATCCTGAATTCCTGAATGACATTTCTCTTCCCAATGAAAACATTCTCGGGGTCTTGAAGTGCAGCGATTGAAAGTGAGCAGCTCCCCGATCTCCCACTGCTGCCAGACCCTTCCTCTGAACACCAGCAGCCTGCTTTTACTAGGGACCACCTTGGTTTAAATTTCACACCTCACCTCATCCCTATGGTGAACAAGGAACTTCGTGAGTGTCCCAGAAAAAAACACTGCAAGAGCCACACCTGCCAGGATCCCTGGCTTGGCTCCGGGTGGGAAAGTTGGACTATCCAGCATTTAACCCACCAAGGGTTCCTCGAAATAATCTGTGCAAACACAGACTAAACCCAGCCAGGTCATGGCAAGAATCCACAATACGGAGATTTTTAAGGTCATAAACTGCTGGCACAATGCTTGTGCTCAGGACATGGGGAAATCTGTTTAACTCTATTGTATGGAGTAGTGTTTTAACCTGGTCTTTCCAAAAACCCAACAGCCAAAGCTTGTAGTCAAAGCTTTTCTTTACCATGGGCACTCAATGAGAACTCTGGAGTAGATTCATTGTACAACAGCAGAAATGATGAAATTCTCGACTCTCGGGCTGGCAGCTGAAACTCTGGGGCAGGACAAAGGAGATTTGGGATTTACAGGATATTTCTGTGCTGCATTCTGCTATGGACTTTATGTCGTTCCTTTCAAGTGTCTTCCTTGTCACTATTTATCCATCTTTTCTATTTAAATATAAAGCTTTTTGGGACAGAGACTTTGTCTAAGCAGAGTCCTCAGCCTCTGTTCTCCCCTGGGGTTCTCAGACCTTTTCACATTAAACATTAAAACAGCAATGGAGTTGCCATTCTGGCAGATAGCAAAGTTCATGAGGATGCATTTTCCTCAAGTGCTGCTCTGCCAGTTTGGCAGTCCCTGTGTGACACAGACCACACTGGGCTGGGAATCTTCCTCCAACAGCATCACTTCCTGGAAAGCCAGAGCTCCAGACTTCCCCAAAGTCCAGACTTGCCGAAAGACAGTTTCAGACTGGCCCTCAGCTGAGAGCTGAGATGTTTGAGCAGGCCAGAGGATGGGTGGTGGTATTTGAGCTTCTTTGGATGCCTGGATTATTTAGAGAATGCAGGATAAAAGAAGAATCTCAGGCCCTTTTATTCCATGAAATGCAGTAACCCAGACATTTATTTGCAATTTCATTCTTACAGTATGGGGAGGGAAAGGACCAAGATGTTCCCAAAGCTGGTCCCAGTTCAGTCCTTCTCCTTTTCCCTTCATCTCTGGGAACTCAGGAAAGTCTATTTTCACCATTATTGGAGTTTTTCCCCTTGCACAATTGACATTTTTCTCTGACTGCAGCTTGGCAAACTCTCCACAGCAAACATTTAGTAATAGATTGAGTTTCTGGCTCCAGAAACCCGGTGGTTTATCATCCAAACTCAGTGGATGCTGGTGACTGATATGGCTCAGTTTGTGTGAGCACACTCCAAATATTCCTCAGAGCAGTAATTTGTTTCTTGTTTTACATCACCAGAAACTGATGGTGCATATCAATGAGGTTTTGTCTTGTCTACCAGGTGACTTCAAATTACACCAGACACTTTCCAAAAGTCAGGAACAACTGATATGATTCACTGCTAGAGGTACCCAATTTCTGTTCTGATGAACATTGATGCAAACAAAAATTCCTTTTGCTGTAAATGACTCAGGGGAAAAAAAAAAAAAAAGAAAACTAAATCAAAAGAAAAAAAAAACAAAAACCAAGGATTTAGTTTTCTTTCTTTTTCTCTTACCAGAGAGAAATTTATTTTTATAAGAGTCAGCTGACCCTGTCTATGACTTTGGAACCCCTATGGGCTGTCCTTACCCCTCTGGGCCCTAAAAATACCTCATGTCTCTGAATAGAGTTTTTAACTTCTCTTTGCCTCCACTTTGATCCACACAACCAGTTTCCAGAGAAGTTAAAGCAAGCCTGGCAGTGAGGGATCATAGCTCCTGAGCATAGAAGCATTCAGTGAATGAAAACATGCATCTCCTCACACATCCCACCACTCCTCCTCTCGCTGGAGCCTTTGAATTGAAAGAGAAAGGGCAGTCTTTTAAAAATAAAGCAGCTCTCCCTCCACAGGGTGATTTTATCCTATTATTTTGCCAGATGGAAAAAAATCCTGACAAGGCAATGCTAAACTGCTCAGCCCCAGGCATTTTAATACCTTTGGATAAAGAAATCTGGCCTCTACCCTATTGCTTCTGAGAAATAAGAATAAATTATAGACAGAAAGAAAGGCCATTAATAGTGAACAATTTCCCCTATTTTAAAGCTATTTAAAATCTTAAATAGCTTTAACTGAAGCAAGGCCCTGAGGCAGGTACACTCCAAGCCACTTCATTCTTTTATCCCTTTTCCTTCATTTATTTTTTCCCTAAGTTTTTTAAGCGACTCATTTTGAAAACAGCCCTGTATTTAAAAATATCCCCAGGCTGGTCCGTCCCACAAGGATGTGTCTCTCCAGCAGCATCATCAGCAATTCCCTGTGGGGAATTCCCTGCCCTGTTTGCAGCAGCAGGGTCCTGGATCTGCCCAGGAGCATCTTCTGAGGAACCACACCTTGCTCTGGTTCCCCGCCCAGGAGGGAGGAGCAATCCTAAATGCACTGAAGTTGATGCCTTTTGGGGCTACCTAAAAACAGAGGCCAGACAAAATTAAGGGAATAAAAAGCAGAAATATTTATTGAAGGCCCTTCAGGTACATTTCAGGCAGACAAAGCCCCCCAGGGGCTGCACCCAAAATGGACAATGGGTTTTCACACTTTCATAAGTTTGGGCCATTTGCATATTGGGGGTTCATCTGCCAATTTCAGCTTCAGCTAATGAAGTCATTGACCCCAAGTTTGCTCCCCCCTCTCACTTTTGTTTCCACCTCTGGGGCCTGAGGCAGTGAGGGGTCCTGGATTGCCAGGCCTGGAGAGGAATTGTTGTGTCTGCCCAAAATGGGAAAGCAGCAGCTCACACTGTGTGTGGAGTTTGGAGTTCTACACTAAAGAACTGCAGGGTTACAAAGCTATGGAAAATAGAAAAACTCAAATCCTAAGGCATCAAAGTCATGGAGAAATTGTACAAATTCCTCCCCTAGTCCTCAGATGGGGCAAACGTGGAGTTTTCTGTGCCCGTGTGATTGCCAGCTCCAGCAGACACTGGGGGCAGCAACAATCCCACAGCTCTGCTCTCTAAAGGGGTTTGGGCCCTCCCCAGTCACTGATAAAGCTGCACTCTCAATCTCATATCTGCCTGGCCACGGGCATCTAGAGGATTTATTCATAATCTTGGTTGATAGAGAAAAAAGTTCCTATTATTGGCTTAATTCTGCCTATTGTTAATTGCTGGAGAAATCTTTAACAGGGATTTCAATAGCAGTCAAGCTGATGTAACACATTTCCATCCCAGCTCACCCCGGGGCAGCAGCCCAAAATCTGATCAGGTTTAAGATCAGAGATCACAGAGCTGGATCTGAGCTCTGCTGGAGCCGTGAAGACTTTGAAAGCACAAGAGCAATCAGATTTCACAAGGCTCCATGACACCTCCCATGAAATTGGCCCCAACCCAAACTCTTCAAAGCTCAGCTCTGAAAATTAAGCCATGGCTTATGTGACACAGATTAATTATTCATGGAGGGACTTTCACATTCACTTCAGGGTTTGTTTCGTTTTTTGTTCAGCACGAGAAGAAAACATCACAGTCACTTAGAGAGAAACCCCTTCCTGTGCCAAGGGCCAGCCAGGGGATGTTGGCAACCTAAAAATGCCTATTTAAAGATCCCACCTGGGTCAGTAGGGCCCTGACCTTCTGTGCAGGAACTGCCTGACTCTGCACTGCTCTGAGCCACACAGATCCCTTGGGAGAACAAGCAGCATTCTGCAAAATTCTTGGCTAATTGCTCATGCTCTTAAATTATTATTATTATTATTATTATTATTATTATTATTATCATTATTCATAATGTTACTAGACAGAAGAATTCAAAGCAGCTCCACTGTTTTCAAGCACCCAATCCTGAAGATAACATAAGAAAGGGACTACTCAACACAAATAAGCAACCTAAAAAGCAAAATAAATAAGAAACTTTTATATTTAGGACCTTACAACAGGTCTTTAGAAAGTGGAAGTGATACAATTGGTGTTTGGTGCAAACAGCAAGAGAAAACCACAGAGCAAAGGCAGCTTCTGGAGGGAAAACGACTGAAACAAATGCAAATTCTGATGAGCAACACTTGGGGCAGCAGGAGCTGATGTAGTGACCTCAAAACCTCCTCCAGGCTCAGCTTTTGATGGTTTTACTTGGCTCAGTTTCAAAGAATGTAAGGATAGAAAAACTGGATAAATGTTTTGGAAGAGCACATTCTGCAGTCAGACCTGGAACCCCCCCACCCCCAGCCCCCATGGTTTAAATTCCCAGTTTTTCTTTTCACTGCTGATCCCAGGAGCTTAAAGGTTTGGGATGGAGAAGGAATAGTGAACAATTTCCCCTATTTTAAAGCTATTTAAAATCTTAAATAGCTTTAACTGAAGCAAGGCCCTGAGGCAGGCACACTCCAAGCCACTTCATTCTTGTCCACTTCCAAGCCCCAAGGACAGCTTGGCCCTGTGTGAAATTCAGGCTGAAGGAGAAATTCAGGTTTTTCCAAGGAGAGGGAAGGTTGTGAGACCCCAGAGCTGGACATTTCCATGGGATCAGAGCCTTCTCCACTCTCAGCATTCCCAGGGATTGCAGCAACCTCTGTGCTCTGGTGTCAGTCAGGGATGCTGCACCCCAGGAGTGAAGCCATCAGTTTTTCCTGAGCTGCCATATCCTGCAGTCCTGACATTCCACTTCCTTCACGTCAACAATTTCTAAATTTAGGCTCCTTAATTCCTTCTTAGAGCTAATGTGAAACAGGAAGCTCCAGGTGAGTCAGAGCACCCAAAATAGCTGCCTAGAAAAGCCAGGCTCAGCTGCTGACTGAGTCTTTCTTTACTCTGTCCAGCCACCTCAAACTCAACAGACTCATGCAGTTCCAGATAAAGAAAAGATTATTTAATACGTGGTTTGATATTTTATGGCCACTTTCCAGGGGTAATTTATGGACTGAGGCCTCCAAGCAGGACACATTTGTGAGGTAAAACACAATGACAATTGAGCAAGTTGGTAGATTTATGGTCACAGAAGAATAAGATTTGCCTGTTTAGGTCATTTTTATTCCACTTATTCCTTGGTCTTGTCCAGACCTGACAGAGGGAAAGCCATATTTTGGAATTAAGCACTAACTCAGAACTGAAAGTCACTTTTGAAGCTACTTTTCTCATAGAAAACTGTGTAGTAAATATTTGACAATTTTTTCATTCCTTCAGTTTTTACATTTTTTAAATTTCTTTAGGTTTTTTTCATTCTGCTTCTTCTTCTCTTTGCTTCTATTTTTTTTTTTTTCTATATTTTTTACAAAAGCGGATGGGAAAGAAAATCAAACATAAGGTAAAGGGGGAAAAGGAAGGAAAGCAGAGTGTGAGGACTGGGGGAAATACCCCAGCTGTTTGAACAGTTAAATGAGCTCTAAGAAGTTCTGGCTCCAAGGATGTGAGAGAATTGGCTCCAAAGCCAGGCTGGACAGGGCTTGGAGCAACCTGGGATAATGGAAGGTGTTCCTGCCCGTGGAATGGGGGGAATGAGATGAGCTTTAAGGTCCCTTCCAACCCAAACCAGTCTGGGATCCTTTGATTCCAATATTCACATCAAGCACAACTTGAAACCAGCAATTTATACATCTTATGCTGTAGAGGAAAAAGAAGTTTTATGGTGAAAATGCTAAATTTTATGCAATTTTGAAACAATTGATGAATGTAACTCCAGGGGCCTTAACCAAGTTCCTCAACCTGGACAGTGGTGGGACAGCAGGACTTTTGCCTCTGGCAGGCAGAATTATGAGCAGTATTGAAGAGCCTTTATATTTAAAGAGTTTTTTTTTCCTGTATAAACCCAACTGTGCTGTGAGTGTTCACTGGGGGCTTTAGCAATGACACCTATGAAATGACAAAACAACTCTCCCACGCAAAATGGAATTGTGTTGTGCTAATTATTTCAGTTTAACTATTGGGGCGCACAGGTGTTTTCCTGAATAAACACACCTGCTTCAGAGCACAGCGCTGAGAGTGTCTTTAACCATCTTCAGACAAATTACAGAGCAGCATTTAGGGTAGAGATGGGCACAGGCTGGTCCTGCAGGCCAAGAAACACAAATATTCCTTATGGGAAAGGAATTCCTGGTGCTGGAGCACAAAGCTCTTTGGAGAACTGCTTGGGCTGAGGGCTGCAGGGGGGATCTGCCCTTCTCCCATAAAGCTGGGAGAGAATCCCAGAATGGTTTGGGTTGGAAGGGACCTTAAAGCTCATCTCATTCCCCCCATTCCAGGGAACTTCTACTATCCCAGGTTGCTCCAAGCCCTGTCCAGCCTGGCTTTGGAGCCACATTCCCTCCATCCTTGGAGTCAGAGCTTCAT
The DNA here is from genome assembly GCF_050655825.1 of Lonchura striata. Taxonomy (NCBI): domain Eukaryota; kingdom Metazoa; phylum Chordata; class Aves; order Passeriformes; family Estrildidae; genus Lonchura; species Lonchura striata. Next base: position 3,632,313 of record NC_140719.1, on the reverse strand, counting down.
AGAGCTCATTTAACTGTTCAAACAGCTGGGGTGTTTTCCCAAATTATCCACACTTTGCTTTATTTCCTTTTTCTCTCCTTAACTTATGTTCGATTTCCTTTTTCCATCCACTTTTATGCAAAAATAAAGACAGGAAAATAGGAGCACCTTCCCTTATCCCAGTTTGCTCCAAGCCCCATCCAGCCTGGCCTTGAGAATTCCGGGATGGGGCAGCCACAGCTTCTCTGGGCAACCTGTGCCAGGGCCTCACCACCCTCATGGGGAAGAATTTCTTCCTAATATCCAAGCCAAATTTCCCCTCTGCCAGCTTAAAATCATTTCCCCGTCCTGTCACCCCACAATCAGGTCAGACTCAATGATCTCAGAGGTCTTTTCCAACCCAATTGACTCTGGCATTCCCTGTGGTTCTCTGATTCATTCCAGAGCTGCAGAGATGTCTGCAGGATGTCCCAGTGCTTGGCAGGTTTTTTGGTTTTCTCCCACGAGGGTGAAATGTCTGTGTGAAGACGGAATGATTCAAGCTTAGCCGAACGCTAGTCGGAGTTTTGGAATTCAGGCCTGGAGAGGGCTCGTGCCTGTGCCCTGACGCAGAGGAACACTCCAGGGCAGCCCTCACTCCCAGCAGGTGTTGAATGGCAACCAAGAGGCTCTGAAAATACACAGCCACTTAAATTCTGGAGTGGTTTTAAGCAGGAACAGTCACAGCGCAGCAGTTCAGGTGCCAGAGCAGCTCGGGGTCACAGCGTTGTATCAACAAGTGAGTAAGATATCTCTGTTTAGTGCCAGTATTTTTAATGACTCACTTGGTCTTTCCCTGCAGCTTTAATCATGGAATCACTGAACTTTTTGGGTTGAAAAAGACCTTAAAGGTCATCTAATTCCACAGCATTCCATGGAAAGGGACACCTTCCACTATCGCAGGCTGTTCCAACCTGGCCTGGGACACTTCCAGGGATGGGGCAGCCACAGCTGCTCTGGCCACCCTGTGCTGATCTTTCACTATAAAACACATTAGGGGGTGTTGTAAGGTCCAAATAAATTTAATTTAAAGGATGTAAACTCACTAACATAAATTTAAAAGGTGTAAAGCTCACTAAGCAACAAGGACTTCAGCATGCATTTTGTTAAGGTGTTACATAAGTTCACTCAAAGGATAACAGGACAAGAGAAAAAAAAAATCTTAAGCTGACTTTAGTTGAAAAAAAATTTAGAAAAATGAAAACTACAGTAACTATTCAGAAGAAAATACAAGAGACTTGATTAATCCCACATCTCTTACATCTCTTATGTTAAATTCCATGAAGATTAGACAAAGTAACTTCCTTCTTGTAAAAGATAAAGAAAGTAGAAAATAACTTTATTCATTATCTGCCCCGTGAGGTACGTGCCATGTACAATTCCAAATTTTGGATTTTTTTTTAAGTCTGCAGTCAGAGATTTGGTTTCATGAAGGAAGGATGTGATTTATGGAAGCAGTTTCATTAGGATGTTACTGTCAAGGGTGCACTTCAGCAGCAGTACTGCCACTGAAGGCTGAGGCTAAAGGAGTAAATCACATGGAACTCCATTCTCTTTACTCTTTATGAACATAACTCCTTTTTATACAGCTTTACAGACCTCGTGTGGGACTCACATTGGTCAGGAGCTTTCTTAACAATTACTTCATTGGTCATTAACAAGTTATTCTGTATTAATTGGTCACTCAAACCCTCGGTGTGTACGTGCAGGAAATGTTCTTTGTGAGAGATAGTTTTCATTTTTTTATCTAACTGTGTAAAACAGATTAAAAAAATCTAGCAGATAAACAGTTTATACAAGAGTAAGATGTTTTTCATCCAGGAATAGATTGTTGTGCTAATGAAGTGCTCACACCAGGGTTGCTTTCACATGGGAACTTGCACAGTGCTGGATTGACTTAGAAGAAATGACAGGCCAGCCAGAGCAGGCCTGATTTTATATGGCTTTTCTTTATAACTTTTCTACCTTACTGCAACATGAGACTTTTAAAAGTGAAGTAAATCTGGTTTAAACCCTGCAGGGGAAGACAAAACCTGCGGGTCTTGAGTCAAAACCAGGAGCACCCAGCAGGTAGAAGGGCAAGGCCTGTCCCACGCCCCATCCCATCCCGCCAGGAGATCCCCTGGTCTGACAGATGTCTCAGCTCTTCTGGACATGCTGGATCAAAATCACATTAAAGTCCCACCACGGCAACCTCCTGAGGTGCAGCAAGCACAGACTAATTAATTATTCAGCAATGTGCAGGGGAGAATCACTCCTCTGGGTTATTTTGAATTAAGCACCTTTCAGTCAGGGTGAGCCATCGCTGCTCGGCTTTCCTCACCGTGTCCCCAGCCAGAAATCACTCACTGCCAGAGCTCACCTGGGTCAGGGACTCTGTGTGCTGGAAAAAATCTCTCCTCCAGCCCGAGCTTCCAAAGAAAGGCTCAGCAGTATCTGTTGTTCGCTCTCCAGGCAGTTTATTGCGAGTTATGTAAAAGATTTTCTCCTTGGGCTGTTGTGGTTTGCTCACAGCTCAGGCAGAGGCACACACACACCCTGACATCCTCTCTGACCCCGACTGCTTCTTCTCTCCCCGCCAGGGCTGCTGCTGTCTTTTATATGGTACATTACGTGTGACATGGTTACAGTTTTCCCCAATGCCTATTACCTATATTAAATGGGGATTTTCTATCTTTTATATGGTACATTACGTGTTACATGTTTGCAGTTTTTCCCAATGCCTATTACCTATATTAAATGGGGATTTTCTATCTTTTATATGGTACATTACGTGTTACATGGTTACAGTTTTTCCCAATGCCTATTACCTATATTAAATGGTGTTTTTCTACTCTAAACCAATCTGTGAGTGCCAACATCACCAAGAACATGGAGGTGAGGAAGAAGAAAGAGGGAGGACAGGGCAGGCCCAGATCCCAAACCCATCTTAAAACCTCTGACCCCCATGTACAAAACCAAAACCCCCCTGTACAGCACTCAAAAATTCTTCCCTCTACTTTGTGACTACTTCTACTATAATATCTAAACTTTTGTGACTTCTTGTTCTTCCTGCAAGGTTGGTAAATCATTCCATGGTTCAAACCCAAAATCACAGCTGTTTCCAGCTGCCTGCCAGGGTCCCAAATGCTTCTGACCAGGGCCTGGAACCTCCAAAAATGTCTGAGGGACATTTTGAGTTCCAACAACTCACGGCCCTTTCTTGAGGTAACTTCACTGATTTTGTCCAGTTTTGCAACTTTTCCCTTCTGCTGCTACCTGAGCCATCCAAAAAAAACCAAGGGAAAATGCATAAATCCAGGGATCTGTCACCAAACCACCCAGAGAGGAAGCTCGAGGATAAAAGAGAAAACAATGAAACTGAGAGTGAAAAGCAGCCCAGTCACAGAATCCCCTGCATAACTGGGAGATAACTCAGCTAATCTGGTTTCATACATCTCAAAGGGTTCTAGAAACTGTCTATTTTTAACATTCTCTCCAAATCCTATTAAAATGAGGCAAAATGAGTGTGTTGAACATCAGTCACTGCAACATGTAATCCAGGAAAGAAAAATCCACTCCCATCCATTAGCAGGAATCCCAGCTCCTAACAGGAAGGACATTTTTCCCCTGATCATTTATCTAAGTTTATAGGCTGCAGTTTGTTTACATTCCAGGGTTCTAAAATAATCTGAGCCTACTCAGAGCAAATAACCTGATTCTTCCCTGTTTAATGGGGACCTGTATTACTGAATACATAAACTCTTATAATTCTTGGTTTTTTTCTTCCCAAGAAGCTCAGAGTCCAGAGGGAAAAAAAAAACACTTGTTTGTCCACTCTTCACTAGGAATTACCCACTAGAGAATGAAAATGAAGTTTATGTTGAAAACAAAAGGAAGTATCACAGAAAAGAAACTGAACCCAAAAGTTTTGTTTGTTTTTCCCTAAGTTTCAGGACTTACCCCATAAGAAAAACCAATGTCTCAGAAAGTGTAAGCCATGGATGTTTCCACCAAGACACAACAGTTTCTCACTTTTTCTGGAAAGTACCAGTTTCACTGGATCTTGTATCAACAGGGGTTGCTAAGAGCATCGCTGGAATTTCTGATCAAAACCACAGAAAGACCAAGGCATTAATATAAAATATCCAGGGGATCTGGCTCTTCCCAGAGCCAGGAGGGGCTGCAGAGCTTTACACCAGGCCCAGCCCTGCTCAAATTCCTGATAATCAACACAGGGATGTGCCTGTGGTTAAGAACATCCTGGTGGGGTGTCCCTCTCCTTGACTGCAGTGTTGGTGCTTCCTTGATAATAACAGATTTTTAAAAGTCCCAGAAATGCTAAGGAAGAACCTCAATGCTGAAAACTGAATCTGGGAGCTGCTGCTGGGGATGGTCCAGTAAAACTCCTCTGCTGGAAGAGTTGGTGGTTCAAAAATGCCCAATTTCCCCTAGGGAACTGGAATGCCTTATCCTGTGTCAGAGGTCTGATAAATTAGTGTCAGTTGTTTGTTTTGTGGGTTTGAGAGAAAAGCACAGAATTTACAGTCCATAGTTGTTGGAGCCTTCTGGAAATGCCCATCACTCCCCAGAGGAGGTTGTGCCATCCTACCATGTTCCTCCAAACACACCCTTGGAGCAGCACCTGGAACAGCACTGGGCAGCCAAGTGATGCCTCAGGTTTCAGCTTTTCTATTTTTCACATTCTCTGCTGCTTTAGTCTGTGAGTCTGGGCTTCACATGAGGGGATGCTGAGCTCTGCACAGAGCAGGGAGACAAAACAATTCCTGCTCCAGCTGGGCACCAAGGACAAATGATCCAAACCTCAGCCCAGGAGCACAAACAGCGTGGGCTGGAGAGAGAAAAACAAGCAGGATGGGACTGCCTGGGCTGAAGCTGGAATGGGACAATGAACTCCAAGGTGCCAATGGAGCAGAACTGATCCCAAGGAGAGCCCCCGGGAGCGCTCGTGCATTTTGGGACCATTTTGGTTCATTTGGGTGCAGCCCTGGCTGGGCTCTGGTGCTGCCCAAGGTGGATCCATGGAGGAGATCCTTTGAATAAATCCCTGTTTTATTCTTTAGTTCTGTGCAGCCTCTGTTCTACATCAGCCATCACAAGGCATCACAAGAGTGCTCACTCTCCCTCACTGATTTTCCAGCTCTGCCTCACTGTCTTGTTGCCATCAGGCTCTTACATCTCTCTTTTAAAAACAAGCGAATCCCTGGAAAATGTGTGCTAGGCCTTTTCTTTGGTATTTCCTCTCACCACAAAGAAAAACAGGAATTGCAAGGCATTGGCCAGTTCTCCCTCTTTCCATTTCCTCGAGTTCTTTTCTCTCCTACGTTGACTTTCTGTGTTCCAGCTGCACTCTATGACCTTCCCTCCAGCACCTCAGGGAGGGTCACGTCACTGGGAGGTGTCCTTCAAACACAGTCAGACACAAACTCTGTAGTGGAACAGCACTGGGACACCACTGCCTGCTTCCTCTTCTCACAAGAAACTCTTGTGGGAGTTGGAGAAAGAAAAAGACTGTTTTGCAAGTTGCAGAGAATGATCTGTCATCTTGCCAGAGCTCCGAGTGGATTTTGCCTGGGGTTTTCCAAGGAGTCTGAAAGAGTGAATGTACAGCTTGCTTAGAAACCCACTGAGATTTGGACAGCAGATACTTGAACTGACAGCATTTCTGATCATCCCCAGCTCTGCCACCGCTCAGGATGGCTGTGCCACAGCAGCCTGAGAGCAGAGTTTGTCTCAGGTGTGGTGCTGGCATGGGGCAATGCCAGTGTGGGATGCTGGTGGGTTGGGTGTGACAAATCCCACAGCAGCATGAGGCTGGGACCATCCAGGAATGATCCTGGAGCTGAGGTGCTGCTCCAGGGCAGACAGAGAGGCTGGCCTGGCTCACCTGCAGGCAGGTGCTTTCCTGGCCCCCAGTGAGGGTCACTTTTCCCTCAGACCCCTTATCAACCTCACTGCCTGCTCCTGGCTGTGCCAGTCCCTGCACTGGCAGCACAGCACAGCAAAGGGACACCAAAGCTGGGTTCAGGATGCTTTGGAAGCTCTGGTAAGTCAGGGACAATGAGATGTCTTCATTTCAAGGTGTATCCCTGCTCTCGCCACCCTCCAAAGGCACTTGCACAAAATGATCCCAGAAAATATCTGCCCATATCCTGTCTGAGGTTTGCTTCCTGATCCACAATAAAACACACCAAACACTACTCCAACTCCTCACAAATGTGTGCTGAAAACCTGGGGATGAATGTTCTCAGGGAAACTGCAAACACTGACAGGTGCATTTCTAGAGAGCCCAGAAGCTTTCACAGACGAGTTTTCACTATTGCATATGGACAAGCTACCCCTGTGGGATCAGCCCTGGGACAAAGGGATCCAAGACAGCTCCCCCAGTGCTCCTGACCAGCATCCAAATGCCATGGAAGCACAATCAATCCAGCTTGGAAGCACAGACTCAAAATAGTTTGGAGGCATTTCAACTGTACATCACATATTGGGTTATCTACTTCAAGCAGAGAGATGTCTTCCAAAGAAGTTTAATTCTGCTACACTCTTCAGTTCTCTGAAAGTGAAATTTCAGTGCATTCCTCTGTCCAAAATGTTGCTGTTTAATCATGATTTCTGTTTTCAGGATATTTCAGTTTACTTGAAATAATTTGATCTTAACATGTGGGATAGTAGAGTTTAGGACTCATTATATTGAGATAAAAGGAATGGTCAAAAAAAAAAAAAAAAGTGAGCTTATGGTGGAAAATAACTGTCTGTCTCATATAATGGAAAGTCAAATCCCTTTCTAATTATTTTCTACAAAATAGTAAGAAAAATTAATCACAGGCTGTAAGCAATCATAGACTCTCCTCAACTTCCCTTGGAATTTTCCAGCTTCCAAGGGAAGCATCTTTGCTGGATGCTGGATTTCATCTTGAAATGATATTTAGGCATTTATTCGCATGCATTTGCTCTCACTACTTTCATTTTTAGGATGAAAATGGACAAATTCCCCTCCTTTCCCTGCTCCCAGATACTGAGCAGAGTTGCCCAGAAGAAGCTTTGTGAGTTCCACACCCCCTCAGCCCCCCGAGCTGTGCCCTGGGATGGAGCTGCCACATTCCCTGTGGAGCCAGCCCAGCCCAGCCCCCATCCAGGCTGGCAGAGCAGCATTCCCAGCCCATCCTGGGCTGAGGCACCAACCTAGCACATTTTGTTTGGGCCAAGGCATTCATGAAGTCATACAGACTGATTTTCATAAAGCCAGGCCTGGGCAGCCCATGGCCACGGTGAGTCAGGGAAAACCCCTGGAACTGTACTTTTCCCTTCCTTCTTTCCCTGTGAATTCTCTTTCCCAGAGAATTTCTTTGGGACCTCTGACACTTCTGCTGTTGTGGCTCAAAGAAAAGACTTTCAGCATTGTGCCCCTTCCCAACCAGCAGGAGCAGAGTGACAAATAAAGGTGCAAGGTTAAGAGGCAAATCTTTATCCAACCAAAGAGCTCCTGCAGGTTCCTGAATAAATCAACAAAATCCCCATGCTCTGATTCATCCAGCAACTCATTTTGGTGGGGAATGGGAGGAAATCACTCAAGGCAGAGCAAAGAGCAGTGATTTTATAGATATTTTGTCAAGCATTGAGGCAGTCAGCACCCATCACATTTCAACAGCAAGGCTTTGTTGGCAGCTTGCTCAGCATGCAGGAGAGGCCACTGTGAATCTGCAGAATCTGGGATTATCTCAGTCATGGAAAGAGGCCCACACACAAGTCTTGTGCAAGTGGAAGATGTGGTTGATCACAGGCGATGCAAAACCCTGTGGTAATATTTGATGTTAGCAGGTACTGTCCTGCTAAAAGCAAAAGTGACCTGAGATCGAGTGCTGCAGACAGGAGGCAGCAAGTGCTGCTCAGGCTGATAACTGCTTGGTTAAATGTGTTCACTGCTAGACTTTATCCTGGGACAGCACAGGCAGTGATCCCATTTTTGCCACTTGCTCCTGAAACTGCACAAGGAGCTCCAGTAAGGAGGGGGGAGGAGAAGCAGCAGGGCGAAAACCACAAGCCCAGGAGCTAAACCAATTTGCCTCCTGTTTTCCATGCTCCCCTTTCACTCCTGGCCTCTCGCTGAGGATGGAACAAAACAAGTTACATAAGCTGCCGAGGGCACGGTGACGTCCTGACGGGGCTGGTCCCATGTGGGATGTGGGACATCCCCACTCACATGTGTTCAGACCTGCCCGTGAGCATCCAGCTGCTGCTCCTGCCACCGCAGCCACAGTGCCCTGAAACTGCCTCTCCCCTGCCTCAAGAGCCTTGCATATTAAATGGACATCAATTCTATTCAGTGGACATCAATTTAACTTTAATCAAAGACACAATAACCAGCAGCCCACCGGGCACCTTTTTACCTTGTTATTTTCATTAACGTCACTGCACGACCTCAAGGTCCTATTACATTTCCCATCCTAATTTCTTTCCTTCTTGCCTAACTCTGCACTGGGCATGTTAAGGAGCCCTGCACATGTTTTCTGCTGCTCTTGGTTTTCTTCTGAAGCACACAGATAAAGGGCTCTTTAATCAGGAAGACAACATGTGAGCAGGCCCTAGCAGACATTGCAAAATCAGTGGGATCGTGCTAGGAGCTGAATGACTCCAGGACTTGGGCCAATCCAGTCAACAATTAACCTGCACTTGGCAGGAAGGGAAGACTGGCTTTGGGGAGAAAAACTTTTAGAAAAGAAAAGCTGAACAGAGTTAAATGAATTACTCATCAGAGGCCTTGGCTGCAGCTTGGGATGTTCTCTCACCACAGAAAGGGAGAGAGGGAAAAACAAAAGGATATTTCAGCTCTGGAGACTCGGTTTTTCTACTTTGTCTGACCCAGTGGCCTTGGCTGAGCTTCCAAAAAGTGGTCAGCCTTTTCCAACAGCTTCCTTTGCTGTTGACTTGTGGGCAACCACAGACCTGGAAGTGCTGTGGGAAGGACTGGGCTTCCCCTGCCCCAGAGAACATCCCTCTCCTACAGCTCCTCTGTGCTGTCAGGGACAGCCCATTCCCACACATTTCCTGTGATTCCTCTCCTCCCTGGGCTGCTGCCAGCCATCTGTGGCACGTGGGCTCCCGTGGCAGGGTGTCCAGTGGCCACCACAGAGCCAGGTGAAGCCTCCTGCCCTCCTGGACCTGCACATCCCCTGGGAAGGCTGAGTGTGCTCCACATCTGCTCAGGATCCATGAGGTGAACATGTCTTCTCTCTGACCCAGAAGAGGCCAAAAGGAGGGTGAGGTGCCCCCTGCCTTGCCAGCACCCTGCCCCACACACACCCCAAAGGCAGAGAAACCTCAGCAGAGCCCTGGCTGTGCGCTGGGCAGGTTCCATACCAGGGAAGGTCTGCCAGGCAGCTGCACAGGCAGGGCTCCACAAACCTCTGGCCCTGCTGACTCACAGCAGTTGCTTTAGTCTTCCTTCTGCTTTTTCCACCTCGTGGTCATCGTGGTCATCATCTCACAATTAGGAAAACAAAGCAATGACGTAGATAAAATCCGCAGTGCTGCCTGCTCTGCTGGCCAGTGTTGCCTCATCCTGATCCTCGCAGGGGCACGTGGCCATCTCTCCCCTTGCAGGGAGCAATTGTTACCTCCAAAGGCACCCAAGCATTTCCCCAGAAAAATCACAGAAAAAGCAACTTCTCTGCTATGTAAACTTTCATGCAACAATAACTGGACCCATCCCCAACCTGAATTATGTGCTGGAAAAGCATCTTTCCAGTCACTATCCCAGTTAAGCAAAGCTGGAGAAGTTAGCTCAGGAAACAGCAGAAATTTGGCTGCATAATCAATGATTGTTTCACTTTGCACAATATCTGAGACATGAGAAACTTGACACTACAAGGGTGCTATTTAAATGATAATTACTAACATTGTCAGCTTTAATTAATCAAAGTCCTTGGCTGAAAGAGTTACATGTGGATATAAATATGTATTTTGGCTAGACCAGATTCTGGGGATCTGTAGCCTGGCCTCATGCTCAAAGCAAGACTGGCACAAGATCACTTTGCTCATGGCTTTCTCTGGCCAAGTCCTGACATCTCCCCAGGCAGGGTTTCAGACACTTCTCTGAGGGCCTGTTCCTGAGCTCTATCACCCTCTGAGTGAAAAAGGTTATCCCAGCTTCCATCATCCATCTCCTAAAAGGCACTGGTGGCACCCTGGGTGCATTATCTGGCACTGCCAGGACTTTTTGGCTCCCTTTTGCCAAAAAAAAAACCAGCCCAGGTCCCTCAACATCTCCCAGGTTGTGCTGAGCATCTTTAGGAAGTGGAGAGGCACGTGCTGATCTCTGCTCCCTGGGATGGGACAGGAATGGTCCAAAGCTGCATCAGGGCAGGTTCAGACTCCACCTTTATTCACAGAAAGTGTGGTCAAAGGCTGGACCAGAATTCCTGGAGAGGAATGGCCTGGCTGGGTTTGAGAGGCTTTGGGACAATGCCTTCAGAATCTGCTTTAGCATTTGGTCAGCCCTGCCAGGGTCTGGCAGTTGGATGAGACGATCCTTGTAGCTGTTTTTCAACTGAGATTATTCTATTCTATTCTATTCTATTCTATTCTATTCTATTCTATTCTATTCTATTCTATTCTATTCTATTCTATTCTATTCTATTCTATTCTATTCCAGTCTCCTGATCCAGAAATGAACATTACATCCCCAACACAGTCTCACTTTCACCAGGTGGAGAGCCCTAACCTCGCCCCTTGGTTTTCTGGCCTCTCTTCTCCCGACTTTTTAACAAGATAAAAAGAAAACACCTGGTTTTGCCATCATTATGGTGCAATGAGGCCTGTCCCAAATCTTTACCAAAAGCTGTAGAGTTCCTTGCACTGGTTTCCCTGGATTGGGAACAAGCAGTCTCAATTTTCCCAGCACTGCCACAAACCCAACAGCACTGCCAGCTGCACACAGAGCACGAGCTGTGTGAAAAACGCTAATTACTTGGTTTTTAAAATTTTAAAAGTTTAATAATAATAAAATGGTTATAAAAATAATAATATAATTAGAGTAACAAAGTTTAGAGTTAGGACAATTATAAGACAATAAAAAGCAAAGAATTACGGACGTCCGGATGCTCTCGGATACTAAGTTATGAAAAGCATGACTTGTGAACAAAGGAATAACCCTTAAAACAGTAGCCTGTTGCATATTCATATGTCTCATATATGATGCATAAATTCTTTGCAAATTAAGAACTTTCCTGATTATTTGCAACTTCTTCTCTTTAATTTTGTTGGTTTTACAAAGACGGAGAGAAGGTGGAAGAATGTTTGTCTTTTCTGATAAGAGGCTGTAACTTTTTATGGGCCCCCTTCACTGACATCTCTGTGTGAAGAGTTTCTTGATTATCTCATCTTCCTGCTTGAGCTTGTAACAAATCCTATACCGCAGAGTTTCTATTTTAACCTTATGTTGTAACTTAAAACTACATTTAATACACTATGTAAGAGAATTAATACAGCGTAACTTTCTAACATTACACATATAATATTCATTGTAACATTTGCGAAAACCCAATCATAAAATATGCATTTTTCACAAGCTGGAATTCCTCTTCCCTGGATTTTGGTGTTTTCCCCTCCCTGGGCCAAACAGTGTCACCCCGCCACAACTCTGGTGACTCTCACTGCATTCCTTTCGAGCACAAGTACTTGGAAGGGAAAAAAAAAAAAAAAAAAAATTTGTTTTCAATCCCTTTTCCCTCTGGCAGGCCCGGGTTTCCCTGGAGCTGATCCGCCCACGTCATTCCTCGGTGCCTCACTCGTCAAGGAGCTGCAGAGCAGTTTCTCTGCGTGGAGGTGGCTGAGAAGGCCACCCCCAGTCACAGCGGAGGAGAGGAAACACTTTGTAGAGGGTGTGTTGAGGCAAGCAATGGGATTTTCAGCCCCTGTGGTCACATGCGTGGGATTCAAACACCTTTTTCTTTTTTTTTTTTTTTCCATCAGCATCTTTATGTAAATCACATCCAGAGATAGAAGCAGGTATTTTTCACTGGAAATGTGAATAATAGTGTGTGAATATCAAGCTTTGCATTATTTCTGGAACTTTTCTCTCATCCTTGGGAATTTTGACATCATGGCTGAAGAGTTTCCTGAATTAAGCAGGGCTGCTCTGATTGACCAGCAAAGTGAGCAAAGTGAATTTCGTCTTTCAAGCAAAACAAAAAACTGAAATTTTCCTTAACTATTTTCCAGCTTAATCCTCTGATCTGTGTTAATCATGGACCACATCCTCACCATGGGCCACATGGAGTCCAGGCATGTTGTGCCCATCAACTTCGTCCCCAGAACATTCCCCTCAGGAAATGTGCAATGGGCAGCTGTCACCAAGTGTCCTTCCTGGTAAGTGTTCAAAGTGACCACAGGAAAATTTGTGATGCACAAAAGCTGCTGATTCATGATTGCCCACCTCTCACACATGCAGGATGGTGGGGAAAGAGAGTTGGTGGGAACTCACGTGGAGGAGATGTGATGCTGCCACCACAAAGCCTCAAAAGGCCTCCGAGCTGGAGTGAGCAGATGGGACTTGTTGCAACACAAAACTCTGACCAAAGGTCTTGAAAATCCTGGGCTTCTTTAGGAGCTGCCAGCTGGGAAAGAAGGGAGATAACCCCCACAGGATCAGAAAACAACAGCTTGTTCTCATAGTCACAGAGTCAGAGAATGGCTTGGATTGGATTCCACTCCCAGGCTGCTCCCAGCCCTGTCCAGCCTGGCCTTGGACACTTCAGAGATCCAGGGGCAGCCACAGCTGCTCTGGGCACCCTGTGCCAGGGCTTCATACCCTCACAGGGGAGAATTTCTTCCTAATCTCCAATCCAAACCCACTCTCTTTCAGTTTGAAGGCATTGCCCCTTGTCCTGGCACTCCAGAGGTGTTACATTGTGCTTGGCCATGCTTTTCCCATTTCCCGGGACTCCTGTGACTCTGATCAGATAAGCCTGGTCCCCTCCTTCCTGCCCAGATGGGGTTGGTGGAGAGCCAAGAAGCCTCCCTGTCCAGAGCCTAAGGTGATGGCAATGATAAGGTGATGCCCCTTCCTGGTCTCTCTATTTCCCCTCTCTTCCCCTGGTATCTCATGGAATAAAGAAGCTGGACAACCACATCGGGGTGAGAGCCTCTTTTGAGTCTTAGTCCATCTCCTGATGTTCCTCCCCTCAGGGCCTCATATCTCTGGGCTAGCCTGATAATCTGGGGCTGAGAGGGCAGTAGCATCACAGGCCCTTGGACAGTCTCTCTCCATTTTGTTGGCTCCTTCAGGCTCTGCAAGGCCACACTGAGCTCACCCCAAACTTCTCCTCTCCAGGTGAACAACCCCAGCTGTGCCAGCCTTCCCTCCCAGCAGAGCTGCTCCATCCCTCTGCTCCCCCTGGATCCTCTGGGTCTCTGCAGCAGCTCCAGCTCCTCCCTGTGCTGGGGCAGCTCTGCAGGTGGGGTCTCACCTGAGCACAGGGCACAGGGGGACCAAACAACACCAGCAGGTCCCAGCAGACACAGGGACAGCTCAGTGTGGCTCTGAGGACACAGCTGGGCTTAGGAGTTTGTCCCCAGCTCCTCTGGCTCCTCGTGCTCCTGCAGCTTCTCAAGGAGAACTTGACATGGCACAGGGGGAAGTATCAAAAGGTAAAACAATCCATGGACCCAGCTGGGTGAAATCCAACGTGTGTCAGGCCTAAGTCTGACCTCAGACCCGAATTTTGGTATTTCTGCATTTAGTCACTCCCAGGCTCCTCCAAAAAAAGGTGAGGAAGGCCAGCTGAGAAGTGATGAGGATCAGAGAACCTCCAGTGAACTCCTTCTGGTAACCTCAAACAACATTTGGAACATGAGCTAATAGCAGAAACTCTGACAAACACGGATAGACACCCTTGAAGTAACGCCACAAGGATGGGGATGTGACTGTGCCATTGGGCTCCTCTCACAAACACACTGCTGATTGCACCATTTCATCACTAAACAGCTCAAAATTCTGCTGCCATTTTTTAGTACATCCTTTTTCTAAATGAACAAATAGATAAATAAAGACTCTGCAGAGGGAAATATTGCAACAATTGTTTCTGACCAGTGAAATCAGAACATAGTCAGCTCTGGACATGTGCTTGTCCATGTTCTGCGAAAATACTGTTTGTATTACTAAAAAATTGTTATTTTCTCACTGGAACTGTCTCATGGTGTGACAGCCACAGGTTTGATCTTGCCACTGCTAAACAGAGATGATACTTGACATTTCTCTGGGCCATCTTCAGAGTTTTCACTTTGTTTTCTTTCAGTACAGAATGAAAAACCAAAAATTATTCCCTGAATATAATCTCTTGATTTGTCCAATATTTAACTGCAGTAGAGTAATGATGTTTTTTTTTTAATTTTTACCAAAACAGAGAAAATAGGGATTATTTTGAAATTAAGTCAAGCTAAGTTGAAACAAGACAATCCAATATAATTGAAATGAAAACTGTTGATGTTTGCTCTTGACAGCATCATTCCTCCAAGTTTTCACTTGATTCAAGTTAAATTTCTTTCCAGAGGAAAAACATTTCTAGCAGAAAGGCTCTGTTAACTCTGACATGGCTCAATGTGAGGTGCCAAGGGGTGGATGAACTTTGGGATTGAGGTTTTGCATCTCACTCTCTTCGCACATTGAGTTCTGCCTTTCTTTTCTTCCCAGCCATTATTTTAAACAGCAGAACTTTTGTGTTATGCAATCAGGGAAGATTTTAAAAGTATTTTCATACTAGATCTGCAATCCTAAAGAGCAGAGACTGATCTAAACAACACTGATATTACAGGTGAAAATATTATTAGCATTTAAATAATATTTTCCATTAAGGAAATTTATTTAATAATAGTAACAATAATAACAATACCAGTAGTAATATTAAGAGCAGTAATATTAGTAATAACGATCTCTGATTAAATCATCAAGTGCTTCACAAAGGCTGGGCTCAGTGACCTTGGAACATTAATGGTTAATCCAACACGAATGGTTATGTGAAATAAGCAGCCCAGAATCCCAGCCTGTGTTTTCCTGCTGTAAATTCAAAGCCCAGAGAAGAAGAGCACACGGGCCGTGCATGCCAGGGATTGTGCAAGGGGTGCTGGTGATTTCCAGGTGACTTTCCTGCCAGGAGAGCAGCCACCCCATGAGAGCTGCTGTCCCGCTAGCAGCAGCTGGGCACAGCTGCAGTGTCACCCAGGGGTGGCACTGACGGCTTGGCACACACAGGAAGGGTTCTGCAGGGTGAGGACGTGCCGTGAGGCACAGCAGAGGTGCTGCAGCCTCCTGGATCAAGCCCAGTTCGAGAAAGGCGTGGGAGAAAATAAAAGAAGAATATAGATCTAGATGAAGGAGAAGCCTTCCTGCCTGGTTCCCTAGTTTTTCACTTCCATTCCCTAGTTTTTTTCTCCTCTCCTCTCCTCTCCTCTCCTCTCCTCTCCTCTCCTCTCCTCTCCTCTCCTCTCCTCTCCTCTCCTCTCCTCTCCTCTCCTCTCCTCTCCTCTCCTCTCCTCTCCTCTCCTCTCCTCTCCTCTCCTCTCCTCTCCTCTCCTCTCCTCTCCTCTCCTCTCCTCTCCTCTCCTCTCCTCTCCTCTCCTCTCCTCTCCTCTCCTCTCCTCTCCTCTCCTCTCCTCTCCTCTCCTCTCCTCTCCTCTCTTCTTTCTTTCGTTTCATTCTGTACTGAAATAAAACAAAGTGAAACATCTGAAGGTGGCCCAGAGAAAGGAAATTTCAAATATCATCTCTGTTTTAGCAGTGGCAAGATCAAACATGTGGCTGTCATACCATGAGACAGTTTCAGTGAGAAAAGAACAATTTTTTAGTAATACAATTCTCTTCCAATCTTCTTGGAAGGTCATGTTTAATTAAATTAAAATTAAATTGTGTTTAATTTCCAGCATTACTGATACGACATGACCCCAAATGCCCTTCCATTACTCTTTCCAAACACCAGTCCTAGGTCATTCAGTGAGGGAGATTTACCCCATGAATGCCCAAGACTTGAGGTAGCACCCTTAAAATCCAGAGGGCTCAGACATCCCACTGGGAATTTGGAAGAATATTCATCGTTGTAATAATGTGTTACTGGAATGACCCAGAGAACAAGAGGGGAGTGGAACTTGGGAAGATGAGGGAAATTTGGTCTCTACAAATTGATGGAAAAACAAAACAGAAGAGACTCTCAATTAGGTAGGGAGGCAGGAACAGCTTCCTGATTTGAGCTCCTTCTTTTCTTCCTATCAGGTGGGGAAGGCTCAGTGGAACAGGATAAAGGAAGCACAGGGGCATCTTTCATCCAGTGTCCACTCCAAATGAACACACAGAGACTAATCATTTGTCTTTATTTATCAAAACTGCTTTGCTGAAGGTTGTAGAAGTCACTGTGATGATCCTCCTGTGGTTTTTCTGCGGCTTCATTTTCTCGACACCATTGCTTATTCAAGGAAATGAGATTATTTAGGATGTTTTCCCCTCTTGCTATTCTTCACAATTTCAGATAATAGGTAAAATTTCTGGCAATGGCATGGCAGCCTACATGGAATTTCTGCAAATGGCAGAGTTTTATTACACAGCACAGAGAGATGTTAAAGCCTTCCACAATAACTCATCTTCCAGCAACAGGAGAGGAGACTTTAATCAATATTAATTACAAAGAAACAGTCATTAGTCCTTCAGCTATAGTTGATACCATCTTGTACCTGACAAAGAAGTGAGAACACAGTGTAAAATTATTCTACAGATTAAGAAATCATGCTGTTCTTGTTTGATCCACCTATGACAGCAGAAGGGAAGGAGACAGGGTGTGATAATGTGTCCCTGCTCTCATTGTTCAGTCTTACAGCACAGAGCCTCTCCCAGTGCTCCAAATTGATCCTCTAGATGTGTTGCTCAGATTCCCCAGGTGTTTCTGAATGTCCTGGTCCTCATTCTTCACCTTGGTAGTAAGGACACTGAAAGATAGAAAAGAAGTGGATGAGGAAAAGAAGTTAAAACCCTTCTGCATTTTGTTTCATTTACCATGGCAGCATTCCAGCACTTCCTTCCAATCTTCCCTGTCCCCTTCCCACCCATGGAGCTGGGTGGAACAGGAAATTGATTGTCACTGGGGAGTCACAGTGTGCCTGGAGGAGCAGGACAGTTTTGGGGCTGGAGTGGCCCTGTAAGGCCACGTCATTGCCATAGTCTGGCCAAAACTGGGAGTGTTTCTGTGGGAGCTATAGGACAGGTGTGTGTGGCAAGGGGAAATTAGATAAGGAACATCAAGTATTTCTGTTATTTCCCCAGGATGACCCAGGATTTTTGGTCTAATAGAATTATTGTCTCCCCCAGCCTGAATTCTCACCTTCCTTCTGTTCTTAGACTACCAAAACCAGATTTTTAGTGATCAGTGTAAAACCAGAAGTGATTTGCCTTAAATAACTGAATGGGGGAGAGAACAACCTTTCTCTACAAGAGATGTTCAGTTATCCATAACATTCCTGGATCGTCTACTCTAATAGATTCAAAACCATGAAAATTCTTCCCATTGTCAATGGCTGTGTGTTAATTTGTGGGGTTCAAATCCCACCAGATCAGCTGATAGAACATTCCGGAGGCAGGACATTTTGCCAAGCATTATGTTCTGACATCTGTGTGTAAGTAACAATTGGTTTAGATGGCATTACAGAAACAAGCTGATGTTTAACCTGGGAAATGATAAGCACTCGAAGATAAAACCTGCAGGTATAATTAGGTATAGGATTAGGTATAATTCTGTGATAAAGCACAGACTGAGCCATTAAGCTGAGCATCTGTTTCTCAGCATTTTCCCCATGAAACAACACCTTTCACTTCAACACTGTCCTTTTATTGTGCCATACCAGAGAGGCTGCAAGTGGGAAAAAATTATAAAGCTTTTAGAGAATTTTGCTTTTCAATTAATTCTTTGATTCCATTAAAAAAAAAAAAATGTTTTATTGCTTGTTTTATCTATAGGTCAACCTATAACTTCTACTGCATACTACAGCCCAGAGTTCACCTCCACAAAAGTCATGAGCTTTAATTAGCAGCAATCAGCCTTATCAGGTAGTCAAAACACATCTGGATGGAGGCAGAGTCACATCCTGTGTCACGAGATCCTTCCAGGAGCCACTGCTGTACTCTAGCAATACTCCCATTTTTTCACCCACCAGAAATCTCAGCTACAATGCTGGGTACAAAACATTTCTGCTCTTCCCCAGAGTTCCCTGACTCACTGGTGTTGGAATCTGTGGTATTGATGATTCTGAGATTGTAGAAAGTCTCTGTCTTTCTGCCCCGCTGCCAAAGCAGAAGCCATAATTGGTCTGTGCTGGTTTCCAGGTTGTTTATTCTGTTTATCTCTCACATGTTCTGCTGCCCTGCCCAGCTCTGTCCTGCAGGGCAGCGTGTGGGGCTCTGCCCTCAGTGGGATGTGACAAACATTAAATACCAGAAACTCCCTGGGCTGGATTTACAAGAACGTGCCAATATCTGTCACCTACGTTGGACAGTGTGTCCCCAGCCTGAACCAACAGAAAAATGCCAACACCACAGTGAAACATGGAGGGCATGAAGAAGGAGAAAAAGGACAAGGCACACCCAATTTCCTCCATCTTGTCCCCTTTGGACCCCTCAGCTAGAATCCTAAAATTTTACTTTTGCACCCGTGCCACACTTAATTATTACTTATATCAAACACTCAGAGCTGGTAATTGATCCTGTAAGATTGAAAACTCTTTTCCATGGGCAGAGATCACAGGCAGTGTCTCTGGGGGCTCTGTCCAGGGGGTTCCTGACCCCTGCCAGGGTCCCAGACCTGCCAGGACAGCCAGAGGGAAGCCCTGGATTCCCACAACTGTCTTTGTCCAAACAACAGGGCTGGGAGCTGAGGGCTGTTACATCACTTTTCCAGTCTCGTGGACCCGCTGGAGAAGATGATGTCTGTGTTCCCTGGTTTGCATGTCCACGCTGGCACACCCCTGTCATGTCCTGCAGCGTGGTCATGGGCTGGGTGAGGGCTCACCCACAAAGCCCGTGCGTAATGCACAGGGCTCCTCATCCCACAGCGAGACTGTGCCAGGAGAGCCCACAGGAAGAAGTGAGGGAGCACAGCCCCGTTGGAAAGTTTCAGGAATTGACTAATTAACTTCCTCGGCGTGCGAGAAAGGCCTAATTAAGAAGCAGCAAACTCCTGACCTCAGAAGGCAGCCAGGAAGAGGAGCCTGCACAGACTCCTACCCAGATCCTGCATCCCAGGCAGGGCTGTCGCAACAAGTCTCCTTCCTCCCCCACTCAGGATGTCCCTGCCCCCATGGAGCTGACAGAGCAATAATGCCTGGCAGGATTGCCTCACAGCCACACCCGCCAGCTCCTCTCAGCACCATCCTCGTGTGCCTTCAAAGCTGCAAATCCATCCTCATTCCACCAGGGCTTTCACCAAAACACGGTGGTATCAGAGCAGGCTTCATCCAGGTGCATTCAAGCTGCTGCGAGCATCTTCCTTGGATGTGACAGTCCCATTTTCACACCTCAGCCCCTCTAAGTGTAAAACCAATTCCAAACCTCCAGCAGGTCCTTCTGCACAGGCTGACCAAGACATTTGGCCATTTTTTCTTCCCCAGTTCTGCTCTTTCCCTGCTGCTCTCTCATCCTGCTGCCACATCCACCCACAAAGCCAGCTGTGTTCCCAGTCCAAGCCTGTCTCCTGCCTGTCATAGTTGAGATGGTCACAGCACAAAGTTACATTCCATTTTCAGACGGCTTCAAGCTGTTTTTATTATAGCATACATGCTTTTTATACATTGTTACAAACTCATAAGTTTACACTTTACTCATTGGTCAGGAAAGACAAACCAAGTGTCATTGGAACAGGCAGTGGCAGGTTTCTCTTATTTCTGCTTCTTTCTTTCTGGGTTTCTATGTCAATGACCTTGGTAGAAAATTCTTCCAGGGGTGAACATGGAGCTTCTAATCAAACTTCTCTCTGGCTCACTGAAGCCGCTGTAAAAAACTTCTTCCACTCCTTGGCCATGCTCCTCCAGGGATGGGAACCTCACTGAGCAGCTTGTGGCAGCAGCTGGGTCATGCAGCCCCTCTACACAACGACCTGGGTGTCAGGCACTTCCCTGGAGAGGTCCCATCTTATTGTTATTCATTTTTGTGGTCTGCACTGATGCTTGGTGCAGTTATTTTCTCCCTGGTCAGTATTTGGGAGGTGAACCCTCTGCAAGTGCAGCTCTCTGTTGTCCCAGGTCAGTAGTTAGGCAGAGTAAGCTGAAGGCACATTCTTATCTATTCACTTGATTAACTCTTCCAACAAATCCCCATTCTTCAAACAGTTTGAATTATAAACCCCAAATCAAAATCAAAACCAAAATATGAATTCTAAAGCAATTCCTTTGGAAGACATGAATTCAAACACATTTTGTCCTGGTAGGAGACTTCTTGCATCTCAAATAACCAAGAGGAGGTTCCCAGCTTTGCTCCTGCCCAAATGGGGAATCTCAGGAATGCACTGGTTTTACTTTGGGAAAGCTGCAGTTTTCTTCAACTTCTTTTGGGCATCAGCTCAATAGGCCTGATCTGCCCAAGAAAAGCATATCTCAGGAACTGTGCCTAAAATAGCTGCTTTTCATAGAACCATAGACTTCTTTGGGTTGGAAGGGACTTTGAAGAAAATCCAGTTCCATTCCCCACCATTCCATGGGCAGGGACACCTTCCACCATCCCAGGGTGCTCCAAACCCTGTCCAACCTGGCCTTGGACACTGCCAGGGATCCAGGAGCTTCTCTGGACAATAATTTCCCAGGTGTTGAGATAATTTTGGCCCAGCGCTTCACAGGAAGAAGCCACACAGACTGCTGCCTAGAGCTAGTGAGATTCTTCTGTATTTCTGTAAAACTGAGAGGGTTCTGCAGTTCTGTGCAGCTTCCACAGGTGTTTTAATCATCCCTGAATCTGTTCAGTATTAAAAACCACAATGCTTGAGGGAATCTGTCCCTCTTCATTCACACTTATGTCACTTCTGCATTCAAAGGCACAACAACACATTTTGTGGAAGATGAAGATAATTTCCTTTTCCCCTTTGTAATTTCCATGCCCTCACCTCTCATGCCAGCAGGCTGTGGTTTTCACAGCCCAGGAAGTTGTGGTTTTCTTTGCTCACCGTGAGTAGAATTTGCCCACTCAACTCATGAGACCTCACAGAATGTTGACAGTGTCTCTTTTTTAATTGCACAGGCTGTATGCTCTCGGCTGAACCAGCCTCCCAAACCCCAGTGAACATAATCACACATTGTCTGACACATACATTGCAACTTCCAGGGATAAGGTCAGCACTTTGTGGATGGATGGATGGATGGATGGATGGATGGATGGATGGATGGATGGATGGGAAGAGCCTTAATGCTGCCTGACAACTGCTCTCAAGTCAAACACCAGGTCACAGAAGCTCAATTTAAAGCTGGTTTGGCTAAAGAGAAACATAATCCTTCATAATCTAAATACATACTGATACCCTGAAAATACATATGAACATACCTGGCAAAAGGATGGCCCTGAGAGGTCTCTGTCCCCCCAGAGCTGAGCATCTCCTGCAAGCCTGGCAACATTTCCAGTGGTTATCCATTGTTCTCCAGGAAAAATAGGGAAAGACAAAAGATTTCGAAGGACAAAGAAATTTATTGTGCTTTGTTGTCTGCCCAACAATCTGGTTTTTCCCATCTCTGCAAAGATTTGGGCTCCACTTCCATGAAATATTTGCTTTCATAAACAAATGAGGATACTTTGTACAGGAGGAGGATCAATAAACAATAAGCCATTATCCCACTGCATTATCCCAGCTCTACCCCAGCTGGGATTAGTGCCTGCTTCATTTCAGGGTCAGAATAACAAACCACAGTTCTTTATCTGTACTTCACATTCCACGAAAATGACCTGTGATGGGTTTATAATCTCAGTGTCAACAGAAGTAAAATCCCCCTGAAATAATGAAAAGACCCAAACTGACAATGTTTCATCCAGAGCCCCTGAGAGAGGTTGAAACAATAAGATCAACCTGAGAAAAACTTCATGGACAAACCATATGCCCTTCCCAGCCTGCTTTGTTTCTGATACATAGATTGGCTTCAAAGATCTAGAAATTCCAGACTAGCCTTGGAGTACTTTCCTGTGGTGTTTCCACCTGGATCACTGAAATTCTCATGATCACATTTTCACATTTCTGAGAACACCGGTTTGAAGCTCAGCTCCTGAAGAACTGTACGTTCAGCAGGAGGACTCGCCAGCCTCGGCTAAGTGCATTTATTTCTTAATCGCTCATTTCAGTAAGAGTTTTGTGTGGGCAAGCAGCTTCTTCAGAACTGCAGCCAACAGAAAGGGTGTGTTGGAGGGAGGGGAAGGGCGATACAAGTGAGGAGTCTCCCACGCCGGGCGCACGGGACGGGACGGCGGCCACAGCCCAAAGGGGATGCTCTGCCCCATCCCGCTGGGAACCCAAAGGATCAGGTTTCTGTAGAGGACATGAAGTGGGCTGAAAGGCTGAGAGCAGGAAATGTGTAATTATTACACAGGGAAGGGCCTGGAGGAGAAGCTGGTTCATCTGGGGCAGAGCTCCCCGAGGGCTGCAGCTCCTCCCTGGGGCAGCTCCAGCTCTGCCCTGGGACAGGGACAGGAGCCAGGGCACGGCTGGAGCTGGGCCAGGGCAGCTCAGGCTGGAGAGCAGGAAAGGTTCTTCCCCCAGAGGTGCTGGCACTGCCCAGGCTGCCCAGGGAATGGGCACGGCCCCGAGGCTGCCAGAGCTCCAGGAGCCTTTGGCCAGCGCTGCCAGGGATGCCCAGGGTGGGATTTTGGGGGTCTGGGCAGGGACAGGGGTGGCACTGGATCATCCTGGTGGGTCCTTTCCAGCTCAGAAAATTACATGATTGTCACTTAAAATCCTGATCAAAAGGCCAGCAGGCTGAGCATAGCTACCTCATTCTCTGCTGGGCACAGGCGGCCCCCATCCCACTCTGATCTCCAGCCTCCAGATCCAGCAGAGATTCCATCCATCTCCTCCCACTGGAGCCGTGACAAGCTGACAATATCAGGGAGTAATTTCCAGAAATGTCCCAGCCCTGCCTGTTGTCTGATAACTGCAGCTGGACACCTCCAGAATTAAACCTAGCATTAATTCAACCAATCCTGGCAATAAATTTGTTTATTTAATGCATTATTTTTAGGAAGAAATTCTTTACTATGAGGGTGATGAGGCACTGGTGATGCCTCAGGTTTTAGTATTTATATTTTTCACATTCTCTGCTGCTTTACTGTGTAAGTCTAGGCTTCATCTGAGGGGATGCTGAGCTCTGCACAGAGCAGGGAGACAAAACAATTCCTGCTCCAGCTGGGCACCAAGGACAAATGATCCAAATCTCAGCCCAGGAGCACAAACACCGTGGGCTGCAGAGAGAAAAACAAGCAGGATGGGACTGCCTGGGCTGGAGCTGGAATGGGACAATGAACTCCAAGGTGCCAATGGAGCAGAACTGATCCCAGGGAGAGCCCCCGGGAGCGCTCGTGCATTTTGGGACCATTTTGGGTCATTTGGGTGCAGCCCTGGCTGGGCTCTGGTGCTGCCCAAGGTGGATCCATGGAGGAGATCCTTTAATAAATCCTGCTTTATTCTGTAGCTCTGTCTGTTCTAGGGCAGCCCTCACAAGGCATCACTGGAACAGAGAAGTTGTGGCTGTCCCATCTCAGGAAGTGTGGGATGGGGCTTGGAGCAATCTGAAGTTGTGTAAGGTGTCCCTGGCCATGGCAGGGGGTAGAATTTGATGATATTTAAGGTTCCTCAAACAAAACAAGTCTGGAATTCTTTGATTATATGAATTTAATTGGTTCATGTGATGGTGGCCATAAACACCTGGCAGTGAAGTCTGATGAAAAAATTTCTGTGTGAGTTCCTCTGATTCAGTGTTAATCAAACTGTAATATCAGATGTAAAATCCTGGTTTTCTCAGAGTTGGGCATCCTCCCCAGAACCAGAAAGAGCAGGAGGACACTGAATTTCTTCCTGTACAGCTATTAATTGCATTAATTAATTGCAATTAACTGAATTATTCAGTTATTCAGTATTCAGGATTCTCCCCACTCAACAAGGACTTTGTTGGTATCACCACGTTCACAAACAACTTTTGTAGACAGATCAGCACATCACAAGGCTCACAAGAGGTCAGGTGCTTCTCCTGGGCGAGCTGTTGGGAAGGAGAACTCTGAAATCAATCCCAGTGGAGGCCGCTGGCCCCATCTTTGTTTATTTACCCAATGGGAAATGATCCATAAAGCCTCTGACAATGCAAGCCATAAAGCTATCACAGAACAGCACAAAAGGGCAAATGACGTGATAGCAGAAGTGTGGCAAGGGATGGCTGAACGAGGAATAAACCCATTAAAATGCTCATTTCAAGGGAAAATCACAGCCTGATCAGTGCCAGGAAATCATGGGAAATCATGAATTACTCCCAGATGTGAAAACCAAAGTTTGCTGTCTTTTCACATGCACGGAAGGACAGCGAGGTCCTGACAAAAAAATTGTGCTGATTTCTCTTTCCTGATTCTGTCCTTGGCCAGGCCCCAGATCTGGAATGTGGCCAGGTGTGACCAGCGTGACTGACGCAGTGGGAGCCCTCCTTTTCGCCACAGACAATTATGTGTTAGCCAGAGCACAGGGATTAATTGCCTGGATTTCACAGTCCGTGCACTTCGTCAGAAGGCTCTGCTTTAGCAAGTCACTCCCTCTGTGCCTCCACAGCCACCTCGCTGCTTCCCAAGCAAAGCCTGACGTGTCAACCTTTTCCTTTGCGAGTGGGTTTTCAAACCCACTGAACAAAGGCTGCAGCTAAATCAGAAATACAGTGGAAAAGGTTCGGGTCTGACACAAATCTTCCATGATGTACTTGAGAAAATCCATAAATCTCCATTTCGACATGCAAACAATCCTTTCTCATTGAGCTGGGAGGAACCATCTGGGGTTTGCTTCTGAATTTTGGGTCTCCTGTAAAAAGGTTACTGCAGGATTTGGTGATGCCCTGTGGTGTGGGGAGCAGGAACACGGTGATGGCACCCTGGCTGGATGTCCTGTGGTTTTTGGGGAGCAGGAACACGGAGATGGCACCCTGGATCGATGCCCTGTGGTTCAGGAGATCAGGAACACAGGAATGGCACAGGAATGGCTGAATGCCCTGTAGTTTTGAGGAGCAGGAACACGGAGATGGCACCCTGGATCAATGCCCTGTGGTTTTGGGGAGAAGGAACACAGGAATGGAACAGGAATGGCACAGGAATGGCTGGATGCCCTTTGGTTCAGGAGAGCAGGAGCACAGGAATGGCACCCTGGATGAATGTCTTTTGGCTCAGGAGAGTACGGGCACAGGAATGGCACAGGAGTGGCTGGATGCCCTGTGGTTTTGGGAAGCAGGAACATGGAGATGGAACCCTGGTTGGATGTCCTGTGGTTTTGGTGGGCAGGAACACAAGGATGGCACCCTGGCTGTGCTCAGCTCTGGCTCCTTTGCCCAGCCAGCACACGGCTGTGCCTCTTGGCACTCCAGCATGCCTGGGGATGTTTTGGCAGACTTTGTGCCTATGGGAGCAGCAGGCTTTGTCTGGGAGAGCATGGGGCATCCCTTCAGGGAAAGAACACAATTCCCACTCTCTGGGGTTTTACAGCATTCACTTCACGAGGCAACAGCAGCCTGACATTGAAGGCCGAAGCTAAAAGGGAAACAAAGCTTTGGCAGACTGAGCTCAAGAGCTGAAGTGTTTTGCAGCACTGCAGGCTGTGCTCTAAGTCTGACCATGAGCTCAGACTATATCAACACTGCCCTGCTTGGGAAATTCGGAGTCTGGAGCTAGCAAGCTGCAAGATCCCATTGCTCACTCAGGCCAGCTCTGGGCTGCATCGCTCCCAAAGAAGGGAAAGGGAAAGTCCAGCTGTGTCCAGCTGTGTCGTGTGCAAGGAAGGCAGTGAGAAAGTCATTCTTCCACTTCACACAATCCTTTCTAGGCAATCACCACTCACTGCTTCGTACAACCAGATTTTCTGTCTGCGTTGGTCACGCAGAACCACGGCTCCCTGATGCTGTTGTGTGCATCCTCAGCACCCCTGGACATCACAGCAATAAATATTTGCTGTGATGGACACCCAGGCACGCAGAGCAGGGAGGCTGGGGCAGAGTCAAGGCTCCACCTGGCTGGGGACAGCCAGGAGGGGAACAAAGCCCATGGAGGGAACACTTACAGAGCCAGCTTCCTGGAGCTGGAACGGATGGGGAAATGTTCAACCAAGGTGGGCCTGACAGCACAAAACTCCCTTGCAAAGCTCCAGCAAAAGCAAAAGCGGTGTCCAGTGCACCACTCCAAACCCTGGAACTCCAGGCTGGCCATGTCATTCTCCCTCCCCACAGCACACGTGAGGGGCAGGCCAGGACTGATCCTGCCAGGCTCCCCTGGAGTCCCTGGGATGGCTCAGCTGCCATCCCACAGCCCCTGCCTCCTCCACAGCCAGAGCCAGGGACACGTGGGAGCAGCATCCCTTTGGGCCATGACATTCCTGCCAGCTCCTGCCACCTCGGCAGCGCCCAGCCCAGCCCAGGGCTCAGTCGGGTGCGTGGGAGAGCAGAGCGGTGGCAGGAGGAGCCGTGCAGCAGCTCGGAGCTGGGAGGTCACCGGAGGGACACGGCGGCGAGGTGGGAACCGTCCCGCACCTCCCACTCCTTCCCGTCCTGCGTGGATGACATAAGATGGGACGAGGGATGACATATCGTGGCATTTGAGGAGCTGGTCCCCATCTCCTGCTGGCTGCCAAATCCAGTCTGACTGGGTGATGTTTCCACACAGCAGCAGGGTTTGACCTGCTTCTGCTCACGGGTGGTCAGGAGTTGTGCAAGGGCCAGAAATGCCCTGGAAAGCTCCTCGGGACACAGTCCCTCCCCTGCCTGTGCCCACAAGAAAACCCTTCTGTGGGAATCCAGAGCTTCCCTCTGGCTGCCCTGGCAGGTCTGGGACCCTGGCAGGGGTCAGGAACCCCCCTGGACAGACCCCCCAGAGACACTGTCTGTGATCTCTGTCCATGGAAAAGAGTTTTCAATCTTACAGGATCAATTACCACCTCTGAGTGTTTGATATAAGTAATAATTAAGTGTGGCACGGGTGCAAAAGTAAAATTTTAGGATTCTAGATTAGGGGTCCAAAGGGGACAAGATGGAGGAAATTGGGTGTGCCTTGTCCTTTTTCTCCTTCTTCATGCCCTCCATGTCTCACTGTGGTGTTGGCATTTTTCTGTTGGTTCAGGCTGGGGACGCACTGTCCAACGTAGGTGACAGATATTGGCACGTTCTTGTAAATGCAGCCCAGGGAGTTTCTGGTATTTAATGTTTGTCACATCCCACTGAGGGCAGAGCCCCACACGCTGCCCTGCAGGACAGAGCTGGGCAGGGCAGCAGAACATGTGAGAGATAAACAGAATAAACAACCTTGGAACCAGCACAGACCAATTATGGCTTCTGCTTTGGCAGCGGGGCTGACAGACAGAGACTTTCTACAATCTCAGAATCATCAACACCTCAGATTCCAACAGCCTTCCATAGACATCCCAGAGCTGGTCACACCAAGAGGAGCCCTCCCATCCCTCTGCTCCCCTCCAGTCCTGCTGCCCCTCTGGCACATGAAGCCTCTGGTGGGAGACTCCAGATGATCCAACCAAATGCCAAGCAGGAAGGAAATGATGAGATCAAGGGGAGCAAATTCACGCCCTGATTTCCCCTGTCCTCCCAGCTGAGGGATTCTCTCTGCTTTGTCTTTCCGTGGGCAGTCTCTCAGGATTCAGCAGAAATGGTGATGCAAATAAAACATGAAGCATTCCCTACACAGTGAACAAAAATCACTTTGAAAACCCTTAGAAAATCTGTGAAATGGGCTTTGAATGCTCAAGTATTTTTTTTCTCCACGCTCAGTGCAAGCTTCAAAACTTAAAAGACAGACATAGAGTCATCCAACTATAAAACTGTTCAGCTTGGAGAAGACCTCCAAGGTCACTGAGTCCAACCATTTCCCCAGCACTGCAAAGGCCACCGCTGCCCCATGTCCCCAAGTGCCACATCCACATGGCTTTTAAATCCCTCCAGAGATGGTGGCACCACCACAGCCCTGAAGAAGTCTGTGCCAGGGCTTGATCATCTTTTCAGTGAAGAAATTAATCCTAATATCCAACCTAAGCCTCCCCTGTCAGGGGGTTTTCCTCTTCTTCTGTCATTTATTATCAAGGGACTGGAGCCCGACCCCCCAGCTGTCCCCTCCTGTCAGGAGCTGTGCAGAGCCACAAGGTCCCCCCTGAGCCTCCTTTGCTCCAGGCTGAGCCCCTTCCCAGCTCCCTCAGCCTCTCCTGGGGCTCCAGCCCCTTCCCCAGCTCCGTTCCCTTCCCTGGACATGTTCCAATGTCCTTCTTGTCATGATGAGCCCAAAAACTGAGCACGGCCAGTACTTGATGTACATAAGGAATTAATAAAGTTTCAGTATAATGAGAATTTTCCATGCTAAAGACAGGAACAGCTGTCAGACCATCCCTGTGCACTTCTCTCTCCTCACTCGAGATGTGATCCAGCTTGTCCTCAGACAAAATGCCCTCAGACACATCAGGCACAAACACGCAGGGAGAACAAAAAGCACTTCAGGCAGCAGAGAAAACTCAGCAGCACGGCGGTGACATGCCCCAGTGCCAAGCTGTTTTCTTTGAAACCCTAATTCCTTTCATACTTTTTCAGCTCTTCCAAAACATCTCCGAGTCCCACAGTAACTTCCCAGCAGAACATCTGCCCACTTCAAAGCTCGCTGAGCTGCAGCAGCAGTTGATAACCCCTGCAGATTTCTGTGATCAGTAGAAACTTCTCAAGGAACACAGGCTGGGACATGTCTGACAAGAGCGGGAGGATTTGCACAACAGCCTGGGCTGAGAGAGGAGCTGGGGACAAATGGGGAGCAGCAGGAGACATGTGAAGGGTGGCATGATGTGACATGACTGACAGCCGAGCAGGACCCTCCCTGTCTGTGTCCTGACTGCCCTGATCCAGAGCCCTTCACAGGAAGGATGAGACCACGGTGCTTCCCCAGGGTCCCCGTTCCCTGTCGTGCAGCCAGGGATGGCTGGGGAACATCCCCGAGCATCCCAGTGCATCCCAGTACATCCCAGTGCATCCCAGAGTATCACAGTGCATCTCTGAGAATCCCAGTGCAGCCCAGAATATCCCAAAGAATCCTAGAGCAGCCCAGAGCATCCCAGTGCATCCCAGAAAATCTCAAAGAATCCCAGTGCATCCCAGAGTATTCCAGAGCATCCCAGTGCATCCCAGACCATCCCAAAGAATCTCAGAGCAGCCTGGTACATCCCAGTTCATCCCAGTTCATCCCAGTTCATCCCAGAACATCCCAGTGCATCCCAGAACATCCCAGTGCATCCCAGTTCATCCCAGAGCATCCCAGCCCATCCCAGTGCTGGGTTTCTCCTGGCAGCTCCAGATCTGCCTCGCTGAGTCCTTTCCTGGCAAGTGCCAGGCTCCTCTCTGCCAGGCACGCTTGTTTGCACAGGAAAAAAGAAATTTCTCCTCCCTCTCCTGGGATCTTTAAGAGCAAATTCTCAGCCCAGCCTCCGTGCCAGGGGCAGAGCATCAGCCTGTTCCCAGCTCATCTCAGGAGGCTCCAGCTGCTCCTCCTCTTCCAGCCAAAGATTTGCAGGGCACTGCTGCAAGAAGGCTGAGGCCAATAAAAGTTCTCACAAGCTGTTGTAACTCAGAGCTGGCTGCCCTGTAAATCCTTGCCAAATAAAATAAAAATAAACTCCTGGTGTTCCCCAGAGATATCTGTGTCCATCTGCTGGCAAGACTCATGCCTTGAATATATTTTCAGCTTTTTGTAGCATTCACAGTGAAGAGAAAATTAGCTTTGACACTTGTGGTCAAAATATGAATATTGTTTTTTTTTAGTATTTTTCCCTAGAATATGCAACTGGGACCCCAAAGGAAAAAAAAAAAAAAAAAGATAAAAAATCACTTGTCTACACAGCACTTCACAAAAATACACAGAAGAGTTTTATTTGAGGATAAATGGAGCCACACCTACCCTGAAATGAGATCTGATCTCTATAAAAGCAGAGAGCAGCCCTTGTCCCCAAGGCTTTACAGCCAAAAGGAAAACAAACAGTGAATTAAGGAAGGGAACAGAGTCAGTCACTTGTCTAAGGTCTGGCAGGAGCGATGGGGTTTGGCTGGGATTGGAGCACGCAGCCTTTGGCGTTTTACAGAGCTGTGCTGGCTGAGAGCTGGAGCTGCCCCAGCCCTGCCCAGCACAGGGAGGAGCTGGAGCTGCTGCAGAGACCCAGAGCAGGGCCAGGGGGAGCAGAGGGATGGAGCAGCTCTGCTGGGAGGGAAGGCTGGCACAGCTGGGGTTGTTCACCTGGAGAGGAGAAGCTTTGGGGTGAGCTCAGTGGCCTTGCAGAGCCTGAAGGGGCTGACAGGAGAGATGGAGAGAGACAGGACACAGGGAATGACTCCCAGTGCCAGAGGGCAGGGATGGATGGGATGTTGGGAAGAAATTCCACCCTGTGAGGGAGGTGAGGCCCTGGCACAGGTGCCCAGAGCAGCTGTGGCTGCCCCTGATCCCTGGCAGTGCCCAAGGCCAGGTTGGACAGGGCTGGGAGCACTCTGGCAGCAGGCAGAGACATGGATGGTCACTCACACCCCCCTGCACCCTCCAGCAGGGCCCCCTTTTTGTTCTAAATGTCCCCAGGAGCAGCCCAGGGACACCTGGCCTTGCAGAGCCTGAAGGTACAGGAAAGATGGAGAGAGACTGTCCAAGGACCTGGAGGGACAGGACAAGAAACAATGGTTTCAAAGTGCCAGAGGGCAGGGATGGATGGGATATTGGGCAGGAATTGTTCCCTGTGAGACTGGGCAGGCCCTGGCACAGGTGCCCAGAGCAGCTGTGGCTGCCCCTGGATCCCTGGCAGTGCCCAAGGCCAGGCTGGATGGGGCTGGGAGCAGCCTGGGACAGTGGGAGGTGTCCCTGCCATGGCGGGGGTGGAACGGGATGAGATTTA
The DNA here is from genome assembly GCF_050655825.1 of Lonchura striata. Classification (NCBI taxonomy): domain Eukaryota; kingdom Metazoa; phylum Chordata; class Aves; order Passeriformes; family Estrildidae; genus Lonchura; species Lonchura striata. Next base: position 3,601,150 of record NC_140719.1, on the reverse strand, counting down.
AGATCCCTTCCAACCCAAACCATTCCAGGATTCTCTCTTATCTCCCTAAACCTCCTGCTTTTCACTATTTCTTGCTTACTCTTTCCCACTTTCTCTTTCCCTGGTCTCTTCCCTCTCTGCTCTGCTGGCAAGGATCCCCCTCGTGCTGCTGGCAGCCTCAATCAGCCTCGCTGACCAAATCCCATGAATCCCATGTTCTGCTCAGAGCACGACTTGGAGCTCTCCAGAACATCAAGAGCTGCACCCAACCATTGCAATAGGAAGATCTATTCCATGTCATTGAAGTGAGAAGAGTTGGCTGAATTTTTATGAGGGAAAGGGATGTTATAGACAGCCTGGGACATGAAAAAATAGTTTTCTTTCTTTGATCTTATTTTTTAAAAGCCCAAATCTGAAAAGCTTTTCATGGGGAGGTGGGGGGAACCAAATCTCTCTCACTAAAAATAGTGTTGAAGTTTCCAGCTTGTTTCTCTACCCAGGGAAAAAGGAGAAGTCCCTGCACATCACTGCGTGTGCACGTACACCTCAACAAAAGTTTCTGTTTTAATGAAAACTTTCCTGGGGACAAAAAAAAATCCATTTTCAACAGTCTGGGCAAGTCTAAATGGCAACATCTGCATGCCAAGCACTTCTTAAATGAGTGGCTTTCCCTGGGGAGGGTGGGCTGCTGCAAAGTGGCAGGGAGAAAGGAAGGAACTTTCCTGGGATACAGGAACCCTTCCAGCTGGACATCAGCTGCCAGCAGAGCTCGTTCCTCCCGGCTGTGCTGCTGACCAGCTCCAGAGGATCTCCACAGGCTGCAGCCCATCTCTGCTGCCAGGGATAGCGGCTGGCAGCCAAGTAACACTGACATCATTTTCCCCCAAGTACAGTCAAATCACCCTTGTCCTAGTGGCAACAACAGACTCCTGTGAGAGCACAACGTTTTGTTAAGATTTTTAATTACGATGATTTGGAAGAAGATGAGCCCCAGAGCAGACAAACATCCGAGTTTGGGCCTAAACCCCACGGTTTGGTGCAAAAAGGTGAACATTGAGCAACGGGAAGCCTCTTGTGAATTCTGCTAAAGTGGGAGGGATGAAGCAACACTTCAGAGAACCGGACCCCTTCTTTGGGGTCACTTGCTTCCTGTCACCTCACCTTCCCCAAAAGCCTCTTCCCCTTTCTCTGGGAAAGAAGAAACTGCCGGGCTCCGCTCGCCTCTGCCTCTGTCTCTCCCCCTGCTTCCCACTTTCACTCCCATGGGTTTCACGTTCCCTCTGCCAGGCGGAAAATCTTGCGGAGCTGATGCGGCCGGGCAGCAGCAGGACCAGCAGCAGCAGCAGCAGGACCAGCAGCAGCAGGGTTGATCCTGGTTCCGCCCACCGGGACTTTCCTGGCTTCCTCCTGCAGGGAGCGGGGGGAGCAGGAGCGGTCGGAGGCAGGAGCCGGCCCCGGCGGCGCGGGGAGCGCTCCCGCTGTTCCTGCCGGGTTTCTACTGTAGGCGGTGCATTCCTCGGGAGGGAGGGAGGGTGTGCGCGCCGGTGCCTTCCCACACTCGCGACAGCTCTTATTTAATGGGGGTCTCCATGCAGGGCAGGCGCCACAGGAGGTTTGGCGGTGCCCGGCTCCCCGGCAGGACGAGCCCGGCGCTGCTGGCATGGAGAGCGCGGCGGAGATGGGCGCGGAGGCTGCGGGCAGCGCGCACGGCGCCGGGATGCGCCTCCGCCAGGACCTGCGGAGGATCCGCTGCGCGCTGCTGCTCTGCCTGCTGGCCGTGCTGCTGCTGATGCTGCCCACAGCCTACCTGCTGCTCGGGAACCTGCGGGCGCCCAGCTCCTGCGGCAGCCAGGTAAGGAAGGCACCGGGAGCGCGCCCGAGCCCCGTCCGCGCCTCCCGACGGAGCCGCTCTGGAGCGCTTCTCATGCTCTTGATGAATCAGGGAAGGTTGAGGTTGGATACTGGGAAAAAAAAAAAAAATCACTGAAAGAACAATAAAATACCGGAATTGTCTTCCTAGGGAGGTGGTGGAATCACCATCTCTGGATATGTCTATAAAAAGACTGGATTTGGCACTTGGTGCTATAGTCCAGTTGTGGTGTCAGGGCATGGGTTGGATTGATGATCTCAGAGGTCTCTTCCAACCTCATTATTCTGGGATTCTGGGATTCTGTGATTTCTCGCGTTCGATGGCACGCACGAGGCTCGCTGTGGCATTCCTTCTTCCTCACCCTGAGGATAAATCTGATTATGGCTTGTTCTTTTTAACTAACGGTTCCTCACTTTCAAGCAGAGTACATGGCTTTGAAAGTTTTATTGCTGGGCTGCAGGGAATGCTTTAAAAACACTGATTTCTGCCGGATTTTTGACACTGTGTTGCATTTTCCTCCCTTCTTTTGGGTTAAATCTCTGGCTTCCCCTCGCTGTGTCTGTCTCAGGAGTACATGACTTTAAAACTTTTATTGCTGTGACATAGGGAATGCTTAAAAAAAAAAAATCACTGTTGGGTGGAAATCACTGTCTCTGCACTGATTTCTGCCAGATTTTTGCTACGGGTTATTTCCTTTCTTTTGGGTTAAATCTGTGTCTTCCCCTCTCAGTGTCTGGTTTCAGGAGTACATGACTTTGAAACTTTTATTTCTGTGCCACAGGGGATGCTTAAAAAAAAAAAAAAAAAAAAAAACACTACTTGGTGGAAATCACTGTGCACTGATTTCTGCCAGATTTTTGATGCTATAGCTCATTTCCCTCCCTTTTTTTTGGGTTAAATCTGTGGCTTCCCCTCTCAGTGTCTGATTTCAGGAAGATTTGCTGATGTCACTGGGTCAGTCACCCGTGGGCTGACAGCTACAGCTCTGGTGGATAATTAATTATTATTAATGTGAACTTCTGCAGAGATCCGATTTGAGACAGTTAAAGAGCATCTGACCCTGAACTTTGCATCCTGGTTTTAATTCCCCATTAAAACTTTCTCTCAGTCCAGGGCTCAGTCTCAGCTCTTCTCCTTTGCCAGACAGCTACTCTCACTTTGCTCCCAGCCGTACAAACTTTGCTCTGCTGCTTCCAACCCTCTTCCACGCTGCTCCACTCCTCCTGCAAGTCCTGTTCCCACGGGAGGCTGAGTTCAGCAGGAGCACCCCATGCTCTAGGTCTGGTGAATTAAGCTTTGAATTTTAGCTTCAGCTCTGCAAATCCTCAGTTAATCAGCAGCGTTAAGGGCCCTAGGAAAGGGGGTTGGTTTCCAGTGGCCTCGAAGGCAGGTTTGTCACCTGGCTCACGTTTAGCCCGGGGATGTTTCGGGAGGGTGAGAGCCGCGGCCGCGCCTCTGCTGGTGGCTCCCAGGGCTGCGCTGGCCCCGCTGTGACCCCGAAGCTGCTCTGCCCGAGTGATGCCGAGCTCAGGGTGCAGCATCCTCCGCCTGACCTGCCTCTAACCTGGGGCTGTTAAATCTGGCAATTCCTTCAGGCTGTGAGCTGTGATGCTGCCCTGACTTTGTGACTGCCGTCTGTCCCAGCTGTAGAAACCCAGGCTGCCCTACCTGCAGGTGCCAAAGCACAGCTTTCTTCAGGGGCTGGGCATGATCTGAGAGGATTTGGGGGCCTTCAGTTCTGGAAATGTGGAATTACAGCAGAGCAGAGGCTGAACGTGGAGGAGCTTGGAAAGCTGGGTGCTACTTGAGGTTGAGGGTAAAATTCACGAGGTGCTTTGGGCAGCCTCTGCTACTGCTCTAGGTTTGTGTCCCACGAGAGAAGAACAGTCTTGAAACTTTGGAGTGGAAGAATAATCAAATGTTAACTTCTTTAGCCAATCCAATGCGTTCCTGGATCGTAAGTGACCCTGTTGGCAGCGTTAGCAGAGAAAAGGTTTTTTAATGAGTGGGTTTGGCTTCTTAAGAAGAAGAGCACAATGCAAACGGTCGGAATTGCAACTCTGGTGTGCATTCCCATGCACCTGCTCCCAGTTAGGAACACGTCATCTCTCCACAATGATGTTACAAGGTGATCAGACGAGTTACAACCTCTGCGAGTCCCAGGGAGGAAGAGGAAGGTCACTGGGGCTGGCGGGGTGCCCTGGGTGCTGTGGGAGGAGCTGCACCTCAGCTGGGCCCTGCCTGTTCCCAACTTTTCATTGACTCCGCTGCTCTCTCTGCTCATCATTGACCCTGCTGCTGTCTGTGCTCACCATTGACCCTGCTGCTCTCCCTGCTCATCATTGACCCTGCTGCTGTCTGTGCTCACCATTGACCCTGCTGCTCTCTGTGCCCATGGGTGCTGTCCAGCAGGGCAGCACAGAGGGCTGGGTGTCTCTGCCTGTGAGGCTGGCTCTGAATGCCCCAAGGAGCCATATCCCCCAGGAGCCTGCAGGTTCAGGGTGGTTCGGTCCCTGGGAATATTTCTGGGCATAAAAGCTCTCAGGAAAATGTCTTTCTGCATCTCCTTCTGCAGTCAAAGTTTGCTAAATGGCTCCGTCCTCATGTGCCCCATCGGATGGGGTCTTTTGGGAGAAGCCATGTGTGGCAGAGCTCGCTGGGGCACTGGTTTTGGGGTGTGGGTGCCCTGGGCACTGTGGGATGACTGGGCAGCCCTGAGTTGATGGGTATTGGCCTCCTGACCCCTGCAGCCCATGGGAGGAGTCCTCTGGTTGCCCCACAGAGCTCTGCCCAGACACGATTGTCACCTTCGAGTGCTCTGGGGACAGTGCTGGGAGGGAGGGAGGGACTCAGCAGGCGAGGAGCAGCTGCAGTGAATTCCTGAGTCCTTCCTGGAGCAAGAGGAGAAGGGAAACCCGGGAAGGTTTGTGCAACAGGGGAGTGTCCCTGGGCACGGTGCCCGCAGGGTGAGGCGCGTTGGTCATCCCTGCCTCGCCGTGGGTGCACGTGGTGTCACCTGGTGCCTCTGAAGGGATGCAAACTCATCTCTTTCACTGGAAATGTCCCTTTCAGGAAAAAGGAGAGCAAGTTATGTCATTGCAGCAGCATGTGTGGGCCACCTTGTGTGTCATGGTGCGGTGCATGTTGAATGAATAATTCCAGTCTGGCGATGATTTTCCCTGGACACCTTCCAGGCTCCCTCCGCTGCTCCTTTGGGAAAGAGAAATCACTTTCTTTTGTGCTTCAGTCCAGAGTGAGGAGAGGAAAAAGAGTTTTTCAAACCAGAACACGTGGCTTGTGTTGCTAGCAGAAAATCTATATTAAGCCCATAGTGGTGCCCTGCTGGAGGAAGGGACATCCCTCCTCAAAGGGAAGCCAAGTTTCAGGCTGAGTTCCCAAAACCATCAATGGAATGACACAGGAGAGCAGCTCTGGCTGCCTCAGTATCCCACCCAGCAGAGCATCAAGTCCTGTGGCCTGGAGAAGTTGGCATTTGGGTTTATTTTTCATGGCATCCTCAGCACGTCAGGGCCACAAGCAGCATAAAGAGGAATTCCAAACCCTGTCCCACGGGTTGGACATGCAGCCGTGTGCCAGGCCTGTGCCATGCCAGCTGGCAGTGGAGAAGGGACCTGCTGCAGGGCAGGAGGAACTGGAAAATCCCAGGGGCTCCACCTGGATCCTGCCAGAAAGCTGGCAACAAATCCCAGGAGAGATCTGCCCTCGTGGCCTGCCCACAAAGCCAGGACAACCTCAAAAGACTTCCTGATCTTTGGGGAAGGAGAAATGCCTGGGGAGGAGCAGCAGCACACCTGGATGGGCCCAGGTGTTGGGATTCCCCTTCCAAAGCCAGCACCAGGTAAATCCCTGCCTGGCCACTGCTGCTGGATGCAGATATTCCTTGTGAGCACATGCCTTGGGTACAGCATTCCACTGAGCAGCAAAATGTTCTGGTTGAAGCCAGGTTTTACTGGCAAAGACCAATTCCTGCCAAAAATTCCCAGCCCAGGCCATGCAGCATCTCAGGAGTTAGAAAAAATGGGGTTTTATGTAGATGGCCTGCAGAGATCCTCCCTGTGAAGCAGTGCTGAAGTGGAGTGCCTGGAGGAGCTGGGGATTTTCTGCTTATCAGCCCCTCTGCTGCAGTGCCAGCTGCTCTTGCCATGCCATTGGATAGCAGCCCCTCTTTTGGGGTCAGGCAATACCTGGATATAAATGCACTGGGGCTGTTTGGACATTTCTGGTACCAGAAGTGTTCAGCACACAGCAATCCCCAGGATCAGTAGAGCTGCCTGTCCTTGAGGCAGCTCAAGGTGGGATTTTCAACATCACGCAGTGGTTGGGCTCTCCACAGCAACCCAAGGGAAAATTGAAGCTGTGAACTTTTCAGAACCACAGCTGAGCAGGAAAAGGAAAAGAGAGAAAAGCAGTGAAAGGAAAAGAGAGAAAAGCAGTGATTGTGTGAATGTTCTCTCTGTTGTCTCAGTTCTCCCTCCCCATCAATGCACAACATCTCTGCCTATTCAGGACAAGTATTTCTGACACCTGGTCATTATGCTAAAACGTCTTCTGTGGGTGATTTGTATTTATATTTACACCTTTATGAGATAGCACAATTAGGGAAAAAAAAAATAACAGCCATACCTTTGCCAAGCAACAGAACAATTTCACACCTTGCTGTGTCCCCCTGCTCTATCTGCTCTGTCCTTCAGCATCTCTGAATGCAGCTCCTGCACCTGGAGTTTCCAGCTGGATTTCTTAGGACACAAATAAATTTAGGTTTAAACAAAACCTTTTTGCTATCTTTTATAAAGAAGCAGAATTCTTCTTGCTCTCCTTCCCATTTTCCTGCCACCTCTGTTTGGATTGCAACATCCAAGTTTATACAAGGAACTTCAGCAGAAGTTAAGCTTCAAGTGTGTAAAGAGTTCCACAGAAGTTACATTCTTAAATATAGGTTTGGGACTGATTATTTCCCTGGCTGCAGAATCCTTAGAGAATGGGATCACTAATGAGAATTAGTCACTTGGGAAATAGGTAGGAAATGTCACACAAGGAATGTGTAAATATACTCCTAGGTGAATGCAGCTGGCTGGAAGCCAGGGGAGTGTGAGGGAAAGCCTTAATTCTGACCTTGTGCTTCCCACCAGGGCAGGGACAAAGTCCCCAGGCTGTGCCTGAGTCACATCAACAGGGCACTCGTGGTTAGAAAGCAGCACTTTGAAACCCCTCACACATACTGAAGGGCTCAGAAATCTCCTGGGCAGCACAGCACCAGTTTTCCCTCAGCCCCACACTGCAAGCTCACACCAGTCTCTGCCAGGAGGCTGCTGGGGCTGGGCCATACCTTTGTGTACAGGTGGGCAAGGGAATAAAAAAAAAAAAAAAAAAATTCCTACTGTTTTCCTTCTCTATTTTTTCCCACCAGACTGGAGCAGCTATTTTAGAAATGACTTCTTGCTGCAGGAGCACACAGATGTTTACTTCCAGTAAAACATTTAACTATTTTTGGGTTTCCTGGAGCAGCCAGCAGCCCCCAACCCCAGGCAGGCTGACTCTCCTTCCACAAACATTCCCCTTCCCCAGCCAATATAAATTATCTATCTTCTCCTTCTGCAGTGTTTGAAGCTGTGTGAGACACAGCCAACAGGAGCCAGCTTCAGCATCTAGATATTGATATTGGTTCCTTTTTCTGGGCAAACTGCTTCAAATACTTTGCTATGAGCTGACCTGGGGTGGTTTATTCGTTTTATTCATTTTATTCAGTGTGGTTTTGGCGTCTGCCCATAAAAAACACCTGTGTGCTCCTGGATGGTGTTTGGGATGGAGGTTCCTGACAGCTCTGAGGTCAGCCCTGAGGCTGGGCACAGCCCAGGCTTCCCCCAGGGCTGCTCCTCACAGCCCCGTGAGGCCGGATGCAGAGGCAGCATCCCCCAGCACCCTCCAGCACCCCCCAGCACCCCCAGTATCCCCCAGCACCCCCCAGCACCCCACAGCACCCCCCAACACCCCCAACACCCCCAGCATCCCCCAGCATCCCCCAGCACCCCCCAGCGCCCCACAGCACCCCCCAGAACCCCACAGTATCCCCCAGCATCCCCCAGCACCCTCCAGCACCCCCCAGCATCCCCCAGCACCCCCCAGCACCCCCCAACACCCCCAACACCCCCAGCACTCCCCAGCACCCCCCAGCGCCCCACAGCACCCTACAGCATCCCCCAGCACCCCACAGCACCCCAGAACACCCCCCAGCACACCCCAGCACCCCCAGCAGCCCCCAGCATCTCCCAGCACCCCACAGCATCCCCCAGAACCCCAAAGCATTCTCCAGCATCTCCTGGCATCCCTCAGCACCCACCAGCATCCCAAAGCATCCCCCAGCACCCCCCAGCACCCCCAGCATCCCAAAGCATCCTTCAGCATTCCAAAGCATCCCCCAGCATCCCACAACATCTCACAGCACCCCCAGCACCCCCAGCATGCTGTCTCTGAAGCTGCCAGGGTGAGCAGCCCTGGCCGTGCTGTGCCGGGTGGCTCGGGAGGAGCAGCAGGAGGATGAGGTGGCTCAGGAGGCTGAGGTGGCTCAGGGCACGGGTGACAGGCACAGCCCATCCCTCGGAGCTGCTGCAGGGCAGTGCCCAGGGCCGTGTCCTGCCCAGCTCCAGAGGGGAATTGCAGAGGAGAGGAAGGTGAGCCTTCTCCAGGGCAGGATCCGAGCAGCAGAGCTCACCCTGCAGCTGCTCCCTCGGCTCTGCTCGGCTCCTGCCTCCCCGGGAGGTCACCAAAATTCCACACTGACCTCAGGAACAGGCTTAGCCTGGGTGCAGGACAAAAGGCAGGTGGAGCTGATCCACCTCAGCCTATCTGCTGGTTGTGGAGAGCCTTTGCTCCTGCTGTGGAGAGCTTTGCTCCTGTTGTGAATAACCTTTCCTCCTGTTGTGGAGAGCCTTTCCTCCTGTTGTGGAGAGCTTTGCTCCTGTTGTGGAGAACCTTTGCTCCTCTTGTGGAGAGCTTTGCTCCTGTTGTGGAGAACCTTTGCTCCTCTTGTGAATAACCTTTCCTCCTGTTGTGAATAACCTTTCCTCCTGTTGTGGAGAGCCTTTGCTCTTGTTGTGGAGAACCTTTCCTCCTGTTGTGGAGAGCCTTTGCTCCTGTAAAGGCTCAGACCTGCCCTGCCTTGAGGAGAACCTCTCCCTCTGCTCTGCGTGCTGTGCCTGGGTCGAGGGCAGCTCCAAGCAGCAGTGCTGGTCCCATCCCTGCATGGCTGGGTCACCCTGGCCACTCTGCTGCTGCTCCCCCAGGTGTGCCAAGGGCTTGTCCAGCTCCGAATCTCACAAACCTCCCCCCGGGTCCTGGAACCCTGGCAGAGGTGAAGGCAGCTCTAAACCAACAGCAGAAATGTCTTGCAGTGAAGCAAAGATGTGTCAGGGCTCACCTTTTTGCCAAAATGCTCCCTCTGAATGCACTGATGTCACTGCAGCTGTTCATGTTCTGGGATAATTCCTGCGAGACCCTCTGAGCTGACTGCTGTCCCTGTTCCCTGCAGGTCACCGAGGAGAGGGGCTCTCACTTTCTGAAGCAACGAGCAGTGGCTGCTGGTGAGTTTGCCACCCCTTCCCCTCCGGAGCTGCAGCCCCAGCACCCTCCCCACCACCCTCTGCCCTGCCCACCCCAGCCCCTGCCCAGCCAAACCAGCCAGGCCACACTGGGGGGATGCAGGGGGATAACCGTGGGCAGGGTGAAATGGGAGCATTTCCAACCCCAGGCTCTCCCAGCTGGGCAGGCACAGGCTTCCCCACAACTCTGCAGGGTCAGAGTGTCAGCCTTCAGGAACACTCATAATCACAGGATATGATCCCATGCAGGTGCTTTTATTGAGAGCTCTGGGAATCAGGGTGCAGACCCAAATCTGACTCCGACGTGGCTTTCGAGCTGAACGTATTTTATATTCTATCCTTATATAACTTACATATTAATTATTAAACTTATATTGTTCTATTGTATACATTGACATGAGTTTCCTGTGATCTTTCTTAGGCCCCTGACCACAGTTTCTCATGATTACTCTTATGATTAAACAGTAATTATATTTAATTACTAAACAATCATCACATCTAACAATTATATCATTTATCATGTACTAGCTACACAGGTGCAGTTCTAGCAAGTACAAGTTCTTCATGTGCTTAGGGTGTTTATTTTTCCAGGGCCTACTAAGCTTATTTTTCCTTTTAACCCTAAATCCCCATGATTTTAAAACCCTTTTACTATCAAGGGGGACTCCCTGAACAAGCACGAGCAGGGATTTGGGAGCCCTTGCTCCTCACGCTTCCCCTCTGTTTGCCCTCCATCAGTTCAGGGCACAGCCGCAGTGTGCCCTGCTGGTGCTGCAGCAGCTCTGACAAACTCCCCCTTTGCAGTTTGTTACCTCAGGGGTGTCCTGAGAGATCACAGAGAATCATTCCCCACTCGGACTCTGCAGAAGGGAGAGAGCTGCACATTTCCTGCTGGACATCAGTCACCACTCGTATTTTGCTGACTTAGGGAAGGTTCTTCCCCCAGAGGTGCTGGCACTGCCCAGGCTGCCCAGGGAATGGGCACGGCCCCGAGGCTGCCAGAGCTCCAGGAGCCTTTGGCCAGCGCTGCCAGGGATGCCCAGGGTGGGATTTTGGGGGGTATGGGAGCTGGGCTGGGTCATCCTTGGGGTCCCTTCCAGCTGAGGATATTCTGTAATTTTATTCTTGAACAGCAGCAAACATCCTCACACCATGTTTTTCCCTTTTCCCTCAGTTACAGACACACTTTCCAGCACAGAGAAGCCACGAGCTCACCTGACAGGTAATCCTCGTTCACAACTAAATCCTTTTTACAGCCAATGTTGTGGTTCAGTAACCTTGGTCTGCGTGGATCTGATAGGAGCAGGTGTTGCAGGAAACATGGGGAGCAGAATAATCAGCTTTGCCTTGTGGAGCATGCCAGACTGAGTACAGTGTGTCTGTAGGAAAGGGCCCACGAAGGGACAGCTGACAGAAATGTCACTTTTCCAAGCTGTTTCTTTTTATTGAATGACCAGCTTTTGTAACTGAACTGGAACAGGTACCCAGTGTCTCAGTGATCTGCTGAATCCTCCAGAAAAGACAGGGAAGGAGCTCATGTGAGCCCTTGTGGAGCAGTGAATTGGCAAGAATTGCAAGTTCTGGAGCAAACTCAGGTCAAATCAGGCTGGTTTTATTTTATTTTTCTGCAAGGCCTGACTCAGACTACACACACCATATTCCTATAAATCCTCCCTCCTGTTTTCAGTGAGATAATCTCTAACACATTTCAGAGCAAGAAGGGAAAGGGTAACTCCAAACTGAACCCTCCAAGTTTTTATGTTGTCTTAGGAAGGTGCCATCACAAATCCCATCACAGGGTGGGCTTCCAGGCCTTTCCAAGAGGTTTCCATGCCTTTCCGAAGAGTTTCCATGCCTTTCCAAGAGCTTTCTATGCCTTTCCAAGAGGTTTCCAGGCCTTTCCAAGAGGTTTCCAGGCCTTTCCAAGATGTTTCCATGCCTTTCCAAAGAGTTTCCATGCCTTTCCAAGAGGTTTCCTTGCCTTTCCAAGGGGCTGCCAGCATCTCCAAGGTCCCCATATCACCACCTCAGCCTTGAAGCTCCACCCACATGGAAAATTTAGGTATTCCTAGAGAAAAGCTCCTGTCTGGCTCCAGTGTGGATGGAGTGAGTGGCAAAGGGTTTCCAGCTGGCCTGAGGCCATTTATCCCTCTCCAAAGTACAGCTCACTGCAGAGGCTTCCCCAACACCCCGAGTGCTGTCCCAGGGTGAAATTTATAACTTGAAAACTGCAGGAAGTGCTGGGATGTTTCTCTCAAATTCTCCTGCACAGATCCAAATCCACCCCCAGGGTCCCATCCACCTGCAGCTCAGGGCTGATGCATTTCCCAGCAGAATTTCCTTTCCTTGACCCACCAGCTCCTCCCTGGTGCCCATCCTTGGTGCCTTTCCCTTTGGCACGGGGGTTTCTGGAGCTCCAAACCTGACCTGGCCTTGTCCACAATCACATCTTTGCTCAGTGCAAGTTCTAAGGAGCAAGAGGACCATGTCTGCTGCTGTGAGGTTTTGGTTTTTTAAATCCCCCATGGCAGAGAGAGCCAGAGGCTCCAGTGACTCAGAGGAGCAGCCAAAGCTCTGCTCTGCTGTTGGGAACTTCCCTGGGTTGCATAAAACCCCAGCTGCCACAGGGAAACACCCAGCAGCTTTCTCCAAATTTCTTCAGCCCCCATAGTTACAAAAATTCCTTTGCCATCACTCCCAGGCCTCCCTGGGACTGTGTCCATCCTCTCTGGCATTCCACTGAGGGCCAGTCACTGCTGGCCATGGAAAGGAGCAAGAAAAGGAGAAACTTAAGGGAATTTTCTCTCTCCTTTCTGTGCTGTGCTGTGTAGTCATCAAGGAACACAATATCTGTGAATTATCTTTGACCTTTTTAGCCTGAACACATTCCTGGTGCTTCTCCCTATGGCAATGACTTTCCCAGCTCAACAGCACTTTGCAGGCAGAAAATATTTCCTGTTGTTTTCAGCTCTGTGCATAATACTATTTTGGGTTCCACCCCGGTTTTCTCTTCTCAGAAACCACGACTTGTGCATAGAAAGTGTAAAAGGAATAATTATTCTCCTGATCTTTGTTACATTCCCCCACCTCAGGTGCCTTGTTCAATGTGAAGGTGGCAGACTACAAATCCTAAATTGTAGGAAATCTTTTCCACACCTTTATTCTGTCTTTTTCTAGCTTTAGGCACATCTGTTGTGAAGGTGAGAGCAGAGGAGGGAGAGGAATGAGAATTAGATGGGGTTCTTTGGGAATGCACTGATTAATTGGCAGTAGCAGAATAACTCCATGTTTTGATGTCTGTTCCTTTATGATAAGTCTTCCAGCTGCTCTTGGTCTTTATAACTCACACTGAGAATTTTTATTCATCCAGACTGGAATAGAGATCTCTCTTCCCTAAGGACTTTACCTACTGAGATGTGCCAATGCCCAGCTCAGAGCTCCCTCCAAGCCCATTTTGAGATGTGCCAATTCCCAGCTCAGAGCTCCCTCCAAGCCCATTTTCTCCTGTGCATTAATGTTCATTTGGGGCTTCTCCTTGCCTTGCCATCATCCCCTCCCCACTTACTTGGTTGGATTTGGGGTCAGAATTCAGGGCAGTGCCTGTTCCACCAGCCTGTGGCAGTGACCAATGCTGCAGGACCTGGCTCGTGCTCCTCGTGCTGCAGTGGTCCCAAACCCCCTCTAAACCTGGGCAGAGTTTCATTTCTGCTTCCAAATGATCTTTATTAAATCCTCAGGGCATGGCTGGAGCACCAGAGGACACAGGAGCCTGCCCCACAAGGGCTTCAGCACAGGCTCCAGCCTCTTGCTGAGACTCAGAGCTCAGGATTAGGCTCTGCCATTGCTGCTAAGAACTGCAGAAACCCCACCAATTCAGCACAAAATATATCCCAAATCTGACAGGCAACAGGGATTCTCCAGCAAGGGACTGAACCTGTCCAGGGGACAGGAGAATTAAGGGACGCCAGAAATTTATAGTGAGGAAACAGAAGGAGCTGTGGCAATGAATCTCTTATTAAAAGCACATTTTAATTCCTTTAAGAATTAGCATCATAGGTACATTTGCAGGAAGCAGAGCTCCAGAAATTAGGAAATAAATAAATAAATGACAAGTACAAAATACAGCTGCTGCTAGAAAATGAGCTGTGCTGTATTAAAAAGCACTTGAGCATTCATTTTATTCTCCTGTTACTGAAAGCATGGGGAAAAGTAATTATCTTGAAAATAGAGAACATCAATAGAGGGAGATTCATCCTAAAAGGGAGGTTAAAGTTGTGAAACCTGACTAATTCTAAAAGTTAGGAAGTCATGTAGTTCATTTGAGATATTCTATAACTAATAAAATTTAATTATAACTAATATAAAAATTCATTGTGGAATTGAGTGTCATTAACATTTTAAATGCATCATTCTACAAGATAAGAACATTTCACAGGCAGCTTCTCTTCAAGTTTCCCCCAAAATTCCAGAGATGGAATAGAGCTTAGGACATTTTCTGGAAATATTCTGATCTTTCTTCATCTTTCCCACCTCAAACAAGATTTCCTCTGCTCTCTGAGATGAATTCCTCCAAGCTGATGCAAACCTTAGAGGGATCCAAAGCTGGCTGAGCTTTTCCCAGGATTCAGACAGTCCCAAAACCAAAAGGTGGATGCAGATGAAGGCAGCACTTTCACTTTCTTTTATTCCTCTCTCAGTGTCAAAGCTCCATTGCCTCTAACCTTTATAATATTTCTATAATTTAGCTTTCCTTGCTGCCATAATCCCTGTCTGTCTTCCCTTCCCTGAAATACTTTTCTCATCCACTTTGCCTCCTGGGAAAAGATTTGATATTTCAGCAGCACTAAAAAAAAAAAAAAAAAAAAAAAAAAAGTCCTTATTTTGTTGTGCTACTCAGAGAATATAAAAGGAATCGCACTCCTAACAGCTTCCTGTCTCCTCATGGATTATTTATGGTTGGAAAAGAGGGAATCAGATGCCACTGGGACATGAGCACATTCTTTTTTCTGAGTCTCATTTCACCCAGGATGGACCTAATGGTTATTGCCAAGGGAATTCCAAAGCCTTCCCTCACCTGCATCCTATTTGCCCCCCTGCCCCAAATACTGAATAAAAATCAACTTTAAACATGAACACAAACTCATTGAAAAGGTCTCTTTTCAAACTCTGTTCCCTCAATCTTTTCTAAGCATTCATCATTCATTTTCCAGGCTCATTTTAATACCTGAGATAATCTGGATGGTTTTTATCCTCTTCTCCCCACTGCTGCTGCTTTAGCACAATGATTCCATGTGGCAGTCAGTAAAGAGCAGAGACAACTCTTGATTCCCTGCAGAAAAGCATGCAAAGGCTGAGGTTTATTGTCCTCTCTGTTGTGTGTGAGAAATCAAAGTGGTGAAGGCAAAAGGACAGCAATTCCCTAATTTTTTTCCCTGCAGGCTGGGAAGCATCCTCAGCTTGGGTCAGACTGATGCTGGGGTCAGGACTGGAGCTGTGCTTGTAATCAGCTCACCACAAGATTGGGGGAAAAAAGCCTGGAGGAATGCTGGGGCTGACTCCAAATGTAGCATTTTGTTCCATGAAAGCATTAAAGAAAGAAAAAAGGGAAAGATGGGGATAAAAATGGTTTAAAATACAATGTGTTGGTTTGGAATTAGGCCTCTTGAGGCACGGTGGGGTCTTTGGGGTTTTTGCTAAAATCCAGTGACCTTGGTAAAGCAAAAGCAATTCTACAAAAGTTGTCCTTGAGAGCACTCAGGAGGAGAAGGGCTGAGGTGCCCCAAGCCTCTTAAGAAGCTTGGCAGGAAGAGAAGTCCAAGTGTCTGAGTGCTTGGTGACGCATCGTGGTGACCACTGTGGGCATTTTGCAAGCTCAGCAGTGTCTTTCTAAGAAAGAGAATTTCAATCCACCCCTTCTGAAGGATAAGGTGGTTTAGAGTGTCCTCGTCCTGTCCCCCACCCTTAGGTACAGCCCTTAGGTCCCCAACCCTTAGGACAAGTGTCCCAGTGCTGGTGTCACTTAAGGACAAGGTTTTCACTCTGGAGATGGGTGAGATGGGAAGGCAAAGCCATCTCCATTGCTTCCCAGTGCCAGGAGACTTGTTGGAATCTGTGGTATTGATGACTCTGAGATTGTAGAAAGTCTCTGTCTGTCAGCCCCCTGCCAAAGCAGAAGCCATAATTGGTCTGTGCTGGTTTCCAGGTTGTTTATTCTGTTTATCTCTCACATGTTCTGCTGCCCTGCCCAGCTCTGTCCTGCAGGGCAGCGTGTGGGGCTCTGCCCTCAGTGGGATGTGACAAACATTAAATACCAGAAACTCCCTGGGCTGGATTTACAAGAACGTGCCAATATCTGTCACCTACGTTGGACAGTGTGTCCCCAGCCTGAACCAACAGAAAAATGCCAACACCACAGTGAAACATGGAGGGCATGAAGAAGGAGAAAAAGGACAAGGCACACCCAATTTCCTCCATCTTGTCCCCTTTGGACCCCTAATCTAGAATCCTAAAATTTTACTTTTACACCCATGCCACACTTAATTATGACTTATATCAAACACTCAGAGCTGGTAATTCATCCTGTAAGGTTGAAAACTCTTTTCCATGGACAGAGATCACAGGCAGTGTCTCTGGGGGCTGTCCAGGGGGGTTCCTGACCCCTGCCAGGGTCCTAGGCCTGCCAGGGCAGCCAGAAGGATTCCCTGGATTTCCACAGACTCAGCCTTGAGGAGGGACAGCTCATCCTTTGGGGTCTGACCCACAACCAGGACCCCCAGGCACAGCTTACACTGTCAAGATCTTCTTGGAGCACCCTTGGCTTTTAGCCCTGGCAGCTCAGACCTGGACACCCAGTGTGAAAATACCACTGGACACTTGTCCTGCAGCCCATCCAGCTCAGTTATCAAGCTGTGAAATAAGAACATTGTGTCACTACAGGACACGTGAAAGCACGACATGAGCCGCTGCTATTGCAAAGGTGAAAAAGAAGAAGTTTATTTTTTGACTGTAGTATTTATACTTTTTTAAAGGTGACAGTGGATTGGAGGGTGAATGTGCCACCTCTCCAATGATGTTGGACAAACTACTAGCACATTAAGTTTTTCTGCCTTTATGGAGGAATGCAAAACAATAGATAGTTTACAGAAGGTTGTGTGAGACAGTTTTTTATGAGAATCTTAACTCAGAAGGCTTTAGAAAATCTTAAGAATCAGGGCAACAACATTGCTGCCCCAGCATTTTGCTCAAATTATTTAAATTCTTCCCCTTTTGGAGCAGAGATTTCTACATCCACACCCCTGGCCGTGGCAACCTCACCCACCCTCCTCTCCCTCTCTCTCCCTCAGTGAAGAAGCAGGACCTGGCCAGCGCCGTGGGGAGCCACCTGCCCATCCTGCAGTGGGAAGACAAGCGAGGCTTGGCCTTCACCAAGAACAACCTGAGTTATTCCAGCAACGCCCTGGTGATTCCTGTCTCTGGGGACTACTACGTGTACGCCCAGGTCACCTTCCGAGGGCCCGTTGAGAGCAGCCACAAGGCCAGCTCTGTCACTGAGATCATCACCAAGGTCACCGACAGCTACCCCGAGCCCACCCAGCTGCTGACGGGCACCAAGACCCTCAGTGAGAACGGCAATGGTTGGTTCCAGCCCATTTATTTGGGCGCTGTTGTCTCCTTGGAGGTGGGAGACAAGCTGATGGTCAACGTGAGTGACATCAAGCTGGTGGATTACACCAAGGAGCACAAAACTTTCTTTGGGGCATTTCTGCTGTAGGGCTCTGGAAGCAGCTGGTGGGAGATCCCTGCGGGGTCATCGAGGACATCTTGATGGATTTTGGTTTTGTGGGCGCGTGTTGGGGTGAGATCTCTGCTGTTTTCCTTCTTCTTCTTCTTCTTCTGTGCCATCACTCCCCTGCAGCTTGCTAGAGCCTTAATTTAATGGGTAGGGAAAGGTCAAGCTGCAGGTTGAAGTGAAATAACCTCCCAAAAAAAAACCACAACCAAACAAAAAACAACCAAAAACTAACTCCAAAAAACCCCAAATAAACAACAACAAAAAACACCGCCCCAAAATAACAAAAACAAACAAACAAATAAACAAACAAAACAAAAGAAACCAAAAAAAAAAAAACCACTCAAAAATATCCAAAAACAAAGAAAGAAAAGCCAAAACAGAAAAATGAAAGCTATATTGAAGGGGGGAAAAAATGTATTTTTGAAAGCAAAATTTGAAAGTTCTTCAAAACTTTGTAAGCTAAGGAGGAACATTTGAAATTTGTGGGTAGGAAGTTTCCTCTTGAATATTGAGCTAGGCTATGTCCCTAATTCCTCCTTCAATGTACAATTTCCTCAACTCCAAACAAAAAAAGGGTTTTTGAGCTTTCCCTAGCACTTCCAGTATAGTTTTGCATGACCTTCTTTGGATTCTCCGTTCTAAAACATAATTTACTTCTCATCATTTCCTTATGAACACATTTACTCAGTACTTTGCACTAACATAAAGCTCAGGTTAACAATTAACTGCCTAATTAATCCCTTCCAATTTCCCTGCAAAGTAGATTAAAATTATATCTTGTGCTTGCAGCAGCTACTTGAGATTTTTGGTTTTTCCAAAAAATTGTTTACAGTTCTCTAAGCCCATATACAGCCTCAAAATATTCTGGAAAAGATCTAGGGAACACACAAGACACTTTTGTTTCAGCATGGAAGTGGAATGTCCCCTCCAGGTCCTAACTTTAGGATAACAGAAAAAAAACCCCAAAAAATAAAAAACAAACAAACAAAAAAAACCCAGAAACAAACAAACAAACAAAAAAACAGGGTAGAGAGAGAGAGCAAAAAATTTTGTACATCTTTAAATCAGTCACCGAAATTTTGGGAGAAAACCTCTGCAATGTTTTGCTTTCCATTATACATAATGCAAAGCAAATGCAACTGAACAAATCACTGCTTGGGCTCCAGCCACAGCTGGTGGTGGCCTCTGTCCCCAAGGGACACCCAGCCTTGCCCTGGTTGAAAGGTGGCCACCACTTGTCCCCACACAAGGTGAAAAGATCCAAAGACACGACTCTGGTGGAGCTCAGGGTGTTTAACTTCCCACCTTGCACTTACTCATTTCCACAGACCTTTCTGCCTCTCAGGGAAACTCCCATTTTCCCCTCCCCTCCTGCAGCAAACACATCTCTCAGGACCCTGGTGGATTTGGAGTTTACACCCTGAACAGCCCCGAGGTCTCACAGCCAAGCACCCGTCCCCAACCTCCAGGCTCCCCTCTCTGCAGCTCTTCCCTGCCTCACTCCTTGGATTTCCTCCATTTCTCCAATTCTTGCCCAAAAATTACATCAAGGCTTTGTTGCCTGAGCTGATGTTTCCCCTCCAAGCCGTGGTGGAGCCCAAAGTCCCCCCATCAGTGGTGGAGAATTGCAGCCCTGGGGGCGAGGGGCTGTGTCTGGAGAGCTGAACTGGGCACTGGTTTGTAGTGGGGACAACCCCGTGTGAGGTCCTGCAGCTTTGTCCCTGGCAAGCCCCTTCCCACCAGGAGACCTTTTACTGCTCTGGGAAGATCTGCTTGAGCTGACAAGAAGTCAGTGGGGCAGCTGGAGCAGGGAGAGAGGCCGAGGAGATTGGGAAGGGAGCAGAGGAGCAGAGCAGGAGGAGGCAACACCAGGACCTCTTCATGTCTTGGTGTAAGGACCTTCCTGCTGACATGAAAACTGCCAGGTCTTTTGTGGTAAATCATCTCAAAATTGTGCCTTTTTGCCCATTCCTCCCTATCCTGCAATTCCTGGATCCCACAGTCTCAGTCCTTCCCTGTTTAGGCACATCATGACAGCCAGGACCCTGCCCTGCCCTCTTTTCCTCCTTCCAGATTTTCCTTGAGTCTCATCACTGAGTGTTGGCCCCTGGCACAACTCTGCCTATTTGGGGAGCTTGAGAAATTTCCTGCATCAAAACCTCATCCCGGTTTGGCTTCCCATCCTTTGTTTGACTTATCCTTCACCTTCCCCACATCCCCATCTCAGCTGTCCTCTTGAGCCTTTGCTCCCTCCTGCCTTCCTGGCCCTGTCCATCAGGTGCAGGGACACTTCTTTGTCCAAATACCATTTTTTACCCTCAATTTCTCCAGCCCACAAAGAAAACTGGCATCTCAAAATAGGTTTGGATTGGAGAAAGTGAATTTAATTATCCTTCAGGCAGATGGAAACACTCTGAGACAAGGGATCCTCTTATGTCTTTATGACCCAGGTCACTTCCATCTTTGAGCCCTTATTCCTGTTTTATCTCCACCTGCTCAGCCGAGTTTTTTAAGCTGGGTCTGGAGCACTAATTCCCCAATTATCCATTTAGTGATTAGCACACACGACCTCAGCCTTGTTCTGGTGACCCAGCTCCTTTTCAGGGCTCTTCCTCCTGCTCAGAGACCCCCTCTACCAGAGTAAAATCTGGTGAAGTCCCCCACGCTTGGCACTTCTAGACAAAATTACTCCCAGTGAAACCCTGAGACTTTCCAGATCCCAAATTTTGTGAAGTGTTCCCTCAACACCTCACGTTGAGTCTTTGATCACTTGGTTGTGTGCCCAAAACAGGACCTGACCTCAGGAAAACACAAAATCTTCAGCATTTGGAACACGTAGAGCACTTTAGGTGACCAGCACACAAAACAACATGGTCAGTCTCATAAAGGAGGATTTGAAATCATCTTTCCAAGACAGGTGATTCCCAGCAATTAGGCAGGAGAGCTTCTGCAAATAGGGTGAATTTGGCAAATAGGGTGAATTTGGCAAATAGGGCAAACTAGGGTGAATTTGGTTTATCCTTGGAGGAACTTGGAGGGGAAATTCTCTCTATTCTGAAATAATTACAGTAATTCAGAAAGCTTCTCTTTTCTATCATTCTGAGGGCACAAGGCAATCCTGACAGGCTGGGACAGCAGATTTCCAGGGAAACTCTATCCCAAGGCATCATCACCCAATCCTGGTGTGCTGAACAATGGGAATTGTGAGGGCTGGGGCAGAGGAGTGGGGAATGCAACATTTGGCATTCAGAGAGCCTTCTGTGGGATATACACACACTGGTTTTTGGGTTTTTTTCTGGTGGATATTCCATAGAAATCTCCAGAAGTTCCATTGGCAATAATGAGCCTTTTCTAGCACATAATCTGTGTCCACTGCACACTAAACACAAATTTCACCAGCAAAACTTTGCCTGCTGCAGCTGCATTCCAGGTGTGATTCTCCTGATCCATAACCCACAGAAATATTTATTTTAGTCCAGTTAGAGCTTTTGCACCCCATTACCCACACCAGCTTTGAGCACATTTATCACATATTTTATAGGATATATAACAATATATGTGGCATTACTTGTTTTAAAGTGGTGCAGGCATATTGATCCCTACATGTATCCTGATGGAAATTCTCTATATTCCCTTTTTCCCCCCTTTTCAGTGCTAATAATGTTACTGTAACAGTGACCAGCACATAAAATAAGTGTTCAGGGGCTGATTCTGGCCCTGTTTTATATTAGATATTCCTCCACAGAAGTCAAAGGCACGAGGTGAAGCCACTTTAGTGAGACCAAAGTCAAGCTTAAAGGGAAATATCTCCAACAGACTGAAACTAAACTGTGGATTCTCAGATTTTTAATCTTTTTTTTTTTAAGTTAAATAAGGACACAAGTATTCTCAGAAACTTGTGTTTGTTGAGTTAGAAAATGTAAAGCATTTCTAGAGATGTGAAAATGCCCAGGCATCAGCATTTTCAATTAAATGAGAAGCTGATGAGATCTGGTCATGGGATGCACTGACCTTAAAGTCTGTGGTCAAGCTGAACATGTGCTTTGTTTTCGGAGGGGCTGTGAAACTAAAACCATTATCAGTAAAAAAAAAATGGAATCTGGAGAAAAAAGGGTGAAATAGGCAGCTTGGGCTAAATGAGGTAAAACATATGATTTTAGGTTTTGACCCTTCCGTTTCTTACAAAAAAGAACCTGAAAGCACTTTTCAGAACAAAGCCACTGAAAGAAGAAGTATCAAATTATTACTATTATTTAACTGCTCGAATTATTCTAGATCTTAGGAGTTGTCTTCTTCCCTAATCTTTTTCATCCCCAAAAAAAAGCTAACACTAAGCACAACCCAAATTCATCAAAGAGTTCCTTACCTACCACTTCCTTTCCTCTTAGAAACTGAATATTGATAAATAAGCATTAACTTTCTCTCCATCTACACGCAGAAGTAAATCTAGGAAATTTTAATTAAGGTAGAAATAAAACAGCTCCAATCCTGCCAACTTTTATTTGTGCTGAGCATAGCCCCGAGGGGATTATGAAGGGGATCATGGTAAAAACCAGCTCCTGGTTGGTGGATGGGAGGAGTAAAACCTGCATGCCTCAGATTAAAAGGGAATAGAAAGTTTTAATTGCGTTTAGCCTCAGCTCCATCATGGTTTGGAGCAATCTGCCAAATCAAGGAGTGACTGCAGGGACTGTCCAGCACAGTTGGCAGGATCAGTGTCCAAAGGGTGTCAAACATCACCCAAAAAGATGCTGCTGAGATGATTTTTGTCAGGGGATGTGATCAGCAAACATCTCTACAAAGGGGGACCCCAACAATTTGCTTGAAAATTGCAATACAATGTTCCAGAATTTTGAAGGAATCTTGTTTTTTTTCACCCCTCTATGGCACAACTGACCACCCCGTCCTTTGTTTTATTTATCTTGTGAGTGGCCCATCATTTCAGGTGAGAAATGAGGAGAGAATTCGTTCTTTAGAAGAATCAGAAAATGTCAAGGATCTTTGCCCCAATGTGGGTGTTACACACCAGTAATAGCATTTTGCTATTGTAAGGGATTCTCTAGAAGGGATTGTCTTTTGTCTTGTGCCTCAGCACTGAGATGTATCTTTACCACAAGAACTGACTTAACTTCCTTATATTTTCCCAAGTTTTATGATAATAAAAATGCAACTTAACAAATGTGACCATTTTTTGATGCCAGTCCCTTCCTAAAACACTAATCATAATTAAGAGTGACTAGTTAATGCAGCCAGGAAGTGCTGATGTATAAGAAACCAGTTTGATTGTGTGTAAATGTGTGAATAATCATTATTTTATGCAGTTAGAGGTCCCTCAGCAGAGCAAAATCAGGCCCAGACTTTCCCCTGGGAATTTAGAGACACTTGCACTTCATAAGGCAAAAACCACACACAGAAACACCTCAGCATGTTGGGAATTCCATGTTCCAAATTGCTCAGCTCCTGGCTGGCAGGCACAACCCAACCAGGGATTTCTGGCCAAATGAGAGTCCAAGTGAAGGCAGCAGAGCCCTGGGCACCCCTAACCCTGTTCCAGCTCCAGCTTGGCTCTCCTTATCTCCCAGCAGAGCAGCAGCATCCCCTGGCTATTTATTGCTCAGCCTGGCTGCTATCTTCAATTCCTCTGCTGCCAAGAATGCAGATTCCTTTCTTTCCACCAGCAGAACTGACGCACGTTCTCCCATTTGCCATAGTGTTACTATATTATTTCTTATTCTCAAAATTTGTTTTGTTTTCCTGGCTTGAACTCAGAGTATCACATCCAAATTGCTTCAGAAGAGGTTTCTGGGGAAGGGCTCTGTGGTCTGCACCAGGAAGGTTTTCACTGGAATACTCTGAGGGAGGAATTTTATTTTTCCTCTGCTTTCCACCCACCTGCAGATCCCTGAGAGGTTTTGTTAGCAGCCTCTGTAGATCAGCCAGGAGTTGATTAGACAGTGGGAATCAGGCTGCTTTCCCCTGTGCCTCCAAAAAGATGTTACTTCCTGTTATGTTGGGTTTTTTTCCTTTTTAATCCAATAACTACCTCACATTTAGCAAAAGCAAAACAGAATTTTATTATTACTATTTTCTCTTTTAACTTGAGCAGAGCAGAATTCAATTTCACTGTCATTTTACTCCGTGCTTTGCACATTTAGGGTCATAATTTGAGATTCTTCATGGCCTAAACACACTGAGTGTGAGCACTGTGCTGCATTTTGGCTTCCTTTAATCATATCAAAGGTGTCTGCTCTCAATAAATCCAGGCTGCCTCTTGAGAGTGGAGGGGGAGAAAAGCACATCCCTGGAAGGCTGCACATCCTAGGGAAGGTGGGGATGGCTGAGGTGCTTCTCTGCCAGGCTGGAGAGGGATTTTTGTGGTGTTTCTCTGGGTGAAGATGACCCGAGCAGCTGGTGAAAGGGAAAACCCCGCTGCTGTCACTGTGGGTAAATCTTTGGGGAGGGTTTAATGCCAAATACAGACCTGGGCACGGATCCTGAGGGGAGGGTGGTGCTGGAATGTCACTGCAGGAAACCCATCCACGGGAGCTGGACATTCCCAGCTCTCCTGCCAGCTGTGATCCAACCTCAGCTGGATCGATCCCTCTCAGCCCTGTCCCCTTTTCCCGGCTGGGGACAAGATCCCAGGGAGCACATCCAGCTTTGGGGTTCCCTCTGGTGAGGATTTTATCCCCGTGGATGGTGCAGCGTGAGCTGAGATGAACTGGAAATTATTTTCCCTCCTGGGAAAGGTCCAACCCTATAAAATTCCCACGTTCTCCCATTTGCCATATTGTTACTCCACTTCCACTCCTTGGTGAGTCCTGGTGCCAGCCCTGGGTGCAATTCTCTCACAGATTATGAACTTTGCAGTGACACTTCCAAATTCCCATTTCCTGATTGTTAAATCCTTTGGAACAACACAAAAATCATTGTCTGGGAGATCATAACCCAGTTTATTAAGCAACATAAGTCAGCAGTGTTCGGGTTTTTTGCTGAATTATGAACTAAAATAGCTTTCCAGCTGCTCTCATTCTTGCACAAATCTCCTTATGTTCTGCCATTGATTTTAGAGTTTTATATTAAAACGTCAAAAAAAAGGCACTGAAAAGGTTTGCTGCATATTTATTGGTACTGTACATAAAGATGTCTTAATTTTATGGAAGATAAATTGTAATATTCATGGTATAAAGTTTATATCTATTCTACTTGATGCAATTTCTTTGGGAAATTAAATTTACAGATAGTTCTTTAAAATGTTCTTTATGTCTTAAAAAAATAAAATAAATTGGATTCATATTTATTCCTGTGTGATTTTTTTTATTCTAATAAGCACCCACCAAGTGCTCTATTCACAGCTGGGAAGGGCAAATATTTCCCCATGTCAAAGTTTATCATGTGTTATAAAGGTGTAGGGTTGGGGGTTTTTATATAAACTATTAATTCCATTCAGAATACACACAGAAAATGAGTAATCCTGGCATTTCCAGAGCAGTGAAATTAAACCCTATTCATGCAAGGACAAGGTTCAGACATTTCCATGACCCTTTGAGGGCCTTAGAGAATTCTGTTCCTGTCTCATCTGATAATTTTCAATTCCACAGGTTCCTTTTTCAGTCTCTAGACACAACTGAATCTCACCTATATTTCTAAGGGTACCCCCTCAAAAAAACCAGAACAAACCCCAAAGATAAACACCCTGCTTTTGAATGAAAAACTCCCATTTAACTGCTTTTTACTCAACAATAAGGAGATTATTTAGTAAAACCATGCTGTGTTTTGGGATTTCTTTAGAATTTCAGAACACTGGAACAGAACAGGATTTATGATTCACAAAATAGGCCTTTATGGGGATTAGCCAAATTGCTAATTCTCACAATAGGTTCCATTGGACCGAGACCATCAACTGCTATTTCTGTAAACAGAAACAAAAAAACACCAAAGGGACAAATTAATTCTGTTTTCTGCAGTAGCAGATTTGGCTGATGGACGTCAGCCAGAGGAGCAGGGATGGCTGCAAGCTGCAGTCTGAGTTTTGGGTGTTGCATGGCTTCTTGCAGAGCCTGACAGCGATGGGCTGGCTGTCAGGGACCAGCTGATTGCAGAGGGCTCAAAGCAGGAATCTCACCCTGACCCTCATTTCTGAGCCAAGCCAGACCCTGCTGGGGTGGGAAGATGTTTGTAGCATTTCCCAGCAGCAGAGCCCGAGGTTGGCTCCTGCACCAGCCCTCAGGGCTGTCTCCTTTCAACAGCTGGCACAAAGCTCCCGCCCCTCCTCCCCTTTTGATGAGAATAAACTCATTAATTCAGAGTTGGAGCACTGCCAGGAGAAGGGGCTCAGCATTCCATGCTGGTGTTTGCTGGAGCTCACCCTGGGTCGGGGTGGCTCCGTGTGGGGGAAAAGTCTCTCCTCCAGCCCGAGCTTCCAAAGAAAGGCTCAGCAGTCTCTGTTGTTGGGTCTCAAGGCAGTTTATTGCAAGTTATCTAAAAGATTTTCTTCTGGGGCTGCTGTGGTTTGCTCACAGCTCAGGCAGAGGCACACACACACCCTGACATCCTCTCTGACCCCGACTGCTTCTTCTCTCCCACCCAGGGCTGCTGCTGTCTTTTATATGGTACATTACGTGTGACATGGTTACAGTTTTCCCAATGCCTATTACCTATATTAAATGGGGATTTTCTATCTTTTATATGGCACATTACGTGTGACATGGTTACAGTTTTTCCCAATGCCTATTACCTATATTAAATGGGGATTTTCTATCTTTTATATGGTACATTACATGTTACATGGTTACAGTTTTTCCCCAATGCCTATTACCTATATTAAATGGGGATTTTCTATCTTTTATATGGTACATTACGTGTGACATGGTTACAGTTTTTTCCCAATGCCTATTACCTATATTAAATGGTGCTTTTCTACTCTAAACCAATCTGTGAGTGCCAACATCACCAAGAACATGAAGGTGAGGAAGGAGAAAGAGGGAGGACAGGGCAGGCCCAGATCCCTCCATCTTAAACCCTCTGACCCCCATGTACAAAACCAAAACCCCCCTGTACAGCACTCAAAAATTCTTCCCTCTACT
Organism: Lonchura striata; assembly: GCF_050655825.1. Classification (NCBI taxonomy): domain Eukaryota; kingdom Metazoa; phylum Chordata; class Aves; order Passeriformes; family Estrildidae; genus Lonchura; species Lonchura striata. The sequence goes on along the minus strand of NC_140719.1, from coordinate 3,574,807 downwards.
TTGTGACTACTTCTACTCTAATATCTAAACTTTTGTGACTTCCTGTACTTCCTGCAAGGTTGGTAAATCATTCCATGGCTCAAACCCAAAATCACAGCTGTTTCCAGCTGCCTGTCAGGGTCTCAAATGCTTCTGACCTGGGCCCAGAACCTCCAAAAATGTCTGAGGGACATTTTGAGTTCCGACAGTGGCCCAGGCTGCGCAGGCAGGGCAGCACCTCGCCAGGGCTGGGTTCATCCTGCAGACAGGACCCGGAGGCACAGTCCTGCCTGCAGGGGAAGGGATCCATCACCAGCAAACCTCTGCCAGCTGGGAAATCACACAGCCCAGAGCTTGTCCCCTTCTCCCAGCAGGGAAATCCTTCCAGAGGGGCACTGCTCGTGGCCCTTCAGCAAGATGACTTCACTGGGTGAAGAAAAGGAAGTGGGGCATCTGTATGGAAATCAGGGGAATCTCTAGAGCAAAACCAAGGAGATATGAAACAGCTTTTTGTTCTAGAAGCGGGGCTGTTCCTGTCTGCTGCCAGATTATATGGTGAGAGAGCAGGAAAGGTGTCACAGCATGGTTAAAACTCCGGGATCTGTGTGCAAATCTGGAAGCACAGTCCCTGGAGCTCTCACTGCCTCACACATGGTGGCAGCTCATTGGTTTCCCTTTAGAATGTTTCCCTTTATAACTCTTTAATGGAGGAGATGGGCTAAGGAGGATGGATTCACCCACTGGCTGCAGCCAATTCTCACATGAGTTAAAAGCTTTGGAGCCATCAGTGTGTCACACTTGGCCAGTCTTATCCTGGCCTGTATGAAGAGTAGAGTGGCCAGAAGGACCAGGAGAGTCATTGTCCCCTTCCTGAGCATAGCTGGGACACCTCAGGTGCTGTGTCCAGTCCTGAGCCCTCCTGGCAAGGGGGACCCTGAGGGGCTGGAGCGTGTCCAGGGAAGGGAACGGAGCTGGGAAGGGGCTGGAGCCCCAGGAGAGGCTGAGGAAGCTGGGAAGGGGCTGGAGAATTCCTGAGGGAGCTGGGAAGGGGCTCAGCCTGGAGAAAAGGAGGATCAGGGGGACCTTGTGGCTCTGCACAGCTCCTGACAGGAGGGGACAGCCGGGGGGTCGGGCTCTGCTCCAGGAACAGGGACAGGAGGAGAGGGAACAGCTCGGGCTGGGCCAGGGCAGGCTCAGGGGGGACAGCAGGAGGAATTTCTTCATGGAAAGGGAGCTCAGGGATAGGAAGGGGCAGCCCAGGGCAATGATGAACGCACAATCCCTGGAGGTGTTTCAGGAATTCCTGGACATGGTGCTCAGAGCTCTGGGCTGGGGACAAGGTGGGGATCAGGCACAGCTTGGACTCGATGAAGTCTTTCCCAACAATAACAATTCTGCGATTCCTGACCCTCTATGGCCATAAACCACACTTAAATATTCATTCATTATCAGATTCTGTTGAGCAAATCTGTTATTCCTTACTCCAGCTTCTAAATCTCAATCCCAGTTTCCAGATGACATTTAACACACCCATCCAAAGCCAAATGTGTGTGACCCCAAACATTTGTTTGGCAAGAACAGCTGACTCTGGGATGATTTTCCTGCCTCAGTGGGATTCCGTGGGGTCAGGCTTTTGGGCTGGAATTGTAGCAATGACACCACAGTTTTTCAAAGAGCTTTGACTTTATTTGTGCCTCTGGCACGTTCCCAAGATGTAGCTGAGCAAAGCCTTGCTATTTTGAGGAAAACTGCTGGGTAAAGAAGAGCTGCTCTCAGACTTGCAACAGGGAATTTCCACGTCCTTCCTTCCCAGAGAGGTCTGACAGCATCTCTGGGTGGATCTCCCAAGGCATGAGGCAAACTGTCCTGCCACACCAGCTCCTGCCCTGCTCATCCTGGAAAATCCCAGCAGGAGACTCCAGGCTGAGCACAGCACCACCAGGGACTGCTCCAGCTGCACTCCCCTTTCCTCCACTTCCAGACCCCGGGGCACACCTCTGCTCACCCCCAGACAAAGGAAGGAGACACCAGGAAGGCTCATGGGCCATCCCAGGAGGTTCTGAGCTGTGCCACTTCTCTTTTTGCCCTTTAAGCAGGTGCAAGATGACGCCTTGACATTTGAGCTTTTTTATTTTTCAGATCCTGTAGTGCTTTAGTTCATAACTCTGAGTCCCAGACAGTGGTAGTAAGCTCCTGTCACATTTTGATGAGACAAAACAATCCTAAGCCTGAAAACCAAGGACACCTCTGCCTCAAACCTCAAAAAGTACAAACAAAAGTGAATTTGGGGGAGCAAACTGGTAAATTACTTAATTGCCTGAAGCTGCAATTGGAGGATTAACCCCTGATATGTAAATGGACCAAACTTATAATTGTCAGAAAAACTTGTGACCATTGTCCATCCGTGTAGCCCCTTGGGAGGCCTCATCTGTCCTTAATGTACCTGAATGTCCTTCATGAAGTAGATCCACTTTCATATTTTTAATTTTTTCTGGCCTCTGTTTCTAGGTAGTCCTCCTCCAGGCATCAAAGCAAAGCTCCAAATGCTAAAGTTCAGTGTCTTGATTTCACAATTAATGGGTTTATGCCCATCCTCTGGTAGGGTAAGACCAATAATTTCTGTGTTGGAGCTGTGGCTCCTCAAGATAATCTCTGCTCAGTTTTCCCTCTGCTATCCCTACAGAAGGAACAGCATCCCCAGGTGTCCCTCTGCTCCCCTCTTTTGCAGTAGATGATAAAAATTAGATTATTTTACCTTCATCTTACATTGGGGCCTGTCTGATGTCAGAGGTGGTGGAAACTACTCAAGGCTCATTCATTTAGGTTGATTTTTACACGGCTTGGAAATCAGCAGAAGGTTAATTATTTCAGCTGAAGCTTCACTAAACACACCCAGTCCTCTCCAAGAGCCCTCACCAGCCTCAGAATCACTACCCAGCATCTGGGAATATTTCACCTCCAGTGGCTTCTCTCCCAGTTTGGGAGCAAGCAACTTTCTGCCATTTGGAGCCAAAAAACCTCCAAGAATATTTTAATCTACTACAAGCACAGTCCAGTCAGGAGCACACTCAGCTCAGGGTTCTCCTCCGAAGACACCAGCTGGGCAAAATCCAGGTTGGTGTGAGGAGAGAGCAGGTTTAATGGAAAAATATTACCTGGGCCATGTTTTTCTGCCCCAAAACAAGGTTTGTTTTCAGCATCCCTGAGAGAAGGATCCCGCAGAGCTGGTATCCCTGCTCCCCCCAGTCCCCTGACACAAGCCAGGCTGCCAGCCTGAGCATTCCCCCAGGGCATCAGGGGCTGCAGACCCTTACAGGGATGGAAAACACCCTGAAAGACCAGGCCAGGGCAGCATGGAGGCCAGGAGCTGACCAGCAGTGCTGGGAGATGCTGTTGAAGGAGCACAGGAGGGGCTGAGGGCTGCTTGCCTCCTTTCCCTCCTGTCCTGCTGCTCCACCTCTGCCCCAGCAGCGATTCCAGAGGTGCATCCACACCTCTCCCCCAGTATTAAACTCACAGCCAACAGCCTCAACCAAGCTGGTTATTATCATTTGTTCCTCCAGCTTCCTCTAACAGATTCCTTTAATTCTTTGCCCACCGCATGAGAACACTCTCACCTGTTTCAGCCTGAAGATGGGAAGAGCCCTGGAGGTACAGCCCTCACCTGGAGCACTTGGGATCAGTCTGGGATGGGTTCTCCCTCTTGGCTGGAGCTCTGGAACACAACAGCTGAGTGTCAGCACCTGTGTTCCCAGCTGCTCATCACTCAGCAGCCTGTGCCACATGAAAGAAACCTCAGCAGAGCCCCAAGGAATCTTCTCTCCCTCCCAGGCACACACAGGGGCCACCCTATTTGTCTTCTTGGCTGCCAGAGCCATCCTGGAGCCACAGGAATCAGCAGGGATGCCAATAACCCACAGACCTGGCTCCCTGGCCCTGGGTCAAGGGAACACCCTTAGACTTGGGGATGAGTAAGGGACAGCACAGCCAGTTCCAGACTCGGGTAAATGACACTGAATGAGATATCCCCCATTGTAACATCATTAATCTCTGCTCTGTGAGACAGAGAGAAAACAGAGCAGCCAGGACATTGCTACCCTGTCACTCTTTTCCCCTTTGGTGGCTTCCCCAGCTGGCTCTGCAGCAAAAATCAATATTTCTTACTTGCTTTCCCTTTTTCCCATTCACAGAGCCAGGAGCCCACCCAGCTGTCGGAGAGGCAGCTCCAAGGATTAGGGAGGAGCATGGCAGGGGCTGCTCCCAGCCCAGCTTCCCACAGCAGGGATTTACAGGGAACTCCAGCAGTGCCAGCAGCTGGCTCAAGGAATAGAGCCACAACTCCTCACCCCAATGAAATTTAACTGGCAATGGACCAGGGAAACTCTTTGGCTGCAGCAGCAAAGCCCTCAGTCCATTCAGAGGCACGGGAGACAGGAAATATCCCAGTCATGAGCCTGAAATGTTGTATGGCTGAAGGGGTTTTGTCTGGGTATTTGAAGGAGCCAAAATTAACTGAGCTGTTAAAAAAAAAAAATTAAAAATAAATTATCACAAGGACTCAGAGTGCCTCAGCTTCCCTCACAACCATCCCAAATAGGACATTAACACACATTGGTTTGGGTTGGATGGGATCTTAAATCCCATCCCATCCCACCCCCTGCCATGGCAGGGACACCTCCCACTGTCCCAGGCTGCTCCCAGCCCTGTCCAGCCTGGCCTTGGGCACTGCCAGGGATCCAGGGGCAGCCACAGCTGCTCCGGGCACCTGTGCCAGGGCCTGCCCACCCTCACAGGGAACAATTCCCAATTCCCAATCTCCCATCCATCCCTGCCCTCTGGCACTGGGAGCCATTCCCTGTGTCCTGTCCCTCCATCCTTGTCCCCAGTCCCTCTCCAGCTCTCCTGGAGCCCCTTCAGGCCCTGGAAGGGCTCTGAGCTCTCCCTGGAGCTTCTCCTGTCCAGGTGAGCACCCCCAGCTCTCCCAGCCTGGCTCCAAAGCAGAGATGTTTTGCCTCAGTTTCCCTCTGTATCTTCACACCCAAATCACCATCCACCCTAAAACACTCCCTGGGATGTAACCCCAAACCACTCTCCCCTTCTAATTCCCCTCCATTGCATCTGCATGAGCAGGGCAAGGCCAATTGGCTCAATTAGTTCTCATTAATGGGGTCAATTAACTCTCATTAACACCTTCTTGACCAGAGCAGCTGCTACCCCCTGTCAGACCCCTGAGGTGTGTCCCTGCCCTGGCAGGATCACCTCAGATCTCTGCTCTGCACCCTCCTCTGCAGGAAAATGCACCAGTGGCAAACCCCCAGTGAATCGCTCAAATACAGCCTCCCCTGCTCTGCTGAGCACCCAGGGTTGTTCTCTGCCACCAGGAGCTTGTTCCAGGCCACACCAGCCAGCTCCCATTCCCCCTGATGCCTTGGGAAGGTGACCTGGAACAGAGGCTGGACAGATACAAAGAATAAAGCAGGGATTTAGTCAAAGGATCTCCTCCATGGATCCACCCTGGGCAGCACCAGAGCCCAGCCAGGGCTGCACCCAAATGACCCAAAATGGTCCCAAAATGCACGAGCGCTCCCGGGGGCTCTCCCTGGGATCAGTTCTGCTCCATTGGCACCTTGGAGTTCATTGTCCCATTCCAGCTTCAGCCCAGGCAGTCCCATCCTGCTTGTTTTTCTCTCTGCAGCCCACGGTGTTTGTGCTCCTGGGCTGAGATTTGGATCATTTGTCCTTGGTGCCCAGCTGGAGCAGGAATTGTTTTGTCTCCCTGCTCTGTGCAGAGCTCAGCATCCCCTCATGTGAAGCCCAGACCCACAGACTAAAGCAGCACAGAATGTGAAAAATAGAAAAGCTGAAACCTGAGGCATCACCCTCATTGCTTTTCTCCTCCCACATTGGCTCTGCTTTGGGTGAGATGGAGAAGAGAGAGACCTCTGCTACTGCCAGGAGACCTCTGCACCTTGGGAGTGATGCCCTGATCCCATCCACGGATGGCAGAAGGTTCTCCCTGCTCAAGTGACCTCACCAGGAATATTTCCTACTTAACACTGAGAACATTTTGGACTTTTCTCCTCATTTTCTCTGCCGTTCCAGCCTTCCCTTTAGCTATTCGAGGACCCAAAGCAGCAGCCTTTAGTCCAATGTCTTGTCCATGATAAATGGAATTCGTTATCAAGAGCATCTTCCAAACATCCCTGATGCAGCCACACAAAATACTCCTGTTTTTTATAGCAATAACTGATGTGTTCCCAGAAAATCAGGACCTTTCCTGTCTGTCTGCTCAGGGGAGATCCTGATGGAACCAGCCTCAGGCAGGCTGCATCAACAAAGTGTTGGAGGCTCACTGGTGTATTTATCCCTGCAGCATTCCTGGGAGAGTGGGAAAGTCCATTTCTGCAAATGGGGAACCTCGGGGACGTTAAATGACTTGCTGGAGTCACACAGCAAACTTGTGGTGGGGACAGAAAAGGGAACCTGAGAGGTCTTCCAAGGTCCCCCTGTCACCCGTCCCCTGCTGTGGGCTGCTGGTCGGGGCACAGTGAGAGCCCCGCTGTGGAATTCCCTGTGAAGTCCCCCTCCTCCAGAGGGTCATTGGACACTGCTGCCACTGCTGCCACTATTGTCACTGCTGCCACTGCTGTCACTGCTGGCACTGCTGGCACTGCTGTCACTGCTGTCACTGCTGTCACTATTGTCACTGCTGGCACTGCTGCCACTGCTGCCACTGCTGTCACTGCTGTCAGTCACTGCTGGCACTGCTGCCACTGCTGTCAGTCACTGCTGCCACTATTGTCACTGCTGCCACTGCTGTCACTGCTGTCACTGCTGTCAGTCACTGCTGTCACTGCTGGCACTGCTGGCACTGCTGCCACTGCTGTCACTGCTGTCAGTCACTGCTGTCACTGCTGTCACTGCTGTCACTATTGTCACTGCTGCCACTATTGTCACTGCTGTCACTATTGTCACTGCTGTCAGTCACTGCTTCCACTGCTGTCACTGCTGTCACTATTGTCACTGCTGCCACTGCTGTCACTGCTGTCAGTCACTGCTGTCACTGCTGTCACTATTGTCACTGCTGTCACTGCTGCCACTGCTGCCACTGCTGTCACTGCTGTCACCCCGCCCCGCCTGCCCATCCACCTCCTCTGGCCACCCACAGCATCCCCCGAGCAGGACACAGGGGCAGGGGGTGAAGGAGCCCAGGAACAGCAACCCCAATCTCTTATGGGGTCAGCACAGAGCCTGGGCTGTCCCCTGGGGTCCCTCCCAGGATATGGGAGCCACCAGCAGGATATGGAACATTTCCTTGGCACAGGGAAATCTCCAGCCCAGCTCCCAGGCACCAGCATGGGGCTGGGACCAGCTGGATCTGCAGCATTGCACAGCCCCTAGGCCAAAATCCTGGAATTGTCTGTTGTCCATGGAAAAGGCCCTGCTGGGAGGATGCTCTGTGCTCAGGAAAGCTGTGCTGCCTCTCCCCACACTCCTGCCTGTTCTGTTGGCTGTCTCCAGAGGGAAACTGGAGACAAGGCTGGCAATGTTCCTACTTGCAGGAAGAAATCCACCCCCTGCTGCACCTCCTGATTAGAGAAGGGATGGGGAAATGAAAGAAAACAAATGAATTTTCAAAACCATTTTGTTTCTGACTACTAAATTCTCAGTCTGGAATGTTTTACTTTGAATTAATAGGGGCTGTCTGTGTTCTAGGATTAAAGTTATTGATCCATCCCTTGATTACTGTTATCTGTCTTTGTTCTTGGACTTGTTATCATCCATGCAGGGTGAAAGTCTCTGATTTATGGTCTTACTCCAGACACCCATCAGGAAGATGGCATCAGATGGCAGCTGGCAGTGCCAGGGAGCAGCAGCCCTTGGGAGCCTGCAGGTGGAGGGAGCTGTGGCAGCTCCCAGAGCCTGCAGGGAGAGTGAGCCTCCCCTGGGTCAGGGCTTCCCCAGCATTCCCCAGAGGTTCCTGCAAAACCACTGGAGTCAGTGCTCAGTGGTTACTCAGTCAATAAACCCCACTTGCAGTTTCTTAGTAATAAATATCTGTCCCAGAGGCAACTCTGCTTGTGATGGGAGGGAGTTTTTGGAAGTGTTTATTGTCTAGCAAAGTGGCTTGGATTTGCTTTTGGGAATGCTGGTTATCCAGGGCTGGCCACGGGGGTGACCTGGGAGCAGCACAGAGCCAGGAATTCACAGAATTCACTGAATCACAGAATTCACAGAATCACAGAATTCACAGAGCCACTGGTTTGGAAGAGACCTTCCAGATCACAGAGTCCAACCCAGCCCCAGCCCCTCACCTAAACCCTGGCACCCAGAGCCACATCCAGGCTTTGTTAAACACACCCAGGGATGGGGACTCCACCACCTCCCCAGGCAGCCATTCCAGAACTTTATCACTCTTTCCATGAAAAATTCTTCCTCATATCCAACCTGTATTTCCCTTGGCACAGCAGGAGACACCAGGCCAGGTTGCTGTGCCAAGGCAGGGCCTCCAAGGAGAAAGTCACTGGTGGGAACCACCTCCAGCTTGCTGTAACATGTAGGAGAGATGGGTGCCAGGGCATGAACACCAGGGGCTGTTCAAGAAAGCCGAGTGAAGTCCCCTAAGTGTCATTCCCATGAGTATTCTGAGTTCCACCCTCACCCAGAGTGCTGCCAGAGCCCACACAGGGTGCAGAGAAACCCAAATCCCCTCCCAGACTTCACAGGACCCACTGTGGCTTTAGTGGGACACCTGATGACATCCCACTCTTCCCCTCATCTGGGAGGCACAAGCCCCAGGTGCTGCTGCTGCTGTTTCTCCATCGAGGGAAGCAAGGTGCTTTTGAACAGCCACAAGGAGTGTTTATTCCTGGCTGCACTGGGCTGGAATGATCTCAAGGCATGACTCAGTTACACCCTCCGACCCATTAATTAGACAAAGCTGATGGGACAGGAAATGTTGTCATGTGGCAAAAGGTCAGCCCTGTGAGGCTTTGGAGGCAAGGGAAGTTTTGGCAACGCGTGCACTCAGGGAGAGGAGCTGACTGAGCACCCCAGATCCTGCAGCCTGCCAAACCAAGCAGGAAAATCCATGTTTGGCTGGTTTTGCTCACAAAGAGGGCTTGGAGCAAGGTCATTTTAAGGTCCCTTCCAAGCCAAAACATTCCATGATTCTGCAATAAACTCTCCCAGGAGAGCAGCTCCTGCAGACACTCTGCTGCTGATTCACCATGCCAGGAGAAGAATTTGCCTTCTCCAAGCACCATCAGGAACAGGAGAAGGAAAATCACTGCGGAGAGCCTGACTTCAGGGCTGAGCTTATGGAAGGTCAGACTCATCTCCTGTCTCCTAGGAGTTTTATGCAGACTGTGCTCTGAATTTTCCAAGTGATTTCTTTTTTCATAAGAAGCTTTGGGATTAAGTGTCTGAAGAATTTTTGTTGTTGATCTTCTTTTATTTGCCCAACCTCCCTTAAAACAGAAACTACCTGGACATTACCTGGCAAAGCCATAAGTCCTGCAGGTATTCAGCATGGTGTTAAGGCTTTTGGGAGTTTGGGATGTTGGGCTGAAGCTCTCTGTTGGGCAAGATTTGTGTCAGAGTTGAGACAGGCACAACACAAAGCAACACTCCATTTTCAGAAGGCTTCAAACTGTTTTTATTCTAGCATACATGCTTTTTCTACATTCTTACAAACTCATAATTTACACTTTACTCATTGGTCAGGAAATACAAACCAAGTGCTCATTGGAACAGGCAGTGGCAGGTTTCTCTTATTTATCCCTCTTTCTTTCTTGGTTTCTATGTCAACGGCCTTGGTAGAAAATTCTTCCAGGGGTGAACATGGAGCTTCTTATCAAACTTCTCTGGCTCACAGAAGTCACAGAAAAACCTCTGGCACAGGTTTGCATCAGGCCAGACTGTGGTGTGCAGGGAGTAAAGCCTGGATGGCTGCTGGGGGGGTGGGACAGCACAGCTGGTGGCCCTGGGCCATCCAAAAAAAACCCTGCACAGCAGCATCTGCCCTGATGCTGGGGGAGATGCAAAATGGACCAACAGAGAAGGTCCATCAGTGAATTTTGCTCTAAAGAGAGCATTGCCGAGCCTCCAGGGTAAAACTGATGTGCAAAAGCTGCCAGGTGATGGACTGGCTCACTGCTGGTGCTGTAGGAGAGGTGAGGACATGGGCAGAATTCCTGTTTTCCTCCTGGATTTAGCCTAAGCTCCCCAAGAGTTCACTCACAGAGGGTCATAGAATATGGAAGGGTTTGGGTTGGAAGGGATTTTTTAAGTCATCCTCATCCCAACCCCTGCCATGGCAGGGACACCTCCCACTGTCCCAGGCTGCTCCCAGCCCTGTCCAGCCTGGCCTTGGGCACTGCCAGGGATCCAGGGGCAGCCACAGCTGCTCTGGGCACCTGTGCCAGGGCCTCACCTCCTTCGTTGTGAAAAACTCCTTATAGCTAATCTAAACTGTTCCTACTTTAGTTTAAAAGCTAAAACCCATCACCCCTTGTCATCTCAGAAGTCTGTCCCCTTCTTTCTTACAAGTCCCCTTTAAAGCCACAAAAATATCTCCTTGAAGCCTTCTCCTGTTATGTAAGACCTCTTCTTGAGCATCTCCTTCCTCTCAGTTTCATCCTCAAAAGTGTTTTTCTAAGGGATAAAACATCTTCAGGCATTCATCCCTAGGATATCTGAGTTTTAACTCAGCCACTAAACAAACAAATTGTGTTGAGGATGCTCCAAAAAGCCAAGGACATGAAAACTCTGGGGCTGTGCCTGTCCAGACAGACAGAGGCTGACTCCCTGCAGTTATTCCAAGGATTGAACACTCCAGATGTCACCAGAACCTCTCACCCAGGACCCCAGTGTGTCCTTTTGAGCACTGCCCTTGCCTAAAGCAAAATTAAGGAGTCATTGGGGAAATTTGGGGTCAAGACAAGCAAAGGAGGAGGAGAGACAGGTTGAGCCCAGCACAGAAACATGGAAATATGAGGAAAAGCAGAACTGGGGCAGGAGCTGGGAGCTGGAGATTGAAACTGCTTCTGCTCCACAAAACAAACACAAAGCAAAACCAAAAGTTGAATCTGAGTTCAGGCTTCTCCTTCCAGACCAGTATCCCTGAGCAAAGTGTGATTGTTCTGGCCTTTGTTGGGGATTTTCATTTGGTTCTTCGAGATGAGCAACTTCACCCAGCTCCAAACACGTGGTGAACAGCTGCATCAGACTTTGCACCTGTGGCACTGCTCAGGTCACTGAGCTGGTGAAAAGCCCAAATCCTGAGGTTTCTTATCAACTAAAGCCTCTGGAAACCTGTGGGGGGGCAGATTTTGGGATCCCTTTGTGCCTGGAGCACCTCAAGACCCCACCTGAGCAGGGCAGGGTCCTGAATTACATCCCTGGAGGCACAAACTGCTGGACCCTGGTCAGTTCTGTAGCCAGAGTTCCAGAGCAGCTTTTTCTCCCAGGAAGTCACCTCTGACTATCCCTCTCATGCTCGGAGCTGCTTCTGGGGTGTTTTTAATCCAAACCTGACATCTCAGATGTTGAGGCTTGGGAAAATGTGCTTTTCATGAACAGAGTGAAAGTTTGACCGTGCTGAGCTCAGGAATCCCACATCCTTCCCCACCTCTGAAAGTCCTGTGCAATCTCTACCTGGAGCTCCCAGAGTTTGCTGCTCCTCTTCCAAACCCAACTCTGAAAAATACAGGAGGGAAAAAGAAAAAAATCAAATTAACCCAATTTTTCAGTATTTACTCCTCAGGTAAAAATCTTTGGAACCTTTAACCTTCGAACACACAAAGCTCTTTTAACAGGGAGGGAATGAAACGTTGATTTCTCTGAAGTTTAAGGATTTTCCCTAAGCAAGTTTGATGATGAGAACTTGGAGAGATTTGTGGCTTTAAAGTCCTGGTCTATCACAGCCGAAAACAGAACTTGCCCCCCAGGGCAATTTCTGACATTTGGGTTGGATTTTCTTTACTTTAAAGTGAGATGAAAACCAGAAAAACAGAAATTTACTGCATAAAGACACCCAAAATTTTTCTTTTTCTGGGGAAAAAGGTGAAACCAAAACTTTTGTCATTTCTGAAGAAATCTATTGTCCTCTCCAATGCCTCAAAATGCCTCCCTGCTAATATTTCTTTGTCTTTAAATGAGGTTTTCCTCTATAACATAAAGCTCCCATTAAAAATACCCAATTCCCATTGAAAATACCCAATTCAGTCTATCACTCATTGAATTATTGTTTTAAGTAAAAAGGTTTTATCCAATCTCCAGTTCAACAGCAGATCCTGAACCCTTATTAACGGCTTTCTTTTAATAAACATTTTCAAACCACTGCACAGAAACACCTAACATGCCACAGAGGAAGGAAATCTAGAATTATGATTATTTTGCTTGCCTCAAAATGTGTTTTTGTTTTGGAACCACAGTGGAAGGACAAGGAATGAGCACTACAACCCTCGAAGGCAAAGGCATTGCATCGTGCAGGAAATATTTCTGAACTTTGCACATACTTTTGTCACTGACAAGAAGCCAAAAAAATTACTCAGACAGTTTGTCAGAGGAGAAAATTCGCAGCTGAGAGCCTTGAACACATGAAATATGAAATGAGAGAATGGGAAATGTAGCAGCAAGCAAAGAAATAAATTAAAAACTCAGAAAACCCTCCAAATTTTACACAAGGTGTATTCCCCCAGAATATCTTTTAGATCATCAAAAAGGTCAAAAAAAAGGGAAAAAAAAAACTTTGGAAAGGTGAATGGACAGAGGGAAAGTCAGCCACAAAATTCCTTGTTTTGTCTTTCTGTTTGATTTGCATAAAACAACATCACATCTCACAGCTGTAAACGTTCCACAGGGCGAAATTTTGGTTTAAAAAAAATGAGGCAAACCAAGCCAAGACTTGCAGATAGTGACAGCTGGATTGATTCCAAGCACAACAAATTATTGACATTGCCTGTAAAATCGGGAGCTTTTCCTCCCTATTTTTGAACAGCAAAATTAATGTTTCCTTTGACCTTTCCCAGAAAACATCTCCAGCAGCCTCCCAACCTGCAGGGACCGCCCAGTGTCACCAGCAAATTTATTTTCTTCCTTTTTTGGGGGGTTCTTTGAAGCCTGTAAGCCAGAGGTGCTCCCTGGATTGAAGCCCTGACAGGACCATAAATAACAAACTTGTCTCACGTTGCATTTTCCATCCCTAATTGCCTTTGGCTCGCAAAGGACACGATGCTCATTCCATCCCTCCTGGCTGAGGGTTTTTTCCTTCAATGAGATATTTCTGTGGAAAGATTGCTGGAGGTGACGGGACTTTAGTAAAAATCTGGGAAATTTGGGGGTTTTCTGCTATTTACTCTTCTCCTCTTATCTCATCGATGAGATGGAGCAGGGGGTGTATTTATGGTGCTTTTATTAGGGGAGATAAGAGCACATCCCTCAGATGGTTTCCATCAGGGGCACAGGGGAGTCTGGCAGAGCCCTTGGTGTCACACCCTGCCAGAACACACCAGGGAAGTCCTGCAGCAGCAGGAGCCAAATTTTGGGGTGCTGAAAGGCAGAAGTGGGGTGTGCCAGCCCAGCGGGGCCAGGAGACAGTCACCACAGAGCAGGGCTTCAGCAGAGGAGCTAGTGAATAAAATCTCCTGAGGTTACAAAGCTGGCTCAGAGGGGAGACATGGAGCTTTTATTTTTATTACTATTACTATTGCTATTACTATTACTATTACTATTACTATTACTATTACTATTGCTATTATTGTTATTATTATTACTATTGCTATTATTGTTGTTATTATTACTATTGCTATTACTATTGCTGATAGTAAAAGAGTTTAAAATCATGGGGATTTACGGTTAAAAGGAAAATTAAGCTTAGTAGGCCCTGAAAAAAAAAATAAATATCCTAAGTACATGAAGACTTTGTACCTTGCTAGAACTGCACCTGTGTAGCTAGTACATGATAAATGATATAATTGTTAGATGTGATGATTGTTTAGTAATTAAATATAATTCCTGTTTAATCATAAGAATAATCATGATAAACTGTGGTCAGGGGCCTAAGAAAGATCACGAGAAACTCATGTCAATGTATACAATAGAAAAAATGAGTTTAATAATTAATATGTAAGTTATATCATGATAGAATATAAAATACACTCAGCTCGAAAGCCGCATTGGAGTCAGATTTGGGTCTGTACCCCTGATTCCCAGAGCTCTCAATAAAGCACCTGCAGATAATCATATCCTGTGATTATGTGTGTTCCTGAATGCTAACATTACTATAATTATTATGGGGTGCTATTATTATTATATTATATTATATTATATTATATTATATTATATTATATTATATTATATTATTATATTATATTATTTTATTTTATTTTATTTTATTTTATTTTATTTTATTTTATTTTATTTTATTTTATTTTATTTTATTTTATTTTATTTTATTTTATTTTATTTTATTTTTTTCTCCTCTGCCCATGACAGCAAAGCCTGAGGCACTCAGGACCTGACTGATGCCAAGGACAAGTGTCCCCTGCTGTCCTCTCAGGGGCCAGGATGGAGCTCTGGCACAGGGAGCTGGGAACATCCCTGGACACACTCTCACTTCGGTTTTGGCACCTTCAGGCAGGGCCACGGAGCTCCAGGGACACCAGAGGCAGGGAAAATGAGCTGTTCATGAACAAAGAGTGAAAAATCTCACTGTGCTGAGCTCAGGTGATGCCTTAAGGAGCTGGAACAGAAGGCTCGATGGAGTTCAGAGGAATAAAGTGGATTTTTATTGAGCAGCCTTCAAAAGCCACACCCTGGCAGTGCCCAGATGGCTCCAAGATGGAAGCGAAAGAGCTTGATCAGGAGATCTCACATTTTGATAAGTTTTAATCCATTTGCATACAGGAGTTAATTGTCCAATTAACAGCTTCAAATTATGAAGTTTCATCCTCCTTGCTTCCTTGCCCTCCCTCTGCTTTTCACGTTGTTCATGCTTTGGGCCTGGAAGAGATTGTCCTTGAGTCTCCAGCTAGAACAGGATTGTTTTGTCTCCACCACCCTGTGAAAAGATCCCAGTCACATTTAATATAAAGCCAAAAGCTGCACACCAAAACAGAACAGAAAAGGTTAAACCTCAAGGTATCACAGGAATCCCACATCTTCCCCACCTCTGAAAGTCCTCTGCAATCTCCACCTGGAGCTGCCAGAGTTTGCTGGAGACAGAGGCACCTCAGAAACTCCTCAAAAGAGGAGTTCCACTGAACAAAAACATCTCAGGTTACAAATTTGGCTCATGATGTGAAGCAGAGGGAACACATGGAGCTTTTTTACTACTATGATTCTTGTTTTCTCTCCTCTGTCCCTGAAAGCAGAGCCGTGGGCAGCACAGCACGGTGCCAGGGGCACTCAGAGGGAAGGTGCCAGGACATTTGCCAGGCACAGCCAGGGGAATTCAGAGCAGGGACATAACCTGGGGGCTGCTCAGCCTGGAGGAGAGGAGACCCCCCAGTACCTGCCAGTGTCTGAAGGGGCTGCCAGAGAGGGATTCCTCATCAGGAACTGGAGTGACAGCACAAGGGGGAATGGGATCAGATAGAAAGAGGGGAAATTTAAGTTATATAACAAGAAGGAAACCTGTCTGGCAGAGCAAGGAGGCCCAGAGCAGCTGTGGCTGCCCCTGGGTCCCTGGCAGTGCCCAAGGCCAGGCTGGATGGGGCTGGGAGCAGCCTGGGACAGTGGGAGGTGTCCCTGCCATGGCAGGGGTGGCACTGAGTGATTTTTAAGGTCCCTTCCAACTTAAAAAATCCCATTCTATGACTACCCTTAAGACTCTGGAAAATAAATCCTCAATTTCAAATTCTGCCAGTGTTGCACATCCGATCTGCGGCACCTCTGGAGACATCTCGTGTTGCCCCGATTCTTAAGATTTTCTAAAGCTTTCTGAGTTCACATTCTTGTAGAGAACTTTCTCACACAACTTTCTGTAAACAACCTATTGTTTTACATTCCTTAATAGAGGCGGAGAAATTTGATGTACTGGTGGTTTGTCCAATGTCTTTGGAGTCTTTGGAGAAGTGGCACATTCACCCTCCTATCCACTGTCACCTTTGGAAAAGTATAAATGCTGGAATCAGAAAATAAACTTCCTCTTTTTCACCTTTGCAATAGCAGCGGCTCGCATTGTGCCTTCACGTGTGCTGTAGTGACAATCTGGTTTTAAGAAAATAAACACTCAACCCTTTCTCACCCTCAGCCACATTTTCAGGGCCTGCTGAGCTCTCTCCCTAATTGCCAGTGACTTGTTCAGAGCCTGAGGAGTCAAAGAGGTGGGGAACAACCAATCCATGGAACTCATCCATACCAAAGCTGGGCTGGAACTTGATGCCTCAGGTTTTAGTATTTATATTTTTCACATTCTCTGCTGTTTTGGTGTATAAGTCTAGGATTCACATTATGGGATGGTGAGCTCTGCACAGAGCAGGGAGACAAAACAATTCCTGCTCCAGCTGGGCACCAAGGACAAATGATCCAAATCTCAGCCCAGGAGCACAAACAGCGTGGGCTGGAGAGAGAAAAACAAGCAGGATGGGACTGCCTGGGCTGGAGCTGGAATGGGACAATGAACTCCAAGGTGCCAATGGAGCAGAACTGATCCCAGGGAGAGCCCCGGGAGCGCTCATGCATTTTGGGACCATTTTGGGTCATTTGGGTGCAGCCCTGGCTGGGCTCTGGTGCTGCCCAAGGTGGATCCATGGAGGAGATCCTTTGAATAAATCCCTGCTTTATTCTTTAGTTCTGTCTCTGTTCTAGGTCAGCCTTCACAAGGCATCAGCAGTGAGAGCTCATGATTTGCAGGTTCAATTTCCAGTGCCACTTTCCAGCTCTTCACTTTTTAAAATATCTCTTTTTAAAATATTCCTTTTTAAAATATCCTTTTTAAAATATCCTTTTTTCTGCCTATCTGCAGCTGGTCCTGAGCCCCCACTCCCAACAGTGAGGATGAACTTCCTGGAGCTGATGCCATGAAGGAACAGCAAAAAGCTCCCAAGAAGACTTGACAGAGACAAGGGAGGATGAGAAGTTTTAAGCAGCTTCAGGAATATTGCAAAATGTGACTAAATTTGGCCTGGAGCATGGAATCAGGCAATAAGGAAACCACACATGGAAATATGAGAACACACAAAAGCACTGGCTCTCCCTCAGGAGGGCAGGAAGCAAATGTTTTCTTTGCTAGGAGAGGTCAAAGCAGCTCTCCAGCAGCCCTTCCAGCAGAGTTTGTAACTCTGTGATGCAAATCAGTGAAGCAAACCTGCCTGGGAGTTGACAGTGCATGGAAGGAAAGCAGGAGGATGCTGGCTGCGGATTAAAGGGAACAAAGAGAGGGTTCCCTCCCTGCTGCCTCTTTTGGATGCCAATTTCGATTGAAAAATCTCATCAGAACAAAGCTGAGTCATGAAACAACATCCCTGTGCCTTGAAGCCGAGTCATGAAATGACATCCCTGAGCAGGGCTGCTGCAGGACAGCAGCGCCAGAACCTCCCAGTGCCCTGTCCCCTGGCACAGCCCCTGGCTGCACAGGGTGGCACAGCCTGTCCTGGGCTCAGCCCGTGTCTGCTGAGGGGAAAAAGGCACAGAACAAGGTCTGCAAAGAACTGAACGCTTGCTCAGTGCCACCTGACTCAAGGATCGAGTAGAATTTTCTGCCTGGGGTGTCCAGTTTGTGAGAAAACGACCCCAACAGCTGTGACTGCCTGTGGCCCAGGCAGGAGAAAACCCTTCCTGGACAGAAAATGGCTTTTCATGGCTCACAGAAGTGATCAGCAGAGATTGTTCCTATCTCAGGTGGGTGATGCCCAGCTCTCCTTCATCCATTCCAGGAGCAGACTGGGTTTACCTCGAGTGTTTCTGTTAGAGCTGGGTGGGAGCAGGTGACCCAATGTTGTAATAATGAAAAAATCTAATTCCATTTCTAGTTTAAATGCCAGGAAAATCAGTGGATTTCCCTTTTGATTCAAAAGTCTCATCCAACTCCAAAATGCCCAGCTTGCAGTGCCAGGTGCTGAGTTTAGAGGAGGAAAGGGAACAGCCTCAGGCTGGGTCAGGCAGGCTCAGGGTGCACACCAGCAGGGATTTCTCCATGGAAAGGGTGATTAAACATCGGCAGGGGCTGCCCAGAGAGGTTTGGAGTGCCCATCCCTGGAGGTGTCCCAGGAAGGGCTGGAGGTGGCACTCAGTGCTCTGGGCTGGGGACAAGGTGAGTGTTGGGCACAGCTCAGACTCGATGATCCTGGAGGTCTTTTCCAACCTCAGTGGTTCCATGACTCTGTTCCTCTGGAGAACCGACCTCCACGACTTCATAAACAGGGATTTCATCATCCTTTGGGAATTATTTCCATGGCCCCTTCTAAATCCTGAGGTGTGGGGAGCCCCAAGTACACCTGGCCCCTGTGGAAATCCAGAGCTTCCCTCTGGCTGCCCTGGCAGGTCTGGGACCCTGGCAGGGGTCAGGAACCCCCCTGGACAGAGCCCCCAGAGACACTGCCTGTGATCTCTGTCCATGGAAAAGAGTTTTCAACCTTACAGGATGAATTACAAGCTCTGAGTGTTTGATATAAGTCATAATTAAGTGTGGCACGGGTGCAAAAGTAAAATTTTAGGGTTCTAGATGAGGGGTCCAAAGGGGACAAGATGGAGGAAATTGGGTGTGCCTTGTCCTTTTTCTCCTTCTTCATGCCCTCCATGTCTCACTGTGGTGTTGGCATTTTTCTGTTGGTTCAGGCTGGGGACACACTGTCCAACGGAGGTGACAGATATTGGCACGTTCTTGTAAATGCAGCCCAGGGAGTTTCTGGTATTTAATGTTTGTCACATCCCACTGAGGGCAGAGCCCCACACGCTGCCCTGCAGGACAGAGCTGGGCAGGGCAGCAGAACATGTGAGAGATAAACAGAATAAACAACCTGGAAACCAGCACAGACCAATTATGGCTTCTTCTTTGGCAGCGGGGCTGACAGACAGAGACTTTCTACAATCTCAGAATCATCAATACCTCAGATTCTGACAGGCCCCGGGGGCCCTCCTGTTTCCTCAACAGTACAAACAAGGGAATTACACACAGAAACCTTGAAATGAAACATTTCCCCATCCAAGGGCACAACATCTGCAGTCAAAAGGCTCCACAGCCTCTCCCTTCCTGTGCAAACAGCATCCCACACGGGGATTAATCATTCCTCAGGAATAGCACCACTGATTTTCGAGTGGCTGGCACCTCTCCCACCTCCTCCAGAGCAGGGAACTCGACCCTCCTTGAGTCATCTTCCCAGGAGCTCTCTTCAAGCCTGTACTCATCACCTCCCAGGTGAGCAGACTCTTGATTTTCAGCTCCCAGCACTTTCACTTCTCCAGTCTGGGCCAAATCAAATCTCCTGAAGAGAAGGAAAACAGCTGGCACTGGCTGAGTGCAAACCTCACCCCACCCCAAGCTGGAGAGCTGACCAGGGCACAGATGAACAAATTTATTAGCTCTCTTTTGCTGTGATAGCAAATTTGATTTGTTCTCCCATTCTCTGGAGTTTAGCAATATTCTTCAGCATTTAAGAGTAAGAATACCAAAAATAAAACCAGGAAAAAAAAAAAAAAACCACAACAAAATCAGATCACTGGCAGAACTCACATTCCTTTTTTAGCACAAAATCTCCTTTCTGAGAATTCCCCTATTAAATAAAACATTTTTCTGGCCTCCCTGTCCATTTTGGATATGAACTTGCCAGGAGGGAAGTGACAAAACACCCCTGAAGCAGCAGCACTGCCCTTGCCCAGGAGTTGCACTTGGAAATTCTCATGTGCAGAACAGTTCAGGCCAAAACTTGTTTCAAAAATGCCACATTTACAATGAAAATGGTGTAAATTCACCACCTATTTTCTTTTCTTCTGATGCAAAACTGGTTTTTGTTTGCATCCTAGCAAGGTGCCGAAAAAGAGGGAAACACAATCCAGCAAAAGGGAGGATTAATTAAATAAGGTTTCAGCAGCTCCTGGAGCCACCTGATGTTCAACACAATATTAACCAAAAAAATCCACTTTTCTGTGCAGAATCAAACCAGGAACTGAGACCTAGACCAGGTCGGGACCCAGATGTTGTTCTGTTAAGTAATCAAGGTGCTTGGGCAGATGAATCTATCGTTGCTCACTGATTTGTCCCTCAGCCTTACATGAGCTGGATGTTCCCAACATTTTGAAGCCAGTTAAATTCCCATACAAGCCTCCAAACTGATGGCACTGGAAGAAAACACGTGAGGCTTTTCCTTCAGGGTCAGGTGACAACAATTGCACAGCTGAAATCAGATCCAGAGCAGCTGTGAATAAAAATTAAAGGTGAGAAAGGAATTTGAGTGCTGCCCTCAGTGAAACTCCACCAATGATTCGGCCATGAAAGAGAATCAAAGGTACCAAGACACAAACAGGGATTCAGCTCAGGCACCCAAACTTCTGCTCACATCCATATCCTAAATCAGCATCTATCATGATGAAAATTCTTTCTGGTGGCACTTTTAATTTCCAAGGGTGGTGGGAAATTTTAAAGCTGCCTTGTACAAGCAAGAATTTCTCAAAGTAAGTTTGTGTCTGCTCATCCCCAGCATTAACTGAATGGAATGACAATTTTTCCCTTGCCTTGGCATTGCTGCAGTTATTCATGAGGCAACAGCTTGAATCACTTCCAGCTGAAATTATATAAATCTGAGGATAATGAAAGCTCTATCAGCTCTGAAGCAAAGGATTTAGTCTTTATTGCACCTGCAGGGACTTGAAGTTCTGTACTGAAACTTAGAGAGGGAGATGGGCTAAAGCAACTCAATGAACTTGAATATGTTTCCAAGGGGTGTGGAAAATTCCTTGTGTCCTTCTCTAGAACACCCAAATAAAGCTCATTTGGAAGTGATAAAGACTTCTCTCAGAGTCTTTAAGAGTATCAGGCTCTGAAAGAAATTTCAGCAGCACTGATGGTCTGCTCAGGATTTCCATCTATTCCTGCCAAGAGCTCAGCTCAGGGATTCCAGCAGAGCCCTGCAGCACTGCCCGGTCATCCCACTTTAAGGATGTCTCAGAACATCACTAAATGCAGCTTTCCAGCCCCAAACTGAGAGGCTTTGTGGTTTCTTTAACTACATCACCAAGAACAAGCTCTTTTCATACATGTAACATGTGTGTTATGTCAGTTATGGCAGCAGAGCATTTCTACCTGTGGTCTCCCATCTGATACTCTGTGGGGCACATTTTGTTTTAAATTCAGTGCCAAAAGCACATTTTATTTTCATAAAGCTGTTCAGCTCAGTTGCACAGATTTAAAATATTCTACAATGATGATGGACTTCAACAAATGAGCAACTAAAATACACATCCTTATTCCCACATCACTAAAGACCTGCAATGGGCTTTTAAACTGGGAAAGATTTCCAGTGGCAGATGCAGGAACTGAAATCATTCTATCCTCTCCTAAAATGTTATTCATCTTTGAAAACCCCATGGATTAAGTGCTGATTTAATGTCCTTTTCTTTGTTCAATGCTTGTAACTCATCAGGAAATGCTGTAATAAGACAAGGGGAAATGGGTTCCAACTGAACCAGGGGAGGTTTAGGTGGGATATTGGGAATTGTTCCCTGGGAGGGTGGGCAGGCCCTGGCACAGCTGTGGCTGCCCCTGGATCCCTGGCAGTGCCCAAGGCCAGGCTGGACAGGGTTTGGAGCACCCTGGGACAGTGGGAGGTGTCCCTGCCATGGCAGGGGTGGCACTGGATGGGCTTTAAAGTCCTTCCAACCCAAACCATTCCATGACCCTGTGATTCCATAAATCCTGCAGCTATTGACTCCATCCTGCTGGAGAATCTCAAATAAATTTGCTTTTCCTGTTCATATCCGCATGTAACCAGTGGGTTTCCTTTAACAAGGAAAATTCTGTTTGCAGTAGCTGGAATTCACTGCAGAAGGGTCCCACAGCCAGCCCGGGATGGAGCAGGCACAGAACCCCTGGCTCATGGACTCCAATCCCTGGGAATGTTCCCCCCTGTGCTGGATAAAGGCTCGAGCTCAGTTCTGCTCTAGCATAAGAGTGAAAAATCACATTTCTCACCCTCTTCAGGGGAATTCTCCATAATTAAATGAAAAGCAGCACTAAATAACCAAACATGTGTCTCATATCTGTTCCTTTGTCATTGACAGATGTTCCTGTTTCAGTCCTGGAGTGAAAAGGAAGCCAAGCTCCACGCAGATTTTGTTCCCTAAATGCCTCACAAATGGCAACAGATGCCAATGCAAACCTGCCCAGATCCTTCCTGCAGGTCCCTTTTGTAAACAGCCCCTTCTGGGAGGAATTTGGGCATGAGATCAGCAGTGCTGGGAATCCCCATAGCAGAGGGAGCTCCGTGGCTCTTCCTCAGCAGAGAAATGGAGGAAGAAAGGAGGAGGAATATTTGATTTGGGGTTGAGAGGAATCAGATTCCCCTTCCCAGAACCCACAGAATGAAGGGGAGATGGGTACAGAGGAGGTGCATCAGCACCAGAGCTGCTGATATTGTCATCCAAAAGCTGCCTTGCCCTTTATCTTGCCACAGGGACATCCACACCCTGTGCTGTGATTTCCATGTTCCTCCCAGACCAAGCTGGGATTTGCACCCCCAGGGCTGAGTCTGCAGGAGAAAGCTCATGGAAAATCTGAGTTTCTTGCCCACAAGGAAGAAAATACTTGTTCAAGGAAGCAGGGTGGGAAGCAGATAAGCACTGAGTGATAAAGAGGGTATAAAGAGACAAATATTTGGAGTTTCTCAAAGAGGAAAAGCAGGGGAAGATTGGAAGGAAAATGATACATTTGAAATGAGGTGGCTTTCTAGTGTGCTATTTGAATTATTTTCACATGACGTAAGGCAGAAATGGTGTGGTTTGTTCCTTCTGCATGAGGAAATTGTGCTTTTCAGGGGGACACCCTCTGTTTGTTGCCACGTGGAGCCAGGGCCTGTTATTGAAGGTGATGCAGAGATGTGAGGGCACTGAGAGGATACAAAATTGGTGTGTTCCAAAGCACAGAGATCACTGGCAGGGTGGTGCTGGGCCAGAGCCAAAGCCCCTCTCTCTGCAATCCCCCTTTCCACCCAGATTTTTGGGGAGATGGGGAGAGTTGGCTGGGTGTGACCCCCCTCAGCCACAGGCAGCCCCAACTGCAAAAGTACCACAGAGGTCCGAAAGGTGAATAAACCATGGGAAAGAGGCAGATCAAGGACCTCTCCCAGCCTGTGAGCCCCTCAGTGACTCCTGCAGATCGTTCTGCTCAGCCCCACCTCATCCCTGAGCCCTCCAAACCATTTCCCTGTGCTGGTGTGACACCAGCTTCCCTCAGCAGTGGGGTCACCACCCTGCTGCTCTCTGCACTGCCCAGGAGCTGCTCCTTTGCCAGGGGTGTATTCCCAAACCTCAGGTGTGCCCTGAGCAGCCAGCAAAGCCCAGGGTTATAGATGTAGCATCAGGTCATGCATGAAGAAAAAAACCAACAGGGAGCATCCAGAAAATGTAAGGAATCAGCATTTCCCAAAAAAGTCACATTTTCCTTCCCTTTCAGCCCAAATAACTGGGTGCTCTCTGGCCTTTTGAGTTAGCAATTGGTGGCAGAAGAACAGAGGGGTGTGTGGAACAAAGCCCTTTTCTGACCCAGAGATGGGGCAGCTGTGGGGTGTTTTAAAAGCTTTTATTCAATTTTCAGGCTCATGTGAAGGGTGACACAATACAGATGTTATAATTCACACCATCACAATCAGAAGCCAATTATTTCCTAATTACAATACACCATAAACATTTCTTGGCCTATCAGCTTTTTGCCACCCCATGCTGTAAATGCCTTAAAGCCAATCATCTAAAATTACTCCTCATGGCTCCCAATACAATGCATCTTTCATAGTTCTATTTCTCCAAAGTATCCAGTCTTATTTGCAAGGCCATCCCTCAAAACTCATTTCTAGCTCCATTTCTCTCTCAGCAATATCTGTCCTATTCCATGGCATTTCTAAGGCAGCATTTCTTATCTCAAAGTCTGCATACAGATGCACACTATGTGAGCTTTCTGTCAAGCCCTGAAAACTCTCAACAAATCCATTTCCCACACTGAGCAGAGACCTCTCAGGTGTCCCAGGAAGGCAGTCCTGGGAAACACAGCAGTGCTCCTGGCTCGGGGAATTTGGAGAGCTGGAGCCTCTGATGCAGATCCAGCCAGTGCCAGTTCTTGTCTGCTCCTTCCATGAATCCTGCTGGCCGTGGGCTGCCTCTGGAGCTGAGCTGGAGAGGCTTTCATGGGGATCCAGCTGCTGTCATGGCTCTGAGTAATAAAGGGCTAATTTTGTGTGGTCCAGACAGCATCCAGACACAACAGAGCTGTTCCTGCAGGACCTCAGGAAAGGAGGAAGCACGGCATGATAGAAGGGATAAATCTCGTGGAGAGGTCATTACTGTAATGAGATTACAAAACAGCCCAGCTGGTCCTTAACCTTTCATCCTGGCTGGAGGAGGAAGGCAGAGCGTGGGCTTTGCAGGAGCTGTGCACGCGCTGGCCTTGTGCCCTGACATCTGGGAAGAGGCGTGGATGATGCAGGATTTTTGGCCACAGCCTGTGTTTCCTCAGGAGGGATCCCAGCCAGGGATCCACCTCACAGACACCCTGCAGTACCAAGGGGATTAGCTGCTCCTGTCTGACCCAGCTGCCAGTGGCAAGTGGCTCCCACTTTCCCCCTCATGGGGTTGGAAAGAGGAGGCTGGAGAGGTTCCCAGCCTTTGGTGTGATTAATTCCCAGAGCGGGGACATACCTTGCCTTGGAAGTGCCAGATCAAGTGATTCAGAAGCATCCTGAAGCTGGGATGCGTGGCAGATCCAGGCAGCCACAGCCATGCTAGGAAATCACCTTCAACTGAGTCAATTTGAGTGTGTTTAACAGACACCAGATTTGTGCAATTACTGATATTGGACTGTGCCCACAGATTGCTGTGGGCAGGAATTTCCCAGGCTGCTCGGGCAGCACACAAGAGGTGACAGAGGCACTGCCTTGTCACAGGCATCACCAGGGCATGGCAGGGTTGCTTTGTCCCCCTTGTTCTCCACCTCAGTCCATTCACTTTGGGCTGGACCCCACAGACACTGCTCAGCCATGTCTCCCCCTGGCCTGTCAGCATCATCTTGGGGAGTTTCACTGTGTTTAACCCTCTGCAGCACTATTGTAAATGCAGGAGAAATCAATGGGAAAAAATGCTGATGTCTGACTCGGTTCAGAAGGCTGAATGATTTCTTTATTATAACTATGCTAAAATACATTAATATACTATATAAAGGAAGATACTAAAACTACAAACCTACTTTTCTAACTACCATATCTAACTCACTCACAACTCATGACCCTCTCTGGAGAGTCAAGCCACAGGTGGGTTGGATTGGCCATCAGGCTCAAACAATCCTCACCAGAATCTAATTAAGTAAATACCCCAGGTAAACAATTCTCCAAACACATTCCACATGGGAAAAACAAAGAGCAGAAATAGCAATTGTTTTCTCTTTCTTTCTCTCTGTGCACCTCTGTGAAAAATCCTGAGAGAGAGAAATGTCCGTGTGACACAGCACCACTTGTACCCCCTGGCACAGAAGGTCCCCCCAGCCCAAGGCCAGGGTTGGTGGGTGGGATCTGCAATGGGAATAAAGGCTCCCAGACAAGGGCTGGTGCTAGCCACGCTGGCTGCCCAGCAGCTGCACCTTGTCCCTGCCTGCAGGAAGGAACAGCCCTGAGCTGCAGGGTTGCAAAACCCCTGAAGGGGAACTGCTCTTTTCCCAAATGCATCCGCCAGGCAGCTGGCACAGAAAGGGGAACCCGGCGAGAGCAGGAACCTGGCAAGCACAGAAATGCCACAGGGAGGGGGAGGAGGTGAGGCTGGGCCACAGCCACCCTTACTGTCAGTGTCCTGCTCTGGGGAGGAAGAACAGCACAGCTGGATGAGCTTGCAGCCAAGGAGAGGGTTAATCCAGCCAGGATTGAGCTGAGTTTCACTGGACTGGTCCAACACATGATGCAAATATGGAAAATGTGGTGCCCTCACAGTCACCCACAGCAGAGGAGAAAGGTTCAGCAGGAGATGCCATCAGCCACATCAGCTCCAGGGCTCAGGAAGCTGATGGAGCTGGATGTTCTGCAGACTAGGGAAAGCTAAATTAAGTCATCTTCTTACATGTCAAATGACTTCCTGAGTTAGTAGGACAGGCTGGAGGTTCCAGCAGTGTTGATCTGACCTGGGAGGAGTTGGTAGGAAGAGGAATGTGCCAGGAACCTTCCCCGGTCAGGCATTTCCAGCAGAGCTTTCCAGCTCTGGAATGTTGGGAATGTTAATGGCAGGAGTGCTGCTCAGTGCTCTCCCTATTGTCACACCTGGGGCAGGTGACAGAGCACAGGGACCCTCCTGGGGAGATCTCCAGGCAAAAACTGCAGGGAGAACCACATTGAAGTACTCTGGACCATGGAAATCCTGGAACCCTCTACCTATCCCTCCTTCTCTGGACCACGGAAATCCTGGAGCTTTTTATATCCTTTCCTCTCTGGACCCTATAAATCATGAAGCCTTTCATTTATTCCCTCTCTGGATCATATAAATCCTGGAGCCCTTTATCTACTTTCTTCCCAGATCAATCATATAAATCCTGGAGCCTTTTATATCCCTCCCTCTCTAGAGCCTATAAATCCTGGAACCTTTTACATCTCTTTTTTCTCTGGACCATATAAAACCTGGCATCCTTATCTGTCCTTCTCTGGATCCTATAAATCATGGAACCTTTTACATCTCTTTTTCTCTGGGCCATATAAAACTTGGCATCCTTTATCTATCCTTCTCTGGATCCTATAAATCCTGCAGCCCTTTATTTACTCCCTCTCTGGATCATATAAATCCTGGAACCTTTAATATCTCTTTTTTTCCTCTAGACCATATAAATCCTAGCATCCTTTATCTATCCCTCTCTGGATCCTATAAATCCTGGAGCCCTTTATTACCCCCTCCCTCTTCCCAGACATTTGTGATGCTCCAGCCAGCTCCCAACTCAGTGTGGGGCACAGCACGTCCATCACAGTTGGTACAATATTTTATTTCATCTCTTCCCTGATTTAACTCCAGCACAAACCTCTGAAACAACTCAGGTGGCCAGAGAAAAACAGGAGTTGCTGCAACTCCTGCTCCTGAAGCTCAGCTTACAAACTGGCTGCAATAATATTTCAGTTATAAAAAAGAAGAAAAAATAAAGCTTTGCCATTGATCTCAGCACCGCTTTTCTAAGCAGCAAACTGAGTTTTGCTTAAGTCTGCCACTGAGCAAAAAGGGAAAAACAATCACCAGAGATGCATGGATGAAGCTCCTGATGTCAATATTTGTGATGAAGATAAATTTTGTTGGTAAAAGCAAAGTCCCAGGCCTGAGAAAACCGAGCCATTAATATTGATAGAAATTGGGCGAGCAGACTCCTGCAAGGGGAGGTGGAGTGAGGAGTGGGGAAGGATGGGAGGAGGAGAGGCTAGAAGTGAACCTCCATGGGTCTGTAGGAGAAATGAAGAGAAGGGGGAGGAAGGGAGGGGAAAACAATGTTCAAGGGAAGAATTTTTGGGGGATTCTGGGGATCAGCCCTTCCTCAGGCACCTGAAAAGAGACTGAGGTAATAAAAGAGCTGCCAAAGCTTGAAAATCAGCCCCTGTTTGGGTCAGCAGGGGCTGGGCCTCTCCCCACAGGGCCAGGTGCCAGCCCAGCAGCAGTGGGGACTGTGCTGAGACCCAGGCTCTGAGATCTTCCTGCCCTTGGGGCAAGAGCAAACCCAGCCAAGCTGTGCAATCCTGGCTCAGCCCTACATCTGTGCATCCAGCACAGGAGATGACTTCAGCTCTCATTCCTGGTGTAATTCCCCTGCTCTGCGCCCTCCCTGGATGCTTTTTGCTGCTGTTCCCGGGAGTTTTGCCAATTAACACCGAGTGAAAACTTGTCCTGTGGCACTCAGACCTTGTTCATCACCTCTCCCTGGGATGAAACAGGGGATAACAGAGTTAAACTCCAGCAGGGAGGTGTGAGCTGGGCTCTGGAAAACATCCTGGGATGTGCTGGTACTGCTGTGTGGGCAGGATGAATTCTCTCAGGCTGGCTCTGAGGTTTCTCAGACCAAGGAATGGAGGATCCATTTGCTCTTCCCTATTTTCCTCCCTGGCAAAGCCACTTTGGGCACACAACCATCACTCTCACACTGAATTCTCTCAGGCTGGCTCTGAGGTTTCTCAGACCAAGAGGATCCATTTGCTCTTCCCTGTTTTCCTCCCTGGCAAAGCCACTTTGGGCACACGACCATCGCTCTGCTCCCTGCCCTGCAAGGTTGGGCACTGCATCCAGATTCCAGCACCTTCACCTCCTCTTCCAGACTGGATCATACAAATCCTGGACCCTTTATCTATCCCTCTGTCTCTGACCACAGACTGGATCCACTCCCCCTGCTCCAAAATCAGCTCTTTCCCTCCCATCCCTGATGGCAGCAGGAGCAGGGGGTCACTCCTGTCCCTGCCAGGACTGAGCCAGGGTGCCCTCCTTTCCCTGCCCCTCTGGTTTAGCCAGAATTATAAAAACCCACGAGAAACCTCTGGTTTTACACCTTTATTTTGTAGCCTTAGATGGAACTGAGAAACAACTGCATTTGTCACTCACTGAATAAGTTTCTGTTTCCCATTCGTCATAAAATTAAGGTCAAACCCATTAAAAACTTTTTTCTTCCTGAACATAGAGTAAAAAAATGGCAGGGGAAGGTCATGGTGTAAAATTAAATCTTCTCATGGAGATTAAGCTTTTTTTTTTTTTTTTCTTCTTTTTTAATGAAAAGGTATCTAAATTTAACAGCAGGGCCTCATTTTGAAATGTAACATTGAAACATTCCATACTGAAAAATGCTGAAATGCAGCACTCTGGGCTTCAAAGCAAAAAATTGAAAATCAATGCAGAATTTGACAGATTATCTTGATTGTCCTCAATTTCAAATTTCAATGGATAAGCTGTTGATATAAATATCTTGTCCAGTCCTAATTAGCACCATCACCGTCAGCCAGGGGCCATCACTATGGTCTTGGGCTCTGAATAAAAAGTAAGAGTGAAATAACCCCAAATGCAAAATGCAGTCTCCTTCCTAGGATGTCACAGTTTCCGTAATTCTCCATCATTTCTTGCATTCCCAGAGTAAGAGAAAAGGCTGTAAAGGCAACAAAAAGCAACACAATTCTCCAGACTTGATGAAGACATGAAGAAGGACACACATCTGAGGTTTTTCCTGTTTTGCTCACAGAGGGAGGGATGAGAGCAGAGCCCCTGGACAAGGGGAAGTGGTTGTCAGCTCAAAGTGCTCACAACACACAGTGTGTGCTCACTCTTTCAATTTAATCAGTCTTGTGTCTCTTAATTTAGGCAAATTTTGTTAAACCTCTATTGTAAATGTAGGTGAAATCAGTGGGAAGAAATGACAATGTCTGACTCAATTCAGAAGGCTGAATGATTTATTTACTATAACTATGCTAAAATACATTAATATACTATATAAAGGAGGATACTCAAACTACATACTACTTTCTCTGATTCTCACACAACTCGTGCCCCTCTCTGAGAGTCCAGCCCCAGGTGGGTTGGATTGGCCATCAGGCTCAAACAATCCTCACCAGAATCCAACCAAGCACTCACCCCAGGTAAACAATTCTCCAAACACATTCCACATAGGAAAAACAAGGGTCAGAAGTAGAAATTGTTTTCTCTTTCATTTCTCTCTGTGCACCTCTATAAAAAATTCTGAGAGTGAGAGAAATGTGCTTGCCACAAACCTCAGCTGCTGAGGGCTCACCTTGAGTGCTGTGCCCAGCTCTGGCCTCTCAGTTTGGGAAGGATGTTGAGGACCTGGGGCCTGTCCAGAGGAGGCAACGAGGCTGGAGAGGGGCTGGGAACACAAACCCTGTGAGGAACCCCTGAGGGAGCTGGGGGTGCTCAGCCTGGAGAAAAGGAGACTCAGGGGTGACCTTGTCACTCTGTGCAGCTCCTGAAAGGTGGCTGTGCTCAGCTGGGGCTGGGCTCTTTCTCTAGGAACTGACAGAACCAGAGCACACAGTCTCCAGCTGTGCCAAGGGAAATTTATATTTGCTATCAGGAAAAAGTATTTTACACAAAGGATGATAAAGTTCTGGAATGGCTGTCTGGGGAGGTGGTGGAGTCCCCATCCCTGGGTGTGTTTAACAAAGCCTGGATGTGGCACTGGGTGCCAGGGTTGAGGTGAGGTGTCAGGGTTGGGTTGGACTCAATGATCTTGAAGGTCTCTTCCAACCCAGTGATTCTGTGAATTCTGTGAATCAGTGATACCCAAGCAAGCCATAGAAACAGGGGGTGGGGAGCTGTCTCTGCTGAAAAATTGCAGCTGTCTGGAAGCGCTCAGAGTTCATTGACTCATATTTTTACACCTGTAAGGATGGCTGCGAGGGCTGCTTAATGAACTTGGCTAATTAAAACAAATTCAAGTTCAGGGGGGATGTACCAAGGGGGGCATTGTGAGATGGCAGCACCAAATCCTGAGAGAAACCCCCTTGGATGGGCAGGACAACCTTGGGATCACTCCCAGGGACAATGAGGAGATTTTCCTTGCCAAAGCAAAGCTCTCCAGGTCCATCCTCTCTCTAAACTAATTAATCTGGACACAAATTAACACATGAGACTCTTATCCCCCTCAGTGCTTTGTAATGCTGCTTGCTCTGGGCTTGAGGGAGACGAAGGATTCAGCTCAGCCCTGTGCCAGTCCCAAAAGTCCCTCCATGGTTCTTCCAGGCTGTTCCCAACCCCTCCTGCAGCAACAGGAGCCCTCCAACCTCTGCATCTGCTCAGCCTCCTGTGAGAGATCACAGGCTGATCCTTATCCCAGCACATCTGGGAACAGATGGGACACCAGCCAGGTTGGATTTCCTCCAGGAAAAAGTGCTGGGTATGCCTGGGAATAAATCAGGCAGTCCTGGAGATGCTGCCTTTCATTCCTCAAATGCCAGGAAATGCATGGACTCATCCCATCCACACTGAGATGTGTGCAGACATGAGGGAGCTGTTCAGGTGAAATATTCCTGAATTTTCACTCTGCAAACACGCCAGGCATGTTCCCATGCAGGGATGTGCCAAGGGAAGGAAACCCCCAGCGCTCCATGCCAACCATCCATGGCAAAGTGTTTCCCTGATTGACCTTTGGGCAATTTAGCTTTTGATTTATTTGTAATGGAAATTAAATAGGCAATGTCATAAAGGAAAATTACCTCAGCTAATTGGCATGTAACACCAGGAGAATAAATTCTTGTTGTGATGATGAAAACTTCCGTATCTTAGTAGAAATGGAACCTCTTTAGTCTTGCCAATTCTAACATGATCATACCAGAGAGGTGGACACACACCCCTCACACACCCACATCAAAATTTCTTTTGTTAAAAAGAATAAATCCAGCTTGATAGTAAAAGGTTTTAAAATCATGGGGATTTAGGGTTAAAAGGAAATTAAGCTTAGTAGGCCCTGAAAAGAAAAATAAATATCCTAAGTACATGAAGACTTTGTACCTTGCTAGAACTGCACCTGTGTAGCTAGTACATGATAAATTATATAATTGTTAGATGTGATGATTTTTTAGTAATTAAATATAATTACTGTTTAATCATAAGAATAATCATGAGAAACTGTAGTCAGGGGCCTAATAAAGATCACGAGAAACTCATGTCAATGTATACAATAGAAAAATATGAGTTTAATAATTAATATGTAAGTTATATCATGATAGAATATAAAATATGTTCAACTAGAAAGCCATGTCAGAGTCAGATTTGGGTCTGCACCCCTGATTCCCAGAGCTCTCAATAAAAGCACCTGCAGAAAATCATATCCCCTGATTATGTGTGTTCCTGAATGCTAACAAGCTCAGCTGTCCCATTTCCTGGTGGGGAAAAAACCCTTTTCTGCTTAAACAGTCAAACCAGTGTGGTTTGCATTTAAGCAGTAAAGGTGTAAAAGGAAGCCGGAATTTGGGGTGCAAAGTCCAGCCTGGACACCTGTTCACACTCACCCAGGTGAGTCTCACCCTGGGAAAATCTGCTTCACACCTGGGTTTTGTTCCAGCTGACAAAGCCAGACATTTCAAAGTGGGAGAATTGGCTCTCCCACTTGTTTTTGTGGGTGAGAAGGGAAAGCAGAGCTGGTGCCTGTTCCCTGTAGTGGCTGTGGGAGCTCATGCCCCAGTAGCTGCTGCCTCCTCAGCACAGAGCAAAATCCCTCTCTGGATTTCCTGCTGGATTTCCTGTTCCCTTCATCCTGATGGAGGCAGGAGCTGCTGGGCACCCGGGGGAACACAGCTCTGCTGGAGCAGCAGCCTGTAGGGAGGGAGGTGATGTGCCAGAGGGGTGATTACAGAACAGAGAGCCAGTCCTGAAGGGCTCCCTGTGCCTGCACAGCACCAGGGCACACGGGGAGGACACTGCAGTGGCATCCCTGTCCCCACTTCACTGCTGGCTTTGTGGAAGTTAAACTCCTGCTCCTCTCTGAGGCTGAGAACACCTTTGGGAGAACTCTCACAGATGTGTGTGCTTGGAATAAAGATATCTGAATGTAGAACCTAAGAGCAGAACAGAGATGGAAGCAAGTTTTGCTATAGAAGAATAAGAGATGTGTCAGTTGACAATTGCTGAGCCATTGCTGGACAGCTAAGAAAGCAAAGGTTAAGTCGAGCTGGAAGGAGGTTTCATGACTAGAGCAAAGGATATGTTGACCACAAAGAAAAAAGATGTTTTACCAAGTAGAAATAGGTCTTAGGAAAAGCAGAAGAGACCATAGACAAACAAACATGTTGATGTGGCAAGTAGAAAAAGGGTCTAAGAATTTTCCACTGCAAGAAAACAGAAAAACAACTTTTAAGCTTAAAGTGTAACATGTGGTTGTAACTCATGTGGTTGGGCAGTAATGACCATAATAAGTAATGATAGTTATGATAGGCTGTAGGTAATGTAAAGGTGTTGATTGGTTCTTAGGTATTAAAATGCTCAGCAAAGAAAAGTATCTAATGCAATGTAACCAGAACTAAAGGGGTTTCAGGTTTGCCTAGAGCTGGAAGCTTTAGGCATGGCTCTGTTACCCACAACTCTGGGCTGCTGTAACATAATTTATACAACAAACAACATTTTGTATACAATAAACAGCGTTTTGAAGAGCCACCTGATGTCCCACATCTCTCTTACACAGGGCAGATTAGCAAAGGGCTGAAATCAGGTTTAGTTTTCCCTGTAGGGTTCAAAACTCACCTGCAAACCTGTCTAGGGCTCGTGCCTTGTGCGGTGTGGATGGCTGGGTGAGTAAGTGCTTTTTTTTCCCTGAAGAAATGACTGAAGCACATAAGAAAAAGGCTCTGAAACAGTTCTTGTGCTAATATTTGTAAAGCACTTCCAGCCCACAGGAGCTCCCAGAATCCTATCACAAGAAATGGATGTTTTCCTCTGGGACAGGGCAGGTAGGGTTTGTGCAGTTCAGGATTCTTCCATGCTGTTTCTAGGCATGGAGAGGAGGTTGGTGTGCCCCCCCCAAAAAAATTCACTTTGTTTTATTCTCTGTAGAAAAGTGCATTTTAAACAAATTTCCCCCCACCTTCCTGTTCTACAGCTTGGGCATAGCCAAGTGGGAGCAATCCAGTGCTGTTTCAGGGGTTCTCTTTCCTTCAGAAGAAACCTGGAAGATTTATTTCCTTATATTCTAGAGAGACAGAGCACCAGCTAGCAGAAACAATGAGACAGAACTAATTAAGTTTTGAGCTTTATTAGGATGGGATTTTTTCCTTGAATCCTGCTCCATAGTGATGCCTTTTGGGACTACCTAAAAACAGAGGCCAGACAAGATGAAAGGAATAAAAAGTAGGAATATTTATTGAAGGCCCTTCATGTACATTTTGGGCAGATGAAGCCCCCCAGGGGCTATACCCAAAATGGACAATGGGTTTTCACACTTTTGTAAGTTTGGGCTATTTGCATAGTGGGGGTTCATCTGCCAATTCCAGGTTCAGGTAATGAAGTCATTGACACCAAGTTTGCTCCCCAAACTCACTTTTGTTTCCATCTCTGGGGCCTGAGGCAGTGAGGGGTCCCTGTTTGCCAGGCCTGGAGAGGAATTGTTGTGTCTGCCCAAACTGGGAAAGCAGCAGCTCACACTGTGTGTGGAGTTTGGAGTTACACACTAAAGAGCTGCAGGGTTACAAATCTATGGAAAATAGAAAAGCCCAAATCCCGAGGCATCGATGGTAGCACCCGGACCAGCCCAGCAGAAGCAGCAGTGGCTGCTGGGGATGCTGAGGCAGCAAACATCCAGTCCCAGAGTGCAAATCCCACAGCAGCCTTGCTGCTCCAAAGCAGCTCCCAGTGACCCTGCACAGCCACAGCCTGGGCACAGCTCTGCTCCCAGCCTCAGGCATATTTGCACTGCCCCTTGGATGGGGAGTTCTGAGTCAAGTGAACAGTGTAATGGAAAGGACGCTTCTCTCACCGAGTTTCCTGGCTCTGACGTAACTGGAAGATGATTTCTCAGTGTGTCAGCTTTACAGTCAAGCCACAGCCTCATGCTCACCGTGAGGGCTCCAGTTTGCTGTGCCCACACCAGGTTTTAAGCTGGCATTTCACACCTGCCACTCCCCGAGTGCCAATCCCATCCCTGCAGCTCCATCAGGGATGGAGGCACTGCAGGAAGCTGGTTATTTTCATTCCAGCCACCTCCATCCCAAACCCTCAGCCTTCCACCTCTCTTTGCTGTGCCTGAAGGCTGGCAGAGGCGATGGGAAGTGATGAAGAGCTGCAAAGCTCTGAGCACTTTGTGTGTTTACCTGAGCACCAGAATCTTCGGGAGTTTGCAAAAACCAGGCCGGAAATTGCCCAATGACAAAATTTCTATTCTTTCTCCTTCCAGACAGGCTAAAAATAAAATAAAGCCCTTGTGCCAGGCTCATTTCTGCTGCAACCACATTCATCTCAGCGGAGTTAATGGGGGTGAGGATGGGCCTTTACCATGTTGTTTTTCAGCAGTGCAACTTCCAGTCACAGCCAGAGCAGGGGAACGGAAACCAGTGGTGGGTGAGGCAGCCCAGCACTGCTCCCCTGGGCTCCTCACCACCAGCAGCTCCCCAAAATCCACCTCACCTTCCCTGCTCAGCACCAACAAGGTGTCTGTAAGGCAGCTTTTAGTTCCCTCCTTAGGAGGGAACTGGGGCAAGACCCAGCTCAATCCCACTCCTGTAAAGTTTAGGCAGGGGCTGGGTGCACCTTAAGGAGGTTCGAAGCTCTTATAGTCTTGCTCTTCCCCATCTTTACAAAATTGGCCTCTCATTTTGGTTTTGTTTGGCTGCAGATGATGCATTTCTCCTGGAAGTCCCGTGAAGAGTGGTGAAAACAATTTGTTGTTTCACCAAGGGTGAGAAGGAGCATTGACCAACCTGATGGACAAATGGCCTGTGCTTCCACCCCAGCAGGGTCACAGCTGCAGGTGGGACCGAGTGAGTGCTGTTCATGGAATTCCTGACATCCCAACGAGGTGCTAGGAGACAGGAACATGGGATACAGCCAAGACACCGGGTTTCTGGCTGGACATGCTTTTGCCAGGTATTTCCCCATGCCTGAACACCGAGCTCCCACACAGGGTATTTTTGCACCTGAATGCCCATCCCAGCATCACCCCCCAGCTGAGCTCAGGGGAGGGACAAAGCCCACAGCATGGGGACATTCTGCTGTAGCAGGTTACTGAATATCCTGAGCTGGAAGGGACCCCAAGGGTGACCCAGCCCAGACCCCCCAGCACCCCTCCCTGAGTGTGCGGCTGCCCTGTCTGAGCAATGACTGCAGCTCATAAATAATTCTGTAAAAGAGAGAGTTATTTATGACAGCATGTGCATGAGTCACTGACAGCACCCAGGGAAGTGTCACCGATCCCTGGGGACACACATTGCTCCAGCCAGCCACCCCTCAGAGCCAAGGCCTGAGGGAACAAACCTAAAGGATGGCTTTGTCCTTGTGTGTGCAAAGTGCCTCGTGGTTGATGCAGGGCGGGCAGGTGCTGGTACAGAGCAGAGCATGGGAAATCCTGAGCTGGAATGGACCCCAAGGATCACCCAGCCCAGCCCCTGTCCCTGCCCAGACCCCCAAAATCCCACCCTGGGCATCCCTGGCAGCGCTGGCCAAAGGCTCCTGGAGCTCTGGCAGCCTCGGGGCCGTGCCCATTCCCTGGGCAGCCTGGGCAGTGCCAGCACCTCTGGGGGAAGAACCTTTCCTGCTCTCCAGCCTGAGCTGCCCTGGCCCAGCTCCAGCCTGCCCTCACTGTGCTCTGTCACTTGCCAGTGTCACAGATCCGTGTCTGCCCTCATGGGGAAGTCCCAGGTCCACAGACAGCGATAGGAAGGTGACATCAACTCTGGCTGTGCTGGGAACAGGAGCTGGGCAGCACAGGGCAGGTCTGGCTGTCCCACACAGCAGCTGAGGACGTTGCAGAAGCCACGGGATGACCCGAGGTACCTCCTGAGTCTGTAGTGATGCAAGGTGGCCACGTCACTGCTGCGAGGGGAGGAGGGAACAGGGCCCAGTTTGGGGGTTTAGAAACCAGCAAGTCCCAAGTGCCTTTGAGGAACTGCTTGTGAATGGCCCTGAGCCAGGACGTGGCTCTTCCTTTGGAGCATCCTGTGAACTTCCCACCTCCCCTGTGCTGCCTCCCACCCTCCAGGGTACGTCTGAGGGATGCCAGAGGGCTGCACTCAAACACAAAACCTGGCAGATCCACTTCAAAAACAGACCTTTCAGAGCCCTCCTGCTCTTGCCACATGCAGGAGAAGCTGCTCCCATGGAAATGTCACATTCCAGCATGGTTTGACATCCACAGCTTCGTCCACAGCCACTGCCATGCTGACAGAGACATCTCTGAGCCCTGCAAAACAGAACCCTGTCCCTGCACAGCACCACTCCAGCCCACTGTGAACACAAACCTCTCCACCTCCTGCCAGGTGAGGGATAGGTTTGGCAAAGAGGAGGTTTGGGTCTCCCTTTTCCACCTGCCCCAGATCAGCCTTGATCTGCCCAGGGCCAGCTGAGGGAGTGGCTCAAACAATCAGGATGGTCCTGGCTGCATTCCTGGAGGTTCCCTGCTGAGCCATTCCCAGGGCCATGGAAATATCTAACATGAGCAAAAGGAATCAGCTGTGGGCAGTTTCTAACACAGCAGAACCTGTTGCTGTTAATAAATGTAGGCTAAATCTTACCTGGCTTGGAGCAAGTATCTGCCTTCCTTCTGCTTTAAAAAAAAAGGTGAAACCACCAAAATGCTGGCTTTGGAGCTCAGAGCTTCAGCCAAGAGGTTTAATGGTTATTCTGGTGCCACAGCCAAGCTCAGAAAGCAGAGCAGTACCAGAAACCTCAGCTTACACCGGTGTCTGGTTTGGGTGTGGACCTGCTGCTGTAAATTTAGATCGAACAGAAGGAATGTGCCTGAACAGGACTGGGTTATCAGTCTCTAATGAGCATTTCAGTGAGAGTTTATTGCTCTGCACTGTGTGACAGGAGGGTGAGAGCTGAGGCAATGAGGTGACAGGCAAATTCCTTCCACTAAACGGGAACAAGGCTTCGTGGGCTGTGTTGTCACATGCTGGAAGGAGATAAGGTTCAGCTCCCACTGCAGAGATTTCATGGGCGTTGATAATTTAAAACCCTTCCAATGTCTAGCAACAGTAATTATATTTCATACCTCAGATGACTAAAAAAGATTCTCCAGTATCTTGTGGTATCTGTAGCAGGGAGAACATGGAGCTGAGCATTCCCTTGGGACAGGATGGGCAGATTGCTGGGAAAGAAAAGAGTGGATAAGGTTAGATTGATGTGCAGATCCTGAAGTTTTTCCAACCTTTTCTCATTTTTTTAAACAGTTCTGAGCTGGGGAGGGAAAAAAAAATTAAGCTCAAGGACACTTCATTTATGCATCCACAACAACGGAGTTGGGACCTTGAGTTTCTGACCCTGACTCCACTTACTGCAAATGACTTCAGCAGCCACCTCTTAAATCATCTCAGAAAATGCATGGAAATATTTAGCAACAACAACAAAAAATCCCACCCCATCTTTCCATTCAGTCAGATACCCATTTACAAACACCTTTTGGGCTGAAATAAAAGCAAACAACGACGGCTTAAAGCGTCATCCGCAGCTCTGTGGTCCCCGGAAAAGTCCCACGGCTCCTGCTGGCCTCTCTCAGTTAAAGTTCACAGAGAACAGGTACAGGGGACAAAGCTTGATCAGGAAACAAAATCTCGGGTGGAAGGGAAATTCAACCAACGAGGCCTGATGGTTGTGCTGAGGTCGGGACCGCTCCCAGCACCGCTGCGATCTTCACGCCAACCACATGAGAAAGGGCTTTTCACACCCCACAGCCTGCCCCAGCACTGGCTGCTGACTCAGGCACCATTACTCACTCTGTCCCTCCTGCTGCTTTCTCTGCTCTCCTCCTCCCTGCCAGGCCCTGCCAGGCACCTCTGGGTCTGTGCCTTCATCACCAGCTGCTCCTGCCACAGGGGACACGGGATTGAGCCCAAACTCCCAAAACAAATATCCCATCACATCCCACCAGCCTGCACCAAACAAATCGAGCCTGCCTTGAATCATTACTTCCTCCAAGCATCTCTCATTTGCAGGACAATCTGTGTTGGCTCATATGGGGGATTTTTGTAAAGATGGTTTTTTTTTTTGTTTTCCTGACTGTCCTTAACAACTCTGAGCATTTATCCTTTGCCAAAAATCCACCTGGTCAGAGAGGTACCCATGGGCCCTGCAATAACTGCCAATAAATTTGTCTCTTCTGCACCCCTGTGACATGTGAGTCCCTCTGGCATGGAGAAGGAAGGCCAGGGCTTGGAGGATGGGGAATGGGGTGGAAGAGCAGAAATGAGCTTTTCATCAAACATCCCAACCCATCCTTGGCACTGAGCCCAAACCACTTCATGGACCTTGCCCGGGACTCACCAGGACACCGTGGGGAATTCCCTTGCCACCTGGGAATTCCCCAGTCTGAGTGAGCTGCCGGCTGTTGAGCTCATCTGGGGTTTTGATGGATGTTCCTCTCACACCACTGTGAGCCCCAGAGCTTCTCCTGCTTGACAAAGGAGCCTCCTGTCACTGAGGTCCCTCTCCTTGGGAGCCCCAGTGCTGTCCTTGCTCTGGGACACTCAGTGCTCTGCTGGCCCTGGCACCTCCCTTCCCCTCACCACTGTTTGATTTCTAGCAGAACCCTTTCTTCCAGGAAAGTACTTTCCAATCAACCAGCCATGACTGCTTCAGTAAATTAATTATCTCTTCCAAACCTTCTCTTTGGGTTCTTGTTTTCCCTCCTGTCACTGCTGTGCCATGAGTGACCCTCCTGCTGGAAGGGTTTCAGAGAGGCTGAAAAGCATTTCTGAAGATGCAGCCAAAGGGTTTCACTCCCACAGGTGCCCACGGTAACCTCTTGGCAAGATTGTGCACAAAGCCATAATTAATTCATGCTGCCCCTGAGCCAGCTCTGCAGTCCTGCAGCCCAGAATTTTCCTCTCACTCAACCTTCAAGCTCTTAAAGGAATTGTGTTGATTCAGTGCTGAGCGCAGCAGAGACATCCTGTCTCCCAAAGCAGCACCTCTGGGGGATCACATCCCCTGAGGAGCTCTACAGACCCCTCCCCACCTGCCCTCCACCCTCCCCTGCCTGCACAGGGATGTCTGGAGGAGGCTCCAGCCCCACCCCAGGGCAGGGTGGGGAATTCATCCCCCCACAGGGGCAAATTCCTCTTTCCCTGTGTGTATTTCAGCTCCATCCCTGGTCCCTGTCATCCCCCTCTGGCACCAATATCCCACCAGCCTGCACCAAACAAATCAAACCTGCCTTAAATTCTGACTTCCTCCAAGCATCTCTCATAGGCCAGGGAGGGACCTGCACAAATCTGTCCCCTGATACCCGACAGAATCACAGCAACCTTGTGTCTCTCCTCTCTTTTCCACACACCTTCCTTCATCACCTATATTCCCCATCCATGGGCTTTTTTCAAGGCAGCTTTTCAAGCAGAAGGGATGATCAGGATGATCCTGCCAGTTTGCTTCATCACCCACAAGATTTTCCTAATTTTGCTGAGATTTGGAACCACCCCAAGAGACTTGATAGACTGTTTTATTTGGCTGTGAGTGCTGGCTCAGACTCTTTACTCCCCCAGCACTTTGACATGAGCCAGAGGTGGCTGGATTTTTGCACAGGAGACAGCTGAAAGCTGGATACACCAATAATTCGTGATCTCAGCTATAAATCACACATCTGTGATTCTCTGTGCTCTGGTACCTGACGGTGGCAGCTCTATCCATCAGAAGATCAATTATGCTAATCACCTTCTTAAATAACTTCCTGTTGGTACAATTAGCTCTAGGCATGAATGTGACTTGTCTAACATGCTGAGGGGCAGGATCACTCATCCAGCATGAACTCCAGTAGAGTTCTTAACCCTGATTTTAACCTGATAAACTTGTTCACACATTCACCTGCGTTCTTCTGCATCCTCTGCAAGCTTTGAGAAACTTCATGTCTGCCTTCCCTAATTTGGGCTTTTCCCCATCCTCAGGGGCTGCCATATCAAGCAGAACCCACTCAAACACCCAGAAAGGACCGGAAAGCTGCTGTTGAAAAGCAGAGATGCTCGAAAATCCTGCAGCTCACTGTGGGCCAGGCCCGAGCTCCTGCTTTCATCACCAACTTCCTCTGTGAGCACAAACCACGTCTGGCACTCTGTGTCCTGGCACTCTGTGTCCTGGCACTCTGTGTCCTGGCCGTGCCCACGGCTGGGAGGAGGGCTCTGGTTTTGTCACTTGGGTGATTCACAGGTGGTGAGGGAGCTCTTCTTGCTGGCAGGGCACTGGGGACTCCTGCAGCCCTGCCTGGGCTGGGAGCAGGGCTGCCCACGGTCCCCACAGCTCCCTGCGCTTGTCACCAGCACCAGGGAGCAAGGTTGCTGTCCTGCCTCCTGATAGTCTCAAGGGCTCAGGGCAGTGGAAATTGGAATTTGATCAGCCCAAGGAGGACCAAGGGAACCATCAGGGTCATCTCCTGAAGGCCTGGAAACATGGCAGACCCTTCAGGCCAAAAGCTTTTCCATGCCTGAAATCCATCCCAGCACCTGTACCTAACAAAAAAACATCCTCTTTTTGTATTATACCTTTTTGGGGGATTGCAAATGACCTTAAAAACCATCTCACCCCACCTCCTACCATGGTCAGGGACACCTTCCACTACACCAGGTTGCTCAGATCTGGCCTTGGGCACTTCCAGGGATGGGGCACGCTGTGATTTCAAGATGATTCCACGTGTTGGAATTTGTGGTATTGATGATTTTGAGATTGTAGAAAGTTTTTGGTTTTTTGCTCTGTTGTTAAAGGAGAAGTCATAATTTGTTTGTGTTGGTGTTTAAGGTTATTTTTGCTTATTTATAACATGTTTTCCTGTTTTGCTACAGGTCTGTTTTGTCAGGTAGTGTGTGGGGTTTTGTCTTTTGGTGGGATGTTATAAACATTATATATTAGAAATTATGTGTGTTGTATTTATAATAATGTGTTAATATTTATTACTGCTGTTAAACAGTGTGTCCCTAGCTTAAACTAATAGAAAAATGTCAATATTACAGTGAAATATGGAGGGTAGGAAGGAGAAAAAGGACAAGACATACTCAATTTCTTTTATTTTGTCTTTTTTGGATCCCTAATTTAGAATTTTAAAATTTTACTTTTGTGCTTGTGTTACACTTAATTATTACTTATATTAAACAGAGTTTGTAATATATCTTGTAAGATTGAAATTTTTTTTCCATGGCCAGAGATCACAGACAGTGTCTCTGGGGGCTCTGTCCAGGGGGTTCCTGACCCCTGCCAGGGTCCCAGGGCAGCCAGGGCAGCCAGAGGGAAGCCATGGGTTCCCACACCCAGGATTTTCTGCAAATGCAGCTGCTCCAGAGGAGTCAGGGAAGGACTTTGAGCAGCTTTATCAGCACACCCTGATCCGTGTCACAGCACTGCTCCCTGCACGGCCTGAGGCTGTCACAGATCCCTCCCGAGCTGCACACACCAGGGATGCTTTATCAGCCATTTCCTACAGATAAGGAGCTGTAAGACAAATAAACCCGGCCTGCGCTGAAACCCCAGGGCCTCACCCCTCCCTGAGTGTGCCCTGTCTGAGCAGTGACTGCAGCTCATAAATAAACAGAGTTATTTGTGACAGCACGTGCATGAGTCACTGAGAGCACCCAGGGAAGTGTCACCGATCCCTGGGGACACACATTGCTCCAGCCAGCCACCCCTCAGAGCCAAGGCCTGAGGGAACAAACCTAAAGGATGGCTTTGTCCTGCTGGTACAGAGCAGAGCATGGGAAATCCTGAGCTGGAGGGACCCCAAGGATCACCCAGCCCAGCCCCTGTCCCTGCCCAGACCCCCCAAAATCCCACCCTGGGCACCCCTGGCAGCGCTGGC
Organism: Lonchura striata; assembly: GCF_050655825.1. NCBI lineage: Eukaryota > Metazoa > Chordata > Aves > Passeriformes > Estrildidae > Lonchura > Lonchura striata. The sequence continues at coordinate 3,532,206 of NC_140719.1, read as the reverse complement.
CAAAGGCTCCTGGAGCTCTGGCAGCCTCGGGGCCGTGCCCATTCCCTGGGCAGCCTGGGCAGTGCCAGCACCTCTGGGGGAAGAACCTTTCCCTGATCTCCAGCCTGAGCTGCCCTGGCCCAGCTCCAGCCGTGCCCTGGCTCCTGTCCCTGTCCCAGGGCAGAGCTGGAGCTGCCCCAGGAGGAGCTGCAGCCCCGGGGAGCTCTGCCCTCAGCCTGCCCCAGCTGGACCATCCCAGTGCCCTCAGCTGCTCCTCACGGGCCCCTCCACACCCTGCCCCATCCCTGCCCTCCTTTGGACGCTCTCTCACAGCTTTAGATCTTTTTTTATGTTGTGGTGCCCAAAACTCCCCCAGCACTTGAGGCCGCCCCAGCCCAGAGCAGGACAATCCCTCCCAGCCTGCCCAGTGATGTGTCCCTGATGTCCCCAGGACAGGGATGTCCCTCCTGGCTCAGGGCACTGCTGACTCAGTGACCAGGACCCCCAGATCCCTTTCCAAGCTGCTGCTCCGTGTTTTCCTTCCGCCCTTTCCCCTGGCTCCATTTTTACACTGGGAATTCCCACTAAAGATCACAAGCTGCACAAAACTCGGCTGGTTTGCTTTTCCACCCTGTAAATAACCCTCATTTCCCAGACTGCCAAGTGGAAGCAGCTGTTTGAGCAGTAAGGTGCTTATCTGGAAATGTCAAGCTTTTGAATGAGCTGTTCCAGGGCAGGGAACTCAGATCCAGTAACCCAGGCTATTTTTAAGTCTCTTGTTTTATTTAAGGTAGCTGAATTTCCACACTAGCCCCGTGCTGGATGTGGGATATAAATAGAAATTAATCCAGCCCTGGTCACTGTTATCTGCCTGCAGCCCTTGCTCCTAGCAGCCCGTCAGGGGAGGAAGGACCCAGACGTCACCAGGAACGTGGCCAGCTTTGGCTCTGCTCACAGAACAACTGAGATGAAGTCACTCTAAATAAGGAAAAAATGTTTTACCCAGGACAAAAAGAGACCTGGGAACTCATCCCACACACAGCTTGGCACTCACTGTGGGAAGAGAAGGATGGTGCTTACAGCAGAGTCTGCTCGGTGGCTGCTCCAAGCTCCTTTGGTTCCCAGTATCCCACTGAGAGGGAATGGGCACCCTTGGCTGCTAAAATGGGGTGACTTCCCTGGTCACGGATACACAGGGAAAGGGATGGTGTGAGGAAATATAATCCAAAAGGTAGTGCCAAGCATGGGGAAGAAAATATATAGTACCTTATATAATACATTAAAAATATGTGTTTCTATACAAATATAATCCTAGAATCCTGTTCCAAGGAGTGTTGTGGAGCTAAATCATAGACTCACAGGTTTAGGCTGGAAGGGACCTTAAATCTCATCCCATCCCACCCCTGCCATGGCAGGGACACCTCCCGCTGTCCCAGGCTGTTCCCAGCCCTGTCCAGCCTGGCCTTGGGCACTGCCAGGGATCCAGGGGCAGCCACAGCTGCTCTGGGCACCTGTGCCAGGGCCTGCCCACCCTCACAGGGAACAATTCCCAATTCCCAATATCCCATCCATCCCTGCCCTCTGGCACTGGGAGCCATTCCCTGTGTCCTGTCCCTCCATCCCCTGTCCCCAGTCCCTCTCCAGCTCTCCTGGAGCCCCTTCAGGCCCTGGAAGGGCTCTGAGCTCTGCCTGGAGCTTCTCCTGTCCAGGGGAGCACCCCCAGCTCTCCCAGCCTTTCCATACAATATATTTTATATCAGGTATATAAATATCAGGCCAATGACTACAAGAGTCACCAAATTCCAGCTTTTTCCCAAAAGGCCTGGCCATTCCCACAACAAAGGTTGCTCAGAGGCTTTGTTTCCCTTTTCCCAACCAGAGTAAACAAAGGTGCTGCCAGCTGGCAACTGAGGAAAAGTCTGCACAGGGATCCAGCCAGCAGCATCCTCCAAACCAGCTGCACATCTGGGAAACCTCCACACCTCCCACCCTCCCTGCCAGCTGCCAGCACATCTGGACCAAGCCTGCACAGCACCAGCCCTTCCCCAGAGCTCCCCTGCCCCAAAAAGGGGCTTTGGGGTGTGTTTGTGTCCAACAGCAGCTCCGGGGTCACCCCCTCTTGCTGTGCCAGGTTTCAGAGGTCAGGGCCATGGCCGTGGCTCTGATCCCTGCAGGATTGTCCAGAGCTGGATTGGTTTTATTCCTTCTGGACAAATGATTTGAGCTTCGAAGGAGCAGCCTCTTCTTTGAACAGTTCTTCTTTGAACTGGCATCTCCCAGCCCAGCACAATCAGCTTTAGGGAAGGGGCTGCACAGAGAATTCTGGTTCAAAATAGTTAACAGTAAAACAGTGGGAGTGAACAATAAATCAGTAGGAGTTAACAATAAATCATAATAAGGCTAATAGTTTAAAATAGTTTAAAATATTTTAAATAGTTTAAAAGGGGGGGATCATTGCCTTAAATGCTTTTTGGGGGGATACAGAGCCCTAAAACACAGGAAGGGCTTTGAGAAAGGCTGGCTCCCAGTCAAGGGGAAGCCTGGGATTAAGCCCAGCTCATCCCAACCTCTGCAGCCACAGGACTGAGTTCCCCAGCAGCAGATTTTTGCCACAGTAATTTGTAATACAGATTTTCCATCTTCTCCAGGAGCTCCTGCTGCCGTGCCAATGGATGTGGCAGCACAGAGCTGCTGGGATGGATTAGGGACAGAGCTTTTGCCAACAGAAATATGGATGAATGCTAATTTATAAACCCCCCTTTATCTCACAGCCTATCAGAGGAAATGAATTCCAAACCATTCTCCAGGAAAATAACATCTCTGGCAAAATTCATCAGAGAACATTTAATCTCCCTGGTACTTTGTCTTTTTCTCATTTTCTTTTTTACCCTATTTCTCAGGTGGGGTTTTTTGGTTTTTTTGTTTTTTTGTTTTTTTTTTTGTGGGGATTTTTTTGTTTAGTTTGGTTTTTTGTTTGGGTTTTTTGTTTAGTTTTTTTGTTTGTTTGTTTGTTTTTTAAAATATGGTTCTTACAAAAGAAGAATAAGAACAGTGGCCAAGGGGAAATATGAGCTGGCTGGGGTGGATCTGGCTGGGGCTGTTTCTAAGAGGCACTTAAGAGCAATGGGTTTGAACATCCAGGGTGATCAGATGAGACCATAATTCTTAACAGGTTAATATTCAATAATCCAGAGTCAGGAAGGAGATGATTAATTGTCTTTTAGGGGATTTTTTATTTAGATTTATACCTAGGAGGAAATAACATTTTCCTGCAATCAGTGCATCTGCTTCTGAGTTAGAAATGAAATGAACAATTTTTGAGATCTCTCTTTAGAAAAAAATCATAATGGCCCAACCCCTTCAGCCATTTAACGCCCAGCTGAATCCTCTTCCTATAACCCACCCAAATCCTGCCCCAGTTATTATCCCTGGCAATATCCAGGGCATGGGGAGGGTGGCAGGGCTGCACAGGGAGCAGCAGCAGCACCCCAAAACCCCCAAAATCCTGGTATTTGGGGTCTCAGGGCAGTGCTACATGCCCTGGGGTGAGCTGTGCTGTGCTGTGGGATCCATCCCATCCCATCCCATCCCATCCCATCCCATCCCATCCCATCCCATCCCATCCCATCCCATCCCGCCTCTCTCCCAGGGCTGCTTTAATAGAAATGTCAAGCCAATGGCTACAAGAGAATCACCAAATTCCAGGTTTTTGGGGTTTTTTTCCCAAAAGGTCTGTATTCCCACAGTATTTATCATTGTCTAAACAAATTTATTCTTGCTGTGTTACATAAAATAACCTTGCTAGAGCTAAAGACTACAAAAATAAAATAATAAAAGTATTCCCACAACAAAGGTTGCTCAGAGGATTTGTTTCCCTTTTCCCAACCAGAGTAAACAAAGGTGCTGCCAGCTGGCAACCGAGGAAAAATCTGCACAGGGATCCAGCCAGCAGCATCCTCCAAACCAGCTGCACATCTGGGAAACCTCCACACCTCCCACCCTCCCTGCCAGCTGCCAGCACATCTGGACCAAGCCTGCACAGCACCAGCCCTTCCCCAGAGCTCCCCTGCCCCAAAAAGGGGCTTTGGGGTGGGTTTGTGTCCAACAGCAGCTCCTGGGTCACCCCCTCTTGCTGTGCCAGGTTTCAGAGGTCAGGGCCATGGCCGTGGCTCTGATCCCTGCAGGAGATGTGCAACAAACAGCACAAGGGGCAGGCCCTGAGATGGGAGGAAAATGCCTGGGCTGAGCAGGAGGTGGGAAAATGAGGAGTGAGGAGCACAGGAGAGCAGAGTCTGGAGCAGAGCTGGTGCCTCCTGCTCCACCCTGGGCACCCGACCTGGTTCTGCTTTGGAAATGTCCCAGACAATTGTCACATCTTCACATCTGCCAGGGAGAGGGAGGATTGAGAGGGAGGGATGGACCCTCAGGAGGCTCCCTGGTTCCAGGGGGATGGCAGGGTGGCCCCAGGGGATAGCAGGGTGGCCTCAGGGGGATAGCAGGGTGGCCCCAGAGGGATGGCAGGGTGGTTCCAGGGGGATGGCAGGGTGGCCCCAGAGGGATGGCAGGGTGGCCCCAGAGGGATGGCAGGGTGGCCCCAGAGGATGGCAGGGTGGCCCCAGGGGATAGCAGGGTGGCCCAGGGGATGGCAGGGTGGCCTCAGGGGGATGGCAGGGTGGCCCAGGGGATGGCAGGGTGGCTCCAGGGGGATGGCAGTGTGGCCCCAGGGGATAGCAGGGTGGCCCCAGAGGATGGCAGGGTGTCCCCAGAGGGATGGCAGGGTGGCTCCAGGGGGATGGCAGGGTAGCCCAGGGGATGGCAGGGTGGCCCAGGGGGACTGTGCATTGCCAGCTGCCCAGGGCACAGGAGGAGACATCCCCTGCCCCTTCCAGGGGTGACTCCCACACAGCTCTTACCCCACATTCCCTGCTCCTGGAGATCCTTCCACCTCAGACTGTTCTGGGTTCTGTGATCTCCCCTGGATGATGAAATCAGTTTGCCTCGGAGGGGTGGCTCAGGCTCTTGTTTGGGGTTTTCCAAGCTTCACAACCCACACCACGAGTCCCACTGCAAATCTGTCGGGTGGTTCTCAAACCCCTCGCTGAGATTTCAGCATTGCAGAAGTTTTGGCTGCCTGGGCTCTTTGCAAAGACATCAATTTCATCCTCTAATAAGCACAGCAAACTTGACTTCAGGCCCACTTACAATGCTGTAAATCCAGGCTAACCATATTAAACACAGAGAAGCTGATGCCAGAGACTTAAAACCACCAGGAGGAAAAGTCACCTCAGGTGTGTGCAGCCAACAGCCTGGCCTGAGGCCACCCTGGGCTGCTTTACAAAGCAGCCCAGAGAAATTTCTCTATAAATGTTCCATTAATATTAACAGCTAAATCCCTGGCCTCCCTTAAAACCCCCAGCCCCACCTAAGTTAGCAGCAAGAGTTCTGATTTAATTTGATTCAAAGGCTGCCAGACCACAGCAGCAGTGGCTGCACGCTGATATAGCTCCCCTGGAATTAATCACATTTATTTCTGTCTCTAACAGGGGTATAAACACTGGCCTGGCTGAGAAACAACCTTTTGCTCCATCCCTTTTCCAGGCACAGGAGAATCTGAATGAAAACCACCAAGTCCTACAACTTCTCCTTCAAATTTTCACCTAAATGTCACGTAAAGAAAAATTCCTTGGCAGTATGAAAACTACTGGGTTATTTTCTCCTTCAAGAAATTATTTTTGAGGCTTTCTAGAAATCTCCCACCATGAGGAAGAGCTTTAAGTAAAACACACCCTGGAGATGATGCATCAATCCTCAAGCTGTGCCCAAAAAAATGAGGTACACCAGGCAATATTCACTTTTTAATAGTAAGGAAAGACCTTTTTTCCTGAAATAAATGTAGCAGCAGCCAAGCACAACCCTGGTCCATCCTGCCCCTAATAAATTCTTTGGCACAGATTTCCCTGTGGCTGCATACAAGCTGAGCTCTGTAAGGCACAGCTCAAACTTTAAAATTTCCGTGATTAACCACGTCCCAGACCAATCCCAAAGCAATGGTTTTACCGAGGTGAGGAGGAGAAATTAAACACAATTTCATGTAATTTATAACTATTAGAATTTCATGTAAATAATAACTATTTAAGCAGAGAACCCTGAGCCAGAGGGAATTTCTTGCCAGCTGCCTCTCTGTCCCATGTCCCACTAAACCCAGCCTGGCCACTGGTTTGTACTGGTGTGATTGCACTGCTGCCCACGCCGAGTGAAAAACACAACCACAGCTTTTACAGACAAATTTTGGCTTTTGAATTGTTTCAGATCATGTGAACAGTCAGTTTTAGTTTCTGTTCATTATGTGAACGGACTGAAACCTGAAACCAGAAAGAAATCAGAGAGAAGCAGAAGAGTGGGCAGCTTGCAAGAGAAAAGACAGGCTCAGCAGCAAAACCTCCCCATTCAGAAAAATAGAAAGTGCTAGGAAGAAGCAGCAGAGTGGCAAAAGAAGACTTTCAGAAAATCAGAATGAGAATACAACACCTAGAAATGAGGATATCACAGTAAATGCCATCCAAGAGTGAAACAAAGATTTAGTGACAAATGTCAAGATGTAACATGAGATGTAGATAAAGGGTTAAGAGATATGCCAGAAAAAGGTGTTCTGCATTCATCTGAACTAAGAGAAGAAAAGGAAACCTGGGGAAAGCTACAGTATTAAAAATCCTTCTTGTTTCAGTTTTCTGAGAGAAAAACCCACTCTTCATTCTCCCCATGTGCCCAACAACAAGGCAGGAATAAACTAAAAAATAAAGGCTGTCTGTAATACATTTATTTATTTATCTATTTATTTTTAAAAGCATCAAATACTCTGGCATTGAATACTCTGGTATTTAAAGGGTGAAAGGCTCCAAGGGCTCCCAGGCACCCCAAACCTCCTTGCAGACAGTGAAAGGGGGGATAGAGGAAGGGCAGTGACGAGCTGGGCACCCAGAGGGAAGTGGAACAGGGATGGTCAGGAACATCCAAAGAACACCCTGTCCATGAGCCCTGAGATGGTGCAATGGCAAGGGACACCCAAATGATCTTTCTCAAGACTAAACTGTGCCACATAAAATTCTTTCTGACACCCATCTGGCTGTGGGGATAAGAAGAAAGATGACATATCCCAATTTATTAGGGATTTGGGCGCTGTTTTCCATGTAGGCCTGGCTTTTTGGGTTTTCCTTGTAAGACCTGGTTTGCCTGGGTTTTTATTGCCACCCTACATGGCACAGGCTGCTGAAGAACACACACACAAGTCCTTGAAGCTCTGAGCTGTTTGTTATTTCTGGGAGGAGAGGAGGTCCTTCCAGAGGAGCTGCAGGGCGTTGGAATTTTTTATCCGGTGTTCTGCAGGCAAATCATCCCAAAATACTCTTCCTTTCCAGGGTGCCAGTAATTGCTGGAGGTGCCCTGCCAAGGATGGCAGCAGCAGGGAGGCTGGGCAGGGAGATGGCTGACATGGCATTGGAATGGTTGGCTCACAGCGTTGGAATGATTGGCTCACAGCGTTGGAATGATTGGCAAGCAGCAGGGATGGAATACACCCCGAGGGAGCTCCTGCCTTGGCCCAGGTGCCTGGGAATGTGCCAAACCTGGCTGGCATCACTGCCAACACCTGCCCGTGCCCCAGAGGGGACAAACCAATCTGCTGGCACACCCCAGGGCTCGGCCACGTCTGCCCCTCCTCCTGAAAGCTCGCTGGGCTGGGCATTTTCCGTGTCGTGGCTGGCTGCTCTGAGCTGTGCTGGTGTCTCTCTTCCCCCTCAGCAAGGATGTCACCTTGCCAAGGGCTGCGGAAGGGAAAGGATTTTGGGGATTTTGCCATAAAACCTCAGAGTCACCTTGATCACTCCTCGATTTGTGCATATTGGGATGGATTACTCAGAAATATCTTGTTTCCAAGAACTGGAAAGGAAGAGCCAGGCTGGGCCAGTGGCACGAAGAGGCCACCAAGGTGACAAGAGCCACAACCACCTGAGGAATCTTTGATTCAACAGAAATCCCCCACCATCCATGCCAAGAACAAAGCATCCAGAGAAGCACAGTGCCAGCTTTGGCTCCCAAACCAATCCTTCTCCATGTCCTGTCATCCACAGTCATGGATTGCCATTGCAAGGGGCTCCTGGGCACTGAGACCCCTCTGCCCCTCATGCCAGGCCTCTGCAGGAAACCCTGTGGGGACACTGGACTTTCTTCTGAACTGCATCAGATCCCCAACTGCACCTCCCCTGGTTATTCCCTCTTCAGCAAGCTGGTGTTTCATGAAAGGTTCACCATGGAGCTGAGCTGGAGTTCTGGTGTAGCAGTGGTGAGGGTAAAATCCACCAACAAACTGGGGAAATTTGGGGCATTTCTCTTAAAGGGCTCTGAGGGAGCTGGAGAGGGGCTTTGGAAGGGGGTCTGGAGTGATGGGACAAGGAGAAATGGTTGTAAAATGACAGAGAAGTAGGGAGAGGTTGGATTTTAGAAAGAAATTTTTCCCTGTGAGGGTGGGAAGGCCCTGGCACAGAGTGCCCAGAGAAGTTGGGGCTTCCTCTGGATCATTGGAGGTGTCCAAGGCCAGGCTGGACAGGGCTTGGAGCAGCCTGGGACAGTGGGAGGTGTCCCTGCCATGGCAGGGGTGGCATGGATGGGCTTTGAGGTTCCTTCCAACCCAAAACTGTAAGTCTGTGATTTAGCTCCACAACACTCCTTGGAACATCTCTGGATTAATTCAGCTTTGTGCAGAAGCCACAGGTCATGGAGAGGGTCTGAAATGGCATCAGGCTGGCTGGTGGCTGGAGATGAGATCCCTCAGGAAGTTCAGGTGATATTGTGAATGTTGATACTGCTCATGGGCAGTAGGAACTGGAATGGATGACAGGTTGTTTGCAGCACATGGATTAATGGGACAACTCATTTTTTAGAGATTTTTGCACATCTGCAGTAGAATCAAGAGGCTGGAAAGTCTTGTCAGTAAAATTCTGTTTTTACATCAGCACTGGGAGAACTGCCCTGCTTTTTCCAAAATCCTGGAGCTCTGGGTGCTGCTCCACAGAAACCATGGGCTCGAGCAGCCTGCCTGACACAAACCACAAAATGCTGAGCACTTCTGGCTGTAATTTGCTGCTTACAAGGGGACTGAGCTGTTCTGGAAACCCAGCCCAGATTATGGGTTTCAAATGCTAGAAAATCGGTCCCTGAGCTCTTAATCCAGTTTATGGGTTCATCACAAATGGAGCTGAGCCATTCTTGGAAAGAAAACTTGGCAAAAGGAATCTTTCTGCAGCATATCAATAGAAACCACATACAAAGCTCAGGCCAACCAATCTAGATGGGGGAGTAATTAAAACATGTCACAGCCTCTGTCTGTGGGTGAGGGAAGTGGGGACAGTGGGGCAGCTGCCAGGGCTGAGTGCACAGCAACAGGATTGGCACCAAAACCCACCTGGAGGCTGGACTGGCACCAAAACCCACCTGCAGGCTGGGCTTTGCTCACACACCTGGAGGGCAGCTGGAGGCTCCTCAATTCCAGCCCTGCTGGTGCCAAGGAGATTCCTGCCATGGTGCCACAGCCATTCCCACCACTGCAGGCTGTTCCCTGGGGCCATCAAGGTGCAGGAAATCATCTCCCTCTGCAGAGGGGAGAGGAGCTCCATTCTCCTGCTTCACAGCTTCACAGAGTTGTTCTCCACGTTTTATATTTAATGGGAAAAGAAACCAGACCTGAACAGGGCTATTCCTTTTTAAAGTCTCTTCAAACGGCAGCTCTCTCTCAACAGCTCATTTACGGCCCATGTGAGACTCCAAAGTGAAATCTGCTCGGCCGTGGATCTAAAAGACTTCCCTTCACACTAATCCTCACGATCCTTGCTGTTCTCTGGCAGCCAGGCTGGATTCTCTCTTGATTGCCCACATCAATAAATCATACATAATCTATGCTTGAATTTGGTGAAGATTCTGGTTAATGTTCCATGAGATAGAAAAGGACTTAGCTGATGGTTGCGCTGCTCAGTAAAACCTGGTGGAAGAGGGAAAAACAGCCAAGATGGATTTTTGCCATTAAAAACCCACTTGTCTGGTCTCGTGCATGGATGGGAGCAGATGCACTGATTAGTCACGATGGATTTGTGGAGTCTCACACACCAGCAAGGGAAATTAGAAGTAGAAGAAGAATCTGAGATGTGTTTGCTGCCAGTAGACACAACGAGCACCTGCAGGAGTGGTGGAAAAGGGAGAGGGAGATGATCTCCTCACCCAGGAGACCTCGGGCAGTGCCCAGAGGGGCAGCCCGTCCTCCCTGGCCTCTCACCACCCACCTTTTCTCTTTATCTTAGCACCATCTAGAGGGATGTGTCTGCACACCCCAGAGGAGAGCACCCACGCACAGGGTGTGGAGTCTGGGGAAGCCAAACCTCAGAGGAGCACTGCACCCCTCCAGGCACCTTCACAAGGCTCAGTCATCCCCCTTGTGCTGCCGAGCTCATCTGGGAACTGGAACAGTGGGTCCTCCAGAGGGACTGGAGGTGGGGAGGTGCAAGGGGGAGGTCTGGGGGGTCTTGTTCAGGGTTTGGGTTTTTTTTTCTTGATATTTTTTAACACCTACAGATCTTGCAGGTCTCAACAGAGTCCACATCTGGAGTGCCATGTCCACTTGGGCTCCTCAGCACAGCAGGGACAGGGAGCTCCTGGAATGGAACCAGCAGAGGCTGCAGAGATGAGCAAGGGGCTGGAGCATCTCAGTGCCCAGGAAAGGCTGAGGGAGCTGGGGCTGCTCAGCCTGGAGAGGAGCCCCAGGGAGAGGGGCCTCAGCCCTGGCTGTCCTGGGTGTCCCTGGGTGACCCTGGGTGTCCCTGGGTGTCCCTGTCTGTCCCTGTCTGTCCCTGTCTATCTGTCCCTGTCTGTCCCTGGGTGTCCTTGTCTGTCTGTCCCTGTCTATCTGTCCCTGGCTGGCTGTCCCTGTGTGTTCCTGTGTGTCCCTGGGTGTCCCTGAGTGTTCCTGGGTGTCCCTCTGTGTCCCTGGGAGTCTCTGTCTGTCTGTCCCTGTGTCCCCCAGTCTGTCCCTGTGTCCCCCAGTCTGTCCCAGTCTGTCCCTGTCTGTCTGTGGGTGTTCCTGGCTGTCCCTGTGTGTCCATGGGTGTCCCTGTCTGTCTGTCCCCCTGTCCCCCAGTCTGTCCCTGTCTGTCTGTGGGTGTTCCTGGCTGTTCCTGTGTGTCCATGGGTGTCCCTGTCTGTCTGTCCCCCTGTCCCCCAGTCTGTCCCTGTGTGCAGCACTCAGAGCAGCCCCAGGCTCTGCTCCAGGCCCAGCGATGGCCCCAGAGCCCCGGGCAGGGCTGAGCCCAGCAATTCCCTGCCCAGGAGGCAGAACTGCTGCCCTGGGCAGTGCCAGCCCTGGCAGAGCCCAGGGAGGCTCTGGGGTCTCTGTGACTGGGAATATTCCACTGTCAGAGGCAATTCCTGCACTCCAGGTCCATCTCCAACCAGCCTCACATAGGGGCAGTAGATTTGGAATGGATGACAGGTTGTTTGGAGCACATGGATTAATGGGACAACTCATTTTTTAGAGATTTTTGCACATCTGCAGTAGAATCAAGAGGATGGGGAGTCTACTTGTCAGTAAAACTGGCTTTACATCAGCACTGGGAGAACTGCCGTGCTTTTTCCAAAATCCTGGAGCTCTGGGTGCTGCTCCACAGAAACCATGGGCTCGAGCAGCCTGATGCAAAAAACCACAAAGTGCAAGGCTGTGGAAACCAAAGTCTGACCTGCCTGGATCAATGTCTGCTTGGTGCAGAGACAGGAAGGGAAGCACATTGCCCTGGCCAGAGAGGGAAGCAGGAGCTTTCAGAATTCACCTGACTGGGACTAAAGAGCACAGAAAAGCACAATCAGCAGCAAGGTCTGGCAAAGGATGCACAAAAGTTACATTTCTTCAGCTGGCTTTAGTCAGGGCTAAATCAGTGCTCTGCAGGTGGAATGGGGTAAACACCCTGGGAAAACCATGGACAATCCTCTGCCTATGTTTTGTCTCTTAGGGATTGTCACCCCTACCCGCCCCCCACCATGCAATGGGTATCAGAGGGCTTGAGGGCCTCTGGGGAGGACAGAAGGACAGTGGGAGGTGTCCCTAGGGGACAGAAAGACAGTAGAAGGTGTTCCTACCCATGGCAGAGGGGTTGAAACTGGATGATCTTTTAGGTCCCTTCCAACCCAAACCATCCTGTGATCCTCAAACAGTCCCTGCAGCGCTGAGAGAGCAGCAGCAAAGGAGAGGGAAGGTTCCTTTCCTCACTCCTGCCCCACACAAGCTCAGTGCTCACTGCAGGGACCCCCTCCAGCTGAGTTTGGGATCACAGCACAAGGTTCACCTCCCGCATCCCAAACCCAGCTTCAACAGCCACAAAGAAAGAGCAACAACCCCTCCAGCCAAGGCCAGGTCACTTCTCTTTTTTCCTTCCCTCAAACCTTGGAGCAGCTGCCCTGAGCCAGCACTGAGAGCTTTAAACTTCCCGGGAGGGGCAGGGGCTGGGCTCTTTCTCCAGGCAGCACTGACAGAACCAGAGCACACAGCCTCCAGCTGCACCAAGGGAAATTTAGGTTGGATATTAGGAATAAGTTTTGTACAGAATGAGTGATAAAGTTCTGGAATGGCTGGCCGGGGAGGTGGTGGAGTCACCATCCCTGGTGTGTGTTTAACAAAGCCTGGATGTGGCACTGGGTGCCAGGGCTTAGGTGAGCGGTCGGGGCTGGGTTGGACTCGATCTCGAAGGTCTCTTCCAAGTGATTGGAAGGTCGAGATCAATGATCTTGAAGGTCCCTTCCAAGTGATTCTGTGAATTCCCGGGCAGGCATCCCAGGTGCTGAGCCCGTCCCCGCGTGTGACCGACAGCAGCATCCCGTGGGAGAGAGCCAGGCAGCGAGGAGGGGAGGAGGAGGAGGAGGAGGAGGAGGAGGAGGAGGAGGAGGAGGAGGAGGAGGAGGAGGAAGCCGAGCTGCCGAGTCAGCACCGCAGAGAGCGGCACAGCCGGGTCGGCTGCGAAGGACGCGCTCGCCGAGCCCACGGGAAAATGGTTTGAGTAATAATCAACGGTAAGGAAACCTCTGCCTTGGGGAGAGAGCTTAGAGGGGAAATACTCTGCGTTTTTCACGCCTTGGCTGGTGGGGGGAGCCAGGCTGGTGCTGGAGGGGCTTGGAACACAGCCAGGACGGCAGGCAGGGAAACGAGTCCCGTTTGTCCCGGTGAATCCAGTCCCTCCCTCTCCGTGCTGGGGTCCGGCGGGCTGGGGAGGCTGGGTTGGGGGAGCTGCTGTTTCCCAGTGCCACAAAGGTGTCCCCTGTCCCCCCAGCCTGCCGCTATGTGGCCAGCAGGATGAGGAGCCTGTGCAGCCGGGAGCCCCCGGAGCCACCGCCCTGCCCGGCGCAGACAGCGCCCCAAAAACAGCAGCAGAGTAAGTGGGGGGACAGGGGACTGGGAAACATGTCCCAAAGCCAGCAGCAGGGTAATTGTGGGGACAGAGGACTGGGACACCCCCATGTCCCAAAACCATTAGTAGGGTAAGTGTGGGGACAGGGGACTGGGACACCCCCATGTCCAAAAACCAGCAGCAGGGTAAGTGTGGGGACAGGGGACTGGGACACATGTCCCAAAGCCAGCAGCAGGGTAATTGTGGGGACAGGGGACTGGGACACCCCCATGTCCAAAAACCAGCAGCAGAGTAAGTGTGGGGACAGAGGACTAGGACACCCCCATGTCCCAAAGCCAGGAGCAGAGTAAGTGTGGGGACAGGGAACAGGGACACCCCCATGTCCAAAAACCAGCAGCAGGGTAAGTGTGGGGACAGGGAACAGGGACACCCCCATGTCCAAAAACCAGCAGCAGGGTAAGTGTGGGGACAGGGGACTGGGACACATGTCCCAAAGCCAGCAGCAGAGTAAGTGTGGGGACAGAGGACTAGGACACCCCCATGTCCCAAAACCAGCAGCAGGGTAAGTGTGGGGACAGGGAACAGGGACACATGTCCCAAAGCCAGCACCAGAGTAAGTGTGGGTTCAGCGGACAGGGGCACCCCCATGCCCCAAAGCCAGCACCAAAGTGTGGGCTCAGGGGACACAGACATGGACCCTCCTCATCCCAAACCTGCTGGGATGGGGGGCAGGGCTCAGCTGGGCTCAGCCAGGGGTGGGAGGCACCTCCACACTCTCTGTGCTCCCAGGACCAAGCTGCAAAAGTTTCTCTCCTCCCCTGCTTTATTTCTCTTGGGTTTTGTTGTTAAATGTCATTCCAACCCCAGCAGAGGGGAGGAGTAAATAGCAGCCTTTGGAAAAGGGGACAAACGTGCTTTGGGGTGGGATTAGGGGGACAAGAGATGTCACCTGCTCCCACAGAGCTGTGTGTCCCTGGGACACTGTAACCCAGAACCCTGCCAAACACCAAAACACCATACACTGAACTGGCAATGAGAGATTCCTTCCCAGTCTGCCCTCCCTGGTCCGTTTAAAGCACACACCTGAACCACAATGATTTTGCAGGTAAAGCACAGCCCCAATTTGGCACGGTGACTGCAGCAAGGACCATCCTGGCTCCTCTCCCTGCCCCAGCCAAGGCATGGAAAGTTCTCCAGAATCACCTGACTGCGCTGCTCGGGTGTCAGAGCTCCCTGGCAAAGTGAACTCAGCTTTGAGCAGCGGGCAGAGGAATCCCAGCACGGCAGGGATCTGCCCCACCCGTACTGGTTTCACTGGTTTGGCTGAGTGGCTCCTGCTGGCTCCTGAGCAAACATTCCAGAGCAGGAGCACATTCCCGGCAGCTGCCACATGCCTGTCACCTCCTGCCTCTGCCAGGAGCTTGGAGCTGTCCCTGGAGACTCCGGGGAAGGCGCAGGGCTGAGCCATTCCCTCCCCTCTGCCCCCATGAGCTGTGTGGGAGGGGAGGGAGTTGTGTGCACAGGGGGACCTCAAATATGTCAGAATTTCACCTGTCTCCTAAATTAACAGCTGGATCCTGATCAGGGAAGGGAAAGGGGATGTGTCCCTTCACTGCTGCCTTGATCAAGGGTGTGTGAAGGGGAAGCAGAAGGGAGGAGCAGCTGCCATCCTGCAGTGGGAGCCAGGACTTTGCTGAGGCTCCAGGAAGATCAGGGCAAGCACTTGGATGTATCAGGGAGAGGAATCAAACTCCTCTCTTGAGCAAAGCTCCTTTCTGCAGTTAATTGCTGGGTGTTTAATTGCAGTCAGGATAGCTGAGGTTTTCAGAGGAACTTACTGTCCCTTCCAGGACCTTTCTCCTTGGTTAATCCCAAACCCCTCTCTTTTCTCCCATCCTTATCATTCGCAGATGTAAAACCAGAGCTACCAGCACCCCCTGAAGCACCAGCCTCACCCCCCAGCAACATCAAACCCATCCAGTGCAGGTCCTGACAATAAAACCCTCATGGTCCTCCTGTGAAGGCCACAAGATTTCTTCCCACTGATTTTTGCTGGAAATCCTGTATCCCAGGGATTGGAAAATATCAGCAAATCCCTGCTGGATCTGCTCTCGGCACAGAAGCACATTGATAGAAAACGTCCTGATCAGTGTCTCACGACCAGAAATTTCTAGTTGGCAGGAAAAAAAAAGAAGATTCCCAATGTGTGTCAGATGCTCCTGGCACCCGTGGGCCATGGAATACCAGGGGAAGAGCAGGAACCGTTTCATCCTAGCAGGGAAGTAGATTTTTATACTGTGAAACTAAGTTATGCTCCTGGTGATATTGGTACAAATTCTGACCATATCCATAAAGGTCCCAAAGCAGTTCCTGAGCTGGAATAAGGAATTTGGGTGTGTGGGACTCCCTTTGCCCATGGCCAGTGGTGTGCAGCACCCCCAGAGCAGAGGCTGCAGGGATGCCAGCAGGATGTGCCCCCAGCCCTGCCCTGTCACAGGGCAATGACAGCAGAGCCCCAAACCCCAGCGGTGTGGGGGGGATTCTGCCTGACCCCTCCTGTGACAGCTCAGCCAGAAGTAAAGGTGGATGAAAATCAGCTGCTTGGCAGTGTGGTGGTTTTTCTTCTGGAAGGAGTTTGGTGTCACTGCAGTGCTTGGGATCGTGCACTGGCAGCGTGGGGCGATAAGGGGATCACATGGGAGGTCACTGATAAGGTTATTATGTGTGTTTTGGGGGGCTCACTGATAAGGGAGTCATGTGGGGAGGTCACTGATAAGGGGATCCTTTGTTGGGGGGGTCACTGATGAGGGGATTGTGTGTTGGAGACTCATTAATAAGGGGATCCTTTATGGGAGGGGTCACTGATAAGAGGATCCTTTGTTGGGAGGTCACTGATAAGGGAATTGTATTTTGAGGGGGGTCACTGATAAGGGGATCCTTTATGAGGGGTTATTGATAAGGGGATCCTTTCTTTGGGGGTCACTGATAAGGGGATTGTGTTGGGGGCTCACTAATAAGGGGATCCTTTATGGGGGATCACTGATAAGGGGATCCTTTGTGGAGATCACTGATAAGAGGATCATGTGTTAGGGCCTCATTGCTGAGGGAAAGGTGCTAGGGCGTCTAGGAGGAGATGGATGTCACCATTCCTGGGGCAGAAACAAGGGGAGAAGGAGCAGATCCATCCTGCACCATGGGAAGTGCCAAATCCTGGTGCTCCAGGGCTCAGCCTCCTGCTGCCACCCCGAGTGATGGTCTGGCCTTTGCTGGTACGAGGTTGTGTGAGGGGGTGATGGTTCTTGGCACGAGGTTTTGGACACAAAGGAGTCCCTGGCCGTCCCTGGGTTGTTTCTGACCCCTGGGGCAGCTCCTCCACCCCGAGCTGCTGGGCAGGAGCTCTCTAAGGTGAGCAGCTTTCCTGCATCTTTTATTAGAATCCTATTTTCAATCATTCATCCAGGACAAGCAATTACAGCTCCCTTCTCTGCCCCACAGCTCCTCCACACTGGAGTGTGGGCCACTGTTGAAACTCAAAATGTCCCTCAGACATTTTCAGATGTTCCAAGCCCAGGTCAGAAGCATTTGAGACCCTGGCAGGCAGCTGGAAACAGCTGTGATTTTGGATTTGAGCCATGGAATGATTTACCAACCATGCAGGAAGAACAAGAAGTCACAAAAGTTTAGATATTATAGAAGAAGTAGTCACAAAGTAAAGGGAAGAATTTTTGAGTGCTGTACAGGGGGGTTTTGGTTTTGTACATGGGGGTCAGAGGTTTTAAGATGGATTTGGGATTTGGGCCTGTCCTGTCCTCCCTCTTTCTCCTTCCTCACCTCCATGTTCTTGGTGATGTTGGCACTCACAGATTGGTTTAGAGTAGAAAACACCATTTAATATAGGTAATAGGCATTGGGAAAAACTGTAACCATGTAACATGTAATGTACCATATAAAAGATAGAAAAGCACCATTTAATATAGGTAATAGGCATTGGGAAAAACTGTAACCATGTAACACGTAATGTACCATATAAAAGATAGAAAATCCCCATTTAATATAGGTAATAGGCATTGGGAAAAACTGTGAACATGTAACATGTAATGTACCATATAAAAGATAGAAAAGCACCATTTAATATAGGTAATAGGCATTGGGGAAAACTGTAACCATGTCACACGTAATGTACCATATAAAAGACAGCAGCAGCCCTGGCGGGGAGAGAAGAAGCAGTCGGGGTCAGAGAGGATGTCAGGGTGTGTGTGTGCCTCTGCCTGAGCTCTGAGCAAACCACAGCAGCCCCAGGAGAAAATCTTTTAGATAACTTGCAATAAACTGCCTTGAGACCCAACAACAGAGACTGCTGAGCCTTTCTTTGGAAGCTCGGGCTGGAGGAGAGACCTTTCCAGCACACGGAGCCCCTGAACCAGGTTGGGCTCCGTCATGGGGACAGCTCTATTTTGGTGTTTTCAGCTCCCTCTGCTCAGCTGCCCCTGCCCCAGCAGTGCTGGGGGTGCAGCACGGTGCTCTGGATGAACTGGCAGGGACAGGGAGCGCTGCTGTGGCCCAGGTGTCCCCCTGGGCTGGCCCGAGGGAGCCGGCCTGTGACCAGCAGCCGGACGTAGCAGGCGCTGAAGATCACCAGGAGCTGCTGGGCCATGGCCTGCAGGGAACAAGAGAGGTGTCAGAGCAGGGCATCCCTGAGCAGAGCATCCACCAAACCCCATTTTCTCCCCGCTTCAAGGACTGTCCTACTCTGACAGGAGCAGGACAGCAGCCAATGGCACAGAGAACTGTGTGCCCTTGTGGCCAGCAGTGCTGTCCCCACAGGGGGGTGACACCAAGTGACTGCTGGCCCTGGGGACCTGCCCACTCTGTCCCTGCCTCCTGGGGCTTGTTTTGGCCTGTAGACATCCAGAGAGCCTCAATCTGCAGGGATATCACCTGCACAGAATTCACTTAGTGACAGTGACAGGAAAACTGCAAAGGAAATCAAAATAATCCCTTTGGTAGCTCCGTGCTGAGCAGGAATCAGGGCACATTTGTTGCTCAGCGTGGCACAAGTCTTTGAAGGCACCTTCCATGGAGGAGACAAAGGCTGGGCTCATCCATGGCTCAGCTCAGCCTGGGCAGGGGCATCAGGTCCCTGGGGAGAGGTTTTCTTCGAAACAGGACACTTGGGACCAGCAAGGAAAAGCCCAATCCATTAATTCCTCAAGGATTATCACCAGCTGCTCAGACAGCTTTGAATGTAGGTTTACAAGCGTGGAATTCAGGTTTTTAAGGGTTTCCTCCTCCTGCTCCTTGCAGCACCAGGGCTGGAGAAGGTCTGTGTGGATTTCCAGGTGCTTCTGCTGGAGAAAAAAGTGGTGTCCCCCATGGCTGGGATGAGTCTTGGAGCTGAGATGCCTTGGGGGGTGATTTGGTGCCACTGTGGGGGATATTTCTCCTCACCTGGGGTGGGCCCTCGGGGATGAGGTGCAAGAGCTCACTGCAGGTCACAGGATCTTTATTCAGGGTCACCTTGCTGGATAAAAGAGGGGATTCTTCACTTGGAGCCTCCTCCTCCACCCTCAGCTCAGGCTGAACTGCCACATCCAGGACCACCCAGAGCTTGTTCAGTCTCTGCCTCAAGCCTGCCTGGGAGAGAAGGAAATTTTGGGGCTTTCCAAAGGCAGGCAGCAGTGGTGTCCTGTGGAGAGACTTTACAGGGCACCATTTCCTCCTGCATGGATTTATTCCTGGGATTTCCCACCCCAGGCAGCAGTGGTGGCTTGAGGACAGAGTTTAAAAGGTGCAGTTTTCTCCTTTTTTGCACATTTTTCACTCCTGGGATTTCCCATGCCAAGAGCTGTGCCCAGCACTTGGAGCTGGGTGTCCATGCCATGGCCTGGCTGCCCTCAGCTGCCAGTGAGTGCCCCCAGCACCACGGGCACAGCCTGGCATGGAGAGCCCTGCCTTTAAAAACAGAGTTCTCTCATCCCCTGTGTGAGTCAGGGAACTGCTTCCATCCCTGCAGCTTGCAGGGAGATGAGCAGCCTGGAGATTTCAGAGAGCTCTCACCTCTCACCCCACAAAGGCAGTTCAGTGGCTATTTACACACCCACAGAGAGCAAAACGTTTTCTGAAGGCCAAGAGGACAAAGTTTGTCTATAATTAACTCAACCCAGCAATTCCTACTCCTCCAGGCTATCCCATTTATTCCAGGAGGACAGCTCAAGGTGGCAGCTGTTTCAAGGTGTGCCACATGCTTCCAAAATTTGCCTTTCGTTCCTGATGGCTTTCCATCATTAAAGCTGCACAGTTAATTATCCAGACATGCACATTCCATGGGGCCTGGACAAATTCCTGCTGAACTGGGCAGGGACAGGTTCACTTTATTCACCTCCCAGTCTGCCCAGCTCCCAGTGCACAGCAGGGGAATACCAGCAGGGCACTCAAACACTCATTTCTCCTTGCCCACCTCCACCCCAGCAAATCCAGGGCTTAGGGCAGGACCTGCCTGTGTCCCCAGGCTGTCCCCAGTGTCCCTTACCTGTGTCCCCTGCAGGTGAGTGATGTGGGCTGCCAGGGCCTGGAGGCAGGGCTCGGGACTGAAGTGCACAAACCACAGCTGCAAGGGGCAGGTTAAGGAAAGATCCTCTCCAAGCCTCCCCTCCCATCCATGTGGATGCTGGGATGGGCTCACAGGGAGCAGAGATGAGGCAGGTGATGCCCTCAGGGCAGCCAGGACCCAAATAACACAGCCCAGGGCTGGTTTGAAGCCTGGAGGGTTTTAAGACAAAACTCCAAGCTAATGGGGAAGCAGAGCCAGTCTTCCCTCACCCCCTGCAGCCTGGGATGACCCAGGGTCATTTCCCATCACTCATCTCAGTGACCCCACACTAAATAAACTCTGGGGCACAGAGACTCAGCTGCCCTAAACCCCTTCCTGCTGTCTCACCGTTGTTTCTAGGGATTCACTCCATTTCTTCTTTACCAAATTGCCCATTCTCAGTGCTGCCATGAGGACGCTGTTGAGAAGAGTTTTCCAAGAGGTTTTGGGGATGTGAGTCCTGCCAGCTCTGAGGCAGCCAGAGCTCTGTCCTTGTGCATCTGCTGCACCTGCCAGCAGCACGGGGATGCAGGAAAATGTAAAATCCAGAGGGTTTAAATGGATCTGACATTGGTACAGACAGAGCCATTGTAAATCTCTGGGTTATTTGCTGCTCTCAGGCAGTTTTGGGACAGGTAGGTCAAGGTGAAGGCTCCCTGGATTAGTGCTCTAATGGACTATGCTGGCCTGAATAAACATGGAATTCAGATTTACAGACATGGAATTCAGGTTTACAAATGTGGAATTCAGGTTTTTCAGGGTTTCCTCTTTCTCCTGAATGACTTTGCCCTCCTGCAGTGCTCACTGTCCCCTTCCCTGCTTCAGCCTGGCTTCCCTCTCCATTTGTATTTCAAGCCTCTCTTTGTCTCTCTCACCTTCCTTTAACACCTTCATGGAGCCTTAAAACTCTCCATTCCCCCAGATCCCTGTCTAGTGCCGAAAAATAAACTCTGAAAAGCAGCAAATGAGCCCAAGGATGGGGATTTTGTTTTTCTCCATGTTAAGAGTTTTTGGGGGACTGCTTGGTTTTCTTCCTGTTGTTTTTTAGTGGTTTTGGGGGTTTTTTGTGCCATAGGAGTTTTGCTATCCCTCTGCCTATAGGCAGAATCATCAGTGGCAAATAATTATAATTATTTTTAGGAATAATTATCTGCCCTAATGAATCCCACTTCAATCCTTTAGACTCATTATTTCCAATCACCTTTGGGTATATCTCAATCCCCACCTACAGGAGAAATAAAACCATCCCAATTTCTCATACTATCCCAAAGCAAATCCTAGGAATGCCACCCTCTGGATCACAGCACCAATAATAATTGATGTTGTGATTAATTCATAAATGTAATTTGTGTAATTGATAAATGCCCCCAGCAGGAGGCATTTATCCAGGAGGGATCTGACCAATTCCCACCAAGGATACTTGTAGGGTGTTGTGTGGCCCATCCAGGACATCTGTAATCCCCAGGATTATGCTGTGTTTGATGAAGATTTCATTGACAGCTGCCAGCCTCACATCTGTGTTCACGTTTAGCTGTTAAAGAATGCAAGGAAAAATAACACAATCCACAGCAAAAATCAACAAACTGCAGCTGGATAATCCCATATACTGCAGCTCTGAAAGGAAAACAGTGGGATTGAATTCCAGTGTCATGTTCTCCCTTCCATCCCCCAGCAATCTCCTTTCCTGAACCTCTGTGAACTCTCACATTTGCCTGTTTTCCTCTTGGAAGAATCATTTGCTCTGAAACCCCCTCTGGATTTTGAATCAAGACTTTCCAATATTATTCTTCAGCCAAATAAATGGTGCCAGTAATGCCAGAGGCAGCAGGGAATGCAAGGAGGAATCCCCAGGAGCAGGGCAGGAGCCAGAGCTGCTGTGGGAGCACAATCCACACTCTGCAAGGGCTGGTCTGCAGGGTGACCCTGCTGTGGCCTCTCAGTGCTCAGAGAAGCTTCGAGAGAGCTGGAGAGGGACTGGGGACAGGGGATGGAGGGACAGGACACAGGGAATGGCTCCCACTGCCAGAGGACAGGGATGGATGGGATATTGGGCAGGAATTGTTCCCTGTGAGAGTGGGCAGGCCCTGGCACAGGTGCCCAGAGCAGCTGTGGCTGCCCCTGGATCCCTGGCAGTGCCCAAGGTCAGGCTGGGCAGGGCTGGGAGCAGCCTGGGACAGCGGGAGGTGTCCCTGCCATGGCAGGGGTGGGGTGGGATGGGATTTAAGGTCCCTTCCAACCCAAACCAGCCTGGGATTCTCTGAGCCTCTGATCTCCAGCAGCAGGAGGTCTGATGCTTGAGCACATCCAGAGGAGGCAACAAGGCTAGTGAGGGGCTTGGAACACAAGCCCTACGAGGAACGTCTGAGGGAGTTGGGGTTGTTCAGCCTGGGGAAAAGGAGGCTCAGAGGTGATCTCATTGCTCTCCACAGCTCCTGAAGGGAGGTTGTGGACAGGTGGGGTCCATCTCTTCCACCGGGCAGCACTGACAGAACAAGAGGACACAGCCTCAAGCTACGTCAGGGAAGGTTTAGGTTGGATATTAGGAAAAAAAATTTCACTGAAAGAATAATAAAATACTGGAATTGTCTTCCTAGGGAGGTGGTGGAATCACCATCTATGGATATGTTTAAAATAAGACTGGACTTGGCACATGGTGCTATAGTTTAGTTGTGGTGTTAGGGCATAGGTTGGACTTGATGATCTTAGAGGTCTCTTCCAACCTCATTATTCTGGGATTCTGTGAGCCAGCCTGAGCAGCTCCAACACTTCCTTCCAAGCCTTCCATCCCCTCCCTTGGCTGCAGAACACCCCTTGCCTTCCCTGAGTGCTGTAAAATTATTCCCTCCTCCCTGGATCCTTGTATTCTTTGCCTGCAGCTAGGGAATGCCCAGCAGGAGGAATCCTGCTCCCCTCTCTCCACATACCCACACCAGGAGCCTCCTCTCACCTTCCTCTGGTGCCCATCAATGACCAGGATCACCAGGGCAGTGAGAGCCAGGGCCACCAGGGTCACCAGCACGCCAGCCCCCCAGGAATGGCCCAGGGAACACAGCTGGAGGGTGGAGTAAAGGTTTGTCCAAAGAGAGATGTAGAATACCTGGGGAAAAATAGAGAGCCTGGTGAGAGTCACAAACCATGAAAGTGAGAAAAGTCACACGAAGAAGAAAATAACAGTCTCTTCTCCCTTATAAATTAAGTCCCCTGAGATTTTTCACAGGGTGAGAAAGGACAAAACTTCTTTCCAATAATAAACAGAGAAAAGAAAGGACGGGAAGGACTGAGTGAGCCCTAGTTTATTTTTAAAAATCACCACTCACCAAAGACAAAGTGTGAATTATTAATGATGATTCATCCCTAGGAAGGATTTCAACAGAGTTCTTCCATTTAGATGAGGAATGCACTCACTGAGGCATATTAATAATAATTCTCAGAGTCCCTGGATTTAGAAAGTTCCTATTTCAAGGTGTGCAGAGACCACTCCATTACAGTAATGCTCAACCAGTGTTCACTGACACAGGGCTAAAAGGTTGTGTTAAAGGCAGGGACAACTGGATTCCTTCACCTCACAGAGCATGGATTTGGGCAGGACATTGCCTAGGAGCAGGTGATATGAAGGGCACGGCATCTTCTCTTAATGACAAAACTCAGGTGCACTAAACACGCACCAAACCCCCAAAACACTGAGCACCAATTCCTACAGTATCAGTGAAAGGAGAAGATTTGTATAATGGCTATCCTAAAATTTAAAAAAAAAGTAATTAAAACAATGATTTGGGTTTGATCACACCCTTTGCAGCTGCAAAGCACCAGCCTCACAGCAGATGCTCATGGTTGAGTCTCTGGAGGAGTTTCTTTCACCAGAAGAAGACAAACATTACCAAAAGCTGGCTGATTCATTGCTCTAAATTAGCATTAGGACCAGAATGCCTTCAGATCTTTAAAATCAAGCTCTAAACCAAGCGTGTTGTAGGTGCTGTCACCTCAGCATGTGCTGGGAACCCATGGACAGCCTGCTTTGGTGGGACTGCCAGCAACAGGGTGGAGAGAGAGCCCTGCCCTCCATCTGCAGGAATTCTGTGAGCTGGAATTGCCAAGAGAAGCCAGCAGGAACGTGTTAGAAGCAGGATTTGCTGCCCAGCCCAACCCCACTCCCTCCCTGGGCACAAGCACCCCGTGCCAGGCTGGGCAGCCCGTGGTGCCCTCACCATGGCCATGGCAATCTGGAAACCCCTGGAGCTGTAGAAGAGGTAGCGCCTGACTTCGGGCCTCAGGACACCCTCCTGGATCAGCCTCCTCCAGGGATCCATGGGCACCTGCACGGGAGCAAACACAAAACCAGAGCCAGCTGCTGCCAGGGACCTCATAAAATGGGAAAGCTGGACAGGGCAGAACGCACATCCAACCAATATGATTAATGCAACGCTCCCTGTTTATTCCAGAGAAGATGGCAGCTTTTATACACTTGTCTTGGTTTGAAAAGACAGGAGTCTGTGAAGGAAGGCAAAAGCCTCCTGTGAAATGGAAAGGTAAACTCCCTCCCTCCGAATTACCATAACTTTAAAAAGGCTCTCAGGTAAAGATATGGGAATGGGAATAACAGTTCTTTACTAGGAGAAAAACTAAATAAATGTAAAAAAATAAATTAAAAAAATGTAATTAGTACAAATGAAACTAGTGATGGAGTCAGAAACCTGACACCCTGAGGAGTCAGGGTGTTGGGAATAGTCCAGTTAAATGGTGGCTGCTCCTCCTGCAGTGGCAGATGGAATGCTGCTGGAGCGGGGATCTGGAGCAGGGTGGAGTTTTCTCTGAAGGTCTGGGGATGGAGTAGCTGGGCCTGGTCTTCCTCTGGGGATCCAGAAGAGAAGAAGCTGCTCCTCTGGGAATCCAGCGAAGGGCTGCCCTGGTGTCCCAAAAATTGCTGATTTTATGCAGGTAGGAGTGCTTGGCTCCTCCCTCTGGGTGGAGCATCTCCCAATGGGATGATGGAACTTTACCAGTCATGCAGTGAGACATTCAATGGCCATTAACAGAAGATTCTCCCTGGAGGGAGACATTGTTCTTGGGAGAGATAAGAAAACTGCCCAACCTCCAACAGATGGCAATAGAATCCATGCTGATCTTACAAGCCAGGACAACATTTCTATATAGTTTACAGATTACAAAGGCACTCTGATTGGCAAGCCAACATTGTTTGTCTTTGTCTTAAGGTGGCCTAAACCTCACACTATAAACCTGTACTGCTTCACACCCAGACAGCCCAGTGCTCCCCATCACACCTGAATACAATTTCTAACTGCAACACAAACTCTGAATTTCTAACTGTGCCACAAACTCTGAATTTCTAACTGCGCCACAAACTCTGAATTTCTAACTGTGTTAGAGGCTGGAAGGCCTCACAAGGCCCAAATCCGAGGCCTAGGCTGGAGTAGCTCAAATCTCATTCCAAACATAAATCATGCCCTCTCTCTCTCAGAAATGCTGCAACAGCCACCCTCCAGCCTGGACTCCAGTTCCCAGCAGAACCAGGCAGGGCAAACCTCGATACAGAAAGATGAGGAAGAGCCTGGGATGCGAGATGTGGGAGGTCAAGTGGCTCTTCAAAGTCCTATTTATTGTATATTACAGCTCTTCAAAATGCTGTTTGTTGTATACAAAATGCTGTTTGATGTATTTTACAGCAGCCATGGGTTGTGGGTGACAGCGCCACACTTACAGGTGTCAGCTCCAGCTCTAGGCAAACCTGAAACCCCTTTAGTTCTGGTTACATTGCATTGGATACTTTTCTTTGCTGAGCATTTTAATACCTAAGAACCAATCAACACCTTTACATTACCTACAGCCTGTCATAACTATCATTACTTATTATGGTCATTACTGCCCAACCACATGAGTTACAACCACATGTTACACTTTAAGCTTAAAAGTTGTTTTTCTGTTTTCTTGCAGTGGAAAATTCTTAGACCCTTTTTCTACTTGCCACATCAACATGTTTGTTTCCTATGTTCTCTTCTGCTTTTCCTAAGACCTATTTCTACTTGGTGAAAAACATCTTTTTTCTTTGTGGTCAACATATCCTTTGCTCTAGTCATGAAACCTCCTTCCAGCTCGACTTAACCTTTGCTTTCTTAGCTGTCCAGCAATGGCTCAGCAATTGTCAACTGACACATCTCTTATTCTTCTATAGCAAAACTTGCTTCCATCTCTGTTCTGCTCTTAGGTTCTACATTCAGATATCTTTATTCCAAGCACACACATCTGTGAGAGTTCTTTGTCAAATTTTCCTCTTTCCCAACAATGTAGAACACATTTTATGGTGCAAAAAGAAAGGATCCATCCCAGTTTATTTTGTGTGTCCCCTTTTATAGGGCTTTTAAGAGCATCCCCTGTCTATCCCAAATTTGTCAGTAACAAGTTGTTATTCTGTATTGATTGGTCACTCAAACCCCAGGTGTGTACATGAAGGGAAAGTTGTTTGTGAGAGATAGTTTTCAGTACAAAAACAGTTTATACAAGTGGCTAGTGTTTTCCACAGTCCTAGAGCCCTTTCTCAGGAAAAACAAGTTGTTTTTCACTGCTGCAGGACTCTGTTCTCACAAAGAGCTGTCGGCTTTCTCATGGCTTCTGTCAGCTCGAGTCAGGATTGGGTTTGTAGACCTTTGGCCTGCTGTTTCACTGTGAGAAATGAATTTGTAGAAAATTTTTAAAGTTTGATAGAAGGTTTATATAGTGTGTATAAATTTAGTGTGTAAATTTTCTACAAATTCTTTTCTCACATTTCACTACCACTCCTTGTGCAGTACTGCAACCCAAATCTGTGTCCCAGAGCTGCCTCCCACAGGGAGCATCTCCAATCCCACCCACAGAGCTGCCACAGACCCAAAACTTGTGTTCCTGCCTCAGCTGCAATGAGTAAAACCTGCCTGGGAAGGGCAGGGGAAGTCACAAGGGAAGAAAACCCCTTTTTGTGATGAAGGACAAGACAAGGCAGATATCCCAGGAATGCTCTGCCCTATCAGAGTGAATTTTAAACAAAATTCATTCCAAATAAACTTTAAAGAGTTTCTTCACTGAGGTTTAAGCCAAGTTCATCACAGTTGACTTCCAGCCTACAGGGAATAGACTGAAGTCAGACTGACACAAGCAACTCTCAAACCAAAAAAAACCCCAAAGCCATCTGGGACGTAGGTGTAAATGCAAATTATGCAAATGCAGCTGGAATTAACTCCCAGGAGAGCTCACCTGGATGCCGAGGGACTGCAGTTTGTCAGCACATAGGTCCATGTCGAAGGAGGAGGTGGGGCAGGTATTGTCCATGCTGAGCACCAGCAGCACCCGGCCCTGGGGGGGCTCTGCAAGAACCCAAAAGAGTCATGAGCACAGCACTAGGGGGGTTTTCACAGAATCACAGAATCATGGAAGGGGCCTCTGAGATCAAGTCCAACCTGTGCCCTAACACCTCAACTAAACTACAGCACCAAGTGCAATGTCCAGTCTTTTTTAAACACACCCAGAGATGGCGATTCCACTGCCTCCCTAGGAAAACAATTCCAGTATTTATTATTCTTTCAATGAAATTTTTTTCCCTAATATCCAACCTATACCTTCCTTGAGGTAGCTTGAGACTGTGTCCTGTTGTTCTGTCAGTTTTATCCCACAGCCAAGCAGCACCTGGCAAAAGGGAGGCTGAGAACACAAACCACCCGGATGTGATTTAAACTGATCCAGATTCCCCTCCTTGGCCATTGCTAAGGAGCTCTGCAAGCAGCCTGAGACCCCCTGGAAGGAAACAGACTGCAGAAAGGGAGGAAACCCCCAAAACATCCCAGGAGTGAGTAGCCAGAGATGAGGAGATAAGAGGATGCTCTGATCTGCAGCACAACCATGTCCTGCCTGGAGGTCAGGGTGAAACAGCAGGCCAAAGAATCCTGACTCAAACAACTTGTTTTCCACAGTCTTAGAGCTCTTTCTCAGGGAAAACAAGTTGTTTTGTGAGCTGGAATTGCCAAGAGAAGCCAGCAGGAACGTGTTAGAACCAGGACTTGCTGCTCAGCCCAACCCCGCTCCCTCCCTGGGCACAAGAGCCCCGGTGCCAGGCTGGGCAGCCCGTGGTGCCCTCAGCACAGCCATGGCAATCCGGAAGCCCCTGGAGCTGTAGAAAAGCCAGTTTGGGCTTTCTCATGGCTTCTGTCAGCTGGAGTCAGGAATTGGTGTGTAGGACTTTGGCCTGCTGCTTCACCACCACAATGGGCTCAGGCTGCTCGGTGGCACCGAGGCTCACTTCCCTCTTGGAGACCCTCCCACTGCCCACCCACCATGAAAACCAACTTGAGCACTGAATTCAAGTGCTGCCCAGCAATCCCATCGCTCGGGAATGTGGCAGGGCTGCCCTGGAGCACCCCAGCTCCTGCAGCAGCGTGGCTCTGCTCGAGGCTTTCAGTGTCAGCCCGGGGCAGGATCAGAGATGCATCCTAGAGACTCAAGTCAGGAGCCTCAAACGTGTCAGGACAGCCTGTCCTAGATTTGAGGAGCAGCACGGGAGAGCTGTGATCTCCAGGCAGCCCATCTGGCATCCCCCGAGAGCTTACACAAGCTGTGCCACAGAGAGAGGAAGAGTTTGGAGCTAAGGAAGTGGCTGGTTCAGCTGAGGTCCTGCTTTGCTGAAAGGTCCCACCCAAATTTCCTTCCCCTTTGCAGCTCCAGGGTCAGCCAGGTGTCCCTGGGCTGCTCCTGGGGACATTAGAACAAAAAGGGGGCCCTGCTGGAGGGTGCAGGGGGGTGTGAGTGACCATCCATGGCTCTGCCTGCTGCCAGAGTGCTCCCAGCCCTGTCCAGCCTGGTCTTGGGCACTGCCAGGGATCAGGGGCAGCCACAGCTGCTCTGGGCACCCTGTGCCAGGGCCTCACCTCCCTCATAGAAGGAATTTCTTCCCAATATCCCATCCAGCCTTGCCCTCTGGCAGTGGGAGTTATTCCCTGCGTCCTGTCTCTCTCCATCTCTCCTGTCAGCCCCTTCAGGCTCTGAAGGCCACTGAGCTCACCCCAAAGCTTCTCCTCTCCAGGTGAACAACCCCAGCTGTGCCAGCCTTCCCTCCCAGCAGAGCTGCTCCATCCCTCTGCTCCCCCTGGATCCTCTGGGTCTCTGCAGCAGCTCCAGCTCCTCCCTGTGCTGGGGCAGCTCTGCAGGTGGGGTCTCACCTGAGCACAGGGCACAGGGGCAGCATCCCCCTGCCCTGCTGCCCCCAGCACAGGTCAAGTTTCCCAAAGATTTCTCAGTTTCAAAGGCCAAGAGGAGAGGCCTTGCAGCGGGCTGCTTTTCAATAATTTGATTTCTTCATTCCTGCATATCAGGTCTTCCTAAAAAAAGCCCCAAAGCATCTCCATCCCCTTCCCAAACTGCTGAAACATCCACAGTGTTTTGGTACTTTCACAAGTGAGATTCTGTTAAAGAGCATCTTTGGTAAAATCTGTCAGTGGTTATTTTAAGGACACTGAGCTCAGATCTGCCTCTCCTGTTTGCAATGAGCTGCTCCCTTACCTGTCACCCACTGCAGGGCTCCTTCCTTGAAATCACTCTTGCTGTACAGGAGGGAGGAGCCATTTTTCTCACTTCCACCGACTTGGCTTTTCTGGGCCATGCTGGAGGTGTGTCTCCTTGAAGGATTCTCTGTTTTCTGGTCAGAAATTCAGCATTTCTTTCTCTCCCTGCTGGGAAGCACCAACCAGCCCCACAGTAGCTGAGTGGGGAGCAGACTGTGAAACCCTCACTCCCACTGCTGCCTTCCTCAGGATCCTGCTTCCCATGAGCCACGAGGCATTTTTGAGCCCTGAAAAGAAAAAAAAAAAAAAAAAAAATCCCAAATCCTGCAGAGACAGCAAATAAAGGATAACAGCAGTGACTGTGCTCCTTGGGGACGTCAGCACCTGGTGTTGGCCAGCGTGAGTTCAGTACACACAGACTCACTTTGTATGTTTGGCTTTTGTTGAGAGGTGGAAAAGTAACCTTTAAATAATCCTTAAATTACCCTGACATCCATCAGCATTCACATTTTGTAAGCAATTGCCAAGGAACAGTCAGGGTTTCTCCTTGACAAGCCTCTTTGCCATCACTTACAGAAGAACCTGGAGCTGGTGGAAATGTCCCTCCCTGGAAGTGACACTGGGACAGATCCTCACCACAGGATGGGAGAAGTGCAGATAAGGCAGAAAATGCATCTGCTGAAGGCAGAGTCAAGCAGGAGCTCCCACCCAGCAGCAGTGAAGCCTTTGAGGGTGTTTGCTTTCCCTTCCTTTCTCCTCTGCTTTCCCTTCCTTTCTCCTCTGCTTTCCTCTCCCCTCTCTGTTCTTTTCCTTTTCCCTCTCCTCTCTTTCCCTTGTTCCTCTCCTCTGCTTTCCCTTCCCCTCTCTTCCTTTATCCTCTCCTCAGTTTTCCTTCTTCCTCTCCTCTCCTCTCCTCTCCTCTCCTCTCCTCTCCTCTCCTCTCCTCTCCTCTCCTCTCCTCTCCTCTCCTCTCCTCTCCTCTCCTCTCCTCTCCTCTCTCTTTTCTTTGCTTTTCTTTTCTTTTTTCTTTTCTTTTTTTCTGTTTCTCCTTTCCTCTGTTTTCCTTTTCCCTCTCCTCTGCTTTGCTTTCCCCTCTCTTTTCCTTTCTCCTCTCCTCAGTGTTCCTTCTTCCTCTTCTCTACTTTCCTTTCCCCTCTCTTTTCCTTTCTCTGTTCCTCAGTTTTTCTTTTCCCTCTCCTCTACTTTCATTTCTCCACTCCTTTCCTTTCCCCTCCCCTCTCCTCAGGGAAGTTCTCCCAGCAGGCACAGTGCCCAGGGTTTCCCAGGTGCTTTTTTCCCTGCTGACACAGCTCTCCAACCTCCTCCGCACCTGTGGGCGGCTGTTAAATGCTTGGAAGACTCTGGAGTTTACTTTTCAATTACCTTCCACTCCAGCTCTCCAAAACCCCACTTACTCTTTAACCTCTGCTCAAACCAGGAGCCTGTTGCTGTCTCCTGGTGGGAGGATCCCTCACAGATCTCACCCACTCTCCTTCCAAAAGGGATTGTTCTGTTTCTGACTTTTTTTCTGTTGGTTTGTTTTGGGTTTTTTGGTTTTGTTTTGTTTTGTTGGGTTTTGTTTGGTTTTTTGTTTTGTTTTTGTTTTTTTTTTTCTGATGGTGGGGCTGTATTTACCCCCTTGCACAAAGCCAGGACAGTCTCTGGTTGAAGAATGTCAGAAAGGGAACTGAGGCAAGAGAAACAACATGCAAAATTTTTCTGATCACAGGGGAAAAAAACAAAAAGGGCTGAAAACTCCCTTAAAAAGCTGAAACTTAAAGGATCTGAACTTAAAGGATCCCTGAAAACTTAAAGGATCAAGGCAGTGAGTGTGTGCACACAGGATGGGCACAGCACCTGCTCTTCACTTGCAGGAGGGGATCCCCTGGGCACAGCTCTGCCATGAGGATCATGGGCACCACGTGTCACAGGGCACATCCCAGCACCAAAAGGTGCATTCAGACTGGATTTTCTCACTCCTTTCCCTCTTTTGCCTTCCAACAAAAGGGAGTGGAAAATCAAGACAGAAAAGCCCACAGAAGACAGAAGTAAAGAGTGAAAATACAGAGGAAACTAAACAAACTGAAGAAAAACCTGATTAAAACCAACCACCCTGTAGCTGCTGCTGGCACATCCATTTGGAGATGAATCAAGGCTCTCTGGCTCAGATGATGAGAATTTGGGGTCTCTGGAGGACAGTCCCCAGGAGGTGACAGTGAAGGTGCAGCAGCTCAGCCATCCTCAGGAGGGAAACAACCTTCCCAAAATGCTGGGAGCTCTTCAGCCAAAGCAGCTTTGCTTTTACCTCTGACAGGTAAAAGTTTGGCTCTGCTGCCTTTCCCTGCAGAACTGCCCATTTGGGGATTTGGGTCCCCCCAAACCTCCCTCTGATCCCTCCTGAGGCACCTTGAGGAGCAGCCTCTCCTCTCCTGCACTCCCAGGTTTGTGTTGTCTACATTTCTTCTTATTCTTTCTGCAATGCCAACATCCCTCTGGTGAATTGACTTCCTTCTTTTTTGGACACCTCCAAGCTCTCACTAAACAGCAGAGAAACACCCAGCAGGTCCTTCTGCCTTGTTCCCAGTGCAGCCAGCAGAGCCTTACCTGCTCCAGCTCACTCCTGGTGCTGGGAATGCAGCTCAGCCACCTCCTCCTGCTGCTGCCTGTCCTTTACGTGCCACTGTCCCACTCTGCACTGCACAGGTGCCACACTGTGCCACCCCCAAGCAGGAAGGTGCCAGCTTGTGCTGGATGAGGTCCCTGTGTCCCCTGTGCCTCCTGGGAGCAGGGATTACCCAGGCCTGTGCCCCTGCCTCCCCCTCCCCACCCTGAGCTGCAGGCACCGACTTGCAAAATCTCCCTGGTGCATGTGACTCTCCCCCTGGGCTGCATTCACAATTGTGGGTTTAACCCTCTGTAGTTCCTCAAAAGTGTTCCCACGGAGAAGGCACAGCCACAGCGGGAGATTCTCCTCCTCACCTTCAGCAGTGTGGGGGTCCAGAGCTGGAGCTGGAGCCTGAGGAATGTGAAGAGATGAAGAGTGGCACAGACAGGAGGCTCTCCCCTTCCTCCTTCTCCTCCTGGATCAGCCAGGCAGGATTGAGGAACTACAAATCCCACAGTTGCACCACATCAGTTCCTGTGAGTGTTTCAGTCAAAACCAAACACCCAAGACAGGGCTGGAGACATCAGAAGAGGGGAAGGCAGATCTCAAGGCTGACAAGAGGTCACTGTTCATCAAAGGGTCATGGAAAGCACACAGGAGCAGGCATGACAAGCAGGAGTTGTAGCCCTCCCCAAACCAGGCTGTGCTGATGCAAGATTCCCCTCCAGCAGCTCCAGAGGAAGGCTCAGGCACAGTCAGATGGATCCTCCAGAGCACTGCACATGCTGGAGGTGTTTGCCTGACAATGCTGAGGCACCATGAAAACAAAGCTCCTTAGCCTGGGAATCGTGGCGTCAGAGCTGCCCAAAAGCTGCAGGATCCATGGAGGGTTGGAACAAAGCAAATCCAGGGGTGGATGGTTGAAAGAAAAGGAAAAATCAGCTCTTGCAGTGTCTGTGTGCACTTCCTGGAGCAAAGGACGCTCTCCTGGAGGGATGGGTTCTGCAGCCCTGCTGCTCCCGAGCTGTGGGTTCATCCCATCACGTGGCTCCACACGCAACAGGAACAACTCCAAAGCCACTCACCCTCATGGGATCTTGTTACACTGGAAACTGGCACCACCACCCAGGTACGGGGGAAAATCCCATAAATCTGTCACCAGCTCAAGGCCCAGCTCCAATCCCCACCCAAGACAGGGCCATGGGAAGCTTTGAACTCTTTTGCAAACGTTCCTCATCAAAAGTTTTGGCTGTGTTTGCTCCTCACCCACACAGAGATGCTGACAGGGAACACGAGAAGCCAAGAGCACTGCCAGCTCTCCCCAGCAGAACGCTCCAGGCAGATCCCTGTGGGGCAATAACTTGAAAGCAGCGTGGATAAGGAGCTGCAGCACAGCCCCTGTGCCTCTCTTGTTTGGCAAGACACAAAAGGTCTTGGCATCAGCACCTCCAGCAGGAAACTCCTGCTCATTTCACGGGAGTGTTGGGATCACCAGAGGCTGGGAATGCCAGGATGGTTTGGCTTGGAAGGACCTTAAATCCCATCTGATCCCACCCTTCCACCAGCCCAGGCTGCTCCAACCCTGTCCAGCCTGGCCTAACCCTCCCCTTTGCTGCCTCTGGGGGAGTCCCCCACCCCGTTTTCCCAAATTCCTGCAGTGCTGGGCAGCTGCTCGTGGATTGCTCAGAGTTGATGTATTTGGTTTCACCTTTCTCAGTTACTCCTCCCTGCAGGGAGGCTCAGCATATTGGTTTCAGATCATTTCTCCCACTTATCAAGATCATTTGGAGCTGTCATTCAGTGCTCTGTACTGTTTGTATCTTTTACCAGCTTGGTGCCCTGGACTTATATTGTACTCCCTGTTCCACCTGCTGCATTAATGAATATATTACAGGAAAACTGATTGCAGGGAAATGAAAAAAATCTGCTTTTTCAAGATAGATATTTGAGGACTGTCCCAGGCTGACAGTGCCCACCCACCCCACCCAGCCTCAGGAATAACCTCACCCTTCTTCACATCCTTCATGTCATTTCTGAGGTCACTCTTCAGCACCTGTTTGAAATCTCAATGCTTTAAACAACCAGACACACACATTTAGTGTGGTTTTGCCTTTTCTGACCACGTTCTCTCTGCGTTTACTCCATGCTTTGATAAATTCAGCTGCTTTGCAATATTTGGAATTCACACCCCCATTATTCCAGCTTTTTTGATCACAGTCTGCATGTGGTTGCAGTTTCTCCCCACGTCAGCCTTGTTTGGACTGTGCACACTGCAGCCAACACTGGCACATCTCATTTTCTTTTGATGAAACTGCATTTTCAGGGGAGAACTGTGCCATCTCTTTCTTATGTTTTCCCTAGTGAGCCTTAATTAGGAGAACAAAGTTGTTGAACGCCTTGTATTGCCTTTCTCCTCCCTTCCTGCACACAAAGTCCTTTCACTTTGCGTTGTTGGATTTTTTTGTCAGCAAAGCTGACAGATTGACAGTCATTAAATATAAAAATTTATTTCACACTACCCATAAATTACAAGTTTCAAATGAAGAATGACACTTGCTTAAGGCACTGAGTGTGGTTCTTATCTTTTTGTCCTACTTCTGCCTTTTTCCTATGAAGACTTAAAGTATTATTCTTTTTACTATGGTAATGCAAAAAAATCTCTTTTCTCGGATCTCAAATTAAAAGAGGCAAAGCTCGCTATGTGCCTGGGATAATGATTCAGCTATTGATCCAGAAGATGCTTTATTAGATTATTTTGAGGCAGAAGAATGTAATTTAATACCAATTTATTTTCTATTCCTATGGTAGTCCAAGATAGAATCTTTTCTGCATGAAATTAGCACTTTCTCCTTTCAACCTCAAAGAAACATTACACTGTGCTCCTTCCTTGGATAAATTTGGGAAAACTTTTTCAGCAGAACATTGATCTAGAGGGTTCTCAACAGTATTTTCTTTAAGACTTTAAAGCCAAGACCTCAGCTGGGATCAGCAGGTTCTTGCCTTGTCTCTCCCATGATGCATTAATGCAAGAACTAGTGAAGAGAGGTAAAGGGGAAAGAGATTCCAGGTGAGGAAAACAGAGGCAAAGAGGGAAAACAGAGCAGGTTTAGTGCAGGCAGAGAGAAGGGAGAGGAGCTGCGTTGTTCACACAGTCATCTGTCACCTCCAGGGGACACGGCAGGGTGGTCCCACCCCACAGCAGCAGGACAGCACCTGGGATACCCCATCCTGCTGCTCACACCTCCCACGGTGTGCCCCACGGGCCAGGAACTGCTGCATTTTCTGTAGGGTTACCAAATTCTGCCTTCTCTCATGTCTGCTGGGCTCCAGGGCGGGAGAAAACAGCAGGAGCACAGAGCTGGGATGGCAGGAAAGGGATAGAGGGAGTGCTGCAGCTCACTGGGCTGATCTGCCATTAAAACAGCTCCAGATTTAATAAAGTTCATCAGGAAGTGTGCAGTGACCTCACAAAAGCAGAAAAATGAGGAATTGAAGCTTACCAAATGCGGGGTTGCCCCCTGGAATACCCTGAATTCCCTGATGTTGCCATCCAGCACAGCCAGCCTGGCAGCTCGAGGCAGGGAGGGGGAGGGCTCCTGGATGTCCAGCAGCAGGAAAATGTAGGTTCCTCTCCCTGCTTCTAAAAGTGCCCAAATCCAGCTGCCAGGGGAGCTCCCGCTAAAGCACTGCCAGCCAGAATTGCTGCCCCACTCATGAGAGCTCTCTGGACTCCAGATCCGCGGTTAGAGGTGATTCCCTTCCTTTATTTCATAGGATCACAGGATCACAGAATATCCTGAGCTGGAAGGGACCCCAAGGATGACCCCAGCCCAGCCCCTGTCCCTGCCCAGACCCCCAAAATCCCACCCTAGGCATCCCTGGCAGCGCTGGCCAAAGGCTCCTGGAGCTCTGGCAGCCTCGGGGCCGTGCCCATTCCCTGGGCAGCCTGGGCAGTGCCAGCACCTCTGGGGGAAGAACCTTTCCTGCTCTCCAGCCTGAGCTGCCCTGGCCCAGCTCCAGCCGTGCCCTGGCTCCTGTCCCTGTCCCAGGGCAGAGCTGGAGCTGCCCCAGGAGGAGCTGCAGCCCCGGGGAGCTCTGCCCTCAGCCTGCCCCAGCTGAACCATCCCAGTGCCCTCAGCTGCTCCTCACGGGCCCCTCCACACCCTGCCCCATCCCTGCCCTCCTTTGGACGCTCTCTCACAGCTTTAGATCTTTTTTTATGTTGTGGTGCCCAAAACTCCCCCAGCACTTGATGCCGCCCCAGCCCAGAGCAGGACAATCCCTGCCCCTCCTTGGACACTCTCTCACACTGTAGTGCCCAAAGAGCACAACTGCTCAATGCCAGGTGGTATTTCCAGGGATGGGAGCCCAAATAAAGGGAATCTCACAGTGGTATGTGGGCCCAAAGCAGTTTCTGCTCTTTCTGTGGTACATGAGCAGCCTGTGGCTCAGTCCTGAGGGATTGTCACAGACTCTCAGAGTGGCTTGGGTTGGAAGGAACCTCCAGAGATCATCCTCCCTTCTCCCTGCTTGTAGGGACACCTCTCGCTATCCCAGGCTGCTCCAAGCCCATCCAACCCAGCCCTGGACACTTGCAGGGATGGAACAGCCACAGCTTATCTGGGTAGAGGAGCAGCAGGGAGAATTCAGATACAGATTTGTTCTAACAGCTGCTGTGGGCTTCACTCCTACTCCTCAAATTTCCTGCAAAATGCCCCAAAAATCAGATGTCAGGGGCAAGAAGCAGTGTGTCCCACTCCATATCTGTGTCAGGACTGTTCCCTGCAGAGCATTTCCCTGGCTTAGGCAAACTCCCCTTTCCTTTGGGAAAGGGCAAGATGAAAGAATCTCAACTGCAAATAAAATCTCTGCACTGCACAAAGTAAGGCAGCCTTCCCGGAGAGCAGTAATTGGAAATGCTTCCTTCAGTGCAAAGTTGGAGTCATTCTCAACTGTTAAGTTTCAGGGAAGTATTACAGAAAATTATTATTCTTAGAAGACATTAACACTTCTGCATGTTCTAAAGAGAGCTTCTTCACAGCACATTTGCCAAGGAGAAATAATCATGGAAGATTTTTTCCCCCTGCTTCTGTTCTAAAGAAGGATAAACGTCCTCATTAACCAAGGGAAACTTATGAACCAATACAAGAAAGTGGAGCACACATTTCATTTTTTCTGGACAGTCTCACTGATAAGAGAAGGGATTAAATTGTTAATTACAGCCTGGAGCAAGGAGGGCTTTGAGGAGCATCCTGCTGGAGCCTGAGCACCTGCTCTCAACAGGGAGAAATGTCTCATCTCCAAAGGACAGAGTGAAATTACCATGGCTGCAACCTTTTATGAGGCCATAACACCTCTCCACATTACAGCACATGGATTAAAACTGCTTTGATCCTGTTCTGCTTGTACCCACCTGGCTTCTCCCTCAGCCTGGCACATTTGACTTTGCAAGAAGCTTTTGTTTCAATTTTACAACCCGTTTAATAGCTTGAATTCCTGAAGAGATCTTTCCAGGAGTACAATGCGCCACCATAAAATATGACAAGAGGAGACCCCAGAGCTGTCTGCTCCTGCCTGCAGGACTCACACCCACATCCATCCTGCTTTTTTCCCTCCCCATCACAATTCTAGAGGTCCAAGAGGCTTTGCAATGCCTCACTGAGGAGCTGTGGAAATCAAGAGGTTCTGACTGAGGAACAGAACAGCATCCATGAGGCTCTTTGCAAAGATCCCAAACTGCACAACTCCTGGGCCAGATAAGGGACATGCTGAGGTTCCTTTTCCACAAAAAGCCTGGAATTTGAACTCAACAAAAAAGCAAAGTTGCATTTAATATTCTGCTGGTAAAAGAAAGAAGCCACTGAAAGATGAAACCTCTCAATGTATTTGTGTCCATCTTTGATTAAAGAGCTGGAAAGTGAAGCAGAGAACCCCAGAACTCTTCTGTCACACTGCTCCCAGGCACAGGATGATGCAGGATTCAGGATGACCTTGGTATAAACACGCAGTGACCAGCACTGGACCCAAGGAAGGGTAATTACTGTGCAGCACCTGGCTATCAAACTATTCCAATTAACTGGCACCATTTTATTTCCCCTAATGGTCACAAGAACATTTGTTCCTGAAGGTTTTCAGAATGATCTGGCAGGTAAAGCATCAGACTGGAGCCAAGAGGAGGAGCTCTGTAATGGGTTTTAACTTACCTGCTGTGACCTTCAGATATCGGCTGTCTCTCTCAAACTTTCTTTTATCGATACCTGATGGTCACTCTGCAGAGTCCAGACTTCCAAGGTGCCCAGAGAGACCTGCCAGCATTCCCAGAACAAGTCAGCAGAAAGAACCAGACTGAGCAGAGGCTTTGGAGTGAAGTGTTTTTACTTTCAGGTGTCATAGTGCCAGACTTGTACCTCAAGCTAACAGCAGAATATACAGAGGATTCAATACACAGAAACTCAAGCACCTGAAAATGATCAGCCAAGATTTGCACAGCAAGAGAATTCTTCTTACAGGGTTTAAACCCTGTGCAGAGGTTTAACAACACACTGAGAAATGCAGTTTGGTCAACAAGAATACAGGTACACAGGTTTAACAATTACTGACACAGGCCAGCAGCTCTCTCCCTTGTCTGTTCCACAGAGAGAAGCCTCTCACTGCATACTATCACCCTGGGAAGGGAACATTCCTGTGCCAGCTGCACGATCTATTTAATAACTTAGCACACATCTGAGACATGGCCACTTCATGTTTGAATAAGCTCTGAATCCATGTCAAAAGAGAAACTAAGAGAACTCCAAGAGCTCACTGAAATAATTTAACACATGTACAAGGAGGACAGGTAAGGTATGGCTAAGAGCTGTACATTGCACCTGAAGCTCAGAGTTGACTCCCAGCACTGCCAGGACACTGCTCCCTCCTCCCAGCACTAGCCATTGATGCGGTAATTCACGTGGATCTCGGGTTTGATGTCACACACCAGGGACAGCAGCTGGGACATCACCACCTCCCGGTTCTTCTGGAAGTTCTGCTGGATTACACTCATCTTTTCCTGAGTCTCCTTCTCCACCTCAGTGGTGCAGCTGCCATGGGAGCCAAGGGCCTGCAAACAGCAAAGGAAAGAGGGATCACCATGCCAAGCTCTGCATTTTGTTGTTCTGGATCATCTCAGACATTAATCTTTTTTGAGGGAAGATTAGTGTTCATGTTAAAAAAAGTGCTGCTGCATTTTTTGCTCAGATTTCACCTTACACTTCTCCACATATTTCATCCTTAGCCTGC
This sequence comes from Lonchura striata, assembly GCF_050655825.1. Classification (NCBI taxonomy): domain Eukaryota; kingdom Metazoa; phylum Chordata; class Aves; order Passeriformes; family Estrildidae; genus Lonchura; species Lonchura striata. The sequence goes on along the minus strand of NC_140719.1, from coordinate 3,492,786 downwards.
ATATTTCATCCTTTTAGCCTCTTTTATGGTATCATCAAATGGTTTGGGTTGGATGGGACCTTAGAGATCACCTTGTTCCAACTCCCTGCAATTTATCCATTATCCACAAGTTTAGAACATGAGTTTCTAAGGAGTGCCCAAAAGACAGGTCCTGCTGTACAGACAGAATTTCTGGGCACAACTGCACTAGAGAGTGCAATAAAAGCAACACCCAGGAGTCACTTTAAGCACAATTCCCATCATCTCATTCCTCCTACCCTTAGAGAATCTTTATAAAAATCTCAGCCTTCCCTCCTGGTGACCAGGGACACAGCAAGTGGTCTTTGCTATGTCAGCACCATAGGAAATGAGCCCAGTCTCTTTTGGACACTGCTACACACAGCAGCTTTGGGAGGCTGTCACCCCTCAGGGCACCCAGGAGCTCGTTAAGCTCTTTTCCTGCCAGCTGAGATACAACACACCATGTCCTGAGCCACTTCCACGGGTTTTTCTGGGACACGTGGCTGTGTCTCACAGGAAGGCACTTGGGGAAGTGCTCCTGCTGCAACTCACTCCACCCTGAGGGTGCTGCCAGGACAAGGCAGCCCCAGGACAAGGCAAAGGGCTGGAAATAAGTGAGTGGATGGAGAAAACTAACCGCTGCCTCCTTGGCCTTGAACTCCTTCTCCCGCTGCAGGCGGTACTGCTCGATCTCTGCCTGGGCCTCCTCCTTGGCCTGCTTCAGCCTCCGGTTCTTCCCTGCTCCCGGGACAAACCAAGGCAAAGAAAGAGGAGAAAGCACTGAGAGCATGTTTTCCTCGTGCACAGCCACCAGCACAGTGTTTGCTCCCTGTGCAGGAGGCACCAGCCAAGCCCCCTCCCCGAGTGTGCTGATCTCAGGAGGAGCCCAACAAAGCCTGGCCAAGGTCACCGAGCCACGAGCTCCCACCACGGAGCAGTGCAGAGCACATGGGCACAGCAGGCAACATGCAGGCCTGGCTGATTCACACAATGAGTCCCTGACTTAAAGATCATCCCCATCCCATGGCAGGAACACCTCCCGCTGTCCCAGCTGCTCCCAGCCCTGTCCAGCCTGGCCTTGGGCACTGCCAGGGATCCAGGGGCAGCCACAGCTGCTCTGGGCACCTGTGCCAGGGCCTGGTCACCCACCCAGGGAACAATTCCTGCCCAAAATCACACCTAACTCTGCCCTCTGTAACCTTCCATATAAAAAGTGCCTCTCCCTCCTTCTCCAAAACCTCTTTAAGGCTCTAGAAGAGGCTCAGAGTTCTCCCTGGAGCCTTCTCTTCTCCAGATTAACAACCCCAGCTCTCCTAGCCTGGCTCCAGTCCTTGGAGCACCTCCATGGTCCCTGCTCTGGGTCTCTGCAGCAGCTCCAGCTCCTCCCTGTGCTGGGCAGGGCTGGGGCAGCTCTGCAGGTGGGGTCTGACCTGAGCACAGGGGCAGGATCCCCCTCCCCTGCTGCCCACGCTGGGCTCAGCCCAGGATGTGTTTGGCCCTAAAATCTGTAAATGCACTGCAGGCTCATGTCCAGCCCCATCCACCAGAACCCCCAAGTTCCTCTCTGCAGGGCTCCTCCCAATAAATTCTCCAAGTCTGTACCCATGTTTAGAACTGCCCCAACGCATGTGAGTGTGCAGCTTCTGTGAGATCCCAAAAAACAGCCCAATAGAAAGAGCATTAAATCTTAGTTTTGCCAGACCAGCTGTGAAACCAGGAGCAGTCCTGGCCACTGTCTCAACTTCCCCTCCTGCACTTCCCACCACATTCTCCCCTCCAAGATTATCATCACTGGAGTGAACTACAGAAATCTGCCTCTTGCAACATTGTCACAGGGGGTTGAACTGCAAACCGGGGCAGGTATATAAATACTGATATACATTTGTTTGGAGCATAGAAGATTTGCAAACTTGGGGGTCTTTGCAACCAGAATTTCTCTTGCACAACAGGAGAAGCTACCTTGGTTCCATTAGGAATAGCTCTATAATTACCGACATGGAGACACACCGTCTGCACCAGCTGAAGGCAGGAAGGACAGAAAGAGGCTCAGCCATGCCCCAAGCGAAGGCCAGGTTATGGTGCAGAGAGCTACGACCCCCCGAGCTCCTGGGCTGGGCTCTGCCAGGAGGGTCCCAGTGCGGCTCCGACCCCTCGCAGTGCACCGAGCCTTGGTGGGGAGCGGGCCCCACCGAGCCCCGAGCACCCCCGGGGCAGGGCTGGGGGATCCCCGCTGCCCTCAGCGCCGGGCCGCAAGGCCTTGAGGCGGCCGCGCGGGGCCAGGCCAGACGGGGCCGGGCCAGGCTGTGCCGCCATCACACCCCTCGCGGCGAGGCCTGGCGGAGCCGGGCCGTGCCGTACTCACTCTTGCGGGCCTCGGCCACCTTCTCCGCGGCGCGTTTCTCGGCCTGCAGCAGCTGCTGGATGCCCTGCGACTGGCTCGCCATGGCGGCCGCTCCGTCCGGCCGCCGCAGCGTCACTGCGTCACCGCGCGGGGCCACGCCCACCGCGCGGGCCACGCCCCGGGCACGCCCCGGACACGCCCCGGGCACGCCTCGGGCACGCCCCGGGCACGCGCCGGGCACGCCCCCTCATGGGGCTAGTCCCACATCCCCGCCCCCGCTGCTCGGCCACGCCCATTGGCCGACCCAGCACATTGGCCCCGCCCCTGATTGGTTGGCCACGCCCCCGCCCGTCAGGCCCCGCCCCGCGGCGTGTGAGGGGAGCCCCTCACAAAACCCCTCACAAAACCCCTCACAAACCCTTCACAAACCTTTCACAAACCCCTCACAAACCCCTCACAAAACCCCCTCACAAACCCCTCACAAACTCCTCACAAACCCCTCACAAACCCCTCACAAACCCTTCACAAAACCCCCTCACAAACCCCTCACGAAACCCCCTCACGAAACCCCTCACGAAACCCCTCACAAACCCCTCACAAACCCCCTCACAAAACCCTTCACAAACCCCTCACAAACCCCTCACAAAACCCCTCACAAACTCCTCACGAAACCCCTCACAAACCCCTCACAAATCCCTCACAAACCCCTCACAAAACCCCTCACAAACCCCTCACAAACCCCTCACAAACTCCTCACAAACCCCTCACAAAACCCCTCACAAATCCCTCACAAACCCCTCACAAACCCCTCACAAAACCCCTCACAAACCCCTCACAAACCCCTCACAAAACCCCCTCACAAACCCCTCACAAACTCCTCACAAACCCCTCACAAAACCCCTCACAAACCCCTCACAAAACCCCTCACGAAACCCCTCACAAACCCCTCACAAGACCCCTCACAAACCCCTCACAAACCCCTCACAAACCCCTCACAAAACCCCTCACAAACTCCTCACAAAACCCCTCACAAACCCCTCACAAATCCCTCACAAACCCCTCACAAACCCCTCACAAAACCCCTCACAAACCCCTCACAAACCCCTCACAAACCCCTCACAAACCCTTCACAAACCCCTCACAAACCCCTCACAAAACCCCTCACAAAACCCTCACAAACCCCTCACGAAACCCCTCACAAACCCTTCACAAAACCCCCTCACAAACCCCTCACGAAACCCCTCACAAAACCCCTCACGAAACCCCTCACAAAACCCCTCACGAAACCCCTCACAAACCCCTCACAAACCCCTCACGAAACCCCTCACAAACCCCTCACAAACCCCTCACGAAACCCCTCACAAACCCCTCACAAAACCCCTCACAAACCCCTCACAAACCCCTCACAAACCCCTCACAAACCCCTCACAAACCCCTCACAAAACCCTCACAAGACCCCTCACAAACCCCTCACAAACCCCTCACAAACCCTTCACAAACCCGCCAAGGCCTGTTCGTGCCTCTCTGCCTCTCTCCTGAGCCCTTTCAGCACCCAAAATCCATTTAAACGCCGGCAGAAAGGCGCTGGTGGGTTTGGTTTTGTTTCTGTCCTGGTTTCTAATCGCTGGAACTGCGGCACTCCAGAGGAGCGAAGGTCCAGGGGTGCTTTGGTCCCTCGAGGGCTGTGGCATCTCCTCGCCAGTGTCACCCCCAGCACACAGCCAGCGGTGCTCAGAGGGCTTTGCAATCATCCTGGACAACAGCGGCTCCCACAGAGCCAAGCGTCCCCATCCCACCTGCGAAAAGCGCCAGTCGCTTGGTTTTTTAAATTTTTAAAAGTTTAATAACAATAAAACGGTTATAAAAATAATAATACAATTAGAGTAATAAAGTTTAGAGTTAGGACAATTACAAGACAATAAAAAGCAAAGAATTACAGACTCTCAGACACTAAGTCAGGAAAAGCATGACTTGTGAATAAAGGAATCACCCTTAAACCAATGCACTTGTTGCATATTCATGCATGTTTTATGGTTCTGCATACATTCTATTCTAAACAAGAAACTCTGTCTGTTGTATGTCAAGTGTTTCCTTTAATCCCCTGGCATCTTCGAGTCTGAGCAAGGCCTGAAGAAATTAGCTTCTTTTGATAAGAAGCCATAAATTCCTCTCCTTTGGAAGATTTAGGTGTTCCTCCAAGCGAGTATCTCATTCCTAAAAAAAAAACAAAACCTCCCCCACATACATAGTCTCTATTTTAACATTATGTTGTAGCCTAAAACTACATTTAACACACCGCGTAAGAGAATTAATACAGCATAACTTTTTAACACTACACATATAATATTCATTGTAACATTTGCGAAAAGCCAATCAAAATATGCATTTTTCACACCACCCAACCTCGCCTATTACATCCCAGGGGCCACTGAAAGCCCTGAACACAGCTCCCCCGGTGCTTTCAGAGCATAAATTACAATTATTGTCAAATAATATCGCTCTGATGAAGCCTTGGAGCCAGGAGAGTGACTCATCGCTGCCGGGAGAGGCAGGGGGCTGCCGGTCCGCCTCCTCCATCCCCCGTGATGGAAAGGACAGGAGACAATGAATCAAATACATATTTATAGTGCTGAATAGGAGTCGTGAGCGTTTTCAGGGTGACCTTCAGCTGGGCCCAGCGATTAAGTGAATGGGCTTATCCATTCAGGGGGATATTTGCTTCAGTGAAAGATAAAAGGAAAGATGAGGAGAAGAGCTTGGACCATAATTCTGGGCTTTGAAGGAAGGCTCGGGTGCTGGGATGGGGCACTGACAGTAAAAGGATGAGCTGTGGCATCACAGCCGGGCTGTGCTGGCAGAAGGAAAACCCAGGAGATGTGGTCCTGCATCACCTGGCACACATGGGGCAGCTCCAGCAAGGGACACGCTCAGCTGCTGTGCTGGTTGGCACAGGAAATCACAGAACGGTTTGGGCTGGAAGGGGCCTCATTTACTGACATGCTGTCTCTATTCCAAAATATGTCACAGCCGAAAAAAAACTGGTGGGGTCAGCTGGGGCAGAACCAGGCTCCTTTCCAGCAGCAACAACCCCGAAATTAGGTTCTTCTTATCTGGCCCCAAGCCCAAGGAGTTCCTGTCCTCCTCTCCCCTCACACCAAAGCCACAAAATCATTAAACTCTCCCTCTGACCCCCACGGCCCTCAGACGATGCCCCTGAGCCCCAGTCCCATCTAGAGACCCACCATGCTCATTAGCTGTTCCCGTGTTTCCAGGAATGTTCCCTGTTAATTAAATCACTTGAGCTGAACCCAGAGGTGACCCCAAAGCAGGATGCTCTGAAGGGGATACCAGGGATCAAACAGGGTTTGGAGAAAAGGAGTCCAAAGGGGCCTGGCTCTGCCCTGAAGTCACAGGCAGCACTGGGATGTTGTTTTTCTCCTGGGTGATGGTGATTTTTGGACTCACAGCTTCTGTCTGTAAGGTGATAATAAGAACACTGCCCTTTTCTGCCCCCTGAAATACTTTGGCACTGATCACACTAAATTTTCAGACAAAAATCCCTCTGAATTTCAGTTCTAGGTTGCTTAAAAAAAAACAAACCCACGTTGAGTTTTTAGCTATTTCACTTTGACAGTTAACAAATGAGACAATAACAGTTCATATTTAAAACAATCTTTTGCTTGGTTGTATTGCTTTCTAGTTTACAATTGTCCAAAAGCTAATTGAAAACTCATGGTGTGTGTCACATGAAACACATGTGAATCCAAAAGCTGGTGGAACAAGTTCCCCATTCACTTAACGTTTGAAAAAATCACTTCTTGCTGGTTGCAAAAACAAAAACAAACCAAAACCCATCATTTCCAATCCTCAGACTTGCAGAGTTATAAATAAAAGCTGCTGGAAGCACTTGAATTTTACCAGAAATTGGTTGGTAATTAATTAGCATCAGGAGTACTTCTGAGCTTGGCTTGTATTCCCTCAGACTCAGGGAACATGAGCTTGTCACTTGCTATTAGAGCAGGCAGCTCTTGCTGACACTGACATTGGCATCCCTTTATTTGTCCAGCACTGGGCAAAAGACATCTGAGGATGAGAAACTTCAGCAATCCTAAATTCCATGCACCTCACATTCAACAGAGACTGAAGGAAGGATATTTATAGGAGGCTGAGGCTGGTCCTGCTCTCTAGGATGAGAAAACAAATTATCAAAATAAACAAATAAAAGGTTTTTCTTTTAGCTGTTTCCACAGATCACAATAATGATAATTAAACACATCTCTTAATTAATTTTCATTCTTTTTCCAAAAGCTTTTTTATTTTCCTGCAAGCATTAAATACTTATTTTCATTTTGGAGCTGCATCTCTCCTCACTCTTCTTTTGTTCTACAATGGGTCACAACTCCAAGCATGTGTCACTCAGGTTCCCAAAATACCAGCAGATATTTCTAGAATCTAGGAAAAAAAAAATACAGCTTGTTTTGGCTTTTCTTTTCATTTCCAAGCTCAGGTAACCCGTGCCATATCTCATGATCCTGCTGTCATTAAGGATTCCCAGACATATTTGGGAAGAACAAGATTTTAAACAGTGTCTGGTCCCTTTCCAGAGAAGGTAATTACATTTTTCCTCTCTAAATTCCCTTGCAGTTTCAATTGGATCCATTATTATTCTCCATTCCCCAAGTTAAACTGTGCAATTGTCTGTTCCTTCAAAGAGGTTTTGTCTTCGCCCCTGGGAACTGAGATGATTTCTCTCTTTTGAGGTTTAATTCATTCACAGAAATGCACTAAGGTGATGCAGCTGCTGGATGTTGATAAAATATCATTGGTTGATTATTAAAAGATGGTCAGTGAATGATTATTAACTAGCATTCATATTTTGGATTAATTTTTCATTTATAAACAGAGTATTAAAAATCAAAGTACAGCATAGCAGCAGAATTTACATAGAAAATTCAATTAAACCCTGAAATGCACAAGTTGGTGTCATTTGTCTGTACCTGACCTGTGCCAAGAATTTGGCCCAAATATCCCAAAATGAGAAAGCAAGCTCCATTTATCATCTGGAGTTGCTCTGTGATCAAGGATGATTTAAAGCCCAGAGTAACCCGATTGCAGTGATGGAATTACACCAGAATGGACTTACAGTGATATTGTAAGAATTGATTTTTTTAAAAGCAGTTTAAGAAGCCATATTTCTGTGTCAGCCCCTGTTATCCTCCTCCAAGATAAGAGAGCTGCTTTGGAGTGATGCTTGGCTGTGCCAGTGCCTGACATCACCCACCAGGCTCAGTTTTATATAAATCAGGATCTTCCATAAGAGCCAGCGTGGGAGCTCTGTTTATATGTTCTTCTGTTGGGATGAAGTGTCAGCAGGCCTTATAAATTCTTTGTCCACCAAAGGAAATCTCCATTCCTGTTTTCTTGGCACCTCCTGGCCTCCATCCTTAATCAGAGGTCAGGCGTCCTTTGTCCTGGGAAGATAAATGGACACAAGACAGTGCTCCCCATGAGGTATCCGTGTGTCCCATCCACTGGGATTCCTCCTTCAGGGAACATCCTGGGAGGGCCCTCATGGGCTCACCACAGTCTGTCTGGACCAGGATTTTTGGATGTGACAGCAAAGCAAAGCAGCTCCTGGAGTAAAGAGCATATGTTTAAAAAAAGACTGGACTTGGCACTTGTTGCTATGGTCTAGTTGTGGTGTTAGGGCATGGGTTGGACTTGACGATCTTAGAGGTCTCTTCCAACCTCATTATTCTGTGATTCTGTAAATACAGCAATAAATAGCATGTCCTGTAACAAGCAGCACCAAAGTTTTAGCTGCTGAAGGCAAATTCCAGTTCTTCACGAGAGCGTTACTCCCACTCCACAGGGAAGAAACACACAGAAAATCTTGGTTTTTTTTCCCCACCATAAAAGATCTTTTGGCTTCTCAGTTCCGCTTTCTCTGCCCCAGATTACTGAGTAATGTCACTGTGCACCGTGGTACAGGCACGCTGACTCCCAGTGATGGATGAGACAATCCCTGTGCACGGAGATTGTTTGCTGCTCGGAGCTCTTGGAGTAAATGACACAGCACAGCACAAGCTTCATTATCAATATTGCCTGGAAATATCAAAAACATCGGAGGCCGCAGTTTAATTTGGATGCTTATCATAAGCTCGGGAGAAATGTAAATGTGTGACAATAACAAAACACTGCAGCAGTGATGCCAAGCAGCCTCGAGCAGCTGATGAATTTCTAGGCCACGAGGGATGGATCTGCGGGTGCTGGGGATTCTTCTCCAACACTTGTTCAAACAAAAGTGATGCTGGGAAGTGACAATGTCTGGAGCTCCAGCAAATATCCCTGCGGCCTCTGGGGCCTGAGGAGATGTAGAACAAGAGCTGCTGGTGTGCAGCTTCCTCGTGGGACTGTTCACATCACTCAGCTGCAGGGCTCCTGCCTGCTAAATGAAGCAGATTTTTCTCCATAAAGGCAGTGGAGCAATAGACTCTTCACTGCACAAGTTCAACCAAATGCTCAGAATTACCCCAGGAAGGTGAACTTCCCTCTCTCCCAGCTCAGAAAGTTTGGAGACTGAAGCCAGACAACAAATAGCTCCTCCAGGAAGGTTTTTCAGAGGTACACAAGCACCTAGGCATGCAGATAGCTACCTAGTGGAACTAATTTGTTTACAACATTCACGGAAAAATCTTAATAACCAATTTCTATATTTAGCCTTAATGCCTTTGAAAATCCAAGCTCTCCATCCCTGTGCTCACTGTCCCCATCCACTCCTGCAGGACTATGGGAAAAAGCCAAAAATAAACCCAGAGCCAACACAACCCTCCCATGGTTCTGATTTTGTCAAAACCAACCCAAAGGTTACTGTCCAGTTTGGGCTTTTAGTTACCCAGCTCATTACAAAATCAAGTCCACTCGGTTTACCTGAATTACCCCCTGGTTCACCCACTGCTCTCCCCTCCCTCGATCAAACCCCTGCTCCATCCTGCTTGATTTCCATTGCAATTTGCCAGACAGCTCTCAGCTGCAGGGAAAAATAAAATCAATCTCTTTTTCCACTCCCTCATCCAGCAGCTTCATGCTCTGCACAGCATCGAGCCTCATGCTGGCAGGATGAGTTCCCCAGCAAGTGGCCACCACCAAAGCAGCCCAGAGCCATTGGTCACCGAGTTTCAGAGCTGCTGGAGCAGGGCCTGCAATGAACTGCCTGACTGTGCCACAGGCTCAGGAGCAGAGTTTGGGCTGTGTAATGGGATTGCACTTCAGTGGTTTTGGGATATTAATAGCGGGATTAACCTGAAACAGCTACAGTAAAAAATTGATTACCAAGAACAATAAATCATCTCACACATGCAGGTAGCCTGGGGGTTTTTTGCATTGCAAAGCCAGGAGTTTCTCTACAGGACTGTAACTCCTCCAGAACAGAGCAATATCTAGGAAAAAGACAACCAAAATATGATTTAACTATTTTGGGAATGCAGAAGGCAAAGGAGGAGAAGGCTGCTGGATTTTACAGCTCTAAGACACAGACACAAGTAATGTGACTTCTTTTTCTGCCCCTCCCCACCTCTACCTGCTGACCAGTTCTTTCCAGAAGACTTTGGGAATGACTTTGCAGGGCCTGGAGCCAGGACAAGATGTGGCTGCTCTGGGCATGAAGGACATGGGAAGGAGTGTGGCTACTTCAGCATCCAGCAGGTGAGTGATGGCCTGCTCCCGCTGCATCCCAGAGCCCTGAGCTCCCTGGATTTGCTCCTGCAGTTTTCCATACACAACCCCTGGGATGCAGAAGAGCTACTGCTAAAGGCCCAGCCCACTGAGTCCAGCTGCCTTCCCCACACAGGAGCAGGGATCCAATGGAGCTGCAGTGTTTGAAGGACCCTGAAGCACCAAATACACAAATCCACCCCACAAAATCCACAGCTGGAATGTGAACTGTCATTTCCATGGAGGCACAAGTGAATAACTCCTGCACGTGGGCTGAGTCATCTGCTCCCAACTCGTGATCCAGACAGGAAACACTGAGTGAGCCTGGGAAGGGCCCTGCTCACACCCAGGGAGCTGAATTATTCCTGGCATTGGGGCAGATTCCTTGACCATCACCTGTGGCACTGCCATGGCAAATGCACATCCACGGAGCTGGGGAGGAGCATGGCTGAGAGGGAAAAAGGATGGGCCTCAGCCTCTGAGGCAAGCTATTTATAACATCAAGGAACATTTCAGGGGATAATTTTAAAATATTCCACAGGCATGGAAGCAGAAAAAGAGACATTTGGTTTGGGATTGGAGTCCTCTGTTACACCCAGTCCCCATCCAAACCAGCAAGGCTTGGAGCACACCAGTGCCAGGGCTCTTTTTACTTCCAGGTGTCTCCTGGGTACTCTGAAGTGCAGTTCAGCTGTAGGAAGGTGCTCAGGTATTTCTACAGCTCAGAAGGTCCACGTCCCTTCCAGCCCTTCCCTGCAGAGCCCCAGGCAAGGGCAAAGTGAGCCCTGAGTGCTGCAGGAGCCTTGAATTCCCTCCCATGGGAAGAGCCCATCAGGATCCCATCCTGTCCCCCTGTACTCACTCTGATGCCATGCCCCACCTCTGGGAGCAGCCCAAGGTTCACCTGGCACCAGCAACACAGCTGCTGCCTCACTGCCTCAGTTGTTCTGCCCATCACAAAATAAAATACAGTGAATTTGCAGTAAAAAGGAAAAAAAAAAAAAAAAAAAAAAAAAAAAAAAAACCTGTGGAGTTTGCCATCTCATTCTGCTCCTGGGTAGACTCTGCAGTGTCCAGACTCCAGCTCTATTCCAGCCAGCCTGGCAGTGGGAATGGGATCAGTTTTGCTTGTTCCTACCACAGACATATTGACCATTAATCTAGGAAAAATGCTTTTACTGTTGTCATACAGAAAAACACATTTATGACAGGTAAAATTCCCTCTCCAATTTGGATCCTGGTTTAGTGCTACAGAAGGCCTAAATCCTGGGATTTTGCTCAAGAGGAATTCAGCTTGTCTCTCTCCAATGCTCCAGCAGATAAGATCCAAAGCAGCAGGTGTGCATTTATCTGCCACATCCACATCTGGAATTTTCTTCCCCAGTGGCCAGCTCCAGCTCTCTGGTGTTCCTCATGTCAATGTGCTGAGGTTAACCCCCAGCTTTGTTTGTTTTCTGTGGGATTTCCACCATTTCAATAAAGATGTTTGTCACCAAACCCAAACATTTCATATCTGCAGCCTGTATATACACACAGAACATCCCTTTCCTCCTCTCCTTCTCATTTAGAGAGCACATGGAATTCAGGGCTGACACTCAGGATGGATTACACTGAGCTAAGAGAGACACTAGATACACATTTCTATGCAAAAAGCCTAAACTTCCCTATTTAAATCCCTTTGCCATGAGTGATGGTTGGTATTTAAACAAGCACATCACATTTTGTGAAGCAGTTTATCCACTTTAATTAAAAACTCAGTATTTATAGAGCAGGACAGGTGTGCTGTACACCAGCAGGAAGTTACAATCCCCACTTTGGGTTGCAGGTGGCTTTTTGCAGTAACCAGCACATAATCACTGCTAAACTGGAATAAGCACCATCGATTGCTGTCTCTCATAGAGGATATGATTTTAAAGAGCTCACAACACCAGGCTGTTCAAGCTTATTGTATTTATTGATTGAGATTGTGAGGACCATAATCACGTGTGAAACACCAGATTATTCATCAGCTGTTGGCTATTCAAAAGGAGCACCCAAAAGTGCCCAAATGGCATCAAAGAAGAGCAAACGCTGCTGTGGGAGGGCTTTGTCACAATCCCATGACTGCAGAGGGCAGTGGTGGGGATGCTCCAGGCAGAGCTGGCTCCTGACCTCTCCTGGGCAAAAGGCAGAGCAGGAAAAGCCAGATCCCACACCTCCCACAAAACATCTCACCACCAGAAACAAGAGAGGAGGCAGTCCCTGGCATCAGGTGCCTGCACAGCAAAGCAAAAATAGCAGCCAGCAGACTGAGCAGCCTCTCATCTAAATCAGAGGTCAGGAGTTTCCTCTTCAAAACTGAACCTGGTAAACACCTCATTTTCATGCCTTTTTAAACTTGCCTCTTCTAATCCAGTGACTGCTGCTGCCAAGGCTCCAGAACTGGAATGTGACAACACAACTCATCAATGGTCACTCCTCACCCTTTTTATGCCATATCATATCACATACACGACCCCACAGCCTGGGCACAGCATCACAGCTCCCCAGGGCATGAGGTTCCTGCTGCAGCTCTGCTGGGAGCAGCAGAAAGGAGTTGTTGTGCCAGGGAGAATGAACAGAGAACCAAGGGCAGCATCCTCACTGTCTTGGTTTAAAAAGCCAGGTGTCTGCTAAGGAAGGCAGGAGCCTCCCCTGAAATGGAAAATGTAAACCCCCTCCCTCTGAATTATTGTAATTTTGAAATTAAGGGGCCCTCTGGTAAAGATATGAGAATAGGAATAACAGTGCTTTAATAGGAAAATTAAAAATACAAATGCAATTCTAGAAACAAAAAAAAAAAAAAAAACCCAAACCATTGCCAGAGTCAGATCAGCCCTGTCCCCTGTGGGTCAGGGAGTGGCTCAGCCCCATCCCAGGGGGGCTCAGCCCTCCTGCAGTGCCAGCTGTGCTTCTGCTGGAGCAGGATCCTGCACAAGGGGGGAGTTTTCCTCTGGAGCTCCAGGGCTGGGGGAGATGGGCCTGGGCTCCTCTGGGAATGCAGGGGGAAGAAAGCTGCTCCTCTGGGAATGCAGGGGGAAGGAAGCTGCTCCTCTGGGAATGCAGGGGGCAAAGGCTGCTGTGCTGTTCCCAGGTCAGATTGGATCCAGGTAGGAATGCTTGGCTCCTCCCCTGGGCAGAGCCTCTCCCCATGGATGATGGAATTTTCTCAGCCATGCAGGGACACTCAGTGGCCATGGACAGCAGAGATCTCCTGGAGGGAGGATTGGCTGTGGGATAGATAAAGAAAAGTGCCCAATGAACAGAGGAGAACTGCCCCAGCTCTGACAGATGGGAATTGAACACACACTCCCATTTCCAACCTAAGACCTCACCAAGGAGAGCACAGCACCTGTGTGAGAAGGAGAGGAGCTCTAGGTTGGTCAGGAATCATTTCCAGACATCCAGAAATCTAATTTCCAGATATGTTCCAAGGAGCCCAAGGCACAAACCCACGGCAAACACATGACAGAGCAGAACCTGAGCCAAGGCTGAGCTGAAATTCATCCCCTGAGCCCTCCAGTGAGAGCCAGGGGAGTGACATCCCAGTGGGGCTGCCCAGGGCAACCAGAGCCAGGTGGAACACATGGATGGAGCTCCTTTAAGGAGGGATTTTGTTTAAGAACTCCTAAATTACCCTGACAAAAGGGTAGGATGTGCAGATGAAGTGTCTTCCCTGGCTGTGGTACTGTCTTCCCTGTGTTCCTTGCAATCAGTAGTGCCAGTGGCTGCTGCCATCTCTTCTTTCATCAGATCATCTCTGTTCTCTTCATCTCTGTTTTCCCCAACCTCACTCAAACTTTCCCACCACAGCCTCATTACAGATGCTTTTCCCAAGGAGCACCTACATGATTTAATGCCTTTCTGGTGCCTAATCAAGCATTCTACTTAAAGAAGTCCTAAATTAGCCTTGCGTGTTCCTTGTCAGATCATTAGCCACATCGGCTTTCATGCTATTTTCCACTTAAATCTGGACTTTAAGTGTTTTCTCTCTCCAAGCTGTTCTAAAGAATCCTGTTATTTATCAAATAAAAGGTCTCAGTTGCTGTTCTGGTGCCACAACCCCCCAGTGCTGGGGATTTTTGCAGTGTCCTGATGTGACACTTAGACTTGAGCTCCTGTCTGCCCTGTGTTGCTGTTTATAGCAACAGTGAGCACTCAGCCTATTAAAATTTGGGGTTTTCTGCACCTTCAGGAGAAGGTAACCAGAGTCTGGTGCTTGGGGAATGAGCATCTTTGGTGTAGCAGGTTGATAGTTAAATGTGCAACACTACAGACAGTCCTGGTTTGGGAGGATGTGTCCCTGTACCCCAGATCAGGGAAATTATTTGGTTCTTAGAAAGCCAAAGGAAGATCTGTGGTGTTTGCAAAGAAAAAAGTCCTTTACAATTTGCTGCAGGCTGCATAGTCACCCATGTGAGAACAAGCCTTGCTTTTTCTAGCATTTCTTGTTAAAATCCCTGCCAAATCCCCTGCCTAAAGGGTAATTCATAATTTCCAATGTTAGCAATGCTAGCAGACTCCTGGCCTATGGGTCTGCATTTTTATACATATCCCAAATGCATCTAATTTGCCACTTAAATGCTCTGGGTTGTACCAGGGGGAGAAAAGCTTCCGAGATCAAACGGTAGGCAGTGTCTCCTAATAAACTCTGCTAAGATGCTGTGGAGCAGGGCTCATCCTGCAGGGAGAGCAGCTCCAGGAGCTCGGGAACAGCCTGTGAGGAGCAAACAGAGCTGCAGCCTCAGCCCCAGCACTCACCACTCACAGAGACAAATTAATTCCAACACTAATTCCTCGTGCCAAAACTCAGTAAATGTCCTGAAACTTGTTTGAAACTAAATTATTGTAAATGCAGGTGAACCCAATGGGAAGAAATGACAATGTCTGACTCAATTCAGAAGGCTGAATGATTTCTTTATTATAACTATGCTAAAATACATTAATATGCTATATAAAAGGAGGATACTCAAACTACATACTACTTTCTCTGACTCTCACCCAACTCGTGACCCTCTCTGAGAGTCCAGCCCCAGGTGGGTTGGATTGGCCATCAGCTCAAACAATCCTCACCAGAATCCAACCAAGCACTCACCCCAGGTAAACAATTCTCCAAACACATTCCACATAGGAAAAACAAGGAGCAGAAATAGAAATTGTTTTCTCTTTCATTTCTCTCTGTGCACCTCTATGAAAATCCTGAGAGGGAGAGAAATGTGCTTGCCACAAAAAATCTCCCTTTTCTTGGGAAGGAAAGGTTTGTCCTGAGCCAGGAAGGCTGTGGGCAGTGCAAGGAGGCAGCAGGAGGGGTGGGAAGCTGAGGTGGCATTGGGGACTCTACCCTTTGGTGTCCCCAGTAGCCCAGAGAGAGCTGCAGATGGGACCCGCCCAGCCTGAGGTTCCTCTGCAGCTCTGAGAGCCTCTCTGTGCTAAGGAAGCAAAGGGAAAAAGGGAAAAATGGAAAAATAATCATTTCCATTAAGCAACAGAACAGACATCACCCAGCTGCATCTTCCTCCATAGAAATCCTGCAAAGAATAGGAAAAGGAACTTGGAGGAGGAAAACTTGAAACCCAGGGGGTGT
Source organism: Lonchura striata (assembly GCF_050655825.1). Classification (NCBI taxonomy): domain Eukaryota; kingdom Metazoa; phylum Chordata; class Aves; order Passeriformes; family Estrildidae; genus Lonchura; species Lonchura striata. The sequence goes on along the minus strand of NC_140719.1, from coordinate 3,477,130 downwards.
TTCTTGATGGCAAGAGAAGGGGGCTGGAGGCTGTGAGAGGGGAAGGCAGGAGCCAGGTGCTCCTGGCAGAGCTCAGGGAGGAGAATTTGGCTGCACCAGCTTTGAGTTGTGTGGATTGGAAGAGCTGGAGGTTTGCAGGGAGCAATAATAGAGAAGAATAACTTCACAAAGCAGTAGGGAAACGCTGGGATCTGGGACTGCTGGGAGAGCAGGGATGAGAGGTTAACACAGCCCCTGTGGGCTGGGATGTGAACACAGATCCCAAAACAGCTGGAGCCCCAAAACAGCAGCCTGGTTGCCTTCCCAGCCCATCCTGCTTGTGTCCAAGGAGGAGGGGGGTGACAGGAGTTGTCTGTCTCTCCTGCCTGGCAGCTGGCAGCTCTCCTCCTCCTTTATCACCCTGCCCAGCTCATTGCCAAATTTTTATGCAAAGCAGAGAAGCCTCATTAAGTGATGCTGGAAGCACTCCCCTCTTGGTGTCAGATGTGACACCCATCTAAGTGAGCAAAATGTTCTGGCTGGGTTAATGCTTTGTGCAGGTACAAAATGATTTGGGAAGGTGCAGAGTGGGATGAAATCCGGCCTGGGGAGGAAGGAGAACTGACTGAGCTTGCAAAATGTGTCAGTCTCAGAGTTGGGAAACAAGCCCAGACATCCTCATTGTAAGTCTGATATTCATCTGCACATGCCAAATGCCTTCTGACTTCCCTGACAGAGCTCCAGGGAGCAAATCCAGAAGGACAGTGACATCTCCTCTGGTTTAGCAGCATTTCCTGCAGTCCATGGACAGGCAGAGCTTCGTTTCATGCTCCAAGCCCCATCCATGCAGCCTTGGGAGGGATTCCTTAGAGTCTGGTCCTCAGGGGTTCAGGAGGTGTTTGGACAATGCCCTCGGGCACAGGGTGGGATTGTTGGGGTTGCCCTGTGCAGGACCAGGAGTTGGACTTTGATGATCCTTGTGGGTCCCTTTCAGCTCAGGATATCCTAAGATTTTCAATCAGGCAGCCAAAGGTGCTGCTGCAATTGCTACTGGGTGAGTTCATCCTACAATTCCTCATGGCTGGAACTTCCTCTGTCCATCACTTTCAGGAGCATCTGACCCACAAATTGTCAGCTCAGACCAAATCCCTGTGGCAGATGACTCTGTGTTATGTTCAGAGATAGGATGGGAACTGGAGTATCCCCAGCCATGAGCTGGGTACCCAGGTTGGTTAGAGATTGGGGTACCTCTGGAAGGGATCCAAGGGACCAGGGTGCCACAGGGCTTTGATTGGATTGTTTTTCTCTGAAAAGGGTTGTGCTGATGGTGTGGTGAGAGCAGAGGGCTGGGACAGCACCTGTGCGCCTCCAGGGAATCCTTCCTACCTGGGCAGGTACAGGGAGCACAGCACCTTGAACTGCTGGCAGCCTCTAGCAGTGGCAGGGGGAATGGCAAATTCTGCCTCTTCTGGATAATAGGAGAAGTAGTACTGAGATGGAGAATCCCAAATTAAAGCACTCTAGGCATTGCCAGTGGTGTTTTTGAGGGCTACTGGGAGAGCAGGGGTGGTAACAGCACTGGCTTCTGCTGCTGAAAGGCAGGATCTTAGAGCTGCTGGAGGAAGATTCTCCTGAACTGGGGTCTGAGTAAATCCCAAACACCTCAGAGCACCTGCTGCCCCCAAAATGGGGTCAGGCAATGATTATATTTTCCTTTTTTGTGGTAATTCCTTAATTATGGAGGTCTCCAAAGGTTGCAGAGGTGGCACCTGTGCAGCTGGGTCTTGCACTGGAAGCAAGAGTTCATTTGCTTCTCCTCTGTTTGTGCCATGTAAAAATTGTTTCCATCTGTCAGCTGGAAAGCAGAATAGAGGATGTATAACTGCAGAATTTGTCAGATAAAGCAGTGTTTAAAGTATCCCTCCTCCCTGCATCCCATTCCATCTCCTCTTCCTGGATCTTGTCTCATTCAGGACATTATTAACTCTCTCTCTGTAGCCATGGCTCACAGCACAGCATCAAACCAAACAGAGCAACAGCTGCTTGAGATGCAGCAAAATGTATCCCTCTGCTCTCTTAGCTGGAGGCCTTGGCCCACACCAGGGAGAAGGTAAAAAGCAATTCATCCAGGAAAGCTGGAAAATTCGATCTGCTGTACCAGGGAGGGAGATTTAGACCCCATGATAATCCCTCTATTCCCAAAGGCCCTGCTGGCATTCCTCCTTTCCAGCAGGGACACAGGCACAGGGAGATGCTGACTTGGAGTCTTCATTCAGCTACCCAGGTGAGCAGCTACTCAAAACCTACTATGAATTCAGTTATCCTCATATAGTTAATTCATACAGTTTAGGTTGAATGAAGATATTTTTATTCCAGGCTAAATGAGGTGTTTTTAATGTCAGCTACTAAATTACGTCATGTAATCTGCTGGCTGCCTCCTGCTGAAGCAATGAGTGTCTGTGCTTGGGAGAGGCAGAGTAATTTGCCTGCAAATGTCTTCAGAGCAGCAGGACTGTGACTTGACGCTCTGAGACATGTGACAGAGGTGCTGTGGGGCTGCCAGGAGCAGAAACCCCTTCCCCAGTCCAGGGAGGATCCAAGAAGAGGCAAAATAAATCAGGAGAGGGCTGAGACTTGTTGCTGGCTCTGCTTCTGTAGAGAAATAATTTCCTCACTCGTGATTTAGATTTTATTTATTTACCAGCTTTTTTTTTTTTTTTAATGGGAATCTTGTTCATGGTACTTAGGGGCAGAAAGTGGATGATGGGGTGGCAGCTCTAGCTCAGGTTATACAATCACAGACTGGTTTGGGTTGGAAGAGACCTTAGAAACCATCTCATTCCACCCTCTAGAGACACCTTCCCCTAGACAAGCTTGCTCCAAGCCCCATCCATCCAGCCTAGATCCAGGCTCAGGCTGGTAATTCAGGAATGGCCACTGTGCCCACAGACTGAGGCCAGCTTTCTCCTGCAGTGTCTGACTCCTGATGGCAGCAGGAGAAAGGATGTGCTGCACCAGAGCAAGCCTGAGGCTCAGCCCCTCTTCCCAGTTGGCAGCTCTTCCCTCTTCTCCCACAGCAATTCCCTGACTCATTCCATGTGTTGTGGATGTGTGGAGCAGTGGCTCCTGCAAACCCTTCATCCTCTGCGGGCTGCCAAAATCGTGGCCATTTATTTTGTGTCTCCAGCACCTTCCATGTGCTCACAGGGATGGAGTCCCACATCCCCTGCTGTGGGATCTGGGCTCTGGTGTCTGTGCCACACCTGTGGCAGAGCTGGAGTGTCCCCACGTGCCCAAGTGGCTGCTGTGCCACTTGTGCAGCACTTGGGAGGATCTGTGGATTATCCACGTCACGGCCCTGCAGCAGCTTTGCTGCCTCTTTGAGTTAAGTCCCTGGGGGACAGAACCCTTCCTACTGCCTTTGCCTCCACGGAGGGAGGTTGTGCTTCCACTGAGAGAAACCTGGCAGGAAACAGGCTGGGCACCTTTAGCCTCTGGAAGTGGCTCTGGAAGAGCTTGGGCTGAGCAAAGCAGGGAACTCCAGCACCTGCAAAGAGATTGCGAGTGGGGCTGTGCAAAGGGTGTTTAACACTCCCAGCAGTGCTGGCTGCAGGGTGAGCTGCTGCTCCTGCATGGCCCAGAGCTCAGGCAGGGCCGCAAAGGCAGCTCCTGGGGAAGGAATAACATCATTCCCTACAGTAATCCTGCTGGCTTTACCTTCTGCATCTAAAGTGGTGAGATCAGGTGCCATCTAGTGTAAACCCTTCCTCTTAATGCACATCTGACTCCAACCACTTATTTCTGTTATTTCTTCCTTTCCCTGCTTTCATAAGCAAGCTCTGAAACACTCAGCTGCTGGAATAAAAGCAATTCAGCCTTTTCCCAGGAGATTCTGCAGCAAAAAACCTCACCAAGTCCTCCTGGTGCTGTCTGCAGTGCTAAAGGGAAGGTAGGAGAGAGATCCTACAGCAACAGCAGCCCAGATCCCTACAGATCCCCCACCTTGGGAAACCATGCAGGGATGGGATGGGATGGGATGGGATGGGATGGGATGGGATGGGATGGGATGGGATGGGATGGGATGGGATGGGATGGGATGGGACGGGACGGGACGGGACAGGACGGGACGGGACGGGACGGGACGGGACGGGATGGGATGGGATGGGATGGGATGGGATGGGATGGGATGGGGGGTTCAGTCTGTGGCTGGCGGATGGCACAGCTTCTCTGGGCTGTCCCACGTGCCCCTGGACAGGTCTCCTCCCTCTGTGGCATATGCAAAATGGTTGTGGAAATGGTTTGCTGCAAGGAAGAGTGAATAGGCCTGATGCAGCCTGTGCTGAACTCCGGAGGAAATGCTCCCCCATCCCGGACAGGGTGTGTTTGTGACCATTTCTATGTGTCCTGCCCTGGGTTTCAAGGCAGATTCCACAGCCCTCCCACCCCTGCTGCTCTCTGTGCTGGGTGTTCCTGGGTATTCCCTGGTCAGGGTCCCTGTGGAAGGAGTTCCAGCCCTTCCAACACCCCCAACCCCACCACCAGCAGTGAGGGCAGAAGACTGAAACCCCCCTTTGAGTGAGAGCTGCTATAAATCCATTTGGCACAGATCAGGGCAGAAATATGTCTGTAAATATTTATTCTTTTCACTCCTGCCAGTTGACTCAAGAACCATCAGCTCCTCGTGTTGCAAACGTGTTTTGTGCTGATGGAACCAGAGTGTGCCTGCTCATGGAGAGATGCATGGCCCCAAACTCCCTCCTCGTGCAAAGCTGACTGGAAAATACTCAGTTTAACTCCAGTCTGAGGTGTGTAAAGTCCTGTGGAAAATTAGGGGAGCGTGAGCTGATGCCTTGAATGTTCCCACCAGGGGATTTCTCTCTGTGAGGACACGGGGAAGAGCCGGGGCTCAGGGCGGGTGCCAGAGCTTTGCTTGGAGCAAACCTCCGGGATCTGGAGCTCGCAGGGCAAGGCAGTCCTGCCTCGGGGGAGGAGAATGAATACTTCAAAACGGAATCAGAGTCACTGGGGAAATGTGACGGGCTTTAAACGATGACATAACGCGCTTGTCTTGTCTTTGCTGCCGGTGCTAATGAGCAAGAATTGAGAGCATTAGCGATCTATCCGCGGCATTAGCGCCTGGGGGCAGCGGATCGCAGCCCTAATGAGCCTCATCCTCGGCTGCCAGCGCTGCCACTGTGCCTGCCCGCCGCTCTGGAGCTACTCAGGCTTTACCACAGCACTGCCCGTCACCTACACCTGGTTGTAGCTGGGTCTTGTCACCTTTGTCTCCCTAAGAGATGCCAGAGCGCTTTTTTCCTGCCTTCTGGCAAGTGTCGGAACTGTGATGACACCTCTGAGAGGGGTTTTTGATCTGTTTTCTCTTGGCCATTTGTCACTTTAGGAGAACTTAAGGCATTCAGAACAGATTTTAACATCAAGAACAGATTTTCCTTCTTTTGATTTGTTTGTTTGTTTGAACTAATATTTGTTCTCCCAAAAGCCTCATCTCTGCAAGAAAACCAGATGGGTTGGGCTAGAAACAAACAAATAAAAACCTGCAGAGAAACAGAGAAAGGACCCTGGATTCAAGCTTGTCCTGCCTATTATTACTCTCTCCCCAAGCTCCCAATTCCTCACGGTGGGATTCTCAGTGGAACCTCACAGAGCCCTTTCAGAAGGTCTGGGCTGGCCACGGTGTGATGGGTGCAGGGAGGGAATGGTGCCAGCTTCTTGGGCAGGAGATTGGGCCACTGGAATCTCCCTGATGGTAGGAAATGAATTTTGAAAAATCAAATGGCCGATATGATGGATTAGATGTCTTTGCCCCACTACATTTAATCGATGGCAGTGGGTATTTATGGCATTATGTACTACAAATCTATAATGATTAGTACCTCATTAACTTTATCTTTTGATTGTCTTCCTGCAGTGCTGCAGTAAGGGAGCCCAGAGCTCTGCACGCCCCTCCAGCCTGGCAGGGATGGGTTTGCAGGCTGGAGGAGATGAGAGCGATGCTTTGGATGAAGAGTGCGACCCTGTAGCTCCATTACCCTCTGAGTGAGTGGAGGAATCTCGGTGTAAATCACCCGCACCAGGAGAGATGCTCATTGGAGGCTCCAGGCCACCAGGATCTCAATGCTGGGGTGGGGAATTGAGGATGAATTTCCCGGTGCTCTGGCAGCATTCCAGGGCTGTCACAGCAGGAGTGAGCTGCTCCACAGGAATTTTTGGTGTTGTGCTTCCCGCGGGGCACAGATAGATGCACAGGTGTGGCAATCCAGAGCTTCCCTCTGGCTGCCCTGGCAGGTCTGGGACTCTGGCAGGGGTCAGAAACCCCCCTGGACAGAGCCCCCAGAGACACTGGCTGTGATCTCTGCCCATGGAAAAGAGTTTTCAATCTTACAGGATGAATTACAAGCTCTCAGTGTTTGATATAAGTAATAATTAAGTGTGGCACGGATGCAAAAGTAAAATTTTAGGATTCTAGATGAGGGGTCCAAAGGGGACAAGATGGAGGAAATTGGGTGTGCCTTGTCCTTTTTCTCCTTCTTCACACCCTCCATGTCTCACTGTGGTGTTGGCATTTTTCTGTTGGTTCAGGCTGGGGACACACTGTCCAACGTAGGTGACAGATATTGGCACGTTCTTGTAAATGCAGCCCAGGGAGTTTCTGGTATTTAATGTTTGTAACATCCCACTGAGGGCAGAGCCCCACACGCTGCCCTGCAGGACAGAGCTGGGCAGGGCAGCAGAACATGTGAGAGATAAACAGAATAAACAACCTGGAAACAGCACAGACCAATTATGGCTTCTGCTTTGGCAGGGGGCTGACAGACAGAGACTTTCTAAAATCTCAGGATCATCAATACCTCAGATTCTGACACACAGGGAAAGGAACAGTCTCAGTCAGGAGCTGTAAGGAGCACCCCCCTTTCTGCCCTGGAGTTTGTCCCCCAAAATGTGCAATCACTCCTTGCAGCTGAGCTCTCCTGCTGGCAGGGCTGAGTTGTGCTCCTGGTGCAAACCTGATGCAGGGATAGTTTGTACCACTGCAGTCACTTCCACCGATGCAGAAATGCTTGGGAAGCTGGCCCATAAATCCTGCCAGACTGACAGGCTTTCACAACCAGACTGATAAATGTATTTGAATTAGGTAAATGTTTTCAAATGAGATAAATACCTTCCAATTAGATTAGCTCTGTATGAGTTTGTCAATTCCCAGTGTGAGTGAAGCCCCTGATTTCCCCACCTGCTGGGAGGCTGAACTTGTGCAAATGAGCTCTGCAGAGCTCAGGTCTGATGTGAAATTGGTGGATGTATTAACAGAGCTCTTCAGAAAGGGACTGCGCTTCTCCCAAATTCATTTGGGACTTCCCAGCCAGCCCCTGACATAAGAAGGATGTGGAGCTGCTGAAGTGAGTCCAGAGAGGACTCTGAAGGTGCTCTGGGAGCTGAGCCCCTCTGCTCTGGAGATGGAGAGAGATGGAGCTGCTCAGCCTGGACAAGAGAAGGCTCTAGGGTGTGGATATTCTCAATTCAGTTGAAGAAAGAACAGAGATATTCACACCAGGGAGAGCTCAGAGTCCTTCCAGGGCCTGAAGGGGCTCCAGGGGAACTGGAGAGGGACTGGGGACAGGGGATGGAGGGACAGGACACAGGGAATGGCTCCCACTGCCAGAGGGCAGGGATGGATGGGATGTTGGGAATTGGGAATTGTTCCCTGGGAGGGTGGGCAGGCCCTGGCACAGGTGCCCAGAGCAGCTGTGGCTGCCCCTGGATCCCTGGCAGTGCCCAAGGCCAGGCTGGACAGGGCTGGGAGCAGCCTGGGACAGTGGGAGGTGTCCCTGAGGTGTCTCTGCCATGGCAGGGGGTGGAACCAAGATGATCTTTAAGGTCAACCCAAACCATTCCGTGGTTCTGTCAGTAAAGCATCCCAGCCTGTGTGTCAGGTGCTGCGCTCCAAGAGTAGCCAAGACCTCCAGCAGGGTGAAGTCCCTGCCTGAAGGGTGGACACTGGGCTGGGGCAGTGGTGGGCCCAACAGGAGGAGAATTCAGGATTGGGGGCATAAATTTGCACTTGGTGACCCCCTGTGTACAAGGTCAACCCCAAATCGTGCAGCAAGGCACCACTGAGGACAAAGACTCTGTGCTTCCCCTCCATGCTGCAACGTCCCAGCCAGTCCTGTGCCATGCAGCTCCTCTGTGGCAATATTGGACTTGTTTGACAATTTCTACAGAGTGAATAAACCCAGTCCTGTGCAGCAAATTATTCACAGCCCAAGGCTGCCTCCTTCTGCAGGTGCTCCCTATGGCAGAGCTCTCCAATCCTAAAATGGCCTTAGAATCATGGAATCACAAAATGGGTTGGTTTGGAAGGGACCTTAAAGCTCATCCAGCTCCAACCCCCTGCCACCAACCAGGCTCACTAAACTCAGTTGTCCCATCCAAGGACAGTCAGCCCTCAGGAACAGGCTCTGTGGCCTTAAACACCAAATTGAACAGCCAAGGTGCCCAAATCAGAGAGTGGCACGGACCTGATCCTGTGCCAGTGGCAGCTCTGCCTGTCTGTGACACCCAGGCCCACGTCGTGACTTAGCTGTGATTTGTGCTGAGCATTAAAAGGAAAAAAAAAAAAAGCTGATGACGCAAGTGGCTTTTTCTTTCAGGCATTTCAAGCAGGACTGGAGAGTGCATAAGTGCAAGAAATTGCTGGAGAGGGGAGGAGGACTGCAGCTCTTAAATCATCTGGCTCTGCCATGCAGGGTTACACTCAGTGGTGTTGGCACTGTGGAGAGATCACTGCAGGCAAATCAGGGGGGAGCTTCTGCTCCTTGAACAGCCTTTTCATCAGAAAATGGAGAAAATGTAGGTTTGTTGGAATGTGAGTTGCTTTGACTTAGGGTTTTAGTAAGTGTCACAGCATTCCAACGGCTTCAGTTGAAAATGTGGCTGGGAATACAGGTGAAACTATTGCTGTCTGTTTGATTTGATTCAGTTTTTAATCCACACTATCTAAATGACTGATAAACTCTGTAGTGTCCACCCCATGGAAACATTAGGGTTTGGTACTAAAATTCTCAACGTTGATGTTCTCTTGCACAATGGAAACCACCAATTCCTACTCAAATGAAGCTGTTTGGGGCTGGCTCTGCTCAGGTACAGTCTGAGTGTGGCCCTGAGCTTTAGGAGATTTGTAGATATGCAGACACAGAAGGATTTAAGGAGTGTCAGAGTTTCCTACCCCCTCTGTCTGCTTGGACCCTGCTATTCAGGACCTGCCCCAGCTGGGATCTGTCAAACTGAACTTGGTCTGATGAAGCACAGCAACCTCCATTTGTTGGAAACGTGGTTTATGCTCATAATGCAGATCTCAAAAAATCTCAATTGAAAAGATGATTTCTCACGGCTCCTATGGTTTTCCTTCAAATCCAACTTCTGCCTGTTATAGCTGGAGCTGACGAGATGGAGCCTGAGCCTGCTCCCTGCACCGTGGGGAACTTGTGAGCCTGAACCGTGCTGGATTCAGCTTTGCTGCAGGAGGGATGGTGCTGGAAGCAAAGCACCCAGGAGTTCTGCTGGAAAACCCTCTGGATGCTTTTCCCTCTGCTCTGGCTCCTCCTGTGAGCACTCAGCTGCAGCACTCAGCTGATTCCTGCACATGTCCAGGCTGTGCAAACCAGCCTGGCCAGGGCAGAGGATTGGGAGCCAATCTGCTAAACAGGGATTTAGCCAAGAGGCAGCCCCGAGTGCCAGCCCTCTCCTAATACTCTCTTAAGCAGCACAGGCAGCTGCTTCTTCCTCCCTGGCCCTCCTCACAGTTCACCTCAGTCCTCCAACTGCAGCAAGGCATTTCCAAGCAGAATTAGGTTTTGTTGGCTTCTTGCTACAGTGCCTTTTAATTAGGAGCACAGCTGCTCTGGAAACACGGAGCTCACTTTTCACAGAGTGCCTCTGGAAAGTGATTACAGCGGATTAAAGCAGAAAGGTTAGGCAATTTATTCAGGTGGCACTTAGCAAACGCATTGGATTATTTTGTGCTGCAAGGATGATTTAAAAACTCACAAGAATAACACCTTTAGGGCTCCCACTGGCCTTGAGAGACTCTGCTGGGCAAGGCAGGTGGTGGAGCTGAAAGCTGGGAATGAGCAGTGCCCGCTGCTCTGGAGCCCTCCACTGTGAGTGGGTGCTGAGGTCCCTGTCAGGTCCCCACCGTTACCAGAGGCTCAGTTCAGCCAGGAGCTGTCCCAGGAATTATTGTGGACTCTCAGCGTCCATGAATCTTGTCTCCAGAGGATGTTTGTAGGTGATGCTGTCTGTACCTGGCATTGATCCTCTGCTCTGAGCACTTGCTGCCAACTCCGCCCGGCAGAGCTCCCATTCCAAATCATCACAGAGTCACTGAGGTTGGAAAAGACCACCATGATCATCAAGTCCAACCTTTGACTGATCCCCACCTTGTCACCAGCCCAGAGCACTGAGTGCCACATCCAGGCCTTCCCCAGACACCTCAAGGGATGGGGCTTCACCACCAATGGTTGGGGTTAGGAGGTCCATAAAGATCACCCTGTCCTACCACCCTGTGAGCAGGGACACCTTCCACCAGCCCAGGTTGCTCCAAGCCCTTTCAAGCTGATCTCAAACACTTGCAGGGATGGGAGAGCCACAGCCACTCTGGACACCCTGTGCCAGGGCATCTCCACCTTCAAAGGGAACAATTTCTTCCTAAGCAATGCTGTAGGTTCACTTTGATGTGGTGAGACTCTGGTCCTTGGAGCCCTGCAGCCCTGCAGGGTATTGCACACTGATTTTATTCAGCAGCATCACCTGGGCTGAGGAAGTTTGGAGAGGCTTTGCTCAGGTGTGGGAACAAGAGCTGCATGAGCCCTCTGGCTCTGCATTTGGGAATGATTCTGCTTCTGAAAAGCTGCTCTTTCCCCTCTGGCCCAAGGCCATTTGCTGCTCCCTCTCAGCTGCCTGGCTTTAGTGTTTTCAGCAGTGGAAAGCATAAAGCCCCCAGAAATCCATCAGATCCACGTCAAAGCTGAGGCTCCATGAGAAGACCTCAATCATTTTCTTCTCCAAAGGGAAGGCAGTGGGAGCCCCTGTCTGGAGCGTAGGGTAACGATCCAGCTTGCCAACGTGTGAGCAATCTAAATGTCAAACTTCTCTGAGGAGAAACTAAAACAGGGAGCACATCCAAAGGGAAGGCTCGGAGCTGTCCTGTGGCAGCAGCAAGTGGATGGGGCACCCCAAGGACGAGCAGTGTCTGCTGCCAGGGCTGTAGTGACAGCAAGAGAACAGAATCATTCCCAAATGCAGCTACACCGTGTGTTTCTGCTGGGTAGCACTGGACTGGAGTTGTTCCGGGACTGGGAAACCGACTTTGTGATGTTTTGGAGTAGAGATCAAAAGATCAGGGACCAAGTGCCCCCACCAGGCAGTGGTGGCCATGGAGCAGCCCTGGTGGCTCTGCTGCAGAGGGAAGGAGTCAGCGTTCAGGAGCACACATCATCATGGGATATAGAATTCCATGCAGGTGCTTTTATTGAGAGCTCTGGGAATCAGGGGTACAGACCCAAATCTGACTCCAACACAGCTTTCGAGCTGAACATATTTTATATTACATCCTTATATAACTTACATATTATTAAACTCATATTTTTCTATTGTATGCATTGACATGAGTTTCTCGTGATCTTTCTTAGGCCCCTGACCACAGTTTCTCATGATTATTCTTACAATTAAACAGTAATCATATTTAATTACTAAACAATCATCACATCTAACAATTATATCATTTATCAAGTACTAGCTACACAGGTGCAGTTCTAGCAAGGAACAAGGCCTTCATGTACGTAAGGTATTTATTTTTTTCCAGGGCCTACTAAGCTTATTTTTCCTTTTAACCCTAAATCCCCATGATTTTAAAACCCTTTTACTATCAAAGGGATGGATGTGCTGCTCCAGGCTGGAGCTAGCGCAGAGCAGGGGCAGCTCTCCCTGCATCTGCTCGTGTTCACACTTTGGGAGGCTTCGTGTAGGATGAAGAAAGGCTGGAGGAGCTCAGACACGGCGCTGGTGGAACAGCAGTGCTTTAAATAGAGGAGTCTGAGCGGGACTGAGCACTCACATCGTGTCTGGGTGCAATTCAAAGGCTTGCAGTACCTTGCTTGCCCTTCTCTCACTTGGTTTGGCTGATGTAGGCGTATTTTTGTTTTTACTCATTTCTCTGTCCTATATTGTCCCTTTTTCTTTCCAGTAATGTTGACTGCTCCATCTGCTTATTTATCAGCCACAGTTTGAACGCGAATTTCAATTAGCAATCTGCTTTGTTTAGTTTTGTTTTAAACAAGGCATTGAGAGCTCCAACAAAGCTATAATACATAAAGCTACTTGTAATGCAGCTGTTTAAGCTCTTCCATCATATCCATGAACAAAATGAATCCTACTGCTATCAAGATTCATCTGATGAATTAAGTTTAATCCTCCTCTACTGTAGCAGATGGAAGGCACTTCAACAAAGACAGAAAGATTTCAAATGACTGAGATGGAAAATGGTCTTGCTCAGGTGTTCCAGAGATAGACAAGAAACGCAAAGCTCACGTAGTAAGAAATAATTAATCCAGCAACCAGAAAAGCAGTTCCTGGATCTCTGCACTCATTCCTGATGCTTCTATTTTGGGTCTGAGGTCACAAGTTCTGGATGTGGAGGCAGAGAAGAGGGTGGCTACCTGTGCAGGAGGTGGGAATGTGATTCCCTGAATCCCACCTATCCAGGTTTGCAATACTGTGTGCCTGAGGCCCTGCCAGCTTCTTGATCATCGGATCTGGACCACCAGGATCCCTCACAGGTAGGGCTTCTCTGTCCTGCTTGTGTTTGCTAAATGAGGAGTTAATTGCTGGGAGTTTGGGGTGGATTCCAAACCCGACATCACAGAGTGCTTGTGGTTGGAAGGGACCTTACAGATCATCTCATCCCACCCCCTGCCATGGCAGGGACACCTCCCACTGTCCCAGGCTGCTCCCAGCCCTGTCCAGCCTAGCCTTGGGCACTGCCAGGGATCCAGGGGCAGCCACAGCTGCTCTGGGCACCTGTGCCAGGGCCTGCCACCTTCACTCAATTCTTAAGAACAATTTCTTTCTAAGATCTAATCTAAATTTCTCCTTTTTAAAAGCTGCTCCCCCAATCATAGATTTTTTCAACACCCCGTCAGTAGCAGATGTGTGTGAATTTCGTTTAGGTGTGATGAAAACAAAGCCTGTGCTGAGCTGAACGGGTGCGTCCCCAGCACCACAACTCAGCAGTTACCGTGCCCAGCACTGTGAGGTAACAACAATCCCACACCTGGCACGCCGGGCAATGGAAAAACAACCCGCGGGTCAGGTAACGGCTCCGTGCGCCGTCCTCAGGTGTAAAGCGATCCCTGCCCCGTGTCCTCTGCCGTGTGTCCTCACCCCGAGCGCGCTCCCACGCCGGGACGGAGGGAAGCTGCGGAACTCTGGGATGGACGCGATCCATCCCGGGAGGGCTGAGGAGAGCTGCCAGGACTGTCCACCCTGCGCAGCTCCCGCCTGCGCCGCGGGCAGGGCTCGGCGCGCCGATGAGCGCTGATGAGCGGGCACGCTAATTGCGGGTCCCGCGGGGGCGGGCGCTGGGGCGGGGCGGGGGGGTCCGGTCCCGCCGCCGGGGCCGCTCTGTATAACCGGTCTCCCGGCAACGGCGGCCGCGTCATTTCCTGGGGAGCCGCGGGCGAGCGCACGGCCAGGTGGAGCGGCGGGGCACGGCCAGGTGGAGCGGCGGGGCACGGCCAGGTGGAGCGGCGGCGGCCGGCACCGGCGCTGCCCGGGGGCTGCGCTCCTGCCCCGCCCGGCTCCGCTCCTCCCGCCTCGGCTCCGCTCCATCCCCAGTGCGGTTGCGGTGCCGCGGCGATGAGCGCGGAGCTGGACGGCGTGTCCGTGCACTCCTCCTCCTCCTCGTCGGGCTCGCTGGGCTCGGCGGCGGGGCCGGCGCCGCGGCCGCTCTCGGCGAACGTGCGGCGGCTGCACCAGGCGCTCACGGCGCTGCTGAGCGAGGCGGAGCGGGAGCGCTTCATCCTCTGCCTCAACGCCTACCACGGCCGCCGCAACGTCTGCGACCTGGTGCGCTCCCTGCGCGCCCTCCTCGACGGGCCCCGCCGCCGGCAGCTGCTGCCGCTGCTGCGCCTGGTCCTGCCGCGCTCCGACCAGCTCCTCTTCGATCAGTACACGGCCGAGGGGCCCTACCTGCCGCCGCCCGGCCGCCCCCCGCCGCCCCCCGCCCCGCCGCCGGTGGTCCCGGGCGAGCTGCGGCAGGTGACGCTGCGCCGGAGCAAAGCCCACGAGGGTCTGGGCTTCAGCATCCGCGGCGGCGCCGAGCACGGCGTGGGCATCTACGTGTCGCTGGTGGAACCCGGCTCCCTGGCCGAGCGGGAGGGGCTGCGCGTCGGCGATCAGATCCTGGGGGTCAACGGCAAGTCCCTGGACAGGGTGACCCACGCCGAGGCGGTCAAGGTAAGGCGGCTCCGCTCCGGGGGATGTTTCCTCCATCCCGCCTTGTCCCGAGCTCCGCTGCGCGCCCCGTCTCGCTCTGCCTCTTGGTGCGTGTCCGTGTCGCCCCGCTCCTCCTTTCCCTCTTCCCCTCCCTGGGTCTCATCCCCGTGCGCCCCGTCCATCCGCGTCCCTCCCCGCCAGCCGGTGGGACCGGAGCCCCCCGGTGCCGCTCTCCGGGACGCGGCGCCGGGAGCCCGCAGCCCTCGGCGGAGCGGAGCCGCTCCGCGTTTGCATCGCGCCGGCGACATGGGGACCAGCCGTGCGCGGAGCCCGGCCGGGAAGTTTGCGGTGGCAATAGCGGTGCCACCCACGGCAGGGACCGGGCTGCCGGGGTGGCTCCGGGCACGGCAGGCTCGTCCTGCGCTTTTGTCGCGCCTCTGAAACGCGGCGGTGCCCGCTCGTGGCTCGCCTGCAGCCTGGGAAGCTCGTGGAAGATGCAAATCTGCGTGAGCCGGGTTTTAAGGGATGTACTCCAGCCGCTCTAGTGGGTTTCTCCTCGCAAAGATGGGGAAACTGAGGCACGGAGAAGCAGAACAGACCCCCGCCCACACCAAGGGGTGCATCGTGCCCGAGGCAGGAGCAGATCCCCGACTGCCCTCTGAATGTTCCAGGGGGAGAAGGAGAAGGTTACACAACTGAACTGGGGGCTCCTGCTCTCCCAGCACAGCTCCACATGCCCCGGAAACCTGTTGTAGCCCATAACAGCACGGGGGCTATCGATAAAAGCTTTAATGTGGAGAGAGAGCTCCATAAACTGTGGGGTTTTCACCTGAAATACGGGGTTCTCATGCAAATCCAGGTCTGAGTGTCCCAAACCATCCCTAGAGCTGATCTCGTGGCTGGTGGGCTCTGCTCGGAATGTTCCCGAGGCACGAACCTATCGAGCTGGAGAATCGACTTTTAGAGCAGCAATTTGTAGGCAGCGTATGGAGAGCTGGGATCTGGCGTGACAAGGCTGCTTTCCAGCTGTTTGTGCTTTAATTTTTCCATAATAAGCTAAAGTGGTTCTGTTGGGAGCCTGTTCCATGTGGAGCCTTCCTCTGACAGCACATTAATCTTGCACAGCTTTGAACACTTCTCCCCTGCCGACCTGTGTGTTCCCTGCCCCGGCTTTAAATCAGTGCCCTGGGCAAGGGCACGACTTCCAGGCTGGAAATGAGTGCCTGGTAATTCTGAGAGCAGAGGAAAGGTTTGTAGGAATTATTTTCCTCTTGTTCCTAATGATAGGACAACAGCAGGGTAGGCTTGCAGTTGTTAGTGTGCAATTTCGTGGCTTGGAGATTGCAACCCCCACATATTTTGTTGTGGCATTGGGATGGAGAGGAACCAGGTGTCAGGAATGCTCTACTCCATGACTTCATCTCCAATTCATTCCACTCTGCTGGGTAATTCACATCACTTTCTATTTGTTCTCTAATATAATGTAATTGATGCCTTTTAGACATTATTAATTTTGAGTGAAACTAAGTGCTTCCTGCACAGAAATAATTCCTGGAGGACGTGGCTTGCCAAGAGCTATATTTTGTTAATATGCTCCTGATAGGAAAAAGCAGCTTAGAAATTGTCGTCTTGTGAGCTGAACTTCTTTCAGCAACAAATTCATCACTTGCCCTGTGCTGGCACCTTCTTGAGCTCCTGGGTTCTTTTCATGTCTGGGAAGGGTTTTTATGACCCACGTCGTGGTGGTGGAAACATTTTTGCTTGGGAAGAGTGACAGAGTGATTTACAGTATGGCTCCAATAAACCCTTGGGAGATTCTAAAATGAACCAAGTGTTAATTTGCCCTCAGATGCTGCATTTGGGAAGGGGAAAATGAAGAGATCACCTTCAGCGATACTCAAGGGCAGCATTTGAAGGTTTGAGGTACAAATACTTCGGTGTGATGTTTTGGGTGTCATTCAGAGTGTCAGAGCTGCAGGGATGAGAGGTGGTGATGGGTGGCTTCATTTTGTGCTCTCTGCTTCCCCTTGAAACCTGGGATCTGGGGCAGTGGCAGCTCTGCAAAGGCCCCTGGCTGTGCTCTGGTCTCCTGAGGCAGATCAAGCTCGCTGTGTCCTGCCCTCCCCACCAGCAGCTCCTGGCCTGCCCTGCAGTGGGGCAGTGGAGAGGGAACATCAAACATCAGCTCTGCTGGTCAGAGCTTGGTGCTCACAACCCCAGAATTGGGGATTTGATCCCTCTCTTGGCTGTTCATTTAAGAGTTGCACTCCATGATCTTTGTGATGCCTTCCGACTCAGAACATTCTGTGATAAACCAGAGCTGGCTTTGGTCCTGGAACTCGTGCACACGCCGTATTTGGGATCAAACAGAGAGAGCTGAGAGTTAGCTTTGCTAACACAAGCCCCTGGCCGTGTGGCTGATCTCTCAGACACTCTCGGCTCCCCGGGCCAGAATGGTCTGGTGGGAGCTCGGCTCCGGTCCCTGCGTGCGCAGCGATGCTCCGGTCCTGCGGCGCTGCCCGGCGCTGTCCTGCAGCCGGAGCCGGCCGAGCAGGGAGCCCTGCTGCCCGTCACAGGCACGGCGTGCTGCGCTCGCACAACCTGTCACAGCTCCCTCCTGGGGCTCGGGAAGGCTCCGGGCTGAGCGTGACAAACTTCCCGAGCCGCGGAGCCGCTCGGTGCCCCGGGGTGCTCGAGGTGCCCGGCTGGGGCAGCTGCCCAGGCAGAGCAGGGAATTAATGCAGTGTCTGGATTTGTTTGTGCAGCCTTGGATGAGCGTTCCCACGGCAGCCGCTGCGTTCCTTTTTCAAGTCGTGGTGGCTCTGTTGCCTTTCCGTGAGCGTGTGGCTGTGCAGGAGCAGCCCAGCTGCTTTTATCCCTTCTCTCGAGGATGCTGGCAGCATGGTAGCAGCAATTTCTGTTCACTCCTGGGATTTCCAGGCGTCACTCAGTGATGCAGCAGATGAGAACTGCCACAACACTGGGCTAAGTGACCCGTGTGATGTCCCAGCTCAAAACCCGCTGCTGGCCTGTCACCACTGCACTGGTGTTTGCAGATGTTTGCAGCGTAAATTAGATAAAAAGTGGCATTCTGACTTCAACCACAAGATTAGCCCAGCACTCCAAATCAATTCCCTTAATGACCAGCTCCTTAACCTTTGCGTGAGCACGGGAGTTTTATGCCTTGTCTGCTCTGAGCTCGGCTGCTCCATCCAAATCCAAATTAAATGACTCCATTACAATTACAGCTCCATCATTGCAGCATTCATGAGTGCACTTTAGCAAAAGATCGCCAGCATTTGAATTATGGGGTAAGTGGAGAAGTTTGTGTTGTCTCCCATATTTTTAGAGTTCACTTGGCTTTTATCAGCCTTGCTATTTAGGACATTATATTCTGTCTATACACTATATATATATATTATTATTATTATTATTTATGGTGTATATGCTGCTATATTTTAGCAGTTGTGCTGAAAGTTAGTATTGATGAGCTGTCACATGTTATCCAGAGGATTTAAAATCAAGGTGCTTGTGGCTTTAGACCATCAAAATTTTACCAGGGAGGTGTTTCCCCAATGCTCTGGGGCTGGCATTAAATTCACACTCCTTTCTCCCCACTCCTTGCCTTTCTTGTTTTGCTCTAGGATTTTATGTTCTTTGAATAAAAAGACGTTTAGGGAGAGAGGGGATGAAAAATGGAAAAGTTCCTGATTTAGGATTTTGCTTAATGAGCTACACCAACCCCAAAGAGCTGCACTGGCCCAGCTGTTCCTGCTGACAGCTGGGCAGATCTGGATCAGCTTGAGCAAAATGCCCGAAACTCCACTAAAATTTGGATGTGCTGGGCTTGGGGAGTTTGGTTCTTTGGTGCTGGTGTAAATCTGTGATGGCTTTGCTGAAGTCACTGGGCTGGAATTGAGTTGATTCTGGAGGAACTGGAGTAGTTCAAGTGCCCTGCCTTGGGTTTTTCACCCGTGGAGAGAGGCTGGAAGGGGCTGGGGAAAGCCTGGGATGAGGCTGGCAAGGCAGAGGGGTCCAGGATGGCACTGCCAGCCTGTCCTGTGTCCCTGTGACACAGGGCAGGAGGGAGGGGGTCACACCCAGGGGGTCTCATCCTCTCCCTGGCCTGTGAGAGAAGGGGACTGCATCAGGGTCACACCTCAGCCTGGGAGAGAGGGGGATCTCATCCCCAGCCACCACCATCTCTCTGCTCCAGCAGGGCTTTTCACTCCCTCCAGCCTTTCCATCTCCTGCTCTGATGGAAGTGTAAGTGTGCATCTAAAAATAATTAAAAAGATATTAAAATTCCTTCTATATCCCATTACTGTGGGTTTTCCTGCTGGCAAACAAAGTGATCTCTTCAAAGACTGTAATACTTCATAAGAAAGGACCTCAGGTGTGGGATTGCTAAAAGACCTCTGAGAAATGACAGCAGAGATGTGCAGTCCTGAGCCTCAGACATATTTAGAGCCATTTTTCTTTCCAGCCAGCTTCCAATAAAGCAAATTTCATGTCATTGTTTCTTGTGGTGCCAAATTAATTGATCACCGACCTGACACTGCTGATTCAATCCCCACAGCACTGGGGGCACGGCTCAGAGCAATGAGTGCAGCTTGCTCTGGTTGGGTTTTGACCCTTCCAAGTGCTCGGAGCTGTGGATGAGCAGCCAGAGCCAGGCTGGGCTGGCTGAGGGGTGAAGGCAATCCACTGATCCCTGATTCTGTGATGATTTCAGCCCTGTTCCTTTAACTGCTGCGTGCTTATCGCAGGCTCTGTGTTTTTAGAAGGTGCTGAAGAAAGAGGCTTGGAACTTCTCCCCTTCCCGAGGGAGCTGGGGGAGCTGGAGCATGGAAAAGGAGGATGTGACTAGCATCCACCCCAATAGTTAGAGTGGTAATCACTTCCTGCATCTCTGCATCGGCTCAGGAACACAAAAACCCAAAACTGCACCAAAAAAAAGCACTCACAGCTTAAAAGGCAGGTGCTGTGTGATGCCAGGGGCTCCTGCTGTGCCCCTCTGCCCTGCAAACAGTTTCCATGTCAGCTCCTGCAGTCAGCAGGATGGGCAGGGAGAGGGTGGAAAGTGTGAAGGCACCAGGAGGGAAAATAAGGAAAGAAGGCACCAGGTCACTCTGGAGCTTGGAGGCATCTGCGTTTAAACTGACTTTTAAAGCTCCTCGAGGGGGAGGGCTGAGGGCGGTGGAAGGGCTGCTCCTGGCTCCGGGGGCAGATCTGGAGCTGTGGTGGAGCAGGTTGGAGCACTGGAGCTCACCTGGAGCTGCTCCGCTGGCACCGGGAGCTCCAAAGGAATTCCTGGTGCCGCTTGGGCTGGGGTGGAGCTGCACACCCAGCCCGGGGCCGTGGGCTTGGCTGCTCCACCTGCCCGAGGAGTCGCTTGTGTTTGCTGCTCTGCCGCTGGTTTCCCTCCGTGGGTAAGTTCCTGAGTCATCTGCTTCCCTTCATTTCACCAGCAAATCACAATCAGCCCTAATGAAATCAAACGACTTTATAGTGATGCAAAAGACTGGAATGAGGGCCTTAATCTCTCCTCTCCTCATAATGCAGGGATGATAGGACTTGGCACCAGGACTGGGTGTTCATCAGGGTTAGCATTGTCAGGGCATCCTGGAGCTCTTGCAGCATCAGTGTTATTTAGGGGGCTCCTTGTAAATAAACAGTTTTGCCTCAGCAGAGAAATTGATAAGATAACCTGGAGGATAAAAGCTTATTTCCTTCTAGTGGCCTTTGGAAGAAAACAAAAGCGTCAGAACTGGTGAATTAAAATATCCTTTACCCAGTCCCCCTGTCCTCAGGGAAGAGGATGGATTTTCTTGACACTTTCCCCGATGCCACGGAGAATTATTCAGCTCTCAATGCCCTCAGTTAAAGAGACAAAGCAGCTGCTGATGTGATTTACCTTGGGTTCCTTGGACTGGATGCTCTGGGTGTTCTCCCTGCCGGGAGCACAGGTGGAGCAGAGCCTGCAGGAGCTGCCGGGCTCAGGGATTGCCTCGGAGCCCCTCGGGCTGGGAGAGGCTGGAGGGGGCTCTGCTCTGGGCAGGCTCTGCCTGGATGTCCTCGGTGCTTCATCCAGCATCCTCCTCACTTCCCCACCGTGGGACTCAGATTCAGTCAAAGAAAGAAATGGAGAATTTCTGTACAAAAGAGCAGTGCATTTTGAATAAACCAGAGTTTTACTCTCCGCAGCCTTCGGGTCAGTCTTATTCCTGCCCTGCCTCGACAGCGACACCCCACAATGATTCTTCCAAAATTTTTCCACCCAGGAATTATGGCACTGTCATATTTAGACAATATGATGCTTCACACCGCTCCTTTCAGCCCTGCTTGGTGTGGAGCAGCATGAGAAGACCCGAGGAAGCAGGAGGCAGTGCTTTAATCTGCATTTCCCTTATGCCTCCCCTGAAAGCACCCAAACAGCTTTGGTTGTGCTTTGTTTCCACAGTTATGTGGTGTTTTCTGTTGTTTGTAGAGTTGCCCGAGGGCTGCACTGGGCAGGGAGCAGCGTGCAGGGGTGGGAGGTTGCAGAGTGGGGACGGGGAGGTGCCAGCCCTTGGAGGGCTTGGGGAGAAGGTGCTGGAGCTAAGATTTCACTTGACCTTTCCCGGTGCAAGGGACGTGGGCTTCCCGATGCCTTGGGGCTAAATGTGTGCAATCACCATAATTATCCATCGATTTGCATTGATTTGCATAAGTGCCTCTACTTGAAAGCCCAACTGCTGTCCTTTGCCTTGGGAGAGGGGGAGAGGTTGGACTGTGCCTCCTGCAGCTCCGTTTGTCCTCCTGCAGGTCACCCCGGTGTCACCTCTGTCACCCCTGCATCCCCTGGACCCTGGTGCCCGCTGCTGTCCCTCCACCTGTGCTTCCCTCAGCCTCCTTCCATGTCCTGCTCTCTCCTCCTGCCTCGGGTCACCTCCTCCCGTTCCAGTTCTCTCGGTTCCTGCCAGGTCAGAGCACTCCAGGTGCCGGTGCCTCTGCTCACATCCAGCCCCCTGTGCTGTGTCAGGCATCGTGGGGCTGGGAGACTCAAAATCATGGAATCCCAGACTGGTTTGGGTTGGAAGGGACCTTAAAGCTCATCCAGTTCCATACATAGGGACACCTCCCACTGTCCCAGGCTGCTCCAAGCCCCATCCAGCCTGGTCTTGGGCACTGCCAGGGATGCAGGGGCAGCCACAGCTGCTCTGGGCAACACTTGTTCCAAAATATCTCTCTGCAGTCCAGGACAGGGACAGTTTCTCCTTGCTTCACCTGGCAAATTTGGCCATAACCAATGTGCAGTGGGAGCTGCAATAGCCTTTTATCCATCCTGCCTGCAGCTGATCCCTAGAACAAACATTTTGGGGGCAGGAAATCCTGTGCCTGCTGTCCTGGCTCAGCAGAGGAGCTTTTTAGCTGATGTGGCTCATCCTGCTCCCCTCCCCAGCAGCCACAGGGAGATGCTTCATTCCCCCTAGCAGCAGGATTGTTTTGCTCAGTCCATCTGATCCCACAAGCTTAAACCCACCTGAGGCCAGCAGGAACACCCTGGCACGGAGCAGGGAACAGCGGCTGCACAAATTTCTGCCGTCGCTCCCTGCACGCTGCAGAACGCGCTGTAAAAGCTCCCCCTGCCTCCCTCCTGCGGAACTGGTGCCTTGTGAGGGCTGGAACAGGGACTGGACAGAGCTACAGAATAAAGCAGGGATTTATTAAAGCATCTCCTCCATGGATCCACCTTGGGCAGCACCAGAGCCCAGCCAGGGCTGCACCCAAATGACCCAAAATGGTCCCAAAATGCACGAGCGCTCCCGGGGCTCTCCCTGGGATCAGTTCTGCTCCATTGGCACCTTGGAGTTCATTGTCCCATTCCAGCTTCAGCCCAGGCAGTCCCATCCTGCTTGTTTTTCTCTCTCCAGCCCACGGTGTTTGTGCTCCTGGGCTGAGGTTTGGATCATTTGTCCTTGGTGCCCAGCTGGAGCAGGAATTGTTTTGTGTCCGTGCTCTGTGCAGAGCTCACCATCCTCTCATGTGAAGATCAGACCCACAGACTAAAGCAGCAGAGAATGTGAAAAATAGAAAAGCTCAAACCTGAGGCATCAGCATCTCAGCTTTCCCTTTGCAGCTTTATTGCCAAAGCTGCCTTACTTTCTGGGGACGTGTTGCCAAATTCCTGGTGCTTTGCTGGTTGATAACCTCTGCACTGACCTTTGGAGCTCACCAGCAGAGCTATGCCCATTATCCCGTGCCCATTATCTCGTGCCCATTATCCCGTGCCCATTATCCCATAGCCATTATCCCGTGCCTATTATCCCGTGCCCATTATCCTATATCGATTATCTCGTGCCCATTATCCTGTGCCTGTGAGAAGATTATTCAACACGTGCCCATTATCCCGTGCCCATTATCCCGTGCCCATTATCCCGTGCCCATTATCCCGTGCCCATTATCCCAAAGCCGAACCAGCTCCTGTCCTGCTGGGAGGAAAAGCAGCTGGGGGCTGTGCCGAGGGGAAGCATGGCTCATGGTTAATGCTCCCAGTATCCAGCTGGGACCTTCCCACTCCAACCTCCACGATGCTCCTTTATTCAGGGAAGGTGATGTGAGGGGTGTCCCTGGCAGAGGTGGCTTCGGGCAGGCTGCCAGGAGCATCCTGGTGATCCACTGCCGGTATTTCTGGCATCTCTGCTCCTTCTGGGGGGATCTCTGGAGGTGTTTTTACAAATCAGGGCCGTTGGGAAGTGGGGCATAAGAGGGGGGAAATGGTAAAAATGAGAGAGGAGAGTCCTCAGTGATGTGAGACCTGCAGGGTTTCAGAAGGGTGGTAGCTGTCTCTCTGGATCCTCGGAAAGAACATGATGTACTGGGAGCTGTTTGGGTTTTATGGGGGTTTTTGAAGGCACATGAAATGTGTGTATCCTTTTTTGATCAGTTTAAACGATCTCCTTCCCTCTCAGAGGGCTTGACAGATAATTAAATAGAGTGTTGTTAGGGGATCAGGGGCCTCATGGAATCAATCTGCCCCTCTCTCTGGCACTCACTGCTTCTGCTGACATTTCTGGGCAGTTGGTGACTGTTTCCTGCTAAAGGTTTTGGCACTAATTCCCAGATTCACATCAATGATTTCTTTAAGCTGGGCTGCTGGCAGGTGAGCTTGCACACAGTGCTGCCAGCCCTAAACCTCCCACCCCATGGTCCTCAAACATATCAGAGATGGGGCAAAGCCAAATCTTTTCTGAGGCTGCAAATCCCTGCAATGGCTTGAGGAAAGAGGTGGAAATGCAGCCCACACTGTCTGATTCTGCCCAGGGCATTAAGGAGGTGGGATTTGTTATTTAGGGGTGGCTGGGTGAGGTTCAGTGGGCCCCTCATGTCCCAAAAACTCACTCAGGATGAGTTCTGCTGTGGCTCTGGGGGGTATCTCTGCAGTCAGTGCACACAGGACAGTTTGTGTGCCAGGGAGGAAAAAGTTTTCCCTTGTGGAATTCCCACACAGAGCCTGTCCTTTGTGAAGTCCCCCTGTGCTGGGCACTGCTGGGGCTGCCTCAAATCCTCTGTCCTGCTCTGGGCCCGTCAGTTTGGGAAGGACATGGAGGGGCTGGAGCGTGTCCAGGGAAGGGAATGGAGCTGGGAAGGGGCTGGAGCCCCAGGAGAGGCTGAGGGAGCTGGGAAGGGGCTCAGCCTGGAGAAAAGGAGGCTCAGGGGGGACCTTGTAGCTCTGCACAGCTCCTGACAGGAGGGGACAGCCGGGGGGACAGGAGGAGAGGGAATGGCCTCAGGGGAGGCTCGGGGTGGACATCAACAGGAATTTCCCCATGGAAAGGGTGGTTAAACATTGGCAGGAGCTGCCCAGGGAGGTTTGGGGTGCCCATCCTGGAGGAGTCCCAGGAAGGGCTGGAGGTGGCACTCAGTGCTCTCAGCTGGGGACAAGGTGGGGATTGATCACAGCTTGGATTTGATGGTCTGGGAGGTCTTTTCCAACCTCAGTGACTCTGGAATTGTGTGATTAGAACTCTGCTGAAAAGCTTCTCCTTTTGTGCCAGGGAGCTGGGATGATCTGTGTTGCCTGTGTGGGCAGGCTCTGGCCCTGCTGTGGTGCCTTCACAAGCAGGGCTGGCAGCAAAATCCACATGGGAGGGCTGCTGCCAGCCTGGTGGCACTGTGGCACCTCGCTGGGAATGGGGACAGCGAAGTGCCCAAAGCATGGCAGCAGCTGGGCACAGGGAGCAGCAGGAAAAAGGCTTCCAAGGGAGGAGGACACAGCTGGGGAACCTTCTCTGGGCTCCTGTCCCAGTGCTCAGTCTCTGCACTGGAAGAAGTTCTTCCTCGTGTCCAGGTGGAACTTCCTGGCATCAGTTCCTGCCCATTGCTCTTGTCCCATTGCTGGGCCCCTGGAGCAGAAGCTGGGCCCTGCTCTGAGCCCTCCCTGCACACAGGGCTGAGGTCTGGCCTCAGTAAAACCTGGGAAGGGGGGAAAAAACCCAAAATAGAGGGGAAGTGCAGCATTTCTCACTATGCAGGGAGATGGATGGAAACTCTGCTCTCCTGGAGCTCAGCACGGCAGCTGCTGGTGGATTCTGCCCTGTTTTGGATGCAGGTGGAAGCTTCTCCCACTTGGCTCACCTGGTGCCTCGTCACTCTGCAGCTCCTGGTGCCAAGCGCTTTGTTAAAGCCTGGTTCAGAGTGTGGCTGCACAAAGGTTTTGTAGATGTGTGCCAGATCCTGTCCCCAGGCCTGCTGTCCTTCAGTGTGGATCAGCAGCTGTGCTGCAGTTTCCCAGGGAAACTGAGGGAAAGCCGCTTCCCTCTCATCTCCTCTCACAGCCGTGGCAGCTGCAGTTTAAAGAGCTGCTGCCTGATGGACACAAAGCTTCCTGGAAGCTCAGATGTTTGAGCAGAACTGACTTTGGTGGTCATCAGGTTGAGGAAGGGGTGGGCAGCCTCACAGGGAAGAGTTTCCTCTCAATCTGCAATCTAATCCTACCATCCCTCAGTGTGAAGCCATTCCCCCTTGTCCTATTACTACATTATCCCTCTAAAAGTCCTTAAAAATCTTTTGTGGGTGTCGCTGTCCTCCCTCATCTGTGACCACCCAAAGGGTCTCCAAAAGGTGCAGGTCAGAAGGTCCAAAAGGTGTGTCCTGAAGGGCTCCTCAGTGAGGGAGGGTCTCTGATGGGCTCCTCTTGCAGCCTGCCCTGGGCATGAGCAGGGAGGGTTTTTTGGGAAGGAAACTGTGCTGGACAGGGAACTGCTTCTCACTGAGTGCAGGAGGGACCTCAGGAAATGTAGAAAGGGCTCTGCAGAGTGTCACCAGCCTGCCTCTCTGGGAGTCACTGTCAGCAGCTGTGTCCTGCTGGGCATTCCCAGCTTCTGCTCACTCCCCTCTTGGATGGAGGCTGCCAGGGAGCCCTGGCTCTGTGCAGCTGCTCCCCTCCCTTTGGGCTCCTGCTGTCACCTCCATGCATAAAACATCTCCCTGAGCCCAGATCCCCGCTCCTGGTGGCCTTGTCAAGGGAGCCGCAGGGGGACATACAAATCCCCATGTAAATCTCTGGCCTCTGATCCCTGCTAATCTCCCTGTGCCTCCAGAGAGCAGCTCTGCTGCCCTGCCTGCCCTGCCAGGGGGTGACATTTGGCTGAGGCTAAATGGCTCTGCCAGGCTTCAGCAGCCACCCTGCCCTGTCCCTGGGGCAGCTGTGACACTCAGGGTGCCTGGGGTGGAGCTAGCCTGTGCCCCATCCCTTCTCCTGTGCCCAGTCCCTGCTCCTGTGCCTGGTCCCTTTTCCTGTGCCCGGTCCCTGTTCCTGTGCCCAATCCCTTTTCCTGTGCCTAGTCCCTTTTCCTGTGCCCAGTCCCTGTTCCTGTGCCTGCTCCCTGCTCCTGTGCCCGGTCCCTGCCCTCGTGCCTCGAGTCTCTCCTGTGGGGTACAATCCCAAGGGTTTCCTTTGCTCCTTCTCCTCCCTGCCAGGATGAATTCTCTGGGGAGGGGAGGGAAGGGGATCCCTGTGCCATGTCCAGTGTTTCCCTAAACACCTCCAGGGATGGGCACCCCAAACCTCCCTGGGCAACCCCTGCCAGGGCCTGAGCTCCCTTTCCATGGGGAAATTCCTGCTGCCGTCCCAGCTGAGCCTGCCCTGGCCCAGCCTGAGCTGTTCCCTCTCCTCCTGTCCCTGTTCCTGGAGCAGAGCTTGACCCCCTGGCTGTCCCCTCCTGTCAGGAGCTGTGCAGAGCCACAAGGTCCCCCTGAGCCTCCTTTTCTCCAGGCTGAGCCCCTTCCCAGCTCCCTCAGGAATTCTCCAGCCCCTTCCCAGCTCCCTCAGCCTCTCCTGGGGCTCCAGCCCCTTCCCAGCTCCGTTCCCTTCCCTGGACACGCTCCAGTTCTTCCTTTGAAGGGCCCAGAGCTGGACACAGGTACAGGGGTACAGTGATGATCTGCAGACTCCAAAGAGGTTTTGTAGAGACAGCTCCAAACAAAAAACATTTCAGGGGGTCCTGTTCCCCATCTGACAGAGCTCCCTTGCCCTGGTAGCTCTGGGGTAGGTGAGAAGGGTCCCTGCCACCCCCAGCTCATTGATTTCCACGGACTTCAGCCCATGCTGAGCCTGGCTGTGTGGCAGCTTTGGCTCAGGAAGCTGCTCTGTGCCCTGAAGCCTGGCACAGCCACGGTGCCCATGGGAGACAGGTCCCCTGGGGTGGGCAGAGGGCTCAGAACCTGCCCCATCATCCCAGAGAGACCTGGGCAGGATGGAGCGTGGGGAGCAGCTCTGACAGCCTCTCTGCAGGGAGGGAGGAGACCCCAGCAGGGACGTGTCTGGGGGCCCGGGAAGCTGCAGGAACGGGGACAGGAGCTGGGGAACAGCCCAGGGGGGTGAATGCTCTGCGGGTGTCCCCACTGCTTTGGCAGTCCTTGTGCCAGCCCTCAGGCACATGGTGACCTTGGGAGCATGTGACAAGTTTGCAGCCAAGTTGCTGTGTGTGATGGAGATGCTGAGCTGGGCTTTGAGCTGGATTCTCTGTGGCTCTGGCAGGGAGGAGCAGCAGTGCTGCCAGCTCAGGGCTGGGATGCAGCCAGCCCCCTATTACTGACAATTTTACCCTTTCCTAAGGAGCTGCTGGTTTTAGTTCTTCCAGCCACAAGCTTTGCTCAGCAGCTTCTCTGCTCAGTGGGGACAGGAGACCTTGCAGGGCAGCTCATCAAAATGATGTATATATGGGAGAAAAACCCCAAACACCTCCTTTGTGCAAGCAGATCTGCAGTGCTGAGGTCCCTGAGGCCTCTGGAGGGATCAGCACTTACAGCTGTCCCCAGGGAGAGCTCCTCCATGTTAACTGAAGTTTCTGTGTCAGCCTCTCACGGTGGAAGCTGGAGGGGGCAGGATTGCAAATCACCTCCTCTGGCCCCCAAGGTCATCTCTGTGCGTGCTGGTTTGAGCGTGAGTATGTATTTAGTAATTATTCCTCCCATTAATTGACTGCTTGTGCTGGGGCAGGCAGTGGTACCTCAGTGGCTGAATTTCTGGGAGTGCTGTCCATGTTCCCTGGAGGCACCAGGAGCTTTTCCAGTGGCGGAGGCTGGAGCTGTGGGGACAGAGCTGGGGCTGAGCCGAGGCTTTTCCCACACTGGTCCTGTTTGCTGCCAGCACGGTCAGTGAGAGGCTGATATCCATATTCAGCCTGCAGGGGAAGGCTTCAGAGAGACCTTGGAGCACTTTGCAGTGCCTAAAGGGGCTGCAGAGAGCTGGAGAGGACCTGGACAAGGGTCAGTGCTGCTGTCCCCCAGCACTGCTCCCTGTCCTGCTCTGACTCCTCTCCAGAGCTGCGGGAGAGGATTAGCCCATCCTGGCCATGACTCTGCCCACCTCACCTCCCCACTCTGCTCTTTCCTGGCTGATGGGAAAACTTTTCTCTGTGTTTTCTCAGCAGCAGCAGCTGTGCCTTCACTCTGTTGCAGCCAGGAGAGAACAGAACAATCCCAGCTTGTCATGCAGCTCCATCGTTCAGCCGATGGCTTCAGAGGAGCTGGAGATGCTGCAACCTCAAAGCTGTGTCTGCCTGGAGCCCAGGTGGCCCTGTGGCCATTAACCCCTTGTCCTTGCCTTGTCTCCCAGGTGCTGAAGGGCTGCAAGAAGCTGAACCTGGCGGTGCACTCGGTGGGGCGCATCCCGGGGGGCTACGTCACCAACCACATCTACACCTGGGTGGACCCCCAGGGCCGCAGCGTGTCCCCCCCCACGGGGCTGCCCCACCACCAGAACAGCTCCCTGCGCAGGGACAGCGAGAAGAGGAGCCACCTGCAGCTCCTGCAGGAGGGCGATGAGAAGAAGGTGAGTATTGTAAAATGCAGGTGAAACTGGGGGGAGAAATGATGATGTCTGACTCAGTTCAGAAGGCTGAATGATTTCTTTATTATAACTATGCTATAATACATTAATATACTATTTAAAAGAGATATCAAACTATATACCTACTTTTCTAACTATCATATCTAAGTCACTCCCAGCTCGTGACCCTCCTCTCCAGAGTCCAGGTGGGTTGGATTGGCCACCAGGCTCAAACAACCCTCACCAGAATCCAACCAAGCACTCACCCCAGGTAAACAATTCTCCAAACACATTCCACATGGGAACAACCAGGAGCCGAAAAAGAAATTGTTTTCTCTTTCATTTCTCTCTGTGCACCTCTATGAAAAATCCTGAGAGAGAGAAGAATGTGCTTGCTACAGGTGAGCAAAGGGAGATTGGACACAGCCCTGGGGCCTCTCCCCATGCAGGTCCCAGCCCTCTCTGTCCCTCTGGCCTTGTCACCTGTGTGTGGCAGTCTGCTTTTCTCCCTTGGGTGTAGCTTTGTCCCCAGGAGCCCTGGAGGATGGGATAGGTTGGCTTTGTTCCCGTTTGGCACAGGAGGGAGGAGCTGGGCTGAAGGGCAGGAATTGTCCAGGGAATGTCCTGCCAGGAACGTCCAGCCACCAAAGCAGGAGTGGGTTTGAAGGCTTTTCCTAACAGTTTTTTCGGCTGGACATTGAGGGACTGAAATCCGTGTCCAGCCTGGAGAAAAGCTCCAGGCAGAGCTCAGAGCCCCTGCAGGGCCTGAAGGGGCTCTAGGAGAGCTGGAGAGGGACTGGGGACAGGGGATGGAGGGACAGGACACAGGGAATGGCTCCCACTGCCAGAGGACAGGGATGGATGGGATGTTGGGAATTGGGAATTGTTCCCTGGGAGGGTGGGCAGCCCTGGCACAGGTGCCCAGAGCAGCTGTGGCTGCCCCTGGATCCCTGGCAGTGCCCAAGGCCAGGCTGGACAGGGCTGGGAGCCCTGGCAGGGGTGGCACTGGGTGGGCTTTAAGGTCTCTTCTAATCTGTGTCACCTGTGGTGACAGTTCAGATCTTTCTGAATTCCTGCAGTTCAGATCTTTCCTCAGGTGTTCCTGTGAAGCTTTCCTGGGTCTCTTGGCAGTTCTGTCTTAGGAAAAAGATAACTTCCCCCCCCACACCAGTTGTTCTCTTCTACAAATACTCTAAAATAAACCAGATAATTTTCCATTTCTTTCTGGGGAGACGCAGCCTGAGTGAAAACCCAGGTGAGGGAAAAAGGAGCATGGAAGGGAATGGCTCCTGTATGACACCAGGGCAGTGTGGCCAGTGCTGGTCCTGGATCCCAGGCCTCTGACAGGAGGAAACCACCAGCACATCGAATTTCCAGCCCTGCTCCCTTGCTGTGAGCTGCCCTCCTTTAACCAGCCCTGGTGTAAGGGAAGCCAGCACAGCCTGTTGGAGCTGCAGTATTTGATCTCAGGGATTTGGTATCTCCTCTCCCTCACTCTTCCCAGGGCAGCCAGGCCTGCAGAGGTGTCACTGCAGAGTCACCGTGTGTGGGAATCCAGAGCTTCCCTCTGGCTGCCCTGGCAGCTCTGGGACCCTGGCAGGGGTCAGGAACCCCCCTGGACAGAGCCCCCAGAGACACTGGCTGTGATCTCTGCCCATGGAAAAGAATTTCCAATCTTACAGGATGAATTACAAGCTCTGTGTGTTTGATATGAGTACTAATTAAGTGTGTCATGGGTGCAAAAGTAAAATTTTAGGATTCTAGATGAGGGGTCCTGTCGCTGTCAAGGCAGGATGGGAATGAAGAGATTTTGACCAGAAGGCTGCTGAGAGGAGAACTCCGGTTTATTCAAAATGCACTGCTCTTTTATACAGAGCTTCGTGAGACCCAACTCCATTGGTCCTGAAGTGAAAACAACTCAGACCATTGGTGCAAAGTGCTTGACGCTTAACTATAAACCATGTGAATAACAAGAGAGATAAAGAATTATTTACATTCTTTTCCAACTCTTTCCCAGGCTTCTGCCTGGCTAGAAATTCTCAGTTTCTTTCTTTGACTGAATCTGAGACCCACAGGGTCCAAAGGGGACAAGATGGAGGAAATTGGGTGTGCCTTGTCCTTTTTCTCCTTCTTCATGCCCTCCATGTCTCACTGTGGTGTTGGCATTTTTCTGTTGGTTCAGGCTGGGGACACACTGTCCAACGTAGGTGACAGATATTGGCACGTTCTTGTAAATCCAGCCCAGGGAGTTTCTGGTATTTAATGTTTGTCACATCCCACTGAGGGCAGAGCCCCACACGCTGCCCTGCAGGACAGAGCTGGGCAGGGCAGCAGAACATGTGAGAGATCAACAGAATAAACAACCTGGAAACCAGCACAGACCAATTATGGCTTCTGCTTTGGCAGCGGGGCTGACAGACAGAGACTTTCTACAATCTCAGGATCATCAATAGCTCAGATTCTGACAACCATGCTCAGGTGCCCATAGAGCAAGGGACAGAGGGACAGGGAACCTCACCCTATACAAGCAGGATGTGGTGTTTCCACCACATTGGAATTCCACCCATGGAATATCAAAGTACTGTCCTAGGAATCAGCAGTGCCTTCCCAAAGACACAGAATTGCTTGCAGCCTTGACTGTTTCTATCCTTTTTTATCCTGATATCACTCTGTCTGTGCCCAAAGTGTCCTCAGCTCCTGGAAATGCTGTGGAAGGGTCTGTAAGCTTCCCATCTCAGCCAGTGGGAGAGAAAAATCTAATACAGGATGAGGCAGTTTGCTGATGAAATATTCATGTGGGCCACAAGGGAAAAGGGCCTATTATTTTTATTTTAAGGAGAGGAGAGGAGAAAAGCAGGCTGTGCTGGCTGCTGTCCCCACCCCCTGCCACCCAGTGTCACCTTGAGAGAGCAGCAGCAGCTCTGGGCAGCTGTGGGGAGTTGTTTCTGTGCACATCCTTCCTTCACCCCTCGCTGTGTGTGGATGTGAAAGGCTCAGGAAGCTGGAGCTGAGTGTCCCCTGCCCCAGCTCAGCCTCGTGTGGTCCTGGTGACTCCTGAGCCCTGGGAAGGTGTGCCAGCCCTGCTGTGCTCCTGCCCTTCCTGCTGTGGGCATCTTTGCCCAGGTGTGAGGAGTGGCTCCTCCCAAATCTGTGTCCTTCCATTCCTTGGTGCTGCTCCACAGGGTCAAGCAGCCCTTTGGCTTCTTCAGGGGATCCCTTTGGGTTGGAAAGGACCTTAAAGCTCCTCCTGCCATGGGCAGGGACACCTTCCACTGTCCCAGAGTGCTTCCACCCTGGCCTTGGGCACTGCCAGGGATCCAGGGGCAGCCACAGCTGCTCTGGGCACCTGTGCCAGGGCCTGCCCACCCTGCCAGGGAACAATTCCTGATTCCCAGTATCCCATCCATCCCTGTCCTCTGGCAGTGGGAAGCCACTCCTTGTATCCTGGCACTCAGATCCCTGTAAATTGTCTCTCCACATTTCCTGTCAGCCCCTTCATGCACTGCAAGGCCACTGAGGTCACCCCAGAGCTTCTCCTCTCCAGGTGAACAATCCCAGCTGTGCCAGCCTTCCCTCCCAGCAGAGCTGCTCCATCCCTCTGATCCCCCTGGATCCTCTGAATCTCTCCACTCTGAGCCCAGGACAGGGGCCTGAGGCCCCTCTGTTAACCTGGGGAGAATCCGTGACCACTGCAGGGAATCTTTGAAGCTCTCAGTGATGGAGAGGGAGTGTTCAGCCTCCTCCTGGCCCCACTCCCTGGTAACACGCCAGCAGGGACATTGGTCACTGCTTCAAGTGCACAAGGCTTGGCTTGCACTTTGCAGTAGCCTGCACTCCTGATTTCCCGTCCGTAAGAGCAGAAAAAAGGAAAATGACTGGCTGCTAGCACTCTGAAATGCTCAAAGCTGCCCAGACTCCTCTGTGTCCAGGGGTGCCTTGCTGTGCCAGCTGGTGCTGGGAACAATTCCCCTGATCCGAGGCTCTGGCAGCGAGCAGAGCCTGCCCTGGCTGTGTTGGACAGGGATTGTCTGGTGGGACATTTCTGCACCCAGGCTGCAGAGCATGGATGAGCTGAGCTGCTGTGGCCTGAGTTACTGAGCACTGTGGAGGGGTGAAAATGTGTCCCAGAACAGGGGAACAACCTGCCTCCAGTTTTCCCCCACCAAAGAACACCCTAGGTTGCAGGGTGGCTCCATGTGCTGGAAAAGTCTCTCCTCCAGCCCGAGCTTCCAAAAAAAGGCTCAGCAGTCTCTGTTGTTGGGTCTCAAGGCAGTTTATTGCAAGTTATCTAAAAGATTTTCTTCTGGGGCTGCTGTGGTTTGCTCCCAGCTCAGGCAGAGGCACACACACACCCTGACATCCTCTCTGACCCCGACTGCTTCTTCTCTCCCCGCCAGGGCTGCTGCTGTCTTTTATATGGTACATTACGTGTGACATGGTTACAGTTTTCCCCAATGCCTATTACCTATATTAAATGGGGATTTTCTATCTTTTATATGGTACATTACGTGTTCCATGTTCACAGTTTTTCCCAATGCCTATTACCTATATTAAATGGTGCTTTTCTACTCTAAACCAATCTGTGAGTGCCAACATCACCAAGAACAGGGAGGTGAAGAAGGAGAAAGAGGGAGGACAGGACAGGCCCAGATCCCAAATCCATCTTAAAACCTCTGACCCCCATGTACAAAACCAAAACTCCCCTGTACAGCACTCAAAAATTCTTCCCTCTACTTTGTGACTACTTCTACTTTAATATCTAAACTTTTGTGACTTCTTGTTCTTCCTGCAAGGTTGGTAAATTGTTCCATAGTTCAAACCCAAAATCACAGCTGTTTGCAGCTGCCTGCCAGGGTCTCAAATGCTTCTGACCTGGGCCTGGAGCCTCCAAAAATGTCTGAGGGACATTTTGAGTTCCAACACCCCCTTTGTATTTGTATGTGTAGATTTATAGGTAGCTACAGATAAATAATTAACTGCTGAAAGTGGGGTTATTCTGTTCACAAAAATACAAATAAATGCAACACATCCCTGGTTCATTCAGCCCAGTCAGTCAAAATTGACAGGCACTGTTTGATTTGTGGGTGGTTTTACATTCTGAGAGGAGAATTAGTTGGGGTTTTTTTAATCCCACTCTCTCCTATTTCTAATCGATCTGAATGTCCTGGAATGAATGTGGCAAAGCTTTCAACCAGGCTTTGAGGAAGCAGAGCAGCTCCAGGCCTGCAGCTGGAGGCTGGAGTGATGCAGCCCCACAAGCAAATCCACTGCCACAGCTCAGCTGCAACACCTCTGGAGTCAAAGGGACATTCTGAGCCTTCCCAAGGTTCAATTCAAGGCTGCTGGAGGCATCTGGAATTCTTCAGGCACTGGAATATCCCTGCCTGGCTGCCTCTTCCTCCAGCACTGCTGCATGCCTGCAAGGACGGGTTTGCCACTGAGTTTAAGGGGTTGGTTATCCCCAGGCTGAAGGATTTGTGATCCAAAGGCATGGAATGGAAAGCAGCAGTGAGGTGTGATGGTATAACTGACCCACCCAGGGGTCTGTGGGGTCATCCTGGGGGGATGAGGTGTGGGCCAGGCTGGGTGGGCTCTGGCTGACCTTTGGGCAGTGTGCTGCAGCTCCAGAGGCAGCGTTCCCAGCCTGGCACCTTGGCCACGTCTTCCTGTGGGCGCTGGGATTCCTCCACTTCCAGCTGTGGAAGAATCCCCACCAAAGGGATTTGGGGATTGGGATTTGGCAGCTGGCTTGTCTTTCCCCATTCCCTCCCAGGCAGAATCCAGCCTGCCCTGAGCTGGGGTCAGGGGCTGTTCTGGGTGAGCAGAGGGGGTGCTGAGATCTGGGTCAGGTTTTTTGTGAAGACCTGACCTGGCACTGGAGAAGGGAGCTGAGGGTGAAGGGAATGTTGGGCTGAAGGAGCTGCTGGCAGCTTCAGCCTGTGATTGTGCAAGCTCTTATAGATCTTTGCTTTCCATGGCTGCGGGGCAGGTGCTGTATTTCCCAAATTTAGCATTTTCCTGGAGCTGTAATAGGTGAATGCAGTGTCTCCTCAGAGCCCTGTGCCCGCAGGGGGAGTCCCCAGTGGCCAGGAAGTGTGCAAGGAAGGGTTTGCAATAGTGCAGAGCTCTGGGAAATGTGGCTGGAGCCAGGCCAGACAGAACAGCAGCCCAGCCCCATGCCAGGATGTCCCAGCCCGCTGGAAAGCTGGGACCTGCTTCCCATGTCACCTTCTGCTCCAGAGCACTTGGATTTTTATTGCCTGCCCAGCCTTAGAGTCCTCTGGACTTGTCACAGCAGCAGCAAAGCCGTTTGTGCCGTGAATTGTCATTGATGGACTGGGATTGACAGCTTATTTCATTAAAAGCACTTTGGAAACCCTCAGACAGTGAAAACTCGGAGGTGCTGCTGAGCTGGGAGGAAGATGAAGTGTGCAAAGCGCTCTGGCAGTGCTGGACTATGAGTTCTCTGAGAAGCAGCATTCCATCAGCTGAATTGGTGCCTTAATGTGCTTATTGCCAGGGGAGCTGCTTATTCCTGCAAGCTTTTGGTGCAGCAGAAGAAAAAAAAAACACATAATAAAGAGAGTGTGAACATCTCCTTGGCTTCAGGCAGTTCTGGAGCCAAAAGTAGCAGTAATTATTATTTAAAATAAAATAAAATATCTGTGCTGATATTGCGTGGCTTGAATGTTTGAGACACTGCTGATGACTACTTGAGCATGAAGGATAAGAGATGCAGGAGAGGGAAGGAAGGATTTCTCTCTATTAGTCTGTAATGACATTTGCAGTGTGAATATCCAGCTCCCCACGTCTCTCACTGTTTGCTTGCTCTGACCTTGCTGGGGTTTGATTTTGTTTACAGCTTGAAGGGTATCCAGGCTCGTGGGGGCTGGTTTAGTTCCCTGTGGGACTGGAATATGGGATGGGAGCCACTGGTGCACCAGTGTCCTGGGAATTAAAGGCAGGCAACGATTTGGGTTGGAAAGAACCTTTAAATCCCATCTAATCCAGCCCCTGCAGTGAGTGGGGGCATCTTCAGCTACATCAGGCTGTCCTGAGCCACATCCAGCTGCCCTTCAGTGTTTCCAGGAGTCACCCTTCTGCCTCGGGCATGCTCTAGCTCTGTCCCAGCAAAATTACCCTGAAATGTCCGTTGTGTCACAGCCCAGCCCACCCTGAGGGCAGCAGTTCCACCTCTTGGTTATTTTAGGCACTTTTGATGTCTTGTGAGGGCTGGAACAGGGACTGGACAGAGCTAAGGAATAAAGCATGGATTTATTAAAGCATCTCCTCCATGGATCCACCTTGGGCAGCACCAGAGCCCAGCCAGGGCTGCACCCAAATGACCCAAAATGGTCCCAAAATGCACGAGCGCTCCCGGGGCTCTCCCTGGGATCAGTTCTGCTCCATTGGCACCTTGGAGTTCATTGTCCCATTCCAGCTCCAGCCCAGGCAGTCCCATCCTGCTTGTTTTTCTCTCTCCAGCCCACGCTGTTTGTGCTCCTGGGCTGAGATTTGGATCATTTGTCCTTGGTGCCCAGCTGGAGCAGGAATTGTTTTGTCTCCCTGCTCTGTGCAGAGCTCAGCATCCCCTCATGTGAAGATCAGACCCACAGACTAAAGCAGCACAGAATGTGAAAATAGAAAACTAAAACCTGAGGCATCACTTGGAGCAGAAGTGGCAGCTGGTGTGTGAGCCCAGCCCTGCCCCACGGGAGGCAGCGCTGGCGCAGCAGGAGCTGGGCTGGGCTGGGCTGGGCTGGGCTGGGATGGGATGGGATGGGATGGGATGGGATGGGCTGGGATGGGATGGGATGGGATGGGATGGGCTGGGATGGGCTGGGATGGGATGGGATGGGATGGGATGGGATGGGATGGGATGGGATGGGATGGGATGGGATGGGATGGGATGGGATGGGATGGGATGGGCTGGGATGGGATGGGCTGGGATGGGATGGGATGGGATGGGATGGGATGGGATGGGATGGGATGGGATGGGATGGGATGGGATGGGATGGGATGGGATGGGCTGGGATGGGATGGGATGGGCTGGGCTGGGATGGGATGGGCTGGGATGGGATGGGCAAGGACCTGGTTTGGTCCCTGCCCTGTGCTCTGTGCCACCTCCCAGCCCTGGGAGCTGCTCCCTGTCCCCAGTGCTGGATGTTGGTGTCAGCCCAGCCCTGGCGTGGCCGTAGGGAGCTGCCCTGGGCAGGGGTGACACCGGGACAGCTCAGGTGGCCCTGGCACCCCCCAGCTGCCCCCAGGACTCAGCTAAAGGCTGTGAGCCAGCTCTGCCTCCCCACACTCGCTGTGTGCAGGATGGCTAGACGCAGACTGTGGGGTTTCCTTGGGAAGCAGGAGGAGGATGAGCCCTGCCAGCCTCCCGAGGTGTTCTTTGCGTTGTGTGGCAGCAGTAATGGCCTGGAAATATCTGCCAGCATGGCTGGGACCTCCTCAGCCACACAGCTGCGTGCTGAGCCCTGCTGGGGCAGGCTCATTCCTGTCTGAGAGGCCTTCTTCTAATGGCAAAATGGAATCTGTCAACAGGTAATTCCATAAAGCCAGGCAGAAGAAATCCTGTGCAGGAATCAGCTTGGAGCAAGTGCCTCATTGATGATGGCTTTTTTTTTTTTTTTTCCCTTAATTTCCTGCTACAGGAGATGGCAAATGTTTCAGCACTGAAACAGAAATTAAAACTGTGACCTTGGACTTCCCAATGGTTCTGTGTGATGCACGCAGGAGTCGCCTGGGGCTGGGCACAGCCTGGGATGGCACAGGGAAGGAGGAGGGCACTGGGCAGTGATGTGCTGTGGGAATGCCTGGCAGGGTGTAGGGGATGGTTGACCTGGGTGTTACTGTGCCTCCAGGACCTGATGGGGCTCCAGGAGAGCTGGAGAGGGACTGGGGACAAGGACATGGAATGACAGGACACAGGGAATGGCTTTAAGCTGAAGGATGATAGAATTAGATGGGATACTGGGGAGAAATTCTTCCCTGGGAGGGTGGGCAGGCCCTGGCACAGGTGCCCAGAGCAGCTGTGGCTGCCCCTGGATCCCTGGCAGTGCCCAAGGCCAGGCTGGACAGGGCTGGGAGCAGCCTGGGACAGTGGGAGGTGTCCCTGCCATGGCAGGAGTGGCACTGGATGGATTTTAAGGTCCTTTCCAACCCAAACTATTCTATTATCTGGGATGTCCTCAGCTTCCCCCACAGAACAGCTGCCCTTGTTTGCTGCCTGGTTTAGGATGGTGTCAGGACAATCTGGGTTTAGGAGCTCAGAATGATCCCAGCTCTCCCTGAGGGAGCTTCAGCCGGGGGGATAGTAGAAGCATAAAGTGGAAGTGGCACCAAAATGCCCTCGTTGGGCCAAGCCTTGGCTCTGGAGTGTTAGTCACACACGTGCCAGCCTCAGTGGGAGAGCCCCAGCAGAAGGGCTTGGCCCAGGGAATGCTGTGTTGAGGGTGGGTTCCCAGAGGGGCCCTGGGTCACCCCTGGGAGCCTGGCAATCAGCTGTCCCTCCATTGCTCCTTGCATCCCTTGGGATTTGGGCTTTTCTATTTTCCACAGATTTGTAACCCTGCAGTTCTTCAGTGTAGAACTCCAAACTCCACAGAGACACTGGCTGTGATCTCTGGCCATGGAAAAGAGTTTTCAGTCTTACAGGATGAATTACCAGCTCTGAGTGTTTGATATCAGTAATAATTAAGTGTGGTACGGGTGCAAAAGTAAAATTTTAGGATTCTAGATAAGGGGTCCAAAGGGCACAAGATGGAGGAAATTGGGTGTGCCTTGTCCTTTTTCTCCTTCTTCATGCCCTCCATGTCTCACTGTGGTGTTGGCATTTTTCTGTTGGTTCAGGCTGGGGACACACTGTCCAACGTAGGTGACAGATATTGGCACGTTCTTGTAAATCCAGCCCAGGGAGTTTCTGGTATTTAATGTTTGTAACATCCCACTGAGGGCAGAGCCCCACACGCTGCCCTGCAGGACAGAGCTGGGCAGGGCAGCAGAACATGTGAGAGATAAACAGAATAAACAACCTGGAAACCAGCACAGACCAATTATGGCTTCTGCTTTGGCAGTGGGGCTGACAGACAGAGACTTTCTACAATCTCAGGATCATCAATACCACAGATTCCAACAGTTCCCTGCTCTTCCCTGCGTCTGCCACGCTGTTCCCAGCAGCTCCTGCTGCAGGGTTCTTTCAGGGAGCTGCAGCTATTAGCTGATTAAGAGATGCAATTAAGCTCTGAGCAATCCAACTTTCTGGGCTGCCAGCAGCGATGCATTTTCCAGGTTTGCACACACAGCTTGGGTTTGCTGGTTTTTTTGGCTCTGGGGTTTCTGGATCTGTGCCTTTCCTGCCTCTGGAACTGCAGACATCCCCTGACACCCCTTGGAGGTATTTTATGGATTGGTGGGATCCCCTCTCAGTCTTCTCCAGACAAATCAGCTCCCACAGTCTCATCAGAAAGTTCCTCTCACCTGATGGCTTAAGATTTTAGCCTTTATATTTTTCAAACCCTGTGCTGGATCACTGCCTAACTCTAAACTCCATATAAAGTGCTAGTGAATTGTTTCCACATTTTGGTCAGACAAAACAGAGCAGCTCACGTGGCAGCACCTCATGAGCAGAGGGACATCTCTGGGGGTATCTCTTACTCCATCTGATGCTCTCCCCACGTGGGGGGAGCAGCTTCTCAGCTTACCAGGATAGTGTTAAAGGCAAATGGAAATGTCTGCGTGCAGAGCTGCCCCTCCTGGAGCTAACCCCAGCACATATAAATGTCATTCAGGGACTTACAGAGGGAATTTTGGCATTCCCAGTCCGTTCTGACGTGATCTGTGATTCCAGGCACTTTGCTGCATTTCTCCAATTTGTATTTTTTTCCCCAAACTGGGGGATTTTTTGAGAGGCACATCCATGGTGGAGTGAAAAGCTTACAGCAGGGAAATCCTAAATACCATCAGACAACACGGGAAATAACAGCACTTCAGAAAAGTTGAATATTTTCCTCATTTTCAAAAACACTCAGCCAGGTGTGCTGTGGTCCAGACCAAGGTTTCCCTGTGAAGAGAAAAGCAAAGTGCCCTTGGATGTGACAGGCAGCTGCTCCTTTGGGTGGGTTCAGTGCCCAGCTCATCTCTCCAGCCTGAAGCGTGAAGGTCTCTATAATTCCTTCATAATCCTTCAATGCCAAAATTGTTTCCAGCACTTTCTGCCCTTTAAAGCAGGGAAAGGAAACCCAGGGAACACCAGGTTTTTCAGAGAAGGATGCTGGTACAGGTAGTTGATGTTTTACAATTCTTATTCCAGCTTCGCATCCATTTCTCTAAATCAAAAATGTGGAACCTTAGGTGGATTTGTGTCCTGCTGGTGATTTCTGTGTTTCTATCACCAAGACAGAAAATGGGTTTTCAATACCAGCCCCTCTAAGGCTGGCCTGAATTCCCTCTGTGATGCCGTGTCCTCTAGAAAGATGGATTAATTACTGCCTTGAAGCTGGGAATTATTTACCCGTCCAGGTAAATGTGCAAGATTTTGGTGTGACTGCAGCGAAGGGGTTTAAATATAAAAGTCCTTCACAAACAGCTTGCTTCTGGTTGTTTCTATCAGTGTGAAACACATTTTGGCTTTTCTCATTTGTTTTTATTCCTGCTGTCTGCTTTTCTCCAGAAGTGACTCAAAACTTGGGAGCAAAGCAAAAAAAAAAAAAATAACCCTGGAGTTATTAATTTAAAAAGTGTCATGCAGCGAGTGAACAAAGGCAAATTTAAATGGAGAGTCCTCGAGGGAGCTGAGCACAGTATTGCTCACACACTCCAAATTCCCACATCCAAATATTGTCAGGCCCTGTGAGGAGAAGAGGGTGGATGAAGGCAGGTAAAAGCTGGGTTTGCAAATCAGCATTTGGTGGGGAAAACATTTGTTCCCAGGCTGTGGGAAATAGGAAATGGCTTCTGCAATATGTGCAGGATCTATGGAAAGTTTGTCCTGGAGTTGTTAATTGGAGCTAATCAGGCAGATGATTATCCCTGTGGGCAGAGGGCTGGAGCTCACTTCAGTCTGGGTGCAGGGGGATCGTGGCTCTGTTTGCCCAGGGCAGCAATGCCAGGGGGGGAATTCACAGCCAGGGCTGGCTGGCACCACC
Organism: Lonchura striata; assembly: GCF_050655825.1. Lineage (NCBI taxonomy): Eukaryota > Metazoa > Chordata > Aves > Passeriformes > Estrildidae > Lonchura > Lonchura striata. Next base: position 3,436,174 of record NC_140719.1, on the reverse strand, counting down.
CCGCTGGTGCTCGTGGGGCTTTGGGGCTTGTTCTCAGGTCTCTACCCCAGGGATGCACCTGTAAAAGGAGAGAGTGGAAAACTGCTGTGGATCAGCTGATTTGTGGCTCAAAATCCACCCATGTGGCTGAACCTCTCAGCCTCCAGAGCTTTTCCTCCTGGTTCCCCCTGCCTCCTCGATCCCACAGGAGCTGCTGTCCCACCCAGGGCATGGCTCTGTGCCTGTGGCCCACCTCTGTTTCTGGGAGCACTTGGGCACCCCATAAACGTCTCCTCCTCTTCCTCTGCAGGTGAATCTGGTCCTGAATGAAGGGAAATCCCTGGGCCTCATGATCCGAGGAGGGGCAGAATATTCCCTGGGCATCTACATCACGGGTGTGGACAAGGGCTCCGAGGCAGAGAGCACTGGCTTGAAGGTGAGAGTGATCCCAGAGAGGGCGGGAGGTGACCAGGAACGTGTCCAGGTGGGTTTGAGGTGTCTCCAGAGAGGGAGACTCCAACTCATCCCTGGGCAGCTGTTCCAGGGCTCTGCCACCCTCAGGGAAAGAATTTCTTCCACATGTTGAGGTGGAATTTGTGTTTTAGTTTATGGCCACTGCTCCCCATCCTGTCACTGAACAGAGTCTGGCACCATCCTCTGACACCCTTGGAGGTATTTTATGGATTGGTGAGATCCCCTCTCAGTCTTCTCCAGACAAATCAGCTCCCACAGTCTCCTTATCAGAAAGCCCCTCTCACCTGATGCCTTAAGATTTTACCCTTTATGTTTTTCAAACCCTGTGCTGCATCAGTGCCTAACTCTAAACTCCATATAAAGTGTTAGTGAATTGTCTCCACATTTTGGGCAGACACAACAATTCCTCTAGGCCTGAAACCCAAGGCTACTTCGCTGCCTCAGGCCCCAAAAAGTACCAACAAAAGTGAATTGGGGGGAGGAAACGGAGGGTAAATCACTTTATTACCTGGAGCTTGGAGAATTAACCCCTGATATGTAAATGAACTGAACTTTTATCTGTCTGAAACCCTCATGACCATCATCCAGCTTGGGTGCAGCCTCTGGGAGGCTTTGATTGCCCAAGGTATAATGATTGAGGGCCTTTAATAAATACTTTTATTATCTTTATCTGGTCTAGTCTCTGTTCTAGGTAGCTCTCCAAGGCATCTCACCTCCCTGGGCTGGCAGGGAAGAGTTTTCCATTAAAGATCCTGGTCCTGTGCCCTCTTCCTGCATCTCTCACCCAAAGCCCCTGGCTGGCTGTGCACGAGGTGCTCCCAGCTGTCTCCAGGGCAGCATTTTAGGGGCCAGCTCTCAGCTGGGGTGTGCTGGCTCCTCCTGGCATTCCCAGGATCCTGTGTTAACCAGCAGGACCAGCAGGATCACCCTTGGTAATGATTGTTCCCTGTGCCAGGGTCAGGATCATCCCCTAAACCCCCGAAGCCTGAAAGTTTAAATACAGGATGAGAAAGAAGAAGCTGCATTGTTTTCCTTGGTGTTTTTTTTCTGGTTTTGCACAGGGGAAATCTCTGCTTTTCTTGTTTTGCATCCCCCTGGCAGTGAGCTCAGCAGAGATGTCACAGGGACAGTCCCAGCAGGAGGACACCTGGCTGAATCCCTCCATGCCTGCTTGGAATGCCAGGAAATAACCACCAAACAGCCCAGAGCAGTGCCAGCTCCCTGCCATGTCCCCCCAGGTCCTGCCGCTGCTGTTTGCACACCTGAGCCTCTGCTTGTTGATTCTGGAGATCTGCCCTGTCACTGCTCTGCTCTCCAGGCAGTGATCTGTGTGTCCAGCAGGCTCGTGCTGTGCTGAAAGTCAGGCTTGGTGTGATTTCAGATCCTCACAGGCACTTCCCACCCTGATCTGTGTATGCTACAGGCTGTAAATTCAGTGCTGCCTGGAGGTTTGGAGGTAGAAAAGGTCTTTTATGTCCTGCTGTTAGACATGGTTGGGTGTAGATTGCTGATCCAGGTGGTGGCGGAAGGGATGTGATGCCACAAGGAAGCAAGAACTGGTGGATAAATGTGGTTTCCAGGTAGTTTGTTGCTCTCTAAAATGGAAATATTGTTGGATTGCTCAATGTGGGCTCAACAAAATCCTGGCTGGGTTGATGGGAAGGTTCCTGCTGGCTTCCCAGAGTGGATCCTTCTGTGGGGTTTGCTGCTTTCACCGATTTGTTACCAGAGTCGACCTGATTCTGAGGTGATGTTTAGATGAGAGACAAGGCAGAAATCCTTCCCTGGGAGGGTGGGTGACCCTGGCACAGGTGCCCAGAGCAGCTGTGGCTGCCCCTGGATCTCTGGCAGTGCCCAAGGCCAGGCTGGACAGGGCTGGAGCAGCCTGGGACAGTGGAAGGTGTCCCTGCCATGGCAGGGGTGGCACTGGGTGGGCTTTCAAGTCCCTTTAAACCCAAACCAATCTGTAATTTTGTCAGACATTTCATTTTTACCTCCTTGTATCTGTGGCACCAAATCAGAATTTTGGACTCTTTAAATAATAACTAAAATAAATAATGTTTTACACTTCCCTTAAATTTTGATCTAAGGAAAAACAAATGCTACTGACAGCCAGGCAAAACCAAGCAAGTTTCTCTGAGGCCCAGAAACTTTTGCCAGCTCCAGAAACAGAGACCAAGAGAATCCCAGAGGAGCTCCATCCCTGCTGGTGCTGGTTCAGGTGCTGCTGTTCTGCTCCCTCAGCAGGCAGAATTCCAGCAGAAGCCAGGCTGGAGCTCTGCAGTCAGTCAATAACTAAATATTCATAGGCTTGGCCTTGGCCTCCTTGATGTTTATTCATTTATGAAACTTCTGACAATGTGCTCTTTGGGCATGTTTGAAAATTTGCTGCCTCTGAGGAAGTTCTGAGAGTGAAAATGTGAGGGTTAGCAGAGGGGGGAGTGAGTCAGCCTTGTTTGCTTTCAGCTTCTGTCCTTCCTGCCTCCTTCCTGCTGTCCCCAGCGGCGCCCAGCACGAGCTGAGCTCCTGATGCTGTTCCTGGCTCTGCTGGCCCTCATTTCTTCCTTGCTCATTTTTCCTGCTGCTGTATTTTGTCAGGATTGGGGTTCTTTTTCCTCCTTAAGCCATTTTTGTTTTCTCTCCTTGACCTTTAAATCAGAAATAGCAGATTCCAGGGAGCTTGCTTTGAGCAAACAACTGAATATTGAGTTTCCAGAATGAGGGCTGTGTGAAAATCACGATCCACATTTATCCAGATATGAGAAGAGAGGGAAAGGGAGACTGTAAATAGGAAGAGCTGAATGATTTTACCTCAGCATTTGCTGTCACAGAACAAAGAGTAATTTAGGCTGAAGAAGATCTCCAAGACTATCATGTCCAAGCATTCCTCCAGCACTGCAAGGCCACCACTGCCCCATGTCCTCAGGTGCCACATCCACATGGCTTTTAAATCCTTCAAGGGATGGGGACTTTGGAGTCTCTTCAAGATATTTGCTGAAGAATTTTTCTTAAATTTCCACCCTGAGCCTGCCCTGGCCCAGCCTGAGCTGTTCCCTCTCCTCCTGTCCCTGTCCCTGGAGCAGAGCCCAACCCCCCGGCTGTCCCCTCCTGTCAGGAGCTGTGCAGAGCCACAAGGTCCCCCTGAGCCTCCTTTGCTCCAGGCTGAGCCCCTTCCCAGCTCTCTCAGCCTCTCCTGGGGCTCCAGCCCCTTCCCAGCTCTGTTCCCTTTTCTGGACACAATTCGGTGTCATCTGCAAACCAAAGCCACCCCTTGAAAGCTGCAGTAGACTTTGAAGTCTGGACACAGACAAATATCCTGGAAAAAAAGGGAGATGAAGTAAAAACCTTGTGGCTCCCTCACAGTTTTGGCATGAGCTGCAAAGTGACAAAGTCACTCAGGAGATTGTGGTTGTGGTAGCCAAGATGTAATGTTTCTCCTGGTCCTTCCAGTGATGTCACCTTGATGGGGACAGAAATCTCCTCTCCTGGGAGGACACCAAAAACCTTCCTCCATCCCAGAGAGCCCCTTCCCTCCCTGGGCTTTCATCTCCCCTCCTTGGCTGCAGTGTCTGGGGAAATGTCTGGGTTTGAAAAGACAGGAGTCTGTGAGGAAGGCAACAGCCTCCTGTGAAATGGAAAAGGTAAACCCCCTCCCTCCAAATTACCACAATTTCAAAATTAAAAGGCTCTCAGGCAAATATATGGGAATGGCAATAACAATTCTTTACTAGGAGAAAAACTAAATAAAAATAAAAAAATGTAATTAGTGCAAACAAAACTAGTGATGGAGTCAGAAACCTGACACCCTGAGGAGTCAGGGTGTTGGTAATAGTCCAGTGAAATGGTGGCTGCTCCTCCTGGAGTGGCAGATGGAATGCTGCTGGAGCAGGGATCTGGAGCAGGGTGGAGTTTTCTCTGAAGGTCTGGTGATGGAGTAGATGGGCCTGGTCTTCCTCTGGGAATTCAGCAGAGAAGAAGCTGCTCCTCTGGGAATCCATTGAAATGGCTGCCCTGGTGTCCCAAAAATTGCTGATTTTATGCAGGTAGGAGTGCTGGGCTCCTCCCTCTGGGTGGAGCATCTCACCATGGATGATGGAACTTTCCCAGCCATGCAGTGAGACATTCAATGGCCATTAACAGAAGATTCTCCCCGGAGGGAGACATTGTTCTTGGGAGAGATAAGAAAACTGCCCAACCTCCAACAGATGGCAATAGAATCCATGCTGATCTTACAAGCCAGGACAGGAAAGGACCCATTTTCAGCCAGCCATGGTCTCCTCATTCCCTGTCCTGAATCCTTCCCACATGGACCATCTGCCCTGAGCCGTTTCCCTCCTGGAGAAGCTGAGCACTTCCTTATTTACTGCGAGCCTTCATTTGCTCACTTCCAAACTGATCCATACATTTTTCTGTCAGTATCTTTAATTTCTTAAGGGCTTTTAGTAATTATTTGTGCTGGAGAGAGGCTCCCTCTACTTTAGTGGTATCTCCAGTGTCCTTTAGCCTCTCTGCTGGCACTTCAGTGGCATTAAACAGGACTGGTGCCAGTGCCAACATTTGGCATCACCCCCTTGGCCCTGTTATTCCCAGCTCAGTGTGGTGTCTTTTAACCTTAACTCACATTTAAAATCTCTTGCCTCTTTTTCTGTCTGTGTGATCCAATTTCTCCCAGAGCAAATTCTGATTATTTTAAGAGAATTTTTCACAGCAAATTCTGATTATTTTTTAAGAGTATTTTTCAGAGAATGTTATTTCTGCTGCTCAGAACCCTTGTCTGAAGCCCATTACATTTCTCTTGACTGCACCTCCCCTTCCCCACTGTCTCCAGAAGGAGAAGGAGCCAGGGCTGTCATCGAGGTGTAATTTCCAAACTCTTTTTTCTCATGGTCTGTCACCTTTTGCGTGTGTGTTCAGCCCCTGCATTTCAGGCTACAATTTTCCCTAGGAAATGAGAGTAATCCACATTTTCAGAGGTGTTCATGCATTCAGCACATCCTGGGCATCCACCCACCATTAGCTGAGCACAACTGAAAAGTAGCTCCTGAAATATCCAGGGCAATAATTTTCCTGTGTTTTATTATAACTTTTTGTGTGTGTGTGTGTCTTATTCTTTTATTCTGTGCCAATTTGGAGCTGTGAATACAGCAAATCATTTCTCAGGGTCAGCTTTTGTTTTAGTAGATGGTTCTTTTGCATCTCTGCAGGTTTTTTTTGTTACTTTCCCACTTATCCTTGACATTGGGGGGAAAAAAATATAATTATTATCGATGTTAATTAGCAAAAAATCCAGGGTCCCTCTGGTCTCCCTGATGTTACAAGAGCATGCCAGGCTCCTCTTGGTTCACTCTTAAATTGAGAAATTAAAGATTATTAAACCTGTGTAGCTGTCCTGAACCAAAAAAATCATGCAAATTTAATCCCTGGTATGGAAAACCATTAAAGATTCATAACTGCAATAAAACTGCCTAATCAAATTTGAATTTTTATTGTTTTGGTGCTGCAGGGAACTCTGTGCTCCTTGTTTGAGCAGCAAAATCCACTCCAGGGGACTCCTGATGGATCAGAAAGGTCTGGGAGATGATATTTGTGCACCTGAGTGGGTGTTTCTCCTGGCACTTTAGGCCCTGGCATAATTGCCCTCCCCTGTTTCCTTGGTAGCTGTAGGAACCCTGGTCACTGAGAATTTCAGACTTTCTGGCACTGACCCCCAGGAGAACACTGCATTGACCTGAGGCCGTGGGGAAGCTTCCAGAATGGAATGACAGAACTGGGATTGTGGGGGTGGAGTTTGGATAGAAGTGTGTGATACCACAGGGTGTAAAACTCAGAGTTTAAGGGTTTAGAATATAGTAACAGATATATAAAGCAAGATGGAGGTTTTAGGGTGGAGGCTGGTCCTTCTTCTTCACCTTCCTCTCCATTGGTTTTGGTGGTTTTGTGTAATTAGATGAAAAAATCCACATTGAGGGCATGGGTGGTTGGTTATTGGGTTAAAAGTAAAAATAATTTAATGTCATTTCTTACTTAGACAGTTTATCCTTAAAAGGCCTTGTAGCGAGAGATGGGGCTTCATTTTTTAGTTTGTTGGAGTGAAGTACTGCAGAACTCATGGTCTGTGAGACTTTAACGTAGATAAGAACTCATAAATATCTGAGTCCCAACAAGAAATATCATCTCCTGCTTTAATCCTGACCCTGGCAGAAAGGAAGCAAAGAATAGCCAGCAATTTTCTGACAGTGGATTTAAAGCTGACGGAGCTCAAAGGGAGCCTGAGATATTTCTGGAGCCCCATGGTTGGAAATGTGGTAATTTGTGTCATTTGCCTTCCCCTGGGATTCCTCCCTTCATACTTCTGGGATATTTTAAGTCACTTCCAACATAAACTATTGAACTTTATGGTGAAGAATGAGGCAAATCCCCTCAGGGTCCCTGGATGAAACTGAACATGGATCTGGATTCAGTGATCCTAAAGGCATTTTCCAACCCAAATGACTCCATGATGCTCTTGCTTTTTCCCCTCAGCACCACTCTGAGCATCCTTCCAGCCTCCCTGAGCCTCCTCTGTCCTTTGAGCAGAGGGAAGGGCAAACAGGAGCCCTTCTCTGGCTTCTCATTATTGCCAGCATTATTTTGTACAGCTCCATCCAGCCCCCCACATGATCTCCTCTCTAAATTTAACAGGCCTAATCTCTTCCATCTGTCCTCTCACAGGCACCTTCATCTGCCACTGATCATTTGTTTCACTTCTCTGGAACTTTTCTCTCCCTGTGTCTCCTTGCTGGCCAGGCAGAGAAGAAAATCCACGCTGTGTTTTGGTAGAGCTGAGCTGGGGTTAAGCAAAGATAGGAAAGGGCAGTTTCAAAAATGTGATTTATCAGGAACAGGGCGAATTGTGATATGGGAAGGAGGAGGAGCCCTGGATGCCCTGGGAGCACAGAGGAAGAGGATTTGGGATGAAGGGTGAAACACCAGCTCGGTGCTGTGTCTCAAACAAGGCCAGGCTGTCAGGGAAGCTCCAGGTTCCAGCAAAGGCCTTGCCCACAGAATGAAATTTCTTAGGGGAGGAAATAGGAGAGATGGAATGCAGCTGTCCCAGATGCTGCTGGGTGCTGGAGGCTGTGGTGAGACCCTCCCTGCTGCATGCAGAGATCTGAGGGTTGGGGCCACCACAGATGGCTCCTGGCCTCCCAGAGCATCAGCAGGGACTGATGGAGGCCTTGATGCTCTTTGGGGTTGGTCTGGTTGGTGGAGGAGTCTGGGCAGATCAGTCACAGACTGCTCCTCACTTGTGGCAAGCACATTTCTCTCCCTCTCAAGATTTTTCATAGAGGTGCACAGAGAGAAATGAAAGAGAAAACTATTTCTACTTCTGACCCTTGTTTTTTCTATGTGGAATGTGTTTGGATAATTGTTTAACTGGGGTGATGGCTTGGTTGGATTCTGGTGAGCATTGTTTGAGCCTGGTGGCCAATCCAACCCACCTGGAGCTGGGCTCTCAGAGAGGGTCACGAGTTGAGTTAGAGATAGAACTAGAGAAAGTAGTATGTAGTTTTAGTATCTTCCTTTTTATATAGTATATTAATGTATTATAGCATAGTTATAATAAAGAAATCATTCAGCCTTCTGAACTGAGTCAGACATCAGCATTTCTTCCCATTGGGTTTGCCTGCATTTACAATAGTCACTGGCTGCCAGCTTGAGGGATGATCTCCATCCAACAGCATTGTCCCTGGTCCCTCCAGTTGCTGCATCCCAATTTGGAGCTGGTTTAGAGTGGGCAGCACCTCCCTGCCAGGACAGGAAAGCGTTATTCCCAACTGGAAAGCTCCATGGACGTGCCAGGCTCAGTCCGCCCTGATTCCACAGGTGGGAGACCAGATCCTGGAGGTGAACGGCCGGAGCTTCCTGAGCATCCCCCACGACGAGGCCGTGAAGCTGCTCAAGTCCTCGCGCCACCTGATCATGACGGTGAAGGACATCGGGCGCCTGCCACACGCCCGCACCACCGTGGATGAAACCCGCTGGATCAGCAGCTCCCAGCTCGGGGAGACCCTGGTCAGCTCAGCAGGGTACGTGCCTGGGGTGTTGTTTTGGTTGGAAAAGCCAGGTGTCTGCTAGGGAAGGCAGGAGCCTCCCCTGAAATGGAAAATGTAAACCCCCTCCCTCTGAATTATTATAATTTTGAAATTAAGGGGCTCTCAGGTAAAGATGTAGGAATACGAATAACAGTTCTTTAACACGAAAATTAAAAATACAAATGCAATATGACAAACAAAAAAACCCAAACCATTGCCAGAGTCAGAGCAGCCCTGTCCCCTGTGGGTCAGGGAGTGGCTCAGCCCCATCCCAGGGGGGCTCAGCCCTCCTGCAGTGCCAGCTGTGCTTCTGCTGGAGCAGGATCCTGCACAAGGGGGGAGTTTTCCTTGGAGCTCCAGGGCTGGGGGAGATGGGCCTGGGCTCCTCTGGGAATGCAGGGGGAAGGAAGCTGCTCCTCTGGGAATGCAGGGGAAGGAAGCTGCTCCTCTGGGAATGCAGGGGGAAGAAAGCTGCTCCTCTGGGAATGCAGGGGGGAGAAAGCTGCTCCTCTGGGAATGCAGGGGGAAGAAAGCTGCTCCTCTGGGAATGCAGGGGGCAAAGGCTGCTGTGCTGTTCCCAGGTCAGATTGGATCCAGGTAGGAATGTTTGGCTCCTCCCCTGGGCAGAGCCTCTCCCCATGGGATGCTGGAATTTTCTCAGCCATGCAGGGACACTCAGTGGCCATGGACAGCAGATAATTAATAATTAATGGCCCATGAACAGCAGAGATCTCCTGAAGGGAGGATTGGCTGTGGGAGAGATAAAGAAAAGAGCCCAGTGAGCAGAGGAGAACTGCCCCAGCTCTGACAGATGGCAGTAGAGCACACACCCCCATTTCCAACCCAAAACAGGGGCTTTTTGGGGAGGTCTGCCAGCTCAGAGCCCCTGGGAGGGTGGGACCCCCATGGAGCTCCCCGTTCTGGGGTCTGGCTGAGTCAGGGAAGCAGCTCTGGTCTGTAGGGTGGAGCAGCTGTGGACAATGCTGTGCTGTCCAATATCACTGTTGAGTCAGGAACAGGAATGAAGGCAACACAACTCCATGCATTTTCAGAAGGCATAAAAGCTCCTTTATTACAAAACTTCACATTTTTATAAGCAACATCGTTCACCCAGAACCTGATTGGTTCTTAATAACACCTGTCACCCAACTGGTTAATTAGGAACAACACCATCTTTCCATAAACATCACGTAGAACATGTTCCACATGTTCACAAACACCAGGTGCAGAGACTTACAATAAGAATTGTTTTAATTCTTTTCTCTGAGCTCCTTATAGCTTTTCCCAGAACCATGCCTAGGGAAGTTATCTATTTCATTCTCTGACCAACTTGTCACATCCACAGTCCCTTCCCCTTCTCCCCTGCCAGAAGCTTTTGGTTCTTCAGGGAGGGGAGAAGGTGCCAGGTGCTGTGCCAGGTGACAAGTGACAGGCACTCAGTGCTAACTGATCTTCTCCCTCTTCACAGGGCAGTGGGTGACCATGCAATAGACGTGGCAGCCAGGGTAAGACATTCCTTGTGAAACTATCCCTGCTGATGTGGTTTATTTTCCGTGGGAGGGAGGGACCTGTGCTCCTGGTCACAGCAGGGATGCTGGTTTGGGATTTTAATGGGCCTTTCTCCTCCCCATGCTCTGTTGGCAGCTGTGACACAGTGGTGTCCCCTCTCCTGTGCCACTTCTAAGCACCTCTGGTGCCCTGCAGCCTTCATGGGCAAGGGGCAATGACCACCCACGGACTAGGACCATGGGGGTCCCTCCACCCTACAGAGGTGACCATGCCTGGCCTCAGGGTGGCTGTCTGTGAGCCCTGAGAGCTGCAGGGATCTGTCCCAGCCCGGGGCAGAGCTGAGCCAGCCCTCCCCACCTCACCAGGCACAGGGATTCACCCCGTGCTGTGCCTGCAGCCCTGTGCCAGCATCTTCTCCTTGCAAAGCACATTGCTTTTAAATGGAAATGAAGCAGGGAGGTTTCACAGGTGGCTCTCGCTGATAACAGCTTTGTACTCTTTGCTGGCAAAACATGTTCCCCAGCCTCAACTCCTCTCTGTCTCTGGGATAGTCAGGGTCTTGTCTGGTTCCACATCCCTGTGCCAGCTCTGCCTGAGAGGAAACACTAAGGACCTCCCATCAGAAATCCCTCTCAAAGGGAACAAGTCTTTCATCTGCAGCCAGGCTTGTCTCTCCCTGGGGCTCCTTTGGTTGCCAGTGGCTCTTTCTTCACTAGGGTCTGCTTCAAGCTGGCACTGGGGGCAAATGTGCCTTTTCCACAGGATGGGGAGCTGGCCTGTCTCCTGTGGCCCCAGTTCTGCCAGGGAGGAGCACAGCCTGGGATTAAATCACTGCCTGGTGGGGGACAGGGTCTCCACTTGCTGAAAAGGGATGGGAAATTCGACTGGTGATGCATGAACTCAGAGAATCAGAGTATCACAGAATATCCTGATCTGGAAGGGACCCCAAGGATCATCCAGTGCTGCTCCTGTCCCTACCCAGACCCCCAAAATCCCACCCTGAGCATCCCTGGCAGCGCTGGCCAAAGGCTCCTGGAGCTCTGGCAGCCTTGGGGCTGTGCCCATTCCCTGGGGAGCCTGAACAGTGCCAGCAGCTTTCCTGATTTCCTGCCCTGGTTCAGCTCCAGCTGTTCCCTGTCCCTGTCCCAGAGAGCAAAGCTCAGCTCCTCTGTTCTTGGCTCTGGAGTTACCCCAGCAAATGGTGACATTCAAAGGCTGATGGGGGGTACCTGGGGGTACTTTCCTCCTGTCATTCCCAAAATCCTCCTTCCAGTCTGGCTGCCAGCTCCCCTGCAGGCAGGGTGGCACACAGGCACACTGTGGGCTGGTGGCACAGCCCGGAGCAGGGCGCTCCTTGGTCCAGCCTGCACAGCCAGGCTGGCTCAGCAGAGCTCTGCCCTCCTTCCCACTGCCACCCCCTCGGTGCCCCAAGCCTGTCCCCTGTCCCCTGCAGCCCGTGTTCTACCGGGGGCTGGCCGGCTCGCAGGTGACCCTGAGCACCATGGTGAACCAGAGCCGAGTGATGCTGGAGGAGCAGGCACGGCACCTGCTCAACGAGCAGGAGCGGGCCACCATGGGCTACTACCTGGACGAGTACAAGGAGGGCAACATCTCCGTGGATGCTCTGGTCATGGCCCTCTTCGAGCTGCTCAACACACACGCCAAGGTGAGGCCCTGAGCAGGGCAGGGACAGCTCCTTGGGGCTGCTGGGCTGAGCAGAGTCACTACCACGCTGCAGGCATTGTCACCCTGTGGCCTGGTGCCTCCAAGGTGATCTGCTCAGGGAATGGGGAGGGCATGGGAGCCAAATCCACATTATCATGGAACCAGCTCGGAATTCCACCCTTGGTTTGTGTTGGAAGGGACTTTAAAAATCACCTTGTTCCACCCCTGCCATGGCAAGGACACCTCCCACTGTCCCAGGCTGCTCCCAGCCCTGTCCAGCCTGGCCTTGGGCACTGCCAGGGATCCAGGGCCATTCTGGGGGATGCAGGCTGGTGTGTCTGGTAACATTTAGGACCAAATTCCTGCATCACCTGCCAGTACATCCCATTGCCACTGCTGATGGTGGTGGGAGGGAGACCCCCAGCTTCCCGGGAATGTGACTGTGCTCCAACCCGGCTCTGGCTCTGTGTGCCTGGCCAGTTCTCGCTGCTCTCCGAGGTGCGGGGGGTGATCTCCCCACAAGACCTCGACCGTTTCGACAACCTGGTGCTGAAGAGGGAGATCGAGTCCATGAAGGCCCGGCAGCCCGCGGGGCCCAGCCCCGACTCCTACTCCATGATGTCCTACAGCGACACCGTCTCGTCCTCCAGCAGCCACTTCACTGCCACCACCGTCAGCTCGGCCCGGGTAGGTCCCTCCTGCCCCAGCCCTTCCTTTCAGCACCTCCTCCTGGCAACCCTACAGCAAGCTGCTTTCCCTGGAGTGCTGGAAAGCCATCTCACCCCACAGCCAGCCCTGCCCAGCTTCCCCCACGGCTCCCCCAGAGCTGAGATTTTTCTGGGTGCTCTGGGTGGTTTGTGGGTGATGCCATGGGGTGCTGGGTGTCTGTGCCGCTGACACTGGGGTGCTGCGTGTCCCTTGGATGCCTTGTGAGGGCTGCCCTAGAACAGAGACTAAATGGAGTTAAAGAAGAAAGTAGAGATTGATTAAAAGGCCTCGATAGATCCACATTGAGCAGCACCAGAGCCCAGCCAGGGCTGCACGCAAATGACCCAAAATGGTCCCAAAATGCACGAGCGCTCCCGGGGCTCTCCCTGGGATCAGTTCTGCTCCATTGGCACCTTGGAGTTCATTGTCCCATTCCAGCTCCAGCCCAGGCAGTCCCATCCTGCTTGTTTTTCTCTCTCCAGCCCACGCTGTTTGTGCTCCTGGGCTGAGATTTGGATCATTTGTCCTTGGTGCCCAGCTGGAGCAGGAATTGTTTTGTCTCCCTACTCTGTGCACAGAGCTCAGCCCCTGATATAAATCCCAGACCCACGGACTAAAGCAGCACAGAATCTGAAAATATAAAAGCCAAAACCTGAGGCATCACCTTCATCCCAGTGAGGGACAGAGCCTGCCTTGCTTCCAGAAATCCACTGGAGCTGCATCCCTGCAGAAATCCCAGCGATACCCACTGCCGTGCCATGCCTGCTGCTGTTCACCAGCTCTTAAATCAGCTCCTAAGGATGCTGGCTGCCTGCTCCCCATCCCAGTGGGAGCCACAGTGGCCAGGCAGCTGCATCCCAATCCCACCCACTCTCAGCACTCAGCAGCAGCAGCAGCACTCCCACGTCTCTGCCAGGCCCCTGTCGCACGCACCGTCTAATTAAGTTACTGTAATCACCTCAGACTGTGCAGGCACACAGCCCCCAAATTCATTTCCTCGCCATAAAATGCCTTTCATCATAAATGCATTAGTAACCCTGGAAATTAAACCCTTCATGGAAAGAAGCAGGAACAATGGGCTCTGTGCTCAGCGAGGAAAGCAGCCCACGCTGCTGGGATGGGGCTGTGGAGGGTCCCCCCAGCACAGCCTGTGGGGGAGAGGGGAGGGGGCTTTCCTGGGGCTCTGCCTGCCTGTGAGAGACCTCAGAGAGTGTCAGAGCATCAGAGCTGTGCTTTTGTCCTGTTAAATGCAGAAGTGCCCACAGGCACAGGCAACCTGTGCTCAGGTTGGGAGGGATTTCAGCGAGATCCTTTCTGGATCTGCATAAACAAAGTGAGTTTTGCTCTGCTCTCCAGGGAGCTGCTGGGAAAATTTTTCTGAGGGCTGGCACAGGTCTGCCAGCATTTTGTGGTGAGTGTGACACCCTGCTGTCATGCTGTGCCCATGCCTGGGGCTGTGCCACGTGTTCCAGGGGTGCCTCGTGCTCCTCAACACGTGCCAAGCGTGGCTGCCCAGGCCAGGGTGTGAGCAGTGGCACAGAGGGACACCAGGCTGCTGCTGTGGCACAGAGTGGGCACCACTGCTTTCAAAGCTTCCTTCAAGAGCACGTGTCCCTTGTGTCGGAATCTGAGGTATTGATAATTCCCAGATTGTAGAAAGTCTCTGTCTGTCAGCCCCGCTGCCAAAGCAGAAGCCATAATTGGTCTGTGCTGGTTTCCAGGTTGTTTATTCTGTTTATCTCTCACATGTTCTGCTGCCCTGCCCAGCTCTGTCCTGCAGGGCAGCGTGTGGGGCTCTGCCCTCAGTGGGATGTGACAAACATTAAATACCAGAAACTCCCTGGGCTGCATTTACAAGAACGTGCCAATATCTGTCACCTACGTTGGACAGTGTGTCCCCAGCCTGAACCAACAGAAAAATGCCAACACCACAGTGAGACATGGAGGGCATGAAGAAGGAGAAAAAGGACAAGGCACACCCAATTTCCTTCATTTTATCCCCTTTGAACTCCTAATCTAGAATCCTAAAATTTTACTTTTGCACCCGTGCTACACTTAATTGTTACTCATATCAAGCCCTCAGAGCTGGTAATTCATCCTGTAAGGTTGAAAACTCTTTTCCATGGCCAGAGATCACAGACAGTGTCTCTGGGGGCTCTGTCCAGGGGGGTTCCTGACCCCTGCCAGGGTCCCAGACCTGCCAGGGCAGCCAGAGGGAAGCTCTGGACTCCCACATCTTGTGCCACTGCAGGGCCTCCCTGGCCATGTGGCAGCTGTCCCCAGGGGTGGGAGAGCACGCCCTGCTCAGGGAATGGAGATGAGCCCATCCAGGATGATGGGAATGCTGCCTCTGGAGGTGGTTGTGCCGTCTTGCTGGAACAGCTGCCAAGCAAAGAGCACCAGCTCATGGTGGATGGGTGCTTGGGTGGCAGGACAGAGATGTGGGCAGGGCTCCCAAACTGTCCCCTCAGGCCCTGCTGCTGTGCCCTCCCCAGCACCCCTGGCAGGAGGGGCTCCCTGTAGCCCCCCCACCCCTCCCTGGCTGCAGTGGATGTGGGTTCTGGGTTGGGTTTGGGGAGGGGGTTTGCTCAGCTCTCTGCTTTGTCCTGCACCCTCCCTGAGGGTGCCTTTTCACTTTTGTGCTTGTTTTCCCCAGGAGCGGCTGCTGTGGCTCATCGACCTGATGGAGGTAGGGGCTGCAGTGCCTGGGGCAGGGCTGTGGCAGGGGAGGGACACAGCTCCTGCATGCCACCTCCTCTCACCCACCTCTGCTGCTGTCTCTGCACAGAGCAGCTCCTTCCCGCAGTCCTTGGTGCTGCAGGGCACACAAGGCTCAGTTCAAACCATCCCAGCTGGAGCTGAGTGCCAGGGACACCTCAGGGATGGGGTTTTGGAGGGAGCAGCAGAGCTGGAGCCTGGCAGACCCCACACTGCCCTCCCTGTCCTGCCTGCTGCTGGGCTGTGTGGGTGTGGGCACCCTGGCTAAACACCAGTAGAAAATCATGGAGTGGTTTGGGTTGAGGGACCTTTAAAGCTCATCTAATTCAGCTGCCCTGCAGTGAGCAGAGACATCTTCAGCTAGACCAAGGTGCTCAGAGCCCTGTCCAAGCTGGCCTTGGATGTTTCCAGGAGGGACAGCCACAGCTTCTCTGGACACCCTGAGCCAGGGCCTCCCTACCCTTGTTATAAAACACATCTTCCTTCTATCTGATGTAAACTGACCCTCTCTTAGTTTAAAATCATTCCCCTTCATGTTATCACAACAAGATCAGTTAAAAAATCTGTTGTGAAATGGTGGACATGAAAATGTTCATGTTCACAATTTCACGAAATGGCACAACAAGGTCCTTGCAGAGCCTCCCCTTGTCCAGGCTGAGCAGCCCCAGCCCTCTCACGGCTGCTCACATCCCTGCACACATCCTCAGCATGGGGGAGAATTTTCCTCATGGGCCTTGGGTGTGCTGCAGTTCAGGGGGTCAGTGCACGTGGACTGTGTGTGAGAAATGCTCACCCAGCCGTGGAGGGGCTGGGCAGGGCTGTGGGACAGCCCCAGGAGCCCCTGTGCCATCCCAGAGCCCCTGGCTGGGGCAGGCTGAGGGAAGCTGCAGCTCCAGGGTGTGGAGCTCATTCCCTGCTGCTGTCCTGGAGGAAATCCCAGGGTCAGGAGAGCCCAGAGAGCCAAGGATGGGACCCAGGGGCTGCATCCCTGGGGGAATGGCTCTTACCCAGCAGAGGATGCCATGGCTTTCCCAGCTGGAGTTTGTCCCAGCCCGTGGGACACAGATCCTCTGGCTTTGGGACTGCAGTGACACCAGAGCAGGCCACCTGTCCCATGGCTTGGTGAGGGGACTTCACCAAAAACCAGCAGGGTGGGGCTGTAATTCCATGAAGGAATGCTTGAGGGATGCTTGGCAATGAGCCCGTGTTTGCTGGTGCTCAGGCACTGTCTGGGTGTCACCAGCACCTCCTGGAACCGCTGGGACCCGGGGTGAGTGCTGCAGGGCAGAGATCAGCTGCAGACTGCAATAATCAGCTGCAGCCTGTCTGACCAGAGCAGTGGGGACTCCTGATTGTTCTGCCCTTCCCTTTGTCCCTGCCTCCTGCCCAGCCCTCAGTGTTGGGATGAAGGAGTGGATATCCCTGTGGGCTCTCCTCTCCACCACCTCCTTGCAAAGCTGCTGCCATCCAGAGGTGCCTTCTCCTCCCAGGGCTGGTCCAGCTCCCTGGGATATCCCACGTGGAGCATTCCCACGTGCTGGGAAATGCTCCTCTCAGAGGCTGAGGGTAAGCACAGAGTGAAACCACCGTGTGGATGTCATTCTGCATGCTTAGAGCCCCTAAAATCTGGGGCAGAGGCCTGTGGCTCCTCCATCCCTGTGGCTGCATTCCAGAGTGGGCAATGGAAGGGAAGAGAGGAGGGAAGTCAGGCTTATCCCAGGCTGGGGCAGTTGTTCAAAACTGACAGGAGTATCTCAGCGAAGCTCTCATTAGCACTGACTGGAAATTAGGCACTGATTTGGAGCTGAGAGGTTAATTAGAAGTTGGGCTGTGTTCCCCAGGGGGGTGGCAGTTTCTCCACTCTTTAATCTGCAAATGAAAACTGTCTTCATGGCTGAAGGATGCTCTGCAGCTCCATCACTCCTGCTGGGGACTCTGTTTCGGATAAGAAGGACAAACATTTCCCAGCTGCTCTGAGGAGGGGCTGGAAGGGCCTCACCTGGCCCCACTTACCATGAGGAACTGGAAAATAGATTGGGTAGAGGAGCAGGAGGGATCAGCCTTCACAATACTCACTTTTCAGGGCAGTAGCTTCTGTGAGTCTTTCAAGGGAAATCTAGGAAGGCACAGCCTCGAAATAGCCAATTCCTGAAAGCAAATGTGCTTAAAAGTCATCATGTTTTATGGCCCAGAGCAATCACTGTTTAATTGCCTTTGCCCTCTGAAGAAGTGAGCTTGAGTAAAGCAAATCTGCAGCCAGAGGTGCCCTGAGGAGGAGCAGCAGCATCAGTGTCCCTGGCTGGGGGCACAGAGCTGGAGTGGCACTGGGGGGCACAGGGACAGCTGCTGTGCCCCCCCAGTGTCTGCAGAGCCACAGCTCAGGATAGATTGGACCTTGCAGCGAGGCCAGGGCTGGGACATGGCCTGTGAAGGGCACAGGGCTGGGGGAAATGGCCCTGGCAGGTTTTGGGGGGCATCAGGCAGATTATTCCCATTTCAGGAGTGACACAGCTGTGACAGTCTGGCTGCTGCCAGGCAAAGCTCCCAGAGCAGCTGGGGCTGCCCTGGATCCCTGGCAGGCTGGATGGGGCTGGGAGCAGCCTGGGACAGTGGGAGGTGTCCCTGCCATGGCATTGGATGGGTTTTAAAGTCCTTTCCAACCCAAATTCTTCTGTGATTCTCTTTGAAAAGCCCCCTGCCCTTATGTTGGAATAATGGAGGATGAAACCACCCCGTGCCACAGGAAGGTTTCCCAAGCCAGCCCTTTACCTGTCACTGCCTAAACAAGCTGTTTCTTTGTGTTCTCATTCTCCAGAGCTCCTTCAGAAGCCACAGGGATAAAAGCACTTTACATCAATGTTTTTGCTGCATCTCTAATGGTCTTAATTGTCTCCCGTGTCTATTTTGGGATTCGAACATCTCCCAGGCACAGCAGCAGCCTCCAGCAGCTGGGGGAGACGCAGATGCACCAGCGTTTCAGCTAATCAGCTGTTTACCCTGCAATAAATAGCAGGCACTTAAACACAAACTGTGCCTGCCCCATCCCAACAGCCCTGCCAGCGTGCCAGGAGCCGAGCTCAGCCTCCCTGGGCAGCAGCAGCCACCAGGGAGAGGAGGCTGAGGCTGGGTTTGCCCCCAGGGAAGCTGGGCAGGGTCCCCCCTGGCAGAGGATTCCCTCAGCAGGGCTGGGCACAGCTCCCCGGGGCAGAGCTGCACCCCCAGCCCCGCCGTGCCCCACTCCTGACTTGGCCAGGTTTGCTCTGCTTGGCTGCACCCGTGGCCTCTCCCTGTGCCCATCCCCACTGGCAGATTCCCACAGGAAATCCCTTCTGGATTCCTGGAGCTGTGATCTCCTCAGAACTGTGCTGTGGCATTTCCTGGTGACGTTTTTGGACTCATAAAACAGTGGCAGCATCTTCTCCTTGCATCTGAGACCCGCTGCTCTGGGTTGTGGGGGAGGAGAGTTTTAAATTTCTATTGTCCTTCCTCTGGGGGAGAAAAAAATATGGTATTGAACCTGCAGCCCTCAGGGCTGGCTCCTTCCCTCCTTCCCTCCTTCCAGCTGATTTGGGCCTAGAGGAGCTCAGCCCAGTGTGTCAGGTCCTCAGCATGCTCTGAGCACATTCCTTAGCTTGGGAGAGCCTGTATCCCAGCAAAGGCACCCCAAGGAGGCAAAAACCTCTGGGTCAGGCTGGCCCTGCGTGGGGAGGGTTTGGGGCACCCCTCTGCCCATCCCCTGGCACTGTGCTGGCTGCTGCTGCTGCTGTGCCATGGTTCTCTCTTCCTTCTGTGCCCCCAGAACACGTCAGAGCTGGAGGGAGCTGGGGACTGCCACCAGAGCAGCATCAACACCCTGCCAGATGTGTCCCTGGTAAGGCCCTGCACGAGCTGGGTGGGAGCAGGAGGCAAACTGGGGGTGCTGGGTCGTGCCCCAGCTGCAGCAGCGGGGCTGTACCAACCCCCAGGGGATATTGTTGTTCCCAGGGCAGTCACTGACCACAGCTCTGCTGGTGGGTCCAGGAGGATTATTCTGGCTGGCTGGATAGGAGCAGCCTTGTGCAAAGCAGAGCAAAGCTTGGGTGGGTTGTTCTGTGTTGGATTATGCCCTTTTCTGGCCCACATGTGGGGCAACTGAGAGGCATTTTAAAAACTTTTATTCCATTTTCAGGCTCATGTGAAGGGTGACACAATACAGATGTTATAATTCATGCCATCACCAATTATTTCCTAATTACAATAGATTATAAGCATTTCTTGGCCTGTCAGGTGCTCTGCAGCTGTGCTCATTTGTGAGTTGTAGTCTCACTGTCAGAAGGTCAGGAAGGTGTTTGTGTGGCACTCTCAGGTCAGGAAGGTGTTTCTATAACAATCAGCTTGTCTTGGTTTGAAAAGGAAAACCAGTGAGAAGCTCCAAGTCAGAAGTACAATTTATTAAGAAAAGGGAACAAAGAACCAAATATATACAATAGCACAAAAGAAGAACCACTGACAGAGTCAGAGATACAACCTGACACTTGCTGGCTGGGACGGTGGTGGCAGATGTGGTTCTGTCCCAGCAGTGCCCCTGTAGACTGATGGAGTTTCCCTCTGGAGGTCCAGTGCAGAGAAGTTCTCAGCTGTTCCTCTTGGAAGAGGGGATCTCCTTGCTGTCTGCACAACCCCGTTATATCCTTGATGGCATCGTTTGGCTCCTCCCTCTGGGCGGAGCATCTCACAAGAGAATGCTGTGATCTTCTCAGCCATGTGGCTGAAAGAACAGGTCCTCCTGGAGGGACTCATCTCCGAGTCACGAGATAAAGAAAGGAAGGGATTGCAGCTGGAGGTGGTAATGGAATACACCCCAATATTATAACCTAGGACACAGCTCCTTTAGCCATGGTCACTGTGAGGAGATGAAGATGCACTGAACCTGGCCGTGGTCTCCTACAAACTTGTGCTTGCTTTGGCAGGATGATCTCTCCTCCTTCCCAGAGGAACCACCCAACTTCAAGCCCCCTCCTCCTCCATCAGCCCCCCAGACCCTGGACCCCTCCTCTGCCCAGCACCGGCTGCCGGGGAAGGACAAGCCCAAGCGCCCCTCCTCCGAGTCCTCCCAGTCCGGCCTTTTCTTCGTGGCCCCCCGAAACCCCTCTCCCCCTGCCAACCCCCCTGAGAAGGACACGGTCAGCGTCACCTCCACGGCCTCCACGTCCACCGAGGACTCAGCCCCCGGCGCCATCTACGCCACCATCTCCCCGTCGTCGGCGCGCGGCTCCCGCCGGCCGGCCGACACCCCGCTCTCCCTGCTGGGCCAGCACCCCATCGGGCCCTTCCCCAGGGTGCAGTCGCCCACCAGGCTGAAGAGCCCATCCCCAGAGGGGCCTCAGAGCCCCCCGTCCCCCTGCCCTCCCCCTCCGCCCGCGCACCCCGCGCCCCCTCCCCCGGACAAGGGCAGCCCCCAGGCCAACCAGCATTTCATCATGGTGGAGGTGCACCAGCCCAACAGCGAGCCCGATGTCAACGAAGTGAGGCCCCTGCCCCAGGCCAGAGGTGGGTGGCACCTGAGCAGCTGGAGAAAACCGTCCCTGCGGTGTTGGGAGGGAGAAAAACGGGACAGGACACTGATCTCGAGGTTACAGGTCTCGTGATGGATCTCTGGGGCCAAAAGTTGGAGCATCTCTCTTATGGAGAGTGGGGGAGCTGGGGGTGCTCACCTGGACAGGAGAAGCTCCAGGCAGAGCTCAGAGCCCTTGCAGGGCCTGAAGGGGCTCCAGGAGAGCTGGAGAGGGACTGGGGACTAGGGATGGAGGGACAGGACACAGGGAATGGCTCCCAGTGCCAGAGGGCAGGGATGGATGGGAGATTGGGAATTGGGAATTGTTCCCTGGGAGGGTGGGCAGGCCCTGGCACAGGGTGCCCAGAGCAGCTGTGGCTGCCCCTGGATCCCTGGCAGTGCCCAAGGCCAGGCTGGACAGGGCTGGGAGCAGCCTGGGACAGCGGGAGGTGTCCCTGCCATGGCAGGGGTGGCACTGGATGGGATTCAAGGTCCTTTCTAACCCAGGCCATTCTGTGACCTCAAGGACCAGAAATAACTCTGGCCTTTTCCCATTAACTGTGCATTTTGGGAGGGAAAAAAAATCTAATTATGCCCACATTTAGCTAGGGAATCCCGTTTATCCCAGGTAAAAGAAGTGGAGGTGAGGGAGCAGTGTGTGGGGCCCATGGGTCCCTTGGACATGGGGAGGGAGGAGGGGTCCCAGGGGGTCCCGGGAGCTTTCAGAGGTGGAGAGGGGAGGAGGATCCACGGGAATCTTGGACATGGAGAGGGAAGAGGGGCCCCAGGGGAATCTCAGGATCCCTTGGAGATGGAAAGAAAAGAGGGATTAAAAGGGGGTGTCTGGGACATGGAGAGGGAAGGGGGATCCAGGGGGGCTCCTGGAGAGGGAAGGGGGATCCAGGGGGTTCCTGGAGGAGAGGGAAGGGGGATCCAGGGGTTCCTGGAGGAGAGGGAAGGGGGATCCAGGGGTTCCTGGAGGAGAGGGAAGGGGGATCCAGGGGGTCATGGAGGATAGGTAATGGGGATCCAGGGGGTCATGGAGGATAGGTAATGGGGATCCAGGGGTTCCTGGAGGATAGGTAATGGGGATCCCGGGCAGTCCCGGGTCCCGGAGCGTTCCCGGCCCCCCCGCGCGGGGCAGCGACACGAGTGGTCATGTCGCCCTCGTGTGGCACAGCGCTGTCACTGCAGCCAGCCCGTTGCCCGCAGGTTGATGCGTTGCAGTAAATGCAGCGCCGCGGGTGCAGTAAATGCAGCGCCGCGGATGCAGTAAATGCAGCGCCGCGGATGCATTAAAATGCCGCGCCCTGGGTGCATTAAATGCAGCGTCGCCGCTGCTCCTGACAATTCCAGCCTCCATCTGCACTTGTTCTTCATCCTCAAAGGGCAGAAAGCTTCTACATGGCAGCACCTCTTCACTTGGCTTGGTCCTTGTCTCCTCCCAGACTCTGCTGTGGAGTGTGGGCTGCATAAACTGGCCTCCATCACTCTCTCCCTCCATCCCAGTTTGGGATCTGGTTTGGATTCCAGACCAAAGTTTGAGGCCATTTGTCTCTGGATGCTGCCTGTGCACAGCTCTGCTCTTCTGACAGTGGGGTGCAGCGAGGTTGGGGTCAATCCCTTCTCCCGGGAAACAGGGACAGGATAAGAGGAGATGGCCTCAGGCTGTGCCAGGGCAGATTCACGATGGATATTGGGAAAATCTCTTCACTGAAAGAGTGGTCAGGCATTGGGAGAGGCTCCCACAGCAGCGGTGGAGATCCTGTCCCAGAAAGAATCTAAAAGCTGGGTAGATGTGGCACTTGGGGACATGGCTTTGAAGTGACCTTGACAGTGCTGGTCTTGTGGTTGGACTCGCTGCTCTGAGAGGCCTTTTCCCACCCCAGCAGTTCCATGGCTCTGCAGGGCTGTGATTGGCAACGCTGCTGTGCAGCCCCGGAGTGAATCCCAGGGAGGCTGCCCAGCGCTGGCGGCGGGAGCTGCCGTGCCCAGCAGAGATGGAGAGGGGCCGCTAACGCCGCGTCTCTCCCCAGCCTCCACGCTCTCCCAGCTGTCGGACAGCGGGCAGACCCTCAGCGAGGACAGCGGGGTGGACATCGGGGAGGCCGAGACGAGCGGCAAGGACAAGAGCCGGCAGCCAGGCCCCGGGAAAAGCCGGAGCCCCAAGGAGGCCGTGAGGAGCGAGGGGGCGGCAGAAGGGGCCTCCAAGCCGGTGAGGGGAGCCTGGGGTGCTGCTCTGTGCCCCGCTGCCTTGGCCAGCCCGTTCCCCCCCTCTGCCCGCAGGCAGCGACCGCTGTCTGTGCTCAGCTGGGCTGTGTCTCCTCTCTGCTGAGGCCAGTCAGTTCTCTGGGGGGCTGAGCTGTGGGGAAAGGGGTCAGGAGTGGCTGAGAGGAGCACTGTAAGGCTGATTGACTCCATCCTGGGTAAATCCCATCCCTCCCAAGGCCAGCCAGCAGCTACCTGGGGCATGGGAGAATTCCTGGCTCTAAAGGGACATCCACAAGCTGCATGAGTGAAGTCACCCAAAGGGAAGGTGGCAGTGGGTGTCAGACATAACTCAGAGGCTTTCTGGTGGTGGTGAAGCTGAGGGACACAAGCAGGCAGGCAGAGAGCTGCTCTTCTCCTTCCCAAACCCTTCCAGACCTGCCCAGAGTTGGGATTTTAGACCTGTCAGGAGTCAGAAAGCACCTGCAGGGCTGTGTGTGTCCCTCTGTGGTGGCAGCCAGTGTCCCTGCCTGCTGTGGGGCCCTGGCCGAGGGAGCACAGCTGGCACACGGTGTCCAGGCCCCTTTGGCAGTGCTGCCATCTGTCCCCACAGCCTGGGCTCCTGGAGCCCACGTCGTGTCTGATCCGGGTGTCCAAGAGCGCTCCCACCTTGGGCATCGCCATCGAGGGCGGCGCGAACACGCGGCAGCCGCTGCCCCGCATCGTCACCATCCAGGTAGGGCGGGCTGGCAGGGGGCAGCTCCGGGCACTCCCAGCCCTCTCCTCCCTGGGCAGGCTGGGGAAAGCCCTGCAGCTGTGGCCAGGGGGATTTTGGGGGCCTGCACCTCCCCAGGCACCGTTCCACGGTGTCTGTGTCCCGTGGATGATCCCATCCCAGAACACACCTCCTGGGAGCCGGCTGTGTGCTCCAGACATCTCCGAGGGGATCAGGGCAGCCCTGAAAGCTTGGCTGCTGGCTCCAGATGTCTGGAAACTGCCAGACAGAGGATTGAGGAGGGGGGATGGTGGATGGAAGCCAGGGGACTGAGCCCTCTGGAGCTGTCTCCCTGTTTGCTGTTTACTTGGGGCAAAATTCAAGTTATTTACAACAAAAAAAAGCAGAGCCAACTCTGCCTTGGTTATTCTTGGCCATCTCAGCTGGCGTCATGCTCCAGGAGCAAGCAGGGGGCAAGCCAGCTTCATCCCCTCTCTCCAAAAAAGTGAACTATTTCACATCCATCACGTCAGATATGAAATATCTCCCAGTTTTTTCCCTCCTGCTTGATGCAGGGAGTGGTGGGAACATGAGGGGAACACGAGCTGACGCCTCTCTCTCCTGCAGCGGGGGGGCTCGGCGCACAACTGCGGGAAGCTGAAGGTGGGACACGTCATTTTGGAGGTGAACGGCACAGGGCTGCGGGGCAAGGAGCACCGGGAAGCCGCCCGCATCATCGCCGAGGCCTTTAAGCTGAAGGACAAGGACTACATCGATTTCCTGGTCACAGAATTCAACGTGGCCCTTTAGGAGCGGGGTTCGGGCAGCGCCGGGGATGGGGATGAGGGATGGCCCCAGGTGGGACAGCCCGCGCCGCCCCGCACATGCAGACACCCCCAGCTTGTCCCCAAATGTCCCCACGCCCGCTGCAGGCTCCCTGCCTGGGTAGGGCAGGCTGAGAACGGGCACATCCCTCCCAGTTTCCATCCCTGTCCTCTCCGGGGTGAGAATATCCTCTCCCCCTCAGCCAGGCTGCGAGCGGGGCAGGAGGGCGGCACGGTCTGGGTGTCCCTGCTGTCATTTGAGTGCCACACACAGAGCAAGGGGGGCCCGTGGCTCGGGATGGAGGGAGCGTCAGGGGGTTGCTGCTCCTTTGGGTGGTCCCCAAGGTGCCCAGGTGCGTGGTACCAGCCACGGGGGGGATGCAGAGAGAGCGACCGGAGGCCTTGTAAATTGCTGGCAATGTTGTTGTATTTATATATACAGAGCTTGTGCTTTTAATTTTTCAATAAATCTATCAGGGTAGAAAAAAGGCTGCGCTTGGGGGGTGCTTTGGGGTGGGATGAGGGGGTAGGAAGGGATAGGGATGCCAGGATATTTTCCCTGGTATCCTGGGAGCTTCCCAGGGTGGCAGGGTGGGTGGGAGTGCAGTGGTGGTGGTGGTGAGGGGATGCTCTATGTCAGCCCCATCCCATCCTTGACCCATCCAGTCCTTTTTCCCATCCTATACCATGCCCAGACCTATCCCCATTTCATTCCATCCTACCTCATTCTTTCCCATCTCAATCACTCCTCATTCCTACCCCATCCCTTTCCCACTTTCATCTCAATCCTTTCCAAGGATCTCTGGGATTGGCCATCCCTGGATCCCATCCCATCCTATGGATTCCATCCCATCCCATGGATCCTGTCTCATGTATCCCATCCTGTCCTTTGGATTCCATCCCATTCCATGAATCCCATCCCATCCCATCCCATGGATCCCATCCCATCCTCTGGATTCCATCCTATTCTATCCCATGGATCCCATCCCATCCCATGGATTCCATCCCATCCCATGAATCTCATTCCCATCCTATGGATTCCATTCCATGGATCCCCTCCCATCCATCCCATGCATCCCATGGATCCCACGGATCCCATGGATCGCATCCCATGGATCCCACGGATCCCACGGATCCCATCGATCCCACGGATCCCATGGATTCCATCCCATGGCATCCCGGGAATGGGCAGCGCCTCGCCAGGGGGTGCCCGCGCTGCATAAATTATGCCAATGATATTCCCCCAGCCGCGTTCTGATTGGCCGCCAGCCGCCGGCTATGCAAATAAAAGGTGGGCGGGGTTATGCTGACGACTTCCCGCTCCGCGCGCGGATTGGCGGAGTGCTGCGGTATGCTAATGAGGGAGGCCACGCCCCCTAGCGCCGCGGGCCGCGCTTTTGTCCGGCGGGGCCGGGGAGGATCGGAACCGGGACCGGGATCGGAGCCGGGATCGGAGCCGGGACCGGGACCGGGATCGGTGCTGGCATCGGGATCGGCACCGGAGCCGCCCAGCGCCGGCCGGGCCCTGCCTACAGGTGGGCAGCGCGGCGCTCGCGGGGCTCAGGGCGCCTCTCCAGCGGTGCCCTCGGGCCAGATGTGCCCCAGCTGTGCCGGGGGGCCGGGAATGGCTCGCTGCTCCCCGCCAGCCGCCTGCACAGCTGGAGGGAAGGAGAGGGCCCCCGGGGCGCCGCTGGAGGCACAGCTGGAGGCGCAGCCCGCGGGCCCCATCCCGGGGCCGCCTCCAGAGCTCCCGGCTCCGCTGAGCCCGGCTCGGGCAGGGCTGGCTCGCAGCCGGGAGCTGCCTGGGGTCCCTGGGCGGAGCGGGGACACCCCCAGTCCCGGCGGGGTCCCTGCGGCCGAGGCCATGGGACACATCGGGAGGATGCGGGACACGCCGGGAGGATGCGGGACACGCCGCTCCTGGCCGAGGCGTGTCCTCCCCACGCCATCGCAGCCTTCGTGGCTCCGAGGAAACTTGTCAGAACTTTTTTTCTGGCGGTGCCTCCTCCCCGCCGGGGCCGGAGGATTCCGGGAGAGTTTCGTCAGGGGCTGCGGAGGCGGCTCGGAGGCACGGCCGGGGCTCGGCGGAGGCTGCGGGGCCGGGAGCTGCCGGCGGCTGCTCCGAGGAAGTCGCCGGGGCAGCGATCAGCTTCAGTTCCGTGTTGTCATTTAAAGGGCAGCCGTGTTCATGGCAGCCGGTGGTGCCCGCGGGTGTCCCGTGCTCAGCCGCAGCCTTTCGGCGCCTTCCGGGCAGGGCTCAAATCGCTTCTTAAAGTTCAAGGGCAGCCGGGGAGCGCGGCACGGCAGGCGCTGTCCGTACGGGCTGGGAGAGATGGGGATGGAAAAGCTCCAGGGAGAGCTCAGAGCCGCCTAAAAATGCTCCAGGAGAACAGGAGGGGGACTTGGGACAAGGGATGGAGGGACAGGACACGGGGAATGGCTTCAAACTGACAAAGAGCAGGGCTGGATGCGATACTGGGCAGAAATTCTTTGCTGTGGGAGGTTGAGGCCGTGGCACAGAGAAGCTGTGGCTGGTTCATCCCAGCGCAATCTCCCCTGCCGTGTCCCCGCCCGCTGCCCCGTGCTAAGAAGGGATCGGTGGCACCGGCTGTGGCGCGGGGACAGCGCTCTCCAGACGGGGATTAAGGCTGTCCTTCAGGGCATTGCGGCCATCCCTGCGGGGATTCAGCCCCGGGGTGTCCCCAGCGGGGACAGGAGTGCCAGCGAGGAGGGAGGAAAGAGGCGCTGTCCTGCCGTGGGGCTTTGCTTCGGTGCAAGTGATGGGAAAATGACATTTCCACGGGGTTTTGGTGCCTCTCCGTGGGGGTGTGCCAGTAAGGGGGGCTGGGGGGGGTAGGACATGGCTCCTCCAGCTGCTGGAATTGGGGTGACACGCGGGTTTTGTGGTGATGGTGACAGGTGTGTGCTTTCAAGGGGCCAAGGAGATTTGTCAGGCTCTTCCTCGCTGTGATGGTCCCTCCCTTGTTCTAGTAAGAAATAATGCAAACTAAGAACGCAGCGTTTCCGCTTCTCTGCCCTCTTTCATGCCTATAAAAACGGGGCTCTGTGGGCTTTAAAAAAGGGTTTATACATCAGGAATTTCTCCCTCCTGGAGCGCAGACATCCCTTGCCAAGTTTCAGCCCGAGGCCGTTCTGGCCTCCTAAAAAGAGATGCAAAACATCCATCCCTTGCCTGGGACAGGCTTGAGCCCCCCCTGCATCCCAGACGAACACAGATGTGCAGGAGGGGCTTTAACCCCTCCTGGCAAGTGGTTTTGGGACACTGGGCAATTCCACATCACTCAGAGAATGTGGGGACGGAGGCGGGGGGTTTAGCTCCCCTCCATCCCCCTGCTCCGCCCGGGGTTGACAAGGCAGTGAAGGCAGAGTGACAGCAGCCCTGTCCCCCCCCTTCCCTGCCACCGAGCGAGCCCTGGGGCGGAGGATGCTCCTGTCTCCTCTGCTGTCACCGCTGATAAACCCAGGAGCCACGATGGCTTCGTGCTGGCCCTGATGGCTGCTGCTTCCCCGGCCACCCGCGGGATGGGCTGGGCGGGCTCAGCCTCGCCTCCGGCTCTGCCGCGGGGCCGGGAGTGGGACAGGGATGGGATCGCTGCCTGCCGAAAGGATCGGGGCTTTGGAGGGGCAGACAGAGCCCCCAGCCCTGCTGGGAGCATCCCTCCCTCAGCTGAGCCCCTCAGCCACAATTTGGGACAGCCCTGGCTGGGCTTTGTAGGGCAGGAGAGAGGCTGAGGGGCTGGGGCAGAGCAGAGTTCAGGCTTTTTTAGCTGGGGCTTTTAAATTTCTTTTTAGCTCTTCTTCCAGTTACATGTTGCAAAAATCCTGGCTTTCCAAGAGGAAAATTAAAATGTATGGATATATTTCTGCACACTCATTTGGGAATGTTTCTGTTTGATTTGTGGCTGCTGAGCACGAAGCCACATCATTTTTCAAGCTTTTCTGTGCTCCCATAACAGTGAGAAAATCACTTAGAGGGGAGGAAAAGAATCTGAGAATTTTTGCTCTTGCCACCATGACCATCAGCAGAGGGATTTTCTGGGAAAGCAATGCCTGTGGCTGGGTTTGGAAGTGGCTCCTGCAGACTGCAGCTGCTGTGGGGCTGTGCACTGCTCAGAAATGGGGTGACAGCATGTGGGTTAGACATAGCCTCCTTCAAGAGATGCAAAATTCCCATCCCTTGCGCAGGATGGGGTTAAAGAAACACCAGAAATGGGTTGGGAATGGTTTAACCCCCCTCATCCCAAGAGAACAGGACCCCCAGGCTCCTCTCACCCAGCACTCTCCATCTGGGAATCCTGGGCATGGTGTTTGGGGCTCCTCATGGCTCTGGGATCCTGCAGGGCTCCAGGTGGGATGGGAGGAACTTTGGTGGGGATCTCTGGGCTATGTGTAAGGACTTGGGGCTGGAAACATCCCGGCTCAGGGAGGAGCTAAAGCCAAAATCCTACTTTGGTTTCAGTAGCTCCAGGTCTGAAGAATCCCATGGGCAGCCCTGTCCTTCCCGGTGGCAGGAGAAGCTGTGGAGCATCCCCAGGTGTGGAGAATGGAATTATCCATTCCCCAACTCAGTGTGGGGGAGAAAACCTCATGTAAACCCCCCAGGAAGTTTGCAAGACCCTACAGGATGCTTTGGGGTTTGCTCCTGCTCCGAATGCCCCAAGGATGCAGGGAGGGCTGGGGGAAAGGTTGATGCAAGGATGATGCCCTTGATGCTGAGTGGTGCTGGAAAATAACCTCAAACCTCACAAACACCTGAGGAATTTGCAGATGTGAGGCTTGGGAGGGGATGAGAGGACTTTTCCCATAGCATGTAGCTGTGTGGATAGGTTTATGCCTCATCACCACCATCCCTGAGCCAACAGCACCCCAAAATCACCACAGCACCCTCTGGCTACGAGCAGCCACCCCAGGGATGGTGCTGTGGTTTCATTAGCTCGTCAAGCTGTCCTCTGCATGTCACTAATTACACATTAACGAGCTGGCTTAATTGACTGCCTGTGAATGTGCCAAGACAGGCCACAGTGGCTGGATGCAGCCACAGCATCCCTGGGAGTGTGAGCAGCATCCCAGGATGGGGCCAGCTGGACCCTCCCTTTGGAAATCTGGAGGAATTTCCAAGGATGGCTGAATTTTGGGGCTTTAAAGCTTAATTTTAGGTCTCCTAGAAGATCCTCATGCTGATATTTCTTGGACCAACTGCTGGTGGTCCCAGGAATCTCCCTCCCCTCTCTTCCTACAGCATTTTGCTCTGAACTGGATTAAAAAATAAAGGTTTTGATGGAAAATGCTGTGGGAGGAGGGTTCAGTCCCCACTGCGCAGGGCCGGATGGGGTTAAAACTTTTGTGGCCACCTGCAAACTTGCAGGAAACTTCATTTCCTCCTTCTGCAAAAGCTCAGCTGCCCCACAGGCACAGGAAGGTTTCGGGGGCTTGGCAGGCCTCCCCGTGGGGTCACGGTGATGGGGATGTCCTGAGGCTGCTGGTGCAGGGTGAGTGTCCCCTGCATGGGGCTGGTGGTGCCTGGTTTGGCCACCCCACGCCAAAATTTGGGCTTTTGGGGCTCAAATCCAGCAGAGGGGACACGGGTCGGAAAACCCCGTGGCCTTTCTTGCCACACCCCACATTTGGGGCTTTGGCATCCGGTGTTTCTCCAGCTGCTGGTGGAATCCCCGGGTGGGGGCGAGGGGGGAGCTCATGCTTTGGGATCATCAGGGGCATTTGTGTGTTGGGTCTCTGCTGTGACCCCACATCCAGAGGGGTCTTTGGGGTGCTCCTGCCTCCCCAGCACTGTTGGTGGTCCCCAGGTGTGGCTGCCCAGCGGGGGTGACATCCACAGGGTGCCAGCATGGGCTGGATATTCCTGGGGTGGGGGGAAACCTTTGGGGTGGCCCTGAGGGGCTCCTTCCCCACGAGGATCTCACGGCTGGCAGAGATGTCGCAGCCACAGTGGGGTGCAGAGTGGGGAGGTCTGTTCTGAGGGTGTCCCCCCTGTCCTGGGGATCTTGTCCCCGGGATTTGGGGGACAGGGAAGACCCTGCCAGCGTGGGTGAGACACCTCAAACAGAGCCCACCATATCCCGCTGAGCATCCCTCCCTCTCCCCCGGCCCCCCCAGGACGCGGCGGCGATGCTGTGACCTACATTCGCGACAAGGAGGTCCCCAGCCCGCCGCCACCGCCGCCGGGCCATGAAGCGACACAAGTGACAGGGCTGGGCGGCCGCGGCCATGGCCAGCCCGGCACCATGGCTGCGCTGGACACAAACAGAGCTGACGCGCTGGCCCGGCCAGGAGGAGGAGGAGGAGGAGGAGGAGGAGGAAGACGACTTTGAAAGGCGGATGGACGAGGATGGGGTGATTGGCCTGGGGGAGGGTGCCAGGAGCCCACCGTGGGGTGAGTCCTGCCCGAAAGGCTTGGTCCCAAATGTCCCAGGAGCTGCTGGAGCCCGGGGGCCGGGGACACCGGCTGGGGCTGGGTGGTGACAGCCCCGCGGTGCCGGTGTTTTGCAGGTGACAGTGAGGACCTGGAGGAGGGGTTCCCGGCAGAGGAGGGACGCTGGCACCCGCGGCAGGACCCGGCCGAGGAGGATGAGGAGCGGGGCAGCTCCGGGGAGGACGAGGGGCCCTGGGGGGCAGAGAGCGATGGGGACCCCTACCCCGAGCTGTCCCCTGGGGGCTGCTGGGGCTCGGGCTCCAGCGGCAGCCCCGAGGCGGTGAGGGACGGCCGGGCTCTCTGCCAGCCCCGGGGCTGCAGCACGGACCGGGGGGACACCTCAGGGCTCTCGGACACCAGCCCTGGCCCTGGCACCCCGTCCCGCCAGCACCAGGGCTGGGGCACGGCCGCGGACACCATCGGGGGGCACAGGCAGGAGTGGAGCCCGAGACGGAGCCTCCCCCTGCAGCTCTCCGCCGATGGCCCCAGCCCCGAGCGTGTCCCCGAGCCGCAGAGAGCTGGCACAGGGATGCCAGCCCCCGGCACCGCTGGCTTGGCACCCGCCGGGCAGCCCCAGGGCGCCGGGAATGTCCGGGCACCCCAAGGGCACGGCAGATCCCGAGCGCCCAAGAAAGCAGCGCCCGCGGTGGTGCCCCCCAAGCCCGCCCGGCAGTCGCGGTCCCTGAGCCCCCGGAGGCGAACGGGTGCCAAGGGGACGAGGGATCCCTCGGGAACGGGCACCGAGGGCACCCAGTACGGCCGAGGGCGGCTCAACCACCCCCTGCCCGACCTCTCCAAGGTGGAGGCTCGGGTGAAGTTCGACCAGAGCTACCGCCCGCCCCGGGGCCGGGTGCTGCCCGCCCGCCCCCGCGGCCCCGGGGGTCCCATCGGCTTCAAATCCCCGGCCGAAATCGTCCGGGAGGTGCTGCTGAGCAGCGGGGAGGGGGTGTCCCCGCAGCCCCCCAGCACGGCCGGGCTGCCGCAGGAGTTCAGGTCGCCCAGACAAGCCACGGCGCTGGTGCAGCAGCTGCAGGTAACGCCCAGCACCCCCCGTTCAGCCACAGGGCCCTACCGGGAGGGTCTCCAGGGTGGGGGGAGCAGGGCGTGCGGGGGAAATGGGTGTCACTATCTCTGGGACGCCCATAGGGGTTCGGAGCCGGTCAGTCCTTCCCGGTCCTGCCTGGAGCTGGCGAGGAGGGAAAGAGCAGGGATGTGGGCAGTGCTCAGGCTGGGGACAGGATGCTCATGTCCCCCCGGGATGCCGGTCACCCCCACAGAGCTTGTGACCCTCAGGATGTTCGTCCCGCTGGGAGGAGAGGGGGCTCTCCCCATCTGCACAGAGGGATGGGGTGTTTTGGAGAGGCGGTCTCTGCACCCCACCCGTGGGACTCCCGCTCCGTGCTGTCCCCGCACAGAGCTGCAGCACCCAGCCCTCGGGCACCCCCCGTGCCGGTGCTGTCCCCCATGGTGTCCCCTCCCCTCAGGACGACTATCACAAGCTGCTGACCAAGTACGCCGAGGCTGAGAACACCATCGACCAGCTGCGCCTGGGCGCCAGGGTGGGTGGGGGCTCAGCATGCCTGGGGGGGTTCCCCTCCCTGAGGTTATGTGTTGTGCCTTCCTCCTCTTCCTCCTCCCGGGGAGCTGCGGTTGAGCGGTCCCAGCCCGGGGGGGTGGAGAACACGGCAGAGCCCGCAGCAGCCCGGGGAGCTGGCGGGGTTCCCTCCGTGCCAGGGCGGTGGCTGAGCCGGATTGTCCCCGGGATGGCGGGGCACATCTCTGAGATGGCAGGGCCACGGGCGGAAGCGCGTCCCCGTGTCACCTCTGCCACCGCGTGGGTGGGGAAACTGAGGCAGGGCTGTGCCAACCGCCCCCCGCACACGTGTCGCCACCTTCACCGCACCCACTGCTGAGCCCGTGAGGTGCTCCAGGGTGCCCCGGGGCACGGTGGGTGGATCGGGGTGCAGGCTGGCTGCCCAAACCCGCTCTCCCTGCCCAGGTGAGCCTGTTCTCCGACCCGCCGCAGCCCAGCCGCAGCCTCGCCATGGGCACCGTGGGCACCGGGAGCCGCGTGGTGACCCTGAGCATCCCGCAGGCACGGACAACGGCTCTCGGCGTGGCCACAGCCCCGGCCTCGCCAGGTGCAGGTGTGTTGATCCTTATCCCACAGCCGCACACCTGGCAGGTGTGTTGGTCCGTGTTCCCTGCCCGCCTTACCGCGCTCCTGCCCCGGCTCTGGGGGGATTCTCTCCACAGCCCCTTCCCCACGCCGGTGTCACCGGCGCTGCGGTGTCACTTGTCCTCCACTTGTGTTTTCCAGCAGCTGCAGCCCCGGCACCATCAGAGCAGGGGGGTTCACCCCAACCTCGGTCCCCTCCTGTGCCCGGGGGGGGCTGCCCCACCTGCCCCGGGCCGTGCTGCTGCCCCGGGCCCCGGCTCACCCGGGCCCTGGCGGGGCAGAGCCGCCGGCTGCAGGCACAGGTAAGGGCCGGGGCGAGGAGAGGTGCAGGAACGGGGAGCTGTGAGCAGGGGGGCTTCGGGGGGCTGCACGGAGAAGGGGTTTTGGGGGCTACAAGGGAGCAGAGAGGGGATTTGAGGGAGTTCTGGGACGGACTGTAGGGATAGGGATGGGGAGGCGCAGCTGCAGAGGGGGTCTGGATTGGAGGGGCTGTGGGGAGGGGAAGTGTTGTGGGGTGCCGGGAAGGAAGGAAAGCTGGGGAGGGGGCTGCAGTGGGGGATCGCGCTGGAGCAGTCCCTGGGGATGTTTCACATGGGGGGGTCTAGAGGGTGCGGAGCGGGGGCACAGCAGGGCCGGGCTTAGCCCGTACAACCCCGGCCAGGTGGAATCCTTCGAAAGCTGGCTGCGTGCAGGGACCCCCACCCCCTCGGAACAGCTCCAGGTGCGTCTGTCCCTTCCCGAACCCCAGCCTGGGGGGCGGCAGGGCCACGGGGGGTGCCCGCGGCCCAGTGGGCAGGCTCGGACCCCGCACCCTGTGCAGCAGAGGATGAGGATGCTGAAGGACGCGCAGGATGCGCTGGAGCGGGAATACCTGAGGGGCCGGCAGCAGCTCCCGGCAGCGGCGGGGGGGTTTGATCCTGACCGGTACGTGCTCGATCCTCCTGCCACCCCCTCCCCAGAGCCCCCGGGGGTCGCTGTCCCCCCTGCACTGATTGCTGGTGTCTTGCAGGGCAGTGGAAGGGGAGATTTACCGCCTGGGGCTGCGCCTGGAGGGGCTGAAGGAGCGGCTGGAGCCGGGGGGCAGGCGGCAGCCCCTCCCTCACCCCTCCCCGCAGTCCCTCCCTCACCCCTCCCCGCAGTCCCTCCCTCACCCCTCCCCGCAGCCCCGCTGCCCCCCAGCCCCATCCCCACCACCGGCCGCCCACTCCCCGCACCCCGAGGTGAGCTGGGGGTGCAAAGGTTCCTCATCCCACTGCATTTATGGGGGTTGCCCCTCTCACCCCCTTGTGCTGTGCCCACAGAGCCCTGCGCTGGTGGAGGGTCCTCGAGGGACAGCAGGGGACAGCGACGGGGTGGCAGGGGGGCTGCCCTGGCCCCTCTGGCACAAACAGCGCCAAGTGGAGGAGGATTTCGGGGACCTGCTGGAGCAGTGAGTGCCCTCACAGCGGGGCAGGGGGGACACGGGCACAGAGCATGTCCCAAAGCCACTCGCTCCTGCCTGTGGGTCCCCCCAGGTACAAGCACTTCAAGTCCTTGCCAGAGTCGCTGAGCCTGGAGCAGCTGAGCCTGGCGGGGAGCGGGTCCCAGGAGGAGGTGGATGCACCCGCGGCGGGGGACGGTGGCCCCAGCAAGGTCCCCTGCAGGACACGGTCGCTGGAGGAGGAGCCCAACCTCGACTCCTTGCCCTTGTAAGTGCTGAGGGAGGTCGGGTCCCCAGGGAGGGTGAGCAGGAGCTTTGACATCAGGTCTCCAGTTTTACCTTTAACGGCCTCCACGGCAGAGCTGGACCAGGACATTTCCCCGTGCCTGGGGTTGCTCTGCCCCATCACTGCTGCTCCATCCCCTCCCCGCAGGCACCTCCAGCAGAGAAGAGCTGCGACGCTTCCCCCCAGAGGACCCCCAAACCTGGAGGAGACACGGGGCCAGCCCTCCCCTGTCACTGCTGAGGAGCCGCCAGCCTCTGCCAAGCCTCTGGAGGTCCCTGGGCCACCACGGGTGCCCCTGTCCCTCCGTGGGACAGGCAGCAGTGCCACCCGGCACGGGCCCCGCACGGTGAGTCCCTGGGACTGCGGGTCCCCACCTGAGATCACCCCAGAGCCTCCCGGGCTGCTGGACACCGACCCTGCTGTCCCCGTGCCTCTGCAGGAGCAGCGCATCGTGTCCCCAGAGACCGACAGCGGCTTCGTGGGCTCGGAGGCCAGCAGGGTGTCACCCCCCGTGCACACCCCCGAGCATCCTCCCCCTGGCCCGGGGTACGGCCCACGGCCCTGCTGCGGGAATTCGGCTGTGCCTGCGGGGTCTGGGGGATTGAAGAGGAGCAGGGATGGAGGGAGAGGCGCTGAGGGTGTGGGGAGCAGGGTTCTGGCGGGGCTGGAGATGTGCAGAGTGCCCGTGGCCGGGGGGAGCCCTGGGGGCTGCCCGCATGACCCGTCCCTTCCCCAGGACTCCGGGCTCGCTGGGACCTTCCGTCCCCATCCCCAGCAGCCTCCGTACCCCGCGGAAGAGAGAGACGAGCCCGCTTCCCTCCGAGACAGCACTGATGGGCATCTACCCGCCGGGGGGCACAGGGGGGCCCCGGCTGCCCCCCAGCAGCCCCTCTCAGAGCAGCTCCCCCCCTCGCTGGGCTGAGAGCGCGGGCAGCGAGGTGGGGCCGGACCCCGACGGTGATGGCAGTGAGTACACAGGACTCGGCGAGGGACGGAGATCTGGGGGGCCCTGGCTTTGTGGCTCTGGTTTTTGGGATTCCTGGACCTCCTCCTGGTGCTGGTGTCACCGGTGTGCTGGTGTCACCCTCCCTGGAGGGAGGTGTGTCCCAATCTCTGCTGTCTGATCCCAGCTCACTGCTCCCCTTCCTCCCCAGCTCGCACGGACTCGGAGGTGGGAGACAGGAGCTGTGCCAGTGCCGGTGGCCACCCCATAGCCATGGCCCGGAGCCCAAGCAGCCCCCTGCCATCCCCTGAAACGCCATCCCCCACCCTCCTGTCCCCCGACCTGCCGTCCCCCGACCCGGCTGCCTGTGACCTGCTGGGCTCCCGTCTGGAGCGCGAGTGAGTGGCTGTGTCCCCCCGCCCCAAACCAGGCCAGACCCCCTTGGGGTGACACCGGGACCCCCCCCGGAGGCACCCACTGGGCACTGGACGCCAGCCCAACCCCAGGCTTGGTTCTGGGGAGGGTCACAGCTGCTGGGTGGGGATGGGGGATGTGGGAGGGGGTTGCTGGTGCTCCCCCAGGGCCCCCGGCACCGCTGGGGTCCCTGCTGGCTGCAGCTCCCTTCACTGGGCCGTGTGTCCTGGGGCAGCCGGGCCATCCGGGCGCTGCAGGACGAGGTGTGGCGGCTGCGGCTGCGGCTGGAGGAGAGCCTGCTGCGCTCCCGCAGCCATCCCGGGGGAAAAGCCCCTTCCTGCCTCACCCCGGCTGGGAGGCAGCCGCTGGCCAGCGGAACATCGGCCCCGCAGGACGCGGCACCCTCGGGGTAGGTGGCAGGGGGCACCTGGGGGGTGTGGGGGGCAGCGTGGGGACAGCCTCAGCCTGTGGAGGTGGTGACAGTGTTTCTGTCCCCTCTGCAGGGACCCGAGCCCCCCGGTGCGGGGCAGAGTGGCCCCCGGGCTCACACCCACGCGGAGGGAGAGGTCAGCATCGCTGCCACGGGACAGGCCAGAGCTGGACCTCGGTAAGGGGGACCCCACTGGCGTGGGGACAGAGGGGACACGCTCCTCCCTGCACGCCACTCGCCCTCCCCAGGGCAGCAGGATGGTGTGGGGCTGCAGGACCATGGGGACAGAGGGGACATGCTCCTCCCTGCATGCCACTCGCCCTCCCCAGGGCGGCAGGATGGTGTGGGGCTGCAGGACCGTGGGGACAGAGGGGACACGCTCCTTCCTGCACGCCACTCGCCCTCCCCAGGGCAGCAGGATGGTGTGGGGCTGCAGGACCGTGGGGACCAGGTCCTGGTGGTCCCACGGAGCCCGCAGTGCTCAGCCCAGGGTGGGTCCTGCAGGCCTGGAGCTGGGTGCCAGTGGATGCCACCCCTCTTCCCTGTCCTCCGCCGCCGCCTCCGAGTCAGAGCCCTCGCCTGCCAGGCCCCGGGCACCCCCCGCCCTGCGGAAGCACCTTGGGAAGTCACCGGGGCCGGTGACATCCCGGGGACAGCACACGGGTGACACAGGTGGGTGCTGGTGGAGGTCCGTGGTGGGGCTGAAGGTGGCCACCCTCACCTTGGGGACCCTGGCCATGCTCACGCTGGGGTTTGGCAGGGACACGGTACCAGGCGGGGACAACACGTGCCACCCCAGCACCCCGAGAAGAGCCGGGCACCTCGGGGTGTCCCCGGTGTCACAGGGGCAGGATGGCATCAGGTGAGTGGTGCCCAGCCCCTTCCATCCTTCCCTACCACCCCTAACAGCTGCTAATGACCTTCATTAATTAACTGGAGAAGCTTAGGGAGGGGACAGACAAACCCGTTGCTCATGGCCTGAGCTCCCCTCACTGTCCCTTGGCCAGACCCCACTGTCCCCCAGGGGCACCAACCTGGGCAGCTCTGGGGATGCCATGGCCTCACGGGGGTCCTGCACGGGTCAAGCCCCCCTTGGCATCTGTGTCAGTGTGGGCAGAAATTCTGGGATTCCCTGGGTTTCCTGGTGTCACCGACAGCACTGTCACCTGTCCCCAGCCCTGTTGCAGGTGCCAGTGCAGATCCCACCTTTGCAGACCCCTCTTTCCCTGCAGGGAAACCCCCTCCACCCATCTCATCAGCCCCCCAAACCCCTCAGCTCTTCCCAAACGTCCCTGGCTGGCTCTGCACGGGATGTTCCTGATGTCCTCTCTCCACAGCTGCATCTGGGGGAGGTGACACCCCCCGGCAGCCCCAGCACAGCACCCCCAGGAGAACGTCCTGCCCCAGCTGCCGGGCACCCATGGGCCCCTCTGTGCCGGGCAGCAGGGACACAGCCACACACGGTGGGTGACACGGGTGACACGTGCCTGGCACAGCTCCTCCCTGTGTGGGGGGACGAGGAACAACCTCAGCCCCCGGACAGTGCCTGGGGACTGTGCCCACCCAGTGTGGCACAGGGGGTGATGGCACTGGGGCTGCCACACCATGCGCACCCCTGGGGACACCGAACACCCATGGGGACATCTAACCACCTTCCTCCCCGCAGCAGAGCGTGGTCCTGGTGGCTCCTGTCCCCCAGGAGCCGAGAAACCAGAGCAACCTGGAATTTGGTACTTGGCAGCCGCTCCTGCTGCCACCGCTGCCACCGTCTGCCTGGCACCCGTCCCCCTTGTGCCTTACGTGCCCTCCATGCTGTAAGGATGCCATGGGGCTGGGAGGGGGCTCGGGGAGGGTCAGCATCCCCCAGGGGTGGAGGGGAACCCAGGAGGGGCTGTCCCCACCCCAGGGATCCATTGTGGGGTGACACGGCCACCAGCTCCTCTGGGGCTGTGTTTAGGGGGTGGTGCTGTGGGGTGGGCATGGGGGAGATGGGGAAGAGGGATGGGAATTGGGTGTAGTGGTGGCATAGAACCCATCACTGAGCCCGTGTCCCTTCTTCCTCCCAGCTACTGCTCCCCAGCAGCTCCTACCTCAGCCCCAGCCCTGGCCGGGGTCCCCCTGGCTGTCCCCGCGGGGCCCCGGCGGGCAGAGCGTCCCCCCCGGCCCCGGGGCCAGCAGCGCTGCCTGAGCCTGCGCCTGGAGGAGCTGGAGGAGCTGGACTGGTCCCTCAGCCGGGCTGTGCAGGCTGCCCGGAGCGCGCGGCTGGCCACGAGCCGCATCAGCCGGGCGCTGGCCGCCGAGCTGGGCCGGCCGCGGGGCCTGCGCGGCTCCTGCCTCCTCTGAGGGCAGCTCCTGCCTCCTCTGAGGGCACCTCCTGCCTCCTCTGAGGGCAGCTCCTGCCTCCTCTGAGGGCAGCTCCTGCCTCCTCTGAGGGCACCTCCTGCCTCCTCTGAGGGCAGCTCCTGCCTCCTCTGAGGGCAGCTCCTGCCTCCTCTGAGGGCGGCTCCTGCCTCCTCTGAGGGCACCTCCTGCCTCCTCTGAGGGCAGCTCCTGCCTCCTCTGAGGGCACCTCCTGCCTCCTCTGAGGGCAGCTCCTGCCTCCTCTGAGGGCAGCTCCTGCCTCCTCTGAGGGCACCTCCTGCCTCCTCTGAGGGCAGCTCCTGCCTCCTCTGAGGGCAGCTCCTGCCTCCTCTGAGGGCGGCTCCTGCCTCCTCTGGGGGCAGCTCCTGCCTCTCCTGAGGACAGCTCCTGCCTCCTCTGGGGGCACCTCCTGCCTCCTCTGAGGGCACCTCCTGCCTCTCCTGAGGGCAGCTCCTGCCTCTCCTGAGGGCAGCTCCTGCCTCCTCTGAGGGCAGCTCCTGCCTCCTCTGAGGGCACCTCCTGCCTCTCCTGAGGGCACCTCCTGCCTCCTCTGGGGGCAGCTCCTGCCTCCTCTGAGGGCACCTCCTGCCTCTCCTGAGGGCAGCTCCTGCCTCTCCTGAGGGCAGCTCCTGCCTCCTCTGAGGGCAGCTCCTGCCTCCTCTGAGGGCACCTCCTGCCTCTCCTGAGGGCACCTCCTGCCTCCTCTGGGGGCACCTCCTGCCTCCTCTGAGGGCACCTCCTGCCTCCTCTGGGGGCACCTCCTGCCTCCTCTGAGGGCAGCTCCTGCCTCCTCTGGGGGCACCTCCTGCCTCCTCTGAGGGCACCTCCTGCCTCCTCTGGGGGCACCTCCTGCCTCCTCTGAGGGCACCTCCTGCCTCTCCTGAGGGCAGCTCCTGCCTCCTCTGAGGGCAGCTCCTGCCTCTCCTGAGGGCAGCTCCTGCCTCCTCTGAGGGCACCTCCTGCCTCCTCTGGGGGCACCTCCTGCCTCCTCTGAGGGCACCTCCTGCCTCTCCTGAGGGCAGCTCCTGCCTCCTCTGAGGGCAGCTCCTGCCTCTCCTGAGGGCAGCTCCTGCCTCCTCTGAGGGCAGCTCCTGCCTCTCCTGAGGGCAGCTCCTGCCTCCTCTGGGGGCAGCTCCTGCCTCTCCTGAGGGCAGCTCCTGCCTCCTCTGAGGGCACCTCCTGCCTCTTCTGAAAGCCCTGCTTGTAGGGAACGCTGGGCTCAAGGATGGTTTAGATGAATGGAGATGAGAGATCTCTGGAGGCTGCTCCTAGAATATCAGGTTTATTAGGGATGGTGAAAGGTCTTGCTTGGAGCTGCCAGACGCAGCACGGGGCAAGGCCTGAGGGGATGGGAGAGGGGAGAGGCAAGGGGTAGAGAGCATGCTCCAGGAGAGGGTGGAAGTTCCAAGAGAGGGGAAGATCCAAGAGGGGGGAAGTTCCAAGAGAGGGGAAGATCCAAGAGAGCGTCTGGCTCCTCAGAGACCCCTTATCAGGGGGCTTCAAGGTGGGCTGGAACAAGACTTGGGCCAATGGGGTCACAGACACCTGATGCTTCAGCGGAGGGTTACAGGTGTGGGATGAACTGTACATTTTGGGGGTTGAGATGGAACAGTCCATTTGACTTTTGGACCTATCAGTAGGTAAGGGCATTGTCCAGCCAGTAGGGAGGATTGTTTTCATCCTGGCTGTACTACTGTGAATCTTCTGCCAGGCAATTATATTTATCTATCCTTCCCAACACCTGCTGGCACCTCCTGCCTCTTCTGAGGGCACCTCCAGCCTCTTCTGAGGGCCACACTGGCACCTCCAGCCTCTTCTGAGAGCCCCGCTGGCACCTCCAACCTCTTCTGAAAGCCCTGCTGGCACCTCCTGCCTCTTCTGAAAGCCCTGCTGAACCTCCAGCCTCTTCTGAGGGCCACACTGGCACCTCCAGCCTCTTCTGAGAGCCCCGCTGGCACCTCCAACCTCTTCTGAAAGCCCTGCTGAACCTCCAGCCTCTTCTGAGGGCACCTCCAGCCTCTTCTGAGAGCCCCGCTGGCACCTCCAGCGTCTTCTGAGGGCCCTGCTGGCAGCTCCAGCCCCTCCGTGCCAGCGGGAGCGGAGGATGAGCCCCTCAGCTCCTGGGGGCAGCAGGGCTGGAGGTGCCTCCCGGGGGTGCTGCCCTGGCTCCCAGCCCGCTCCCGCTCTCCCTGCACTCCCTGCATGGCTTGTCTGTCCGTCTGTCTGTCCCTCTGCAGGCCCCCCCAGGCTGCAGGAGGGGGGAAGGCGTGGGAGCAGCGGGGTGGCCCTGTGTCCCCCCAGGGCAGTGGCCACCCCACCCTGAGCACTTGTGGGGATGCTCTGACCCCGTGTGGGTCGAGCCCCCTTGGCAGCTGTGTTTACCTCTGTGCCTGTATGGGCAGAAATCCCCGGGATCCCCTGGGATCCCCCATCCCACCCCTTCCCCACCCGCAGGCCTCCTCAGGAGCCTGTGCCCTGTGCCCTTGGACTTCAACCCAGCACGATCCTCCCTGGGGAAATTTAATTTTTTTTATGGTTTTTATGTGAATTTTTTAGCTAGTAAGCAGCTAAATCACTCTTTTGAGTGTTGATTGATGATCTGTAATGTGTGTGTGTGATATATGTGTATCTATAAATGGATATATCTAGATATAGGCATATCTGTATTTAGTTATATGTCTAGATCTAGAGAGACAGCTATAAACGGATCTGTGTATGTACAGATCTGTATCTGATTCTATAGATATATCTTTCTACAGATACATATATATAAATATTCTGGTTTGCATTTCCAGCACAGCCCTTAGGGCATTTGTGGGGTTTTTTTCTGGTCATCCCTGGATGTGGCCACCCACAGCATCAGCCAGGCTGAAAATAAAATGAAGGATTTGAGGTTTTCCCTCTGGGATCCTCAGGGAAGCTGGGCTGGTGGAGGAAAAGTCACCTGCTGAGACCAGAGCAGGTCTGTGGAGCCCCTGTTCCTCCCAGCTGGGTTTCTAAGGGGTTAATGCCTATTTTTTAGGGAAAATGATGTGGTTGGGGCAGCTTTTCCTGGGATGGGTCCAGCTAAACCCCCTGCTCCCTGTGTTTATGTGTAGGACCTACCTGAAGTGCCAGTGTCAAATGTATTTATTTATCTTTTATTTGTTGTACAAATACCCACATTTGGAGGGGGGGATCAGTGAGGGACTCAGGGCTGGAGCTTTCCAAGCTCCTCCTGAGCCTGATCCTGACATAAGCCCAGAGGGGTTGGGAATGGGGCTGTCCCCTGTTCCTTTGTTGGGGTGAGAGGGCTGGGTTTGGGGGATTTTAAAGAGGTTTGGGGGATTTTAAAGAGGTTTTATTGTCTCTGGTTGCCTCTGCTCATGCCTGTGCCCCAAGCTGGAAGCTGTGACTCCCCCAGCCCAGGCAGGGCGTGATGGAAGCGTGTGGAAAGTGTGGGTAATTATCCCAAATGCAGTAGCCAGGACCAAATGATGGGTTTTTTTCCCTATCTCCTATTTTTTAACGCCCAGCAGAGCCACTGGGGTGGTATTTTGTATGAAGAAATCACCTATTTTTAAAGGAAATAAATGCAGTTAGATGACTCGTGTGCTGATTTTCCTTCCCAAAGCCACTCCTAGGGGGAGGTTTGGCATCACCACACCAGGAGCCCTCCCTTGGGGTTGGAAGGAATATTTTCCCATGCCTTTTCCCTGTTTTCCTGGCCCTGAGGGAGCAGCACAACACGGCCCCAGTTGCACTAGGGATGGAGATCGCTTTTATTTAGTCACTCGAGTGCTTTAGTACAGAAGAACAGATATACAGAGATGATACATGTTTGTGCTTCAACACTTTCAAACATTTAGATTCCAGTAATTTCAAGGTAAACAAGTTCCAAGACAGACTAGATTATTTTTTTTAAAGTTTTCCTTTTTGATAAATTATTTTTTATATAAATAACTGTAACAGAAAAAATAATAATAATAATAATGTCCAACATACAAGATCCTGAAGCATTTGCATTGCTAAACCAAAGAGGAACAGAAACGGGCTGGGAGACCAAAGGGGAACCAACAAATATCAGTGCAATGATACAGCCTTTGCCCTAAAAATATATATTTAACTTTATGGGCAAGGAGCAGACGGGAAGAGAAGGGAAAGGGGGGGGCTAACCACCAACAAGGCAAGAAAGAGCAATTTTAGGGTAGGAAAAGGGGGGTCACAGCCTTCAGGGGGAAGAGAACAAAACCATAGACCCCAAAATATTGCAGTGCATCTAAAGGCAAGGGACAGGGGGCAATCCAGGGGCGTCAAATAAAAACCCAACTAAAATCAGAGGTTTGGGGAAATCACTATACACCAAGCTCGTAAGAACGTCACAAGACACAGTCATTAATATACACAGAGTCCAGAGGGTTTGGGGGGGGCCTGGGGGGTTTGGAGGGCCCCAGAGGGTTTTTGGGGAGGGCCCAGAGGGTTTTTGGGGGGTCTCAGGGTGACGGCACGCTCAGAAACGCTTCACCACGGGACGACACGAGCGGAGCTGGGCACGGGCACCGAGCTCCCGTGGGGATGGATGGAGAGAGGTATCCATGGAGAGATAGCACAGATATATATATATATATATATATATATATATATATATATAAAATAGATTTTTATTTTATATATATATATATATATATATTTTTTTTTTTTTTTGGAAGGAATTCCCATTGAG
Organism: Lonchura striata; assembly: GCF_050655825.1. Taxonomy (NCBI): domain Eukaryota; kingdom Metazoa; phylum Chordata; class Aves; order Passeriformes; family Estrildidae; genus Lonchura; species Lonchura striata. The sequence goes on along the minus strand of NC_140719.1, from coordinate 3,392,580 downwards.
GGAGGCAGGGCTGTGCAAGCAGACAGGCCCCAGCTCCCAGTTTTGACCGGTTTGGTCCCTTTTCACATGGGAATTACCACGGTGTTAGGCGTCCTGGCTGCACTCCCACACCACCCCCATCCCAAATTCCCATCCAGATGTTGGCGTGCACACCTGGCAGGAGCACCCACTGCCCCAAAAGCCATGGGACAGGTGGTGCTGCCAGCCTGAGCAGTGGCTGGAGCGGTGTGGGGTGTCCATCCATCTGTCCTCCCGTCCAAACAAGACCCCAGTGAGGAGCATTCCCCAAAAAAAAGTGTTTTCTGTCATTTTCCCCACCATATTCAATAGCAATGGGCAGATGGTTACTCAGCAATGAGCTCCTGGGTGCTTCCCACAGCTGCAGCTACAAATATATAGAATTTTTTTTTTCCTTTTTCTCTTAAACACAATGCATCCATTTTCTTAATATATATATATATATTATTTTTTTTTTTTGGCTGTTATCCCCTCCCTGTGGATAAAATGAGATGGGGGAGGCGCTGGGAGGGGAGAAGGGGGGGTCAACACAAGAACAAGAGAGAAGCTGGGCCCACTGGGTGCAGGGTGGCACCCGGGGCCGGGCGCCCGGCGGGGACGTGGGTCGGCATCGAGTGGTGACAGCGTTTCCTTTTAACTGCTGCTCTCTTCCTCTGTTTTATTGAGTTTCTTCAGCGTGTCCAGCAGTTTCTGTGGGGTGAGGATGTGCGTGGAGCCTGTGGGAGCAGAGGAGAAGGGGTGCAAGGGGATCAGTGATGGCTCTGGGACCCGGCCGCCGTCCCCGCTGTCCCGGGTCCCCCTTACCTGGCGGCGCTGGCCCCACGCCGCTGGAAATGCTTGCGAGGAAATGCAGCCTATGGGCACGGGGTGGGCTGTGGGGGCAGGGAGAACGGGAAAAGGACGAGGAGGAGGAACGGAGGCGAGGGATGGAGCTGGCGGGATGAGGCAAGGGCCAGGAGGTGCCGGTGCAGGGGGATTGTGGCAGTGGGGTCACTGCAGGACCCACGGGGAATGCAGGAGGCACTATGGGTGCAGGGGTGGAGATGCAGGGAACAGCCAGCGTGGAGGGACCTTCCCCAGGTCCCCCAACCTGCACGGAGCATCCTGGGGACAGAGAGGAGGCCGGGAGGGGTGGGACGGCACAAGGAGAACAAAAGGCTCTTGCCTTCGGCTGCCCCTGGCTCGGGGGGCCCCCAGCACGGTGCCAGTGGGGGTCCCACCATGCTGCCCACACCAGCTCAGCCCCACAGCCACCCTGGCCCTGCAGGAACCAGCACACGGGGGATGCTGGGGTGGCACTCACTGGTGAAACCGGCAGGAGCTGAACCCCAGAGCAGGGTCTGGGGGTCCAAAACGTCATGAGGCTCCTGCCTATCCATCAGCAAACCTGAGCTAAGTGGGATTCTAGCCCCAGGGCACCCCAGAGCTGGGGCTCCCAGCAGTGCCCAGCCCGTGGGGATGGACCAGGATGAGTGCTGGGCTCTCCACTGCTGCCCCTCTCCCCCAGCCCTGCTCCAGCCACTCCCAGGGCAGAATCCAGGAGCTCTGTCCCCCTGCCCGGCCCTGGAACACCTCCATGGGGCAGGCAGGACCCTGACCCCTCCAGCCCTGGTGAGGAGGAGCTCATGGCATGAAGGAGCTGGCCAGGGGACATGGCTGAGGGGTGATGGATGCTTTTCCACCTGGTCGGAGGAACCGCAAGCATTTTCTAATCGGAGAACCCAACGAACCCCAAAACAACAATTAAAAAAAGGAGGAACGGAAGAATCAAAGAAAACCCTTCGGGGAGGAAGAGTTTCTTTTTCATTAGTAAGCTGCCTTTACTTGGTTTCTTTGGCTCACTCCATTGCTGGAGCCTGATCCTCAAATGATACCCTAGTGGAGTCCCTGAAGTCGGGGTGCCTCAGGTCCATGAGAAATTTGGTGGGAGTGAGAATGTGAGTAGAACCTGCAGGAGAACAGAGCGGGGCTGACGGCTGCGCCGAGGCTCCCCCCCCCACCACCACCAGCAGCTGCTTCTGGGGGAGGAAGAGGAAGAGGAAGGAGGCAGGTGGAGCCCGGAGCTTCGGAGGCACATGCAGGGGATGGACCCTGGAGAGAGGCAGGATGAGATGGTGACAGGCAGGATGGAGCTGGGATGGGTGTCTGGGGCAGCAGGAGGTGATGGACACTGGGATGGTGCTCCCAAGGAGCAAAGAGATGCTGGGGACAGGCTCCACCAGGCATCAGATCAGATGGTGAAGGACACCTGCCTGTGCCCTACAAGGTGTGTATCCAAGCTGTGCATCCAGCTGTGCTTCCCAGAGGAATTTTGGGGACCTAACGGCTCCTTGCTACCACCTGCTAGAGCATCCACTGTGTCCTCTGTGCCTGACTGACAGCTCCCCTGGGAGCAGAGATGGGAGCTGACCTGAAAAACCTGGTTCCCGTTTGCACCCCTCTTTATTTTGCACTTCTCTTCCTATAATGACCCCAAAACCGAGGAGCAATCCAAGCTGCCAAACCTCCTCCCCTCTCACCCATCCCCGCTCGGACAAAACCAGCCAGGAGACGTGAAAAAATGGAAGCAAAAACGAGGATGTTTGGAGTGACACAACCCAGATGGGGAACAGGGGAGGACACACGGGGTGCCAAGAGATGTCCGGGGAAAACCTTTCCGCAGAGTTCCAGCCCCGCAGCGTCTGGAGGCCGGAATTTGCGGGCTGGGGCGTGGGATGAGCAGCCAGCAGGACAGCAGGACGGGCCAGCCCCGGGGCCAGCACTCACCTATTAGCACCTCCCACTTGCCGCTGGCTTGTGTCACCTCGTAGGCGCAGCGCATCTCGTTCATGCTCACCCCGCCCAGGATGAAGATGATGAGGCGGGGGCCGCTCCGGTACTCGCCAGGGGCCTTGTTCTTGTGCCAGTGGCCGTAGCGGGCACTGAGGAGAGGAAGAGGAGGGTGAAGGACGGGCACCACATCTCAGTTAAATCACACCGACATTGCTGTTACAGCAGGGCAAGTCCAGCATTCCAGCCACGAGTGCTGCTCGCTGTTACACGGAGGGAAACTGAGGCACAGGATGCCTGGAGGGAAACTGAGGCACTGTTGCATCCAAAAGGAAAGTGAGGAATGGGATTCCTAAAGGGAAACTGAGGCAGAGGATGCCATGGGGGAAATGGAGGCATGGGATGCATGAAGGGAAGGTGAGTGCATAGGGTGTCTAAAGGGAAACTGAGGCATAGGATTCCTAAAGGAAAATGGAGGCACAAGATGTCTGGAGGGAAACTGAGGAATCAGATGCCTGAAGGGAAACTGAGGCACAGAATGTCTGGAGGGAAACTGAGGAATCGGGTGCCTGGAGGGAAACTGAGGAATGGGATTCCTAAAGGAAAATAGAGGCACAGGATGTCTGGAGGGAAACTGAGGAATGGGATGCCTGAAGGGAAACTGAGGAATGGGATGCCTGAAGGGAAGTGAAGGCACAGGACTCCTAAAGGGAAACGCAAACACAAGATATCTGTAGGGAAACTGGAGCACAGGATGCCTAAAGAAAAATGGAGATACAGGGTGCCTGAAGGGAAACTGAGACAAGGGATTCCTAAAGGGATACAGAGGCACAGGCTGTCTGGAGGGAAATTGAGACGTGGGGTGCCTCAAAGGAATGGAGACATGAAGTGCCTGAGGGGAAACTGAGGCACGAGATGCCTGAATGGCCTCCGAGCAGCTCCCAGCCCTGCTGCTGGCTGCAGCCCCTGCGGGGGTGGGATGGATGCTGCCAGTGGCCCAGGTGGGCACGGGCGGGGCAGGAGGGGCACCCACCTGACGGCAGTGGTGCTGAAGGAGGCGGAGGAGCGGGTGGAGATGTACGGGTAGTGCTTGGTGTCCAGCTTGTCATCGATGGCATCCTGAGGGCAGAGAGCCACAGGCCGGGCTCAGCCAGGCACAGCCCCGGGCCCCACAGCCCCTCTGCAGGGCTGAGCCCAGGATTCCCCTCCCGAGAGGCTCAGGAGGAGCTGAGCTGGAGGTTCCAGCCCTGGGATCCCCCTGCAGCACCAGGCACCCTCTGCCAGTGTCACTGTCACCCAGGGCCACCTGGGACATCTTGCTGAGCTGCTGCTGCCCTGGGCAGGCTCCTCTGCCCTGGGGTGAGGCTCAGGGGTGTCCTGGGGGTGAAGCCACCCTGTTTGGGGGCGGTTGTGGCAAAGGAAAACATGAGCTCTGTGCTTTTGGGACACGAGGGAGGTGCAGCCCTGCTGGTCTCAGCCAGGGCTATCCCGGTGCAGAGCTCCTGGGACAGCTCCTGAGGACACAGACACAGCTGTACAGAGCCATGCCTGTCCCCTGGCTCTGCTGGGACATGGGCAAGGCTTTGACAAGGCCATCCAACCTTGGTGGCCTTGGTGGCCATGGTGGCACATACACAACCAGTCACATTGTTAGTGCATTTGTAATTCAGGGATGCTGGGCAAGCCTGGTTTGGGCTGTGCAGACTGAGGGGAGACCTCACTGCAGTCTAAAGTTTCTCAGGAGGGAAAAAGGAGGGGCAGGCATTTATCTCTGCCCTGGGACAGGGACAGGAGCCAGGAAGGGCTGGAGCTGGGCCAGGGCAGCTCAGGCTGGAGAGCAGGAAAGGTTCTTCCCCAGAGGTGCTGGCACTGCCCAGGCAATGGGCACGGCCCCGAGGCTGCCAGAGCTCCAGGAGCCTTTGGCCAGCGCTGCCAGGGATGCCCAGGGTGGGATTTTGGGGGGGTCTGGGCAGGGACAGGAGTTGGATTTGATGATCCTTAGCATCCCTTCCAACTCATCACACTCTGTGATTCTGTGCACCCACCTGGGGCCAGGAAAACCTCCCAAAACATCCCAACCCCAGGCAGGGAGCAGCCAGCTCAGAGAGCTGTCAGGGTCTGGGCTGGGAGCACCCAGCTGTGTGCAGGTCCCTTCCTGGGTGGCTCTGGAATTCCCTGCCCTGTCTCCCGGGCCTGTCCTGGTTGCTGGCTCACCTCCATGATGTCCTTGATGACGGGGGTCCACCGGGACAGCTGGTAGGTCTGCTCACTGATGCGCTCCTTGCGCTCCGGCTTGCTCCGGCGGCGCAGCGTGGACTGGGCAGGAGCACAGGGACACCCTGAGCCACAGCGGCACCAGGGCCACCCCCCGGGCCACCCCAGGGCTGCCAGAGCACAGGGGCAGGGCAGGGAGCAGGACACTCACGTCTGTGATGATGGGCACCCCGAGGTGGGCCATGTTGGTGATGATCTCGCTGTCCTCTGCCGGGATCTGAGCGTGCTGGATCAGCTTGTTCAGGTTCTCCTCGGTGATTCCTGGGGATGCCACAGGGGGTGTTCTCAGGAATGTCTCACCGAGGGGACACAGCCCCTCTGCTGCCACCTTAGGACACTCAGCCTGCTCAGGGAGGCAGGGCTGGGTTTTGCCAGCGGGATTGTCCTGGCCAAACCTGGATCTGCCTGCCCACACCCCTGCCCAGGCGTGCTCCTCACCGTTCTTCAGGAAGATGTAGAGCAAGATGATGCGGATCTTGTCATAGGTGCTGACGTTGCCATCCAGCAGGATGGGGACAATGGCCCTCATGGGGTCCTTGATCTTCTCGCCTTCAGCATCGGTGCCCATGGCCAGGTCCTGCAGGGAACACGTGCTCAGCACCAACCCATGCTGGGAGGGTGGAGCTGCAGCACCCCGTGCTCCTGTGGCAACGAGGGGAGTTGTTTGGTACCTGCTCAACTCGGCACAGCTTGTCCACAGTGCCCTGGTAGTGCTTCATGCAGTCCTCAGCCAGGTGCAGGTGGGTGGAGTACTGGGGACACAAGAGTGGTCACCTCTGCAGGGCTGGCAGCAGCTGAGGGTCCCTGTGCCACCACCCGTGGCCAGGGGAGAGCTGCCACCTCCTGCTCCCGGGTCACTGAACACACAATGTCCCCTCCTTTACCTTGCTGAGCTCCTTCTGGTACTGTGGCATCTTCTTCAGCATCTGGGACAGGTCCCTCATGGTGGTCTGTGAGGGAAGGGGACACGGTCAGTCACCCTCAGGGACCTGAGGGCCACCAGCAGAGAGGGGATGACCCTGCCAAGGACTTCTGTCCCCACGTGAGCCCCCGTGGGGGTTTGGTGACACCTGGTGTGTCACTGCCAGGTCTCCTCCTCTGTAGCTGAGAGGCAGGACGGGTGTGCAGCAGGATCTCCTTCTGGGAGCCTCGTGTGCCTGGCTGGGGCTCAGATGGTCCTTTCAGCTCCTGGCCACCTTTACAGCCACCAGGGTCCCCTCACTGCCACCAACTCAGGGACTGGGGCCAGAGCAGCTGCTGAGGAGGTGCACGGACCCTGTGCTGGGGGCAGACTGATCCTGGCTGCAGAGCTCTCCCACAGCACCCCGTTTTCCAGCCCCAGGGGTAGGGCTGGCACCCCACAGCCATCCCCCCCCCACCAGGAACCTGACCACCCTTCTTCCTTGGCACAGTGTCCCCAGGAGACCCCACCACGTGCCAACCCCTGGCTGAGCCCATCCCCAGCTCGGTGGGTGCATCAGGTCACCTTGTCACCCGTGTTCATCCTCTTGCTGGAAGAAAACTCCTTCAGGGACCGGGTCACCTCCCTGGAGAGAGGAGGAGGGTAGAGCTGTGAGCGGGGAGGGGACACTCCCAGCGGGCTGGGTGGCAATGCCAAGCCAGTGTCCCAGCCAGCCTGCAGACCAGCCCCAGGGCCACTCACTGGGACACCTCGGCGATGTGTTTGTGGCGCAGGGTGACCCACAGGTCGTCGTCCTCGTCCAGGAGAACCTCCTTGATCCGGGCCTCCCCAATGCCACTGGTCTCGTACCTGGGGAGAGGGGAGGGATGTAGGTCTCAGATTCAAAGAGAGAAAAGGAAAGTTTCTAACCAGGCAGAAGCCTGGAAATTTGTTGGGAAAGAATGTAAATAAGGTTTTTTATCTCTGTTGTTGTTCAGGTTGTTTATAGTTGAGTTCTACCACTGTGCATCATGCACTGTACACCAGTAGTGTGAGTTATTTTTACTTCAGGACCAACAGAATTGGCTTAGCCAAAACTCTGTATGAAGAGCAATGCATTTTGAAATAAAACAGAGTTTGACTCTCTCAGCCTTCTGACTCAGCCTCTTCATTCCCGTCCTGCCTCAACAGCGTCAGAGGGATGTCACAGGGGAGATGGGGCTGAAGGCACACACAGCCCCTCACTGCTGGGGTTAGGGAGCTGGGGGGACATGAGGGCTCTTCTTGGCTGTGCCCAAAGTGATTTCAGCTGGGATTCACCTTTTCTCTTCTCTTCTCGAACCCCTTCAACTCCTCAGTGTTGGGAAGGGGCTGAGGGCTGAAGGCTGGGAAAGCTCTTTCAGTCCCAGTCACTGCCTGAGTGCAGCACTGGTGTCTCCCGGTGGAGGCCTTGTGATGGCTGGAGGGATGCTGAGCTCCCAGCTGCTGCTCTAGGACTGGCCTCAGGGTGTCACGGGGGGCTGTCACACTGCACTCACTTGTAGACATCGTTCTCGATGGGCAGCAGGTCGTAGCTCATGGCCTGGAAGGTCAGCTCGTGCAGCACCGGGGACGCGGGGTCGAAGCCACGGTCCAGGATCAGCAGCTGGGAGCGAGCCTTGTCCGGGCCCTGCGGGCACAGCAGAGCCATCAGCACTGGGCTGGGGGCTCCCTCAGCCCCACGGCTGCCCTGGGGTCCCCACCAGGCTCTGTGGCTGCCACAGGGCAGGGCTGGACTGCAGGAGTGAAGCAGCACCCGCAGCACCCTCCCCTGCACCGCCAGCCCCGCTCACCTCGCCCATGGTGGGGTCATCGGCCTTGTAGGCGTCCAGCTTGTCCTGGATGAGCTGTGCCAGCATGGCATTGTCCTTGTAATCCCTGGGGGAGGCAGGGGGACAGGTCAGCCCCACAGAGCACGGCATGGGGACGAGATGTTGGTTTGCCTGTGCAACACCCTTGGCTCATGGGAGAGCAAGGCCCCGAGCAGGTTTTGCTGCCCACTCCCACCTCTCCTCAACGAGCTCCACTCTGCCTTGGTGCCACTCAGATTTCAGACTTCCAACCCCCCACCCCAGCTCCCCAGCTCGAGTCTGAGCCTGGTCACACTGAGCATGGCTGTCTGTCCATGCCACCCCACGCTCTGACCAGCGCTGGGCACAGCAGCCCCATCCCTGCCCCAGATCCCCGCTGGCCTTACCCGCGGTACCGTACGGCTGGGTACTCCTTCAGGGTGGCACAGAGCGTGGCAATCTGCTCTGCCAGGCGCTCCAGGATCGGGTTCTTCATCTGGGCCTTGTGTGGGCTGTAAAAGCTTTGGAAGGAGTCGGCCGAATCCAGAGAATAGACCTGGGGGTGCAGAGGCAGGGAGGTCACAGGGGATGTCTGCAGGAGAGCTGCCCCAGCCCAGCTGGGTTTGGAAACCAGATTCATGCCCAGATGCACCCAGCCAAGCCTAGAACCAGGCAGCTGGAGCTCAGCAATGTTCAGGGCATCCCTCAGAACTTCCAGCTCCTAGGAGCAGCACCAGCTCCATGGTAAGATCCCTATCCATGTGTCCTTCCCAGCTGAGCAGAGGAGGCAGAACACCCCTGACCTCAGCAGTCACCTGCTTCCAGACAGGGAAACAGAGACCTGGGGACAAGCAGAAACACACTGTTCCCCAGCTGTGCCCCCAGTGAGGATGCCAAGAGGCCACTCCCTAAGAATGCTGAGCATTGAAGGGTTAATGTCACCCAGCAGGTCTGGCACCACCTGCCCCCTGGTCCCTTTGTCCCCAGCAGGGGCAGATGGCCCAGGGCCAGCTCCCTGGTGTCCTTGGCTGGTGGCAGAGCTGGCCAGCACAGCTGTGGGCACGGGGCCAAGGCACAGCACCCGCTAAATCCCCCGCGGGATCAGCCCGGGAAGTCATCTGAGGAGACAGGGAGCAGAGCAAGGAGGCAGCTGGGGGTGCAAGGCTGTCACACAAACCCTGGTGGGCTGCAGAGGGACCTGCAACACCCCCTGGCTGCCCCACACCCTGTCCCAGCCCAGCCCAGGCTCACCTGGGACTCCGAAGGGAGGAAGGCAATGTTGATCTCCGTCAGGGTTTTGATGACCTTGGCAGCCCGGGATTTCACCAGCTCGTTGAAGAGGGCGTCAGGACAGGCTGTGGGGGGAGGAGGAGGGTGGTGCTCAGCATCTCTCCATCCCTCCCCACCTGCGGGCACAGTTTCAGTGACTGTCCCCGCTCAGGTACTCACAGTCAGTGAAGAAGACGTGGGCAGCTCTGTACTTGGAGGTGGGGGGATCCTTGAAGTCGTTGATGAGGGAGTGGATGGACTGGAAGAGAGAGGGGGCAGCTGGGCTGGGCAGGATGGCACTGTGAGCCTCCCTCCTGCTCAGGGCGAGCTCTGCACCTCCACCCCACCACCCTGCTGGCACCACTGGAGCCAGGATGCTTCCCATGGCAGCACCTGAGCCCTGTGCCCTCATGCACTCACCTTCTCGGAGGGGGTGATGAGATACACGGCCTCCAGGCTGGGCAGCGGCTCCCGGCGCTTGTTGATGTCTTCCACAACTTGGGGGGAAAACAGGGACCGTGGCAGGGAGGGCTGTGGGCAGGGCACTCAGCCACGCTGGGCTGGTGGACACCCCGTGGTGGCTGGACATCCCATGGCCATTGGATACCCCATGGCCATTGGATACCCCATGGCCACTGGATACCCCATGGCCGTTGGACATCCCATGGCCATTGGACATCCCATGGCCGTTGGATACCCCATGGCCATTGGACATCCCATGGCCATTGGACATCTCATGGCCATTGGATACCCCATGGCCATTGGACATCCCATGGCCATTGGACATCTCATGGCCATTGGATACCCCATGGCCATTGGACATCCCATGGCAGCACCTCCATATCCAAAACACCCCCAGCCACTCGTCCTTGCCCACCCAGGAGCTGGGGCACCCCTGCCCACCCCATCCCAGCTCCCGGGTCCCGGCTGGAGCTGTGGGTGTGGGCACCTGGCCAGGTCCCAGAGGCCATGGATCTGTCTTAGCTGCTGTTCCCTTGGTTTATCCCCACATCCCCCTCCAGCTGAGCACGAAGCTCGGCTGTCCCAGCGAAAACCCCACTATTCCAACACCTCCCAGGATCCAGCCTGGCATTTCCTTCTCCTTCCCAAGCGTTGCAGGGAGATATTTAATTCTCAGGCTGATAAAAACCAACCCCTGGTCCTCTCCTGGAGCTGAAGGACTGCCAGGACACAAAGTTCTGCTGCTGCAGCCCCAGCAGGCAAGGAGGGCCCTGGGGAACTCCAGCCTGGCACCAGGAGCCGTCCATGGGCAGAGGGAGGAGGAGTGGCTCCATCCCAAGTGGGACAGGGCTGGGTGGGGGCTGTGCCAACCACCCTGTGCCAGCCTGGAGATGCCTTTGCGGGTGTCCTGGAGCAAAGGGAGATTTGGCCCTTCCCGCAGGGAAGGTGGAGGCAGGGAAGGGGAACTCACTGGTGATGCCCTCTGTCATGATGTCGGTCATCTTGCAGCAGGACGAGAGCATGCGCATGCTCAGCTGGTCCACCACCAGCACCTGGGGGCAGGTGAGCACCCATGAGCACCCCAGGAGCACCCATGAGCACCCATGAGCACCCCAGGAGCACCCGTGAGCACCCAGGAGCACCCAAGGCGCACCCTGTGAGCACAGCAGGACCTTCCCCACCCTGCCCCCTTCCCTGCTCCTTCCCCTCCTGGCCCTCCCTGGCTTTGGGGCTCACCTTCCATTCCCCCTTCTTCTTCACCTTCCGGATCACATCGTGCATGATCTCTGCAAGAAAGGAGGTGAGGGCAATGGTGAGAGCCCAGTGCACCTCCTGCAGCACCCCAGGGCCTGCTGGCAGCAGCAGGGCTGCATTGGGGCTGCAGTGGTGCTGCACCAAACCCCCACCACGTGCAGGGTCACGCTGAGCCCCACGCACCCTGTGCCTTAACTGGGGATGAAGGAGGGAAGGGGGTGGTTTTGGGGTACCCAGGGAGGGGTGGTCACCCCCAGCCCTGTTTTCCTCTTGTGCTTGGCTCTCACAGACAGAGCCCAGGCTGGCTGGGGGGTCCCTCTGGGGAGCCTGGGGCTGCCCCACGGGGTTCAGCCCTAATCCAAAGTGCTGGGACAACAACAGCAGCTTAAGAGCTCCTTTTAGAAACAAGAATCAAGCAGCCTGTTCCTTGTAATCCCTCACAATCCCATTTCACCTCCCGTGGCTGCTGGCTTATGCAACCAGGCAGGACAGCAGCACCCAGGAGCACCCACCCCAAATCCCCTGCTCCTGCCCCGCTCCCTGGGAGATGCAGCTCAGGGACATGAGAAGGTGGCAGTGGGACAACCTTTGGGGTGGGGTTGCAGGAAAGGGGGTTCAAGCCTTGCCCTGCTGCCAGTGCTGCCCAAACATCTGTTTTGGGGGAGAGAGGTGCCCCCCAAACCCTGAAATCCCCTCTGGGCCTGGTGTGCGTCCCACTGTCCCTCAGAGCTGAGCCTGAGGAAAGGAGTCTGTGCCAAGTCTCACACAGCATTTTTCCCTGGATTTCACCCCTGCAGGGTTTTGCTCTGAGCCCCTCATCCCAGGGAGAGGGATGGAAATGCCCAGTGAAAAGCCAGTTAAGGAACGTCTCTAAATTAGAAAGCAGAGGTGTGAGGATGTCACCCCTCAGCCCTGGGAGCCTTCCCTGTGGGTCAGCCCAAGGGTGCTGGTTCCCTGGGTAAAGCCCAGCAGGGTCCAGAGCTGGCACTGGTGCCAACAGGGATAAAACAGGAGCCTCTGAGTGCTGCTGTGTGTCTGTCCTGCTGCAAAACCTGGAGAAAACCTGGAAAAAACATTCCTACCACTGCACATCCATCACCTTTCCTGCCTAAAGGCGCCTTTAATAAATAAATGGATAAATAATTTAATCAATTAATTAATCTGGCTGCAGGGAGCCCCAGGAGGACACTGGCCTTGCCCTCAGTGTCCTGCTTGCCCTTGGTCACATCCTTTGGCCTCTCCATGGGGAGAGCAGGGCAGCTCCGGGCTGGGAAGAGGGATGGAGGGCACCTGGGTACCTGAACTGGGCAGGCAAAGCTGCTGCCTGTGCCCACGGGTGCTGCCCACCTGCACCCACCAAGTGCAGCAGGAATCATCCTCTGTGGGCAGGAGCTGGCAGCAAGGGCTGCCCGTGCATGCCAGTGCTGCTCCCTGCTCCTGCACTGACAGCTGGGGAGGAGCTGTGCCAGCATCCCTGCTCCTCCTGCCATCACTACTTGGCTCCTGCCCCAGGGTGAGGATGCAGCAACAACAGCACTGTCTGCAGGGCAGCACCGAGCTCCATCCTATCCCATGGATTCCATCCCATGGATTCCATCCCCATCCCAATCCCATCCCACCCAATCCCATCCCATCCACATCCCATCCCATAGGCTCCATCCCATCCCATGGATTCCATCCCATCCCAATCCCAATCCCATCCCACAGGCTCCAGCCTCATCCCATCCCATCCCACCCTATCCCATCCCATCAGCTCCATCCTCACCCCATCCCACCCCACAGGCTTCATCATCCCATTCCATAGGCTCTATCCTCATCCCAGCCCCCAGGCTCCATGATCCCCCCCCACAGGCTCCATGATCCCATCCTACAGGGTCCATGATCCCACCCCACAGGTTCCATGATCCCATCCCATCCCCCAGGCTCCATGATCCCATCCTACAGGGTCCATGATCCCACCCCACATGTTCCATGATCCCATCCCACCCCACAGGCTCCATCACAGTGAAGCACAGGGTCCATGGTGGGGCACCACGGTCAGCAAAAAGCAGCAGCCAGGAGGAATTCCTGCCCCTGCAATGAAAATCTGGCTGGGGAAGGAAGGACAGGGAAGGAAGGACAGGAGGAGGCTGGCAAGAGCATCCTGTGGCCCAGGGCATGGTGTTCCCGTGGGGAAAGTGGGCCCAAGGGCATGAGATCCCAAAAAGGGCTCCCAAATTGCTGCCTCAGCCCCCCCGAGCGTGTCCTCGCTGCGGCAGCAGCTGCAGGGGACACTGTGGCTCTGTGGGAACGCCGTGTCCCTCCTGCACAGGGATGGCTCGGGCTGGAGGGAGGGTGCCTGGGGTGGGGGGAGCATCTGCCTGGCTGCAGAAAGTGCTGTCACATCCCCAGCCCGACCCCAGAACCAAGGTGGGCCTCTCGCAGCAGGAACTGGGCACTTCAAAGGGTAATTTCTGTGAGCTTTGTAGGTTTAGGGTGTCAATCCCTAAATTCCTGCTCCCCAGGCACTGTCATTCCCTACACTGATGTCCTCTCCTGCCCTGACTATGGGTCTGACTCCAAATTTTGGCTCTTCCACAGCTGCCAGAGCCAGCTCAGAGCCCAGGCAGGGTCAGGGAAGATCCACAGAGATCTCCAGGGTCCTGCCAAAGGGCACAAACCTGAGCAGAGCTGGAGACTGGTGTCACATTCAGGGGGATGTGGCCATGAATCTCCCCTCCTGGTGTCCCTGCAGCAGCCACTAAACCCCAGCTGAGGGAAGAAAGCTCTGGACTCCCAGGGGAAATGAGAGTCCTGAGGTCCCAAGGTCCTCAAGTCACGCCCAGCCCCGTCCCAGAAGTGGTGCTCCCTCACTCCACATCAGCAGGCCAGATGTTGCTGTCCATGCCCTCAAACATCTGGCCAGAGAGAGTTTTTAGGATCTAACATCAGTTGGTGATGCTCACAGACAAGTTTTTCATCTTGGAGATAAAACCAGGTTTCAGGGGCGGAAAAAAAAATCAGTATGAGCATCTCATCCAGTGCCTCCCACACTTGGCTTGTGTGGACCTACCACGCCACATCTGTTTCATCAGGCTGGAAGAATTTTAATGACAATTTCTCCCAAGAACAGGGAATCCAGACAGCTCTGGATCCTCCTCCAGCATCAGAGCCCATGAGCAGTATGGCCCTAAAAGTGCCACCAGGCCAGTGTCATGTTGGAGACCCAGCCCAGCACCCGCAGCCAGGTTCTTCTCAGGTGACACATGGCATGGACGTGACCCCTCCATCATTTCCAAGCAGGTGACACGCTGGCCTAGTAGGACTTGAGCCCATCCATCCCTCCAAGAGGCTTATCCCACGTTATTACACCCTGGCCTTCCCCCAGGCAGGGACACAGAGCCAGCCCCACGGTCCCTCTGGAGCTGGGGAAGGAGGGAGCATCCCTGCCACACCAACAAAGCTCTGTCCCCAAGGGATGCACCCATTTTGGGGTTCCCCATGAGATGGACCCGTTTAGGAGTTCTCCAAGGGATGGACCTTTTTTATGATGCCTGAAGAGATTGACCCTTTTTGGGGTTCCCCAAGGGATGGACCCTTTTTATGATGCCCCAAGAGATGAACCCATTTTGGGATGCCCCATGAGATGGACCCATTTAGGGGTTCCCCAAGAGATGGACCTTTTTTATGATGTCTGAAGAGATGGATCCTTTTTGGGGTTCCCCAAGGGATGGACCCTTTTTGGGGTTACTCAAGAGATGGACCATTTTGGGGTTCCCCAAAGAATGGACCCATTCTGGGATGCCCCAAGAGATGGACCCTTTTTATAATGCCCCAAGAAATGGACCCATTTAGGGGTTCCCCAAGAGATGGACCCATTTTGGGATGCCCCAAGAAATGGACCCATTTTGGAATTCTCCAAGAGACAGACCCTTTTTATGATGCGCCAAGAGATGGACCCATTTTGGGATGCCCCATGACACAAACCATTTTGGAGTTCCCCAAAAACTGGACCCATTTTGGGATCCCCAAGAGATGAACCCTTTTTATGATGCCCCAAGAGACGGACCTATTTTGGGGTTCCCCAAGAGATGGATCCATTTTGGGATTCTCCAAGAGATGAACCTTTTTTATGATGGCCCAAGAGATGGACCCATTTTGGGGTTCCCCAAGAGATGGACCCTTTTTGGGGCTCCTCAAGCCCATTATCCTGCTCCAGAACAAGGCTGGAAGCTGATGAGCAGCCCTGACCTCCCCTGATGGACGTGCTAAAGCCTTGTCCTGGCCACCACCCCACGCTGGCCACCAGGCTGGGGATGCAGCAGGGACACTCCAGCTGCAGTGCTGACCCCAGTGCCAGCAGCCATGGCCAAGCCCTTCCCTCCTGGAGATTCCTGTGCTCAGAAATGCCCCTTCCACATCCTGGTGGCCTGAAGTGGCCCAGAAGATGAAGCTGCTTTATGGATGGGCACAAATTGAGCTTTTCACTCTCCTGTGTCTCGGGATCCCAAATCCCTGGGCAGCTCCATGAGCTGGATCACAGAAATCCACGGTGAGGTTTGCTGGAGTCCCACTTCTCCTAAAAAGCTGTCAGGCTGCATCTCCCAGACGGACACGTTTGGCTTTGGGTTGGCCTGGCAACTGCATTTGTGCTGGTTCATTAACTAATTGCTCAAGCCAGTGTGAATGTTGCACTGGTCCAAGCAGCAGTGGAGCACGTCCCCACCTCCAAACAGCCCCAGGTGGGGCTCTGCAGGTGCCATCCCACATGAAACAGGCAGCACAGAGCTGAGGGTGGCAGCAATAGCCCTCCACGGCCACCAGCACCACCCAGCACGTGGACATCACTGCGAGGAGACAAAGCCCAGCTGATGTTCCTCAGCACGGCTAAAAACCGTCCAAGGGCAACCCGAGTCTGGCCACTGCTGTGCCCAAAACCCAACAAGTCTCAAACACCTCCCCTTCAGCAGCCCAAGTCCTGAACACAAGTTTTTCCCACTGGATTATGCCCACCTGGAAGCCCTCAGCCTTGCTGGAGGACACATTTCTCACCCAGGAACGCAGGGATTAGTCCCAGCCATTGTGGTAACCCGTGTTTAATTCTCCTTTTCCTGTTTGCACTGCTCTCATGAAGGATACCCACATTTATCCCTGCTGGGCAAAGCCTTGGGAGAGCTGCACAGCCTAGGGAGGAGGAGGATGGAGACCTGGAGCTCTTGAACTCTGCAGAAGTTGAGTAACACAACCAGAAGTGAAAAAGGGAAATGAAATGCATGCTCACACCCATGAGCCCTCTGGGGAAACAGAGGGAAATTCAGGAGGGTGTCACTGCAGCATCAGGCACAGGGTGTCCTGCAGGGACAGCAGCTGAGCTGTGGCGATCCTTGAGGGTCCCTTCCAGCTCAGGATGTTCTGTGGTAACTCCAGACAATTTCCTTGGGTCTGCACAAGGATCTGGGAGCTGAGCAGAGTTTCCCGGTTTGGGTACAATCAATGTCCCTGCTGAAGGCACCACCCTTCACCAACACTTGTCCTCTTGCTCCAGATGTTTCCATCCCCAGCAGATGTTGTCCCTGGCTGTGGTGCTTCAGTGCCCAGAGGTGGACAGCACTCACACAGTGTCACAGTGTCCCTGAGGGGAGGGACCTCCACATTCCTACATGTGGCCACAACTTCCTGAGCTCATTCTTCACTGCCTTGAACCAAAACAGAGGAAAACACCAACAAATTGTGCTTCTTCGGTGGGAATCCAGGCTGGGCTGTCCCTCAGGGACACCAGGACAGGCTGCAGGGCAGCTGGCATGTGCCCAAGGGGTCCTTGCTGCTCCCTGCTCCAAGGCCAAACCTTCTGATGGGCTCCACAAAACGCCCTCTAGCACAGGTGCCCACAGGTGTGTGCACACTGCCGGGCTCTCTCACATCCTGGGGGATGTGGGAGCCCACAGATTAAAGCTCCTTCAGCCCTGCTCTATTTTTGCACTCTCCAGAGCCAAGCTCCTTCCCCGCACGGCGAGTTGGAGGGAGCAGCATCTGCTCCTCAGCATGAGACCAAAAGCCCTGTGATGGTGATGATTCTCTTTGGAAAGTGTTGATTCTGTGGGAAGAAGGAAGGAATCTCTTCTGGGACACCTTTTCCAAGAGGTGCAGAGGAATCAGACACAGACCTTACTTTTTCCTTTTTTTTTTCTAAAAGGAAAGAGACGAAATCCTCTCCATTGGTGGCTTTTTTAGCCTTCTTGCACATGCAGACACTGGTGAGAGGATGCAGTGCTGCCAAACTGAGGTTTGTCACTCTTGGTCACCTTCCATGGTCACATATGGGCAGGAGTTTCTCAGCCCCTGCTGCAGACTGTGGTCTGGAGACTGAAATTGTTCTGCAATGCCTGAGATGGTGAACGCTGAATTTTACAACGGTTTTTTCAAGCTTTTCCAACTTCAAGCCAACAGCGGAGGTGAGACACAGCCTGGTGACAGAGCCACAGCCCAGCTGTGCCCATTCCTGCACCCACACACCAGGCTGGTGGCACCACGGGGGCTCCTGGGACGCGGGGATTGGGAGGATGGGCTGCTCAGGGAGCCACTGGGTTCAGGGTCTGCTCCCACCCCTGCTGGGGACAGGGGGCAGAGAGCTCCTGCTCCTCACCCACCCACTTCTGCAGCAGGCTGAGGTCACAGCTGAGCCCTGTGCAGGCAGGAGGATGCCATGGGCACCCCTCCAATGGTCCCCATGCCCTTCGCTGCCTCCTCTTCCTCTCTGCCTGGCACAGCCCTCGCCAAGCCTAGCACGGGCAGCACACCAGCCACGTCCCCTGGGCACTGAGACAAGCTCAGAACATCCTCCAGGAGCACATCTGACCCTCCAGGGCTCCCTGTGCCCAGCAGGGGCTGGTGGCAGTGCAAGGTGCCCCAAACAGCCAGGCTGAGGCAGGTACCAGCAGGTGCCCAGGCCGTGCCCCGGGCTGGCAGCTGCCCCAGCCCTGCCCTTGCAGGTGCAGCACAACCCAAGCCCGAGTCCCTGAGTCATGCCCAGGCAGGGGTGGGCCCTGGAGAGGCCCAGCTGGGGACACGGAGTGACACTGGGCAGTGTCAGACCGTGTCCAGGCAGGATTTGGCCGTGGGGCTCCTGGGCATGGCCTGGCAGGAGGCAGCGGGCACGGGTCAGCTCTGGGGGAGGCAGTGCAGGCCAGGCTGCTCCGGGGGAGGATCACCTGCTGGCCTGGGGCAAAGGTGTTTTCCTGCTGTCTCTGCAAGGTGCTTCCTTATCCCAGGGCTCCTCCGCCTCTCCCGCCCGCCCGTGACAGCGCCAGCAGCAAAAGGAAGCCTTTGGGGAGGCTGAAGGGGTGCAGGGTTTTTGGATCTGCCATGGAATCACATCCACATGCTCCAGCTGCATGTCCTGCTGTCCTGTGCCAGCCCAGCGTGGTGGCTGCACAGGTGTCACCCCTGCAGCAGGGCCCGTCTCTCCTGGCTGCTGACAGTTCAGTGAAGTAAAACCAGCCTCCTCCTCCTCCTCCCCACTGCAGGCTGCTGCAGGAGAGCCACCACTGCGCTGGGCAGGGGAAGCTCAGGGAAGGTGGCCCTGAGAAGATCCAAGGGGCAGAGAGGATGGTGTCCATGCAGCTGGGGGTCAGGTGAACATTTGGGGATGGTGTCCATGCAGCTGGGGGTCAGGTGAACATTTGGGGATGCTGTCCATGCAGCTGGGGGTCAGGTGAACATTTGGGGGTGATGTCCATGCAGTTGGGGGTCAGGTGAACATTTGGGGGTGATGTCCATGCAGCTGGGGGTCAGGTAAGCATTTGGGGATGGTGTCCATGCAGCTGGGGGTCAGGTGAACATTTGGGGATGCTGTCCATGCAGCTGGGGGTCAGGTGAACATCTGGTGATGATGTCTGAGCAGCTGGGGGTCAGGTGAACATTTGGGGGTGATGTCCATGCATTTGGGAGTCAGGTGAAGATTTAGGGATGGTGTCCATGCAGCTGGGGGTCAGGTGAACATTTGGGGATGGGTGTCCTCAGAGCTGCCACTCTCAGGTGAGATTTTCCCAACCAGCTCCAGGGCAGAGGGGGCAGCTCTCCCTGGGAAGGGGCAGACACAGCAGGAGGACCTGGTCCTCAGGCATCACCTCTGGGGACAAGCACACTCAGCTCCAACCCTGTCCACAAAACAGCAAGTCCAGGACGATGCAGTCACCATACCTGGACACCTCGGGAAGGCACAGAGACAGCCCCCAGCACACTCCCACAGCTCTGGGGGTGACTATCTGCTTCTGCCCTTCTCCTCCTGCAGCTCTGGCCCACTTCTCCCCCTGTCCACCGCCTGCCACCTCTTCAGAGGCCTCCAAACCCCGTCTTGTTATGGCACCAGCTGGTCAGAGGAATAATCCGGGTCTGGAGGGAAGCCAGGGCACAATGCAGCTCGGGAGGGGGGGCTGGCGGAGTGAGCCATGGCAACACGGCAGCATCCTCCCCATCCATCCATCCATCCATCCATCCATCCATCCATCCATCCATCCCTTCCTCCTGGAGAAGGGGCCCACAGCAGATGTTCTGCCTCGGGGTCAGCCCCAAGCTCGGCCCTCCTGCTCCTCAGGAGCAAACATCTCCTGCAGGAAAACCTCCGGGCAGTGCCAGGCTGGCGCAGCCCAGGAAATCTCACGCCAGCACCCAGGGACAGGGGCCTGGGGACCCTGCAGGCTGCTCCCAACTCTGGGGGAGCAGCTCCCCCTGGAACAGCCCCCCAAGACAAGCTGATGCACCCAGCCCAGGAGCACCCCGACCCTGCGGGGACCCCGGGGTGTCCCCCGGGTGCCACCCCTCGCTGCTCTGCAGCATTCTGCCCGCACAAAGCCTGCTCCCCCCTCGCAGCCACCCACGCGTCCCTGCCAGCCGGGCTCCACATTATCATTTTCCGTCGGGAATGATGTTTTTTCTTTTCGGGGGAAAAGAACCGAGCGGTTTGTCACTAAACCCTGAAGGGGAGGATTAAGTCAGATTTCCCTGATGCTGCCTGGAACCTCCGTGTGTTGTCTGTGCTCTCTCCCAGCCCAATCCGGCGCAGAGACAATGAATGAAAATAAGGGACACGCAGTGGCGCTGCTCTCTGTCCCCTTCTCCAGCGAGGGCACCGCATCTGGCCCTGCCAGGGGGTCCGAGCCCCCCATCCCCGCGGGGATGGGGGATGCTGCGACATCCGTGGGGATCCCCCCGTGTTCCCCCCCTCGCCATCACCACCCACCCCATCACACCACCGGCCCCGGCCGCGCCATCCGCAGCGGCCGCGGGAGGGCGGGGATGGCCCCGGGCACGGCCGGCACGCCAAAAACAGCCCCCAAAACCATCGAAAACCCCCCCAAAAAAACCACCAAGATCCGGCCGCGGCCGGCCACGATGCCACGGAAATAAACCCTGCGAGAGGCGGGGAGGAGGAGGAGGAGGAAGGCTCATGGCTGCGGGGGGAAGTTCCCACCGGTTCCTGCCCTTTCGTTTTCTTTATTTTCTTTTTTTTTTTTTTTTTTTTCCATAATGCGGAGTTTTTTCACCTTAATTCCGCCCCTAGGAAAGAAGCGCCCCTCCTTCCTCGTCCAGCTTCGGGTGTTTTTGGAGAACAAACCCCCCCGGGAAAATATCGCCTTGCAACAGCCGGGAAGGAGGAAGCGGAGCCGGGGACGATCGCGCCGTGCCCCCGCCCGCGGCTCCCGGGAATATTCCCGGCCGGGAATAGCGAGGGGGAGCGGGACCCGGGATGCCCGGGGATGGGGGGGACACACACAGGGGCACCCCCGGATTGCGGGAGCGAAGGCACACCCGCGGAAATAATAATAATAATAATAATAATAATAATAATAATAATAATAATAATAATAATAATAATAATAATAATAATAACAACAACAGGAATAACAGTGCAATGAAGGCCAGCGTTTGAGCGGGATTTGCTGCAGACAAAGCGGGAGGGCCCGGCCTGGCACTGCGCTGGGGGAGGGTTTGGGGGGGTCTGCACCCCTCTGTGCCCCGCCTCATGCTGGGGGGAGACCCCCGGGCCCTTTGGGGGGCTGGAGGCCACGGGGGAATAAAACCGAGGGGGGCTCGAACGTCTCCGTCTTCCTTGTCCCGTCCCCCCCCCGCTTTTCCACCGTCGCCCCGTCAGCAATCCCCCCCCTCCCCGCCCGCAGCACTGCAGAAAAACCCCAAACACCCGCAAAAATCCACCAAACACAGCCCGGAAGGGCCGGCAGCCCCGACCCCGCATCGCACAAGGCCCGCGTGTCCCCACGGGGGGGTCCCCGAGGCTCCGTCCTGCGCACCGCAGCATCCCCCGCGCCCCCAGCGCCCAGAGCCCAGAGCCCAGCTTACTCTCTCCCACCACAGCCTTGAGTCCGATGGGGGCCATGTCTCCGCGCCGGGGGGTGCAGGGGGGCTCCCTGGGCGCGCACGGCCGGGCGAGGCTGCGGGCGGCGGCGCAGGGATGCGGAGGGAGCAGGGGGAGGAAGAGGAGGAGGAGGAGGAGGAGGAGGAAGGCCGGGGGGGTCGGGGGGCGCGGGGGGCGGCGCGCGCGCTCAGCTGACGGGGCGGGGCTCGGCCCGCGTCACCCGACACGCCCCGCCCGCAGCGCCCCCTGCCAGGCGGGGAGCGGTACTGCAGCGCCGCGGACAGGGACACGGAGGGACGGGGGGACACAGACGGACAGGGGGACACAGGGACAGGGGGACACAGACGGACAGGGGGACACAGGGACAGGGGGACACAGACGGACAGGGGGACACAGGGATGGACAGAAGGACATGGATGGACAGGGGGACACAGGGACAGGGGGACACAGGGGTGGACAGGGGGACATGGATGGACAGGGGGACACAGGGACAGGGGGACACAGGGACGGACAGAGGCACATGGATGGACAGGGGGACACAGGGACAGGGGGACACAGGAACAGGGGGACACAGGGATGAACAGGGGGACATGGATGGACAGAGGGACACGGAGGGACAGGGGGACACAGGGACAGGGGGACACAGGGATGGACAGAAGGACATGGATGGACAGGGGGACACAGGGACGGGGGGACACAGGGATGGACAGAGGGACATGGATGGACAGTGGGACAAAGGGATGGACAGAGGGACACAGACGGACAGAGGGACACGGAGGGACAGGGGGACACGGATGGACAGGGGGACACAGGGACAGGGGGACACAGGAACAGGGGGACACGGGGATGGACAGGGGGACATGGATGGACAGAGGAACACAGGGACAGGGGGACACGGGGATGGACAGGGGGACACGGGGACGGACAGAGGGACACGGAAGGACAGGGGGACACCGGAATGGACAGAGGGACACGGGGATGGACAGAGGGACACAGGGAAGGACAGAGGGACACAGACGGACAGGGGGACACAGGGACAGGGGGACACAGGGACAGGGGGACACAGGGGTGGACAGGGGGACATGGATGGACAGGGGGACACAGAGATGGACAGAGGGACATGGACGGACAGGGGGACACAGGGATGGACAGGGGGATATGAAGGGATGTACAGAGGGACACGGAGGGACAGGGGGACACAGGGATGGACAGAGGGACACAGACGGACAGAGGGACACGGAGGGACAGGGGGACACGGATGGACACAGGGACAAGGGGACAGGGGGACACAGGGACAAGGGGACACAGGAATGGACAGAGGGACACAGGGGGACACAGGGATGGACAGAGGGACACGGACGTACAGAGGGACACGGACGGACAGGGGGACACAGGGACAAGGGGACACAGGGACAAGGGGACACAGGGATGGACAGGGGGACATGGATGGACAGGGGGACACAGGGACGGGGGGACACAGGGACAGGGGGACACAGGGATGGACAGAGGGACATGAAGGGATGGACAGAGGGACACGGAGGGACAGGGGGACACGGACAGACCCTCCACAGCTAGAGTCACCATGGTCACACACCCAGCACGCCCCGCAACCAGAATTAACACAGGCACACCCCCAGTAGCCCCCCAGATCCAAAATCACCCCTGCACCCAGCATCACCAACAGGTACCTAGCATCACCCCACAGGCCCCCAGCATCACCCACAGGCCCCCAGCATCATTCACAGACCCACAGCATCACCCCACAGGGCCCCAGCATCACCCCAAGACCCGCACCCAGTATCCCCCACACCCTGCACAACCCCAGGGCTCAGCTCTGTCACCAAAGCTCTGCCAAAGCCAAGCATCGCCCCCCACCCCCTCCCGGACCCCTCCCGGCCCCGGGGCTGCAGTGGGGAGGGGTCCCTGGGGTCAGCCGGGTTCATTTCCCAGTCCAATGCCAGTCCAATCCCAGTCCAATCCCAGTGCAATCCCAGTACAAACGCAGGGGGATCAGTGCTGGGCACGGCAGGGCTGCAGTCGGGGGTACCCGGTGAGCTTTCCCTGCGGGCCGGCTGCCAGGGCTGCCAGGCTGTGTCCGGGCTGTGCCCAGGAGATTTGGGCGCTCCTGGGCTCCCCTCGGAGCCTGGGCTGGCTGTGACGGGGGAATGGGAAGGGAGGTGGGGCCGGAGCGGTGCTGGAGCCGGAGCGAGCAGCGATGCGAGGCAGGCTGTGCCCGCAGGTGTGTGCCCATGGACACATTCACACTGAGAGCTTCACCCGGTCACCCTGCCTGGGGACACGGGACAGCAAAGCAGCGCCCGCAGGGACAGCGGAGTGACAACCCTGAGCTCCATCCAGCTCCAGCAGCCCCAGGCAGCCGCCAGCGCCAGTCCTTCCCTACAAAACCTGCTCTCCTCGACGCTTCCTTCAAAATAATCCCGAGTTGAGTTTGTCAGAGCCGCGGACTCGGTGCCAAGCGCAGGCTATAAATACCAGCAGGCTATTTAGGAGTGAGGTATTTATACTGCTGCTCCAGCTCCCTGCCAGCCTGCCCAGGCAGGCCGAGCATCACTTGTCTGCAGGAAAAGCCCCAGCGTGGGTAGGGAGCTGCAGGAGAGCTGGACCCTGTGGGAATCTGAGGTATTGATGATCCCGAGATTGTAGAAAGTCTCTGTCTGTCAGCCCCGCTGCCAAAGCAGAAGCCATAATTGGTCTGTGCTGGTTTCCAGGTTGTTTATTCTGTTTATCTCTCACATGTTCTGCTGCCCTGCCCAGCTCTGTCCTGCAGGGCAGCGTGTGGGGCTCTGCCCTCAGTGGGATGTTACAAACATTAAATACCAGAAACTCCCTGGGCTGGATTTACAAGAACGTGCCAATATCTGTCACCTACGTTGGACAGTGTGTCCCCAGCCTGAACCAACAGAAAAATGCCAACACCACAGTGAGACATGGAGGGCATGAAGAAGGAGAAAAAGGACAATATACATCCAATTTCCTCCATCTTGTCCCCTTTGGACCCCTCATCTAGAATCCTAAAATTTTACTTTTGCATCCATGCCACTCTTAATTATTACTTCTATCAAACACTCAGAGCTTGTAATTGATCCTGTAAGATTGAAAACTCTTTTCCATGGGCAGAGATCACAGCCAGTGTCTCTGGGGGCTCTGTCCAGGGGAGTTCCTGACCCCTGCCAGGGCAGCCAGAGGGAAGCCCTGGGTTCCCACAGACCCAGCTGGAGGGGTCCCCAGGGTGTGTCCCCTCGCCCTTGGGGACAGTCCTGGCAGCCCGGTGGTTCTCTTGCATCCATCACACCTGGTAGAAAATATAAATAAGGAAAAAGTGTGTGGGAAATCTAGGATTATTGAATAACTGATTAATATGGTTAAGCAGAAGCTGTTTTTTGTTTATGTTGCACACACTTTTATAGATTTTACAAACTGCTAAATATACACTTCTTGATCGGTGTTTTTGTCTTGCTGTCTTGTTTTCTGTTTCTATTTCTTAGTATCTGTAATTCATTATATTTTAGGTGTTTCATAGTCTTCTGCTATTTAGTTCTTGTGATCTTGGTATTCAGTTTCTGAGCTTCTTCGTTCTTATTTTAGCACAGTTTATGTTTTAGTAACTTTGATGAATTCTACAATATTTTGAGAAAATTCTGCTAGAACAGTTACAAGCAGTCTGACTGGTGCACACTGGGGTTGGGTTGTTCAGATGTGTGACTACAAACGTGGCTTTTGTCTCACTGGAAAAATTGGGACCCAAAAATGGGAAGGGAAGGGAAGGGAAGGGAAGGGAAGGGAAGGGAAGGGAAGGGAAGGGAAGGGAAGGGAAGGGAAGGGAAGGGAAGGGAAGGGAAGGGAAGGGAAGGGAAGGGAAGGGAAGGGAAGGGAAGGGAAGGGAAGGGAAGGGAAGGGAAGGGAAGGGAAGGGAAGGGAAGGGAAGGGAAGGGAAGGGAAGGGAAGGGAAGGGAAGGGAAGGGAAGGGAAGGGAAGGGAAGGGAAGGGAAGGGAAGGGAAGGGAAGGGAAGGGAAGGGAAGGGAAGGGAAGGGAAGGGAAGGGAAGGGAAGGGAAGGGAAGGGAAGGGAAGGAGCTTTTCCCCCTTTCCACACATAGGGCTGGGAAGAAGCATCAGAGTGGATGGGGGGAGGTGGTGGCTGCTCCCCTCATTCCATCCTGTGCTGTTTTGATCCAAATCAGGGAAATTGGGATGGCCAAATCTGGCAACTGGGCCCTCCACCAGAGGCTATTGGTGTGGGATGGAACTCTGGGAAGCAACAGGGAGCTGGGAGGCCAGAGGAGGGACTGGTCTTATGGTCAGAGCTGGCTCAGGCTGGTTTTCCTGACAGACAAGTGTAAGGATGCCTGTGGTACAAGGGGAAGTTGATGTCGAGATGCTTCCCCCAGCAGCCCTGGGGCCACATCCTGATCCCTCCTTCCTGGTCCTCTCCTAAGGAGTCTAGGCCAGGAGGCCTCACTCTGGGCTCTTTCAGCCCCAAAAATCCCGTTAAAAACTGCTCAGATGCTGGACATGTGTTTAACTGGCAGAAATGGGGGTGCCCCACAATCATCTGAGCCCTGGGCTGAAGGGAGAAACACTGGCAGCTCCTGCTGATCTGCTGACCATCTTCCCGGGGGGCTCCCCCGGAATATTTGGGATTTCAGGACACTGTGGGAGGGTGTGAGAGTATCCAGTATCCACTGGGGAATGCATCCATGGTCTGGGGATGTGGGATGGGGAGGCACTTCCACCCGCCCTGAGTGCAGGCAGAGGCAATGCTGGCTGCTGAACGCCTGGCCCGGGGCTGGGGACGTGTCCCAGGGGAAGGTGCCTGTAGGGACAGCAGGGGCACAGTGTCACCCGTTGTTTGTGTCCCCATGAGCTGCCCGGGGCACAGCTGCTCGGGGTTAATCATCTCCAGGAGCCTGGTGTTCCTGCTGGGGGCAGTGAGGGCTGGGCAGACCCTGCTCTGGTGCAGGCAGGGCCAGCCTGGTGCTTTGGGATTTCCCCATTTCCAGCTCCTCAGCATTGCTCAAACATGGAATTTTTCCTTTCCCTGGTGCAAATGCCAGAGCTGTGACCCAGCCCCAGCCCCTGCACCTGCCCAGGGTTTGGGAGTGGGGCAGAAAACCCCAATAAAACCCCCAATATAAAACTCTTCCCGACATCCCACAGCCAGGAGCAGAGCCAGGGGCACATCCATGCCAGGCTGGTGCCTATGCCCGTTCCTTGTGCTCATCCCAGTGCCCAGGCTGTCCTGCCTGTGCCTGTCCCATGTCCCATGTCTCGTGTCCGGTGTCTCATTTCCCATGCCATGTCCCATGTGCCTGTCCCATGTGCCATGTGCCATTTCCCATGTCCCGGGTCCCATGTGCCATGTGTCATGTGCCGTGTGCCATGTCCCATGTGCCATGTGCCATGTCCCGTGTGCCATGGGCCATGTCCCATGTGCCGTGTGCCATGTCCCATGTGCCATGTACCGTGTGCCATGTGCCATGTACCATGTGCCATGTGCCATGTGCCATGTGCCATGTGCCATGTGCCATGTGCCGTGCCAGTGCATGCGCCATGTCCCATGTCCCGTGTCCCCGTGCTCATTCCGGTGCCCACGCCGGTGCCCGCACCCCACGCCCCGTGCCACGCCGGTGCCAATGTCGCCAGTCTGTCGCACCCTCCGCAGGCTGCACCGAGCCGAGCCCGGCTCCCTGCCAGCGCCGGGCTGGCGCCACCAGTTATCCCAGTGCCGACCAGCAGAGGGGAATGCCGGTCCGCAGGAGCCTCCCTCCTCCTCCTCCTCCTCCTGCCCCCGTGCCCACCGCTCCGCGGGCTGCGCTCCCCCGGCCCCGCCGGCCCCTCCAAGCCCCGGGGCGCTGGTGGGCGATGGGTGCTCACCCACCGGGGGAGAGGGTGAGGTGACACCCCCGTCCCTGTGCTGCCTGTCACAGCCCCCTGGCACCGGCCTGGGGGTTTTTCGGGTCCCCATGTGCCCCTCAGTCAGTGTCACCCCTCTGCTCAGAGCTCCGAGCTGGAGCTGATGGATCCCGCTCAGAGCTCCGTTCCCAGGCTGGAGCTGATGGATCCCGCTCAGAGCTCAGTTCCCAGGCTGGAGCTGGGGCTGGAGCTGATGGATCCCGCTCAGAGCTCCGTTCCCAGGCTGGAGCTGATGGATCCTGCTCAGAGCTCCGTGCCCGAGCTGGAGCTGATGGATCCCGCTCAGTTCCCAGGCTGGAGCTGGGGCTGGAGCTGATGGACGCGCCCTGATTGAGCAGGAGCCGCTGGAGGCAGGCCTGATTCAGCAGTGTTTGATGCCGCTGCTCTCTGGAGCGCAGCGCTGGGTCAGCAGCGGGACGGAGGGTGCAGCACCGCTCGCGGGGCTGGGCAGAGCTGCCCTGGCCTTAATCAGCACTGCAAAGTTCTATTGCGGCAATTACGCCGCTGTTAATTGCAGCGAGAGCAGTTCTGGGGAAGGTGAGCAGCCCCCGGCGCAGGAGGGCACCTCCAGCCCCTTCTCTGCCGCTGCTTCTCCCTCCTGCCCATGCCAGAGCTGTGACCCAGCCTCAGCCCCTGCACCTGCCCAGGGTTTGGGAGTGGGGCAGAAAACCCCAATAAAAATCCCAATATAAAACTCTTCCCGACATCCCACAGCCAGGAGCAGAGCCAGGGTCACGTCCATGCCAGGCCGGTGCCCATGCCCGTTCCCTGTGCTCATCCCAGTGCCCAGGCTGTCCTGCCTGTGCCTGTCCCATGTCCCATGTCTCGTGTCCTGTGTCCCGTGTGCCATGTGTCTCATGTCCCATGCCAGTGCCCATCCCATGTCCCGTGTGCCAGTGTCCATCCCATGTGCCATGTTCTGTGCCAGTGTCATGTGCCATAAACCATGTGCCATGTGCCGTGTGCCATGTGCCGTGTGCCATGTGCCGTGTGCCATGTGCCATGTGCCGTGTGCCATGTGCCATGTCCCATGTTCCATATGCCATGTGCTGGGGCTGGCTCGGACCCCAGGGCACAGCAGGTTCCTTAACCAGGACACGTCCCAGCACCTCGGGGCCTCAGAGGTGACCCCAGGTGGGTTTCCACCCCCCACCCTGAGGACGGGGACCCGAGCCCAGTGCGAGGGAAGGACACCCCGACCTCCCCTTGGCTGCAGCTCCTACCCTCAAACCCCACCAGCCCCCCATCCCCCCGGCTCTTCCCGCACCGCGATCGGGTTTCCCGGTGATCTGGTGAGGTGGAAATAGATCCCTGTGCCAGGGTCATTGAGAGCGGGAGGAAAACTCCACTGACTGCTCCTGGTGTCGGTGACAGGGAAATAACCATTTCCTGGGCTGGAGCTTTATCCCGCAGCGCTCAGCGGCTGCAGGAATCCCGCAGGATCGGGAGGTGGGAGCGCTCGGCGGCTGCAGGAATCCCGCAGGATCGGGAGGTGGGAGCGCTCGGGAACAGCCTGTTCTGGGCTCTGCAGGTGCATCCACCTCTGCTGCTGAGAGGTCAGGCTCTAACCGTGCTAATGCCTCATGGAAAACCCAACGGGAGCACGGTGGGATGATCCCCCCACAGGCACCCAATCCAGAGGATCAGCTGAGGGACAGGAGGGCAGGGAGCTGAGCACACAGCCCCTGCCAGGCTTGCTTTGACTGCTGTGAGCAGAAAAAATATCCCACATAATCAACTTTAAAAAAAAAAGCCTTGCCACAGCCATGGACTGTGACATCAGAATCATCCAGAATCATCCTGGGAGGGTGAAAGACAGGTATGGAACACTTTGCTCATCATGATGGACTAATACACTGAAGGCTTTGAAGGCTTTAATAATTTGGGAACTACCTCACCTCGCTGCTGCCATCACCACCATCCCAGGAGCTGCCTGAAATCACGAGAGTGTTTATTCTCCTCGGCTGTATTCACAGGGAAATCCTTCATTTCCAAGCTGGGGTAGATAATTCATCAGCTTTAGGCAGATAAGCATTATTTCCATCTCTTCAGAGAGATGTAATTAGCTGGCATGATTAGACTTTATCAGGCTGCAATTCTGTACAACTCCAACACTGCACAGCCTCTGATGGGAGGGACGTCTGTGCTGGGTCCCTGGGAGCCCCAGCACGTGGGACAGGCCCAGGCCAGGGTGTGACAAAACCATTTGAGCATCACTTGTGCTGCTGGAACTGGTGGTTTGTTTTCCTGAACCCAGGGGCTTTACCTGGAGCCTTTACAGAGGGATATGGGGAAGCAGAGCAGGGAGTTGGGAGCTGAGCCCCAACTCAGCTGAGGAGGGAGTTGGGATGGATTTAAAGACATCCTTGGGATGGATGGAGCCAGGAGGGGAGGCAGGAGGGCAGTGGGGGGCTGTGTCTACACCCCTGGTGCTCAACAGGACAGGCTTATGCCTGGGCAGGGCCAGGCTGGGCTCCCAGAAACTGCAGCTGGAAAGGAAGGACAAACCATTCCTATCCCCATCCCCACCCCCATTTCAACCCCATCCCCATCCCATCCTCCTCAGACACCCATCAGGGTAGCAGGGATGAAGGAACCGGACCAGGAGCATGGAGACAATCCCCTCTGCACATGACCATGTGGGTATGCACCAAAATGTGCTGCAGAGGAAGGACAAACCATTCCCATC
Organism: Lonchura striata; assembly: GCF_050655825.1. Lineage (NCBI taxonomy): Eukaryota > Metazoa > Chordata > Aves > Passeriformes > Estrildidae > Lonchura > Lonchura striata. The sequence continues at coordinate 3,362,831 of NC_140719.1, read as the reverse complement.
CCCATCCCCATCCCCATCCCCATCCCCATCCCCATCCCCATCCCCATCCCCATCCCCATCCCCATCCCCATCCTCATCCTCATCATCCTGGGCCAGCCACTGGGCTGGTGGGGATGAAGGAAACCCTGAGCAGGAGCACACTGGGGACAATCCCCTCTGCACATGACCCTGTAGGAACAAACCAAAATGTGCTCACCTGTTGAGTTTTGAGCTCCCAAATGTCTCCAGTCACAATAAAAGCCTTCAAAGAACTTCTTTGCTTTCCTGTGCCACGCTTTAGCAGCTGAGCCCATCTCTGGCACCAGCCAGCCCGTGCCAAAAGCTCATGCTGTGTCACCACGTGGCGCTGTCTGACGCTGCCAGGACATCGTGCCCATCCTCAGGTGGTTTTGGGGGCCCCAAAAGCAGCCTGTGTGTCTGTGTGACAGCCTCCAGGCTATTTCTGTGTGCCACAAACCTCCCCTTCCTGTTTGCAAATCAACAATATCAATGCTGTCCATTTTTTACCTCTTCATTCAGGTTTTATTTTTTTTTTTTACTTAAGAAACACACCAGCGGGCAAAAGAGTCAGGGATGACTCAGTGCTTCGGTGCTTGTGTGGATTAATTTTTCAAAAAAAGGCTTTTATTAAGGTTTATTTAGCAGAATTCTGTGGGCACTGCCTAAATCATATTCCATACATTGCTTTTTTGGAAGGGATGAAGCTTGGTTTCTAATTATGAAGTTATTTACATGGATAGATACTCCCATTTCTTTTCAGTTTGAAGGGGATTGGATGCATTTTCATCGCCTCTTAAATACCACCACCACACTAAGACAGAATTTCAAATTAATTCACAGCCAGACTTCTTGGGGATCAGCACTGGGGAAAGTATTTAAAAGCCTCCAGTGGAAGGATTTTCTATTGGAAAGGAGATTTTGCTGCAGATGAATTTCGCACGAGAATCCCTTGATACCAGCAGCATTCTGGCCAGGCAAACAAGCTGCAAACAAGCCCCGTGCTAAGGGTAAACCTTCTTATGGGACATCTCAGAGGAAGAAATTCCAGCTTTGGGACTATTTTCCCATTGGAATGAGTCGGAGGGGTGAGAAGTGTATCAGGATGGAAAATGCTGATGCACTGTGGGCATTCCTGGGGGAAGAGGGTGCTGGGACAAACGCAGGTGGCACCTGGGTGCCACTCGATGTCCTGACGTTTTTTGGCCACGTGAGGAATGTTCTGCTTGGGCAGAGCGTGGCACGGACGCATCCCTGCCCAAAAAGGAGAATTTTTGGCTCCGGGGTGGCATCCCCCCGGCACGGCGAGGGGGCAGGACCCGCTGGCGTCCCCCGGGGTGGTGGCAGCAGGCGGGGAGGGCTGTGCGCATCCTGCCGCCCCCTGCCCAGCCCCGGCGGCCAAGGGCAGCTATTTCAGGAGGATAAACAGGATGCCTCGCTCCCAGCCCGGCCACTTCCAACCCTCCCTCCCACTGCTCCCGGGTAAACAAGGCCAGCCCAGGAAAAGCCTTCCCGGAGCCGTTTCCACGCTGGCTGCCCCACACCGAGCCAAGCAGCTGAGCCGAGCTTCGCCCGGCTTCCAGAGCTCTGGAAGCATCCAGGGACCCAGAGCGATCCCAAGGCGTGCATCCACCTCGGCAGCGACTCCCCGCAGCTGGGAACAGCTTGAACTTTCTGGTCACGCCACCACGTCCTCCTTCCTCCTCCTCCTCCTCTTCCTCCCTCGGTCACAGCCCGAGCTGCTGGCGGTGCCCGGGCTCTGGGAACGAGGGCGGCGAGGCCTTTCCTCCCCGCGGATCGTGCCCGGGCAGCGCCAGGCATCCTGCAGGGCTGTTTCCGCCTGTTGCGCTCGGAAAGGAGCGGCAGCAGCAGCGAAGAGGAAGGAGGAGCTTTTTCCCAGCGCTTCCTCCCCGGCTGTGTGCGAGGAGCCTTCGCACGCTCGCACATTCCCGGTGCCAGTGTCCCGCTCTGAGTGTGCCCTCCTCACCCGGGAGATGCCAGCCCCCGTCCCGGCGCAGCCGAAACCTGTGGCTGGGGCGGGTTTTAAACACCTCAAGCGTTCCCATCCCGGGCTGGGCAGGGCGAGGGGCCCCTGGCTGTGCCCGCTGCCCGCCGGCTCCCACGCCCGCTGTCCCGTTTGGCACCAAGGTCACGGCTGGCGGCTGCGGGGCGTGGGCGCAGGTAGGACGGAGCAGCGCGGGGCCGGCGCGGAGCCGCTTCTCCCGCTGGGAATTCGGGACACACCGAGCACTGCCCGGCTCCCGGCTGGGGGGCACGGCCCCTCCTCCATCTACCCATCCCCCCGCGGCAATTAGCGCGGCTAATTACCCAGCGGGGGGACACTCACAGCCTCTCCCCGAGGCGGCGGGCGGGACGCGGGGCGGTGCGGGAGGAGTGGCCGGGGGGGCCGTGGGGCGCCGTGCTGCCGGGCCGCCCTGAGCTCTGCCTTCTTCCTTCTCCTCCTCCTCCTTCTCCTCCTCCTCCCTCTTCCCCCCTCCTCCTGCCGCTCCTCCCGCCGCCCGGCCCGGCCCGGCTCCGCTCGCCATGGGCGATGTGGTCTCCACGCACCTGGACGAGGGTCGCCGCCAGCACATCGCGGGTGAGCCCCCGGCGCGCCCCCCGCTCCGCTCATCCCGGGCACACCCCCGGGATCTCCCCATCCGTCCTTCAATCCCTTTGGGAACCCCCCCGCTCAGTCTTCCCGGGACCCCCACGCCTGCCCTTCGCCTCTCTTTCGCTCTTCAAACTTTTTAGGTTTTAGTTTCCCCGTGGTTTTGCCTCGGCACAGCTCTGGGGGGTACCCGAGGTGCCCGTGTGCCTCCCAAATGAAAGGCTGCGTTGTGCCGGGGGTGTTTGCGTTGGCAGCGGGGCTCGGGGACCCCTCGGGATTCGGGGAGGTGAGAGGGGAGCTGGCTCCAGGGGGATGCTGGAAGCGCAGGGACACCGCTGTCAGCACGGCACTGCCGGCGCTGCCTGCCAGATGAGTCTCATCCCCCTTCACAGCGCTGGGGGATCCTTAGCAAACCCCCCTGAGGCTGTGGGGCGGAGGGAAGGGCTGCCTGCACCCCTGGCTGGCTCCAGGCAGGACACAGCGGTGCCCCCGCCAGCTCGGTGCGACAGGCAGGGTGACAATGTGGCCATTGAGAGCCCGGCTGTCCCGGGGCGGCTCGGGGCGTCTGCCCAGAGCTCAGTGACGGCTCTGCTCGGGCACGCATCGTGTCAAGCCGTGGCTGGGGGTTCAGCGCTGCTAATTGGGGTCTGTGGTGACACTTCTGACCCCTCTAAGTGGGGTCACCCCCCCGTGGCAGTGCTTGGCTCCCCCAAGCCACTTTGCGTCACTCGTGATGCGGGCTCTCGGCTCCCCGAGGCTTGTGAGCGGGCAGGACGTGACCTCGGAGCCTTTTCGTCTCCCAGCTTTGGTTTCAGCTCCCCAGGCTGGCATAACCTCGTCTCCGGTGGGTGAAGCCACCCCCGCAGCAGCGGGGCCACACCTGAGCGGGTGGCACAGCTTCGTGCTGGACCCTGTGCGCCTCTCCGGCAGCTCAAGGGCTGGGGAGCGCCCGTGTTTTGGAGGTGACTCCGCCGTATCACTCCTCTGTCGCGGCCATAAAGCCGCGGGAGTGGCTCTGAAGTCCTTTTGTCCCCAAGGGAGGGCTCTGCGGGCAGAGCTGCAGCCGCGCCGGAGCTGCCGTGGGGCTGGCACAGGGGCGGCTGTCTCGCCGTGCAGCCCATCCGCCCTGCCAGGCCCCGTCCTGGCAGGAATGCTTACGTGGTATGCGGCTCAGCAGGACGCCAGCAGGTTTCTGAGCTTTGAAGGAGAGCTTGGAACTCGCTCTGGGGTTTTCATCTTGCATTAGTTAAAGCTCAGCGCCGGCTGAGCGCCGGGTCAGGGCTGCCCGTGGCGTGTTTGGATCCAAAGCACATCCTGAGTTTCTCTGGAACTTGCTGAGATTGTCTGGGCACAGATAGCTCCCCGTGCAAGCCCCTGTGATCTTAATCCTGAAGAATAACAAGGAGAAGCCTGGCTGGGTTTCCTGTGCAGGAATCTGGCTCTGCTGGATCAGGGGTTGGGTGTTTGCAAGGCCTGTTAGCCCAGGGTTCCCATGAAGAGCCCTCTGCAGTCCCCAAGCATGGGTTAAACCCATGCTTGGGGACTGCAGAGGGCTCTTCATGGGAAAAATATTTACTGAGGGAAAAAAAGATTCCTGTGGAATAGGATTTTGGAGACGTGTCCCGTGCTATTCTGGGGTGAGTAGAGGGGACACACACCTGCACTGGGACACCTCCCTGGGAGACACTGGGGCAAACTGGGCTCCTGGAGCACCTCTCTGCTCCTGCCAGGGCTCCTGGCTGGCTGAGGAGCCCCCGGAGCTGGGAGGGGCTGGAGCCCAACAGGCAAGGCACGACTTGCTGTCAGGCATGCAAAGCAACGTGGCGGGGAAAACTCCAGGTTTTCCTGCCTAGCTCGGCCTGTTCTCCGCTGCTGTTGTCCCAGGAAGGATCCAGCCCTTCTCCAAGCAGCTTTTCCCGGTTGTCCTCCCAAATTTGGGGTGTTTGGATTTGCTGCCCAGGCCACGATGACCCTGGTTGCTGGAGGCACAGGAGCTCTTTGGGCTTGGCAGTGCTTCTCGAGGTTGCAGCCACTTAGACCAGCAGAGCTGCTGAGGAGAGCCCAGCCTAGACCCCTCCTGGGAATGGGAAAAGGCAGGAGGCAGGTGGGAGATGCCCTGCCATGCCCACGGTGCCCAGGCTGTGCAGGTGCCATGCCCTGTCCCAGCCCATTTGATGGTGGCTGTGTGAGGCTCGTGCCAATGTCTCCCAGACATGTGTGACATGGGTGGCTCAGGAGCAGGGTCTTTCCTCCCAGCTGGGGCTGGAGGACCCCAGGCAGTCACAGAGGCAGCTCCCTGCCAGCTTTGGGGCTGTCAGGGCAGCCAGGTGTGATCCACAGGTGTGATCCTGCATTCCGTTGTGCAGGGTCTCTCGGACCGGTGCCTCCTCCTGCCACCCTGCTTTGGGCATCTTCCTGCCTGACTCATCCAGTTTGTTTGTCAACACCCTTTGGCTGCTCTCCTCCTCCTCCTCCTCCTCTTCCTTCCAGATGTGGGCTGGGAGTTGTTTCCAAGCTGCTTTGTGGGCTGGAGGAGGGACTGGCTCATCCTCCTTGTGCAAGGATACCCAGCATGGGCACCATCACCTGGGCACACCAGGGGGGCAGGGATGGGGTGTCCTGGGAAACCAGGATGTCACTGGGTGGAGTTTTGCACGATGTCCTCTCGTGCCCAGTGCAGGGGGTGCTCTCAGCATGGGACTGAATGAAGCTCTTCCCTCGTGCTGGGGTCATGATGCTTCCCTGGAGCATCCCATGGACCCCTTCTCGTGGGGGCTGAGCTGAAGCGTGCCTGGCAGGAGCTCTGGGTGCAGCTGCTGGTCCTGAGCCCAGGGGTGCCAGCACCCAGGGATGCAGCAGGAGCTCCTGGGTGAGTGGCAGAGGCCAGGGATGCAGCAGGAGCTCCTGGGTGAGTGGCAGAGGCCAGGGTTCAGCGGGAGCCGCTGGATGTCTCCACAGCCAGAGGGATGTGGGGGTGTGTGGCAGCACAGGGAGGGTCCCTGGGAGCTCCCACCTTGCTCTGGCATCTCCGGGGAGTCGCCAGCCCGTTAATTACAGAGTGAAGCAGCTGCTAATTTCGGGGTAGGACTTCCACAGGCAGCAGCAGCCCACGCGGAGGTGGCAGAGGTGACACCGAGCCTCATCCCTGGGGCGGGACCTGCAGGCTCCCTTGTCGGGCATCGGTGTGTGCATATCCCCGATCCCAGCAGGGGGATGGCATGGCATGGCATGGCATGGCAGGGCTCGGCTCCAGAGGTGCCTGGAAACGCCAGAAGGCACCCGGCTGTGGCATGCCCCGGGGATGGAGGCTGCTGGCAGCAGGAGGAGGTTCGCTGTGGCTTCCCTAAGCGTGACACTCATTTCCCAGCCTTTGCCGCAGCTCAGCCCCAGCCGGCGTGGGAGGTGGAGGCTGCCGGGCTCTGGGGTTGGTCTTGAGGCTGCAGCCCTCACCCTGCCCCGGGGGAGCCGTGCAGGGAGGCTCCGAGGCCGCGGAGTGGTTTCTCCCAACGAAACGCGTGTCTTTCATCGCCAAATAAATAACTCCCCTGGCACGTCGGGGCTGGCTGCCAGCGGCGAGGACTGGTTCTGGCAAGCCGGGGCTTTACCTGCAGCCGTCGTGTCGGGGCACGGGGCTCGCTCCGAGCCAGCGTGTCGGGGCAGGGGACACGGCTCGGAGCCCTCCCGGCCGTGCTCAGCCCCGGGCACAGCCCGCCTGCCCTCGGGGAGGGCTTTCCCTGCCTCCCCCGGCCGGGGTTGTAGCCAGAGGCTCGGCTGGAGCGAGCTGCGGCACGCAGGGAGGGCATCCCTGCTCTGCCTGGGAGCAGCAGGGCTGGCACAGCAGGAACAGAGCCAGGCTGGCAGCTCAGAGCCAGCCCAGGGAGAGAAAAGCACCCCCAGACCAGGACACCTCCGCAGCATACAGACACCCCGAAACCCATGGATGTTGGATGAGGCCCTTTTCTGACTCAGAGATGGGGCAACCGAGAGGCGTTTTAAAAGCCTTTATTCAGTTTTCAGTCTCATGTGAAGGGTGACACAATACAGATGTTATAATTCATGCTATTACAATCAGAAGCCAACTATTTCTTAATTACAATACATTAAAAGTGTTTCTTGCCTATCACCTTTAGCCACACCATGCTGTAAATGCCTTAAAGCTCTACAAATTCATTTCCCACACAGGGACACAGCCAGGAGCTGGGATTTCGCAAGCCTTTGCCTCTCCTCCTCCCCAAATCACTGCAGAGGCTGGCTCAGAGCTCTGAGGGGCTCGGTGCCCCTTGGCACTGCCAGGCTCCTGTGCCTCCGAGCTTTCCAGCAGGAAGCAGGGCTGGAGGGATGCAGGGATGTTCATCCACGGGCACTTCATGGGACCAGGTGTGAAGGCAGGTGAGCAGCAGCTCTCCAGGAGCTGCTCTGCCCCTGCAGGACCCAGCTCTGCTCCCACCACCCAACTTGTGGGGATGTCTGTCAGAATCTGTGGTATTGATGATTCTGAGATTGTAGAAAGTCTCTGTCTGTCAGCCCCCTGCCAAAGCAGAAGCCATAATTGGTCTGTGCTGGTTTCCAGGTTGTTTATTCTGTTTCTCTCTCACATGTTCTGCTGCCCTGCCCAGCTCTGTCCTGCAGGGCAGCGTGTGGGGCTCTGCCCTCAGTGGGATGTGACAAACATTAAATACCAGAAACTCCCTGGGCTGGATTTACAATAATGTGCCAATATCTGTCACCTACGTTGGACAGTGTGTCCCCAGCCTGAACCAACAGAAAAATGCCAACACCACAGTGAGACATGGAGGGCATGAAGAAGGAGAAAAAGGACAAGGCACACCCAATTTCCTCCATCTTGTGCCCTTTGGACCCCTCATCTAGAATCCTAAAATTTTACTTTTGCATCTGTGCCACACTTAATTATTACTTATATCAAACACTGAGAGCTGGTAATTCATCCTGTAAGGTTGAAAACTCTTTTCCATGGCCAGAGATCACAGCCAGTGTCTCTGGGGGCTCTGTCCAGGGGGGTTCCTGACCCCTGCCAGGGTCCCAGACCTGCCAGGGCAGCCAGAGGGAAGCTCTGGATTCCCACAGATGTCGGCTCCTCCTGGAACTGCAGCCCCCAGAGCCCATCTGCTGAGGTCCCCAGGCAGGGGCTGTGCCCCCTCCCCAGCCTTGGAGCCTTGTCCTGTGCCTGGACGTGCCTGCAGTGGCTCCGTGGAGAGGCCATGGCTGGGGCCAGGAGGGGAGGAAGGGGCAGAGCAGAGCAGTCCTTGCTTCCTCCCAGTCTCTTGGACCGGCGGGGGAGGAAGGAATAAAACTCCACCTTTTCCCCCTTTTCAAAGGGAAAGAGCAGTGACATTTGACACAGGTCCCAGCTCTGGTAGAGCACAGTGCCCTTCTCCCTGCCTTCCTGCCCTTTGCCATGGCCTCCTGCCCTTCTTTGTCCCCTTCTGCCCTTCCCTGCCAGGGATCTCTCTGGGGAATTCCTCTTGGGAGCTCGGACCCCTTCACTAGAGTGTCTCTGGATGGGACATTCCCACACAGCAGGATGGATGGGACACTGCCCTGGAGGTGACCGAGGCCTGGGGCAGGATCTCAGCCTTCTCCCACTGTGCTGGTGGCTCCTGGGCACAGGTCACTTGTCCTGGCTTCTGTTCTCCTTCTGCCAGCTCTGCTCAGCCCCTGGAGAGATTTTTCTGCATGAAGGGATGTGCCCAAAGCTGGGGTGAGCCAGCTCCCAGACCCCAAAACTGTGGTGGCTCAGCATCCTGTGGGATGGGTGGGGAGGAGCTGGACGCAGGAGCCTGGCCAGCAGCAGGGGAGGGAGCTCCAGGACAGCTCCAGGACAGGTTCAGGTCTGTTTTCTTCAAATCCCTCTTGGCTGGGTTGTTTTTTCACATGCACATAAAAATCTTTGTTTGGTCTCCTCCCCTGGGGCTGGATTTGGTTTCCCCCTGGCACTGTCCAGCTGGGCACAGGGACAGTGTGCCAGGTTCAGCTCCTCTCCCTGGGGCTGGGCAGGAGGGGACACAAGGGACACAGGTCCCGGGACATCCTGGAGCAAGGACTGCCCACCCCAGCTGCCCCCAGCACAGGAGATGACCACATTTGCTGTGTCCCCTTTGCCGTGGGAACCTCAGCTGCCTGTCCCCAGCTGGCAGGGCTGGAGGTTGTGGATGCCCGTGCACACCCGGCTGGGCTGGGCTGGGCCGGGCCGGGCTGGGCGGGATTGCGCCATTCCCGAGGGATGGATGCAATGCAGCCCGGCCGGTGCTGGGGGATCAGCCGGGCCTTATCTGGGGTGGTGCTGGGTCCCACCCTGCTGTGGGGACAGCCAGAGGGGTGGCAGTTCTTCTCCACCCTGCCCGGGTGCTGGTGGCACTCAGGAGGAAAAGGGATGTGTGGGGTGATGTGGCTGCAGCCAGGATGCTGGTCTAGCTCAGGGTTTGGGGTTCAGCTTGAGCCAAGCCAGGGATGCTCCATCCTTCCCCAGCCACCTGCCTGTCCGTGGGACACATCCTGGCATTCCTGGGAGTGCAGTCACCTCTGCTGGTGGCTGTGCCTGTGCCAGGTGGCACTCTGGGCTGGGGTTGCTTTAACCCAGGCGTGGGGGCACCTGTGCCCCACAGATTTGGAGCACTGCTCCAAGGGGAAAGGGGCTTGCGGGTTGGATGGGGGCAGGGATCTCCTCCTGCCCCATGCCTGGGATGTGTTCAGGCAGGGGGGCTCAGGGCAGGGGGCTCAGGGCAGGGAGGCAGGGCAGGGGGGATCAGGGCAGGGGGCTCAGGGCAGGGAGGCAGGGCAGGGAGGATCAGAGCTGGGGGGCTCAGGGCAGGGAGGATCAGGACAGGGAGGATCAGGGCAGGGGGGATCAGGACAGGGGGCTCAGGGCAGGGAGGATCAGGGCAGGGGGGCTCCAGGCAGGAATGATCAGAGCAGGGGGGCTCAGCGTAGGGGGCTCAGGGCAGGGAGGATCAGGGCAGGGAGGATCAGGGCAGGGGGCTCAGGGCAGGGGGCTCAGGGCAGGGGGGCTCAGGGCAGGGGGGATCAGGGCAGGGGGCTCAGGGCAGGGAGGCAGGGCAGGGAAGCTTAGGGCAGGCATCTCCATGCATCCTGGCCAGCCCCAGAGGCGCCGGGAGCCCCGCTGCTGTTTGCTCTTCGTTACTCACGGGCACATTCCTTGCACGCAGCAGCCCCGCGCTGCCTTGTTCCCAGGGGCAGTGGGACAGCAGCATCCACGCCACGGTAAAACACCCGTGGGCTCTCATCCCTGTCCTGCCGGGCTGGGCATCACCCCAGCCCCGGGAAGGGTGATGCTGCGGGGGCATGGCTGGCACTGTGCAGCGGGAGCAGCGGTGCCCGCAGAAACAGCAGAAGGTGTGCAAAGGTCTCCCGAGAGTGTTTCTTTCAGCTGTTCAGAACTCGAGGAGTTACTGTGGAGTGTGCTGCTTCGAGTTCAGCCCCACAGTTGGCTCCGGAGCCTCGCAGGGCCACCCAGGGCAGCACGGCCGTGTCCTTGCAGGTTGGGCTGGGCCGGGAGGGCAGCGGTGCTGTGCAGGCTGGGCGAGGTGCTGGGAGATGGGCTGGGAGCTGCAGGGTGGGCACAGAGCCCTGGGGCACCCCCGGGGTCCCGGCTGGCGGGGGGACACCGCAGGTGGCAGGGATGGCAGAGCGGTGTCCCCGGCGGGTGCCCCAGCCCTGCGCTGGCACCACGGGCGCATCTGACTCATCCGGGGGCAGAGCCCGGCACGGCTCAGAGGATCAACCGGTTCAGGCCTGGCCCCAGCTGGTTTCTCCAGCGAGGCTCCGCTGCCTCATGCCTTCCTGCGGCTCAGCCCAGCCTTCCCACCGCGGCTGAGTCACAGGGCTGCTCTGGGCTGCTGCCTGGGGAGGCACCGAGCGCTCCCCTCCCACCCCCACCGCCCTTCTCAGCTGCTTTCGGGCAATAATTTCAACTCTGAAAATATTCCCCGTGGATTTTGGAGAGGTGCTGGAGCCTGGCAGTGCCCCTGTCCTGCCCCATCCCTGGTGCTGAGCAGTGCCTGGCATCAGGACAGACTCTGCTCCCCACTTGTGCCAGTCCAACTCAGTCCCGACAGCAGCCCAGAGCTGGAACACCTGGGGTGGGTTTGGGTGAAGGGTGCATTTGGGTTCAAGGAGGTCAGAGGGGAGAAAACTCTCCCAGTTTTTGCTCTCCCCACTTTGCTTTCCCTGTTCAGCCTCTCCTGGTTTGGATGAGAGGGGGAAATACAGAGCTGCTGGGTCAGCCCCCGGGTTTGGCTGTGCCCAGGAACAAAACCTCCTCCAGCCCCTGCTCTGTGTGCCCAGGAACAAAACCTCCTCCAGCCCCTGCTCTGTCCCAGTGCCCCGGGTGAGGAACTGGTGCCCAACTTCCCCCAGCGCTGGCATCTCCCCTGGATGCTCAGCCGGGCTGAGTCAGGCCCCTGTGAATGAATTTGTGTTTCTGGCTGGAAATGAGCTCACATCCAAATTCCCGAAACCCTAAACTGCCGCTGGGGCTTAACCCTTTGGGTGCCCCGTTGGCTCTGCAGGATTCCTGTGCCCCATCCACAGTGGCAGTGTCCCTTGTGCTGGCTGTCACTGCACTGCTGCTGCTCAGTCTGCCTGGAGCCATCTCCTGCTGTCAGTCCTTCCCAAATTCCTGCTGGGATGAGCTTGGGATGAGCCAGGACAGCCCCTGGCCGTGGGTCCTCATGTCTGGGTACTGCTTGTGGGGTGCCCTGGGCACCTCATCCATGGCATCCTGTGCCTCCCATCCACGTGTGCCCCCCATCCTCAGCGTGCAGTGCCCTCAGGGGGATGCCCACACACTCTGTGTGCATAATGGCAGGATTTGGGACAGGAGGATGGCCAAGGGACAGCGGGAACAGCCCCTGGGTGTGCCTGGAGCCGGCAGCAGAGTGGGCTGGCTGGAGCATCCCCACTGCGAGGGGTGACCTGGGGACAAGCAGTGGCATCAGCCTGCCTGCGGTGGCTTTGTTTGCCTTGCTGGAAGAGCCACCCAGGCCACTGCTGGCTCTGTCAGTGCCACCGTGGTGCTTGTCCCTGTCAGTGCCACTGCTCCAGAGCTGGGTTTGAGCCTGTGCTCCCCCCAGCAGCCCACCCCCGCTCACTAATCATTTACTAATCATTTATGGGCTAAATGAGTAATTAACTCCTCCCCCAGCAGCCTGGGCAAACTGGCCAGGCCAGCACACACTGCCCACGGGCCACCTGTCCCACCAGGGAGGGACTGTCCCCAGGCACAGAGGGACTGTCCCCAGGGCAGGGAGCACAGCAAAGGGACGTGAGGTGTCTGTTCCTGACTGCCCTGCAGCCACATCCCCGTCACCACCTGGCAGGGGGACAGGGGACACTGCAGGGGAATGGGGGACGCTGCAGCGGCCAGGGGACACTGCAGGGGCCAGGGGACACTGCAGGGACCAGGGGACACTGCAGGGGCCAGGGGACACTGCAGGGGACAGGGAACACTGCAGAGGGACAGGGGAGCTGGCCTGAGCCCAGCTGTCCCACAGAGCCAGGAAAGGAGCCAGGTCAGGCCCTGCCCTCCCAGCCCAAGGGTTCTGCTTCAATGAGCTGCTTTGGCCTTTTTGTTTTTCTTAATTTTTTCTGGACCAAGAGGAGAATTCCCTGCCTGGGGTGAGGCATCCCTGTGGCATCCACAGGGGTTTGGGCACCCTGCTCCAGCCCCTGCTGTCACTCCACTCCTGGGATAGTGGAAGGAGTCTCTGCCTGTGGCAGGGGTTGGGAAGGGATGAGCTTTGAGCTCCCAACCCAAACCAATCTGTTATTCCATGATTCTGCATCATGCCAGGGGCCGTCTGCGGAGGGCTGGGCTCCTGCAGAGGTACTCAGCTCCTGCACAGATGTGAGGGGCAGTGGGCACGTGAGGACTGTGGCTGCCAGATGGGATGTGGCCTTGGAGGAGGATGCAGAAGTTCCTCTGGGGTTTCCAGCTGCAGCCCCTCCGAGGGTGTGTGAGCACAGGGGTGTGGGTGTGTGAGCACAGGGGTGTGGGTGTTGGAGAAGAGAAGGGCTGGGAGGTTTCCACAGGGCCTCTGGAGGGGCCACAAGGAAGCCAGAGAGGGATTTTAATCAGGGATTGTAGTGACAGGACAAGGGGGAATGGTTTCAAATGGAAAGAAGGGAAACTAGGTGTTATATAGGGAAGGAATTGCTGCCTGGGAGGGTGAGAGACCCTGGCACAGGGTGCCCAGAGCAGCCGTGGCTGCCCCTGGATCCCTGGAAATGTCCAAGGCCAGGATGGATGGGGCTTGAAGCACCCTGGGACAGTAGGAGGTCACTGGATGAACTGTAAGGTCCTTCCAACCCAAACCATTCCCTGATTCCCCACTGGTGGTGTGCCTGTGCTGCTGCAGCCCCTGAGCCCCAGGGCTCTGCTCCCATTGCCTTTGGGGACACACCTGAGCCACGTTCCTGTCCCCATCAGGCTCTGCCCCACCAGGGACACGCAGATACTCCTGGAGGTCCTGGGTATGCTGAGCTGAGCAAGAATGAGGAGGGGCAGGAAGGACAAGGAAAAATTGGAGCAAACCTGTGCAGGACTGACCTCCCCGTGGCTGGATCTGCTGACTGGGCTGCCCAGGGCCTGGGCTATTTCCAGCAGCACTCCCATTTTCACATGATCTCAAGGGCAATGAGGAAAACAAGCTGTGGACACACACTGGTGCTGGGAGGGCTCTCTGTGAGCCTGGGGCTGTGGGGTGGATTCCTGGAGCTCTGCTCTTCCCACCGTGCTGCAGCAACCTGCAGGCAGCACAGGCAGCAGCAGGAGGGAAGGGCAAGGTCAGGGCTGGGCTGCAGGGGACCAGGGCTGCAGCTCATGGGGGGCTTCTCCCTACCTCCCAGAGCTGGGGCTGGCTCTGCTCTGCTGGGAGGTTGGGATCAGAGCTGGAAGTGTGTCTGTGGCTGCCCCGGGGTGTGTCAGTGATGGACAGAGTCCAGAGGGGCCACGGAGCTGCTCCAGGGCTGGGGCCAGGCTGGGAGAGCTGGGGGTGCTCACCTGGAGAGGAGAAGCTCCAGGCAGAGCTCAGAGTCCTTCCAGGGCCTGAAGGGGCTCCAGGAGAGCTGGAGAGGGACTGGGGACAGGGGATGGAGGGACAGGACACAGGGAATGGCTTCAGTCTGACACTGTTTCCAGCAGACTGAGTGGGGGTAGATGGGGTACTAGGAAGAATCCTTCCCTGTGAGGGTGGGCAGGCCCTGGCACAGGGTGCCCAGAGCAGCTGTGGCTGCCTCTGGATACCTGGCAGTGCCCAAGGTCAGTTTGGATGATTCTTGGAGCAGCCTGGGACAGTGGGAGGTGTCCCTGCCATGGCAGGGTGGAAGGAGATGACATGTAAGGTCCCTTCCAGCCCACAGCCATCCATGATTCCGTGTGTGGGGCTGATTATGGGGCTGGAGATGCTCCCAAGGGCAGGACACAGCCAGCCCAGGCTGCTGGACCAGCTTGGACAGTTTGCCTTTGGAATCCTGAAGGCAAAATCCACCTCCTGCCCTGGCTCAGAGGGAACAGGAGCCAGCCAGGGCTGCCCTGGCCGGGCTGTGACCTCTGAGCCCTTGGGGCACCGACTGCTCCAGGGCTGTGCCCTGCCTGTCACCTGGGCTGGGTGACAGCTCTGGTGGCACTCCCGGTCCGTCAGGGGGCTGGGCAGGAGAGGAGCCTCCTCTCCCAGCTGGTTTCAACCACAGGAGCCTGGGGCTCACCTGTGGACACACCTGTGCTGCCCTGCCCGTCCCTGTGCCCTGCTGTGCCCACAGCACAGGCTGGTGATGCCAGCACGGGGTGGGGGCCCTGGGGACCCGGCAGGAGCGTGGCTGGGAGCTGCTGTGGCCTGGCTGAGCCCTGTCCTGGCTGAGCCCTGTCCTTGCTGCCAGCATCCCAGCCTGGGCTGGGGTTTGGGTGCCCAGAGCCCTCTCTGTGCCCTGTGGGCTGTGCAGCCCCTTCACATCCCTCCTGCTGGAGCCACCACGTGTGCCTGAGTCACAGAGAGGAAGGAGGGAGCTGGGGCTGGGGACAGAGCAGCTCTGTGACCAGAGGTGCTGACACAGGGATCCGCCAGCCGGGCGTTGCTGTTGCCGCTGCTCTTGGAACCCCACAGTGGCTTCCCCCTGCCAGGAGCCAGCGGGATGTGCCAGGGCCTGTGCCAGCCCAGCCACCCCTCTGGGTGTGCCAGGGATGGGGTGGTGGCAGGGGGAGGGTGTGGATCCAGAGCTTCCCTCTGGCTGCCATAGAAAGCCTAGAACCCTGGCAGGTGGTCAGGAACCCCCCTGGACAGAGCCCCCAGAGACACTGGCTGTGATCTCTGTCCATGGGAAAGAGTTTTCAGTCTTACAGGATGAATTACAAGCTCTGAGTGTTTGATATAAGTAATAATTAAGTGTGGCATGGGTGCAAAAGTAAAATTTTAGGATTCTAAATTAGAGGTTCAAAAAGAACAAAAAAGAAAAAATTGTGTCTTGTCCTTTTTCTCCTTCATGCCCTCCATGTTTCACTGTAATATTGACATTTTTCTATTATTTTGGCTAAGGACACACTATTCAACATAAATAATAAATATTAACACATTATTGTAAATATAGCACAGGTAGTTTCTGGTATATACTGTTTGTAACATCCCACTAAGGGGCAGAGCCCCACACGCTGCCCTGCAGGACAGAGCTGGGCAGAGCAGCAGAACATGTTAGAGATAAACAGAATAAACAACCTTAAAAACCAACACAAATTATAACTTCTTCTTTAACAACAAGGCAAAAAGACAAAGACTTTCTACAATGTCAAAATCATCAATACCACCAATTCCAACAGGGGAGGGTGCGGGTGCCGGTCCCAGAGCAAGAAGTGGCATTGGGGAAGCGCTGGGGGTGGCTGGCTGGCTGGGGACACCCGTCCCTGGGAGGTTCCTGTGGGTGCTTCTGTTTGCCAAAGTGCTTTGTGGGTGTCTGAGCCCACACCCAGTGTGTCCCTTCCCTCCTCTGCCATGACAGAAGGGTCTGAGGACAATCTAGGGGGTTGTGTCCTCTGTCCCCAGACCCCTCCAGCTCTTGGCTGGCCGTGCAGCCAAAGCTGCTGGTGGAGGGACAGCCACTGGTGGGTGACTTTGGTGGTGGAGCTGCAGCCCTCAGTGCTCTTGGAGCCCTCAGTGATCTCTGCAGCCCTCAGTGCTCTTGGAGCCCTCAGTGCTCTTGGAGCCCTCAGTGCTCTGCAGCCCTCAGTGCTCTTGGAGCCCTCAGTGATCTCTGCAGCCCTCAGTGCTCTTGGAGCCCTCAGTGCTCTGCAGCCCTCAGTGCTCTCGGAGCCCTCAGTGCTCTAGGAGCCCTCAGTGATCTCTGCAGCCCTCAGTGCTCTCAGATCCCTCAGTGCTCTGGAGCCCTCAGTGCTCTGCAGCCCTCAGTGCTCTGGAGCCCTCAGTGCTCTGGAGCCCTCAGTGCTCTGGAGCCCTCATTGCTCTCAGATCCCTCAGTGCTCTGGAGCCCTCAGTGCTCTGGAGCCCTCAGTGCTCTGGAGCCCTCGGTGCTCTGGAGCCCTCAGTGCTCTCGGAGCCCTCAGTGCTCTCAGATCCCTCAGTGCTCTGGAGCCCTCAGTGCTCTCGGAGCCCTCAGTGCTCTCTGAGCCCTCAGTGTTCTCAGATCCCTCAGTGTTCTCAGATCCCTCAGTGCTCTGGAGCCCTCAGTGCTCTGGAGCCCTCAGTGATCTCTGCAGCCCTCAGTGCTCTGCAGCCCTCAGTGCTCTGGAGCCCTCAGTGCTCAGGAGCCCTCAGTGCTCTCAGATCCCTCAGTGCTCTGGAGCCCTCAGTGCTCTGCAGCCCTCAGTGCTCTGGAGCCCTCAGTGCTCTGGAGCCCTCAGTGCTCTCGGAGCCCTCAGTGCTCTCAGATCCCTCAGTGCTCTGGGAGCCCTCAGTGCTCTCTGCAGCCCTCGGTGCTCCATTGTGCTGGCAGGGAATGTTCTGCACAGCCCCCAGCTCTGCCTGGAGGCTTTTCTCAGCCTGATGGAGGAGCCGGGGGTGGCTGAGGCAGTTCCTGAGGGTGACACATCAGCCCTGCGAGGGTGTCCGGATGTGAGGGGTCAGGGCACCCTCTGGCATGACCCACCCTCTACTCAGGCACAGTCCCCCTCTAACACTCCACTCTTATGTCACTCCTGATCCCCAGAGGTCTTTGTCCCTCTTGCTCCCCTGGGCTTGCCACCAGGGCTACCAGGCAGGGAGCAGCAGTGGCCCCCAGCACCCCAGAGAGTCCTGCCAAGCCTGGGCAGATTTAGTCACCTCAGATGTTTGACTGCAACTCTTGTTCCCAACCTCTGCAAATTATTGACTTTTGCTTTTCCATTTACTTCAACCCTCCTAATTGGCCCTGCTGTTAATCAGGGAAGAATGAGTGACTAAGCTGTCTCGCCTGCCCGGGGACTGGGGGCTCCTTTTTTCCCATGGACTGAAAGGAAATGAAACCTCAAAACATCCTTTTAAATCTCAGCTGTCTGCATGGCTGCCCAGAGCCCTGGCCAGAATCACACAGCTTGGGCAGGAATTGCAACAGAGGTGGTGCGTGGAGGACAGGAGGAGAGGCCAAAATCCAGCCTGAGGAATTCTGTGCTGGGATGAGCTGGGGCATCCCATCCTTTGCTGTGAATTTCTTCAATTTTGGGGGGTTTCGCCTGGCGCAGTGTGCTGCTGCTGCTCTGTGGTTTGCTCCCATGCCTGGCAGTGCTGGCATCTCCTCAGGGATGGGTTTATCTCTCTTCAGGCAGCATTTTCCTCTGGAGCTGCTCATCCCGTGGGGATTTGCAGCACCTGCAGCAAAGCTGCTCCTTGTGCTGCCTTGGCTGGCAGCACAGCTCCGGGCTGGCTCCTGCTGGAGATTCTGGCTGCTCTTGGAGATTTTGGCTGCTGTTGGAGATTCTGGCTCCTGCTGGAGGTTTTGGCTGCTGCCAGGCTGTGCCAAGCCGGCGTGGGGGCTGTTTTGTCTGGGTTTGTGCCCCCAGCATCGTGCTGGCTCCAGCTCTGGGATGCAGAGCCAGGATCCTCCTCCCCACACCATCGCCAGTGCTCTGGCAAAGCCTGAGCTGTCAGGAATTGTTGGAGGAGACTCAAATTCTTCATTTTTCACAGGCTCTGGGGCAGAGTTGACTGGGGAGTTCAAAGTCGAGGCTCTGTGTGCCAAAAGCAGCTCGGGGTGGGGGAGTTGTTTCTCCAGCCTTGGGATGCTGCAGGAAGGGGTTTTGGTGTGGGACCCCTGTGTGGGGTCTGGGGCGGGGGTGGGGAGGGTGCTGGGTGGGTCAGGGTACCCACGGGGCTCCTGTGGCCACACTGGGGCTGGCAAAGCCCCATCCCCACTGCTGGGAGTGGGTTTGCAGTGTGCCCCCACCCCCTGCATCAAAGGGGTGCTGAGGAAGGGGCTGCCTGTGGGATGGAGGGGATCTCCCCCAGTGTGGGGTGCAGGGGACACCTCGGAGTACAGGCTTTCCCAGCACCTTGGGCTCATCCCAGATTGGAGTTTGGGGTGCTGGTGGGGGTCTCTGCCTCACATGAGTGAGTGTGGGGGTCCAGGCTGTCTTTTTCCCTCACCCCAACCCCATCCCAGCCCTGCTGCAGCACAGGCTGGGAGCCCCTTTGTGGGATGGCCCTGTGGGGGCACAGTGGGGTCGGGGGTGTCAGTGATGTTCGGGCTGGGGAATGGGGGGCTGCCCCCAGCTGAGGTGGCCAGAGCAGGGCCAGGAGCTGCACAAGGCACAGGAAACCCCGGCAGCAGCGCCGGAATCAGCTCAATGTCAGGAATTTCCTGCCGGGGAGAGGAATCCATGAAATTAATGTGAAAGGCCAAAAAGAAAGAGATCATCCTGACCCTGAATCAGGCCCTGGGCTGGGCAGGGAGGGCGGAAGGCAGCGGGTTCTGCACCAGAGGCTGTTCCAGCGGGCAGGGGGGTGACTGGGGAGGGGTCTGGGTGGGCTCTGGGGGGTTCAGACCCCAAACCCAGCCCGGGGGAGCGGTGGCTCTGACGTGGCTCTGCTGTTCTGTTGCAGAGAAGACGGGGAAGGTGCTGGGCGAGTTCTGCCAGTGCTACAAGGAGCAGTTTGGAGTCGCTCTGTTCAACAGCGTCCGCTATGAGATCGAGGGCGCGGGGGGCCCGCAGGCCCAGCTGCTGCACCGCAAGGTAAGGGCTCCATCCCCCCTCCCCGTCCTCCCAGAGCCCTGGGACTGCTCCTGGAGACACTTTAGGGGGATCATTTCACTTGGATGAGGCACTGCTGGGGACTCCCCGGAGCTGGCACATCCCTCTGATGCTCCTACCTCTCTCAGCCCCTGAATTATTAGGCTAGCCTAGATATACGAGGCCTTGAGGGGAGAAATGTTAGGAGATGGGCAAAGATTTAAAAGAGGATCTAATGCCGGTTGTTCAGATTCTTTATTCCATGGGATGAGGGGGGAAAGAGAGAGAACAGGAAGGGTCATGGCCTTATCTAGGCTCTGGACAGGGAGGGTGTTCTGGCTCTCTGCCAACCTGTCAGAGCAGGAAGGAAGGGACCACACTTCTCTGATCAGAGTCTCAGGGGTCCCTGGAAATGGGGAAAAGCATATCCCAAGCACACTGTAACATCCCTCCTGTCCCCATCCCTGCTGCTGGCCGTGGGGCTCGGTTCCCCTGCTTCTGCTCCAGCCCATCCCTGGGGCCCTGTGCACTCCAGGGCTCCCTGGGATGGCTTGTCCCAGCCCATGGAAGGAGCACACAGCAGGGTAAAGCTGGCTGGGGGTGTCTGTGCTCGGGGAGGAGCCCAGGGAGCTCTCAGCGCCCAGAGAGCCCTGAGCAGATGTGCCTGGCAGTGTTCTGCTGCTCCTGGGTGTGAGTGCTGCTCCCACCTGGGCAAATCCCTCGGGATGAATAGGAAACCCCTGGCAGGTGAGCCCAGAGGTGGCTGAGTCCCACTGCAGCACCACATGTGCCCTGGCTGGCTAAAGGGGTGGGATTGGTGCTGTGGCTTCTGCAGGGATGCTGCCCGCAGGATCCTCTTTCCCTCATTCTTCCTCTTTCCCTCCTCCTCCTAAGGCAGATGCACCTCAGCTGGGGCTGCTCACAAGCTGACAAGGCTTGGGGACCTCCCTGCGATGGTTTTCTTGGGGTCCTGCCTGGCCAGGCTGGGGAGCTGCTGTCCTTGAGAGCAGGACGAGATGTGATGGCCCATGGCTACAGGCTTCTGCTTTTGTCTGGGGCTTGAAGGGGTGGCTCTGAAATGAACAGCTCTGGCCAAGAATCTGGGAAATGCCTCCGTGAGCTCAGCCTCAAGCCCTGGGCGCTCACAGAGGCTGTGTCCTCGACCCACCCATGGAGGTGACACCTGGCCCAGGCACAGGACGTGCCCCATCTCCTCAGGGACCTGCCTGGGCACTGGGTGTGCCAGAAAAAACAAAGGAGTGGAGGTTCCTGGGCCTGGTGTCCTCAGCACCCTTGGGTTCCTGGGATGCCTTCAGCCCCCCTGGGAGGTGCCTCCATCCCCAGGTTGGTTGCTTCATCCAAAAGCTCCAGCAAGCAGCCCAGGAATGTCTGAGGGACAGCAGCGAGGTCGGGAGGTCAGGGACGCTGCAAGGCTTGGAAAAACCCCGTGTAAAAATAGGAATTCCTCCTGCTCAGTGTCCTGTCTGCTGCCCAGCCCCTCTCAGGGTCCTGGCAGTGCCACTGGGACATATCCCATGTGCTCTCCAGCCCCTCCCAGGGTCCTGGCAGTGCCACTGGGATGTCCCAGGTGCTGCCCAGCCCTTCCCAGGGTCCTGGCAGTGCCACTGGGACATGTCCCAATACTCCAGACACCACAACAGTGAGGGATGGCCATCTCCAGGTGTACTCTGTGCCCCCCAAACATGCCCCAAAAAGTTGTGGATGGCAGAAGGATGGAGGGTGTCATCCTGCCCGGCCTCAGCTGGGATGTGGCACTTGGGATTTTTAAATGTTCTTTGTTTATCCCCCTTTTAGTGTGAGCTTTGTGGTGCTTGGAGCAGTGACACCAGGGGTGACACTGGTGGCCTCCTGGGCAGAGGGGGATGGCAGGAATGGGGTGTGAAGGATGACTCAGGCACCTGAAAGACCAGCAAGATACAACAGCAATGAGAATATGGAATAAACACATCAGCCTTTGGTCTCTCTGACAATCCTGAAAACTCATCCCTGCCATCCTCCGTCCCTGTCCCTGTGGCAGGGATTTGGGCAGCCCAGGGGCTCCCTGGCCCCTCCCTGCCCAGCCCCACCGTTTGGCACACACCTGCCTGTTCCAAATATTTCCTGGAGCTGGGAGGAGTCCCCTGGGTGCCTCCCTGGGCTGGGGAGGGTGTGTGAGCAGGGGACAGCTGTGCTGGGGCTCCCGGGGTGCTGGTGGCTCTGCAGGGTGCCCAGAGCCGTGCCAGGCTCAGCCTGGGTTCTAGTCCATCAGCAGCTGCTCTGTCCAGCTCTCTGCCCTGGGCAGAGGCCTTGCAGCCAGTTTAGGGGGGTTCATTCCCCTTGGATGAGTCACTGCTGGGGACTCCCCAGAGCTGGCACGTCCCTCCTGTCCCCATCCCTGCTGCTGGCCGTGGGGTTCGGGTTCTCATTCCTCCTGCTGGCCCCCAGCCCTGCAGGCCTTGCTTTGGGCTTTCTTTTCCCTCTTCCAAAGGCTTTGGGAAGCAGTGAGGAGAGTGAGGAGCAGCCAAGCTGCTGTCAGACCTCCCCCAGCCCACGGGGGTGTGTGGTCAGGGCTTGGGAAAGGCAGAGAGGTTCCTGTGAGCCAGGAGAAGAGTGGGAAAAGTTCCTCCAGAAGGGTCCTGCTGCTGGGGCAGGCTGGGATCCAAGCCCTGGCTGGTCCCTCCTGGTGGCCACCATGGTGGAGGGTGGGTGGCCACAGCAGGAGAGGCGGCTGCCACACGCTTCAGCCCTCATGAGAGCTCTCAGCTCTTGTTTATGTTCCTGGGATCATCAAAATTCCTGGGACAAACTGCTGGCTCCGTCAGGCAGGCTGTGTTTGGGATGGTGGAAACGCTGTTGGCCAAGAGGTGCTGCACAGCTGGGGAGGCATGGGGTGGCCTTGGCCTGTTCCTGTCATGGAATCCTGCCATGGAATCATGAAAGGGACCTCAAAGCCCATCCAGTGCCATCCCTGCCATGGCAGGGACACCTCCCACTGTCCCAGGTTCCTCCAAGCCTTGTCCAGCCTGGCCTTAGACACTGCCAGGGATCCAGGGGCAGCCACAGCTGCTCTGGGCACCCTGTGTTATTCCTCTCAGGGAACAATTCCTGCCCAAAATCCACTCAAAATCTCCCCTAGTTTAAAAAGGCTGTCACTGGTCCCAGTGAAGTCCAGAACATCTGAGCATCATCTGGTGCTGGGCTCTGTGGGGTGGCTTCGTGCTTTTCCTCTGCCCTGTCCCACCAGGAGACCCTGCTGGAAGGGTTTGGTTCCTGCCACATGCAGATGCCCTGGCAGGACCTTCTGGCAGCAGTGGCACACACCCGAATTGCAGTAGCTGGGAAGAGTTGCTGGAGAGCTCTGCTCCAACCTTCCACTCAGCCAGAGGGGCTGGAGGGGCTCAGCTGAGCTTGGTGTGTCCCAGGAGGAGATGCCAGGGTGTCTGGGTTTGAAAAGACAGGAGTCTGTGAAGGAAGGCAACAGCCTCCTGTGAAATGGAAAGGTAAACTCCCTCCCTCCAAATTACCACAATTTCAAAATTAAAAGGCTCCCAGGTAAAGATACAGGAATGGGAATAAAAGTTCTTTACTAGGAAAAAAAAACCTAAATAAAAAAATATGTAATTAGTACAAACAAAACCTGACACCCTGAGGAGTCAGGGTGTTGGTAATAGTCCAGTGAAATGGTGGCTGCTCCTCCTGGAGTGGCAGAATGGAATGCTGCTGGAGCAGGGATCTGTAGCAGGGTGGAGTTTTCTCTGAAGGTCTGGGGATGGAGTAGTTGGGCCTGGTCTTCCACAGGGAAGAAGCTGCTCCTCTGGGGATCCAGCGAAGGACTGCCCTGGTGTCCCAAAAATTGATGATTTTATGCAGGTAGGAGTGCTTGGCTCCTCCCTCTGGGTGGAGCATCTCCCAATGGGATGATGGAACTTTACCAGCCATGCAGTGAGACATTCAATGGCCATTAAGAGAAGATTCTCCCTGGAGGGAGTCATTGTTCTTGGGAGAGATAAGAAAACTGCCCAACCTCTAACAGATGGCAATAGAATACATGCTGATCTTACAAGCCAGGACACAGGGACAGAGGTGTGACCACATGCTGGATGAGCCGCCCCTCAGAACTTTTCTGGGGCTGTGCCTGTGGTGCCTCTCAAAGCATTGCCCAAATGCAAATTCAGGCACCAAAATTTGCGCCGCCATGGGAGGTAATGCAGTGGAGACCCTCAGCACGGCCCTAGAGAAGAAACACCCACCCAAGCCACCATGGCTGGACCTCGCTGAGCTCCCCAGGGCAGAGCTGTCCCCTCCTGATCCCCTGTGCCTGTCCCTTCCCTGCAGGTTCCACTGGAGGACCACGTCATCTACTCAGGCAACATCTTCCAGTACATCGAGGAGAACAAGAAGTGGAGGAACCGCTTCTGCGTGGTGCCACACAACTACGGGCTGGTCCTCTATGAGAACAAACTGGTGAGGACAATCCCCCCTCACCTGTAATGAACAGGGCCTATGCCTTTATTAATGTTCAGCTCTTTATTAAAAGGATTAGCTGGGCAGGGGGCTTGACACAGAGCTCTCCCCGGAGAAGGCTGCAGGGTCTGTCCTTGGAGTCTCCGTGCAGAGTCTGTCCCTGGGGTCTCTGTGCAGAGTTTGTCCCTGGAGTGTCCGTGGCACACCGGTAGCCGCAGGGTGAGGGGATGTGCAGACCCTGCTGCCAAGCTCCAGCAGCAGCTGTCCCTCTCCTTCCCTCCTGAGAACACCAGGAAGAGTTGTTCCTTTGTTCCTGCTTCCCACAGCCCAGTCCAGTCTGGTCCCCTGCAGGCTCTGGTGACAGGTCAGACACAGACCAGGGATGTGGTTCCCTTTTCCCCAACCAGCGCACCCATCCAGCCCCCTCCACTGTGCCCAGCCTTCCATTTAGGGCTGTTTTCACCCCAAAACCCCCTCCCATGATTCCATTGGTCTCCCTATTTTGCATCCCAGTCCTAGAATGGCAGTGTGGGTGGGGGTATAGGTGATTCCCAGGAGCAATTAGCTAATTAACATTTCAGTGTCAGTACTTAGTTCGAGCCAAGTGTTCCAGCAAGGCTGTTTTGTTCATAACACACCCATCTCCAGAGGGGTCATTCCCCAGGGGACAGCCCATCCATGACCATTTCTCCTGCTCAGGCCTATGAGCGGGAGCTGCCGCCCCGAGTGTTGGTCAACAGCGCTGGCTACAAGGTCCTCACCTCTGTGGAGCAGTACCTGGAGCTGGTCAACAACAGCCTGCCAGGTGAGAGCCTTCGTGCCGCTGGGCAGCCCTTGGGGACCTTTGGGTGAGTTTGGGGTGTGTGATCCCTGAGGGCCTTCTAGAAAAGGGTGATTGTGGGGTGTTGTATCCTTGGGAACCTTCAGAAGAGGGAGAGTTTGGATTGTAGCGTCCCTGAGGACCTTCTAGAAAAGGTTTGAGGTGTGCCATCTTTAAAGACCTTCTGGAAGGGGCAGGTTTGGGGTGTAGCATCCCTGAGAAGCTACTGGAAAGGGTGGGTTTGGGGTGTAGCATCCCTGAGAACCTTCTGGAAAAGGTGAGTTTGGGGTGTAACTTTCCTGAGGACCTTTTGGAAAAGGTTTGGGATGTGGCATCCTTAAAGACATTCTAGAAGGGGCAGGTTTGGGGTGTTATATCTGTGGGAACCTACTGGAAAGGGTGGTTTGGGGTGTAGAATTCCTGAGGATCTTCTGGAAAAGGTTTGGGGTGTAGCATCCTTAAAGATCTTCTAGAAGGAGTAGGTTTGGGATGTAGCATCCCTGAGAACCATCTGGAAAGGGTGAGTTTGGGGTGTAGGATTCCTGGGGACATTAAAAAAAGGATGATTTTGGGATGTAGGATTCCTAGGAACCTTCAGAAAATGGTAATTTTGGGGTGTAGAATTCCTTAGGACCTTCTCGAAAAAAGGTGGGTGTGGGGCATTGTATCCTTGAAGACCCTCAGAAAGGGGTGGTCTTAGGGTGTAGCATCCCTGAGGATGATTTTGGGGTGTAGTAACCCTGAGGACCTTTTGGAAAGGCTGGGGTTGGGATGTAGCATCCTTGAAGAGCTTCTGGAAGGGTAGATTTGGGTGTGGCATTCCTGGGGATCTTTGGGAAGGGGTTGTTGTAAGGTGCAGCCTCCCAGGGATGCTGGAAGGGAACATTTTGGGGTGTAGAATCCCTGAGGGCCTTCTGGAAAAAGTGGGGTTTGGGTGTAGCAGCCTTGAAAACCTTCAGGAATGGGTTTTTTTTTTGGGGATGTATTGTTGCTGGGCACCTTTGGGAAATGGTGGTGGAAGGAAAGGAAAAGAAAAAGGAATGGAAAAATGGAAAAAAGGGAAGGGAAGGGAAGGGAAGGGAAGGGAAGGGAAGGGAAGGGAAGGGAAGGGAAGGGAAGGGAAGGGAAGGGAAGGGAAGGGAAGGGAAGGGAAGGGAAGGGAAGGGAAGGGAAGGGAAGGGAAGGGAAGGGAAGGGAAGGGAAGGGAAGGGAAGGGAAGGGAAGGGAAGGGAAGGGAAGGGAGGGGAAGGGGGAAATAAGAAAGGAAATGGCAAGGAAAACTTGTCTATGTCTCCATGAGAACCACATGATTTTTAATTACTTTTAATTTTACCTTTCCATTTTCATTCTCATCTCCTTTTGGGGAAAATGAGGCTCTTTTTGCATTGTTTTCTGGAACAACTCCCAGGAAAGGCCCTGGGAGGGAGATGAAGGCTCTGTGTGTCCCTGCTGGATACCCCCAACCCTGCATCTCCCCCTCCAACCACGCTCGCTTTCCCGCAGGTGTGACCCCCAAATCTGGGCACTCCCCCATCCTGAAGTGCCCCACGGATTTCCCGCTGATCCTGTGGCACCCCTATGCCCGGCACTATTATTTCTGTGTGATGACGGGCAAGGAGCAGGAGAAGTGGCGGGCGGTGTTCCAGGACTGTGTGCGGCACTGCAACAACGGTGAGTGACACCCGGGGACACAGCGGTGACCTCCTGCCCCACAGAGCCACCCTGCACAGCCAGGCTGGCCTCTGTGGGCACAGGGGATGGGCTGGAGCTCAGGAGGAGGAGAGGGGTGTGAGTTGTTGAGGAACTTTGGAGAAGGGAAGGGTCTGGGGAGATCCTTCCAGTGCCTAGAGGGGCTCCAGGAGAGCTGGAGAGGGATTTTGGACAAGGGATGGAGGGACAGGACACAGGGAATGGCTTCCACTGCCAGAGGGCAGGGATGGATGGGATACTGGGAATTAGGAATTGTTCCCTGGGAGGGTGGGCAGACCCTGGCACAGCTGGGGCTGCCCCTGGATCCCTGGCAGTGCTCAAGGCCAGGCTGGAAGCACCCTGGGATAGTGGGACATACCCCTGCCCACAGCAGGGGGTGGAACAGGATGATTTTAAGGTCCCCTCCAACCTAAACCAGTGTGGGATTCCATGTCTGAACATCTCATCAATGCCAGCACCACCCCCAGCTCCCTGGAGCACCCCTGTGCCCAGCTCCATCCTCTGCCCAGGAGGAAGTGTTTCCAGGGGTCAGCACAGAGCCTGGCTCCAGAGCTGCCCTGATGTCTTATTTCCCACCCTGAGGGAGAAAATATTTGTTAATTAAAGTCACCAAACCCCAAACCTCCCCCTGAGGGCTACTGGAAGTGTGGGTGCAGGGCTGTGGCAGGGGTGCAGGGCTGTGGCGGGGTGCAGGGCTGTGGCAGGGGCTGCAGGGCTGTGGCGGGGTGCAGGGCTGTGGCGGGGTGCAGGGCTGTGGCAGGGGCTGCAGGGCTGTGGCAGGGGTGCAGGGCTGTGGCGGGGTGCAGGGCTGTGGCAGGGGTGCAGGGCTGTGGCGGGGTGCAGGGCTGTGGCAGGGGTGCAGGGCTGTGGCAGGGGTGCAGGGCCATGCAGCTGGGTGGAGGCAGGACCTGCCTCCCACATCAGTGATACTCTGGCAGGAAAACACGATTTTCCTGCTTGGCTGTGGCCTGGGCACTCCTGGGCTGAGCTTCAAGTCCTGGCTGTGCTTGGGATGGTGAGAAATTTCCTGAGGAAGGCAGTGCCAGAGCTGAAACCTGCTTAGAATCAGGTGTTTTAGTGGGCATTTTAGATGCTGCTCAATTTCTAAATGCTTCTTTCATTCCTGGGAACTCTGGGTAGCCTCAATTTTGCCTCAGTTTTGCCAGGGCTGCTGTAACAGGGTGAGATCTGGAGCTTGGGTTTCACCAAGGGTTTCCATCCCCCCACGTTGCATTAAATCTCCTGAAAAACTGCTCTTTTAATTTTTATTTTGTGCTGGGGGTCTCGGAGCTCCTTGGGCTGAATGTGCCCCCTCCTCTGTGTGGGGCTGGGTGCTGTGACCCCCCATCCCCCTGAGGAGCATTGCTGGATGATCTCAGCACCCCCTGTGCTGGCTGGGCCAGCAGCTGTGAGCAACCCCAGCTCTGGATAAAAGAGGAATTGATCTCCTGCTAACAAACCCGCAATTTTCATCTCTGATTCCCCTCCCACCTGCTGGGCGCTGCTGTGGAACACAGGGGAGGTGTGAGCCTCTCCACCACCCCCTCTGCCAGCCATGAAAATGGCTGAAAATGCCAGAAAATCCTCTCCTCCCTCTCCTTCTCCTCAGCATGTGATGGAGAAGCCTTCCCAAGCGGGCAGTGGCCAAGGAGGGCTCGGTGCATTCCTCCAGCCCGGATTTGTCTGTGACATTGTTCTTCCTGCCCCTCTCTGCCCCTGGGAGCTCCAGGATCCTGTTTCATATTCCATGAAGGCTCTTTTGTTGTTGGAAAGCACTTTAGGTTGTTGGGGTTTTTTTTTCCTCCCTAAATTAGAGGCTCTGTTTCTGCCGCTGGTTGTGATCAGTGTGGGAATTTTCAGCTCCCTGTCTCAGACTGTGTTTGTGCAACAGCAGCTCCTCTGTAAGGGCTGGGGATGTGCAGCTCTGTTCCTCACACTGTGAGTCAGATTGGTGTCCCTGCAGCCTGTGGCTGCTCCAAAACTGTCCCTTGTCCAATCTGATGTCACCTGGGGCTGGGCAGTGCCCTCCCTGAGGGTTCCTGCCCCTTGTTGTAGGATGGTTTGAGTTAAAAGGGATCTTAAATCCCATCCAATGCCACCCCTGCCATGGCAGGGACACCTTCCTCTGTCCCAGGCTGCTCCAGCCCTGTCCAGCCTGGCCTTGGGCACTGCCAGGGATCCAGGGGCAGCCACAGCTGCTCTGGGCACCTGTGCCAGGGCCTGTCCACCCTCCCAGGGAACAATTCCCAATTCCCAATCTCCCATCCATCCCTGCCCTCTGGCACTGGGAGCCATTCCCTGTGTCCTGCCCCTCCAGGCCCTAAACCACTCATTAATGAAGGCAACTCATTAGATTTGCCCTGGGAAGTGGCACGGGAGTTTCTGGCACCAACCCAGCCTGGAAGGGCACAGGGCTGGGGACAGACTCAAGGATGTCCCCAGGCTCAGCCTGGAGGGAGTGACCTTGGGAAGGCTCTTGGGAGGCAAATCCTGCCCCAGGCCTGGCAGGGACAGAAGATGAGAATTGTCCCACCTGGGAGGGGATCTGAGCTCCCAGGAGCTGTGGATGGAGCAGCTCCAGCCCCTGGAAGCTCAGCCCAGCTCTGGCTCCCACCAAAGACAGAGAAAAGAGCAGATTTTACTTTCTAAGTGGTTTCCCCCCATGATTATTAAGCTGCCCCTTAGCAAAAGCTGCTTAGGCTTGGAGTTAATTGTAATCACCTTAGAAAAGTCTGTGTGCACTGGGAGAGATCTGCTCAGTGCCCCAGGCTGTCCCTCTTGGGCACCTGGCCATGTCCCCAGCCCTGCCAGGTGCTGTGGGACGTGTCAGCACTGCAGGGATGATCCCCTGGAGCCTCCCAGCAGGGTCACCCTGGCTCACATCCCATCCTGATCCCCTCCTGTGGCCATGGGGAGGGGAGCTGGGGTGGAGGGTTCTCTCCCAGGGGTGTTTCCCTGTCGGCAGGGACAGGCTGGGACAAGGCAGGGACACGCATGGGACGTGTGGGACAGCTCCCAGGCTGCCCTGCCTGCCTGCTGTCCCCATCTTCTCGCTCCCAGCCCTGCCCCTCCTGGTGGGTGCAGTGGCAGGGTGGGGGTGACACCTGAGCCCTCGTGCTGCAGTGACTCAGGTGGGGACAGCCTGGCCCTGACTCACTCCTGAAGCCTCTTGGCCACTTTCCTCTTCCTTCCAAGCTGCTCCCCACAGGGCCCCTCTGCCTCCAGCCCCCCCCAGCTGGCCCATCCCCACTGCTGGGGGCTCACTGGGTGCTGAGTGCTGTTGGGGGTCACTGAACCCCCATCCTGCTGAGCCCCTGCTGTGCCTTTGGGGGTCACTGAGCCCCCATTGTCCCCATGCACCATTTGGGGTCACTGTGCCCCCAGGTCCCCATGCACTTTTTGGGGGTCACTAAGCCCCCAAGTCCCTGTGCACCATTTAGAGTCACTGAGCCCCCAGGTGCCCGTGCACCATTTGGGGTCACTGAGCCCCAGGTGCCCATGCACCACTTTGGGGGTCACTGAGCCCTCATCCTGCCAAGTTCCTGCTCCTGGGTGCCTTTGGGGGTCATTGAGCCCCCAGGTCCCCATGCACCATTTGGGGTCACTGAGCCCCCAGGTCCCCATGCACCACTTTGGGGTCACTGAACCCCCCATCCTGCTGAGCCTCTGCTCGTGCTGTGCCTTTGGGGGTCACTGAGCCCCGAGGTCCCCATGCACCTTTTGGGATCATGAGCCCCCAGGTCCCCATGCACCTTTTGGGGGTCAATGAGCCCCCATCCTGCCCAGCCTCCCTGCCCTCAGGGTGGCTCTGGAGGGGATCACTCTGGATGTATCGGGAGCCCCCCAATCCCTGCTGCCCCCACCCTGTCAGGGCCAGTGCCTTGGGACAGGATCCCCCAGTCCTGCTGACAGCCCTGGGGGCTCGCACGGGAAGCACCCAAAGGTGCTCTGGGGGTGCAGGGCTGCCCTCATTGCCAGCTCCAGGCTGCTCACTCGTGTCCCCTCGGCAGGGATCTCCGAGGAGTCCAGAGTGGAGGCTCCAGCCTTCACGGACGCCATCCGCATGTACCGGCAGTCCAAGGAGCAGTACGGCACCTGGGACATGCTCTGCGGCAACGAGACCCAGGTGGGACCCGCACCCCCAAACCGGGCTGCCGGGGCTGGGTGCGGCTGAGCGGGCTCCCCAAAAACCTCCTGCCTCCGCAGGTCCTCAGCAACCTGGTGATGGAGGAGCTGCTCCCCGAGCTGAGGAGCACCATCGGCCCCCGGCTGAAGGGAAAAGCCCCGGAGCGCCAGCGGACCTGGATCCAGGTGTGGGGCTGGGGCTGCCCGGGGGGGTCCCCACCGCCTGCCCTCCCCCTGCCCGCAGAGCCGGCCTGGGGAGCCTCCCTTCCCCGCTGGGCTCGGTGCCCACCGCCTTCGCTGCCCCCTTCTCCCGGCCCCTTCCCAAGAATCCGTCCTTTCTCCAGAGTGGATTTTTCAAGCTCCTTCTGTGTCCCTGCCCAGCCCTGCCCAGCCCCACAAACAGGAAGAAGCCCAGCCCCGGAGCCAAGCTTGTCCCGGCTAAATTTAGCGAGCCATTTTTAGGACAGCGAGGGCTAAATCCAGCCCAAACCCTTGCGAAAGACTGAGGGCTCTTCAGAACTGCCTGTTAAAACCTTAAACCCCGATAATTACCACCAGGCTCCTAATGGGCCACTTGAGCGGCCTGAAAACACACAAACTGCTTTTCCAGGAGCTGCGGTGGCTGGGAAGCCCGGGGAGGGAGGAGGGGGAGGGCTCTGCATCCTGCCAGTCCCAAAATCCAGCCTTTGGCTGCAAAGTGAGCGTGAAGCCTCAGCCAGCGGCTCCATCCTGCTCAGGAGGTTGGCTCTGGGACCCCAGGGAGGGGGAACAGGGCAGGGAACTGATTTCAGGGTGGGCTGGGGCTCTCCTGCTTGGACCACCACTGTCCCTGGACCACCAGTATCCCCAGACCTGCTGCATCCTCAGACCTGCAGCATTCCCAGACCTGCTGCATTCCTGGACATGAAACATTCCCAGACTTGCAGCATCCCCAGACCTGCAGCATTCCTGGATATGAAACATTCCCAGACTTGCAGCATCCCCAGACCTGCAGCATTTCCAGACCTGCAGAATTCCCAGACCTGCACTGTTCCTGGACATGCAGCATCCTCAGACCTGCTGCATTCCCAGACCTGCAGCATTCCCGGACCTGCTGCATCCCCAGCCCTACTTGGGGCAGGATGCCTGATGGAGGCAGCACTCACCTCTCTGCCCCTCCAGCACCACTTGGAAGCAGTTTCTGCACTGCAGGAGCTCCATCTCACCCAGCTGGGGGGTCCCTGGTGTGGAAGCCCCTGGCAGGCTGTGGGGAAGGGTCCTGTCAGGGCTCTGGGGATGGCTCAGCAGGTCCTGCAGCCAGCTGGAGCTGCAGGCGATGGTTGGGGGTGCAGCTGGAGGCGTGGGGGGCTCTGACCACCCCACTGTGCCCCCAGGTGTCGGATGCTGTCTATAGGATGGTCTATGAGCTGGCCAAGGCGCAGTACGACGCAGCCGTGGCCAGGTGTGAGCAGGAGCGGCCGCAGCTGGAGAGCACCATCCGCACAGACATGGACCAGATCATCACCTCCAAGGAGCACCTGGCCAGCAAGATCCGAGGTGCGGCCCTGCAGGGGTGCTCTGGGATGTGGGGGTGTGCCCACAGCCCCTGGGGGCTGTTCCTGGGGTGCAGCACAGCCCATGGGTGCCTGTCCTCACTGGCATTGTCCCAGGGGGTCAGGGACAAGGTGGGCAGACACCCCCCTGGCGTGGCAGCAGGGCAGGAGTGGGTTCAGGACAGACCAGGGGCACTCTGCAGGAGTTCCTTGTGTTGTTGTGGAAGGGGGAGACTCCCGGAGGGGTTTGGGAGCAGGGGCAGCTCCTCCTCCCTGGGGTGGGTTTAGGATGTGATGTGAAGGGCTGGGAGGACAGAGGAGCCTCACCATCCTTACCCTGCTCCTTCCCAGCCTTCGTCCTGCCCAAGGCAGAGGTCTGTGTCCGTAACCACGTCCAGCCCTACATCTCCTCCATCCTGGAGGCCCTGATGACCCCCACGAGCCAGGGCTTCGCCGAGGCACGGGAGGTGTTCTTCAAGGAGGTCACCGACATGAACATGAACGTTGTCAACGAGGGCGGCCTGGAGAAGCTGGTGGAGGTGAGACCTGGTGGTGCTCCTTGCCACCATAGGGCTGACAGGGCCAGTCCTGCTTCCATCCCTAGTGTGGACAGCACTGGGAGACCCCAGGCTGAGAAGATTCCACCCATGTGGGGTGGAATGTCCCTGTCCTGAGAGGCTGAGCTTGGCTTTGTCCCCAGTACATGGAGAAGCTGTCCCACCTGGCCTTCCACCCCGTGAAGATGCAGTCGTGCTATGAGAAGATGGACCAGCTGAAACTAGAGGGTCTTCAGCAGCGATTCGATGTCTCCAGCACATCTGTCTTCAAGCAGAGGGCCCAGATCCACATGAGACAGGTGGGATGGGGACCAGGGTCCTCCCCTGTCCCCCTGGGCTGGGAACAGAGGTCTGGGGAGCCCAGGCTGGTCCAGGCTGGGGTGTCTGTGCTGTCTTGAAGGGTGGATGATGCAGCCCCTTTGGTCTGGAGCCCATGGTGGGCTTGGCCATCCTGGTACAGCTGCCCCTTTGCCACCGAGCCCACGGGCACCAGCAAGGCCAGTAAGCCAATTCTGGGGTCTGCCCCAGCCTAACCTGGCGTGGGGTATAGGAGGATGAGGGGTGCAACACCAGCTCTGAGCAACCTTCTCTCCCAACACCTTGATCCTCGGGGCGAGGGCTGTGGATGCCATGCTGGGAGGTCAGGGATTTGTGCACAGTGAAGGCTCTTTGCCTGTTGGATACTGGGGAGGATTTCTTCCCTGGCACAGGGTACCCGGAGTAGCTGTGGCTGCCCTTGGATCCCTGGCAGTGCCCAAGGCCAGGCTGGACGGGGCTTGGAACAAACTGGGATAGTGGAAGATGTCCTTGCCCATGGCAGGGGTGACACTGGATGAATTTAGGGTCCCTTGCACCCTAAATCAGTGTGGGGCTCTGTGCTAAGGCTCATTTCGGTGTGGCAGTGCCCCAAGAGCCCCCTGCCCACCCTTTGGGTGCCCCCCACACTGACCACGTGTCTCTGGTGGCAGCAAATGGACGATGCCGTGTACACCTTCGAGACCCTGCTGCACCAGGAGCTGGGCAAGCTGCAGGGCAAGGACGACCTCTGCAAGTCCATCCAGCGCATCCTCGAGAGGGTGCTCAAGGTGAGGCAGGGGGTCAGGCCTTTGCTGGCCTTTGGTGGCCTTGTTCCGTGGCCAGGGAAGAGGCTAGCAGTGATGCAATCCATTTCAACAAAAGTCTTTTGGGGGTTTTGTGGATATTGCTGGGGGCAGGCAAGTGGGAAATCACCTGCAGCAGCCAGGTCCCATCTGACCACATCTGTAAAAGCCCCCCAGGGTTCAGACTGGCCCCCAAACCGTCCTGCAGCCAGCAGTGGAAGAGCTGGTTCCTACCCAGGCTCAGAAACACTGGGCAGCAGCTGGAGAGAGGGATGTAAGGCCAGAGGGGTCTGTGTGAATGGGTTGGGGGACAAAACTCAGGGGTTTGTGCCCGTGGGCAGGGGCAGCCAGCCCACAGCCCTGGGTGACCTGGGGCACCCTCCCACCCTGCAGAAATTTGACTATGACAGCAGCACCGTGAGGAAGAAGTTCTTCAGGGAGGCCCTGCTGCAGATCACCATCCCCTTCCTGCTGAAAAAGCTGGCACCCACCTGCAAGGGGGTAAGAGGGGAAGGTTTGGGGTGCAGGGAAGGACTGTCCACACCTGTGGAGGGGCTGGAGCATCCACTCCCCCCAACCTGCCGGGCTGAGCCGCCTCTCCCCTGGCAGGAATTAGCCAAGTTTCAGGAGCTGATCTTCGAGGACTTTGCCAGCTTCATCCTGGTGGAGAACACCTACGAGGAGGTGGTGCTGCAGTCGGTGATGAAAGACATCATGCAAGGTAGGGCCCTGTGTGAGGAGGGGGTGACCTCTGCAGGGTGCTAGGGGGTCTCTGAGGAGGGGTGATCCCATTCAGGGGATCAGCTTGGGGCTGTACAAGGTGGAGTGACCCCATATATGGTGTTGGGGACTCTGTAAGAAGGGGTGACCCCATATAGGGTGCTGGGGACTCTCTAAGGAGGGGTGACCCCGTGCAGGGTGCTGGGGACTCTGTAAGGAGGGGTGACCCTGTGCAGGGTGTTGGGGTCTTCGTAAGAAGGGGTGAAGCCATATAGGGTGCTGGGACTCTCTAAGGAGGGGTGACCCTGTGCAGGGTGTTGGGGACTCTCTAAGGAGGGGTGACCCTGTGCAGGGTGTTGGGGACTCTCTAAGGAGGGGTGACCCTGTGCAGGGTGTCTAAGGAGGGGTGACCCTGTGCAGGGTGCTGGGGACTCTCTAAGGAGGGGTGACCCCATGCAGGGTGCTGGGGCTGCCCCAGAAGCAGCTTTCCCGCCTGGCTTGCCCCCTGGCAGGGCTGAGCAGTGGGTGGGATGCTGACCCCGTGCCCAGCTCCAGCCACCTCTCCCATCACCCACGGGGAGGGCTGGGCGAGCTGCCCCAGCCCGGCGGTGCCGTGACCTGTCCCTCCCTGTCCCCAGCTGTGAAGGAGGCGGCCGTGCAGCGGAAGCACAACCTGTACAGGGACAGCATGGTGATGCACAACAGCGATCCCAACCTGCACCTGCTGGGAGAGGGCCTGCCCATCGACTGGAGCGAGGAGTACAGCGGGCAGCCCGAGGCCGAGCCGGCGGCCGAGCGGCGCCGCAGGGCCAAGCAGGTGGTGTCGGTCATCCAGGACGACGAGGGGGCCCTGCCCTACGGGGCCGAGGCGCTGCTGCAGCCCGGCTCCCCCGAGCCACAGGAGCCAGGGCAGGCACATCCCGGGGTGCCCCCGAGCCCCCCGGATGCGGTGAAGGAGATCCGGGAGGCGTTGGCACAGGAGAACCTCGGGGATGGCACCAGGGCTGAGGAGCGGCTGATGAACGGCACCGACGGCAGCGGTGCCAGCGAGGAGGGCGTGCTGCTGGCAGGGGCTGCCCCAGGGAATGCCACACAGCAAGGTCCAGCCCGTGATGGAGACGGGGTGCACTGTGCCATGGTGACATCACCAGCACCTGGAGCCGAGATCCCACCAGGGACTGGGAGAGAACATGTCACACCAGCATCGTCCCCTGTCCCTGGAGCCGAGATCCCACCAGGGACTGGGAGAGAACGTGTCACACCAGCATCATCACCTGTCCCTGGAGCCGAGATCCCACCAGGGACTGGGAGAGAACGTGTCACACCAGCATCGTCCCCTGTCCCTGGAGCCGAGATCCCACCAGGGACTGGGAGAGAACGTGTCACACCAGCATCGTCCCCTGTCCCTGGAGCCGAGATCCCACCAGGGACTGGGAGAGAACCTGTCACACCAGCATCATCACCTGTCCCTGGGGCCGAGGTCCTGTCAGGAGCTGGGACACGCCGGGCTGCACCAGCACCGCCTGTGCCTGGAGCTGAGGTGTCATCAGGGGGGCAGCGTGCCACACCAGCATCGTCACCTGTCCCTGGAGCTGAGGTCCCATCAGGGACTGGAAGACAACGTCCTGGACCAGCATCACCTGTGCCCAGAGCTGATGCCCCATCAGGGGCTGAGGTGCCACACGTCACACCAAGATCATCAGTGCCAGCTTCCCCCATGTCTGGAGCTGATGTCCCATCAGGGGCTGAGGTGCCACACGTCACACCAAGATCATCGGTGCCAGCTTCCCCCGTGCCCAGAGCTGACCCATCATCAGTGTCCAGCGTGCCCCACGTCACAGCAGCACCACCCAGCCCCCGAGCCGATGTCCCAGCAGAGGCCAGCGTGCCCCACGTCACGGCAGCACCACCCGGAGCCCAGTGCCCATCGGCAGCGTGTCACCAGCACAGTGACAAGGAGACAGGCCAGCATGGGGAGCGTGGCCCCCCACAGCCCCGGGGCACCACAGAGAGCGGTGAGGGGGTGCAGACTGAGTTCTAGCCCCAGCTCCCCACCAAGGACTGGCCCTGGTGAGGCTGGGGCTGGGGGAGGGGGAGAGGACCCCTGGGATGGAGAGCAGCACTGCGGGAGAGGGAGGGGACGGGGACACCGAGACCTTACTGCCTAACGGGGGTCCCGCTGCCGTGGGGGCTGCCCACAGCCACAGCCCCCGCATGGGGCATCCCCTGCGCTCTGCTCTGTCCTTCTTCTGCCTTATTTTCTTTCCTGCTGAGGAGATGCTTTACTG
Source organism: Lonchura striata (assembly GCF_050655825.1). Classification (NCBI taxonomy): domain Eukaryota; kingdom Metazoa; phylum Chordata; class Aves; order Passeriformes; family Estrildidae; genus Lonchura; species Lonchura striata. The sequence continues at coordinate 3,326,724 of NC_140719.1, read as the reverse complement.
AAGAGCTTTATCTGCCCCCCACATCAGTGCCTGGGGTGCTGGGGGGGGCTGGCACTAGCCCTGCTGAGGGTGGGTGTGCAGGACACTCCTGGCTGTCCCCTGGGTTTTCCCTGCCCCAGTCTGGGGCATTTCCTTGGAGCCTGCCCACTGCCACCCACCCCGGCCAGCTCCAGGAGCACCAGTGGGAGCAGGAGCTGCAGGGGATGATGGCACAACAGGGACACAACAGGGACAGCTGGGGGTTTGAGCCACTGCTGAGGGGGAGAGCGCTGGGACAAGTGTGGGCTGCTGGTGCCCAGACTGGGCTCACAGCACCCAGGTGGAGCTCACAGCACCCAGGTTGGGCTCACACCATCCAGACTGGGCTCCTGGTAACCTGATACCCAGACTGGGCTCACAGCATCCAGACTGAGATCACAGCATCCAGACTGAGATCACAGCATCCAGACTGGGCTCACAGCATCCAGACTGGGCTCACAGCATCCAGACTGAGATCACAGCATCCAGACTGGGCTCACAGCATCCAGGCTGGGCTCACAGCATCCAGACTGGGCTCACAGCATCCAGACTGGGCTCACAGCACCCAGGCTGGGCTCACAGCATCCAGACTGAGATCACAGCATCCAGACTGGGTTCACAGCACCCAGGCTGGGCTCACAGCATCCAGACTGGGCTCACAGCATCCAGGCTGGGCTCACAGCATCCAGGCTGGGCTCACAGCATCCAGACTGGGCTCACAGCATCCAGACTGGGCTCACAGCACCCAGGCTGGGCTCACAGCATCCAGACTGAGATCACAGCATCCAGACTGGGTTCACAGCACCCAGGCTGGGCTCACAGCATCCAGACTGGGCTCACAGCATCCAGACTGGGCTCACAGCATCCAGACTGGGCTCACAGCACCCAGGCTGGGCTCACAGCACCCAGGCTGGGCTCACAGCATCCAGACTGGGCTCACAGCATCCAGACTGAGCTCACAGCATCCAGACTGGGTTCACATCATCCAGGCTGGGCTCACAGCACCCAGGCTGGGCTCACAGCATCCAGACTGAGCTCATGGTAATCTGATACCCAGACTGAGCTCACAGCATGCAGGCTGAATTCCAGCTACCCAGGCTGGGCTCACAGTACCCAGAGCCCACCCCCAGCCATCCCCATCCCTAGGAGCTATTCTAGGAGCTATTTTAAGTTCAGAGTTCAGTCTCTGGGGGAAGGTGGCACTCATGCCGTGTCCCAGCTGAGCCTGGCAGGACTGGGATAATGCCAGGCTCAGCTTGCTGTGCAGTGAGAGATCCCAGCCCTTGCCCTCCAGATCTCAGCACCTTCCACGGATGGTTTCTCCAGCTTTGCAGATTTTGGCATCTGCTGTGATGGCTGAGCAAAGAGCAGGGGTTTGCTGACCCCCCCCTGTGTGTCGTGGGGCCAGACTGCTGTGCTGCAGCCCCCACAGTGATGCCGAAAGCCCTGGAGGTGCTGGGGGTCTGCAGGACTCCTGGGTGTGCCACCTGGAGCAGGGACCAGCACCCTGACACCCACCTGTGCCACCGTTCCTGCCTCAGAAGGGGGGTGCCCAGCCTAACCCACTTGGGGGGCCCCCAAAGTGCCTTGGGAGGCCCCCCTCAAAGTGCCTTTCTCTGTGAACTTCAAACCTGTCTCTTCCAGGATATTTTATTAAGAAAGTTATACAAATGTTTAAAGATATGCTTATAATAATTAATAAAATGGAAAAGCTTTATTTAAAGCCAGAGGAGACTCTCCTTATTCCTGAACCGCCTCCCTGGGCAGGGCTGGGGCTCCCCAGTCCCACTGTGACCCAGGGGTGTCACATCCTGAGCCCACCCAGCAGTGACATGAACCAGGAGCGGAGCTGAGATGGTTTTTAGTAAAGGGGTGTCCTGAGGAAGCAGCAAGAGGCACCTGGAGCAGCATTTCCCCCCTGGCACAGCCACAGCAGCGGCTCAGGGGCTGCTCCAGCCCCATCCCTGAAGCGCTGCGCAGGAGCGGGGTGGGGGTGGCAGGACCCCCCGGTGTCCCCAAAGGCACTGTGTGAAGAGGGGCTTGGTACAGAGCAGCTCTGGGCAGGAGGGCGGGGGTCCTTGTCCCCAGCATGTCCCCTCCCCCAGCAAGTCACCGGATCATTCCCGTTCCAGCCAGGATGAACCTCCTCCAAAAGCAGGGAGGGGAGGAAATGCCAGCACCTCCCCACTGTCACCACCCGGACAAAGGTCCCTGAGAGCCGGGGACAGCCACCAGCCGAGGCCAGTGGCAGCGTGGCGAGTGCTGGCCGTGGGCTCCCCGTCCCCAGAGCGGGGCCAGCCCCGAGGGCCCCCAGCAAGTCCTTGGGGTTCTGCATCCCACAGAGCTCGGGGACAGAGGCAGACCCAGCAGAAGTGACAGCAGCTTTTCCAGACAAAGAGCAGGAGGTGGGACACATGTGCCACCACCCTGGGGGCTCTAGCCCCGGCCCAGCAGGGGGTACACCATGAAGTAGCCCAGGGTGGAGCCCGCGATGGCCCCCAGGAAGATCCAGGCGTTGTAGGACATGACAGCTAGCATCACCATATAGCCCAGCACCACCTGCACCACGTGGAACAGCGTCTGGCCCACGTGGAACCAAAACCACCTGGGGAAGAGATGGGAAATGCCATCACCGAGGGGCTGGGGCAGCTGGAATCGCCTCCCACCTGGAGCCTGGAAGGGGAGTTTGGGCAGCAGGGAGGGGGTGGGGGCTACAGACGGCAGCTCAGGGGGAAATCCTGCTCCAAAATCAATGAGGCTGGCAGTAAGAGCAACCTCAGGAATGATCTGGGATTAAATACAAGAGGAAAAATCCAGGGCTTGGCTCCAAAGGAAGGAACTGCTAGGGCCAGGCTTGTGGGGACTGAGTTGGTCCTTTGTGCCCATCCCCAAACCAGCAGCACCCTCCTGCACCCACAACAGCTCCTGGTGGGGAACGTGAGCCTCTAGCCACCACCCTGGACATCTCCCAGAGGATCTGGAGGGGCTGGGCTGTCCCTGGAGCCACCTCCTCAGGCTGTACACACTCCCCTTCCCTGGCAGCCTACAACTCCTCCTTACATCCCCTGTGTGCTGGCCACGGGGACACAGAGCCATCCCGGAGCTGGCAGGAGGATGCAGGGGGTCTCATGGTACCTGCCCTGCTCCCCTGTGTGCTCACAGGGCCACAGAGCCATCCCGGAGCCGGCAGGAGGGTGCAGGGGTGCCGTGGTACCTGCCCTGCTCCCTGTGTGCTCACAGGGCCACAGAGCCATCCCTGAGCTGGCAGGAGGGTGCAGGGGGTCTCATGGTACCTGCCCTGCTCCCCTGTGTGCTCACAGGGCCACAGAGCCATCCCTGAGCCGGCAGGAGGGTGCAGGGGGTCTCATGGTACCTGCCCTGCTCCCCTGTGTGCTCACAGGGCCACAGAGCCATCCCTGAGCCGGCAGGAGGGTGCAGGGGGTCTCATGGTACCTGCCCTGCTCCCCTGTGTGCTCACAGGGCCACAGAGCCATCCCGGAGCTGGCAGGAGGGTGCAGGGGGGGTCTCGTGGTACCTGCCCTGCGCGGGGTCGCTGTCCCCCTCCCGGGGCTCGGTCAGGGCCTCCTGGCTGAGGCTGCGGGGCAGGGCCAGCAGCGCCCGCCGCAGCAGCACGGCCTTGCCCATCTTCACGGCCTCGTAGAGCACGGCCAGCAGCAGGATCAGCAGCACCGAGAGCACCATCCCTGCAGGAGAGACACCCGACACTGCCCACGCACGGGGAGGGGCTGACGGGGCCACCCTGGCATGGGGTGTTTGGGAATATCCAGGGGGAACAGGGAGGGCTCCCGGCACTGGGGTTGGGCAGCAGGGCTGTTAAATGTCAGGAAATGGTGTATTTAGCTTTTGAATTCACAGAATTAGGTTGGAAAAGCCGTTTGAGATCATGAAGCCCAACCTGTGACCTCACCTAACAGCACCATGTCACCCAGACCATGGCACTGAGTGCCCCCTCAGTCCTTCCTTAAACACCTCCAAGGACAGTGACTCCACCACCGCCCCGGGCAGCCCCTTCCTAAACTTCTCCTGGCTCAGCTTAAAGCTGTGTCTCTCGTCCTAGAGAGAGGCTGCAAAACAAATACGCAGCTTTGTATCAACTCCACAAAAAACCTGGAGTTAAATTATGATGTTGGGAGAATAATCAAAAACAGACAGAAAAGCGTGGAAGTGGAAAGCTGAGCCATTCTTGAGTGATCTAGGGCATTGGCAGGCTGAGGGGCGCTTCACACAGCTCCCTGCCTGCTGCTCTTGGCTTGGGAGGATCAACCCTGGCCTGGGGCAGGCCCAGGGCACAGCACAGCTCGGCAGGTCCTGCCAAAAACTGCTCCAGGAACCACCAGAGCTCTGCAGTGAGCAGGGACAGGGATGGATGATGGATGGATGGATGGATGGATGATGGATGGATGATAGATGGATGGATGGATGGATGGATGGATGACGGATGGATGGATGGATGGATGATGGATGGATGATGGATGGATGGATGGATGATGGATGGATGGATGGATGATGGATGGATGATGGATGGATGGATGATGGATGGATGGATGGATGATGGATGGATGGATGGATGATGGATGGATGGATGACGGATGGATGGATGGATGATGGATGGATGGATGGATGGATAATGGATGGATGGATGATGGATGGATGGATGACGGATGGATGATGGATGGATGGATGGATGGATGGATGGATGGATGGATGGATGGATGATGGATAATGGATGGATGGATGATGGATGGATGGATGGATGATGGATAATGGATGGATAGATGGATAATGGATGGATGGATGGATGGATGGATGGATGGATGGATGGATGGATGATGGATAGATGGATGGATGGATGGATGATGGATGGATGATGGATAATGGATGGATGGATGATGGATGATGGATGACGGATGGATAGATGGATGGATGATGGATGTCCCAGTGCTGGCAGCCTACCTGTGGGGCTGTGGACATTCCAGAAGTCAAAGAGCAGCACCACTGTGTCCGAGAAGTAGAAGGTCATCTGGAAAAGAGGCCGGGGAAGGGGCAGTGCAGGAGCCCCTCGGGGTGATGGGTGCTCACACTGCCAGCAGGTCCCTGCACCCCCACCCTGGGATGCTCATCTGGGGATTCACCAGACGGTACAAGTTTTTCCCCAATTCTGAAATAGGAAGAGGAACTGGCACAGACAATCACAGTCACGCTGCGGGGCTGAACTCTCCCCGTGACCTCCAGCAGGAGAATATTCCCCCCAGCAGCAGCTCCTGTGTGTGGGCTCTGACAAAAAGCCAGTTTACCCCTGTGACAAAGAGAGATGAATCCAGGACTCCATCCATGTGGATCTGAGGAGGGGAGGTCCCTGGGGACAGGTGGAGGCTGAGGGGAAGCTGGTAGGCAGAGCCTCTGCTCCCCTCTGCCTCCCAGGGCAGAGAAACCTCCTGCACTGCCAGGACACCCAAAAACTCAAGCACCAAGGCACCCAGAGCCACAAGTGTGACCACCCAACGATGGGGACCAGGTCCAGGGGTGCCTCCCTGGCAGAGGAGCATCAATCCCAACACTGCCAGGACCTGCACAGGCACCACCCCTCCTCCTTCACCCTGCTGAAACAGGAGGAGCAGGAATTGCTCTTGTGTAACATCAGCTGCAGAGCTCATACCCAGCTGCCACATCTTGCTCAAAAGGTGGAGTTTTGCTGGGCTTCTCGTGCTCCCTTTGGTGAATCTCCCTAGGAGGTGTCTGTGGAGTCACAGCTGCTCCTCTGCTGCACAGATCCATGTTTGGATCCGTGTCTGGCTGCTCTTTCCTGCCTTTTCCAACACCAGCAGAGCTGACTGACAGGAGCAGGACCAGCCTCAGCCAGAAATACCATCCAATACCCCGTGGGTGTTCAGGCCACAGCCTGGCTCCAATTACAGCCCTCGGCCCTCCTTACCCACAGCACATTAGCACATGTAATTGGCTCACCCTTTTAAGCCTGCTTTGACCACAGATTAATGATAATTAGCCTTTAAATTGAGCTATTTCTCCTTCACAGGCTTTACCCACAGGTGGTGGAAGGAGCAGGTGACAGTTTCAGGGATGGGGGACAGAAGTGATGGGCAGAATCAGAGTCATTAACTTTGGAAAAGCCATCTAAGATCATGAAATCCAAACATTATCCCAGCACTGCCAAGGCCTCCACTAAATCTTGTCCCCAGGTGCCACCTCTCTGAGTTCTTTGAACAATTCCAGGGATGGTGATTCCACCCCTTCCCTGGCAGCCTGTTCCAGAGATCCAGAAGATCCCTTTGCTGCCCCAGCCTAGAGTGGAGCCACATGTTTTTGGGTGCCCAGCACGGGTGTGACACCAAAATAATGTTCATTGGGCCAACAGCGATGCCACAGAGAGATTTCTTGGTGGGTGAAGGTCAAGAGGGCAAAATCCTAAAAACCCCTGCATTCCTTCCAAGAGGGAAGAGCCTCTGCTGGCAGGGAGATGTCCCAGGCTGAGGGATGTTGTTGAGAGGGAGGGGATCCTGTCCTCCCCCACCTGCCCACGCAGCAGGGATTGAGGCTCCCAGGTGAGGCTGCGCCCAGCTCCTCCCCTGCAGGAATTCACACTGGGAAAAAAAGCTGTTGGGAAATCAGAGTGCACTTGGGGCTGGATCTGCTGCAGTTTTGGGGTTGTTCTAGCAAAACCAGTGGTGCCTGCACAGAGCAGTGCCACGCTGCATCCCAGCCTGCTGCTCCAGTCCGACTGGGATGTCTGATCCCACACTTTGGGATAAAGCTGCACGGTCCCAGCTGCAGCCCCACACTGGGGACACCCTGGCCACGTGGGTGTCCCCAAACTGGGGTCCTCCTCGGGACTGGTGTCACCTTCCAGGCCTTGCTGCCTCAGGGGGCTGCTGCCAGCAAACCAAGGGGGCTGGGAGCCCTAAACATCAAATAGAACCATGGAATGGTTTGGGTTGGAAGGGATCCTAAAGCTCATCTTATCCCTGCCATGGACAGGGACACCTTCCACCATCCCAGGCTGCTCCAAGCCCTGTCCAGCCTGAGCCTGGAAACAGGGAGATTTAAGGAGTTATGGGAGGATTCATGGGGTTCCAGGGAGATTTAAGGGGTTCCAGAGTGGAATCTTGGGGCTCCAGAGGGGATTTAAGGGGATCTGGGGAATTCATGGGGTTCCAGACAGGGATTCATGTGGCCACAGGGGATGATCACAAGGTTCCAGGGATATTTAAGGGGTTCTGGGGTGGAATCATAGGGTTCCAGGGGGGATTTCTGGGGTTCCAGGGTGGATTCACAGGGTTCCAGAGTGGAATTACGGGGTTCCAGGGGGATTCACAGGATTCCAGGGTGGATTCACGGGGTTCCAGGGTGAAATTATGGGGTTCCAGGGTGGAATTGTGGGGTTCCAGGGTGGATTCACGGGGTTCTGGGGTGGAATTGTGGGGTTCCAGGGGGATTCACAGGGTTCCAGGGTGGAATCACGGGGATCCAGGGGGGATTTCTGGGGTTCCAGGGTGGAACCACGGGGATCCAGGGGGTATTCCCGTTGTTCCAGGGTGGAATCATAGGGTTCCATGGGGATTCACAAGGTTCCAGGGTGCAATGACGGGGTTCCGAGGGGATTTCTGGGGCTCCAGGAGGGGATTCACAGAGTTCCAGGAGGGCTTTCCGTGGTTCCAGGGCGGAATCACGGGGTTCCAGGGGGGATTTCTGGGGTTCCAGGGTGGAATCACAGGGATCCAGGGGGGATTCCCGTTGTTCCAGGGTGGAATCACGGGGTTCCAGGGGGATTCACAGGGTTGCAGGGTGCAATGACGGGGTTCCGAGGGGATTTTTGGGGCTCAAGGGGGGATTCACGGGGTTCCAGGAGGGATTTCCGTGGTTCCAGGGCGGAATCACGGGGTTCCAGGGGGGATTCCCGTTGTTCCAGGGTGGAATCACGGGGTTCCAGGGGGGATTTCTGGGGTTCCAGGGTGGAATCACGGGGACCCAGGGGGGATTTCTGGGGTTCCAGGGTGGAATCACGGGGATCTAGGGGGGTTTCCGTGCTTCCAGGGGGGTTTCCGTGGTTCCAGGGGGGTTTCCGTGGTTCCAGGGGGGTTTCCGTGGTTCCAGGGGGGATTCCCGTTGTTCCAGGGCGGAATCACGGGGATCCAGGGGGGTTTCCGTGGTTCCAGGGAGGTCTCCGGCGCCCTGCCCGTCCCGTCCCGGGGCTCACCTGCATGGTGGCGGCGGCAGCGGGCGCGGGGCCCGGCGGCTCCCCCGGCGCCGCTGTCCCGCCGCTGTCCCGCCGATGTCCCGCCGATGTCGCGGCGCTGCCAGGCCGATGCCACCCCCGCTGCCACCCCCGCTGTCCCGGCGCTGTCCCGGCGCTGTCCCGGCGCTGCTGTCGCTGTCCCGGCTCTGCCCGGCCCTGCCCGGCTCCCGTAGTGCGGGCGGGCCCTCGCCCGCGCCCTCCTCCCGCGGCCCCGCCCGGGCTCCGCCGCCCGGCTTTCGCTTTCCCTTCGCTCTGCAGCGCGCCGGGGGCTTTCTGCTGCTGGCAGCCGGGGTTTGCACCCCAAAAACGCGGAAGGATGTTTTGGGGGTGTTCAGCTTGGAGAGGAGAAGCTCCAGGGAGAGCTCAGAGTCCTTCCAGGGCCTGAAGGGGCTCCAGGAGAGCTGGAGAGGGACTGGGGACAAGGGATGGAGGGACAGGACACAGGGAATGGCTCCCAGTGCCAGAGGGCAGGGATGGATGGGAGATTGGGAATTGGGAATTGTTCCCTGGGAGGGTGGGCAGGCCCTGGCACAGGGTGCCCAGAGCAGCTGTGGCTGCCCCTGGATCCCTGGCAGTGCCCAAGGTCAGTTTGGATGGATCTTGGAGCGGCCTGGGACAGTGGGAGGTGTCCCTGCCCATGGCAGGGGTGGCACTGGATGGGATTCATGTTCTATTCCAACCCAAACCATTTAGGATTCTGTGATTTTATTTTTTCTATAGACAGGCAGGACAAAGGAGAACTTTCCTTCCAGCTGTGACTAGAAGCACACAGATGTTGGTTCCATGCTGGGACATTCCAACCATCCCCATTAGTGTGATCAGCTGGCCCTGCCTCAGTTTCCCCAAGTGCCAGCAGGTGCAGATGCCCACAAAGGCACCCAGTGCTACAGTGCCTGGCTCTACACTACACAAATCCCTTGCAGTGAGGTGGAGACTCAAAACAGAGGCAGAATTTGGGGGAGATTAACATTTTAACCCCTTGGCAGCACTTGGTGCCTGGCTGGGAGGGAGATGCAGGAGCAGCACCACACTGGGCTCTCCCAGGCTCCAGGGCCACTTCCCAGCCCAGTCCTGGTCAATCAGTGCTCCAAATATTTGTGCACTTGACCCTGGCAAAGAAAAGCCCTTTTCTTCCCCTTTTCCCAAGCTGGCACTAGTTTTGCTCCTCGTTTTTTTTTTTTTTTTCCTTACAGACAGTTCCCAGTGACTATAATTACACAAACCTCCCCCAAGCACTCATTAAATCAGCACCTTCTCATATATAATATATACATATATAATATATAATTTATAGAGAAATGACTTTTGTAAACAATACTCCTCTACTCCAGAAGGAAGTGGAGTCCGGGACATAACACAGCTCCAAACACGGAGCTCGGAACCGGCAGCTCTGTGGAGCAGGTGGGAGCCCTGTGCCACCCCCAGCATCCACTTGTCCCCATTGGGATGGCTCTTGGGTGGGGACAGAACCAGCTGGCTCGGTGTGGGTGGCACCACTTTCAGCTGAAGCAAACTGGTCCGACTGTGAAACCAAACTGGTGCGAGGCGTCGCCGTTGTGGAAGACAGCCAGGTCCCGCAGGGGCAGCAGCCACAGCTGCTCCGTGCTGAACTGGAAGATGGTGTCGGTGATGGAGGACTCGTTGTCCAGCTGAAACGACCACCAGGGACAGGTGAGTGGCACCAAACCCCTCAGCTGGAGCTGCCTTGGCTGCTCCTTGTTGCAGCCAGTCTCCATCCCCAGCCCTTCCTGGCTTTTCCAGGGTGGTGACCTCCCCCACGTCCCCCACCCCATCCCAAGACCGGTAACTCCTTGGGCCCGGGGAGGAGATGTTCTCCATCCCCATCCCACCCCACCGTGTGCAGGCTCATCCAGCTGCAGGGGGTCAAACACTCTCCTAAGGGCTCTCCAAATGTCGGGAGCCTTTTCCAGGCACACAGGCTGCGCAGGGCCGGGCTCACCAGGCAGCCCTGCAGGCTGGCCGCATAGCTGTGGTCCCGGGAGTCGGCCAGGAAGCGGATTTCCCTGCGGGGCTGGGGCCGGCCGCGCTCCGGGGCCGCTCCGCAGGAGTACGAGACCTTCTGCGTGGCGCGGTGGCTGTGCAGGCGCAGGAAGCGCAGCTGCACCGGGCTGGCCCCGGCGTATTCCAGCTGCAGGGACAGCGGGAGGGAAACCCGGGATAGGGGCTGCGCTCCCCCCAGGGCTAAACCCCGGCAGGGTCCAGCCGCTGCTCCTCGCAGAAGGAGGTGCCACATCCCTCTGTGCACAGGCAGGGGACCCGAGTGCTGGCCCAGCACTGCGGGGTGGCGCTTGGAGACCCCCGAGCTCAGCTCTGTGTCCCCTTGCTGCTCCAGCCGGGCACTCACCAGGAAGCCCCCGGGCAGGGTGCTGAACCACTCAAAGGTGTTCTCAGAGCTGTAGGTGCTCAGCCAAGCCTTGATGGGGACCTGAGGGGAGCGGGGACAATTGTCACGCTGTCCCCGTGGGGGATAGTGGCACTGACAGGACAAGGAGCCAGCACAGAGCCCCCGTGTGTCCCTGCAGCCTGGCACACGCTGTGACCAGGATCCTCACTCCAGAGTGCTCCGACAGCTCCCTGCCAGGGCAGGGGGCACCACAGCAAGGGACTGGGCACCCTGTCCCTCTCCACCCCACCAGTCCTTTTCCCCACCCACCCTGAGGGGTCCCTCGGGGCTGAAGCTAACCCATGAAAGCCCCCCCGTACCTGGTTGTGGACGGGAGCGATGCAGGTCTCCCCCCCAGCTGTGAAGTTGCAGAAGGCCCTCAGCGCGTCCTGGGGGCTGCCCTGGTTGGGGTCGATGTAGTATTGCCCTGGAGGGAGGAGAGGAGAGCCCTGGCACCCAGGTTTGGCACAGGGAGGGTGCCACACAGTGCCATCCCACCCCAGCTGGGGGCCTGGCTGCCAGCCCGTTTCTCCAGGGATGCCCACAAAGCCCATCTGACCTCATTCCCCAAAATCCTCATTCCCTCTTTATTTCAAAGAGCTGCCTGTCCCTTCACAGGCTCTGGAGACCAGGCCAGGTCCAGGGGGCCCCCATGCCCCTGGTACCGTCGGGCAGGCCGGGGTGAGCCAGCAGCAGCTCCTTGCAGGTGGTGGCTGGGTTGGTTTTGGTGCCATTGGGATGCTCCACGAGGGCTTGGAGCTCCCGGCTCAGGGAGTCCAGCAGAGCCCAGACCACGGTGTAATTCAGGTGGTTGGAGGAGTAAATAAGGTGCTGAAAGAAAAAGGAGGGGATATCACCAAGCTGACCACAGATCCCCCCGCCAGGAACATCATCAGGTGTTGAGGAAGGGGATGGCACATGCAGGGGGCAAGGACTAGAGGGGGGAGAGGGAGTAGCTGGATCTTCATGGTCCTCGTGCACAGGCGACTTCAGAAGCAGCAGGACATGGGACAGCATCGCTGGCAGCTCCTTCCCTTCTGGGCAAGGGTCACTCACCTGCAGCTCCTCCTGGGACAGCATCAGTGCAGGCCCGCTGGGACCAGGGGGGCCAGCCAGACCCTGGGGGACAATGACAGTGCTGGTGGCACTGGCTGCTGCCCACGAGCACCTCAGCAGCTCCTCCACCAGTGCCAGCAGCTGGACATCCCCATGGAATGACAGCATGGCACGGCAGAGCCTCACTGCCACGCTTAGGGGAGTGAGTGACCCAAATTTTGGGCTGAGGGGTGTTTGTGGCTCTGCTTACTGGCAATCCTGGTGTGCCCCGGGGGCCTGGCAGGCCCGGGAAGCCTCTCAGCCCCTGCCAAGGGAGGAGGTGGAGAAGGGAAGGAAAGCAAGGTGGGAGATGCTGCTGTGCTGAGCTGCACCCCCACGGGCCCCCTGCACCCCTGGAGTGGGAAGGAGGGAAGGGATCCCGTGGCAGGGCTGATCCCACTCCAGCTGCTCCCCACTGCTTACTTTGGGTCCAGATGAGCCCTGGAAGGAAAGGACCAGACCAGGGTAAGAGGGAGGCAGGTGGGATCAAAGCTGCATCCCTGCGGGGTGAGGAGTGAACCCCAAACCTGTGGGAGGGGGAAGGACTCACCGGTGTTCCAGGAATTCCAGGGTGTCCCTGTGGGCCAGGGGGGCCAGTGTCACCCTGCAAGGACAACAGAGGAGCTCAGGACCATCCCCCAGCCCTGCATCTTCTACAACCCAGCCCTTTCCCCAGGTGGATTTTATATAGAAAAACAGGAAATTCACCCCAAATTCATTTCAGTCCCTGACATCCCTCTCCAGCCTGCCCTTACCTGCTTTCCCTTGGGTCCTGGCCTCCCAGGGACACCGTGGGGTCCTGGCTTGCCCTGGGAAATGTGGCAGGATGTCACACAGGGTGACAAGGGGCCAGGGGGGAAGGAAAGAGCAAAACCTGTCACACACCTTGAAGCCATCATCCCCTTGCTGGCCCAGGTCACCCCTGCTGCCCTTCTCGCCCTAGGAGAGAGTCAGGGAGAGCTTTGGTGGCACAGGGAAGGACAGAACCCCCAGGACAGCAGGGTGGGTGGGGAAATTCCCAGTTATGGCTGACTGCAAAACTTCTGGAGCAAAAACCCCCCCAGCACCCATCCTTTTGGTTCCAGAGAATTCACTGCACCCACATTGCTGGGGACGGAGGCAGCAGGAGGGGTGATCAGCTCCAAACTGAAAGGATCATCCCAGACTAAAATATCTCACAGGGAAGCCTTGGAAGTTGCCAGGAAGCACTTAGAATAAAGAAGACTCTTGGTGTGCTGAAACCAAAAAGGGAAAAATCCCAGCACAGCCACCCCTCTGCCTGCTCTCCCTGGAGCTGATCATTGAGCAGACAATAAATTTAAAGTTTTAATGATTCCCAAGGTTTTGTTTTCCTGAAGGCTCTGAGCAAGTCCCCATTGCCAGAGATGGGATGGGATGTGCTCAGTTTTTCCAGCCAAGGATCCATCAGGAATGGCACAAAGGAGGTTCAGCTCGTGGTGATCAGCATCAATGCTGAGAGCAGGGATTAAAAAGCTCCACACTGCTGCTTGCAACCCCAGGAGGAAGGAAAAAACTGCGAAAGGACTGAATCTGGGGGAAAATCTAAAGGTTCTATCTCCCAGCACTCGGAGACATGGTGGCCAACCCTCAGAGAAAGATGGTGCAGCCATCAGGGCTCAAAAAGAGGAGAACAAGGGATGGCATTCAGCAAATTAAATGCCACCCAGCATCCCTGCTGTGCCTGGCACGTGTCCCCTACCTTGTGTCCTTTCGGTCCAGGCTCTCCTTTGATGCCCTTCAGCCCTGGGATGCCCTAAGAGAGAAACGTGGAACTGCCTCACCCTGCAGCTGCTCCTGTCAGCAGCAGGGCCCTCCCGACACCTGAGGATTCTGAGCATTTCAGGCAGTTTTAGCAGCTTTGAGGTATTTTCTCATTGTTTCTTTCAATTTTTTCTTTCAGGAGGATCCCTCAGCAAAGCCCATTAAAAATGCACTAGAGGTGCCTTGGATGGCTGAGAATATCCAGCTTGTTTTTTGTGAAGTTGCCAAAGTTGGGCTTTTTTTTTATTTTAAGCAGAGGAAAATCAATTTCTAGTAATTAAAATGAGTATTTGGGTGCTTTTTGCTGGCTGCAGTTTGTCCCTCCAGCCATGACAGCTCACTGGGAATGTGGGTACAGTCCCACCAGTGCTCAGCACTGCCTGGCATCAGACACATGCCTAAAAGAAGGATTTGGCTTCCAGAACCACATTTTTGGGATGATGTGATTTGTCTGACTGCACACACCCTCCTGGGATGTTAATTTGGGAGGAGAAGACAGGAGGAGATGGATGAACCATTTAAAAACTTCCCTCATCTCATTTTAAACAGATCCCTGCTTCAGGGCCCTGCAGAGCTGGGTCACACCGTGGGGTCAAACAGGGAGCAGGCAGCACCCCAGAACCCCACACTGATACTCACGTAGGGTCCCTGGGGTCCCTGGGGCCCTGGAAGTCCTTTGTCACCTGGGTAGCCCTGAAATGCAAAGGGAGAAGCCCTGGCAGTGCCCAGGGTGATGCTCCAGGGCAGGGAGAGCAGCCCACGGGGGCTGTGGGTGTGGGAGATGCCCCTGTTGGGCTGGGAGCTCTGGGGGGACAGAGCCCTCTGTTATCATGGTTTATTCTTTTCTAACCCGGGGCTCAGGCAGGTGGGAGCACCCCCAAACTTCCAGGGGGCAAGGCAGCCTGACAAAGCCACCTACCTTGTGTCCCCCGGGACCCCGCGGGGGCTGCTGGCCCGTCTTGCCTCGCTTGCCCTGGGGACCACAGATGAAAGACTCACAGGTAGCTCCAAACTGATCCAGACACCCCTCATCCCTCCAGGATCCCTTCTCCAGGGATTCTGAGCACCCAGAAAACTGGGACCACCCTGCAGAGCCTGCACGGGCTCCAAGGAGCAGCTCCCTGCCACCCTGGTGGGGACAGCAGTGCCATTTACCCGTCTGCCAGCTTCTCCTGGGACCCCTCTGTCCCCTTCCTGCCCCGTGTCACCCTAGAGGAAGAAGAGAGGCGGGATGTGAGTCTCCAACAGCTCAGCCACATCCCAGGAGTGGGGAGGAGGAGATGGGGACAGAGCCCAGCAGGCACGGAGGGATTCTGGAGATGGGCACCAAGAGCTTGGGAGGCCCCCCAGGTACCACCTGAGCCAGGCTGGAGGCAGGATCTGCCAGCCCCTCACCCAAAAACCAGCCTAAGGCAGCCCAAAACCATCCTGTGTTCGCCAGGTGGGGAAAAGCAGGTCCTCCTGGGCAATTCCCAGTTTTCTCTCCATGGTTCCCAAAAGGATTGACCAGCTCAGGCTTGCCCACCCCACACCCACTGGGCAGCCCCCTAAGTGCCATCCCAGGGGTGCATTTTGGGGGTACCTTATCTCCTTTGCAGCCTTTCCGTCCTTTAGGACCAGCTTGTCCAGGAGACCCCTAAAATCCCAAAGGAGAAGGAAACCCCACTGTGAGGGCGCTGTGCCAGGGATGCCCCTCCTGGCTTCCAGTGTGCACAGGAGGATGCTGTAAGCTGGAATCTTCCCTTTGGGATTTTCCCTCTCTGTGGAGCAGGCTGGGCAGAAGGGGCTGTGGGAGGGTGCAACAGGAGCAGGAGATGCTGCCTGCATTGGACTTTTGATCCAGCATCCCACAGCCTCTTTCAGGAAGAGCCACCACAGCTCCATCCCACTCCTCACCATTTGTCCTGGTTTTCCCGGCTCGCCTGGCTCCCCTTTTGCACCCACCAGGCCCTATGAAGGAAACCAGAGTTCAAAGCAAATCCAGAACTTTGGGTTATTCAGATATTTGGGTTATTCTGTGAGGGACACAGATCTGGGAAGCTGGAAAAGCTGGAGCAGGGAATGGGGCAGAGAGGAGCCTGCTCACCTCAGTGCCACTCAGCCCGGTGGCTCCAGCTTCGCCCGGTGGCCCGAGAATCCCCTGAGTTCATTTGGGGACAAAACAAGAGGCTGGCACCAGGGGAAGGCAGGAGGGCACAGCTGGGGCTGTTGTCCCCAGGGGTGTCCCCTGCCCGTCCCCCTGGAGCACAGGCGTTACCTGCCGGCCTGGCTGGCCCTTGGTGCCCACCACTCCTCTGGCTCCCTCGTGCCCGCTGTAGCCCCGGAGCCCGGGGGCACCTGCCAGTCCCTGAGCCCCCTGCGAGCCCTGCAGGGCACAGAGACGGGGACACGGCTCAGCCCCATCCTCAGCAGGGCCCGAGCAGCCACCAACAAGGGACTTCATCTGCACTGAGCTTTGCAAATCGACCTGGGATTTATTCCACAACAAATTCACCTGGGGTTTATTCCACAGCAAATCCACCCAGAGTTTATTCCACAGCAAATCCCCCTGCAGTTTACTCCACAGCAAGTCCACCTGGAGTTTATTCCATAGCAAATTCACCTGTAGTTTACTCCTCATCAAATCCCCCTGTAGTTTACTCCACAGCAAATCCCCCTGCAGTTTACTCCACAGCAAGTCCACCCAGAGTTCATTCCAGAGCCTGACCTCTCCCAGCCAATCACCCAAGCTAAAGCCTTGGAACAACCTGGTCTGTGGAAGGTGTCCCTGGCCATGGCAGGGGATAGAATCTAATGAGCTTTGAGGTCCCTTCCAACCCAATTCTGGGGTTCTGTACATGCACGTTTTGCCTGGGCAAAGCAGCACTGCAAAATGGGAAAACCTGGATGCAAGTGGGATTTATGCTGCAGCTGAGCTCAGGGCATCCATAACACATCTGGGCTCTCTGTCGTGACCATAATCCCCATCCTGGGGCACCTCAGGTGTTCCAGGCACGGGGCAGCTCCCAGAGCCGCAGGGACACCTGTGGATCTGCTCCAAGGAGAGGGAAATTCAGAGCCCTGGAGCTTCCTCAGGCAGACTGCAGCCCTGGCACCTTGGCACGGCTTTTAACAGCTCTATTAAAATTCCTTTGGGGAGCTTTAGCTTTGGAATCTCAAGGAAGCAGTGACTCAGTCCCCGAGTGGGGCAGAGTTCACTTTGCAGCCACCCCCAGGGTGAGACACATCCCAAAATGCCACCAAACCTCTTTCCCAAGGGAATTTTTGGGGGCAGAGCTGGTACTCACCACCGGGCCAGCCTTGCCATCATCTCCCTTTACTCCATCATCTCCAGCCTGTCCCTGTGGGGACATGGGGGCTCAGAAAAAGCTCCTCACCACCATGTCCTTCACCTCTGTGGGGACTTGGAGCATCCTGTCCCACATCCCATGCTCAAGAGGCCATGACAGCACTGGGAACCACGTGGGAGTGAACAGAATTCGGCAGCAGGAACAGGTTTTCCATGAGGCACCACTGGGTGCTGGAAAAGGTCTGATTTTGGGGGTTTAGGTACTGGGAGTTTGGGGTTTTTAGGGTCCTGGGAGCCAGTGCTGAGGTATGAGGTGTTAAACCCCCTCCTCATTTCTGAGCCCCCCAGCCTGGCCAGTGAAGGGGCAATAAATCCTTTGGGTTGTACTGGAAATAGGGAAGAGCTGGAGAAGCCTTTGGCAATTCCCAGCTCTGCAACATTCCTGCATCAGTACCTGGAATCCTGCAGCCCCAGCAGGTCCATCCACGCCTCGTGGCCCTGCATCTCCCTGGGAAAGGAGAGGAAACAGCTCTGTCCATGGAAAACCCTCACCTGCCCTGCTGGCTCTGCACCTCAGGCAGCAAGGGAAGGGGTGTCCCATGGCAGGACCCCTGTCACCAGCCTGCCCAGGACATCCATGCACCAGTCCCAGCATGTTCCCACTGGGAAATGTGGGGATTTCCCACATGGGAATTCCTTGGGAAGAGGCCAGAAAAGGGAGTTTCACCCGGAGATGAAGGGTTGGAGCCATCATCTCTCTGTACCTTCTCTCCCTCGGGACCGTCGAGCCCGGGAGGACCTCGGAGTCCTGGTGGCCCCTGTTCAGGGCACAAGCAGAGGGACACAGGTCACAGCCCTGCCAGTCACACAGATGTCCCCTGGCAGCTCTGGGACAGAGGCAGGGCCCTGCCCAGTGCTCCCGGTCACACAAATGTCCCCTCACCAGACCCATGACAGAAATGGGCCCTGCCCAGTGCTCCTGGTGACATAAATGTCCCTTGCCAGCACTCCTGGTCACACAAATGTCCCCTGCCAGCGCTCCCAGTCACACAAATGTCCCCTCACCAGACCCATGACAGAAATGGAGCCCTGCCAGCGCTCCTGATCACAAAAATGTCCCTTCAGCAGGTCTGGGACAGAAATATAGCCCTACCAGTGCTCCCAAGTCACAAAAATGTCCCCTCACCAGGTCAGTGACAGAGATGGGCCCTGCCCAGTGCTCCTGGTGACACAAATATCCCCTGCCAGTGTTCCCAGTCACACAAACATCCCCCCCAGCAGGTCTGGACAGGTTGAAAGGGGACAGGGGACATGATCTGACTTACCAACCATCCTCTGGCTCCGGCAGGTCCTGCAGCTCCGGTGACACCGCCCTGGCCCTGGCACACAGAGGGGAATGTTCCCAGCCTGGCAGGAACTTGGCTGGAGGCAGCATTACCCCAAACTGCCCCACAAACCCAAACCATCCTTCTGTGCCAGCAGGACCCAGCTTTGGTGTCATGCCTGTGAGACATGAAACTCCCCAGTTATGGAGATTTGACAATTCCTAGGGTTTCTGCAGCTCCCAGAGGCCAAGGTTTCCAGCAGGGGTGAGTGGCCTCCTTGGCACCATCAGCCAGCCTTTGGGGACATTGCAGGGTGAGGTAGCCCAGCCCCAGCTCTACTTGCCAGCAAACCTTCTCGGCCCTTCTCTCCCTTCTGGCCTTTCCCTCCAATTTCACCTGTGGCAGCTCCTGGACCGGGAATTCCAGGAATGCCCCTGGGACCAGCATTGCCCTGCTCAGGGATGGAGGCAAGTGTCACCACAAAGAGGGAAAAGAACAGCAATAAATGAGCTTCTGCGTGGAGGTGAGCTGTGTCACCCTCTGGCAGGTCACCCTGGGCTGCTCCTCAGCCATGGGGACACCCATGGGACACCTCTGTCCTGCTCTGTCCCACCATGGAGCAGCAGAGGTTGAGCAGGCATGGGGTGTTCCTGAGGTGCTGGAAAGAGGGACAGGGTTAGAGACACCCCTCACCTTCTGTCCCCGTGGTCCTGGTTCACCAGGGTCTCCAGTGTCACCAGTGTCACCCTGCCCGGGGGGAAATGCCCACATCAGACACAGCAGCTGCTTCCCAGCCCCATGCCATGGTGGGATAAAAGCTGGGATTTGATTTCCATGGGCTTCTCCACCCTCCCCTGGCTGGGATTTTGATGCTGGGTAAGGCACGGCCTCACCTCCTGTGCTGGGAGACCACCCCAGCTGTGACCCCGCTACCCAAAAGTGAGTGGGGACAAAATGCTGAGCACACCTTGCCCAGCATGGGAACCCCAAAGCACCAACCCCCTGTTCCATGGGAGCATCCCAGGCTCTGTGGGGCAAAGCCATGGCTTGGGCAGGGTGCAGAGGCAGCACCTTTCCCTTTCCCATTCCCTGTGGGGCCAATCCCACACATACCTCCTTGCCTTGCTTCCCAGGCCGTCCTGGTGGCCCCTCTGTCCCCTCGTCCCCTGGCTCCCCAGGGCTCCCTCTGATGCCTGGAGCTCCACAGGTTCCTGCCTCTCCCTGGACAGGATGAAGATGACCAGGATGATTCTTGGCTGCCTTTTCCAGCTGAGCCTTTTCCCATACTGGGAAAACCCCAGTTTTCTTATGGGGACACCCCTGCCATGCCCAGCAACATCAATCCCCAGGCACGAGGATGCTGGGGGGGATTCAGGTGCCTGTGTGACCCTGCAGGAGTGGGGTGAGCCCAGCATCACCCCCAGCACCCACCTGCTCACCCTTGGGCCCCAGCTGACCCTCTGCTCCTGCTGGTCCTGGTGGTCCCTGTTGGGGGAAGAAAAGCCCAGCCCTAGCACAGCTCACGGGCCCAGCTTTAACCTTCTGGCTTTTTTGAGGCTCAGCAGCCTGCTCCCATCCTTTCCCACCCTTGGAACAGGGAATTGAGGGGGGGAGGCTGGAGCAGAGTTTCCAGCTGTTGTACCTGCTCCCCATCCAGCCCGCGGACTCTGGCTGCCCCGGGATGTCCCACCTCACCCTGCAGAGGACACAAAGTCAGGACAAGCAGCCGTGCTGGTTCTCTGGCTCTGCAGCTCCCCGAGATGGAAACCCCCATCCCACAGCCGTGGGGCCAAACTGGGAGCAGTGCTGGCCCCCACAGCCCTGGGGAGGTCAGTGGGGTGAGCCCAAGGCTCTGGGCAGCTCTCAAGGAAACCAAATCCTCTCCTTTGTCCTCACCTTCTCTCCTCTCATCCCTGCAGGCCCTTCACGTCCCTTTGGACCTTCCCGGCCCTGAGAACAAACACCCCACATCAGCAGAGGGGCTTGGCCCGAGCTCAGGAGCCTGTGCAGGGGGCGAGCAGGGTCTGGGATGTCCTGACACACCACCCAGGGAATCCCTGCTCCAGCTCCTCAAGCCCCCTGCAGCAGCTTCCCTTTCCCTTCCCTTCCTGCAGCTGCTTCAGGGAGCTCCCCACAGGAGTTGCTGCAGCAAAATTCCGAATTCCTGTTGTTATGTGTAGTAGATATAATTCGTGCCATTTCTAATATGATATATGTGATATTGAATATTTGTTGGAGTATACACGTTTGTATTAGGAGTGCCCCCACCCTCACAGGTGAAACCTGGTGTATGTTGAAACCCAATTTACAGGTAAAAGGATGTGGCTGGCCAGGAGATGGGGATGGGCCATGGCTGGAGAGATTTGGGGACCCCAGGTGCTGATCATGGCGTGAACGACCCGGGATGGATCTCATGGAAATCCTCGGGCAGATCCATGGGAATGCAGCGTTCCCATAAACTTCATCAAGGGATTCACCAACTCCTGACACTGAATTGTTCTTCTTCATCACCAAAAAACAAAATCTTATTAACCTATGGGCTCTGAATGGAAGAAAAGACTGATTGCTGAAATCTTGGCCTCAGGCGGAATTTTCCCTATAAAAACCACTCGTGCCAGGCTGGAGGTGTGTGGGCACAGAGGAAAACCTCTGCTGAGGCTGACTCCTTGTTGCACAGCCAGGGCTGACCCCGGGCTCGGCTCTGTTCTTTCCTTGTGGCTGGCTAGATAGAATTTGATTGCAAATAAATATTTTACTTTTTCATTTTAATTTGGCTGGACAAATTTTCGTTCATAACGCTGTCCTGAGAGGCTGCCAGCAGCACTCACCGGGTAGCCAGGCGGGCCAGCAGCACCAGCAGCTCCAGGAGCGCCTCTTTCCCCGCCCATGCCAGGCTTCCCAGGAATGCCAGCCAGCCCTCTCGTGCCAGGAACGCCCTGCAAGGCCAGAAAAGCCCCTCAGACTCCCCAAAACACAGGTCTGGGGGGGCTAAGCCAGGGAAAGCCCCGTGGCTGATGCAGCTGGGTCACCTCGGGGTCCAAAGGTGCCACCTGCTCCAGGTGTAGGACATTGCTGTCCCCATACCCCACTTGTCACCACCCACACACAGGGTTTGGGGTTCCCTGCCCCACAGCCACACCAGGGATAAAAACACCCTGGAGTGGCACCCATGTCAGTTGAGTTTTTTGGGTTTTCTTGCTCTAGGGTTGGGATTAAATGTGTGAGGCAGTATTTTTTGTTTGGATTCAGATGTTTATTAGTTCTTATCTATATTATAGTCTCACAAACTGTGAGCTCTGTAGTACTTCACTCTAACAAATTAAAAATTGAACTGTATTTCTCTTTCTACAAGGTTTTTTAAGGATAAACTGTCTAATTAAGAAATGACACTTAAATTATTTTTACTTTTAACCCAATAACCAACCACCTGTGGCCTGCAATGTAGACTTGTTCATCTAATTACACACTACTACTTATACCTATGAAGAAGAAGGTAAAGAAGGTGAAGAAGGTGAAGAAGGTGAAGAAGGTGAAGAAGGTGAAGAAGAAGGTGAAGAGGAAGGTGAAGAAGAAGGTGAAGAAGAAGGTGAAGAAGAAGGTGAAGAAGAAGAAGGTGAAGAAGAAGAAGGTGAAGAAGAAGGTGAAGAAGAAGAAGGTGAAGAAGAAGAAGGTGAAGAAGAAGGAGCAGCCTCTGCCCTAAAACCTCCATCTTGCTTTATATATATTACAATATTCTAAAACTTTAAGTTTCCCACCCTGTGATATTAGACACTTCTATCCAAACTCCACCCCCACAATCCCAGTTCTGCCATTCCATTCTGGAAGCTTCCCCATGGCCTCAGGTCAATGCAGTGTTCTCCTGGGGGTCAGTGCCTGGCAGCACAGAAAGTCTGAAATTCTCAGTGACCAGGGTTCCTACAGATGCCCACCCTGTGGGACATGACCCCACCCAGCAAGGTGCAGCTCTGCACTTACAGGCAGCCCTGGGAGCCCTCGAGGACCTGGGTCACCTGTCCTGCCCTGGGAAAAGAAGGATCTTCAGCAGTGTGTCCATGGAACGGGGGACCAGGGAACTGGGATCAGGGTGAGGCTTTGCTCAGAGAAATCCCCACGTCCTTGGGGATTGTCCCCATCTCAACAGCATCTGTGCCACATCAGGACAGAGCCCAGCCAGCAGGGAGTGGGAGCAGGGCCCTGCCTACTCCCAGAAAGGGCTCTGGGATGGATCCGTGCTGCAGAGGGATCGGAGCAGCCAGGAACACAGGGAGCAAGGAGAGCCCTACCTGGGAGCCTGGAGCACCACGAGGACCAGGGGGACCTGGCAGGGCCTGGGGGACAAGAGCACTATCGGTGACACAGCCCTGGCTGAGCCCCCTGCCCACTGAACTGCAACCCTGGCAGAAGCTCCCCACGGCAAAGCTTTCCCATCTCCCCTTCCCAGCCCAGCACACAGAACTTGCCTCCTGCTCTCCTGGGGCTGGGGCTGCCCAGAACAGCAGCAAACAGTCCTTATCCTCACCTTTGGACCAGCTTTTCCTGGAAATCCTGGTGGACCTTGAGCTCCCCTTTCTCCCTGTTAAGAGGCAAGAAAGATTTCCTTTCCTCTGTATGTTTTAATGCAAAAACCTCATAAAAAAAAGCACAGCAAAACGAACAAAAAACAGCTCTGAGAATAATCCAGAGGTGTTGGGGCAGAGGAGGTGCTGGAGTGCCAATGGTTCACCTGCTGTGGGAGACAGATCCAGCTCTTCTCCTCCCACCATGGCTGGTGGAGACTGTGGACACCTCCAAACCCATCCACTGGCTTCAAAACTCATCCCAAAAATGCTTCCAGTGCTGGAGTGGGTGTCCCATCCCTACCTTGTCTCCCCTGCGTCCCAGCCTCCCGCGGTCTCCAGCAGGTCCTGGGTAGCCCTGGGAAGAGCTCGGGGTTAGGAGGCAGCTGGGGCTGCCTGGCATCTCTGTGGTTTTGGGAGAAGGTGGCTGAGGAGAGGCAGGAGCCCTGGGAGGATGGCGAGTGCCCAGCTGGAGGCTGCTCAGCCTCCTCCCAGTCCGGCCACCGCCGTGCCCCCTCCGTGGGCAGCTCCATCACTTACATAGGTGCCCACAGGTCCTTGTGGCCCCTCCAAGCCAGGCTTCCCAGGCAGCCCCTGGCAGGCAAAACGAGAGAATGAGCCAACCCCCACCCTGGGGATACAGTCCGGCACCCTCCCTTCCTCAGTGATCCCACGGGATGTGAGGAGCCCTTGGGCTGGGCCCATGGGATTCCCCAGGTCTCCACAGAGCCTCTGGGGGCTGTGCACCACCATCACTCCCCAGCCAGCCCCCCCAAACCCACTCTCACCTTTGGGCCCAAGCAACCTGGCTCTCCATCAGGTCCAGGCTTTCCTGGAGAGCCCTTTGGGATTATTTGGGGAGGAGGTGTCAGTCAAAGCTGAGAGGAGCCCTCCGAGCCCTCACTGCTGCCCGGAGCTCATGGCCAGGGGCCACCTGGACCCGGCAGGGTCACAGGGGGCAAACTCGGCCACTGTGGCTGGTGCTGGTGGCTCCTGCACACCGACCCCCATGGCTGGCAGCGCTGCCACCAGGGCAGGTGCCAATCTTGCTCTCAACATCACCACCAAGCCCAGCTGAGTGCAAGCTCTCAGGGAGGAGCTGTTCCAGCTGCAGGAGCTGTTCCAGGTCTCCATCCTAGGTCACTGAGCTGGAAGGGACCCACCAGGATCGAGTCCAGCCCCTGTCCCTGCCCAGACCCCCCAAAATCCCACCCTGGGCATCCCTGGCAGCGCTGGCCAAAGGCTCCTGGAGCTCTGGCAGCCTCGGGGCCGTGCCCATTCCCTGGGCAGCCTGGGCAGTGCCAGCACCCTCCCCCTGAACCCGTGCCACCCTCTGCCATGGGGGTCTCCTCCCAGGACCCAGAGCCAGCTCCTGCTCGGCCATGGAGGGCTTCCATCAGCTGCCATTCCCCATGGACACCCTGCCAGGCTCAGGGAGGCTCACAGTTCCTGGAGCAGGCTGATTCCTTGGAGGAATGATTCTGTTCCTCTCTAGCCCCAGTTATTTCCACCACTGAGGCTTTTAAATGTGTTTTATCAACCAGCCAAGATCAGGTCCTACGGATGCCCTGATTCCAAGGAAAGTCCCACATTCCCCACCAGCAGCACCAGCCCCACTGACAGCCCCCATGGAAAAACACACAGTTCATGCAGAGGAACATTTTTTTTCCTTACTATGGATCCAGGAGTTCCAGCGTGGCCACGGCCCCCTGGCAAACCAGCAAATCCCTGGAGGGAAGGGCAGCAGAGGAGCCATGGAGGGAAGGCAGGAGAGGAGGATGGAGAGATTCAGCCCCGGGTTTGAGCCCCACCCAAAGCACAGGTGAAGGGCCCAGCCTGGTCAAGGCAGCACTGGGGATTTTCCTTCAAATCCTCTCCTGGATTCCTCATGGAATCACTACAGCTGTGTGGGGACAGACACAACACCACTCGTGTCCGAGACACTCAGTGTGATGCTGGCAGCACTCAGGTGTGTCTCTGACCCAGTTTTCATCCTCTTTTTTTGAGGGAAGTGCCAGATCTTTATTTTTTAATTTTTTTTTTTTTTCAGAACAAAGATAAATATCTGATATCCTGCAGAAGGGAAAACCTGCTGCCAGCCTCAGTCTTGCTGCTGGCTTTGTTTAGGCTAGCGGTGCCAGGGGTGGGAAATCCCACTGCCCTGTTCCCGATTCTTCATCCCTGAGCAGGATTCCCAGAGGAGCACCCTCCAGCTGCCCATGGACATGCTTTGGAGGCACATTCCCAAAGGGATAAAGCTGAGCAGAGGGATGGAAAGCCAGAAATCAGCTCTACTCACCAGTGGTCCCCTCCTGCCTGGGCTGCCCACGATCCCTGCGTGGCCCTGCAGGATGAGCAGAAGGATCAGGATGAGGATGAGGAAGCAGAACAGCCTCTCCCAGGCCCCATCATGGCAAAGTCCACAGTACCAAGGTCTTGTCCTCATGGCCATGGGATGGAAGGTTGGGAAATGTCCCCACTTGTTGGAACTCAAAATGTCCCTCAGACATTTTTAGAGGCTCCAGGCCCAGGTCAGAGGCATTTGAGACCCTGGCAGGCAGCTGCAAACAGCTGTGATTTTGGGTTTGAGCCATGGGATGATTTACCAACCTTGCAGGAAGAACAAGAAGTCACAAAAGTTTAGATATTAGAGTAGAAGTGGTCACAAAGTAAAGGGAAGAATTTCTGAGTGCTGTACAGGGGGGTTTTGGTTTTGTACATGGGGGTCAGAGGTTTTAAGATGGATTTGGGATTTGGGCCTGCCCTGTCCTCCCTCTTTCTCCTTCCTTACCTCCATGTTCTTGGTGATGTTGGCACTCACAGATTGGTTTAGAGTAGAAAATCCCCATTTAATATAGGTAATAGGCATTGGGAAAAACTGTAACCATGTCACACATAATGTACCATATAAAAGATAGAAAATCCCCATTTAATATAGGTAATAGGCATTGGGGGAAAACTGTAACCATGTCACACGTGATGTACCATATAAAAGATAGAAAATCACCATTTAATATAGGTAATAGGCATTGGGGAAAACTGTAACCATGTAACACGTAATGTACCATATAAAAGATAGAAAATCACCATTTAATATAGGTAATAGGCATTGGGAAAAACTGTAACCATGTCACACGTAATGTACCATATAAAAGACAGCAGCAGCCCTGGGCGGGGAGAGAAGAAGCAGTCGGGGTCAGAGAGGATGTCAGGGTGTGTGTGTGCCTCTGCCTGAGCTGGGAGCAAACCACAGCAGCCCCAGGAGAAAATCTTTTAGATAACTTGCAATAAACTGCCTTGAGACCCAACAACAGAGACTGCTGAGCCTTTCTTTGGAAGCTCGGGGTGAAGGAGAGACTTTTCCACCACACCGAGCTACCCCTGACCTAGAGCTCCGGCACCCACGGATGATATCAGCTCTTGTCCCACACAGCCACAAGGATGGGAGGTTGGAAGTGTCCCCACTGATGGTATTAACTTTTGTCCCTCATGGCCATGGGATGGGAGGTTTGGAAGTGCCCCCATGGGCTCAGCTGCCCCTGCCCACACATCCCAGCACCCCGTCCCCAGGCAAGTACAGATGTAGGATGGGAACCTGTGTACCAGGCTTTCCTTCTGCGCCCTCCGCTCCCGGCACGCCCCGCGAGCCCTGCAAGGAGAGTTTTGCCTCAGGGTGGCCCCACCAAGGGCTCCCCCAGCCCCAGAGCCACCCTGCAGGGTGACAGTGTGGGACAGCAGTGGTGGCACTGCCTGTGGAGCTGTGCATTCCTCCATGCACAGCTCATCCCACACAGCTCCTCCCTGCTCCATCCATTGGGATAGGAAATAACATCCCACGTGGGAGGGAAGCTGTTCCCACCAGGAACACCTCAGTTGGCGTTTTCCTCCTCCTGCCCCAGCTATTTATTCCTGATTCCTTCACCAGCCTCATGACCTTCCTTATAAGGTTCTTTCCTGGAATCTTCTGTCCTCAGCATTCTGGGGTAATGGGCAGGTGGTTTGTCAAAATGCAACGTGCCACAGCCTGAGATGCTCATCCTCAACTTTTCCTTCTCAAATGCCTGACCCTCTGTGCTGGGCCACATCCCAGGATGCTGCTCCCACGTCCCAGAGCCAGCAGCTTCCCATGGCAGCCCAGGGATGTGGGATATCCTCTACTCACAGGCAACCCAGGGACTCCAGCCAACCCACGCTGCCCCACACGGCCCTGGAAAACAGCAGGAATCACAAAACAGCGGCAAAGCTGCGGATCTGGAGGAAAATCTTGTGCCTGAAGGATGTGCTCTGCCCCAGCACATCCCAAGCCAAGCAAGGCATGTTTCAATCCAGGGCTGTTTCAATCCCCACAGCCAAAGATGCGCCAAGATCCAGCCCCAAATTCCAGCACCCCGTTAGTTACCCGGGCTCCCCGCGGTCCTGGGGTTCCCTTGGGGCCATCAGGTCCTTGGCATCCCTAAAATCCACAGAAAGGGAAACACAGACATTGCAAATCTACAGGGGCAGGTCAAGGGGAAGCCATGCACGGGGAGGGGGACAAGAAACCCCCCCAGGATGGTGCCCCTGGGTGCTGGGACCCTGGCAGGGTGGGCACATCCCTGGAATTGAGCAGCCCATGGGAAAGCAGCAAATTCTGGCACTGACCTTGGGTCCCTCGCTGCTGTTTAGCCCTGCAGGGCCAATCTGACCTTCTTCCCCCTGCCAGGAGAGAGGGGAGGACTGATCCAGGGAAAACACAGCCCCTGATCCCGGGGGAGTCACCAGCTGGCTGCTGGTGTAGGGAAAAACACTGCGAGTGTGACCAGAGGTGACATTCATAAATGGCACCAGCTGAGCTTTGGTGGGAATGGGGACTTCCCCATCCCCCAGGGCTAAAAAACCAGACAGAGAGAAAAATCTCAGCAGTTGGGTGTGGCCCAAAGTGACACATTTGGATATTTTTGTTTCCTGGTGGACAAATTAAAGGCAGTTCCATGGACTGCTGTGCCAAGACTCCAGCCCCTGTGCCAGCAGCGCTGCCCAGGAGGGTGGACAAGGCAGGAGAGGATTCCTGCTGCATCCCCAGCTCCTGGAGAGGTGGGAGCAGCTGCCACTCATCCTGGAGAGCAGATCCAGGAGGGTATCCCAAAAGCCTTGGGAGTGGGAGGGTGACCACTAGAGACTGGAAAGGTGGGTGGGGAAGTAATCCCCCTTTTTCTGAGGAGCTGGGAATCACTGGGGATCAGCAGCCAGCCTCAAGCACGGATCTGGAGGTGGGTTCAGCCTCCCAGCCAGCCCTCAGAGCACACACTGCAGGAAGAAGAATTCCCAAAGCCCCACAGGCTCCAGGAGCAGGGAGCCTGGCAGGGGTCAGAGAGGGGCACAAAATGAGCAATCCCGAACCCTCTGCCCCCAAAATCCTGCAAAGGAGCTGGGCCAGAGCAGGACTCAGCAGGATCCTGCAGGGCTGCTCGGGCTGGGGCGCCTGGGGAGGGCTGGCAATCCTCTGCCTGAGCCTGCTCTGCCTTCAGCGAAGCCAGCAGCGAATTTTGGGGTGCAGAGGTGTGGAGCAGGCAGAGCACAGCTCGGTTTGGGTGCTGGGAGCACCTGCAGCCCCAAGGTTGGGGGCTCTGGGCCAAACTCCCCGTGGCTGATGCTGTTCAAGGGATCCCTTAGGACAGATCCCATAAATCAGCAGTGCCTGCCCCACTCAGGCTGTCCCCACCTGTGACACAGGTCACACGTGTGCTCCCCCCACAGTAACACGCCATCCCAGCAGTGGCACTCACGTCTGGTCCCTGTGGCCCTGCAGCCCCTCGGGGGCCAGGGAAGCCCTGCAAGCCCCCCTGGCCCCGGGTTCCTGGAGGGCCTTTTGCTCCTTGTGCTCCTCGTGGGCCCTTGGAGGAACAAAACACAGAGTGTCACAAAGCAGGGACACCAATTCCCTGATCCACAGGCAGGAATTCCCCTGTAGAACCCATCACTGGCACGGGTGGGCACCCCAAACCCTCCTTCCCCAGCATCCCTGGGGCACCTGAAATGGGAAAATACATTTTTTTAAACAGGCAAAGCAAGATGGAGCGGGGAAGGATGGATCAGGGGGTGGGATCAGTGCAAAATGAGCTGCCTGGCTGGCACAGACCCCAAAACCCAGCCAGGCTCAGGGTCCTTGGGCAGCCACACCCACCCACAGCTGGGTAAAGCACATCTGAGCAACACTGGAGCAGCTCTGTGAGCCGTGCCCATTCCCTGGGCAGCCTGGGCAGTGCCAGCACCTCTGGGGGAAGAACCTTTCCTGCTCTCCAGCCTGAGCTGCCCTGGCCCAGCTCCAGCCACTCCCTGGCTCCTGTCCCTGTCCCAGAGTGCAGAGGGCTCTCATTCCAGCACCCAGCCCCTCCCTGTCCCCTCCCCAGGGTGACCAGGGACCTCCAGGTGACATTTGGAGGCACCACAGGTTGGGAATTGGTACCTTGCATCCTTTGGCTCCCAAATCTCCCTTGGCTCCACCCGGACCTCGGCAGCCCTGCAAGAGCAGCAGCAGTGGAGGTTACCCTGAGGAACCCCTGGGCAAGCTGTGCTCTGACCCTGGCACCAAATAAAGAGAATTTTGCCCTGTTCCAGTCAGGGCTTTCCTCTGGATGGGCCTTCCTGAGCTGGGAGCAGGGACCTGCTGGATCTGCCTGCAGGACTTTTGGGTTCACTCCCCACCAAAGCAAGCCCAGCAGCCCATGGCAGTGCCAGTGCCAGCTCCCGGCTGGTGGTAGCATCTCTGGCACCATCAAAACAATGCTAAGTGTCTTCTCCTCACTGCTGTGTTCCTTAGCTAGGCCAAAGCATTGCCACCTCCCGGAGCTCCCAAAGGCAGGTGACCCCTCAGGACACCCCCCAGTCTGAAAGCTCCTCTTATTACAGCAAAAGCAGCCCAGGCTCAGCTCTGCCTTCCCAAACAGCTCCAGCTGGCACCTGCTCAAACATCAAGTCCAAGCACACACGAAAACACAGAGCTGCAGCTTTGGACTGCTCTGCCTCGGCTCCCCTGCTTCCAGAGCAGGATCCCATGGATGCCATCACCCACCTGCTCTCCTTGGGAGCCTTTTGCACCCGGCAGGCCAAGAAAACCCTTCAGAGAGACAGAGAATGCAAGTTAAAAAGAAAAACACACAGGAAAATATTGTGTGTGTTCCTGGAGGTGACAACCTCCCCACAGCACAGGGATGGGCTGGGCTGGAAATGGGGGCACCAGTTTGGCTCTGCAGGGCTGCCTCTGAGATGCCCCAGTGGGATTTGTCCCCCAAAAAGGGACCAGAAGCCACAAACCCTCCCAAGGCTGCCCCTGAGATGAGGATGAGGACTTTGTTTGACTCCAAAATGCACCCCCCACATCCCACCCCTCATCCCACATCCCATTCTCAGTTTCTCATCCCATTCTCATCCCATCCATCCCCAGTTCTCAGCTCTGTGGGTTGGGGTCCCGGGACACAGAAAGGGACACCTGGGCCAAGCAGGAGGAAGGTCAGGCTGTCCTGAGCCTCTGGAAAGGGCACCTGAGCACCCAAATCCCTTGGGAAAAGGGAAGGGATCAGCAGGGCTGGCCCATGTCTGCTGATAAATCCACAGGGAAAGAATAAAATTGGGAATAAAAAGAAGAGCTTTTGGGATGAGGACTGGAGCCACAGGGACGTGGCTGGCATCCCCACCAGCCCTGTGGGAAGCTGGGGAAACAGAGCATTCCCTGCAGGATTTTGGGGGTCTGCCAGGGGGAGGAGGAGAGCGCCCCACATCCAGCCACCCCCTTCCCATGCACTTACCCCAGGGCCCTCCTGCCCCAGCTGTCCCCTCACGCCAGGGGCTCCATCTGCACCCTGCAAGAGGAATCCTGGAATCACAGACTGTCCTAGGCTGGAAGGGACCCCAAAGATCACCCAGCCCACCCCTGTCCCTGCCCAGACCCCCCAAAATCCCACCCTGGGCATCCCTGGCAGCGCTGGCCAAAGGCTCCTGGAGCTCTGGCAGCCTCGGGGCCGTGCCCATTCCCTGGGCAGCCTGGGCAGTGCCAGCACCTCTGGGGGAAGAACCTTTCCTGCTCTCCAGCCTGAGCTGCCCTGGCCCAGCTCCAGCCCTTCCTGGCTCCTGTCCCTGTCCCAAAGTGCAGAGGGCTCTCATTCCAGCACCCAGCCCCTCCCTGTCCCCTCCCCAGGGTGACCAGGTGGCATTTGGGAGGTCAGCTGGAAGTGTTGCCCCCTCTCCCCTCCAAAAATGGGAACACGGATCCCCTCAACCCCATACATCAGGTCCTTCCAGGGAAATCCCTCCAAGCTGGGGTTCAGCCCCAGCAAGGTCCAGGAAAACGCTCTTACTCTGTCTCCTTTGGGACCTGCGGATCCCTCCAGCCCTGCTGCACCCTGGGAAAAGCAAAGGCAGGGAGATGTTGGGAGCAGAGGGATGTGGCTCCCTGTCCTGCTGTGTGGGTGAGACCCCAGCCCACAGGAACCTGCCCAGGAGCTGCCTCACACCTCAGGGCCAATGTCCCCCCAGGGGACACAGCCCTTCTGTTGAAGCAGTGACCCTTGAAGGGGGAAGAACGTGCTCTGACTCCACGTTGCAAAAGGCTGAATAAATTGCTTTTATTGGGCTAAATTATATTCAATTAATACTATACTAGAACTATATCATACTAAAAAGATACTAAAGAAAAAAACCCAGACCCTACTGACCAAACAGTCCACACAATTAACAAATCACTCTTGGGTGAACAATCTCCATCACACATTCCACATGTGCCAGCAACAGCAGCCAATAGAGGTAAGAATTGTTTTCTTCCTTCTCTGAGCTTTCTCACTGCATTTTTCCCAGGAAAAATCCTGGGAGAGAGAATCAT
Source organism: Lonchura striata (assembly GCF_050655825.1). Classification (NCBI taxonomy): domain Eukaryota; kingdom Metazoa; phylum Chordata; class Aves; order Passeriformes; family Estrildidae; genus Lonchura; species Lonchura striata. The sequence continues at coordinate 3,295,129 of NC_140719.1, read as the reverse complement.
GTCTCCCTCTGTTCAGAGAATGTGAATACCACACCACCCACCCTGGGGGACCACAGGGACCCCGAAGGGCAAGGATTTCACATCCACTGCCCAAATCCATGGGGGACAGATCCCAGCAGCTCCTGGAGGAGAACTGGGGGGACGCACCCCCCCAGGACAGCAGCACTCACCTGAGAGCCCCTGGGGCCGGGGGGGCCACGCCTGCCCTGCAAGCCCTGGGGTCCCTGCAGAGGGGCACAGGGAGCTGCCATCAGCACCAAAACCTCTCCTGGGAACTCCCAGCGCTCAGGAGCCCCGGAGCTCCCAGATATGGCACACTGGGGGCTACAGAGAGGATTCCCAGCCCCGAGCCAGCTTTGGGGTGGGTTTGGCACCCATCCCGGGGGTCCCCTACCTTGGGGCCGGGGGGTCCGGCCATCCCGGGAGGGCCCATTTCCCCCTGCGGAGAGAGCAGGGCAGGGGTGGGGTGAGCGCAGCAGCGACGGCAAAATCCCAGACACAAAGGATGGGCAGCGGGGCACACCCACCTGAGAGCCATTGATGCCTCGGCACCCCAGGGATCCCGGCTGGCCCGGCTCTCCCTGCAAGGCAAGAGCCTGCTCAGCCCCACAGGCACTCCTCAGCATCCCGGGGATGCCGCAGGGCTTTGCTGCTGAGTTTTAACACCACTGGTCCTTTTGCAATCCTCTCCCAGCTGCCAGGGATGGTTTTAACCAAATGCAGCGTTTTTAGAACAAGGGATTTTAGAGCAAGTGGATTAGAACAAGGGATGAAGAAGGTGGCACTCCGGGCAGCAGCAGCTCTGCTGCCTCAGCTTCCGTCTGGACCAAACCCTGAGACTCACCATGGGACCAGCAGGGCCCGGGGGACCCACTGAGCCACCTTCTCCCTGCACAGGAGAGAAAAAAAAAAGTCATTTTTTGCTTTGACACTCTCCTTCAGCCCAAATCCCCCTTTTCCTTCACATCATTTTTCACATTTCTTCACATCAGCTGCTTGATGTCCCCTCAGACATTTGCTGGCCAACCCCAGCTCCCTTTCATGCTGCAGAATTCATCCATTCAGCACCAAACGCCTTCAGCTTTCCTTTCAAAGCCTTTTCCAACCCTCTCCTGGACAGGATGTCTCCCAGTTGTGTGGGAGCACTGAGTTATCCACATGCTGGAAAAACCAGGTGCTGCCAGCCTGGGATTCATCTCAGCTGGAGGTGGCCACCTAAAATAAATCCCAGTGTGCTCTGAACTGCTCATTTCTCTTCATTTCTCCTCGTTCCCAGCCAGAACAGGGCTGGGAAATGCTGGAAGCAAGGCCCCAACGTGCCTGGGTGCAAATCCCTGCTCAGACCCCTCTTCCCAGTGGGAATTCCCCACTCCTGCACCCCTCTGGGGAGGGCACAGAGAAGGGAAATGCACTCACCACCGGCCCTGCAGGGCCCTGGAAGCCCATGGCACCCTTCAGCCCCGCCAGCCCCTGGGAGAGAAGCCAGGAATGAGGTGTCAGCACCCTGAGGTGACACTGCCTTTGTCCCCTCCCTCACAGGAGGGGCAGGGACACACAGAGACCACGGGGGCTTTGCCAAAGCCAGGAGAGCGTGGGCTGGGGCTTGGGGACATCGCAGAGAGGGACAGGGGACAGGCCAGCAAAGGGCATGGAGGGAAGGGTGTGGGACACCTCCAGCTCCCCAGGAAACTCACCTGGAGCCCTGCAGGACCTGGCAGCCCGTTCTCTCCCTTCACACCCTGAAAAAGCCAAGAGCAGCCTGAGTGATGGAGGAGAGCAAGAGCTGGGGCTGGGGGGCTGTGGTGGGGAAGGAGAGACCCCTGCCCACCCTGGCAGGGCTGTGAGGGGCAGGGACAGCCACCCTTACCTTCACTCCCTTCTCTCCTTTGTCCCCAGCTGCTCCAGGGTCTCCCAAGAAACCCTGCAAAGGAACAAGGATGAAATGGGAGCAAGGATGAGCCCCAGCTGGGCCACCAGGAGTTAAACTGGGGCTGCTGTGCCTCAGAGGACACAATCAGGGTGGGACAGGACAACAGGGACCCTCAAGGTTGTGCTACATGGGGCAAAGCCTGGCTGCTGGTGCCCAGCGTGGTGTCACCTCCCTGCAGCTCCTGGGGCACCGTGTCACCCACAGCAGTGACACAGGGCTGGCACAGGGCTCTGCACAGGCACGAGGGCACAAAGCGTGGCCCAGAACAGGGATCTGATAACCCACGTGGGACTGCTGCTGCTGCAAAAAGAAAAAATTAGGTCTTAAACCCACTAGGATGATCAGACTGGAGGAGTCCAAAAATCTCTTGGGCAGCTCTAAAAATGTTGACCCAAAGAAGACTAAGTGATGGAAAATTAAAAAAATTAAAGGGTGACAAACCACCAGCATTCACTGTTTGATGGACATTTTCCATCCTGGCTGACAAAGCTGCAGGAGCACTGCTGCTACCAGTGCAACCAGTATGAAAGGTGTCTTGATGTCCCCAATGCCCCAGGCACCGGGAGCACGTGCTGGAGCTGGCACTGCTGGGACTGGGGCTGGCACCTCATCGTGCCCATGGCCAAGAGCCAACTCACCTCGTCTCCCTTGTCCCCAGCCAGCCCTCGGTCACCCTGGAAGCCCTGGAGGCCCTGGGAAGGGGAGGAAGGAGCAGGGCAGGCACTGAGGGGCTGCCACCCGTGTCCACCCCGCTCCCCAGCAGCTGCTGAGAGCCCCAAACTTTCCAGCACCCCCCAGTCCCTGTCCTCTAAACCCCCCTGAGAAAGCTCCCGAGCCCAGGGGCGTTGCCTGTGTTCCCCAGGGATTGTTGCCAGGCTCTGGACAAGGGCAGGCACCAAGGAACCAAATTCCTGGATTGGACATGATCCAGGCATTCTGGAATTACTCTAATTTTCTCATCACCCTCCCAGTTCTGAGCCCTCAAGGCCACTGGTCAAGTGGAATCTAGTGGAAGGTGTCCCAGCCCATGGCACGGGGTGGAATGAGTGAAATGAGATGATTTTAAAGGTCTCTTCCAACCCAAGCCATCCCAGGATTTGCAGTTATTTTCCACGGGGAGGTCCAGGCGCAGCAGCCCAGCCCTGCTGCTCAGACCCACCACACCCAGGGGCTGCAGCTCTGGATATCCCAGCCCCTTAATGCCCATGTGGGATGCCCCACAACCCTTTTATTCCTGCCAAACCTAAACCTCGAGGCACTAATCCAGGCCTGCCTGGTTTGGGGGCTGAGGAGAAAGATTCTAAAGGAGGCAAGAGAAGGAAGGGCAGCTTCAGGAACTCCCTGTCTCCAGCCCAGGGTTTGGATCTCCAGCTTCCCCCTGATCCTGAGCCTTCCCTGGCTCACCTGCTCCCCTGGCAGCCCCCAGGGCCCAGGTTTGCCATCCAAGCCAGGGAAACCATCAGAGCCAGGGTATCCCACACGTCCTGGCAAGCCCTGGAGCCCGGGTTCCCCCTGGGGAGAAAAAATCCAAGCATGGAAAATTAAAATATCCACATTATGAAAGCAATAAAGAAACTCTGAGCTCTGCCTGCCTCTGGCTGTGGAGCTGGGGAAAAGCTCTGTGTATCAAGGAGCTACAAGCATTGGGCAGGTGGATCTTTCCAGGTTTTCCTCCAAATCCCTGGGATAGCTGGAGGCAGGGGCTGCACAGCAGGAAGCAACACGGAGGGCAGGGAAAAGAAATGCAGAGAGAGAAGGTCGAGTGAAATTTGTCTCAAAGCCACTCCTGTCGCTTTCCCACGTGCAGGAGTCAGAGCAGACCCGCCCAGGATCCATTAGCAGCTGAAGCTTTATTGGGCTAAATTATATGCCATTAATATAATTGAATATAATTACATATTATATATATTCTTTCTATTCTATTCTATTCTATTCTATTCTATTCTATTCTATTCTATTTAATATATTATATTATATATAATATAATATATTATATTGAGCTGGGCGCAGTTCTGAATTCAGGCAGGCTGCAGAGCAGAGTGGAGCAAAGCTGCAGTGATGTGGGAGAGTGGGGCATTGCTCTCCTTTCCTGGTACCCACAGGGCACCTAAATCCCACAGGGAGCCGAGCTGGGCACCCCAGGGGAGATGGGATCCCACGAGGGATCCCCATGGAGGGCACAGGCAGAGCTCACCCGTCCCCTGCAGAGCTGGGGGGTTCTAGAGGGTGACAGAAGGACTCTGGGGGGTGTCACCCGGAGGAGTGCAGCACCCAAAGGGGCTGTGCTGAGCTGTGGCTGAGCCATCCCTGCGGCTGCAGCACAGGAGGAGCAGCAGGAGGGTGACTTTGTGCAGAGCCACCCCAGCTGGCACAGCAGGGAGGGGACAGGGCAGCCACCCCACCCCTCCAAACCAGGCTCGCCATTCCCAAGCTGTCCCCAAGCCCATCACGGCTCTCCCTCACGCTGGCAGGGGCTGATCCAAGAGGGGCAGGGCTGCTGAGGGTCCCAGGGCAGGTCCCTGAACCTGTCCCCAGTGTCCCCACGCCCCCCAGCCCTCACTCACCGTGTACCCCCGCTGGCCTTTCTGCCCCGGCTCTCCCGGTGCTCCGCAGGCTCCCTGTGCACAGGCAGGGACTGAGTCACCCAAGGTGTCCCCCCACCCTGCCCCAGCCCTGTGCAGGCTGCCAGGACAAGCAGCAGTGCCCAGAGGTGACCCTGGGAAGGGCAGAGTGGGAGAATTCACATCCCTGGCACCTCCACCCTGCCCACCGTGCCCAGGGCGGGTTTGGAGCCAGCAGCGGATCCATTTGTCCACTGCTTTGGCTCCTGACAGGATGAGAATTTTGCCTTAGGACAATATTGTGTGTGTTCCTGGAGGTGACAACCTCCCCACAGCACAGGGATGGGCTGGGCTGGAAATGGGGGCACCAGTTTGGCTCTGCAGGGCTGCTCCTGAGATGCCCCAGTGGGATTTGTCCCCCAAAAAGGGACCAGAAGCCACAAACCCTCCCAAGGCTGCCCCTGAGATGAGGAGGAGGACTTTGTTTGACTCCAAAATGCACCCCCCACATCCCACCCCTCATAATTTCTTAGGACAAAGGAATTTTGTCAGGACAGGACAGAGAATTTTGCCTTCTTTCCCTTTGCCTTATGGCCAGATGGGGGGGAAGCATCACCCAGCAATGCCAAGCTCGTGGGCACGGGGCTGAGACCCCCCAGCACAGGCTGGCCCCACACAAATCCTGCCCCAGCCCTTCCCTGCCTTGTTTTTGTGCCTCTGGGAGGGACCCACATGGTCCCTTCCCCAAAAACAAGGGCTGGAACCTGATGCCCCAGGAACCTCAGCCAGCCCTGCTCAGCTGGCAGATCGGAGGGGCTGCAGGTGCCAGGACAACCCTGGGGGTTGGATATCAAACATCCCAGGTTTCAGTGGGAAATCCATGAGGCTGCTTTGAAAGCCAATCCCAAAGCCCCTAATTACAGCACAGCAGCAGCCCCAGCCCGAGTGCTTGGGGACATCCACCCTGAAAATGTCCCCAGGGCAGCCAGGGTGGCAGCAAGGCCACCAAAGGGACAGCAGGGCTTTGGTACTTACAGGTGCTCCTGTTCTCCCAGGGTGTCCTGGGGGCCCAGGAGCTCCAGGTTTTCTCTGGATTAAAAAAAATACAAAAAACAAACATTGGTAAAACCCATCAAGTGCTTGGAGCAAGGAGAACTCAGCTGCCAAGGAGGAAAAATCCAAACTCGATATGACCAAAGCAGCACTCACCGGCCAGCCCGCGTGCAGGAGTTGGTAAAATGATGATTGCTGGAAGAAAAATGAGGGGAGAAAAGCAAAATGTTAAAAAAAAATCATCCCAAATCCCTTTTTGCTGTCTTTCTCCTTGTCTTGGGAAGATGCAGCAATGAACCACTCCTTTAATTTATTTATTTCAGACTCTGTGCATGCAAGGCATGGGAGGAAGGACAATCTGAGGATAAGGTGTGGGAAATAAGGAACTACTTCAGTGGAAAATTAGGCAGAGAACCCATTTCTCCTGAGTTTGGTGAAATTCAGCTCCTCCATGGTGCCCTGCAGCCAGAAATGTTTGGAATATGGAAAGGCCAGAAATGTGGTGGTGGTGAGCACAGGGACTGCCAGATTTTAAACTAAAACCAGCTGATTTGACCCTGAGGCTACTCCAGGTGGGGAATCTTCTTTCCGGCCCCTGGAAAACCCAGAGGAGCAGATCCCAAGTAGGTTTTCCTCTTGCTACTCCCAGCAGCCAGTTCTTGGATGCATGTCCAATTTTTGTGAAGATCAGATGAGCTCAGAGAGGAGAAAACCCACCTGAAAGGCCCAGGGTGGATTCATCCCATCCCAACCAGTTCATCCCATCCCCAAATAAAGGTCCTAAAACCACCTGGTGCAGCCTCCTCTCTGCACACTTCCAAGCCAGGTTTTCCCAAATTTTGGGAGGTGTCCAGGAAATAAAATGTCCATCTCCAGCTACCAGCAGCACAGGGAGGCAAACCCCATCTTTCCTCCTCCTCCTTCCCACGGTGACCCCACACTTATGGTACAGACAGCTCCTCCAAATCCTGGCTCACATCAATGGCTCAGAAATCCCTTTCCTGATCCAGCATCCCAATCCCAGCAGCTGGAGGGGCAGCATTCCTCTGTTCTCCCCAGTTTCAACCTCAAGGGCACGGGGAAACCCCTCCTGTCCCCTGCTCTGTGGGAATCCAGGGCTTCCCTCTGGCTGCCCTGGCAGGGGTCAGGAACCCCCCTGGACAGAGCCCCCAGAGACACTGGCTGTGATCTCTGGCCATGGAAAAGAGTTTTCAACCTTACAGGATGAATTACCAGCTCTGAGTGTTTGATATAAGTAATAATTAAGTGTGGCACGGGTGCAAAAGTAAAATTCTAGGATTCTAGAATAGGGGTCCAAAGGGGACAAGATGGAGGAAATTGGGTGTGTCTTGTCCTTTTTCTCCTTCTTCATGCCCTCCATGTCTCACTGTGGTGTTGGCATTTTTCTGTTGGCTCAGGCTGGGGACACACTGTCCAACGTAGGTGACAGATATTGGCACGTTCTTGTAAATCCAGCCCAGGGAGTTTCTGGTATTGAATGTTTGTCACATCCCACTGAGGGCAGAGCCCCACACGCTGCCCTGCAGGACAGAGCTGGGCAGGGCAGCAGAACATGTGAGAGATAAACAGAATAAACAACCTGGAAACCAGCACAGACCAATTATGGCTTCTGCTTTGGCAGCGGGGCTGACAGAGAATTTCTATAATCTGGGAATCATCAATACCTCAGGTTCCAACACTGCTCCAAGGATCTGTCCCCCACTACCAGTGGGGAGAGAGGGGAAAAGCCAAGGAACTCATGAAGGAAAATCAACCCAGAGCTTTCAAGAAATGAAAATATTCCTAGCAGTGACCAGCACTCTGGGGCAGGTGATGGATGCCATTCCTGCTCCTTTCAGGCTGTTCCCAAATTGATTTCTGTGGGTGAACGGTGCAGCCCCTGGCAGGACCATGCTCCTCCTGTCCACCAGTTCTCATTCCCCTCAAAATCCACTCCCAAAGCCTTTCTGGAGGAGGCTGGAGCACAGCCAACACTTTTGCCTTGTCTCAGGAATCGGTGAACTCCGATTTGCCCAGGACAGGATATTATTTCATCCAACCTTTTAAAAAGAGGGAAGACAAAATCCCCCGTGAGACACGGACTCGGATTTCGGAGCAGCAGATGCCAGGGAGGGGGAGAGCAGTTAATGGGCTCTGCAATTCCAGCAGGAAACAGTCGGAGCTCTGCTGCTGCAGCTCTGGAGGGGGGAGCAGCACAACAGGAGGGGAGGGAGGATGGGGAGCAGCAACTGCAAGGATCTGGGCTCCTGGGGAACTCCTGGGAGCAGGGCAGAGAAACCTTTGGGGGCAGAGGAACCTTTGGGGGCAGAGGAACCTTTGGGGGCAGAGAAACCTTTGGGGGCAGAGGAACCTTTGGGGGCAGAGGAACCTTTGGGGGCAGAGGAACCTTTGGGGCAGAGGAACCTTTGGGGGCAGAGGAATCCTTCAGCAGCCCTGGGGGAAGCAGCTCAGGCCTGGCAGAGCAGCTTTGGCTGCCCCCCCTGTGCCACCCTCTGCAGTCACCCCATGGCCATCCTCACCCTGTGCCACCCCCACCATGGCAGATGCCAACCCTGCAGTAGCAGCACATCCCTAAAAGTTCCCTCTTTTTCTCAAGAATCAGTTTTTCCTTTCCCTCCGAGCTTCCCAGGCACCACTGCCCAGCCTGGCCGCTGTTTTTAAGGGGCTGGATCAAAGGAAAGGAGCCTGGTGCTGCAGACGAAGCTCTGCAGTACCTGTGGGAGCTCCAGTTCTCCTGCCCAGGATTCTGGGACTTCCCCACTGCTGCAGCCAGCTCCAGAACGAGCCAGCAGCAGTTCCTGCCCTCCAGCCACACTGAATAAACTCCTTGGCACAGCCAACATCTGTCAGCACATCGGGAGCACAAACACAGGCACGGGCTTGGAATCACAGTGGCCTTGAGCTGCTTTTCCTTTTCTCCTGTTACCAACAAAGGCTTTTTCCAGGGGAAAGGAGCGGGAGAGGCTGAGAGCAGCACAGCAGCCCAGCTGCTCTGCACAGCCAGCATGAAACGTAAACTTTAAGGGATTTAGAGATTTTAGAGGAGCTAAGATTTTAGTTAGAAATAAGCTTTACTAGAGTTAATTAAAATAAATTAGTAGGCCTTGATGAAGTTAGGAGTTAGTAGTTAACTAATAACTGATTGCTTGTCAGCACAATGTTGAGTTAGCTGGGTTTATAATGAAGAATACACAAACTGACAAAGAGCTTTTAGGAACATAAGACAATTTGGGCCTCCTCTGTTCTGAAACCAACTGAAGACAAGAAATGGGAGTTCTACCAAGAGTTCATTTGTCATATTGGCATTGAAAAGGTAGAAAGGTCAGAACCAGGAAGACTTTATTTACTTCCTCACCTTGGGACCCCTCCCATGAAAGGGACACCGACCCATTTCAAGGAACAAACCACGCATGCTGAATGGCTTTTGGAGTGATTAGCATAGGAAGTGAGGGATGTGATGTACCAAAATGATGAATATGCATTTGTATTTTGGGTATTCAATACTTGTATGGCTAAAAGGGCTCTGTAATCACCTGGAAGCTGCGGTGTGGATTTGGGAGCGATCCCACACACAATAAACACACACTTTCTAACTTTAAACTGCTAGAGAGTTTTTGTCTGTCACAGCTGGATATCGGTACTAGATCAATATCCAGATTTTTTTAATAAATCACAGCACATCCCTTGTTTTCCCAGCCCATCCTCCTGCTGTGGCCCTGAGCCTGCGGGACACCTTCCCTCCCTGCATTTCCATGGGCTGAGCCAGGAGCAAACCCAGGACACCCCAAATGCCCACGTGCGAGCAGCACGGCCCCAGAGCCCCGTCCCAGAGCAGCCAGTCCCATCCCGGCCGTATCCCAGCTGAGACTGGCAAATCCCAGCCCAGGCTTTGTGTCTGCCAGGGTCACTGGCCACAGACACAATGGCCCTGGTGGCTCTGGGGTCCCCAGGGTCCCCTCGGCAGCCACTGCCTTCCCCTGAGACCGGCACCAGGCCAGCCCTGTGGGGACAGGGCCAGCACGGGGACAGGGGACAGGGACAGCACAGAGCCAGGGGACAGCACAGGGGACAGGGGACAGGGACAGCACAGGGGATAGCAGAGAGCAGAGGGGACAGCACAGGGCCAGGGGACAGGGACAGTGTACCCAGAGCCCAGGGGACAAAGGACATCACTAGAGCCAGGAGACAAGGGACAGCAGCAGAGCCAGGGGACAGCACAGGGCCAGGGGACAGCACAGGGCCCAGAGGCCAGGGGACAGCACAGGGCCAGGGGACAGCAGCAGAGCCCACAGGCAGGAGCCAGCATCGCCCCAGCCCTGGTTCCTGAGCACAGAGGGGACATGTTCCCTCCAGCACTCCCAGGTGGGGACACCAAGGAGCTCCCAGCATCATCCACAGGTGTGGCTGCTTCTGCCTGCAGGAATGGCAAGGCCTGAGGGCTCTTTGCAAACACAGGCAAGGGGAAAATAAAGGGAATTCTGACTGCAGGGCAGAGGATGGGAGCAGCTCTGCCAAGTGCTGTAAGTGTGGCCTGAGAGAAGGACTCCATCAGGGAGGGCCCTGCCCTGCTGGAAGGGGATCCCTGGCATGGGGACACCCAGCTCCCCCTGTTTGCTCCTGCCCACGCTGTGTGCCTGCAATGGATCCTGGCAGCACTGGGAGCTGCACGGCTCCTGCCCTGGGCAGCAGGAGGGTGGGAGAACAAGGAGGTTCTCCAGGTGAAGCAAAATTTCAGCAGATGATCAACTCTCCTGCACTTCCCAGCAGGAATCTGATCTTTGCTTCCATCCAGTCCAACCCAAAACCACAGAGCTCTGGCACAAGGATTCCCAGCAGGTCCATCCAAGCTCAGACCCAGACCAGCAGAGCACCATCCTCCTCCTCGTGCAGCACCATCCCCACCCGGGTGTGCTGTGCTGGCAGAGCAGAGATCCTCCCTGCATCCTCTGCCCGGAATCCTGGGCATTTGCCCCAGAGCAGAGGATGCATTGAGGCTCTTCCCCAGTGAAGGAGTCCCAGAGAACTCAAATATCCTGCCCAGGGCCATTGTGGAGAGCTGGAGGGTGAATATGAGCTCTCACCAGCCCCTTGCTCTGCCCCTGAAGCTGCTGGTAGCACCATGCCACACGGCAGGGCCCAGAGGGACAGCAGAGATAAAGCAAAGAGCATTCCCAACCCCAAGAAAAGCACCTGGGGCACTCAAAACCCAATGCCTTCAGCTGCTGCCCTGCCCAGGCCAGGCTCCACAAGGAGTTTAAAATTAAGCTTAATCACAGCAGTGGCTGTGCTGTGAGGAGTTGGGAATTCTCGAGGAGCCTGGCTGGGCTGTTCAGTGAGTTTTGGAGTCATCCCATGGAGCTTTGCATGCAGCTGTGCAGTGCCTGAGGCACTCCTGCCTCCCCACAGACCCCGTCCTGCTCCCGTGGGTCAGGTGAGAAAACACCTCAGAGAGAGCTGGACGGGCACAAACTCCATGAGCCAAAGGCTGGGGCACAGCAGGGAGCTGGGACAGGGTGGAAAACAGGACAGGGAGTTTGTAATCAGCAGCACAGAGCAGGAGAAGGGCTGATCGTGCCTGGCTCGGATCTTCCCTGGGCCCTGTCCTGCAGAACCATCCCAGCGAGGTGATGGATGGACCGTGGGGGTCCAGGGGACAGAGGGACAGGGCACACACTGATCCCATTCCACCCACAGAGCCACCCCCAGTCAGCTGCACCTCCCTCCTTGGCATGTCCCCTCTGCCCGCACCTCCCACCCAGCAATGAGGAACCTCAGCCACAGCAAACCCTTCGTGCCATCCCATCCCATCCCATCCCATCCCATCCCATCCCATCCCATCCCATCCCATCCCATCCCATCCCAGGGATGCAGGGAGCTGCTGGGGAGGTGTGGGTGCAGCACTTGTCCCCTGTGCCTGTAACTCACCATGAACGACTGCCAGTCCTCCCTGGAGTTCCTCCAGAGGACAATGGTGGGCACACCGGGGGTGCCAGCAGGGCCAGGCTCACCTGGGGGGCCCGTCCTCCCCATGGCCCCCGGGAATCCCTGCAGAGACAAGGGCAGCTCCTTAAAACCAGCAGGGGTTTGGGCCTCAGCACAGGCTGGGCACAGGCTCTGAGCCAGGGCAGTGCCAGGGGCTGGGCAAGGAGGGCAGCCTGGGGCTGCAGGACAAATGCAGTCCCTGCAAGGTGATTTCATGGATATGAACTGGGGCTGGGCTTTGGGACACACCAGTGTCCCTCCTCCAGGTGAGCTGAGCTGAAGCTGCTCCATCTCCCATTGAGAGCCCAAAGGGAAGGGAGCAGCTTGTCCAGGCAGCTCAGTCACAGAATCACAGAATATCCTGAGCTGGAAGGGACCCCAGGGATCACCCAGCCCAGCTCCTGTCCCTGCCCAGACCCCCAAAATCCCACCCTGGGCATCCCTGGCAGCGCTGGCCAAAGGCTCCTGGAGCTCTGGCAGCCTCGGGGCCGTGCCCATTCCCTGGGCAGCCTGGGCAGTGCCAGCACCTCTGGGGGAAGAACCTTTCCTGCTCTCCAGCCTGAGCTGCCCTGGCCCAGCTCCAGCCGTGCCCTGGCTCCTGTCCCTGTCCCAGGGCAGAGCTGGAGCTGCCCCAGGAGGAGCTGCAGCCCCGGGGAGCTCTGCCCTCAGCCTGCCCCAGCTGAACCATCCCAGTGCCCTCAGCTGCTCCTCACGGGCCCCTCCACACCCTGCCCTTGTGGCCTCCTCTGAACACTCTCTGATAACTCATTTTTCATATTGTGGTGCTCAAAACCCCCCAGAACTCAAGCACGGCTTAATCCTGATCCTGGGCTTAACTAAATCCAGTTCCTTCCTCTTCCAAACCCACAGACAGGTCACTGCCCTGCAGCTTCAGGAGCTCCCACTGCCTCTGGATGAAAAACCCCCAAACCAACCCAAACCATGGTGGTGCCAGCCCCACAGCCCACACTGGACACTGCTTTTGTGGGTACTCACTTTGTCTCCTTTGGGTCCCACCAGCCCCCGTCTGCCAGGACAGCCCTGAAAGGCAAAGGAGCAGAGCTGGACCCCAAAAGGGACATCCCACAGGGACGGAGTGAGCAGGGCCACAGCCCCGGGGAAACAAGGACTGAAATGGCTGATTCAGAGCAAACCAGTCCCCAAGAAATACCCAAAAACCCAGTGTGGGGTGGGGGGAGCCCCCTGGTTTGGCTGCTCCTGCCCTGGCACCAGCAGCTGAGCTGTGCCACCCTGCATAACCACAGAAACAGCCCAGAACATCTCCTGACGCCTGGGGAGGACAGGCAATGTGTTAGGAAAAAAAAAAAATCCCCTAAAATGGAATCATATCCACACTCCAATAGGTGTTTGGACAAGGACTAAAATATCTGCTGCTTTTAACTGGTGGGAGATGTGATCTGGGTAAAAATGCACATTTTGGCCAAGGGCTGACCCCACTTCAGGGCTCACCAAGGCAGAAGCAGCCAGGTGGGAGAGCCTGGCCTTTTGGGGTGACAACAGCTCCCTGTAAGGTGTTACCTGACAGCCTCTGCCTGTGTCTGCTGCAGCTCTGACAGCTTCAGTTCCAGACACCAGCTTTGTTCCGAGCCTGAAGTCACCAGATCAGAGCCCACAGAGCTCCAGGCTCGGTTCCCTCTCCATGGAGGCCCCAGAGCCCCCCTGCCCTCAGTCCTCAGGGAAGGCTGCCAGGATGGGAACACATGGCTTTGGCCATGGCTGGCACGTGCCACCACTGAGCTTCAGTCCTACACGGAATCCCAGCCTGGTTTGGGCTGGAAGTGACCTTAAATTCACCCTGTGCCACCCCTGCCATGGCAGGGACACCTCCCACTGTCCCAGGCTGCTCCCAGCCCTGTCCAGCCTGGCCTTGGGCACTGCCAGGCATCCAGGGGCAGCCACAGCTGCTCTGGGCACCTGTGCCAGGGCCTGCCCACCCTCAGAGAAAAGATTTAATTCCTAATATTCCATCTAAACCTGCTCTTTGTTTTTCCAAGCTCTTTTTCCACTCCCCTTGTCCTGTCACTCCATGCCCTCCAGAGCCCTTTTCCATCTTTCCTGTCAGCTCCTAAAGCTGGGCTGGAGCTCTGGTGCCGTCCAGGACATCAGCACCAAGGACAAAAATCCCATGCCCAGCCTTTCTCCAGGAGAGGAAAGCAGTTCCCCCGCTGCTGGGGGACAGCAGGGCTGTCACACGTCGTGACGTTTCCTCTGCTCCTGGGATTTTTTCAGCCTCCAGCATCTGTTCCTTTTGCCATTTTCTTCTATTTTTGCAGGCAGGAGCTGCAGCAGCAAGGAGGTGGCTTGAGGGGGAATTTAGCAGTCCTAAATTTAAACCAAGCCTGGCTCGGGGATGATGGATTTAGTGTCAGCCATGGAAATGGCCCTGCAGGATCCACCCGAGCCCCAGGGCAGAGCACACAGCTTCCACAGGGATGGAAGGAAAGGGGAAGAGAAGGTGCTCAGGGTCACTTTGAAATATAAAATAAAATAAAATAAAATAAAATAAAATAAAATAAAATAAAATAAAATAAAATTTCCTAAAGAAATTGTTAAGAAAGTTGAACCAAATCAGGGGAACAATTTTGGCAGAATAAACAAACATGGAAAAATATTTAAAACCATTTTTAAGTTACTCCTCAATGAAGACAAGACTCCTCTAAAGCTTTTTATATTTCAAGTTTACCTTTTTTTTACAATTTTCATTGTTTTCATCCTCAATGAAGACGTGACTCCTCTAAACATTTCTCTAGTCTAAGTTTACCTTTTTTTCCCCTAAATTTCCCTTTTTTCATCCTCTGCAATGACCGAATGACTTGAAAAACAGTGAGTACTTATGAAAAGATAAAGTCAGTGCTCTGCTTTGAACCTGGCACCATTCTGGGGGTGAAGAAGCCAAAGCCAACGATGCCAGCTGGGTCTGTGGGTGGGTGCAGGGGTTTGTGTGGGGACTGGAGGAGATGGTTTGGTCCACTCTGGTCCCCTCAACCTAATTCTGGGCTGGACCAGTGTGAAATAAAAACTCACAGAGTGGCTAAATTATTTGAGATCATCTTTAGAGCAAGGAGGACAAGGCAATCATCTTCTCTCCAGTTTGCAGTGATGTTTCTGAAGAACTCTCCAGGAATATCAAAAACCTTTTCACAAGCTCAATGCACAGCCCCACTGTGCCTGCATGGGGAGGGTTCCCCACCCTGGAGAAGTTTCTCCACCCTGGGGAACATTTCCCATCCTGGGGAAGGTTTCCCATCCTGGGGAAGTTTCCCGATCCTGGGGAAGGTTCCCCACCCTGGGGAACATTTCCAACACTGGGGAAGGTTCCCCACTTGGGGAAGTTTCACCACCCTAGAGAAGATACCCCATTCTGGGGAACATTTCCCTCCCTGGAGAAGATTTCCCATCTTGGAGAAGGTTTCCCCACCCTGGAGAAGGTTTCTCCATCCTGGAGAAGGTTTCTCCATCCTGGGGAAGTCTCCCCATCCTGGAGAACATTTTGCACCCTGGGGAAGTTTCCAGATTGTGGGGAAGGTTTCCCACCCTGTAGAAGGGTTCTCCATACTGGAGAAGTTTCGCCACCCTGGGGAACATTTCCCACCCTGGGGAATATTTCCCCATCTTGGAGAAGGTTTCCCCATGCTGGAGGTTTCCCCATCCTGGAGAAGGTTTTGCACCCTGAGGAAGTTTCCAGATCCTGGGGAAGGTTTCCCACCCTGGGAAACATTTCCCACCCTGGAGAAGGCTTCCCCATCCTGGGGAACATTTCTCGCACTGGGTAAGTTTCCCCACCCTGGAGAAGGTTTCCCACCCTTGGGAACATTTCCCACCCTGGAGAAGGTTTCCCGACCTGGGGAAAGTTTCCCACCCTTGGGAACATTTCCCACCCTGGGGAAGGTTCTCCACTCTTGGGAACATTTCCCACCCTGGAGGAGCCTTCCCTGTGCTGTTTCCCCCATCTCAGCAGCCTCTGCCCACCACCCACCCCTCCTGCCGTGCTCCACTCACCGGCAGCCCGGGAGGTCCCGGCAGCCCCGGTGGTCCCGGCTTCACACAGCCCTGGCCTCCAGGTGCCACCCACCATCCGGGGTGTCCCGCTCCAAGAGGAGGCTTTGGGACACCCAGCGCTGCCCCTGCCCTCAGGGGACCTTTGGGGACGTTTCCTTTGGGAGCAGCCCCCCGATGAGCAGGTGGGGACACCTTGGGGACGGGGTCCAGGTGAGGTTTGCCAGGTGGGAGCCGCCACCGCGCGCCGGCGTCCCCCGACAGCTTCTCCGTGGTGACGTTCTCCTCACGGGGATCAGAGCCACGCTCCTTCTTGGCTGCTCGGGGGGGTTTGATGGAGGCTGCTGGGTGGATGAAGCACTGTCAGATTCCCAGAAATTGTGCTGGAAAAAAGGAGGAGAATTGTGGACTCACCTGAGCTTCTCCTGAGCGCTGGCCTGCCGGGACCGGTGATTTTATTGTAGGTGGAGTTCAGCAGCTCAAAACCTTCATCCTCAATGGAAAGGCTGCCCTCCTCCTCCTCCTCCTCCTCAGCTGATGGCAACTCGTGAGCAGAGAGGGAAGCCAGGGCACTCCCATCAGGCTGGAGGCTGAGGGTCCCCTGGGCATCCTCCCATGGCCAAGGTGACCCCGGGGCCGAATCTGAACTGGTGAGTCTGGAATCCTGAAAAGAGAGAAGGGAAAAAATGAAATTTGAAGGGTTAACTGATTTTTTTCCCCCTTTCCTGCTCAGTGGCCTGCCCAGGGAGGTGGTGGAGTCACCAGCACTGGGAGAGTCCAGGGCATGACTGGACGTGGCACTCAGTGCTCTGCTCTGGGTGACAAGGTCACAGGCTGGACTCAATGGCCTTGGAGGTCATTTCTGACCTTATGATTCTATAATTCCTCATTTCCCACATGTAGGAATGCTGCTGGGGGAACAATGCAGGGCACAGTTTGTGAGCCCCAGGCAGGAGCCCTCAAATTCTGGGACAGTTCATCCAGAACGAGCAGGAGACTGCACCCAGCTACAAACCAAGACTCACCTTCCACCAGGGACACCTGGGCACCCTGTGCCAGGGCCTGCCCACCCTCCCAGGGAACAATTCCCAATTCCCAATCTCCCATCCATCCCTGCCCTCTGGCAGTGGGAGCCATTCCCTGTGTCCTGTCCCTCCATCCCCTGTCCCCAGTCCCTCTCCAGCTCTCCTGGAGCCCCTTCAGGCCCTGGAAGGGCTCTGAGCTCTGCCTGGAGCCCACAGCCTAAGGACAGAGATCCAATCTTCAGAGCAATCACAGAGTTACAGCAGGGATCGATGTGTCCCTTCAGCCTCTGGATTCTGCTGCTCCTGCACATTCCAGTCCCTGGTGTTCTCCTGGGGGAATGGTGCCAGCCGGTCAGAGGGGAGCTCGGAGCCCCCAGCACACAACTTCCCACTGGAGCAGCTGCAAACCTCCAAGGGCTGGGAAGGGGAGACAGGCACAGTCCAGGAGCAGCCTCCTGGATGTTTCCAGCAATTTCATTTAGGGCAGTGACTTGCACAGGGCTCCCTCTGTCCTCAGCTGTCACCTTGAACGGTCCCTGCAGGTCTCAAGGGCTCTGTCAGCCCTGGAATCCACAGCAGAGCCCAGCCACTGCCCTTGGAGGGGGGAAAACTCCAACACTGGGAGGAATCTCCACATTCAACACACAAACACCCACTGTGGAAAAGGAATGAAACTTCAGAGTTCCCTGCATTTCAAAATCCCACCCAGCACCAGTGAAAGCACCTCAGGCTGGGCTTGTGGGTGGATGTGGAGGTCCTGGAGCTGCTCTCCTGTGCTGCAAGGACATCCTTCTTTCTTTCAGGATTTTTCATAGAGCAGCACAGAGAGAATAAAGAGAAAACAATTTCTATTTCTGCTCCTTGTTTTCCCATGTGGAATGTGTTTGGGGAATTGTTTACCTGGGGTGATTGCTGGGTTGGATTCTGGTGAGGATTGTTTGAGCCTGGTGGCCAATCCAACCCACCTGGGGCTGGGCTCTCAGAGAGGCTCACAAGTTGTTAGTTAAACATGGTAGTTAGAGTACATATGTAGTTTTTAGTATCTCCTTAAAATAGAATATTAATATATTACAGTACAGTTATAATAAAAAAAATCATTCAGCCTTCTGAACTGGAGCCAGACATCACCATTTCTTCCCCCAGGTTCATTTTGCAATACTCCTGGAGCAGCTGCAGCATTTCCAGCAGCCCCACATTGCCCCCAGCCCTGCCTGGAGCCTGCTCCGTGCTCCCACAAGGCTCCGTGGGGACAGGGACAGTGTGTGGCACCTGGAGCTGGTGGCACCTGGAGCTGGTGGCACCAGCCCTGCCTGGTGGCTCCTGCTGGAGGAGCTGCTGGAGGAACCAGCTGAGAGGAGTCACTAGAGGGAGATGCAGCCCCACGCTTGCCTTGCAGGGCTGGGAAGGAAACCTGGGGAGTTCTTCCCTTCCTTCTTCCCACATTCCATGGGCTCACCTGGCTCCCGTTCTGTGCAAGAGATTTTACAGAGAATTCTGTGAGCTAGAGAAGTTTGAGAAGAGGATCCACGTTCACCCCTGGAAGAATTTTCTACCAAGGTTGTTGACATAGAAACCCAGGAAGAAAGAGAAATACGAGAAACCTGCCACTGCCTGTTCCAATGAGCACTTGGTTTGTCTTTCCTGACCAATGACTAAAGTGTAAGTTATGAGTTTGTAAGAATGCAGAAAAAATGTGTTTGTAAGAATGTAGAAAATGTAGAATCTAGAATAAAAACAGCTTGAAGCCTTCTGAAAATTCAGTGTTGCTTTGTGTTGTGCCTGTCTCAACTCTGACACCATTCTGCTCTGCTCCACTGGCTTGGGAGCACCAAGGGGGATGTGCAGGAGCAGCACACAGGAAAAACAACAATTTTCCTGCCTGAAGGGGTGATCCTTCAGGTGAGAGCCCAACCAAGCCCCATTTGGGGTGACCACGGGAGGCAGAGGAGCTCCAAAGGCAGCAGGAGCTGCTGAAGCTTTGACTCTGCTACCATCACATTGGAGATGTCCAAACTCTTCCTATCCCAAGTGCAGGAGAAAAGGAAATTTTCACTTTTAAATTTTCAACTTTTAGGTTTGAAGAGTTTCTTTCATAAACACCTGAAGCGGGGAACTGAAAAAAAGAGTTGAAACAAAGAATTTTTCTTTCAGAAATTAAACCTTGCAGCAGTGCAGTTTTGACGTTATATTTTGGTGCTTTGTGGGGTTTCTGATTAAAAGCAGGTTTTGAAATACACCTTTAATGGTGAAAAAAATAAATCAATGTATTTCAGCTTCCCAACTTGATCTGTACTTCTCCCTCCAACCAATTTTTCTAGTTTTGATCCAAAGCAGTAATTTCCTTAAAACACATTTTTGCAATCCCCAGGACTGGAAAGTTTCAGCTACAGCAGCTTGGTGCCTCATTTTATACACCTTGAAGTGAAAAATGAATGGAAGGCAGCAGCACCTCTCTGCTCCATGGGACTGGCAGATTAACCCCAGGGGCAACAGCAGCCAGAAATTTAAAAACAAGTCCCTCAAAGGACAGTTACCTGTGGATAGCTGTGGCAGATGTTGTCAGGGAATGGTTTGGGTTGGAAAAGACCTCAAATCCCATCTCACACCACCCTTGCCAAGGGCAGGGACACCTTCCACAGGCCAGGTTGCTCAGATTTCCACACAACTGGACCAGCAGGTGAGGAAAAGTGTGGTGAGAATCCCCCAATGGAATGAGCCACGAGCTGAGAGGCGCTGCAGGAGCTGAAGTGTTCAGGTTCCCACGAGGTGATGCTGGTGCAGAACAGCCCCATAGGATGTGCCAGCCTGAGAATCCCAGTGGGAAGCCACATCCAGGCCTGGCAGCTGGCACTGGGAGCCCAGAATTCCCACACAGTAAAGGAAAGGAGGTTTTAATTCAGCTTCAACACTTGACATGGGAAAGGTCCACCCTGGAAACTCCCATCTGGCAAGGCTCAGGGGAAAAGGGGCTCTAAGGAAAAATTACTGAGGCACAAGGCTGAATTATGTTGGTTTGTGTCAACACAACGAAAAGCCAAAATCAATAGAATCCATCCTTGCTCCTCCAAACTGGCCAAATTTAGAGGAGAACCAGCTGAGAGGGACAAATTGGGAACAGCTCTGAGCCTGTCCAAAAGCGTGAGAGTTGAGTGAGGCATGTGTGTTTGAACTCCCAGAAATTCCAGCTGGGAAGTGGGGAAGGAGCCCAGATTGAAAGCAGCCATTAAGGATGACAAAACAGAAGGGAAAAAAAGAAGGAACTGGCACGTGACATGCAAGGCAGGGTCTGTGACTTGCAGAAAATTGGATTAAAGAAAGAAAATAAAGGCAGAAGTCTCTGCCCCAGCCACAGGTTGGGTCCCCACTGTCACCTGCCAGGTGGCACTGACACAACCACAGCAACCACATGGGAAGAGCTGGAGAAGCCCAGTTCTGCCCACACTTGGAAAATACAGATGACATAACCAAATAACAAAAAAATACTTCCCATTCCAGAGGGACAAGGAGCAGAGGTTTCTCAATCCCAGTCCAAGAATTCCACCCCAAAAGCATTAAAACCTCAGGCTCTCCCCAAGATGAGCACTGAATTCTCAATTTGGCTCAGAGAGCTGGGGAAGCTCCAGGGGACTGACTGGGAAAAGGCTTTGTGTTGTGCCAATATGGAACTTAAAAAAAGAAAGGCAAAAAAAAGGCAAACGGGAAGCTTTGAGTAATTACAGACCTCTTCCCTCAAGCTGAGCACAAGTGAAATAACAGAACTGATACAAGGCTCATTAATAAAGAAAGCACAGCTATGCAATTAATGCCATGCTTTTGGAAAGAGTTTCTAACTTGGTATCTTGCCTGAGGAGCCTAAGAGTGTTTTATTGACAAAGATAACAGTGCTGCTGTGTCAGAATCTGTGGCAATGATGATTCTGAGATTGTAGAAAGTCTCTGTCTGTCAGCCCCCTGCCAAAGCAGAAGCCATAATTGGTCTGTGCTGGTTTCCAGGTTGTTTATTCTGTTTATCTCTCACATGTTCTGCTGCCCTGCCCAGCTCTGTCCTGCAGGGCAGCGTGTGGGGCTCTGCCCTCAGTGGGATGTTACAAACATTAAATACCAGAAACTCCCTGGGCTGGATTTACAAGAACGTGCCAATATCTGTCACCTACGTTGGACAGTGTGTCCCCAGCCTGAACCAACAGAAAAATGCCAACACCACAGTGAGACATGGAGGGCATGAAGAAGGAGAAAAAGTACAAGGCACACCCAATTTCCTCCATCTTGTCCCCTTTAGACCCCTTATCTAGAATCCTAAAATTTTATGTTTGCACCCGTGCCACACTTAATTATTACTGATATCAAACACTCAGAGCTTGTAATTCATCCTGTAAGGTTGAAAACTCTTTTCCATGGCCAGAGATCACAGCCAGTGTCTCTGGGGGCTCTGTCCAGGGGGTTCCTGACCCCAGCCAGGGTCCCAGACCTGCCAGGGCAGCCAGAGTGAAGCCCTGGATTCCGACACTGCTGGACCTCTGGAGGGCTTTTCAGCTTGTGCCAGACTCCAAAAACTCCTCAGTGGCAAAGGGGTTAAAGCCCAGCTTGGAGCTTCCCTGTTTTCAGCAGCTCAGACAACCAGCATAACATTCTGCCCTAATTTTCAGCTGGGTTGGGCTGGGTAAAACAGAGTTCAAAGCTCAGGGTCTTCTCCCAGGAAACAGATTTTTTTTTTAATAGAAGCCTCTTCCATCCAACAACCAAAGGTACAAGGTGAGTCACTCAAGATCAGAGATAGACTATTTTAAACTAGTTTTTCCAGCATTTTTTAGCATCAAGCCCCTAGGAGAGGCTGCATCATAGAAAAAAAAAATCAAAAATCAAGGTTGGACTGATTTAAAGAAGGAATAAGTACCAGGAAATGCCATGGGCTGTGGCCAGCAGCAGATCAGGTACCAGTTGTACCCGAGGAGCTGCAGCCCCCACAGCAAGGCTCTGGAGGGGATAAACCCCTCCTGGAGCTCAGCACAGCCCCTCTGCTCTGCCCTCATTCCTGGGAGGGGATGGGGCCATGCCCCAGAACTTCAGCCCATATCACACCTGGGTGCTGGATTTGGGAAGGGAATACACCAAAATAATCAATAATAAATTTATCATTACATTTATCCCACAGTGGGTTTGTAGGATAATAAATCATCCACAGATCTTATCCTGCTGGAGAAACTGGACTGTGAGCTCTGCAGGAGCTGAGACACCAGAGCTATCAGGAACAGCAGCTCGAGATAAGGCCTGAGAGCAGGAGACAGAGCTGGGCTCCAGCTGCCAGTCACATTTCCCACAGGGATATTTGGTGTTATCCCACCTTATCCAAGGAACCAGCGGCCCCAGAGCTCCAGAAGCGGTGGGGTGGAGGAGGGACAGCTCCCTCATGAGGGTTTGTCTTAGTCAGGATGGGCCTTTTGTGACGGGTGTTTGGAAGCCCAGCACCAGGAGTATGTGCAAGTCCCAATTTCCACAGGCTCCAGGCTGCTCTGGCTGGACAGGAAGGATGGAATTTTAGGATTGAGCGAGCCTGAAGGAGCGATTCCCATAGCAGCTGTGCCCACTGACAAACCTAAGCATGAGAGAACAGAAGTGCCACGACCCAACCAAGTGCTTCCACAGAGCTTTCACAGCATTTTTAAATCAAGAAGGAATTTCCCAACTAGCTGGACTGCCCAGAACATTAAACCTGTGAAGTTTTGTCTCTTTGGAAATCTGTGGGATGTAAGCTTTGACTGTGTGGTGAATGCCTGTAGGATATCAGGTTAAGCTGCCTTGGAAAAGCCATTCAGCTCAGGAGCCAGCTCAGCCCTCCTGTCACGTTTAGAACAGGCAGTCTAAGAGAAAACAAAATACAGCAGAAGTGGCTCAACACCATGCATACCCCAGAGATTGCTCAGAAATGGCAATTTATTCCTCAAAAAAAAAAAATTGCCAAAAGGAGTGGGCTGCAATTCAGGTGTCAGTGCCAGTAACAAACCCATCTATTGCCTTCCCCCATTACATCTTCCTCTGCCATCACCCTGAGCCTCCATAATTATTTAGTTCTAATTAGCAATTAAGGAATCCACCAATGTGCTGATTTACTTCTAAATGAACAAAGGGACTAGGAAGCAGAGCTGTGGCCTGTGCCTGCAGCAGAGCTGGGCTGCTCCTCATCACTGCCAAACCCCTTTTTTATTCCGAATAAATCTTAACGCCAAATATTCCAAGGCGTCTCTGCTCCTTATTAAGTGCTCGAAAAATAAACATGTTCCAAATCCAGAATATTGTTAGTTTTCCCCTGCAGACCTATGAATTTCACCACTTTCCTTGTTATGGCAACGCCTTGCCAGGGTCTGGAAGAACCCCCAGGTGGGAATCACACCCCAAACAGGATCCAGCAGGATGGCAGAGCCCATCTTCCATAAGTGCCCAGGAAAGGTGATTTTTGCCACCTCAGTTCATTCCAAACCCACAGCACGTCCCTGCTGAGCTGCTGAGCCCGGAGCAGAGGGATGGACCCAGCTGCCAAAGGCCACTTGGCCAGGTCCAGTTTGGAATTATCCAGGTGTAGCCAGGCAGTGAAAGCCAGCTGAGAGAAGAGAGCCTGTCCCCAAAGAGTTAACAGCAGCCAGGAGGGGAATGAAGAACTTGAACTGCTCAGTCACACACACACAAATCTCAGTTTGCATTTCTGTCGGGTTTGCGTGGACTTGAACAACAAAGCTTAGCTAAAAACCCCAAATAAAGCAGGAGCATAAAGCCAGCCTCTGTCAGAGCACTCCCTTCTGTCCCCAGCACATGCACAAGAGCTGGGGACGCTCCCAACTCCAGCTGGGGGACAGCAGCTCCACCAAAGAGCTCAGCACCAGAGCTCCAGTGGGGCTGGGGGGCACCCATCCCTCTCCCAGCACCAGATCCCAGGAAACCATGCCAAGGAGGGCCCCAGAACCACAACCACCCCCTCCCACAGAGCTCCAGCCTTTCCCAGCTCCTCAGAGACATCCTGGGGGCACCTCCCCAGGCAGGCAGCACATCCCACTGTGGGCAGGAGCAGTGGTCATCCTGCTTTATCCCAAATCCTGCCCCCCTGCTGACCTCACCTCCTTCCTTCCGGGCTAATCCAGCCTGGCTCAGCTCCCAGGCAGATCCACAAATCCCCATGGCTGATCCACCTCATTCCCTGCCCCACCACCACCCCTCTGGCTCCATGCAAACGCTCAGGAAGGTCACCTGAGCACTCACCATGACCTCCACCAGGTCTGGGACACAGTAAGGAACGTTCAAACCATTAAAGAGAGAGGTGGCAGCAAAGAAATTAACAAAAAGAGCCAAGAAAATCGTAATTAGTGGCATTGTCTGGGTATTTCAGCTTTGCCTTATTGCTTATTAGAGCAACTCCTGTCCCCAGGAGACAGCCTGGGGATGACAGCACAGGGACATGAGGCAGGACAGGGCAGGAGCCATACCTGAGTAGATGAATCCTGGATTTCATTGGTTTCCTTTGGCACCTGGAGAGTTGGAGAGAGACAAGAGGAAAAACGTCACTGCCCAAGGACCAGCACTGACTTCAGCATGTGTTTGTTGTTGGCTCCAGGACTGAGGAGCTGCCTCTGCCAGCACAGGAAACATCCAGGGAATGCACAGTGGGAGCCAATCCTTCCCAGCAACATCAGGGAATGGCTTCTGATCAAACCTCTCAAGAGTTTGAGTGGGTTTTTTGCAGTTTCTGTTCATCTGGAAGCTCCTCAGTCCTGAGGAGGGCCAGCAAGGGGGGGGATGTGGGGCAGAATTATCCCAGGGGTAACCTGCAGGCAACTTCCTTAAAGTGATGCTTCAAGTGAAATTTTCTGCTTGATGGGCGGGACCCCAGAGCCATTCATGGAAGAGCTCCAGGCCTCCAGAGCTTGGGACAATGGAGGTTTCATTTTGGGATGACCAGGGGCTGCACTGGCCACTCCTGTCACCCCCAGAGCAGGAGGGAAGCAGCTCAGTGTCAGACTCAGCCAGCTCCACACTGCCAGCTCCTCAATCCCTCATCAGCAGGGCATTCCCACAAATCCTCCTCTCCAAACAACCAGCACAAACCAAAGCAGCCCTGGGAGTGCAGCAGCCACTGCAGGGCTGTCCCAGGTGCCACCACCACGCCCTGTTCCCTGCCTGGACGTGCTGGCTCCAGCATCCCAGAGGAACCCCTGGGCAGGAGCCAGACAGGGCAGGTGCCCCACGGCACACCCTTGGCACTGCCCTTTCCCAGCAGCTGTCCCAGCTCCTCCCCAGCCCACAGACATGGGTTACACACCATGGGGAGGCTCGTGCCAGGTGCTGACGTCCAGCACTTGCCTCTCTCCAGCTTTTTCCAGACTCCTATGAAGCACTTCCTGTGAAGGTACCTGGCCTAAGATGTGAGCAATTTCCCTGGGCCAGCTCCAGCTCCTGAGGAAAGCCTGGGTGCTTCATGTTTTGGGGGGTTTATGATGTGATCTGGGCTTTTGGATGCAGATACAGTTCTTAAAAAAAATGTTGAATGCAACAACGAGAGCAAAGTCCCCCACATTTACATTTTCCAGTAATGCTGGCAGAACTGAAGGACAGCTTGTGGAAGGATGAAGTACCAAAGGATGCAATGCTGCTGGCAGTGGGCAGGAATTGCAGAGTGGTGTCCAAATCCCAAGGACAGCTTGCACCTCCTCTCAGAAGCACAGCTCCAGCTGCAGCATTGCTCAGAGCTTTCCTGTGCCACACACAGGAGCACATCCAGCCATAGCCACCCCCAGGCTTTCCCTGGATCCCAAACTCTCCCTTTAACTCACTCTCCTTGGCACCAAACCCATCTGTGACTCGAGGGGATGGAAAAGAACCACCCCACCTCCTCATATCCCATCCCAAACCGGAGATCCCAGCAATTCCAGGCAACGCCCTGGGTTGGGCTTTTCCTTGGAATCGTGTGACACCGAGAAAAAGCTTGGCCCAGCAGTCCCTAAATTTGTCAGCTGTCCCCAGCCACACCTCTGGCCAGGCTGTTGGGAGCTCCCACGGGGCCCTGTGGAGGCTGGAGGAGCCTGGGCAGGTTGAGTTGTAGCTGTGGCACTGCTCAGCAGCAGCTGCTGGGTCTCCCATCACGAAGGTCAGCTGCTGGAGAGCGCCCTGGAAGAGACAGAGACCAGAGTTTGTGCTCCTGCTTCTTCCAGAGGAGAGGGAAAGGTCTGGAAGGGCCTGCAGGGGAGGTCATCTCCAGCTTCTCATAGCCAGGGGTTTCTTTACAGGATGGTTTGGGCAATGAACCCCTCCAGCTTCAGGCATTCCATGCAAAATGCCAAGGGCAGGGACACCTCCCCCTGTCCCACACTGCTCCAGCCTGGCCTTGGGCACTGCCAGGGATCCAGGGGCAGCCACAGCTGCTCTGGGCACCCTGTGCCAGGGCCTGCCCACCCTCCCAGGGAACAATTCCTTCCCCATATCCCATGTATCCCCGCCCTTTGGAAGTTTGAAGCCATTGGAGACACTTCCCCAACCAGATCTTTCCATGTGGACTGCACAGAGACTTCTCTGCATGCTCCAAGTCATGGCCACCACCAGAGGATGAGTGGAAATCAAGCCCAGAGGTGACCTGACCCAAACCCAAGCTCTCTGCACAATTCCAAGCCTTTGCTAAGTTTATCCTGCCCAAGCACGAAAATAAATGTTGTTTTGGGAAGAGAAGGTGATGGAAAAGGATTCCATCAGAGGGAACTTGCAGCCTCATTCACACAGCTAGAGCAGACCCTGCCCAGCTCTCACCTTAAAGGGGATCTCGAAGGACTCGATGAGGCCTCCGATGATGATCAGCCCCTCGGTGTTCACTCCCATCCCAAAATAGTTGGACCAGCTCACTCTGTCCACCAGCCGGCAGTCCACGTGCAGCTCCAGCCTCTCCAGGGAGATGCTGAGAGCCACCTGGTGCCAGTGCCCATCGCCCAGGAAGGACACTGGGAACCTGAGGGAAAGGGAGGAGGCACAGCAGGAAACTTCATCCCACACCTGACCCAGGAGCAGGCTTCACCCCTTAGCAGCTCCCGGGTCCCTCATGTATCCATCCTCAGTGCAGACACGAGGAACAATCTGAGAATTGTTACACCACCATCACTTGTTTCCCATGGATTTGGGGATGTCTGCAACCACGCGAGGCATATGAGAAACGACTGAGGTTTGGGTCTTGATTTATCCCCAGGCACCTGAACCTTTTTGTTCCTTGCTTTGTTTCTCAGAGCTGCAACACTTTGGCAGAGTGGAGTTTGGCAGTGACAACCTGCACGAGGTCTGAGGGACGTCACCTTCCTTCAGCTGAGGTGAGTTCAGCACTGCCCAAAGCCCACCAGAGAGGGAAAGCCTGACCCTTGGCCTTGGGAGGAGAAAAGGAAGGAAGGAAAGGCAGGAAAACATTGCCTGGGCCAGGACTTACTCATAGTGTCTCCTCCTCGTGGTGACGAAGACCAGGGCGTGGGGGTTAATCCTGATCTGGAAGAGCACGTGGCTGCGGTGGCTGAGGATGGTCACCAGGCTGGTGTCCTCCTTCAGGGAGTACCTGAGCTTCAGCAGCACGCTCAGCTCGTCTGCAAACCTGGTGGAAAGAGGGGACACGTGCCATTGTGCAGCTGCTGCAGTGTCACCATCAACTGAGCTCTTAGGATAAAAAAATTCCAGTCACGGCACAAATGAATGAGTGCGAAGGAAAAAAAAATAAAGGGAAAAAAAGGCCAACAATTGTTCCAGTTGGGAGGTTCAAAGAGAAGCAGCCAGGCCTAGATTAGCACTGCCCACACAACCTCAGCATGATGGGGCCATGCCAAGGTGTCCTTCCTGCACCCAACCAAAAATGATCAAAGAGCCCCAGAATGATTTGGGTTGTAGGAAACCATCAAGCTCATCTCATCCCACCCCCTGCCATGACAGGGACACTTTCCACTGTCCCAGGCTGCTCCAAGCCCCACCCAACCTGGCCTTGGGCACTTCAGGGGACAGGACAAACTGTTCTAAAATGTAAGAAATGAAGGAAGCCCTGTGCACAGAGCACAGAGGGGCTGAGTTATCTCCCTGTCATCATGGAATGGGCTCTCCAAGGAGCCCCTCTGTGGGAATCCAGAGCTTCCCTCTGGCTGCCCTGGCAGGTCTGGGACCCTGGCACGGGTCAGGAACCCCCCTGGACAGAGCACCCAAAGACACTATCTGTGATCTCTGGCCATGGAAAAGAGTTTTCAATCTTACAGGATCAATTACAAGCTCTGAGTGTTTGATATCAGTAATAATTAAGTGTGGCACGGGTGCAAAAGTAAAATTTTAGGATTCTAGATGAGGGGTCTAAAGGGGACAAGATGGAGGAAATTGGGTGTGTCTTGTCCTTTTTCTCCTTCTTCATGCCCTCCATGTCTCACTGTGGTGTTGGCATTTTTCTGTTGGTTCAGGCTGGGGACACACTGTCCAACGCCGGTGACAGATATTGGCACCTTATTGTAAATCCAGCCCAGGGAGTTTCTGGTATTTAATGTTTGTCACATCCCACTGAGGGCAGAGCCCCACACGCTGCCCTGCAGGACAGAGCTGGGCAGGGCAGCAGAACATGTGAGAGATCAACAGAATAAACAACCTGGAAACCAGCACAGACCAATTATGGCTTTTGCTTTGGCAGGGGGGCTGACAGACAGAGACTTTCTACAATCTCAGAGTCATCAATACCTCAGATTCCGACACCCCTCAAACCAACAGCCACGCCTTAGATGATTTTTGAGCCCCAGCAGCCCATTCCCACCCCTGAAGGGAGGTTACCTGTCCCCAAAGGCCTCTCTGGTGGGGATGCTGAGGGTCGCGTACTGCCCGATCTCCAGGATCCTGCACTTGCTGTGGTCGTAGCCAAAGGAAACATTGCTGAGCTCCTGGGCATGGAGAGTGATTTTGTCCAGCAGGTTCACCTCATCTGCATTGGGGGAGAAGAGAGAGATGCTCAGAAGGCTGAGAAACCTCCACTACAGGGCTCTGCTCTGTTCATTCTCCAGCGAGAGAAAACCAGACAAATTGGACAACAGATAAAACCTGCAGGAAGAAGAGTGTCAGTTTGGGAAAATTAAAATCCAGTGCACAAATTCAGTAGACTCAGATCACAAAAACCATTCAGACAACTTCACTAGAAGCCAGGTGAGATTTTTGAACCACAATATGAGTTTTGAGGCCACTGTCCCAAAGGTGGGACGGGCCATTCCTTCCCCAGCTGTGGTGGTACCCTCACAACCACCGAGTTGGGATGCTCAGGGCTGTAAAGCAGAGCCTGGGACACAAATGCCCCAAACCACAAGTCCTGGAGCAGCTGGTACAGGGATCCTGCTCATCCTTTCCCAAACTCCCTTGTTGATACTGTAAATAAAGAATTGGACCAAGGAGTGGAAAGAAATTGCTGTGTCCCTCAGCATGTCCTGAGCAGAGGGTGGGGACACCCCCAAAGCCAGGTTCAGCCCTATCACAGGGTCAGGAATTCCTGGGGGAATTCCCAGGAAGGAAAGGATCCATCCTCAGAATGTGCTGTGAATTTTTGAGATGGTTTGAACAGGGGAGAGCCCCTGCCCTGGGCTGTTTGGCATCACCATCAGAAGCTTTTCACTCCCTTGGTGAACAAACTTTCTCTTCCCAAGTGCATCTTTAACTAAAGAATCTTTGAGCTACAGGAATACCTGAGGAAAAATGTGCTTTAAACCTCAAGGTTTCTTCTTCCTATCCATTAGCAAAGACTTGCAGACCTCAGATATCTAAAACCAGATCCCCCCAGTGTGGCAACAACGCTGCCACCAGCATGGAGAGGGGACAAGGGACAGATCAGCACCCTTGGGCCAGCCCTGCAGGATCACTCCAGACCCCACAGTCCCTTTCCTGGGAGGGTCTGGACAATCCCACTCGATGATTTGTCAGTGGGAATTGTGCCAGCACCATCTGCATGAGCATCTGCCATGGCTTGGGAAGCATCCGGCCCCTTCACTCCCTGGAATTCCCGCTGTGGATGAGCTGTGAGATTGATTTGAGGGCAGACAAACAGCCCCGGGCACGCTGCGACCTGCCAGGTGATATCCACGTGCCAGAGAGGCAAAATAACAAATCAATCAAGCAGAAAGCAGCTTTGATCTGCTTCAGACACTCGTGGGTCACTCCTGACATCACCTCCTTGGAAGATTTTGCATGGGAAAGAGGGGAAGGAATGGAGGAGATGAGGCTTTTTGTGGGGATTTGTGACTTCACCTGGGATTTTCCCAGCTCTCCACATGGGCACAGCATCCACTGGTTTCCAGGCAATCTCTAAAGCTCTGTAAAATGAAGGTGCAGCAGCTTTTGGCAGCAGGAACACCAAAAAAACTGTGAGCAAGCCAGAGGGTGCAGGGTTGAGCCCCTGGGAGCCCTAACCAACCAAAAACCCCCAGAGGCAGAGCCAGCAGAGTTTATCAGCACGGCATGGGAATTAATCCAAGACCAAGGAGCTCCCAGAGAGGAAACTGTCAGGAGTGTTTGTCCCTCTCAGTCCCAACCATTTTTGGGAGCGATTCCCTCACTGGTGGCATCAAATGATGTGCCAAGACCTCCAAAATTCCATCTCCAGGGGCTGCAGCCCCCACCAGGGTTGAGCTTTGCTGAACACTGAGAGCTCAGTGGATCCTGTCAGGGATGTGATTCCCACATTTGCTGCAGCTGGAATTGATGCTTGTGAGGGCTGCCCTAGAACAGGGACTGGACAGAGCTAAGGAATAAAGCAGGGATTTATTAAAGGATCTCCTCCATGGATCCACCTTGGGCAGCACCAGAGCCCAGCCAGGGCTGCACCCAAATGACCCAAAATGGTCCCAAAATGCACGAGCGCTCCCAGGGGCTCTCCCTGGGATCAGTTCTGCTCCATTGGCACCTTGGAGTTCATTGTCCCATTCCAGCTTCAGCCCAGGCAGTCCCATCCTGCTTGTTCTTCTCTCTCCAGCCCACGCTGTTTGTGCTCCTGGGCTGAGATTTGGATCATTTGTCCTTGGTGCCCAGCTGGAGCAGGAATTGTTTTGTCTCCCTGCTCTGTGCAGAGCTCAGCATCCCCTCATGTGAAGCCCAGACCCACAGACTAAAGCAGCACAGAATGTGAAAAATAGAAAAGCCAAAACTTGAGGCATCAGAACAACCCTGGAATGAACACACAGGGAATATTCCCTGGGCAGGGCACCACTCCCTGGTTAGGCTCTGATGGCAGGGAACAGAGGGGGAATGGTTTTAAACTAAAAGATCAATTTAGATTTGAGGTAAGAAGTTTTGTTTTGTTTTTTCCAGTTTTTTTTTTTCCAGGGAAGTTAAACCCTGGCACAGGTGCCCAGAGCAGCTGTGGCTGCCCCTGGATCCCTGGCAGTGCCCAAGGCCAGGCTGGACAGGGCTGGAGCAGCCTGGGACAGTGGGAGGTGTCCCTGCCATGGCAGGGGTAGAATGGGATGGGTTTTAAGGTCCCTTCCAACCCGAACTGTACCAGGATTCCAAGAGTAGGTTCCTGCACTCTCTGAGCTCATTGTCCCGCAGTGCTGCACAATGGGGCTGTTCAGGACACTGACTCAGGGCTCAGCCAGCCTCAACACCAAAGCCTTTCCTTGCTGCTTCTCCCCAGAGTTGACCTCTCCCTCCTGGCACAGCTGCATTCATGGTTCCTACGAGAACATCACAGATTTGCTGGACATTTCCAAGCAGGGCGATTGTCTCCCTTTGCCTTGAGCTCTGGGAGCACACAGGCTGCTTCCCAAGGACACAGATTTCCTGGGAAGAGATTCCCAGCTGCAGGGGCTGTCAGCAGCCCAGAGAGGGGGTCACACCATCCTGAGAGCACACTCATCCCAGGCAGGGGATGCTGAGGCTGCCGAGTGCAGTAGCTGCAGCAGCCAGAGGCAGGAACAGCCCAGGCTGTACATCTGCTACAGGAAATCTGTTTCCTTTACAAAAATCCCACTTTCTCTGGAGTTTTCAGCATTCCCAGGGCTAAGTTGCTTTACCTCCACAGCCAGGCTTGCCTTCTCCTTCCAGGGGCCATCAGGGAGTAGCTCTGCCCACAAACACTCTTTGTACACCTGCTGAGCATCCTGCACCCCCAGCACCTCCCCAGCCTCCATCCTGGGCCCCAAAACAGAGCTCACAGCCCAGCTGTGCCCACCTTGGGCTCTCCTTGTTCCTCCCACTGCCCACAGAGCACATCCAGCACCCCAGCCCAACCCCTCTGCTATTCAACCTCTGCCCTAACACCTCCAGAATGGCTATTCCTGCACTGGGAAGGAAATTCCTGGACTGCAGCTGCCAAATCCAACTTGCTCCTAAAAGCAGCTCAGGAATCTTCCCAGGCATGCCAGTGCCAGGGAGACTGGTGCAGGGGCAGTCAGGGAGAGAAGCTGGGAGGGAGCAGCAGCTGCCAGGAGCTGGGACAGACAGAGCCTTGTTAACAGGCACAGATTCCAAGGGGAAACAGCCCGGGCAGTGCCAGCCCCGGGGGAGATGCTCCACAGGCAGCCCCAGGCAGTCAGGAATTAGGTGCAGATCCCTCCTGGAGCACAGGCAGTGCTAAAGGGAACACAGACAGCAGCTGGTGTGGAAACCAGGCTGCAGTGAGGGGTGAAGTCCATCCAAGGGCAGAGATAGGACAGAGAGCAAAAGGACAAGGAGAGAGAAGGTCCATGGCCCATCCAGGAGGCAAAGATCCCCACCAGAGCTCAAGACAGGGCTGAGGGCACAGGGCTGAGCTTAAATGAGGCTGCTGGGGGGGTCCCAGGTGAGGCTGGTTGGGGTCATTAAGGCCCATTAGTGCTCTCGGGAATCAGAGGGGTTTTTTCTCTACCATCCCATCCCCTCAGGTGTTCCCTGAGGGGCACCCCCAGCTGCAGACACAGCAAAGTGACCACCCATATTCTCCTTTGGCTCATTTCAATGTGTGAAACTTCCACTGAGCTTTACGTTCTCCCCAAAAGAGGAAAATTAGGGAAAATTATATTAAACAGCCAAAAACTGGGGCCTTGGAGAGCTCCTAGCAGGGTCTGTCAGGCTGAGTCATTTCCCCTGGATGTGGCACTGGCTGGAACCTGAAATAACAGGGCTGGACAAGCCCTGGGGACAGCCTGGCTGGGGAATGGAGCCTGTGACCTCATGGGCCTTTCCTCCCTCCAACTCCTGAGTGCCTGATGGAAATGTCCTGCCAGGAGCCTGCTTAGGATCACTCCAAACTGCATCAGAGGGGCTGGGACATCACAGCTCCAGAATTTAATCAGGAAGGTTCCCTGTCAGAATCTGAGGTATTGATGATCCCGAGGTTGTAGAAAGTCTCTGTCTGTCAGCCCTGCTGCCAAAGCAGAAGCCATAATTGGTCTGTGCTGGTTTCCAGGTTGTTTATTCTGTTTATCTCTCACATGTTCTGCTGCCCTGCCCAGCTCTGTCCTGCAGGGCAGCGTGTGGGGCTCTGCCCTCAGTGGGATGTGACAAACATTCAATACCAGAAACTCCCTGGGCTGCATTTACAAGAACGTGCCAATATCTGTCACCTACGTTGGACAGTGTGTCCCCAGCCTGAACCCACAGAAAAATGCCAACACCACAGTGAGACATGGAGGGCATGAAGAAGGAGAAAAAGGACAAGACACACCCAATTTCCTCCATCTTGTCCCCTTTAGACCCCTCATCTAGAATCCTAAAATTTTACTTTTGCACCCGTGCCACACTTAATTATGACTTCTATCAAACACTCAGAGCTGGTAATTCATCCTGTAGGATTGAAAACTCTTTTCCATGGCCAGAGATCACAGCCAGTGTCTCTGGGGGCTCTGTCCAGGGGGGTTCCTGACCCCGGCCAGGGTCCCAGACCTGCCAGGGCAGCCAGAGGGAAGCCCTGGATTCCCACAGTTCCCTGCATTAGGTGATGGAAAACCAGGGCTCCATGCTGGAGGCTCACACCAGTGACACCAGCACTGAGCATCCAAACCAGCAGAGCCCTCCCCGCACCCCAGTGCTCCTCCGCCTCCCCTTGGCATCTAACAGCTGTGGGAAGATGTTGGAGGTTGTGCCTGACTTTCTCTGGAGCAAGGGCAGCAAAAATGCCAACTTCCCACTTGTTTGGAATTGCCTGGTGGCTCTGCATGCTGGCTGGACAAGCTCAAGGACTCCTTGACATTACAGAATTTCTGAGAGAGAGAGGGAATGATTTATGTCTGGAGTGAGAATTGAGCTGCCCCTCACACCAGACCCCTGATGAGCAGCCTTGCTGGGGCCTGGGAGCCTTTGCTGCAGTGAGAATTCAGTTGTGGCGCAGGTAGAAATTATGTTAACTACAAAGTAATGAGCTATCCGAGTGTGAATTAGAATAGAGCTGCAGTGTGAAAAGCCTGACCACCTTAAGGCCAAGGTAAACAATGTTAGCGTGCCAATGAGAGTGTCTTTGTAAACTGTAAACTGTACAGAAGTGTATATAAGCTGCCATCTTCTCTTTAATAAAGGGAGAACGTAGCATTAACCATACTGGTTCGATCGTGCATTCTGTCCTGTCCAGCTTTCCTGTTTTATGAGGTCCCTGGCTTTGCTTGATGTGAAGTTTTTTGTAGGCAGCTCTTCCTGCTTCTCCTTCCATCCCAGAATTTCTGATGCCAATGCCCGTGGCAGCCACCCGTGTCACTGCCAGTGCCACATCCATTTCCCTACCGTTCCCATTTCCCTCCCATCCAACCATCCCTTTCTGAGGAGGCTCCAGAAGGCACCTGAGGTGAGCTTTGAGCTGCAGCACTCACGGCTCCCAGGGCTGGTTATGCAACAGGATTTCAACCTCTTCCTCCTCCTCCCTGCTCCGGAGAGCAGGGATAATTTGGGTTTGACCCCGTGGCTGCAGGTCCAGAGGGGCCAGAGCCAAAGCAGGAAGAAAAGGAACAAGGGCATTTCTCATGGAGCACGCTGGACCCATTATGGAAGAGTGAATGCAGCCACCCACCCACAGAGAGGACAGCAAATTCCAGGGAAGAGAAACCTTCTCGGAAGAAAGAGCTCGGCTGCACGCATTGTCTGGGCAGGAAAACTGGGAGCACAGGTTCTCCTGGAGCTCATGACCCGGAGCTGCAGCTGTGCTGCTGCTCCTTTGTGCCCGCCCAGCACGGGGGGCTCTGCGGGATGGGGATGGGGCTCCTGGGGACAAAGCCAGGCAGGAGGAAGGGCTGCTGGAAGGAGGGATGACCCCCAGTAAGGATAAGCTGGGAAAAGTAGGGCAAGTGGCAGGAAAGGAAGAGAGCTTTGGGAGCAGGGAAGAGTTTCAGAGCTGCTGAAGCCAGAGTGGGCACAGGAGTGTTATGTGTAGGAGATATAATTTGTGCCATTTCTAGTATGATATATGTGATATTGGATATTTGTTGGAGTATACACGTTTGTATTAGGAGTCCCCCCACCCTTGCAGGCGAAACCTGGTGTATGTTGAAACCCGATTTACAGGTAAAAGGATGTGGCTGTCCAGGAGATGGGGATGGGCCATGGCTGGAGAGATCTGGGGACCCAGGCGCTGATCATGGCGTGAACGACCTGGGATGGATCTCATGGAAATCCTCGGGCAGATCCATGGGAATGCAGCATTCCCATAAACTTCATCAAGGGATTCACCAACTCCTGACACTGAATTGTTCTCTCTCATCCCCAAAAAAGAAAATCTCATTAACCTATGGGCTCTGAATGGAAGAAAAGACTGATTGCTGAACTCTTGGCCTCAGGTGGAATTTTCCCTCTAAAAACCGCTCGTGCCAGGCTGGAGGTGTGTGGGCACAGAGGAAAACCTCTGCTGAGGCTGACTCCTTGTTGCACACCCAGGGCTGACCCCGGGCTCGGCTCTGTTCTTTCCTTATGGCTGGCTAGATAGAATTTGATTGCAAATAAATATTTTATTTTTTCATTTTAATTTGGCTGGACAAATTTTTGTTTATAACAGGAGTGTGGAAGGGGCAGCTCAGCTTTCAGCTTTGTACTGCTCAGGGCAGGACAAATCTCTCCAAGCCATGAGCCAGCATAAAAATCTCATCCCAGTCACCGAGGGGAAGAGGTCTGGGAGGTGTCTGCTGCCCTATGGGGCTGTGGGAAGGGTTTGGGAATGGATATCCTGGAAGATGAGCAAGGAGACCCCTCTGAAGGAGGGAAAGGTGGGAGGGAGGCCCACAAGGACCAGCTGCTCTGCAGGGTTTGGTGGCCTCGCTTGGTTTGGGATTTTTTTTAATAGGAAATTTAAAAAGAAGCCATTTCCAACCTTTCCAAGAAGTGCTGAGAGATCACAGAATCATGACACAGTTTGGGTTGGAAGGGACCTTTAAAGGTCACCTCATCCCACCCCCCAGACCTCTCAGAGCTCCTCACCCATCTCCTTCCTAACAACCCCACCCAGAGCTCCTGGTCCCTGGGGAGGTGCTCTGGTGTCACCCTAGCCTTGCCCAGCTCCCCCAGGCCACACTCACACTTTGGTGCATCTTCCATCCCCTGCTCTCATTGCCCCTCCAGATCCTCCTGCCCCTGCTCTGTGCATTCTCCTCCTGCCCCTCCTGGAGCGCTGACAGCTCCTGGGCTGAACTCAAACCCTCACTTATCTCAAGTCAAACACCATGGAAATGATGTTTTATGCACATTCAGGGCTTAAAAGCTTTAGCTGGAGGGGCATCTTTACACGGTTTTCATTTAAATTCCCACACAACTGCTCTTCAACCTGTTCAAGTTGGCCTCGCAGCAATTAAATTAATTACTGAATTACAGGGAGTCAGCATTGGAATTGGTGCACAAAGCCTATCCAGCGGATTCTGTGGGATTCCTTAAAAAAAGAAATAAAAACATCACAATAAAATTTGTGTGACACTGAGTGGGGACAAGTGCCATAAACATTGGCCCTCGCTAGTAAATAAACTTTTTTTATTGCTCCATTGTCAAAGTAATTAGCAGCAAGTTCTCCAGTCTCTCCCACTCCAGGGCCTTGTTTCCAGCACCAGCTTTCCAAGAGCCTCCCTCTCTGTGGTTTTATAAAACACAACCCCATGTTTTATAGCTTGGAAGACAAATGGAAATAAACACAAAGCTGTGAAGGGATGATCCCAAAAAGCTGCTCTGGGTGGGTTGGACACCCCAGGCTGGGAAGAACACCCAGCCAGGGTTTGCAGCCCTGATTTTCATTATCCTCTCACTCTGATCACTGAACCCCAGGAGCATTTAGGTTGGAAAAACTTCCAGGATCATCGAGTCTGAGCTGTGCCCAGTCCCCACCTTGTCCCCAGCCCAAAGCACTGAGTGCCAGCTCCAGCCCTTCCTGGGACACCTCCAGGGATGGGCACCCCAAACCTCCCTGGGCAGCCCCTTCTGATGTTTAGCAGTGTTTTCCATGGAGAAATCCCTGCTGATGTCCAACCTGAGCCTCCCCTGGCCCAGCCTGAGGCCGTTCCCTCTCCTCCTGGAGAGCACATGGATGGTGGTGTGCAAACACCCCCAAAACTCCCAGGAATTGTCTGGATTTGAAAGATTCCAAAGTCAGCACCACCACGAGGTGCTTCCAGCCCCCAGCCCTGGCTCCAACAGCAGGAGAGGAGCAGGAACAGAGCAAATCTTTCCTGCTGGTTCCTCCCAGCTCCCTCCAGGCTGAGGATTTGACAATCCAAAGGCAAAATTTGCATTATCAGGAAGTGGAGCTCAAGTCCCTCCTGTCCTGGGAAGCTCTGGAGATTCCCTGCGAGGAATCCCTGGGCACACAGAGCTTCCATTCCCCTCCTCTTGAGCTTTCCTGAAGTTTTGTGGAGCCTCAAACTCCTCCTGAGGCAGGCTGGGGTGCGTTTGTACAGCCTGAGCCACGTGCTGAGGCCAGGCAAAGAGGAGGAGCAGCGATGCTGAGCCAAGGTGTGCCCGTTCTCAGGTGACATATGGCTCCTGGCACAGGTGCCACCCTCCCTGGCCACCTTTCAGCACTGCTTCATCCCTGCCTTGCACATCTCCAGGGATGTCAGGTTTATCTGCAGCTCCCCAGCCTCCTCTGACACTGCCAAAGGAACCCACTGGGCACCAGGAGCAGGGGCAGGAGAGTTTTGGGGTGCAGCCTGTCTGCATTTGCTGAAATGAGAGGAAATTCCCAGGACAGGCTCCCTGGATGTATTTATTTGGATTTTCTCAGGCTGTAATCTCTCCCAGACATGTGTCTGCAGCAGCAGATAACACCAACCCCAGCATTTCCCTGCTCTCTCAGGACACTTTTCATGTTGTTGCAATAAAAGCCCAGACTGAGCCGCTGCCAGGCTTTAAAATAACTTCTCTGAGACAATGGCAGGTTGTAATAAGCTGGAGAAACATTCATGCAGATCAGCTTGGAATGGAGAAGAAGGGGACCAGGGTATCCCAAAAGTCAGGACTTCCCATCAAATTGTAGTTTAATTCCAGAGCCCTGACATTGCATTTCCTGCTGGAAGAAATATTTCTACCTCACTCACCTCTACCTTTTGTAATTTCTGGTGTTGGTTTTGCTGTTCCTGCTGGTTTTTGGTGAACAAAGGAGAGTTGGGAGTTAAATCAAACCCTTCCAGCTGCTTCCCTTCCCAGAGCTGATGGGCAGAGGGGCCACAGCTCCTTGTCCTGATACTCAGCACGCGGCTCAGGCTGTACAAACGCACCCCAGCCTGCCTCAGGAGGACTTTGAGGCTCCACAAAACATCAGGAAAGCTCAAGAGGAGGGGAATGGAAGCTCTGTGTTCCCAGGGATTCCTTGCAGGGAATCTCCAGAGCTTCCCAGCACAGGAGGGACTTGAGCTCCACTTCCTGATAATGCAAATTTTGCCTTTGGATTGTCAAATCCTCAGCCTGGAGGGAGCTGGGAGGAACCAGCAGGAAAGATTTGCTCTGTTCCTGCTCCTCTCCTGCTGTTGGAGCCAGGGCTGGGGGCTGGAAGCACCTCGTGGTGGTCCTGACTTTGGAATCTTTTAAAATCCAGACAATTCCTGGGAGTTCTGGGGGTATCTGTGCACACCAACAGAATCAAAGTATCCCAACCCTGTGGCAAAGCAGCAGCAGGGAAGCGGTGGAAGGTCCTTTGTAGCTTCAGAGCCTTCAGGAACTTTGTGCTCAGACACTGGAGATGGGGTGGGATGGACACACACACACTGACAAGAGCAGCTTCACTCCAGGGCTGGTCACAGCTGGAGGGACCAGCTGGAGGAAATGTGGTGTAAAAGAAGCCTCAGGTACACCCCGGGGAGAAAAGACACATGGACACAATGGAATTTGTGAAATATCCAAAGGGATGTTGCCTCCCAGCCTTGGAGAGGCTCATCCTGGTGATGCAGTGGCTCTGCCATTCCTGCAGCATCCTGGGTGAATGGGCTGTGCCTAGAGGGGATTTCTCACACCCAGCAGAGCAATCAATGCTGCAGCTTTGAACTCCAGCAACCCCAAAATCCAGGCCTTGCATTGACCAAATTGGGTCTGTTTGTGCCCCTGACTTCAAGGAGGAGCCTGAGGGGCTGGAGTGTGTCCAGGGAAGGGAACAGAGATGGGAAGGGGCTGGAGCCCCAGGAGAGGCTGAGGGAGCTGGGAAGGGGCTGGAGAATTCCTGAGGGAGCTGGGAAGGGGCTCAGCCTGGAGCAAAGGGGGATCAGGGGGACCTTGTGGCTCTGCACAGCTCCTGACAGGAGGGGACAGCCGGGGGGTCGGGCTCTGCTCCAGGAACAGGGACAGGAGGAGAGGGAACAGCTCAGGCTGGGCCAGGGCAGGCTCAGGGTGGACAGCAAGAGGAATTTCTTCACTGAAAAGGTGGTCAGGGATTGGGAGGTTTGGAGTGCCCATCCCTGGAGGTGTCCCAGGAAGGGCTGGAGGTGGCACTCAGTGCTCTGGGCTGGGGACAAGGTGGGGATTGGGCACAGCTCCGACTCGATGATCGTGGAAGCCTTTTCCAACCTAAATGATTCTGGGATTCTAAACTGGCTGCTGTTTTATTCATGGCAGCCACAAAAGCAGAGTGTGTTTTCCCTCACCTGGCTGGTTCCCTAACCCAGCAGATCTGGCTCAGCTGAGCCAGAGAGGCTCAGAGCAACCTCCAGATGAGCCAGAGATATCCCGATTTCATCCCTGCCATCCATCCTGCCAATCCCAGCCCTCTCTCTCAGGAGATTGATGACAAACATGTTTTATCAAGCGCCCTGCAGTGGCCCAGGTGACAAATTGCCCGGGGGCAGGCAAGGGAGTCAGACAGATCCATTTTCCAGCCTTGATAAGAGCCAGTGACTTCAGCCAGGCAGAAACCAGAGAATGCCCTGGGAAGGTCTGGCTCAGCTCCTCTGGCTGAGGGAACACTGACTTATCACATCCCAGCAGGAGAGAACGGGCAGAAATCCCACCTGGAATTTCCTGTGCCCTTGGCCTCGTGCCCCCAGCCCCATCACACACCCTGCACCCAGCACAGAGCTGCCAAATTCCCACTCAGGCCTGCTTGGACTCAGACTCACAGGCTTAGGGGAGATTGGAGGTCAGAGAAGGAAACTGAGGGGATTTAACTCAAACCCTGCGGTGAGCAGGACCCCAGAGTTGGTGATGGGAGACCCAGAAACCCCTCGGGGGCTTTCACATTTAACCTTGGCTTTCCTGCCAGCCTGCAGAGAAACCCTGGAAAACATCGCTGTGGGGTGATCTGGGACCCAAAAGCAGAGGGCAAACGTGACAAAGCTGGGTGCAGCCAGCAGTGCCCTTCCCTGAGCTGGCACTGGGGAAAG
This sequence comes from Lonchura striata, assembly GCF_050655825.1. Lineage (NCBI taxonomy): Eukaryota > Metazoa > Chordata > Aves > Passeriformes > Estrildidae > Lonchura > Lonchura striata. Next base: position 3,254,788 of record NC_140719.1, on the reverse strand, counting down.
AGCTTGAGGCCAAAAGCCAGGGGATGTGCCCGGGACAGGCTCCTGTGCTGTGCCAGCGGGCACAGAGCCAGTGCCCAGCCGTGCTGGGCTCCTGGCACGCTCTGCTGCCTGCCAGCAGCGATGGGAGCTCGGGGGAGCTTGTGGGACACTCCAGCTCCCAAGGGCTGGCAGGGAAAGGCAGTTCCTGTGTGATCCTCTCAGGAGCGTGGGGTTTGTTCCAGGACTGGCCCCACTGCACCTCTGTCCCAAGCCATCCCAACTCAGGGACACCCTTCCTTCAGCCAGGACGATTGTCCCTTTACAGGATGGCCAGGGGTTGATTTTAACTGAAATGCAGCCACTCCAAGCTGCAATCTCCACTCTGGGGACAATGACATTCCCTGAGGAGCACCAAGGCCCTGTGCTGAGGGACAGAGGAAAGACAGACCCTGCTCATGGAGCCCATGGGGAAGCTGGACCTGCCTGAGCTGAGCTTTACACCTACAGGTGCCTCCCAGCTCCTGTCACTCTGGTGTGACAAATTGTCATTCCAAATTAGCAGCACGGAACTTCATTAAGGGAGAGTTTTGACTGCAGGACAGCAAAGCCCCCAGAGCCTCACAGGGACCCAGTTCTGCTTCCTTGGCTCCAGGAGCTGCTGTTCCGAGGGCCTGGTATTAAAATTCTGCACCTGGGTCAGTGTGTGGTGGGTGCATTGGGCTCCTGGGCATCTTTTTCCCTGGGGGATGTGCAGGAACACATCCTGCAGGAGTGAGAGGAGAGGCACCAGAACCTCATCCCAGCTGTCCTGGGTTAAGTGTGTGTTCAATTCCCATCTGCCAGAGCTGGGGCAGTTCTCCTCTGTTCATGGGCAGTTTTTTCTTTATCTCTCCCACAGCCAATCCTCCCTTCAGGAGATCTCTGCTGTTCATGGGCCATTAATTATTAATTATCTTCTGTCCATGGCCACTGAGTGTCCCTGCATGGCTGAGAAAATTCCAGCATTCCATGGGGAGAGGCTCTGCCCAGGGGAGGAGCCAAACATTCCTACCTGGATCCAATCTGACCTGGGAACAGCACAGCAGCCTTTGCCCCCTGCATTCCCAGAGGAGCAGCTTCCTTCCCCCTGCATTCCCAGGGGAGCAGCTTTCTTCCCCCTGCATTCCCAGAGGAGCAGCTTCCTTCCCCCTGCATTCCCAGAGGAGCAGCTTTCTTCCCCTGCATTCCCAGAGGAGCAGCTTCCTTCCCCCTGCATTCCCAGAGGAGCCCAGGCCCATCTCCCCCAGCCCTGGAGCTCCAGAGGAAAACTCCCCCCTTGTGCAGATCCTGCTCCAGCAGAAGCACAGCTGGCACTGCAGGAGGGCTGAGCCCCCCTGGGATGGGGCTGAGCCACTCCCTGACCCACAGGGGACAGGGCTGCTCTGACTCTGGCAGGGGTTTGTTTTCTTTTTTTGTCCTATTGCATTTGTATTTTTAATTTTCCTATTAAAGCACTGTTATTCCTATTCCCATATCTTTACCTGAGAGCCCCTTAATTCCAAAATTATAATAATTCAGAGGGAGGGGTTTGCATTTTCCATTTCAGGGGAGGCTCCTGCCTTCTCTAACAGACACCTGGCTTTTCCAACCAGGACACCTGGGGCAGAGCAGGGCAGCAGCACCAGCCCTGGCCTTCCCCTCCTGCTCCCTTAAACACAGCTCCCAAGAATAAGAAAAATAAATTAAAAAGGAGTGTTTCCCAGCCTAACAAGCTGCCATTTCACAGCCAAACAGAGCTCAGATTTTCACCCCAGGCAAAACATGTGCACATTTGTGATTCATTCCACGCCGGCGGCTGCCAGGTTTCTGTACAAACGATTGAATTGCTGCAGTTTCAACCTTGACTCAACTCCCAAATGCTCCTCCAAGCTCCTCTGACAGAGCTCATCACCTCCCACCTCTAACCCACCACTGGTATTTTTACACCCAAATTATCTTTGGCTGCCTGGGAGCCTTCAGGTTCCCTGAAGAGCTGCTCCAAGGCAGGAGCTGCTGCTTCCCCGGGTGTGGGAGTCACTGAGAGCCCCAGCCAAAAGATTTCCTCTTGTAAACTCCTTTCACCCGCTCAGGTCGAGCCCACAATGCTGGAACCAGAGCTCAGGAGCCTCTGGGCAAATAAACATAAATCAGGATTTTATTCATGTGCACAGAAGCTGCCAAACCCCAAAAACGGTGCTGGAGGCACCACTTGGCCAAGCCCCAGGAGGGGCTGAACCCTCTGGAGCTCCCAGGGCCAGATTTTGGCTGGGGAGGTTCCACAGCTGGAAGTGTGGGTGAGGATGAGCAGGGATGGGGCTGAAGAAGCTTCCAGCAACTTCCAGTGTGGATGAGATCCAGCAGAGGACATGCTCAGCAGGAGGGCCTGGGCCAAGCTTTATGCAAAAGCCTCTTGCTGGATGTGGGCTCCTCCAGCCCTTTTTCCTCTCCAGGGTTCAAAATCTTCATGTTCCCATGAAAAACTTCCTATCCAAGTCCTGGCTCATGCCCATTCCTGTGTTTTCTGCTTCAAAGGCTGCATCAGAGCATCCCACCAGCAGTAATGATTTCCCAGCTCACACCAATCTTCCTTTCTCTCTATTTCTTCACTAACCTAAAGAATTTCCCTCAGGTTTTTTTATGCAGTAGAACCCGGAGGAAAATCTAATTTTTTCCCCCTCAAACTTGCAGTTTTTGAGCCTGGATTATTTATCACAAGTGAAGCAGTGAAAGGCCCAGGTCAGACATGCTCCCCCATCCTGCTGCTTCTGCAGTGAATTGGGTGGATTTGGGGAGAGTCTCAGACAGAGCTGACAAGTCTTGTTTGAACAGCAGAGATGTCTCTGCCTTGCAAAAAAAAAAAAAAAAAAAAAAAATATATATAAATATAAAATCTGCTCTTCATTCCTCCCTCTGCCTTTGAGCAAGGGAAAACATTTGTTAGTGATTCATCACTTCCCTGAGCAGCCCAAACTGAGGAAAGGATGGATTTGGGATGTGGGGGAGCTCTCAGGGTTAAAAGGGAATTGCTGGAAAGAAATCATGTGTCATATAGAAAACTTTCCCAATATTTGAGTAAGGAAAAAAAAAAAAGAAAATAAGTCAGTTTGAGTCAGCCCAGAAATGAAAGGTTGCACCTCTGTGGATGAGCTGCCTCTTTCTTGTTTTCTTTTATTCAGTGCAAGTTCACTTTAATTAAACTGAAACTCTTTGAAAGTGAAAATTCAGTATTATTTTTAACCCCTGGAGTTGACAGGACATTTCCTTCCTCCCCCAGGAAACCACGTTTTAGGTTTTTTAATTTTTTTTTCTTTTCACAAACCCCAGGAAACCCAACAGCTTTAACGAGCTGGAGTTTAACTCCCTCTTCCTGACTGGAAATTTTCACCCTGATCAGACCCAGTTTCACCAGCCCTGCTTCAGCCTCCACCAAGTCCACTGAGCTCCAGACTCCCGAGCCCACCCTCCCTCAATTCCCTGTTCCTTCACCTGGAAGCAGCCAGCCTCAGGAACATCCCCAAGCAGAGATTTCCTCTATATTATTCTATTTTCTCTAATTCCTCTAGATTCTTCTATTCCACATCTTCTGTTCCAGTGCCCGAGAATCCTCTGGATTCTCCCATGTCTGACAATGCAGCCAATATTTTGCTGCATCTCCATTCCACTTCATTTTCAAGCCACCTCCAGAACAAAAAAATGTAGAGCAGGGAAGAGGACCCCTGGAATTCCCACCTTTATGGGCACACATGGGCTGGAAAACCAGGACATCACCTATAACCCACTCTGGAATGTTTAAAAAGAAGGAAAAAACCTAAATCCATGAACAAGCCATCCTGACTGGAAAAGTAGGATTTCTTCAACAAAAACAGTATTTCACATTGTCTCCCCAGAGTGCCAGGAATTATTTTTTAAGCTATATCCTGTATCCAATATCACGGTGGGAGAAATCCTCCTCCTGGTGGAAGATTTCAAGGTTTCTCTTTCCAAGGCAATAAAACATTCCCAGCTGGTGAAAAGCAATCCTGGGCACCTGGCTTTGCCTCTCGGTGCCAGGAAGGAAGAGAACCATGCCATGTGGGGCTCAGGAGGGTTTTCCATGGATCCTGGACAAAGCCAGGGACCTCATAAATTGGGAAAACTGGACAGGACAGAACGCACATCCAGCCAATATGATTAATGCAATGTTCTCCGTTTATTCCAGAGAAGATGGCAATTTATGTACACTTCTATGTAGTTTACAGTTTACAAAGGCACTCTCATTGGCAAGCCAACATTGTTTGTCTTTGTCTTAAGGTGGCCTAAACCTCACACTATAAACCTGTACTGCTTCACACCCAGACAGCCCAGTGCTCCCCATCACACCTGAATACAATTTCTAACTGAGCCACAAACTCTGAATTTCTAACTGCATCACAAACTCTGAATTTCTAACTGTGCCACAAACTCTGAATTTCTAACTGTGTCAGAGGCTGGAAGGCCTCGCAAGGCCCAAATCTGAGGCCTAGACTGGAGTAGCTCAAATCTCATTCCAAACGTAAATCATGCCCTCTCTCTCTCAGAAATGCTGCAACACCTGGATGTCCCAAAGGGTAGGATGCCACCCTGGGCATCCCTGGCAGCGCTGGCCAAAGGCTCCTGGAGCTCTGGCAGCCTCGGGGCCGTGCCCATTCCCTGGGCAGCCTGGGCAGTGCCAGCACCTCTGGGGGAAGAACCTTTCCTGCTCTCCAACCTGAGCTGCCCTGGCCCAGCTCCAGCCGTGCCCTGGCTCCTGTCCCTGTCCCAGGGCAGAGCTGGAGCTGCCCCAGGAGGAGCTGCAGCCCCGGGGAGCTCTGCCCTCAGCCTGCCCCAGCTGAACCATCCCAGTGCCCTCAGCTGCTCCTCACGGGCCCCTCCACACCCTGCCCTTGTGGCCTCCTCTGAACACTCTCTGATAACTCAATGTCATTTTTCATATTGTGGTGCTCAAAACTGCCCCAGCTGTTCCCCGGTGTCAGAATCTGAGGTATTGATGATTCTGAGATTGTAGAAAGTCTCTGTCTCTCAGCCCCGCTGCCAAAGCAGAAGCCATAATTGGTCTGTGCTGGTTTCCAGGTTGTTTATTCTGTTTATCTCTCACATGTTCTGCTGCCCTGCCCAGCTCTGTCCTGCAGGGCAGCGTGTGGGGCTCTGCCCTCAGTGGGATGTGACAAACATTCAATACCAGAAACTCCCTGGGCTGGATTTACAAGAACGTGCCAATATCTGTCACCTATGTTGGACAGTGTGTCCCCAGCCTGAACCAACAGAAAAATGCCAACACCACAGTGAGACATGGAGGGCATGAAGAAGGAGAAAAAGGACAAGGCACACCCAATTTCCTCCATCTTGTGCCCTTTGGACCCCTCATCTAGAATCCTAAAATTTTACTTTTGCACCCATGCCACACTTAATTATTGCTTATATGAAACACTCAGAGCTGGTAATTCATCCTGTAAGATTGAAAAGTCTTTTCCATGGGCAGAGATCACAGCCAGTGTCTCTGGGGGCTCTGTCCAGGGGGGTTCCTGACCCCTGCCAGGGTCCCAGACCTGCCAGGGCAGCCAGAGGGAAGCTCTGGATTCCCACACCCTGGCTCCTGTCCCCGCTCAGGAGGGAAAAGCTGCTGCATCAGGGCTGGGCAGGACAATCTGCTGGGACCATCAGCACTGGCACAGCCTGGAGGAGTTGCACTGGAGGTGACACCTCCACCATCCCTGTGGGACCAGCAAACCCCTGTCCCAATGTCAATGTGCAGCATCCACTGCTTGGAAAGGCACCCCCTATTCCCTAACCTTGGGCTCCACCACTTTTCCCACCAGGAACATCCCAGGTATCCCCAGGACAGGTGTGAGGTGCAGGCACAAACCAGAGCAGGGGACAGCAGAAGTGACTTTGCAGTGAGCGTGGTCCCAAGGAAGGAGGGGGTGGAGGAACTGAGATCCCAGTGGATATAAATCCCAAAATCCCTCTGCACATCTCACTTGGGAGCTCTCAGACGTGGCCAAGCCCCTGCTGCTGCACAGCTCTGCTCCTCGGGGCTCTCCCAAAAATATCTCTAAAAAATGAACCACTTGACAAAGCTCCCGAGAGCCTGGAGTGCTGCAGACAGCAGGGGATGACAGTTCCTGCTCCACACCTGCATTTCCTGAGGGCACAGAACCTCACTTTCCTGTCCAACTCCAGCGATTCCTGCAGGATTTATCCAGCCAGCAGCGAGCAGGGCTCCTCCAAACCCACCGGGCTGGGTTTGTTTTGCAGTCATCAGATTAAATGTCCTGGAGATTGCTGCAGCAGCTCTCCTGCTGGGCTGGAGCAGTGTTCCAGCCTCTCCAGCACACTCCAGTGCTCTGGGAGCAGCTGGACCACGTGAAGGAATGGCTCAGCTGCTTTTTTCTTGGTTTGGAAGTGAAGCAAATGAAGAAAAATAATGTAAAAAGTGGAGTTGCCTTGAACTGCTGTGGCATTCCCATCAATCCTGCAGTAAAAGAAAGACTCCAAGGGATCAGCCCAGCCCTAAATAGTGAATTGTTTTAATTCACTGTAAAATCTGACAGAACAAGGTTAAATCGCACAAAGCCATGGGGTTGTTCCCTCTCTGCTACAGCCAGAGGCCAGGAAGGACACTGCTGCAGGATGTGGGCAGGCTCAAACATCTCTTCTCCCTAAAATATTGGATTCCTGCATTTCAAGAGCCTGCCCAGCCCTCTAGAATCCAACCATCCCCCCAGCTCTGCCAAGGCCACCACTGAGCCATGTCCCCAAGTGCCACATCCACAGCTTCTGAATCCCTCCAGGGACGGGACTCCACCACTGCCCTGGGCAGCCTGGGCTTAAAACCCTTCCCAGGAAGGAATTTTTCCTCATTTCCAATCTGAACCTGCCCTGGTGCAACCTGAGGCTGTTTCCTCTTGTCCTAGAAAGAGCAAGGAGCACTTTCTTTTGTAGGGAAATGTTGCAGTAAGGTAGAAAAACCATAAAGAAAGGCTTCATAAAATCAAGCCTGCTCTCCTAAAATCAGTGGCTGGCCTTTTCACTGTGCAAGTTCCCATGTGAAATAATCTTGGTGTGAGAAGTTCATCAGCACAACAATCTATTCCTGGGTGAAAAAATCTTACACCTGTATAAACTTGTTTCATATTGTTAGATAGAAAAATCAAAACTATCTCTCACAAACAACTGTCCCTGCATGTACACACCAGGGGTTTGAGTGACCAATTAATACAGAATAACAACTTGTTAATGACCAATAAGTAATTGTTAAGAAAGCTCCTAACCAATGGGAGTCCCACAGGAGGTCATAAAACTGTATAAAAAGGAGTCATATGAACAAAGAATAGGCTTTTCCCACCATGAAAAAAATGGAGTCTGTGTGATTTATTCCCAGAGGGAATCCACAGAGAAGGAAATAAGATTTCCAGTCCTGGGTGAGAACCAGGGAGTCCCTTGTGATGGTGTTTGCAACAAAAGTTTGGAATGTCTGCCTGGGGACGTGGTGGAGTCCCCATCCCTGGGTGTGTTTAAAACAAACCAGGATGTGGCACTGGGTGCCAGGATTGGGTTGAGGGGTTGGGGCTGGGCTGGACTTGATGATCTTGAAGGTCTCTTCCAACCCACTTGTTGGAACTCAAAATGTCCCTCAGACATTTTTGGAGGTTCCGGGTCCAGGTCAGAAGCATTTGAGACCCTGTCAGGCAGCTGGAAATAGCTGTGATTTTGGATTTGAACCATGGGATGATTTACCAACCTTGCAGGAAGAACAAGAAGTCACAAAAGTTTAGATATTAGAGTAGAAATAGTCACAAAGTAGAGGGAAGAATTTTTGAGTGTTGTACAGGGGGGTTTTGGTTTTGTACATGGGGGTCAGAGGTTTTAAGATGGATTTGGGATCTGGGCCTGCCCTGTCCTCCCTCTTTCTCCTTCCTCACCTCCATGTTCTTGGTGATGTTGGCACTCACAGATTGGTTTAGAGTAGAAAAGCACCTTTAATATAGGTAATAGGCATTGGGAAAAACTGTAACCATGTAACACGTAATGTACCATATAAAAGATAGAAAATCCCCATTTAATATAGGTAATAGGCATTGAGGAAAACTGTAACCATGTAACACGTAATGTACCATATAAAAGATAGAAAATCCCCATTTAATATAGGTAATAGGCATTGGGGAAAACTGTAACCATGTCACACGTAATGTACCATATAAAAGACAGCAGCAGCCCTGGGCGGGGAGAGAAGAAGCAGTCGGGGTCAGAGAGGATGTCAGGGTGTGTGTGTGCCTCTGCCTGAGCTGGGAGCAAACCACAGCAGCCCCAGAAGAAAATCTTTTAGATAACTTGCAATAAACTGCCTTGAGACCAAACAACAGAGACTGCTGAGCCTTTCTTTGGAAGCTCGGGCTAGAGGAGAGACTTTTCCAGCACACCTGACCCAGGGTGGTCTTTGGCACCCAGTGATTCTGTGAATTCTGTGTGGGTCACAAGGAGGACAAACCCCAGCTGGGCTCTGGGGGATCCTGAGGAGCTGCAGGGGAGGTTCTGTTCTGCCCCACTGCAGAAGGAGCTCCAAAGATGAGGAATTCAGGACATGGTTTTAAACACATCAGCCATCAGTCCTCCCCTCGTTCCTGCCCCCTGCTCAGAGCCAGCAGGGTGGGATGTTTTGGAGATGACAACTGCAGGCTTAACCCACTGCTAGGTGTGAGCTGAGAAAAACCCGCTCGTTTATCCAAGCAGAGGAGCATCCATCTCCAAGCTGGGGTAATTCCTGGCCCTTGCTCCCTGGCACTCAGCTCTCCAGCACGGGCAGGGCTGTAAAGCAGCAGCAAATGTGGAATCATGGAATTGTTCAGGCTGGAAAAGCCCTCTGAAGTCACTGAGCCCAGCTGTCCCCACAGCACTGCCAAGGCCACCACTAACGCAGGTCCCCAAGTGCCACATCCAGAGATGGGGACTCCAAACCTCCCTGGGCAGCCCCTGCCAATGTTTAACAGTGTTTTCCATGAGAAAATTCCTGCTGGTGTCCACCCTGTCCCTCCCCTGGCCCAGCCTGAGCTGTTCCCTCTCCTCCTGTCCCTGTTCCTGGAGCAGAGCCCGACCCCCCGGCTGTCCCCTCCTGTCAGGAGCTGTGCAGAGCCACAAGGTCCCCCTGAGCCTCCTTTGATCCAGGCTGAGCCCCTTCCCAGCTCCCTCAGCCCATCTCCATTCCCTTCCTTGTGAAGCAGCAATTCCCAGCAGTGGGGCATTCCTGGCTGCCTCAAGCCCCTTGGAGCAGGGAGAAGGGCTGAGGACAGTCCCACACCAGCCAGGCTCTGGCTGCTTTATCAGCCCCATTTATCTCAGCTACTTCCAGCCCTATTCTGTTTCCAATCAGCATCTCCTACCCACTCTGGCCTGTGGGAATTCCTGTAAAAGCCTGGAAGGAGTATGATAATGAAACAAAAACACATTCAGGGAGGTTAAATGGGAAAAGGCAACTAAGCATGTGCTGTGAAAAGGAGCAGGGTTCACGTTCTCACATCACACTGGAAGCAGAGCTGGGGGTGCTGAGCCTGGGGAAGGGGCACCCCACAGCCAGATTTGGGAATTGAGTGCAGGAATTGTCCCCCAGCTCAGGGAGCTCTGTGTGTGCCCCACAGCCAGGTTTGGGAATTGTTCTCCTCAAGGAGCATTGTGTGCTCCCCACAGCCAGATTTGGGAATTCTTCCCCATCTCAGGGAGCTCTGTGTGAGCCCCACAGCCAGGTTTGGGAATTGTTTCCCTGTTCAGGGAGCTCTGTGTGAGCCCCACAGCCAGGTTTGGGAATTGTTTCCCTGTTCAGGGAGCTGTGTGTGAGCCCCACAGCCAGGTTTGGGAATTGTTCTCCTCAGGGAGCTCTGTGTGAGCCCCACAGGTGCTGCCCTGCCCAGGGCTCCTCCACATGCCACAGCAGCTCTGTCCCCACTCCTGAGGCACAGTCACAGGTGGGAGGGAGCCCAGGGCCAGTAAAGGGTCCCAAGTGGGGAGCAAATGTTAACTGGGTCAGCAGCTCCTTGGAAATCAGCTGGGCCATCCCTGAAAGGCACAGAAGTGAGGAGAGCAGCTCCCTCACTGCCTTCAGAGAGGAGGAGGGCAAGGATAAATAAACCAAAAATCACCAGCAGAGTGGCAGAGCAGCAAGGGAGGTGATTTTGCCCTTCCCATGAGACCCCATCCATTACAGGGGGTCCCCTCTGGAAGGAGCTGGAGCTGCAGGAGAGATCCAGAGGAGATCATGGAGTTGCTCCAGGGCTGGAGCCAGGCTGGGAGCTGGGGGTGCTCACCTGGAGAGGAGAAGCTCCAGGGAGAGCCCAGAGCCCTTCCAGGGCCTGAAGGGGCTCCAGGAGAGCTGGAGAGGGACTGGGGACAGGGGATGGAGGGACAGGACACAGGGAATGGCTCCCAGTGCCAGAGGGCAGGGATGGATGGGAGATTGGGAATTGGGAATTGTTCCCTGTGAGGGTGTGAAGCCCTGGCACAGGTGCCCAGAGCAGCTGTGGCTGCCCCTGGATCCCTGGCAGTACCCAAGGCCAGGCTGGACAGGGCTGGGAGCAGCCTGGGACAGTGGGAGGTGTCCCTGCCATGGCAGGGGTGGAGTGGGATGAGTTTAAGTTCCCTTCCCACTCAAATCTTTCCAGGATTCCATGAAAAAGCCTCCCTTGGGTCAACATGGATCCAATCCCTACCAAGCTGCAGCAGGGCCATGTTCACAACCTGCTTCTGCAAGGGGGGAAAATAAACACAGCAAATTAAAACCAACACCACACAAATTGTTTTAATTAGCATCAGGAGGTCATTCCAGAGTGCATTCCCAGCCGTGCCCTCTCCCTGTCCTGCTGCTCACACTCTGTTGATTTCTCTGGGTCGGGATTAAAGGCACTTGAGATGGTGTTTCATGTCAGACTCAGGTGGCTTTTATTTCTTATTTCTTATTCTTATCTATGTTACAGCCTCACTACCGTGAGTTTGGCACCTTTTTCATTAGCAAGGCACAAAATGGCTAACTAACTCTTGTTACAAGGTCTTTTTACGGCTAAATTATCCAATTAAGAAAGGACACCTAGATTATTTTCCCTTTTAACCCAGTAACTGAGCCCCCAAAGCCCACAATGTGGACTTTTCTATCCAGTCACAAAACATCACCCAAACCCTTAAAGAAGAAGGTGAAGAAGATCAACCTGTCTCCACGCTAAAACCTCTTTCTTGTTTCATATTTATTTCTATATTCTAAAACCCCAAACTCTAAGTTTTGCACCCTGTGATGTTACAGACTTCTAACCAACTCCACACCTGTAATCCCAGTGCTGTAAATCCATTTTAAAAGCCTGTTCCACCATATCAGGTCAAATGCAGTGTTCTCTTGTGAGTTTGTGCCTTTCAGCACAGAAAGTTTAAAATTCTCAGCATCCAGGGTTCCAACAACACACCTTGCTGGGGAGGAGAAACCAGAAGTGCTGAGGAGGAGATTTAATGTTCTCCAGCATGGGCAGGTGTGGGAATCCAGGGAATCCCTCTGGCTGCCCTGGCAGGTCTGGGACCCTGGCAGGGGTCAGGAACCCCCCGGACAGAGCCCCCAGAGACACTGGCTGTGATCTCTGCCCATGGAAAAGAGTTTTCAATCTCACAGGATGAATTACAAGCTCTGAGTGTTTGATATGAGTAATAATTAAGTGTGGCACAGGTGCAAAAGTAAAATTTAGGATTCTAGATTAGGGGTTCAAAGGGACAAGATGGAGGAAATTGGGTGTGCCTTGTCCTTTTTCTCCTTCTTCATGCCCTCCATGTCTCACTGTGGTGTTGGCATTTTTCTGTTGCTTCAGGCTGGGGACACACTGTCCAATGTAGGTGACAGATATTGGCACGTTCTTGTAAATGCAGCCCAGGGAGTTTCTGGTATTTAATGTTTGTAACATCCCACTGAGGGCAGAGCCCCACACGCTGCCCTGCAGGACAGAGCTGGGCAGGGCAGCAGAACATGTTAGAGATAAACAGAATAAACAACCTGGAAACCAGCACAGACCAATTATGGCTTCTGCTTTGGCAGCGGGGCTGACAGACAGAGACTTTCTACAATCTCAGAATGATCAACACCTCAGATTCTGACAGGCAGGATCCTCTGGGCTGAAAATCCAAGCCCAGTTCAGGATAAAAATCACAGAGCCCTCAGAGTGGGCCTTGGAGCTGCTTTTGGGAGCGCTCCCCACTTGCTGATGTAGACAAAGACTTAAAGCTCCAGCTGCTGGACTCATTAACAGCCCTAAACCTCTCTTTAATTAAACTTCCTGAGCCTCACAGCCATGGGGAAAAGCACAGCAAACCTGAGTGCTCATGGTTCAAAACAACTGAACACAAAAAGCTCATAGGCAATTTATTATTATATATTTTAAAACTTTTTTTGGTTTTTATTCTGGGGAGGGGTTGAGGGCGGTCTTGAGGGGCTTTTTTGGGGGGAGTTGTTTTGTTTTGTTTTTTGTCTTCAGTTTTCTGGTTTTGTTATTTTTGGTTTGTTTTTTCTTTGTGGGGTTGTGGGAGGTTTTTTGTTTCTTTTTATTTTGTGGGTTTTTTCTTGTTTTTGGTTGGTTGGTTGCTTTTTGGGGTTTTTTTAAAGGCTTTTTTCTTTAAACCAGGATCTTATGATCCCCTCTGGAAAATCATCCAGCCCCTCTCCATGCTCAGGAGGATGCCAGTGTCCATCCACCACACCCCAGCCCTGATGAAAGCTTCCATCTCCTCATTAATTCCAAGAGCAGGCTGGTCTGAGCAGTGCCTGTCCTGCTCCTGCCCAGCCCCACACCCCCTCCCTGGCTGCACACCACACCCAGGGATGGCCCCACTGGTGCCAGGTGGGGAATTCACCCTGCAGTGCCCCATCCTATGGAGAAACTCATCCCCTTCCTCCACAGAGACACCTCCAGAGAGGCTCTGGGCAAGGAACAGCCCCAGGGAGAGTCTTCCCAGCTCCCAGGAGTCGCTGAGGTCCTGATCCATCCTCCCCCTGCCCATTGTGTCACCCCTGGCCGTGCCAAACACCTCAGGCACCTCTTGGCATGGCTGAATCCTCCCTGGCTGTGGCAGCAGCTCCTGGCACAGAGAGGAGGCACAATTTTCCCAGGGAAGGAAGTGAGAAGATCAGAGAAAAGAATGAGAAACAACTCTTATCTCCACTTGCACCTGCTGGTGTGCACATGTGGAATGTGCCATGGAGATCTGTTTAAAAAGGGTGATTTTTTAATTGGACACTGGATGGTGTTGGGATGGATTGAGCAATTAGGTCAAAGCTGGATGGGACTGGCTGTGAGGGTTACTGAGTTTCTTAATAACTACAGGATAATATAGTATAGATGATATAATAAAGCCTTGGTATAATTGATTATAATGATGTAATAGATTGGCTCCATGATCAGCCTTCTGCAATCATGGAGCCAATGCTAATTATTCCCCAGCTGGGGGCCTGCAGGACCTGACACCCAGGGTCACCCATGGAAAAGGTTTTCCCCTTCATGGTCAGGAGAAGACCGTGGCAATGAGGCTTGGGGTGTCCTCCTGTTGGTCTGCAGCCCAGCCCGTGGAGCATCCCAGCTCCTGCAGGCATCAGGAAGGGATTAACCACAACCAGAAGGTTTCCTCTTCAAAATATTCCTCCAAAAAAGCACTCCTGGAAGCCAGGAGGGGATCAGGTTGGAGCCATCCAGGATCACTCCTCACCCCCAAACCTCCAGCACACCCCCAAACCCTTCTGCTGGAGGAACCTTCCCCCGAGCACCTGAAAGGAGCAGCGATGCTGGGGCCAGCCCTGTCCTTGGAGGGGTCCCTTTGAGGGGTGTCCCCACCTGCACACCAGGGCTGGAGAGGGAACACATCCCAAAAAAGGGGCCTGGGAGGGTGTGGGCAGCACGTGCGTGCCAGATGCTGCCCGTTCTGCAGCGGGGATGGGGAGGGAGCTGCGGGGCTCGGGGTCACCAGCGATGCCTCCTGGGCTTGGGGGAGAAGGGGCCGTGCAGGGGGAGAGGCAGCCGGGAGGAAATACCAGCCTGCGGGAGGAAAAGCCATCCCGGGTGGATTCGCGGTCACGTTTGCACACGTCTGGCTCACTCATAACAGGAGGGGCAGGAAGCTGCAGGGATGGGGAGGAAGAGGAGGCAGAGCAGCCCCCCGAGCCGGGACAGCCGGGGATGCTCCTTCCTGCATCCCTGTCCTGCCCTGGGGAGCTGCTCTGGGCTCTGCCTCCTCCCCTTTGTCACGGTGAAACGCTGCACTGGGATTTTCAATTTTTTTTTTTTTTTTTTTTTTGTGGGAATTTCAAAAATTCCCACCAATTTGAGCGGTTTGGAGCCGTCTCCGTGGCCCGGGAGCTCCCGGAGTGTGGCAGCCCTGTCTCCTTTGGCTCCGTGCCTCGACAGGAGGGAGCTGCAGCCTCTGATGTAACCCCAGACCTTCTCCGCCAGGCTCGAGACCAAGTTAAACAAAGCCAGACTCTGCAAATCCCGGGAACAAGAGCCCAGACACAAAAGGAGCAGCTTTGGAACTGCCACTGCTGTCCCCACACGCTGCAACCCTGGTCGCTGAGAATTTTAGACTTTCTGTACTGCTAGGCACTGATTCTTAAAAGAACATTACATTTGGCTTGAGGCTGTAGAGAAAACTTCTAAAACTGAGTAACAGAACTAAGATGATGAGTGTGTAGCTTGAATAGAAGTGTGTAATATCACATGGTAGAAAACTTAAATTTTAAAGTTTTATAATATAGTAATATATATAAGGTAAAACGGAGGTTTTAGAGTAGTAACGAGTCTTGCTTCCTTATTTTTTTTCTTTATAGGTTTAGGTAGTGCTGTGTAATTAGATAAAAATTCTATGTTGTGAGGTATGAGTGGTTGGTTGTTAAGTTAAAAGTAAAAATAATTTAAGTATCATTTCTTAATTAGTCAGTTTATCCTTAAAAGACTTTGTAGAAGGAGATATACAGCTTTATTTTTTAGTTTGTAAGTGAAGTGTTGTAGAGCTCACAACTTGTGAGACTGTAATATAAATAAGAACTAATAAACATTTGAGCCCAAACAAGAAATACTGTTTTAAACATTTAACCCTGACCCACAGGCAAACAGTGGAGCCAGATCCAGGACCCTGGATGAGGATGGAGCTGCCCAGAGCAGCTGCACCATCTCCAGAAGTCTCTTGCAAGGTGAATTATGCCCTGAAAATGTCCCTAAAACACCTCCTACCCCTCCGGCCACTGCACAAACACACTTGCAATGTCCCAAGAGCCATGAAACTGGGTTTTATATCAGCCCAGCTCTTCCAGAGACCAGCAGGAACTACACCAGTAACACCAGTCAGTGCTGCTGGAGCACCATCACCCCCTGCCCACCAAAAGCCATGACCACCTGGTACATTTAAGACAGAAAAATACAAAATCTGAACCACTAAATGACAACAACCCCAAATATGACATTTAAGCACTGCCTGGGGTCAACAGCGAGGCACAGCGTTTTTCCTGCTTTACTTTCATTTTGGGTCCCTTTTTCTCAAGCAGCACTCAAAAAATGGTGATAGAGCAATCACTGAGTGTGGGATCTGCTCCTGTTCCTGCAGGAAAAATCTCCCACTGAGATCTGGCCCAGAGCAGCTGTGGCTGCCCCTGGATCCCTGGCAGTGCCCAAGGCCAGGCTGGATGGGCTGGGAGCAGCCTGGGACAGTGGGAGGGGTCCCTGCCATGGCAGGGGTGGCACTGGGTGGGCTTTGAGGTCCCTTCAAATCCAAACCATTCTGTAATTCCATGATTCTGTGGTCTGCTGTCCCACAAAGAAGATCTCTGGCTCAATTCCTACTTTCAGACCAACAGTTGTGGCTGAATATATAAAAACATCCTTCCCTTTAGGAAAAACATCTCATCTGGATTTAAAGCCTTGCCAGCAGCTGAAGCTACCACAGCCCAGCCTTGGGGTAGGCCAGGAGCAGATGAAAGAATAAAAACATGAAACATGTGGGTTGTTAGAGCTGGCGTGGGAGTCACAATTAAAACCAGCAGAGCTGGGGGAGAAAATTAACAGCACTTTTACTGCAGGAGGTGTAGGGTTTGCAGGATTCCCCAAAGTCTCCTCAAATGGAGAGGAAAACCACAAGTGAGGCATTACAGGATGAATTAATGTGGATTCAGAGCTCTGTGTGCCCTGGGCAGGAGCCTGAACTCTGCTTTAGGAAGAGCCACTGAGGAAGGTGTTGCTCAGAGCCTTTTTAACAGCTTAAAGGTTTTCCCTGGCAAAGAGGGAACCACCACAGGCCTCTGCGGGGTCTGTGATCTTCCAGGACCTGCCCAGTGGGAGCGGGGTGGCTTCTGCTCCCCACAGCTGCAAGGGGACAAGGCTGGGGGGGCAGGACACAGGGGATGGCTCCCAGTGCCAGAGGGCAGGGGTGGATGGGGTGTTGGGAATTGTTCCCTGGCACGGGGTGCCCAGAGCAGCTGTGGAATCACAGAATATCCTGATCTGGAAGGGACCCCAAGGATGACCCAGCCCAGCCCCTGTCCCTGCCCAGACCCCCAAAATCCCACCCTGGGCATCCCTGGCAGCGCTGGCCAAAGGCTCCTGGAGCTCTGGCAGCCTCGGGGCCGTGCCCATTCCCTGGGCAGTCTGGGCAGTGCCAGCACCTCTGGGGGACTTTTTCACCCAAACTCCACATGCGGAGTATGTGTGGAAATCCAGAGCTTCCCTCTGGCTGCCCTGGCTGGCCTGGGACCCTGGCAGGGGTCAGGAACCCCCCTGGACAGAGCCCCCAGAGACACTGGCTGTGATCTCTGTCCATGGAAAAGAGTTTTCAATCTTACAGGATGAATTACAAGCTCTGAGTGTTTGATATAAGTCATAATTAAGTGTGGCACGGATGCAAAAGTAAAATTTTAGGATTCTAGATGAGGGGTCCAAAGGGCACAAGATGGAGGAAATTGGGTGTGCCTTGTCCTTTTTCTCCTTCTTCATGCCCTCCATGTCTCACTGTGGTGTTGGCATTTTTCTGTTGGTTCAGGCTGGGGACACACTGTCCAACGTAGGTGACAGATATTGGCACGTTATTGTAAATCCAGCCCAGGGAGTTTCTGGTATTTAATGTTTGTCACATCCCACTGAGGGCAGAGCCCCACACGCTGCCCTGCAGGACAGAGCTGGGCAGGGCAGCAGAACATGTGAGAGATAAACAGAATAAACAACCTGGAAACCAGCACAGACCAATTATGGCTTCTGCTTTGGCAGCGGGGCTGACAGACAGAGACTTTCTACAATCTCAGAATCATCAATACCTCAGACTCAGACAAGTATGAACCCTTCTGGTTTTCTCTCTTTCTCTCTTTTCTTTGCAGCTCACTTTAACTCCACACTCCTCAAAATGCCACCAGCCAGGCCAAGGGGGACCACACTGGCACCATGTCCTGTCTCCTGACATGAGTCCCACCCCTGTCTTTCATTTGATTAAAAATCTGCTCACACAAAAGTCATTGCCAGAAACTGAGATTTGACTTCAAAACTCCTCCGCATCTCTAACGACCTTTTAATAGCTCTCATTAAAGAACATCTCCCTCAGCCCTGCTGAAACAGAGCCCAGCATTTCCACAGGCAAAGCTGCTCCATTGATCCATCCCAGGACTTCAAACAAGGATGAATAACACAGCTCTGCCAAACCAGAGGTGCCACTCCTGGCTGCTGCTGCCTTCCTTGGATGGCAGCTCCTTTAACCTGCCTCTTTCATCAAGCATTTCCCACTCCCTGCGGGAGCTGCCGTGGAAAATGTGCCTTTGAAATGATGGTTCAGCAGCAGGGGAGCAGAGAAAGTAATAAATAAAATGTATCTCATGCACTCTGAGCAGAAATTACCTGTCTCATGTACTCCTAATCTTCAGTATAAACACATTTCATTGTTTAGAGTGGAAATCAGAGAATGATGGAAGAGGTTGGAAGGGAACTTAAAGCTCATCCCATCCCACCCCTGCCATGGCAGGGACACCTCCCACTGTCCCAGGCTGCTCCCAGCCCTGTCCAGCCTGGCCTTGGGCACTGCCAGGGATCCAGGGGCAGCCACAGCTGCTCTGGGCACCTGTGCCAGGGCCTGCCCACCCTCCCAGGGAACAATTCCCAATTCCCAATCTCCCATCCATCCCTGCCCTCTGGCACTGGGAGCCATTCCCTGTGTCCTGTCCCTCCATCCCCTGTCCCCAGTCCCTCTCCAGCTCTCCTGGAGCCCCTTCAGGCCCTGGAAGGGCTCTGGGCTCTCCCTGGAGCTTCTCCTCTCCACACCCCAA
Source organism: Lonchura striata (assembly GCF_050655825.1). Classification (NCBI taxonomy): domain Eukaryota; kingdom Metazoa; phylum Chordata; class Aves; order Passeriformes; family Estrildidae; genus Lonchura; species Lonchura striata. The sequence continues at coordinate 3,236,475 of NC_140719.1, read as the reverse complement.
ACCCCTCAGCTCTGGGTCCCACGGGGTGCTGAGCACATGGAGAACATCCCAGTCAATCCTCCTCACCCCACAACCCTCTGGTCTCCATGCCTGGAATTTCTTCCACTCCCTCCTTGGATTTAGGGACCCTTTAGGGACAGATCATGCCCCTTCCCCTGCTGGGACCTGCCCCAAGGAATCCACCAGTTCTTCAGGTCCCTGCTGGAGCAGGAGGGCACAAAGCTGGCCCTGCCAGGGGTGCTGGGCAGGGAACGCTGCAGTGTCACACCGAGAACACTGGCAGCACCCCAGCCCTGCTCCAAACACGTCTGGCAGGTTCAAAAAGGAAAACGAGAGGAGCTAATGGAAGCAAATCCCTGCCTGGCTGCGTTTCCTCACTCAGATCCTGCTGGGAGGCACTGCAGGAGGAGGGGAGGCGGCTGTGCCACCCCATGCCCGGCTGGACGGGCTGAGGGGCACTGTCGGAGCCCAGCACATCCCTCTGGCTGCCCTGGCTGTCCCCAGACCCTGGCAGGGGGCTCCGACACCTTGGCACGAAGTCCAAAACACCTGTGGCTTCCATTTTAACCCATGGAAAAAGCTGCCAACTCTGTGTGAGGAATTACAAGCCACAAGGGTTTGAGTAGTGTGGTAGTTGAATTAACACAGGGTGAAAAAGTAGAATTTTGGGGGTTTTAGAATGGGGTTCAGGGGTACAAGATGGAGGGATGAAGGGATTTGGGTATGTCATGACCTTCTCCTTTTCTCTTCCTCCATGTCTTGGTGTGATGGTGACACTTTTCTATTGGTTTAAGGTAGAGACACACTGTCCAACATAAATGATAGATAGTGGCACATTATTGTAAATACAGTACATGTAATTTCTAGAATGAAAGGTAAACACCACCATGGGGAGCAGACAGAATGCCATGGACTCCTTGCTAGATGGAGCACGGCAGGTCAGAGAAAGAATGTTCTAGATAAGGAAAAATAAACAACCTTGAGGAGCTGATCCTATGCATTTTGGATTTCTTCTTTGGCTGCGTGGGCTGGGAAATGATGACTTTTACACTCTTGGGGTCATCCTGACACCCAGACCCTGAGAGGGCACCAAAAATACCCAGGCTGGGGCACCAGGGAGCTGCAGCCTGCCCGAGCCAGCCCAGCCCCCTGTGCTCCCCAGGCTGGGCTGCTCCCTGCCAGGAGCCCACGCTGGTGCTGCTCCCCCCAGCCACACATCCCCACCTGTGGGAACTCAAAATGTCCCTCAGACAATTTTGGAGGTTCCAGGTCCAGGTCAGAGGCATTTGAGACCCTGGCAGGCAGCTGGAAACAGCTGTGATTTTGGGTTTGAACCATGGAACAATTTACCAACCTTGCAGGAAGAACAAGAAGTCACAAAAGTTTAGATATTAGAGTAGAAGTGGTCACAAAGTAAAGGGAAGAATTTTTGAGTGCTGTACAGGGGGGTTTTGGTTTTGTACATGGGGGTCAGAGGTTTTAAGATGGATTTGGGATCTGGGCCTGTCCTGTCCTCCCTCTTTCTCCTTCCTCACCTCCATGTTCTTGGTGATGTTGGCACTCACAGATTGGTTTAGAGTAGAAAAGCACCATTTAATATAGGTAATAGGCATTGGGGAAAAACTGTAACCATGTCACACGTAATGTACCATATAAAAGATAGAAAATCACCATTTAATATAGGTAATAGGCATTGGGAAAAACTGTAACCATGTCACACGTAATGTACCATATAAAAGACAGCAGCAGCCCTGGGCGGGGAGAGAAGAAGCAGTCGGGGTCAGAGAGGATGTCAGGGTGTGTGTGTGCCTCTGCCTGAGCTCTGAGCAAACCACAGCAGCCCAAGGAGAAAATCTTTTAGATAACTTGCAATAAACTGCCTTGAGACCGAACAACAGAGACTGCTGAGCCTTTCTTTGGAAGCTCGGGCTGGAGGAGAGACTTTTCCAGCACACAGAACCCCTGACCGAGGGTGGTCTTCAACACCCACCGTCCTAGGAAGCTTTGGGAGGAATCCTCAGAAGGAACCTTAAGAATTATTTACCTTACATAACACAATCCTACCCATAAATCAACCAAAAACCAATATCTAAATAATCTTAACCAATACCATTTAATTAAATGTTAATTTATTTAATATTAGTTTGTGACAGGCACATTCTTCTCTCTCTCAGGATTTTTCATAGAGGTGCACAGAGAGAAATGAAAGAGAAAACAATTTCTATTTCTGCTCCTTGTTTTTCCTATGTGGAATGTGTTTGGAGAATTGTTTACCTGGGGTGAGTGCTTGGTTGGATTCTGGTGAGGATTGTTTGAGCCTGGTGGCCAATCCAACCCACCTGGGGCTGGACTCTGGAGAGAGAGCCAGGCATTGTGAGGGAGTTAAATGTGGGAGTTAGAAAAAGTTGTTTTGTAGTTTTAGGATCTCCTTTAAATAGTATATTAATTTATTTTAGCATAGTTATAATAAAGAAATCATTCAGCCTTCTGAACTGAGTCAGACATCAGCATTTCTTCCCACTGGGTTCACCTGCATTTACAATATTAGTTTAACATTTTAAATTTAATATTAGTTCAACATTTGATTAAATGTTAATTAAGTACCATTTATTTAACTTATTCAAATAAAAAAAAAAATCTCAACCTATTTAACCAATTTACCAACACCACAAAATATCTCTCCAAATATTTCACAATTTATTATCAATCCCACTAAAAAATAAAATGTCTAAACAAAATTTCTCCCTCAAACACCCTATAAACCTCAAAAATTAAAAATCCTTAACTCAACAAAAATAAATTTTTACATAATATTTAATTTTCCTAAATCAAAATAAAAACAAAATTGCAAATACCACTCCAAATCACACCTTAAACAAAAATACAACATCTCAATACAATTTTACCTCAATCTTACACACAACATCCACAGAACCTTAAGGATCACCTGTTCTAAGTGTGTCACCTCTGCAGTGACACCGGGCATCTCACAACCAGACCTCTCCCCGTCCCAAAAAATGAAATTATCAGGGATTTTGGGGAGCTGCTCCCATCAAAACCCTCCAGGGGAGCCGGTGTGGAAGATCCCAGGATTTCCCTGCTCTGCCCCACGCTCCTTCCATTCTCTGAAGGTTTTGCAGCTGGGAGCACCAGCTGCATCCTGCCCCCAGCAGGAGGAGGAGTACGAGGCTGTCAGGAGAGATGGGGGACTTCGGGGGGCTCTTCAAAATGCTGTTTGTTGTATACAAAATGCTGTTTGTTGTATACAAAATACTGTTTTTTGTATTTTACAGCAGCCCAGGGTTGCGGGTAACAGAGCCATGCCTAAAGCTTCCAGCTCTAGGCAAACCTGAAACCCCTTTAGTTCTGGTTACATTGCATTAGATACTTTTCTTTGCTGAGCATTTTAATACCTAAGAACCAATCAACACCTTTACATTACCTACAGCCTGTCATAACTATCATTACTTATTATGGTCATTACTGCCCAACCACATGAGTTACAACCACATGTTACACTTTAAGCTTAAAAGTTGTTTTTCTGTTTTCTTGCAGTGGAAAATTCTTAGACCCTTTTTCTACTTGCCACATCAACATGTTTGTTTCCTATGTTCTCTTCTGCTTTTCCTAAGACCTATTTCTACTTGGTGAAAAACATCTTTTTTCTTTGTGTCCCTGTGTCCCTCCGTGTCCCTCTGTCCCTTCGTGTCCCTGTGTCCCTCCGTGTCCCTCCATCCCGCCGTGTCCCTGTGTCCCCCCGTGACCCTCTGTCCCTCCATCCCTCCGTGTCCCTCTGTCCCTCCGTGTCCCTCTGTCCCTCCGTGTCCCCGTATCCCCCCGTGTCCCTCCATCCCGCCGTGTCCCTGTGTCCCTCCGTGTCCCTCCATCCCTCCCTGTCCCTCTGTCCCTCCATGTCCCTCTGCCCCTCCATGTCCCTCTGTCCCTCCGTGTCCCTGTATCCCCCCGTGTCCCTCTGTCCCTCCGTGTCCCTCCATCCCCCCGTGTCCCCCCGTGTCCCTCTGTCCCCCCCTGTCCCTCTGTCCCCTCGTGTCCCCCGTGTCCCCCCGTGTCCCCCGTGTCCCCCCGTGTCCCTCCATCCCCCCGTGTCCCCCCGTGTCCCTCCATCCCCCCGTGTCCCCCCGTGTCCCTCTGTCCCCTGTGTCCCTCTGTCCCCCCGTGTCCCTCTGTCCCCTGTGTCCCTCTGTCCCCCCCTGTCCCTCTGTCCCCCCGTGTCCCCCGTGTCCCCCGTGTCTCCCCGTGTACCTCCATCCCCCCGTGTCCCCCGTGTCCCCCCGTGTCCCCCGTGTCCCCCCGTGTCCCTCTGTCCCCTGTGTCCCTCTGTCCCCTGTGTCCCTCTGTCCCCCCCTGTCCCTCTGTACCCCCCTGTCCCTCTGTCCCCCCGTGTCCCCCGTGTCCCCCGTGTCCCCCCGTGTCCCCCGTGTCCCCCGTGTCCCCCGTGTCTCCCCCTGTCCCTCCATCCCCCCGTGTCCCCCCTGTCCCCCGTGTCCCCCGTGTCCCCCGAGTGTCCCCTGTCCCCGGCAGCCCGGGCTCAGCGCGGTGTCTCCCGGCTCCCTTTACCCCCGCAGGGATGCCGCTGCCGGCACTGCGGCTGGAGGCGCGCTGAACAGAAGCTGCTCTTTGTCATTTCGTTGCTCTCTTGAGCTCCTGCAGCGGCAAAGGCACGGGAGGAGGGCGCTTCATTCCCGGGGAGGGTTTTTCCCTTAATTGATGAGCCCGGGAGAGCAAAGCTTTCCAGCCCAGCGGGTGAGCGAAGGCTGTGCACAAAGCAGGAGCAGCGGGGACACGAATCGCTTTGCCCCAGCGGCAGCAGGACGCGTGTCCCTCTGCCAGTGTCCCCAGGTGCCCCCGGCACGGCAGAGCCCGCGGTGCCCCCGAGCTGCTGCATCCCGCGGAGCCGGGGATGCTCAGGGGACACAGCCCGCCTTGGCAGCCGGGTGTGTCTAAAAACAGGCAGCAAAGCACCAAAAAACCCTGCTAACCCTGAAATGGGGTGGTGGGTTGGGGGAGCAGCCCCTTTTTAGGGAAGGAAATGGGGTGTCTGTGCTCAAATCTGTCCCCCAGCGCTCTGCCAGGGCCGAGAGGAGCAGGCAGAGCCCCTCTCAACCAGCCTGGAAAGAGCTGCAGCACCTGCACAGCCCCTGCCTCATTCCAGAGCTTGCCAGGGAGGAGGGATCCTCCTGGGTCACTCCCAAGTCAGATTCTGTGATTCTGTGGCTGATTTTGTGATTAATTCTGTGATTGATTCTGTGATTGATTCTGTGATTCTGTAATTTTGTGGTTGATTCGGTGGTTGATCCTGTGATTCTGTGGTTGGTTCTGTGGTTCTGTGATTGATTCTGTGACTCTGTGAGTCTGTGACTCTGTGATTGATTCTGTGATTGATTCCGTGATTGATTCTGCGATTTTGTGGCTGATTCTGTGATTAATTCTGTGATTGATTCTGTGATTCTGTGATTCTGTAATTTTGTGGTTGATTCGGTGGTTCTGTGATTGATTCTGTGACTCTGAGTCTGTGACTCTGATTCTGTGATTTTGTGGTTGATTCTGTGATTAATTCTGTGAATGATTCTGTGATTCTGTAATTGATTCTGTGATTCTGTAATTTTGTGGTTGATTCAGTGGTTGATCCTGTGATTCTGTGATTGATTCTGTGACTTTGTGATTGATTCTGTGATTGATTCTGTGGTTCTCTGATTGAGTCTGTGACTCTGAGTCTGTGACTCTGTGATTGATTCTGTGACTCTGAGTCTGTGACTCTGTGATTGATTCTGTGACTGTGATTCTGTGGTTCTGTGACTGATTCTGTGACTCTGTCACTCTGTGACTCTGTGATTGATTCCATGATTGATTCTCTGACTCTGATAGGTTCTGTGATTGATTCTGACTGTGGTTTTTTGATTCTGTGATTGATTGTGTGACTCTGTGGTTCTGTGATCCTCCCTCACTCTCTGCAGAGCCGAGCCCTGACCCTGCACCCAGCAGGGCCATGAGGACCCATCCCAGCACCCAAGATCCATTGATATCCCCCAGCTTTCCCTCCCAGACAAGCCCCAGGCACCCAAACCCCCTGAGGAGCACCAGACCCACAACCTGCAGCGTCCAGGGAACGGCCCCTCCTCGGAGCTGAGCTGTAAAACCATTCCCAGCTCCTGCCAGGGCAGCACAGGCAGAATTCCTGGCCCACACAGGCAGTGCCAGCCCCGGGCTGGCTGTGAGAGCCGTGTCATGTGTATATAAACACAGAAATAATATAAATACAGCACACCCTGCCCAGAGCTCACAGAGCTGCACTGACGTTACGTCACCCACGGCCAGGACCTCAACCAGGAGCAGATGGCTGCTCCTCCTGCAAGGAATTAGGAGCTTTTTGGGAGCCTGCCCAGAGGAAGGAGGTGTGGGCAGACACTCCAAGCTGCTTCTCACACCAAACTCTGTGTTTGTCCCCAAAATCTTCCACCTAAGCCCAGCCTGGCTCACTTTGGGCTTGACATCAGGAGCTGCCGGGGTTTGGACAAGGTTTAGGTGTGACTCAGCCCAGACTGTTCATTTTGCCATGGGAATGATGTTTGTATGCTCCAGCCCAGCTCCTGGGGAGCTGATCTGATCCCAAGCCTGCAGGATGGTCCATTCCACTTCTCTGGAAAATCTTCCCCTAAGGAACAGCACTTGAAACCCTTCCCCAGCACCCCAGAGTTTAAATGGATTGATTTGGAACGATTCCCACCTACTAAGGTGCAGAAAATAGAGGTGAAAGCAGCTCTGGCACCTTTCTGTGCTCTCTGGTGGTACAGGGGACACGGGCTGTGAGTGCCAGAGGCAGCTCACAGCAAGGCCTGGATCTGGAGGGAAAGAGGCTTTAGGAAGTGAGGCTTGTGGAGAAGTTTCAGGTTTTTAATTTGGTCCAATCTGGAGGGATCTCGTGGGGATGCAGCCAAACACCAGCTCTGCTTCCAGGGACACCAAAACATTTGGAAGACAGGGATTCTAGGAACAGCTGGGAAGCTTGGGCTGGAAGTTTTCAAATAATCCAGCACGAGACAGACTTAAAACAGAGAGAGATTTTTCAATCCAAACAGCTGCAGCTGGGCAAAGTTACACAGAGCAAAAAGCACCATGCCAGCAGCTGGATCTGGCAGCCCAGAGTGGATGGGCACCCACCCCTCCTGTGTGTCCCTGTGTGGGAGCCCAGGGCAAGTGGAATATCCCCTGTCTGGAATATTCCCCTGGGGAATATCCCCCTGTGTGCCCTGGGGTGCTCTGACTCCCAGGAAAACTCTGACTTTGACCCTCATCCATGGAGAAAACTTCCAAAGCCTCAAGGTAAACTAGAAACCACAAAAGTGTGAAATGGATCATGGAGATTGTAGAGAGTGGTGTGGTGTGTCACATGGGGGAGAAATTTAGGTTTTGGGATTTTTAGTGTGTTATAGATGGGTTCAAGATGGGGGGATATAGGGTGTTTAACTCCTTTCTTCTTCTTGGGTTTGGGTGTTATCTAGTAACTGGGTAGAAAAATCCGCATTGCGGGTCTTTAGGGTCAGTTATTGGGTCAGAAAGGAAAATAATTTAGGTGTCACTTCTTAACTGGGTAGTTTAGTTTTTGTTTAGACATAAAAAGACCTTGCAGCACGAGGGTTTTGGCCATTTTTGTGCTGCTTTCACACGTGCAAGGTCTGGGTGCAGACAGTGTGCTGAAGTTTTGATAACAATGAAACAAGAACCGGAACACCATAAAAGTCCTGTGTGTCTGCTTTTCCTGACACAGAACTGCTCCAGGAGGGTTTCCCCCTGCCAGGGGAGCCCTCAGGGAGTTGGGGCCCACAAACTCACATCCCTGCACCCCAAACCCCATCCCTTGGGGCTGTGCCATGAGTGTTGTGTCTCCTGCCACCTTGGGAGGAGGCAGTGACAGCTGGGACAGCAGGAGAATGTCCCAGTGTGCCACATCCCGAATGCAGGGCCAGCTCCTGGGTCTCTCCAGAGAAGGAAAATCATTCTTTGGGGGTTTCCTGTCCTCAGAACTTTGGACAGCTGGCTAGCAGTGTCACTGCCACCTGAAACAACAATTCACCTCCAAAAATACTGCTAAAACCCCACCCTCGTCTCCCAGGCTCTTATCCTCAAAGTATGATAAATAAATTCTATGATTGCATCTCTGTGTTTTGCAAAGGGGATTTGAAACTTAACTTCAGGATAACCAGCAGAGCAGCTGCTGTTCTTGTTCCCTGTGTCCAAGGGCCACTTCCAGGCTGGAATTCCCAAATTCCAGAGGCACCTGGGTGTGCCAAGGGCAGTGCAAGGGGGGGTACAACCACACAACCCCCAGGGATCCAGAGAAGGCATTTGAGGGGCAGCAGGAACTCACCCCCTCCCTGTTCCCAATTAAAATGATTTTAGGGAAAAGGCTCTTTCATCCATCAGAAAATGCTGGAAAACAATGCTCAGCAAATGCAGAGTTCACATAAGGGAATCCTTCAAATGGATCAGAAGCACAAACCCAGGCAGGTTTTTTTCCTCCTCCCTCTGGAGCACAAAGAAGAACCCACAAAGGCGCTCAGGGATAAAAGCTGGATTGTACAAATCTCCTGGGGGGCTCTGTCTGGGGTTCCCAGAATTCTTGGAGCCCCCAGGGTTTGGTTTTCCATGCCCTGCCCTCCCGGGGGCAGAGCCTCAGGGGAAGGCTCCCAGCTGCTCTCTGAGCTGGGGCACAGGCAGTGACCCCTGTGTTTATTCCACTTTAAATGCACAATTTAGGGTCTTGTCAAGGGGAAAAAAATTGGTAATTCCATATAATTGCCTAATTAAGGATGTCACGACACTCCATAGAATGGAGAGTCAAGTGGAAATGATACAAAGAGTACAAATCTGGGATTTCTGGATTTTTAAGAAGTTGGACTTGAAACTACTTAAGATTATCAGCATCAGGCCCAGACACAAACATGATTTACTAAAAATAAATCTATTTTGATATAAAAGTATATATAAAACATATGCAACTGTACATAGATAGCACTAATACAACACAACTTATATATAATTTTCCATATTTTCATCAGGTTCAATGTTTCATTTACCAAGTCTGTGTGCAGATTCCCAAAAGACTCCAGCTTTGAGGACCTTGCACAATGCTGGATTTGACATTTCGGAGTCTCAGGCCTCCAGCAGGATAATTTCCTGAAAACCTATTTTTCCCTAAAACCTCAAGCAAGAAATGTCATCTGCAGGAGCCAAGCCCTGCATTTTTGGATGCATCCCTCAATTAAGCAGATTTTAATTGGATGACTCCAGCTTTAATTAATGGCCAATTGTTTGTGCACTTTCCTTTCTGGATCTCATTCCCAGACAGGATTTTCTGGGTCGATTTGGGGGAGTTTTGTGCCTTGCAGAGTGGGGTTGCAATCAGCATTTATTGCATTTGTGAGGGAAAAGTGGCTCCCAGGAGCTTGGGAGCTGCTGGGCTCCCAGTGAACCAAGGAGATTCCCACTTTGTCCTCCTCCTCAACCAGGAATGGTGGCAGGAGCTCAGCAAAGCCCTGGAGACCCCCAGGTTGTGAGGGCAGGAAGGGGCAGCTGGGGCTCATCCCACCCCACAGCATCCCAAATGCAAAAACCCCTGCCAGTGCTAGCCCCATCCCAGACCCACAGCACTGCATGGGAATTCTTGGGAATTTCAGTAAAATAACCAGAGGGGCCACGGAGCTGCTCCAAGGAGCCAGGCTGGGAGAGCTGGGGGTGCTCACCTGGACAGGAGAAGCTCCAGGGAGAGCTCAGAGCCCTTCCAGGGCCTGAAGGGGCTCCAGGAGAGCTGGAGAGGGACTGGGGACAGGGGATGGAGGGACAGGACACAGGGAATGGCTCCCAGTGCCAGAGGGCAGGGATGGATGGGAGATTGGGAATTGGGAATTGTTCCCTGTGAGGGTGGGCAGGCCCTGGCACAGGTGCCCAGAGCAGCTGTGGCTGCCCCTGGATCCCTGGCAGTGCCCAAGGCCAGGCTGGACAGGGCTGGGAGCAGCCTGGGACAGTGGGAGGTGTCCCTGCCATGGCAGGGGTGGCACTGGGTGGGTTTCAAGGTCCCTTCCAACCCAGACCCCTCCAGGTTTCTGTGAAACCACCAAAAATAGATGCAAGTTCAGTAACTGCTCCCTTAAAAATCATCCTCTGCACCACTCCCAGGCCAACCTGGTGCTGCAGCTGATGCAATTTAGAGCATCAGCTCTAAATTGCATCCATGGGATGGATCTGATCCAGTGCTGAGGGACACGGGTGAGCTGTGGGCACAGAGGACAGGACACCAGGAGCATCAACAGCTTCCTGCCCAACCCAGAGAACTGGAGCAACAAATCACCCTGTCCTGACTGAGCTGGAGGGAGGAAAGAACACAGGGAAGAACAGCTGGGATCCTTCCTTCCTGAGAAATGACCCCAGTTTCCTTCCAAGCTGTGCTGTGCCCAGTTCTCTGCCACTGCTGGAGCAAAGGGGACACAGAACCCACAAGGTCTCACAGGCCTGAACACCAAGTCCTGGCTCCAGTCATGAGCTGCTCTCCTCTGGCACTCTCTCCACACTTCAATTATTGCCCACCTGCCTCAGGATCAGCACCCAGGGCACCCAGCTAGGCACAGCAGTGCCACGGGTCACTGCTGCAGCTCCCCGAGCCAAGCCCAGCTCCCAGGGCAGGAATCCAGCCAAGCCCAGCAGCCTCTGCCCCTCACTCCCACCCTGCTCCTCCAGGGAGTTTCCTGGAGCTGTGCCACCACCAGACAGCCTTGCCTGGAGCAGAACTGCTCCATCAGCAGGGACCTGCTGGGAACAAGAGTCTCAACCCCAAAGAAGTGTCCTGGTTTAGGCCACAGCCCAGGAAAACCCCACATTTGGAGGATTGCACCATGCACCAGTCAGATCTACAATAAAACCTGAAAACCTTCCTGAGCTCAGGACCTTCCCCAGCCCGGGCAGCAGCGACCAAAGGGCAAAGCCTCACACCTGGATGATGCTCAGGCAAAGGAGAGGGTGGGCAGGCCTTGGCACAGGTGCCCAGAGCAGCTGTGGCTGCCCCTGGATCCCTGGCAGTGCCCAAGGCCAGGCTGGATGGGCTGGGAGCAGCCTGGGACAGTGGGAGGTGTCCCTGCCATGGCAGGGGTGAACCAAGCTGAGCTTCCCTTCCAACCCAAACCACTTCAGGATTCCGTGACTCTACGATGTGAGACATCCAAGAAGCCACACACAAACCCCAGCACACCCGGCTGCTCTGCCCCGCAGGGAGGGACCCCTCCAGGTATCCCCGGGACACGGGGACCCCGCAAGAGGCTCCGTCCCTGCCCGCAGCTCACGGGGGACGCCCCTCGCCGTGGGCAGAGCCTTTTTGCCCCGTAACGTTTTTGGCCGCCCCGTGGCCGGGACGCCGGAGCGCCTGGGGAGTCCCTTCACCCCGTCCGCATCCCGGCTGAACCCGGGGGTCCCGCCGAGCCCCGAGCCCCTTCGCCGCTCCGCGGGGCCGGGCTCCCGGCGCATCCCCCTGGGGACCGCCCGCATCCCTGCCCGGGATGTCCCGGCCGCCCACCACCCCCGCTGACCCCCGGGAACCCCCCGGGACCCCCGGGACCCCCGGGACCCCCGACCGCCGGTCCTACCTGAGTCCAGCCCGGAGCCCGGCTCGGGGGCCGCCAGCGCCGCCGGGCACAGGGACAGGGACAGGGACAGGGACAGGGACAGGGACAGGGACAGGGACAGGGACAGGGACAGGGACAGGGACAGGGACAGGGACACGGACAGGGCGCAGAGCAGCGCCAGCGCCCCGCCGCGCATCGTGCCCGGCTCCGGCCCCGCCGCATCCCGGCCCCGCCCCGCTCCCCGCCCTGCCCGCACCGCGCGGGCCGGGGCAGCCCCGGCGTTCACGGCCCACATCGCCCCCTCCCCAAAATCAGCCGCGCTGCCAGAGCCCCCCGGGGATGAGGAGCTGGGGGTGGGGGTCGTCCTTCCCCCCGCCCAAGCGGGAGACGGACGGACGGACGGACGGACACAGCCCAGGCGCGCACACGCGGCTGTGCCCCAGCGGGTTCCGCAGGGGATGCTGATTTGTGCTGGTTTGCCCTCCGCAGGTAAAGGACCATCGCACATCCTCCCTCTCCCAAAAACTCACTGCAGGTGTTTCTTGGGGTGCTTCGCCCCTCCAGCCGTGCACAGCTCCCCCTGGGGTACCCGGCCCTGCTCCTGCAGCGGGGAGGACAGAGCAGCTCCTGCCCTGGCATTTTGGGGTGAGCGAGGCACCCCAGCTCTGCCATGAGAGCTGGACTGAGCACGACCCCTTTTTCCTTAGGGTCTGGGCCAGTCCAGCCCCTTACTAAGACCACAGGGGGTAAATTGAGGCAGGCCAGGTCCTGCCCAGCCATGTCCCCATCCCAGTGGACACCAGGAACACCAACAGCTCGGAGCTCACCCCAAAAGGGAGTACCCCCAGTCCCCCCTCCTGACCCCACAGCAGACCCCACCTGCTCAGCTCTCCAGTGGCACAGACCCTGCAGCTGGAGCCCCACCGTGCCCCAGTGTGTGACAAAGCCCTGCGTGCTCACAGGTGCCCTGGGGGGTTTTGGCTCAGACCCATGGGCAGCCTCATTCCCAATCCACGATATTTTCCCTTCAGCAATCATGAAGAGACACAAAAGATTTGGGAACTTTCAGCAAGAGACAGGCAGCCAAACTCCAGCTGGACATCCCAGCCAGGGAGCAGCAGATGCTCAGGGAGGACACCCAGCTGTCATTTCGCTGGTGAATGCCACACCATGGCATTGGAAAAGAGATTCTGGAATCCCCACCTGAAATCCTGAGTGCTGCTTGCGACATGAGCCAAGCTCAGTGCTGTGCCCACCTCCCTCTGCCCCTTCCCAGGTGCTTCCCCTGTCACTCTGGCTCAGCTTGCCAAGGAAAAGAAGGTCAGAGACGCTCCAGGAGCCTTTGTTTTGCCATGGAGAGGATTTTATTTGTCAAGAACATGTGACACGGGTTGGCCTTTCCTTCTGGAATCTCACGGATTGATTCCCTTGGATGTGACCATCTGTCCCAGCAGCACATGTCCCATCCCTTGGCATGTCCTGCACCCCATCCCTGCTGGGGGACCCGTGGGATGCTGCCCTCTGCTCTTTGTACATCCCACCAGGTCTGCTTTCAGTGGCTCACCTGCAGAACCAGGTCTGGTTTAGGTGGATCACCTGAAGAACCAGGCCTTTTTTAGGGTAACCACCTGCAGAACCAGGTTTTTCCAACACTCTCCAACCCACGAGGAGGAAAATCCCCTGGTCAAATTCCCAGGATTCCTGTGCCACAGTCCTGTCTCTCAGCTCAGCATCCTCTCTTTAACCACCCTCTCTTTTGCTGTATCCAGTGACACAACCACATCCACGCCCTCCTCAACCCTCGAACAGAAAATTCGGGTTTCCAGCCCTGCAGGTGTGCCAGCCTTTTGTGCAGGAGTAGTTCGGACCACGCCTCCTCCTCCTCCTCCTCCTCCTCCTCTGTGTCGTGCTGGGCAGAGAAGAAGGCTTCCAGAACCCAAGAAATACTAAAAACAGACACAGACAAAGCCAGGGCTGGGATATTCTGTTTCAGAGCAATGACAGAAAGTGGAGGTGAGGCTGAAGTGAATAAACTCCAGGTTTTGATACTGTTTGTTTTGAATTAACAGCTCTGCTCCTCCAGCTTGTTCCTGCCTTCCTCCTTGGATGGAGGGGCTCCATTCTGGATTTCCATCCCTTTTCTCAGGGTTGGTTTGCTCAGATCTCCGTTCTCCTGCTGACTCAGCCCCCCCCAAACTTCACCCCCAAACATCTGCACACCCTAATCCAAGCCCCCAGTGCATCAGCTGCTGCCATCCCTCAGTCTCCAACCTTACAGCAGTTCTCTTACTGCTCTCCCCTTTAAATTCTCCCTGGGTAAATTCCCTCCTAGGGAGATGCCAAATTCCCAGTGACTCCTCCTCACCAGGATCCTACTAAAAACCTGTGGATGTAAAGAAAATCCTGCACACGCCAGTGACTTCAAGCATGAAGGAGGCACAGAACAGCCTGAACCTTGTCCTACTTGCTGGGTGACCCCAGGCAATTTAGCCCCTTTCAAGGGTCTCAAGTGACTTTTTTTAAAATTACATAAAAATGCAAAATTTGCCTCTTGTGCAAAATATTTTGGAATGTGCTGAGTGACATTGTTGAGTTGAGGGTTGTTATCACGATCAGGCACTTTCTGAAAATGGTGTTTTCACAGCCTGGAAAGTATCAGGAGATCTGCTTAGGCTTGATAAAGAGGGGTGAATACTGGGATGAGTAATCTGTCACCTTGGAGGGGACGTAGGAGTCTGTGGGTGCTGTCTGAAATGTGGCTGGAATGAGGAATCAGCGGATGAACCCAGCTTTTCATGCTCCAGAGAATTAAAAAAGCCAAATTCCCTGAGCACCTTGAACTCAGGTGTGCTCAGCATCTCACCCTGAGTCTTCTGCATCCTAAGACAAATATTCCAGGGAATGACTCTCAAGCCTTTTGAATCAGTGGTTTTTTATTTTTTTTCTGTTTCCCTAGAAAGTAGAAAAAGCCTGAAAATGCTACCCCCTAATGGCACAACCGGGTGTGGGGTGCTGACCTAGGAAAAACTGATCCAGGTTTTATCCACAGAGAACAAAGAGAATGGAAATCGTGTGGTCTGTGCTAGAAAGATGTGCCCCTGGGGAGCAAACACCCTGACAGCAAAACATTTCACCAGGAATGGGATGAGAAACAAAAATAAAGCCATTTTTGGGATTCAGCTGAACTCAAACCCAGAGGTTCCAGCTCCAGCATCTCGGCTGTGGGAGATGCTCTGAGTGTGGGATCAGGGATTCTGCCTGTTCCAGCTCCCTCAGCCCGGGGCTCAGACAGGCCCTGGAGAAGCTGATTGCTGCTTTGGACCTAATGAGCACAAGTGGAACAAGGAAAAAGAAAGGAAAAAAAAAAATACTTTAAAAGGGCAAAGAGTCACCAAAACACTTTTAGGGTGTTAAAACTCATATGGGGTTGTAAAGTGGGTTTGGAGGTCTCTGTGATCCAGGTGTGAAGGGGAGAGGGTGCTCAGCTGGTCCCCCAGGCAGATTCCAGCTCCTCGGGTGGTTGTGGTGAAGCAAATCCTGCAGGATACCCTCAGTGGTCGGGGTGGACACTGATTCCAAAATCCTCCACTTCAAACCTTCCTTTGTACCCTGCTCAGAAATCTCCATTTTATGTTTATTTGGGATATTTCAGAAAATAAAAATCCTGCTCTTCAGTGTCGTCCAGCCAAGAGCCCCTAACCCTGCACAGACCTGGCTGCAAGCCAAGGAAATTTCTCCTGCCCCAACCTCACTAACCATGAAGTGTGTGACCTCAAGCCAAACATCTGCCCAAGCTCCAGCCTGACCTGGAGATCAGGGCCTTGAGGACCTTTTCCTTTCATTCCACACCAAACCTCAGGTGGCACCTTGGGTGGTCTCATCTCAGAAACCAGAGAGAAGAAGAGTCAAGTCCTTGTGCTCTAAAAAGTGCTCTACAGCATCCAAGAATTCTTGGAGAGTCCTTGGTGTTGTGTGACACCAGAAGACCCTGATGAAGGAGGAACACAGTGGATTTCTGTCCCTGGAAAGGAATGAGGGGGAGTCTCCAATTATCCAGAGAAATGAGAAGTTCTTTCCTTCTGTCCCGACAGCCCTTGGGTTTTTCTGCTCAGTGCAAGACTTGGAAGCACCAACTTCCAATTAATTCCACAAGTATGATTAAGATTAATTCTGTTTTTCCCAGGTGCTACAGCAGGGCCTGGTGACAGACTCTGACACCAATCCAACTCCTCATGCTGCTGACTTCTGAGGGAGCCCCAGGAACTCCAGCTGGGAGTGGGGCTGGGGTTTAATCAGGGTTAGAGCCAAAAGGAGCACATCGAATAGGCTGGGTTGGATTTTGGGTTAGACCCTTAAAAGGTCTCAAGTCCAATCCTTCTGGGATGAGCAGGGCACCTTCAGCTTGCTCAGAGCCACATCCAACCTGACCTGGAATGTTTCCAGGGATGGGACATCCACAGCTTCTCTGGGCAACCTGTGCCAGTTTTACAGGGCTGTTAAAAACCTGGCAGGATCGCTGCTGGGGGATTTTAACCCTCAGCTTTACAGCTGGGGGATTTTAACCCTCAACTTTACAGCTGGAGGATTTTAACCCTCAACTTTACAGTTCTGCTGCCTGTTTTGTACTCCAGGAACTGCCATCTTCATGCTGGATTTACACCACAAATTTCCAAACAGCTCCCTACTCAAACCGAGCATCTGTGAAGCCTCTATGGACAAAAAAAATCCCCACAGACGTGGCCAATTCCTTGCAAAATCCCAGTTTGGGATGCAGTTTCTCCCGGGCTGTCACTCCTGGAGGTCACTCCAGCCTCCCGCTCAGCAGGCACACCGCACACACCGTCTGGGAATTGCTCAGGTTGTTTTTTTTTTTTTTGCTAAGTTTTTATTTTAATTCAAGGACTTTGCTTCATACAAAATGGAATTGTAGAAACAACTGCAGAATTCAAAGTTTGGCTGATAAATATTACTCAGGCAGCAAACTAGGCAATCACAGAACCTTTTTTTTTCTCGATTTTTTTCCCTCTTATTTTTTTTGGGTAAAGTTCCACTTGTGTTGCATGGTTGGAACTTTGATCGTTTTTCACACTGTTTTTTAAATATAAAGTTTTGCAACAAACCCCCAAATTTATATCAAATATAATTAAAAATTAACAACTGATGAATACATTGTATCAAAAAAGTACGAAGATAAACATTTTTCCATGCACATACTTTTTATAGATATGTATATATGTATATATATTACATGCAAACATTACTTATTCAAAGTACAGCCACTACGAGACTGGTTCTGGATGCAGAAAACTGATTGGTGCAATTCAAGTTTGGCAACTCACTATGAGGATTCTTGGAAAGATGGAGAGACAGCAGAGAGGCTGTAAAAAAACGTCGGGAAAGGTTATGGATAATTGTGGTCAGGCTTGTCTGTCACTGTCATCGACCCCTATGAGGTGGGTGGAGGATTTGGACAACTTGAGATTCTTCTTTGTGTTCTGCCTACGAACTGGGGTGACCCAAGGCTGTGTAAGCGCAGGGCTGGGGGGTTGGGGATGAAAAATGGGAGAGGAAAAGGGGGAAAAGACAGAATTATTCCATAAAGAAAGACATCTCTGTTGCTTTCCAGTGTGGGTACAGTGTTTGCATGCACGGGCAGAGAGATGGTGTTGTCCCTTCCCCTCGACTTCCTGGAGTAAAATAGGAACGTTCCCTTGGAAAATTTCAAATAAAGTGTTTGTGCCTTCATTTCAGGAAAATGTATAAAACATTTGGTCACAATCGTGCTGAAGCCTGAAACAGGAAAATCCAGCAGCTAAAGCTACAGATGGATGAAGGTCTCAGAGTGGTGGTGGGGTGGGTGTGTGTCCGGACGTGTCATCTGGTTGCATAGCCCTCCGTTTGGGAATGCCAGGAATGCCAGCCGTGACCTCTGGCTACCACACTGCCTTTATTCCGAGTGCACACGAGTACAGAGACAGAGATACAGACAGGAGTTATCCTTTAGCAGAATCCAGGGATGAGATCGGCCAGAGATTGCTACTGAACAGAACAAAATTAAAACAAAACACCGGAGGGAACAAAACCGGGTTGAGTTTCCTCAAGAGAAGAGCTACAGGAGATGTGAAGAACCACCCTAGAGCAGACTGCTCCTGCCTGAGGCTGACAGACTTTGCTGGGAGCATGAGAGACCTCCTGAGCGTTTTGGTGGCATCTGATCCCCTCCAAGCAACCCAGGGACAGAACAGGTCGCCAGGGCCAGCGGGATTTCCACCCACCCCACGCAACCGCTGCGCCTGGAGAAGTTCCACAGGGCTTGGCAGATCCTCTGAAAAAATTCAACTCTCCAACCCTATCCTCTTTCCTAGTGGCATTTTTAGGGATGTGCCCAGCACCTCCCACCCATCCTTTCACCTTTTAGCCTCTCCACATCCTCTGGCTGCCCTGTGCCCCGAACCAGCCCTACAAGGGCTGAGCAGAGCCCCAGGCATGAGGTCCTGGCCGAGCTTTGTCCCCAGCCTCCCTCCCCGCCAGCACAGCATTTGCCCTTTTCCCAGGCTCACAGTGCAGGAATCCACACGGGCACAAAAGAAAGAAACCAGCCAACACAAGAGTCGTTGCAAGAACGCAGAAATCTCATCCCTGAGAATCAGAGTTAGAGGTTTGGATTATTATTATTATCATCATCACTTTTTTTTTTAACCTTCTCTTATCAGGCAATAAAAACAACTCACTCCAGCTGCCCTCCACATCAATGATGCACGGCCAGAGCTCTCTCAGCTGGCCCGTGGGAGATGCTGCTTCTCCTGCAGGAGCACCCCTGCAGATGCTGCCCTTTCCCACCTACATTTCCTCCACTGGGCAATGAGACAAGGCTGGCTTTGTTTGCTGCAATCACTCCCCTCTCACCCATAAAAGTATATCTATCTATATATATATATATATTTATATATTCTAAAAAAAAAATAAAAATAAAAGGCCAACAAAACCCAAACCAAACCCAAAGCACGTTTGCCTTCCCCACTGGAAGCTCCCAGCCTGGGGCTCAGTGACCCCAGGGCCCCTCCGAGGCTCCGGCCGCTCGGCCCCCGCTCCCTCCGCCCTCCCCATGCTCGCCCAAGCTCTGATGCCTCGAAGCAAGAGGTTGCATCATCACTGTGAAAGATTTCAAAGGTTAGGCACTTAGTTAGTGAACAACTGGAGCATTCGGTAGAAACGGTGGGACCTGGAATGACAATTGGACTAATTCTCTACAGAAAGAGGAAATTTTCTTTTCTTTTTCTTTTTTTTTTTTTTACTGTACAATTTACAAAAATGCACACAATGAAAAGTTAAAGTTCTATCTAATAGCTTGATATAAAACCAATAACATTTCTTCTTCTCACCCTTACGCTTTTTTTTCCTCTTTTTGTTTGGGTTGGTCTTTTTTTTGTGGACTTTTTTTTTTAAGTTGTTTTTTGCTAAATCAAGCTTATATTGTAAACAAGACAAAACAGTGAGGGTGTGTTGCAGTCAACAGGAGAGAGGGATGGATTGAAAAGTCTCAGCAGCAAGGAAACAGTCCTTACAAAGGAGCTCTCTTGTGGCTTTACCGTGTGTCAGTGTGAAGGACCCGATGTGGTGAGTGACATTAGAGAGCCCCGGGGCAGTGGTGTCACAGCAGGGTCACCTCAGGGTGGCACCAGCTCTGCCCTAAAGGATTGCAGTGGCTGAACATCAAGTCCCAAAGGACTGTCCTTTGTTCTGGGCTGTGTTTCTCCTCTCCCAGTTTCTCGGGTGCATCTCTTCCTTCTCGGCACTCAACGAGACAAAACGCGGGGGGCGAGCGTTGTTTGCGCGAGTCCCTTTGCGGCCCCCGGCTCCCACCCTGAGAAGGGGGGAATTATGATGGAAAATTAGTTAAGAAATAGCCCAACAAAACTGTGCCAATCATGAGAAGGACCCACAGTTCTGCTTTTCCACCGTGGAAGGTGAGGATCTCTCTTCTCCCGGCTCCTCGCCTCCGTGGCCGGGTTGGCACCTGGTGCGTGTCTCAGGACTAGACAAGGCAGTGGGGAGGGGGCAGAGAGGGATGTGCTCCCCCCGCTGCCTTCCCCAGAAGGAGGGAGCCTTCTTCCTCCATCTGTCTAGTGCAAAAAAAAAAAAAAACAAATCAAAAAGGAAAAAACTAAAGAACAACAGAGGAGAGAGAGGCTGCAGGGGCATCTCCGGCCCCGGGCACTGAGCAGTTCTCAGGGCTGCCCCCCCGGCCGCCTCTGGCCCCGGGCCCCCAGGGGAGCTCCCAGCCCTCCAGATGATAAAACTCATCCTTATTAAGCACGCACACCTCGCAGGGTTCCGCCGAGCCGCTAGCACCAGTCATCCTCATCGGCTTCGTGGTAGTAACTGCGTCCTCGGGCGCCGGGGCCCGTGTTGAGCCCCAGCGTGTAGTGGTACCCGTTGGGCACCCGGCGGATTTGGTGCGACTGCGAGGTCAGCGAGGAGACGTAGGAAGTCCTTGAGGAGCGGCCCGAGTTGGTGGCCACGGCCTCCTCGAAGGTGAGCGTGTCCTCGGGCGCGGCGCGCTGCGGGCTGGCGGCGGCGCGGTGGCCCAGGTAGGGGTCGGAGCCGATGCGGGCCACGGCGGGCGGGGGCGGCTGCTGCTCCCCCCGCAGCAGCGCGTTGTGCTCGGACAGCCCGCGGCTCAGGCGGCCCGGGGAGAACGTGGGGGTTTGGAAAGTGGTGAAGTGCACGGGCGAGGAGTTAGCGGTCTTGTAAGTGATGCTGGGGCGTGGGGTCAGTGGAGTCTGTGGGAGCTGCCTCCGACCCCGGCAGGGGGTACTAGCACCAGATGTCGACAGCAAGGGGCTCCCATTAACTGAACCACTGCCCTACATCAAAATTGGAACAGAGCAAATCAAAAAATAAAAAAAGGGAAACGCCGGACAAACACAAAGGCAGGCAGGTATCAAACAGAAGGAGAAGCAACAGAAGGCGGAGACGAGTCACAAGAGGAAAGAAAAGCAAAAAAAAGAGAGAGTTTAGACAAGCACAGTCGGGGCGGGAGGTTCTCGAGAGATAATTCAACACGAGATGTGAAGAGCTGGAGAATTCAAGTCTGGGAGCAGTAGGAACAGAGAGGGGCAGAGCATCGGTAGGACGCGAACTGGCACACGGCTCCAACAGAGGGGACACTGCCCAGGGGAGGCACCCACAGCATACAGGGCTCGACATGCGCCTTACCTGGCCTGGGAGCAGCTCAAAAACCCGAGTTATTGGGCATTTTTACAAATTATTGCTGGCTTTTTTGCAGTTTTGCTTTGGGGTGGGTTTCTGCAGAACGTCACCCCGCAGTTGTGCATGCTGGGTTTGTGGGAGATGACCCTGGCCACAGCAGGGGGTTGGAAAGAGATGGGCTTTAAGGTCCCCTCCAAATCAAACCACTTAGAGATTCCATGAATCTCTTTCTGTTGCCAAAACTGGATTATGGGTTGTTATTATTATGGATTCTGCATGGGAGGAGGATCTGGGTGACTGCTTTTTGCAGGGTGGGAATGAAGTGCCTTTGGATTAAAAAGCCAATTTCTGAAAAAATAACAACCAAAAGCTTTTTGGACAGGCTTTAACAAGTCCCTTTAACAGAAATGTGTTCACATTCTCCTCTCTAATATTACACATTTGATTTTGGAGTGGTAGAAGAGTCTGGCAGCTTCCTGGGTTCCTAATAATGCCTTGTGAGAGTGAACTAAGCTGGATTTACACAAATGCCACGAGTGAGAGGAAAGGGCCTGTCTTCCCATTTCTGTTTATATTCTTCCAAGGCAGGACATGAGCACATTGAACAATCCCCTCAGCCCTTCCCAACCTAACATTTTGAGACCAGACCTTTAATTTTTAAAGAGCACTTTTTCCTTCCTATCAACTCATCAGGCTGTCAGTCACTGCTTGTTCTGCCCTGCCTGGCTCTCCCAGTGACCAGCAACATTCCAGCACCCTGGGGAAATTGCCCAGCTTCTCCCAAGGGCCTGAGCATCTCACAGTTACAGGAGAAAGGAGAACTAAATTTTAGCCTGGAGAAAAGGAAGCCCAGGGAGGACCCTTTTGGTTTCTACTACTCCCTGACAGAAGCATGGAGCCAGGTGGGGGTCAGGCTCTGCTCCCATGTAAGAGGAAGCAGGACAAGAGGAAACAGCCTCAAGTTGTGCCAGGGGAGGTTCAGGTTGGACATCAGGAGGAATGTCTTCCTGGAAAGGGTGGACAGGCTTTGGAAGGGGCTGCCCAGGGAGGTTTGGTGTCCCCATCCCTGGAGGTGTCCAAGAAAGGCCTGGACGTGGCACTGTGGGCTGGTGACAAGGTGGGACTGCGCACAGCTTGGACTTGAAGGATTTTTCCAACCTTGGTGTGAGTCCCCAAGCAGGACCTCGATGGTTTTATCTGCAACTGCCTGACCTTCCTTGCCCTTTCCACCTCCTCCAGTTTAAGGAATTTAAAAATGGAAAAGGTGCCCAGATCCCTGGCAGACCTCAGGGCTGCTTCCCCACCCTGCCTCTCCTCACCTGTCTGTGTGGGCCGTGCTCTGGGCCCCCGTTGGGGGAGGTGGGCCTGCTCTGGTCAGCAGATTTGGGCTGGGCACGGTCCCGGCTGCCGTAGCGGTCGCAGGAGTAGAAGCGCTGCTTTTCGGAGGAGGAGGAGGAGTGCTGCTTCCTCTCCTGGGAGCGGCCACGCTCCTGCTTCTTGTCCTTGGAAGAAGACTCTCCAGACTGGGCTACTGAAAGGAGAACGTTGGGTCACCAGCGTGTGTGGGGTGCGGAGGTCCTTCCACACACATGGGACCCCAAACCCCACCAGAAAAGAGGGGGACAGGGGATGTACACCTCCTCCCTGACCTCTCAGGGACAAATCCTCGTCGGCAAAGCACTCACCAGCTTGTCCATCGGCCAAGTGATGGGCGGCCCTATCCACGGACTTCTGCTTCTTCTCTTTCCGCCGGTGGCAGCGGTGGTGGTGGTGGTGGTGGCCCTGCTCCGGAGGCATCCGCTCCAGGGAATACTCGTAGAGGTGCATGGCGTGAGGGCGCTGCGGGGCCAGCGTGGAGACCGAGCGCTTCATGGGGCTCGTGTCCGGGATGGGCTGCGGGGAACAGGCAGGGACACGGAGCGCCGTGAGGGACGGCCGCGCCCCGCTCGGCGGCCTGGCTCCCAGCATGGAGGGGGTTAAACAGCCAGAGAAAGGGGCAAGGAGGGGAAGGAGAGAAATGGATAATTGGAGACAACCGGAGGATCTGTGGGATGTGGATTGAGTGTGGAATTTGGGGAGTGAATGTGACCTCCGGGTGCCAATCCATGGGGACCACGGGAGCAGAGGCACAGGCAGCACTGCACAGCACACCCAGCGGGGAGCTCAGCAGGGACACGGGGCAGAGCAGCAGCCAAGCACCTCACAAGGGGAGTTCTCCAACACCAGGGGCACCCACAGCTGCTCCAGGGCCTGCATCCCAAAGCAGCTCCAAAGAGGAAAGCAGGTAGCATTGCTGAGCACCACATGGAGGGTGAGAAAAATCAGGAATCGGGAGGAGGTACAGGCCAAGCCACCAGGAAATTCCTTCTATCTCCCTGAAGTGAACACAACTCCCATCAAACATTTAAACCTCTCTTGTCCCACCATCTCTCCCTGAAGCCCTTTGCCAGGGGCAAGAATAGTGTGTACATCCTGCAATGCCACCAGGACATCTCCAGAATGGAATACCTGGGTTTACTATTGCTGTTTTTAAAAGATTTGTGTCCAAACATCTGGGCACTGAGAGCTGTAACAGCATTTCTGGACCTCCTCCCTGTGCCAGTGGCAGCTCCAGACCCTGCTCCCTTCCCTTTAGGTACAAAGATTCTGCAGAACCCCAGACAATGTCCTGCAGGACAGCTCCTCTCACAGCCTCTGCCCTCCCTCTGCCCAGGGATAACGCTCAGAAAACAGGGACAGTTCCCATATTTCCTTCTCTGCTAGCCTCTGGTTGGCTCTGTGTGGAGACAACACCTCATCCAGCCTCTGGATGCTCCCCTGGGTCTGTCACTGCATCCGAGCCACGTGCCAGAGGAGACATCTCAGAGCATGGTGTCCCAGCTCGACAGAGAAATTCAGGATGTTCCCCAGCCCCTCAGCATTACACTTGTTTGAATTCCCAATTCAATAAGTGCCTCCAACACCAACTCTCAGGGAACATTTACTCTACTCACTGTAACCTTTCCTAAGAGCTCTGTATTATTTTTACTGTCTGCTCTCTTTTGTTTGCTTATCCTGAAACCCAGATCTCTGCCTCCCTGTGATATTTACCCAAGGCAAAGCCAACTGTTTCACAGCTCTGCTCATTATTTTGAGTGGAAAAACCACTCTCCCTCCCCTTGAGGGCAGATTATCCTGGTGTGAAGGCACGATCTGGGCAGTTACCCACATTTTGGTGCTTCCCATTGAAGGGCAGCTGGGATCCTGGTGCTGGAAGGTTTATCAGAGGCACAAGGCTGGGATGAGGGAGCCCAGCACAGCTTGTGGTGTGGGCCTGGAAGCACCAATTCCATCAGCAGGACCACGTTAGTGTCACCTCTTGTGGCCCTCACTTGTGTGGGCAAGAAATTATACTCAGGAGCTTCGTATCTGTCCTTGTTCAGTGCTGAGCCTGCAGCTGGGGGAAGGCAGGGGGGGCTGTAAACTGGACAGTCTGGTGGGCAAAAATATGGGAAGTGAAAGTATTTCTCACTAAAAAAACACATCCAGATACCAGATTTTCAAAATCCATAGAGGGGCTGCCAGAAAGAAAGAAAGCAAAAGGGAAAAAAAAAAAACAAAAAAAAAACAAAAACGAAAAACCCACCACCACCAACAAAAAAACTCCACAAAGATTGACAAAAAATGAAGATTCCTTTTTGAGCTTTAGTCCTGCTTCCACGCTTATTCCAGGGCCAGAAGTCCCACTGACACAAATCAGTGGCAAAGCAATCAATCCTTTTTCCATAAATCCTGGCAAGGCTCTTGTTATGGGAGCCACAGGCTCCCAGAAAGCCTCGGGAGACTGCATGCATCCCTGCAGAGAGCTCCTAATTGCTTCTTCATTACCAACCCGACTGTTTTCACTGCCTAAATTCCGGAGCAACGAGGCATGAAAACAAACAAATCAAAATAAAGCAACCCACCCACCCAACCCCTGCTACCAGAGCGAGCAGCGTGCAGAGGGAAAAGGGGGAAGAGACTGTGCCGGAGCGACTCCAGATGAGAGGGGAGAAAAGTCAAGGGTTAAAGGAAGGTTAATTAATTCTTAAGATGAATTTAATAGGATACAATTTAGTGCAAACTACATACTGCCAGGTAACTCCCAGGTGACCGTGCTTTGCTCCTCTGCAAACATTTCGGACAAGGTGAGGGACATTATTGGAAGCAGCCCCACAGTACAGCCAGTGTCAGACATCAGATGTGCAGCAGACACGATGACGACCAGGGAGGGAGGTGATGAGGGCAGGACAGCAACGAGGGAGGGTGGAAACTCAGGAGGAGGGTTTTTTTTAAATAAGTGGAACATAAAAAAACGAGAGGCAAACAGAAAGGAAGGTGTCCAGGAGCAAAAAGCGTTGTAAATAAGAGTTAGAAAGAACTCAAAGTTTGGGGAGGGGCAGAGCAGCACATGAGAGGGAGGGTGGGGGGCGTGGAGGGGGAGACACACACAGAAAGGACATCAGTTATTCACCAAGCTACAACCACTGAACATTGTACTGTTAAATGAGGTTAGATCGGAGATTCCGGGCCTGATTCACAACCAGGTGTGGCACAAGGGGCAGTGACAGCCTGGGGACACAAGCCACGCTTCTGTCAGGGACACTCCTGCACATAAATGAATGCCATGGAGAGGAGCTTCCCAAGGGAAAGCTCTGCCAGCTGCACTGCCAAGGAAGGGAAGAGGTTACCTGTGGTCTAGGATAAAGGACAATTTCTGGGAAGAGCTTTGCTTTGTGGGCTGTTGCTTTTATTAAGCACAGTGAGGAGCACTCCTGATAATTCAGAGAATCCCAAGGGCTCACACAAAGGCTGCAGTTTCTGGAGCCAGGTGGGAAATCCTCTGGCTGGCAAGGGGCACCTCCAGCATTTTGGCACAACAATTCTATCCGTTGGAGCTATTGCTGTGTGTGCACAACACAGGCTTTCACTTTGGGGTGCAGCAGATCCTTCACATTCTGTTTCCCCCAGAAAGCCATGGAAACAGCCCAAGGCCAGGCTGCTCCCTCCTGGCTGTGTGAATCAGGCCCTGGGAATGAGGTAGGACACGAGTGGTGAGATGTTGTGACACAGGAGGCAGGCTGGTGGCTGGGCAGCACTGGGGACAAACAGCAACGAACATGTGAAATGGCCAAAAATGATCTGTGACATCCTACACACACAGCAGTGCCCACAGGTTGCTGTGAAAGTCAACTCCAATGAGGAGATTTCTTTGGAAAATAAGTTAAATAAATCAACAAGGGAAATCCTCAACACAAAATTACTGGCCAAGGTCACAGTACAGGAAAATACAAGGAACACACTCAGTGTCCCAAGCAGCTTCCAGGTAGTCCCTGTGCCTGCTGCATCCAGCTGTGTGTGTCACAGCACATCTGCAGCTTTTTGGAAGGATAGGGCACAGGAACACGGCTTGGCTGGCTGGATAAACAACACAACTAATGGGAAAAAGTGTCTTCCAGGAATACAGCCTGCACATGGCCTTGTCCCCAAAAAGGGACCCAGACACTCTGGGGTGGCCGAGCCAGGGGATATTCCTGGGCTGCTTGGTGCTGCAAGCAGGGAGGAGTAAAACTGGGGACAGTGTTGTGATTGCACAGGATAGCTGCCACACCCTGCAGGGAACCCCAGCCGTTCCTGCAGGGAACCCTGGCCACACCCTGCAGGGAATCCCAGCCACACCCTGCAGGGAATCCCAGCCATTCCTGCAGGGAATCCCAGCCACACCCTGCAGGGAACCCCAGCCTCATCCTGCAGGGAATCCCAGCCATTCCTGCAGGGAATCCCAGCCTCACCCTGCAGGGAATCCCGGCCACACCCTGCAGGGAATCCCAGCCTCACCCTGCAGGGAATCCCAGCCACACCCTGCAGGGAATCCCAGCCATTCCTGCAGGGAATCCCAGCCTCACCCTGCAGGGAATCCCAGCCACACCCTATAGGGAATCCCAGCCTCACCCTGCAGGGAATCCCAGCCTCACCCTGCAGGGAATCCCAGCCACACCCTGCAGGGAATCCCAGCCTCACCCTGCAGGGAATCCCAGCCATTCCTGCAGGAACCCCAGCCATTCCTGCAGGGAATCCCCAGCCATCCCAGCACAAGACCTGGATTCCTGTCTCCACATCTTTTAAAACCAGCATTCCCAACCCATGACAAGCAGAGATGGGAAGCTGAGATTTTGGCCAGCTCTCAGTCTCCCACCATCCAGTCCCCATGGCTCACCTGGGTTTCAGCAGCCAGGCGTGGCATGGAGGCCGCCCTGCCCTGGCTCTCCAGGCCTGGCTGGGGCTCCCCGTTGGCAACTGTGGGGCTGATCTCCTTCATTTCTACCACCTGATCAAAACATGGAATGGTTTCAGTAGCAAGAACAGGAGCATCAGCTTTGAAGCCACCATCAGCTTCTTGAAGTTTGATTTGACTGGGAAGAGATGCTGGCGTGGCAAACAGAGCAACTGAAGAGCTGTGGAGTGTTACAGTAAGGTAGCAAAATTATTTTAAAAAGCTCTATAAAATCAGGCCTCCTCTGGCTGGCCTGTCATTTCTTCTAAGTCAATCCAGCACTGTGCAAGTTCCCATGTGAAAGCAACCCTGGTGTGAGCACTTCATTAGCACAACAATCTATTCCTGGGTGAAAAACATCTTACTCCTGTATAAACTGGTTTTATACTGTTAAATAGAAAAATCAAAATTTATCTCTCACAAACAACTGTCCCTGCATGTACACACCATGGGTTTGAGTGACCAATTAATACAGAATAACAACTTGTTAATGACCAATAAGCAATTGTTAAGAAAGCTGCTGACCAATGGAAGTCCCACATGAGCTCTGTAAAACTGTATAAAAAGGAGTTATGTGAACAAAGAATGGGCTTTTCCACCATGAAGAAAATGGAGTCTGTGTGATTTATTCCCATAGTGGAGTGCCCAGGTTATTCTGTCCTCAGCAAGGACATCCCACAAGCAGTGGGATGAGCTCTTCCACCAGCCAGGAACCCCAGCTGTGACCCTGGAAACCCCTCAGGTCATTCTAACCAGAAACCCCTCACCTGAGCTGGGACAATGGGATTGGGAAATAGGAAGAGAAAGCCTGAGGTAACCTATGGCAACAAGACAGAATTCCAGAAAAAGCATATCCAGATCAGGCTGTGGGAGCTACCAGGTTTGGGGTTTCTCCACAATACTCGAGCAAACAAGAGACACAACAATGCTTGACTCAAGGGACAGATCTGCTAATGCAGGTCCCCCTGTCTTCACCTGGTTTTTCTAAACAGTTTCTGAAACTTCTGAAAATCCACCATGGCTCTGAAGTCTCCTGCATCTCACCCTGTCTTCACCTGCTTTTTCTAAGTATTTTCTAAAATTTCTTAAATTCTACCACACTTCTAAAATCTACTGCATCTCACCTGCTTTTTCTACAGATTTTCTTAACTTTCTGGAGTTTTATAACACCTCTAAAATATCCTGCATTTCACCCCCTCTTCACCTCCTTTTTCTACACATTTTCTTAAATTTGTCAAGTTCTCCCACAGCTCTAAAATCTGCCCCTCTCCCTTCCCACCTCCCCCCAATTTGCTCACCCTCTCAATGGGGATCTCCTCGGAGTGGCCTCGCTCAAAAGCTGGGCTCCTGGTTTCATAAAACACGTCCTGGGTGCGCTGGGTCCCCCAAGAACTGGACTCTTTGATCCCTCCCTCTGGGGGTGGCCTGTCCGAAGAAAAAGAGGGGAAAAGAGTCATCCTTTTGCCAAGAGATGTTTTGCTAAATTTGGCAAACCAAACTTGAACACCTGCTGGGGTTTCACATGTGAAAATCACTTGTAGGATGGGCTGGTGAAGCTCTAAGGTGTCCTGCGTTTTTCTCCTGTAGAACCTGAAGATCCCATGAGAACGAGGAAATCAAACCAACTCTGATTTTTTTTTTTTTCAATAATTAAAAAACTTCTGCCACTTAAATCCTGGTGGACAATGAAGAATTTGGGAGTTCAGGCCAATTTTGTGTGCAGGACCAGCTGGACACTGGTCAAACACCTCAACCATGCTGAAGTCCCTTCAGCTTGAATCTAGTGTTGGTTTCCCCATCAGGATTATTTGGGATGTTTAAACCTCAGCTGTCTGTCACTAAAATTCCACAGTGCTCATCATCCAGAGGAAAATCACCTGGAGAGCAGGAAATGGAGAATTGTCACTGTCACTAGGAGTGTTTGGAAAGCTCTCAATGAAGGCATCATTTTCTGAAATTATGTTGTGGCAAGCACTACAAGCTCAAAGGATGAATTTATTCCCAAGGATCTATGTGGGAATCCAGGGCTTCCCTCTGGCTGCCCTGGCAGGTCTGGGACCCTGGCAGGGGTCAGGAACCCCCCTGGACAGAGCCCCCAGAGACACTGCCTGTGATCTCTGGCCATGGAAAAGAGTTTTCAATCTAACAGGATGAATTACAAGCGCTGAGTGTTTGATATAAGTAATAATTAAGTGTGGCACGGGTGCAAAAGTAAAATTTTAGGATTCTAGATTAGGAGTCCAAAGGGGACAAGATGGAGGAAATTGGGTGTGCCTTGTCCTTTTTCTCCTTCTTCATGCCCTCCATGTTTCACTGTGGTGTTGGCATTTTTCTGTTGGTTCAGGCTGGGGACACACTGTCCAACGTAGGTGACAGATATTGGCACGTTCTTGTAAATCCAGCCCAGGGAGTTTCTGGTATTGAATGTTTGTCACATCCCACTGAGGGCAGAGCCCCACACGCTGCCCTGCAGGACAGAGCTGGGCAGGGCAGCAGAACATGTGAGAGATAAACAGAATAAACAACCTGGAAACCAGCACAGACCAATTATGGCTTCTGCTTTGGCAGCGGGGCAGAAAGATTAAGACTTTTTACAATCTTGGAATCATCAATACCTCAGATTCCAACAGATCTAGAGCCTCCCAGAACTCATTGGAACTGGTTTTTTTGGGTTGTTTTGCAATAGTCCCAAATTCCTGTGAGCCAACTCACCCTGGGAAGCTCTCCAGTGAGGATTCATGAAGGAAACACTGAGATCCCAATGCCACCAGCACCGGGATAACCGCAGTGGGAGCGGAGCCACCCGCGCGAATTGTCCCAGCCGTGGTGGCTTTGGTGCCACCAGAGCA
This sequence comes from Lonchura striata, assembly GCF_050655825.1. Taxonomy (NCBI): domain Eukaryota; kingdom Metazoa; phylum Chordata; class Aves; order Passeriformes; family Estrildidae; genus Lonchura; species Lonchura striata. The sequence continues at coordinate 3,206,491 of NC_140719.1, read as the reverse complement.
GCAGTGGTGGATGGGTGACCCCAAGGTGGGGTGGCTCTGAGGGGGCTCGGGGATACTCACAAGGCTCCCCCGTTGTTGAGGGAGGCCGAGCTCTTCTGGCGCAGGAAGGCCTTGGCGTTGCTGAAGGCTGCGGGCTGGGTCTGCTCCAGGGTGGCCTTCAAGGGGTGGAAGAGGGACACTGGCCCGGGCTGCCAAGCACAAGGGAGAGGGTCAGAGCTGGGATGGGCTGCAGGGCTTTTCCTACTCCATGAAAAGTCCACCTTGCCACCCTAGGACAGCAGAAAGGCCACACCAGCCTGGGCACAGCGGGGAGAGGCTCTGAGGGACACCTGGTACAAGTCAAGCCCTCCTGCAATCCCCTTTTCCTCTGGATGTTCTCCCAAGTCCTCCTGCAATCCCCTTTCCCTCCAAATGTTCTCCCAAGTCATTCTGCAATCCCCTTTCCCTCTGGATGTTCTCCCAAGTCCTCCTGCAATCCCCTTTCCCCCTGAACGTTCTCCCAAGCCCTGCTGCAATCCCCCTTCCCTCCAAATATTCTCCCAAGTCATCCTGCAATCCCCCTTCCCTCTGGATGCTCTCCCAGCCACCAGAGCAGGGATTTCCCCCGTGGACGTGGCCAGAGGGGCAGTGCAATTCCAGTGGCTCTGGATGGATCTGGTGGGGCCATCCATGTGTGGGACACACCTCCACCCTGCTGGAGACCAGCTGGATGCTCATCCTAAAAACAAGTTGTTTGTCCTACTGGAAGAGATTGGGCTTTCAATGCCAGTTTTGTGGAAATATTTTCTAGAATTTGTAAAAAAACCTGCAAACCTATTAGAGCCAAAACAACTTGGAATAATTTGTATTTTCAAAAATAACTCAAGGCTTCTATAACCAAACTCCCAGCAGCTTCCAATAGTTCTTTGGTCTCCCAAGGAAATCTTTTGGTGTGCTTTAGGCCACTTTTAAACACAGCATTCAGACTTTCAAAGATCAGTTGTCTTTTTTTTTTTTAAAGATATTTCTTTTCAAAAAAGGTAACTGCAACAATTTTTTAAAATGTATTTTTTTAGAGCGACTTTCAGGAGAGGTTTGAGCCAGCACTTTAAAACCCTGCCTGGAAGAGCAGCCAGACCTCCTGGATGAATCCTGCTGGTGATTCTTGTTAAAGCTGCCCAAGAGGGAGGATGGAAAAGCCCCTTTTGTACCTGGCACAGGCCCCCGGGGGGCTGGACTTGCTCCCTGCTGTTCTTGTTCTGCTTGTAGAAGTCAAATATCATCAGGGCTGCATAGACCTTCCCCACAGTCATTTCATCAGCTGCCAGAGCATGGGGAAAACACAGCAGAGCCATTCCAAGGATGAAGACAAGACAGGAAAAAGAAAAAACAGCAAATGGTGAAAAACGAGGAGAGAAAACAACATGAAAATTTTGAGGGGAAAAAAAAGTTATGCATAAAATAAATAATAATAATTATTAAGAAATTGTTTTATTTTATGAATAATATAAATAATAATTATTAATAATAAATTCGTTGCTTTATTAATAAAATTACTTATTAATAATATAAATAATTATTAGTAAAATATTTTATTTTATTAATAATATTAATATTATTATTTTATTAATAAAATAAAATTTTATTTTATGGGAATAACAAGGAAAAACAGACATAGAAAAGTAGGGAAAGAAAAATAAAAACAAAGGAAAGGTTACAACAGATTCTTAAACTCTTTGCCTGATGTTGCCTTGCCTTGCTTTGGTGCTTTCTGTGGAAAACACAGGGATTGTGTAGGAAAAACCAGGCAGGAAAACTCAGTGGCACTGTCAGCATTGCTGAGAGAATTCCTAAATTCATCCCAGACCCCCAGGCAGCCTTTAACAACAAAGCAGCCTTACTCCTGCTTCTCTGAATTGCAGTCAATGGAGTATAATGGGCTAGTAACACTTTTAAGGAATATTTCATTTTTTCCAGATTTTTTTTTCACCCTCAAAGCCATGGGACAGCCCTTCCCTGCCCAGCACTGGAGCACTCACCATGGAGAAAAACTGGAGCAGCAGATATAGAGGAATCAAGAGAGGCATGGAGGGAAAGACTTCAGCAGTCACTACCCACTGATTTCCACCTCCTCAGCTCCCTCATTTTTCTTAATTAACAATGCCTTTATTAGTCTACACTGCTTCTCATTAATCAGGAACCCAGAGCTAATCAAGAGAACAGCAAACTCCCCATTTTCTCAGCACTTTTGCCCAGGACATCACCAAGTAAAACAAACATCTTTAACCCCCAAACACCTCGCATCTGATTGTCTAAGCCCTCAGCAAGCTTTAACTTTTCTTCTCCCATTTTTCTGGAGCTCAAATGGCAGAAATTGCTCTCCCACCCTGCAAGGCACAGACTGGAGGCTGACAGAAATGGGGAAAAGCTCTGGCAGAGAGAGCTTTGGTCTCTTCTGAGCACAGTTTGGGATTTGGGGTTTTCCATGCACAGGGAATCCCTGCAGCACTATGAGGTCCATGCCCAGAGGTGAGCTCAGCTGCCCCATCCCTGTGTGACAGAGCCAGGGCAGCTCTCACCCAGCTGCCTGTGGTGTCTTTGCTGCATCCTCCAGGTGACCCAGATGGGGTTTGGGACAGGGCAGGCAAGGAGGGAAGAACCCAATCTGGGGTTGGAGAGAGCAGATGAGGAGGGAGAAATTTAATCTGGGGTTGGATAGAGCAGATGAGGAGGGAGAAACCTAATATGGGGCTGGATAGAGCAGATGAGGAGGGAGAAACACAATCTGGGGTTGAATAGAGCAGATGAGGAGGGAGAAACCCAGTCTGGGGCTGGATAGAGCAGGCAAGGAGGGAAAAATCCAATCTGGGGTTGGATAGAGCAGATGAGGAGGGACAAACCTAATCTGGGTTGGATAGAGCAGGCAATAAGGGACAAACCTAATCTGGGGTTCCTGGGTGTCTGGATGGACCCAGTGCTTGCAGCACTTACGTTTGTGAGGAGGCACCAGCAAATCCAGAGTCTTCTGCGACAGGTTGGGCCAGACCAGCGAGATCTCCTTCCTCAGCTCAGCATCACACTGGTGCTGCTTCACACCACCTGCAGCCAGGGAGGGACAGGAGAGGAGTGAGCCCCTGTCCTGGAGCACATCCCACTGTTTGCATCCCCTCATCCCGTTCCCTGGGAAGGGTGAGCCAGCACAGCCCTTCCCTGCCCAGGGAATCTGTGAATTCTCCATGACAGAAGTGCAGGAACTCAGCAGGACCGGCCTTGCCTCGCCCTGGGCACCCTGAGCTGGGGTTTAAACATGAGCTCAAACTCATTCCATGCTTAAACCATAGCTGCCTCTTCCTTTGCCCCTTCCCGTGGAGGCAGCAGCACCTCCCAGGTGGGATGCAAAGGGCCTGGACATGAATCACAAAATCCCATAACCACAGATTGGTTTGGCTTGGAAAAGACCTCAAAGATCTTCTAACCCACCCCCTCTGCCATGATCAGGTTCTCCCTCCAATGTCCTGATGGATGACAAACCCTTTGCCACCAGCTCTTCCAAACCCCCAGGCAATGACACAAATTCAGAGTTCTGCCCCAGCGCCTCATCCTAAGGGTAGAGCAGAGCCAAACTCTGCCCCAAGGGCCAAAGCCGGGCCTAAATGCACACGTGGAAAGTGATTAAGGGCTGGGGGAGCCCCAGGCCAGCTCCCAGCTGAATTCCCCACACAGCAGGCAATTAAAGAGTTCATCTGAATGACAGAGATTATTTTCTAAGCGCAGAGTAAGGGAGGAGGCTCTGGGTACTCCGTTACACCGTGGTTTGAACTCCCACACGGGAACTCATTAGGGAGGTTTATTAAGGGCCTGTTAAGTTCACTAAAGACTCAATTAAATGTAGCACATGGAACCTATTCAAAGGGAGCTCATAACAACAAAACAGGTCAGAACCTCACACCCCAGAGCAGAGCTAAACAACAGAAATAATCCAGAGGATCAGCTGAGTTCTCCTCTTGGCTGCCTTCCAGCTTTCAAAAGCATGGGGGGAGCTTTTTCAGTTGAAAAAGGCTGACAGGTAACCAGAAACTGAAAATTAAACAAACTCTCAGCATCCCTATGTAGGAGTTACTCCTCAAACAAGGTGCTGGCTCTTAAAAATCACAGCAAGTCCTAAAAGCATCTGTAGGAATGAATGGTCAATCCTTGTCTTGATCCCACTCCTCTGGGGAGCACCTCAAAATGTTGTCTTCTTCCAGCAATGCCTGCCCAGAGCATGGCAGGTAAAGTTTAAGCGGCACAGGAGGGAGAAGAGTAACTCAGATGTTTGTGCTGGCCTAAAACCGCTCAGGAAAGCCCAGCAGCCCAGCCCTGCCTCGCTCCCTGCTCCTGTTGACTTTGAAATTGGGTGTCAGGGTGCTCAGGCCAGGCACCCCAGGCAGGCTGATGAGATGGGGCAACGACCCAGAGAAAAGGCCGATGCATTTTGTTACACTGCAAAGGTTAATTGGGAGGCGAGGGAACGCCTGATTAACCACTCCATAATTACATTTTATCTCAAGGTGGAATGTGCTGCAGGGCACCTGGAGTTCCTTCCTTGCTGCCAGCACAGAGCGGGGCTGGAACAGCTCAGAACGGAGGTGTGGAAGCTCATTTCTGATTAAGAGCAAGGAGGACACATCCTGGGCTTCCCCTCGTAGGGTTCTCAGCTGGAGTGGGCAAAAATTCCCACATTTCACTGCCAGGGATGCTCAGGACCCCTCTGTCCTCTTCCCAAGCTCCCCTGTCCTCAGGTGTTGGCACGGGAAGATGGGATTCCCACCTGGGGCAAATTCCATGGTTTTGGGAGGAAACCAAGCCCACAGATTTCACTGAATACTCTGAGCTGGATGGGACCCACAAGGATTAAGTCAAGTTCTTCAGTGAATGGCTCATCCAGGGATAAATCTGTGTCCTTGGTGTTCCTGGCACCTTGCTGTGACCAACCAGGCCCATCTCAAGGTCAGGAGCTGGGCTGTGAGCCCATGTGCTCTGAGAAAACTCTTAATTTTCTCCTGGTTTTCTGGAGCTCAGATGGCAGCAAATGCTCTCCCATCCTACAAGGCACAGGCTGGAGGCTGGGAAAAGCTCTGGAAGAGGCCAGGGAGGGGACTGGTCTCTTATTGGTGCTGTTTTGGGGTTTTTTCCACATACAGGAAACCTGCAGCATTGTGAAATCCACACCTAGAGGAGACTTCAGCTTCCCTCATCCCTGTGGGACCGTGCCACAGTCACAGAGGATTCCACAGAGCTGAGCTGCCCTTGGTGTGTTTGCTGCATCCTCCAGGTGACCCAGCCACCCCTCAGCCTCCCCTCCCTGTCACCTGAGGCCAGTTTGATCTCCAGGTGACCCAGCCACCCCATCCCTGTCACCTGAGGCCAGTTTGATCTCCAGGTGACCCAGCCACCCCATCCCTCTCACCTGAGGCCAGTTTGATCTCCAGGTGACCCAGCCACCCCGTCCCTGTCACCTGAGGCCAGTTTGATCTCCAGGTGACCCAGCCACCCCATCCCTGTCACCTGAGGCCAGTTTGATCTCCAGGTGACCCAGCCACCCCGTCCCTCTCACCTGAGGCCAGTTTGATCTCCAGGTGACCCAGCCACCCCGTCCCTCTCACCTGAGGCCAGTTTGATCTCCAGGTGACCCAGCCACCCCGTCCCTGTCGCCTGAGGCCAGTTTGATCTCCAGGTGACCCAGCCACCCCGTCCCTCTCACCTGAGGCCAGTTTGATCTCCAGGTGACCCAGCCACCCCATCCCTGTCACCTGAGGCCAGTTTGATCTCCAGGTGACCCAGCCACCCCGTCCCTGTCACCTGAGGCCAGTTTGATCTCCAGGTGACCCAGCCACCCCGTCCCTCTCACCTGAGGCCAGTTTGATCTCCAGGGCCGTGCGGATCAGGGCCATCAGCGTGGAGGTGAAGTGCACAGTTAAATCCTCGGGGGAGATGGGCATGTTCATCCTCACCAGGCGCTGGGGACAGACAGGACTGGCTGTGAGTGGGGGCCAGGACTCCTCCCCCCACCCTGAACCCACTCTGAACCCCCCAGATACAAACAGGAAGGAACTTCTTGTGTGCTGAGCTGAAATTCTTCTGCACAAGGATGCCAGCTCCTGTCCAGGAGCAGGTTTGGGGTGGAACTTCAGAGGTTTAATGAGTGATTTGCCAGCACTGCCCTGCAATCCTACAGAGCTCCCCCAAAAGAAGCCAGGTGGGAGGCTCTCATCCCATTTCCTGAGTGTCTCCAGTGGTGTCTGCACCACCCAGGCTGTTGGAACCCTGGTCACTGAGAATTTCAGACTTTCTGGCACTGACTCCCAGGAGAACACTGCATTGACCTGAGGCCGTGGGGAAGATTCCAGAATGGAATGACAGAACTGGGATTGTGGGGGTGGAGTTTGGATAGAAGTGTGTGATACCACAGGGTGTAAAACTCAGAGTTTAAGGGTTTAGATAGTAACAGATATATAAAGAAAGATGGAGGTTTTAGGGCAGAGGCTGCTGCTTCTTCTTCTTCACTTTCTTCTTCACCTTCTTCTTCACAGGTTTTGGTGGTTTTGTGTAATTGGATAGAAAAATCCACATTGAGGGCATGGGTGGTTGGTTATTGGGTTAAAAGTAAAAATAATTTAGGTGTCATTGCTTAATTGCTTAGTTTATCCTTAAAAGGTCTTACAGAGAGAGATGGGGCTCCATTTTTTTAGTTTGTTAGAGTGAAGTGCTGTAGAACTCATGGTCTGTGAGACTGTAACATAGATAAGAACTCATAAATATCTGAGTCCCAACAAGAAACATCTTCTGATTTAATCCTGACCCTGGCAGAAAGGAAGCAAAAGAATCAGCACCAGACACGTGCCAAAGCAGCATGGTGAGGAGATAAAAATCATAAATCCACCTTCTCCACCCTTCCCTACACCAGCTGGCCTCGCTACATCCTTCACCTAAATCCCAAAATGGGACAAAATGGGGTCTGGCACCACTGATGAATGGATGATGGAAAGTTTGCATCTGCCACCCGAGGCTGCAGCTCCACCCGGAGTGTGGCTGTGCCCCTGCCAGCTGTCCCTGCTGGGAGCAGGACGTGAGGAAGGCACTCCCAGTGACAATGACAGGGTGAGGGCTCTGTGCAGGAGCTCTGCTGTCCCTGCAGGGGCTGGGATGGTGTATTTTGGTCCCAGCCTGAAGCTGCTGAGCCCTAGAATGTGGCTCAAGCTGTGGAATGGTTGGGGACAGGTAAAGGTGACAATGTCCTTCCTGCTGGGGACACCTGGATTCTGGATCCTGTCTCCTTCCCTTCAAGTCACTGAGCTGCACAGTCCCTCCACACCTTCCCAGAGAGGAGAGGCTGGATTAACATGGCCAGGTCTGTAATTCCCACCCTGTTCTTCCAATCCAAACATGGAACCACCCCTCAGGATCAGTATTTTCCACGATCTTCAGAGCTGGGAGCGACTCATTCCCCATCACCAGCACCTCTGGCAGGGCAAACCCACCATTCTCCTGAGCAGGAAGCACCTGAAATTGCTTTGGAAAGCTTTGACCTGCTTGCAGCAGAGCAGCTCCATGCCCCAAGCCTTGCTGATAACCTCAGCACACATTTAAAGGATGGAATTCTCCTCCTTCAGCAGCCTGATGACTCCTCAGCTTTCAGGAGCTGCTTGAAAACATCCCTGTCTGGATCTGTATCAGACAAACCTCAGGGTTTCTCTTCTCCAGAGGGATTTGCAGCCCAGTGAAGTCACTGGGTGTTGATCTGCCTGAGCACAGCCTCAAAAACACAGAGGCAGCTTGGCCTGGACCCCTTGCTGGGAGAGATTCCATCCCTTCTGAAAGCTGCTTGGGCTGTTATTTCCATCCTCTCTCTGCCCAGAAACCTGCTCTTTGTTAAACAACAGCTCCTAAAGGCTGCCAGAGATGCCAGCTGCACTCACCCCAGGGCTCTGGGCACTGCAGCAGTGGGCACAAGCCTGGCACTGTTGTCAGAGATGCAGATTTTGCTCTGAAACTCCTCTGCTGATGGACATTTTCCTGCTGGGGAAGGCAGCGAGGTGCAGGTGAGAGCAGGGACCTGCTGGAGCCTCAGGCGAGGCGAGAGGCTCAGGGGGAGCCCCGAGTGCTGCTCCTGGGTTTTCCCCAAACCAAGCCCTGGCTGGGGCACAAAGACTTGGCCAAGTTTTCCTTCTCTGGGATAAACTTCCAGCTGTGAGAAACTTCCAACTTCTTCCACTTCCCACCTCCAACTTCCCACTTCCAACTTCCACAATGTATGGACTGAGCTTCCTTGGAATCCCAGACTGCTTCAAGTTGGAAAAGACCTCAAATCATCCCATCCCACCCCCCGCCATGGGCAGGGACCTTTCCCTAGCCCAGGTTGCTCCAAGCTCCATCCAACCCGGCCCTGGACACTTCCATGCCCTCAGGGAGGGCAGACCCCAACCCTGGCACCTTCTGCCAGCCAAGGAGACAATTTCCCCCCCAAGGGGACACTTGTAGGTGTTGATATGAACAGACAAAGGGCACAAAGTGCTGGTCCAGTGTAAAATCTGCTCAGAGGAGCTGAAATCTCCTTGTTTACCTATTTACACATTTTCAGATCTCACTGCACCCTGCAGGGACAAGAGACCACTGTAATAATGTCCCTGTCACCTGAAGTCTGGGACAAACCATTGTGATCTCCCTCACAGCAGGCCCAGAGCTTATCCTGTGTCTGCCCAGCCCCAGAAACAGGGAAACCAAAGTCCAGCCTCTCTCTCAGTGACAGTATCAAGTGCTGGCAACACCACCGGGTTTTTTTCTGTTCGTTCATGTCAAATGAAATGGGATTTCATTCCAATTCTGCCCTCAGCACACAAAAAGCTGCAAAAAAAAAACATCAATGAGAGCCCACAGTTAACAATCACAGTCCCAGAATCCCACTGGAGTGGGAGAGGTAAGGGATGCAGAGAGAAGATGCATGCAAGTGAAGAACAGGCAAACGAGGAACAATTCCCCACAGGAGAGCTCTATCCTCCCAAAAAACCACCACCAAAAACCACTTGGTGACTGGCACATCCCAGGTCTCCCCAGCTGATTTCCCAGGTGAATTCCCAAAGGATACGGATGCAGAACACAGGCCACCCACAGCTGTATGAGCAGTGCTCTCCTCCTCAATTTTAGCCAGGGACAGAGGATTTAGACAAGATTTTCCCAGGGGATTCCCACTTTTTGAAATCTGGCTGAGCAAACCCCACATTTTGCTGCAAACAGGCACCTGGAAGAGGCTCTCCCTACCCCACATCCTTCTCTCCTCCCTGCATTTCCCTCTGCACTGCCTTTTTGTCCATCCCAGTATCCAAACTGGTCAAGCAGGTAACTCAGACACCTCCAGGCCATGGGAATTCCCAATGTGAGAACCCAGCAAGGAGCAGAAAGTGGGGGTTGAGTTGCTCTTCCATCAGGGATGGGCAGCACTGGAGAGGGAAGCTGGGATGGGAGTCTGTGTCCCCTCAGGGTGCCAAGTTTGGATTCACCTCCCTTTGGACAGCACTTGAGGAGTTCTTGCCCTGCAGGTTGTACCTTCCAACTGCCCATTTCTTGGCCAAAAAAAAAAAAAAAAAAAAAAGCCATAAAATAAGATAGAAATGCCTCAGAACCTGCAGCAGCCAAAGCCAACAGACCTCAGCTAAAACCACCCGAGATCCTCCCAAACACAGGGAAAATTCCTGCCCTGGAAGCCCCTGGCTTGAGAAAATCTCTTTTTAAAATGAATATCTGGCATGTCTGGAGAGCTCCTGCTGAGGATGGAGCAGTTGGAAGAAAGGAATTGATTCAGCTTGGATCCAAAATAGCTCTGCCACCACAGCTGGGTGCTGAGGCAGGGCTGGGTGAGCCACTGCTCACCCCACATCCCAAATCAATGCCCCAAATCACCGTGGGCACCCAGAGGAGCCAGGACTCGGCCAGACATGGGCACAGCCAGGAGGGATTTGATCCTTGAGCGTTGCCTGGTGTGTTTTCCCAATGCTAAAAATGCAGCCAAAAGGCTGAAACTGCAAACAAAAGTTATATTAACTTTTTTCAACATTACAAAATAACCTTATACATAAAAATATCTCCTTGTGCAGACTGAAATTTCAAGCCTTTCCAGGCTATTTTCTAATTTTATCTGAATTGAATTCCCCTCCATTTCTAGAAGATCCATTTAAAAGGAATCCAATTGAAATTGGCAACATTTTTCAAAGTCAAAATATTCTGCTTGACCCAAAATTTCTCCTTGAAAAACTTAATCAAGAACTTTTGATTTTCATCTTGAACCAGGCTAGAAGAGGAAACCTCAAATTTTCTCAAAGACTTAGGGATAAGAATATACGTTTTTAAAAAAATGGAACAAGTTGCTTAGAGTGTACTCAGTTTTTAAAAAATGAACTTTTCCCCAATTTTTTGCTGTTTCTTCTGCCTGAATTTGTGCTTCAAGGCTGTGTCAGAACTGCAGCTCATGGTTTGAAACAGGATGAAAAAATTTGAGAGGGAAAGGGGTGAGGGGAAGGGAAAAGAGTCAGGAGGAGGGAAAAAGGGGGAAAAGATGGGAAAAAGTGGGGGAAAAGAAAGAACCAACGAAAAAAACCCCAACAAAACCAAAAATAACAGAATCAAAACAAACATAAAAAAAATCCCAACTCTAATTTGGATCATTTCCCATCTTTCTGGAACCCAGAAGGAAATTTTAGGAGCCTGCTGCTCCTTCCTTGCACTGATAAAGAATGTGCATCACTTGGGAATCTGCAGCCACAACGCGGGTGAATTGATGATGGGCAGCAGGGAAAAAAAAGTGGAAAAACCCGGGTGAATTAATGATGGGCAGCAGGAAAAAAAGATGGAATCGCCTCCCAGTAGCCCTGAGCTGCCGGGAGAGGAATTCCCAGCCGCGGTGCTCCGCCAGCAGCAGGTGGAGTCCCCGCTCCGCTCTCCCGGCCGCACGGGGGGATCCCTCCCGCAGCCCCCCGATTTAATTAGGCGGATTTGGGCTCGTTAATGCTTCTGCAGGAGAGGGCCCCAGAGGCAGGAGCGGCGCCGCGGTCTCCGGAGCCTGCTAATTAACGCTGATAACGAGCGGCTGATTAGAGACGGGGTCGGGAGGCAGCGCTCGGTGCGCGGGGTCCGGGCGCGGGCAGGAGGCGGCACCGGCGCTGTTTAATTGCCAATTAACAAAGGCAGCGCTAACGAGGAATCACATCTCTGTGACAGGAATAAATTCCCGTTCAGCTTTGCTCGGGAGCTGCTCGGACAATGGACCCAAAGGCAGGGAAAGCGTTGGAGGAATAATGGGAAAATTCATCCCTGGATCCAAGGTGTCTTGCTGGATTCCAGCCTGAGCCAGCAAAGGTTATAAGACCCTAAATCCTCTTCCCTGGCACATTTATCCAGAGGCAGCAGGAAGGGGAGCACACAGTGCCTGGAAAACTACTGGCACCCCGACAGATTTGAATTATTAAGAGCACCCCATCAGCCTCTGGGACAGGAGCTGCTCTGGGAATGATCCCCAGACAGGAATAAATTTGGGACAGTGGAGCGCTGCTGTGGGAAATGAGGTCGAGTTCGATGAATAAATTATTTGCTATGAATAATTCACCCCGACCTAGTTGGAATGATTCGACTCTGGTTTAGTTCTGCTGGCTCTCCATGGCTTTCATCCCTCTCGCTGCATCCTGCTGGAGCAGCCCAGCTCTGAGATCATCCCAGGAATCACAGAATCCTGGGGTGGTTTGGGTTGGAAGGGACCTCAAAGCTCATCCACTTCCACCCTCTGCCATGGGCAAGAACAGTGAGCAAATCCTAAGACAGCAGAGTGAAATCAAAGAGGTTTTCTTCCCCTTTTTCATTTGATGGGATAGAAAAGACTAAAATTCCTGGAATCACAGAATCATGTAGGATGGAGAAGACCTCCAAGATCATCGAGTCCACTGATCCAGCACTGCAAGGCCACTCTGACCCATGTCCCCAAGTGCCACATCCATTTCTGTATGGTTTTAAATCCCTCCAGCAGTGGTGATTCCACCACTGCCCTGGCAGCCTCTTCCAGGGCCTGAAAACTCTATGTGAAAACTCTTTGTGAAGAAATTCCTCCTGCTGTCCACCCTGAGCCTGCCCTGGCCCAGCCTGAGCTGTTCCCTCTCCTCCTGTCCCTGTTCCTGGAGCAGAGCCCGACCCCCCGGCTGTCCCCTCCTGTCAGGAGCTGTGCAGAGCCACAAGGTCCCCCTGAGCCTCCTTTTCTCCAGGCTGAGCCCCTTCCCAGCTCCCTCAGGAATTCTCCAGCCCCTTCCCAGCTCCCTCAGCCTCTCCTGGGGCTCCAGCCCCTTCCCAGCTCCGTTCCCTTCCCTGGACACGCTCCAGCCCCTCCATGCCCTACTCACTGCGGGTGGCCCAGAACTGATCACAGGAATTTGGGGGTTCCAGCCTCCTCCCCCAGCCCGGGGCAGGATAGAGCTCCCTGATGCCCGAGGATCCCATGCACCTCGGGGGAGCAGCAAAGCCACGCACACGGAACTGCAGAGGCTGGTCGGGCTGACCAAGGAGAACAGTTGAGAAAGGGGAACCAGAAAACAGCAGAAAGGAAGGACAGCAGCCAAGGAGGCTGCAAAGAAGGGAAAAATCCAAACAAAAACCAGTGTGGACGTACTGAGAAGGCAACAAAGGCGTGGGGAAAACACACAAAACCTCTGACGAGGACTGGGGAAAGTAGACATGGAAAGAAAAAGGGGGGATATGTGGGGCAAAAGAGCTTTTGCTGGACAGAATAGTCAGGGGTTTTAAAAACCAGAGGGAGAGGGTGAAAATAGGGCAGAGACGAAGCCCTGGCTGCTGTTGGCACTGACTGAGCTACACCTGCAGGAGCAGGGGGTCGAGGTCCCTCTCCAGGCTCTGGGGAGGCGTCAGTGCCCAGGGGGATTCCAGTGTCCTCCTGAGTCTCTCATCCACTTGGGAGTGGCTGTCACACGAGTGGCACCACGGGGGACACCTGGCAGGAGCAGGGCAGGGGGTGCCACATCCCACCACAGTCATGGGGGATGCCAGCACCAACCCATGGATGTGCTGCATGGAGAAGTGCAGGAGGGAAGGAGCAAAAACCAGTCCTACCCCATGAGGGGTTAATTTTATCAGCAATAACTGGGTGAGAGATCAGCCCAAAGTGCAGCTTTAATCCATGGGGGAAATCCTGATCTTGTCTTAAATCCGTATTTTGTAGTTCAGGGCTCTGTGATAAGGGGGAAGATGAATGTGATCATCTCCAAACTCAGAGAAATCTGATGTTCATCCCACTGGAGCTGTTTGAACCCGCCTGTGCTTGTGACACACAGACACAATCCAGAGGTTTCTTCTGAGATGGGGAAAAATTAATGATATCTTTAAAAATCAGGAGTCTGGGTTATAAAAAGAAGCCATTCCTATGTACCCTGGTTCTGTGGGTTTGTCCTGTAGGGACAGATAAATCAAAGGAGATCTCAGGAAATCCTCAGGCTGAAGAAATGCCTGTGGGCACAAAGTCCTCTATGAAAACCAGCCCAAAATCTTATTTTAAATGCCTATTTTAACACATGTTCTCTTTTCCCCTTTTGTTTTCTTCGTTTTTGAATTCTACAAGATTTAGTGGAAAAAAATTGTTTTATCCTTTTGGTACAGCCCCAGAGCAGATCTGGTTGCCCACCTACAAACACCTCCTTTCAGCAGGACACAGCTCTCCTAAACCAATGGAAACTCACAGGTGGCAAATCCTTGGATTTCTGTGGATAATTGGTGTCTAAAATAGCTGAGACCTGGAATTTTGATCTAGTTGGGTTCCTCAAGCTCAGTTAGGGTGGCCAGAAACAAATCAAATACAGCAAAGCCACCTAAGTGGAGAGATTTAAGGTTATGTTTTGTTTTCCTTTTATTTTAAATTCTGGCACACTGAGGAAGGATCTTGTAGGAAGATTTATCTGAATTTCTTCTTGCCTGAATAAATCGGCCTCAGGTTTGGGTTTAGCCTGAGCCTCTTCACAAAAATCTTGTGTTTATTTGGTCTCAGTGGAAAGTCCCTCAGTACAGGAGGGGATGTTGTGATGTGGATCCACTGGACTGAGTTTTGGTGTTTGGGAGTGCCTGGAGTGACACCAGCAGCCAAAAATTCCTGCTGGGTTTGATGGATCCTCAACCACACCAATGAGAAATGGTTCTGAGCAACCTCTCCCTCTAAACTGTGAGGTTCAGTGGTGAAACTTCCAAGGAATAGCCTTGAAATGGAAGTTTCCAAGCACCCTGAGAGTTTTTGGGAGGGCAGCCTGGGTCTGCTCCATTTCCATCTGAATTTCCACCCAGGCAGGAGCCTTTGGGATAGATTTCATCAGGCAGGATTTGGGATAGAATTCATTCTGGTGGCTCAATTAAAAAGTTTTGCCAAATCAGCAATAAGCTGGAGTGATTTCTCCATCTCCCTGTCCTAAATGTTTTCTGTTAAAACAAAGTAATTTCTTCCACGGGGGTGTTTAAGAAGCCCTTCTGGTGTAGTCTCTGTTTAATTCCTTGCTCACTCCTACAGTACTGCCTACTCTAATGACTCCAATCTAATTAAGAGGAGGAAAAAACAACATTCTACTGAAGGGTTAGTGAGACAAAGAGCCCCAGGAAGAAAACTGGGGATCTAATTGGGGGTAATTTGCTTATTAGCATGGTCCCTCCCCAAATTAACCTAAATGGAAGCAGAATGAGAGGAAAGAGAAACACTGATATAGGGAGAGAGCAAAGACAGAAAGACAAATTGATGTGCCAGAGTTTCAAAGACAGGAAAAAAAGTTACCCAAAAAAAAAAAATATATATATATAAAAATGAAAAAGAAAAAAAAAAATCAGAAGATCCAAAATCTCGCTTAGAAAGCAGAGAAAGCACCAGAAAAGTCCAGAAGAACAACACCAATGCCACAGAAACCCCACTTCAGCCATGGCACAGAAAGCTGGTGGTTGGGCTGGAGCTCCTGGGGAGGTTTTCTACCTTATAGGCAACACGAGCTGGGCATTTCTTCCCAAGGCCTAGAGGTGGGGACATGTGTCTCAGCATCTCATACATGTCTGTGTAACTGATGCGCCCGCTGGGACCACAGGGATGAGGCAAAAGCACCAGGACACAGAAATCCCATCGGATTGAGGCGGGGAACATGGGGAAGGGGTTGGGGGGAAGGGCAACACAATGGAGCAAATGAAAAGGAGGAGAGAGAGAGAGAAGGGAAAGCAGACAAGAAAACAGAGATCTGGTTAATCAGATTTCTCCAGGAAACAAAACCAAACTCAAGAAGGGCAGGAGAAAGAAGGCTCCGCTTCCGTTGCTGTTTCGGCGCCCAACGTCTCCTCCTCCTGCAGGGGTGGCCCGTGGTGGCCCTGGGAATGATTGATGTCCCCTGGGGAATGCCTGATGTCCCCCGGGGGAGAAGGGGTGGCAGGGCTGGGTTTGGCTGGGGTGGGGGATGAAGGTCCCCATCAGCCCCCAAACCAGTCAGGTCACCATGCCAGGGAGAGCTGGGGGCAGAGTTATGGGACAGGGCTGGGGGAACACAGCCCAGCTTTCCTTCCAGGAAGCAGCACTTTGGGTTTGGGTGATGGCATGAGGGAGAAGTCAATCGTGGGGTGTTTTCTGAGAGATGGACTGGGACTACTCCCACTCCCAGCTGAGGTTGGGATTCTGCAAATTCCTGATCCAGCAAAAGCAGAGCCCAGCTTTTGCCTTGGCAGGAGGTGGGAAGGGAACCTGCTCCTCCCACACTTTTGGTGGCGCTTGTTTTTCACCAAGACAGCCTCAGCTGGGAATTGCAGAAAATTTGGGAAAAGTCCCTCAGAGCAGCCAATGCTGAGGGCATCTCCCTTCAGCACATGGTGGTGGTGGTGGATGAATCCTGGCTCGAAAAACAAGGGGTGCAAAACAGCAGGAAATTCCTGCTTCACCTTTTTGTGCCTGTTGGAACTGGGAGCAGATCTGTGCCAATCTCCTTTTGTTTTCCCAGCGAGCTGCCTGCTTATATAGTGTGCAAACCTCTGCTGCCTGGCATCTGAGGAGACCCAGAGATGTTATTAATTAAAGTTATCATCTCTAGACCAGCAGGGAAAACCTAAGCACCCACTTAAACCCCCCTTTCTGAGCAGGAACCTTCCCACCAGCCCAAAGCCCTGACATAGGTCTCAGTTCCTGTGTAAAGCTTTGATGGAGGAGGGGGAGGAGGAGGAAAGAACTCACCCAAGCCAAACCATCTACTGCTGACCCTGGTAACTGCTGAGATAAAATCCCACCCACCTCCCCGAGCCCAGAGCTGAGTTAGAGGCTGCTGAGAGACACCGATGGGAACTGGAGCCAGTGTCCTCCAGGCTGGGGAGTGGGGTCTCCTCTTCCTCTGCAGAACTTCTGAGCTCTTAACCCTCAGTCAGGTGTGGGAAACACCTGGGCTGGAGTGGAGAAGAAGAGGAAGCTCTGGGCTGGCTGCTTCCAGCCTTCTCCTTCATCTTCTGTTTTCCAGTAAATTCCCTGCCTGGAACTGGGTCCCCCCTGCTGCCCATCCTATGCTGATTTCTCAGCAAGATCTGTCTCAGATTCCCCACCTGGGCTCCCAAGTACAGTGAACTCTCCCTGTGCCATGAGCAGGAGCTTTCCCTGGGTGTCCACCACAGCTTAGAGACACCATTTAACCCCCAGGCCATCTCTGGCTCTGGCACTATGGAAAGCTCATCCCTCATCATCTCTGGCCAGATCCAATGGTTTTCCAGCTCAGGAAAGGACAAGTCGATCACTCAACAATGCTACAAAGCCAAACCAAACTTGCTGCTCCCTGGAAGCCTTGGGATGCCATTTCTCTGGAATATATTGAAGTGCTGGAATAATTTTCCCCAGGACTTCCAACCTGGAGCTGGCAGGATGGAAGCTGGAGGGTTCCTGTCCCATAAAACTGTCCCCAGGCAGCTGGAGTGTGGGAGGAGACAGGGAAGGGATGCATGGAGGAAAAAGGAGGCAGTCAGTCAATCATTCCTCTTTTCAGGCGAGGGATTGGTTACGGTACAGTTTCTTTTCTCTACTGGTTGCATTTGCACTCAGGGGAGGGAAGAAAGGATAAAAAGAAACAGAACCAGGACTAGAGATGCTGGAGGGATCTCTGAAATTCCAAACCTTGTAAGCCACCCTATGAGGGCACTTCTTTCCTAAGCCCAGGGGTGGAGCAATTACACGTAACAAATTGTACATATCCTTATAATGAATGCGGCAACTGGAAAGGAAACACCAGAGGTTATGACAGCAAAATCCAACAGGAATCAGCTTTTCCACAGGCAAACAGGGAGAAATCAGCTTTTCCACAGGCAAACAGGGAAGAATCAGCTTTTCCACAGGCCAATGGGACAAGCTGGAAGGGCAAAACACGCTGGAAAGAAAGGTTAGTCTGGAAAGGAAGGAGCCACTTTAACACAGAGAGAACTTCCAACTGCTCACCCAACCTTATCTCCTTGGATTTTCCTCTGGGAAATCCTCATGCCATGTGCAAAGCTTCCCAAATATTTGGTTTCCCTTCCCACTCATGTTTTAATTCCCTGTGCCTGAGCATCAGCCTCCAGACTCTGCTGCCCAACACCCGGAGCCTGCAGGCCACAAAGAGCCTTCAGTGGATAATTCCTGGGATTTTATTACAGCTCTTCAACAGATTCTTGCCAGGATTCAAATTAGCTGCTTTAAAACCTTGGGAACCTCTCCCTGCCACTGGCACCTCCTACATAACCCCAGCAGGGCCATTCCTGGGCAATGAGGAATTTGCTGGGAGAGCAGAAAGTGTCACCTCCAGAGCCGTGCTGGGCATTGGCACTGGGAAAATGCAGCTTTCCATAGCAAAAGGAGAAATCAGACACCTCCTGGAAGCTTTATGGTCACTCTCATTAACTCCCCACAATAATTTCAGCTAATTAAACAGCAGGATTATATTTCTCAATCTTTTTTTGTACAACCAACTCATAGATGAGAAGAGCCAAACTTCAAAATTACCTCTGAAAAAAACTGGGATGCTTTGGCCTCCCTGTATTTATTTTGGTGCACTCTGTAAAGAAGGCTGGAATGTTTTGGGAGAACTCCTTCAGTGTTGCTGCTATTTGGGCTGTGAAGAATTAAAGTATTCAAAGCTTTCTCCAACCAAGTCCAAACTATGAATTTGAGAGCAAATGGAACCATGCAAGTCTTGACTCCAGACCTAAATGTGGGTCTAAAAAGGTTTTGGTTTAACTGAGGCACAGAATTCACACTTTTCTTACAATTTTAGAAGGATTCTGGAAAGTCAGGGTGTGGAAAACATGGCTGAACAGTTCCCTGAGCTCTCCAAGAGTCCGTGGAAGGCTGGAAAACCAACAGATGCTTTGCATTGGGAGATCATGGCACAAACCCAGGACAAACAGGGATCCTTTCCCAGGTTCAGAGAATTCCAGAATGGTTTGGGGTGGAAGGACCTTAAAGTCCATCCCATTCCATAGGGACACCTTCCACTATCCCAGGGTGCTCCAAGCCCCTCCAGCCTGGCCTTGGACACTCCCAGGGATGGATGGAGCAGCCACAATTTTTCTTTAAATCTGATTTTCCTCAGCATCCCATTATCCCAGAGCTCCCTTGGGAGCACCTGCAGCTCCTCCTGAGGGTCCTGGGCACAACTGATGGCAGTGGGGTGGCCAGAGCAACATCACCAGTATCTCCATGGGGTGGGCACTGGGAGAGGAATAAAACAGATTAACTCACTTTCTATATGTTGAAAAAAGCTGCTAGAAATCTAATTGTTTTCTTTCCCTGTTCATCCTTAAATCCTGTTTGCCCTCTTTTCTTAATTAACTTCCACCAAACCACCCTGTGCTCCCCATTTCTCTCAGTTGCTTTTTTTTTTTTTTTTTTTGGTGAGCTCAAGGCTTTTTGCCACCCCTAAATCCAGCTCATACTCACATTCCCATACTCACCCCTGGGGAAGGTGGCACAGCTGGAATAACAGCTCCTAGCTGCCTTTTTTACTTCAATTTGAATGTTTTTTCTTAGAAAAGTTTCCAGGGAGTTACATTTTGTAATAAAACCAAAGGTGATTTCAGAACTAGGGGTAAAATACACATTAAGTTGTGTTTCAAATATGATGTAGATAATAAAAATATAACAATCGTGGAGCATCTTTTCACTGGGGGTCTCAAGCTAAGGAAAGTGGATAATCAAGGAAGAGACCTTGGGAGAAGTGAGGACAATCAGCTCAAATCGTGGAATAATCAAATCAGAAAATCACTTGGGCTGAAAAAGACCTCTAAGATCAGAAAGTTCTTAAAATTACTGAAAGCTCAGTTCAGGCTTAAAGTGTGAAAGGATTTCAGACTTGTGGAGATTTTAGCTGCACTTCTGAAAATGTGATCTCAGTGGAACTATTCACACTCAATAACTTCCCACCAGAGTGAAAAGGGAACTGGGTTAGAGAAAAAAAAAAAAAAAAAAATCCTAGAATTAGCATCTTACTATCTGCCATTTTCTGCATTAGCAGGTCTGGGAGTGGAAAGGTTTGGCCCCTGAGTGACTCAGAGTTAATACAGCGAGAAATGTTCCTGTAAACTCAGTGCTGGTGCTTTTCTGGGTGGAAGCTTCCTGAATATAAACATTAAAAATCCACATTGATCCCATTTTTCCCCCTTGCAGGTGTGTTCCTCCTCCCACGGAGCCAAGGCTGTTTTTCTAAGGAGCAACCAGGCACTGCTGAGTTTTCAGCCTCATTGAGATTTTCTAGTGGGAAGAGACAAGATAGGATTGGAAAAAGGGAAAGAGAAAAGCTATTTATGCCTGCTAGATCCCCACAAAGGATTTGCTGTGTCAAAAAGCTCATGGGGATGAAAATCTGCCTGGAGATTACAAGCTGGTAGTAAGTGTGGAGTAAATACTCAGGTTGGTAGTAGGGGTGGCTTGGAGCACTTAAAATCCCCCACAGTTCAGAGAAATGCAGGTTTTTGAAATGAGTTTCCATTTAAAGTTAGGCTAAATCATTTGAAGCAAGATTTTAAAGCAGTTTAATTGCATCCTAGCAGGGAGTTTGAGATGTTGATTATCCAAACATTGCCTGCCTCTGTCTCTGCTGAAGGGAAACAAAAAAGAAAGAAAAGATTGGAAGAGCTGGAGGCATCAAAAATCCAGAGGAGATTCATGGCACAGGAACTCACAGGGAGGAAAAAAGGGATCCAAAATTAGCAGAGCTTTAAATTAATGAAGAGTCTCCCAACAGGAAAATTCCCAAATAAAATATCAAGGGAATTATTGGGACCTGGGACAGAGCATCCAGAAATGAGAATAACCCCATCACCAGGGCTGTGGTGCAGCAATACAGAAAAGCAATTTATTAAATCTGTCCTGCTCTAGAAGTGGTCATTGGGCAGGGCCATTCCCTCAATTTAAAAAAAATCCCTTAATCTGGGGTCTGTGCTGCTGCTCCACTGCCTAAGCCCAGTGTACAGGTCTCCCTGTGTCTTGGAAAAAAATAAAATTTAAAAAATAAACCCCTAAAATAAACATCTCATTATCCAGTGTGTGAAAACCATCCCCTTCTTTAACCCCCTCATAAATCAGGACTATTTTATCAGAGAATTAAATATGATATAAGAATTAAACTCTTCCAAACTTTGGCCCATTTCATTTCATCCTGATCATTTTGCACATCTTACAACCTCAACTGCAACTCCAGAGCTAAATATTACTCAAAAGGCCAAAATTCTTACGTAGAGTTTGATGCCATTACAAGGAGGCTTCCAGGAGAAAAATGTTGTGTTTAATGAGGAATGGCTGTTTGAAAAAAATCCCATCTTTTCAGGAAACCACCCTAAGGCAGAGGAACATCACATCATTCCCTCCGGGAGCGGGCGGGAGGATGGAAGCAGAGCCCGCAGGACCTGACTCAGATGCTGTCTGCACAGCACTTGGGAAGCCACCAAGGTGGATCCCAATTAACAAATGCGGTGTGAACCTCTCCCACTCCCTCAAGTGCTGCCAACAGCCGGAGATTTGCGGATTTGCATCTCCGGATGGGATGCAGGCAGCAAAAGCTCCTTTTGGAAGTGCTAAATAGCTTTTCTGCACAGCCGTTTAGGCAGGCTCAGTGGAACTGGAGCTGTTCATCTGTGCATTTTTGGCCGTGCTTTGCTGTCAGGGGTTGGGTGTGCGTGAAGGAAA
The DNA here is from genome assembly GCF_050655825.1 of Lonchura striata. Classification (NCBI taxonomy): domain Eukaryota; kingdom Metazoa; phylum Chordata; class Aves; order Passeriformes; family Estrildidae; genus Lonchura; species Lonchura striata. The sequence goes on along the minus strand of NC_140719.1, from coordinate 3,185,289 downwards.
CGCCCTTGAAGTGACAGCAGATTTGTCCCTCTCCAGAGCTCAGAAAATTGCAGCATTTAGCAGAGGTGTTACCTCAAATGCTGGAGTTGTTCCCGTTAAAACGGGCTCAGGTGCAGCATTGCAGCTGCGGTGTCCCCTCTGTAGATTAAGTCATTTGTAATTGTTTTATGTCTTTATGAATTGATTTTCAATTATTAGATAACTTTATGTAGTACATGTTTTTAAATTATTTATATTTGTGTTTATGTGGTAGTAACAAATAATTAATTGTTGTTTTGTTTTGAAGAGTTACTTGCTTTATACTGTTGACGTTTGTTAATATGTTACTTAGTGTAAGAGATGGTATGAGTGTGTTTGTTTAACTAACACTTTGGTTTAATTGAGTTAAGGTTATTTTTGATGTTGTTTGTGGTGAGAATATTGTAGTTGTAATTTTTTGAGTTTTGTTTTACCTGTGAACAGTATTATTATAATTTGGATCACATTTTTTGATATTTTCTTTCTTTATGTTTTTGGTATTTTAAAATCGTTCAGTTGGGTGTTGGTAATGAAAGTTTTTTAATGTTGTATGGAGTGTTTTTGACATTTGTAAGGATGTGCCCTACAAATTCTGTCCCTTCTGTCCCCACCCTGGTGTCCCCCTGTCCCGCCCCGGTGTCCCAGCACGTACCAGGCTGCGGGGTCGTACTCTGCCCACACCCGGACAAACTCGTCCAGGTGATGGGGCCCGAGGATGGAGGAGTCCCGGGTCAGGTACTCGAAATTGTCCATGATCACTGCCACGAACAGGTTCAGCATCTGCGGGGGGGAGCGGGATGGGCCCGGGAGGGCGGGGAGAGGGGAAGGAGAAAGGGAAAGGGGAAAGGAAGGGAAAGGAGAAAGAAAGGAGAAAGGAGAAAGGAGGAAGGAGGAAGGAGAAAGGAGAAAGGAGGAAGGAGAAAGGAGAAAGGAAGGAGAAAGGAGAAAGGAAGGAGGAAGGAGAAAGGAGAAAGAAAGGAGAAAGGAGGAAGGAGAAAGAAAGGAGAAAGGAGGAAGGAGAAAGGAGAAAGGAGGAAGGAGGAAGGAGGAAGGAGAAAGGAGAAAGGAAGGAGAAAGGAGAAAGGAAGGAGAAAGGAGAAAGGAAGGAGAAAGGAGAAAGGAAGGAGAAAGGAGAAAGGAAGGAGAAAGGAGAAAGGAAGGAGAAAGGAGAAAGAAAGGAGAAAGGAGAAAGGAAGGAGAAAGGAGAAAGAAAGGAGAAAGGAGAAAGAAAGGAGAAAGGAGAAAGAAAGGAGAAAGGAGAAAGGAGAAAGAAAGGAGAAAGGAGAAAGGAAGGAGAAAGGAGAAAGAAAGGAGAAAGGAGAAAGGAGAAAGGAGAAAGAAAGGAGAAAGGAGAAAGGAGAAAGAAAGGAGAAAGGAGAAAGGAGAAAGGAGAAAGGAATGGAAAGGAGAAGAGAAAGGAGAACAGAGAAAGGAAAGGAGAAAGGAGAAAGGAATGGAAAGGAGAAGAGAAAGGAGAACAGAGAAAGGAAAGGAGAAAGGGGGAAGAGTAGAAAAGGGAAAGAAGGAAGAGGGGAGCAGAGAAGGGAGGAGAGAAGGGAGAAGGGGAAAGCAGAAAAAGGGAAAGCAGAAAGGAACGGAAAGGAGAAGAGAGAAGGAAGGGGAGAAAGGAGAAGGGGAAGGGAGAAAAAGAGAAAGGAGAAAGGAAGGGAAAGGAGAAGAAAGAGAGGGACAGAGCAGGGAAGGGAGAAAGGAGAAGAGAGAATGGGGAAAGAAGGGAAAGAAGCGGGAAGGGAGAAAAAAGGAAAGGGGAAAGGAAAAGTGAAGGAAAGGAAAATGGGAAGGGAAGAAGAAGGGAAGGTAAAGAGGAAGGGGAATGGGAAGGGAATTTTAAAAATTAAAACCTGGAAGGGAAGCATGCATGATTCCCATAACTGGATGTTTCTACAAGGAGCAGCCTCAGCCCAAGAAGAAACTTTCCAACAGAGCCTTGGATCCCTGGGAATGCCACTGCTGCTTCCCCCTCTCCTGCCCATTTTTCCACATCCCCATCACTGGTGCTGCCTCCAGCATGGTCCAGCCTGGATTCCAGCTGGATCAGCCCCTCCCCTTCCCTTCTGCCCTCCAGGGGCTGCAGCCACTGCTGCTCCAGCCAGGAGATGGGAACTCGTCCAGCATGTCCAGATCAAGGCACACCAACACAGAACAGCTGGAGGAAATCCCATTCTCCAGCCTAAAGGTGCTATTTTAGATTCACAACAATTCCAGCCTGCCAAGGTCCCCAGAAAGGCGAGGGGCAGGACACACAAAAGGCTCCTGTCCCTAACGGCCACCAACAAGAGCCTGGAAATGCTTCTGGCACAAGGAATTCTCCTGTTATTAAAGAAAAGGAAAAAATCACAAGGATTTCCATGGGAAAAGATCAATGTGCAGACTCAAGAGCAGGAGGACAGCAGGGAATAGACGCTGGATAAAGCCCCAGGATCTCAAACTTTCAATTTGTTTTTTTAATATACATTTCAATTTATATTTTTCTCCCTCCTGTATATTCTTAACTTCCATTTGATATTTCTCAACCTAAGTTTCAATTTATATTTTTCTCCAGCAAATGACAGGAGGAAAATTCTGTCAAGCTGCACATCCACAAAGAGCCAGAAACACCATTTGAACCCAAATATATGATCCAAACCCCCTAAATCTATGGGGTGATGTTGAACAAATCCTAAAAATGTGCCTTCCTGGCAAGGCTGGGGCTCTGCAAAGCTTTAATTGCTCATGGGGAAGCAATGAAGTGCTGAATATATTTTTAAATATCAGTTACAGCCCTGTCCTATAGCAGTTCAGCTGCTTGGTTTTGGGATTTTGCTCCTTCAAGGGCTCTCCCCTCTCCTGGTCCCATTTCCCAGGATTTTCTGGGAGTGCTGACTTAGGGAAAAGCTCACACAGAGCTGGATTTGCACAGAGCTGCTCTAGCCTCCAATTCTGCTGCCACATCTTGAGTGGGACAACTGACAAACCCAGGGAGGGGACTCTGGGGAGGAGGTGATATTGTTTTGTTTCTTTTTGGGGTTTTTGGGGAGTTTTGTTTGTTTATTTAGGTTTTTATGGTTTTGTGTTTTTTTCTTTTGTTTTGTTTTGGGGTTTTTGTTTTTGTTTTTATTGGTTTGGGTTTTTTTTTTTTTGTTTTGTTTTGTTTTTTATAAGCTTCAAAAGCAATAATGCCCCTGAAAACAACAATGAGAATGGCTGATACTGGGTTAGAGATTTATATGAGGGAAAATTTGGGTTTAAAGCCCAGAATGCTGAAGGAATCAGTAAATGGAGCATTAACTTTGGATAAGCTTTCAGGGCTGCAGGTTTTTCAATACATGCACGAGAAACAATCCATGGGTGGTCAAAGGAACAACAGCAGCCACACCTTCAATAAATATTCCTGCTTTTTATTCCCTTCCTCTTGTCTGGCCTCTGTTTTTAGGTAGCTTGAAAAAGGCATCAACACCTCAAAAAGCTCAGCCCCACAATAACCACAGGCACAAACCAAGCCCAGCAGCTCTGTTTTCATGTCTAAAGCTTTTCTGGCAGGAAAAAAAAAAAGTGATTTCTGCATTTGTTTGGCAAACAAATGATGATGATCCCTGTGGGTCACTTCCATCTCAGCAGATCCTGGGGTTCTGTGACATGAGTGTGATGCTGCTGAACTTGGACATCGTCCCCATGCCCTCCCCACTGCCCTTCTTCAAAGGGATGGTATAAATCAAGACAAACCCGATTAATGCTTAATTCCTAATGTTAGGGCTTCCTGTGAGAAGGAAGATAAACCCTTTCCCTTTAATGACTAAATGATGTCTTTGGGGATTTTATCAGCAGGATGATAAATGGGGTTAGAAAAGCTGGCTTGGTGGTGTCTAAATTATAATTAGGGATGAGGGGGAGGCACAGGGGTGGGGAGGGAAGGGTTTGGGGGATCCACACCAGCACCCCCCCTTTGTGGGATCAGGCTGACTTACCAGGAAGGAGCAGAGGAAAATGAATGACACGAAGTAGAAATAGGCAAAATCACTGCCACATTCCTTTTTGGTGAGGCCAGAGAGGGGGTCACAGGCTCTGTTGCTCAAGCAGGACAACATGATCTCATGCCAGGCTTCCCCTGTAGCGCTCCTGCAACACCAGAGCAGAGGCTGGGTTTATCCACCCCTCCCCATGACAGCCACCCTGCAATAATGCTACACCCAATTAACGAAATTAATGAGGTGGAAGGTTGTGCCCAGGAGCAGAGACTGTATTTATACTGGGAATTGGAACTACTCATGAAAAAGAAAGGAGAAAGAACATTTCCCTCTGTTACAGGGGGTAAAAGAAAACAGGCAGGCTCAGGTAGGCTAAAAGTTTATTGTTTCTGTGGAGAATAAAACCTGATTGATTTAAACAGTACAAATCTGAGTAAACAGAGTTTAGATTGTTGCCTTTTGAACTTAGTGCTGGCTCTAAAGCCAGTGCAGAGGATGGGAAATTAAACCAGGCTTCTCCACTGGAATTCTTATCTCCTTTATCTGGCAGATAAATTCCAGCATGGGCTGGTTGGACTTGGGTCTCTTTTTCATCACAGTCTCCTGTGATGAAATTCCCTCCTCCCTCTCTAACTTCTACTGTTGAGAGAAAAGAGCTAAAAGGAAAAACTTTGGAGTTCCAGAGAGTTGATCCTCAAAATAAAGCAGTCCCTGTGAAGTGCTGTAGGAACTCAAAATGTCCCTCAGACATTTTTGGAGGTTCCGGGTCCAGGTCAGAAGCATTTGAGACCCTGACAGGCAGCTGGAAACAGCTGTGATTTTGGGTTTGAACCATGGAATGATTTACCAACCTTGCAGGAAGAGCAAGAAGTCACAAAAGTTTAGATATTAGAGTAGAAGTAGTCACAAAGTAAAGGGAAGAATTTTTGAGTGCTGTACAGGGGGGTTTTGGTTTTGTACATGGGGGTCAGAGGTTTTAAGATGGATTTGGGATCTGGGCCTGTCCTGTCCTCCCTTTCTTCTTCCTCACCTCCATGTTCTTGGTGATGTTGGCACTCACAGATTGGTTTAGAGTAGAAAAGCACCATTTAATATAGGTAATAGGCATTGGGAAAAACTGTAACCATGTAACATGTAATGTACCATATAAAAGATAGAAAATCCCCATTTAATATAGGTAACAGGCATTGGGAAAAACTGTAACCATGTCACACGTAATGTACCATATAAAAGACAGCAGCAGCCCTGGCGGGGAGAGAAGAAGCAGTCGGGGTCAGAGAGGATGTCAGGGTGTGTGTGTGCCTCTGCCTGAGCTGGGAGCAAACCACAGCAGCCCCAGAAGAAAATCTTTTAGATAACTTGCAATAAACTGCCTTGAGACCCAACAACACAGATTGCTGAGCCTTTCTTTGGAAGCTCGGGGTGGAGGAGAGACTTTTCCAGCACATGGAGCCACCCCTGACCAAGGGTGAGCTCCATCCAAGTGCACCCTTGGTTTGGAAGTCAGGGATTCTCCACATGCACCTGCTCTGAATTCCTGCTTCCCTCAATGTTCTTTTGCCTTGTATCCCCACAGCCAGCACACAAACTTTGGGAGAACTCAGCACTCCATCTAACCTGCAATAATTTCCAGGCTCCTCTGAATGATAGCAGATTCCCCCACTGGTGCCTGGGTGCTAGAGGCCCATTCCCTTTGTGGGGAATTGTGCAGAAACCAACTCCCACCCCACTCCTGCTGCCTCTGCTCCTCACTCCCTCTGCTGTGTGGCTGGTAATGGACCACGAGGCTGAATAATGACCCAGTTTTATTTAAATTCAGAGTTCTGAGCCCAGTGATTATTCTGAGCTAGAGAGGGCTAATTCCATTTCTGTCTGTCTTCACAGAAACTCCCAGGCAAGGCATCCAGTACCAAGCACCACAGCATCCTTGGAGCTGAGCCTTGGCAGGCCTGGAAGGGACTGGTGTTCACTGGGTCTCCACAGCTGGATGAGGAACATCTCCCCCAAACTGTCCCAGGCTGGAGCAGGGCCTGTTTTGTCAGGTCTTAAAATAAAAATCTGTTATTTAATTGATTTTTTTTCACTTGAAAACGCATCATTTCCAGGCAAGATGAACCCAGAGGGAAACACCTGAATTCTGAAGCAGAAGTGGGGCTGGTGTAGGAGCTGTTGACTTCTGGTTATGCAAAAATTGCCAATTAAAGCAATTCTCACTTAAAAAAATAAAAATTAACCAAGTTTCAAGACAGGAAACTCATCAATCAGTTACACCAGTGGGGCTCTGCTCTATATTCAGCCTGAGTTGCCCTGGGGGGTCACAGCTCTAGGTGACACTTTCTGGACGGGTTGAATCCGATCTGCTGAGGAGGAGGAAGCAGGAATGGATAATTTACACAAATACCTATTTTAAAGGATGTCCAAGTCTGAGCAGCTCAACTGGCACCTGCACAAAGATGTTTTTGCTGTTCACACACAAAACAGAGAATGTTTTATTCTCTCCTTACCTGAACAGGAGCATCAGGGCTTGAAGGAAAGTGCGGAAGTTGTTGTGCCGATTAATGGAGGTTTCATCATCTAAGGCAATGTTCCCAAATACCTGCCAGGGAAAACAGAAGGGATTCAGCCAGGCACATCAAATGGAGTTGGAAAGTAAGGCAGGGAAAGAATTTGTCCTCATTTAAAGGCTCTCAAAAACTGGAATAATTTCTGTGCTGAAAATGGAGATAAAAACATGTTATGGAGATCAAACACAAGATTAATGTGCTTTGTGTTCACAGAGGTCCTTTCCAGCAGTTCAGCTCCATCCCAGGCCAAGTTTATTATTTCTTCTCAGGAAGGTGCAGTGCCTGGGCTGCTCCCTCCTCTCAGCCTCCTGATGTGTCCAAAGCCAGGGGAAGGGATGTCTTTTCCTGTGGGATTCATGGATATCCAGTGCTGAAATGTCCACAGTGCTGAAATGTGATCCAGGCTCATGCCCACAGCTCAGTGGGGACACTTCAACATAAAAGCTGACAATTAAAGTAGGAAAAGAGGTCTATTTTTCATTTCTAATTTACCTGACACCAGACAAAAAGAGCTTTTGCCTCATCCCAAATCAGTGCTGCTCCTGCTGTGGATGCAACAACCATCTGCACCCTGAACAAACCCAGGCTGCTTATGGCCAGAATATAAGAATTAAATATTTTACCTGCATGCCAATAATGGCATAGATGAAGAAGAGCATTGCAATGAGGAGACACACATAAGGCAAGGCCTGTGGGAAAGGAAAAAAGTGGGATTATTGACAGCAAATGCAAACATTGAATTGCCTGGTAGGACTGAGTTTTGTGGCATTTGTCCTTCAGGTATACGAACTGAGTTTTGTGGCATTTGTCCTTCAGGTGTATGGACTGGGAAGAGGATATGAAGAATTCTGGCAGGCCTCAGGAGACAATTCCCTGGAGCCAGGTATTCATCAGCAGGCAGGGCTTTCCAAGGGCTCTCTCTGTATCCTTGGAAGCAGCAAGCATGGAAAACACACAAAATATTGGAGCTATCAGCAGGCACTGGCACTTTGTGTGCATAATTGTATGAACATTAATTGTTAATGACCTTGCTGTAAAATCACTCTGAGCAAAAAAAATAAATCTCCATCCCAGAATGAGTTCTGGCTCTGAAACAGACCCAGTTTGGGATCCCAGGAGGACAAAAAGATTCAGAGTTTTAGCAAGAAATCAGTGAAGGCTGCAATGTAATTATGTCACTCAGGCTGAGAGTGACAGCTATGTTCCACTTGGGTTAAATTAATGGGTAATTAATGTCTCTTAATTAGTAATAGCTCAAAAATGGAGAAGACTTGCCCTCGGGCCAGCCCCTGTGGTGCCTGGGGCAGGAGTTCTGCAGGCCAAGGGAGCCCAGCAGGAATTGTAGAATCATGAAATATCCCGAGTTGGAAAAGACACCCAAGGATCACCCAGCCCACCCCTGTCCCTGTCCAGACCCCCCAAAATCCCACCCTGGGCATCCCTGGCAGCGCTGGCCAAAGGCTCCTGGAGCTCTGGCAGCCTCGGGGCCGTGCCCATTCCCTGGGCAGCCTGGGCAGTGCCAGCACCTCTGGGGGAAGAACCTTTCCTGCTCTCCAGCCTGAGCTGCCCTGGCCCAGCTCCAGCCGTGCCCTGGCTCCTGTCCCTGTCCCAGGGCAGAGCTGGAGCTGCCCCAGGAGGAGCTGCAGCCCCGGGGAGCTCTGCCCTCAGCCTGCCCCAGCTGAACCATCCCAGTGCCCTCAGCTGCTCCTCACGGGCCCCTCCACACCCTGCCCCATCCCCGCCCTCCTTTGGACGCTCTCTCACAGCTTTAGATCTTTTTTTATGTTGTGGTGCCCAAAACTCTCCCAGCACTTGATGCCGCCCCAGCCCAGAGCAGAGCGAGGCAATCCCATCCTTGGCCCGGCTGCCATCGCTGGGCCTGAGGCACCCCTGGGACAAAACCTGGAGGAAACCTGGAGAAAAGGGACTGATGGACACCTGTGCATGAGGGACACGGCCTGAGAGCTCTGAGCCGGGGGACAGACAGACAGACAGCTCCTCACGAAGCCTAGGCTCCACCTCAGGTCACGCTCAGGGCCCTGAAGGGTCGGGATGGTGCTGGGAAAGGCTGAGCCCCTTCTCCCGAGATCCATCTATAAAATAATTGTTCGGCTGGGAGCACCCCACACCTGCAGTCCCCACCGAGGGGCCGGGGCTCTCTCCCACAGCTCCCAGCCCACCAATGCTGGTGTGTCAGAGCCCAGGATCGCTGCCACAAATCCTGCCTGCACGTTTGTGTTCTCCTGCCCTCACTGCAGAACCTGAGCAAGCCCCAGGACCAGAGATAAAGCATCAAACAATGAAAAATAGGCTGCAAACCAGCCGAAAGCTGTAAAAGTAACCCGTTTTGGGGCATGTGGGCTTTTGTTTAGCTCTAGAAATCAGCTAACTCAACGTGCTGAGGATTGGCAGGAGGAAGAGCAGAGGTAAAGGAAACCAAGCAAAGCAACTGCCTCAGCTTCACAACAAAACCCCAACAAAACCTCATTATTTTAATCCTCCACATCATCAAACCCAGGCCTGTGTCTCTACAGCTTCACACTTTGTGTTACCAAAGCTCAAGGGGCTGGTTTCACCTCTACCAGATCCCACCACACTCAAATCCTGGGGCAGGTAATTCAACCTTACACTCACTGCAGGTGAAGAACAAGGCACTCATCAGTCAGGCCATTGCTGCTTTATGCAAATTCCCGAGTGTCCAGACTTTGCAGAGGGAATTTGGGGTTATTTCAAGGGCAGCCTGAGTGTTGAGCACTTGCTGGAGCATGCATGAGCAAGCAGCCCTTCAGCCTCCTCCTCCAAAATGCAGCATTCCGGGGATGGTCAGTGCTAACCTGTTCTCTTTTCTGCAGAAAATTAATATTCCTGGGGCTGGGCAGTGCTCACCAGTCATTTTTAACAGAATTAACATTCTACAAATGGTCAGTGTGAACCAGTTCACTTTCAGCAGAATTAATATCCCTTGTTATGCTAACCAGTTGAATTAATAATTAATATTTTTGGTGCTGACCAGTTGGATTTTCTGCAGAATTAATATTCCTGTGCAAATAATGCATTGAGTAAACGATCTTTCAAAAGTTAAGAACAACATCTAGCAAAAGCCACCTAGTTAACACCCAAAACTCTACCAATCAAGTGAGCCCTGCCCAATCTAAACCTTTACATATAGTAAATAAAGACAAAGTCACAGTAGTACATGTTAAAAATTTGTCTTAAGTGTAAATCAATTCTGCCTTGAGTACAGACAAACCCATTCATGGGATTGTCTTTGCTCAGAAACCAAGTTGCACATAGTAAATAATGCAGAAAAATAGAAGAACACAATGTACACCTCCAGAAAATCTAATTGTTAAGTAAAAACTATGTGTAAATATCGCTATTTGCTGAATGTTACTACCACCATCTGTGTATAGCTGTATACTAGATGTAGAATGTATGTGTTTGTAGATAGAATATATATATTAGTAATAAGCTGACAAAATGGAGATAAAGAGCAGAATGTCCTAAGTTAACTGCATGATACTTTTATCCCAAATCATCTCTTCTATTTATACTGAATAATGAGTTCTACACCTTTAAGACATGGCTGGGCAGTGCTCACCAATCCTCTTTTCAGAAGAATTCCTGAATTTCGATTTCCTGTAATCCCTCTGTAGAGGTGAGAGAGGCCATTCCAAGACAAGGGAAGCTGCTGGATCCTCACTGGAAGATGTTCCATGGGCGCCAAGCACGACCCTCTCCCCAAATCCCTCCCCACATTGCCAAGGCTCACCTTGAAGGACTGCACGAATGTCCAGAGTAGGATGCGGATGGTGTAGCCCTGGCGGAGGAGCTTGATGAGCCTGGCTGCCCTGAAGAGCCGCAGGAAGCTGAGGTTGATGAAGTTGTCCTGTGGAAAGTAAAGGTTTTGTGTCCTTCAGAAACGACCGCGATCCGAAACCACAGCCCGCAAAAAAGAAATTAAAATTACCAGCTTCACGATCTAAGCAGCAAATCGGCCACCAGAAAACCTTCCAAAAGAAACATTCGTCAGTGCAGATCACTCCACATGCAGCAAGAATGAGAAAACCCCTCTCCACAAGAGCCCTCCCCTCTGCTACTGGGTCAATGAGAGAAAAGGAAAAAGCCCTGTCACGCTGTCCTTGGAGGGCTGATTTGCTTAGAGCAAGACAGATTTTCTCCCCGTCAAGACTCAGGGAGAGGGGGATGGTGCCGGATTTTCATTTTGAAAAGGAATGAGGTTGGTTGAAAGTCTTGGTCAACGCAGTTTCGACAGGGAATTGAACTTAAGCCAAGACACTCGCAAGGGACAAAGAAAGGCATTGTCCAGTGAAGATTCGAACATCCTGGGAAGAATGAGGATGTTTTCAAACCTGGAGGTTTTCAGTGGTTGTGCAGCGTGTAACTGGACAGGTTTGCCAAGGAGAAACGGCACCAGAAGATGGTTTGGAAGATGGATCAAGGGCAGCGAGTCAATTGGGGAGGTTGAGCTTTCACCAGCAGGAAGAGGCCTTAGGAACCTGCTGGTTTTCCAAATTCTCAGTAAGTGTGTCTGCACAAGTGGATCAAAGAACTGCTGGAGGCAGGTTCTGATTTCCGTTTGTTTTCTGGGATTTTCCCCACCCCTCACCCTTTTTTTTTTTTTTTTTTTTTTGGTTCTTTCCTTTGGGGAAAAGAGGATTCTCGCCCCAATGAGCTAATCTAGAGAGGGTTCTTTCCAAAACAAAACATGCAAAAGCCAGATCCCTCTTGCCCTCCTATTTTAAGGAGATGAAAAAATATTCCCCCTTTCCATAATTCACTTTTTTGTGGATCTCTGATTACAGCCACTTATTTGACTGAGTGAGCTAAAGAGAGAAAACATCCCACTTTAAACTATTGAGCAGTGAAGCAGCAAATATAATCATAAGGAGCTCTGCTTGGTAAAGATGAGCAAAAATTTTATTTCCCTTGGATTATTGTTTTACCAGAAGTCACTTTGAACTGACCCACATTTCTTGCTCATTTGGCTACAGAGCTCATGCTGAAATTGGGGGGCTTGTTGGATCTATGGATTCGTTCAATGCCAGCTCAGTTTTGGGGCCATTAGCATTGCATTCCACCAATCCCATCAATGAGTTCCAGAACTCAGTCTCAGGCATGCACTTGGTTTCTCTCAGGTTAAAAACACAAGCAGCTCAGAGTTAGGCACAGACCGAAAACCAGACTCGATCTTCAAATAAAGAGAAAAGAGAAAAGCACAGGAATGTTCAATGAAGGAGCAGACAACACTGAGCTCATTCAAGCCAGCAACAGAAGCCACCTCTGGCAGGCAAAGCACGAGCGAGGATTCCCCTGGGTTGGGCAGTAGAACAGGCACTGAAAATGTCCAGTTTGTCTCAGCATCAGCTCCAGGTTTGCTTTCACAGCGCTTACCTTCCCTTCACAACAGTCCAGCTGCACTCACCTGAGCAGGGCAGGGCTGGGGAGGGGCCCTGGGGCAGAGCTGGAACCCAGCTGGGTAATGGGGACCATCACTAATGGGGTTCTTCTTCCCACTGTGAGCCGGTCCCAGGGCAGGGCAGAGTTTAACCATGAGCCCTTTAAATCAGGAAAATCTCCCCACCAGTGGGAACTGGATCAGCCCTCAGTGTAATGCTGGCAGCACTTAGGCCTGAAAGTCTGATTTGAACTTCAGAGCAATGCTCAAGCCAGATCTTTCCTGTGCACAATCCCTAGGCTCCAAGGAGGAGCAGGGGCACAGGATCCATCTCTGTGGGATCCTGTGGGATCTCCCTCTTCCCACATAACGGCAGCCCAGCAGCAGCGATGTTGTCCTGCTCAGGCTTTGCTAAAACCTCATCATCACAGCTGACAGGATGTTTAACACCTGCTTTGGGCTGGGCTCCCTGCAAGCTGAGCTTACCCCAGTGCTACCCATGGAAAAGGGATTAAAGGGGAAAAGGGTTTAAAAGTGTGCAGTTACATCTGTGACCCCCAATTCCCTGGGATTTAGATGAACAAATAATCCATAGATTTTTTTTTTTTCCCCTACGTAACTCTGACATTGCCACTTCCTAAAGAGCAGTGAAAGCCTCAGCTCCATGTGGAATCACTCCCAACCCAGGAAAATCCCCCAGCAGCGACACCCTGGCACTGTTGGAAGGACCGATCTCAGCACTGCCCGGAGAGAGGCAATTCCCCACTCTGGTGGTGGCTGCAAGGGCTCCACGTGTGTGGCACCCTCAGCACCCCACAGACAAAACCCATCCTCCCACACCTCAACTCTCCAGGCAGGAATTGGGATGGCATGCAGCCAAAGGGGAAACTCCACACTGCTGTATTTCTCGGGTAAAACAGTTTTTGGCATCAATTCTCCTTCCACTGAGCCACCTCTGTGCCATGCACAGATCTGATATCTGGGTTATCAAAGCCATCCTTTCCAGGTTTTTTTTTTTTTTTGCTTTCCTGTTGCACAGATGCTCACGGTGCTCACAACAGGCACCAGAGCTTTAGGATTTTATAATCCATCGGAGGAATAACAAATTATGTTTGGAAAATCATTTTCCTATGGCCTGTCACTATATTCCTGAAAAAGGAAGGTCTGGTACTGAAGGGAGCCTGGGGATCTGGGCATGGCCAGGTCCTGCCACCACCTCCCACAACAGGAGATGGGAGATGCATTCCTGAAGAAAACTGGGAAGAGTGGGTAAACAGGGAGAATAAACAGCATTGATAAAGAGCTGCCCTTGAAGGCTGTCGCACCATGGGAGACTGCTCTGATGCCCTTTTAAAGATTGTTTTGATAGAATCCCAGAATGTTTTGAGTTGGAAGAAACCTTAAAGATCATCCAGTACACCCCTGCCATGGCAGGGACACCTCCCACTGTCCCAGGCTGCTCCAGCCCTGTCCAGCCTGACCTTGGGCGCTGCCAGGGATCCAGGGGCAGCCACAGCTGCTCTGGGCACCCTGTGCCAGGGCCTGCCCACCCTCCCAGGGAACAATTCCTGCCCAATCTCCCATCCATCCCTGTCCTCTGGCAGTGGGAGCCATTCCCTGTGTCCTGTCCCTCCATCCCTTGTCCCCAGTCCCTCTCCAGCTCTCCTGGAGTCCCTTCAGGCCCTGGAAGAGCTCTGAGCTCTCCCTGGAGCTTCTCCTCTCCAGGTGAGCACCCCCAGCTCTCCCAGCCTGGCTCCTTGGAGCAGCTCCACGGCCTCCTCTGAACTCCAGGATCTCCATGTCCTGCTTCTTCTGGGAGCTCCAGAGTTTTCCACACTGAAAAGCAGAAAAGGCATGAAGAGCAGGGCGCAGGCACTGCCTGGATCTGTTCCCCAGTGCCTTCAGCAGCAGAGAGGTTTCCTGCCCAGCACAGGAGCTGCTCCCTCTGTCCAGAGGGACACAGAAGGAGGTGCAGGAATCTCACCAAGCCAATAATGGCATCACTCAGGAAACTTTATGACTTCTCTTCATCTGGCATCAACAAGAATCACCTTATTAATGAATTAATTAAGGAATTACTAATAAGAAAATGGCTGAGTTCCCATTTAAATGTCCATGCTATTGCCAGCACTGAAGTTTTCCTGAATCCTGCACAGGGTCTTGGCTTCATCTACAGTTTGGGGAATCCACTGCTGATTTTAAGAGGCTGAAGACTTTTGCCACCCTCATCTGTGTCTCAAGGGCTCTGCCTTTGGAGGGACTTCCTATCAGTCCTTCCATCCTGAGTCAGAAATGCTGGAAAAATTTTGTGTGTGATACCCAGAACTCTCCTCATTCCCTACTTGACAGAATCACAGAATATCCTGAGCTGGAAAGGACCCCAGGGATCACCCAGCCCAGCTCCTGTCCCTGCCCAGACCCCCAAAATCCCACCCTGGGCATCCCTGGCAGCGCTGGCCAAAGGCTCCTGGAGCTCTGGCAGCCTCGGGGCCGTGCCCATTCCCTGGGCAGCCTGGGCAGTGCCAGCACCTCTGGGGGAAGAACCTTTCCTGCTCTCCAGCCTGAGCTGCCCTGGCCCAGCTCCAGCCGTGCCCTGGCTCCTGTCCCTGTCCCAGGGCAGAGCTGGAGCTGCCCCAGGAGGAGCTGCAGCCCCGGGGAGCTCTGCCCTCGACTCCTCTCCAGGATCCCTCTCAGCTTTGCTGCTCCTGCTGTGGCACTGCAGCAGCTCCAGAGGACACCCTGCTGCTCCAAAGACCTCACCTGAATTCCAAGTGGTTGAAGGAGCCTGGACCTATTTCTAACAACCCCAATCCTAAAAAAGTGCAGGATGAGTTTTTCAATCTTTAACCTGTAACAGGGACAGCAGCCAAAATTTAGCAAACTGATTTTTCCCCAATATATTTTTATGTTCACAGCTAATGCCAGAGCCCTTTTCTGTGCTGCCTGGGCCAGGTGTGCAGCAAAGTCTCCAAATTTATCTCCTACGCATCTGGAAGGGATCCAGCACCATGGAGGATTCCCTTCTTGGCTTGCACTGGGCAAGCTTTGAACTTACACATTGTCTTTTTCTCTGCTGCATGCCAGCAGAAAATTCCCCCCAGGACCCTTCATGAACAATCATGGAGTTACTGTGCAGCCTGGAAATAAAAATTCACCCTGATTTCTTTCTGAACAGCAACTGTGCAACAGGAAACGCAGATGTTCACAGATTCAAGAGCTGGTGTCAGGTGGCTGAGCAAGGATTTTTGAGAAACTTTTGGTCTTGTGTTATCAACCATATCTAAGATAATTAAGAATGGAAATACATATAGATATATATTTCTGATTGCATTTTCCTTTATGTATTCTCTTTTGTTTAATGGTGATTATTAAAGATAAAGGTCAATATTTCTGAAGGCATTTTTGGAATAAATTTGCACTTTGGCACTGAATTCCCAGTGGGATCTGGTTCCTGGTACTTTTCAGCTCTGGTCATAACAGATTTATGCATTTTACTTGGGGTTTTGGGTTTGTATCCAGTGACTCTGTGCCCACAATGGTGGCAAAATGAGTTCTTCTTTGGGTTGGTGTCATAGAGAATTTCCAAATTTAAGATCCTTCTTTCCCATAATTTTTGATTTGAGGGATGCAAGTCTGCCACCACCCCAATAATAATTCTGCATTACAGCTTAAAGCACCTGTTAGGCTGACAGGTGCCTCCTACAGCAGAAAGCTCTGAAAAGAAGCCAAACCCACTTAGAGAGAGCTGAATTTGGTACCAGCACCTCCAAACCCCAGCGTTTCCAGGTGCAGAACATCCTTCCCTGGCCATCTCCTCCATTTCCCATAGAAATAAAGCAAGTGGCAGCGTCCCCTTTGGCACAGGGGGTGGCACAGGGAGCAGGGACGGGCTATTGGCAACTGCTCAGGTCACCAATGAGCCCAGGGAGGGAGGTGCAGGGCAGAAGCCACTTTGGGGCACGCTGCAGTGAGGCTTTTCCACCAGTGCAATCGGAACTCTCATCAAAAAAAAGAAAGAAACCAAAAACGTATCAAATCAAAGAAAAACGAGAGAAAATCAAAGCAGAGAATTTAAAGAATTGTTTAAATTCAATGAAACCAACCGTGTCCTATATGTGATGTTGTCATGGATGGATATTTGCAAGGTTATTTACAAAGTTTTATATTTTTTTTGAGCAGCAGGTGCACAACATACAGACGGAGACATGGTTTTCGCATTGTATGTTGATTGGATGGCGTGATTCAGCAGGTAGATAAGGAAAATAAGGAACAAAAACAGGAAACAAAAGAGAAAATGAGTAATCAGGACAAGCAAAAAGGAAACTCTGAAAAATTTCACTGGAAGAAAACTGTTGGGCTATCAGGGGAGGTGTTATTTTATGGGAACTCCAGAAATAAAAAATGCTTCGAACCAAAACAGATTCGGAGATCCTTGAGGTAACACAGACAGTGCAGTTGTTATTTGCATTTCAGTTTGTAATGCAAATTTGGAGACAATTCACAAACACTTCTCAGGATGGCTTTTTATATTTCCAGGCATAGAAATAGATGTCAGTTTGCTAAACACCCACTCAGCCTCCCCAGGCTGACTGTGTCCACAAGGACACCTTTCCCTTAATCCCACCTCCTTTCCTTCAATTACTGAGGGTAAAAAACTGACATTCATGCTTTTGCCTGAGGAAATAAAAAAATAGATATTCCACTATAATCACAAAGTAAATTACATGTGACATGACCAGAAAAATTAAAACAAAGCAATTAATCCACACTGTTAATTTCTTTTCCTTTTGTCTTTACTTCTCAGAGGGTTAAAGGTACCAAACAAGGCTGGTGGAATTCAAGTCTCTCCAGGTGAGGCCACTCAGGATTATTTACCTTTGGAAAACACTTCTAGCTGGAAAACATGGAGGAAAACGGTGCTGTGGCAACTATTTGTGAGCCTGATCTCAGTGTCACACCTAGAAAACATCTCCACGGGGACCTGGAGGGTGGTGGGACAGGGACAGCTGCAGGTTGGCAGTCAAGGTCACCTTGTGGCTGTCACCTGGACTTCCCAGCTGAGGAAACTCCGTGGGAATGGCTGCCAGGAGGGTTGGAGGGACTGAAGGGGCTGTGCCAAGCTCTGCCCAGCTGAGGAGGGGAGGCTGGAGCTGAGGAAGGCCATGGAGAAAGGGCCATTCCCTGCGGGGACACAGCTGTGGGACTGGTGATCCAGGAACTGCTCTCCTCTCTGCTTATTCCCTGCTCCAGGAGAGTGCCCTGAGGAAGCTGAGCTGGGGCTGGTTCAGCAGCAGCTGAGTGGATTTGATTTCTTTCATTTCCTGCTCTGCCCTACCTGGAACTGCAAAGGGAAAGAGGTTGGGCAGAGGCTACACCTGAGCTGTGCTCTGTGAATGAGGCACCTCCTGCTCCTCACCTCCATCCCTGCACGTTCACATCTCTGCATCAGCTCTTTCAGCCCTTTTTTCTGACATTCTTCTAAACTTGGTTCTATTTTGGAACTATTGGTTCAAGATTGGATCAAACTGGTTCTGTTGGTTCATTTTCCCACATTGGTTCTCAATACCAGAAGTATTTAAATCAGGTAAAGTAGCAGTTTAACAAAATGTCCCAAAACTGGCCAAATGGGGCAGGAACAGAGGGCTGCATCCTTCTGCTGCTTTTCCATCCTCAGGACTGGAAGGGAAGAATCCCAAAATCATGGAATGGTTTGGGTTGGAAGGGACCTTGAAGCTCATCTCCTTCTCCCCCTGCCACGGGCAGGGACCTGCCACTGTCCCAGGTTGCTCCAAGCCGTGTCCAACCTGGCTTTGAGGGCAGGAAGGTTTAAGTGACAGTGGAGAGCCTGGTACAAGACCACATCCACCACATTCCACTGGCTGAAGTGGAATGAATTCCACGAGGGGCTTCCCTCGTGGCCAGCTGCCATTACCAATCCTGTTGTCAATTCCGTTATCGATTCTGTTATCAATCCTGTTATCAATCCCATTATCAATCTTGTTATCAATCCCATTATCAATCCTGATATCAATCCCGTTATCAATTCCGTTATCAGTGTGATCTTCAGGGCACTGTGAGATCCCTCTGATCCCTGCCCATTGTCCCTGTGGGAGGCTGGCAGGGATGAGTGTGGCTTAAGGAAGCGTGTGCTGGTGGCTGTCCTGTGGGGATGGAGGGCTGCTGGAGCTGCATCAAAGAAGTGTTGAAAAACAAGTTTAGAAAGAAAAGTGGCAGGTGGTGGCCCCTGGGCAATCTCTGTCTGAAGGGAAAAGCAGAGAAGGAGATCTGGTGGCTACACACAGAAATCAAGGAATTGTTCAAGTTGGAAAAGATCTCAGAGATCATAGAGTCCAACCATTCCCACACCACTGCCAAGGCCACCATTAAACACTGTCCCCAAGTGCCACATGCACACAGCTTTCAAATCCCTGCAGGGATGGGGATTTCAGTGCCTGACCACCCCTTCCATGAAGCAATTATTCCTAATATCCACCCTCAACTTCCTCTGGAGCAACCTGAGGCTGCTTCCTCTTGCCTTTCTGCTTCTTACTTGGGAGAAGAGATCTACCCCTCTGGGTGCTGCTGAAGGGAGAGAATTTTAGAGAGCAGAGGCACAAAGGACCGAGAGCTCAGGGCTGGAGTGGTCCTGGGGACATCTGGCTTTTAGATGAGAGATGTTTGTGATCAGCTCCATGTTGGACACTGCCAGGGGAATCTGGTAACCTCATTTAGAAAATCCTCTCTTAAAGACTGAATGGATCCAGTTGCTCGTAAACCAAAAAAAACTCTTCTTTCCCACCTGGGAGGAGAAGGGAAAGGCACATGAGTCCCTGGGGGCTTAGCCCTGTTGGAGTTTCAGGGATAATTCCCACAACTCTGCAAAGGTTTTGATGCTGGAAATGTCTCAGAGCCCAGCCTGATCCAATTCCCTGGCTGGGCCATCCTGTGGGAGCTGGAAGGATAGGCAACATCCCATTTAACTGAGCAGGGAAGGGCAACACTGTGGATGCTCCATGACTGTGAAATAGCTCCAAAATTGAGGATTTTAGCAGCATGTGGGCTTGGTGTTGAGAAGTAGAAACCTTCCTGAAGGAGAAGACACCAATCTGGGAGCAACCAGAAGCTCCCTTACCCTGTTTGAGCTGTCAGTGATGCTTTCTCCCAGGAAAAGTGACCAAAGCAGGGCTGGAAAAGTTTCAGTCTGTCTATGGTGACTTGCAAATGTTTTCACAAATTTTCAAACCATGGCAAAAGTCTGGTTGCCCTTGGCAAGAAAACACATCCCATGGCAGAGGGAGTGGGGACAAGCACCCTGTGGCGTCCCACAGCACTCAGAGAGGGTGAGCTGAGTAACTTCAGCCTGGCTGCACTGAAAACAAAATCCAAACTCTACAACATAGGATCCACCAGCAGATAAATGAATACCATTTGTACGGGGAGGAAAACCTGGGGGTTTGTGCATTATTTTGTACCAAGGAAGTTAAATAGCATTTTGTTAGAAGCTGTCACATAGTCTTCACTACCACCTGTAAAGGAACGTGGGGAGTTCTAAGCAAACACAAAAGAGATCTACAGGCAAATTCCTGGGACTGAGGAGAAAAGTTATGGTCAAGTTCAAATTCATCACACTCTGATACATAATCAGCTACAACATGCACTGGGAGAGGAAAGGAGAAATTTATACATCAGGTAATATCAGACTGTCAGGAATTGAGACAGACATTGTCTGCCCTTTATGGAAAAATCCTTTAGAATTTAATAATTCTGAAGTCCAGCCACTTTGTGAGATATACAAGGCTTGTTAGCAGGGAGACAGCAGCTCTTGTAGGGCTGGCCAGGAGTCCTATGGGAAAGCTGCTTGTTTATTCATTGCCCCACAGAGCTTTTGTGACAGAACACTCCCCCAGTCCAGACTCTTCACCTCTTCCCTTCCCTGTGTCCCTGTCACTTGCTTTCACCCTCACCCTGCCCCGTGACCCAGACTGGGCAGGAACCCCGAGGGTCAGACACATGCCCTGCAAAAAACCTCCCATTATGTTAAAACATGAACACAGCAGAATCCCTTTGGTCTTTTCCCTCTCTAAATTCATCAGGATTTTTCCATGAATAGGCAGAAAAGGCCCGGGGATAGAGTTGTTTGCTGCAGGAGAGAGGGAGCTGCTTCCTGGCAGAGTCATGAGCACTGTGCTTCTCATCAGAGCCTTCCCTCTTTGGGGCAGACAGCTGTGCTCAGCTCCATGGAAAAGCAGAACTCATGGAACAGGTCAGCCAAGGCCATCATGACTCCCAGTGGCAGCTCCAGGGAATAAGACTGGTAGGGAGAAGGTTCAGTGTCTTGACAGGGCACAGCTTTGTTTATAAATGAAATAAATTGAGCAAACTGTACTTACCGCAATCTCTGTTACTAAAATATCAGTAATACTTCCCAACACTGTTACAAAATCAAAGACATTCCAGGCATCTCGGAAATAATTCTGCCAAACGAGAACACAAGGGGAATAGAAGGATCCAGGGGTTATTTTCTTTTTGCCAGCACAGGTCAGGGGGTTTTTGTTTGCTTGGTTTTAAACTCACATCACGAGACGCGAGCATTTCATCGAGAGAGGAAAGAGGTGGAAGGGAACGGGGAGGGCACCTACCAGCACACCAAAGGCAATGATCTTCAGCACACATTCCATGGAAAACATGGATGTAAACACAATATTCAGGCATTTCAGCATTTCTTCGTATGCTTCTGGAGCATCATAGAACTAAAGTGGGATGGAAGAAAGGCTGTTACTGGAAGATCACTGATTCCTGCTCATTTTTGTCAGGATTCTGTGCTCACTTTAAGTGGGATTTGGGGTTACAACACAATTATTCCTGTCTCTCTTGCTCCATGCCATACTGAGGGGGCAGCTGGAATATCCCCAGCAGTGGATACTGTTGCTGAGGGACACCTCCCTGTAAGTACAGCATGGACCAGGAGGGACAAAGGGCATTTTCAAACCCAGAGGACAAGTGCAGAACTGTTTCTTCCACTAAGAATATGGGGACCCCTTGACTGCAAAGACAGGCAAGAGATAGGAGGGGACATCATCCACCTGTGTCTCTTCCCCCACTCTGGATCACATCCCAGGAGCCTGATGCTGTTCCAAAGTTGAGTAATTTCACAGAATCATGGGGTGGTTTAGGTTGGAAGGGATTTTAAACATCAGCCAGTCCACCTTCTGTCACAGGCAGGGACACCTTCCACTGTCCCAGGCTGCTCCCAGCCCTGTCCAGCCTGGCCTTGGGCACTGCCAGGGATCCAGGGGCAGCCCCAGCTGCTCTGGGCACCCTGTGCCAGGGCCTGCCCACCCTCCCAGGGAAGGATTCCTTCCCAATATCCCATTTAGACCTACTCTGTTTCAGTTTGAATTTCCATAGCCTGACTGGACTTTGAGCAGCCCCAAGACCCTGCTCTGCAGGAGAAAGCTCGGGCTGGGCTGGAGATCAGGACCTGCAGATCCCAGCTCCCATCCCATGTTCACACAGCAAAGGGGCTGAGCCCAACCACCACTCTGCAGGGAACCCCACTGGTGGGATCTCATCCCAGCTAATCCACCTCCCTCGGGAGCCAAAGGAATCCCACCAGGCACACGGGGAGTGCTGGCTGCTCTGCTGAGACCCCCCAGCTCTCAGAGTCTCTCCAGCCAACAGCCCAAAATTCCAAGATTCAGGGAGATCCCACTCACCTTCATCATGAGGACGATGGTGTTGAGAGCAATCATGACCATGATAAAATACTCAAAGGGAGGGGACACCACGAATTTCCACATCTTGTACTGGAAGGATTGCTTGTTCTGAGGCATGTAGCGGGTCAGGGGCTTGGCACTTATGGCAAAGTCTATGCAGGCCCTCTACAAAACAAAAAGGGGATGAAAAGATGCCACAAAAAGGGCTGGAAG
Organism: Lonchura striata; assembly: GCF_050655825.1. Taxonomy (NCBI): domain Eukaryota; kingdom Metazoa; phylum Chordata; class Aves; order Passeriformes; family Estrildidae; genus Lonchura; species Lonchura striata. Next base: position 3,163,394 of record NC_140719.1, on the reverse strand, counting down.
TCTTTATCCATCACAATGTGGTTGGGAGAGCGAGCAGAGCATTTACACCAAGTGAGTACTGACTGTTCCTGAAAATGCAGCACAGGATCCCCAAATCCTGATCAATTTTCCTGGAATATTTACCCTATGCCCCTTGCAGTCCTACCACATCCTATGAGAGCCCAGCTCCTGCTCGGTCTTGATCCCTTCTCACTTCTAAAAACACTTCCAATTCCTCCTGATGGGCGATTGCAGGAACCAGGGGATTGGTAAAGATGTTATTTGTGGTTTATAAAAAGTATTGTGGAACTCAGATGTGTCCTCACACACAACAATACCTGAACAGCTCAGAATATTTCATAAAATGAGAACTGAATTTACCAATAAACAATCCACCAAAAGCACTTGGGGCAACTCTCAAGAGTTCCCCTTCACTGGCTATTTCTGTTCACTTTATTATGAATATAAAACTATGATAAAAATTGCTTTCTACAAGAGTTTTTGATTCTGAAGCGTTTTGAATTGACATAAGAATTGCAAGTCTGAAATCACTTTCTGCTCAGTTGGAAAGTAACATGGGTAAAGCTCTCTATATTCTGCTTTATTTTGGACTTTTTTCATTTAGACAAACAAGAAACTAATTAAAAATCACTTAAAATTTCATCTCTTTTCATCAAAAATCAGGTTCAAGTTTCAAAATATATGAAAAGAGATGGTTCTTCCCAAAAGAGGTCATTGAGACTGTGGGACCCTGGAGGAAGGATGCTGCAGATGCTAAAAATCTGCATGGATTGAGAAGGAAACTGGATACACCCACGGCAGGAAGATACACAGATGCCAGTAACTAAAGAAAAAACAGCTCAGGAGGTCCCTGAGTGGAAAACAAGGGTATTTTTGGGGGCTTTAAAGAAAAGCCTCACAGCTTCTTCTACCCTGGTCTTACACACTTGTCAAGGCATCTCCTTTTGGCTGCTGCCAGGAGGAAAAATCCCAGCCAGGCACAAAACCAGCCTGGAGAGAGTTTTCCTCTGGGCAGCCACAGCAGTTCAACCTCAGTTTGGCTTCTGAGGTCTGGCCTCAAGGTTTGCCTCCTTCTACTCCTCCAAACACGAGCAAACATAAAATCATGGAATGGTTTGGGCTGGAGAGGACCTTAAAGCCCATCCCATGGCAGGGACACCTTCCACTGTCCAAGGCTGCTCCAAGCCCCAGTGTCCAACCTGGCCTTGGACACTGCCAGGGATGGGAAGCTCTGTGGGCAGCCTGTGCCAGGGCCTCACCAGGTGTGCCAGGGCCTCACCATCCTCACTTTGGTCTGGTCCAGGGGGATGTGTGGCAGTGGCTCCCAACAGGAAGCATTTGGGAGCTCTCCCTGTTTTGTTTTTTTTTAATGCGAAAGCTGAAACAGCCACTCATTTCACTCTACACCACACACCCTCCAATAACCACTGCTCTCCAGTCCTCCCAGCACAGGGGGAACGGGGAGTGGCCTTCCACCAGTATCCAGGTGCTCTAAGCCCCTGGAACACCAACTCTGGAGTCAGAAGAGGTTGGTACCTCGTTTTTCTCAAGGCTGCACTCTGACATCACTTTATCTCCTTGCTCCTGGAAGGTGATGATGATTAACGCCACAAAGATGTTGACAAAGAAAAAAGGGAAGACAACAAAATAGACCACGTAAAAGATGGACATTTCCATCCGGTAGCCAGGGCTGGGCCCCTGTTCCTCGTAGGTGGCATCCACCGAGTGCTTCAGCACACTGCAAGCAAATGCAAAGAGAGAGGAAAGGTCAACACAATCCCTGGGAAGCACCAAGGACCCTCTGAGAATCACTCCCTCACATGCAGGGTTTTCCACATATGCTCAAGAGAAGCTTGCTCCCATCCATGAGGCTGGGAAGAAGTTTTCCTTGAGGATATTTTTAGGGAAACCCTTTGTTGTCACCATTTTGCAGAATGGTGGAGATTTGCTGTGCCCAGATCCACCGATCCCCCCTGATCTCCCAAAGGGGAGAGGATCCAGCTGGATCTGGCTTCTCTTCTCTGGTCAACAGGGATGGAGCAAGAGTGGGAAAAGAGAGGTGTTGATGACATCCAAGTAGGGGACCACAGTGAGGGACTGGAAAAGGGAGATGATACTGTTCTAGTCTTTATTTTATGAAAGAGTCAAACGTGGAGGTGGAGAAGCCCTGGCCACACACTGCACTCCACGTGTGCCAAAATAAAGTCATGTGCTGAACAGGAAACGTCATTTGGGGTCTGTCATGCCCAGCAGACTTTCAGCAGAGCTCACAACAGTTTTCCCCCTGCATTTTCTACCATTTCCATTATCAGTTTTACCCCTGAGAAAGGTGTGTGAGTCCAAAAGCCTGAAGCAAGAATTGAAAACTTTCTGAGCATCCCTGTGCAAGATCGGGAGAGCACCAAGGAAAACGCAGAACCTGCTGGTTCACACAATAATCACACAAAACTTAGCTGATAAAAGACTTTTCTCATTTCCCAGGTCACCTGCTGTCCCTCAGAGCTCTGGGGACCTGCTTTACCTGCACCATCAGCCCCTGCCTGTGCCGTTTACTCACGTTGGCCACCCTTCCCCTGTGGACACGGTGAAGAGCGTGAGCAGAGCCCAGAGCACGTTGTCGTAGTGGAACTCGTATTTTTTCCATTCCCTGGGCTGTGCCTCCACCTCATTTTTTTCATAATCGAGGTACTGACCCCTAGGAAAAAGAGATTTGGAGCCAATGAGAGAATTAAATTAGATTAGGCATTTCTTAGCACTCAGGAGTATTGGAAAGCCCCAGCAGCACAGTCCGGACTGTGCTGTGGGTTAAAGACAAAGGGACTCCCTCAAAGTCCATGACAGAAATAAAGGCCAATTTTTGAGCCAGCTCTGGCCATGGGAACTGGACTTTAAGTCTGAAAATGAAAGATTTTAATCAGGGGATTCATTCATTCATTAGGCAAAGCCAGCCATTAACACCATGCCTGCCCCTCAATTGTCTGACTCCACAGAAAACTTCTGCTTGATGGGGAAACATCTCTGCCTCCTACTGCAGGGTTGGATCTAATTCCTAAATGTGTCCCTCTTTGAGGGGCCTGGCATGTGGAGAACCCTCTCCAACCCACCCTACTCTGTAATTTCACATTCCTTTCCATAATTTAGCTACATTTTTCCAAGGAAGAACTGCAGTGATGGCCTCTAGGACCCCAGCAGGGACGAGCCCTGCAGGAGAGGGACGGGCAGAGCAGGGCAGTGCTGAGGAGGTGCTTTGGGTGCCAAGAATAAAGCTAATGAGATGCACACACCTTGCCAGCCTGCTGGGAAGGACAAAGCATGACAGGGCTTTTAAGATATTCTCATCTTGTCCCTCTCCTCGCTAATTAGTAGCTCTTTAATGTCCCACGCTCCTGATTATTTATTCAGTGTGTTTTTCTAATTGATAAGAGCTCTAAGAATGGAGGCAACAGGTGGAAAGTGGAGTCACACTATCACAATCCCTTCTCAAACATCACACTCAGCTTTCCCAGGAAAGAAGCTGCCTCCCCTGTATCCTGAATATCAGAGCCAGGAATTACACAGCTGTTAAAGAAAAAGAAGAAAAAATTCACCTCCGGGGTACCTGAGCTGAATTATTGCTGTTATTTACAGGAGACTCTTCCCATTCAGCAAATCCCTGACTTTGGGCCAGCCTGGGGAGCTGGAGGAAACTGCTCCCTGCCACATCCCCTGCTCCCAGCTGTACCTGCAGTCCTTCTCCAGCTCCTTGGACTCGTCTGTGCAGTAGAAGAAGCGGCCCTTGAAGAGCTGCACAGCGATGACAGCGAAGATGAACATGAAGAGCATGTAAACAATGAGGATATTGAGGACGTTCTTCAGGGAGTTCACCACGCAGTCAAAGACAGCCTGAGGGTGCAGGAGGACAAGGTCAAGGGGTGGGAAGAAAGGAAAAGTTCATGCAAAATCTTGGCACCACAATTTAACCACACTCAGGGAATGACAGAAGTGTTTGGGCTGGAAGGGACCTTGAAGATCATCTTGCTCCCACCTTCCACTGTCCCAGGCTGCTCCAAGCCCCATCCAGTCTGGCCTTGGACACTTCCAGGGATCCAGGGGCAGCCACAGCTGCTCTGGACACCTGTGCCAGGGTCTCTCACCTCCCTCACAGGGAACAATTCCTTCCCAATATCCCACCTAAATCTCTCTCCTCTGGGACTCATTACCCATCCCACCACCCATGGATGCTTCAATGGATTTTTGCTCCCCAAACACTTCCCAAAGCTGTGAGAAATAACTGCAGCTTCCTTTATCTCCTGCTTTATCCACAACTTTGGCTGTGACACTGAATTTTCTGATGCTGCTCATAACATTTATAAAGACAATCACAGCTTGTCAAGACAATATTAGTCCTGAGCCAACATTTCATTATTAAATTAAAATTGCACTTATTTTAATTCCAGTGGCTGCGTAACAACTGTTGGAATAATAAGGAAAAAATACCAGAAACAAAACAACCAAATGCTTTGAATAAATATTTTTCTAGAGAGCTGTCTGTCAAAATGAGGTGTGACTAATGTAGTCAGCATGTGCATTCCCAAACTTCCTGCAAAGAACTCCTCAAATCCATTTCCTACGTGGGTATGAGGCCCTGATTCATTACAAGTAATTTGCAGTTTCATTTTAGTCAGAAGTTTCTCATAAAACCAGAAATTGAGCAGTCCCTGACCAAGCACAGGGTTTGTACAATCCTGCTTCTGTTCCTCTGAATGGAAGTGAATCCTTCACAGAATTACTCCTGATGCAACTGCCTTAGGTTGTAAATGTGAGAGTGGCTAGAGGTGTGTATTGTACTGTTATCTTCTGGTAATGGGTCAGCCCTTAAAACCAGGTGGGGCAGTTTTCTTTATCTCTTCCAGCAACCATCCTCCCTCCAGGAGAGAGGCGAGGGGAGGAATCTGCTGTCCATGGCCACTGAGTGTCCCTGCATGGCTGAGAAAATTCCATCATCCCACTGCGAGATGCTCCACCCAGGGGAGGAGCCAAGCATTCCTACCTGGATCCAATCTGACCTGGGAACAGCACAGCAGCCTTTGCCCCCTGCATTCCCAGAGGAGCAGCTTTCTTCCCCCTGCATTCCCAGAGGAGCAGCTTCCTTCCCCCTGCATTCCCAGAGGAGCAGCTTTCTTCCCCCTGCATTCCCAGAGGAGCAGCTTTCTTCCCCCTGCATTCCCAGAGGAGCCCAGGCCCATCTCCCCCAGCCCTGCAGCTCCAGAGGAAAACTCCCCCCTTGTGCAGGATCCTGCTCCAGCAGAAGCACAGCTGGCACTGCAGGAGGGCTGAGCCACAGGGTGTCAGGGCCTGTTCTGGCTCTGGAAGTGTTGTTTTTTACTCCTGCATTTTTAATTTTCCTATTGAAGAACTGTTATTCTTACTCCTATATCTTTACCTGAGAGCCTCTTAATTTCAAAATTATTATAATTCCGAAGGAGGGGGTTTACATTTTCCATTTCAAGAGAGGCTCCTGCTCTCCTTAGCAGATACTTGGCTTTTCAAACCAAGACAGCAACCCAGGAATCCTGATGGAAATCCCTCTGATCAACCCAGAAATCCTGATGGAAATATCTCTGATTGGCCCAGAAATCCTGATGGAAATCCCTCTGATCAGCCCAGAAATCCTACATAAAATTTCTACATGCTTCAACATTAATGCTCCTTTTTAGATGAATTTAGTGAGCATAAAACTAAAATTATTTAAGCATGAATAGTAGGCTCAGACAAAAGCAAATCTACAGAACAGCTGACCCTTATTTTGATGTGAAAACAGGAATTGTCAAACACATTTTCACCCTTCCAAAATATTGGTTTTTTTCTCCAGCTCTCACAGAGAACAGCCCACAAGAGGTATTGAGGAGTCCCTAAACCTCAGAAATTACTGGGTTTTGTTAACTCCTTCCATTCTCTCTTTGCAGGGCCTGGCTGTACCTCAGACTGTTGGTGCTAGATGAGTAATCACAGGCAATTAAATTTATTTTAGTTTTTAGATCTGTGCTCTAGGGATAAACCCCTGTACTATGGATTCTTTAATAGAAAGATGAATAAATTAAAGCTGCTTCCATAGCAATGACAAATATCTTTGGACAGCCTGTGGAAAACCTTGCAATATTCATGTTAAATTCTCTAGGGAAAGCCAAACCCTTCCAACCCCATTTTCTCCTTTATCACATCAAAGACCATCCCACTTATGAACTGTAATTTAATTTAATTGTGTGTTTTTTTCTATTTGTAGAGGTTTTATTTTCAGGTATAAATAAAAAAATCTTTTTATTTTTAAAATTTTCTTTCAGGACAAGAATCCCCAACATTATCCACGATGTTTGCAGAAGCACCCCAGTGTTTGACATTTGCTCAACACCTGCCCAGCTGCTTGTGCTCATCTGGCAAAAAGATTCATTGCAATGAAATAAAAGCAACAGAAACAACTTGGATTAAGTGGAGTCCACCAGCTTCCACTCAGATCAGCCAGAAACCTCCAGAGAAGGAAAAATTTGGGTTATTTTCTAACCTTTAGTTTTGGCAGACGTTTAATGGTCTTCAGAGGCCTGAGCACGCGCAGGACTCGCAGGGACTTGATGGTGTTGATGTCCTTGCCTTTGGTTCCTCTGCAAGGGAGAAAAAGGCACAAGAACAACAGAGGGAATCGTTTGCTCCCCAGGCCACTCACTGGGATATTTGTGGGTATCCAGGGTGGCTTTGGTGGTGGAACTGGTTGGGTTTGGGGATGTTTTGACAGGTTGTGTGTCCATCCTCACCAGGGCTGCAGGCAGGATGACCCAACCTCACCTGGGATGTCTCCAGCAGCACAGAGGAGAAGGCTGGGGCAGGACAGGGTCCTGGCAGGGCTCAGCCACACGGGCTGGCCAGGCTTTGTCACCTCTCAGCCACTTACCAGGACGTGGGGACCTTCCTGCCCCCACTCCACACCTGGACAACGCTCCCAGCCAGGGCAGCAGCACCGGGACAGGAGGCTCAGCTCCTCCATCCCATTCCCGGCAGGAGAAGGGACAAAGCCACAGGAGGCTCTTCCCTCCCAGCTGGATGAGGCAGGGGTTGTTTCTGGATGAGGCAGGGGGTGTTTCTCCGTGCACTTCTCTGGCAGGAACATTGTGCCAAGAGGGTTTGGGAGCCTTCCTGGTGAGGGACAGAGCTCTCCTGGGGGTCAGAGCCTGTTCCCTCATCCCTGAGTCTCCCATGGAGGACATGCCACCAATCCCATGCAGGAACATGTAATATGGCAATATATTACATGCCTGGAACAGTGCTGGGGCAGCTCCCCACTCAGGCATGCAGGTGCTGTCAATCACATTTGGGGTTTAGGTTTTATTAAAACCGAGTGCAAGGTCGAGAACATTCCTCTTGTTAACATCAAGAGGGGTTTGAGGGGAAGGACAGAGTTCCTTTCCTCGTGCACTTCCAAAATAAAGGAACACAAGAAGACAACAGGTACATCTTCTCCCAACCCCACGGCAAAACAACGACATTCCCTTTGTTTCATATGGAGTGGAAAATGGGATGGAAATCTGGAACAGAGTTTTATTCATGGCTGGAGATTTGGGTCTGGGACTGCGCTGAGGGAACACAGGTGGGAATGAAGAACGTGTGAGACAGATGCTGACACACCTATTCTGTGCTCTGCAAGCTGCTGAACTCTCCTCTTCTCCCAAGAGGGAAATAATGGAAGTACGAGAGGCCCGAGAGACCCATGGAGGTTTGGGAAGGACTGCAAAGCTTCCCCCACCCTGCCCTACATCCTGTGCTGAGGGAGGAGCACCAAGAGTGGAGGAAGTCACCCAGTTTTGTGGCTGGCTGAGCCTGGAAAGGGTCTTTTTGGAAATCCATCCACTTCCAAAGGGTGAAGAATTCACTCCTAACCCCGTACTACTCAACAGTAACCTGGACCAGAACCTCCAACCCAAACCCACACCCCTGCCTCAGCTCCAGTCCCTTTGTCCCATTACCAGGCATTGCAGTTGTCTGGAAATGCAGTAAGAGGGAGACACAGGAATTTTTGGAGGGCTGTGGGTTGTATCCCAGGGATGTACAACTTGAGGAGAAATTTCCTTTCCACAAGATTTAGTCGAAGTGGGGGAGAGGGGGAACAGGATGGACAGGTCCCTATCTTCTCCCTCTCTCATCCTCCAGGGCTGTTTCAGGACCATTTTAATCCATCCCAGCTGGACCCTCATCACTGACATGGCTCTAAACCCAGGCATTGGATTTACTCCCAGATCAATAAGACCAATTTAAAGCCTCAAAACAACTATTAAATATTTTTAAAAATAATATTTGATTCTCATTAGAGATCTTTGATCTGCTCCAGATGAAACAGGCACTGCCAGCAGAGTTTTTTCTGCCTTTCTTGTCAGGTTTCAGCAGGGCTGAAGGTCTGGCCTAGGCTTGGCTTTGCAGATTTGCTTTCAGCTCACTGTCCCTGCCATGGTCACCTCGGTGTCACCAGAGCCACCAGCTGACCTGCAGCTCCCCACTGTGACTCTCAGCAGTGCCCTGGCTGCAGAACAGTTTGTTCAGCCTCTCCAGGAGGATGGGAATGGCAGCAGAGAAGCAAAAGAAGAAATGGGTCATGGCCAAGGAGATGCCACAGCAAATGCCACCTGTCCCCAGGGCTGGGGCCACCCCATGCCCATCCCCTGGGCTGCCCCCTCTGCTCCCTGCACCTCTCCCCTCTGCCAGGCCAATCCTGCACTGCTCCTGGGGAAAGCCAGGGGAGGTGGGAGCTGGGGAGGGCAGGAGCCAAGGGCAGACCCTTCAGGGTGGCATTTGGGGCAGCAGGACAGGGAAGGGGTGGGACACGGGGACACGGAGCCCAGAGCTCTGCTCCATCCCAGCCACAGGCACGCTCCTGCTGAGCACGTCACACCCCCAGCCCAGCCCAGCTCAGCTCTGCTCTCCTGGGCTCACTCAGAACCCCAGAATGGTCTGGTTTCTGTGGTGCTTTCTCCTGACACCTGGAGACCCGAACGGACCACGCTGCTCTTGTGCCAATTAACAACTGCACTAACGAGGCCTCGTGCAAACACAGAGACCATTTCCCTGCTCTGCTCTCCCAGGGCGGGCTCCACGCCTGAAGCAAGAGTTTCTGTGGATTTAATATTTCCAGGGAGGTTAAAGAGACGTGGGGCAGAGCAAATCCTGGCTCCTGCTTTTCCCTGGAATGGGAGGGGTGCGGATGAGTGAGCTCAGAGGTGGAGGGCAGACAGCTCCAGTCACACGGAATTCCTTCTGCCTCAGCAGAGGACACTAAGAAGGGCTGACTGATTTTTTTCCATTCAGGCACTTAAGCAAATAAAGAGCGTGAGCCAATTAAATCTTAATGGGATTTATGTTCTGAGCCATATAAAGAATCCTGAGGAAAAAAAAAAAAATCCTATTTCTTGTCACAGTAAGGTCCCTACTACAGGAAAAGCTTTTCCTTGTGCTCTGACCCAGGGTGATGCAAATTGAATTTTAATTAAAAGGATCCTCTGCAACTCTTCTGTCAACTAAAACCCTCAGGGCTGGGTTTGGGCGTTTTTAAAAACCCTCTCTGCCAATATTGGTGTTTTTTCCCCTGCTTCCATACAAAGCCAGATGTCTCAGAAAATAAAAGGTCCAGATGGAGCTGGGATTTAGTCAAAAGGTGTATCCAAGCACACATCTGACCTGAATATTCCTCACAACAAAAATAAATTGCCATGGAAGAACAAGGTTTTAATTGACTGCAGAATAACAACTGCAACATTCAGGAGAGTTGAATCTTGAATAAGAGCTAAAGAAAAGTATAGGATAAAGGCAGACAGAAAAAAAAAAAAAGAAAGAAAGAAAAAGAAAAAAAGATAATACCACAAAAAAAATTGCATTAGATCAATTTTGGGTGCATTAGGCCAGTGCTGTTTTGTTGTTGTTTTCTGTGCCAGTTTGCTGCCTGTTTATTTAAAACATTAAAAATATTTTAAAACAGCTTTGCAGAGCCTTTTCTCCCTTTAATAAATAAAGGAACCTTTAAAAATTTAATGGTTCTTTCAAATGGAAGCTGCTTGTTCCTGTTGCTGCTGCCAGCAGCTCTGATTTCAGGTGACATGCACTTCTCAGAGTCAGGGCATCAAAAATTCAGGGTGAGGTGGAGCCTCTGCCTTCTGTGATTGCCTGGAATCCTCCTGGCAGGGTGAATTCTTCCCTGGAAGAGTAAATGAGGTCACCCCACCCTGCCCACGCACAAAGCCATCCTTTTCCTGCCCTAAATCCCCTGCTTTCCTAGAGAGAAGAAAGAACCAAGTACCAAATTTCCTGGATCCCATCAAAGGTTTTACTTGGCATCCTTCTTTCTGTGGAGGATCCCCCTGGAGCTCCTGGAATGTGGGGATAGAGGACACGGCTCTGCCTCCCACCCTGCCTCTGCACTGACAGCAAAACCGCCACTCGCACAGTGTTAAATACAATTTTTGGAACCTCCTTCTTCACAAATCACCCCTGCAAAAAGCTCCCATGGCAGAGACTTTCCCCAGTATCAGAGCCTGGATCCCGGCTGGGTCACATTGCCCACGCTACACTCAATCAGTCCTGGAGCTCCCAGCTTGGCTGTTTGGAGGTGGAATCCTCCAAAAGAGACTCAAACTGCTTCTTTAAACCTGGTTATTAAGATTTCCATGAATTGTACCTCAGCCTTCAATGCCCACTGAGGCAGCCCCTCAAATCTTTCTGGTACAGATATATTTCCATGTGGTTTTTTGACTCTCTGGCTTGGATTTCTAGTCTGCTGCTATCTCTGCTGAAGGACAATCAGGATGGATGAGGAAAAATAATACATTTCACTGGATAATGAGCAGTAAAGGGACAGAGGGGTCGATGGGATGGGTGGAACATGGCTGGGTTGTCTCCACAGTGGCAAAGTGTGTGGACACAGGTTGGACAGGCAAAACAGAGCAGCAAGAGACAGGAAGAACATATTACCCCATGAAACTCCTAGAGAGAGATTCCAGCGAGGAGAAGACAAAGAAAGAGCAGAGTCAATGACAAACAGAAACATCAGAGAGATCCCCCAGCCCCTGGCCCACTCCCGGCAGCCCCACAGGATAAACCAGCGGGGAAGGGAGGGCTCTGCACAGAAATCCCACATTCCCTGCTGGATCAGCCCTTCCACTGGGAAAAACACCTCCACATCTCTCCCACTTTGCATGGGATAACCTCAACTATTTGTTTTTCTCCAAGAGCATCTCAAAATTCTGGGCATCTCTGTTCCAAATTTTTCCAGGCCAAATCTTTGCTGCTCTCCCTCAGCTGTTCCTCCCAAGTACATTTTGCACCTGGGGCTGAGAGATTTTGGTGACAAGTTTCCATGTTTCTTTTGTTTGCTTCTGTTTCCCTAAGGACTCAAATGTGTCTGGGTGTTTGTGGCATGTTTATCTGCGGAAAAAGAAAGGGATTTCTCTTTGAAATGCTTTCCTAAATGGAAGACATTAGTTTATTATTATCAGCATCATATTATTGTTCCCAGCATATCCCCAGGGGTGTTGTTAGAAATTTATTTTTTATTTTTCTAACCACAGAGCTGCTTCTAAAGAGCTGCAGGCAGAAAGAAAACCCATAGCTGCTTTGAGAGCTGGATTTTATCAATCTTGTACCAGTGACTGATACCATCTCAAATGCTTAAATTAACACAGGCTGCTGCAATATTCCAGATGGGAGCGTTTCAGGGAGCTCTGTTATTCCCAGGTTTTTAGGGATGGGTTAATTCAGCAAGAAGTTGGTTCACATCACCGTCAGTGGACAACAAGGAGGCCAAAAACATGAATTAAATCCCACCTTGCACGTGGTAGTTGTGAGTTCTTGCAAACAAAGTGGTGACAGCCACATCAAATCCCATTTTTAGTGACACTGAGGAGGGTGACAGGGCTGTAGGATTCGCTGGAAAAATCCAACTGATTGAACAACAAAGAGACTCCAGGAGCTCCTTTTTGGGATTATCAACATTCAGCTGGCTCTGAGTGTCCATCTGGTTTAACCAAACCAGGAGCTGGGCATAAATCATGGCTCTCTACCCTGTCAGGACTCAGAATTGTTTGGGGAAAGTAATTTCCTAGGAATGACTGATTTTCCTGCTTTTGGGCTCCAGCAGGGAGGCTGCAGGCATTCCCTGGATTGGATGCTGCCTACTGGGAGGGGGATGGGGAGCAGGGCTTACAGAAAGCAGAAAAATCACAGAAGAAATTCAAATTTTCCCGAGTCACACAAATAAGCTTGTCTGACTTTAATCTGGGAGACAGTAACTAGGCAGGGTTTATGCAGTCCCTGGCTGTAAAACCCTGCTCAAGACTCACTCACAGTGGAAAATAAAAGCAGCTTGGGGCACCTATTATAAAGCACAGGCAGGGGATGTAAAAGTAATTTATTTAGAGGCTGATGAGGTGCTGTTAGATATTCATGGCCCAACATGAGCAATAGAAGAAAACCTGAGCATGAAAAGCCTCAGAAAGATTAAAAATTATTCATTTTAATCCATAACTCGAGCAAGGAAAATCTCCCTCAAAAGAAAATGGTGTTCAAAGTGAAGATGTTTTAAAGGCAGAGCCTGAGGTTTGTTCTCACAGCACAGGGAGCTGCTCTGAAGGGCTCCCAAAATGCCCCTTTCCCCACCAGGCTTGGAAGTTTGAATTCCTGATGGAAAAGGGAAATTCTCAGGGAAATCCAGACTTTGGGTTGTGTTGTTTTATGTGATTATTTTACTTCTCTACCTCTCTTCAATTCAGAGGAGCTTTGTTGAATTCTAATGTTGTTACATGGCTTTCTTTAGTTAAATTTTTTATTAACTCAGTCTGGCTTAAGTAAATCAAATTCTGAAAGATGTTCCACAGATACATTTCATGTGCAGGGAAATAAAACCCCACACATGTCTAGTCAAGCTTAAAAAGCACCTTGGTTTTGAATATTAAATTTTAAGTGAGCAGGACATTCACCAATATAATTTTGCTTAGGACAGAGCAGTCAGCACCTCAAAAAATCTGATTTTTAATGAGGGACAAAATGTTTAAAGAGCATTCCTTTGCAAACATTATGTTGGGTATGATTTTCTCCAATACCTGACTAATTTGGTGAAGGATCAGGCACAGCCCAGCTTTCAATATCGCCAAAAATCACACTTAAAATATCGATTCTCTCCATCCACTTTTTGGTTAATTTAACTTGGAGGGTTTATTTGTATTTATTTGTATGTATTTGTATTTGCATTTGCATTTGTATTTGTATTTGTATTTACATTCATATTTGTATTTGTATTTATTTGCATTTGCACTGAAGAAAAGCAGAGCTAAACCACAAATCTCACAGCCTCAAGAGGAGTTTTGACAGCTCAGAAAACAAAAAATTGCTGAGGAACATTTTACCAGGAAAGCAACATTTTGTGCATTTTTTGTGCAGAGCTAAGGGAGGAGCAGGGATTTGGCTCAGCTAAGAAAAATTTCTGCCACTCTAAAGCAGCCCAGCCACGCTCGAGGCTCCCTGACAAAGGTGGATGCTTTTCTCATTAGCTGCTAATTCTCTTTAGCAAGTGAAACAATTTCCTCTCCTCTAATCACGGTGTCACAAACTGGGGAGTTCGGGGCTGATGAATATTCCCCTAATTACTCGGGGCTAATTTAGCAGAAGATTAAACCGGTCAAGTCACGCTGCCTGTTCCAGGTGTCTCCCAGTGTTTCTCAGGAAAGGATTTGCAAACAACAATCCGAGTGGAAAATTTCTTTCCATTCTCCAGCTCAGCTCCTGAAGGTTGGAAGGAGCTGCATTGCTCTTCCTCTGGTTGCTTCCAAGGAAAAAAGCTCGGATGAGAAGCTAATCTTAATTTTTAAGGAGTTATTTCTCCGTGTTTGTTGCTGAAAATCCTCCATGACATGAAAGAAGAAGGTGGGGTATTATTTAAAGACATAAATACAGATCTGGGTTTGGGGGAGGGAGCACTAAGAGTGGAAGTACAGAGAGAGGAGAGAAAAGGAGAGAAATAGCAAAGGTTTGTGAACCAGAATAAATATCCATAACTCTGGAAATAAGGGTTTGCCAAGAGTTCACAGAGTTATCAGCTGATTTCTTGAACTGTTTTCTCAAAATGAGAGCGATTCTCACAGTCACTGACTGGAGACACTGGACTGCCACAAAGTGTTACGGTGAGTTCCTGAAAAGAATTGGCCAAAGAGTCACAAAAATCCTGGCTTGTGTGTGAATGAGCAGTGAATGGACTCAGCCTAAAGCTGGGAGGATTTTCACGAGATTCCACAACACAAATTTAATTGGGTTTATTCTTTTCTTCCCATCCCCTGCCTGCTAGCTACGAGAGGGAAAAGGGCAGGAACGGAACATTTCACTGAGAAATGGAGCCACGAACATCACACAGCCACTGTCCCTGTGCCAGCCTCCTGCCCCCTCTGTCACCTATTCCCTGGGATTTGGGAGGAGGAGGAAAATGAACTTACGAGAAGGCAAAAGCCACCAAGGCCCCACTGACCACAATGAAGTCCAGGATGTTCCACAGGTCACGGAAGTAGGAGCCAGGGTGGAGCAGCAGCCCCAAATCAATCATCTGCAGAGAAAACCCAGAAAAAGGAAGAGTTTTAATAAAATATGGCCCAAATCCACCCTGCCAAGGGGCAGGAGAAGGTTCTGGATCAAAGCACCTTCACAAATTGCTGAGATACTCATCCAAGCTGCTCCTCTCTAACAGGCAGAAAAACTCTCCCAAAAATGAATCTCAGATCAACAAACCACAACCAAAAGCTGTAGAAATGAGATCTCTCACTGCTCCCTAGGATTTTTTTCCACACACTTGCATTAATCCTGATTTTATTCTGCATCTCTTTTGTATCTTGCTCTGACTGGAAAACCCAACTCCTGCCTTACCCCAACACTGAATCCTGATCTTATGGAATTGTGCTCTCTGGGAAGTTACTGCCCCACAGTCCTGGCAAAACCTGTCACCCTACTGAGTAAAAAGATAAATTCTCAGCTTTTTGAAACATGACAAACCAAGAATCAGTGGTTATTAAAATTCCTGCTCAGCGCCCAAGGAAAAGGGAAGAATCAGGAGTGTCTCAGCACGGTCTGTCAGCTCGTTTCTTCCCAGTTCTTATCCTCTTACACAGCCACAGCTCCTAAAGATATCCTGGTTTTCCTCCATAAAATATGAGTTTGAAGCTAGGAGAGCTTTCCCAACTTCAAGCTCTCCATCCTCCCCACCTCTGTCCCGCTCCAGCTTCTCACAAATAAATCTGAAAGAGGAAGTGAATCTTTCTGCTTGGAAAAGTTCTTACCTTAATCACCATCTCAAAGGTGAAGACTCCTGTAAATATATAATCCAGGTATTTCAGAGCCTAAGTGGGAAGGGGAAATGTGTGTTATGGAAGGCCACATACTGAAATAACCAGCACATGAGCAAGGAGTAAAATACCTCATCCAGCAATGGTCTGTCTGCTGGGATGGACAAAAATCAGCTGCTGGGAGACTTTCAGATTATTTAGGCACAAGCCTGAATTAACTGATTTAAAGCAGCATTTTCCCAGTCCTTGCCACACTGCACCCAAGGCTGGCTCCAATGCACCTGCATTTCTGGCAGGTTTACCAAGGCAAAAAGGGGTATTTCAAATTGAAATGTTTGAACATCCTTTCCTAAGGATCCAGCCTCTCCCAATGTGGAATGAGGTGCCAGCTTGGCAGCCCCTCCACCAAAGCCACATCAGCCACACAGCCCCTGATTTCCAAGCTCTCAAGCTCAGATGTGGTTGAAGCAGCAGAAAGGGACAGGAATTGGAGCATTTTGGCAGAAAACAAAACTAACTGGGGTGTGTTCTCAAAGGCACCTCTAATTCTGCATCGCCAGCACCGTGCGTTACCCTGCGGAGATGGGAACAGCCACGCGGGAGCTGGGAGGAGCAGAGCACCTGAATTCTGGGAATTTTGGGTGGCACTCACATCGTTCCTGGGAGACTCAGCTTGGACAGGGTCCTCTGCAGCCAGGGCGATGCTGCTGAGGGCGATGACGATCAGGATCACCATCTCGAAGTAGCGCAGGTTGACGATGTAGTGGAACAGGCGCCGGATCCTGTGGGACAGGAGCACAGGAGGGGTCACGGGGCTGGCAGAGGCACAGACTGGCACAAACCCAGCAGGAGCAGCACCTCTGGGATTCCTGCTGTAATCATGGGAAGGAAATTAAAAACCAGGCTTTAAATTCCAGTTCGCAGCGGATCTGTGGTGACAGTTAAATAAGGGAGTTCAGCATCTTTGCACTGATCTCTGCTCCCTCTGCAAAGAAACAACATCCATTCATATCTTTATCTCTTCATCTATTTATCTCCCTATCTATTTATTTCCCTATCTATTTATCTCTCTACCCATCTGTCAAAAAGAGCACTGAGAGCTTTCAAGCATTCACACTCAATTCTACAAATTATGTTTATGGCACTCCCCCGTCCTTCTCCCTCTGAACTGCCAGGCTAACGCCCTGTGAGCTCAAAACAAGGTTTGAAATCCTTTTAGTGTCAACTAATCCCTTTAAAATGCTGAGACTCTCAGCTCAATCTGCCTTTGTGGCTCTGAGTGATCCTCCCACCAATCTCCCTCTGCCTGCACTTTACTCCAACTCACACTTTACAGCACAAATACTTTACAGGAATAGATTTGATTACTTCCACCTAATCTTTTTATTCACAAATTGTGTCCGAGGAAAACGGCAAATGCTCCCATTTCTAAGCAATCCAAAACTCTTCACAAATTGCAGCTAATAATTCCTTCTGACCACAATTCCCAAATCCTTAATTGCACACTGAGCTCTGCATTTGCACCATATTTGTCAGCTGAATAAAGGACTTAGCCTGAGAATCAAATTATAGATTTAACTTGCCAACAACTTTGTTATCTGAGAATGTATTTCGGCTCCTCTATCCCATTTTCTCTAAGCAAATATCTGAACAGTTGGAATGAAAGTCTATTTTTCACATCTACTTACATACTCCTTTTCTTTGGCTTGCTAATGGATTCAGAGTGGAAAAGAGTTACAAATACCAGGGAATCAAATGTGATAGAAAATAACCTGGAGAAAAGTGCTTTTGTGGACCCCTTAACTGTGGTTTTCAATCTGCCAGGAGAAGATGATCATCTCCATGCCCCGAGAAGCCACAGAAGTGAAAGGCAACATTTCCAATAACATTTGTAGCCATAATTCCTGCATCAAACTCAATTCATCAAAGCAATAACAAACCCCTATTTTTAGCCCCTCATCATTCATAACCAGCAGTGAGATGTGGGAGCATTTGTGAACCGCCAGTGGGGCTTGAGAAATCACTTCACAGCCCTGCGTGCTCCAAGAGGGTGCTGGCACTTGGGGACAAAAGGAATTTATTTCTGCTTCCCTGAACTGTTTTCCCCTCTGGCAGCACCCGGGTCATGGATCCCCAGCAGGGCTTGGAAGGGAGATGGCAGCACTGGAGTGGGAAAAGCTTCTGACCCCAGAAAGGGCTCTCAGCTCTGCTCCCAGCAGCCAGAACACCTGGGGGGATGCAGCTGGCTCTGCACCTTGCCCAGAGGAGGACAAACAAGCTGCTGACATCCCTGCACTTTGGGCTTTGTCTTGTTATTCCCCCTTGGCTTGCTTGTAACACGCTTTTTCTGCCAGTGAACTTTGTTTTTCCAATGGTTCTTCAGCACAGCTTTTTTTCCTGGGAGGAAGTGAAAGCTGGAGGAAGCTGAAACAACAAAGCAACTGAAAGAACCCCCAGATGCTGGACTCTGAGGCTCAGAAGGTCCTAACTGGGATGAGGGGAGAGAAAAGAAGGAGCCATGGGAAACAAAGAAATTTTGCTGCTTCTCTGCCTGCCCAGCCCAGCCCTCAGCTCAGAGCCCTGGGCTCAGCACCCCTCACTCCCCACCCAGCAATGCTGCCTTGGCTGATCTTTCCCAGCACATTTTTGGTGGTCACTTCACAGCAAAAAGACCAAATATTAGGGAAATACCATCTCCTTATCCATCCAGACAGAGGCCAAACTCCATAAATCCTAATTTGGCATCCCAGGTCATGGTCCCAAGGCTGCCAGAGCTCCAGGAGTGTTTGGACAATCTGGGATGGCCAGGATGGGATTGTTGGGGTGTCTGTGCAGGGCCAGGAGCCAGATCAATGATCCTGGTGAGTCCCTCACAGCTCAACCAGGAGATTCTGGGATTCTGGGATGCTGTTCAGCCTGCCCAGGGTCCAGGGGTACCACAGGGGCTTTTTGGTTGTAAAATCTGAGAACCCAGAGCTTGTTTTGCTCCAGGACTGCCCAGGATGTCACAGCCCCCAGCATCAGGAGGAGAACTCATCCTTCCCTTAAATCCAGCTGCCAAAGAAGGGCCTGAGCTCCCCTTTGGTATCTGGGCAGAGAGAAATTCTGAGAAGTACCAGTTCACCTGAGCTAGAGAGAAACCTCTGCTCCGAGGGGATCTCCAGAAGTTCCAAACTGACTCAAAGCCCTTCATGCCACAATAATTCCAACCCCTCTCCCCTGCAGCCCTGCACAGGAACAGATTCAGAATTCTCAGGTTTGAGTCCAAAGCTCCCCAGGAGGCAGCGCTGCCTGAAGGAGAAGAAATGCCCCAATCCCAGCAGATCTCACTCCCAGCCTTGGCAAATAAAAAATATCCAGGTTTTCCCAGAAGTTCAAAGTTTGCAGTGATGCAAAGCCATTTTGTGGAAAGAACAGGAATTCCAGCTGAGGAACATGCAGGAATTTGCTGCTATCCAAACAGTCCTCAACCTCTTACTCCTGATGAAATCTTTTCCCAACAGTACCTGTGCTCCCACTTTTTGGGATCTAAATCAGCAAGGTCTGCCCAAAGCATTTTCTTTTCCCTGTGCTGATAATTTATCACCCCAGGAAAACTAACTGATCAACAGCATCCAGCCCACAGAAATAAGCTTTTGTTTCATGTCCCAGTGTGTTTTCAGAGATGAAAATCCCACTCATGTTACTGCTTTGAAGCACCTGGAACTTATAATTGGTGTTACAGGAACTTACGGATTTGTGGGGCTGAGGATGAACATGGAACTGTAAGGCAGGATTGGTTTAGGCCCATTCTTTGTCAAGTCATCGACGTCTTTCTTCTCCTCTGGCTTGCTCTCAAACTCCACGTTGTTCACTGGAAATGGGAATTCAGGGAGAACACAAAGGAGAGGGTTAAAAATGGATCCTCAATGGAAAGAGTGCAGCTGGGAGAGCAAAGAGCCTTGGGAAGTGCTGATGAAATGGGATGAACAATCACTGTTATCACTCTGCCCTTCCACTGCCGGTGAGCCATGAGCAGGAACAGCCAGGAAATGAAACCATGAGCTGATTTATCCCAGAGCTGCCAAACTGGGGCTGGAAAACCCATCCCAAAGAGCACAAATGCTTAGGGAGAGGGATCAGCTCAGGATCCTTCAAAGAAAATCAAAAGGAAGTCTGAGCAGCCTCGTAATTTGGTGTTTGCTCCCACGGAGCAGGAGCACAACTGGCTTTGGAACACATAAAAGAGCAGATTCACGGGTGAGGTTTAATAATCGGGGGACTGAGACTGCTGAACTTCCCAGAAATAGGAAAAGAGATGTGGAAAGGACATCTTCGACCCCCGGAGCTGTGCCTGCATCATGCACCTCGGTTTGGTCAGAGTTCCCCACGTGCCAAGGAGAGCAGCTCCATCCTGCAGCAGGTTTTGGGATCTCCTTCTCTGAGACTGTTCCCAGCCTCCCTCCCAAAGGTTGGAAATTCTCCAGTTCTCACCCTGACTTTACTTGCAGGGGGTTTATGGGATAATTTACTGAAGATAACTTCCCATCTATGAGCTGGGTAACATTTTATGCTGCAAATTCTCTTCTTAGACAAATATAACGGCTCTTGCATCAATTCCCAGGACCTGAAGTCCAACAATCCCACCCTTTGGAATGCATTCAGTGAAGGGCTGTTATTACTTTTTATTTTATTTTGCAAGAAAATGACATTTCTTTGTGTTTGAGTGACATGTTCAATAAACTGCTTATTGGATCTCCAGTCAGATCCAGAGGAAAGGGCCAAGAAAGGGAGAGGCTGATAAATTGTGATTGACAGGAACTCAGCATTGCAATATAGGAAAATTACCATTGAAGAGGGGGACAAAGAAAAGGAGAAAGAAGGAAAAAGAAATTAAAAAATATATATATAAAAATCTTGTGGCTGACAACAGGGTGAAAAAGCACAGAGACCCTGCCAGATCTTGTCTGTGCCTCTTGGAAAGCAGAGTCCTGGCAGTCTGAAGCTTAATGTGGACCTCTTGGATTTCCCAGTGGGATTCTCCTCAGCTCTCCAGACTCCTCCAGGTTGTTCCCAGCCTGGCAGGGATCAGCACCCAGGTGGTGGGAACAGGCTGGTGGTGGCTGGGCACAAGGATCTTGGGACCATCTGTAGATCTGCGCTGACAGACCCTAGGCAGAGAGCTCTGGAGAAGGACAGGGAGGGTGGATGTGCTCCAAGTGTGATGCAGAAGATTGTAAAAAGCTCTGGAATGTCACAGGGTCCCAAAGCAGCAGGGTCACACATGGATGGTGCTCCCCCTGCTCCTTCACCTCTCCCCTACACAAAGGGTGTGGCCTGGGGAATCTCCAGGGAATCTCAGGTGTTTTCCAGAGCCAGCAGGCAGCCAGGAACCCTTGCTGAGTCCCTGCAGTCTGTGTGGCAGTTACAGATCCTCAGTCAACAAGTTCCCTGGCTGCCTCTCCCCCCTCCCTCCTTGGAAATCCGCATTTCCTGGCAATTCCACAGCAGGAAAAGAGGGGACAAAGGCACTCACTTGGAATGACAGTGGTCTCCCCTGGAGGGGCAGTGATGGTGACAGGGATGTTCACAGTGGTGGTTTTGTCCAGGGGGGGCTGGATCATCCTGGTCACGTTCTTCTGGTTGTCGGCATCCTCGGGCTGCTCGGGCACCTTCTGCAGGTAAGTGCTGGGCAGGGTGTGCACAGGGACACCCCCAGGGCCACTGCCACTGCCACTGGCCTCCAGCTCACACTGATTCTCCCTAGGAAAAAGCAGGATTTGTTCAATATGGCCCGGGAAGGGTTCAGAGAACACACTCCTGATGCTGCACCTCGTGCTGGGCTTGTTTCCTCCATGGAAATCCTTTGCAGGACAACCTCTGACAGCAAAATTTGGGATCTTTTTCTCTGAGACCTCACAAGCCAAACCCCAATCCCAACGTTAGGAGGGGACTGTGGCACTGGATATCCCTGAGGTCACTTTAATGATGCTCCTAAGCCAGGACCATGGAGCAGCACCATGAGCCACTCCCCAGGGCAGCTGCTGGATGAATCCTCACACACTGCTCCCTAACGCTCTCCCCAGGCCTTATTTAAATGTGCTGATTCTCTTTTCCAGATTTTGGAACGGTTTGGAACAGTTTTGGAACCTTTCTGGACCGTGGCAATCAGCAGCTAAATGGCTCCTGCTCTCCTCTGCAGCAGCAGCAGCTCTGCTCCAGTGAGGAGGAAAGCGAGCCCATGCACATGAGCACGCTGAGCAGCAGGCAGAGTGTTTGGAAATTCAGCTGAAAGGAAGATAATTTGGACAGGAAAATTATTATCTCAGTGCCACTCATGGCTCTCCATGGTGACATGAACTCTATTCTAAAGAATCCCCATGCAATTTCTTTTCCATCAGACTAATAAAGCTGAAAAGCCAATCTATCCTTCTTTATTAACTACTCCAAATGCTTCACCAGGGCTGCTTTTCTCACTTGACTTACGTAAGAATTAAAGCAAATGGGGGCCATCGTTGCTCTTAATGGAAGAGGCCATGTGCTGGAACAACTGACGGTGCAGCTGAAGGCTCCCCATTAAAAATGAAAATCAAAGGGCTGTAAGCAAGGCTGGCTGAAGTTTAAATCGATGTCCCTCAGGAGCTTCCTTCAGAAGCTGGGAAATTCTCTGCTCCACTTGGTGTCCTACGGGGTCTGTTAGTGTTTACAGCAAGGATATTTCCTGCCTTAAACCTGAGCCGTTTTATGAACCAAAATTGTCTTTGGGAGCCTCTGTCACCGCTGATTGAGGCAAGACAGAGCTGCAGGTTGTGGTGGGAGCTGGTGTGGGGACAGGGACAGCAGGGAACGCCACGGGGAGGGCGAGATGGGATTTTCTGGAACACATCTGGTGCTTTGTGACCCCCGAACCCACCCGGGCACGGCGTGGCAGCACTCACTCACTTGGGCTGGTGATTCCGGCGCTCCTTCTCGCCAGCCTCCCCCTCCTTCTCCCCGCCGTCCTTCTCCACGGACTCGTAGGTGGCCAGGGCCCTGTTCCTGAGCCGGTGCCGCCGGTGGGGCTCCTCTCCGCTGTCGCCCTTGGCGCCGGGCTCTCCGTCCCTGTTCCCGGAGCGGGACCCGCCGCGGTGCCGGGAGCGCCGCTCGCCGCGGGCACCGTTGGCGGTGCCGTTGCCCTCCTTGGCCGGCCGGTCGGACGAGTGCCGGTGGCTGCGGTGCCTGCGGTGCTCCTTCTCGGCCCCTTCCTCCACCGAGCCCCGCCGGTGGTGCCTCTTCCCCCCTTCCTGCCCCCTGTTGCGGTCGCTTTTCCCTTCCTTGCTAGCCCCTTCCACCTCCTTGCTGCGGCTCCGGTGCTGTCGGTGCCGCTCCTCCTTGTTGCCGGCCCCGGCTTCGCCGCTCTCCTCCTTGGTCACGTCTCCCTTCTCCTGCTCTCCCAGCTTCTCCTTCTCCCGATGCCTGTGGTGCTTCCGTGGCGCTTCTGCCCCATCGGCGGAGGTGGGTTTGGGGTGCTCCACCACCTCCTGGACATCCGCGGGGCTCAGCTTGGTGATGTTGTTCCTGCCTTCGCCGCGGGGCTCCACGACCAGCGGCCGGTCCAGGTGGGTTTTCATGTCGGGTCGGATGTGCAGGGTGGTGGCGTAGCGGACCCGCTCCTCGGGGTCCAGCTCGTTGTACAGCGCCTCGCAGCTGGCTCGGAAGTTGTGCATCCGGATCTGGCTCGTCCTCTGCTCCCAAACCGACTTGGATTTGGAGGAATTCTGCTGCTTGCTAAGGGCGGGAGAAACGTGAGAAGTCAGCACCCGATTTCACTCCAATTCCCTAAATGCCAACCAAAAATTAAAAAAAAAAGAGGAATTTTTCAGCTGAGGTGGGAAATTAGAGGGTCGAACCAAAGGAGTAACAGGGATGGAGAGAGAACATAAGCAGAGAAAGCCAGCAGGATCATCCGTGTTAGTTTGCCCACACACTATGAGATCAGCCCTCTGGAAAGGAGTTATTCTGCATTTCAGAAATGTGGAAGCCTCGGGAGTAGTCTGAAGGATTAAAACATCAGCACACAAAAATCACACACCTCAGCCAGAGCTTTGGAACAGCCCACAAAGCTTCCCCAAATTAGCAGCGCTTTACTCCCCACCTGGAAATATCTGGATGAGGAAATTAGCAGTGAGCAAGAGAAGTTAGATCAGCAGGAGGAGCAGGGAAAATGAACCTGTCCCAGAGGATCCGAGCCTGCCACCAGCCCCTTCCCCTTCCAGCCAGCCCCAGGGGTTGTTTTCCAGCTGTGCTGCCCTGCTGGCTCATGGAACAGGTCTAAATGGAACTGCTCTAAATCCACAACATCCTTCCAGCTGAGCATGGACACATCACTGGAGAATGGAAAAGTACAACGAGGAAAGGGAAACTGTCCTGTGCACCAGGAAACGAGCCCAGAGAGTGGGAGAGTCACACACACATCCATAGACTACCCTGAGCTGGAAGGGACCCCAAGGATGACCCAGCCCAGCTCCTGTCCCTGCCCAGACCCCCAAAATCCCACCCTGGGCATCCCTGGCAGCGCTGCCCAAAGGCTCCTGGAGCTCTGGCAGCCCCACACCTCAGCCTGAGCTGTGCAGCTGGAGGGAGCAGAGCCCACATGGAGGCAACACAACTTCCTTACGCATTTTCTGGGCTCCCCTGGCAGTGGAAAAAAAGCAGCTTTTGCGTGTTCTGCTGCTGGTTGGGACTGTCTGGCTCTGTCACCGTGCACAGACCCCGAGGAGGTGACGTCCAGCCACGCTCATGTGGCACAGTGGGAGCTGTCAGAAGGGTTTTGTGTCGCTGGGCTCTGCTGGGGAATTGCTTCTTTACCAAGGTTGCTGCTGGTGCTGCTGAAGAGGAAAAAATTCACTAAAAGCCCTCATGAGAGCACCCAGGCAGATGTGAAGAAACCTCATTTAGTCTCAAAATCAGTGCTGATCACCAAAATTAGATATCTATGCTCTGTTGCCAAGTTCTGGACTCATTATCCAGCAGCCAAGTCCCCCATTTGCACCATGGCAGGAGAACAAGTGATAAAAATCACAGTTCTAAATGTAAATAACACCAGAAGGTCCTGGAGACATGGCCGAGGGCCCTGCTCACCCCAAATCCCACATTCAAGGGAGAACAAGCTCCTCCTGAGGCAGAGCCCCCTCCAAGCTGGCACAAGGATGAACAGCCCCATCACAGTGGGTACTCTGTGCCTTCTTTAGCTCAAAATGATGAAAATTTAAAATATTTTCACTCATCAGCAGCTTTCCTTGGTCTGAGAAGGAATGAGGAAAGTGCAGAGCCTCTGACTGCCCAGCCCTGATTCCCTGTCCAAGGATTTCCTGTGGAAGCCACAGGAAAGCTCTGCACAGTTCTCACAGGCAGGAGCTGCCTGGGATGGGCATCCCGGGGTGTCCTGCACATCCTCTGGGATGGCTGGGTGCCTTGCTCTGCCACACTCCAGGTTTTAGCTCTGCTAAACCAAACTGGGTATAAATCTCTTCAAAGCCAGGCTCAGGGGAAGCTCAGGGATTTTCTGAGCTGACATGAAATGCTGGCACCTCTGTTCTTAGGGAATATTCCTCACTCCGTATTTAAAGTGCTGGGGTGGGGACCAGCCTATGTCCTGCGCTTTGGGCAGCACTGAGCTGATCATCAGCCTTAATGATTAATTAGAAAAGTGACTTTGTGCTGAAACCTCCAGTTTACCTAAAACACAAGAGCAGAGGGAGGAGCACAGCCCGCTCCATCCTGTGCTCCGTTGCCATGGGACAGGAACCAGCAGGGCTGGGACACAAAGCCTCAGTGTCCCTGCAGTGACTCTCCAGAGCAAAACACAGAGGAAATCATCAGGCAGCTCCCATGGACACATCCTGTGCTCGCTGCTGTGCTGAGCCCATCCCAGCTGCCCTAGGCTGGAAATGCAAGATGTGGCTGGGGTGTTATTCAATTCCCATCTGCCACAGCTGGGCAGTTCTCTGTTCAGGGGCACTTTGCTTTATCTCTCCCACAGCCAATCCTCCCTCTGGGAGATCTCTGCTGTTAATGGTCCATTAATTATTAATTATCTTCTGTCCATGGCCACTGAGTGTCCCTGCATGGCTGAGAAAATTCCAGCATCCCATGGGGAGAGGCTCTGCCAGGGGAGGAGCCAAACATTCCTACCTGGATCCAATCTGACCTGGGAACAGCACAGCAGCCTTTGCCCCCTGCATTCCCAGAGGAGCAGCTTTCTCCCCCCTGCATTCCCAGAGGAACAGCTTTCTTCCCCCTGCATTCCCAGAGGAGCAGCTTCCTTCCCCCTGCATTCCCAGAGGAGCCCAGGCCCATCTCCCCCAGCCCTGGAGCTCCAAGGAAAACTCCCCCCTTGTGCAGATCCTGCTCCAGCAGAAGCACAGCTGGCACTGCAGGAGGGCTGAGCCCCCCTGGGATGGGGCTGAGCCACTCCCTGACCCACAGGGGACAGGGCTGCTCTGACTCTGCAGTGGAGTTTTTTGTGATTTTGGTTGTTGGTTGTTTTTTTTTTTTTTTTTTTTTTTGTACTATTGCATTTGTATTTTAATTTTCCTAGTAAAGAACTGTTATTCCCGTATCTTGGCCTGAGAGCCCATTAATTTCGAAATTACAATAATTCAGAGGGTGGGGGTTTACATTTTCCATTTCAAAGAAGGCTCCTGCCTTCCTTAGCAGGCACCTGTCTGTTCAAACCAAGACACCAGCCGAGAAGGAAAGACAATCCCCTCAATCAGGATGGATGTGGGGAGGAGGAAGGTTGGGATTGAGGGCTGATCCTCAGCCCAGCTCTGACACGAGCTGTGCCACTGCAGGAGGGGTTTTGCACTTGTGTTTCAGTTCCACCAAGAACATAAATCAGCTTTTAAATGATCTCTGAGCTGTTGCCACTACCCATCACTCAGGGCTGAGTGAGAGGTGCTGCCAGGGAACTGCACCCCTGAGAACCTGCAGGAGCCAGGCAGTGCACACATCAACCCAGCTCAGATCCCTGGGTAAAACAGGCAGTGACATTCCGAGCTGGAGTTTCCCAGCACCTGGAAATGAGCTGCATCCTTAATGCTGACACAAGTCACGGAGGCAAGTGCCAAAAACCCCAGCACAAAGCCACCCGCTGGCTCTGGGCACCAACACCTCCAGAGCAGGAGCTGCAGAGGCAATGCCTGCGCAGCCATTCCTCTTTCCACGAGGAAAACACTCCGAAAAAAAAAAAGTTTAAAATGGCAAATTGGGATATTTACAAAGTGCAATAAAAACCCAAGCAGGAAAACGCAGCACATATGAGCTCAATTCCATCTCCAGAGCAGTGAGGAGCATCCCAAATCCCATCATCCCAAATCGTGTCATCTCAAATCCTGTCATCCCAAAAACACCACTCAGGAGCCAGGGTCAGGGCACAGGGGCTGCTCTGGGAGTGGGGGCAAAGCACCTGAGTACATGGGCCCTGTGGGGACAGCGCTGGGAATTCCAGAGCCAGAGCAGCAGCAGGAAGTGGCAGCTGCTTGTCCAGTTGGATTTATCCAACCCTGGGAATTCCAGAGCCAGAATAGCAGCAGGAAGTGGCAGCTGCTTGTCCAGCTGGATTTCTCCAGCCCTGGCTCTCTCTGAGTCCCCACAGGTCGGGATTTGTGGCACTCCTCCTCTCCTGGTGCTCTCTGGGCATGGGGACAGCCTGGGAGCTGATTTATGGCACCCCTTAAAACCAAGCAGGGTGTCAGCCCAGCTGCCTGCCCGGGAGGAGATGCAGCAACAGAAGGGGTTTAGAGGAGATGGAAAAACATCAACAGGGCAAAAATTAATTCCTCTGCTTTCCCCCCTCGTTTGGGGCAGTGAGTTCTGCTCAATTCGGGGCAGGCACAGCCCAGCTACAGCACGAGCAGGGCAGGACTTGTCTAAACTGATCAAAAAGAGAGGATTTGTGAGAACAAATATTTACTTCACAAAAAAAAAAAATCCACAAAAATCCATAAAATTCCACAAAAAAACATAAAGCCAACTGCTTATCTGAACCCTGCTCATTGCTGGCTGCTTAAAATGTTCCTGAAGCCATTAAGGAAATTGCCCTGTAAATCACTCCTGACTTGCCAACATCCTACAAACACTGCTGGTAATTCATTGCTTTACTCCCCATCCCTATTTTCAGGAATATTTGGAACTCTTTGAAGGCTCTGCTCCATCCCAGATCCTCCAGGCTGGAAATGTTGTAAATATCACTGCTGGTACCAGCACCACTGGTTGGGTTAAGACACCAACAACTCCTGCCTGTGGCTGGGAAAAAAAACCCTCAATTCCTGGAGAATCAAATAAAATTCATATTAATGAATCAATGACTAATATTGGTATAAATAAAAACTGCAAGCACTGTGTGGTTTGTTCAAGAAAGGGAAGTGTATTTTTAGTCAGATTCTAATCTTAGGGTGCTCCTTAATGATTCAAGATTTTGTTCCCATAACCTTTGAAATCACTGCTGCACTTCATGGAAATCCTTAAAAATTTGCTGCAGTAAATAATGAATGAAATCAGCCCATGGAAAGATAATAATTCAGTGTTAAAAATAACCACACATTACACACTGGCAGTGAAATTCTGTGTTTCAGATAAAAGGGAATTTGTTGTTAAAATACAACAAAACCTTTCTACTCAAATCCTATTTTCTGTTCATGAACTTGAACTCAGGGTTCATAAACTTGACATTTCCATTTTCCACTTGGAAAATACAATGGGATATTCCACTTGGGGGTTGGTGTGCACAAAGTTTTATCTCTCTGAGGGTTTTTGGGGAAATGCTCCTTAATACTCACTGAGAAAAAAAAAGCACATTCAGCTCATCCATCTCTGCACCTTTCTGTCTGTCAAAACTCCCAACAGCCAGGAAATACACTGAACTAAATGATCCAAGAGATGACTAAATCTAATTTATTCCCTAATTTTCACTGTCCCAACCCCGTGAGCCACCAGACCTGGGCACAGACGGGTCACACCTACTTTGGGCAGTCACAGAAGCTCAGCCTTGGTCACAGCAGTTAAATTCCAGGGTCTCTATTCTGGTGGGGAGTACAACAAACCCTGATGAAAAATGTGGCCAAATCCTCCTTCCGAAAGGATTTTGGTATCTGCACTTTGATTTCCTCCTTTTATAGAAGGCAACTCTGCCTCTGGAAATTTGGAAAAGGGGACAAAATCTGTATTTTTATTTTTTTTAAAGCTAGTTGGGAAAACATGGATTGGGAGCAGTTTGGGGTAACTTCTGCTGAGAGAAATTGGAATTTTGGGTTGAAGGCAGCTCCCAGCACCTCCCTTTCTCCATCCTGGCCCCTCTGTCAGGGTGGGAGGCACCCAAAGTGCAGCTGAGCCCTCTCTGCACCTTCCTGCCTGTCAAAACTCCCAGCAGCCAGGAAATACACTGGAATAAATTATCCAAAAGATGACTAAATCTAATTTATTCCTCAAAATTTCCCCGTGAGCCATCAGACCTGGGCACAGACAAGTCACACCTACTTTGGGCAGTCACAACAGCTCAGGCTCGATCACAGAAATTAAATTCACATAAAGTATCAACATATTTTAAATCCCAACTTGTCCAAGATCCACCAGTGCACAAGGAGCCCCCAAACAGCCAGGGAAGTATCGGGGAGGAAAAGCTGCTGGAAAAGCTGCTGGAAAACCTCCTTGGCTTCACAGTACCTTGGTGCCTGCTGTGGGGCCAGGACAAACCCCCAGGCTGGAATTGCACTTACTTGAGTCTCCAAAAGCATTAAAGGAGAAAGACAAGGTCACACAGTTAAAGGATAACCCAAGGGACACTTGTAGGAGTGAGGCAGGAGCTGATGAGGAGTTTTGAGGTTAGTCAGCAGCAGGAATGATGTTTTTACCAACCTGTTGGTGTCAAAGCACACCCTGACCCACAGCACAGCCAGCAGGATTGGATTGGGAGGAAGCACACGAGTGAGTTTTCCACTGTGTTTGCCCAACTCCAGCTCCAGAGGAGTTGCCAAGAGCCTCATTAGGACAAAATCTGTTGCTTTAAGCTCCAGCTCAAGAAGGTCAGAGAGCAAAGACATAACCAGCTTTTCAAGAGTTTTCAAATTTAGTCTCACTTGGACCCCGTTTCCAGAATTCTTTTGAAGTCCTCCTCCAGTTTTCCCTCCAAGAGAGCTCTCCTGGTTCTCCCACGGAACCCAGAGTGCAAACACTGGTGGAACATCAAAGCAACAGCCCAGCACAGAATAAACACAGAGAACAGAAAGAAATACAAGTGAGAACAAGACAAACCAACAAATGAGGGGAGACAGGAGAAGAGAGGAGAAGAGTTCAGGAGAAATGATGGAAAGGAATTATGGGAGAAAAATGGAGGAAGGAAGAGGGGGAAATGTCACAGTCAATGTATGGAACACAAGAGTTGCTCACAAATCACAAGCATCAAATGACAATGACACCTTCCAGTCCTTTCCCTGGATGTTGGTCTGGAGGCTTTCCACAATGATGGGAATGATTTTTTGGGGAAAAAGAACACAGGGCGAGCAAAGGCACCAGGAGAAGGGGAAGGTTGATAGAGCTCTAAATGAGAAATCCACTTAGTGAATATCGTAACAGAGAGCAACTCACGGTGAATTTACGCTGGAGACTGACGAGCTGCGAGATACAGTACCTCGAGTTTGCTTTACAAAACTGCACATGCAAAAAAACAAAACAAACAAAGAAAACAAAAAGTGAGAAAAGAAAAAGCCAAAAAAAAACCAAACCAAAACCAAAACAACAACAACAACAAAAAAAAATCAAACCAAACCAAAGGAGCAGAGAAACCATAAAAGACATCGGGAGGAGACTCGTACAGGCCGTGTCCTGTCGGATGCAGACGGGGAGGAGACCGGGCAAGCTCCAGGATTGTGGAAGCCACGGACACACCACCCTCTGGAGAACGGGGACACAACCAGAGAGTCCAAAACGGAACCAAAAGGGAGCCAAAAGGAAAAGGTGACCAAGAGGCAGACGATGACCGCGGCGCTCCGCGGCTCCCTGGTACTCACACCGCCAAAAGCGCTGCAGGAGCCACCTCTGCGACCCTGGGGAGGACTGTGCTGCAAATCCTCCTTTCCAAGAGGAGCAGGATGCTAATTCCTGCTCTTGGCACCAGGAGGAAGCTTTAGCATGGAGCAAGGGCTGGAGAGAGGGCTCCAAAATCCACCTGAGCTCCAGCAGCTGGTGCCAGGCAACTTCTCCTCAGTCCCTGCCTCAGACTGGCTCTTTGGAGGCACCTACCTCTCTCCTTGGGATGGGCATGGCTCAGACTGCCCAAAATTGGGTCACTGGGCCTAAAAACATCAGCTCTGCTGCAGCTGCAGTGGAGCAGGGCCCAGGGCTGCTCAAGGAATTTTGTAGATTCTGCTCCATCTCCTCCACACCATTTATGTGGAGGGTTCTAAATATGGAAATCACTGAATCACACAGAAAAGGCAGGGAATCCACAGAAAACCAGGATTCTAAATATCCTGATTGATCCTGGCTGGAAGCATTAATTTTTTCCTAGCTCTAAATGATCATTTTTATCAACCTACAGCATTCCAAAAACCCTCCCTCAAGAGTGAAAATAAAATCCCTTCACCTCCTGATTTTGCCTTTTCAGTTACAGCATTTTTCCTCCTCCTTTCACGAGCATTTAAATCTGTTAACAATCAATTATAGCCAACCAGAAGGCCCAGTTAAAATCTAATGTTCTTTGGGTATCATAGAAATAGAGTTTTAAATATACATTTATTAAAATTAATGGATTGTTCTAAACAGAAATGTTGGCTCAGCTACTGCATATAACACAAAATCCAGAAAATTCAGCAACCTGGAGTGAATATAAGAAAAATTATGAAAGGCATTATAAAAGTTGTGCTTGAAGCAAATAATCTGCTGAGCAGCCAGGTGAAGTATTTTACCTAAACCCCAGGATTTCTGTATTTGTCTGGTGCCAAATGAAACAGGAGCAGAGGCAGAGTGGGGGTGGCATGTCAGGACGTGCTGGCCAAGGAAATTATTATTTCCAGCTTGTTCAAGCTGGGGACCTTTTTACTCTTTGGCACCAAAATCTTGCAAAGGACAAGCCCCTGACTGCAGGGCATAACCAAGAAATTCCTTTGGGAAAACTTGGGATGGAGGAGAATGCACAGGGCTGCCCTGATTCACCTGGGAGTCAGCACCATGCAATACGTGTGGAGATTTTGGGTTTAGTTGTTGGAAATTGTTGAAAGCAGATAAACTTCCCTCAGTGGGAGGCTGGGATGAACCTCTGTGTGTCTCCCTGCCTCGTTTGGTGCTGGGCAGGATGAAAGCCATGCTTTGTCCTTGTCACCTGTGCAGGGAATGTGGCACAAGTCCTGCAGCGCTCCAGGCTCACTGCTCTGCTCCCGTGGCTGGATCTGCCTTTTTGAAACCATAAATTTGCCTGGAACCACCGTGTGTGAAACCACAGGGCCAGCCCAGCCTCCTTTTCCAGGGCAAAACCACAGCAGGAGTTGATTTTCACCAGATGCTACTTACCAGGAAGGAGGGACAGAGCCCAGAGTGGCTTTGGGTGACACCAACAGTGAGGACAGAGAGGAAAACCCACGGGAGGAATCAGAACCTCACACACTGACACACTCCAGGGGAGGAGGAGAGGGAAGAAATCACAACCAGCAAGAGAAAAAGAACACCTCTTCTAATCTACACCCCCCAGCACAGCACGGGGCACGGGCTGGGTGTTCAGGCAGCTCCTTGCTGGGTCCTGTTGGGTCCCCACAGCCCAACAGAGGAAAACATGGAACCTCCGAGATGGAAAACCTGGAGAAACAGAGCAGTTCCCCCCTCCCTGCATCCCCAGACCTGTACAAAAGGGTGAGAGGGATGAAGTGACTGAAGTGCCACCTCTGGTGGATTTTCTGCCTCGCTCACACTGACAGGCACTGTCCCCTGCGGGACTGCAATTACAGCGCCAATTCTGTGAACAACCCCAGTGGGACCAGCAGAAACCAGTCCTGGAGACAAGGGAGGTCCTTGGAGGCTGGAAAGTTGTCCTGGGAAGCACAAGTAACTCTGGGACAGCAGTGGGCAATGTGACAAACCGTGCTTAGGTCTGGTGCCTACATCCAGGAGCTGTCTCTGCACTGCCCATCACATTTCATCCATCACCCAAGTTCTGCTCCCACCCAAAACTCACACCTCACACCTGTGATTAAATGATTCCCTTGGACCTGGCTACAACTCTAATCCATTACCTCATGGCATTAATAAAACCCCAAACCTTGTAAATCACAGAGTGCAAAAAGTTCTTCCAAGTGTGGCTGACTACCTGGCAGGCTCCTACAAATTTAGAGGTGCTGAAAAATTGCTATTTCAAGGCTTTCCCCAAGAAAAGGTGAGGAGAGGGCGCTGGGGAATGCTGTGAGCCCCAGGTCATGCCCTGCCTGGGGCAGGGTGTGCTTGTGGCAGCCCCTTTTGTACGGGCCATTGGTGCAGCTCTGGCTGGGATGGGGAAGGCAGAGGAGGAACCCAAACATGGGGAATTCAGGCAAAACCAGGAAAAAAACCCCAGGTTTGCTTTGGGGTCTTTGTGTTACCCACAGGGATGAGCCTGAGGGCTCTTCCTTCCACTGGCAGTGGCACCAAAAAGTGCTTTGGACATCCAATGCCTTGGAATTGTCCCCTTGTCCCCCATCCTCCGGTCTGGCTGCCAGGGAAGCTGCACCAATGGTTTGCCCTAAAGTCCCCTGGCTCTGTGAAGTCCCTCAGGTGCAGAGGCTGAGCAGGGTAAACGACACAGAGGGGCTGAACAAACCCAGAACTCACCTCCAGAAACAACAAAGCAAGGAAAATGCTAAACGGAAAACAAACAAAACAAACAAACAAAAAATCACAAAAAAATAAGAGTGAAACATTGGGCTCAAATTAAACATATCTCCTGTTTTCAGCCAAACATTGCAAACAGTCACAGAACCAACGCACCACCCTCACTTTTCATCTTAAATAAATCCTTCAGGCTAGATTTCACCAGGTGGAAAAGGAACTGTGGTCAGTCAGACAAATCTGCTCAGGTCTGGTGGAGCAGAGAAATGCTGGGAGCTGGATGAAGCAAGAGCTCCAAACCAGCCTCGCTTTTCATCCAGAGAAATAAAAATCCACAAAACAAATCCTGCAGGACAGAGCTCACCAGGTGAAAAACCAACCGTGGTCAGACAGATCTGTTCAGGTGAATGCCCTTGGTGAGGGAGGAAATGTCTGGGAGCTCCAAAGCAGTGCAGGATGTCGTGAGGCCGATGATAAACGATCCCTCCCAGCACTGCAATGATGAGCCTGTTATTAAAGGAGATCCCCATCAATCACAAACCAATTCCCAGCTCCCACAGCATCCAATTCCAGGTGGGGAGGTGAAGGTGCCTCTTCAGAGCCTGGATGACGCTGGATAATAACCAGTTCCTTAAGCTCAGGGAATGGTGTTCAGTAATCAGCACAATAAATGGAGCTCAGAGCTGAGGAGGGGGGCAAGGGGACAATTCCAAGGCACTGAATGTGCAAATTTGATGGAGCTTGGTTAGGAGGGGAGGCCGGGGTGGGTGATAAAAGGATTCCCTTGGATCTGGCTGCAGCTGTAATCCATTACCTCATGGAATTACAAAACACCCCAAACCTCGTAGGTCACAGAGTGCAAAAAATTCCTCTTCAGGCACAGCTCACCCTGTGAAAAATTTTCACCACGGGAAAAATGCCAGAGGTGGAGGATCCAACAGCATGGGAAGGGCTGGAGGGAGCTTTAGGGGGAGCTGCAGTCAGTGCTAGGAGCAGGACCAGCAAGGGCAGGGAAGAAGCACCTCAGCCTTGAGACAGCACAACCAACGTGACTTCTCACCAGGCTCAGCCCAGGGACAGCTTTGTCACCTCTGTGGGAACGCTGGGAACATGAACATCGTGATTCAGAAAATCCAAGTCATGGTGTTCTCTGCCACCACCTGTTTGGACTGACGCAGGGAGGGAAAATATCAATGTTTTCAGCACATCCATCCATGCTATCGATGGCTGCTGTAGTAGAAATCCATTTTCACATGTTGGGAAAATAATATTAAACTAGAAAAATATTCCTTAGGGGAAAGTACAAATAGAAATTGATTGGGTAGAGCCACCTTTGCAGGAGCTCAATCCCAGTTTTCCCCAGGCCTTGCTCACTGAATCTTACAGGGACTGGATTCTCAGTTCTTTGTACCCAAGTTTTGGGTTATGCTGATATTTTCATTTCCCAAAAATCCCATTTTTAAGAATACCCAGCACTTTTGGCATGTCCAGCTCTGGATCTGATCTGCCAGGACTTGCCATGGTCACGACATCTGCTCCACCCTCAGAGCACAGTGGGGAATAAGAGCAGGAGAAATGAAGTGTTGGAGTGGATTTGGGCACCAAAAGGTCACCAAATCAGCCCTACTGTACTGGACAGGGGTATCCAAGGGTTGGTGGCAGCAAACCACCCCCTGTCCAAGATTTAGGGGCTGCAAAGCCCCTCTGGAGCTCCCCAAGGATGGACATTCCATCCCTGTATGGGTTCTTGAGAGCCGGATTGATCCTTGTGGGTCTCTCCCAACTCTCAGAATATTCCGGAATTTATATATAAAACAAATTGCTTTGAGATGGATTCATTAAATCTCATGGGTCACGAGCCACCAATCCATCCAGGCCTCTCTTCCCATCTCCCAGAACCTGACTCCTCCCTTGCCTGTTCCTCCAGGGCTTCATCCCTTTGGGCATCAACCTCTGGACCTAAATGCTGCTTTTTTCCCCCAAAGCCAAGCTTTGTGAGTGGCCGTGGCAGGCTCAGCGTGGCCCTGCAGCAGGGCCAAGGAGATGTGACAGGGTGTCACAGGTCAGGAGATGTGGAAAACCCCCCTTCCACCTGTGCTCATGTGAATTTTCACACACGTGAGACAGGGCAGACTCGGTTGGAGGCAAAATTGGCAAAAATACACAAATTTGTCCTCACTTCGAATTGTTGTCACAAAAGTCTCCTTGTGCTTTTGGAAACCTGGTGAAAAATGATGGGAAAAGGTGATTTTAAGCAATTTCAACCTTAGGCCCATGGAAGTGAGATGGTTTTTTCCTGCTGATTTCTAAGAAATCTTCCCATGCAAAACGCTTTGATTCAAACAAAAGCAAATAAGCCCCATCATCATCTTGCATTTTCAAATACCAGAACCAAGAAATTCATCAAAGAGCAGGAGCAATTATCCTCATTTGACTTCTTTTCAAGGCTGGCCAGAAAATAATTGTAAGGAAAAAATGGTATTTAAAACTATCAAACAGCCAGAGCATAAATAGGAACTGATTACAGCAGTAATGACAAAATAAAATGGTAAGAAGAATAAAATAGGCAAATTAATAATATTCTTTTCCTTCACATAGAACAAATGGGCTCCACTTGGCCTTTTGTCTTTGCTAAAGTGGATTAAACCCCCAGTAAAAAGAGATTTCCACCAAAGGAATCCAGCTGCAGTTCAGATTTTTTTCCAATAAATTGAGCAGGAAATTCCTTTTTTTTTTTTATACTTGAGCTTCTCCAGCCCTTGGAGGTCTCCCCTGTAAAAGGGGTCTGGAGAACATCAGCAGCTCACAGTAACATGCAGAACAAAATGTTTTGGTGTGGATGATAAAATTCCAGAAGAGTTCAAGGAACCTTTTCAGCAAATCCCTGCGAGGATCCAGAACAGAATCATGGAATAGTTTGGGTCGGAAGGACCTTAAGTCCCATTCCAACCTCTGCAGGGACACCCTCCACCATCCCAGCCTGCTCCAAGTCCATCCAACACTTGGATATTTCCAGGAATGTCTCAAACACAGGAACCTGGACAAATATTTCCATCTACACCTCATTTTTGCAACTCTAGGATCCAGGAAATGTTGAGCCCAAGGCAAAGCTTTCCAAGGGTTTTGGTATCGCAGAGCCTGTGCTTGTCCACATCCAGGCATCCGAGAATCCCAAATGGATGTTCCTTCCTCCAAACCAGATCATCTTATTACACCCAGCTCTTTCAAACAGCGAGGGAATTTAAGCACATTTTTCATCTATTTAAGAGGATGCCTTTGCACTTGAATTCTCAAGATTACTAAAAAATAGTTCTTTCTGTGCACACACAGAAATAACTCATTAAAAATCAATAAAATCATCTCCTCATTAAAAATCCAAAGTGGGACATTAACACTTCACCTGGTGAAATCTATCCTGGGACAGCTTAAAAAAAAATAATCCTCCTAAAACACAATTATTCAAAGATGAGGCCTTACACAGAGCACCAAACTGAAAGAAATCCTTCATTAGACTCCTAATTAAGTGCTCAGCACTGAAGTATTTGGCCAGAGGTGGTGCAGGAGGGCTCCCAGAGGGCAGCATGGGATGCCCCAGCTGGACAGACAGACAGACACTGCGAAGGGGGAACGTTCTCCCGAGGAACCCGAGGTGCTTACGCTGCTATGGAGATGTTGGCCGCCGACATGGGGCTCACTTCGGCCACCTCCTTGGCCTTCTGCAGGGCCAGCTTCTGGTTGGTGGCTTCCTCCATCTCCTCCTCGTCCTGGGGCACAAAAACAGGAGAAAAAACATCAGGGAATAAATCATGGAATAACAACAAGCAAAGCTGCCCCGGGGTGTGGTGGCTGCCACTGGTGAATTGCAAGGACACAGGAATTTTAATTTTGGGCAGGTTTTCTTGCAAGGAGCCCCAGGTGTTGGAATCCAGTTCATCCCTCTGGCTGCCCTGGCTGGCTCCAGACCCTGGCAGAGAGCTCAGAGACCTAGAAGTCAAAACCACCTGTGGCTTCCATTTTAGCCCGTGGAAAAAGCTGCCAACTCTGTGTGAGGAATTACAAGCCACAAGGGTTTGAGTGGTGTGGCAGCTGAATTAACACAGGGTGAAAAAGTAGAATTTTTGGGGTTTTTAGAATGGGGTTCAAGGGGACAAGATGAAGGGATTTGGACGTGTCCTGACCTTCTTCTCCTTCTCCTTGCCCTCCATGCCTTGGTGTGATGGTGACATTTTTCTGTTGGTTTAAGGTAGAGACACGCTGTCCGGCATATATGATAGATATTGGCACGTTATTGTAAACGGACTGTACCTAACTTTTGACACAAAATATAACTTCTGCCCGAGGTGGCACACAGAATGCCATGGCCTCCTTGCTAGATGGAGCTCAGCAGGTCAGAGAAAGAATGTTCTAGATAAGGGAAAATAAACAACCTTGAAGAGCTGATCCTACACATTTCAGACTCCTCCTTTGGCTGCAGGGGCTGGGAACGAGGACTTTTACACTCTTGGGGTCATCGCAACACCCAGACCCTGAGACCAGGTTTGGTTGAGGTGAGAATGGCAAGGTTTGGTCAAGAGGGTTTTTTGCCCTCAGAAACTTTCTTGATTCTGCTGGGTCTCCTCTCAGCACTCTGCACTGGGGAAGGAGACTCTGGGGGAGCAGGAATGGGACAGTTCCAGGTGGAATTCCCCATTTATCCCAGAGCTGTGTGTGTAACAACTCTCTAAAGCCAATGTCCTGCTGAAACACCCGGATGGGCTCCTAAATCCTCCCTGACCTCCTGCCAAGAGGACTTTTCTGAAACAGCAATAAAAACCATGGATTTGGGACTGGCCCTGCTCCCATCAGTTGTTCACACCCACCTCAGATCCCTGAGGACTCAGAAAACAAAAAAAGAACCATATCAAATGAAGTTGGTGGAGCAAAGGGTTCTGGATCACGAGGATTTTTAACCTCTGAAGACTGTACCCGGGATTTCTCTCTTCCTACCCAACATGAAAAGCAGCACTAAAACTCAAAATTAAGGATCCTGATTAAAAAAAAATAATAATAATTACAAAAAATTCATTTCAAAAATTCAAAATTTAACGATCTTAAACATTGAGGTGAGAGCAAAACCCAAGGAAACATCCTGGTTCCCCTTCAGTGGTCACCAAGAGCAACTTTGCTGGAATTTTCTAACCAAAATAAAGTCAAATCATGGCAGGGTAAGCACAGAGCTCTGCTAGCAACACCAGCATCTCACAAATCCAGGGAAAACCACACTGAGAGCAGTCACAGGCCCTTCTGTCAGACTTTATGGAATGGCAGGGGTCTGCCTCTGCTCTCCCAGGGTGGTGCTGGAAGGAGTCATGATTAAAATAATGAGAGCAGACAGATCTCCAGCTTTGGAATAGGAAATTATAGAGATTTATCCACCCTGAATTCCATCTGCATAAACAGCTCCTCGCTCTGCCTTTGGTGCTATTTGCTTCAACTGAACTCATTTGGAAACTGCTTTCCTTTTCTCCTTCAGAAGGGAAAAAAAAAATGGAAATTGATTTTAAAAATTGTTACCATATAAATGTCTTCATTTTTTTCTTTTTCTTTTTTTTTTTTTTCCCTTTGCAAATATTTGCACATCTATAACCAAGGCTAAATAAAAGACCGGCTGAGCAATTATACAAAGTCAATATTTCTCAGCTGCCGAATTCCAGTAAATTTATCAAAGCCTTGGGAGCTCGTTGCAAATCAAGGGTGTTTGGTTTAATCCTGGCCTGCAGTTCAGCCCCAGGCACGTGTCCTTTCACCCTGCTTGGGTGGGAAAACAGCAAATACCCACGGCCTGGCATAAATTCAGTGTATTTGGGAAAGAAAAAGCCACGGAGACAGGCAGAGAAAGGAATGAATTCCACATTTCCCACCCTGGGTTCTGCCATCCCAGCACAGCAGAGCTCCCTGCATGGACTGGGACAGACAGATGTTGTCACCCTGCTGGAATGTCCCTGGGCTCAGCTGTCCCAGCTGTGTGTCCCCAAGTCCCTGTGCCCCCCAGCTTTGCCCCCTGGCCTTGTTTGCAAGAACAAAACATCCCAGATGGTTCCCACATAAATCCCACAGCAGGTCCTGGGAAGAAAAATTAACTGTGCCCATCCCAATGCAGCAGAAATGTTATCCTCAGGACACAGGTTTTAAAAGGAATAAAACCCCAATAAAAAAAATCTTTTGGGTTTTCCTTTCATCCTCCAGGTAAACTCAAATTATTTCTTCCTTTGAGGGATCTCCAGCAGCCTTAAAAAGCAAATGCTGCTGATTTTTCTTTCTCTGCCCCTAAAGCACCAGGTGCAGGTATTAAAACCTCTTTTAAATTTGTGGCTTCTGCTCCATTCTCCCGGGTGCCTCTGTAATTCTGCTGGATTTACATCCTGAAGGAGCAGCAAACACAGCTGTTCCTCACTCACAGCGAGCTCAGCCCTCAGCAGATGTTTGCTTTATAATATCTCTGTAGTTCCTTCCATGCAGATATTGCAGATAACTCCAAAAATTCATTAATTTTTTACCTGATATTTAAAATTCCAGCTCACACTGAAGCTCTGAACAGCTCAAACTGTCCCTTTCATTTCAGAGATAAAGCTCTTGCCCATAAGGACATCCCTGGTTTATGTCCCTTTCTCTTTTCTGGAGCTCTAAATCTTAATTTAAATCAATTTCTCACGGGGTAAAACCCATTTTTGGTGCTACCCATCATTATGTGCATCATTAACACTGAATTTTCTTCAATACATTCATCCAGTTAAAGCCTTTTCCATAGGGAGCAAAAGGAGGGGGATTTATGGATGTTCAGCTCTTGGTTTGGCCACTCCCTTCAGTCCAAAATTTCTGGGCATTCCTCAAGAATTTTATACAAATTGATATCAAATTCCCACATCCCTCGTACATGTGTTTATCCTGCTTTTTCAGGGGTCACTGGCAGTGGACAGAGATGAGAAAACTCTTCCTGCTTGAAGCTATTTAGGAAAATAAAGCCTCAGCTGCAGTGGTTTACACTCCAGTTTAATGAGGATGAAGCAGGAGCTGCTGGATGTCAGCAGGGACATTCTGGATGATCAGCAGAGAGACTTGAAAAGCAAATTTTGGGGGCAGTTGTAGATTCCTCTCTGAGTAAGTGAACAGAAGAAAAAACCTGTTAATGTATTGAAGAAAAAATCCTAAAGGTGAGAGAACCCAAAGGGATTCAGGAGAGTTCTCAGGAATGACTAAAAATTGGGTTGGCAGAGTTTGAGTCAGGCCAGAAGAGGAAGAGCAGGAGAGGGAGGTGGGAGCAGGTTTTTTTTACAGACTGAAAGCAAAGGTGGTGATTCTTTATTTTTTTTCCCCCAAAATGAGTCATTCCTAAGCACTGGAGAGTTCTGTAAGAGCCACAGGATGATCAAGCTGCAGTTAAATTTAGTCCCAGCTCAAAGAGCTTCTCTTACAGGTCACAAAGCCCAGAAATGGTCAAAATTCCACATAAAGAAATCCAAATAAGCACCCAGAAGTGGGGAAAGTTGAGATCTTCCAGACATGAGGCAGGAAAGTTTTGTGTCTTCCCTAAACAGAGGCAATTTCAATTGCTCCTGGTTCTCCCACATTAAATTCAGTACTGATCTCAATTAATTCCACAGAATAAATGTCAGGAAAGTCTCCTGGGACCAACAGACTCCTGAGGAACTTCCTTGTATCTCTGGGCCATTTTTGGGGCTTGCATGAGCATATTTACTCAGCAGGAAATCTTCATTCTCCAGGTATGTGTCTAATTGAATTTTAGCTTTTTCCCTCTTCTTTAGAGAGCCCCAGTGATTTTGGGGGGAGGGGGGGTTGGAGGGGGGTGGATCATAAATAAAATCAAACTTAAAAAAAAAAATCCCCAAGAGAGTTTTTGGAGAAGCTTTATGATTTGGCAATGCTGTTGAATCCATCAATATTTAATTAGACTTTATAAACATCCCCAAAGTCAGGTTTCTAACCATCCCTGCCAGCTGCTGAAATATTCACAAGAAAGTACTTAAAGGATTAAGAAAGAAGGAGGATGAGCTTCATTATCCAACAATTGTGCTGGGCCTCATCTCCCCTCTTAGCACATGCAAGGGATGCCCATAAATCTGGGAGGATCTTTGCCTCCAGGCTGGAGATTTCTGTGAGCACAGAAACAGCTGAGCTGCTGAAAGGGGAAAACAACTCCCATTAAAAAAAAAAAAATATTTTAAAAATGAAAAGCTCCAAAACAACAGAGAGCCATTAAATACAGCCATCAGCAGCATTTTAGGGGAGGAGGGATGCAGAACACAGAATTGGAACAAAATTAAAATAATAAAAATTTATAGAATTTAATTTAGAATAATAATAAAATTATTTATTTATAATAAAAACATGTTTATAATAATAAGGAATTGGTTATAATTAACAATTATTTGTAGTAATAAAAAATATTTTTCACCTAGAAGCCACCAGGCTGTTTGGAGGGTATGCTGGGAAACAGCTCCAGAAAAGCTGGGAGCTGGAGCCAGTCCTGCAGGAAAAGGGGAGAGGGCAAAGAGCAGCTCAGCTCCAGCAGGGATGTGGTTTTTGACTGGGAATCTTTGGCTGGTTTGGTCTTCAGCAGTTGGAGGAGGGTGGGAAATTTTGGGAAATCTCCGTGTCCCTGAAGTGTGGAGCTGCCGAGGGGATCCAAAAGCCATAAATGTTGGGAAAGATCGAGTCCAGCAGTGCCAGACCCACCCCAGAGCTCAGCACTAACCCTGAGCACCACATCTCCGTGGCTTTCGAGCAATTCCGTGGTTGGCTTTGGGGTGGGAGGACCTCAAAGGCCACCCAGGACACCTTCCACCACCCCAGGCTGCTCCAGCTCCATCCAGCCTGGCCTTGCAGGGATCCAGGGCCATGAATGCTGCACCTTTCCCTAAAATGAAAACCACCTTTGCCTGCTGCTGCCTCAGCATGTGGGCAGAGAGCAAAGAAATGGAAGTTCTAAAACAACCACCCCAGCAGGTCACTGTGACTGCTGCTGGTGGCAGCAGCACAGGGATGGGGGAGAAAAGCGAAAAAGGTGCAAAAACCCCATTAATTCTCCTCATAAATCCACCAGAGTGCACCAAGAAATCAAAACGGTGC
Source organism: Lonchura striata (assembly GCF_050655825.1). Taxonomy (NCBI): domain Eukaryota; kingdom Metazoa; phylum Chordata; class Aves; order Passeriformes; family Estrildidae; genus Lonchura; species Lonchura striata. Next base: position 3,121,131 of record NC_140719.1, on the reverse strand, counting down.
AATAACCCAAATACCAAGGGCAACAGTCACAATCCTCTCTGCCCAACCCTGGGGCTGAGCTGTTCTCCCTGGGAATGCTCCAATGTAAACATTTTCCAACAGAAATCTGTGTTCAGCTCCCTGCATCCAGAAAAGTCACATCAGTGTCACTCCCATCCCCTGCCAGGACCTGGCTTTCTGCCTCTGAGCTCTCTTACACCTGGGGAGAGGCAGGAACATCCCAACACCTCCCCTGAGTGTTCACAACAGCCTCTGCAAATTGTTTTGCCTGGAGCTGATTGGAAAATTTTAATTCTTTAATCCATCACCAACCTCAGCAAGGTAAGGGACACAAAGTGTGAGACCAAACAAAACACAAAATATTCCCTGCAATCTGAAATAAAGAAACCTGCAGAGGAATAAACCTCTCTGCAGTGCAAGCTGGTCACCAGAGGGGCAAAAACAGCACCACAATGCCTGAATTTGCTCCTGTCTGAGCTTCCAATCAGCCAAAAAAACCTGTTAATTGCTTCTCATCTGCTCTTGGAAACAGAAAATGTGAGATGAGCAATGCCCACTTTGGGATAAAGCAAATACAAAATATTCCCTGCAACCTGAAATAAAGAAACCTGCAGGGGAATGAAACTCTCTGCAGTGCAAGCTGGTCACCAGAGGTGCAGCAGGAGATGCCTCAGGTTTCAGCTTTTCTATTTTTCACATTCTGTGCTGCTTTAGTCTGTGGGTCTGGGCTTCACATGAGGGGATGCTGAGCTCTGCACAGAGCAGGGAGACAAAACAATTCCTGCTCCAGCTGGGCACCAAGGACAAATGATCCAAATCTCAGCCCAGGAGCACAAACACCGTGGGCTGGAGAGAGAAAAACAAGCAGGATGGGACTGCCTGGGCTGAAGCTGGAATGGGACAATGAACTCCAAGGTGCCAATGGAGCAGAACTGATAAAGATGAGAGATCTTGTGCCAAGCTCTCTTTGGTTCCATCTTGGCTCCATCGGGGCAGAACCACAGCAGCGACTCCGGCACTGCCAGGATGTGGCCTTTGAATGCCTTTCAATAAATCTCCTTTTTATTCTCCTTAACACCACCTAGCCTCTGCTCCAGCTCCTTAAGGCACCCCAGGGCTCCAGGGGACAGCTCAGGGTGCTTTGGAAGGCACAGGAAGGTCCCACCTACCTTGGTCAGCTCCTGGGCGTTGGCCAGGTTGTCCACAGCGATGGCCAAGAAGACGTTCAGGAGAGTATCTTGGGGAGCAGCTAAGGAAAAACGCTTCACACAGCACAGGCAGCAAGCATTCCCTTCCTGCTGCCCCTCTTTCCCCCTCGGTGTTTCACGGACTGATCCCTGGAAGCTTTGCCACCATTCCCAGCTCACCCACCCTGCCCGGAGCTGGCCCTGCAGCCCAGCAGGGCTGGACACACATTTGTGTCCCCAGCAGCTGTCCGGAGAGGGGACAGGACCAGAGGGGTGTCACCCCACCAGAGGGGCAGGCTGGGACCTCCTGCTGCTCCCAGAGGCACCCCAGCCCCTGCTTTTCCACCCCTGCAGCCCAGAAATGCAGATTTCAGCCTCGTTTTCCCCTCTTGTTTAAAAGGACGACCAGCAGAGCTGCAGGAAATGGGTCATTTCAAGCCAACATTTGCATGTTTATATACACAGAGCTGTATAAAGTCATGGAGAGCATGGCAAAATGAATCTCAGGCATTGCTGCTGGGAGGAAAGGATCCTGGCTTATCTCACTGGAGTCAGGGAGAGCCCCACGCCGAGCTCAGCTCCCCCAGAGCAGCACACCAGCCCCATTAATGAGCTCCGCTGGTAAAACTGCTGCAGCACTTCTGAGGGCATAATTTATGTCTGGAATGAGATTTGAGCTACTCCAACCTAGGCCTCAGATTTGGGCCGTGTGACGCCTTCCAGCCTCTGATACAGAAATTCAGAGTTTGTGGCAGAGTTAGAAATTCAGAGTTTGTGGCGCAGTTAGAAATTCAGAGTTTGTGGCGCAGTTAGAAATTCAGAGTTTGTGGCGCAGTTAGAAATTCAGAGTTTGTGACGCAGTTAGAAATTCAGAGTTTGTGACGCAGTTAGAAATTCAGAGTTTGTGACACAGAAATTCAGAGTTTGTGGCTCAGTTAGAAATTCAGAGTTTGTGACACAGTTAGAAATTCAGAGTTTGTGATGCAGTTAGAAATTCAGAGTTTGTGATGCAGTTAGAAATTCAGAGTTTGTGACACAGTTAGAAATTCAGAGTTTGTGTTGCAGTTAGAAATTGTATTCAGGTGTGATGGGGAGCACTGGGCTGTCTGGGTGTGAAGCAGTACAGGTTTATAGTGTGAGGTTTAGGCCACCTTAAGACAAAGACAAACAATGTTTGCTTGCCAATCAGAGTGCCTTTGTAAACTGTAAACTACATAGAAGTGTATATAAACTGCCATCTTCTCTGGAATAAACTGAGAAGGTTGCATTAATCATATTGGCTGGAAGTGCGTTCTGTCCTGTCCAGCTTTCCCAATTTATGAGGTCCCTGGTTGTAAAACAGCCCCTAAGGCCAGCCCAGAGCCCAGCTAAGCCAGGGCAGTGCCCACGGCAGCCCAGGCCTCTCAGCAGAGCTCTGCATCCCATCCTTGACACAAAACACTGCCCTGGAATTATTTATTCCTACTGTACTTCCATTTTTCCACTTAATGATTTCAGCTTTGGCTGAGGTTGTTGTTGTTATTTCAGCCTTGTGGCTGCAGAACAGCCCCAGAGCAGCCATAAATCAGCTACCTTTGCACAGGGGAGGAGGGCAAGCAGAGCAAAACCACAGCAACACCTCTCTCCCAAGGAGAAAATGCATTTGGCTCTTGCACATCACCTGGGGACAGGAGAGTCACTCATTGCAGAGCTGTGTCTGCTCCTCCAGATGGGAATCCAGGTATTTGCAGGAGGCTCCAGGGGACAAGGGATGGAGGGACAGGACACAGGGAATGGCTCCCAGTGCCAGAGGGCAGGGATGGATGGAATATTGGGGGGGAATTGTTCCCTGGGCGGGTGGGCAGGCCCTGGCACAGGTGCCCAGAGCAGCTGTGGCTGCCCCTGGATCCCTGGCAGTGCCCAAGGCCAGGCTGGACAGGGCTGGGAGCAGCCTGGGCCAGTGGGAGGTGTCCCTGCCATGGCAGGGGTGATCTCTGACGTCCCCTCCAACCCAAACCTGCCAGGTCCATGTTCCCTGCCTTGAGCTGTGGGGTGGAAGAGCAAGGGCAGGACTGGGGTGAGGATGGTGAGAGGGGAAGGCAGAAACCCCTGCTGGCAGGGCAGGACAAGTGAGGGATGAGCTCCAGCCTGCGGTGGGATTTTGGGAACCCAGAGCCCTTCCTGTGGTTCCCCATCCCTCAGAGGCTGTCTGGAGGAGCACCTGGGAGCTGCTGAGAGCAGAGGAGCCAGGAGGGCTGCAGGGCTGATCCCCCTGTCCCAGAGAGCCACCCCAGTGTCCCTGCAGCTCCAGCCTGCCTCGGGTCCCACATCAGGAAACTTCCCAAGGCAGGCAGGGACCAAAGCTGGCCCAAACCAGCAGCTCAAAGCCCTTCTGCTTCCCTCCTCCAGGGTTTTACCAAACAATTCAGTCCAGACTGCAGAACCAGGCATTCCCAGCTCCAATTCCCACTGAGGAACAGTCAGACATCTACTAGATATTTACTGTTATTAGATATTTATCCAGTATTAGATGTTTATTTACTATTGGATATTTATCTGTTATTAGATGTTTATATTGATAGTTGTTTGTTGTTGTTAGATATTTATCTCTTTTTAAATAAGTATTATTAGTAAATATTTAGAATAGAGACCCAATAAGGCCTTGTTGATCCTATAAAGGTGGGAAATAATGCCTCAGGTTTAGCTTTTCTATTTTTCACATTCTCTGCTGCTTTAGTCTGTGGGTCTGGGCTTCACATGAGGGGATGCTGAGCTCTGCACAGAGCAGGGAGACAAAACAATTCCTGCTCCAGCTGGGCACCAAGGACAAATGATCCAAATCTCAGCCCAGGAGCACAAACACCGTGGGCTGGAGAGAGAAGAACAAGCAGGATGGGACTGCCTGGGCTGGAGCTGGAATGGGACAATGAACTCCAAGGTGCCAATGGAGCAGAACTGATCCCAGGGAGAGCCCCCGGGAGCGCTCGTGCATTTTGGGACCATTTTGGGTCATTTGGGTGCAGCCCTGGCTGGACTCTGGTGCTGCCCAAGGTGGATCCATGGAGGAGATCCTTTAATAAATCCCTGTTCTATTCCTTAGCTCTGTGCAGTCCCTGTTCTAGGGCAGCCCTCACAGGCATCGCCCAGAGCCTGGTGCCCATCAGCTCTGGCCCCAGCAGGAGTTGGATTCATCCCTTGGGATGTTTCTCCATCCTCCCTGACTGCCAAGCCCTGCTGGGCATGGACACAGAGCCCTGGGGTTTCTCCAGCCAGGAACCAGCACTTTTCCTGTTTTTTACCCTTGGGAGATGATTCCTCAGGCCAGAGGGAGGTTTGGAATGTGATGCCCATCACCTGCTCCTTTCTCCATCCCAGCAGGACAGCGAGGAGTGCCTGAGAACACCTTGAACCCAGTGAAGCCAGTGGATACAGAACAGGAAAAAACACTGCTGGAATCATCCCCCCTCCCACAAAGAGCCAGATTTGTCCTTTACAAAGACATTAATTCCCCCATTTTCTCTGAGGGTGGGAGGTTGAGGGCACCCCTGGGCTATGCTGAGTGTTTGGGGTTTTTCCTCTGGGGTGTTTCCAACAGGCTGGAAACACTTCCAAGCCTCCTCTCAGGGATTAAATGTTGCAGCAGTACAACTGCCTCCCTACCCGCTGGAAATGGCTCATGTAACACAGGCAACCCCTGGAAACAAAATTAATTTCTTTTTATCAGATCAGCCTGGCCTGATCCATTTCCAAGCAGACACAGTCTCCCAGACTTGGGTGTTTCTGCCCCAAAAAAGGTCCCTCAGTCCTCTCTGCGGGGCTGGGGGATCCCCAAATTTCTCCCAAGCTGCAGGCTCTGGCTCAGGCTATGCAACCTGGATGAGGCAGTGCCTGGAGCCTGGAGTCATCTCCTGCCTGGCACTTGAGGGCCAGGGAAGGGCAGCATCCTCCAGGCAGTTCCTGCTTTTCTTTTCAGGCCCCTCTAAAGTTTTTCCTGGAGGTTTTTTTCCTTTTTTTTAATTGTCTCAACAGATGCCTCAATTTATCAATTATGTGGATAGCAAGGAACGCAGGCATGGTGTAATTTCCTGGAAAATGGGCCAAATCCTGTTGTTACTTTAATCATAAAACTTTCATTAAACCATTTCTGGTTCCACACAGACACTCTGGAAATGGAAACGCAACATGAGACACTCCCCACTTAGAAAAACGAACTTTTCCTTGCCATGATCCATTAAAAAGCAAATTCTTCCCTCCCTCTCTGTGCTCACAGAGCCTCACCTGCAGCAAACTCACCCCAACCTGTAGAACTCAGGGAGGATCAAAGAATCCCACCTGGCACATCCTCCTTCCTTCCTAAATGCCCCAGTGATGTCCCAAGGAGCTCAAGGACCCACCAGCACGGGGATGTGGGCAAAGAGCAAGGAAGAGGCACTGGAGATGTTTGGTGGAATTCAGGAAAAACCCCCCTGGATCAGGAAAAACCCTCCTGGATCACCTCAGCAGCAGAAGGGAGAACAAGACAGCTGCACCTGCCAGGATGGGATTTAGGGAGAAGGTGGGTAAGGTTTCCACTCTCCAAATCCCAAATCCATGGCAGGGGCAGCAGATCCCCTCCTCTTGAACATCCCCTGCTCTTTCCCTGGTAATGAAAGCCGAAGGAGCAGGGAGAAGTCCCCTCTGGATTAAAGGTGAGGAAGGGAATGAATTCCTGAAAAACGCTGGATCTTGGCAGCTCGGAGGTGAAAAGTCCCTCCCTCAGCTGTGCTGTCAAGCCTGATTACAGCTTAAGCTCATTTCCAAACGCCAAGCCCGGAGGATTTAGGGCTCTCCCTCCCTCCCTGCTCTCCTCTGACCCAGTTTTGCAGAGCCTGGTGTTTCTGGAGGGGCTGTGCTGGCTCTGGGAGATGTCTGAGCATCACTGCCATGGCTCCAGGAACGGGATAAATCCGCAGGACACTTGTGTGACAGGCACAGCTCCCACTGCCTGCTCTGCTCTTCCCTGTCCCTGCTCATCCTGAAGGACAGAATTCCAGCCAAGCCAAAGGGCTGGAGCGCTGCTGTGCCACCCACAGGCACCAATGTCATGGATGGCACGTTCTGTCACCTCCACTGCAGCTGCAGCAGCCCATTTCTGCAGGAACTCTGTCTTTAGCCCCAGTATTTCCCCCAGTTCTCCTCTCCCTTTCTCCTACATCTCCAGCCCAAACAAGACTCCCAGGAAAAGGGGAATGATGGGACTGTAACCAGTGAGAAGGTCAAGAAATCCTCACGGGAGCTTCAGGTGGAGCAGCAGCACTGAGAGTTCTCATCCCACTTTGGGACGTTCCCATCCCACTTTGGGATGTTCCCATCCCACCTTGGGACATTCCCATCCCACTTTGCAGAATAAACAAAGCAGCCAGGGCTGCCTTGGCTCTACCACAGTTTCTAGGTTTCCTATTTTAGGGATGCTTCCTCTTGCTCCACACAGCTCGTGGCTGCAGCCACAGAATCAGTCACAGAATCACAGGATCACAGGATCAACCACAGAACAAGTCACAGAATCACAGAATCGGTCATGGAATCACAGAATCAATCACAGGATTACAGAATCAATCACACAATCACAGAACCACACAATCACAGAATCAATCACAAAGTCACAGAATCACACAACCTCAGAATTAACTAGGCTGGAAAAGCCCTTTGAGACTAAGTCCAACCTAGACCTGACACCGCCTTATCACCCAGAGTCACACTCAATTTCCCCTTAAACACTCCAGGGATGGGGACTCCAAACCTCCCTGGGCAGCCCCTTCCAATGCCCAACTGCTCCTTCAGGGAAGAACTTCTCCCTAAGGTCCAGCCTAAACCTCCCCTGGCACTGTCACAGAGCATCAGCCACCACTGGCACAGGGACAGGGCCACCACAGCCCCTCTGCCCTCCCAGCTCTCCTCACACCCAGCTGCTCCATCAGGGAGCTGCTCTGCTGGTTTGTGTATAAAATATAAAATACAGCCTCCCTTCCCAAATCCCATCCCGGTGCCACTCTGTCCCTGCCTCCTCTGGGACACACCACCCCTTCCCCTGGGACACTGGGGGGATGGAAGTTCCCAGTTTCTTGTTACCCTCAAGAGATTTCATCTCTCAGAACAAAGCAGACACGTCATGTGCCAAGGCTTGGAGCACTGAATGCTCCCAGAACCTGAAACCCAAGACCCAGAATTAAATTTTAAGCATTATGTGGAGATGAGATAATTCTGAGCATTTGGGACACAGCTGGTTAGGGTGCCCTAGAGAAAGGCACCAAGAGAATGGATCCTCATCTCCACCATCATCTACTCACCTCCACCAAACCCATCTCAATCCTCCCCTGACTAAAAACAAACTGTTTGTGAAGATATTCAAAGTCCTGCTCTGACCTGCCCTTAATTATTTCTCCCACAATCTAAATTAACTCTTAATAGAACATTTTCAAGGCAAAACACAATAATGAAAACAAAATTCCTTTAAATTAAATGAAAAAATTCTTACGTTGCTGTAAGAAAAGCGACACCAAGTTGGACAACTCACCTTCAGTGCTGTCAGGAGCAAAGCCACAGCAACAATTTGCCTTCAAAAGGATGAGGCTGTGAGAATTTAGGGAAAACTGGGGATTTCTAGCAGCATGGGTAGGACTGTGCCACCAAGGGTGCCCGTGGAAGGATACAGTTACCAAAGAGGGTGAGGACGATGAAGTAGATGGAGGAGAACATTCCCGAGTGGACGCCGCCCTGCGACTCTATCCCGTGGTACATCACAGCATTCCAGTCCTCCCCCGTCAGGATCTGCACAGAGCAGGGAGGCACAGAGAGAAACTCAGTTTCACTCACAGGGAAGGGTGACCTTGTCACTCTCTGCAGCTCCTGGAAGGTGGCTGTGCTCAGCTGGGGTTGGGCTCTTTCTCCAGGAACTGACAGAACCAGAGCACACAGTCTCAGGCTGCACCAAGGGAAATTTAGGTTGGATATTAGAAAGTTTTGTACAGAATGAGTGATAAAGTTCTGGAATGGCTGACTGGAGTGGTGGTGGAGTCCCCATCCCTGGGTGTGTTTAACAAAGCCTGGATGTGGCACTGGGTGCCAGGGTTGAGTTGAGGGGCTGGGGCTGGGTTGGACTTGATGGTCTTGAAGGTTTCTTCCAAGCCAGTGATTCTGTGAATTCTGTGAAAGGAAGTTTTGGGGGAGCCCAGCGGAGCAAAGCTACCAAGGAACATCCCTGGGAAATGAGGAGCACATGGGGGACACCAAGCACAGCATCACCACATGGGGGAGGGAGAGATTGTCCTGCTCTGCTCTAGGCTGGGGCAGCCTCACCCCCAGTGCTGGGGAGTTTTGGGTGTCTCAATATCAGAAAAAGATCTAAAGCTGTGAGAGAGCATCCAAGGAGGGCGGGGATGGGGCAGGGTGTGGAGGGGCCCGTGAGGAGCAGCTGAGGGCACTGGGATGGTCCAGCTGGGGCAGGCTGAGGGCAGAGCTCCCCAGGGCTGCAGCTCCTCCCTGGGGCAGCTCCAGCTCTGCCCTGGGACAGGGACAGGAGCCAGGGCACGGCTGGAGCTGGGCCAGGGCAGCTCAGGCTGGAGAGCAGGAAAGGTTCTTCTCTCAGAGGTGCTGGCACTGCCCAGGCTGCCCAGGGAATGGGCACGGCCCCGAGGCTGCCAGAGCTCCAGGAGCCTTTGGCCAGCGCTGCCAGGGATGCCCAGGGTGGGATTTTGGGGCTGGGTGACCCTGCCCTGCCCCTCTGGGTCACCTGCCCACTGCCCACCTTGACCAGGGGCTCTCGCACAGGCAGAGGAAACAAAATCCACGTTCTGACCCTTCTTTCTGCCCCTCTCCCTTTCTAAGCCATGCAGAGATCCCAGATCCCACCAGACCCATGCAGGGCACTTCCCACATCCCCAAGAAAGCCCTGAGCTCCCAGAGCAGTGCCCTGAGTGGGATCCCTGCCAGTGCCAGCCCCTCTCATGCCCTTCCTGCAGGCAGGGCTGGGTTTGCTCAGCTCCCCCAGCCCTCACTCCCTGTCCCCAGGAGCTCTGTCACCTCCTGCCACCCTCCTCTGCCCCTCGGGGCTGGCAGAGCCTTCCTGCAGCTGGAATGTGCCTGGGCATCTCTGCCGGGCACCACGACCACTGCAGGGGCTGCACACCACGGGTTCATCTTCAGTTTGCCCAGGTTTGACCCAGAGGGCCACAAAGCCCCAAAAAATTCCCTAAATAGAAACAACAACCTCGTGTGTGAGTGAGGACAGAGCAGGGGACAGCTTGAAGGGGACTCTGGTCCTCCTTGTCCTTGGGCAGGGACAAGCACAGAGCTGCACCTCTGATTATCGACCCAGAGCTAATTAACAAATACAGGAATAATAGGAAAACTAATCAGTCTGCAAGACTCCAACAAGCCCTGCCATGCTAAATGCTCATTTTGCACCCGTCTGAATTGTCTGGCATTCCTTTCTTCCCAAAATCTGGGCACATCAGCACATCCTCTGCCTGCCCTGGCAGAGTCAAACAATGACCACTTTTAGTGCATTAAAACACTGGGATGTGAAGATCCAGCTCCTAAACAGAAAGCTGTCTTTGGGTTTAGGAGGTGAAAAAAAAATAACCAAAAAACAACAACAACAACAAAAAAAAGAAGATAGAAAGCCCTAAGCCTGATGCATGCTGTAGTAATGGACTTCCATGTGCACACAGGATGCTTGGAATGACTGAAAACTCCTGCCTGCAAACTCCAGCCTGAAAACTCCAGCCTGAAAACTCCAGCTTGCAAATTCCAGCCTGGCTGTCAGCTGCTGAGAGTAAGGAAATTTCTGGCTGCAGGGATGGTGCTGATGACAGCACTGGGCAAGAGCGAGTCCAGACACAAGGACACCCAGTGCAGACACCAACTCCTCTCCCAAATGCACAATTCAACCTCAAATGATTCCAAAATCAGGATTCAGACCCAACACTGCTGGAGCTACTCTGGATTTGCACCACAGAATATGGAACAGGGCTTTGGGCTTTCCAGCCTGCCACTCAGTTATGCAAAGTATTGTCCACAAATGTGCATTTATAGAATTTCCATGAATTCACAGCTGCTCCTGCTTTCTGGGAATAGCCATAAAGTGATTTCTGATCACACAAATATTCATGAAAAGGGAAACCATTGGGAACTTTTCTATTCCCAAGGAGAAGACCAGGATTTGCAGGTATGACAAAATCCAGCAGGGTCTGGATTCAAAATCCAACTTTTGGATTATTTAGGAGTGGAATAAAAAGTTCAAGGAAAAAAAAAAAAAAGAGAGATGTTTTATGGGGCTTTTGCAGAGAGATAAATAATCTAAACTGAGCAGCCTGCCTGGAGAAGCTGAGGATGCTCCCTGAGGCCCTGGAAAGAGGAGCCACTGTCCTTCCCATTGTCAGCTGCAGGAACTACTTAAGTAATTAGGGAGCAGCCTGAAGGATCCAGGATCTGCTGGCTCTGTCCTCAAGCAGTTAATGAAATTCCTTCTGCTCTCTCAGGTCTCTTTAGGGATGCTGTAAGGAATTTTTGCTGAGCAGAGGGAAGGACAGCACTGCAGAGGGAGAGGCACAGGCAATGAGGACTCGGGAGCAAGGGCACAGGTACCTGACACAGAACTCTGCTCTCCAGAGGCTCTGTGCTCATGGGTGCTGTTTCTGTGTGTGTTTTGATTAGTTTTGTTATTCCCTGGACTCCAAACTGCCTTCAGCTGCCCCAAATGACCATTTGGAGTGCATCACACTGTTTAACACTGAGGAGCCAGCAGAGGATGGAATAAAACAGCCATCAAGAGCTGCTGTGAAATGTTAATGGAATAATGAGCAGGTTAAGGGTGGGAGAGGAACAGGAACAGGAACAGGACCGTGCTGCTTCCAGGGACTGCAGTGAAAGGGAGATGCCTGAGGGAAGGCTGAGTTCCTGCAGCTCCATCCCACAGCCAGGGTGCTCTGACATCCACCCACAGCCAGACACTGGCACTGCTGAGGGCTCACCTCGAGTGCTGTGCCCAGCTCTGGCCCCTCAGTTTGGGGAGGATGTTGAGGACCTGGAGCCTGTCCAGAGGAGGCAACGAGGCTGGAGAGGGGCTGGGAACACAAACCCTGTGAGGAACCCCTGAGGGAGCTGGGGGTGCTCAGCCTGGAGAAAAGGAGACTCAGGGGTGACCTTGTCACTCTGTGCAGCTCCTGAAAGGTGGCTGTGCTCAGCTGGGGCTGGGCTCTTTCTCCAGGCAGCACTGACAGAACCAGAGCACACAGTCTCAAGCTGCACCAAGGGAAATTTAGGTTGGATATTAGGGAAAAGTTTTTCATGGAAAGAGTGATAAAGTTCTGGAATGGCTGCCTGGGGAGGTGGTGGAGTCACCATCCCTGGGTGTGTTTAACAAAGCCTGGATGTGGCACTGGGTGCCAGGGTTTAGGTGAGGGGCTGGGTTGGACTCGATGGTCTGGAAGGTCTCTTCCAACCCAGAGGTTCTGTGTGACACAGGCAGGCAGAGCTCTGCTCCCATCCTGCCACTGCCACTCCTCATTTCCAGCTGTCACTGCTGCTCTGCTCTGCCCCCAGCAACCTGGGAGGATTTCCAGAGGAAATCAGGGAGCAGGGCACAGGTACCTGACACAGAGCTCTACTCTCCAGAGGCTCTGTGCTCATGGGTGTTGTTTGTGTGTGTATTTGGATTATTCACAGCTGGACATTCAGCTCACAGACTTCCTCGGGAGCTGGAGATGAAGGTTGATGCTCCTCTGAGGGAATTTAGGCTGAGCCCAGCCAGCTGCCAGGTGGACAAAACCCATCCTGGCTGTCCAGTGACCCAGCCAGGGCTGCTGGGATAAAAATGGGCTAAAGCAGAGGGCAGAAAGGTTTGTTTGAGAAGTTTCCTGCACAGAGAATCTCCAGAGGTACAGGGGTGGGCAGGGTGTATCTAACTTTATTTATTCAGCACACTGAATGCTGTCTCTGACTGATGCTGCTCTGCTCAGCCTGGCTGAGGTCATGAAAGAAAACCTTGGGAAGGGATCCCAACCCCAGAGTGAAGAAACACCGAGCTGGAGTTTGCAGTTCAGGGAAGGAGTGGGATGCAAGGAGAGCAGAGGGCATCTCTGGGAGACCACAGTTCATCCAGGGCTGATGGCTTTTGCTGGGTTTAGCTTTTGGATTATATAGGAGTGGAACAAAAAAAGTTCAATGAAAAAAAAAGAGATGTTTTATGGGGCTTTTGCAGAGAGATAAACAACCTCTGACATTCCAGACAAATACCTTAAACCCACGTGCTTTCCTTCACCCCTCATTGCAGCATATTTATCTCAGGACTAACAGGAAATATTCCAGCTGAGTATTCCACAGGCAGCTCCAGTCCCAAAGCAAACCAAAACCAACCTTCCCATGGCTCATATCCGGAGCTGCTCCTTGGCAATACCTGTCCCTGAGCCCTCCCTTTGATCAGCAGGAAAATCTTATGCAAATCTTAATTCCCCGTGATGGGCAATATCCTGTGAGGTGAGCACCGAACCTGCCTCACATCTGGGCAGTGGCTCCTGCAGAGCTCCCAGGACACGTTTTCCTTGAGATCCTTTTTCTGTCTTAATCCAGGAATTATCATCACCCCCCCGCCCCTTCCTTTTTATCTCCTTTTGGGGTCGTGACACTGAAATACATCAGCCAGACCTTGCTGAGATCTGGGGAATTTTGGATCAGGGGCAGCCCACATTGTGCAGGAGAAGACTGGAAATGCTGGATCTGTGAGGGTCACCTGCTCCTGAGCTGGGAAACACCTGAAAACATTCTTTTCTAATTATTTTAAATTATTTTAAACCGTCTAAAATTATTGTTTTTAAAAAAGACAGGTAGAGAACAGCTGCATAATTTGGCTATAAATCCAAGCATTTCATGTGCCAGAGCTGCAACTCCGTGGGCAGGGGCTGGTGAACACAAAGGGCATACTCAGATGTGGCACAGCCTGGGCATTTTAATTTAATGATTTTAATTTAGCACAGAAATATCTGTTTTATCAGCATTTCCCCTCCTAGCAATAAATCTTTTGTCCTAGTTTTCCTTAATACCACAGCATTGATTTTTAATTTGATTTTTAGTGATGCATGGATTGGTCAGCAACGTAAAACATATGAGAAGGAAAGAGTCCCCCTTTCCTAAATTCCACAGGATTTTGGGGACTTGTTTGCCCTCCCTAAGCAGGGAGAAATACCCAGGAATTCCAATTCTAACCCTGCCCCAGGACAAGGAATGGCTTTACCTGGAACACTGTGAGGATGGCAGCAGGGAAGGTATCAAAATTCGTGGTTGGAGTTTCATCTTGGAAATTGAACCTGGAGAGAAGGGAGAAATAAAAATCCGAGTGGGGAGGGACAGGAAACTCCAGGCAGCCCTGGAACACCCCCTAACACCCCATAAACCAAGTCAGGGAGCAACATTTGTTCCACCTGGCTCTAACACCCCAGGCAAGCTCGCTGGGGAACATCTCAGAAGGTGCTTAACAGAACCATCAGCAAAATCTCAATTTCATTCCCAGAGAAAATGCTGATGCTTTGAAATTCATTTTCATCCCCAATTAAAATGAACAATCAAAAATCTCCAATCATTTTGCAGAATGAGCCATTCCAAGTAGTTTTCATCCTCAAGTGTAAAAGCCCAAATTGAAATTACTCTCTTAGCAGGTAATTTCTTTTTTACTATTTTAAAGATAAAATAGGTATTGACTGGGAAAATAAAAGACCAAACAAAACCATTTCATTATTTCAGTTCAGAAGTGAGGCTGGAGTTGAAATGGTAACACTGTGATGGTTCTTACTGCAAAATTCACCACTGCTGGCATTTCTAATGAGAATAATCAGATCCAACAAAACTGTGTTTTCCAGCAGGAAAATATTCCAGAGTGCCATTATATTTTATATTTTTATATATTATATTTATATTTTATATTATACATATTTTATATTATATTTTATATATATTTATATTTATATCCTGGAGTTGAAACGGTAACACTGTGATGGTTCTTACTGCAAAATTCACCACTGCTGGCATTTCTAGTGAGAATAATCAGATCCAGCAAAACTGTGTTTTCCAGCAGGAAAATATTCCAGGGTGCCATTATATTTTATATTTGGATATTCTATTTTATAGTGGATAAATACAATGGCACTCTGGTTTCCAGGGAAAGAAGAGGACAGAAAGTTCTGCCCCCAGTCCTGCCCAGCTCTGGGTGTCCTGGGCATGATGGGGGAGCTTGAAATTGGGGAAATTCTCCCTTAGGAAAGAACCCAGCTCCAGGGAAAACACCAGAACAGGAATGATTTCCCTGTCCCCAGCCCTGAAATCAGGGATGTGAACCCTTCCAGGTTAAACAAAGATTCCTCAGACTTCCTGCTAGAACCCTAGTTACGAACATTTTCAACTTTCTGTACTAACAGACACTAACCCCCAAGAGAACACTACATTTGACCTAAAGCCGTAAAAAAACTACCAAAATTAAATAATAAAATGAAGATTGTGAGTGTGTAGTTTAAATAAAATGTGTAATATCACAAAGTAAAAAAGTTAGAGTTTAAAGTTTTAGAATAAAAGAATATATATAAAATAAAAGTATATTATATTATATTATATTATATTTCATATATAAAATGAAAATTTTAAGACAGAAGTGAGTCCTTCTTCACCTTCTTCTTCATAACTTTAAGTAGTATTGTGTCATTAAATTAAAAAATCCACGTTACAAAACACAGTTAATTATTGAGTTAAAAATAATTTAAGTGTCATTTCTGAATTAGAGTTTATCCTTAAAACATCTTGTAAAAAAGAGACACAACTCTATTTTTTAGGTTGTTAAAGAAAAGTACTATAGAACTTGCAACTTATAAAACTGTAACATAAATAAAAAGTAATAAACATCTAAGTCCAAACAAAAAATACCATCTCGCAATTTAATCCTCACTTTAAGGAAAAAAAAAAAAAACAAAAAAAATCACGAACTTACTGCCCTCCGAAGAGCTGCATCCCCAGCAGAGCAAAGACCACGATGAAGAGGAACAGCAGGAAAAGCAAGCTGATGATGGATTTCATGGAGTTCAGCAAGGAGACCACCAGATTCCTCAGGGAATTCCAGTACCTGTGGTGGATCAGAGCAGCCAGGGGAGAACATGAGTGGGGAAGAGCCTTTGGGGAGAAATTAACAGGAAATTATTTCCCACGAGTCTCAGGTGCAGCTGGGTGTGTGCTCTGTCACCATCTGCCACAGCTGGGCAGTTCTCCTCTGCTCATGGGCACTTTGCTTTATCTCTCCCACAGCCAATCCTCTCTCCAGGAGATCTCTGCTGTTCATGGGCCATTAATTATTAATTATCTTCTGTCCATGGCCACTGAGTGTCCCTGCATGGCTGAGAAAATTCCAGCATCCCATGGGGAGAGGCTCTGCCAGGGGAGGAGCCAAACATTCCTACCTGGATCCAATCTGACCTGGGAACAGCACAGCAGCCTTTGCCCCCTGCATTCCCAGAGGAGCAGCTTTCTTCCCTCTGCATTCCCAGGGGAGCAGCTTTCTTCCCCCTGCATTCCCAGAGGAGCAGCTTTCTTCCCCCTGCATTCCCAGAGGAGCAGCTTTCTTTCCCTGCATTCCCAGAGGAGCAGCTTCCTTCCCCCTCATTCCCAGAGGAGCCCAGGCCCATCTCCCCCAGCCCTGGAGCTCCAGAGGAAAACTCCCCCCTTGTGCAGGATCCTGCTCCAGCAGAAGCACAGCTGGCACTGCAGAAGGGCTGAGCCCCCCTGGGATGGGGCTGAGCCACCTCCCTGACCCACAGGGGACAGGGCTGCTCTCACTCTGGCAGGGGTTTCTTTTTTTTTATTTGTCCTATTGCATTTGTATTTTTAATTTTCCTATTAAAGAGCTTTTATCACTATTCCTACATCTTTGCCTGAGATCCCCTTAATTTCAAAATTACAATAATTCAGAGGAAGGGAGTTTGTATTTTCCATTTCAAAGCAGGCTCCTGCCTTCCTTAGCAGACACTTGGCTTTTCTAAGCAGGACACCATGGAACAAGGGGAAACAGCCTGAAGTTGCACTGGGGGAGGTTGGGGTTGGATATTTTTCATAGAAACGATGGTCAGGCATTGGAAAAACCTGCCCAGGGCACTGGGGGAGTCCCCATCCCTGCAGGGATTTAAAAGATGTGGCACTTGGTGACATGGTCAGTGGTGGCCTTGGCTGTGCTGGGAATGGTTGGATGCAAAGATCCTGAAGTATTTTTCCACCTCATGGGTTTTGTTATTATTATTACTGCTTTAATTATTCCTTATTTCATAAAGGAAAATAATGACAAGGGATATCAGAGTCTTTAAACTCTCCTGTAATGTTGGGTAATACAGCTCAGAGAGTGGCAAAATCTCCTGAGAACCAGAGAGCAGAGATGGGCACTTGGTGTGTGAGCACCCACACACAACAGCCAGAGAATGTCTGGATTAGTTCCTTAGGAACCTTTTCCTGGGAATTTTCCTCCTTTTGGCATCCTCTCGCCTGGCACAGCAGTCAGGAGGGGTGTCAGGAACAGGGGTTTATCAATGAAGGTGAGATTGGAGAAAGGAACAGCAAGCCTCAGCCTCCATTAGACACAAATCAGGAATAAAATCAGGAATCAATACCTCATTCCCACCTGGACATCTTTGCAGGGTGACCTCCGATCCCATCCACTGCAAGTATCCAGCAGGGGATGAAATCCCCACAGTTTAAACATTCCTGAGGGGAATCTCCCCTCCAGGCATCCAGGACCCAGCAGTGGCCTCAGGGTGTGGAAGCAAATCCAGAATGTGGATTCCAGCCTGGCAGGAGGGACTGGCTCAGCCCAGCCCTGAGTGACCCGTCCCAGCACACCTGGCCAGGGGCTGAACTTGGTTTGGTTTTATCTCCCCATCCCCTGGGACGGCTCCTGGCACATTCCAAGAGGGTTCCAAAACTTTGGAACAATTCTTCCCTGGATTTCTTTCCCTGCTGGGAACAGGGCAGTGTTTGTAGGAGGGAAACCAATGGATCAGGAAATGCAGGAGCAGCTACCAAGCTTTGACACACGGGAGCCTGGAACAATGAGGCTGGAGCAAGCAGAAGGAGAAGAGGGATTTAGAGCCATGGGGAGGATTTCTCCCTCTTTTTTTCTCCTTCCCAGCTCCTGACACTGGGAGCTGCCATCCAGAGCCAATTCCCAGCAGCAGCACACGATTCCTTCCCCCCCGAGTGCCCTCCAGACCCCCACTCTGAGCTCCTGCCCACAGTGGCCTTCCAGCAGGAGGAAATTCCCTGGATTTGTCTGAGAAGGTCAGAGCTTGGAGTCAGATGAGGAGAAACACCATCCTGTCTTTTTGCCTCTGGTTTCCCCCTCTTCCTTCCGCCAGGCCTAGCTGGGAGCACTGACCCACCCCAGCTTTCTCTGATGTCCATCCCAAGGACCTTGCATCCCATTGCACCCATTCCAAGGCAAAATTACATCCATAACACAGTGACAAAGTTTCAGGGGGAAATCTTATCTCTTGGGAGAATAACTTCAACTTTGAGTAAGTTGAACCAAGCCTGCTCAGGGTTTAAAGGGGCTGAGCTGCTCTCCTTGGAGGAGGGGAAGGATTTGGTGCTCCCAAGGCACCAGGAGCTGATTCCTGCAGAAGCCAGACCCTGCTCAGTCTGTCAGGACAATGAAGAAAACGTGGGGAGCTCTTTGGTCCTTGTTCTCCTCACTGAATTTTAGCTCCTCTTGGGCTCTGTCTCCTTGTCCTGCTGTCATCTCTTACCCATTTAACTCTGCTGTCCATGGCCACACTGATTTGGGACATGGGAACCAAAATCCCAATCATAACCCAATCAATTCAATCATAATTTGAATAATCCCACTGATTATTCAGAGCAGAAGCACTGCAGTCTCTCCTGCTAAACATAAAGGAAAAACAAACCAGGCCAGTGAGTTTCAGACAAAAGTTGCTACAAGAGAGATGGAAAAAGGAGAAAACTGCTGAGGATCAGGAAGTTTTTCCAGCAAAACTGCACTGAGAGGGGGTGGGCAGCGATCTGTGCCTGCTGCCAGCACTTGTAGGGCTCTCCTGAGCCAGGCAAACTCTGAGCTGGGCACTCAGGCACTGGGGTAATTCAGGATTTCCCCTGGGAGCTGCAGGGACCTGGCTCTGGTCATGCAATGAGATAAATTCTGTTGTGTGGGATGAGAAATCCACTTAATTAGGGCAGGGGAACTTCAGCATCAGCAGCTTGAGAGTGTCACTTGCTGTCCTGAGAAGGGACAGAGCCCTCAGCTTGGTTTGTGAAGTTAAATCTCTCCTCCCAAGGAATGAGCAGTAACAAGAGGGAATGGCCTCAAATTGTCCCAGACAGATTTAGGTTGGGTATTCCTAAAAAAAATCTTCATTAAAAGCTTTGTCGAGCCCTGGCCAGGCTGCCCAGGGAGTGGTGGGGTCACCATCCCTGCAGGGATTTAAAGTCCTGCAGATGTGGCACTTGGGGACATGGGTGGCCTTGGAAAGACTGGCTGGATATGATGGCCTTGAAGGCCTTTTCCAACCTAAATAATTCCATGTTTCATCTCTTTAGCATGCTGACTGCAATCAGTGGTCAGAACTCACCAAAATAAAATTGTAATTTGCAAAAACATCCAGAATTTTTACAAAGCACAGCACCCAATCAGCAAGAGCAGATCTCAGCAGCTCTGGGTAAAATGAACTGGTGAAAATTGCTCCGAATTTGCTGCAAACCCAGGGGTTTCCCACACATAAATCAGTGCAAAGGTGAGGCACAGTGACATTTTTGGTACAGATACCCACCTTTTTTGCTGGACATTTACAGAACTTAAAGTTTCCACCCTGTTTGTCCCAGAGGACAACAAATGACACAGTACCACAAACAAACCTGGGATCTGAACAACAATAATTAGCAGTAAACAATTAGCAGGTACAAATCAGCCCCACTGAGCTGCAAAACTCATTCCTGGTTACTTCAAATGACTGCTTTGCTCAGATTTTCTTTATCTATTTCAGGTGGCTGGGGTATTTTTGGAGGGAGGGGCTGTTCCTCCAAGCTCTGAAGAATTCAGGGAGTGATGGAAACAAGGGAGCACTGAAGAAGTAATGGTGTAAAACATAAGGTGGAAAACAACAGCAGGAGCACCTAAATTTGTCATCAATTTCCAGAGAAATCCTGCAGGAACAGCTCTGGATGGGTTTGGAAATGGCACAGGAGCTGTTTGCTAATGCCAGCACACATTAGCTCAAGGCAGGAACACGAAAACAACAGAAAAGCTGTGGAAACCTGAGTGAAAATTCCACCTCAGAGTCTCCAGGCTGAAAAACTCCAACATCTCAGCCCCAGCACCAGGAACTCATTTCAGATTTGTGTCAACACAGCAGCTCAGCCCTGGGATTAGCACCCAGCAATCCGCAGGGAAGCTGCTTTTCCAGAGCCTGAATACTTAAGGAATTGTCATCAGATCAGTGGGAAGTTGATGGGACTCAGAAAGAAAATAAAACTTGGGGGTTTTACCACTAAATACGAGATATAACACAATATTTCTGTTTTAAATAAGCCTGAAGATAATGCAAAGAAAGACATTCTAAGTTGATGTGACTTAGAAAGAAAAAAAAAAAATTTTAGCATAAAATATGAGTGACAACTTGAGATACTTGTTTTAAACAAGCTTAAAACCAAAGCAAAAAAGGACATTCTCCTGTCAGCCCACTCATTCCCACTTAAGGAATTGTCATCAGATCAACAGGACTTAGAAAATAAAATTTGGGGTTTTTACCACAAATTACAAGTGATAGCACAAAAATTTGGTTTCAAACAAGCCTAAAGATAAAACAAAGAAGGACATTCTACTGTCAGCCTGAGGAACCAAGGGCAGACAAACCTGGACGTGAGGCTGAGGAGAGAAAAGGCTTTTAAAATCCCTTGTGGGTGTAAATCCAGGCACAGCAATCCCCAAAATTTCCAACTGCCCAGCCAAGGAAAGGGGAATTCTGTATCTGCAGGTTCAATCTGCTCCTGTCCCCCAGTGCAGAGCCTGGGGCAGGCAGGGATTTTGTGCCAGCTCCCCCAGCAGGTCGGGGCATTGGTTTTTTTTTTTTTTTTTTTTTGTTTATTTTTAACTTGTTAGCAATTTATTGATGAGTTTATTGTTGATAAACGTGGAAAGGACTCCTCCTGGCTCTGGGGCTGGGGCCAGGGATGCTCAGAGCCAAGGGAGCTGCACTCACTTGGTGACTTTGAAGATCCTCAGCAGCCGCAGGGCTCGCAGGACGCTGATGCCAAAGGAGGTGCCCGGCTTCACCGCAGCCCAGATGACCTCAAAAATACTGCCCACGATCACCTGCAGGGACAGAGCTCTCAGAGAGGGCACAGAGCTGCTGAGCTCCCCGGGGGCTCCCAGAGAGGCTCAGCAATCCCAGTTCAGGCTCTTCAGGAGAATCCTAAATTAGCAGGAGAACTGGAAAGCCTCACCCAGCTTTCTCCATACCCAGGAGGAGAACACTCTGTCATTTATACACTGAGAGGAGCTTGTTGCTTTCTTCTTTCACAGCCAAAATACCTTAAAATACTTTTTTTCTGAAAGACACTGTAATTTTTAATTGGATTTTTTAATGCTGGCTCAACTGCGAATGCCAGCAGTAGATGGGACTCAGAAAGAAAATAAAACTTGAGGTTTGTTACCATTAAATACGAGTGATAACCTGAGATTTTTGTTTTAAACAAGCTTAAAACCAAAGCAAAAAAGGACATTCTCCTGTCATCACACTGTCATTGCTTTTGTCACCCCACACAACCTGCAGAGCTGCAGGAGGGCATTGCCCCATCCTCCCCTTCCCATCAGAAGGACTAAAACTCCTCATCTGCAGCAGAACAGCAGCTCTGGGTGACATCTACCAGAAACTTCTGGCAGCTGAGAGTCTTTAGGAGAGCAATTAAAGCAATAATTATTATGAGATTCTGCAAAGCCTCTGGCATGGACACCCCAACATCTGCCTGGCCCTCAGCCTTGAGGTACTGAAAAAATTCTCCCAAATCAAGGTGGGCTTTTCCAATTTTGTTTTTCTGGTTGGTTTAAGGATGGCAGAGAATTCACCTCGAGCAAGGAAAAAAAATCTTCTCAAAAACCCTTCATTAGGAAAAGGACAAACAGTGATGGGTTCAGCACAGCTGGGGAGGACAATTAAACCCACACAGGTTTCTGCAGAGTTAATAGGATCAAACAGGCATTTCCCTGCCAATTGCTGGCATAATTCACATTAAGCCAACATTTTTGAGCTCCCACTGCCCGTGGGCCCCAGCTGGGTAGAGCACACCATAAGCACCAGTTTAGAACTGGTTATCACCAGAGCCCAGCTGGTGTGTGCAGTGGGAGGGAGGATTAATGGGGGCAGCAGCACTGGGAGCCCTATCATTACAAAAAGTTCAGGAGAATCCTAAATTAGCAGGAGAACTGGAAAACCTCACCAAGTTTTCTCCATACCCAGGAGGAGAACACTCTGTGATTTATACACTGAGAGGAGCTTGTTTCTTCTCTAGTAATCAAACTAACTCAAAATGCTTTTTTTTTTTTTTTTTTTTGAAGGACACTGTAATTCTTAATTAGAATTTTTTAATGCTGGCTCAACTGCAAATGCCACCAGTTCCTTTTCCCACACTTTCATGACAAAAACTTGGATGTCTCTGAGAATTCCATCACTGCTTAAGTGTTCTGCAACACACTGTGCCCTGGGCTTCTGGAAAATACAGAGGAAAGGGAGATCCACAGTGGTTGATAATTCCACTGTATCCCATCTGAAGAAGAACTAAAACTTCTCTCCCATCACTGGGAATCCCTCATTGTCTCAGGAGTAGCTGGGTGTGTGTTCTATTCTATCTGTCAGAGCTGGGGCAGTTCTCCTCTGTTCATGGGGCACTTTTCTTTATCTCTCCCACAGCCAATCCTCCCTCCAGGAGATCTCTGCTGTTCATGGGCCATTAATTATTAATTATCTTCTGTCCATGGCCACTGAGTGTCCCTGCATGACTGAGAAAATTCCAGCATCCCATGGGGAGAGGCTCTGCCAGGGGAGGAACCAAATATTCCTACCTGGATCCAATCTGACCTGGGAACAGCACAGCAGCCTTTGCCCCCTGCATTCCCAGAGGAGCAGCTTTATCCCCCTGCATTCCCAGAGGAGCAGCTTCCTTCCCCCTGCATTCCCAGAGGAGCAGCTTCCTTCCCCCTGCATTCCCAGAGGAGCAGCTTTCTTCCCCCTGCATTCCCAGAGGAGCCCAGGCCCATCTCCCCCAGCCCTGGAGCTCCAGAGGAAAACTCCCCCCTTGTGCAGATCCTGCTCCAGCAGAAGCACAGCTGGCACTGCAGGAGGGCTGAGCCCCCCTGGGATGGGGCTGAGCGACCTCCCTGACCCACAGGGGACAGGGCTGCTCTGACTCTAGCAGGGGTTTGGTTTTTTTTATTTGTCCTATTGCATTTGAATTTTTAATTTTCCTATTAAAGAACTGTTATTCCTATTCCCATATCTTTACCTGAGAGCCTCTTATTTTCAAAATTACAATAATTCAGAGGGAGAGGGTTTACATTTTCCATTTTGGGGGACACTCCTTCCTTCCTTAGCAGACTCCTGGCTTTTTAAACCCACACACTCATGAATCAGCAAAAACCCTTCCTCAGCCCTTGCACAGAGCACTGATAATTTATTTCCTCAGAGGCCCTCCTGGGAGCCTGGCTCCCCCTGGGCTGCTGCTCCCCAGGCAGATGTTGCTCTGGTTTGTTGTTTCACCCTGTGCGCCAGCACGGCTCCATCTCGATGGTTTGTCAGACAAAACTGGGGACAGAGCTCTGTGATGCTCCACTGCTGAATTCGTTCTGGGGGCTGGAAGGTGGGGGAGGCAGGGAAAAACACAGACAGAAGGAGGATCCCTATGGATTCTCTGAAGGAGGAGGAATTAGCAACAGATCAACAGTTTTCTCTCCTGGGACACCCTCAGCAGAGCTCCCTGCCAGGGCTGCATAGCCCACAGAGCTCAGACACCTCCCGAGTTCAGCCTTTGCTTTGTGCAGGCTCCTAAATCACCTGTCCCTGACAAGCTTTCTTTGTGGAAGGAGCATCCTGGATTCAGAGATCCAAGGGAATTGGCAGCCAGCCTGGGGGGCAGCTCAGAGCCCACCCAGTGCAGGACATCGACCCTTGTGCTGCCCAAGGTGGATCCACTGAGGCCTTTGAATAAATCCCTGTTTTATTCTTTAGCTCTGCCCAGTCTGTTCTAGGGCAGCCCTCACAAGGCATCAGTGACACTCCTAAAGGACAATTTATGGATAGTCTGGGTCTGGGCACTGTCCCTTGGGCTGGGCAGGACAACCCATCCCAACCCTCTGAGCCACCACAGCTGCCAGGACACCCCAAAACCAGAGCCCCACATTTGGGACAGCCTCGTGCAACACCTCAGGGTGCTGGACATGGGTGAGTGATTGAATCTCAAATTCTATTTACTCTGAGCTTTGCTGCTGTCACGGCCAAAAAGAGAATGAATTGGCTCAACTCAGAGCCTTGGATTTAGGAGGTGACAACAGCTCCTCCTCCCTTGTGGGAGCAGAGGAATTTGGCTTCATGGAGGAAGAGTCACTCCCAGCATTTTGGCAGATAAAGGCTAGAAACAGCAGCCTGAATGTCAGAGCAAGGCTGGGTGAGGAGTGCAATGGCCTGAGCCACTCTCCCTGGATCCAAAGCTCCGTATCTGGATTCTTACAACAGCCGAGTCCTGCTCAGCCCAGCTCAGATAAGAGTTCTCCTCTGAAAGCACAGATTACAGCTAATAGCTTTTAATGAATAAATTAACATCCACATGCCAGGCTTCTTGTCAGGTGGAGCCAAACCCAGCCCTGCTATTCGCACCAGAGCTGCAGTTTGAGCCTGGATTTCTGCGCTGAAATTTGAATTATTGCCCTGCTGTCACCTCCTCAGGTGTCTGCTGCTCCTGGTGATGTCTGAAAAGCTCTGCCTGTGTGACTCCAGGTGAGGGCTGCTCAGAGGGTGGCACGAGCAGGAAGATGTGTGGGTTTTTTTTGTCTTTCAATCAGCTCATTGCAACGGGAGGGACAGAATCAGTCGGCAGTCAGAGGCGCTGATGCTGCCAACAGCCTGGGGCTGGAGGAAATGAATCCCCCCGCTGTCACTTCCCTTCCAAAAGGAGGATAACGAGGGAAGCTTAATGCATCTCACTGCTAATTTATACAGGGACTGCTCCTCACAGGAGACGCTCCCAGCACCACTTCATCCTTAAACACCTGAATGACAGGAGAGACTCCTGCTTGGCACAGGGAGGGCTTTCAAGGACATGCAGTGACAGGAGGGAGGTTTCCCACTGCCAGAGGGCAGGGTTGGATGGGATATTGGGAAGGAATTCTTCCCTGTGAGGGGAGGAAGGGTTGGAATGGAATTCTCAGAGGAGCTGTGGCTGCTCCTGGATTCCTGGCAGCATCCAAGGCCAGGCTGGATGGGGTTAGGGCAACCTGGGACAATGGAAGGTGTCCCTGCCCATGGCAGGGGGTTGGAATTAGATGACTTTAAGGTTCCTTCCACCCCAAACCATTCCATGATTTATCCACCCTGCTGGACGTTACTCACCCCAAAGTCAAAGCAGTTGAATGAAGAGTGGAAGTAATTCCTTGGCCCCAGCCCATACATCTTCAAAGACATCTCAGTGAGGAACAGCCCCAGGAAAACGAACTCTGCGAAATCTGGAAACAGGAGAAGAGATTAAATTAATCTGTGAGCCCTTGGTGGGCAGAGCTCTTCATGTGGTGCTGGAACTCAAAATGTCCCTCAGACATTTTTGGAGGTTCCAGGCCCAGGTCAGAGGCATTTGAGACCCTGGCAGGCAGCTGGAAACAGCTGTGATTTTGGGTTTGAACCATGGGATGATTTAGCAACCTTGCAGGAAGAACAAGAAGTCACAAAAGTTTAGATATTAGAGTAGAAGTAGTCACAAAGTAGAGGGAAGAATTTTTGAGTGCTGTACAGGGGGGTTTCGGTTTTGTACATGGGGGTCAGAGGTTTTAAGATGGATTTGGGATCTGGGCCTGCCCTGTCCTCCCTCTTTCTCCTTCCTCACCTCCATGTTCTTGGTGATGTTGGCACTCACAGATTGGTTTAGAGTAGAAAACACCATTTAATATAGGTAATAGGCATTGGGGAAAACTGTAACCATGTCACACGTAATGTACATATAAAAGATAGAAAATCACCATTTAATATAGGTAATAGGCATTGGGGAAAACTGTAACCATGTCACACGTAATGTACCATATAAAAGATAGAAAATCACCATTTAATATAGGTAATAGGCATTGGGGAAAACTGTAACCATGTCACACGTAATGTACCATATAAAAGATAGAAAATCACCATTTAATATAGGCAATAGGCATTGGGAAAAACTGTAACCATGTCACACGTAATGTACCATATAAAAGACAGCAGCAGCCCTGGCGGGGAGAGAAGAAGCAGTCGGGGTCAGAGAGGATGTCAGGGTGTGTGTGTGCCTCTGCCTGAGCTGGGAGCAAACCACAGCAGCCCCAGAAGAAAATCTTTTAGATAACTTGCAATAAACTGCCTTGAGACCAAACAACAGAGACTGCTGAGACTTTCTTTGGAAGCTCGGGCTGGAGGAGAGACTTTTCCACCACATGGAACCCCTGAACCAGGTCTGGGTTCCACAATGTGGGGAACTTTTTGTTCCTTTTTTCACAGCACCAGGGGCCTGCTGGCAGAAGGAAATCCCTGTGCAATGGCAAACAGGACCCAGGCAGAGTTTGGCACAATTCTCTCTGTGTGTCCGCAAGCTGTGTGAAGTCCATGCTCACCTCCACTCTTGGGTGGGGAAGGAGCATTAAATAATATCCTCATTGTCTCTAGAAAGGAGTTTCAAAATAAAGCCCTGGATCTAATATTTTTAAAGGTCAAATTTAATTGCAGAGATGTTTTGGGGCTTCCATACTTGCAAGAGATGGAAACTTTAGGGTGTGGGGTGTAAGTTTTTGTACCATCCTCTGATGATAAAAATACCTTTCTACCCAACAGAAGTGCTGACTCTGAGGGCTCATATTCAGAGGTGTTGTGTCTCCTGTTACCACATTTATTTTTATTATAGCCCTGTAATTATGGAAGAGCCCCTTCTGTTTCCTTTTCCTTCACATATCACAGGCTGGGAAGCTTTTGATGGGAAAATTTATCACCTATGATGAAACAAAGGGCAGAAGGAACAGAGCTGGAGGCTTCAATTTCCACATCAAGTTTTGAGGACTTGAAGCTACAGCAAACACTGCCTTTGGCATTTTAAGTTTGGATCTGGAGGCCAATAAGCAACAGCAAGAGTGAAATGTTAAAAACAAAAAGAAAAAAAAAACAGCAAAAAAAGGCAAAAACCACCTACACTACCAAGAAAAACCAAACAGCAGAAGGCAAAGCTCTCTCTCTCTGGAGAAAAGATGAGGAAAAGAATCAAACCTCAAAAAGGTGGGGATTAATCACCTTGTTTAGTGCAGCACAGGAGGTTCTCAGAGGCTGCAGCAGAACAGATGCTACAAGAAAGACTCCTGTAATTTCGATTTTATGATTCCAGGAATGATAAAAAGGAGATGGTGCCAAACTTTATGCAGAGGTGCACAGAGACAGAAGAGGGGCTACAGATACAAGGAAAATTTCAGCAGGACGATCCTGGATTCCAGGAGCTTTGCACTCTGGGGCAATTCCAATCTCTGCTCTGGGACAGGGAACGCTGGAGATCAGGAAAGGTTCTTCCCTGGCCTTGCACATCCATAGGGAGTGAGCAGAGCTGGCCCAGGGCCATTCTGGGTGTCTTTGGAAATTCTTTGAAAAATGCAGTTTCAATTATCCCAAAAAAAAAAGGGGTTTTAAATTTTAAATGAAAGCCAGTCATGGAACACCATGGACATAAAGTTCCCTGAAATCCAGGAAGAAATAATGAGATGAGAGAGGCTTTATTAACACCTTGGTGAGGAGCCTGCAAGGACACCTGTGCCAACAGCTGCACAAGGAGAGGAAATTTCAGGCGAGTAGTAATTCTCCCCCCTGACCTGCTCTCCTTGAAAACAGCAGCAAGATCCTTCAAGGAGACTCTCAAGGACAACGTGTTCCCAGCTGAGGAATAAGGTGACAAAATCTGAGACCCACAGCTTTTTTCCCAGGAAGAGGCAGATTCACCCTCTGGATCTCGGTGCTCAGGGAGGAGCAGGGGCACAGGAGCAGCACAGCTCCCTCTCTCCCTGAGGCTTTCCAGGAGAAGCCTCTTCACACCTGACCAAGCTGCAGCTTTTCTCTCCTTCCTCACAGGAGGTGCAAGGACTCGGTGAGGAAGCTCTGTCTCCAGCACCAAGGATCCCAGAGCAAGGAGATACCCACCATGGTGCTGGGAATCCATCCCACCTTCCCTCTGCTCTGGTGAGGCCCCACCTGCAGAGCTGCCTCCAGCTCTGGGACCAGCAGGAGCACCTGGAGCTGCCGGAACCAGTCCAGAGCAAACCTGAACCTGCTCCAGGGCTGGAGCCCCTGACCTGGAGCCAGGCTGGGAGAGCTGGGGGTGCTCCAAAGCTCCAGGGAGAGCTCAGAGCCCCTCCAGGGCCTGAAGGGGCTCCAGGAGAGCTGCAGAGGGGCTTTGGTGTCCCTCAGCAGGTGGTGCTGACTGGCACGACTTCCAGAGACAGCGTCCCTATGCCAAGGGGTGATTTTCGGCCAGTGCTGTGAAAGCTTCGTTAAATCAGCTGATAAAACCACGGGGAGAGGTTGCAGATCCTCCAGGAAGCAGTGCCCACCCCCCACATGTGTCATATCTCTAGCAGGGAGATTCTCATCCCTCATCTCTGCCCCAGCCTCACCTGTCCGAGTCACACCTCAGGTGGCCCCCAGATTCTTCCACAGGACAACAAAATCCTCAGTAGTGTTTCTTAACTGCAAATTTGCACCAGCAGACCTCAGGACTCTTTGCCAAGACTATCACCAGCATCCCAAAGGAGCAAAAAAGGAGGAAGGCCCAAGGATTAACGTTCAGCCACCGCTCCAGCAGGAGGCTGAACACACCCTGGGTATCACAAGTGCAAAGGTGTCACCATCAGGCTGACACATCCTGCAAACACACGTGCAAATCCAGAATATCACCCAAGAAAAAAGCTAGGAAGTGGCATAAGAAAATTTAATTATATTAAAAAAATATATAAAGCCAGGAAGTGTTTAAAACTGAGAGCATCTAAAAAACAACTTCCTTCTGCTGCTCTTGCAAGAGACACCCTTGGCCTTTGCCAGCTGATGAATCCCAGAGCAGAGCCCAGCACGGCAGCAAGAGCTGTGTCCCAGCAGGTACCAGATGCTACAAAGCACAGCCCAGGGAGGCTGGCATGGAGCAAGTGGAATTCAGACCCTGAACTCCTCAGGCAGAAGGAGCAGGCTCCGTGCAGAGGCTGCTGCACCCAACACACCATTTCTTCTGAGAAGGCCCTGCCTCAATAATTGAAAATGCAATTGTGTTGTTTGGGCCTTCTGGTATCCAAACCTCACCTAATTTCATTTGCCTTACTCAAAAGCATTTTGTGATGTGATTTAAGGAGGAAAAGTTTGATACAAACACTTTTATTTCATTTCCAAGCTGTGCTGTTGGCAAAGGCCGTGCAAGCATCTCCTCACCCCACACCTTTGAATTAGGCTCCTAATTAGAGTTACCAGCTCCTTTTTGTCAATCACTTATGGATTAATTCCATTTCCAAGACCAGTGGCATCAGAAGCAGGTGCTGAGCTCGACACTTCCTTTTCCTCTCATATTAATCCAAGCAGGAGAATTTCAGTAGGGCAGAACTTCCCCCTTTCTGCCCAAGCAGATGTGAAATGCTCAACAGACAGAAATAATATGCTCCAGAAAGCCTTTTCCTTATAAATGCTGCATATTTATATCCAGAGGGAGCTGGTTTTTGACATCAAAGGCAACAACAGCACCAAAAAAAGGCCAAACTGCCCCAAATGTGAGGTTCAGCACTGGGCAGGCTCTCAGGCTAGAATGGATTAAATGCTGCGTTCAGATACTGGATTTATCAAAAGGAGACATTGTGGATTTGGGGTTTAGACCTACACAGATTAAGGAGCCAGGAAGGATCCTTGCAGGATTTGCTGGAGAAAGAAGAGAGCTTTGGGAAGGGCAGCCCTGAGGGAAACCTGAGTGACCCAGTGCTGAAACCTCCTCCCCACAGTCCCTAAAATCCATCCCACAGTCCTTAAACCCATCCCACAGTCCCTCAACCCATCCCAAAGTCCCTAAACCCATCCCACAGTCCCTAAACCCATCCCACACTCCCTAAAACCCATCCCACACTCCCTAAAATCTATCCCAGTCCCAAAAACCCATCCCACAGTCCCTAGAATCCATCCAACAGTCCCAAAACCCCCTCCCCACAGTCCCAAAACCCCATCCTACACTCCCTAAACCCATCCCACAGTCCCTAAAACCTATCCCACACTCCCAAAAACCCATCCCACACTCCCTAAAACCCATTCTACACTCCCTAAAACCCATCCCACAGTCCCAAAACCTCATCCTAGTCCCAAAAACCCATCCCACAGTCCCTAAACCCATCCCACACTCCCTAAAACCCATCCCACACTCCCTAAAACCCATCCCACAGTCCCTAAAATCTATCCCAGTCCCAAAAACCCATCCCACACTCCCTAAAACCCATCCCACACTCCCTAAAACCCATCCCACAGTCTCTAAAACCCATCCTACAGACCCCAAAACCCATCCCAGAGCCCCAAAACCCATCCCACAGAGGCAGGGAGCTCAGGTCCTTCCTTCACCCCCCAGCTTTGGCCAGAGGAGGAGGAGCCCACCCCAGCCTCATCCTTGGGCTCCTGCCCTGCCCCAGTGCCTGCAGCTCTCCCACAGCAGGAGCTGCTGCCCGTGGCCAAAGGCACAGCCCTGGTCTCTCTGCTCCTCCACGGCGTCCCCAGCATGGATTTTGAGGAGCCCTCAGCTGAAAATTCATCTTTGCTGCTACCAGACCTCAGTGATGCCATTCCAGAGTTGGTTTCTAACAGAAATCTCTTCTTTCTCAGAATACTGGCAGTAGTGGAAAGGAGCGCGAAGAGATGATAATAAAATCATGAAATATATGTCTGAAATATATTCTTTTATAGGCAACTGCAGCTTATTTAACCAAAGTTCTGTGCTTCACTTAGCAGTGTCCATCTGCAGCATGAGAGAAATCCTATTTGGCCCTGGAGTCCCTTCCACACAGAGAAGGAGAATCTCTGATTGAATTTGAGGATAATTACAGGGGCATGAAGTAGGACCTGTTATTAATCATACCAGAAGAATTCAAAGAATTCCTCATCAGTGCTTTCAATAAAGCTAAAGAAATCCCAAGCCTCTCCCCAAAGCTCCTGCAGTCCTTTTTCCAAAGCACTTGTACAGATATGGAGCATCAAGCAGAGAAAGCTAATCAGAACAATTCAAAACAGAAAAGTTAAAAGAAAAGACCAAGGGAAAAATAAATCAATGCAGACCCGTAGGCTTTTACCAACTGTTCTTTAAGTAAAATTAATTTGTAATGTAATTAAACTTCTCCCCAGAGGGACAGGTATAATTGAATTAGAGGTGCCTGGGTAGAGTTGCAGGGTTTAGCAGATCCTTTTCCTGTGCTCCTCTCCTACTGCTACAGTTCCCAAAAAGCCTCCTCAGTTCATTCCTGAGCCCCTTCCCTGAAACATCATTGGAATTTTTGATTTCTCTCTTGCTCGGCATCACACCAGCCAGGTCCTGCTCCTCTGCAGCGATGTTCCCTCATCAGGGATTGACTCTTAAGCCATTTTTAAACTCTGCCTCTCCCAGTGAAAGGATTTTGCCAAGTATTTCCAGGAGTTGTCTGAAATCCCCTGGTTTGTGCTCTCTCCTTCTGCCTCTATCGAATGGATTTGTGCAGCAACCTTGGGCAGAACGGGGCTTCCCAGGAGCATTCCTGGAGGGCTCAGCCCAGCTGGGCTCCTTCCCAAACATTCCCTGAACTCGGGATTCAATGAGGGATTTGTAGAAATACAAGGCTATGGAAACTCTGCCATCCCCCAGGAAAGGGGTAGGAAGGTTTAGGTCATCCCCTGTGGGAATCTGAGGTATTGATGATCCCAAGATTGTAGAAATTCTCTGTCTTTCTGCCCCGCTGCCAAAGCAGAAGCCATAATTGGTCTGTGCTGGTTTCCAGGTTGTTTATTCTGTTTATCTCTCACATGTTCTGCTGCCTGCCCAGCTCTGTCCTGCAGGGCAGCGTGTGGGGCTCTGCCCTCAGTGGGATGTGACAAACATTAAATACCAGAAACTCCCAGGGCTGCATTTACAAGAACGTGCCAATATCTGTCACCTACGTTGGACAGTGTGTCCCCAGCCTGAACCAACAGAAAAATGCCAACACCACAGTGAGACATGGAGGGCATGAAGAAGGAGAAAAAGGACAAGGCACACCCAATTTCCTCCATCTTGTCCCCTTTGGACCCCTCATCTAGAATCCTAAAATTTTACTTTTGCACCCGTGCCACACTTAATTATTACTTATATCAAACACTCAGAGCTTTTAATTCATCCTGTAAGGTTGAAAACTCTTTTGCATGGCCAGAGATCACAGCCAGTGTCTCTGGGGGCTCTGTCCAGGGGGTTCCTGACCCCTGCCAGGGTCCCAGACCTGCCAGAGGGAAGCCCTTATCTAAGTTTCCCAGCTGGAGGTGAATAATTCCAAGAGACAGAACCAGCCCTTCCAGCCCTCACTGGAATATTAAGGAGTTCCTGTCTCGAGGATTTCTCCATGTTTCCTTGGAAAAGTCACTGCATAAGGTGCTCCCAAAACTGTGTTTTGTAAATCTGTCACCTTTTTTTGAGTTGGAAGACTTCAAGTGTAGGGTTTGTTTCCTAAACATTTAGTCCTAATTCCAGAGGAAATCCTAATCCTCAAACTTTTAATTACTCTGCCAATCTAGCTTATTATTTCCTCTGGTAAATTGAGGTAATGAATAAGCAAGAGTGATTTCTCTGTATGGTCTGTCTCTCTTTTCAGTTGAAATCTTGCCAAAAAAAAAAAAAAAAAAAAAAAGACTTGAAAGGAATTTCTGTCCTTATTATACATCTCTCATTAGAGCTCCATTACCTGGTGGCATTAAATATTTCAACAAATATTAATAAGGAGCTTTTGATGTCAGAGCAGTCAGTATTCCTGACCTCTTAGGTCTAGTAAAAAAAAAAAAAACTTCAAAAGTTTGCCTTCCTTGTAATAAGGTAAGACCTGAAGATCTGAGGCAAGAAATAT
Source organism: Lonchura striata (assembly GCF_050655825.1). Lineage (NCBI taxonomy): Eukaryota > Metazoa > Chordata > Aves > Passeriformes > Estrildidae > Lonchura > Lonchura striata. Next base: position 3,088,575 of record NC_140719.1, on the reverse strand, counting down.
TTAAGTATCTAATTTATAGAGAAATCAAGGCAAATTAGGTAGATAAGGATCTTTAAAGATCTCAGCCAACATTGTTAAGACTGTTGGAAGTATCTGAGGGTTTTTTTCCCAGTCTTCTGTTTGCTTTTTTCAGAAGTTTTATTTAAATTTTCATCTGGTCAAGTGCTGAACAACAGATTTGTTCCTGGTCATTTTACAGGGTCAGAAATGGCCAAAGGAATGGCTTTGTCTTCCAGGAACAAACCTCATCTCATCCCTTCAGAAGGAAAAATTTGCACTATCAGCAGGATGAATTTCTACATTTCCAGTTCTAGGAGTCCCAGCCTCCAAACTTCATGACAATAAACAAAATAAGCTCCATCCCTCACCTTTCATTTTTTTTTTTAACCAAGCTTTGTCAGCGAGTCTGTGACCTCAGGGAGACACCATTTCTCATTCATCAGAACAATTAGAAAACCCAAAACTCGTGTTTCAAAAGCACTTCTAGACTCTCTGAGCTAAACCAGGTGACCACAGGAACAGGCTAAAATAAAATCTTTTCACAAATACAGAATAATCTCTCTGGGAGTATTTCTGTCACTTAATGTCACAGGAGGGCACCGTGCCATCCATCACGCCCCATGAGGGAGGGCATGGAACCAAAAAAGAGCTGTAAAGGTGCAACCTTTTAAAGGCTCTGACAGGAATCACAGCAATGTGGGGCCTTAGGGCCTGATTCCATAAGCACTGGCAGAATTTTTATCTCACAGACCATTCCAGCTGCTGGTACCCCAGGAATATCAGAACTGGCAGAGCTCTGTGTCCCCAACAGCAATCACCCATGGGTGCTGCAGATCTGCTGCAAAGTGACACAAATTTGCATTCTCTGGACACGGTTAGCCAAAGAATCCCGTTTTTCCCAGACATCATTCCCCTTCCTTTTGAGCATCCTGCCCTAGGACAATTCCTCCTACAATTCCTTCTCCTGCCCCATTCTAGGACAATTTCTCCTCCTGCCCCATTCCAGTTCAGTTCCTCCTGCCCCATTCCAGGACAATTCCTTCTCCTTCCCCATTCCAAGAGAATTCCTCCTGCCCCATTCCAGTTCAATTCCTCCTGCCCTGTTCCAGGACAATTCTTCCTACAATTCCTCCTCCTGTCTCATTCCAGGACAATTCCTCCTGCCCCATTCCAGGACAATTCCTCCTTCTTCCCTATTCCAGTACAATTTCTATTGCCCTGTTCCAGAGCAATTTCTCCTGTCCTGTTCCAGGACAATTCCTCCTCCTTCCCCATTCCAAGAGAATTCCTCCTGCCCTGTTCCAGAGCAATTCTTCCTGCACTCTTCCAGGCTTTACACCTGACTAAATCTCAGTTTTGCAACAACCTTTAGGATAACATTCCCCTCTCAAACCAACACCCTGGTGGATTTTTTCTGAACTGTGTGATTCAGTAATTTGAAATATGATTTGAAAGAGAATTGAGATTCAGTCTGGAGAAGGAAAACTTTGAGATTACCTAAATGTGGCATTTCAGGACCTGAAAGGGCTGACAGAAAAGGTAAAGAGAGACAATTTACAAGGGTGTGGAGTGCCAGGACAAGGGGAATGGTTTCCCACTGCCAGAGGGCAGGGATAGATGGGCTATTGAGAAGGAATTCTTCCCTCTGAGGATAGGGATCGGAATGGAATTCCCAGAGCAGCTGTGGCTGCCTCTGGATCCCTGGAAGAGCCCAAGGCAAGGCTGGACAGAGTCTAGTGGAAGGTATCCCTGCACAGGCAGTAGAATAAGCTGAGCTTTAAGCTCCCTTCCCACCCAAACCATTCTGTGACCCCAGGGGTGGGAGTCAGGAGAACCGAGCTCTGCGGGACGCCGAGAGCCGCGGCACGGCGGGACCAGAAACGCCAGCGCTGCTGGGGGAAGAACAGGAGTGGCCAGTACTCACAGAGAGCAGTGGTCAGCTTCTCGGGCTGGTCATAGTGCACCATGGCCACACAGAGGGTGTTGAGGGCCACCACGCAGAGCACGACCCAGTAGAAGCTCTGAGCCTTCACCATGCGGCGGATGAAGAAGCGGAACATCTTCTCTTTCCTCCTGAAGTAGGACGAGCTCTCGTTCTTCCCACTCTTCAAACTGGCGCGGGCAAAGGGAGACCCTGGGACAGAAAGAAGAGTCACCACAGCCCAGCCCAGCAGGGAAAAGGCTGGAGGGGGTTCCTGGGCACACAGAGCCCCTCCAAGCACCAGAACAGCTCAGCAGGAAGCTGGGAATGTTGAGAATGGGCTGAGCAAGGGTGTCTCGCTTGTAATGAGGGATGAAGGCTGGGCTTTTAAAACTTCATGGGTCAGTGCCTAGCTCCACCATCTAAACTGGGCTTCCAAACCTTTGCAGCACTCCTGATTGTCCCAGTTAAACTCATCCCTTTTTCCTGGTTGATGGGGACAAAGAGCAGCAGGCACAGGGTGTTTCTGCCCTCATGGAGCTCGCAGGTGCCACAGGAAAGCTCATCCCTGTTTGTCCTGCTCCAAGGGCCAGTCACTAGGGAATTGAGCAAATTCTCCTTAATTTACTCTCCAGCCTCAGCTATTTCTTTAGCAGAGGGCTCAACCTGCCTCCGTGCATCAGATTTTGGGCTCAGCCATTCATTTGTCTCAATTCTGCCTCTATCAGCTCCATTTCCCCTCTGAGCTGAAACCCTGGCAAAGAGTCAAGGGTTTCAACAATAGGAAGCTGATGGAAGAAATGATTCCTGATGTCAGCTCTCCCCCTGGGGCAGAGGCACTGCTCAGACGAAAAGGCTGAGGCAGGAGAAATCAGGAATAAGGGAATAAACACAGGAACCCCTTGGGGCTCCTCTGCAGCAGCCACAGAAGCTGCCATAAGCAGGGGAAATGGTGGTTGTGCTAGGCTGGCCACTGCCTATACCAATGGTTTGTGACAAGATATCCTTGCTGCCCTTCCCCACCCTGGGATGGAGCATCCCAGCAGGGTGAGCAGGACATGTCCTTGTTCTGTCCTGGAGCAGGTGGCTCTCCTGGGCTCAGTGACATGAACAAAGAGTTCTGGCTTCAGCAGCCAAATCTTGGAGTGTGATCACCTCCATGTCAACACTTGGAACGGGTGGGTATGTCACCCAGCCTCATCCTGCAACATCATCCACAGCAGCCAGAGAAAGGATGAGGCATCCAGATGTGACAGCAGCGGGTTCTTCAAGACTCACAGCCCCACACAAGTGTGATGCTCCCCCATGGAAAGTGAGCTCTCTTCTCCATTTCACATTTCTGGCATCCACCAGCACTCCAAAAGCAGAGCTGGCTTGACCAAGCTTTGAAAAAACTCCATGCTGAAAAAATCAGTGTGTTCTTCTGTTGGTTTGAAAATCCTGCCTTTGGCAGTTTGGAAGAGAAGAAATCACAGTGCTCCTCCTCTGCTCTGCTTTAAGACAACAAGAAGAGCCACAGTTTAGGGATTTAGGCTGCTTCATATCACAGCACTCCTTAGCAGGTACAGAGCTCTCAGACATCCAAGCCCCTCTGTACTCCCAGACTGGCAAAGGAACAGTGCTGCCCTCTCATTCCTGTCTGCTGATCTTCCAGAAGTGCAAAGCAGTGATATTTAAACTGCTCTAACATGGAAAACATCCCCTCCTCCAGGCTTTGGTGTCTGGGAATCAAGGCAGTGCCTGATACAGCACAGAGGGTGTGAAGCCAGTGGGAGTGCAAAGAAAAGAATAAAAGCTAAGAACAACTGCAGAGAACACCCTGAGAAGTGTTTACCACTACAGAGCTTTATACTGCACTTATAAAGCTCATAAAGGTGCTTGTGTTTGAATTAAAATGCAACATTTTCAGCCAATAGCCAGAGAGAGACCTGGCAAAGTCTCCCCCACCCTGAGCTGCATCTTCACGTGGCACTCAGGGATTATTTGTTAGCTCTTCCACGCTCCTTCTGCTCCCATCTGAACACATTACAGAAACCCATCCAAAAACCCCTTTTCTCCAAAACAGATCCTTTATGCGTAATTGCCCACGTGATCTGATTGTTTATGCTCTGCATTTCAGCCTCTTCACAAGCCTGCAGAAGAGGCTGCTTAATCCATTCCTTCTTTTCTGCCTCGTCCCATGAATCAAAATCAAAACCACTTTTCCCAAGTGGGTGAAGCACTCACAGAAGGTGGAAAGCACTGCTGTTATTTTCCCTGCCATATGCTCCTGAGACAGTTCCCAGCTCTGCCTCGGATTATTCCCAAGCCCAGATGCTCCATCATCCGCTGCCACCTGAAATGCTGAACTCCAAGATCTGTTGGCGTGGCACTGGCTGCCCAGAGCCTGGAGGGACTTGGATTTGGAGGCAAAGATCTCATCATTATTGCAACCATGAGCAAATATTCCAAAAATGACCATTCCTTGTTATCCATGCAGGGATCTGAGAGAAGAGCAAACCAAACCAAAAATGCACACAGGCTGCTGCATTTTTGCCCTTTTTCAGCACCAATCCTCTCCTGGAAGTGGCAGCGGTTTCACCACAAACCCTGAAGCCGAGGGGACTGTGGCAGCTCAGTGCTGGTGTCAGGAACATGCCAAGCCACACTCATTTTCTGCAACCAGGTCTTCCTTTAAAGTGGGGGAAAAAAATTCCAGCAGCAGCTGTGATCCCTGAAAACATCAACGCCAACTTTCCAAAGGGCAACTGAGGCACTCATGCTGTGCAAGCAGCCACGGACACGGATTCCCAAATGTGCTGTTTGTGCTGCTCCTCCTGTGCATCCAGGATTTGCTGCTTCGTGGGGACTGGGCTGCCAAGACATTTCTTTGGAAGATAATGAGAACATCTGCTGCTTCAGCAGCAAAACAGACTCCAGCAACAGGCACGGGGGTGAGCACAGCGCCCGGCTGCAGAGCAGCAGGAGATGCCTCTCCCACGGCTCAGAGGGTTTTGGCTCCAGCAGCTCCCTGAGGTGGGTGCTGAGTGCCCAGAGCCTCCCCTGGCAGCCCAGAGCTGCCTCTGCCTCCCCACCCACGCAGATCTCAGCAGGGAATCAGCTCTGAGAGCTGCAGAACGGGCAGCACCTCCTCAGCCTGAGGATGCCAAGTTCACCCCAGCAGGATGCCCTGCTCTGCACTGGAGCTCCAGATCTGGCTTTAAAATCACTTTCAGATCTTCCTCTAAGACGAGAATGAGAGAATTGAGGCCACTGCCCAGCACTTCCTAGTGACCACTCGCACAGCAAAGGCTGAGACACCTCAGCTGGGCATTAGTGGACAATGGGACTGTGGCCACTTCCTCTCCTCCCTCCAACAGTGCTGTTGGGCAGATTTGGGGTTCATTAGCATGAATGAGCGTGTTCCAAGCAGAATCCCGGGATGGCCAGCCCAGCAGGGACTATCCCAAGGCTTTGCAGGGCTCTCCCAAGGGTGCAGCATGCAAGAGCTGAGGCAGGCAGCGCAGGAAGAGGGTGAAGCCACGGAGCTTGCTGCTTTGGGAAGTCAAGTGCTGCTGCAGCAGCAGTGGAAATTCATTCTCCTTCAGGAAACCACAGCTTCTGGAGCACAGGAGCCGCTCCAGAGGAGGAAACATGACATGGGCAGGTTGAGGTGGAGATCGAGACCTCGGGGGATGCGAAGCCAGTACTCACCAACGGAGCAAATGTCTGTGAAATGGTCCTCACCTTCTTCTGCATGAATCAGGTCATTTTTGCTCTTCTTTATTGCGGCTCTTTTCAACACTGCGTGCAAATTAAAGAGAAAATGCCCCGTGAGGATGCAGAGTGGATTCTCTCTCCCCCTCCCTTCACTCTCCGGGGCCAGCATTTCCTTCCCAATGCCAGCTTAAAGCTCTCCCACCAGGCTACCCTGGAGCAAACCGCACATCCCTCAACCTTGCAGGGCCTCTGCACGCCTCAGTGCCAGGGTGCTTCATTCCTTTGCCCTTCCAGCTCCTGAAGGTTTGCCAGGCACAGCTCTGCAGGTTCCACTTCATGCAGCAGATGCAGGAGGGTGGGGGGCACAGCACCAAGGCTGGGCAGGGACTCTGGAGCTTCCTGAGCCCCACGGGGCTGGGAGATGGGTGCTGCCACCCCTGGAACCACCAGTGCTGTTTGTTTACAGAGTTGACAGCGTTTACAGAGCTCCGTTTTACCACCCAGCCGTGCCTCAAGGTGCAGAAATGCCGCGTGGAAAACGCGGTCACACATCAGTGAGCAGCACCCGGTGTGCAATCCCTGCCCCCTGGGGATGTCGGGATTCTTTGAAAACACTTTATTTTTTCCTCCAAAAGCAGCTTTTAGTGGAGAGGGCAAACATGACTACATTTACTCCAACAGGGAATGAGAGCTCCGCACTGTCCACCCAGAGCACGGGGGGTGAGGCAGGAGCACTGAGGACGCTGCTCCCAGGACCACCTACCTGCAGAACCTTGAGAAGTGGCAGAAAAAAAAAATCACGTTGGTACAGTTTGGTGACAGCTTCGAGACATACAGTAACTAAAGCAGCACTTTCTATCAGCAGTAAGACACCCCACGGTGTGGTGATACAGACTGGTCCGTGGGCACACACAGCAAAGCCACTCACGCTGCAGAGACTGCCCCGGGGAGGCTCCTCCACAACATCCCCTCACCCTAATTTGCTACAAATTCACTTCCCACACTACACGGATTGCCCTGCCCTGCCCTGACAGAGACATGGATGCGCTTCTTCCTCCTACGGGCTGTGCTTGAGTCACTTCAAGGGAACACCCAGAGCCACACCCGGGTTCGGAGAGGCTCGGAGAGGGGAGGATGCTCTGAACCTGTGATCTGGATCCACTGCTTTGCATTGCTTGTGCTCCTTGTGCCCCACCCAGCTCGAGGCTGCATCCTCAGTCCGAGCGATGCCAGCTCGGGGGTCCCTGAGGCTGTGTCTGTCCCAGTACAATCCAGCGTGTCCAGGGCCATCCTCAGCACTGGAGCACAACCAGCACTGGGATTCATTTCTTCCAACACTCCCTGGCATGAACTGAGCAGCTTTTTGTCTTCTCCCCGAGAAAACTCCTCCGTGTGTTTGGCAGTGAGGTTGTGCCACCTCTCCAGGCACGTCCCTGTGTTTTGGGGACTCAGAATTTACCACCATAGACTGTGGGCTGCTCCACGCCAGTTGCTCCAAGGCTGGAAACGTTTTCGGGCTCCTTTCGCTTTAGGTAAGAGTAACCTGAGTATCTCTGGGTCTTTACTCCACGCCTTGCGCCCACCTCGAGTTTCTCACAGCACTCAGCCTCTCAGGTGCTCCTCAGCGCGTCCAGCTGCAGCCCGGCAGCCCTGGCTGCAGCAGGCTCCCCCAGCTCACGCACACCCCCGACACGCACACGAGGACTGGCCACGCACACCTCAGCCCTGACCTGCTGCGGCCCCAGCTGCTCCAGCCCCGGCTGCTCCCGGCGCAGGTCACCGGGCTGGCCGCGGCCGGGGATGATGCTCCGCAGAGCCGCACGGCCGGCAGCCGGGCAAAGCCACCTGCGGGCTGGCACCGGTGACCTGGGCACGGGCCGGGGGGAGCTGCCCCTGTGTGCCACCTAAGCCCCTGGTGATTTGCAATCCACTCACTGTTGTAGCTGCTGCCGCTGCCAGTCTCTGCCGGCGCCGTGCCTTGAGGAATCGGCCCTTCCGAGGCGGCCCTCCCTGACAGTGAATGGGAGGAGAAAAAAAAAGAGGGGGGGGAGGGAGGGGAGGGGAAAGGAGGAGACATGGGAGGACGAAAGATGGTCAGAAAAGGGAGAGGGAAGAATCTTTAACTGAGCTTTGAGTGGCTGGCGCATCCTAAGGGCTGTCGGGGCTGGAGGCACAGGGGGAGCATCCCCGCGGCCTCGCTGCTCGGCTCCTCCGGCCGTCCTGCCACGCTGGGCTCGCACGTCGGAAGGAAGGATCACCACACCCTGTTATGTCTTACTGCTTACAGCTAACAGGGGGCTCAGTCCCTTGGTCAAATCCGTTCGGAGCCCTGCCTCCTCTCGGTCAGCGCATTCGCTCTTCTCCATCCTTCTGGCAGCCTCTACCCCCTGCACACACAGCCAGCCACCCTCGGCAGGGCGTGGGCACCGACCCCGAGGGCACATCCCCATCCCGGGCCGGTGTGGGGTGTCCCATAACTGCTCCTCGGCCACCTGCAGCCTGGAGAAGGGGCTCTGTGGCCGGATTTGTGCCGGGTGCATGCGGGAGGATCCTCCTGCTCGGGAGGAAGGCGTGGCAGTGACAGCAGTGGAACCTCTCCCGTGGCACAGGAGGAAAATGCCCAGCAAAGCCACCTACCGTCCAGAGGGGACTTCTCTTCCGCGTTCTTGTCCTCCTCGGCCAGCATCACCTCCTCTGGAAAAGGAAAACCGGCCAGGGTCAGCCTCAGGTTCCTCACAGCCCTGCTCCGACACCGGCTGGTGGGGCAGCAGGAGCCTGTCCCAGTGCCACCCTGCCCCTGCGACAGAGTCTGCAGAGCAACTCATGGCTCAGGGCTGTGCTTCTCACAGGATGCACAGAATTCACAGAATCACTGGCTTGGAAGAGACCATCGAGTCCAACCCAGCCCCAACCCCTCACCTAAGCCCTGCCACCCAGTGCCACATCCAGGCTTTGTCAAACACACCCAGGGATGGTGACTCCACCACCTCCCCAGTCAGCCATTCCAGAACTTTATCACTCATTCTGTACAAAACTTTTTCCTGATATCCAACCTAAATTTCCCTTGGTGCAGCTTGAGACTGTGTGCTCTGGTTCTGTCAGTGCTGCCTGGAGAAAGAGCCCAGCCCCAGCTGAGCACAGCCACCTTCCAGGAGCTGCACAGAGTGACAAGGTCACCCCTGAGTCTCCTTTTCTCCAGGCTGAGCACCCCCAGCTCCCTCAGTGGTTCCTCACAGGGTTTGTGTTCCCAGCCCCTCTCCAGCCTCGTTGCCTCCTCTGGACAGGCTCCAGGTCCTCAACATCCTTCCCAAACTGAGGGGCCAGAGCTGGGCACAGCACTCGAGGTGAGCCCTCAGCAGTGCCCAGCACAGGGGCAGAATGAGCTCCCTGCTCCTGCTGGCCACACCATTCCTGATCCAGGCCAGGGTGCCATTCTCAGCCTGTGGGGGAGGATTCCAAACAAAGCACTTCCTCCATGAGATCCCTCCTCACAAACCTGCTCCGGGTTCCTCACCAGCTCTCATCCCCAAGGCACCTCTGGAGACCAAGGGCCTTCCTCCAGACCAGACAGCAACACAAATCCCACAAGCCCCAGGAAGGTCCCTCAAGCCCATCCACACTGGAGATGGTTTGGAGAAGATGCTCCACACCCATCACTGCTCCTTTGTCTCCAAAAACCAAGATTCAGCCACGGGGAGCAGAGTGGTGGCACAGGGTGAGAGCAGCAGGGCCACATGGCAGGAGAGTCGCTGTCACCACAGAGCCATCCCATCAAATCTTTCTCCAAATAAAATCCACAGCAACTTTTCCATGGGGGAGCTCTGCCTGGCACAGTGCCTGCAACCACCTTCCATTCCTCTGCAACTGATCTCCAAAATACAACCTTGCACTGTCCTAAATTAAAAAAAAAAAAAAAAAAAAAAAAAAGGAGGAAGCACTAAAAACTAACCTCCCAAAATGACATCATTTTTATCTGTGTGAAAGACAACCCAATTTCCTGAGGTTTCCCAGGGCACTGCCACCCCCCTGGCCAGTTTGCAGTGCTGTGCCAATACTTGAGACCACCCTCAGAACCACAGATTTTGGTTTTGCCGCTGGAAACTGATGTGGGGATCTGCTAAAGGACAACCCAAAGCACAGAAAACATAACATTGAGCTGGTAAACTCCACACTTCCTTTCATTCTTATAAATGGCAAATTCACACGCCTGTAATTCCACTGATGTGATTTGGGCCCTTACTAAAACATCTGACACCGTGTTCCCACCAAATTTTGCTTTAAAGTCCGTTTAAGCCAGTCTAGATGGAAGAGTAACTTCAGAAAAATAAATACAAACAAACCAGAGGCCAAACATCAAAGTGTGTAGCTGAGAGCTGTCTAGGAGGATACCAGAGGGATCAGCCTTATATAAGCCTATATAAGCCACACAAGCCTTATATAATCTCTTTATTAATCATCTGGGAGAGAGAGGGAATGATACTTTAATAAGACAGCAAATTGAGAAGGCTGAAAAATAATACCAAGGGCTGAGGAAGGCTGGAAAACCAAGCAGAGGGGAAGGGAATACAAAAAGTGCAAAGTAATGCACCAGATATGTGAAAGAAAGGAGAGCTGAGAGGGGTAAAAATGCCAGGTGAGGTCAAAGCTGCTCTTTAAAAGGTGTAAAGTTCTGTCAAAAACCCACAAGTTGTGCCTGAAACCCCACCTACAATTCTGGTGGTTTTCAAGTCTTCTTAAGACAAGTCAGAAGAGTGAAATGGGCTTTTTCAGACAGCTCAAGAGACTTCTCTGACCAGCCAGCACCTCAGACCAAAAGGTTCTTCTGAAGTCCTCCCCATGGAAAGCCATACTGATGTTTGGGGGCTAAAATAAGGGAGGAGTGAAATGGAAATTCCCAGCCTGGCTGCCCTGAAACACCAGGAAGGGATGGGAGACCTTTCCCAAAGGCTGCTGCTACACTGGAGTCCCACCTACAAATTACTCTTACAAACCAATTCTGCAAACAATTCAGGGTCTTGAATTGGTGCTCAAACAAGTCTCAATCCATAAACACAGCTGGGCTCAGTTTTGCTGTTCCTTTAAAATAACCCGGCCCAGTTTCACCTCTGAAATTCCCTCAAGCCTCCTTCTCCCCCTGCAGCAGGTTCTCTCCCTTGATAATTATTCCTGTCTGCCTCGTGTCCTCTGGGAATCCAAAGGATCACAGCTACCCCAGGAGGTTTTGGAGGCTAAAAGGAGAGCTCAGCAGGTCACTGAGCACTGCCAGGAGGGGTTTTTCACCAGCCAGCATCCTGAACAGAGGCTCAGGAGCTGCTTTGCCTTTTTCATCCCTAACAGAACCTGGAAGGAGATAATTTGGCACCTGAAAACCCCCCCAAAACCGTGCCTCTGCATGAGGAGAAATGTTCAGCAGAGAGATGGGACCAGAGCAGCAATTCTGAGCCCCCAAACAAAGGCTCAGGGGCTTTGCCAGGGTATCAGAGGCAGGGGTGTCTCAGCAGCAAGAGGAATTTTTGGTCATTAAGTGCTGGGTGTGACTGGGCTGGAAATAAAGGCAAAGCAGCCAAGAAAGTGGTGCCTCTTCTTCTTCTCTTTGGTGTGGGAAAAGAGGATATTGGGGGCTCAAAGGAGCAGCAGATTACTGGAAATAACTCGCACTCAACAGGCCACAGAGGTGAGGAAAATCAAAGACTAAACGAATTTAATTTCTGGCTGGGTAAATAGGAAAAGCTGATTAAAATGCAGCCCTCAGAAGTGGCTGTCACACTGTCCCAGGGAGCTCTGCTTTGTCTTTGTGGCAATTACCCTGCCTTGGCATCTCACCCGGGGCTCTTTGCTGGAGGTGTCTGTTCCCATCTCTCCCGGGGGCTCAGGGCTCTGTTCTTCTAAAGAAAACCGAAACCTGAAGTTCAGAAAGCTCTGCCCTGCCAAGGGATGGCCTTGAAGTCACAGAGGGCTGGGAGAGAGATGAAACTATCCCAAATCCTGGCACTCCAGGAGGACAGAAGCACTCCAGTTTGTGCTTTGAAAAAGATGGATTTGGGAAGAATTAAAATGCAAAACACGAGAAACTTGATTAGCCCAGAACAGGAAGACTTTGAGTCTCTGAGCAAAGTGTTTTCCAAATGATTCATGTCCTAGCAAGTTAAGAGAAACATCATCAAAAGAATATCTGTGGGCTTATAAACTCTTTACTCAGTGTGGAGAATTTGTAGTTCTCTGTTCTCCAAAAATTCCAGCCTTGGAGTTCCTGCAGTTCTGAGGAGTTCGGTGGAGAAAGCAGCAGGAGCAAAATCCTTTGCATGGACTGCATCACTTGGCTTCCCCACTTTTTAATTCCTCTGGAAAGCTCAACTGCCTTCAGACTGAGGGAGGGGAGGTTTAGGGAGATGTGGGAATCCAGAGCTTCCCTCTGGCTGCCCTGGCAGGTCTGGGACCCTGGCAGGGGTCAGGAACCCCCCTGGACAGAGCCCTCAGAGACACTGGCTGTGATCTCTGGCCATGGAAAAGAGTTTTCAATCTTACAGGATGAATTACCAGCTCTGTGTGTTTGATATCAGTAATAATTAAGTGTGGCACGGGTGCAAAAGTAAAATTTTAGGATTCTAGATTAGGGGTTCAAAAGGGCACAAGATGGAGGAAATTGGGTGTGCCTTGTCCTTTTTCTCCTTCTTCATGCCCTCCATGTCTCACTGTGGTGTTGGCATTTTTCTGTTGGTTCAGGCTGGGGACACACTGTCCAACGTGGGTGACAGATATTGGCACGTTATTGTAAATCCAGCCCAGGGAGTTTCTGGTATTTAATGTTAGTCACATCCCACTGAGGGCAGAGCCCCACACGCTGCCCTGCAGGACAGAGCTGGGCAGGGCAGCAGAACATGTGAGAGATAAACAGAATAAACAACCTGGAAACCAGCACAGACCAATTATGGCTCTGCTTTGGCAGTGGGGCTGACAGACAGAGACTTTCTACAATCTCAGAATCATCAACACCTCAGATTCCAACAGGTGGGAGACTGGGAATCAGGAATTCTTCCCTGGGAGGGTGGGCAGACCTGGCACAGGTGCCCAGAGCAGCTGTGGCTGCCCCTGGATCCCTGGCAGTGCCCAAGGCCAGGCTGGATGGGGCTTCTACCCTAAACCAGTCTGGGATTCTGTGATAATTCAAATTACTGACATTAATGAGAAACATTGATGACACTTCAGAATGGTCAGTGAGCAATAACCACAATGTTAAATTAAAGTTATTGTTGACTGAGGGCTGGGGTACAGGTAAAGGAGTGATTTTAGTCACTCTCACTTTCTTTGGTCCTAAAACAACACTTGAGGTAAAAACCTGAGCACTACAAAGGACAAGGGCACCTCCTGTCCAGCTCCAGTAACTGCACAGAATATGTTAGAAACTACACAGCAAAAACCATCTAAGGAATAAGACATCATTTTATGAAACACTGGAATGCAGCTTTCCACTCTTCCTGCCTTGCATCAAAAATAAACGAGGGAAAAAATACCAAACAAACCAAATGCTCAGGGAGGATATTAGAAATGTTGGAAACCTGATGAGGCATCCAGGGGAAAAGAGGGGATTGAGCTGATTGGTTCTGGGTGCTCTAGAGCAGGAAAAAAATAAGATGAAACAAGGCAGAGGGAGATTAGAGAAAGAAAAGTAATTAAAAGAACTCCTGAATCCTTCCTCTTGCTGCAGAAAGGTGATGGATTTAAAGTGAGGGCAGGACACAGCTCCGTGGGGTTGGTTTATATCTAAAATCCAGCTGAGTCTTAACATGGGGCACTCTTTGCTCCAAGAGTCAACGAGGCCAAGGCTGGCAGAAGGACTTAAAAACAATTAGCTGTTCCCAGGAATAATGACCAAATCCTCCAGAGTTCCATTCGAGCAGAATCCCAGGAGCTTTGCTCTGCCCTTTGAGCAAACAGCTCCTGCCTGGGGCTGCTGCAAGGTTTCTGTCTGTCCTCCCTGGCTGCATGTCCCCCTCGGAATCCTGGGGAAGGAATTCCAGATCATTTCAGAGCTGAAATCCCCAAACCAGACCTGGGAAATCCCCATCCACGGCACAGTCCCAATTTTCAGTGCCTCACTCCTAAAGCCTGGATTCTCTGCTCTGCTTTGCCTTCACGCTGCATTTTTAGTCAAAGATTTTATTAACACTGCTAAGCTGATTTTAATTACTGTTATTATTCAGCTGTACTAGGAGGCTCTTTTATATTCCTATTGTGTTCTCAACAATGCCTTTGCAGAGTATTTTTAACGTTCCCTGATTCAGCTCTTTTGCATGCACTTCCCTGTTCCACAAAACCTTCTGGATCGTGTGTTATAAGGCTGAAAAATGTGCATTTTCCAGCAGTTTCACTCGAGATTGGTGTGGTATTTATTCAGCCCTGGCAACAAAGAAATGGAAGAGCCAGGAATTCCCAAAAGAACAGGAATTGGAGCAGAGGTTGACTGTACATTTTATAATTTCTCCATCCCAAGTTGCTTACAAGTTCAGCCTGTGATGGGCAGAGCAGGCCCCAAAGTGAAACAAAGCCACCCTCAACCCTGCAGGGGAATTCTCAGCTCTGTTTTAGTGATGGAGATCAGGATTAGGAGACCAAAAATCACCAAGAGCCTTAAAAGCAAGACAGGATGACAAAGGGAGAACCCTGCTCCAGCCTGGGCAAGCCAGGAATTAATCTGAGTTTGAGGTTGCACAAAAGCTGTAAACTAATGAGAAGACAAATTCTAAATGGAAAGGAAAGGGAATTCTTTATTTTCTCATTCCTCCAGAAGCACAGAATGAAGAGTGGCTGCCTGAGTTGCTGCTGAACAGTCACAGTGAATAAAAGTCTGACAACACAAGTGGCTCTCAATTGTCACCCTGTGCAGTGCTACAAGAAATAATGGGTTTAAAGCACCACATAAACTGCTGATATTTCTATTTTACATTTCAGTTGTAAAGAGCAAAGATGAAGCTCATCTGTCTAAAATGGCACCCACTAATCCATTTGAGAAACCAGCACTTCTTCTCTTCCCCATCATTGTTTTAAAAGGCCTTTTCACTCAGCTCTGACGTTGAAAAGCAAACAAGGAGGAAATTACCCCCCATTTTCTCAGTGCTGCATGAAAGAATTGACTGTGGTTATGTCAATATATAAATATCAGCTCCTCCATAAGGCAGGAAGGTTATTGGTAATCGTTGCAGTCTGATAAAAATGCTATTTTCTGTTAAATTAATGTGTCTGGGTCCTGGTTAAAGTTGCTCACGCCTTGCAATAAAGAGCAATGTTCAGTTCCAGGGGCTATAAATCAATGTTAATATGGGCTGGGGGGAGTCCCATGCAAGCGATCCTTGTAGCTCATAAAAAATGCCACTTGGGTGGGTTTTACCAGCACAGAAACCTGATCAACCAGCTGGGACAGGGAGTAAATAAAACAGAAATTACTCATGGGAGGGAGCAGTTCCACTCTCTGCAGGCTTTGGGCACTCAATCACTTTTTATATTATCCTGTATTAGGGAAATTGCTTTGATCTCAGCAATAAAGCTGGCTCAGCTCCTTTAATTTTGCTTAAACCAAACCAAGGTAGTTTTGCAATAATGTTGGTGCAACCACTCGGAAAGAATTCCAACAAAACCAGCGAGTGCTGGCCGGGACCTCCCCAGGCTTGACCACACCACAGACTAATTCTGGAGCCATCCCCAGACCTCACCTGCCCCAAAACACACCCAGACAAGCCCAGGAGCTGCCTGCCTTACCTGCTTTGAAGATCCACTCCAGGTACCCGTTGAGCTCCCGCTCGATTTGCTGCTGCCGGCGGAGCTTCAGGAACGCGCGGCGGTTCTCCACCCGCTCTCGCTCCTTGGCAAATTCGCTGTCAAGAGAGGGAAAAGCCATCACAGGCAGCCAGGACAGGCACAGAGCCCCACCTCAGCCTTCCAGGGAGCCTGTGGAGTCCAGCACGGGAGCAGGGAGTGGAAAGCACAGCAAGGGGCTTATTGTTGTCCTGATGCCTTGAGAGCTGACCTAGAACAGGGACTGGACAGAGCTAAGGAATAAAGCAGGGATTTATTAAATCATCTCCTCCATGGATCCACCTTGGGCAGCACCAGAGCCCAGCCAGGGCTGCACCCAAATGACCCAAAATGGTCCCAAAATGCACGAGCGCTCCCGGGGCTCTCCCTGGGATCAGTTCTGCTCCATTGGCACCTTGGAGTTCATTGTCCCATTCCAGCTTCAGCCCAGGCAGTCCCATCCTGCTTGTTTTTCTCTCTCCAGCCCACGGTGTTTGTGCTCCTGGGCTGAGGTTTGGATCATTTGTCCTTGGTGCCCAGCTGGAGCAGGAATTGTTTTGTCTCCCTGCTCTGGGCAGAGCTCACCATCCCCTCATGTGAAGCCCAGACCCACAGACTAAAGCAGCACAGAATGTGAAAATAGAAAAGCTGAAACCTGAGGCATAAGTCCAACAAATTATTCCTCAGCTGCCTCTCTCATCCTGAAAAAGACCTGAAAAATTCCATGTGCACACACCACAGACAGTCATGAAACACAAATTACCATCCTCAATGCTAAAAAACATCCTCCAGCTCTCTCCACAGCACAATCTCCTCTAGAAACCAAGATTAGGTCACAGACATCAGCACTTTTCTGAAGGGATCTGCTCTTCCCTGTCAGTCTTTCTTCAAGTTTTCCCAGGCTTTTGGTGATTGTGATAAGCACAGGTCAAATGAGAACTGAGTGGGGATGGGTTGAGGTGAAATAGCCCAGATGTCCTGGGCTGAGGGTAAAAATGATGCTGCTGTTTGCTGAAATCCCATGGAAAGCAAGGGTCTGGGTAGCCTCACTAGAACAGGGCAGGCAGAAAGGAAAGGTCACCCAACCATCACAGAAATCACATCCAAGTATATCCTGCTGGTCTAGCTTGAAATGAAGGTAAGAAAAAAGGGCAGCCACCAGCCTGACAACCCACAGTGGGGCCTTCCCCAAGGTAATTCCTGGCACCTCTGGAATTTTCTGATTTTCTGGACACATGAAGGTGTCCAGCTGCCATTTATGGAGCTCTGACCAGCCCCTGCAATCCCTGTTTTAAGCACTCACTGGAATATCTCCACAAAAGCTTTGCGTGGGAAAATGTGGGATCATGAGGCTTCAGTCCCTCAGCACATCTTAACTCTTCTGTGTCCTTCACACCTTCAGTTTACTATTAATTAATCAATCAGCTAATTAATGATTTTTACTAAAATCCCACCTAATCAACCCACATGTCCTCATCAAAAGCCAGCGAGGAGCAGGAGTGAGAGAAGGGTGGAAGAATGGGGGGGAAAGGAGCTCCAGGTGCCAGGGGCAGCTTTGCATTCACAATCTGCAGCTGCTCCTTCAAAGGTGCCACCTGTGCTTCGTTTGACAGGAATATGACCCACAAAGAAGGGACTGAGGGAGAGCCTGGCACTGATGGGAGGGCTGAGCTGGAATCTTCATTTTGGAGCACATCCCAGGCTCCTGACTCCCTCTCCTGTCCCCACCTGCCAGGACAGCCCCTGGCTCCATCCTTGGAACAGAGGGAGTCCAAACTCAGCTCTGGGCTGACAGCTCCTCCCTGGCACTCAGCACATCCCCAGGGGGATCCCAGATCCTGCATGTGTCACCTGTGTCACCCCTCTTCCCTTTCCATGCTCTCATTCCTGCTTCAGCCCCTGCTGCCTGGGGCCAGGGACCTTCCCTCAGTCTGGATTTGTGTCTGGAGCAGGAGGGCTGACATCAGGCACTGGGTGAAACACGCATTTTATTTTCCAGCCGTGGCGTTAGGGGCTGGCGTCAGCACAGGCTTCCCAAAGGAGGAGGCAGCAGCAGTGGGAAGGTTCCTGGAGGAGCCCCATGGGCAGGAAGGACAGCAGATGAGCCACGGCACTGCCCCCTCAGCCCTCAGGAGCAGCAAAGGCAGAGCTCTCCTTGCAGAGCTTTTCATCCTCTGCCAGGTCCTGTCTGGCCTGAGGACAGTAAAAGTTACCCAGGACTTGTCCCTTTTATCACAACTTTATATTGCAGAAGCACAAAACAGAAAGGACCCACAAGGATCAGAGTCCAAAATCTCAAGTGGAAGGTCTGTACTTTAAAAGTGTAAGAAAATGAGGGAGAAACTGCTGGAAGTTGCAACCCTTCATGTTTGCAGTTTCTGTACAGCCTAACACAGATGTCCCAAGGCACCGGTGAGGGACATTGTGGGGTTAAAGCCACCTCCTGCTTCCTGGAACTGGCAGCTTTGGCCACCACAGAATGCCAGAATTGTTTGGGTTGGAAGGGACCTCACATCCCATCCAGTGCCACCCCTGCCATGGCAGGGACACCTCCCACTGTCCCAGGCTGCTCCCAGCCCCGTCCAGCCTGGCCTTGGGCACTGCCAGGGATCCAGGGGCAGCCACAGCTGCTCTGGGCACCTGTGCCAGGGGCTGCCCACCCTCCCAGGGAACAATTCCTGCCCAATATCCCATCCATCCCTTCTCTTTGGCAGTTTGAAACCATGGTTCCTTGTCCTGTCCCTCCAGGCCCTTGCACAGTCTCTCTCCATCTCTCCTGTCAGCCCCTTCAGTCTCTGCAAGGCCACTGAGGTCACCCCAAACTTCTCCTCTCCAGGTGAACAACCCCAGCTGTGCCAGCCTTCCCTCCCAGCAGAGCTGCTCCATCCCTCTGCTCCCCCTGGCCCTGCTCTGGGTCTCTGCAGCAGCTCCAGCTCCTCCCTGTGCTGGGCAGGGCTGGGGCAGCTCTGCAGGTGGGGTCTGACCTGAGCACAGGGCACAGGGGCAGCATCCCCCTGCCCTGCTGCCCACGCTGGGCTCAGCCCAGGGCAGGGGGCTCAGGGCTGGGGCAGCTCCAGCTCCCACCCACAGCACCCCCAGCTCCCTCTCCAGGGCTGCTCCAGCTGCTCCTCCCAGCCTGGATTGGTCCTGGGGTTCTCCTGACCCAGGGGCAGCTCCAGCACTGCTGAAACCCCTGATGTTCCCATGGGTCACTGCTTGAGCTTGTCCAAGCCTTGTCCAGGTATTGCTGTAGAATCTGGGAATGTAACTTCCAGGAGAAGGCAATTCATTTGGTCTCTGTCCATGAAATTCCTCCTGAATAATCCAGAGCTGCTGCACAATCAGGTTCAAGACTGGAGGGTTTTGATTTTGGATCTTCCTGGTGAAAGGAGCTCCACTTGTTCTTTCTCATTTCAGGAGATGGCAGGGAGGTTTGGTGAAACTGGGACTTGTTGAAAAGAGGTTTTCTATATGAAATGAAATAATAAATTATGTGTGTCTTTTCCACTACATCCATCACCATTCAGGAACTGAAATATTCCTCATTTGCTGCAACTAGAAAACTCCCAGAATTTCCCTTTGAAAGCTCTTCAACAGAGTTCAGAACACATTCAAAGAAAGGGGGGAAATTATATCAAAATGCTGTATTTCATCTAAAAACATTTCAACTGAAGTTTCCCTGCCAGCTCCAAATGAAAACACAGAGAGCCCCATGGGAAGGGTTGGGAGCAGTAAATAGGTTTCCTCTTTTATTCAGCATAATTCCCATTTATGCCTTTGACTTGCAAAAATCTCCCAAATCACCAGAAAGGAAAAAACCTGAGCAGGAATTTGCTGCTTCCTGCCCAACTTTACCTGCAGGATTTTTTGCAGAGCTGGTTTTCCACCCTTTGGCCAGTTCTGGAATGTGTAATGATGTTTTTTCGTGAGGGTGGAGAGGTCTTGGCACAGAGCAGCTGTGGCTGCCCCTGGATCCCTGGCAGTGCCCAAGGCCAGGCTGGATGTGTTGGAGCAGCCTGGGATGGTGGAAGGTGTCCCTGGCCACGTTGTAGGTGTTGCACAGGGACAGCAGGAACAAGCAGGATTCCAAGGCAGTGCATCCATCATGGAAACCACATCCAGTCAGGCTCCACGTGTCACATTTTTCTCCTCGAGAGTGGCCGGTACTTAATGTCACCAGGAAATGGATGGTTGTTGCTTTCCACCTTGGTGGGTGGAGAAGGGAAATCAATCTCGCTGTGAAATATGCACTGAGACAGCCACTCCAGGGCAATTCCAGAAGCCCCCGAGCCACACAAGAGACAGCAGCAGCTCCTGAATAACCACCAGGGTCAGCAAACATAATAAACCAATGAAATTCTTATAACTACTTTATCCACGCTGGCCTTAAATAAAAAATACTGTCACATCAAAGAGGGAAAAAAATCAACAAACCACAATCTTCATCCCCTGAGCGTGTGATTAACTTTCCTGTGTGACAGCAGAGAGCTGGCATGGAGCATCCTAAATTCTCCTCCTGCTTTGGCTTGCATGGCGCACGCCCAGGGCAGCGGCAGCGCAAGACTGATGGCATCCTCAAAGCTCTGCAATTCAGGTTTGCTGCTCAGAAATCAGCCAGAAACCGCGGGGAAGAGGCAGAGAGAGATGAGACAGCACCGCTGTCACCCCCACGCTAATAGTGCTGGTGATTAGCGACTCGTAATTACAGCACAGGTAATTAGCTCCTCATTGAGAAGGATCCCACGTTCAGATCTCAGGAAATCTCAGACTCTACACAGGAGAGCAGCCACCATCCACGGAGCTGAAGTGATGCTGAGAAAGCAGCAGATCCTGGAAGGACTCTGCCAGCCACTCCTGGAAAGCAGCTGTGAAGACCTTTTGGAATTCAAGTCTCCAAATTAAAATAAATTAAAAAAAAATCCAATGAGTTTTAGGACCGGCTTCGTCTCCAGCCCGAGTACATCCAAGGAATGCATAAAGCCGGGCCTGGATGGCAGGTGAGACCTCAGGAGCCATGGGGACAGCCAGCCCTGCCTGGAGAAACGAGGATTGATAAAGCAGTGGATGGCAGGTGACATCTCAGGAGCCACGGGGACAGCCAGCCCTGCCTGGATGTGGGAACTCCAGGACTCCTGGACAACTGAGCAATAGGATCAAGCAGAAGCCGTTTATTGTTTACATTACACACATTTTTACAGATTCTACAAGCTACTAAGTGCACACTTCTTGATTGGTGCCTCTGTCTTGTTCCCTCGTTTTCTGCCTGCATTTCTCAGAGTGTGTGATTGGTTACATCCAGGTGTTTCACAGCCCTCTGCTATCCAGTTCTTGCTGTCTTGGTGTTTGGTTTCTCAGCCTCTTCTTTGTTAATTCAGCACCATTTTTTTGTAGCCCTGGTGTAGGTCTCAGATTCAGTCAAAGAGAAAACGGAAAATTTCTAACCAGGCAGAAGCCTGAGAAAGTGCTGAGAAAGAATGTAAATAAGTTCTTTATCTCTCTTGTTCACATTGTTTATAGTTAGTTTTTGCTACTGTACATCATTCACTGAACACCAATAGTGTGGGGTGTTTTCACTTCAGGATCAATAGAGTTGGTCTGCACAAAGCACTGTATAAAAGAGTGATGCATTTTGAGATAAATTAGAGTTATACTCTCAGCCTTCTGAACAAAGTCTATTCATTCCCGTTCTGCCTCAACAGCATCACCTTGGCAAATTCCTGAGAGTCCTTTTACTTTTTTTGAATAAAGGGAGAGTCCATGGGGCATTTCCCTAGAGTCTCTCAAATTTTTAGAGGACACAGCCTCCTTTTTATCCCAGTTTCGCTTCTCTCTTTCCCCATTGGCTGAGGTACTTGAGAGGTTCAGACTTCCTGATACCCCTGATACCGAAGAGTTTCTTCTAATGTATAGCCCTCCCTTTTAATTTTTAATTCTTATGGAATTTAGGGGTTTTCCCCATTGTTTCTTTCATCTTTCAATGTCTAATTTAATTTATCAGCAAACATAAAGTTTATTTGTAAGAGCAAATATCTTTTTCCATTCATCAATCAGTGGAATCCTTCCCATTGTTTCTTTTATCTCTCAGTGCTAGTTTTATCTACCAGCAGACCCACAGCTTGTTTATAGAAAACAGAAAATCAGTGCAATTTCCAGCTCTCTAGACATGACCCAGAGCTGGGAAGATGCAAACCCAAGAGGACAAATCTTAGCTGGCACTTTGCACCCACAAGGGCTCCAAACAGAATGACAGGAGAGCAGAAAAATCACAGATTTCTTCTCCATAACATCAGTTCTTTACCGCAGCAAGGACCAGGAAAAGTTCAGGATGAGCTGACTTTGATTATTCTCATCCACAGACAAAATCCTCAGAAATCTGCAGGGAAAACTAAAAATAATTTGATGCTTCTGACTTACTGCTCTGAAAACATGAATAGAGATGAATGTGGTGTATTGTTAAATCACTGCTTTCAAATAGTTCTAAAAATCAGGACCGGGTCACCATTGAACACAGGCAAAGCATCTTGATTGGAAAGGCCACATGGAACAAGAAGGAAAAAGAAGGAAAAGCATGGAACTGCACCTCATTTGGGCAAGGAAAAACCTGAGGGAGGTGAAAGGAAGCCTATCCATGGGACACAGGGAGAGCACACTGAAAACTGATGGAACGAGAGGAAACCAAACAATGGATTCACCTGAAAAGCCAGAATCTTTTTAGAATTCCTTTGTGCTGGTGGCAGTTGGCACCTCTAAGATAAGTTTTGCTGCAGTTTGCTGAGAAGTCAGAGTTTATTGAAGAAGGAAAGCCTGGAGGCCCGAGCTGACAAAGCTCTATGGCTCCTCACCCACCCCAGGCTGTCCCAAGAAACATTTTTGTTTCTATTTCACCTGGAGCTGCAGCCAGCCAGGATCCCACTGGGAAGGGTCCAGGCTGAGCCCAAAGAGCTGCTTAACCCATCCTAATATCCAGTGCTGAGGAATTAGCACTGGATCCATCAATCCTGCACGGGGAGAGCTGCTCCTGCTTCCTCCTCATAAAGAGAACACTCAGCTCTCCTCCAGCAGCTGATAAGGGATGGGAGTATCTCAGAATGATCTCTGAACACCCAGTCAGGCTCCAGAGCCACTTCAATCCCTGCCACAGCACCAATAAGGGATGGGAGTATCTCAGAATGATCTCCGAGCATCCAGTCAGGCTCCAGAGCCACTTCAATCCCTGCCACAGCACCAATAAGGGATGGGAGTATCTCAGAATGATCTCCGAGCACCCAGTCAGGCTCCAGAGCCACTTCAATCCCTGCCACAGCACCAAGAGGCTTCAAATGCAGGCCAGGTATGGGAAATGTCCTGTATTTCTGGGGAGAGAGGGGAACAGCACGGAGGTGAAGCCTTCAAAGCATCTTCCTCCCTCCTTTCCTTTGTCTTTACATTCAGCTTGTGCTAATTTGACTTTGATTCCCCCATATCTGATCTGAAATCTGCAAGTGCCACAGCTGGGCAAACCTGGCTGGAAGGAGGCATTGAAAAAGGGAGAAAAAGGAGTTCAAAAGCCCCATTTATCTCCTCGCCTCAGCCTGCTGCAATTGCAGGATGAATCTCTGGTTCTGTTCAAGTTTCCACTCCCAGGACAAAGCAGAGGCCCCATGAAATTCAAATTTAGGTCTCCTCTGTATCATTTTTGTATTCCAGACTTTGATTTCCATTGTGGCTCAAGAGAAGGGCAAATAAAGGAAGTCCAGCTCTCCTGGACTAACCAAAACCACAGAAGGAGCAAAGGACCCACATTCAGTAGGATCAGTCACTGCCCCCTCCTGCAAGAAACCAGGAAAGAAAAATGTCTCCCTCATTTCATGTTTGCAATGATGGCTTTGTTAAAAAAGCTGATGAGCAAAGAAAAAGGGAAAAAAGAATTCTGCTTTTTTCTTCTCTTTCCTCTCCCTTTTAAGCACAGCCTTGGAACAGAGTAAAAGCAAGGAGAAAGCCAGAATCTCATCTCTTTCCATGATGCAGCTCTTCTGCTGCAAATAATTAACACCAGGCAAAGTCAGATCGCAGCAGGTACCAGTGAACTGGGAACAAATGTGCAGGGAAATGAAGGATTGTCTCTGTACTGAGGGGAAGGAGGACAGAAGAACACTTTGCCATTGTGACAAATTAATCAGCACTGCTCTCCTCCAGCCTCTGCACGTCTTGCAGGAGGAGGTTTTATGATCTCAATCTGGCATGAGTCCTCAGGATGGGAAAACTTGTCATGAAATTCAGCAGGGCAAGTCCCCGAGGCAGCTGGGTTCAGGGAGGTGGGGATGGGGCCGTGCTGCCTCCCGAGGAGCTGCTCCAACACCACAAAAACCTCAGTGACCCCAGGACAGCAGAGACACAGAGATCCTCCAGGGAGCCTGGAGCACAGCACTGGGAGGGTGTTTGGTGGGATGAAGCATCCAGGCTGCAGACTGCTCAGAAAAGGGTGAGAAAAACAATTAAACCCCTTTTCCTGCCCCTTTTTCCCAGCCCCTTGTCCCCTCGAGGTGCCAGCACAGGTGGAGCTGTGTCCCCGCCAGGCTCCCGCTGGCACAAAGCTGCTGCACCCATTCCAAACATCTCCCCAGAGTTCCTGTGATGCCTTAGGATTTGAGCTTTTCTATTTTCCATAGATTTGTAACCCTGCAGCTCTTTAGTGTGTAACTCCAAACTCCACACACAGTGTGAGCTGCTGCTTTCCCAGTTTGGGCAGACACAACAATTCCTCTCCAGGCCTGGCAATCCAGGACCCCTCACTGCCTCAGGCCCCAGAGATGGAAACAAAAGTGAGTTTGGGGAGCAAACTTGGGGTCAATTACTTCATTACCTGGAGCTGTAATTGGCAGCTGAACCCCAATATGCAAATGGCCCAAACTTATGAAAGTGTGAAAAAGTGTGGTCCATTGTCCATTTTGGGTATAGCCCCTGGGGGGCTTTGCCCTAAATGTACCTGAAGGGGCTTCAATAAATATTCCTGCTTTTTATTGCCTTAATTTTGTCTGGCCTCTGTTTTTAGGTAGCCTGAAAAAGGCATCACCCACCCCAGCTGATCCCATGAAACAGAGGCATGGCACATGCAGGACAAAGCACTTCTGGGGTAAACGCAGCCCTGGCTCGGCTCTCACAGGCAGATGAGTAAACCCTGGCAGCAACCATCACTCTTCACTGCCTGGGCTGGAAACACCTCAGGCTTCACCATAAATATTTG
The DNA here is from genome assembly GCF_050655825.1 of Lonchura striata. Lineage (NCBI taxonomy): Eukaryota > Metazoa > Chordata > Aves > Passeriformes > Estrildidae > Lonchura > Lonchura striata. The sequence goes on along the minus strand of NC_140719.1, from coordinate 3,063,943 downwards.
AGGACATGACAAGCAGCATTTTTCACACTTCAGAGGCACAGACTCCCAGGATCCCAATGCATCACTCTGGGAGCGTGGCCTCTCTGGCCAGAATTCCGGCTGTCTCGCCACCCTCAGCGCTCCCCCCGCCTGAATCCGTGCCAAAAAGCACTTAGCCTTGAAATAAGTTCAATCATCTTCCTCCCAGCATCCCAGGATAACGTTTATCCTCTTTGCATTGTGTAATCCAAAGCATCAAAACAGTTCACCAATGTATTGTGTGGCACCATGCAGCTCATTAGCAGGCAAAATTAATACCCGAGCTGTAGGAAACCCCATAATCCCAGCAAGCTGTGGGAAATGCTGGGAGCTGGGATGAGGAGAGGCTGAGGGCTGGGAGGGAAACAGCAGCAGGAGGAGGAAAACAGCACTGAAGGGGCTGGTGATGGAGGGAATAGTGGCAAGAAAAAGTGGGGATGGGATGGGATGGGGATGAGATGGGGATAGGATGGGGATAAGGATGGGGTTGGGATGGAGATGGAGTTGAGAGGGGGCTAGGGTTGGAGTTGGAGTTGAGATGGGGATGGGGATGAGGATGGAGTTGGGATGGAGATGGGGATGAGGATGGGGCTGGGGTTGGGATGGAGATGGAGATGGGGATGAGGATGGAGTTGAGGTTGGGATGGGGATGAGGATGGGGCTGGGATGGAGATGGGGATGAGGATGGAGTTGGGGTATGTCAGGGCAATGGGTCCCCAGCCAGGTAATAACTGACATCAATTTAACATATTTCAGAAGGTTATTATATTTTTTTAGGAGGAATAATATTTTTTAAGAAACCCATACTTTTATACCCTGCTTCACTACAGGTGGACCTCATGAGTCCTTTTACTTAAAACACCATCACCACTGGCTAACTAAGAAACCACCCTTTGGTAAACAAATCTCCACAACATGTTCCAAATGTTCACAATACCAGGTGCAGCAAGTGAAGATAAGAATTGTTTCTCATTCTTTTCTCTGATCTTCTCACAGCCTTTCCCAGAACGATGCCTGGAAAGTTGTCTGTTCCTCTCTGTGGCCAGAGAGCTGCTGCCACAGGGGTGGGGTTGGGGTTGGGGTGCCCAGCCCTTGGGGGCACAGGGCAAGAAACCAGAATTAAATCAGAAAAAGATGCACTCCGGGGCAGCACTTCTCAACTGCATGTGGGGATTTTTCCCTGCTCGCTGCAAACCATGGGCAGAGTTCAACAAAAAAATTCATGGGGATCATCTCAGGGTGTTTTGTGGCCAGAAGGGAAGTCATGACATCCCAAGCAGCAAATGACCCCGTGTTTGACGGATGCAAGAGGGAAGCTGGGGTCAGCACTTCCTGCCATGGTTTGCAGTCAGAACTATCTCATGGTGCCACCAGAGGCAGCCAATCTTTTTGGTTCTTTTGTGGAAAAGTTGTATTCCCCTGCATTGCTACCTAGATCACAAATAAAGAGTTTACAAATCATTTAATAAAAATAACATCCCACTGCAGTCAGCACAGAAAGATGTTCCAAGGGAAATACATTATGGATACAAATTCCTAAATATTTTCACCACTGCAGTTGTTCCTCTCTTAGAAAATGCCACCTCAGTTTTTGGGAAGTGCACCAGCTTTTGAAACAGGGATAGCATCACCCAAGGGCCAGAGGAATGGGCCAGCAAAACTTGAAGCAGGTGTCAAATCTCCTAATTCCACCTAGTTTTCAATTATTTATTTTTATAATTTATATTTTCCCCTTTCTTGTGTGTGTCTGTGATTGAGGAGTCACCCCAGCACAATTCCCAGCACATGGATGGGCAGAACACAGCCATGGTCTGAATTCCAGAATTCCACAGTTCACAAGCAGAAGGAAATGAGCCCCTGGATGTTATTGGTATCAAAAGGGAGAGGAATTTCTCTTCCTGCTCTCCTGGCCCTGTGGAGTCCTGAGCTCCCCAATCAGCTGTGACACTCAGCAAAAGCTCTGCAGAAGGAAATAATCTGTATTTTTCTGCTCTATTGGGTTCTGCAGGGCTGCTGAGTTTTCTTGGTTCACAGAAGACTCAAGCACCAGGGAAAGAAAATGGAAAGGGGAGGAGTACAAAGTGAGGAGCAGGGAGGAAAATCCCCCACAAGGGACACAAAACCACTGCTCCAGAGGATGCTGAGTCCTGCTGGAGAACCCCAGACATTCCGCAAAAAAAACAACCAAACTCCCAGGATTTCAGGAGCTGCTTCAGTCACAGCTCCCTTGTGCACCTCTGACCACTGCACCACTCCAGGAAATCTCTGAAACCCCCTGGAAAACAGCACAGCACTTCCTGTATTTCCATGATACAATTTCTGTATTTTCCAGTGCTATCCAGCCTGGCAAGGAGGAGCTGATCCAAATTTCCCCAACCAGAGCCCCACCCTTGGCACTGGGGTGAGCAGGTCCAGCCCAGCATCCACGGAGAGCCCGACATGCCTGTGGCACCACCAGGAGTTACTGAGCTTCCTGGACCCCAACTGGGGCTCATTTCTATATTCTGTCTTTTCCAAACTTCCACATCTCCCATCACTTCCCTGCCTTTGCTGCTGCTACAGAATCATGGAATCCTTCAGGTTGGAAAACACCTCTAAAATCAGTAAATCCAACCATCAGCTGTGACCCCAAGTGCCACTTCCACACTTTATTTTAACACTTCGAGGGATGCTGACACGCTGGGCAGCCCATTCCAATGTTCCCCAAGTCTTTCCATGGAAAAACTCTTCTTACATCCAACCTAAGCCTCCCCTGGCACAACTTGAGGCCATTTCCTCTCATCCTGTCCCGTGATTCCAGAAGAATCAGCAGAGAGGGAAGGTTGTTTGCTCTTTATTTCAACATAGGTTTCATCTCTTGTTGCACATTTTGGGTGCAGGGGATTCTGGGCATCCCAACAGGGTCAATTTATCAGGACTTGCTCAAACAGGCAAACCCAGGAGCCAAACCCACTCATAACTGGTGTCTGCTCAGTGTTGATATGGATTAACAAATAATTACAAAAAAGCAGAAAATTCCATCAAGATTTACGGCAAAATTCTGCACAATTTAGGAGGAAGCTCAATAATCAGTTGTCATTTTTGATTTAGGCAAGGTTGGACAGGGTTTGGAGCAGCCTAGGATAGGAGCAGGTGTGGAGGGGGTGGAATGAGATGAGTTCTAAGGTCCCTTCCAACCCAACCCAGTCTGGGATTCTTGCCAGATTAATTATTGCCATATTAATTATTGTAATTGCTCACCTCTTTCAGAAATTTGCAGCTTCCTCTTTGCCCACAGAGGTGCATAAATATAAGAGCTCAAAGCTAACAGGAAGGAAAAATTGCCACGTAAATCCTAAAAAGGTGCAAGCAGGAACATTTTTAAGCTTAACCCCACCCTGCTGTACGTGGCCAAGGGTTGGAAAATGAAACACAACCTGACCCGCTTGGACTGGAGGATCCCTGGGGTTCCCTTCCAACTCAGGATATTCTGTGATTCCAACAGAGGCTTTGTGAAAAAGGACATAATAAAGACACCACATGAGCTCAAAACATAAGTGACCCAACCACAGCTTTGCAGCTGTTTCCTGGGGGCATGTCTCAGGCTAGAAATGCAAGATGTGGCTGGGGCTGTGTATTCAATTCCCATCTGCCACAGCTGGGGCAGTTCTCCTCTGTTCATGGGCACTTTTCTTTATCTCTCCCACAGCCAATCCTCCCTCCAGGAGATCTCTGCTGTTCATGGGCCATTAATTATTAATTATCTTCTGTTCACGGCCACTGAGTGTCCCTGCATGGCTGAGAAAATTCCAGCATCCATGAGGAGAGGCTCTGCCAGGGGAGGAGCCAAACATTCCTACCTGGATCCAATCTGACCTGGGAACAGCACAGCAGCCTTTGCCCCCTGCATTCCCAGAGGAGCAGCTTCCTTCCCCCTGCATTCCCAGAGGAGCAGCTTTCTTCCCCCTGCATTCCCAGAGGAGCAGCTTTCTTCCCCTGCATTCCCAGAGGAGCAGCTTTCTTCCCCCTGCATTCCCAGAGGAGCCCAGGCCCATCTCCCCCAGCCCTGGAGCTCCAGAGGAAAACTCCCCCCTTGTGCAGGATCCTGCTCCAGCAGAAGCACAGCTGGCACTGCAGGAGGGCTGAGCCCCCCTGGGATGGGGCTGAGCCACCTCCCTGACCCACAGGGGACAGGGCTGCTCTGACTCTGGCTGTGGTTTGTTTTTTTTTTATTTGTCCTATTGCATTTGTATTTTTAATTTTCCTGTTAAAGAACTGTTATTGCTATTGCCATATCTTTACCTGAGAGCCTTTTAATTTCAGAATTATACTAATTCAGAGGGAGGGGTTTACATGTTCCATTTCAGGGGGGGTTCCTGCCTTCCTTAGCAGGCACATGTCTGTTCAAACCAGGATAGGGCATCACATCCTTTTGTCCTGCCCTCTGTTCCCTCTCTGGAATGGGAGGGAAGCAGAGCAGAGCACGGCATTCCCCCAGGATGCTGTAGGATCACATGAAAGGCCATGAGCTGCACAGGTCATGAAAATCAGCAGCAGATGAGTGATTGCTGAGCTAACCCTGTTCAGGGGCTGTTTGTGGATTCCCTAACCCTCAATCACTTTGTTTTATTGAAACAGGGAGAGGGGTGTTGCCAGGAGTCTCAGTTGCAGGAGCTGGAGCTGATGCGATGGCTTCGTGTCCTTGAGTGAAGCTCTCTCCTATGGAAGTCAACTTCTCCATGCAGAAACCCAGGCAAACAATTACTCCAAAAGATATTTCTCTTTTTTTTTTTTTTTTTCTTTTTTCCATTGTGCTGTCTGGGCTTTTAGCTGCAGAGCACATTGACAACAGCATCTATTTTCTGAGGGGTTTTCCTTTTTTCTGCTGTCTTCTTATCACTCTTTCATTTGGATATAGAATCATGGAATGGTCTGGGTTTAAAAGGACTTTAAAGCTCATCCCATTCCACCCCTACCATGTCAAGGACACCTCCCACTGTCCCAGTCTGCTCCCAGCCCTGTCCAGCCTGGCCTTGGGCACTGCCAGGGATCCAGGGGCAGCCACAGCTGCTCTGGGCCTCCCCACCCTCACTGAGGAGATTTTTATACATTTTATACCTTTTTCCTTCCCTACTCAGCAGCTCCAAGCCCACCAGGAGCCCTCTGCTCCACACCTGTGATGTTTATTTCCTCAGCCTCTCCCCAGGAATTATTCCAGGCAAGGATGTCAAACCACTCTGTGAAACAGAAATTAAAGGCTCCCCTCTGTGAGGATGATTTTCGTATCCTCACCACTAACAAAGGGAATCCTGCACAGGGATGTGCTTGTTTTTAAGAGGAGATACACATTTATATAATATTCATATTTTGCCCCAAGCAACAAGAGGCTTTCAGGAGATCCAGACAGAGGTCTCCAGCTCCAGCTCACCAAAGCCCTTTGATTCCAGCACAAAGGAACAGGAGCCTGCAGGATTTTGGGTTGGTTTAAATCCCACTGTGAAACGAGGGAGATGAGGCACCTAATGAACCACACTCAGTCCTGCTGGAGTAATCCCTGAAAATCAGCCATCAGACAAAGCTGCTGATACACCTGGGTGCCATATAAATGGATTTGATCCGTTATAAATGTATTTGATCATTTGTTGGTCAGTTATAAATGTATTTGATCATTTGTTGGTCAGTTATAAATGTGTTTGGTCAATTGTTGATCAGTTATAAATGGATTGATCAGTTATTGATCGTGATGATTATTCCTGCACTGAAGGGTGTTATACAGCCTCACCCACAGCCCTCTCCCCTCCTCAAATACCACTGCACTGCTGCCCACAACTGTGCTTTGAGGAGGAAAATAATAACAAAATAATACAAATCAGCATTGATATGTTCTTTGGAAAACATTTTCCCTTCTCCAGTCACTCTTAAAAGGCAGAGGAAAGGTGCAGCACTGAAGGGCTTTTACCACACAGCAGCAACAACTCACTTTTTCTTCCCCTGCTGCCAAGAGGCACAAAAAATTTCCAGATTTTAATACATTTCTATGATCTTAACTGCCTGCATGATCTAAGAAGAAACTTAGTGCAAAATGGGGTGCCAAGTGTGAGAGCTTTCTAGTCCTGGAGTGTGTTAATTCCAGATCACATCTCCCCAGATGCTGGGAATGTTCCAGCTTCAGACTTGGCACCTTGATTCCTGCAAAGGCCCAAACCCAAAACTCAGCTGCAACAAACACCAAATCCCTGGCTGGCCCCTGGGTTTGAACATCAAGGGGCCAACCTGCTCCCCAAAATCCAGCCAATTGGCTCAAGCAGGCAGAAATCAAACAACCAAAACAAGTCAACCAAAAAAATCAAATGCAAGAAAACAAAAAACTACCACAAAAATAATCCCAAACCTGAGATCTTTTAATTGCCTTGAGTTTGAGTTCTCCTTTCCCCAGGCTGCACAACTTCACCAAACGCATTGTCCACATTTCCACATCCCACTCCAGCATTTTATTGGCACCAGCAGGTTCCTGATGGAACAGGAAGTTTTCAAGGCAGCACAGAAGTGTTGGCTGCACTGCCCCAAATCAGTCTAATTCCACACAAATGTTCACTCTTGGCTCTGGATCCAGAACCATCTCAGAACAGGGTTTTTCACCAGCCTGTCCCTCCCCCCATCCTAGGACTGTACAGAAATATCACCCTGAAAGGAGAGGACGGGGTGGGATATGTGAGAAGGGGACATGCTGGAACTCAAAATGTCCCTCAGACATTTTCAGATGTTCCAAGCCCAGGTCAGAGGCATTTGAGACCCTGGCAGACAGCTGGGAACAGCTGTGATTTTGAGTTTGACCCATGGAATGATTTACCAACTTTGAAAGTGGAACAAGGAGTCACAAACGTTTAGATATTATAGTAGAAGTGGTCACAAAGTGGAGGGAAGATTTTTTTTAGTATTGTACAGGGGGGTTTTAGCACCTGTACAGGGGGTTTTTACTTTGTACACGGGGGTCAGAAGTTTTAAGATGGAGGGATTTGGGCCGGTCCTGTTTCTCCTCTTTCACCTTCCTTACCTCCATGTTCTTGGTGATGTTGGCACTCACAGATTGGTTTCGAGTAGAAAAGCACCATTTAATATAGGTAATAGGCACTGGGGAAAAACTGTAACCATGTAACATGTAATGTACCATATAAAAGATAGAAAATCACCATTTAATATAGGTAATAGGCATTGGGAAAAACTGTAACCATGGAACACGTAATGTACCATATAAAAGATAGAAAATCACCATTTAATATAGGTAATAGGCATTGGGAAAAACTGTAACCATGTCACACATAATGTACCATATAAAAGACAGCAGCAGCCCTGGCGGGGAGGGAAGAAGCAGTCGGGGTCAGAGAGGATGTCAGGGTGTGTGTGTGCCTCTGCCTGAGCTGGGAGCAAACCACAGCAGCCCCAGAAGAAAATCTTTTAGATAACTTGCAATAAACTGCCTTGAGACTGAACAACAGAGACTGCTGAGCCTTTCTTTGGAAGCTCGGGTTGGAGGAGAGACTTTTCCAGCACATGGAGCCCCTGAACCAGGTCTGGGTTCCAACAGGGACACAGCGTGATGTGTCACCCATCTCTCTCAGCAATACCCCCCAGTGCCAAAATCAACACATCTTCCCTTTCCATATCCAGCTGGGGACAGAAATTCACAAGTGCCTTACCCTGATAAGACGCCCAGCACCAAGTTGAGCATGAAGAAAGAGCCAATGATGATGAGAGGGATGAAGTAAAGCCAATTCCAGGTATTCCCTGCAGCGTCGTTTGTCTGGAAACAAAGGGAAAAGGGAGAGACAAACACAAGTATTATTTCATCTCGGAAAAAAAACACCACACAGAACCTGCAGTGCACAGGAGATTCCCCTTGGAATTCCACAGGGGTGTCTACCACTGATGTCCTGGTCAGTTCTGCTGTGTTCACCAGCTGAAATTCCAACCAAAAAACTGATTGTCCCAACATCCACACCATGGTTCTTCCTCAGCTCTAGTGGGGCTATCCCTCCCTCTGCTATCTCTGCCAATGATCAGATGAGGGAATATCAAACTTTGTCTCTTTGAGGCAGCTCTTATAAATTCTCAGAGATAAGCATTATACCCTTGATAGCTCAGCTACCCCAGGTGGCATAAAAGCAGCAGGATGGCTCCTGTGACAGTGCTGGAAACAAAAAAGTTCTAATAAAAGGCAAAATAAAAAAGCTCTTTACAGAGAAAAACCAAGTCAAGGCAAGACGTTCTTGCTCCTGCTAAAACACTTCACAAAACTGATTTACTTCTTTTGTTCTCTTCTTTTTCTAGTGAATTGCTTAGGCAGGACTTTTTGACTTCTGTGCCATTGGCTATCCTTAGTTTGAGGTGAAGTCTCCAAGGTCCTATGAGGTGTCTTTTAACCAAATTGAGGAGAGAAACTTCTGGGTTTTTTCCCTTTTAAGGAGACAAAGGGTAACTTGTTTACTCAACAGGGGGCACATTCCTACAGGGATGGAGTTCACTGGGTGAGACGTGGGTGTCCTGGAGGGCAGCAGGCCCTGCAGAGGGGTCAGCCCAGGGTGGATCCATGGGGTCACACCAATGGGCTGAGGGTCACCAAGGGTCCTGTCCTTGGGTCACAGCTCCAGGCTGGGGCTGGAAAGCTGGGAAAGGCCCTGGGGTGCTGTAACAGTGGCTGGACATGAGCCCAGGTGTGCCCAGGTAGGCAAGAGGCCAATGGCACCTGGGCTGTCCCAGCCATGGTGTGTCCAGAGCAGTGACCACCCTTGTGTGGAGACACCTCAAATCCTGTGTCCCATCCTGGGCTCCTCAAGAAAGACCCTGAGGGGCTGGAGCGTGTCCAGGGAAGGGAACAGAGCTGGGAAGGGGCTGGAGCCCCAGGAGAGGCTGAGGGAGCTGGGAAGGGGCTGGAGAATTCCTGAGGGAGCTGGGAAGGGGCTCAGCCTGGAGAAAAGGAGGTTCAGGGGGGCCCTTGTGGCTCTGCACAGCTCCTGACAGGAGGGGACAGCCGGGGGGTCGGGCTCTGCTCCAGGAACAGGGACAGGAGGAGAGGAAATGGCTCAGGCTGGGCCAGGGCAGGTTTAGATTGGACATTAGGGAAAATCCTTCATGGAAATGATGCCCAACCCTGGCACAGCTGCCCAGGGCAGTGGTGGAGTCCCACCCCTGAAGGGATTTAAAAGCCATGTGGGGGACATGGGTCAGTGCTGGGGGAACGATGACCTTAAAGGCCTTTTCCAACCTAAACAATTCCACAGCTCCAGGCTGACCCTGCTGCAGCACCAAAACACATTTTGAGGTGGCTGGTGCAGGCTCTCTGCATCAGCCTCCTCCCTCCCCACCTCGTTTCTAACTCCCAGCACCACATTTCCATCTGAACAGTGTCCTAGACTGCAAGGCAAGATGTATTCAATTGCCCTGTTAGAGGTGTGGCAGTTATCTTCTCTAAATTGGGCAGTTTTCTTTATCTCTTCCACAAACCAATCCTCCCCCTGGGGAGACATCTGCTGTTAATGGGCTATTGAATATCACTGCATGACTGATAAAATTACAGCATCCCATTGTACAGCCCAGAGGGAGGAGCCAAGAATTTCAACCTGGATATAATCTGGAGTTTCTGGAACACCAGCACAGCTTTTTCTGCACTGGATTTCCCAGAGGAACAGCTGCCTCTTCCACTGTCTCTTCAGAAGAAGACACCCTTTTCTACAAGATCACTGCTCCACCAGAACCACACCTGAGACTCCAGGAGGACTGCAGCCACAATTCCAATTGGACTGCTGCCGACACCCTGACCAACAGGGTGTCAGGTTGTATTCTCTGTCAGTGTTGTTTTGGTTCACTGCATTGTTTAGTTTATCTTTTTATTTCCTTCCCTAATAAAGAACTGTTATTCCTGCTCCCATATTTTTGCCTGAGAACCCCCCTTAATTTCAAATTTATAACAATTTGAAGGAAGGGGGGTCTAATTTTTTTTTTCCATTTCAGGGGATGCTCCTGCCTTCCTTAGCAGATGCCTGTCTTTCCAAACCTGGACATGGAGCTGCTCCAGCAGGGAGGCACAGCCTTCCCTAAGGCCGGGCTGCACTTCAGCCCAGAATCTGCTCACATCCAGACAAGGATTCTGCAAGAAAGCCGGGATCTCTGGAGTGATGGAATTCCACATCTGCTCACTCAGCACCTCGGGCTCCTGCCAGCCAAACCCACCCCGGGCAGGCAGCAGTGGGAGATGAACGGGAGGGAAGTCTGGTGCAGTTTATGACAAAGTTTCTGCATTCATCAGCCACGAGGGAGCTCTCTGGGGAAGCGCTGAACAGGAAAATGCCACATGGCCATTGACAGAACACCAGTGCTGAGGAAAATGCAAATTCCTCTCTTGTGCGGGAAGGATGCAGCAATCTGAGGATCTGATGTTGTGTGGAAGGCAAGGGAGAAGGAGAGAAAAAAGGAAAGTAAAGACCTAAACACATTCTTCTCATCCTTCTCCTTCTTCCTGAAGAGGGTAAAGAAAAACAGGAACACCAAGCTCACCTCCCTGCCCAAAGGCAGAGCCCACAGAGCTCAAACACCACCTGGTAAAAACTGCATTAATTCTGATATCGGTGCTTTAACTTTGTATCTGTGATGCTTTTTGGTCATTGCTCCCAGTCATATTCCCAAGAGTAATTTTGCTTGCAGGATTCACAGAAGGAAATGCTTTAAATGTGCTTTACCTCAGCATGCATGTACTTGGTGCCACCTGAAAAGTCTCTGTGTAAGAAGTCACCCGATGAACAGGCAAAACCTACATCACAGCATTTCTGACAGATGATAACATTTATAGCACTGATACAAGTAAATTCTTGCATTCTCCTTGTCCTCCTGCGGAGGGTAAAGAAAACCAGGAATCCTGAGCTCAGCTCCCTGCCCAAAGGCAGAGCACACAGAAAGCTGCACTCAAACACCACCTGGCAAAAACTGTGTTCATTCTAACTTTAACTTATTATCTGTGATGCTTTTGGCCAGTGTTCCTAGTCATATTTCCAAGAATAATTCTGCCTGCAGGACTCAGAAAAGGAAGCACTTTAAACGTGCTTTACCTCAGCTGTGCATGTACTTGGTGCCACCTCAAAAGTCTCTGTATGAGAAGTCACCCAATGAACAGCAAACCCCAAACTGTCAGAGTATTTCTCACAGGTGATAACATTTATAACATTTATAACACTTTTATATAACGTTTATAGCACTGACATGAGTAAATAGCCCGGGGTTTGTTAACAGGGTGCACGTCTGCACAAATCCTTCCTCCAGGATCAAACACTGAGCGGCGTCTCCCCAAATAGCAAACAGCAGTCAGGAATGTCTGTGTCAGCTATCAGTGACTCAGAGGAGAGGAATGGGCACTCACCACAAACCCCCTGCTCAAGGCAGAACCAGCACATGAGGGACAAATGGATCTGAGGAGAAACAGCCCAGAGCACAACGCAGGGAAAGCTCTGAGCTGCCCAGTTAGGGCTTTGAAGGCCTTTGGACATCCCACCCCAATTCTTCATTCCCTAGTTTGATTTTCTGTTCTTCTCTCTCTTTGCTTTCAGCTCTCTCCTTGCCCTCCCCAACATCAGGGGAAAAGGAGCCAGTGAGGATGGGATGGATGAAGTAACCTTCCCAACATCAGGGGAAAAGGAGCCAGTGATGATGACAGGGATGAAGTAATGCCAATTCCAGGTGTTGACTGCAGCATCATTTGTCTGGAAACAGAAAAAAAGGAGGACTGGGGAAGTGTCTGGGGCAATTTTATATTTAGGGGTTTATATTTAGGGGCTGTTCTACAGTTTTCATTTTGTCAATCAAACATCTCTGGTTGCAGCAAGCAGATCCCATCCAGGGAGGGCTCGATGGGTCCCTTCCAGCTCAAGATATTCCATGGTTCTGTGAGCTGGGAATGCTGTCAGCCAGCCAAGGGGGGCTGCAGAGCCCATGGGGGGAGCTGGAGGAAGGAACAGATGGGAGAAGGGAAAACCACATAAACATGCAAAGGGAGTGCAGCAGGTTCTCAGCTGCCAAATGATCATTTATCTTCTATTTCTCCAAACTTGGCGACAGATCCACAATTCCATGCCACGATCAAAGCCCTTAAAAATTAAATGTGTTGAAATACAACCAATTAAGCACCCTTCCCTGAGCATTTGCTGGATTACCTCCTGCTCAGGGCAGGGCAGGGCCTGGCTCTGTTTGCTCTGCCTCGCTCACGAGGATCCAGGACAAACACCTGGATCACAAACAACTTGGATATGGTGACAAACACCAGGCCAAAGTGGTGACAAAGTACTCCTGAGAAAGCAGAGCCTTCTTGGATGTGCAGCACCTTTCCCAGTGCTCCCAAGTGTGATAGGTGAGAAATGCCATGGTTGACTCTCACAATTAAAATGCAAATATCATGGATATATGTTAGGAAAAGTTTTATAGATTTATAGTTATGTTGACTCTCAATATCATGGATATATGTTAGGAGAGATTTTATAGATCTATAGTTATGTTTTATCACAATTAAAAGGCAAATATCATGTATATGCTAGGAGAAGTTTTACAGATTTATAGTTATGTTTTATCACAATTAAATGCAAATATCCTGTATATATGTTAGGAGAGGTTTTATAGATTCATAGTTATGTTTTATCACAATTAAAAGGTAAATATAATGGATATATGTTAGGAGAGTTTTTATAAATCTATAGTTATGTTTTATCACAATTAAATGCAAATATCGCAGATATGTGAGGAGTTTTATAGCTTTCGAGTTATGTTTTACCCCCTTGTGTTGTTATCAGGGGTGTCCTGGGTTTGGGACATTTGGGAGGGTTGGCTCGTTACCATGGCAGCAGCTGACCTCCAAAAAAGGTGTCAGAAGTGATCTCCAGCACTGGGCAGTGAAGGAGGAGTCCATGGGCAGAACTTTGGGAGGGCTGAAGGGTTAAAAGATGAAACCTCCACTGTGTGGGTGAGCCCACGGTGGGAAAAATCCATAACATTTTCTCTATTCAGTCTTCTGCTGTATTTTTTGATAAGTTTTTAATAAACCTTTTAAATGTTTTGGAAGTGAGTCACATTTCTCACACAAGCGAGCTGGAACCTCAGCACAGGGTACAGCCCTGGCTCTGCCACAGGGAGAGGTTTAATGGCTCAAAACCTCTTTGGTGCCAGGAAAACCAAACTCCTTTCCCCAGGGAAAGCCCCCAGAGTCTCACTGGCAGCTCTGTCTGCCCTGAGCCCTTCATCCACAGAGCCACCGAGCTCCAGGCTCACTCATTAAGCAGGAGGAGCCAAGAGATCAAATCAATTTTTATGTTCCAGCTACAACATTTCAGTGCTGTAACGTCTGGCCGTCTGTCAGTGCCACTCGTGCCCACAAAGATGTAACAGGAGGGCAAGAGAAATGAAATACCCAACACAACGTGCCAGAATTCCAGCCAGAAATTCAGGGGGGGCTCACAGGGGGCTCTCGCGCTGCTCCTGAACCTTCTGTTAAAAACCCATGGGGCTCTTGACAAGCACCCCCTGAGCAGTGCCCACACACATCCACATCCCCTAAATGTGACAGCACAAGGCTCCCACAGCTGCACAGAGGGAAACTGAGGCAGCTGAGGGGCACATGAGCTCCATCTCAAACATCTAAAGCCCACACAGGCTCCAGGCCGTGGAGTGCTCTCCCAAAATCTCTGATCTCTGCTCAGCCCCCAGCTGCTCCCACCCCTGACATGGCACTTGTAGCAGGATGCACCCAGCATGTAAAATACCCAAATACCCAATTCCTAAATCCCCAAAAGCATCCCTCCAGCCTGTCCCAGGTGCCTCTGCTCCATCAGCCACCCCGGAGCTGCTGTCCCTGCCCACAGCTGGCTGTCACAGCTGTTTCTCTGTTCTCTCCCTGCCGATGCCTTTTTGGGGTATCTAAAAACAGAAGCCAGGCAAAATTAAGGGAATAAAAAGCAGGGATATTTATTGAAGTGCCTTCAGGTACATTTAGGGCACACAAATCCCCCCAGGGGCTACACCCAAAATAGACAATGGGTCACGGGTTCCACACTTTTATAAGTTTGGTCCATTTGCATTTTGCATGTTCATCTGCCAATTCCAGCTTCAGCTAATGAAGTCATTGACCCCAAATTTGCTCCCCCAACTCACTTTTGTTTCCACCTCTGGGGCCTGAGGCAGTGAGGGGTCCTGGATTCCCAGGCCTGGAGAGGAATTGTTGTGTCTGCCCAAACTGGGAAAGCAGCAGCTCACACTGTGTGTGGAGTTTGGAGTTACACATTAAAGAGCTGCAGGGATACAAAGCTATGGAAAATAGAAAAGCTCAAATCCTAAGGGATCCCTGTATTGGCTCTGAGCACCCAGGGGCTCTCTCCTCCCTCTGTGCTCAGCGCTGGTGTCCGCAGGCAGTGACAGCACAGCCACCCCTTGAGGTGCAGGCACCTGTGGGGGAATTTTGGCAGCTGTAACAGAGCCAGAAGCCAAAGGCTGCTGTCCTTTCATCCCCCTGCAGGGGATTAATGCCCTGAGCTGCAGAAGGGGCATTCTCCAGCACAGCACCAGCCTTTTGTGCTGTGTCCAAGAGCAGAGCAGGGCCAGGGTTAATCCTCACTTTGTGCTCAGGCACACAGAGCTGCTCAGGCCCTGCTTCCCCGTGTTAACAAGGTGGCAGCTGTGTCTGGTTATTAATTCATTCCAAGATCCCTTTTGAAACAATCGACTTGAAAGCAGCCAACTGCTGCTTGCACTGTGCTGCAGAGCCCAGAAATTCCCTTTTATCACCTCTCATTTCCTTTCCTGCAGCCCTGGCCATCACCCACCTTCCCAGGGCTGCTCCAAGGGGCATTTCCTCATCCCTGGAAGTGCCCAAGGCCTGCTAGAATGGGGTTTGGAGCAATCTGGGACAGTGGAAGATGCCCCTGCCCACAGTGGAGGTGATCTTTAAGGTCTCTTCCAGCCCAAAGCAATCTGGGATTCTCATTTTTGTTCCTGCAGGACCAGCAGCAGCTCTGCTCCAGCCTCATCCCATCACCAGGAAATGCCAAAAAAGCCTGGCCTGCTCCAGCATCCCTGTCCCAGCCCATCCCCATCCCCTCCCTGGCTCCCCAGGCTCTCTGCCTGCTCTTGGCTCCTTGCTCCCCATCCCCAGGGAGCCTCAGGGCTCACCAGATCATCCCAGCTCCCACTGCTGACTCCATCAAAGGGAGCTGGAGCTGCTGTGGGAGAAGGAACATCAGACAAAATAACCTTTAATGTCAAAGACAAACAATTAAGAGGCTGCAACATAAATGTTTCCTGAATGGGGGTCAATAACAGGATTTAATTGGACAGATACAGCCAAACACCACAGACCATTTGCTTTTACCACGTTTCTAATCAAAATACAAAATACAGCACACCTAAATTTACTCACTGAATCTAATCAATGGCACAGCCTGACTTATTCAGGGCAATTAGAGGGTAATATTCCCTTAGTTAAGTGCTTTTGCATTGAGAACTCTCAGCTGTCTTGTAGAGATTAACTCTCTTTATCCTGTGTCTGATTTTTCCCAACTCTCTTCCTCACCATTTCTGATAATTAGCAAAGCTACTTATGGGTGATTTATTTCTATCTGCTCCTATTCTTACGTTTAATTGAACACAGAAATTACTAAGAATAAAATCAGAAATATTACAAGTATGTACAAGAGCACCTGGAACCGGCCTTACGACGAAAACAAAAGGAGAAAAAAATCTTAATCTTTTAAACCTTCTGGAGCCTTTCTGACCCAGAACACCACCGAGCCCTGCACTGAGGAGGTCTCTGCTGCAACCCCAGCCTCCCAGGAGGTGACATTGGGTCAGAGCCAGGTGAAAGGTGAGCTGCTCCCACATTCCCCAGCAGAGCAGAGAGAGAAATCCCAATCCTCAAGTGCTGACCTGTGGATGCTGAGAACTGGTCAGAGATGAAAGTCAGATAAACTTTCCCCGGCATTGCTCTGCAAAGTTTTGTGAAAGTTCAGAGAAGGAATTAAAACAATTAGTATTCTTTGCAGCGGGTGTTGTTTCTCCTAAGATGTTTACAAGAGGGTGTTGTTCCTAATTAGCCAGTGGTGTGAGGGATATTGATCGAGGACCAATCAGGTCCACCTGTATCATAGCTGGCTATAAAAAGTGTGTGGTTTTTAATAAAATGCATCTTGCCTTCTGAGACCTTGGAGCCTGTGTGTGTTGCTTTATTCACCTGTCCTCAATACAGCAGCGACACTGAGCCCACTGCTGCTCCACAGAGAGCACCAGCATCTGCAGAAAACCTCTTCCCATCCGAGCTTTAATGCCACCTTGGCTCAAATCCAGCCCAGTGTCTCTGATTCTGACTCTCAGATGTTCCAGCCCATTTTAGGGAGCATCTGGTGCTCGGCTCTGCAGGGCCTCCAGAGCCAGATTCAGCTGGCACAGGAACACCCCCATGGACACCCCGGGACTGTGCCACCCACGGGAGGGACGTGGCAGAGCCTGGGCTGCTCTGTGGGAAGCATAAAACTGGAATGGGCTTGTCTCAGGAGTAGCTGGGTGTGTGTTCTATTCTATCTGTCAGAGCTGGGGCAGTTCTCCTCTGTTCATGGGCAGTTTTTTCTTTATCTCTCCCACAGCCAATCCTCCCTCCAGGAGATATCTGCTGTTCATGGGCCATTAATTATTAATTATCTTCTGTTCATGGCCACTGAGTGTCCCTGAATGGCTGAGAAAATTCCAGCATCCCATGGGGAGAGGCTCTGCCAGGGGAGGAGCCAAACATTCCTACCTGGATCCAATCTGACCTGGGAACAGCACAGCAGCCTTTGCCCCCTGCATTCCCAGGGGAGCAGCTTCCTTCCCCCTGCATTCCCAGAGGAGCAGCTTTCTTCCCCCTGCATTCCCAGAGGAGCAGCTTCCTTCCCCTGCATTCCCAGAGGAGCAGCTTTCTTCCCCCTGCATTCCCAGAGGAGCAGCTTTCTTCCCCCTGCATTCCCAGGGGAGCAGCTTTCTCCCCCCTGCATTCCCAGAGGAGCAGCTTTCTTCCCCTGCATTCCCAGAGGAGCAGCTTTCTTCCCCCTGCATTCCCAGAGGAGCAGCTTTCTTCCCCCTGCATTCCCAGGGGAGCAGCTTTCTCCCCACTGCATTCCCAGAGGAGCAGCTTTCTTCCCCTGCATTCCCAGAGGAGCCCAGGCCCATCTCCCCCATTCCTGGAGCTCCAGAGGAAAACTCCCCCCTTGTGCAGGACCCTGCTCCAGCAGAAGCACAGCTGGCACTGCAGGAGGGCTGAGCCCCCCTGGGATGGGGCTGAGCCACCTCCCTGACCCACAGGGGACAGGGCTGCTCTGACTCTGGCAGTGGGGTTTTGTACTACGTTATTTGTATTTTTAATTTTCCTACTAAAGAACTGTTATTTCTATTCCCATATCTTTGCCTGAGAGCCTCTTAGTTTCAAAATTATAACAATGCAGAGGGAGGAGTTTACATTTTCCATTTCAGGGGAGGCTCCTGCCTTCCTTAACAGACACCTGGCTTTTCAAACCCAGACAGGGTTTAATGAAATTAGTAGCTGGTCCAAATGGAGCTCTGGGTACAGTAAGATGGGGTTGGGTTGGGGTTCAGAGCTTCCCCCCATCTGGGGTCAGGTGGGTTGGAGCAGGTGCCACTGTTCAGAGAGGAAGGGAATTAAAGTGGAAGAGCCCCCAGCAAGCTGCAGGGGACTGGGAGCCAAGCCCAAACACCACTGCTTAGGATTTTAACCTGCTCATGTCTTCTGTGAGGAAAACCCCTCAGCTGGAAGTTTCCATGGCTGGAAGTGGGATGGACAGGATTTCAGGAGCCTCTAAACTTCATGCAATGTCCAGACAACAATCTGAGACTGGAGACACGGCCTTAAACTGCACCAGGGGAAGCTTAGGCCAGGAATGAGGGGAAAACTCTTCACTGAAAGAATGGAGTCACTGTCCCTGGAGGTGTTTAAAAAACCCTGGATGTGACACTCAGGGCCAGGTTTCATTGACAAGGTGCTGTTAGGTCACAGGTTGAGATAAGCAAGTCCAAAGGTCCTTTCCAACCCAATTCTGGGGTTCTGTGATCTCATCTCCTGCGAGAGCACAGAATAACTGCGACTTTATGGGGGTGTTGGACACCAGGAAGGATCCCGTGGCAGAAGAAGTGTTCCTGGAGCACTTTGGGATGGGCTCAGCAGTTGTAGGAAAAGCAGGAAAAGCCCTCAGAGAGTCCCCAGTGGCCTCTGGCCTCCCCTCACCCCAAAGCCCTGACAAAGCCTGAGCTCCTGGGAAGAGACCACAAACCCTGCACATTTACACTCAAATCCATGCTCCTCAGAAAATCCTCTCTCTTTGAGGTCTTTGAGTACTCCACTCCTCCTTTTCACCTTCACACACACCTAGATCACCTCCTCTGGGAATCCAGGGCTTCCCTCTGGCTGCCCTGGGACCCTGGCAGGGGTCAGGAACCCCCCTGGACAGAGCCCCCAGAGACACTGGCTGTGATCTCTGTCCATGGAAAAGAGTTTTCAATCTTACAGGATCAATTACCAGCTCTGAGTATTTGATAGAAGTAATAATTAATTGTGGCATGGGTGCAAAAGTAAAATTTTAGGATTCTAGATGAGGGGTCCAAAGGGCACAAGATGGAGGAAATTGGGTGTGCCTTGTCCTTTTTCTCCTTCTTCATGCCCTCCATGTCTCACTGTGGTGTTGGCATTTTTCTGTTGGTTCAGGCTGGGGACACACTGTCCAACGTAGGTGACAGATATTGGCACGTTCTTGTAAATGCAGCCCAGGGAGTTTCTGGTATTTAATGTTTGTCACATCCCACTGAGGGCAGAGCCCCACACGCTGCCCTGCAGGACAGAGCTGGGCAGGGCAGCAGAACATGTGAGAGATAAACAGAATAAACAACCTGGAAACCAGCACAGACCAATTATGGCTTCTGCTTTGGCAGCGGGGCTGACAGACAGAGACTTTCTGCAATCTCAGAATCATCAATACCTCAGATTCCGACAAACTCTCCCTTTAGGATTGTCATTTTCCACCTTTTATTTCCTCTGACAGGACTCAGAACGTGCCAAAGAAGAGTGAAGGGAACTATAATTCCCCAAATACACCAGTCCAGTGCTGGGCTTTCCTCTGAAAGCATCCAAATGCGTAAAAACAACACAAACATGAGAAGACTCTGGGTAAAATCCTCAAAGCTGGCAGCAATTAATTTTGCACAATAGCAGTAGATGTAGGAACAAGTTTTAACTGTAGTTGTTGCAAGCAATATTAATGTTAATTCAGCCAAGTTTAAATAGAAGCAAATCCTCCCCTTTGTTTCTCCCCTTCTGCAGAGCTGGGGAGGCTGAAAAAGCCAAACCACTGCTGTTTTCTGCCTTGATCCAAAGGCTTATGGCACCAATATATCAATGCATAAATATGCTAACAGGGTTTCTTGATAAAAAATTCATTCTTTCCCCAGCTAGCATGAACTCACTCAGCTGCCTTATTCATGAGCCTGCCTGGCACTGGGAAAGCTCTGCCACTGTCAAAAATAACAGGCTGGCCAAGGGGCTCTACCTCTTTTTAATGTTTTTATTTTGATTTCAACGCCTCTCCTGCCTTTCTTTTATTTTTAAACAGCCGTGGGTTTGAATTATGGATGGAAACTCGGCGCAGACTGTTCCTGGTGGGGTCAGGTGGGCATGTTCAGGGTGAGGAAGGGCAGCCTCTGTTCTCCAGAGGAAGTTTTGCCCCAGCAAACACCTGCCCAGCCCCTCTCTGTGCCCTACAGGGCACTTATCTGGAAGATAAGGAGGATTTCAGACCAGGCTGGATGAGGCTTGGAGCAGCCTGGTCTGATGGAAGCTGTCCCTGTCCTCAGCAGGGAGGCTGGAACCAGATGATCTTTAAGGTCCTTTCCAACCCAAACCATTCTGTGATTCTCTGAGGATGCGTTTTACACATTTTACCACAAATCTAAAATCCCCAGAGCTCATGAGGCCACGTCATTCCAGCAGTTCAACAAAATGGGATCAAGCTGAGATGCTGCAGGGGCAGCCAGTTCATCCAGCAAAACTCCAAATATTCTGATTCCCACCAGCAGTGCCTTGTTGGAACTCAAAGTGTCCCTCAGACATTTTTGGAGGTTCCAGGCCCTGGTCAGAGGCATTTGAAACCCTGGCAGGCAGCTGGAAACAGCTGTGATTTTGAGTTTGAGCCATGGAATGATTTACCAACTTTGAAAGTGGAACAAAAAGTCTCAAAAGTTTAGATATTACAGTAGAAGTAGTTACAAAGTAGAGGGAATTTTTTTTTAATACTATACAAAGGGGGTTTAACAACTATACAGGGGGGGCTTTACTTTATACATAAGGGTCAAAAGTTTTAAAATAAAATAATATAAACCAGTCCTGTTTCTCCTCTTTCTTCTTCCTTACCCCCATGTTTTTGATGATATTAGCACTTATAGATTAGTTTTAAATAAAAAAAACCCATTTAATATAAGTAGTATTAGAGAAAAACTACAAATATGTATCACGTAATATATCATATAAAAAATAACAGCAGCCTTAAGCAAAAAGAGAAAAAAAGAAAACAGACAGAGAGGGTGTCAAGAGTGTGTGTGCCTCTGCCTAAGCTACTAAGCAAAACAGAATAGCCAAAAAAACAATCTTTTAGATAGCTTACAATAAACTGCCTTAAAACCAAACAACAAGAAGCTAATAAGTTTTCTTTAAAAGCACAAGTCAAAAGAGAAACATTACCACCACAGGGAACCCCTAAACCAAGCCGGGGTTCCGACAGTGCCTCAGTCACCCACGCTGAGGTTTCTCTGAGCACACAGGACTTGCATTTCCTGGCAGGGGCACAAGGAGAGCACAGGAGCTCTTGGGCTTGGGTGGTGCAGTTGGAGGGAGCACCTCGAAAAACAAATTCTGCTGCTGAGCTTGGAATTCTTATCCAGCACAAATCATTCATGGAGAGAACTCCTGCATGATCCAGGCTGCCTGTGGGAATCCAGGGCTTCCCTCTGGCTGCCCTGGGACCCTGGCAGGGGTCAGGAACCAACCTGGACAGAGCCCCCAGAGACACTGGCTGTGATCTCTGTCCATGGAAAAGAGTTTTCAACCTAACAGGATGAATTACAAGCTCTGAGTGTTTGATATAAGTAATAATTAAGTGTGGCACGGGTGCAAAAGTAAAATTTTAGGATTCTAGATTAGGGGTCCAAAGGGGACAAGATGGAGGAAATTGGGTGTGCCTTGTCCTTTTTCTCCTTCTTCATGCCCTCCATGTCTCACTGTGGTGTTGGCATTTTTCTGTTGGTTCAGGCTGGGGACACACTGTCCAACGTAGGTGACAGATATTGGCACGTTCTTGTAAATGCAGCCCAGGGAGTTTCTGGTATTTAATGTTTGTAACATCCCACTGAGGGCAGAGCCCCACACGCTGCCCTGCAGGACAGAGCTGGGCAGGGCAGCAGAACATGTGAGAGATAAACAGAATAAACAACCTGGAAACCAGCACAGACCAATTATGGCTTCTGCTTTGGCAGGGGGCTGACAGACAGAGACTTTCTACAATCCCAGAATCATCAATACCTCAGATTCCAACAGCTGCCCTTGGAGCAAATTCAGTGCTCTCTGGACATGTTTTCTTACTCTGCAAAGGCTTCAGGTGTCTGAAGAGCCAAAGCTGTCCCCAAATGTGCTCTGAAAGTCATGAGAAGGGAGAAATATCCCTGGGTATAAATGTATAAACACAGACACAGATTTAGGGCCCTGCTCACTCTGGCTGCTTACAACACAGGACATTTTCAGATCAGGATGCATTCAGACCCACCCAGAGTTTTGCTGGTCTAGTGAGTAGATGCAGAATAAACTTTTCCTGCCACTCAGCAGTCCCTGGGCCCTGCAGCCCCTTGGTCAGCAGTGACACAGAGCAATTCCCAGAGCACCACAGCAATCCAAAACTCCAACATTTGCTGGCTTTGAGCAGAGGAAGTTGTGGGGCAAGTCCCAAAATCCTTACAAAAAACAACAGCCTTAAGGACAATGTACAGGCTTCCTCATCATCCTAATGCAGATCCAGATTCTTCATTTTCCCTCTAAACATCACCAGAAGAGATTCCCAAGAAGTTTCCAGCAGCAGAAAATTGGTTGAATGAATTAAAGCCTTGATTCCATGGTATAAAATCATAACCAAGGGCTGTTACACACCTGCATTCTCCAGCAGAGTGGGAATGAACAGAGTATTGATTTATTTAGGTTAGGCCACCTTCTCATCCTTATCTTCTAATGAGACACCTCCAGCAGTTCAGCTTTTCCTTAATTGTGAGCAAAAAATATCCTTGTAAGTAAATCTACAGCTCAGGAGCTGGAGCTGAGAGCTCAGTCCCACAGAACTGAGAGCACAGCAAAGCCCCAAGGCCCAAGAGCCCTTTGTCAATTCAATTCCTACTCAGAACAAGATTCCAAAGGTCTTTTATCCCTCCCATTTCCCTGCTTCAGACAAAACAGAACAAAAAATCAGTTGGGCATGATCCTCTCGGCTTCATCTAAAGACATTTCACAAGGTTTGGTGAAGACATTTTAAATAAAAAGGACTCTGCTCTAGGAAAGAAAAAAAGGTTTTCCCTAACCAAAAGCTTTGCCAAGCTGTTCCAAATTTGAATGAAAACAGCCTGTGAAATTCCAAATTGAAGTGTGAAAATATTTACTACAAGTGTATATTCATTAAGCCTGTAAAAACTGATGAGCCAGCTCAGAGCTCTCCCCTCTGGATTCCAGGAGGAGGAAACAACCTGGGAGCAGGGATGGCCAGAAAAGGTTTTGCCACAGACCAGTTAAACAAACCAAGCCCAGAAGGGACAGGGGCACCCAGGGTTTTTTTGTGATGATCTGCTTCCCACAGTTCCTGGGTGTTTTTACCCCCCCCCCCCCACCAGCTGGATTTTAGAATCATAGAATATTTTGGGTGGGAAGGGATCTTAAACCCCATCTCATCCTTCCCCCTGCCATAGGCAGGGACACATTCCACCATCCCAGCTTGCTCCAAGCCCTGTCCAACCTGGACTTGGACACTGCCAGGGATGGGGCAGCCACCACCTCTCAGGCAATTTGTTGTTTCTCCTCCAGGAGTTAAAGCTCGTGGCACAACAGAGCCTTTAACAGGAAATTCTTAACCCATTATTTTATTTCAGCAAGAGTTTTATTCTTGTATTTTCACACACCATCCCTGGCCGTGTCCAAGGCCAGGTTGGACACTGGGGCTTGGAGCAACCTGGGATGGTGGAAGGTGTCCCTGTCACGGCAGAGTGTCTCAGGTTGAAAGATGTGAGTGGGACTGTGTATCCTACTGCCATCTGCCAGAGCTGGGGCAGTTCTGTTCACTGGGCAGTTTTTTCTTTATCTCTCCCACAGCCAATCCTCCCTCTGGGAGATCTCTGATGTTAATGGGCTATTAATTATTAATTATCTTCTGTTCATGGCCACTGAGTGTCCCTGCATGGCTGAGAAAACTCCAGCATCCCATGGGGAGAGGCTCTGCCCAGGGGAGGAGCCAAACATTCCTACCTGGATCCAATCTGACCTGGGAACAGCACAGCAGCCTTTGCCCCCTGCATTCCCAGAGGAGCAGCTTTCTTCCCCCTGCATTCCCAGAGGAGCAGCTTCCTTCCCCCTGCATTCCCAGAGGAGCAGCTTCCTTCCCCCTGCATTCCCAGAGGAGCAGCTTTCTTCCCCCTGCATTCCCATGGGAGCAGCTTCCTTCCCCCTGCATTCCCAGGGGAGCAGCTTCCTTCCCCCTGCATTCCCAGAGGAGCAGCTTCCTTCCCCCTGCATTCCCAGAGGAGCCCAGGCCCATCTCCCCCAGCCCTGGAGCTCCAGAGGAAAACTCCCCCCTTGTGCAGGATCCTGCTCCAGCAGAAGCACAGCTGGCACTGCAGGAGGGCTGAGCCCCCCTGGGATGGGGCTGAGCCACCTCCCTGACCCACAGGGGACAGGGCTGCTCTCACTCTGGCTGTGTTTGTTTTCTTTTTTTGTCCTATTGCATTTGTATGTTTAATTTTCCCAGTAAAAACTGTTATTCCTATTCCTGCATCTTTGCCTGAGAGTCCCTTAATTTCAAAATGATAAATCCAGAGGGAGGGGGTTTACATTTTCCATTTCAAAGCAGGCTCCTGCCTTCCTTAGCAGACACCTGGCTTTTCAAACCAAAACAACTACAAAATCAAGTGAACCCTCCACTTGTTTTCTCAGACCCGTTCTGTCACTCTGTGCCACTGCAGCCCCTGATGCAGCAGGGATGGCAGAGCACTGGCATGATCTGAAAGCACCCAGCTGCCTTTTTCATCCTGGGCAGGAAAGCAATTGTCAGGCACGCTCAGAGCTGTTTGTACCCTGGCTGCTTTCATGCTGTTGAGCTGCAAGTGGATTTCTTCAGCTGGAGGTTTTTTCCTTGGCAAGCCCCCATGCTTACGCTGCTGTTTGGAGAGGTTTCACTGCTTTCAGAGAGCAATTGCTGCCTTGAAGGGACTCTTGAAGTTTGTCTGATATATGTCACTCTCCTGCTGCATATCTGAAATGTCTCCTATTAAACCTGGAGGTGGCCACCCCACAGTCATTTGGGAAAAAATCTTCCCTGAGACATGAAATAAACCCCAGAAGATTCAGGGAGGTGCTTCAGCTCCTGCTCAGCCTGACACATTTGCTCAAGGGCTGTTGTGAGCAGGATAATTTGCTGGAGCAGGGTTGAAATGTCTCAATCCTCTGAGGCTTGGAGGGAATGCCCACGTGGGCACGGGGTCAGCCAGGCTGTGTTCCCAGATGGATGGAGACCCAGGCGTGGGCACAAACATGCAGCACTCTTGGCATTTAAATATTCCAAAGCCATTTTAGCCTTAGGCTTGCTCCACACATTTCCTATTTGTCTTGGTTTGAAAAGACAGGAGTCTGTGAAGGAAGGCAAAAGCCTCCTGTGAAATGGAAAAGGTAAACCCGCTCCCTCCCAATTACCACAATTTTAAAAAAGGCTCTCAGGCAAAGATATGGGAATGGGAATAACAGTTCTTTACTAGGAGAAAAAACTAAATAATAATAATAATAATAAAAAATGTAATTAGTACAAACGAAACTAGTGATGGAGTCAGAACCCTGACACCCTGAGGAGTCAGGGTGTTGGTAATAGCCCAGTTAAATGGTGGCTGCTCCTCCTGGAGTGGCAGATGGAATGCTGCTGGAGCAGGGATCTGTAGCAGGGTGGAGTTTTCTCTGAAGGTCTGGGGATGGAGTAGATGGGCCTGGTCTTCCTCTGGGGATCCAGCAGAGAAGAAGCTGCTCCTCTGGGAATCCAGCAAAGGGCTGCCCTGGTGTCCCAAAAATACTGATTTTATGCAGGTAGGAGTGCTTGGCTCCTCCCTCTGGGTGGAGCATCTCACAATGGGATGATGGAACTTTACCAGCCATGCAGTGAGACATTCCATGGCCATTAACAGAAGATTCTCCCTGGAGGGAGACATTGTTCTTGGGAGAGATAAGAAAACTGCCCAACCTCCAACAGATGGCAATAGAATACATGCTGATCTTACAAGCCAGGACACTATTCCAGCATCTTTGGGTTTCTGCAAACCTTTTAGAGGAGGAGGCAGGCAAAGCCTGCATCCCTTAAAAGAGCTGGGAATTCAAATAGGAATTCTGCAGCCCTCCAGAATCCAGGAGGAAAGCAGCAATAATGGATATCAGGAGGGCAGAACTGGGACTGGTGTAGGATTCTTGTACTGCCAGCTCACACAGGATCCATCAGCTGTGCAGATTCCTGCTTTCATTACATGCTTTCTCCACGCAAAAGCTTGTGCTGCTTGTTCAGAGCTCCACAAGGGGTTTTTCCTACAAATCAACGGATGCGCACACCAATTTATTACACTCCTGGACTGCTACACCAAACCAGGTGTCATTAGTAGCAAGTTCGTTACTCCAAAGCCTGGAGTCAGGCTTCTTCCTGGGGAAATGGAGTTGAGAAATCCACTCCATCTGCTGCTCAGGGCAGCCTGGACAAGAGCTCCAGGGAGGGGTTTAAGGCATGGAGAAATTTGCATATTTTTACACACGTGGGTGATAGGTGAGTCTTTACATGAGAATTTCTGAAATCTGAGATGTTGAGATGTCTGTCACACAACAGCGATCAGCTAAGTGATTGAAAGTTGACCTAAAAGGCTGATTTTTCTACATCATAATAAATCTGTCTGATACTCAAAAAAACCACAGGTTGTAACAACATAATGGAAGGGAGGAAGCTTAAATCCAGCAGGAAACATGGATGAAATGCACATCTCAACTGACAAAAGGGGTGTCAGGGGGTTTTGGGGGACACACAGGCCACGTGTGAGCTCTCTCTGTTTGGATGGGCTCCACACCTCCAGAACTCCCATTGTGGTTTTGTGCTCAAATCAATAGTTAGGCTGAGCTGGTTTGGGGTTTTTGTGCAAGGGACTGGTCACCCCTAAGTGTGTCCCTACCTTCCAGGACCCCTTCTACAAAAGCCCCGTGCACAGGAGAGGTTTTTCCCTCCCTCCCCACCAGCCTTTCCCTCCAAACCAGCCCTGCACTCAGAGCTGCTGCCAGGCTCTTGGCTGCCTGCTCCAAACTCTGCCATCACTGCCCTACTTTCCTGCAGATGAGTGGTGATACTGAGCCACAAAACCAACAAAATCAACATTAACCCCACAGCTCCAGGCTGGGAATTATCATTTATGTGCTCGCTGAAGGTGGCTGGTTCTTATTAGCAAATTCAAATCACCCTAACTCGATAGCGAGTGCAATTGAGCACTAACAGCATTAGGAGATTTTTGCTCTTCTTTATGAAGCTGCAGGGAGAAGGAGAGAGCACAATTACACTGTGGCACAGCTCAGGAGCTCAGCTCCCATCCCCATCACGGCTGCATGACACCAGCATGTGACACGTGCCCTGCTGGCTTTGTCCCCAGCAGGTCCCTGGGCATCACCAGGAGCAAATGCACAGTGACAGGAGAAGTTCAGCACTGGTGAGCACCAAGTCCCACGGGTAACCTCTCCCTAGGTCAGGGCTGGAGGGGATTTTACACTGCATCTGTGGCCCAGCTGTGAGGCAGATGCTGTGTGCTCTAAAAAGCTGAGAGATGAGAACAGGCTCTGCTGCAGACAAAGCCATGGTGACATTTCTTCACACACCTGTGGGCATTGCATGTTTCACCATTCATTTTTCATCTGTTGGCTCCTCCCTTCCCACATGTGTTCTGTTTTAGGTTTCCCCCAGAGGGTGCTGGGCACTGCCCAGGCTCCCCAGGGAATGGGCACAGCCTGAGGCTGCCAGAGCATTTGGAAAACACTCCCAGGGGTGCCCAGGGTGGGATTATTGGGGTGTCCTGGACTCGATCTCCTGGTCATCCTTTCAGCTGTGATTCCCTGATCTGCACCTCTTCAAAGCCCCAGCTGAATCCTGGGCTGTGGCCCAGGGGAAGCAGAGCACCCTTGCTCTCAGTTGCTCTCAGTGCCCAGCCTGGCACAGCCCCTGCTCTGTGTTCCCAGGGCTGGTCACTTCCAGCCCTGGATCCTGCCACCCCACATTCACCTGCAGCAAAGTTTGGTCCTTGGCCGCAGCAACAACAAAGAAACCATGTCAGAAATGTGCTGTGGGATTCAGAGTGGCAAAACAAAACCTCTCCTTGTGCTTATTTTCCCTGTTAATGTACGGAAAACCCTTCAGCAGCTTTTCCTTTTGCTGCCTGCTCACACTTCTGCTGGTTAAACAGCTTTGCTTCTCAATATTTATTCACAAGGAGAGTTGATCAAGCACAGAGAGTGCTCACAGGAGACTGAACCCACCCTAAACCTCCTCACACCACCGCCACCAGCCCCAGGACACACAGACACCACTGCAAACACAACATTTCTTCTCTCTCCTCTCAACATTTAGCAACTATGGATCCTTGATTTAGTGCATTGGCTTCAGGTCACTTCTAAGAGTGAGCAGAGCAACTGCTCATCAGTTGTACGAGGAGAGCAACCCCAGTGCCACCAGTGACCCAGAGCAATCCCAGTGCCACCAGTGACCCAGAGCAATCCCAGTGACCCAGAGCAATCCCAGTGCCACCAGTGACCCAGAGCAATCCCAGTGCCACCAGTGACCCAGAGCAATCCCAGTGCCACCAATGACCCAGAGCAATCCCAGTGCCACCTGCAGAGTCCCATCAGCTCTGCTGGAGGTGTCACTGTGCCACCAAATCAGCTGTGACAGTCCCCACAAGGAAAACCAAGTGCAAGCCCCTCCAGGAAGCCAAAATCTGAGCAAAGGGCCAGCAAAAAGACACTTGAGTCACCTGTAAGCCTCAACCGGCAGGTTTCAGAGGTGCTTCAAGCGTGGAGGTTCTTGAGCCCTGAGGAATCTCACGAGCAGCCAGGGAGCAAAAAGGAACCTTCATCCAAGTCTGAGATGAGGGGATCTGCTCTGTGTTATTTATTTCCTTTCTGTTTTCTGTAGCACATTCAAAGTGCACCCTCACACCACCTCCTGGGGGGTTTGCTCAGGAAATCACCTCATGGTCCAGGTAACCAGTGCTGATCACATCCAGACTCCTCCTGAGGAACAAAACCTTGGATCCCCCAGCTCACACCTGGGAGTGATGGACGCCAAGAGTCACGGGTTAAATCTTCATAAAAAAACCTTTCCCTGGCACAGGTGCCCAGAGCAGCTGTGGCTGCCCCTGGATCCCTGGCAGCGCCCAAGACCAGGTTGGACAGGGTTGGGAGCAGCCTGGGACAGTGGGAGGTGTCTCTGCCCATGGTGGAGGTGGAATGAGAGGATCTTTAAGGTCCCTTCCAACCCAACCATTCTATGAAACACCCCAAAAAGACACACGTGAGCTCTCCAAACTGTGCCAACATTCTCTTCTGTCCCTACAAGCCCCAACACCACCCCACCAACAAAATCATCTCTGGGTTGGGCTGGTGTTGCCCTGATTCATAAGATTTTCTAAAGCCTTCTGAGTTCACATTCTTGTAGAGAACTTTCTCACACAACTTTCTGTAAACAACATATTGTTTTACATTCCTCCATAGAGGCGGAGAAATTTGATGCACTAATAGTTTGTCCAATGTCATTAGAGAGGTGACATGTTTACCCTCCAATCCACTGTCACCTTTAGAAAAGTAAAGTGCTGGAGTCAAAAAATAAACTTAATCTTTTTCACCTTTACAATAACAACAGCTCACATCGTGCTTTCACGTGTCCTATAGTGACAAGCTGGAAATGGAGCAACAATTCCATCCTAGCCTTTCATTTCTGTATCATCTTAGGACTCAAGAAATTCAAAGACACAAAAAGGAATGAAAAATATCAAGTGAATCATAAGCTATTTTGATTCAGAGGGTAAAGTTCCAGTTGGGATTCAATTTAAGGTAGATTTATATCTTGTTTGAACTGTTCATCCCTACTCACAAGCATATTAGGTTAGGCCCAGTCCACAGCCTTGGAAGACCCACTGGACACTAATATTTGTCAGTAGGAAATGGAAGAAACATGAAAATCTCTTGCCATTAAGATCAAGAGAGAGCCAGGGTGCACTTTGACATTTCTCTTCTCCTGCAAGGAGCCCCTGCTTTGCAAAGCAAATTCCACTGTGGAGCTTTGAAGTCCTGGAGAGGAAAGATGAAAGGTGAAACCCAGCTCACTGAAAGTCAGCACCGAGGTTGCTGACAGCTCCTGATGGAGCATGTTTGAGCCACGATTTTCTGGGACAGCAAACACAATTCTCAATTCTTTGGGAGCTCCTGGTGCACATCAAAGGCACAACTGCACCTCACAGAGGGAACAGAGCACAGCAAACTGTGCTGGCTCTGAAGGACAGCAAGGAGCCCCAACCCCTTCCCAATCCACTGGGGATCCCACAGAAAGCTCTGAGCTCCAAACTCATCACTGCCAGCTCCACAGCAGCTCCCTCAGGATGGCTCCCAGCTGGCTCCTCTCTGCAAGGAATGCTTAAACTCAGCCTAGCAAAAGAATTATTTTGATTGAGGAATTCATTTCAGGCCCAGAAGTTTTCAG
Organism: Lonchura striata; assembly: GCF_050655825.1. Lineage (NCBI taxonomy): Eukaryota > Metazoa > Chordata > Aves > Passeriformes > Estrildidae > Lonchura > Lonchura striata. The sequence goes on along the minus strand of NC_140719.1, from coordinate 3,033,839 downwards.
GCTTTTCTCACTTTACAAAAAAAAAAATGGATCTTCCCATGGCAACCAGCAGAGGGTTTGATGATGGATAATAAGGTTCTTGCATGAGCAAAACTGGGAATTACTGCTCAGCAAAGGAAACCAGAGTTGTACTATTGCCTCTTTCAAAGGTTTTCCACCTCCACAGAGCCCATATTAGCAATAGATGAATCACTGTCATTCACAGACACCAAGCACGTAAACAAGAGGATCGAAAATGATCCACAAGACCTTAATTTGAAAACTAGATCCGGAGAGAAAACAGGGCTCAGGAGGACTCAGATCCCAGGGCACCAGAGCTTCTCTTTCTGAGCGGTGGCATCGTTTCCTCCCACCCCAGCACAGTGATTTCTTCACCCAGACTCTGCCCTTGGAGTCCATCACTGGAAATATTCTCCCTCAGCAGCACCAACTTCCCCCAGCTCCAGCAGCCCCTGGTTACTGCCAGAGCCCTGCCCAAACCATGAAAACAAATGCAGCAATTCTTGGCACATCCAGACACTTCATGGGAATAATGAATAAATTCACATAAGGGGCCTAAGAGCTGATCTGAGCATCAGTTACCTCTCACCTCGGGCACCAGCTAAGTGGGTCCTTGCTGGTCCAGTGTCTCAGGCTGAAAGATGTGGCTGGGGTGTGTATTTAATTCCCATCTGTCAGAGCTGGGGCAGTTCTCCTCTGTTCACTGGGCACTTTTCTTTATCTCTCCCACAGCCAATCCTCCCTCCAGGAGATATCTGCTGTTCATGGGCCACTAATTATTAATTATCGTCTGTCCATGGCCACTGAGTGTCCCTGCATGGCTGAGAAAATTCCAGCATCCCATGGGGAGAGGCTCTGCCCAGGGGAGGAGCCAAACATTCCTACCTGGATCCAATCTGACCTGGGAACAGCACAGCAGCCTTTGCCCCCTGCATTCCCAGAGGAGCAGCTTTCTTCCCCCTGCATTCCCAGAGGAGCAGCTTTCTTCCCCCTGCATTCCCAGAGGAGCCCAGGCCCATCTCCCCCAGCCCTGGAGCTCCAGAGGAAAACTCCCCCCTTGTGCAGGATCCTGCTCCAGCAGAAGCACAGCTGGCACTGCAGGAGGGCTGAGCCCCCCTGGGATGGGGCTGAGCCACCTCCCTGACCCATAGGGGACAGGGCTGCTCTGACTCTGGCAGGGGTTTGTTTTCTTTGTTTGTACTATTGCATTTGTATTTTTAATTTTCCTAGTAAATCACTGTTATTCCTATTCTCATATCTTTGTCTGAGAGCCCCTTAATTTCCAAATTATAATAATTCAGAGGGAGGAATTTACATTTTCCATTTCAAGGAATGCTCCTGCCTTCCTTAGCAGACACCTGGCTGTTCAAACCAGGACACCCAGCCTCAGCAGCAACGTGTGGTGTCCCATGTCACCCCAAGGCCAGTGGGACACTCCAGGTGGGCACCACAAGCTCCAAGGGCCACCCTGAACCAGAGAGTCCAGAGCAGAGGCTGCCCTGGCAGCACCACACCAGATGCAGAACATCTGCACCAGCCCAGTTAATGCTGAATCCATACTGCAGAGAGACACAGCTCCTGCCACCAGCCCAGCCTGGCACTGGGCTGGGCCCAGCTGCACTAAGGCAGGTCTAGGGCATGTGGCCCCCTGAGCAGCATTGCCCCCCAAGAAAATTCTCTGCCCATGCTTGAGGGGTCTCTGACCTGCCTGCACTGGCTTGGACTGAAAACCTGGTCACAGCATTGGGCTCCCACCCTGGGGAAACATTTGGGTTGCTCTATTTTAATACATTCCCAAATGGTGCTGAAGCTTGGAATTAGCAGCAGGTGCTGCATTTGCTGGAAAAAAATGTTCTTCCCCAGCAGCACCAACTTTCCTAAATCACCTGTTGCTTCTTGGACACTTTTGAGTACAAACAAGAACAGCTGAGACAAGCCTGCAGCTCTCAGAGGAGCTTGGTTGGAGTCATTGTTCCAATGCTTTTGTGCTGCTGAGGCAGGAAGTTCTTTTCCCCAGCTTATTATTGAAGAATTTCACCCTACTGATGATTCAGCCTCTTTACTTCAAGCATAAATCAGCTCCTGGATAAAGCCTTGCTAGAAAGCTTTCATGGGCCCCAATTAAAAGGAAAAGTCTCTGGAAGTATAAATAGTGGATCAGCATGGTAAAAATGGGCTGAGATTTGTGAACTTGCTTTTTTCTTGCTCTCCTAATTCCTCAATTTATCACAGGACAAGGAGTGAATATTTACAAGGTAGGTTTCCAACTGCAAAGGCTGTGCTGAAGCCTTTGATGCTGTGACTTTCTTAATCTGTAGGAAAACTGGATCAGGACCACCCCTAAAGTCACCTCAATCCTTTGGAAATGACTGAATAATCCTTCACAACAAACCCTGCACTTTGTCAGACCTGAGCCAAGCCATCAAACCCCAGTATCTCTCCCCTGAACACCCTTGGCACCAAACTCCTCAGTTTGCCTGATGCCATCACAGACCAGCTTTCTCAGCCACCCATCTGCTTTCAGATGTCAGGGTCAGTTGGTGAGACCCCACCAGTGTGAAATTCCTTTTCCCAGCCCGGGCAGCCAAAGAAGGAGCCTGGAATGTGTCTGATTGCGTTTTCAAGGTTTATTTTTCCTTATCTATAACATTCTTTCTCTGACCTGCTGAGGTCTGGCTAGCAAGTCCACCATGGTCATTTGCCCTGAGCCCTGGGCAGCTCCCACATTATATACTCAAAACTACATATTATATGTTTATAATTTCTTTACCAATACCTATGGCCTATGTTAGACTCTGAATCTCTACCTTGAACAAATAGAAAATGCCACCATCACACCAAGACATGGAGGACAAGAAGAAAGGAAAGAAGGCTAGGACATGCCCAAATTCCTCCACCTTGACCTCCTGAGTTATATTCTAAAAAAACCCAAAATTCTAATTTGCCACCCTATGTTAACTCAACTACCACACTACTCAAACCCTTGTGGCTTGTAATTCCTCACACAAAGTTGGCAGTTTTTTCCACGGGCTAAAATGGAAGCCACAGGAGTTTTTTACTTCTTGCCAAGGTCTCCAAGACCCCTGCCAGGGTCTGGAGCCAGCCAGGGCAGCCAGAGGGATGTCCTGGACTCAGACAAGGATACAGCAAACCCTCCCAGATTTCAATTAATGCTGCACTGGTGAAGCACATCCCACCCAGTGACTGCTCCCTGACATCCCAGTGCAACCCTGGCTGCCCTGAGCACCCCCAGCCACAGAGCAGCAGGAGGAGGGGAGTGAGAGCAGAGCCCTATTGATGCAGGACAATCAATCCAGACGTTTTGCAGCAGGAAATGAATGGGCCATTAAGGCAGAAGTTGTAACCTCAGCTTCCCCTAATGGGTCTCAGTCCCAGACTGCCTGGCAGCACGGAGATTTCGGTCCCAGCAGGGCTGGCTGCTCCAGCAGCAGCACGAGAGGGCTTTGTACAAGCAGGGGGACGAATCTACCCCAGCCTGGGCCAGCCTGTGCTGGTGGCACTCACGGGAAGGGCTGAAGGAAGGGCTCAGCTCAGTCTGAGGATTAGCAGCTTTTATAGAATCACAGATTTGGGTTGAAAAGACCTTAAAGATCATCCCTGTCCAATCCCTACCCTGTGCAGGGACAACTTCCACTGTCTCAGGCTGCTCCAAGCCCCATCCAGCCTGGCCTTGGGCACTGCCAGGGATCCAGGGGCAGCCACAGCTGCTCTGGGCACCCTGTGCCAGGGCCTTACACCCTGCCAGGAACAATTCCTTCCCCATATCCCATCTAACCCTGCTCTGTGTCAGACTGAAGCCATTCCCTGTGTCCTGTCCCTCCATCCCCTGTCCCCAGTCCCTCTCCAGCTCTCCTGGAGCCCCTTTAGGACCTGGAAGGGCTCTGAGCTCTCCACACAAACTCTTCTGTGTCTTCTTCTGTGTCCATAGGGGAGCTGCTCTGTTCCCAACTTTGTGTTCTCCTCTGAACTTGCTCCCACCATTCCATGTCCTCATTATGCTGGGGGCACCAGGACTGTGCACCAGAACTGTTTTCCCTGCTTTCACGGGTTAGCAGGAGAAGAAGCTCCAGCCTTTTTCTTACTAATGCTTAATCACAGTTTACACATCTTGCCTCCCATGGTCCCACAGCCTTTTGCAAATCTTAATTAAGGAAAAGATTAAAAGTAGGTCCACAGCTCAGCTCTGATGAGTATCCTGCATCAGGGGAATGCTGCTCTCCTTGAGGAGACCAGAGCCCAGGGCTGACAGGGAAATTTCTCCTGATAAAATTTTCCTACCAAAAAGCCATTTTCCTCCCCAGTGGAGAACTCGGTGAATCAGAGCTCCCTGAACAAGGAATAACAAGGAATAACCTCTGACACCCCCACTTTGTCTAAGTCTCAGCATGTGTTCACTTTACCAGTTCTGGATTCAAGGGGAAACATCTTCCAGATTTTTCCCAGTCTGGGCCCAGTAGGGATCAGGCTGGTCCAAGCAGCATCCCTGGAAGTTTCTGAACTGCCTGGAGCTGGGTGGATGGATTCCATCTACAGAGGAGCGGCCAGGATGAGGGAGGTGATTCCCCCCTCTAGTCCACCCTTGTGGGACCCTGCTTGGGGTTCTGTGTCCAGCTCTGGCGTCCTCAACATCAGGAGGAGCTGGAGCTGCTGGAGAGAGTCCAGAGGAAGCCACAGAGCTGCTCCAGGGCTGGAAGGGCTGGAGGTGCTCACCTGGAGAGGAGAAGCTCCAGGGAGAGCTCAGAGCCCTTCCAGGGCCTGAAAGAACTTCTTCAAAGGAGGGAGAGGGACTTTTTATATAGGCAGAGTGACAGGACAAGGGGCAATGATTTCAAACTGAGAGAGAGCAGAGGTAGATGGGACATTGGGAAGGAGTTGTACCCTGTGAGGGTGGGTGACCCTGGCACAGGTGCCCAGAGCAGCTGTGGCTGCCCCTGGATCCCTGGCAGTGCCCATGGCCAGGCTGGACAGGGCTGGGAGCAGCCTGGGACAGTGGGAGGTGTCCCTGCACAGGGTAGGGGTTGGAATGGGATTATCCCTTCCAACCCAGACCATTCCATAATTCTATGACTTCTCTGCTGTTACCTGTGCACAGCCTGAAAATGCACCCACGGACACCCCATGGAGGAGTCCCAGTCACTGCTGCAGCATAATCTGGGCTTTTGCCTCCTTTTCTCAATTTGATGAACTTGGAGTAGGCACAGAAGACACCAAACCAAAAACCAAGCGGCCAGACAGCAGCACATGAGTGAAGCTGTGAAAAGGCTGAGGGCTGCACAGAGTGATCTTCTCCACCCACGGCTTCTCTCTGTTTCCAAGCTGCAGTAGCACAGCCAGGTCCTCAGCAAGCAGAGCAGCACAGGGAGGGGCTGACAGCTCTTGGGGACAAGGGACAGGTGGCAGGGATGGCTCCTGGCATCACTTCTGCTGAGTGTCCCATGGCACAGCACAAACCACTCAGCCTCCCCTGAGTGAGAACATCCAGAGCCCCTCAGATCTGCCAGATCCAAGCAGCAAACCCTTAGCTGGGGTCTCAGGCACAACAAATCCAACCCTGCAGCTGCTCCAGGCACCTGTTCCCAACTAATGGGTAAATTAATGGGTATCCAGAATGAAACTACAACAGCATCAAAGCAACCCCCAAAATCAATACCCCCATAGGAAGCTCAGGGTTTTGCATGTGGCACGAGAGGCAGGTTGGGAGAAGATGATCTCATACACCACATATTGATTAATCAATTCCAGCCAGGATGCTAATGGGCTTTTCTTACAACACTTGGCACCAGGAGGAAGGAGCAGAAATGCTGAATGAGAAGGGGAGAAACTGGTAGTGTGGTGAAGCTTTAGGGTGAGGGGAGAAATTTTCTAGAGATGGCTTTAAGTGGTCAGAGGCTGGGAATAAATGGAGGAACTGAGCAAGGAAGGGAGAAGGGAATAAATCACATTTATTGGCTCCAAACACAGCAGAATGGTACCTGGCAATTCACTGTGGCTGAGGATAATCCTTTCCTGTTGCTACAAAAACCCTCCCAGGAAGGACTGAAAGGGGCCAGCTTGGCTCTGGAGTCTATGATGAAGAAAACTGAGCACAGCATCAACCCTCCAGCCAGAGAAATGAGCTGAGGGCATCAGTAATGCCTGACTTAGGGATTTTTCCACATAAACTACACCCTCAAATGAGAGCATTGCACTGACTGGAAGGCAGCAGAGCCTGGGGGAAATTGTCCTGCTCTTTGTAAAATTGGGAAGAGCAAAACAGAACAGCCAAGAGGTTGTGCCAGTCGTGGGCCTGCCTTGCAGGAGGCAGAGGGATTCAGTCTGGGGCATCTTCTCTGCAGCCCACAGAGTCATGCCAGGGGTGAAGTTGGGTGACAGGGTTTTGTAAAACTGGACTGGACTGAGCAAAACCAATCCTAGAGCTCAGTGTTACAAGTTTGATCACACAGTCAGGAGAGGAAACCTCCAGGTACAAAATATGAAGGAGCTGCTGCTTTTGCCACCCAATTTTGCACAATTTGGATTTTCTGTGGGGCATTGTGAGAACCTGCTCCGACTCACCCAGCAGAGCACAGCAGCACCTTGGGGTGACACCACCTCCTGCACTGTCAGCACCCCACTGCCCCCACACACAGCTGAGCACCACAGACTCAACCAGAAACAGACCCTCAGGAAGACAGGAACCATCCTCCTCAAAAGCAGGGGGTCAGGAGGTGAAAACCACACAAACTAAATTACTTTTTTCTTCCAAAACCGTCTCTTCCCAACCAAACCCCCCCAGCCCCAGCAGAGGACTCACGTTGTAGAGGATGTCGGTCCAGCCCTCCATGGTGATGCACTGGAAGACGGTGAGCACGGCGAAGAGGATGTTGTCAAAGTTGGTGATGCCATAGTTGGGTCCCTGCCAGTACTCCCTGCACGTGGTCCCACTCTCACACTGCCTGGCAGGAGGCTCCTCTCCACAGGGAAAATCCCCCACCTCCTCACCTGCACAGAAGGAAGAGAAGTTACTGATTGCGACTACCTTCAAGAGTTCCTGCTTGTTGGAACCATCCTGAAAAGTTCTTGTTTAGAACCATCCTGAGAAATTTCTGCTTGTTGGAACCATCCTGAAAAGTTCCTGTTTGGAACCATCCTGAGAAGTTCCTGCTAGGAACCATCCTTAGAAGTTCCTGTTTGGAACCATGCTGAAAAGTTCCTGTTTAGAACCATCCTGAGAAATTTCTGCTTGTTGGAACCATCCTGAGAAGTTCCTGCTTGGAACCATCCTGAGAAATTTCTGACTGAAACCATCCTGAAGAGTTCTGAATTAGAGCCACCCTGAGAAGTTCCTTGACTGAAACCATCCTGAAAATTTCCTGTCTGCTGCTGCTGCTGCATCCTCCTGGCACCACTGAAAGGATTAAATTCACATTTTGGGTTTCTTTGTGCTGCTAGGGACATGGAAAAGTCGTTGTGCCCCTGTAATCATTTCCACACTGCTGGGCTGTGAGAGGTGGGCCAGTGTGGGGTGGAGCAGAGCCACCCCTGAAGTGCCCAAAATTTGTAGTTTGGTGGAATTGTTTAGGTTGGAAAAGACCTCTAAGATCACCAAGTGCGACCATCAACCCAGCACCACTAACCCATGTCCCCAAATGCCACATCCACACGTTTTTGAGCCCTTCCAGGGATGGGGACTCCACCCTGGGCAGCCCCTTCCAATGTCTGACCACCCCTTCAGTGAGGAAATTTCGCCTAATCTCCAGTCTAAACCTCTCCTGGTGCAACCTGAGGCCATTTCCTCTTGTTCTGCCACTTGCTACCTGGCAGAAGAGGCTTCCAAGCTGTAAATAATTTCTGTCTCATGACAGCCCAGTACATCTGAGAGGTCTGGAAACGCTGTAAGAGCAGCATGAAAACACACACACACACACACACGCACACACACAAAAAAAAAAAACCAAAAAAAAACACAAAACACTAAACCCCAAAATAAAACAGCACCATGAAAAATAAAACAAACAGTGTGATAAAAGCAGGGCTTTGGGAATGGCACACACTTCAAACACCCTCAAAGTGCTGAATATCACTTTATAACATTGAAGCAAAAGGCACCTTCTGCACTAATACCAATTTGGGGGTGTGGACTGCCCAAAATCAGCCTGGTACAGATGTTCGAGCACAGCTGCATGAGGAGCTCCTGGTGTCACCCCAAGGCAGCACTGAAGGACTCCAGCTCCTCCATAAGCTCCACATTTTTGCTCCAAACAGAGGGAAAGGATCCATGTGGGATGGTGCTTCTCTGCTGAGTTTCACTGCAGGCCCAGAGGAGGCCAAGGTGGATAAATATGACTGGGAAGGACCACCAGCAATGGCCAGGACCATCCCAGCACCTTCCAGGCTCAGCTGGGAAGTGCTGCAGGCTGGAAAACCCCAGTGCTGGGTGTTCAGAGTAAGCAAATAACCCAAGCAATATCCCTGTTTAGAGAGCTGGGGTTGGGGGAGCATTAAAGGGTTTTTAAAGGGACACGTTATGATAATGGAGCAGCGAACGGCACAAAATCCAATTCACCAGGGGGAAAAGCAGGAGCAGCACTAACAAAAATTAGTAATAATTATTCCACAGAGCAAAGCCTGCAGGAGGAAAGCAAAACTGTCAGTGTGGAGCAGGATATAAGTGTGTGTAGATATGTATAAATATATATATGACACTTTCCTGTTGACGCAACACCTCGGCGCAGGGCACACCTCCAGCTCCCAGATGGGTCACCACAGGCTCTCACAAGGGCTTGGTGAGAGAAGAAAATGCCAAAGCTGGCTCCTGCTGACCGTTTGTGAGTGTGCATTAAAAGAGGATCCAGTTTCATCTCGCTTTGGCCTTTTGCTGCCAGGGAATTCTCTGAAAATGCAGCACACATCTACCACAAAGGGTGGGTGGGGGATTTTTTCCTTTTTAAAGCAATGACCAGAACTGGTCCTTACTCCTCGTGGCTGGAGAAGACAGAGAAAGGAGAAATCTCAATAAAAATGGGAAATAAATATGGTGCCCTTCTCTCCTAGAGCAGCTTTGGGGCATTTGGAGTGAGTCAGGTGCTTAAAAATAATTCTGTGTCAGAAGAACAGGACAGCAAGGACCGTGCAGGGAGAGGAAAACAAGACTGGAGCATGCCCTGCCTCTGAATTTTACCCATTTTTCATTACAATAATGGCATGTTTCCAGCTCAGAACAGTCAGGCTGAGGGGGAAAAGGCCTTGAGTAACCCTTTGGCCATATTTTGGTGCCCAGCACCCCTTTGTGCTGCAGCTCATCACTGACCTACCCAGGCTATTGGCTCAGCAGAGCAACACTCGGTGTTGACACCTCTGCTTGGTCCCCTCATGATGCACAGTTGCTTCCTCTGGCTCCTGATTCCAGGAATAATCCCAGGGGTTTGCTCACTTTGGGGAATTGGAACAGAAAGAAGCACGAGCAGCTTTCCCTGCCCCCATTTCCCACCCCCTAGCAGCAGCATCTCTTTAATGAGCTCACATTTCCACCCTCAGGCCGGTTTGGAGCCCGTGGTCTCTGCCCGGGCTCCTTAATGCACCTCGGTGGAGATGAGGAGCACTTAGGTTTTCAAAAGCTTTGTGGGTTGCTCCTCTGCTCTGCTCCCAGGGGATGCAGTGCCAGGAAACCTCACCCCATTTTGCTTTCCAGAAACTCCATTTCCCCATTTCCAGCCCGGCAGCTGGAATGGATGCTCAGAACCCACCCAAAGCCAGCTCAGCAGCCCCAGGGTGTCAGAATCTGAGGTATTGATGATCCTGAGATTGTAGAAAGTCTCTGTCTGTCAGCCCCCTGCCAAAGCAGAAGCCAGAATTGGTCTGTGCTGGTTTCCAGGTTGTTTATTCTGTTTATCTCTCACATGTTCTGCTGCCCTGCCCAGCTCTGTCCTGCAGGGCAGCGTGTGGGGCTCTGCCCTCAGTGAGATGTGACAAACATTAAATACCAGAAACTCCCTGGGCTGCATTTACAAGAACGTGCCAATATCTGTCACCTACATTGGACAGTGTGTCCCCAGCCTGAACCAACAGAAAAATGCCAACACCACAGTGAAACATGGAGGGCATGAAGAAGGAGAAAAAGGACAAGGCACACCCAATTTCCTCCATCTTGTGCCCTTTGGACCCCTAATCTAGAATCCTAAAATTTTACTTTTGCACCTGTACCACACTCAATTATTACTGATATCAAACACTGAGAGCTTGTAATTCATCCTGTAAATTGAAAACTCTTTTCCATGGACAGAGGGAAGCCCTGGATTCCCACACCACAGCACCTTCCCTGCCTGCTGAGGGGCTCTGAGAGCTGAGCCACTGTGCAAGAGGTTTTACAGAGACTTCAGTGAGCCAGAGAGAAGTTTGATGAAGCTCCATGTTCACCCCTGGAAGAATTTTCTACCAAGGCCATTGACATAGAAACCAAGAAAGATAAATAAGAGAAACCTGCAACTGCCTGTTCCAATGAGCACTTGGTTTGTCTCTCATGACCAATGAGTAAAGCATTAACTTCTGAGTTTGTAAGAATGTATAAAAAGCATGCATGGCATAATAAAAACCGTTTGAAGCCTTCTGAAAATGGAGTGTTGCTTTGTATTGTGACCATCTCAACTACGAGAAGCCACAGCTCACAACGAGGTGGAAACTTCTGAAAAGCAGCCCAGGCAGCAGAGCTGAAATACAGTTCAAACAGCAGAGCTGAAATGCAGCAGAGGCAGCAGAGCTCTGGACATGCTCCCAGTCCCAGCTGGAATGCACCCCACCAGGAAGAGGAGCTTGCACATGACATTACCCACGACAAAAACCTGTCCTCGGTGTCAAACCTGGCCCAGAATCTCTGGGGCACCACCGAGGGCAGAGATGAGGTGCAGGGAGGCACACGGCCCTGTGGGTGATGTTGTCCTTCTTCTCTGTTCTGGGGAGGGAAGAAGATCCCCCCTCATCAGGTGTCAGCCTGAGGCAGACCCTCGGGCTCTGCCTGCAGCTGCTCCTGCTCACAAGGGATGCACAAACATCCCCTGCCTTGTTTGCAGTCTGACAGACCCAAAAATGCTCCTGGCAAACCCCAGCCTGCTCAGGATTTCATCCTCCCCACCACCTCAGCACGGACTCTGCTGCTCCTTCCACTCCCATCCTGTGACTGCTGTCCCTGTCCCTGGTCAGCACTGCCACAGCCCACCCCACCCACAGAGAGACTCTCTCCTCCTACAAATCCAGCCTGTGAAAAATGCAAATTTTGATTGGCTTTTCGCAAATGTTACAGTGAATATTATATGTGTAATGTTAGAAAGTTATGCTGTATTAATTCTCTTACGTATTGTGTCAAGTGTAGTTTTAGGTTACAACATAATGTTAAAATAGAGATTATGTATGTGGGGGAAGTCTTGTTTTTATTTAGGAATGAGATGCTCGCTTCAAGGAACGTCTAAGGAGAGGAATTTATGGCTTCTTATCAAAAGAAGCTAATTTCTTCAGGCCTTGATCAGACTCGAAGATGCCAGGGGATTAAAGGAAACACTTGACATACAACAGACAGAGTTTCTTGTTTAGAATAGAATGTATGCAGAACCATAAAACATGTATGAATATGCAACAAGTGCATTGGTTTAAGGGTGATTCCTTTATTCACAAGTCATGCTTTTCGTGACTTAGTGTCTGAGAGCATCCGGACATCCGTAATTCTTTGCTTTTTATTGTCTTGTAATTGTCCTAACTCTAAACTTTATTACTCTATTATTTTTATAACCATTTTATTATTATTAAACTTTTAAAATTTTTTAAAACCAAGTGATTGGCATTTTTCACACAGCCCAAAACCTCCTTTCCTCCAGGAATTGCCAGGATTTTTTCACAAATCACAAGTCCCAACTCTCCTTCGCAACCTGTGTTATGTTATTCCAGCATTCCACAGGAACACGAGCAAGAGCTCCCTTTGCAAATCTCTGTGTACACTGAGTGTATTAAACTGTTCCCATCAGGAAGCACCGTGAGGGATGCCCAGAGATTTGGCAGGGCTGTTGTTTTATTACCATTGGATTGCATGGAAATAAATCAATATTAAGACCTATTAGTGATAATGACTGAAAATACAAGGCTGTGTTTTAAAGAAAGTCGATTGCACCTTAAAATGCAATGGTTTGGAGACAAGAACAACATTTTAATGTGTGTTATCAGATAATAAACATATATTAGCACTGCTATAAAGGAATGAGATGATCTTTAAGGTCCTTCCCAGCCCAAAGCATTCCATGATTTGACTCAGCTGCTCCCAGCCAAGAATCTCTGGGATCATCCTTGTCCACCTCCATCTTCTAGGGTCTATCACTCACTCACAGGCAGACACATCATTTACTCTTCAGTGCCCAATTTCCCTTCTCTGAAGGTCATTTTTATCCTTTCTCTATCAAAGGACTCCTTTCCTCCCATTTATTGCCCTTTTATTTTTTGGTTGCTTCCTGACTTTTCAATCTTTTACTATTCCACACCAAAGTTTCCCCAGAAACCTCCCCAGGAAACTCAGTGGGCATAAAGCAAAACCCAAGGGAAATTAGACAGACACAATTAATTAATAAGAAACACCAGGAATTTGGTTCTGTGCTTCTGCTATGAAAAAATTCTTTTGGGACAGGAGGCCCTAAGAACTTTCCTCTCACTCTTGGGCAGACTGGGAGCAGCACGGTGGCATCAGAGAGAGGAGAATGTGTCCCAGTCTGTGCAGGGTGGGCGCAAAATTCTGTGTAATTCTCAGAATATGTGAGTAAAGAGGGAGAGAATGCAGGGAATGTGGAAGAGACAAAAGGAAAAGGAGCACAGAAGCAGGAGAGGAGGTCCCTAAGGCCAGAGCTCACCTGTCTCGTTGGAAAAGCAGGTTTTATGGAACTTGCCCATGTAAAACTCCAGCCCGATGATGGCAAACATCACGATGGCGAAGAAGAGGAGCAGCCCAATCTGCAGCAAGGGCACCATGGCCTTCATGATGGACTTGAGGACAACCTGCAGGCCTGTGGGGACACAAAAACACCTCAGGCAGGGAAGGAAAATGGGGCCTTGGGAGGGGAGAGAAGGTGGGAGAGAGGGGCTGTCCAAGGGACAGCTGCGGATTGGCAATACCAAGAAATGCTGCTCTTCCCAAGGTGCAATAGAACAATTTCCTGCCATGAGAGGAGCAGAGAGAATTGGGGGTTCTCCTTTTGTGGTGTCTTTTCTTCAGGTGACAGATCCAGTGGTTAGTTAAGCTTCAGAGGCACTCAGAGGATTTTTCCTGAAGCTGCTGGAGTCCTGAGACTCAGCCTGGAGCTGAGCCAGGTCCTTGGGGCACAGAATTCACAGAATTGGGCATTGTGGTGCAGCTTTGAACTCTACCTAGGACACCTTAGGGCCAAGCAAGCCAGTTTGGTGTAGAGCAGGGGGAAGAAAAGTTTATTCCCTCTTCTCCACAGACATGCTGGAAGTGTCAGCTTTATCCCACGAAATTCACACAGTGGCTGGACTCAGTGGAAATTAAGAAATAGCTGCTAAATTGTTATTACTGTTATTATCTGACTGCACTGAAATGGAAGTGAGACCATAGCAGGAGATTAAACCTCGGCTAATACAATTATTTAGCTGCACCAGGGTCTCCTGCAGATATTTGCCAAAATAAATTTCAATTTGTGTCTATAGACACAAGGCTGAAGCGTTTCTCTGGAAGGAAGATTATGGTGGTGCTTGGAGAGATTTGGACTGCAGTAGAAACCTGTCCTGAGGAGCTCAGAGTGAGGGCAAAGAGAGCATGTCCCACACTTGATATTGTCACTGAGTTTGGAATGTCCCACACCTGATATTGTCAGTGAGTTTGAAGTATCCCACACCTGACATTGTCACTGAATTTGGAATGTCCCACACCTGATATTGTCAGTGAGTTTGAAGTGTCCCACACCTGATATTGTCAGTGAGTTTGAAATGTCCCATACCTGATATTATCAGTGAGTTTGAAATATTCCACACCTGATATTGTCACTGAGTTTGAAGTGTCCCACACCTGATACTGTCAATGAGTTTGAAATGTCCCACACCTGATATTGTCAGTGAGTTTGAAGTGTCCCAGCCCTTGATATTGTCACTGAGTTTGAAGTGTCCCACACCTGATATTGTCAGTGAGTTTGAAATGTCCCATACCTGATATTGTCACTGAGTTTAAATGTCCCACACCTCATATTGTCACTGAGTTTGAAGTGTCCCAGCCCTTGATATTGTCACTGAGTTTGAAGTGTCCCACACCTGATACTGTCAATGAGTTTGAAATGTCCCACACCTGATATTGTCACTGAGTTTAAATGTCCCACACCTCATATTGTCACTGAGTTTGAAGTGTCCCAGCCCTTGATATTGTCACTGAGTTTGAAGTGTCCCAGCCCCTGATATTGTCAGTGAGTTAGAAAGTGGAGGAGGGAAGCAGAGCCCATGGATGGATGGGCTGTGATCCCCTGTGCCAGGGAGCAGGGACTGCTCGGCAGCTCCTGTGCCCCCGCAGCCACAGCACAGAAGGGACACTGCTGTCCCTGCTCTGCAGAAACAAACCCAGAGCTGCCCAGCCACAGCTTCCTCACCAGCCCTGAAGCCCATTTCAGTTAAAGGCAGGGAGAAAAGGACAGAGGCTGCAGATGGAGGTGGCTGATAACGTCTCACAGCAAAACCCTGCAGTGACGGGCAGCCTTGCTGGCCTGTCCTGAGGGCTGGGGAATGAAGGATCATCCTTGTCCTGCCACCAGTGAGATGGGCACAGACATTTAAAAAAGCATCAAGGTCTCTTTGACAGGAAAAATACCGAGGGAATAAAAGGGAAGAATATTCCATGTTTGTGGGTGGTTGCACATCAAGGTTATGCATTTATTACAGAGGGAAAAAAGTATAAAATATGCAGCTTTCACCACATCACTAAAAACCTGAGTGCAATTATTGTGGGGAAGTGTTGTGTCCAGGACACATGCCCAGGTGGGAACACATGTCCCACAGCAGGACAGCTCTGAGGGGCCACCTCCCTTCTGGGACAACCTCTGTCATTGTCACACCTTGCACAGGCACATGGTCCAGGGAAAAACAGGCAGCAGCATCTCCTTGTTGGAGACCCTGCCACCAAATGCCACTTTCCCAAGGATCTGTCCTGCCTGGGAATTCAGATTGAAGCCCTGCCCGTGAATTCACCCTGATTTCAGGAATTTTTGGTGCTGTCATTGCCCCTGGGTGAATCCAGAGAACACCAGAGCATCCCACAATGCTGCAGCTCCTTCCAGCAGCTCTTGCTGGAGGGTACAAACCTCTCTATTCCACATCCAGGAATGAAAGAGCTCCTGGAAATGATTCCTGCTGGGGGCAGAGCAGCTGTGCCTGTGACATAAAAAGGCAGAAAGCCACGGTGTGGGCACTGGGATGGATTCATCCCTAGAGCATTCAGATCCTTCAGGTTCACACGTAAAATGCATAAATCCAGTAGGCAAGGCCAGATCCCACCTGCTCTTTCCCTTCATTTTCTCCCCCTTATTAAAAGGGTAAAAACCCAGCACAGGATGCTCAGCTGATCAAACCCATCAGAAGATCCAAGCTGCAAAGCCTGAAAGCTACAAAATTCAAACACAAAATTCAGGTCTTCTCTCCCCAGAGAATTCCTTCACCCCCAAAGACAAAAGGGTCCTTGGACAAATGTCGGAATCTGAGGTATTGATTCTGAGATTGTAGAAAGTCTCTGTCTGTCAGCCCCGCTGCCAAAGCAGAAGCCATAATTGGTCTGTGCTGGTTTCCAGGTTGTTTATTCTGTTTATCTCTCACATGTTCTGCTGCCCTGCCCAGCTCTGTCCTGCAGGGCAGCGTGTGGGGCTCTGCCCTCAGTGGGATGTTACAAACATTAAATACCAGAAACTCCCTGGGCTGGATTTACAAGAACGTGCCAATATCTGTCACCTACGTTGGACAGTGTGTCCCCAGCCTGAACCAACAGAAAAATGCCAACACCACAGTGAGACATGGAGGGCATGAAGAAGGAGAAAAAGGACAAGGCACACCCAATTTCCTCCATCTTGTCCCCTTTGGACTCCTAATCTAGAATCCTAAAATTTTACTTTTGCACCCATGCCACACTAATTATTACTTATATCAAGCACTGAGAGGTTTTAATTGATCCTGTAAGATTGAAAACTCTTTTCCATGGGCAGAGATCACAGCCAGTGTCTCTGGGGGCTCTGTCCAGGGGGTTCCTGACCCCTGCCAGGGTCCCAGGGCAGCCAGAGGGATGCCCTGGATTCCCACAGACAAATCCCTGCCCCTCACCTGCAGATTTGGGAGCACAGAGCTGAAATCAGCACAAAATGGGACGAGAGACAGCCAGGCCCTGCTGAGGGCAGGGGGAGAAATTATTGCTGGGAAAAGCAGCGACACCCCAAAGCCACAGAGCCCCTGGGCTGTGACACGCATGGGCCCCACACTCACTTGGGATCCCCGAGACGAGTTTCAGGGGCCGCAGCACCCGCACGGCGCGCAGCGTCCGCAGGTCAAAGTCAGTCCCAGCGGTCGCCAGAATCCTGAGGGGAAAGGGGGAAAAAATCCAGATTAAATGCAAATTCCTCTTTCCAAAGCATGGCTAAAATTCCACATTAAATGCATATTCCTCTTTCTGAAGTATGGCTAAAATTCCAGATTAAATGCAAATTCTTCTTTCCAAAACATGGCTAAGTATGATGTAAAACCAGCAAATAGTGGAGCTGCTTTAAAAAAAAAAAAAATCCAGATTAAATGCAAATTCCTCTTTCCAAAGCATGGCTAAAATTCCACATTAAATGCAAATTCCTCATTCCAAAGCATGGCTAAAATTCCAGATTAAATGGAAATTCTTCTTTCTAAAACATTGCTAATTATGGTGTAAAACCAACAAAAATTTGAGCTGCTTTTAAAAAATTCCAGATTAAATGCAAATTCCTCTTTCCAAAGCATGGTTAAAATTCCACATTAAATGCAAATTCCTTGTTCCAAAACATGGCTAAATGTTGTGTCAAACCAGCAAATATCGGAGCTGCTTTAAAAAAAAAAAAAAATCCAGATTAAATGCAAATTCCTCTTTCCAAAGCATGGTTTAAAATTCCAGATTGAATGCAAATTCCTATTTCTGAAGAATGGCTAAAATTCCAGATTAAATGCAAATTCCTCTTTCCAAAGCATGGCTAAGTGTGATGTAAAGACCAGCAAATACTGGAGCTGCTTTAAAAAAAAAAAAAAACAGATTATATGCAAATTCCTCTTTCCAAAGCATGGCTAAAATTCCAGATTAAATGCAAATTCCTCATTCTAAAACATGGCTAAATATGGTGTAAAACCAGCAAATATTGGAGATGCTTTAAACTCTGTGATCACATTGTGGATTGTGTTCAGTGACAGGAATTAATTCTCACAAACTCCAGGGCTCCTTTAGGATGATCCCAAATTTCTGCCTGTTTATGAGGCCACTGCACCTCATCAGGACTAAAGAGCTGCACCCTGTGCCCCAGGAAGGCACAGCCCAAAAGGGGACAGAGACTGGGAGCAGAATCCCTCAGTTTTGCTGGAAATTATATATATATAATTATATCTATATTATTATATTTATTATATTATATTATATTATATTATATTATATTATATTATATTAATTATATTATATTATATTATATTATATTATATTATATTATATTATATTATGTATTATTTTATAAATTTATTATATATTATAATCATATATTATATATATAATATATAATTATATATATAATAAATCCACATTCGATGTCTGGTCTTTCCCAACACCTGAAGCAGTTTCTGCTCAGAGTTTCTTCTCTGTGTGCAAAATTAATTTTTGCTCAGAGCATCCTCTTGGAGGAGAACATGCAGAGAGCAGGCTGTGGGGCTGCCACACCATGAAATGCAGCCCCCAGAGCAGAAAGAGCCTCGGAAGTGTGATGCTCTGCACAGAACTGAAATGGATTCTGCTTTAGGGCACAGCCAGGCAGGAAATCTTGTCCCCGTGTCCACAGTGGCAGCGATGGGAGCTCCCAAAGCCAGCGCTGCCCCGCCGAGAGCAGCGCCGTCACCAATTCCTGCAGCGCTCCTGGGCTGCTCCAGCAGGAACATCCTTTAGCTGGGCCCGTGCTCACCTAAAGCTGGGGTTTAATGATCCTGGGGGCTTTTCCTGCCCAAACAACTCTGGTTCTAACACAAAGCAAGCCCCAACCTCCCAGCAGCCCTCCACCCTCTGCCCCGCTCCCAGTGACCATGAGAACCCTTTTCCCTCACTTTCCTCATGTCAGGAGCTCTTTTTCCCCATTTCCTTGACACCAGGACCTCTTTTTCCCATTTTATTGCTAACAAGAGCCCCTTTCCCTCAGCTTCTTGACACCAGGAACCCTTTCTGCTTAGTTTCTCACTAACAAGAGCCTTTTCTTCTTATTTTTTTGGTAACAGCATTTTCCCCTCCATTTCTTAAAAACAGGAGCCCTTTTCCCTCCGTTTCATGACACCACAAGCCCTTTTTGCTCAGTGTTTTTATAACAGGAGCCCTTTTTCCTCAGTTTCCTGATAACAGAAGCCCCTTTTCCTCATTTTTTTGATAATAGGAGCCATTTTCTCTCAGTTTCCTGATAAAAGGAGCCCTTTTTTCCTTAGTTTCTTGCTAACAGGACCCGTTTCCTGATAACAGGAGCCCCTTTTCCTCAGTTTCCTGATAACAGAAGCCCCTTTTCCTCATTTTTTGATAACAGGAGCCGTTTTCCTCAGTTTCCTGATAACAGGAGCCTCTTTTCTGCAGCTTCTTGTTAACAGGAACCCTTTTTTTCTCAGTTTTTTGATAACAGGAGCCCTTTTTCCCCAGTTTTTTGATAACAGAAGCCATTTTTCCCCCATTTTCTGATAACAGGAGCCCTTTTTCCTCAGTTTCCTGATAACAGAAGCCCCTTTTCCTCATTTTTTGATAACAGGAGCCCTTTTTCCTCAGTTTTTTGATAACAGGACCATTTCCTGATAACAGAAGCCCATTCTCCCTCAGTTTCCTGATAACAAGAACCTCTTTTCTGCAGTTTCTTGTTAACAGGAGCCCTTTTTCCTCAGTTTTTTGATAACAGGAGCCCTTTCTATCAGTTTCCTGATAACAGAAGCCCATTTCCCTCAGTTTCCTGATAACAGGAACCATTTTTCCTCAATTTCCTGATAACAGGAGCCCCTTCCCTCAGTTTCTTGCTAACAGGAGCCTTTCTCTGCAGTTTCTCGACCCCAGGCTGCAGAGCAGTCTGCAGTGAGCAGCCACCATGCCACCAGCCCAAGGCGAAGCAGAGTTTTCTGGAAGCAGCTGCACCTCGCACTCTGAGCTGTGCAGGATGCTGCCCTGGCAGGGCAGGGAGCACTCCCACAATAAATCCCTCTCCTGGATTTGCTGACTGCCTGAGCCTGGCCCGGGGAAGAGCAGGCTCAGCATTGCTGGGCGGAAAGGGCCAGACTCCATCAGCAGGAGGTGCTGGAGATCAGGAAAAAAACCTGCTGGGATCTTGGATGGCAGGAGGCAGAAGGCAGCCAGGACCCGAGGAGATGAGTGTTTATTCTATAGGACACCTGTTCCCACATTTTCACGACCTTAAAATTCCCATGACATCAGCTCCGTGGATGCAGTTGGAGCACGAGCAACAGGAGACAATTTAAACCAAGAACCAGCACATGCAGAGCCTTCTAATTTAATCTTGTGCACCCAGGCCAGTGATTTCATCCTCTGCTTCCTTCCCTCCATCCTCACAGTTTAATTGCTCATTTATGGACCCGTGCAGGTGGGAATAACCCAGGGAGGAGATAATCCTGAACACCCACCCTGGTTGATGCTCCCAACAGCACAGTCACTATGAGCTGAGCCAGTGTTGGAATCTGAGGTATTGATGATTCTGAGATTGTAGAAAGTCTCTGTCTGTCAGCCCCGCTGCCAAAGCAGAAGCCATAATTGGTCTGTGCTGGTTTCCAGGTTGTTTATTCTGTTTATCTCTCACATGTTCTGCTGCCCTGCCCAGCTCTGTCCTGCAGGGCAGCGTGTGGGGCTCTGCCCTCAGTGGGATGTGACAAACATTCAATACCAGAAACTCCCTGGGCTGGATTTACAAGAACGTGCCAATATCTGTCACCTACGTTGGACAGTGTGTCCCCAGCCTGAACCAACAGAAAAATGCCAACACCACAGTGAGACATGGAGGGCATGAAGAAGGAGAAAAAGGACAAGGCACACCCAATTTCCTCCATCTTGTCCCCTTTGGACCCCTCATCTAGAATCCTAAAATTTTACTTTTGCACCCATGCCACACTTAATTATGACTTCTATCAAACACTCAGAGCTGGTAATTCATCCTGTAGGATTGAAAACTCTTTTCCATGGGCAGAGATCACAGCCAGTGTCTCTGGGGGCTCTGTCCAGGGGGGTCCCAGACCTGCCAGGGCAGCCAGAGGGAAGCTCTGGATTCCCACAAGCCAGGAACTGATTTGTGCTGTCACCAGGCTGACAGAAAGGGTCCTTCAGCCCTTCTTGTTCTGTTTTAAATCCAGAGAGAAACTGAGAGGGAATGGGTACCAGAAAATGTTCCAATGGGATGAAGCCGTCATTCCAGAATTTTCTTCCAAACAGGCAAATCCAGCCTATTCCAACTCTGGCAACACACACAAAGCCCCTTTCCCAGGAAAACTCCTGGGTTTGACCATTTAAGTCATGAATTCTGACATCATTTTCACTGTCACTCCCCAGTTAACCTGCATGGGACATCCTAGAGCCACCTCCCATGGCTGCAGAGCTGCTCCATGGGTTCCATCCCATCCCACCCAAACCCCACAGACCAGCCAGCAGGGCTGAGCTGGCCCTGCTCCCTCTGCCCATGAATCCACCACTCTTGGAAGACAAAACAGCTCAGGTGTTGTCTAGAGAGGTTGAAAAAATAAAAAGCTGCAGGCTAAACAAAGCTGGGAAGAAAGCTTGGAATGGTTTGGGCTTCTCTGGGCACCCTGTGCCAGGGTGTCCAAGGGAAAAATTCCCAATTCCCAATATCCCATCCATCCCTGCCCTCTGGCACTGGGGGCCATTCCCTGGGTCCTGTCCCTCCATCCCTTGTCCCCAGTCCCTCTCCAGCTCTCCTGGAACTTCTCCTCTCCAGGTGAGCACCCCCAGCTCCTCCAGCCTGGTCTTGGGCACTGCCAGGGATCCAGGGGCAGCCACAGCTGCTCTGGGCACCTGTGCCAGGGCCTGCCCACCCTCACAGGGAACAAATCCCCCCCAATATTCCATTTGACTCTGCTCTCTCTCAGTTTGAAATCATTGCCCCTTGTTCTGTCACTCTGCCCATATTAAAAATCCCTCTCCCTCCTTTTCAGAAGTTCCTTCAGGCCCTGCAGGGGCTCTGAGCTCTCCCTGGAGCTTCTCCTCTCCAGGTGAGCACCCCCAGCTCCCCCAGCCTGGCTCCAGGGGGGCTCCAGCCCTGGAGCAGCTCCGTGGCTCCTCTGGACTCTCCAGCAGACCCTGGGGGCTGAATCCCCTTTGGAGCCTTGCAGGTGAATGAGGCAGAGGCTGGCAAAGCCCAGGCTGGGCATCCTGCAGCCCCTGGCATTCCATGCCCACCCCCGTGGCTCTGCAGCCCCAGCCAGGCTGTGCCAGCAGTGGAACTGGGCACAGGGGGCCCTGAGGCTTTTTTAAAGTGTTGTGTTGTCAGCATCCATGCCAGGAACCCTCAGGATGTCAGGAAGGACCCGGGGGCAGCAGCTGGAGCACAACAAAGCAGCTCGGGAGGGGAATCTGTGCCAGGGTGGGGATGGTGCCTTTCCTCCTACAAAACCAAAGCTCATTTACAGGATTCCAGTGCCTTGGGGAAACCAGTGAGGGGGAGACCTTAATTAACATCATCTGGGGCTTTTGCCAAAGTGCCACCTTTGTTTTACTTTTTCCCTCTGAAAGCTCATAAAAGCCACTGCGAGTTAGGTCAGGAGGAGTGGGAAATCATCCTTAAAAATAAAAGAAATTGAGAGATCAAAGGAGCCAGTTGACAGGCACATCCCAAAATCCTGCTGGAGCACCCCTGGCTGCACAGCCAGCAGCTGAGAACAAAGCAGAGGTGCTGGGGGGGGGACCCAGTGCCAGAAGAGGAAATCGGTTGGGAAAAGCAAAAACAAGAAGAAAAAAATCAGATTTTAGGTGATAAATGGCTCTGCAGGTGATCTGCTGCCATTTCTGTGTCTCAGTGGGTTGCACAGGAACACAGAGATCGGATATGTTTGGGGTGTTGCCTTGGTTTGCACTTCCAAGGGTTTAAGTGCAACAAAATCAATTCCTCCGTGGAAATTGTCTTTTTGTGATGGCCAAACACCAAACCTTTCTTGTTTTTGTGCTGCTGAGGAGGACCTGGGCACCCCCCCTGCCATCCCTGGGGGCTCAGGACAGTGGCACTCACTCCCCAATTTCACCATCACTTGGTTAAATGCTGCTTTTCTCTCTCTCTCCTCCACTAAGGAGCCCTGACTGACAGCTCTTCCCAGAGACAGCCCAGCTGTGGGATAAATGCTTGATAACTTTTATTCCAGCAACGCCTGGAATAAATTATGAAAGCAGCTTGTTCCTCTGGGTATAAAAGAAAGCAGAGAACAAAGGGAAAGTTCCTTCCCTGAACATTCTGATATCATAAATAATTAGCAATCCTTTCCTGTAAGGGGCTGGGAGCTCAGCATTGATTTGTTCTGGTTCAGCAAGACCCCGGCTGCCAGACACGGGGATGAACATCCTTAGTGAAGCCCTGAGCAAGGAAAATGCCTTGGAGTTCCTTCAGGTTTAGCCCCAGTGCTCCAAATCCTGATGATCAGAGTGGGGAAAAGCAAATCCTGTTCCTCAGGATCATCCCCACCTTGTCTGAGAGCCATTAATGCTTCCCATGGGACCTCACCCCTGGATGTCACTGGTGAGGAGGGATCACTGGAATAACTTCAGGGTATTTTGATGTAGCCTTGCTAATTTTTATAAACTTTAGTCCTATAAATAATCCCAAAACCTCAGAGAGAAAAAAAACCTCTGGTAAATCATCCCCATTCCCTAAACCTGACTTGGAGCACCCCCATTCCCAAAACCTGAGAGAGCACCAATGGTAACAGGCCCCAGTGACCCCTGGGAGTGGAATCTAGTGGGAAAACCAAAATTACAAACTTCATGAAGACTGGCTGAGTAGTTTCAGGTGTTTCCCCCTCTGTGGGTCTCCTGCAGGCTGACTGTCACCTCTGTCCTTCCCAATCTCTCCTCTGCTACCCACAGGCTGCAGAACAAACTGGGGAAAGAAACATGGCACCATGGCCCTGAACTCCAGCAGACAGGCAGCACCTGGAGGTGCCACAACCTCTGTCCCTTTGTGCCACCAGGGCAGCCCAGCCCTGTTTCCCTGAAGGTTCCAAGTGGATCACAAAGGTTTGGAGAGGATGAAGCCCACGGCCAAGGGAGAAACCCCCAGCTGCACCCCCTGAGGGCTGCAGGAGTGTCCTGGGGCTCTCTCTGCTCAGAGCCCCTCAGCTGCTGATGCCTCAGGTCTGAGCTTTTCTATTTTTCACATTCTGTGCTGCTTTAGTCTGTGGGTCTGGGCTTCACATGAGGGGATGGTGAGCTCTGCACAGAGCAGGGAGATAAAACAATTCCTGCTCCAGCTGGGCACCAAGGACAAATGATCCAAATCTCAGCCCAGGAGCACAAACACCGTGGGCTGGAGAGAGAAAAACAAGCAGGATGGGACTGATGGGCTGGAGCTGGAATGGGACAATGAACTCCAAGGTGCCAATGGAGCAGAACTGATCCCAGGGAGAGCCCCGGGAGCGCTCGTGCATTTTGGGACCATTTTGGGTCATTTGGGTGCAGCCCTGGCTGGGCTCTGGTGCTGCCCAAGGTGGATCCATGGAGGAGATCCTTTGACTAAATCCCTGCTTTATTCTGTAGCTCTGTCCAGCCTCTGTTCTCACAAGGTATCACTGCAGGGCACAGCAGCAGGAGCCGTTGTCACCCTTGTGCCACCCGCACGGGCTGGGGACACTGCCCGGTGTCACTGCGGGTTGTGGCCTGGCAGATTGCCCCGGCCAGGAGCTGAGGGCAGCACAGGCACCCAGCCAAGGGGTGCCCGTGGCCATGCCCTGGGTGTGGCTGTCACTCTGCCCAGCTGGCTCGTGCCAGGCCTGCGCTGGCAGCGCTGGCAGTGCCACGGCCCCGAGCGGGGACACGCGGTGATCGGAGGGCTTGGAAAGGTGCCCTTTTCCACTAAGTTTGATTTCACGGCCTGTGAGCTTTATCCTGACTACCAAAGGAGTGGAGCCCAGGCCTGGGCTGATGAGTCCGTGTGAGGTGCTAATTGCAGTGTTTAATTTATGGCAGTGCCAGGTTCTGCTGGTGGTTCTTTGCTGGTGACTCCCCACCAGCTGTCCTGTCCCTGGCTTGGCAGGTCCCTGCCTCTCCTTTGGATCACCAATACCTGTGGGAACTCAAAATGTCCCTCAGACATTTTTGGAGGTTCCAGGCCCAGGTCAGAAGCATTTGAGACCCTGACAGGCAGCTGGAAACAGCTGTGATTTTGGATTTGAACCATGGAATGGTTTACCAACCTTGCAGGAAGAACAAGAAGTCACAAAAGTTTAGATATTAGAGTAGAAGTAGTCACAAAGTAAAGGGAAGAATTTTTGAGTGCTGTACAGGGGGGTTTTGGTTTTGTACATGGGGGTCAGAGGGTTTAAGATGGATTTGGGATTTGGGCCTGTCCTGTCCTCCCTCTTTCTCCTTCCTCACCTCCATGTTCTTGGTGATGTTGGCACTCACAGATTGGTTTAGAGTAGAAAAGCACCATTTAATATAGGTAATAGGCATTGGGAAAAACTGTAAACATGTAACATGTAATGTACCATATAAAAGATAGAAAATCCCCATTTAATATAGGTAATAGGCATTGGGAAAAACTGTAACCATGTAACACGTAATGTACCATATAAAAGATAGAAAATCACCATTTAATATAGGTAATAGGCATTGGGAAAAACTGTAACCATGTCACACGTAATGTCCCATATAAAAGACAGCAGCAGCCCTGGCGGGGAGAGAAGAAGCAGTCGGGGTCAGAGAGGATGTCAGGGTGTGTGTGTGCCTCTGCCTGAGCTGGGAGCAAACCACAGCAGCCCAAGGAGAAAATCTTTTAGATAACTTGCAATAAACTGCCTTGAGAGCGAACAACAGAGACTGCTGAGCCTTTCTTTGGAAGCTCGGGCTAGAGGAGAGACTTTTCCAGCACACGGAGCCATCCCGACCCAGGGTGAGCTCCAGCAAACACCAGGCCTCAGCATCCCAGCAGAGCCTGCATATTCCAGCTGATCCTGCTCCTGACCTGAGCACAGTGGACAGATCCCACCCTTTCCTTCCAGCAGACACCTCAGGCTGATCTCCATGCTCAGATAAACGTGTTTGTTCCCAGATGGATTGGATCCATCAAAAGAGCCTCCCTGCTGTGAGGGATAAACCTCTCCTCAGCTCTAACGTGAAGGGAACAGAGGGCAAAGTAAAATACACCCAGAAAATGACAATATTTGGCAGCAAAGGGCTACAGAGGCACAAAAAGCCTGTCCAGAAGAGGAGATTTAAAGGGAAAATCAGATTCAGATTCCCACCAATCCATAAAATACCTCCAAGGGTGTCTGAGGTTGGTGCCAGATTCTGTTCAGTGACAGGATGGGGAGCAGTGGCCATAAACTAAAACACAAATTCCACCTCAACATGAGGAAGAAATTCTTTCCCTGAGGGTGGCAGAGCCCTGGAACAGCTGCCCAGGGATGAGGTGGAGTCTCCCTCTCTGGAGACATCCCAAACCCACCTGGACACGTTCCTGGTCACCTGTTCCAGGTGACCCTGCCTTGGCAGGGGGTTGGCCTGGATGATCTCCAGAGGCCCCTTCCAACCCCACCTGTTCTGGGATTCTGTGATTCCCCCCAAACAGGCACATTTCTGAGCCTTTTGTTGCCAGCGTTACATTCACCAGCAGCCTCCAGCTGTGCCCACATGTGAACACAAACTCCCTCCTCCTCCTCTTCCACATGGCAGAAATGCTCCCAAGTCCTGGGGGGAGACAGAGCAAAACAGGAGCAGAATCCCCTCCCCAAAGCACCTGAAAGTCACTTTTGTGAGTGTAATTCCTGAGCCAGGCTCCAGGGAGAAGCCAGGAAGGAGAGTCTGGAGCCAGCCCCTCCTCTGCTACAGCCAGCCACAGCAGCCAGCCAGGGAGGGCCACTCAAATCCACCAAAGGAGGATTTGCAGGGCTTGGGTTGTGCAGGATGAAGGAAGATGTTCTGACGACGAGGCAGCTGCTCAAAGGAGTCCTTGTTGCTGCTAAGCAGGAGAGACAGGGACATGCAGCACTGCAGAGTGGCAAAGGAGGCTCGTTTGCAATCAGCACTGACAGCTGGCAGGAAAACCACACGGCCAAAGCCATTCCAGGGAGCTCACGCTGGGAAAACAGAGTGCAGAGGAGTTAAAACCACCCTGCACTTCTCTGGGGATCAGAAAATAGGGCACACCTTGAGCCTCACCCTCTACCAGCACAGAGGAGAGGTGCTGCTGGCTGTCCTTGGGAATGGCCACCCCAGAATGTCACTCCAGAGGTTCCCGAGGGCAGGGGCTGGGAGCAGAAAGCATTTCCTGGAGAGTTCTGGTGCCACCCACCCCACAGTCAAGATACAAAGGGTTTTGTCTCAGTAGCAGACAAGATTCTTCAAGGGGAATTTCGGGATCAGCAAAACGTTTCAAGTATTTTTACTTTAGGGGATGGAAATGAGAGAGCAACAGAACAACATTTGGGGATTGTTTCATTTGTCAAGTTCTAAAATGAAGCATCCCCAGCTTTAAATACATTTTCCTTTTTAGTGGAAGCAATTCTTGTCAAGCCTGCAAATAGTTTTGCCTTGATTTAATGCTGCCATTTTCCCAAAAAATACAAACTCCTGAGCCCAGTGCGAGTGAAAAACGTCACCCAAAGCAAGCCCTGCCCTTCAGCGCTGTGCCAGCAATGCTGGAGGAGCAGAGCTGTGCTCTCCACGAGCTGCAAGCACCAAGCAAAGGACACAGGCCAGCTGGTGGGTGGTGGGGGATGGATTTTCCTGCCAGGTGGGCTAACAGGGCAGCACAGACTGCAGGAGGAGCGAGCTCTGAGTCACCAGAACACATCCCAGCCCTCCTTCCCTCCAGCAGCACGGAGGAGAAGCTCCTTGCCAGGCTGCCCTGGGAGCCGTGACGAGATCTGTGTTATTTGGAGGCGCAGCCACCTCACCCTCTGCACCTGGCCAGCCCCCAGCAGGAGCTGCTCTGAGCTGGGCAGGAAATGTCAGCGCTGTCGCATCCCAGCAGTGCTGGAAAAGCAAAAAAAAAAGGCTGGGAGGAAGAGCTCAGCCTTCCCCACTGGTGCCAGGAGAGGGATGGGAGCAGCAGCCAGAGAGGGGAAGGAAAACCACCTGCAGTGCTGGGCACACCAGGCAGGAGGGAAGGGACACCTCTGTCGCTGTCGGGGCAGGACGGGAATAAGAAGACTGATGAGAAGGCTGCTGAGAGTAAAACTCTGATTTATTTAAAATACCCTGCTCTTTTATACAGAGCTTCGTGAGGACCAACTCCATTGGTCCTGAAGTGAAAACAACCCACAGCATTGGTGCAGAGTGCTTGAAGCACAGTGATAGAACTTAACTAAGAACAATGTGAACAAAAGAGATAAAGAATTATTTACATTCTTCTCCAGCTCCTTCCCAGGCTTCTGCCTGGCTAGAAACTCTTAGTTTCTTTCTCTGACTGAATCTGAGTCCCACACACCTCGGGGTCAGTGATGCTTTTCTGGGCCCTGCACTGTGGGGTTTTGCCCACCCAGCCACAGCTGAAGCAAGCTGGACTCTGGAGGGCTGGGGCATGTCCCAGTGCAGCCCCCCACCCCAAATCACTGCTGGGGTGGGCAGATAATGAGGAAAGATCAACACTTGTGCAGAGTGAGAGCTAAAACCACCCACAAGATAAAGGGAAGGCAGGCAGGGACAGGGAGGTGATTCCTGCTGCCACATTTGCACTGTTCAGTGCTCTCTCCCCAGCCTCAGGGCACAGCCAGAGGGGGAGGAGTGGCCAAAAAAGGATCATCAGCATCCCCACACCTGGCATTGTGCCCTTCACCCAAACCCACCAGAACTCAGCCAAGGTGGAGAATTCAGCAGGATGTCAAACACTCCTGGCCTTGCTTTCCTGCAGTATCACACAACGTCAGCAACCATGGGGTCCCTGCTGCCATCAGCACCCCAGAGCCTGCTGCACCCACTGTGCTCAGCCAGCGTGGGGCTGGGGGACACGTGGGACACCCAGGAGGGACATGGGACACCCAGGAGGGACATGGGACACCCAGGGGATGTGGGACACCCAGGAGGGACATGGGACACCCAGGGGATGTGGGACACCCAGGAGGGACATGGGACACCCAGGGGATGTGGGACACCCAGGAGGGACATGGGACATCCAGGGAGGGACATGGGGCACCCAAAACAGGACGTGGGACACCCAGGAGATGTGTGACATCCAAGGAGGGATGTGGGACATCCAAGGAGGGATGTGGGACATCCAAGGACTGACATGGAACATCCAGGGAGGGATATGGAACACGTAGGGAGGGACATAGGACACCCAGAGAGGGACATGAGAAACCCAGGGAGGGATGAAGGACACCCAGGAGATGTGTGACATCCAAGGAGGAACAAGGGACAGGACGTGGGACATCCAGGGATGACTTCAACCATGGATAAAAACCAACACCAGGCTCTAGAGGGGCCGGGGCAGGAGCAGGGTTTGTTGCTGTCCCCCTGTGGATGTTGAACAGCTCCAGTCGCCCCTCAGGGGCTCTGAGGAACCACCCTGGGGGCATCACCAACAGCCTCCTCTCCCTGGGACTTCCCAGGAACTGCTGGAGCAAGGGAGGGGAGCTGGAGTGGGGCTCAACAAGAAAACTGCACTCCCAAAGGACACAGAGCAATTCCTGGAGAAAGCAAAGCCAGGACGGACCAGGCACTTCCCAAGTGGGAACAGTGCTTTCCTGTCAGAACTCAAACTGTCCCTCAGACATTTTTGGATGTTCTGGGTCCAGGTCAGAAGCATTTGAGACCCTGGCAGGCAGCTGGAAACAGCTGTGATTTTGGATTTGAACCATGGAATGATTTACCAACCTTGCAGGAAGAACAAGAAGTCACAAAAGTTTAGATATTAGAGTAGAAGTAGTCACAAAGTAAAGGGAAGAATTTCTGAGTGCTGTACAGGGGGGTTTTGGTTTTGTACATGGGGGTCAGAGGTTTTAAGATGGATTTGGGATTTGGGCCTGTCCTGTCCTCCCTCTTTCTTCTTCCTCACCTCCATGTTCTTGGTGATGTTGGCACTCACAGATTGGTTTAGAGTAGAAAATCCCCATTTAATATAGGTAATAGGCATTGGGAAAAACTGTAAACATGTAACATGTAATGTACCATATAAAAGATAGAAAATCCCCATTTAATATAGGTAATAGGCATTGGGGAGAACTGTAACCATGTCACACGTAATGTCCCATATAAAAGATAGAAAATCCCCATTTAATATAGGTAATAGGCATTGGGGAAAAACTGTAACCATGTCACACGTAATGTACCATATAAAAGACAGCAGCAGCCCTGGCGGGGAGAGAAGAAGCAGTCGGGGTCAGAGAGGATGTCAGGGTGTGTGTGTGCCTCTGCCTGAGCTGGGAGCAAACCACAGCAGAAAATCTTTTAGATAACTTGCAATAAACTGCCTTGAGAGCGAACAACAGAGACTGCTGAGCCTTTCTTTGGAAGCTCGGGCTGGAGGAGAGACTTTTCCACCTCACAGAGCCACCCCCGACCCAGGGTGGGCTCCGGCACTTTCCCTGGGCTGGAGTCACAGGACCCTTTGTCTCCACGGTCGAGATCTCTGGGGAGCCTTTCCCAGTGAGTGCCCTGAGCAGGCACGGGTTTGCTATTGCCCAAACAGCAGATTTGATATTCCTCCAACACCTCCTGTCCCAGCCTGCTGCCCCAGAGATCCCAAATCCCAGCACTTTTCCACCCGCCCCTCGCTCAGCCATCACTGTGCCAGTGCTCACACAGGGAGGCAGCCCCAAAATCAACAAGGCTGGACTAAAACTCAGGAGATCCTGAAAAAAAATAACATTTAAACTCTCTCTTTGCCTTGTGATCCCTCAGATTTGGAGGCAGCTGGGGGCAGGTTTTCAAGCTTTATCCACAGGCCACAAAAATACGGATTTTTCAAGTAAAATCAGAAACTCTCCTCTTGCCACAAGGATTAAAATAAGGCCTCAGACCTCCTAATCTGACTTGCACTGTAATATTTCTTTTTAAAATACACACCTTATTGCCCCTCAAGGGATATAATTATTCCTCTTCCCCTGTTTTGTTGTTTTATTTTTGGCCAGAACTCTCACACCAAACATGCAGTGTTGTTCTAAGGAAAACACAGTTTGCCAAGGCATCTAAAATATTGTGTATTCCCTCCATCTGCTTCTCCTAAATAAACCCAGGGCCTTATCTAATATAATGAGTAGCTGTTGGCAATAATTTCATAGCCATCTGTACTGTGCTTTAAACCTGTTGCAAGCTGGGCTGTGGACAGGGAAAAGCCAGAATTTATTCCTTCAGCATCAAAACCAGAAATTGTAACTCCCCCTCTTCTGTTTTTTAGGATAATTTAGCCATGACAGCTCCCATGCTGGGTGCTTGGGGAGCAGTATTTCATGAATGTGGCAAATAAATCCCTTTTTTTCTCCTGTTTTTTGTAGCTAAAAGTCGAGTTTTGCAGCTGAGAAGGTGCAGGGCAGCTGCAGGTGGGCGCTGCCTCCAGGAGCTGGGTCTGCCACCACCACGTGAGATCCTTCACACCCCACAGGCCCTGCTGGGGATCACCCGCCCAGAAAATGCAATTCTTTAATTAAAAAAGTCTCTTCTGGCTGCACTCAGCTGCAAGAATCACAGCCTGCAAGGTTGGAAGGGACCTTAAATCCCACCCAGTGCCACCCCTGCCATGGCAGGGACACCTCCCACTGTCCCAGGCTGCTCCAGCCCTGTCCAGCCTGGCCTTGGGCACTGCCAGGGGTCCAGGGGCAGCCACAGCTGCTCTGTGGCTGGGGAGTCCATGGGATAATAAAATCCCAGAATATCCTGAGCTGCAAGGAGTCCACAAGGATCATCCTGTGCAACTCCTGCTCCTGCACCACCCCACCATGGTGATGAATTCTCTCCCCATCCCCATCCAAACAGAGCCTGCACCAATTCAACAGCTCAGACAAATTTTATTATTTTTAACCCTTGTTCTCGCCCGTTTGGAGTGGAGTGGAGCTCCCACAGCCAAACAGAGCCACCACACCACTCCCCAGTAGCCAAGCTGGGGAAAGAGGGATCCAGCTGTGCTAACAGGCCCAGGCTGCCAGATGTGCAGCAAGAGGAGGATGTTGGTGTGAATTTATATCCTTCAGGACATGACAAAGCAGACGTAGGGCACCAGTTGTGCTCCACTACTTCACACAGGATTCCAAAACCACAAAAGTCTTTGGATAAAGAGAATGGGAGGAACAACAGCCCAGTGCCAAGGAAATCTAAAGAACTTGATGATGCACCCAGGTGAACACGGGCCAGAACCCAGATATTCAGAGATCCCAGCATGGCTTCTGTGTGCCCCAAGGCCACCTGTAATGACCCCAGGGATCACCTCACCACCAACACAGCCCATGCCCATGGTCACATTTTCCCTGGGCATTGGTTTGCCTCTCCTGCTTTCCTCCTTTTCCACCCATTTTTCTCCACCTTCTCCATCATTTCTCCCCCAGCACAGCAGCATCATCCCCTTCCCAAAGCCAGCACAGGCTCCCAGACACTCCCTGGGCAGCAACCACGGAATGACAAAGTGCCTCAAGCAGGAAGGGACCACTGGAGGTCATCAAAGAAAATCTGAGAGGGGAAATTTAGAGAGGGATAGGAAGGAATTGTTCCCTGTGAGGGTGGGCAGGCCCTGGCACAGGTGCCCAGAGCAGCTGTGGCTGCCCCTGGATCCCTGGCAGTGCCCAAGGCCAGGCTGGACAGAGCTGGGAGCAGCCTGGGACAGTGGGAGATGTCCCTGCCATGGCAGGGGTGGCACTGGATGAGTTTTAAGGTCCTTTCCAACCTGCAACATTCCCTAATCCAGTCTCACCTCCCTGCCAGCAGGGTCCCTGGAGCTGTCACCCAGGACTGTGTCCAGATGGGGTTTGGATACCTCCAGGGAAGAGTCTCCAAAGCTCCCTGAGCTCCTGTTCCAGCAAGTGAAAGGGACAATGCAATGGGCAGGTGGCACCTCAGGGGCCAGAGCAATGTCACTGGCACAGGGAAGTGACATCTTTATAGCAGGAGAGGGGAATGTGCCTAAATTAATTGGCTGTTCAGATAACAGAGGCTCTCGCTCTCCACTGGGCTGTTACCAAGCCTGGAATTGCTGCAGATAAAAGTCTGGCAGCATTTTCATCATAAACTCCACATTTCTGGGCTGTACATTCCAGCCCTTAAAAAAATCCATGCTGTGGGCAGAAATCTGCCATCCCAGCTCCCAGCACAGCAGCAAATGTTTGTGTTTTCCAAATCTCCAGAGCAGTCCCATGGGGCAGAGATGGAAGCTGCAGTTTTCCAAGGTTTCAAAGCCCGGGCAGGGAGATTTTTTCCATGTGCTGCAGCCACCTGAAACTCAGGAACACAGCAGGGATAACCCCGGGTGTGGGGCTGCTGCTGATGTGCTGCTGCTGCTGCTGTGCTGCAGCCACTTCTCCTCTCATCACAAATTCAAACCTGGATTTATGGAGCAGGAGAGAGAGAGAGAGAGAGAGAGAGAGAGATCCGTGGGGGATTTCTCAGGCAGCTGCAGGAGAGGAGCAGCCCGTGGCCCAGAGCAGCTTTGTGATGAGGAGAACATCGCACCGAGGGCTTTGGGATGCCGGCCAACAGCATCAGATGCTCGCTGTTGATGCAGCCCATTGCTGTGAAATGGTCCAGAAAACCCCCCCAGCTCTTCGGCAGCCGAGTTAAGTGTTGTGTTTGGAGCTAAATCAGCCCAGGCTCAGCTCTACAGCCAACAGAGGAGAGCACGGGCAGGGAAAAAGAAACCCAGAGCAGAGCTGGCAGTCCCTGGGGTCCTGAATGTGCAGGCTGGGTTCAGCAAGGAGGGCTGTAAGACCTGATGAGTTTAATCGTCTGTGAGACAAGTCACTGCTCCACTCTGTGCTGCCGTTTCCCCTCTAAAATACACTGCATTTTCCACTCTAAAATTAAAATACTATTAAAATACTTTGCATTTTCCTCTTTAAAATTAAAGTACTGTTAAAATACGTTGTGTTTTCCACTCTAAAACACACCGCTCTTGCTTAAACTGGGATTTTTAGGGAGGAGGTGCTTTGTGTTTGACTTTGGGTTTAAATCTCAGGTGGGTGGTAGTGCCCAGCTCCAGTCTGTGCCCCATCAGTCCCTCTCCACAAACACAGCTGATTCTGCTCTCCGAGCACTAAAAAGCCCCAGAGGAGCATCCCTGGGCAGGGGAGGAGCTGGGAGCGCTTTTCCAGCCGCTTGCCATGGTGATAATTGGGATTTGCACGGAGCAGACCATCGTCTAGACGGCGCTAAGCTCCGAGCCGGGAAGGTGCGGGGGCCTCAGCGTGGTTTCCAGAGGAAGCGATGCTGACATTTGCACAGTCATCCCCGGCGCTCCGCCCGTAGCCTGGAAACAGCAGCAGGAGCAGCTCCAGATGTGCCCGCGTGGGCTGCGCCTGCCCGGGGGCACCGGGGGCACCGGGGGCACCGGGCTTTGTCACCCCCCACCCAGCCCATCGGGGCAAATTTATCTGGGAAATTCTTGGGAATGCTGTGTGGGGCAAAGGAAGGGTCGGGCAGGGGTTTCTGTGAGTGCAGAACTGCCGCCTTGCAAAGCAGAAGGGATCAGTGGCGGTGGAAGGAACATCAGGCTGCACAAGGGGCAATTCCTGCATCCACCAGCGCCTAAAAACAGTCAAGTCCTACAAAAGTGCAAACCCTTCACAGCTCGTGCTGCTTTGTCCCTGTCTGATTGTTTTCCCCAGATTCCCCGAGCAGCTCAGAGCTCAGGTCATCATGTCCAGGGGAACAGCACCCAGCAGGGACAGAACTCTGCACCTCCATTCCAGCATCAGGAGCTGCCCGGGCAAAATGCAAAAAGAAACACTGAATTCCAGAAGGCTTTGCGTTGGAAGGAATGTTAAAGTCTCTCTAATTCCATGGACACCTCCCACTGTCCCAGGTGCTCCAGCCCTGTCCAGCCTGGCTTTGAGCACTGCCAGGGATCCAGGGGCAGCCACAGCTGCTCTGGGCACCTGTGCCAGGGCTGCCCACCCTCACAGGGAACAATTCCTGCCCAATATCCCACCTCAATTTTTTAGATTGCTGTGAGTTGGAAAGGACCTTAAAGCTCATCTCATTCCAACCCCTCCCCTAGGGCAGGAACACCTTCCAGGTCACTCAGCCAAGTGACATCTCTGTGGCAATAACTCCAGAAAATCAAGAAGTGTTGCTTGTTCTTAGAAAAAGCACTCAAAGGAAGCTGGAGAAAGCCTTTTTTTCCCCACCAAAAATGTTTGTTTTCAGGGAAACATCAATTTCAGTTTTCCAGTGGGAAATAACAAAACATTTTGGTTTTGGTTTAAGTTCAAATACGACTTCAGATTTTATATTTTTTGGTTGCTTTTAACTGCAGCAATATTGTAAAGCGGGTTGAAAGCAGCATTTCCACTTAAAATCAGGCTGAAACCTCCCATGGGGAATCTCTACTTTCTAAACCAAAAATTTTGGGAATGAGTGTTGGAATTTGTGGTATTGATTCTGAGATTGTAGAAAGTCTCTGTCTGTCAGCCCCGCTGCCAAAGCAGAAGCCATAATTGGTCTGTGCTGGTTCCAAGGTTGTTATTCTGTTTATCTCTCACATGTTCTGCTGCCCTGCCCAGCTCTGTCCTGCAGGGCAGCGTGTGGGGCTCTGCCCTCAGTGGGATGTAACAAACATTAAATACCAGAAACTCCCTGGGCTGCATTTACAAGAACGTGCCAATATCTGTCACCTACGTTGGACAGTGTGTCCCCAGCCTGAACCAACAGAAAAATGCCAACACCACAGTGAGACATGGAGGGCATGAAGAAGGAGAAAAAGGACAAGGCACACCCAATTTCCTCCAGCTTGTCCCCTTTGGACCCCTCATCTAGAATCCTAAAATTTTACTTTTGCACCTGTGCCACACTTAATTATTACTGATATCAAACACTCAGAGCTGGTAATTCATCCTGTAAGATTGAAAACTCTTCCATGGCCAGAGATCACAGCCAGTGTCTCTGGGGGCTCTGTCCAGGGGGGTTCCTGACCCCTGCCAGGGTCCCAGACCTGCCAGGGCAGCCAGAGGGAAGCTCTGGACTCCAGCTCACCTTCAGAGCCACAGGGAGAGGTGGGGACAGCAGGACCCTCCTGAGGGGTCCCCAGCCAGCACTGCCACTCCTTTCTCCTGGCTCAGGGAATCCCACTCACCTTCAGCTGTGACAGCTCCATGAGTGATGGCACTGGGACATTTCCTGCTTGTCACAGCAGCCTCCAGCACATCACACTCTTGGCAGGAGAGGGAACTCCTTCAGTTCCTTGCAGCTCGTGGAAAAGAGATTTATGGTGGCCCTTCCCTTGTCACATTCCCCCAGAGCCGGGAAGGGAAGGGAAGGGAAGGGAAGGGAAGGGAAGGGAAGGGAAGGGAAGGGAAGGGAAGGGAAGGGAAGGGAAGGGAAGGGAAGGGAAGGGAAGGGAAGGGAAGGGAAGGGAAGGGAAGGGAAGGGAAGGGAAGGGAAGGGAAGGGAAGGGAAGGCTCAGCCAGATGCAAACTGAGAAAGAGAAGATGCTCCGGGGGATTGGATCAAAGCAAGGTGGGGAATGAATCAATGGGATCAAGCAGGATCCACCCCAGAGAGACTTGGCAAGACACATCCTTCTCCTGGAGCACAGGTCCTGGGGATGTGCAGGATGCAGAGCTCCAGGAAGGTCAGGCTGTGGGAGGGGGAGAAGGGGAGGGAGCAGAGAGGAGGGAGGCTGGAGGGTGCCAAGCACCATCAATGCCACGGCTTTGCCAAGAGCTGGAGGGACAAAGCTGACACCTGGGGTTTGCAGGTGACAAAAGTTACAGGTTGGGATAGAATCAGGCTTTGGATTTTATCTCAGAGACAGCCTTTCTTCAGGGAAAAAAATAAAAAGAGCATTTTAGCCTGGAAGTTCCCCAAACCCGCTCTGGAGTTGCTCAGATGGAATGAGCAGGTTTTGAGGGACACATCTCCCCCCTTCCCTTTAACCCAGCTGCAGTTTCCTGGCAGTGGGACACCAGCCAAGGTGTCCTGCCACTGTTGTCCCACCCTGCCCATGGCACCCTATCCCTTCTTCCACGAGGGATGCTGAATCCTGGAGTATCCTGGAGTTTGCTGTCCCAGCCCTCACACCTCCCCTGAGCCAACAACTCATCCTCACGTGCCTTTGTTCCAGCCAAAATCTCACAAATGACCTGCCAGGATGGATTCTCCCCATGCCCAGCACCTCCTGGACTCTGAGCACAGGCTCTGCCAAAGACCAGGCTGAGGAACCCAAAGAGAGGAGAGAACTGAAGGCACCAAACTCCTTAAAGTACTGAGTGCCCTGGAGCAGGGTTTGTAACTGCTTTGCACAGAAAGGAGAGGCTGAATCTGCAGCTGCATCAAACCCCTGCCAGCCACAGCTGAGTGCAAGAGTTAAACCTGCAGATTCCCCTGTCCCAGCTGCAGGAGGCAAGACTTTTTTCCCTTTCATTTTCCTCTTTCTCCTCTTGTCTCCCTTGTTACACAAATGAGGCAGCAGAATTTTAAGGCTTTAATGTTCTGCAAAAGCTCAGAGCAAATGGGACTGCTCTGACCTCTGCAGCGCTCTGTAATTCCAGCAGCTGTCCAGAAACCCCCTCCCTCCCCGGGGAGAGGGGACAGCCAGGAAAAGCACCTTGCTGCTGGGAGGAAATCAGCCATGGGATTTTCCTGGTGGGAGAAGAACAAGGAGATGCCTCCCACACCATCAGCATTTAGGGATCAGCCAAGAGGGAATACCGGGAATAACCAAGGGCTGGATGCAGGAGGCTCTCACCAACCCCTGCCCAGGTGGGACCAGGGTGGGGAAAACACGGGCACAGCACCCCAGGAAACTCCCAGGGATGGAGTTTTGTGCTTCAAAGAGGATGAAAGCAGGGGAAACACTTCAGTGCTGCTAGAGGGGAGAGGACTGTCAGCTCTTCCCACAGCACAGAGAACGGATTCCCTTTGGGAAATGGAGATGCTGTGAAGTCCTGAGCCTTACACAGAAGCACCAAGCCCAGCCAGGACCCAGTCCCAACCCCAGGCTCTTCCCTGAAGCTCTGCCTTCTGTTTTCCTCCTCCTTTGATGAGCTGCAGCTCCACAGCCCCACTCCCATCGGATGGGACTGCTACAAAACCCATCCTGCTCACAGGCTGCTGCATCTCCCTCCCAGCTGCTTAAAACCACAAAGGGCTTCTTCCCCTGCTCCTTCCTCTTGCCCAATCTTCCTCTTTCCCTTCCACCTGAAATCGCCTCGAAGCAAACAGAGAAAACAGCCCTGGCTGCCACAGGCGAGCAATAACCCAGGAAATTTTAATCCCTGCCTGTGATTGTACAGAGGAGCACAGAGTGAGATAAAAGGCTCACCAGCCCTGGCATTATTGTATTAGAAAGGTAATTATCTCTTCTGCCACCTGACTTTGAGCTTTCTTCATATAATGAAGTTTGCAGCTCATGTTTGCAGCCATGGGAGCAGGCATCACAGCCTTGCTAGAAACACGAGAGAGATTGTCTGCTCTGAGGGGAGAGCCAGCAGAGCCAGGCTGGGAGGAGGAGGAGGAGGAGGAGGAGGAGGAGGAGGAGGAGGAGGAAGGGGAGAGGAAATCAGAGCTCCTGGCAGCTGCTGGTGCCTGGCTCCCCCCAGAGCTGGGCCCAAGGCACCCCCAGGATTCAGCCCAAAGCACAGCAGCACACACCCAAATTCACATTTGTGTCAAGGCACCTGCCCCGTGGATCCTGATCTTTTGGGCTCTTTCCAAACCATCAGGGGGGCTGAGGGGATGTTAAAATAAAAAGTCATTTTGTCTTTCGATGCTGCTGAATAATGCAGGAAAGAGAGTGCCCAACACACCAGAAAAGCCTGGAATGGCTTGGATGGTGTGCAGGGATGGTGTGCAGGTGTGGGAGGGGGTTGGATGAATTTTTTTGTGGCCATGAGCATTTTTTTGTGGGGGAATGTGGTGCCTGGTGCCAGAGTCTGAGGGCAGTGGGGTCTGTGAGTAGCTGAGAGCTGCTTCTGCTGCCTGTGGGTCTGAGGATTCAAACAGCAGCTTGGAGAGGTGGAAAAGCTTTGGGGCAGCCAAAGGAGATCCCATGGGACAGAACTGCTGCTGGTCCCTGCAGTCCTGCTGTCCCTGGAGCCAGCCCTGCCTCCCTGACCCCGAGGCTCATCCTCAGGGGTTTCTGCTTGGCCGGGGCACAGGACAAGGACAGGGCACAGCTCTGCCTCTAAAGCTGTTCCCGCCAGAGATCTCATGCTCCTAATTGCTGACACAGGCTGGCTGGGGGTGTTTTCCTCTCCTTTCCTGTTGGAATAAATAAATAAAAGCAGGTGAAAGGCTGCTGGTGTTTCTGAGAGGCTGTGTGACAGATGAGAGGGGGCATGGCCAGGGGAGCTCAGGCTGATCTCAGAGCTGCAGGGTGAGGGTGGAGGAATTATTGACTGGCAAGGGTGGCACGAGGTGGCCAGAATGTGGAAGCTGGAATTTCACCAGCAAGAATTCTGTCCCAAATGATCTCTTGGCTGCCCCCAAAGCTTTTCCACCTCTCCAAGCTGCTGTTTGAATCCTCAGACCCACAGGCAGCAGAAGCAGCTCTCAGTTACTCACAGACCCCACTGCCCTCAGACTCTGGCACCAGGCACCACATTCCCCATCCCAAAATGCTCAGGATCACAAAAAATTCATCCAAACCCCCTCCCACACCTGCACACCATCCCAGCACAGTAACCAGCAGCAATTCTCTCCCAAATGATCTCTTGGCTGCCCCAAAGCTTTTTCACCCCTCTGAGCTGCTGTTTGAATCCTCAGACCCTAAGGCAGACCCACAGGCCCCAGGGCAGCAGAACCAGCTCTCAATTCCATTTCCCACTGCCCTCAGACTCTGCACACTCCAGCCTGGCACCAGCACCACATTCCCCCAGAAAACACGGTCAGGGCCACAAAAGCCATCATCCAAACTTTCTCCCACACCACATTCCCATCCTTGCCCAGGTAAAACAAGGTTTGCTTTCCACACTCCCAGCCTGCTCCACATCAGGTGTGTCCATTCTATCTTGTCATCCTGACATCCCCAGCTGCCATTTCTGTAGTACTCTGACACCACTGGAATAAATAAACTGAGCCTAACATCTGTTCTTTAGTGAGATTAACCCCTGACAACCCGGACCCGTGGTGATCACCGGTGACAACCCAAAAATTAATAATTAAACACAGTATAAACCTTCAAATACAGAATCCCAGAATTATTTTGGTTGGAAAAGTCCTCTAAGATTGAGTCCATCCATCCCTGGGTAAATGATATTGATATCTACAGGTCAGACCTGCCCTGCTGGCCCGTGACAGTGGTGGCCATAGCCGCCTCCTCTCTTACTCCAGTGAATTGCAGAGACTCTGCACTGGCTCCTCCTGGCCCTGGAGTGGATCCAGAAAGACACTAAGAACTGTGCCAGCAAGGATTTGAAGAGCCTCGGGCACAAGGAGCAAGCTGAGCTCAGCTCTGCACCAGGGCTCTCGGGGCAGGGGCTGTCACTGCCTGAGCACAGCGTTCAGTCCAGCCTCAAAGACCCTCCAAGCTGACAAAATTCCAGTTACTCCTTCAGGCTCCCTCCAAGGACATCCCCCAAGGAGAAGAGGAGCACCCAGGAAGGGTGAGGGTGTGAAGGATCGTGGAAAGGGCTGCGTGGGGTGACCTCCATGGCATTTCCACCAGGAGCCACATGCTGGCCTTCCCCCTCCAAGCTCCAGGCACCAAATTCCCTTCTAAATTCTATGAGCCCCATTGCAGCAGTTTCCTTTGCTCCAGCCCCAGCTATAAATGACATTTAATGAGGAGCTGCTGGTGCCTGCTCCTATTTCACTTCCAAAGGGCTCTGCCTTTGGCAGGGATCTGCTCTCCAGGAGGAGCCATCCTGCCTCCCCCTCTCTCCTGGCCACCACGAGGAGGTTGAGGGCATAGAAAAGTGACCCCATGTCTCAGTAATCAGCTGGGGAGTCAGGAAAAGGCAAGAAGCCACCTGAGGAGAGGCAGAGGGGTGATGCCAGTTCTTGTCAGTCCCTAGCATTTTAATACTGCCCTAAAAATTCCATTTTTCTGCTTCATCTGGGACAAGCCCTTAAAAAAACCCTTTTTTTGACCCACACAGCCCAGCTTCACACAAATCCCACCACTGCCAAGCCCCTCCCGACCCCCCCAAACCAGGAGAGCCCTCCAAAGACAGCAGGGGAAAGACTTTTGGGACATGGCCTCAAACCCTGCACTCAGCAGCTCAGGACATCACACACTTCCCCTCCCAGCAGGCTGGCAAACGGCTGCCAGGATCGCAGGGAGCTTTTTCATCGTTAAAAGGCATAAAAGGGAACAAAAGGCAGAAATCCACGAGCAGCACACCCAGATCTCACAGGGCTAATGAGAACTGCAGCTCCTGGGCTGGAGGGCAGCTCAGCACCGCTGAAATCCCTCTAGCATTTGTTATCCCGTGTTTTGGGAGCAGCTGGATCCATGCTGGGGCTGTGCCTGACCCACAGAGCAGCTCCAGAGGCTGGGGGAGGGAGCCAGGGAATTCCAGGGAATGGTCTGGGGCACAGGCTGGGGGGATGAGGGATGCCCACCCTGCCCAGCGCCCATCCCTGGGGCAGAAAGCACCGGCCAGGGCTGGGTGACACAATGGGGACAAATCCTGGCACAGGAGGAGCTGGAGCTGCTGGAGAGATCCAGAGGAGGTCATGGAGCTGCTCCAGGGCTGGGGCCAGGCTGGGAGCTGGGGGTGCTCACCTGGAGAGGAGAAGCTCCAGGCAGAGCTCAGAGCCCTGCCAGGGCCTGAAGGGGCTCCAAAAAAGCTGGGGAGGGACTGGGGACAGGGGATGGAGGGACAGGACACAGGGAATGGCTTCAAACTGAAAGCCAGGAAATTTAGGATTAAACATATGAAAGAAATCCTTCCCTTTGGGTGGGCAGCCCTGGCACAGGTGCCCAGAGCAGCTGTGGCTGCCCCTGGATCCCTGGCAGTGTCCAAGGCCAGGCTGGACAGGGCTGGAGCAGCCCGGGACAGTGGGAGGTGTCCCTGCCATGCCAGGGGTGGAACAAAGTGAGTTTTATTCTCCTTCCAGCCCAAACCAGTTGATAAATACAAAACCTGCCCAGTGCAGTGCAGCATCTTTGGAAATCTGCAGCGTTTCTGTGCCGAGTGGATTTCAATTAAAGCCATCACAAAGAGACAGGGCCTCTCTTCCCATCAAAATCACAGCAGCAGATCAGAAGGAGCAGGAAAATTATTTTTAAACTCTCTACCTCAGATGGTGGAGAGCCCCATCCTCTTCCACTGAGCGGAAAAACAAATTAATTGATACAGGTCAAACCAGAGCACCACTCTCAATTATTCCCCAGTAATTATCCCCATTAAAATTTAAACACACATAAAACAAATTCGGTACGGTTTTGCCTCAAGATTTGCAACACAGGAAACCCATCTTCTAGAAAAAGAAATTTAAGAGTCAGCTCCCAATAACATCCAGATGTCCAGACAGGTCTCATTTATATAAAAAATCGTTCAGAGCACACATAAAAATGAGCTGCCAGCACACGTGCAAATTCCCAACTTGAGGAAACTAAAATCTCTTTATAATATTTTACAGCATCTTCCCTCCACACATAGAATATCCCTTACAAAAGCACTGGTGTGCAGCCTAAATAACACAAGATTCCCATTCAACACCCTGGGAGGATGAGAAATCTGATTTTTATTCTCATTCTAAACACTGGGAATGGAAGAAAGCTGAGCAAACTCCTTTTGGAAAATACTTTCTCAAAGGAAAATGCATGTGGAGTGAAACCAAAAGTGCTGGTTAATTTGAGCTGAATACAGTAAATGGCCTCAGCCAGGAAAAATGAGGAGCGGAAGGAGTAATCAAACATTTCCTTTCAGTGTTTGCTCAATTAGGTGGTTCAAAATGGTGCTTTATCTTGGCTAATTCTCCATGCGTCAGCAAAAATGAGCTTTTAAATTTATATATAAAGCCAGAAAAATGGAGCAACAGCTGATTTTCACACCTTGTGAGAAAAAGTAATGAGAAAAGTACCCAGGTCCACCGAGCATGCTCAACTGATTTTCCTCAGGTTGTTCAGCAGAGGTGGAAAATATCAGGCCAAGCTCTAAAAATCAGGATCAGAGGGATACCTGGAAGCCCCTGGAGTGCTCAGCCCAGCCCTGGAGTGTGGCAAGCACATTTCTCTCCCTCTCAGGATTTTTCATAGAGGTGCACAGAGAGAAATTAAAGAGGAAACAATTTCTGTTTCTGCTCCTTGTTTTTCCCATGTGGAATGTGTTTGGAGAATTGTTTACCTGGGGTGAGTGCTTGGTTGGATTCTGGTGAGGATTGTTTGAGCTGATGGCCAATCCAACCCACCTGGGGCTGGGCTCTCAGAGAGGGGCACGAGTTGTGTGAGAATCAGAGAAAGTAGTATGTAGTTTGAGTATCCTCCTTTATATAGTATATTAATGTATTTTAGCACAGTTATAATAAAGAAATCATTCAGCCTTCTGAATTGAGTCAGATGTCATCATTTCTTCCCATTGGGTTCGCCTGCATTTCCAATACTGGAAATACCTCCCTTGGATGGATATCCTGGGTTGGGAACCTCCCCAGGGCCCCAGCCCCAGGCTGTGATCCCTCCCTGCATCCCCGTGCCCTGTACTGTCGCTATAGGACACGTGAAATCACGGCATTGCAAGGTGAAAAAGAGGAAGTTTATTTTCTGACTCCAGCATTTATACTTTTCCAAAGGTGACAGTGGATTGGAGGGTGAATGTGCCACCTCTCCAATGACGTTGGACAAACCACCAGTGCATCAAGTTTCTCCACCTCTATGGAGGAATGCAAAACAATAGTTTTTTTACAGAAAGTTGTGTGAGAAAGTTCTCTACAAGAATGTGAACTCAGAAGGCTTTAGAAAATCCTAAGAATCAGGGTGACACTGCTGCCATCCCTCCCAAAGCCCAGGGCTGCCCCGTGCGGGCTGCACACCCACCCTGCTGCCTCTGCAGAGCTGGAACAGGCCAGAGGGCTGGAGAAGCTGTTCCAGGAGCTCCCATCTCTCCCTTTTCACTGCTCCTCCTTGGAGCTGGTTCCTCTCAGCTGTCCAGTTCATCAGGAGCTTGATTTGGTGGGGAAATGCACGTTCAGAGCAAGCCTGCAGCTGATGGGGTGATGCTTTGGAGCAAGCAGAGGAATGCACCTCTCAGAACCTCCCGTTGGCTCAGCTGTGTCTGCTGATCCTCAGCTCAGGTACTGGGGCTTGGGATGAGGGAGCTAAACCCA
The DNA here is from genome assembly GCF_050655825.1 of Lonchura striata. Lineage (NCBI taxonomy): Eukaryota > Metazoa > Chordata > Aves > Passeriformes > Estrildidae > Lonchura > Lonchura striata. The sequence continues at coordinate 2,990,020 of NC_140719.1, read as the reverse complement.
GAGAAAACACTTTAAAGGAGCTGCAAATTCCCAGCTTGAGGAAACTAAGAGAAGGGCAAAGCACCGATGCCCTCCCTGCTTCCCCAGGACCTCCAGCTTGGCACTCTGGCACAGGAGGCCACAATTCCCACCCTGGGGAGCACATCTGGGCTCGCTGCTGCCAAAATGGGCTCCTTGTGCTGGGCCAGGGGAGCAGGAGAAGGGGCTCTGCTCCTGAAAGGGCTGCAGGGAGTGCAGAGTGAAAGGAATGAGGGAGGCAACCTCACACATAAACTGGGGCTGCTGAAAGAAGCAATGGAAGGAACCAGAAATTCCAGAGGAATGCCACTGATTGGCACAGACTGTTCCTCACCCCAGGCTGTGCTAAATCCCTGGATTTAGAGAAAAATAACAGAGACACAAGGGAAAAGAAAATGGGGAGTACATATCAAAAAGGGGGTCTGTATTTAGGTGATTTGGGAAGTCTGAACATCTCAAGTACCTCAGGCAGTGGGGAAAGAGGGAGAGGGAGAGGGAGAGGGAGAGGAGCTGCTCCCCTAGAAGGGATTCAAAGCTCCCAGCCACTGATGAGCAGGTCCTCTTTAAAAATGCAGCACTGCCCTAAAATCCAGCAGAGCTCAGCTCTGAAGTTTGCTCTCCTGATTCCAAAATCTGAGCATGAGCTGCAGGAAGCTCCTGGGGAAGTTGTGTCCCTTCCCCTGGAGCTGTTCTCTCTGACATAAATCCCCTCAAACCATCAGGGGGTTATCAAAGCAGTTACAGCCTCACCCTGCAGCAGGACACCCCCACTCCTGTCTGGTTAAACACCAAACCAGGCCAGGAAGAGGCTTCAAACAGGACAAGATGTTCTTATCTTGTTCCTGCAAGAAAAATCCCTCAGCTCTCCAATCTGGCCACCCAAACCAGGAATGAATCCTCAGACTGGAGAAAGGTTGTTCTTCTCCATCATCAATTTTTGGGCTGGGTCAGTGTCTGTAAAACATTTTTAGGGGTTTCCATGTCCCTGTAAGTAACAGCATTCCCAGTCAGCCCTGGTGGAACCTGCACGTGGCATTTGGGACAGGGTGAAGGACATCCTACAGCCCCTGCTCACCCTGCAGCTCCCAGAGCCAAAATCAGGATCAACCTTCCCTGGTTGGTTCCATAGTGGAGATCAGGAATCCCCAGGGACAGGGCAGTGAAAAACTTCCTCTGTGCCCACTGACAATGGGAAAAGTGACAGAAAAAATCACATTAAAATCCTGCAGCATCCTCTGCTGCAGCCACCAATGAGGACCAACCCTGAGATTTACCATAATATTAAAAAATTGCAATGTCTGCTCTAAAAGCAGGAAAAGTTTAAAGAAGGTAGCACAAAACCCACCAGGAGCAGAAGGAAAACCAGAAGGGAACCAGCTGATTCTTGGTTTGACCCCATTGGGATAATTGGGTAACACTGGAGATGGTCAGAAAGTGCTGCAGCACACAAGTGGAACACTCCAACAGCTTCCCAGCTGCAGCCTGGTGCCTGTACAGCTGCACTGGGATCCCTGTAATCCCAGGGGAATGAAGTTAGCACAGCTGTGAGCATGTGCGTTGTAAGGTATGTGTGTATTCAATTCCTGTCTGTCAGAGCTGGAGTAGTTCTCCTCTGTCCATGGGGCAGTTTTTTCTTTACCTCTCCCACAGCCAATCCTCCCTCCAGGAGATCTCTGCTGTTCATGGGCCATTAATTATTAATTATCTGCCGTCTGTGGCCACTGAGTGTCCCTGCATGGCTGAGAAAATTCCAGCATCCCATGGGGAGAGGCTCTGCCAGGGGAGGAGCCAAACATTCCTACCTGGATCCAATCTGACCTGGGAACAGCACAGCAGCCTTTGCCCCCTGCATTCCCAGAGGAGCAGCTTCCTTCCCCCTGCATTCCCAGAGGAGCAGCTTCCTCCCCCCTGCATTCCCAGAGGAGCAGCTTTCTTCCCCCTGCATTCCCAGAGGAGCCCAGGCCCATCTCCCCCAGCCCTGGAGCTCCAGAGGAAAACTCCCCCCTTGTGCAGGATCCTGCTCCAGCAGAAGCACAGCTGGCACTGCAGGAGGGCTGAGCCCCCCTGGGATGGGGCTGAGCCACTCCCTGACCCACAGGGGACAGGGCTGCTCTCACTCTGGCTGTGGTTTGGTTTCTTTTTTGTACTATTGCATTTGTAATTTTAATTTTCCTATTAAAGAACTGTTATTCCAATTCCCATATCTTTACCTGAGGGCCCCTTAATTCCAAAATTATAATAATTCAGAGGGAGGGATTTACATTTGCCATTTCAGGGGATGCTCCTGCCTTCCTTAGCAGACACCTCTGTTCAAACCAAGCCAATGTGCCACCCTAGGGGATGGATCTCCACCCTGGGACTGCAGTGTCCTGGGAAAGGCCCTGTCCTGCCTCTTGGAAGCTCTGACTGTGCTGCCCCTGGCACTCCAGTTCCCCCTGGTGCATGCAGAATTCCCCATGGGGTGTTTAACTCTCCCTCAGCGCCTGCACAGGAGCTCAGGCCTCTGTTAAGGCCACGGTTAAACCATCAAACTGCCGTGGTTTTCATGTTGTGGAACAATTCCTGAGCTCCTGATGGCAATGGGTGGGAGCAGCAGGGCTGCTGGGAGAGGGAATGTTTCCTGTGAGCACCTCTGGGAAAACAGAGCAGCTTTCAGGAATTTATTTGCCATTTGGTGATTGCTTGGAGGTAAAAGAAAAAAAAGATTAAAAATTAAAAATCCTGTGTGTTTTCTTGCAGTTATATCATTTGTCCTACCCTTCCCAAAACACTGCTTAAACAGCCCCCACTGCTCAGCTTGGAAATTCCTGCTTTTGGTTCAGGAGTCGCCAGGCTTGGGTTTTGTATTTTGGCCAAAACAGGATTGAAAGAAGTATTTTATCCTTAATCAGAACAGGATTATTAAGGATCAAATAAGAATCCCTCAAAGCTCGTCCCCTTTCCAGATCACCTTACATCCTATCACCAGCTCAGGAGATGCTCCCCCAGCACTCCTGGGTGGCAGAGAACATTGGGGACTTATTCCATAGAATCCCTAAGGTTGGAGAAACCCTCTAAGTCCTGTTGCCACAGCACTGCCAAGGCCACCACTGACCATGTCCCCAAGTGCCACATCCACACATTTTTTAAATCCCTCCAGGAATGGGGACTCCACCACTGTCCTGGGCAGCTGTGCCAGGGCTGGATGAGCCTTCCCTTTCCCTGGTACCAATCCAAAGCTCCCCTGGTGCAGACAGAGATCATTTCCTCTCATCCTGTCACTCGTGTCCTGGGAGGAGAGACTGATCCTCACCTGGCTCAGGGACTTGGAGAGACATTCAAACACTGCTTGGATGCACAGGGGACTTTGCTCCCTGAGGAAGGAGCTGGGATTGGGATGGCTTCAAGGAGAGGGGACAGCCTGCCTGGCCCTGCCATGTGTGGGGCTCCAGCACATCCAGGATGTCCCAGCCTCTCCCAGCAGGACAGAGGCAGGGAGGCAGCGCTGGCACCCCGGGGGCTGTGCAGGGATGTCCCAGCCTGGTGGGGCAGAGGCAGAGCTGGGATCCAGCTGGCTGGGACTGGGCCAGGGTGTGCACACAGCCAGGCCAGCAGCAAAAACCCTCCTGCAATTCAGGATCAGGGACAGGAAGGTGAACTCAGGGTCCTCATAAAACAGGAAAGCTGGACAGGACAGAATGCACGATCGAACCAGTATGGTTAATGCTACGTTCTCCCTTTATTAGAGAGAAGATGGCAGCTTATATACACTTCTGTACAGTTTACAGTTTACAAAGACACTCTCATTGGCACGCTAACATTGTTTACCTTGGCCTTAAGGTGGTCAGGCTTTTCACACTGCAGCTCTATTCTAATTCACACTCAGATAGCTCATTACTTTGTAGTTACCTTAACATCATTTCTACCTGCGCCACAACTGAATTCTCACTGCAGCAAAGGCTCCCAGGCCCCAGCAAGGCTGCTCATCAGGGGTCTGGTGTGAGGGGCAGCTCAGTTCTCACTCCAGACATAAATCATGCCCTCTCTCTCTCGGAAATTCTGCAACAGGAAGGGAATTCAGCAAGCACAGGAGCTCCCACTGACCCAGCCACTGCTTCCATGTGCGAGGACCCAAACCTGGCTCCCACCTGAATCCTCTGCCCCTGAGTGAGGCTGCAGCTCCTCGAGGCATCCCTGGGCAGAGGGAGGGTGGAGGGAGCTCTGCTGCTCCCCAAAAATCTCCTGCTCCCCTTTCCTCATGTTCCCGTCACCTCAACGGGCAGCACGTGGAATTCAGGGATGGTTTGGGTTGGAAGAGATCTCAGAACTCATCCCACCCCTCCCCTGGCATGGCCCAGCTGCTCCCAGCCCTGTCCAGCCTGGCCTTGGGCACTGCCAGGGATCCAGGGGCAGCCACAGCTGCTCTGAGCACCTGTGCCAGGGCCTGCCCACCCTCCCAGGGAACAATTCCCAATTCCCAATATCCCATCTAACCCTGCCCTCTGGCACTGGGAGCCATTCCCTGTGTCCTGTCCCTCCATCCCCTGTCCCCAGTCCCTCTCCAGCTCTCCTGCAGCCCCTGCAGGCTCTGGGAAAACATCACCATGAGCCACCACAGGACGTTCATTCCCAAGGTTGCTCAGAGCACAAGAAAGGAAAATATTGATTGGAAGTGGCTGCAGATTTTCTGGAAGAATGGTTTTCTGACAGAAAATGACAATTTGATCATATCAAAACTTCCTGCTGGAAGGGGTCAAACTTAGCAAAAGCTCATTTAGGAAAACAGTCTCAATCTGTCTGATTGGGTTAAACACACTTGTTCTTGTTTTGAAAACATGCTTCTTTTCATTTTATCAAGATTCACACCAGAAATAAACTCTAAAAACAAAATTAAAATATTTTGATCCCCACCTAAACAAGCCCTTCTCCTTGGAAAATTCTGACTTCAGCTTTCCATAGAGAGATTTTTTGATGCTGCAAAATATTTTTGGCATGGTGGGATCTCCAGGTTCTGCCCTGACTTTGAACCTGTGTGAATACTTTTACCCAAGAAGATTAATAGGATGAATAAATTATATATAATATATGTAATAATATACATTTATATATACAACTATATGCAATAATTGTTTTAATTTTTAAACTGTGATTAGTTGTAATCACCCCTCTTAATGAGAATGGGGGAGTCTGAGGGAATATTTGGTGTGTTTTGTGGAAATATTATTTTATTTGGTAGTTTTGGGGATTTGTTTTTCTTTTTTGGGTGGGGTTTGTTAAGTTATTGGCTACAAATCAGGGTCCTGGTCCAAGAGACCGGAAAAAATCCCTCCATTCCAGCAGACCCAGCTGGGATGCAGAGTGTGACCTGTCCCCATGGATGGGTGGCAGTGACATCCCTGATTTTTCCAGGTTGGAGCCCCCCATGGGAGCACTGGGAGCTTCTTCTTCCTGATCTTACCAAAACAGAGCAAAAACCCTGCAGTGTGAAGAGCAACCAAAATTAGGCAAAAAATCTGAGCAGCAGATCCACAGCAGAGTTGATGTTCTAACTTCTCCTGATTTTAAAGTATCCAGGAGCCAAGCCTTTTGTGGATGCTGGCTGCAGATATTATTTCTCTGTTCTTTTCCCTGGTTTTCACTCCATTTCTCCTCTCCCCTGTCATCACACACTTGATTTCATTCACCAGCGCCTTTGCCTTGTTCCCTCTGGTACTCTGAAGGCATTTCATTTCATTTCCATTTTTTCAGACATTAAAAGCATTTCTTTTGAATTCTGGTGCCTTCAGCACGTGAAATGAGCCCCAGCTGCACTGAAAAAACCCCAGCCTGATCTCGTTACACGCCTGTTCTTCAGCGGGGATCAAGAGAAAGGGGGAAGCAGCTGCCTCTCAAATCCCCCCTGCATTAAGCACGCTCCAAGTTCAAAAGCTGAATGCAGAGGACACAGCTCCAGGTGCAAACCCTGCTGCTCCTGCTGCTTCCTGCAATTCAGGGATGGACACGAGTGCTGGAGCCTGCACTGGATTTTTAACAGTGTGGTATGACTGACACAACATCGTGGAATCAAAGAATACCCTGAGCTGGAATGGAAACTTTACGACTTCTCTTCATCTGGCATCAACAAGAATCACCTTATTAATGAATTAATTGAAGAATTACTGATAAGAAAATGGCTGAGTTCCCATTTAAATGTCCATGGTATTGCCAGCACTGAAGTTTTCCTGAATCCTGCACAGGGTCTTGGCTTCATCTACAGTTTGGGGAATTCACTGCTGATTTTAAGAGGCTGAAGATTTTTGCCACCCTCGTCTGTGTCTCAAGGGCTCTGCCTTTGAAGGGACTTCCTATCAGTCCTTCCATCCTGAGTCAGAAATGCTGGAAAAATTTTGTGTGTGATGCCCAGAACTCTCCTCATTCCCTACTTGACAGAATCACAGAATATCCTGAGCTGGAATGGACCCCAGGGATCACCCAGCCCAGCTCCTGTCCCTGCCCAGACCCCCAAAATCCCACTCTGGGACAGGGACAGGAGCCAGGGCATGGCTGGAGCTGGGCCAGGGCAGCTCAGGCTGGAGAGCAGGAAAGGTTCTTCCCCCAGAGGTGCTGGCACTGCCCAGGCTGCCCAGGGAATGGGCACGGCCCCGAGGCTGCCAGAGCTCCAGGAGCCTTTGGCCAGCGCTGCCAGGGATGCCCAGGGTGGGATTTTGGGGGCTCTGGGCAGGGCCAGGGGCTGGGCTGGGTGATCCTTGGGGTCCCTTCCAGCTCAGGATATTCTGTGATTCTGTGCCCCACACACCACAAGCAGTTCATGCTCTGGGCATGAACACTGATCCCACGGAGCCCTCCTGGCTGTGCTCCCCATTGCTGAGCAGGAATTCCACAGCACCGGGAGCAGGGTGTGAGTAAGAGCCGGCTTAGCAGGGCTCCAGGGAAGCAGACAGCTCCTGTGTAATCCACACAACAAACCAGGCAGCTTTTCCCGAGGGGATTGCTCAGCACTGGCGTCTCCCTCGTGTGTGCAGTCACACACAGAAACTGCACAGCCCCGTTGGCCCTCGCTTACCCCAGCAGCTTTACAGTTTCTTTGGGATTTAGGGCCTATTTTAGCCTTTATCCTAAAGTGAAAAAGCACCCGACCAAAAGAAAACAACCCCCAAAATCATTAGACTGAGAACTATCAGCAGTGATTAACAGAGAAAAACAACAAAGGAGCTCCCAAAACACAGGAGCTGGGAACAATCTGGGGGAGCTCTGCTGAAGGAAAGTTTTCATCAGGCTCAGCATGGCACTGAGCCATCCCTCTGATCCATCCTTCCCCTCTCTGCCGCACCAAACACCCCAGTGCAAGGTTTGTTCTCACCAACCACCAGCTTTCATGATTAGCAATAAACCAGGACCATCTACTGCTCAAACAAGCTGGGGGAGAGCAGCAGATGCTGCCAAGGCCTCGGGTCAGTCCCTTGTGCCCCCAGTATGAGGTTGGGGTTTCACCAGCAGCTCCCCCAGCACCCGACATTCCTGACAGTGGATCAGGATCAGCTCCTCTCCCCCAGCCAGGCAAACCTGCAGACATGAATTGCCTTGTCCAGGGTCATGTAAAAAGCCACTGGAAACCTGGGAGGAAGAGCCCACTTGGTCCCTTCCATGGGTTTGCCCAGTGGATCACGGTGCCACATCACTGAGGTCCCCCAGGAGGGATTTGGGATGGGAGCTCCGCTCTGCAAAACACTTCAACCTGTGCTCAGAGCTGAGCTTGGGCTCAAGGGTGGTTCTCAAGGGAGGTTAACAGGGAGGTTCTCAAGGGCTTGTCCAAGATCCAGTTCCACAATGACCAGGAGATGGAGGGCAGTGCTGGCCGTGAGCACTGGGGAGCTGCGAGTCTCACACAGCTCCTGCTCGCTCCAAGAGCCCTGCAGGGGGGGTAGAAATGCTGCAGCCTTCTTCCAAGTGGCTCCTTCAGAAGCACTCGGGGTGAGGCCATGAGAGCAGCCATTTAAATCCATGCCCACACCCCACGGGTAGCTCTGAAATGTAAATTTTAAGGAATTTAGAGATTTTAGAGGAGTTAAGATTTTAGTTAGAAATAAGCCTTACTAGAGTTAATTAAAATAAATGAGTAGGCTTGATGAAGTTAGGAGTTAGTAGTTAACTAATAACTGATTGCTTGTCAGCACAATGTTGAGTTAGCTGGGTTTATAATGAAGAATACACAAACTGACAAAGAGCTTTTAGGAACATCAGACAATTGTGGCCTCGTCTGTTCTGAAACCAATTGAAGACAAGGTATGGGAGTTCTACCAAGAGTTCATTTGTCATATTGGCATTGAAAAGGCAGAAAGGTCAGAACAAGGAAGACTTCATTTATTTCCTCATTTTGGGACCCCTCCCCATGGAAGGGACACCGACCCATTTCAAGGAACAAACCACGCATGCTGAATGGCTTTTGAAATGATTAGTGTATGAAGCAAGGAATGGGATGTACCAAAATGATGAATATGCATTTGTACTTTGGGTATTCAATACTTCTATGGCTAAAAGGGCTCTGTAACCACCTGGAAGCTGTGGTGTGGATTTGGGAGTTATCCCACACACAATAAACACACACTTTCTAACTTTAAACTGTTAGAGAGCTTTTGTCCGTCATAGTTGGATATCGGTACTAGATCAATATCCAGATTTTTTAATAAATCAGCTCAGCAGAGGAAGGACAGGAAGGGTCTTTGTATGATGTATTCCACTGAGGTTTGTTCCAAAGCACGCCAAAGAAATCGGGGACAAAGACAGAAGCATGTGCTGTGCACAGATTGGGTATGGGGTCAGTGACCTGTGGGGTCAGTGAGGCACAGGGTGGGCAGAGGGCAGGGCAGCAACCTGTGGGGCAGTGAGGGATGAGCAATTGGGGTGGGCAGTGTCAGCTGGCCTGTGGGGAAGGCGATCTAATGTAGATTGGCAATAGTGCTGCAGACTGCCATGGGCTGAGTGCTTCTATCAGCCTAGGTGGGTGTCCTGGCTTGTAAAATCAGCATGTATTCTATTGCCATCTGTTGGAGGTTGGGCAGTTTTCTTATCTCTTCCAAGAACAATGTCTCCCTCCGGGGAGAATCTTCTGTTAATGGCCATTGAATGTCTCACTGCATGGCTGGGAAAGTTCCATCATCCCATTGGGAGATGCTCCACCCAGAGGGAGGAGCCAAGCACTCCTACCTGCATAAAATCAGCAATTTTTGGGACACCAGGGCACCCCTTTGCTGGATTCCCAGAGGAGCAGCTTCTTCTCTGCTGGATCCCCAGAGGAAGACCAGGCCCAGCTACTCCATCCCCAGACCTTCAGAGAAAACTCCACCCTGCTACAGATCCCTGCTCCAGCAGCATTCCATCTGCCACTCCAGGAGGAGCAGCCACCATTTCACTGGACTATTACCAACACCCTGACTCCTCAGGGTGTCAGGTTTCTGACTCCATCACTAGTTTCGTTTGTACTAATTACATACTTATTATTATTATTATTTTTATTTAGTTTTTTCTCCTAGTAAAGAACTGTTATTCCCATTCCCATATCTTTGCCTGAGAGCCTTTTTTTTTAAATTGTGGTAATTCAGAGGGAGGGGGTTTACCTTTCCATTTCACAGGAGGCTTTTGCCTTCCTTCACAAACTCCTGTCTTTTCAAACCAAGACAGTGGGGAAACTCTGTGATATATTCTTCCAAGGCAAGGCCCTGGGGATTTCCCTCGGGGGGAAGGATTCCGAGGATCCCACACCTGCTCTCGCTGGGCAAAGCCTCAAATCCCCCACTGGATCCTGCACCCATCTCCAAGCTCCCTCTGCTGCTCCTGGCCCGTGTTACATTCCCCGCATCCCCCCGCAGCCCCACCAGGGCAGGAGGGTGTCCCCAAAGCCCAGCCCCACCCTAAAAGGCTCACCCCACACTTCAGCACCCCACAGATCCCCCTCTGCTCCCAGGGGCAGTGGGAGGACGCAGGGCTCGGAGGCAAAGCCATGTTTCCTTGGAGCCTCTGCGTCCCCAGTGGGCTGCAGCTGTCTCCACGTGGGAAATGGCCCAAAAGGAAGGCTCAGGTTCCTATTCTTGAGGAGCCTAAAGACAGCACGTGGCTTCCCCTGGCTCCACAGGCTCCACCAGCGCCCGCCTCGACCGGGGAATGATTCATCTCCATCTTCTGAGGATTTTTCTGGTAACTGCTGCAGATCCACCTTGGGATGACAGAGCAAAACTAGCAGCAAACCAACCTCGTCACTTCGTCACTTCTATTTTTTCCCCCCCACTGAAAAAGCCATAATTTCAGGATTGAGGTATCAGAATCACAGCTAAGGACGAGTTGGCTCCTTACGCAGGGATTTTTTTTTTTTAATCTGTTTTCAGCTGACAACGTTAAAGCTGCCACCCATAGATTTATTGGGGGAATTTATGAGCCAGCGAGGAAAGCCACCAAAAAAGGAGGAAGCAGGATCCATTCCAAATCTGGGGACAAGGAACATGTTTCAGTGGGATTGAAAGGTGTTAAAGCCAGCAAGCCAGAGAAAAAGCATCACGAAATAAATAGAGATACCCTCTAATCCCTAAATACTCTGTCTGGAGGACATGGAGAACTGTGCTGCAAACTCAAAGCAGTAACTCCTAAAGGGCAGCCAGACTTGCTTCCCTGACTGATAAGGAATAAGGATGAAAGCAAGGGAGCAGCAGGACAAGTTAAACAAAAACAAACACGTGGCATGGCATGTATAAGGGGAAAAAATAAGAATGGTTTTCCTTGACTGGGACTTTCTTTCCAGTTGGCCCAAGTGAGGGAGGCTCTGCCCAAGCCTGGGGATTGCTGGATCCACCACCACGCTCCAGTGTCCAACATCCCCACACCTGGAGAGGTTCCCTGCCCTGAAAATGCCCACACCAGCATCTGTGGTGCTTTTCTGTGCCCACCCCCACTGCAGGAATGATGAACACGTGAAACAGCTCAAGGCACGTGAGAAGGAAAGGCCAGGGGTTGTCACCACCTCTGCTAAACCTGTCCCCAACAGGGGCATCCCCTGCAGTGGTGACAAGGGACACGCTCACCCCTGTCCTCCCACAGCCACCTGAGGGACAAAACAAACCTTGGCAGGGCCACAGATCCGTGATAAAGAGAAAAGAGAAGAATAATAGGATCACAGACTGGTTTGGGCTGGAAGTGACCTTAAAGCTCATCTGATTCACCCCTGCCATGGGCTGGGACACCTTCCACTATCCCAGGTTGCTCAGAACTCCATCAGCCTAGCCTTGAGCACTTCCAAGTGGGAAGGAACAAAATTGGTTTTAAGTTCAAGAGGCACATTTTCAGTTCATCAGATTTTTATGTGTGTGTGCCTATATATATGTATAAAATTTATATATATATATCTATATATCACAGACACACCATTTTTTTTACATTTTTTTAATTCCGCTCCTGGGCAAACCAGGCAGTTTATTATTTTTATTTCTCTCCCCAGCACATGCAGGAAGCTCAGCAAGAGCCAAGCTGCACACAGGCAGTGCTTCATCTGCAAAGGCATCCCCCTCCCTTAAATAATTTTTAAAAATCCCCATAAGGGAATCATTTAGTAAAGAAAACAGAAATTTGAGGTCACAGCATGGTTTTCAGAAAGGCAGGGGAGGGCCAGGGGAGGTTCTGCTGGGGAAGTGCAGACAGGAGCTGAGCCCCAGCTCACATTTATCAGGGACAGCAGGGCAGCCTGGCTTGGATAATCCAAACTTTTTTCCAGGTCTGTGAGAACACAGCATTGATGGGAAGAGCTGGCAGGAGGCAGAGCTGGGGCCAAGTGAGAAATAAGAACCAGAACACCTGGCTGCAGAAATGGTCTAAAACATCCCCAAATAATTAGCTCCTCAGCATTATCCCTTTCAGCAGGAATGACTGGAAATGAATTGGTATTTAACAGCGACTCGGAGGCTTTAACACTGCAAGATTTTCAAGCTGGGAAGAGGGAAGGGGGCTGTTGCTCTAAATTTCCACCAAGTTCTCAGGGGCTGGGTTAACAGAGCAGTAAAAATGAAATAAATTTAAAAAAATTAAAAAAGGTTGAACTTGGAACATGCAAGCAAGAGAATTTATGGGAACTTATTTAAGGCTCAGCTCAGTGTGGGTTCCAGCAATGGGCAGTGCAGGAGGGCTGTGACAAACGCCCCACGAGGTCACAGCAGGGCTGGAGATGGGACAGGAGGCAGTGCCAAGCAAAGGCTGTGGCAGAGCCTGTGCCAGGCTCACTCAGCCCTTGGTGGGCAGAAGTACCAAAGCCTGGATCCAAAGGGACGTGGCAGTGAGGGACAGCACTGACAAGCAGAGCACAGCCCTCCCCACAGAGCTGCTCCTGTGGGGTTTGCACCTGGCAGCTCAAATTCCTTTTGGAAACGCTTCCAGCAGTTCTCCAGCCCAGCCAGCCCTTCACGGTGTCTGCCTTTATCAGAAGGAAACCTCCCACAGCTACTCTGCAAAATTGTTCTTTAAGTGAGGCCCAGATTCTCCTCTTTCCTAGGAAACAACCTGTGGAAGGGTCCTCCAATATCCACCATGAAATCAACACCTCCAATATCCAATATCCATCCCACAGAATCCTCATCTTCCCCTGGACAGAGCTGGTGGGACAGGAGCCTCCACCTGCTGCTGAACTGAAAACCCCAAAGGAAGGGAAGACCAGGGGGCAATTAATAGGGAGGAATTTGTTTCTTTAGCAGCTCTGACTCCATCAGGCATGAAAGTTTAGGATGCTCTCGGGGGAGGGAGGATTCTTGTCTCAAGGCAAACTGGCCTACTCACTCTATTTATAGAGGAGAGGCAGCATTTGAGCCCTGCTGCAGCTCAGCAGAGCCCACTGAGATGCTCTGCTCGTTATGCAAGTGCTCCAGAGCCAGGTTTGTCCCCTGGCCCAGCCCCACGAGGAGCTGCAAGGGCCATGAGATGTCCCATGTTGAGCAGGAGTCCCCATCTGGCACATCCATGGGGACAGCAGCGGGGGAACTTGGGCACAGCACATCCCTCTGCCCCACCAACACAAACTGGGCCTGGAAAAGCAAAACAGAGCATAAAACAGAGCTTTCCCTGAAGCCCTCAGCTGGGAAGGACGTGGAATGCAAGGGGAAAAGGCAGAAAATGAGGTTGTTTGGAGGCTCCTGTGTTGATGGGAATGGCAACATGTTCTGTTCTCTGGTGTCAGTGCCAGGCCTGTGGTGGGGGGGATCAGAGCAGGGGCTTCCCTTGGACCCTCAAGGTGATGTCCCTCAAGGTGCTGTCCCTACTTTTGGGACCAAAGCAGCCACTTTGGGACCAAAAGAGCCTCTCTGGCCACCTCCAATGTCCACAGGAGGCAGATGTCAGGCAGTGACCATGATGCAGCCAAATTAATGAATATCCCCTTTCTTCTCCTTATCTTTCCCAAGCAAATTTAGCTTCCTAAAGAATGCTTTGCCTGCCTCCTATCTCAGCTGGTAATAACAACAAAGGAGCCATCAATGGGAATTTAATCCTCATCTTTTAGGATAAGGGCACAGGATATTTCAGGAATTCAGAGTTCTCTTCATGCACCAACAACCAGAGCAAGAAAGGTGCATTGAACAGCAAAATCCTATAAATCCCATGCTCCTGGGAGCCCTCAAAACTGAAAATTCTGTGGTTTTATAACCAAACTCCAAATCTAATACACCTCTACACAATGAGCCCTTCCTTACATCCCTCAGTCCAACTCTTGGGAGCTTCCCAGAGGGATGGGATCAAAGAGCAGGTCTGTGAAGGTGAGCAGCAAAATGGGAATGTTTTTTTTTTTCCCACAGCATCTGCCACCTTGACCGGAACAAGGAATTGAGGTAAAGTCAGCAAAGAAAACTATTTAAATCTCCACTGATAAATTCCCAGCCAGAGCTGACTCCTACAGAGTCAGGGACACTTAACCATGGAGCAGAACTTGCTAAACACAATAGGCTGTGCTGTTTTTTAGGGATAATTCACCGAATCCTGGGGATTTTCTGGGAATCTCCATCACCCCACTAGCCTGCCTTGTTACTTATTCATCATCCTCAACATTAACCTTTGAGAAACTGCTTAAAATTCCAAATTTGGATGCCACAGGAGTTCAATCACAGCCTTTGAGCCAGAGGGGACAATCAAGGCACATCACTCAGGGGTTCTTCAGCACAGAGCAGGGTTTGGAGTTTCACCCAGGAAAGATCCAGCCTTTTCCAGCATAGCTCACAACACCTGCAGGGACACCTGGGAATAGACCTCCCAGACATGGCCCTGGCTGAATTTCTTCCACATCACCCAGGAGCATCCAGTGGGGTGGGATGGTGAGGGGGCAGCTCTGCCTGCTGGGGCTGAGCACCACTTCCCTTGGCAGTGCCACACCTTAATATCCAAAAACTCCATCGGCCCTTTGCCTGCACCTGCCACCTCTGCTGGGAGCAGGAGAACCTCAGACAGGGGTGACACTCACACTGTGGTCCCTGAGCAGAATGTCCCTTCTGGAGACACCCAGACTGTGGTCCCTGGACAGAATTCCCACCAGTGACACCCAGATTATCATCCCTGGGCAGAATGGTCCCCACCAGTGACAGCCACACCTTGCCCTTGCAGGCTGTCACACCAGTGCAGTTGTGGGGCTTCCAACCTTCCACCCTGAGCCCCTGGGTTTCCTCCCACTTCTGCATCCCCACACTCAAACCATATAGGAAACCTGTACGAAACCACTCCCAATGCGCATCCTATGAGTAAATCTGTAGTAAATCAGCCCCAGTGGTACATCCCCAGAGTAAACCTACGCTCAGGGTGGGGAGTGCAATGGGTTCTAAGAGAAACCTGGGAATGTTCATATTCAAAAGTGGGATTCCACTGCAGGAACCTGGCTGGAACGTGGATGGTTTTGCCCTGGCCTTGGGGTGGGAGATTCAAAGAAAACAAAAGCAAAGCACCAGCTCTGGTGTGGGAAGGGCACAGATGGCTGAGACTGACACTTCAGGGAGGAACACAGGATCTTAGCAGGTTCATGAAACATTACTTTTAACAAAAACTGGGTGAGAGCAAAACATTTCTGGAGACAAATGATCCTAATGGCAATGAGTGAGCCAGGGAAAGCCCTGAGGTACCAAGCAGAGATTGAAAAGAAAATGAGGATCCTGTAAAAACACCCAGAGTCCCAGGTCAGATTTGAATATTTGACAGTTCATTGCTTCAGGCTCCATCACAGCAGTGGCATCAGTCCCCAAATGGGGGTGACACCAAGTGACAACTTGGCGTTACTGGGGGAGGAGAGGGAAGGGGAAAGGAAAAGGGGGATAGGGGAAAGAAGAGGGAAAGGGGAAAGGGGAAAGGAGAAAAGAAGGGAAGGGAAGGGAAGGGAAGGGAAGGGAAGGGAAGGGAAGGGAAGGGAAGGGAAGGGAAGGGAAGGGAAGGGAAGGGAAGGGAAGGGAAGGGAAGGGAAGGGAAGGGAAGGGAAGGGAAGGGAAGGGAAGGGAAGGGAAGGGAAGGGAAGGGAAGGGAAGGGAAGGGAAGGGAAGGGAAGGGAAGGGAAGGGAAGGGAAGGGAAGGGAAGGGAAGGGAAGGGAAGGGAAGGGAAGGGAAGGGGAAAGTAATCTGAGAGCACTTCGGCTATTTAGACCCAGGGGCTCCTTTCTCAGCTCCTGGAGGCTTTCACACAGTGGCTGCCTGATTTCCCCACAGGCACAAACTGAGATTAGCAACAGCAGCCTCACAACTTCCAGGGATTCTTGCAGGGCTGAATTAATTTCTTCAGCTGCACCAGAAGGGAAGTTAAAAGCACTTGGCACTGTTCAATTACCCCTTGCACAATTTACCATGTGTCTGCTGTGTCCTAAGAGCTGTTTGTAGGGGACAGAGCTGTCCTTGTCCCTGTCTGTGCCTCCCTGGTGGCAGTAGGGTCACAGCAAAGCAACACTGCCAGTGTCTGTCCTCGCTCCTCCTTCCTACTCAAGGACAGCAGCTTTTAATGGGAAAAAGTAATAGAACTGTGCTGAATATCAAGGGTAATGCCAAATCTAAGATCCTGGCAGTGCAGCTGCCACCTCAGCAATGCCTTGAGTTGCTCCAAGAAGAAATATTGAGATTGTCACAGCCCCAGAGTCATCCTTCTGGGGATTAAAAACACATTGGAGGCAAGGAAACTGCTTTTGCCACTTCCACCTGGGAAGGCTGGGCACAGGTCAGCTGGAAGAGCCAGGAAAGGCTTCCATCCATCCATCCATCCATCCATCCATCCATCCATCCATCCATCCATCCATCCATCCCTTAGCCCCTTCTCCCCAGGCTTTCTCAGGTGCTTCACATCCCAGCTGGGAAGGCAGAACTGGCCTCAACACAGGGGCTGCACTGCCTGGGCAAAGCTCTTCTGAGAGAATGTGGTTATCTTGTCATTAGTTCATGGTTAATTCATGGTTATCTCGTCGTTAATTCATGGTTATCTTGTGGTTAACTCATGGTTCTCTCACTGTTAACTCATGATTATCTTGTAATTATTTCATGGTTGCAGGGGGAGCATGCTACCAAAGAGCAAGAGAAAAAGCAAAATAAACCATTTCTCTTTTTTCTCCTAAAGATCTGCTTTGGGTGAGGACACAACAATTCCCCCAGTCTCTGAAGATTTAATTCCTGTTAGATGTTAAAAAGAGGCTCCTTCAGAGACCCCCTAAGCCCGGCTTTACTAGGCCAGCCTGGTGGTTCCTGTACGGTCCTGGTGTGTCCATGGCAGCCCATTCCTGGGGGATCTCAGCAAACATCTCCCAAGAAACCTGTGCCAATAATTTGGGTGTTTCTTACAGTTCTTCCTGTCTGGGATCTGCCACATGAACCAGCTCCTGGCCAAGACAGCTCAGTTTGGGATTCCTCACTCCTCATTCAGGGCCTTTGATCCCTTCCTGCCTGCTCCCAGGGACTTTATTCACCATCATTTGCTAAATGGAGCTCATGAGCTCTCCATGATACCAAAGAACCCCTCTGAACTTCAGGGCTCCCCCAGTCAGGAGCTCAGGAAAGCTTCAACTCCAGCAGTGAAGCTTTCCTTGGTCTCCAAGTCCCTTCTAATGTCACCCAATAGAGAAATAAAGATCCTTTAGTGCCTTTTCTGCTGTGAATTGCACATGCACAGAGGGTACCACCCTCACCCAGCAGCCAGGAGAGACAGGAGCACTCTGTGTTCCCCAAAGGCTGCAGGACAACATCTGAGGTTACTAAGCAGCATCTCCTGGGAACACAGGTCAGCCCCGGGGCCTGTTCCCTTCCAGAAAACACAATTATTCACCTAATGGGCAATTTGCTGCCATCTGGACACCGAGAGCTTGACCTGTGCTGTGCCAGACGTCCCCATGAGCTCAGTGCTTGGCGCTGCCACGCCTGGCACGGCTGGAGACAGATCAAAGGAGCCTCAGAGCTCTCAGATGGATCTCCCCAGTCTGCCCAGCAAGCATTCCAACATGATTCCCTCCTGTGCCACACGGATGTTGGGCATATCCATGTGGGAGGGTGGCCGAAATTCCACTCCTCTCTCTCCAGAGCTGGGAGCAGCTCCTCACTTCCATGGAAAGCCAGTTTATGCTGCCAAATGTCACTTTGCAATCCTCCAGGCTGAGCAGAGCCCGCAGCTCTCAGCCCTGAGCGCTTCCCTGGGAGAGTCAGGCCTTGGCACTCATGCAGGGATTTCAGCAGCAAGAGAACACCTCAAGGTTGTTCCAGCAAAGGCTACTCCAGCATCAGGTGTGAGTCACGGGACAGCAAGCGTGGGAATCCAGAGCTTCCCTCTGGCTGCCCTGGCAGGTCTGGGACCCTGGCACGGGTCAGGAACCCCCCTGGACAGAGCCCCCAGAGACACTGGCTGTGATCTCTGTCCATGGAAAAGAGTTTTCAATCCTACAGGATTAATTACAAGCTCTGAGTGTTTGAGAGAAGTAATAATTAAGTGTGGCATGGGCGCAAAAGTAAAATTTTAGGATTCTAGATGAGACGTCCAAAGGGGACAAGATGGAGGAAATTGGGTGTGCCTTGTCCTTTTTCTCCTTCTTCATGCCCTCCATGTCTCACTGTGCTGTTGGCATTTTTCTGTTGGTTCAGGCTGGGGACACACTGTCCAACGTAGGTGACAGATATTGGCACGTTCTTGTAAATGCAGCCCAGGGAGTTTCTGGTATTTAATGTTTGTAACATCCCACTGAGGGCAGAGCCCCACACGCTGCCCTGCAGGACAGAGCTGGGCAGGGCAGCAGAACATGTTAGAGATAAACAGAATAAACAACCTGGAAACCAGCACAGACCAATTATGGCTTCTGCTTTGGCAGGGGGCTGACAGACAGAGACTTTCTACAATCTCAGGATCATCAATAGCTCAGATTCTGTCAAGCAAGGAAAGGAGAGGCTTGGAATGCACTGCTGTCAACAAATCGTCTCCTGCTTGGGGTCCACCTGTTGGATCACTGCAAAGAACAGGGCCTGAATCCCAATTCCCTGCCCAGGCCCAGCACCCAAAGATGGAAGCTCTGCTCTAATACAGGAGCACAAAACACGCTGTAGGTTTGGTTTTGTTGAGAAGCAGAGTCCCAGGAACCTCTCTCCCTTCCAGCATCTGACCTGTTGTGGCAAGCACATTTCTCTCACTCTCAGGATTTTTTTATAGCGGTGCACAGAGAGAAATGAAAGAGAAAACAATTTCTATTTATGCTCCTTGTTTTTCCCATGTGGAATGTGTTTGGAGAATTGTTTACCTGGGGTGAGTGCTTGGTTGGATTCTGGTGAGGATTGTTTGAGCCTGGTGGCCAATCCAACCCACCTGGAGCTGGGCTCTCAGAGAGGGTCACGAGTTGTGTGAGAGTCAGAGAAAGTAGTATGTAGTTTGAGTATTCTCCTTTTATATAGTATATTAATGTATTTTAGCACAGTTATAATAAAGAAATCATTCAGCCTTCTGAATTGAGTCAGACATTGTCATTTCTTCCCATTGGGTTTGCCTGCATTTACAATAACCAGTGACCACACAGCCACATAACGCAGTTCCGACATGAAATAGAGCAGCACAACGAAAGTTATGGGGATTTAATTCTCCTGCTTTTGGACTCCAAGGGGGAGCTGAGGACTTGGCAAAGGAGGGGAATGAGTGTGTGCACGCAGGCTGGGATGACTGAGCCTGTATCCATGTGGATGAGCGAGTACGTCTGAGCAAGTGGGCTGGAGACGTGAGCGCCACGACAGCAGCGCGTCCCCAACAGCTCCCGCTCAGCCCTCGTCCCAAATCCTGCCTCATTTCCACCTTATGAATTGCAAAGGAACCACAAGCACACTTGAGCAGGCAAAAAAAAAAAAAAAAAAAAAAAATTAAAAAAAAAGGAAAAAGAAGAAATCAGACATGAGAAGGGAGGACCAGGGAACAGGAAGCCAAACACAGAACTATTTCCAGGAGGAATAACAGCCATATGGAAAAAGTTACCAAGATGATGAATTCTGCCTTCAATATGTTCAAGAAAGAAGCTGCATCAGACCCAATCTGGGGGTGGCCAGATCCTTCAAGAGGGGAGAGAAAAAAAAAAGCTGCCACCCCAGCTTGAACTTGAACATTTGGTGTTTCATTTGCATCTTGGAATGAGGCAACAGTTATCAGTCAAACTTTGCATTCTTCGCTTGGATCTCTGCCTTGCCGGGTCACATTTGTGGCTCTCACATAACCAGGGATCCCCCCGCTGCAATATGCTGCTTCTGGCTCGGCCTGCAGCCGAATTCCAGAGCAGCTGACATGGAAATTTACCATCAAACAACTATTAAAGTTTTACCTCAGGCTGTAAAAGCTGGAGTTGGTGTGCTCTGCATAAGGAATGGAAACCTGCCCTGGGCTCACGTGCTCCGTGGCACCGTGCCACCCTGCCATCCTCACATCCCGGCATCCAGGCTGGAGACGGGCAGGGATGGAATCAGACCCAGTCCTACAAACAAGCAGCTCTCTGGAGGCTCCTTGGCTGCACTGCAAACTCCAAAAGCCACCTGAAGGAGCCAAGGCTGTTTCCAAGGATTTGTTCCACTGGGTTTGTGATCCCATCTCACCCAGGTCCCTCCTATTTTCACATCCAGTTTTATTTCCTCATTTGAAGGGCTAGGGGAAAGGGAAGCACAAAGGGCCACAGAGGGTTTGCACAAGGACACCTCAGGCAAAGCAGCCCAGCAGCTGCCCTTGTGCAATTTCCCAAATTTCTCCCTCCTCAATTCACAGAGGTGGTCCCTGAGGCAATTCTACCATGTGAAGACACCTCTCTGATTCCTAATCTTCCAATGCAGATACATCACTCAAGAACTTAAAGATAATTGGGATGAATCCATCCTTTTCTCCAATTAATGGCAATCTCTTTTTCTATTTTTCATCCCAACATCATCTTGTGTCTTTCCTTCTGTGCAAATCACCACCCACTTGCCTGAAGGGTGGACAGCCTTTGCCAATACAAGTATCCAGCAGAGAATCAAAGCTAGAAGGTATTAACCATCACTGGGTTTTTTCCATCCCCATCAAGCACTAAACACTCTTTATTCAAGCTACAAGTGGGCTGCTGTACATCTCCTGCAGATGTCTGTGTTCGAGGGGAGAAAACACAGCAGCACTGAAATCCTCTCGTGGCTCATTAACAGAAAGGAATTGCAGTTGGGTTCTTTGCTGCCAGAGGAGCTGTGGCACTGATAGCTTTGCCTGAGAGGGGCTGGTTTGTACCTTTAGTTTTACAGCCCTCTCTGAACCCTACCCTAAGCACAACCACACCTCTCTTGCTCATCCCTTTTGTCCCCAAAACCCAGATAATGATGGAAGAGATTATTGCTCTTCCCCATTGCTCACTATATCACACAACACAGTGACATCAAGCTTGTTTTCCCTAATTCCTACCTAAAGCAAAGCCCACTGAGACATTTTCCAGCACAGAATAATCCCAACAGTGCGCCAGACCATGAGCCCCATGGATGAAATGCAAGGGAAGTTGTTTTGCCCAAGATGCAGAAGTGACTCTGCAGGATTAAGGAGCCCAAAGAGATTTTGCCACCAGCAAGGTTAAACAATTGCTTCTTCCTTCCTCCTCTCCAAAGTGGCTGATTAATTTGGGAGCAAGGTAAACAATAAACAGTGATTATGTGCATGGGGTGATGATTCAGCCAAAGCAGCAGAGCAGGATTTGAGTAACAGGCTCCAGGCATGGGCTTCATTCTCCCAGTGACGATTCTCCTGTGAGCAATGGAACAAGATGTCTCAAACAGCCACGGGCAACAGCACAGCCCCAGTGCCCAGAGCTCCCCACACCAGCAACCCAAAGGGCTGACACCAAACTTTAAAAAAAAAAAAAATTCAAAAGAAAACCAGCCCACAGGGGATCACACATTCCAGAAGCAGTTCTTTCCATCCAAGCAGCAGCGAACACAAACCAGCTGGGACATTTCAACTGGCATGGCAGTGCCTAGGAGAACATGCTGTGTCAAAAGAGATCTTCTGGAAAAGTGAAAATGTAGCAGGACACCTGCAAAACACTCCTTTCTGCCTGCATAACCAAGCCCTGGAAAATTTAAATGGGTACTGCAAGAAAAATGTGCCGGGGGAAGTTCTGTGAAGCCATAAAACCCTGAGCCACTGAGGGGATGAAAGAAATCGTGAAGGCAAGCATTTGTGCTTCTGCTTTATGCCTCATATTTTTGTTTTGCCTCATCACAAGGCTGATTGGATCCTGTCTGTTCCTTGGATAAAGAGAAGATGGAAATGCTTTCTGTTGCATCAACAAAAAGCAGCATGAAAGAATTGCACGGGCAGCGAGCCAGCTCCGAGCAGCGCTGGGGCAGAGCTGCTCTGCAGCACTCCTCCAACTGCCTGAGCCAGGGGTTTCACCTCCCTGCATCAGCTCCGTCTGCAAGGCAAACGTATCTTCCCAAATACCATTACCTGGAAGGGGATGGGGAAAGAGGGAACAGCCCCTCTCCCTTTGCCCCTTTGAGGGTGGGCAGCTGGGAGTTGTACCAGGACATCACCAAAATCCCAAAAGCTTGGTAAATTCATGCCCACCTCTGTGGCTCGTTCCC
Organism: Lonchura striata; assembly: GCF_050655825.1. Taxonomy (NCBI): domain Eukaryota; kingdom Metazoa; phylum Chordata; class Aves; order Passeriformes; family Estrildidae; genus Lonchura; species Lonchura striata. The sequence continues at coordinate 2,967,949 of NC_140719.1, read as the reverse complement.
TCTCCCAGCTCTTCCAGCAGCACAGCCCCACCCTGGGTGTCTGAACTCACCTGGTGACACCAGCCAGGGTCGTGACACCAGCAGCAAGCAAGGGGTTAACAAATCTAAGGAATATATCCACTCCACTTAAGCAGAGCAGAGCAGCAAGGGGGCCCCGCGGTGTTGACAACTCTAACAGCAAATTAAGAAGCTGAAATAAAATGCACCATCAAGCAAGCAGCTGGAGCGAGGCCAAAAATCAGAAATAGATGTAAAGAACACTAGATCGAGAAATCAGCTCCAAGCAGGCTCATTGAGCTCAATTACTAGAAATTAGAAAAGGAAATGGAAAAATTGATATTGGAAGGGCAGGATGCGTTCTGTGGCATCAGTGATGGCTGCTCTGTTTATTGTCTCCCTCCTAATCGTGTTTTGCAGCGTGGGATTGGCGATACCAGCTCAGAATGCCATCGATACGGGAGGACAGCCTGACACTTCCAGGCAGCAATTCACAGCTTACGTTTGCAACAGCAAACCTGAAGTGAAATTCGGCGGCTGGGCTGTGTCCCTGAGACCCTGGTGACATTGCCATGTGTCCACAGCTCAGCACACAGCCAGCCTGGGGAGCACGGAGGGGTTTACAGGAGCTCCCATCAGGTTTCTTCTTGCACATTTGAAGCTGGTACAGTCGTGGTTTGAAACTTTGCTCTGCAGCCAAGAGCACTGATAGAGAGGAGACATTTATTTTAAAACCAAAAAAAAAACAAAAAAAAACCTCATGGGCATCATGGAATAAAAGAATATTCTGAGTTCAAGAGACCCATGAGGATCAAGTCCAACTCTTATGAGAATGGCCCAGAAAAAGCAGCAGAAAACAGCAGAAAGTTTTTAGCCCTCACAGTTACAGGAGCTGGCAGTGCTGCAGCAGGGAGCCGAGAGAAGCAGAGCCCACCCTCAAGAGGTTTGGGGTCATCATCCAGAGCCCTCAGACCCCAGGAGAGCTCAGAGCAGCAGCCCCTCCCTCCCCACAACTCTCATTTCTCAGCCCCTCTCCTGAGCCAGCCCAGCTCCTCCCTCTGCCCTTGCACCTGGGAAAATCAGCCAACTCGTGCTGTTTTCTTTAGTGACACACAAACCTGTCACCCCACGTGTCCCAGAGACAGAAAGGCTGGGGACAGCCCTGAAGCATTTGTGTTCCCAGCACAGGGCAGCACTGCCACGTGTCCCACCCTTCCCACTGTCCCCTCGTTGCCAAACACCCACAGGAAGGTCTCTGGTTCATCCCTGGGGGGGCTACCAGAGATGCAAACCCCAAGTTCATTATGGACATTCTGAACTGCCCCTCCTGTCTGGGGAGCCAGGATCTCAGAAAGGTTGAAAGCAACTGCCTTGACCTGGTAACTGCCTTGAGTTAGGCAAAACCACCTGGTTTGGCTTGAGATGTCCCAAGTTTGGGAGGATTTGTCCTCAATTCCTCAATTTTTTTGCCTAAAAATCCTTTCTCAGGGCCTTGGTTTGTAACTGCTCAATGACAGTCTCCCTTCAGCCCTCCTGCCTCAGCCCCACCTCCACTCCTTGCATCCATTCCCATCCTTATCCCTTGTGCTCAGGGGCTCTTGGTACAGAAATTCATCCCTGCAGACAAAGGGCTCCTCCTGGAATGGAGCAGGACCATGGAGTGTCCCTGGAAGGGGAACAGCTCAGACGTGTCCCCAGCTGTGAGCAATCCCACACTGCAGAGCATGACAGGGCTCAAACCCAGCTGCCACCGGTGCCCGGGCACAGGGGCAGAGACCCCCTGAGCAGGACTCCAACCTTGCTGAACCTTTGCCTCCCTGGAAGCTCCATTCAGCTTTCCCCTTGATGCCTCAAGTTTTAGCTTTTTTTATTTTTCACATTCTCTGCTGCTTTAGTCTGTGGGTCTGGGCTTCACATGAGGGGATGCTGAGCTCTGCACAGAGCAGGGAGACAAAACAATTCCTGCTCCAGCTGGGCACCAAGGACAAATGATCCAAACCTCAGCCCAGGAGCACAAACACCGTGGGCTGCAGAGAGAAGAACAAGCAGGATGGGACTGCCTGGGCTGAAGCTGGAATGGGACAATGAACTCCAAGGTGCCAATGGAGCAGAACTGATCCCAGGGAGAGCCCCCGGGAGCGCTCGTGCATTTTGGGACCATTTTGGGTCATTTGGATGCAGCCCTGGCTGGGCTCTGGTGCTGCCCAAGGTGGATCCATGGAGGAGATCCTTTGAATAAATCCCTGCTTTATTCCTTAGCTCTGTCCAGCCTCTGTTCCAGGGCAGCCCTCACAAGGCATCACTCTGGCAGGGATGGAGATGGATTGGGAGCTGGAGGAACCAGCTTACTGCTTAAATTGACTTAATTTCTTCAAAATGTTTTCTGTTATTAGATTTCAGAAGAGGAAAAAAACTCCTGTGAAGTTACACATGCAAAAGTAGAGAGACTGATTCCTGGATTTGCTGATTTAAAGGGCATGTGGGTACAAGCAACCAGTTTAATCCTTCAAAGAATTCTGTCCACTGGGGTCAGCTGCACCATTGAAGTTTTAAAGTTACCTGAGATAAATCCAAGTTTTTCTCCAACTAATGGCAATTCCTTTTTCTCCTTTGCATCCCAGCTTCACTCCAAAGTGCACTTGTGTGCTCAGCACCTCTCGAAAAACCAACAGAATATCTCCGTCCTCCGAGGATATCTCATCCCACATTCTGTGAATTTGGTGGGATTGACATTCCCTATCCTTGAGGAAGGGCAAGGCTAAAAATGCCACCAGGCAGCGGCCGTGCTGGGCAGCCCCACACGCAGCACCCGCTGCCCAGCCCGGCCAGCACGTGCCCAGCCCACGAGCTGCTGGTCCCAGTCCAGCCCAGCGCGGTGGGGATGCTCAACCACCATCTGATGGCTGCCTGGGGCCTTGTGGGAAGCCAGTGGGATTGATCCAGGTCCTGGCAGGCAGGTATCCGTGTGTCTCAGAGCTGCTGCCTGCCAGGACCGGGCTGGGAGGGTGCCAGGCACGAGCGGGATGGGGTCCTCTGAGGTCTGCTGGCACCTCACGGCACCTGCCCCGTGCTCAGACACGGTGCTCCAAGTCTGGCACTTCAGAAAAATCTTCTCCTGTCCTTTGGGGGCTGCAGCTTTATCCCTTTTCCATGCTCCAGCTCCAAGGGGAACAGCACAGAGCCCCAAAATTATCCCAGTTCCCTTCCCTCACTTGGAGGGGCTCTCAAGCAGTGAGATTTCCCTTTTCCTTAGCAAAGGGAAGTTGCTTTTTTTCCCAGGAAGGCCTGGAAAAGCATGGAAAAGAAACCAAGAGGGTGGCGTAGGCCTGAGGCTCCCAGGAAGGCATCAGGGTTCATCAGGAACAGCAGAGAAGCTGTCAGGGAGAAGGGGGCGAGGAGCACCCAGCGAGGAAGGACTGCAGGCGAGCAGGGGTGGGTGCTGGAGATGCTGGGGAAGCTGCTGAAGGGGTGGAGTGATTTGGGGGGGGGGAGGGGAATTAAAAGGCAAAAAGGGATTCTGGGTGTAAAATTTGGGACTTTGGTAAAGCAGCCTTGATTTGCAGAAGGGAAAATGTGGCCAATCAACAGAAAAATCCTGGTCTGCCCATCTGAGAACAGCAGAGGAGAGATTCGGACAGAGAGCGGCAAGCACAGAGCAGAGGAGGTGGGGTCCAAAACTCCAAAGCAGCTCAGCCTGGGTGAGGACCACAGCCCCGTGAGGCACCCAGACAGCTCAGGGCAGTGGGAGTTTGTCCATCCCCAGCTGAAACCCTCAGCAGCTCCCTGCAGAGCTGCTCCCTGAGGGAGGGGTGGGAGCCCTGCTCCTGCAGATCTCAGGATACGGCACCGCTCCCGAGTGGGCGGCGCAGCCTCATCCTTCATGAATGAAAATGTAAAAAAAAAAAATTAAAAAAAAAAAGGCAATACAAGAAAGAATCACACCACCCACCAGCAGGTACTCTATAAATACCATGGCAGGGGGTGTCTGCAGAGGAACTGGAGGCATTGACTTCATGGCGGGCTCAGAGCCACAGATGCAGCTTCATTACCATGTAGAGCTCTTGGCTGAAACCTCAGAGCTGTGCTGAGCTGCTCTGAGCTTGGCCTGGATCTTCTGCCCCATAAAGAGCAGGAAAACTATGAACAAGCCCAATTCCTTCCCCTGGGAAACAGGAAAATTGTATTTATACCACAGTGGTACCTGCAGGCAGCCCAGTCCTGAGGAGAATTTAACTATAAACTCTGCTTGGAAGATCCCGGATGAAACCACAACACTCAAAGTCCTTCCTCAAATATTCGAGGTCTAAGTTGGGCTGAAGAAAGTTGGTGCTGACCTTCACTTCAGTATAAACGTGCTGAGCTCTGCAACAGCCAGAGCAGGGCAGAATTAAAATATTTGGCAAGCTCCAGCTGAGCTCACCTGCCTGATGTGCTCGCTAGGCAGAGAGAAAGGAGGAATCCCAGCAGAACCCTTCACAGGAATCAGTTTAGGGGAGAAAGTCATTGCTCTGTGGCTGAAGCAGTGCTGATCAGGGCCAAAGTGGGGCTGAGCTGCACATAAATCACAAAACCACCTCATTTCTGCACCAACATACCCTATATAACAGTGACCCAGACCCCAAGCCTTTAGTTCCTGCAAGACCCCCTAAAAATCTTCTATAAATCAGATTTCAGCAGCACTCATTTACCAAGCCAAAAGATATAAAATCACATAATAGCACAGAGACCTGTCTGCTGAGAAAAAAAATGTTTGGGTTTACTGTTGCAGAGAAAGAACATTGTTACCTGGAGAATGAGCCTAGAGAAGAGCTGGAATGATGGAACACTGGATGGATCACAGAAGGCAGGACAGGCTCAGGCACAGGCAGAGCTGCCAGTGAGGGGCCCTGGAGTCTCTTGTACCAATATCCTCTGCAAATGAGAGAACCTGGAGGGCTCTGCTGTGCTGCTGACTGTCTCAGCTTTGCCTGCAGCAGCAAAGTCAAGGGAACAGGGAAACCAAGTCCAGCTCCCAGGAGGATTTGAGGTGTTCCTCACGCTGAGCCTGTGGGTGCTCCAAAAGATCTTTGCTCCTCTGGCACAGAAGATGAAATAACCTCAAGGTGTTACCAACAGAAAAGTTCCAACCATGGCACAAGCAGAGCCAAGGCTGAGCAGGGACCACAGAGAACCAGGACTAGCTGAGCCCAAACTGCCACCTGGAGCCAGCAGAGAGTTTTTGTCCCCATCTGGCTCTCTGGGAGGAGCTGGCACTGGGATCCCCATGGATATTGTCACCTCAGCAAACAGGGCAGTCCCTTGGCATTACACAAGTGTCAGCAAGCTCAGGGGCTGAAACGCTCAGCACAGCCAAGGCTTCAGCAAGACCTGGGGCTGCTTTAAGGGAACAATGACCCAGCTCTGAAGCCATCTGTAGAACCTCTCCTCTGCATTATCCTCAAGAGTTAACTCAGTGGGAAGATGCTCACAGATTTCAGCAGGCTGTTAAGAGCTAAAGGGGTGCAATTTGGGGTTTAGCCCTTTGTGAACACAACCCACCTCAGCAGCACAGCACACCTGTCCTGGGTTGTAAGATATGTGTGTATTCTACTGCCATCTGTCAGAGCTGGGGCAGTTCTCCTCTGTTCATGGGCAGTTTTCTTTATCTCTCCCACAACCAATACTCCCTTCAGGAGATATCTGCTGTTAATGGTCTATTAATTATTAATTGTCTTCTGTTCATCGCCACTGAGTGTCCCTGCATGGCTGAGAAAATTCCAGCATCCATGGGGAGAGGCTCTGCCAGGGGAGGAGCCAAACATTCCTACCTGGATCCAATCTGACCTGGGAACAGCACAGCAGCCTTTGCCCCCTGCATTCCCAGAGGAGCAGCTTCCTTCCCCCTGCATTCCCAGAGGAGCAGCTTTCTCCCCCTGCATTCCCAGAGGAGCAGCTTTCTTCCCCCTGCATTCCCAGAGGAGCAGCTTTCTTCCCCTCTGCATTCCCAGAGGAGCAGCTTCCTTCCCCCTGCATTCCCAGAGGAGCAGCTTTCTCCCCCTGCATTCCCAGAGGAGCAGCTTCCTTCCCCTGCATTCCCAGAGGAGCAGCTTTCTTCCCTCTGCATTCCCAGAGGAGCAGCTTCCTTCCCCCTGCATTCCCAGAGGAGCCCAGGCCCATCTCCCCCATTCCTGGAGCTCCAAGGAAAACTCCCCCCTTGTGCAGATCCTGCTCCAGCAGAAGCACAGCTGGCACTGCAGGAGAGCTGAGCCCCCCTGGGATGGGGCTGAGCCACTCCCTGACCCACAGGGGACAGGGCTGCTCTGACTCTGGCAGGGGTTTGTTTTCTTTTTTTGTCCTATTGCATTTGTATTTTTAATTTTCCTAGTAAATTACTGTTATTCCTATTCTTACATCTTTACCTGAGAGCCCCTTAATTTCAAAATTATAATAATTCAGAGGGAGGGGTTTACATTTTTCCATTTCACTGAAGGCTCCTGACTTCTTTAGCAGATGCCTGGCTTTTCCAACCAAAACAGCCACCCTCAGCAGCTGCTCCATCTCCAGCCAGCCCCAAAGGCAGCCTCGTCTTCCTCTTTCTTTAGGGGATGTGGTAGGAAAGGGAAATCCAGCACTTTGCCACAGCAACAGCAGTGCCAAGGGCCAAAGCACAGGTTCTCTTCCCTGTGGAAGTATGGAACCAAACACCCAGCTCCTCCAAAAACTCCCTTCCAAGAGAGAGTTGAGCAGGAAAAACTAATTTAAAAAGAGATGTACTCAAAATTTCCCAAGATTAAGTTTATGTGCCTGAACTCTCACTGGAGCTATATGAGTGGAGCTCTTTATTCTGTTCCTTCACCTCTTTTAGCAAGAATGTGTCTTCAGGCAGAACCTCTGCATGCAGATCTAATAATGATAATGGTATTTTGGTGCTCATGGAGAGTGAGTTTTGCACAGTTATTCCTTGGATTATTTCCCACACCAGCTCTCCACATGTCTCATGTCTTGGGACAGGGCACAGTTGATGGTTTAACCCAGCACTGGCTGATTCAGGAAGGGACAAATGAACCAGGGAGCAAAACAAGAAAACAAGAACTCAGGTATTGCTCTGTAATTCACCTCCCCCATGGACCAGGCCCAAAAAGGAACAAACACAACTGGCCAGTTATCAACAACAACAATCTTTTGATGATGTCAGACCCGCAGGAAAGCATCTCAGCCTCACTTTTCCAACAAAACTCATTGCCTGAAGAGCAACAAGGTGGGGAATGAGGCTTCTCATGGAGACCAAAACAAACCAACTTCCCCTGCAGTCACAGTCTGGCCCAGCTTGAACTGCCTCTCTAGATCCTCTAGAAAAGGAAAGGAAGGGGGAAAAAAATTGCTTAGCAAGATGATTAAATAAAATGTTAGCTATTCCAGCTACCCACTGGCTCTGCCTTTGACGTCAGAGCTGAATGCATTAACTAAATTTGTCGCTCAACAGCTAAAAATATCTAAGGCATTAAAAAAAAATAGGGCATTGCTGGGAGAACTGGAGGTCCTCAAGAGGCACAAAACCCCTCCAGGTGGGGTTCTCTGTGCTCTTGGGATTGGGATGTCTGGAAGAGCTGTGGCTGGTGAACATCCAAGGAAGGGATTGGGATGCTGCTGCCTGTCTGCTGTTGGAACTGTTGGATTGCCAAGAGTGCCCAAGGTGTTTGAAGATTTCTCCACTTCCTCAGCATCCCAATAGATGACCAATGGAGCTGGGATGCTGGAATGAATAATCCATGATTAACAGGTCACTAGAGGAAAGAAAATTCCCTTTAAATGATGGAACAGAACTGTGTGTTGAGTTTAGGAGCCAGCCTGGTTCTTTTCCTGCCCCTTCCTGTAGTAAAATGTGGTGAACCCCAGATGTGTGAAGAAATGATGATGTCTGCCTCCACATCAGAAGGCTGAAGGACAGATTTATTAAAACTATACTATATTACATTAATATACTATTTAAAGAGATACTGTACTGTTCTACATACTTACTTCTTACTTACCTATCTTACTCAAAATTGTGACTCTGTGCTGAGAGCCCAAGCCACAGCTGGATCCATTGACCCCAAACCCCTTAACCAGAATTCAACCTCAGGTAAACAATCTCCACACCACATTCAACATGGGGAAAACCAAGTAGAAGAGATAAAGATTGTTTCCTCTTCTCTCTGTGCTTCTCCAAGAAATTCCAAGAGAAAGAATTGTTGAAGACCACCCTGGGTCGGGGGTGGCTCCATGTGGTGGAAAAGTCTCTCCTCCACCCCGAGCTTCCAAAGAAAGGCTCAGCAGTCTCTGTTGTTGGGTCTCAAGGCAGTTTATTGCAAGTTATCTAAAAGATTTTCTTCTGGGGCTGCTGTGGTTTGCTCCCAGCTCAGGCAGAGGCACACACACACCCTGACATCCTCTCTGACCCCGACTGCTTCTTCTCTCCCCGCCCAGGGCTGCTGCTGTCTTTTATATGGACATTACATGTGACATGGTTACAGTTTTCCCCAATACCTATTACCTATATTAAATGGGGATTTTCTATCTTTTATATGGTACATTACATGTTACATGTTTACAGTTTTCCCCAATGCCTATTACCTATATTAAATGGGAATTTTCTATCTTTTATATGGTACATTATGTGTTACATGGTTACAGTTTTTCCCAATGCCTATTACCTATATTAAATGGGGATTTTCTACTCTAAACCAATCTGTGAGTGCCAACATCACCAAGAACATGGAGGTAAGGAAGAAGAAAGAGGGAGGACAGGGCAGGCCCAGATCCCAAATCCATCTTAAACCCTCTGACCCCCATGTACAAAACCAAAACCCCCCTGTACAGCACTCAAAAATTCTTCCCTTTACTTTGTGACTACTTCTACTCTAATATCTAAACTTTTGTGACTTCTTGTTCTTCCTGCAAGGTTGGTAAATCATTCCATGTTCAAACCCAAAATCACAGCTGTTTGCAGCTGCCTGCCAGGGTCTCAAATGCTTCTGACCCGGGCCTGGAACCTCCAAAAATGTCTGAGGGACATTTTGAGTCCCCACACAGAATGGTGTGTCTGACCAGACAATGTGAATGTCACACTTCCCAAGGTTTTTCATCTCTAGGGAGCTCTGCCTGCATCCCAAGGGTCCGATGGCCACACCAGGTGCCATTTCCAAAAGAGAGCAGCCAAAGCACAGCAAACACTGGGGTAAAGCCTAAATCAGTCATTTGCTTTTGTTCTTTGTCAGGGGCAGCTCCTCAAGAGTCAAACATCCTTAACCACAGCTTACTCTCAGCCAGGCTGCTCCTTAAACCCCAAATTCCTGAAGGGGTTGTGGCAGGGTGGCAAATATCCGAGCAGGGAAACCAGCTGCACAGCCTGGGGTGTCCTGAACTGCTCCAGCTGATGCAGTAGGACAAAGGAAAAGGGCCAGAGAACTTTGGCTACAGGACAGAACCAAGAGGAAATAAGTCTGGGGCTTGTTTAAACTCACGGAGAGCAAATTTTACTGTTCATGTTTGTGCAGGGCCTGAACCAAGCATCCAAGGCAAGCATTCATTGAACCCCAGGAATAAAGCCTGGCTTCAGTGTGTTATTAATGTTTCACTGGTAGGGACAGAGTCAAGCTGGTGCTTTGGATTTGGAACAGAGACCTGGAGCACAGGAATTACAATAAAGAGATGCTTGAGTTACCTGAAACCCCTTCCTGCTGCTCTTCCTGTGGCACTGAAGAGGAGGCTCTGCTTCACTAATATTTTACAACAGTTTTTACTTCTTACTCCGCCAGAATTTGCATGGGAAAAGCAGTGGCAGGAAACAAAAAGAAGAGGATTTTGTGCCCACACTTAGAGGGATCACTGTAATTGTGTTGCTGGAGAAAAAGAACTCACAGAGAGTGATCCTGCAAACTCCCATGGCCAAAATCCTGGCGCTACACATCAGACACGTGTCAGTGAAGGAGCAGGAACAGCATTACAAGTGATTAAGTGGCATTAATTGCTGTGGGAGTGGGCAGGCCCTGGCACAGGTGCCCAGAGCAGCTGTGGCTGCCCCTGGATCCCTGGCAGTGCCCAAGGCCAGGCTGGACAGGGCTGGGAGCACCTGGGACAGTGGGAGGTGTCCCTGCCATGGCAGGGGTGGCACTGGGTACATTTTAAGCTCTATTTCCATCCCAACCTCTCTGTGATTCCATCAGGCTGCAGCACCAGAGCCCAAACACAGCTGGGGTGGAATGCCACCAGCACGGAGAGCAAAGCCTATTTCCACAAAAACACGGGTGATTCAAGGTTGCAGAAACCACCCAACACAGAAAGCTTTAATGGAAGAACAGATGGGTAAAAGATATTTCTATTACCAGCTGGAATCTTTAATTTTGCTCCAGCCCACAAAGTGCTGACTCCCCTCACCTGAGCCCTGTTAGAGCCGTGTCACCTCCCCTCCTCCTGGCTCTGCTCCTTCCCCGGTGTGGGACATTAACATATGTCCAATCTGCTGAAGGTTAGGGCAGGAATGTCTCCCCAAGAAAGGTTAATAAACAAAAAAGTCCTGCAGTAACAATACAGCCATTGTGTGAAAACTTAATTGGATCAGCAATGCATCAAATCTGCCAACACAGGGACAAACTTGCAAAGGAGTTGTTTCATCTCAGCCCTAGGTCAGAGTCTAAATGAGTGCCTTGCAACAGAGACTGCTTCTAATTGTACTGAGGAGCTACAATATGCTGGAAATAAAAGCTGTGGGTAGCTGGCTCTTGTTTTTAAAGCAAAATAATTATTTCTTTAGAGATTCAAACAACTCAGACAAATATCAGCTGTAATATTCTTTAAAACAGTGTATTTAGACAAAGAAAGGCTTTATAAAAAAACAAAAATAATATTTATTCAAGACCAGCCTGTTTTTAATCAGATTGGACTGGTGAGTACAGGACTCCACCAAAGCAGGGACAGCAGAGAGAAGCTCTGGAGGTCACTCACCCAAGTGTCCACCATCTTCCCATGAAACAGGGACTCAATAATCAAAGTCCAACATAAAAAAATTATGCTTTTAAAACAGCTGTGAAATTGATGGAGCTGATTTTTGTTGGAAATGTCACAGTGAACCAACACACTCCAGGAGATATGTCAGCACTGGCCAGTGAAGAGCCAGTGCTTAACTGGAGAGTAAAACTTCCATCCTCAACTCTCGCTTGGTATGAGCAGCCCCTGGGAAACTCAATTTACAGCAGTGCTCACAACAACCCAACCTCACTTTGAAGCAGAAATGGAGTCTCCTCATCAAAGCAGCTCATTTCAACCAAGGGGAACAAACTGCTAAAAAAAGGGCTTCTGGGTGCCTTGGTTGTAATTGGGAGAAAATTAAAAATAAGGAAGAGCTGACACTGACAGCCTGATGAGTACCATGTTCTGTAGATGCTATATATAATAGTCTATATATACACACTACATAATAGATAATATATTATGAGTATTCAGGTAGTAGATACTATGATAGAATCTACTATTGGCACTCCCAAGGCTGCCAGAGCTCCAGGAGTGTTGTGGCAGCACTCTCAGGGATGCAGAGGGTGGGATTGCTGGGCTGGGAGTGGGACTGGATGATTCCTTCCCACTCTGAGTATCCTGTGACTCTATACTACATGGGATTTACTAAAATTATTATACAAATTATAATATTATACAAAATTATACAGGTATCTCATCCAAAGGATGTTTTTTTTAAGTGACCACAGGAGCAAAATAGCAGGAAAATGTCTGGTTTTTCCCATACATATGGAGGATTATACATTTCACAGTGACTAGGAGGGAGTGTTTTCCTTGTTTGCTGGGTCTCTGTTTTCCTCCATCTCTGGGCAGGAAATCCATTTTGATGCAGGATGAGCAGCTTCCCTTGGGAGCAGCCATTCACAGTTACAAATACCAGAGCAGTGACATTTCCCATCCAGCCGTCCTGAGAGCAGGAGCAATGAGGGGCAGGAGGAGGGAGCTGCAGGGCTCTGCTCGGAGCTGCTCCCAGCCAGACCCGCTCCAGCCATCCCAGCAGAACGGGCACAGCTCCCTGGAGGCTTGGGCACATCTGGAATCATCAGCACAGATACTCCAGGGCCAGAAGTGTGGGCTAGGCACAACCTCAGGGGGGCATTGATGTCTTTACAGCATAGCTGGAATGTGTTCTTTATCCCAAGGCACCATAAAACACCAACAGCAACACAGTCCCTAGACTGACACCCCAAAATCCACCCCACAGCCTCAGAGCCTCTGTCTGTCCATGCCTCAGACCCGTAACATCACCAGTTTGTCTCTCTCCTGCCCCATCCAGAAACCCCAGGCAGTTTCCATGTGCTGGATGGATTTCAGCAATGCTCCAGCACACAGGATTCAAGGTCCATGTTTGTTCAAGCTGCAAAAGTTTGGGGCTTTGGAAGCCTGAGGGTGCCCCTGCTTTGGGGCAGGGCTGGGAGCAGACAGACAGATCCCACTGTCCCTGGTGCTCTGTCCCCAAGGGGATGATGCCTCTGTCCCACTGTGTCCCTCTGCTGTGTGGCTCTTTGTCATTTAAGCCTCTCAAAAGCTTTGTCTGGGCTCATTCCTAAGCTTTGGCTCAGAGCAAACGCCACTGGCCATGGGAAGGTCCCACCCTGGGGCTGCTGCCACTGGCCTGTCCCCACAGAGCATCCTGAGCTGAAAGGGACCCACCAGGGCCATCGTGTGCAGCCCCTGGCCCTGCACAGACACCCCAGGGGTCACATCAGAAATTGGGGATGACCCGGAGTGCTGCATCCAATAACCCCATTCCTGGCCAAACGCTTCCCCCAGGGTTTTCCCAGCCCATTCCTGTTAAGGATCAGACCCTTAAAGACATTCAGGGCACAAATTCCTCAAGTGCAACTGCCTACTAAGCAATGTGGTCCAAACACAATCCCCCTGGGAAAGAAAAGCCAGGGCAGGAGCAGAAGGGAAAGTGAGGTGGGAAATGCCTGGTCCTGGCTGGGATTTTAGGTCAAGTAGGGAGGACCAGAGCAGAGGAGGATTCTCTCCCACGTGGGTGTTGTGTGCCCAAACACTGCTGAGCATCACCAGCCCCTCCCTGCACCACCCATCCTCCTGCTGCAGCACATCCCCTCCATCCTCGGGGTGAGGAGAGAGTTCAGCTTCTCCAGGGACAGCACTGCCCTCTCTGCACCAGGGGACAAACGCCAGAACTCTCACCAGAGCCTGACCCCCGCCCTGCCCCACCCATGTACAGGGTTGTCACCACTCCCCTGCTCCCAGCACCTCCCTTCCCCCAGCCCTGAGAGCACTCATCCTCCCCTTCCATCCTCCAGCCTGAATTATTCACGGTGTCAGCAGTGGTGCAGAAGTACAGCCAGAGATGGAACTCCGATTCACTTTGGGAAGCTGTTGCCCCGTTCCCAGCTGCAGATCCCCCAGGGCCAGGCTCCAGCCAGTGTAATGAGCTCTGGAAGTACCTCAGCACTCGGTCCCCAACCCCAGGGGGAGAGAAACCAGCACAAGAGCAGCTCTAATGGTGCAGCACACGGGCAGGGATCAAAAACTCCTGCTGAATATGGAGGAGAGGCGATATATGCTCGCACATAAAACATAAATGCTCTCACCCATCAATATTGATGTTTCCCTGTTCCCATAGAACTAGACCAAGGATAATGACATGCAATTTTTATGCTGCCTCTAACATACTTCAGCCTCTGCACATCAAAGCCTGGGTAGGTAACGCTACAAGTTGCCAGGAGTGCCGTAGATCAAAATGGAGCTGGTGGAGAGAAGCGATGGGTGGCGAGGTGGGGGCAGGCAGCAGCCTCTGCACGCTGGATGCTGCTTGTGGTGACAAAGGGAATAATAACCGAGGTGATCACAGGCCAGGCCCAATTATCCCCATGTGCAAGCCCAGTGCTGGAGCCTGGAAGGGCAGGGGGAGCTGGCTGGGAGCCTGGTGGGGTATCAGCAGAGCTGTGGGATATCAAAGCCATGAGATATCAAAGCCACAGAAACACCCTCAGCAAACTCCAGGTGCCAGGGAGCAGGAGCAGAATTCCTGGTCTGGCACGGAGCAGGGAACAGCTGGAGGAGCTGAGGCAGATCCCTTCCCAGCCTCCCAACCCCAGCTTGCAGAGAGGGCTGCTGCAGTGCCTCGGGGGAGCCCTGAAAGCTTTTACAGAGCTGGCACAATTCCACCCCACCTCCGTCCTGGAGCCAGCACACCCCCAGCCTCAGACCATAAGTGCCTCTAAATCAGAGGCTGGGAAGCGTTTTCCACAGCCTTGGGAGGCAAATGCAGGCTTTCCTTGCAGATGCAGCTATAAACAAGGCTGTGCTTTCCTGAGGCCACAGGAGCACCCTCACCTGGGGCTGGATAAAAGCAAGGATCATGTGGGAATCCAGGGCTTCCCTCTGGCTGCCCTGGGACCCTGGCAGGGGTCAGGAACCCCCCTGGACAGAGCCCCCAGAGACACTGGCTGTGATCTCTGGCCATGGAAAAGAGTTTTCAATCTTACAGGATCAATTACCGGCTCTGAGGGTTTGAGAGAAGTAATAATTAAGTGTGGCATGGGTGCAAAAGTAAAATTTTAGGATTCTAGATGAGACGTCCAAAGGGGACAAGATGGAGGAAATTGGGTGTGCCTTGTCCTTTTTCTCCTTCTTCATGCCCTCCATGTTTCACTGTGGTGTTGGCATTTTTCTGTTGGTTCAGGCTGGGGACACACTGTCCAACGTGGGTGACAGATATTGGCACGTTATTGTAAATCCAGCCCAGGGAGTTTCTGGTATTTAATGTTTGTCACATCCCACTGAGGGCAGAACCCCACACGCTGCCCTGCAGGACAGAGCTGGACAGGGCAGCAGAACATGTGAGAGATCAACAGAATAAACAACCTGGAAACCAGCACAGACCAATTATGGCTTCTGCTTTGGCAGCGGGGCTGACAGACAGAGACTTTCTACAATCTCAGGATCATCAATACCTCAGATTCCGACAGGATCACACAAAACCCAGCTCCTGCAGCCACAGCACAGCTTTCCAGGGAGCACTGAGGGATGGAATCAAACACAACTGCCCACAAACCCATCTCTTCCTTCCGAGACAAAGCAAATTCCCAGGCAGCAGCACCCAGACGTCCCCAGCCGTGGATCCGAGCGGCGTGCGGAGTTGTAGCGCGCGGCGAAAGCGAACGCACAATTGAACGTTTTCCCTTGAATGACAGTTCTAATGAAAGACATCTCAGCGCTTGGAAAATCAGCATAAATGATCAGTTGCTAATCTTGTTCTCCCAGTAGCTCTGGGGAGGCAAAAATAGAGCAGGCAGAATAAACTGGGGGCTGCAAGCGGGGGTGGGGAGGGAAGCGGGGGGATGTTTTGCTCCTCTTTCTGCGAGCTCACATAGCAATTGCCACTGATTAAAAAACCCACTTTTCTTACAAAAGGCATGATTTGCTGAGCACCAGTGTTGAACAATAGTGGGGGCTGTCTCCAGGCTCAGCAGAGGGAGCTGGATCCGTCACTTTTCATGCAGTTTTTAACCTCCTACACCCAGCACGTCCCTGCCATCACCCCGGGGTGCTTCATCCCAACCTGAGGAGCCACAGGTTGGGAACTCCCTGGCCCAGAAACTTTGCAGGATGGGAACAGATAGGAACAGCAAAAGATGGGTGGGTGATGCAGATTTTCTACCTCTAAATAAGCACAAAGCCACGAGCTCCCAGTTGAAGACAAGCACCAAGAGGATTCACTGGACAGGTTTTTGTGTGCACAGAATCCCAGACTGGTTTGGGCTGGAAGGGACATTAAAACTCCTCTCCTTCCACACCCTGCCATGGGCAGGGACACCTTCCACTCTCCCAGGTTGCTCTGGTCATTAAAACTTCAGGCTGAAGCTCAATTCCTCTCCTGTCCCCCAGTCCCTGCTTTGATCCAGGCTGCATTCCCCACTTCCCAAAGCCAACAAAGCATCCTCTGCTTTCCCTTCAACTTTTCCACCTCTCCTGCTCTCCTCCCAGTCTAACCCTGGCCCTGTCACCATGGTACCCGAGTTCCCAGTGGCAAATTATTAATCTTTACAACATAAGGAGGGACAATTTTGACATCAATATATGACTTGTAATAGCTGCTATCTGTATGATAGCACCATTTTAGTACTTTTTTTCATTTCTGTACTTTTTTATGAGGCTATTTTCTTTATTAGTGCATTTTTATAGCTTGTGCAACACCTTAAGTGACTCCAAGAAGGTACTTTATAAATAAAATTTTAATAAGATTAAGAATTTAACTCCAAGAAAAAACCCACTTGGCCAAGTTATGAATCACATGGTCCCTGTTCCATATCCTTCTTGTTTGTGCATGTCCTCATATAGCCCACAGGTTTTTCATTTTGGTGCCATACTTCTGGCAAAACAGTTGGAATCTCAGCAGATCTCTATATTTCACATGGAGAGCTAACAGGACTGCTGGAGAGGTTATATTTCTTATTTTCTGCACATTTCAGAGCTGAGTTCCAAAACTTTAACAGTTTCTATCACTTTCTTCGAGCCTTTTTAAAAATTTTAATGGCAACAGAGCCACCTATTACCTGCAGCCAACAGGACACAGCCCAGCAGGACAGAGGAGTTATATAAACCTGCTCTTGTGGCAATTTGATTTTCACTTGCACCACACAAACAGGACAATTAGGGCTGGACAAGCCTGGCTCAGTAAATTATCATTAAAGATGCAGCTACAGAGCAAAGGAAGAAAAACTTGACGTGGGGCTGAGTCTCTCCAAGACACACTCCTAAATAACAAGTGGAGCTCTGGTTCTCCAAGGAAATACAGCTCTTGTTGGGTTTAACTCAGGAGGAAAGGTCTTTAAAAGTCTCAGAGTCAGCAGAAAGACCTGGCTGCCTTCCTGGATCCTGGAGCACATGAATTTCACAGCCCACCTTTAAGGATAACAGCAGAGCCTTTTTTTCCTCTTTCCAAAGAAGCCTCAGCAGCTTTCCCTGTCAATCCAGCAATCCCCTCTGTGGGAAAACAAGATCCAGTCTCAAAGGGGTGCTACGGCATCATTTGAGATAAAAACTGGGCACCTTCCCACAGCACATCCTGGGACACCACAGCAGCCCCATAATCCCACACCCTGCCTCACCTCACCCAAAGAGACTTTTAAATGCAAAGGACATGTAAAAAAACCCCAACAAATTCCATTCTCAATAGACACAACAGGCAGATACCTGCTGGTGCCTGCTTTTCTCAGAGAGGAGAATTCAGGAGCAAACAGCTCTTCAGCCTCAAAGTGATGCCAGAGTCCAGGTCTCAGCCTTGGTGCCCAAGCTCAGCCAGCATCAGCTCTGTCTTTGGAATCAGGGCAGAAGCTGCCCCTCCTCTGCCTTTTTCAACCTTCCCCTCCCTCCCCTGCTCCCAGGACTCCAGGAGGGTTTGAGCCACCTGGACAAGATCAGCTCCAGGCCATCATCACCTGATAGCTGAGCCAAAGGTGTTTCAAGGCTTTCAAACAAAACCCCTGCTGCTGAACCCAGTGATCTCTCACTTTTCCATCAGTGCTCCCCACACTCTCATTTTTCTAACAAATGGGATCTTTCACCAGGATCCCTGGGGAAATGGGCAGGTGCTGCATTGACAGAATAAATTCCGCCCTGAAACAATTCCTGCCTTTGGAGACTGCTTGTTGAGCTGAAGGAAAGGCTGTTAGAGCACCACAGGGGCCAAGACTGGAGGACAAAGACATCCCTTGGGTCTCACAGGTGGCCAGGCAGGACGTGTGACCAGGACGCAGCATCCCATGGGTGGTGGCACCTTGGGAATGGCCTGGTGCCTGGGTGGAGGCAGCACCTTCCTTCTCCACAAACACTTTGAGCTCCTCCTGTCTTTCTCCACAGACACTTTGTACCACTCTGCTGCAAAGTCCTCCTTCAGCTCTGAATCCAAAAGCTTCCCAGAGCCTAAAGTTCCTTTATTCCTCCCAATCCATCTCCCAGCCCCCTGGAGTGAGCCTTCAGTGTATCAGCAGCAAAGACCTCTGGCACACAGAGTCCATTTCCAGTGATGGCCCATAACTGCTTGTCAGAAATACCATCATCAGCCCACTTTGTATTAATCAGAGCAATTCACAAAAGAAAAACAATTTCTCCCCACTCCCTTCAGGTAATTATATTTTGCCCTGCAGCATGGGATTTTATTATGTTTAGTCCCATTTTATTTTGAGCCTGAAGAGAGACCACGAAGTCTCAGAAAGGAGCAATAAAAGGAGATTATGCTCAAGCCCAGTCTTTTGCAAGTCAGCATCTGACCTGAGTTAAAATCATTCAAGCACGATGGTGGGGAGGAAAAAAGTCCTTCAGATTTGTATCTATTTGAAGAGGGCAGGAATGCTGGCTGAATCATGAACTCTGGGGAATACAAATGCCTCCCAAGGAGAGAGGTCTTCATTGTCAATGTGCTTTAAAAAGAAAAGAATGTTTCATGTGGGTGTGTGCTGTTGTTTGGGTTTTTTTTTTCTTTCCACTGTAGAGCAAGTGTCCCATCTTATTTCTCAAATGGTCTTTTCTTTGTTGAAGCCTCATCTATTAATAATCCTTCACTGGAAGGGGAAAGGAAAAAGCAGGCTTCTGTCAGACATACAAGCTGTTAGTCTGGGGTGGACAAAAATAAACCAAAGCTGCACAATTAGCTGCACCACAGGTCACTTGTCTGGAGTTCTTACTGGCTAGAACTATAACCTTGCTGAACTTTCCTCTGGAAATGTGGAGTTGGGCAGTGCTCGGGATCCAGGAGTGTCCTGGAGACCTGCAGTAAATTGGGGAGGTTTCTGAGCTGTCCAACACCACCTGCTACATCAATACCCTCAGCTTGCCTCCAAGACAGCATTTTGGTCTTGAAAACACAGAGGAAAAATAGCAGTGGAATCACAGAATGGTTTGGGGTGGAAGGGACCTGAAAGGTCATCCAGTGCCACCCCTGCCATGGGTATTGACAACTTCACTGTGACAAATTGCTCCCAGTCCTGTCCAGCCTGGCCTTGGGCACTGCCAGGGATCCAGGGGCAGCCACAGCTGCTCTGGGCACCTGTGCCAGGGCCTGCCCACCCTCATCCTGCCCATACTCCTTATGGAACCCAGACATTCAGGGAGCTGCTCTGGATTCAGGAGCTTCCTCAAGATGTGCTGTGTTTTCTCCTTGATTGTCATTCCAAGTTGGCTCTGAGCCCTGCACAAACAGGGGTGGTTTTCCCTCAATCCCTTCTGCAGTCTGAGGCCTGGAGGACCAGAGACCCTGCAAATCCCAGATGCTGGGGCTGTGTTCTGGGGACCCTGCAATCCCAAATTCTGGGGCTGTGTGAGCCCTGGGGACCCTGCAATCCCAAATGCTGGGGCTGTGTGAGCCCTGGGGACCCTGCAATCCCAAATGCTGGGGCTGTGTGAGCCCTGGGGACCCTGCAATCCCAAATTCTGGGGCTGTGTGTGCCCTGGGGACCCTGCAATCCCAAATGCTGGGGCTGTGTGAGCCCTGGGGACCCTGCAATCCCAAATGCTGGGGCTGTGTGTGCCCTGGGCACCCTGCAATCCCAAATGCTGGGGCTGTGTGAGCCCTGGGGACCCTGCAATCCCAAATGCTGGGGCCCTGCAGTGCCTGGTGGAGCTGGCAGTGCCAACATCTCGTGAGCCACCCCACCCTGGTGATTATCAGGCTCCCAGCTCCGTCTCTGTCACTGTCACCTCTTTGCCACCAGGTCCTTGGTGCCAAACTAGCCAAGGAGCTGAGGGTTGATCACAGGTGGCTGCTCCTGAGCCCTTGCTTTGAAAATGATGCTCCACCCTCAGAATGTGGGACGTGGGCAGCAGCTCCAGGAGCGCTCTGGGATGAGCTTAAATTTGCAACTTCCCAAGTGAAATCTTGCCTTGTTTTCACAGGTCTGCTCCAAAGCGCGGCCCTTTGCGAAGGAATGGAAT
Organism: Lonchura striata; assembly: GCF_050655825.1. Taxonomy (NCBI): domain Eukaryota; kingdom Metazoa; phylum Chordata; class Aves; order Passeriformes; family Estrildidae; genus Lonchura; species Lonchura striata. Next base: position 2,948,008 of record NC_140719.1, on the reverse strand, counting down.
GTGCTGGAAGCGTCATCCCGGAGCTGTGGCGGTGGTGGGGATGCTCAAATGCCACTGGTGAGATCAGCCGTGCCTGGGAGAGGTGTGAAGTGTAGCAGGGAGGCAGCCAAGTACCTGCGTCACCGTGCGGGAGCCTGCCTGTGCCACCACGCTGCTGCAGGCGCAGACGCCGTGTGAGCCCACAGCAGAGCCTCTGCCTCTCCCAGGCAGCATTCCCAGGATCCCAGAGCCCTCCCGGGATGGGAACCAGCCCTGGAGCCGGGCCTTAGCCCAGGAGCATGGGGGAAGGGGTGACAGTGACAGAGACGGAGCTGGGAGCCCGATAATCACCAGGGTGGGGTGGCTCACGAGATGTTGGCACTGCCAGCTCCACCAGGCACTGCAGGAACCCAGAATTTGGGATTGCAGGGTGCCCAGAGCACAGCCCCAGCATTTGGGATTGCAGGGTGTCCAGAGCACAGCCCCAGCATTTGGGATTGCAGGGTGCCCAGAGCACAGCCCCAGCATTTGGGACTGCAGGGTCCCCAGGGCTCACACAGCATTTGGGACTGCAGGGTGCCCAGGGCACACAGAGCCCCAGCATTTGGGATTGCAGGGTGTCCAGGACTCACACAGCCCCAGCATTTGGGATTGCAGGGTGTCCAGGATACACACAGCCCCAGCATTTGGGATTGCAGGGTGCCCAGGATACACACAGCCCCAGCATTTGGGATTGCAGGGTGTCCAGGATACACACAGCCCCAGCATTTGGGATTGCAGGGTCCCCAGGGCACACACAGCCACAGAATTTGGGATTGCAGGGTGTCCAGAACACAGCCCCAGCATTTGGGACTGCCTGCCCCCTTTCTCCTGCTCAGAGGAGTAGCATCACTCTTTGCAATGAGTTCTGCTGCAATATTCCCAGTCTTTCTCTTCCCCCCAGGTATGCAGAAAAATATGCTAAATCGTTAAAATAATTCACTTTTCATGTCCTTTCAAAGGCCACAGCCTGGTTTGCTGAGCTGGGGGGGGTCCTATTTTCTCCCCAGGTGTATTTCTTTTCCCTCTGCAGCAAATACACAAGCACAATTCAGGTGGGAGAACCTCAGCAAATACATCTTGGTGTGTGGCAGGATCAAAGCTCTGCACACAGCAAAAGGAAGAGACTTCCCTGTCATGGCAAAAGGCAGGTTTGGAACTTTGTTTTCTTTGGAGAAAGCTAAAGAAAACATTTCTGTTCCCAAGTAACACCCCAGTCAAAGCTGAGCTGCTGCACAACCCCACAGTGGGACTGAGCCTTGCTCTCTGGGCTCCCAGCGAGGGACAGGATCCTCGGGGATGTCCCTGGCTGGCAGCTCCCGTGGGGAGGGATGAGCTGGAGCCATGTGAGCCAACAGAAGGGAAGGTGTCCATTCCCAGGAGCAGCACAAAGTGACCCCACATCCCCATGGAGTCATCCATCACCTGCCATCCCCTTCCCTCAGCAGCACCCAAAGCCTTCAGGCCTTGGAGGAAGGAGGAGAAGACGGGTGGGTCTGCTTCCAGAGACCCCTGTGTGGGGTGGGGATGGGAACTGCAGCAGCTCCTTGGTGGAGGGAAAGGGTGTGAATTACTCACCTGGAGTCCACACAGCTCCAGCCTGAACACCCCCAGCACAGCCCCTTTCCCTCTGCTTCCAACACCCTTCTCTCACACGTTTTCCCTCCCACACCATGCACTGCATTCCAGCCAAGCCCGAGCTGGCTGTCCCTGAGCTTTCTGCACCAGGGAACCTGGAGGAGGAGCAGGAGAAGGCACATTTCCATGTGCACCCCGGCCTTCCAGCCTCAGGGCAGCAAACAGCCGCAACAAACACTCCAAATATTATTTTATGAGCTAATTCCACCCATTGCCAAATCCAGCATGAAAAACCTTCCACCCAGAGCCATTCCAGCTCAGTGGCACCGAGGCTGACTTGTTGCCAAGCCCCAGAGCCCAGGCTGCAGTGTATTAGCACAGGCTGTTTTATCTGCAGGGAAATAAACCCAGACCTGCTGAGCACAGTTGAGTGCAACATCACCATAGAAACCAGGCGAGGAACTGGGGGAAGAGGCTCTCCCCAGTTCCCTTCAACGTGACAGAAGCACAGCCCAGCCCCTCTGGGCCAGGGTGGGCTGCGGTGGGCGAGGGGCACACCTGGAGCAGCGCAGCCCCGGTGGGGAGATCCCCCGCTCCCCCTGGGCTGTGTTTTTAGCCTCAGGCAGGTTTCCTCCCCAGCCACCCACCAGCCCTCTGGAAGCACCCCCAGGATGCTGCCTGGCCCTGCACCCACAGGCACCAAACACCTTCTCCTTCTCACTCCTTCAGAGGAGGAAGGGAATAACCAGCCTGGGATGACACCACAGAGCCCCTGGACCTTCCACCTCCAGCACAAATTGAAACCCATCCCCACTCTGGAGTCAATTTTGTGTGTGACAGGGCATTTTCAGGAGAGAGAGATGTCTGAGGAAAGCCATCCTCAACTGTGGTCTTGCCCAGATTCCTTGAAGCAAAGGCAGGAAATGCCAGAGAGTTTCAGATTCACCTCCTTGCCTCCCTTCCAGGCCTGCAGGTGCCGTGGAACACAGCCATGACAACACCCATGATGCTGGACTGAGGAGACATCACAGACACAGCTCCTTGACAGGACCTAGAGACAGAGATCCTGGGTTGTGCCAGTGCCATGGAATCCTGGAATCATGGAATGCTCTGGGCAGGAAGGGACCTTAAAGCTCCTCTCATCCCACCCCTGCCATGGCAGGGACACCTCCCACTGTCCCAGGCTGCTCCAGCCCTGTCCAGCCTGGCCTTGGGCACTGCCAGGGATCCAGGGGCAGCCACAGCTGCTCTGGGCACCTGTGCCAGGGCCTGCCCACCCTCCCAGGGAAGGATTTTTTCATAATATCCCATCTAACCCTGTGCTCTGGCAGTGGGAAGCCTTTCCTCCTTGTCCTGGCACTCCACCCCTTGTAAGTTGTCTCTCTCCACCTTTCCTGTTGGTTCCTTCAAGCATGGGAAGGTCACAATTAGGTCTCCATGAAGTTCTCTTCTCCAGGCTGAACAGCTCCAGTTCTCCCAGCCTGTCCTCACAGGGAAGGTGCTCCACCCTCCCATCACTCAGGACTCAGGAGAAGTCCTTGGCTCCTCTGTGAGTACAAACATGACATTTCTTCCCATGTGGGGTTACTTTCTCCTTCCTTTTTTCAAGAATTACCTGCAATTTCTCCTTGTGCTTCACAAGAAAGAAAAGGAGCTGCTGATCCACTGGCCCACTGTTTCTTCTTTTTTAATCTCTCATGTCTCCTTTTAGGCATCTTTTACATTAACTGACCCTTGAATTTTCATTAATATTGCTCCAGTGCTACTGGTTCTCATCCTGACAACTTCCACTGCTCTCCATGAACTCCATTAGACCCAGGGATCAGTGAGCAGCTCAGGAAAGGGTCTTTTGCTGATATATTGACTTCTATTTCTTTTTCCTAATGTAATGATAATAGGTTTATTACTATTTTCACTTATTTCATTACAATTTTCACTACTGCCAGGAATTGAGATTTCCCACTTGCTCTCCACAGCTTCACCTGGATCTCTCACCCTTTTCCCACAGTTCCCTTAGGGTGGGCGCATTTATCATCCAGAAACTCAAATTATCCCCTCCATGGCATGAGCTGTCTTTCTATGGCTGTCACCACTGGTTCCTCCTGTTCCCATCCTGTCTGGTCCCCTCTTCCTGAAATTCTTGGCTAAACTCACTAATTCCATAAGATTTTGACCCTTGCATCTTCACAGCCACTTCTCTGGGCCATTAACACATTGTCCCTCAGTGCTAATCGATGTTTCCTGCCAGAGGAGATGCAACAATTACAGCCTTACATGAAAGCTTCATTTCTCCTGAATCCCATTCCCAAAATCTAGATGCGACGTCATTGTGCAGGAGAAAGGAGTTAGTTAGATTGTCTGGCAAACCAGAGATTAATAACTGTCCCACAGGTTGCAATTGAGCCTCTAATTGCTTTCAGATCCAATTCCTGCTTGTATAGGACCGAGTAAAATACAGGCCTGGATCATCTGAGGGCTCTTTACAAATGGGAATAAATAGGTTCATAAAATGAAATGTTAGGTAATAATTTCTTAAATTAAAATATTGTGGATGTGATGATGGAAGGTGAGATTACCCAGGACAGAGCCTTGCTTCTGCTGAAGAACTCTTAACAAAAAATTCACTTTAATTCAAAGGCCTTTTCAGATGCTTTGAATTCAGGAACACTGAAAGAAAACACTCAAAGGCAGTGGTGTGTGCAGGGGAAGGGGGACTGTGTGTGCCCAGAGCAGCTGTGGCTGTCCCTGGATCCCTGGAAGTGTCCAAGGCCAGGCTGGATGGGGCTTGGAGCACCCTGGGGTAGTGGAAGGTGAGGGAACAAGTCAAACACAAACTATCTATGATTCTCTGTATAAAAAAATACTTTGCCACCTTAACAGCTCTAGAAATGGCTCCTCTTTGGAATATCCAATGTGAAATAAAAAAAACTCTTGGTCCTGGATGGGGAATACAACTGATTAAACCCTGGGGGGAAAAAAACCAAACCACCATGCAAAACTCCTCAAATTTCCAACAATATGCAGATCACAGAACTCACAGAATCACTGGGTTGGAAGAGACCAACCCAGCCTCAACCCCTCAACTAAACCCTGGCACCCAGAGCCACATCCAGACTTTGTTAAACACACCCAGGGATGGTGACTCCACCACCTTCCCGGGCAGCCATTCCAGAACTTTATCACCATTTCTGTGGAAAAACTTTTTCCTGATATCCAGCCTGCATTTCCCTTGGTGCAGCTGGAGACTGTGTGCTCTGGTTCTGTCAGTTCCTGGAGAAAGAGCCCAGCCCCAGCTGAGCACAGCCACCTTCCAGGAGCTGCACAGAGTGACAAGGTCACCCCTGAGTCTCCTTTTCTCCAGGCTGAGCACCCCCAGCTCCCTCAGTGGTTCCTCACAGGGTTTGTGTTCCCAGCCCCTCTCCAGCCTCGTTGCCTCCTCTGGACAGGCTCGAGCATCTCATCATCCTTCCTAACCTGTATTTTAGATTCCTCCTCCTAAATCAGATGAAACCTGTGCTGATCCGTCCTGCATGAAACCTGTGGGACAAACACCCAGAGAGAAGAGAACCTGAGAAATCAGACAATGAACACATCAAACCTTCCAGCTCAAAACAACAACAAAATTGTAAATACTGACTGAGCACACATTGCAGGTGGAGGAAATCCCAGGTAGAGACCTGTTGGAAAAGGAGGGACAGTCCAGCTGCTCCTCTCCTGCCTGAGGGCTTCCAGGACTGGCCTACAATTGGTCCAGGGCCATCCTGGGCAGATTGTTCTGTAGAGGAGTTACAAAGAAGCTCTAAGAGAATCCTGCCCAGCTCAGAGCCCAAAAAACACCAGAGCGAAGGAGAGGGGAGCATGGTGCTCAGGGCGGTGATCGGCAGCTGCCACGCTCACTCCTGCCAGGAATTTTTTGGAAAACTCTGCTCATTCTTCACTCTGCTCCTTTTCCTTCTCAGAGAGAGGCAGAGAGGACCTGTGAATCCTTGGTTTGGCAGAGGGGGTGGTTATTGAATGGGTTATTTTGTTCCTCCCCTTCCTCACCAAAGCCCCATTTTATGAGCCACAGCTTCTGAAAGAGAATGAAAGCTTCAGAGCATTTCGAAGGATAAAATGAAGAGAAGGCAACTTTCTTACAACTTCACTGAAATCCAAGGAAAGGTGGGGGAACTTCCATGCCCCTCCAGATCATCAGCACAGAGGCTGAGGAAGATGAAGGAAAGCCAAAATGGAACGAAATCTTCAAGTGCCTCTCCAGCAATTCATCTATCCTGGGAGGAACAAGGAGACCTGAGGATAGAAACTGTCTTTTTTCTAAACATCTCAAAATTGAGATAATCAGCGTAGAGTCATGTTTCTCCAAACATTTTCCTGAGGAAAGAAAAAGAGAAAATAAAAGGTCTCTGTGAGGCAAGAGACACCTGTGCTTCCATCCCCTGGGAATTTTGCTTGGAGATGCATCTTCCTGCCTCTTGTCTGCCTTGGGTTCACCCTCTCCTTGGCTGCAGCCCTTTGTGATTTCCTGTGTTTGAAGCCTGTTCAATCTTGTCCTTATTGCACAAAACCTGCCTGTAAAGCTCCGTGTTTTCCAGGAAAATGCTGGCAGGACATCCATAACCTTTCAGCATCCCTTTCTTGTTTCCTTCCAAGGCCTGAACTCTCTCAGTGGCCCCTTCAGATGTTTTCAGCTGAATTGAACAGCCATGACCTGCCACCAGCATGCCCAAATGCTGCACTGAGGAATTGGGTTTATTCCAGGTATTTCTGCTGGAATTACAGGCCACAGACACAACAAAGCTTTGCATAAAATAATATCCTTCCTAAAAGAAAAGGTTTCAAAACAGTCCAGATAAGCAAAATAAAAGCTTCTTCTTTTTTACATCATGCCTTTATATTCCCCAGAATCCCTTTCAGGGCTTGGTGAAAGGGAGACAAATCATCTCAATTACAAATAATCTTCATTTCCTGATTCTCTATTTACTTTGTTGTGTTTCCCTGTCAGGTCTAAGGTCTTCCCAAGGCAGATTCCTTCTTCAGAGGAGATTGGCAAAGGAAAATCCCAATTGCTGGCACTTTCCTGAGGGGGAAACCGTATCTCTGAGTGCAGAAACAACAGGAAAAAACAATCATTGCCACCTAGAGCTGGGCAAGGGAACTTTTCAGATGGATGATCCAAACAAACTTTTCACTTGGATGATCCAAATGGACTGGATAAAATAATTTTATAGAATCACAGAATGGTTTGGGTTGAGAGGGACCTTAAAGCCCATCTTATTCCAACCCCATGGGCAGGGAAATTCCCATTTGCAAACATTGTGCTTTCCCAGGGAGAAAGCATCCAAGAAAAGCCACCTCAGGCCAACCAAATATTTCATTTGACCTGAAGGTAACAGATTTATGGTGTCTGAGTCACTTAATTAATTTTTATTTACAGTTTAGATCAGTGCTCTTTCCAAGCATAAAGTCAAAAGAAACATTTCAAGTACGTAAAAGCAATATATTTCAAAATGAAACACTTTACATTTTCTTCCTTCTCCATTTTTGGCTTGAAACATCCATATTTCACCAAATGGATTAAGAGATCAAAAAAGAAATCTCATGTTTTCTTCATGGTGTTATTTTTTTCCCTGTGTATGCTCTTAATGGGCTCTTTGGCTTTCAGGAGAGCTCTTCGTTCAGCAAAGAAGGGCTGGAACAAATTACAAACAGCTCTTAATGAACACAGGAGAGTTTAGAAAATGAGGATGAAGGAGACCTGGGCTGGGCCAGCCCCTGCAGAAGGTCACAGCCCAGCTGAGAAAGCTTTGCTGCCTCTCCCTGGTGAGAGCCAACAGCCTTAGAGCAACCTTGTGCCAAACTCCCAAACCTGTGAAACACCATCACCTGCAAATCCAGCTCGTTTCAAGTTAACTTTTGGTTAAATTGGAAAAGCCAATATTACCTTTCCCCAGGTAAGCCCTGTCTTCAGAGGATACCTGACCTGAGGATCTCAGCCTTGCCCAGCACCACACGACTCAACCACCCACCACCAGAGCTCCTGTCACTTCTCACCCGAGCCATCTCCGGCCACCGGGCCCAGCCGAATAACCTGACATCAAAGACAATCCAAGATCCACTTTTCAGCCCCTCTGGAGAAGCCAGGTTCCACAGCACTGAGGAAATCACCTGGGCCCAACCATTTGGAGCCCTTCAGAGCAGCCCTGTCCATCCCTCCCTGTCCCTCCCACCATGCTGCTGTGGTGGGAGGGGCAGGACAGAGCTGGAAGGGCCCATCTGTGACCTTTTGCTGTGATCTTTTGCTGTTTCAGGTCAACATTTTCCACTTCGACTCACCAAGATTTTCCTGAGGGTTTCCTGGACAATCCATCTGTGCAAAAGGGGCAGAAAGTGCCACCTCAGCTGCTCCCAGAGTAAAATTTAGATGAAGAAGCTTGTAGAGCTCACTTGGAACAATCTCAGGGAGATCTCTGGCTTCCTTTAAAATAAAGGATCATTCAATATTTGGTCCAAAGTAATTAAAATATATTGGAATGCAAAAACACCAGGCTCTTGTGATTCTGCCCTCAGCCATGTGGAGGACAAGTTTCTCTTGATGCCCATGACTTACACCGTGGAACAAGATCAGAGTCACAGCTGATAATTCTGCCTAACTGGGACAGCATTCAAGATTATCCAGGAGGGGACAGGAATCAGCTGGTTGTGAAAGAAACAATCCCTTCCAGGAAACAAACTCTCCAGAAGAACACCACGGGTGTCTGTCATTGCCATGGAGCCATTTTCAATGTGCTTTTTATGTCCCTCCTTTGTCTTCCCTCTTTACAAAAGGGGAAGGGATCAGCAAGCTCCTTCAGGAAGTATCAGAGATGTTTCCTGCAGGGTTTGAGACCCGCAGATAACACTTGTACAAAGACAGAGTAGAAGCAAAGCAGTTTTTCATCAGAAATCACACTTGTACTCCTTGACTTCACCTCTCAGATTTGTGTAGTTCCTTAACACGAAATTCCCAGTGAGAGCACTGAGCTTTTCTAAGAACCAGGGATTCTTCATCCAGCCTGCAATCGGTCATTTTTCCCAACATTCACTCAGAGAGTAATTGATTTTATGTAAAACCAAACCGTGCAGGTAGAACAGCCTGGAATTAACAATCCTGATCCTAGACCTGTTCAGCCCCTCAGTAGGAAATGACCCCAGGATGTTTTACCAGCTGGAACAGTCACCTTACATAACACATGGATGCAACCACCAGGAGGGATGGCAGGGAGCTGTTTCCCAATGTCCTGTGGGGCTTTGAGGCTCCAGCCAGGAAGAAAACAAACAATTAAAGGTGCAAGGAAGGCTTAGGGAGGCCAATCCTAAGATGTGCCACTGCCAGGGTGGCAGGGCTAAAAAAGCCAGTGGGGCTGGAAATGCCAAGTGGGCTCAAGGACCCTGCTGGGTCAGGGCCCCACTTCTCTGCACTAGGAAGATCTGCAGTGAACTTCATAGTGAGTGCTGGAGGAGGAGAAGTAAGTACATGCTCTGTACTTACTCCTCTTCCTGGCCCTAACAAAGCAGGCAGCTGTCTAAACCAAACACCACGGTCACTGTGGTTTTGTTCTTTGCTTGATTACTGTTCTACTACTCCCTCCTTCATTTCCTCTCCTCAAAGACGGGTAATAGTTCTGTTTCTCTCTCATCTTTCATGGGATATTCAATAATCATCTCTTTCCCAATTACTTCAAGCTCCCTGATGGATGATGCAGGGAAGATGGAAGTGTGTCCATCCCCACCAGGCCTCATGAAGACTCACTCAGGGGGTCTTTGTGGAGCATTTGGATTCAATACATGGCTCACACAGAGGATTTCAGTCCAGGGGAAAAAATGCTTCCTGACTTAGCCCATTTTGTGAAAGTTTCTACTAAACATCAGCAGCAGGACAGTGTAATGGGTCTTCTCACTGATTGGAGGGAGCAGCTCTGCTGGGATAAAAGGCTGGGAGAGCTGGGATTGCTCAGCCTGCAGAGGAGAAGCTTTGGAGTGACCTCATTGTGACCTTGCAGTGGCTGAAGGGAGCCCACAAGACGAAGAGGAACTGTTTCCAAAAGCATGAAGTGCCAGGACAAGAGGGAATGGCTTTATACTGACAGAGAGTAGGTTTAAATGGGATACTGGGGAGAAGTTTTTTTGTTATAAGGGGGAAAAAACACTGGCACAGGGTACCCAGGAAGTGTCTGGTCCTGGATCCCTGGCAGTGCCCAAGGCCAGGCTGGACAGGGCTGGAGCAACCTGGGACAGTGGAAGGTGTCCCTGCCATGGCAGGGGGTGGAAACAGATGGTTTTAAGTCTTTTTCCAACCCATGATCCCATAATTACTTGGGCAGGAGCTGTGAACAGAAAGGTGTTCTCTGCTCTCCAGAGCATGAAGGTTTCTAAGACACAACTTCATCCTTAACTGATGACGCAATAAATTTCCATTTTTACAGATGGGGAAACGGAGGGAATTTGGCCCGGGGTCAGCTGTGATAATGGAGGAGTTCTTGCCTGCAGCACCTCATTCATCCCATTTCATCAGGCACTTAATCATCATTTAATGCAAGGATCCTCATTCATCCTGGTTCTCAGAGCCCTGCAGGGAGTCTTTCAGTGTCACCCGAGATATTTCAAGCTGGGGGCTGGCAAGGACAGCTCTGAGGATGACATCAATTTTCTGCATCCTGTTCCTTGACCCTTTCCTTTGAAAACTCCCTTGCTCCAGCAGAAAAAGCAGAAGGGGGTTAAATGGCCCTTATGAAGATGAAATAACCCAACAGCAGCACATCTATTTATTTAGATTGTCACAGCCATCTCGCTTGTGATCCTAAGCATGAGAGAAAGGAGTTAAACCTTTCTGAAATCTTCTGTTAGAAGAACTAAGGCAGATTTGCAGCCTCCAGAGACTCATGAGGAAACAGACACCCGAGAGATTATATTTAAATTTATATTTAAATTTTAAATAGCTCTGGTTGATTGGGTCAGGGCATGTTTAATGACACAGACTGATGGTCCTTCAGGTTGGGGTGGACTTTTCTTGAGGATTCTGGCACCAAGTAGTCATTACAACATGAGGTAATGATGGAGCAGATTCATTAGCCCACAAACAGGTTCAGGTCACTCCACATACCTTGTCCATCCCTCTGCATCCTTAAATGCCCTGGGTGGGATAAAGGGAACTGGTCTGTGTAACTTTCTGCTCATGGTCTTTCTGTATCAAATGATATGAAAGTGTAAAAAGCCCCCTCATGGAGCTCAGATTTGTACAGAATAGGTTGACTTGGCACTGTAAAAATTAACAAATTGAAAATCTGGTGGTGAAAACCACAAAAGGAGAAATGGGGGAAAGTCTGATTGTTAGAGTGTAAGACAGAGTGAGCATCCTAGAAACTGGGGAGATACTCATATTGGTTCAGCTTCTTTTAGACACCAGAGTTAGTTCCTCATCTATGGCCAGGACAGCAATTTTAGAATTCAACAAGATCAAGCACAAAGCACTGGTGAAGTGGGAGAACAGGCTTTCCTGGAAGAGAGCAGATTGAAAATTCCTGATGCTCAGTGCCACCAGTTGTTTCTGACATGAAATAAGCGGGGTCAGATTTTCCATCCTTGTGCCTGGAGCACTGAGGAACAGAAGTGAACCTGGCAGGCAGAAGGACAGGAGTTACATTGGCCCAGAGCTGGAGTTCTTCCCCTCCCTTCAGCAGCAAAAGTCCTGTCCTGAGATGTTCCTGGAGCACCCACTCACAGCCATAAGGACAAGGTAAAACATAATTGCAAAAAACAATGACAACAACAATCTGGTTTTTTGCTCCAGGAGGGTCAAGAATGAGCTGATTTCACAAGTGCCAGGCTGAGCCTTAAAAAGCAACAGGGCTCTTGCTAATTACTCTGGTGTCCAGGACAAAGTCATCCAGAGATGTGCTCCAGACACACTCCCAGGCTCCAACAGTTCCACAAAACCAATTAAAGAAATAAAAACTTATCAGGACCCACAGTCCTTGTATATTTTTGGTTCAGACCAGCTTGAAAGGGACAGTTTAAAGGATTTTGGGGCATGAGGGACTAGAAAGCCTCATCCAGAGGTACAAAGGATTCCTTTATGGGACAGTAATTACTTGGCAGAAAAGAACATTAATTTGAAGTTAGTAGGGTTCAAGATATTCCATTATTCATCATGCACCCCATTTGCAATGAAATCATTTCAAAGTGATGGATTCAAATTTAGGCAAGTAATGCTGGAATGGGACAGAGGATAGACTTGCTATGTTTTATGGCATAAAGAGATCCATAAATTTTGAATGTTAAAAAGTCATTACAAAGAGAAAAAGTATTCTAGCTGTCAATCTGGCTGTCTTTATTGCTGAGGGAATAATTCCAGGGGATACAGGAGCTCTGAGCTGGGAAATCTGTCCTGCAACATGGCTAAAGGATTTTCAGATCTGATCTGAAACCCACTGAAATCAGCAGTAAGAGGGTTAAGGATCTGCCACCCACAGCAAACTGCTAAAATGTAAACCCTAAACCTCTGCCCTTCCCACTGGCAAAAGGAAAAGCTCTTTCCAAAGGTGGTGAACCTGAAAAGGCAGCTGCTCAGGAGTTTGGCCAGATTATCATCCCAGAGACTGCAGGATGGATGGATGTGTTGGAAAACTTCCCTTGCACACCAGGACATTATTGAGATGGGAAAGAGGAGGAGCACTGGGAGCTCCCTCAGCTTCCCATCACACTCTCCATGCAGAATTTGACACACCAAAATCCTCGGAGCAGAGCCTACAGGAGCAGCAGCACCACACCACTGCAGGGCCCAAAGCATTCCAACAGCCCTAGAAGGCATGAATAAAGAGAAGGAAGAATAAACCCCCTGTGTAGATTTGTCCCAGAATTTAATTCCCCTGTCAGTCCCACAAATCAGCCCAAATCAGGTGGGATTTGCATCTCCCCTTTGGAGCAATCCAAGTTCTACCCCAAAACAACTGCAGATTGCAGGATCACATGGCTGAGAATGTGCTGCCTCTCCAAAAAAGAGTCTCCAAAGTAGCATTAGACTTGCTATTAAACAATGTAGAGAACATGATCCTACCTCAGCAAGAATAGAAAAAGAGTAGCTATTTCCTCCTAATGGTCTCGTTCCAAGAAAATTTGGAATATATGCTTAACGTTGCAGACAGCTTTTCCTATGCCTGCTAAGCACTTCTGCTTGAAACAAATATAAACCTCATTTCATTTTATATATACCAACAAAATGCAAATTGCAAGAGCAAGAGTCTGGAGTCTTCATCCTCTAGCTCATCTGTATCCCAGGCTCCCTACTTGCAAACGATGAATGTCTGCTCATGGATTTTCTATTTTTTTTTCAGCCAAATAACTTCTGCCACATTGTGTTTCTCTCCTGCAATATAAATAATGTTCACTTAACAGTGAATGCATTAGAGAACCATGTTTCCATTGAGTTGTCATTTCCAGAAATATTCTTCTTTTGGGTAGAAATTTTCCATTCTCAGTCTCAGCTGAAGAACAGTTTTTCACCCCACTTATTTCTATTTTTTTCAGTGTATCTTGCTCTTATTTTTAATTTTAAAGTAACGGCAATAGCTCCCAGTAAGAAACGCACTGCAAACAAAGACCTTTCCCCAGCCTGTAACTTGAGATTTATCTGGGGGCTGTTTAAACCCAGCTGAATTTTTGAGAGCAGGTCAGTAGTTAAGATGAATTTTCACTGGAACCAGTGCAAAGTATCAGGACTGGCACAGGGAAGAGGAGGGAAAGAGGAAGAGCCCTCAAAACTCCCAAAATTTCCATATTTTGGCAGCTGGGAAAAGCAAAACACTGGAGTAACTCCTGAGCAAGTTATAACCCCAGTGTTGAATGGGGGAAGAGGAGACAGGGAAAAAGTCTTCCCTTAATTTATTGACTTTCATCCTTTTCAAGTATTTAGACAATTCTCAGTTTGGACAACTGAAATAAAACCAGATAGGGAAGAGGTTTTGTTCAAAGTTCTCGTGATCCCTTTTTTACTTTTTCCCTCCACAACTCAAACAACTCAACATGAAAACCAACTGGTTTTTCTCAGTTCAAATAAGCACAAGAAATCCTGCCCAGCACACAAAGACGGGCTCAGTTTATGGTTGTTTTCTGCCCTGCTCCTCCTGGAAGGAGTTCAGGATCTAGGCCAGCAGCTTCATCCACTCCCCAGCCCTAAAAATAGACAGCGTTTGTTCCTTGCCCCTTTTGCTTCACAAGATCTAAGATGTTAAATATTCAAAAAAGCCACATATAGAAACCTGATTCATCTCAATTTTTCTTGGACATTTTCCTCCTAAAGCACAGATATACCAAGGGAAGAAATAATGCCAAAAAGTTTGTTCCTCCACAGCATAGTTCCACCAGCAGCAACTTCAGCAACCACTTTGGACGAACAGATGGCAAAGGGGGTTCAGAGATGGGATGGGTGGTGGAAAGTTTCACATGAGCATTCAGTACAAGTTGCATAAACTGCCAGCTTTAAGCTAAAATGTCCACTAGGACATTCTTTGTCACCATCACCTGCAGGATTTTTGTTTCCAGTGTGCATGATGAGACAGGAAAAGCGTGAAGTTACCAAAAGGCTTAAAGCCACACACTCCCACCTCTTTTTATTGTTTATAGCTTTCTACCTTAAGGTGGACTTTTCTAGGTGTTGTATGAGCCCTAAATCAAGGAAAATCATAAGAAAACTCTGGTGTGAGTTCATGAGAAGCCCTAGAAATCTTTCCATTTGGATTGGTGCCCTAAAACTTGTCAGGATGTGAGCCCATGCAGGAGAAATGAGCGTATTGCTGTTCCCAAAAACAGGTTTTGAGGGTATTAAGGGAAAATTAATGGATACTTCTGTCTTTGATATTCCTATACCACCCTTTGCACCATAAAATAGGAAACATCAAAGTCTGTCTCACAGGGGTGTTGTGAAATTGAGTTAATGCTGGTGTGAAGCTCTCAGACTGTGGCAATGAGGTCCATAAAAAAGAGGTCTGGAAGGAAATGAAGATTCCCATGTTCAGCCCACAGTTTGAATAAGCCTGTAAATTAGACTTAGGGCTGTGCACTGAACAATAAAAATGGAAAATTAGATTAGAAAAATCCCTTCTGCCACCTCAAACAAAGCTGGAGCCCAGTGGAGAAGTGTGGGGGTGACCAAAGAGAGCCAGGCAGGTTAATGCCAACACTGCCCCACTGCCAGCAAACTGCTGAGCAGAAAATGGGTTTGGGGCACCCAGTCTGCTTTGCACCTGGATAAAACACTCTGGGGATGGAGCAGGTGCCTGGTGGGGTTTCCCTGCTCCAGGATTGTCCCCACTGAGCATGTCTGTGCTCCCAGGAAGATCATCTCCTCTAATTCATGCTCAGGATGAGGCAGACCTGGAGCCTTCATCCCCACGGGAGCTGAGCCCTGAGAGCAAACAGAGCTGGGGCAGGATCCATCAGGTGTGTGCTGCATGCACAGGTGGTGAAGGCTCGGGAACAGCTGTGTGTGGAGAGGCAGGTTAATGTTTGACAGCGTGAGGAGACCACGAGCACCCCGGGAGCACAGGGTGAACCAGGCTCGTCCCACCTGAGCTGACCTCAGCTGCTCCTGCGCTCCATCCCCAGCCCCTCACCCTCTCCACAATGAGCACAACCAAGGGCTTCCCATCAGGGGTGGCCAGGGCAGGCTGGCCCAGCTCCTCAGCAGATGGAAACCCAAAAAAATCCCCCTGGACTCAGCACTTGGGTGCTGTGGCCAGTTTTGGGCCCCTCACTGCAGGAAGGACACTGAGGAGCTGGAGCGTGTTCAGAGAAGGGAACAGAGCTGGGGAAGGGGCTGGAGAATTCCTGAGGGAGCTGGGAAGGGGCTCAGCCTGGAGAAAAGGAGGCTCAGGGGGACCTGGTGGCTCTGCACAGCTCCTGACAGGAGGGGACAGCCGGGGGGTCGGGCTCTGCTCCAGGAACAGGGACAGGAGGAGAGGGAACAGCTCGGGCTGGGGCAGGGCAGGCTCAGGGTGGACAGCAGCAGGAATTTCTTCACAGAAAGGATGACTGAACATTGGACAGGGCTGTCCAGGGAGGTGGTGGGGTCCCCATCCCTGGAGGTGTCCAAGGCACTCACTGGGTGACAAGCAGGTGGAGGTCAGTCACGGGTTGGATTTGATGATCTCACAGGTGTTTTCCAACCTAAATAACTCTGTAATAGATCAAAAAATCTCCAGTGGCCACAACTTTGGGATGCAACCCTAAAATTAACCTAGGTATGTTCAAATTCAGTTTCTGCAGACTGGGCCATCCCTCCACATCTGTAAGCACAGAGCAATCAGGAAGAGCTATTAACAGAGAAAGCATTTCATCCAAAAAGTGCATTTTTAAGGATACTCTGACTCTCAGCTGGCTCCATCTGCCCAAAGATGGAGTAGCACAGCAGCAGGAGAGAAACACTTTGCTGGATAGTTTTTACTGAATTCCCCCACACACATTCCCCCTGGATTTTGGTCAACCACAACGCTTCAGTAACTCAAGCCAAGTTTGC
Source organism: Lonchura striata (assembly GCF_050655825.1). Lineage (NCBI taxonomy): Eukaryota > Metazoa > Chordata > Aves > Passeriformes > Estrildidae > Lonchura > Lonchura striata. The sequence continues at coordinate 2,931,864 of NC_140719.1, read as the reverse complement.
CAAAACCTTTCCTTGAAGAAAGGCAGCACGGAGAACATTTTGTGTGCCAACATTGTTAAATGAAAACCTTGAGAGTCTGGTCTTTTCTACTTGAAAGGATGTCACAGTTTAATTTCCCAAATAAAACTGAAGTTAAAAAATTAAAACTGAGAACATTAAAAGCTCGAAATCATCACAATCCAGATTAGACAAAAACATTACTCCTCATTTTCCCCAATTTTCTTGCCTTTTTAATCTGCTTTTTGTATGAAACTCAGTTCTTTCAGTGCTTCTGCATGGCATGAAACAATTCCCTTGATTTTTCACGGAAGCTGAAATCACGGTTATTTGCACAGCCGAAGCAGTTGCACCACATGCATTTCCATACCTCTCAGACAGCTAAATTTAACGAGTTAATTACATGAGGAGGAGAGGGGAAGTGTAAGAAAGGCTGCACCTGGCAGCAGACAAGCATCTCTGCTTGCTCCAGGAGCAGCTCGGAGCCTTTCAGGGAGGAGCCTCCTCATCCTCCCATTCACCTGCTCCAGGCTGGAACAGGCTGGCAGATGTCAACCAGTACATTTTGTCCCCATCTTAAATCCACGTTTGAAAAACTACAATGAGTAAAAAAAAAAAAAAAAAAAAAAAAAAAAAGAGAAAGCTGAGAGGTTTAATTTCTTTTATCCCTGTCTGAGAGGCACTTTCAAGTATAGCCAGGGTTCCTGGAATTGCAGTCCCAGTGCCAGGGAGAAAATGAACAGCAAGAGACAGGCTAAAAAAATCCCCGGCTCCCGGATATTCGCCTGAAACACAGCTCATTTCCAAGAACAAGGCACTGTGAAGTCTGGCTGGGGCTGGTCTCCATCACTCTGCTCCAAGGTTACGCCGAGCCTGAGCTCGGGGATTCACGGATCCTCCCAGCACGCGCAGCTCGGGCCGGATGAGGTGGGAAGTGGCGAGGGGTGGGTTTGGTTCTGAGGGATTTGATGAGAGCTCAGGGGCAGGCTCTGCACCCAGCACAGGCTGCGCACAGGAGCCGGTTCCCTAACGAGGAGCTCAAGAAAGGCACATCTCTCCAGCCTCCAACTCCTAACACCAAGTTGTCATTTCCATGGAGTCACCTTTATGGGGCCTGCAGCTCCGGGCGTGCGCCAAGCCCCGGCTGCTCCACAGGGCAGCGGTGCCAAGGCAGGGTGGGCAGCCCCAGGAGCTCCGGTGCCAGCTGAGATGCCAGCCCCGGGCTGTTCAGGGTGATCAGACACCGAGTGGAGCCCTTGCCCAGGATGCAGCTCTGCTGGCAGCTACCTGTGGGTCTCAGATTCAGTCCAAGAAAGAAACTGAGAATTTCTAGCCAGGCAGAAGCCTGGGAAAGAGCTGGAGAAGAATGTAAATAATTCGATCACTGTGTGTCAAGCACTTTGCACCAATGGTGTAGGTTGTTTTCACTTCAGAACCAATGGAGTTGGTCCTCACAAAGCTCTGTATAAAAGAGCAGTGTATTTTGAATAAACTGGAGTTTTACTCTCAGCAGCCTTTTGGTCAGAGTCTTCTCATTCCTGTCCTGCCTCGACAGCGACAGGTACCAGCTCAGCAGTCTCGTACCCATCGCCTGCATCAGTGCCTCGGCTCTGGCAGCAGGGCTGCTCTTCAGCTGCACCTCCAGTCCTTCAGCCAAGGCATGCAGGGGAGCCAGGGGGGTGCTCACCCCACTTCTACTTTATATCTTTTAAAGATTTTGTTTGCTTTGGTTTTACTCAAGCCCCTCGTTTGTAAAGAGGAAGACAAACCCAGGTGTGAAAGTCTGGGGATAATGAGTATTGAGGGAGTCCAGGGCTCCTGGACAACTGAGCAATAGGATCAAGCAGAAGCCGTTTATTGTTTGTATTACACACATTTTTATAGATTCTACAAGCTACTAAGTGCACACTTCTTGATTGGTGCCTCTGTCTTGTTCCCTCGTTTTCTGCCTGCATTTCTCAGAGTGTGTGATTGGTTACATCCAGGTGTTTCACAGCCCTCTGTTATCCAGTTCTTGCTCACTTGGTATTCAGTTTCTCAGCCTCTTCTTTGTTAATTCAGCACAACTTATGTTCCAGTAGCCTTGAAAAATTCCTGAGGCTTTGATAACAAACTTAGAAGCAGGCTGGCTGGTGCACACTATGGCCTAATCCTTGCAAATACATTACAACAGATGAGCACTTGTAAATCATTGTAAATCACAAATTTCTCGTGGACAAGAGGCAGCACCCAACACTTGTGGCTTTCCCTGCACCTCACAGACACCCATGCACTGCCTGGCACCTGGATGCAAACCCCACAGGGCTCTGCCTCAGTCCCTCAGGCCACTTGCTGGCAGCTGAGCTGCCCACGCAGCATGTGGATGGCATGAGGCAGCTGGATTCCACAGATCCCTTTCTACAAACATTCCTGCAAAAAAACACAATCCAAGAGGCTCAAAGTACGATGGAAAGCACACAACAGACGGACACCAAGGCCTTGTCTCTGTCCCTCTCTTGAGCTTTCACCCTGAGTCACTGTGGCCACTACAGGCTCCTTCCCAACCCCACCTGAATCCCTCATCCCAATCCACGAGCATTCAGGTGGAGCTTCCCCAGCATATTCACTGCAATCCCAGCTCCAGCCACGCTTCCTGCACCAGCAGCAGGACCAAAGCAGTGCCACCACTGCCCAACACCAGCTGTGAGCAGTGGGGCACTCATTAAATCCCACCCCATGGAAGGGGCAGTGGACAGTGACCTCTCGGTGGACAGTGACCTCTCAGTGGACAGTGACCTCTCAGTCCCACCTTTATACAAGATCCTGAGCAGTCTCAGGACTCACCTTTCCATGCACTCTCCTTCAAGGACATCCAGCTTCTCTTTTCTTTCCATGGATAAGGATCCTCTTTCACAACCTCCGTTATAATCAGTTTAACAACCCAGCAGCCACGGACAGAAAGTTCTTTCTCTCATCCTCTCATATCTCCAGGCCCTTTGTCACATGTTAAGCTCGTGGACACTCTGCAGTGTCAGCAGCAGAGTCCCAGACACCTCTAAGGTGTCGGATCAGGCTGTGCAGTTGGATGAGCAAGGCCTGGAGGATCTCCTGGTGCTGCCAGGTGGTTTTGGTGGAGCAGTCCAACACCATCTCTACCAGGGCGAGAGAATTACTCCCCCTGGCAGTGGCTTTACACCACAGTTCATGGCACTAATCGCTCAACCTTGAACAAGCTCCGCTTCTGCAGAGCTGACAACATGCAAGAGCAGGTTTGGTCCACACAGAAACCTGGGGAGATCAAGAGGAATAAATGGCTGCAGCACCAAGGACCCTGTTTTGCAAAGTCACTTTCCTTGATCCCATCCATATTTCAGCACAGCTCCAACTGAGCCCCATTAATGTAATTGATTCTTAATGGCATTCTCCAAGAAACCATGTGAAGATTTTAACAGGCTATTAGATGGAAATTAAGCCTCACCCAAACCTTCCTCCCGTGGAACAAAGGTTTCCAAAGATGTAGGGGGGCTATTCCATTCCTGCTAATGGACAAGAAGGTTGATTTGAAGAAAAGGGATGCTAATTCTGCATTTTCCAGCTCTCACAGAGGGACACCACAGGTTTGTAGTTACAAGGAAAGGATTTCTCATCCTTCCCACACAAGCCAGATCAGAGGGCAGCCCTAGAGGGAGCAGAAGTGCTGTTTGATGAGCTAGAGGGCTGCCAGGTTTGAAAAAGGAAAAATAAATACAAATTTTGTTTGCTTTTGTCCCCTGGGCACCTTCATGCCAAGCAGGCCTCAGCTGATTGCTCAGATGTGGCCTTTGAAACCCAAAGAGCTGAACCTGGCCTGAGGTCACAGCTGTGGCTTCAGCATAGCTGGAACCCTGGGGAGGCTTCTGCTGCAGGAAACCTGTACAGCCCCATCCTCCTGTGGAGAGAGGCACCAGGAAAACATTCCCAACACCTCCCTTCTATTCACCAGCCACAACTTTTGAAGATCAACCCATGATTCCAGCATTTCAAAGCCAGGACGTGATCCCGAGCACCGGCTTTGCCACCGAGGACATTCCCCTCTCTCCATCCAAGGTGGAGCCCCTCGTTTTCACACCGCAGGTCAGTGACAGCACTCGTGGACATTTTGACTCAGAGCATGCCACCTCCCCCAAAGGTCCAATCCTGCCTCGGGCTGAGCTCTGGCAGACACCCACAGCTGCAGTTCTGTGTGTGCCACGTCGTGGATTTAACACATTCCCCGTGGAACACGAACGCTGAGCTCTGTGCAAGTCTCCCACTCACAGTGACTGAGCAGCTAGAAGATTTTCTAGCTGATGATTTCTAAAAGATGATGCCGTTACCATCTCTTTTACTTCTGATTCAAGTTCCCCACACTTCATTTCAACATTTTTAAAGGCTTATTTTTACTTCTTTTGAGATGTTTTAAACTCACTACTTTTCAGTGCTGACAGCCAGCCTCCTTCACGAGTACGTTACAAAGTCAGGTACCAGCACTGCCTTCATTTTTAAAGAGGTGAGAATGTGGAAACAAAGGGGGGGAAAATGGCCTAAAATCCCCTATTAGCCAAAGACATGAGCAGAAGAGAAAAACAGAACACCCAAAATCCCATCCACTGCCCAGTCTGCTCCAGAAGAGAACCAGAACTGCATTATCCTGGATCTGCCTCAGACACAGCACTAACTGCTCCCATGGTCTCCTGTTCTTTCATACTTCAAATTAAAATGAGAAACTGGATCATGCCGAGCTTCCTTTGTTTTATTCACCCTTCGTGAAAGGCAGGGGTTACCATCATTTTGTACCTGTTATAACTGGCTTTAAAGTTGTGAACAGAGAGTGAAAAAAATTAAGTGTTTCTTTAAAACTAGGCTTGGGATGGTCCTGTCTGTACAACTGGTCACAAAGCCAAGCATTTCCAAATCCTCTTTTATTGTACCTATCCAATTTTAGTACTTTATTGATTATTGCAAAACAAGAAATTCAGAGAAGCTCAGGATTCATCCAGCCAGTCCAGGAGGTAATTTTGGCCACAGAACTCCAGGAATTTGGAATGCTTCTGCCCAGGAAGTGGGTAAATAAGGCTGAGATTTGGCATCAGAAGAGAAGAAAGGTAAAATTTTTCATTTCAGCACATTTCTCAGAGAGCAGAGATAAGCTGCAAAGATCTGTGATGAGATTATTTGTGTTATCAGCTAAATGCTTTTGAACAGATACAGCATCACTTACTTGGAGCACATGGATATGAACTTCTGAAAATAATGGGATTAAAAAGAAATGTGAGGAGTTTTCTGGAGACTAGTCTTCATCCTATAGGCAGAGCAGCCAGGATTCAGCAATCCAAGCCGAGACTTCACCTCATCTTTTCTCCAGGCCTGTTTCTAATGACCCTCAGGAAAGGTCTTACCCACCTACCAGCAGCCAAGAGTGCAGATCCCTTCCCAGTGTGGAAATAACTCCCTGCAACCTCCCACAGCCTTTGGCTGCCACTCTCCTCCCAGCGCTGGAGGCCAGAAAAGCAGCAGAGATTTGTCTTTGGCACTGGGAGGGAGGTTTGTTAATGCTCCTCCCCAGCAGGACAGCTTTCATGCCTGACTTGTGGCAGCTGGACAAGCTCTCAGCTCTGACTGAAGCCTCATTGAGGACAGGGCCACCCTCTGATTAGATAATTTCACCTGCCAGAACCTTCTCCTGTGTTCCAGATCCTGCGAAGGTGGGAGGCTTGGATGAGATCCTCCCAAAGCAAGGTCAAGGGGATGTTCCACCATGCAAAGGGAGCAGTTATATCCCTGAGGCACCAAGTCGGAGCCTGCCAGACCTGCCTCCTCCACAAAACCAAAGCCCCTTTGTCACAGGGACATCCACATTACCAGAAACCACCTGGGATTCATCTGAATCGAGTGACAATTTTCAAGCCCAGATCTTTTCCCACAGCTGAGGCTCGCGGGGTTGGAGAGCACACTCAGCACTGGAGCATTGAAGTTTCTCTCTGAGCTGGAGCAGGAAGATGTTTGATCTTTAAATCAGACATGAAGTGATGAAATAGCAGCACTCCTATCGACGTTGTTTCATGTCTAAACTGGCAAAGTCACATTCCCAGGTCAGGCTGGAACAGGCTGGATCCTGCTCCCAAGCCGTGGCTCCACAGGATTCAGAAGAAATTACAAGATAAAGAAAAGGACAATTATGAAACAGCCTGTTCACATTTCCACCTAGCTTATTTCAGGGAGCACCAGGGAAAGACCTAATTATTCCCCTTCAAAAAAAATCATTTCCACTCTGGTGGATCTGAAGATGATCTTAAGGCTACTTTGGTCTCAAGACCCAAACCAGCAAATGCTTGTGATGATTTCCATGAGTTAATTACTTTTCCATTAGTGAAGTTCTAAAACTTCAGTTTTGTCACTGATGCTTTTTGAGTCCTACCAAAATAGATAGGGAAACATGATTTTCTCTCTGCTTTTCTTTATCTATCTCACCCTTATGAGACTTTGCTCTTCATTTTAACTCTCTCAGCCTTTTCACTTCTCCTTAAATGGACATTTTTTCAATGCTTTAATCATTTTCACAGCCTTCATCCTAAGCTCCCATGCCCAAACTTTATTTAAGGATGCTGGTTCAGGGTGTTTGAGAGGGTGAAACTGATCCAAAAGGCTGAAAGATTAAGCTGTCTTCCTTTTTTTGGTTCTTTTTAATTGGAAAATAAGCTGAGAGCCCAAATTTAAGTTTGATTATGTCCTTTTTGAACCAGAAGCAAGCTACATCCAACCATTTCTGATTATTGGAGTTCTTCAGCGCAGGAACATTTTGTAGCTGAAAAAGTCTCAGTCTTCTCCAAGCAGCTCATCCTTGTCCTTCACTTTTGTACTTCTACATCATCCCTGGACCATCAATGTTCTCCTAAAGCCTCAGTCTGGCTCTGGGCCCTTCCAGTTGTGCAGAGCCCTACAGGGAATTTGTGTAACGAGACAAAGGAGGGGAGTCAGCTTCAACCCCTCTTCAGAAACTTCCCTAAGGAACAATCTTCAACCCCAGATTCCTGGCTGAGAGCTGCCCTCCCTCTTTGGAGAGCCCCAGGAACAATTTCTATTCCCAGGGAAGCCCAGCATTGCTCCAGTCTCTACTTCTGATCCTTTCCTTGCTCAAATCTCACTCAGCCCAGCCTGAACTGACTTGAACTGAGCCAAGAGCTAAACCCATTATTGTCTAAAATTGGGTTTAACTCAGGAGTGACCTGAACTTCTTGCTCCAGAGGGAGGCTTTTAAAATTCTGCAGCTGATCACGAGAATCACCTACACAAACACACCCAGCCCTGCAGCCAGCTCGGAAACCAAGACAACTCGAGCACTGACAGAATAAGAATAGCCACCAGAAAAGCCTGACCTGTTTCCTGAATGCTCCACCCTGAGATCATGGAGCAAATGAGTTTGTTTCATTTGTCAATCCAAAACCCATGACAGGTGACTCTTGTGGCCACTGAAATATGGGGAGATGGAGGAGGGAGGAGACACGATTGTGTCAGACATGCATTCAGCTGATGCTGACCATGCCAGGAGGGAAAGGTTCCTCCTGTGTACTGTTCAGGTGGCCATGCTCCTTTGTGAGGGAGTTTTGCAAAGCCTCTAAGACCAGTCCAGAGGTTTGATGCTTGCCACAGGAGGCAGGGCTTTCTCCCCCTGAGCTTGCCCAGGGTAGAAGAGTGGCCTTTCCACAGTCAGGAGTTCATCCAGAGGAGTCATCCTGCAGCCTGACCTCACTCACATGGGATCCCTTCCTCTGTCCCAACCCCATCAGACCCTTCAGCACAGAGAAGATGCAAGAGAGCTGAAGTTAAGCAAAAAATCTTGTGGAATTGTGTGGAAAAGCATGTCCAGGTGCTGATCCTGGACTTGGCTTGACCTGGGATTCACACATCCTCTGGCTCCAGCTTCCAGTATGGAAGCCTGGCCCTGGCCAGAACATCCTACACAGCTCTTTGGTGGTTCAGCAAGAACAGAATGGAAAACCAGTTTTCCAAATGCAAGTTTTCAAAATCCAAGTTTTCTTGATGTTTTCAGATAGCCCCAAGGAAGAGAATGGTCTGAGAGCACCCAAAATCTTTGGGGTGAGATGTGGATCCAAGGACACGGTTGCAGACTCACTGTTGGCACTCAGACTTAGATCACAAGTAAAACCAGGCTGATTTTCCACATCCTCACCCTTTTCCACAGTCGCAGGCAGGTTCTTCTCCTCTCGGATGAGCAGGCACTTTGCCATCCAAAGCTGCTCCCTTGGAACTGGGACACAGCAGCAGAAGCCCTACGTGAGAAACAGGAGTCTGAGGTAACCTGCACCCTCCTCCTCATCTAATTTTGGGACAGCACTCAACACCACACACAGCACTTGGGTATTTTGGGCTTGGTGATTTTTTTGTTTGTTTGTTTGCTTGTTTTTAAACCAGGAAGCATTAAAAATAATTAAGCACTTTGGAGCTGCAGTTTGATTTGCCGGTTTGGGGTTGAATTCCCAGTATCCACACCCAGCTCCAAGAGCAGCTACCAATGTTTTCCACCTCTAGGTGCCCACAGGACACGGTTGCCAGGGCAGGATCACATCAGGAGCAGATCCCAAGGTCCAGAGTCCTCTTCCCACCTGCAGGCTCCACAATTGCCTGTGCAGCTGCTTCCCTCACAAGAGACAATATTTCCTTGCCACCCACCTGCCTTCAAGAACCATAAAAAGCTAAAAATACTGTCTGGACTCTGGACTAATGATCCTGCCTGCCTTTGATAAAGCTCTGGCTGCCATGAGAACAACCCTTGCTTTCACTCGGGATGGTCACTTCTACTTGACAGCTGCCCAGCTGCAGGGAGAGGTAAACACCCATAAATATTGTCTGGCAGCCCTTCTCTGTGAGCACAAAGCTTCCAGGAAGGACAAACAGGCACAAAACATGGAAATGGATACAAGATGGAAACCTGGATGGCTTTGTTTCCTCTCTCTTTAATAGAAAGGGGTTTGTTTGTGCCTCAGCTTCCAGGCTCCCTGTGCTGTTCCATCATTATCACTTCTCATCCCAGGTATTCCATACCTTGCGGTCCCTTTTAATAAAGTAAGAGAGCAGCACATCAATCTCATTATCTGTTTGCCCTTGAGAGGTTCTCTGACCTGAAACATTTGGTTTGCCACCACCAGAGCAGAGCCAGAGCAGGATAATTTCTGCCAGGGAAGGGCTGTCCCCACCTGCAGGTCCTCTGAGGGGTGGGACCATCTGCAGCCTTCCTCTGAGCACAGCCCGGAGTCCTCCTCTGCCCAGGAAAGTCTCCTGATTTAGCAGCCAGCCACACAATTTATCACCCACCCGCTTCTCTCAACCTGCCTCCAGCCACCCCCACCAAAATCGATGCAGAAAAGCCACTACAAGCAACAAAAAAAGACACGAGCCCTAATTAACACAGCAAGAGGCTCAGCACGGCCTGGGTGCCCCTTTGCTCAGAGAAACAAGCCCAGAGAGAAAACAAGCTCCAGTCCCAAGGAAGCTGCTGCCCACTGGGCAAAAAAGGAAATGGGGACATCTGCCAGATGGATTTAGAAGCCTCAAACCCTTCCTCTCTGTCCAGTCTTCTCTGAAGGGAACAGCTTCTGCAGCTCCCCAAGAGCCCAGACAGCCAAGGGCCAGAGGATAGAACAACTTCTGTTCAACCTGAGACCTCACACACCCTCCTCCCTCCCAGCTACAAACTCTCTCTGCTTCAAAAATGCAAATCTGGTTGCTTGGCTTCCTCCCTTCCTGCCCTCACACACCAGCTAGAACACCAGGTAACACCTGACAGGTAAATTCCCTGTGTCTTGTCCACCTTTATCTGATTTAATTTCAGAAGGTGGCCTTTGCTCTTCTGAGCCAGCAAGTGTCCATCCATCACTGGAGCATAAAAGAAATTGAACACAAGGATCAGCTGCATTAAAATCCATAAAGGCTTTGCTCCTTTCATGACTCATGCACGGTGCTGACAGCACTCACCCCGAGTCCATCAGCACCCCAAGCAAACAGCTCCTTTTCCTTGTGACAGCCAACCAGGACTGAGCTTGTTCCTTCCCAGTTCCCTTTCCCCAGCTCCTGTTTTTGCCCTCCTTTGCTTTCTAGCACACAAGTACCAAAATTTCCACACTGGGAAAGAAGAGCAACATCTGCACTTCCCTGCTCCCACCCCTTCATTCCCCACATCTCCACACCCAGAGCTGGTAAACAAAGCATTGAACAGCTCCCTAAAGGGGTGCTGCAGGGCAGCCAAGGGGGCTGATTTCATTTGAATTTCATTTCTCTAATTAGTTCTGTGGTTATTTGCAGGTGGAATACAGAATCAATGGAATCACAGAAAGGTTTGGGTTGGGAGAGACCTGAAAGATCATCCAGTGTCACCCCCTGCCATGGGCAGGGACATCTCCAGGCTGCTCCCAGCCCTGTCCAGCCTGGCCATGGGCACTTCCAGGGATCCAGGGGCAGCCACAGCTGACAAGGCCTCCTCACCATCACAGGGAAGGATTTTTTTTCCTAATATCTCATCTCAATCTACCTTCTGTTTGAAGGCATTTCCCCTCATCTTGTCACCCTTGTACACAAAGGACACCAGAGCCAGCCCAGAGCTCAGATACCCTCATTTAAGGGCTTCTGAAGCACAGGAACATGCATTTGGAGAGAAAGAAATGCTGGAGCCAAAGCTTCTATGAGTATTTGACAGCTTTAAGAAATCCCAGCCCTCTCCAAGGCATTTCCTTCTCCAACACTTCCCTGGTCACATCTCCCCCCACACCTGTCTGGGAGGTTCATCCACCTGAAAGGGGCAGATCCAAGGTGCAAACCTGCTGCACAGCCCAGGCTGGGTGGTTCCTGTGCCTCCCACTCTGTCACTCATCACTGCATCCAAGGCTGCTGCTCCTCAAACACAGCACCAGGAATAGCAGCTCCCACTGCCCACATAGCAGGATGATCCTGGTAACCAGCAACGCTCACATCGAGGAGGAGCAGGCCTTTATGCTGTTACTAAATGAGTTGCCTTCCAAATTATTAGCAGCATCGAGGAGCTGGGAGCACATTTCTCAGACAATCAAGATAATTCTGGCTTTTGTAATTTGTTCCAGACAGCCTGAGACATCCGTACCCGCACGGAGACTTTGTGCACATCATTTGGCAGCTCCGGGCCTGGCACACGCTGTCTCTGCCAGTCCCACCCAGAGATCCAGGCTGCTGATCCAACTGGCTCAAGAAGCCACCAGGACTCTTCGAGAGTGTTTAATCCAGGCTGATTTGAAGCCAAAAGAAATTAATTCTGCTCATAAAGGGCAGAGCACGATCCTGTCAAGCTCTCCATTATTTCATAGAGGCCTTTAGCCACTCTTGGTGTTGGACAAACACCACATGGCTGTGGTCACTCCATGGGGATGTGGCAGAACTGGGAAAGGACCAGAGCAGCAGCAAAGGCTGTGGTGCACAGAAAAGCCCTCAGGTCTAGGGAGGTCGAGCAGCATAAATCTCTGCCTGGGGAAAAGCTGACATTTCATAAAACCATAGGCATTCAGAAAAAATAATTATTCTTCAAACCTTACTAGAAGGCACCGAGGGGAATCTCAGGTAGCTGGTGATGAAATAGGGACAAGCAGCCCCTTTCTTGGGGTATGGAATTAAACCCTAAAGCCCATTATTCATGATATGGGAAACCAGAAGTATAAACAAGCTCCAAAACACAACTGAGGGCAGACCCCTTGGATATCACAGTTCAAAAGCCTTTTATCCCCCTGAAAAACCCCTAGACATCTGAATTTTGGGAATCAAAGATCAATTTTGTTTTGTCCACACCTTGTTCCCCATTCTTCCCCTCAGCACACAGCCCTTGACACCAGCTCCGTGCAAACCCAGCAGTTCTTCAGGCTTTGCATCCAAAACCCAGGAGAAAACCTCCCATGAACTCCAAGAGGAAAAGGTCTGAACCCTCCAGGCCCTGAATCAGAGCTCATGGCTCCAGCTGAGGAATTTGGGAACAGGACAAATTTGTTCCCAAAACAACTGTGGATTTCTAAAATATTCAACCCAAAACACGTGGCAGCAACAGAGTGAAAAAGTCCCTTTGCTTCCACCTTGGAAAAAGTGCATTAAGATCATCCAGTCCCAGGCCAAAGAGAAACTGCATTTTTGTGTGATTTAGAGCTGCTAATGAGTGATGTCACCACTGGAGCCAGTGCAATCTCACAGAAACGTGGAAATAAAATGAGCAGGATTTATAAAATGTGTGGTTTTGTCCCCAGCAGCAACAGGCCCATCCCAGCAGGGGCAGCTTTCATTGAGACTAGTCTACAACTGGTGGAGATCACAAGAAATAACTAAAAAAAAATCACAGAGGTAACAAAATCTTCCAAAGAGAGCAACTAACTTATTCCTTTCCCAGGCCTTTGTTAACAGCACATCCACAGGTTTCCTTGGAAGCAAATGAGAAATAGGCACCACAGCATTGCTGGGAAAAGAAACTGAGGGAGTGTTTTCTGGAACAACAAACCAAAGCCATTTTGGGCCACTATCTGTTAGACTCGAGTTTAGCTCAATAAGATATTGATCCTGGCTGCATGGAACACAGCCCTGATGTATTTCCTGATTAACAAGTTCTGCTGTCTGCTTTTGACAAACGAAATCTCCCTCATTGCAAGTAGATAAAAAATATATTTATCAATAATTCCAGGGTGCAGGCATTGAGTAGCCCAAAAAAATAAATAAATAAATAAAGGGTTGGAAAAAGCAGGTGGGAAGGATTGCTGCGTGATCACTGGAATATTTACACAAGGCTAAGTTCAATCAATGCAGAGCCTTCCCCCACAGCCTCCTCCAAAGCACACCCAGACTCTGGCTGGCCTTTTTCCTATGGAAACAGAGAATGAGAGCAGAGCTGCTCTTCGCTTTTCTGGTGCTTAGCTAAAAGCTGAAAATGAGATCAGGTTTTCTGACATTCACCATTTACCTTAATAAAAACAAGCACTCGGCAGGATTAGCAGGCACACAGCTCTGTGTGGGGTATCATGGAACATTTTCATGATCTTTCATGCTTACACAGAAATAAAAAAAATAAAAGAAGAGGACTCAAAATCCTTCTATAAAATTGAAGATCAATGTAAAACTGAGCTTGGGAGCTGAGCACTGCCTGGGAAACATGAAGTAGAAATCTTGCACATATGGCAAAGGAAAGCTTTTGATAGAGTAGCAAAATGATATTTCAAAAACTGATGTCCTACCTATCTATATTTATAAGAACACATTAAGTACTGGCTTAGCACTGTCCTTTTTTATTATTCCCTAATAAATTACAGCTTGATCATTTTTTGAAACACACAGATCCGAGTCTGCCTTCCACAGAAATGAAAGTGAAGGTCCCACTCGTGTCACCACCTTACAGCCCTCCCCTGGAGGGTTTGTCAGCAGGAAATTTCTCACTCATCAAGCTGACTCTGAAGTCTCAATGCAGAAACAAGGAGGATTTTTTTCTCAAATAAACAGCCCTGCACAGGTTTTCCCTCTGACCTGAGCCCATGAGGCAGTGGGCACATGAAGGGGTTGTGGCCACTGAAGGAAACCCAAGGAAGAGGAACTCCAGGTTTCCAGCACAGCCCCATGGCAACACAGGAGTGAGCTGAGAACTTCATCATGATCTGGGCGTTGCAGAGCAAAACACAGCAGGCTACAGAGAAAACACTAATTCAACCCCCTGTGTGAAGCTGCAGAGCTTTCAATGCTCCCTCCACCTGGGCTGGAAATATTCAGAAAAGCATCAAACCAAGCATGAGTAACTCTGTTATTTTCAGTAGCTTCCCCCTAACGCCAAAAATTGGGCACGAGCTCAAGTTCCTTGTTAAATCCAGCCCTCGGATTACCAGGATTAGAGGTCTGGATTTCCTCAGTGGAGATGACTCTTGGACTTGAAGCCGATGAGTTCAGCCTTTGCCACCCCTGCACTGCTGCCTGGTGGGAAGCCCTTGTACAAGACGATTTCAGCAGGGCCCAGTTGGTGTCACCATTGGAAACAGCAGCGGTGACGTTAACAGGATGGCACTTCAAAGGAACCCGCGGGGCTGCAGATGGCACCGGGGGTCCTTGTTCCAGCTGTCTCATCAAGCTGATATTCCACAATTCTTTTCCAGGATCAAACAGTGCTGCAAGCAGCTCCCACAGCACCGGGGAGACGCCGCTCATTCCGGGAGGATCCCGTGGCCGCTTCAGCTGCAATACTTGGAATGTCTCGGGTGTAAAATAAAACCAACCAACTCTGGAGTCTTGTGTTTATGGAGGGAAAAAAAGAATAAAAGGAATTCAAGCCATGCCTAAGCAATATGGCTGGGATTCAGAAAAGCTTTTCTGTGGAGCCTGAACTTTAAGTAGAGAACCACTGGAGTCAGCTGAATTCCAGCATATAGTGCAATGCTTTGCTGTAGGATAAATTCAGCCAATGCCAAAGTCCTTTCCAGAATCAGGGCCTTGATTTTATTTTTTTTCTTTTAACACAAACAATGGCATGGAGCTAACTAGGAGTCAGAACAGAGCGTCAGTGAGAATAATTGTAGCACTGTGCTAATTCTCTTTTCATCCTGGTACCCCCTGCTTCTAAGTATGGAAATCTGATTCTCCTTGTGCCTCCAATGAAGTTTATATTGATTAAATACCCAGCCCCAGCAGCAGGAGAATCCAGCCCTGAATATTTATTCTCTTCCTCTTAATACATCAAGAATTCCCTTTGGCCTCTCAAGTGCTGTATCACAGGGTGCCATGAATGCAAATGGAATTACAGTGATCATGTAGCTAATGAATACATTTGTATATGTATGCAAGCATTTCCCTACTCCACACCACCACGAGGAGCAGGGAATATCCACGTTCAGCACACACACGGGCAGGGAAGCTGTGGGAAAGGATGGGTATGGGAAGCATATCAATAGCAGGAGCCAGGCTGCAGTTTCTGGGGAGAAATGAACTGAAATCCTTCCAAGATGAAGGCTGCAAGCTCAGGACCTCACACAGACCTTTGGATCGTTTCCTCTGAAGCTTTAAAGCCCAATTTGTAGACTAGAAGTGTTCATGTTTATGTTTTCATTACCCACCAGCATCACCCTCTATTTATATAAATAGACAGAAACTGCTGCAATGCATAATGTAAAATATTGTCAGCATTTCCAAGGCATAGATCAGTGATATCATCTCAAACCAGGGTACAAAATGCACACGTAACCTTTTCACCTCCATCCTTAATAAGACATTTTGAATTATTTTCAAATATCTTCAAATTCTTTTGAGAAAAGTTATTTCATAGGGGAATAAATTGATTCTTGCAGAAACTTGGCTGATATCAAAGTTGTAACAGCTTAAAACCAGGATGCATTTAATTTGTTAGCACGCTCCATGTTGACTTCTAAAGTCATCCTGTAATGTCCGAAAATAAATTGATTTAAATCAGGTTCAAGTACCAGTGGCAATTAGAACCTGCAAAGCCACAGAAATGTCAGGAAGTGTCTGGATCAGATACACACTGAAATATCTACAAAGAAATATCCTCAAAATCACTTTTGAGCTGGTTCAAATGCTTGGCAAGTGACTCATTCAGCACAAGAGCCATTCTTTGGATTTGCTACAGGCAGAAATTCAGGATTTTAGTGCTATTCCACTCCAGTCAATCCCAGCCCAACCCAGAGCAAACAAACCCCACAAATCAGGGTGAGAGCCCCGTTAAGCTCGGGGGGAGAGGAGGTCACTTACCCTGTGAGGACCACGACAAAATCCATCACGTTCCAGCCGTTGCGCAGGTAAGAGCCTTTGTGGAAAACAAAGCCCAGAGCGATGATTTTGATACCAGCTTCAAAACAAAATATTCCAATAAAGTACGGCTCAGTGTCGTCCTGGAAAAAAGGGAAATTAGAGAAGTCAAGGAGATATCCATGTTCCTGCTGTGATAACCAGTCCCCTGAACAGCTACAGGCAGCCATTCACACCTTTTCCATTCTTTGAACAGAGCTGAAATGGAAGGTTTAAAAGGTTTAACTTTGTTGGAACTAAGCTCACAGAGGAATTTCATTGTTATTTCTCTGAAATGAATTTTCTGTACAAATTGGCAATCCTATTGGCCTTCATCCTGGTGGTTTCATGCCACGCTTTCTACCTTTATGGAATGTTCCGGAGGGAATTTTGATGCAGAAATTTTGCTCTAAGTGTATATTTAAATTAGAGATGACAGGTTTCTGGAGTTATTGGCATGGAAGATGTTCCACAATTCATCCAGAAACCTGAAACAAGAGGGTGTCTTTGGGAGCAACAGTCAGCCACAGCAAGCCTGACTGCACTAACAGGAAATTATTTATTTATCATTTATTCCATCAGTTCTTTCTTTGCTCCTTCTCCTCCATTTTATCAATTTTCACAGCTGCAGCCTCATTTGTTTTCCTTTCACTGGGGATCTGGTTCAGGGAGAAATCCCCAGCCCCTCCCATGAACAGCAGGAGCAGCAAGATTTGTGTCTGGGGTCCATGGTGCAGACTAGCACCTCCCTTGGGACTGCAGATTCGTGTCCTTGCTCACTACACAGAAAATCAAGCTTGGTCTCTACAGTTTTACCAAACCTTTTATTCCATCTCTGCACCAGATCTCTCAGGATTAGACTTTATTGACTGGAGTTTTAACACAAATTCAGTGCCAAATGGAAGCATTCACATTTGGAAGGAAGATTTTGGGCAAGAAACGAGAATAAAGCAAGATGTAAAAGCAATGGGCATCAATTTCAAGAACTTGTTCATCAGCTTTGGCACCAGTAACCAATTTCCAAATGTGCCTTAGAGCCTGGTTTTCAGTTGAATTCAATGGAAGCAAAGCAGCCCTACCCAAATAAGAAGCAAACTTCTACGCTGAGAGATTAGAAATCCCTTTTCCAGTGGCTTTGGCATTTCTGGCCACCAGAACCAAAGAGCTGAGCTGCTGTTTGAGGCGTAGCTGTTTGTATTTTGCAATTCTCCCAATGACAATAGGAGATTGTTTGTTTTCTGATGGGAAAAGAGCAGGAATGTCGAGGCTTGTGGTCCCAGAACCAGGGAAGAAGCAAGTTTGACACAAGCACAGCAACTCCTGCTCAGCTCCGGCACAGACCCACACTCAGGACAGCACTTGCTCCAGAAATTGAGGTTTTCACCCTTAAAGCTGGGCCTGCTCAGTCTTGAGAGGTGATACTGAGAGGGGCCCTCAGCCCTGGGTGTCCCTCTGTGTCCCTCTGTGTCCCTGGGTGTCTCTGGCTGTCCCTGTCTGTCCCTGTGTGTCTGTCCCTGTGTCCACCAGTCTGTCCCTGTCTGTCTGTCCCTGTCTATCAATGTCTGTCTGTCCCAGTCTGTCCCTGTCTGTCTGTGGGTGTTCCTGGCTGTCCCTGTCTGTCTGTCCCTGTCTGTCTGTGGGTGTTCCTGTCTGTCCCTGTCTGTCCCAGTCTGTCCCAGTCTGTCTGTCCCCATGTCCCTCAGTCTGTCCCTGTGTGTCCATGGGTGTCCCAGTCTGTCTGTCCCCATGTCCCCCAGTCTGTCCCTGTGTGCAGCACTCAGAGCAGCCCCAGGCTCTGCTCCAGGCCCAGCGATGGCCCCAGAGCCCCGGGCAGGGCTGAGCCCAGCAATTCCCTGCCCAGGAGGCAGAACTGCTGCCCTGGGCAGTGCCAGCCCTGGCAGAGCCCAGGGAGGCTCTGGGGTCTCCCTGAATGGAACATTCCAGAACCATCAGCCCCGTGCCCTGTGCTGGCCCGGCTGGAGCAGTGACCCCACTGCGGTCCCCTCCTCCTGACCCATCTGCAACACGACAGCCAAGGAGGCTTGGCTGGACATGACCCAGCTCAGCACATCCAGCAGAGAGCTCCAACCACCGAGGAGGCCTCCAAGGTGCTGGAAAACACAACCCTGGAGAGGCTTTTCCATCCGCTGCTGAATTCGGGTTCTGTTCCCCATATCCCTACACACCTCAGGGGGAACAGCTCTTCCACACATTCCATCTTTCACCCTGTGTTACCTCTATTCCCCTCCACCTCTCTGACCTCCCAGCCCCAGCAGCTCCACCTGCCACGCCCCTGTGGTGAGGTGACAGTCACCTGCAGAGACACTCACAGGTGCTGGCTGGCCAGGCAGCAAAACAGAGCAGGGGTCTGCAAAGCTCACACTGGGCCTCTGGCTGAAATGGAGCCCAGAAAATGAAAACCCAGCCCCCAAACTGGCTCCCCCTCCAGCCAAGGAGGGGTTTGCAAGCCCTCCAAGCCCTCTGTCCCTCACAGGTGCTGCTCAGAGCACTCAGGAGCCACCACTGCCAGACCTCCAGCTGCCCATCTCAGAGCTCTTTACCCACAGACAATTTTATGACCTTCAGCAGAAATCCTACAATGAACATCTTCTTCCACCAGCTGCTCCACAGCAAGAGCTGGAGGCATCCCAGGGCTCTGACCCGGTACAGAAAAGAGGGGAAAAGGGAGAAGGGGTCAGAAATCATCCTATGTGATTCCAGGAGAAGTTCCTTAGAGCTCCTCACGGACCCAGGAGCCCTCTGACAGCCCAATCCACAGCTCCTGGCTCCAGAGCTCCAGATAATGTCTGCACACAAAGGCCTCCCAGCCCATCCCAAATCCCCATCCCACCACTACTCGCGTGCCTCTAAAAATAGCTCTTCTAACACACACAAAAAAAGCTACCTTTACCCACATCCACTCCTCCACGTTACTCCCTCACTTCCTTGAAGCCTGGTATCTACTCCAGTCTCTGCTCAATCTAGGTCAGGTGCCTGGTGATTACAGCTCCCAGCTTTAAAGAGCCAGGCTCCAGGTACTCCAGGGTTTGATGGGATGTGCTCTCCCCAAAGCTAGGGCTACACAGAGCTCCTAGGAAGTGGGTCAGAGTTTTTGTCAGCTTCTAGGGAAGCAGGAAGGCTCGCAGATGGATTTGGGTATTCATTACAAAGAAAAACTCTCATCTGTAGGGTTGGCAGGGAGTAGCTGGGGAAATAAGAGGCAAAAGAAAGAGGGTCTTTTCTAAAGCCTGCCTAAATTTACACTGATTCAGCCCAAGAATCAGGGCAGTAGCAACAAGATGAAAAATAAAATTCATGCCCCACTGGGGAGAGGTCCTGCAGCTGGAAATAAAAAGGATCTGCCTGACTGTGTGTGATGGAAGGAGGGAAGGACGGGGGTGAATGCCCTGTGCAGAACAGAAATGGCCCTGCCTCAGCCCAGGCACCCTGCCAGGACACCCTGAAGCCCCTTCAGACCGAAGGCTGGGGCCCTGCTCGGGTTCCAGAGGGGCAGAGCAGGTGATGGTGAGGATCCCTGCGTGTACTTGGAAGGAGGGCAGTGAATCTGGGCAGCAGCCAGAGCTGTGCCAGCAAGTTGCTTGCTGTGGACACAGCAGAGCTTGAGGCTGGGCCAAACACACATTTAATCAATATGTTTCTGATCAGAAACAACTTCTGAGTCTGGAAAGTCATTACCATCCCTACTTCACGTCCTAGTGTCTTTCCTTGGCCTTCGGACGTGAGAGCCTGGAGAGGTTTGGGTGTGAAAGGCTTTGTTCATGCAAAGGTTAGTATGAGCAGCTCACATATTACTGCTCTAAGTGCCTGTGGATGGGAGAAAGCATTAAATCCATTAGTAAATTGCCAGAGCTGTCACAGAGCTGAAAATCTGAGAAGTGTGATGTTCTGTCCTCACGTCCAAAATACCTGGGGGAGCCGAGCACCCCGAGCCTGCAGCCCACATCCCACAGCCCCTCTGGTGTGGAAGAGGTTTTACAGCGACTTCTGTGAGCCAGAGAGAACTTTGATAAGAGGCTCCATGTTTACCCCTGGAAGAATTTTCTACCAAGGCCGTTGACATAGAAACCAAGAAAGAAAGAGAGATAAATAAGAGAAACCTGCCACTGCCTGTTCCAATGAGCACTTGGTTTGTATTTCCTGACCAATGAGTAAAGTGTAAATTATGAGTTTGTAGGAATGTAGAAAAAGCATGTATGCTAGAATAAAAACAGTTTGAAGCCTTCTGAAAATGGAGTGTTGCTTTGTATTGTCTCCATCTCAACTATGACACTCTGGTGCCTTCCAACAGGGCCTGTCCCAGGGCAGGGCAGGGCAGAAAAGAGATTTCCTGTCCTGCAAGTTCTGAAATCATCCCTGTCCTTCTGGGAGAGGTCTCCTGGAGCTCCTCATGGTAAACTGAGCAATTAGGAAGGAGATGAGGTGACAAGGAGGTCTCAGTGTGGACAGCCAAGAGCTGAGCAAGGTGAGCAAGGGAACCACAAAGCCATGGGGGGCTGGGGTGGGAAGTTCCCATTCCCACATTTGGAGCTCTCACCAGCAGGCTCTGGGCTGCTCAGAACAGCTCCCTCAGCCTCTCTGCAGCTGCATCACCCCCGTGTGCACAAACAATGCAACATTCTGTGGGACTGAGGGAGGCTGGAGATGGACATTGTTCCATCCTGGATCCAGCCTGGTGCACTGGACAGTTCCTGGTGGGAGGGAAACATTCCCAGCATCCAGAGCATGTGAGACTTCCAGCTCAGGGCAGGAAAGGGCCTCGGGGCAGGTCAGTCTGCTGCTGGTAGGAGAATGAGTTTGTTCCTCGTTTGATGATCGAGGAGCTGAGCCACTCCTCTGGTCACCAGGCTGGTGCTTTCTCAGAGCGCTGTTTTTGACCAGAATTTCCAGCCCAGAGCCAAGCAATGCTTTTCTGTGCATTCTGAGAATTCTCCTAACTCAGACACTCAAAATCTTGGAATATTGCATGTACTGAGACATGTGCTCAGTTAACCCTGTCTGGCAATAAAAGGAGCACAGAAAACAGCCCGATGAGATTGCACTGCAGGATCATATCCTGGGCCTTGGGGACATAAATAAAATAAAATATTGATTAAAGGACAAAAATAATTAAAATGTTTGCATGGGGTCCTCCCTTTTTTCCTCAGCTTTAACAAACAGACAACTTTATATTTTTTTTTCATTGTTTCTATGGAACAAATTATCTGGGCAACTTCAGTTTTCCTTCAAAAACTCTGCCAAGATCTCCCAGTCACAAAAGTTTTATGACGTGCACCCCTCATATCTTTAATATCTGATTAACTCTTCACTGATTATCTCAAATTATGAGATTTTAATGAATCCAGGAGGAAAAAAACAAAAGCCATATCCATTAACCATTGCCCAAAAAAAAGACAAATTCCATTCCTGCTAATGGCCAGCAGTAAAGCACCTGCTGTCTGCATGGACTTAGAATTTGGCTGAACAAACCTGAAAATGTATGGGAAATGTATGGGAACGTTTCCCCACTGTGGTTTAGTGTGGATTTGTAACATTTTTGATGAAACAACTTCCAGTTCATAGAAGTAACAGGAGATTTCTAAAGAGGCTCCACTTTGAAAACTAGAAGACAGTTTTTCTTACTCACAATGCTTATTCTTTCCAGCTTATGTTGAAAATAAAAAGTATTTGATGACTTGTAAAGATTCTCAGTGCTACTCTATGAAAAATCACTTTATACTTCAGAGTTAAAAATGTGCTGTAGTTAAAATGGCTTCAGGGTATCTGGATCAAACATAACAGTGCTTGGGACAAAAATGAGGGGTTAATTCTTCCTTCCTCTCCAAGGCAGAGCCAACAGGGCAGAGATTGCACATTGAACTCACACAGCTCTCGCATGCTCGGTGGCAATGCCAGTGCCCCCCTTGGGAATGCTTCAGGCAGGATCTGAAGGTGTGTGCGCTGTAAAATGGAATTAATGCACTTGGGGAAAGGACAATAAAATGCCTCTGGGATGCCCTTATAAATCGAGAGAAACATAAAACCAACATGAACCAAAGGATTGCCAAGCCAGAACCTCCCTGAAACTGCTTTTCCTTACGTTTATAACCACGGAAGGCACTTTCCCAGCTCACTCCTGGCTCTGAACCTCTGCTCTGCTCACACCCCCAGGCTGGCCTTGCCAACCACCCCAAAGCACGCAAAGACAGGTTCAATGGCAGAAAGATCTACATACAATCATTGATTCATTTTATTCTCATGTCTTCTTCATTAAAAAGAATTCCAGCAGAGAGAGAAAACAAGCTCCATGCAGGAGGATAGCCAGCAGGAGTGGCTCCATTTCCAAACCAGCACCAAATTCTGACCCTGACTCTCCAGACTGCTCACTTACACACTTTTTCCTGCTTCTGGAGAATGAGATTCTGAGAGTTGCCCACTGGCATGGGCCGTCCTTGGGAACTGCAGCAACCACTATTCAGAGGCTCTTGTTTCTGGCAGCAAGCCTAATGTTATCTTTGTTTGCATAATATAGCATCTACATGGAAAACACATATGGATCCCTATTTATCCATCCTTTGAACGTGCACCAGGATTAATGCATTTGGGCATGCAAGACGTTCCAGATCATTAAAAGTAGGAGAAAAATCAAACCAAGAATTACACAGTTTTCCTACAGGGATGATAAATGGGAGAATTATTTTGAAGCCATTCTTCTATTTTCTTTTGAAATAAGGTAATTGGTCTCATTACCATAAAGCCTGCGGGTAAATTATTTTTCTCTGTAAGCTGGTTGCATTTTTTGGGGGGAAAGAAAGTGTAATCATCTGAGCCCAAAGTTTGCTTTGAAGGATCTGTGCTGTGGCAGGAAGAGACACACAAATCCTAAAAGGTTACTCTGTTCTACCACTCCCTGGGAAAATTAAAATTACAAAGAAATTAATTTGACTCCAAAGATAATTCTAAGCATTCCTCAGCTCCTTCCTGTCCTGGTTTAGAGACAAGCTAAGTTTGAAGCCCTTCTGACCATAGCACAAGGTCCAGCTCTCTCCGTGGCTGGGCAGGGCTGGCTGGAGTGATGAAGCATTCTTGTGCAGATGGGATCAGGAGGGGACCATTACCTTGCTGCGACAGATTTTTTTCTGATTGTCAGATCAATGCCTGTCTTTTTACGTGTGGATCTTTAAAATAGATACAAACACTCCCAATACTCAGTGGCCAACTGCTTTTTGTATTAGACCAGGAGAAAAAAAATAAAAAAGAAAATGAATGAATGCAACTCACCAATCTTTCTGACATTGGTGTCTTGTCTCCATCCGGCAAATGTTGTTCCAGAGCCAGCACAATACAATTGGCTATGATTGTAGCTAATATCATATATTCAAATGGAGTGGGGACCAGAAGTTAAAGAAGACACTGGACAATACAAGAAAAACCGCATTCAAATTCTGTTTCTACCCACAAAGTTGCATTAATTGAGCATTCTAAGATTTCGTGTATTTGGTCTCCTTGACTTCCTCGGTTCTTTCTGGGGTGTGTTTGGAAGAGAAGTAGGAAATTGGCAATTCTCTTCTTTAAGAGAGTTAGAGACTCACACAATCTGAGCTGCTCAAGGAATCCAGGAGCAAGAAAGTGCAAGGTCCAAAGGAAATAAACAACTATTAATACGTATTGATTTTCAATGAGATTGATAAACTAAATTGCCTCCTAACAGATTATACAACTAAACACCATCTGATGAATTTTTCTTCAGAGACATTTAACTTCAGCACACAGTGCAAATAAGTGATGGGCACAAAAAGTTCCATTTAGAGTACCTACCCAGGTCTAAAACATGAATTACTGCTCAATTGCAATGCCTGCTCTCAGTGAGAATAAAACCCTCAGCGCCCTTTTGGGATGTAGGAGGGAAGTGGGGAGGGAAAAGAATCCCAATCTGGCACCGGGTCTCCTCTTGCTTTTTGCCACCATCTCCCACCCTGAGTTGTGCTGAGCCCCAGCTGTCCCAGGGTGGAGCCGTCCCACAGGCGGTAGCAGGGGCCGAGGGTGGGCGATGGTTCCACTCAGCACCACGGAGAGATGGACCCAAACCATGGAGAGATGGACCCAGACCAGGGAGAGATGGAACCAAACCATGGAGAGATGGACCCAGACCAGGGAGAGAGGGACCCAAACCATAGAGAGATGGACCCAGCACCATAGAGAGATGGACCCAGACCAGGGAGAGATGGACCCAGCACCATAGAGAGGTGGAACCAGCACTATGGAGAGATGGACCCAGCACCATAGAGAGATGGAACCATCACTATGGAGAGATGGGCTCATCACCATGGGGAAATGGAACCAGCACCATGAAAAGATGGACCCAGCACTGCAGAGAGATGGATCCAAGAACACGGAGTGATGGGATCAGCACCGTGAGGAGATGGACCCAGCACCGTGAGGAGATGGACCCAGCACCGCGGGGAGATGGGCCCAGCTCCGCGGGGAGATGGGCTCAGCACCATGGGGAGCTCCTCTGAGCACGGCGGAGAGCTCAGCTCAGCACCAGGGACAGAGCCGAGCCGCGCCGCAGGCACAGCCACGCTGGAGGGCTCAGCTCAGCACTCGGTTTGGCAGCGTGGAGAGATTGGTTCAGCACGGCGGGGAGCCCAGCTCAGCATCGTGGTCGGCTCAGCTCAGCACTGGGACCAGCCTGGTTTCAGAACCGTGGTCAGCACAGCTCAACACCGTGATAAGCTCATCCCAGCACCGTGATCAGCTCAGCTCAGCACTGTGGCCAGCCTGGCTCCAGAACCATGGCCAGGGTAGCTCGACACCACGATCAGCTCAGCTTAGCACCACGGTCAAGCCAGCTTCAGCGCCGTGGTCAGCTCAGCTCAGCACTATGGTCAGCCTGGCTTCAAAACCATGGCCAGCTCAGCTCAACGCCGTGATAAGCTCAACCCAGCACCGTGCTCAGCTCGGCTCAGCACCGTGCTCAGCCTGATTTCAGCAACGTGCTCAGCTCGGCTCAGCACCGTGCTCAGCCTGGTTTCAGCACCGTGCTCAGCCGGGTTTCAGCGCCGTGCTCAGCTGAACCCAACGCCGCGGCCAGCGCCCGGCCCCGCCCGCCGGCCCCGCCGCTCGGGCGCGGGGAAGCGCCGGTGGCTCCGCCGGTCCCGCCGGCCCCGCCGCACTGGGGGTCCCCTCCCCACATCCCCCGGAAAGATGCGGCCGAATCGCCCAAGAGGCAGGGAAGGGAAAGCCTGAATCTACCCGCGCAGTCAAGGCGCTGCTCTGCCTGTCACCGGGGGTTTGGGGCTTGTTTATCCAGACTGAAACGCAAGGGAAGGAGAAATGGATGAGGAAATGCAGCAATCGCTGGGATTGTATAATATAGACAGAAAGATCAATACTTGTTTGTGTGCGTTCGGAGAGAAGGGAAGTGCATTGACTCCATTGGTGTATTTTTCCTGTTAGCCCCTCAGGAAGTGAAAACTGGGGAAGTCTAAGCAGGAGCTGGCCTGTGTGGCAACTGAAAGTGTTGCTAGGAGGCTGGGAGGAGGCCCTGGTGCTGTTAGATGAGGATCAATAGGGGTGTGATATGAAATGAAAACAACCAGCTCCCCTGAGACCCCCAGTGTAAAGCACTCGTGTACACGCACACAAAATCTGCTCCCCTCTGCTCACGGCTTACAAAATCATTCTGAGCAAAGCCCCCTTCTCACCGCAGCTCACTTGGCCTGGGAGCTGGGTCGCAGACAGAAAGCATCTGCCCCTTTCACAGTACAGCAGATGATCCCTCTCCCCACTTACTGCCTCCTTCTGCCACAAGGTTTTGCTAATTTTAATTTTTTTTTTTTTTCAGGCAGCCTAAGCTTAGGCTATGCACCTAATCGAAGTGCCATGATTCATGTTGATTCGAATGGATTCCGGGGAGGATGTGCTCAAACCGAGCTGCAGTGATTGCATTCCTGGGATTTACCTGGGCTCTCAATGTCCCTACTATCAATGCAGCTTCAGTGCTAAGGTGTCACCATTTTTATCCCACATTCCTTCTTCTATTCACAGGAAGACCGAAGAGTTGAAAGGCTCCCAGATGGAAATAAAAATCAGGATTCACGGGCACAAATCTCACAGACCTGACTTGAATTGTAGGAAACGTCAATCCATGCACCTGTACATCTCACCCCTAAAGACACCCTGACATGGCTTATACACCCCAGGCACCAAGCACACCGAAAGGACCCTCGGTGCTCCCACAGAAGCAATTCTCTGATTCTCTGATTCCCATATTTCCACTGCCATGGCCGTGCATCATGTCG
Organism: Lonchura striata; assembly: GCF_050655825.1. Taxonomy (NCBI): domain Eukaryota; kingdom Metazoa; phylum Chordata; class Aves; order Passeriformes; family Estrildidae; genus Lonchura; species Lonchura striata. Next base: position 2,905,777 of record NC_140719.1, on the reverse strand, counting down.
GGCACACGGCTCCCGGCACACACACCCATGGCACAGCCCGATCACACCGTCTGCAGCAGCAGCAGCCGCTCGCCCTGCGCTGCCTGGAGGGGTCTCTGCCCCTCAGCCTCCCTCTCCCCCTCCCCACCTTCCCCCCGTGCCCACACAGCCTCCCTGAAAGGATATGGCCACTCTGTTATTCGCTTGGCGTATTTCCGTATAACATTATCTTCACTGAAGATGAAGAGGGATCTGTTGACTGTGAAGCAGTTCTGTTTGACAGGGATGGGGTTGTAGAGAGCCATAGTCCTGGCTCTCTGAGCCATCGTCTGTTTATACATCCTTTGGGCGGCTTGGGGGCCACCTTGCCGGCTGCTCCCTCTTCCAGCCCCGGCCGGCCCTCCACCTCCATAGCGGGTTGGCAGATCATCCCCAAACCGAGCCATCCTCGCAGTGCACGGAGCCGGGCGCTACAATCCAAACTGGCAGCCGAGGCGAGAGGAAGACGCATCACAGCGCGCAGCACTTCTCCCTCCGGGGGCTTCGGCAGCGGGATCGGGATCGACCGCGGCAAAAATAGATCGATATATAATAAAACAAAAAATATCCCTTTTCCTTCCTCCACCCCCTGCGCTTCCCCGCCGCTGTGGCTGCCCGGGGGTAGGAGGAAGGCGCCGGGCTCCGCTCACCTCCCCGCACAGGTGGCGTCTCTCCGGGCCGACCTCATGGCCGGGGCGGCGCGGGGTGGCCGCGGTCCCTTTGGCGCCGGGGCGCTGGGCTGGGAAGGGGCTGCGCTGCTGCCGTGCCCGCCGCGGGAGCGCTCCGCCGTGCCCAGCCCAGCCCGGCACGGCTCCGGCACGGCCCGGCCCCGCCGCATGTGATGCCCGGAGCCAATCGGCCGCCGCGGCTCCGCCCGCTCCAGTCACCGGCACCGGGGGGCGGGCGGGGAGGGAGGAGGGAGGATGGAGCCGGCCCGGCCCGGCCGCCGCCGCCCACCCCGGTAGATACGGCGGAGCCGCGGCCACTCCCCGGGGAAGGAAGGAGGGCTCGATCCCCCCCGCCCCTGCGCAGCGCCCCGGCCGGGGGTGCCGCCGCTCGGATGGGTGGGGGGCACAGCGAGGCAGCCCCCGCGCCTGCGCGCCGCTGCCCAGATGTGGCTGCCCAGATGTGGCTGCCCAGATGTGGCTGCCCAGATGTGCACTGCCCAGATGCGCACGGCCCGGCCGCTGCCCGCACGGGCGCCCCGAGCCGCGGCTCCCGTCACCCCGCCGGTGCCCTCTGAACCCCGCGGGGCTGTCACGGTGTGAAATGGGGTGCGGGGCTCGGGGTGCTCCGCTGGCAGCCCCCGGGGCTCGGGGCTGGGGCACGGGCGGCTGCGGGGCGGGGGATGCGGTCCCCGCAGCGCTCGGGGCGCTGGGGCGGTGCGGGGATGTGCGGCACGGGCTGGCTGCAAGGAGAGCTGCGCCCTTCTGCACAACTTACTTTGTTTCTCCTTGGTTTGAATGACTCCTGCAGAGCGCTGGATATCTTTAATCCTGTATTTATGGACGAAATCCTTTAATCCTGTTTATTCCAACACCCTCTGTTGCTTCCCTCCAGCACAAGTCAGAGAGATAACTCCTCCTTGTTCCTGGAGCGCCGCACGGCAACAGTCACTGCAGTAGCTGGCGAGGAAATGCTTTTGCATTTTAGGCTAAATTTGGGGTAGAAACTATTAACTTTGAGAAGGGATCTCCGGAGAAGTCGGGGCTGTCAACAGGGGGACATTTGCACTTGCTCCAGAGCAAGGAAAGCCTGGACTCTGCCGCTAATGTGTTTTTTGCCTTAGTCATCCAAGCTCAGTGCAAAACCAACCCACCGACCAGGCAAGCCTGGAGCAGTAACATCTGCTGGCTTCAGGAGCCAGCCAGAGGCTGGCAGCAGCCACAAGTGACACAAATAAGGCCAGGCAAGACGCAAAGGGTGACTCTCCGGAGGGAGCCGGGGCTCGCAGTCTGAAGGGCTCCCGCACACTGCAGCACAGGCAGGAGACGCTCCCGGAGGCGGCAGCGGCAGCCGAGCGGAGCCGGGAGCGGCTCTGAGCACGGCAGCAGCGAGGGAAGGACGTGAATCACAGCCCGCTGCCTCCAGGGTGGCAGCAGCGGAGCCGCCAGCCCCCGGCACCGGCTGAGGTCTGCGAGCCCTGCGGACCGGGGCAGCGCCAGGCTGCGCCCTGCCTTCCCCTGCACTCGCTGGCAGTGCAATAAAAGACCTTTTCCCCTCCCCAGGTTTGGGTAATTGGCGGATTAAGCTGAGAGCTGGAGGCTTTGGGAAGAACTTTGCCCGGAGACACATGCCGGAGTGGCTCAGCATCCCTGTTCCGCTCAGACGGACCCTGGGCAGAGATTCAGACGAGTGTTTCCTCCCAGGATCTTCACCCCCGAGCGCTGCTGAGCCGATCCACACAAACGGGGAAGTTCCCTTATTTTGTGGATGGAGAAGGAGGGTGCAGGGAACTCTTATTTCTTTAAAATTTCCCCTAAAAAACGTTTTTATCCTCACTACATTGTATCCTATGATGGATTTATCTTTCATTTGAAAGTCAAGTTTCCCCCAGCTGACATATTTGCTCATTTCATTTTTATTACATTTACTTACTTAGTGGTTTAATTTTCCACTTTTGTGCTTCTGGCCACTATATCTCCTACATCCTTTTTCAGTGAAAAAACCTGACTTTTTCTCAGTGACTAGAAGAAGAAATGTCATTTTCAATAACCCCTCACCTCTCCAGATGGAAATCAGTATATGGAGAAAAAAAATACATTGCTTTCCACAAATCTTCATCCTCCTGTGCTTACAGAATCAGAGGGATGGATGACACAACAGCTCTGAAAAGACAAAAAATTATAAAGAAAAAAAAAACAACTGTCTTTTGCATCAGGTCTTATTGAGAATCAGGGAAAATCCTGACCTCCACACCCTCTTCTATCCTCCTACTGCCTCTCCCAGAACAAACTCCCCACCACAGCACTGCAGTGAAATCAGCAGCCAGGGCAGTGGGGGTGTTCGTGACAGTGAGAAAATGATGTGAGCGTGTCATGAGGATGCTCTGTAAAACCAGTCTGCCCTTTCCTCAATCTGCATGCTCAGGGCTTTTTTCCTGGATTGTTTTTTTTCACACCCTAAGGAAGATCACGCAGACCTTAAGCATTGAAAGCCTTAAAGAAGAGAAGGAGATTGCAATTGCAAGGATTATTTGGCTTTTAGAGGAGAAGCGTCAGGATTTAGTCAGGCTTTTTAAGATTAGGAGAAAAGCAGGCGAGTTAAGAGAAAGCAAAAAATTTGGAGCACCGAAACAGGTCAGACATCCATAATCTCCCATTACGGGAGGGCAAAGAGCATTCCATGGAAAATTCTAAAAATGGGCTCAGTCATGAGTGACCCCTCCTCGCAAGCCCCGGAGACAGAGGTGAGTAAATCACTCTGCTCTCCAGCACTGCTTAGCAAGGAGCCTTCCTCCTCCCCGAGCAGCTTTGCCAGGCAACCAAGCATTTCCCTGGACTTTCACTTCCATCCCGAGCCTGAGGCAGGTGACTGGGCTCAATGGAGCAGCACTTCCATCTGGCAAGGCACAGGCAGGGCAGAGAAAACGGCCCAGGGTGGCAGGATGCTCCTGCCAGGGGCCCGGGACTCTGGCACCATGGCAGGCACCCGTGCCCTGTGTCTGCCCTGCCCCAGGAGCTGCTGGGACAGTCTGGATCCATCTCTGCAGGGGTTGCTGGGGAAATCACAAAGTGAATTTCCAGCTTGCTGTGCTCCAGAGGCAGCAGCACAGGCTTCCAGCGTGAGGGACAGCGGCTAAAATTGAGGGACACAGCCCCCAACATCCCCCTCCGAGCAGGACAGAGTGGGGACGTTTGCAAAAACAGCAGCAGGACAGGAGATTTCTTCCTTTAAGAGAGGAAAGGAGTCCCACCATGCTCTGACTTCCCTGGAACCTGCCCTACACCTGGAGTAGCTCGGAGGAAAGGTCAAAGCTCTCCAGAGTACCTTTTGTCCAGGTGAGCTCGGGGAACTGCAGGTAGGCTGTTATTTACTCAGAGTTTGCAAGGCTGAGGAGCAGAGGAGCACTTTCAATCCCATCTCAAGGCTCTGGATCCAGGGTAATGCCAAACAGAGCAGCTCCCAGGAGCACATTTCCTTTAAAAATAAACAAACAACACAGACTGCACATCTCCTTCCAGCCCACAGGAAGGTTCAGAGCTTCAGGCCAAGAAAAGCAGCTTCCCGAGGTGCTCCTGGCCAGGAATTCCTGCTCTCCTCACTCCCATTTTGCACCAGCTGTGCTGGAGGAAAATCCTGCTGCCATGAAGGCAGAGCAAATTGTTAAAGCTGGCACTCAGGTCTGCCAGAGGATGTAGAATGGCTTTATGTAAAATCCTTGAGGAAGGTGCTCTGATACATTTTCTCGAGAATAAGAGAGTGAACAAAGGGAAAAGCAGCCTTTTGAAGATACAGCTCCTTGAGTCCTGATCATGGCATTGTTTAGTCTCCTAAACCCCCAGGGCCAATCACCCTCAGCTGCTGCACAAATGTGGAGCAAGAGAGTCCCTGAGCTCCTTGTTTGGGGAGGGGGCAGTGCTGGCAAAGCCCCCGGGCTGGCACAGCAATTCCACCTCGGCACGGGGGGCTGGAGCCATCCCCATCCCACAGCCCCACGCAGCTCTCCAGGCCACCACAGACCAAGGCAGTGCTGAAAGGATCAGCGGAGATGGGTTTGAGGGAATGGAGGCAGAGTGCCTGGGGCCCAGAGCAGGGCAGGGAGAGCATCAGGAGCTGGCAGTGCCCGCTCAGCACCTTCCCCACCCTGCTGAGCCCAGGGGAGCAGCAGCTTTGTGCTCGCGCTGCTCCTCCCAAACTGAATCCCTCCGTAGGTGGATCACGACTCCAAACCCTGGCTGTGGCAGGAGCCAGCTGAGTTCAGTCCCAGCGAGCTCAAAAACGATGTTTTCAGCTCAGAAAAGACTTCAAGAAGCAGGACCAATGTCTGAACAATACCACGCAGGAAAATTCACAGGAAATAACCAGGAAATCACAGGACACGGGGACACAAAGCTGTTCATGGGTTGAAGAGGCACAGGACACCTCAGTGGGGCTCAGAGTTCACTTCTGAGCTCCAGCACCACCAGAACAGGGTTTTGTCTGTGGGGAAGCAACATGTTTGCACATAGACAGTGCCTGTGGCAGGCAGCTGTGAAAAGATGAGACATAAAAGGGACTTTAAAGAATATTGAGCCTCATATTTTTATTTTCCACAGTATTTCTAAGATCATTTATACCCCATTAGTCTCCAAGACTGGCCAGCAGAGAAAGACAATTTCACACCTTCTCTTTCATTATTTAGACCTCAATTTAACTGGGGACTTGATCACCAGCAGAGGGAGATTTGGGGAGTTTTGCCTGTCTTTCAGTACATATCTGTCTGTGGTAAATGATTAGACATCTAATCCTCCTTAAGATTCAGGTCTCTCCTCTCCTTAGGCTCTTCTGAACATTTGCCTGGATGCTTCTCAGCATCTCGATGTCAAAACAGCTTTTCAAATCCAGCTTTATCTGAACTGGAGTCGTGTACAGGCTCAGCTCTGCATGAGCTTCACTCTGGGAATCCAAGAGGCAGAAGCATCCTGGGAACTGACAGAGCACCATGCCCAGATCTAGAGCCAGGTGGGCAAAAACACCAGAGAAATTTGGGGATTTCACCAGTCACTCGCCCAAAGTTAATGCAAGCTGATGACCAAAACCCAGCCCTTCTGTGCTTGTCCCCACAGGAGTTTGCTGGACATTGCTCAAAGCTCCCCGTGCATCAGGTGTCAAATCCCACTGCAGCAGGAGTCACACCCTGCCTGGGCTGTTTTCAGCATTGTTCTTGATTAAAGACCAAGAGCTTTTCGTCTTCTCAGTGATGGGCAAGGGAAACCTTTCAGGCATAGACAAGAAATGAACAGCCAGGGAAACAGCTCCATGCTCACAGCTGCCACGTTTTGGGATGAAATGCCCAAAGTGCAGGAGAGCCCAGATTCCCAAAGGTCTCGAAGTTTTGAAGAACCTGGGGACTGAAGACCACACAAGGAGAGCACCACATTTCGGAGCCTTCCCTTCCTCAGCTGGAGGATGGCTGTTGCTGTGGAATTAAGGGAGAAAATAGAGCTCTGCAGCTTTCATGCAGGTTTCTGCACCCAACAGCTGCAAAAATGTGGCCAAAATGTCTTTGCAACATCAGTGATCAGGCTCTGGCTTATACCACACACCTGAGAAGGGCATGGAGGGGGAACAGAGAACCTCTATGGTTTTCTTGCACTAAAAAAAGAGAGCCTTTGCTCTGGAGCAGCTGAAACCAGCTGGCTGGGCAAGTCCAGCTCAGAAGGCATCACCATGGAGCAGAGAATGACCCAGAGCAGTGACAGCACTGATTTCTGCAGCTGCAGTCAGCGAGAGTTCACCTGCACCCTTCATCCTTTGAAAACACTCGAGCCAGGGTGGTGGCACCCACCTCACACATCATCACCTCTGCAGGAAAACACCACAGGGAAATGTTCCCAGGACTGGCATTGAAGCCATCCCAAACACTCCCATTGTCAAGTTGGTTTTGGCCTTTTTAACCAGGAAAGGAAATAGGGTTTAGTGCCACGTGGTCAGATGGCAGAAAACAAGGATCAGTTTCCCATATGGGATCTTCAGTTCATTATGGCACAACCAAAATGGATCATGCATGCAAAAATGTGGGCAAGGCACCTTAAAAATTGGGTATTTAATTAACTTTTCCTGGATGCGGTTGCAGATGCCTTCACTCACATGTGGCATACACAGAAGCAAAGCCAGGGCAGTGGTAACTTCTGCCCTTTTTCTGCAGGAGCAGGAGTTGTTGTGGCCAATGTGTTGCTGTTTGTGCTCTCACAGAGCTGAGGTTTGCTGGCCAAGTGCTGAAACCAGAACCAAGACACCTGAGGGTCCCCAAGGCTTTGTCACGAGCACTTTTAACACCCCCGGGCACACAGCCACCCCTCCAGCCTTTAAATCACCATTTTTCTCATCTCAAAACAGGAATCAAGATTCCTTTGCTCGGAATCAAGATTCCTTTTTCCCTGTTTCAGCTGTTCCATGATCCTGGGATGCTTTCTCCTCCTCTGCAGAGTGCTCAGCTCAGCGAGACTCCAAACCCTCCCGGGACCTCCAGTCCACCTAAAACACCAATTCAAGGTCTGATGAAGTGCTCAATGAGCCGCAGTTAATGGGGGATGGCTGTCACTGTCTGGGACTGGGTCAGGAGCCATGCAGCACGCACAGATAACAGGATTTTTTTTAAAAAAAAGCAATGCCCACTGCACAGCGTTCTAAATCTGAAAGGTTAATGCACACGGAAAGGGAGAAACACAAAAAAAAGCTCTGCAGCTACAGATTAACCCTCACTTCCTAGAGTCTGTTATTGTTATAAAGGAAGATATTGAGAGGCAGGAATGGGAGCTGGCTGCCCTACTTCCACTGCCTTGCACTGGGAGTTGGGGTTTGAGTTTGCTTTTACGCCTTTCAGTCTCTCCCCCATTTGTTTTGTTGTTTTGGTTTTTTTTTTTTTCCAAACCTGCAATGAAATGGAGACAGCGACTTTGAGGAGCAGCCTGAAATCTGAATAACACTAACAGGCAGGGAATCCCTTGGGGCAGGTTCGTGCTTTAGAAAGCGGCTCCCCCTTACCCAAAACCCGAGGCCAGGCAGACGGAAGGAGGAGGGCGCCCACGGCTCCGGTGGAAGCCGCACATCCATCAGGCAGCCGATCCGCTTAGCTCGGGTGCTCCTTGTTTGTTCAGCTAATGGCGAAAGTTATGTCCACACTCCCGTCCAAATTAAGTATTCAGCTATTTTACAGACGCAGTAAGTCGGTCAGCCTTAGCCTCGGTAATTAGGGCTTACTGTTTAATTAATCTCTTGTGGTCACGCAGAGTCTCTATCACTCTCTCTGTTGGCTCACACGGCGCCGCGAGGAGAGGCTGAGGAGCAGGAGGAGTCAATCCCTTCAGCTGATCCCCAGGGCACAGACGGGAGAAAGGGGCGAAGGGGAGCTGCTCCCTCCCGCTGATGGCAGAAAATCGGGATTTGGAGGCAGCAGAAGCGCTCAGGGTGCGCTGGGAGCCGGGGCACACCCGGGGCACACCCGGGCACACCCGGGCACACCCCGGGCACACCCCGGGCACACCCGGGGCACACCCAGGGCACACCCCGGGCACACCCGGGCCACACCCCGGGCACACCCGGGGCACACCCGGGCCACACCCGGGCCACACCCGGGCCACACCCGGGGCACAACCGGGCCACACCCGGGCACACCCGGCCGGGGACAGGGCACAGCCCCGGCCGCGCTGGCTGGGAACGAGGGACCTGCCCCACCTCGGGGGGCTCGGGCTGCTCTTCCCCCCGCTGCAGCCTCCCTCGGGCAGCTGCAGCCCCAGGGACACCCGGGGGTGCCACCCCTGGCACTGCCATGGGAGCAGCCCGAGCCTCAGGCAGGAGCCACGTTTTCACTCGCTGCCGACGGGAGCGTGGGAAGGAGCCAGAGCTCCTCAGGAAATGGAATCAGGGGATTTTTAGGTTGGAAAATGCCTCTAAAGTCACTAGTCCAAACATTCACCCAGCACTGCCAAGGCCACCATGTCCCCAAGTGCCGCATCCACAGGACTTTTAAATCCCCCCAGAGATGGTGCCTTCACCGCCTCCCTGGGCAGCCTATTCCAGTCCTTGACACCTCTCGAGAGAAGCGTTTTTCCCTCATATCCAACCTAAACTTCCCCTGGAGCAACTTGAGACCCTTTCCTACCTTCTTACCAAGATACCTGGGGAAAGCAGAGCACAGCCAAACACGAAGGTGGGTAAGCCCGAAAACCAGCTCGCAGGCTGCCGGAACAAAGGGAAAAACTATCAATGGACCAAGATCACCGCATTAAAGTGGTAAATAAACAATGTGAGGATTTTATACGAGTTATAGAGCCATCAGGGAGGGCCTAAGAGGCTGCTAATTAGTGCCCATTCCAAATACATAAGCAGGTGATCACCCGCATTTTAAGGTGCTTTTCGCTTTCAGGATGCCAAAGAAAAGATTCTGGAAACCCAGGAGGAGCCGTGGGGGGCCAGTAGCCCACGCTGCTCTGAGCTGGTGGCCGAGGGGCAGAAACCCAGCGAGGCTCTGGGTTCCTCGCACGGGAAAATGCCTCGGAGGAAAATCATCACCCCAACCTCGGCCCTGCCCCCGGGCCAGGGACCAGCCCCGGCGAGGGCGGAGCAGTGCCCATCCCTGCCCGGGCTCGAGGAGCGCCCGCATCCCGCAGCATCCGCCCCGCGGCCCCGCTCGCCGCATCCTCGGGAGTTTTCTGGGGCTCCAGCGCCCTCTGCTCCGGCACGGCCTGAACTGAACCTCCGCTCACCCCACCGGGGCAGTGGGGCAGGGGCCGGGGGTGCCACCCCCCACAGCCACGGCCGGGGGTGGCTTCCCTCGGTGCCACCCTGAATGTCACCGGCGGCTCTCCCCTCGCCCAGCCTGGCACCCAGGAGGGCGGCCTCGCCGACGAGGCAGCTTTCTGGCTTCGACTTCGAAAGGTTAATTATTTGCGAGGGAAATCGCCAGTGGAGGGGTCTCCCCAGCTGGGGGACAGCGGCTCTTCGGGGTGTCTCTGCTGCCTGCAGGGCTCAGGGAGCAGGACACAGCCCCGGAGCGGCGCTGGATGGAGGAGCTGCCAGCTCCGGCACGGCTCCCTCGGCTCCACGAGGGATTTGCTGCTCCCTCGGCTCCACGAGGGATTTGCTGCCTCCCTGCCGTCCCCAGGGCCCCGCGGGAGGCAGCAGCTGGAGCAGGGCACGCACTGCCCACCCTGAGCTCCTCCTCCTGGAGGAACACTTCTGGTGGAAACGTCTGGAGAGCAGCTGGGCAGGGGGGACCTCTGAACATCCCCACCCAAATCTGCACGCCGAGTTCCCAGCAGAAATGTTTCCTCCACCTCTAAACCCCCACCTCTGTTCATGCCCGCAGCCCCCCACACAGGCAGGGACACACAGGGATGAGACATTTCCCTTCCACCACCATGCAGCCTGCCAGGAGCTCCTGATGCTCTGAAACAGAGCCACCATCATCTCCTCTGACCCAGAAAATCTGAGAACAACCTCAAGCAGAGAGCAAATAAATTAAGATTCAATAAATAAGCACAATAGGAACAGTTCAGAATGCACAGCCATGTCCTGCTCGGTAGTTGGTGGTAAAGTTGCACTTTTCTCCATATTTCCCCCAGATAATCACATTTTTAGGCACCCTTCTCTTCCCTTATATCCGGTACATTCTCAGTCTGGGCCCCCAAAGTTCAAACAACAAAAAAACTAAAGAAAAAAACCTGCAATGTTGCTATTTACACACACATATAGATATATAAAACTGCATACATGCAAATGTGTATTTATGTGTTCGTAGCCCTGGATTCTGCCAGGCCAGGCCAGGTTTCACCTCAGAACTGACGGAGGGCTGGCAGCACTCCTCATGGTTCAGAGGAGGGACAGCCCCAAATCCCCAGGAACAGCTTCCATAAAACCCTGCTGGGTGCCAGGCAGGCCCTGGGGACACCGGGGCACCACCAGAGCCTCCGGGCAGTGCCATCACAGGTGGCGCTGGGGGCCAGCAGGTGACCAGAGCCTGCTGCCACCACCCAGCACCAGGACACGAGGAGGTGGCACCTCAGGACCACGGCTGCTGATTTATGATGCACTCAGGACTCTCCAAAGGCATTATTTATCTGCATTACTGAGAGGACTTAATTATTCCTCCTCACATCAGAGGAGACACTGAGAGCTTCTATTGCTGAGAAAATCATTTTAATCAGCAAACAGAGCACACGCCACCACCAAACATTTGTTTCTTCAGATGGCTGAAGAGTTGATGTGTTCCAGCCTCTCTGGGTACAGCTGCCTGTGCCTCAACTGCACAGGCAGGCCCCAAAACAGGGAAATGCTGCCCAAATGTAGCAGAGCTGAACAAGCTTTTTGCAGGGAGTGCTACAGGAGAGGCCTGGCAATGCCAGAAAATGGGAAATTACATGAAGAAACCACAGCTGACAGTTTCACAGCACAAGAACTGGGGTTAAAAACAAGAAATAAAATGAAGCAAAGCACATTTAGGACGAGGAGGGCCATTTCCTTGTCCCAGCTTTGGCAGCAAGCAGAGCCCAGTGGTCAGAGAGGGGCCTTGAAGGGATCTGGCAGCTTTTCACTAAACCCACTGCCAGCTTCTGGAAACACAAACACACTGTCAATGCCCCTCAAGTATTTCCATCTTTAAAAATTGAGGCAAAGCTTCAAGAAGTGTTTGCAGCCCTGTGGGATTCCCACAAGCACCTCAGCAAGAGGCACCCAAGGCTTGGAGCTCCAAGGCTTTTTACATCTGACTGCAGTTTTTACAGGACAAAAATTAATGTAATGCAGAAAACCTGTGGGATTCCAAAGGGAGGTCACATGCATTTTTAAAGGTTCGATTCAAGCCCATGCTTGCATTATTATTTCTATTACAAAGCATTTCCATTAGATTATTTCTCCTGTGCCATCTCTTGGTTTTCTGCAATTGCAGAAATTCTCCACGGTCTTAAAATAACAAAAATCTCTATTATGGTGTGACAGCCTCTGTCTCTCTCCTTGGCAGTTTCCCTAACTCAATCTGCTGCAGGACTTGGACTTTTCCTGGAGGAAGAAACCTGGAAAATCCAGGGAGAGCTGGTGCTTGTGGCCCAGCTGGGGAGGGTGGGCTGGGCACTTTCACTCTGCCTTTCATGCCCAGTGTCTGATGTTTTCTTGAAGATCCAAGAAACCTCTGTGATCCTCAGATCAAATATTCCTTCAGTGAGCCTTGGATGCAGCCAGGGCTGCTCCTCTCCTCAGGTTGGATTTTTGTCTCTCCCTCCCCGTGCTCCTGTCGTGTGATGGCGTTTGCTGTTCCTTGGAGAAACCCAGATGTACAGCCAGGATTTGCAGCACTGCCATCTCTGCCAGTTAAACACAATCATAATTACAGCTCCCAATTCTTCAGGGGAGGGACAGCTTCCCTGCCAGGGAACGGGGATTTCAGAATGCACTCGACATCCTCTCCTAGAATGGGAGAATTAGAGGGATCATCACTTGGGTGGAGTGGAAATGAGAATTCGTGCCAGTGGTCAGCTCAGCTCCCAGCACTGCCACCCCCCCGGGTCATTTGTCCAGTGAGGAATGAAGGCCAAAACCACCAGGGGCAGGGGTCAGTCGAGCACCAGAAGGGTTTGGTGGGAGCAGAGTGAGCACTTCACAATTCAGAGCAACAAGGACAGAGCTCAGAGCCACAGCAGCTCCTGCTGGAGCAGGATTTGGGGAGCTGAGCAAAGCTGGTGACACCCCCTGTACGGGCAGAGGGTCGTGGCAGTGTCCTCAACACACCCCTGACAAGTCCCCCTTGGCTTTGGGGGCTGAGCTGAGTGGGAACAAAGGGGGATGGAACATCCTTGTTCTCCCAAAGCTGCCAGGATCCCTCCCTGCTCCCAAGGAGCCCCTCAGGCAGGATTTGGGGTGACACAGCCCAGATGAGCCCCCCTGAACACAGCACAAACAGGGCAGGGAAAGGGAGCACAGCATGGAACAGGCAGCCAGAGCCTCACCGGCCGATTCTGCTGTCCAAAAACCACCCAGGGAGCAGCTCACCTTGCAGGAAGGGTGGTTCCCAAAAGCAGGGACAGCTGGGAGCAGCGTGAATTGAATCCCAGCAGCAGCAAAGGGCACAAAGTGGGGCAGTGACCAGGGAAACCAATCCCACATAAACCAGCAAACATCCCTGAGACCGATTTACACTGCCTGGGAAGAGGAAATCTGAGAGGAACGTGACCCTTTTGCCCGCACTGAGGTGTCACCCTGCTGCTGGGATGGGGGACAGCCCTGTAGGATATTGTGAACAGTTCTGCTCTTCCATTTACTCCCAGCTCCAGCAGCTTCCCTACAAACAGCAGGTCCAGCCCATGCTCACACTGCCAGTGGTCCTCGTCCCTCAAGTTCTGAACATTTCCAGGTGCCTTGTTCATTTTAGAGGTAACCAGAACAGCAATAACAACAACAACAAATCAGTATTGTAATCAGAAATTGGTTGCTTGCTCTAGTCCTGAAACATTCAGTAACACCCCATATCTGAGCAGCCCAGTCACTGTTTAGAATATTTCTCTTTAGTGGGTCTGTAGTGTTCCTATTTCAGACAGTTTATGGGAGGATTAGTTCTTGGGAGCATCTGCATTTCTCACTTCACTGAGAAATAAACACATCAGGCTGGCTCTGCAAGTGGCATGAAAGCAGAAGAGCTCAGTCCTTCCCTCTCATCCCACCTGGGCTCTACAAGTCCCCTCCCTGCTCAGGGGTTTGGGGCTGATCCCAAATCTCATGGGATCATAGAATGACAGAGTGCTTTGGGATGGAAGGGACCTAAAAATTCATCTCATCCACCCCTGCCATGGCAGGGACACCTCCCACTGTCCCAGGCTGCTCCAGCCCTGTCCAGCCTGGCCTTGGGCACTGCCAGGGATCCAGGGGCAGCCACAGCTGCTCTGGGCACCTGTGCCAGGGCCTGCCCACCCTGCCAGGGAAGGATTTTTTTCTCATATCCAGTTAAATTTACTCTCTTTCAGTTTGAAGCCATAGCTGGAGGACCACTGGGCTGCATCCTCATTTCTTCCCTCGTTGCCCTCTCCCCCTGTTATTTCCTGAAGGAACAGCCACAAACAGCCCTTGCCAAGCTCGTGGGGCTGCCAGGGACCTGCAGGACACAGCCCATGTGAGGCTGCAACCCAGCAAGTGTTTGGCACCTCTGATGTGGGGTGGAGGAGCTTTTTCCTGGGCTGTGAATAAAAACAGCTCCTTAATTAAGCCCTGGATATTGATTTCATTTTCATCCTATTAACTGCCTTGCCCTACATGGGTTTGCAACACTCTGTAGGATTCCCCTTGCCCCCACTCTGTGTAGACACAAATTGCCAAGATAAAAAAGCTTCATTAGTCCCATCTACTCTTCAAGCACCCATTTCTTGATATTTTTTTTGCTTTCAAGTGCTCATAAAAGAGGCTCCTTGACAGCTTCCAGACCTGCATCTCTCCAGCAGAGCGAAGATTCATGAACCAACATCAAGAGCTCAGCTACTTTGCCAAGAGAAAGAGGAAAAAAGCCTCTGCAGAACCCCTGAAGAAACCCAAGTTCTGGGTGGGGAGCTGGAGGTCTCAGAACAGCAAAACCCCCAAGCTAATGGCAATTGTTGATCTTTTTTTGTTGTTAAACAGTAGCAACAGTTTGTTTTTAAGCCCTGAGCCCCAGCAGAGCCTGAGCAGCTCAGGGCTGGATCACCCTGGGTGGGAGCTGCCTTTGCTGCTCAGAGAAAATCCAAGATTTTTGTGTTTCCCCCGACAGACCCAGAGAGGGGAGAAGCCTCAGGAGGGAGAGAGAAATTTCAAATTAGAGAATGAAAACACAGAATGGAAAAGAGGAGAAGATGATAAATCAAACACAAAACCACTGTTTTCCATGATGCTGAAAACCAAAATATTTGAGATTTTACCCTCTCAGGTTTTTGAATCAGTGACCATAAACCTCATGAACTTACACAGACACAGGGGCTGTGACCCAAAGAATTCATAATCAAAATTAAGATTTTTCAACCAGGAAGGAAAACAAGAGGGAAGATGATGTCCAACAAGAGGCATGGGGAGCTATTAAAACATTTAGGGGAGAGAAAAAAAACCCACAACAATTTGTGAGTCTTTATTGTCACTTTTTTTGGGATGTCACAGGAGGGGACTGAAGGAATGAGAATGGTTTAGAAGGCCAGGGAAGATGTTCCCTGCAGGAACATGGATTTGTGGGGCTGCTCTGTGCAGGGGCTGGAGTAGGACTTTCTGACCCTTGTGGGTCCCTTTCTCAGGATATTCTGTGATTCTGGCAGAGATTTGGGCAGGGTGAAACCCAGACAGGCTGCTCAGAGCTGCAAAGCACTTCCCAAACCTCCACGTGTTTCAGCTTCCTTTGATTTTGAGCTGAAATCAAGAATTTGTAGCACTCAGTGATGAGCAAATATTCCTGTCATCCAAACCTGGGCACTGCCCTGAAGTGCAGCTGGAGAAAGAGAAGAGCCTGGCACTTGTTGGTCTCAATACCAGGGGCAGCTACTTAGAAAGTCAAAGAAGAATAATCAATAACCTAAAGAGTGAAATTGAGTTTCTCTACCACAAATGTCTGGCTTTAAAGCACAGGGCTGATCTCCAACCTTCTGGTGAAGCTTCACGTCGGGATCTGGGCTGGTTTTCCCCAGCAGAGCTGAGCTGGATCATTTGCCCCGTTCCAGGCACTGCTTTGATGTTTACACTGATTTAGGAATTAGCCTGGAAATCATTTTATGTGCCAAGGGTGGTGGCTGCAGGAGAGGTACCCGAGCTCTGCTTCACAGCCCAGATTCCTCCTTCTCTGTTCTGTTCCAAGAAGTAAAGCTCCATGACATCAAACCAGGCTCTCCTCAGGTCCAGCCCAGCCCTCAGCATCCCAGACATTCCCTGGAGCTGTGGGAGGATCTCAGCCCTGCAGATCCCTACACCAGGCAACACTTACTCCAACTGAATTAGCCAGAAAGGTCTGCAATGGTTAATTGGAATTATTTAGCCATGATGTTTTGCCCTTCTCCTGCTCCTCTGTCTGGCGTGTTGTTCTCTAAATTGAATTCCTTTAACAGAATCCAATATACAGCAAAACTGTTGGTCCAGAGAAATGCTTCATTTGGGGGGGGGAGCTCAGGGACCCCTTTTGTGTCCCCCTCCTCTGCCCAGCACCAGCAGGAGCCAGGAATGGCAGGGGGAATTTCCTTCAGTGCGGGGCTGTGGGGTGGGATGGGATCACTCAGGGAGCAGAGCTGGGCGGGTCAGCACCAGGAGCTCCCTGGGCAGCTGAGCTGGCAGAACCACAGAACACCTGAGCTGGAGGGACCCCAAGGATCACCCAGCCCACCCCTGTCCCTGCCCAGACCCCCCAAAATCCCACCCTGGGCATCCCTGGCAGCGCTGGCCAAAGGCTCCTGGAGCTCTGGCAGCCTCGGGGCCGTGCCCATTCCCTGGGCAGCCTGGGCAGTGCTGCCGGAGCCCACCCTGGGTCAGGGGTGGCTCCATGTGCTGGGAAAGTCTCTCCTCCAGCCCGAGCTTCCAAAGAAAGGCTCAGCAGTCTCTGTTGTTGGGTCTCAAGGCAGTTTATTGTAAGTTATCTAAAAGATTTTCTCCTGGGGCTGCTGTGGTTTGCTCACAGCTCAGGCAGAGGCACACACACACCCTGACATCCTCTCTGACCCCGACTGCTTCTTCTCTCCCCACCAGAGCTGCTGCTGTCTTTTATATGGTACATTACGTGTGACATGGTTACAGTTTTTCCCAATGCCTATTACCTATATTAAATGGGGATTTTCTATCTTTTATATGGTACATTACGTGTGACATGGTTACAGTTTTTCCCCAATGCCTATTACCTATATTAAATGGTGCTTTTCTACTCTAAACCAACCTGTGAGTGCCAACATCACCAAGAACATGGAGGTGAGGAAGGAGAAAGAGGGAGGACAGGACAGGCCCAGATCCCAAATCCATCTTAAAACCTCTGACCCCCATGTACAAAACCAAAACCCCCCTGTACAGCACTCAAAAATTCTTCCCTTTACTTTGTGACTACTTCTACTCTAATATCTAAACTTTTGTGACTTCTTGTTCTTCCTGCAAGGTTGGTAAATCATCCCATGGTTCAAACCCAAAATCACAGCTGTTTCCAGCTGCCTGCCAGGGTCTCAAATGCCTCTGACCTGGGCCTGGAACCTCCATAAATGTCTGAGGGACATTTTGAGTTCTGACACAGTGCCAGCACCTCTGGGGGAAGAACCTTTTCCTGATCTCCAGCCTTTGAGGTTTAACCAACCCACGCAGCCCTTGTGTGGCTTGTTTTGTGCACATAATTTGTGAAGAATTATGGAAGACTTGCAAATATCTGGGGAAAGCAGATTTTGCTTAGGCCAGTAGACCTTGAGCTCCAGACACCAAACCACAGTGGATTTTTCCCTCGGGGGATGTTCCCACTCAAAGGACAAACACAGAGGCAGCAAACAGCTCCTCCTCAACAGCAGAGGGTTGGCAGAGAGCAGAGGTGCAGTGCCAGAGGCTGTCACCTCCCAGGGCTCTGGACACAACCCTCAGTGTGAGGTGCTTCAGATGCCAAAGGCAAAGCTTTGCACAGAGAAACCCTGCAAACATCGGGCCCCAAGGCAGAGGATGCTGCTTGAGGAGGTGGCTCACCTCTGACATTTGAGGAGATGGCTCACCTCTGATCCCCCTCTCCTGGGGGCCTGCTCCAGGAGAGCTGAACTGGGGGGTCTGTGGTGCAGGAGGGTCCAGCACAGCAGCTGGGAGGTGTTGAGCATCCCAGATCCATCCCAGGTACACCCAGGCCCATCCAAGTCCATCCATGTCCATCCATGTCCATCCATGTCCATCCATATCCATCCAGGCCCATCCAGCTCCATCCAGATCCATCCCAGGTACACCCAGGTCCATCCATGTCCATCCAGGCCCATCCAGCTCCATCCAGATCCATCCCAGGTACACCCAGGTCCATCCACGTCCATCCATGTCCATCCCAGGCCCATTGAGGTGCACCCAGAGCCCCAAACCCAGGCAGCCCCTGGGTTTCACAGCCCATTCACCAGCCCCTCACTGCACAGACAAAAGGATGAGAAGTTCCCAGCTAATCCGGTTTTCTTTTCCCTCAGTACAACAGCACTTCCATAAAAAATATCAACTGAAAATAAATACCTGTTGAAACAATCAAGAATGTTTTCCAAGGTAGTTTTACAGCAGCAGCCTGGTCCTCTCACAAACTAATATTCAAGCAGGCTTGCTCTTTATTTCCCCCCATATCTTCCCAAGTTTTTCTCCCAGATCCCTGATTTTCTACTGTCTCCACGTGTAGTAGGGAAGTTCTCCTCTCCCAGGCACATCCAGGACCCAGCACCTCGTTAATTGTTAATGATTTGGTGAGGGTTTCAAAGCCAGAAGCCCAGACCACCACACAACCCATGGAGAAGTTTATATTATTACATTTATATTTATGTTTGTGTTTATGTTATGTTTATATTTATAGCTATAGCTATAGTTTAGTTGTAGTTATAGTTATATACACATAATATAAATATAAACAAATATATTTATTTAAATTTTTATTTTATATTTCTGTTATTATTCATATTTATATTATTATATTTGTAATTTATAATTTATATTTATATTTCTCTAGTGAAACTGAGGCAGGGATCTCCCAGCTAGTGAGATACGCTGTGCAGAGCATGACTAGGAGGATACACAGCACTAATCAGAGCTCTCCAAGAACACCTAAAACACCCCAAACCTTCCTGGAGGTGAGTGAGGAGCCAGGGAGGGAATTGCTGATCGCCACGGACCCCAGCCAGCTCCGGGGCAGGGCAGGCCAGGGTGGGGCACACAGTGAGCAATTTAAACACCCAAATGCAAGGCTGAATTCAGTTTTGCCTCCCACTAAAATCCATCATTTTGGAGTTTCCCCACCCCCCCCCCCCTCGGTCCCTGGGCACACTTCAAATCCCTCAGCTCCTGCTCCTTGCCCAGCCCGGCTCCAGCATCCCGTGGGCTCCTGAGCATCCCAGGTTCACCCCAGATCCATCCCAGGTCCATCCAGGTCCACCAAGGTCCATCCAGCTTCATCCCAGCTCCATCCCAGCTCCATCCTCGGGATTCCTGCTCCCCTCGGGAACTCCCGGGATTTGCTCCAGGGCAGAAAAGCAGCAGGAGAGAAATGCAGGCATCGGGAGAATAAAATGCCACAGAAGTTCCTCAACTTCTTCCAGCTCAAGCCTGTGTCAAAGGGATTTTCACGATCTAAATGAGAATATTCTCCCCATTCCCCTTTTATTCATTTATAAAGTCACTTTGCTAATGGTGCAGGCCGTGTTTGCTGCTCACAAGATCCCAACAAATTTATTCCAGCTATTTTCCCCCAACAGCTGCACAACCAGAGAGAAATTCTCTTCCCAGCAGAGGCAGGAGAAAAGGATATTTGTCTTATTATGTCTGAGTAAAGCTTATCTGCTTATTTGCTGCTCAGAATTGTATTTACAGAGCACAACAAAGGCAAAGCCAAGTGCACTAATTGCTGCTGCTCAGGTAGAATATTCTCTGCTCACCCTGAGCCCCGCATCAGTGAGGCTTTATACTTTATCTAGCACAAGTGAGCTCCACAGAAGAGTTTTATTATTCACCCATCACTGCTGTTTCATTGCCTCTGTATCTTCTGAAAGGAGGGAGAAAAACCTCAATGATTTCTTGCTTTTCAAGCCAGGATTGCTGAGGGTTTTTTTCCGAGCTTATTGCACGTTGCAGAGAAATAAATCACCATTGAAATCAGCCTCATTCTGAGCACACAGATGGAGGCTCCTCCAGAGGGGAAGCTCTCCACAGCCAGGTGCTTTCCATCCTCCTCACAGTGGGCTCCACACTCCCAGGCTCCCAAGGGATGAGCACAGAGCAAAAAGCAAACCTGCAGGAGGGAAAACATCCAGCCCCAAAATCGTTTTGTTTTCTATCGGATCAACAGCACAAATGCTCATTTTACCTCTGCTCCAGGCTACAGAGCATCTCCCCAAGCCTTTGTTCACACAGCAGAGCCCAGGTCAGGCCCCAGCTCCCTGCAGTGGGGGTTTATGGCCTGGAAGCGGGGCTGGAAATGGGGTAAATTGGTCTGAAAAGGGGATCAGGGGGTGGCACTTCCCCTGTCCCCACTTTTCTTGGGGAAGGAAAAAGCATCCCAAACACAGAATGCAACATTTGCCATGCCCACAGCTCCCTGCCACCTCCTGGGCATTAGCTGATCCCAAAGGCTCTGCTGGGAATTTTGCAAACCCCCTCAGAGGGGCTGGGAGGATCCACACGTGCTGCACTGTCTGTTCCTGCAGAGCTGCAGCCCTGCAGCCAGCAAAGCTGGCAAATGCACCCCTGTTAATGCATTTCAGCATAACCAGACCTTTCTAATGCAATCTCTGGTCATCCTTGGTGGAGCTCGGAGCTCCAGGTGTTTAAACAAAGCCTGGCTTGGCCAAGGCCCGGCTCCCAGCAGCTCAGCTGGGACATTGTGTAATGGGAATTTAATCCCAGCTCAGCACCAGCCTCTGCTGGCTTCACTGGCAACCCCCAGGGCCGGGCTGGGACCTTGATCCCTCCAGAGCCTCCAGGAGCAAGCAGGGAGAGGAGCTGCTTCACAAACCCCCCCTTGGCTGGGACTGGTCAGGCTGTGACTGCTGGGGACTCTCCTCAGGCCTGGACTTCCTTCCTTGCACTCCCCCAGCCATCCCAGAGGGCTGGAGAGCACTTCTGGATGAAAACCTTCCTGGCACAGGGGCATTTCCGTGCTCTGGGAGCTGGGGGTGCCTCTGATGCTGCAGGGAGAGCAGAGGTGACCCAGGTGCCACTCCCTGGCCGGGTGCTGTCCCCTCCCGTGGCACACAGGTACCTCCAGCAAGACCCTGTGTGTGTCCCCAGTGCCACCAGCAGATCCTTACCCAGTCCTGAGGGGCTGAGCCTTCTTTAATCACTCTCACATGGGTTAAATGAGCAAAAACTCCGGGGTGGGGTTGAGCTTGTCCAGCCTCCCCTTCCCAGGTGAAGCACACTTTTCCCCACAGGCAGCACCCAACAATATTTGCTTTTTCTGGGCATTCAGGCCATTTCTGGGCCTGAGGAAAGGACAGGGAGGCTGAGCCTGACCTCCCCTGGCACCAGCTCCTTTCCCCCCATCACTGCCATCCCTCCTGCAGCCTTAAATTGAACCTCAGGCTGGTTCTCTCCCCCACAGGCCTTGCCCTTCCTCCAGTGACAGCAGCAGAAGTTTTCATCCTGCTTGGAGCAGCAGAAAGGAAATTAAAAGGGTGATAAGGGAGCTCCTTCAGCAGACAAGGGAATATTCTGTGCTAGCAGGGAGATAAAGGAATATTTCTTCCAGCTCTGGCAAAGGCACAGAAATGAGACGTGGGGTGAAATTCCACATTTATCGGGATTTTATAACTCTTACCTGGGCTGCAGGATAACCATCAGCCTCGCTCATATTTCCTCGTCACAGGAGGTCACGGCAGCACAAAGAGAGGGAAGGAGTCTATAAGGAGAAGCCAGATTAGCTCCAGTATCCAGGATCATTTTCTGGCTTTGCTCGCCCAGGTCAGCCCAGGGCGATGGGTGCTGCCTTTGGGTGCTTTTCTAACACCCCCTGTCCATCACGAGCCAGGACAGCTCCTCAGCTCGGTGTGAGAGGGTCTGCAGTGCCCTGTGACCCCCCAGAGCTGGATCTGACCCCTCCATGTCCCATCCCTGGAGCCCTGGAGCAGGAACCCTCAGGGAGCAGGGGACAGACCCCGGGTGCTGCTCCCTCGTAGCTCTGGTGGGGTGCAAGGGGCAGGGAGCCGTGCCTGGAGGAGCCCGAGACCCCCAAACCATCAGCTGCCCCTCCTGTGGTGAGTGACCCCATCCCTCAGTGCCCCCCGAGCTCTGAGGGTGGGGCAGAACCCCAAAAAGGGACCTCACACCCCATCCTGCAGCTCAGGGCAGACCCACGGGGGCCCCACCTTGGCCTGGGCATTCCTGACCTTCACTGGGGGGGTTTGGTGGGAGAAGGGAAAGAGCAGGGATGTCCCAGGGAGAAGGAGCAGGGATGTCCCAGGGAGAATGAAGGAGATCAGAGATGTCCCATGGGGAAGGAAGGAACTCAGAGATGTCCCATGGGGAAGGAAGGAGAGTGGCTTCTCCTCCAGGCCTCTGGAATGAGGGGTTTGCCCTAAAACCCTCCCTGCAGCCACAGGGATGAGTGGGGGATGTTGTGGGATGTTCCCCCACACCCTACCCCAGATCCAGCATCCAACCATGGTCCCACTTCCTGGGACAGCTGCAGGACCACGGGGACACCACAAAGATGCCAAAATCCCCAGGAAAAAGCCAAGGAGTGCTTGAAGGATCTTTGCATTTTCAGCAGAGCTGAGGGGAGGCAGCTCAAAAGGAAAAGCAAAATCTGGAGCCACGAGCAAAGCAAGTCCTGCTGCCCCAGAGCCTGCAGCAGCTGCTGCCAATGTGTTAAAAAGGAAGGAAAAAAACAAAAACCAGCTCGGGCAGCCAGGCTGAGCACAGAGCAGTCAGGGCAAAGTATTCATGTTAAATTAAATTTTGCTCCAGGGCAAAATATTCACACTGAAATTTGTGCATCCTTCAAGTGAGGTGTCCCACCAAGCCACTGCCACCAGCTGAGTGGAGTCAGCAGCGTGGCTGAGGTGGCTTTGCCCACATTTCCTGGCTCCCGACCCCTCAAATCCACAGCAGATTTTTTTGGGAGGAACCTTTTGGCCTCCCCTGTCCCTGAGCTGGGGCCTGCTGGCATTGCAGAAATGCCTGCTAAAATAAACACCCCCTTGCCAGCTCACCCTTAATGCTGGAAAAGTGCTGGGATACAAACTGTGTTTATTTAATTATTTGCAGTTATTTGCACAGAAAAGCACAGGAATCCCCCAAAAGTAGTGGGGGGTCACTGGGGCTGTGTGTGACTTCCACCAGGTCCCACCCTGGTGTGACCCCAAAACCTCGTGTGCGTCCCACCCTCCACCCACCTCAGGGAAATGCTGACTTTGGGGAAATCAGGCCCAGAAATCAGATTTCTCTGGGGTTTTTGCACTTCTCATTTTCAATTAAAGCACATTCTTTTAGTGACAATGTTTCATTATGCAGCATTGAACTGTATATTGTAATTAACCCGTGGTTAAAGAGTCTGGAGCTGTGAGGGGTCAGGGGTGCCTTTGAGGGTCCTCATGTCCCCACAGCTCTGGGGGAGGAATATTTCACAATTCCAGCAGCAAAATCCATCATTTCTCACCAAACCAACCCAAACCAGCCCACAGACACAATTTATTCACCACCTGCCCCGTTTTGGGAGGGTGATGAGGTCCCTCCGTGTCCTTCCCATCCTGGCTGGCACCGGGTGGGCTGGGCCTTTAGAAATCTTTTAACCCTTTAGGAATATTTTTTCTGGGATTTTTTGCTGGCAGTGCCTCAGAGCTGGTGTGTCCCCAGTGCCATGGAGGGCTCTGCTCAGCCCCAAACCCCAGAGCTCCATGCTGGGAGCATCCCCAGGGATTGCTCCAGGCAGATTCTCCTCTCAGCTCCTTCCTTGCTAGTTTTAATTTAATTTTATTTTATTTCCCCACTGGCAAGGGGTGGGGAGACATCCCAAGATCCCCAAACCTCAATGCTGCCCATCCAGTGACTGGAATTCAGGCTCACAAACTTTTAATAACAAAATTTAAAAAAAGCAACCCCAAACCCCCAGAATAAATGGCAAAATAACTCACTCAGACTCCTTTTTTTTGTTGTTGTTGTTGCTTTCTTCATTTTCAAGCCCACCAAGGAGCAGTTCAGCCCCACCCTGAGCTATCCTTCCTCCAAAGCAAACAAAAAAAAAGCCATACTCCTTTTAAAGAACTTTTTTTTCATTTTTTATTGATTTCATTGAAAACAGAACAAGAAAATGATCAGAGCCAAAAGGCTGCCCCTTTAAAACTGTCAAAAACATTAACAGAAAAAAATAATAATAATAAACATGATGGCATTATGAATGTTCTAGAAGAGATGAACAACAAAAAAAAAAACTTGTTACTGCACTAATTACAGTATTTAAAGATATATGCAAAAAAAAAAAAAATTAAGATAATGACCTGCCCAGCCACCACACAAAAGGTGATGGCAAATTTATTCACACTACAATACTAACAATTTAAAAAAAGTTTTGTTTTTTTTCCTGCATTTTTATACTAAAATCACTTTGTTCTTTTTATACAATTGATAAGTTTATATTCACGTGGTGAGCAAAAATCACACCAGAATCAGCACCGTTTTGTTTTGTGGTTTCTTTTTGTTGTCATTTTGGTTTTTTTTGGTTTTTTTGTAGGTTTTGTTGTTTTTTGTGGGTTTTTTTTTTAAGCTTTTTTTTTTTTCTCTCACGTTTTTAATGCTTGTCCCCGATGTTTCAATAATGGTAAAAAATAAATCAGTTTATTGAAACCTCATAACGTGTGGTTTAAAAATCAATCCAAGGTGCCCAGCGTGGAGCAAAGGGATGGGAATAGACGAGCTGGTGGCATCTGGGATCTTCTCGCCGTGACACGTCTGTCCTCCCCAGCCAGTCCAGGTCCTCTATAATATATATATCATTCATTTTATCTTTAAAAAAAGTGGGGGGGGAAAACTGGTTTTCTTTAAGAATTAGTGTCTTGTAAAATCCTCTTCAGCCTTCTTTCTCTAAAACCACTCATGGGACGGGGTGAGGGGAATTCCTTCACGGAGGAACCCAACACTGAGACAGGAGCAGGGCGTGGACCAGAGCTGGTTTGATGGAGAAAATCCAGGAGAGAGCCAGGGATCACAAGGACTGGAAAGATTCTGGGATTCTTCTCATCAGATGAGAAAAAAGCCGTGGGGTTTGGAGAGAATTGAGGGTATTTGTAGGGCCCCACCACAACGTCCTGCGAGATGGGGGAGGAATTATTCATTCATATATTAAAAAAAAAAAAAACAACAACAACCAAAAAACCAACCAACCAACCAAAAAACCAACCAAACCAACAAAAAACCAACCAGCACAACCTGCCCTGGGGCTGTGCCAAGCAAACCCAGAGCCAGCTCCCTCTCAGAAAGGAAGTCCCATCAAGTATCCAGAGTTCACTGTGGCTGAGCTGGGGGTGAGTGGTGGGAGGGATCCAGCACGCAGCGACATTCGAGGACGGGCGGCTCTCCCTGCCTCTGACAACATCAGCACGTTCAGACAGGAGGCCAGCACAGCTCGGGTGGCAAAAAAAAATGCAACAGCCACCCCTGCACACACACAGCTGTGAAACCCAGCAGCTTTCCAGGAGCAGGGAGGGGAGAACAACATCACGGAGGTGGGATTTGCTTTCACTCCTTCCTCAAGTAACAGTCGGTGGCACAGCCCTAAGTGTCACAAACCCTTGGCTTTCCTTGAGCGGGTTTTTTTTCTTTTTTTTTTTTTTTCTTTTTTTTTTTTCGTTTTCCGCGTGGTTTTGTGTCGCTTTTTTTTCTCTCTCTTCTCGCTCTTGAAGTGGAAATTCCGACAGCAGGTGTGTCTGGGGGTGGGAGGGGTCGGTGTCAGAAGGGGCCGGCGGCGGCGGCCGAGCTGGTGTCGGGGAGCCCGTTCTCCTGCGTGTCCTGGGCAGAGGTGCTCGCCTGCCGCTGGGCCAGCGCCGAGCTCGAGTGTTTGCACTTGGGTGAACCGCACTGACAGCTGAAGAATTTGCCTTTGATGTCCCAGAACCTGTCCCCGTAGTCGAAGCTGCAAGAGAGAGACGGGAGGGGTCAGTGAGGAGGACATCTAAAGAGAACCCGGGATGGTTTGGGTGGGAGCAGCCTCAAGGATAATCCTGTTCCATGGGCAGGGACACCTTCCATTAGAGCCACATCCAGCCTGGCCTTGGACATTGCCAAGGATCCAGGGGCAGCCACAGCTGCTCTGGGCCTCACTGCCCTCATGGTTGAAGACTTCTTCCTTTATCTGATCCCATCCATCCCTGCCCTCTGGCAGTGGGAAGCCATTCCCTGTGTCCTGTCCCTCCATCCCCTGTCCCCAGTCCCTCTCCAGCTCTCCTGGAGCCCCTTCAGGCCCTGGAAGGACTCTGAGCTCTGGCTGGAGCTTCTCCTCTCCAGGTGAGCACCCCCAGCTCTCCCAGCCTGGCCCCAGCCCTGGGAGCAGCTCCGTGGCCTCCTCTGGATCTCTCCAGCAGCTCCAGCTCCTGCTGATGATGTTCCCCAGGGCTGGGGCAGCTCTGCAGGTGGGGTCTCACCTGAGCACAGGGGCAGAATCCCCCCTCCTCTACTGCCCAGGCTGGGCTCAGCCCAGGGCAGGGAGTTCAGGGCTGGGAGCGGACACGGCCAGGTTGATCCCGGAGCTCTGCAAACTTCCGAGGGACCCTGGGGACAAAGCCCCGGAGGAAAGGGACGGAGCGGCCCAGCTGGGGAGCAGCAGAGCTCTCGCTGTGCCCGGCACAGGCGGGGTGGCACGTACCCGATCTCCTCTCCAGCCTCTATGTGCCTGGTGCTGAAGAAGGCGATGCGGGGGAAGCGCAGGTCCTGGTGGGACATGAAGACGCGCACGGGGATGAGGTTGGGCTCGCACAGGTGGTTGATGAAGCGGCTGATGTTGCCGTAGAAGCGCGCATCGATGCAGTAAACCTCTCCATCCTGGGGAGACACGGGGCAGCGCTCGTTAGGCACGCTGGCCTGGGGTTTATTGCCCTAAATAAATGAGCAGGCTGCTGCTCTCTGCATCAGCGCTGCAGAGAGCTCCAGGAACAGCCAGGGCAGGGCACTCACTGTGGGTCTGAAAGGACTGAAAACGCACACACAGACTTCTAGGTGCAATTTATATTCCAGAGTACCCTGAAACCAGAGTTTACTGCGCAGCACTCTGACCCCCCACACCCCAAGAGCTGTTTTTTAACACCCTGGCACACCAGTTCTCCCAGTCCAAGCACCAGTTTGGCACAATGGGGTTGATGCTCAGTGCAGGCACCTTACTGGTACCAGCCCCTGGACAGGGGAACAGGCGTCTGTTCTGTCCTCTAATTGAACATGACAGCTTGGAAACACAAAGCCAGAGCCTTGAGAAAACACAGGGTTTTGCAGATAAGAGTGAAAGTGAGAACATAAAAATTCCCTTTCCAGAGAGCCCAGAGAGCAGTAATACTTTGTTTTCCTTGAAAATAAAAGAACCCCCCTCAGGGCTTTTTTATTCCAGCAGAGAATGACTGTGCAAAGCAGAGGCTTTAATTACAGAAGCTAATTTCAGTTGCAAAGAGGCCAAAAGCAAAAGGATCCATTAGTGGTGCTCCAAGTCCCTTTTGGACAAGCACCTCCGATCGTTAATGGATGTGCTGTGCCAGGTCACACTTGGGGGTGCAGGAGCCCAGGAAAACATCCCCAGAACTGGGGGAGGCATCACCCCAACGGGCCTCGAGCACACACGGTGCCACCAGCTCTGATTTCATAAATCAGTGATTTCACTCCCTCCGTTTCATCCACAGAAATGCCATGGTGGGGCAGGATGACAGCACCCACACCCACAGCAGGACCTGGGACACTCCAGGATCACCTCACATGGGGCTGTGAGTGACAATTTAAGAGACAGGGACAACAGAAAGCAAAACCCAGACAAGAGAAATGGCAACCCAGATAACAGAAATGACAGCCCAGCCCCTCTCACCACAGCCCAAGTCCACTCAAGCCAAGACACACCAGGACCTCGAGGCCCCCCAGGGTTGGGATTCACACCCTTGCAATGCCCCATCACTCTGGAGGACACAAAACCTGCTGCCTCTGCCCTGCCCCTCTCTGTCCAGCCTGATGGGCAGCTTTAACCAGCCCCAATGATTTGGTGCCTGCTTTTCTCCAGATGCTCCACCTTGGTCTCCCTTCCTGCTTCCCTGAAGGATTCCCAGGAGCCAGCACAGAGGTTCTCCCTCAGGGTTGCCAGTCAGGGCTAAGGAAGAGGCAGGGCAAGGCCCAGGTGGGCTCTTCCTGATAAATCAGGCTAAAGTCCTTTTCAACTTCTTAGTTACAGTCTGACCCCCTGTTTGCACACCAAACTCATTATTTATCTTTTCTCAGCTCTTGAAATGTGTGTTGCTTTAAAAAAAATAAGAAGAAAAAAAATAAATCAAAGCTTCTTTGTCACAAGCTGATGACAGAAACAAGGCACAGAGTGTTTTACAGCCTTCCTTGGAAGCCTCCCCACTCCTGTGAGTCCCCAGCTCACTTTTTCTCACTTCTCCTTTCCCAGAGGGAGCCTGAAGTCATGCCCTTGCTTAAAACTTTGAGATTGTACTTTGCAAATCAAAATTTCTGCCCTGAGAGCCCTCACAGAGCAGAGCAGGGGAACAAACAGCAGAACAAGCCCCTGCCAGGGTGCCTGATGGATCCTTCCTGAGTGAAGAGGGTTTGTTGGGTTTTTTTTTAAATCTTTCAGCTCATCACCACTTCATGAAGAACTCACAGAGCTGCCAGGCACACAGGTGCCAGGCTGGGAGTACCAAAATCTGGATAACTGACCTCAGGATGCTCCAAGGGGTTGGACAGAAGAGCATCTTGCTCAAAAGTGGCGTGGGCAGCACATGTTGGTTCTGCTGCCCTTTTAAGCAGCCCTAACTCTCACCTCAACCACCTTTCCACTAAAGCACAGCAGCTGTGCTCTCTGCAGGGTTTTGCTGCACATCAAGATGGAGACAATCATCCTCTGGGCTCTTTGGAGGAGTCAGGGCCTGGGGTTTGTCTGGTTGGACACTGCAGACAGTACCTTGTTGTCCAGGTCGAAGAGGTAGGAGTCCTCCTCCCGGACATCGGCCTCGGAGTCGGAGATCAGCTCCCCAACGTACCTGTTGATAGTAAAAGGGTTTTAAAATCATGGGGATTTAGGGTTAAAAGGAAAAATAAGCTTAGTAGGCCCTGGAAAAATAAACACCCTAAGCACATGAAGAACTTGTACTTGCTAGAACTGCACCTGTGTAGCTAGTACATGATAAATGATATAATTGTTAGATGTGATGATTGTTTAGTAATTATATATAATTACTGTTTAATCATAAGAATAATCATGAGAAACTGTGGTCAGGGGCCTAAGAAAGATCATGAGAAACTCATGTCAATGTATACAATAGAACAATATGAGTTTAATAATATGTAAGTTATATAAGGATGTAATATAAAATATGTTCAGCTCGAAAGCTGTGTTGGAGTCAGATTTGGGTTTGTACCCCTGATCCCAGAGCTGTCAATAAAAGCACCTGCAGATAATCATATCCTGTGATTATGTGTGCTCCTGAATGCTGACACTGTGGGCACAGGGACAGGCAGCAATGTCATCACAGGTTCCAACACCTCTTTCTGGGGAGAGAGAAACAGCCCAAAATGCAGCCCGGGCACAGATGGACAGCCACAGCCACAGTGCTGGCCAGCTCCAAGCCACCAAACTGAGCTCTGTTAACTCCCAGCAGTGAGAATCCGGCTCCAAACTCCACCTCTTCAGAGCAACACTTAAATAATATTTTAAATTACATTAATGATATTAAAACCTATTTAATATTAAAATTTATTTATTTTCTCCGGAGGACTAAGTTTCCTTTTGCAAATCTCTCTGTTGGCCAAGATCAACACATGAATCCAAGTCTCCTGAAGTTCCTGGTCAGACTCAGGCTGTCCCACAGCCACTGCAGTGCTCATGCTGTTCACACCCTAAAACAAAACATTTGTGTCTGCCCCTCATGCATTTCCCAGGATATTTTGAGCAATTATAGGCTACACAACTTCAAAAGTTTTGGTTTATAAGTCTTAGGTCTAACCTAACGTGGCAGGATCCCTGCATCCCTTCTAAATCCCTCCTGAACCAGGATAAATGTGAGCTGTGGTCCCAGACACAGCCACCCTGTTGTAAAACCAGGACACAGGCAGGTCCTCCACGGAGAATGAGGCAGGTGCTGCTTGGCCTGGGCTTGCTGAGAAGGACCACACAGCCAGAGAGATCTGGGTTTGATGCAAACCCCCTTGCTGCAGGAGTTCCCACAGCACTGGTGTTCCCACCTCTGTCTCCCTGTTTCCATTTTAATTGGTTTTGGACTGTCAACTGTGGGAATCCAGAGCTTCCTTCTGGCTGCCCTGGCAGGTCTGGGACCCTGGCAGGGGTCAGGAACCAACCTGGACAGAGCCCCCAGAGACACTGGCTGTGATCTCTGTCCATGGAAAAGAGTTTTCAACCTTACAGGATGAATTACAAGCTCTGAGTGTTTGATATAAGTCATAATTAAGTGTGGCATGGGTGCAAAAGTAAAATTTTAGGATTCTAGATTAGGGGTCCAAAGGGGACAAGATGGAGGAAATTGGGTGTGCCTTGTCCTTTTTCTCCTTCTTCATGCCCTCCATGTCTCACTGTGGTGTTGGCATTTTTCTGTTGGTTCAGGCTGGGGACACACTGTCCAACGTAGGTGACAGATATTGGCACGTTCTTGTAAATCCAGCCCAGGGAGTTTCTGGTATTTAATGTTTGTAACATCCCACTGAGGGCAGAGCCCCACACGCTGCCCTGCAGGACAGAGCTGGGCAGGGCAGCAGAACATGTGAGAGATAAACAGAATAAACAACCTGGAAACCAGCACAGACCAATTATGGCTTCTGCTTTGGCAGGGGCTGACAGACAGAGACTTTCTACAATCTCAGGATCATCAATACCTCAGATTCCGACAGTCAAGGTTCAACACTTCCTGCCCTGAGCTGCTTTAGTCAAAGGAAGAAACTCAGAGTGGAGGGACTGAGGGAGGGTCTGAGAAAAAAACAGCAGCACAACAGCTTGTCAAGTGTCCAAGGCCAGGGTTTGGAGCAATCTGGGATAGTGGAAGGTGTCCCAGCCCATAGCAGAGATGGGATTTAAGGTCCCTCCCAACCCACCCCAGTCTGTGTTTCTGTGAGGTTAGTATATAAGTGTTCCAAGCCTGCAGTGAAACAGTGATTATTTCAAGCAAAGGATTCACCACATGGATAAATATTCTTTGCAGCATCAACAGAACTTCCATAGCCAGCAGTTGCTCTCACAGCATTCCTGCAGCCCTCAGGCATATTCCAAGTGTTAAACAACTGCCTCCAATCCTCCAGGGCTCAAGGCAGCATTTAACTCCCAGGCTGGGGAGGAGGAGAGCCA
This sequence comes from Lonchura striata, assembly GCF_050655825.1. Taxonomy (NCBI): domain Eukaryota; kingdom Metazoa; phylum Chordata; class Aves; order Passeriformes; family Estrildidae; genus Lonchura; species Lonchura striata. Next base: position 2,874,912 of record NC_140719.1, on the reverse strand, counting down.
GGAAACATGAGCCTGGAGAGGATCTCTGCACTCTGTGACCAGGGATTTTTGGCTGGGAGCCTCCTGTTTGCCCTCACTGCTCCACTACTGGAAATCACCCACTCCTTGGAGGCCTAAAGCATAGAAAGGTGGCCAGAGAGGAAGGGAAATTGCTGTGGAAAGGCCCAGCAGGCAGCAGCAGCTGAGAACAGCTGAATAATTCTGCTCAAAGAGGCCCTTGCCCAGGGACAGCCACTGCAGGTTTATAATTCCATGAAATAAAATACCACAATCAAATTAAAAATCGTTGGTTTAATGCTCCTTTCAAGCCTATTCCTGTAACTCATTTCCTTTCCAGGCTGTTCAAAGTTACTAACAGGTCCCTGCTTTTCCAGGCCCAAAGTTAGGGAAGGGTGTGCTAGAGGTGCATGTTCCTCCCAAAAACCAGCAGGAGCCCCTTCATTTAAGAACTCCTGTGGTCAAGGCAGTGTCTTTCTCCCCAGCAGGATGTTCAGCACACTGATGGCAAATAACTCCATCCCAGAGCTTCCCAGGGCTGCCCATCACTGCTCCAACAGCCTCGAGTGAGCTTGGGACAGATGATCTTGGAGGGCTTTTCCAACCTTAATGATTCTGTGATCACAGGGGACTTTGTGCAAAAACCCAGAGCAAGGAGCAGTCCCTAGCACAGGCTCCAGTGTTTGCCACAGGATGTGGGAGACAGGAGGCCTGGGGCTTCTCTGCCTGAAGACAAACACCTGGCTTGATGCAGCTGGTACCTTCCTAAAGCACCACTGGAACAGAAAGCAAGTATTCAAAAACCATAAATGGATGCAAAAGGAACAGACCAGATCCTCTGGTTTCTGCATCCCACTAATTCCCAGCCTCTCCAACAAAAGTCAGCAGCAGCTGTGCTGTTTGCACAAGGAGCAGCTCCACCACCTACCAACCAGGCATGAACAGAACAGATTCAACCCAACCCACAGCAGCAGCAGCACAGGGTGAGCAACAGCAGCTTCTGAACAGCACCAAATTCTGAGGCCAGGGAGAAACCTGCCCATGAGCACAGCCCTGAGGGGCTGCAGAGCCTGGAGGCTCCATGAGAGCCCTGTGGGACAGGAGGGTGGCACTGTCACACCTCCCCTTGTGAGGGCTGCCCTGGAACAGAGGCTGGACAGAGCTACAGAACAAAGCAGGGATTTATCCAAAGGATCTCCTCCATGGATCCACCTTGGGCAGCACCAGAGCCCAGCCAGGGCTGCACCCAAATGACCCAAAATGGTCCCAAAATGCACGAGTGCTCCCGGGGGCTCTCCCTGGGATCAGTTCTGCTCCATTGGCACCTTGGAGTTCATTGTCCCATTCCAGCTTCAGCCCAGGCAGTCCCATCCTGCTTGTTTTTCTCTCTCCAGCCCACGGTGTTTGTGCTCCTGGGCTGAGATTTGGATCATTTGTCCTTGGTGCCCAGCTGGAGCAGGAATTGTTTTGTCTCCCTGCTCTGTGCAGAGCTCAGCATCCCCTCATGTGAAGCCCAGACCCACAGACTAAAGCAGCAGAGAATGTGAAAAATAGAAAAGCTGAAACCTGAGGCATCACCCTTGCCAAGCTGCTGCTTCCAGGGCTGTGCAGAAGGGACAGGAGGCAGCTACAGAGTCACAGAATCATCACGGTTCAGAAAGACCTTCGGGACCATTGAGTCCAGTCATGAACCCAGCACCACCAACATCACCCAGACCACGTCCCCAGCTGCCACTTCCAGATGCCTTTTGAACACTTCCAGAGGTGGTGACTCCAACAGCTCCCTGGCCAGTGCCTGATCACTCCTTCAGCAAAAAGCCATTTTCACATCTCTGATCTGAAGCTCCCCTGGTGCAGCTTGAGGCCATTTTTCCTTGTCCTTTCACTGATTCCCTGGGAGCAGAGCCCGACCCCCCGGCTGTCCCCTCCTGTCAGGAGCTGTGCAGAGCCACAAGGTCCCCCTGAGCCTCCTTTGCTCCAGGCTGAGCCCCTTCCCAGCTCCCTCAGCCTCTCCTGGTGCCTGTGAAGAGTTACAAGATAAAGGTCACACCAATACAATCATCCTTCCAAAGCTGAGCAATAACCACAGGACACAGCAACTGCCCACCCAGGGCTCTAATCCAAATGTTTAACACAAAATGCTCTTCCAGAGAAGCTGATGCTGGGATCTGCTCTGTCCTGGCAGCCCCAAGCACTGCCAGCACTGGGGCTGCTTTCCAGAGAGGAGGAAAGGAAGGAACAGGTCTATGGGATGCTCATAGAGAATCACAGGAAGGACCCATGGAGCCGAGGGCTTGAATTTGATGAGTGAGAAAATGAGTGTGTGACAAAGCAGGAATGTGCACGGGCACGACATTAATTAGCTCAGCTATTTAGTAAGCAGCTCATTTAGCTAACGGAGATAGTACCCAGCAGTGAAGCAGTGCCAGCAGCTCCTGGCAAGGCTGGGGGCAGCCAGGCTGTGGGATCTGCACCCCCTCAGCCCCACGTGCTCTGCAGTGTCTGTGTTCATCACCCCCTCCCTGGGCTGCCCCCTCGCTGCCTGCTCCTCCTGTGTGCTGGCATCCCAGCAGCACCTGCTGAAGCCACTGCCTTTTCTCCTTGGGAGCAGTTACTCACAGGCTCTGGCCTGTTCCTGGCCCTGCACCACACCTCTGGGACCTGTGGCACTTAGGGACAGCCCTGCATAAGGACAGGCCCCAGAGACAGCAGCTTTTGGCTTTATCTCTAAAAAAATATTTTAGCAGCTGGCAGCTCCTGACACAGAAGAAATACTTGGCCAATTATCTTTTTCTTTATTTTTAGTTTTAAATACTGCAATAATCTTCCTCAATCCCCCACCCAACTCCATAACACATCAATAACTAGTTCTAAAAACCACCAGCACCCATTTCCAGGATGGACATGAGTGCAGCCTAATTTAGTAGATGCTCAGTCACTGTAATATTGCAATGAAGGAAACACTTTCCAAACTATTTAATAAAGTACATATACAACTTGAACCTCAAACTGTGGGGTCTGATGACAGGTTTTTCACTTGACATAAATCTGAACATTTCTGTGCCTAAGTACTTTATTGACTCAGGGCCAAAACATGTGCTTCACCCCAAGTGCTTCCTTGTTTTGCTGAATCAGACTAAAGCCAGAGCTGTGACACTGGAAAACCTCTGGAGAAGTCAGGATTGAAGCAGAGGAAGTTGTTCCACTGCCTTGGCCTGCAGTGTCCCATATCTGTGGCAAACATGGGAGTTGAGCACATTTTGCAGCAAAACCCAAAAATGTTTTTCCCCCATCACTTGTGTTTCAAACGGAGAAGAGCTGAGCACAGATCCCAGCAAAACAGAGGGCAATGGAGAAAGCTCCACACTATGAAAAGAAGGACAGACAGCAGGAAATGGAGTCAGGAAACCTCTGGCTGAGGGCAGGCAGCTGAGCTCAATGCCAACCTGATTTACATGAAAACCTCTCCTTGAAGGGAAGCAAACCATGTGTGACCTGGTGAAGTGCTAGGGTTGCTGGGATGATGGAAGCTGCACAACTTACTCCTGGATTTGGGAAGTGCTGGGTTGCTGGGCTGGTGAAAGCTGCTCAGCTCACTCAGGGCTGGATTTGGGAAGTGCTGGAGCTGGTGAAAGCTGCTCAGCTCACTCAGGGCTGGATTTGGGAAGTGCTGGGTTGCTAGGATGGTGAAGTCTAAACACCTTACTCCTGGGTTTGGGAATGGATGATGGAAGCTGCACAATTCAGTGCTGGATTTGGGAAGTGCTGGGTTGCTGGGATGGTGAAAGCTGCACAACTCACTCAGTAAAGGATTTGGGAAGTGCTGGGTTGCTGGGATGGTGAAAGCTGCACAACTTACTCGCAGACAAAGGTTCCCAGAGGAATGTCCTGCATCGTCCGCACTCCCCAGCCCATCTTTTGTGTCCTGTAAAGCTGCAACCGAGTCCTGGAAAAGAGGAAAAGAGGAAATGAAGCCACACTGATGACAGCACTCCATAGAAAGAATGAATTTTCATGGAGAGATGAGCAAAAAGCCAGCACCTTCCATCAGCACACACTCCCAGAGGATTTTAATATTCACCCTCCCATTCTCACCCTGCAGGGATGCTCCACTCCCACAGCTCCCAGCTGTGGACAGATGCTGGCATGGAAACAGCCCAGAGACAAGGGACAAGTGCCAGTCAGCCCCTTCTGCCTGCCCAGGTGCACACCAAGGGGCTGGGGAAGAGGGGACAGGGTGGGTGCTCTGTGTGATGATGATTTACAGAGGCTATCAGGATCCCACCAGCAGCATTTCCTTCCCCTCCACACAGCCCTGGAGGAAGCAGGGAAGGTGGAAGGGGATTTACAGCTGAGGAGGAAGGCAGGGATCTCCCAGGGACTAAAGAACACCTTGAGCTAAGTGCTCTGACCCCTCTGCCCTCTGCCAAAGCCAGGGCATTCAGCAATTCCATCATATCCAGCTGCCTGGCTGAAAGACAAGAAAGAAAAGCTGCAACTTGAGACTTCTTGGTGTAATAGCTGCTCTGTGGAATTTTACTGATGGGGCTTATAGGCAGAGAAACAATCCTGTAAGTCATTCTGCCTCCTGCTCAGCCAGAACCTGAGTTAAGTGCAGGATGAACAGTCTCCAGGGCTAGGAAAAGCTTGTTCTATCCCTGAGGGAACCAAAACCCACTCTCAGCAACGCTGTTATTGGAATTAAGTGAAATCTGATGCTCACCTTAACTTCACCCTGTTGCTTTTCCCAGTACTTCTCTTCCCCACACCCACTCCTTCCTGCACTGTCAGCTCAAACCAAGGGATGTGAATTTTATCCTGTTTGCCCACAGCTTCACCAGGACAAACCATGACCTCAGGGGAGTGATTGCTCTCAGAGAAGCAGGGTCTAACACTGGGTTTGGGGCTTGGGGAAGGCCCCCAGCTTTTGGCTTGTCCATCAGAGCTCAGATCTGGGCTCTGCTCTGAAGCCAGCACCGGCGGCAGTGGGGCCGTGGCTGAGCTGAGCCTGCCAGCTGAGCTGGGCCAGGCTGCCAGCTGGATACGTGTGCTCTGCCAGGCAGAGTTAATTTGGAGCCAATCTGATAAAGGAAGCACTGAAAACAAAGCAGCAGCACCCCTGTGTCAGCTGCAGCCCCAAGGCAGGAGCCTTGCCCACTGCCACCCCAGGGACCACAAGCTCTGCCCAGCACCTGACCCTCCTTCCCAGCAGAGCTGCTCTCCTCAGCTCATGTTGGGTTCCTAGCCCTTCCCATCTTTCAGAAAAAAAAAAGAAAAAACTTCAGCAAGGCAAAAAATGCAAAAGCAACAGCTCTATCTGTACAGCTCCTGAAAAAACACCCACGGAGGCACCGGAGCTTGGCAGGGAAAACCAGAGAGAGGTAAAGTTCTGAAGAAACACATCAAGTTTCTTCCCTGCTTATTTTTAACAGTGCAAAATGTCATTGCAACTACAAAGCTTGCAAAAAGAGTGTTGTCAGCACTACAAAGAAATTCTAAAAAGTTGGGGTTTTTTTCCCAGTGGGATACCTTTGAACTTAGTGCAGTGGCAAACTCCTCTATAGCAGTCCAAACCAAAACATTGACATTTTTAGCCAAGCACCAAAATCCCAGCAGCCTAACCTGGAGCAGCAAGGCCAACAGGCATTCAGGTATCCAACTCAGTGGGAATCGTGCCAAGAACTTGTAAATTTTAAGCAGCCAAGTCTGGGCATGCTGGCCTGTATTTCTAATCTAGAGTACTGGTTTACAAGATCTCCTCAATTCAGATTCTGCAGCTCTGTTGCTGTCATGTCCTTCTCAGCTCTCCCCGAGACACACTTGGGCTGTGCATGCAAATCCACAAGCCATTTGTATGTTTTATGGTCAGCTGATGAAAGAACACTGCAGTTCCCACCTGATGGTGCCATGGGCAGGCTGCAGATATTAACTGAGATGTTAATTGAGCTCATCAACCCACTGCTGCTCCATTCCCACTGGCAGCATGCAGGAACCCACTTCCATCCCACCAGCTCCAGCTTCCATGCTGGGTTTTGTGGGATTATGGGGAAGCTGAGAGGCAGAAGGCTCATGGGTTTGGGGTACAGACATTTCAGAGCAGCTGTGTTTGCCCCTCGTGCCCACCTGAGGCCGTTCTGCACCACGCGGTTCCTGCAGGTTCTCCAGCACGAGCACGCGTGGTTGCACTCGAAGATCAGGGGGGGCTCAGCCATGTTGAACTCAGGCAGGAGTCGGCCATCCTGAAGGAGAGAACCGCCCCAGATTGGGTTATTTGTCTGCTCCTGGGATCCCCAAAACCACAGGCAGAAATTCCCCCCAGGGTAAAAACAGGCCAGAGAGCCCCAGGTGAAGTGATGCCCCAGGCTCCCCAAACCCAGCGTCAGAGCTCAGGTTCTGCAGGGGTTTTGCTCTACCCTGACAGCAGCAGAGTCACCACTGTCACCCACAGCTGACAAACAGCCAGAGAATTTTGATTTTTGCTGCCTGCCATCACCCTACACAGCATTTAAAAAAACACTCCTAGTGCTGTGCAGAAAATTGGTGTGCATCATCATCATTATTGCCATTTGCTGTGCTGGAGGGGAGAGTGGCTGCTTAGTCTGCCTCTGGAATAAAGCCTGAACTTGCAGAGTCCAAGGCCAGTACACCCAAGTTCTGTGAATCACACTACCTTCCTAAATAACACTCCCAAAAAAACCTTCAACTCAGTTATTTATCAACAAACAGAGTTAAGGAAGTGATGGATTCAATTTATCATATTTAACAAATTTGGCTTTTAAGGCTTGAGAGGTGCAATCACCTATTAATGTGTAAATAAAATGGCTACAAAACCAGTAAAGATACCAACACTCCTCCTGGGAGAAACTTGCAGAGATTCACAGAACTTCTCATCTTTGTAGCACCTGTCCAAAGACGAATCTCAAAACCTCCCTGGAGAGTGGAAGCATTTACCCAAAACACACCTGACTTCTGCCAACGTGGCAGTGAAAACATCTTTACTCTGCCTTCATCCAGAAGAATAACAATAAATAAAAGCAGATTAAAAAAATTCTCTTTCTACTCCCCTCCCTTTGTTTACATCTTACAGCACTTTCCACGTTGCTCTGAAATGGAAGCTGATTTCACGCTTGGATTATTAAATGCTCCCTATCACATGGATGTAATTAATGGCTCAGTTGGCACGAGAGGAACACAAATAAATAACACAAGAAAAGCTGCCCTGAGCAGGCAGTTTGGATTATCACGTCTCAGAGCTGAGACTATAACTTCAGGCATTTTAAGTCAAGAAGAAAGGAGTTGGATTTACAGAAACAGGGAATGGTTTGGGGTGGAAGGGGCCTTAAAGCTCAGCTCATCTCAACCCCTTCCATGGGTATGGACATCTCCCACTGGAGCAGGGTTGCTCCAAGCCCTGTCCAACCTGGCTTTGAGTTGTGCAAGGAACTGAATTAGGCAAAATTCATCTCCCAGGCCCTGGTGTGAGCCAGGAGGGGGCTGTGTGTCCTCACCTTGTCGTACCAGCAGCGCATGCTGAGCTGGCCACACATGCAGTTACTGGAGGAGCAGTCGTCTATACAGACACAATACTGCAAGAGAAGCAAAGGGTTAATTCCACACCACTCACACAACTGAGACTGCAACTGGTGACTGGGTCAGGAAACCACATCTCCTCCTCCTGCTGCAGCTCCTGGGCCAGAGGGATCACCAGCTTCACCAATCAGTGCCAGTTCTACTCCATTGTTTATTTCTGTGTGCAATGAGCACCAAAGGACTCTGCCTTGCACGAAGGATCTCATTCTGAGCCAGTCTCACTGCTCAGGGGAGGGTGTTGTAACCCTGTTGTAACCCTGTTGTAACCCTCCCCCATGCCCTGTGAGCTGTTCTCCACACCTGAAGACAAGGAAATCTCCAAGGAGGGACCAGAGCTGGGAAATGATGCAGTTGTCTCCAGCTGATGCTTCTCCAGCATCCCCAAGCCAGCACAGCCCTGCCACCAGGCTCCTGCACAGAAGGGACTGGCCCAGGAAAGGTCACTTCAGTCACCTCAGAGCTGTGGCCTCACCCTCACCCTGAACTTTCTCTGCTTTCCCACCCAGCCCTTCCAGGACTGCAGGATCACAGCCAAGACCTCGGCCTGGCTGCTGCAGTCCATGGGAAGGCAGCATGGGGAAGGTCTCCCAACAAATCCAACTCTGCAGCCTCAGAAGAGAGGACAAGGGTAAATGGGAGCCACATCAGCCAGCACCAGATGGCCAATGCTACAGCTGAACACAGAGCTCAGCTTAAGCCTCAAAACTGAAGAAAATCAAAATCCCATCTCCTACAACAAGAGCTGGAGGTGAGACATTCAACCTTAGCTGGAATTTGATGGCAATATCAGGACTCAACATTCCCATCTGGAATGCCAAATCTGTTCTGAGGAGCACTGCAGAGCCCAGAAGAGAAGAAAGCATAATCCCTCACCTGTAAATGAGTGATATTCCTGTCAATGTCCATTGGGGAGGTGACACAGTTCTGTGACACGTATTTGTAATTGCTGGGACAGGGCTCACTGTCCACGGAATTGACACAGGGAATGGGGATCCTCTCGTAGCCCCGGGCAATGTCTCTGTCATGGAGAAAGAATTGTCACAGAAGGAAAGCCCCCCAGACAAGGGGCCATTCAAATGCCATCCTGGGGCACAATCACTGCCTTGGAGCACTGAGCACTCAAAGCCATTCAGACTAGAACAGAGGTTGTGTTTTCCCACCCTGCCTTACAGATGGCTCTTTGTGCTTGTGTGGATTTCCATTTGGAGGATGAATTTGCAAACCATGGACTGAATCAGCATGGGCTTAGTTCTTGCTGAGCTCACACTGACCTTCACACCAGTTTAAGAAGGTACACAGTTCTTTCTCAAACCGGGCCCCCAGCCTTCCCTGTGCGAGGGCTCCATTTCATGACCCAAAAGCAAAGCCAGCCCTATTCTCACCTGCTCACCACCTTCTCTATCTGGGCAGGCTTCTCAGAAGAAGATTCTTTGAGAGTCTTGTTCATCTGTAGGGCCACCCAGACCTGAGAGTTAAGGCTGGAGCACTGGAGCGGGGTCTCACCCTCTTTGTTCTTTAAAGTGACATCCGAGCCACGGGAAAGAAAGAGACTGCAAAACAGCAAGGAAGGATAAGGATTCCCCAGGAGAAACCAGGCAAGGGGAAAACAAGCTGAATCACATCCTCCAGCCAGCCCTTAAGGGACGAGGAAGAATCTGTAGTAGTGAATAATCACCTGAGTTTGCTTTATTAAGCATGGTTCAGTGAATCCTTCTGACAGAAGCTCTGGGCACCCATGAGAGCTCTGGGCAAACCTTGCCTTGCTTCAGGTACCTTGCTGGTACCAGCCTAACTTCAGGCAGGCTTGAAACTCTCTCTGGCAGGGAAAGATATGGAGTGGGAAGAGCAGGCTGGAAATGGAAGAGCCCCATAGAAAACTGGTGGTGGACTTGGCCCTTGTTTATACTCACCAGCTTTTGGTGAGAACATGATGGCTTTATTCAGAGCAGGGATGAAGCAATAAAACAAAGGTAACAGGGCACCTTGTTACCATGCTAGTGGTGGGGAAAAAAAAGCTTTAATCAAGGAAGCCTGACACCTTCCTGCTGGGAAGCCCAGGCTGAGCACAGCCCCTCAGACTCCAAAACACGCCACATTTTCTGAGCAGCTCTGGCAGCAGCTGGTACCTCACACCCCTCACCCCTGGGAGAAAAACAAGCCCTCCATCCCAATTCTGGGCTGTGTGTAAAGACCAAAGACACTTGAGAGGCTCTCCTGAGCCTGCCAGGCAGCAGCCAGGGGGCAGGGAGGGTGAGCAGTGCACTTACACCACACACTCGTAGCGGTTCTCTCGTGCCGCGATGTGCAGGGGCGAGTCCCCGTGGATGTTCACGGCGTGCAGGTCACACTTTGCTGCCAGCAGGATCTCAGCTATGTCAACACAGCCAGAAAAAGCAGCCCAGTGCAAACAAATGTTTTCCTCCTGGAGGGAAAGAAAACGGAGAGGAGATTGTTTAAAACAAAACCCCCATGGCTTTGGGGGTTCCTTCCTCAGCTCTGCACCTGCAGCGTTCAGTGTGTGGCTGCCATCCCCACCCTGCTCTGGCTGGCTGGGAATGCCAGGATGGACAGGGAAACCTCAGAGCAGCCAAACAGGGAGTTCTCACTCCATCCACCTCTGCACACCAAGGATGGGGAGGCTGCACACAAGGCAATCCATCACCTTCCCTACACACACACAGCTCGTCAGTCTCTGAGCCACAAACCAATCTAGATCAATCCAGGAAAGAGGTGACAGACATGAACAAACATGCTGGAAAAGGCTGGATGCTGGGTTTCCCCAGGTCCAACAGCCAGGAAAGCCACTGTGCCTCCCAGAGCTGCAAAATTAAGGAGAAAAAGAGCACAGCATGAAATTAAGGAGAAAAAGAGCACATAGGGTACGTGAAGGCACCAAAAAGAGAACCAGAAGCCATGGGCTAAGCAATCAATCTGACTCCAGGCATCTCTTAAATACTGTATGTACCCATCTCTCACTAGCAGCACTGGAAATAGCTGAACACTCATCTTTCTGAAGGAGATATTTTAAGGGATGATCCTGTTTTCTGTTACACTGCAATTTGCAGCACACGTCGATCCCTTCCCCATGACAGGCTCTAAAGATGTCGATGACAACAGTGAAATGATAGTAATGATCACCCAGCTATTCCCTCTTTTTCCTTCTTTTTAAAGCAAAAACAAAGCTGCTGCTGGAGTGTTTGAGCTGTTACCATGTAAATTAAGGTCCTGCCTTAAATAGGGAGCTACTGCCACACATCAGGGAGAGGGAGACACTCTTCTACCCAGCTCCTGCTTCCCTTTACAGTATCATCTAGCAAAACCCCACACAGTCTACAGAAAACATCCATCCTGTGGGTTGCACCCACATGCTGCAGCTCACACAGGTCACAGACACCTGCACTGGTCTCTGCTTTGCATTGCTCCTGCCTAAAAAGCAGCATCAGCACAATCAAAGCATTTCTCCCAAAGCAGGATGTTTCCCAGCACCAGTGACATTTGTCCTTAACCACATCCACCAGGACACCCCAGCTGCAGGTCCAGGATAGATGTGTCACACACACAGCTGTTAAGAGCACAGCTCTCTTTCAAGTCAATTGTTGACTGAGTTGATTTGATGTTCATCATTAATGTGTGATCTTGAAGCTGTGACAGATCAAAGAGACAGTTTTGTTCAGTCAGCAAGCAGATGTAACAGCCCAAAAAGCCCCCTCTCACCTTGACTTCTCCTTTTAGGAACAGATTGGATCCAGACCTGCCTGGGAACTGGGAACCATCTAAGTGTGCTGTGTTTGGCTGGGATAGAGTTAATATTTCTCCCAGTGGCTGGTGTGGGGCTGTGCTGAACCCAGGGCTGGGGACACAGAGATGTCACTGCTGAGCAGGGCTGACACAGAGCCTGTTCTGGTCCTCCTGCTGCCACACTGGGGAGGAGACTGGGGGACATGGAAAGCTGGGAGGACACAGCAGGGCAGGCAAAGGGATATTCCAGACCACCTGACATCAGTTCAGGATAAAAAGTGGGGAAAGAATGATGAAAGGGGATGTTTGGAGTGATGGTTTTTGTCTTCCACATCACTGTTCCATGGGTGGGGCCCTGCTCTCCTGCAGGTGCTGAACACCTGCCCAACCATGGGAAGCAGGGAATGAATTCCCTGTTTTGTTCTGCTTGTGTGTGTGCCTTTGGCTTTTCCATTAAACTGTATCACAACCCACAAGCCTTTTTATACTTTTTACCCTTCTGATTCTCTCCCCACTGGTGGGGGAGTGAGCAAGGGGCTGTGAGGGGCTTGGTGCCTGGCTGGGGTTAGACCACACAATCACAGAAACTCAGAGGGGTTTGCTGTGGTTCAGTTTGGAAGAGACCTCAAAGCTCATCCTGTGCCACCCCCTGCCATGGACAGGGACACCTTCCACTATTCCCAGGTTGCTCTAAACCTTGTCCAACCTAGCCTTAGACACTTCCAGGAATGGGACGAGACACCTCACTTCAAAATCCTTAGAGACTCCACGAAACAAAAGATAAACATAGTATAAGGAAAAGAGAGGAGCAGTGCTGATACCATGATTCCCCTGAAGAAGGCTTGGAAATAAAGCAGACAGTATCTCTTTGTATCTTCTCTATTTCCCTGTAAATCCCTGGGAAAGCACCTGGCACAGCCCCACAGGCAGCGCTGGGGGTCCCACGGAGCTCCAGTGACTCAAGCACTGAGTTTGTCCCACTGGAGCAGGATTTAGGGAGGGGAAGGGCAGATCCAGCCTGAGCTGCTAGCCTGGCCATGCTCTGGACACATCAGAGCTTTGTGCCAGGGATGCCCAGGAAAAGCCAGGCTTTGATAGCTGCTGGCAGAGTGCTCAGCCCATCCAGAAACACAAACAGGAGCTCATTCCCCCCAGAAGGCACACAGGGTGCCCCTAACCCACAGCCAGAGTCACTGGCCTGACAAACACGGAGCTGGTAAGTCTGGACTGAAGGGGATCTGCCTGGTGCAGTGTCCAGGGGCAGCACAGTGGGATGGGAACCAGGGAGGCTCAGAGTCCAGCCTGAGGATTTCACACAGCATCCTTACAGGTCGTGGCAGAGCAGCTGCAGGGACAGCACATCCCACAAGCTGCCAAACTTCTGCTCAGAATGCAGGAAAACTCTCACCAGACACTTCTCACTCACATCACGGCAATGGACTGAGCCCAAAATCTGTCACCTGGCATGTCTGGGGTTTAAGCACAGACTGCAATTTCTGCAGGAGGTTCCAGGGGAGCCTTACGTTGTCACGGATGTTGATGTCCGAGCCCTTGGCCAGCAGCAGCTTCACCAACTCGATGTGTTTGTACTCCGTGGCCCAGATCATCGGCGTCCAGCCACCGTCGTCCTGGGCAGGGACAGCGGGTGACACACAGCACACACACAGCTCCTGTGGCCCCCAGGCAGCCCTGCCCTCCCCCTGTCTGTCTGCTCCTTCCCCTTCTGCCTGCACGGCTGCAGGTCCTGCAGAGCCCAGCCTGGCTGGGAGCAGCACAGCTGAGCCTGGAGTTTATTCCAGCTCAGCAGGCTGGCACTGCCTCTCCAGCTTATTCAAGTACACTGACTGTCCAAAAGGCACAAGGAACACCCAGGGTGTGTAAGATATCTTACAGAAACCCCCTGAGAAGCCTGGGGACCTGTTCTTGCCCCAGGTGCAGCTCTGTCTCACCCCACAGCAATGGGCAAACCCCACAGTGATAAGTGCCAAGCTCAGCCCATCCCACACCATTGTCCATGATTCCCCAGCAGGAAAAGCTCAGAGACACCCTGGAGCAACAGGCTCCACAGCAAGTTCAAGGCCAAGGAGAAACTGCAAATCAAGGGGAGTTTCCCTGAGGTCAGTGAGGGATCACATTCCCTGGCAGACGGGAGGGGCACGGAATTGTCACCCTGTGGTGATTTGGAGGTGTCCCCCAGCAGCAGGACTGTACCTGAGTGAGCACTGGGCAGACAGCACAGTGCTGAGGGAGTCCCTGACCTGGGCAAGCAGCTCCTGCCCCAGGGAAGGCCTCACCTGGCAGTTGACATCCATCTTCCCGTTGGAGAGCAGGTACTGCACCACGTCGTAGTGCCCCTTCTTGGCTGCCAAGTGCAGACACGTGGAGCCCTCAGCATCCTGCACACAAGCACAGAACAAACCCTCAGGGATGCTCAGGAACAGCAGAGAAGTTCCCAGATGGAGCAGAGAACTCCAAAAGTCTCCACCCCACTGCCAGGAGGGCAGAGAGCAGGAGCCAGAGCCAGCTCCAAGCAGAGCTTGGGAGCTTTATACCAAAGAGGTGCCACCCTGCAGAGAAGGAAAGGGCTTTGCAAAGCCTGGGGAAGGTACCAGCCCCAAACCTTGGCAGTGATGCCCCTTCTCCAACAGCCCATTTCCCACTCCTCTCCATTTGCTGGAGAGCCAAAGGGAAGCAAAAATCCCTTACACAGGCAAAGTTGGCACTTTACATCAGAAAAATTGCTCTGTCTCAAGTTGAAATGCTCCATTCCTCATTCCTCCAGCTTTTTTGCTGGGTTGTGTTAGCCCAAGGCCTTATCCCAGCACCTGGCAGCAGGTCCAGGGCTGTGGTGTCTCTCTCCAGAGAGACCAGGTCCTCAGCCTGCTCACAGCCATCTGCACAGACAGGAGATAAAAAGCAACCCCAAAGGTTAAAAGGAAAAATGCCTCTGGGAGCTGGGAATGCAAGGCCTGGAGGAGATGGACAGGCTGTGAGTCATGATGGAGAGGAGATGCTCCCACCCTCACACCAAAGCTCTGGCAGCAGCCTGACTTTTATCAGGCATTCATATCCCAAGAACTTAGCACAGAGCAAGGCCCAGAGAGCAGGAAATCAGGAGGAGGAAATGAAAGACTGAAAATGAAATTACTCCTTCCAGCTAAATCCCTGGGAGCAACGCTGGAGGTGAGAGCTTTGGGATGGAGCTGATTGTGTTGCAGGGTGAGAGAGCAACTCTCTGAGCAAGGAAGGGACATCTCAGGTCAGGGATTGCACCATGAGGGCTCCTGGGGACACAGAAAGATTTCTACACCCCCATATGTGCCTGCTCCAGCTGAATAATTCCACAGCTTTCCCCTTGGATGGGCAAGAAGCAAGTGCAACTCCTCAGCCCTGGGAGAGCAGGCAGGTTTTATTGAAAAGTTTCTTCAGGTTTTGAGTGGGGTTTTTCCATGCTAATAACAGGACCAACAGCTTCACCCTGGGGGCTGGGGAGCCTCCACCCAGCTCCCTGCCCTGCAGTCCCAGGGCTCTGCACACACCTGCCCCAGCTAAGGGCTGGAGCTGCTTCCAGACCAATGCTGCTGCTTTCAAACAGAGCCTGAGGTGGTGCAAGAAACTAATTAACATCATAAACTAGCTAAGATCTGAGGCTTCTAATTTGCCTTTGCAAGCTCAGAATTTATCTCCTTCCCTTGACCTTCAGAAGCACAAACTCCCCTCTTTTCTCTTCCACAGGAATAAATCGGGTGACGATGTCTGGGCTGCTCCAAGGTACCTGGGACAGTGGCCAGCACAAAGCCACACGTGCCCGTCCTGTCCTTTCCCCTTCCCAGCTCAGAACCAGCCTCCCAAGGATCCATTTGGGGCCTGGACTGGGCAGCACCTGATACCTTGTGCAATGCTGCCAGTTCCTTCCCAAACCCAGCCAGGAGCAGCAGGTTGTGACAGTAAGTTTGAATGGGGAGGCTTCCTGCGCTCCAAACAGCATCTGATTTATGGGACTAATAAATGGTCTGTGCATTTTCCAAGATTGCAAAGCAACCAGAGCATGCTAAAGGCAAAGAGACAGCTGCATTTTATTGTTTTCGTTTAAATTAAGGGGTAGAGTTTAAAGATGGGGTTCAATTTTGCCACTGCAGCATGACTGCAAGAATTCACACATCAGTCCTTTGGAAAGGAAAGCTTCCTCTGTCATTTTTCCTGGCTTGGCAAACACCTAATTACCAGACTATTTTAAAACATCACCCCAAAACTCTTATTATGAGAGCCTACAGAGAAGGGAACTCTGAAATCAGCTCCACTGCAGTGGATTTGTGACACTAAGATCTATGAAATGAAATCCCCATGACATTTGGTGCCACAAACTAGAGGGACAAGTGGCAACACTTGTCCCAAACAGCTCATGGCCAGCAGAAAAATGAGATTATGACAACTCCAGCCTTCACTCCAAGACAAACCAGTTCATTTGTACTCAGCCTGGGCACTTTTACCCAAAACTTCACGTAAGAAATGTTGGACAGAGGCTTCCTCAGGAGAAAAAGGGAAGGAATAAATTGCTACCTTGGGATCTACTAGTGCTCCAGCCTTGATCAGGTATTTCACAGTTTCCAGGTGGTTGTTTTCTGCTGCTTCCATCAGTGGGGTCCTCTGGTCCTCAGAGCAGGTGTCAATGTTAGCACCAGCCTGTTGGGAGGCCAGGGCAAGGACAAGGACAATTAGCAGAGGAAGGATGTGGGAGTAGAGATTTAATACCAAGATCTTCTCCTGAAATTTAGCCATATTAAGCAGGGGGGAAGAAGAAGAAAAAGAAGAAATAGAATGAGGAAAGAAGGCAGTGTAAGTCCACCTGCTCTAGAAACAGCACACACTGCCTGCCTTCCCCAGCCAGGAAGGAACTGTAAGGAAGCCAACAGCTGGTATTAAATAACTCCTGTTATTACCAGATTTTGTACTCCTTCTTTCTATATATTGCTTGTGTAACAATTTGGAAAAGTCAGCCTCCTCCTTTCTCCAGCAGCTTTGTTTTCCCTGGTCTATCATTTAGCCTACAACAACCAGCTCTTCTCAATGTCACAAGCAGTAGGAACAACTTGCTGATGACAACAAAGGCAGGAGCTGTAAAAAGTATCCTGGGGGTTGGCTAAATATTCCTGTGGAAGTCAGTGGCACCAGTTCCACAGAGGTCTCTGAGCATCTGTTCAGTTCAACCCAGAGTGCCTCCAACCAACACCTCACTCCTTTCCAAACCATGGCAATGTCAGGTTGGGGCTGAGCTCAGGAAGCACCCAAAGTTAAACCCAAAAGCTCTCAGACACCCAGCTCTTGGTAGGGGGTGTGTGTGAGGCTCACACCTGTTCACAGCACCTGACTCAGGTTCACCTGGCACAAGGAGCTGTTTTCAGGTGCCTCCCACTGAATTCCTTTGGTTTGACTCTTTCCCCCAGCCAGAGCAATTTGAACCAGGGCAGAGGAGGCATTTCAAGTGGAACAAGCTGGGGCCATACCCAGCCAAACACTGGGCTGCTGCAGAAGCCAGACCTCAGGGAGAGACAAGATGAAACACTTTGGAAACAAACCAACCCTACAGATAATTAAATTGTGATATCTCACAAGTTTTGCTCCTTTTCCTCATTCCACTGTCTTCACATGCAGTAATTTCAGTGAGAGCAGCCAGGAAGGTCCATTGCTGCCTTCAAACAGTACCTGAAAGCCTCGAGTTCCAGGTGCTGAAATGCACCAGCCCAGCAGGATCATTTCCAAGGGCCAGTCACTGCTGCCTTCTCAGCAGCCCTTTAAGGTTTCCCAATCCCACAGAGTAAACAAAACACACCTCCAGACCAGGGACACCAGTACAAAAAAGAAAAACGAGAACTTTTTAAATGCTTATTTTTCTTCTTCACATCGTTTCGGAGCAGGCTCAACAACACCCCTACAGCTTTGACCATCTTCCCTCAGTTAGAATCCAAATCCCAGACAACAAACCAAACTTGAATCTTCCCTTCACTCCTTTCCACATGTGAGACGTTTATGCTGCAGAGGAAAATCCTGCAGGAGCTCCTCAGGTTTTGACAGAAGGGGAGACAGGGCCTGGCAGCTTCCAGGCTCCAGAGCCTCCCTGCCCTCATCACCAAGAGCAACCTGGCTTGGAGCTCAAAACCAAGAGCTTGGAGATCTCCTGCAGCCTGGCAGCACATGTGGCCATGCATCAGGCTGTGCTGGCACATCTGGCAGTGCCCAGCTCTGGCTGTGCTTAGGCACAGATCCCCACCTGCCCCACACCAAATCTTCCCCTGCTCCTTGCCTGGAGAACAGCCCAGCAGGACAATTCCAGTTGTGCCCTCCCCTTACTCTGCCCCACTCCTCTCTCAGCAAACCCTGGGGTTGAGGAGGTTTTTTACAGGACGGATTTTCCACTGCTGATTTCCATGTGGGGCAGATCAAAGCCCACAGAAAATGGTTTGTACTGAGGGCTGGAAGTGCAGACAGACCTGAATGAGCATGTGGCAGATGTCCACGTGGCCAGACTCGGCAGCAGCATGGAGAGGGGTTCTCTTACTCTGATGCTCCATTTTAAAATTAGGGTCAATTCCATCCACTGCAAAACAGAGCAGAGACACTTTCAAGCACAGTTCAGAGACTGAAGTGTAACAGGAGAATCATGTCTCAGCTAAAGGCTTTTAAAGGATGGGTTCCCAGCCCATCCTCAGGCCTGCTCATGTCTCACTGCACATTTCACCAGAAAGCTCTCAGGGCAGTCCCCTGCACATTCAATATGCAACAGCCCTCAGACCCAGAGCTTAGAAACACCAGGAAATTCAATACCTTTTTAAGGCATTACTATCTCTCCAAAGGCCACATCCCTCAGCTTCACAACTCATCCCAAAAACAACAAACACCACACGAGGATAAAAAGAGAAAAACTGCTGCTTGGTTTAAAGCAACCCAGAAACTGGGAACAACAAAGAGTTTGTACCAACTGGGCTCTGTCTCACCACTATTAACTGAAATTAAAATTAGTGATCCTTTTTGCACCCCTGCAAATACAGAGCTGCGACATGGATGGAATTTCCTCACACAGGCTCAGGATCTGGCCAGAGATTCCCACAGCTGTGCAGAGACTGACAGATGATGCTGACAGCCAGACAAAGATGTCTGGGCATGATAACATGTTGTGTATGATGAGGCTGTAGTTAAATATCAATGAATAACATTTCTGTGCTATTGAAAACAGGAACAATGGAGCAAACACTTGCTAGACAAAAAAAAAAAAAAGAAAAGGAACTAATAAAGGGCAAGAACAGAGAACAGAGAGCATCCAAAAATGTACAGCAAAGTACTGGAGTGAAAAGGAAGCATCCTGAGGAAACATTTTGTCCTTCAGAAGGGGAAGTTCCTGGGGAATATTGGATGCTAGAAACAAATTCAGCAGTACAAAGGTGATAGGCACCTCTGTGCCCCAAAACAAACCCCATGGTTGAAGGCTCTTCCCTTCTGCTTTCTTGCTGATGGGTCTTGGTTTAAATTGAAATCTATTAAATCTATTCCCTCTCTACTGGATGCAAGTATGTACCCCAGGCATGGAGAGGGGATGGGACAAACCAGATGGAGGTCATTGTGGGGACACAACCAGCTGGTGTGGAGGAACCACGCTCAGATGCAGACACACGTGGGGAGCAGTGCACATTTCCCAGAGAGATGAAGCCTTCCCAGTGACACATCACCCACAGGAGCCTCTGCTCCGAGTCCCCCCCCATGGGAAGGTGACGTGGTGCCATGCTGGGAAGTGGCCGCTGGCACTGCCTGGCAGGAGCTGGGAGTGCTGCCAGACAGGAGGCCAGGGCAGGAGGCACCTACCCAACATCAGCAGCACCTTCTGCAGCTCCCCTTGCCTGGCAGAGAAGTACAGCTGCTTCGGGTGGAACCGCAGCTTCTTGGGCCTGCAGGAGCGGGGAGAGAGCAGAATTAATGCCCAGGGAAGAACAGGAGTGTCACCCCTCACTGCCACCCCTGGGCCTGGCAGAGCTCTGGGCTCATCCCCAGCGTGGGCAGCAGGGCTGGGGAGCTCTGCCCCTGTGCTCAGGTGAGACCCCACCTGCAGAACTGCCTCCAAATCTGGGGTCCCCAACACGGGGAGGACGTGGAGCTCTGGAGTGAATCCAGACAGGCCATAGAGATGCTCCAAGGGCTGGAGCCCCTCTGCTCTGGAGCCAGGCTGGGAGAGCTGGGGGTGCTCACCTGGAGAGGAGAAGCTCCAGGGAGAGCTCAGAGCCCCTGCAGGGCCTGAAGGGGCTCCAAAAAAGCTGGGGAGGTACTGGGGACAAGGGATGGAGGGACAAGACACGGGGAATGGCTTCAAACTGAAAGCCAGGAAATTTAGGATTAAATATATGAAAGAAATCCCTCCTTGGGAGGCTGGGCAGGCCCTGGCACAGGTGCCCAGAGCAGCTGTGGCTGCCCCTGGATCCCTGGCAGTGCCCAAGGCCAGGCTGGATGGGGCTGGGAGCAGCCTGGGACAGTGGGAGGTGTCCCTGCCATGGCAGGGGTGGAAGTGGATGAGATTTAAGGTCCCTTCCAACCCAAACTTTCTGTGATTCTCTGATACAGCTTCAGTGTACAGCTCCAGAAAAAAAATTTCCAGAAGGAGTCTTTAAAACTTCCAGCTCCAGCCCGAGGCAGTCCTGTTCCAGTGAGGGCTGGATCTGTTCAGTGCTGCTCAGCAACACATTCTGGGTCTCATTACTGTGAACAGGAGCCCAGAAGTTACAGCTGCAGCTGAAGAGCCAGTGGAAAACGAAATCCTCCAGAGAAATCAATAAGACATTTAGAGCTGTTACAGTTCTCCCAAATCTGTTGGGGATGACTAATGAGTGAAGTGAAGAAAAAAAAGCTCAGAGTTGGACCAAGATCCAGAAAAGCTAAATCTCCTTTTCACTAGGCTAAGAAACTTTGCTGGGAACTGGAGTGACCCCAGTGGTCTTTTGCTTACTTCTCAGAGTCCAGGGCAATCAGGGCACTTTCCAGGGTTTCTTTCACTGGTCCCTGGGTCAAGCTAGTAGTAGGCTTTGGAAAAACTGAAGACCCAGGGATGTCAAACCCTTCAGCAGCTGAACTTTCTGGCTTGTCTTCCTCTGACAACCTCGTCCCAGTGCCACTGAAGAGGAGAAATGAGAGATAGCCAAAGCACAACCATTAAAAATACACAACAATGTTTCTCTTATGCCAAAAAAGAAAAGCAAATGCATTTTAAACACAGATAAGTGTAACTGAAATCAAAACCCAAAGCAATATATTTGACAGCTTTTTTGGTAAGAACTTGCCCAGTACGGAATTGCACTGCCCTCTGACTACATCTTGATGTACTCCATGCTACAGGAGACCAAGGCACATGTGGCAAGTCTTAAAGCCACCTACACAAGCCCATATGGCATGGGAAGTCAGAGCAGAGTTCAACACAGGGCTGGTTTGATTTGTGTTTTCCTCCTCTCACGGGTGCGAGTCAGGAGCTGCAGATGGGAATGGCTGTCACTTAGCAAACCTCACAACAACAACTAATTCCACTATTATTCCATTCCTAACAGTAAGAGGAAGGAATGGTTTAACTCCTGAACCCCCCAACCTCCAGAGCCTCTGCCTCAGCTCTGGGGCAGCGAGCGACCCAAAACAACCCTGCAGATTCCCGCAGCTGAGCCAGCCCAGGCAGCACCCAGCTCATCGGGAGGAGCCCAACCATTCCTCAAAGTTGAGCCCAATTCAAACCAAATGTTGGTCTGGCAGGAGGTTTGAGATCCCCCCGAGCTCACCTCCCCGTGGTGGTGTCGGCCCTGCCCTCCACAGCGGCGGGTTTCTGCTGCTCGTAGCTCAGGGACACCGTGGAGGTGGTGTCAGCCTTGGCTATTGTCACCTCCTTGGCCTTGGAGGCCTCCTCCCCGCAGTGAGGGCAGTAGCTGGTGTCGTTCACCTGCGAGGCACAGCTCTTGTGGAAGCGGTGGGAGATGCTGCTCTCGGGCTGACACTCCATGAAAGTGCCCTTAAAAAACCACAGAGAAGGAATTCAGCCCCTGCTCGGCCCGCGCCTCGCCCCTTCACATGCTCCATGCCACTCCTCTCACCACCTCTCTCGGCCCTGCTGCGTCCAGTACAGTAAAGCAAGCACTGCCACTTCTTTAGAAGAGAACAAAACCAAGGTAAAGGGGGAAAAACTCACTTGGTTAAGGACTGCAAAGCAAGATTTGGAATTGTGCTTGGGAAACAGAACAAAGAAGTCCCGATTTCCAGCTCTTCCCTCTAACGCTTGAAGTTCTCGCTTGTGTCTCTAGAAGTGCCAGTGCACTGTAAGGACGCCCCCAAAACTGGAAAAGAAACCTTCAGACCTGTGCTGAGCCAGCATTAAAGCTACCTGAAACACAGCTTACACAAAACATTCAAGAACTGCATGAATCTGTCACTGACCCCACTGTAACCCAAATTATTTGACTCTTCTGCCTGGACCAGCCTAATTAACCCAAACAAGCTCGCTGCTCATGCAACAAATTGGGCAATTCCTCTTAAAATTATTTTCCCTTTCTAGCAAAGTCCCTGCAACTGCTGTGCAGGAGCCCAGAAGTCCTGCCTGTGGTGTCAGTGCTGCCTGAAGCCCTGCTGTGCTCTGGGTTGGTGATGGTGGCACAGACAAACACTCCAGGTTCACCTCTGTGCACCAGCACACAGCACTAAGAGATGGAAGACAGTGCAAGGAAAGGCCAGCCAAACCCCCTCTTCTCCTGAATCCAGTCTTCCCAAGCAATCTAATTAACTCTATTTCAGCTTTGCAAATGCCTTGAAGGGGTTTGAGGATTTTATCTTCTAAATGATCTTTGACTCAGCAAGAAAACCCAGGACGGCTCCACTTACTACAATAATGCTTGAGACAACTGCAGCATCTTTCCTTGAGTCATCTTGAAAAATACCAGCATCACACAATTAAGCCTCACCATCACTCCATGAGGCCTCAGTTGGTGCCCTTCAGCTTTATCCACAGGGAAAGCAGGGCACTGACCACTAAAGGACTGCACCAAGTCCCTTAAAAGCCTCAGTGGAACAGGTGGAAGAAGCAGCAGGACATCACAGAGTGATTTGCGTTGGAAGGAACCTTAAATCTCATCTGGTTCCATCCCCCTGCCATGGGCAGGGACACCTCCCACTGTCCCAGGCTGCTCCAAGCCCTGACCAACCTGGCCTTGGGCACTGCCAGGGATCCAGGGGCAGCCACGGCTGCTCTGGGCACCCTGTGCCAGGGCCTCGTCACTCTCAGATGGGAGAATTCCTTCCTAATATTTGATCTTTCTAATATCTAATCTAACTGAGATCTCCAACACTGCCTTGGTCCAGTGCCATCACTCAGGTTCCCCATCCTGAGGGAACACAGAGGAGGGGGCACAGTTTCCCCTACAAAACAAGCTAAGACATTTTTTGGATGTGATTGATCCGTACACCAAGAAAAACAACAAACCCTTGTTCCAAAGAAATTCCAAAGGCAAGACTTCCAGCATGTGAAATCCCCTTGGTAACACCCCTTGAGGGTCTCCAGGAAGATAAAGGTGATGATTTCAGCTGCCCTCACACACATTCCTATTGAAAACACCTCCTGATGTGCTGTGGAACGAGGTGGGGCTGATGCCAGGAAGTCAGGACACCCCTTTAGGGACCATCTCCACCTTCAGCTTCCAGCTGTTGCAACAGGTACCCCCTTCCCTGGATTGAGAGCACGAACTTACTGCAGTGCAAAAGTATCCACAGCCAGGGCAACACTGGTGTTTCACCATCCTCCCTCTATGGTCCTCACACAGCACCAAAAGCTGGACTTTGTTAGACGGGCGCATCAGTTCATACTTAACCACACTGTTTGTGCATCGGCCCAGCTGGAACAGGAGAAATTAAAGGCAATGAAATTACTGCAGACCACAACACTCCCTGTGCTTGTGCAGAGGAAGATTTTGCACACTGCCTCGAGGAGCCCTGGCTTGTTCACAGGAATTCAGCTGTGTGCCAGAGAGCATTAGCAGTGCAGCAGGAAGCTGTGAAAGCTGCTCTCAGGAAGGAATGCATCATTTACTAACTAACATGCATGCGCACCCCGAGTCATTTGTTCCTTGCAACAACAACAACAAAATCATAACTGGAAATAGGCAACAGCCAAGCAGCAGAAGGGGCAGTCCCAGGGGCCTGACTCACACAACACACACTCTCCTCTTGCCAGGAAGAGCGGGTGTCAGTGACCAAGAGAAGGAGACCATACACACTAAATCTTGTTACTGCTCAAAACTCCCAGTCACAGGAAGATAAAGGGAGAAATAATTGCTCCTCATTGCCAGCGAAGTTATCGTCTGTACTGGTTCCAGCACTGGCCCCTGCCCAGACCACAGGGATGAAGAGCCAGGCTTTCATGAGAGCTCAGCTAAAGTCATGTTTGGAGCAGGTTTTCCAAAGGATTTCACCAATCTACAGCTCTGGGCTTAAAAATCAGAGGATCACAGAATCATGGAATGGTTTGGGTTGGAAGGAACGTTAAAGCTCATCCACTTCCACCCCTGCCATGGCAGGGACATCTTCCACTGTCCCAGCTGCTCCCAGCCCTGTCCAGCCTGGCCTTGGGCACTGCCAGGGATCCAGGGGCAGCCACAGCTGCTCTGGGCACCCTGTGCCAGGGCTTGCCCACCCTCACAGGGAAAAATTTCTTCCCAATCTTCACCTGTCCTCCTTAGCTTGAAGCCATCCCCCTTTTCCTACCATTCCATGCTTTCTTATGGTCCACCTTGTCCTTTTACTGGCAGCAGGTTCCAAAATTGGGGCTCTCTGTCCCCAGCCAGTGTTCCTTGCTCTGCTGCACCAAGAGGGAGCAGCATCTCCTACAGCCACCACTGTTCCAGCCCAGCTGTCACCTGCCAGCAGGACACAACACTCTTTGTGTCTGTTTCAAGCTCCCCTTGATAATAATCTTGCTTTCCCCAAATACCTGGTAAAGGAAATTTATAAACTAGGAATATCAAGGTGAAAGGCTGCTCCAAGGAAGGGTCCCTTGGAGGGAAGGTGTAGAATTAATTGTGCTCATGACAGTCAGGGACTCAGTGCCACAGACTGTCCCTCTGCTCCAGCCAAGGATTTGCTGCTTTTTCTCAACAAAACTAAACTTTCTCTCTATTTATTTTAATTCCACCCCTGCAGACGCAACACCCCTGTAGGAAAAGAGAATGGATTTTAACCTAGGCTCATCATCTACCCCAGCATCTCCAGTTCAGCTTTCCCAAATTCCAGCTGCAAAGACTTCTGTGGTTGGGACACCTTGGCCAGACTGATCCCTGTCACCACCCCGAGCCCAGGGGCTGCAGTGGTGGCACAAGGGGACCATTGATCTTTTCCTGAGGAGGAATTTTACTGAGGTGAGAAAATTCCATTGACATGTGGAAAGCTGCATTACCTATGTGAGCAAGACCCTGCACTGCTATGCCACACTTTTTGTTAGAAACCCTAAAACAAGTTCAACATGATTAATTGCTATTTTGCAACCATTAGAGAGTGCAGCAGGTGCTCAGAACTATTTATAACACTCTCCAAGGACATGACAGTCTGGAGAAGCCACTATTCACGCATATAATATTCCTCTAACATCTCTGAGTCACTTATCCCATTATCAAAAAGAATCCAACATCAAGCATGGTCTTTGCTGTTCCTCCCTGTGATTTATTCAGGGACAGAACTGTCAACTCACCATAGCCAGGAGCAGGAATTCTTTCACACACCTTGTGTTTGTTTAGAAACCCTGGGGTCCCCCCTGTCTATGATGAGTCTCCCAGGACATTTTCTCTTTAATGAAACAATTTTGCCATTCTTTGGAAATTCCTCTCTCTACAGGTATCAGCACATACCAAGAGAAGCAGAGCTGGTCTACAAACCTGATTATCCCTTTGTCCCTCCATCCACCCTTCTCCTGGAATCCTAGAGGAGAACTAGGGATATTCTCATTCCTTGTTCTACCACTGGTGAGTGTGAGAGTGCTGTAGTGAGGCTGGAGCTGAAAAGGAACCCAAGTGCCTCCCAGTAAAAGGAGAATCCATCAAGAGCATTCCTGTCCTGCAGTTCTCACTTTCCAGATTTTTGGAGTGGAGTCACTTCTGCCACTTCCTTCCACACTTCTGGAACCAGCAGAACCCAAGCAGCCCAGCTGTGACCCAAAGGCATCGAGTGCAATCCCTGCCAGGCAGTCAGACTGGGGCTGCACAGTTGCCAGGACATGGAAGCTTTGGGACAGAAAGAGGAGGAGAGAGAAAGGCTGGGGCAGCAGAGGCCATGCCAAGCTCCTGAACTCAACACCCGGCCACAGAAAGGTTTGCAGCAGTTCCTTCACAGTCAAGGCAAACCAGCTCAAATCCTTGACTGGATTTTCTCTCTCTGATGCAGGTTCCTGTATTTGAGCCCATAGGGCCTGAAGTGTGAATGTTCCATCAACCAGATCCAGCCACACAGGCCAGGACCAGCCTGAGAGAACCACCCAGAGCCTCTCCCAGTGCAGACACAGCAGCTGCTCCCTTCCCAGAGGCCTCACCCCAGTGCTGGGACAGGCACAGAGTGCTGAAACCCTCAGCTGAGCGAGGGGGACAGTCCTGCCATTCCTCACACCAGTGGGTCCCAGTCTAGCAGGCCCAGAGCCCCTGCGTGACCCCACACGTGCTCCTGGCACAGCTTTTTACTCTTTGTGGCCTTGTCCTCAGCAGGAAAGGCTGTGGGGAGCTAAAGGACAGGCTCCTACCTCGTTATCCACGCTCTCCGTGGCCATGCACTGGTTGTTGGCTAACGTGGTGATCTCTCTGCTTTTGGGGGTTTCCATTCGACAGCTACACAGGGGCACTTCCTGCAGACCATCCACTTCCATTGCTTCAGGGCCATTGGAGAGACCTGGGGCACAGAAAAACAGTGAATTAAGTGAATTAACTCCAGTTCTCTGCCAGGAGAAAGGATTCAGTCCACCAACACCAGCCATGTCCCGTGACATCTTCCCATTCCATGTCCTGAAATGCTCTCCAGGCTTTAGCACCACCCTGTAAAAGAGACCCTTTTACACCAGCTGGAGTTTGCAAAAGCCTCCTGCACTTTTCCCAGTCCAGCCACACTCAGCTGAATGTGCTGAGATCAAGAGTGATAAGTTAAGATCAGTTTATTCTGAGAAAACCTCAAAAAGGCAAAGCAATGAGGTGCAGGTTTTTATCAGCCTCTCTCCCCTCCCCACAACACTGGGCTCTGGCACCAGGAAATTTGCAGGAAACCACTCAGAGCTAGAAATTTGAATAGGCAGTGGAGTGATAAATAGAGATGATCACGAAAGCACAAACTCCTATTTGCAAAGGCTTATTACACAGATGGGAAAACAAAATTCCTGGGACTGTTTGGTGTCAGCCAAGCACAAATTGCTTATTTTGGAAAGAGAACAAACCAGTGAAAAGAAAGCAGCAAGATGCTCCAATGTTCTTGCCTTTTCCTCATCTCTCAGATGTTGAACACTTACAAGCCTATGGAAAGGTGGATGAGGGCTTTCAAGGAGGGTCACTGTGGGAATATTCCTGTGGTTCCTCTGGATTCAAATCAACTACTGGGTTCCCCAGGATTGACAAACATTGGCCTAGTGACAAAAGGGTTGATTCCAGTCCTACCCTCCTCTTCCAGGCCTGCACCAAACCATCTCTGCAATGTTTGCAACACAGAATCCTCTGGCCTTAGGGCTGGTTCACCCTGAAGCTTTTATCCCGAGCTTTCCTTGCCCACTGCTCTGGGATTGACTCACACTGAGAAGGAAGCTTGCTGCTATTTTTCAAGCTTTTGAATGGGAATGGAGACTTCTCTTGCTGGGAGGTTTTGCAGATTTAACTTCATCCCTGAGGGAGATTCCTCTTCAGCTGCCCTGGCAATGGCAGCCTTCCCCCAGAGCATCCTGCCCGTGGCTCTGACCCTGCCAGCCGAGCACAAACCCCTTTCATCCCATCAGGAATTCCTTGAGCCAACAAGTTACAAGCCCAAACCTAGCAAAGGGATATTTCAAGACATACAAGGCCAGGGAAAGTCCTCACTGTTTTCATGTAAAATCCTGTCAAGATCTTAAAGGTTTAAGAGTTTTCTCTGGGAGCACAAATCACAAAGCTCATTCCTTGCCTTCCGAGCTGTCATTTCCCTAATCTGTTTGACATCCAGAGGCTCTGGTGAAAGCATCCCTCATCCCTCCTGACCCTCCCTTGCTGGGGAAGGCTCCCACCCTCTCTTTGATGTGCCTCTATCAAAGGAGCCAGACAAGCTTTGAGGGAGCAGTGGGGCAGACGGGCGGATGCAGCCAGGGGATGCTGGATCTGAGGAGAGTTCAGCACTGGGAGCAGCAGCTGGGGCTCAGCACCCAGGGCCCAGCACCAGCCCCTCCTCCTCCAAGGGCTGAACGAGCCATTCCTGAGGGGCAGCAGCAGCAATTCTGGGGGGATGCTGAATCAGCATATTTCAGGGAATGGAGAGGAGCTGCTGAGTGGGACAGGAGGGCTGGGGCAGTACCTTGGACCCTTGGTGAGAGTATCCCTGAGCTAACGTGCCTCACTGGAACTGGGATCCCATCTACAGCCTCATTCCATCCCAGCACCCCCCCTATCCTCACCCACATCCCCAGCCTCACCCCCATTCCAAACCCATCCCCATTTCTATCCCAGCCCCATCCCTACACTCATCCCCATCCCAGCCCCATCCCTATTCTCATGCTCACCCCCAGCCCAGCCCCATCCCCACCTCCTCATTCTCATCCCAGATGCATTCAACCCCATCCCAATCTCTAATGCTCATCCCCAACCCAGACCCATATCCAGCCTTATCCCCAATCCAGACCCATCCCCATCCCCATCCCCTTCCGTATCCCAACACTCATCCCCAGTCCAGCCCTATCTTCCCCCTCATCCCGATCCAAATCCCTAACCCCCATCCCATCCCAATCCCTAATCCTGATCCCAAACCCTAACCCCATCCCATCCCTAATGCTGATCCCTAACCCCATCCCATCCCTAATCCCGACCCCTAACCCCATCCCATCCCTAATCCCGACCCCTAACCCCATCCCATCCCAATCCCGATCCCTAACCCCCATCCCATCCCAATCCCTAACCCCATCCCAACCCTAATACCGATCCCTAACCCCATCCCATCCCTACTGTCGATCCCTAACCCCATCCCTAATCCCGATCCCTAACCCCATCCCATCCCAATCCCGCCCCATTCCCGTTGCTCTGCGCTCTCTGTGGCCGCCAGGGGGCAGCCGGGGCCCCGCACGGCGCCACCCGCCGAACAAAGGGACCCCAAACCCTGCCCCAAACCCGACCCCAAACCTGACCCAAACCTGACCCAAACCTGACCCAAACCCGACCCCAAACCTGCCCCAAACCCGACCCCAAATCCAAACCCGACCCCAAACCCTGCCCCAAAGCCGACCCCAAACCCTGCCCCAAACCTGACCCCAAACCCTGCCCCAAACCCGACCCCAAATCCAAACCCGACCCTAAACCCTGCCCCAAACCTGACCCAAATCCAAACCTGACCTCAAATCCAAACCCTGCCCCAAACCTGACCCCAAACCCTGCCCCAAACCCTGCCCCAAACCTGACCCCAAACCCTGCCCCAAACCTGACCCAAACCTGACCCCAAATCCAAACCCTGCCCCAAACCTGACCCCAAATCCAAACCCGACCCCAAACCCGACCCTGAACCTGACCCCAAATCCAAACCCTGCCCCAAACCCAAATCCAAACCCGACCCCAAACACAACTTCAACCCCAAACATAGTCCCAACCCCAAACCTGGCCCCACATTCAAATTCAAACCAGACCCCAAACCAAGCCCTGTCCCCAAACCCAAACTCAGACACAAACCCAGCCCTGACCCCCAACCCAGCTCCAATCCCAACCCCAAACCCAACGATGACCCCAAGCCAATCTCCTCTCAAACCCATCCCCAACTCCAGCTCCAACCCCAAAGCCAAGCCCAGGCCGAGCACTGACCTCCCGCTGGCGAGGAGAGGATCCCCTTCACGCGGAGGTCCAGGGAATCCAGGGACACCTCCATGTACTCCATGCTGTTCTCCTGGCTGGGGCCCTCCCTGCTGCCCAGCGAGGGTTTGTAGGCTTCAGCACCTGGGTGGGAACAGGGGGTTCACACACACCCCACAGGAAAAGCCACCCCACGGCTGTGGGGCCGGGCAGGATCACCGGGGAGCCATGAGGGCAGAGCACACGGAATGTGCCACCACCACACCTGGGCATGGCCGGGCACTGCTCTGCTCACACTGAGCTTCCACCTCCACCCGGGCAGGGACCAAGAAAAGGGAATAAATGAGATGAGTTCAGGCTCTGCAAGGGCACAAGGAAGGGATGAAGCAGGGCTTGAGCAGCCTCCTGCCCCCAGGTGCTGCACAGGGCTCAGGGACACGCTGGCCAGGCAGAGCCAGCTGCAGCTCAGGAGGAGGATGAGACAGGTGAACCCAGCTGAGTGGGAGGGGGACACAAAAAAGTAAAGTTGTGCCTCAAAGTGAGCAGAGCTGGGAAGAGATCGTGGGAGAGGGAA
The DNA here is from genome assembly GCF_050655825.1 of Lonchura striata. Classification (NCBI taxonomy): domain Eukaryota; kingdom Metazoa; phylum Chordata; class Aves; order Passeriformes; family Estrildidae; genus Lonchura; species Lonchura striata. The sequence goes on along the minus strand of NC_140719.1, from coordinate 2,844,978 downwards.
CTGACAGTGTCTCTGCACTCCCTTGGCTTCACTTCTCTCCTGCTTTGCTCCTGCCAGTCCAGCCTGGCCAAGAGAGCATGGTTACCCTTCCAGACCAGCTCCCACCTTACTGAAGGGGCAGAAAACCAGCCTGCATGTGAAATGCAGAATTAGATATTTGCTGTGACAGGGATAATGGGTCCCCATGGCACCCTGGGAGGAAGAGGAGTGAGTCAGGTGAGTGACAGAGCAGGGGCTGAAAAATGGTCAATTCACTTAGAAGTACCAAAAAGCTGCTGATACAAAAATGACCTTTTTGCACTGAATTAGCAACCCAGAAAAATAAAAATAAATCTTTTGGTGGCAGTGGATGTATGACACTTCAGCAATGAGGCTGAAGGCACAGCTGCACTATCCACTTTATCTCTCCCATGTTGTTACCTTTCCCAAAGAAGAAGCATCACATCCAACCTGCACTCCTGCCTCTCACCAGAGCTCACTGAAACCTTCTCTGGTGCTCAGTGACTTGGGACAAACAAGAGGGATCCCCTGAACAACACCCACACTTGAGATGGGCCCGAGGCAGCTCCTTCCAAACATTGGGTTCTTCCACAAGGAGCAAAGCCAAGCTGCACATTCCAGTCAGCTGCACAAGCACCCACACAACAGCGATGGAGCACTATTCCAGGATGGTTCTTTCTTCTCCTTCTGCATCTAAACATGCTCCTTGAGCTCATGGGACAGGAGTCCACATGGACACGTCACACAAGCCCAGACTGCTCTGGGTGGGAAGGGACCTTAAAGCCCATCCCATTCCCACCCCTGCCATGGCAGGGACACCTCCCACTGTCCCAGGCTGCTCCAAGCCCTGTCCAGCCTGGCCTTGGGCACTGCCAGGCATCCAGGGGCAGCCACCCCTGTGCCAGGGCCTTCCCACCCTCAGAGGGAAAAATTTCTCCTGTATAGATAACATCAATTTCCTGTCTTTCAGTCTGAAGTCATTCCCCCTTGTCCTGTCACTATCTCCCCATATAAAATTCCTCTTCCTCCTTTTTGTAAGCCTCACGGGGCCTTTTTTGGGATACTCTAAAATAAATGGATTGCTGAACAAAATGAAGTTCCTCCAGCATTCCAAGGACAAAGCCACGAGTTCTGCTGTGACAGTGACACCAGCAGCTCCTGCCAGTGAGGGGCAAGTTCACAGCCTGGCTTATCACAGCCCAACCTCAGGAAGGAAGAGTGAAACTGCAGATTTACAAGCCTCAGGTCCTTCCCCCTGCACCTGGGAGGCTCAGTGGGGTGGAATTTAGGAACAAAACCCCTTTAATTACCTAGCACACCGCCTTGTTTCTTTTTATTCCTCCGCCTCCTCTTGCGGGTGGGTTTCAGCCATGGACTGTCCGTCTTCCCTTTCCTCTTCAGCAGCTTCTTCTTGACACTGGACTCGGAGCTCTGAAGAACCAGAGAGGCCACGTGCACGTCAGGCATGGTGGCACCAGGGTCCCTTTGTGGAACAGCCCTCACCCAGCTCGAGCTGTGTGAGAAGGACCAGGGCTTTGAAACCAAGGGGTGCTAAGATGCCTTTATAGCACTGAAAAGGAAACTCAGGCACACGTGTGGGTGGATTTCCTGTCTGTTCAGCAGGGCAGGCTGCACTTTCTCTTCCATGGAGGCCCTCACACCACGCTCATGAGCAGCACTGCAAGTGGGCAGGCACGTGTACACTTCCAGCTTCTCCCAAAAAATAATTGTAGAATCACGGAATATCCTGAGCTGTAATGGACCCACAAAGACCACCAAGTCCAGCTCCTGGTTCTGCACAAACACCCCACCCTGTGCTTCTGAGGGTTGTTCCAACGCTTCTTGAGCTCTGGCAGTTGGGTTTTCAAACTAAAATATTCATGTTTCTTCCCAAAAAATACCCCACTTTGCACTTGAAGGGCCACCTGGCAGGGCTGGAGTGGACCCAGGGGAACTGAACTCCAGAGCAGCAGAGCAGCCCCCTCCCTGAGCCAGGAACAGGGCAGCACAGACCAATCATGCAGCAAATACTCAGCCACATGTATGAATCTCAACAGACTTTGGGTTTTGGTTTAAAAAAAATTCAGTTGTCTGGGGTGGGGTTTCAAAGTCAACATCAGAACAGGAATCAGGCACCTCAACCCTACCAGGGTTTAATATATCAATCATAAAATTCATGTTCAGACTGAAACTCCCAGCTCCTGATGCTTATCCAGCTGTCAGCAAAGCCTTAGAAAAACCTCCAGGTACCACCACCAGCAGCTCGATCAGGCCCCACCTCCACAGCAGCTGTGCCAGGCTCTGCTGTCCCAGTGAGGGAACACATGGAGCCAAGTCCTGGCTCTCCAGGGTGTCTGGGCTGTCCCAAAATCCCTGAGTGTGGGCTCAGCACGTGGCTTTACCCCAACTGCATCACTCTGCTCGTGGGAGAGAGCTTTGTGTGTGAGCCAGTCCTGTCTGGGAGCTGAGTGACCCAGCAGAGCTCAAACCTCTGTCCAGGACATGGAGATCCCACCTGGGAGTTTGGATGTGAGTTCCAGCCCAAGTCTTGGTCTGGGCTAACACAACAGACTGGCCTGAGCCACCCAAAATATAGCCAGGCTGCACACCCCTGCTCCTCCTGGGCTGCTGCAGTGTCACAGCACAGGGAACGAGACCCTAAAGAGCTTCAGGGATTCTCTTGATGTGTTTTTTGAGCATGATTCTACCTTCAGCTCAAAACATCAAGGATTTTCTCAAGGTGACTGAAGAGTTGGGTGCCTGAAATGCTGGCTCCTCAACTTGAGAGGCTGTGGAAGGACAGTTTTTAAGGAAAAGGGAAGGAAGCAGACAGAGACATTCAACAAACAATCTAAATTAAAAAAATCATCAGATTCTCTTCACCAACCATCTAAAAATAAAAAGAAGAAATCCCCAGCAGCTGCTGAAAGTCTTGACCTGGTGCTTTACAACCAAGGTCCCAGGGAGAGGAGGGTGTCTGTCTGTCTGTCTGAGTGCTGTTTGTCTCTCTGGTAAGAGCTGCTCACCAGGAATAGTGAATTTAGGCTGTGGGCTGGGCCAGTGGATCTGGAAACAACCCCACCCCAGCAGAACTTCGGGCTGGTGAGAAAGCTCTGCTGGCTCCTACCAGGTGCCAACTGTGCATCTGAGGAACTCAGGCACCCTTAAACACCTCTGCTAACATTCAAATGATTAAAAGCAGTCAACACCTTATTGAAAACAACAAAAGCTCATTAGTTAGCATCAGAAAGTAATTAATTGTGCCACGGATCAGGGTTAAGCACCTTGTGGAAAACAATACTCCGTGTGTGGGCGGTTTCAGAGCATGAGTTTTGTCAAGGAGACTTGAAACTGCAGGGCTTTGGCTTTGCTCCCTCTCTCTCTCTCTCTTTCTGGCAGCAGTGCAAAGGGGGGAAAATTATTATCAACAGGCCACGGGCTGAAAAACACATTTAGCAGCCCAGCTTACCAAGTCAGACTCGTCTCCATCCTCCTCCTCCTCCCCTGATTCTACTGACTCTTGCTCTTCCTCAGACTCGCCATCATCGATCTGCAGCCACCATTTGCCCAAGAACAGAATGGGTCAGTCAGGTCGGGTCTCCCAGAAGAGAGCATCCCCCTCCACCCTGGTGATCCCAGCAGAGCACCCCCACCATCCTGCTGTGCCCCACAAACATCAGAGCAACCCAACCCCAGCCCCAGCCTGCACATGCACTGAGCTCAATGAATTCCAATCACATCATGGAACACCCAAGGGGATGGTAGACAGAGAAAAAGAAAATTCAACTCCAGAATAAAGTCTTCCAACTAAATTTCAACTTCTTTGATAATCCCAAACCAGCCTCATGCCTGTATTGCATATCAAAATTTGGGGGAAAAAAACCCAATTAGATTATTTTAGTGCTTTTCCAAGCAAGATTGGGAAGATGTCTCCTATTGGTTCAGGGAATCCCAGAACTACAAGTGGTGGGGGTACTGCAGAGTGGATCCCAGAACTGTGTAGGGCTGGAACTGGGTGGGGAGATGGGGAGACCCTCACAGGTGCAATGGGAAGCAGGAAATGGTCACAAACAGCCTCTCTACCATTGCTGATCCTTCTGTCATCTTGCAGGTGAAAAAACCCCTAGAAATTGCTTCAATCCATGCCCCTCCTATCCCTGACACCCCATCCTGCTCCTCAGGCCCTGCTCAGGGCACAGGCATCACCTTCCTGGCGTTGTCTGCGTCCGACGCGCTGTCCTTGGAGGTCCTGTTGTCATCCACAGGGAACATGGCTGCCTGATCTGCTCCATGATCATCTTCCTCTTCCAACTCATCCGAGTCCTCCTCCTCAGAGTCCACATCTATGCTTTCCCCGTTCACGTGGGGGCTGCCATCCCCCAGGTCCTTGTCACTCTGGATGTCGCCCAAGCACACGAGACACAAAGACAACATCAATTCCTGGGACAGAGCAGCTGGATCCATCCCAGATTCTCCTCTGTGCTTGGAGCTCTAAAGCTTGGTTCTGTGTCCCTCCAGAGCTCCTGCCATGTGTCACCTCACCCTGCTGGACCTGGGGACCACAAGGAGTCATTCCAGACTCACATGGTTGCATGGGGTGTTAGGGGAGAGCCCCATTCCAGCACGGAGGGGCAGCTCCACCAGGGATGCAGGAAGGTTTCTAGGGAATGAAAAGGGAAGTTACATCACACTGGGATTTTCATATCACTCCTTGAAATCCTAGCACTGTTCTCCTTGAATTCTAAGACCAAAACTGCAGGACACAGGTCACAGCAAAAGCAGAATTTCATCAGGAGTGAATCCATGTCTAAACTTTTATAAATAACCAAGTGTTTTTCTGTACAGCCTCAGGCAGCAACACGAGACCTTGAGGACCAAGCCAAAAAGGGGCATGCTTGAAATCTCTCCAGTTGCCCAGGATTCACAGGACAGAAGGGGAACATTCATTGGGAAAAGTTTGTTGAGGAGCTGGTACCTGAACAGCCTCTCTGGATTCCCAAAGCAGCAAGGCTGCTCTGGGCAGGAAGCTGCTGCCAGAAGGAAGAGGAGACTCAGAAGGGAAGATGCTGATCCCAACAAGCCAGCACATCCCTGCACCTCCACAGGGTTTGGTGTCCAAAAACAGGGACATGTAAGTGACAACAAACACATGCAGTGGGCTCACTGCTGCCCTTACCTTGGCACCCACAGAGGAATGAGTTATGCTCTTAAACATCTCTATCATTGTTCTCTGTTTTAACACTTTGGTCTTTTTCTTGGGAACCAGGCTATAGGTTCCCATTCTCCGTTTTTTCTTCCGAGATACTGCAGCAGCTGGAAAAGAGAAGCAGAAGGAACCCAAAGTTTGCTCAGGAATGAAAGGAAGAGATAGAGAGTAGGGGCTACACTGGAGAGGGATTTTGGACAAAGGCCTGGTGTGACAGGACCCAGGGAATGGCTCCCACTGCCAGAGGGCAGGGATGGATGGGATATTGGGAATTGGGAATTGTTCCCTGGGAGGGTGGGCAGGCCCTGGCACAGGTGCCCAGAGCAGCTGTGGCTGCCCCTGGATCGCCTGGCAGTGCCCAAGGCCAGGTTGGACACTGGGGCTGGAGCAGCCTGGGACAGTGGGAGGTGTCCCTGCCATGGCAGGGGTGGCATGGATGGGGCTTTAAGGTCCCTTCAACCCAAACCTTCTGTGATTCTATGAAATCACACCTGGGAAAACTTCCCACTCCAACAGATTATTTACCAGTCAAGCAGAAGACAACACACGGATGTGCAGACACACAGACAGCTTCCTGCCAGAGCTGCAGAGCTGCCCAAACTCTGAGTGCCCTCTGCACACTCCTGCCTCTCCATCAGCACACACAGCATCAAATCCTTAAATTATCCTGCATTTGGCAGTGCTGCTGATGTTGTAGGAGGCTGAATGGAATCCAATTGCTCAAACTGAGACTGCAAGGCCAACAATACCAACTGACAATGGAAGCAATCTGACAATAACTGGAGAACACACAGGAAAAGACACCTTACAGAAAGAGCTGCTTGCCATTTAACCTCATTTCACACCTACTATGGAAATCTGTTTGATGCCTTTCACTCCTGTGATTGGGTTTTAATTTGTTAAGTCTCCCTCTTGGCCTTCTAATCAAACCAGACATCGCAGCTCCCTGCCTGCTGCTGACTTAGGTGACTGCACAGCAGAAGGATGCTCTGTGCAGGCTCTTTTAGAAACAGCCAGCTTCAGCACCACTGTTACTGTTTTCACTTGCACAGCCCATTCCTTGGAAGCATTTTTTCATCTTCCATGGTAAGGAAATTTCACCAGAATTTATCAAGAGACAGCTAAAAAATTCTGTGAACCCAATTAATTTTATTTATAAGGTTGCAATTCTTGGTAAGCAGCTGCGGAGATATTCAAAGCCCTACAGAACTGATAGAAACCTCTTCAGAACATCCAAGAGGAAAAAAGGATCAATGTGTCTCCTCTAAGAAAAGCTTCTAGTAGAAAAAAGGGAAGGGAGTCCTGGAGGAGTGGCAGAAAGGTACTACCAGACTTTTAATCCTTGTTAACCTCCTCATCTCCCTCTCAGCCCCACACACAGGTTTGGGAGGTGAGAGCTGCTCAGGACTCCAACATTCCAGCCCTTTCCTTTTTACCTGTCTGCGACTTGGTGGTGGCCACATAGCTCTGGTTCTGAGGTAGTGACTGGTGAAGGCCCGGGAGAGAGGGCAACGACAACGGCTTCACAAAGTCCAGCATGTTCTCAAACTCCTTCTCCTTGGATTCCTTCTGATCTCTGCTGTCTCTCCCATCTTTGGGGTCTTTACTTACATGCTGGAAAACAAAAGGCAGTTAAATTGAGTTTTTACATCGGATAAGTAATTTTAAAAAATTAGGAAATTAATATAATTCCTTTCTCTCAACCAAAATGCCTTTCATCTGAAGGCAGGACCACCTTCCCAGCAGGAGCACAGAGCCCCTCCTCCAGCACGTCAGGGGGCTTTGCCCAAACACCCCCAGCCTGACTCCCCCAGGGCTGAAGGCTGTGCAGGTGACAGGTGACCTCACAGAGGCAGTGACAAGGAGCAGACCCTGCTCACACAGCTCTGGCTGCCTCTGGAGAAGAGGATCCAACTCAACCACAGCACTTATTCCCTGTCACACCAAGCACGCTCAGCAACACTCCTGCAGAGCTGCTCTAGAGGAGCAGGCAGCAAAGGAAATGGATTTTCCTTTTGGACAGCATTTGGCACCACAGAACCTCAGCAAAGGCTCCCCCTTCCAGCCCAGCACACAACAACCACAGCCAAAGCAGCTCTTTCCTTGACACTGAGGTGCACCCACAGAGAGCTGTCCAGGCTTCCCTTAACCCCCTATTCCCACTCCAGCTGCTGCTATTCCAGGCCCCAGGCAGGCTCCAGGCTCCTACTGCAAACCAAGGGAATTTTGTAGTCGCTCTTGCAGCCCCTCCCAGGCACCACAGCCACTCACACCTGCTCTGACTTGAGCCTGTTCCCAAGACAAAGTCAAATCCTGCACCTCTGCTTATGAAGGAAGGGTTCCTACAGCTCACAGAGAATCATCTAGGTTGGACAAGGCCTTTAAGGTCACCAAGTCCAATCATTAACCCAGCAGTACCAAGTCCACCACTCAGCCATGTCCCTGAGTGCCATTTCTCAGCTTTTGATGTTATTTCAATGTTTTCCTCCTCTAATTTAGGAAACAATCCCCTTCCTGTGTGTCTAACTCCATTTTATATACTCTAAAATCCTCAGACAGAGAGGTCCAGACTGGGTTTGTGTTTCCTTTTCCCATCTGTGTTTATTCTTTAAACAGCCATGGCTTGGTTTGATGGTGCTTTTATTCCTGTGCCTTTTGTGTCAAGTGTGGCAAAGGGAAGCCAAGGTCAGGGCAAGGCCCCTTAGTCCAGTTCACTGAAAGATTTTCCTGTCACAGCCCAGCAAGGAGGTACCTGGTGAGACAAGGAAACACATGGAGGAACATGAAACAAAGTCTCTGCTTGTTCTTCTCTCCCACAGCGCCAGCAGACATTGGGGTGAAAGCTGCCTCTGCTGTGCCATTTTACACTGGATTTGCCCTCTGATTTATCCCAATGCATCCAGCTGTACAGCAGGCAGGTCTGGCAGAGCTGCTCCAGCAAAACATGAGACCAAGCAGCAGAACACAGGGAAAGACTGGGAGAATTTGGATTGCTCAGCCTGGAAAAGAGAAGGCTCTGGGGAGACCCCATAGTGGCCTTCCAGTACCTGAAGGAGCTACAAGAAAGAGAGAAACTCTTCACAAGGGCACAGAGTGCCAGAACAAGGGGGAATGGCTTCACACTGAAAAAGAGTGATGGGCTTAGATGGGATATTGGGAATTAGGAATCCTGGCAGGGTGGCAGGCCCTGGCACAGGGTGCCCAGAGCAGCTGTGGCTGCCCCTGGATCCCTGGCAGCGCCCAAGGCCAGGCTGGACAGGGCTGGAGCAGCCTGGGACAGTGGCAGGGGTGGCACTGGATGATCTTTAAGGCCCCTTCCAGCCCAAAGCATTCCATGACTCTAAGGTTTAAGTGCTGCTCTACTTGAAGGAGAGCTCTTCTTTACAGGACTTGTGAAGCAACAGCTGAAAAACCCAAACAGAAAGAGGAATGCAGGCGGAAGCAAGGCTGGAATAAAAAGCAGGAAGCAATAAAAGCACTCAGGTTCAGACAGGCAGCCCAGCCACTGCTCTCCAGCAATGTGACCTTGGGAACAAACAGGGAAGAGGCTGATTCCCCTAATTAGGCTGTGCCACGTGTGTGGTGCTGGCAGAGCCAGCCCCAGCAAAGCCCTAATGATAATCAGAAATGACCCACAGCAAAAGGCCATCAAAGTGCCAATGATTCCTGCATCAAGCCCATAACTTATGGCTCAATTGCCACAGCTTTTCTAAAAGGGCAGCAAGTCTTGGATTAACGATTTCAAAGACGACAAATCCACCACAGCCTTTGATATGTTGTTCCAATGCTTAATTGCTCTCACTGTCAAATAATTAAATGCATTATGTTTTTGCAACTAAATTAAAAAGCCCTGTCTCATCAGAACCTCTCACTCCCAGGAGATACTTATGGAGTATGACCAACTTCTTTTTTTCTTTTTTAAACTTTTTCTTCAATAATTTTAATAGAATGAGCAAATGAAGTGGTCATAGGATCATATTCTGGATCACTCCCGAGTCTGCTCCCAGTTGTTCTACCCCTTAAAAATGCACGTCAGGAGTGCAGGACACAGTATGCCAAGAATAGTCTCAACAATACTATTTATACCTCTTAAAAGTCCTGAGTTTATAGATCTAAAGGTTAACAGTAACTCTTGGCTACACAATTATTCTGAGAATTCCCAAGTCCCCTGATATATCCAATGCTTTCCAATTCTAACTTAAAATTAGGAAAATGAGCTTGGGACAGGCAGGTCTGGCACAAGTGTAAACAAAGGCTGCATTTTGTGTCCTTTAAGTGCAGTTTTTTTCAGCTGGTCTCTGATAAAAGGTGTTGTCACTCCCAAACACCAGGAATTCACACTTGGGTCATGCCAGGCTGTGTGGAAGAATACAATCCAATTTTTAAATCTAAAAGTATTATGCTATTAGCTTGGGGTTTGTCTCAGTCTCTATAATTACAACACAGAAATAAATTCAAAATCTTCAACAGGCTGCATGACAACAGCTAAATGTGACTTTTTCATGGCAATTCTGCTAAAATTTTTTTTAAATAAAATTAAGTCTCGTGCTATAAAGATTTACTTGGAGGCATATGCAGCAATGGTAAAAAACAAGAATTCCCAGAAAGGGGTGAAGAGATTTCTTGTGTTTATAAAACGATTACATCTAAGGATTGTAATAAAAAGGATCAGCAAAAAAATTTTAAGTCAGTTTTCTCACCACCTTTCCTGGTTCTCAGCTACATAAAACATCTTTGCTATTAAACAGGTTTTGTCCACAGTTTGAGAGAAGTACTGAGAGCAGAATGCCATGCAAAGGAAACTCCAGGATGCAGTTTGAGCTCCCTGTGGCCACATGTTATGGGCCACTGGAGGCCAAGAAAGGACTGCAAATGAGAGAGAAAAAGGAACTGCAACACCAACATTTTCCTTCTTGCAGCTTCTCAGGTGCTATCAGCTCATCCTATGCAAAAGACTGGAAAGTCACAACTTCATGTAGGGAATAGTGAAGAAGGTGGGCAGATATTCCAACATTTCTAGTAATGGCTATGCCTGGAAACAGCAAAAATGGGACCACAACTATGTCTAACCCCACTGTGAGAAATACAGCCAAGAAAACTGCTTAGACTGGGGCAAGAACATGATATTTGATGTGTTTACAAAAATTAAAACTCAAGTGCTGTCTACATCTTAATGTCATCGACCACATTTCTATAATTGGCACAGAAGTCCCCCACAGCAGCAGGGAGAAGTTATTAAAATGGCAAAAGACAGAATATCCTCAGTTATTTTGGATTTTTCCCTGAAAGCAAAACTACAGAACAAACTAACAGACCCTTGTGTTGGCTGTATAAACTCCACATGACATTTTTCCCACTGCCCAGCATTTAAAGGGTTTTTCCATCACTAAAACCAGCAAGCTGGGAGAGAAACCAGAGTGTTGGTGGAAGGACACAGGCACAGGTCCTGCCTGGGAGCAGGGCAGCTCTAAGAGCTCTGCAGAAGGGCTCTTGATGCCTGAAACCACCTCAGGCTTGGATTATGGGCTCTCTTAGTTATCTGCTGGGCAGGACTTTCATCTCCAGCACACAAGGAGCTGCAAACCAGAGCCAGCTGGGCAGGAGGGGTGAGCTGAGAGCACTGCCACAGGGCAGCTGCCAGGGAGCAGCTCTGCCTCTCCATCCACCAGGAGCAGGGTCAGGAGGTTCGTACCAAGGTGCTGCCTTTGAAAAGCACAAAGCAGCAGCTCCCAGGGGCATCTGCCTCTAACAACTGGTGAGTGGTAGTTAAGCAAGAAATGTCAGTCTGTTATAAAAAATTGATCACAAGCAGATGATAGTGTCTGTAGGAGCTGTGGTGGTGCTGCTCTGCCTTTTCTCTGCTGCTGCAGGATTGTGGTTTTCACTGCTGAATTTCAGGAGCCTAATCAAGCCTCAGCTTGGAGCAACAAACCTGCAAGGCTTGGTCTTAGTCTAGACCAGACCAGCTGCATGGCTGAGCCACCTTTCAACTGCTGATTAATATGTGCCCAGTAGAGGGGGGATTCCACAGTGGCTTGATTGCAATTGCACTGATGTGAATGCAGTCACATATCTACATAAAACTGTGATTTAGGCAGCCAGGTAGACTGAGCTGAACTGTAGATGTGGCCCCAAACCTGCACTAATCGTGTTTCTGAAGCAGAGCACTCAGGGTGTGGATCTCATCCCTGTCCCCTCCTGCACCAAACTGCCCCAAGGCAAGGGAGCATCACACATCAGTCAAAACGAAAGAGGGGAGCCCAGAGCAGATGTGCCACCAGGGCTCCTGACTTTAACCAACCCCTCTGCTGGGGCCAGGGCTGTTATTTCTGTGGGCTGTGGTCAGAGCTGGGGCAGCACCTCCAGCCAGCACAGCCGCCTCCAGCACCAGCAGTTAAATATCAGGTTAAATGTACTGCACGACAGCCTTCACTCTCACTTCCCTCTGCAGCAACCCAAAGGCAGCACTGTCACTCCTGAAGGAGATTTCCCACCAGGGAAGATGGGGCAGGGTGTGGAGGGGCCCGTGAGGAGCAGCTGAGGGCACTGGGATGGTTCAGCTGGGGCAGGCTGAGGGCAGAGCTCCCCGGGGCTGCAGCTCCTCCCTGGGGCAGCTCCAGCTCTGCCCTGGGACAGGGACAGGAGCCAGGGCACGGCTGGAGCTGGGCCAGGGCAGCTCAGGCTGGAGAGCAGGAAAGGTTCTTCCCCCAGAGGTGCTGGCACTGCCCAGGCTGCCCAGGGAATGGGCACGGCCCCGAGGCTGCCAGAGCTCCAGGAGCCTTTGGCCAGCGCTGCCAGGGATGCCCAGGTGGGATTTTGGGGGGTCTGGGCAGGGACAGGGCTGGACTGGGTGATCTTGGTCAGTCCCTCCAGCTCAGGATATTCTGTGATTCCATATTTAACTCTGCCCAAGTTCACACACACAGACTTCACTTTCAGCCCAGTGGAGCACACCTCCTGGATGGACATTCTAAGGCCTCCCCAAGGACACAATATCCCCATTACCATCACCCCCATCAGGCCCTGCCCCTTTGCTTATGTTTCCTGCACATGGGAGGGTCAGAGCTTGCTGAGCTATCCCAGACCCCTGCAATACCCTGGCTGCCACCTGCATGGCCCCAAGAGATGGCCACAGGCTGTTCCCTAAGCCAGAGGCTCCTGCAGAGCAGCCCCAGCCCAGGCCAGCACAGCAGCACCACAAAGGAGGCAGTTTAAAAGCTCTGGGATCAGGTATTTAATGGCAATGCTACTTAAGGGAATAGTTTAATGAAATTGGTAGAAAGACCAACATAAGGAAAGCATCTCCTGCTCCAAGCTCTTCCTCCCTGCCCACATTGCCTCCCCCACTTAAACTGGCACCTGGCATTTTGGGGACACACTGTGAATCAGGCCAAAACACTCATTTAAAGGATTTTTGCACTATTTCCTGACCCAGTCCTCTGCACAGCAGAAAAAAATACCACCAAAGACACACACCCCAAACTCCAGCCTTGTGGTCACCAAGGAAAGGAAACACAACTTGGGACTTCCAATTCATCCATCTGCTCCTCCTGTCTCCAAAGGTAACTCTGGGATGCTCTCACTACCTTTACCATGTTGTAAAGGTATCCTTATGTTTTACTGAAGTTAAGCTCAGCACAGGACACACATACAGACACACACTTGCCTTTCAGTCTGCTGCCTGGCCCTGGAAACTTTCAGGTTCTTAACAGGGCTGTAAAATGGATTAGGAGTGAAAGAAAGTTTCTTCCAAAAGGGCAGTGCTTGTGTTACTGCTCTATTCAGAAGGGGAGCAGGAATGATGCTCTCTGTTCAAAAATCACCTTAACATGCGACAACATCAATTAAAATTGTCACCTGTTTCAGATTCAGCTTCGATCCCAATTCAGGAAGCAACTCCTAAACAGAGAAAAAGCTGGTTAAATTGGTGAGAAAAGTCTCTTCTTCCTTTCAGAGACCAATTCACATGTGCAGGAAAAGGTTACCACGGTCCCCTGACAGCTATTGGATTACAGAAAACAATTTTTTGGCCCCAGTGGGTTTCTGCAGGAGCCAGGGGGAACAAATGTTCACACTTTGCAGGCAGCAAAATACCTTTTTCCCCTCCTCCTCCCAAGCAGAACAGTTCTGCAAGAATAGTTTCACCAAGAAAACAACAATGCCCTAAAAAATATTAGCCAAGCAAACTACTGTGTCCTGTAATATCAGTTCCTGGGTGATTTCCACAATTTATTTCCTGGGATACAGCACCTGATTTCATGGAGGCTTTGAAGGGGAAAAAGTGTGAAGGTTGGTACAGGAAAAGCTCCTGAGCTGAGGAGCCTCCTCTAAGCAACTCAACAAAGAAATAATTGGGACAGAAAAATGACAGCTAGCAAGGACTCTGCTGCTCCAAAGAAAATAGCATGTAAATTCCAGAGACAATGGGGGAAAATGAGATAGTAATTATCAGGAAGGCTGAACACACAGATGTTTTATTGTCTTGTAGAACTGAGATCAAATCTTGGGTTCCCATTCAGCTGCAGAGGCTTGAGCAGAGAACATGGGAACAGCCTCTCCTCACCACCCTTCCTGGGAACGTTGCTTCTCTCCCTATTTTAAGCCCAAGGCAAATGCCCAGAGGAGCTGAGGACAGTCTATGTACTTTCTAGAGCAGCCCAACAAGTGCAGGCTTTGCTTTTTTGAAGCTGCTTTTGTGGTGTGAGCAGCCCCATCCCAGTGAGCTGTGTCCCAGCACTCCCAAACACCACACGCCACTTCCCAGAGACAAACCTCGAAGCCCAAGGGGTTGAATACAAATATTCTTCTGATGTATCATAAAATATGAATGAGGGAAGCACTCCCTCCCCACCTAGCAGCCGCCTTTTAGGAGGGAATTGCCTCCTTCAATTGCTCAGCCCCACGGGATCTCTCTCTGATAAATTCCATTAGGGTCTGGGGGTTTGCCTGGCCTAATTCCAGTGCAGAACTGGGGGCTGGAGGCAGTTTGGGCTGCCAAGCTTTCTCTGGGTAAGAGACACCCTGATGGGAGATTGATGGCAGCTGGGCTTCCCTGTGCAAGCCAGGAAACACAGCTGGGGTGAGAGCAGAGAATTCAAACACAGCCAGGGCAAGGCAGAGGGGAAATGAGTGGTTAGGGGGGCTGGCTGGAAATCCTGGCAGGCAGCTGTGGCTTCTGCCCCTCTCCCCAGCCTGGTGCCCACAGTCTGTGATCCTGCTGTGCTCTCTGCACTCCCAGCTGCTTCCCGAGGCACAGGTGGTGCTGCAGCCACGGGACCTTCCCCCATGTGGGCCTTGCTGAGGTGCCACCCTCTCTTTTCCCTTTTTTCTCTCTCTTTCCCTGCTCCAGACCACAGGGACTCCCAGCTTCGAGCCCTTCACCCCTCACCACTGCTATGCTGAAATGAGGGGGACATCTGAGGGTTCCTGTGGATCTGCTGGATCACAGCACCAATGCATTGCACTGACCTTGACAAGGCTGCAGCAGCTTCCATGCATTTCTGGGAACCCTTCCCTTGACCTAAAGGCCAGTGTCCCTCCACCCTCGGACACACAATGAGAGGATACAGCTCACTGTAGTCATATAAAGCATCACAGGAATGAAAACCAGCTGCTTACAGTGGAGATCTGCCTGTTGCAGGATCTATTCCCTACCTCTGCCAAAGAACCAAAAAATAACCAAACTTTTCCCATGACAAGGAAAAGCCCATTTCTGCCCTCCCCACTACGACATGAATGCACCAAATGACATCTCGTTATGCCTCCAAAAAAAAAGCAGGGCTCTGTTCTATTAAGTGATGGTAAACCCACCCTAAGGATTCTGGAGACAACATTTCCCAATGACATGGAGTGAAAATATCATCTGTTTTAGCCCTGTAATGATTCTCACAGCAATGCAATCAAGCTGCCTCACAAATCAGCAGCTCCTTGACAGCTTCTGAGCTTAGGAGGAGCCTCAACTTTACATGCTATGCTTAATTTCCTTTGGGTTGACCTTAGGAGAAATTTAATTTGTTTCACAAGCAGCTCTGGTTGTCAGCAGAGGCTGATGAGCAATAGAGCCATGAGAGAAAGGCCATTTAGTGTCTCACACAGATCTGTTGGAGGAGCCAATTGATCAATTATATATTTAGAAACACACTGAGGACGAGAGCTGATGGTGGCCATGTGACCAACTATTTTAACACCTCTGTCCGTAGGAAGAGAAAAAAATAAAAATAAACACACACACACATATATATATTAAAAAAGAAAAAATAATAAAAACACCAATCCACTCAGCAGGCAAGCTCTAAACACCACGTGTTGCCATGCAGCCAGGTATCCCTCAGACCCCCAGAGCAAGCCCAGCAGCAGCTCCGTGCTGGGCAGGTACATTACCAGGCTGGGGGTGGGCTTAGGCATTGTCTTCCGTGCTCGGTGGACCTTGACTTCAGCGTTAGCAGCAGGGGCTTTTTTAGCATCCGTGTCCTTACTGCCCTCCCCGAGCTTGCTTGGCATGGTGGCTTGGAGCTGGGCAAAGGACCCCACAGTCCTGCCTTTGCCTGCTCCTCCTGGCAGGGTTTTTGCAGCATGGCCAGTGAGAGAAGCAAAGCTGGTAGTCCTTAGAGGCTGCTCCTGTGCCATCTGCTTGGTTAGGATATATCCATTGCTCCCTGTGACAGAAGTCTGTGTGAAGTCATTTGCTTTCAGATGGTTTTGCTTCCCAGGCTCGCTGTCCGAAATGCCATTTTCTGCTATCCTATTTAATTTAGTAGTAGAGTCCTGCTGGCTCACTTTTGTGTTGTCCTGAGTGTTTTTCGCTGGGTTTGGGTGGGCCCCACCCTCGCTGTGCTCACAGGAACCATTGGTTTCACCATCTACTGCCATTTTTGGTTCCCCCACTTGCTTTTCTGTAGCGCTTTCATCTGCAGCCATGGCATTAAACCCTGGAGGGAGAGGAAGAGAGGAGAAAAGGGTCACAAGTGGTGTTGAAACTCCCAAGGTGTACTCCAAGTGCAGCTACTCACAGTGTAAGAGCAACCCTCTCCTCCAGCCTGGTGTAAATTACAGAATCCCAGAATATTTAGGGTTGGGAAAGGCCTCTAAGATCATCCAACCATGGATCAACCACCACCACATCAACTAAAGCACAGCACTGGGTGTCAGGTTGCTCCCTCACCCACCTGCCCGGCCCTCCTGGATCCTCACACGGTGACATCTGGGGTGGGTGGCCCAGGTGACAGCAGTGCACTTACCCCCACTAGTCCCAGCTGCAGATGTGGCCATTTATTCCCAAAAATGGACTTTTCAAGGTAAATATTATCTCTGGCTTTTCCAATAACTGCATTTATTGCACCATATGTCAACACCTCAACTGGCAAACAAAACTCTGCCCCATCTTGCATCCGGATCCCTGGCAAAGCCCTTCCCAAAGCAAGTCTGACATGGAAAAGCTTTGCTGGTAGGGCTGTCCCAGTGAGCTTTTATGGCCTACACACAGCCCAGCAGCCCAGTGTCCACATCAGGGCTCTGCTGCTGCAGAGAACATCACAAGGAATAACTCCCTGGCTATCCCAGCTCTCCTGGGAATGTTCTTCAGTGGGAATTGTTTCTTTCAGCACGACAAGTCACAACAGGACCAGGATTCATGGTGTCATTTCAGAGGTAACAGCAGGAGTAAACACAGGAGTGAAGTGTAGTAAATGCATTTTTACCTAAAATAATTCTATGATTCAAATGCAGCAAGGTCTTTGCAGCCTGAAAAAGCTCACGCGCAGCAATGCCTATATAAAACATTCCTTTTCCTCCCCTTCCAAACATTTCCCTGCTCCTCCATCAATGACTTTGTCCCATCAAAGATTTCAAATCCAAGCTGAAAAATCCGACTATGAATGTCACGTACTTGCAGAAAAACTTTCTGACATGACAACCCAGCAGCTCCCCAGGCAGCCAGGAGTGATAACAATTCACTGGCAGCTCAGTGCAATGATTACATCAACCTGCTGTTAGGGATTCCTTGGCTTGTTTTCCCTCCAGAGAGCAGACAGTTATGAAAAGCAACACGAGAAGTACAGGGAGAGCTCTGTCAGAGCAGGGGGGATTGATTCAAACCAGCTCCCATCAAAGCAATTTTCACCTACAGGATCCAAAGGGGCTGGAGTCACACTGGAGGAACAGCCAGACCGCTGGGTACCAGCATCTCATTTCACACTGCCCTCGGAGCACAAACGGGCAAGGAGAACAACATTCTGAACAACATTCTGAACAACATTCTGAATCCCAGAATCAAGGCTGGAAAAAACTCCCAAGACCATCGAGTTCAACCTGTGACCAATCCCCACCTCGTCACCCAGCCCAGAGCACTGAGTGCCACCTCCAGGTGTTCCTTGGACACCTCCAGGGATGGAAACTCCAAACTGCCTTGAGCAGTTCCTTCCAATGAAGAAATTCCTCCTGATATCCACCCCGAGTCCTCCCTGAGCCCGTTCCCTCTCCTCCTGTCCCTGTTCCTGGAGCAGAGCCCGACCCCCCGGCTGTCCCCTCCTGTCAGGAGCTGTGCAGAGCCACAAGGTCCCCCTGAGCCTCCTTTGCTCCAGGCTGAGCCCCTTCCCAGCTCCCTCAGCTGCCTCTGGGAGACAAATGTCTCTTCTGACCTGGCAGGAATGTGGTGCCAGGCTGGCTCATGAAGGACCACCAGGACCCTGGGGTGACAAGTCCAGTGTGCCTGGACCAGCTCCAAGCACAGGCAGCTCCCTTCAAAGGCCAGCAGGGAGGAGACCCAGCACCACCCAGCTCACCAGAACAGCTCTTCCCAAAACCCACCCAAATTCTCTTTTCATTTCCATTGGGAAAAAAAAAATATCTCCCCCTTTTTCTACCCTTTTAAAATGCATTTTTTAGTCCATCTTAATCATGGAATCACAGAATATCCTGAGCTGGAGAAGACTACCAGGATCATCCAGTTCAACTCCTGGCCCTGCCCAGACACCCCAACAACCCCACACTCCTGAAGCTCTGGCAGCCTTGGGGCCGTGCCCATTCCCTGGGGAGCCTGGGCAGTGCCAGCACCTCTGGGGAAAGAACCTTCCCTGGTATTTAATAACTCCTTCCCACTGCATTGTTCTGAAAGATTTGGGTACAATTCCTGCCCAAACAGCATTGGCAGCTCTAGATTCTAAAAGTGATGCATTCCAGTATCTCAAAGAACCTTATTTTTCCCTAAACTTCCTGGGTTTTGGTGCCCATCTGAGATTTAAAGATGTTTCCAGCAAACTGAAAGCCTTCTCAGGCCTGGTCAGTACATGTGAAGCATCCAATCCAACCCCTGGCTGGACACAGGGTCAGTGCTGGACTCACACCAGGCTCTGCCCAGGGGTGTCTCAAAGACCTCCTGGAGCATCTGACCCCTCCAGCCTCAGACTACCCATCAATTAAGAAGGGGACAGTTCCTCTGATGCCCCTGATTTCCAGCTGAAAGCCACAAATGTTGGACACAAAGAATGTCTGCTGATGTACTGGAAAGTCCCTCCAAACCCTGAGTCGTCACTCTGCCCTGGGAATGAGCTCTGGCCATTTTTCCTGATGAGACACTGCACTAAGAGATCCATTCCCCCTAATTCCAGGCAGCCCAGCCTGGGATTGCCTCCCATGTGGGCTCTGCTGGCTCACAGACTCCAGAGAGAGCTCCAGAACATCCAAGAATTGCTCCCCGGTGCAGGAGCACACAGAGACACAAACCTCACCAGCAGGACTGAGGGCTCTCCAAGCAGGATCCAAAGTTATCACCTCCACCTGCTCCCTCTCACACCACCCAGACCTCCCTGGGTACAGAAAGAGGCACAAGGGTTTGTTTTTGATAGCAAAAACTCTGGGAGAAGATAAAGTGCTCCTTTTTTCACTGTTTTATTTAGCCATTTGAAAAGCTGTGGGCAGAGGGAGCCACAGCTATGCCTTTATTCTTTCAATTCTTGTTTCTCTTTCTGCATTCAGGGTCTTTAAAAGGCCATTTAAGCAATTATTGCAGCAAAGTCAGTGCCAGGAAAATAAATGCAAAGCAACAAAAAGTAAGCTCTCTAACCACAGCTGGAAGTTTCTAGACCTCAGCTTTAGGCACCTGGCAATGAAGCCTCCAAGATTTGTTGATGTGTTCTCCCACCACAGCAGTCAAATAACTTCAGTGGCTGACTGTGAGATAAACTGAGTAAGCAAAGGGCAAGAATTGCTCCACCTGCCATGAAAGGAACCAAAACAATGTGAATTAGAGCACTGCCCAAGGGAAAAAGTAACTGCATTACCCCAAAAAGCATCATGGGCTTTATGAAAAATCCATGGAGCTAAAATTAAAATCACACACACACACTTAATTTCCCTTTTTGTGAAATGCAACCTGATTGACTGTGGAAGTGGGACCAGCCTTCCAAACCTTGTGTCATCAGAGGTTTGAAGAAACAGAGATATGGAACTTCACAGCAGAGGCCAAGGACTGAGCAAGAAGAGAAACCATGCTTCCCTCCAGCCTCCAACAAGCCTGAGACACTGCAAGCAGAACCCTCCCTTTCTCTGGGGTAAAACCCCTCCATTCTCCCATTGCCTCTTCTGGCAGCACTAAACAAACCCCTGAACAGTTTGGAATGGCATTGTTCCCTACACACAGAGCTCCTGCACAGCTCTGGGCTCCTGCAAGAGGCTCCAGCCCATCATCCCCATTTCAAACACAAATTGAAGTGCTGCCCATGGAGAAGCAGTTTATGCCAAGAGCTGCATCACAATTTGTATGGCAACTCAAGTGAGCTGGTCAGATTTTCCCAACCAAGACACCTGATCTGGTACCAGGAAAACAGGAATTGCCATCCCAGGCTCACCAAGGGCACCTGCACAGCACTGCTGAATAGGCACAACTCAACATATTTCACACCCTGGCTGAACTCTGGCCTGCAGACAGGGATGGGAACACAAACCAGAGCCAGCAGGAGCCTCCCAGTGACAATACTGAATCAAACAGCCCCCAGAAGCTCTTCAACAGCTCCAGACACCTAAAGAAACACTTCTTCCTGATGTGACCTTTTCATCCCCCCTCTTTCATTCCCCAAAAAAAGCTTCACTGAAAACCTGCTAAAATCCTCGTTTCAAATACACCTCGTGGCAGTGAGTTCTACCCTTGAAAATGCTGTTCAGCAGCTTTTCTACTCCTGTGCTGCAAGTGCAAGGGAATTATAAAACCAAAGTTTTTATTTCTCTAAAACTTTGTGACTTTACAGCATTCATCCCTTCTAAGTAGGTCAAAACAACATTTTCTCCACATTCAGTTTTCTCTCCAACTCACTCACTGCTTTTTAATCTATAACCATCCTTTCTTTAATTAAAAAGAAATAAAAGGTAGGAAGTTCTAGCCTGCATGCATGAAGTGTAACCTTATTAATTAGAAGCATCCCAGTCTTTTCAAAATTCCTTTAGGCATCCCCCATGCCAGATGCAGCAGGAAAAGCTTCTCCCATGGACCCCACCACTGCCTGAATGCCCTTCTGAGCTTGGATTCATTTAAAACCTGGGTGACGTGCCCAAGAGATTTACTGCTGTATTTGAAGTTGATACCAAGTTGGCAAAACTTCAGTAAATACATATTATTTAGGGGCTGGGTACATTTTAGCAACACAAGGAATTTAAGACTCAGGAAGTTGGGCTATCCCTGTGACTCCACGTGGCAAAGAATACCCAATAATAAATGTAAATCCCTGCTCAGATTTAACAACTCCCTGAGAGCACTGCAGAGCTCCCAGCCCTCCCCAGGCTCAGGCAGAAGGGTCAAGCTCAAGTTTTCATCTCAGAACACCACAGTCATTCAAAATGGAATTAAAATTCCCCCAAAGAAAACAGACTCTGATGAAAGTAGGGGAGAAGCTAACTCAGGGTGAGACCACCTCATCTAATTTTAGGTGTCTAAAAGGCAACTCAGACTCCAGGGGTCCCTAAGCCACTGCTGCAACCAATAGAGAGAACCCAGAGCTCAAAAGCAGCACAGGCTGATTTAAACATCTTTGGACAAACTCACCCCTGCCTGGAGGCATGTCTAACCTGCCTGCTACCATGTCTAAGCAGAAACTAGCTGGATTAATTCAGAATTAGAATGATAACTTAAAAAAAAAACCTAAATTAGGCAAAATTAAAGCCACCTCTGCTCTCCCAGCCCAGACATTGGTTCCTCTTCGCTGTCTTTGCCTGCTGGGGTTTCCAGCCCTTTCAGCAGAGCCAGACCTGGCTGCAGTCCTGTCCTGGAGCTTCCCAGAGCTGGTCCAGCCTGCCAAAACTTTCTGTGGGCAGAGGCTGCCTAACAGATGTGTTAGTGTCCCCACCAGCCATCCTGGATACAGCCAGAGGGGACACAGTCACCACAGGAACTTCTCATCTGAGGGAGGCCAGCTATCAACTCAAAACTCAGTGCTACCTGGACAATGCTCTGAAAAAATAAAGGCTTAAATGTATTTTTAAAGTTTGGAGTTCACTGCTCGGTGAAACAAAATCAGAAAAATATGTAAATTAGCCCTTGTACTCCAGGCCAAAGTGCAGCCACCAGGTCTGAGGGAAAAGAGGGTGAAAAAGAAAAGAAACAGAAATAAAAATATATTCTGCAAGAAATGCAATACTATCTTATCTGGAACTTTTCCACATTTTTCTGAGCATCTTGGTGCTGAGGACTGGTGGAGGCAAGACACTCTCTGCCTGTGGGATTTTCCATGCATTTCCAGAGCCCAAGCACAGCCAAGAGGCTTCAGCTGCTGCAAGAGAAATGTTTAATCAAAGACAGGGCTTAAATGAACTTAGCTTAAATGAACTAAGCAAAGACAGAGCTTAAAGGAAAAGCTCAGGATTTGGAACTACAGTCCAAGAAGTGCATACAGCTGTATTTATACACACATACATCTCACAGATGTTCTACCTTAACCATCCTTAAAACACCACAGATCCCACAGCCTTTGATTCAATACCCAACTGTCCTGCTGGATAAAAGTGAGAAAAGCACCTGCTTTTAATCTTTGTGTTACAGCAGTTCCCTCCCCTCTTCCTCCTCTAACTCCAACAAAAAGGAAAACTGCCAAGCAGAGAGAGCCCAGCATGAAGATGTTGGGGCTGAAATCACAGAGATGAGGGAGAGGGGGCAGCTGGAGACCCTGAATCCACTGGGAAGGAAAGCACCCCCTCCATCAATGAAGGCTGGAAACAACCTGAGCAACCTGACCCAGTGATGGCATCACTGCCCATGGCACTGGGTTGGAACTGGATCATCTTTAAGGTCCCTTCCAACCCAAACCAGTCTGGGATTCTGGGACTGAAGACAAAAAGCAGAGCATTTCAAAGGCAAGAAATGCAGACAAATGTGTTTACAGGCAAAAGTTCCTCTCTGGGGTGAGTTATTGATGGTCTCTTCTTGCCCCCAAGCCCTTGTGAAGATGGATTGGTGTCCAGGTACTTCCAGACTCAGATGTCACTCCTCCCTGGAGCACTGTGACCTTGCACACCAAGATGTAAAACAGGAAAAGTAAAAAACAGGAAGCATCAACTTCTGCTGTGGGTGCTCAGCACTGAGGTTACACAGGTTGGGTTACTGGGATTCAGCACCTGGCCAGTGGCTGGGGATGCTGCTGGGGACTCAGAATCACAGGGACTGGAAGGGACCACTGGAGACCACCCAGTCCAAGTCCCTGCCAAGGCAGGGTCACCTGGAACAGGTGACACAGGAACATGTTCAGGTGGGTTTGGGATGTCTCCAGAGAAGGAGACTCCACACCCTCCCCAGGCACCTGATCCAGAGCTCTTTTTCCCTTCCTCATGTTGAGGTGGAACTTCTTGTGTTTTAGTTTATGGCCATTGCTCCCTGTCCCGTCACTGGCACCACCGAACAGAGTCTGGCACCATCCTCAGACACCCCTTGGAGATATTTATGTGCACTGATCAGATCCCCTCTGAGACTTCTCTGCTCCTGACTAACCACACCCAGCTCCTGCAGTCTCTTATCAAATGAGAGATGCCCCAGACCCCTCATCACCTTTGCAGCCTCTCCAGCAGCTCCTTGTCTTTCTTGAACCATGAAGACCAGAACTGAACCCAAAACCCCAGATGTGGTCGAGTGGAAGGGAAGGATCATCTCCCCTGACCTGCTGGCCACACCAAAATGCCCTCCAGCCTTCCCCTGGCCCCCAGGGCACAGTTTGAACATTAACAGTTAATCTGGCTCAACAGTTTAATGACTCAGAGCAGGTTAAGAGCCTCATGAAACTCCTTCATCCCTTTGCCACGGGATGGGGCCGTGGTGTCACAGCCCAGCTGTGTCTGAGGAATGCTCCAGGGCTGCCACATCCTTCCTGCAGCAAGGGTCCCAAGCCTAGGGAGTGCTTGGTGCACAGCTGGGTGAACATGTAAAATCCTGAAGCATCACTTTGCTCTGCCTGGCCTCCTGCTGGCAGCCTCAGCAGGGGATCCCAGTGCCAAGTACCTGAGGAGAGCAGTTTAGTCCTTCCCTCCTTTCAAGCTGCCATCCCTGCACCTGGGACTGCAAAGGCTGCAGCTGCTCAGTGGAAAGCAGCACTTCCTGTGCTCACAGCAGCTTCCTACCTGCAATAAGAGGGAGAAAAAGGGAAAAAAAAAAGTCCCCTCCAGGAGTTTAATCCCCTGACAGCCTCTCAAAGCAGGCTGAAGTTTATCTGAGAGCAGTGACTGTGCAGGTCTCACCCAGCACTAGGCTCCAGCACTGTGGCTCTTGTAAAAGAGTTGCCTTGGATGAAGGCTCAGAAACACTGGAGCAAATGGAGAATTTCATTCCCAACACCCATTCCTGCTCCTTTGTGCTGCTGCTTTATCAGAACTTTCCACCCCTGGGCTTGGGGAATCAGAAAAGGAGTGGTTTGCCTTGAAAGGTCAAAGGAGACACAGAGCTGGGAGTAAAGCACACGAGGAGAGCTGAATTCACTTGCAATCCTTGCAAAGAAACCACTTTTTAATAGTTTCTCTCTGAGTCAGACTAGAGACAACATGGCCTAATAAAAGCTTTTTTCCACTGATCTCCCTTCTCCCTGCCCCCTTCCCCACCCTGTCAAAGGAAGTATGGACCTAAGCTCACACCCACATGTAAAACTGAACTGGAGCATTTCCCATGGACCACAAAACAGCCTCATCCACAGCTTTTTTTCTATCTGTATTGAGCAATTTTACACAGACAGAGACACTGAGCCTAGTGAACAGCCTCCACAGGCTGGGACTCACCCCAAGAACTGGAAATGAAAGTGCTAGAACATGCAAAGAGCTTGTTCCTACAAATACATGTTACATTTAGAACTCAATGAAGGCAGAAGAGGACAGCCCAGGTGGGAACCACAGGGCATTTCTGCAACACGTCATTGTTGAGGAACAGAGAACAGAACACCACAACTGCCCACCCAAGGGCCACCCACCCACCAATAATCCATCCCCAGCTGCTGAGATGTCCCAAATGAAGGCTAAGGACCACCAGGAAAGGTCCACTGCCTCAAAGCAGCACATCAGTGAGGGCCAGGCTGGACAGGGCTTGGAGCATCCTGATCTATGGAAGGTGTCCCTGCCCATGGCAAGGGGTGGAATGAGATGAGCTTTGAGGTCTCTTCCAGCCCAGCCCAGTCTGTGATTCTGTGATTATGAGCAGGGGCTGCTCAGCTACTGCCCCACCAGAGCAGGAACCTTCCCTGCAAGAGATCTTTGTGGAGATCCCCACCAGGATGATGTTTGTCAGTGCAGGAGGCAGGCAGTGCTCACAGGCACCACTGCAGCTGACAGGCCTTGCTTGGGGTCAGACCCCTAAATATCAGCCAAGGCTTCAAGCTACCTGAATTTCCTGTCTTGTCTTGGACTCAGGCAAAGCTCAAGTTTCTACAGAGGTGGAACTGGTGCAAGGCCATTCAGAGGCAGCAGTGGAGCTATGGGATGTGCCAACACAATTCCAATGAGGACCTGACCTGCCCTCAGCACCAGCACCTTTCTGAGTCAGGGGGGAGTGGAAAGAGGAGAAAACAGAGCGATTCACAGTAAGCTTTTAGCCCAAACAACACTTTTAGTCAGCCTTTGGATCTGCAGCTACAAGCCCCTGGAAGTTTAGATGCCAGGTTTAATATTGACAGGTTACCTGCCAGAGGGGTTTTCCCAAAGGGAACACGATCCAGAGCAGATTCAGTCACACACTGCAGGCCATGGCTCCCACCAAACACATCCTCAGCAGCCCAAACCAACCCAGTCTGTGCCACTGACAAAGATATTTAACAGCACCACCCTCCTCACTAAAGGGAAATGACTGCTCAAGAGAACTTGGAGAGGAAGCTGAGACTTCAGGGTGCTTTTCCAGTCCACACATCCCAGCTCCATCCCCGAGGCAGGAAACTGGGCTCAAAGAAACTATTCCATGCCATCCTGCAAGCCTGCTGGAATGACTTCATGTTCATGCAACAGTTAAAAATGTGAATTCTGTGCCAGCACTAAACACTGTTATTAACAGGCTTTTGGGCTCTGAACCAAAGTCCTGGTGGTGATGATCCTCCCAGGATCCCAGCTGGGGAGCCAGGGGCAGCAGGGACAATGTCCCAGCACAGCAGCACGCACACACACCACGGTCTGGGACACTCATGGTGTGCCTGGGGAGGCAAGGACATGTTCTGAACATTCCAGAAGAACAGAGACTCACATTTAAGAGCCTCCACTCCCTGGGAATAGAGCTGGACAACAGACTGGAGTGGTTGGAATTTCTGCACCTTGTGAAGCCTCGAGACTGTCCCTGCACAGGGAGGGCTCTCAGCTTCCTTCTGACACAGCATTTGCTGCAAGTCAAAATCAGTCAAGAGGCACAGAAATGTCTCTTCCCACCCTCCTTTTGGATTTTTTACGTCCACAGATTCTTGACACCTTAACATCAACCAAGAGCTACACAAACAAGCTTTATAATCCTGAGCTAAGAAAGGCAAGGGATCAAAGTGAGTTTCCCTCAGAGCAACACAATCTCCCATTAGCACCTCCTGACACCTAAGGCTTTGTCTCTGCTCTGCCCAGACCAGAGGTCCCTATGCCATCACTGCTGGCAGCAAGATTCCTGTGCTCCCAGTTAATATCCAAGCACCTGACACAGAATTCAGTATTTCTGCCTGTTCTGAGCTTTACTTTCTAACTAGAGCAGCTTGACAATACATCATGCTGGACAGAAAAGAAAGAAAAAGCAATGCTGTACTCACACACAACTGAATTAAGCCCAAAATTTTGCTTCTAGATAAGAGTAGGGATTTCGATGGGGCCAGTTCAGTGCTTTCATAATGTTCTATTATGGAAAGGAGAACAAAAATACACCAAATCCCTGAAGAGCTATGAGAAGTAACTAGTCCAGGAATAATAAAACCATGGAAAGAAAGGAGGGAGTCAGAGGAAAGATAAAGGGTGGTGGGCTTTTTTTCCCTAATCCCACTGACACATTTATTAAGCCCTTAGATTTGTGTGCATGTAACTCGCAGACAACCCTGCAGGAGAAGACTTTGTCAATTGAACCTGTGCTGCATCCTGCACAGTAAAAGCTGCAGAACCCACACAGGAGCCACGAGGTGTGGGGTGTCTGACCCCTCCAGCCACCCTGCAGCCATTGGAGCTGCTCTGCTGCAACAGAGAAACCCACAGCAAAACAGAAAGTCAATATTCCTGGAGGGAGGAAAAGGTCATTGTGGGGAGGGATCAGAGTTCAGCTAAAACCAGTCACACACAGGAAGTTCAAAGTAACTCCTGTGCCTTCACACCAATGCAGAAGTGAAAATTAAATCTCCTTCTTCACGGGAGCGGTGAGGGATGGACAGAAAAGCAAATCTGCATGTCCAGTGGAAGAGCCCTGCTGAGGATAAACACAGAGAAGGGAGCCTGTGCTCATGGGAGCACACCTGAGTTGCTGGGGGCACTGAGCACATCTCCAAACCCCCAGTTTCGTCCCCATCACGTGCCCACCACACGAGCCAGCCCTGACCCTCAACCAGGGCAGGTGCTCACCTTCCTCTTTGTTGTTGGTGATGTCTTTCAGCAGCTCAGTCTTCATGCAGCCGTCTTTCCTTGGCTCTCCTTTACTCAGCACTGCTCGCTGTGGTGGGGGAGAAGAAAAAACAGAAATATCAGGGTTGAGCTAAGTGCTCAGACACACGGTGCATTCAAAAGAAGAGACAATCATGGACACATCCTGTTTACAGCACGGCCAAACCTCCCTCTGCAAAATAAAGGCTGCCAGGAAGCTGCCACCAAGGCACAGGTCACAGATAAAACACGGCAAGGCTGGCCCAGGCTGACAGCCCAAGGAGCACAGGGGCTCCAAGCTGTGCCCAGGGCTGGCACCTCCCAGCTCAGGGTTGGATGCAGCCAGACAGATTTTCCCAGTGCAACGTGCCTGGGAACCCAGCTAAGTCCATCTTGCATGAAAGGCATCTCGAGGAGGTGACTCTGACTCCCCCAAAACTTTTCAGCCTTTGGGTGGGGGAGGCAGATCTATCAGACTTCTCACTACGACCTCATTTATCAACATTTCCAGCCCATGGGTTTTTGGCGGCTTGGTTGGGTTTTTCTGCAGCTCATTCAAATGAACATCCAAAAATGCAAACCATCAGTCAGCTACAGCTACCTCCTCATTCATAACATCCATGTTTATTAAAGTTAATGAGCTCTATTTTTAATTCTATAGAAAGCAATTTTTCTTTTTCTCCCTCTTAAAAAAAAAAATGTAGACAGGGAACACCTGCTCATCTCCTGTGCCTTTCACACGCCTGGCATCACATTGTTAGCTCAGGTTTGCAGCCTTAATACCTTCTCGTTCTCTATTTTGAAGTAGCAAGACCAAAACAGAAAAAAAAAAAAAAAAAAACAACAACAACAAACCTAGACCAAAATAAACCAGAAGGAAAATGGTATTTTAAAAAATGAACTAGAAAGGGTCTTTGCCACAGCTGTGTTTAAGGAGAGATCTGGGGTGGAGGCAGGGATGGGGAGTGCCCTGCAGAGCTGGAGGTCGGTGCGGGTTCAGCGTGCGCTGCTGGCGCCACGGAACAAGAATAAGCCCAGGTCAAGCCAACTGTTGTAGGCCAGCACAGGGAGCAGATGGTGCCTGCAGCCATGCAAATCACAGGGTTTAAAGCTCACTGGGTGATAAAGAAAGAAAAACAACCTGCCCACCTTCCTTAGAGCAAGTGAGGGGGATGGAGCCGGTGTGGCAGCTCCCAACCCTTCCCAGCAGCTCGCCCATGCCTGTGTGGGATTGTCCAGAGCTGGCAGGGGAGATGGGCTTTGGTGCTGCTGCTGCTGTCACCAGCCACCCTGCCAGCCTGGTGAACTCAGGGCAATGCCCTGTGCTGGCAGGTGCTGCAGAGCAGCCCCCAGCCCCATGCAGGGCTCATCCAGCCCAAAATCCCTGCAGGACCATCCTGTCCTGCACCCAAATCCACCATGGCAGAGACACACCAAGGGAAGAAGGGAGACAGATTCCTAGGAAAGCCTCCACCACCTGCCAGGCCCAGAGCTAAGGGCACTTCAAGGATGGCTCTTGCAGCACAGGACAGAGGCTGTGGGTGGCTGCGTGTCCCTGCCTGTCCCCAACCTGCCCCGAGCACAATCAGACACAAACCCAGCCACATCACTGTGCTCTCAGCACCAGCAACTTGTGCTCCAAGCACAGCACCTTCAGATCTCCAGTCACAGACCAAAAAGCTGCTGTGAGCATTCAAAAGCTCAGCTCAGCCCAGCCTGACACAGAACCTACCTTCAGCAGACACTGGCCAACAGCTTCCATTGAGAAATGATCATAAAAACACAGCCCAAACTCTGAACATAGAGCAGCTGTTTTATTTATTTATTTGCTGAGCCAGTAATTCATATCCTTGCTGCAAACATGAACTTGCAAACCCTACCTCTCCTCTAGCCAGACCTCTTGTAAACTAGGAATAACCTCAGTTTTTCTCATGGATTATCCTGCAAAGAGAGCTCAGGGTGCTCGAGGGCACCCCTGGCTCCCATCACAGCCAGGGGCACCCAGGCCCTGGCCACAGGCACCAGCAGCAAATAAAGAGCCTCAGTCATTCTAACAGAGACCAGGTTGTTTTCCCAACCTTTGTTGCAACAAGGAGAGATCTTGATATTCCTGCTACTCCACTGACTCATACAAGAAGCCCCAGGATTTCCAGGGGCCATTCTTCACCATCTGAGCATGAGTTTTTCTGTGTTTTCTAAGCAGTACCCTCACTCCACACATTGCTCACGCTCTCCCTTCCACAGAGGCGTTGCTGCTGCTCGCCCAGGAAGAAAAGCCAGTGCAGGAGCCCTGGAGTCAATGAGAACTTGACCACCCTCCCTGCTCGCTGCAGTCACCAGCAGCTCATTGCTGCCTGCCCAGTTCTCAAAGCAGAATTCCCAACTCCAAGAGAAGAAACCATCACTTTTGTCCTTTGAGAGTACAAAAGCTGGGTGCCAAGGCAAGGCTGGCTGAGGTGGCATCTCCCAGGCTCTCATGCTTCCTTCCTCAGAGACAAGGCGAGGCGACAAGGTTACAACTTCCCAACAAAGCTCAGCATCGAGGTAGAGAATAAAGGAATAATTAAAAATAAAAACAAAAGTCAACTGTGAATTTTGAAGAAGGAAGCTATAGGAAATCCCTGCAAAGCTCTCGAAGCCTCATCCCCCCAGGCCGGCACTCTCCCATCCTTGCTCCATCAGCACCCAGCACCGAGGGGCACCCATGGGGCACCCAGCACCATTCATTCCCACCCAGCTCCACCCAGCCAACTTAGCACCAACTTCACCGCAAGTGTCAATACCTCCAGCTTTTGTGTGTGCGTGTGTGTTGGGTTTTTTTGCCCTCCCCTCCCTTAAATCCATAGCAAACTTCCCTTTCTGCTCACCCTCCCCATGCCCCATCCGTCCGCTCCCGATTGGCAGGGAAATCCTATACCCACCCTCCCCGCCGAGAAATGTCTGCTCTTGCAGCAGTCCCAACAAAGCCAACTGCCAAGCACACGCTGCTTCACAATAAAAGTCTCACTCGCTCCATTTCTTTTTTTTCCTCCTTTCCCCCTTTCCCGCAGCCGTCTGCCTCCATTCCCTCGCCCACCCCAGACTGATTATTAACCATCCGTGGCTGGAGAACCTCCATAAAGAGCGCACACAACCAGCCACGAAGCATTCTTGCCCCCCCGCCCCAACCCTTAATTTTTAGGTTTCAAATGGTAGAAAAAATTAGTGCATCTGAAGAAAGACTGATTGGGTCTTTGAAAGGGTTTTAAGAGCCATGAGGAGCCAAGCAGAGGAGCTACTGCTGGTTTAGTTTTTTCCTCTCTGCCTCTGTTTACAAGAAAACAAGCTTCCTCTCCTCCATGAGGTCTTTGGAGGGGATGGAAGACAGGTCAGACCGGCCAAGGAAAGGCTCTGCAGCATTTCCAAACAGATGATGACTACAAACTACAGTGGTGCCTTTAAAACAATCAAACAAATAAAACAAAAAAAAAAAACCTAAAAGCAAAAAATAAGCCCATCAAAAAAAAAAACAAAATGGGGAAAGAAAGGAGAAAAAGAACAAAGCTGGGAAACACAGAAAGAGCTTTCACAGCCTCCTCTCCTTGGTATTTTCATCAGCCATCCGGGTGCCCTTCGCAAAGGTCCAAACAGGTTTTATAGGCAAAGACAACACATGCACAGCAAAACTCCAACATATTGCAGCTTACCGAGCCCAAGGGACCAGAGTTACATCATGAGCCCGAGCTCCCTGCTCTCCCGGCAGCCCGGGAAGGAGCGCAGGCTGAGGTGCCAAGATGTCTACCTTCACCAGGGTCTTTTTTTTTTTTCTTTTTTTTTTTTTTTTTATGTCTTAAAAATCAACGGTCTGGGAACCCGAGGCTCGCAGCAGCGTTACTGTGAGCAGAGCTGTGCACAGACAGCAGGTCCATCTGGTAGAGGGCTGGGAGCAGGAGACCCCTCAAAGCGCCTGTTCCCATCCGGGGCAGAGGATGCACCAACACCTCTGTGGGATGGACAGCACTGACCCTGCCAGGATCCAGCCTCCAGCCCCTCCGAGGTGACACCAGACCCCAGTCAGGACACAGCCCCAAGGAAAGCTCCCACCAGCCAGAAAAATGAGGGCTGCACAATGCCGGAGCAAGGCAGAGGCAAATCTCTCAACAAATGATGCAACCTCAGCAGCAGCAGATTCTTATTCACTCATTTTTTCCCTCCTTCTCCTAAAAAAAAATATAAATTGAAATAACGCAACCCAAACCAGCCTGCTCATAATAACCTTTGCCTTGAAGAGAAGACAAATATTTTGTAGTTAATTATATAGGAAGTAATGATTAAGAGAATGTTTGTAGAAAGAGAGTGCTTCTTTTGTAGGCACGGGGAGGCTGCTCATTTCAGATCTCAGCACTGTGTTGGGCAAGGCCTGGGCTCAAGGCTCGCGGGGACGCTGACCACGGGCCTGTCATTAGAAACAACAGAAGCATTTGATCTGGAGAAGGAAGGAAACACAACCACCAGCATACCTGGCCTACAAAGCAGTCACCAGTCTCAAAGCTCCTTCTTTTCAGGCTAAGGCCACTTCCTTATAAGCCTCATGCAATCATGTGAACATGGAATTTTATCTGCAGTTCACAAGCACTGCCCTCAGCCTGAAGTTTGCTCCCAAATCAAATTCTTTGCAATTCTTTTGTCTCCTGAAATCCTTTCATCCAGACTATTCGCCATAGAAAAGAAACATTTCCTTCTCAACCCCCATGTCCTCTTTCCTATTCCAGACGCACACATCAACTCCCCAAGAAGGGGGGGAGCACAGAAAGAGGTGCAAGTTCCTGCATGCAACAGCTGGGAACACGGAGACACGTGCATGAAACACAACAGGACTTAAAGTGACTTCTCCCAAGACAAGGCATTCCACGACGGCATGCAGGCTTCAGGCAAGGGGGGTCTGCAGAGCCCGTGCCCTCTTGGAAAGGGGAGATCAATTTACACTTCCTCACTGCTTCCAGGCCCATCTAGCTGCATCCCAGTAGAGTAAAAGCCAGTGCAACTCTTGTGTGCAGGCAAATGTAAATCCAGAGCAGACAAAGGCGTCCCCTCCTTCCACGAGCTGAGGGTAGCAAGGAGTCCAGCAGCTGCCTGCATTCTCCTAGCCCACGGGAGGGGAAGGGGGGGTAGAAAACCCTAAAATGGAGATCAAGATTCATCACTATCTCTAGCAAAAGCAAACCAGCCATTTCAGAAACACCCAGTCCCCAGGAACTGGCCAAGCCAGGCCAAAACCAGAGCATCAAGAGGAGCCTGGAGCAAGCAGATTCCAGCAGTCCAGGGCAGGGGAGCTGGGAGGCAGCTTGCCCCCATCAAAGGGGCTCAGGTACCTCTTCAGCCTCTGTGCTCCTCTTCCTCCCACCCCAAAGCACCGCAGCCAGCAGAACAAGTCCCTGTACCCCTGCCCATCCCCATGGTGCCCAGCCAAAGGGCACATGGGGCAGCAGTGGAGGGAAAGCCCCTCGTGGGTTCCCGTGGGACCACGAGGACCTGGCTGAGCTGCCCACACCACCTCCACCTGGGTCACCTCCGGCCATCGAGCGGCCAAGCAGCGAGACAGCGGTGCCTGTGAGCCGGGAAAGCGGATGGGGAGAAGGGGGGAGAAAAAAATACAAAATAATAATGAAAATAATCATAATCATAAAACTTGCACCCTCGGGCCTGTCCCTCTAATATCTACAGCAAAACCTCACCAAGGCCTTACTCTGCTGGAGGGCGAGAAAGCGACACAGCGCTGCCCAGCACCCGAAGTCCTGGAGGTGGGAGATCCTCACACCCTCTCCTCCATGGCCTACGGGCTTCGTCCCCGGCGTGGGGCCTGGTTTTTCTGCTCTGTCATTAAGAGTGGAGCCTGGTCTTTTCCTTCAATCCCAAGAATTGCACGGAATTAGATCATCTTTCTGGCTCGCCTCCCCCTACAGGCAGCTCCCGAGCATGCTCAGCGCGGCCGCGCTGCCATTTCATAACCGCATTGTTTACGGACACAGGACCTGCCATCTTTTGACAGGGACACAGGGCCCGTGTCCCTGCCCCAGCCCCGCCACCAACACCCCCCTGGGGCAGGCAAAGGCGAAAGCATGGAAATGCAGAAGCCTGGGGGGTGATGGGGATGGGTTTGTTGTTCTTTCTGATGGTTTTTGTTTCTTTTTTTCTCCTTTTTTGCTCTTTGATTTAGGTGAAAATCCACCTGCTTTGGAGGGTGAGGTTAATCCCTGTGGGGGCTGTGGGGAGGAGGAACTCACAGGGCTCGATGTAAAATGCCAGCCATGATTTTTAGCTTCTTCGAATCACAACTGTGCTTCAATGACACCTAAAAATACAATCCCCAGCCCAGTCTGCCATCCTCTGCTGAGCCTTCCTCTGTGAGAGAAGGGGTTGGAAATACGGTATTTCCCTTAAATAAACAAGTTGGCTTAGTCCCAGCACATACAGTTTTCTCCTTTAAATGCAAACCAGAGTATTTTTGCAGGCACACAGGAAAACGAGGAGAGGAGGAGGGGAAATGTTCTTCATTTAACACCAAGAACTCCATGAAAAGCCTTTTAAGGTTGCTCAGAGCCCCGCTCCATTCCAGCCCTCTCCCTGTCTGTGCTGATCATACTTCACAGGTGAAAGCAGCTCTGACTTATGACAGAGAGAAAATGCCAGAAGAGCTGGAGGTTTCCTCATCCTTGGAACAAGGACAAGTTGTGAAAAGCTTCCTTTGCAAGAGCCACTGTGCTGCTCAGGCACAGTATGGCAGTGTTGCAGGGAGGACACTTGCACGTCAGACCTTCTTAACCCCCACTGCCTCGGCCCTTCTCACCTCCTTCCCCCTCCTGATGGGGACTGAAGGAAAAACATATTTAAATCACCTGTTTTGGAGGATGCAAGTTGTTGTGTTGCAGTCCAGGATGTTTTTTAAAAGCTTGCTCAACATTTTCTCCCCTTTTATATTTCCCTTTTCTTTTTTCTAATGGATGCTTTCCAATTAGCTTGTACAGTTTGAGAGCTTCGCTCCTGCTGCTTTCCTGACTACTGTAAATCCTGGCAGGCTGCCCTCCTCCTCTGCCCCCCTCCAGGACCAACACCACCCTACAGCAAAGCCAGACACATATCCTCCACCCAAGAGACCAAGGAGCTCACAGGGGCACAAGAGGGACAAATCCCACTGGAAACATGAGAGGCCATAAGGGTCTGCAAAGAGGGAGCTAGTGTTTGGAGGAGTCAGAAAAAATAACTGGCTGAAAATGGGAGTTGAGGATTATTAATTCAGGGATTTGTTTCCAAATCACTGACATTCCATGTCACTGCAGGAACATATGGTCCTCCAAGGCTTGCAAGCAGGGAGCACACGCCATCAGTGCCCTGAGCTTTTGGGCTGACCCCAACACACGGTCACTCTCCCGCTGCGGCCATTCCTCGACCACTCTCAGCTTCAGGAGCAGGAAGGCGAGAAGGAAAAACTTCAGGGAAAAGCAGCAAAAGGAAAACAAAGAGGAGCAGCAGGAACCAAGTCAGCCCTCCCCCAAACCAGCTGGCCAGGAGAGCAAAGCTCCTTAAAACTCCTTGTTTACCTGAATAAAACAACTCACTGCCATTGCATGAGGTGCACACAACTCTCTTTCCTCAGGAGATGGCATCACATGGGAGAGCTCCCAGGAGCCAGGTCATGGAGCTGCCTCTGCCCCCTGCCCAGGGCTGGTCTCACAGAGGCTGAGCTGCAGGAATATGCCTCATATGTGCCACAGAGCCTAGTCCTACCCAAACATGTCCTGGGACGAGGGCAAGAGCTTGTGCTGGCACCACACAGGCAGTTAAATACATGAAACAGAACAAAACCAAGACCCAAAGGCCCCACTTTGGGCTCTTAACCCTTGCTGAGAAGCAGTGCCAAGCCCAGACCTCGGCGGCTCTCTTCCCTCCAAAGTAGGTCAGGCTTTTCTGCGTCTCTGCAGACGCTTCCCAAGGGCCCCAGCCGGCAGGGACAGAGCGTTGGGCACTTCCAGCCAGAGCCACGCCGGTGTCACCACCACACAGGAGCACACCTCCCACACCTCAGAGGGTTTTTGGTTGTCTCCTCAGCCTTCATCAAGCCCAAAGCTCATTTTCTCCCTGAGTGAAGCTGCTCAGGCAGCAGGTCAAGAACTCAGCTCTTCACTGTTAAAGAGAAATCTCAGCTCTCTCCTCCTGACTTCTGATGCCTTTTCCTTTTCTTCTGAATGATGAACAATGAGCACATTTATCGTCCAGTGGAGAAACAACAGATATTTAGATTAGGTATCACAGATTGTCCCATGTAAGCTCCCTGATCTTTTAAATGCCATCTTCACATCTTGCTCCTTGATTGAAAGTTCAATATTGTGTCAACATTGCAGATTCGAGGGTCTCCCTGGAGCACAGCAAGCTCAGGCCAGTGTTCTGCAGGGCTGTCTGTGCCTTCCAGGGGCCTGGGACCTTCTGTGTCCATCCCAAATCTCACCAAGGTCTGTGGCAGCCAACAGTTCTTGCATGTAACACAAATCACAGAGGAAAAAAAAAAATCCCAAGGGCAGAACCGGGGGGCTGAGTTTTAAAATATGTTGCAGGCATGTTCCTGCCATGAAGTCAACCACGGATGTTTCCTTTGCATCAGATGTTTCCTTGGATTGCTATTATGAAAAAAAAATTAAAAAAAAAGAAGAGAGAAGGGAGGAAGTGACCCCAAAATAAAAAGGATTGCTTCTTCCTGGTAAAATGCTGTTGGCTCTGGCCTCCACCCCAGCAAGCCATAGGCAGAGGCTGTCAAAAGAGACCCAGTGAGGAGGTGCCATGTGGCCACAGGCCCTCTCCTCCCCTTTAGACATTCAGTCTTCAAGCAGCTCGGGCACCCCAGGCTTTGTGCCTTTTTCTTCTAACAGCTACAAGCAGCTCCTTGGAGAATTTTCCAGAAACTTCACACTTTAAAAGCACAAACAAATCCTAAAAACACCAAAAAAAAAAAAAAAAAACCAAAAACCCAAAACCAAACCAACCCCAAGCGAGCTTCCCCACCCCAGGAGACAAACGAAAGGCACGAGGAAACAAAGCCCGAGGTTTGCCGGCGGCGCTGCCGGGCGCCGAGGCCCCTCGGAGCCCATGGAAGAGCCATCCCAGCAGGATGGGCCATGCCAGCAGGATGGGCCATGCCAGCAGGATGGGCCATGCCAGCAGGATGGGCCATGCCTGCAGGATGGGCCATGCCAGCAGGATGGGCCATGCCCACAGATGGGCCATGCCCGCCCGCGCCGGGCAGCTGCGTGCAGGAATATCCAAACAAATGAACAAACAGCCCCGGCCATGCTTCCCCGGCCTCTGCTCCTCCTCTCCTCTCCAAGGCTTCTCCTTCCCGGGCAGGACGCAGCCCTGCCCTGCCAGGGCCTCGCCAGGCACGGGAGGTGGACGGACCCTGCGGTACCTGCGGGCAGCTGTTGTCTTCTTCTGGTGAAGACTCCAAGAGTTGCATATTCCAGATCCTCATGAGCAGTGATTCAGTTTCTGCTCATGTGATAAAGCTCCCTCTACAGAGTGAGCATGCCCAGAAGAGCCCATTTCACTGCTCCCTCCACTGCAGCCATTTCACAGAGAACCTGCCGGCTCCAGGGCGTCCATTGGAGCGCGATTATCCCGGGCATCCCCGGGACGCACCGGTAATGCAGATCATCTGTCAACTTTCTGACAGGGCGCCAGGCCTCAAAACTGATCACTCGCCTGAAAAAAAGAGAAAGCTTTTTAAACCAGAGTGCTGTCTCGTGGCCTTCAAGAGTAGCACTTGCCCGTGGGAAAAGGAGAGGCAGGAAGGACAGGGAGGGATGTGAGTGGCTTGGGGATGTCCCTGGGCTGATTTTGTTGTGCTTAACGAAGTGCCCAACCTCTGAGAGCTGGGATGAAGGCACATGGGTTAAACTGATGCAGGGAGCAGTGCCCAAGACAGCGTCTCTTCGAGATCTGAACTGCTGATCTGAAGGGGAGATCATTTTCACTTTGGGGATTAATAACCTGACCTGGTACAACTGACTTTGAAAGGGTATCACAAACACAGTCATGGAAAAGCAGGGGGGGAACAGAATGAAGGGACATCCTCATGGATCCATCCTCATCCCCACCCTAATGAAGGGATAGTTCACTACGAGGCACAGGAGCTCTAAGCTCAGTCTATGTCAAACCCTACAATACTGCTGGCCCCAGCCAGCAAGATAACAGAAGAAATTTTAGCTTCAAAATAAAAGTAGTTTGTCTCTGTTCCACTTCACAATTAAGCATAAACTCTTGGCAACCTTCATATCTGCTCAGGCTCCCAGTAAAACTGCCAGAGCAGCTCGCAGGAACATCTGTAAGCAGAGCTCGGCTGGAAGGGATTCAAGGAAGACTGGCATTTATTGGAGGCAGGAGCAGGAGGCTGCTGGAGCCGGGTGTCAGGCTGGAGAACCTCCCCCCGAGCAGGGGGAGGGCAGCCAGCAACCTCGAGGAAGAGGCCAGAAAGAAGAGGAAACTCTGACATGGCCCCGTGGCACCACCCGCGTGCTCTTGGCCAAAGGAAAAACAGCTTTCCAAAAGAGGAGAGCACCGGAGAGCGTCCTCCTAAAGAGAGAGTTCTCTTTAAGAGTAGAAACTACAGTGAGGATGAGTGGAGTGCAATGTGTGACAGTGAGCTGGGAGGGCAGGGAGCAGACTCCACTGCAGGGAGGAACAAGCCATCCAAATCCCTAGGGAGGTTTGGGGGAGCCTGGGGATGAAGTTTGTCCTGCCCCAGCACCAGGTGAGTCCAGGCCTCAGCACAGCACAACAGCCATGGCCGGCTCTGCCAGGCTGGAAACATCCACAAGCCACGTTTCCTCCAGTCCCAGCAGCTCTTTCACCACTGTGGTCAGGCACGTTTGCAGAGCTGCAATAATTAAAGCAGCAAAGAGCTGTTACAGATCTCCCTTGGCTATGAGGATGTTGTTTCCTCTCCACACTCTGGAGAAGTTTCACTACTAAACAGTTAAAACACACAAGGCTAAATTGAGATGATTGAAATTCATAGGCAAGGAGTATTTGAGGTGACAGGATAAAGAAAGGATCACTTTCACCCACCAGGTTTTCATCCAACATGAGTCTTAAGTTTTAATATACACAAAATGAGGTTTTCCTGGCCTTTCTCTCAGTCACTGAGAGGTGCAGAGGTAACTCATTTAAAGACAAATTCAAAAATCCTCAAACAAAAGCAACAAACCCCAGCTATGTAGACAGGAGTTGCCTTATCCACCGCATCAAAAGATTACTGTACTTCAAACCAAAGATGGCTTTAAAACAGTTGATGCAGTTGATTGCTGCCCTTCCTTGCAGCATGAAATTACCACGCTTTCATTAAAAGCCCAGAAATAGAAACTAAGATATTAACAAAGGCAGTGTCAATGATCCACCACAGTCAACATTCCCTTTCTCAGATAAAATAACGCCCGAGAACGGCGGCACAGCCACAGCCTCCCCACTGCATCTCCACACCAGACACGTGTTCACTGCTGAGGTTAAATATACACTGAGAGCAGATGCTACCAGAGACACTTTTCACATCTCATGGCCATCCTTGAAAGCACTAAACACTGTTTAGAAACAAAAAGGAGAAAGCAGAGCTCACCAGGGTACTGCAGATGCCTCAACAACCAACTTGAGTAAAGTGATCGATCGGTGCCGTAGCAGCATCTCTGCCACGGGGGATGCCTGGGTGTCACTCAGTGAAACCTCACATTTCTGTCATCCAAAAGCAGCAAGAAGCTTGCAGGGCACAGCCATTGGCACTGGGAGAGGTGTCTCTTGCCCGGGACCCCCCTGTCCCCCCTTGGCAGGGGTCAGGTGCTGCACACCAGCAGTCACAGTCCTCTTTCCAGGCTGGCTGAGGAAAAGGTTTTGCTGATGATGGAGGATGAGAACAGGCCTGTGCCCTGAGATGCTGTGCCCTTTATTTAGCCCAAGTGCCCTCCAGCAGCCTTCCCAGCACAGTGACACCCCCCTTTCCAAACATTCCTGCCAGGGCCCACAGATTAGAGGGTATTTTCACTCCACAGCTCTCCAGCCTCCCTTCTCTGACTGAAGGCTCAAACACCCCTTTCAGAAATCCCACATTTTCAGGAGGAAGGGAGCAGCACAAACACCTCCCTTCACAAAGGACACCAGGTTCCTCAGGGCCCTTGCTTAATGACACCAGTAAGTCCAGCATTTTCACAGCTCCCTTGCAGGGAAGCCTAAGTGGGAGGCAAAGGGAGGTTTTTCTTTTTATAGGAAGAACAATATTTAGCTCTGCAAAATACAGAGGGTTTTCCTTATTTCCTTTCTTCCATCAGGCTTCTCTTCTTGCAGACTCTCCCCTTGATCAAATCTGATGCTCCCTTTCAGCCTCCTCAGAAACAATCCCAAAAGCTGAAGGGACTTTGGGTATGAGATGAGCATTTCTGCTGGAATCCTGATTGTTTCTGCACTGCTATAAACCATTCTCCAGCTTCACCACAAGCTATTCAAACATTCCTTCTGCTCTTCAACCATAATATACAACATTTCTTAATCAGAATAGCTCAGGACATACTGGGTATCCTCAGCACCCTCCAATGTCCACCTCCAGGCTCAGGTAACAGCTTTGAAAGAACAGGCAGTCAACAGGCAGTCATTAATGCATCTTTTGGAATCATAGCTTTCCCCATCTTTTAAAACCTGGTTTTATATCCCTAAAGCTTCCAAGCCATTTCCCTTCCTCTCCTCTTTTCCCCAGTAGAGTTGAAAACTGTTTTTACTTAATAGGAAACCAGAAATGTTCCCTGGGATACTGCACTGAGTAAATCATACACGCTAAAAAGGAAAAAAAAAAAAAGGAACATAATAAAGATCCTCTTGGACAGCAATTGAGATGTGAGCTCTCTGGGAGATGGTGCTATGTTTTGATAAGAATATGCGTTGAATATTTCATTTACAGGGCAATCCTAGATCTTTATTTAGCAGCATATTGGCCAGACAGCTGTAATTTAGAACATACTGTATTCCTAACAGTTCCCAATTATAAATTCCTTCAGCTTTAACTTACAGTAACCACAGCTCTTTCTATTTTGGAGTTCTAAATCCACCATTTCTCCCCTTCATTCAGCTATGGCATATCAAGAGCTCCTACAGTACAAACAGAGCCTTGCTGGAGAAGGGTCCTAAATCTAGCATTCTCTACCCCCAGCACAGCAAGCAGGCTCTTGTTTCCAGCACACTCACTGTTCCACAGACCAATGTTTTATTGGTTTATTTGGGGACAGTGGCCCCATTTGTCAGTGCAAAGCCATCCTGCAGTGCCCTGCCAGCAGCAGGCTGGGAAAATGGCTGTGCACATTCCATCCTCCTCCTGCTGCAACAAGCGCTGGAGATCCTGCCAACACGCCTCACGTGTTCAGTGTGGCCCTGTTCTTTGACCTCACACCTATTTTTTTTAAGGATTAAGGCACTGACATGAAAATAAGCAAGCTCTTCACTGGAGGAGAATCAGTGCTCCACGAAGCCTTTGTGTCTCTCCCCAGATCATGAGCTCCTGTGGAACAGCGCCTGTTGACGGCTCTCCCAGCCATCCTGCTGACTTTATCAAATTTCTGCAAGGAACAGAAGGAGCAGATGAACTCGGTGAAAACAAAGCTCCTGCCTCCATGCAAATATCCCTGGTTAAGAGGAGCAGAGAAATAGAGCGAGCATGATGTGTGTACAGAATTGGCTCCACAGACGCTGCTTCTCAGCAACTGCCATAAGGTGGCAGTGGGTCTTTAAGGCTACCTTACACCTTCCCACAGCACAATAGGAGCCAGCACACCAGTGGGTTTCCAGCAGCTGAAACTAATTAAGTCAAATTTCCTCATCAAGAGAACCAGGCCCTACATGAAAACTTGGGGCTGAGATCACCTCCACTGCCAGAGTCACACAAGGAGGAAAAGCCACGGCGGTGAATTCTGCAAAGCCATAAAGGCAGCCCCCATCTGAGCCAAAGAAAATCAACCCTTTTTCCCTCTCGCTGTACAATCACAATGCTGTTTGTTTTACAGAAATGCTTCTCTTTGTGCATTCATCCAGCCATAAACAAGCCAGTGACCATTAAAGAGTGGGAGAACTTCTGCCTGGCCAGCAAGCTGGGCTCCAGCAGGATTTTATGCAGGGAACATAAAATCCAGCCCAGTAAGCAAGCTGGTCACCAGCTCAGCACTGGGCTGATGAAGCAAAACAGGCCCAGAAAGCACTGAAGAAGAGCTGGGTTCACAAGAAAGATGGAACCAGGCAATAAACAGGCAAATTACTTTAGGTAATGAAGTGACTCATCATGCATAATGCCCATCACCTGGGATACAGCAATAAAATCAAATCCATGCCAGTCACCCCCTGAACTGTGCTGTGAAAAGTAGCCAGAGGTGCCCTGAAGGAAGAGCTGATCAATCTTACAGCACACAGATTTCTGCTCAGAAAGTCAAACCCAGCAACGCTGTATCACCCAAGGATTCCCAGTGCTGACAGAGCAAACCCCTCGCCTTACCTGTACCTACAGCCAGGCCAGAACACCGGTGGGTCTCCCCATGTGTGAGGGGACAGGTCAGAGAGAGCTGACGTCCTCCTGCTCCACACCAACCCAGAGCTCCCCTACACCTCACTAACACGAACATCCAGAGCCAATGTAAATGTTTTATTGGCACCTCACCACGCAGAGTGCTTGTACAACAACTGGAGTCAATCGGCTCATGCAGCACATACCTGCTGGTGCTTACACATTCCTTGTAAAAAGCTGGCAACTACGGGTGAAATCCAAGAGCCCAACCGAGCACAACTCGCACTGCCTTCCCCTAAACCCACTCACCAACACATTAAACCCCTGCAAGAAGCACAGAAAAATCTCTCATCCAAAGGAACAAACGTGCATATTCCCTCCTCTCCATGCCACTTTGGAGGACCTGATGTGGCAAGGTCTGTTTGCCATCACTGGAACGCAAAATAAATCTGAAAGAGGGGAGTTTGAGTTTAACATTCTTCCACCCTCCCACAATCCCAGAGGATCTGGGTTCAAACCTCCCAGAGCAGCTCTGAGCCCTGCCAGGCTCCCCATTAATAACAATTAGTGCCCGAGCCCACGATGAGCCGCAGTCACGTGCGTGCCAATATGAAGGCTCAGCCCTGGCTGCAGCCCCTGCCTGCTGTCACCTCATGTCACCACCCTGACATTGCACAGGTCCCTTCTCCAGGCAGGCCCGCCAGCCAGCAAAGGTCAGGATTCCAAACCCCTCCCCGCGGATCCGCAGGAAGCGTTTGAAGCCATCTCGTGTCAGTGGTTTAACTACGCTGCTTTTGAATCAATTCCAACAGTTTGCACTCCATCCGGCCTCCTGGCTGCCCCAGCCCAGGGGCACGGCAAGGAACCGATGGATTTGCCCTACCTCCATCCCGGCTGCGGGTGCCTCCAGGTCCTGACTCCAGGCCTATCCCTCCTCCAGCCACAAATCCATCTCACTCCATGGGTGCAGCCTCCACCCCGGAGCATGCTCAGTACAGGCTGATCTTCAGCCATTTCAGAGCTTTAATGAAATGTAAGCATAAGGAAGTGTCATTAGCAAAAAAAAAAAAAAAAAAAAAGGGAAAAAAAAAAAAAGTGCAGGATTCATCCCGATCCAGCCAACCTTCCTCTTCCCATCCTCTTGTCAAGGAGGCAAAGCTCTCACTGCGGGGATCGCAGGCATTTTTAGGCAGCAAGCATCTTGTTTTAGAACAAAAGCAAGGAAAATCCTGTCTCAGGCAAGCCTTGTGCAAAAGGAGCATTTCCCAGTGACATTCCAACCAGCCAATTTGTCACTCTGGGCCTTCCACAAATTACAATATTTTCATGAAATACCATTAATATTCTTTTTTCCCTCAACAGGCTTCAAGAAAGGCTTTTAGCTGGCAATGCAAATAGTGCTTCCCAGCCACCTTAAAGCTAAACCTACCCCAGTCTACCCTGAACTCCTTGAAGGTTATTTTAACTCCATTTGCAAGGAAGTTAAACAGCAGGATGAAAGAGAAGGAAAGAGAGACTGCAGTGTAACATACTTCATGCTATGCTTTCCTAAGGACCTGAATTTTAAGAGAGGTTTGTTTTCCACTGAAATTCCTCCATCATTGCCTTGTCCCCTCGATGCAGTAGGAATGTTTCAATGAAGAATTATTAGGGTTTTTTTTTTAAATCCTTCCCAGGTTTTCAAACAACAAAATATGAAAGACACACATTGTTGGAGCACACTTGGGGAATAAAGCCCTGCATACTCTGAATGATGTGCATGTGGAGCTTGACTATTCCTTAAAAATTTCTATTTCCCTACATATCTTTTGCATGTCCCCTACAGATCCTTTCCAGCTCACTGAACTATCCCAGAAAGCAAAGACTGTTGGTGCAAAAGTAAAGCTTTGCCAGGGCAAAAATTGGTTATTCAATCCCAACAAAGTTGGAACATATATATCCTGTTCCTCTTGTTGGGCCCAGGCCAAAACCAGCTCTGGATGCTGAAATCCATTAATTGTGTGTGCTCTGCCGAGCGATGTTCGCTTCCCGTGGAACACGAGCACTGTCTGCTCCAGAGCTGGAGGAAAATTCAAAAATAAAACAAGTGACTTTATCAACACAGCGTTTCAGGAAACACCAGGTTGGCAGCTGAACACCAAACCAGCTTTTTTCCTGAACAAAACTTCCGAGGGAATCGCAACAACGCTACAGCCGTACTGTACAACCCCACAAGCAAAGTTCAAGCCAAGGTTTTCATCAGGCCCCAGCACATCAGTGCCAGATGCACTACACAAACAACTCACGATGTTGTTCCCTCATCCCTTCTCTGATAAATTCAGCCCAGTCCTCAATACCAAGCCACAGCTT
Organism: Lonchura striata; assembly: GCF_050655825.1. Lineage (NCBI taxonomy): Eukaryota > Metazoa > Chordata > Aves > Passeriformes > Estrildidae > Lonchura > Lonchura striata. The sequence continues at coordinate 2,800,840 of NC_140719.1, read as the reverse complement.
TTTAGCAAATTCTTTGGGCCCTCGGGAGTGCCAGGCAGCCTGGCACGCCAAGCGCAGGCGAGCTGCTTTTTACTAAAATATTTTTAGAACAAAAACATTTGGTAAAGTGACCCAGGATAAACCACACTACTTCAGTGTGCTGAGCTCTGCTCAGACCTCTCCTCCTGCTGAAGGATGTCACCAAAGGCCATTTGGCCCCAGGCTGTCCCCTCCCAGGGACCTCCCTCCGGGCCCTCTGTTCCAAACACAAGATCAATTCCTTCCACGCCACACTGGGCAACCCCAGATACCGCCCGGTGCCTTCATTAAGCACAGATTGATAAACCCTGCCAACAAATTCTATTCCCATCCTCTGCCTTGCCTGGAAATTGGAGGTAGTTTAAAAATAATATTCAGACCATAAAATCCCGAGGCATGTCTGCTGAATCGAGCGGTGTTTGCATCTCGCACAGCTCAAGCATGTCAAATTTGTTTCCTTGGAAACAACGACCAATTTGCAAGCATTGCTTTCTTCCCTTTTTTTTATTTTATGTAACGAAGACATCCATACCTGCAGCTCTTGCTGATACAAAGGAATTAAAGCAGATTCACCTACCAACAGGGTTCATAAGAGAATTATTAATGTATTTCACTAATGAACCATTGGTTTGCTGCACTAAGGGAAAACCAGAGTACATTACTATTTTAAAATCCTGTTTTCCCTCAATGGATGCACACTCAAAGCATAGCATTTATATTGTTCCCTTGAGGACAGGTAGAAGAAAACAGCAAAACCCAGAGTGATTTCCTTTCTCTGGGCTTGGGATGCTGGGGCCAGTGGAGGAGCAATCTAAGAGGGAAATCCTGTCCTGCTCCTGCCACGCCACTCCAAAGGACACACAGCTCAAACACACCTGCCTCAAACACAGGCTGAAGAGTCAACACAAGCTTCACAAAAAACCAAAAGTGATAACATCTTGTAGATATGTTTTGGCAGTTTTAAGTCCAACTTTTCCCCAAGACACGCAGTAAGGAAGTTGGGAATCCAGACCTTCTGTGCAGCCATAACTCTTCTCCCAGACCCACTCCCACCTCCCAGGGAAGGCAGTAAATCCTAAAGCAATGACACACAACCTCTCTGTGAGGGCATGAAACAGGAGGGAGGGCAAAAGTGTCAGAGCTGAGTTATCCAAAGGCTCATTTACAGAGTCAGAGCCCCCAGCCTCTAGAGCCTCTGTCAGGAGCTCAACACCTCTCACAAATCCTTCAGACACAGCGAAATACAGACACGTGAGAACAGCAAATAAAATGATGGCTCCTCAAACACGCCCTCCCCAAGGCCTGCTCAGCACAGAGGTCATTCCCAGCACTCTTGGGCTGAGGCTGGGTTGCAATTTCTACCTGAGAAAGTGACCTTCACATCCAAGGAAACAGAGCTCCAAACTTCTCCTGCTCCTGTTAGGATCACTGTGTAGAAAAAGGCACAGGAGCTACACAGACAGGAGGTGACAGAAGCAAGAAAACCCTCCTTCCTCCACACAAGGGACAAAGCCTCACCATTCCCTGTCCCTGGAGAATCCCAGAGTTGTTACTGGAGCCAATGGCCAGCACTAAATCAGATATAACTGTGGATGCTTCATACTTCAGGCCTTGGACTCCAGCATTCCAGGTATCCCAAAGGGGTTCCAAGCTTGGCAAGGCCACTTTCCCAAAAAGCAGCCTTGCTCTCCTCTTTAACCTGCCCACAGTAGGACCAACCCCCTGGAGGGCAATCTGTAAACAAAAAGCACCCATAAAAACCCCAAACCCTGCAAATGTCCAGTAGAACTCCCACAGGGTCTCACCCTGAAGCTTAAAATAATAAGTATTTTTTCAGTACATTGACTCTCAGCACCACCAACTCAAGGTTCCAATCTTGCTGCTGTCAAGGAATCCTGGAAACAAATCTCCCAGACTACCAAAAATGTGCACCCTTTCTCAAGTACTGTAATTGCTAAATTTTATTCCAACCAATGCCACAGTCTGAAGGAGTTTTGGAGACAGTTGAATGAATTCTGGGGGAAGACCAAGAAAAGCCATCCAGCTCTTCCTGATGAAAAGCAGAGCAAATACTGAAAAAACTTCTAAATATCACCAGGTAAAAAAGAACTTGATAGATACATGGTGATTTGCTCTGAGATACTGTAACAATAATTAGGACTTTATAAAGCAATTTATAATAAAAGATGGGAAGAGTAGGCAATATTAATGTATCCACTTTTGCAGATAGGAAAATCAAGGTTTGGAGAATTAACTGCCAAAAATTTCTGGAGCAGGCCTTCACAAATGTATGGAGCAGAGGAACAGGGTACAGGAGAACTCGAGGTGAAGTCATACTCAGCTGCTGATTTACTGAGTCACCTCAACTGAACAAGCTGGGCCAGCAAGGAATGTGTTTGGACAGCCCATATGAGCTGAGTCAAATTTAAATTCCACTGAAGTCTGAGCAACTCAAGCTCCCTTCAATAAAATCTTCCATTATTCAAAAGCAACCAGAAAACCCCAAACCACATAATGTACGTAACAAATGCATCAGTATTTTCTCCCTCTGTCTGATATTCCCTTAACCAACATGTTTTTGGAGGGGAAATATTTATGCAGAACAGCGACCTAGCAATCACTAAGGAGCTCTTTATGCCCATTGCCAAGTTTGAAAGTGGGTGGATGCCATGTGGGTGAATCTGTGACATCAGGACACAGGCCAGACTCATAAAAGGAGTCAGACACGTTGGAATCAACCAACAGGAGAAATAAATTCTGGGAAGTTCCTTAGAAATGTTTTATCAGATAACTGGGCTGCAAGTCAAAGCCCCTGGGGCAAGGGCATGAGCTCCATTATGGGGTTTTAATGCAGATGCATGAAACACCTGGCAAAGGCTTGGGTGAAAAAATGGGATCAAACAAAAGGAAATGTGGAAATAGAGGGAGATGACACCACTTCCTATCAAATTTAACTATTGCAGGTGTGGCAGGGACAATGAGCTGATGGATGCTGAGAGCCCCAGGTGTCTCTGGAGACCTCTGAACTCAGGTTTGAATTTGGGGTGACATTCATGGGATTTATTTTAATATCCAAGGTATTAAATCATCCTATTTGCTTGTGCTCCCAGAGCCCCAACAGTACAGCCTTGCTGTATTCTGGAGAACAGAGACAAGGACAGTCTGTGGAGCTCAAGGCTAAGACTGACGAGCTCATTGTGATGTTTCCCCACAGGAAAGCTCTGCAGAATAAAAAAATAAATTTTAAATCAAGAGTCACACAATGATGTTGGGTGGCCAGTTCAGGTAAAGTTTTTCAAATCTATTTTTAGAATCACAGAATATCTTGAGTTGAAGGGACCCACCAGGATCATCAATCCCACTCCTGGCCTTGTCCAGACCCCCAAAATCCCACCCTGTCCATCCCTGGCAGCGCTGGCCAAAGGCTCCTGGAGCTCTGGCAGCCTCGGGGCCGTGCCCATTCCCTGGGCAGCCTGGGCAGTGCCAGCACCTCTGGGGGAAGAACCTTTCCTGCTCTCCAGCCTGAGCTGCCCTGGCCCAGCTCCACACTATTCTTCTAGAAGAACATCTCCTCCCCATGTACAGACATTACAGCAAGAGGCAAATGGTCAGTACACTTTAAAATTAGGCAGTGGTTTCACAACAAAAATTGAAACACTATTTCAAAAATAACTTCCCTCCAATTCTCCCCCCTTCCTACCCCCCTCTATAAAACCCATTCATTTGCCTCACAAGGAGGCACAGAGCTTCACTCTGTTAACATTTTAAACTGAAGGACTCAAAATACAGTGAAACACTAGGAAGAAAAAAACCAAACAAACCACAAAATGCTGCAATAACAAGCAGCCCTCAGAGCTGTGAACCAGAGGCTGGGAAAGATGAACTTTGCAGAACGTCTGCCCAGCAGCCCCTCTCCTCCTCTGCCCACTCTTGGCCACAGGAACGAGAATCTGTTTGGGAAGCAAAGCAAGGGAAGGTAGGATTCTACCAAGGAGAAGTTCTGCACACCGAGAAAAAAACCATTTGCACTATTTTTGTTATACAAGAAACAGAAAAGGGCTGTACAGGGCCCAGACTCTCCCTCCCAATGCTGATCTGCTGAATTCAAATGTGCATCAGAATTATGATGGACCTTTGGAAGTTTCTCCTCCACTCTCATACAGCCTCACCCCAGAGGTAAAACAAGCAAAAGTTATTGGTTCTGGTTCAGTGATAATACATAAAATAAAATGAAATAAAATAAAATAAAATAAAATAAGCAAGAAGGATAAAAAATACATCCTGAGTATTTCTCTTCTGCAACAGGAAGCCAAATGCCAGCCTTGATCACTCCTGAGCTCCAGTTAAACAAACTGAAGGACTGCTGGAGTCAGCTTCCCTTCCTCCAGCAGTTTTGTAGGACATTAACTTGGTAGCTGTAAGCTCTGGAGTTTCACATCGAACTTTTCAGCAGCTGGATCATGACCTCAAAGCCAGGCCCAGAGCAGTGCACCAAGGCAGCTTCAATAATGGCTCTGCTGCACTTGGGCAATGGAGCTGCAGCAGTGGTTTTATGTAAAAGCCAAGAAAACCCAGCCAGGGAGGCAGAACACGGCCCTCCAAAAAAGAACTCCAGGATCCCCTGCCCGTGAGCAGCTGAGGATACAGAGGCAGGCCTCAGGAGCAGAGGGGGATCTTCATGGGGTCACCACAGCACATTCCCTACACCCACAGCCTGCAGGATGAGCCTTCTCCAGACTGAGAGTGGAGCCCAGAGCTGCTGCATCACCCAGCAAACATCACTCAGCTTTCAGTACCTCCCTGCTGTGTCCAGATCTCAGCACAGATCCCATGGCAGCACTGGGAGAGCACTGGGAGCCACAGGCATGGACAGGGCTTGCTCAGGACACCCCAGAACAATCCCACTCATGGGAAAGCTTTGGAATAGAAGTGCCCTCATTTAGGCTGAGTGATAGAGTGTGTGACAGCAAAAACCCCTGAGGAAGTCAAATCCTTCGTGCTCTTTTCCCTCCATGTGCACCCTGCCCTGTTCTCCCACCCACAAGGCAGTGGCAGCCCCAAGGGGACAGAGGGACCTTCCAGCCAGCCTAGGACAGCTGTCCTGTCCCCTCCCTCCTGGGTCAGGTCTCTCAGCAGGCACCTGAGATAAACACAAATGTTTCTAAGCCTTGAGCACAATATTCCCATCCTAGCAGAGGAATTGCTCCGTGGCAATTTTCCCTCCTTTAGGGAAGGAGCAAGAAAAGCCCCATTCACATCATGGTAACAACATCAGCCGGGTGGATATAAAGGGAATATCAGGTACTGCCATCACCACTGCACTATCTCTGATATTCCCCTTTCCTGACATGTGGAAAACCTGCAAGGCTGGATATGTACAGGTCAATATTCTGTCACCTGCCTGGAGCACCAATATTTTTTTTCCTAAGTCCTTTTTAGAAGGAACAGAGTTAAGGATCAACTCTAAAGCAGCCCAAAGTGCCTGTCATTTCAAACTGCATCTCTCCACACAGAAAAAAAGCATTGCAGAAGGTCCTGTAAAGCCCTGCATATCCCTCTATGAATCTAAACATGGCCCATTCCCAAGGGGAATGAATGGATATCATAAATCAAAGTTTGGAGGCTGCATGCACTGCAATGCACAAGCAAAAAACCCACAAGTACACACAAATCTTCCTGCAACAGCATCAGCTGTACACACCAGCCTAAATAACTGCCAGGTGTTTATACAGCAGGATTAACTCTGCAGGGAGGGAAGGAACCCACTCCAGTGATTCGTTTGTTTTTCCCAGGTCCTTACACCTCATTTCCATCCCAGCAAAGTTGCCTTGCACTCAGCAGTTGACTTCACCTTCAGTCTGTCTGCTTGGGAAGAAGGAAGGTTGTTGCCATCATTTTGTTTTAAAGAGCTACTTCCCCATGGATCCAGCTGTGCTGATTTGCACAGCTGCATTGCAACAAGATCCTTCCACAATTAGGGTCAACTCAGCCTGTATCTCATTGAAAAATTAATCAAATTTTTTTTCATGTATTTTTCTAGAGGTGAAAGCCAAATTCTGTGGGAAGAACCAAATTCCACCAAGCTCGGGCCTTCCAGACTTACCATGACACAAAATCTACCCACGCACAATCCATTTCTTTATTGCCACATAACTGATAATTAAATGGAGGCTCTGTCTTCACTGCAAAAGCCACATCTGTGCTGAAAGGCCAACCTGAAGATGGGTTACATGCAGGTTGAAATTACATTACCTTGATTTGCTAGGAAGGATCAAGTTGGAAATTAACTTTAATTGGCTCTCAAGGTCAAAAGATTCTTCGTTTTGTCTGCACTGGGCTGCAGTGCTGGAATAGCCACCTGCACAGAACACTTTTGGCACTGGGGACAGTGCAAGACTGTGACAAAACCATAAAACAAGTGTGGGACACCAACTTACAGGCAGTTGTGCTCCATTTCCTCTCCCTTCAACCACTCTCAGGGTTTGTGGGGGACCTTCAAACCCAGGTTTCTCAGCCTGGTAAAGCCCTGTCCTCTCTGAGATGCTCCCCGTGGAGAAAGGAAGGGTTAGACCTTCCCACCCACTCACATTCAGGGCTCAGGGAACTTCCTTGGGTCACTTTTTAGTCCTTGGCCTGGAGGACAATTAAAGGAAATCTCCTGCAGCCGCTGCAGACACAACCAGCAGCATTTGCCTCCCAGCCCTTTGCCATCCACACCTGTTTCCCACCTCCATCCCCAAGTTTTTGGGTAAGTTTTTCCTATTTCTAGTTGTTCACCTGCACAGCTGCCCAGTTCCTCAGAGTTCAAAGTTTCCTCTCGTGTTTCAAAACTCTTTCCCATATTTTTAACTCCTGTATTTTCTCACACTTCTGTTAATAATTTATTCTCTCCATCTCACTTCTTTCTCTCTAATTCTTTCTTACTCTCCTGATGGGGCAGGTTTAAAAACGAGGACCCTGCTGCTGCTTACCTTGAGGTACAGGCAGCAACAAGGCTTAAATACCTTAATTTCAGACTTAAGATTTTTCTACAAGCTTGGCCTAACTTGTCCTGCCCAACTAATGATGCTTCTCTATTAAGCACATACTGCATCCTGTCAGGAAATGCAGTTTTGAAGGAGTTGCCCCTATCCCACATGGAGAATTAACTGTTAAGCAAGTATTAGTGTAGCAAAACCAGGAACCCAACCTAAAGACAAGGATAAAGATCCCATTGCAGCAAATAATAAAAATAAAGCTGGTGGGTAAAATGGGGTGACACTGACACCTCCCCTTGCTCCCCACAGCCCAATGAGTGCCCCAGCTGCCCCCCTTTAAAAAACCCAGGCTTTCCTGCTTCATCAAACCTCCCAAAGTTCATAGAATCATAAAGTCAGAAAAGCCCTCTAAGATCATCAAGTCCCAACATTCCCCCAGCCCTGTCAAAGCCACCACTAACCCACATCCCCAAGTTTTTGGGGGCACATGGTTTTGAACACTCCTAGGGCAGCCTGTTGCAGTGCTTGGCAACACTGAAGCATTTCCATGAGGAAATTCCTGCTGATGTCCCCCCTGAAGCCGTTCCCTCTCCTCCTGTCCCTGTTCCTGGAGCAGAGCCCGACCCCCCGGCTGTCCCCTCCTGTCAGGAGCTGTGCAGAGCCACAAGGTCCCCCTGAGCCTCCTTTTCTCCAGTCTGAGCCCCTTCCCAGCTCCCTCAGCCCCTCCTGGGGCTCCAGCCCCTCAGTGTTGGGGGGATCCTCCAAAGGTGCATTCCAGAGCCCAGACTGGGATTGCTGCTGATTCCCTCCCCACTCTGGAGCTCTGCCTGCTCTCCCCAGTACTCCCATTTACTTTTGCAGAAGACATTTTCAGCAATGACCCCATTCCACTGTGCCTCCTACTTTCACTTGCTTTCTTCCATCATGAATCATTAACCATTCCCATTTAACATCAGATAGTTATATCTATATATATATGGTGTGACTTTGATATATATATATATATATATATATATATATATATATATATAAAACTTTGCATATGCTTGAAATTAAAAGAATAAAGAAAATTGCACTGAACTTTGGGGTTTAAAAAAAAAAAAACAAAGCTGCAAAACTATCCCACAGAAAATTATAAACTTTATACTAAAAAGGGAAAGTCAAACCTGGTTGAATTTTGAGCCTACCAACCTCCTACCCTTTTGATGTCTGACAACAAAGAGGTGTGAATGCTATCAAATCACACACAGGTACAGGCAGAACCATCCTGCTCTGGGCTCATTTGGATGTAGCACAAGCTGCCATGCAATTCAAAAAGCCCCAAAAGCAAAGACTTTAGAAAACCGGCCCATATACCCCACTCCCCTCATTTTGAACTTTAAATGAGGGTTACAAAGCACCGGTGTAGAATTGCTTTGGCAATGTGTCAGATATCAAATCAAACAGCCCCTCCTGCCCCATTAGAAACCCTCCCACAGGGATATTTTCTAGATCCCATGTATTATGAACGTGTCCCAGGGCACAGGCAGAGTTTCATGGCTCTCTGTGCCACCCACTCCCACATTCCCAACTGCAAATTCCCTCCTTGGCAAGGCTGCATTAAAGCAGGAAGCAGGACCTGCCTTACCATGGGGCAATTAACCACCTGGGGGGAAATAAATAGGAAATAAATCCTCAGCAAGCCAAAGTGTCCTTGCAATCCATGGCTTTCCCTCCTGCCACAGACTTATAAAGCACAGAGGCTCCATCCTGCCAGAGCCACCAGCACAGGGATAAACTAACCAGGAGCCAGGCAAATTCAGAGGTGTTTTTCCCAGGAAATCTTCAGGAAACCCCAACAGAACAAAGCATCAGTAGGAAAAATCTCTCAGGGCAAGTCTGGGGTTGTTGGAATCTGAGGTATTGATGATCCTGAGATTGTAGAAAGTCTCTGTCTGTCAGCCCCCTGCCAAAGCAGAAGCCATAATTGGTCTGTGCTGGTTTCCAGGTTGTTTATTCTGTTTATCTCTCACATGTTCTGCTGCCCTGCCCAGCTCTGTCCTGCAGGGCAGCGTGTGGGGCTCTGCCCTCAGTGGGATGTGACAAACATTAAATACCAGAAACTCCCTGGGCTGGATTTACAAGAACGTGCCAATATCTGTCACCTACGTTGGACAGTGTGTCCCCAGCCTGAACCAACAGAAAAATGCCAACACCACAGTGAGACATGGAGGGCATGGAGAAGGAGAAAAAGGACAAGGCACACCCAATTTCCTCCATCTTGTCCCCTTTGAACCCCTAATTTAGAATCCTAAAATTTTACTTTTGCACCCGTGCCACACTTAATTATTACTTATATCAAACACTCAAGAGCTGGTAATTCATCCTGTAAGATTGAAAACTCTTTTCCATGGGCAGAGATCACAGCCAGTGTCTCTGGGGGCTCTGTCCAGGGGGTTCCTGACCCCTGCCAGGGTCCCAGACCTGCCAGGGCAGCCAGAGGGAAGCCCTGGATTCCCACCTGGGGTGACAAATCCCTGTGGCCAGGCTGGGTTTTTACATTCCCAACAAGGATTTTGGAGGCCTACAGAGGTGTATCCATAAGCTCCACAGTGTGGAAGGGGGTGAGGAGGATGCTCAAAGGGAGCAGCATCCTCCTGGCACAACACAAATCCATCCCCACCCCATGGTGGGATGGAGGAGCCAGGATGCTCAAAGGGGCAAGGAAGCAGCTTGAGAAGAGCAGGGACGATTTTTAAGCACTCTTGATCATTCCTTGGAATAAAATATTTTTAAAAATTGCTCATCGAGTGATTAAAATGTGCAAACATTTTGCTTGGTGTTCTGACTGCCACATTTAATATTTCAAACAACATCCAGGCCAATATTGTTGCTTAATTTAACATAACTGGATCCTGAATGCATTTCTAACAGATTAAACCACAGAAATATCCACATGTTTTAATGAGGATTTGGCACTACTCGGAGCCAAACACATTTTAGCAATATTTTTGGACTACAAATTCTTTCATAAGAAAAGAAAGCCCACTGGTAATGGAACTGCATTCCCTACATTTCAAACCTCTTTGGATTTATGTAAATTGAAAAACTGAAATATTTAGTGCCATTATAATTCAAGCAACATCTGGACAATTTTCTTTGCCTCGTAAAAGATTTCAGTCAGCTTTGCAGAGGCTCAGGCCATGTTGCTCAGCAGAATGGCTCCTTTTGCATTTGCATGCTTCACTTCCATTCTGCAGTTTCTATGCCAACAAGCATTTGTAACTCTTTAAAAAGCACATTTGGAACTGGGGGGAGATGGAAGATTGGAAATGTGATAAAGATTTGTTTGTTTTGGGGGGTTTTGTTGATGGTGTTTCCCTAAACCTAAATCATCTTTTTTTTTTTTTTTCCCCTCTTTTTGAGCCGTGGAAACCTCAAAAAAGCTCAATAACCATCATTGCAGCCATGGCAACTCTTCCACCTGCTTCAAAATGCAGCAGTGACTTGGTAAGAGGAGTTTGTTCCATCAATTTGATGTATAAAATGTATATATAAATATATATTAAATGTATATATAAATATGTATTATCTCTTTCTAAAGAAAAGCTCAAGAGCAAACACCACAAATTTAGGGTCCATCTCCTACTGCAGCATCCAGGCCCTGTGTGTTTCCAAATCTCAAGGAAAAGGAAACAGAGAGAGGTAGCTATGACTGAACTGTCACTCAAAATCCAGCAGTTTGATTTTTAACCAGATTTTTGGAAGTAACTCCTCCCCTTCCTCCCCACCCCCAGTCCCAGACCTACCAGATGGCTCAAATTTTATATTTAAAGCTCATCCTCAGCCCTGTGACATTACAGGTGCAAGGAGATAAAGGAAACCACAACTATGAAGAGACACAATACAGCATTCCAAGCAAACAACAGTGAAGATCTTACAAAACTTGGAGAAAAAAACTGTATCTTTTAATACAGATGCAGCCTATATTGTGAATTCCTCTTCTCCTGGAGTTCCCCACAGGGTCAGAATGGAGCTGCCACCCTGGGATACCAAAAAGGTGCCCCAAAAAAAAAACAGTCAGAGCAGGCCATGGACAGTGGGAAGAAGATATTCCCACCCAAAGGCAGGATTGGAGGGGGTTTCCTGAGGGAGCTGCATGAGCAAGGAGCACCCTCAGCTCCTCAGCATTTTTATTATTGAGTAACAGGATGAGAGGGAATCGCCTCAGACTGAAAAGAGCAGGGATGGATGGGATATTGAGAATTAGGAATTGTTCCCTGGCAGGGTGGGCAGGCCCTGGCACAGGTGCCCAGAGCAGCTGTGGCTGCCCCTGGATCCCTGGCAGTGCCCAAGGCCAGGCTGGACAGGGCTGGGAGCAGCCTGGGAAAGTGGGAGGTGTCCCTGCCATGGCAGGGGTGGCACTGGATGGGCTTTAATGCCCCTTCCAACCCAAACTAGTCAGGGATTCTGTGATGTTCCTTGTCCATGAGTTGCAGAGGATGGAAAGCAGAACCCACAGTGATCCCGCCAGTGCTGAACATTCATTTAGAGGCTCCTGGTTAATGATGGGGATCTATCAGCCCCTTCAATCCACCTCCTGCACAGATGTGACACTGCCCTGATGTGCTGGGAGGGGACAGGATGATGGAAATGCTGTGCAATAATCAATCTTAACCACAGGACCAGGAGAAAATCACAGAATCATTAAGGCTGAGAAACACCTCCAAGTTCATCAAGCCCAACCACCCCAAGTTCACACTAAACCGTGTCCCCAAGTGCCACATCCACACGGTTTTTAAACACTTACAGGGATGGTGACTCCACCACTGCCCTGAGCAGCCCCTTCCAATGCCCAAATATGATCAGCTTCTTTTCCTTCAGCTAGACAGGACACACAGAAAGGCAGCCTGGGTGCCCTTGGCCAAAACAAAGTGTTTAACATTAACCAGCTCCTCCCCTCCCTGCACAGCCACAGACAGTGCAGCACATCAGACCTCATTCAGCACCAGTCCAGGTTTTATTTTTGCAAGAAGGGATGAGGATGAGATCCAGAAAAGGCAAAAACCCACTCAGGGAGGAGCAGGAGACAAAAGGACAAGATTATCAGTACCGTGGTGGGACTAGAAAATAGTTAATAATTTTCAAAAGCTGCTTTGTCTCCCGGGAGCAGTAACAGCCCCCAGGTCCCAAACACAGCTCCTGCTGCACAGAGCCATCCAAGAGCAGGAGCAAAGGTTGCATCTGTGAGGCTCCTGCCATTTGAAAGAGACCTACAGGCCTGGCACATGGCATGGCTGCAGCACAAGGAAGGCTCTTGCAAGAACAAAGCCATGTGCGTTCACTTTTCCAATCCTGGCCTTGCTGTAGGAAGGGCAGCTCCTCCTCTGGCTCAGCTCTGGCCTCTGGTGTTTCCTGCCATGATTTCACAACCTTTGCCATTTCAAAAGCCCTTCTGGCAGCCACAGCAAGGAGCATGGAGCTGTTTTCCAGGAGTGCGTGACTGATCCCTCCAGGCTCCTCTCCCCACGTCATGCGCAGGGAGCTGCGCTGCCCACGGAGCGGGGCCCTGACTGCTGTCAATTGGAGCATTTTCACCTCCCGCGATGAACTGTATGGGTGGGTACTAGCTGGAAATACAGCTCCATCTGGGATTGAAGAGACTGAGCCTAAAATACTGAAATAAACAGCAGCTTTTGACAGACAGGAGCTGGCCACACGGGTGTTCTCTGTCTGGGATAACGTCGTCCATGCCGTGCACGAGCAAAAGGCACCAACAACAAGAAAAAGCAATCCCTGTCAGCTACAGAATGAACAAATCTGGGCAGGTTTCTGCTGCAGCCCACTCCTACACCTTCCCAAGACTTCTGAAAAGGGAGAGGAGAGAGATCTCACCTATTAGATGGAGGGAGAGTGATTTGAAATCAATGTTTGGCAAAATCAAAGTCTGTGGGGACTCGTGTTAATGAATTCCCTTGCCAGGTTTATGAAGCTTAAAGGAAAAAAAAAGATTGCTGCATGCAGGGCAGAGCAGGTGAGACCTGGGGAGGTTGTTCACACACCTGGTTTTATATTCCCTAGGGTCCCCCGAAGTAGGAGAGGCTCCCTCCCTGCCCTGTGCTCAGGGACACTCAGGTGATGAGCCACAGTGGTCTCCTGGAGCTGAGTGGTGTTGAGATGTCCCTGCTGTTCTCCTGCTTGGGATGGCAGCTCAAAACTGGCTGGAAATGCAGCAGATGATCTCATGTGCTCCTCAGCTAATGCCAACACCCAGGGGCCATGGGTCCTTCCTGCCCAGCCTTCCCCCAGTGGGTCCCTTATGAGATTAGGCATGACCAAGCACGACAATTCACTATTAGCTGGACTAAGTGCTACAGAGAGATCATGAAAATGAATTAACTCCTGCCCTTCTCTCTTCTGTGATGGATTACACTCTGCTCCTTCCGAGCAATTCCACATAAGGGGAGAGGGAGACCCAGGAGACACAGGAGGAATTCATTCCCATGTGGTTTCTCCTGTGGACACACAACTCTGGAGCTGCCTTGTGCCTGCAGCCACACTGCCAGAGGAGCAACGAGCCAGGGCCACATCCAGGTGTGGTGGTGCCAGCAGCTCCTCCCTGGAGATGAGATGAGAGATGAGCTCCACCTCCACTGTCCCCAGGCCTGGGAGCCCCATCTGGACGTGCTTGTGGGGTCATGAATGACTGGGCAACAGGCCCTGGTCACTGCACAAGGCTCTGGGGTCAGCACATTGGGGTTTCTCCTCACCCACCCTCAGATAAACCCCACTGGAAGCACAGCCATCCTCAGCTTCAGGTTTTTACCTATTTCCCAAAGCTTGCTGGGATAAAACAGGACAGCAAAGAGAAGATCCAGCACTGCCCTGATGCTGAGCTGGAGCTGGAGCTCTGTCAGTGCTCCTACACCACCTTCCCCAGAGCAGCCCTGGATGAAAAATAAATGTGTTGGGTGATAAAACACAGAACTCCCTTCCCCACCCAACGCACCCACCAAGGCACTCATTTAGCTCTGAGATTCATCACTGAATATTGCATCACTTTGGAGCCTTTTAAGGAAACATTCCAGCATTTTCCCACATTAATCAGGTAACTTTTCTTTAAGCCAGACAGAATTAAAAATAACCAAGATCCAGGTAGGTGTCAGTGAAAAGCTCCAGCAGGGAAAATCTTGTCCCACCACACCTGGAAGGAAGGAAGTCCTTGCCCATCTCCAGGCATTGTCCCTGCAGATGCACACAACCAAGCCCAATGACAGCTCTCCCCATTAATGCTGGATAATTTTAGGGTCTCAGCTACAGGCAGTCCATCTCCCCAGCAAAATCCTACCTAAGACTTGCACTATCTACCACAACAGGCTTGACCCCGTTTTCATATGCAGAAGAAAAAAAAAAAAAAAACAAAAAAAACCACCCTCCTAATCCTACAGAACCCAGAGCAAATAACACTCTGGGACTGTGTGATACCACCCTATTAAATACAAACATGTTCCTACAGTAGCTCAGTGATCTTAAGCATTCACCACCTTTTCATTTCAGTTTTAAGCACTTTGCCTGGCAACTGTCTGAAGGGCAAACCATTATGGAAATAGGAAGACAATTAATTTTCCTTTATTCTGGAAGAGAGGATTATTGGAATAAATAAAATAATCAGCTTAAACAAGAGCACAATTCACAACTTCTGAAAAACAGAGGACAGATTTCTTTGATTTTCCTTTCCAGAGAAATTATTTCCTGGGATGGCAGTTGCAAGGGAAGTGCAGAAGTTTTGGAGTTAACCTTGGACTGCTGACTCACAAATCACTGCCTCTATGCCTTCAGCAGGAGGAAGGCTGGCATTTCATTCTTAGAGCCACTTTATATATTTATTTATTATAACAATCAGAACAGCCCTCCAAAAAGATACAGAGGCCACTTCCCAATCTCAATTGGACCAGAGGTAAAACTGAAGCAGCCACTTCTGGACACCAGCCTTTGGCAGCATCACAATTAATGTGGCTAAAGGGGGATCTGACACCCTGTGACATACATGTACACCTACATACATTAATTTAGTTAAAGGTATTTCACTCCCAAGCCCCAGAGGGAGAAGGGAACAAATGGAAGAGGAGAGCCTTCAAGTTCATATTAGCAAGAGATGAAAGTATTTACTGAGAAAAATTTGGGGTATCTTGGTAAGAACTGTAGAGTTCTTTCTGCAGGACTCCTCTAATGAGCAGAATGAGTTATAAAAATAGGATGGAAACTGTGGTTCAAGGTTGCTATAGCCTCAAAAAGAAATAGAGATAATAGATGGAGGCACAGATTCCCAGGAACACTATGGACTGTGGAAGTACTGAAAAATCAAATTGATGATCTGGAAAATAACACAAGATTAAGAATGATCAGGTTAGTGGGGGCTCCTGAAGGAGCAGAAGCAGGAGAAGGCAGACTTTCAGTTTGCAATTGATTATGAGGATGTGGGGGATGGATAACCCCCACAGTCCAGGGGGTGTGGGTGAGCTATGTCCCCACACAGGACAGTTCTCCAGTGCTCCACATCCCTAAGGGAAGGATCTCCTGCATCCAGGAGCCCGTGTGTTTATGGCAGCTCACAAATCTGAGCCTGCTTCCAGGATCCAGCACTGTCTCCTCCAGCAGGAATGGCTCAAACTCTCCCTGTCCTTCCTCAGTAACAAACTTGGGGTGCCCTGGCACAGCCACATCCCAGCAGCTGAAGGAAGAGCTCCTGCACATTCCAGCAGCCTGTGCTCCCCACAGGGAACAGCCATTTCCCATTTCCTCTGTTTCTCCTCCAGCTGCAGAGCACCATGGCAGCAAGTAGGTCATGGACTAGACAGTGCCTGAAGAATCACCTGCAGTCCATTTTCTCTCTCTGTTTTTGCCTTCTTGATTTTTTAGGAGCCACCAAATCACTTCACCATCACCTTCAAACCCCATCCATCCATCCATCCATCCATCCATCCCTACAGCCCTGTCTCCTGCCTTTCTGCTCTCTCCCAGCTGTTTAACTCCACTTCTCTCCTGCAGGTCCTTAAAACAGGATTTTTCTTCCATCTTCCCCTTGCCACAGCCATGTTTTTCCCAGCATGAGGTACCCCTTGCACTGCTTCTCTCACCCTCAGAATCCTGGATGTTCTTTGTGGTGGTCGATGCATTAAACCCCATCCACCACGGGAATGGAGTTAGTCTATAATTTCACATCTGGGTTAAAAATCACAGCTCTTTGCCTGTAACTTCACTCACTAATCCTCAGGGGAAAGGGGGGTAAGGAGTCCCCTTTGCCAGCTGGTGCTTTCAGACTTCCTCAGGTCCTCTCTCCATGCAGGGCTCCATCAACTCCAAGGAGCACAGGATGCCCCAAGACCCTTCCCTGCTTCACTCAGGAGCCTTTGGGCAGGGGACAGCACTGCCAAAGGACACAAAACAAGGATGCAGCAGCAAGGACTGAGCCCAGGGTGCTAAGGAAGCCAAAATTCAGCCATATATTGGATTTCAAAATGGCCAGGAAGGCAGGAGAGCAGGAGGTAAAACTCCTCTGAAGGTGGAGAAATGCTGCACGTGACAGCAAACGCTCCCACACAGTGTCACCACAGAGAGGATTCACCACAGCAAAGAACTACAATAATTGCAATTCCTGCCATAATATCTGCTCTTAAAGGCATTGCCAGTTGAGTCCAGGTTGGCTGAAGCAGTTAGAAGAGAGAGAGAAGCAAAGCCATCAGGCTTTGAAGAGGTTCACCATTAGATTATTAAAGATTGGAACCTGCATGCTGTGTTTATTCAGCAGAGTTACCTTCTCCTCCCTGGGACTGCTAAGGTTGCATGAGAGTTCTTTAGATACACCTGTAGGATTCAGTTCCCTCTTGTTCTTTCTGGTTTGAATACAGTCCTGGTCTGATATGATACCAAAAAAAGTGAGCAAGTCCCAAATTCAGGTTTCAGTTCCTCCACTGAACAAAGCTCTGCTGGTGGAGAAAGAGACAAAACTTGCCACACAGGCAAAATTTTTCATACAAATCTAAAGACAGGAATGTACAAATTCAAGCAATGAATCCTCCTATAAAGTCCAAGTCACCCATCTCAAAGAAAGCATCCAGGAATCCCTGCCCACAGTTCATGGGATGAAGGATCTCCCTCAGCTCAGCCACACCAGAGTTCTCAGGGTTTGCAAGGAGAGAGAGGTGCCCCCTCCATGGGAACCTCCAGCAGGGACCTGCAGAACTCCTCTGGCTCAGCCCAAGAACAAACCCACAAACTGAATCAGATTTGGTTGCAGCTACTTTTTTCCTTCCAGACTTATCAGTTCCAGGACTCCCTGGAAGAGAGGAGAGAAGCAGCTGTGGGATGAGGGTGTCCCAAAGCTACTCTGATCCAGAAGCATCAAGTCCCCAGGCCACCAAAGGCTTGGTAAGGCTGAAGAATGGTGCCCTGTGCTGGGGACTCTCCTCAGCCACTGAAAATGGCTCATTTCCCCCATTTTACCCTAAAACAAGAAGAGGGGGAGGGCTTTATCCTCTGGCTTTGAGCCAAAACCCATGGCACTAAGGAAAGTGTGACCTGTGTCCCTTTGCTGAGCCTTTGCCTCATTATGGGACTGGAAACAGGAGGAAAAGTCAGGGATGAACTTGATTATTCTTCCCAGTGAGGGTGAAATAAAGAATGAGATGATGGATCCAGGCTCCCTAAAGTCACCCTGTGGGAAAAGGGAAGGACAGCAATGACCTGCACTGGGGGACAGCCAGGGCCCAGCACCTCATTCCGACCAAGGACCTTGGGCTCTGTGCTGGTAAAGCAGCCCCTACACACCTCAGCCTGAGGATGCATTTTTGTTATACCCTGATCACAGATTTTTAGTTTCCTTTAACTTTCTTGCTTTCAACTTTGCTTCTCCAAAAACCTATTTCCCAGTTCTTCCACCAAACGTGCTTTTAAATAGAATTTGATCCTTTTTCTCTGAACTAAAACCCCTTGTCATGATGACAGATACACCACTGGTATCAGTTAAAAATGTGAAAGAGAAAACACGCATCCACCACTGAGAAGTAAGCAGCACCACCGAATCCTGACACAACCATGGTCCTCCTCGACACGAGTCTTTGTTCTCACAATCATCTCCAAAACAATATTCTGACAACATCCTTCCCTATATAGATTTATATTGCTATATCTCTATAATTTCTCTCACGCCCATCAAAATGAAGTTATAATTAACCCATCATCAATAGAAATTACAATGATTTTGAAACAGCAAGAAACAATCTATTTGCATTTGGTAGCTATTTATTCCCCCTACGCACACAGCCACCAATGTTCCCTAAAACCATCCACAGAACAGACAGTCTGTGCTAGCCAGAGCTTCTGGAAAGGAGGGGAAAAGGAGGGACTAAGCAAAAAAACCTCAACGTTGGGGTGGCAAAATTTTCTTCAAATCCACAGCATCTCGAGCTCAGCCAAGTCTGTAATAGAATTGCCCTTCTGAACTCATCCAGCAGTGTTAGAATCCACCTGGGTATCACATGGAAGCTGACAGCAACCTCAGGACGAACCTAGTGGGAGCCACTGACATTTGCTAAATTATTGAATTATTATTCCCTTCTTCACACCACTCCAAGGAAACATGAAGCCATTTTCCAGTAAAAGCCGTTGGACATAAATTTCACACCAGGAGTGCTCCCAGAGCCAGGCAACCCCGGGATTTGCAGTTGCACCTGTGGTTATCCCCTCCTCAAGGAGGAAGGGTGTGCCCTGGCTCAGTCCTGGGGGATGCCCAGGGGTGACCTCCAGCCCCTCCAGCTCCCACTCATTCCAGTCAGGTACAGAACAGAACAATGCCCTGCCCCACCCCCGCCCCCACGGCAGGCAAGTTTTGCTGACAGATCACCTCCATTTCCTCACCATCCCCAAGGATTACAGCGACGTTTGTAAGAGGTGAAGACACGAGCCATGGGCAGGGAGCACTGACTCGAGCAGCTCCAGCAGCCTGACAAAAATCAAGCCACCCAGGCATTTCTGCTTGATGTCCTGGGAGCCCCAGGTTGGCCCTCCATGGCTTGTGCTGCGTTCAGAGGAAGCTGATAAAAGCTCCAGGGATGGTAAATCACATCCTCCTTCACCCACGCTTCTGGAGGCGAGTAGAGAAAACACTCTTCGCTATTAGGAACCATCCGAGGTTTCCCTTCCTCTGGGATGCCCCCACAAAGCAGGGATTGGGGAGGAAGGGGCTCAGTTTCACCTTGACACAATCCCTGTGCCTGCAACACTTACCTGGCTGCCAAGGCATCCCTCCTCAACACGCCGGGAGTCATCAGCCTTCAAAGCAAAGCCAAAATAGCTCAAGGATTGTTTTCCTTCCCCCATCTGACACGGGATTGCAGCTCCTCAGGCATGGAGAGGAGGGGGAGCAAAATAATAGTAATAATCAAAAGCAAAAGACTAGTCTTCTGTAGGCAAAGCTAATCCTGTTACACATTTTCTTCCCAACAGATAGATCGAGTCCCACTGGGTTCTGCTCACAACTAAAGAGGACGAGGTGTTTCAGCTCCCTTCTGCCAACACAGCTCAACGAGCAGCAAGGCCTCATCTCCTCTAATCATTTAGCTCAACACGAAGCCACCCTGGTGCTCTACCCCAGCTCTAGAAAGCCAGCCCGAGCCTCAGTATGGCCTTGCACGGAAATAGGATTACTTTGGCCTGGAGGAAAAAAAGAAACCACAACATGAAGGTCACCCATAAAATCATTACACAGCTCCCTCTTCCCCGGCTCATAGAGAAAAAATCTTTCTCAATCCCTCAACCTGAAAGGAGAAACACAAAAAGATATGTACATTAATGCCATATACCTCCGTCAATTTTTTTCCTCGTGTCTTTAGAGCAGTTGTTTACTGCAGCCAACTGCAGAGAAATTACAGTAGCTTAACTCTCCAACTCCCTCTAAAGGATTAATCTTCCAGTGAGCATGCTCACGCGGGAGCTTTTTCAGCACTTGCATCCATTTCATGAGTGAGGGCTGCTGCACACATGAGGAAATGCCATTTCAGGGCTCCAGGCAGAGCCAGCAGCCCCCAAACCAAGGGCTAAAGCCCTTCCCAGGGCTCCACAAAGGATCTCTGCCCAAGCCTCCAGCTCCAAGGAGCTTGGAAGATTTCACGTCCATGGCCCCTTTCAGGAAGGAGGGGGGCGGTGGTTTCCCTGCGACACTCGTTTGAAATGTCTGACCTTGGCTTTTCTCTACAGCCTGGTGGACAGTTCATCCACTGAATCTGGAGTCAAAAATAGCTTCTTCTCGCTGGCACATTTTTCCTTTTGCATCACTTGTTGGCTCATCTTTGCTTTTCAGAAAAAATCAGGAAGATAATTTGGGGTGCAGGGAGGGGGAGGGGAAACATTCAAATAAAAAGGAATAGCTTTAAAAATCTAGTTCTCAACTCTGCATCACAGTAACAGATCCTGAGACACTTAACTCCACAGATTAAGGACCCATGCAAATGAGGATTTGCTGGTAGACAACAAATCCAGTATCTAAACAAGGCTGTTCAAGTAATCTTGTCCATTCTCTCCTAGACCACTGTAGATTAAACTGCTCTATTTGAGATATTTCTCCCTCATCTCAAATGATGACCCTAAATTCAAAGCCCTCCTGGTGAAAATAAAGCTCCAACATTAAGGACAAATACACTGCAGAAATAGATTCTTCCATTTTCATCTTCTCATATTCCAGGGTTCTGCCCTTCCCCTTCCCATTTATCTATTTTATGTCCTGTTGCTTAATTGCTCTTTGTAGCTGAAAGAGATCCAAGCCTCCCCCTCCCCCCAAAGGCTCTTATTTCAAGTTTTAAACCCAGCTTGAGTCTAGGACATGCAGAAACCAGACTGCAACCTCTGAGTCCAGGGAGAATCACAGCCTCTGAGCTCAAGGAGAAAAAACCCAGAGGGGGATGCAGCCCAAGGTGTGAGATCACTTCCTAGATCCAGTGCCAGGCTTCACCCTAGCCATTACAACCACCTAAACATGTATTTATTTTGCAAAAAGTCTTGACTGTCTTTGATGCCATGAAGCCCTACAAGTGAGTCCACAAAAAGGCAGGATGCCAGGAGAGTGTTAAAGAAGGACTACGGCTGCATTTGTCAATGCACGCTCACCATAGCGACCGTCCTCACAAGAAATTATAAAACCTATGGTGACACTGGATATTTTGCTCTGTTGCCACCTAAATAGAATCACCCCCAGAAAGGGAATCTCTGTTACCATGCATTAAAATAGAGGCTTTGTTTTATTTATAAAGCATCCAAACTGGTTGGTTTGGATGTGTCAGAGCACAGGCTGCTCAGCCACCCCTCCCTGCTCCATCCTTCGGGGACTTAATGACTGATGGCTCCGCTTCATCCTCCCCTCGCCTCCCACACATCTCAGGTGCTGCTGAGCCTGCCCCAGCTCCTCCAGGGAAGGTCTGGAGCCAGGTGGGATGTGACCCTGAAAACCCCAGCAAAGAAAACCCCAGACTTTGGAGAAGGCAGATGTAAAAAAGCCTCGACGGAGGAAGATCACGTCCTGCGCTTCCTCCTCCACGGCAGGATTACACCCACATGTGAAGGTGGGATAGCAGCTATGGAGTTATCCTGACCTGTCATTCCTCATTTGGAAACCAGTCATACTCCCTGAGAGTTTAGACTTTGAAGATTGACTACTATTGATTCTTCTGCAAGCAAACAGCCCAAGCTGGCAATCAGTCAATAATAAGCAATTACTCGACAGCCTCTTATCTGCAGATGCCAGCCCAGACAGCTCGATTTGTGGAGGCAGCAGGTCAATAAATCAAAGCTGTTCTCAAATTTTAAAATATCATCATTTAAAAACCCACCCAGCCTTCAAACTGGCTGGAAGAGCAGCCAGGTCAGGGGGTTTCCTGCAGAAGAGTGTGGTGGCTATCACTAATTTACAGCACGGGGAGATAGAAGATGATATGCTGAAATCCACCCCTGACACTCCTCATCTCTCAGGAGTAACATGACTGGCAGCTGGACGAAGATGATGAGAGGGAGAGGAGGAAGCAAACCCCTTCTCCTTCGAACAATGACTTGTAGGGGAAAAGCAGCCTTCCCAAAACACTCCCCAGTCCCTGGGACACACCTTGCTGCTCACTGGGAGCCTCAAACCCCAATAAAAACGTGTTCAACACCTCCAAGACAGCAAATTAATGGCACCTCTCTTACCCCCCTGCTGTGACCTCTCTACCCTGGGTGTACAATTAATCATTTCATCCCAGGAAATGCACTTCCTTGCTTTTTCATGGCCTAAACATGACACAAGCACAGGAGCCATAGGCTCCTCTTGAGCATTTCAGTGTGACCCAGAAGCAACTCTTTAAACCCAGCAGTGCCAAAAGTGCAACAAAGAAAACCACCTGAAAACTCAGGGAGGCATTTTCTGCTCTCAGTGCAGACCCCCTTTAAAGGATCATTTATATGAAAAGAGATAAAAATTGCCCATTTAATTTGCAGAAGACTGGGCATGAAGCTGGAATGCCAGCCCAGTGCAATGGCATTATCTATCTATCTATCATCCATCCATCTATCTATCTATCTATCTCTATCTATCTATCTATCTACTTATCTATCACTGCAAGGGCAAACACAACCTTCTATCTAGGTCTGAAGACTCTAGAAACTTCCCTGTTTGTCCATGGATTCTTGCACAAGTCATGGAAACAGCCCAAAAGTACCAAAAGAACAGCAACACTTCAATAATCCTGTTTGTGCTGCTGGAGGAGGGTGGTGGCCTGCAGGATGCCCTGTCCTCCACATCAGGAGTTCACCAGAGGCACAGGAGGATGTAACCAAGACACCCAAAAGCTGCCCAAGCACTGTAAATCCAAGCCCCTTGGAGCCTGTGAAGCTTTTAGTGCTAGAGAAATGTCCCAGATTTATCAGGTTTGGGGCAGCTCCACCACCACACCACAGTCTAGGCTGGCTGCAAGGGGCCCAAAAAGTGCAAAGTACCCAAGAGAGGAAAAGGAATGACTTGGGAATACCCTACCATTGGTCTCAGGAAGGGAAGTGTTTGTATAATGATGATCAAATCTTGCAGACTATCTGCAGTCCTACCAACTTGAAAAACCAAGATTTTGACCCTAATATCTAAATAAAAAGGGGTGACCCACTGGAAACAAGATCAATCCCATAGCTGGTACTTCACACTCCACTCACCACAAAATTCAGGTATCTGAGGATACATTCTAAATACCCTCAGTCTTCAACACTTTTCTTCAACCCTTCCAGTGGCCTGGGAGGGAAGGTTGAAAGGCAGCAGATAATGGATTATTTCAACTATACTTGGCAGTTGGGACAGATTTCTTGAGGAGCCTACTGAGGTTTTTACTTCCATCTACACACAGTGCACTCAGGTCCTTGCAGCAGTGGCTGGGCCAGCAGGAAGCTGTGGGAAGTTGTGCCCAAAATTTAAAAAAGATTTCTTCTCTTCTTACCCACAGGTGGCTTTTACACTGCCAGCCTTGTCTGCAGCACAGTGGCAAAGCATGGGAGAGCACTCAGGAGGAAAAAAAAAGGTGTTAAATGCATCTTCCTGTATCACTCTCACCATATATAGAGAAGCTACAAAATGCCAGAGCAGCTGACAGGATCCCACAAACCGCACTGCAGAGCACCAGTGGCTCCTGAGTTTTGCAGGAGACCTACCAGAAAGATTTTCACACAATACCTGCAGTTTTCTGATATAAAATCTGGACCCTTTTCCTTCCCCCTCCAGATGTGCAGATGGCCAGCAGGTCAGTGGATCCACACTGTAAGGACAGTCCAGTGGCAGCCCATCTCTGGGGAGGAGCCTGCAAAGCTGCTGGAGCTGCTGGGCATGGAAAACATTATTTATTTGCCCAGAGAGGAGCTGCCTGCCATGGGCCTGGCTCCCACAGCCCCACTTAAACCAGTGCTGACCTATCCCACACCAGGAAAAGAATACAGCAAGTTTACAAACTACAGCTGTGGCAGGAACACAAAACTATTTCTCACCTTTTATGACAAAAGCAATGCCAGTTGCAAGACAATAAGATATCAGAACCTGCCATTCATCCTCCCATCTGAAGGCACAGCCATTCCATACAAAAGCTGGAGATCACCTGTCGTGCTCTGCTTCCTTCTTTCAAATGCAGCATTGTGTTAGCACCAGGATCCTGCTGCTTTGGGGCTGGAAGTGTTGCTAGAGCAACAAAAATGCTGGAAAGTAGAGCAGAGAACAAAAGGACTCCACAGCCCCACCGAGAATGTGATCAAGGAGACAGTAACAATGTAAAATAGGACCAAGAGACCTCCCTTAGAGCAGGGAACTGCCATCTCCCATCCTCTGCTGGGCAGAATGACAATTTAGCAAGTAGATCATCCCAGTAGGAAATTCCAGCAGCTCAGCCCCATGTCTGCTTCTTATCAGGAGCCCCATGACTGACCAGAGCCCTGCTTCTCTCCATGATCCATCCTTTCATGCCCAGCATGAGGCTGCCACTCGCAGCTGACTTTGCAGCAATTAGGGACATTAGGCAGAGAAAATCCCTGCTTGTGTGTCCAGCAGGTTGTCCTTGCAGCAGAAGACGTGGTCAGAATTTCTCTCACTGGACAAATCCAAATTAGCTGACATTCCAGAAGTTCACTGAGACAACCGTGCACCTTGCAGGGCTTAGCAGAGGGGCCCTTGCTGTAAGGAACATGGATGCTTTAGGAAATAACCCTCAAAGCAGACTGATTCAGGGACTCCCTTTGTCCCTTCTGGCATGTTCAGCACGGGGACACTGCACCCAAGATGTGTGGAGATGTCCTGGTTGGAACTGTCACCCCTGGAGCTGGACAGACAGCAAACATCAGGCTGTTTTGTGGTGGCAACCCACTGCCAAAATCCATCCTTGGAGGATTGCAGCATCAAGCTGTCTGCAGCCCAATCCTGATCCTGGAGAACCCTGCAAGAGCTCAGAAGATCCTTCACATACACTTGGATTCCTTTGCACTATACTGGTCACAAGGAGCTGGCTAACTGTGATTTGTAGCTCATCATAAAGAACACAGTTTAAAGACAACCTTTGTTATGCAACAAAAACTGTCTCTCTGTGCCTGGTCTTCCTGTCATCTGCACCTGTGGCTTTAACCCTGGCTCTGCCAACAGCTTCCAGAAGGCTCTGAGAGGAAAGGGAGCCCCTTGCAGGAGTCACATTTGCTACATGGGATTACAAACCACTCAGACAAACCAAGCAGCAGCATCAGGAGATGTCCTGCAGGTGTCTGGCTTGAAGCACCAAAGAAAAAAAATTTTTTTCAAAGCTTAAGCAAATCCTTCATCAGTGAAGCTGATGAAGACACAAAAATCCTCAGGGTGGATTATGAAAATGAGCAAAGGCAGGACCAGCTCAAGGGAAGTGAGGCTCAAAGCCTGGCTCAGAGCTGGCCTCACCTCCTTGTGACCACCTGCACAGGTTACAGACCCAAGCAGCAAAGAGGATGAACAGTATTTATTCCCCTCTCTGGATTAAAATTCAGAGGTGCAGAAGTCACATGAACTGTGAGGATCCCAGCAGCAGAGCCTGCCTGGCCCTGGAACACAGAGCCAAGGTTGCTCAGGGAGACTCCACACCTGAGGAAAACTGCTGCAACTTGATCCAAGGCCCAGCTACCCATGGCTGTGACTGTGACCTTCCAAACCAGCCCAGGATCAATGCTCAGATGTCTCCTCGTGCCTGCTCACAGCTCTGGGAGAATCTCTGTCCCCTCCGAGCTCTGCTCAGCAATGCACTTTGCCCATGGCACACAGAGCAGAGCACTGGGATGTGCTCCAGCTTCACCTCAACTAGCACCTCCAGTCCAGCTTCTCAATTCCAAAATAGCTTCTTCCTCATTTGACCCATTAAAACAAAAACCACAGAAAAATACAAAAATTCAAACAGACAGAATGACAAATGCTGGAACTGTATCACGTAAAAAAAGAAATAAATTAATCTAAGGATCTGAAGACTGATCAATCCACATTGGCATCTTTTTAGGCATTCCTGATAAAGGCACCTCTATACATGACAGTTCTGTTGAGACAGGTCAAAGTTAGACCAACAGAAATGCTCTCCTGCCTGAATGTTCTGATATCAACACAGCTGTGCCCCAAAACTTCTCACAAGGAGCTTCAACCTGGGTATCAACACTATACAAACACAATCTTCATTAATACTCATTGCTTCCAACATGCAAAGGAACTGCCATGATCATCCTGGCAATTATTTCTACAAATCCAACAGCTAAAACCTGTAACTGAGGGGAAAACACATCACATCTGCTTCTTCCTGCTCTGCTGAGGAGGAGCCCAGGAGCCCATCCAGAAGGATCTTTATGCCATGGAAGCAGCTCACTTCACTCAGGAAGGCTAATTTTGCCAGCAAAAACTGCAGCCACGTTCAAGCCATCCAAGACACCCACACAGCGTTCCGAGGCAGCATTCCTGGATGGAGGCATGGCTCACACCTGCCCACACAGCCAGGGCCTGGACCTGCAGCCTGTTCCCAGTGCCACTGTGCCACCACAAACAGCTCTCCCTGCAGTGCTGAATGCTCTGGAATAGTGTTACTGTCATAATTAGTAATTACTGCTCTGATGCATTAATGTTTGCAAGTCCCAAACCCAGCTGTATGGCCTCGTTGGGTAATTCCAGAGCAGAGGCCTCAGCAGCACTGCCCTGCTCCTGCTTGGGGTCTGCCCTGGACCATGGGTTATTCCCCCATGGAACTGTGTTCATATAAACAGCCCATGCCACAGGTAGATCCCTCATCACACCCCCGGAGGCTGTCAGGGCAAGGAAAGGGGTTTTAATCTGATTTTGGGCACCATGTCCCTGGAGAAGCTGCTGCTGTCACATCAGCAGCTCAGAGGATGACACTAGAAAAGATAAGAGATGTTAACTGCTCCACCCAGAAGCTGCCCAGCCCAGCAGGCAGTGAGGTGATACAGCCTCTGTGGGGAGGGACAGATGTGCCAGTGCCACAGCACAGCTGTGGAGCTCAGGGGAGGAGACACGGCACCCAGATAATGGCAGTGGTTACAGCTCTGAAACTCAGCTTGGGAAAACTCACTGCTCAACTCACATGGAGATTAACAACCATTTTGATTCAAGTATTCCCACAGAAAGAAATGGGCCTGATAAGCCACTGTGGTCCTTCCACCCTGATTGATCCAGTGAGTCTGTGGTTACTCATTCTTCTGGGAATTCCCTTGCAGAGGTGGCTTGTGTGCCAAGGGAAGAATAATCTGTTGGGATACTCAGGAGCAGGGAATGTCTGGCAGAGGCAGGAAACCCTCTCTTTCCTCCTGCCCTTCCTCCCTGGGTGATGTGACACACAGGGATACTTCCAGTTAGCACAACCCTCCATTGGCCAAACCTTCACACAGTTCTGATAATGCAGTGAGAAAACAATCCTGGCTGATTTTCCCTCTATGCAATTTAATTTCTAGTACTGAATATAACACACTCCTTCCCACTCGGGTGCCCAGAGCCAAACAAAGCTGATTTGCTGGAGAGGAAGGTTAATGTATGATTTAAGATCTGCCTTGAACTCCTGGTGCCCACAATGG
This sequence comes from Lonchura striata, assembly GCF_050655825.1. NCBI lineage: Eukaryota > Metazoa > Chordata > Aves > Passeriformes > Estrildidae > Lonchura > Lonchura striata. The sequence continues at coordinate 2,773,241 of NC_140719.1, read as the reverse complement.
AGTGGATCCTACCCAGGCTGAGCAACCACATTGTTTTGTCAGCACTGAGAATTTGTACCAAAACATTCAGGGCTTTTCCTCATTTAAAAAAAAATAAAAAGTAAGACAGCTGAACCAACCAAGAGAGCAGAGCTTTTCCCAGGGTTTCTGCAAGGCCAGATGCAGCCTGTGGCTGGGAGGATGCTGCACTGTGAGACAGCAGGGCAGGGGATGCTGGTGGGGGCATACAGCCCTTGGGATCCCCTCCCTGCTTTCCTGAACTCCCCTGCCCTCTGAAACTGGGCCTGAACCTCCAGCTGCAGCTGCTGCACTCTTGCAAGACAACGCAAAAAATCCAAACACAACAGAACAGAAAAGAAAGGTCACTGAGGTGACTCTTTCAATTTTGCTTTAGAAAAGTCCTCGACAGGTTGTCAAAGTGGATTTGTTTATTAAAAGTGTATTTTTCCTAGCAAGGAGCAGAGAATGTCTGTACAATAAATGTCATAATTGCCCAGGTTTGTTAATAATTGCACTGGCTGGAACAGGATGCATTAGCCTAATTTAAGAACAAAATAAGAACATTTGAAAGATCACAGGTCCCATTTTCAAGGTGAATCCAAGGCTGCTATCACAAGTCCAAGATGAGGAGCTGAACCTTCAGAGTCCCACTGGCTTTGATCACAAATAGTTCATACTTTACAAAGTGCTTCTAGAAGTTGTCTATTCCCTTCATCAGGCCTGGCCACAATGTCAAGGAACAAAGCCCAAAACCAAAGCAGATATATAATAGTGACCGTTATGTAACTCGCCATCTCTTACCTAACAAAGATAATCTCTACATTTAAAAATTAACATTCAGCAGTTCTTCAACAATTCTAGTTAAAGGCATCCAACACCAAGTCAAACCTCTGAACTTTAAGAAAAAATTACCTCTGTTTTACAGCTGGGAAAAGCACCTCAGGCAACAAAACCTCAACCAGCCTTGCCTGGACACTTCTTTAACTTCTTTTGTTTAAGCTGCTGCCTGCCCCATTGCCTGGGTACACTGCAGGGAGGCTGCTCTCACTGCAGCTGATGGCAAATCCCTCCCCGACTTCTGTAGGTTTGGATCAGGTCCCAAAACTCTTTTTAATATAATACTCCAGCCTGGGTAATCTTCTGTCTTATGGAGGGTCAATGCTGCAAACTCTGCTTGCACTTAAGTCCCATTGTCTGTCTGCACTATTCTGCAGAGACAGCGTTTCCTCAGCCCCCTGCTCAGACAGCACCACACTCCCCAGCCCCAGACATGAAGCCAGGCAGCTGCTAAGAGAGAAAAAAAAACCCAACCATAGATTTACCTTTCCTCAATGCTCAACCACACAGTCCAAGCCACGTTTCACACATGGTTCCATGCTTCAGGAACCCTAGGACACAAGCTCTGAGCATGCAAAGAACCCTCCACACTTACAGGACAATAAAAATTAGCTTAATTAATAATACATGGGCAAGGAAATGTTAAGGAGCCCCCAGCAGGGGGGCAGGGAGTGTTGTCTAATCTCCTTGTGTGGACTGCTTGCTTTGGCAGGCATCAGCAACTGCATCAGCATCACCATGGGGCAGGGAGGGCTCTGAGTCACCGGGACAAACATTCACATCTCCTTACAGCAGACACTATTGCATCAGGAGGTACTCTTGGCAGCCCCACACCAACATACACTTGTGGAGTTTTGGTCATTTAAAGAAGAGTTTTGGCTATCCCTGGTCATGCAGAGTATAAATACACAGACACAGGGCCTCCTCCTCCTCCTGCAGCTCTTTGGCCACGTCTGCAAATTCTGCAGCTCTGCCCACGTCGGCCTCAAGCTGCTGGGTCACGAGTTGGGGGAACCAGATCAAACCTCCCTGTTCTTGGGAGCTCACTGGGAATATCCAAACCATTTCCTTAGGGTCTGCCCACCCTAACGAGGCACAGGGTGCTGAGGCTCATCCGAGGATTTCCTAGACAATGGAAATTCCCCCTCCCAGCTGGTTCTCCTCCCTGTCACAAGCAGGCACCTTGGGCACCCCACAAGTGCTAGCCCGGGGCTCCCAGCCCCAGGGCAGCCCTGGGGCTCATCCCTGCAGGGCTGTGGGGAGGAGGATTCCTGCAGCCAATGGAGCAGCCGCTGCTCCTGCCTTTCATGGGAAGCGTGGCTGGGAACAAAGGCCTGGAGAAGAAAGGCAAGTTGGCTGGTGAAACTTGCCATCACTGGCCAAGGCCCAGACCTGACAGATCAGCCTCAATCCTCATCACCTCCTGCCCTTCTCCTCCTCTTGCACAGCCCTGGGATCACACCGGGTCAGAACCTGAGCTACACGCTGAGTGGGGATGGGGATGGGATGGCATGGGATGGGGAGGGGATGGGGATAAGCATGGAGACAATCCGTGTGTCCCATGTCACTGACACAGCCTCAAGCCCCAATTCCAGCCCACACACGAGCCACAATCCCAGCAGCAACAGCCACACAATGTGCACGTCCTCCCTGCACAAAGCACCAGCATCTGCAGGAGGAGGGAAAATTTGGGGCTGCTGTCAGCCAGGGGCAGGAGATAAATGATGTCTATAAAGCAGCCTCTGTGAGGGCAGTCTGGAAGGCTGAGAAAACATCAAACCAATAAGGTTTTAATAAAAGCCATAAATGATTAATACCAACGTGCTCTTATCAAAGGCAAACTCCTAGAAACACAAGAACATAACCAGATCACCAGCACAAAGGGCACATTCTACAGGGAAGGAAACAACAAACCTCACAATAAAAACCCAGAAGAAATGCGAGATAGGCGTGGAGTTCACTGTGTGTGGCAGAAATCTTTTAAAAATCTTGGAAAAAAATCCATGAGAAATACAACTTGCAGCTCCTAGAAAGCAGAGTGGAAATAAAAGACAGAATATGATCCCCCCTCGCTGGCCTTTCCCAACGCTGCACGCCGGCAGCTCCTGGCACTGTGAATTCCCAAATTCAAAGCAGACAGAGCTGCAGTTTGTCTGCTCACTGGTGGCATTGCTCTGGTGCAGGGGGATGTCAATTAAAGGCAGGACCTTCACCTCACCTCTCCACACATTCTCCCGGAGCTACAGGAGCTGGCACTACAGCAAGAGGAAATATTCCAGCTCATCTGAGGGCCATCTTTAAAGGAACAGTCCTTGTTTGTCCTCGGAGTGTGGCAAAAAGGATTAAATATTCCAGATGTCACCTCCAGGCCCGACAGGACACCTTACAAACAATCACCTTTGCATATTAAGAAGGCATTAAAGCACCCATCTGAATCTAGCCTAGCAAAACTAAAGAACACCATTCCTAATCCAAACAACAAAAGGATTTCTAATGTATGGGATTCACAGACCCTTAACACTAAAACACAGAGCCATCACAAACAAGTTTGCAATTAAAAGCACCTCATGTCTTGGTTACCAGTTCAGCAGTGGTGCTTTTTGCAGAGCCTTCTGGGTGTTGATTTAAGCCATCAAATATTAACAATACTCTTCAATTAATAAAACTCATGTTTTAGATTCTCATAATCTGGAGGTTAATGTGCAAAATGCAAGGATCCTACATGGAACCACACAAACCAGCTACCAGCCCATTGTTAATGCTTTAATCTCCCAAACACAAATATTCTCTACTTTACACCTCCAAACCCACACTTGACAGGCTGTAAATTTGCTGCCAACCCCAGTGGACATAAGAAATGCAATAAAACAGTAAGATAATTTCCCAGGTCCCAAAAATGCAAGTGACTTCAATATCCATCTCCTATTTAGTGCAGGTCCCAGTGACCTCCAGGCTGGAGGTGCTGCCCCAAATATCCTCACAAGGCAGGAGGAGCCAAGAGGAGCCTCCAGCACCTTCCATGAGTCCCTTCCATGTGCCTAAAGCAAAACTCACACACAGGGAATGAACTTCAGTCAAAGCAGCCTAAAAACATGCCTTGGGTGACACCCCAGGAGCTGAGATAATCAAGAGAGGACAAATTAAACTGCAGGGAAGACAAAATAAAATATACAGAGGGCTTTCCCACCCAGCTGCTCCCACCTGGGCTGAGCTAATCCAGCATCAAACCTGGAGTCAGTCTGGCAATTGGGCAAGGCTTTGGAAGCACAGATTTGGGATATTTGCATTCACTGGATGCTGAGGAACACCGCGTTTCAGTACCTCCCTCCCAATTCTGCAACAGGCATGCTTTCAATTCCCAAATCAGCAGCTGGATGAAGCATGTAATTTTGAAACCCATTAATCCTTTCTAAGTCTTCTACCATGTGCATGTTTAATTTCCCACTTCTTGAAACAATATTATGATTTTTGAGAGAAGCAGAGCTTCTGAATGCTCTGGGTCAGCAGTATGAAACATCCCCAATTCCCACTGAAGTTGGATAAAGCACTGGGGTAATTTGCTTTCTGGCTTTGAGCCTGTGGGAGAAATTACCTATTAAAACTTCCTCTGAAACTGCAAGGATTGGAAATGTGCAACTGGAGAGGAAGAAGGCAGCTCAGATTCTCAAGAAACCAGGAGCTGATGCTCTAAAAATGAAAAGGAGGGAAATATGTATTTAATTGCTCTCAGGGTTGTACTCAAATGCACCTGCAGGTCATGGCCAAGAGCCTGGGGAGATCAGGGCTCCCTTTTGCAAGACAACATGCTCAAATCCTTCTGTCCACATCTGCACTTGAGCTCCAAATTAATTAAAAGCCTGAAGCAGCAGTCTGAAGAACTTTCACCACAATAAGGGCCCCAGCCCAGCCTGCAGCAGCTCGGACACCTGGACTGCCATTCCCTCTCCACGGAGGTGCCCTCATGCCCTGCTCCCTTCTCTAGGGATGGCTCAGCCCATCAGGTTCACCCTGCCTGCCCCCAAAGCAATAAACACCTCATTCCTCTTCTTTTCACCACCGAGGGCAGCAGGAGCAGGCAGTGCTGCTGCAGCATCCCAGGGCTCCTGGACTGGCTCTCCCACACCACAAGGAATGTATCTGCACTGTCTTTGAGCACCTCTGATCCCCGTTCAGCTCAGCTCCCTGGTCCTGCTGCTGCTGTAAATGCTGCACTGAGCTCACAGCACCTTCTGGAGCAAGTTCTGGCCCAGCTGACCCAAGGACATATAATCACTGTCATTATTTTTATCCCTGTTCGCAAAATTTCACATTTCCCTGGAACGTTCAGTCACTTACCTGGCTTTATTTTGGGTTTTTCCATGTCAGCCTGGTTATCTTGCTCCTTATTTACTTCCTTCCCAGCTGCACCACCTGCAAATTTCCCCCCGGTCCATGTGCTGGCTCTGCAGGATGATCAGCCTTATGCAAACAGAAGTGGACCTGAATTTTCTGCTCTGCCACTCAGCATCTTCCTGTCCTGAACTGACACTGCCTCAGAGAGCTCTCCTGCCAGAAGGAGACACTGAAAAGGATGGATTTAATATTCAATAGCCCATCCCCACCCCCAAGGAGCCCCTGGTACACACAGGCAGCTCAGGTGGGCTCACCTGGCTCAGGATTTGCCTGTGCCATCAGCCAGGCAGCAGCTTTGAACCATCCCAAAGGGAAACCCAGGCTGAGGCAGAAGCAAATGGCAAAACAATGGTGGGGATTGTGCTGGGCATTAAGGAAACAGGAATCCTCCTGGAGCAACATTTCCTACTTGAAAAGAGGATGTGCTGGATGTGCTCAATACTTTGCCATGCTACAAAGTCTTACTTAAAAGCAGCAAAGCTTTGAAAAGCTTTTCTATTTCAGACACAGCAATACCACACTGAGCATTCCTCCAAACATGGTTTATTCTGGGTTTATGAACTTCCCAAAGCTAGGAGGGCCACACCAAACTCTTCACTCCCTGTTGGATTCACTTTACCACTTCAAGCAGACTCCAGCCATCAGCAATGGGATGTCCCTTCTCACACAGCCCCACATCAAGGGAGCACAGACTCAGAGGACTGCTCCCTGTTCCACCTGATCCACACACAGCTGCCTGAGCTCCGTGGTGACCTCTGGCTTCCACAACAGTCAGGAAGAGAGAACTCTCCAGCAAAATGTGTCTTGAAGCACCCAAACAGACTCCTTGAACCTCTCACAGTCCTGCACAAAACACAATCCTCCTCTCACCTCCTCCTTCTCTGGAATGCAGTGGCCCAAACCAGCGCTTTGCCAGGGAAAAGCAAGAGGGGAATTGTGGAAAATGAATTTATAGAAAATTTCAGCATTTCTTATATTAAGGTTTGCATACAGATACTATGTGAACCTTCTGTCAGGTTTTGAGAATTTGCTATAAATCCATTTCCCACAGGGCAGAACATTTCTGGGGAGGAGAGGGGAAGAGACAGAGCACAAAAAGCCAGGCAAGCTGATAAAGAGCAAGGCCTCAGAGTGGCACTCCAGATCAGCCCCTGAACACCCAGTACCAGCTGCCCTGGTGCACGTTTGGAGATGGGGCACCCAGGGCTCCAGCACTGGCTCAGGGATGCTCGTGCCCTCCTCACTCAGCTGCTCCCAGGGAAAGGATCCCTCTCCAGAGACTCCAAGGGGCTCCCTGCATGGAGGAGCTGCTTCTTCCCCTTGTTGCTGTTGGGGTTTTGCTGGTAATTGCATCTCTCCCAGGGCTTCTGCTGACACAGCAGTGGGAGAGCAATTCCTTTGTATTCCTGACAGAGAACTAAGTGGGCAAAACTCCTCAAATGGGAGACCAAGGCTCTGCTTTGAAAAGCAAAAAATAAGCCACCTTGGTCTGGGATCACCTCTAAACTAATAAAGCTGCATCCACAGCAAGGACTTTTATTACAATTTCAGCAAGAAGAAATGAAAAATCATTCTCTCCTGCCAGCATAATTATATTGGAAGAGTTTATTTAAAGTATAACCCAGGCCTTTGATTCTGCCTCGACTGACAAAATGCTCTTCAGATGCTCTCTTCAGTCACATTGGCTCAGTCACATCAGCTTAGCACAGTTGAAGGGCACTTCTAAGGCTTTCTTAAAGCTTCACAAGTCGTATTTGCTCATTCTGTTATTATTAAAGTTCCTCTAGATGGAAGAAAAGGATGAGTTCCCCACGGGCCTTTGCCAGCCCACAACAAGTAAGAATTCATGTAAAACATAAAAGTTAGCACCCATTTGACATAGGGTAAGACTTTGCCAGGGCCAGGGCTGTGTGTAATTATAATCTTGTTAACAAAGTAACCCCCCTACTTCAAAAAAGTTCTAAAACCTCCTTATGAGTATCAGGACGACGGGGGGGAACCTTATTTCTCTGTCCAAAGACACACTTAAAATGTATTAACGTGGTGCCCCAGGAGAAATGCAACACAAGTGACACACAGGTGTGCTGTGTGTGCTCAGTGTGGTGTGAACACACCTCAGAGCCCTCAGGATCCCCAGGGAAGCAGCTGCCCTGCAGGACACAGCTCCGAGGAGGAGTGGTGGGGTTTGAAACACACCAGGTGAGAGAGAAGTGACTGAAATGGGATGTGAATTAAAAACCACAGAGGCCTCTCCTGACTGGCAGGAGGGAATGAGCGAGGGCAGGCCTGAAAGCAGAGCTGGATGGTGAGACACCTGGCAGACACAGAGTGGCAATCTGCAGCTCTTCCCTCCCTGCTCACTGCTCCCAGCTCCTGGCTGCTCCTGGGATCCCTCCTGCACTCAGCACCGGCTGCAGGAGCCTCAGTCCAGGCAGAGCCAGGGAAATGTTGTCCCTTGATGCTGTGGGGAGGTGACTGAGCTGGCAGGGGGCTCAGGGAGCTCCCAGTGCTGGCTGGAGGGGATGACAGCTGGGATCAAAGCCAGGGAGAGGCCTCAGCATCACTGCTGAGCTGAGAACTGCTCAGCCCCAGCGTGGGGAGCTGCTGGGTGCTGAGTCCATCCCAAATCCAGCCCCAGCATGGGGAGCTGCTGGGTGCTGAGTCCATCCCAAATCCAGCCCCAGCATGGGGAGCTGCTGGGTGCTGAGTCCACCCCAAATCAGCCCCAGCGTGGGGAGCTGCTGGGTGCTGAGTCCATCCCAGATCCAGCCCCAGCCAGGAATTCTGCCCGCTCTGCCAGCTCGTCGCTTTAGAGATCAAAGCTGCACCTCCAGAAGAGAGATTTTACAGATCTGAACAGACAGAAGGGGAAAAAAAATGATGAAAAATGCAGCGTGACTTCTAAGGGAACCACTTCACTCAAAGCCACACACGCACCTCACTTCCTGCACCAGCCTGCCCAGGTCACCACGAGCCCCAGGAAAAACACCACAGCTTGAACTTCAAACTTGCATCCAACAAGGATTTTGGGAAACACACAAACACAAGGGCAGCTCTCCAGCAAACTGATGCAAACTGGAGGATCAGCACTAAATCTGATGAACATGCTGGCAGAGCAAAGCTCAATTCCTCAAATCTCAGTTCCTTAAAGTTTAAACTTTAGTGCAGTAGGTCTGAAGCACCTAACAACTCCAAACTGGACTGCATACAAGATATCTACTAGAGATCCAACAGCAAAATCAGATTTTTCTGCAGCCTCGTGGTTACTGCACCAAAGGACCACAGCACAGCCATGCATCAACACAGATCACCTGGGACAGGTAACAGAAGAGAAAAACAACTGAAGGTCACAGGATTTAGCAAGAACTTGTTGTTTAAAGAGATCCTCCCTCACCCATTAACACTAATATCTGGCAAGAAGCTGTTCTAGACTGGGAGTTTTTGTCTGGAGTTCAGTTGGGCACTCCCTGCAGACACACAGACATCACCTTCCCAACCTGCCCACTCCCTCCCAGCACTTTGCTGGGAGCAAGGATCTCCTCCCAAAAACACAGCTCTGCACCTCTCTTAACCAAGTGAAACAATTCCATCTTGCACCTGGCAGAACACGGTGGATGTGGGATGTTTTTCCTTGCTCTCCCACACCAGCTCTGGGGAAGCAAAGAGCTTCTCCTCCAGTCCCCACATTCCAGTCTGACTTACACCAACTTCCTCCCCTCTGCCCCTCTGGCCTCAGAGGGGTATAAGCAAGATCTGGCTTCAGACAGAACTGAGTTCATGGGGGAGGGGAGGAATTAAACTCCAAATGAGTCACTGCTCCCTCCCATAACCCACAGCAACATCTGGGGATACTCTGCCAGACTCGGAGAGCAGTGGTTCTTAACGCTCTGCTCACAGGGCAGACCCAGCCAGGGCTCCTGGGAGGTGCTTCCCAAAATAAAACCTCTGCAGGGCTTGGACTGACCTGTGCATTAGGAGCTGATGAGCTATGAGCCAACTCCTGCCCCAGTTACAGCCGTGCCATTCTCCTGGAAGCAAAACTGGACCACAGAGTCACAGAGGCACTCAAGGGCTGATTCCTCTGTCACAGGGAAAAATTAACACTCATCCTCTGCAAAAGCACCAGGGAAAGGCAGCAGGATCAGGACAATTGGGATGGAACAGAAAACATAAAGGAAGCCTTGGACAATCTGCCTGCAACAATGATGGGAATCCTGCCTGAGTGATAAATCCAAGCTGTCTGCAGCACTTCCAAAGCTCTGCCGGTGTCACCTGCTGTGCCAAACCTCACCCCACACAGGGCAGACATTCTGGGCCAGAGCACAGCCCTGTCAACAAGAGAGAGCTGGGAAAGGCAGCAGCCAGCCTGGCACACCTGGCTGGGCCCACATCAGTGACCACACCTGGCTGTGGGCACAAGCTCCAGCTGGTCTGTACACAAGTGTGCACCGGGATCAGCCTATGATGCACAGCTGGATCACAGCCTGTGCACAGTGCACACGTGTATGACAGTCTTTGTACAAGTGCACACCTGTGTGACAGCCTGTGCACAGTGCACACCTGTATGACATCTCTGTACAAGTGCACACCTGTGTGACAGCCTGTGCACAGTGCACACCTGTATGACAGTCTTTGTACAAGAGCACACCTGTGTGACAGCCTGTGTATGATGCACAGCTGTATGACAGTCTGGCAACGATGCACACCTGTACTATGGCCTGTACATATGTGTGCACCTGTATTATAGCCTATGCACAACTGTACACTTCTATTACTGTGTACAGTGCACACCTGTATCATAGTCTGCATACAAGTGCACATCTGTGTTATAACCTGTGCACAATGCACACCTGCATGACAGTCTGAATGACTGCACACCTGTATGACAGCCTGTGCACGATGCACACCTCTATGACAGCCTCTGAACGACTGTACACCTGTATAACAGTCCATACGAGTGTACACCTGTATTAGTCTGTGTACAGAGCACACCTGTATGACAGCCTCTGTACAGATGTACACCTGGATTACAGTCTATACACGAGTGCACACCTGGATCATAGTCTGTGTACAGTGCATATCTGTATGACAGTCTGTGTACAAATGTACACTTGTGTTATAACCTGTGCACAATGCACAACTCTATGACAGCCTCTGTACACCTGTGTCACAGCCCGTGTACAATGCACACCTGTATGACAGTCTCTGAATGACTGTACACCTGTATGACAGCCTCTGTACAAGTGCACACCTGTGTGACAGCCTGTGCACAATGCACACCTGTGTGACAGCCTCTGTACAAGTGCACACCTGTATGACAGTTTCTGTACAAGTGCGCACCTGTGTGACAGCCTGTGCACAATGCACACCTGTGTGACAGCCTGTGCACAATGCACACCTGTGTGACAGCCTCTGTACAAGTGCACACCTGTATGACAGTCTCTGTACAAGTGCACACCTGTGTGACAGCCTGTGCACAATGCACACCTGTGTGACAGTCTCTGTACAAGTGCACACCTGTGTGACAGCCTGTGCACAATGCACACCTGTATGACATCTCTGCATAGCTATACACCTGTATGACAGTCCATACACGAGTGTACACCGGTATCAGTCTGTGCACAATGCACACCTGTATGACAACCCGTGTATGATACACACCTGTATGACAGCCTCTGTACAACTGCACACCTGTGTCACAGCCTGTGTACGATGCACACCTGTGTCATTACCTGGTGGCTCTCTCTGTGCACCAAGGCTCACAGCCAGCCCAGCTGCTCTCCAGCGTTCACCTGAGGGCACAGACAAGTTTATATTCTCCGCACAGCCGGGGCAGGAGGCCGGGCCGGCACAAGGAGCCCCGTGTGCCCTCGCATCTCTGGGCAGGGCCGCAGCGCCGCTGCCGTCACCCCGCGTTTCTCCCGGGGCTGTGGGGCCGGTGTCCCCGAGCCCGGCGGGTGACAGGGGCTCTGCGGGCACCGCCACCCCCGGGATGCGGCGGCTGCTCCCGGATCCCCGCAGCGCCCCGGGTCAGGCCGGACGGCGCTCGGAGCAGCCGCGGATGGCGGCAGGTGCCACGGCAGGGCTGGACCGGATCTCCGCTCCCTTCCAACCCGAACCGATCCGTGACTGGACGGCAGGGCACGGGCAGGGCAGCCCCGGCCGCGCTCGGGACAGCCCCGGCGGGTCGGCGGGGCTCAGGGGAGGCACGAAGCGCTGCCCTGAGGAGCGGGCCGGCAGCGCCGGGAGCACGGACCCCCGGGCCGGGCTCCAGCACAGATTCCCGGGCCGGGCTCCCCGGGACCGCCGCCTCCCGGGCCGGGCTCCAGCACAGATTCCCGGGCCGCGCTCCCCGGGACCGCCGCCTCCCGGGCCGGGCTCCCCGTGACGCGCAGCCCCGGCTCCCCCGGGGGCTCCTCCCGCCCGCGGGCCCCGGACCCTGCATGGCTCCCGCCCGCCGCCGCCCCGGACCCTGCATGGCTCATAGCACCGGCCCGCCCGCCGCCGCCGCCGCCGCGCCCGGCCGGGCCCCGGGCTCTGGATGGAGCCGCACCAGCGCCGCCCCGCCGCATGGGGCGGCCCCGGAACATGGATGGCGGCCCCGCCGCTCCCCCCTCCCGCCTCCGCATCACGCACTCGCTCCCATTGGGGGGAGCCCCGGAATCTGTATGGCACATACCACTGACTCACCGTGGAGGGGTGTAACTTATACAGAGTCCCGGGCCCCCCTACACACAATGGCAGCAGCTCCCACATTCTTCCCCTCAGAGGAGTTGGACTGAACCATGGGGCGGCGGGGGCACGGCCCCCCTCCCGGCCTCCGACAGAACCCGCCTGGCCCTGGGCGATACCACTCCACGCTCCCCCATCTTCCTTCCCCCCGCCCGGGTAGATGGACGCCGCCGCTCTCACTCACCTCGGCATCCACTGTGGCCATGGCCGGAGCCCCGGAGCGCAGCCCCGCCCCCCCGGCGGCTCCTCGCGCCTTGGCTCCGCCCCTTGCCCCTCATTCTTCTCAATGGAGACGCTCGGCCGGGCACTGCGCATGCGCGCGGCAGCATGGCGGCCCCCAGGGGTCCCGCTGTCCGTACGGCGTCATGGCGGCGCCCATCGGGCGGTGCCGTACAGGCGGAGCGGGGACGCGGGGACAGCGCCCGGTGGGACGGACCCCGCTCCCCTCTCCCCGCACCGGCTCCCACCGACCGCGGCTCCTCCCTGGTCCTGGCGAGGCCCCCGAGTGCCCCACACCCCGAGGCTGCGGGGGAAGAGCAGCCGCCGTTCCCAGCGGAACGCACCGTGAGCTTCCCAAACTTCCAGCAGCGCCCAGCAGCACGGCTTGCCCAAAAAGCTACATGAAATAAAATCCCTGCAAAAATCACAGAAAGCGTCATAAAGTCCCTCTGTCTTTACTGCCAAAAGGTTAACCGTGGAAAACCACCTCCTTTTTTAGTTTCTCCCACTCTGGGGTCGTTTCAGCCCAATTTGGGCAAGGTTTTTGGTGTCTGTGTCACCTCAAGGCAGGGATGGGGCAGAGGGAGCAGCTCGCCCTGGCTCTGCCCCACAGAGGGGTTCCTGCAGCCTCTTCATTCCCTTTCCCACACCTCAAACACCCGCAATAGCTGCAGCCCACCCAAACCCCACAGGGCCCCTCCCAGTGCCCAGGCCCTAAACCCATGATTGTAAAACAATTATCCCTTTTACAGCTCTCCAGTAAAGCAGAAAATAGCACAAGAGGGGAGATAAAACACCTGCAAGGGTTCCTTGGCCCCACAGCTGTATCAGGAGGCACCCTGAGGAAGTCACACCTGCCCAGGGAGACACAGGGATGAGCAGGTACTGCTGCACCAGCCTCCTGGACAGGACAGTTCATGTTTCTTGGAGGGAAACAGGAGCCTTTGAGTTCTCTGAAATCAATTTACATATTTATTATCTGCTCTCTGAAGGGACAGACCCCATCCCTTGGTCCTCAGGCCGCTCTCCCGCAGCCCCAGCTGACACCTCGCTCTTCTGAGTGGACAAATGGACATTTCTGTTCCAGCTCCTCCCTGGGGCAGCTCCAGCTCTGCTCCGGGACAGGGACAGGAGCCAGGGCACGGCTGGAGCTGGGCCAGGGCAGCTCAGGCTGGAGAGCAGGAAAGGTTCTTCCCCCAGAGGTGCTGGCACTGCCCAGGGAATGGGCACGGCCCCGAGGCTGCCAGAGCTCCAGGAGCCTTTGGCCAGCGCTGCCAGGGATGCCCAGGGTGGGATTTTGGGGGGTCTGGACAGGGACAGGGGTGGGATTGATGATCCTGGGGGTCCCTTCCCCCTCAGGAGGTTCCTACTGTGCCTTACAGCGAACCTCCGGCCCTGCAGCGCTGCGGGCGGGGGCAGCCCTGGCCGGGGCACAGCCGGGGTTATCCCGCTCCCACCCACAGCTCCGACCCCGAACACTCCTGGCACAGCCGTGCCAGCTCCGGGGCTGTCGCTGTCTCCATGCACTGCCCGGCCCGGGGGTTGGTGCTGCCGCCGCTGCCCGCAGGCACCGCGGTGACCCGGGCGGGACAGGCTGGGGCAGCAGAGCCCGCAGCTCCGCCGGAGCATCCGCAGCGGGGCCCTGCCGGCTGTGTCCCTCCGGTCACCCTGAGTGTCCCTCCGGTCACCCTGAGTGTCCCCTCGGTTCCCCGATCACCCTGAGTGTCCCTCCGGTCACCCCGGGCTGTGTGTCCCTCCGGTCACCCTGAGTGTCCCCCCTGGTCACTCTTGAGTGTCCTCCCGGTCACCCTCAGAGTCCCCCCCAGTCACCCCGGGTTGTGTGTCCCCTGGTCACCCCGAGTGTCCCCCCGGTCACTCTCAGAGTACCCCCCGGTCACCGCGAGCTCTGTGTCCTCCCCGGTCACCGCGAGCTCTGTGTCCCCCCGGTCACCCCGAGCTCTGTGTCCCCCCGGTCACCCCGGGCTGTGTGTCCCTCCCGGTCACCCTGACTGTCCCCCCGGTCATCCCGAGCTGTGTGTCCCCGCCAGTCACTCTGAGTGTCCCCCCGGTCACCCTGACTGTCCCCCCGGTCACACCGAGTGTCCCCCCGGTCACCCCGGGTTGTGTGTCCCCCCCGGTCACCCCGGGCTGTGTGTCCCTCCCGGTCACCCTGAGTGTCCCCCCGGTCACCCCGGGCTGTGTGTCCCTCCCGGTCACCCTGAGTGTCCCCCCGGTCACCCCGGGCTGTGTGTCCCTCCCGGTCACCCTGAGTGTCCCCCCGGTCACCCCGGGCTGTGTGTCCCTCCCGGTCACCCTGACTGTCCCCCCGGTCATCCCGAGCTGTGTGTCCCCCCGGTCACCCTGAGTGTCCCCCCGGTCACCCTGACTGTCCCCCCGGTCACCCCGGGCCGGTCCCCACCGGGCCAGCCGGACCCCGCAGGGCACCCGGGGGTGGGTGAGGGACCCCGAGAGGCTCCCAGAGCCGCGCAGAGCCTCGGCCGAGCCGCCGCGGCACCGCGAGCAGCGCCGGGGGAAGGAGGCGGCGGCCCCGGAGCGCGGCCCGGCAGCGCCGCGGTCAAAATAAGAGTCCCCGGGCCTGGGGACCCGCCCCCGCCCGCTCCATCCCCTCCGAGCAGCCTCTCCCTCCGTTTGGCAGCAATAGCTCATTAATGAACTAGCTAATTAATTAATTAATTAATTAACCAACCCCCCGGAGAACCCCCTGCGCACCGGCGGGGCCGTGGCAGCGTCCCCGCGGAGCCCCCGGCGCGGCCCCTCCGGAGCCTCCCGCTCGGTGGGGACACGGAGGGGCCCCGGGGGTCCCATCGCTCCCGGGGGATGAGCGGAGGAGGAGGAGGACGGTGGCGGGGTGGGTGGCCTTCCCCTGGGATCCCCCCGGGATGGGGCGGCTGCTCCCCGCACAAAGAGCCACATCTGGGAACCTCTGCTCCAGCAACGGCCTGGGCCAGCCTGGACATCGCCCATCCCGCTCTGGGGATGCTCAGCATCGCCCATCCCGTATTGGGGATGCCAAACATCGCCCACCCGGCACTGGGGATGCCCAGCCTCGCCCACCCCGCTCTGGGGATGCCCAGCATCGCCCATCCCGTACTGGGGATGCCAAACATCGCCCACCCGGCACTGGGGATGCCCAGCATCTCCCCATGTCGCTCTGGGGATGCCAAACATCGCCCATCCCGTACTGGGGATGCCCAGCATCGCCCACCCGGCACTGGGGATGCCCCACGTGGGATATTGGGAATTGCCTCCTTCATCCCTGCTCCTACAAACCAGACCTGCCACGCAGGGGTGGCACCGGGACAGGGATGAGGGCGGGGGCTGAGGACGGGCTCTGGCGGCTCCTCTGCAGCATTTGCTGCAGCTCTGTCTTTCCCAGATGGACACAGAGACGCAGCGGCCACTGGGACAAACCTCCCCAAGCCATCAGGGAGGGGAGAGGCTCCCAAAAGAAGCCGAAATAATCAGGAACACACAGAGGTTTTGCAGCCCATCACCACCGGCTACGGCTCTTGTCCACCTCAAAGCCATCCCGAGCGAAGGGCAGCGGGGTGAGGACGGGCCGTGCTGTGCCAGCGCTCCCCGTTCCGGGAGCAGCCGCTGGGAGCCGGGCGGGGCTGGGGGCTCGGCCCGGGGCAGGGCTGGGGGCTCGGCCCGGGGCAGGGCTGGGGGCTCGGCCCGGGGCAGGGCTGGGGGCTCGGCCCCGGGCAGGGCTCGGGGCTCGGCCCGGGGCAGGGCTCGGGGCTCGGCCGGGCAGCCGGAGCCGCCTCGCAGCCGCTCCGAGCTGCAGCCGGGCGGACATCGCCCTCTCCCGCCCGAGCCGGGCGAGCGGAGCCGCAGCTCCACATCCTGGGATTCCGGCCGGCAGGAAGAGCCCAACCCCGGCGCTTCCTCCGGCCGCGGCCGCGTCCTCCCAGCGGCACCTGCCCGCGGAGCTGTGCTGCGGGGATTTTGGGCTGGAGAGCAGGAAAGTTCTTCCCCCAGAGGAGCTGGCACTGCCCAGGCTGCCCAGGGAATGGGCACGGCCCCGAGGCTGCCAGAGCTCCAGGAGCCTTTGGCCAGCGCTGCCAGGGATGCCCAGGGTGGGATTTTGGGGGTCTGGGCAGGTTGGGATGGATGATCTTTGTGGGTCCGTTCCAGCTCAGCTATTCCGTGATTCTGTGATTCACCATGGGAGCGAGCAACAGCTCCTTCAGCGCAGCAGGGCATTCCCAGAAGGAGACACTGAAAAGGATGGATTCAATATTCAATAGCCCATCCCCACCCCCAAGGAGCCCCTGGTACACACAGGCAGCTCAGGTGGGCTCACCTGGCTCAGGATTTGCCTGTGCCATCAGCCAGGCAGCAGCTTTGAACCATCCCAAAGGGAAACCCAGGCTGAGACAGAAGCAAATGGCAAAACAATGGTGGGGATTGTGCTGGGCATTAAGGAAACAGGAATCCTTCTGGAGCAACATTTCCTACTTGAAAAGAGGATGTGCTGGATGTGCTCAATACTTTGCCATGCTACAAAGTCTTATTTAAAAGCAGCAAAGCTTTGAAAAGCTTTTCTATTTCAGACACAGCAATACCACACTGAGCATTCCTCCAAACATGGTTTATTCTGGGTTTATGAACTTCCCAGAGCTAGGAGGGCCACACCAAACTCTTCATTCCCTGTTGGATTCACTTTACCACTTCAAGCAGACTCCAGCCATCAGCGATGGGATGTCCCTGCCCATTCCCCCGCCGAGCTGGAGGAGCCGTAGCTTTGCTTTAAGCTCAGCTCCAGCTCCAGTGGGGATGCCTCCACTGACAGCCCTGCTCACCGTCAGGTCTCAGCCGAGGTATCATTTATGATCGTCACATACCCAGAACAAAACACCCTTGGTCTTAAAAAAAAGATCATCTTTATTTACATTTTTCCAGTTCTTTACATTTGGGGGGTTAAAACCCAGGACAAAAATACTCCCCAGAAGCCCTGGTAAACATGGAAAACTGTGAGTTTGCATTTCAAAACCCGGTTATAAATTGCACAGAAGTCTTAGGTTGTACAGAGCCATCATAAATAGTTGTATAAAACCCCAAAATCTGTAAAGAGACCCACAGGAATAAAGAATTACAGCCACAAGTAGTGGTACAAGAACGGGCACAAGTTTTGTGGGTTTTACCCTGCCAGTCTCTCTTGGGGAGAGGGATGGGACATTCCTGTTGCAGATAGTTGCAAATATTTTAAAATACAGAATAAAACTCAAATGGAGCCTAGAACACCCTGTGTCTCCTGTCTTGTGCTGGCTCAACAGGAAAATGTCCTAGCAGAAAATATTTATTTTTACAAAACTCCTGGAAGTTCAGTGGAAAGCTAAAAAAGAATCATTGTCCAAAAGAAAGAGTCTTTGCATCCCTCAACTCCCCTTTCCCCATCTCCTGTAGGCAATGGGACAGCAGATGCCAAAGCAGAGTTTAGTTTAGGACACAAACAACATTGAAAAACCAAAGATATAGAGGTGAAACACATGGAGAGCAGGAAAAGAACAAAACCATGAAGGACATAAAAGCAACAGGAAAAAAAAAAAAAGAAAAAAAGAACTAATTATATTTTTGGTGTTTTCCATTGAACACTGAGTTTGGAAACAACTCACAAACTTCTCTCATGCCCCACTGCTCCGCTTCCCCATTTCAAACAAACTCAAAAACAATTGCTATAAAAATCTGAGCCAGGAATTAGAATGAATCCCTGCGTGCTGAAGTTCTTTCCTCAGAGCTGTGATCAGAAAAATGGGCTTTTTTCCTCTTTATTTCAATGTTCAGCAAGAGGAGAGAAGGATGAATAAGGGCCTAAAGGAACTCCCCAGGACTTCAAGAGGTGGAAGCCAGAGAGGTTGTGGACAGAGGACAGGGGGATTGACCCTCTCTGGAGAGGGTGAGTCCAACCTCAACCCCAAATCCAAACAAAACCAGTGTTTGCCCCACACCCAAAGCCCTCCCCAAAGACCTGCTGACAGTGCCCTGGGGCCAGCCCAGCAGGGGGTTCAAGGAGAGCTGGACCAACCCCTCCATCCTGCAGTCCTGGCCCATTTCAAAGGGCTCCATAAAACATCAGCAAGGCTCTTTTTGTCAGGCTTCACTTCCCTGCACAGCCTGGCACAGGCAAGGCAGGGCAGGAGGTTGGAAAGCACTGATTGTCACTTGTTATGTCAATTCTCCTGCACAACCAGGCTGCTCAGACCTGCTGCAGCCTGGCCAGAGCCACCTCTCACACAGGGCTGAGAGGGGCCCCTGCACAGCAGCTGGGCTGTGGAGCAGCCCTGGCCTCCAAAAGGATGAAGACCACCCTGAGGTGCAGCTCCTGCTGCCTCCACAGCAGCCGGTGGTGATGGACAGTCCTCACCAGACAAGGGTGGTCCCATTTGCTCCCTGCTTTGCAAAGGGTACAGCAAGAGCTCCCAAAGACCTGTTTGTAGCAAATATAATTTGGGAGAGTGAGCTGAGGAGCACTGCAGAGACAGGGCCAGCACGGGCTGGGTGAGGGCTCCCTCCCCCACAGCCTCCACCACGGATGGGCCATTCCCAAAACAGAGGTGGAACAAGGACAGATGCTGGCTGGGAGTCTGGAAAAACAGCCCTGGCCACAGCAACCAAACAGCAATCCCATCTTCCAGCCAAGGAACATGGGCTGGACACATCAGCAGCAGCTCAGCCCCAGGGATGGAGACGGAGCTGGGAGACCAGTCCTGGTCCCAGCCCTGCCTGCCTCTTCCAGAGCCTGGCTGGGCCAGGAGGCTGCAGCCCAACCCAGCAGTCCAGAAGCACTGAAAGCATTGACAGCTCACAGGAATTCTTCCAGAGCTGTGGAAGGATTTGGGTTCAAGGATATGTACAGCCAACAGCAAGGAAGGCAATGGGAGCTGCAGACTGAGCCAGGCAAGACAGGTTCAGCCAAGTGGGAGGAAGAGGAGGAGCACTGGGGAAGAGCTGTACCTGCCTTTGGCCCATTGTGCATGAAGAATGCTGCTCATGGCAGGCTGGACCACCTGGCAAAGGAGAGTCTGAACTATGGAAGCTGGGCAGAAGCATAAGCTGAGAAGAGAATGAAAGATCTTTGTGCTTGAGACACAAATCACACCCCGGGCTACCTGCAGTGACAACATTTAGGCAACATTGCCATGCTTCAGACATGGGATGACCAAAGTGGGGTTGTGGGGAGGAGCCTTCTTCCACTTTTAATAAGTTTATTGCAAATGGCTCTTTAGGAGAGGGCTGGGGCTGGTGGTCTCCAGCCCTTCCAGCCAGACCTTGGCTATGCCATCTCCATCCTCCTAAAGGCAGAGTCTGCTCTCCCCCTCCTCCCCACCAGCCCACCCCTGCCAGCAGTGAGCACTGCCCAGGACCCCCGGGCCACTTGGACAAATCCAGGCTGCAGGACACAGGGCCTGGGAAGCAGCAGTGCAGTGGCTGCTCTCTCCAGAGCCAAGCCCACATGGTGCCAAATTCCCTCCAGCCATGTGGAATTATGAGCCTGGCACTGTGGTCAGGCTACACCGTGTTTGTTTTCCCCGAGCTGCCTTGGCAGAGTTCACCATCCTTCCTGGTGAGGGCAAAAAAAATACACTTCATTGTGTAAAAAATCAGCAAGGTGCATTCCTGATTTGGCATGAACAGGCACATGGATCAGCATCAGAAATGGATGAAAAAGCACAGCATTTCTCATAGAATAATTTATTAAATACAGCATTAAAATTTGTATTTCTGAATTCAATCATTAAAAACAACTTCATCTCATATATATATATATATATTTATATATATTCAGGGACAATGACAATCACTCTATCATCATCGGTGCATGTTGTGCCAGCACTGCTCAGAACGGCACCTTTGCTACACTACCCTTAAAGCAGTTCAATGCTTAAAAATAAAATAAAATAAAATAAAAAAGCATTTGCAAAGAAAGAGTGCAAAGCAGGGCCTGTCCCAGCTGCCTGAAGGGTGTGCAGAGGTGGCTGAGCAAGGAGGCAGCGGCTGGAAATGTTCCTAAAGGTCTGTCAGGTAGTGCCTGCCCAGCCTGGGGCCGTGTGGGGACCAGCTCTGAGGTGCCAAAGGTCTGGAGGCCACAACTCCAGCCTGGCTGGGCACCTGTGGCTCTGAAGGATGTGGCTTGTGGTTTCCTCAGCTTGGGCAGTCAATGCTAAACAAGCTAAACAAGGTGTGGGTGGGGGGAGAAAAAGCGCAAAAGAAAAATTGCAAGCAAACCCAGCTTGTTGCCCCGACCGCCAGGTGCAGTGGAGGCTGCAGAGGAGCGCAGCAGCTCCCACTGGGGTTGTGTTCATTGTCACATTCTGCTCAGGCCCAGGGGACACACAGCAAAGCAGTGCCACTGCAGGCCCCTGGCCCAGCCCCTTGTGGGCTGCCTGGGCAGGGACAGCCACTGCCAGCGACAGCCACTGCCAGGGACAGCCACTGCCAGGGACAGCCACTGCCAGGGACAGCCCCACGAGAGCAGCCCAGGGGGAAGGATCCCACGGGCAGGGCCCCTGGGCAGGCTCAGAGGTAGCATCAGACAGACTTTTGTGATTGATGGTCACGTCACTGCGGCCTGGCAGGACAGGGCACCCTGCAGGGACATGGATTGTGGTCGCCCTGCTCCAGAGTGAGCAGTGCTGCTGTCCTGTGTGCCAGGGCCCAGCAGTGAGCAAGGCTGGGCTGCGTCCCACAGGGCTCTGTGGGGAAAAGCCACCCCTGCTGGAAAAGGGCACTCCATCCCATAGCATCTTCCCCAGAGCTCACCAGGGCTTATCAGCAAGTGCCCCCACAAGCCCCCACTGTGCCCATGGCCACTCACACTGCCAGTCACTCCCCCCACAGCTCAGGTACAGCAAGGGCTTGTGCTTTTGGCTTATTAAAAGTCCCTGACCTTCCAAACCTGCTTACTCCAAGAAACCTCCTGCTACCTTTAGGACCTCAGAGGACAAGGAGGAAGGGCTGTCAAAACCATTTGCAGAGAGCACACAGCCCCTAAAAGAGGAGAGCAAGTCCACACAGCCCAGCCTTCCCCTAGAGTGGAGCTGTGCCAAGTCAGGAGCATTTCAGATAAGGCATCGCAGGTGCTTTGACAGTAAAGCAGTTAGTGTTGACTACAGTACTGGAACTGGCTGCTGCCCAGGGCATCCCAGGGGCACCTCCAGCTCCTCCAGCACTTGGTGCAGCAGCAGGAGACTGTTCAGTTTCCCAGACCTCTCCTACATGCATGCAGGCTGCTCTGGCTGCCCTTTTTGGTATTTTTACCCCCTCCCTAGAAAGAGACATAAAAAGCCCAGGCTGGGATGTGGCAGTTCCCCCCCCAAAGCAGCCAGAGAGACAAGAGGACGCCTTGTGCTGTACCAGACTTTGCCACAGGCGGGTGCCCCGCGGTGCCAGGGTGGGCAGCGCCGGCGGGGTCGGAGCAGGGGAGGGCTAATTGCCATTGCTGATGCTGGAGTTGGCACTGCTGCAGCTCTGCTCGTAGGATGGAGGTGCCTCTGTGGGGGAAAGGAAGAATGAGAGAGGTTATGGTGGGCGTTTGGGAGGTTCCCTTCACCCCAGTCTGTGTAACCCAGTGCAGAGTGAAGCAGCTCACCAACACACACTCCCTGCCAGGGCCCCACAGCCTGCCCAGCTGAGGTACAGGGGGTTTGTAGGATTCGAGCCAGCCAGTCCCATCCCTGCCCTGATGCCCATGGAGGTTAAAATCACCACCTCACAGTCCTGTTGTGTTCTTCCCTTTCTTTCCCAAGCATCCTCCTGTCTTCCAGCACCTCCGGATCACTCATGCTCTGTGTGCCCAAACCCAGGGCTGAAGTACCACATGTAGTGTTCTGTTACCCCAGTGCAAAGAGAGGGGGTGATGTGGATACAACTGTGCTAACACTCACTGCTGGCCCTGCCACCTCAGCATGGCTGCAGGAATGCAGCACTCACTGCTGGCCCTGCCACCCCAGCATGGCTGCAGGAATGCAGCACTCACTGCTGGCCCTGCCACCCCAGCATGGCTGCAGGAATGCAGCACTCACTGCTGGCCCTGCCACCCCAGCATGGCTGCAGGAATGCAGCACGCTGGGATTTCCCTGAGCTGTTCCACCCTGGGCACTTTCTCAGCTCCCACCCCCACAGCTTCAGACCAGCTGCAGGCCCACTCCAAGTCAGACAGAAGATTTCAGTGACATCATTTTCCTGGCTGTGCTCCCACCAGTCTCACCACAAGCCAAGAAGTTTTTCTACCAGTGGGAGGCTGAAAGCTCTTTTAAGAACAGGGAGATCCTCTCACGACAAGCCCAGGGCAGGCATGGGCGTGGATGTGGGAAGGACAGCTGGCTTTTACAGCTGGAAGAGGGGACTCCTCCAAAGGCTAAAGCAGGCAGAGAGATGTCACAATCCCCTCTGACAGCAGCCTGCAGCAGACTGACTGAATCCCCAGATTCCCAGCAGTTCACAGCTAGCAGAGACTGCTGGTAGGAGCTGTTTCCCCCCAGCTGCAGATCCTGCTCACCATAGGGGTATCCCCACGTGCTGTACTCCGGGGGCAGGATGAGTGAGCTGGCTGTGGGGACAGGCACCACGTTCCCCTCAGCATAGTAGGGGACAGTGGCTCCCGTGGACAGGCAGAGTGTGGGGTGGTTTGGGGAGCCCGTCTGCTCTGAGTCCGCCCGTATCTCCTGGAAGCTCAGTCCTGGGGCGTAGCTAAAGGGCTGCTGCTGGGAATGGCTTTTGGTGGGGATGGAGACATTGTCCATGGGGTGATAGCCACTGGCAGCCTCCTCTTCCTCTGGGGGGGCACTGGGGACCACCACAGATGGGATGTGCTGGATGGAGCGGGAGGGGCTCAGCGGGACCCTGTTCACAGCAATGTTTCCGATGTAGATGGGGAGGGTGACAGAAACCTCTGGAGACTTGAGGGAAACCTGGAAGAGAAGGGAAAACAGTGGCATCCTCATTATACACGGCAGTGGGAAGGTTCACCTGATGTCTGGAGCACTCAGGCCACACTGCTCAGCCTGGGAAGGGGCACAGAGCCATGGCCCAGCCCAACAATACTCCGGATAAACTCACCTGGATGTAGTAGTCAATGTGGATGAGGCTGCAGCCCTGCAGGATGGACTGGGGCAGTGCTGGAACCAGGATCTGCTCCTTCCATTCTGCATGTTTCCAGGCTTTCACCCCTGAGCCTTCCACCTCGGCGATGGTCCTCAGGTCGTAAATCCAGCGCTTGGATTTATAGGCCACCTTCTGCACAGACAGGAGGAAACACAGCTTGCTCAGAGGCTGCAGGTGGTCTTCTGTCTCCCACAAATGTAAGCCAGGACACAACCCCACCCAACTGCTTTGTCAAACAGGCACAAGCACAGACCAAATGGGCATGTTCCAGAGCAGGAATACCCTTGCTGTGTGACAGACTGAGCAGGGATAAGCAAGACAAGTTCTAGGTCCTCTTTCCCCAGGAAGGTAGGGAGGACCAGAAGTGGAGATTTGGCTCCTCGCTGCCCCAGTTTCACAGAGGCCTCCATGGGGTGCAGCAGCAGCACAAGGCAGAGAATGGCCCCACTGGACACCCACCTGGAGCAGACTGGCCACCACAGCGCCGGTGTCCCGGCCAGATTTGTTCTCTATGTCAGTGCGGAGCTGGATGGCCTGGCCCACGATGTAGCCCTTCAGGTCAGATGTGGCTGTCAGGATGATGTTACCACTTTTCACAAGCTTGTAGTTGAACTTCTTGGTGATGGACATGGTGTTGGGCTGCTGCAGGACGGCAGAGATAGAGGGGTTGGCTCAAGAGAGTCAGAGAGCCTCTGGGAAAACACTCAAGAGATTCAAAACAAGCAAGCAGAAATATTTACTCCTAAGAGGATGCAAAGAACCAGCAACATGGCAATGCCACAGACAACAGGTCTCACTTCTCCAGCTCCACAGTTCTACTGTCGTATTAGTTGCTTTCACCTCCACAGCAAGTTCCCCAAACCCAAGTGTCTCCAAGCACCTGAAGCTGTTGGCCAACATGTCTCTCTGCATGCTGAAAATTCAGATAAATCTTTCAGAGCAACACCCAAAAGAGTCAGAAATCACCTGGAGTAGGCACGAGAGATGAGGGGTCTTTGTCCTGCTCTTGCATAGTCACAGCACACAGTCAGAGCTGTCCAGCCACTCAGTGACTCCTCAGACAGCAGGACAAGGACCAGTGCTGAAGTGTTGGCATTTCCCAGCCATGCCCCTCCTTGTTCTTACCTCAATGTCAGGGATGTCGTTCAGGTTGAGAGGGCAGAGAACATAGAAGATCTTGTTGCATTTGTAGTCCTTGGAGAAGCGAGGTGTGTCTATCACAGCTTTCACCTGATGCAGGACCTTGCCAAAAGGGCCTTCAAATGATGTAGGAGCAGAAGCTGGAGTTGAGAGAGAAAGAAGAGGTCATAAGGCTTAGCCAGGCCAGTTTCTGAACTGGAAGTATATACAAAATCCAAGGTTTACAGGGAAGGGCCTTCAGCCACATCTTACCTGGCAGCAGGAACTGGAAAGGAAAGTTGTGCTCTCCAGCAGTCAGGACCCCTGTGGAAACAAGAGGGAAGTGAACATGGCACAGGCTGACAGGCTGTTACCTTGGAATGTGTGATCTTCTGGGGGAGAGAGGCGTCCACCCAGGGAATCACACACTGCCTGTTCTGCTGCCTACAGCCACTGGACAGCTCCAGATCCCACGGGCAGTGCTTGAGCCAACAGGAACACCTGCTGCCACCCATCCCTCCCTGGGACAGGAGAGGGTCTGTATGAAGATATCCTGTAAATGAGGTCATTTAGGGCAGGCTCTAAGGGATCCCAGCGCCACAGCAACTGGTTATCCCAGCCTATTAACACAGGACACAGAGCAAGGCTGCTGTGGGTTTATTTTTCCTCAAGTCTTTTCTCTGTCAGGCAGACAGGGGGAATGTGAGAAATCACAGGCACTGTCTGAGAGTGGTAGGCAGTTCTGGTGGGCATCAAGCCAGTCCATCCCCAGCCACATACCAAACCCTTCACAAACTGCAGAGGGTTCAGGAGCTGGAACCAGAGGTCCACTTACCCCTGGACCCAAGAAGGGACCTGCAATACTTCAGCCAGACTGCTGAGACAGCAGGAGCTCAGAGAAATATTGCCACAACATTAACCTTGGCACTTGTTTCCTTCAACCACTGCTCTGCAACAGCCTCGAGGGCACAGGGCAGAGCCAAGATCCAGTGCATGGCTGAAACAACAGATTACTACTCCCCAACTCCATCCACCCTCCATCACTCCCAGATTCCCTCTAAGGCAGCATGACAGCTGAACTGAACCCACAGTGTGATCCAGCAGCTCCTAAAGTTGCCTTCAGTAAGAAAACCACCGAGGTTTATCCATATTTGTTAAATCCATGCATACAAAAGAGGTTTTGTTTTTAAAGTGGCAGAGCTGAGAGGAGACTTGGATGTGCAGTAAATCGAGCCGTGTTTGTTCTGCTTTGTAGGATCATTGCTGGAGGTACCAAAAGCCCAGCTCTGGCTGGTGCTTTTGTTGTTGCAAGACAGGGGGAGGCAGCTTGCCCGTTAGCAACGCGGGCTCTGCAGAGCTGACAGTAATCGAGTCCTGTTGTCAGGGGATTAAGTGGATTAGAGGGAAGGGGGAGGTGGGGAAGGGAAGAGTAAATCCCCCCCACTGACACAGCAGCCCAGGCAGGACTTGGTGCATCATTCATGCCGTGAAAAGCTAGATCTCTGCCTCTCTGCTCGCTCAGCCGCCCCATGGGGATGTCAGCGAGTGTGTCCTGCCCGCAGTGCAGGGACAACGGGATAAACAATCCAACACACTCCTCATCAGGGATCCCTGCAAAGGGAGAACAGCAGAGATGTCTATTTGTACACACTGGCCTCACAGAGAGGAGCAGGATTTGCTCGTTGCCGTCCCCTCCCTGGAGGTTTCCCTCCTGTCTCCCGAACAAACCCGAATTATGTAGGCTAAAATGCAGCACCCGGCGCTGTCACCAGGTGGAGGCACCAAGCCAGGCTCTGCCCTCGCCAATGCTCAGAGCTGGGCAGGCCCGGGACAGCCTCTCCTGCTCCTTCTTGGGCAGCCTGCCCCAGTAAAGGTGCCAGGTGAGGTGCAGCAGGTGCCTCGGCTGCTTGGATAAAGCCTGGTGAACGTGAATGACCCGATGAAGCCAGCCCTTGTTTGCTGCCCTGAGGGTTTCTGTCTTTTAACGGGCACCATTCAACATTGATCTTGTTCCATTATCCCTACTTTTAGAAAGCAAATGGATAACTGGAACACATCCACTGTCCTGTGCAGCTTCTGCATTGCAGTACAGGGACTCTCTCCACCTGACAAGGAGTGGAAGCAAATCCTGTTCCTGCCCTGCAGAAGGGAGGGAGGAGTTCCAGAGGGTAGTGGTCACTGAGAGAATTCCAATGAGAATTTCCACCAAAGAATTCCCAGCTGTGTGACATGCAGAGCCCCACATGAAAGTGCAGACAGTAATTCTGAGTCTCTCACAGCCTTTCCAGAACTCTTAGGATGAGCCCACAGCCTCCACCAAGTAAAAGTCCCTATTCTACATTACAGGCAGCACCTGTAATGTAGAATACATTACAGGTATTCTGTAATGTATTACATATGTATATGTAGAATATTTCCAACAAGTCATTTCTGTCCAAGTCCTGCCCAGCTCAGGTGCACCAACAGAAAGCTGGGCTGGAAGTGAACCTGTGAGTACTTTCACAGTTTCTAACTCCCACAGCATCACTGAGCAAGGCCATGAACCCTCCCAGGAGCACATGTGGGCAGCATCACCCGCAGAGGATGTGGTTTGGCTCTCAGAGCCACCGTGGGACACGCTGGCACTGAGGCAGTTTCTGCACAGGTAATCCAAGCTCTGAGCAGGTCACCAGATGGGAACTGCCCACAGGTCAGCCTAGACCAGCCTGATGGTCCTGACCAAGCCCAAGTGCCCAATGACCTGTTGGCTGTGACCCACTGAACAGCCTGCAAATCCCTCCTGCAGCTCCTGTCTCCAACAAGCTGCCCACAAGGCCTGGAAAAGGCCCTTCCTGCTCTTTACAGCCAGAGAAGAGTTCCCAGACCAGCCAGCCCAGACTGAAGCTGTGTGCTGCCACAGTTCACACAGACCAAGGGCATCACAGCAGTGCCTGGCTTGTGGCCACAGAGCCCTGACCCCAGTCCTGGGCTGAGCAGGGAGCCAGGGAAGCACGGTGAGCCCCGTTCTCCACTCCACGGAGCAGGGACATGCTGCAGGTGACTAAGAACAAATCTTGTTTTCAGATCTGCTCCTTCCAGCCCACTCTCTCCTTCCCCCAGGAGGCACAAGCATCCTCAGTATCCCAGAGTGGGCATTCCAAGGCACCCACTGGTGCAGAAAGGAGTTCAACGCCAGGGCTATTTCACAGACAAGGGTTAACAAAATTAAGATGAGGAAAAGCTGATGATCCTGACTGAGACAGGAGACTCCTGTGAAAGCACAGGCCTGATCCCGAGTGCCTGGCAGAGTGACAAGGCAGCAGAGCCCACAGGTGAGCTCAGGTCCTGCCTGCCTCCCACTGCACCAGGAGGAGAGGCAAATATTCAGCAGTAATCTGGGCTCCTCCTTGCTTCTCACGGCAGAGGCTCCTCCAGCATGGGCACAGCAAAGGCTCCATTTGCAACTTGGAATTACAAAACCATTTCTGTCTTCTGCCTGCTGCCTGGTGGAAAGTTGGCAAATCCCAAACCAAGCACCCTTACAGCGGGAAGGGAGGTGGCAACTGCTTTTAAACTCTCCAGCTGTCAACTTAGTTCCAAAAGGCCGAGCTTTCATTACCAAATGCTGACTAATCTTGCTATAATAGGGAAAATCTGCAATTTCCCTGGTCCCAGCTTCCCTGTGAGCATGGGCAGGGCACAGACTGACCTTGAGCCAACACCCAGGTACTTCTGCCATGGAAAACAGGAGCAAACGCCCCCTCAGCAAGGGTCACTTGCAGTGTCAGTCCAGCACAGCCACTGTGCTGGTGACACAGGGCAATGTGGGTCTCACCAGGCATACACGTGCCTTGAACAGATCCCCACATCATGCACGGGAGATGCAGCATCAGGCAGAGTGCCCAGAGCCATCCCACAGCTGCACCCTCTGTGCAATTCCAGCATCCCAGCAGTGAGGGGAACACCCAGCCCATGGGAAGGCACTCATCACCCTGTCCCTCCAGCCCAGAGAGTTTCAACAATCCAGGACATTTAATCGTTAATCCAGGGCTAATTCCACCTGCAAGTGGGCTTTGCAACAGAGATCTTTGTTGGCAGCAGGCAGAGGTGAGCTGGTTTCCAATCATGGTGGGGGCCCGTGGCCATCCCAACACCTGGGAAGAGCAGCCCTTTCCATGCCCCTCCAGAACCAGAGGCTTTGCCAAGGCACTCCCAGCCTGAGCAGGGAGGTCAGCAGGGGTTCAGCACTGCTCGAGGGGCCATTGAGACCCCTCAAACAGGGGCTCCTGGGCAGCTGACAGAACACTGTGAGGGGACAGGGCTGTGCCAGCCACCGCAGCCACGCCGAGCCAGCACCTCCCCATTCCCAGAAGCCAGAACAAAGGCCACAGTGTCCTCAGATGCAAAAAAGCTTTTCCTGGAGTTTACGTGCAGCTAAAAATACCTTGGGAAAGTCATTAGGCAGCAGGCTTAGCAGGGTTCTGCTGTGGGGCCATACCTGCAGCAGCCTGTCCCCCTGATAGGAGTCAAGCCAGCAGAGATTAGCCACCCCCACACAGCCTTGGGAAACTTCCTCCCAAAAAATTCCTGGAGGGAAAGAAGCTCCCGCCCCAGATAGCCAGGAGAAAAACTCAAGTCCAGATAGCAGGAGCAGTAACAACACATTCATAGGGCAGAAGAACCTTGGAGATTTCCCTGACTCCAGTAGAGATAGGTCTGGTCTCTCTCATTCATGGCTCCCCTCCACTCCACACTGGGACTGGGGTTGTTCATTTGCACCATAGGATGTGGAGGAGTCCTGGAACACTTCATTTACAGAAAATAAATGCCTTGATCCAGAGGGCTGATGCCAAGTCTTCTGGATCCCCTGGTGATGCTGGTTGCCATGCAGTGACCCTGCCAGGCTGAAGGGGCTGGGCTTGTGAGACCCTTGGGAAGTTTGACAAGGCCAAGTGCAAGGTCCTGCACCTGGGTCAGAGCAATCCTTAGCACAAACACAGGCTGGGCAGAGAATGGATGGAGAAAAGCCCTGAGGAGAAGGGCTTGGGAATGTTGGTGGATGAGAAGCTCAGTGTGCCCCAGCCCTCTGTGCTGGCCCCAGAAACGCCCCTTCCCTGGGCTGATCCCCAGTGTGGGCAGCAGGAAAGGGGGGATTCAGCCCCTCTCACACTCAGGTGAGACCCCACCTGCAGAGCTGCCTCAGCCTTGGGAAGCACAGGAAGGAGCTGGAGCTGCTGGAGAGATTCAGAGGAGGCCATGGAGCTGCTCCAGGGCTGGAGCCAGGCTGGGAGAGCTGGGGGTGCTCACCTGGAGAGGAGAAGCTCCAGGGAGAGCTCAGAGCTCTTGCAGGGTCTAAAGGGGCTCTAGGAGAGCTGGGGAGGGACTGGGGACAAAGCATGGAATGACAGGACACAGGGAATGGCTCCCACTGCCAGAGGACAGGGATGGATGGGATATTGGGCAGGAATTCTCCCCTGGGAGGGTGGGCAGGCCCTGGCACAGGGTGCCCAGAGCAGCTGTGGCTGCCCCTGGATCCCTGGCAGTGCCCAAGGCCAGGCTGGACAGGGCTGGAGCAGCCTGGGACAGTGGGAGTGGTCCCTGCCCATGGCAGGGGGTGGAACAAGGTGATCTGTAAGGTCCCTTCTCACCCAAAGGCTTCCCTGCACTCACTGCAAACCAGCACAGTGCTGCATCACTGAAGGGGATTACAAACTGCAACAAAAGAGGGGAAATGCACACATTTCCCACTGCATAGGAAAGCTGCCACCATCGTGCTCACTGGGGCTGAAATGACCACCAGTGTGTATCTACACTGTTAAACCAGTGATCCAAGTTCACACCTCCACAGCTGCTGAAAGTGTCTGGGCTCTGGTCTGATAGTGCAGCCTCCCTGGCAGGTGCTGCCAGGCCCCTGCCAGAGAAGTCCCAGCCCTTCAAAGGCATCATCCCTCCAGACCAAGGGGAAGCTCCCTGCCCACACCCTGCCCTGTCTGCAGCTGGCCAAGGGCTGGGAAATGTCCTCCAGCAGCCTCTGCCTGGCACTAGAACAGGGCTGGGCTGGGGCTCAGGAGGAGCCAACCCCACAGGAACAAGGACACAGCCCCACAGCCCTACCTGTTGTGTCCCACCCACCCTCCCAGGGCTGTCTGGCAGCTTTCTGTGCAAACAGCCCAGTCTGACAGCACCGGTGGAATTCTGCTGGGCTGCATGTTCCAACCAGTGCCACTGTGGGGCCACTTGCCAAATCCTCCTCCCAGGCTGGCTGCTCCAGCCCCTGGGTCTCTGTCTGGAAGTCACGGGTGGTCACAGCCATTCTGCACAAGGGTCACAGCCACCACGACCTCCAGGACAGCAGAAGGGAGTCGGGAGGTGCCTTGGTCACACAACAGACTCAGATGAGTCTCATTCCTCCCCTGTGAAGGCTCACACTGCAGTGTGCTGGGACAGCCAGCCCAGATGTGTGACACACAGCAGGCCAGGAACCACGGCGTGTGGCCCAGCACACACCTCTGCCTCACCACGCTTCACCCACAGCTACACACAGAAAAAGAGGTAAATAGTTCTGTTAGTCACTCCCTCCAGCCCCCACAGAGAAGGGGCAGCAGATGATATCAGCTCTGTAGGCACCTCTAGGAGCCTGGAAAATGTCCCTGCATCCCAGGCACAGGAGACAAGGAGTGGCTGAAATGGGCTCCTGCCCCAAGCCCTGTCCCTGCCAGGCTCTGCTCCCTCCTGGATGCTAGAATGAGAACAGGCTACACCTTTGGAGTACACAGATTCTTTTGGTTCTTCTAGCAGAGCAACAGCAGGCCAGACCATATGGCAGTTTCTCCCTGGCTACTTAACAAGTGATGCATTAACTGTGTTGGCCACTTCAAGCAGTACAGAAAGGTACCTGGTGCCTGCTGGTCCCTGTGCCATCGCTTGTACCAATATGTCTCTTTCTTCCTCCTGCCTAAAGTCAGCTCTGGGGAAGGCAAGCTCCTCCAAAGGTGCTGAATTAGACTAATTCTGGTGCTGCTGAAGCACAGCTTGAGTACACTCCTCTCCAGGAAGAAAGCAGGAAAGCAGAAGGTTTGTGTTTTCCACTTTGGGGTGGAGAAATGAGCAGCCCCAGCTCTGCACTGTGCCTAAGACCCCGAGTCCCCAGCTACAGGCAGAGATGTCAATCTCACTGCAGTCCCAGCACTCCACTCACCCCTGTCCTGCCCTCTCTCCTCATCCATTTTTGCAGCCAGAAAACTGAATATTAGATATAAGCAAGGGGCCAGAGCTCTTTAGCTCTCAGGAGCTCTGTCAGAGCTGTCAGAAGGGAAGCATTAAGTCTGTGCCAGGGCACTTGAGGTGACGCTGAGCCATTGCAGCTTTAGCACAGGACTCAGCCTCTGGTGAATGAAGTTAATACAGGGGATTACAAACTGCAACAAAGGAGGGGAAATGCACACATTTGCTCATGCCATCAGCAGGCACAGGTGCCACAGAGGGAGCAGCCAAGAGCCAGAAAAGCAACCTGCCAGCAAGCACAGGGAAAGCTGCCAGGAAAGCCTCGGTGTTCAGCTGCAAGGAGAGCTCTCCTGCTCTGTATGGCAGTGATGGAGCACAGCCCCAGCAGGCCCCACGCTCCCTTTCAAGGCAGCAACTTGCTTGCTCCAGCTCTACAAACACACAGCAGGAACAACCTCCCCACAGGTAATGCTGCTGAGATCAACCTTTCTGTAACACAGGAGGTGCAGCAGAGTGCCTAGCACTGAGGTGAGGGCTCCACTGCTCATAAACCTCTGCGTCAGCAGTTTCCAGAGACATTCTCAATGAATTAGCAGGATCTGGCTGTATGGCAATGCTGCAAAAAAGCCCAGAGGATTAACTGCTCTACTGAGGCAAGAAATTGGGAAGTGCTGAGGAAGCAGCTGTGACCCAAGGCAACTGCAGATCCCTCAGTGTGGATTTCCTGGGCTGAACCTGCAGCTACTGCTCCTGAACCCAGCAGCAAAGTGTGGCCAGGAGCTGGCACCAGAACATCCTTAGTGGCTCACCACTGCCCACAGACACCCTGCTGCTCTCACCTGGGCAGAGGCTGTCCATGAGCATCACCTGCTGCTCTGAGATCTCACAGAACAAGTTGCACAAGCCTCACAATTCTGCTTAGTCAGGTCACCAAGATTTTTAAATTCAGCTGGGAGTCAGGATTGTTACCCTGTGCCAACTGCTGGCCATGAAGGTGTTGTGCCAGGCCGGCAGAGAGCCACCCCAGGGAAGAGATGATGCACAGCTGCCCCTTTTTAGCTCTTTGTGCAAGAAATCTTCCAGCAGAGGAAGCATGTGGAGCTGCCAGGAAATCCCTGCAGCGCCTTCAAGCTAACTAACAAGCTGCCAAAAGAAAGGTCAGCTGGAAATTACAGCCAGCTCCCTGCATGAGTTCAACTCAGGTACAAGGAGGGAATGAAAAAAAACAGAAGTCTACCTTTGGATGCACAACCCTTCCACAGGGCAAGAGCTGTGTGTGCAGCTGGAGCTGCAGGGAAGGGACAGCCCCACGGGGGTATGATGGACCTGCTCCTCTCCGGCTGAACAAGGGCAGAGCCACAGCAGGGAGGGGGAGAGGAGCAGGAGGCTCTGCAGAGCTGAATCACTCCATTATATTGCATCAAGAGAAGCATCTCTGTGTCCCAGAGCAGCGGGTACAAGCGGTGCCATTCTGTGCTCGCTGCCACTCGATCCCCTGCGCCGCTGCCACCTACAGAAACCCTGCAGCCCCCGCCCCTCTTGCCTTTCTTTGCAAAAGGAAAAATCAACACCAGCGAGTAATCAAATCCAAGTGGGAAAAGTAAATACCCTCTTAGGCTCCCGTCCAGGAGGCAAGTAAGGAGCCCCGCTGGGAGCCCTCGGTGGCTGAGTGACCTCTGTGGCACAGCAGCCTCTCCAGCAAACAGAGCAGCGAGAGGCTCTGGAGCAGCTGGCACACTCTGCACTTCCCAGCAGCTTTGATGTAAAGAGCCCGAGTTCATTAAACTATTGGCCTGTGTGTGATTGCCAAGACTACAGCACAATCCCCTGCTCCTCATGGCTGCCTGCTGCCTCCAGCTCCTGCCCAGCCCCACCAGAGCCTTTCCCAGAGCACAGAGGATGCCCTGCTTGACTAGGGACAAGCCCTGAGGGGAGCAGGGTCCTCTGCATCAGCACTCTTCACCAACCTGCTCCAGTGGCACAGACAGGTCCTCCACACCCTGTTCCAAGGTGGGGACAGATAGGAAAGTGCCTTAAATAAGTGCCAAAGTGGACATCTGGGTTATTTCAGGGCCTACCTCATTTTTCATGTAATATACAGCCTAAAAAAAAACCCAGAGCAGTGTGTAATACAAGCAGCAGCTGATGCCAGAGGACGAGCTGCCCCCTCAGTTATTTCAATGCAAAGGTGTGTGGGAGGAGAAGCGTGGAGTCACTCTTAGAGGCTTAAAGAGCAATCTCAGCCTCGACAGTTTTGCAAACGTCCTCTCCCCCTCCCCCCACACGTCCTCAAAGAGCACAGATGGGTGTTTTTGGAAGTTACTGCTCAGGATGTGGGAAGGGATAGAGGGAGGTGGGCTGTTTGTCAGGCTGAGCCTGCCTCCCTGCACCACTTCCACTGGTGCCAGCACAGCAGTGGCACCACTGGAGCTGAGCCACTCACCAGGGATGGGCAAGACAGAGCCCCATTCACTGTGTGGCCTTGGGGACACCTGGGATCCTTCCTCAATCCAGGGCAATGCCATCAGACTGGATGAGCCCCTTTCAAGAGAGCTGGGGATGGTGTCACAGGACAGCCTGGAATCACCCTCTGCCCCAGAGCACAGCCTTGCTGCCAGTTTCCCTCCAGCAGGGACATGCTGCTCCTCCTTACCTTTTTTTTTTCAATGCACTTGTTCAAAAAGAAGAGATAACAGCATTACCTGTAGTGGGGCAAGGTAGGAACAGAAGAGATCCCTGAGGCAGAAGCAAATTCCTCCCTTCCTCAACTCATTTTCAGGCAGTGGCATCCCCTGTGTGGATAAGGCCTCTGGGGGCATGGCAGGAAGGCAGCCCCTCCACCTGAGACCAGGGCCTCCCACAGTCCCACCCTCCCTTCTGCTGTTTGCTTTTTGGTGGGAGAAGGTGGCACAGCCAGCCCACACCTGGAATCGCAGGCATGGATTCACCCTGGGGGTGGGTTTTATTCATCTGCAGGACCATACCAGGTGCCACCACAGTAACCTTTGCTTCTGGTGCTCTGTCACGGGTGGCTGCTGGTGCTGGCAGTGTGGACCAGCAGCTGGGCTGGCCTCATGCTCCTTTAGGAATCCTAGCTTGGAAATGCTTCCAACTCCCCTAACTCACCCTGGTCTCCTGCCATCACCATCAGCAACTTCTCCACCCCATGCTCCAAGAGCCAGCAGTCCAGCCTGCCTCAGTTTCCCCTCCCAGCCGGGTCAGCCCTGCAGGGAGGCACCCAGGGAACACCCACATGGGACACTCCATCTGTCTGAAGCTCCTCCATGCTTTTTTTAGGAAAGGCCAGGACAGCTGAGAGCTATTCCTGGAAAGCCTAAAAACGCCACGGCTGAGTCAGCGCCGAGGCTCTGTCTGCACAAGGCCATCGAGGGCTCCCCCAGCACGGCCCTGCCACCACCCCACTGCAGGGCTGAGCTGTGCCAGGACACTGTGTGCCAGCAGCCCCTCGGAGGAGGCAGACAGACAGGCAGACACAGAGGCAGGGACGTGGAGGAGCAGCCCGGCTCCCTCTGCTCTGCCAGCCCAGACACACATCAATGTCGCAGGGAGGGCTGTGACAGCAGACAGCTCTCTGTCCCTGTGCTGCAGGCTGAAGCACTGCCAGCCCCCAGGGCTTTTGTTCCATACCCCTGCAAGCCAGCACTGCAAATGCAAGGGTCAGCTTCAAAGCTGGTGGACTCGGGTCCAAAGGCAGCATTGACACTGTGCTTTCCATCTCCATCCCACTGCTCTCCTCCCATCCTCCCAGGGGCCCAGCTGTCCTGTCTGGATGCAGACATGGGACAAACCTGTAAGTCCAGGGTAATAATTCCTGAACATGAAAGGCAAATCCCCCTTGGCTGCAATCCCAGACAGAGACTGCCCACCCTCTCCTCCTCTGCTTCCTGCAGCTGGGAATTGGGCTGAGATCCCAGCAGCTGGGTCTGCACAATTTTTTGGACACAAAAAGCTGAAAAGCAGAGGTCAGTGACTGTGAGTACCCAGCACACTGCTCCAGACCAACTGCTGATACCTGGGCTGGGCTTTCATCATAATCTCACAGCAGCTCTGCAAGGCAGGACAGGAACAACATCACAACACACCTCAGTTTCCAATCACACAACTCCACAGGGACAGGTTTTCCCTTGAGTTCCCTTCACCTAAGGTAAATCATGCACTGCTGTTTCTTGCCTCAGCTGCCTGCAGCTCTGGGAGACATCAGCTGGCCTGTTCAGCCCCACTCACAGGCTCGTGGCTCTGTGACCAGCTCCAGTGCAGAGCCAGCAGCCCAGCCCTGCTGCCAGCCCCAGGCACCCGCTCAAGGCTGGCAGAGTCTGTGACACCAGTGAGTGACAGACAGCAGCACTGCACTGGGAGGGATAGAGCAGTCTGGGCTCCAGAAAACCAACAGCCAAAACACCAGGGTTTTCCACAAACACTTTAAGAACTGGGACTACTAAATTTTGGCCACATTTGGATGTCAGGCCTTCAAAGGGCACACATCAGCACATGGCTTTTCTTTCCATCCTTCTCAATTCTCTAGTCCTAGTTATCAAGAGGATGGCTCCCAAGGGCAACCTCACAAGAACTGACTGCCAAAGCAGCTATCAAAGTTTTCCAGAGGCTGCAAACCCAACAAACAGCACACCCACATCTTCCCACTCCACCTTCCTGCCTGTCTTTTGCCACTGCTCAGCTTGCCCAGCACACAGATGTGACCACAAGATCACAGCTCTCCCTCAAATCATTAAATATTAGAAACAAAAGTTGGAAGGAGCATTTTTCAGTGCAGTTGTAGGTTTAAACCTCTCCACAAGTCCACACTCACTTGCAGCCTACAACTCCCAACTCATCTAAGCTCAATGGTCTGCAGCACCTTACAGACCCCCTGTGACTGTGCCCCCACCCTGACATTCCAGAGCTGGGCTCTCTGTGCTCAGCACATCCAGAATCAGGCAGGAATGTTTCCCACTGCCCTCCCATGCAGTTTATCTCTGACTGCAGTCCCCAGGCTGTGAGCCAAGAGCCAGCCAGCCAACTGTCTCCCTTGGCAGGGCCCTGAGAGCAAGCAGCCCTCTCACCAGTTGCTGCAAGAATGGTGTTCAGTCTCCCCTCAGTGCTACAAGCTCTGCTTGGAAAATTGCTGAGCTAGCAGAAACTGCCATTTCTGTTTTACCCATTTCCTGTTATTTGATAAAACAGTACCAGAGGGCTGAGCTCCTGCTACCCTGGGCTTTTGCCACATTCATGTTAGGGCCACTGACTTCAGCAGGTGAATACTGGCACATCTTGATTTCAACAGGAGCCAGAGCACAGCATGAATTATTTGTGGTAAGGCTGACCTATTTAACAGCAGAAAGACAGCATTCATTCAGGCCCAGATCCCCCAGAGGCTGCTGGTGTCACTTTACCCACAAGACAATACAACCCCATGGCTATCTCTGTCCATCTCACTGGAAGCAGGGGTAACTGCGCTAGGCTGATCCTGCCACGCTCCCAGAGCTTCTCCTGAAGCACAAGTGACACATCCACGTCCTCTTTCACAGCAAACCACTGGCTTCTGCTGAGCAGCTTTGATCAGTGTTTTGTGAGCACCATAAACACACGTGGGAAGTGGAGCAAGGTGAACCCACAGAACCTTGAGACAGGGAGCAGCCCCGTGACAACTCTGCTTCACAAAGACCAGGGCCAGAGGATGCTAGCAGTGTTTGCAGGGTGGCTGCCAAGTTCTGCTCAGGATCCTTCCCTGCACAGCTCCTGCTAAACTCTTGTAGTCTCTACTCCTGGCTCCCATCCTCTGTGCACAGGCCAAGGCAGCCTGTGAGGGATATTTCACATTGAGGGGATGCTGAAGTCTTGGTGATACATTTCTGTAAAGCTTCTCTGAGCACAGATCTGCACCAGGCCTTTGTGGACAGTACCTTTGTCTGCCAGGGACAGTGTGCTGTTGAAGTACTGCTCCTCCACAGTCCATGCTGTGTCATTGATCTTGTTGGACACCCCACAGGATCCAATGCAGCTCACCTTGATGGCTGTGGAGAGACAGGACACATGTCAGCACTGGGAGAAAGAAAAACCTCAGGTTCATACCTGCCTCAGGTACTGTATGTGCAGGAGGATATACAGGAAAACACACACAGGGTGGGAAAATGAAGCAGAGGAATCAGGTCATGCTTTCATTCCAAAATTATGTTTTCCAGCACTCCCAGCACAACTGAGCACTCCCTGCTACCCCAGTGCTATGCCAAGGTATTATCACCCTTGAAACCCTCAGGCTGGTTTCCTTGCACTGTGGAAGCCCTTACCAGCAGCGACTGCAGCTCCCTGACAGGTAAACCTCTCCCCAAATGAAGCAGTGCTCCCTCCCAAATAAGGACTGGGTCCCAAAACATGCACCAGCCTCATCACTCTGGCTGAGAGCAGAACCTTGGGTGTAACTGTCCAGACAGGGATGAGCAGCCCAAGACTCTGTGGCCTCCTACCCCACAAGGAGCCAGGCATCCCACCAAGTGTCTCACCATCCCTGGGAGGAGAGACACGTTTGGCACAAGCTCATTAACCAGCTGAACGAGGGGTTCAGAGAGCCCTGTGTAAGGCATCAGCAGACAGCTGGACCCCCCACTGCAGCCTGGACAAGCTCTCTGCTGCTTGAATTCACAGGCTTGTCACCCTCAGAGGACATTCCCAGCCCCTGGGAGCCTGCTCCCAGCTGCTGGGCTCAGCTCAGCTTCAATGGCTTGCAGCAAAATCATTTTGTTGTTAACACTTGACCTGCATCAGGACCTCCAAAATGTCCATCCACACATCACTTCCCAGCCAGACACCAGTTCTAAGGGAGTGGTTTCCTCCTCTGTTAGAGACACACCACTCAGCAAAACCACACAGCAAGGTCTGGAAGCATCAGAGGTGTCATCTGACCCTCCCAAAAGCAAGGACAGTAATTTGAGCTATGTTTGTGCCTTGCCTGGAGAAAGTCACCCCAAGAAAGTCACTCAGCCTGCAGCGTGGCTCTCAGAGGAGCTCCCCACAGACATCTTCAGTTAGTCTTGGCCAGTACTCAGCAGGTTGAAATTAGATTCTGATGTCGACATTGGACCACAGAGACAGACAAACGTGACAGACTGGCCTTGCTGCACAGCAAGAGATGATCTGCACTGCTACCCCCACACAGGGAGGACACAGGCAGACCTATCGTGGCACAAACAGCCATCAGGGCTGTACCAGCCTGAACATCTCCCACCTGAATCCCAACAGGTTTTGCAAGAGCTGGAGCCCACAGAACTCCCTTACTCCATTTGCCAGGTGAATAGTTCTGCTGGCAGAAAGGTGACAGGACCCACCAGACAGACACTTTGCCTGTCTGACCCATCTGCTCCCCTGTATTCCAGCTGCATCCACAGGAAGCATCTCCCTGGGAAGCAGGTGGCCAGTTTGCCTTGGCTTAGGAGCTCTCCCCTCTCCTCCCCAAGTGTTCTCAGCCCTGTTGATATCAACACCTCCACCCACCTACCCAAACACTGAGGGCTGCATGTTATTGCTGCTTGCAGCCACCTCCAACAGCTCTCCAGAGCATCTGCCTGGCCAATATGACTGACTCAAGACAGGGTGGAAAGAACTGCAAATCCAGCCCTCTTTGCAGGGGCAACTCATAGCTCATACCCCAGTCACAGCAAGGGGAGTCAGAAGTCAGGTGGAATGAGCTCCTCAGGGCTTCAAGTCTGTAATCCCACAAGGAAGGACAGTCTCCCCCACCAGATGTCCTGCCATACCCTCACAGCTGACCATGACCACGAGATGAAGAGCCCCTTGCAGTCCAAGTGTTGTTCTACACTCAAGGACAAAAGGATAAGCAGCTCCAGATGCCAACTCTCATTATCCAAACATCAATACAGCAGCAAGGCTGACACATCACTGCCTTGTGTCCGTAATGTGCTTCAGCATTTCCAAGGCAGGGAAAGAACAGGATAGCATGGTCTGGGATGGGAACTCCTCCACCTCAGCACAGAGGACACCTGAGCTGATACAGGTGGCCTCCTGAGGTGAACCATCACAATGAACCTTCCCCATACCCCCAGGTGACATCCAATACTCTCTTTTGCCAGATGGCAGAGCCAAAGCCACAGAGAGCCCTCAGCATCAGGAGCAGGAATGGTTTTAACAGGGTGGTGTCCTGTGTATCTACACATCAGTGCTCCCACCTCGGACATACTGCCACATCTCTGGGCTCACAACAAGCCTGTCCCACTCTGAATTAGCCCACATAACACAGATGGATCCAGTCAAATCAAGCCCACACTCACCCACTCCATTCCCTCATTTTCACACAGGAAGTGCAAGCAAGAGAAGCCCAACCAAAAACTGGAGAATGTTCACATCCTTCAGGAGCAAGAGCCCCTGAGCAGGCTCCCCTGCACCACAGGAGTTTATAGATCACCACCATCTGTTCAATGCCCAGATAAGGGGCCCACAAACTGTGATTGCAGCCCAATGCTGCACTGTGGTGAGGAGGCTCTCCTGTTCCAGGGAGGCAGGTGGGTGGGAATGCTCAGGAACACACGCTGTGGCACAGCTCCCTTCCCACAGCAGACAGGCTCAGCAAGCAAAGGCAGTGGGTTTGCCTGGTCTGACACCCAGAGCCAGCCAGTGGCTGGGGCCCTGCTGCCATGGTCAAGCACTAGGGCTAAAGTCAGACTGTGTCCAAAAATCCCTCTACAGCTTGCTAAGGAGTTTTTCAGAAGAGAAGCTGTCAGCTCCAAGGCTTCCCAATTAACCACTGGCATCCCAAAGTGGCACGGTCACAGCCAGCCTGTGCCTAGAGAGGAGGGACAGTCTCTGGAGGGATTGCTCTGAGGCCTCCAAGGGGTTCCAGTCCTTCAGCCCCACCACAAGCCCTCTCCAGCCACATTCCCTGACCATCACACACACACCCTGGGGTTGCCATTCCAGCCCCAAGCAACAGAAAGCAGCATTTCAGCTGAAAAGTTTGAAGGAATTTAATTCTCCCCTTCCCTCTATGCTCCCAGTGTCCCCTCACCAGGCACACCAAGTCACCACATTTAGGACAAGCCTTAGAGCAGTTCATGGGGCAGAGTTTTGTTACAGAGCATCTTCTCCAACCTGCTCCAGATACCTGAGCACCCCACACCTCATTGGGGAAAAATGGGGTGGACAACAGCTCTGAGCTATTGCCCCACAGCTGTCAGTGTGGTTGGACACAGGGATTGCATAACCCACCTCATCCCCCAGGCTCCTGGAGGAGCCAGCAGATCCCCAGGCCCCTGCAGGGTGGGTGATGCTGGGGGCAGCAGGTCCAGGACAGCCAGAGAGCCCTCCAGTTTCATGCCCAGAGCAGGAAAGACTGGCAGCTACAGGGCCAGGTTACTTGGGATGTTTCAGAGGTGCCTGGTCCAACAGATCAAACCATTCATCTCACTCCTTATCAGGTTTTGGAATAGTGAACCATAAAATCAGCCTCTCCATGAACATCCCATGTGCAGAGGGAGATACTGGGAGCTGGCCTGGCTCTCTTTTGTACAGGTTCCTGCCCACAAACAGGAGGAAGGACAGGGATGTGTGACAAGCACAGCTCATGCACGTGCCCTGGGGGCAGCTGGGACCTAAAAATGGCATGGTCAGTATGGACCTGGCAAAATCAGCACCATCACAGCTGCTGCAAATGAGCACCTGAGCACAGAGTTTGTCAGCCTGCCTATCAGGAAGCAAAATGCACAGTCTGAACCTTTCCAAGGAAATCTTGGAACTGCCAAGCTGCAGACAGAGGAAACAAGAATAGTTTCTGCATCAGAATAAGCTAGTTCCAGTTATTAGAGACCCATTAAAAATGCCTCTGGAATCCAGTGCTACCAGTGGCCCCAGTCACCTCCCTCCTGCTCTGCTCCTTGTTTACCCAGACTGATTTCAATAAATACAGAAAAAAACAAAGTCCAAAAACTGTAGAGTGGAAGGGGGAAGCAAAGAGAAGAAATGAATGATGAAGCCATGCAGAAGGCAAGAGCCCTTCACCCCCACAGTCCCTCAGGGACTCAGGGAAGCGGGCAGCTCCACATCCAGCCAGACACATCTTTAGCAATGCGCTGCAGCATGTGCCAAATGCTGGAAATAAAAGGAGACAGCTCAGCCATATCCATCTCTGCACAAAGTAAAAATAGAGATGCCAGGAGCTGGGCACGTCTGCCTTCTTCCAAGGTGATTTAAGGAGAGCAGCCGTAGATTTCAAACTGCTTTTCCTCCTGACCCAGTGCATTGCCCTCCTCAGGGGAAGAACCGGCATGGCACGTCAGGCATGAGGAAAGCCCAGCACACACATCCCCTCCTCTGCCAGGGGCAGGCTGTGGGTGCACATCCCTCCTTCCAAAATCCAGCCACATGCTGAGCAAGCAGAGGCTCAATGGTCACCCTGCACTCAGACCCAGTCCCAAGTGAATGCCTCTGACTTTTAAGTCCCACCTATGTCACACACCTGCTACAACAGGTATGGGCAGAGGGGGAGGGAAGAGGCTGCTGTCTCTTGGTCAGCTTGGATTTTCTAGGCTGGGCAGGGGAAGCAGTAAAACCGGTTCAGAGAATCATTGAATACCTTGAGTTGGAAGGGACCCACCAGGATCACCCAGCCCAACTCCTGTCCCTGCCCAGACCCCCAAAATCCCACCCTGGGCATCCCTGGCAGCGCTGGCCAAAGGCTCCTGGAGCTCTGGCAGCCTCGGGGCCGTGCCCATTCCCTGGGCAGCCTGGGCAGTGCCAGCACCTCTGGGGGAAGAACCTTTCCTGCTCTCCAGCGTGAGCCTGCCCCTGGCACAACCTGGCACAGCTGGAGGTGGTGGCTGTTGCAGTTGGCAGCAGCTTAGGCAGGACAAACAGACCCTCCTGTCAGTCTCTTTCCTCCATGAGGACGGACGAAGAGCTGGCAACTGAGCTCTGAAATGGCACTTACAAACAGCCTGGGATTTTGCCAGCTGAAGCTTAGCCGGGTCACCACGTGGCCTCAGCCATGTCTGCTGGACCCAGAGGCTGCAGCCGTCCCTGCTGCAGGGAAGGAGGGCCCAGCCCTGCACAGCTGGGATGAGATGGATGGCAGAGCCACTGTGCCTACAGTGACCCCCCGCAGCACAAGGGAGCAGGGCATGCTTTAGTGACAGAATAGGAGGGCACCCAGGGACTGAGATACCCTTTGGAAAACTCCTGCATGCTTGGATGCAGCTAACAAGGGAGCAGAGTGGGAGAAAGTGCTGTGGGAGTTGGGAGAGTCAAGTGAGTCTGCATCAAAGAAGTCTTCATTTCATGGAAACCAGCCACAGGAAGGCATCCCTCTCCATCAGAGCCATGGCAGACCATGATCACCACATTTCAACTGATTCTCTCGAGCTGACAGGGACTCTCTGAGCTGCAGGGACTCAGAGCATCCATGAGCTGGGAATGAGCCATTTTCCATCCCAGGGGACAGAAGCAGCCTTGGGAAAAGGGGATGAAGGATCCCCCTGAGCCCCAACCCCTCCCCAAAGCATGGTAGTAGGGACCTGGTTTTGGCAGAAGGATTGGCTGTCACAGGATGGGCAGCAGGAGGTCACCTCAACATACAGCACCACAGCTCCACCTTGGAGTGACACCTCTGGGTTCAGCAAAGATCACAAATTTGGGTACACCCCGAGATCCTCCAACCTGCATCTGTGTGAAGATGAGGGGTTTGAGGTTCCCCACCCTGCCAGATAGCACTGGTAAAATGGAAAGCCAGGGAGAGAGCAAGACCTATAGGCAGAGCAAATTACTCTAAGTTTGTAAAGACTGGTAATTCCTAGAAAATTTCCATGAAAAGTGGACACCAAGAGGGGCAGGATTAGGTTTTTCTACTGATGGCCTTTACACAGAAACACGCCCACACAGTTTCAGACAAAAAGGACTGAGCAGGAAGGCTGGAAATTCATGAGATACAAAAGTCCCTCGTGCATGAATATATTGTGACACTACTAATTAAACCAACAGCTCCTAATTAAGTCTCAGCTATCCCCATCCTTCTGGGTCCATCCTGTCAGTTCTTGAGACACAAATAGTCTTGAGCATTTCACAAGCCAGTGAGGCAAGAGCAGAGCTTACAACAAGTGCTGGAGGCAGTGGTGGGTTTGGAACAAGGTTAAGGATTGTCTGAGGAGGTTTTATCTTCTTCCTTCACAAGAACCCAGCACAGGAGCAAGAAAGGGATCTGGCCTCTAACGTGGAAGGAAAGGAGGTGTCTAGAAGAGTAGTCTATGCTTTCAATCTCAAATCAAATCCAAGCCTGTAGCTGGGCCCTGGGAGGGGACTTGTCTGGAGCTGATGCACAGGGAGCAGCACATCTCCCACAGCACCAGCAGCCTGCAGATCCTGGAGGACTTGGCTGCTTCTCCCGTGACCCAAGGGCTCATCCCACCTGCCACAGCCATCACAAGCTCACAGCCAGAGCAGCTCTCTGCTCAGAGGCTCAGACAGGCTCCCAGTGAAATTCTGCATGGTTGCTGTGTCTGCCCCCTCTCTGTCCCTGTGCTGCTGCCTGTGGCAATGCTCCTGCCACACATGAGCCCAGCTGCAGCCCCTCTGCAGTGGCACAAACTTTAGCATCATTTAGGAGCAAGAGCAACCTCTGCTGTCAGCCATTCCTTCCCCAGGTTGGCACTTGTCCTCTCCACCTTGCAAGGGGTTGGACCAGCCAAACCCCTTACAGCAACGCAAGGGGCAGTCCCTCCCTCCCCAGCCTTTCAGTGTGCTGATTTCCAGGGCAGCAGAGCCAGCCCTGCAAATCCAAGCTCAGCAAATGCAACCCCAAGAGCCAGCAGTGCCTGTTACCCTGGCTGTGGCAACCGGGTTATACTGTTATACTGTGTCCAGTGCCAGGCTGAGGCAGGAGGACCCACCTGGATGTCCCACCCAACCTGCAGGAAGCCCAGACCCTCCAAAAGCAGCCCCACACTGTAGGAAGGCTGAAGCAGCTCCTCAAGAAAAACTCCACCAGTAGCAACCCCAGGGGAGGGCCAGCTCTGCCACAGGGGCAAAGTGACCCACAGTCATTATTTTGGCTATGCATGAATTATTTCAGCC
This sequence comes from Lonchura striata, assembly GCF_050655825.1. Taxonomy (NCBI): domain Eukaryota; kingdom Metazoa; phylum Chordata; class Aves; order Passeriformes; family Estrildidae; genus Lonchura; species Lonchura striata. Next base: position 2,728,526 of record NC_140719.1, on the reverse strand, counting down.
AGAGTCCAGCCCAGCACAAGGAGGGGCAGGCAGTATGGACACACAAGGATGTCCTCATTTCAGCAATGCAGAAGCCTGCAAAGGGAGGCTGGGCAGGTGTGTACCTGCAGAAAAGCAGGAGAACAAATCTTCTAAGTCCTTTCCCAGTTAGGTCAATTCTTCCCCCTGTTGCAAGCATTTTCTTCCATCAGGCTGAGAGCAGCAGGAAAACCTACATTTTCCAGCTCCTCCCCAAAACCAAGGGTCAACATAAATCCTGAGACAAAAAAGCCAACTCTTGGGCTCCTGTTTAGAACAAACTCCTGCTCAAACCAAAGGCTTTTCTCCCTTGTGGAGCAGACAGGTTTATTTATAGCATCACAGTGTTTTATCAGCATGCTGGCTGCCCTCAGAGGAAGGGGGTCATCTCAAACATCTGGAATTAAATCCTCAGCTGAGCACACTTAACAAGCCTGGCTCTGCACATGTTGGGCTGCAGGGGGAAAACTCACCAGTGAGCAAGGCCACACAGGCTGTGGCAGGGGGATGAATACGTGCCACAAAGTCTGTGCCTTGGATCTGCCAGAGGCAGCTCCTTAGCAACAGGCACAGAGCACCACAGCACCTGCAGTCAGGTGCAGCCCCAATCCCCATCATGCTACTGCTGCTACAACCCCCTCACTGCCCCCCAAACACGCTCCAGAAGGGGATGTTGGGGTAATCCTTCCTCCAAAACTGCCTCTTGCAAAACAAGGACAAGTTTGGGATTTTTTTTTAAGCTTCAGACTGATGTAGGGCCCAGAGCTGAGGCACACAGACTGGGAAGAGGTGGGGAGAAGTGGGCTTGCTCTGCTCGAGAGCCCACAATGGCAGAGGTGGTTGTACCATAACAGCCAGGCAGAGCAGAGTCTGGACATGTCCTGGCAGTGCCTCAGACCAGTTTTGGGAGCCCAGACTTTCATCCCATCCCATCCTGGCACAGTCCAGCAGAGCTGCTCCAGACAGTGCCTGGTGCCACACACAGGGCTGAGATCAGCGCTGTCATTCTTTGGGTACTCCTGCAAGGAGACCAACTGTGTCCCACCCCAACACGCTGAGGCACCATCCTCTTCCTCCCAGGCCAGGCTGGCAGACACAGACACCCCTACGTGCTGGGAACAGCCAGATCAGACAGCAGTGAGAAGCTACTTGGCAGAGAGAGGCAGATCTCACAGCTCCCCAGGAATATCTCCATGCCAGCCACCCACCTGAGCCACACTGCCAGCACTCACAGCCTCCTCCTCTCCCAGCATCCATCCTTCCAAGTATTGGAGGGGAAAAGCAGAGAGGTTGCAGAGGAGCAGAAGGCTGGAGGAGAGATGGAGGCAGCATTTTGTGTGGAGCTTCTACTGCTCCAGGGTGTGAAGCCAACTTTTGTCTCAAAAGATTTCTTTCTTTTCTGCTATTCTGGACAGAAATTCAGAGTGGGAAACTGTGACCTGTTTGGAGACTGCAGTGCCTGGCCCCCTCCTAGAACTGCATTTGAGGCTCACTTCTGTTCATGCCATCCATGAGGAAACAGCCTCTGCTGCTCTCAGGTGGGATGGACTGGGATGGGACCAAGCTCCGGGCAGGGCCTGCAGCTGCCAGCCTGGCACAGGAACATTTCATATTTAAGATCTCAGCAGGGTGCAGAAAAGTTTTACTCATGATCCCCTGCACAAGACAGATTTATTTTAATAAATTTAATGTAGATTTAATTTACTCCATCCTTCTCAGGGGACCTGGGTAATAAGCTAGATTTTGTGAGCCCTGAATTTAAGTAAACTGGGTTTTTCAAAGCAAAATAAGGCTGTACATACATAAGCACTCAGGGCATCTTACTCTTCAGCACTTGGCCCCTACAGCAGCCCCGTGGGAAGGGAATGCAAGTCCCAGATGCCCAACATGCAGCCAGAGAAGTGGAACAGAATCAGCAGCTCACCCTGGCTCACAGGAATGCTGATAGATACCAGGACCTGCCAGCACTCAGCACTTCAGCCAGACAGAGACCACAGCCACCCTTCCTTAGACTGAGCAGTGCTAAAACAGAAGTGAAGAATGTAAATTTTTTTATAGCTTGCCCAAAGTGAAATAGGTTTCCACCCAGCACTTAACACTACTTTAAGCCAGAGGAGTTAAGATATTCTGGTACAATTGACTTGGCTGTCTAAAAAAGGAAGAGCTGAGCAAAAAAACTTCACCACAGCCTACCACAGAGCACTGCAGGTGCCAGGGGGGATGTGCTGGATGCTGGTGTAAGAAAAAGCCCCTTAAACTCATTAACAAACACAATTGTTCTTCCCCAGCAAGTGCAAAGCCTGGCACCTTTTCCCACCTTGCTGGCAGAACAATTGCAATTCCTATGGAAAAGGAGCAGCCAGGGAGGCTGAGCTCTCTGATGTCCTGGGAACACGCCTCTGTCCCGGGAGCACGCCTCTGTGTGCGACCCCTGCCAGCCCTGCTCCACTCTTCCCACAGCCTGGAGCAGGTTTGACGAGCTCTTTGCCCAGACAACCCCTCTGCCCCCGCCGCAGGAGCATCACCCTCCACGCTGGGTGCAAAAGCCACTGCAGAAGAGAAACAGCCGACTGATCAGGTTTCCCTACTTACCACAAAGAGGTTGATTCACCAGAGCCTACTCCCTTTTCAGACTCTTTCTAAATAAATGCTTCAAAGACTTCTGGAAATTCATGCTTAACAGGCTTACTGTAATACCAGAGCACCAAGGCTCCTGTGGGCCAGGCTCTGCTGTGGGACTGAGTCACGCTCATTTTCTTCTGAGACTCTCAGATATCCTTTTCTAAGGGGAAAGGCTACAAATCCTGTTGGCTGGTGCTCATTTTGGGAGACCCTCGCTGCCACCCACTACACAGCCAGACACAGCTCTCCTGGCCTCAGCAACAGACAGCCCTGCAGATGTAAAGTTCAGGAGAGATGACACTTCTCCATCCCCTCCTGGGGCTCAAGAGATGCTCCTGGGCACGAATTCCCCGTCACCCACTATCCAGACAAGGAGCACATGCAAAGTCAGCCCAGCACCTGGTGGGGCAGAAGGTCTGTCACAGGCTGGACACCCCTGGGGCTGCAAGGACCCAGCCCAGAGCACAGTGTCACAACCCGGCATCCTGAGCGAGCCTCTGCCTCCACGGTGGGAGAAGAACTAAAGCAGCACACTCAGGCCTGCTCAGCCATCCTGGAAACAGGAGCTTTGGTGTGAGGGGTTGGAGCCCACTTACAGGGAGAGGAGCCAGGAGCAAGGACTCAGGCAACCTCATGGAACCACATCAGGGTCAGTCCTCCTGCCACTCCAGGCACTGAACTCACAACTCAGCACACAGAACTGCTGAGACACCTCCAAATAATTTAGTGCTGCTGCAGCTTCCAAGCACGAGCCAGGAGCCAGCTCCCCTCCTCCTAGAAGGGGAGGTTTCAAAGGCTTTTTCCTGAAGAGCCTTATTTAAAAGCAGTAAAGCAAGCCTGCATTTAGTGCCTCCTCATTCTGGCTGGGTACCAGCACAGGTAGGTTCTTGTTGGGGAGGCAGGAAGGCACAGCATGGGATGAGAGATCCCAGCCCCACCTGCTCCCTGCTGAAGATCCCAGCATGGGATGAGAGATCCCAGCCCCACCTGCTCCCTGCTGAAGATCCCAGCATGGGATGAGAGATCCCAGCCCCACCTGCTCCCTGCTGAAGATCCCAGCATGGGATGAGAGATCCCAGCCCCACCTGCTCCCTGCTGAAGATTCCCCATGTCACACTGAGCTCTCGTGCACTGCTTTTGCATGTCTCAGTTGTCAAGAAATCTCCCAACCTCAGCATCTTCAGAGAAAACAGCCAGAATCCACTTCACTAAGGATAAGAGCTGCTCCTATGATTTTCTTTGATGCCATTCAACACAAGCAGCTGGATTCTCTATTTATAGCAAGATCATCAGTTTGGAAAGATGACTTATGCTCTTGTTATCACCAGAGCACCAGATACATAACAAATCCTCACTATGCTGGGAGTGCCACAAGTTGGTAAGACAGTCCTCATGGTCAGGCTGGGCTCCTCAGAGATCCAAGCAGACAGAAAAGGAACATCTGGGACCTGAGCTGAACCTCTGGCCCTGACATTCAGACCCCTGCTGATAATCCTCCATCAAGAAGGCTCCAATTTCTACCCATACACTGAGCATTCCTTCCTAGAGTTGTTGCCTTACAAGCCAGTTTTATCCCACTCTTATTGCAGGGAATATTTGGGAATCAGGAGGGTGTTTTTGGGAGGGATGAACAGTGAATTGCTGCAGCATTGTTACCTCTGGTCTGAGCTGCCTGAGCCAGAACGACTGTCAGAAAGCAGAGTGCCGTCAGCAAGAACAAAGGAGTGGAAGTCATAAGCATTAGTGCTCCAGAAATGATTCATGCTTCTTGGAAGCAGCTTTTGCTATGGATATCTGACAAACTCCAGTTTTTAATCAAGATAAGGTGCTCAAAGATCAGGGTGTTTCTAATTAATTCCAGGTTGGCACTAGCTTGCCGCCCTCATGTTGTCGAGGGGGTCAAAAGCAGCTCGATACTTACCTTAGGACACCCCATGTCCTCTTCACTGCCATCATCCAGCATCTCGAGACCCCAATACACCTGTGAGAATTTACTCATGCTAAGCAATTCAAACCCATGGCACTGGCCACCCCACTGCACAGAGCAATAGCCAGCCACAGGTACCCACATTGTGGTGAAAGGCCTCTACCCACAAACTTAGGGACAGCAAAACATCTCACTCCCAGCTGACTTGTACACCCCATCACTTACTTTTAATTTACCATCAGAGAGAGTGGGGAATGTGGATTTGCTGCTTAAAAGCCATCACAAGCAGACAGAAGCCTGAACACCTTTGTGGTATGGATCCATTTCACCTCTGTTTTGAATCCTGAGCACAGCCCAGGGACTCTGAGCACATGCAGGCACAACTGTGCACAAGGCATAAAACATGCTGACTGGCAACAGTCTGGTCCTTTGCTCATTTTCTCCTCTCCTAAGCACTTTGCATTTCTCCACAAGAGATTTGAAGAGTGACAGATTTTAAGAGCAGCACAAAGAGGCAATTAACTTCCACAGCAATTCCTGTCACCAGACTCCAGAGGTCACACCAGTAGCCTAAAGGCTGTACATTGGATATCTTAGCAATCAGCCCTCAAGAAAAGAGGCACCAAACCAAAGGCCAGCCCCTGACATGTTTGCCAGGCCATTTCAGGAGTAGCTGCCCCAAGCAGGAGAAGACCTTCCCCAACGCCTGGTAGAGCACCTTTCTCTATGCTCTGGCACAGGTCAGGTCTGCAGCAGCCCTGCAGCACAACCCAACCACCCTACCCCCTTCTTCTCTTGAAAGGGCTCCTCTCTGGATAGCAGAGGATGACCCACATGTCCATCCTCTTCTTACTGGCTATGAGAGCCTCTAGCAAGACTCCACCAAGCCAAGTGACAGCTGTGTCTTCTACACACCTACTTCTTCCCTGGGGATGACTTACAGCATGAAGCATTCCGCAACACGCTCCGAGTGGAGCATGCCCGTCCATGCACTCCCTGGCTGCTCCTCCTCTCCCAACACAGCCAGGGATAGGGAGCTGCCTCGGGATGAGAGGGATGGAAACCCACAGGCTTCTTCCTCCCAGCCAGGGAGCCTCCCTGCCGCCTACCTGACTCCAGCCCAGAAAGACAAGCTACATCTCTGACAGCTCTGCACCGCTCCAGGGAAGGGATAAGCACTCACACCCCGTTTGTCACACTTGGAAGCAAATCAGACAGACAGAGCTCCACTTCACTTGTCCTCCCATTTTGTTAAACAAGGGATGGGAGGCCATGGCATGTCTCCTCGCCAAGGAAAGCAGTTTTTCAGCCGAGCGCAAGCGGTGCGCAGGCGGGGGGAGCAGCGCAGAGCGGCTCGCTGCAGCGACAGAGACACAAACCCATCTCGTGATTAGTTATTGACTCCAGAGGAGTTGGAGCTCCAGCAGCAAGCCAGCCAGGAGAGCAAAAATCCCTCTTTTGTTCCCCAGCCTCAGACAGACTTGGCCACACAGCTCCTCGTTATCTCTCTTCACACAATGAAAAAAGAAAGTTAATCCAGCTCCCCTACAGCAGGAGCCATCCAGCCTGAGGGAGTGATGCTGTGGAGCCATCCGTGAGCATTCCTGAGCTGGCCTCATCCTGCCACCCACCACTGCTGGTGGATACCAGACAGCTCAAGGACCTCATGGGACATTGCCAGGATCACCAGGGACAGTGCCCTCCAAACTGCCAGGCCTCGCTCAGCTCTGCGGCACCACGCTCCCTCCCCACAAGGCACCCCAAAGCAGGGACCAGCAATGGGGTCCCTTCTGCCCCAATGGTGAGTAGGTGACCCATGCTGCCAGCACAGGGATTTCCAATCCTCCTTTACACACAAACTTCTGACTCAGGAGAAAGCCAGACCACTATGCAGGGACCGAATCCACCTTTTCCCCAGCACTTTCCCAAGCCACAGCCTTCCTGCAAGAACAATGTTTTCCACTGTACCAGAGGTCAAGTTCTAGGAGAATTGTGGCCATTCAAGCCCTTTGGTGTCATCCCTTCCCCTCAGGAAGGGCACAGGTTACACACATGTCAGAACAACCAAACCCAAATTTCTCCCTAATGCCCTTCTAGGGAACAGAAGTTACCTTTTAATTTGGACATCTGACCCAGAATTTCAGAGCCCTGCTCTTCATTCCCCTTCACCACCAGCTTTCTCTGTCCTCCACATGAGAAGTGAGAATATTTACTACATTTAAGATCAGAAAATTATGATTCATGGGCTCTCTGCTCTGTGGAAATGGGAATTATGTATGTGTATTTCTAGAGCATGAACAAACACGAGCAGTGTCTAGAGCTTTGTAGTTCAAGGGAGTGATTTTAAAGTCAACTTATCCCTGCATAAACCTGGACAGCCAAATAACGGAGTGGAGAATAGCAAAGTGCTGAAATCTGTTCCGGAAAGCACTTGCTGTTTCTTTGCTCTTGGTGGCCTGGCAGAGAGGGCTGTTATTTTAACATTACGCTTGTTGAAGCCTCACTGAATGGCAGGCACGACCAAAATAATCCACATGGGCCCTGGAAGCCACAGAGTTGAGAGGAAAGTGCTCCAGCATCTCCAGGCAGCACAAGCCTTTGTTCCCACATGCTCCTGCCGGCAACCAGGACTGCCTGCCCTGCTCCAAATGAACTGGCTTCCCTCCTCCTTCCCCACAAATTAACTCCATCTCCAGCTGTCCCTGCGCAAGCTTCCTGTAAGATTAATTATTCTTTGTGCACACACGTTTGATGATTTACCCAGCAAACCAGGCACAATGATCAGGAATTCTCCATTTCCATCAGCGCTCTCCCCTGAGGCTCAGAAGTTTTCTGGGCAGGTCCCTCACCCTGGCACAGGCACAGGAAGAAATGTGGCTCCTCAGAAGGTCCACATGAGTCACCAAGGACCAGTCAGTATTTGTGATGCTGCTGCAAGGTCAGCTGAAGAAGATGTGCTCCAGAACAGCCCTCAGTGCCAGTCAGCAGGGCTGGCACTGACGCCAGTCTAAGTGGGAACATCAATGATCCCAAAAAGGTGTGTCCCCAGCTACGCTGCCCCATGACCCAAGATTTCCCCCGTGTTTAGCAAGGCACAACGAGCTGTGTTTGTTTGCACTGTCACCTTTCAGAAGGTGTAATTTGCAAGAGCCAGAAGTTACCGTGTGAGGAGTCACCTCCAGGCTGGTTCCGGCTGTGATCTCACACACCACAGCACCGAGAAGTCACCGCGCCAGACTCGCCTGGCTCAGGAAATGGAAAGCACCAAATCGTGGTGCTGAGGGCCAGACCTGCCAGGGGTGAGACTTTGTGTCTTCTCCTGGAAGCAGTTTATTAGCCTGGAAAGTCACAGTTGGCCACAGAAGGTGTGTGGGGGCATATACAATGTAAAATGAGTTGATTCCACACAGCTCTCCTCACAGCCCAGTAGGAAGCCAGAGGATGTCAGGTTGTCTGATCCCTCTAGTGCCGAGCCCACAGTGCTCAACAGGGCTCACAAGTCTCTTTAAGATCTCTTTTGCTGTTACAGCAAAAGGATGTTTCAAGCAGCCACAGGAACCTCTTCCTCTGAGGGTGGGACACTTCCTTCATCCAGGAAGAAGGAGAGGGTGCCCAAGAAATGAAGTATGGAAGGTTTAAGCACCAGCAGGAGGGAGAACACACAGCAAAGTGTCACCCTGTGCTTGGCAGAAGTTGGTTTCACACCCAAATGTGACTTAACTGGGTGAGTTCTGACACCAGTAATGGAAAGTTTCTAGCCCAACTCATGAAGCCACTGTACATGAAACAGTCTAGAAGAGCTGCTCAGTGATCTCAGCACAACAGAAGCATCAATCACATGGAGCCCACATCAGATTTCGGCTCAATGCATCTGACAGCTTTCCTAGAGCTCTTACCCAGCTCTTACCAAAATCCCTGCACTAGCCCCAAACACCAGATCCCACAGCAAAACCCCTCCTGAGTTCAGGACCTGTACTTAACACCAGACCCTGATACTTCTCCGAATCAAGGCAATAAGGATGCAGAAAGGAGGTCTAGAACAAAGAGAAGCCTTTCTCCTTCCCTACAACAACACCAGGAAGCAGAGGAGAGCTGGTGCAGAATAGAACCTGGCAGGTCCTCCTCAAATGGGAGTTGTAGAGGCAGCAGCAAGTAGCTTTGGCCAGCTGGCAGCACAAAGGGCCAGCACACCAAACCCTCTAAGGCCAAACTCTCATCCCTCCCAAGAAGCACCTTCAGGAATGGATGGAAGTCAATGGGATGGGCCGAGGGAAGTCAGCCAGAGTTCATTAGGAACATCTTTGCTGGAAGTGCATCCAGGAGTATTCTCCAAGGAGATAAACGCTGGATCTGCGACTGTTTTGCTCTGACAGGAGTTTAACAGGCTACAAGTTTACACTTGTCCTAGATACTTTTTTTTTCCACAAGAAGCTTCCAAAAGCTATTGCAGACAACTGGGAGAGGTGCTCTCAAAAGCAAGGCACCGGCAGGCAGAGGCACCATCATCCAGGCTGACAGCTCTTGAACAGAGACTTCACATTTTACATTACTTGGTCTTTTTTCCCCCCTCCAATAATTTGTTACAAAGGAAGCAGCATGCACACACGAGAAGCAAGCAAGACCTCAGGGAAAACAGCAAATTGGTTCACATTTCCACAGCACTGAGCACAAAGCTGACTTGCAAATGCGAATGACTTCTCTCAGGCGGGGGAGGAAGCTCCCAGTTTGGATGATCCGAGCCCAACCAGCTCATTTCCCTGCAGTCCAGCCCCATCCCTCTGCTCCGACGGACTGCACCAGCCACGAGCATGGCCTGAGCCTTGCGTGGAGCAACAACAACTCCTGCTCCAGACCACTGCTGGCACTCACAGGACCTCGTACACACCGCGGACATCTCCCACACTCGCAGAGCCACAACTCCAATGCCCCAGTTCATTCGAGACCTTACAACACGGCTGCTGGCTGCGGACGGTGCCTGCGAGCCGGTGGGTGGGTGCCGCTCCTGCCGGGACACGGCATCGCCCACCTCCGCCCAGTTCCCTGCCCAACACATTCGCGTCCGTCCGACCCAGGGCACCAGGCTCGGGGCTGTGCCGGGGCGATGCCGGCAGCCCTGGGAAGCCGCAGGACTCCGGGAAAGCCGAACGAGACGGGCGAGCCCCTCCGCCACCTCCCGCTGCCACCCTGGGCACCCGCCAGCTCCGGAGGCTGCCGTGGCACAGCCCCGCGCTGGGGCGTTGTGGGAAGGGGGTTGGGAGGATGTTTCCTTATTTTATGGGATAGGAGCAAAAAGTAAGAGGAGGAAGCGGAGGAAGGAGGAAATAATCCAGCAGGTTGCTCCCATCAGCCCCTCCCGGCCGCCGCATGGCAGCGGGGGCGGCAGCGATGGGGCAGCCCCGGAGCCGCCGGTCCGCAGAGCCGGGGGAGGAAGCCCGGCCGCGGGCCGGGGCAGCCCGCGAGCCCCTCCCCGGGATATCCGCCCCGCGGGGCACGGCAGGCCGCGGGCTCACCTCGGTACTGCAGCGAGCCCGAGAGCCGCACGGTGACGGTGCCGGCCAGCGGCTCGCCGGGGCTGTAGACGACGCGGCTGTCGCCCAGGCGGATCTCGAAGAGCTGCACCTTGCCCATGGCCGCGCCGGCCCGGCCGCTCCGCTCCGCTCCGCTCGCACCTGCGGCCCGCGCTGTGCCGGCCCCGGCGGGCGGGACCGCCCCGGCCCGCCCCGCCCCGGCCGCGCTGAGGGAGCGGGGCGGTGCCGAGTGCCCGGGGAACGGGGCAATTGTGCGGCCAGGCTGTGAGGGAAGGGTAGCTGATGGACCCCTCATTGCTGTAGGGTCGGGCTATGAAGTAAGGGGTAGCTGATGCAGCCCTGACTATTAGAAGGGAAGGAGCCGTGGAGGAAAGGGCAGCTTCAGGGGCTGGGCTGTGCTGGGAGGGAAGGGATTGCCTGTGGGGTCAGGCTGGGAGGGAAGGAGCAGATTGTGGGGCTGAGCTGTGAGGGAAAGAGAATGGTGGGTCCCTGACTGCTCTGAGGGAAGGAGCAGGTTGTGGGGTCAGGCTGGGAGGGAAAGGAGCCACTGTGGGGCTGGGCTCTGAGGGAGAGAAGTGGTTGGGGCAGGCTCTGAGGGAAAGAAGGGGTTGTGGGGTCGGATGTGAGGGAAAGGAGTGGTTGTGGGGTCGGGCTCTGAGGGAAGGAGCTGACTGCCCAACACGGGGCCGTCTTGCCTCCTGGTGATCCCTGCTCCCTCTAATCTAATTTCCTCCCTGTAATTCTCCAGCCCCAGCTGTCACCTCTCCCTGCTCCTGTTTGTATGACCCCAGTTGCTTTAAGTGTCCAGTAAGAGGCAAATACAAGGGACCTGACAACAAACTGGGACTGGAGCTGAAGAGTCATTGATGACCCCGTACTCTCTGTGGATCAGTGGGTGAAGGTCAGAGTGTTCCAGGAAGCCAGGGATGACCAGCGCACTTCATACATTTGCCATGTTCTCCCCTCATCTCTGCCTGATTGAATAAAAACCATCTGTAAAACCCACACCAAAGGCAGCGCCAGGAAAAGGCACCTCCCGGCCGCTGGCGAGCAGGCTGTGTACACAGGCAGAATGAATAAGTGTAAAAGGAGCTGTTTATCTGCAGAGCACACCCAGCCCGGACCTGGCTGGACAGACAGACATCCTCCCACGGCCCCACAGTGACACCAGCCTGGGGATGTGGGGCTGTGGGACTCTCCGTGCTGCCTTGTGGTGGCTGTGGCAACCTGAAAATCCTCACAGGGTACCAAAGGAGTTTGTGTGCTCCAGGCACACAGGGCTCCTGCTGGGAAGCCTTTCCAGGGCCTCCCTCCTCCTCTGGTTTCCAGGCTGCGTGTAGTCACAGGCTACAGACACACAACAGTCTTGTGCCAAGGCTTTCTGCAGCTCATCTCCTCCCGCAGGGCGTACCCTGGGATCCGTCCGCACACCGCTCTCCTTGTGCTGCCCTTAGCTTCTGTTTTCCCAGGCTAGGCACGCCAATTTGCTCCAGCCTTTTTATTTTGTAAGACGAGCCTGCAGCCTCTTTCATCAGTCTCTGCAGCCCCTATTTAGCTCTGCCAGCAAAACCAAGCAAATTAGGAGAAGAGAGGGGGGTTGAAAACACCCTGAGCTACAGCAGATTTTACTGAACCCTTTTTCCCCATGGAAAGTGGCCAAAGGATCATGCTTTGAGGCACAATTAGGGCTACACCATCTCTGGGGCAGCACTGGCACCCTTGCCCAAGAGGGACACCACACATGTGACAACTCAGGGTGGAAAAACCCTTCACCAAACCCAAGCCCCTTGTGCCATGCTGCAGCTTCACCTGACATGGAGATTTATGCACTTTGTTTGCAGAGAAGATAATTTTAAGCACAGCAAAGTTGCTTGCCCAAGGTCACAACGTGAGTAAAAAGGATTCCTGCATCAGGAGCTGAACAAAAGCACCCAGGCACAGCTACAGTTCTGCAAGGATTTGTGCTAAGATACACAGAGTCCCTCGTCATGCCATGGCCAGCAGCGATGCCACAGGACAGCTCCATCCCCTGGATCACAGCTACACTGGGTAGAGCAGTCTGTAAAATGTAACTGGATTGATATAATTGAAGCATGGAGAAGAAAAGGTTTCAGGGAGACTCCATTACAGCCTTCTAGTATCTTAAGGAGGCTTTAAAAATGGAAAGAGAGGGACTTTTTATATGGCTAGGTAGTGACAAGACAAGGGACAGTGGTTTTAAACTGACAGAGAGCAGGGTTAGATTGGATGTTAGGAAGAAAAATCCTTCTTAGGGGAAGGTGAGGCCCTGGCACAGGTCCCCCAGAGGAGCTGTGGCTGCCCCTGGATTCCTGGAATTGTCCAAGGCCAGGCTGGACAGAGATTGAAACATCCTAGGATATAGTGTAAGGTGTCCCTGCCCATGGCAGGGGATGCAATGAGAGATGATCTTTAAGTTCCCAAACCAGTCTGTGACTCTATAATTCAATGTATACAATGCCTGCAGTTCCAGGGCGCCCATCATCCCCCCAGTGATGCCATATTCAGGAGGATTTTACTCACTGCAGTCAAAACGTGTATTTACATTCCTACCTCCCTGCTCACCCCAGAGCCATTCCTCTTATCTACTTGTGTGAGGACTCATTGGAGTTAAAACTCAGAGCAGTTAAAAAAAAAGTAAGCTAAGGATGTTTAGTAAACTGCCATGGTTTGCTTTCTGATATTTTTGACTATTGTTTTGCTTAAAAAAAAAATGTTTTGAAGAGTTTTGTTGTTGTGGTGGGAAATCTCACTTCCTCTGCATTCTGTGTGCTCTCCCTGCTTCCCTTCCCCCTTATTAAAAGGGAAATTTAAAAAGAGAGAAGAAAAATGTCAAGACAAGCTCTAGAATAAAATTTTCCTTTCAGATGTCACCACATTCCCCTAACTTCAAGGAACATGAAATTTTCTGACAAAGAACATAGTAGTTATTAAAAGGGGAAAAAATTATCAATAAACTCCCTCTCAGCAGCACCTGAGCCGGGCTTTGCCAGCAGCACAGACGAGCTGGAAGCACAGGTGCTGGCAGAGCAGCTGTCAGTGGTGCCACATGTGGGGAAAATGTGCCCACGGAGGGCTCAGCTGTGGCCGCAAGTGCGAGACGCACAAGCCTCCACCATTAAGTCACAGACATTGCTTGTCACTTCTGTTTGTTCCCCTCTTGTCTTTCCAGGAGTTTCCAGACGCGGACGCTGACACGGAGGAGGCGCAGCCCCACCTGAGCGTGCCTCAGTTTCCCCTGCGCCGGGGCTGCTCCGGGAGAGGCAGCGCGGAAATGCCTGGGCGCACCCGGGCCGTGGCTGACGCCGCGGTACCGGCGGCGGCAGCGGCGCGGCTCCCCTGGGGCACTTCGTACCTCCAGGTCATTTCCACCCGCCCCGCGGCTGCAGGGGACAGGGGCGAGCCTGGCAGGCGGCACCGCGGGGACACCCAGAGCCTCTCCTGCTCTCTTGTGACAAGATGAGTCTGTCTCTCCGCCCTCAAATTCTCTTTTGCGTTTGCAATCTCTCCCCCCACTCCTACTTGGTTTGGCGAGGGCGTGACTGGCGTGAGCCCACCCCGCCCCATAAGGGCAGGCACCGGAGCGGCTGTGATGGAGGGGGAAGTAAAGCAGCAGAGCTTTGTGCAAGTTGACCTTTAGGTTTCTAAAGTTTCCTTTGAACGAAAAAAGACACATGTGAACTGTCGTGGTGGGCTCCCCGTGCTACCTACACCACTGACAGCCATTCTGTATTCCTGTGTACATAAAATCCATTACCTTAATATATTTATATTACACAGGTTTATTACCTTTCTAAATAATTTCCCTGCTTCACTCAGTGCCTCATCTCTTCTCAGCTGATTTGCCGGCGGGTAAACTACGTCATCTGATACCAACAGCAACAACAATTACTCATTTGTTTCAGGCTGACACCTTCCAGCAGTTCAGGCAGAGGTGGTACCGTTCAGCCACACCTCCCTGCACAGTCTCTCTCCTCGCAGGAGGCCACAGCCAAAGTCCCCTGTGCCCCTTCTGTGGGTTCATCTGCAAGGCAGCTCCCAGGCAGCTTCCTCAAGGCTGGAGCTGGATGTCCCACCAGTGGAGTACAAATCTCTGGGATCAATACATGATAGAATTATAGACTGGTTTGGGTTGGAAGGGACCTTAAAGACCATCTCATTCCTCCTCCTACCACGGGCAGGGATGCCTTCCTCCAGACCAGGTTACTCCAAGCCCTGTTCAACCAGGCCTTGGTTGACACTTCCAGCTGCTCTGGCACAATGTCCTGGGACTCTGCAGCAGCTCCCCACTGCTGCTGGAGTCCACCAGCCTATTGGTCTCACCAAGCCCCCCAGACATGAGGGCCACCAGCTCACCACAGCCCAACCCCGCGAGGATGAGAGCAGGAAGCAATCAGAAACCACCCTCAGTGCAGAGCCAGGAGGCAGCACTGCTCAGGGGCTCTGCAGGGAGGCCAGGAAGCTGCTTTGGGCTCCATCCCACAGATGCCTCACCAGCCTGTACCCTGAGACTGTGCCCAGGCCTCACCCAAAGGGTAAGAAAGAGGCTGAAACGTGAGTGGCTCTAACAGCATAACAAATAGTATTGGCTTACCGTCACACTGAGTGCCTGATGATGGAGTAACTTGGCTGAGGCACCACCAGAGGGACTGCCCTTCACCAGGCTAGAGAAACCCTGCCATACCCCCCCAGCAGTTTGTTTCCACTGCGTATCCCCTTTGTGCCAGCATGCACACCTGCCCTTCAGGCCAGCTTGGGCAGCTTCAGCCTTTGCTTCTTGTTCTGCTGTTCTCTGATGTTAAAGAGTCCTTTAGTGCCACATCCTTCTCTTGTGACAGTGTTTACACACTGGAATAAAGACACCTCTCAATGTCTGTGGTAAACGAAGTAATTTGAGCTCTTCAAGCCTCTCCCTGGAAAGCATTTTCTCCAGCCCCCATGTTATTTGCTGGCTTGTGCCTGTGCAAGCCCACGGACTGGCATTTGTGTGTCAACTGAAACGTGTGTGCAGGAGCAGCCTCCCACATACAGACACGTGCACAGACAGGAGTCGATGCATTAGAGCTCATGTATGCCCCTGCACACAGACACACACAGAAACACACACAGGCCCTTCAGCTCACATCACTGGGGCCAGATGAGCACTCCTGGCTGACACCTGGTCTTCTCTCCCATCCATTAACCCTCATCCCCGGGATTCTTAAAGCAGCTCCTCCCAGTCTTCCCCTCCAAAGCATGGAGAAAGATGAGGGCACTGAGAGCAAGTCCCCAGCCAAGGCACTCAGGTCCCGTGGCCCAGCTGGCACCCATCCCCTTCATGTGGGTGCTGTGGCTTTGATCAGTAAATGCCCAGCCAGCACCTGGCAAGCCTCACTAGCAAATCCCTAGAGAGAGACAAGGCATTAATTACTATTATTATAATTCTAATTGTACTGCCTGTATTTTTGCTCTCCTTTGCTGGAAGAGTTCCTGTTGCTCAGTGTGGGCCTGGGGAGAAGGACTGGATGATGGGATACTTGTCCTACTTTCCCTGTGGGGTTCAGCATCTGTAGGGATGGCAGATTGTTTGCACAACTTACAGGGTGTGGGAATAGGAGGATTCACTCGACCTCAGTGATCCCAGTGGGACCTTGCCTGAGAAAAAACTGAAACCAGAGGCTGAAGTCTCATACTACAGCACCACTCAGGATTTTGCATTTCTCCCTCACTGCAAAATGACATTTCATAGACTCATGGAATATCCTGAATTGGAAGGGACCCACAAGGACTATCAAAGTCCAACTCCCAGCCCTGCACAGGATCACACCAAGAATGGTATCAAGTTTATGAGGGCCAAGGAAAGCAGCAGTGGCTTTTCCACATGTAGGAGCAGGCTGGGGTCAATGGATCATGAGGTTTCTTCCAGGGAAACACTGTGCTGTGGGAGCAGGGCAGCCCCATCCCTGGTTGTCTCCCATCCCAAGAGATGTCCTGGGCAGGCAGAGGGTCCAGCAGCACGAGATCACTGACACTACCTGAGGTACAAGTCATTTGGATCTTGTATTTGACCTGGCTCTCATGCCTTCCCTCCCCTTTAACTGCCCAGTTTTTCTCCTTCTCTTTTCTCCTGTAACAATATCTCAGCATGGCTGCCCAGGACAGTGATCCACTACAGCCCCAGCCCACAGCTCTTCCCACACTCCTGATGTTTGACCCCATCCCTCCCAGTGGGGAAGTCACTTCTCCACCACAGACTCATAATCAGGGAAGGGATATCACAATAGTCACTCCCAGACAAGGTCCACAATCACACCTCCTGCAGCACTTTCACCTAAATCCACTGAATTCTTCCCAGAAGTGGCTGAGGAACACTCCCAATTGTTGGTAGGGGGGACAGCCTGTGACAGAGAGCCAGTTATGACAATGGTGATATGAGACCACCACTGCTGCCAGCCAGAGCACTGGATCTCTGTGTGGCTCAGCAACCCCCTGCTAGGATTAATTCATTCGAGCAGCCCAACTCTAGCTGATAAAAAGCTGTGGCATGGCCCCTGACCTACATGCCAGGGTCAAAAGTCATCAAGAAATCCCTCAACTCTCCACGAAACCCAGGAGGAGGTGTCTGGTGACAGGAGAGGGTGCACCAAGGGTTACCTCAGTGACACAGCTGGAGACCCCTGGGGAGTGGGGTCCCCACAAGCACCCTTCCTCCTCGCCCACACCTGGTTGCCTGTGAGAGCTCACAGACAATCCCACTCCCTCTCTCAGCTCACATCTCCTCACCCCACTGCTGAGAAATACACTTCATTTTCCTGCTCCTCACCAGTTACTCCATGTGTCCAGAGCAAAATACAGCAACCCCAGTACAGAGAAACATGTCCCAGCAGCTGCTCCTGCAGGAATGCAGAGAGCATCCCTCTTGGCACACCCTGGAGCAGGATGTCTGAGCCAAACCGTGGCTTGGTGCAGGAGCAGATGCACCCAGAGGAACAAGGCTCAGGGTGACACTGATCCCCCTCCACCTACTGATGTGAGTGGCTCCAGTGGAGCGAACAGCCCAACCAACACCTGGTGACACAGCCAAGGGTCCCCTTCCAAACAAAACCACCCCTTCGTGGTGTTAGGCTTCATGCAGAGCCCTCCCTGTCACCCAGGGCCTGGGTAAGGACAGGATGGCACCCCAGCAGTGCTGACACAAGGAGCAGAAAACCACACCGAGCCAGGCACGCAGGGGAAGGAGTTAATGCCTCAGCCCAAGCTGCTGCTGAAGCAGCACTGTGGCTCTGCCCGAGGGCACCGTCAGCCACGGCACATCTCTCTTTGTGAAGTAATGCTTTCCAAAGGAGTTTGCTGGCTGGCTGCATCAGAGAGGGATGCTGGGGGAAAAAGCTGGGAGAGCAGAGGTGTTCCCTCTCACGGCACCCTGCTGCTCCTATCCCGGCTCATCGGAGCTGCCCGGGGATTGTCCCTCAGCAGGTATTTCCGTTTCCCAAGTGGTTATTTGGGTTTCCATGAGCTAATAGACTCAAAGGTCACCGCTCCAGGCCAGCCGGAGCCGTCACGGGACAGGTGAGTCACACCTGACAAACCCTCCCTGGCCAGAGCAGGAGGAAGCACCAAAATGTCCTCCACTGCCAGGACAGGAGCTGTGCCCACCTCATCCACACCCTGGCACAGCGCTGCTCGCATGAGGGACAGGTGAGTCACACCTGACAAACCCTCCCTGGCCAGAGCAGGAGGAAGCACTAAAACATCCTCCACTGCCAGGACAGGAGCGGTGCCCACCTCATCCACACCCTGGCACTGTGCTGCTTACATGAGATGAGTCCCTGCCCATGCCAGAACCCCCAGCCCGTGCCACCTGCAGCTGAGCTGGTGGCAGGTAAAGCAGCTGAGGGGAGGTCTGCAATGTGCCCTCACCCAGTCACCAGGCAGCAATGACACCTCTGCAGCCACTTGCTTTGTGGCACTTGTACTGGGCCAATTGCCAAAAATCAAATCCACCGTCCCCACAGGATGGAGCAGCTTGTGACAGGTTCTATCAGCAGCCCCTGGGACACTGCTCCTGCCAGCAAGCCCCAGCTCTCTGCATGGAGGAAAATTGCTTATCCCACCTTCACAGGTCCAATGGGGCTGCAGGGTGGTGACAATTGAAATACAGGTGATTTCGGTGTGGCCCAGGGCTGGCTCTGAGGGCAAAACTGCCCTGGGGAGTCAGGCAGCACCTGTCACCATGGGGACAGTGATGGAAAGAGCCATCAGAGCATCCTCAGTACTCTGCCAGCCTCCACTCCTTCCAGAGTGGAGCAGAGCAAGATGTGTTTCTACACATCCCTGTCCACTCCTCCAACTCTGCCTCTCTGGGGAAGCCTGCCAAGGTACCACCACCCGCTTTTCCCACTGGAAAGTGGGAGCTGAAGTCACTGTGCTGCCCCCAGGGACATGTCCTGACTCAAAAGGAGCACATCAGGGGCAACAGTGAGAGCCTCCAGCAGCCAGGGCAGGTACGAGGGTGCAGCCTGGCAGAAGGAGGCAGAGAAACACCCAGTGGGTGCAGCCAGGAGGGCAGAGCCTTGGAGACCACTTACAGACATCCAAGAGGTTCATCATTAATCTGAAACCAAGAGCTGGTCAGCTTGTTCCAACAGCATGAGAAAGCAAAGGAGGACAGAGCAGCAGTGAGGGATGTACAAGACCCAAACAGCCTCTCCCTTCCCCAAATTTTGTGGCAGTTAGAAAACACATGCTGACCACTGAAAGGCTTGTTAGTAAGCCTTGGGATGTTGGTCTGAAGACAAGGAGAGGAAAGGACTTGGGATGCCTGAATTAATGCAGGATAAATGTTAACAGCATGCTTCAGCTCCCTGAGAACATGTGGGTGAGGTGAAAACATCCCAGGCACATCCTGGGTCCATCTCCATGGAGCTCACTCCAGGACAAGAAAGTCACCCCAGCTACATCTCCCCCAGACTGATTTTATCCCTCAGGGCTGGAGTTTCCTTCTAGATCAGTTGCTGCCAAATCTGTCAAACTTTTACTTTCCCTGAACTACAATATCACAGTTCTATTTCCCCACCCTCCCTTTATGCTGGGAGCTGAATGTAGTTTAGAATTAAACCAGTTCTTTTACTAGCAGCTGTTTCCCAACAGCACCCACCACCTTTGCACACTCCTGCCATGGGCAAATACCACAATCCCAGCCCTATTACAACTATTTTTACAGAGTCCTTCTAAAACCTGCCTTGCATTGACATTTCAGCCACTGAAAACACCTGCCCTGATGGGAGTCAAGGCCAACAAATGCATTCAATTTGTGTTATTACAGTTATCAGACCAGGAGAAATAGCTTCATCTATAAATACCAGGAGAAAGCTTCATTTGGGTTTGGATCATCTCTCCACTAGACACCTGCCTGGCTGCAGCTACAGCCCAGCCTCTCCCTCCTCCTCTTGGGCAGCTCTGCTGATAAAATTTCACTGCTGGCCTCCCTTGCTGCAACCCAAGGACCTGCAGAAGCTGCAAAGAACTTAAAGTGAAAAGATAAAGGCATTATGGCAATTGCAGCTCATCATCCTCTGCACATCCCATCACTGCCATTGCTCCTCAGCAGCTGCAGGAATAAGGACTGAGGAAGAAATTTAATTCCCCACACCCAACACTTGATTTTCTCCTGTAGATCTTTGTACAACCCTCTCTCCCACCCATCAGAGCACAGCAAAGGCCAGGGGCTCCCAGAGGTCCAGGAAACCAGAAGAGACCCCACAGCTACAGGGCAGAGTGTCAGCAGCAAAGGCCTGTCCCTCTGCTCCCGAGGAACCCATCCAGGAGGGGAGGATTGTTCATCCAGGAGTCCAGATCATCACTAAATTTCCCTACAATAAAGCAGGTCTGAAATAAAGCCAGAAGAATTAACCTGCAGGTCACAGCTTGGGGATCTCCTGGCAGCTCTGCAGTCCTTGGGTGAAGGTCTGGGCAACCAACACAGGAGACCCACACTCCCCAGTCAAACTGGAGCAGGGAGAGATGGTTCTGGCAGAGCTCAAATAAACATCTCGGGGCCCATGGGCTGGGATCCAGGTGAGGCTGCTCACAGCCATCAATGCCTGTTGGTGGCCTGCCACCCCATGCAGCTCTCAGCTGGTGGGTGCTTGTGCTGCCTTTCCTGGCCCTGTTCCCCCAGCAGCAGGACTGAGGGCTCAGGAGGGTGCTGGGGTGGGCAGAGGGAGCTGCTGCAGCTCATTAAGGATTCCTTTGATGAAGCTGCTCTAGGAGCACCTGGGGCAGCTGTAGAATGACCAAGCCAACGACCAAGTGCTGCTGTGACCTCACAGGGGTTCTGCCCATCTCAGTGTGACTGAGACAAGTGGGGACAGGTCTGCCCAGCACTGTCACAGCCTCTGCTGCCTTCTCTCCTGGGAGCAGGAGGACTGGCCTGGTGGCTCCACTTACACCCAGGTACAAGCCCAAACTTAACCCAGCTGCTCACCCTGAGGCCATTTGTGCCACACAAACATCCCCAGACAGTGAGTGCTGCCCCAGGGCACTGCAGTGCTCAGGATTGCTCAGCTTTGCACCATCTAGATTTATTCTTCTTGCAGCAGCAGCAGCAGCAGCCAGACCCTGCCATGGTAACGGGCTTTCCTGGAAGGTCTGATTGCTGCATCTTCCCAGCACTGAGGAAGCAGCAGGTCTCAGGCAGCCTGACCCCTTCCCCAGAGCCCCTGGGACCGAGGGGGTGGACAGGGATTCAGCACAAGCAATACAAGAAAAGCCATTGTGCATTGCCAGGTCACTGCTGCATCTCAGCAAGACACTGCTGTCACCTGGAGTGTCCCCAAGGACTCCCCAAACAGCTCACCTGGAGCTCAGGTTGGGCTCAGAGGCTCTTCAATCCCACATTTTTGGGGATAAAACCAAGCTGAGAGCAGCTGGCTGCAAATCCAGGACGAGCCTGGCGACCACCCACCTGCCAGCCTGGGGGCCAGGAGAGACACAGGGGGCTAGTGGGGTCTGGGGCCAAAGACCCCCCAGCCAAACCTCTCCCTGACTCTCTCTCCACTTGCATTTCAACAGCAACAAATTGCTGGTAATGAGCTGTGTCTCTCTGTGAGCGGAGAGCTTTGGAGATCAAAGATGCTCTTACACAAAACCAAAATATCATCAGTGGCCTTGAAAGGCCAGACTAAGCTTCTGAGGGGAAAAAAATTCAATTTTCTGTAGATCTAATTTGAAACCATTTTAATGCTCATTAAGATAGAGGGACCCAAGCAGATTGTGTGGGCTGGAAGACAGGGAGAGAAAAAAAAGGAGTTAATATTGACATTTTAGTTTAGGTCTTTATTCTATCCAGAGCTCCCTACTTCTCGGCAGCAGCTTTGAGTAATGCTATTGTTAGCACTGGAACTGTAATTCCAATGTCCTTTTTATAACTGGCTTGGAAAAAAAAATAAATCCTGAAGGCTTTCGCAAAATTCAAAGTAATGGAATTTATAGTGGTAAAAAGAGACTTGAAAGGGGAGAAACGTGCAAACCTCTGCACTGTTGCTCCCTGTCATGGGGTGGCCACGGTGCCCACCCACCCTGGGCAGCCTCTCTGCAGCACCTTCCTGGGGTGCTTGGTGAAGGAAGGGAGCCCAGGGGATGCCTGGAGGAGGATATGAGGATGTCCCAGCTTGGTCACCCGCTGGAGCCACATCTCGGAGTCTTTAATCCATCTGCAGGGTCACAGCCCTGGGGACAGCCCTTCCTGAGGGGTGACATGTCCCTCAGCAGAGCCCAGCAGAACCCAGCTGGGTTCCTGCATGGGGAATGGATGCAGCCCCACAGGGTTTTTCTTTGCCACTATCTGTGTGAAAATAGAAGATTTGTATTTGTGGGTGAGGGTGGTTCTGGAGGCACATGAGCATGGTCAGAGCCTAAACCAAAGGCGCTTGATGTTTTGGCTTGCTGTGGTGCTTTTCTCCCTAAAAGTATTTCTGACAGTTCTGGTTGATGCAGGTAAAGGTTCTGTTGCAATCTCCTCCCATCTAACTTGAATTTTGCTTTACAGCAGCAAGAAGTAATTTGGAGGGAATTAAGCAGATTTATTTTCCTTCACCTCCTCGTATTCCATTGTACTTCTGTAAGGGTGTAAGAAAGCCAAATCAAATCTGGGATCAGATTGTCATTTAGTCCTAGTTACTTCTCTTGGCATTATGGCAGCTGCTGGGTTTCTGTCTGTCAAATATGTTTATTTGAGTAAAAATTGTAAGGCAGAGATCCATGTTTTATGCAGCGCCTTCTACAGCCACCTGAAAGGAGGGTGGAGGCACGCAGGGCTCGGGCTCTTCTCCCGGCCAGGGGAGGTTCAGGGTGGGTATCAGGGAAAATTCCCTCACCGAAAGGATTGTCCAGCCCTGCCCAGGACAGCGGTGGAGTCACCGTCCCTGGAGGGTTTTAAAAGCCCTGTGGGTGTGGGGACATGGGGGCCTGGGGCACGGGTTCGTGGTGGCCTCGGCAGCGCTGGGGGATGGAGGGACTCGGTGATCCAGGCGGATTTTCCCAGCACAAACCGGGCGCTGCTCCCTGCGATCCCTGTCCGCGTCTGCAGAGGGCACCAGCCCCCCAAATGTCCCCGTCACCCCCGGCACGACCGGGCGCGACACCGCCGGGACAGCCGGGAGGCTCCGGGGAATGCTCCGAGTGACACCGACCCAGGGATGCTCCGAGTGACACCGACCCAGGGATGCTCCGGGGAATGCTCCGAGTGACACCGACCCAGGGAATGCTCCGAGTGACACCGACCCAGGGAATGCTCCGGGGAATGCTCCGAGTGACACCGACCCAGGGATGCTCCGGGGAATGCTCCGAGTGACACCGACCCAGGGATGCTCCGGGGAATGCTCCGAGTGACACCGGCCCAGGGATGATCCCGGGAATGCTCCGAGTGACACCGACCCAGGGATGCTCCCGGGAATGCTCCGAGTGACACCGACCCAGGGAATGCTCCGAGTGACACCGACCCAGGGATGCTCCGGGGAATGCTCCGAGTGACACGGACCCAGGGATGCTCCCAGTGACGCCGACCCAGGGATGCTCCGAGTGACACCGACCCAGGGAGGCTCCGGGGAATGCTCCCAGTGACACCGACCCAGGGAATGCTCCGAGTGACACCGACCCAGGGATGCTCCCGGGAATGCTCCCAGTGACACCGACCCAGGGATGCTCCGGGGAATGCTCCCAGTGACGCCGACCCAGGGATGCTCCCGGGAATGCTCCCAGTGACACCGACCCAGGGATGCTCCGGGGAATGCTCCCAGTGACACCGACCCAGGGAATGCTCCGAGTGACACCGACCCAGGGAATGCTCCGGGGAATGCTCCCAGTGACACGGACCCAGGATGCTCCGGGGAATGCTCCGAGTGACACCGACCCAGCCACCCAGGGATGATCCCGGGAATGATCCGAGTGACACCGACCCAGGGAGGGCTCTGGGGAATGCTCCGAGTGACACCGACCCAGCCACCCAGGGATGCTCCCGGGAATGCTCCCAGTGACACCGACCCAGGGATGCTCCGGGGAATGCTCCCAGTGACACGGACCCAGGGATGCTCCGGGGAATGCTCCCAGTGACACCGACCCAGGGAATGCTCCGAGTGACACCGACCCAGGGATGCTCCGGGGAATGCTCCCAGTGACACCGACCCAGGGATGCTCCGGGGAATGCTCCCAGTGACACCGACCCAGGGAATGCTCCGAGTGACACCGACCCAGGGATGCTCCGGGGAATGCTCCCAGTGACACCGACCCAGGGATGCTCCGGGGAATGCTCCCAGTGACACCGACCCAGGGAATGCTCCGAGTGACACCGACCCAGGGATGCTCCCAGTGACGCCGACCCAGGGATGATCCCAGGGAATGCTCCCAGTGACACCGACCCAGCCACCCAGGGATGCTCCGGGGAATGCTCTGGTGACACCAACTCAGCCACCCAGGGATGATCCAAGTGACACTGATCCAGCTCCTGATCCAGCTCCTGGGGAATGAGCCGTGTGACACCAACCCAGCCACCCAGGGATGCTGCCAGGGAATGCTCTGGTGACACCAACCCAGCCACCCAGGGATGCTCCTGGGGGATGCTCTGGTGACACCGACGCAGCCACACAGGGATGACACCGGGGAATGATCCTGGTGGCACTGACCCAGCCACCCAGGGATGATCCAAGTGACACCGACCCAGCCACCCAGGGATTCTCCCAGGGAATGCTCTGGTGACACTGACCCAGCCACCTCAGGATGCTGCTTCAGGAGAGCCCTGGATAACAGTGACCCGGCCACCCAGGCCAGTCCTTCAGGAGAGCCCTGGATAAGTGACCCAGCCTCAGCAGCCCCATTCCAGGCTGGACACCAGCTGGGATCCCAGCACTGCTCCCACCCATCGCAGTCCAGCATGGAGCACCAGGTGATGCTGGCTGTGTCTCCTCCCAGCATTGTCCAAACCCTGGATGGGGATGTGGACACTGTAACCCCTGCCACAGCCTGAAGCCTCAGCCCCATGGCTGGCTCCATCCCCAGCACTGCACTGAACCCAAAAATCCACATCCAACAGGGGCAAACACAGAAAAACTATTGAAAAAACTCTTGTGGGAATGTGCTGTTGTCCTTGTTTCCCCTGTGCTACAGGCTCTGTGGGTGGGAATCACTTCTGCTTTAGGAAAAAACCAAAACCCTGACATGTGTTTTCTGGCCCAGTTTGACCTCAAAAAAGCACCAGTGAGAAGATCTGTGTTTTGGCAGAGGATAGCATGAATGCCTCCAAGTACACAGTGGCTCCTGGCACGTAGGGACAGGACTGATCCCTGCTCAAAGCCCCAGAAAAGGCTTTGGAAGAGCTCCTGGATAGCCCCTGGAGCCCCACTAGCCCACCCTGGAGAGGATGGGGCTTGGTGCAGGGGAAGCACAGGGTGAAAGCCAGAGACACAAAAGTTTGGATGTCCCACAGTGCTGTGTCCAGCCACAGACGTTCCCATGCTGGGAATATGAACTCACATGATTCCCAAATTTAACAGTGTCTGTACAGCACAGTGATGAAAACTGAAGTACTTCAGCCACTGGTACAGCCAGGGAAGCAAACAGAAGTCTCCTCACTCCAGATTTAGCTCTTTATTGATTTTCCAGCTGCATCCATCAGTCATTGTCCCAGTGCTAAAATTACCCATTAGAGATACCATAGAAATGAGAGGAAAACAAGACAGCCTTGTGGTTTTGATGAAAAATGCTAAACATCCCAAACAGAAACTTCTGAAAGGAAAAACCTTCCTTCTTTAGGATGAGGACTGGGTTACATTTATTCTTGAACAGCTCAGAGGACTCTTGGCTGCTTGTGGTCCGGGGCTTGACCATGTCCCATGGCCCTTACTGCCTGTGCCACTGGCAGCACTGTGCCAGCAGGAGGGACTCAGAGGCCTCCCTCCAGCCCAGCTTGTCACCTGTGTCAGAGCCAAGGATAAACATAAATCCGGCTTCAAAATCCACATGACTGCGCTGGATGTCCTCTGTCCATGCTGCTGCTTCCTCTCACCTACAGTGACTCCCTGCAGGTGACTGCAGCTGGGTCACATCCTGCAGGTCAGCCCCAGAGATGAGATGATCCCTGTCTGAGATGTCCCTGGGATTAGAGGGATGTCCCCTGTGCTTGTGTCCATCACCCCACAGCTGCATTGAGGAGATGTCCAAGGGTCTGGGACTGGAGATGCTGTTAACATCCCGTCTACATGGAAATGCCCTTCCTCAGGGTTTGACTACATGAGTTTGATAGGGTGTGGGTGAATGGCTTTAAACTGAAGGAGCGTAGGTTCAAATTACATATTAGGAAGAAATCCTTCCCTCTGAGGGTGGGCAGCCCTGGCACAGGTGCCCAGAGCAGCTGTGGCTGCCCCTGGATCCCTGGCAGTGCCCAAGACCAGGCTGGACACTGGGGGTGGAGCTCCTGGGACAGTGGAAGGTGTCCCTGCCATGGCAGGGAGCGGAGCTGGATGGGCCTCTAGTTCCATTCCAACCCAAACCCTTCTGTGATTCTATCAATAAATCTCTGACCTCCACCTTGTGGAGAGACTCCAACCCAAGGAGCTGCACCGTGACCCTGTGGCTCACCCAGGCTGCAGGGGGAAGTCCCCAGGGTCCCCTGCTCCACCCAAAGATGTCCCCAGAGGGGAGGGCTGTGCTGGGGTGGGCTGGCTGTGCTGACTCAGCAGCACACACCCTGTGTAAACGCCCGCCAGCTGCTGCTGCTCCAGCCGCTGTTTGCTCAGCCCACGCTGCTCTGTTTGCCTTTGGGATCACGATGGAAGGAGATGGCCTTTGGTCCAGAAAATGAGGCAAGGCAGCTCCAGGCACCTGCCTCAAGGATCCTCCAGCATCTCTGCTCCTCTAGCTCCTGCCCAGGCTGCTCAGTAGCTGCAACCCACCAGCATCACCCAAATTAAAAACTCCACGGAGCTTTAGGAGTTACAGGAAAATGCACTCGCCACAGCATAACCCAGCTGCCATGCAGCCAGGAAAATTATTTATTATCATTTCCTTGTAACAGAGATATGGAAAAAAAAAGCACCCACCCTCCATAGGTGCAAACAACAGCAGCTGCAGCATCCACATTGGAATCTCTGTACATCAGAGTGTAAAGTCCATTGGGGAAAAAAAATTCAATCCAAGTTGTTTTTTTTTTTTTAAAAACCTCATGACCTAAAACCAGGAACCAGAAAAAACAAAGTGGTTGAGAAAATGGGTTGGGCCCCTCCCTCTTGCTATAAAATACATATTTCTAAGGCGAAGTTTCACAAGACCAGAAGCGAGGTTCCTAAAGAGTCTGAGCTTGCAGCTGGAGACAACTCACAGGTGAGAAGGCACTGTAGGCACGAGAACCTCCACCCACCCTGGTGCCTCAGTGGCCAGCGTAGTCCTTGGTCTCCACCCCGGTCTCGTTGAGCACCGTCGTCCTCGTGATGGCCTCGGTGACGGCGTAGGGGTCACAGTTGGCCGCCGGCCGCCGGTCCTCGAAGTAGCCGCAGCCGTCCTGGCCGACCTGGCGCGGGATGCGGATGCTGGCGCCTCGGTTGGCCACGCCGGCGGAGAACTCGAAGATGTTGGAGGTCTCGTGGTGGCCGGTGAGGCGCCGGGAGTTGTCCCTGCCACCCCGCGGGTCGTACACGCAGATGTGGTAATCGTGCCGCTTGCTCAGCTTCTCGATGGCAGCTTCGATGTGCCTGTGGGAGAGGAGAGGGGGTTCAGTAGGTCCATCTGGGGGGTTGTCACCCCCTCCTCCTGTGCAGGGACAAGGACAGCTCAGGGGATCCCTCATATAATCAGCTGCTCTTAAAATAATGAGCTGGGACAACCCCAACCCTGCCTGGTGCAGCCACACAGGTGGGGAGACACTTCCATATGGCTCAGGACACCCCCAACCTCCCAGGTACATCCCAGGGAGCCCCCAAGGACTCACTCGAGTCCTGAGCCTCCCCTTGAGACCCCCCAGGACTCACTTGAGACCCCCCTCTCTGCGCATCTCCTCGGTGCTGTAGTTGGTGTGACACCCAGCGCCGTTCCAGTTGCCGGTCATCGGTTTGGGGTCCAGAGTGGCCACAACCCCAAAGTCCTCGCAGACACGGTGCAGGATGAAGCGAGCCATCCAGAGGTGATCCCCCATCTCAATGCCTTCACACGGGCCCACCTGGAATTCCCACTGGAAGGGACGAGCAGAGGCACAGGTAAGGATGGGCAGGTGGGCGCCTCCCCAGCCACCACATCCCTGCCACTCCCAGCCTGGGCCGTGGCTGAATGTTACCCTTGGGAATTGGCAACAAGGATGGGGAGCATTGAGGCAAGCAGCAGGACAACTTTGGCAAACAAAAAAAAAATGGGAAGAAACTGCTCGTTGCTATGTAAAGCAAAAACAGAGGGGTTTTTAAATCAAAACAGAGGTAAATAAACACCATGTCTGCCTGATGCTGGAGCTGCTGTGAGCAGGACCCCCAGCCCACACTGCAAACAAGGCAGAGGATTAACAAGGAGCCTGTTAGTCCTTCCCAGGGCTGCTCCCTGCCTGGCTGGAGCCAGGCTTGCACCACCCACGTTACTAAGCACAGGGTGACGTCTTTGTGGCTGCTGGCATGGAAGAGCCCGAGCTCAGGATGTGGAAGGCAACCAAGAAGGACCTTTAAGAATTTGGGGCAAACAGCGGGGTGGGTAAAAGTCCTGCCTCAGCTCCACTGCTGATAAGCCCCTGCTTATCACCACCACATCAGCAGCAGGAGAGCCAGGACCCGCAGTCGGTCAGTCTGGCCACCTGCCTAACGCAATCAGGGGCTCCCTGCTGCTCACGCCTAGATAAACCCAAATCCTCCCAACTGCTCCCCAAGGCCATGTCCCACCCCACATTCCCAGTTCCCAGCTCCAGAACAGGGCTCAGACCCCATCACTCCACATGGTGCTCCTGCAGCCTGTCCCAGCTCCTGCTGTCCCCACATCCCTGTTCCCACAGAGGAGCTCCCAGCTCTGCTCTGGCAGCCAGAGCTCAGGCTGAGCTGTGCAAGCAACTCAGGGTGAGTTAGGAGAAAATCAAGTGCACATTTCCATTGCAGCACTGCAACTGCTCCCAGCTAAGCAAAACTGATGTGAGGAGTCACTGGATTTGGTGTTCCAGAGGAGCTGGGAGTTGCTGGCTTATTCCAGCCCCACGATAACTCCTATCCATCACTGGGAATGGGCTGCCTGGGGCCATCCACACCTACCTGGGAGGGCATCACCTCGGCATTGGTGCCACAGATCTTCACCCCCGCATAGAGACAAGCCTTGTAGTGGGACTCCACGATATCACGCCCGTACACCTTATCTGCTCCAACCCCGCAGTAATAGGGGCCTGGAAAGAACAAGAAGTCAGCACCCAAGGAAAGCTTCAGGGAGCAACAACAGCACTGTAACATAATCCCACGCTCCCAGATACCTGCTGCCATGGGCAGAGGATTCATGGGAATTAAAATGTTTCTCTCCACAGGATATCGGGCCACCGAGCCCAGCTCCAGGACTAGCAGTGTGAGCAGTTCATCTGTGAAACCTCAGCCTTATCTTGGCAGCTCAATAATACTTGTAACACATCAACTGGGAGGTGACCTCGAGATAAGGAAAGTTTGGTCTGCCCAGGGGCACCTCCCTCACCCTCTGAGCACATCAAACCTCCGAGATTGTTCTGACAACAGCTGGCATTGTTCACGGCTAAGAAAATCCAATTCGCTGGGGTTTGATATCACCCCCATTCAAGCAGGTAAGGCAAAGATCTTCTCCCCGCCTCGGGGAAGGGAGGTGTTGCAAGCAGCGGGTCTGCACAAAAATCAGGCTGGGGAAACTCCGTCTCTCTCCAGGAGGCAGCCGAGGAGCTGGCTCGCTGCTGCAGGAGGGCACAGCGCGCCATGCCAAGCCCTTTCCCCAGCAGCCGAGGGGAGGAGGTTTC
This sequence comes from Lonchura striata, assembly GCF_050655825.1. NCBI lineage: Eukaryota > Metazoa > Chordata > Aves > Passeriformes > Estrildidae > Lonchura > Lonchura striata. The sequence goes on along the minus strand of NC_140719.1, from coordinate 2,698,954 downwards.
CCAGCCCTTGCCAAACAAGTCGTGCAGCTGAGCTGTTTGTGCAAGCAGGGTCCGGGGGAGCGGCGCGGCTCACCTGAGCCAGGGGCGCCAGGTGCTCTCGGCAAACAGCCCCTACCTGGGGCCATCCCTGACAGCAGAGCTGCACCCAGCTGGGATGGGCTGATGCCACCTCCCAGCACCCACAGGCAGCACGCTGGGAGCTGAGGGGGATTTGGGGCTGGGGCAGGGGGGAGCTCTTACCCTGCGGGCCAGGGAAGCCGTTGTCGGGCCAGCCGTAGGGGTGGCCATTGATGCCCAGCAAGGTGTACTCCTGCTCCATCCCGAACCAGGGGTGGCTGTCCTTCACCAGGTCCATGACTTTCTTGCACGTGTGTCTCAGGTTGGTCTCTGGGGGCAGAGAGGTCCGGGTTAGAGCCGTGCTGTGAGCCAGCACCCACCAGGCTCTGCTCCATCCCACCCCGAGAGGCTCCAGCACTGCCAAGGGCTTCCCACAGAAGCCTTAAGGAAATCATGAGTGGATCCCCCTTCCTGCTCACCAAATTCCTCCTCACAGTTACTCCATCACCAGAGCATCAGGCCACAGGTCAAAAGGGTTTAATTACCCCGTTCTCCAAACCACTGCTGATGGTCCATCCTCCTCCTCTTACTCACGGTGAGACAAGGAGCCTTACCCCAACCCCATCCTACAGGCATTCAGCAGACCTGAGAACAGGGACTTCCATCACTCCTTCACCCCCATCCTTTCTACCAGCCTCATCCTAATTATCCTCATCTTTCTGCAGCTCCATGGTTTTGGTTAGCATCCAGACTGGCTGGCCCTGCCTTGGCCTTTTGAGGTGCTCAAGGCAACTGGGGCTTTGCCAGGAAAATACAGAGAGCAGAGCACTGTCCAGACATGAACCAGCTAGGCAAGGGGAATGAGAGCTTGGACCAAGACATCAGTGAAAAAGGCTGAAAAACTGCTGTGACAGGGACAGGCAGGCTCCAGGCTGCACATTCTGCCCTAACTTGCAATAAAACCCCAGAGCAGCTACAAAAGAGCGTGGGGCTGGAGGGAAGCAGTGGCAGATGGGGAGCAAGGGTAAGATTTTCTTCCCCTGAGCCCACACAGCCCTTGAGGTCCACGGAAACCCACCACGGGAAGGGCTGGAGGGTTCACCCCTCTCACCATCAGGGCTCTGGGCTGAGCTCTCTCTGCCCCAGGAGCCCCAGGATCAGGCTCCCTTTACAAACTGCAGTGGAGGAGCTGCCAGGCAGAAATCTCAACCCAAGACACGTCCCCCAGCCGTGTCTGGACGCTGCCGGAGGAGGAACCAGCCCCGTCTTTCACCATCCTTGCCCGCCGCTCTCCCAGCAGAGCTGCATCACCAGCAGATGCCCTCTCCCTCCCCCTCACACCCAGCGGCGCACGGCCCTGCTCGAGTGGCAAATATCCGGTTATTTACCGGCAAATAACCCCTCCGGGAGCCCCTCAGCACGTCCCTGCAGACGGGCTCCTTTTCCTGTGTCCGGGGCTTTATCACGGGGACAAGACGGACTGCAGACTCCTGCGACTGCAGACCCGGCGATAAGACCGAGAGCCGCGCGTTCCGGGGCAGTTTGCAAAAGGTCACTCTGAGGCAGCACACGCCATCTCAGCATCTCCTCCTTCCTTTTCTGCAGCCTCCCACCAGCGAGAAGAGCAACCACAACCCCGGCACGTCAGAACCCCGCACTTCCAGCTCCTGTTCCCCCCCGCCCCGAGGCTGGGCAAGCCGGGAGACGCTTTTGGCGAGCGCCGTGAGTGAACTCCGCACCTCGCTGCTCTTCTCCTCGTTCTGTGCACTAAACCAGGCTCCTGCAAACAGCCACCGCCAGCAGCTCTTGGATTTCGGAGCCCGGGACCGAGCGCTCCGCTGCGCCCCAGCGCCGGCGGTGCGGAGCAGGCGACACCCTAAACAATAAGGGGGTGACCCTCGGGAGCTGGGGGTGCTCACCTGCGGGTTTCCTGTTGTACTTCAGCACTTCGCAGAGCACCAGCTTGTTGGGGTCCAGGCAGAAAGGGTCCCTGAACATGCAGACCGGCACCAGGAACATGTCACTGTTGGAGCCCTCTGCCTGTGCCGTGCTGGAGCCATCGAAATTCCACTCGGGGACATCTGCGAGGCAGGAGGGGACGGAGGTGGGAGTGAGGTTGGGAAAAGGGTCACATACGGATTGTGCCAAGTGCTGGCGGATCAGACCCAGGACGGAGCACCCAAAGGGTGCCGAGCTCCATGGGATGTCAGCCGCAAAGGTTTTCTTGCACATCCCCGGAGCCCGTCGGTGCTCCCTGAGCGTCAGCGTGTTCACCCCACCCCAGCACCATCAGGCACGGGCAGGATCAGTCCCAGCCACTCCACCTCCCTCTGCAAAACCCCATCCAGATGCCGACACGTCTCCATGCCTGTTTGCCTTGTGGAAAGGGGCGAGGAACTCATTCTCCCCTTCCCACCCAGCACTAACAGCAGAGATTAGCGGATTAAAGCGCAGGGACGCAGGTTGGATATTCACCCTGCTGCTGGGTGCAACCCCACCTGACAGCTGCAACAGGTACCCCTGGTGCCACACAACCAGGGAGAGCCCGGCCCAACTCCCACCGCCCGAGGCACCCCAAAACTTTTCCCAGCGATGCTCAGGGCCCTCCACCACACCATCCATCACCCGAGGGACAAGCAGCCGCGTTACCTTCGATGCTCTTGGGCTCCTTTTCGAGGGTCCTGCTCTTGCAGCGCACACCCTCGCCGCTGCCGTCGATCCAGACGTAGGTGACCTGAACCCTCCCATCCTGGGGCAGCCTCATGTACTGCTCCCGCACCAGCTTGTTCAGCCTGGAGCTGTGCGACACCGACATGGCGACGGCCCTGCGAGGGCGCACAGGTGAGTGCCACATCACCCCTGCCCATCTCCCCACGGGGGTTTTACAAACCAACCTCCCAGCCCACAAAAAGCCACCCAAACTCCCCCACCACCACCACCCCGGCTGTTTCCCCCGGCGGGATTCGAACCTGCCACCCCCTGGTTCACCAGCCCCGGCGCTGCCCGCCCGCTCCGCCCGCGTTTTAAAGGCGCCCGCGGCCGGGGGCGGCGCGGACGCGGCTCCGCCCCGGGGCGGCAGGGCCGGGCCCCGCTCCCCACCTCCGGGACACCCATTGAGGACGTTTAGTGTTGTTTTATTTACTTATTAAAATATTAATTATTTAAAAAGACGGCTATCGCACAGCTAAAGCACCACTTTATTTAAAAAGTAGTGGATTGTTGGCTCAATAACTTATTGTTTATTTAAAACAAACGGGTGTTACTCACTGAAAATTATGTTTACCACCTCCAGTTCCCCCTCTGAGTGTGTCATCCCTGTTTGTGTTGGGGTGCCCTCGTACACGCGTGCAGGTGTTTTACTCCCAGCGCTGTCAAGGGGGGAGCTGGGGAGGCTGCTGGCTTGTGGTCCCCCAGCACCCCAAAACCTGGCTGCGACCATGTGGATGTGTGATGGGATGGATCTGGATGGTCCTGGAGACATCAGTGGCAACGAGATCCCTGGAACAGGGGCAGCCAGATTCCCGGGACAGGGACAGACCAAGCCGTGGGGACAGGGACCGATGCCCGGCAGCCCTTCCATTGCCTCTCTCCCCCCATCCTGCCCTGGACACCCCAGGAACGACCCCTTCCCACACGGCTTCAGCCCCCCGTGGCTGCAGGGCTGGGTTTGCCCCCAGGGCTTTCCTTGGAAGGGAGGAAAGGCTGAGAGCTGCTGGGGAAACACCACAAATAAACCGCTGAGTTAAAGCACAATTTTTAAGCACCAGAGCGTAGTAGAGTCTCTTTAAACTCCCAATCTAGCCAAGCTTAGCACAGGCTGTGCTGTGATTTAAAGTCAGCTAAAAACCCTCAGCCAACAGGTGTGAATTTGAGTCGATTATTTCAATATAGCAGCAATTTCCAGCTATTGAGCCGAACGCAGATCCAATTAGGTGAATTAAACGCTTCGCTGCCTTCCCAGTTTTCCATAGATGCTGCGTGAGAGGCTCCCACGAGTGGGAGCAGACAGACCCCAAACGTGCCAGGGCACAGGCAGCACGGGCACAGCCCGTGCCGGCGCCGCCGGGGGTTATCTCAAACACTCCCGGATTTTGTGTCTGGGAGGAGGGCAAGATTCCAAACAACTTCCCCCCCAAGCAAACCTGGCGGAGTGAGCGCGCCTGACTCTCCAGCCTCGGGTTTTAAGCAGTTTTCCGATGTTATAAAAGGAGAAAAGGCTTTAAGGCATGTCTGGGCTCTAAAGCAGTTGGGTTTTTGCTAATTTCCCCGGTTCATAAGACAGTTTGTGGCTGCCTGACTCACCCCAAGGAATGTTTTTCTGCAAAACAACACGGCAGCTAAAAAAACTGCTTCACGGTTGATTGCCCCCCACAGGACATCTCCTCCCCGGGCACTGACCCAAGACATCAGCTCTGTTTTTCTTCTGAAGGTGTTTTGGTCCCGCAGGCAGATAAAGAATCGGGAAGAAACCTGAAAGCACTTGGGATTGCACAAGAACCAGGAAATGAGATTGGCAGCGACAGAGGCAAAACTCAATTAGCAACTTCGGTGACCGGGCGGTGACATCAGCGGCAGCGGGCTGCGGGCGGGCCAGACGTCACCCCCCAAAACTGCTGGGTGCTGCCCCGAGCAGAGCCCTGGGAGGGAGGCTGGCACACGAGGATGTGCCCAAGGTCCCTGGAGCAGCGGTGGCAGAGCCACGCAGGTCTCCCCCGTGTCCTTGACGCTGCCCCGGTGACATTCAGGGTGTTTTACAACCGAAGCCGGGGTGCAGCTCGAAAGCAGCCACCTCCCTCTGCGGGGTATTTTAGGGACACATCCACGTGGCTGCAAAGCTCAGCATTTCCTCGTTCTTGTTTGGAAACCGTCCCAGGGCAGGAGGAAATGCACCCCTGGGTGTGCAGCCCTTTTCCCGGAGGCGTTGCAGCACCGAGCCGGCGCCGTGCCGGGGAGGCGTCCGCGGCTCCGCCGGATCCTCGGCTCCCTGCTCCCGTCTCCATGTGAATCCCCATCGCTCCCTGCTCCCGTCTCCATGTGAATCCCCATCGCTCCCTGCTCCCGTCTCCATCTGAATCCCCATCCCTCCCTGCTCCCGTCTCCATGTGAATCCCCATCGCTCCCTGCTCCCGTCTCCATCTGAATCCCCATCGCTCCCTGCTCCCGTCTCCATGTGAATCCCCATCCCTCCCTGCTCCCGTCTCCATGTGAATCCCCATCCCTCCCTGCTCCCGTCTCCATCTGAATCCCCATCCCTCCCTGCTCCCGTCTCCATCTGAATCCCCATCCCTCCCTGCTCCCGTCTCCATCTGAATCCCCATCCCTCCCTGCTCCCGTCTCCATGTGAATCCCCATCGCTCCCTGCTCCCGTCTCCATCTGAATCCCCATCCCTCCCTGCTCCCGTCTCCATCTGAATCCCCATCGCTCCCTGCTCCCGTCTCCATGTGAATCCCCATCGCTCCCTGCTCCCGTCTCCATCTGAATCCCCATCGCTCCCTGCTCCCGTCTCCATGTGAATCCCCATCGCTCCCTGCTCCCGTCTCCATGTGAATCCCCATCGCTCCCTGCTCCCGTCTCCATCTGAATCCCCATCCCTCCCTGCTCCCGTCTCCATCTGAATCCCCATCCCTCCCTGCTCCCGTCTCCATCTGAATCCCCATCCCTCCCTGCTCCCGTCTCCATGTGAATCCCCATCCCTCCCTGCTCCCGTCTCCATGTGAATCCCCATCGCTCCCTGCTCCCGTCTCCATCTGAATCCCCATCCCTCCCTGCTCCCGTCTCCATCTGAATCCCCATCCCGCCCGGGCAGCTGGAGCCCGCGGGATCGGCCTCAGGGCTGGAGAAGCAGCGGCTGATGCTGAGCAGAAGGCACAGAGATGGATCTGCATCCCTTGGGAAGGATTGCAAAGAGCATCCGAGGAGAGGGGAGCTGTGCCCCTCAGAGACAGCAGGTGTGCTCGCTGTGCCAGGAGGGTCTGCCGAGACCCTGCACCTTCCTGACTCAGCTGGGTGGGGAGAGGCTCAATTTATTCCCAGTTAAAGCTCTGGTTCCCTCCTGCATGTGCCCACCTGCAGACACATGCTCCCCAGGAGAGCATTCCCTCTCCCCAGGATCGGTGTGACCACCCTGGGCTGGTTTTTGTCCTGCCAGAAATATCCCAGAGCTTGAGTGGGCTCAAATCCAGGGAGAAATGAACCAAAATCCAGGCTGAGTTAACCCAGTAACCTGGATTGGGAAGCAGAGCTCCTCTGTGAGCAGCTGGAATCACTGAGCATCAAAACACCCAAAAGAGGAAGGCAGAACAAACACCAATAATCCCTCACCTGATCAGAGTGGTGCAGGAGAACCAGGAGAGCTCCAGGAGAGCAAACACGGTGGGTTTGTGGTGTTTGGGGACAGCAGGGACAACAGCAGCCTGTGGAGGCACAGGAGTGGAATCACAGAATTCCTAAGGGTGGAAAAGGTCGCTGAGCCCAGCTGTAACCCCAGTGCTACCACTACACCAAATGCCGTGGCACCATCCCACCCAAACATCACATCTATTTGGCAGCTCACCAAATAGACACAATTATTTCACACCAAAAAGGATTTTAGTAAGCAGGAAAAAGAGTTCCTGCCATATAAAGTTGGGCACCTGCTTAGTCAGTTTTTCTTGGGATCGAGCCTCGCCTCACCAAGCCTAATTCCAGCCCTTTCCATAGCAACAACCCTGTTACACCAACAGCAGCGAGCACAATTCACACTTGGGTCCCTGGGGCTCTGGAATAACATTTGCCCCCCAAACAAGCCCAGGCTCTGCAATCAGCGGCTCCTGCCTGCTCCCCTCCTCGCCAGGTACAGTAAATATTAACCACCACGAGGCTCAGGGAATCAGTCACTGGCCCAAGGTCGGCGGAGCCGAGGGCAGGAAAGGGAGCAGGGGTGTCCTTGGAGAAGGAAAAGGTCACAGATAAATCTCCGGAGGATTTTGTGAAGCCCAGAGCTGCAGCAGAGGGGTTTCTGCACATGGAGGGCAGCAGGGAGAGAAGCAGGTTCTGCTGTGCTGCTCCAGCCCAGCCCAGCCATCGCCTCTGGTGCCCACAGGGATGCAGGGTGCAGCAGGGCCGCTCCCCTTCCCAGGGTATTTTTTTTTATCATCCTGGAGACCCATCCTAGGAGACCTAGCCAAGCCCTAAATACTTCTTCCAGTTTTTATCTCTCTGACTTCGAGGCTTTATCAGCCTGAGCATTTTCCAGCCTTGCCAAAAGACAACAAAGATATTTGTTGCTTTGATAGGATAGCAATAAATAAAAAAAATTTTCAGATCGAATATCTTCAGTAACACAATTTGTTTTACCACAAATGGGTTAAACATGGACTAATTTACCCCATGGGGTGGCTTCTTACACCTTCCCCTGGTGCTGCAGCAGGGCAGGGGGCTGGGCCTTGGCTGCCACATCCCTCCCCACACTTGCCCAAGCAGGATCATCCCTGGGCACAAAGGGATTTTGGGATGAAGAATTTGGGTTTTACTCTAGATCATCCTCCAGGATTCAGGATGCTGCTCAGAACTGAGGGAGTTCCTCCCTGGTCGTTAACCCCCCAGGGCACCTCCCAGAGCCTGGAGCCCCCAGGAGAGCATTCCCTCTCCCCAGCATCGGTGTGACCACCCCGGGCTGGTTTTTGTCCTGCCAAACAGTTCGGTGGGAGATTAGAGGGAAGGCAAAGAGCAGCATGGGCAGGAGGAGCCCGGCACAAACACCATAAAGGGATTAGAGGGGCTGCGGCAGCCCGGTGGGGATTCCGGGAGGGAAGAAAGCTTCCTTCAGCGCAGGGAGCCGGGGGATGCTGCGGGAACGGGCTGGGAACGCGCAGGGATGGGGCAGGAGGTGGCCAAGGTGGGTCCGAGCCACTCTGAGGGGTCCCGCAGAGACCACCCAGGGCCAGGGGGGCTGTGCTGGCACCCCCCGTCCCGGTACTCACCCGCTTTTACACTTTGCTGCGAAGCTGCTGAATGGACAGCTTTCCTTTACAATTAAAACACGTTTAGGCAACAGCAAGTCTCCTTAGATTTGCACCCAAACCGCTTTGCTTTCCTTCAAATAGTGCTGCCATACCTTTCTCTGTGCACACACATATAAATACATATATATATATGACATTTAAATACATATCTATGGCACATAAATATATATATGGCGTATAAATACATATATATGTATGGCATTTAAATACATATATATAGCATATAAATACATATATATGACATTTAAATATATGTATGACATATAAGCACATATATATGACATTTAAATACACAAATATATGACCTATAAAGACATATATGTCATATAAATACATATACATGGCATATAAATATGCATATATATGACATATAAATACATATATATGACATATACACATATATGTGTATTTATAAGTCATATATACATACACATATATATGACCTATAAATACATATACATGGCATATGAATACATATATATGGCATATAAATATGCATATATGGCCTATACATACACAAATATACGACCTATAAATACATATATACATGCACATACACATCATTGTTTATGATTATGTTATGCCATATTTGAATACGCCCGGGAAAGTCACAGTCCCAACCCAAGCAGACTCCAAAGCACCCAGCACCAGCTCTGTAAAGCTGAAAATTCCCTGCAGGGATTGCCCTGCAGCCTCCCAGCTCTGTGAGCCCCAGTGCAGGCCAGGCTCCCCCCCAGCGCAGGGTCTGTTTGCAGAAAGCTCTTAGAAATTACTGCCACAGAATCGGTGAGGCTGGGAAAGACCCTGAGCCTCCTTTTCTCCAGGCTGAGCAGCATTTTGGAGGTTATTTTCAGCTGCAGGGGTGTGTGTACATTGTAAGGGTAAGGCTTTTCTGCTTCAAGGCAGCAGAAAGGGCTCAGCAGAGCTGCCCTGAGCATCCTCGGGCAGCCCCACTCCTGCAGCCCACAGACAGAATAAATCCAAAACAGATTTCCCCTGACAGCCTTTCATTTGAATTTACTTTTCCTGTCACTTCAGGCTGCAGGAAAAGACATTGGGTGAAAAGGAGGGGGCCTGTGATACATGCCCCACCTCAGGAAACCCAAGTGCCAGGGGACAACCTCCAGCCAAAGAGCTGATTGCCAGGGCAGGACAAGCAGCACAGGCAGGAGCAGGAGCACAAAAGCCACTGGGCTGAATTTCACCCAAACCTTCCCTGGGGTCACTGACAGCCAGGGAGGAAAAGCTGCCTGTGGGGCACAAAGCAGGGCTGCCCCAGCTCACAGGGAACCCCAGGGCTTCTTGGGCAACAAAAGGGACCCATTTCCCTGGGATCTGACTCGCAGGGGGAAAGAAAATGTTTTCAGAGAGAGGAAACATGAGCTGGGGCTCCTTACACTGGGGCAGGAGCCCATGGGCTCCCACCCGGCTCTTGGTCTCAAAGCACAAGTGACAGAAAGAGAAGAAAGTTGAACAAAGGAGGTTGAGGTTGGATATTAACGGAAAAAAATTCATTTAAAACTTGTCAAGCACTGGCACAGGCTGCCTAAGGAACAGATGGAGTCACCCATCCCTGGATGTGTTCAAAGAAATGAGAATGTGGCTCTTGAGGACGTGGCTTAGTGGTGAACAGTGATGGTGCTGGGCTCACAGCTGGACCTGATGATCTTAAAGGTCTTTTCCAGCCTTAATGATTCTATAATTCTGTGGTTGCTGCCCTGTGACATCCTTCCCCAGGCTCCAGCCAGAATCCTGGGATGCAAATTTTAACCAGCAGTGTTTTTGTTTCAGCAAAACTAAATATCAAAAAAATCTCAGTGCACCAAAGCTCCCACAGCAGCAGAGTGCTCAGAGCAGAGTCCAAACAAGCAGAGAACCACCAAAAAGATCAACTCCTTTTAATGTAAATACAATTATCAGCACCAGCAATTGATGCACCCGGGCAGCCACGGCCTCCTCGCCCAGCCTGTATCCTGTTTGGCAGCCCCATTTTGCAGGCTCACACAAAGGCAAAGCTTTTTCACTTCCCTCCCTGCCCTCCCCAAGCCCTGGCTGCTGCCAGGGTCTCCGGGCCAGCACCACGGGGTTTGTCCCAGTCAGGAGGGGATTTTTCCCAAGAAAATAGGAGGAGACTCCTGGCTGCTGGCTTTTGTTTTCTCGGTGTTTACCCAAACCCTGTGCTTTCCTCAGTAATGTCATCTCCTTGCAATCACATGATTTCAGGAGCTGGGACTTTTAAAGGGTAAAAAAAAAAAATTAATTAAGGATTTTTAAGGCAACTTTAGAGTTTGCAGGGTTTGGCCTTTGCCACACAGAACAAGCTCCTTGAGGAGGGCCACGTCTGAGGCCTCTGGTGCAACTGGGTGGGTATTTTGGGGGAAAAAGGTTTGTTTTCTAGGGAAAACCACCTTGCTGCCAGCTTATTGCAGGGCTCCTCACAAAGGAAAGGTAAATTCTGGCAGGTTCCTGCACAGCAAAGCTGCAGATGTGCTTCAGCACTTCAGGCACTGGCCTTGAACTCCAGAGGCTGTAACTCCATCCAGATCCTACCAAGGTAGAACCAGAAGCTCCCTTTGGTGGGGCTTTAATGTGGATTTAAACAAAATCAGAGCCCTAGAAAATCCCTTGTTCTGGGTGAAAACACTCTCTTAAGCACTTCATTTTGGCCTTGTTTAATTCCTTTTACTTTCCAGCAGGGCATCCCCGTCCATGCTGGCTCCCATCCCTTTCCCAGCTGAGATTAAGCTGACACAGGTTTGTTTTCCTGCCACAGCAGCAGAAACTCCAGATATTCACCCTCCCTGGATGTTCATCCCGAGCTCCCAGCAAGAGCAGGGACATGGCTGATCCTGGGGATTTACCTGGCCCAGCAGCCAAACCCAACACATCAAACCAGTGACGTGGGGCTGATGGGCCCTGAGGGGCACAGCAGCCCCCTTTGCACCCCCAAATATGAGCCTCCAGTGGGGTGCAACACCCCAGCAAGGCTGGAGACCCCAACATTCCCAGAGCTGCTCCCTGGGAGCCTCTGCGTGCAGCTGGAGCAGTCAATGCCTCCATCCCCTTTCCTGTTTTACCCCCTAGGATGGAACAAAGCACCCCCCAGCACTCCCCCTTCAGCTGCCCAAATTCTGGCAGTGAAATCCCCTTGCAAGGAGCAGCTTTGTCCCTGCTCCCCTCTCACCTGCATCTGCACTGCTCCTCGCACAGCCAGGGCACCTTAAATCCATCACCCTCTCCCACCTCTCCAGGCTGCAAAGTCACTAATTACCCTTGGCAGGGAACACAAGCAGCTCTGGGCTGTCCCTGATGGGCTCAGTCTCCTTACAGGTGTCATTTCCCCCGTGCTCAATGTGGGAAATGGATTTGTAGAAAATTCTCAAAACGTGACAGAAGGCTCACAGAGTGTGACTAAGGCATTTACAGCAGAGTGTGATTAAAGCTGATAGGCCAAGAAACACTTATAATCTATTGTAATTAAGAAATAGCTGGCTTCTGGTGTGAATTATAACATCTGTATTGTCTCACCTTTCACATGAGACTGAAAATGGAATAAAAGTTTTTAAAATGCCTCTCAGTTGTGCCATCTCTGGGCCAGAAAAGAGTATGATCTGACACCCAAGGTGCTGCTGAAGGCTCTGCTGCCCTCTTGCTCAAGTGGCCACAGAACAAATCAGGAAAAGTCACAGAGCAAAGTCAAATTTCCTGTTCTGTGGGAGCAGGAGCCTGTTCCAGCTCTGGGCAAACCCTGGGGTGCTTCTCTGCCCCTCTGAGGCAGAGGTTCCTGCACCGAGCCCTCTCCAGCTGCCCCCTGCTCTGCCTGGTGGCACACGGGGACATTGGGTGGGCATGGCAGGGCCACATCCCCTCCCCACAGCTGCCACCTCCTCCAGATCAGTGAAACGTAAACTTTAAGGAATTTAGAGATTTTAGAGGAGCTAAGATTTTAGTTAGAAATAAGCCTTACTAGAGTTAATTGAAATAATAATAATAAATAACGGCCTTGATGAAGTTAGGATTTTGTAGTTAACTAATAACTGATTGCTTGTCAGCACAATGTTGAGTTAGCTGGGTTTATAATGAAGAATACACAAATTGACAAAGAGCTTTTAGGAACATCAGACAATTGTGGCCTCCTCTGTTCTGAAACCAACTGAAGACAAGGTATGGGAGTAATACCAAGAGTTCATTTGTCATATTGGCATTGAAAAGGCAGAAAGGTCAGAACGAGGAAGACTTCATTTATTTCCTCATTTTGGGACCACTCCCCATGGAAGGGACACCGACCCATTTCAAGGAACAAACCACGCATGCTGAATGGCTTTTGGAGTGATTAGCATACAAAGCAAGGAATGGGGTGCACCAAAATGATGAATATGCATTTGTATTTTGGGTATTCAATACTTGTATGGCTAAAAGGGCTCTGTAACCACCTGGAAGCTGTGGTGTGGATTTGGGAGTTATCCCACACACAATAAACACACACTTTCTAACTTTAAACTGCTAGAGAGTTTTTGTCGTCACAGTTGGATATCGGTACTAGATCAATATCCAGATTTTTTTAAATAAATCCCCAGGACACCCTGACTCCTCCTCGAGGAGCTCAGGCTTTCAGCAGCTCTGGCTGCCTGGAGAGCAGCAGCAGCAGCAGGGACAGGATGGTGCTGGCACAGCCCGGGGACACGGATGTCACTGTCACCTCAGGGCACTCCCTGGGATCTCCCTGCTGGTCCCCAGCCAGGGGCACGGTGGGGACAGCCCTGCCCTGACACAGCCCCAGCTGGCAGAGCTGTGTCCCTCTTGGCTGGGGACAGGGACACGTCCACAGCTGTGCTGTCTCCTGGCCCTGGTACTGCCGGGGCAGGGGGGAGGAGGACACAGCTCCTCATTTAATCAGTCAGTAGTGACTGGGCTGTCCTGCCTGGAGTGACCAGGCTGGGTGGTGGCACTGAGGGGGACAGAGGGTCCCTGTATGTTGGAATCTGAGGTGTTGATGATTCTGAGATTGCAGAAAGTCTCTGTCTGTCAGCCCCGCTGCCAAAGCAGAAGCCATAATTGGTCTGTGCTGGTTTCCAGGTTGTTTATTCTGTTTATCTCTCACATGTTCTGCTGCCCTGCCCAGCTCTGTCCTGCAGGGCAGCGTGTGGGGCTCTGCCCTCAGTGGGATGTGACAAACATTAAATACCAGAAACTCCCTGGGCTGGATTTACAAGAACGTGCCAATATCTGTCACCTACGTTGGACAGTGTGTCCCCAGCCTGAACCAACTGAAAAATGCCAACACCACAGTGAGACATGGAGGGCATGAAGAAGGAGAAAAAGGACAAGGCACACCCAATTTCCTTCATCTTGTCCCCTTTGGACCCCTCATCTAGAATCCTAAAATTTTACTTTTGCACCTGTGCCACACTTAATTATTACTTATATCAAACACTCAGAGCATGTAATTCATCCTGTAAGGTTGAAAACTCTTTTCCATGGACAGAGATCACAGCCAGTGTCTCTGGGGGCTCTGTCCAGGGGGGTCCCAGACCTGCCAGGGTCCCAGACCTGCCAGGGCAGCCAGAGGGAAGCCCTGCATTCCCACACCTGCACAGAGAACAGCCCCATGTGCAGCCCAGCCCCTCCTCAGCCTCCCAGGGCCAGGCAGGAGGAAGAGGAGGCTGCCCCAGGGGATGGATGCAGGAGCCAGGGCAGCTCCAGGGATGCCAACGTCCCCAACCCCGCAGTGGGAGTGGCACTGGGCTCCAAACCCCCCCAGACACCAAAACAGAACAAAGCCCAGGCTGGAGGGAGGGGACAGCACTGGAGACACCACCCAGAGCCAGGGGAGGTTTGTTGGTCCCCCACAGCCACTCTGGGGTTTGTGCCACCCACCCCAGCCCTGGGCAGTGCCAATCCCTCACACCTGGCTGGACGTGTTTGCTCACACCTGAGCCAGCTTTGGGCAGGAGGGAGAGTGTAGTAAGCACATTTCTCTCACTCTCAGGATTTTTCATAAAGGTATACAGAGAGAAATGAAAGAGAAAATAATTTCTATTTCTACCCTTTGTTTTTTCCTATGTGGAATGTGTTTAGAGAATTGTTTACTTAGAGTGAATATTTAATTAGATTTTGGTGAAGACTGTTTGAGCCTGATGGCAATCCAATCTACCTGTGTCTAGACAAGAGAGAGAGTCACCAGTTGTGTTAGAGTTAAAAATAGAGTCAGAGAAAGTAGTAGGTAGTTTTAGTATCCTCCTTTTATATAGTATATTAATATATTTTAGCATATTTATAATAAAGAAATAATTCAGCCTTCTGAATTGAATCAGACATTGTAATTTCTTCCCACTGGGTTCACCTGCATTTCCATTAGGAGAGGGATGGGGGAAGGTGGGAAGGAAGCAGCAGAGCCAGAGCAGCCCACTGGAGAGCCCAGGAAAAGGAGCCATGAAGCAGGGAAATTTTGGTGTGGTGCCACCCAGGGATCCCAGCCAGGAGTGGCCTCTCTCCACCAGCCACGGGGACACTGCCTTGGCATCCTGCTGGGGAGGGACAGCCCCTGGCCAGCCGGGTGCCACCGTGCCTGGGCACAGCAGGTTTTGGGGTAGCCAGCCCAGGCTCTCCCCGTCCTGAGAGGCCAGGGAGAAGGGGAGCCCTGCCCAGGAACCTCCTCCTGCCCCCTGACCCAGGTGCCAGCACTCCCCATCCCTGCTGGCACATCCCTGCTGGCACCTGCCTCATCTGGGGACCTGGCAGAGTCACGGGGCTGCAGGAGGAGCAGAGTCTGTGCTGGGCAGCCCTGGGCAGCTCAGCAACCACCTGGAGCTGCTGCTGGGACAGTGCCAGTCCCCTGGGCACCGCTGGCACCGCCTGGGCACCCTGTGACCCCGTCCCCAGCACTCACCTCTGCAGAAAGCCCAAGCAGCACCGTGTTTGGCCCTTACCAGGCAGCTCCCAGTGCTCCCAGCAAGGCTCCAGCAGCACCCTGGGGCTGGCCAGGGCTGCTCCCACCCTGGGGCACCTCCCAGCTCCAGCTGTGCTCACCCTCTGTGCCACCCCCACGGCCCCAGCAGCGGGATGGGATCAGCACCCCCAGCCCCTGAGCAGAGGGAGAAAGCCCTGATGCTGCTCCCCCTCCTCAGGATGAGCTTCAGCAGGGGGCAGGGAGGGAAACTGAGGCACGAGGACGATGCCAGCTGGCTGGAGGAGGAGCAGGAGGAGAAACCAGGAGGACCTGGGTGACAATCTCATGGCCGTGGCTGGCACTGGGTTTCTTTGGCTCATCATTTTTTATCTGGGTGAGGCTTGGAAGGGCTGGTACCCCCTTGGGGCAGGGAGGTGCTGGGCCAAAATGAACATTGGGGTAAACTGAGGTGCAAAACAGCCACTGATCACTTCATTTCCAGCAGAAATGGATTTGGGATGGTTTTTGCTGGTTTTGGGGGGACTGACCCCAGCAGGGGCCACAAGCCAGCTCAGCATGGGGCTGCACAGAGGCCAGTGGGGCAGATTTCTATGAATATGGGGGTTTTAACCAAAACTCGTGCCTGGGACGTCCAAAGGCACATTTTCATACAAATCCATCTTGTAAATATTTCTCCTGCTCCCACCTCCATCAGCCCTGGAGGCGCTGGCAGTCTCGAGTGGCCTCTTGCCAGGACAGGAGCTTTAAAAAATGCTTTTGTTTGTGCTCAGAGCAGGAAAAGCCACCAAGGTCCTGCTTGGCAGGTCACAGGGGATGTGGCCTTAAAGTTTCCAGCCTCTGCTCCCTGCAAGTCATCCTTGATGATTGACTGACCTGCAGATTTCCCCAGGTCAATTTTCCAGCTGTTTTGGGTGCAAAATAAACTTGAAAATGCAGCTCATCCCCTGCAACACTGCAAAACAGATTTGGTGATTTGGAGCCCTCACTCCTGGGGTGGGAGCTGTTGGGGCTGGAGGAGCAGAGGGAGTGGATTGAAAACTGGGGGAGGGCCTGGGTGGTGATGGGTGGCACGAAATTCAGTTGGCAGCCAGTGACTGATTCTGTATCCCAGGGGTCAATCCTGGGAATCCTGGCTCCAGTCCTGATTAACATTCACTGATCAGGATGATGGGGCAGAATGTCCTTTTGACAATTTTTTGCTGTTGGCACCAAACTGGGAGGGATGGGTAATGTGCCAGAGGGACCTGGACAGGCTGGGAATGGGGAGGCAGGAATCTGAGCTATTGATGATTCCCAGATTGTAAAAGTCTCTGTCTGTCAGCCCCACTGCCAAAGCAGAAGCCATAATTGGTCTGTGCTGGTTTCCAGGTTGTTTATTCTGTTGATCTCTCACATGTTCTGCTGCCCTGCCCAGCTCTGTCCTGCAGGGCAGCGTGTGGGGCTCTGCCCTCAGTGGGATGTGACAAACATTAAATACCAGAAACTCCCTGGGCTGGATTTACAAGAACGTGCCAATATCTGTCACCTACGTTGGACAGTGTGTCCCCAGCCTGAACCAACAGAAAAATGCCAACACCACAGTGAGACATGGAGGGCATGAAGAAGGAGAAAAAGGACAAGGCACACCCAATTTCCTCCAGCTTGTCCCCTTTGGACCCCTCATCTAGAATCCTAAAATTTTACTTTTGCACCCATGCCACACTTAATTATTACTGATATCAAACACTCAGAGCTGGTAATTCATCCTGTGAGATTGAAAACTCTTTTCCATGGGCAGAGATCACAGCCAGTGTCTCTGGGGGCTCTGTCCAGGGGGGTTCCTGACCCCTGCCAGGGTCCAAGACAAATGGGAGGCAGGAATCTTACAAAGCTCAACAGCAAGGAAATAAAAAGTTCTGCTTCAGAGAGGGACCAGGGAAAGGCAGGAAAAACCTGGGGGTCCTGGTGCACTCTGACCTGAATATGAGCCACCAACAAAGCTGATGGCACCCTGAGCTGCCAGGTGCTGCCTGAGGCTGAGGGAGGTGATGAAGATGATGTTCCACTCTTAGAGATGCTCAAAAGCCACCTGGACGTGACAATCCTCTCTGGCTGACCCTGCTCGAGCAGGAGTTTGGACTGGGTGGCCTCACGAGGTCCCTTCCACCTCCACAGCTCTGTGGAGAAGGAATAAATCTTTCCCAAGAGCCCCCAGGCAGGGCAGCATCCCATGGGTGCAGCCAGCCTGGTGTTATATATATAGATATAGATATAGATTATACAGATATAGATATAGATAATATATATATAGAGAGATATAGATGATATAGATATAGATATAGATATAGATATAGATATAGATATAGATATAGATATACATATACATATACATATACATATATAGAGATATATACTTTTCTGACCTAGAGATGGGGCAACTGAGAGGCATTTCTAAGTCAGTATTTCTTATCTCAAAGTTTACATGCAAATACACACTATTGAAACCTCCTATCAAACTTCCAAAATGTCCCACAGATTCATTTCCCCCAGCCTGGGATGAGTTTTGGCAGGGCACGTCCATCCCCGCTCTGCTGAGGCTCTGCCAGCTCAGCAGCAGGAAGCACCTTTGCAAGTCACCACCTAAAAACGAGGGTAAATGGCCACGGTTCCTGCTGGGCAGGAGCCTCCGGCAGCCCGGGCTGCCCACACACACCAGGCTGGCACCGCTGGCATCCCGCAGCAAGGCTGGGAGCAGCCTGAGCCCTGCCCAGGGCTTTGCCCAGCCCCAGGGCTGCAGCCTCCAGCCTCCTCCCCCGGTGCCCACCGGGCTCTGACATCATGAGCAGCTCCCAGCCGCTCATTAGCAGGGTTAATATGCAAATAGCGGATGTTTCTGGGCAGGAAGGGTTGTGGGGAAGGCAGGGAATGCAGCCCTAACTTCCTGCTGAAACCCTCAGCCCTGGCTGCGGGATCTGCTCCTAATTCCCCGCTGGCAGAGATAATCTGGATGAGCCAAGGAATGGGGTGGTCATGCTCCTGACAAGAAATCCATCAAATCCTTACAAATCCACCTCAGAAAGGCATAAGGAAATCACCTTAAAATACTACAAGCTCAAAACCATTTTCCTCAAAGGGAATAGGGGCCATATTCCCAAATGCTCCTTTAAAGCAAACACGTCTGGAATGGAAGGATTTTACTGGAGTTACTGAATGCTGAGTAACTGCTCCAGCTGAGGAGAACAACAGGGTTTGGAGGGTGCTTAGGGTAGATTTTGGGGGTTAAATGTAGCCTGAGCTACCATGCTTGCAGGACTATAGGTAGGTTTTAATTCCTGGTTGTTTGCCATGCCTGGGAGCAAGTCTGGGTTTCACAGCTGCCAGTCCCGAGGGAATTCCCAGTGCTCAATTAGTTAAAATCAAAATGTGACTGCTGACCTGCAGAAGTATTCAGTACCAAAATCATTAGAGTTATGCTCCCTGGTGGAATAAAAAGGGATTATCCTGATTCAGTTCCTCCTCATCTCTTGCTCAGCTGAATGTTGAAATATGAAGCTTTTTGCTTTTTTTTTTTTTTTTTTTTTTTTTTTGCTGCCACTTTGGCAAATGTGGGCACAGGGACAGAAATTTATCCCACAGATATATACAAATGTCCTCTGATTTATTAATCAAATCAGCAATCCAAAAGTATTTCCTCACCTAAGAAAGAGCCCAGATCCCAGGTGCACTTTGCTGGTGACAGGAGTTATCCAACAAGAGTGTTCTGACAGCAGGGAACAACACCTTTCCTCTGAGCTTGCCAGGTGCATGAGAGACACAAATTCAATTAAGCTTCACAGCAACCCCAGTGAGGCAGACAGGTGGAGATAAATCAAGGAATTAATTAGTAGAGAGAAGCCAAGTTCGAAACCAGATCTGCCATCAGTTATCTGCCCTGCCCTCAATACCAGGTTCTAGGATTAACAGGTTATTTGTAGGGTCACTTTAGAGCAGACCCCAAACCCAAAATGGGGTACTGGGAACAAAAGCCTTGATGCAAATCCCAACAACTGCCCAGCTCCTCTTGGCAGATGTGGATAGCACTCACGACAGCATTCTCCAGGAGCCCAGAGCAAAGGCAGGTCTCTGTGCCCAGCTCTGCTGATGCAAAAAGCCAAGCCCAGTTTCTCTGCTAACTACAGGTTTTCCATTGAAAGAGGCAAGATGGAAAGGGGAAGGATAATTCAGACAGATTTGAGAGATGGAGAAGTGAAATGTGGATCCTGTGCCATGCTCACGGGTTGAGTTTACAGCAAATCCTAAAAATCAACCCCAACTCCCAAGCTGTTGCCTTGCCTAGGGAGCATTTCCTCTCTGCCTCCTGCTCTAGCCCTCATTTCATTCCCTCCTCTCCCACAGCTGGGGTCACCAAAACCTGAGCTGCTCTGGGTGGCCAAGGGACAGCCAGGGACCTGAACATGGGTGATTTTCCCTTCTGCTGGGGTGCTGGATTCACACCTGCACAGAATCTCATCCTGAGGAAGAGAAAGAACACAAAATATTCACGGGCAGGAGATCCACGGCAATTTTTGCTGGACTTACCCATGATTTATGACTTTAATTGCAAATCCTTCCCCTGCTCACCCCTTGCATCCAACAGGGTCTGGGTCTTCAGCAGTGTGAAAATCCCACGTTTGGAGATCCAGCCACCAGTGCAGGTGTCTGGTCAGAGCTTCCTTAGAGCCCAGGAGTCCCTGCCCACGGGAACAACCCCTCAGTAGCACTGGAGGAACAGAGAGAACCCCCAAAATCCTGCAGTGCTGCTCCCAGGAGCTCTGGCACAGAGCAGGAGGAGCAACCTCGGGGTCTGGATCTCCATCAGGCACCCCATGAGATCTCCCAGGAGTGTCTGGGCTTGCTCCTGGGCCCAGGAGGTGTGGAAGGAGACAGCAGAGCTGCCCAGAGCTGTCATCAGCAAACACAGAAACCAGGGAAGGGCGATGCCAGGGTGGGCACCCACTCACACTGAGGGCAATGGCTCAATGCCAGAGGTGCCAAGACATGGCCCAGGACTGCACAGGACAGCAGAGAGCCTGCAGGAGGTCACAGCACACAGGAGAAAGCACCAGGAACCTTATCCATCATCTTCCCAAGGATCCTGATGCCGAGGAGCTGTGGCCACAGGCAGGTTGGTTCTCTGCATTCTGCCTCCACAGGACCCCTGGCAGCTCAAGGGGCCAAATCTTGCTTTTCACGTGCAAATACATGAATTTTGGGAGTCAGTGGCACATCTGCTGTGCTCAGCTTTTCATCACAGAACCATGGAATGTCCTGAGCTGGGAGGGATCCCAAGGATCACCCAGCCCAGCCCCTGTCCCTGCCCAGACCCCCCAAAATCCCACCCTGGGCATCCCTGGCAGCGCTGGCCAAAGGCTCCTGGAGCTCTGGCAGCCTCGGGGCCGTGCCCATTCCCTGGGCAGCCTGGGCAGTGCCAGCACCTCTGGGGGAAGAACCTTTCCTGCTCTCCAGCCTGAGCTGCCCTGGCCCAGCCCCAGCCGTGCCCTGGCTCCTGTCCCTGTCCCAGAGCAGGAATCAGTGCCTGCCCCTCCTCTTCCTCTGGTGAGGAAATTCTAGCTGTGATGAGTGTCCCCTCTGTCCCCTCAGTGCCCTCAGCTGCTCCTCACAGCTCCCTGTGGCAGCAGCTCCTGGCACAGGGAGCAGGCACAGCTTTCCCAGGCTGGGAGAAGATCTGGGAAAAGGATGAGAAACAATTCCTATCTCCACTTGCTGCACCTGCAGTTGTGAGCATGTGGAATGTGCCATGGAGATTTGTTTTACCAAAGGGTGATTTCTTAATTGGCCACCGGTGATGATGTTTGGAATCAAGGACCAATTAGGTCAGACTGGCTGTGAGGGTGATGGTTTATTAATGAGTTTGTTATAATGAAGTGATTGATCAGCCTGCTGGAACCGTGGAGTCAATGGCAAACATCACCTGGCCAGGGACACTGTGCTATGACAGTTCCCCTCAAGGCCTTTCACCACCTCCTTTGGACACTCTGATGCTTCAGCATCTCTCTTACAACATTTCAATATCTTTCCTATCTTGTGGTGTCCCAAACTGCCCCCAGCACTGGAGGTGAGGCTGCCCCACCCCAGAGCACAATTGTGCCGCAAAGGAAGAAGAAAAGGCTGCACAGGAAAGGTTCCCCAGCACTCACTGCTGAGGGAGGATGATCAAAGAGCTGATTTGGGCTCCAAAAGTGTTTGCACCAGCAGGCCTGGGGGCTGGCTGGGAGCACAGCATCCTCCAAGCTGCCCTTGGCATGGAGGGCACTCATAACCCTGGGGTGACCAGGCTGTGCCAGGCTCCTGCTGGCAGCAGGACAGAGGGTGAGGAATGAGGCTGGCACAGCAGCACCAGCTCTGCTGGCAGGGACCCAGCTGCCCTTTTTTGGGAAGCAGATTTTCAGCCCATTCACCAGCTGGGGAGCACCTCCCTGGCCACTGGGCAGCCTCACATTCACCTGTGGCTGATCCAGAAATCACTTTGTGGTTGTGTTTGAGCACTGGGATTTCCAGCCTGGTTCCTGTGCCCATTGCTGCTCGCTGTGGCACAGCCCAGCACCTCCCCAAAATGCTCAGGGCTGCTGTGGGATCAGGGCTCTGTGTAAAGATGCTCTCAGGCTGCCCTGCACCACATCCCCGGGGATGAGGGGCACATCCCCGGGAGGGAACAGCCTGAGGGCATTTGACACTGCTGTTTTCAGACAGAGGCACCTTTGCTCTCCTGGTTTGGGCAGCCAGAGGTACCTGAGATGAGCCTGTCCCCTCCCTGTGCTCCTGGTGGTGGTGGCAGAACTGGCCTGAGCAGCTCAGGAGGTGCTGAGAGCCCCTCTGTCCCCAGCAGGGCCTCCTGAAGCCTGGCTGAAGCAGGGTGGCATTTCCTCAGTGTAGCCTTTAACCCTCACTTCAGTAAATTTGGGAGTCTGGCCCAGAGGCCCTGTCAGTGCTGATTATTATTTGCTAAGGACGGTGGCTCCTAACACAGGCAGCCTTTAACCCTTTGCTTTCCTCTGTCTTTCACTGCCCTTCCCAAAAAGTGAACCTTTCTAAATCAAGGGCTTGGTGAGAATTTTTTGTTGCTGCCTTCTGGCACCGTCATCCCCAAAGCTGCAGAATCCCAGCCCACAGCAGAGAGCTGGCAGCAAGTGGGTCCTTGCTTTTCTACCCAAAACTGTGACAGCAACCAGCTGAGGGTGACAAAAATCCCCAAAGTCATGAGCTTTATTTCCCCCCTGGCAGCCATAGCCTGGCTTCAATGCCTACTCTGCAGAAAGCAAGCTTTAATATATACAATAATTTCTTAATGCAAGAGGCAGAGGATCTGTACTCTGAAAGAGAGGAAGAATTTTGAGTGGTAAGATGAAAACACCTCGGAATTGCTACAGAATTTGAAATGGGATTTAACAAAGCAAAGCAGAAAAAAAAAAAAAAAGCTACTTTTTGTTTAACTTGGAGGGGAATCACACAAACCATTAGCCACAAACTTGCCTGGAGAGCAGCAGTAGAAATTCCCTATCCCTGGGCATGTCCAAGGCCAGGTTGGACAGGGCTTGGAGCAATCTAGGACAGTGGAAGGTGTCCCTACACATGGCAGGAGGTGGAACAGGAGCTTTAAGGTCCCTTCCAACCCAAACCAGTCAGGAATTCTGTGATTTTATAATCAGAGCTGATCTGGATGTGCAGGGGAGGAATCAAGACCCACATCCTGCCCTCGAGCTCTGAGCATGACAGAGATTTTCTCACCCTTTATGTAAAAACCCTTCACCTGTTGCAGCCCTTCCGAACCCCAGCAGCGTTGGGGTGAGAGCCACGGAAAGCTTTGCCTTTAGAAATCATTCCTGTGAAGGCAGAATGTGAAGAAAGCACACAGAGAGCCCCGGGGGACACTTACCCTGTCCTCCCACGAGGGCCAGGCTGCAGGGCAGCGTGGCAGCAGCAGCTCCTGCAGGCTCCCAGGCAAGAAGGGATGGGCAGGAGGAGGCTCTGGGGCTGTCCAGTGCCTGGGAGATTGCAGCAGTGAAACTCCAGCAGCTCGGAGAACTGCAGGCAGCAGAAACAGCAGCTGGGTTTTGCTCAAAATGCCCCAAAAGCAGAAGCCTCTGGGCTCGGGGACTCTCGGGAGCCTCTGGGCTCGGAGCAGAGCGCAGCTGAGGATGGAGGTGAAGGGGATGTTTGGCCCTGCTGAGAGCAGGGTCCAGCCACAGGGGAAACGTCGAGGGGGGCAGAGCTCAGCAGGGCTGGGGTGAGCTCCCTTCCCAAACTGCTGGGCTGGCCTCCCTTCCCAAACTGCTGGGGTGAGCTCCCTTCCCAAACTGCTGGGCTGGCCTCCCTTCCCAGCCCGCAGGTGAGCGTGCACAGCAGCAGTGCCAGGGGAGCTGGGCAGTCAGGGCTGCCAGCTGCTGCAGACACCAATCAATGTGGCAGCTGTGCCCTCCAGGGCAGAATTTGACACCAACAGGGGTTTGCCTGGCTCGAGCTCAGCTGCAGCACCGAAACCCAGCAGGTGTGGGTGCAGCTTGCCCAGGACGAGCTGTGGATGCAGGGCTGTGTCTCCAGGTCACACCAAATGCCCCAAACAAGCACCATGTGGTAGGTCAGGAAATGGGAATTTCTGAAAATGTCTTCCTAGGCAAAAGGAAATCCAGAGAGGGCTTTGCTGAGATGTTCAGAAGATGATCTCCAGTGTCTGGACTCCAGCAGATCCAAGCCCAACCTGTGAAACTGCCTCCACCTTCACTGACACCAACTCTGCTCTGCAAGGCAGGACACATCCACAGCTGAGGGTGAAACCCAGAGAGTGAAATCCTGGTGCTCCATCCCAATGAACTCTTTGGGACCTGATGGGAAGAGCCCCTGCAGGAAGGTCAGTCCATGGATGGTCCAAATTTGATGATTTAAAGCCTCCCTGAGCTCTCCCGTGAGCAGCTCCAGGGTGACCAGGGCTTTCACTGGCTCACAGTGACAGGGCTGCAAACTGAAATTCAAGCTAAAAGGGAAGTTTCTGACAGAAATGTGGTTTAGGGTGCAACCCACAGAGTCTATTTTGAGCAGAGCCAACAGCCCCCACAGCCTCGTGCCCCAGCTGAAGCCACACGAGGCAACTTCCCCCATTCCCCTCAGGGGAAGCTGCACATCGTGACCTGCACCTCCATAAAGTGCTGGTTCTTGGGGCTTTTTGGGGTGTTTTGGGGCATGTGCCTTCTTTTGGACCAAATACCCCAGCTCAGTGCAGTGGCTGTGCTGGTTTTGGGTCAGAGGCACTGCTGGTTACAGCACATGAGGGGGGTTTTGGGAATTCCTGTCCAGAGGCATTCCTTGTGTATTGTGACACCGCAGCCCAGGCTGTCCTTGCAGAGGAGTCTCGGGGGAAAGGTGTGGCCAGGGGTGCTGAGGGGTGCAGAGCCAGGTGACCACTGGCCACCCTTGGCTGTGTCCTCCTCACCCTGGTCAGCCCAAATGCCATGGGGAAGGTGAGTCCTTACAGGATCTGGACCCAGCTTTGGGTTTCACCACTCCCTCAGGGCTCTGGGCCCACACCTCTGCAGACTGACGGGTCCTGGGCTCTCCACCACCACCAGCTGCCACCCCAGGGCACCTTCCTTGGGCAGGACTTTCTCCAACGGAGCTGCAGAGTGACCTGAATATAAAAAAAAACAAAAACAAACAAACCTACAACCATCCGAAACCAGGCTCTGGTTGGCAGTCCTGGGTTCCTCTGCACAAAGGATGAGAACATGAACATTTGTGCTGTAAATTGAGCTTTTATCCATACTGGGTTACCCCCAGATTCCAGCCAACACCTCCACTGGGTCTCAGGCTGGGAAAGGCAAAACCAGCAGAGACACAGAAGGGCTGAATGAGAACAGAGACAGTGTGAGTCCTGTGTATGTAGAGTTTATTTGGAATAAACAATATTATATTTGCAGGGATAAAACCAGCATGTGACCATCGGGGCAAGGCAGCCCTGGCCCTTCACCTTTAAGGTGCATCTCTCTGTCCCTGCCCAGGCTGTCTGTCCTGCTGGGGCTGGGAGCCCAGCGTGGTCCTGGGGCCAGCCCTACCCTGCCCCACTGCAGGAATTCATTCAAACCCTTTTTCCACAGCCAGAGCTCCAAACTCACCCAGGCTCTGGCAGAAGAGTGGGGAGAACATCCCCCAGACACACTCAGCTCCTGGATAGGAAACTCCCCCAGCACACAGGAACACTTCCTGAGTTTTTTCCCTCCTGGCATCTCCATCTGCTGCTGTCGTACCTGCGTGGATCAGGACAAGGGAACAGCCCCAGTGTCCCAGAGCTGAGGCACAATTTCAACATTTATGCTGAATTACACAATTTTTTAGAATGTAATTTCACAATTTTACAGAATTTATGCTTTGAAATGTGCAGAAACTGTTCACAGCCGTTTCTGCCTCCTTTTTCAAAACCATCTCAACACAAGGCATGAACTCCAAGGTAGAAACTTCATCTCCTCTAGGTGAAAGCAGAGATTTACATCCAAGTCACTGACCCAGCCTGCCTGGGAGAGAGGATTGGGAACTTCCAGCCCTGGGTGACTGAACAAACACAGCATCAACCACCAGGAACGATTTGCAAACAACTGAGCAGCAGACAAATGTGCAAATGTACATGATGGCTACTTCTGGATAATGAATGCATAATCTATTCTGACTCCCCTTCCTATCTGCTTCTGGATAATGTGTCTGAGCCTGAGTCAGGCTCACAAATGGTTGGCAACGAGGAAAACAGGCTGTGTTTGAGCCAAACATTATGTTCAGCAAATAAGGAGCAGTTTTGCCATGGGCAGCTGCTGTTAGAGCCCAATGTCAGAATCCTTCCGTGCTCCACGATTCCAGCTCTGTGGGCTGCAGGATGCACAACTGACTTTTGCCTCGAAAATCTGATTTTATGCCTAAACAGCAGAGTCTAAAGAGCATGACTGTGTTCCTTCCCCACCTATCTGCTCATTAGAAATGGCTCTTAACATTTATTTGCCTCAGCTGCTGGGAAGGCTCCAAAAATGCTAATTACAAGGCCATTGCAGTAAATTGCATTTGGTGACATAACTCTGAGTCACCGGTTCAGGACTTTTTCCCTCCTCTTCCCTGGAGCAATTCATTTAACAAAGGTGGGGAAAAGCAGAAAATAATTGGCAGGCTCTTAGTGCATGAGACTTAACAGGGAGCCAGCATTCCCAAAGTGACTTCTGGGTGTCCCAGGGGAGGCAGCTCCTCCTGGGAGTGGTGGCCAACTGGACACTGAAGGTTTTGCAGCCACTTTGGGAAATGCTGCTGACTGGCCACGCAGTCCTGGAGTGGGAGAAGAGGAGCCTGAAACCACTGGGAGTATTCCCAGGAAGACTTCTGCCCTCCCTGCAAATTCCATTTTCCCCTGGGAAATCTGCTCTCCATCCACTCAGCCCTTGGGGAGTGTTATGTGTAGTAGATATAATTCACACTGTCTCTAGTATGATATGTGTGATATTGAATATTTGTTGGAGTATACACGTTTGTATTAGGATTCCCCCCACCCTTGCAGGCGAGGCTGGGTTTATATTTAAACTGATTTACAAATAAGAAGGTGCAGCTGGCCAGGAGATGGGGATGGGCCATGGCTGGAGAGATACAGGGGGCACCTCAGGTGCTGATCATGACATGAATGACCCGGGATGGATCTCATGGAAATCCTTGGGCAGATCCATGGGAATGCAGCGTTCCCGTAAACTTCATCAAGGGATTCACCAACTCCTGACACTGAATTGTTCTTCTTCATCACCAAAAAAGAAAATCTCATTAACCTATGGGCTCTGAATGGAAGAAAAGACTGATTGCTGAACTCTTGGCCTCAGGTGGAATTTTCCCTATAAAAACCACTCGTGCCAGGCTGGAGGTGTGTGGGCACAGAGGAAAACCTCTGCTGAGGCTGACTCCTTGTTGCACACCCAGGGCTGACCCCGGGCTCGGCTCTGTTCTTTCCTTGTGGCTGGCTAGATAGAATTTGATTGCAAATAAATATTTTACTTTTTCATTTTAATTTGGCTGGACAAATTTTCATTTCTAACAGGAAGAAGAAAGAAAAGTCGCTTGGGTGGTGTTGGGTGGTAAAGTCCGTGTCCCAGCTGGGGCTGTCCCCTGCTCCGCGGTGGCCGCTGCGCAGGCAGGGATGGATGCCCGGGAGGAAGGGGCTGAGCCGCAGGATGCCCGGAGGATGCTCTCGGTGAGGGAGGCGCTGCAGACCCGAGGGGGGCTGGCTGTGCCTCAGCAGCCTCCCCACGCCCCCAGCAGGTCCTGCTCAGGCTTTGCGGATGATCCTGCCCGGCTTCCTCCAGTCCCGGTGCCGCTCCCGGCGCACCGAGTGCACCAGCGGCCTGCAGAAGGACGAGGGGGCTGCCCTGGGGGTGCTGCTGCTGAGGAACAGAGCAAGAAGACATTGTTGGGGAAGAGAGAATATGATTATATATGATATCAATATGATTCCATGGCAAAAGATTTAGAAAATACAGAGATTGAGATGGTAACAAGTTTTGAGATACCCAACCTTAGTTATGAACAAGTAGAAGACAAGAGTACAGCCAGGATGAGGACAATCCCCCCTTACCTACAGGGAGGTCCAAGGGTCAAATGAACTGTTCTATCTCACCCCAATGTGTGCTTCATCCACACCTGTAACCTCCCCTGAAGCATCAGGAGTCTGTGACCCCTGGCCCAAGTCTTGTTCCAGCCCACCTTGAAGCCCCTGACAAGGAGTCCTGAGGAGCCAGACACTCCCTTGGAACTTCTGTTCTCTTGGAACTGCCCCTCTCCTGGAGCATCCTCTTGGATCCTCTCTTATCTCCCTCTGCCCCTTGCCTCTCCCTGCCCCCACGCCCTGGGACCTGCCACGGGTCACGTCTGGTGACTCCAAGCAGGACCTTCCACCCTCTCTAATAAACCAGATATTCCAAGAGCAGCTTCAGAGATCTCTGGTCTCCATCCACCCAAACCATCCTGGAGCCCAGCGTCCCCGCAGACATTGTTACTGCCTGGGGCACACCTGCACCCATGGGGGCTCCTAAAAGGACAGGGAGTTTTGGTTCAGCACTGCTGCTGCCGAGGGATGGAGTGCTGGATCCTGCCCTGGTGCTCAGGGTGGGCAGATTCGGGGCTGAGCCTCTCCCAGGGCTGTGCCCCTGCTGGGTGATGGGAACCTTCTCTGCCCCGGCTCCTGGAGGTCTTGGAAAGAGCTGCTGAGCTACAGGTGCAGCTCAGAACCCCCTAAACACAACCCCATAAACCCCACAAATACTCAGAGCCCCCAGGACCGTCCCCTCTGGCTGGGGGCCACAGAAACCAACCCCCTTCAAAAGCTCCAGTATCCTTGAGCAGCTTTCCTTCAAACCACTAAACCAAACAATGTGCACTCCTGGCACTTTTTGGGATTTTTGTCACCCTGGGTTCTCTCAGGGGGTGATCTGGGAGTGAACCAACATTCCATGATCCAAGCACACCCCGATTCACCACCCCACATGCAGGTGGGACAGTGCCACAGAGCACAGGAGCAGTGGGATTCTGCTCACCTGGAGCTCCTCTGGGATAGCTGAACACTCAGACCCACTTGCCCTGAGCATTTCTCCTCTCCCTGGGCACTGTGTCCAGGCTTTTCTCCCCTCCCTTTTGGCTAACACCTTCAGGTTCCCATCTAGATTTGCAAAGTTGGCAAAGGACTGGCACAGCAGACGTGCAACCCTGTGCTGCCAGCGCAGAGGGTGATGTGGGCACAGAAGGGTCTCTTGGAATTTGGGGTGATATTCACACGGGGTGTCACAGCCCCTTCCCATCCCTGCCAAAAGGGCTGCCCACGGTGATCTCTGGTGATCAGAGACCTCTCTCCTTTCTAGATCCTGCTCAGGCACTTGTCCTGTGATCCCCAGTGGCTTCATCAACAAACATTGTCCAGAGGAGGCCACGGAGCTGCTCCAGGGCTCCCCTCTGCTCTGGAGCCAGGCTGGGAGCTGGGGGTGCTCCCCTGGAGAGGAGAAGCTCCAGGGAGAGCTCAGAGCCCTTCCAGGGCCTGAAGGGGCTCCAGGAGAGCTGGAGAGGGACTGGGGACAGGGGATGGAGGGACAGGACACAGGGAATGGCTCCCACTGCCAGAGGACAGGGATGGATGGGATGTTGGGAATTGGGAATTGTTCCCTGGGAGGGTGGGCAGGCCCTGGCACAGGTGCCCAGAGCAGCTGTGGCTGCCCCTGGATCCCTGGCAGTGCCCAAGGCCAGGCTGGGCATTGGAGCAGCCTGGGCCAGTGACACTGTGGGGGCAGTGAAATGATCTTTACAGCCCCTTCCAACGCAGGCCAGCCCGGGATTCTGGGTGGGTTCCATGGAGGAAGGGCGAGCAGGGACCGGGGCTGATGAATGGAGCAGGGGCGGAGGAGCCGCCAGCCACTCCAGGAGCGGAGGAAGACGAGCTGTGGAAAAGCTGTGAATGTGAGAAAAAGCTGCCTCACAACAGAGCCTGCTACTATTCAACAGCCACGAAAGGAGGAAGAGCCCTGAAATCTGCCTGGGCTGAGGCTACAGCCGAGAGAGAGCACTCTCCTGTCCTAATTCCTAATTAGCTGGCTGTTTATAACTGGATTTCCTCATTGGTTTTGATGTTAATTACCTTCACCAGGCTGGGGAGGTGGCGCTCAGCCCAGGGGCAGGAGATGGAGCCTCACCTCTCCAGCTGGCCCAGCTCCAGGCTGTGCAGGAGCAGAGTGCCCTCCCAGCCAGCCCATCCACGGAGCTCTGCCTTGCTCTCACCTCAGGGTTCTCTTCCAGGAAGGATTTGGGGGGCTGTTCTGGCAGTTCTGCAAATCCTACAACCCCTGAGTCCTGGAGCACACCAGCCCCTCCTGGCTGGAGATGGCACCAGCCCTGGGGATGGGATGGGATGGGATGGGATGGGATGGGATGGGATGGGATGGGATGGGATGGGATGGGATGGGATGGGATGGGATGGGATGGGATGGGTGTCCCAGCTCCCTGTTCTCGCACTGGAGCAGGTGCTGTGCTGGTCCTGGCCTGGTGCAAGGCATGAGGAAGCTTTTCCCCACTGCTGAGCCACAGCTTGAGCTCCGTGGACAGCCAGGCTGGAGATGTGGCAGCTGTTCCTGAGCACTGTCTGAGGCCAGGACCAAAGTGAAGGATGAACATCTGGCTCCAGCTGTGCTGTCTGGGCACTGGAAACCTCGTGGGCTCGTCAGTCAAGAACACCTCACATTATTGCAGCAGGGGTGTGTGAGACCAGGCTAGGCCAGAACCAGCGAGTCCACACGGGACAGCCCTCATTCCACTGAAAGGATCCCAGTTCCTCCTGTGATTCTGCTTCACCTGTGGATTATCCAGGTGATCCACACAGACCTGGTGGCTCTGCTTCCCAAGCTGGGGGCAGCTGGAGGAGCAGCAGGAGCAGGGCTGTGACAGCAGGGTGGGCTGCACACCCAGCTCCGATGGAGAGGGCTGGGATGTCCCCAGGATGTCTCCAGGATGTGGAGCCCTGCACAGATCACCCAGCGTGGTGCCACATCCCAAAGGAGGCTGGGGGAGGTGGCAGCTCTTGGGGATTTTTGGTTTTGACGGGGCACCTAATTCTCTTTAAAAAACCCCAGCCATGCAACGTTATTCCAGCTGCTTGATGCAAGTCGTTTGGTGGCTTTGAGTAACCCAAATAACTCCATTAGGTTTTCTCTCTGGCATCAGGGTGCCCCGAGCTCAGTGCAAGTTGTGTCCCAGTTCCTCCCTGCACTCTGCCTTGGAGACAGAGAGGAAATCTGCCTCTGACCTCGATCAGAACCCAGCCAGCCCCATCCCTTTCAAGCTATTTCTGTGCTGTCTCCACCCGTGGCAGTGTTCCCAGTGCTGATAATTCCACTTGCACAAGGTGCAGCTGAGCTCTGCTGGTCTGGAAATCCAGCCAGGGTTTGTATTCCTGAGCTGTGGGTGAAGGGGCTGGGAGCTGCTGATTTCCAGCCAGCCATGGGTGCATCCTCACTGCTTTCCCTGGGGGTTCCATCGATGGAGCCACCTCTGGGGTTGGTTTGTGCAGCACCAGGCACAGCAGGGCTGGAATTGTGGCTGGGAGTGATGCACATCAGAGGATTAGGATAAGGACTGAGCCGAGAGCTCTGTGCACTCGAGCCACAGCAGCCAGACCTGGAGCAAACTGGGTCACGGGCACATTTTTAGGTCCAAAGCTCTGAGGGGCTGTTGTGCCATGGCCTGAGGTGGATTTTGGGGTGTGATTCCCTAATCCCAGGGCTGATGGAAGATAAGGAATATCTGATGTCCAGATACTCTTCCTGATCAGACCCCAACCAAGCCAACCATGACCCCAAACACTGTTGCATGTGCACAGCACGTAAATAATGTTTGCAGGAACAGATCTGAATTTTAAAGATATGCAGCATTTTTCCTTAATTGCCCTTATTTCTCCAGCTCATTTTTGTTGTTGGGCAGAAAACAAGGGATTGGTGTAGTGGGCACAGCCCAGGGAGTGGGAGGAGACAGAGAGATAGTGACATGCACAGTAGTGATTTAACATGAAATACTCTGATTGCAAGCAGTCTCTGGAGGTTTGTGCCTCATTGATGAATATCATGCATGAAGCGTAGCTCCTTGTGCTACCCACATTTTTCTCTTCCAGGTCTGCTGATTGGGAACCTGAGTCACAGCAAATATGCTGAGTTACAGCACATTTCCACTGGAAAAAATCCCAAAAAAATCCCCAGGCAAATGACAGGCGTATTTTTCTGCAAGTGTGTCAAATGCACTGGATGCTCAGACAATGCAGGCTCAAAGGATTAACAGACCTTAATTCCCCCCTCAGTGCATAATGCCCAGCAGATGAGACAGCCACAGACACATCTCTCAGGACCGGTGGATGCACACAAAAACAATCCTCCCCATCCAAACATCCCCGATGTGCCCCATCGGGAACAACTCACCCCGAGGACCACACCGGACCCGCCTGCTTCTTGGGCTTGGCCATCTGCTTCTGGTACTCCATCCAGCCGCTCACCAGCTCGTGCAGGATCATCACGTAGAGAAGGAAAATGAGAATCCTGGGATCCATTCGCGGCACCTCGGGGTCTGCTCCATCGGCTACGGGTGACATTTGCTCGGGGCGAGCCGCTGCTGCGGCCGGGGCTGCGGGAAGCCGCAGGGATGCGCTGAGAGCGGGCTGGGCTCCGTGCGGGGCGAGGGAGCGCTGCGGAGATCCCGGGGCTCAGAGCACGGCGCAGGCACAGCCCGGAGCCCCCCCGCGGGCCGGGCACATCCATCCCGATCCCCCCGGGCAGGGCACATCCATCCCGATCCCCCCGGTTCGGGCACATCCAGCCCCGATCCCCCCGGGCCGGGCACATCCATCCCGAGCCCCCCGGTTCGGGCACATCCAGCCCCGATCCCCCCGGTTCGGGCACATCCAGCCCGATCCCCCCGGTTCGGGCACATCCAGCCCGATCCCCCCGGGCCGGGCACATCCAGCCCCGATCCCCCCGGTTCGAGCACATCCAGCCCCGATCCCCCCGGTTCGGGCACATCCAGCCCGATCCCCCCGGTTCGGGCACATCCAGCCCGATCCCCCCGGTTCGGGCACATCCAGCCCCGATCCCCCCGGGCAGGGCACATCCATCCCCGATCCCCCCGGTTCGAGCACATCCAGCCCGATCCCCCGGCTCTGGCCGGGCACATCCAGCCCGATCCCCCCGGTTCGGGCACATCCAGCCCGATCCCCCGGCTCTGGCCGGGCACATCCAGCCCGATCCCCCCGGTTCGGGCACATCCAGCCCGATCCCCCCGGTTCGGGCACATCCAGCCCGATCCCCCCGGTTCGGGCACATCCAGCCCGATCCCCCCGGTTCGAGCACATCCAGCCCCGATCCCCCCGGTTCGGGCACATCCAGCCCCGATCCCCTCGGGCAGGGCACATCCAGCCCGATCCCCCCGGGCAGGGCACATCCAGCCCGATCCCCCGGGCAGGGCACATCCAGCCCGATCCCCCCGGTTCGAGCACATCCAGCCCGATCCCCCCGGGCCGGGCACATCCATCCCGATCTCCCCGGTTCGGGCACATCCAGCCCGATCCCCCGGCTCTGGCCGGGCACATCCAGCCCCGATCCCCCCGGCTCTGGCCGGGCACATCCAGCCCGATCCCCCCGGTTCGGGCACATCCAGCCCGATCCCCCGGCTCTGGCTCTGGCCGTGCCCGCTCCGCTCGCAGCTGCCCGCGGGCGCGGCCGCTCCTCCCGCGGCTGGAGCGAGCCCGGCTGCCGTGGCCCAGCCTGGCTGCCAGGGATAAATCAAACCCCCGGGGATCCTCCGAGCTGGCTCTTCGCAGTGCCTCAGGATTTGGGGCTGCACCCAGCTAATCTTGTTTAGGAGTGTTACTGAGTATTTTGCAGCTGGGATATTTTTTTTTCTCCTGCTGTTTTCTCACTCTCTTGTTTTGTTTTCCTCGCTGTTATCCCTTACCTGAAGCTTCAGCTGCTGTTTTCCTGGTGGGAGGCTCTGACAGGCTCCTGATGTGCAGGAAAGCTGTGCCCACAGCATCCAGGATCCCCAAACCACAGCCCCTTGACCTCCTTCCCTTAGAGTGGAGGATCCAGCTGACATTTGGTTGTGTCACCAGATCACAGAATCCCAGACTGGTTTGGGTTGGAAGAGACCTTAAAATTCATCTTGTTTCACCCCTGCCATGGACAGGGACACCTTCCACTATCTCAGGTGGCTCCAAGCCCATCCAGCCTGGCCTTGGACACTTCCAGGGATCCAGGGGCAGCCACAGCTTCTCTGGGCAGCTGTGCCAGGATCTGAACACCCTGAGATGCCCTCAGCCTCTCCCTTTTTTCCTTCATGGACACAATGCAAAAAAAAAAAAAAATGCTCCCCCAAGAATTGTTTTTAAAACCATCTTACTCAAAATTCCTGCTCTTCCAGTGCAATATTTCCATAAGTGAAATAATAAGTGCTCAATAACTATTTATGGTTATACAGAACCAAACCTGTGCCCGATGGAGCTGTGCCAACTGCAGAAAAGGGGGCACTGAGGAGGGGCAAACCCAGGGACCCCCAGGATCCTCCATCCCACAGCTCCTACACAGACAGGGAGAGCTGGGCAGTGCCATTCAGGTGTGACAAACACCTCACAACCCTCCCACCACAAACTCACCACGGGGAAGGTGCTGCCCAGCTTAGCTCACCCACCCGAGGTCAGGGGTTCCTCAGAAACTTTTCCCCTTGGGTGTGTAAGCACAGACAAGCATGCAGTAGCCAGGGCTCTGATAATTTTCTATTGATAATTTAACACACATTGGGGAATGCTAATTCCATGATAGATCTGCACATGAAATCAACCCAAGGGCAGCATCACTGCCCCAGACAAACGTGCACCTCCAAAGTGCTGAGGGACTTTCCCTCAGCCGACTCACGATGAGCCCAGAAGTGCTGAGTAACTCTAAATTGGGAGTGAGCAAGTGAATGAAAGCAGCCAGGACTGGAGGAGTTCTAGCAGCTCTGAAAATGGGGATATTTGAGGTTCTCCACGAAAGGATAGTGGAGCTGTTCCCATGGCAACGGAGAGAGTTGCCAGGCTGCAGGTGATGGGTTTTAATGTATGGCACGAGTTCAGACGTGGTGGGGGCTTGGAGACCAAGGACAACACTGATATTTTATACATATGCAATTTTTGATGAGTAAACCCAACGTGACTCCTTTGTTCCAGGGGAGAGAAGATTTTCCCACAGGGAGAGATGTTACCAGGGCAGGAGCAGCAGAATAACTCCTAACAGCTCACTCAGATTTGTAAGAGATGCTCCAACATCTGAACAAAAATAATACTTAATACTACATAAAGTGGAAAAGCCAATGATTTGTGAGCTGAGAGCACGGCAGCTGATTCCCAAACTGTGACTAGCCACAAGCAGTAAGTTGTTGGACAAATGAGTAAAAAAAAAAAAAGTAGATTTTAGAGTGAATAAAGCCCAGTTTGGGAGGGCAGGGTGCTGCTGAGGGACCCCTGTGGTGGCCATGGGGTACAGAGGGTACAGGGCCCCCCTCAGCAGTGGGGAGCCCTGGTATGTTGGTGTTTGAGCCTGAAGGTAGATTTAGATGAGATGTTAGGAAGGAATTGTTCCCTGGGAGGGTGGGTGACCCTGGCACAGGTGCCCAGAGCAGCTGTGGCTGCCCCTGGATCCCTGGCAGTGCCCAAGGCCAGGCTGGATGGGGCTTGGAACAGCCTGGGACAGTGGAAGATGTCCCTGCCATGGCAGGGGTGGGATGGGATGAGTTTTAAGGTCCCTTTTAACCCAAACCAGTCTGGGATTCTGTGATTCCACAGCTTCAGCCCAAGGGCACAGCCTCGGTGTTCTCCTGAAGTCTGGTGGGAGCAGAAGGACCTGTGAGATCCTTCATGTGTCCAACCACTGTCAGCAGAGCCCAGCAGCACTCTGCCAACTCCCTGTGGATTCCTAAGGGTTGGGAGCAATTAACAGCTGGGCTCTTGCCCTGTTTGATAACCAACAGTGCCCAGAGATAAGCCAATAAAATGTGTATCCAGCGTTATCACATAACACAGGCACCAAACAGAGCTCACCTGCAGGCAGAGCCTTGAGCTGCTCCCCAGTTCTCCTGCTCTGCAAAGGGCTTTAGTGAAGAGCCAGCACTCCTCACCCATCCCTGCTGCTGCTTGCACCCAGCCCCACAGCCATGGCGAGCTGCTGGAACGGCGTGGGGCCTGTGGGAGAGGAGAAAAGCTCCCAGCCTGAAGTGCAGGGAAGCAGGACCTGGGTGGGGTCAGGGGGCCTGGAACTCAGGCAGGCTTTGGAATGAAAAGCAAACTTTGGGAGACAAAGCAGTCTGCCCCAGTTCTGGTGGGGCACAAAGCCATGCGAGGAGAAGCTTGAAGCAGACACAGAAGGGATGCAGCTGAGCTCCTCAGCAATGACAACATCTCATTCCTAAGCAGCAGCCAGGGCAGGTTTGAAATTCCTTTGTAAAACCAGGGTGGACACGAGGCCAAGCCTCTTTGTCCAAGGCTCAGTCCAGCTGGTTGGGCTGGAATTAAAAGCCAGAATAACTGAGTAGTCACCAGCCCTTCACCCTTGCAAGCCCAGCTGCAGCATTCCCACTGTTTGGGCTGTGCATTGCTGGAGCAAAGGCCCTGAGGAACAGGACTGTGTCCCTCTGCTCCCCAGGGCCTCTTTTCCTCAGTTTGGCTGTCAGTCTAAGCCTCTGTACTCCTAAAGAGATTTTAAGAACCAGAAGTGGTAGGTGCCAGTTAATATTTATATTCATTGCAGCCCCAAGGGCACTCTGCAACACCAACAGTCACATTCCTCCAGGCTCCTGGGAAGCATCCACCATCCCATTCTTCCACTGGGAATGTGGTGTGGCTGACTTACAAACAGGAAAACCCACCTTCCTAAGGCTCACCATTGACCCAGAACTCTCACAATCCCCAAGGTGCATCACCAAAAGGCAGCAACAACTGTTGTGTTTTTTTTTTTTATTTTACAGTAAATCAGGCTTGACCTAAACCTTGCTGCAATTTTTGGCTTTTTAAAAGGAATTCCTGAGTTTCACTACATAGACAATGATCTGCATTTCCCTTTTGGAGCCCAAGGCTGCAGGACCCCTCCAGCTACCAGGGTAGACAAGTTTTGGAAACACCAAACCTCCCACACAGGTCAAACTGAAACATCAGGACAAGGAGCTCTTGCAAGAGGCCACGAGGTCATGGCTCAAAATTCCTGTGGCATCCAAAAAGGTCCAGTGACCCCCCCCAGGCAGAGTCAGGCCACAAACACCTGCAAGTGCAAGTCCTCTGCTCAGACACAGCACTGGCCAAGGTGGATTGCAGGTCCTGGTGTCCCCAAATCCCCCAAGCAGGGCCCTGTTGGTTGCAGGGCTGTTTCCTGCACCTCCACAGCCAAAGCCCATGCATGTTGTCCTGCTGCGTGTAGGTGAGATGGAAAACAGATTCCCTTTCTTGCCATTTAGCTGCTCTTCAAAGAACCTGTAAAAATCCCTCTGCAATTCTGTGATTATTCAGTGGAGACTGAGCAGAGACCACGGGGCTGGGAACAAACCTGCCCGTGACCCACTGGAGCTGATGTTTTATTGCTGCTGGCACCCAGGCTTGGTTTGACAAGTCACTGATGACACCTTGACCAAGGTGTGAGCTCAGGGGAATAAAGCACTGCAGCCACAGCTCTCTTTCCCCTCTCAGCACACCAGGGCTCCCTTCCTTCCATGTCTGGGAGCAGAGAAGAGAGGGGACACAAACTGCCAGAGCAGCTCTCAGCCTGCAGAGCAGAGAGGAAAATGGAGTTTCAGAGTTAAAAAGAACAAGGGGCTTTGCAGAATCTGACAGCTCCTTCCACAAGCTCACATGAGTCAATAATTAACAGAAGAAAGAACAGATGCTATGAGACACATTTCTTCTGAGGGTATTTACTTGCTTCTACCTACCACTGTGCCTGAAAAAGTGGTAATATGAAACTGCATTCCTAATCACTGGGTTGCTTTGTATCAGATTGGTAATGATTCATTACCAGGATTTTGTACACATTTTACCACTTTGTTCTGTTAACCCTCGTCAGGCAACTCAGCTTTGGCACAGCAAATTGATGCTGGCCTGAGGGAAAAAAATGAATATTAAAACTACAATAACAATTGTCTCTTGAGTCCTGGACTGGTTTTTTATGACAATGGCACAAGAACCAGCACGATTTATTCTGGCTCAAGCTGGAGGGCTGGTTACAGGAATTACCACAGGAATATCTGAGGGTGCTGAGGCCCTGGCACAGGGTGCCCAGAGCAGCTGTGGCTGCCCCTGGATCCCTGGCAGTGCCCAAGGCCAGGCTGGACAGGGCTGGGAGCAGCCTGGGAGACACAGGCAGATGTCAGCTGTGATCTCCCAGGGATGTTTTTCCCCATCCCTGGGCCCAGACCCTGCTGGTGAGAAGCAGAGCACAGACTCACCCCAAGGTAGCTCTGTCAGCCCAGCTGAGACACCTTTGCCCCTTGTGCAATTGTTTTGCTAGGAAAGGAAGCAGGTTTCACTGCCTCCAGTTGCTCAGCCTCGTCCTTCTCCAACTCCCCTGGCAGGTCCAGCAGGCTGAAATCCACCCACCCAGATGGTTCAGCTGCCTTGGTGAAGTTCTCTTTCCAGCTGCACTGACCTCGTTATCTTTTGTGTGGGCTCCACATGCTGCTGGATTCTCCTCAATTTGCTGATGGTCCTTTTTGTACCACAGAGGGCAAGAACAGGGAAGGGACGTGGGAAAGAGCAGGGAACGCAGAGGATGTCCATGATTTGGAACAACCATGTGGCAGCAGCCCTGTGTCCTCAGCACTGAGTGACCCTGGGTGGAGCTGCCCTCAATCCAGGTTTTGCACCCACCTGAAGCTCTGAGATGCTGATTTGCCTCATTTTTAATGTTGAGCCTGGCCCTGGTGGAAGGGGAGTGCTGGCAAGGGCACCCAGAGCATGCCTGGGGTTCAGAGCCACGGGGAAGGAGCTTGGTCCTTGTTAACAAAACAGCCTGGAGAGGAAATTAAGGTGAGAATGGAGAGTGGAGAAAGCAGAGAGGTCACAGAAGGATCTACCTGAGCTGCACAGACAGAAAGTGCAGAAATACTTCATCCTCCTGCAAAGCTGCTCCATCAAGGCTCCTATCCACAGACACAGCTGGAGAACAGTGGCAGTTGTGTGGCAGGACAGGCTTCTCACTGCTGTACAAAAGGGAACAGAGAGCAGCACCTGTGTGTCACCCATCCAAACTGGAATAAAGGCTGGAGAGCCTGGAGAGCCCCACATGCTGTCTCTGCCTCCAGAGAGACCCAGAGCACGCAGGTCCAGGCTGTGGCATCTCCAAACACACCTCCTGAGACAGCCTCAGCCTGAGGAGAGCTCAAATAGCGTTTAGAGCAAATAGAAACACCTTTAATGCACCTACAGGCAAAACTGGGGATGTTCTCTGCCCTCAAATGGCTGAATTATACTGAAAAAGTAATTAAATAACTAAGAAAAATTACCTCTCTCCCAGCTGAAACCAGGACAGAACAAGATTTTTCATGTCACTTCATTTTCTGGGCTAGATGCAACTCTTCCAAAGATGAAGACAGACATTCATCCAAAGAAGCTGGATAAGGGGAACTTCTCCTCTTTTACAGAAGTCACAAACCAAATTCCCCACCACACACAACTCACCAGAATTAACCTAAAGGAGACTGCAAAGCCTGAATCTTACAGAAGTTCTGCCAGGAAAGTCTCTTGGAGAGACATAACTTAGTTTCTGCTGTGCAGCATCTGCTCCAGCCTTTATCAGACACTCCTTTCAATGTCCATCTTCCCTCCAGCCACCTGCACCACATCCTGTTCATTATTCCCAACCATTTTCCAATGGGTGCAGTGCCCACAGCACCAAGAACAGGCTGTTCTGCCGAGGAGCAGGTGCTCTGGAGCAGTCAGGAGCGTGAGGATGCCTGACAATGGCTTCAGTTGTCAGGTCCCCACCTCTTGTCATCCTGTAAATCACAGCCCGACTGAGCCTGAAGGGCCTCACCTCTGCTCCCTCAGGAAAACCCACAGACCTGAATTCTTTGTAAAACTCTCTCAGCAGTCAAGCTCAGTGGGTTTGGAGAGAACACACGGTTTGTTCGTGTCACAGGGATCACACCCGTGTTATAAAGACAAATTGTCACCTCTAAGTGTGAGCAGGGAGCGATTCCAGCTCCCCGTGTGCCAGTCCGGGAGGATTTCAGGGCACGCAAGGCTGCACCACCCTCTAGTGCACACCCACAGCAGTGCCTGTGCTGAAAGTGGAAAAATTCCCTAATCCAGCCCTGCTGAACCTCCCCCGGAGCTGGGCCAGCCCCAGCCCTGCAGCAGCAGCTGCGGGAGCACAAGGGAGAGAACTCCTGTGAGAGGGAACCCCAGAGCAGAACCAAGGGGCATCCTGGCCTTGGCACAGGGAAAAGCCACTGTGCTGCACCCCAGCACTGTGCACATGCAGCACCCTGCACCCCATAGCCCTGGCAGCCCAGATCCCTGGAATCCCAGACCCCACACTCTCAGATTCCTGGAATCCCAGACCCCATACTCTCAGATCCCTGGAAACCCAGCACATCCAGCACATGGCATCCCAAACCCCTGTATGCCTGGAATCCTAGGCCCTGCACATCCAGCACCCTGCACCCCACAGCCCTGGATCCCTGGAATCCCAGGCCCTGCACCCCATGCTCCTGGATCCCTGGAATCCCAGACCCCACACCCCATGCTCCTGGATCCCTGGAATCCCAGACCCCACACCCCAGTGCAGCCAGCCCAGCTCCTGCCATGCAGGGTTTACCTGCACAACAGGGTTCTGTGGAATTCCTGGCACAGGAGAGAAACCTTTCTCATCTGAAAACATGGAAGCAGGTTTTCACTACCAAAACATGGATGCAGAAGATGTTCACTACTAAAACTGTTTTCTGGAAATTGTCTCTCTTCTCACACTCTTGAGCAGCACCAGGCCAGGAGAGCATGGACTGGCAGCCACTCCCTCCCAGCTGCCCAGCTCTCCCCTCCTCAGCTAAACTTGCCACCAGCACTGTGAATGGTCAGTTCGTATTCTGGGATTCAGTTTCTTCATGGATGTAAAAAACTGGGAAAAATCATCATTATGTGTGACAG
This sequence comes from Lonchura striata, assembly GCF_050655825.1. Lineage (NCBI taxonomy): Eukaryota > Metazoa > Chordata > Aves > Passeriformes > Estrildidae > Lonchura > Lonchura striata. The sequence continues at coordinate 2,658,263 of NC_140719.1, read as the reverse complement.
TTCTGCAGGTACAGGGCTTTGTACCAAGCAGTAAAAAAATAATCATCCTGGATTTCAAATTCCTGCTGCAGGAGAGCACCACATTAGCCTTGGGATTTGGGGAACCTCAAGTGACCAAGAGAATTCCCAAAACAATCCTAAAACAACCTCAAAGTCTGAGCAGAGCATGGGGCCGAGCAGGTTCATGGGCAAGGTTTGGCAGTAGTGTGGGATGTTATTTTGTCTAAGTTACCAGGACAATTTAAACAGTTTGAAACCAAAACTCTGCAGGAAAGACCCAATTGTTACACCCAGGTCCTGTTTCCAACAAATCCAGTATCAGAACTGCTGAGAGGCTCCCAAAGGCAACCCTGACTCCAGGAGCTGCAAGGGAGACAAGAGGAACACAGGAAATGTGGGACGCAGGACAGTGCACCTGTGTCAAACATAAACATCTCCCACCTTTCCTGTTCCCCACAGGGTATCACACAGGAGAAATAAAGCACCAAGGTGGTGAAGGGAGGGGTGTCACTGCCCTCACACAGCATTTCTGAGCTCAGGAGGAAGAAAACCACACAGAAGGGGAGGGAGCAGCACTGAGGAGGGAGTTCCACCCCTCTAGTTAACTACCATATTTGTTTGGGTTTTTTTGGACACAGCTTCAGGAAACAGAAGAGTCTCCTGAGCATGACTTGGCACCCAGAGTGCTCAAGTCCCAGGAAACAAGAGCTGATGGGGGTAAAAAAGGAAGGAGGTTAAGGTTGGGTATCAGGACAAGGCTCTTTCCTCAGAGGGTGGCTGGGTACTGAACAGGACCCTGCACACTCCAGCTGAGGCAGAAGCAAAAGCAGAAGTGGAACAGAAACAGTGACACAAGCGAGCCATGAAGAACAGGCCTGTCAGCCTGGAGAAGAGTTTTGGGTGACCCAAATGCAACTTTCCAGTGCCTGAAGGGAGCCCTCAAGGAAGATGGAGAGACTCTTTACAAGGACCTGGAGTGAGAGGACACAGGGAATGGCTCCCACTGCCAGAGAGCAGGGTTGGATGGGATATTGGGAATTGGGAATTGTTCCCTGTGAGGGTGGGCAGGCCCTGGCACAGGTGCCCAGAGCAGCTGTGGCTGCCCCTGGATCCCTGGCAGTGCCCAAGGCCAGTTGGGGCAGGGTTTGGAGCCACCTGGGACAGTGGAAGGTGTCCCTGCCATGGCAGGGGCTGGGAGGTCCCTTCCAACCCAGGAAATTTCTACAATTCTATTTTTTCACAAACTGAATGTCCCTCCACCTACATTCAACCCTTACTGTCACTGAGGAACATCACAGTCTTGCTCTTTGTAAGTGGCTCCAGGACTCACTTTGAGCTACTCCTTTGGAGAAAAAGCTGGGAGGAAAGGGGAGACTGGTTCAATTTCTGGCTCTCTTTGTGAAAGCCCATCTGAGAAGAGGCTACCTGACTGCTGCTTGGGTTGGTGACAGCACTGGACACCTCTGATAGTGGAGCACATCTTACCAAGTGTCTCAAGAGCTGGAACCTCAAACAGGAACTGGTTGCAGTGGAGCTCATCTCCTCTGACTCTTCCTCCTCTTAAGCATCTTGTCCAGAGACCCCAAGGGGCAGACCAAGGCCAAAGGGAGCCATGATCAGCCTCAAGAGCCTACACCACCTGCTCAGCCACACCAGGGCTCCACACTCACTGAGCAGAGCTTAAAAGCATAGGATGCTAAGCTTAAAAATATGCATTTTCTCCTTTTTTTTTTAAATGTACAGTCAGATTTTAAGTGGATCTACAAGAAGACACTCAGCTATCTTTAAAAAAAGTAAACCTTGCAATGCACTGCATACAGTTTTCTACCCGGCCAGAGGCAGTGAGTCGGGTGAACTGCAGCATTTCCTGAAGGAGCTTCAGTGGCTTTGTTGCTGTTTCCACCACGTGGGCAGAGACACTCAGAAGGCAGCACAGGCTCAGCTCCTCTCCCCTCAGTCCTGCCCTGCAGCCACAGCTCAGCGTGAGGCTGGAGTGGGCACGGTGGGCAGGGGCAGCTCCATGGAGGGAGTCTCAGTCACTTCAGCTGGGCTGGGCTTGTGGAGCTCCAGTTTCTCGCTGAGCTGGTTGTAAAGCTCCTTCACAGCTTCCCCACTCTGCAGGACAGGGAAACAGGACAGTCACACTCCATTCTAGCCAGAACACCAAGTGTGCCTTCACTCTGGGTGTTTAGCACAAACCAACAGAGGAGGAGGAAGCCACAAGGTAATTAGGCCACAGCTTGGTACACTTGGAAAGCAGAGCTCGTGTTCCATTAAACAACATCTGGAAAAGCAGCTGCTTTCAGTTGCAATCAGTATTCCCTTTCCCTTGCTTCCCTTCCTACCTGCTTGGTGGGCTCCAAAGCTTTCTGGAGAGACTCCAGTTTGGCTGGGGCCACTTTGTGATGCAGATGCAGCAGCAGCCTGAGCACATGTCTGTGTACATTCTCCTTCCTGCAAGAGCAATTTGAAAGGACAGTAACCAAGACAAAAAAACACAATCTTGAGAGCAAGAAAGCCACAGCAACAACACCAGAATAATTCACCCCACCACAGACTTTATTATAAGTTGCCAAAAGCCCTGAGAAATTGAGCTTCTGGAAGGGGCTAACTCAGTGTAAGCACTATACACTGCCTTAGACCTTCAAGGATTCAAAGAAATTGTTCAACAGGAGTGGATTACCTGCACAACCATGAGGAGGGAGAAGGAGATTTTAAGCATAGAGTGTGTGGAGCAGGCAGCAGCACATGCTGCTATGCTCCAGCAGTAATTTCAGCCACTTGTAGGGAAGCTTTCTGGAGGCTGAACTTGTCTGCAGGCCACCAGCTAAACCAGAGTGACTGACCAGAGGTAACAACAGATTTTTGCACACTGGTGATACTGCAAAGAGCTGAAGTTAACTCTACATAGCCAGAGCTCCTGCAAAGCCTGAAGGATATTCTCCTTTGCAACTCCATCTTAGGGATAATGAATAGCAGTTTAGATAATAATTCACAGTCAAGACATAACCACTTTGCTGATAAAAACTTCATTCCCAAACATAGACCTTTCTATAAAGGAAAACGGCATCAGGCTTGTATTTCCACTGCTTGTGAAGAATTTGGTGAACTCCTAAACTATTGTTCAAAGCAGTTCAACTCTGTCAGGCATTCTGAAAACTCCTTCTCTCCAGTGAGAAAAATCTGCTTTACCTGGAGCAGGCAGTGAGGAAGAAGCCATCAAAAAGACTGGTGCAGAACTCCTCGAGTGCAAACTCATCACTGAGCAGGGTGAGGTTACCAGTGAGCAGGTGCAGAAAAATGTCACTGAAGGCCAAGTCACTGAATGTCTCAACTGCAAAACATGGGAAGGAAAGATGTGCCAAAACCTGTCCACACAGCTCCTGTTCCTGCTGAAAACCCTGCAGTGAGGTTTCATCATAGAATGGTTTGGATTGGAAAGGACTTCAAAACTCATCCACTGCTACTCCCTGCCCTGGGCAGGGACACCTTTCTCTGTCCCAGGCTGCTCCCAGCCCTGTCCAGCCTGGCCTTGGGCACTGCCAGGGATCCAGGGACAGCCACAGCTGCTCTGGGCACCCTGTGCCAGGGCCTCCCCCCTCTCACAGGGAAGAATTTCTTCCCAGTACCTCATCTAAGCCTACTTCCTTTCATTTTTTTTCTCATTTCCTTTGGTAACAGGCAGCCCAGGCAGGTGGCTTTGATCTTTCAGACACAAAAGATTAGGAGCAGATTGCTCCAGAGCTCTCCTGCAACTCATCCCAGAGGAGTCAGTGAACAAGATACTACTGGTGAAAAAAAATATGGCTCTGTTCAGTCCTATTTTGTTACCAGTTTTCCCATCACACAAAGCCAAGTCCCAGCAACTTCTGGCCACCTGCGACCAGTGTGGGCAGCAGCAGAATTGGGGCACCTGCTCTGTTACCCCTCGAATTCACGCAAATGGTTCTCAACTGATCTCATTGTTAGTGGAGGCCTTGATGTAAGGAACCACTGACCTCAGCCACTGTCCCTAAATTCTCACATCAGCAGAAAACTGCAGAACCCAAACACTCCTGCAAGGACTCACAACTAAGTGACCAGAAGAGCCATTATGTTCCTGGCTCTGACATCCCTGTCACTCCAGGTTTAGTGCCCTCCTGGGTATCCAATACGAGGCAAACAGCCATAGAACAGAAGATGAGACAAAAACTTACCTAGTGCTGGCAGCAGCCTCAGAAAAGCATTCTTGTTCCTCTGTTTGGTGATGTGAAGGATGTAATACAGCCCAATCTCACAAGCTATTCTGTTCTCCTGCATGAACCTGTTATGGCACAAGCAAAGTTTATTCATCAATAAAGCTTTTTTTAATTTATTTTTAAGAGGTTTGAAGTACTTTTGGGGTAGTTATCAAGCAGGTATAGCAGTGGCTAACCTCAAACCCACTGAAGAGCAGCTATTCAGTGAGTGAGCAGATGGATCATCCTTATGTTCACTACCATACTCCAGAAAAACTGGAATTTGAACATTCAGCAAACAGCTGGATTCAACTGTCAACATTTATAATGTATTCATGATAAAAGTGCTGTTCAAAATGGGCTTTATAATAAGCCCAATAAAAATCCAATAATGTTTTAGTCTCCCAAAAGTCAAAGATTAACACTGTGATAGAGGAGAGCACAGCTACCAGGACCCAGTATACCAGATTCTGGCACACAGACAAGAATGGTGCTAGAAATCAGTGGAAGATCTGAACACAGCAGAGCACACGGAGGTTTTAATTATCTTTCTGATGTCCCTGGAGTGACAGGTTATCAACAGAGAGAGTGTGGGTGTCAAAAATGCCAAATTTATGATTTACACAGTGCTCTTCAACAGGGGCACTCATCCAGCTGCACCCAAATATCACCCAAAACTCAGCATTCACTGCCTGACAGAAACACCAAATACTCTCAGATTCAATGACAAAATTGCCCATTATAGAAATATTACTTCGTGTAGATAGATTTTATTTGAGGGGCACAAGGGAAACCTGTTTTGTTAAAAGGAAAGTTCAAACTTGATTAATTAGCACTGAATCTTATCCCAGGAAGCCTTGCCTTTACCACAGGCAGTTTTCCCTGCCAGGTCTGGCTGGCTCCTTGCTGCTTTGGTGCCAGACCCTGCAGGGGGTATGGCCAGGCACCTACTTGGTGAAAGCCTCGGGAATGGTGCTGGGGTAGGGGATTGGTCCCTTCTCCTCCGAGGGCAGCTTCTGATCCACAGTGAAGGTGTGGTCATCCACCACAAAGGACATCAGCAGGGGCAGGAACCTGGTGATCAGTTCGGCTTCCTTGGAGAGAGGGAAGAGAACAAAGCCATCATCAGTCACTTCTTGCTACCTGATCGTCCTCAAGTGCTGTGACAATTGCAAGGCAGTGTGAGTAGCCTCATCCTACACTGAGGAAAACCAGCCAGTTCCAGTCAAAATTCCTGAATAATTCACTTCCATGCGTTCCATGGTAATTAGGAAAACTCTACTTCATGTCACTACAGAAACACTGCTGCTCAAACCCTTTCTTGGGACAACTGTGTAGCATTTCTTCTGAGAGGCCCTTCCCAGCACTGCTGCAGGCATGGCATGTGTTCAGGATGACATCAAACTGCTGATACCAACAATCACTCACTGCCAGCATGGCCCAGGCTTATTTGTGGTAACATAACCACAAATAAATCAGGTTTCAAAAGCTGATTCAGAGACTCCCTTTGGAAAGAAACTGAGTATTTTCCCTTATAGGTTCATGAGGTAGCACAAATCACAGCACTACCTTCAGAATTACTGGTCACTCTTACTGCTACAGTCCCGGTGTTATGCACACCCTCCCTGGGTGAATTTAAACATCCTAGCAGCCAGGAGTGGATGCATTTTGGAGACTTCAAATGTGCCCCTAGGTGTTTATAAAACATTTACTGCTTTATAGTTCAGAACAGAAACAGCAAATTCCTCCTAAGGAACAGCCCCACTGTGCAACACCAGGGTTGGCCCTCCTACCCTCAGCTGAACTACACCAGGGATTCCTGTAACACTGGGAAAGGATTTCCAAAGCATGTAAAGATTACAGTTCAATGTGGCACTACATTAAACTGCTGTAACAGAGAGCTGGGAGGAAAAAAACATTTTTCTTGTCAATGAAAAGCTTCTGAACTGCTACCAGAGTTTGAGACCAGTCCTGGAAATCCTGCTTTCCTCATGCAAGATGTGTTCTACAAACACATCAGTTGTGTGCAAGACTCCAGGAAAAATGAGAGAGCAATGAGCAACCAGTGGAGCATTTAGCAGAGGTACAGGCTGATTTTAGAACAGTAAGGACCAGGCATCCATAGAAATAAAAAGGTGGGTAATGGAAGCTCACAGCATGTCCAGAACAGCTGCTCTGTGACCACTGTTTTTTCCCCAAGAAAGCTGAGACATTTGGAGAACAAATGTTTAATCAGGAATGCAATAAAATAACAAACAAGTCTAAATTTGATTAATTGTGTTGAATTCTTAACATCAAAAGGGCTCACCATTTTTGGTTCCTTGAAGACTTGGCTGTCAATCATGTCCCAGGCCCCCTGTCCCAAAGACAGCATCCTAAGGAGCAGCAGCAGATCCGGGCTTTCCTCCAATTTTAAGGGGAGAAGAAAAACAGCTATTTTGATCTTCACATGAGATATTTATTTGGAAGAAGTGGTTTATATTCAAAGCTGTTCTGGATTAGCAGCTTTGTCCAAGACTGCTAAAGGCATTCAGTTCAAGTTAATTGAAAACTGATCCTCAAATGGGCATCAAATAACTGCCACACCTCAGGGTTTGTGGGGGGTAGTAAATTTATAATGCACCAGGAAGTCTGCAGCCACCTGAGCACATCTTTTTAAAATGTGTCCAGCCCAATTAGTGCACTAGAATATAATGTGTGAGAGGACAAACCAAGTCATTTCAGCAGAAGAAAGGAGGAGAAAGGGTGTGTAAGAACAGATTGTTTGTGTCCTGAAATCCAAATGACTTTCAGTCTTAAACTGTCACAAGGAAGTTGCTCCATGCAACAAGAACATTTAACAACTCAGGGATAAAACAGCAAGTGGCTCCCATTGTTCAGGCACCTGTCAGGGTGCCCTTCTTTAACCTTTCAGCACCTCCTGCAGACTCCACTTGCAGGAACTGTGTTTTATCTCAGCCACCAGACCAGAACTGTGCAAGCAAACCCATGGCATTCACCATGGCAGGAGAAAGGTGCTGCTGTCAGACAAATTGATGGAGGGACAAAGCAGGGAGGCACAGATTCTACATATTATTCTGTATTTGCACAGCTGCCAGGCAGAATGAGCCATGCAACGTTTGCAGAGTTCCAAAATGCCCACCATGTCCAAAGAGCTCCTGCAGAGCTCTGCAGCAGGTGCTGCAAATGGACAGGAATCATGTTTCCCTTGTTTCAACTGCCACATTTGGGAACTTAATGAGACTTGGATGGTGCCATTCCTTCCCTGATGGCTGTCAGTCAGCCTAGAGAATAATTCAGGTTAGCTACACAAGCTGCAATACTTACCCTGGGTAAGGTGTCCTGCCCAACCAGGTCTTGCAGGTGCCTTATGGTGCTCAAGGCTAAGGTGTTAATGGCAAAGGGATCACACAGGATCATTGATAAGTCCCTGAGAAGAAGTAAAAACCAAACACTTGTCATACATAACCAACAACCCCATTGTACAGGTCCAAACCCAGCTGTGTGCACCTCATAAACTTTGTCCTGCCTTGTAAAGAAGTAACATTCATGGTGGTTTTGATGTGAAAGAACACAAATAACAATTGCTCAAAGTCTTCTGCACTGAGATCAAGCACAAAATCTCCCACAGCCAGCTGAAGGTCCACTGGGAGACAGCCCACAGATAGTGAGGCTCTGGTGGGCCCAGCTCTTCGAGCTGGCAGGTTTTGACCAAAAGGTCCCAGAGGTTTTTGAAAAACAACAAGTAAAAATGAATTCTTGAGTAGCTTAAAATACCAATGGACAAAATCTTAAAAGTACCAGCTAAATAAAATACTGTGAGACAACCTTCCAGAATAAGTGTACCAGATCACAGCAGGATTGTCATTTGAAGCTAATGAAGCATTTTAACTGACAAACATCACCAGCCCATTTTCTCTGGGTTTAAAGCCAGACAAGTCATTAGTAATAAGTTATTCTGACTCTTTAAGAAAGGCTCCTGAATTTTGTTATGAGGCCACAGGGGAGACCACCAGGATGTGCTTGGCTGTGCCCCAGCACACTGAGGGATGTTTGGATGTGACTGCACAGAGGGGCTGCTGGATGTTTGGCTGGCTTTAGGGAAGAATTAACATCTACAGCATCTGTCAGGTGTTGTGAATGCTAGGAAGCCATTTTCAGTTTCCCAATTAGCAGCCCAAGTGCCTTACCCCAACACTTGTTCTTGTCCTTTCTTCACCCCATCCAGGAATCCTTGCAATTCCCGAGCTCTCTTGTTGTCCACGAACTTCTCCCGAATGCAGGCGTCAAGGCACCAGGTGAACTGTCAGCAGATGGAGGGAGCTTTAGGAACTCATTAAACCAGCAATAAAACACATGCTGTCAGAGAAAACAGGCTCAGAATGACCTCAAAATATCTCCAATTGAGGTGCTTCATTAATGCACCTGGGCACAGTACCACACTGGTGACTAACAGAGGCCAGAAAGGCAAACATCCCAAAAGGAGGTTAGGAATGCCCAGGGAAGTTAACCTGGGGTCGCTTTCTCCACTTCCAGGGAAGGCATTCCCTGGCAATTAAGAAGCAGTTATTAAATCCACCACCGTCCTGCACACCTGTGGATTTATACAAGTAGGGGACTGAGAAAGAAGCAGCATCACTTAGAAATAAAAATGTGGTTTATTTTGGTAATTGGAATAGCACTCCCACACTCTAAATAAAGGAATATTGACAGTGGAGGGGTCCCTGCTTTAGAGCTGTATTACTGAACTATTTTTTAAGCAGAATACATGTAAAACTTAACAACTACCTCAGAGAAAAGGCCTTGTTCCAGGTCAGAGTGATGCTATCATGAACAAGGGGCCAGTAACAAGATCCTGCTGTGACATTACCACATCTGTAATTCCTAATATTTGAATAGTTTCATGTTTTCTTATAATTCAATATCCAAAGTATTTACTGTTACACACAGTTTACTGACAGATGGAGCATATCCAAAACTGGGAGGGGAGCCTGGAGTAAGAACCTGGGGCCAGCTGGTGTTTTTTATTATTTCTGCAGCATCTACATAGAATAGATGTCAGATTAGACATTGCTTTTAACACTGCCAAAGTACCCTAAGCTTGAACGATTCATGGGTTATGAGATAAAAGCAAACTGCTGGTTAACCAAGATGAAGTTTTCACCCAAAAGTTCAAGGAGTGTAAGATGACATTTAGGTTTAAGGTCTGAAATCTCTTTACAGAAAGGATTCATCTTCTCTGGGCTTTTTGCAGAAAATTGTCCATAAATACCCCTGTCTGTCCCATGTGATTGGTACCTTGTGACAGGGATCAACAGTGCAGATGTCACTGATCTCCAGGTCATGCAGTGACATCAGGAGCTCTGCCCTCAGCGTGCAGTAATGGACGTTCCTGGTGCGCAGGAACAGGGTCCTGAGGAACTGCAGCACCATGTCGTAGAGCTTCACGTTCTTCCCGATCATCTGCGTCAGCTTCTGCACCACCTGAGCTCAGAGGGAACACGTGGGCTCAGCACCAAGAGAGGCTCTCATTCTACACACACACAAATGTCAATTAATTATGTTATCTGATTTACCGAGACTGAAGCATCTGCAGGGACATGAGGTCCTGAAAAGGAACTGTTTACCCCAAGATTTCCAAGAGCATTTGTTCAAGAGATGTTCACCAGATCTTCAAAAACTAAAAGCTGCCATAACCTGGTTTTGTCCCAACCCACAGATTCTTTCTTCTACCCTTCTGATTCTCCCCCCATCCCCTCAAGGAGAGTGACCAAGTGGAGGTGTGGTGCTGAATGTCCAGCTGGGGTTAAAGCACAACTCTGCAGTGCAAACCTGGAGTAAATTGCACAAGGGCATTTACACCAAATGATTCTGAAAGCAAAACAAGCCTAAAACAAACCCTCATGTAACAGATGTGCTGTGCTCTCTGAAATTAAAACTATACTGCCTTAATTTAATTCAACTTTTCCGGATGCCAATTAACTACAACTTTCTACATAGTTTTTTTTTAAAAAAAGCAACTTCAGTTGAAATACATCTACTAAAAAAAGTCCTAAGAAAGCGAATTTAACATATCAGCATAATCAAACTGATGTGGTAAGAGATGTTCAGCCTTCAGAACAGCTGAAGTGTATTAAAACCAGACTGACCACCAGAGAAAAAATCTGCCCTTTCTTTTTTTGAAGTGTATAAACAACTTAGAACATTCATCATTTATTACACAACAATTAAAATAATTCCTCCTGCTTTTATCAAAATGTGCAGGAGAAAATGGCCTGGTGCTTCCTGCAAAGAGTTTGTTCAGCTAAACAACTGCAGCAGTGAAGATGGGCAGAAAAAAACAGCTCAGGTTATTTATGTGATGGTTGACTGAAAGCTGGTAATTCCCCTCACCAGCACATTGTGAGGGTTTCCTTGTCCTTACCTCTCCTTGACGTCTCGTTTTGGGAGATGGACTGAAGAAATTTTGCAAGAAGGAAATATCATTGCTGAAGAGAATGTTCTCCTTCTCCAGGATGTATTGCTTCAGCAAGGGTGACACCTCATCCCCAAAGAGAGCCTGGTTGTCCTGCCAGATCTGCCTCTTCACCTCCACAGCACAGGCCTTGTACAGGTCCTTATCAGCCATCACCAGCTTCAGCTTCTTCTCAGGGACCTGCAATCCACAGAGCAGGTACAGAGTGAGCAGCACCTCACCTCCCTGCCTGTCCATGTAACCATCTAAATCATGGAATCAGAGAACCTCCTGAGCTGGGAGGGACCCACAAGGATTATCCAGCCCAGCCCCTGTCCCTGCCCAGACCCCCAAAATCCCACCCTGGGCATCCCTGGCAGCGCTGGCCAAAGGCTCCTGGAGCTCTGGCAGCCTCGGGGCCGTGCCCATTCCCTGGGCAGCCTGGGCAGTGCCAGCACCTCTGGGGGAAGAACCTTTCCTGCTCTCCAGCCTGAGCTGCCCTGGCCCAGCTCCAGCCGTGCCCTGGCTCCTGTCCCTGTCCCAGGGCAGAGCTGGAGCTGCCCCAGGAGGAGCTGCAGCCCCGGGGAGCTCTGCCCTCAGCCTGCCCCAGCTGAACCATCCCAGTGCCCTCAGCTGCTCCTCACGGGCCCCTCCACACCCTGCACCATCCTTTTAACATTTTCCAACAGCTTTAGATGTTTTTTCATCTTGTGCCCAAACAGCCCCAGGACTCAAGGTGAGGCAATCCTCTCCATGCCGTGATCCCCACCTCAGGCAGTCTGGGCATTCACCCACCTGGTGTAGCAGTAGACCAGCCCTAAGAGACTTCAACACCCAAATCACACACCCTTGATTCTTTCAAAGAAGAAAAAAGGTCTACTTTAAATCTCCAGTGCTGAGATTTGAGGTGATGTTTCCAAGCTCAGTAATTTACTGAAGTTCCAGCAGTGTTTTGAGTCCATTACATTGAGTGCAACATGATGCTTTTAGTAAGGATTTTTGTTTCACAGACCTGATTCTCCCTCCTGCCTACTTTTAATTGCACTTTTCAAGCCTTACCTTCCACTTGTCAAAGATTTGCAAAACAGTTGTGGAAAAATTCACCTATCAGCAAACTTGACTTTTTAGGAAGCTGCATGGATTGAAGAAAATAGGGAAATAGTCTCGTCTGATAATGAAAATGTGAAAGGCTTTTTGAATTAGTCCACTGAGCTATTAGCAGATACAAGAATGTGTTGAATCCTCAGTCAGTTCTTGACACTGAAAAACACACTTGCAGAAGGAGCAGAGGGAGCAGAGCCTCCCTGCCAGAGGCACAGCAGAGACGTCACACCAGAGATGTCACACCAGAGATGTCACACCAGAGATGTCACACCAGTGACATACCACATCACACCAGGCCAACCAGTGCAGTGGTCCCACCTTGGGCAAGTGCTTCATGACACACATGACCACGGGCTGTATCGAGGGCATCTTGACCAGGGAAAAGCTCTTCTCTAGGAGATCTTCCAGCTTCTTGTATCTGAAATCATGGGAAAACATGAGACTAGGTACCACGCAGCAGTAAAGGAACGAAGTGGCCACCTCAAAGCCACTGGAACTCGGACCCTGAAGAGCCCAACTCTCCTTTAGAGAAGTCACCCACCCACTGTATTTTCACACAGAACTCCCAGGAGGCTGCTGACAAACCTCTCCTCGACCTTCCCCTCCAAAGCGATGGCAGAGACTCTCTCCAGCAGCTTCTCCCGCAGCTCATCGAACACGGACTGGTGGAACTCGAGCCGGGGGGTGCCGTGAAGGTCCAGGAAGGGCAGGGCATACTGCAGCGAGGGCAGCAGCACCCCGTTCTCCGTCTGCAACACAACCCGCCGAGGGAATGACAACGGCACTCGGGATTACAAATACAGCCAGGAAAAGCCCAGAGGGCGCTGGGGGCCGTCCCGTGCTCGCTGTCCCGCACGGCCCGGCCCCACACGGGCCCAGCGCACCTGGAACTGCTCGATGGCCTTCAGCGGCTCCGTGCAGTTCGTCAGGGTCTCCTTGAGGTCCTCGCCGTTGGCCACTCCCAGCTCCTGCAGCCCCGCGTACATGTCGGCCCGGCCGGGCGCGGGGGCCGCTCCAGGTGCCGTTCCCGGCCCTGTTCCCGGCCCTATTCCCGATCCCGGTCCCGGTGCCGATCCGGTTCCCGGTCCCGCCTCAGCTCCCGCCCCGGCTCCGCGCGGTCCGCCCCAAGCCGCCCCGCGGGCGGGCCCCGCGCCGCAGCACGGAGGTTCCGCCGCACCAAGGTTCCGCGGCGGCTGCCCCGGGCTCCCCGCGGCCCGAGGAGCTCGGTGCGGCTCGGCTGAGCGCCAGGCAGGGCGCATGGGGCTCAGGGAGCCTTTGGACAGCACATGCGATCACGGAATGGTTCGGGCTGGAAGGGATCATAGACGGTCATCTAGCCCCACCTTCCTTTCCAAGCAGGGTCATCCCAGAGCACACGGCGCAGGATTGTGTTCAGACTGTTATAAATGAAAATTTGTCCAGCCAAATTAAAATGAAATATAAAATATTTATTTTGCAATCAAATTCTATCTAGCCAGCCACAAGGAAAGAACAGAGCCGAGCCCGGGGTCAGCCCTGGGTGTGCCACAAGGAGTCAGCCCCAGCAGAGGTTTTCCTCTGTGCCCACACACCTCCAGCCTGGCACGAGCGGTTTTTATAGGGAAAATTCCACCTGAGGCCAAGAGTTCAGCAATCAGTCTTTTCTTCCATTCAGAGTCCATAGGTTAATGAGATTTTCTTTTTTGGTGATGAAGAACAATTCAGTGTCAGGAGTTGGTGAATCCCTTGATGAAGTTTACGGGAACGCTGCATTCCCATGGATCTGCCCGAGGATTTCCATGAGATCCATCCCGGGTCGTTCACGCCATGATCAGCACCTGGGGTCCCCAAATCTCTCTAGACATGGCCCATCCCCATCTCCTGGCCAAGCCACATCTTTTTACTTGTAAATCAGTTTCTAATATACACCCGGTCTCACCTGCGAGGGTGGGGGGCCTAATACAAACGAGCATAATCTAACAAGTATCCAATATTACACATTTCATACAAGGAATGGCGCGAATTATGTTTACTACACATAACCAGATGGTTCTGGAATATCTCCAGTGAGGGAGACTCCACTCCCTCTCTGGGCTGCCTGTTCAGAGCTTGGTCACCCCCACAGCAAAGAAATTCTTCCCCATGTTCAGGTGGAGCTTCCTGGGTGTCAGCTGCTGCCTCTTGTCCACTGCTGGGCACCAGGAGAGTCTGGTCCATGCTCGGACACCACCCTTTAGATACCCATACACACTGATGAGGTCCCCTCTGGGCTGTCTCTTCTCCAGGCTGAACAGACCCAGCTCCCTCAGCCTCTCCTCACAAGGGAAATGTTCCAGAGCCTTGGCCAACTTTGCAGCTCTCCACAGGCCCTGCTCCAGGAGCTTCCACATGGTGGGACTCTTGGGAGTGTCCTATGCAAGGCTAAGGGTTGGACTCGATCCTTGTGGGTTGTTATGGACAAATTCAATTGGGGAGGCTAATTATAGATAAATTAATTAACAAGAATTTATTAAGCAAGTGGTATTAAGCAAAAGGCAGCGCTGGGCAGCTGGGGAGTCTCTTCTCTATCATGGTGCATGCCCTCCCACTTTGACTTTTTTTTAATAGTCCTTTTTTCCTTTTTAAACCTTTTTATTTATTACATGGGTCACTTCCAAGTTCCTGGGGGTGTCTGAGGCTTCCTCATGGGCAGACAGCAATGAAAAGAGGAAACCACCAAAAACAGAGATGTGGCCTTTCCCTATTCCTGGTTTCACCTTCAGATCTACGACCAGTCTGTGGACATGAGCAATCAGCCAAATGCCTCAGTGCAAGCAGCCATGGAGTTTTCTTCTGAATTTCCATTTGCAGGGATGAGACTTTGTGGCACTGTCAGGAGAAAGCAGGCGTGTGTTTCAAGAAGCCTGAGCCTTGGTTGTTTTCCACAGGGAGGCTGTCAGAGAGGCTCATGCCCTCAGAAACAAAGTAAATCCAATGACAAGCAGTTTCCCCAGCTTCTAATTTGAAAGCTCACGCTGCCAGACGTGGAATACCAAAGGGATGAGTTTTGCCTGCCTTCTGCTGAGTTAACCCCACATTTGTGTTTACCTCAACCCCGCTGCCTGGGGCAGTTTCGAGGTTGCAGCGGTGCCGCTGCACAGCTCGCACAGGGATGGGCACAGAGCCCTCCTGTTATTTATGGGCAGCAGGGATGGAAGGGAAAGCAGAGCTCCCTGACACATCACAGCCAGGCCCACGCGTCCCTGTGGTCCCTGTGGCTTGGGGCTGGGCTGAAGTCAGAGCCGGGCCCTGGCCACGCCTTTCTGCTCTTTTTAAAGGTTATTAAAGCAGCCGGTTTGCTGCTCCACTGCTTCCTCTTTGGTGAAAGGAGAACACTCTTCATGTCTTGGCGAGAGCTGCTTCCCCCCTGGCTGGTGATCGTAGCGGGGCTGACGGGCATCGTGCTGCTCTGTGTCTCCACCAAAGATGTGCCCGTGGCCCCACTCAGGACCAAGGTAAGGGCTCTCCAGGGGGGAGACAGGCAGCTAAGCTGGGCTGTTTTGTTGCTTTTGACATTATTTTATTATTGAGCTACTTACAAACCGAGGAGGGAACTGAAACAAGACTGTCAGGACAGATTGGCGTCTTTCAACACGCTGTAGGTTTTCAAACCAGAAACAAGCCCCCTCCTTTGATTGGTCATGGAATGCGGGCTGGATATGGTCCATGGATCAGTGGAGATGCTCAGGGCAGGCTGAGGGGAGGCAGCCCATGTCAGGAGCTGCCCCAGAGCAACAAGGAACCAGTGGTGTCAGTGCAGGGAAAGAGCTAGGTCCCGCTCAAAAGTCTGTAGGAATGTGCCCCTGAACTGCTGCTTCTGTCTTAAAAACAAATTGTCTTTCATGCCTTCTTCTCTTTGGTCCTGTCTTGATTTCAGTCAAAGAGCCGGTGTGCTCCTCACAGCTGGGTCAGGTCTTGGGGGGTTAATGCTCACCTGCTCTGTCTCTTGATGCTCCCATTGCTGAGGTGAGCTCAGTGGCACATCGTGGTTCCACCCAACAGAAGGAGGCTATCCTGGGTGTTTAGAAATAGCACCCCTCCTCCATGTTCCTCTCAGAAACAAAACTCAGTTAAAACCCCTCTTATTGCTCCTTGTTCTGTCCTTTCCTGGTGTTGAGCTGGGCATAAATGTGGTGATCCCTCCCCTTCTCCCTTGGGGTCTCAGCAGCAGCCTCTAATTTTCTGAAGGAGAAAAAAAATTCCACGTTTCTCCACCAATGCCATTCCTTTCTTCCTCTTCAGCAGCAGCCAACATGTCCCTGCTAGAAATCCGAGCTGTCACTGGTGTGGGAGGGTGCCAGCAGGCTGGGGCAGGGAGCTCCAGCCTCCTTCCGCATTGCTGCTCCAGCCCAGCCCCACCAGCCCCTGGCCTGGCTGCCAGGACTGGTGCAACTGGGAGCTCCAGGAGGGCAGCAGGCAGCCAGCCTCACTCAGAGCCTGCAGCCAGCTCTGGCTGGTGCTGAAACCCTTCTGGTGGCATTAACATCAACCTCTCAGGAGGTTTCTCCTCCCACTCAGTCACAGCTCTATTTGTGTGTGAGATCCAGCTTTGACCACGCACTAGCATGCAGCTCATGAGTTTTCTTCCTGTCTGTGTAGGAGATGTCCCAAACTGGGGTCATGTAAGAGGAGCAGAGGAGCCCTAGGTTAGCTCTGGAGCTATTTTGGGTGTGGGGACAGCCAGACCTGTGCTGCAGGGTAGTCCAGTGGCCTCCCCTTGCTCTCCTTCATATTCTGGAAGCAGCAAGGCTTGGTCAGCAGCAAACAAACACTGGGGACAAGAAGACAGAGAGCCCTTGGTTTGGGCAATAGCAGAGCTGCCCGGGGACAAGGGGTGAGCTGATCATGTCCACTGCTGCTGCTCTTCCTGCCAAGACATCATCTCTGTCTCTGAGGGGCTGCTGTGTTGAACAGCGTCTGTGCTGGTTGCTGCAGCTCCTACAGCTCTGCACACAAACCTAAGCCTGTGTCACACCCTCACTGCAGTGGGACATCAAAGAGACACAGGAGTCCTGGGTTTCCTGGGACAAGTCTGCTGCAGCCCTCCAATTCCTTCACAAAAACCTGAGCAAACCAACCAGCAGCAGTTTGAGTCCCAGAATCAGTGGAGAAGAGTGCCATCTCCCACTGCTTTAGGACCTGTTTTTCCTGAGCTCCAGGTGGCTCAGCTCTCAGGGGAAGCCCTCTGCCTGGTTTCAGGAGCAGCTCCAGTGCATGCCACTGTAGGGCTGATGTATTTCTGGGCGTTTCTTCACTCCTGCTGTTCCTCATATATATTCAGAAACGCAGATGGTTCCCTGCAAATCCTCATCATCTTCTGGCTTCACCTGCTCTTTGAATGTCACAAGCAAACTCAAGCACTGCAGTGCAGACCCAGAATACCTATATATGCTTGGTAACCCTACAGAATCAGTCAGCATGCATTCACTAGTGTTTTTCAGTAGAATGTTCTGGGGTTCTTCCAGTATGGCATTGTTCTGGATGCTGGCCCATCCCGCACCATCCTGTTCATCTACCAGTGGACAACCACCAAGGCAAACAAGACCGGGGTGATCAGAGGATGCAGCTCCTGCCCTGTGCAAGGTAAGGTGCCCATTTCCTGCTCAATGGTCCATGCAACTGGCATGGGATGGATGGAAAAACAGAGACCTGTGCATGGACCAGTGCCATAAATTCCTTGGCTCCCCCAGCTGTGCACAGAAATAGTAAAGCACAAGTTGCTTATTTTCAGCATGACTCTTCTCGACTGGGTGGATTTAGCCACACACAGTTGCACATCAGGCCCTTGGCAGTAGCAGGTGTCAGGATTTTGGGGCTGCTGCAGGCAGGGAAACATGCAGAGAGGATGTGGCTTGTCTTGATGTGCACATGGATCAGTGATAGAGCCAAGGTTGCTGGAGCTTCTCACCCAGGAGAGGCAGTGAACAGCAATGGAGACAAATCTGACTGCAGGATGACTCCTAGTATCTTCTCCTGACTGTGGAGAAGAGGAGGACTCCTGGCCTCCTCCTGACTGTGCCCTGGGCAGTAAGTGGGGTAGCTCCAGGACAAGAGAGCTGCAAAACTCCAATTCCCTATATCGCATCTGACAGCACAAACTGAGTTCAGCTTGCCTTTAGGTGTTCCCATTTCAGAGAATTTGGCGGTTTTCCTCATTAATTTGAATCAGTTTGGCCCTGCCAATGCCAGCTGAGAGGGTTTCATGCATTAATGCATGGGGTTTTCCTTCCCTATCTCCTAATCTTGCTTTGATGTTAAAGCCTGGTTATAGTGGGATGCTGGGAAGGACTGAGCCCTCAGCAGCAATGTGCTGTGGGAGGGCAGCTGCACAGCAAGCAGGGAACAGGGTTTGTGCCCTTGCAGGCTGTAAACAACTGAAATCACACAGAGAAGATGCAAGAAGGGCTCCCTGAAACCTTGTACATGTCCCTCGTTCAGCAGCTGGGTTAAGCAGCAGCTCTGTGAGGCAGTTTGCTGCCAGCAGCAGCACAAGAGGCCCAGGCAGGTCTCAAGCCCCAGTTTGAGGGGCCCTGTCTGCATGGCAGCACAGCCACAGAGAGCAAAGCACGTGGTGAGGGAATCAGGAGAACAGCAAAGGGAGACTCTTCCTGGGTAGTAGTTCAAAACCAACATTTAAGACTCCACTGACTGCTGGAAAAATGAGTCAAGGCTGGCACACAGCTTCCCTCTGCAGAGCACTGGCTTCCTCTAGGGCAGGGGGCTTGATGGCTGGAGGGAGGACAGAGGTGATACATCAGCCTCTGTGTGTCCTTTGCTTATTTCTATAGCAACTAAAGCCACATTTCTTCCTCTGTGGGCTGAGACAGCCTCAGCTGCTGCAGCAGTCATGTGGCTGGTAGAGATGTCTCATCTGCAGAGCAAGGGTAGTCTTAATGTAATTTGGGATTTCTATGCACGTTTTGGTCTCAGTTCCATATTTTAGCAGGATGGATACCTGGAAGACCTCCTTCATCCCACCTGTGACAGGTTCTGTCTTACCCATGGATAGCAATCTCTGGGGTAACAGCTCTCACAGTTCTCCCATAACTTCCCTTAAAATTCCATTCTGTTCCATGGTCCTCAGGTCCAGGAATCTCCAGCTACTCAGATTCTCCTCAGAAAGCTGGGAAGAGCTTGGAGCCATGTTTGAACTGGGCCCAGAACGAGATCCCAGCAGAGCAGCACAGCCAAACCCCCCTGTACTTGGGAGCCACCGCCAGCATGAGGCAGCTGAAGTGAGTGAATGTTTCAAACCCACACCCAGAGACCAGCACACATCAAGGCATCATTCTGTAACAGGCATCTCACCCTGTCTGCTCTGCAGTATGAGCCATCCCTAATCTGCTAGCCAGCTAAACCTTCCTCAGGCCCTGAAGAGAGGAGCATGGCATGGCTGTGTCTCCATGTGTTGCCTCAGGCAGCCATGAAGATGACAGTCCTGCAACTGCTGCCAGGTTGACAGTGTCTCCTTCACTATTACACTTTCACAATTAGTGCCTGGGAAAACACCCATCAGTCTGGAAGCTGAAGTGGTTTCAGTTTGTGTGACAGCCCACATGGGCTTGCAGGAGTGCTTCTTGTCAGCAAATTGGAAATGGTGGTGGGAAGGTTCACCTTATCACACAGTCTTGTGGACCTTCTTCTCAGTCACCACATTACTGGGACCTTTATCTCCTTTTAGACACTGGGGAAAATTAAGGTCAGGAGAGGACCAGGCCAGTGGGATAGGGCCAGAGGATTTCCTCAGTGACAGAGGGTACTAAGGTCCTAAATTCTTAAACAGTGGCACAGTTGTTCAAACCAGCCCTCTGCTGTTCTTGCCTCCAGTGCCACGCGAGGAGAGAGGGAAGCAGGAGTGGGATTGTCACTGTGTCTCTGGGCTACTACCCAAAGTAGGGAGCACAGCAGAAGCCCTGCAGTGTGTCCTCACTGCAGGCAGCTCCTGGCAGGGTCCTGTAACATCAAATGTACCTTCTTTTTCTTTTGTGTTTAGCCTCACCCATCCCATCCTCTCTGACAGTCTCCTTGCAGCTCTGACTGGCACCCTGAAGTCATCTCCCTTCAGCTTTCAAGGAGCACAAATCCTGTCCAGCCCAGAGGAAGAAGCATTCAATTGGGTTGCTGTTAACTATGTCCTGGAGAACTTCTTCAAGGTAAAGGATGATTCTCCCTGGGGCACACAGAGCTGGGCTGAGCAGCTCCTGTTAACAGACAGCCACAGAGACAAGTGGTGGGATGGGAAAACCCCTGTACTTAAAACAATGCTTCAGCACAACTTCCACTGCCTTTCAGAGGAGGCAGCTTAGATCCAGCACCAGCTGGTTGAGGTGATGTGGCACAGGGTGCCCAGAGCAGCTGTGGCTGCCCCATCCCCCCATCCCTGGAAGTGTCCAAGGCCAGGTTGGACGAGGCTTGGAGCAGCCTGGGACAGTGGAAGGTGTCCCTGCCCATGGCAGGGGGTTGGAATGAGGTGAGCTTTAATATCCCTCCCAACCCAAACCATTATTGGATTCCATGGTCATAACTAGGCTGAAGAACCCAATCTCTGCTCTGGCCTTCCATGAACACATCCATGCAGTTGCCCTAACAGACGTGAGACTTTTTGGCCAGCACATCCAGGATGCTCATGTAGATGACCTTACATAGCCTGGCCATGGGGCATCAAACAGGAGTTTCTGCTGTTTGTGGAGTGCTGTGGGATTGCCACTGGAGTCCAGCTGTCCCATTGGGAGTCTTGTGGGTGGTAGAGAAGCAGATTCTGTTGCTGCCAAACCAAAAGCCACTCTCAGTGAGACAGCAGGGAGACCTGTTCTGTATTTAGAAGGCACTTGTTAAACAAAAAGAAAATAATTTCAGTTTTCTTGTTTCACCCATCACTTCTTAAGCCTAAGAACTCAGAGGGCAAGAGAAAGGTGGGTCAGACTGAGTTATTCTTCATCAGGGATGTGAAAAGCAGTTCTGATAGCCAGCAGCAAGCACACACTGGTTAGGGAATTGTCAGACCTGTTGACAGTAGGTTCAGAGTGTTCAGATTCAGACTTCCTCCAGCCAGGCTCAAAGTGTTTACCCCATGTAAACTCTCCTGCCTGTCCTGTGAACTTCAGCATTGCCAAAGTGAGTTCTGCAGGACTGCAGGAGATGATGCCACAGGTTTCTGACAGAAGGATCACTTTAGCATCAAGGCAGCACTTGAAACCCGTATCTGCCCTCTTGGAAATGTCGCTGCCACTCCTCACCACCCTCACCACTGTCCCCTTCTCCTGCCTGCTGAGAGCACTGCCTAGTGCAGCCATCCAGGCTGGACAGACCTGTTTGCCCCCACAGGCTGCTCTGTGCAGGTGACAGTGGCTGTATACTGGCTCCTCTGTTCCCTCTGAAGCCACTGGTTCAGCATCCCTATGTGGTCAAAAAAGTGTTGGGCTATGGGCACTTTCAAGCTGCTTTCTCTCTCTGTGCACTAATGCTGGCATTTGGCTGTGACTGAGATGGAGAAGTCTCAAGGATTGACCTCTCTTGTTCTTTTTGGGTCAGTATGACTGGCAAGGACAGTTGGTCCCCTCCAAGAAGGGGATGGCAGGAGTCCTGTCCGTGGGAGGAACCTCAGCACAGCTCACTGCTGAGCTGGAAGAAGAGAAGCAGGCCCCAGAGGAGGGAGTGAGGCTGCAGCTCTATGGGCAGACACGCAGGGTGCACACCCGCCAGTGCCCCTGCCACGGCACGGAGCAGCTCCGCCACAGGCTGCTCTGGGTGCTCATCCAGGTGAGTCTCTGCTCTGGGTGCTCATCCAGGTGAGCCTCTGTGCTCATCCAGGTGAGCCTCTGCTCTCATCCAGGTCAGCCTCTGTGCTCATCCAGGTGAGTGTCTGCTCAGGGGCACAACACCACCAAATGGCAGCTGCACAAGGTGTGGTAATGGGCAAAGTGTCAATCACTTTAAAGTCAATCCCTCCTCAGTGGAGGCTGTTTGCATATATTAGAAAAACCCAGTGCATTTGTAAAACTTTCCCTCCAAGCAGACACATGAGCACCAATTCAAAGGTTTCCTGCTTACAGGTTCTATTTGGTTCCTACTTAATACACACAAGCAAAAAATTGCTCTTCAGAAGTGTCAACATCACCTTCAGGGTGAGGAGAGGCAAGCCTTGCCTTGGCAGTTCCTAGGAACTGCTCCTCCATCCAAGAATGGGAGCACCCAGAAACCAACTGGGATCTTCCATTTGGGGTATTTCCTTTGCTGACTTTAACAGAGCAATATTTTATTTTGAAAACATGCCAGTGTTTTGGTTCTTCCAAACTTTATTTCACTTGGGGAATGGATGGGGGGGAAGAAAAGAGTGGCATATGATGGTGTAAGTTCAAGAATTGCCATAGTTCTCATCAAAACTGTGTTTTTCAGGAATTAATTGCTCCCTACCCATTCACTTTCCTCCCTATAAACCCCACTTGCCCTTATTTGAGACCTGAATGTTGCACATTGAACACCAACTTCACCACAGTTATAGTGCTAAATTGCTGGAGATAAGAAACACTGATTCTTGTGAGGTTGAACCATCTTGAAGGCAGATCAGAACAGCTTCGTTTTTTCAACTAGAAAGAGCACAGGATGCACAAAATTGTATTTGTGCTCTGAGGGGGGATGGTAGGGCTGGGACTCATCACCTCTCAGCAGGTCCAGTCACTGCACTGGCCCTGAGCTCAGCAGGAGCTGGGACCTGGCTGGGCCTCGTGGTTGACTTGATGACATAAGATTTAGCAAAGCTTTCACAGCCTCCCTGCTCCATCTCAGCACTGTGGTGCCTGGGGAAAGCTGTTTCTAACCATGTTACATTCTCTCTTCCTGTGTGAAGCTCTGGGACACCAATGTCCTCTCTTGCTGCCTCTGTCCTTGTTTTATTCTGCCTCCAGGATCAGAGAAGTGCTAAAACCGTGTCCAATCCCTGCTGGCCCCTCACCTATTCCCAGGAAGTGCAGTGGCAGTCACTGCATGCTGGGCCTTGTGCTGCCAGTGATGACACACGGGACATCCCTGGCCCCAAGGAGATCTTCAACATCACAGGCTCCAGCAATCCCACAGCCTGCATGAACCTCGTGCAAAGCCTGCTCAACTCTTCCTCTTCCTGCAGCTTTTTCAAGCATTCCCTCAGCAGTGATCTCAAACCCCTTCAGACCAGGCTTCTGGTGAGTTCTCATTTACACTGGGGTAAGCAATTTGCATGAGGAACACGTGAAATGGGACCAGTTTGACCATTAATAAATATAGTGGCAACATCCAGACCATGACAGTCCTGCCCTCTCCCTGTCATTGCCACACAGCTGTTCAAACATGGACCACGGCTTCCCACAGTGACTGTGGGGGAGCTTTTTTCATCTGTCTCCCCAGTGTCTGCTGCTGAGACCAACTCTAGGGCTCCATGGAGCCAGCAGGGACGGGACAGTCAGGAGCTGTGTGCTGAGCAGGTCTTCCCACAGAAGGTCTGTGGTACAGACCTCTGCCCCTCTCTTAGCAAAATTCTGGTCATGCTGCACCACAAGCACCCTTCTACCTAAGAACCTGGCCAAAGTCACTGGACTCTTAGGCCAGGAGTAGCTCAAGATCCTAGGACAAGCAGAGGGCATTTCCAGGGAGGGTAATTGGAAATTTCCCCAGCTCCCTGCTCCTGAGTCTCCCATGGACGTGGTGCTGAGGAGCATCGGGATCTCAGTCCTCAGCACCGGTGAAGTTACACCATGAATATTGTGCTCAGTTTTGGGCAAGAACGGCACTGAGAACCTGGAGCATGTCCAGTGAAGGGAACAGAGCAGGGCTGAACCCCAGGAGTGGCTGAGGGAGCTGGAAAGGGGCTCAGCCTGGAGAAAAGGAGGCTCAGGGGTAACCATGTGGCTCTGCACAGCTCCTGACAGGAGGGGACAGCCGGGGGTATCAGGCTCTGCTCCCAAGGACGGGAGGAGAGGGGATAGGCTCAGGCTGTGCTAGAGGTGGTTTAGACTGGATATTAGGGAAAATTCCTTCACCAAAAGGGTTGTCAAGCCCTGGCACAAGCTGCCCAGTGCAGTGGTGGAATCACTGTCCCTGGAGAGATTTAAAAGCTGTGTAGGATGCGGCACCTAGGGACATTGTTTAGTGGTGGGCTTGGCAGTGCTGGGTTAATGGTTGAACTTGATTTTAGACATCTTCTGCAACCAATATGATTGATTCTATGACCAGTCTACTTATCCAGGCAGGGCCAGGAAGGCTGCTGGATGCATGCTAGGAACAGACCTGTTTCCATCTCCAGATAGCAACAGCTCTGCCCATGTCCCTTTGAGCCCTTTCCAAGGCACTGGAACCAACCCTGCACACCAAGGGCGCCCTGGCAGTGCTCAGCCACTGCCCCTCACTTCCCTAGGGGTAATTTCTGGTGTGCAGTGCAAGGACACAGAGCACAGTCCCACCTGATATTATTTCTGCTGCTGTTGTAGGTGGTTTCTGAGGCCATGGATTTCATGAGAGGAACTGCACCTTCTCCTGACTTGGGCCAGGCTGTCAAGAGGCTGTGTGGGATGTCCGTCAAAGAGGTAATTGTGGAGTAACTCGGTGTGCAGGGAGAGCGGGAAGCAAGGAACAGTTTGCTGCAGAAGCACTCAGGGCTCAGACTGAAAGAGCTGTAACTTACTGACTCCCTCAGGGAAAAATTTGGATTTGTCTGGATTTTTTGGGGTTTGTTTTTTTGTGGGGCTTTTCTTTGGGGGTTGTTTTTGTTTTTGTTTTTTTTTTTGAGGAAACAGGCTCCACTTATTTTCCTTCCTCTTAAATCCCAGCTGCTGCTGGTAACACTTGGACCTAATTAAATAAAAAGCCATAAACACCTTTTACAGTATTTTAAGGAGTAAACAGGAAGGTTGTTTACTCGCTCCTGCACATCACCTTGGTCTTTCTGTTATCCTTCTGTCCTTAAGTGCAAGGGACATGAGCACTCAGACTCCAGAGTTACTCCCATTTCACCTGGGTCCACAGAGCCCAAGCCAGAGGGAGTTTGTTACTTCTTCCCCTGAATTGGTGGTTATGAGGTCACCCTCATTTGCATTTACACTAATGGAGCATCCACAGTAACATTCAAATGGGGCAATTTCTCCAGGGTTTGTTAATGAGACACAAGCAGTCCCCTAAACCATTCTCTTCTGGAAAGAGGAGAAAGATCCCCAAGTTCCAGTTGGGAGAAAGGCTGCAGCATCAGCTCAACCTCATTAGAGAGCAGGGAATCAATCCTACCAAGCAATTCACCAGCAAGGCAACCTGGCTGTCAGTGCTGCTGCTCTTGGATCTGGCGTAGTAAGATGGGAACAAAGGCAGTAACAGATGACATGGATTTCTACCCCACAGCCCAGTGAATGCATGAAATGTGGTTGCAGCCTGCATAGGACAAACACCTCCTCCAGTCCCAGAGTCAGCTTCAGAACAGGAAAGGAGAGGTTGTAGCAGGCCTGAAATTCGACTATTGAGTATTTACTGCTTTTATTTTTCTCCCCCATTGTCTTTTTTTGTTCTGGAAATGGCACCAGTTGATTAGGGAGTCCCAAGCAAGCCTGGATACACTTGTTGATTACTGCACTGTGTCTGCCTTCATCTTCCATCTCAGTACAAGAGGATACACACTTGACTTGGACCGGCCTGCTTGGACTGCATTCCAGAAGGTCAGTTCCTACAGCACAGTGCTCCCAGTTACCAGGAGGGCTGGTCCCAGTACAGCCAGTCTGTTCCCACACTGCCAAGCCCTAACCAGCTGGGCTTCTCCAGCAGGACAGTTTTGTAAAATGGATTCACAGTTGTTATAAACAAGAAAACCAGTGTCAAAGAGCCAGAGATTACACTTGTCCTCTCTGAAAAACACATGGGTCAAAAATCTTGTCTGGTTCAACACCATCTTTAGAAATCTGTGTTGACAGGGAAGGAAGTACAGCCTGATCTCCACTTAACGCTAAGGACAAGCTGCTGATAATATTTCCTGAACCAAAAGGTGCTTCCCTACCTTTTTGCAACCGCCTTTATACTCATGAGGGTTGATAAATACCTTATCATCTTAGAATCCTAGACTGATTTTGGATTGGAAGGAAATTTAAAGCTCCTCTCATTCCATCCCCTGCCATAGACTGGAACACCTTTCACTATCCTACATTGCTCCAAGCCCCATCCAGCCTGGCCTTGGACACTTCTAGGGGTGCAGGGGTAGTCACAGCTTCTCTGGGCACCCTGTGCCAGGGCCTCATTACCCTACCAGAGAAGAATTTCTTCCTAATATCTAATAATTTAACCTAATCTCTAATAAGTTATGAAATTGCTCCAGGATCTGGAGGCCCTAAGGACAGGGAGATTTGATTCAGATCATTCCCTTCACAAAAGAAAGCTTGTTCCCAGACCTCTTCACAACTGACAATCACAGCCATGGTCTCATGAGCGGGGCCAAGTAGTGACCATCAGAAAAGGCAGGTAATGAGGTAGGTCCAGGACACCCAGGGAGCCCAGCCTGGAAAGACAGAGACAAGCAATCTAAACCATACATCTGAAGTTCAACCAGGGCCAGAGAGACAACTGTCCACAATGCAGACTTGAGATCCACTAGAAAAACCCATCAATAAGCAGAGAACAGCACTCCCTACAACAGTCTGCTTTAGGAGAGAGGGACCTGTCCAGGCCAGAGCTTACATGGAGTGCCCATGCCCGTGGGCAGGGGTGTGGGTGAAGTGCCATTAAAGCCTGCTGATGTACTCAGGGCACTGAGAGCGGGAGAGCTCCTCATTGCAAGCCAAATCCTTGCATCAGTCTCAGATAATGCATACAAAGCCTTGGGCCCATGCACAGAAACACAGCTGGGGTCCAGGCTGCCTGCTTCTCTTCTGACCTCTCCTTTTTATTTCAACAGATGGGTGATAGATCATCTGGCTGGACTCTTGGGTACCTGCTGAGTCTGACCAGCACCATCCCCCAGGATAGCCCAAGCTTCCTCAAGGGGATCGAGCCGGGGGTCTGGTCCTTGCTCCTGATCCTCTTCGTGGTGCTGCTCATGGGCTCCTTCCTGCGCATCTCGTACCGAGTGATGGCCAAGGAGAGCAGCTCCAGTCACAGGAACAGCAGTGTTTTTGATGACTGACGGTTTTCTGTGACTCAGGACTCTTGTCAGAGCACAGTCACCAGGGTCCAGACAGAAATCACAGAGGTGTAAGTCACTGCAGGATGCAAGTGATTTTCCTGAAGGGCTCCCAGCAACTTGCTGGTACTTGCACTACTGTACTTTGAGACAATGGATCCTGCTCCACAGGAAGTCTGTGATTCCTGGTGGATGGCAAGCTATTCATTCTCCAAACAAGAACAGCCTGCATGCCTCTTCCTTGGGCTACAGCTGGGATTACTCATGTCAGACACGAAATTATGCCTCTGAGCAGGCAGGCTATTATTATTATACATATATATAATATAATATTAGCTATTGTGAAGCTAATATTGTATGCTCCTGTCAAATCAGAAAAGGTGGTGTCTAAAAAGCATGCTCTGTCCTCTTCTGTGGCCTCTCAAGAGATGATACCTGCAGTATTGCCATTAGTGAAGACTGGAAGGGCATTAAAATACAGTCAGAATATAAGAGCCAACTGCTTCCATGTTCTAGGGAAAATGCAAGGATGTTCTGCCTGATCTGTCTGTGCTTCCATCTAAGTGATGACAGCCATGTGTCTCTTCAATGAACACTCCTGCTGACCAGGAATCCTTCAAAACCAATCCTTCTTAGTCTTGGCCTCTACAAAATTGCGGAGGATCAAAGGAGAAACAAAGGGCACAGATGCACAGCTGAGTTTTTGTCTCTCAGCTGAGTCATGGCCACACAGGGTTAAAATTGCCAATTTAAACTCTTTAGCAAGGACTCAAATTAACATTTAATTTCACATTTGCTAAATCTGGTCTCACACTGGGCTGAGGTTCAACTGTTTGTTCATTTGCACTGACCTGCTTCTCTTGCTGACTTTGGAAGTGTCTCAGCTGACACTGCCCTTTAGACCTGAGCAGACTCAGGAACAGAAGCTTTCCTAATTGTCACTTTCATATTTCAACATGACCAGAGTTACTTTATGATCTAATAATCAGCATTCCCCTGGGACCTGGCAGTCATTCCAGCTCCTCTGGTCTGTTCTGCATGTCTGAAAGATGAGGTGCTGTACAAATTCTGTGTTACTGTGAAGAAAAGGGATCGATTCACAAGCAGTCCTTTTACTAAGGCATTTAGAGCTCACTTCTCAACTGCTTCAGAGACTTAAAATACACAGACTGCTAAGAGCCTCAGGGAGGAGTGTCTCCAAGGCTTTTCAGACCACTTTAAACAGAAATGTAAATGCTCACAGATGAAGTGGTGAGCCTTGTAGGATTTTTAAAACTACCATGGCACCTAAATCCTTTCAAATCTGATTATTCGTCCCTTGTGCTCCCAACTGATAATACGGGACACACACACCCCATAATATTGGGATATTCATACATTTTCAGGCCAATTAATGAAGGTTTGGAACCTGCCAGTCAAGTTTAGAGGGCTGTGGAAACAGACTTAAACAAGCTTCATATTCATTTCTTTGAGTTGCACGTTAGATATTTTTAATTATATCATGTCATTAAAGATATTTTAATAGACTGTCTGTGTTATTCTTGGCAAGAGATCAAAGCAGGGGGGTTATTGTGAACACAGTGTTTCAGTGAGCAGGATGGGGGTGCTGCTGCTGCCTCTACTCAAGAGCTGTTTTGCTGTGTACTTTCAGGGTACACAGTGAAAACTCCTGAAGGCACTTTCTTTCCTGTGAAAGAAAAAGATTTCAGATAACCCAGCTGCCGGTATTTAGTTGACGAGAGACATGCCTACACCTTTTGATGTGTTCTTTGCACAAACCATCTGAAGAAGGTAGGAGGCATGCAGGCAAGGTGGCATAGAAAAAATAAAGAGGTTATCATGGAGTCAGCAATATCAGGGAAATTCCTGAGACTTCATTCATCCTGCACCTGGAAATGCAATCCTTTAACAGAGCTCTAGCTTGGTGACTTGACAGCATAGGGGTGAGCTCTGGGATTCCTGTCTCAGATTTGGAACATGCTGAGGAAGATCCTACCACTGTCAGAAATGGAAACAAGCCAGTGAGATGCCAGGAACTCCTGGACCCCAGGTGCTCTGGCCTGTCAGTCATTGCACCTTCTTGAATTGGAATAGATCACAGGGTCCAAGAGAAAAGGATATCAGCCAGAACTTCCCCAAGCTCTTGTTTAGAAGCTTTGGGACTTCCACACAGATAATAAGTGGGTAATTAGGCAATGAGCTCAGCGTGGCTTTCTGACATTTCACTTTTGCCTTGCACATGCCACTGAATTAAATCCCTGCCCCTTGAGCCACTTTGACAATGAACACTGCTCTGCCATGAAGAAACCCACAATGACTTCTTCTTCTGACAGATAAAAACATTTATAGATGTTTTCACTACATGATAAAATAGATTGGGATTTTAAAACTGGTATTTTGGAATTAAAAAGGGGTATAAAATAACAAAATGGGGAACCTATGAGAAGAAAGGAGACTAATATTGGTAATATATTCCTTCCTCCCAGGTCTCTATAGAGCAGCTTGTTCATGTCAGCCCCACAATAAGTTTGCAGAATAAATCCCCAGATTGCCTAGACAGTTGAAATCTACTTAAAAGGAGATTCTAGATGAACTCACTCACATTGAAACAAAGATGCTTGCAGGCCTTTGGTTACAATGCAACTGTGGAAATGATAAATAAAAAGGATTTTCTAACTGTCTGTAAATTCTTTATGTTTATATACAGGGCCCTCACTTCTCACTCAGGCTGAACCACGGCAGAGATCTTCTGGCTGATAATAAAGTCTGCTCATGTGCAACTGCAGTTCTGCTGCCGTCAGCAAATACCAATAAGAAGGAGATAAAAAGTATTAGATAAAAAAATTGACACCAGAAAGCACTTTCTCTTTTTTGGCTTCACACAACAGGGTGACTGACGTGCTCCTGGCTATTAGGGCTTAACTGTCATTTAGGCATCCCAAAGCACCATGGATTCTCAACCAGTACTCCCATCTGAGCTGTCCCAATGAATTCCCATTAATATTGAGGGAAATTGTTTGTTGCCTGCAGTTCCACTCTGCAGTACCCACAGGGCCTGAGTTGTTTCTTTCTTCCCATTCTGACATATCCAGGATCCCTGTGGTAGGAGACACCCAAGTTGAGGACTTGGAATCCACAACTTCTCGTGGAATAAACCCAGCAGAAGATGAGAGGAATGCCTTTCATGGATGGTTGGATTTAGTATCAGTATATTTTCATGTTGTTCTTCTACCCTGCCTCTGATCCTGTATCTGAGTGTCTCTCCAGAAAAGCAGGCAGCCATATGATGTTTATATCCTACCTCATGGACTGTCACTCCTACTTCAAGAGCTAATTTTGAACACACTGAAGAAAAACAGGCCTGAAGGAATACTGGGATCAGAAAACCTCCAATTTTTGTCACAGCTTTCTTAATATAAAAATCCTTCCACAATGCCATCAAACCCAGGCAAGTGCCAGTGTTTTGGTGTTTTCTAAGTGCAGACATCAGTGTGTACTTGTACACTGAGGTGACCAGGTTCCCTCCACGTGAGCTACTCCCAGCCCTCCTGCAGTCGGATGCTGTCAGATCCCTGTTCAAGTCAGATAAACACACAACAGGAACTGCTGCAGTAGTAGTGTGCAATGCCAGGGATCAGTCACGAGAGGGAGGCTGGCAGAGCACCCCTCGGAAAGCCTAAGGAAATCTCTGACACAGCCAGCAGCTTCTCCCACCACAAATGACAACAGTTAGCAGGGAGGCTTCTCCAGGAACATCTTTTGGATGCAGGGCAAAGACACTGCAGTATGGAAACTCTCTGTGTGGGATGTGAAAGCCACTCTGATCAGGGATTTAAGAAGCCATTGGAAAAAGCCCTCTATGCAGGGAGACAGGCACTAGCATGGAGTATGGATGAAGGCTCTTTTGGAAACATGAGGGAGAAAGAATAATCCCTACCAGGCCCTGAGAATGAAGAGGAGGTCTGAGAGAGACAGAAGAATGATAAAATCAACTTTTGTGTGAAGGATAACTTATTTTTGTTCACAGCAGGGGTGTCACCATATGTGCACCTCATGACCAAATTAGTCACCACTTCTTGGTGCAAAGTCTCAGGAGAAAGAGATCCTCCACATTAAAGAAGGCAACAGCTATCAGGCTTATCACTGGACAGGAACAGCAGAAGAGCTGTGGAACCTTCATGGGAACAATATTCAAAGTTCACAGGCTTCAAACATGAAGGAGATGTAAATCACGAATTAATGCCAAACATTACACAAAGTAAAAGCTGGTTTAGCATTACCTTGTCTCACAGTATCACAAAAAATGTGAAGCAGTCCCGGAGTGAAAGCTCTGAAGGGACAGACTCACCACTTTGTCCACCTTGTGAACGGAGTTACCCAGTGGAAATCATCAAACCAAATGGAAGGAACTCTTCTTCCACACTGATCATAATTAAACCACAGGACTAATCAGGACAGGAGGCTGTTTATGCCAGAAGTTTACATGACTGTAAAAGGTGATTAGATAAACTCATAATAACCCATTGGGGCTATTAAACAAAAAGTTACTTGTTTGTGGAAGAAGAATTGCCTGAACCACCTGCCACATCCATATCTGTTTGCCCTGTTCCTCTTTGGTAACTGCTGCAGAGCATTAGAGACAATACACTGGCCTGGGTGGGTCTGTGGCTTGATCCCATTCAGCTATTCTGATTTCCCTTAGGCAGGAATCCCACAACTGCACCTCTCACTCACTGGTCTCTGGAATCAGCCTCTCACCTTCATGATTTCAATATCACAGCAGCAGTAATTTCTGGAAAACAAGACTGTTTATCCTTAGAAGTAACAATCAGACAAAAATGAGGAAACACCTGCACATACCCACGTCTCACTTCAGTGTTACCATAAACCTGGAACGACCCCAACACCAAAAACCCTCTGGTTCTGAAGGCTGCTCCTATCACACTCATCCGCCAGTGTCCCTCCCTTAACTCAGGGCTTCAGGTTTTTACCTACAGAAACATAATTAGTTCTGTGATTTCTCTCTGGGCTCCTGCCAGCCCCAGGTAGAGGCTCAGTTCAGACTGGATCCTGTTTCAGAGACACAGGCTGCAATCTCACCGGGTAAGCACCGAGAGGAACAACAGTCGCTGTGTGCCTGCCTGCTGAGGGGAGGGATCAGCTCTGTACACACATGCAGAGAACACTTGTTAAGCAAAAGGGGAAGGCAATATGCAAGAGTGAAAAGAAAGTCCCTCCCCATTCTGTCCAAACCAGTTGTGTTTACAGTAAAATCTGTTTCCAAGCCAAAAGCAATACAGGTAGCTAAAAGCCAAAACAATGGCAATAAAAAGTTTAAAAAAACCCTAATATGTAATTCAGAAAAACAGAAGTGCAATATCCAACTTATTTTAACTTCCCAGTGTCTATCTTTGGGTTATACCCAGGGTCTTTGGCCATGTAACACTGCCCTGATGTTTTCTAGGACCCTTCTCACCACATTAATTTATGCAGCACTTACAGATGGGATCTGCCCCTAAATGAGGTGAAACCTCCCTGCTTGTCACTTGCAGCAGAGTTTGAGGAGAACTTTCAAAGTAATTAAATACCAGCTAAGACAGATGTCTGAAATGAAAACACAACGTGGGAGCCACAAACATCCCACCTCAGCGCTGTTCCTTTCTCTGCCCTCCCAACTGCCTTCCAGCATTCCCTACTCTGGCAAGATGCAGCCTCTCCACTAAAACAAGGGAAATGCACTTCAGCATTCGGCTCAGGCAGGACTGTGGAATGTGCAGCTTTTTGTCCCAGAATTTGCCTCACACTCAGTATTCCATGCAGAGGTTCACCCTGGGAGGAATGCTCCATGTGAGCCAGGGTTCTGGAACAGCCTGCTGTGGCACTTGCCAGCTCACCTCCTGGCACACACTAATTAATGCTGGCCTGCCACAGCGTTAGAAATACCAGGGCTGACATGGTCAGCAGCTCCAGCAGCTCTCCATGGAGATTTCTGACTGTGCTCCTTCTCAGAGAGATCTTAGAAGTACTGGCATTTTACTTCCATTTTAAAAATGGAAAAATATTTAAGATAGGATTGTCATTTCCTGTGGATGTGCAGGTAGCTAAGAACAGAAATACTCACTGACTGGGCTAGAATTAGCAAAAATTAATGTTGCACAAATAATTTGAAATGCCTCCCCCTTAGATATTCAGGTGGCTGAATCTCCTGGGGAAACCTCTAGAAAGTCAATCAAAGAGCAAAGTTTAGCTGCTCCATAGGGTCCTAGCCCTGCTGCACTGGGAACAATCCTGCTGGTGTTCTGCAGACAGGTATGGGAGCCTTAACCGAGCAGAGCATTTCCACTCTCACACTCCCTCTGGGAATGCTGGGGGTGGCAACAATTGCTCACTCCACACATTACAGAGCAGCTTCCCAAACATGAAAGGCAGTGCAGGCTGGAGTAGAGGCTGTGGGAAGCACACAGGCTCGGGATTGCTCATACAGTGAGAAAATGGATGGCACTAATGCACAGCCCTTTGCTTTCTGGCCCTGGATGAAAAAACCCCAGACCTGTATCTGCATTACGCAGCACTCGTAGCAGAGAACCTCCCCCAAGCCCTGCAGTGGCTCCCCCACTCCATCTCAGGGCAGGTTTTCCAGGCTTTCCTGAGCATACATACCTCTGAACGCTGTGCTGAGCACACCTGAAGAGAATTGATGCTGAAGGAACCTCTCCAGACAGCACGCTCTACGTTCCCTGGTTTTAATCACAAAGAAGCCAGGATTCTTTTTGTACATTACTCTGAAGAGATGGCATCACATCCTGCAGGAAAAGCTGTCTTTACTGATTAGCACAGCCTTGTGTGTAACCGTGAGCAATCTTATCAGATTCATCCTGGCTGCCTTTAGTACCTAAATGATGCTGCACTTTTTGGAATTGGTCACCTCAAACACCATCAGAGAACAAAAAGGTGATGTCAGAGGACTGTGCCGAGCTGGAGCGGGCCAAGCCATCCCTTTCCACTGATTCCAGCATGAACACTATTCAATCAATGCCTGTAATTAAAGGAATAAATCTGGACCCCAACGCCTCTGCGTTACTCAGCTCTCTCAAAGGGAGCTGCAGGAACCTCCTGCGTTCTGGCTGTGGATGTGAGGGATGAGCTGTGTGTGTCTCCCCAGACACCCCACAGGCAGACACAAACCTTTCCCAGGACCCTCAGTCACTCCTGATGCCCTGGGGCTGCTCCAAGTGTTCCTGGACTCCTTCCAGCACCTCTGAAGGAATATGTTGTTTACATGCCAGAAGTATTGATCTTCATAATCTTTATATTAAGCAGACTACCAGAGGCCATTCAACCTCCAGCCAAAGCCTTCACGGGGCTTCTATATCCTGCCACCTCCTCCTCACCTGACCCCAGCACAGGATTGGATTATTGTTATCCAGGCACAGATTCCAGGATGAGTGTCACACAGAGCTGGTCTGTGTCAGCACAATTGAGGTCAGCCCACCCCACAGCAAGGCAGCAGGATGAGACTCCCTGCCTTGGGAGCTCCATTAGGAGCCTCTTTCAAGTTTTTGCTCCAGTATGAAAGAAGAAGAGATGCTGGAACTTGTAAACCAAGCTAGAATCACAATGAATACATACAACCATAAAAAGATTCTGCTGAAACAATAATCAAATATGTTTAATAAAACTGTGACCAATGGATGCACTGTCTGGGCAAGAATGTGCTCACAAAGCTGGGAGGTAGAATAAGGGACAAGGAAAGGCGAGGGTGGTTATTTATTCAGCACAGGGTGTCTGGCTGCCTCAGGACAGGGCTGCAGCACCCACACACAGCCCAGGACGGAGTGTCCATGTGGGGAGGCCTTGACAACTAAGCAACGTCTACCTCAGATCCCCTCACAGGCAGATCCTCCCCTCCCACCACAGGGGCCTCTACAGAGCTGCCACTGCAAGGCTCAGAGCAGCCCTAAGCCCTCACAGCAGCTGGACACCCCAAACCTCCACACACCCCTCACAGCTGCCAGGACCCCCCTCTGCCCTCACAGCCCTCTCACGCCCCCACATCCCCACACTTCCCTCACAGCCCTCCGAGCGCTTATGGCACCCCCAAGCCCTCACAGATCCTGGAGCCCCCACAGTCTTCTCACAGCTGCCAGAACCCCTGAACCTTTAGCGTCCCCTGAGCCCTCAGCGTCCCCCTCAGCCCGCCAAGGCCTCACACTCCCGCTCCCCTCACACCGCCCGCTCCAGCCCCTTCCCGCCACCCGCGCGCGCCGCCGCCATGGCAACGCCCGCGCGCGGCCGCGCCAGCCCGGGGCCGGGGCCGCGCGCCGGAAAGTGCTGGAATGTGGCTGCGGCCCGCGCGTGCGCACGCGGCCTCCTTCCCCCACTCGCTGCGGCGCCGGCTGGAGCGGGACGGGGGGACGGGCGGGGAAGGAAGGAGGGAAACCTGCCTGGAGGAGCGGAGCCGAGGGGCGGGGGGGAAGCGCTGGGGACTCGCGGGGAACCCGCCCTGTCCCGCAGTGAGGAGGAGCCGCCGCCTCCGCTGCGCAAAGCGCGCACTCGGGTCCGTGAATGGGCGGCTGCGGCGGCCACCGCCCAGAGCCCGCTGCGGAGTCACTGCGACGGTTACCAGGGCGCTTCGTTCTCCGCCAATCAAACGGCGTTAGCTCATCCCCCACGGCCGGCAGCCAATCGGCTTCGACATCAATCATTCAATTGAGCCAATGGGGAGCGCCGTGAGCGAGCTGGGGCGGGCACTCGCGGCTCCCGGTTGCCCAACTGTAACGCCAACAGACAGGAGGGCGGGGCGAATGGGAGCCGTCAGCTTGAGTGACAGCGCCGCAGCCAATTAGATTCTCTCATTTGTAGAGCCTCGCTATAAGCATCCAATCGTTGCGGCGAATGGCCGCCTGGGCGGGGAGAAGAAGGCTGCGCGCGCATTCCGCTGCTATATAAGGGCTGGCGGTTGCCTCGCACAGCCAGAGTCGGTTGGGGAAAGCCTGGGATTGTGGAGAGCGCTCTGAGCCGCCGCCATCATGAGGGAGATTGTGCACCTGCAGGCCGGGCAGTGCGGGAACCAGATCGGAGCCAAGGTCCGGGCGGGGACGGAGGGCGCGGGGGCGGGAGGGGAGCGCGG
Source organism: Lonchura striata (assembly GCF_050655825.1). NCBI lineage: Eukaryota > Metazoa > Chordata > Aves > Passeriformes > Estrildidae > Lonchura > Lonchura striata. The sequence goes on along the minus strand of NC_140719.1, from coordinate 2,622,219 downwards.
CCGGCGCGGCGCTGACGCGCTTCTCTTGGGCAGTTCTGGGAGGTGATCAGCGACGAGCATGGCATCGACCCCACCGGCACCTACCACGGGGACAGCGACCTGCAGCTGGAGCGCATCAATGTCTACTACAACGAGGCCACAGGTAGGGCCCGGCCCCGCCCCGCGCTCCCCCCGCGCTGCCCGGCCCGGCGGTCACGGCGGTCACGGCTCTCGCTGTGTTGCAGGCGGCAAGTACGTGCCCCGCGCCGTGCTGGTGGACCTGGAGCCCGGCACCATGGACTCGGTGCGCTCCGGGCCTTTCGGGCAGATCTTCAGGCCGGACAACTTCGTGTTCGGTGAGTGCGCGGGGGCGGCGGCGCCGCGGGGTGGGGCGGGCAGGGCACTGCGGGGCTAATCCTGCCGTGGAGCGCCGGGGCTGCGGCTGGGAGCGGCTCCGCGGCGGCACCAGGGGTCGTTGCTGTCGGGTTCTGGGTTACCGCCTCGGTGCGTGCCACCGGGAGAAATGGAGTGGGTGCTGTATCATTGGTAATTAATGTTTGTCTGTGTCTGGCGAGCCACTGCAGAGGTGCCTGTGTGAAACCACAGCCCTGCGCTCGATGAGATGAAAGCTTTCATGGAGCCCGATGCTCTTAGGCTTTGCTTGCGAGCAATAAGCAGGAAGCAGTGACCGTAATCTAATACGAAAATGGCTCTTTTCCAGGTCAGAGCGGAGCAGGAAACAACTGGGCAAAGGGCCATTATACGGAAGGTGCTGAATTAGTCGATTCTGTGTTAGATGTTGTGAGAAAGGAGGCTGAAAGCTGTGATTGTCTCCAGGGCTTTCAGCTTACTCACTCCCTGGGTGGTGGCACCGGCTCTGGCATGGGTACCCTTCTCATCAGCAAAATCCGTGAGGAGTACCCAGACCGAATTATGAATACTTTCAGTGTGGTGCCCTCCCCTAAAGTGTCAGATACTGTAGTAGAGCCCTACAACGCCACGCTGTCAGTGCACCAGCTGGTGGAGAACACGGACGAGACGTACTGTATCGATAACGAGGCACTCTATGACATTTGCTTCAGAACACTGAAGTTAACGACCCCCACCTACGGTGATCTGAACCACCTCGTGTCAGCCACCATGAGCGGTGTCACCACCTGCCTGCGGTTCCCAGGCCAGCTCAACGCTGACCTGCGGAAGCTGGCAGTGAACATGGTTCCCTTCCCACGTCTGCACTTTTTCATGCCTGGTTTTGCCCCACTCACGAGCCGTGGGAGCCAGCAGTACCGGGCTCTAACCGTGCCAGAGCTCACCCAGCAGATGTTCGATGCCAAGAACATGATGGCGGCGTGTGACCCTCGTCACGGCCGCTATCTGACCGTGGCCGCTGTCTTTAGGGGCCGCATGTCCATGAAAGAGGTGGACGAGCAAATGCTAAACGTTCAGAACAAAAATAGCAGCTATTTTGTTGAATGGATCCCTAATAACGTTAAGACAGCAGTCTGTGACATTCCACCTCGCGGCCTCAAAATGTCTGCCACCTTCATTGGCAACAGCACGGCCATCCAGGAGCTGTTCAAACGCATTTCTGAGCAGTTCACTGCGATGTTCCGCAGAAAGGCCTTCCTGCACTGGTACACGGGCGAGGGCATGGATGAGATGGAGTTCACAGAGGCTGAGAGCAACATGAACGACCTGGTCTCTGAGTACCAGCAGTACCAGGATGCCACAGCTGAGGAGGAGGGAGAGTTTGAGGAGGAAGCTGAGGAGGAAGCAGAATAAAGCTATGCAGTTGAACACCTGTAAATTTTGTTTAAAGTTGTATGAACTCTCTCATTCAAAAGTTCTGTTTGTGTTGTGTTATTATTGCTGTTTCCAAGTCACTCCCAATGCTGTACAGGCACCATTAAAGCAGTTCTCACAGTGCACGTCCCCGTCTCCTCTGTTCACACCGGTATGATTCCCGTGTGCCGTCCCCGTAAGTGAGCCCGCTGATGTCCTGCAGGTCTGCAACACAAAAACTGGGCTTGGCACGAGCACTGCCACCTCGTCCACGGCAGCCACCCTCCTGTCCTGCCCTCAGCCAGGTGCTGCCTGCTGTGTCACCGGCAGGGTGGCAGTCCTGCTCCTGCTGGTGCGGATCGAAGGCACTCGCTGGTCTCTTAGAGTCAGGTACTGCTGGAGGGGGGCACATTAACAGGGAGGGTGGATTTAATTCCGAGCTGTAGCTAAATTTAGGTACCTGCCTGTGGCCTGGTGCAGCGTGGCCTGGCAGGAGCTGAGCAGGGGTGGTTTGAGCTGCCTGGGCACAAAATGGTGCCACAGAGCTGCCACCCAGCACTGGGTGTTCTGCAGCAGCTGAGCTGCTCCACTGCAGCTCCTCAGCGCTACAAACCCAGCAGGGAGCCCTGGCCTGGCCCAAGGGTGCAGGGCACACTGTCACAGGTGCCACCAAAGCTGTCCCACGCACACAGCCCTTCTGCAGTGATTGCAGAAATCACAGCAGAGGTTTGATAATCGGTGTTGATGCAGCCTCTGCTTGTTGGGTGAGCTGAACACCTGACAGGTATCTGACACTGGTTTGTCTCGTGAAAACCCTGTTTTAACAGGTTTTTACAATGGAACCAATTCCATTGTAAAAACAATTCCATTAGAACCAAAACCATTGGAACAAATTCCAATGTTTGGTGTCACTTCAAGTGACAAACCTGCCAACCAAGGAGCTGGACAGGAGGGAGCAGGTTCCTTCCCTGCTGAAAAAATTCTGTTCAGCGTTCTAAATTATAACTGCTTTTGTTTAAAGGTTTTCTGCCTTAATTAATTTTCTCCACCCAGAGCTGGACTGGTTGGAGCAGTTAAAACTGTTCTGACTGGTGGCTCCAGAGGCAGGGAAGTGGGAATGTCTGCAGAAAAGGGCCCAGTGTCAGACCTGCACTCAGCATTCTCCTCTCTGGGCTCAACCTCCCCATCAGCCACAGCCCAGCCCTGCCAGGAGAGTCGTTTTCCCATTTTGTGCTTTCAATCCTGCCACGTTTCATATCTTCTCCCATTTCCCCCCTCTGCACTGCAGCAAGGACGAGCAATGAGTTCAGCTCTTCCCAGCTGAGCTCCACGATTTCCTACCCACATTACTGAGATGTGACCAAACCCAGCAAGGCAGTAGTTGCTGATTCGTTGATATTTTTTAGCCTGGTACGTTAATGCTTCCAGGTGCATGGACACACTTTGCCTTACACACAAAATTCCTCCAGACCTCTCCTTTTAGGCAGCCCAAGATGTCACAGGGCTCGGGCAAGGACGTGTCCTGATGGCAAATACCATTTCCTTACACTTTTTGTGCTTTTTCAACCCCTTCATACCATCTACCTTTTCCTTTTAATCAGACTTGAAGCTTTTTGGAACAAATCTTCCTCATACGTGACAGGTGGGATGTCACTGAGCCTGGCAGGGGATGGTGCCTGGAAATGTGAAGCCTGGGAGAGGCTGGCAGTGGGAATGCTGAGCTCTCCTGCAGCCAGGGCATGGCAGAGTTCCAGTGCCTCAGCACAGACCACAAAAAAGTCTACTACCCATGTGGAGCATCTCAGTGATTGTCCACTGCTGTGCCACTCCAGCTAATAACAGCACTACTTAACCCAGTAATTAGTGACTTTCGTTTTCACTCGGCTGATGAACTTACGTGGTACAAAGCCAGCGTAGTTAGGTATGAGTCCAGCACGGTTGTAGATTTTGGTGTCTGGCCAGTGTGTCAGGGGGAATCTAGTGCCCAATGTATAAGGTGGATTTCTCTCCAAAAGCTGGAAAACAAAAAAAAAGACCCCACAACAGCATGGAATGGTTTATTTTAAAACACACTATTTTTATCAAAGTCATGTGCTTTGACTCTGCATTATATAAAATATTTAAGCCAACATAAAGCAATTCTCCTTCCAGTCCTGCTGTCTTCTAATTAAGAGCTACATTGCATTGTCCCTTTTTCCACTCCATAAATTTTTCTCCTGGCAGGTGTTGGCAGCAGTCCCTACCACCTCATCCCCCATGCCCACAGCATGGCCCAGGTGCTGTCCTTGGGATCCCTGCAGACCAGGCTGCGGAGATTTATTCCCTTGGGGATCCTCCCCAAGTCCCAAAGCTCCTGCTCTGCTGTCCCTGGAGCTGGGCCTGCTCCTGAGCTGTGGCTGTTTGGGTTCGACCCCCTTTGTGTTCCCACGAGTCCCACCAACAGGCCTGGAGGAGCAGGAAGGCTTAGGGAATATTAACTGAAGGAAGAGTGCAAATCATCTCCTGCCCTCTGAGGCCGGACACAGGCAAGGGGCTGGGCAGCAGGGTGGGTGTCACAGCTGGGTGTCACAGCTCTGCAGCCACAGAACCCCTAAAGGTGTCCCCAGAGCTTGCTTGGGATGCGGAGAGGGGATGTGGGTCACGGAGCCCAGCACACCGCGGGGCTCTCTGCGCCTGGGACGGAGCCCAGGCTCCTCCGGGGGGTTTTTGCTGTGCCTGCTGCAGGCGGTGACCAGTGATCCACGGCACATCTGTAACCGAGGACAACAAAGATTTAGGGCAGCAGATTAGTGGCTTGAAGTCAGAAGCCATCTTAGCTGGAGATGCGGTGTGATCCTCCTGCAGCGTCTGCTCCTCGCTGCTGCCAGCCCGGCAGCCGGACTGCGCCGAACCTCCCGGCCGATTCACGGCGTGGCAGGCGTGTCCGAAGGCACAGGGGCAGGAAGGCTTGGCAAACAGCACATTCGGGGATAAATACCCGGGTTTTGCTCTGTTTGCTCCGTTTCAATTCCTAATCACGGCAGCAGGGAAGGAGACGGAAGCCAGCGCTGGGAAATGCATCTCCTCCAGAGCAGACGCTGCCTTGATGCTCTCCCTGCTCACTCATTTCTGCCCAGCTGATTTCTCTGAGCTGGGGACCCTCAGCCTTGGAGGCTTTTCCTACCTCAGCCCCACATCCTCGGGGATGGAGGCACGGCAGCGTGTCCCGGGGAGCAGCGAGGGCTGGGCTGTCTCAGCCTGCCTTTGATGCGCTCATCTGCTGGACCAGCGAGGCTGCTGCACCCCGGGGACCCCGCTGCATCCAGGGATCTCCCTGCATCCAGGGATCTCCCTGCATCCAGGGATCTCCCTGCCTCCAAGGATCTCCCTGCATCCAAGGATCTCCCTGCATCCAGGGATCTCCCTGCATCCAAGGATCTCACGCCATCCAGGGATCTCCCTGCATCCAAGGATCTCCCTGCATCCAAGGATCTCCCTGCATCCAAGGATCTCCCTGCATCCAGGGTTCTCCCTGCATCCAAGGATCTCACGCCATCCTGGGGGCAGGGAGGGACGTGTAGCTCTGAATGCAAACTATCAACTGCTGCGGGAGGGATCTCGTTTTCCCTGCCGGAGGATTATGTGTCATTGTATGGGAGCTCTTACAGCAAGGGGACACAGTTTTTCAGGAGGGATATTTGTGCATCCTTCCCAAGAGGAGGAGAAAGACGGTCGAGATCCCTTTAAGACAAATTGTGTTAGGAAAGGAAAAAAAGCCTTACAAGCAAATAAATAATATGTCACAGGAAGTCATCAGCACTGCCAACCAGACAGAGGAGATGTATTCTATAAGGGAAGTGCAGATAGTTGCATCCTGTATTTCTGCACCCAGAGCAACATTTTTAACAGCCACTCTTGACCCAGCCCTCAATATATTTCCTTAATCCTTTTATTAACTCATTTACCATCCTTTAATGTCTCAAGGAAACAAGTTAGAGAATTTAATTGCTGGTTTTTTTCAGTGTTAACTAACAGCGTTTGATTTTGCTTGTGTGCTTGTACCCCAGTTCTAATCCTACTGCTGAAAATTCAGCATCAGCATTATGCACATTATTTCAATAATCTATAATCTACCTGGCGACGGTCAAATTCCTGCATGGCTTTCTTCACAGACAAGAGGTAGGTCATGCCAACATTGTCCATGGAGCAGGGGATGAATCCAGTGTACCCTTTGGGTGGAGGCAAAAGAGGACATTTTCTGCTTGAGAACATACAAAGATCATTTAAAGATCAACCACTCTGAGAGTAGAGGAGCCTAGGATTAATATGAAACCTTAAAGTATAGGAAGGAAAAATTAATTTGTTTAAATTGTAAAATTAACTCTTACATGTGAGGTATGTTCTCTGAAAGACGGTTTTTTCCTTATGATTCCCAAGGAAAAAACAATGGCCTGAACTGATTTTTGTTGGTGTGCATGTGGCATAGAAGAACCATTTCATTTTCTTAATCCTTTTTTTTTTTTTTTTTTTTTTTTTTTTACATCTACAGCTCTTTCATGTTTTCTCCCAATTTAATACACATTCAGGGGCTAACAACGGGATGTCCAATCTTTTTTCCTTATCTGCTCTGCCCATCCAACAAATTCCCACAACAGAAAATTTATAAATTCTAAAACTACACGAAACCTAGTGAAGTAGAACCTAAAAGCAGCCCAAACTCCCTCTTTCCACAGGAATGTTTTGGAGAGAGGAATTTGTCTTCTGCACCCTAAAACCCGGACACTCTCTCATTTTAACTGGAATATTGTGATCCCTGTATTCCCATGGTGTGGTGCAGAGTGAAGAATCCCTCCCGCTGCAGTTGGATCCTTGAGCCCATCACCCATCACAGCTGCCTCTCCTGCACAGGAATGTTCTCCCAGGGCAGGGGGAAGACACAGAGCACCCCTTGCAGGACAGAGTTTATGCCTTTGTGGTGGTGCCATACCGTGCTGTGGGTGGATTTGGTGATTCAGGAAAACATCTGATTTCTAGGAGATGAATAACCACCCTGGCAGGGTGGGGCAGCTCTCCTCACCCTCTGCAGCTTGAGGTGATTCCTGAATCCCTTCCACTGCCCGTGAGCACAGAGTGACAGCATCCCAAAGAAATGCCCTTGCAGGGAGAGCAGCAGGGATATTTTCCATCCCAAACAAGCTGGAGCCACTGGGCAAAAAACCTCCCCAAGGGGAGAAGGGTCACAAAATTTCCTCAGGGGTGGCCTCGTGCTGCACGTGCCCTGGCTGTGTTTTACCTAAAGTGACTTTCTGTCGGATGGCATTTGGGACAGGCAGCACTGGCAATGGGTAATCTGCTGTTGCAACCCCTCCTGGCAGCGCCACGCCTCCGGTTTCTAGCTGCTTAAAACAAAAAGAGAAATCAAATCAAACACCAGTAAAACCCGCTTCTCCCCTCGGCTCCGCTGCTTAAATCACTGCCAGGACTGGGAATGGCAACTGCCACTTCCAGTTCTTCCCAGCCTCACTCGAGAGCCACCCCAGCCACTTCTGGGAAAGTCAAATTATGAGACCAGCAAGTAGCAGACCTAGAAGGGGCTTGCAAAATCCCCATGGAGAACAAGCCTTGGGCACTGAACTCCTGTGCAAATCTGTTTCTGAGGGCAAGGAGCAGGAATGGCCCTTCTTGGGATTTACATCCAAGCCAGCTTTTGACTCCATGTGTCAAACCTCTAATCTCTGCCTTCAGAGGATTTGCGGAGCCACAGCTGCAGGAACGTGACAAAGGTTGTTGCTGGCTCCAGATAAAATAAATGTTTTATCAAAAAAGAACAAATATAATAATAATAATAATAATTTTTTAAAAACCAAGAATTATGCTGGTCTGAAGGGATATTTGGCTGTGCTGTGCTCAACAGCCCCCAGCTCCACAGGCAAATCCCAGTGCTGGTGTTCAAAGGAGAGGTAATGATGGGAAATTCAGGTGGGGGCAGATACAGGGTCAGAAACCCAGCCGAAGGTGCTGGCACTGCTCTCTTTTTGGGAGGAGGAGGAGGAGGAGGAAGGCAGCATCAGGGCTCCAAGGACACCCTAAGGAAGCACAGGCCTGGCTGCCCAGCACAGCTTGACACAACTTTAGGGACTGGCATTGAAGCCAGACCCACCCAAAGGAGAAATTAAACCTTTCTGATTGGGAAGCATAATTAACGATCAAAACCATTTCCTGAAGATGGAGTAATTTGCTGCTGCTGGAAACATTTGTGTGTCTGATCTTTCTCTACACAAACTCCTCACTTCGTGCTCTTGCCATTTGTTGGATGAAGCCCTTTTCTGACCCAGAGATGGGGTAACTGAGAGGTGTTTTAAAACTGTTATTCTATTTTCAGTCTTGTGTGAAGAGTGAGACAATACACGTTATAATTCACGCCATCACAATCAGAAGGTTTAAAGCATTTACAGCATGATGTGGCTAAAGCTAATAAGCCAAAACCACTTATAATGTATTGTAATTAAGAAATAGTTAGCTTCTAGATGTAACAGTGTAAATTATAACATCGATATTGTCTCACCAGTCACACGAGACTGAGAATAGAATAAAAGTTTTTAAAATACCTCTCTGGGTCAGAAAAGGGCTTAATCCAAGAGCCACTGTCACCCGTGTGAAATTCCCTCCTCACCCTCCCAGCGCCACTCACCGCCCTGCTCCCTCCGCAGTGACACTGGCACGTTGCAGTCCCTGTTCCCAGGGCTCGGGCCAGGGGTGGCTTGGCCAGCTCCCTCTCCATCTCCTGGGCCTCGGGGTGCAGGGCGAGCCCCGGCAGCGGCTCCGGGGGCAGCCAGGCCCGCGGGGCACCGAGCGCGGCCGTGCCCGGCGGGCAGCGCCCGGGCTCCATCCGTGCCACCAGCGGCTCCTCCAGCAGCGGCACCTCGGCAGGGCTCGCCATGGGCTGGTGGGTGACATACCCTGGGGGACAGACACTGGTTAGGGCTGTCCCGAAGAGGATGAGGGTTCCCCTTATCGCCCTGCCATGGGAAGGAGCCTGCAGGTCAGCAGCGTAGAATTGAAACGTAAATTTTAAGGGATTTAGAGATTTTAGAGGAGCTAAGATTTTAGTTAGAAATAAGCCTTACTAGAGTTAATTAAAAGAAATGAGTAGGCCTTGATGAAGTTAGGAGTTAGTAGTTAACTAATAATTGATTGCTTGTCAGCACAATGTTTAGTTAGCTGGGTTTATAATGAAGAATACACAAACTGACAAAGAGCTTTTAGGAACATCAGACAATTTGGGCCTCCTCTGTTCTGAAACCAATTGGAGACAAGGAATGGGAGTTATACCAAGAGTTCATTTATCATATTGGCATTGAAAAGGCAGAAAGGTCAGAATGAGAAAGACTTCATTGACTTCCTCATTTTGGGACCCCTCCCCATGAAAGGGACACCGACCCATTTCAAGGAACAAACCACGCATGCTGAATGGCTTTTGGAGTGATTAGCATACAAAGCAAGGAATGGGATGTACCAAAATGATGAATATGCATTTGTATTTTGGGTATTCAATACTTGTATGGCTAAAAGGGCTCTGTAACCACCTGGAAGCTGCGGTGTGGATTTGGGAGTTATCCCACACACAATAAACAGACACTTTCTAACTTTAAACTGCTAGAGAGCTTTTGTCCGTCACGGTTGGATATCGGTACTAGATCAATATCCAGATTTTTTAATAACTCAGAATGAGAGTAGCTCGAGTTGCAAGGGACCACAAAGATTCACTCCATGCACATCCCATGGCTGTGTCATCAGCCCCGTCAGTAAACCAGGCTGCACAGAAAACAGGCATAAATCCCAGTTAAGTAACATTTACCCCAACTGTCACCCAAATGGTAAAATATCACCAGCCAAGTGAAAAAGTCGTAAAGGGGGAAAAAACCTCAATCCTTAACTCCACGTGGCTGTGTCAGCCCACCCCAAACAGAGCCCCCTCCAAGGAATTCTTGCTCTGGCACCATTGCTGCTCGCTGGCTGGGAAAAAAATATCTAACATCCAGCAAATGCTAAATATCTTCACTGTGAACGAGGGACAGAGCCCCGTGATTTGAGATGCTGCAGGGACAGCTGAGTTTGGCAACTTTTCTCTGATTTCCCCTTAAAAATCCCCCCTGACGTGGCTCCCCAGCCCCGTGTGACCCCTGGCTCAGGCACTTTCTCTTCCTCTGTGCCAGCAGTGAAGCCCATTTTTCCCCTCCTGTGTAGTTCCAGAGGAGAATCCCCCCTCCACCCCACAGCCACCTTTTCCTCCTTGGAAAACTGTTACTGTGTCAGCCTTGTCTTTTTAAAACAAACCAAATTCCTTCCATTTTTGTGCTCACAGGTCATTTTTTCCCAGGTCATTACAGCCTTCCTCTGAGCTCCCCTTGGGAGCACATCTGCATCCCAGGGCTGAGCCCAGGGAATGAGGAACTGTCTTCCAGCAGAGGCTCCATCTGCAGACAGTCTGCTCATCTGCAGTGCTGGAGTAGTGTTGGAATCAATCTTAGAGGTTTTTCCAAGCTGAATGATTCCACGATTTCTGCAAATCTGCAGAAATCAGCAAAATCTGCCCTTTTCTGCATGAGCATAAATTTCTGGTGGGCATTTAGGTGTGCAATCTGCCCATAATTACATAATAATGTGTATATATTCTGTATACAACTTTGTGAAATATATAGAATATGCTCTATGCAACTGAATTATCAAGTGTCCAGGCTGGCACCAAAATAAAGAAAAATCCTTGATTAAAGTTATTTTTCAATCCAATGTGCAAATTTTAAAGCGGGTTTATTTTTTACTTCATTATTAATAAGAATGTTGAATCTACTCTCTTTCTCCCACAAATCAAAGGAAAAGGAAACGTAGGTTGTTCTGTACTTGAGAAATCCACGTGAGCTCCTTTTAATGACCCTGGAGTTTGCAAACTGATTGATCCTGAAAGACTGCACAGCGAAGCACAAAGTGAAAAGCCAGGAGGGCACCATGCTTCTGATTTGAGGAAATGTCCACATTTTCAGGTCAGGCTCCTGAGGAGCTGCTGCCTGTACAATTGGCCGGTGCCACAACCAGCTGCAGCAGGGATGATGGATAATTCAGCACATCCCTGGCTGATCTCATGGAATCACAGAATTCCTGAGCTGGAGGGACCCACCAGGATCATCCAGCCCAGCTCCTGTCCCTGCCCAGACCCCCCAAAATCCCACCCTGGGCATCCCTGGCAGCGCTGGCCAAAGGCTCCTGGAGCTCTGGCAGCCTCGGGGCCGTGCCCATTCCCTGGGCAGCCTGGGCAGTGCCAGCACCTCTGGGGGAAGAACCTTTCCTGCTCTCCAGCCTGAGCTGCCCTGGCCCAGCTCCGGCCGTGCCCTGGTCACCAGAAGGAAGAGATCCTCAACAGCAGAGCCTGATTGCACTTCCAGCAAGAAAACCAATGGGATTCAACTGATAGAAACAATCAAAGTACTTGGTGCCCATCAATGAGACTTTATCAAAGCCACACCTTGAGAAAAAATCTTGGGACTGAGTTTGCTGAAGGCAGCCACAGGCCCAGCACTGCCCTGAGCTCTTTGATCACCATCACATGAAACACCCAGGAGGACACCAGGCAGCACCTGGGCAAGGTTTAAGGGATGGCACAGGACCTGCTGGGCAGCAGGAGCTGTTGGTGACCTGATCAGCACAGCCAGGGCTGGTTCTTCAGGACCTCACTAAGGAGCAGCAGACATGAGCACCAGCATCGGTAACGAGGAGAGAACCAAAATAATGAGAGAGCAACTCGGTCAACTGGTTCGTTGGGTCTGTCTAAGCAGTATTTTAGACCAAGCAAATGCAAATTCAAATCTCCAGGAATGCAGCCTGTAAACACTGTGTGTGTAGTGGAGGCCTGGCTCATGGAAAACAGGGCCAGGAGGAGCAGAGAGGCCACAAAGTTTGCAAGAAGCTGCACGGCACAAATTGCCAGTGAGAAATGAGAAAGCAACACTTTGGTGTGGCCATCCCCAGGGAAATAAAGACCCAGATCTCACATGGGCACGTTATCCCTGTGTTCAGCCTGGAGGAAAGTCACTCCACTCTCCAGGGCATCCACGACAGCCACAGGATGGGACACGGCAAATGTCCCCAGAGGATGGCACATCCCCAGGGCCAGACCAGGGCAGCTCTGCTGTGCCTGCTCTGGCTGCTCTGCAGGGACCAGGCACTCTGCACAAAGGGCTGGGACTTGGTAGGAGATTCCTGCAAATTCCCAGGGCTGGGAATCCACATGAGCCTGTGCTTTATGGAGATGTTAGCAAAGTGGAAAGGGAAAAGAGGGAAAGGAGGGAAAGGGAAAGCACAGGAGCCTTTCTGCTGAGCTGAGGAGGAGCAGCAAGAAGAAGAATCAAGGCCAAGCTGTCAGAGCTCAGAGCAGAGGGAGCTGTGCACCAGGCAGGTGAGCCAGAACAGAGTCAGAGGTAGGAGACCAGACCTTCCACAGAAAGATGGATTTTAGTCTGTGGAATTGTGCTGGGTTTGACTGGGGTAGAGGTAATTCTCTTTACAGAGTAGTTTGGATTTGTGAGCAGGCAGCTGTACGGGGTTGCCAGCCAGGGTTAAACCCCAACAGGAATTCTGGAAGCTTTGGGGAGTGAGTTAATGATATGCCATAAAGTCACTTATCTTCATCTGACTGAAGATAACCTGGGAGCTGAAACTCTCCTGTCCACAACACCAGAATCCCCATCCTCGTGAGCTGAGGCCACGAGCTGCAGCACCTCACTCTGCTGCTCTCCAGGTGTCAGAGCTCCTACACCAGGGCTGTGATTGCTCCAAGGAAAAGATCCCATTTCACCCAGCAGCCTACCAAGGACCCGTGGGCACAGACCCCACTACTGGTAATTAACACTGCTCGTTAGCAGGGTCTGTTTGCTCACCTGGGTGCTCAATGTGGTAATGGAACTCAAGGAGGTTTTCCTTGTTGTCCAGTGGTGCCAGCAGGGAGCGAGGGCTCTTCCTGATGTTGGGATCTGTCAGCAGATCGTGGGTGGTTCTGCCATAGGTGTCCCCAAACTTGAAGGTGAACTGAGGAACGTAGCCCCCGTAGCTGAGGAGGAAACCAAAGAGGAGCCACCAGTGAGATGGCACTAGGAGATGTCCACTGGTGGGGTAATCATGGAACCCCAGCCTGGTTTGGGCTGGAAAGGACCTCAAAGCCCACCCAGTGTCACCCCTGCCATGGCAGGGACACCTCCCACTGTCCCAGGCTGCTCCAGCCCTGTCCAGCCTGGCCTTGGGCACTGCCAGGGATCCAGGGGCAGCCACAGCTGCTCTGGGCACCTGTGCCAGGGCCTGCCCACCCTCCCAGGGAACAATTCCCAATTCCCAATATCCCATCTGGCAGTGCAGATGTGCTGTAGTGTTTGTGTCCTGTGCAGGAGCCCAGGGATGGGTGGGATGTGCCCGGGTGGAGCAGCAGCGCCCGGGGAGAACCGGGGCCACACGTGTGGTCACACAGGAGCCAGGAGGGAGTGTCTGTGTTCCACATGCCTGCCCTCCTCTGGCACCATGGCAACTGCCTCATCAATGCACAGGCATGTAGAGGCACAGGCCTTTGCAGAAACACGGGATGAGGCCAGGGAGCAGCACCTGTGGGTGGGAGAACTCCCAGCACAGCCTGGGCTGCAGTGGCTTTGGCAGCACCCACAATCCCCCAGTTAAAATATCATTTCCAGTTCAGCGTGCCCCAGTTTAAACTTTGCAGTGCCTCTCTGCTCTGACACACCATAACTGAGAAAATCCCAGTGCCTCGTTCTGTATTAAAACTCAAAAATCAGAATAATTCCTCTCACAGCGAGGAGTGGGCCCAGGCTGATGAGCCCACCCAAGCACTGCCTGGCACAGGGAGGGCACAGGGAAGGTGGGCAGCACTAGGAATAAACACTGCTCTGGTTTTTTGGGATCTCTCCACTGCCCAGTTCCTGGGATGGGCAGTCACAGCTCCTGTGACTTGTTGGTGGCCAAGGGCAGGGCAGGTGCTGGAGCTCTGGCTCTGCTCCGAGTCACCATCAGAAACTCGAGCTGTTCCAGTCTCAGATTTCCTAATGGTGATGTTATTCCAGCACTGAGGAAAGGTAGAGCAGCCAGTTGCAATGGACAGACAGAAACATTCCATCAATGAGCCCAGCGTGGATCCAGGGATAAAGCCAGATGATGCATGAGGATCATAAGATGATGAGTAAGTCCTTTCCCTTCCAAATAGTTTGAGCAGCAGCGAGCAGAGCTGTGCATTTACTCTTGGCAGGTTTCCCCACTCTGCATGCAGGATTCCTCCTGGAGCAGCTCTCTGCCTCATCCCCAGGGGTTCTCAATCAGTCTTGCAACATGGATAATAAAACTGAGCAAGGGCACGAATGACACAGCCCCAGTAATTACAGGATGGCTGGAGGGATTCTGATCATGGACAAAATAATGGCTGGGCTGAGAAAGGGCTCTGCTCCCCTGCAGTTAACCACGAGGTCACCTGAGAGAGTCTGTCTGGGTGCTCAAGAAGGGATCTGCCACAGAGGGACTCACAAGTGCTGCTGGAAACACCTGGGGAAGGGATGAGCCTCAGCAGGGCTGTCTGTGCCCCTGTGCTGGGGTGCTGAGGAAGGAACCCTTTGGGGAGCCCTGTTTGGGGGCTCAGGCTTTGAGCAGGGCTGGCCCGAGGCTGAGCCCCTCTCAGCCCCATCTCCTCCATCAGCACTGCCAGGCTGCCACCCAAACCTGCTCTGCCTCACCAGCAAACCCTGGCCCTGCGCCCATCCTCACTTGTCTCCAAACCCTTCCCAGCTCTGCAGAGCCAGGCTGTGCCCAGGATTCATGGACTGACCCCTTCTCTGCCCACCCAGACCTTCCCAAGCCATCCCACTCGCTGGGTTTAGGCTTCCCAGTGCCCTGGAGCACTCTGGTGGCTTTTCAAGCTCCTGCTGTGGCCATTGCCTGGCCTGAGTGACACGGACGTGTTTGGTGCTCTCGTGGTGCTTGGAGGTTCACAGGCACAGGTGGACACCTGGGGACATCCTGGACACAATCCCTCCTCCTGACACCCCAGTGCAGGGCTCTGCTGCTCTTCAGGCAGCTCCTCCTCACCCCCAGCACCCATGGGGGCTCAGGGGTGCCCTGAGCCTGCACAGCACCAACAGAAGCAGCAGCAGGGTTTGCCTCCTCCTCCTCCTGCCTCCAGAGGTCACAGCAGCTCTGGAGAGGAGCAGCCCCAGCTGCTGTGTCCATCCTGGAGCTGCTCCTGAGGGAGCTGCAGGCAGGCAGGGCTGAGCAAGGGAAGGTGTTGAGGCTTTTGGGGCTGCAGTTCCAGCCCCAGCTCCCTCCCTGCTGTCCCTCGTCTTTCCCAAGCTGCTGCCAGCACAGCTTTGATGGCACACAGGGAATGTCACATCCGATAGCCTCAGCAGTGCAAAAATGAGTAAAAACACCCAGGCTCAGAGCTTATGTAAGTGGGAAGGGAGAGATCAGTAATGGAAAATCTTGCCTGTCACTCTAAGGGGAAGGGCTGATTTGGTCATCACCACAGGAGCAGCTTTAAGGAAATGCTCCAGCCTGTCCCTGTGCCTGAAATCTGCCTCCCCACGGGGATCTGCCTCCCCAGCCCTGCCCTGCACACGGGACCTGGCTGGCACTCCCTGTGCCAGGAGCCTGGCTGGCACTCCCTGTGCCAGGAGCCTGGCTGGCATTCCCTGAGCCTGGCTCACCTCAGCCTGGGCTAATCCCAGGGATTTGACACCCACAGCAGCTGCTTTTCTCCAGGGGGCCACCCAGCCCTTCCCAGCCCCTTCCCACATCCCAGACCAGCTCTCACCACAGGACCCTGTCACAGTGAGCTCATGGACACTCTGTGCCCCCTTCTCCATTCCCTGTGATTCTGATCAGATCACCCTGGACCCTCCTTCCTGCCCCAACGGGGTTGGTGGAGAGCCAGAGAAGCCCACCCTGTCCAAAGTCTGTACAGACCCCTGACATTTCCTGTTTGTGCTCTTTTGCCCTGCTCTCCACATGGACACCACAGAATAAAGAGAGCTGAACCAACATACATTGGGGTAAGAGGCTCTTTTGGAAATCTTTGCCATCTCCTGATATTCCTCCCCTCACAGCCTGCTTACCTCTGAGCTAGCCTAGGATATTTTGAGGGGCTGTGCACAGGGGGGAGCATCAGGACCCCCCACACAAAATCTTAATGCACAGCAAATCCCAATTCCTCCCGTTCATCTCTTACCTTCTCCCCTGTAACTCACTGCCTCATATCCAGGGTTTCTTCCTTCCAAGCCTTTAGAGGAGAGCGTCACAAAGAGTTTTGGGAAGAAATCCAACTACTTATGGAGCAGATCACAAGACTTCCCAGTCTCTGACCCAGCAGCAGGACAGGGCTCCAGCCCAGTGACCAGAGGGTGTCACATCTGCACAACCCTTCAGTCAAAGGAGACTTCCAAAAATCCTTGCTGCAAATATTAAGACAGTTTGGAAGCCAAACCCTGCACAGTAGCTATGCTAACATTTGGCGGCTTAAAAGAAATGGAGAAAAAGGGGGGGAAAAAACCATTTTGGCTTTGCTCTCCATGTGCCAGGGCATGGTCTGTAGCTCTACCTTGGAGCTCTACCCTGTGCTGTTTCCCCCGGAGTTGTCTCCTTCAGAGCAAGGTTACATGAAATATTGAATATTGTCTTAAAAAAAACCCCAAAATATCCCGAGTCATAAATAGTCCCTGACCCCAACCAGAGCCATGTGCATTGGAAATGGATGTTTTGGATGAACTCACCCAGGGATGTAGTAGGGGTTTTGAGGGAAGATGTTGTTTCCCTTGGAGACTTCCATGCTGGTGTTACAGCTCATGGTGGGGAGGGGGAGAGGAGACACAGCTCAGTGCCATCTCCAGGGGAGCCTCTGTGATGTCAGCCCCCAGCAGGTTCCACCTGCAGCACAAACCCCCCCAGCTTCTTCTGGGCACAGCCCTTTCCTTCCCCACCTGGAAGTTTTGGAGGAGCACAGGAATTTTACAGCGTGTGTCAGAGTTCCTGAGGGCTCCCAGCCCTGGTGCTCCCTGTGAGTGGTGCAGGCACAAATCCCAGCAGAGCCTGCCTGCCCAAGCCCCCCAGGCCATCAGGGACATCGAGGCACGGGCCCAGGGCTCCCCGGGAGCTCGACCACCCCTCCTCTGCCTGCTCCCTGCTGCCCTGGCTGTTTGAGGACTCAGATCCTTCACTGCTGATCCCTGCAGGATAAAGGTTGTTCCCATTCCCAACATCTCATGGCCACGGTGCCTTTGCTGGGTTTCTCCCTGCCCAGCCCAGGGGCTCCTGTTTGCTGAACAGCCCAGGTTGGTTTGGGCTGGAAGGGACCATAAAAATCACCCAGTGCCACCCCTGCCATGGCAGGGACATCTCCCACTGTCCCAGGCTGCTCCAGCCCTGTCCAGCCTGGCCTTGGGCACTGCCAGGGATCCAGGGGCAGCCACAGCTGCTCTGGGCACCCTGTGCCAGGGCCTGCCCACCCTGCCAGGGAAGGATTTCCCAATATCCCATCAACCCTCCTTCATCTTGAGGCCATTCCCCCTTGTCCTGTCCCTCCATGTGCTCATACACCTCCTGTACATTGAGTTGGTCAGCTCCCGGATCTTTGGAAAGAAAAATATGGAATATTTTCTATGTGATCTTAGGACTGGTCGCTGGTGCAGTTTAAACTTCTTGCATATGAGATGTTTGAATTTATAAATTAAGTATTTATGAACATGCTTGGCTTTTAGACATCTCACTGAGCTGAGTGTTCTTCAACCCTTCAAAAAATATATAGCAACTTCTGAAGTTGAAAATTATTAAATTTCCTCCCTAAATTCCCCTCCCAGCTGACTGGAATTGCAATTGGAGCTGCAGCCATGCTACTGCTTGAAGTAGTTGCTCTTTTTGTTGTGTATGGGATAAGCCTATCTAATTATCAAGTACTTACCATGCAAGTTTTCAAACCAATTTTTCCATCGATCCCGAGTCTTTCTGTAGTTTTCTCGGGTAGTTGTTGCTGTAGAGGTGTGCTTCTTGCAGGACAGCAGCTTTGAAGGATGGAGACCTCGTGGTGGCTCCCTTCCCCAGGTGTGAGCCCAGAGCTGCCCCATGCAGGACCTGGAGCTTTTATTTCCTTGGCTGTGAGCAGTGTCAGCCTCAGATCAGTGGTGAATTATGCAGAGGAGTTCAACCCTACTGTGATTTCACTGTCACAGGAAGGAGAAATGATTGAATTAGAGGTTTCCTTCAGGAGATTAAAGCTGCCCAACCCTCCTGTCTGTTTAGAGCCCTTGATCTCCTCTGGGCTGAGGTGGAGCCTCAAGGCAGCCCTGCCTGGGTCTGGCTTGGCCAGAGCTGGGGAATGAGGGGTCCCAGGGTGGCTCAGATCCCAAACGCTGCCCAGGAGCTGCTCTGGAGGCAGCAAAGCCCCCAAGCTGTGCTCAGGTGCTCTCCCAGCTGCTGAAGGTGGTTTCTGATGTGGTGCTTCTGTTCCAGAACAACTCCAGCCACACGTGCCTCAGTACAGGTTTCGCAAGAGGGACAAAGTGATGTTCTACGGGAGGAAGATCATGAGGAAGGTGAGGGCACCTGGAAAGGGGGAGGGAAGATGAAAATCCAGCTTGGGAGGTGTAAAGTTTGCTGTAGTTCACTGGCTGAGCCTGGCCCAGGGCCTGTAAATCTCACTGGGATGTTGTGGATGTTTCACAACTCCTGCAACACTGGCTGGATTGCTGAGGGAGCAGCAGCAGCTTCTCTTTCTGGCCAGACCTTTCCTTTTTCAAGAATATTTGCAGTCACTTAAGGCAGTAATAAATCAATGAATATCTAACTCCTGTATGGAATTGAATAAATATCCCAGAATTCCAGATTGGTTTGGGTTGGAAGGGACCTTAAAGATCATCTTGTTCCATTATCCCAGGCTGCTCCAAGCCCCATCCAACGTGGCCTTGGGGACACTTCCAGAGGTGAGGCATCCACAGATTCTCTGGGCCACCTGTTGAATATTTGAGGGTTGTTCTTACCCTGTTAGGGTGCCTGATTTCCCTCAAACTTATGTCTGAGAAGATCAAAATGCTGCTTTGACTCCTGCTCTTGCTGCCTAAACTGAGAAATCTGGTATTTTCAGCCTAAAATGTATTTGAGTTTGTCCAAATACCCGAGCTGTGACCAGGGGCAGCCCTGCAGGGTGGGTGGCTCTGCCAGGGGCACGATGGCTCAGCTCAGAGGGGCACAGGGAAAGACCAAGAGGCAACAGGCACAGGATGTAAGGGAAAGGCACAAGCAAAAGGTTCAGCCCTGGGACTGGGTCAGGGATGGCATTTCCAGCCCTGGAAATTTTCAAAGCCCAGAGCAACCCAAGGAACTTTGAAATCAGCTCAGCTTTACGTGGGCAGGTTGATAAGCCTGTAAAGGCTCCTCCCAGTCTAAAGCATCTGATTTTAACACTGAGATGAAGAAGCTGCTTATTGAAATGCAGCATCAACCAACAGCCCCAGGCCCATCAAGGACCAGCACAAGGGGATTTGGGCCAGCACCTTTCCAGCATTTCCACAAACTCCCTTCAAAACTCTTCATTTAATGGTCTGTGGCTGCTCCCTCCAAACCCAGGGGTCACACACTCCCCCAGAGAGCTGCTGAATATCCACACCAAAGTGTCAGTTCTCAGGGGCACACACCTGGGTACATAAAAAGAAGTAGAAATTCACTTTTGTCAAGGTTATCATTAGAATTTATTGATATGAGACAAACTTTGTATGTCACCATGTCAATGGAGGAACAGCATGTCCAGATGTCACAGAAGCACAGAGCCCATCCAGGGACTCTCCCTGCCCTGGGAGCTCCCAGCTCCAGAGCCCAGGAGACCACACACATGGCTGGGGGGCACTGGGGACATTTCCTGGGGCAGGAATCCCAGAAATTCCTTGTCTGAGTGGTTTGCCAGACA
This sequence comes from Lonchura striata, assembly GCF_050655825.1. Lineage (NCBI taxonomy): Eukaryota > Metazoa > Chordata > Aves > Passeriformes > Estrildidae > Lonchura > Lonchura striata. Next base: position 2,602,490 of record NC_140719.1, on the reverse strand, counting down.
GCAGCACCCAGCAGGCTGCAGTAGGGATCTGCTGGCTCTGACTCCAGCAGGGAAGGGCAGCTCACCCCAACCCCTCCAGTCACAGGGGGAAAAAGAAAACCTTACAGGGGGTGAGATTCCAGGAATCCCTGCAGGGAGATGAGAGCACTTGGGCCCTCTGGCTCCTCAGCCCTAAAGGGGCTCAGAGGAGCAGCTGGAGTGGGGACACACCCCCAGCAGGACAGGCCAGGCACGGCTGGAGCCTTCCCAAGGAGCAGACACAGCCATGCCACACTCCAGCCTGGCATCTGCCCATTCAGAAGCTGGGTTTTTTCTTTTAGCACAATTATGCCTGTGTTGAAACCACTCAGACATTCCCCTCTCACAGCCAGCCTGCCTGTCATCTATGCTTGTGGCTAAGATGAAAATTATCTATAATCTTTACTGGAAATATATTTTATGCTGGATTCTACTTAAAAAAAAAAAATAAAACCCTCCAAGTGCTGAGCTTTCATCTTGTCCCAGCTTATGAAATATTTGGTTTGGTCCTAAGTATCTTGCTAAATGATTAGAGAGGGAATAGCAGAGTATTCCCCAGGCACCTGGTAAATCCACAACGGATTTATTGTAGAAACACACACTAAATTCTCCAACTGGCTCCAAATGGATTTCAGAGCCCTCTAGAACCCTCCAGAGAATGAGCTGTTTGTGACAGGACACACAAAAGGCAACCCCAAGTTCGATGAGTAACCAAGGTAAAGGACAGGCCACTGTGACAGGGCAGTGACACAGCCTGGCCCGAGCTGCCCCTGCCTGCCCATGGCCCCACCCTGCTGCACACCTGGAGAGGAACCTCTGCCCAGACACACACCTGTGACCTGTGTGCTCCTCCCGTCCCTCTCCTGGGGGCTGTGACAAGTGACAAAGAGGGTTCTGCTCTCAGCCATCCAGTTCCACCAAATCTAAGTTCCCTCTCACACGTAACAGCATTGATTTAGAGATCTCATATTGATGGGTAATTATACAGGATTAATTGCACATCAGTCCATTGTGGCTACAAGTTCATTAGGTTAATAGCTCTACATAGTGACAGTAGTACAGTATCAGCTACTTCTCAATACAAACTCCCTACCCTAACCTTAATTTGTAGGTCAGAGGAAGACCTTCTAACACAGTGACCTCCCAATAACCTTTAACATTCATTTTAAAATCATTTTTTTCTAGAAAACAAAACAACAAAAAAAATCCAGTGTGGGGAAAACGCACATATATAACCAAAGCAGTGCTTAACAACCACAGGAAAACAGAACATCATCTTGGACTCTTGTTTCAGCATCTTCTGTGGACCCTGGCAGTGTCACTCCCAACGGGTTCCTCAATGCTCCGTCAGTTCCCAAGTCCATTAAACCATTTCCCAGCTCCAGATGTTTCTGGCCTCTCACCATTGTCTGAAGCAAGAGCACACAGAAACACTTGCTCATGTGCACAAGACTTCCACCAGATTCCATGGAAGAGCTCTGGAAGGCTGCAGCCTTTCCTTCCAGAAACCTGCTCTCGAGTGGCAGCGCTCTCACCGACCGCGCCTTCTCTTCCAGCCAGGAGAGAGCTCCAAGTCCCTCCAAGTTCTACTCATTACATCTGCCCAAAGGTGTGTGGGTATCCAATAACACCCCTCTCACAGTATTCCCAGGAAATGATTCAGAAGAGGAGATGATTTTTCAACCAAATGAGATCCTCTGGTCCTGTGTGTCAGACCATGGCCAAGAGAATGAGCAGCTGCCATGGACGTCCCAACTGAAATGGGGAGGGGAGCCTGACTGTGAGGGACAGGCAAAGAGACCCCAAAGTCACTCTGTTCTCGACAGCTTGCCTCTTTCCTGGAGTCAAATGTTTGCTTCCATTTGTTCTAGCAGGAACTGGTGGATCATGTCAAAAGTGGGACGATCTTTGATATCCCTGCTCCAGCATTTCAGCATCAGGTCGAACACAGGGTTAGGACACAGAGGAGTCTGGGACAGATAGATCTGAAAGGAAGAGAGGCACAGTGTTTCAGTGGGCTTCTCGCTGAAGAACTGAACCTTTACTCAAGTAACACCAAAAGACAGTTTCATTCCAGGTTTACAAGACACAGCCACCATGCAGTGTTTGGAATCCCTCCAGCTCCAGTGGAGTCTGGACAGAGCCTCTCAAACAGCACCACGGACACTTTGCCAACTTGTCTGATGAGCTGGTCACAAAACAGGCCTTTGTCCCCCAGAAAACATGAATGCTTCTGAGGGATTTGTCCTCCGAGAGACAGCAAAACACAAACCAAAACCAAATTTACCACAATAAAATCCAAGTACTTTGAACTCACCGTAGACAGCCCATGAGGCTTTCTAAGCATCGTGACAGCTTGTTAGCAGAGACAGAAAAAACACCTTTTAGAGCTTATCTACAGCACAGCTTGGCAGAATTATTTTATTTCTCCTTCTCATTTTTTAGGCTCTTGGCTAATCATTAATATCTGGGAGATGGTGAGTAAACCCCATATCATTTTCTTTCCCTTAATTCTCTAGAGCTAAAGGTGAATTTTGGGGAGAACTGTTCTCCACAGCTTTGGGTACTGAGGAGATGGAGTGTCCTGCACATCACTGGTATCTACTGAGGGCAGCAGCAGTGGGGATAAAATGGCACAAAAGCCCTTCAGCAGCTGGAGATGGCTAAAGGCTTCTTGGCATGTGTGGAGATACTACAGGGAGAATGTAATCCCTGGGAGCTAACAACTGCTCCTTCCCACCACAAATCCCTCCTGCTTCCTCATCCTCCAGAGGCAATGCTGGTGAGAGGAGGGGAGAGGAGAGGGAGAGGGAAAGGGAGAGGGAGAGGGAGAGGGAGAGGGAGAGGGAGAGGGAGAGGGAGAGGGAGAGGAAGAGGGAGAGGGAGAGGGAGAGGGAGAGGGAGAGGGAGAGGGAGAGGGAGAGGGAGAGGGAGAGGGAGAGGGAGAGGGAGAGGGAGAGGGAGAGGGAGAGGAGATCCAGCAGGATGGGAGTGGCTGAGAGGACAAGGGAAGAGCCTGTCTGTGCCTCACCTGCCTGCCCTGGCTGCGGAAGAACTCGCCCGTGTTCTCGATGACCTGCTCGTCCGTGAGGAGGCTGTAGGGCTGCTCCTTGCACAGCACAAACATCTCCCACAGGGTCACCCCAAAGGCCCACACGTCGCTGGCTGTGGTGAACTTGCCCTGTGGACAGAGAGGATCTGCTCAGCCCAGCAAAACCCTTTCAGCCAAACCCTTTCATCAGTCTGCTCCCTCTGCAGCCCAGCACCAGGGAAATGCTCTGAACAGAGCCAGCACAGCAGGTGAGCTGTGCCCACAGGGATGACGGGGCTGTTTGTAGGGCAGCAGGGGCACGTGGGGGTCCCACAAGCCCTAAGAAGGTGCAGTTTTCACAGGGACAAAGCTTTGTAACAGGGTGCAGAGAAGGCCAGAGACTCCTGTCCCTCCTGAGAGTCTGTTTGCAGCAGGATAAAATGAACTGAGGGAGGGGGAATAGTCACTGCCTACCTCCACCCAAAACAGCAGAGCTCACAGAAAAGCCTTTGAAAGGGAAGCAAAGCCCTCAGGGTGAAAGCAGAACCAGGACAGACTCTAGACACTTAGAGAAAGGCCCAAGATAATTTCGATTTTTGCACATTTAAGAAGCCAATGACAAACTTCCTGCTGTCCCTGTTTTCTGTCTTCAAAAAGTGTGCCCAAACTGGCTGTGTTTGGAACAATGTGTTTCTGGAGAAGTAAAAAGCAGATTGCTCAGAAAATAACACAAAACACTTGAGGGGCTGGAGGGCCTGTTTGGGCAGAAAATATCCCAGCCCCACTTCACCCAGGCTTATCTGGCAACCCTTGCAGTCTGTTGAGGTTTGGAAGATGGGAGTGATTTATGGTTTAGATGCAGCCATAACCAGGAAAAGAGGGTGGATTTTGGAGAGCTTGGGCCTGGCAGCCTGTATAGCAGAGGTAATTACAAATTTTCTGGGTACTTGGAGAGCATGTTGTAAGAAAGTAACTCACCAACTACTACAAGAAAAAAAAAAGTTAAATATCCTCCAGACTGGATGTATTTGGGCTGTAGAACAATCTCCTGAGGGGAGACAGCAGGACCCTTAGAGGTGGAAAAACCCCAAAGCCTCAAACCAGGCACTTAAAACTCAGGAGTTTTGTCCCTTCCTCTTTCAACTTCCCAATAAAGGAAATTAGCAGAGAAAGGCAACTTCCTTAAAATTCCACCAGGAATGCCAGGCACTCATGCCTGGATGAGGCCTGAGGGCTGTGATGCCACCCAGAGAGACCTGGACAAGCTTGAGCAGTGGCCCACAGGAACCTCAGGAGGTTTCAGCAGTGCTGGAGCTGCCCCTGGGTCAGGAGAACCCCAGGACCAATCCAGGCTGGGAGGAGCAGCTGGAGCAGCCCTGGAGAGGGAGCTGGGGGTGCTGTGGGTGGGAGCTGGAGCTGCCCCAGCCCTGAGCCCCCTGCCCTGGGCTGAGCCCAGCGTGGGCAGCAGGGCAGGGGGATGCTGCCCCTGTGCCCTGTGCTCAGGTGAGACCCCACCTGCAGAGCTGCCCCAGCCCTGCCCAGCACAGGGAGGAGCTGGAGCTGCTGCAGAGACCCAGAGCAGGGCCAGGGGGAGCAGAGGGATGGAGCAGCTCTGCTGGGAGGGAAGACTGGCACAGCTGGGGTTGTTCACCTGGAGAGGAGATTTGGGGTGACCTCAGTGGCCTTGCAGAGACTGAAGGGGCTGACAGGAGAGATGGAGAGAGACTGTGCAAGGGCCTGGAGGGACAGGACACAGGGAATGGCTTCCCCCTGCTAGAGGGCAGGGATGGATGGGATACTGGAAGGAATTCTTCCCTGTGAAGGGTGCCCAGAGCAGCTGTGGCTGCCCCTGGATCCCTGGCAGTGCCCAAGGCCAGGCTGGACAGGGCTGGGAGCAGCCTGGGACAGTGGGAGGTGTCCCTGCCATGGCAGGGGGTGGCACTGGATGGGCTTTAAGGTCTTTCCAGCCCAAACCATTCCATGACATTCTGTATTTCCAAGGCCAGGCTCCTCTCCCAGGATCTGAGTTATGTCCAACACAACCCTGTGGATCTCTCAGCAGGGGCCATGTGCAGCACAGATACTGGTGGTGACTGCCTGGCACACAGCTGTGTCACTGCTTCAGGGGCACAGCGAAGATCAGAGCAAGAAGAAAAAGAAGCTTTGTGCAGTGCCTACCAGCAGGATGCTCTCCCAGGCCATCCAACGGATGGGCAGCACAGCTCTGCCCTGGATCCTGTAGTAATCCCCACTGTAAAGGTTCCTGCTCATGCCAAAGTCTGCAATCTTGATGGTGTAGTTGTTGCCCACCAGGCAGTTGCGAGTTGCCAGGTCCCTGTGCACGAAGTTCAGGGATGCCAAGTACTTCATCCCCGAGGCAATCTGGGTGGCCATGTACAGCAGGTTGGAGTGGCTGCAGCAAAGGAAAATGCAACAAAGAAAAATCACCGGAGCTCCCCCACACTCAAAACTTCATTGTATTTGATGTGTTAGTGACCTGTTGTTTTATTTTCTGCCATAACAGTGGAACTAAACTGTCTCATTCCAGGGCATGAACAGCCAAGATCCTGAGCTGACTAAGCAGGAACAGACAGGCTCTCCCTGAAATTCAGGCCTCACAACCTGACATACTTTAGTTTTATTTTTTTTTTTTCAGTATCAAACATTAATCTCGAGATTTTCAAAGAGTTTGTGCATCAAAGCACCACTTTTTTGCAGGGAGACATGAAAAATTAACCTCAGAATCTCATATCTTAAAAGCCACTTAGCCTGGTATTTCAAACAACACCACTATTGAATGCTTATATTAACATAAGTGTGTCACTTCACATTAAAGAGAGTTGACTTGGTTTTAAATATTCTAAACATTACTGAAAATAGAAACAGATGCATTTTCCATCTAATTTAATTTTAATTCCTCCATTAGCTAAATGAGGATAGGATTAATAAAGCTGCAGGATACACAGAGTTTGGACCATCAGACTCAGCATTCTTCCCACACTATTGCTCTGTGCTGCTCTGCCTGTTTCCCACTGCTGATGCTCAAATGCTTCACACAACCAAGTGCTCATCAGAACACATCTAATAAACTGCTCACAGTTTGTATTTTTTCAGTAAAGGTCAAAAAACAGGTATTTTCTATCAGAACATAAAGAAAAAGGAGACTATCACAGAATCATGGAATGGTTTGAGTTGGAAAGGACTTTAAAGATCACTTTGTTCCACCCCCTGCCATGGGCAGGAACACCTTCCACTATCCCAGGTTACTCCAAGACTCTTCCAACCTGGCTTTGGACACTTCTAGGGATGGGTCAGCCACAGCCTCTCTGGGCACCCTGTGCCAAGGCTTCACCATCCTCTGAGTAAAGACTTTCTTCCTAAAATCTAATCTAACCCTGTCCTCTGGCACTGTAAAACCATTCTCCCTATCCTCCCACTATCTGTCTGTATAAAAAGTCCTTCTTCCTACTTGTTATAGGTTCCAGAGCAGTAACTCTTCCACTCACCTGCACCCTGATAACCTGGCTGCTGGCCTGTGGCACAGGAATGGGCACAGCCTCCAAGACCTCAGCTTTTCCCTTCCCCTGCTCAGCTGTGGTTCCCATCCTTCCTGTCCCACCTCAACCCTGGCAGGGTCCCATCAGCAGCTTCCTCTTGGCTCCTGCCTCCCTGCTCAGGTGGTTCCCAAGGCTCCACACGAGCAGCTCCATGAGCAGAGGGCCAGGAGGGGATGGGACTGGATGGGACAGACTGACAGACTCCTCAGCAGAGTCACTGTGGTGCCTCAGGGCAGCACCCCAAAGGCAGAGGAGCAGAGCTGACTCTGGAAGAGCAGCAAAGTTGGTGGAGAAGAAGCTGGGGGGGCTCAGCCTGGAGAAAAGGAGGTTCAGGGGGGCCCTTGTGGCTCTGCACAACTCCTGCCAGGAGGGGACAGCCGGGGGATCGGGCTCTGCTCCAGGAACAGGGACAGGAGGAGAGGGAACAGCTCAGGCTGGGCCAGGGCAGGTTTGGGTTGGATCTTGGGGAAAATTTCTTCAACAAAATGTTGTCAGGTCTTAGCAAAGGCTGCCCAGGCAGTGCTGGACTCACCATTCACCATTTAGAAGTCATGTAGATGTGGCACTTTTGGGACATGGTGACCTTGGCAGTGCTGGAGAACATCAATGATCTTAGAGGGCTTCTCCAACCTAAATGATTCTGTGACCTGACAGCCAGAGACAGCAGGGAGATGCATTTCAAATACCAGAGAGCCATAAGGACTTAAGAATGTGTGATCCCTGTGCATGGAAGGGCTGGTCACCCCTCTGGTGCACCAAACCCTGGGTATGGAGCTGGGTGGGGTGGCTGCACCTTGTCACATCCATCAGGTGCCCTCAGGCACCAGCAGAGCCAAGCTGCTCCTGGGGCAGGGGCATTCCTGTCACTGCCAGGACACAGCCCCTTCAGAGCTGTCTCTGTGTGACACTCTCTGCCTGGCAGGGACAAAGGGAGAGGCTGAAGGATCAGTGGGAGACAATGAAAAACTAGAGGTAGAGCCAAGTAATGGAGAGCAAGGAAGAGCAACATGAGTGAGTGACAGCACTGAAGTCAAATGGGAAGCAAAAGGAGATTAAAAAAAAGAACATTTTGAGGCTTTGGCCAGGAAAAAAAAGCCACAAGTGTAAAGGTGAATGGGTTTCAGATGGGCAGAAGGGGCAGGAGACTGGAGAGAGCTGGAGTCTAATTTTTCTCAGACACAAACCCTCTCTCCCTCCTGCATGTCCTGCCTGTAGGACACCAAGTTAACACTCCTGACAGGACCATTGACAGGTCCTGGCAGCAAGGCTGGTGATGTCTGGCTGTGGTAAAACCCAGCCACCTCCTGCCCAGCACATCAGAGCTGGCTCTGCCTGCCTGCCTTGTGTCTGAACCACAAATCCAAGTACTCCTTTTGGGGGGGAACACACCAAAGGCTCAGCACTGCTGCAGCTCATGCTCAGTGCAGGGCTCCTTATCACACAGAATATATTAGTCCTACATGATTCTCCTCTGGGGAAAGCATTCTGCAATAGCAGAGATGCTTTTATGGCAGATTTAATCCTTCCATTGAGGAGGAAGACAAGTGCCACTGCTAACTAAAACCGTTTTTTGGTTTTCTTTGCCAAATATTCTCCTTCTGTTGCCTCATGAAATCTTCTCCCTTTTGCAGCTCCACACTCGGCTCCTCTCATGCAATATTTTTTGGACACCAGAGAACATATGAACCTTCTTAAAAGCCCAAGAGAGATTCTTGATTTTTGTCCCAAAATTCTTGTAATGCAACTGATTTTCATATCAATGAAATATCCACTAACATCTATAACATAACAATGAAATATCCATAACATAAAGAGATAGTCACCTCGATAAATATATCTAAGATGGTCTCTGTGACCAGAACAGCTCTGTCAGGGGTACACAGACCTCCAGAGCCCTCAAGAACAACCCCACACCAGGCAGAACTGGTGTCCATTGCCATGGCAATGGCCAGGCTGCAGGAAGGTCCCTGCTGGGCAGGCACAGCAGATAAAACTGCAGCTCTGTTTTGCTGATTTATCCCAACAAGTCAAGCAGCTTCTCTTACGTGACACAGGGGATGTTGTTTGAAATGGCAAATTTGCTGTAGATCTCCCTGTGGGACAGGAACTGGTTGAGGTCCCCGTTCTCCATGTACTCTGTGATCATGCACAGGGGGTCGTCCCGCACGCACACGCCCAGCAGCCGGATGATGTTCGGGTTCTTCAGCCTGGACATGATCTTGATCTCCTTCAGGAAATCATTCCTTGTAAAACAGAAAGCACCTCTGAATCCTGAACAGTTCCTTTGTCTGAGGACAGCACACAAGGCTGTGTTCCAAGTTCAGAGTAATTTACACTTTGCACGCACAAGTGTGAAACTGGTTCTGAGCTCTCCCAGCAAACAGGATTCATGCAGCATTTCAGGCTGACATTGCAGCTTCCCCTACCCCCCACTCCCTGCTGTGTCCTGCTCCTTCCAGGAGCACATGGAATAGACACCCCAGAGACACACAGCAGTCCCCAGGGTTACCCTGTGCCTGGGGGTATTTGCTTTCCTCCCCAGCTGGTTGGCACTGCAGGTGCACTTACCTGGCTGTTTTGTTGACATCTGATCTCAGCATTTTCACTGCCACAAGAACTGGCTGGTGAGTGAATTCTGAGGATGAGACTCCCAGGAATTCCAGCAGGCCATCAGCTTCACAGAGGTGCACCTGCAGGACAGAAGGCAGAGGCAGCTGTAAGAGCACACACAGGCAGAAAAGCAGAGGAAAATAACATCACAGCCAGGTCACTGCTGGCAGAATGAACCAGTGAATGGCCCAGTGAAGTTGACACAGCTGTGATCAGAAATGACCCAAGGGCTGGCCCTAGACCCTGACATAGCCATGACACAGGGGCACACGGGGACCAAAGCCAGGTGAGTCAAAGCCAGGGAGTCCCCAGCACACTGCAGCAGCCCGGGCCAGCCCAGTTCATCCAGCACCTACTGGGGATGTTCAGGAAGGCCCCCGAGTCTGCATGTGTCTGCTCTGCACTAAAGTATCTCACACAACCCCAGAACCATCAAACCATGGCCTGGCTCGAGGCATTGCTCAGACTTCACTGAGGAGCATCCAAGAACTACAGCCAGTTATCCAAAATCCTCAAATTCCAGAGGGGAGAAAAGTGTGTGCATTGTGTCCCTGATATAAACATCTCACCTATAGGTATACCCAGAGATAAATACTCTAATGACTACACACAATTCCAAATTTCTTCCAATAAATTAATGATTAATGATACAAAATTACTGCCAGGGTTGTACAAGAAGGGGTGACAAAACACTTTCTTAAGAAGTTACCAGAATGTGCATCCAAATGGAGAACTGGGTGAGGAATGCAGACTGACCTGAGGGTGTGGATGGGAAACAAGACTGGAAGAGAGGAGCAGACTGGATGTATCAGTCAAAGACTTGCAGCAGTGAGGGGAATGTAAGAGAGCATGATGAATTTTGTATGAAAAGAGCAGCACGAACTGATGTCACAAGCATGGTGAGGGGAAAAAATGAGACGGCAGAAAATGGGACAAACCTGCAGAATGGGAGTGAAGGCACAAAGATGCTGCTGCAGTCCCACAGAGAATGAATCTGCTGTGGGGAAAGCACAATCACCTGGGACAGGGAAGAGCCACAGGACTAAGCACAGGTAATTCCGAGGTGATTGTCACCAGGGAGGGGTGGTGGTGCTTCCTTGGGAGCAAAGACAAAAGACTGGAAGGAAGGAAAAGTGGAGACCTGAAAGAAGCAATGAGCCCTGTTTCTAGGAGCACACAGAGCCAGAGTAGTGGAGCAGAGTATGTGATGGCCAGCTGGGGAAAGACTAAGGAGAAGGGGAGACAGGAAAATGTGGTGCAGTACATTTGCAAAAGAGCCTGTGATACACGGAAAGGAACAGGTTCTGAATCCATCCTCAAGGAAATGGAGATGGGAGAGCCATCTCCAGACAATACAGAGGAGTTATTACAGTTATCAGAAGGACAATGAGAGGAAAGGAGAAACCAGAAGCAAATCAATGAGCAAATCCTCTCTGTCCCACTTTTGGAGCACAGAGCAAGATGCAGGCAACAGCAGAAAAGGCTGCACTGACAGCCAGGTGAGGAGGCTGAAGATGTCAGCACCTCCCCAGAAAACAGTGAGCAAGAAAGAAGTGAGGGGACAGGAAAGGGGCTGGGATAGGGAAGGTGGAGTGTCAGAATGGAGCAACCACAAAGATGGGCACATGACAGAGCAGGAAGCACTCAGTGAAAAGCTGTACTTATCAAAATGTAATAGAGAAGCAGAATTTAGGGCTGTGAGTGAACAAAGGCTGGGAAGAAAAAAGACAGTGGAAAAGTGAGAGCAGGGGAGAGAAAGACCTGCTCAGGATGGAGCTACAGATGGTGTGAAAATGAAGCAGAGAGAGAAGAAAAGGCGAGGTGAAAACGTCAACAGCTTGAAAGGAGCTCAAGGAGCCAAGGGAAAGTTTGGCAGATGACAGATGTGTGCATCATTCTGCCTGAGGCTGCTGACAAACTAGGGCTTGAGCAAGCAGCAATGCCAGAAAATATGAGGGCGCCACAGTGCTTGGGAAATGTCTGTCTTTGCTTGGGTCAGTGTGCAGAGCACCCCCAGAACCTCCATCTGTGACTGTGAGAGCTGTTTTAGCAGCCAGGATCAAGGATCAGTGTTAGCTGGACTGTGGAGAATTTCCAAACCCACATGTCTACAGGTGGGTGACAGCCATCAGATTTGAGATGTCCATGGAAGATGTGAAAGTCTGAATTCCCAACCCTAGGAGTTTACACAGGTATAGACAGCAAACAGAAAAAGTTTGCAAGTTCATCTGTTGATGAAGACCCCAGTGGTGCCGACCAGAGCCTCACAAGGCTCAGTGGCTTAGCCTGGGGGATATCAGCTTTCCCCAGAGGGCCAACACACATTTCAATTTTAACTAAAACCCTGGAAAATGCAGTCCCACTGAAGATTCCTCTCTGCCAGGCACCTCCTTTCTGCTGGAGGAGCAGCAGCAGGATGGCTGTACCTCTCCAAACTGTCCTTCTCCCAGCTTCTCCTTGAGGCGCAGCTGCTGCCGGGGGAACTCCCCAACGGAGATGTCCTTCTTGGTGAGGGAGTCCACGGTCAGGGCTGGCACAGCGTACATGTTGTTGCCTGTCACGCCCTGCAGGTGCACGATGTCGGTCTCGGCGTAGTGGGGGACGTTGTTCTGGAAGCCTTGGTGAGGGGTGGACTTGGTCAGGTCGGGCTCAGCGTAGTCCCCACTGCACACTGAGGGCAGGCAGAGTTGGGTGAGTCACGCCTCACTGCCTCCCAGTATGTCCCAGTTTCCACTCCTCCCAACCCCACAGCTCTGGGAATTTGGCCGCCTGCTGCCTTGTACTGAGGGACACCTACATGGGACGTGTGGGAAATAAATGTGTAGAGAATTCTCAAAGCCTAACAGAAGGCTCACGAATATGCAAACTTTGAAATAAAAAATACTAACTTAAAAATACCATAAAATAAAACAGACATTATTAAAAGAGAAATAAAACTAGAAACAAGTTTCAAAAGATAGCCTTACAAATAAAACTAGGTACTTTAGAGAAATAAAACTATAAAAGATAGAGTAATTTTAAATGATTGGCTTTAAAGCATTTACAACATAGTGTAGCAAAAGCTAATAAACCAAAAAACTCTTATAATGTATTGTAATTAGCATATAGTTACCTTTTAATTATAATAGCGTGAACTATAACAGCTATACTGTCTCACCCTTCACATAAAGCTAAAAATAAAATAAAAGTTTTAAAATACCTCTCAGTTGCCTCATCTCTAGGTCAAAAAAGGGCTTCATCCAACAGGGACACACTGCTCTGTTTTAACCAGAACAATCCCTGCGAGCTGCCAGCAAATTCCTGCTCAATACAGCCTGTTCTAGCCAGCCATGAGAGCTACAGGTCTTGCCCAGACAGGGAGGCAAGTCCAAAGTGATTTTCTGTTCCTGATTCATCCTAAGTACAATCAGTTCCCATCACCTGGTGCAGGGATGTTGTTTGCAACGTCAAACTTGCTCTGGATTCCCTCCTGCAACAAGAGCTGATGGAGGCTTCCCTTTCCCATGTCCCCTGGTAGCAAACTCCTCTCCCTCTTACAGCTTATTCACATAAATATGGGGTAATGCTTTAGAATTAACTCCCTGCAGAGTCACTATTACACAAAACACTTGTTCTGCTTCAAATTCACACCCTGGCTCAATCCAATCAGTCTCCCCGTGTAGAATAATGCTGGATCTTAGCAACTTGTCAGTGTGAGGAATGCAGCACTGCCCTTCCATTTGCTGATGAGAACTGCCTTCACTCAGCACTAAACACTGTTGGAAACATTCCCTTCTATGTGAGTCCAAAAGCTCCCCGGGGGCTGGAAGCCAGGACACCACGGACAATTCCCTGCTCTATTTCCTTGTGGTTTTTCTACAGGAATTTCAAAGAGCCCTGGCTGCAGGAAAAGGTCTTCTCCTAAGAGTGCTGCAGGCAGCATCCCCACAAACAATGTGTGATTGCACTGACTGCCCAAACCAGCTGCTAAAAGTGACCTGGGTAATAAATAAACAGTCTTCAAATAAAACAATAAAAGGCCACCAGCCTCTAGTGGGACTGCTGCTCCAGCTGTCACAGCTCCATGCCAAGAAATGCCAGTGTTCCACAATACTGCCTGAGCTCCCTGGGTTATTGCATTGCACAGGAGCCAGGATGGCAACTTAGACACTGACAAGTGGCATATTTTACAATCTGACAGAAATAACAAAAGAAGAAACATGCAGCTTCCAGAGACTGATGATGTTACCTGAATCCTCTGCACTTTGTGAGAGCTCTGGAAGCTTTTGGAGCAGTGTAGCTGGCTGGTGATATTCCAAATCCAGTGGGAAGGCACGTTCATAGGTGGGATTTGACTGGTGGATCTGGGTCTGGTTGTTGGCAATGGTGTAGCTGTAGAAGGAGAGGCGAACAGTGGCATCCTCCTCCAGGATTCGACGTGGGGCCTGCAGAGGAGAAGGGAAAAAACTAAACCAAAACACTGAGGTGATGCTCAGTTGTTAAGTAATGCCTTGGCTGCAACCACAGCAACTTCCAGTAATATCTTGGACAGGCTGGCATCCTGCCCCGCTGTGAGAGCAGCTTTAGCTACTCCATGGAGCTGTGATTTTCACATAGTTCTGAGCTCATTAGAGTTAATGATTAGTTCTGAACTTGTGTCTACAAGATATTACCTTTTCCAGCCTTTTTTGAACATATTGCTTCCAAAGAATGATGATTATAATCATCAGGAGCAGCAGAATAATAGCCACAAGGCAGCCCACGAGGATGGAGGTGTTGGAGTCGTCTGCCTTCTCCCCTATCCAGGTGCTGGTTACAGAAGATGTGGTTCCTGCAATCACAGAGGAGAATCTGGGGTTAGAGCACCAGAGGTTTTCTGTGCCAGCCAACTCTCTACAGACTGGTAGAGAAAAGATCTTGGGCAGCTCCCTGAACATTAACACCAGCCGTGTTCACATTTTGCTCTTATCAGAAATTCTCATTTTGGAAGCTCAAAGAGCTAAGAACTGTGCAGAGAACTTCTGCAATCAAAGATTGCTGTGAGCAGAACAGATTCCTGCAGTGGATTCATCTTAGAGCAGACAGTGCTCAGAGTTTCACTGGCTTCACACAAGTCCCCAGCCCATGTGCTGAGGCAGCCCTGGCCAGCTGAGGCTCAGGGGACTGTCACATGCTGCCCTGTGCATGAGGCACTGATGAGGCCATCCCCAGATCTCCAGAAATGGAGGGAAAGACCATGTTAACTGGGATGTTCCTGTGAAATTCCCCCACACCTGAGCCCTTGGCATGGCCAAGGGGCAGAAGTCCTTACCCCAGGTGCCCTCAGTAACGTTGTGCTCCGTTTCCAGGAGCTCCGTGGTGCTTGTGGCTGCCGTAACAAAACTGGGATTCACACTCTCCATGTCTGTGGAAGGAAAGGGAATGTGTCAGCCCAACAAAACCTCCCTGCTCCTGCCAGCAGTCCCTGCAATCCCAACCCCAGCGAGACGGGGCTGGTTCAGGCAGCAGAGCAGCAACAGGAGGGGCTGCTGCCTGCAAGGTAAGCAACAAGCAGCACCCAGGAAATTCCTCCCTCAGGAATGTCCTCTCACTACAGCTGGTTAGAGACTTTGGAGCAGAAAGCTACAGACACACCTTTCCCTGTCAGTCCTAGTGGTTTTCCCAAAAATTTTTGTCCTTTTCCCTCCAGAACCTTTTAAAGCACCTCATGGAATTCACTTCTGCATCATAGATAAGACTTTAGGAAAAATAAGTCAGCCTCTATTTTTTAATAATATTTTTTTAAACAATTTTTTAATCTCCTAAACTTGACCTCATCATCTCTAGATATACTTAAATTATTCCTAACAAAATATTTGGTAAAGAGAAGCAAAAATCAATGTCATAGCCAGCAGGCAGCTGGGGAAGTGGAGGCAGGTACTGGTCTCTTCATTCAGATGAGCAGTGACTCAAGGGCACGGCTGGAGCTGGGCCAGGCTCAGGCTGGAGAGCAGGAAAGGTTCTTCCCCCAGAGGTGCTGGCACTGCCCAGGCTGCCCAGGGAATGGGCACAGCCCCGAGGCTGCCAGAGCTCCAGGAGCCTTTGGCCAGCGCTGCCAGGGATGCCCAGGGTGGGATTTTTTGGGTCTGGGCAGGGACAGGGTACAGGGGCTGGATGATCCTGGTGGGTCCCTTTCAGTTCAGGATATTCTGTGATTCTATGATCTGTTTCAAAAAGAACAACTGTGGCAAGCACATTTCTCTCCCTCTCAGGATTTTTCATAGAGGTGCACAGAGAGAAATAAAAGAGAAAACAATTTCTAATTCTGCTCCTTGTTTTTCCTATGTGGAATGTGTTTGGAGAATTGTTTACCTGGGGTGGTTGCTTGGTTGGATTCTGGTGAAGATTGTTTGACCTGATGGCCAATCCAACCCACCTGGGGCTGGGCTCTCAGAGAGGGTCACGAGTTGTGTGAAAGTTAGAGTCAGAGAAAGTAGTATGTAGTTTGAGTATCCTCCTTTTATATAGTATATTAATGTATTTTAGCATAGTTATAATAAAGAAATCATTCAGCCTTCTGAATTGAGTCAGACATCAGCATTTCTTCCCATTGGGTTCGCCTGCATTTACAATAAACAACTGCTCTATGGTCCAAATTTTGGTTGCCCTGGTCATGCTTCTGTTCATGCGCATCAGTACTGTTGGAACTCAAAATGTCCCTCAGACATTTTTAGAGGTTCCAGACCTTGGTCAGAAGCATTTGAGACCCTGGCAGGCAGCTGAAAACAGCTGTGATTTTGAGTTTGAGCCATGGAATGAGTGGAACAAGCAGTCACAAAGGGTTAGATATTATAGTAGAAGTAGTTACAAAGTAGAGGGAAAATTTTTTAGTATTGTACAAGGAGGTTTTAGCACCTGTACAGGGGGGTTTTACTTTGTGCATGGGGGTCAGAAGTTCTAAGATGGAGGAAAATGGGCTGATCCTGTTCTTCCTCCTTCTTCTTCCTTGCCTCCATGTTCTTGGTGATGCTGGCACTTATGGATTGGTTTAGAGTAGAAAAGCACCATTTAACATAGGTAATAGGCATTGGGAAAACTGTAACCATGTAACACGTAATGTACCATATAAAAGATAGAAAAGCACCATTTAATATAGGTAATAGGCATTGGGAAAAACTGTAACCATGTCACACATAATGTACCATATAAAAGACAGCAGCAGCCCTGGGCGGGGAGAGAAGAAGCAGTCGGGGTCAGAGAGGATGTCAGGGTGTGTGTGTGCCTCTGCCTGAGCTGTGAGCAAACCACAGCAGCCCCAGGAGAAAATCTTTTAGATAACTTGCAATAAACTGCCTTGAGACCCAACAACAGAGACTGCAGAGTTTTCTTTGGAAGCTCGGGCTGGAGGAGAGACTTTTCCACCACACGGATCCCCTGAACCAGGCCAGGGGTTCCAGCAAGTATCAGCCTGGAAAGCACCCACTGCACCTTTGAGCCCTTTCAGTGCCTGTAAAACCTCTTCCTTCCCCCTGGGCAGCCCACAGCCACTCTCCTGTCAACCCCACACGTCCTGCAGTGCCACACCAGCTCTTCTCCTCCCTGTGCTTCTCCAGGAGCACTCACCTGACTGGAAGGAGATCTCGCTCATCATCATCCAGGTGTCAGCGAAGTAGAAGCGGCACAGGATGGCCTTGCCCACGCGCTGCTGCAGGGGCACGGTCACGAACCTGGCACTGGGGTTTTTGTCATCCAGCACCGTGGCCACCCCCACAGGCTCGGGCTCCCAGTCTGCGATCAGCCGAGGCTTGAACAGACACTCCACCCTCTGGAAAATCTTCACCCCCTTGGAAAACATGTTGTTACAGTGCACCTGGGAAGAGAAGAAGGGAACCGTCAGAGAGGAGATTTACTGGCACCTAAATCAAGCCCCAAGGATGTTCCACTCACAAAAATTTTCCATTCCCATTATCTCCCTGTATGAATGCAGAATGAGTGACTTCTTCCAGTGTGCAATGAGAACATTGGGCAAAAAGTTGTTCTGGAACAGCTCTGAATTTTACCTGCAAATGCTACATCAATGGTCAGATTCTGGCAGGCTCCTCAAAAGGCCCATATAAAAATCAATCAAGCAAACCCTTAATTGATTAATCAAGAGTTACCCTAAACTGATTATTCATACCAATCTAAAGCCTTGCAGACCAATTCTCTTTGAACATTTAACCTAAGAAGGGAAGGAAAAGACACACCTTAACTCCTAGTGTTAAAAATTTGGTATTGTTTCAATTGCTTGACATAAGTAGCTGGAATTGTTAGACCACAAGCTGAACTTTATCTGAACTACATGGCTCTGTTCTGCAAGTCAAAGATGGATTAGAATGAACCCTGGAGCTAATAATCTGATCATTAATAATAGTAAAGACGGATTGTAGTGCAACTTGCATGTAACAATCTGATCATTAATAATAGTTAGAATAGACAAAGCTGCAGCTTAAATATTACTCAAAGATCAAGAGCTGGAGTGGACAGCCCATAGATCCTGGTCTGTGAACTGTAACAACCATGTTAAAAAAATTAACTGCTGAACCCACCAAAACCCCCACAGAAACCAGTCTCAGAGGCCAGTGTGGAAACAATGACACAGCAGCCATGTTGGTGATGGAACAGTGAAACAATGAAAAGCATGGAGAATTCAGACCCAAATACTGCTCTTGGACTCTTCTTCTGTCCCTCCTGGCATCAGGGTCCCAGGGATTTCTTTGTCCTTGGTCCCTCTTTTGGGGGACCAGCTCGGGCTATGACATACCAACAACTGATCTCTGTCATTAGATGAGAATTGTGTCCCAAATTTCTTAGCATTTAGAAACTTTTAGCAGCTGCAACCTAAGTTAATTCCTTCCAAAAACCACAAACCAGGCAGATATTCCCCTGACACACCCCTGCTCTGGTTGCAGACAACTGAGGATCTGAGTTTTAGGGAAACCATCACCTAAAGCCTGCATCCATCCCCTTCTCCTGGTGGCTCAGCATCAGGTTGAGTTCTGTTATGCAGACCTGAAGCTCAGGATCACATCACTCGGGACATCTCAGCACTGTGACCACTGAACAGAAACTAGAAGAAATGAGGTGACTCAAAGTCTTCAGTACCCCTCAGCCTGCTCCATTCCCACAGCCACAGTGGTCCAACCCCTCCCAGCAGCCCCAAGAATCATTTCCTAGTGACTGTGGGGTATTTGCCACTTGTGACAGCAACAGTTTCCAAACCACCTACAGCCTTGAACCTTATTAATTGCTCAGCCTCTGAGAGGTCCTGCAGTGAAAAGCACTGAAGCACTAATGAGGACAACAGGCCTGATGAGCAGCAAAAAGACAAAAGCAGAGTATTTTCAAATAATTAGGACCAGATGAAGCTTAGACAACATTATTCAATAAGGAGAAACAGTCATTCATAACCAGGCAGGAAAGCCTGCTGCCTGGAATATACAATTTGTGCCATATTTGGACAGGAGTTGGATGTGTTTCCATCCTGGACTGATACAGAGACATTTTCTATTGCAAACATCCCCTACTAAAGTCCAATTTTACAGCATGCAAGCCTATGCAATGCAGTTGCAATGTTACCAACATTATTTATTTTTAATAGTTTCTTGGATACTGGGAAAGCTCACAGGACTGGGATAAAGCTATCAGATAAGAAGATGCAAAAATTATCCACAGACCACTTGGCCTGTACAAAAGAAATGCAAAGCTGAAAGAGGCAACATTCAGTAAATAATGAAGATTAATTCATGCTAATCGGAACAGCTTTTTAATTAGATGCTAGATAAAGTAGCTGTTCTTATGATCTGATGTGTTTGGTTTATCAGGATGGTTGTGTTTACAAGACAGATTTTTGGAAGGCATCTGTCCCCAATTAGCATAGTGTATGCTCATGTATTATATTAATTTGATAAAACATTATCAACTACGAAGTCTTAAAAATTTTAAGGCACAAATTTGTCTCTGTTCTTCTAAGAGGAATGCATTCCTAAATCAAAATTATTTGCTGCTTTTTTCAATGACCTGAGGGAGACACAGAAATACTAGCAATAAAATAAACTAAATAGAAGGGAGGGAGTTTCCTAAAATAATCTCAAGGACTGACTCAAGTCAGGGTAGTGAACTCAGGGACAAAATCTAAGTGATGCTTTCCACATTGGACTTTAATCCTGGACACTAATAACTTGGAACTGATTTTTAGCATGATCCCTAAGCCTTAATGACCACTGGCTCCCTCTCTCTTGGCTTGGAGGATCAATATCATCACAAGATTCACAAAGAGGAATCGTCCAAAAGCAGGAAATTGGTACCATTCTTTTATGCAATTTGATGGGATTCTGTACCTCCAAAAGAGTAATCATCAAAGAAAGAAAGGATTGGGTGACTGCTCCAAAAATGACCCTTGGTCTCACCAGGAAGGCATTGGGAAGTCTGCCAACTTAGTTTACTGAAGCAAAGATTAAGAGAGTGGTTAAATCATGGTTTAGAAGCAGAAGATTTCTGAGAAGGCAGGACTCTCTTTTTTTTTTTTTTTTTTTTTTTGCCAGCAAAAGCAGGCAAACAGCCAACGGTTGCAAGTTAAAAATAGACAAAATAAAACCAGAGTAAGTAACCACCAAAACAATTTACTTAAGGATGTGGTGGGTTCTCCTTCATTTGAAATCTCTACAAGAAAAGCCACCAATCCTTTTTAAAAGATCCTGCTGTTTACTACAGAATCAAAGTTCAACTCGTGCTTCTCCTGTGTGTTTAAATAATTTCCCACAGCACAGGCACAGGCTGAGGCTGCTTGGTCAAAATGGAAGCACAGCCACATTCCTTTACCTTAAGAGTTAGTAAATCCTGCATCCTAAATCCATCTCAGTTGCCTAAAGACTGGTTCAGGTGTCTGCTTTTTATTCCTTCAAGGTAAATATGGGAAGGAGAGTCTGAGCTCTGAAGAAGCAAGTGCTCATCTGCTTCACCTGTCTACAATGGAAAATTTGGGATATCTCCTGCTCAAATTCTGGATTCAGGAGGATACAGGCACTTCCTGTGCTCAAGGCCAAGCTGGATGAGGCTTGGAGCAACCTGGTCTAGTGCAAGGTGTCCCTGCCTGTGGAAGAGGGTGGAACGAGATGAGCTTCAAGGTCCCTTCCAACCCACTCAATTCTCCAAAGGGGCAACCTGGAAGCCCCCAGACCCAAAGCCTGTCCCCCTGGAGAGGGACCAGGCTGAGTTACCTTCATGGAGGTGAAGTTCCGTGGGCGGTCAAACTGGAACTCCATTTCCACCGCGCCCGTGCTGAAGCTCTCGTTCCTCCAGCCCACGTAGTCGTAGCCCGGCCACACGCGGTACTGGTGGCTCTGGGTGAAGTCATCCAGCCCCAGCACTCCATCTGTGAGCTGGCCCAGCCCTCCATACAGGTGCCTGGCCAGGGAGAAACCAACAGTCAGCCAGAGCTCCAGTGGGAAACCACAGGCATCTTCCAACTGGTACCAGCAAAACTTCCATTTTCCTGCTCCTGACTCATCCTGGACAAGAACTCGATCACTGTTCTTATGCAGCACCACCTTGATGTTGTTTGGGCTGGGATTTTAGCATCATTCCCAGCTAGAGAAAAGGCAGAAATATTTGGACTGGTGTCAAGGACCAACAGCAAAGCTGAGCTACAGGCAGAGCCTCTGGAGAACAAAGACAGACAGTGTGGAAAATTACACTGTGTGTTCTCCCAACAGAGCTGAAACTGCAGCATCTCACCATGCAGCTGCATGGCAGGAACACTGCTCCATCCTCTGCTGGGGGAACCTGTGGGCAAAAACCTGCAGGCAGGCACAGAAAGGCAGCAAAGTGGGAAGTGAGACCATGAGCCACAGCCAAACCTAGCCAGGATCATTTCTGCCATCGCTCCTGAGAAGAGTTACTGGCTCTTTCCAAGGCTGACTGGACTCTTTGCCAGGACCCTGCCCCACCCCGCTCCTATGTGAGGGTGCAGAGCCCCTCATACAGTTTCCCAAGCACTGTTCCAGAGTAGAAGACGCCAGTGTGGCACAATTCTGACCCCCCCTGTAAGTCCTTGGCTCTGTAAGTTCACCCCAGGTGAGCCCTCCTGTCACTAGAGCACAGGTACACGTGCCTTTGAACTGCAAATTAGGATTAACAGCTGGAAGAGGCAGATTCCTACCAGTCAGGCACATGAACTAGAGGTTAAGTCGTTCCAAAGAGTCCTGGCTTAGCAGGTTGGGTTTTCTGCCTACATCTGCAGCTCCCTGACACTCCCCATCAGACCCAGGTTCCTAAGTTCATGCTGGACAGCTACATGCAACACCTACTCTGAACATAAAAACCTTTTATTTAAATATCCAAGCTCTACTGTATCAGCCCAGCTTGAAACCATCAGATATGAATTTATCAAGACATTGTTACCCAGCATTTTCCAACATCCTACAAGCATGAAGAAGCGTCTGGGATACGAGATACCAGTGACAGGGGGAGTAGGAAAGAATTTGCACGGTGACAGAGAGAACAGGACAACTTCTCCCACCTGCGTTCCTGATAGCCATCATAGGTCGAGTCATTCAGATAAACTATGGGGAACCCGGGAGCTGCTATTGTCCCTCCTTCAGGGATGCTGTAGGATGCCAAACCATCTGGAAAAGAAAGCCATACACCTCAGAAATACATCAGCGGGCTCCCATCACCTGTGTCCATGCGACATTTTTATTCGTTTGAGGGCTGGCAGCAGCTGCAGGGAGCCCCGGGCAGGGCTGCCCTCCGTGCCAGGCTGGGGAGGGGCGCTGACCGTGCCAGACGCAGCCGTAGAGCTCCACCCTCATGCACACGGTCATGGGCGCCTTGGTGACGGGGATGAGGCGCACGAAGCGCGCGATGATGGGCGGCCGCAGGTCCTTCAGCACCACGTCGTAGGTGTCCGTGTTGCCATCGATCACCTGCAGGAGAAACAGCCTCAGCTGCAGCCTCTCCCTTCTCCTGATGGAAGGGATGGCACCACAGTCAGGCTGAGAACGATTCAGTGCTCAGATAAACTTCAGTCTCGGAGGCCGTGAGATCTCTGAGAGCAAGCAGGTGGCCATAGCTCAAAGTAGTCACAAGATCTTCACTACAAGATAATAGGTAACTTTCTACTCCAATGGACAGTTGCCACAAAATTTATTTTGCTTTTCTAACCTATCACCTTTACTTACTTCTACTGCACTGCAGGTACTTTTATTCAATGGGCTACTATCACACATATGCTTCTATTATCACTTCTAAACTCTTAGCTTACTCTATACAATTACACCTCTACATTATAAACCCTTCACTATCTTATCAATACAGCTTCCTACATTATAAACCCTTCACCATCTTATCAATAGTTTCTTTCTTACTTAAGGCATATTCTTACTTACTATAACTATGTAGTCATAACTATAAAAACGTAAGTTTATGATTTTTCTACTTAATGTCTGTGTACTTTATTTTTACATAAATCCAAGCTTCATCCAAGGCTGTAGACTGAACCCTTCAGTGTCTGTGGAAGTTTCTATCTTTCCATTTCCCACACTCCCTGTTGTGCTGTTGGGCTGTACAGTGGTGCTCCTGTGCCCCTTTGTTTGGGAGTGGAGAGTTCCCCAGGTGGAATCTGCAGGAGGGAGCTGCTGCTGCTCATCCTGTGGCTGATGGGGTGGGAGGGGTGCTGCCATTTCACCTCCTGCTCACTGCAGACCCCCCCAGGCAGCACTGAGGGAGAAGAGAGAGGCAGGTGGGGCTGCAGGTGTGAGTGAAAGCTGCAGAGAGTTCCAGTCACTGGATGAAACCCCTTCCTTCAAGGGATCCATGGGTTCCAGCAACAGGTAACAGAGCTTGCCCTCATCACCAGTTACCTGGTGGAGGGCCCTGATGTCCTTTCTCCACAAGCCAACACAATTCCAGAGGTGCTGCAGTGTTTGGTGCTGCACAGGAGGCATCCTGGACTGAGCATCACCCCAGCCACCCCATCCTGCTGCAGTGCAGTGACAGGCAGGGACCTCACCCTTCCCCTCAGTGCCAACAGTGTCCTGGGAACTCTCCACTGTTTATTTTGACCTCCCCTCCCATCCCACAAACACAGCTTTTGTAGCAGACATCAAAATGTGAGGGATGGGCAATATAATGGTAATGGCAAACAGCTGATCAAAGGTCTGGGTGAGCAAATAATTCATTAACAAGATAAAAAGCTGCTACCAAATATTGCATTGCAGACCCTGCTGGGACTTCCAAAGCACCCTCAGTGCAAGGAAACATCACCATACCCAGCACCTCTCTAGTCTGACTTAAGTCTTCAGACTCCACAAGCCTGAAGGCAGGGTGACCAGGTCAGACAGCTGCAGGTGAGAGTCCCAGGGGAAGTTTAACAAAGTATGAACAGAGCCCAGCTCTGTGCTCAGGTCTGGAGACAGCATGAGACAATTGTGATGAGCAGGGAAGCCTCTGTGTGAGAGCTCAGCACATTTCCTACTCTCTAAACTCCTTCCTCCTCAACATCCACACACCAAACACTGCTATCAGACACCCAGAAACTCCTTAATTCCCTGCCACCCCCTCCAGTTTTAAATCCCAAAGCAGGCATCCAGACATCCAATTTAGATACAAGTGTCTAAGAGAAGGACACCCATGTGATGTTTGGGACATGCACAGACAGGTAGTGAAGAGCCAGAGTTTTCCTGATTTGGGGGAGTCAGGTCAGGGGACATGGACAAAGGAAGAAAACTTCAAACATCCCCTCAGAAAAAAGCATCTTTGTACCAGCTCCACAGTAGAATTGTAGAGAATCCTGCCCAAATTCTGAGAGCAACAAAGAAGGTGATGCACCTTGTGTCGCATCTCCACATCCTGCAGCTGCTGTTCCTGAGCATGCCCTCACTCAGGGCCAGAAAACCCAAACTGTGTGAGAGACAAACCCAGCAGCACTTTCCAGTCCTGGCCCCTACTGAGCCCAGTGCTCCCCATGTCAGGAACGATGCAGTGCTGCTGGATGAGACCAGGTGTCACAGAACTGAGGCAGAACACACTGCTCCAACAGAGCCAGGACGGAGTAGGATGCATTAATGTCTCAGGCTGCAAGGTGCAGCTGGGTGTGTATTCAATTCCCATCTGTCAGAGCTGGGGCAGTTCTCCTCTGTTCATTGGGCACTTTTCTGTATCTCTCCCACAGCCAATCCTCCCTCCAGGAGATCTCTGCTGTTCATGGGCCATTAATTATTAATTATCTTCTGTTCCTGGCCACTGAGTGTCCCTGCATGGCTGAGAAAATTCCAGCATCTCATGGGGAGAGGCTCTGCCCAGGGGAGGAGCCAAGAATTCCTACCTGGATCCAATCTGACCTGGGAACAGCACAGCAGCCTTTGCCCCCTGCATTCCCAGAGGAGCAGCTTTCTTCCCCCTGCATTCCCAGAGGAGCAGCTTTCTTCCCCCTGCATTCCCAGAGGAGCAGCTTTCTTCCCCCTGCATTCCCAGAGGAGCAGCTTTCTTCCCCCTGCATTCCCAGAGGAGCAGCTTTCTTCCCCCTGCATTCCCAGAGGAGCCCAGGCCCATCTCCCCCAGCCCTGGAGCTCCAAGGAAAACTCCCCCCTTGTGCAGGATCCTGCTCCAGCAGAAGCACAGCTGGCACTGCAGGAGGGCTGAGCCCCCCTGGGATGGGGCTGAGCCACCTCCCTGACCCACAGGGGACAGGGCTGCTCTGACTCTGGCAGGGGTTTGTTTTCCCTTTTTTGTACTCTTGCATTTGTATATTTAATTTCCCTAGTAAAGCACTGTTGGAACTCAGAATGTCCCTCAGACATTTTTAGAGGTTCCAGGCCTTGGTCAGAAGCATTTGAGACCCTGGCAGACAGCTGGAAACAGCTGTGATTTTGGGTTTGAGCCATGGAATGAATTACCAACTTTGAAGGTGGAACAAGCAGTCACAAAGGATTAGATATTGTAGTAGAGGTAGTTACCAAGTAGAGGGAAAAATTTTTTAGTATTGTACAAGGAGGTTTTAGCACCTGTACAGGGGGGTTTTACTTTGTACATGGGGGTCAGAGGTTTTAAGATGGAGGAATGTGGGCTGATCCTGTTCTTCCTCCTTCTTCTTCCTTACCTCCATGTTCTTGGTGATGTTGGCACTCACAGATTGGTTTAGAGTAGAAAAGCACCATTTAATATAGGTAATAGGCATTGGGAAAAACTGTGAACATGTAACACATAATGTACCATATAAAAGATAGAAAAGCACCATTTAATATAGGTAATAGGCATTGGGGAAAACTGTAACCATGGAAGACATAATGTACCATATAAAAGATAGAAAAGCACCATTTAATATAGGTAATAGGCATTGGGGAAAAACTGTAACCATGTCACACATAATGTACCATATAAAAGATAGAAAATCCCCATTTAATATAGGTAATAGGCATTGGGAAAAACTGTAACCATGTAACACGTAACGTACCATATAAAAGACAGCAGCAGCCCTGGGCGGGGAGAGAAGAAGCAGTCGGGGTCAGAGAGGATGTCAGGGTGTGTGTGTGCCTCTGCCTGAGCTGTGAGCAAACCACAGCAGCCCCAGAAGAAAATCTTTTAGATAACTTGCAATAAACTGCCTTGAGACCAACAACAGAGACTGCAGAGTTTTCTTTGGAAGCTCGGGCTGGAGGAGAGACTTTTCCAGCACACAGAGCCCCTGAACCAGGCCAGGGGTTCCAGCAAAGCACTGTTATTCCTATTCCCACATCTTTGCCCAAGAGCCTCTTACTTTCAAAATTACAATAATTCAGAGGGAGGGGGTTTCCATTTTCTATTTCAAGGGAGGCTCATGCCTTCCTTAGCAGACACCTGGCTTTCCCCACCACGACACTTAAGCAGGATGAGGAGGACGTGCCCTGCAGCCCCGGGCTCACCCTGCCTCCCTGGCGGCTCCTCCAGGAGATCCAGCGCTCCCCGTTGCGGCTGTAGTCGATGCGGTACGCGCGGGCGAACTCCTTGCCCGTGGCGCGGGCGTGCCGGCCCTGGGTGCCCACCAGGGTGATGAAGAACAGCTTGTGCAGGTCAATCTGCAGGAACTGCACATCTTCGGGCTCCAGCAAACCAGCTGGGCACCAGGCTCCATCCCCCTCTTCCCTCTGTAACCTGAGGGGGAAATTGCACGCATTAAAAGGAATCAGATCTCCGATGATTAATTGAGGGAACACGCAGAACTGTGAGGACTGGGAGGAAGCAACAAAACCAGCAATGGCTACCAAGTGTCTCTGCCCTTTGGGATGATGGTCAGCTGAGACTCAAATCCTACAGGTTTGCCCTATACAGAACAACTCCTCAGTCCCACATACCTTTCACTAACTACTTGTAGTAATTTTTTCCCCAGACATGAATTTCCCCATTGATCAGAAACAACCCTGCTGCTCAGCAGGGAACTGCTCTCTGCTCTGCAACACCTTGCTGCCCAGGTGCATCCTCACTGCTCCTAAACCCCACATGGTAAGGCCTGAACTTCTGCTTGATCACCTCCTTCAGCTTTACAAAGCTCAAAGTTGAGCCATCTTAAAAATACATTTTAGCAACATAAGATCTGTTTGAAATTCTTCTGGGTCATTTCAATGCACAGTTCACATTTCCTGCAGTCATCAGAGCTGCTGGTGTAGGATGCTGCTAGGAGAGTTGGGGGGAGGTCTCTGCTCCTCAATTGAACATTGTGAGAGCTGTAGTTGTGACAAATTTATCTGCACACCAAAAATGTGTGGGTTTTTTTACAAACAGGGATTTCTTAGCCCTTGAAGTGCCCTTGGCTTTCAGACAGCTACCCCATCTCCACCTGATGGGATCAGTGAGGGCATCAGGGAAGGTGGTACCCAGGAGGAGTCACTGCAGGTCATGGCTCAGGCCAGAGAAGATTTTAATCTCTGGCTGATCAGCTGTTTGTGCAAGATTTTCTTACACTGGAATCGCAAGTAAAAAAAAAACCTCTAAAAAAGGCAGGAAGGGTGACTGAAGCGACAGGAACAGACATCTGCATGGGACAACTCTGACCTCTAACCAAATGAGGTCAGCTTCATGCCTTCACCCTCTGAACATCCAGCAAAGAGAGGATGGTAAAATGGTGCCCAAAGTGTTTGCAGCACTGGAAATAAGCCATACTCATAGGAAAAACCTCCCAGCTGTCAGATCCACAGGCCTGCTCAAACACTATTAAAAACACAGCACACAGCATCACTGCTCTACCACACACTAAGAAAAAATAATATTTGAGCACCAGGAGAATTTTATGATTTTGGAGTGCCTGAATTCATCATAAAAATATAAGTATCACAGTCAACCTGAAATTTCTGTCTGACTTGCAACAAAGCTGTAGCAATGGTTGATATCACCACTGCAAACCACTCCAAGGAAATTCACATTTGCAACTCTTTTGTGAATCATCAGTTAATAACTTTGCGAGAAATAAAATGACCAAAAAAAAAAAGTAAAGAAAAGCTGTAGGCCTCCTTGACAGTGAAGAAAATAATTTAGCTGCTTGCTTGACAATTCCTTAACTCTGCATTTCCAAGGTGTTTGAGGCAGAGTGAGCACAGCCCATTTCCTCAATAGGATGCTGTTGAAAAGTTCATCCTTGTAAAGGATTTCCTGTGATTTAGTTTAAAGCACTCCACAAGAATCCCAGGGGCACTGTCGCTGGCTTGCCTGTAAGTCCCAAATCCTTTGGAGATTTATTCACAGAGTGACAGAAAGATGGGTGTCAGAGGCAACCTTGGGGTCTGCAGTCCCATCCCCTGCTCACAGCAGGGCCAGCTCCAAGGCTGCCCTGTGTTCCTCAAGGCCTGTACAGCCAAGTCCCCAAATGCTGAGACATCACCACCTCTCTGGGTCCCCCTCCCACCACTTCATTCTCATGGAGAATGAGTTTTTCCCCTTAATATTTAATGAGAATTTCCTGTACCACAGCTGTGATCATTGCCATGGCCTCCTGGCCTTTCACTGTGCACTACCCAGACTGAATACAAAAGCAGCAAACAAGGTTTTAATGGTGGGGGATCTTCTTCCTCAGCCACATATTGGGTTTCTAGGGGGAAAAAAGGATTAAATTTGTTTTCAGAGGTGAACCCACCGTGCATATTGGGGCCCTGTGGAGTCGTACCACTGGCTGGAAGCAGTGATGTCCTCATCCCGGATGGTCCCCTCGTGCATGCCCAGAGGGTAACGACAGATTGCTGCAAGGGGCAACACAGGCAAGCAAACAACAAAGGTCAGCACTCCTTTCTTTTAAAATCACCAGGCAAGTTTAAATAAATGCTATCATGCCCAGAAAATAAACATGGTAATGCTAAAATAAAGAATGCAAAAAAAAAAAAAAAGGTATTAAATACACCATAATTATCATAAACTGAAATTATAAGTAATGCATTAGACTAACAGTAACATTCAGCAGAGCCCAGGCAAGGCAAAAACTTTACAAAGAAACATTTTAAGAGCATGAAATCCCAAACCATATTATTATTACTGGTTGCACAGGCCAAATTTACAACGGCAAATTATTAATCAATAATAATGTGACATAAAAAGGAAGACTTTGTTCAAGATTTTTCTTCCCCTGGAACAAATTGGATGCTTGACTTGTGCTCAAATGGGAACAGTTATTACATTCACCTGTGCAGATACAGGGGAGAAGTTAAACATCTATTACAGATGACAAGTCATGGAAATATCTGTTCTGTCCTGTCACTGCAGGCTGGAGTTCCCATCCATCCATCCTGCCTCATCCCAGCCTGCTCCTGCCTCCAGCCTCAAGTGGAGGCAGCATTTCTCCCCAGCATGGGAATGTTCTCAAACTTGGTGCCTCCATGGAGCACAGACACAATTGGCTCAAGCCAGCATCTCCAAAAGCTCCCCACACCAGTACCCTGCAGATGCAGCTGAGAAATCCTAGCTGGCCTCGAGGTTCTCTCTCCTGACAGAAGATTTTAAACATGTCCTGGAATATTAGAGATGTTTGGGAAAACTCTAAATCTGAATGCAACCACTGCCAGCCACACTGCTGCAGGCACAGGAGCAGTTCTGGCTGCCTCTGCCTCAGGCAGGGCTGCCCTGGGTGTCCTCCTGGTTTCCCAAAATCCCAGGATGGGCTGGGTTGGAAGAGACCTTGGAGCCCATCTCCTGCCATCCTCGTACCAAACCTGGAAACAGCTCAACAGAAGCTGCACTTCAAGGGTCCTCGTGGGTCCCTTCCAACTCAGGACATTCTGGCATTCCATGAAATCCACTCAGCAGGTTCAGAAGCTATAAGACAAGACAGAGGGATGAAAACCACCTTGCTGTTATCACTACATAGAATAAAGCACACCTCAGGCTGAATCACTGCCTGACAGATCTGATGTAGAAATGTTTGCAAACAGAGGGTGGGGCTTCAATAGGGTTTGTCTGCAGCTGTTAGGCACTGAATCAGTGAATGTGTGATGTGCTAAGCATTCCTAAATTATTGGGTAAAGGAGATGGCTGGCGAGGTGACATTTGCTAATGATACTAGGTTAATTAATATTAAAAATATTTAATATTTTAAATGTCAATATTTAAATGTTAATAAATATTAGATTTTAATATTAATAAATAAATAGTAAAATTGTTCTTTTTAATGCTTTAATGTTAATATTTCTAAAATCATGGGAATACCTATAAAACAAACTAGAATTAGCATTACAGCACTGCCCGTGTTCATGGTCAGATGCCAGGCAGGAAAGGAATAGAGCTCTTGCTCCTTGCTTCCATCACCAGAAGGCAACACAGATGATGAAAGAAAGATCTGCAGCCTCATCTTTACAAAAGGGATTACTGAAGTATGACATAGTTAATTTATATTGAACAATAGATATCCTCGCTGTCTCTCAAAACACCAGAACCAGGATGCATCAAAAGGTCAGGTAGGAGAGTTCCAAAATAGAATATAAATCCTTTACCTATTAAACACTCCAATGCCACAGTTTCCCATGAGTTCAAGCAACCAGCTGAAGAAACTCACAGCCACCACAAGCAAATAAATACCCAAGCAGTGGCTCTGGAAGCTGCAGTGACCTGAGGCTACCCTGGGGTAAAGCTTTGCTGTGTGCCAGCCCATCCATGCACCTTTCCAGAGCCAGAGGGATGGAGCCAGGCCATTGAGCTGGGTGAGCCCCTGGTATCACCCACATCAGCCTGGGCTTGGCCAAGAGGCCTTGAATTCCCTGGGAGGAAACTGGTGTCTGCCTGGGATCAAGAACAATGGGGCTGCTGAAAGCCAGCCAGGAGTCCCAGCTCTGCTCTCACACTGCACCATCAGCTTATTTGGGGAGCCAAACCAGCCCTGACTGTCTTCACTCTCACCTGTCCCACCACAGACCAGTACAACCTGATCTGTTGCTGAGCTATGGGTAAATGCATAGAGATGTTCCAAAAAGGTGGGGTCACCATCTGAGAGCAGAAAGTGCTTTTTGTGCTCCTGCACTGGGAGTCCTGTGTGGTCACACCTTAAAGGTCAGACACACACTGGCCAGCAATGCCAGATGGAGAGCTACTTGGGAAGGGCTCTGGGGGACTGACTCTTCTTGCAACACTGCACAAAACCCATTTCTTCACAACCCCAGGGCTGGCAGCAGAACCCAGTGTCCTTGGCATTGAGAGATGCACTCTGAGAGTGGCCACAGCTCTCACCAAAACCAGCAGCACGAGGCTCTCACTAAATGCACCTATTTTGAACAAAACCATCCTGGGTTCTGTTTAGGTGCCACCAGGACTCCTGACCCTTTAGTGGGCACTCAGGAGACACTGGGGCTCAGAGAGGTGGCCCAGCCCATCTGTCAGGAAGGTCAAACATCTCCTGCTAGACAAGAGACTCACCAGGACCCTGTTCCAGAGGTCTGAAATCACCCCCAAAGCAGCCCCTGTGAGTTATAAGGCAATGAGGAGATGCTTCAGGCTGCTCCTAGAGCAGACCAGGAGGTCAGGATGATCCATGGAGCCTGTGGCATCAGAGCCAGGAGCACCAGCAGGGCTATGGTGCTGGAATCTGCCTGGGAAGAGCAGGGCCAGCTCCAGGCAGAGGCACTGGAGCAGCTGGGGGAGCTGAGGAAGCAAAGCTGCCCGAGGATGTCACAGGCAGAGCTGAGAGGTGTGAGGGGCTATTTCCTGCAGGAATCACAGACCTGTGCTCAGAGCCCACCCACCTCCTTCGAGCTGGTGTGGCAGAGCCATTCCTGCACCAACCACCATCAAAAGGAATCTGCATGGGGCTGCCCCTCCAGCCTTCCCTCCTCTTCTGGGAGGTTTGGCCACCAGAAGCAGAGGCAGCCCCAGTCCCACGCTGGGTGTGTGGTGGGGTGCACAGTGCAGGGAATGCTGTGCAACAGGAGCACAGGAATGCTGCTGAGCTCCCCCCACAACCCTCACTTCACTTCTGGCTGCTTGCAGCACAACCTCAAACCTCTGCAAACATCCACAGGCCAGAGCAGGGTCAGAGCCAGCCACAAAGGGCTCCAAACAAACAGAGCCAGCCCCAGCAGAGCCAGCCCAGGCCCTCGGGGTAGCACTGCTGCCTCACCACACCTTCAGCCAAGCTGGAAAAGGATTAAACTCATTTGTTTCACAGACTGTCTCCAGCTCAAAACACCTCATTACAGGAATTTTTGCAACACATTAACTTATTCATCTCCATCATGACTGTATCCTGCCAAATGCTGTAGGATGAGAGGTCCTGCCCTCCACAGGGACTCAGGCTCATATCCTTGTCTCCACCCTATCTTTGTGCCAGGTAAAGTTTACATCTGTCCTTCCACACTTCTCTCTCCAGAATGCCCCTGGCTGGCTGGACAGCTGTGGCTAAAGCTGATGCTTTGCTAACTGGAAATTTGTTTTCCACAGCAAGCACAGAACCTCTGAGCCAGCCTGGAGCGAGGTTTGCTCTGCAGGCCAGACAGCCAAAGTGATGGAGGGATATTCAGAGCCCAGGACAGGCCCAGGTGGACAGAGAAAGGAGGATGTCCATGTGCTGGGCCTTCCTGGGACTGGCAGGAGAGTGTCCCACTCCAGCACAGTTGTCCAGGAATATCTCAGTCCAGAGGACATTTGGGAACTACAGTGATTATCTCTACATGCAGCCTTCACACTCAATCCCCACGAGAGGCAAAGAAAGGAGCACACAGAAGGTGGGAGACGAGTCCTCTCCCAGCCTGGCAGCTCCCTACCAGGGTTGACTTCGGTGCCAGAGGGCTCAGGCAGGGAGGCCAGCAGCAGCATGCAGAAGATCATGGTAGCAACTGGAGGTGCTGCACAGGGTCAGACGAGTCCTTCAAAGGCAGCAGCTGCCATCTACATCTCTGAAAGACAAAGCAAAGAGAGAGGATGAGTCCTCCAGAGACAGGACTGCTCTGTGTCATTGCCTCGTGACAGGCTGGGCAATCTTCCCTGCCTTCAAGAGCGTCTTTGACCTCAGCCCTGCTCTGCTCATCACCAGATCAGAGGCTTAGAGAGGAACCAATGATCACTCGACTGTCTACACCACCCCTAAAGCTACCAGTGCAATCCAACTTCCAGGCCCTCAGCTGCCATGAGTCCTGGGTGGATGGATGTACCCTTTTAACTGCAATTAAACAAGTCCAATGCAAAGTAATTTCTCCCTCATCAATACTTCCCTTCCCTTTCTAAATTAACAAATAGTGAAACTACAGTTACAAATTAACCTGGGCAGTCCAACCAGGCTCCCCAAGCAGGCTTTATCCACCTAAACCTTGGCACCAAGTAGCCAAGCAGGCACCTTGGAACTTGCCACACAACTTTAAGATAGAGGTCCACAGCAGGGTGAAAATAAATCTCTCCCTGCATGGCCACACTGCTGCCAAAAGTGCATGTGCACTCACACAGGTGAGAACACTCATTTCCTGTTTGGAAACAAGGAAAAGAGCAAAGGCCTAAACACTGGAAGTTTAATTGGAAAGCCATGATAACACCTAAAGGAACAGGTCAGATCAGCAGTTATGTGAATTCTTTGTGCCCACATTCACTACAAAGAGACTTGGGAGGCTCCCATCCTGGAGGATAATTCTACAGAAGGCAGGTTAGAGGCTCTGTTTCATAATGGAATGCCAGGAGAAAAGAAAACAGAACAAATCAATAAATGTAAAGTTGCCAGGACGCTAAAGTGTTTGCTCAAGAATCCTAGGAGTTTTAGTAAAAAGGCAACACTGAATGTTGGGATTTGTTAGTGAAGGAGGAGAGGCTATAAAAGGACCCACCATTGTGCCAGTGCATGCATGCAGGAGCATCAGATGCCATTAGCTCAGAGCCTGGTAACAAAAGGCTCTCTTTTTCCACCCAGCATAATTAAACTGTACAGTCACAGCCCTGAGCTGCCATGGATACCCAAGGAACACAGCTCCTTAAATCCAAAGGTAAAACCTTTGGCTTGGGAAATCCCCCAGCTGCAGATCGCTGGACACCCAGAAGCTAAATCAGGGTTAGAATCACTGGAGCTTGCCCTGTTTTTATTCTCTTTCCTAAGGATATGCTACTGGCCATTGTCCCTGCTGGATTCCATCAGAAAAGATGGCTCTGAGCCTGAAAAACAACTGAGGGCCTTCTTGGGAAGGGAGCCAAACACGCAGGCAGGAGGGGGAGCTAATGCTGGGTGGCTGTGCCTTGCTGTGCCCAGCCAGGCAACCAAAAAACACCTTAAAATCACCAGGTCCCTGCTGCTTCAGCCACCTCCTGGCTCCCTACACAAGCACCCTGGCCAGGGCTGGGAAGGGGCTGTGATCCCGTGGCATCCCCTGTGGTGAGCCTGCAAAAAGCAAAGCACAAGCCCAGATCTCAGCAGGAGGGTCTGGTGAGCACAGAAGAGGTTCTGACCAAGCACTCTGCAGCTGTTTGTGCATCTCAGGTCATCCTTTCCTCCTGGAATGGAAGGGTTGCTGCTGAAAACACATGGATTCCCACCATCCCAGGGCAGACTGCAACTCCCACAGAGAAGAGACTTTGTGCACTGAATTGAAGGGAGACTTTGTAAAGAAGTTCTGGGGCAGAAGACAGACTTGGTGAGTGTCAATTTATGCAGGTGATTTGCTAAGGTGTCCTGGGAGCTCCCAAAGCAGGACCTGCAAAGGGAACTACAGAGAATTCAGAATGGGGGAGACAGTCCTGCCACAGGACCTGGGAAAGGGACCTGTCACCAACACCAAGGCTTTAACTTGAGCCACCTTCCTGCAGCAGAGACCTGTCTGGTGGTGCTGTGGCCATGACCCAGATAGCTGCACCACAGGGGTGAAGTCTGGGATAGATCCTTCCCATGGGTGCCGAAGCTGGACCAGACATTTGTTGGATTAAGCTTTTTTTGACCCAGAGATGGAGCAACTGAGAGGTGTTTTAAAAACTTTTATTCTTATTTTTAGTCTCATGTGAAGGGTGAGACAATACAGATGTTATAATTCACACCATCACAATCAGAATTTAACTATTTCATAATTATAATATAAGCATTTCTTAACCTATCAGTTTTAATCACACTATGTTATAAACACCTTAAAACCAATCAACTAAAATCACCCCCCACTACATCTTTCTATTTCTCTAAAGTATCTAGTCATAGTTACAAAACCACTCTTTAAACTTGTTTCTAGCTCCATTTCTCTCTCAACAGTGTCTGTTTTATTCTATAGTATTACTAAGTTAATATTTCTTATCTCAAAGTCTACATACAAATACATACTATGTAAACTTTCTATCAAGTTCTAAGAATTTTCTACAAATTCATTTCCCACAGCCACTGAGCAGAGCTTGTTGAGGGGGCCCTGGAAGGAGAACAGCAGCCTGGAGACATGTCCCAGGTGACTGCTGAGCTGCATGTTTAAAAGCTCCCCACAAGGAGCCCTCCAATGGCCAATGACATTGCACACAGACTGCACACCCTCATCCTCCTCCAGAGCCTGGCAAACTGTGTGAGCTTCACAACTCAGGCTGGTTCCACCAAAACGCACAGGGATTTCTCTCTAACTTGTCCAGGAATAAGGGGAAAGCACTGAAATAGGGACTGTGGTTAGGTTGAGGGCCCAAGCCTCACTGCTGGAAGGAGAAAGAAATGAGAGCAGCCCCTGACATCAGCAAGTGTTCAGTGCCTGTTTCCCATCTGGTCCAAAACCCAGCAAAGAAGGATGAAGAGCAGGGCATCATCCACCCTCTGCCATCAGCACATCTGCACATCAGCACTCAGAGCCCAGCTGGGATGGCTGCAGGCACTGTGAGGGGCTCACCTTGAGACTTTACATGAGGACTTTCCTTTGACAAGAGTAGTTGTGCTGTGCCCCAGTCCTCTCAAAATGACAGCAGCCACCAATGTCACAGCAACTGAATAAATGCACCACAAGCAGCACCACTGTCTCACCTGAACAAGCACCATAAGTGCCCATTTGTTTTATGACACCTTTTGTACTGCCACAGAGGCAGTCACATCACTGAACCACCTGAACGGGGTGATAAGGATGTAAAATATCAAGAAGAAAGAAGGAATGAAGTGTGGGACAAGGGAAGTCACACAAAAAATGTTCAAGCACCATTTCAGCTCCTGCCACTGAGCCAGCAACCAGCACTGGAGAAAAGGTACAAACTGGGGGGCACAGACAGGTGTAGTGTCACTCTGAGAACCAAGGGCTTCTCAGGACTTGATGGGCACATGGACCTCTGCAGGGCCACAAAAATAGCATGGCTTGGGGGAACTGCAAGCCAGAATTAGAAGATGGCCATACAGGCCAGTCTGGCCTCCAGGAGAGGAAAGGAAAGCTCCAGAGCTGACCTAGAGCTCACCTGCCAGCAGCTCTATGCCCACAAAAGCTGGCTTTGAATTGGGCCCTTGCCTAAAGAGTATCCAAGACAAGCTGGATGAATCCTCTCTGGATGTGTCTGCACTGCTGACAGAAGGAAAGGCTGCTCTGGACTAGTCCTGTCTCCCCCAGTTTGGTACCATGAATTCTCACCTTTGTATGTGGCACAGGTGAACTATTTCCAGCAGTGCAGCCCTGCACAGGCACCTCAGCAGCTGGTTCAGGTTCTGCTGGGTTTGTTTTTCCCACCACATTTGGTTCCCAGTGCTGGCTCACTGAAGTGCCTGTCAGTGAGTCCTGGGAGAGGTGATGTACAGAGGGAGCAAACTAATGCCATTTCTCAGCTCTCTCCACAGCAGCTGCAGCTGTAAGCAGGGTCAGCAAGAATTGTTTAAATCCTCCAGAGGGTGAAACATTCTGAAGGAGGTTCAGCCCCACTCAGGAGCTCCAGCTGCAGAAATCACTGCTTGAAGAGCTACTGATATTGATTGGTGCAGAGTCTCAATCTCATCCAGGAGTAGACTGGATTCCCAAGTTACACACTTCCCAGAGCTAGGACACGCTGGAATTACTACTAAATACAACCCTCTGTACAGACTGCTTGGGAATCATCTTACTAAGGACTTTTTCTGTGTAAATGGCTCCATACTTTTCTTTCAGCTGCATTAGTCCTTTGCTGTACTCATGCCTATCTTCCCACCCTGCCCACACATACACACCAAGTGCCAGAACTACAGCACAAACCTGAAACCAGTAAAAACAGGATTAGCAATATCCTCTGAGAGGCAAGAAAGTGTTAAACTCTGTTCCCAGGCCTGACTGGATCAAGTTGCTAATTGCTAACAGCTGGCTGCAGGAGAATAAAATCCTGTTACAATCATTGGGAGAGTGGAAAAAAAAAATCTACTTGTTGAAAAACTCAACAAGAAATGCAAAAGAGGGCACTTTTCCCCAATAAACGCAGCAGATACCATGCCTGAAAAGCCAGTCCATGCCTCCACAGAGGAGCAGCTGGCTGTGACCCAGAGCACAGCAAAGGCTCAGTGAGCACAGGAGGGAGCTGTTCTTCAGTGATGTGCATGAGGAAGGTGGGACTTGGAGCTCCTCCAGGCCCTGTTCTCCCTCCAGAGATCCATTACAGAGGTCTGGCATGTTTGCAAGCCTCTCTAGATCCCAACTGAAACAGGCATTTGTTTTAACTGGTTCCTTTGCAGATCATTACCCCAGAGTGGGACCTGAGGGTTTGCTGCAGGAATCCCATTCCAGATGCCCAGAGCCACGCCAAGAAACTCCACAGGACACAGAGTGTATCACACAGAGCTCTGTGTACAACAGGAGGGGCTATCCTAAATCAAAGCATCCTCAGAAGAGGTCCAGGAACAATCAGGAGGAGTGCATGGCATCTCCTAGCATTCCTAAAGGAATTCAACGGGGAAGAAGCAAAAATAATAATTGGGGCAATATCTGATGCTTGAAGAAATAAGAGGCTGGGAAGTGTGATTTCCATTTTTCTGGCTCCAAAACAATGGTAGAGCATTTCTCTTTGCCTCAGAGTTAATCTGAGAGACCTCAGCCCAGCAGCTTTCCCCTAGAGAATATGCAGCTCTGGTTTGGACCAAACAGAATTTGGTGATGAAAACGCTTAGTAGAAAGAATTCTGATCACTTTTTAAAATGTTCTGCTTAGTTTACAATTCAAATACTGGCACAAGACTGAATAAACAGAGCAGGGCTGCTGGCCAGAGAACATGGCCACCCACTCCAGCAGAACTGCTGGAGGGTGAAGGATGGCCCAAGGCACGCTGCTTGTGCCAGAGCCCTGTGAAAATAAGGCAACAAATCTCCCCCCAGGTGAGCTCAGAGTGTGGTGTCTCTCTCCCTGGATTCAATCAACCAGGCAGCAGTGGAGAAGTCTCTGTGTGACATGTGGATGACACCAGGACAAACCAAGTGCCAACAGTGACACCAAAATTCATCGTGTCAGAGTAACTGGGGAGCTGGGCAGGGCCAGCAAGATCCTGGCATGAAGTGCAAGGCTGCAAGAGGAGATTTGGGATCTAGGCATCAACAGAGGTGGTCAGAAAGAGGAAAAACCCATTGCAATGTTGGGAACACGGTGGGGGACATTGGGCAGAAACAGTGACACCTCTAAGTGATGTCCAGAGAAGCAACAAGGATGGACAGATAAAAGCAAACAGATTTTAGGTGAAAGGGTTGGGTTAATAAAGAGACATGTGAGAAGTAACTGAGAGGAACAGGGAAATTGAGACAGGAATAGGCTCCAGCATCATCTTAGAGATGGCATTGGGAGACCTGTCACAAGAGACACGAATGTGGGACAAAAAGGACAGCATTTAGGAGTGGCACTTGGGGTGGGGACAGGGACACCACAGAGCTGAGTCTGAGGCAGTGGCAGAAGAATGGGAACACCAAGGTCTGGGTGTACTTTGTGGTCACCCTCTTGAGAGATGGGGGATAGGCCTGCCCTGAGGCTGAGAAGGGTTTGAGCCTTGTTTTCCATGTTCTAGCCAAACATCTTAATGGGGTTATGAAGAAAGTGACACCTCACTCCTGCTAGATTTCAGGAGAAAAACAGCATTGCAGTCACCCACACCACAGCATGTAACACAGGACTCAAACATGAGGCAGTGCCTCACCTACAGCCCAGAGAGATGCTGGTGTTCCTGCACAAGACCAGTAAATCCTCCAGCTTCTTCCCACTGCCTGTCAGCCAGTCCTACAGGAGTGGGCTGTTCTCAGTTTGTGAAACTGCCCAGAGCGCTTCTGTCACAAAACCAGACTTGAGGATAAATGAACATGCATTAAATGTAATTTAATCCATCCAAGTAACAAGGCCAAAATTAGAAACCATTAGAAAGGTAAAGCCAAAGATAAAGAAATGCAAATTCACTGCACCACAAGGTGGGTTTTAGCTCAGCTAAACAAAAACCAAAGCCTCCCCCTCAATCCAGGGCACAGGAACTCTGTGCTCACCTCAACCATGGAACCTGGAAGCTCTTCCCATGACCCAGCCAGACCTGCCAGGGCCCAGCTCAGGACACAGCCATTCCCCAGGAGCCCCCACCCAGCAGCAGGGGCAGGGGAGCCTCCAGCACACCCTCCAAAATACACATCCCCTCAACTGCAGAGGCTCCAGTTCCCAACTTTGCAGGACAGAAGTGGCAGGAAAACAAAATTGTGCACAAACCAGCAGCTCCAAGTACCTCCCTTCTCCCTGCCCAAGCAGCAGTGTCCCTTACTGTCCTTTTCCAGAGCTTTCTTCCTACCCTGACAAGCCCAAAGAACATTTAGCACACTGACATTTTCACTGTTCCTAAACACTAGCACCTCTCTACAGCTTTTCTATCTTTTTCTTTAACAATCCTTAAAATACATCAACTAAAAGTCAGCAATAGATCTCTCAAGACCTGCAATCTTCCACTGCAAAGTTTCACATAGCAACCATCCCCATGACATGTTAACCACAGAGATGACAGATGGGGTATTAAGAGCACTCAATCTAAACCACCTTCCTCCCTCCCTGTTCTCAGGGGGCTCCACCATAACCTTTTACTTAACCATGCTCTAACTCGCACTCAGAAGGAGATCAGGTTGCTGAGTCGCAGAATTATTTGGGCTGGAGGAGATTCCCAGGAGAGCATCTAATCCCAGCTCCTACTCCAAGCAGGGTTAGCACCAATTTCAGAGCAGCCAGCACAGGGCTTTGTCCAAATGTGTCTTAAAAGCCCCCAAGGATGGAGGCTTCCCCCACCTCTCTGGACAACCTCTCCCACTGCTCAACTGCCTGAAGAAGGAAAACTTTATCTCTCTTTATCCCAGCTCCTGTTATCTCATCTGACAATCACTGTCAATCCTCCTTGATAACCTGTTCTTGGATATTCCAGAGCCTCCTTTTGTCCCAGCTGACTCACTCAGCCTGCTCAGAGAACCAAGATTCAGTATTAATTTGCTTAATATTTTCTCCCAAGCTTCTCCTCAGTGAGACAGAGCCTCCCTCCAGGCAGTGAGACAGCTCTAGTCAGATTTTGCCGTGACTCCCACTGGCTTGTTCACAGGGAAACTAGGGAATAGCTGAGTTTGTCCCACACTGATGTCAGAGCCCAGCTCCTCAGCCCTCTGCTTACAGAGTGCAAGGATCACATTCCCACTGCTGACTATTTTTGAGGGGTATCAGGTGGCACTTTCTAAATCAACTCGTTGAACACAGTGCTGACCAGCAACAGGGAGACTGAGATCTGCCACCCTGGCACAGGGCAAGGGCAGGGCTGGGGATAAGGATCAGAGCCCCCACAACTGCCCAGGCAGGTGTTTCTCAGCTCAGAGCCCACCAGCAGTGCTGAGGCAAGCAGGAAAGCATGAAGGATATGGCAGGGATCAATCCCTGCCCAGCAGATCCAGCACAGTCCTGCTCCCAAAGCAAAGCCTCTTCTCTCTCCCTCCTGGGAGCAGCAGCCTTTGGTTGACAGCAGGATTGCATCCCTCAGGATCCAGGTATATGATGCCAATGCAGCTACTCTTGGCAACCAGTGCAAGAATCTCATTAAACTCACAATTTGATGTGGTTTTTGGGTTTGTGTTTTTTTTTTTTTTTTTGGACATGATCTGCTTTCCATCAGAGCACAACAATTGCTGAGCATGCTCCTTCTTTAACGTGACAGAGGTTGGTCTCCACTGCCTGCTGGTTACCTGCTCCCTTCTCCATCTTAAAACACTGCTACAACATTTATGCTTTCCCAAACTTCTGGAACTCCTTTGGTCTTCCCAGATTTATTACAAATTGGCAGCCAAAATTCAGAAAACTGCTTTACCAATTTGTTTTAAACAAACAGGTTCCAATGTTGCTCAAGTTTCAAAATACTCTGAAATGTTATCTTGGGTTTAACACCCTCCCTGCTTACCAGTGCAATGGGAGGTATTCCAAGAGAATATCATCCAGGTTCTCCACAAAAATAGGAAAGAAATGTTTTACTTCTCTGCACTGTTATCAGCAATCAGTTGGGTTTAACCTTTCCTAACGATATAAGCACCGCTGATGAAATTTATTTTGTTTTATAGATATTAAAATATTTCTCACTGCCCCATGATATATTTGCTGTGCTTTTTCAGTCATCTTTAACTTTCCTTATCAACTGCCTACCTTCAAAAATACCGACTTTACAGTAACAGGTCCTTATCTACAACCTTTTGTTTTGCAAATTGCTCATAGTTGAGCCTATTTAAAAACTAAAACATAATTACTGGGGGAAGCTCTTTGAAAAAGCAGAAGAGAAGCAAACCCTTGCATAGAGCTGCACTTAGTAGCTGAGAACTGCTGATTTTTGCAAGGGTGAAAGTCAAATTCTGAGACAGTTCAGTGAAAAT
Organism: Lonchura striata; assembly: GCF_050655825.1. NCBI lineage: Eukaryota > Metazoa > Chordata > Aves > Passeriformes > Estrildidae > Lonchura > Lonchura striata. Next base: position 2,561,068 of record NC_140719.1, on the reverse strand, counting down.
CAAACCAAAAACAGGATTTTGGAACATCTATTAATTGAGCTGCCCATCTAGTCTCCCTCAAACCACCATAAATGCTGATTATCAAAAGCTATATTTTATGAGTTTTGCAATTTCTCTTCATACTTGTAAAAACAAAACTCAGAGCACCTGTAGCTGGCAAACAGCCCCTGCCCTTCACTTGAGGAGCACTATGGGCTCTGCTCCAGTGGCTCCAAAAAAATGTTAATAAAAATGAAGAGCCATGCCCTAAAGCCACAGGAAGGTACCAGAAGCTTTTCCAGTATCAGAAAGAAGCATAACTTATCATCCTTCACTGCATTCCACGGACTGCAGTAACTCCAAATGCCAAAATGCAGTGAGTGGGAAGTGTTCCAGCCCTCCCACAGCACCCCAGGAGCCAGAGGGGACAATTCTGGCTGTGACCTCAGTGGGTACCATTTCTCCAGAGGTTGAGCACAACCTCCAGCCAAGGCAGCCCTGTCTGGGTACACACAGCTGTTGCATTTGGCTTCAGCAAACTTTGTTTACGACCCAAAGTGGTTTTAAAGTTTAATTTATGAAGTGCCTGGCAGAGATGGGAGCAGTGAGTGGCAACACTCACACATCACCTGAAACACAGCACCAAGCCTGGAGACTCTAGGGAGGATTTCCAGGCAGCTCCAACCATGTTGCACTGGGATTCCTATTTACTGGTACAGCTCTGCAAGATAAAATTTAACTTCCCATGTACAGAGATGATGGTACCATTAATTAAACATGCCAGCAAAATATCTACCATGACTAGAGACAGCTCAGAAAAGGTCTTTGCTTACCACAATTTCAAGCAATCAAAGCAAATGTTCTGCTTATAAACAAAGGAAAAGCCAAGAACACAGAAAAAATCTCGAGCAGAATTTCACAGCGTGGGCAAGGCAGAATGACCAATTCTGATTAAATTTGCTCGAGACAACAAAAAACAGAAGCCCACAGAGACGTAATAAGATTTAGCAATTACGCATGAGGCAGGTAGCAGTAGGAAAATCATGGTATGGTTTGAGGCAAAGGCAAGAGAAACAGCAGAGATGAGAAGGGAAAAAGAAACATGTAAAACAATGATGCCTAAACCAAAAAAAAGGACCCCATTTACCTCTTTTCCATATTGAAAATGAACTGAAATTAAAAAACAACAAATTAAAATGGAGGAAATGAAATTCCACAGCATACCATGTGCATTGAGCCTGTGGGACATATTGCCACAGAGCAATGTGGGAGTAATTCAATAAAATATTGGAAGTAGATCTCCATAATAAGAACATCTGCAATTCCATTAACAGAGTGAAAGCACACTGAAGACAAATTTTCCTCTAGCCAGGCATAAGCAAAGCAGTAAGTAATGTGAGCAGAGGGTTATCTCCTGCACGGGCAGGTTACTCCACAGCTGGCTGCACTCAGGCTCTGGGGCTTTCCTGGGCTGTGATAAGATGGGTGCCTGAGTAGGTGGGCTGTGATCCCAGCCAGTTTGGCAAGTTCTGTCTCTGTGGATAGAGATCACATTTCAGTTTTCAGCAGCTTATTGTGCAGCTTCTCAAAAAGAGAAACAACACTATCCACCTTTTTTTTTTTTTTAAGAGATTATCCTCTGTGACACAAAAAGAGCAGATGAAATTTCAGCCAAACCTATTAAAGAAATACCTGTGGAGCAGTGAGCAACCCTGAACACTCTTGGTGGAAACACAACTATTTTGGAAAGTTCTCAGCACCTGAAAAAATGGGTTTATTGAGGAAATAAATAAGATTTTATCTGGAGAGGCTCCTACCGGAGAGCCCCATGATTAACCCCAACAATGAGGATTCTCAGGAACACCTTCCTGCATTTTCATACTCCCATGTTTCAGGGTAAACGGGAGCCTGAGAAAGTTTAACAGTGACCAAACTTGCAGTAGGTGCTTCAGGAGGGGCCAGGGTCTGCCTGTCCTCGGGAGCAGAGGTGAGAACACGGGAATGCTCCCGTGGGGGGCAGGAGCACATTCCCTCATTTTCCCACTGCCCACAAGAACTCGCTGCCAGCTCATTTTCCACAGCTGTCCCGGCCTCAGCCCTGGCACCTCTCGGAGTTCCAGGGCTGCCCACGCTCCCCGAGAGCCCCGGAACGCAGCCGGAGCACGTGTGTGCCCACAGAACACCCTGCCAGTGCCAGAGGTGCCCAGGCACACATCCCCGAGGGAATACCCACGATCTGGGAACCCTCCCAGCGCTGTGGGAGGGAAAACGGGCGCAAAGAGCCACCCTCTCCCCACCAGGCAGAAAAGCCTTCACAAACCCCCTCCACCACTCCCAGCAAGCCTCCAAAGGCTTTATCCAAGGACAGAGACAGGAGGGGAGAGAAGGGAGAGAGCTGACACCAAGCTGAGAGCCAGGTTAAGCTGGAAGGAGCCTACCTGCCTCTGCCAGGGCCTGCTGAGCACAGGGAACAACTGCTATGGCTCTTTGCAACTCCACAGGTTGAGCCAGGCTGCAGTTTCGACATTCCTTGCAACTTTCCACCAGCACACACATGATATGTTCAAACTTGAGTAACTCCTCCCTCCTCCCTCCCTCTGCACACACAGACAGGCCCAGGAGATGGCCCTGCCTCTATCATCCCAGTTCCTATAGCAACTCCTGACCCAGCAGATGGAAACAGAGCTGTTTTCTAGGCAAATCTGCCTTCTTGGATTCCTCTGCTCTTCCCTGCTGTTGGCCCCTCCTTGCTCCAGTGCTCTCCCTGGGGGCTGCTCCGCTGGCACCTGGCCCAGACTTTGCCTGGAGGAAGGCCAAGCTTTGAATTCATTTAGTAAAACCACAACATAAAGCAGCTCTCCTGCTCAGGAAGCAGGGCCCGTGTAGTCCCAGGGGCAGGCCAGGCTGCAGAGCCAGCCTGCACCTTCTGCTTGAGTGCAGCTGCCCTTGCTCGGCAGCGGGATCCCGGCAGGAACATCGCCACCGCTCACCCTCATCCTCCCCCAGCCTGGGCCATCCTCCAGGAAAGGTAAAAAGAGACAGAACCTGTCGTTTATTAGCAAGCCCAGACAACAGGATTATTATAACGCCAGGCCCTTCTCAGAGATTTGGACTTGTGCTTCCATTGTCTTTCCTGGCAGAGGGAGAGCCCAGCTGTGGCACCAGGGCTCTCTGTGTGTTCATCACAACAGCTCAGCCCATTGCTGTCCTCAGGTCAGAGCCCCACAGGAGTGGAGGTGACCAATGCAGCTGTCTGAGAACAGCACATTCAGTATCTTTTCTCTAAAAATGCAGAGAGCGAGGGAAAATAAAGAACTCAAACCAGGCTGTGGCATTTCAGGGGAGATAATTACCAAGGGTGAGAGTGGGAATGTCATGAGCAGGTGGCTCTGTGGTGACAGGACAAGCAGGATTGCAGCAGGACACACTGAGCTGGGCACAGGGCCAGCAGGTCTCTGTGAGACCACCCAAACCCAGCACAGGGGCTACAAAACTGCTCTTGGGCTGCACAGCCCTGCAAAGCCCTTCCACCCCCAGCCATCCCTCCCCACATGGGCTCTGCTGCCCGGCCACTGGAGAGCTTTGGAGGGCACAGCAGGATGGGACCACATTCACGAGGGTGAGAAGGGCACTGGGGCTTGAGAAGAACCTCTGAGGGCACTGGGGTACAAGCCCAGCAGGAACCAGGGCAGCACAGGGAGAGCAGAAGGAATGTGCTGATCCTGCCTGCTGGGAAATGCAGGTGCCAGCCTGCCTCCTGCAAGGGAGCTGCTCAGCAAGGGAAGGGCTGCAATGTCTCTCTCACACACCTGGAAGGGGTAGGACTCCTCCCAGAGCCAGCAGAGCAGGGCTGGGACAGCAGAGCCAAGGTGGAAAGTGATGCCAGTGTTGTATAAGACTCACAGGGACTCCAGAGCAGGAGGGTGAAGAGAGGGGACAGCAGCCATCAGCCCATCCTGCAGAACCCCACAGACTACATCAGCTTCCAGCAGGAATCCCAGCAAAGCCTCCACAGAGCAGCAGGTATTTTGGGTATCCCAAAGGAATAAAGAAAGCAGACAGGAAACACACTGTGCCCATACTAAGTCCCAGCTGGAAGATGCAGTCAGATGCCACCTTGCTTTTATTTTCTTCCCTGCCTCCCTACCCCATTCCAGCCACACAATCTACCTCTGTTCTGAGAACAGAAAACTATTTTCTTTTTCCCCCCATGGTAATATTTCCATGCATCAGTGAGTTATTCAGCACAGAGGGATGGGATAGTCCCTAAGGCTCGAAGATAGCTGGGACATGACCAGCAGTAGGGTGGATGTGGGAAGACATCAGATCCCTTTTTGCCTGCTCCAAAAGGGTGTTACTCATTCTGATAATGCTCTTGCAAGGCACTCTCCTCCCAAAACAAGGATGCCTGCCCTGAGGATACAATGGTACATGGGAACCAAGCTGGATACAGGCCCCTGGGGTAAACTGGGACCAAACAATTCCCTTTGCAAGACACAGGGCAGATTGTGGCAGCAGGAAACACTGGACATCTAGGAACAGGGAGTCCAGGAGTGGCATCAATAAAAGCATCAAAGCAGATGCATATCACACAAACAACATCAAGGGTTTAGAAAAAGCTCTCGATTTCCCTGTGGTGCTGGGAAGAGCAATGGCTCAACTCTCAAACAGATCTGAGGAGCTCCTTTCCCTGGGGAAGGACATTGCTGTGGAGGCACAAAACACTGCTGGAAAACTGCTGACCTTGCAGTCAGACTCACTTGAGCAGTTCAGCACAGAAAAAGGCTCTCTGCTGGATGCCCACTGAGATGTAACTTGATCCCACAGTACACATCCACTAATCAATTGAGGGATAAAGCAAAGCAGAAAACAGCTTTTTTTTTTTTTTTTTACTGGAATGAGCCCAAATATGCACAATAACAGATCCCACTCAGAGCTATTGCAAACTCAAGTACTTGGGAGAGTTTTGCATCTCACATCGCAGAGGGAGCATACTTCTGCAATAGCATCATTGCTTCTCAGATTGGGTATTTGAGAGACTTCCTAATGACCTCATAGCAGCACATGTGACCACTAAGTCATCTTCTCAAAGGACCAGGAATAACATCAACAGACCCTGTTTTGATTGTGCACAGGATAGCTTTCCTCAGCACAAGCAGGTTCCTAAACAGCGAGGGAGCAGAAAGGAGCAGGACCCAGCTCAGGCCAGAGCTGGCATCGTGGTTGTTTCTCCAACAGATTCTGCTTGGCCTTGGAAAAGATCCAGCCAATTAAAAGATGAAGACCCATTAGCACATACTAAATTCCACATACAAATTTAGACACAAAAGCTTGTTTATCCCAACGCAGGCCAAATTAATTGGTTTTAAGGCATCTATATGAGAATGTGAATCCCAGAAGAATTCCAAAGACATTCCCAGAGATAAGAGGTGAACTCAAAAAACATTAAATAATTACTTGAAAGGGTTTCAAATTTTTTCTCCCAGTGCTTAAAAATAACCCACTATGCTGAGGAGCAAAGCAGGAATTCGGAATTTATAGGTGATGAACTGGTGAGTTGATCACATTGGGATGGGGAAGTTGCCTTTTGCTGACCCCAAGGCAGGTGGCACTGGAAGAAATAAATGAGTGAACACCTGTAATTATGTTAACACTGAGGTGAAGGCAACAAGCAGCTCAAGCCATACTGATGGTCTTGAACACCTGAGGAGATCCCTCCTCTGTACCCAGCACAAGGCTTCTGCAGAGGAAAAGTGACAAAATCCCACTGTGGAGATGTCAGGAGATCTGCACCAGACAACTTCCTCAGTTACCAACGGTGATATGGGAACACACATCCAAGCAAGAATAAGGAACATCATCAAACAGCACCCAAGAGCTTCTTCTGCCAGGTCTCTCCTGCAGCAGCAGCCCACAAAACCTCCTGTCCTTCCCCAGGGCTCTGTTCCATGGGCCTTACATTCCTTGCCTCCCACCCAGCCCAGCTATGGCAGGACCTCCACCTAATCCCAGGAAGGTTCCAGCAGGATCTGGTGATCCTGGGAGCACCAACAGCTCCTGTCACACACGACCAGGATATCACCTGAGTAGCCTTGGGCTAAACACAGACAAAGTTGAGGAACACAGGAGGCTAGACCTGCACAATGTTAATGTTTTTATTCTTTCAGTGAGAGGTGGTGAAAGCCAACTCCTGCCTTCACCTTTCCAGGAACTTTTGATGGAACACAGAAGCCTGCTGTGAAAGTGCTCTGTTTACACCCTGCAGCCCTGTCCTGTCTTTACCCAGAGTGGATGTGTTCACTCCCACTACCCCATGAAACATCTGCTCAGCCCAGCTCTGCTGGAATTGTCCTTCCCCTGCAAAGAAATCCACTTCCAGCCATAAACCTGGGAAAAGAGGGAAGTGGGGCAGAGTTTAGCATGAGGAGGAAGGCAAGTTTGAGACATGACATCTTCCAAGAAATGCTGACAAACCACCTCTACATACCAAGTGCTGACTAGAGCTGCTCTGCAGGGTACCAGAAGGCTCAGAGCTGACAAGACAGAGCATGTGGTGACATTACAGACACCTGATGTGGGACACACCCTTCCCAAGGGGTGCAAAACAAAGGCTGCAAGGGGAGCACTTACCTTCCACCACATTCCGTGCCAAGGACATTTTTCCTGCTTTGAAGGGAGATGATCTGAGTCTTCAAGAGGGCAAGTATCAGAGCAGAAGTTTACCTCTCAGGCACTTCCCAAATCACCAGGCCAGCCTCTGGCCCAGCCGTGGGACAGATACCTCCTCATGTTCCCAGCTGATAAAGCTCTGCAGCTGTGCCAAGCTCTCTCTTTCTGGGCACCCAGGCAGCTGCTCAGCAAAGCCCTGTCCTGCTGGGACTCAGGAGCAGAGGCCTCCACAGCTCCCTCTCCCAGGAGTCAGAATGGCTGGGGAGGTGGCAACGGAGGAACAATGACTCTACTCCAGCTCCAAAAATCTCTCTCAGGGCTTTAATGTTACCAGGAAAGCTCCAAACAGGGGCAGCCTCACACTTGCCCTCTGTTTGAACAACAGGGTCCCCATCGTAGGCTGCTTCAAAGGTGAGGAGGGATAACCCCAGGTCAGAAGCAGGGCAGTGAGCTCAGCTTCAGTTGCTGCAGTGACAAAGGCCCAGAGAAAACGTCACCCAGAGGGCTGAGCTGCTGGCACAGAGCAGAGCTCAGCAAGGACACACTTGTAAACACCCTCCCTGGCCATCGCCGCTGACGCAGCCACGAGAAAGGGGCAGAGAAAACCATTATGTGCAAACAGACATCCCTCCCTATCCCTGGACACTGGGACCAGCCCAAGCAGGACATCTCCAGCCTTCCTCTTGTCTGCCTGTTGAGCCAAAAACCCTCTGGCGTCCTGCTGCAGATGAGACTCACTGCCACGTTAAGGAAGAGCTCAACTCCCATAAAGCAGAAAAAAAGCTCTGAGGTTTTGACCCCTAATCCCTGGAAGCAGTTGGTATATTAGCAGGCACATGGCCTCTTTCAAAGCTAGCCTTTCTTCCTGAAGCACTAGGTAGTATCTAACATCCTGAGCATTATTTTTTACATGTTCCTCCCCACCACAACAGCAGGCAGCTCTTTCTGCACATCATCCCTGTCCCGAGTTTGGAACAAGGACACGGTGTAAAGTGTCCTGACAAGCAGAGCTACACAGGTCCTGGGACTGCTGGAGACAAAGTCCTGCTGTCTCTCTTACAGTGATACTTCCCCACATTTCTTCCTCTCTCTCAGAAGTTTCCCAGGTAAATCTGTGTTGTCATATCACATCTCAAAACTACAAGCTGTGGGGATCTGAGGAGACCAATGTCTGAGTAGTGATTCCACATCCAGCTCAGAGAAAAGCTAATCAGCATCCTTCACCAGAGATTTTATTGCAGACACATAGAAAACAACAGCAGAAAAACCAAAGAAAACCATAAGCACTGGCTGCAAGCTTCATCAAGGAGGAACAGCACGAGGGAAGGGAAAGATTCAGCACCAGCTATGTGATTTTCCCAGCAAGGGACACCAACCCAACTGAATGGGCAGAGCTCAGCTTGTGGCAGCAATGCCACTACAGCTCCTCCCCTGCAGCACACAGAGACAGACCTCTGCAAAAATAAGTGGTGCATGGAAAAACTGGTGGTAACAAAAGAGCTGTCAGCCAATGTCAGCCTGTCGCTGACACCCCTGAAGCCTTTACAGCTGCTGCTCCAGGACCCTCTGGCCACACAACCCCAAACCTGACCTCTGCACTTTGGACCAGAGCGAGCACATGGAAAGCAGCTGACAACAGTGATCCTCACATTTCTGTGATTCCTCAGCAAGGACCCTCATCTTCAAATAACCAGAGCACGCAGAAGCCCATGATCCCAAGCCCTTTTGGCTGCCCTTTCTGGCTTGGAAACAAAAGGCAGGAGCAATTCAGATGTGCAAGATACCAAAGGGCCCCTCCACAAGTGAGAATTTGTAACCCATCCAAGGACACTGCTGCTCATTCACAACACCAGATTCATCCTACACAAGGACTGGTTTGCACTCTAACAGGAGTACAACATGAATCTCCAGAGCAGATGGCAGTGCCAAGATGAGGACCAGACCACAGGAGCCCTCCTTTTCAGTGCCCATGAAGCATTCATATAATTCCTGTTTCACGAGGAGATGCACAGTCCAGGGATCCAGAGTTGAGTCTAGCAAAGAGGCCTTGGCTAGGGAAGCTTCCACCTCCTCAGCAGCTCTTTCCATCTCAGCCATTTCCCTTCCAAGCAAGGCTTCCTGGCCGGAGCAAGCACGAGGGGTGTTGCAATCCACAGTTCTGTCTGAAGAAATCCAGCCCAGCCCAGACACAGCAGCAGGCCTGGTCTGGTCTGAGTACATGACCACTGTGTCCAGAAGCTCATGGCATGTTGGAAGGCAAGTTTACTCCTCAGAGGTAGATAGTTGTCCTGCTCCCTTTAAATATGCAGGACCACAATGGGTAACTCAGATGGGCACACGTCTCATGGGAGTTTTTCTGAAATAAATGCAGCAGACTGTGGGGAAAATCCTTTCCCTCCCATTCAAGGGGCTGAGGAGGGTGGATAAAAGTCTACTGTGGACCTTGTGCATGTATGGCCTCAGTCTGGGCAGCATCGATCCCACACTCGGCCTTGGGGCGAAGGATGCTCATCCTGTGCCTCCAGACAAACCCAACTCCAATGGGAAACACCCATGAGCTCATTGCAGCAACAGGACATGTCCTGCAGGAACTGCTTCACCTGCAATTCCCCATGCAAACACAGGAAAACCACCTGACAGGACCCCTGCCTTTTCCTGCAGAAACACCACTAGGGTCTGCTCATGTTTCCCATGTTAGCATGGAAAAGGATTCAGATCCATTACACATTACATTAACCCTACTGGGACATTTCCCACAGCTCACTTAAATGTTTTCAAACCTGCAGGATGAGGTCATTCCAACCTAAATGCATAACCCACTCTCCAAGGTGATTCACTAGGTATAACTTCCAAGAAAAAGCAAACAAAAGCTGATCTGGTGTGATACCCTGCTCCATCCCCAACATGCTCAAGACTTGGCCAGACAAAGCCATGGCTGAGCTGTTCACTCGCATGTTGGAGACAGTCCCACTTCAGGCAGCAGGTCAGGCCAGAGACCTCCAGATATCCTTTCACCCAGTGCTTCCATCATTCTGTGGCAGCAAATGAGAAGAGGCAGAGTAATTACCGCCAACGAGGAAGGCTTGCATCGAGTTTCTCTGGAGTAATCCTTCTAGATAATATTTAAAGCTTGGTTAGCAGAGATGTCGGCACTGACACAATGAGGGCTAATTCTGTACTGGCAGGAATACTGGAGTGCCAGGATCTGAGCTTTGATGTATTGCACAGGTCTCAGACAAGGTCAGCACACTGCGTCACACTGCCCTTGCACAAATTAACACCCACCACAAGACAGGTCTTTTTGGAAATTTAACTCCAGCCATGCATTCAAATATAATAGTCTGCAATAATCCAAGAATACAGATTAAAAGCCAGACAGCCAATAGCTCTCAAGACATTAGAAGCAACTAGAAAATTCATTTCCCACTATAAGTCTTTACTCTAGGGAGGTCTCAACAGTACTGCTGCTATTTGGTGTCCTTCCAGTGCTGGGAGGAGGCCAAAAAATGCCGTAGCAGAGGCTGAACCACACTAATGGGTGGGTTCAGTCCTCAAGAAGAAGGCAGAGTGTCTACATGAAGTGCAGTCTGGAGGGTGATGGGGAAGCAGCTGCTGGCACTGAGATGAGAGAGGATTGCTGGTCACCAGAGGAGCTGCCATTGGTGCTGTTCCTTCCAGATGTCCACCCATGGTATCCACATATAACGCTGGCCAGCAAAAAGCTCATTTTCTCAGAGTAAAGCCCTCTCCAGGTTGCCCCAAAACATAAAAGAAATATAAGACTGCTGCTAGCCTATGCAGACAGAAGGCGTCAAACCCATGGAAAGAGGAAGGACACTTTGTGAAGTTATTAGAATAATATCCATCACAATCCAGAGAAATGCAAAACACATGCACTTAAAACAAAAGTCCACAGGATGAATTCACAGCACTGGGACCCTCACTCAGGGAGAAGTGAGGGAGCTCTGTATGGCAGCTCTGCTGGTCTGATTTATTCCCCTCAGCAGCACAGGGGCAGCACCTCAGCCCAAACAACAACAGGGCATTGGAGGCATATTCCCAGCACCCCCAGCTCATCTCCACTACAAATGCAGAAATGAAAGATAAACATTCCTGGAAGATCACATTACCCAGCATGAAGAGATGACAGCTTGTCAGGAGCAGCAGAAACAGACTGAGCTCAGTGAAAAGCAGTCATCATAGGCTGACATTTTCCTATTGGAGAATACTGATACTCCAACTATTTCTGTTACAGTTTTTTTGGTTTGTTTTTTTTTTTACCTTTTGACAGGCAGAAACAAATAAGCACAAGTGAAATAACATAACAGTAATCGAGATGGACAACAAAACCTGGCACTTGGCTAGTTTAGCCTCATCCATGGGAGGGTAACACAAATGATGGACACCACAACCAAATGATAAATGCAACAAAAACATGCCCAGACTCTCATTCTTCAAGGGAAAATAAGAGCTGCAAAGGCTCCATCTCTGTATTTGCTTGTTCTTGAGTAGCTCTTCATTACTGATGGGTGGGACGTTTTGACACCTTAAATGCTATTCCCAGAGAAACCGAACTATAACTCCTCATTTTCACAGCACAAATTCATCTGGTTGGAAGAAAATACCCCGCCCTATTCCTCTGGCCTCCAAACTGCAGCTGGCAGCCTCAGGACACAGGACAGTCCTGGGGAAGAAACACAACTGTTTGCTGTGTTTTTCTCTCCCTCCTCCCAGGCATACAGCAGCTGATCATCTCCTGACAGGAGCCGACTTGTTCCAGGTTCATTACACGCCACAGTTCTGCACTGCAGAGCTCTGCAGACAGATCTGGGCACAGCACCCAAACATCAAGAAAGAAAAGTCACATCAGGTCAGGAGAGCATCATCCATGCTGGGAGCACTTCCAAGCAAACACCCAAAGCTGCTGCATTAGAAGACAGGCCCCAAATCCAAATTTTGGAATGACTCCACCCAGTTTAATTCCTTGGTCATGCATTCTGCAAGCATTAGCTCTGAGTGGGCTGGGGTTCTAACAGCTCCACACTTGAAGCTTCATGGACAAAACAAGGGTTAGGCAGCACTTTTGAGAGCACAGATCACCTCCCACATGTACCCTGCCAGGTCTGGGATGACCATCAGCCAGGCCCCAGGTGGACAGACCCAGCAGGATCCCATTGAGGAGCAGAATGAAGGGTGAAATGGTTGAGCTGCTACAAAAAAATATACAACCTCACTGCCATCCATCAGAGCAACAAATGTTCTACCAGTTCTTTCCATCAAAAGAAGGGACTATTAGCCAGTAAGGGCAACTTGTGTTCACAACTATTTTACCTAAAGAATAAAATACCACATAAAAAGCAGATATTTGGTGTATGTAGCACTTGCATTAGTACACACTCTCTAGGAAGCCAAATGAAATTTGATAATCTGCATACAGGAGTTTTCCACTTTTATGTGCTTGACTTTCTACCTGCATGAAATTAAATGTTGGAAGAAGATTCTGATAAACTCCCATGGAAACAAACATGCTTAGGTGACAGCAAAAAAAAAAAATACCACCAAGCTTGTGCTGATCTGTAAATTCTACTTTCTATAATTTGTTTCAAAAAGACAGCTCACAGGAGTGACCAAGAGGAGACTACAGGCAGAACATGGCTATGGAGTAGTAAGAGGTTTTAACACATCTTGCCTTATGCATTCCTGTCTTCAAGTTGCATAAAAAGCTGATAGATCTAAAGTTGGGATTTGAAACTTTCCCCTCCCAGACTGACTCCATTGTTAATTTTTTTTGAGACTGGGATCAGGTAGCTCTTTGGCTCCTACTTCTGCAGCCAATAAAAACTCCACCCACCCCCAATCCATTTTTGCATAATTAATGCCTTTGTGATGGACAAGAAGTGATTTTAGGCACAAAGAGGCTCTGGCATCAGAAAGGCACCTTCCTACCTTGCCTGTGAGAACAGGTTGTACTTTAAAGCTACTGGCAACAAAAGTTTGCTGTGCTGGGAACACCACCCAACATCGCCTCAGAACAGCTTTGCTTAATTTTCAACACTCTCAAATTATGGCTGTGATTATTTTGGAAGAGTAACCCAGTTGCCATCAAGAGAAATGGAAACAAGAATCCCTTCTGAGAGCGAGACCAGAGGTTTCTGGGATCCTCTGCAGCAGAACACTACCATCAAGTCTTCCCTGTTCTGAATGTTCTCATGCATTAAGAGAAAAAAACACCATCAATTCTACATAAATTCCTTTGCTGAAGCCAGCAACAAAACTTCTGTGGAATTAAGGCAGATGAGAGCCTTCCCTCACTTGGGCTTATCCCAACCGCACACACACTAAAGAGAGAAACAGAGCTCAGGAAAGATGAAATACTTCCTTGCCATCATCTCCCATTGCTGTCCAAGCAGCAAGCCCCAGCACTTGGGAGCATCCCTGGGTATTCTGTGTGCTCAGAAATCTCCTGCTGGAGCACAAAGCCACCCTGAGCTCGCCCTGTCGCAGCCTCTGGGGTTTTGTGTGCCATGAGGACACCGGGCATGTGACTCGCGTGTTAAAACTTTCTGGCTCACCAGTCGAAGTTCAGATTCTTTCCCTGCAAAACACACTGCATGATCTCATCTGCAAGCAATCAGCCTGAGAAATCAGCTTGTTAAAGGAAGCTTCTAGGAAAGGAGAGAAATCTCTGGAGGATTTGGGGGCCTATATGATTTTAAGCACTTTGTTAAACCCCAGCTGCTTTTCTCCCCATTGGGGTCACACAACCAAGAAACCATTTTTCCTCCCACACAACTCCAGACAGGACAGTTTGCCAACACCTAACTGCAGCATCCTAATTGCATTCTCCACAGCCTGAAAACACTCACATTTTCAAGCAAAACTCATCTCAAGCAGGCGCTGAAAGAGTGCAAGGACAAACTCAGAGCTGCAAGCTGAGCAACATCCAGAAAAGTAATTCATTAAACATGCAATAGTGATCATCTCAATGTGTAAACCAGAATATCCTCTGGATTTCTGGATGCGTATTTCAGCATCTCCTCACAGTTCTCACAGGAACCCAAGACATGCACCAGAAGACAGGAATAACCAGAACAGTGAGAGCTCTGCAGAGGAGTAAGGAACAGGCAATAAACTCCCTGGAATGCCAGATTTGTCCTGAGATTGCTCAAAGTGATGTAACAGAATTTTACCAGAGTTTCTAGAGATGCTGCAGGAGCCCTACATGCTCCCTGTGCTACAGCATGCCCAGATGGCAACACCTTTTAGTCCCCAGTGAAAACCCTGAGGAAACAGCACTGCGGAGTGTAGGACAATGCACAGCATTTGATTCCCAGGCTGCACTCCCAGTTTGGCTCTCCAGGGCACTGTGGTGAGCAGAATGAGTCCTGTGCTCACACACTCGGTCACATTTGCATCCCCTGAGCTGCCAGAAGCAGGACCAGCACTCTTGCACTCAGCAGGGAGGGAGGGAAGATCAGAGCAGCATCCTGCCTTCTTCACTTCCTTCCATGCTGTCACACCCTGCCTCAGCTGCTCCCAGCAGCATCTCCCAGGCAACCCTTTCCCAGCTGCCCCTCGCTGCTCATTCAAGTGCTTTGAAAGACTTTCCTTAAAATTCTTGCATAGAAATCACTGTTTAATGTTCAGCACGAACCCAGGAGGCAGGGGGGAAAGCCAGCCTGTCTCTAACAAAGGAGATCTGGAGGACTGAGCCCTTGGCTCTTTACAGCTGTGGATTATTCCAAGTAAAGTGATTATTCACCACTTCCAACACCTATTTTCAGTGCAACTTGCAGAAGTAACTGCTCTGAAAGAAACAGAAGGGAACAAAGATCAGGCAACACACATTTATTATCCTGCGAGCAGAAGGAAAAGTTAATAACACTAGGTTCTCCCTCACTTTGTATCCTTACAAAAGCTACTTTATATATGTAAAGTAACTTCTTTACAAAAGTTACTGTATATAAGGATTAGGAACACCTCAGCCCATAGTTGCTGAAGGCACTCTGCAGATCAGGCTGAGGGACTTTGCTCTGGACAATGCAGGATTACAGTCAGGCTCCAACTTTTTTGGTCAATGGTGGCATCTTCTAGCTCCAAATGACACTGTGAAGCTCACAACAATTTCAAATAATTGCCTTGAAAAAGCTTTATGCTTTCTGTGTCTTTAAGAAACACACAGCTCTGACTGCAAACATTCAAGCTAAACATACTGTTATGACAAAGAAAAAAAAGGTCTCCTTCAAGCTTTTTACTCACCAGCCAAATTCCTAATTATACCAAATTAAGAGCAGACACCCCGCTCACCCCAACCCCAAACTGATGTCCACTACTAAAATCAAGGTACAGGACAACTGCCCCCAAATTCCTAGAAAACTACAGCTCAAAACATTCAAAGTATAAAGGGAGGGGGGCAATACTGAAGGGCTCAGCTGCTGGCTCCTCTGGTGCAGCTCCTCAACCAAATCATGAAAGAAGAAGAAAAAGGAGACTTTCCAGCTCAGGTTCCAAGTCCTTTTTAAAAATCAGTTTATAACCACTAAAATAAACACAGTAAGAACAACTGTGCAGTAACTGGGAACCTGCAAAAACAGCTGCAGTTTAAGAGCAGTTTAGGCAATGTCTGGCAAACACCAGCAGATACAACAGCCCAGGAGGATGGCAGCATACTGGGGAATGAAACAGGGAATTTCACCCACAAGCTCATCGAGGAACTGCATGAAGTTCACCCACACTGGGCAGAAGCAGCTATTCTGTGCTGTTTACTGCTATGGTGAGTATTTTCTTCTTTAGAACTGCCTCTCTTCCAAACTCCAGTCTCCTCCTGGATGCCCAGGCCTCTCCCATGCCCCCACCTGCCCCATGCTGCCTCAGCCCAGCCAGGAGTTTCCTAATGCACCTGACACCTGGGTGGGCACACCGCTCTTCTGTCACCCAAAAACCTTCTGCTGGTCCCTCCAGGGCACAGACCCCCACTGCACCCAACCTCCCTGGGAAACAGCCACCTTGAAGGGAAGAAACCTGGAACAAGCAGACTTCTCCAAGACACCATGACTTGGATATTCTAAGTCACTTTAGGACATCTCCAGAACAGCTACCACAGCAGATGGTGCAGAAGGACAGCACAAAGCAGCACCTCTGAAGGAAATCCATCCAGAGCCCTACTGCCATCTCACCTTTGAGCTCCCCAAAAGAACTCCCCAAGATCTGGGCATTCTAACTTTCTTTAGAACTGAAGATCCAATTCTCCACTCAGTGTTATCCCAAGCCACATGCTTTGAACATCCTCCTTTGCTGCAAAGCTGACAGTTTTCAATTACAGCCAGTTGGAGTTGTTCTTGGCTCTCCATCCCTCACCACAGACCTGTGCTCCCCATGGCCAGGCTTCTCAGTGCGCACATAAAATAAATTCAGGAAAGATGTGACAAATAAAAACCTTCCTGGACACTGACTGGAATTGGAAAGACAGAAACTCCTAGGACAGGCAAGGAGACAGCTCTGGGGAAGGAGGAAATTACCTGGGCCATTTCCAAGGGAGGAAAAGCACAGGGAGCCTCAGGTCTCACTCTTGGATGTTTTAAAGTTTTTAAGTTAAGTGGAACAAGGGATAAGGCTTCTAATGTACATTAGATATGAGAAAGCAAGTTTTTTGAAATGATGGTGGGGAAGCTCTGGCAGAGGTTGCCCAGAGAAGCTGTAGCTGCCCCACCCCTGGAATTGTCCAAGGCCAGGTTGGACAGGACTTGGAGCAACCTGGGACAGTTGAATATATTCCTACTCACTGCAGGAGGGTTGGACTAGAAGAGCTTCAAAGATCCTTTCCAACTCAAACTCAGTGGTTCTAAGATGCTGCAAATGTCAGACTGCAGTCTGAGACCATCAGAAGGACAGAGATCATTTGCTCACAGCAAAAGAGAGCTCACACCACCTGATACCTGCCCAGGGGACAAGCATACACCTGGATAATAGATTTAAGGCTTCTTAAAATGCAATTACTTTTCTAATTATACACCAGAGGCCAGAACCCACAGGCTGAGCAAGCCACGAGCAGCAGTTAATTCACAGAGAGCTCCTCTTGATTTCCACAGCCCACATTACCCAGACATCAGACTGAATGGACATCGGAGCCTTTCTAATTTTATAGTCCACAGAGACAAGGCAGGAACGGCTGATGGAAGAGCAGCAAAGCCTCTCTGCCCACACACACCACTGCTGCTGGCTCCGCAACTGCAGAGCTGCTTCTACATTTTTTTAAAAGATTTTTTTTTAATGGAGTCAGCTGAAGAGAAAATGAAGAGCTCGGCATTTTGAACCAAAGCATTTCAAAATGCTTGTTTATCTTTCAGCCTCAGAAGAAGAGAAATAAAGTGAAACAAAATCTCAGTCATTCCCTCATAAGTTTTTCCTCTCTGCCTCCAACAAAGCAAAATGCCCTGAGCTCTACTTGATCACTTTTTCTTTTCTTTCCCCTTTGGCTTACAAAATTTCAATTAGAGAAGCTGACACAAAACAGTCCCGGATTCTCTCTCATATTTTATCTTTTCCCCATCTTACCTCTCCATTAAAGATAATTTAGAAGGCAGAGCAGCCAAAGGAACCATGCATCCAACACAAAAAACAGAAGGATGGTGAAACTCACAAACGAACAAGCAGCGGCATAAACCAACAAAGGCTGCAATAAAACTTTCAAAGCAAAGTTTCCATATAGAGGTCTGCTTAAAGAAAAGACAAATGAAAAGCTCTTTTTTCCACAGGGAGAAAAACCCCAGGCAAACAAGCCATGAGGCAGCAGGAGCGCCCAACTCTCAAAGCTGCGAGGAAGAACCAGATCCAGGGACGGAGCCGAACAAACTCGACCGCACCGCGCCGGGGCTGCGCTCCCACCTCGCACAGCCGCCGGCGGGGCAGCGGAACCGGCCGGGCTGCGGGAACCAAAAGCACCGGCGGGAAGGGCCGGAACCAGGCAGGGGATCCGCAGCCCGGCGGGAACCCCCGGGCGGGGCGGAGAGGCCGAACAAAGCCCCGGCACTCGCTTTTCCCCGCGGGGCTCCGGGGCGCGTCCCGTCCCGGAGCCCGGCGCGGCCCGGCGGGGGCAGCGGCACGCCGGAGCGGCTCCGCGGTGCCCTCGGCACACCGGGAGCCCACGGGAGCGCCGCGGGGCTCCAGCGAGCGGCGCCCCGGGGGCGGCCCCGCGCTCCGAGCCCGCGCCGCCGCCGCCGGGAGCCGCGGGGGCCGGGCGGGGGCCGGGCGGGGGCCGGCGGGCGGGGCGGCCCCGGCGCTTACCTGGGGCAGGCCGGGCGGCGGCGGCGCGGGCTCGCGGCCCCTTCCGGCGGGCGGCGGGCGGGGGCGGCCGCGGGCGCCGCGCTCTTAAAGCGGCCGCGCCGGGCCGGGGCCGCCGCGAGGCGTCGCTACGGCAACGGGACGGCGGGGCGGGAGCGCGGCGGGGCCGGGCCGCCCGCCCGCGGGGCCTGGTGCCGGCCCGGGGCTCCTTCCACGGCCCCCGAGCGCCGGCTGGGCGCCCTGAGCGGCCGCCCGTGTCCTTCGCACCAGAGCCTCTCATGTGCCCTGTGCTGCAGGGCTGCGCACCCCTGTGCATTGTGCCTCACAGTCCTTCCTTCTCCCCTGTGCCTCACAGTCCTCCCCTGTGCCTCACAGTCCTTCGTTGTCCCCTGTGCCTCACAGTCCTTCCTTCTCCCCTGTGCCTCAGAGTCCTTCCTTCTCCCCTGTGCCTCACAGTCCTTCCTTCTCCCCTGTGCCTCAGAGTCCTTTCATCTCCCCTGTGCCTCACAGTCCTTCGTTCTCCCCTGTGCCTCAGAGTCCTTCCTTCTCCCCTGAGCCTCAGAGTCCTTCCTTCTCCCCTGTGCCTCAGAGTCCTTCCATCTCTCCTGTGCCTCAGAGTCCTTCCATCTCCCCTGTGCTTCATAGTCCTTTCATCTCCCCTGTGCCTCAGAGTCCTTCCATCTCCCCTGTGCTTCATAGTCCTTTCATCTCCCCTGTGCCTCAGAGTCCTTCCATCTCCCCTGTGCCTCAGAGTCCTTCCATCTCCCCTGTGCCTCAGAGTCCTTCGTTGTCCCCTGTGCCTCAGTCCTTCCATCTCCCCTGTGTCTCAGAGTCCTTTCATCTCCCCTGTGCCTCAAAGTCCTCCCCTGTGCCTCAGAGTCCTTCCATCTCCCCTGTGCCTCAGAGTCCTTCCATCTCCTCTGTGCCTCAGAGTCCTTCCATCTCCTCTGTGCCTCAGAGTCCTTCCATCTCCCCTGTGCCTCAGAGTCCTTCCATCTCCTCTGTGCCTCAGAGTCCTTCCATCTCTCCTGTGCTTCACAGTCCTCCCCTGTGCCTCAGAGTCCTTCCATCTCCCCTGTGCTTCACAGTCCTCCCCTGAGCCTCAGAGTCCTTCCATCTCCCCTGAGCCTCAGAGTCCTTCCATCTCCCCTGTCTCAGAGTCCTCCCCTGTGTCTCAGTGTCCTTCCATCTCCCCTGTGCCTCAAAGTACTTCCATCTCCCCTGTGCTTCATAGTCCTTCCATGGCCCCCGAGTGCCAGGGTTGTGAGCTACCAGCACTGCTGCACATGTGCTGCAGGGCTGAGCACCCACATCCCCCGTGCATCAGAGTCCTTCCCCATCCCCTGTGCTTCAAGGCTGTGCATGTATATCCTTTATCCATCAGAGTCCTTCTGTGCCCCCTGTGCTCCAAGGCTGTGCAGCCATGTCCCCTGTGTGTCGGAGTCCTTCCACATCCCCTGTGCTCCAAGGCCATGTCCCCTGTCCATCAGAGTCCTTTCAGGTCCCCCGAGCACTGGGGCTGTGCATCCACGGCCCATGCACATCACAGTCCCTCCACGTGCCCTGTGCACCATGGCTGTGCACTCATGCCCTCGTGCACCCTATGGGATGCCCATCCCCTCAAGTGCCTCACGGCTCCTCCATGTCCCCCGCCATGTGCCTCCATGTGCCCCACAGCCACTCTGCATCCCCTGTGCCTCAGGGCTGAGCCATGTGCCCCTGTGCCTCAGGGTGCCTCCATGAGATCTGGGTGACGTGGTTTAGCGGTCCAAGGGTACACTGGTAGTGCTGGGTGCACTGTTGGGCCGGATGATCTTGAGGGTCTTTTCCAGCCTTGATGATTCCATGTACGTGTGTGCATCAGGGCTGCCTAAGGAGCTGTGCCCCCATAGGCCTTGGGGCTGAACTGTGTCCCTGTGTGCCTCACCACCACTCTGTGTCTCCCCATGTTTGTTAGGGTCCCTCCGTGTCCCCAAGTGCCTCACCACCACTCTGTGTCCCTATGTTTGTCAGGGTGCCTCCAAGTCCCCATGTACCTCACCACCCTGTGTCCCCATGTTTGTCAGAGCCCTGCTGTGTCCCCATGTACCTCACCACCATTCTGTGTCCCTATGTTTGTCAGAGCCCTGCTGTGTCCCCAAGTGCCTCACCACCATTCTGTGTCCCCACATTTCTCGGGGCCCTGCTGTGTCCCAGGTGCCTCAGGGCTGAACTGTAGCCCCTTTGTGCCTCCATCTTCCCAGGTGACCCCCCATGCCTCAGGGCTGTGCTGTGTCCCTTGTCTCCCTCCATGGCCCTGCCACATTCCCAGGTTATCTCCTGTATTTTACAGCCCTGCCATGTCTCCCTATTCCCCCTTATACCCCAGGTCACTACCATGCCCCTGAGTCCCCCTTGCTGCCCAGTGCCTGCCACCCAACCCAGGTGACCACCACATCCACAAGGGTCCCATCACCAAGGGACCCTCCCCACCCACCCACCACCCCAGCACCCTCCCAAAGCCATGGTGGCACTTGGTGTTATTGGTCATCACTGGCTCGTGCTGTGGTGGCCCCTGAGGACACACAGGAGCTCCATTAGAGCAGTTTTTCATCAAATTATGGTGTTCCATCCTCTCTTTCTGTGTTACTGCCAGTGGAGATGGGCCTTTCCTTGGAGCTGTCCAGACATGTGGCCAAGAACAAACCAAAGAGAGCAGAAGCAGAGGGAAACTCTCCCAAGCAGGAGAAAGGAAAGGAAGGAAAATCCAGTTACCAGGGAATAGGTGTGCTCAGAGGTTTCCAGTACACCAGGAGAAAACAGAGCCAAAACATTAGGCAGCAACCAGCTGGATAGAGCTACACACTCTCTGGGTGTAGAGTAGATGGTCTTTTTGAAAATATTATTTGAGAGCAAATAAGGTTGAATAACATTGTTTTGCTCCTGGAAGCAGGAACCCTGGGTGTTCAGGTAGTCTTGTAGTCATAACAACCAAACTTTCTGTCTCCCATAATGAATTTTAACTCCTTTTTTGCTATATAAGTGCACACAAACCAGTTTTCAATATCATGGCTTTTAAGTCTGTCAAGTGGCTCCTTCACTAGGTTGCTCATTGATTTATTTCATTCTTATAATTTCCCCTGGCTTTTGTCTCCTCTCTAAGTCTTATTTACAGGAGCTTATTCAGCCTCCCCTTTCTCAGACAGCCAGCTGTGCAATGGAGCAGAGCAGCATGCAATATCTAGCTGAGGCAAAGCAATGAAAAACCACTTGAATATGTTCTCTGTGGTGCTCCTGAGACATCACCAGTCCAACTGAGAGTGAGCCAGGGGGTGAAACATGCCTGGAGAAAGCAGCTGTGTTTATAATTCCCATGGCACATCCCCACAGGGTGCAGCTCTGGTGCCCTTGTGTGGCAGGAGGGGAAGTGGGCCAGCTCCTACCTTTGATGGAGAGTCAAGAAGCTGCCTCAGAGCTTTCTCTGCTAATGAGGGTGTGAAAAATCTTCTTACTTCTCCCTGGGGAAAACTACTGAGCAGCTCCAGGTCCAGTCTGGATGGGCATAGGGGCAGTCAAGGGTTCGTGTTGTAGGATTAGGGAAATATGGAGCAAGGTGCCCCATTAGGAGCATCTCTGGAGTGCTGCATAGAATCATACAATCATTAAGGGTGGAAAACCCCTCCAAGATCAACCATTAACCCAGCATCACTGTGTTCACCACTAAACTATGTCCCCAAGTGCCACACCTACACGTTTTTTGAAGAGGGATGATGACATCAGCTCTGGGCAACAAGTTTGAATCCCTGACCATCCTTCTAGAGAAGAAGAAAATTTTCCTGATATCCAATCTGAGCAGATATTAGGATCTCCAGTGTAGGACACATCTTTAGTACTAAATTAAACCACTCCTGAGGATGCTGCTGGGTCACAAAGGTGATCACATGTAATGGCAATCTCCCAGAATGGTCACTGGCCTAGCTTTGGGGTGTTGCTTCCTCACCCTTCCCAGGGGTGATTCCAGGTGGGAATGTCCCAGGGGCTGCTCCCAGCACACATCTGGATGCTGTTTGCTTAAAGGCCAAGGGGTTTTGCCAGCAGGGATGTGTGCTGGAGCCAAGGTCTCTACCCAGGGGCAGGGCTGGGAGTCTGAGATGGCCTCAGGAGACTTGGGTACAGAAAGAGGTTGGAGGGTTGTATGAGGAAAGAAGGGGCTGTGGCATGGATTAGAAAGGCTCTGGAGCACAGAACAGAGAACTGGGAGCTCTGGGAAAGGAAGGAGGGAGAAGAGTTTTGAACCAATGTGGGAGTGGAGGCCACTGGGGTACAAGGGGCTTCCCCCACAGGGAAGGCACAGGAGCCACAAGCCTTGAGCAGGGCTGGGAACACCAGCTCAGGACTGAGTCCTGGCATGTCCCTGCCACAGAGCCTGTTTGGATACAGGGCTTTGCCATCCGGGGTGTAGCACAGATGCCTTCTCCTTCCAGGGCACCCCATGGCTTCCAAAACCATCCTGGTGCTGCCTTGGCCCCTGTGCACTCAGCTGGAGCTGGGACACATCTCTGAATGGCCTCGGTGATGCAAGGCCTGGAGAAGCTACAGCAGGGCTGGGCAGGGCTGGGCTCACTGCAGCACAAGGCTCTGGGGCAGGGATGGAGCTCCCAGCACAGGGCTGTGGGGCAGGGATGGAGCTCCCAGCACAGGGCTGTGGGGCAGGGATGGAGCTCCCAGCACGGGGCTGTGAGGCAGGGATGGGAGCTCCCAACATTGGGCTGTGGGGCAGGGATGGAGCTCCCAGCACGGGGCTGTGAGGCAGGGATGGAGCTCCCAGCATGAGGCTGTGGGGCAGGGATGGAGCTCCCAGCACGGGGCTCTGGGGCAGGGATGGAGCTCCCAGCACAGGGCTGTGGGGCAGGGATGGAGCTCCCAGCACGGGGCTCTGGGGCAGGGATGGAGCTCCCAACACGGGGCTCTGGGGCAGGGATGGAGCT
Organism: Lonchura striata; assembly: GCF_050655825.1. Taxonomy (NCBI): domain Eukaryota; kingdom Metazoa; phylum Chordata; class Aves; order Passeriformes; family Estrildidae; genus Lonchura; species Lonchura striata. The sequence continues at coordinate 2,538,173 of NC_140719.1, read as the reverse complement.
CCCAGCACAGGGCTGTGGGGCAGGGATGGAGCTCCCAGCACGGGGCTCTGGGGTAGGGATGGAGCTCCCAACACGGGGCTCTGGGGCAGGGATGGAGCTCCCAGCACGGGGCTGTGGGGCAGGGATGGAGCTCCCAGCATGAGGCTGTGGGGCAGGGATGGAGCTCCCAGCACGGGGCTGTGAGGCAGGGATGGAGCTCCCAGCATGAGGCTGTGGGGCAGGGATGGAGCTCCCAGCACGGGGCTCTGGGGCAGGGATGGAGCTCCCAGCATGAGGCTCTGGGGCAGGGATGGGAGCTCCCAGCACAGGGCTGTGGGGCAGGGATGGGAGCTCCCAGCACAGGGCTGTGGGGCAGGGATGGAGCTCCCAGCACGGGGCTGTGGGGCAGGGATGGAGCTCCCAGCACGGGGCTGTGGGGCAGGGATGGAGCTCCCAGCACGGGGCTGTGGGGCAGGGATGGAGCTCCCAGCATGAGGCTGTGGGGCAGGGATGGAGCTCCCAACACGGGCTCTGGGGCAGGGATGGAGCTCCCAGCATGAGGCTCTGGGGCAGGGATGGAGCTCCCAGCACAGGGCTGTGGGGCAGGGATGGAGCTCCCAGCATGAGGCTGTGGGGCAGGGATGGAGCTCCCAGCACAGGGCTGTGGGGCAGGGATGGAGCTCCCAGCTCGGGGCTCTGGGGCAGGGATGGAGCTCCCAGCACGGGGCTGTGGGGCAGGGATGGAGCTCCCAGCATGAGGCTGTGGGGCAGGGATGGAGCTCCCAGCACTGTCCTTCGCTCCTGCCTTCACCCCAGCTGGCCTGGCCCTGCTGCACCCTGCCAAAAACATGTCTTGTGGCAAACAGGGATGTAACAGCCAGGAGGAGGGGCTGGCCACGACAGGAGCACCAGACTTCATGCAATAGACTGACTGTAAACGTGCTGGTTTTATCCCGTTCATCCAAGTTACCAGGCCTGAAATGGATTTTTGGAGGTTGTATTCAGCTCTCAGGGTCAGGCAGCTGGTGAAGGCAGCCTGTGCTTTACCTCAGCTCATCACCTCACGATGTTTGAACAATAAAACCTCCCACCTATAGGACTCAGGGATGGGGGATGTTCCATTTAAGGAATCTGTTCTGCTGAGCTATACCCCAGTACTCTCATTTATTTGGACAGATTCTGGTTTCCTTTGCAGCATCCTCAGCAATGCTTTGTACCTGTGCTGTGGCCATTTCAGATTTGGTGTCTGGAGCACTGCAGGCCACTGCCTGTGTGTCCTGCTCAGCTCCTGTCTCTGCTGCCCTCTCCTGATGCCTCCGGATGTGCTGGGCTTGGGAGAAGGACTTGCCTCCCCCATCAACTCTGAGAGATGTCAACAACAACACCATGGTTAAAAGTTCTTCCTATTTCCAACAACATTTATAATTCCTGAATTTTACAAAACTTCACAGTCAGTTCTTCCTTGTGTTTGGGTGTTCTCCCCTCTGAAGGACTCATCCTGAATCACCACTTGCAGAAGTTGTGTACCAGCTGCTCCTTAATCCAGACAGTGCTTTGGCTCTTATTTTTTCTCCTCAGTAGAAATTAAGTAGCTAAAATCTCGCAGTGATTCAGCTCTTTCAGGTCAGGGGTTTTTGTGTGTGTGTGTGTGTGTGTGTGTGGTTTTTGCTGTTGTTGTTTGTTTGTTTTTGTTGTTGTCATTTTGGGGTTTTTTGGGTGGTTTTTTCAGGGTTTTTGGGGTTTTTTGAGTCAAACAGGTCTCTATGTTCACCATAGGCTGCAGCAGCAGCTCCCTGTTCTCCTCTGCCTTGCTCTGCAGTGCTCCACTCGGCTTTGCCACCCCTCCTGTGCAATCACTGCCTGTGACACCCAGCTTCCTCCCATCCCTGGGTCACACCTGCCTGCTGTGGGGCACTACAAAGCCTCTGAGTTCTGGTTTTATCCAGACCTGAGGAAATAACTGCCTGTTCCCAAGAAAACACCTGCTGTGTGGAACACTGCTCAATGAACTGCTGTGAGAGGCTCACCAGCTCTGTCATCATGTGGCATGGAATTAATTGGAATTAAGTCCCAGGCAAGTGTAAAGGATTGGCCAAGGAGGTGGTGAGATTCCATGCTTGGAGATTTTAAAAGTTGGGCTGGACACAGCTCTGAGCAACCTGGCCAAAGTTTGGAGTTGTTCTGCAGAGGGGATGGTTGGGTGGGAGAGCTGGAGGGCAAAGCCTGGGCTGCACAGGCAGAACGTGGTGTTTTGGGGATGAATTTCATGGGGGGAGGCCCTGATACATGAGAGACATGAGCCTGGCATGGCTCGGAGAAGGGTTTTACCAGCCTTTCCCCAGACAGCCTCTTCCCAGGAGCCTGGGCTGGGAAAATCCCAGCAGGCCTTACTCAGCCTTTCCTCAGGATGCCAAAATTAAGGCAGCTGAATCCCAGCCTCAGGGGCTGTCTGATAAAACAGCCCAGCAAGTTCAGTAACCTGAAATTAGCATCTACTGGAAATCCTGCACTCTGCATTTCCTGCAAGGAGCCCTGAGGAGCAGGAGCATCTCCCGAGACAGATTTCTTCACTCCTGGCTCCCACAGCCTGCTCCTGTCTGGAGGCAGCTGCTCTAGCCCCCACACATCATCCCTGGCTCCCAAAAACCCACACCTGCCCTGCCCTGGAGCTGGCACAGTCTCGTGTTTTGTGCACAGAACCACCCAGTAACCCCCTGCTCAACACAGAAATTAATGGTGGAGCTATTTCTTCCTGTGTTGATATATGGATAACATATGGAACTCTAATGAATGGATAAGAAGGGACCACTGGTCATTTCTAGTTCAAGCACCCCCGATCAAACCTTTTTCTCAGCATGTCCCAGGATTTTAGGGATCTCCCAGGGTTCTCCCAAGAAGGTATCCCAGTGTTGGGTTCATCTGCTGCCCCATCTCCCCAGCTAGAGCTGCAGCATCTGCCCCAGGCTGATGGACCTCTCCCAGTGCCTCAGTAGATGTCCAGGCCATGATATGGCTCCCACCCCACTGTCTTTGGTGCTTGGACAGTTTTATTTCCCTAGGATGGCCCAAAAAAAAATCTTAATTTTAAAATCTAAGTTGCAAAACACGCTGTGAAAATCAGAAATCAGCAGTTTATTCTTACAGTGTTACTTGAGGGAGAGCAGCACTCGGGAGCTTTGAAAATCTTAATTTTAAAATCTAGATTGTAAAACACACTGTGAAGATCGGAACTCAGCAGTTTATTCTTAGTGTTACTGAGGGAGAGCAGTGCTTGGGAGCTTTGTCTGCTTCCTTTGAGAGCTGAGCTACTCTGTTTTAACTGCTGAGAGCTGACACTAATTTACAACAAGAACCAGCACCGAGAGGAGTCACGCAGCAGTGCCAGGCAGGTCAGCACAGCACAACCCAGCCAGGAGGGTGACTCTAACTCCTGCAGCCTTTTGCTGCAGCTGCTGGAAACCGCAGTCTCTAATCACAGCCACAACAACGCAGCAGGAAAAACTGCCCAGCATCTCCTGTGGCCACTGCGGGCCCGTGTCACCGAGCAGAGTGGCCGTGTCCTCAGGCAGGGCTGCAGGAGCTGCAGCTGATGTGCAGGAGCTGCAACTGATGTGCAGGAGTCACAGCCGATGTGCAGGACCTGCAGCTGATGTGCAGGACCTGCAGCTGATGCCCAGGTGCCCACAGCCCAGGCCCAGGTGCCACAGCTGATGCGCAGGTGCCCATAACCAATGTGCAGCTGCCCACAGCCGATGCCCAGGTGCCACAGCTGATTCCCAGGTGCCACAGTCGATGTGCAGGTGCTGCAGCCAATGTGCAGGAGCCACAGCTGATGTGCAGGAGCCACAGCCGATGCCCAGGTGCCCCAGCCAATGCGCAGGGCCAGGGCAGCTCAGAGCTGTGCCCGGGAGGAGCCAGCCCAGCAGGAAGCCCCCGGGTGGCTCCGGGCTTGCTGTGGCACAGCAGCCGCGCCGGGAGCCCGGTGCCCCGTGGCTGCGGAGGAGGTGATTCCTGCAGCAGCTGAGTGTTCTCTGGAGCGGTTCCCTGCCAGCCCAGCAGCTCCTGGGGATGCTGCTGCTGCTGCACAGGGCAGCCTCCCTGCAGGGCTGTGCCCCCCGGCCAGCCTCTCCTGCTCAGGAGCCTCAGTTAACACCTGGATGAGGATGATGCCAGCGCAGAAGAGCAGCCACCGCTTGACTGGATCTTTCTCTTGACGTGGCAAGTATTTTCTCACGTGGGCTGGGTACAGCACTTTCCTGGCTTTCCTGCTGCGCTTTGTTGAGAGGCCTGAAGGTCTCCTGACAGCTTGGGCAGCAAATATCGGCCCGGACAGATTTTCTGAATTGTTTTTCAGCAGATCTGTGCTGGAGAAAATGTTTTCTCTGGTGTAAGGCAGCATGTCCTTAGCAGTCTGCAGGTGTAGCTCTGAGAGCTGGGAGAATTCTATGGAAATACCTCAAAGAATTCTTTAGTGCAAAAAGCAGACTGCTGAAATAATATTAAAAAATATTAATAATAACACCAGAGTTTTTATTCACTCTCATTAAAGCAAAAAATACAGCGCCCCAGAGCTGAACTCTCAGAGTGATTTATGCATCTTTCTAGGGAGCTCCTCTTTGATTCTCCCCCTGCTCCTACCTGTGCTATAAATACTCACTTTGATGAGTGAAGTGATGAGGGGAGGAGCTCAGCCGGCTCGGAAATCACTCTGGAATGTCTGTACCCCAGCAGCCCCTATCTGCCCACTATCTGCCCAGGGGCACTCGCTGCTAACAGCAGTGTAAGGGCACGCTCCAAGTTTTCTCCTCCCCAGTTCTGCTCTCCTTTATTACCACTGTCTACCACAAGGCTTTGCCCTGAGACATTTCAGTGCTTTTGAAAGTGTTTCCTTCATTGAAATTCATGTATTGGCTATAAAGAACAGAATCTGAGGGTGGCAGTGCTGTCCCCTGCCTTCCCACCCCATCCACCAGCAACCCTGGTCTTGAGCTGGAGGGACAGAGATGGGAGACTGCAGTTTCTGTTCTGACCCTGTGCAATCTCAGCACTCTGCCCCAGAAAAATGAACAACCTCAGCACTTGCTCTGGCAAGCTCCAGCTCAGATATGCCCAGAAAAGGAAAAAACCAGCACTCACATTTCAGATTCTTTGTGCCTTGTAATGACTAAACAGAGCCTGAAAGGGCTGAGTGCCCACAAACCTGCTGGAAAGGGCTACAGCTCTCTCAGGTCTTTGTCACAAATCTGGAAGATTCAGCTGCAAACTTCATGTGCCTTGGTCATCATGGGCCACCTTGAGCAGCAGGGAATGAAGGATGGGTTTCTGTAAAAGACCCTGGGCAGTCATGTCTGGATGGCTCCTGCAAAACCAAACAATAGAATCATAAAATCCTAGAATGATTTGGGTTGGAAGGGGCCTTTAAGATCATCTGGTTCCAACCCCACTGCCTTGGGCAGAGACACCTTCCACAGATCACATAAGTAGAACTTGATCACTCCCAAGTCTTTTTAGTCAGACTTTAGCCACCACAAAGCAGCAAAGGACAAAATTTCCAATTTCAAAACGATCTTTTGACAGTTTAACAACTATTCTTTGACATCTCCCCTTGCCCTTTGGGCTCTCTAACATTTCTTGCTTTCTGCTTCTAGGAAGACCAAAGTGATGTTGGCTTTGAGTCACAAGGCATCAATCCCTGTGCTCCAGCCCTGTAAATCACCCCTGTGTCACCTGTCACAGCAGCACAACTCTCACCCTTCAGGCTTATTCCACTGCAAACTCAGGCCAAAATAAAATAACTAACTGTGGCTGCAGTACATGGGCTCCCTCATGTAGGAATGGGCCAGCCAGCACATCCAAGGTGATGGGGCATTAATTCCACGTGGCAATGCTGCTGGTGGCTTTTGCAATCACCCCCAATCCCCTTTCAAACCTGGAGCTGGAGCCTGGGGCTCCCCTCAAGGCACTTGCTGCTGAAAAATCCTTCCCCAGGGCTCTCCCTTGTGCAGCCCAGGTGAGTGTTTAAACCTGAGGGCTCACAGACAGCACCCCAGTGGCTTTGGGTAATCTTTTCCCCCCTCTTCTCTACAAGGCAAAGGCCAGAGGGCTGGGAGAAAAAACCGCTGCTTCCAAAATTCCAAAATTCCAAAACTCATGGCAAGGCAGCTCCTAAGATGTAAAAAATTGTCCCAGGTGGCCTCAGGGGTGACATCTCTCAGGGAAGCTCCTTGGAGTGGGGTGGAATGGCTCATCCTTAACTCTGGTGGCAAATACTGTTCCCAGGGAGCAAGGCCCAGGCACTGCCCAGCCCTGCCTGGACTGTGAAATGTTGTCAGGCAGCACCCAAGGCACACTGGTGGGTTAACAGAAGCACACAATGAAGAAATAACTTGTGTGGATTGCTGCTGCTTTGCCTGTGGTGTCTGGGCCCTCAGACCCACCCGTCCCAACAGCTGAGTGAGTCAGGCTGGGGATGGGCAACTTCCTCCCAGACCATGAGTTCCAGGCCAGGAGAAAGTGCCACAGGCACTGCTCCAAGTGCACACCTGGGTGTTGGGTGGATGTTCAAGACAAACCCCAAAGATTTGGTTTTACATTCAACTTCTTTATTTCAATCAGGATCATACCCAAGGAGGAAGCCAGATCCAATCAGCTTTTTCCAGCTGTGCCAGCACCTGAGCAGTCAGCAGGCAGCTCCTGAACACAGCACCAGGGGCTGCCTCCAGCCCTGGCACCAGTGGCATCACCTGCTCTTCAGCACGTAGAGCTTTCCAGTGAAGTTCCACCCCTCACCCCCCTAATCCATCTGCCAGCATTGCCCAACTCCCAGCTGGAGGGAGGCAAGCACAGACCCAGCCTCAGAGGGAGTCCCAGGAAGAGGGGGGCTGACCTGTAGGGACAAATCCTATTTCCAGCCCCCATTACCCACTCCCGTCATGCCAGTGTAACACAGGTTTGTATTTGTAACTTGTCCAAGCAGGTCACTGGATCCTCCTCAGGTGAGGAGATGAATCAGCCCTGAAGCAGCAGATCTGCCCACCAGGAGCAAGGAAAAATAAAACACCTGTTGAGCTGGATCCAAAGCATTGAATTTCATCCACCCTTTCTCACCCGGAGACTTCAGAGCATTTCATTGACCACCAAAGGCAAAACCTGAGCTGTGGCTGCTTGGGGAGCAGCACTCAGAGCTGGGAGTGCTGGATGTTTGGCAGAAGGAGGCACCAAGGAGTGGCTTTTGCAGCTGGAAGTGACAGAGGCCACGCACAGATGGAGCTGAGGACACCAGGTCACGTCAGGCCGAAGAGTTCTGCCACACTCAGCATCGTGTCCTGACCTCGAGGCTGCCAGGAATGCAGAGCTGTTTGTGCTGTCTGTGCTGCAGGATCTGCAGGGAGGAGCAGAAATGCTCATTCCATCATCCAGAACAGCTGGAGCACACCCAAGGCACTTCTTCACTTGGACAGAGAAGCAACAACCTTGAAGCCAAGGAGCAGCTCGTCCTGGAAGGAAAAGCTCAGAATTGACTTTGCAAGGCCCCCACGGCACCCAGGGAGATGAAGGCCCTCGGTGAAGGCAGAGCAAGCCCGTGACTCTGGGACCTTGATCCCACATGAAGTCACCTCAGGAAGAACTGGGAAGCTTGTTTGATATGTCAAGAAAAGCACAGGATGAAAACACCAGGTGGTGCCAGCTGAGAGGGCACAAACTCCTTCAGCCACAGTTTTGGAGAACCTGGCAGCTGGGGATGCAGCACGGGATTCCCTGATTTCAGCCTGCAACTGCTGCTGCACAAAAATTGTGCTGGGTGGCTCAGAGAGTTTAAAAGACCATACATTCTGGGAATGTCTTTTTGAAGGATATTGAAATTTTTTTTTAAAACTGTTTTTTTAAATCAGGAGAACAGGAAAGGTACCACATGGGCCTGTGAGGCATATTGGACCAGTGAGGCACATTTGATAAGAGCAGGAGAGGGGCAAAGGCACAGGTGAAAACAGAGGGTTTGGCTGCAATTAATGCTTTACATTCTTTCACATATCACTTGCTGGCCACAAAAATGTCCCCTCCCCTCCTCAGGGGAGGTTTTCCAGGTGGTCTTTTCCCAGGCCTGGCTTCCTGGACAGGCTTTTTGCAGGAGGCAGGGATGGGGAAATCCCAGGCAGATTTACTCAGCCTTCCTCAAGTTACCAAAATTAGGGCAGCTGAATTCCAGTCTGAGGGATCAACTGATAAGACATCACAGGAAGCACAAAACTCAGATTAGCATCCACAGAAGATCCTGGACTGTTTGTGTCCTGCAGGGAGCTGTGAGGGGCTCAGCTGTGACCTGCAGGGCTGGAGGAGCAGCAAGAGCTGCTGTCACACCCCACAGTGCCCAGGGGGACAGGGGGAGGCCACCAGCTCCACATCTGCACCCGGAGAACACAAAGGGTGCTGGGGAGGGCTGCTCCTTCTGCAGGCACTTCCTTGGGGGTGGCTCTAGACACAGATAAAACAATACCTAATATATATCGATAAACTGAATTGATGAGGGGGAAGTGTCAAGGGGAAGTAAATGAGTTTCCAGATTAGTTTATGACAGCATTAATCTACACACACTACTGAAAGCAGTTTCAGTGCTGGCTGCTTTCCCTCTAACCCATCCCACCTGGAAACCAGCCCCTCTGAGCAGACTCGCTGATCTCACCAGCCTGGCAGCTTTCAGATGCAGCTGCCCGAAACTCTGCACCTAAATGCAGATGTTTTAGGAGCTGAAGCACATCTCCTAGAGAGGAATGATGATCGATTGGTGCAATCTCTCCGGCTGGCAGGAGCAGCTCAGTGCTGGGCAGGGGGATCCAGCTGGAGGGGTGACAGAGAACAGGCAAAGTGGGAGCTCCCGAGACCCCCGAGCAGAGCCCAAAGCAGCCTCAGTCCGGGGGTCAGCAGCAGCTCTGCAGCTTCTCTCCTCAGCCCACTGTGGTGCTGCCCTTCCACAGCTCAGCAGCTTCCCCAGAGTTTTACAGAAACCTCCCTGTCCAGCCAGCTCCACGCCCTGCCCGAGGAGGGCTGCGGGAACCCAGCACCGCCGTCTCCTTTCTGCCCGTGTTTTGCATATTTGAAAGCTCTTATCGTGCTTCACCTGAAACTTCTCCCCGGGCTCCATCGCCCCCGTTCCCGGCAGGATGCTGGGGGGGCACAGCACCCGGCTCTGCCTCCCTCCCTGCCCGAGAGGTGCCCAAATATGTGCCCAAATATGGTGCCACACTGCTCCAGCGTGGCCCGGCATTACTTCATCCCTTGCATATGCAACACACCTATTTATACATTTTAACGGGATGTTTGCCATTCTCGGCCCCGGGGCCTTATCCCTCCTGTGGAGTTGTGAGTGCTGCGATGCCCCCAGGCTTGTTTTCCTTTCAGCCCTTCACCCTCCCCGTCCTGGAACGTGCATTTGCTCACTCACACCCTCCTCTGCAGCACCTTCTTTCAGACCTTTCCCCCACTTTATGATTTCCACCCCAAGCCTGTCTCCTGCAGTGCTTGGGTGCCTTTCAGCTCCCCTTCCCCTCCAAATTCCACGGGCAGACAAACCACGTCTGTCTGACTCTGTTCTCCCACCATTTATGGAATATTTAGTTTCCCCAGCTCTGGAAAACTCTTTCCAGTTCATCCCAGTAACTATTAACAGCTATTCTCTGAATATCCTGTAAGAGGAGGAAACTAGATTCTATGGTTACAACTATTTTTGAAAAACGTTGGATGCAATTTCTCCCATCTCTCCAGGATGCATTCACTCCTGTATTTGCCTGTCCCTCCTCCTCCTTCCCATGGATAAGGGATGCTTGTCCTCCCTCCACCTTTCCAGGATTCACTCATCACTGCAAGGTCTCAGAAGCCACTGCAGACATTCCCTCTGCACCCTGCCAGGAGCTGCAGCCCTGACCTGCCTGGGCTGTCCTTGCTCTTTTCTCCTCTGCTGCAGCCCTGATCTTCCCTGCCATCACTGGGATCTAAATCTGCTTTCCTGGTGGCACCTCACCTGTTTAGTGATGACCACAGGAGTTGGAAAGAAAGAACCGAGTCTGTCCTAGGGACTGGCAGCAGCTTTTCCTTGCCCTTAGCACAGGGACAAGTCACTGGTGCACGTGAAGATAGGATCCCTCTGCACCCCTTTGTCTGCCTCTCTCTGCAAACACTGTTCAGGTGCCCTGGGCCATTATCACAGATCCTCAGGGACAGCCAGAAACCTCAGGAGAGAGGACAAGGTCCTGCTGGGTGGGCACTCAGCACTGGCAGCAGCCCCCGCAGCACTCGGGCAGCACTGGGCACTGGGGTGATGCTGTGTAACACAGAGCTCTCTCCTGGGCCATCACACCTTCCCCTGGTGCAGGGAAACCCCAGGAGGACCCAGCCTGGCAGCCAGGCTGGCCCCACCAGCCAGCACCCACCTCTGGAGGCAGCTTCAGACAGGCTGCTTTGATTAAGGGAGGCTGCTGGGGATTAGGTCCTTTTTAGGAATATCTAAATCCAAAGCTCTTCTCCCTGAGGCAGCTGAAGTTCTCCAGAGCTCCAGCAGAACGTGCACCCAGCCACCTTGCTGTGGCTGGAGCTGGACCACGTCCATGGAGCAGCACAGGGCACATCCCATCCCTGGTGCACGAGTGTCCTGGGAACCCCAGCCCCAGCTCCTGCCCAGAGTGCTCCAAGGCCTGGGGAGAGCAGCTCATAAACACTGTATGAAATAAATAAAACAAACCCTCCCAGCTCACACACCAGAGCAACTGGAGCTCCTGCCCACGGGACCCCAGCCCAGGGAAAGCTCCAGGCTGGCAGTGGGGTCACAGGCTGTGCCCTCAAGACATGACCTATTTCCTATCCCCTGCCACCCTTCTCCTTCACTGCCTGCTCTCCTGGGCAGTAACAGCATCCTCCTCACTCCAGAGCTGTTTGGAATCGCCCTGCACTTTCCCCAGGGCAAATGCAAAAGGGGAATTTGGCCCAAACCCCACTGTGGCTGTGGGATGCAGCTGCAGGGTGCAGGGTACCTGCACGTGTCCCCAGGAGCCCCAGCCAGCAGGGACAGGGAACAGCTCAACAGGGCACCAAACACAGGGTCTGCAGCAGGGTGGCAGCAGCCTGCCACAAATCACTGCTCCCAGCACAACAGAGATGTGCCCCGACTCGGGAAGAGCTTTTGCCAACTGAGGAAGCCTAGGGGACAACCTAGAGAGCCATTTGAGCTGGGATGCGAGTCCTGCATCCTCATCTTCTGGCAGGAAAAGCCCTCTCCATAGCCTGGATGTCCCTGTGCTGTCTGACAAGAGCCCCCAGAGGGAGGGATGAGGTGGTGTTCAGGCAGCAGGAAGCTGAGCCCCACCTCTGTGCACTGAGGAGCTTTGTGAGACACAAACACTTCAGCAGATCTTCAAGGTGCACGGGGCACTCAGGAAAACTCAGGCTCAGGGAATGGCTGGTAGCCCTGATTTAGGGCAGGAGAGCCTTAGGGGGTGGAAACAAACTCTGCAGATGCTCAGCTCCACTCAAAGCCACCCCCAACTTTTGCACAGGGTGGGGGTTGGTGTGGAGGCACCCAGGGACCTCTGGCACAACCCAACACCCCCTGGGTGGCATTTGTAAACAAAAAAATTGTTGAGACAATCACAACTCACATCTGCCCCTCTCCCAGCTGGAGGGGGGGAATCCTGGTCCCTGAGTTGTTCCTCATCCAGGATAAAAGCATCCCAAATGTCTTAGCATTAAGCTAAGCTTACTGCTTAAGTTAAGCTCTCTAAGCTGTGGAAACCAGCTCCCACACGTTGTTTTTTGAGGACACATGAATTTAGGAGGTGGCTTGGATGGAGCTGTGCAGGACCCAGCTTTTGGCACTGCTGCACTGTGTGGGTTTGGGATTGGGTTTACCAGGGGTACATGGCTCCAGAAGCGAAATTTTGGAGAAAATCCAAATTTCAGTCAAATGAAAGAAATCTACTTTCAATTCTTTTATTCAAGATAGTTTGGGTTTATTCCTGACAATAGCTCTGGAAGCTGGAGTATGTGACAGAGTCTTTGGAGACCAACAATTAGAAAGAGGTGAATCAAAACCCCAGTGCAAACATCCACAAGGTTTCTTGTCTGGGAATTCACAGCAAGTTGTAGAAATCTTGTACAAAACCACAACCTGAGAAAACAATGTCATAAATACCTGCTCAGTTCTGCTCAAAACGTGGCTGTGTGTTCTTCCCAAGCTGCTCCCAGGCCACATCTCACCTGAGGCTCAATGGCAAAGCCTCTTCTTGGCCTCTCAGGACTGGGAACAAGCTCAGGATTCCCACTCCATCAGTCCAAACTGTCTTTTCCAGTGTGTGTTGTTAAATATCCATCGATTGCTGCTTTGGGCTTTCTAGATAATGCCTGCCCACAGTGACGTGTCCCCAGAGGCAAAAAGCAGAAGAGCTCTGAGGATGAGGTGTCACCACCAGACCTGAATGAATCCAGAAGTTATTCCTGCACCATCTGGCACAGCTGAGCAGTCTTTGAGACAAGCCCAAACACACCTGCAAGGCAGAAATCTCACTGCAGGTGCCAAAGGTGAGCTCAGGGATGAGCTCAGAACAGCTCAGGAACAGGTCCAAAAAGTTCTCCTGAGGATGTGGTCACACAGGAGCTGGGGAAGGCAGGTCTGCACATCTGGGGGCAGGAGGCACAAACTGTCCCAGTGCCAGGTGTCCAGCCCTGCCTCTGCTCTGCACACACCAGCCAGGACCAAGGAAACAAGGAGCTGTGAGCCTGGAGAGAGTGAGGCACGTGAGGTGACATATTCTGCAGGGGCAGTGACCCAGGGATTGTTCCATCCTGTTTATATCCTGCAGCTTTGGATGCCACCTCAAAACTCCTTAATGACAAGAATCCCAAATGAGAATGAAGAACAAAGCATCTTGCACTTATTGGGAGGTGGCTCCAGCTTCTTTGCCCTTTCTTTTCCACAGAACATCAGGAAAAAGTGAAGTCTCTGGAGTAGAACAGGGACCAGGTTGTCCAGGCTGCCACCCCTCTGCCTGGACCAGGGCAGAGGCAGTGCAGGGAGAGCCAGGACACCTTGAGCACAGCCTGCTGGAACAGGCTCCTCGTGAGCACAGAACTTTGCAAAGCCCCAGAGCAGGGCTTGGTCTCTGCAGTAAATCCCTACAGGAGGTTGACTTTGGTCACGACCTGCTTGCAGCCCATGCTGGAGTACTGCTTGTCCCCTGTAGTGTAGTAACTGAGCTGATTTGCTAAATTTTCAATGTGCTTCTGGTCGGGGTAGAGCCCCTCCCTCCTCATCTGCTCCAGGAAGCAGTTTATGACATGAGCCTTCTCCAGAAGGACGAAGGGGATGATGTCTGCAGCCTTCCACAGAGGGTGGACACTGACCAGCACTGGCTGGACGATGCTCAGCAGCTCTTCAGCTCCCCGCTGCTGATGCAGGAGCTCAGTGGAGGCATTCTGGATAAGGAACTTTGTGATCTCAGCACCTCCCAGGTTGCTTATTAAAATGTAGATGGCATTGAGGAACTCGTTGGTTTGATTGGGCTCAAAGAATCGGCTGAGAGTGTCCAGCAGGACGGGGGACATGAGCTCAACCTCATCCAGAATAAACAATGGGGTCTTTTCCTCTATTTCAGCTCTAGTAACCATGTCAGAGATCTTCTTGGACAGATCGACTTCACACGTGAGGGGAGCCACCCCGCTGGGGCAGTGATGCATCACAAAGTACTGGAGCACAAAGTCATTGTCCATGACGGAGCGAAAATGTTTGGCCAGCACCCAGCCAACGTGGCTCTTCCCGACCCCTGGGGGGCCATTCAGAGAGATCACCAGAGGCTTGTTGTGGATGTGGGTAGCCAGATAGTCCTTCAGTAATTCCACAATACTTTCCACAGCAACCTTCTGCCCAAATACTTCGCGGTGCATGGTCTTCTCCAAACCATCGAGGTCGTATTTTTGGAGGTTATCATCCAGGTTCTCTATTGCATTGAGAATCTGGAAGAAGATAATGGCAATGAGCAAGAAGAGGCAGCGCTTTGCCTTGCTTTTCTCCTCTGCTGGGAGGTATTTTTTTGTTTTATCCGGGTAGAGAACCATCCTGGATTTCCTCCGGCTCTTTTTCCGCCTGCACTTTTTCACAGAGTAATGTTCCACAGACGTGTCAAAGGTGAAGTACTGGGAGCTCTCAAAGCCAGACTGATTAAAGAAGGACATGGAAGGGCTGTACAGGGAAGTTCTGCTCAGGGAGAGCTGCCTTTGAAGCAGCCTGGTGTGGACAAACTCTGCAGACTTTTCCCGAGGCAGCTCTAAATGCAGGCGGCTTTTCTTCAGCCCCCGGTAGCGCCGGCGCAGGCGGACGATGGCCCGCAGGGGAGAGGAAATTGAAGTTATTTTCTTAGAAGCAGCAGTGATCACAGCATCTGGTACTTCCTCTGCGTCACTCTCAGAGCAAGACACCTCCTCTTTTGCATCACAGGGCATTTCCCCTTCCCTGTCACTATCGGTGACTGGAATCTCCCCTTCCCTGTCACTGCCACTGCCAGGAACGTCCCCTTCCCTGTCACTGCCACTGCCAGGAACGTCCCCTTCCCTGTCACTGCCAGTGCTGGGAATCTCCCCTTCCCCATCGCTGCCACTGCCCTGCATCTCTCCTTCCACGCTGCCCTCAGTGAAGACAATTCCTGGGTCACAAGGAGCCTCTCCTTTCATGCTGCTCTCAGCACAGGGCACGTCTCCTGCATCCTCCTCTGCTCCAGATGTGTCTCCTGTGGGACTGCTCTCCATGCAGGGCAACTCCACCCCCAGATCCCTGAGGATGCTTTTTCCATCCACCTCAGAGCAAGGCAGCTCTTCCTCCATCTTTTCTGGTTCTTACAGTCCATTCACATCATCTTCTTTCTAAAAAGAAAAGGAATTATATAAAAATCAACCTTCCTAAAATCAGGAAGTGATCAATAACAGTGGAATTAGACAGATATCCCCCTTTCTAATGGGCAGAAAGCTGCAGCAATCAGCAATGGCACAGTGGCAGAGACTTTCAGACCTAAGCTGACGTTCTGGAAGATGGGACAGATGTGCAAAATAACAGATGAAATTCACAGAATTCACAGAAACACTGGCTTGGAAGAGACCTTCAAGATCGAGTCCAACCCAGCCCCAACCCCTCACCTAAACCCTGGCACCCAGAGTCACATCCAGGCTTTGTTAAACACACCCAGGGATGGTGACTCCACCACCTCTCCGGCCAGCCATTCCAGAACTTTATCACCCTTTCTGTAAAAATCTTTTTTCTGATAGCCAACCAAAATTTCCCTTGGTGCAGCTTGAGACTGCGTGCTCTGGTTCTGTCAGTTCCTGGAGATAGAGCCCAGCCCCAGCTGAGCACAGCCACCTTCCAGGAGCTGCACAGAGTGACAAGCTCACCTCTGAGTCGCCTTTTCTCCAGGCTGAACACTCCCAGCTCCCTCAGTCGTTCCTCAGTGTCAATTAATGCAAACTGATGTTGTAACACAAACCCAGCCCTGCCTTCAGATGCAGAAGGGAAGGTCAAAGCTGGCTGGGGCCAAAGCCAAAGGCTGTGCTGTAAGAAGGAGGCAGGACAGCAGCACAGACTGACCCATGCTCTGAACCACAGCTGCCCAGTCCTCCTCTTTCCCTACACCTGCTAAATTCAAGGAAGACACAAAGCCCCACCTCTGTGCCAGCACATGCACACAGGCACGTACACACCCTGTGGGAAGTCACTTGTCCACCAGACACCCCTCGTGGCGTGGGAGTAACTTGCTATGGTTGCCATCCTGGCTGTGGTGGCGTCTCCCAGGGTGGATTTTCCCGACTGTGCTGATGGATGTGCTTGGCAGGGAGGTGAGATGAGAGCTGCCCTGGATGGGAAGGCTCAGAGGGGCTGCAGAGAACCAGCGTGGCTGTGCCTGAGCACATGGCTGTGGGGAGAGGAGTGGGGCAGCCCCACAGAACCCCAACCCTGCCACCCCCACGGTCCTTCCATGCCCTGTGTGCCCACACACACCCCTGGACATGCAGGAGGGACACAGGGGCTGCCACATGAGACTGAGGGACATGGTCATCCTGGGACAACCATCTGAATGGACAAACCTCAGCTGGCAAGCAAGAAGGAGAGGCCAGAGGGATGTGACAAGAGGCACAGACCCAGCAGGGAACCCCTGGGAGAACAGAGCTCTGCAGGGCTGGATGCAGCCCCATGTGCTGCCCTGGCCCTGCCTGGCACAAGGCTGGAGGTGGCAGCAGCTGTGTCATGGTGGGAGGGCATTTTTCTGGCACCTCTGGGCTGCACAGTGCTGACACAAGGGACAGTTTGCTGCTGTGGCACTGCCAGCCCCAGAGCCAGCACAGGCAGCGTGAGGAAATGCCACTTTCATCAGCCATCCTTAAAACATCAACACCGGGTCTTGCCAAAAGCAGCACGACTCTGGAGAGAACAGGGAGGTCTGGAAGTTTGTTATTAACTGGCTCCAGCTCAGCAGGAAGCCCCGACCTGCACAGAGTCACGCTCTGGCCTTGGCTTCCCCTGCGCAAAGCGGCTCCGTCACCCACCGAGCCCGGGGTCACCCCGGGGGCTGTGCGGGACCCCTGGGTGCTGACTGCTCCCTCTGCCTCCCTGCTTCTCCCCACTCCCCTCCTGGCTGCTCTGACATGCAAAGCTTCGCTCCCACACCCTGCACAAGCTGATTTCGGGACCGTGAGAGGGCAGCTAGAGAGCCCAGCCATCATCGCTGGAGCTGCCACTGCTGGCAGCAATTAACCCCGAGTGCTAATTGCTGACCTAATTCCTGACCCTGTGCAGGGCTTGGTGTGCAAAGGCAAAACCAGCCAGACAGGATCTGGCAAGGAGGCAGCACCAGGAAGAAGGGCTGGATGCTGCCATCACTGCGATGCCACCCAAGGGATGCCACCGGGAGCCCTGGGCTGCCCCACGGCACCCTGCAGCCACGTCCTGCTCCTCTCCATCCTGCATCACCCCGCTCACACAGTGCTGCACGTCCCCAAAGGGACAGCTGTCCCCAGAGCCACTGGGGAGCAGCCCTGCAGCTCAGACCAGCACGGACTCAAGGGATCAGGGACATCACAGAGCTCAGCCAGGGATGAGAAAACCCTCCAGGCACTGACAAACATCTCCACAAGCGCAGGGTGACATTTGCTCAGCCCCAAGCCCTTGCAGGTGATGAGGAGGTTTGCTCAATGCCAGGGAGGAGGTGATGGAAATTTACAGGAGAAGTTTTAGCAAACAGAAGGATCACAGAATCATGGAATAGTTATGGCTGGATGGAACCTTTAAAGACCATCTCGCTCTAAACCCCTGCCACAGGGGACACCTCCAGCTAGCCCAGGCTGCTCCAAGCCCCTTCCAACCTGGCCTGGAGTGGGGCAGCCACTCTGGGCACCCGTGCCAGGGCCTCACCACCCTCATTCTCAGAAACTTCCTTATATCTACTCTAAAGCCACTGTCTTCTAGTTTGAAACCATAACCTCTTGTCCTGTCATAACAAGATCTGCTTAAAATTTTCTTTTTTTCATCGGCTCCCTTCAAGGCCTGGGAGGCTGCTCCTGGCAGGGAAACAGAGGACACCCCGAGCACTCTCCATGGAGGCTGCCAGGCCACAGCCAGGTGCTGCTGCAGCTGAAACATGAAGTGATCTGGCTGCTCACAGCCCAGAGCCTGCTCTCCCACTGCCATGTCCATGCAGAGAGCCCAAAGTCCCTACAAGACTCGTGAGGAATGGTGAGGACTGAGTGCTGACCAGTGTTCAAAAGCCTCTTCCCAAAAGCCCACCAGCACATCCATCCCACTGGTGTGGGATGCCCAACCCTCCAGCTGAGTTGAGCAAGGCAGGGTGGAAGGACAGGACCCCATCCTGAGCAAGGAATCTGTCCAGTCATGACTACAATCGCCCTGTTAATGCCATGACTCAGTCCTTAATACCTGCTGGTATTTACATAGGACTGGAAGTTTCTAAAAGCAGCCCCTGCACACTCAGTGTTGGGTCAGGGCTGGGCAGGAGGCTGTGCCAGCCTGCAGTGGTGCACTTTCAGCAGCTTAATTTAACATTTAGTGAAAACAACAGGAAAGAGAAGGCAGGAACTCGGTGTGCAGCATCCCAGTGCTCGTGTAAACACTGCTGATCTGTTCTGTGCCGAGCCTGGACACCGCAGGAAAACTTGCACTTGGAAACGCTGCTGGGAAGCCTCCAGCTTTCCCGCTGTAGCTCTTGCAGTGTTTGCATTCGTGCAGCCTGCTGCTCCAAAACAACGTCTCCACAACACAGGAGCCCGTGTGGGCAGCTGGAGGCAGCCTGGGCGAGGGGAGCAGGATGGGGACAGCCCTGGGCAGGCGGCAGAAGCCCCTGGTGGCAGGAGAGCCGCGGTCGTGGTAAAAATACCCCCGGCACGGGAGGCTGCACCCAAACTCAGCCTCTGCGGATGGGCAAAGCTGCTGGGGAAAGGGAACAGCTGGGAAATTCTAAAGATTGGCATCCCCCAGCCCCAGCTGGAGCCAAACCCTCCATCCAAAAAGGGAGCATTTCCATGGGGAAGGTGGCACAAAGCAGCCCCTTGCTGTGAGAGCTGCAGATAAAGGGCTCAGCGGCTGGGAGGAGAAACCCGGAATGTCAGAGGGGCCAGCACGACCCCGGCATCCCGAGCCGCAGCTGCCCGGGGCCCGTCCGGGCAGAAGCCGAGCAGGGCGGCTGATCCACGGCCGGAGCTCGGCGCAGGGTGACAGGGGTGACAGCCAGCAGCCCCCCCCCCGACAGCCTGATCGCCACCAAACCCCACCAGCCCGGCCCCAAGTTTTGCCAGGCCCCGAAGCCAAGTCCGAAGGGAAGGACAGCAAGCGGAGGGGAAGAGCAGAAACATCCCAAACCATCGGCAGCGAGAGCATCCCTGAAAAACCGAGGCGGCTCCTGGCGGAAAGCAGCGACCGGGGACGAGCAGAAGGCGGTGGCAGGGATGGAGCTGGAAGCAGCCCTGGAGTGCCTTGGTGACCCTGAGGGATGGGGAGCAGGACGGGGGAGCCGATGCCAGCGCAGTTACCCGCGGTGTCCCCTCGGCGCCGGGCACCGGCGCGTCCCTCCGGCCTCGGCCGGGCCGGCAGCTCCTCTGTCGCCGCTCTCATCCGGACAGAAGGCAGCCCCGCAGAGGAAATGGTGAGGAGGAGTGGCCCTGGGCGGCACTTCCTTCTCGCCTTTGCATGGGCTGGCCGCTGCCGGCCGGTTCCGTGTGCCCGTGCTGCCCGGAGCCCCGGCCGCGGCTCTGTCCCCGTGCGAGCGGACGCGGGCGGCGCGGTGCGCTCACGTCCCCGGGCCCCGGGAGCCGGGCACAGGTGCCACCCTCGGCGGTGGCCGTCCTTGGTCATTCGCCCGGAACCGTCACCCCAAAGGTCAAGGCGGTGACGCTGCCAGGAGGGTTAATTGGGGCTGACGCGGTGCTTGGGTGCTTCCCCTTGCCAACGGGAGAAACAGCGAGAGAAAACCGAGTCAGGCTGCGGGGAAGGAGTTGAGCCCATAAAAAATAACCAGGCTGGAAAAAGCAGCAAGTGCAGAGCAGCTGGCTGGACCCTGGGCAGGTCCCGACTGCAGCCGCTCCTGCTCTGCTGCCCCGGCCCTGCCGCAGCTCGGGGACATGGGGACAGCCAGGGCCAAGGCTGCACGGTGGCCGAGGGACCAGGTTCTGGTGTGGGCACAAAAACTCCCGGGGAAAACCGCTCCATCCCTCCAGAGCAGGAAGCAGCAGGGGTTTTCCTCACCCAGCAGTGCTAAAGTTCATCACGGGGCTCCTCCTCACCTGCACTCCCCTTTCCTTCAGCCCTGATGAATGAACACCCTGGCACGTCCCACCTCTCACCTGCACCCACACAACCCGGCCGAGGCTTTTTCCCCCCAAAACAGACCCATTTGGTAAAGCCAGAAAAGCCCAAAGCTTTGAAATACCAGCTCTTGCTGGTGTTCAAAGCTCCTGGTTTTTGATATCCCTCAGCTGGAACCTGCACCCTGTGAGCCCAGCTGCACAGGACCAAAAACAAGGGGGAAAAACCCCAAATCGGAGGGGTTTTGGTGCATCACAGCACAGATCCCACCCTGGCTGTGATGCTCACTATTGCCCCCACTTCAGGGGAGGGGATTCTCTGAGCAATTCTCCCCAGCCCCAGGCAGCTGCATGTGCCTCTGCTGTGGCCAGCAGGATTTGCCTAACAAATCCTTGCAAATGTGAGGATTTCTGTGTCGGGAAGGCACAGGAGCCCAGCTGGAGCTGACACTCAGCAGCTGGGAGCTGCCCTCGGGGTCGGGAAGCCAGACAGGGCTGACCCGAAGCAGAGATCCCATTAAGAGGGGCTTGGCAGGTGGTGTGGGAACAGCCATGAAGAAAGATGCTCTTCTGGCTCTTTTGAGAAGGAAGAGCTTCCCCCAAGCAGAGTAGTTGGGAACCATTAAAAACACCCCAAACACAGTGCCCCCCAAACCTCTGAAATGAAGGGGGGACAGAAAACCCCCAGAACACAGCAGGAAACCCAGGGAGGGTGGAAGATGCACAGCCTGCCCTGGCAAGGGGGGTTCTAAACCCCTCCTGAGCTGAAGACAGAGGGTGATGAGATCCTGGTGGCAGTGGGGATGTGGGACTGACCTGCCTGGGACCCCCGTGGTGCTGGTGGAGCTGGATGGCACGTGGGGATGAGGATCTGGAGAGACAGCTTGGCCACTGCCAGTCATGGAGTGACCACACACAGGTGACAACGTGATGCAGGGCTGGGAGTCCAAAATCACAGGTTGGTCTCGAGTGTCCGCCAAAAAATGCTGGGGAGCACGTGGGGAGGGCAGGGGCATCGATGGCACCAGGAGGTTTCTGTCCCATGTGGGGACAAGGAGGACAGGAGGATGGAAAACCTGCGTATGTTCCCAGGCCAAATGTCCCCTTGAGCTGCTCCAGGTCCTGGTGCTGTGGGGGGGCTGTGTCCCCCCTCCCCACGGGGCTCTGGGGACCTCCAGCACCCCAAATTGGAGGAGACAAGCTGCTGTGTCCTGTGGGGAGGGGACACACTTGGGGGGGGGACATGCAGGCACAGAGGCCATGGGTTTTGGGGGAGCTGTTTTTCCTGGGGGGCAGTGCCATGGGGTGTGGGCTGTGCCTTGGGGGCACATCAGGGCAGTGCTGGGGGGCAGTGCATGGGAGGGCCACCAGCCGTGTCCCCCAGGGCCTTGGGGCCACCTGCCCTGTCCCCCGTGTCCCTGCGGGTGCCGAGGCCGTGCCCCCCTGGCTGGGCCCTGCGGGGAGGAAACGGATGCGGGGCCAGGATGGGGATGAGAGGTGCCACAGCCCCTCCTGCAGCCATGGATGCAAATCCTGCACAAACACAGCCTCTCCCACACGGAGAGAGGTGAGAATGTCCCAGGGAGAGCAGGATGGCACCCTGAGCCCTGTACCAGCCTCTGACTGGTACCCACTGCTTTGGGCACCCCTGGGTTTGGTACCCACCAGGAGGCATCACCAGAGCTTGGGTGACACCAACTTATGTGACAATTTCAGGGTTTTCCTTCAAGGTTTTGCACATTGCCTGTTTAGCTAGAACATTTCTAGGGCTGAGGAGCAGCAGCCCAAACGTGGGCAAATCCCTCCCATGCACCCTGGGAAACCAGAATTAGGTGAATGAAGCACCCAAGGTCCCTCTGGGGAAGCTGTGAGGTGCTCAGAGCTCTGAATGGGTCCTGAGTGAGACCTGGCAGCTCCAGGATGGAGTGTACCATACTTGCAGCACTGGCCTTACCCAGAGAAACTCTGCAAAAAAAGAGGAAAACTGGTAAAAAAAAAAAAAAAAAAATTGAAAGCAGCTGAAGAAGTCATGGGATTGGAGCCAGCAGGAAAATGAATGTAGATATCAGGAATACGGCCCATGGATATAAAACCTGCAGGGGGCAGGGAGCACTGAAACTAAAAGGGAGAGGCTGCAAGTGGAGAAGGGGAAATGGGGCTGGGGTTGGGACACAGAAACCCCCAAGGACCCCCATGGGCCCTGACCTTGGAGCCAGCCCCTCCTGCAGCCCCAGACAGGGAAGAATAAAAGAACATCATAAAATAATCTGATCCGTGGTGGGCAGGATCCACCCTGGCAGGGGTGCAGAATCCAGCCCTGGAGGGTCATTCCCAGACCTAAAGATCTTTTTTCCAAGCATGGATTTGCCCTTTTGCAGTGTGACCCCACAGCTCCATGGCCACATCAGCTGTGGACTGGGCTGGTGGGTGGATTTTCTCCCTTTTACATCACCCACCTTGTACTGATCTGCCCTGAATTGCTGCTGCTGATCCCTGGGCTCCCCTGGAAGCGTCAGTCCTCCTGAATCCTAAATCCAGTGCAGATCCCATGGATGCATTCTTGGGACCATCAAGCCAGACCCCTCATTCTTCCCAATCTCATTCTTAGCAAAAATTTCCAGCCTCTGGAGCAGCTCTAAGACTTCCTGGATAACCCAAACAGTTTATCCCTGGGCTGGGGAATGTCCCCCACAGGGACGCCGCATCCTGCCCGGCTTATCGTGACCCTTCCAAACAGTTTATAAAATAGACCAAGGTAAACGAGGGGAGTGCTCTGTGTCAGAGGAATTCTATCTCATTTCTTGTTTTCAAGCCATTCAAGGACTGCTGGATCAGATGATCACTCCTAAAACCAAAGTTGAATCTGCTGCTTCTTTCTCCTCCAGCTGAGCTTCATCTCTACCTCGCTAAAACAGTAAAAATGAGGTAGAAGAAAAACGGGTTTGGCATGGACCAAAGGGAAGGTCATGGCCCTGCTATGAGGCACCATCCAGGCCCAGCACCAGGCAGTGGGAGAGGGCAGGGATCAGCACTGCTCCATCTGGAAGTTGTGCCTCACACTGCTTTGGAAAACAGAAGGGGTACATCTTGGAAAAAAAAAAGGAAAATTTGGGAAATAATATGGAAAATATGGAGAGCAGCGAGTGCCTGCAGCGCTCCTCCTGTGTCCCACCACCAGCATCCCCCAGGGCCAGCGATATCACCTCGTGTCACAAGTGGTGACTGGAGAAAATCACTGTGACACCTTCCCAAGGCCCACAGCAGGGTCTGTATCACCCACCAAGGGCTCTGTAAAACACTCCCAAAGAACTGCAGCCATTCCCAAGCATCCAAGCAGTAAAGTGTCCAAGGCTGGGTGGACAGGGTTGGAGCAACCAAGGGCTAGTGGAAGGTGTCCCTGCCCATGGAAGGGAGTGGAATGAGATGAGCTTTAAGGTCCTTTCCAACCCAGGCTATTCTGTGAGTCTATGGTTCTATGATTTTATGCGCATTTTTCAGCTAAAAATGCTTTTCTCTTTCTCTTTTCTTTCTTTCCCTCTCTCTTTGCTTCCTTTCTTTTTCTCTCTTTCCTTTCTTTCTTTCTTTCTCTCTTACCTTCCCTTCTTCCTTTCTTTCTCTCTCTTTCTCTCTTTCCTTTCTGTTTTTCTTTTCTCTGGAGTGGGAGTGGTTTGCAAAGGTGACAGCCCTGGGACAGGGACTGCCCTGGCCAGCAGACACAGCTCCAGCCTGAAGCAACAGGGCTGCACAGCAAGTGGCACAGGGAACAGCACAAAGCCCTTCGCCCCTCCCCTAGCTTCCTCTATTCACTCTAAAAAAAATCACATTTCCAGCTTGTTCCAATTAACTTTAAGACTTTTATATTCCATGAAGGCTGAAGCAGTCATTAAACCAGAATTTTTCCTGTTGTAACACTTTGAAACAACCACACCACAGCTCAGCTGGTGGCTCTGGCTCTGCCAGGCCAGGACCTCCCAGGAGCAGAGAGGTGACTCCAGGTCCCCTCAGCAGTGGCATTGCTCATCCCCTGGCTCAGGATGGACAAACTCATCACACCCCACGGGTCCAGCCCTTGGGGCAGCATAAGGGAGCTGGGAAAAGTCAGGATGGGAATGGTGCCCATCCCCTGCCCTTCCAGGGCTTTGGGAAGGGCTGGGAATGTGCCTCATCTGATCCCAGTCTGGGGATGCTGCTGGGATGGAGTACAGGACACACTCCATGCCCCACAGCCCCTGCACTGGTGGTGAGGAAGCACCACAGAGCAATAAATCCACCTGCACAACACATAAATAAATCAGTATTTTTTGCATCCATGAGTAAAGCAGATGCACCCAAGGCCCTGAGTCACCCTGGGCCGTGTCCCAGCAGTGGCTCTGGCTCTGTGGTGAGTGGGGACAGCCCTGCTGCCAGCTCTGCTCCAAACTTTGATGCCAGCTGCTTTGATCTCCCCACATCAAAAGGAGCCTTTTCCCTGCCCTGTCACAGTCATAGCACAGCCAGACACTCCATGGGATGCTCTGTGGGATGGGGCTGGCACACCCCAGACACTCTGTGGGATGGGGCTGGCACACCCCGGGCTGGCAGGCACTGACCCCACTGACCCTCACTGCCAGCCCTTCCACATCCCTCCATGTGCTCAGTGTTCTTTCATGAAAACATAAAATATAAAAAAGAAAAAAAGAAAAAGTGGAGAGAGGTGAGAGGAGAGAGAAGGGAAATGTTCCTTGGGCTCTCAGGCATGGATGTCCATCCTTTCCCTGCTGATGCCATCATGGATTTGCTGCCCTTCGGGTTTTTTTGGCTTATCCTGAAGTAATCACACACTGGGGTTTATTCAGTTATCACCAGATCCTCTTCAGCACAAGGAACCTTCACAACTGGATGCACCAGGTTCCCAGTGCCACATCCCTGCCAGCCTGGAGCACAGTGGCCCAGGGGGATCAAGAAATTGTGCTTTATCCACAGAGGAAAACCCCAACGTGCCCAAGGGAGACAGAACTGCTGCACCCTGCTGCCTGCAGCTGCAGGAGGGATGCCACAGGGACTCGTGGGCTTTAGGCACTGGAAAACAAGGTTCAGTGTTAAACAGGGGGTGATTTCCATGTTCCACTGGTCTCTCACACACCTGGATGGAAGGCCACACTCACAGCTGCTCCTGTGTCTTACCTGTGGCTCTGTTAGGTCTCAATTCCAGCTGCCACAGCACTCACAAGCTGGGATTGAAGATTCAGCAGAGGAGGAGAAAGACTCCTTGGGCTGTGGAAACTCATTGGGTGCTTCACAGAAAACGTAATTTTAGTAAATGCCAGATTTTCCCAGCATATTCCTCCTGATGAGCAAAACCCATGTGGAAAGCATCACTGAGGAGCCTGAACACTCTGGAGGGGGGATGTGATGCAATCCTGAAACTGCTCCATAGCTGGGTGGGGGGCACAGTGTTAACCAGGAGCTCTGGGATTATCCCATCCCACTTCCTCATGTGGTGCCAACAACTCTGAAGCTCCCCAGGACACTGTCCCCAAGGGCAGCCCCATGGTGCTGGGACACAGAGCTGTGCCAGGGCAAAGCAATCCCACCAAGGCCTGGATAATCCCCTGGATCTCCTCCAGGACTAACCAGCTTGCCCTGAAGAACTGCTGCATCTCATCCATCTGAAGCATTCTTCATCCCACAATAAAATTATTCCACACAATTTAGGAGTCCCAAACAAGGGCACCCTGGAGTTGTTCCCTCCCTGTCAGAGACAGCACCAAGCCTTGTTTTTGGGCAGGGTCTCACTCATCACATCCAGCTCCAAGACACTGCTTTAGCCACACACAGAGCCCCAGACAGCAGCTGGAGCCAAGAGCCCCCTCCCAAAACCTCCTGGGGCTGCACATGGAAACCCAAGGAAAGGGAGACAGTGCCTAGCAGACTGGGGAGTTTCCTGCCTGCCCTTCCAGCATGGGGAGATGCCAAGAGGAAAGGAAAGAGCTGGCACCATTGGAAAACGGAGCCTACTGTTATTTATTAACCAGGGAGGTGGGCCCAGGCACTCACACAGGGGAGGAAGGAACGTGGGGAGCAGACCCAGACGTTGTGGGGTGTCCAGGCTGCTGCTGAGCTGCCTCCATGTGGAAAGGGACACCCGCCTGGGGACAGGGGTACAGGAAACACTTAGGGCAGAGAATCCCCAGCAGGACACTGAGAGCTGGAGGCACTCTGGAGCAGAGCTCAGGCACAGGCAGGAGTGCCCAGGGCTGCAGGGACACTGCCAGTTCAGTTGCAGTTCTTGGGCAGGCGATAGACCCCCCCTGAGTAGATGAGCTGCTGGTCCCGGACCTTCTTCTGGAGGAATCCCTGCAGCTCCTGGATATCGATCTCGGTAACCACGGGGCCGGTCATCACAAACATCTTGAGCATGCTGTGAATCCTCTCCAGGGACAGGCTCTCCAGGTTGGTCAGCATGGCCTGGATGTACGTCCAGAACAGCTGCAGAGGGACACAGACCACAGTGAGAGGCTGACACTACAGCATAAAGCAAATACCCCAAAAACAAAGCAGGGGTGCAGCTGGCAGTGAGTTCTGCTCTCAGCCATGAGTGTGGGGTCTCTAAACAGGGCATATCCAAGAACAGCAGCCAAGTGCTGGGACACAGAGGCAGACAGTGGGATCTGACGTGCAGCACACGCATGACCCTCTGTGGATGATCACCAGTATGACAGTGCTGTGTTGCACAACACACAGGCACAAAGTGACTCACAGGCAGGAAAGGCACTGGAAATGTCCAGGAACCACAACAGAGAGAAGGCAGAGATCCAGCTGTTAGTGCTGGGTAAGTCTTTTGGCCGGTCAGAAGTGCCAAAAATGTTGCTTGGGTCTGAAATAATGTCTCAGACTTTCATCTTTTTTTAAACTGAAATAAACCAATTTTGAGATTTCCAAATAGATCCCTGACTCAGCAGCTGGGCACTTGTCTGGAGGGAAGGCTGGGATCCAGCACCAAGAGATTAACCAAGAGATACCCACTTCAAAACCCAAATGTTTGTGCTGGGCTCAGCCACTTGCAGTGGAAAATGTGAATCCACAGTGCAAACTGAACCCATCATCTCAATCAGATTCCCCAAACCCAAAATACAGGATGTTTGCATCACCACAGGGACAGGTACCTGCAGCTCCTCCTCCTTCTGGTCAGCCTGTGAGGCCATGGCAGAGTCCCCCTCCTCATCACTGTCAATCAGAACAACCTTCTCCACCTGGTCCTTCTGCTCCTCCTCAATGACAGTGAAGGTGCCCTCAGGCTCCTCCCGCAGGACTCCCTGCTGCAGCCACAGCGTCATCTTCCTCTTCAGTGAAGTCACGGGCACCTTGAGCACTTCACTCAGCTCTGTCAGTGTCCAGGTGCCTGCAGAGAGCACAGGGATCAGAAAGAACAGGACACTTCCCACACCCAAGCCTGCCAGGATTTGGTGGGAAGCTGGGTAAGGCAGGGAGGCACTGCCAGGAACAAGCAGAGGGGTGCAGAGCTGTGGCCCTGCTGGGTGCTGAAGACCCTGGGGGAGATCCAAACCCATGCACCACGTCTTGGTCCTCCTGCCAGGGCTCTCAGAGCCTCCAGCTGCCCAAGGAATGTGGCTTTCCCACCCATGGAAGCACAGACAGAGTTCCACAGCACTCACTCTTGGTCTGGAAGTGCAGGATGATGGCAGCGTGCACAGGAGACACAGACAAGGAGAGCGTGCGATCAGCCAGCTCCACGTCCAGGCTCACCAGCCCCAGGTGGTGCTTCCAGTTCAGGGTCCTCATGGCCTGGGAAAAGGGGGAAGCAGCTGCTCACAGCAGATCTCCCAGCAGGAACCACTAATGCTGGGTTATTGCAAACCCCACTGTAACAGCGTGGGCCAACCAGCAGCTAAAGGGGGCTGCATAAAGCTTTCATAAGGAGGGTTATGGTGGCCTCACCTTTAATTTCTCATACTTCTTGGAATATGCTTCCATGGCTTCCTTGACCTGCTCTGGAAGCTCCAGCTTCTCCTCTTTGAGTGGTGGCCAGAACTCACTGGACAGGATAATGGCCACGAGGCTGAAGGGAGGCCTCTCCTCCTCAGGGAGCTTCTCTTCCTCATCCTGAATGTTGGCGTTAATGCGCCGCGAGTCGGCCATGTCCTGCAACAGGCACAGGAGGCTGAGGTGGCTCCTTCCCTTCAGAGTTAGTGCTAACCATTAGTGAAGGAGAGGCTTAAACAAGGTGAACAGCACTCTACAAACAACGATGGGGACACTGGAAAGGACATGATCATGGGTGTCTACTTGGAAGTCTGCTACATACTCAGAAAAACCTGTGGGACGTTAGAGGAAGGGGTTACAACTCCACATTGCCTTCACTGGAAGGCCTCCACACCTGTGTTCTCCCTAGAGTGCTCCAAAAGAATCAAACTCTGGAGTCCCAACCCCAGAGGAGCTGGACATCTTCACTGCCAGGATACTGCAGGAAGGGCAGGAGAGACAGCAGCACCAGAGTAACCACTCCACAGAGCTGATAATCCAAACCACAGGGCTTAAAACCAGACATGATTTAAATGCACTTCTGCATTCTGTCACAAATCAGCCCCTCACTGGCATTCTGGAACCCCGGCTTTCCTTAAAAGACACTTTTTGGGTCACTCCTCAAGTCCATCCCCTTCCCCAATGGGATCAAACACCCAGGACTTGAATCAAAAAATAAAAGGAGTTACTTTTAACATGACTTCACAGTAGTGCATCTGAGCTTCACCAAACCTCAGCTTCAGCAGCTCCACGTTACGGATTTCCCTGGAAAGAGACACAGCAGGTCAGGGATGGGGCCCTCGCATGGACAAACCTGGCTTGGCCTCCACCCCTCACCACAAAGCCAAAGAAATGAGGTCTCTGGCACAAGGTGCTCTTCCTAGGAAACCTTGCAAGGCACAGTGTCTACCCAGGATGGCTCCTGGTACCCAGGTGAGGAACAGCCACCTCCACTAGGCCACAGCTTTTTGAAGACAGAATCCCAGAATGGTTCAGGCTGAAAAGGACCACTGGAGCTCATCCAGTCCCAACTCCTTGCTCAAGCAGGGTCCCCTGGAGCAGTCACTCAGGGTTGTGTCCAGATGGGTTTGGAGTATCTCCAGGGAAGGAGACCCCACAGCCTCTCTGGGCTCCTGTACCACTACTCAAGCACCTCCCAGCAAAGAAGTTCTTCCTCATGTTCAGGTGGAACTTTCTGTGTTTCAGAAACACGTATCTTCCATCCCTTCCATTTGAGGGGGGGCCATCACAACATGTGGGATGCAGCTAAGAGTATGTCATTGCCTCCAAATTTCTACAAGCTGCTCTATCAGCACAAACCAAGGGCAGGACTGAGCATGGAATTCTAGAGGCAAACTCAAAGCTGCAAAGGAAATAGCCAAAGACACTCCTGGCTCCACAAACAGCCATTGACAGGACTGAGTCTGAAGGTGCTACCCTTCAGACAACAGGCAAAAGAAAACTTGGGTGACTTTGGCCATGGAAGCCCTGGGTCTGGGCCTCACCTCTCAGCACTGTAGTTGAACTGGTGCAGCAGCCGGTCAGCCAGCAGCGTGCGGTACTCGTTGATGAACAGGTCCTTGCTGCCGTAGATGCTCACCAGGAGGCTGATGATGTCTGAGGAGCGACGCTTGGAGCTCGATTTCCCTGGTGGAATCCAGCAGACAACAGTGTGAGATTAACAGGGACCTCCCCAGCTCAGCCCAGCTCCAGAGGACCAGCAGATGAGCTGCTCAAGGCTACAGCCCACCAGGAAAACTGCCAGGACTGCTGGGCTTGGTGTCTCACCTGGATCTGCATCGACTGGGTCAGGAACCCAGTCCCCTGGCTCCGAGATGTCATCATCACTCTCCTGGCCATTCTCCAGGGTCACTGGGTCAGCTTTGGAGAGCTCGTTTGCCAGGTCACCCGAGCCCTCAGCATCCCCCGTGAGACCAGCCACAATCTGGCGTACCGTGTCCTCCCGAGTCCTGCCAGCAGCAATGGAACCAGAGCAACGGGGAAGGGAAAGAGTGAGTGAGGGAAGGGGAGGGAAAGGGGATGTGTCAGACTGCCCCACACGCCTCCTACCTCAGATACTTCCTAATGGGCTCACAGGCGACCTCCAGGATAACCATGGAAGGGTCCAGCTCCCGCAGGGCCTTGATGGCCGAGATATACAGAGTGATGATGTCAGAGGTGTTGACTCCTACAGGAGAGGAGCAGAGGGAGTCAGAGTCCTGCAGCACAGAATAATGGCTTGCACAGAAGGGGTTTGGATGGTCCAAGCCCACTGTTCTATCTGTGGTGTGGGAGGAGGAGGGCTTGCTGCCCTACTGCCCAAGGCAATGGGGCAGATCAGATCCATGTGCCTGAGAAGCCAGTTCTGAGCATGAACAGAGGCTTAGAGCTGAGCCCTAACAGTGCAAAGAAGCCTTTGTCCACCTGGACCAAAGATAAACTTTGTGCTCCTGACCATAGTGTAAAAATGAGGCCAAAGGGGGCTGGGATGCCATCAGCTGCTGCTGCCATACCCACTTGAACACAAAGAATGTGTGATGGGCACGGTGACTGCCCCTCACTCCTCAAAAAGGAAACCAAGGCAGCTCCAAGTAGATCCCCACTCATGCCCAGGCTCCTCACTGTGTCAGGACACAAAGATGTAAAACCCACCAGGGTGCAGAAGTCTCATTTCCAGAGCACTCTTCAGGGAGCTGAGCAGCTGCTGCCTCTGGTTAGTCCTTTCCAGGCAGAACTTGAGGTCTTCCACAGCAGGCTTTGACTCTGGGAAATCTGCAAACCAAGCAGTGATCAGGAGCAGTGCCAGGCTCTGAGGGGTGGCAGGGGGAGGCAGTGTGGCACATCAGAGAGATCTGTCACCCACTCAGTCCCAGCCCAAGGGAAGCACCTCGGATGATGCTGAAGAGCTCCTCGATGCGCATGCTGGCGTAGATGCGGTAGAAGAACCTCTGGACGTGGCAGCGCCAGCGTTTCAGGGTGCTGCTGGCTTCTGGGGAGGACTGTGCCGAGGGGCCATCCTGCAGGAACACCCTGCTGAGCCACCCAATCACCTTCTCTATCCACTGCAGGACAAGAGGGAGAAACCGAAGTGAAGACAGAGCTGGACGCACAGCCACATCCCAACCCACCCCAGGCAGCCACCACAGCTGGCAGAAAGAGACAGCTGGACCAGGACAGCAGCACCCCCAGCTGCTCCTCAATGTGCCCCAGCTGGGTTATAGCTGGGGAAAGCTATAGAAAGAATTGGAACTTGAACTAAAGATACAGGATATGGACTGTGCAGCTGGGTGTGAGAAGATAAGGGGTGACCACAGACTGTGTGCAGGCACTGGGCTCCAAAAAGGACAGGGTTTACTCAAAAACTTGCAGCCTATTTCATTCTTGCAGAGTTTTACCCCATTCTATAACTGCAGAACTGTCCCATTCACAAGAAAATGAGCAAATTGCCCATTACACCATCCTTGATCCAAATTTTCTATGGTTCCTGAAATCAGTGAAAAGCAAACAAGGTATTCCAAGAAGTCAAAGACACCCAACACAACTCAGGCATTTGAAATCCAAATACCAGCCTTGTCACTGAATTATAAAATAAAAACCTTAACAGAGAGTATAAAAAGGTTTTTTATATTTGAGCTTTAGTGAGAAATGTGTAATTGTAAAATTTCAAACCTACCAAATTGCAATATCCAGATGTTTAAAATAACTGCCTTTTTCCCCTCATCAATTAGCAAATATATGCTACTTCCTGAGATAGTATTTGAGTACCATTATACTACAACATATTCTACTACCACTCTAATACTAGATATTAGTATTTATAATATATTCTGACAGCCTAAAACAAAAATGCTAAGTCAAGGTTTGGTTTGCTGATGTTTATTTTTAATTAGCTACTTGACTAAGGAAACACTGAAGAAAAGCACAAGTTTTTCCAGGACAAACCTGAGTACTACAAACACCTGGACAAAACTGTGGAGAAGCTGATAAAGAATTCCCCTAAAGGACAAAAGGACAGGACAATAACTGATGCAAAGCAACACGATTTTAAGGAATTATTATCAAACTACCCCATTCTTTCCCTTGAGTTTATCTTCCCTGAGTGCTCCTGTTACAGCCTGATTGTGACCTGACACTCCAGGCAGCTGCTGCTGTGCTGGCAAAGAGGCTTTGCCCTCAGTACCTGTAATTTTCAGTGAGCTGTTTCTCAGACTTCTCTATTTAACCTTTAGATTTCCAGGCCTGTGCTGTTTTTTTCCCCATTAAAATTATCTCTTCCTAATCCTGACGTGCCGCAATATTCTAAGTCCAAACAAGAGGTGGATGCAAGGGCAGCATCTGACAAGCAGAATGCAGTTGTGTTTTCTGTGGTGTCCTGAAAATATCTTTAAACAACATCCAGATCATCCAAAAACATTTCACACAGGTGCAGTGAAGAAAGTGTTGCATAACAACCAAAAGGAAGTAAACACAAAAAGATTCCTGATGTTTGCAGGCAACAAAAACAGTTGGCATGGCAAAGAGTGAGGGATCCAGGATGTCTGGCTTGCATGGGAACCTGGATGCAGGCCTGGTTCTCGAGCACAGGCAAATGCAAGGTCATGAGCAAGGAGAAAAAATTTATTTTAAAGTCATGGTGAGTAAACAGCTCAACACAAATTTAGTTGAAACAGCAGCAAAGCATCTGGACAGCTGCAAAGAAAGATTTTAATTCTGTGTGTGGCCACTGGTGAGATCAATACCAGAGTATCCTCTCTCATCCTTGCTTCTAATTTTACAAGGGAATATGAAAGAGGACTGAAAACAGCCACAGAAATTCTAATTTTGGCCTCACTTACACAGAGGGAAGACCCTCTGCAGGCCAGGTGACACTTGTTGATCTTGTGGTTTGTAAACTGGAACCACAAAAATTCCTTCATTATTGCAGAGATCATGAGGTGAAATGTCATAGTCCTTCATGCACAGGTCAGAGCAAACCTTCCACTCCAACATCAGCCAAAATGAAAAGTTTTAGCCACCTCTTCTGCTAGGCATGGTGAAGTCATAGCCCTGGATCAGGTGTTTTAAGTTGGAATGTGGTTTTAGCCTGAGCAACAACACCTGCACATCCTTATCACTCTCTACAACTTCCTGAACGGTGGCTGTAGCCAGGTGGGGGTTGGTCTCTTTCACCAGGCAGCACTGACAGAACCAGAGCACACAGTCTCAAGCTGTGCCAAGGGAAATTTAGGTTGGATATTAGAAAGTTTTTCACAGAAAGGGTGATAAAGTTCTGGAATGCTGCCTGGGGAGGTGGTGGAGTCACCATCCCTGGGTGCATTTAAAACAAGCCTGAATGTGGCACTGGGTGCCAGGGTTTAGTTGAGGTGTTGGGGCTGGGTTGGACTCGATGATCTTGAAGGTCTCTTCCAAGCCAGTGATTCTGTGAATTCTGTGATCTCCCAAGGAGGACTCTCACTGCCCCCACACCTGCCTTACCTCCTGGAACTCGTTGAGGAAGGAGTGCTCGTACTCCCCGCGGCAGCGCTGCTCCATCCTCTCCTCGATCATCCTGTGCAGGATGGTGGTGACAGCATCAGCACTCACCCTCTCCAGCAAATTCAGCCGGCGGCTGCGGGCACAGGGACACCGTCAGGAGCGTGTAGGAGCAAAGGCAACAGCAAATCAAGAAAATCTTATACCTGAAGGCACCACCCTCCCTGTACATTCCACAGAGGCAGGCCCAGCTCGGGCCACATGCTCTGACAGCCCACACAGATGCACTACATATGTAACACACATATGCCCAAAATGCTGGGCAAACAAGTAACACATGGCACTACTGCTATCCCATCTTCTTTACAGACATTATATAAAGCCATCAAAAGCTTTTTCATTTAGAAGAGTTTCATAGAATCAGAGAATGGTTTGGGGTGGAAGAGATCTTAAAGATTACCTAGTCCAAACCCCTGACATGGGCAGGGATACCTTCCACTGGTTTGCTTCTTTGTGGTCAGAGGCCTCAGAGCAAGAGGAGGATATTCTCATATCCGGGGAGAGGAATTTTCTGTCTAAAGATCTGCTCTTCAACCTCCAGTTGAAAGCAGAAAGTCCATGTCGAGTTCTCTACCCGCCACCATGAGACAGCCTGACCTCACACAGCTCCTCCTGTTCTCAGGGACCAATAAAACCTGCTACTGCTCCCCATCCAAACACCCCTTGCTCCGAGTGACAGCCACCACCCCATGAGCTACCTACAGAATGTCATTGAGCTGCTGGAACTTCTCCATGGCTTCAGGGCACCAGCACTGCTCCCTCTTGCTGCTGCAGCCTGCACAGAGCTGGCCCTCTCCGCCCTCCTCTGGGTCACTCTCCTGCTCGGTCTCACTCATGCTGCTCTCACACTCATTCATTCCATCTTCTCCTTTCTTCCACTGCTGCATGTATATCCTGAATGTGCGGCTGTAGAATTGCTGGATCATGTCCTGGAAGGATTTGGTTGTGGAGAAGAAGAGGATAGCTTTGAACATGGTGTAGACCTTCTCCTGCAGCGTCTGAGCGCCTGTGCCCAGGAGCAGGCCTGCCTTGGTCCACTGCTCCAGGAGCTCCAGGCTGTTCAGGTAGGGCTCCAGGTGGCACTTGAGCAGACTGAAGGCGTCCAGGAGCAGCGCAGCGCACTGGGGTTCCTCGGCCGTGTTCTCATACTGGCCAATGCAATTCCAGAACTCGGGGCCGATATTCGCCTGCAGGTCAGTCTGCAGCACCTCGATGAACCACTCCTCCACGATGGAGTGCAAGTCGTAGCACTGCAGCACGTCCAGGGCTGCCCGGAGCTCGGCATCCTGCAGCGGCCCTGCAGCTTCAGGTCTTGGGGTTGCCTGGAAAATGGAGGGAAAATGAACTAAGCATTTGACGGAGCACACAGGGACTCTGCTGTCAAACTGCACTGGGGGGATGCTGCTCCTCCGTGGCGATCTGCCGGGGTCTCAGCACCGCTGGATGCCAGCATCCCCTCCCAGTGCTCACACCCGCACACATCATTGCTGTCCCTGCGGGTGGCTGCTGCAGGACACAGGTGCTGGTGGAAATGCTGCGAGCCACCCTTGGCTGCCCAAAATGCTGGGGGCTCTGGAGCAAAACCCTTCCTTGGCCGCCAGCTCCCTCCGATGGAGCGGGAGCAGAGCCACAGCAGGGCCGGGCAAGCTGTGGCCTTTTGGTCCCGCTCCTGGTTGGGGTGACAGGGAGAGAGATGGGGCCGGGGCCCTTCGCTGGCAGCCCCCAGCAGACACCACCCCCACACCCAGGAGCCCGTTCCCCGCCCTGCCCCGGCCGTTTGCCCCGGGCCCCGGCAGTTCCTCCCTCAGCCCCGGCAGCCCCGGCCGTTCCTCCCTCAGCCCCGGCCGTTCCTCCCTCAGCCCTGTTTCCCCGCGGGCCCGGCAGCAACGACCGTTCCTCCCTCAGCCCCGGCCGTTCCTCCTCCCTCAGCCCCGGCCGTTCCTCCCTCAGCCCCGGCCGTTCCTCCCTCAGCCCCGGCCGTTCCTCCCTCAGCCCCGGCCGTTTCCCCCCAGCAGCTCCGACCGTTCCTCCCTCAGCCCCGGCCGTTCCTCCTCCCTCAGCCCCGGCCGTTTTCCCTCAGCCCCGGCCGTTCCTCCTCCCTCAGCCCCGGCCGTTTCCCCTCAGCCCCGGCCGCTCCCAGCCGCCCCGCGGACGCAGAGCCGCAGAGGCCCGGCCGGGGAGGAGCCGAGGCCGGAGCATCTCGGCGTTGGCGGCTCGGGGCTGCCCGGGCCCGGCGGAGCGCCGCGACCCCCGCGCGGTCCCCGCTCACCAGCCCCAGCGCGGCGGGCGGCACCAGCGCCGTGCTGAGCGTGTGCCAGGCGGCCGAGAGCTCCATTCGGGCCGCAGGAAGGGGCGGAGCGGCGCCGGCCGCCACGATGAGCGGCGCCGGGGCCGCGCTGCGGGGGCACCACGCGGCGCTGCGGGAGGGTGAGCGGGCCGGGGCCGGGGCCGGGGCCGGGGCCGGGGCCGGGGCCGGGCGGGGTGGCGGGCCCGGCTGACCGTGCCGCCCCGCAGGGCTGTCGGAGCTGCGCGCCCGGCGGGACGAGCTGAGCGGGCGGATCCGGGCCGAGGAGGTGGAGCGGGGCCGGCTGCAGGCGCGGATCGCGACGCTCACCCGGCGCTTGTCCGACACCAGCGAGAGCCTGGCGGGGCTGCGGTCCACGCGAGCCCACATCGACCGCACCATCGCCGAGATGGACATAGCCTCCGGGGAGGTACTGACAGCGAGCAGCGCCGAGGGCGCTCGGCGCGTTCTTGAGGCTGCAGGAACGGGGGGGACATCGCCCCGAGCAGCTGCCTCGGGAGAGGAGGAGGAGGGACGGCAGCGATCTCTGCTGTCGGTGACCAGGGACAGGACCCGAGGGAATCACTGACTCAGAATAACCTGAGGTGGACAAGGATCACCCAGCCCAGCCCCTGTCCCTTCCCAGACCCCCAAAATCCCACCCTGGGCATCCCTGGCTAAAGGCTCCTGGAGCTCTGGCAGCCTCGGGGCCGTGCCCATTCCCTGGGCAGCCTGGGCAGTGCCAGCACCTCTGGGGAAGAACCTTTCCCTAAGGGTGTGTCTGGGAGGTTTGGCATATACACATCTGTATGTATGTACGTAAGTGTGAACTCCTGCTGTATTTACCTGAAGGTCGGTTGGGAGCACCTCGATGAACCACCACTCCTCCCTGGGTCGTAGCACTGCAGCCAAAACAACTTCCCAGGCCTGGGATGCAGCTCCAGCATACAGATCCCATCACAAGAGGGTTGGGTTGTGTTTTGGTGCTGCTTGGGCTTGGGCAAAGTTTATTGTCCAAATACATCAAAAATCTCTTCTGGAACAGACCCCTAAAAATTAC
Organism: Lonchura striata; assembly: GCF_050655825.1. Classification (NCBI taxonomy): domain Eukaryota; kingdom Metazoa; phylum Chordata; class Aves; order Passeriformes; family Estrildidae; genus Lonchura; species Lonchura striata. The sequence goes on along the minus strand of NC_140719.1, from coordinate 2,501,457 downwards.
CATCTCAGACCCATGGTTTGGGGGAAAGGAGGAAACCAGTGAAATTACACTGACCCACAATCCTACTATTCAGAGAACAACGGTGCTGATGGAGTTGTTGGCTTGCCACTCTTCCAGCCCAATATTTAGTATAGTTTCTTTCATTTTTAATGGAACAATGTCATTAAAAGAGTCAAATTGTTGGGGTAGTAAAGGGTGGGAAGGAGGCAAACAGCACAAGGGCTGGCACTGTCATTTTTGTTCCTGAGACAGCTCTACTCATTCCCCTTCCCTGTGTGTGTTACTGTCAGGCAGCACTTCATCCCCACAGACAGGGCCACAGCTGAAGTCACTTCTGTATTACACACCAACAGCTTTTATTTCTTTAAAAAAGGATTTTCCTGGCCTCTTTTCAGATAAGTTACCATCTTCCTTCTCTTGGTGACCAGGCAGAGTTGGTGTCAGAAACACTATTTCCTTTATTAGCTGCTGCCTAGATTCTCCTCCCATTTGCATTTTGAATGTGACCAACTACTGTCAGCTCCTTTTCCTCTCCCGAAGTCAGTGTTTTCCCCTGGCAATCACTTTTCAGATGAGACTGGAGATGCTTTCTCAAGTCCTTCAAGACCTGATGGTTTGAAGTGAAAGGGGAAACTCTCATAAAAATTTAAAAGCTTAAAAACTATGTTGTATGTACACAAACAGCCCCTTTAAAAAGAAACCTTACCTGAGATCCAAGTCACACCCCCAGCCTACAGATGAATTCCTGTTTATTGAAATGAACTGACACTCACAGGAGGTAGAAAGAGGTGGTGAGGAGGAGATGCTGGTGTTGTACACACAGAAATTAACACAGTTCCTCTCCTGGTTTGTCACTCCTTGCCTTCTGCCAGCCCCCACAGGATTTCACCTTCTTCCAGGACCTCATCCTGTGGGGCACTCCCTCAGCTCCTCTCAGATCCCTTGGTGAATTCCACAATCTCACAGGAATATAAATTATTTTTGGGACTGTAACCATCACATTTGGTTACAATTGTCCACTGTGTTAAAATTTTTAACTGGTGAGGTGGACAGGCAGCAAGATCTCCTAAATATGCTGTAGTCTAGAGCATAGGAAGTAGGGATGTTACATTATGTACACTGTGTGCTAAAAATAGGAGAAAATGAATAACAGATCTAGTCTGACATAAGGTCACTGTAGATTTCAGTTAGTCTTGAAGTTGGAAACCCAAAATGTGCAGTTTTAATAGTGGAAAAGAGTTGAAACTGGGTCACCTGAGCACAATTTAATACTGGTCTAAAAAGCCCAGATACCAAATCTCCCTTAAAAAAATCCACCCAACCAACCAAAAAATGCCAAACCAAACAAAAACCCCCCAGTCCGCTTCAGGAAGTTCTCTGCCTTGTGCTCCAAAGCAGATAAATTGCTTAAGGCCTTTCATATTCAGAATATGAACACAAACCAGAGAAATTCTTGCACAAATATTTCCACACTGAGACAGAATAACAAATCACCAGGAATTAGAGGCTGAAAGACTGGATAGCCCCTCTTGCTGCAAGGCAGATCAGCTGAATTGGAAGGGAATTCATAAGAGAAACAGTTTATGTAAAAATAAGCTATTTTTATTTCTTTCCCAGATACTGGACAATTCTCAGACATTGCTAGATGTCATGAAGAAGGAAATGGGGGATCTTGGTAAAGCCATTGATCCACAAAACACTTCATTAGGACAACAAATACGTCGACAAAAGCGTTCCTAAACTTCTTCTTCAGCCTGGAATGTCCTGTTGGCCAGAGAGAGCTGCTTTGTGGTGCAAGGATGCCACATTTAATAAAAGCCTGTGCTTTGCAGAAGCAAATTTTCCTTTCAGATGTGCTTTGGTATTAGTCAGAGACCCAGTAAAGCAGATCCTCCAACACTACATGTCAGGGTAGGCATTTACACACAAATACCTGTGCTTCATTTGGAGCACAGCGATCCTGAGGCACATCCCAGGCGGTGACCCATCAGCTGATGCTCCTGCCCTCAGGACTGCCCTCACTCTGCTTTGCCCTGGAGTACCTGGGCAGGGATTAGAGCAGGAGGCTGGGAAGTGCAGAGTGCTGAATTAGCTCCAAGGTGGAGCAGGATCACCAGGAGAAGGAGCAGAGAGTCAGCAGCACGCTCTGCACTCCCACACCCCCGAGAGCTGCCCTGCCCACAGGGCTGCAGGCACAGCATTAACTCACAGAGAACCAGAGCAGTGTTTGAGCTGCAGGACAGTGTTGGCTTTAGCATTCTTTAGCATTCCTCACAGATCCATAGGAGAACTAAGCCAGGGCTAGTTCAGATTCCTTGTCCCTAACTTGAGTTGAAAGCAGCTTTGCTTTACCACCTGCAGTTTTGCAAGAAATAGAGCTGCCTTAAAGTGAGCTGGGCTTTTCTACAGGGGAAGATGCTCATTAGGACCTTTTTTTGCTAGAAAAGCTGTGCTGAAAACTCACCCCTTAAATCTAGCTGTCAGCAGCAGTCTCACATTTTCCCTCATTCTACACCAGTCTCAGCACCTTGCCCTGATTTTATTAACAGGAGAAGCCTCAACACATGGAACTCCATGGTCCTTGTGTCAAGTCCCAGGCAGATGCACTGCAGACACATCTTGCTCCCGGCAAAGTCACACCAGCAGATGATCTCAGATTAGCTTGGAATGGACAAGGAGGTGCAAAACGCTTCTTTGTGGCCCCCCAGCCAACATCTAAAACTACTGAGTAGCTCTTTTTTTTTTTTTTTTTTCTCCTTATCTTTCCAAAAGTATTTAGGCACCCAGGGCAGAAGGGAACAGCTACAAATAGGTATGTCCTAACATTTAATCCTGTGGTTTTCAGTAGAACAACCTTCCCTTGCTGCTACAACAAGACACCAAACCAAGTGCAAGGTATGCAGAGCATTTTCAGTCCACAGAGCAATGTCACTTGAGCAGACATTCATCATCCAAAATAGACAAACCAGTAACCATCAAATTTAATCAAAGATACCAGCCTGTTCGTTTGGATGACGCCCCACTCATTCCATAAAGCCCAAAGAGGCCAGATCTGTTCTCACCACATCTCTTTTAATCCCAGAGTACAAATCACATTAGCAGCACTGCTCCATCTGTTCCAGAGTGCAATTTTGACCCTGAGTTTACAGTAGTAGAAAACTTGAATGGAAGATTCTAGCAGATTCCTTTGCATATTGGCTGCATTAAACAATTACAATAGAACTATAAAAATCCTAGAAAAAACAAAAATAACCCACATTCCTTGTTCAAGTTCTGCAGAAGGAGTGAAACGTCCCTCCTGTGCTTTGACTAGAGGAGCAGAGCAAGTGTGGCTTGAAGGATGTAACCAAGAGAGATCAATCAGATTTGGAACAAAGCAACAAGAGGAACTGGCAAACTGGAGCACAACCAGCAACTCCCAGAGACTGGATGCCAGAGGTGGGAAGGACAGACGAAAGCTATGGCCAATGTTTGGGAATCTTCAAGAGGCTTGAGACAGTCTGGACACTTCTCACTGATTGGTGCAGAAATAACATCTAAAGCTAAAGGCATTCATTGCTCTTCCCATCCCTCCCTCAGGGTGTTCGGTGAACTCCACAAACATGTAACTGGCACATGAATTCCATGATGTTTCAGCGAAACCAGAGCTGGAAACATGCCAAGGGCAAACCATGAACCTTCAGTGGTTTTCCAAACTGACACCAAATGTGTCAAATCACACCCACCTACCTGCCCAGTGCTCCACTGCAGAACCATCCTCCACTGGGGAGAAGGGTTGCAAAAGCTGTCCACACCCTGCACAGTGCCTGGACTCAGACAAGCACTGAGAAAAATCAACATCTATCTGAGGATTACAGATGTCCTTCCCACACTTGCCTAACCAGCAGCTGATCTTGAACAAGGAATACGCAAGGCCACAGGCAGAATAAATCATACGCCTTGAAAGCAGTAATTCGGTCCCAAAATCCAGTGCAAATATTCTCCGAAGATGCCCGAGAGCATCCGGTCCACCCTTGGCAGCAGGATCCGGGAAAGCCGCGGGTTTGGGTGGCGGTTCCCGTGCGGACGCGGCGGCGGCACTGCCCCGTCCTGCCCGGCAGCCTCAGAAATAGAGCGCGGGCTCGCTGCTGAAATCCGAGAGTCCGCCCTTCTCCGCCGGGGTGAGCTGCAGGCAGAGCACAGGGACACCGCGGTCAGAGCCAGCCAAAGGAGCCCCCTCACCCTTGGATGGTGCCTGGGCACCCTGCCCGGGCTAACTGGGTGTGTTTTGTTAGTGCCCCCCTCCAAACGTGCCCTGGAGTATCAGAACGTCCTGCAATGGTTTGGGTTCGGAGGGATCTTATAACCCACCTTGTTCCAACCTCCTGCCAGGGGCAGGGACACCTTCCACTATGCCAGGTCACTCCAAGCCCCATCCAACCCGGCCTTGGACACTACCAGGGATCCAGGGGCAGCCACCTTGCACCAAGGCTTCATCACCATCAAAGGGAATGATTTCTTTCCAATATCTAATCTAAATCTCTTCTTTTTTAGTTTCAAACCATTCCCCCCTTGTCCTATCACCTGCCCATGTTAAAAGAAAAAAAAAACCCTCCCTGTTTTTTATAAGCCCTCTTCAGGCTCTGCAAGGGGCTCTGAGCTCTCCCTGGAACCTTCTCCAATTGAACACCCCCAGCTCTCCCAGCCTGGCTCCAGAGCAGAGGGGCTTCAACCCATGAAGCATCTCTCTGGCCTCCCTCTGGACTTCTTCCAAAACATCCATGCCTTTCCTGCTGAGCACAGAGTGTGCCAGCTGCCTTGAGTTTCCTTCACGCAGCCAGGGAGGGGCAGGTGTGGTAGTGGCAGTGGGACAGTGTGTTGGTCCCTTTGGGAGCAGTGACACAGCTCCCTGGGGAGCAACACAAACACAGGTGTGCAGGGGAAGGCACATCCTGTCCCATCCACTGCCTGGAACAACCCCCACCCCACAAGGAAGCACAAGAGTTGGTTATTTATAGCCTCACCATGACTTGGTTCCCATGGGAATCAGCTTCCTTTGGGAGAGATCCCTCTGCAGCAGGACCCTCATACTTCTGCTCCTGCCACTCGCTGAATTTCACAGAGTGCTTTGGGGTGTAGCTGGATAAATCTGCTGGAAGGAGAAAGATGAGGTAAATATTCCTCACCACCCCAAAAAAAGTGGGACCAGAATCCCAGCAGGGACAGCCTGGAAGCTGCCCATCTGCAGCTCCCTGTTCACCTCCACTAGCATTTCCACCCACGTGGAGCCCCTTATGAGTCTGTGGGAAACATGGGCATTGTCAGACACCACTAGAAACCCACGGTGCCAACACAGTGCCTCACTCACCTGAGTTAGGTGTACTGGGATGCAAAGTGCTGTTTGGGCGTGGAATATAAAAGGTACGAGATTTTTCCTCTGTCTCCAAAGCGTGTCCTTCCTCTTCCTCATCCTCTTCTGCCAGGGAGCTCTCTGAGGGGTACTCAAACATCGTCTGCAAACTTGTCTCGTTGAAAGAGATCTTCATCTGGGCAACAGCAAAGGAGAATTATCAGGGAGAAGCACAAGAGCCCATTGATCCCCATGCTGGCTCTGGCACGGGCCGCTGCACATGCCAGGGCTGCCCCCTGGATTAAAGCAGCCGCTGCAGATCCCCAATCCCTCCCCAAGTGCCTTGGTGGATCTCTTGCCTCGCTGAGGGAAACCCCAAAGGCAGAGCCAAATGGATGGGATGGAGGCAGGAGGCCCAGGGGTCTGGAGCACCTCTGTCTTTGTGCCCTCTGGCAGCACCTCACACTGACACCCAGCAGGAGCTGCCACCATGTCTCTCATGGGAGAGACAAGCAGGAAAGCACCCACATGTTGGAAAGGTGACATTGCTAATTCCTGGTAACTCCTTTGTGTATCCAAGCTCCACAAAACAGAAACATCCATGATCAGGACTGCAGTCCTGATTCTGGCAAAGAGCTATTTAAGCTACATTAAACAGGGCTTAAAACCAGATGTGAGAAGAAGGAAGCAGCTAAAGGAGAGATGGTAACAGCTGGCAGCAGACAGGGAAAATACTGGACAAGGGAAGGCCTAAAAGGTTCTTGTTTAAAACCAGTTTTATCTAGTATTGTCACTAATGACTTCCACCGTAACTGGGAGACTGAGAAATGAAAATGACTCAAACACAAGAGTTCAACAAGGGCTAACTGGAATTTTATGGTCATGAAGAAAACTGGAGAGCAAAAACACTACAAATGGAATTGAGTTTAAGAGCAACCCTTGAACTAAGAAGTTCATCACCTGTGAATAACTGAGGAAGAAAATTTGGGATTGGCTACAGGACTGTAATCATAATTAGGATGCTTCTTAAATAAGCCAGGAATTAAGCAAGGCATTTCTGCTGGAAAGAGGGACTGCCTGGGTAACACGCAGCAGGCAGTGGAATTAACTCCAGATGTGTTTGTCCAAGCTGAAAAGAAAAGCTGAGGCAAAGGTTTGTTCCCCTGCAGCCCTGCCTGTCCTAATCATTACCTACCGCTGTGCTCCAGGGATCTGGTTACAGGTCACCTCAACAGGTGCACAGGAGATTCACTGGCAAAAACTTCACACCAGCAAAAGTGAGGGTGGAGAAAAAGTGTAACAGCTCTTTGTAAGTACTCCAGAAAATAACCACCAAGGAGCAGAGAATTGCTGATGCCAGCACACATCAGACAAATAAGAAGGATAAGCTTGCCAGGAATAAGTTCATGCCAAAAGTAGGGAAGTATTTAGCCAACACAGATCAAGATTCAGGAGCAGCTGTCTAAAAGGGTGTTGTGATCCCTTTACTTCTAAATACAATTAAAATTCAGCTAATAGTGTTATGAACAGAATGGAAAGGATGTGGCAACTTGTGACAGGTAGCAGGAGCCCAGTGGTTCTCATCTCTCCAGATGCTGTGTAATGACAGGCCAAGGGCAAGTGCAGCACATTTATCCCACAATTCTGTCATACAGAAAATCCCCAGAGGCTGCGAAGTGGGACCTGGCCCCAAGCAGCCCTCAAAAACCAATAGTGCCCAGGTGCACCCATTCCCTGTCACAGCAGCAGTCAGAGCACTGGAGTGATATTATTAGGGGTTGCCAAAGTCACACCTGGATGTCCCCAAGGGCCAGGGCTGCCAGCATGTCACAGTGCTGCCCCTGCACAGGAGCCATGGAGCTCTGGAGGGACCAGAGCAGGACGGGGAGCATTTCACTGCTGCTTTTCAGCAAAGCAGCAAGGTCAGCTTAGTTTGAATCTGGGTACCAGAGGGACCAGCTGCAGCTCCTCCACACTGCAAACCACAGCTGGAGCTGGAGCTACTCTGCCCCAGGGCAGGATGGACCTTGGACACAGGCTGGCTCCCTTCCCCTGCTCCCAGGAGAAGCTGGGATGGAAACTGCATGGAGGGAAACAGCTGCCTTTCCCCATTCCCTGCCCCAGCCACTCTGAGTCTCCCCAAATGACACAGAAGAGTAATTCTATTTCAGAGAAAAGGGACTGGAATGAAATGGTCCTGAAGCTGAGAGCATCCCACTTGCTGCTCCCTGAATTTCCCATGCCTGCTGCTGACCTAGATGCTCCCTGATCCGAGCCAGGCTGTCCCTGCTCACAATGTGGTGTCTGTCCTGTGGGGATGAGCCATGCTGCCAGGCACAAAGGCCACCAGGGTGGAGGGCCCAGGGCTCCTGGGAGACCAGGAGCTATCCCAGAACCAGAAAATGCACAGAGGCCACTTACCAGTGCTGCCAATGGCACTGAAGGGCAAGCAGTACTTGGCTAAACATGGAAAACAAAACAGACAGGAGAGATATGCCTTGGGGTTTAGAATTTAAGCTTGGGAGATGGAACTAAATGTTCCTGGTTTTCTGCTATCTGGAGGAAATCTCTAAGAAAAATGACCTTGATTCCAGTTTGGACCAAAGGTGCGTGCAGTGCTGAAGGAGAAAACAGCATCAGCAGGAAGCAAAACCAAAGAGCAGAACGGAGCAGAAACAGCCTGGAGACACCCACATCCCACACAGAGCCCAGAGACAACACCAACAGCCCCAAACTCAACAGCTCCCACTCTCCACAGCCAATTCAAACAGCAGGCAATCCTTGAGCCCTTGACATAATAAGAGCAACCAGCCAGCCCCTGGCACCCAGGGCACAGCTGGGCCAAGATCACCTGCAAGGCTCACACAGGCAGTTGTGAGTGGCACGGGGGCAGCGTGGCACAAGTTCCCCCAAACCACACTGCCCTGCCCTATGGCACATCCCAGCCCCTGCTCCCAGAGCCTGCACCAGGCAGAGGCTGCTGCAGTAGAGCCCTGGGTGTGCCCAGGCAGAGCAAACACGGGGCACAACCAGGCACTGGCACAGGATGGACCCTGGGGCACTCAGTCAGCCCTGCCCATGGGCAGAGAGCCCAAAACCCAAAACCTGCTGTAGCAGCACCTGAGCTCCCCTCTCTAAGCACAAAAGGCTTTCAGGGAAGCACAAAGCAGCTCTGCTTGACCCAGCAGAACATGGAGGGCAAAGCATTCAGGCAAAACCAGGGGACACACAGGGCAGAGAAATGCTCTGAGTGGCTACAGAGCACAGCTGAGTGCTCTGTGCAAGGAACACAGGCAGCTTCAGTCCCAGGAACCAGCCAAAAAGGAAAATCAAGAGCCCAGTCATGGCACAGACAACAGGTTTGCACAGCCAGCAGCACCTTGCCAGACCACAGGGACTTTTATGAGAACACAAAAGGCAACAGGGGACATTTCTTTAGAAGAAAAGCATGTCCCAGCAGAGCCAAGCTCACTGGAGCTCAGCCAGAGGCCTCTGCCCAGCCTGTCTCAGCACTGCTTCCCCTGTTCCTGCACCAGCAGCTGCCAGTTGTGGCAAGGAAGAATTTTGCACCCTTCAGCTGTGGATGTTTGCAGGGATTTGTCACTCTTTGCTCAGGTGGAGGCTTCACCCACAGCTGTGTCACAAACCCAGGGTCCAACACAAACCCATATATACATATATACACATAAATGTATATATAAATACTCTGCCCAACAATCAGACACACTGGAAAGAATAAATCAGGCTTTTCATGAAATATTGTGCTGTTCAACCAATAGGTTCTTGTTGCTATAGCAAAAATAATTTATTTATTTGCCAGGATTTGAACAGTAATGAGTAATATAATATCCAGGAAGGAGAAGCCAGGGCAAACATTGCCCAACAAAGTGTAAATCTGAGTAGTCATGCAGATCTCATTTAGAAAAGGGAAGTCAACCTTGTGTCAGGCTGTCAGAACTTAGGCTGCACCCAGACCAGCCACCAAAGAGCCCCCACATACAGAGATTTATTAAAAACAAAAATAACTGATTTATTGAACCCAACCTACCACATGAACAGTGACAGTCAGCAGCCACCTCACCTCCAAAAGGGAGATAAGAAAGTCTGCAAGGCAGTATTAATGACAGAGCAAAGACCCGATGGCTTCTCATACACCAGGGACCTCTGTGGAAGTCTCTGGGGGTTAATCTTGCATCCTCAGCTCCAGAAGAAATCTCCTTACTGTGGCTTTTCTCCATTTGCTGCTTGGCTGATGAGCCAAAGCCAAAGTGATAACTAGGGTGTTTACACCTTTTAAACTGAAACCTCTTTGACAATCCAAATCCTCACCTTGTAACAGCCAGAAAAAAGTAACTGATCTAGGCATTAAAAGAATAAAATAATCCTATAATTATATTCCAGCAGGGAGAGTCTGAGTCAGTGTCAGCATTTGATCCCCATCACAGCAGCCCAGACAGGGGGGCTGAGAAGGACTGAGCCCCTCTCCCCTCCCTGTGAGTGGTTCCCATCTCCTAAACCCGGGGCTCCTGCTGGAGTTGCCTTCCCTGCTCTGTCCTTGAGCAGGATGGGATGGCAAGTGGTGAAGCACAAGCTGAGCTCCATCCCTGCCCCTGTGCCATCCCACAGCACCTCCAGCACGTCCCAACCCAACAAGGGCCTCACCAGATCCAAACAGCTGAGCAGCACCAGGGATCAAGACCTGCTCTCTTCACGTACTGAATTTTCCTCTCATCATCCTCTGTCCTCAACAATTGCCAAGTGACAAATCCAGGGACTGCACTGATTCCCCAGGACACGCAGGGGCTGCCAGGAGCTGCTGGGTGTGATTTAAAGCAGCTTTTCACACCTGCTCTATCACAGGATCACAGAATAAGCTGAGTTGGAAGGGACCCACCAGGATCACCCAGCCCAGCCCCTGTCCCTGCCCAGACCCCCCAAAATTCCACCTGGGCATCCCTGGCAGCGCTGGCCAAAGGCTCCTGGAGCTCTGGCAGCCTCGGGGCCGTGCCCATTCCCTGGGCAGCCTGGGCAGTGCCAGCACCTCTGGGGGAAGAACCTTTCCTGCTCTCCAGCCTGAGCTGCCCTGGCCCAGCTCCAGCTGTGCCCTGGCTCCTGTCCCTGGTCACCAAGACAAGAGATCAGTGTCTACCCTGCCTTTCCCCCCGACAAGGAAGTTGCCTCCTCTCAGCAGCACAGGAGGCTTTGGCTGGTACCTGCAGGAAAGGTGGACAAGCCAGCATGAACACAAAGCAGGGGTCGACATGTCTGAGGCATCAAGCACAAACAAAGCAAGTGTTCTGAAGAACCTTGTGCTCCCGTGCCACCTCACATCGAGGGACGTTTGCTGCTGCACTGGTTGTCTAAAGATTGGGTCAAGGAGGCACAGGACATCACCTGATACCTGAAACTGCAGCCAGCTGGGAGTGTCAGCAAGCCCGTGCACACAGAGCATCCCAGGGAGGGCTGCAGAGAGCCCCCAGCAGGGCAGGAAAGCTGCTCAAGCTCCAAACCCATGGGGTTGGTGGGTGGAGGCTCAGGACCTGTACAAAGAGGAGGTTCTAACACAGAACAACCTCCCAGCTGCCACAGAGTGAGAGGGAAGGTCTCTGCACAGACAAGTAACTGCTTGTGAGACTGGAAACAGGGTAGAAGCAAAGCTTTTATAGAGTGGACCTTCAGTTTTTTCACAACAGCCTGCAGTCAATGATCTAGACAGCTCCCATGAAAAGAAACTTTTAGATAAAGGATTTTGGGGAAAATTAGCCATTTTTTTGGAGTTAGAAATGAGCTCGTCTCTGTGCTTGTCATGAAAACAATAATGTGTCAGCCCAATTGCTGAATAACTCCAGGCACAGACTATGTGGGTAGCCTGAAATAGTGCCCTGGGGACTGCAGAATCACCAGCACATCACCAAGGCATTTGCTATCATTCAGAAGATAAGGAGCTTTTGTGCCTCTAAAGCCCTTCCTTGACACACAAAGAAAGGGTTTTTCCCTGACAAATATCCCTACAACAGAGGGGACTTGAGGCTTGGTTCCTAAATCAGATTAACCCTGTACTGCAATGGCTGAAGCATTCTACATATGCCCAGGAAACTGCAGATGGCAGTTCAGAAATGTACTTTTCTGTCATTCTGAACTAAAAGAAGAGTTTTGGGGAACTGGAACTATGACACCACAGAATCACTTGATCATGCTTTTCCAAGAAGTATTTCCTGAGAGTATCACTGACTTTTGCTCAGCCATTAACTGCACCTCAGTGAGTTACTGAGTAGAGCTAAGAGCACTAAAGATTTACAGCAGGAGCACGTCAGGGAAGCCCTGTGTGGCTGGCAAAGGAGACATTTCCTTCAGGATCACATCCCAGCTCCCAAGCCACAAGGCAAAACAAGAAAGTCTCCATTTACAAGGCAGCCCACAAAGCCAGCTCTGTGTAATCAATATGCTGAAGCACATGGCAGATAGGAGCAATGCATGGAGATTCGAAATATTAAACTCCTTGTGCAAGACATGGGCAAGTTTCAAATTCCTGATGAGAAGTGACAGGGTAGGGACTGCCCTGAGAGCATGTGGGGCAGGTGGCTTGCTTAACTCTTCCTTCACTGTGCAGGACAAGGGGAGATTCCAGTGTCCACAAGCACAGCTGGAGCCCCAGTGTGCCAGGGCACAGAGCAGCCCTTTAGTCCTCTTCACATCTGCAGGCAGAGGAGTCAGAGCCTTCCACAGCTTAACAAGCAACTCAAAAATTTCTTACTTGGCCCCTAAGAGCTGGACAAATCTCCCTACTTGTACAAAACAAATCTCATCTGAATGCACTAAGGGAGCAGGATAAGCAAGGTACAATTAGTGTCAAGACTTGGTGTCCCTATGAAAGCCACACAGAGCTCCCCAACAGCACAGGAGCTCTGAGTACAGGCAGCTCTGAGCAGCCTATTTGTAGCTACAACGAGGTGCAGTGCTGGGAGCTGCCGCCCATAAACATTTCTGTGCAACCCAGACTGCCCAAAGCAGCTCACAAAAATACCTGGGTTTGGTGCTGGAATGGGACCCATGGAGCATCATTCCATGGGAAATAGAGAGAGGCTGGGAGCAGAATTATTTCCCACCCTGTCAAGGAGCTCATTCAGGACCAGAGGCTCCCATGATTTGAACAGTATCACCTGCACAACAGAGTTCATGTCTCTCTTGCCCTCGCTCTCTTTTAACATGCAAAAAGAACTTCCTCGATGAGAAGCAAGTGCAGCAGGTTCACCAGGAGCCTCAGGGATGTGCCCTCAGAGCTGCATTTTCAGCAGCTGCAAGAAACACCATTTCCCTACACAAACAAGTGTTTTGTCTGAGATATTTCCTACGTTCTTACAATGCCCACAAAACAGCAGCTCCATCCTGCCAAGTTCCCAAGATCATCCGAAGGGCACTTCTCGGAAAACATCAGCACCAAGTTCCTCCAGCCCAGATTTTCCCAGGATGTTTGTGAAGTTGGTCTGTGTGATCCAGACACTTCATGTGACTCTTCCTACATAAACTGGCAAACAGGGATATCCTCCCAGCCCCATAGACTGCTGCAGTCACTGGAAGTCTGGGTCGTAAATAGGTTTTAAATTCAGGTTTCACTTGGGAGGGGGGTGAGTACAACCCGAGGTGAAGGAGATGCTGCTGCAGCAGCTCTTACCCAGATTTCCTTTACTGCTACTGCACCTAGAAACTAAATATTTTCATTTTCCTTACTGTTCCCCATATACAACACAGACCAGCAGGACTCCTGCCCCAACCACCCCAGTGTCCTTCCTCTGCTCTCCTCAGAACACCATGACCACGTATGAAAAAAAAACAGAGTGGAAAGGAAAATCCAAACCTAAACAAACTGAATCCTTGAGATGGAGGGAAATTATAAACCATCTCCAATCTGGTCCACAGATTAGGGAAACTGATTAAGAAAACGTTAACTGTAATCCTCGTGATTAGAGTTCAGAGCACAAAGTACTTCAAATCTCCTCTTGAGCTCTGGGGCAGGCTGAGCCCTGAGCACGTCCTAACCAGCTTCAAAGCCAGGCTCGGCTCTATTTGCGTTAAGAGTTTCTATTTTAGCCCATCTGTCCATTCCCTGCAGTGCTGACAGCAGCAGGCAGAACATAGGGGCAAGAGAACCAGGGGAATTTGGGACCAGCTCAGACTCTCACTGCGGCATGGGAAGAAGCTTGGGAGTGGTGAGGCCATGCAGAGCTTCAATCACAGAAAGTTTCCCACTACAGAGATGAGATAAATCTGACTCAGACTCTGCCAGGGTTTCATACAACAAAGTCCCAGCACTTCAAGGTGCTGGCATGTAGTGGGGAAACAAAAAACCACCCACTGCTCCACTGACAGCCTCGGGGGCAGCTTGTGAAGTGGTTTAAAAGCTGTAACTGCAGCAAATTCTGATTTCCAGGCTTCAGTTATCAACATCACAAAAAAAAATAAAAATCTGTGGACTTAGCAAAGGGCAGGAAAATGGCCCTGTCTGGGTGAAAGAGCCTGCTGCCATCTGACAGCTAATGGAGATCATCTCTGCAGGGGAGGGGCCACACTTCATCATCCAAGACACATTTCCCGAGCATGACTTATCACTGCTGACCTCATCTCCTAAAAATGCAATACATCCATGTCAGATACTGCTACAGCCCCTCCTTAAAGGTGGCAGATGAATCTGCCCCAGCAGAACATGGTCAGAGACAGAAAATAGAACAGGAACATGCAGTTCTCCAAGAGCTAAAGAAGACAAATCTCTGCCCTGACCCCTCCAAAACACAGAGATGACATAATCAAATGAATTTTTGCAGAGCAATTTTTTCTTCTACTACCAGATTAGTTTACTTGTGTTATGGTTAATTTATGTTTGTTATACATTGCCAAAAAAAAAAAAAAAAACAAAACCAAAAAAACCAACCAAAAAAACCCCAAACTTCAGGCAGCCACCAGTATTTAGACTCCACACTGTGCAGACTTGCTCCAAACAGGTCTGGGCAGCAGCTGAAAATGTTGATCCCTGCCAACATCCCAAACCTACACCTGGTTCTCACAGGAGACCGTCTCCAGCAGAACTGAACAGATGGAAAACTACAGAGCAAGAAGTTCAGCAGGTTAGACAAAGAAAGCTGTTGTCCATGATCAAAACTGAGGGGCATTTAAAATAATTTTTAACAGACTTTTAAGTGGGAATTTGGAAGCCACATTCAGGCATTACGCAGCTCAAAAGATTAGGACATGGACCATGCTAAAATTTGTGTAAGCTGGAACTTTTTGAAGTTCAGCTGAACATCTTTGAAGACAGTTTAGCTTTGGACTCCAACTGTTTGGATCCCAGCAGCCTTGTTCCCGTAATCCCTGCTCACACTGGGCTGTGACTCGCCTGCCAGCACACGGCAAACTGCCAGCAGTGACAAGCACTAAACATTAAATCCATCAACAACCTGATGTCTGTTGGCTCTCAGGTCCTGTTATTCACAGGGCTTTGGCTGGCCCGGCCAGATCTCATTCACCTTCCTTGCAGGATCTCCAGGAGGTACCAGATCCTGGAGAGGAAAACACTTGGGACGCCCTGCAGGAGTGACACACTGAAGGAGCAGGGCCAGGGCAGAGTCCAGCCTCCAGCCAGAGCAGAGCCTGAAGCCCAAAGCCAGTGACTGCTCGTGAGGAGCCCAGCTGGCTCTGCAGTGCTCTGTCCTTCCCTAGCTCTCACTCCACACACCAACCACATGTGCTGCAGAAACCCAGATTTCTATCTCACTGACAACTTTATTGCATGTTATTCTGGCAGGTAACCAAACCACCACTGACTCTTGTCAGCTTAGATGAGCAGGATTTTATCCTCTGAGATCCCAAAGATCCACATCCTGCAGCAAAGCCTTCCCTTCCTCCTGGCACTGTTGACATGCCTTTACTTCTCTGCAATAACAGAGTACAAAGAGGAGCCCTGAGCAGAGGTCACTAATAGTAACAGTATGCTGCATCCTCTGCCCCATTCCCAGTTTAGAATAAAGGTCAGTAGGTCTCCTTCCATCCCTGCACATGTATCCTGTCCTCTCTGAGAGCTCAGCCAGCTCCTCCAGCAGCTCCTGGCACGTCCCTTCGGAGCTGCAAACACTTCTCAGCCCGTCCCACCCACACTGCTTTATCTGAACTGCTGGTGGTACTGCCTGGAGAGCTCCCAAAACAGCCCCGGAGCAGATCAACAGCCCTGAAGGACACCTGAGCTCATGCAGGAGCACAGGAGCTCCAGCTCATCCATCCCCCAGGGTGAGCAGGGCTGGGGCTCTGCCCTCCACCTGCAGACCCTGATGTGTCCCATCCCACACAGCCCCACACTGACCTTCACAGCCCCTGTCCCCCCACAGCAGCTCCACAACAGAGCTGGGGACGGATTTTTTTATTTCCAATACATCATCTTCCTCTCCCTCACCAAGCTCCGGCTTCAACCCCCAAACTAACAGCTGCTTCACATATCTGAAGGTCTGGAAGGAGCAATAAAGCTGTTTATCCTGAAAGGCCTTGAAGCAGCAGCATCCCCCAGGCCACAGCAGAGTCACAAGTCCTACAGCCACTGTCAGCAGCCAGGAGCAGGGGCTGAAGGTCCCTCTGTGCAGAGCAGTGCTGGAACCACTCCCAGGCTGTCCCAGCCACCCTCCCAGAAAGCCATGGAGGATGTGGATCAGGGGACAGGCACCGCATCAGCTCGACTTTGCTGGCACCACTACCACAGTCAGGCAATCAGTGGCCACACATGAGGATGGAAAAGGGAGGCTGAATTTCTACATTTGAAGAAAAACACTATTTGCATCTCAGAGGACAGTGGGGTCCAACTGGCAGGGCTGACACCCTCCTTCCTAATAAATCATTACCCCTGACTGCATAGCCATTGATCCACAGCATTTGCAGACTGTGCTGACCTGCTGTTTATCTCCCAGATTCCTGCTGGGCATCAGCAAACAGTTAAACTTTTCCAAGTTCTTGAAGCTTCACTATGCACTACTTTCTTGAGTATGGAGCATAATTAAAGACCTTTTAAAAGCAAGGTTTGGAAAGGAAGATGCTTGGCACAAGAAGGGCTTGTTCACCCCAAAAGACACAGAAGCTGCTCACTAAAACCAGCATCAGGTTTTGACACCCAAAAAGGAAAGGGGATTGGTTTTAACTGACAACTGCAGCTCCCTGCTCACAAGAACAGTCTGTTTTTGCTCAATTCAGGCCAAAATCAAGTTTCTGAAAACCCCGACACAGCTACAAAACAGAACTCTTGTTTTTGGCTGGTTGCCTTGGAGACACAGAGTGATCTCTTGGGAAGAAACCAAGGAATGCATCTTAATACAAGCTCCTTCCTTTTCAGGCATCAGCACTCAGCCTTATTACCCAGAGTAAAGCCACAAACATCCTCCAGGTCAAGAGTAAACAGAAATCTTTCCATTTGTCCCCATCAGCATCTTCTAGACCTTGGCTACAAAGTCATACTGTGCTTGACTGAGCAGGAAGGAAGTGAAAGAAAAATGGGTGTTTCTCCCATACCACATTTAATTTCACCCAGAAACTTGTATCTTGACTACTTTCCTTCAGCTCCATCTTATTTTTCAAAGGGTCCCTATTTGTTTCAGCTTCCCAAGTTCTGCAAATATAACAGGCAGTCCCTCCTTCGCCTTTTAATCTGTCTCCTCTCAGAAACCAAATGTTTACACAAATTCTCCTGGAGGATAACCCCACATACAGTTCTTAGGGAACAGCTGCGTGTGCACCTTGCAGTATTTGGCACCTGAGCTGCACAGCAGGACAATTAGTCCTGCTAAGCTGATAAGAACAGGGGCAGAGAAGCTCCATGACCTTTCCAATGCCACAAAAATCCACCAGTGACACACAAAACAGTAGTTAACCAATATCACACGATATTTTAGGCTGGGAAAGGTCCTCTGGAGGTCTCTAGCCCAAACTCCTATCTTAAGCAAGACTGACCTGCCAGTTGCTCGAAGCTTTTCCCTGGCAAGTTTCGGACAGCTCCAAGGCTGGTCATGGCACGGCTTTTCTGGGTTTGACCGACCAAAAATCAATTCAGTCACTGCACTGGACTTGTGCTCAACTCCCTCCCTCCTTTTAGTACTGTTATGGACACCTTCCACTGTGCACCATTTAACTGGTTTTACTTGAGGCTTTGTTCTTTGTGCCCCAACAACATCCCCCGCTCAGAAAAATCAGAAGTAGGGTTTACCCACATATGACCATCCCACAAGATTCCCTCTGTGTCCTCTGCTCCATCCTAAGAGCACTCACAACTATAACATGCTGTATTAATATTTTCACCATTTATACCACACACTTGATTTGGTATCAATCCAATTAACACCCCAAACTGAACCTGAACAGAGCCAAAACAGCTGCAATGAGTGCAAGCCAGCAGGTGTTTAAGCAGCAGAACAACTCCAGTCTGACCAAGAATTTCCCTGTAGAAAAACTAGGAAAAGCTACAGGAGCACTGAGCAAGAATCATCACTCTCTGCTCATTTGCTGGTTCTGGATCTCAAGGTGCTCCAGCCCTGCTCCCTGCATTAGTCACCATCAAATTACCACAGGCTGCATGTGCTTAGGGAGGAATTTGACAGCAGCACTCCCTGCCTCCCTTCAAATGAGATGCATCCTGCTCAAAGGATTGACTCAAATTATAATGCTCAGCGCCTCAGGCACCCATGTGCATTCAGTCCCTCAGTTATCTACCTGGATTTGGGTAACGGAAATGTCCCACAACAATTCCCACTGTGGAAAAACGTCACATCACAGCCCTAAAGTGGGGATCTGCCACCTCAGGGTGCTGCCTTCAGAGCCCAACAACTCTCCCCTACTCCTCGTATCACGTCCAGATGCATTTCAACAAGCCTCACAAAGATTAATTCTCAATTTAGGGCTCACAAGGATCTACGTTACTCCCCAAGAGTGAGAAAATCTGGTATTTGCTCACTCCAAAGGCATTTGGAACAATCAGCATCTCCTGGACCTTCAGAGCTGTAGCTGTACATTCAGAAGGAGCAGGTGGTATAATCCTATCAATGGGAGTTAAGTTCTTACTGATCTCTTTCTACCTAATCGAGACCTAATTCTTGAGCCTCTATCAATAGATCACTAATGCAGGAAAATGCCAATACTACACTGCCCAGGGGACCAAGAGCAGCTCAACATGTCCAACCCCTCAGACACATCGAGCAGAGCAGGAGGGCAAGCCCACAGCTGCTCCAAACAAGCAGCTCCCCCTGATTCCCTAAATTCCTGAAATACTTTACTTTCCATTATCGTATCTCGAAGAAGGGCTGGGGTGGGAGAGGCTCTGCAGCTGTTGCAGGGCACATCCCACCCTCGGCTGCTTTGTGGGACAGACCTCAGTGCCCCCTCCATGAGGGCAAATTCTGTTTAATACACCAAGTTCCATCTCCCAGCTATGATCCTCAGGCTCCCTTTAAACTTCCAGGAGACAGTAAAAGCAAACAAGACACTGGGCTTGCAGAGTTGCAAGCTCTCCTAATATTGGATACGAGAAATATTAATCTCTGGTTCCTTTCTCACCATTCTGAAATGTCCTTTGCATCAGTGTGGTGGAGTTCCACCTTCACTCTCCTGTTTCCCACCAGCCCCACGGCTTCACTTCAGAGCCCGTTTTACCCCCAGCTTCAGCCGGGCTGAGGGCATCCTCTGGCTCCCACAAGGGGCAAACACACTGCCCGTGTTCCCAGCAGCGCCTCATGAGCAGCCAAACCCAAAGCAGCCCCGAGCCATCTGTAGCTTGGCTGCTGGGCACAGAACGCCCGGTTACCTTCTTGCGGCGCGAGCCCGTCTTGCTCATGCAGGACCTCTCCAGGGACAGGTACCCTCCGATCACTTCAATCTCGTTCACCGTGGGGTAGCGCTTTTTATGGGCCGTCCCCACTTGAGGCCCATCAGCGTTCTCCACGGCTTTGCCTCTTCCTTTGCTCTCCTCCTCCTCCTCCTCTTCCTCCCGCTGCGGCCTTCCGCTGGCATCAGCGAGAGCCTGCAGCCCCGGGGCCACGGGCTTCCTTTTGGGCACGACAGTGAAGGTGCTGCCTCCCCGCTGCTGGGGGGCAGAGTGTGGTTTGTAGAGGGGCACAGAGGAAAACTCCATCT
This sequence comes from Lonchura striata, assembly GCF_050655825.1. Lineage (NCBI taxonomy): Eukaryota > Metazoa > Chordata > Aves > Passeriformes > Estrildidae > Lonchura > Lonchura striata. The sequence goes on along the minus strand of NC_140719.1, from coordinate 2,481,980 downwards.
CCAGGTCAGGGCCGGCTCCTCCGGGCTGATCCGCCAAGCTCGCCGTCCTCGCAGCCGGGCCGGCCCCGCTGTCCGGCTCCACAATGTCATCGATGTAAGTCACAGGGACCGACGGATCCAGAGGCGCCGGCGGGGAAGTGATGGGCTCTTCCTGCTCCGGGCCGGGAGCCCTCGGGGGCTCCGTGGGCGCCTTCCCCTCCGAGGGCGCTGGCGGCGGCCCCGGCCTGGCAATCGGGGCGGGCGGCCGGGCCGGGCTGCCCTCCCGGCGGGGCACGAAGATGAAGGAATTGCGCGAATTCAGGCGCAGCTTGGCCAGAGCCTGTGCCTGCAGGTCGTGGGCCGGGATGGCCGCCAAGTCGGGTTTGGGGGCCGGGTGGATTTCGAAGGAGCCCCCGGCCCGCGGGGCTGAGGCGGAGAGCGGCCGAGTGGCACTGGGGGCCGGGCTGGCGCTGGGCAGGGGCGACACGGCCACCTCGGCCTCCTCCGGCTTTGGCCTCCTGGCGTTGGCTCTGGCGTGGGAAGGGCTGGCGGATGGCACGGGCGGCCCCCGGGGCGTCGCGGGGCGGCCGGCGGGGACAGCAGCGGGCTCGGGGAGGCGGGCGCCGGGGGGCTGCCCCCGGGGTGTGACCGTGAAGGAGTTGGGGCTGATCTTGTGCACAAAGCAGTTGGCCTGAGGGGCCACAGCCTTGGGGGCAGCTGGGACCGCCGGGGGGGCTGCAGCCCGGGGGGGAGCCGGGGCGGGCTGGGGGGCTGCGGGCTGGGGGGTGACAGCCCGGGGAGGTGGTGCGGGCTGGGGGGTGACAGCCCGGGGAGGTGGTGCGGGCTGGGGGGTGACAGCCCGCGGGGAGACTGTGGGCGGCGGAGTGACAACGCGCGGGGGGACCGTGGGCGGAGGGGTGACAGCCCGAGGTGCCGCCGGCTGCGGGACCGCGGGTTGGGGAGAAGCCGGCTGCGGGACCGCGGGTTGGGGAGCCGCCGGCACCGCAGGGGGGGTGGCGGCCCGGGGGGAAGCGGGGAGCGGCGGAGGGGTGGCCGGGACCGCCGGCGGAGATGCCGGTGCCGCCTTTGGCGCCGGAGCCCGGGGGAAGCCGGGTCCCTTCTGGAGGGGCGCGGGGGCGCGGGGGGAGCCGGGCCCCGCGGGCGGAGCGGCCCGAGCAGCGCCCGGTCCCACCTGCGGCGTGGCCGCGGCGCCGCCGGTCCCGGGCAGCGCGTCCCCAGCGCGGCGTCGGCGGCCCCGCGGCCGCTGCCCGAACTTCTCCAGGAGGCGGCTGACGGTGCCCGGCTCGGCCGCCTCGGGCGGCTCCGGCGGCTCGGCCGTCTCGTAGATGACGACCTGCTCGGCGCGGATCTCGGCGAGCGCGGCGCCGCGCCGGGCCAGCAGCTCCCGCAGCGGGTCGTTGCCGGCCGGGTCCCGGCGGCGGGCGGGCGGCGCATCCCCCGCGGCGAAGCAGGCGGCGGGGTCGGCGCGGGACTCGATGATGAGGATGTTGTCGGCGCGGATGGTGCGGATGCCGGGCACGGCGCTGTACAGCTCCAGCAGCTGCTGCAGCGGCCGCGCCGCGCCGCCGGGCCCGGGCCGCCCCTGCCGCAGCCGGCGCCGCTCGCTCTCCAGCCGCATGAAGGGGTTCTCGCGGAGCGGGCCCAGGCTCTCCGCCACCACCAGCCGCTCCCCGGCCGGGGGCTCGGGCTCGCCGCCCGCCCCGGCCAGCTTGGCCCGCTTGCGCTCCAGGATCTCCCGCTGCCAGGCGGGCGCTGCCCGCGGCCCGGCGCCGAGCGGCGGCTCCGCGCTGCTCATGGCGGCGGCGCTGGGGCTCTGCGGGCCGGGCCCCGCCGCACCGGGGCGGCCCCGCGGCACCGCCCCCGGGCCGGGCAGGGCCGTCCCCCGCGGGGCCGGGCCGGGGCCGGGGCCGCCCCGCTCCGGGCCGGGGTCCGCGCTCCGCCCCCGCTGTCCGCGGAAAGGGCGCCGGGGCTGCCGGACAGCGGCAGCGCCGGCCGCGGTGATGTGATCTGAGGCGGTGCCGCATTCCCCGGCCGGGAACCGGCCGAGCCCCGCCGCCAGCATCGCCCTCCCCTCACACAGGAGACCCCCGGCCCGCGACACGAGCCATGGTGATGGACACAGAATCCCAAACCACAAAAACACCCGTATGTGCCCACTCCTCCATCCCGGACTGGTCTGTCTGGTGCCAGCCGAGGATCGATAAACCTTTCAGGGTCACTCTTGGCGTGTCCCTGGACATGGAACAACCCCTGACTCTGGAGCAGTGTCTGTGGTACCCGGACCGTCAGAGGAGTGTTTTAGGGAGAACTCTAATGGATACAAGTGGAGTTTTCCATGACCCATGCCAGCAGAGCAGAACATTTTTCCCATTTTGCTCTTTGCTGCCCAGGGAGGTCGTGGAGACATCCCAAATCCACCTGGAAGCGATCCTGTGTCACCTGCTCCGGGTGACCCTGTCTTGGCAGGGGGCTGGACTGGACGATCTCCAGAGGTCCCTTCCAACCCCAGCTCTTCTGTGATTCAGTGATTCAATGACAGCCACTCGTTGGACACAAAAGTGCCGCCGCGGCGTTATTTCCAGTCAGCGCCTGTTATCAGCCGCCCGCAGGTGTCTTTGGGAAGTGTGTGCAGTCAGGAAACGATCGCTTGGCAGCGCAGCACTTCCCACACCTCCCAGATCCTCGCCTGGGAGACTCGGGGGACACGGCAGCCGTGACATGAAATTACCTTTGGGCAGGACTCGGGGAGGTCCCCGAGCCGCACCCGGCAGCCGAAAGCGGAGGTGTGTTTACGGGGAGCAGCTCGGTATCCTGCTGATAAGGCTCCTACCTTTGCCCTCCCGAGCCACAACAGAGCGATTACACTCTCTTCAAACGAGACCTGGAAACGATACCACTGGAAATAGCTTTTACTGCCGAAGCTGCCCGTGCCGGGTGCCCCGCTGGGCTGGGTGCCCCGCGGCTGCAGAGCGGCGCTCTGGGGCGGAGGCAGCTCCGTGCCTTTCACCTTAGATAACTCCGGGCTGGTGTGAGGCTCACGCATGACCTGCCGCACTCCCTCAAGCACAGCTCCATCACGCACCATCTGCCTCCAGCCCTCGCCGGGCCGCAGCGGGTGCCCGGGGCTGAGGATAAAGCGGAGCAAGCGGGTACAGACATTTCCCCGCCTCTGGTGACTCACGGCTCAGGCACGTCCAGAGCCAACAATGTGCCTTTGTGCTCCGAGATCTCGATGGATTTCTCTTTCGTGGTCTTGTCTGGTTGGCTTTTGAGCCTGTGTAAAGCCCGTAAATCCTGAAATAATGAATCCCACACAGTTTTGCTGCACCTGGCGCAAAGAAAACGCCTCCCTTTGTGGACATCGAACCTGACATCTGCTAGTTTCACTGCATGCCCGCCTGCCTTTAGAACAAAACAATAAATCCAACCATTATTCATCCTCTCCCCTGCCAGTCAGGATTTGAGAGCCTTCTATCATTTCGGTCAACTGCTCCAAGCCTCGGCTGTGTCAGTGAGACTGTCAAGGGCTGGGCAGCGAGACTTGGCCGGCAAGCAGCGCCCTGGAGTAATCCCCTGCTCCGCTGTGTTTACAGCCGCGGGAACCCCGGCCGAGTGCCCGGTGCTGGTCCTAAGAGGCTCCCGGGAATCCCGCTCGTATTTTGGCACAAGAGGGAATGCTCGATTACGAAACCCAGGTGCGATGGTGACAGGGGCCAGCACTGTCTGTGATGGCAAAGTGCCACCGTGGGGCACAGACAGAGCCGGGCACGGCTGATGCGGCTGCGGGGCTGCAAGAGGAGGTGGCAGATAGGGCACGACGGGGGCTGGCTCTGAGGAACAGCCCCAGGTGCAGCCAGGGGACGAGGGGACAGGCAGACAGCAGGGCCCAGCACGACTCTGTGTGATTTCACCTTAAGCTCAGGCCCTTGCACAGCTCCCAGTTTGTGTCCATCACCGACTTGGTGCAACAGAGCACCAAGGGAGAGGGAAAAAGCAACAGGGAAAAGTAATCCTCTGTAACTGGGCTTCTCCAGCAAATTTGACTCTGTACCTCATGGTGCTGATTTAAAACCAGGACACATGGAATGGTTCCAGGATAAAGGATAAAGAATCAAGACCATCTTTCTGGGCACCAGGCCCTCCCGGCACCAGTGGTGCCACAAGGCTATGTAGTGGGTGGTAAGAGATTAAAGGTGATTTCTGTTATCTGTCACACAATTGAGGTGAATATGGCACATTCTACTTCACTGTGGTGGTGGCACATGGAGAATATCCCCAAATGGGGAGGATGGAGAAACAGAGGCTGAGATCCCAGGGCTGAAGAAAAATGGCTCAAATGACAGAGCTGTCCAGCCTGTTTGTGCTGAGGGGCTGAAGTTATCACATCTATCAGAAGATGATCATGCAGGTGACTGCCAGCACTGGAGATAAGGGGAAAATTGCAGCTGGGAGTTCAAGCCAGGGCTGCTGCCTTTGGCAGTTCACTCAAACAGGCCCTTGGGAGAGAAAATGGTTTGTCAGAATTCATTCATTGCCTTCTGCCCTCCTAGGGACGTGCTGTTTTGGAGCCGGTCTGTTTTCCCCAGGGGGATTACCAAGCCTTTAACCTCCTTGGATTTCTCCAGGGCTCTGTTTCTGTGTCTGGGAGGGTGCTCAGGGATTAGCCTCCCTCCCAGGAAGAGGCACAATCCCTAATGCGCTCTAAATTCCTTAGCACCCCATGCTCACTAAGCCAAAGATGCTGCTGGAGCCTGAATCACTCTGAGCAATCCCTGTCCTGTCCCCGTGGCTGGATTTGTGGCTCTCAGGTGGTCCCTTGTTTAAATTACCAGGATTTTTTGCTTTCCTCCCCTTTTAGCTGTACCTGGGCCTCTTGTCCCTCACGAGCTCTGCTCCTGTGTGTTCAGCTGCTGCCATGCAGAGGTGCCCAGTGCCTGTAGGTCCTTCACCTGCACCACAGGTCCACACACATCATTTCCCTCACACAGCATCTGCCAAGTGCCATTTCCTGGGTTTATATACTCAGCCAGAGATTGACAAAAACAACAAAAACAAAGGAGAAAAAACCAGTTTTCCCAGAAATGTCTCTTTTTATTAAATCATGTCTTTAGCCCTAGAAACATCTGTGTACTCAAGGCCTGGTTATCCCACACAAAGCAGCAGAGCCCCAGAGAAAGCCGAGGCAGCAGGGATGGCAGAGGGCTCCTGGACAGCAGCAGCAGCCAGAAACCACAGTGAGGGTGCTGGGGCCACTGTAACCTCCTCCTCGCTCTTCCAAGGAGCCAGCCTGCTGCTCCAGGGCCCAGCGAGACCTGGGAGAGCACAGTCTTTGTTTTCAAAGCTCTCCACTAGCCTCTAGACCATTTTGGCCCCAAACCAGCATGTCCCAGCTTGGGATCTCTGGCTCCAGGGCTCTCTTGGGCCCAGCATTTCCAGCTCTTTATGCCCCTGCTGTGCCTTCAGTTTCCTGCTGGGATGGGAGAGCAAGGATGTGCTGGGCAGCTCTGTGTGGAGCCAGCACGGATGGCTGCAGCCACACTGCCCTGCTCGAGCTGGGCTGGGGAAAGGAGCAGGACGCTGTCAGCTCCCTCTGAACTCCACAGAGAGCAGAGGCAGAATCAGCAGAGTGGTTTATTTTTATTTTTATAAGGTTTGTCAACTGAGCAGTTCCACTGAAGCGGTCTGGGGCTCCCCCCATTATTTTGATAACGTTGCTTCTTTTTCTGTGAAAAGTGAAAGAAACTTGCTCAATCTCAGAGTTCAGAGGCATTACTGGACGTAACCTGTCCTTCTCCACATTTAGCAGACCCATTGTCACTGTTCCCTTTTCTCCTTGCTACTCAGGCAAATGAAAAATGAAAACTGGTGCCTGAACTCCAAGGAGAAAAAGATCCCAAAAGGACGCTGGCTCCCAGCCCTTGAGAGCGAAGGTTGTGTTGTTGCTTGGTATCACAACTGAAGTCACCCCAGTTCCAGGAATAGTGTTATTAAAGAACAACAGGAAATACACAGCACAAAAGCTACAGCCTATTCAGCACGTTTGGGTATGACTCCAGCTTGGTTCCCTACCAAACCTGCTCGGTTTCTTCAGCCACCCTCACCTGAACCCCCAGCGAAGTCAGGCCTAAGCACAGGGGCACAGCAGGGAGCAGGAGCCCTGCTCAGGGGCCTCGCTTGTCTGTGTTTATCTCTGAGGTTTTTAGGGCATTCCAAAGGTAAGGGCAAAGATCCCTGTCCTTGAATTCCCAGCTCTGCACCAGCCCCACCTTTACAGCACCTTGTAGGTGGGTCTGTATTACTGCAATGGAGAATTAGCACTAAAAATACAAATTAGAAGCCAATTATAGCCCCCCCCCCACACACTTTTCACTCAAGCTTTTTGAATCCACCCAACCTGCCCCTGAGCTGGTCCTGAGCCAGAGACCAGGGGATGGTGGCAGTGACCAGTCCCTGGTCCAGTGAGCAGTCCACAGCCTCAGAGCAGCTCAGTCACCCAGGTGAGAAACACTGCCCAGGTACAACCCAACACATCCCTGCGGCCCTGGGAGGAGAGTGGGGAGCAGGGCAGGGGCTGTGCCCGAGGGTGAGGCTGTAGAGAGGGCAAAAAGCACAGCAGGGGCCACCCCAGGACATGGGACCAGCACTTGGGGACACGGGACCAGCACCTGGCTGTACTGGGTGCCTGGGGGTCTCTCTCAGCTCATCAGTGCAGGTGGAGAGGCTCCTCCTGCTAAAGGTTTATAGGGCACTCCTGCTGTGATTATCAGCAGGCCATTGGGATGCTGAGATAAGGAAGCTTGGAACTGCCCAAAGAACTGAGTAATTATCCTGATTCTCGGAACACAGGGGCGACAACCTGTGATGGGTCTTATCTATCCTTACTTATGTCGCTTTTATGGATACTCTAAAAGCAATGCAATACTGTGAAAAAAGTATTAGGTTGCATTAGTTCTTTAATATTTACTAAACATTTATGGAAAAAAGCAATGTAGTTTCTCTTCGGACGCATTCTTTACATTTAATGTCCACAATGTTTATTCCTTTCAGTCTTTACATTTCACACATTGACTGGCAGTAAATTGGGCTGAAGTTGTTTCTGAACCAAAGCTGCTGCTGGTTCCTGGTGCTCTTTGATAGATCATGCACTGCCCCAGCAAGAGGTTATCTTACCATTAACTGTGTGCATGACACAGCAGGATCACCTGGGAACAACAATGATCCCAATCAGGGTCATGGCAGTTAAAACACCCATTTACAACCTCAGCTCCCACCGAGGAGATCATTAACAGGCTGACTTGTCAGTAACAGTTTCCAGTTGACTTTGGCTTGTGTTTCCAGAATGAGAATCAAAAAACACTTCCATGGAAGATGCAGAAAGGGATAGGCTGTAGTCAGTGGGACAAAATACAGGATCACAAAGTCTTTACAGATGATGTGGAAAATGGCATCACCACTCAATAGCCCTTGGGAGGACCCCGGGATCCTCAGGAAGGGCTGTCCCCAGCTCCAGGGACTGGCACAGCAAAACCCAGAGCACAGAGCAACTCAGCTTGACTTGAGCTGAGCTTTACCTGAGCCCACCTGGCAGTGGGGCCCGGTTCCCTGGGAAGGAGGGCACGGCCCAGCACATCCCTGGTGGAAGGTTCTGCCAGCTGCTGCCAACTGGAATGGCCCTGGAAGGATTTTCTCACTCATACAATATCTTATCCTGGACTAAGACATGAATAATATCCAAGTGTGACTCAAACCAGCTTGTGAGGGGCTGAATGTTTACATTTAGACCAAGAGAGCAGAGGGAGCCTGGCATTCCACCTCCAGTGGGGTTAAGAATGGGGCTGGGATTAAGGACACGGTGTTGCTCCCAGATCTGCCAGGCTGGCTGTTTATAACCAGCATTTTCCATTCTTTCAGCCAACCCCACTTGTGCTGCTGAGGCTGCCGAGCAGCCCTGGCAGCAGAGCCTGGGAACAGGAGCTGCCAGCACAGGTCAGCAAGGCAGGAGCAGCAGGAGCTGTTTGTGGGGTGGGTCTGTGCCAGGATCTCACACAGCCGGACACCACATCCCAGCCCACGCCTCCTGCACAGGGAGCATCCCCCCAGAGCTGGGGACAGAGCACGGGGGTGAGGACACAGGAGCACATGGACACACCACTGGAAGCAGGAACCCTGTGCTGAGCTCCAGGCAGCAAGTCCAGGCTGAGGAATGAGGAATAAATTCCTTCCTGGAGTTTTCTGCACAGAGGCTGAGCCTCTCCACTGGCTCTGGTGGCTCCAGAGATGGGAGCAGGTGGGATCCCACAGCAGAGTCCTCACACGGGCAGGATGAGCTGCCTGGGTACCTTTTGCAGTCAGATATTTTGCTGGAGCTACAAGCATTTTTTTGCTTTTGTTTTTTTTTTAATACAGGAAGGGATTATCTGGGAATTTGTGTTTCCCACCGCAGACCTGGAGGTCAGCTGCAAAGGAAAGCTGGTGGCTGCAGCATGAGCAGAGGTGCAAAAAGCTTTATCTGTTTCTACCTAATTCTATATCCCATGGGTAACCTGAATTTTCTGCTTCCCAGCCAAATAAGAGGAAAAGAGAAAAGCCTCTCTGAAAGTGTCACATCCACGGAGCCTATGATCCCCCAGGCCTCTCCAGCTGAGGGAATGTTCCCTGCAGGCACCAGAGAACATCCTCAGGCACTCCCAGCACTGAGCCAGGCTGAGGAGCAGGGCTGGGACACCTGAGGCCCTTCCTGCCACCCTCCTCTCCTGGAGGTGACACTGCCAGCCCGGGCAATAACACATTTATCACATTTAACAGGTGAGATAACACATTTACCCAGGCATGGGCTGGGGGTCACATCCAACTCTGTCTCCAGCAAGGGCAGCACAAACTCCACCCACAGCTGGGGAACAGCCAGGGCTGGCACCCGGTTTGGCCATCTGGGTTTCATCTACTTCTCCTCAAGTGAACCAGGTGTGCCCACCCTGCTGAAGGCAGCTGCAGCACAGGGCAGCAGCAGCTCCCTGCTGGGACAGGGCACCGGGGATGGATGGAGCTGCTCCCTGCTCACCCCTCACCCAGCCCAGGCACACGGAACTGCCGGCGGCACAGGAGAGAACTGGTTTCAGACACACCCCGAGAGCAGGTGCTGAGAGCTGAGGGAACAGCTAGGAGTGGAATGGCAGATTGTCCTGTGTGCCCAGCAGCCACAGCTGCCCCGGGCAGGGCACTGAGGGAGCCCCAGAACCTCCAGGGGATGCTGCAGGAGCACAGGGGGTGAGGAACACACGGGGCCTTGGAGCTGTCCTGGCTGGGACCACGCTGGGCTCATCCTTTACAGGCTGGTCTCACTGAGGAAGTTCCAGGCTCTATTTTTACCTCTAAAGTTTAAATAATTACAATTTTTATTTGCCTCTGCTAACCCCTTCCTTTCCCAGCAGCCAACTGAAAAACTTCACCAGTGAAAAAGGGGAATAAAAGTGTTTTCCTCTGTCACCAGTGGTTAACTCCAAGGACACTGCTGCACACAGGACATCAAACATCACAACTCTATCCCAGTCACAGCTCTGAGAGAATTTCATATCTTTAGGCATATGAATGCTACAAAGGAAAAAATATGTTCATGTCATAAACATCACAAGCTATGAGGAATATAGATCTTTGGAGGGAAATGCATTCATCAGTTGTCATATCCCATAAACTGCACCAGGAGAACGGTCCATAATGTCCATTCCAACACAGAAATTACTGTACAGTCTACCTTCTACTTTGCACCCCAAGTACTACAAGTGGTCAGTGAGGATATACAACAATTCTACAGAGAAATCACTCAAGTGGATACATAAATGGGCCCTTTGGGGGTTAAATAAGATTTTCAATAGTTGCACAATGCTACATTCATGCTACCAAGTTCACTGAATTGGGATTTGAGAAAGGAAGAACAGTTTGCCTGTCTCCAGTTAGGAGGTAAAAGGGTCAGAAAGGGAGAGAGTTTTGTGTCAGCATTTTAATCCTCCCACAACCATTTCCTTCTCCAGATAACATGACTTTGTGCTTTCAGTGCACCTCTGGCTCCCACCGCTCACTGCAGAGCTGGTGGAAGCTCTGATGTTAAACAGTAATTGGCATAAATTTGAGGTTCTTTTTCCTTTATATCTGGCATTTTCTTCCAAAAGCTACAGGCTGGTGCCTGTTCTCCCCTTCACTGTAAGTCTGGCAAACCTGACTGAGTCCAGGGATGAGACACGGCTACCAAAGCTCCCAGCCTGAGGGAGGCAACAGCCCACACCTGTCTGTGTGGCTTTCAGTGACTTTAAACTACCTCTCTCTACCCATTCTTCTCTTTACTTATATACACTATTTCTTCAAAAGTTTTGCTATAAAACTGCTCTAAATATAAAGGGTTCAGCAGTTCTAGCCAGCTCTCCCCAAAATCACAACCACAGGTATGTCACAGGGGAAGGAGGACTCTACAGATCAGAACATCAAGTTCTCTTTGTATGTAGTTAAAAGAAGATTTGTACATGTATTTTCCTTCACTTCACAATCAACAAATTTGAGATACCAGGAAATCAGGAAAATAAGGTAATCCTTCCCTGTTACTTCCTTTGCTTGTAAAAGAAATAACTTGTGTCACCTCCCAGAATTGCCAGTGACCTACACAGACACTAAGTACTATTTGTGCCCTGAAAGGACTGCAGAACGTGAAAAAAGCCCCATTCCCGAAACCAAAAAAGCACCCCCTTACCTAACCAAACAAAAATAAATAGGTTCCAAAAGGTACCATCAAATATCAAGTACGGACCTGGGCTCTCGGGCTGCTCTGACAGAGCTTGGGGTTTTCTCTGTCCTACACAGGAAGGGGTGAGCAGCTCAGACCAAAAACAGGTCAGGGGAAAAGGGCTGTGTTATGCACGAACAACTGGCAATCAAGTGAACAAAGAAGAGTCAAACTCATGCTCCAAGCCTGTGCTGTGTCCCTCCAGAAGCATTTCTCCCAAATACCTCAGTGCTCAGCCCCCTCAGAGGGGTCTCCACACAGGAGGAGAGCTCCTCTCCCAGCACACAGCAAAACACTGGCATGAACAATTAATTACCATGGCTATTAATTTCTAATTCGTTTTTATACCAAAGCGAGCCTGACTGAAGCTTCCCAGCCAGGTCCCGTGTTTCTAACCTAAAGTATTTCAGCAAAACTAAAGTTCCATAGTTTTGCAAGCAGCAAAATAGAAAGTAATGAAGTTGTGGCTAACTGGAGGAGAACTACACATTTGTGAGAGCATGTACAGGTAGTGCAGCACAGCTACTCTGAAAGGAACCAAACCAATGCAGCAGACATGCAGGGTCTGCTAACTTATGTTAAAACCATGTTTGCTGGTGATTAAATATGTCTACAGAAGATATATTACCATTCTGAATATATTTTCAAGCAGACCAAAAATACCTCATCTATTGGTTATGGTGTGTTATTTTTAACTAATTAAATATCAGGAGGGATTTTACCTCCTCCCTCACTATAAAAATTGCACTTATTTTCTATTAAACAAAACAAACGAAAAAGAAGATTTCAATTCTATATCCCAGTATATATTCACATGGAAACAGGATCATCTTGCTCTAAGCTTGCAGGAGTAGGTGTAGCAGTCCTTGCTCTCCAGGACTCCCAGCACAGAAAGTCCCACCAGGACAACCCCCTGCTTCCTCTGTGCTCTGGTGACTTCTTCGCTGTAGTGCATGGGTTAATTGGGTTTGTGTTGGGTTTTTTTTGTAAGAAAACCTGAGCTTCAAAAGTCTTTAAAAGGACCTGGAATCAAATCTGGCCCATTCTGACCCAAAACAGCTCAGTTCTGCCAGGAACTCCATCCTGTCCTCGTTTCACACAGCTCCTCCTGAGGCCCCACGGCTCGGACTGAGGCCAGCGAGGTGTCACTGTCACCCCCTTCCCTCCAGTCTCTCTTGGCCCAGGAGACTTCTCCTGCCGACACTTCCGAGGGCTCCTCCTTCCCTCCCTTTAGCACTGCTGCCTCCCGTAGGGCTGTGAAGGGCTCCCCGTGCCAATAAAAAAGTCTCTCTGCAATAAAGCATGACTTCTTGGACACTGGTGATGAGCTTCCTCTTGCAAAGTCTTCTCCAGCTCATAAAATGTCATCGTAATCCAACAGTTTGGAGTGCTGGCGGGTCTTCCAGAGGCGGTAAAGGCGGAAGTCAAAGTAAGTCTCAATCATTTGCTTACCTAGAATGAAACGAGGCACAGGGGTCACACCCTGAAAGGAGCATGAGGGAGAGGAGACAGAACACAGCAGCACAAACCCCCAGCCCTGTGGGCACAGGGCTGACACTGGGCACGTGGAGGAGCCCGTGAGAACCAAACATCTTTTTAGATCTCCTCAGCCACGAGCAGCTCCCTGTAATCCCTTGGCAGGGTTTGTCCCTGGGGGCAGGAACTGAGCACAAAGTCTGTTTCCAGACTTTGACCTCTCTGCTCTGAGGGCTGAGGGGAGCTGGGAGCTGGAGATGATCAGCCACAGCCTGCATGAGGCACAGGCAACTTCAGAGGCTGTAAACCAAGAGTTAACTCCTTGTAAAGAAACACTAAAAATAACGAACACTGAAAATTCAAACTTAAAAATGCTTATTTTTTTAAATGATCAGGTCAACCCTGTCCTGCTCCTGTCTGTGCTCCCAGCAATGAGCTCACAGCACACACCAGTGCCAGCTGTGCCCCCCAGTCCCTCTGACTGAAGGGGGACTCACAGGCAGCCAGGAGGTGCACTTGAAAACACAAGGGCAAACAACCCTGCACTCAGACAGGGCTCAAGGAGGGGATTTTCGCTTGTGAGGCCTGATGAAGATTAGTTTTAGATGACTTTGCAAAGGATTACGAGGGTACACTCTTAGTACATCCCAGACTGATCAAGGGGATCAATTCAGACGTATTCTTCAGCCCAGCCTCCTGAAAGCTCAGCTGCTCTAATGCCTGCACACAGAACCCACTGCCTGGCCTGCTGAGCTGCCCACAAACCCAGGAATTTCCCTGCAAGCTGCTCCTGGACACATCCGAGCATGTTTGCTCTGTGCAGGCATTAGAGCACCTGATCATGCACAGGGAACTGAACAGCCTGGGCTGGAGGGAGGTGACCCTGCCCATGGATGGGCTGGAACTGGGGAATCCTTAAGGTCCCTTCCAACCCAAACCAGTCTGTGACTGTGATTCTGGGAGCTCTGCACTGTTGAGCACCAATGTGCTCGACTCCTGCACATTCCTGAGGGTGAAGGGAGGTAAGAAAAACCCATCAGTGCTGAGACCAGAGTTCTGGGCAGCAGAGAAGTGCCTACAGGTGAATCCAGAATGGTTTTATTGGTCAAGAACTACAGCAACGATAAAAGAACATGGGCAAATTCAGAATCTGTCACTTGTGAAACTGCACTGTGAATTACTGACATTGACCAATGAACAGGAAAAATCCTGTAGCTTCTTGAAATACCTTGAGCTACAGGAAAAAAAAAAAAAAAAGGGAAAAGGGCCAGCAGACTGAGCTGTAGAATGGTTCTGATGGGCCATATCCCAGTTGCTTACTGACACAATTCACTTGGTGCCAGTGGTTTCAGCTCTGGAGAAGAGACCCCAGCACAAGCTGGCTACAGAAAAGGTTTTGCTCCATGTGCATTTGCCCCACAGACTCCCCGTGCCCTAATAATGATGCATTCTCCTACACTCAGCCTGGAAAGCTGTTTCCTTTGCATTGCCAGGAATCCTGGGAGAGGCCTCAGGCACAACAAACAGGGCATTTGAAATGTGAACATATGCAGGAACTGCAAGGGGAAAGCCAGGGGCAGCAGCTGAACTACACAAGGTGGTTACAAGCAAAACAAAGACCATGGCAGGACTTAAGGGAGTCAAAACTGCTTTTTCATGAAGATGCCCCCAGAGGAGGCAGACTGGTTAGCAAGGTGGGTGTGTGTGTGTCTTTGTACAGGAAATAAATTACCTTGAGCTGATAGTTCAAGTGGAGACTCAAAGGCAACCCTATAAGGATTCATTAAGTTTTTCAGATTCTGAAATAGCTGAAAGGAAAACATATCATAAAGGTGAAAACAGTGACGACTCCTGAGCAAAGCACTGCCCATCTTTGTTCTGGAAAACCTTCCACCCATGTCCTTTAACACATCTATCTCACCAGTAAATAAATAAACCAAGTGCTTTGAACAACTGCTCTCCTCAAAGGTTCAGTTATTTGCCCTGCACATCACTAATCCTTCTTCCCCTGCCCCACAGTCCAGAGGGTTCTCCCACAGCACAGGACATTCCCAGCCAGCCTTCTGCAGGTTTAGAGCTCCCAGTGTGACTCTGGCCTACCTGTGCCCAGCAGACATTCCAGGGGTGACCCACAAGCTCCTACCTTCTCCCCATTGGGGTTTCCAAGAACATAGCAGCCCATGATGTGGATGATATTTGGTTCAGGATTGACTTTACTCATCAGCCGGCTCAACCTCTTCCAGAAGCTGGAAAAAACAGAACACTCTTAAAAAAAAAAAAATCTCTCCTCATAGGCATGATTAATGCCAAAGATGTGTGCACACAGCACTCACACAGGGCCCAAGGTTTGTGTCCTGGGCAGGAAACTGCTCAGGAAGAGCCATTGGATCCCAGATAAGGAAGAACAAGGGCCTGAGGAGCAGGTCCAAGTCATGTGGCAGAGAAGGAGGAACAGTCCAGTGAGCCAAGGGAGCTCCAAGGTGAGGAGAAGGGAGCCAAGTCCCCCAGGAGTGCTTCTGGAGTGACAGTTTCACCAAGCATCCCCTCCAGCTTCCTCTCTCCCATTTCTATCAACAGCTGCCCTTTCTGAACACCAGGGTTATCAGTGCACTGGTTCATTTCCAGGGCATGAAATCAGCAGGGAACAGCTGGAGAGATTGTTCTGAGTGAGACAATACAGCCCAGGCAGCTCCATGTCAGCCCGTGCTTGGTGCTGCTCGCAGTCATCCCCCTTGATGTGCAGTGACTGTGACCAGGGACTTGGTGCCTGAGGGATGTGAAACACGACCCCCTTCCCTGGGCAGAGGGCTGGAGCAACTTTAGGGGGCTCTAAAGCCCAGAAATTCCTCCATGGATGTTCCAACCAGACTACAACCTCAGTTTTCCTCAGCACTGCCTCCCAGGAACACACAAGCTGGCTGGAGATGTTCACTTCCAAGCTCCCAAACTTTCAGCTGTGTGTTCACAACTTTCTGCAGATCCCTGATTTATCAGCTTGGGAGCAGCTATGCCTGGGATGTGCTCAGAATCGTGGATGTGCACACGTGCTGGAGAATTCCACAGCCAGTGTTTGTGCCAGGGCATGAGATTGCTGAGCAGATGTTGATTTTAATACTCAGTTCTCATGCCAACAAAAAGTTGTGTAGGAGCAGGTTGGTGTACATCCTCTCCCCCACAGCCAGGCTCTGTTAGCCAAGCAAGTTTGAGCCAGCACAAGCGAGTAGGCAGCAAAGCAGGCAAAGCTTTCCTCTCTGTAAGGAGCAGCAAAATTGCTCAGCACTCCCAGCTGAAGGCTGGCATGTTACTGAAAAGCCTCCTCAGTAACAGGCTGGACTTTGAGCAGGCTTTGCAGAGACAAATTCCATTTCCCCCTGGCCAGAGCTGTGGGGGAACACCCTGGATTTCTGCCATAGTCACCAGCTTAGCAATGGTATCACAGCACCAGAGGTTCAAGGTGCATGTTCTCATTTCTGATCAGCAAAACTGTTTTTAGTAGAAGAAATATATTTTTTCCTCCTTTTTTGACAGTCTCTATCCACAGAGACACTAAGCAGATAGAAGTGTAAATCTCCCGGTGACAGGGCTGCAGCACTCCAGGGATGAGCTCAGCTCTGCCACCTTTGCTGTCACCCCTGAATGAGCTGTTAGATGCTATTCAGTGCCTCCTCAGCCTCCTCATCCCCTGACCAAGCCACCCCAGCTCCCTTTACTTCTGCTCCACCACGTGCCACAAACATTGAGCAAATCCAGCAGAGAAACACCATGCAAGCCCAGAACACAACACAGCCACTCACAGGATCAGATCTTCCTCCTTCTCCACTTTGGCGAAAGTGGCGACTTTGTTCTTTAACAAGTATAAGTGCCCGGGGCCTCCCTGCGAGAGACAGACAGACAGATGGAAACCCCTTTGCCCAGGCCCTGAGGAAACAAACCCTGGATGCGTTTCCTGTCCTGCCCAGCCATTCCCAGAAGTGCCACAAGGGAGCAGGGCAGCCCTGCACTGCGGCCACGCTCAGGGACATCCACACACGGGCAGTGTGCTGGGGGCTGGATTCTCTGGTTTTTGCTGTTCTGTGCCCACATCACTCTCAAAAGGCACAATAATAGATCAAAAACCCCACTGTGGGTGGCTGGAGAGTAATAGGGAAGACAAAGTTCCTGTCACTTGGAGATGCTTGGGGTGGGCAGAGGAGAAGCTGAGCACAGCAGGGACCGCAGGCAAGGGCTGGCACTGCAGAGGAACTGGACTTGGGCAGGAGGAGGCATAAAGAGACTGACACAACACCAGGAACATTAAAAGTCACAATCCCCATGTCACTGTGCAGCAAAGCTGCTCCTGGGTAGCACTGGGCATGTGGAGGGAATTAAGTCAGGTCACCTCCCTCACTGCTGGGCAAGTCCACAGCTGACCACCACGAGGAACAGCAGACTTGGGAAGGAAATCCCCAGCAACCCCCAATCCAGCAGGGCCTGGACAGTCCCAGCACAGCTCCAGCCTGACCCTTCTCCTGCATCCTCAGTCTCCAGCTCCCAGCTGAGCCACCTGCCAGCCTGGCCCACAACACACACCACTGCCACTGTCACACTGAAGCTGGATGGAAAACCATAACCATGACACTGCGAGTGTTTGCTCCTGTCTCTGGAATCCTTTCTAGCCCAGTGCTGATGCTGGTTTGTCTGGGGTTCCTTGAGCAAATCAGCCCAGCTCTTGACTTGGCCTCACTAAATCAGATTTGATTTCCTGCTGTCACAGCAACTTGAGACTGCTCCATGTCTGGGAAATGGGAAGTGAAAGCTGTGCCTTGGCAGCGACTTTAATGGAAGATGACTTTGGAATATTGGTTGCTTTATGTCATTTTTTCCCACAGAAAACAACAAATTTGTAACAAATCACCCAAGTGTTTAACAACTTTCACGTACCTGGCAAAATATCAGCATCTTCCAGATTTTGCAGCCTTTCCGATAAATGTTCAGTTTTTTCTCTATTTCCTCTGCAAAAAAGCCCAACCAAACAAAATGTGTTGGAAAAGGTGAAGCATGCACAAAGCTCAAAATTAACCTTATTTATTTACACTTAGTCCTGAGGGCAGGAAGCTGAGCTGGCAGGGGTGCTCAGTACATGCCAAGGATGCTGTGGGAGCAGAAACACCAGCAGGTGACAGGGCAGAGAAGGGATGGAACAGCACCAGACACTGCTCTGCAGTGACCACAGCTCCAGAGCAGCCCCAGCCCTCCTGGCCCTCTGTCACTGCTCCCACTCCCCACCACAGGTACAATGAACAGGCACCTGCTGCGCCGTGCCTCAGTTTCCCTGCCACAAACCATGAGTTTAGCACAGAAAACAGGCCACAGAAGTGAATGTTTATTACAGCAGCACATCCAAGAGCAGCCAACTGACTGTCAGGGGTCAGTGGGGTGACAAAAACACCTCTCTGAGTGGCAGCTAAAGCACAGGGCAGCTGAGTGACTTAAATATTGATGGTTACATTTGCAATGGGCAGGAGATAAGAAAAGGAGGCAACACGTACCCAGGATGTCATCAAAGGTGGCGTGCTCATGGTCCTGGAAACCAAGACAGAAGACATATAAAGGTTCACTGTCACTCCACCAGCTCCCTAATAACCACACAATCCCACTCCCAAGGATGCTTTAAGAGCACATTTACACAACTGATGGCTGCTGGTCACAGCAGCAGTAACCCTCACCCTAAATCACATTTCAGCACAGAACCTGAAGACTGAACAGTCCATGAAGATTAAATCCACCCAAAGGCTTGAAGCCTGCAGACACATCCAAAGCACACGCTGTCCCTCAAATGCAGTCAACATCAGCAATGCCTGTTTGCCTGTGTTTTGCAGCAGTCTCTGGCTTTACCCTGTCCAAGCTGGCTGACAAACAGCTGCACTCCCAACACAGCTGCCTCTGCCACAGCAGGGTCATCAGAACTGAACAACCCTCCAAGGAAGAGAGACGAGAGCAGCAAGGCTAAACCCCAGCAGCACTGCCTGCTGCTCACTGCCAGTGGTCTTGATGGGCTCCCAGCCCCACCTTCCCTTGCAAATTAAGTGATTAGAAAAAGAAACCCATGACTCCTCACTGCTGTTTCAGACACCTGCTCAGGCCAGACTCCCAGGGAAAGTCAGAGTTAAATTAATGACTGACAGGGATGCCCCACTGCAGGTGGGGTGATGGGGTTGCTGGATCACCGCTGAGTTCTGAGCGCTGCTGATCCCAAGGATGAGCATAAGGAGGAGCCCTAAGCCTGGCAATGCCTGCCCTGCCTTCCCTTGATAATCCTCCCACGCAGCTTGGCTGGGCCTGCAGAGCCCAGAGCCCACGTGTGCCGTTTTCACCCCACTAGACTGTTGCACCTAGACCTGAGTCCCCACAAAACTACCCCAGACCCCAAAGTTGGGTTCAACACACCCCCAGTCCTTTCCTGACAGTTTCTCCAAATCCCATCAGCATTTCGGAGTCACCCTAACAGGAATTAGGTAAAGGAAAAAGTGTCCTCATCCACAGCAGAACTGATTTACTTACATAGAGGATGGGGATGATGGAGGGGTCGTCCCTGCGGATAATTGTTGGGACATACTCTGCTTTGGGCACCTTGGAAGAAATGAGCTGCAAAGGGGAAAAAAGGTGTAACAACATGAGGAGAAGGCAGTAGAGTCCTGACAGAAGCACAAAGGCCATGGTACCCTGTTCAGCTGGTCTCAGGTGTGACTCGAGGTAGCAGCTAACCCAGCCTATGCACATCCCAATGGAAGGTTTCCAGCCCAGAGCAACCCCAGGCCTGCCGAGTGCTCCTGATGTCCATGAGCACACAGCTCTGCCCTCAGACTGCACTGGGGCCAGAACAGGCTGGAAAGGCGAGGCTGGGGTACACAGAGGATGGAGCAGCTCATGCACCACCATGGATGACTGTATCCCTGTGAGGATCACTCCTGCAAAACCTCCTTTTGGCTGTATGGAGTGTTCAGTGTCTGGTGGGATCTGTACAGGGTCCAGCCAAGGGCTGGCCCTGCACCAGGCACAGCAGGCACAGGGTGTAGGTGTCAGACAGTGCCTGACAACTCTGGCTGAAGCCTCAGTGGCTCCAGCAGCACCAGAGCCTGAACTCTGTCGTGATTCCAGGCCCCTCAGTTCCTCACTGTGGGAGCAGAGCTGGCAGTGGTGCTAAGGTCTCTATTTTCAGGGTTACCAAGCCTCAGGCTGACTTGATTCTTTGTTGGTGTCAGTCCTACTCTGATTTAGACTACAGATTCCTCCATCTAGTTTTCTTTCAATGCACTATCCCCAGCAACAACACATCTGAACCCATGTCATGTCTTGGTTCATCTGGGTGACCCTCACAGACACCTGAGGCTGTGCTTATACAAAAGACTTCCCATGAAGATCCTGAACTTAGCAGCCCTGAAAGGACAGGCAGAACATAAGCTGGAAGCTCTCACCATTATTTTTGGTGGAATAAAGTCTTCTCCGTCACATGCCATGGCTTCAAGTTCCTTTTCTGCTTCCCAGTTCAAGTCAAAGTCACCATCCAGAGTCCCGCAGGAATCCTGAAGGTCATGGCCTGCCAGAACACAGGGAGCATTACAAGGGTAGATCAGCATTCCCCACTCCATCCTGCCTTGGCAGCTTCTTCACAAGAGGCGCAATGACACTCGTGCTCTCTTGTCACCCACAGAGTGACAGACACCACTCTGGGGCTGGTGTCTTCAAACAGACAAACATGTAACAAATGAAGAGTGCACAGAGAGCTCACATCACGTGTCACAGAAATTCATCACTCTTGCAGTCACCAAGCTTGGTTTTCAAATGCTAAGTCACAACAGTCACCCTGTCACTCCAGAAACGGGGAAGGAGACAGAACACAGAGAGACTCTCTACACTTCAGCACTGCCAGGCTGATAACCAAAAGTCCAAAGACTTCAAAGCTGGTCTCCTTGTAGAAATTACTGCTCTGACTACATCTTTTCAGGGATTATAAAGAAAATCTGACTTGTTGGTCAGACTGATCCTGGCAGAGAAGTCTTAGAGCGTGCGTGAGGACAGCTGCAACAAACACAGTCATATTGCAACAGTAGACTTGAACTTGCTCTCCAAATCAACCTTACCTGTTGGCCTTCAATGCCTCCTGGGGAAAAAAACATCTGGAAGGAATATAATTGACCATTAAAGGTTAAAAACAGAGATGGTTGCTGGACTGAGGAAAGAGAACCGAGGTGCCACTGTTTGTGCCTTTGGGGATGTCCAAGTGTCGCTGGGCAATGCCCGGAGCCTGTGTGAACCACGGCTTTTCCATGGCTTTTCCATGGCTTTTCCATCCGCCTCCGGGCAGCTGAGGGAGCAGGGAGGAGTCAGACTGCCAAACAACAGGGTCATATTGTGAACCTGGCCTTTCATACACCTCCCCTTGCAGCCTGGGCCTTCTACACCTAGCAGGGCCAGATCTCGTGCTTACCTGGTAGATCAGGTCATTTCGTTAGTGAAATTCACTTCAACCTAGGCAAACTCATATCCACCAAGCTCCTGCCTACAGGCTTGCAATAAAATCTGTGTAAAACAGCCATTTATAAGAATACAGATGCTGGCATTCCTTCCTGTAAATGAACACAACAGCATCTCAGTCCCCTCAAGCAGAACATGGCAGCATTACTGCCATGTATTACTGGGGATTCCCAGAGGGATTCCTGGCAGCCCAAATGAAGATCAGATTGCCCCAAGCTATCACCTATGCAGGAAACCAAGCTCCATCTCATCAGCTGTGTTCTTGAGCTATTCCAGGCTAGGAAAGAGCTCAGAAGGGGCTCCTGGCATAGGAAGCCACGTTAGCCCCACTATGGTGAAGGCAGCCTTGGACTGGTGAGTTTCCAGAGAGGTTGTTTTGGTGCCAAGAGGATAAGGGATGATGGGAACAGAGGGCTGTAAGAGAGCTGTACCACTGGGTACCCTTCAGCAACTGCTCAATAATCTGAAGTTGGATGAGTGGTGCTCTACAAATAATTACAGGTACACACAGATGAACAGGTACATACACCTGGAGCGTCACCTGCTCCGATCTCAGCAAACTAAAAAAGGATCACAGACAGGACAGAGGGCACAGAGGAGTTACTCCAGTGGGACCCCAGTCAACAAGTACTGGAGGGTTTGCCCACAGGAGGAAGCTCAAAGGACTCAGAACTCACTTTCTCGAGAGTCATGGAAGGAATCAGCTTTGATGGGAGTCGGGTCACTCCAGGACCTGCTGAAGCTCCTCTCACGCCGTTCGGCAAATGCTAAAGGATAAAACCAGAGCACGACATTAACAGATCCCAAAGCACCTCTGCTGCTGCCAGCAAACAATCATCCAGCAGACTGCCACCAAAGCCACACATTACAGACTCCCCTGGGCTGGTCCTTCCACTTGGCAAACGTGAGTCCTTTCCACACAGCAGAGACAAGTGCCCACTTGTGCACAGGATGGGACATGGAACACAAAAAAAGGACAACACTTGATGGTCTCTCCTTAAATGCACACAGCTCAAACCTCAATTTAACCAAGGCCAGTCCAGTGTCCCAGTGTAAATGCTCAGGTTCCAAGGCCTCACAGAAACGTGCACTGCACAGGTAACGACACCTGCATGGCAGAAGGCAGCTGTAGCTCTCCAGTCAGTCCTCCCTTCGTGTTCTACTGGCATCCCAGTCAGAGCTGGACCAAACAGCAGGGAGGGGATGTCTCTGGAAAGCTCATGCTTTCTACATTTTGTTGCAAAAGAGGAAATCCTTCAGCCTTTGCTTGCCTGCACTCTTGTGAGCACTACTCATGGCTTTTTTTCCTCCTGAGGAGTGCTGTATTGTTTGCACTGGCATTTCCCAAGCACAAACCAGGGAGCTTGGCTCAGGCGGCTTCACCACAGGCAAATTCCTGGGAACTGGCAACCACCACGTCTGACTTGGCAAGCCCATGTGAGAGCCATTATGCCAGGATTAACAGCCACTTATGGGTGCTAATACCTATTTCTGGTGGCAGACAGAGTGTGCAGCAGGGAACTGAGTAACAGCAGCACAGGAATTCACTGCAGATCAGCATCACAAGAGCAGCCTGTCCCCTGCTGAAGTGTGGCCAGGGTGGGTGTCTGGGGAGACAAACCATGTCTTCAGTTCTTCAGGTGATCTCCATCCTCAGCTTTGAGATAAACCCAGGCATTTAGCTACTGTGCACAGAAAGAAAGCTTTGAAAACATGACTCAAGAGTTCCTGAGGCAGAGGCACGCCTGAGTTTCAGCCTGAGTTTCACGGAGGTAAGCCCTGTGCACGTCAAGCAGTGCTAACACAGATGCCAATGAAAGGGCAAAGCTCTTTGCTGATCACTTCTCACAGCACATGAGAGAGGAAAGAATGCAAATCGAACTCAGCAATGCTTTGCTGTGAGCACTCTGTGCATGATGCCTAGCCAGGGGGTGGGAAGAACAAGATGCTTTCTCTTCTGGAGCAATCCTCAGCTCCCAGGAGCAGGTTACACCACTTTCAAAGTGCTAAGGGAGTCACCCAACCAAGTTTTGGAGGATTATTGCCTTCACCAGGGAAAGGGAACTGCAATTTTGCAGTCCTAAGAGGTGATTTCTTCCCCAGTGAGGCATAAGACTCCCTGATTTGCCCTTTGCTCCAATTTCTTCTCTGATCCTCTTCTTTCTTCTTTCCACCATCATCTCAGTTCCCACCAGACCACTCTCCCCAGGGCCAGCTGTGGAGATGACAGTGGGACAGGGCAGGAGAGGACATCCAGCAGTCTGTGTGGTACATGGAGCCACAGCTGGTCATAGCTGCAGAGAGAGGCCAGGCAGCTCTGCTGGACTCGCAGCTCGAGTTCTCCTCACTGGCCTCCACCCCAGTGATCACCAAAATCCACACAGGGGACAAGGATGCTGCAGCTTTCCTTCCACACCTTGCACCAGAGAAGTCCCACAGCCACAACAGAGGGTCCTTGGGAACAGCCTCCAGGCTGCTGCAGGCATCCACATGTCCTGGACACTTGCAATCACCTGGCCTTCTTGTTTGCAGGATAAAATGGCACCAAGAGGTCAATTCCTCTCTCCAGCCCAAAGCCAGGTCCTTTCAACCCACATCTGCATGTGACAGAATTCCCACAAACCCCACCAAGCCCAGCTCCTCACAGCCACACTTCCAGGTGCTCACTTACTTTGTGCTTTAACCCTTCGGCTCCCCACCATGCGGAGGTGCTTCCGAAAATTCCTAAAAGAAAAGGCCAAACACAACCTTTGAGAAAGGTGACAAGAAGCAACGCCTGGGCCCAACAGGATTGTGAAAACAGGGAGGAAGAAAATAAAATGGGGATGATGGCATATTTCCTTCCAGGCATTCCAAAGCTAGAGACCAGGTCCCCAGCCTGCAGTGATTTAGTGCTGCGATGGTGATGTTCATTGAGTGGGGCTGTTCTGAGCTCCCTGGGCTGGTGGTATAGGGCAAGTGGGGTCCCACAGGGCAGCCTCCTGCTTATGGCTGCTTTCCTTTTTCTCTGGTTAAGCTTTACCTGTGCTGTATTTACTGAGGACACCCACACCTGCCCGTGCTGGCAGTGTTCCCTCTTTTCCTGGTAAAAAGCAGTAACTGCTCCCCTCTCCAGCAGAATGTGGGTGCCCAGGCTCTGCACATTCGTGGCTGTGCTCATTCCCAAACACAGCAGCTCCTAAAACCCTTCCCATGCTGTTGGTAACCATGCAGCCCAAGAGCCCAAGTGCTGCTCTCCAGGTAGAGCTGGGGAGGACCAAAGCAGGTTCTCCCTCCCCGCACAGCAGAGTTCAGTGATGCTGTCTGTCCCCACGGGCCTGCTCTCCCCGTGTGCTGCTCTCTCCTGGCCTCACAGGCAGGTTCAGAGGGGCTGCAGAGCACACAGCTCCAGGGGAAAGCCCTGGGGAGCAGCTACACCCCAGAGTCAGGTCTGTGTGAAACAGAATGTCCTGCCCACTCCTCAGAGGCCATGGGAAAGGGACTCTGTTCAGCCCCTCCGAGTGCAAGGGACCAGTTTCTCTTAGTTTCTCATCACTCACAAGGCAGGAACAGGACAGGAACAAACAGGACACCAGAATAGACAGGGAGAAGCAGCATCAAGAGCAGTGTCACCTCTCCATGAACCCCATTTAGTGCCTGTGGCTTCATCCCACAGTGCAGCCCCAGGATGACAGAGAGCCCATGCACTGGGCACCCTGGAGCTGGGGAGCCTTTCTGGATTTCTTTTGGCCCTCAACACACAGGGCAAACACCAGGCAACAGACACCACAGCTGGTGAAAGGGGTAAGTCACAAGTTGTCTGGCTCACACACGTTAGTGGGATGAGTAAGGACATGGTACAACCATGCAGATGCTTCAGCAAACTGACTGGACCAAAAGACACTTCCAGCACTGACAAGAAGTTGTTCAGAGAAATTTGGATACTGCTCCTGTCCAGGAGAGCCATACAAACACAGTCCTCATGGGAGAGCACTGCACCCACATCACCTTCTGCACTTCCCCTCTTTGGCCTGGGAGCTCTTGTTGTCATCAGGCTCCAAATTCAGCAAGAAGCAAAACCAGCAGCTGGGAGCAGCATTATTCCATGCCAAACTTCTGTCTTCACTTGGGCTATTAATGTTCCCCAAAGATTTATTTTGTATCTACTTGGGTACATGAAGATTTACTGTTGTGGATCAGACAAGTGCCCCTTTAGGCACATCCCTGGCCTGGCTCTTTGTACAAAGCCTTCTGGGGTGCACCATCATTGATAACTGGGTCTGTCTCACAGTGCATTCAATTAAAATCCAAATAAATGCAACATTTCAAGGGAACCAGGGCTGTTCTTTACACAAAAATGTCTCAGACATATGTTACATGGTCTGTTGTGAGCCTGAGATCATACCACACACTGAGCACCAATACTAATTGCCCAAAGCCACTGTCACGTCCCTTGGGCTTTTGGCATTTTTAAGTAAACCCCACTTTTCTTTTAAATGCTCAGAAGTCCTCTTCACAGAGGAGTTTCTTCAGACCCTGGGGGAAGAGGGGTAAAGCAGCCTTTGCCATAGAAGAAGGTTGCTCCCAGGTGCCTGGACAGCTTGGGCTCTCCCGTAAGAGACCTAAATACCATCTCCTAAACTCTGCTGAGAGCAGCTCCAAGAAGAATCCAGCTGTTCAAGGTTAACCACTAAATAGTCACAAAATGGAATAAAGGCCTCCATCTATTTTCTTCTAGAAAAAAACAGCACTTTTTTGGAAAAGAAGTGGAAGTCTGTGACTGCCTCCTAATGTGGCTATGCTGTGAACAACCAGATCCTTCTGAGGGCTTCTTGCAGCTGCCTGGCTCCTCAGGCTCCTCTGAGCCTGCATGCCAGCATGACAGGACTGGCCCTGGGAAAGCTGCAACCAGCTCTGTGAGCAGTGGGGCTCCCCAAACCTGCCCAAATCCTGCCTGGCTCCTGCAACTGCACCCAGGAACCCTGTGGCACTTGATCCCTTACAAGATCCCTTCACCCATCATGACACAACCAGAATCCCTCAAATTTCAGTGATGAAATCTCCTTATCACTTCCTTTTCTGAACTGCTTCTCCTCCAGTGTGCCTCATGGTCTGCATGACCCCATGGCACCTCCAGGGTATCCATGCCAGGAATCCCTCCAGGGTATCCATCCCACTCCACACCCTGCAGCTCTGCCTGCAGTGGGTCACCACACTCTGCCCAGAAGACTTTTCACTACCCAAGCTCCTGGCAGCACCTCTCACCCTCCCTTCTCTGGCTGCTCCTGCAGTGGCAAAGTTCTGGGCATCCCTCACTCCACAGGCAGCAGCATCCCTGTGGCCACACCACACAATCCAGCCTCCCTGGGCAGCAGGACTCAGCACTGAAGGGGCTGGGTGAGAACAGCTGAACCCTGAAACAGCCACCAAGGGCTGCACAACAAACACCCAAACCCACAGCAGGGCTCTCCCTGCAGGACAGAGCTGAGCTCTGCCAGCAATCCCTGCAGCCAGAGCCCCTCCACTGCTCTCCCACCTCTCTGGGACATGACAGACACAGGGCTTGGGTGACTCCATCCCCGCTCCTGACTCACAGCCCCACCAAGGTTCACAACTGCTCCTGTACTCACAGCCATTTTCTAACCAAGACTTGCCTCTGCCTAACAAACTCTGAGAAATCTCTCTTTTTAAAGATACACTGTCTATTTGTTTAGAGTGTCTTTAGGTTGGATTTTTATTTCTCTTTGTTATTGATGAAAAAACACCTCACCACTCTGAAGTTGCTAAAAAAAATTCTGGCAATTAACTGGCAATTTCTCAGTTAAGAAAACCTGATGTTTTTCTCCAATTACACAGATACTCTGTTATTTTTTTAGTAGGCTGCCACAACTCTTGGCATATTTAACAGGCCAAACCAGTTCTGATTCCTACTGTGAGTAAATGATGTGCCATAAGAAGCCTGCAGAAGGAAACCAGGCCCTTCTGTAATACCTGGACAAAGAATCAGTCCCCATCCACTTTTATTTCCCTTCTATTAATGCAAAAAAAAGACTTAAAAATAGACTTCTGGTCACTAGAGATGTCAATTTTGCCTAGGTCTCAGATTTTTGAGGTGCATTTGTAGCTGCAGCAAAGGCACATACAGTATTTATCTAACCTCAAACAAATTCCTGCCTGTGGCAGGGGAGTTGGAACTAGATCATAATTTAGGTTTCTTCCAATCCAAGCCACTCTGTGATGATATGAAATTCCAAGTTGGAATGGGGGAATTGCATCTTTAATTTTTTAAGTATGTATTTTTCTGCCTGAGGCACAGATCATGCGGAAGGCTAAAAGCAACTCGACAGCGTTCTTTAAGAAGATGGAGATCAGCTATCCTGAGCATCATTCACCTCCACAGCTCCAGCAGAGCCCCTGCCAGTGCCCCCAGGACAGCACAGAGACAGGGACGGGCACGGTCAGCGCCACCAGGGCTCAGAGTGACCCCAAGGGCCCATGCAACACCAGGGCACAGCTGGGGGAGAGGGGCCCTACCTCTGGATAAGAGCTGCAGAATCAGTCTCTCGTTTCCGTCTCTTCCTCTCTGCGTAGCCCCTGAACGCCCTGGGAAACCATTTCAAGCCATTAACCAAGTCCACAGCTCGGACGTGGAGAGGACAAGGGACACACAGAGGGAAGATCTGGGCAGACAACAGAGGCTGAGCTGCCCGGGGGGGCCAGGCAGCACCGCGTGCGGGTCAGGGCACTCAGACCACAGCTCCTCGCTCCCTGCGCTGCTCCTCAAACCTCAGAACGTGGCCCAAAGGAGCACCCACCATCCCTGGGCTGCTCCTCAAACATCAGAATGTGGCCCAAAGGAGCACCCACCATCCCTGGGCTGCTCCTCAAACATCAGAACGTAGTCCAAAGAAGTAACCATCATCCCTGGGCTGCTCCTCAAACCTCAGAATGTGGCCCAAAGGAGCACCCACCATCCCTGGGCTGCTCCTCAAACATCAGAACATGGCCCAAAGGAGCACCCACCATCCCCGGGCTGCTCCTCAAACATCAGAACATGGCCCAAAGGAGCACCCACCATCCCTGGGCTGCTCCTCAAACATCAGAACGTAGCCCAAAGGAGTAACCATCATCCCTGGGCTGCTCCTCAAACATCAGAACATGGCCCAAAGGAGCACCCACCATCCCTGGGCTGCTCCTCAAACATCAGAACGTGGCCCAAAGGAGCACCCACCATCCCTGGGCTGCTCCTCAAACATCAAAACGTGGCCCAAGGGAGCACCCACCATCCCTGGGCTGCTCCTCAAAATATCAGAATGTCGTCCAAAGGAGTAACCATCATCCCTGGGCTGCTGCTCAAACCTCAGAATGTGGCCCAAAGGAGCACCCACCATCCCTGGGCTGCTCCTCAAACATCAGAACGTCGTCCAAAGGAGTAACCATCATCCCTGGGCTGCTCCTCAAACATCAGAACGTGGCCTAAAGGAGCACCTACCATCCCTGCTCTGCAGAAAGTACCTGGGAGCTGCAGTCACACCCTCTGCACACCAGCATCGAGAGGGACAAAGTGGCCAGTGACTAAGGGCTGCACTCTGAGGATGAGGAGGGTTTGGTGGGATCCATATAGGCCTACCAGGTGTAGTCACCTAACCTCCTGCCAGCTGACAGACAGCCCCTAGCACAGGGAAAGCACGAGTGAATATGATGGACAGGAGAAGAGAATTTAGCCAGGACACCAACAGACAGGGAAATAAAAAAATTAAGATTATACTTACGAGATGCTAGAGATTCCAGGAGATGCAGGGAAAAAGAGAGAAAAGAGGAATTTATTAGTGCTCAGCCCCAGCCAGCATTCTGAAAGAATTCTCACTCGATAAGGAATATTTCTTGTTAGGTGGAAGGAAATTGCTTTTTAAATTAAACATTTCTCAGTGGTGAGACTCCTCCTTGGCTGAGCTTAATCCTCCCTTGGGCAGGGCTGACATGTGGCTTGGATGCAAACTGAGCTCCACACAGACCCAGAGAATGTGAAGATGCACAAGAGCTGAGTGTGGCCTGTCTGACTGCAGGACCACAAGCTCCTAGAGCAGGGAGAGCTGCTCCCACCAGACCAACACTGCTGAAGCTGGCTCATGCTGCCTGCTCCATGAAGGGAGCGAGCACAGCGGGTTGAAAACACTGGAGCAGAGGCCAGGGGCACCTGGAGAGCCACCGCAGCACTTTGAGGAGGTGCCCTGATTTTCTGGAGGAGTTTCTGAGTCACTTCTAGAGGCAGCACAGAAGTTCCAGAAATGTTAACCAAGGAGCCACATCTACCACGGGATTTGTGCTCCTCAAGGGTTCCCTCAGAGCACAATTCCCCAAACCAACCCCACGATGGCCTTCAAGCCTTGTAAGCCAGCCATGTGCTGCAACAAATCCACCCAGAAAATACAAATTCAGACAGCAAAGGCTGTGTCCAAATGTGCTGATTTTGCTCATGGTTTGTGAGTCAGATCAGAACTGTGAAATACCATTAACTGTTATCAGCCAATATTTTTTAAATGGTTTTTTTTATGGGGGGTGCAGCTACCCCACTCCTCAACTCCAGATCCAGTGCTCCCAGCATGAATCCTTCCAGGTCTGGTCCAGTCTGGGTTATCCCAAGAGAAATAACCATCTTCTTTTCAGGATTTGGGGAGGGAAAAGCAGAAGGGAAAGAGGAAATGTCAGAGAAACAAGAGTACAAAAAGGACACCAGATTAGACAAGAAGAAAACAGAGCCAGAGAGCTGAGGGCATCCCAGACATTGGGAGAAACACACAGGAAAAAGGTCACAAGGCTGGGGAAGGGCTTTGGAAGGCAGAACAGCATCTCGTTTTCCTCTCTGCTTGCCTTGGCTTTCCAGTCAGATAGGAAATACTCGAAACCAGGAAGGCAGCATGCCCTGGCAAGCTGGGTACAACCTGGAGAAAAAGCTTCCCTCTCTCTCCAAAGCCCTTTGAGAATTGTTTCCTCCCAAACACAGCACCCATGAGCCTGCATGGAGTGTGCAGGGAAAGGCTCCTCCTAACTCACACCCCTCCATGCTTTGCAGGGATTTTACTGACACTTTTTCACACGTGCAGACCAGTGCAGAGCTGCAGGGCTTCCTTATCCCAGAGGAAGGCACCTCTCTGGAGTGAGGGATGCAGGACGAGCCCAGAACACCCTTCCCTTGGGAAGTGTGTGCAGCAGAAGCAGCTGGTGGAGGGTCTCAGATGGTGATCCACAGGATCCTTGCTCTGCAGAGGCAGCCAGGCCACAGTGTCACAGACAAAAATCAGGGAAGCAGAGAAGAGCAGGGTAGCCCGAGGAGTTAAAGAAGATAAAACCAAACAAATGAGAGCAGTAGAGAAGAACTGGTAAGGGGGAAAGAAAATTTAACAAGAGACAAGTTTCTCCCTTTCTTTCCCATCCCTGAACAGTGATGCCAAACACACAATTCCTGCTCCATGCTCTGAGCTTTGAGCATGTCCAGACCCTGAGATGCAGAACAAAAGCCACAGCAGTGGTTTCACTTACGCTTGCATAGTTGTAGTAGCAGTGTGAAAACTGAAGAGGTTCTCTTTTGGGAACCAGGTTCGTATGGGGACATCATCTGCAAGAGAGAGAGAGAGTCTGAGCACCCAGCAGGCACAGACATCCTTCAGACAGCCACATTTCCTCCCCAGGTTCTTTCTCTCAGGACTTTCCTTCAGCATCCTGCCCTGAGTAAACAGCTCAAGTCTCATCCTCCTCATATAATTGCACACTGCCTCTGAATGTTCTGTAAATTTGTGCTAAGTCTGCCTATCAGGCTACTAAGTGAAGAATAAGAGCTCTATCTTAAGTACTGGAGATTAGAATAATCCAGGAATTACAGAATTGACATTTGAACTAGGAAAAAAAAAACCAGGGAAAAGAAACATTTTTCATTAAAAGCATTTTACTGTCTCTGTCTTTTCCTTTATATATTTGATTTAAACTGTCCCATTCCTCCAGTTCTTTCTGATCCAGCCCAGTAGAAGATGAAAAGCATTTACTTTTCACTCAGAACCGTAAGCCTGAAATATCCTCTTTTTTTTCTGCCACTGAAGTTTCAATAAACCTGCTCCTGGTGATTTGGCCTGCAGGAGCTCCTCTGGTTTGGAAGGCAAACCACCCATCAGCTCCACAACCTGCAGGTAACTGAGCTGATTTAATCACCTCTCCTTGTAAACTGCCCTACCCAAACAAACTGTGGGGTTTTTTTTCCCCTATTTCCAG
This sequence comes from Lonchura striata, assembly GCF_050655825.1. NCBI lineage: Eukaryota > Metazoa > Chordata > Aves > Passeriformes > Estrildidae > Lonchura > Lonchura striata. Next base: position 2,450,980 of record NC_140719.1, on the reverse strand, counting down.
GGCATCAGAACACTGCACCACCTTCAGTGAATGGCCACTAAGACAAAAAGCAAAGTAAGTCACCAATTATGTGTGTGATGACCAGGAGGAACAACCTGCCCAAGCAGCAGCTCCTGCTGAGAACTCTCAGGCTGGAGTCAGCAGGCAGAAAATCAGAGGGATATTGAAATCCACTGCCACAACACTTGTGAGATCTCAGTGGACTGGATTCCTGAGGCTGGAGTCTACCTGATTTTTCATCTTGCTTCACACCCCATTTGTGACTCAGCTGCCTAATGCCTTGCCCCATGTTGCTGATTGTGTCTTGCCTCAGTCATTCAAGTCTTCACATCTGGTAGTATTTAATAGTCTGGCATTGTCAAGGTATTTTTAAATTCACTTTCACTGGCCCAAGCCCTGTCAAACTCCACATGCCCACTGCAGGCATAATTACTACAGACCAGCTATCTTACAAAATGTTTTGTACAGATCATCATATCCTACAGATTATTCCCTCAAACTACAGAAAGTGGTTGCAATTACAGATGCAAAAATTGCTAACTGCAGCTGGGGAGCCTTCCTTTGAAGTTCAGCTTCCAAGAAATCTATGGAAAGTTTTAGCAGACACTCCTTCTCAGCTCACAGTTTACGTCAAGTCTTGTTTAAAGGCACTCCAAGGAAATATATATGTTAAATGAAACTGCATTCCAGTATGCTAAAGACTCCTGATGCAGTCCCAAAGTCTGCTCTCCTCTGAAACACGGAGACAGAAGCAATGCAGAACAAGTCAGACTGTAAATGAGTTACTTGTTTGAAGCCTTCAACCCACAGAAGTGGCAAAGGAGAAGTTGCACAAATTCCTTTTTAGCCAAGAATTCTGTATAGGCATCTCAGGGGCTACTCATCTCAAAGGACTGACAAGTTCTTTGTGTGTTTTACAGCTTTTAAGCCACAGACTTCTGTTCAAAGCAGAGCTTATGAACAACAGTTAATATCCTTAGGAGGCTTTTCCTGCACCATTGCTGGGAGCTTTCTCTCCTTTTTTTCACAGACTGGAGTTAACTTTGGAAAAATATCCCTGACCTCCACAGAGCACTCAATGAGGAATAAAGGATTTGGGACCCTTCCGAGGGTAAAACATCAGCAGAGCAGCTCACAGGTGGGGACTGGGCAGTACAGCTCAGCTCCAGAGCTCACTCACCAAATTCAAATTCAGATTATGGGTATGGCTGTTGCTGCCAGGAGCAGGCAGCACATCCTTTCTGGCCAGGCACAGCAGCTTGTTCTCCTTTCCTTTCACCATCAACTGTGAGGAAACAGTGGAGCCAGGGGCCTGGTAAGACTGGAGGGACACCACCACCACATCCAGTATCTCCAGCCACTTCCCACTGCACCCAAATCCCAGCACCTCTGTCCCTGAGTGGATGTGTTTGTATCAGATGCTGGGAGCAGCCCAGGAGATGACAGCTTGTGCTCCCCTGGAATGGTGTCAGCCATCAGAAACTCAGCATCAAAACCCATATTCAGTGATGCCAATGGGGTCTGGCTGCCCTAAGTGCTGGTTTGCAGCAGCAACTTGTCACGTAAATGCAAACAGAAGCAGCACTGTCAGGTGAACCCTGGGGAAATCAGCCTCTTCTGCCTCCACTCCTCTCTGCTCCCTTTCCCCTGCTAGCCAGGCAGGAAGGACATGCCAGGGAATTCTTGCAACCTGTGGCACTCATGCTGTTCAGTTCTGGGGTTATCTCTGAGTGACAGCACTTGGACAGAGAGTGCAAAGAAGACCAAGCTGAGGGAACTCTCCTTCCATGGTGCCAGTGCTGGTATGGAAACTGGGCCTGGGGACACAGCCCTTCCTGTGCAGCCACACATGTCAGGACCCAGAGGCTTGAGATGAGCACCCAGGGGAGCTGCTGAAACAGGGAATGCCCATGGGAGCACCCACAGGTCCTGCACTGGCCACTTTGCTCCCATTTAAGTAACTACTCTGATACATTTTCATAAGACAATATCCACTCCACACTGATGACTGGACTCAATGAAAATGGCTGCCTGGCTGAAAACAGATACTGAATTCCAAGGCCCAGTAACAGCATCTCTTGCAGGAATTGCCAGCACATGTTTTCCAGCAAACACAGCTGCAGCTATGAGGAGTTAAACCCCTCCATTAATGATGTGGAGTTTTCCCTTGCTTTTGTATCCTCCAGTGCCACAGTGCAATTCTGATTTGTTCAGGTGTGCTGGTCTGGGCTGGGATAAAACTCATTTTTTTTCACAGGAGCTCATATGGGGCACATGTAGTGTCTGATGTGAAGCCCAAAAAGTCCCAGGGAACAGAGGAACAATGCTTAAAAATCATGCACATGATTTTAGGGGGCTGCAGTTTTTCCACACATATCAGCTATTTTTTCATTACTATTCTTCAGTTTAAGCCACATATTCATGTAGCCACATAATTTCAGGTATCTAGGCATGAAAATACGGTCCAGGATCCATACCTTTGGTGATTTTACCTGTGGTAAACATCACTGCAGTATTTATCAGAAAACTGTGAACCCAGGGAAGCTGAACAGTTTGATCTCCACAGTCCTTATACACAGTTTCTTTTCTAGGAGAAAACCCTGACCTTTAGCCAGACTCTCTGCTCTAAATGCCTTGATGTGTGTTTACAGAAAAAATCAGACAAATTAGGCCAGACTCTTTGCCAGCCATATACAGGCAAAGATGGACTGCACATCAGTTTCTAATTCAAAGTACACAGACTGTGATGTGTATTTGATTAATGGTTCAGTTTTTAAAGGCAATCTTTTTTCTATTTTTTTTTTATGGAATGGAATAATTACAAGCCCTATTCCCTGAGAACAGTGAGCAGGGACAAAAGGAGGGAAGAAAGTGCAACACTGTGTTACTTGCTATTATTTGTAGGAAGCCCATGAGGTGGCACTACATGAGTGGCTTCCAGCCCTGCAAACAAGAATTTGGGAACACACCAAAGTACAGAACACCATAACTTGAGGCTTCCACAGAGCAGTTCACAAAGATTTCCCCTGCCCAGCATGAAACAGAAAGAGGATCCTACTCTGAACTGCCCCTGGGATGAGCATGGATGCAGGGTTTTGACAGAGTCCTTCCTCTTTTGCTCTTCCTCCACAAAAAATGAGCTCACTGAACTGCATGAAGTCATGAAAACCACCCAGAGCAGCCACTGATGACCAGGAGCCAGGCCTCTAACCGAGCTCAGCTTATTGCAAACCCCTCCTTTTGACAATCCCTTTCCAGGAATGCTGCCCCACGGTACCAGAAGGTATCAAAACCCCTGTGCTGGGATGAGACGGGTGTCACCTTTTGTGTCACCCAGTGTGGTGGCTGACAGTCTGGTCAGAGGGACAGTCAGATAAACTTTCCCAGACATTCCTCAGGGAAGTTTGGAGAAAGCTCAGAGAAAGAATTAAAACATTCCTGCAGCTGATGTTTTGAATGTATTGTTAATTGTAAAATATTTACAAGAAGGGTGCTGTTCTTAATTAACCAATAGTGTGAAGAGTATTAATTAAAAACCAATCAGGTCCACCTTTATCATAACTGTCTATTTAAAAAAATGTGTAGTTTCTAATAAATTTTGCATTTTACCTTCTGAGACCTTAGAGTCCATAGATCACTTTATTCACCCATCCTCAACACAACAACCCAGCACTCACTTACCAGACACTCGATCGACACTGTACATCCTCTCCAGCCTTTTCCTGTGCCACCCAGCCTCGCCAGGTGGGTGCTGCTCCAGCTCAATGGACTGCTGGGAAGGGGCAGCCAGCCTGGAGCAGTTGGGGCACTCCTTGGAGCCCTGGCGGCCGCCCGGCCAGGCCTTGCAGTGCCGGACGCCGTGCGAGCCGCCGGCGCCGTGCGCGTGGTGGCCGTGGTGACACTCCTCGTGGGCAGCCCCCTTCATCACCATCAGTTCCATGCTGTCATTCTCGTGCTCCGACAGCATCGGCCTCTCACCAGAGATGGTGTAGACTCGTGGCTTGGGGCCCTCGCTCGGCATCTTCTCCGCCTGCTCCTCGGTGAAGCTCCTCTCGAATTTGCCGTCTGAGATGACCGAGAGCCTGCGCTTGTTCTGAGCCACCTGCTGCATCTCAGGGGAGTCCTCCTGCCCGATGTAGGAGTCTGCTAGCAGGTGATCTGAAACAAAAGGCACATTTTCCTTAAAGCAAAGCCCCACAGACACTGGCAAATTCAGGAGGCTCTTTGCTACTGCTGTGTAGGGGAGACAGATACAGGAGATCCCCGCAGGAACCGTTCAGATGAATGTGTGCCCACCGCCACCTTCTAAACCTCCAGAGCAGGCATCAAAATGAGAGAAATTGAACAGAGAGGTTCAATATTTCAGCATGTGCAGCCACCCAACAACCCTAGCAGCAAATGAAGGTCTCATTGCACAGCCTGAAAATGCTGCCGTGAAGACAGCCCTGGTTCAGCTGCAGCCCCGTTCAGCCACACGAGGGCTACAGAGCTGGTCACAGTCTGCAGGACAAGGACCAGCACCACCTTCTCCAAGTGCCAAACTCTGAGTGTTTGGCACATTAAGTTCTTTCAGAACACTAGCAAGGGGGCAAACCAACAAGGTTTGTTTGGGTTTTTTCCCCCCTCCTGATTTTCCACCAGGTGGTTTGACATGAAAGATGTGTAGCAAGACTTCAGCTGCAGCACAGTGCCCCGCTCCCGGCACGCCCCGGTCCCAACAGATGGCCACGGCTCGGCCCGTGGGAGCTGTCCTGTAAGAAAACACAGCCGCTCCCTTTGCAGGGTAGGAAGATCCAAAGCAGAGAGGCCCATGAGTGCAACTATCTTTGGAGCCCACACACTGGATGAAGCGCCAGGAAATCTCAGCATTTCCATGGCAATTCCATGCATGAACCCAACAGTAGCTCCCACCCACCTGCTAATCCTTTTTCAAGTGGCTGTTAATTACCTCTTACACTTCCCTTCAGATGGGAAGCAGCTCAGGGACTGGCAAAAAGGCTCAGCAGGGAATGCTTTATTTATGTGACTGCTACCCAAAAAATTAAATCATTAGTGTCCAGCACAGGCAGAATCACTTAAAACAGAGGCAGAAAGCAAACTCAGGCCTTTACTTCACTAGATAATTACGGACTATAACTTCTTCAGCTACTGAGTGATGATCTGGAAGAACACATCCACAATTTCAAGGCTTGGCTACCTTGCAACTGGCCATGAAGGAGGAAGAGGAGAACGACCTCCGGACAAGAGTGGTGGTGTATGTGTGTAACGTGGACCTTTCACTGGTGCCACATTCTGCTGCCCATGAAGTGCTCCTGGGCCCCTCTGAGAGGAGCCCTTCCAAGCTGAGGCCATACACAGTCAGCTTTTGAATCTGAAATCCATCCTGGAAAATGCTCACATTGCCCAGGGCCTCTCCCGCTGCTCTGTCTGCAAACAGAACTGAGCTAGTACCAGTACAAGGTGTCATCCTTGTCTCATTTTTCTGCTTGAGATACAACTTCCTCCAGAACCACTAGGAAATAAATCAGTCTCTGACCACTCTGCTCAAGAAGTGACTGTCAGGGTTGTTCAGGCTGACACAAGTCAGGTTTCCTTTCATTTGTCTCCTCACAGTCTCTGGATATGGGAGCTGGCCAGGAGGAGACACTGTAGGAGTCCTGAAGAAAGAGCTGTGCCTTTTGAACCTGCAGCTGATGCTCTGTCCAGGCTTCACATGAAGTCAAAAATCCATGTCCAGGTATAGTGAGGGGTAGTGCTCCTCAGATACTGCCCAGGTAATGTGAAAGGCTGGCAGGGCTCTACTTTGCCCCATGTGTGGACATTTGCAGCTGCTCCAGGAGGAGCCTGATGGACAATAAGGGCCATTCCAGTGAAAGAAGCTGCTCCACAGGCTGTCATCCCAAAGCCTGCACCCACCTGCAGGGTACAGTGTCAGAGAGCAGTGCAGAGAGTGGTCACAGGCCTCAGAGTCCCTCAACCACATGTCACCCCTCAAAAGGCAGCAGGTCCCCCACATCTGCTCTCCAGCAGCTCAGATCCTCCCCAGCTCCAGGATTAACTGTGCTCTAGAGTGGGCATGTCTTGGGAAAACACCACCAAACGACTCCCTGAGATCTGCCAAGATCTGTGCTCGCTAATAGTGCCAAACAAACCATTTTTAAAATTAAAAACAGAGGCCAGCTCTAAGTACTCATCTCAGCTTGTCAAATTTACTAATCTGTGTGGGCACAGTGACGCTACAGATTTCTTAAGACACCACAAAATCGTGGCTGACAGCTGCCCCTGTTCCTCCTGAAACTGATACTTGTATGGGAGATGCACAGCCTCCTCAGAGGGAACACACAGGAGTGTCACCTTCACTCACACACTGACAGCTCTGGAATTCAGAGATCCAGGAACTCCTGAGCCCTGGGGTCTGTGGCGAAATGGAAAAATGAAGTCCCCAAAGCACATTATGCCTGAAAATGCTGATGATCACAAGAGCAAAGAGACAAATTCCAATCTCTGTTTTATAAGCAGTGAGGTCTATTCAGCTCCATAGAATTTACAGACATTTCAGGGGGCCATGACTGGTTTCAAGTAAGAATAATTTTTTTACTGAAATCCTGGCAGGATTGACCAGATATGTATGACATAAACTACCTGCCTAATCTATGCAAAATGTGAGGATAAATCTTTCTTCCTACCTTACTTGCCCCCTCCTCAAGGTGTTTTCACTTGTATTTATTTCAGAGTTTTCGTGATCTACACTACAAAGGGCTGCCAGCACACCAGTGTGCTTTCATTTTGTAAAACAATTGGATAATTCTTCATTTTCATTCAATTTAGCACCTTCAGTAATTACATACTGGAGAAGCAACTTCATATGCAAAGGGAATATGAAGCTTTATTCAAGAGTAGTCATTAATAAACAACCGATCTACAGAAAAAAAATAGTGTGGAAGGAAAAGAGATTTGAACATCCGTCATAATGAATTACTGGCCTGTAGAACAGAATCCACGCCATTTCTGGAGTCTGTGCATTCACATACATGAGGTCACACACACCAGCAGCCCTGAAATGTGACCAAAGACCCTCGTCTGTACCTGCAGTGAACAGGATTCAGGTGCCGAAGCACTGCACCTGCTGCCACAATGGCATTTGAGGCAAATAGTTTGCTTCTGCTAGGAAAGAAGTCAGGTTGGTCCAGAAATCAATGCTGGATTAGAGCTGAGCCACAGGGATATTGGATGAGGAGAACCAAGGGACACTCACGGGAGCTCAGCAATGACTGGAGCTGCCTTCTGGAGTCAGCTGCAGCAGGCTGCTGTTAACACCCTCGCCTCGAGCTGCTGCTCCCTTTTTTCATTTTCACATGGCTCTTGCCACCTCTCCCACTCCCAGCTGCTCCATCCACCTGCCACGGCAGCCCTGGCCAGCGTGACTGGGCAGCCTGGCACAGCTCCCTCCCCTCCACCGCGCCGAGCTGCCCTGGGAACGCTCTGCTCCCCCACCTGCTGCCTTCAGCAGCAGCACCTGTGTCTCACACAGCTGCAAAGCTGCTTAGGACCAGATAAATCAGGTTCCTCAGGTTCTTTTCACCTTGATTCTTGCTCTATATGCATGAGGAACTGAGCAGCAAGACGAAAGGAAGTAGACCAGTGTGCTTGATCTGTAGAAAGTGTGTCCATTGGCACCAAAAACATCCAGGTGGCATTTCCATCACTTCCCTGCCCACCTGAGCCAAACAGGGCTTGACATCCAGTTCTGAGGGCCACACCACTTCTCACCCCCTCATTATGTACTTGAATATACAACCTTTTGTCTTTTTGGCTTCACTTGCTCCTGTCTGACACTTCTTTCTTCATGTGACCTACACACAAGACTGCCCAAGACAGGGCACATGCATGACCAAAAACTGACAGCACTGATAATCTGTGCTGGGCAACTGGCAGTTTCTTGGGAAAAAAAGAACCCACATTCTCAGTACATGTAGTTCCTGATAATTAGGCATTTATTAGTACGAGATACTTACAATACATCCTTTCACATTCAGTAACTCTAGCTTGAGCACTCACTCTGACTTAGGGAACTGAGAAAGGGCTTGCACATTTTCCTTTCACTGCCACATTTCTCCAGAGCAGGGAACACACTGGGATTGGCCCCAGCTGCCTGATGCCCATCCACAACTGTGGAGTCAGCTCCTATCTTCTGCAGACTGCCTTGTCTTCTCACCCCCTGGGATGAGAAGTTTATAAATCAAGGCAGAATATAGCCACAAGGCACAGACAGAAGCTCCAAATTTATTCCTGTATTTAGCAGCTAAACTGATGATTAAAGCACCTCAGATTTAAAGCCTCCGCTTCAGCATCAGAAGCAAAGTGGCAAAGGGGAATCCAGATAAACCCTATTAAAACAACATCTATCATCTCAGCAAAAAACAAAACAAAACAAAAAAAATCAGAGAGACAGTTCTTTCTTCCCTGTTCCTCCTCAGCTGGAACTCTCTGGACCTGATGTTTATGACAATTAAGTTCCAACTTCTAATCAAAGAACTGCCACAGTCCCTGAAGATGAATGGAAAATTTTTGGGTGTAGGTACATGGATTTGTTCATAGAAATAGCAATGAAGTTAATGATGTTTTTACCTTGCACCAGGAGGAATCCAGCTGATTCCCTCAGTGAGGGGAGCAGAGAGGAGCTCTGGCCAGAGCTGAGGGTGCTCCAAAACCCCTAACAGCCATTCAAATGGCACAGCTGAGAAGTTTCTCTTGCAATCTCAATTCCAAGACCTCCCACATGCCTGTCACTGCCCCTCAGTTGTGCTGACAGATCCCTTTCAGACATGCAATGCAGAGTTTCTTCCCATGCCAGTTCTGTTCTCCCAATAATGTGACCCCTGGCACAGGACAGGCAGCCCACCTTGCTGGGCTCTGGGCTGAAACATGATCAAGAAATAGTCATGGGAAAAATGGGAATTTTGTTCAAATTATTGAAGCATGAGGCAGGGATATCAAAATGGAAGATACAACAATAAAAAAAAGTCAAAGTGGCATCTCAGCCATGCAATACCTTCAAAATCAAATGAGTAGATGCAATCACAGAATAGCTGGCATTGGAAGGGATCTCTGAAGATCATCCAGTCCAAGTCCCTGCCAAGGCAGAGTCACCTGGAACAGGTGACACAGGAACATGTCCAGGTGGGTTTGGGATGTCTCCAGAGAAGGAGACTCCACACCCTCCCCAGGCACCTGATCCAGAGCTCTTTTTCCCTACCTCATGTTGAGGTGGAACTTCTTGTATTTTAGTTTATGGCCATTGCTCCCTGTCCCGTCACTGGCACCACCGAACAGAGTCTGGCACCATCCACAGACACCCCTTGGAGATATTTATGTGCACTGATCAGATCCCCTCTGAGACTTCTCTGCTCCTGACTAACCACACCCAGCTCCTGCAGTCTCTTATCAAATGAGAGATGCTCCAGACCCCTCATCACCTTTGCAGCCTCTCCAGCAGCTCCTTGTCTTTGTTGAGCTGTGCACAAGGACCTGCACAGTGTTCACTATGGGTTACCTGAGGCCTGACCAAGCCAGCCCCACCATGACTTAACTGGGCACCCCGACCCCACTGTTCCCAAGGAGTGGACGTCACACACTTCCCTGCAAAGCCACAGGGAACAGGCAAAGGCTGCTGCTGGAAGGGAGCTGCTCTGAGAAACCAGAAGGTCACTTAACTATGACAAAATGGCTCCAATTACTCTTCCCTCCTCAAATGGGTTTCGAAAACAAACCAACTCAAGATAGCATTGACCTGGCATCTCATAGGTGAGTAACCTTTTAGTTTGGCCTGTAACATTAATGTGAATAGATGAAATTGCTACTGTGAGACACAACCCAAAGAAGCAAGTGGCAGCTCCATCACCGGCCTCAGCATCTCCATGGTAACATTGTGACCTACGTCTTTGCTCCCTTTATAAGCCAACATCATATTCCACAGCAAGTTTCAGGATACACCCACACCATCCTTGCACTGGCTGATGCTAGAGGAGGCCTGAAGCCCTCAGAGATGAGATTTTTACCTCCCTGCTTTGTCCTGTGCTCAGGCCACCTACCACCTCAGGCACCCTCCACAGCACAGGCTTTTCCCAAAAAGGCACCTCCACCTCAATCAGCACAGGAATACATGGAGAGCAGGGCCAGCTGCACTGCTGGGTCTGTCCTGGGGACAGGACAAACATCCTCTAGAGAAAAAGGCCAGCCTGGTGCTTACTCTGAACCAGGCTGGGCTGGCAGCTCCACAGTCTGAACCCAGGACATGGAATGGTCCTCTCAGAGCACTGCACAGCTGCAGATTTACTTGCTGGTGGCATAGGAAGCTCAGGTTACTCAGCCTGAAGCAGCTGTGAAGCTTCACCTGGGGTTTCTCTAACACCACTCCAGTTTCTGGCAGCATCAGGAAGCTCCTCCATGCCTGGCTGCTCCCTCCACACACACTCACAGCCAAAGCCCAGGCTCCGAACACAAGTGACTGATCCAGTGGTGACTCCACACCCAGCACAGGCACAAACATGGTTTTGCTCCTGCCACCCCTCCCCACTGCCACTTGGTTTGGGGAAGCTCACAAGGGCCCTCTTCCCCTTACACATTCACACTGATGACTGAAAAATCATGCAAAATCATGCATCATGCAAAAATACAAAAACAAAACAAACAAACAAAAAAAAGAACAAAAAAAAAAAACCACACACAAAAAAAAACAACCAAAGGAAAGACACAAAGATGACTTTTTTTTGAGCTTAAAAAGAAGCTTTTCCAGTTTCAGGTAACTGCCCCCTTTGGTTTGTCCTGCTGCAAACCAGTAGCCACACTGCTTTAGCAGAAGCCATGGATAATTTAGCTCAAGGCTTGCTAGACAGCTCCTGCCCAAGGCCCATCACCTCTGTAGCACCAAGGACACCTTATATCTGATCTCTCTCTCTCTCTCTCTCTCTCTGTCTTGTTTCCAAAACCTTTCCCACACAGCTTGCCCAGGGCAGCTGGTCACAGCAGGCAGCCCGGTGCTGCATTCTACAGCCCCCCACTCCAGCAGCAGCAGCAGCTGCCCTCCCAATAACCCCACTGAGCAAAACAGATTAAAAAAGTAACAGGAAAAAAAACTCCCACAGCTCCCTCGCGATCCTCGTGTCTGAATCCCAGCTCACCAGGATGGATCCCTGCTTCCCCAGACAGAAGGGAATTTCTCAAAGGCTCTGCTTGCTGTCCTTTTCAATGTCACTGCCCCATGCCCTGGTACCTTTTCTTCTCACAGTTCCAGAACATGGAGATAAAATCTAATGTACATTATCTCAGTGTGGGGCCTCTGACACCTAAACTGGAGAATGTCCAAAATTCCACGAGCTCTGTGAGACTGAGTGATTACTTATTCCATGCTTTATTCTCCGCAGCCTTTTTACACTTCCCTTTCACATTTTAATTCCTTTCTGCATCTTTCCTCTAAGTCTGTCCCAAGGGACGCCGTCTTCTACTTTAAAAGGTACCAGAAAGCTACAATAGTCAGCAAAGACTCTGGTCACAGCCTTGGAGGCAGAATGAATGCTGAACGTGGCAGAGTGCTCTTCATGGGAACCTTCCCAGACCTCCAGCCTGCATAAATAAGCCAGCAATTAGCAGAGGCAGGAAGAGAGCAGATGCATCACCACCCTGGCACCAGCTCCCTCAACACATCCATATCCTGTCACCTGCAGCAGAGTCCAACCCTCCCTTTCTTTCTAATTCCTCAAAATATTTTAAATACCAGGGGAAAAAAAAAATCTGAGTAATCCCAAAGGGACAACCCCTCCATCCTCTGCATTCACACCCCACCACCAGGCAACTGCCCTGTTCCAAAAGGGAAACTAAGTGAAGAAAACTCTGCATGGTCATCATCCCTGACAAAACCTCTGAGAAAGAGGAGAGGTAAATGCACCTCCCCAATCACCTGGGAAAAAACTCTTCCAAAATAAGACACAGGAGAGTTGCGTAGGAATAGTCTCAACATTTCTGAGCCATGAAATTCTTGGCCCTCACATCAGGAAGAATCAAAAGTTGTAACCAACAAATGCTCCCCCTCACCTTTCTTCCTCCCTGGTACACCCTGCAACACCTGCAAGCCTCTCTACCTCATGCAGCTGTGCAACTCCACACTGCCCCAGGAAAGCAAGCAGAGCATGCACACTGCACTTTTACTGAAAATAGAAGGTAAACACAGCCTTGCACATAACTCAGCCCTTGGAAGAGGCAGCTGGCTGTCCTGCTGATCTACAATCCCTCTGCAGCTCTTCATTACCACTCCCCAGTTTCCCCAAGACATTCTGCCACACACAAACACACAAGCTCTCCAGAGGAGCCAGCACAAATAGAAGTTACGACTGAAGAAGCAGCTCTTTGATCAGCTGTGCAATGTGAAGTTATGAGGGATGCAGAAGCCATTATATCTTTTCCTTTCCTTGGAGTCAAGGGACTGAAAAGATAAAAAAAGGCAAACTGAAATGGACAATCCTCAAAGAAGAAAGTGCAGCAGAAGTGGAGCAAGTTGGGGCAGTGTCTACACACTTGGCATCTCCCTCCACATCTTCATGGATCTCCTGGGGTTGCCTGGGGTGTCAGAGCTTCACTGCTCTGCCGAGAAGCTGAACCAGCAGATAAAGCACCAAAGATTCACACCCGCCTCATTTTCTGCATGAGGATTGCCCTGCACAGGGGGAAAGAAGAGTTCTAGCTCTCGGGTCCAGAAAAGGGGGATCCTGCCCTTCCCTCCTCCATTTATGCCTTCATTGTCCCACTGCTGGCTCTGCCACCTTCCTGCTCCTCAAAATCCACACCTCTTTTCTCTCACTGCATTCATCAGTCACTTTAAACATTTCTTAAACCAATTTTTTTTTCTGGGCTGAAGCAAGGCTTGCCTCCTTCCAGTCATATTTAGGCCAGAGCCTTCATCCCAGCTCAGTCTGCTGGCAGTGCAGGGAGCACCTGGGTACACAGCTGGGGTTATGACAGCAGACACAGGCCTGTCCCACCAGGTACAACACTCAAGGTGAAAGCTCAGAGTTGACAGACACATACAGGCACTAAGGACTCGATTCTTTGGAGCACTGAGCTTTCAGGACCTAAGGCACCAACACAAGCAAGTGGGTATTCAACCACAGCATGCAGGTGGTTCTCCCTGCTCACATGGCCTCTGCCTGCTCTCTGAGGAGCTGGAGCTGACCTGGTCCCTCTGGATCTGTGCTATGCCTTCAACTTCTGCAGCAGAACCCTTCCTTTGCTTCCACGGAGTCACAGAGTGGCAGCTCATGCTGCAGCTCCAGCACCCTGCCCAGCCAAAGGTGAAGCCTCCAGAACTTGCACAAGTGATCCAGAGATGGAATTTCTGCAGGAAGGAAAGATGTGACTTCCCTGTGATCAGGCTGCTGGGACAAACTAAAAGAAGCAAAATTTTCTACTTGCAGTGTTTTTTATTGGATAGCAACCTTCCTACTGGGGTTATTTATAAAGAAGTGTTACAGACTGTGTTAAGTTATACATCTCAGAATTTCAAAAGATGACTTAAAAATGACGATTCTTTTTTTCCCTCCCCTCTTCCTCAGAATTTAGAGTAATTTCTAGGGAATTTTATTCCTTTCCAAGTGAACACTTAAGGATCCCATAAGTATTGTGGTATTTCCAAATGTGTTTCTCACTGCTTCACTCTTGCCTGCGGCAACTAAATTCTCCTGGATTCAAAAACAATCTCAAGGCTGATACACCAATGGGTAGTGGGTGAAAAGGCTTCCCCAGGGAGCTTATGGATGTCACAAGCACAGACAGGACTGAAATGCTGCTCTGGGGAGCCTGGCTGTGGCACATGATCCGGGAGTCACATCAGCTCCATTTCCATGCTCTAGTCAGAGAAACTAGGAGCACCCCAAGGATGAGTTAAACAGCAGCTTTTTAAGTGCATATCAGAGAGGCTCCCACTCCCTGGATCTGACCAGGGCTGCCCAAGCCTCAGGCACCTGGACAGATCTGCAATTTCCTCTTGTCTCCATCAGATATTCTCTGCCTGGCCTCTACATGACCCACAGGTACTACAAAAGCACTACAAAATGAGCAGCAGCCAACACTTCTTCCTGTTGAAAACTGGGGTGGGAGGCTGCAAAAAGGACTGGCAGGTGACAGAAGCAGCTGCAGAAATGGCCACAATAAAAAGAACAAAAAAAAAAAAAAAAAAAAAAAAAGGTTTGCACCAAACCCCAGCCTTTCTCTCCCCTTCCCTTCCTACCTCCATGTGCTGTTCTTAGACCAAGTACTAAAGTGTCCCTGGAGTTCTTCATGAAAAGAATCCAAGAAAACCTCCGTACATTGTCTTAGAACCTTTCCATTCACAACATTAGCACAATTCAGCCAAGGACAACTTGAAGGTCATTAGAACAAGTCCATGACAAAAGGAAAGTACTCAGCTGGCTGCCATAACTGTGTGACTGCTCTTGGAGCAAGAGGCATCTCCTATACAGGCTTAAACACACACAGCTTACCTAAAATGATAACATCACTCTACATTACATTCTATTTAATAACTTTGTCCCCTGCAGAACAGCACAGAACAATTTGTTGCTTTTTCACAAAGACTTTCTGTGGATTCCACAGGATTTTCTGTAGGTTTTACAATTAAGTGCCTGCATAATATTTTTTTTTTGTCACAGAGAATACACAGCCCTGTTAGAAGTCAGGTGAGTTTGTCCTGTGCTCTCCTGCCCATCAGGCAGAACTCATGATAAGCTGATGGGGACAATATCTACATGGAAAATACACCCCTGGAATAAATCTTGATTCACTTCTGCCAGCAAGGATTTACACCAGTGATCAGAATATAACTCACCTGTTTTTTATACCCCGGTGAAAGCAAGGCCTAGGAGTCACAAACCAGTTCAGAAGCCTTTGTGCAGCTGCAACTTCTCGTAAGGACATCAGCTGCAGGGGTGAATTTATGACAGGGCACTTGTCCCCTAAGTGAACTCATCCCTACAGCTCACCTGTTGTGGTGTGTTTTGCTTTGAATCCATGTTTGCCCCCTGTTCTCCTCCCTAATCCCATCCCTTTCCTAGCTGCCAATTTTCCCAAGCCCTTCCTTAACCTTCTCTCTTCCAAGTTGTCAATCTTCCCTATCCCTACCCCTTTCTCCAGAGAGTTCTGTGTCTATCTTGTTGCCCTCGACATCCCATTTGTTCCTTTGTATTATCCCCCCACCATTTTCCCTGGTGGGCTCATGAGCTATTTGCCCCACCTTATACTCCTCTCTTACCATATCCTCACTGGTTCACTTTCCTATGCCCCTAATCATGAGCTGCTGTGTAAAAACTTCTGTTCACCCCCTCAGTCCTGTCTGGGAGCCCAGGAATAAATCCATCCTGTTCCACCCCAAGCCCTGTGTCGTGGCTGTGTGTCCCCACGGATAGCTGGGATTGCAGAGCTCACAGGGAACGGTCGTGCCCCTGCCGCAGCCGCCCCGCACACGCTGCAACACCCACCCAAGCCTTGGGTCACCAAACTGCATTTTCTCCTTAGGGGCAACTCCTCCTGCCTCTCTGCTGCTGAGATCTCACTCTTTATGACAGATAAATAAATGTACTTTCATTCTAAGGCTATTAACCATAGGTGCAGGCACACCATGGGCATACACGAGGCACATCAGCTCTCTTACCTGAGCCATTTCTGCCTTCAGGATGGTTTTGTGAAAGGTATTCTCCAAAAGCCCTCGCCGCTCTGTGTCCCAGCATCAGGAGGCAGCCAAGGAGAGAAAGAAAGAGATTTGAGATGCTTAAAGGCCAAGGAAAGAAGGAACAGTTCAATACCAACACACTGCTGTGCTCCTGCAGCTGCCATTCCCTCAGCCTCAGGTGACACCCGTGGAAATTCACTGCCAGAGCAGAGAGGCTTCCTCATTACACACTGGGATTCCAGTGGTTCTGGTGGAACATCAGTGTTTCCCTGGCCAAAGGGAGAAACGGAGCTAGATTAGAAGTCCAGGACTAGTTCAGGCTTTAGCTTTTGTACAATAAAAATGAAAAAACAGAACTGAAATGCACCTGCATGAAATCTGTGATGCACACAGAAACTGGCTCACTGTCTCCAGCCCCCGAGTTAAGCCCCTCCTGGCAGCCCAGGAAGGAAGGAGGCATCTCCACCCCAGAGCCAACCACCACTCCAGGCTCCTACAGGTCCTGAAAGCTCCCAGCTGGGAGCCATCACAGCTCAGATGTGGATGCTAATGCCCATTTCACCTACCTGAACCCTAAGTTCCCAAGCCCCAGCTATGTCAGTATTTGCATTACTGGACAAGCTTATTTGAGAGTCACCCACAACCTCCCACAGAAACAGTTCCTGCTTCTCTGATGGATTCCAGTCCTGTGGATGACCGAGATTTTACTGGAATATATTAAGAATCAAGCAAGCAGGGTGAGCTCAACCCTTATCACACATCCAGGCCTATGTAAGAGAGCAAACCTATGAATATTCCAACCAGGGAAGAGCTTTCTGCTTGCGATTCACACAGGAAAGGAAACCTTGGTCAAGGCATGAAATACAGGAACCTCCAGACTCCAACTGCCAGGGCATTTGTAACGTCCTGGTGCTGTGATTGCTCTCCTGTATCTAACAGATCTGTGACTCAAGAGACCCAATACTAGAGCCAGGTTTTCTCCAGCCATCCATTTTCCCCATGTTTGTAGAACAATCTCTCCAAGGTCTGTAGCTGAGTCGCCACTGGGCAGCCCAGAGGGAAACTGGCAAAGAGGGAGGTGAAACAGCCACCCCACCTCCTTGGCAAGCCAAGCCAAGGCAAGCAACCCAGAGCTGAGCACCCTCAGCCCTCAAGCACAACAGCATCTCCTGGGGAAGGACAAGATTTGCTACAAGAGAGAAGACTCTCCACATCGAGGCATCACATCCACTGTCCTCCTTCACAGGTCTCAGCCTCAGCACATCTTCTCCAGCTCAAGCTGCTGCAAAAGGCTCATAATGACCACTAGATATCTAAGTGGAAAATGGCTTTGACCTCCAAAGCCACCTTCTGCTTTGCATATGCCAGCTTGTGTAGCCAGGATCTTCCCCACTGCTTTTATGCACCACCTCCCAGAGGAGAAAAGGTTAAAAGGCTCCAATGCACTTCCCAGAGTGGCTTGGGCTGGAAGGAGTGGGAAGTCCATTTGTCATCCACAGCCAGCAACACAGGATCAATATGAACAATGAAGAGAGAGTAATTTAATCTCCCCAGGACTAAATTTCAGCACAGTGAAATGTAAAATGCTTTGGAGCAGCATAGCTGGGCAAGAAAAAAGGATTAAGCTCTTGCAGCTTTTCATACTAACAGACAATGCTGAAGTTTTCCTTGCTTTTGGACTCCTATGTGCTCAGTTCGAGGCTGCACCTTTAGACACTGGCTTGAGGTGGCAGCTGCCCAAACTGTCCTCCTCAGTGCTTAATAGCTCACAAGGAGCCTCTGTCATGGGGAGCTCTACAACCAGCCCACAATCCCTGCTGTGAAAAGCAAAGGTGTGACCATCGTGGCTCACCCATCCAGGAGGACAAGCACCTCATGGATGTTCCTGGCACCCACAACCTTTCTGCCCAGTAAAAAGCAGGACTTGACCCTGGAGCAACACACAAATGCAAAATTGGGAACCGAAGTGTGGCTGCTTCAGGGAAGTGGCTGAGTCAAAATTTCTGGAAGTGGGGATGTGGCACTTGGGGACATGGTTTAGTGGTGGATGTGACAGGGTTTGGTTTGCAGTTGGACTCATTGACCTTGGAGGTCTTTTTGAACCTTAACAGTTCTATGATTTTAACATTAGGCTTCTCAGCTGCAAGAAAATTCCTAAGCTACTCCTGTACTCCATCTCAGAGGTGGTTAAAGCTCAGCAAAAGCTACAGCTGATCTTACACACCACCGGCAACAGCACAGCCTTAGTAAAATGGCTGGGCATGAGATTCCAAGATCTCCTCCACCAAAACTTCTGGGACTCCAAGGCTTCCCATGGAAATGTTTTGTATTTGCGAATCATCACTAACACTATTCACAAACAGGGCATGCACTTAGACCATTGGGAAAAACTTAGAAGCTTCTCATTTGCATCAGCAGTCATTCTGTGCAGAAAAAATAACAGCAAGCAAGTTCTCAGGTAAATTATTAGCGAGAGAACATGGTGATTTACACAAAAAAATGCTGAAATATGATGATAAATCTCTAACTAGTTCAAAAGCTCCACGAGCTCCAAATTCATCTGTCACTGTCTCCATTCATGTCTTTGCCAATGAACGAAGCTGTTTCGTCCGTCCGAAAATCTGAACCAACGCGTCACCTTTAGCTTGTAAACCACGGGCTAAAAAAAACAGTACGAAGCATTTCCTAAGACCAAAATTGATAACTAGCTAAGACAGAGCCAGAGAAGCACTGCTGCCCTCCAGCCCACCATATTCCATGGTCAAAACAGTGTCACTCAGCAAGAGCTCGAGCTGGAAGGTGCTGCAGTGTCTCCGACCTCACTGTCATTTCCCTAGGCAGAGGAGGGAGGATGGTACAATCCCAGGTGCCAGAGCTCCTAGAGAACAGGTCATACCCAGGGATCAGGCCATACCCAGAGCTCTTGTGCAGGTCAGAAGCACTGCTGGGCATTGCCCAAAAGCATTGCTCCCTGCCCTGGCTGAACCTGCAGCTCTGTCCTGGCTATTCCACCCGGTGGCTCTCAGACCCTTCAGGCCAACCCAAGAGCAAACAAACGTGGACATGTGGGCACAGCTCTCCAGCCCTGGTGAACACAGCACAACGTGCAACGGGGGGTTTCCAGCCAATTACACCCGAAACTTCACACTAATTATTCTGCTTATTATCTCAGTGGTTCCCTTCTACATTCCTGCTTCCCGAGCGCCATCGGCTTCTCCTTGGCCATGCCTCAGCGGATCTCCTGCAGGCGTCTGCACACGCCCTTTGCCAAGGGGACTCTGATGGCCATATTTGCTCCTAGTGGCTACTTGCCCCTTGCCAAGCCTTTTGTGCTCCTTCCCTGCCCTCACAGTCATCTCAGCTCACCAGCACTCGCCTGGATTGTTACTGTGCCATTTCTCTGCTCTCCTTGGCTACCCATCGGCTTGCTCAAAATAAAGCCAGAGCAAAATTCAAACAGATGGTCGCTGTTCTATTCATCCTATTCTTTCTTCTCTCTTTTATCTATTACCACAATTCACACAATCAGACTTTTCTCTCAGCTCTGCCTCCACTATCACTGCCAATGGAGTTCAAGCCTCCTCACACCACTGGGCAGCACTGGACATAAACCCCTTCAATTCGGCTCTGAGCAGAGACACCTTGGGATAATTTAACTGCCAAGAGATGAAAAGGAAAATTTGTTTCACATAGATGAGCTGAATACAAGGTGCCTTGCAGCTCACTGGGCCGGTGAGCTATAACCCTGAGTGTATGACACTGCAAAAGCTGCATACCAATGAGCAGGTAGCACTGAGAGGTGATCAGCTGATGACAGGACAAGTTTAGCCCTGACTCATCTGGAGAGAGGTTTTCATTCTAGAGGAAGACCAGAGCTGCATGGACATCAAGCAGGGACCAGGGCTCTAGCACACTGTGCTGCTAAGTCTAACCAGCACAGACAAGCCTCAGAAAACACCAGCATTTCCTCCAGCATTCCATCATAACAGCTCCAGGGAGGGAAGGAGGGACAGGGCAGCACAACACAGGCAGCAAAGGCAGCTGCCCTTCTGGGGGCATTTTCCAGAACTCACTGTGCTTCAGATGTCAGAGCTGGACTCGGGTCTGGAAGAGAACTGTGAAGAGGCACAGACAGTCTAGACAGAGATTTGCTCGAAGGAGCAAAGCCGCCAAATAACAGAGATCTCAATTACAATATAATAAGCACAGAATGGCTTTCATGTCTCTGAAATAATCACATCAACGGGATAAAAGGGGCCTTGATGCACACGAACAGCTATGAGAAACTGATGCACATAAATTTATCCACCAAATGACACTTAGAGAGTGAAGAAATGCAGATTGAAACACTCAGAGATACAGGAAAGACCTCAGATAACTCCATTTAGCAGCAAGCTATGCAAAAACCTGGACTATTCAGGAGTATTACATGGAAAAATAAAGAACACCCACCACCTTCTCATGCGCCTTCAGAAGTAATGCCCAGAGAAGTTGCAGCAGGAATCTGTTGTGACAGCATCTGACAGCACTGCATCTCAGGCATACAGGAGAGAAGAGACCTGCATCATCAGGACCTACATCCTCCTACAGCAGCAATCCTGCTCTTGTCACCAAGCAGAGAAGGGAACACCTCCAGCACAGCCACAGTTAACAGCTCAGTCATTAGACACTGTTGACACCTACGTTATTTAAGCCTAATAGTAACAATACCCTGACAAAAAACTACTTTTCTAAAATACCTATGTAGAGAAATGGTAGTTGGAAAATTTTAATTTTAAAATTCTCATACTCAATAAAGGGAGACTGGATGCCAGCAATGGGTCTTGGAGATCCCACAGTACTGGAGCAAT
The DNA here is from genome assembly GCF_050655825.1 of Lonchura striata. Lineage (NCBI taxonomy): Eukaryota > Metazoa > Chordata > Aves > Passeriformes > Estrildidae > Lonchura > Lonchura striata. The sequence goes on along the minus strand of NC_140719.1, from coordinate 2,430,415 downwards.
TTATGACCAAGAAGTTTGGACAGTAGAAGAGAGGAAGAGCAGGCAGAAGTTAAAGAAAAAAAGCAATCAAAGAGACAGTTCATACCACTCATCAGATAATTCACAAGCAGAAAAGAAAAATCTAGACTCCATGAAGAACCCCAAGCTAAGCCAAAAATCACTCACGCAGTAAGAAGCCTGGGATAAGGTACGTGGTCACTTATATTTCATCAATGAAAAATCTACCCTTTCACAGCAATTAATGCCGTGTCCAAAGCCACTCTTCATCCCTCTCTAGGCAGGAAGAGAGGGAGCAAGACCAAATTCTTACCCCTCTGTGGGCTATCCTGGACTAGATGCCCAGGTCATGGAACTGGGCAAGACAAACCACACTTTCGACTCAAACATTTCCTGTACTAAAGACTGCAAGAAGAGATGGTTCTGGAACACCCAGCAAAAGCCTCATGCCTGCTTGCTCTCAGCGTCACGCTCTCCCAAAGAACAGCTGTAGGCCAGCACAAAGCAGAGCTGCAGGAAAACATCTAATTTATTACCTCATTTGGGGTGCCAGTGTTTTCCTGCAGGTATCAAGGGAGCAAGGGCAATAAAAGCCCATCTCTGAAGGGCTTTGGTTCATCTGCACCCTTGAAAAAGCTCTGAGGAAGCCAAGGAGCACAGGTCAGACAGGCACAGCCAGGGCCCTGGAGAGGCTGTCAGCAGAGGGGCAGCACCAAGGTCACTGCTCAAGGACAACTGCGTCAGCCCTGCCTTCAGCACTGGGGCCCAGGAGCTGCAGGGCAATAAAAGCACACGCAGGGAGGGAACAATCCCTCCTGACAGGGAGATCTTGCACCCAAGCCCTTCAGAGGCGATCACAGCACCAGCACCAAGTGCAGCCCTTCCCAGGCGTGCAGGGCGCTGCAACTCCCCCAGGAGAAGATGACCATGGAGATCAAAGTCAGCAGTATTGTGGGTGCTCTCCATAGTGTTGGCACAGAGCAATTGTGTCCTTAGTTTGTAAGAAGCTACTTAAAAGACCCAGCACACAACAAGCTTGCATGGAGCTTAATTAATGTCCTGGGACATGAAACTCCCCTGCTTTGCTCTGCAGAGATTTTAATTTAACAATCTATAGAGCCTGCACCTCCTGCCTGGATCCCGTTACTCACAGCCACAAACAAGCCCTGCTCCTTGCTCAGCAAGACAGTCAAGTGTGCACACACACTCCAGCCACATGTAAGAAATACACGCCATGGTCACTTGGACTTGCAGCAGAATTCCAGGAGATTATTTTTCTTTCTAAAGAGAAATCATGACAAATATGAACAGGACAAAGCCCAGAAGATGCAGAGAAGCAATCCCAGGATCCCCCAGCTGCCTACACCCACAGAGCACATGACCATTGCAGCAGTGCTACCCACACAGGTGACCCAAGTGCCCAGCCCTCGTGGGGTGGACAGAACAGTCTCTCCGTAGCCTTACCCAGTGTCCTACAGAGTCCTTGCTGTAGATGAGGATGTGGGAGATACATGGAGGAGAACCCAGGGCAGAGCAGAGGAGCTGTGTGTGGTGTGCTCCAGGAAACCTTTCAGCAGGTGGGTCATTGCCACTGTAGGAATTCTAAGCATGACAGAGCCCATGGGAGCAGGGACTGAGCCATGCCTGGAGCAGCAGGATGGAGGCATATGGACAGCACCTGTCACCACTAGCACCTTCTCCATGCAAAGAGGCTCTGCAGGGAGCCCCTCAGCAAGTTCACTGACCTCCTCAAATTATTTTTGGTTCAGGAATTTCTAGCACAGGTATCAACAGGGAGACACATAAAAGCTCCTCTCCTGTGCCACGGTCTATGTGACTAGATGCTCCTCAAGGGCATTATGTCCCCCAACCCAAACCCACTGATAACTTTTCTGGACAAACCACCTTAATTCACAGACACCACAGAGCTCCCAAAAACCTGTACTTGCAGCTTGTCAGCAGCTGAGGAGCAAACCAGAAATGCCAAGGCACCTCCTGGACTTCTCACAGCTGATAGAACCTGAGCAGCATCTGCCCACTCTGGTGTAGGCTAACAAGTCATTACATTCAAAACACATTAGTCGCTCCCAAACACCCACACTACCATTTGAAATCCTACCAATTACTGAGTGTGTTGTTTGTGTGACTGCCTAATCCCACTCCCAAGAACCCCATCACAGCACTTGTGGTGCTTTACGTGTCATTTCTGTATACGCACCTGGCTGACATCACCACAAAGAATCCCACTTCCAAATCTCTGAATGCCACAGAAAGCATTCATGTTTTCATTACTGGCTATGGACAGGGTACAACAAAACATGGGGAAAAGTTGCAGGCTCTGCCTGGAGAGCTTTCCCTCGAGATACTCCAGAGTTTGAAGGATGGATTTCTTTACAACTCAAACAGATGGCAAGGTACAGACAGATTTGCATCTCTTCACTTCAAGCCTTAAGACTTCTCTTTCCTCTGAGCACAGCAGAGATGCCGTAATGCTGAGTTACAAAGAGAGGTGATGGAGATCTTTCAGCAACATGGATTGAGTCGTACACACAACTCCAGGTTATTCTAATGCAATTTTGTCTAACAGCACAAAGGAGGCGTTATATAATGTAGCTGAAGTTTAATTTCTCCCAATTTTTCCCCAGCAGCAAAGAGCCAGTCTAGCCGAAGTAGAGACAGTGATAGACCTACTCCCTGGTACAGATGTGCTGAAGGAGCAGCTAAAAAGCTGCACCAATGCCCCCATATAGTCATTGGATGACTGCTGTGACACTTGCACTGCAGCGTGGGAAAAGGGTCCTTTCATCTGAGAAAGGGCACTAGGGCAAAGCTCATCTCTGACAGCTTTTTAAATCTAAGTACCATTAAGCAGCAAATACATTTTCTCGGATTTCCTATGCTTGATACTGAAAAGCACTGGGACCAGGCAGTGAGTGAAATACTACATTGCAGGACAATATGAAATCAGAACAGGCACAGTATAGAACCCAAATCCTTAAACGGTCCATGCAGTAGCTTGGGACACTGCTGCCGAGGGCGGACGTGGTGTGTGCAGATTATCCCAGAGCAGTTTTTCCATTCAAAGAGCGAGACTCCTTGAAGGAGGCTGTTGACTTTGCCCTCGGACACGCTCACGGCATTTCAGCAGAGGAGAAACCAGCGGGCACACTGACCGCGCTTCCGAATTCCCCAAGACTGTAAAAACCCACCCCTGACAAACCCACTTCCGACACGCTCTTTGCCAAATAAACCCCTGCGGGTGCTGCGGCCGGGCCGACGGCGGGGACGCCTCTGGGGACACGGCAGCTCTCCGGAGGCTGCGGGACCGCGGGGCAAGGGCGGCACGGCCGCCGCTGCCAGCAGCGAGCGGGCGGCTGCTCGGGGGCACCGCGGCAGCGCCGGGAGGGACCCGCCGGCGGCTGCCGCTCCCCAGCCCAGCACGGCCCTGGGGCACCAACCCCGGGTCGTGCCCGCACCGGTACCCGGGCTCGTCCTGAGGGTCTGGGGCTCCCCCCAGCCCGGCACGACCCCCGAGGCGGCCGGGGGGCGAGCAGGGTGCCGGCACCGCGGGGCCCCCCGAGGCACCGCCCGCCGCGCCCCGGGCACCCACCTCACTTTGGCCGCCACGGACGACATGGCCTCGTTCCTGAGCGTCTTCCTTTTGGACACGGCTGTGCCCATATTCGCGCGGGGGGTCGCGGCCGCGGGAGCGCTCATCGCCGGGCCCCGCGGCTGCCCATGCCGGGGCGCGCCGCCGCCCCTCGCCGCCGCGCCGCCTCAGCGCCCCGCCATGCCGGCCCCCGGCCCGCGGCCCCGGCCCGCGCTGCGCTCCGCCGCGGCCGCTGCCGCCCCATTGACTGCGGCAGGAGGCAGGGAGGGAGGGAAGGAGGGACGAGCCCGCCCCGCCGCCCAGGAAGCGCCGCTATATTTGGCCAGCGGCACCTCCTCCGCCCGCCTGACATCATGGCCGGGGAGGGGGCGCGGGCCCCGCCTCAGGGGCCGCGCGGGGCGGCGGGACCCCCGCATGGGGCGTGCGGGGCTGCGGCGGGAGGAGGGAAACGCCTGGGACCCCTCAGGGGGCTGCAGCTCCTCCTGGGGCAGCTCCAGCTCTGCCCTGGGACAGGGACAGGAGCCAGGGCACGGCTGGAGCTGGGCCAGGGCAGCTCAGGCTGGAGAGCAGGAAAGGTTCTTCCCCCAGAGGTGCTGGCACTGCCCAGGCTGCCCAGGGAATGGGCACGGCCCCGAGGCTGCCAGAGCTCCAGGAGCCTTTGGCCAGCGCTGCCAGGGATGCCCAGGGTGGGATTTTGGGGGGTCTGGGCAGGGACAGGAGTTGAATTGGATGATCCTGGTGTGACCTGTCCAGCTCGGGGTACTCTGTGATTCCTCGATTCCACCTGAGGGGAATATCCAGCCAGCAGCCCTCAGACACGGCTGCAAGGGGAGGCCCGGGGGTCTCTCCCTCCGGCTCCTGTCAGGAAGTAGACGTGCAACCTGCAAAAAAATCAGTCATTTTGAGACAAAACTGCAGCCTGCCTTTGATGGATCGGCTGAAAGGTTTCACACGCAGTTTATTTTCCACAACAGGGCAGCTGCATCCTTCTGCTCATGGGGTGGAGGGTCGTGAAGGTCGGACTATCGTGTTTTGGACATGACAGCTGTGAAGGATTGACACAAACACCACTGGCTTTGTCCCCTGAGCAGGTCACTGGTCCCCACTCTTATCCCAGAGCGGCACCTCAGCCATTGCCGGAGGGACTGGAGGCAGCGGAGCCATGAGGGGGAGGTGGGTATTCAGAAACCCCCTTGTGCCCAGTGTCACCTGCCAGAGCAAACACCTGCCCTGAGGTCATCGAGTGCTTGAAAACAAACCCAACAGAAGGAGCTGATCAACCAGTCAGCCCAGCCTTAGAGGCTTTTCAATTCACACAGTCACAAAAGTGCTTGGGTTGAAAGGAACCTTCACAGATCACTTACTCCATCCCATGCCATGGGCAGGGACATCTTCCACTGTCCCAGGTTGCTCCAAGCCCCATCCAGCCTGGCCTTGGACACTTCCAGGGATCCAGGGGCAGCCACAGCTTCTCTGGGCACCCCGTGCCAGGGCCTGCCCACCCTCATCATAAAAAATTTTCTTCCTATCACACAGTCTAAATCTATTCCTTTGCCTCTTATCCTGGTCCTGATAAAAATTTTCCCACCATCTTCCTTATAAGCCTCCTTTCAATATATAAAGGCTGCAAGAAGGTCTTCCCAGAGCCTTTTCTTCTCCATCTGAATACTCCCAACTCCTCCAGCCTTTCCTCTCAGCAGAAGGGTTCCAGATCAATTTCATGGGTATAGGTTTGGATCCCTAAATCCCTAGGGGGTTCGGAAAAGTGTTTTTCCTTGGGGACGTATTTTATAAATCTACTTTTAGGATACCTGAGTACTGAGGTACTCAGATACCTGAGTGAGTACTGAGGGCAGCAATGTTCTGACATATTATTCATAATATGTACAGAAAAAGCACTTGGATTCCCCCCCTGACTCTGCAGGCAAGTGCAGGAACCCCAGGAACACTCATTCAATAATATTGGACAGAGGGGTAAAAGTCTTATAGATAATTAAAATTCTTACAGGCTTCATGAAAAGAGGCAGCTGAAGGAGAGAGTGACAGGCACACCTTGTCTTGTCTGTACCTGAGGAAGGGCTGTAGTATAAGCTCATGTTTCACTGTCCTGAAGAGACCAAAAGCTGGGGAAAAGCTGTAATCCTCTCTCTCCATAGATTCCAAAGTAAAATCTGCAAGAAAATATAACAGGATTTGAAGTCTAATTGGTCTATTAATCTACCATTGAAAAATAATTTCTGTAGAGAGAGGAAAAAAGATGAAGGTACCCAATTCCCCTGATTTCTGTGGACACAAGGAGCAGGATGCAAATACCTCACCAAGCAGAATTTTATCACAATCTGAAAAATCCACTATGAATAACAAATTTTTAGAGCTGTATCTTTGCTGAGGCCCAAGCTGTGAGCAGAAAAAGTGACATGTGTGTGGCAATAAAGACATGGAAATACTTAACAAATAAGGTCAATCTGTGTTTCCCAACCCTTTTTCCCCTGTATGTAAACTAGACAGGGGAAATGTTCATTATTTCTATGTTTAAATATTTTGCCAGTTGAGACAAATGCTATTTCTTAAAAATATAACTCGCCCTCCAAACAGGCAGGTCTGTTCTATCCATGATACAATTCTCGCTAGATCTACCTGGAAGCACCCCAAAGTTGCTCACAGTGATATTTTTCATGTACAAAACAAAACCCAACCCCAATATATTGGATTTTTTTTCCCCAGAATATGACTCCAATTAAATTTCTACTCATGACTTTCCCCCACCCTGTTTTTTGTTGTACAGTCATGTCACGAAAGAGTTCCTACAACAGAAAAGCAGAAAAAAAATCCATCTGTTTTCGATGAGCAACTGAAAAATACCCACTTGTAGAGAACTGGAGCCATACAAGCAGTTACAGTCTCCATGAAGCTGTGCCCAATGCTATCAATTTTTAGCATTAAAAAGCATCCAGATGGGTGCCTCCATCTTCATCCCATGTGAGGATTGCTCTTACTTGTGCCTCTTGGAGCTCCCTCAAACTCTCCCTTGCCCATTCCCCAGCAAGGTCTCCCTCTTTGAGGCTGGGGAGGGTCCAGCCCAGAGCAGGGCTCACTTTGAAGACTTATCAGGGCTTGGCCCAGTGGGTTTTGAACACCTCCAAGGATGGAGATGCTGTGGTCCATGTCCTAGGGCTGCACCACTCTCACAGAGAAAGATTTCCATAGACCCACTGGGAATTTCCCATGTTGGGCTGTGTGCCCTGGAGAAGCACCCAGCCCCATGACTTCAGAGCAGCCCAGGAGCCCTCGCCCACCCTGCAGGTTCCCCTCTTGCTCTCTGCTTCTTCCCTGCCTTCCTTTAGGGTTTCCTCCCTGCCTTTGGGTTTATCCCAGATATTTAGGGGTCTGGGCTACCCCAGAAGAAGAGGCAGCCTTGGGGGCTCTTTACAGCCGGAGAGATGCCTTTGCTTCGTGCTAGGAAAAAAGTCAGGCAGACAGTTCCCACGGCTTCTCCATGGCAACAAGGCCTCCCAGACATGCACACAGGCAAACGGGCCGAGGGGGCCGGCAGCCTCACAGCCCCTCCACCTGAGCCCCAAACCTCCACTCATGGGGCTCTCGTGGGATCTCACCCCAAAACACCTTCCAAAATAATCACAGCTGGCCAGAGGAACGTTCCCTCCTTCCACCGGGGAAGGTGCAATGCCCTGAAGCCCAAGCCAGGCAAAGTCCATCCCAACCATTTACAGGTTTTGTCCAGAGAAATGCCTCACACTTGAAAATCTGGTGTTCTGCATCCCGTCAAACCAAACAGCACATCTCTGTCCAGTAGAAAACCAGAACCTCAAACCTATTAGGTCTAAGTCTCCGATCAGATTCTGACACTCAGACTTTAAGGACCCATTCTTATGTTTAGAAAAGTCATTTCTGTCTAAACAAGTAAAAATTGTGTATCCTGACAATTTAAATGCAGAAAAGGAGAAATAAGGCAAGCCAAAACCAATCACAGCAGCAACCTGCAAAAGGGAGAGGGAAACAATAATAAATACTTCTTCAAGCACGTCAAGCTGGAGAGTCAGAAGTTGGCTATGGTGCAAGAGAAGCATTCGCAGGAGATAAGGTCAGAACAGAAAAACAATGAATATTTTGCATCTGTAGTCAGTGAGGAAAAGCTTGGATATGTTCCTGTGCCAAAAGTCATCTTTATATGGACGTGGCATTGGATTTGGCTCATGTTCAAGTGTCAGCAGAAGAAGTTGAGGAATAAATAGCCAAACTAAGAGTGCAAATGCACCAGGATGAGATGGTTCACCTAAGTTCCAAGTGAGAGCTCAGAGGTGAAACAGTTTAATTACTTAATTGTAGCGTGTAATCACTGTGTGTAACAACCTCACTGCCTGAGAGCTTCAAGGTGACAAATGCAAAGGGTTTGGAGTTAAGACAGACCCTGAAGTCTGAGGTTCCCTCCTGGGAAAAGTGAAATTGTCACTAAAAATCTCATTTGTGCAGAGCTGGATACCTTTGAAATACTGGGAAGAAAAGAAATATGATTTTCCTGGAAAAAAAAAGGAATTCTTGATAAATGTATTACAGTTCTTTAGAGGGGTCACTAAGTGTGAGTTGTAGTCTCCCTGGGTTTCCAAAAGGTCTGTCACATGAGTTTCTTACAGGAATGCAGCTCCCTTGGGATTAACAGAAAATACTTCAAATAGATAAATACCTGGTTAAAAGATTCCGAAAGAGCAGCTCTCAATAGGCAGGCTCTTGAATGGAGGAGGACTGGAAAGGAGCCCCACAGGGACCTGGGCAGGGCTCTGCTCACTTCAGCATATTCAGAAATAATCTTGAAAATTAATTGGAAAAAAAAAGGGGGTGACAAAGCTTGCAGCTGATGTTAAGGCATTCAGGGTCATAAATACAGGAGACACTAAAGAACTACCAAGGACTTCGTGATAGTGAATAACTAAGCAATAGGTTCAGGACATCCAGAGGAGATAATTACAAAGATAAAGAGAGGATGAAAACAATCTGAACTCCTCAAGCACTGGGCTCTGCACTGATCTTTATTTTCAGAAATAGCCTCTTTTTCTTTCAGGTTCAGTTGAATATCATCCTGCCCAGCCCAGCTCCATTTGTGCCTCATGCTGGCTCCTGGCTTTGGTGGGACTATAAACCTGAGAGAAGGGAAGGGACTCAGCAGTGTGGTAAGCATAAAACCAGGATAAAGGGGGGTGTTTAATGGCCCATGTGAGATGACTGCAGTTCCTGTGGTCCAAATTGAGACCAGGATTGTTTGTGGTCCCTGCAGAGAACACAGTCAGTCACTCAGGTCCTGGGAAGGGCAAAGTACCAGGGTCAGCAGTGCCAAGGGAGGTGTGGGACCCTTCCCCACAGACATTTCCCAGGGCTCACATCATAACAGCTTAAACCAAGCTGCAGGTGCTTCCCCAGGAACATGATGTGCTCAGACCACAGAAATGGCACAGACAGGACAGGGCAGGGATGTTTTTTAGCCCTCTGCCTTCTGCTCCCATTTCTCTGCACAAAAAATCTGGCCCAAGGGTGTTCATACTGAAGGGACAAAGCACAAGACTGAAAACAGGAGACAAACTGATGTGCCCACTGTCCTTAAACACTCTGTCCCAGTTAAGCTCTTTTGACAAGCCACAGCAGCCCTGAGAGCTGGTGATAAACCTACAATACTGAGGCAGCTGGAGGAGCTGAAGGGGTTTGAGGACAATGGTTATGGCCAAGTGCCTGGGAATCTTGAGGTCTCCTGGGTGCCAGAAGGTCACTCAAGCATCACCTCTCCACTTTCCTGCTTGGCCAGTTTAGTCCTTTCAACATGTTGCTGTTAAATTTTTGAAGTTCAAACTTCACTCCAATAAGAAACTGTAAGAAAATAACTTTCCCAACACTGATAAAATTAAGCTATATATTACTGAAGCAATATCAATAGCTAACAAGTTGGAGTTCGTCAAGAATTATGGTTTTTCTTTGAGTGCATTCATTTGCATAGAGCTGTTCTTACATGGCCAAGCATTTGGCATCAGCAAAGCTTGTTCAAACCCAGCCACAAAGGTAGTCCCAATGCCCGGGTGAACAGTTCTGAACCAGATGGGATGCAGGGTGCTCAGACCCCATGCTGGCCAGCTCACCCCCAGCTATTTTTAGTAAAAGACCTAATCAGTAGTTGTCAGGGCTGGGTACAGCCTTTCAGCCCTGCCTTCTGTGCGTGACATGTCCCAGCCCCGAGTGCTGCTGAGGGCAGCACTGCTGGGAGAGGAACTCAGCCCGCTGAGACCCTGAGCACAGGGTGAACTCAAAGAGTAAACCCTCTCCTCCTTCCTCCTCAGCAACTGCATTTTCCCAAGTCCTCTAATTTTGCCAGCATTATGAAGAGGTCAGATAGTGCTTAACATGATCTATCTGCTCCTGCACAAGGCAGCAAAAGTCCTGGCAGAGCAAGCCAGAGCAGCCCTTCCAAACTGAAGATCTGGAAGGGAGGCTCTGTGCTCAGCTGTGGGTGGAGGATAGGGAAAAGCAGAGCTTTTTATCCCAAATTTGGAAGAAAAATCTTGAAAAAGGTCTTGGGGGCTTACTTCCCATGCATAGTGGTAGTCTGGGGGGGATTTGAGGGTGGGTGCACTCTCCTGGGGTGAGAGCAGCAGCGTGTCTGGCACAGCGTGCCTTGGGGGGCACAGCACTGGGCACGAGGACCTTTCCCAGGCACACACACCTGTGTGTTCCTCAAATCCAAGCCCCAGAGCTGCTTCCTCAGCCTCCACTGACCTCCCAGGCTGGCTCAGCAAGGACTCTGGGCACGAGCAGTTCCAAACTCAGTCAGTATCAGCAGCCTGGCTTTCCACTGGGAGACTCCCAGGGTAGCACTGGGTCTGCCTGGCTCTGCAAGCACAAGCTGAGCAGACTTTCTGTGTTGCTTGGAAAGGTGGAAAAGTGATGAGACTGTGGGATTGCCACCTCTTTGCAGGGCAGGAGCCTCAGCAGCTTTCTCTGAGCAGACATTTAGAGAGGGGGAGGACAAGCTCCAGCTTGGCACCACTGTGCAACAGCGTCAGGCACTGACTCTCCCTGCTCCCTGCACTGCAGCACCAGCACTGGCACAGCACCACCCCAGTGGGAGGCATCACACTACTTAAAGAAAATTATGTTGCTGGCCTTTTCATTATGTTGCCCAGCAAATGTTCCCATGAAATATAGGCCTAATTATCTACCCACATTCAGATTACTCTAAGATGCAATTTCCTTCTACTCTGTGGAGTTTGCTCTCCTTCTGTGGATCTCATGATTGAAATACACTCTGCTGGCTGGAATCTTGAGCTGCCTTCCTGACAGGGCTGCTCCACCTGGATCTCACTGGCCTTACAATGGCCAGGTGACACTAGATCACAGGCAAGCCACAAGGATGTCTCAGCACTCAGCCATGCCCATTATTTATTAGATTTGTATCTCAAATGGAAGCTTTGTCAGGACTGAGGGCTTGAAATGTAAAGGATTAGCATAATAGAATCACTGAGGCTGGAAAAGGCCTCTCAGATCATGGAGTCAAACCCCATCACTGCCAAGGCCACCACCAAACCATCTCCCCAGGTGCCACATCTGCATATCCTTTAAATCCTTCCAGGGGTGGTGGTTCCACCACTGCACTGGGCACGCCAGTTAATCAGAGAAAAGACACAGCCTTAGCATGGGTGATTGCTGTAGTCGGTGTCCATACCTTGGGTGGGACCTTTTCAAAAGCATGATCCTAAATCCCTGTGAGGGAACTCCCTCTGCCCAGGAGGGGAAGGCTCTGAGTGAGACCATGTTTGTGGGTCAGGAGAGCTGACAGGAGAGTGAGCATTTCAAGAACAGCACAATATTAGATACCTCTTTTTCCCTTAAAATGATCCAGCAGGTGGAGAGAAACAAAAGCAAAGAACATCAGTTGTAGCAGGAAGGAGGATTTGAGCAGGGTGGTAATGTCATTTTGTTCCTATTGGCTACATCAAACTGACATAAGCCAATCCCTCAGAATAAAGTACAATAAATAATAAGCCAAATTGCTATAACAAAGGAAACAACAATATGGATGTACTGTATAGGGAAAAGACTCCTTAACTCCTCCACAGAATTTTGGAAGCCCTGGTGTGAAGGCTCTCTGGAGGTCTTTACTGGAAATCTGTCACAATGACTTATTTCAGCCACACTGAGGCATTTACTGGATGTTGATCCCTCCCAAGGTTACTTGTTCCCTCATTTGACCACCCTACTGGTGAAAGGAAACTAATTTTCTACCTACCAGAGACACGTTTTCCTCCCAGGGATCCCAGGGGCTGCTTAGCAGCTGTGGCGGTGCAGGAGTTGGCCCTTACAATGGACGTTCCTCAAGGTCGGGATTCCAGAAACAGCTCCAGGAACAGATCGGGTGGTAATTGATTGCTCAATGATTCAGTGATTACTCAGTTTTTGCTCCATCCACTTCTCAGTATTGCATTGTTTGGCAAAATATCAGCCCGACTTTGTCCTGACATTGGCAACACACAGTACAAGAAGAGCTGAAGTTTGAAGCGACTGTGTCATATCTAAGATGGAAGAAAAAATGTTATGATTATGGAAAAGTTTGTATAACTGTGTCCCTGGAAGCACCTCACTCCCAAAACTCTGCCCCAACCCTGCCCTGCACCACGTCCAGTCCTTGCTGTATCTAAAAGTGCAGAAATGAAACCACTGAAATGAAACATCTTATGGCAGAAGGGCTCAGATCATCTGTAGCAGTGGGCAAGGGGACTGTGGAAAATGGTATCTGTCTGGACTTCAGTAAGACCTTTGAGACAGTCTCCCACAATATCCTTCTGTCTTAATTGGAAAGATGGACTGGATGGATGGACTGCTTAGTGCACGAGGAATTGGTTGGATGGTCAGAGAGAGTGGTGGTCAGTGGCTCAATGTCCAGATGGAGATCAGGGACAAGTGGTGCCCCTCAGGGGTCTGTATGGGGCTGGTGACATCAAATATCTTCATCAGCGACACAGACTTTGGATTGAGGGTGCTTCCAGCAGATGACACCAAGCAGTTGTGAGGTCAGCCACCAAGGGGTGCGGGTGACACACCTGAAGGAAACTGGAAGAGCTTCTGAGGGCACACCCAAGGAGCTGGAAATACAGTTCCCACTCTCCATGGAACTCAGGGCATGGCAGGAACAGCTCTTTCTGATATGGCACTTCTGCCTGCCATGAGACAGAACGTGGAGACTGATCCTGTCCAGAGCAAGGAGCAGGGAGAGAACAGGGAGAAACATTTGGGGAGGATGACTTAGAAAGCTCAACTGGAGGATGAAGAGGGATGCACACACATTCAGGGCCATCAGCAGCTCCTGGCCATGGTGAGGGTGTAACAAAATAGGTGCCATCTGCTTCAGCTGGAGCATCACACAAAGGCACAGGCAGTGAAGAGCCTCTAGCTTACACCCTATTGGCACATAGAACAAATTCCACAATCGCTGCAAAATAGCCCAAGGCACAAAAAAGGAGTGGCCACAGCGTGCATTCAGGTTCTGCTGTCCCTGCTCCTGCCCCACTTCCAAGTTGTCCCGTGGAGAGGAGGAAGAACAGCCCTGAAAGGTTCAAAGCAGTGCTGAGTGGGATTTGGCAGTGAGCTTGGGATGGGCAGCAGCTCAATCCATCACCCATTCTGCAGGAAAGGACCTGGATGCTGCTGCAAATCTTCAGTGGAATCAGAGTAAGAAATGCTGTGATTGTGCAGGAGAGGTAAATGTCATGGCACGAGAAATAACAGTAACAGAAATAACTGTGTGGGCTGCTGAGCCCCGGCCTGTGACGCTTCAGGGAAGATTTGAGCTGCTTGGAGAGGGCTCAGGGGGAGCACCAGGAGGGGTCAGATGGTGCAAGAGTGCAAGCTGTGAGCAAAGGCTGAAAAAGGGACTGATTCACCTCAGGAAATTGAAACAACACACTCTGGTTTTGTACAAGGCTGAAGGCAGGACAGGGCAAGAAGCAATGGGGTTATACTGTGGCAGGGAAATTCAGGTTCTACCTGAAGAAAAACTGAGTAAGGATTGTGAAGCCTTACTTCCAGGGAGAGCAGTGCAGGTGTGACCAGATGGAGCAGAACCTCCCTTGGGCACCAGGGCAGATTGGACAGGTTCAACACTCTGCTCCTTCCTGGGACATGCCACAGAGTCACCTCCATGGCCTGACAGGGCTTGCTGGGCTCTTCATCACTTATGGAACCAGCAGCTTCTCAAACCTCTTGGAGATGGTGGCAATTCTGAGAATTTGTGGGAAAAAGCCTTCTGCAGAATGGGAAAGCAGCAGTTCTTTGAGTTGAGCTTGTGACAGGACAGAAAAGCTGATATTGCAGAGTCAAGACAATGTAAGTTTGGCTGAAAGCCCACCCTGCAAATTGGTAATCCTGAAAACAGCAATTGGAAGAAAAATGACACTAAATATGATGAGGAAGAAAGGAATAGGTACTGATCAACATGCAACAACCACATCAAGCTATGGAGCAGGGCTATTGATAGAGGAGGGTAAATGGACAGAGGAAAATCCATGTCTGGCAAAACCACAACGAGTAAAGAGTTGTTTACTAAATATATTAGAAATAAAAGAAACATTAATGCTGTTACAGATTCATTAGATAGACTTAGAAAAGCACAAAAGGATTTTGGTCAGGAGCAACCCCAGGTGTCTCCAGTCATCCTGCTTGGAGCAGGACTGATGTCCAAGTGACACTGCCTTGCTCAGGGATTGCCCAGGTGAATTTTGAAGATCTCCAAGCATGGAGAGGCCCCAGCATTCCTAGATGAGGAGGTTTGCTAGTGACAAGGTCCTCAGTGGGTCCCTTCTGTGTTTGGAAAGGACGGGAATGTCAGACATGAGGGTGATGAAGTTGTCTGTGGCCTAATAACAACGCAGAGCATCTCGGCTGCCATCTGTGGGGTTTCAGAGCAGCAGAGCTGTGTGAGCTGCCCCTGAGGGCCCTCGAGCAGTGCCCTGAGCCGAGCTGAGCCTCCTCCTCCTTCTGCTGAGGCTCTGGAAGCCTGGGAGCTGCCAGGTGTGCCAGGATGCTGACGGGGGGCTCGGCTGCCCTGGTTTACAGCTGCTCAGTCCAGCACAGCACATCCAGATTGAAAAATGGAGAGGACGCAGAGGATTCAATTAATCTAGAATTCAGGGATTAAAAATACAACCCTCAGCGTGGTGCAATGGAAAGTGTCTTGTCAAATGAGCCTCAGTTCATCCTTTGAGAAAATTACAAGTTTGTAGATAAAGGTTACCATGTAGCCATTATTTGCTTAGCTTTTGGCAACGTGTTTGACTTAATATCCTATGACACCCTAATTACAAATTTAGCGCTATACAATCCCAATAAAGCCCACATTAAATGGATGGAGAGCTGCAAATCCAGCTCCAAAACAAGGACTCGTCAGTGAACAGAGATGATTTAGAAAGATTCTGCCAGAGTTAGTCCCAGCCTGACACTAATCAATGTTTTCATCATTGATTGAGAAATGAGCACAAAACACAGCTGATAAATTATACAGCTGCTGGGAGGAGAAGGACTGGCAGTGAATAATTATGACAGAGAAGTTCTACAGAGCAACTGGGATCTTTTCTGTGCACAACCCATTTTCACTTGGCAGTGTTAAAATAGGCCAGCTTTCAAACAGGAACGGAGGAAAGGTTCCATCCAAAAGAGTTGGGAGGAAATATTTCATCCAAAAAAAGGATGGGAGAAAAGGTTTCATCAAAAAAAGATGGGATACAAAAAATCTAGACATCATCAGGGGAAAGTAACTCAGAGCAGCTGGTTTTGCATCACTCCAGCAACCATAGCGCTGGCCCCAGGTGCAGAGACTGGAGCAGAGGATGAGGAAAGCAGGACAGTCCTGCAGTGCAAGGAATGGTGGGCAGAGGACACCAGAGGTGTGTCCAGGGGACAGCTGAAATGGCAAAGAATCAGACAAGACCCCAGAGAGGAGATGAACAAAGTTCCTGAGCTGCAAACACCCCATGGTGTGCAAGTCATGGGGACAGGCTCCAGCTCAAACCTACTGCCACCTCCACCTTAGAGCAGCACAGGGACCCTTCCATGCATGTCCCTGCTGTGCCACTTGTCCTCATCCTCTCGGTGCCCTCCAGAAGCATGACACTAAAGAGAAACACTCACTTCCCCAAGAGAAAAATAATTGCTTTGCTAAGCTCTTGCATCAGGCTGGGGTTACATTCCTCTCCCCAACATCATTTTCTGACAGTAATCGTTAAGATGGAATGAAGGGAAGCTGAGGGGCTTTTCTGAGGGGCAGATGAGGAGGCTGGAACGGAGACATCCCAGGCTGGCAGAAGGGTCTGTGCAAGGAGCAGGGGTCCCCCTGCCAGGTGACTTGCAGTGATTTATGCACCATCAGCAGAGAGACATTTTCTCCCGTGGATGCTGCACCTGCAGCCCCAGGGGAATTTTTCCATGCCCCGCTCCTCACCCAGCCTGGCCCCAGCAGCCCGAGGGTCCTGGTGACCCGGTGCTGGCCGTGGCCCTGCGCAGCGCCGGGGCAGCGCTCGGCTCCGCCGGTATTTTTAGCTCTGCCCACGACGCCGCTCGAGTTCACGGCGTGACCTACTTTGGGCAGGCAGAGCTCTCGCCCCACTGCGTCCCCACGTGCTGGGAAGATGCTGCCGGCCCCAGGAACAGCCTCCCCAGGGCACCCTGTCCCCAGCACGTGGTGCTTGGCTCCCCACAGAACCCAGGGGCAGATTGTGGGGAGGAGGAGCAGGGTCCAGTGGGAGCCAAGGCTGTCTGCAGCAGGGACATGTGCAGGGCTCCCAGGTGGGTGCTGCTCTGCAGGGACTCAACAGCATTTTAGTTGGGCTCTGCATTTCCACATTTCCCTTGCTTCAGATGAAATCAGCAGCTCCAGATTGGCACAGATTGGTCCCCAAGGGAGTTATCCTCACAACTCTGCTTTCCAGTGGGGCAAACTGTGTAACCAGCTGGGCCCTATGGAGCCCCCAGATTGACTCTGATTATCATAAAATCACAGACTGAGTTGAGAAGTACCTTAAAGCATGTCACTGTCCTGGGCAGGGACATCTATGAGACCAGGTTGCCTCAAGCCCTGTCCAGCCTGGCCTTGCACACTTCCAGGGATGTGGAGTGGAGCTGATGGGACATGTGGTTCATGCCCAGGCTCTGGTGTCCACCCGGCCCACTGCTCCATCAGGGACCAGGCTCATTCCCAGTGTCATTGGGTAGCTGATGAATCTGTCCTGACCTTCCCTCTCAGGCACTTGGAAAACCTCTTTCCTGACACTTGGAGCTCATGACAAGGTTCACTGCTTGCAGAAGAGCTCCAGAAAGAGGCACACTCACCCCAACAACCCCTGCAAAGTTCAGCTCTCCCCTCTGCTTTCAGGGCCAAAATCTCTTCAGCACCAGGTTGCATGTCACAGCAGGAGTCTCGGAGGTGGCTGTGGCTGCCTGGCTGTGCAGCCCCGTGTCAGCACTCGTGGCTGCAGCCCAGGCACCGATCCACGAGGCTGGCACAACCTCCTCCTTGCCAGCTCTTTCCTGCCTCATTACCCCTGAAATCCCAGGGGTCCATCGCTTTGCCAGCACAGCTCTAGAAGCTTTTCTGAACTTTGCTGTGTTAAAAGCTTTCTATTTCCAGCAAAGATGTAAGTGAAGGGGGTGGATTTTACAGCCATGAGGTGACAGTGCTGGAGATGAGCCACGGGGCAGTGGTTTCAGGGTGAGGAGACAGGCAGAGAAGTCACCCACACACCACTTCCAGCTAATCCAGTACCTAAATGGGGAGAGAAACAGCAGCAACAACCTGGTCACACACTGGGGGAGCAGACCCACAGCAGTGGGAGAGGGGAAAGCACCTAGACAGGACCGGGATCAATGACACCAAGGACACAGAGCTGACACACGCGTCCTTCCCTGATTCCTCCAACCACACAAGGGCCAACACCCTGAACAGGCTGGGCAAACTCTCATTCCAAATGCAAAAACAGCCCTTCTGGCAGTGGCAGTGATCAGCTGAAGCCTTCCCCCAAGAGCCCGTGCCTTGGGGCAGCCATTAGTCACTGGAAGGAGGGTTTGGCAGCTCAGCCCATGCAGAGCTGGACAATCACTTGCCAGGTGGGGCAGAACTGGATGCAAACACAGCCGCAGGCACAGCCAGTGCCACAGAGCACCTCACTGTGCCTCCCTGGGTCCAGCAGGCAGCAGAGCACCCTGGCAGGCAATGCCAATGGCAAACAGGACATTTGGGGTCACCTGTGACCCCCACAGGGGCCCAGGCAGCAGCAACGTGCTCAGGCACGGGCACAGCTCAGAGCTCACCCAGGTCAGGGCTGCTTGAGCTGCACCAGCCTTACTCAACACATTCCCCTGACTCTGTGCATCACATCCAATGTGCCTTATCCAAGGAAATAATGTGTCATTTATGGTACATTTAAAATTGATGCACAGTTGGTGTTCTTGCTGATCCCACATTATCCCCTGCCTGCGTGCTGCAGAAGGGAGCGGCGCTTGGCCCCACCAGGACAGCGGTGCCGCAGCGCTCTGAGCCTCCCTCCCTGCCAGGGACAAATTCCCAAAAAAAGGATTTCCAGCAGCACTGCCAGCATTTGTACCCCACCAGTACTGACTCCTGCCTGGTGCCAGGGGGCTCTGTGCCATCCAGGGCTCAGCACAGTTCTGTCTGTAGGGCATGGTGGACACAAATGTTCCTTACAGACAAACCCCTGCCTCTCCTGAGCTGGGGGCCCAGGTGCTTCCTGATGGGAAGCTCATTCCTGTCCATAACCCCTGAGTGCATAAGGCTTCATCAAAACTGTCCCTGCTGATGGTGGTGGCAGTGGTGAGTGCTGACTGTGGCTCTGCCATGTGCAAATGCCATGTCTGAGCTAAGCGACACTTGGGCCACAGGTGCCATCCCAGCATTTGGAATGCTCCTCCTACTGCCTGCAAGGAACCTCCAGGAACCATCCTGGCCCACACATATGGATATTTATGGTGTATTCTCTTCTAAAACCCACTGGGAAAAAGGGGGTCACACCCTCCATGACCTGAGGAGGGGACAGGGACAAAGAGCACAAATGCACACCATTCCTAGTGGGAGCAGAACCAGCCATCAGCTGGGACGGGATATTTATGGGAGTCAGCGTTTTGGTGCCAGCAAAACGTCCCAAAAACTCTTCACCAAATACCACCTTACCAGAGCCAGCGCCTCCTGCCCTGGGACACCACTGTCCCATGCTGAAAGCTGGCACCCCACGGCCATGTTTGGGTGGGGCTCTTGGGATAGTGGCAGTGGCAGGTGCCAGTCCTGCTACGTGGAGCCCTGGAGGGAGAGGAAAACATTTTCCATATATTTCTTGTTTGATGATTTTCTCGCCAGCTCTTCCAGCGACAGCGAGTGAAACCCAGCGGCGCAGCCAAGCCCCCGCATCTCGACAGCTCCAACACAGCCCTCGGGCAGCACGCAGGGAAAACGACACGTTGGGGGAGGTCAGGGAGCACGAGGAAATAGGATGAGATTAATTTGGGAACAACACGCAGGCAGAATGACGTCTGCCAGGGAAGGAGCATCGCTGGGCCCCACCACAGCCTGGCTGTCCCTGCCTGTGGAGCAGAGCCCAGAGGGGCTGCGCGGACACATCGGCCTCACACAGGGACAGAAACCTGAGAGGCCACAGCAGGAGCTGTCACAACCAGCTGGGCATGAGCCAGATCCCCATGGCTCAGATCAAAGCTCTCCCTCAGCCTGGGCAGGGCTTCCTGGAGGGTTTGGACAGGAGCGTCCAGGGGATTCTCCAGGAGCTCCTGTGGCTGCTTTAAGGAAGCAGCTGAGTTTGCTTCTGGCACAAAGCCCCGGGTGCTGCCCTGGGGATGGGAGTGCCACTGCCACCAATCGGGTGGGGACAAGCTCAAACTCCATGGGATCCCCTCTCCAGAGGGAACCTGCCTTAGGTTGGAAATGCAAGATGTGGCTTAGGGTGTGTATTCAATTCCATCTGTCAGAGCTGGGGCACTTCTCCTCTGTTCATGCGCAGTTTTCTTTATCTCTCCCACAGCCAACCCTCCCTCCAGGAGATCTCTGCTGTTCATGGGCCATTAATTATTAATTATCTTCTGTCCATGGCCACTGAGTGTCCCTGCATGGCTGAGGAAATTCCAGCATCCCATGGGGAGAGGCTCTGCCCAGGGGAGGAGCCAAACATTCCTACCTGGATCCAATCTGACCTGGGAACAGCACAGCAGCCTTTGCCCCCTGCATTCCCAGAGGAGCAGCTTTATCCCCCTGCATTCCCAGAGGAGCAGCTTCCTTCCCCCTGCATTCCCAGAGGAGCAGCTTTCTTCCCCCTGCATTCCCAGAGGAGCAGCTTTCTTCCCCCTGCATTCCCAGAGGAGCAGCTTTATCCCCCTGCATTCCCAGAGGAGCAGCTTCCTTCCCCCTGCATTCCCATGGGAGCAGCTTTCTTCCCCCTGCATTCCCAGAGGAGCCCAGGCCCATCTCCCCCAGCCCTGGAGCTCCAGAGGAAAACTCCCCCCTTGTGCAGATCCTGCTCCAGCAGAAGCACAGCTGGCACTGCAGGAGGGCTGAGCCCCCCTGGGATGGGGCTGAGCCACCTCCCTGACCCACAGGGGACAGGGCTGCTCTGACTCTGGCAGGGGTTTGTTTTCTTTTTTGTACTATTGCATTTGTATTTTTAATTTTCCTGTTAAAGCACTGTTATTCCTATTCCCATATCTTTGCCTGAGATCCTTTTAATTTCAAAATGATAACAATTTGGAGGGAGGGGGTTTACCTTTTCCATTTCAAGGGAGGCTCCTACTTTTCTTAGCAGACACCTGGCTGTTCAAACCAACACAGAACCTGGTTCCTAAGCCCTAACTTCAGTCCCCTTGGTGCAGTAGCCCCTGGTCACTGCAGAGCCTGGGGTTGTTCCCCCTCTCCAGCTGCTCGCAGGGGGATCAGGATGGGGGCTTGATCTGCTGTGAATCCATCACTGGGACACATTTCTGAAAGCTCAGTCAAGGCTTTAGTCCCCATAGAGGTTTCACCAAAAGGTTTTATGGGGAACATTCTCACTGCAGGTCCTGCTCGTGGCCGTGGCTCCTCAGGACCCTTCTCTGACCCTCCTGCCTCAGGGCTGGCACTGGCTGGCACCAGATTTGTTGTGGGAACAAGCTGGGTGTCCTCCTCACCCACGATGAAACCTCAGCAACTGCTTCAGCTCTTCCAGCAAAGAGAAATTCATCCAACTTCTGGTCAGATTTCACATTTATGGGGATGTCACACACCCATAAAGGAACTGCAGGGTGGTTTCCAGGCAAAGCCTGCACCTGACCCAGGCCAGGCCAGAGGGGACAGGAGCCTCAGGCTCTCCCAACCACCCTCATCCCACTGCATTTCCAGCACAGCAGAGCCAGGGGGACAAAGAGGTGACACAGCACTGGCTCTTTGGGCTGCTGTACACATGGGCAGGGATGGATTAAAACCTCCTGAGATGGAATTGCACACATGGGCAGCTGGGCAGGACCCAGCCAGCAGCAAAGCAAGATGGAAAAAAACAATTTTGCTTTTAGATTTGTCCCATTACGGGTTTACATTCCTCAGCATGGAAGAACAGATTGGTTTAATGTCCAGGGCTCAGCTACAGACGATGCAGCAGGGAGGAAAACGTGATCAATTATTTAGGAGAGACTTTCAGTCTCACATCAGAGGTTCATCTCCTGAACTCATACATCTGAACTAAGTGCTGTTTTCCCATGGTACAGGGCACAAAGCAAATAGAGAGGCTCTAATTAGCACACTCAGCAGCCTAATATTTGTCTGTTTTCTGAGTCCCTCAATGAGCCCAGCAGTTCCCACCCAGGCTCCAGGAGCATGTTTGGCTGCCAGGATGTTTGTAGGGAACATACACAGCTTGGAAATGAATTACCTGTTCGATCAGAGGGGAAGAGCTCTCCTGGAACAAGAGCAGCTGGGCTCAGGCTGACAGAGCTCTCATTCTGTGGGGCCTGTTCTGCCCCAGCTGGGGGTGCCCTGGGCAGAGGGAACACGTGGAATCAGCTCCTGCTCCAGCAGCACAGCACAGGGCTGTGACCAGCACAGTCTGTCCATTGCCAGCAGGTTGGGTCCAGCCTCTGCTGAAGGCACTTTTGGTTTTGGCTTTGTCCTTTGGAGGCAGATGGTGCAGAAGGGGCTTGGTAAGGGCAGCTAGAGAACCTTGGTTGTCTCTGGGGTTTGTGCTCCAGTTCTAATCCCCATTTTCCAGGGAGAGGTTCCTGGAGTGTAACCACCTGTAAACAGACACTGAAGGGACTCACATCTGGTTTGCCAATCCATCACCAAGAAAACAAATCTCTGAATTGTGCTGCTGCTGCATGAGATGTTTGCCCAGAGCAGACCTGCTGGAAGGTGGACACTCACCTGCACTGACCTGTGCTCACATGTGCTCACTTCCAGGCTTGGCCCCAGCTTAGAGCCTTTCCCATACCCAGCACCACCCTCCTGTAACCAGCCCAAACAGAAATTCAATCTCTCCAGCTCCACAGGCAGCCTGTGCCTCCACAGAAGCCCCCAGCTGCTCCACCTTCACTTCTAAAGCCATTTTTAAGTTTTCTTCGTAAGAATGAATTCTTTGCAATAGCAGGGAAAAGCCTCCAGTGACTGCAACACATTTTGTACAACTGCATCAACCAAAATCTGCATCAGAGGTCTGCATGATCCTTGCAGGGAAGGTTTCCAACTGCTTCCATTGCTTCTGGATGGGCCATGGGCCACGTGGAGATGCAGCCAGGCTGGGTGGTCTCACCTGAGAACAAAACACTGCCCTGGGGCTCTGACACTTGAAGTTAACATTTTGTGTACGTGGAGCAGCCTCCCTGGGCACAGGCTGAACATTCATGGACATGCCCCATCCCTGGCAGTGTCCAAGACCTGGTTGGTCAGGGCGTGGGGCAGCCTGGGACAGTGGAAGGTGGGGTGGGACTGGATGGGCTTTAGGGTCCCTTCCCACCCAAACCAGTCTGAGATTCTGTGGCAGAGGAAAGCACAAAGCAGGGCAGGTATAGGAGAGTGTGTGCCAGGAGAGGAAAGGAGGTTAAACGCAGAGAAAGTTCACCATTCACAGCTTTGACAACCCCCAGTCCTCACCAAACCCATTTCTGGCCTTAGGGTGCTGCCCAGCTCTGGCGATGCCTGGAGAGCTGAGGGAAGGAGGCAGCTTTGGGGGTGTCCTCAGTGCTCTGGCTGGACAACAAATCCCTCCAAGGCAACAGCACCTACAGCTGGGGCTGAGCTGGAGCTTCCATAAAGCAAGAATCAGCTTGGCTATGCAGCCACTGGCAATGACAGATGTGACATAGGCAGAGCCAGCACCCAGGGGTGTCTGGACAGGATCCAACTGCCAGGACAGCTCCAGCCCTGGGAACAGAGCACTGGAGATTTCTTCTCAGTGCCTGACAATACCTGGAGTGACTCCTGCTGGGGTGAGCAGCTGGAAACTGTGTGCGCTCCTTTGCAAGTCTCATATGAGCAGAGACAAGTTGGGCTCTTAGTTGTTGACAACTTTTCTCTTTGTAGGACCTGCTGCAAAGAAACAGAGACATTTCAATCCAGCAAAATAACTTTATTTCAACAGGGCAAGTACAGCCAAGTGGTGATTCCAGAGCTGCCCAGCAAGTGTCAGCTCCATGATCCGTCAGTGAATGTCCTGCTGATGACTCAAGGATCCAGGCTCTATGGCCACCCTTCACAATGATTCCTTAGGTTTAGATTTCAAGTGAAATACATTCAGATTTGCTCCTGTCAGAGCATTGCTCACCAGTACATGGTTGGAAGTCACTGAGGAGTTTATTACAGTTCCCTGATTCGTATGAAAAGAAAGCAAGGCTGCAACCCACAAACCCCTCCCTCTCTCCAGTGCTGCTGCTCAGAGCCCTCCCAGCACCTTGCAGGGGGAGGTCCCCAGCGTTCTTTGGGCCTTGGCAGTAAAAACAGCGCCTAAAAACACAGCAGCAAAAATCCAAGCAGCTTTGAACTGCACAATTCCCCTCTGCCAGTCTGTGATCAATAACTGGTGCTCTTGGCACCACAAGAAGGAGCAGGGCCACGGCAGCTCCCCTGCCCAGAGCTCCGGAGGACTCAGTGCAGGCTGTGCTGGTGCTGAGTGCCCGGCCCTGGCTGGAGAAGGATGAACTCTGGCTTCATTCATCTGAGCATTGTTTTGGTTTGGTGAAATATTAAATAAATAAATAGGGCTGCTTTTTCAGTAGTTTGGGCTGTGGCTCCCAGCTGGCAGCTCAGCCTTTCCCAGCTCTATCCCGGCTCTCCCGTGCTGCTCGCCTGGCCCTCCCCGCCGGGCACATTCCTGCGCCTCCTCAGGTGCATCTCCTCATCCTGCAGGAGAAAAGGAAGCACAAACTGAAACTTCACAACTGAAACATCCTCTCTGAGCTGGATAAAACCTGTCCTTTTCACCTCTTTTCCCACCAGCTTGGGTAAGCCCAGCAAACAGAACCCGAGCTCCTCTCTCTAAACACTGACACCATCTGACACCCTGACATGGGCCCTTCCCAACCCATCCTGTGCTCCCACTGAGGAACTGTTCATGACAAACACAACAGGCACCTTTCAAACTCTGCTGCAGTCAGAGCAGAGGGATGTGACCTGCCTGAGCAGTGCTGCTCAGCTTGGGGGCCACACCACAGCCCACCTGGCCTCACAGTTACCTCAGGGTGGGCCTGCTGAATCAAACCCCTGTGGTTGGAAGGGACCTCTGGAAGATAATTCCAGTTATCTGCTCTAAAGGCTGGCTCAAGTGCTGGAGCTGGTTCTTCAGGGGTTTGTTTTCCAAGTATCTACCAGGGTGGAGTTTGCAGCTCTCCCTGCACAGCCCAGGGTGGCTGTCAGCTGTGTGTACAGGGCAGCACTTCCCACTGGCCCCAGGGAGGGTTTTCTTCAGCACAAATTGTGCCTGTCCCCTCCTGGCTTTTTGATGGGCATCTTCTCCATAACCACCTTCTCCTCCATAACCACCTTCTCCCTACCCACCCCGCTGGCAGATCCTGCCTTCAGCTCCTCTCCCCAGGCTGGAGGAAGCAGCTCCCTCAGCCCTGATCCACCTCATGAGCAAACCCACAGAGCTGCAGGACCAGGATTTAACTGTGGCCAGGTTTTGCCACACGTGGCAGGGTGAGCATGTGTCCTTTAGTGTCTGTACTAACAAAAGGCAATTCTGCACAATGCTCGGGCAGCCCCTCCCAGGTGCTTCTCTCAGCATCTCCCCCAGCACATCCACCTCACACCATTCAGCCAGGACCCAGCAGAGACCAGCCCCTGCCTCTTCCAGTGTGGGTCATACCGAGTCAGAGTCTTCCTCAGCCTGGTTGCTTATGAAATCGAGATAATCATCCTTCTGGCTGTCCAGAATTTCTTCCTCATACTCAGTCTGGTAGTCTGACTCATCTGAAGAGAGAAGACACAAAGCACAGGGTTTGACTGGCAAGCAGAGAGGCAGAGGAAATTGGGAGAGGAATGACTGCCACTGTCACTGAGCACAGGCAGGACAGTGCCAGCAGCTCTCTGCAGCTCAGTGAACTGGGACTGCTCACACACAGATCTCAGCTCCTCAGCACATAAAAATAAACCATGTCCTCTCTGTCAGTTGGTGTCCTGAACCCCTCTGGAATCCAAGCAACCATAGCACAGCAGCCCTGTCCCACTGTTTGTGTTTGTGGTGGCTGCCAGTTCTCAGAGGGACATGGGTTTTGGGTGGATGCTCCCTGGGGAATGCCCTTCACAGCAGAGCTGCTGTGCTCCACCCCTCAGCCCAACCAGACCTGTGGGACACCTTCAGGAGCCTCTGAGCTGCCAAGCCAAACTCCCTGTGGTCACAGGCTCTGGGAACAGGATCCCAGGCTTAGGGTGAGCTCTGCCTGCTCTGGAGCTGATAGCTGAGTGTCTCACAATCTCTGCTCCACAGGGATGGTGACATTTACATTCCCTTCCTCTCTGCAGAGGACAATCACTTGCTTTCTCCAGCAATCCAGCAGATTAACATAATTTAGGGAGTCTCAAGAGCTGTGCACAGCAGCAGGATGTGCAAGGAAGGCCCCAGCCCCAGCCTGTTCCCATGGAATGAGGACACATCAGTGCAGAGCCAAGGCCTCTCCCAGCATCTGGAGATCACCTGGAGGATCTGGCAGCAGGAGCAGGAGCTCCCAAGGGATGGAGGGACAGGACACAGGGAATGGCTCCCCACAGAGGACAGGGATGGATGGGATATTGGGAATTGGAAATTGTTCCCTGGCAGGGTGGGCAGCCCTGGCACAGGTGCCCAGAGCAGCTGTGGCTGCCCCTGGATCCCTGGCAGTGCCCAAGGCCAGGCTGGACAGGGCTGGGAGCAGCCTGGGACAGTGGGAGGTGTCCCTGCCATGGCAGGGGTGGCACTGGATGAGCTTTAAGGTTCCTCCCACCTCAAACCCGTTTATGACTCCACCTGCAGCAGGGCTGACTCCCCACAGCAGCTCCAGGAATGTGCTGGGCTGGGGGAGCCAGTGATGGTCCCAGACCCTCCAGCCCCTGCAGAGCCTGTCCCAGCCACTCGTGACACCAGGGCACGTGGGCAGCAAGGCAGGGCCCATGGCAGGCTGCACCTTCCTCTGCTGGCACCCAGAGCTCCAGGATGCAGCTTAAGGCAGGAAAATGGCATTTTATGGTTACCATGAAAAACACGTTTGTGTGACACCAGCTCTTCTCCCCCTTTCCTGAGTTAATTCCAGTGGGCTCTGAGGCAATACCTGGATGCAGCCCACTGGTGAAGAGAGGGGCTCCTGTTTAAACCAGATCCTTGACTAAGTATTTCTCCTGGGAGCCATCAATAGCATCTGCTCCACGCTGAAGACAACAGCACAGTCTGTTCCACAGCCTTTTCTCCTAGCACATAACTACAACCAACTGCTAGAACATCGGAACTAAAGACATTAGGTATTTTTTATTTTTTAAATTATTTTTAGGTTTTTGTTTTTTTTTTACTGCGAATTAGAGAATAATTGCTAGTTTTTACTAAAAACACTAACGATAATCTTTGATAACATACACCAGAGAAACTGGAAACTCATCTGAACAGCAACAGACACCACAAACAAGAGTTTGGAGCTTATACCTCCAGTAAAACCAGCTGCTATCAAGGCCAAATTCCTTGATTTTCCCAGCACTATTCAGCATTTAACAGGTCCTTCTAGAGACACAAGAGCCACCCTTCTCACATCCCTCACAGTGCAGCTCTGGGTGCTGGAGGGGAAAAAGGAGAACAGGAGGTGGCCCTGCTGTCCCAAAACATCACCTTCCATCAAGGCTGAGGCTCACAGTGACTGCTCTGGGCACTGCAAAACCTCCCAGAAGCACCAAGCAGGACCAAGGCTTTGCTGCTCTGCTCAGCTCAGCACCACCCAAAGAGCTCAGCCTGAAACCCAGGCAGCCAGGAGGATATTCCAGCCTGGGGAAGGTCCCAAGCCTGCCCTGAGCAGAGTGAGCACATTCCCTGCAGGAAGGGCACATTTCCTCACCCAGAGATCTGCCTCGTGCTCCTCAGCTGTGCTGTTCCTTTGCTTTGGGGCTGATTCCTGCAGGAGCAGGGACAGCTCTGGTGGGGCAGGGGGGGCTCCTGCAGAGGCACTGCCAAGCCTCGGGGTGAGCCAGGACCTGGAAGCTCAGCACAGCCTCAGCTGCACTAGTGCTGCTCCAGAGTAGCTCCTTCTAAGCAGCAAAGGTGCAGAGGTGGCTGGTGCCTGCTGTGTCCCTTGAGAGGTGCTGGGATGTCTCGTGCTCCAGCTGAATGGCAAACCCAGGCATTTGGCACCACCATGAAGATTTCTTCTCCACAAATCCCTTTATCCAAATGAGCACTGCTACAAGTGCTTCATCTCCTGGGCTCAGCAATCCCTCACGGGGTGAGGCTGAGCAGGGATGGGTCAGAGCCACCCCCAGGAGTGGCACCTGTGTTCCCCAAACCACAGCTGGCAGAGGGATGATCCTGGCTGAGGGAACGTGTGGAAGGAGAATGGGAACAGGGCCACCAACATTGCTCTGAGATGAGACACCTGTGCCCCAGCACTCTGGCACCCAGGTCTCTGCTCAGCCATGCCTGAGGGACAGGCTCCCTTTTTAAAAACTTTTGAATGGTTTTGGTCACTGCTCTCAGTGTGCTCAAGACAGGAGAAACTGCCCTGCCCTTTCCCCAAGCCCACACAGCTCCTGCCCCATCCATCAGAACTTTAACCTTTCCCTTTGCTTTCTTGAAAACAAAATTACTGCCAGGATTTCCTCAGCCAGCCCGAGTCCTGCAGTGTGCTCTCAGAACAGGCAGAGCCTTTCTCAGCCTCTGTGATCCAAGACATCCCGCAGGAAGGGATTTCCAGGGAGAACAAAGGTGACAGTGCAGGGTCACTGCCAGGCCACCAAGCACCTCTCTGTCCCCTCCCCTACACAGGTGACAAGCCTCAGAGACCCTCACCCCCAGAGCAGAGCAATGCCAGAGCTCAGCAGCCCCGAGGAGCCACCTGACAGCCACGAGGCCACTGCAGGGAGCTGTCACCCTCCCCTGGGCTCACCTCACCACAGAGCTTCCCCCACAGCTCTTCAGCAGAAATCTCATGCACAGAGGACACCAAGGAATGTCACTGCTGTCACTGGCACTCAGACACGGGCAGGGTCCTTCAGCCCCACGGAGCCACCCATGGCAGAACACGAAGGATCCTTCCCAGCACGGCGCCCACGTGCACGACTCTGCTGCCACCCCCTCCTCCAGCCCCACAGCCAAGGGATTCCAGCACGCAAGGAGCTCGTGGCCCCTGCCCATCCCACCCATGCCCAGCAGCCCCTGCACTGCCCCTCCTCAGCCCAGAAGGTGCCACGTCCATTTGCCACACTCCAGCCACGGCCTCGCCCGCAGAAAGCAGCAATCCCCAGCAGCTCCAGAAAGGAGGAGGATCTGCCCCAGTGCTCTGGTTAAATCTCAGCAAGGCTCAGTGCCTGAGCCTTAAATAACCACATACCATGAACTCTTCACTGTTATTCACAATGGCTGCTTCAACCACATTTGATTAATATTTTCTTCGTAAGGCATATGATTGTAATTAGCATTTCAAATTACCACAGGGACATCTCTGCAAACAGCCACAGATGGGAGCACTGCTAACTTTAGCTTTCCCTCTGCAGGAACAAGAATCAGGAGGAGGGGAAGAGACTGTTTAGAAAGAACTCCAGCCCTGGTGACACACTCAGGGGTTTTAGGCCTGCAAGGCTCTGATCCTTTTGGATTTGGGAGCTCCATGAACAGGGAACTGCTCTGCAGGGCAGAGCCAGCATGGGGCACAGAGCACCTCTGTGTCACCATGCAGGAGCTGCTACCTGCTCCTCATCAGTTCACTGCTGCTCCCACAACAGGAGCACACAAAAAGCAGTGGAGCCAGTGAGTCACTCCTGATCCTACTCACGACAGCAGGGAAAACATCCTTGGGGCAGGGCTTTAACTCAGCCTCCCCCTGCCCAACATTGGAAAACATCCTTGGGGCAGGGCTTTAACTCAGCCTCCCCCCAGCCCAACAGGGCTGAGGATGGAGAGGCGGAAGGGCACAGGGACAGCCCCAGGGGATGGAAGCTGAGCTGCCACTTGTGTTATTTCCCTCAGCTGAGACTCAGCAGGGATTATTCCCCCGGACCTGACCAGTAAGAGGTGCTGAGGACCTCCCGAGTGATCCCGCTGCCCCAGAGGAGGTGGCAGGAGGGGCACACGGAGGGTCAGGGCTCTGGGGGGAGCAGGGGGTGGCTGGCAGTGCCCAGCAGGGCAGGGCTGGCAGGCAGACAGGAGCTGCCCCTCTACCCTCGTCCTCACCGTCTGCCAGCGGAGCCTTGACGGGCTCAATGCGGGACACGATCTCGGCCAGGTCTGTGAAGGACGTGGTGGGACAGGTCACGTTCTGGAACACAGAGAAGTTGAAGGTTTGTCAGCAAATGTTCACAGAAAATCCAAACAAGTCGAGACTGTATAAAAATGATATTGAAGAGACAAAGCTCCAGACGCACAAATTCTCCACAGCTGCCCCCTCAAAAGCCATTACTCATCAGTGAGAAATCCTCAAAACAGCTCTCCTGAGGCAGGTCTGGTGGCAGAGATGGGATTCCCAACAGTGGGACATGCTTTTAATGGCTCTTATTCCACCCACACAACAAGAAGCCTTATGAAGAAGACCCCAGAGACGAGCACAGGAGGAGCTGGGCCCTGGCATGGACAGAGCTCGCTCCATGTGTTTTTCTCCATCAGAGTCCCTCTGTAAGAGGGACTGGCTGGGCCAGGTGCAGCCCCTAGGGAGCTTCTGCTTTTGGGAGAAGGTGACCAGGTGGGACACACAGGTGGCCCTTCCCTCAGCCACAGAGGCTGCAGGGACAGGTGGGCACTGGGGTGACCAGGACCCCCCGGGACCCCTGAAAGCCCCAGAGCTGGAGGTGCTGCAGGGATCAGAGACATCTTCCACTGCAACTGCCCTCTCCAGTAAACCTTTGCTATTTGCACTCTGTCTCACCCAAGCAGTGGGCTGAGCCTTCTCTATTTTGAGAAGTTCTTGCTCCAGTCTCTCCTCCAAGAAAACTTTGGCATTG
Organism: Lonchura striata; assembly: GCF_050655825.1. Classification (NCBI taxonomy): domain Eukaryota; kingdom Metazoa; phylum Chordata; class Aves; order Passeriformes; family Estrildidae; genus Lonchura; species Lonchura striata. Next base: position 2,400,125 of record NC_140719.1, on the reverse strand, counting down.
AAGAGCCCTCTCAGGCTTCCTGCAGCTCTCTGGGGCCGGGCACAACGTACCCAGGTGGACCCCTCAACACCTCTCATCCTTTTTTAAACTCAGTCAATGTAATGAACACAGTAACAACCCCAACCCAGAGGAAGAGGATGGGGGAGAGCTGGCAGAGGGATTGCCAGGAACTGCTGTGACAGTTGTGTTCCCAAACACCCCGACCTGCCCATGTGCTCCCAGCCAGGGCAGCTTCCTAACACGGGGTTTTATGAACAATCCTCTGCTCCTCTGGCACGAACACCAACCCTGTGAATCACACAACCCCTGTGGGGTCACAGCAGCAGCCCATTGCTGCTGCAGCAAAGTGCTCTCAGTTGACCTTTCATCTGTAGCTGATTTTGATTTAATTTAGAACAGCCACAGCACAGAGCAGATCCAGGACAAACAACGGGGGTAGAGAAAGCCTGGAGGGAATGAAAAGGTTCCTGTATGAAATGGAACAGCAGTAGCTCAGGACACACACCTTAAACCATAAAGAAGTTGGGAAGCTCATTGTGACTCTTTAGGAACTGCTGGGAAGGATGAGTCAGCCCAGGCTCACTTTGAACATCCAACCTGAACCTTCCCAGTGCAGCATTTGCAGAAAGCTCCTTCCCAGGACAGGGAAGAAAAGCTCCAGGCTGTGCCACACAGCTCAGGGAGGGACACGTGCACCCTCTGGCCACCACAGGGACACAGCCACGTCCCAGGCTGTCCCTGCACCCCAAAAGCCAGGAGGGTGAGGTGGCTGCACAGAGCACTGGGGCAGACAAGAGCCAGGCTGTCCCTGGAGCAGGGAGCAGGCAGGGACAGGCTTTGGATGGGATGGAAGTCCAGGGCTCTGCATGAGCAGCTGAACAAAATCCTGCAGGGCCCAGCACCTAAGCATGCCCCAGGAAAACCATCAGCAGCTCCTGTGGTGAGGATGGGTGGGAATGAAGCCTGACTGACCCTCAGAAGCATCTGCCCCCCAGCTGACCCCCAGGACAGCCTGAGGGCACCCAAAGCCTCAGCACCAGGACTGGAAAACCACTTGTGGGAAACCAGGTGTCTTCCCACACTCATTTGGTGCTTTACAAACAGGAGTTTAATGTCTCAGTGCTTCCTCTCACCACTTTTAAGGACAAAATCACCCTCCCATCAGATAGCACACAGCAAAGAAGTGTCTCAGATCCACCTGAAACCTACACTCAGACCTCTCTGGTATTTTTTTTTTTTTTTTCCAAGGAGGAAAGTTTTCTCTTTGGCACAATCTTTATTAAATAAATTAGAGGAAAAAGACAGTTACTATTGTAGTCCACTGGATTATATTTAGCTTTGACTATGAATAACAGCTCAGTAGACAGAACTTCCCCAAGTAGACCCAATTAATGGTGCTGCAGCATTCCATACTGGGGAAGATTAAGAGCTGCTCAAAGTAAAGTTTATGTAAGGTTCCTGTTGTTTGTGTCTTCATTTGCATTTTGGAGACAAGACAAACAGGGACTAAATGATCAAAGCAAAGGAGAAGCATCTGAATGATTAAATATCTGTATTTTTAAATAAAATTGCAATGCTCACGACACAGGAATGGGACGATAAGAAATGGCACTCAGCTCTCAGATGTTGAACACTCCAGAAATAGATGAAGAACTAAAACATATAAAGCATCAAAACCCCTGCTAATGAAAGGCAAGTTAAAAATATCAGCTGCTCTGCCTGGAAGATAACACAGCTAAAGGACTTAAGTGACTCTAATGGACTAAGAAAAGCGAGAAAAATACCCCAGTGGGAGCTGTAACTTCATAGAAATAAATCTTCTGCAACAGAAGTCACATGCAAAAATCTTGGGTTGCAGAGGGCTCTGGAGTTTTAGGAGGATGAGCAGATGATCCCGCAGGTCCTTGGGAGCACCAGGGACACACAGAGCCCGTTCCTGCTCCATAACCTGGTAGGGCTGGTGAGTCACTCTCCCAGCCCTGTTACTGCCATGCTGAGACACCTCAGCAATCAGCACTTGCACTCATTATCAGGTGAGTGCAGGGCCAGGCTGTGTCTGCAAGGAGGAGGTGACAGATTTGCTCTCCAGGGCACTGAAGTGCCACAGAACCCAGGGTAGGTGTGATAAATGTCCATCATGCTGCTGTGATAGCATGATTTAAGTGAAATATTCCCCTCCATTACTGAATCCTGTAAAAAGGGCAGTTTAAAAAGCAGTCTTCTTTAAAACAAGTGTCTGTCACAGCACTGAAAATGTTTGAGGCTTTTTACTGGCTGGTGACAAAAGTGAGGCTGAAGTAGGACACAGCCAACTCTGAGACACAATTCTTCTTGCCTCGACTTCTTGTGACTTAACACAAAACCTGGACCCCAGGCCTCATGTCTGATCAGGAGGTGCCAGAGGTGGAGTGAGGACCCATCTTGTGCAGTCACACTGAAGCACCTCCTCATCCAGGTGTGCCCCAGGAGAAAGTCCAGGCTGAGGAGTCTGGGGGCTCCTCAGGCTCAGGGATCTCCAGTGGTTTCCTCCATGGCTCACTCCCTGTGTGCTCCTTCCAGAGCCACTCTGGCCCTGCCAGGCAGCGTGGGCAGATCCATCTGATGCTGGGAAGTCCCCCTGGAGCTGAGGGTGACATTAATCTCCTCTCAGCAGAGCCATTTCCACCCCTCAGTGACTCACAGCCTCTGCTGACACTGAAGGCAGCTGGATGTGGAATCATCCACCCCTCATCCCTGCCCAGTGTCCATCCTGCCATCCATCCTCTCCCTATCTCCAAGCCAAAGTGCTCTGTCACCCACCCCTGGAGAGCTGCAAATCCTCAGTGTCATCTCTCACCTCACTTAACTTCCCTCTGTGAGGCTCCTGACAGCTATGATTCATTCTGGCCATCCCTTAAAAAATTACTGCTCATTTCCCTCTCTAAAAGATGATAAAAAAGAACTACTGGGTAAAACATGAAGCCTTTGTAGCACTTGGATTTCAAATCAGATGGATTCAAAGGAGAGGAAGGACAGTGAGCCCTTATATTATAATGCATTATCCAAATTATTCAAAAAGGTGGTAACTGCTTCTTAAAACCAACTGGAACTTCCCTGCCAGGAAATGCAGAGCACTGAGCTGTGAACCAGCCTCAGGGCAGTCACTGTCCCCTGTCCCAGCCTGAGCAGCTCCAGGAGCACAGAGCATTTCCCTGAGCACTTACATCAGTTTTGGATTTGCAGGTCTCTTGCCTGTCCTTCAGCATCTTGTCAAGGACTCCACTCCTGCACCACACATTAAATACAGTTTTGCCATGCTGGTATCCCACTTCCTGGAAAAAAAAAATAATCAGGAGAAAATAATTAATAACTGCCATTAGCATGGAAACAACTGGAAAGAAAAGACCCATGCTCTAAGTCTTATTTTTCTCAGAACACAGCAGAAATGATGTTGAAAAATCAAATGGGAAGGACAGAGCAACAGGTTTTGGGAGCCCTGGATCCCATCTCCAGCCCTGGTTCTGGCAGCAGCACTGAACCCCTGGTGTTGTCTCTCCTCCCATTTTTGGATCAGGGTTCAGAGCCTTCCTTGGGGCTGGAATTCCCTTCTCACCATCTATCCCAGCCCAGGGTGGGGGTGATGAAGGGGAGAAAAAGGAGCTGACAGCTCTGCCACTGGCAGGGTCAGGCTGACCCAAAATAGGCAGGAGGAGCTGAGCTGCAGGATCTGACCCACAGCCACCCCTGCTCGGGGCTGTACACGAGGGGTTTGGCATGAAGAGATTTCAGCTCCTTGGAAAATGCTGGTGCCTGTTTCTATTTCCCGTAAAATCCAGGCACACAGATGAAATGAAACCCTCTCCCCCCCATTACTTCCTAGCCCCTAAGGATAAAGGAATGCCTGAACTGTCCTTCCTTTTGGACAGCACAGTTTAAAGCTCCCTTGTGGACAGAAGTTACTGAGCTGTGCTGCAGGGAATGAGGATCCAGGAGGTGCTGCCCCTCCATCCTGCAGTGTCTGGTGCCATGAACCTGCTGACAGACAGTGACACTTGTGAGGAACTGCCCTTCTCTCAGGTTTTACTGCACTGACAAAATTTGCCTGGTGCCTTTACATCTCTTTAACAGCAGCACATTAGAACAGAGCAGGGATGTGACAGCTCACGATCTGCTCCTGTGATGAACTACCACACCTGTCTGTCAAGGTTTTCCAATCAGCCAGGGCTCTCCAGCTGGCAAAGAACAAAGAATTATTTATCAGCAAAGTCCTAGATCCACAAGCAGTCAGTAGTGTTTGTCCAGGAGCCAAGAGGTACCAAATATCCCAGAGGAAATATTTACACTGGGGAAATCAGCTGGTGGTTTGGAGTAGCTGCTGTGTGTCCTAAGGAGTCTCTCAGGTGAGAATCTGCAGGGCTAAGCTCTGCTCCTGGGGTTGGTCAGTGTTGCTAAGCCAGGACCAGGGAGATCAGTCTGCAGGCTAAGGAGCATCACAGCTTCTCACTGAAGTGTGATGGAGATTAACTTCAAGGAGGAGTGGTGGTTTTCCAGCCTGGGAGAGAAGCAAAGAGCTCTGCAGGAATATCTGGACATGGAAGATGCCTGGATGGCTAAAACAGGCAAAGAATGGAAGGAGACAGCAAAATCACTTTCTTGACAGGAGACACCGAGCCAGAATGGATTTTGCTGTCCTGCCTGGGCAGGGACATTCCTGCTGTGAACACTGGAATGTGTCACCAGGACAATTCCCTGCACACCTGGAGCCAACTCTGCCCATGCTGGGCCCTGACACAAACACAGCCCAGTGCCAGTGATGTGTGACCTGGCAGCACCACTTCTCCAACACCCTGACACTGGTGCCACTTCCCGACCCTCGAAGGGGTGCAGAGGAATTGTGGATGATGTTTTATTCATAGCAGGGTTCAAACATTCACAGGACCAGGTATTTTCACGTTTCCCTCCATTTCCAGGATTCAAGGCCTCCCTGCTGAATTTCTGCAAACCTTTCATGCTAAAGTTCTAGGAGAAAAAAGTGAGGACAAACCCCAGCCCACAGCAATGCCAAACCCCAAAACTGCCCAGTGCAGTTCTCACCGAGCAGCTGAGCCTGAACTACCACGAACCAGAGCGAGGCAACCCATCCCTTCACAGGTCATTAGAGAATCAAGATTACTAACTCAATTCCTGCTGCTAATCCAATCTCCTGGCCGGGATATCATTCCACAGCATTATGGAGTGTCAATTATTCACTCTGCCAATGCACTCCTCTGCTCTGCACTGGCTGCAGCACTAATTAGCAGCAGCAGGGCTGTGAGGAGCAGAGCAGTGAGGACAGAGCAGTGAGGACAGAGCAGTGAGGAGCAGAGCTGTGAGGAGCAGAGCTGTGAGGAGCAGAGCTGTGAGGAGCAGAGCTGTGAGGAGCAGGGCAGTGAGGAGCAGGGCAGTGAGGAGCAGGGCAGTGAGGAGCAGGGCAGTGAGGAGCAGGGCAGTGAGGAGCAGGGCAGTGAGGAGCAGGGCAGTGAGGAGCAGGGCAGTGAGGACAGAGCTGTGAGGAGCAGGGCAGTGAGGAGCAGGGCAGTGAGGAGCAGGGCAGTGAGGAGCAGGGCAGTGAGGAGCAGGGCAGTGAGGACAGAGCTGTGAGGAGCAGGGCAGTGAGGACAGAGCTGTGAGGACAGAGCAGTGAGGACAGAGCAGTGAGGAGCAGGGCAGTGAGGAGCAGGGCAGTGAGGACAGAGCTGTGAGGAGCAGGGCAGTGAGGATAGAGCTGTGAGGAGCAGGGCAGTGAGGAGCAGGGCAGTGAGGAGCAGAGCTGTGAGGAGCAGGGCAGTGAGGACAGAGCTGTGAGGAGCAGGGCAGTGAGGAGCAGAGCTGTGAGGAGCAGGGCAGTGAGGAGCAGTGAGGACAGGGCAGTGAGGAGCAGGGCAGTGAGGAGCAGGGCTGTGAGGAGCAGAGCTGTGAGGAGCAGAGCTGTGAGGAGCAGAGCTGTGAGGAGCAGGGCAGTGAGGAGCAGGGCAGTGAGGACAGAGCAGTGAGGACAGAGCAGTGAGGACAGAGCAGTGAGGACAGAGCAGTGAGGAGCAGGGCAGTGAGGAGCAGGGCTGTGAGGACAGAGCTGTGAGGAGCAGGGCAGTGAGGAGCAGGGCAGTGAGGAGCAGGGCAGTGAGAGCAGGGCAGTGAGGACAGGGCAGTGAGGACAGGGCAGTGAGGAGCAGGGCAGTGAGGAGCAGGGCAGTGAGGAGCAGGGCAGTGAGGACAGAGCTCTGAGGAGCAGGGCAGTGAGGAGCAGGGCAGTGAGGAGCAGGGCAGGGGCTTGGGGGCACTCACACAGATCTCGTCGAACTTGCCGAAGTCCAGGGTGCCGTAGCGGTCGATGGGGGGCCGGATGTACTCGCAGTAGTCGCTGTTCTTCACCATCTCCAGCTGCCGCACGCAGCACACATAGGCCAGCCTTGTCTGGATCTCAGCCATGTTCAGCACCTGCCCAGCACAAATTCACAAACTGAGCTCCTACAAGTGGGTTCCAGAAGGTGCTCGGTGTGCTCACCACAGGGGAGAAGTGATCTGGTGTCTCAGGTTGGAAATGGGGGTGTGAATTCAATTCCATCTGTCAGAGCTGGGGCAGTTCTCCTCTGTTCATTGGGCACTTTTCTGTATCTCTCCCACAGCCAATCCTCCCTCCAGGAGATATCTGCTGTTCATGGGCCATTAATTATTAATTATCTTCTGTCCATGGCCACTGAGTGTCCCTGCATGGCTGAGAAAATTCCAGCATCCCATGGGGAGAGGCTCTGCCCAGGGGAGGAGCCAAACATTCCTACCTGGATCCAATCTGACCTGGGAACAGCACAGCAGCCTTTGCCCCCTGCATTCCCAGAGGAGCAGCTTTCTTCCCCCTGCATTCCCAGAGGAGCAGCTTCCTTCCCCCTGCATTCCCAGAGGAGCAGCTTCCTTCCCCCTGCATTCCCAGAGGAGCAGCTTTCTTCCCCCTGCATTCCCAGAGGAGCAGCTTTCTTCCCCCTGCATTCCCAGAGGAGCCCAGGCCCATCTCCCCCAGCCCTGGAGCTCCAGAGGAAAACTCCCCCCTTGTGCAGGATCCTGCTCCAGCAGAAGCACAGCTGGCACTGCAGGAGGGCTGAGCCCCCCTGGGATGGGGCTGAGCCACTCCCTGACCCACAGGGGACAGGGCTGCTCTGACTCTGGCAGGGGTTTTTTGTATTTTTAATTTTCCTGTTAAAGCACTGCATCTTTGCCTGAGATCCTTTTAATTTCAAAATGATAACAATTTGGAGGGAGGGGATTTACATTTTCCATTTCAGGGGAGGCTCCTGCCTTCCTTAGCAGACACCTGGCTGTTCAAAGCAAGAGAGCTGGCACCTGGTGATGGCCTGGCACAGCAGCACCTCCAGCTGGGTCTCAGTGTGGGCAGGCAGGAAGAAGTCCATGATGAGCACCAGGAAGGGAATTGCATTCCAAGAAGCCTGAACCCAGACTTTCATCCCAAGATATAGTAAAATATATATAAAGCTTAGAGATCTGTGCTGAGGTGAGGGGCACAATGATCCTTCAAGGCAGAAATCAGTGATGTCCCATCCCTGCCAATGTTCAAGGCCAGGCTGGACAGGGCTTGGAGCCTTGGAGTGGAAGTGAATGAACTTTAAGGTCCCTTCCAACCCAAACCAGTCTGTAATTCCATGGTGCTCTGATCTGTCCAGTGCCAGGACAGAGATTTTGCAGAATGGCTGAGTGGACAGAGACCCACTGAGATCATCCAGTCCATCCCTCCTGCCCAGGAAGGGTCAGCTGGGGCAGCTTGTCCAAGGCCACATCCAGCTGAGTTTTGACCATTTCCACAGATGGAAACTCTACCAGCCCTCTGTTTGGCCAGTGTTTCACCACTACCAATAAGAAAAAAGTGTTTTGTGGTGTTCAGAAGGAATTCCACGTTTCCATGGGTGCCTACTGCCATACAGACAGTTGGAATATTTCATTGGGTACTACTGAGACCAATCCAACTGGGGAATGCAATTGGGAGGAAAGAATTAAAATCAATATTCACTTGGGAGACAACAGCAGAGCCAGGTAATTTAGGAAATGAAGAATAAGGAACTGAGCACATGCAACAAAAGGAAAATAATAATAATAAAATCATGCTCTGCAGACCCATGTTTATCAGTTGTACTTAATTACTGTCAAGTGCTAAAATCTCCCTAAATCAGCAATTCAGAGACATACAGGATAGAAACTGAGCTGGACAGATTTACTACTTTTATGGGTAAAATTAATCAATTCTGACTATATCAGAATGTATGCAGCTCCAAGAAAAGTTTTCTTTGGTCTAAGAACTCTGCCAGCCCCTTCCCACATCACTGCCTTCTCTGTGGTGTCAAGGCACTGCCCAGTTCTTTGAACAAGAATTCAAATTTCAGGAGAAAAGGAGACTCAGGGGTGACCTTGTCACTCTGTGCAGCTCCTGGAAGGTGGCTGTGCTCAGCTGGGGCTGGGCTCTTTCTCCAGGCAGCACTGACAGAACCAGAGCACACAGCCTCAGGCTGCACCAAGGGAAATACAGGTTGGATATTAGGAAAAAGTCTTTTACAGAAATGGTGATAAAGTTCTGGAATGCCTGCCTGGGGTGGTGGTGGCCACCCCTGGATGTGTTTAAAAACAGACTGGATGTGGCACTGGGTGCCAGGGTTTAGTTGAGGGGTTGAAACTGGGTTGGACTCGATGGTTTTAAATGTCTCTTCCAAACCAGCTATTCTGTGAAATCCAGCAAAACAACAAATCTGGTTCAGACCTGCTCCCTGAGTAACAGAGGGAATCTTCCCTCTGGAAAACCAGCTGCCATTCCAGCCTAGCCCCCAGTACCTTGACTTTCTCAGCCAGGGGGTTCCACCTCTTCCAGAGCAGCCACCAGCCGGACAGGCAGTCGCCGTAGTTGGTCAGGTCGGTCTCGTCGCGGCTGCCCACGTCGATGGCGATCACCACCTTGGCCCCCATGGACCTGGCCACGTCAGCTGGGGACAGGAGGTCAGAGCCCCTGTGCCCTCCCTGCTGCTGCCCCAGGTGCAATACGGATCTGCACGGCTCAGGTGTGCCACCACGAGCCAGCAGCAGGACAGAAGGGACCATCGGAACCCATCCCTGCAGGCACCCAAAGGCCAGGGGGATGTGGTGGCACTTGGGGACACGGGGCAGTGCTGGGGAATGGCTGGCCTCAGTCTCAGAGGGATCTTCAGCCTAACATCTGTATGGATCTGCAGCAGCTCTGCCCAGACCATTCCCACTCAGGGAGGCTCTGTGGGGAGGGAGGGATCCCAAATCCTGCACCAACCAAGCCCTGGGTGACTCCAGGGCGAGTCCCCACTGCTGGGGGACGTCACTGACAGGGGATGTTTTGCCCCAGATCAGTGGGATGACCCTCCCCTCCCTGAGGTCACCAGAAGCCCTGTGAGGCAGCAGGGGACAGGGGACACAGCAGCAGGCCGGTGACACCATGCTGGGTGTAATGGGAATAGAGCACATCAAACCCACATTAATTCTAAAAAAAGACATGGGGGCCCTGCAGAGAGCACAAGTGGCAGTGCCTTAGAGAGAAGTGCCAATGCTGCAGGGAGATGGTGACAAAGGGAGGAGCAGGACAGGGACATGCCAGCTAGGAGAGGCTGGATGGCAGCCTGAGAACAGCTCTGGGATCCAGGAGAAGGATTCACATCTCAAAGTGGGAAGAGAAATGAGGCAACACTTCCTACTTCAAGGTCAGTAAAAGGACGAGCTGCAGTCTTTGGATATGGGTGAGGATTTAGGGAAGCGCCAAGGGAGGGAAGAGAAGGACATGAACCTCACAGAATGGATTTATATTTCTTTCACACCCCCAGAGTCCAAGATAGTTGCAGTTTCCAGAATAGTTTTGCGTAGGAAAACCACAGCTCTGAAGAGCCAATTTAGAGGCTTAATTTAGACACTCCTTTAGATCAGATCTGTTCTGTAACTCGGATTTATATTCCTGGGCTCGTTCAGTCTATTGTTTCCCACCCAGTGTCACCTGTTTCTGCTCTTTGCCCTCTCCAGCTGTGGAGATGCAAGAGGTGCTTTGGTTTGCAGTTCACAGTTCTTGCTTACAAGCCCACAGAATGCCAGATGCTGATTTGGGGGATCTGTTTTGTGCTATTTCAGTTTCTGGGTTTTAGGTAAATACAGCCCTGGAAAAATAAAGTCAGGGTGTGACAGGAAGATGTAAATGACTCGGGTTGCTCAGGTCAGAGTCTCTCCTGTGCTCCCTCCCTCTTTTCCGAGTCACAAACTGCAGTGACCCTGCAGGGCTTTGCTGCCAGCCCTGAGCCACGCAGCCTCGTGACCGCAGTGCAACCTGACACAAATCACATCCCAAACACGGCCAGTCCACACCCCTGGACCCTGCTGGGAGGTTCAGAGCTCATCCCACACCCCACATCCTCCCTTCCATGGCCCCATGATTCCCCCACTGCCACATGCTCCAGGTGACGCCAGCCTGAGTAGCAAATGCTGATGCTCTCTCAGAATTATTTCTTAATTAACTGATTGAAGAGAAACTCCAAGGTACATTGTATGTCTGTGGTTTGATTCCTCCTCTCTCCCTTCAGCAAGCACTAAATTCAGACTTAGCTGGGAGTCGTATGTTCAGAATTTGGCTATCAGGAAAAAGTTCATAAAAAAACAGTATTAATAAAGCCAAGATAAAGGGAACACCCAGGAAACTGAGAGCAAGGATTCCAGATAACCAGCGTGAGGTTAAAGGTGTCTGTGAGATTTCTCTGCGTTTTAGGGAAAAAACAAGAGCCCCAAGGCTGGCAGGCTGTTTGATGGGCAGGTGTGGGAATTTCTCCCCCCATGAGCTGTGCTCCTACCTGGCAGGTTGTTGATGTAGCCCCCATCCATGAGGAGATGGCCATCCTTGGGGTCACAGAGGGGAGGCATGTACCCCGAGAGGGACATGCTGGCCCGGACGTACCTCCACAGGGAGCCTGCAGGGAGGGCAGCAGCGTTAATCAGCCAGCATTAATTACTGCCAGGCAGGGCGGGGGGAGGCTGCTGCACTCATTAAGATAATCAAGAGATAGAGGTTTTCCTCAGAACACTGTGAGGAAGTTATTAAAACAGTTTATTATTTTCTGTATCATACTACTGGCTAGGATAAAACAAAGACATCAGGCAAAGCCAGAACCCAGGGTCTGAGCCCATTCCTCACATTCACTGCCTTCTGTGGCATCTCAGCACATCCCACTGCAGGGAGCACCAGGGCTTTGTGGGGCTGGGGGGAAGGAAAAGATTTCTCCTGACAACAGGGGGATTGACAGAGCAAGTGCAGCTGCAGACACTGCGTTCTGCAGAGATCCAAACTCCTGACTTTTAGCAGGACCTGAATCTGAAAAATACAAGCTGTAGATCCCCACCAAAATTCTGTTTTCCCTCCACTGCGACAAGCAAACGTTTTGTCTTGTGAAACCACTGCAAATGTCTGGGGGATCATTATCTTCTCTTGGGCCATTTCTGCTGGTGCTGTATGGAACAGTAATAATCCTTTAAGCTGTTAGAAACAAAGTTTAGTCAAGTAGAAATTGACTGTCCGTGTTTCCTGTAAAATATTCTGCTTTAAGGCTCCTATACACTGATTTTTCTCTTAACATTTGCATCAACCAAATTGGGAAGACACTGCATTTCCACAGGCCAAGAGGCTTGTCTGAGAAGTGAATCTTTAAAATACCAGGAATAAGTGAGCCTTGTAGTGTTAAATCACTGCTCAGTAATTAACTGCTTGGTGCTTCCAACAGCAACTCTTCCCAGCAAATTCCCTGGGAATTGATTTTCTTTTGGTGTTTTCTTTTTAAAACAGATAACAGCTCTGTTTCTAATTACAACCCCAGCACTCCTGCTGTTAGCACAGGTTAATGCTGACAATTTTGGGGGTTATTATTAATAGTTTTAGTGGAACTTCCACCCAAGGAAACTGCTGACGTGTGTTACACCTCACAGAGCAAACCAAGATAGGAAATGGCAGCAGCTGGGAACTTAATTTATCTCCATTCAGTGGAGACAACCGTAACCATTCCCCAGCTGATTCCTATGTTCCATTAAACTTCCACGGGGACAAGCAGCTGGCTGGAGTGAGTTTCCTGACCTCAACTGGCTTAACCTGCTGTGGAATGGGAATACAAAACCTCTGAGAAGGGTTAATCCTTTTTCTGCTTGTTTTAGCTGCCCTGATCAAAGCCCAGAATCCTTCAGCAGCTCCATAACCCCCCTGGCACGGCAGGAATGGACAGTGTGACCTGTGCCAGCCCCAAGGACAAGCATCAGATGTGGCAGCAAAGGCTGCAGCTCCCCCCAGGAATATCTGGGGCACCTGGAGGCCTCCCCTGCAGGCTGAGCCACTGCCCTGTTACCCCAGACTGACAAAAGGCAACGGCAGGGACACATCCCAGGCACCTCAGATCCTCCTCCCCTCCTCACTCAGTGAGAAACAGAAAGGACTGAGCACAAGTGAGAGCCTAACTCAGCCCCTGCTTCATGCAGAGCCTGTTCTGGGGGAACAGAGCTTCATTTAGGGGAATTTGAATTGTCAAAGGCTTTGGTTGCTTTAAGTCTGATTTATGGCTAAAATACCTGCACTTCACTTCAAGGATGCTTTAAGTATACAGAAAGGTGCCATTGGAGCCATTTTCTCCTCAAGCAGTGAATGCAGTGGAATCTCATTTAACTCCTTCCCTGGCCTTGCTACCCGTGTCCAACCACAGTTTGGTGCTCAGCAAGTACCACAGAAGGAAAGACAAATTTCAAAGGTGAGACAAATTCCAGGAACAAGAGGTGACCCTGAGGTCTCCCATGGTGATTTAAGGCCTGGAGAGGCTGTGCCCACACTCACCATCCCTGTGCACCCTCATGGCCGAGGCAGTGATGTCAGTGGTGATGGTGAAGTAAGGAATCCACAGATCCTGCAAAAGAGGAGTCCCAAATTTACTAAATCTGTCACCTTGCACTTGACCGCAGCAGAGCAACAACCTGTGGACCTTACCAGACAGAGCTACAGACACACACCTGCATGGACAGAGGAAGACTCCTCAGTCCTGTGTTTAAATTCATAAATTTGTCTCTCATGCAAACAATTCACTCAGAACCAAGGCAGACAAAAATCCTCATGTCCTTTCTGCAGTAGCAAGTGCCCCTTGTTCCAGCAGAGTGTGCAGAGGCAGCACAGAGAGCTCCTCACACAAACCAGAGTCACCTTCTGCAGGGTGGTTTTGTTTTCATTTCAGGTGAAGGGTGGGGGTCTGAGGGTCACTCCCATCCCAAGGGATCCTGAGGCTGTGCCTGAACAATGGTCAATTTGTACCTCCTGGTGATGGAGCCAGGGGTCATCACTTCAGCAGGAAATGCAGACCCAACATTTTCTGGACTCAAAGAGGAAACACCAACCTCTGCAGTACTGCCTACAGGAACAAAGAACCCTGCAAGGTACATCTCCTAGAAGGTTCTAGAGATTACCTGAGATCCTGCAGGGTAACACAACAGTGGGGAGTGTGGACCAGCAGGAGGGTGAGACACAAAAAGGATGGCTAAACTAAGAGCTTTGAGAGTTTATTCCATGGGGCCAGAACAAACCACCCAGCCCTGCTCCTGGCAGGGGAAGTTCTCCCTCTGTTTCAGCTGTGTCTCACCTCCCACCTGCTGGAAAAAGCAAAGGGGAAGGTGACCTCCCAAGTGTGCAGGGCTCTGCTGGAGAGAGGACAGTTTTGGAAAGTTTCCATGGTGCCTGGTGAAATGGTAGCTGCCAAGGGGAAGCAGGAGGACTTGTTTGAGTAAACTGAGCTTGTGCCCAGGAACAGCTGATGCTGCTCTGTCAATTAGAAAACTTGAATCAAGGGTGAAGAGGAAAACCTGCCCTCCCAGGCAGCCTTTGTTCACTGGATATGCTGTCTGGGCCTTCTCCAGCACAGCTTTAATGGGCCTTAAACCCAAAGCAAACACAGATTTGGAATCCAGGAAGGACCTGGAAACCCTCCCTCGCTGGCCAGGCTGTAACTCCTGGTTGTGATTTCTGTGCTGTTCAGCCTGAGATTCTGCACTGCCAAGAAGCAGGGGTTTTCTGGTGAGTTTAATCTCTTCAGCAGCTCTGCAAAGCTGGTGGGACTGGGGAGGGCTCACAGGCACTGCACCAGTATCACAATGGGGTAATGATAACCCCAGTAAATGCCAGAGCAAAGTGGATTAATAAAGTGGGATTACAAGAGAATTAGGGTGCCTCTCCATGCTGAAGATATTCTGGGGATTGCAGTTCTCAGTGCATCAACCACATACTAAGCAAAAACAGAGGAATGGGAGAAGAAGCCTCTCTGACACCTCCTGCAAACACCTGCACAAAGCAAACTAACCCAGGCCCTCCCACACAGCAATAAAACATCACTGCTCAGGGATTGTTCCACTGATTTTGAAACAGAGCATCATTCAAGTCTGAAACAGGACTTAATAAAAGTCTTGTCTGAATCCTCATACCTGAACCCCCAGCTGAGATGATTTACAAGGGCATTTTGGCATGGGGATAAGAATTCTGGCAAGGAGAATAAAAATTCCAAAGGCTGATGTTCTCACAGAAGAATGAGTAATTCAAGAGGAAAATAGCTCTATTTCTTGAGAAATTTCCTTCTAGCACCCTGGTCTGTGTGTCCAAGTGCCCCATCCTGGGTTTGGGTGTGCCCTGTGAGGGTCTCACATGGATGATCCCAGCTTGGGAGTGCCTGTGGCTGGAAGCAGTGATGGGGTTTTTGTCATCAGGGCCCCCACATGAGCTGGGAATCAAGAGACACCCACGTTACAAGGGTTGGCAGAGAGCAAATTTCAGAGAAAATGGAAACCTCCCTTCCAGTGTCAGAAATAACAGCTCAACGTCAGCGCTGCTGCCTCCATGGGGGAGAGGGGTGAGGCTCTGTGGGAAGCACAGGGGTGTCACCTCACAGCCACAGCAGCACAAAGGAGCATCTGGCTCAGAGCTTCCAAGTTTTAAACTTTTCTAGAGCCACGAGGGCCAGCCCCTCAGGTAGGAAGTTCCCAGGTTTTCCTGGGATCACTGCAGATCCTCTCAGGAAGGAGCAGCTGTGGCCAAGCACCCAAACACAAGCCTCTGCCTGTAAGGCTGTAATTAATTTTTACTGATAGGAATTTCCAGGTAGAAATCACTACTACCCAGCCAAACCCACCACAGCCAGGGAGAAAAGATGGATGTTTGTAGTTTGGATCCTTTAAATACTTTGAGAAAATACTTTTTCAAGGTTCCTGGCACAGCTCCTGTTACTTTCTCAGTCTCCCTTTACCCTGGGGCAGCTCCCAGTTCCAGGACTGGTTACCCCACAGTGAGAGTGGGAATTGCAATGAAGGAGTAACTCCCTCTTTCCTGGCTGAGCTACACAACATTTTTCCTTATTTATCTGAGGGAATTCTTCCCACAGGAGGAAAGCCTGGGCATGGACTGAGGGGCTGTGATGGTCAGCACACGTGCACAGAGATGATGCTGCTGGATGCCTCAGGAGTGGATTTCTCTCACACAAAACCTTCCTGTGGCTGCAAGGGAAGACCAGAATATGCAACTACAGCTGTTGACATTCCTAAGTATGGAATCTGCTGCATCTTAAAAAGGAAGTACAATGAACTGACTGCTGGAATCCAAAGCAGAGATGACAGAAATGGCCTCAAGTTGCACCAGGGGAGGTTTAGTTTGGATAGCAGGAAAAAATTTCTTTACGGAAAGGGCAGTCAGGCATTTGGAACAGCTGTCCAGGGAAGTGGTGGGGTCACCATCCCTGGAAGTGCTCAAAAGCCACGTGGATGTGGCACCTGGGGACAGGGGTCAGTGGTGGCTTTGTCAGTGCTGGGGGAATTGCTGGACTCAGGGATCTGAGGCCTTTTCCAACCCTGATGATTCCAGGATTCTCTAAAGCTTGCTTGTCTGCAGCACCATCCCCTCTGCACAGCAAACTGCTATTTTAAGCCACATGATGATTAATCACTTACTTTCATATTTGCATTTAGGTAGGGAATGTTTTGGATTATTTTTACCAAATATATTTAAAGTATATACAGTGTTAATTTGCTACATGATCTTTCATCACAAGGATGCAAACAGAGGAATAATTTGGTTGAAATTGCATATCAGGTGAAATTCCAAGGCTACCCAAACACTCTCTGAGCTGGGTAATGTAGGAAGACAAACACTGATAATGTGCCTGACAATCTGCTGCTGCTGAGGGAAGGGAGAGAGGTGCATTCCAAAGGTGGCTCTTGGCTCAGGTGGATCCCACAACACCCATCAACTACAAAAAGGTCCCCACGTGCAAACCAGGACACAAAGGACTCTGTCATTATTGCAGTTTTCAGTAGGCTGCTCAGAAAAACTCACTCCAGCTTCAAAACTAAAATTCAAAAAAAGCCAAAGCCATCACAACCCAATTCAAGCCCTTCTCTGGTGTGCCCTTAAGGTCTCTGAGACCTGATTTGCAGAAAAAAATTGATGAAACAGTCTCAGCTGTTCTTCTTCAGTGTCACAATTTTCACTTCTTCTCTCAGACAATGAAATCCTTTTGTCAAACTGAAATAGCTACAAATAATTTACAGTTCGTGTTTTCTAAATCCACCAAAAAGAGTAAGCTCCTTCCTGCAGCCATGGACCACCACATTCACAGTTTCACCACATTTTCAGTCACCCAACAGTTCCAGATTTCCATATCAGCATGGAAAAAGAGTTATTTCTGCTCCAACAGAACACAGGGACATAATTTCCTATCCATAAGGTGAATAAACAACCTACCTCTATCTGCTTATCTTTGAAGATGTTGTTGATGCTGTTGTTAAAAGCTGCTCCAGAAAACATAGAGGTTATTGGGTATGTCAAGTCTAGAATAGTCTTAAACACCGAGTTCATAACCTAAAAAGGGAAAAAAAAAAGGATTTCAAAGGTAAATACAGGCCAGAATCCATAGGAATATGTGCATTAAGGCTGCAATTCCAGAGACATCCCATTCCAGAGTTCAGAGCTGACATGCTGGAAGTGCAGAAAGTATTGAGGGGACACAAATACAACTGCAAAATGTACAACCAGGAGCTCCCTGTGTGGTAAATTTACATTCAGCAAACCCCAAAGCAGCGTGCCCAGCACAGCCCTCAGCCCCTGCACGAGGCCACCCATGCTGCAGCTCCACCCCTTCCATTTTCTCAATTTAAAAAGATGTTCTGAGTTCTCTTCCTCTCCACTACCCTTCCCACAGCACCTGTGTGGTTCAGGGGTGTGGGAAGGAACCCAAAAATCCATGGCATTGCTTCATCCATCTCTTCTCATTTGGGGATCACACCCAATTTTTCTCCCAGACTTAAAGCTTTTCTCTGCCTCAGTGGAAACATTTAGAAAATCATGTCTGGGATTCTCTGGGACTCCAACAAAGTTCAGTCAAGCACATGTCATAGAGCTTTAAACACCTTCTGTGGAGCAGGGTCCATTATTTGTCATTCCCAAAGTCAGTTACTGGGATGTGTTATGGACCCAGCATTTAACTGCTGCAAACTCAGCACCAGCAAGGGAAACCAAACCACACCAGGTTTCTTAAAGCACTGTAGGTCCCTTCTAACACACAGATCCTGGAATTAAGCTTTCACAGATTCCTTTTCTCTCCATTTCAACAGCATTATTACACCTATGTACTGACCCACAAGAGAAAATTAGGAAAATCCCTAAACTTCATGGCATTATGGCCATAGTATTTGCCCATAACCAAGCTATTGCTGTCAAATCCTAATAAATCTTAACAAAATCCAATGTTTAATATATTACACCACAGTCAAAATGTAAAAGAAGACCACAAAACCCAATTAATTCCTTTCAAATTAAATAGGATTTCACTGGATGAAATATTTCCATGAGATGAAATATTTTCTCTCTCTACATGTTCTCTGTAATTTAACAGCTTCTCAGAGATCAGGGCATCCTTCCCAAGCAGACACATGGAACAGCCTCAAACCTGCCAGCTGTTAAAGCAGCTGTGAGCAACATCTGGCCTTGGCTTTACTCTGGCAGTGATTTAAGAGCAGCAGGATCAGCCTACATTGTCATGTCCAGCTGCTTTTAAATTTCTGTCAGGGATCTGCCCAGAGAACACGAGTGCAAGGATTAAAAAAAAAAGATCATTAAGAACAAGGATGGGAAGAGGAAATGTGGGAGAATGTAAAAGGCTGAGCACAAACCCAAGGATGAAGCTTCATTCACATCTTCACTCTGGGTTTGATGTGCTGAGGACAGTGTGCCAACCTAACTATAGAATGCTACCCACAGCTTCAGAGGGAGATGGAATTAGTGCTGCACCTAAAATAGGGATCAGGTCTCTTCAGAATGATTAAATCAGGGGAAGAGGCATCTACAAAGAGCCCTTTATTTAATACTGAAGAAAAACCTCTCCCACTCAGCAGCAGCCATCAGGCTTCCCTTGCTGCACATGGTATTTATGATGCTGAGCCTCCACATTTCTCCTGATCCTGACAATCATGATCTTACCCGTGGACAAAGTACTTCCAATTAACAGTTATTTCTTAATATTCTCATTTCTCAGAGCTGGAAGATGCCCTTTAGCTGAAGCTGAGGCCAACAGCCTCCCTCAGCCTTCCAGGAATAGCTGCAACCACCAGCTGTTCCCCAGATAACTTCAGTTAAAGATCACCCTCTGGAGAGGCAGACAGAGCTGCTGGCTCCTGCTCCACTTCTTCCCAGGAGCTCTGGGACCAGCTCCAGCAGCTCCAAGAATTTCATCCCCTGACACCACCAGGATGGGAAGCCCAGCCCTGAGCCAGCTCTGCCAGTGCTCTCAGGGTTTGCAGGTCATGGAATCATGGAATCTTTTTGGGTTTGGAAGTACCTTAAAAATCATCTCATTCCACCCCCCCTTCCATGGCAGGGACACCTCCCACTGTCCCAGGCTGCTCCAGCCCTGTCCAGCCTGGCCTTGGGCACTGCCAGGGATCCAGGGGCAGCCACAGCTGCTCTGGGCACCCTGTGCCAGGGTCACCCCACCCCCATAGGGAGGAATTTCTTCCCAATTCTTCATTAACTTCTCATGAACTTTCATTATGACAGCTCTGCTGCAAGATGAGTTTTCTTTTTAAAAAGACCTTCAATCCTAAAGTAATTTTTTAAAGTGACCCTCAGGTATAAAAAGCAAGGAAGGGACAAGGGTCTGCTCATAGAGCAGAAAGACAAGAGTAAAGGCACGTGATGATGGACAAGAGGAATTGTCATTCTGGCTCTTTTGTTCTTTGATGCAGCATTATGGCAAACTGGTGTGAAAAGCCAGTATAATCATAGGATTTTTCAGTGTTCCTGACTATAAAACACCCCCAAGGTTATAGGAAAACTTATGCAAGAACAAAAATTTCAAAGAGATCCAGTATTTTTTAAACTACTCAAAAGATCATGCAGTGCCTTCTCAGCACTCACCCATACAGTTCCGATAAAACAAGGAAAGGAATTCACACAGAAAAAAATGTTAAATCAATACAATAAAAATGTAACTCAGGGCTAGATGAGGATTGGCATTAACAGGATAAAAATCCAAGGCTTTTCCTTGGTTTCTGATTTCTGGCCAGATCAGCTCATTAAAGGCCAGGATCTCTCAATGTACAAACAGAGCAGGGTCAGAGGCAGAACCTCCTGACTCCCTGGGCAGAACCCCCACATTTATTTGAGCTGTCAGTGCCCCCAGGCAGTGACAGGCAGCAAATGGTGCCTGTGTCCCACCCAGCCAGCCCCTATCCCCATTAGAAGCAGTGTTTTAGCCCCCCACACACCTATAACCATATTGCTTTCAACGAATATTCCATCTTTGTGAAATGTTTCTACTTTGAGATATTGATCCTCCAATTAAGTAAAACAACAATCTGCAAACACTAAGGCTTTGGATTGTTCACTTTGCTGGTTAAATAGAGGTGCAGAAGACACACAGAGACAAGAAACAGCAACTAATCTGACTGGGAATTTTCATATTTCCACCTGTATTTTGACAAGAGTAATTTATTTCTTCACTGCTTCATTAGGTGCAGAAAACACATCCCCTTAAAAATGTCCCTTCTCCTGGCACCAAGTGTACAGCTAGAGAGATGCCAATTTCTAATAATACCAAGAAAGAGAAATAAATGCAGGACAAACAGCATCCACTCTGATGGATTAAAAAGAGAGATAAGAAAAGCCCAGAGTTAACTATTCCATCCCAATGAAGACATTTCCCACGTGGCCCCAGGCTGCACCGAGCAGCAACCTTCAGCAGCACAGCTCCAGAGGAGCAGGATCTGCAGGTCCTGGAGCAGAGAATGCTCCAGCCTTTCTGCCTGGCTGCTCCTGGGGACAGCAGGGAAGGTCCCATTTGGGACATGGCAATTTGGGGATTTTCTGTGGGATATTTCAGCTCTCACTCAGTCCCTTCAAGTGAATCTTCCAAGAATCCCCAACAAACCTCCTGGCTGCTTCCTACACACTGGGGCTCCTTTCCCCTCTCCCTGCTCAGCATTAACACCACACAAGAGTCAACACTTCAGAATAGCCACTGATAAAAGATTTCTAATGCTCCAAACTCTCTGCACATTGTGATCTTGGAAAGGGGATTTTGTGGCTCTCTTCAGTTTGCAGCCATGCTGCTGGACACTGCTGGCAGTGGGAAGGGCAGGCTTTGCTTTCATTCTCCTCAAACCCTTAGACAATTTCTGGGTTGGACACAGACCTGCAAGAACACTAATGGAAGTCCTCATGAAAATCCATTCTTCATTAATAAGATGAAATGTTTGCTCTAACACTTCTCCCACTTAGCTGCAGGCTTCAAGGAACCAATACCTGAAACAGCCCCAGGCCAAAAAGTGCCTTTTACCTTGTGAAAATGTTCTCTGACCTTCTGCAATTTGTGCTCAAAAGTTCATCAACAGATTAAATGCCTTCATTTAATTTCTAGCTATTCCTGATAAAAGTGACTAGGATTCCAGCTCTGGCAAGCTCCAGAGTGGGAACACAGCCCTGAGGAGCCCAAAAAACATCTCCAGCTCTGCCTCACACCCTGCACAGGGCAGACCTGACAAACAGGAAGAGCATCCTCTGGACAAATGCACAGAAGAAAATTCCATGGCTGAAGCTTAACCAAGAGCTGGGAGAGAGGGCAGAGAGCCCCTGGGGGCTGGGAAAGCTGGGAGGCATCAGCACCCACTCAGATGCTGCCCTGGAAGCACAAAGGGGGAGAGAGAGAACAAGGTTAAGGGATGTCTGACACAATTCAATGCAGTTGGTTTTATGTCTTTAATCTTGAGCCTCCCCCAGGTTTGTGATTCCAGCAAACTGCTCTGGATCATAAACAGTTTATGTTTTGGGTGCTTCCCAAGCCAGCCAGGCACAGGCAGTTCTTAAATAAAAAGCAAAAATCCATATTCTTCTGGCAAGCAGTGGTGGGGAGGTGAATCAGTCCCACTGCACTCTGCCCACCGGGACATCCCAGGGCCTCAATCCGGATTTCAGCTCCTCACACAATCCATCTTCCCAGAGACAGCTTTTCTTGCAAAGCCATGGCAGATTAGAGGATCCTTGGGAGACATAAACAGTGAGCACTGTTTATGTCTCCCAAGGATCCTCTAATCTGCCAATGACAGGATTCCATTTCCCCTGAAACCCAAGACCTAAAACTCTTAATCTTATCCATAAAATTCCCTATGTTGCTTTATTTTCAGTAAGAAAATCTACAGGAAAATGTCGGGTTGACGTGAAAAATACAAACTTGCAACCAGCAAACTTCAGAAATAACCTCACCTGCAGTCAGTCTGAACCAGTGATCTTGTCCATGGACAAAATACTTCCAATTAACTGTCATCTGGGACAGTTTTCATCCAACATCTGATCAATAAATAAAACCAAGGCCAGGCTGGAGAGGGCTTGGAGCACCCTGGGATAGTGGAAGGTGTCCCTGCCCATGGCAGGGGGTGGAATGGGATTATCTCTAAGGTCCCTTCCAATCCAAACCAATCTTTGATTCCATGATAAATATACTCACCCAATTAAGTCAGTATTTAAAGCAACCTTCCCAAAACTTGGGTTAACTTTGAAAATGAGTTTTTGTTTGTACTAAATATTGAAAGTTAGAAACTTCTCCTGACCCAGAGTGCTGTGGAGTGAACAGGCAGGACCAGGAGTGACACATTTGGGAGTTATTTAGAGAAGGATTACCTCAGTCACTCAGTTCCACTGACACATGACAGCATGTGAGAAAGAGAGAGAATTACACAAAAGAGAAACACATTTGTTGAGAGCTGGAAAGGAAACAGGTCCCAGCACATAAAAGAGAAGATAAAACAAAGATAACCACAGGTGAGCACACTGAAACAACATCACTGTGCCTTGACAGCGTGACCAGGATTTGTGCAGAGCTAAGCCAGGCAGCTGCCTCCTGACTCCTTGGACATGGAGCAGCTTTTCCAGGTGATCCATCACTGCCAGGCAGGGCTTGTTCTGTGGCATAGACACCGAATTTCAGGAGGCTGCACCTTCCTGGGGTGCTGTTCGTGCCTTGATGTGCTTGGGCCTTGCTCCACTGGAGGAGAGAAACACATTCCCAGTGGAGGGAATTCAGCATTCCCAGTGGAGGGAATTCATCATTCCCACGAGGGAATTCAGCTGTTCCCAGTGGAGGGAATTCATCATTCCCACGGGAGGGAATGTTCCCAGTGTAGGGAACTCAGCACTCCCAGGGAAGAGAATTCAGCATTCCCAGTGGAGTGAATTCAGCGCTCCTATGGGAAGGAATTCAGCACTCCCATGGGAGGGAATTCAGCATTCCCAGTGGAGGGAATTCATCATTTCCACAGGAGGGAATTCCCCTGTTCCCAGTGGAGGGAATTCATCATCCCCAGGGCAGGGAACATTACCAGTGGAGGGAATTCAGCATTCCCAGTGGAGGGAATTCAGCATTCCCATAGGAAGGAATTCCGCATTCCCATGGGAGGGAATTCAGCATTCCCATGGGAGGGAACAGCAGTGCAGAGAATTCAGTGCTCCCAAGGGAGGGAACATTCCCAGTGGAGGGAATTCTCCTTCCCAGTGCTTACCATGGCCCACTGGCGAGCTTTGATCCTCATCTGGTTGTAGCTGCGCTCCTCGGCGTACAGGGCGCTCATGAAGGCGCCGATGGACGTGCCCCCGATCATGTCCACGGGAATTCCAGCCTCGATCAGCGCCCGGATAACGCCCACCTGGGAGCAGCCCCTGTGCCGAGGGAGGGAAGGGACAGAGCCACTGTCAGCCCAGCAGTCACTGAAGGAGTCGTTGCAAGGCTGCTGATGAATGGGGCCTCCTAAGGAAGGCGAGCCCGCGCCGGCTGAGCTGCCAATCTCTGCTAAACAAGCCCCGGTGCCAGGGACAAACACTCTGAATGCAGGAATCCTCCCAGAGGATCCCAGGGAACACGACCACGCAGCCTGGATCAGTGGCAAAGGCAGGGAGATGAAAGCAGCCAAGAGCTGAGCTGGTGGACGGGCGAGGGGAACGTCAGCGTGGATTTGAGGGAGCAGAATCTGCTGGGGTCCCCCCAAAGCACCCAGGAAAGGCTGGAGTTCAGAGCCCTTCCCATGAGTTTCTTTCCTGGTCATTCTCCACAGAAACTGAGCCAGCCTGGGGTATTAGGAGGGGGCACCACATGGATTAATAATGAATTTGAAGGTGGAAACAAAAGCACGCAGAGACAAACAGTGATGAGAGAGCAGAGGTTGAGTCTGCACACAAGCCCAGGAGAAGGGCAGATGAGAAGGCAGCTTCTGAGGATGACACAAATTCCTTCAGGAAAGTAAACTTATTCCTTGATTTCAAGTGCAGAAGGAATTCTGAGCAACAATGGAGTCAGGTGATAAACAACAGATGAACCTCAGTGCTGATGGAACAAGTGGAAAACAGAAGCAGCAACACCCCTGCAGCAACCAGCTCTTATCCAGCTCTGCCAACATGGGTTTAGGAACCCCTGGGGATATTCCCTGAAAAATAATAACCTACTGTTCAGTGCAAATTCAAGTGGCAAATCAAAGAAACCAGAATGAAACAGAAAACATAAAAACACACATCCAGGACGGGCCAACGTTTTGAAAATGGCAAGCAAGCTCAGACTTCTCACCCAAAAAAGAGCAGAACTTAAAAATGACAGAGAAAAGCACAGAAGGTGACCAGAATATGGGATGGACTTCACAGGAAGAGAAAATAAACTGGAATCAATGACTAGGGAAGATCCTGACTGATGGGAAACAGGCAGGGTCAGCAATGATATCACCACACAGAGATTTTAATGGAAAGGAAAAAATTTGCAGACAGGTGTGTGCAGAGCACAAACTGGGGAAAGCCACTGTTACCACATGCTGGAGAGGTCAAATCACAAATGGATTTAAATGTGGAAAGGATGAATCAAAGGTACCAGGCTGTCAGTGGCTACTAAACGTGACAAATGGGAGGTGCAAGCTGGTGCTCAGGAGGCTCAGAAGCTGCTAATTGCTGCTCCCCACCATCAGAAATGAGAGAGCAGAGGTGGAACCTTTGATCTGATCTATGGACAACCGATCACATCTGATCTTTTATCCCCTAGGGGGACAGGGATCCCTGCCTATCCCACAGAACCATTACAGAACCACAGAACACAGCAGTGGAGGCAAATTGCCCTTCCAAGCAGTGCAAAGCTACAGCCTCTGCTTTCAAATGCTCTGTCCAGTGAATAAGAAGCATTTTTGATTAGTTCATCCCACCTGGATGGATGTTTTGCAGTCTGGGCCATAAAGCATCCCATTTTCTGTCCCCCACAGTTTGCTCTATTTCCATCCTCCTTCCCCTTGCTGTTTACATCCCATAAATACTTGCTAACAGCTGCCAAGTCCACCGTAGGTGTCACTTGGCCAAGCTGTGCTGAACACATTCTTTCCATCCAAATAAATCCCCTCCAGCTGCTGAAATGCTTTGGGACAGGTTCGTGGTTATCCTGGGTGTAAATGACTTCAATGACAGATCTGTGCTGCTGCAATCCAAGAGCAGAAAATGGCTCGTTTTGCCTTCCTCTCCAAATTCCCCTTCTCCTCTTCTCCTACTGCTTCTTCCCACAAGATGCCCTGAGTTAAAGGAATCATACTTTTATCCTGCCCATTGTTTTTAGGCTTTTAGAGTGCAGCTATTTTGGTACTCTGCTGCTCGTGCCTGGCACTTCCCACTGCCTCAGCCCCGATCCTCCACAAGGAGCAGACCTTTCCCTGCACCTCCTGCTCTCTGGAGACAGCCCACATCAGGTGCCTTTCTTAGGGCACCTTAAAGTACCCTAAAGTGAAGTATCTTAAAGCATTTTCTGCTTAGAAGACAATTTTAAACAGGCCATGAGTAACTCCAGACTGGATTCCTTCCCTTTAACTGCTTCTCCTGATTCACCCATCCATCAATACCAAGGATTTGATGTGAGCACTCTGGATTTGTTCCTATTTTGCTGCATGATACTTTTACATGAATAACAAAAGATCATTATTTATTGGCAAGTCATGCTCTCCTGATGCATCCACAGAGTCCCTGCCAATACCTCACTAATGTGACAGCCACAGATCTACAACAGATTCACTGATCCCAAAGCAAGATGGGAATCAAAGTCCTTTTCTTGCTTGTAAAGGAACCTCCCATAAGCTGCCTGACTAAATTATGTTTCACTTATTCACAACCACAAAGCAGACTCTTCCAGCACCAACATCCTGAGCAGGAGCGTTCCTGGAATTTGCAAACTAAATCCTGAAAAAAAGATAAATGTGCCTGAGCCCTTCCTTTTCTCCAGGTACCACCTAACCTCCTGAAAGATAGAAATGGGAATTTTTTTTTCCCCTTCTCCCTACAGCTTTAGGCCATCACAGCCCCAGCAATGTTACTATATGGGACTTCTCAACCCCTCCTTGCAGTTGGTTCTGTCCTGGGCACTTCCCAGCTCCCTAAACACGGGAAGGCTGCCAGGGGAAACGTGTGCCAGCACCCTGCCAGGTACTCATCCCCTCTGACAGCATCCCTGGGCTCCCACAGGGCTGCACTGGGCAGCTGCAAACTGCAGAGGAAAAGAAATTGAAGCCAGGAGCAAGATCCATGTTAACAGCCTGAGGACTAGTGCAGAAAAAAACCCAGGGATCGTGCACTTCTTGTAATACCAGGCCAGATTTCACAGGGGACATGTCCTGGTTTAGGGAAACGTGGAAATACAAGTGTTGGGCTAGAGGAGCACAAAGGGAGATGGATAACTTGTGCCAATGCTGTACCTGCACAGCAGTGACAACACGGGACAGGGAAACCTCCTGGTGACACAGAGCTGAATGTCACTCACTGCAGAGGAAAGGGGAGTGCAGTTACAGGGGAGGAAGGAGCACCCCAGGGAGGGGATGCACACACAGAGTGTCCCTGGAGCTGCACATGCAGCTCTCCTCACCCTAGAGCTGCCTGAAGGAGCAGCTGGATGCAGCACCTCCCCTGCCAGGACTAACACTGCTCCAGGACAGTGACAAGGGGCCAAGGAACAACGACCTACAAGATGACTTTGAAATAATTTCTATCAGAACACAAAGATTTGCCCAGGAGGTGCAATCAGTATCCGAACAAAAACGCTTTTCCAACACATTCAGTGCCTAGGACAGGCCTGATTCATTAATGCCCTTTGCAGAGAGAGCTGAACCAGCATCACCCAGCTCAAAAAGGAGCTGGAAGCCAGAGCCAGGCTCTGTTCTCAGCCCTGCCACTGCCTCAGCCTGACCTGAGCAACACAAAGCAGGGGCTGCTCTGGGCATCAGCTGCCCCAAGAGCTGCTTTCTGCACTCACCAACTCATGATCCCTGTCCTGAATGAGCCTCCAGAAGCTGTGCTGGCTAAACTCCAAGCACCATTCCTTTCTAACTACTCATGGTCACAGGGAGGTCACTTGGTCTGGGTGGGACAAGAGGAGACTCAGAGGAGTCCTCACTGCAGTTCCAGGTTCCTTGTGAGGGGAAGATCAGAGGGACAGCTCTGCATGACCAGGGAGAGGAGCCAGGGCATGGCTGGAGCTGGGCCAGGGCAGGGCAGGCTGGAGAGCAGGAAAGGTTCTTCCCCCAGAGGTGCTGGCACTGCCCAGGCTGCCCAGGGAATGGGCACGGCCCCGAGGCTGCCAGAGCTCCAGGAGCCTTTGGCCAGCGCTGCCAGGGATGCCCAGGGTGGGATTTTGGGGGGTCTGGGCAGGGACAGGGGCTGCACTGGGTGATCTTGGTGAGTCCCTTGCAGCTCAGGATATTCTGTGATTCTGGGGAAGAAATTACCACAAAGCAAGGAGAGGAGTTACAGGGTTGGAGACCTGCTTCCCTAAATACCTCAGCACAGCACACACAGAGAGCTCAGCCTTTCTGCCAGAAGGTCTTACAGGAAAATTCCTGCTGCTGAAATGAGCCCTTGCTCTCATCCCCTGGGGAAGTGCTGCTGGCATGTGACTGTAATGCATGAAGGCCGGAGCAGAACTGATAAAAGGAAAATTCCCCTGTGAGCTGTGCATGTGCCAGCCCTGCACGTGCTGCCAGAGCTGGGATGAATCTGGCTCAGGAGAAGGAAGCCAGTGCAGCAGGACATCCCAGAGCAGAGTGCCAGCAGGAAGGCAGGCTGTCCTCCTGCCCAGGGGAGAAGGAAACACAGTCAATACAAAACCAGTATTTTGTGCATCAATGTTTCCCCCACGAGCCACCTTTAACACACCAGCAGGGTGCTGCCTGTCTTTGAAAGAACACCCCGAGCCTGGGAGCAGCCAGAGGGGACACTAAGGGGACAGCCAGGCAAGGCTGCAGCTCAACCACCTCCAAAGTCTGTGTCAGCTTCAAAAAGGAAGCTGGACTGGAAGAGGAATCCATCTCTCCTCCTGACTGACTCAGCAGGATGAAGGAGATCTCCCTGAATGCTCTGAAGAGATGCTGTTTCCTTTGGCTAAAGAAAGATTAAGGCCATGGCTGCTGCAGAGCTCTGCTGTGTCTCCCACCAAAGCCCCCCCAGGGTGGGACACAGCTTCCTGGCCCTCCTTCCTGAGGGAGTTACCTGGCAAAGGAGGCACAAAAATAGAGAAATTGTCAAGGGGGCTTTATTAAGCTTCATTAGAGCCCAACAAACCTGAATTAAGACACCCTCAGAACCTTAAAGCTCCTGAAGCAGCAAAGCCATAAAAGCAGCTCTTTCCTGGAAGGGTTGTCCAGCCCTTCACAGGCTGCTCAGGGCAGTGGTGGAATCTCCAGCCCTAGAGGGGTTGGAAAGCCACATGGATGTGGCACTTGGGGACAGGAGTTAGTGCTGGCCTGGGCAGTGCTGGGGGAATGGTTGGACTTGATGATCTTAAAGGTTTTTTCCAACCTTAACCATTCTGCAGTCTATGAATTTCTATTTACCATGTCCATTTTGGAGACGTGCAAAAAGCGGTGCCTTGGGCAACCACTCCCCCAACCCTGCTGTGAGCACAAAACAAACTGAAGGTGCCTGAGCTTCCAAGCCCACAGGACTGAAATCCACCACACAGAAAACCCCTGGCACTTCAGGGACCACGATCCCAAAACAGGCTGGTGACTGAGCCTGGAGCTCTCAGAGCACTACAGAGCCATTAACTGAGGGCTGGTGGTGATTCTAGATCCTTCTTGGAGTCATTGTGGAGGTGCTCCTTGTATTGGGGTGAGTGGAAATTGGATGTTGTTTATGTGAAGAGCTACATGGAGTGGCATCAGGAAAGGTGACATAAGGAAAAGCCTCTTCTTTACATAAACAGCAGCATTTTTGGTGTGTTCTGTGGCTGATCCTGGCATCGAGTGGTTCAGTCACTGGCTCAGAAATGGAGCAAATCTGCTACAAGCTGCAACTGGACCATCTCCAACTGGCACCTTTGCGTTCTTGTTGCAGCAGCAATATACCCAAACATTGCTTTGAAATCTAATCCCAGTTATATCTTTCCAATAACATTATTTCCCAGCCTTCCTGACCTTAACACTTCCCAGCATCATAAATCAGCCAGAATTATTGCAGTGATTTTCTGCCAGCTCCAAAGGAGCACAGCACCCAGA
This sequence comes from Lonchura striata, assembly GCF_050655825.1. NCBI lineage: Eukaryota > Metazoa > Chordata > Aves > Passeriformes > Estrildidae > Lonchura > Lonchura striata. The sequence goes on along the minus strand of NC_140719.1, from coordinate 2,371,013 downwards.
CCCCTGCGTTTCTGCAGCCATGGTTTCATGTGAGCCCTCACAAGGAACTTCCAATCTTGACAACATTAATGAATTGTTAATCAACTAAGCACTGTTTCTAAGCTAAATAGAGGGAATAACCCCACATTACTGGGTTCTCACCCTAACATCCAACAATCAGCAGGATCTCTCTCAGCAGCTGCCCTGGAGGAAGCTTTTTTCCTTCCACAGCCCACACATATTGATCCAGAGACCTGAATTTTTCTTGTCTTCCCCTCCATTAACAACAAACTGATTCCATCCTCCCACTTAGCTTTGCCCCCTGATTCCCAGCAACTCCTTAAGCCAGAGCTCAGGAGCCATTTCCCTTTGGCCTTGCCACGCTGCAGAGATCACTCCCTGTGCCAGGCAGGCACATCTGGCAGAAAAAGCATCTCCTATTTATCACAAACCCAGTGAAATCCCCTTCCTGCAAGAAAATCCAAATACAATGTCCTTTTATAGCCTCGATCTTGTTTCTGCTTTACACACTAACTTTAGAACAAGCTTTAAACAAAGAGATTTGTGCCTGACAGAGAAATAAATGAGCAGAATGTGTTCAGCCCTTCCAGGAGAGCTGTCAGGGCTACCCAGCCCTGGGGTAGCAAGAGGGATACAGGAGGGATACAGGAAGAAGGCATTAGAAGGGAGGAAAAGCACCAAATAGTAAAAGGAAATTATAAAATGCACCAAGGTTTTTGTTTTCTGATCCCAACTGGCATCAGCATACTCAGAAAGGGACACAGGAGCAGGGAAGGGGGTGAATGACAAAATGCACCCACGTGGGGATGTCACTAAATCCTGTCCCTTGCTCTGAGCCAAGGAACAATTCAGTTATCATCTGCAAAGGAAGACAGTTTCTTTGGATAACAAATATATCCTCCTCCCCCACCTCTCTGAGACTTATTAATTAAAGTTTTGGAAGAACCCATCCTGAGCACAACATCTGGAAGCTGAAGAAAAAAGACCACAGCACTTTAAAGAATAGAATGAAGAATTTCCTTTTTCTTAACAGGAAAGCTCACTGCCCAGGTAGGGCTGGACAGAGTCCCCAAAATCCCAGCAGTGCAAGGATCACACTCCTGAAATAACAGGGACTTGCCTGGAGAGCTTTACAGCTGCTCCATGGGAAGTGAACACAGCACATCCTTTTACATCTGATAAAAAAAGGTGCAAAACCAGCAACAAGAGCTGACCCACAACTCCACCACCTCCTTGTTTAATTTCATCTGTTTATCAAGGCACTGCTCTGAATAAATGAGTTTGGTGGGAAAGACTGGAGATCAGGACAGGAGAGTCCAGGTAAACCACCTGTAATTAATTTTAAGGGTTTTTTAAGCAATACCTTTGAAGTCAATGACTCCCAAGCTCCTGCTGCTTGCAGGGTTTATAGAAGCTGTTATAACTTTCAACCTCTGTGGCAGATGGGAGCAAATGAGCAATCACAGAGGTGCTGCAGATGGGAAAAGGAAAAATCAGATCATTAAGCATTTGTGGGTGCCAATCCCTGTGACTTTGTGGGCATGTGATGACCCAACTGTTCCACAGCTCTCTGAGCAATTGGAGTTCAGGTCTGGGGATCTGGGAGCAGCCACAGGGACAGGGGATGTGTGCCTTTCCTCCAGCTCACAGGAGGCAGAGCTCTGAACTCTGCACAAACACAATTAAACCAGGATGAAGGTGCCAGGCACTGCCCAGGATGGTCCCTGTGGGAATCCAGAGCTTCCCTCTGGCTGCCCTGGGACCCTGGCAGGGGTCAGGAACCCCCCTGGACAGAGCCCCCAGAGACACTGGCTGTGATCATTGGCCATGGAAAAGAGTTTTCAATCTTACAGGGTGAATTACCAGCTCTGAGTGTTTGATATAAGGAATAATTAAGTGTGGCATGGGTGCAAAAGTAAAATTTTAGGATTCTAGATGAGGGGTCCAAAGGGGACAAGATGGAGGAAATTGGGTGTGCCTTGTCCTTTTTCTCCTTCTTCATGCCCTCCATGTTTCACTGTGGTGTTGGCATTTTTCTGTTGGTTCAGGCTGGGGACACACTGTCCAACGTAGGTGACAGATATTGGCACGTTATTGTAAATCCAGCCCAGGGAGTTTCTGGTATTTAATGTTTGTCACATCCCACTGAGGGCAGAGCCCCACACGCTGCCCTGCAGGACAGAGCTGGGCAGGGCAGCAGAACATGTTAGAGATAAACAGAATAAACAACCTGGAAACCAGCACAGACCAATTATGGCTTCTGCTTTGGCAGCGGGGCTGACAGACAGAGACTTTCTACAATCTCGGGATCATCAACACCTCACATTCTGACAGTCCCTCCCTGCAGAAATCCAGGCAGAGCCTCTCAGGAGCAGTGAGGCTGCAGCCTCTCCCCAGCCATCTGCAAACTCAGAGCCCGAGGCCCTCAGAGGAGCTCCAGCCAAGTCTCAGGAGCTTTGCTCTAACAACAGCAAATAAACTCACTGATTTATTTTTAGGGGTTGTTTTCTGTTTGTTCAAACAGCCTAACTCTAGGGCTGACCTGGATAAGACTCAAATTAGATATTCAAACATGCATTATCATCATCTTTTCCAAGTAGGAGCCCATCTTCCTTACCTTACTCCTCTGGCCTTTCCAAAGGAGCAGCACAAGTTAAACACCAAGTCAAAGGTGCAGTTTTATCTTTAAGGATAAAGAGTTTTGCTGCTTCTCTGTTATTTTACCTCCTGAATATTGCCCTGGAATCAAATCTAGGTTTTGAAAGATGCTGGGAATCCACAAGCCTGACTCTGGAATTCAGCCTTCCCTCTGGTTTATCTGCACATGGCAATGGATGCTCCACTGGTGCCAAGAGCACAGACACCCAAGCACAGGACACTTCTCTGAGCACCTGCAGGAGCAATCACAAGCTCTGAAGCCCCCCATGCATTAGTCTGAACTTCAAAAAGGGATATCACACAGAGAAATTGCACTCCTCTGTGCAATGAGGTACAGATGTTTATCTACACACACAAAAGCCATAACACACTCACCAAACAGCCTCTCCTCCTCCAAAATGCCCCCAGCCAGTTCAGGCTGGCTCTGATGGGGGAAGACTGCAAAGGCCACAAGGATTAACCTCAGAGCTGCCAACTTTCTGCCCTTGAAAAGTCAAAAGACAGACTGGCCTGGTGTACAAAGGGATTACTTTGGAGAACAGGAACTGGAGGAAAGATATTTCAAGTATTCAGAGGTTGGAGTGTTTTTTTTTCCATGACACAAAACAGATTGAGCCCCCTTTGTATCATTTTGATACTTCCCTGCTGCAGAAATCCTGCTTCCTCAGCTGTTACTGGGCACTGACAGACTGCAGATGCTGCACAGCAAGCCTGATTCTTCCATTTAAACCCAGAGAAGCAGCATTTTTCAAGTTCCTTTCATATCTCAGCTTAATTTGCTGGAACTTCAGAACATGAACAGAATGAGGGATGGGACCCTTTTAGCAGCACATACTCTTCAAGACCTGTCTTGCTAGAGGAGAGGAAAGCACAGCCCTTACATGCCAGCTCAGTACCTCCAGCAAGCACTTGGAAATGGAACAGGAATTTCAGGGATGCTGCCCGACTGCATCAGGGGGAGAGACAGAAAAGACAGCAATTGCAAAAAAAAAATTTAAAAAAAAAAAATCCCTGCTCTTGTCTTGTGTAAGTGGCAATCAGGAAATGGTGTGAACCCAGTGCAGAAGGGCCCAGTCTGTGCCAGGCAGGCTCCATCCAGGGCTGCCAGACCAGGCTGGAGACAGGGATCTTGGCCAGCCCCCAGGTCCCTCCTGCCAGAGGAGGCAAAGATACCCCCAAACCTCAGCAGCCCCTACATAAACACTGACCATGTCTTGGCACTGCACCCAGACAGCACAAGGGGTCACCTGGTCACCTCTGCCTGCTGGAGTGAAGTCAGCTCCATCAGAACAACTGGATGCCAGGTTTCAAGCAAATTCCCCAGAGAAATCCAACCCAGGAGGCAGCAGCATAAATCCATTTCCATTTTGAGATAACAACATCCTCCTGAAACCCCAAACAACTGCTCCCAGCAATGGTTTGTATTTCTCTTCCCTCTGAGTGCTCCAGAGGCATTTCAGAGAGCACAGCTCAGAGGCTCTCAGCCATTTCCTCAACCCCCCAGCAGCTGAACCCCAGCCCCATGGAATCCTGCCTGTCCCTTCCTCTCCCCAGTGACTGAACCCTTCAGAGCTGCCAGTGGCTCAAGGCACCAAGAGCACCTTGGAGAGGCTGGAGCTGCCCTTCCAAACCTCTCCTAGCCAAGGTCACAATCAACAGTGGCTTTAGGAACAGTTTTGTTCCATAATTTACTTCGGAACAAGCATTTTCTCAGGCTGTTTTCTGAGCACTTTGGGAAAAAACACAACCCTGAATCCAATTTTTCCACATTTCAAGCTGTCAGCTCTGTGCCCTGTGAATTTTAAGCACTGTGAGGCAGACACGCCAAATGAAGGGGATACCTGTGCCCCATTATAAACCACTGAAATCAACATTAAACATTGCAATGAATAACCTATTTGCAAACCTGGTGTAGTCCTGAAGCTCACTGCATGATCTGGAACAATTTCAAAGCAAAGTGTGTTTCTGTTGACACACAGGGACACGCCAGGATGGTAAAAAAACTGCCATTTTTTCACAATAGGTGAAAATCTCACAATTTGTGAGAGGACTTGAAAGCAAAGACTGAGAAATTAACTAAAAGGCAGACGTAAAGAAGACAAAAAGGAATGAGTGTGGAGCAAAAATAGTGCAAAGAAACTGAGAAATCTCAATGACTGGATGTGTTAGAAAGGGAAAAGAGATTTACAGACTGGCAGACACAGCCATGTGGGAAAAAAAAAAAAAGGAGAATATGTTGTGTATTATTGCTAAGCAAGTTCTGAAGGTATTACTTTTCTGCTCCAACACAAGGAACTGGCCACAACAGCACTTGGGCCCCTTATCCCTCCTGCCCTGGGGTGCCCCTCACCAGACTCAGTCCATGTTAAGTCCTGAACCCAGCAGAGGAGCTGAAAAACATTTACTGTATTCCAATTTATGTGAGGAACATCAAGAGCCCAGGAAATTCCCATAGGATTTTCTTTCATCCTTTCTGTAACTTCTATATTGAGTGTCTTTAGGATCCCCATAGGGGAAAACACTGATGTGTGTTTCTGGCAATGTTTTCCAAGTGTTTTCCTCTGGAGCTGCCTCCTTCAGGCAGCAAATTCCTCCCCTCTCCTCCCACACATGCTAAGAGCACACTGCCTGGGTGCCTGTGGTCAGGTTTAATAGTTTAAGAAAGTAACTCCCCCCATGCTTCCAGTTCCCTCCCTGTATTGGAGGTTCAGTCATCGACCTTAGGAGCTCACCAGCTCCATCTCAAGTTCTGCAGCTCTGCAGTGGCAGTTTAAAACAACATCCACTTCTCACACTTTTCAGTCTCTCACACACTCTTCTCCCTCCATGTAGGGGTTAAAAGCTTCCTATCATTAGTTACTTGTCTTAGCTGAGGAATGAGAATTAATCTTCCTTAACTGCTGGAACTGATTCCAAAGCACCTGCACCATAAAACCTCAGAGTGTCCCCAGGAGGTTCTGTTGTTGCCCAAGACTGAACCCCAGGGATTCATAACCACAATGCAGAAAAAGGAGCTGCAGCCTGGGAAGGGAGCTGTTAGCACCATGGAAGCAAACTGTCCATGTCAAGGACAACACTTTGTTATTTCCACCTCAAATCTCAGCTTTTTATTCCTCAGATGTTGCATCACATGCTGTAAGTTGGGCTGTGAGGTGTCAATTCTATCCCTGCACCACCAGCCAGCCCCCTCCACCCCTTGGAGCCAAACCTCTGTACTAACCCAGGGCCATCACCTAAAACCCTCAGATATTTTCCGTGCAGTCTTCCCTGTTTTCTCTTCCTGTGCTTCTCTCTGCCTTTGTGGACCATGGAGCTAAAGATGACATTGCACAAGGTTTCTCAGCTCTTCACCACAGCAGCAGGGCTGGAAAACAGACCTTCCCATGCTGCCACTTGACCTTGGGAGAACTAAACACAGCCCCAAAAGGCAGAGGTGCTATTTCCACCCTCCTTGCCTTGCAGCACATTTCTCAGTCATTCCCGCTGTTGCATTGCCACGTTACACTGATGAGAATTTAAATGTTCATTAATTCTGTCAGCTTGTCAATTTTTCCTTAACGAATTCAAGCAAGGGAAAGAACAGTGGCTTCGTGATTCCACTCAGGAAAAAATTTAGAATTTCACAGGAGACAAGAAAGAAATTTCTACTATCTGCAGTGAGCCTCTTTGCCAAACTCCAGACCTGCACCATGCAGTGCAGAAGTGAAAGTTTCTGAGTTAAAATGGCAAAATCCAATTAAGGAGGAGGCATTAAGCATCTAAGTAACAGGGTAAGCACCAAACCCTGTCTGTTACCAATTACTATGAAAAAAGAACAGAATTAAGAAGCAGCTGCTCTCAGCCAGGATGGGATGAAAAGGGTTTTGCTTTAAGGCTCCTCTCCGTGTTAGAGTAACAAACCAAACAGAAAAACAAATCAAGCCCCAAAACCTACCGGTGTCTTTATTAATCATTTCTGACTCCACACATGAGCATACTGCAGACTCAGCTTCTGTATCCTGACAGCTTGGCCAACACTTAATTGCTGGGTGTGTAATTAAAATGCTGTGTCACCAGCCATGGAGCAGCAGCACCACGTCCCTGTGCCTGCTGAAGGCAGCCAGCAGCTCCCCAGACCATCTGAGAAGGAATATCAGATCTCACATCACAGCACTTACTTGCCTTAAAGTGTTTTACATGGGTAGGTCAGGTCGTCAATCCCAAGCTCAACTCCTCTTTTAGCAGGATGGAGCGGGGGAAGCACCACAGGGTTTGTTCCCAAGCAAGAGCTCCTCACCTCCCAGCCACACTTGCAGGTTAAAAGCACCAACAGTCAGAAAAGGAACATGATCTTCTCAAGATCTCAAAATCTGTTGCAAGTTTTTCCTTATGGTGTGTTGAGAGCTTTGCATCATTTCTTTTTCCGCCTTTATTGCTCAGGAACACAAAGAGGCAGAACCCTCCCAAGTAAAGCTGCCACACTGGGCTCAGCCTCCAAGCAGAAGTTCCTGGAGATGCATGTGAGCATCCACCATGTCCCCAGGTGGCTCTAGGCACATCCCACCTGCTCCTTGCTTGACCCACTGTACAGGACAGTGTGACCTGTGCATCCCTTCCAGGCACTGAATGCAGCTCTGCCCATCCTGCCTGTGCCAGGACTTTGTCCCAGTGCAGACACAGGACAAACAAATTCCTTGTGCCTTCCTGAACAACAGATCAGTGTCTGGTGGCAGAGACAGAAGGCAGGATTGACAAGCAACTCAAAGTTGCCAGGGTGAGCTGGAGCTGCAGCCAAACATCATAGCCACAGCAAATCCTCCACAGTTTATTCTCCCTGCAATCCCAGAGTCAAACCCGGAGTGCAGAGAGCCAGTGTGATCTCCTGAGAGCAGAACAATTGAGATCTGCCTCTCAGGAACTCTCCCAGCCTCTTCATCCCTGGGTAAAGCCATTGAAGAGGAAGATAAAGCCAGGCTTTAAGGAGCTCAGCAGCAGCCCATGAGTTTTTCCATCTCTGAGAGCTTGGAGTGTGAGCACACTGCACGTGGCACAGGCGGCAGCAGCACAGACAGACACAGGAGGCAACAGGAGCATCCATCAGACACAGAGATCCCATAATAAAAAGGGCAGAATTTGCTTCTCCTACTTTTATCCTCCCTTTCCAGAGGGCCAGAGCTGGAAACAAAGGAAAGGCAGAAAGGACAAGTTGCTGAAACAAGGCAACTGCCCAAAATGAAATGGTCTGAGCCACATCTGTGGAGTCAGCAAGAAAACTGTGTGCAAAAAAACCCAGCTACTTGACACATCAAGGGCTGAGGTGAGATAATAAGTTTGAGGAGAAAACTAAAGAGAAAAAAGAGAAATGAAAAGATGCCCTGATGAAATATCTATGAATATCCTTTGACAGCAGCTCCTCAGGAGAGGCTGAAATGCTCAGGGTGGGATTGCTGGGGTGCCTGTGCAGGGACAGGAGTAAAGATCCTTGTGGGTCCCTTCCAGCCCAGGATACTCCGTGATTCTGAACAGCTCAACCCATTCTTCTTCCTAAGCATTGTGATTCCCAGATAGCTCTGTAATAATTATTTACTCCCTAGAAATTTTAGTTTTCAAACAGCTTTGCTAAGACAACCATAGCAAACCAAAGAAGGGGTGGGCTGTATGTGGGAGGGCTAAAGGTCAGGACAATTATTTATGGAAAGTTTATGCCTTTGTTGCAGGGCTTGATGTGTCATTATTCTTGGAACTACATCTCAAAGGTATTATTTTCCTAAACACAAATCTCCTTTCCTTCGTCACACTCCACAACGTTTCTAACTAAAATTAAGTTAGCATTTAACAAAAGCAAAACACTGTAATTTTAGAACCGTATCACTTCAAGTTGTTTTATTTTTATGCTCATAGGAGAAAGAAAACCTTTAGTTCCTATGAGCCTTTTGTCATGACAAACCACAATGATAATTACTAGGAAGCTGCTCTTGCTAAAACCTCCCAATCCGGCTGTCACTGGGAAGCCAGACAAACAATCCCAAAATAACAACTAAATAATTGATATTACTGGAGTCACAGAACACAATACCTTGAACAAATACCGACCAGCCAGCCCCTGTCACTGTCACCTCTCCCTGGCTGTGTGACCTGCATGATTCCTGCTCTGAGAGCAAGGTGGGAGGATACTCATGTGATTGTTATCCAAAGGCCATCAACACTCTGTGCAAAGACATTCTTAGTCTGACTGTGCTTTAGCCACAGGATGATTTTAAATACCTAATCTAATTTCTTCAGTAGTGTTAGCAGAAATGGGCAATCTAAGAATTTATTTTGCCCTCCCAAAGGCAGAGGTTCAGAGTAATTCTGAGCCTTTACATGGTTCAGAGCAATTTTGTCTTTTCCCCAGCCGTAATTATATTCTCACTTTGAAAAATCTTTATCTAACCACAATTTAGATGATTATTTAATGACTAAAAGAGCATTCTGTATCTTTCCAGGAAAAACACAGTACTCACACCATCCCTGTGCCAGCCTGGAACCCCTGAACAAGCACTTCAGTCTGTGGCATAGGAAGTGTTTCAGAGAAGGAAAAAATATCCCATTTATCCACTCTGCCCTTAATCCTCTTCAAGTCCACCCCATTCAGGGATGCAGAAATGAGCAGAGTGATGGCTAATGGCCCATGGCTTGTTGCTGAATGGGTGATGAGCATCCAGAGACCCCAAAGCCAACACAGCAGCAGAGCAGCTTTGCAGAGAGGGACAACAGAGGACCAACACGGTGACCCTGCTCCTCCTTACCTCAGATCCTGCACACCCGCAGGTGGGAGCTTGCAAATTAAGTAGTAAAATTAAAAAAGAAAAAAAAAAAAGAAAAAAAAAAAAAAAAAAAAAAAAAAGAGAAAACCCAATTTGGCAAAAATTACAGCAGTGTTACAGAAGGAAGGAAGGGAACGAGCAAAATGTGCTGCCAGCAGTACAGGAGTGCACATATTTAGCATGACACAGGCTCTGGTAGAGGCAGAGATATCAGCTGGGAACAATAACAAACCACAAATTCTCTGTATCAGTGGATGAGAAGCCTCCCGAGATACTCAGATAAAAGAGAAGCTCCCCTCTGCTGTTCTGCTTTGTGTCTCCACAGGACAGAGCTTGTCTCAGAAATGAAATCCTGAAACCAGCCCAGGTGAGGGGCTGTGAAAGGGAGCAGGATCAAAGCACCTGTGAGACACTCGAGGAACCAGCTCTGGCTGCCTCAGCAGCAGTGACTGCTCAGGAGGAGCTGGCACAAAGGAGCTCCAGCTTTCCTGCAGTGATGGCTCCCCTGAAGCACACGCTGGCCCAACGACAAAAATGTGATATTTCTGTGCACTTAAACAGACAGACTGTGTGCAAATTAGGGGGTTTATTTTTCTGAGAGCTGTATTTCAAAGCACTCCTTTAAAGCAGTGCTTCAAGAACACGGCGATGGAGACAACGAAGGCAGCGCTCGCTTGAGACAAAGGGCAACTCAATTCTGTCTCAACAGAAAACTCTCCCAAGTAAAAAGGGATTCCAAAGAAAAATGCCAGCAGTAATTTATTTCTGAAGTTCACTTTAGATGGATGGGGTTTCAGATGGAATTCTAAGAGAGTGCTCAGCACACACCTTGCCCTTGTGTCTGCGAAAACGCACCCTTCCTGTAAGGTAAGGCTGCCAGAGTGTATGGGTACCTGGGGGTTTGGAGGATTATAAAGATGAGAACATTCTCCATTAGAGGACATAATTCCTCTTACTGCTCAAACTTTGAAGAACTCTGAAATACTGTAAGCCATTTTCTAATATAAGAATCCATAAGGGGAAAAAAAATCCTAAGTGTAGGTCAACAGAAAGAAACGTCATCTTTTGTGCCCTGGTCACCTCCTGGTATTAAACCATTATGAGAGGCCTCAAGAGGTCACAAACACTCATGTTCCTTCTGCGGAAATTCTGCACGAATCCCCACAGCAGGCTAAGTTTGTGTAATTCCTCAGTGTCTCCAAACATAATTCCTCAGCATCCCCCAAATGCTGCCTGCAGAGCAGCGCTGTTTTCCCAGGATCTCTGTTATCCTGAGGGATCTGTCCTAGCCCAGGGACAGCTCTCAGATGTGGTGGATGCACCAGCACAGAATCCTAGAGAGGTCTGGGTTGGGAGGGACCTTAGAACCCAACATGTCCCAATTCCTGCCATGGGCAGGGTCTCCTTGCCCAGGCCAGGCTGCCCAGAGCCCCGTGCAGACCCATGCAGCCCCGTGCAGCCCCATGCAGCCCCATGCAGCCCTGCCAGGCTGCCCAGGACCATGCCCTACCTGGCCCCGCCGCCGCCCAGCACCAGCGCGATGGCGTTGCCCGTCAGGACCCGGGCCAGGCGGGAGAAGTCGGAGTGACGGTCCGGAGCCTTCTGGAACACACGTTCATACATCTCCACCTGCAGAGGAGAGCCAGGCACGGTCACTGCACGGCCAGGACAGCCAACAGCAGCCTGCCAAAAGATGCTGCAAAGATGAGGAGACTGGAGCTGCTGTCTTGTGAGGGAATGCTGAGGGAGCTGGGGCTGCTCAGCCTGGAGAAGACAAGGCTGAGAAAGGACCTCACCCCTGTGTGTCCCTGGGTGCAGGGACCAGGCTCTGCTCTGTGGGGCCCAGCAATGGCACCAGAGGAACAAGCAGGAACTGAAGCCCAGGAGTTCCACCTGGACAAGGAGGAAGAATTTCTTTCCTGTCCAGTGACCGAGCACAGGACAGAGACCAGAGAGGCTCTGAAATCTCCCTCACTAGAGATGCTCCAAGCCTGTCTGGACACAATCCTCATGACTGCTCCAGGGGACCCTGTTGAGCAGGGAGGTGGGACTGGAGGAGCTCCGGTGGTCCTTTCCAGCCTGAAGCTATCAGTGACTCTGTGTTAGAGCTGTTCTTCAAAGGAACAGAGGGTGGTGAACCACCCAAATGGTTCTAGTGGCCAGTAGCTTCTCTTGAGTCTTTCAAAGCTGCTGGGAGTGGTACAGAATTTCCTTTAGAGCTCTTTCTCTTCCTTGACAAGGATCTGAAAGTCTTGGAAAGAATCCCAGACTGCCTCTGCCTCAGGTTTAGCACAGATTTTGGGAAGCACTAGGATGCTCCCAACAAAAAGGACTCTGCTATGGCCTGTACATACCTTTCATTGGGACTCTGAGCTCTTTCAAGATACCAAAAAGCCAAGTCTGCATCCATAAAGAAAACCTGTCCCCCTTATTTCTGTTCCCTAAATCCAGTTGAGGGCAACCAGATTTAAAGAGTGTGGTCTCATTTCAGTGGAAGTCTTCTAAGAAAGATCCTTTGTTAATAATAGAATATTTTTTTTTCTTTACAGGTCTCCAAAAACAGTTTTAACAATTATGGTGATGATAGCTTAAATTATAATGAGAGACAGAAAGAGATTGCTGACTATGGCAGGCGAAGACTTCATAATTATCTATTTACCTCTGAAAAAAGATTACCTTGATTGGGCTTTGCAAAATTCAGAGGATTTGCAGAATGCATTGTTAAATCTGTGTGTGTAAGAATATGGCGGACTGTCATTACCCCAGATCCTCTTTGTCACACAGATTACAGATCAAGTGAGAGACAGCAAGGGACCAGCCACCAAAGCAGGAATCTCTTACCAGCTTGGGCAGACTCCTTTTGGAGAAGACTCTGCGTGGGCAGTGGATGTGGAGGTGAGCAGAACACCAGCTCCTCATGTTGAGCCACTCCACAGTGCGGGACGGGAGGGGCCCATCCTCCTTGTGGAGCAGGATCAGCTGCTTCTGGGCTCTCACTGCCGTGTTCTCCAGCATCCTCTCCAGCTGCAGCAGCCATGGACACCCAAGGAAAGGGGAGTGAGTCCTGCCTGCTCCAGTCTCAGGGTGAAATACATCCACACACACCCCACACCCCTATTCCCACCTGAATCCAACTCTGCACAGTCACAGCCCCCAGACACGATTGATTTGGACAACACTGTTAACTCTGGGCTAACTCAGCACACAGAAGCCTAAAATCAGCCAAGGATTTAAACATGAATGTTTTTGACTTAAGCCAGGCCATTAGGAGCACAGCACAGGCAGGAGCTGCTCCTGCAATGTGAGATGCTGCCCGAGTCAGACTCGAGGCACAAATATTCAGTGTTTTTTTCTTTCCCTTCCCATCAGTCTACTTTGTTTTTCCTCCTTGCATTTCTGATTTTGATTTTTTTGTTGTTGTTGTTCTAGGTAACTGCTGGCAGCTTGTTCTGCCTGTGCTTCCTGCCTCCCACATCCATGCAGGAAGAGCCCACACAATGGGACAAACACGAAAGCTGCACATGGGACCAGCCCAAGCTCTTTGCAGGTCACACTCAGCACCTCACCATCCAAAAAAAACCCCACCTGTGATTCCTTTTTAAAATTCCTTGAAGAATTTTCGTCTGGTCACAAGACTTTGGTAATAAAATATAAAATCATAAAAATAGATAGCAAGGGTAAAAAATTACAGCTTAAGATCTGTAATAAAATACAATAAATAATTCATACACTGCGATTTAGATCTACTTTTTCCTAAGCACACACCATGAATTTCATCGAGGCAGAAAAGAATTCCTCCCTCTGTGTGGAAGCCCAAAGAAATTCTGGGCAGAAACACAACACTTCAAAGCAATTTTTGATTTACCATTGGCCAAAATGACTCTTTAGAGGAAAAGAACTTTGCTGGAAGTACTCCTACATAGAACTTGCCAACTCAGAGGATTCTCATACAATTCTTTTGTTATTCCTAAGGGGCATTTCTCAGGAATATTTCATTATTTATGCCTCACTGGGTGTTAAACCCAGGAAAATACACGAGTGTGAAGCAAGCTGCTTTGAGCTGGGCTGTTCCCAGTGCCAAGGGGAAGGAGCAGCTCCCACACCTCTCCCACAGAGGGCTCCTGGTCTCCCAGCCCCACGATGAGGATGCAGTCGGCCTGGCGGATGCAGCGCTGGGTCCAAGGGGTCAGGGTGCTGTCAGCCTGGTACAGCACAATCCTGTGGATGTCCTCCTGCTGGCCCAGCCAGCTGGTCAGTCTGTACTCGTGGATGCTGGGGACAGACAAGGAAAACAGAGAATTCAACTGGTGTTAAGTCACAGCTCCCAGAAGAAGAGATTGGAATCTTACACTGGGAAACACTGGCATTTCCTGCTCAGCCAGGATCTGCTCCCAGCTCCAAGCTCCTGCTAGCTCTGGATTTACACCATTAGACAAATACCAAGGCAGAAGGATACAGTGATGCCTCACTTCAGTAATGCTTCCACAGCATCCCTAAGCATGAACAGGCTCAGAGAAATTCAGCTTTTTCAATTTCACAAGTGAGAAATTAACTGTGGGAAAAACCCACCCACACCTGCACCAAATACTCCTGAAACATGATTGTCTCCAATACCTGGAGCAGAAGGCCCAATGTATGTTAGAAGACAGGGTTTTGCTCCCAAACTCTCTGTGTGTTTATAAGAAAAGCTCAGTGTCTCTCTGCATTTCCCTGAGCAGTGATGAGGGCAGGTACCTGTCGAGAGCAGCAGAGCCCAGGCGCTGTTTGATGTTGTCACTGGTGAGCAGCAGGGCAGGACCTGGGGGAACAAGGAATTTCACCTGTGAACACCTCAATTTGAGCTCCTGGAGAAAACTGTCCAGAGGTGCTGTGTCTGTTCCATCCCTGGAAGTGTCCAGGACCAGGCTGGATGGGGCTTGCAGCAACCTGGGACAGTGGAAGGTGTCCAAGCCCATGGCAGGGGGTGGAATGGGATGGGTTTAAAGGTCTCTTCCAACCCAAACCATTCTCTGATTCCAAGAATTCAAATCCAAGAATTTGTTTTGAAGGTAATGATGGATCAGTGCATTAATCAGAGTTGGCACAAAGTCTTCACAAAAATGTTCACATTTTTCTAGGAATACATCTTCCAATGCTCCCTATTCCCAGAGCTCTGTTATTGTATTAATCACAACCTGCAAGCTCTGTTATCCCATTCCTCAGGGTCATGTAGGATCACAGAACCATGGAATGCTTTGACTTGGAAGGGACCTTAAAGCTCATCCCATTCCATGGGCAGGACACCTTCCACAGGACCAGGCTGCTCCAAGCTCTGCAGCCTGGCTCTGGTGACAGCTCCTCTTGCATCTGCATCTTCACCAACTCAGCACTCAAAATATCACAGCCACAGGAAGGCCAGGATCCTGTTTCTAAAGAAAAGGCTGTTCCCCTGACCTTCCAAAATACAGAACTTGCTCATCCTGCATTGAACCAACTCCCCAGGTGAATCCTCTAGCTCTCTGCAGCATTACTACTCCTTATTCAACATGCCAACAGGAAACCCAAAAACATTCCCAAATCTGTAGGGCACAGTCAGAGCCCACTACAGACACATCTGGCAATCACCTCAGATCTGAGCTGAATTTTGGTGCACACAAAGCTTCTTGCAGGCACTTTAGTTTAATTTTCTTATTAGCAATTCTAGTGCAGCAGCAATTTGTGTTGTATGTGATAGAAGTTGCAGAGTAGCTGCAGATAAATTAAAAAAATGCAAAGAAAAGAAAACTTAAGGGAATAACTGCACACCTAGAGAAAATATTACCTGTCTCTTACTGAGAAATTCACATTTACAAAACATGACAGAGCAGTCACTTTTAATTCATGTTTTCATTGTGCAATCCCTCATTGTTTCATTAATAACAGAACTGAAATTTATGTTCTAAATAACAAAACATTTCATTACGTGACAAGTCTCAAAGCAAGGTTATAATGTGTTCAGTAAAAACCAAGGAACTGTGAACAACCAGCATGGGCAAAGGTCAGAATATCACACCTCTGTGCTCAAAATGCAAAACCCCCAGGTACAGATCTGGAATTGGCCATCCTGACCTCTAGGGCCAACTCATCTCTCCGGTCTCAGGTTACAAATGCAAGATGTGGCTTAGGGTGTGAATTCAATTCCCATCAGTCAGAGCTGGGGCAGTTCTCCTCTGTTCATGGGACACTTTTCTTTATCTCTCCCACAGCCAATCCTCCCTCCAGGAGATCTCTGCTGTTCCTGGCCACTGAGTGTCCCTGCATGGCTGAGAAAATTCCATCATCCATGGGGAGAGGCTCTGCCCAGGGGAGGAGCCAAACATTCCTACCTGGATCCAATCTGACCTGGGAACAGCACAGCAGCCTTTGCCCCCTGCATTCCCAGAGGAGCAGCTTCCTTCCCCCTGCATTCCCAGAGGAGCAGCTTTCTTCCCCCTGCATTCCCAGAGGAGCAGCTTTCTTCCCCCTGCATTCCCAGAGGAGCCCAGGCCCATCTCCCCCAGCCCTGGAGCTCCAAGGAAAACTCCCCCCTTGTGCAGGATCCTGCTCCAGCAGAAGCACAGCTGGCACTGCAGGAGGGCTGAGCCCCCCTGGGATGGGGCTGAGCCACTCCCTGACCCACAGGGGACAGGGCTGCTCTGACTCTGGCAGGGGTTTGTTTTGTTGCTTTGTATTATTGCATTTTTATTTACATTTTTCTAGTAAAGAACTGTTATCCCTACTCCCATATCTTTGCCTGAGATCCTTTTAATTTCAAAATGATAACAATTTGGAGGGAGAGGGTTCACATTTTCCATTTCAAGGGAGGCTCCTGCCTTCCTTAGCAGGCACCTATCTTTTCCAACCAGGACATCCCCCCTCAGTGCTCAAGTCCTGCTGCAAAGGCTTCGCTCTGCTTTAATTGACTTTACTCTTCGATTTGCAGAAGTTCCCAGATGCCGTTTTCCATCTTGTACTTTCCAATACCCAAATAACATTTGCTTTTTGCTACACTGATTCTCAAGGAAGAGCAAACAAAATGGACAAAAATATCCCATAAGCAGAGACCACAGGATAGAGCTGGTGAGAAAGCAGAGAGAAGAGGATGATTCAAGAATAGAATTTGACTTCCCCATCCTCCAATAAAAGTTCTTGAAGTTGGTTCCTATGAAAGCAACAAGTCCCAAGCAGAGGGAATGAGCACCATTCCCAGAGCAGATCTGGGCTTAGCCTGCCCTTCCCTCCTTGAGCCATCCCACAGCAGGGAACAGCCCCAGTGCTGGGGGAAGGGGTTATCACCATATCTTTAACACTGGCAGATTCTTTTATCTGACTCACTGTTCACCTGGTGTCCATTAGTCTTGGTATAGCTTTGAAATGGCACAATGGGATAAGAGAGGTCTCCCAGAGGGAATACTGATGGCACTGCACAGAACAGAACTGCAAGGGACAGAGTGCAGGGCAATTCTGCAAGCATTCAGCAGCAGAGTGATCATCAATGTTCATTAACAGGTCAGAGTTCCCAGTTAAATAGAAAAGACAGGTGGATTAAAATTGTATTCCAGGACATGTGGCTTACAAAGCTTTCTGGCAGTGGTGGAAGCTTAGTAGGCAAAGACAAACAGCCGGGAATGCCAAGTGAGTTGAGGAATGCAATAAAAATGCTAAGTAAGAGAGACAACACCAAGGAACAGCATGGGCACCTCTGCCTGTTACCCCCCTGCCCTGGGCACTGAGATCCAGCAGCATCAGTCCCCGGTGATGCTCTGGGGCCCAGGCTCCAGGGGGACACCACTAAACCCAGGGGACACCATCAAAGCCTGTGGCCTGCAGCCAGAAGAGCTTTCATCCAAGGGGAGAGGCAGAATTTGTAGGGCTGGGGTGCATCTTTGCACTCCTTCAGCCAGAGAGAAGCCCAGAACGAGCCTTGGAGAGACTTACAGATCATATCCAGACCTCACTTGTGGTGTGGGAAAGTAGAAGTTCACAGAACAGGACAAAACAAGGGTGCCCAGACAGACCCTGGCTATGCCAGCTCAGGAGGAGCCTGCCCAGCGCCCCATCCCTCCACGTGCCAGGGACACGGGACAAAGATTCCCAGACCTTCACTCATCCCCAGCACGGAACACAGTGATGCTTCCAACAAAACCAACTTGTTTTGTCTCAGAAATATCAACCATCTGCTCTGCACTCCCAGTTTCTAGCAGGCTCCCAATTAATCAGCCATTAAAACCCCTCCATTAATGTGACCAAAAACACCAACATATGTGAGCTCAGAAAACAGAACCAACAGAAGAGTTATCTCAACTTAACTGCTGCAAGCAACCAAGTAATGAAAAAATATCATTCCCATCCTAGAGGTTCAAGGCCAGGTTGGACAGGGCTTGGAGCAAGCTGGGATAGTGGAAGGTGTCCCTGCCCATGGCAGGGGTGGGGTGAGATGGGCTTTAAGGTCCTTCCAACCTAAACCATTCCATGATTCTGTGATGATTCAAATCCACAGTCCTCAAACAGCCACACCTGCAGGCAGGAGTGACCAGCCCAATATGTCAGTGAATCCTTAAAGGGCTTTGTCACAGTCACACACCTCTAACCACCCTCTCTCCAAAGCTGGCATCAGCCTCATGGGCAGCTTCCAGCTGGAGCTGGCATCAGGGACACATCCCTGCACTCCTCAGTGTTCTATCAATAGGATCAGAACAGCTCAAAGTGAAGAACAGGAGAGGTGATGTGAGGTAACATAAAATATTCCTCCAAGCCCTGTGTGTGCCTCTGACAGCAGCCAGCAGCAGATTGCTGGGGAGGAGTATCAGAGCAAGAAACACTGAGTGCCATTCCCTGAGTCTCCAGCTATCCACAGCTTTCTCAACCTTTTGGATTTCTCAAGCCTGAGGTGGTGACTTTCAGAAGCCTGAGGGATTCTTCTGTCAGCCAAGAGCTCACAGGAGTTCTTAAGTTCAGGTTTTCTGTGCTTCAGCTGAGAGAACTGCAGGCAGTGGCCTCACCCCAGGCCCAGGGATTGTGGTTGCTCGGAAAACCTCCTGGAGCATCTAAAGCTGTACTCCAGGGCCATCTGTTTTTCAGTACAAAACTAAGAATTCCATGAAACAGAAGGAAAAGGAAGGAAAAGCTGGCAAATACCAGAGGTCTGGTTCATTTTCTCTACTAACAAACAAGGGCATTGAAAAGAAGTGCTGCAGCAAAACTTCCAACCTCCTGTCTCAGAGAGGGAAAAAAAAAACATCACACAGGACATAAAACCTCCCTTTCTTGCCAGTGAGCAAGAGACTCACTTTGGTCATTTTTTTCCACAAAACACCAAGACATGAAGAAGCAGGAACACAGGTGTCCTAGTTCTAAGTCTAATAAAACATGGTCCAAAAGTTGCCTTGAGAAATGAGTGGCCCAGAGGGCAGAGAGTGATTTCTGAGGCTCAGAAATGGTTTCAAATCCACCTCACCTGAAAAATACACCCACATAAAAAAACAAGACCAGTACAATACACACTGTGGAAAAAATTCAGCAGAACAAATTTACTTGCTCAGACTCCATTAAAAGAAAATGTACTTTTGGCCTAATAGAAGTCTACAAAATTATGTGGCGAAGTCACATAACTGATAAATGAGTTGGATGTCAGAGGATCTTGCTCAGTAAAAAAATACTAAGTGGTGCCAGGGTTCAGGCACCACAGTGAGCATTTCAAATTTAAATCTAATCTGTGTGTAAAGACAGACAGAACTGTAATTAAAAACTCCAATAAATTATTAGCAAAGATTTTTCAGTGAGCTGTCCAATACATTATACATTTTTAGAACTGAAAAGAAGGAAAATTTAAAGGGCAGAAAGGAATGAGGGAGACACATATGTTGGATTTGAATCCCTCCCTACTTCAGTTTGAAATTCTATGAGATCAGAGGGCTCCCACATAGAACCAGAATTTGCACAGCCATGTGGTATCTTTTAGCTTGTCTCAGTAAAGGAACAAAAAAATAGTCGGGCAAATACTTTTGAAAAATCTGAATATTGCAGAACTTCTTATCAAAAGATGCTCTCAGCTCTACCAGGATTAAGAGGAAAGAATTAATAATAAAAATAGACATCATGAACACTGACCAGCATTCATCAGCATGATGAATTGCACATCAGAAAAACCTGCCCCCCTTCCTGGCACTCCAGTTCAAAGCTGGAAAATTCTGCTCCTGCTTTCTGGAAGCTGGATATTGCACAGCCTCCTTTCTTGGGGACCCAGAGCCCCAGATGCAGAGGAAGGGCTGTCACACTGGAGCCTGCACACAGCCAGGGGACAGCAGGGCTGCAGCCCCAGGGTCACTGTGCCCTGCAGGACCTGGGGGTCACTGTGCCCTGCAGGACCTTGGGGTCACTGTGCCCTGCAGGACCTGGGGGTCACTGTGCCCTGCAGGACCTTGGGGTCACTGTGCCCTGCAGGACCTTCTGCTCTGCTCACAGAGCTCAGAGCATTTTTAGTCTAGCTCTGTCTCAAGATGAAGGCAGGTCCAGCTGCTGCTGCCAGGTCCCAAATAAACCTTTCATCCCCCACTTGTGACAGCAGCAGAGCTGCCCCAGCCCTGCCCAGCACAGGGAGGAGCTGGAGCTGCTGCAGAGACCCAGAGGATCCAGGGGGAGCAGAGGGATGGAGCAGCTCTGCTGGGAGGGAAGGCTGGCACAGCTGGGGTTGTTCACCTGGGGAGGAGAAGTTTGGGGTGACCTCAGTGGCCTTGCAGAGACTGAAGGCAGAGGAAAGATGGAGAGAGACTGTGCAAGGGCCTGGAGGGGCAGGACATAGGGAATGGCTCCCAGTGCCAGAGGGCAGGGCTGGATGGGAGATTGGGAATTGGGAATTGTTCCCTGGGAGGGTGGGCAGGCCCTGGCACAGGTGCCCAGAGCAGCTGTGGCTGCCCCTGGATCCCTGGCAGTGCCCAAGGCCAGGCTGGACAGGGCTGGGAGCAGCCTGGGACAGTGGGAGGTGTCCATGCCCATGGCAGGGGTGGCATGGATGGGCTTTGAGGTCCTTTCCAACCCAGACCATTCTGTGATTGGAAGCTCCATGGAAGCACAAACATCCCTTAGCATTTAACTGGGACACAATCCCACTGTCTGGAAATAATATGTGAATTATCATAAATCACAGAAACACCAAATGTCAAAAGAACCAGCACAAATGGGCTCGGGAGAGCTGTAGGTGGTCCCACACAGGTGCTCCCTATATGCAGAATGCACCCCTATTGGAGAGCAGGCTGCTCACCTGAGCTGCTCCCATTACAAATTAAAACATTAAAAAAAAAAAAAAAAAAGGAAATTTGAAAAAAAAAATTAATTAAACCTACAAAAAAGAATTATGCAATGAAACCACTAAGTCCTGTCTCATTACAGGCAAAAGTGGAAGGAAGGAATATTCTGAGGGGAAAGAATATTCTGAGTACTTTTCCAGTTTTTGTGGACAGTAAATATTCACTATCAAACTGAGATTTTCTAGTTGGCATTACTTTTAATAATACAGAAGTAGCTAAAAATTACCAAGACAAGCCCCAAAATCGTGTTGAATAAATTCACCTGCAACCAGCTCCAGCTCCAAGCACTGCCCATTGCCTTGTCATTGCCAATTCCAGGAAAAGGAAAATCACTTCTTAAGTGTTATCTTGTATTACAACCCAGCCTGCATTCCCACCAGGACTGGGGTCAGCCTGCATCCTGAGGCTATGCTCCTTCCCAGCAGCAGGTGATTCTTGCAATGGTCTCAGTGTTCCTCCCTGCATCCTCCTCATTCCTTCTATCCTCATCTCCAACCTGCAGCAGGAGAATTCAAGGCATCACTGCAATATCCAGCTAAGCTCATATTAACAGGAAGGGGAAGGAATTTTCTGCAATAAATATATTAAGTTGCAGAAGAAAACTAAAACCAGCTGTTCTCCCCACACATTAAGGCTGCACTCCACTGCTCTGGAACATATTTGAAGCCCAGAGCAATGAAATTATACAGATCAAACATTAAATATGGATTAAATGTTAAGTCAAGTATTGTAATCAGATGCTGCCATTTAACTTACAATTACAAAAAAGGGTGGTTCAAGGAAAAAAAAACCCCAACAACAACAAAAAAGTGGATAGGAGAAAATCTTCAAAGCCATTTTCCAAACTGAGGTTCATTTCAGAGAAGATTTTGTATTAAACCTTGTCAAGCATATTAGCAGCTCTCACTTCCATAAAGGAAAATCTGATCCCAGCTCACATCCAAACCCCAGGTGAGCCCATCTGGGAGCTCAGGGGAGGGCTCAGGTGGCAGCAGCTGCTCAGTAAGGCCCCAGTGCAAACCTTTCCACATGGAATCATGGAATGGTTTGTGCTGGAAAAGACCTTAAAACTCATTTCATTCCATCCCTACCATGGGCAGGGACACCTCCCACTGTCCCAGGCTGCTCCAAGCCCTGTCCAGCCTGGCCTTGGACATTTCCAGGGATCCAGGGGCAGCCACAGCTGCTTTCGGCAACAGTTCCCCTCACGCCAAATGTGCAGGTGAATAAGAAAACAACTTAAAACCAAATCAAAATTTTACTCCACGACTCAGTTCATTTTCTGTTGCAGGAAGTCAGAAGAAAAAAAAAAAAAAAAAAATTTCAAAACCCATCCCCTTCCCTGAAAGCCAAGCAGCACCTGCACTTTGTGAGGAACACCCAAACACCCCCAACCAGAGGGCAGAGGAGGAAACACAAAAGCTACAAGTTAAAAAAAAAAAAAAAAAAAGAAAAAAAAAAAAAGAGGAAAAAAGACCACATTGCTTCTGCTAAATAAAGGCAGCAAACCTGCAGGCTGCCCACAGAGGTTCTGCAGTGCCCGGGCCGGGCGCGGGGCCTGGTGCGAGGCCCGGAGCTCCCGTGCCAGCGGCGTCTGGGACCAGACGTCTCCTGTGTTTGCCCACAACACTTTCCTCTTCCCACTGCAGCCAGCTGCTCCCTTTTGGCAACAACTTCAGGTGCCAAGGGTGTACAGAACCATCTCGAGCTGCCAAGCACGGCACAGGCGTCAGCGCAGGGGGAGAAAGGGAAAAGGGTGAAGGAGGAAAGGCTGTGACCTCCCCAAACCCCCCTTGGGCACCTGCCTGCTGCTCTCAGCCCAAAGGGGTGTTTTGATTCTGAACAGTCCATCTACCTACTTAAGTTTCTGTTTATTTTATTTACAGGCTCTTAGTGTTGTCACACATCAAAACAAGCTGGCAGTGATCCCTAAGGAGTCCCCATTAGCAATACAGCTCCATTATGGATGTAACATTTTTCTGCCATCTCCAAAATAAGAGGATTCTTCAAACACCCACAAATTAGTTCTCACTGTAACAAGTCTCCACCATAAGTTGCACATAAATTCAGACTTCAGAAGGTTAAAGAGCTCAAGCACCACTGGCTTTTTCCTCTGCCTATTCACCCAGAAGATTTTTAAGCACAAAAAGGAATGTCAGCTCCAGACACTAAAAGTCACAAAGAAAATTACCAATAAATGTAAGTGGTTACACCTCAAGCATCACATAACCTGTACTTTTAAATAAGCCAAGAGAGAGCAGGACTAATAATTTCTCAAAGGACTATAGGAGATTCACTCAAGAGACCTGTAAGACCATTTGAGGATGAAAAGAGGATGTCAGGAAATGTCAAACACCACTAATGAACACAGAATTAATTCTGAATTAAATATATGAGTTTTGTGAGGAAGCACAAGCAACTTCACCCATGGATAAAGCAATTAATGACTCAACCATGAGCTGAACACATGGTTTTGTGGGCATGAGACAGACAAACAACCTGGCAGCAAACGGGACAATGATTTCAGACTAAACTTTGGATTTCCAGGGCCAATCTGGATCTCCTCCATGAGCTTCTTCCACCAAGTCTTATCCCTGCCACTCATGTACAACCACAATGCAAGAAAACTGCTAGGAAACCCTTTGCTGGACGAAGCTTTTCAGCTGAGGAGGCCTGGAACAATCTCACCCATGAGCTGGACAGAACCAGACTCTCAGGTGCCATGGGAACGTGCCCTGGTGTGAGATGTATCTCCTGGAGTGACTGTGGGGAGCTGAGAGCAGCCAAGACAAGGGCCAGAGAGGCTGGTGAGTATTTCCAAGTCATTAAGATAAAAAAGTTATCCACTATAACTAAATGCACATCAAGGATGGGAATAGAGAAGAAAGAAGCATGGAAAAGGCTGATCCTGACCACTGCTGCAGAATGACAGAATGGTTTGTGTTGGAAATTACTTTAAAGATTACCTGTCCATGGACACCTTTCACATGTCCCAGGTTGCTCCATCCTGGCCTTGGACACTTCCAGGGATGGGGCAGTTCCAGTTCCTCTGGTCAACCTGTACCAGGGCCTCCTCACCCTCACAAGAATTTCTCCCTAATGTGACCTAATCCTGCCCCAAGTTTATAACTGTCCTGTGGGGACCTGGCCATATAAAAAATCCCTCTCCCTCCTTTTTTATAAGGTCACAGGATTCTCTCCAAAACCTCCTCCCCAGCCCTGTGACCAAGTCCCAGGTACTGCTACCCCCTAACACAGCATGGACCCGGCTGTGCCAGGTGCCAGTAGCTGGCTGTGCCACTCCAAGATGACCAGCAGGGTTTGTTTGCTGTGGTGCCACCACGGGAACACTCACCCACAGCACTGAGGGCGTGCTTGAGCTCCAGGGTGAAGGCTGTCAGCGGCACCTCCTCGGACACCGGCATGATGGCCACCGTGGAGAGGTTGCTGGCAGGATTCCCGGCATCCCACTTGCTGCTGGAGCTGTGCAGTCCAAGAGGATGACCTGTTCACAGAGAAAACACCTGCCATCAGCCAGCCAGGCTGCAAAAAACAGAATGTCACCTTCAGGCAGGAGGAAAAGTGCCATTGTGTCACCGAGCTGCTCAATGTCAGAGAAATGTAGCACAAACCTCCACAGCATGCGAGAGCAGAGTTCCCACATATTTCATTTTAAGAGGATGAAGATCAGTTTCCATCATTTTTGGTTGCTGGTACAGCATACGTGGGTTGAAGTTAGGGCAACATTAAAAATAAGCCAGGAATATGTTAAATGAAACATGGATCTACCTGACCCAGGAAGACAAAGATAAAAAGGCACTTAAAATCCCTTTTCCACAACTTTGGAACTGATTCCACAAGAGGAATTAGCTTAACTAACAAAACTCCCAAACCTGTTGTCAATATTAAAATACTCCAAAACTTAACAGTCCTTTTCTTATGCTATACCTAAGCACGGAAGGAAAAAGCTGTTTTCAACAAAGCTCCTATAGAAAATGTGCATCTCTACCTGTTTTCCCTTCTGTGCAAGATGCAGAGGCTTTACAGATATGGGCTTAAAATATGGAACCTCTGAAGTAGCTGCAAAGTACCTGGGAACTATCTCTAATATAATTTGGTAAGTAAGAGCAGAGGAAAAGCAGTTTTTGAGAGAAATCTGCAATGCATGTGAGGAAGATCAAGATCTTCTCAGACAGCTTAGAGGTGGTAAAGGTCAACGTTCTACAAACTGTTCTTGTTCTGATACTCTTTTTTTCTCTTTAGCTGAGCCTTCTCAGAAAATCTCACTCTGCTGCCAATGCCCGTCAACTCAGCTCTGAGAACACAAAAAATTTTTGAATTTAAGTTGGGATTTCACATCCTGCTTATCTCATTTCACCCAGCAAAGGCCTAAGATGAATTCTTGAGCTGGGCATGTGGAATACCT
Source organism: Lonchura striata (assembly GCF_050655825.1). Taxonomy (NCBI): domain Eukaryota; kingdom Metazoa; phylum Chordata; class Aves; order Passeriformes; family Estrildidae; genus Lonchura; species Lonchura striata. The sequence continues at coordinate 2,345,841 of NC_140719.1, read as the reverse complement.
GACATCCCCTGTGCAAACCCATTTAAAGACTCAATGCCAGAGTGATAGACCACGCAGGACACAAAAAAATATCTGATAAACTTTTTTAAAAAATATATTAATCATTTCAAATCTTCTAAAACAGCTCTGCACAGAACATTAAATAGCTTTTCCCCCGCTTTCTAGTGATCTTCAAGAAGATATCTGTAGGTTTAAACAGATCTGTAGGTTACACATCACAGCTCAATCCCTTCATCTCCACAGGCCCTTCCGTCCTCAGAACTTCAATGATTCTCTGTGATTCTCTGTTTGAACTCCTGTTACTCTCACTAATTTTCCTCCCACTAATTTTCCCCCATTTTGCCCTGTATCCCTGGCAGTGCAGGCTCTGCCCTGGCCCACAGAGGCATTTCAGCAGGCACAGAAGTTTAAGTACAATTATCACCAGGCATTTGTGCACAAGTGCTTGTGCCCAGAAAGCTGAGAAGGTGTAGAAAGAGCAGATCTCCTTCCCCAGACTGCTCTGAAACAGGAAAGTGGGTGACCTTCATTTTCAGTCTCCTTGAAATTTGGCAAAACCAGCAACTGAAGGAATTAAAACACCCTGACCAAACGAAACCCAAACAATCCTCAGCATCAAAGAGCCCCATGACACCCTCAGCATTTAACAGGCATCTGTTTTCAAATGCTGTCCAAGGAAATTGGGAGAATTCCCTCCTACTCCCTTCAGTCAGGAAAGAGACTTTGTGTTGGTGCTGCCATAAACACAAAGCCTCAGAACCAACCCATGGCAGGCCATTTCCTCCCAGACAATTCATTAAAATACTGCAAATCCAGGCATTTTAAATCAGTCTGTGCTGCTGCTGCTCAGCACGGTGCTCTGATTCCAGCCCATTACAGCTGCTATTTCCAATGCTCCCTTTAATTGCTCTTGCAAGAAATTCCAGGGAAATTTCACTGCACACAGGCAGCAACACTTCTGGATCTCAATTGCAAATCATTCCATTCCCACACCCAGTTGGCCATGCTCTGCCAAAACCATCATGTGTACACAGATATCATGAAATTACCATCCACGTGCACCTACTGCTGTAACAGACCACAGAATCCCAGCCTGGTTTGGGCTGGAAAGGACCTTAAAGCCCACCCAGTGCCACTCCTGCCATGGCAGGGACACCTCCCACTGTCCCAGGCTGCTCCCAGCCCTGTCCAGCCTGGCCTTGGGCACTGCCAGGGATCCAGGGGCAGCCACAGCTGCTCTGGGCACCTGTGCCAGGGCTGCCCACCCTCCCAGGGAACAATTCCCAATTCTCAATATCCCATCCAGCCCTGCCCTCTGGCAGTGGGAGCCATTCCCTGTATCCTGTCCCTCCATCCCTTGTCCCCAGTCCCTCTCCAGCTCTCCTTCAGCCCCTTCAAGCCCTGGAAAGGCTCTGAGCTCTCCCTGGAGCCTTCTCTTCTCCAGGCTGACATTTAGCAATGAATTTCCTTTCCAAGTATGCAGTGCCTGTTTCAAATTGAAGGATGCAAGTGTAGCTCCAAGGAAGCCCCAGCATCAAGGGGAATAGTCCAGGAATGAGCCTCACCTCCCTGCTGCAGACTGCCAAGGATCTTCTCACCCAGCAAGTGAATAAGTCTCGTCACAACCTGGGAGAGAAAGAGAAAGAAAAGAAACATTCAGGCAGAATGTTCTGAAAGTACAGCATCCACATGGAGACTTCCAGACTTTTTTAAGATGTTCCCTCAAGTTGAGCCACACAGAGTCAAGGGTTTGCAGCTGTAGCTTCTGTCTTGGCTGTAATGTGTGGTGATTGGTCATTTGTCATGGTTTCTCCTACCTTGTTTTACTTTAATTTGGAAAAACAAGAAAACAAAACAACCCTGAAACAGGCAGAATTTAACTGGCTTTGGGAAAAAAAAATATTTGGAGAAACATGTCAAATTGCATTTTCAGCTCTCCTCATTTCTCTCTGCAGTGCACCTACCCTTCTAGGTACTCTCACTGCTCAGTGGGTGCTGCACCTTTTGTAGGTGCTAAAGGCTCAAAAAGGTCCAAGTCTGTGCTCAAACAGACCCTTCCCCAATCCTGGTGAATGGTTTACAGCAGCCAATTTAGAATATTTTGGGGAAAAAAGGGAGGGATAAATACACCACCCCAAACACCTGCAGAATCAAAACAAACTACCTAAGAAATTGCTTTCCCCCTCAAATCATGTTTGCCTGGTAATTCATGTTTGAAGGCACAGATGTGCTCCCAGCTGTTTTTCCAGCAGGACTCACATAAATATAAACTAATATTCCAAAAGCCAAATGTATCTCCAAAGTGACAAGCCTCTCTCCAACACAACCAATCAATAACTCCTGACAAGTGGGGTAGCAGAAGAGTAATCCTTGCAATATCAAGAAGTGACAGACATGGAAAATGCAGCATTTATTCTAAAATATCTACACCAAAAGATGTTTTACCAAATAAGGAAAAGAGTTATTTAAATGCATTAAGGATTAATAGAGCAATCATTAAATATTCTCCCCTGAATAATTCCAGGTCAAAATAGCTCAGGGGGACATGAAAAAACCCCAAAACAACTGCCACAACAAAAGTTCTCTAAGTTTAACAAGCAAAACGAGCAGCAGCCAGGTGACCTGGGATTCTGGGTAAACACACCCTGCTCCCACAAGAACAGGCACTTTGGGATGCAGCTTTCACATAAAGGGCCACGTAGGCATCAAGACAGGTCAGGATGCCCACTTTAGTAATTTCTACATCCTGCCTTAAAAACAAAATCGAAGGCAGCAAGTTCCCCTGCGCTGTGAAAAGCTGTGTATAAAGCACTGATGTATTTTATGTCCTCTATGGGAAAAGGGGGAAGAGCAAACAGAAGCTTCCAGCACAAGGGTGACTTGTAGTGAAGCACAGAAGTTACCTAGATTTTTTTCAGGGCTTTCATGGCATGGTTTGGGATGGGAAAAGCCTTTAAAGCCCACCCAGTTCAACCCTTGCACAGAGCAGGGACACCTTTCACTATCCCAGGGTGCTCCAAGCTCCGTCCAACCTGGCCTTGGACACTTCCAGGGATAGCCAACAGCTTCTCTGGGCACCCTGTGCCAGTTCTGCCCCATAGCCATGACTGCAAGTGGGTGAAGATGCCACATCAACACCTCAACATCTCCTCAGTGACCAGGACAAAGCCCTTGGAAGTGCCTCTTTCTTGCCCCAAGAGCAGGCACAGTGTCCATGCCCACTGCCACCCATGTGGGGAGGACAGCAGGAAAGCTCCCAGCCTCCTGCCTTATTCTGGAATCTCAGGATCTAAAATGCTTCCCTTTGTCCAAAATACAACAGAACCTGATGATCACCCAACCACACAACTCAACACCACCAAGCTCTGAGGCTCTGGGACTCCCCAGAGGTGCCACATGTGGCTACAGAAAACTGCCCCAGCCACAGGGAGAATTCAGAGAAACAGGGAATTCTTCACAAAAACAGAGACTGATGGCCCTTGCTAAAGGATATAATCTGCCCCCAGAGCACATTTGCTATACCCAGCTCACAGGCTTCACCTAAACCTGCAGCAGCACAGCAGGCCTTTCCTTCTGCAGTTTTGGGAGGTGCCATGAACATCTTACACTTCTGAAGCACTTAAGCATCAGAATTTTAATTACTTACTAAAACCATCTCCTGTATTTATAACTTTTTCTGCTTTACAGGCAGCTAAGGAGAGCTCCAGCTAAGTTACAAAATATGTCCAAGGTTAATGATGGATCTAAGAATAGAACCTATTGGTCTCATTTTCCAGTTGGCTGCTCCTATTACCGGGAAATATTATTTGTCTTGTTTGCTGGAGCAAACCTTACAGCCTTGGTATGTATAGATAGGGAAAATTATTTCCCTGGTGACTTTGTACAACAAGCAAAGCTGCTCCCCAGAACGGGATGAGTCACTCTGTCGCAGTCATGGCAACGTCCAAGGAACATCAATTTGGGATCCGAGCTCAGAACTGAAATTTCCACAGTTTTATATTACATACACCAGATATCAGCTCACAAAAAGGCAATGTTTTCCTTTAAAAGGGACCTGTCCATCTTTCTGAGGGAGAAGTCAATACAAATCACATCCCTCCATCAACAGCAGCCCTGACCTGATCGACCACAGCCCTCAGTGTGCAGGGCAGCAGGAGCAGCTCTCCCCAGATTCAGGGCAGCTGGGAAGAATTGAAAACCAACAGGAAAAATTCATCCTTCAGGTTTCCAAGCCCCTTTATTCTCACTCCCATGCAGCAGCAGGGCATGGGAAGGAGCAGCACAGCTCAATGCAGACCAAGAGACAACAAGGAAGCCAAGGGATCTGGGAGAGGACAGGGATAGCTTGGGCAGGAAACAAGCAGGAATTAGCCCTTGGGCTAGGAGCAAAATGCCAGGGATTGAAAGGAAAGAGTTACTCCAAGTGTCTGGAGGAGATGGAGGCAGAAGGATAGGTATAGGGTGGGTACCTGGGTGCAGAATCTGGGCTGTGACTCAGCAGCCCTTATCCCAGCTGCACTTTATGGGAAATTCAAGAGAGGCTGAGTCTCTTCTTCCAGTTAAGAAGTGACAGGACATGAGGGAACAGCCTCAAGCTGTGCCAGGGGAATTTAGTTGGATATTAGGAAAACCTTCACTGCAAGGGAGGTCAAGCACTGGCACAGGTTGCCCAGGGCAGTGGCGGAGTCACCATCCCTGGAAGTGTGGATGTGGCACATGGGGACATGGATTAGTGGTAATCATGGTGGCACTGGAGGAATGGTTTGACTTTATGATCTTGCAGGACTTTTCCAACCTTAACAATTCAAGGAAAGCTCTGGGAATTGGCAGTGGGGTAGGACAGGAACTGGACTGACCTGGAGAACACAAGTTTCCCTCCTCTGGGGGTGCAGCCCTCAGCACTGCCCCACACTCCTGAGCCAGGGACAGCCTGGGCACTACTTTTCCCAGAGCCTTCTGCCCCCTTCCCCATGGGAACGTCAGTCTTTCTCAATCACAGTGCCAGAAGAGCCCAGAACACTTCCCAGACATCTGCACAAGCAGAGTTCTCTTGTTTCAAGGTGCCACCATCACCCGGGGCTAGACATCCTTCCCAAATTCTCTCATTTTCAAGGTGCCATCATCACCTGGGGCTAGACATCCTTCCCAGTCAGAAGCATCTGCTGTGCTCACCCTACGGCACATCCTGGATTTTACAGCCTCTTCTAGCACCCAGCCCTGCACACACCCCTCCTGCTGGCACAGGATCAGGCAGTTTCAATTTAAGGCTTGAAGAAAAATCTGCAAGAAGGCAGCGAGTCGGAGCCCAGACGGATCAAACAACACCGGGAGGTTCCTAAATTAGGCGAGGATCGTTAATTGCCTGTAGTAAAGCAAACACAGCTTTTGGGCCCCTCGTGCTGGGGATGGAGCTGAGCTTGGTTTAGTTGGTGAGGAAGGGGAATTAATCCTTCCTCATGATTAGGAACAGCAGCAGCAGCTGCAGCCAGCTCAGTTAATCACAGTTAATCACAGGAATGAGCAGTGGAGCTGTGGATTGAACACTTGGCTGCCAGGACAGGTCTGCTCAGAGCTCCCCAAACTGCCAGGGAACACAGCTTCCCATCCCCTGCTTCCTGCCCAGGCTGGGAGGTGACTCAGGAAGGTCCCAGAGCACCTAAAGAGGCCCTACAGGGGTTCATGGAGCGAGTCTGGAGCTGTGGGGTCTGCCCAGGTCAGGGAGGTGACTGAGTTCACCATCAAAAGTATCCTCAAAGCACACAAAAACCCACTCTCCTGAGCTTATGCAAGAGTTTTCAGGCCAGAAGGACAAAATCTGACCTTCCAGGTCCAAAAAACTGAGAACATATCCATTTCAAAAGCTATTTGGGGCTCCAGGTGCATCAGTGCTGTTCTACAAAAGCCCCAAACCCCTCCAGCTCCCACAGACACACTGCAGATGTCACCTCATAACCCTGGCTCACAGCAGGAAGTTCAGGTGAGACATTTTCCAAGGGAAATGACAATTTCTCCTCCTCCTCCTCCTTGTACCCACTCCCCTTTTCAGATGAACTCCCAGGACATTTTTGTGCAGGGCAAAACAGGATAAAGAGTTTCTGTTTCTCAAATGGTGTTGGAGAGCACTTCCCCCAGCACAATTCCAGCTCTCCCACCCAGCTCACCACTCACCACCTCACCCACCTACAAACATCTCACCTTCCTGGCTGTTTCTGGATCAACTCCATCCCTGTGAGACCCACTCAGGCTCTCCCAGTACCCCAAACATCTCCTGTCTACTGTGTCTACTGTTCCTCCACCTGCTACACAGAAGCTTCTGGGAAATCATTAATTTTCCCTGTGCTTAATTAATGTTCAATTACTCCACAGACCTGCAGCCTCTGCATTCATGGCCAGGCAAGGCCCAAACACCACATCCCAAGGGGCTGCATTTCCTTTCTTCAGGATGATTAATTCCTGTTTCAAGAGCAGGATGTGGCCATGCAGGATCTCAGCTCTGCTATTGCTGGTGCCAGCACAGAGCTGAGTGCTCCATCCATCCTGGGTCTGAGGTGTTATCAGAGCACCCCTTGCTCCAAAGCCACTGGAATTCTCACACCAAGAGGTTACAGTCGCTCTGCAGTGCTGTATTTCCTGTAATCCCTTTAAATATTTCAAACTACTACTTATCCCTGCTAATCTTCCAAGGCTGGGTTCTGGTTAAAGCTTTTGTTCCTATTCAACTGTGAAACTCAGGAGCTGATTTACAAAAAGCTCTTTTGAAAGTGATTTTCTTGAGAATTCAGTTGGAAAATATTTTCCTATGGACATTTATTTCAATCTGTGAATACTATGGGATGTGATCACTATGGGATGGACTGGCAAATTGAATTATCTGCTCACAGACAGCAACTAACCCAAACAAAGCTTCCTCTATCATAGGTAACTTCTGATTTACAGAAAACTATACATGAAGGGGGCCTACCAGAAATGTGGAGAAAGACTATTTATAAAGGCCTGGAGGCACAGTACAAAGGGGAATGGCTCCCACTGCCAGACGGCAGGGATGGATGGGATATTGGGAATTGGGAATTGTTCCCTGGGAGGGTGGGCAGGCCCTGGCACAGGTGCCCAGAGCAGCTGTGGCTGCCCCTGGATCCCTGGCAGTGCCCAAGGCCAGGCTGGACAGGGCTGGGAGCAGCCTGGGACAGTGGGAGGTGTCCCTGCCCATGGATGGGCTTTAAGGTCCCCTCCAAGCCAAACCATTCTGAGATTCTAAGTCAGGGGGAAATTTCACAAAATCAACACCAATATCCAAATTCACAGCCACAACTAACTGATGTAAGGTCCTGTGTGCTACAAATCCCTTTTAGTTACAACAGAAGAAATACATAAAAGTGTAGGTAAGAAAAATACCCACAAACCCCAAACTGTAAGATACGTTCATCACCTCAGCCCTACCCTGCACCAGGGTTCACTGTCTGTGATTTTAAATCAAAGCTCCTGTGCAAGGAATCCAAGGACCAGGCCCCAGGAAGCCTCCCCAAGCCTGCCAGGTTCCTGGGAAGTTCCTCCCCATTGTCTCCTGCAGGTTCCTGGGCCAGGAAAGCAGCCCTGGCTGAAGGCATGAACCTGACGTGGCTGTGTCAGTCCTACACAGCCAGGGGATGTTTGCAGCCCTACAAAGCTGAGTGGGGTTTTCTTCTTTGGATGCTTCAGCACCATCCAGACCCAACAGACAGGATGCTGCAGGGAACAAGGAGCCTTGGACTCTCCAGTGCCTCTGAATTCTAATAGGACAATGCTTCTAAGTTCAGCTTTTACAACTTCAGCCACCTAACAGGCACCCCCAAAGTAATCACAGAATACTTTTGAGAACCTCCTGAGCTGGAGGGACCCCACAGGGATCACCCAGCCCAGCCCCTGTCCCTGTACACCCACCAACCCCACCCTGGGCATCCCTGGCAGCACTGGCCAAAGGCTCCTGGAGCTCTGGCAGCCTCGGGGCCATGCCCATTCCCTGGGCAGCCTGGGCAGTGCCAGCACCTCTGGGGGAAGAACCTTTTCCTCCTTTTAACCTAAACCTCCCATGACACAGGTCATTGGTCACCAGAGAGAAATTAAATATGTCAAATAATAGTCTACTGGTGCCTCCACTGCAGGGTACTGCAGAGCTTCACATCCAAGTGTGATTTAGTTAAAAGACCTGTTAAAGGGTTTTGTGCCACTCAGAGACCCTATAGATGAGCTGCCATTAAAAACAGGCCTGCCAAAGGTTTTCTGTTCTACAAAATAAGAACAACTGGAGCCAAACAGTGCAAACAGACATTTTTACACACACAAATCCACTGAACAGCTTCTGGGAAGCTCTTTCCAGGAGCTGAGATTATCCTTGACCAGCTTTAAAAGCCTTTTCTAAGGGACAAGGCAGGAGGAGAGGTAAATTAGATCCTCAGCTTGAATAAAGCCAGAATGTTATTGAAGCTTCACATGGCCCCAGATCAGACAAACACTGGCTTGTCCTGAAATCAGGGAGCTTAGCAAGGGGTCTCTGATTGAAACTTTGACGTTTGATCAGCCTGTGACAAAGCAAATCCTCCACGCTCCCTCACAACAATTCCTGGCACCTTTTCAGATCCTGCTGAAGCCTACAGAGGAAGTGAAGCTTTATCCTGGGGCTGTTTGAGCTTCTAACACTTGGGATCAATCCTGTCTTGAAGAAAAAATGTCATTCTGGCACCGGTGCTGATTAATCCCCCTCCTGCCAGCCTCACTCAGTGACCACGGTGTTCCCACTGAATTCCTTCTCTCCTTTTCACATCCACTCCTCTTACAGTCAAGGAACACTTACTGGAATGGGCCAGGACAACAAATACAGAAAAATCCAGAAGCACAGCCTCTCCTGACCTATTCCCCAGTGCCACATCAAGCTCAGTTCTTGTGGGCAGCACTTTGAAAAGAGGGCACTTTACAGAGCTCACTTTGTAAGGCAGATAACCCTGGGGAGGGCTCCAGCCACTTCAGAGAGGCTCTGGCTCAAATACTCCTATGAAGATAGCAGAACTCCACTTGGAGCTGGATGACAGGCTCTGAATATATTTAAACCCCAAGGGCAGACTCAGAATTAAAAGAAAGATGCAGAAAAACTCTTTCTATTTCTCAGCATGTGTTTCCAGCACGCCAAAGGTTGTCTCACAGTTCAGCCCCCACAGCTCCCAAGCAGATTCTCAGCACCATTTCCATCAGCAACCAGCAGGTCTAAATTCCAAGTTAGAATTCAAAAAACTAACTCAGCTCAAAAGAGTCAAAGCTAATCTAGGAAATGTGATCCCAGCTCTGCAGCAATGCTGGAACATCTCTGTGATCTGCTCACAGATTTTTGTGCTCTCGCTGCTGCCTTGATGCTGCTTTGCAGTGCCAGGAATCGTGAGCTGGTTCCCTGTCCTACTTTCCAGAACTGAAGGCAGGGATGAAAATAGAAAGAATCAATTCCTTTCCACTCCTGCAAGGCTGGAGAGCTTCGAACGGCACCAGAAATGAGCACAGAGGCTGTCAGGGAGCAAATGCTCTGGGCTGGCAGAGAACCCTGAGGGCTGTGCTGGAGAGCTGGGGGCACCAGGGTGGACAGAACCATTAAGTTTGGCACCATGGACCACTTTCCACTAGGAATGTCTAGGATGCCATATTCAGAGTGAATCAAGGTTGAGATGCTTTCCTGAGAAGCCAGACGATGTCAGCTTGGCTTCTGCAGACTGAGCAGGATCTAGAAATCAACATCTGTCGTTTCTGGGCACATAATCTGAAGTTTAGGCTTTTCTTTATAACTGAGGTCAGGCTCCCCACATTCACCCATCTGTTTCAGCCCTCAGAATAACCTGAGCTACGGTGGGTCACTTGGAAGATCCCAGCAGATCAGCTCCTCTCTCTCCTAGGACCAAAGCAACTGTCCAGGAGACAAAACAGAAGGCAGTCACATGGATCTCCCCCCAAGGATCAGCCATTCCACTTCTCCAGATTGTACATCCCAGCTCAAGGAACTGGAATGACTGCCTGGACTAACAGAGCACGATTTCCCTCTGTCCTGGGTTGTAAGATAAGCTTGTATTCCATTTGCCATCTGTCGAAGGCGAACCGGTTGGACAGGTTTTTTGTTATCTCTCTCAGAGACAATGGTTTGTGTATACACCTTCGACTGATTCAATGAAGGGGGTCCCACCCAGAGGGGAGAAGCAGCTCTCTCCCTCTTCTTCGCGGGACTCCGAGAGAAGCAGCTCTCTCCCTCTTCTTCGCGGGACTCCGAGAGAAGCAGCTCTCTCTCTCTCTCTGCGCGGGATTCCCGGGGAAAGCAGCTCTCTCTCTCTCTCTTCGCGGGATTCCTGGGGAAGCAGCTCTCTCTCGCTCTCTCTTCGGCGGCATTCGCAGCGAAGCAGCCGGCGCGCAGAGGCGACGGCAGCGGAGCTCAGAGGCAACCCCGGCGCAGAGGAAGACCGGCCCCACTGCCACCAGATCTTCAGAGGGAAACTATACCCTTCTAGAGATCACCACTGCAGCTACAATTCACCAGCCACTGCAAGGGAAGCAAATTGTCCCAGTAGAACTGATACTGGCACCCCGCAGGTTCTGGACCTTTTTTTTTTTCCTTTCACTGGTTTTGTTTGTACCGATTGCATTTGCCTTTTTAAATTGTTGTCTAGTTTTCTCCTAGTAAAGAATTGTTACTCCCACTCCCATATCTTTGCCTGAGAGCCTTTTAATTTAAAGATCCTCGTAATTCAGAGGGAGGGGGGTTTGCCGTTCTCCATTGCACAGGAGGCTTTGCCCTCTTTCACAGACTCCTGTCTTGTCGAACCAAGACAGAATTTGGCGCATCAACGTGAGGCCCGAGGGCATTGAGAGGGAAAAAGGATTAACAGTTCTTAAGTAATTTGGTTTTGTTGTGTGTAAAAACATCTTCAGCATCACCATGTGGTCTAGTTTACCTTGGTTTGGGTGGCATGTGATCGTAGCTATACTTTTCCCATTTGCAGACCCTTATCTAAAAATGGGTCCTATAACTAAGGCTACGGTGTCTGTTATCAAGTTTGGCTTCTGGGTTAATTGGGTGAGGAATTCATGGATCTTTAATTTCCTCTGGAAGGCAGGTACATGGATTCATAGCTATCACACGTTAACTGTATGTTTTTGGGGTTACTTTAATAACGGTACCTACTGCGAGGAAATAGCACCTGGGCAAACTTTCTCTCAACCTTTTAACCATCTTTTTGGGTCTGCTCCACCAGTTCTCAAAGGGTTAAGATCCTTTATAAGTGCTAATGATACCATACAATGGGTGGTGTTGCTGATAGTCCTGTTATATTTAGCATTCAGAGATAAGGGAAGATTAACCTGGATAACTACCCTCACACCTACACCACAGACTCGAGATGCTGCTGCTCCAGAGCCTGACCCTGCCCCACAGCCCACCTCAGAAATGAACCGCCCAGATTGGGTGAGGGTTCTGGTTAAGGAGATACGAGAGATGCTGAAGGAGTGCATTTCCCCAGCTGGTGAGAAACCGGCCCTTTGCCTTGAGGAGGGACAGTCTAATAGTACAGCTGTGGAACCCACAGATGTTACAACTGTCCAGGTTCCAGCTGAACCACAAGGGCAGTCACGGTCAGCAGCAGTGGCCCCGGTAGAAACAAGGAAGTCTAAGGTGAAAGCAGAGCACCCTGCAGATAGGGACAGGAATGGAGGAACCTCACAACCCACAGGGGAGCCAGAGATTGCTATCATCACCGAGTCCCTGACGTACGAAAGTCTTCGCAATCTGCATAAAGACATTGTGCGACGAGGGCGTGAGGCTTATGCTACCTGGCTACTCCGGGTTTGGGATCTTATGGGTACAGGCGTGCAGCTGGACGGTGGTGAGGCAAGGAACTTGGGACCCTTGACCCAGGACTCAGGTATAAATCAGGTTTTTGTAAGGGAACCAGGGTCCCTTTCTCTCTGGGAGCGGCTCTTAATGAGTGTCAGGGAGAGGTTTATCCACAGAGAGAGAATGCAAGAGCACCATCATAGAATGCGCTGGAAGACCCTCGAGGAAGGGATCCAACAGCTGAGAGAAGTGGCAGTATTGGAGGTACTCTTTGGGAGGGATGGACGACACAATAATGATCCTGACAAGGTCAGGTGTACGGGACAAATGCTGTGGAGTCTGGCAAATCTTGGGCCATCTCAATACGCCACCTTCATTGCAACGATCAATGCTGACACCCACCGGGAGACAATAGGTTCTGTTGCCAACAAACTTAGGAATTATGAGAGTATGATTAATGGCCCAATGCAGGCTCATATCTCAGCTGTGATTAAGGAGTTTAAAGAGGAGATGAGGGAGGAGATAAGGAAGGTTAATACAGCACCCGTGAGAGTCACAGGCCCCAGAATCAGCACCCAACAATCCCCAGCTAGAGAGAGAGGGTACACCCCAAGGGCTAATCTGTGGTTCTTCCTGCGTGACCATGGGGAAGACATGGGGAGGTGGGATGGGAAACCCACTTCTGTCCTGGCAGCACGGGTCCGTCAACTCAAGGAGGGAAACTCTAACCGGGGGAGTTCCACCAAAGTGAAGGTAGCCTCAACCTCCCGTGACCAAGCTTGTGGGTACGATCTGTCAGACCCCCTTGAAGGGACCTCTAGTATGTATGCCCAGGGAAGGAATGATAACCAGTGTTAGAGGGGCCCTGTCTCTAGCCAGGGAGAGGCACGGGAAAACCGGATCTTCTGGACAGTGTGGATCCGATGGCCTGGCACATCAGAGCCACAAAAATATGATGCTTTAGTTGATACTGGTGCACAGTGTACTCTGATACCATCGGGACATGTGGGGGCAGAGCCTGTTTCCATTGCTGGTGTGACAGGGGGATCACAACAATTGACTCTGGTGGAAGCTGAGGTGAGCCTGACTGGGAAGGAGTGGAAGAAACACCCTATAGTGACTGGCCCAGATGCTCCGTGTATCCTAGGCATAGACTTCCTCCGGAACGGATATTACAAAGACCCAAAGGGACTCAGGTGGGCTTTTGGAATAGCCGCTGTAGAGGCAGAAGACATTAAGCAATTGAACACCTTGCCTGGACTGTCAGAAAACCCCTCTGCAGTAGGACTCCTAAGGGTGGAAGAACAACGCGTGCCAATTGCGACCTCGACAGTGCACCGCCGGCAGTATCGGACGGATCGAGATGCCGTGATCCCCATCCACAAAATGATTCGGGAGCTGGAGAGCCAAGGGGTGGTCAGCAAAACCCACTCACCCTTCAACAGCCCCATCTGGCCTGTGCGCAAATCTGACAAAGAATGGAGATTGACTGTGGACTATCGTGGCTTAAATGAAGTGACTCCACCGCTGAGCGCTGCTGTGCCGGACATGCTGGAACTCCAGTACGAGCTGGAGACCAAGGCAGCAAAGTGGTATGCCACCATTGATATTGCTAATGCGTTTTTCTCCATTCCTCTGGCAGCAGAATGCAGGCCTCAGTTTGCTTTCACCTGGAGGGGCGTGCAGTACACCTGGAACCGACTGCCCCAGGGGTGGAAACACAGCCCCACCATCTGCCATGGACTGATCCAGGCTGCACTGGAAAAGGGTGAGGCTCCAGAACACCTGCAATACATTGATGACATCATTGTGTGGGGGAGCACAGCGGCAGAAGTGTTTGAGAAAGGTGAGAGGATCATCCAGATACTACTAGAAGCTGGCTTTGCCATCAAGAAGAGCAAAGTCAAGGGACCTGCCCGAGAGATCCAGTTCCTGGGAGTGAAATGGCAAGATGGACGGCGCCAGATTCCCACTGAGGTCATCAACAAGATCACAGCTATGTCCCCACCAACCAGCAAAAAGGAAACACAAGCTTTCCTGGGTGCCATAGGTTTCTGGAGAATGCACATTCCTGAGTATAGCCAGATTGTGAGCCCTCTTTATCTGGTTACCCGAAAGAAGAATGATTTCCACTGGGGCCCTGAGCAGCAACAAGCCTTCACCCAGATCAAGCAGGAGATCGCTCATGCTGTAGCCCTTGGCCCAGTCAGAACGGGACCAGAGGTCAAGAATGTGCTCTACTCTGCAGCCGGGAACCATGGGTTGTCCTGGAGCCTTTGGCAGAAAGTGCCTGGGGAGACTCGAGGCCGACCACTGGGATTCTGGAGCCGAAGTTACAGAGGGTCTGAAGCCAACTACACTCCCACAGAGAAGGAAATCTTGGCTGCCTTTGAAGGAGTTCAAGCCGCCTCGGAGGTAATTGGCACAGAAACACAACTCCTCCTGGCACCCCGACTACCGGTGCTGGGGTGGATGTTTAAAGGAAAGGTTCCTACTACCCACCATGCCACTGACGCAACATGGAGCAAATGGATTGCCCTCATCACTCAACGCGCCCGTATTGGAAACCTGAATCGCCCTGGGATTTTGGAGATAATTACGAACTGGCCAGAAGGTGAAAACTTTGGTCTCACTGATGATGAGGAGCAGGTACAAGTGACAAGGGCTGAAGAGGCTCCACCATACAACCAACTACCAGCAGAAGAGACCTGCTACGCTCTTTTCACTGATGGTTCCTGTCGCATTGTAGGGATGAACCGGAAGTGGAAAGCAGCCGTATGGAGCCCCACACGCCAAGTTGCACAAGCTACCGAAGGAGAAGGTGGATCGAGCCAACTCGCCGAACTCAAGGCCGTTCAGCTGGCTCTGGACATTGCTGAAAGGGAGAAGTGGCCAAAGCTCTACCTTTATACTGATTCATGGATGGTAGCCAATGCTCTGTGGGGCTGGCTGGGAAGGTGGAAGAAGGCCAACTGGCAACGTAGAGGAAAGCCAATCTGGGCTGCTGATATATGGAAAGACATTGCCTCTCGGGTGGAAAAGCTGACGGTGAAAGTCCGTCATGTAGATGCCCATGTCCCCAAAAGTCGGGCTAATGAGGAGCACCGAAACAACGAGCAGGTAGATCAGGCAGCAAAAATAGAGGTGTCAAAGATAGACTTAGATTGGCACCATAAGGGGGAGTTGTTCCTGGCTCGATGGGCTCATGATGCCTCAGGTCATCAGGGCAGAGATGCCACCTACAAGTGGGCACGAGACCGAGGGGTGGATCTAACCATGGACAGTGTTTCCCAGGTTATCCATGACTGTGAGACGTGTGCTGCCATCAAACAGGCCAAGAGAGTGAAGCCCCTATGGTATGGTGGGCGGTGGTCCAAGTACAAGTATGGGGAGGCCTGGCAGATTGACTATATCACACTGCCCCAGACACGCCAAGGCAAGCGCTACGTGCTGACCATGGTGGAAGCCACCACTGGATGGCTGGAGACTTTCCCTGTACCTCATGCCACTGCCCGGAACACCATCTTAGGCTTGGAAAAGCAAGTCCTGTGGAGACACGGCACCCCTGAGAGAATTGAGTCTGACAACGGCACCCATTTCAAGAACAGCCTTATCAACACCTGGGCCAGAGAACATGGTATCGAATGGATATATCATATTCCCTATCATGCTCCAGCTGCCGGCAAAGTTGAACGGTGCAACGGACTCCTTAAGACTACCCTGAAGGCACTTGGTGGGGGAACATTTAGAAACTGGGAAATTAACCTGGCAAAAGCAACCTGGATGGTCAACACCCGGGGGTCTGTCAGTCGAGCTGGCCCTGCTCAGTCAGAACCCTTACACGCAGTAGATGGAGATAAGGTCCCTGTAGTACATATGAAAGGTATTTTAGGGAAAACTGTTTGGATTAATCCCACCTCAGGCAAAGACCAACCCATTCGTGGGATTGTCTTTGCTCAAGGACCTGGTTACACTTGGTGGGTAATGCAGGAAGATGGGGAGACCCGCTGTGTACCACAGGGAAACTTGGTCTTAAGAGAGAACTGGGTGTAAGATTTCATGGTGTGCAGATGGAAATAGAATAAGGGGTGGATAGTGTCCTGGGTTGTAAGATAAGCTTGTATTCCATTTGCCATCTGTCGAAGGCGAACCGGTTGGACAGGTTTTTTGTTATCTCTCTCAGAGACAATGGTTTGTGTATACACCTTCGACTGATTCAATGAAGGGGGTCCCACCCAGAGGGGAGAAGCAGCTCTCTCCCTCTTCTTCGCGGGACTCCGAGAGAAGCAGCTCTCTCCCTCTTCTTCGCGGGACTCCGAGAGAAGCAGCTCTCTCTCTCTCTCTGCGCGGGATTCCCGGGGAAAGCAGCTCTCTCTCTCTCTCTTCGCGGGATTCCTGGGGAAGCAGCTCTCTCTCGCTCTCTCTTCGGCGGCATTCGCAGCGAAGCAGCCGGCGCGCAGAGGCGACGGCAGCGGAGCTCAGAGGCAACCCCGGCGCAGAGGAAGACCGGCCCCACTGCCACCAGATCTTCAGAGGGAAACTATACCCTTCTAGAGATCACCACTGCAGCTACAATTCACCAGCCACTGCAAGGGAAGCAAATTGTCCCAGTAGAACTGATACTGGCACCCCGCAGGTTCTGGACCTTTTTTTTTTTCCTTTCACTGGTTTTGTTTGTACCGATTGCATTTGCCTTTTTAAATTGTTGTCTAGTTTTCTCCTAGTAAAGAATTGTTACTCCCACTCCCATATCTTTGCCTGAGAGCCTTTTAATTTAAAGATCCTCGTAATTCAGAGGGAGGGGGGTTTGCCGTTCTCCATTGCACAGGAGGCTTTGCCCTCTTTCACAGACTCCTGTCTTGTCGAACCAAGACACCCTCATTTCACACAATTCTCACTGGTACCACCCACGTCTTACAATTTTATTACGCACCAGGTAATGTTTTCTTACAATGCATTCCAGAGTTGGAACCCTTCCTGGATCACCTACAAACACAGTATGGCTGGGGAAGAGTCTGCAGGATGGAGTCCTCCCACTAATTCCTAAAATAAGGGGGTTTTCAGCCTTCACAGGAACTGTCTGGAGCCTCCTCATGAGGGGGCAGCTCTGATTCCCGCTCTAGGACAGGGACAGGAGCCAGGGAATGGCTGGAAGTGGGCCAGGGCAGCTCAGGCTGGAGAGCAGGAAAGGTTCTTGCCCCAGAGGTGCTGGCACTGCCCAGGCTGCCCAGGGAATGGGCACGGCCCCGAGGCTGCCAGAGCTCCAGGAGCCTTTGGCCAGCGCTGCCAGGGATGCCCAGGGTGGGATTTTGGGGGTCTGGACAGGGACAGGGGTGGGATTTGATGATCCTGGTAGGTCCCTCCAGTTCAGGATGCTCTGTGGTTCTGTAAAGCTCAAGGGTAACAAACTGAGAGGGAAATCCAAGCTCAGGAACTGCCCAGTTTTTGGCTGTTAACACACACACACACACACACACACACACACACACAATTCAGGTTCTGCAGAAGTTGCCAAGAGGCACGCCAAAAAAATCCAGTTTTCCCTTGAACTAAGAGAGGATTCCACCTGACTCGGGGACCAGCACCACTCTTTGACCATTATTCACCAAGTGAGACTCATGCCCACTTAACCTCACAACAGGCAGTGCAGGAGCATGCAGCTGATAGAGGCAGAGCTGCTTTCTGCCCTGTGTTTTTCTGCTTTGCAGAGGGAAATCCTCCACCACTGTTGAATCACCAGCCAGCTCTTGCTACCCAGTCAATTATTTCAGAGCTATTGCACCTGCTATCCCTTCATTACTTTATTACTTCTGCTTGAATGGGGAAAACAACATCATAAACCCTGTGTATAAATCACTCTCCTCGAATAAAAGCCAAGAAAATAGGACAGAGAGATTCCTTGGTCCATCCCTCTGCTCAGCACTAGGCATTACTCCACTGATCATTTTAGAAAAGGTTATAAAAACAAGTAACAATTTTTTAGGTTTTCTGGAGAGTAGAATGAGCTTTTTCTCACTGCAACTGCTGCCATTTCAGTTCAGTCCCAGTTCTATGTTCCAGTGCAGTGAGCAGCATCTGCCCTTTCCAGCACAGGACAACTTTATACATCTGAAAATAGCTACCATGTCTTCCCTTAACCTTCTATGGGCTTTTTGTCTTTCTAGGTTAGTATTTCTAACTCAGCTGCCTCTTTGTCCTCCAGACTCTCTTCCTTTGGTCTGCCTCTGCCTTCAGATGTGCTGCCACAGGCTGGTGCTGAAGCTTTTCCAGCATCAAGGAGAAGATCAGAATTTCTTCACTCCAAAAAGCATTCTGTTAGCATAATTTAGGGGGTTTTTTTCAACTACTTGACATTGTCCAGGCATGGGCAGCTTTTGATCCTCTAATGCCTGGATTCTTTTTCTAATAAAGTGAACTAGCCCCTGTCCTCTGCACAACATTTATCAGTTTCCAGCTCAAGCACTTTTCTCCAGCAAAATCCCTTAAAGTTTACTTTGGTTGTTCAGGCAGTCTCCCAAATTTCTACCCTACAGTTTTGCTCCATCACTTCAATTCTCTCTCACTTCTGCCCTTCCTCTCTTACCTGCATCCAAAGCAGGATCCTGCCCCCGTGCCCTGTGCTCAGGTCAGACCCCACCTGCAGAGCTGCCCCAGCCCTGCCCAGCACAGGGAGGAGCTGGAGCTGCTGCAGAGACCCAGAGCAGGGCCAGGGGGAGCAGAGGGATGGAGCAGCTCTGCTGGGAGGGAAGGCTGGCACAGCTGGGGTTGTTCACCTGGAGGAGTTTTGGGGTGAGCTCATTGTGGTCTTCCAGTGCCTAAAGGGGCTCCAGGAGAGCTGGAGACGGACTTGGGTGAAGGGATGGAGGGACAGGACACAGGGAATGGCTCCCACTGCCAGAGGGCAGGGATGGATGGGAGTTTAGGAAGGAATTCTCCCCTGTGAAGGGGCTGAGGGTGTAGGGTGCCCACAGCAGCTGTGGCTGCCCCTGGATTCCTAAAGTGTCCCAGGACAGGTTGGACAGGGTTTGGAGCAACCTGGGACAGTGGAAGGTGTCCCTGCCCACAGCAGGGGTGGCAGTGGATGGGCTTTAAAGTTCCTTCCAACCCAACCTAAACCATTCCATGATGGACCTAACAGACAAAAAAGAGAACACACAAGGACTCTGAAATCATATTAAAAGATTTTACCTGAAGTTTCTAAGCCAGTCTGAAGGCATTAACTGCATAAATCACCTACATAATGTGTATCTTATGTTCTTTCTATTTCTAGTGAGGTTCTGAAACAATCCCATAGAAAAAAAAAAAATGCAAGTTCTCACTTTTCTATACCAGTTTAACATGTACTTTGAATTTGGAGACCTCAAACAGCAGCACGAATGTGTCTTTCTAACAACCTGTGTTGCAACACATTTCCTTAAAATATCTATTTTAGCATTTTGTTTCATTGCAACTAATTACCCAGACTACAGGCAAGTCTAGAGAAAACTGATTCCATATTGAAAAAGGTCAGGAATTTGAGGCTGATGGGTTGTACTCTTCAGACATGGGAAGACATTTGAATTCTATTACAAATAAATGTTTTGAATTGTGCTATAAATGTAACACTCAAGCTCAATTTTAACTGCAAAGCAAAGAGATTCACAGCTCCACAGAGATCACTGTTCACGGGAAAACAGCTCTGCCAGCTGGCAGAAAGGGAAGAGAGACACTGAAATAAATTCCTGCCCCAGATAAAGAGGCAGAATTAGAGCCCAGCCTCAGTGCAGAGCAGTGTTCATGGCATTGCTCAGTGTTTAGGCCAGGCTGGATGGGCTTGGAGCAACCAGGTCTAGGGGAAGGTTCCCTGCTAATGGCAGGGGATGGAACAGGATAAATTTTAAGGTTCCTTCCAACCCAAACCAGTCTGTGACACTGGAAATTTAGTCTGTATGTTTAGCAGTTACATGTAAAATCATCCACTACACAAGCAGAAAGGTGGTTTTGAATCCTCCCTGGGTCATTCCCTCCCTCCTGGATCAGTCACAAGGATGGGAATGGCTGACAGCAGCTCCAGAGTGGATGTCACATGTTTGGGATGTCCCCAGTCTGTGGGGAGCTCTGTACTGAGCTCCCAGTTCATTAACCTGGCCAGGGAATCACATTAAATAGAGAGGAATAAACTCACAGGTCTGTTCAAGTGAGCTCCAGGGACCAGAAGTGCCTTAATAATCCCCAACAAAGTTCAGAAACATTCAAGCAAAAATAATCTTTACAGGGAAACCAGAAAGATTATTTTTCACTGACATAACTTCTGAACACTTATTGCCATAATTAAATTTTCCTGGCAATAACACAGATAAAACTCCACCATTTTGGTACTATGAAAATGCTTGACTGGAGGCTTTATACTACACAGTTTTAAAAAAAAGTTATTATAGGTGCTAGGAAAGCAAGAGAATACAAGTATTTAAATTAGGTTGTTATTATTTTTGCAGGATTTTAAAAATAAAATCTGATTTAAAAAAAAAGCCTAGGTCTTCAAGACAGCAAAATGACAAATCAGAAATAATTTGAAGTAACGGCATTAAAGAATTGCCTGTAAGGCCAATGCAATGATTTAGTGCTTAGTATAATGTCCCTGATGCACTTAGGGACCAAAGAATTAAATTTCAAGTCCGTCAGTCTCCAAATTTGCAGGAGAGAGATATAATGTCAAGTGAATTAAAGAAGATGGATGAGCTGATGGATTCAAAGGGAGCAATCAGAGTGTTCAGGACACAGATTCAGGACACAGATTTGGCAGCTGTAGAATGAGAATTGACAACCTAAAATGGCAGGAAGAGGGAAACCAACCCCCAAATATCAAAGCTGTGGCAATAAAGGTACAGAGAAACCAAGGGTGGACTCTGAGCCCCAGGAGGAGGAATGAATAATATTTTTTAAGAGATTTTAGAAGCCGAACTTCCATTTCCCATTAGTAGCACTAAGTGATTTCCACTTTGCTAACATCCTGCATTTAAGCAGAACTCCTCCCAGATACACAAAGCAGCCCTGCAGTAAAAACCAATAAAAAAATTGATGAGAGGAAAGCTGGTGGAAGTCTGGGATGGATCCGCTCAGGCAGACAAGGAGCATGCAACGTTTGCTCAGAATTCATCAATCACTCAGAAAACCCAGAGGATGTGGAGCTAACAGGCAGCCTGAGCCTCCCAGACATCCTTTGAGAGAGACAGGAAAAAGCTTTTAATTCCCTTACCTGGGGGAATTTGCGTTTGATGGAGATCAGGGCCCCCTCCGGGAGCTTGGCGAGCTCCGAGTCCCGCACAGCGTGCACCGTGGTGGCTCTGGGCTGGTGGGTCAGGGCTTCCACCTGCAACAGGGACAGAGCTTCAGGGACAGGGCACAGGGACAGGGCACAGGGACAGGGCACAGGGACAGAGAGAGCACCAGGGACAGAGCTTCAGGGACAGGGCACAGGGACAGAGAGAGCACCAGGGACAGGGCACAGGGACAGAGAGAGCACCAGGGACAGAGCTTCAGGGACAGAGAGAGCACCAGGGACAGAGCTTCAGGGACAGGGCACAGGGACAGAGAGAGCACCAGGGACAGGGCACAGGGACAGAGAGAGCACCAGGGACAGAGCTTCAGGGACAGAGAGAGCACCAGGGACAGAGCTTCAGGGACAGGGCACAGGGACAGAGAGAGCACCAGGGACAGGACACAGGGACAGAGAGAGCACCAGGGACAGAGCACAGGGACAGGGCACAGGGGCAGAGAGAGCACCAGGGGCAAAGCACCAGGGACAGAGCTTCAGGGACAGGGCACAGGGACAGAGCACAGGGACAGTGCACAGGGACAGCACTGGGGACAGAGCACAGGGGCAGTGCACAGGGACAGAGCTTCAGGGACAGAGAGAGCACCAGGGACAGAGCTTCAGGGACAGGGCATAGGGACAGGGCACAGGGACAGTGCACAGGGACAGAGAGAGCACCAGGGACAGAGCACAGGGACAGGGCACAGGGACAGAGCACAGGGACAGAGAGAGCATCAGGGGGAAAGCACCAGGGACAGAAAGAGCACCAGGGACAGAGTTTCAGGGACAAGGCACAGGGACAGAGCACAGGGACAGAGAGAGCACCAGGGACAGCACTGGGGCAGAGAGAGCACCAGGAACACAGGGGCAGAGCATAAGGACATCATCAGGGGCAAAGCACCAGGGACAGAGCACAGGGACAGAGCACAGGGACAGCATCAGGGCAGAGAGAGCACTGGGGCCAGAGAGAGCATCAGGGACAGAGCACCAGACACAATTCCCAGCCCGTACCAAACACCAAACAGCAGCACAAGGTGTTGAACCATTCCCAAGGACCCCTCTGCTCCCTCACAGCTGGAGCAGAGCCCTGCCTGTGCCAGGGGTCTCAGCCAGGGCACCACAGCTGCCACAACCAACCCAAATGGCTCTGCCGTGGGGCAGCAGTTTGTCACAGAAACAGAACCCA
Organism: Lonchura striata; assembly: GCF_050655825.1. NCBI lineage: Eukaryota > Metazoa > Chordata > Aves > Passeriformes > Estrildidae > Lonchura > Lonchura striata. The sequence goes on along the minus strand of NC_140719.1, from coordinate 2,323,530 downwards.
CAGCCTCAGGGCCCCCAGTGGGAAGGTTTTGTCTGAGCTGCTTTGAAGGAGCTGCTTCCAACAGCTGCCAGAACAACCCCCAGAGTGAACTCGGCACCACAGCAGCCCTGAGAGCTTTCCACCCCTCAGTGCAAATGGTGACAAAGCCATCTAAAAGCCAGGAAAACCCTCTTGCTCTACTGCTCCCTCTTTCCTCAATACCACACTGAAACACTTCTATTTTACTTCTGAAAGCTGAATGCCAACAACCTTGAAATAATTGAAACTTTCTAAAAACTAAAAGAAAAAGGGGTGGGAGCAGGCTGAGTGGGCCTTGAGCAACCTGGGGTGGTGAAAAGTGTCCCTGCCCATGACTGGGGGTGGCAACAAGATGAGTTTGCAGGTCCCTTCCAACCCAAACTAGCTTGGGATTCCAGGGGCAAATCAGCACATTTGGGGCAAAAATGAGCATTGCTTTTTCACTATTTTATTTATTTATTTTTTCCATATTAATGTTTGCCTGTGCTGTGTAAGCAGGAATTCCTGAATGGTTCAGGCTGGAAGGGAGCACTGGAGCTCCAGACAGGTCAGACAAGGAAAATCCACACCAGAACACACCTCCCTGACCTGTGCCCAATTATTTGACCTAGAAACACCTATTTATTGACAGCAGAAGTATAAAGAAGAAGATGGTGACACAAAGAGAGTTATACAGAGATTTTTCTCCTTTATGGAGAGAATCTGCCACCATATGAAAACAACCTGGGGTATAAAAAGCAAAATGCAGCTGCTGCCCAAATCCCCAGCTGCCCCAGCCTCTCGTGTTGTGGGGAAATGCAGAAATGCAATTCCCTGCTGAAGTCTCTTCACATGGCCAGTGACTTATCCTGCAGCATCACTGAAGCCACAACCTTCAACTGCTCAGGAACAGCCTGGTGCTGCATTTTGGGAGTTCCAGCAGCAGACAACATTTATTTGGTTTAAAATCCATAGATCAGCCATTTCCAAAAGAATTGTTGTTGCTGTAGCAGCTGTAATTACTGAGGTTAAAACACAAACGGAAAAATCCCTCCCTAACTACAATTTACTCACATTTCAAATTGAAGTGAACATGACTTTGCATTTTTAATTTTCCACTAGAAAAATAAATAAATAATGTATCAGCTTAGAGGTGTTTGAGTTATTTAGAGGTTGGGGGTTGATGGTTTTATTTGTGTGATTGATTTTTGCAGCTTTTTTTCAGGATTTTTTTCAAAGCTTACATTGACAGAAAGTTCCAACAGAAGCAACTAATTCCTCACAGTACTGTGGGCTCATACACACAAAATAAGCACCTGATTAATATAATAATAATAATAAATTACTTGTGCAAAACACACAGCTCAATGATCCCACTTCCACCAAGATCCCTCCCTGGAAGGCTCCATGCTCACAAAATGGATAATCCAGCCAACCAGAATATCTTGAGCTCAAAAATTTGCCATTAGTCCAGAAAACTGAGATCAACTTGCCAATATTAACTTGAATTTCACCAGCACCAACTGCTCTGCCTGGAAAACTGCACAGAGAAATTTAAAGCACCTTCATTTTGCAAGCCTCAGCCTTTGTTTTTTGCTCAGGTACCAGGGATGTTTTGTTCTGTCATCACATTTTAAACTAATTATATAGAAGGGCAAAATAAAAAATCATCTTTGTACATACATTTATGGAGAAACAAACCCTCTTAAGGCTCCCCAAAGGGCTGTATAAGATGTTCTGTTTTATCCCCTCCTCCTATTACCAGCTTTTTATCACAGGTTCTTGGCTCTGTAATTTACCTTCCTCCTCCTGCAAGCAGGTTAAGAGTTTCAGCTGTTAAAATAAAACCTTTCCTCTCAGCTCCTGAGTTTAATTTGTATCAAGAAGAAAAATGCTCAAACTGTCCGAGATCCTTTGCCACAATTTCTGTGATATATGAGTGCATAAAACCAACTGTGCTCCAAGGGGCTCCTGAGCCTTTCAGAAAAGATGAAATTTGTAAATTTGTAGAAAAGGCAATTAAATTTTAACTTTAAACACAGCCGTAGGGAGGGTTTTTGAGCTTCCAAGTGTAACTTTGTCTTTTTGACAGAGCAGAGGGCACTCTTTGGAAAAGAGACCTTTTCCAAACCTCGTTCTCAAGGAGTCATTCAAATACCCAGATTTGGAACACCACCAGTCCCAGAGACCCCTGCAGGTGCTGACTGCAATTCCCAAGTGATTACAGAAATTGGATCTTGGACTGTGCTTACATACAGGTACTATGAAAGTCTTTGATATTTTCACTTAAATACAGCCCAATATTCCAGCATGGAAAATAGCTGGGTCCCAGATACTACACAAGGAAATTCAAACTGTGCTTTCCCCTTGGGTATAATAATCTGAGTTCCCAATCTCTATATTTATTAATAGTCCCCATTATTCATTTATTAATTACCTCAGAGCAGCTGTGGCTGCCCCTGGATCCCTGGCAGTGCCCAAGGCCAGGCTGGACAGGGCTGGGAGCAGCCTGGGGCAGTGGAAGGTGACCCTGTCATGGCAGGGGTGGCACTGGATGGGCTTTAAGGTTCCTTCCCACCTAAATAATTCTGGGATTCAATAATTAATGAAATAGTCCCTCGTCACTGAAGTGTGAGGGCTCTCATTTGGATCATCTGCAGGACGACTCTCAACTTGCACCACTCTCTCCCTTCTTCACACCCTGTGGTTTTAGAGCCTTTTTTGCACTGGTTCTACATTTCCTGCACATGGAAATTTGCCAAACCCATTTGGTCTCGGCTATTCCCATCTCCTTTGGAGATCAAAAACATTCTAACATTGAGTTGCAGTTCTCCCCTGAAAATAACACTTTTTTATTCTGTATTTTTACTCTGTATTTAATAAACCATTTGAGATATCAACTGTTCAGAGATTCAGATATTTTTCTTATTACTTAGGAAAAAACAGAAGTCTCATGCCATATGAGTATTTAAAATAATTTCTATCTTCAGCTCAGTATTAAAACACATTCAAATCCCTGGACTCCTCTGCCCAGTGAACCTTTTGAACAGGTTTTCTTGTTTTTCCATGTTTGTAAAAGTACAAGACTCAGAGATCCAGCTTGAACTTCAAAATGAACAAAATCCACTTGTGATCAGAAGACTTTGCATTATCTCCTTGGTCATAAAAAGGGAAATTTAACATTCTGATCACCCACCACAGCTGCAGCAAACAACACAAAACCACCTCCACAGTAACATTAATAAACAAATGTTTCAAGAAATAGCATTATTATCTTTCAGATCTTATTGAACCTGACTGGGGAGAATGTTTATTTATATATTTGGTTTCATAATCACCCACAGTTCTCTCTTGAGCTCCTTCCCAGACTACCATTAGCATCACTCATCCTCACCAGCATGAGCACAGCATTTGCTCCAGTGTAGAAAGAACCAGTGGAATCTTTCCCATTTCTCCTTCAACTCAGGCCAACACAATCCTTCTCTTCCTAGAGGCAATTGTACATCTCTGCTCTTCTCATGTCACATCCATTCCTCTTCCTCCTTCCTAACAAGCCTCTAAATAAGTTCCACCTCACTGCCCATTTCTGGACTTCTCTTTCAGTTTCCTGCATTTGCCATCGTTGCTGTTCCTCTCTCCCTCCAAGAATCTGCTTTTCCTGGAGTTTCCTGACTGCTGAGCCCACCACGTCCTCTGCTCTGCCTGGACTGCCTGCTCTTCTCTTTGCCACCTCATTATCTGGTGGTGTTTGGTTTTCTCTCATGCAATAAACTCAGCAAGCCCACACTGCAGTGCTAATTTCACTTGGAACTCCATCTCTCTGCAATCCTGCTGTGCTTTGTTCTAGCAGCCCTACAAAAATGCTGAATGTTCCCTTCACCACTCGCCTGTCTCCAAGGTCAACCCCTTGGCTCTCATCCTCAAAACCCCTCTCAATCTCCAGCCCACCCCCAGAAAGCTGTTATACATCACTGCCTTTACTTTCACTCCCTCTAATTTGGGGGAATTGCACAGGAACAGTGTCACAAATGCTGGAATAATTTGAATGAGAGAACACAGAACCATTTCCAGTGTTATACACCCTGTGGTTTTTGTAACTTGTCATGATATGGCCATGGGTGAGGGCCTCCTGCATTGTTGTGGTTCTGTTGTTCCTAACACAAAACAAATAAAAACACCCCAACACCCCTAAAAAAACCCCCAAAACAGACCTGTGCTCTTTGTACTGTTCCAGTGAATTCTGACAGGGAGGGGTTTTGAGCAATCGAGTGGAAGGGGCAGAGGGGTGGAACTGGATAAGTTTTAAGGTCCTTTTAAACCCAAACCAGTCTGGAATTCCACAATTCCCACACCTTCTCTTAGCTCAGTATTAAACAGTGACAAAACCAGGTTTTGCTGCCTCCATCCCATACGATGCACATGATTCACAACCCTGCTTTACAAGTTCTTTCTGAAGAAGAGGTGTTGCTGTAAATCTTCTACAGGGAGGGGAAAAGCAATTTATACTCTCACGACCTCTTTTGACTTCATTTCCAACAGTCATCCCTAACAGTTCTTTACAGCTTTCCAAATTACACAGTTGGGAAGTGAAAACCAGCAAGTGGCATATTCTGCCAGTTGCTCTAAGTACAAATTCCTTTCTGAGCTGCATTCAAAAAATCACTTTATTTGCTTAACTTTTTGTGTGTGCACAGCCCCAGTGTGATGAGCACTGTTATTCTGCTGCTCAGGCTTCAGCACCTCTGAGAATTCCTGGTGCAAACTGGAGCTGGTGTAGGGCAGGTGATTTGCTGGCAGCAAAATATTGCTTCTCCAGACAAATTCAGCCTCAGTTTTACAAACTGCTGGGTGACTTTTCTCACAGTCAGTGGCCACTAAAAGTGCAGATTATTTCCAAGTAGTTTCTTGTGGAGATTATTTCTTTTCAGGTGAGATTTCAAGCAGATCTAGTGCATGAGGGGACATGTCCAGTGCAAATGTTTAGAGCCACAGGTCTGTTCTCCCCAGCCTCCAGCCAGCAGCACATTTACACCACTGGCTCTTCTTTCCCATCCCATCCATTTTGTAATACACTGTCTTCTGTTTCTCTTCATTATGGCCACTACTCCAACCAAGAATCTGTCATCCTCTCACACATCATATTTCTTCCTCTCCCATCGATTTTTCTTTGCTGCCAGCTCACAAAAAGCAGCAATCTCTCCTCACCAAGGGAACCCTCCTTCAGGCCCTTGTGTAAGAGCACACAGGTGAAAGCACCAGGTACAAGAAGACCCTAGGAAGCAGGTCAGGACCCCAAAGATAATTAAATTATAAAGCTTAAACTGTGTCCAGTTCTGGCCCCTCAGTTTGGGAAGGATGTTGAGGACCTGGAGCCTGTCCAGAGGAGGCAACGAGGCTGGAGAGGGGCTGGGAACACAAACCCTGTGAGGAACCACTGAGGGAGCTGGGGGTGCTCAGCCTGGAGAAAAGGAGACTCAGGGGTGACCTTGTCACTCTGTGCAGCTCCTGAAAGGTGGCTGTGCTCAGCTGGGGCTGGGCTCTTTCTCCAGGCAGCACTGACAGAACCAGAGCACACAGTCTCAGGCTGCACCAAGGGAAATTTAGGTTGGATAATAGGAGAAAGTCTTTTACAGAAAGGGTGATAAAGTTCTGGAATGGCTGCCCGGGGAGGTGGTGACCATCCCTGGGTGTGTTTAAAAACAGACTGCATGTGCCATGGTTTAGTTGAGGTGCCGGGGCTGGGTTGGACTCAATGATCTTGAAGGTCTCTTCCAACCCAGTGATTCTGTGAATTCTGTGAAACTCTTCAGTTTCCAAATTCTCCTCCAAGCCAGCCACAATCAGTGTATGGTAATTAGCCTGATACTTGTATTGTCTTCTCTTAGCTCCCACCAGGAGCATCAAGGGAGCAGGTAGGGCCTGTCCTCCCAAGGACACAACTGGGAGACACTGGGGGTGCACAGACACCCACCTCCCCTCCAGAGAGGCCATCTGCCAGAACTCCTCCCTCCAGCCTGAAACACCCACCCCAAAGCAGGCCAGGCTCTACACAAAGCCACCAGCTCAGCCTGGTGCTGCTGCTGCTGCAACTGAAGCCAGTGAGGCAACATCACCAATGTTACACAAAGGGTAACCAAACACTACATGGAACATTGATTTTTCTTTTTTTTTTGGCTTAAACACACTTGTCCTTAGACCCTTCTCCAGCTCATTTCCACCTGGAGCAGCAGAGGATGCTCATCCCAACAGTGTTTGCTCCAGCTCCAGCTCAGAAAGACCTGAAATATCAACTTGTTTGTATCAGAAAAGGACAAAGGAGGAGACACTGCTGGAAGCAGTGAATGAGTGGGAAGAGCAACCAGACAAACTGCAAATCGATGCTATTTGTGGGAGCAGTGCCAGTGGATGAACTCAGAACACCATGTACTCTTCAAAGTTGTTCTAACAGCCACCTTCTGCAATCTCCTGTGTGCCAAGCTAACCCCGTGACTGAGGACATCCAGCCCTTCTGCTGTGTGCAAAGAAGAATCTAAACCTGCCTCTCTCATTTTTTTAATAGATAAACATAATAAAAAGCCATGAAAAGCTTACACACACTTGTGTATCTATACACGGCTATATGCAAGAGCAGATCTAAAATACAGGTAGAAATGAAACAAGGCTGAGCTTGCTATGTTTTGTAATTAGGGCAGATGGAGTCATCCCACAGGTTCTCCCCAAAGGACTGAGCCTGCACTTTGTAGCAGTGCAGTGACAATCCTGTTGCAGCTGTGAACATCATTAAGGGACAAAAAAGAGGAAGATTAAAGCTAGGGAGGGAATTGGTAAAAGCTCAGCCTCCTGTATTTCAGTATACGTGTGGCTATAGAAGAGATTTGAAATTTCATGCATGTTTTGCTGCCCTAAACCAAATATTACAGCCAAAACACCACCAAAACCCATGTCAGAAGCCACCTGAGACACTCACACCAAACATGCAACAAAACCATCACATTTCTCCAGGCTGTTGGAAGAGAATGTGCAAGTGCAATGTCCTGGGCAGGCTGCTCCTCTTTGGGTGAATTATACCTGCACTTCCAGAACAGAAATTGAGAGAACCACCCATGATGAGCTGCTCAGATACTTTCTAGAAAGAAGAGATCCAATTCCTGTCAACTCAGCTTCACACGAGAGTCCCAAAGCTGGCTGGAACTTTATCAGGGACCCCTCCCCACCCTCCACTGCTGACACTTCCCCCAAAAATCCTTCCTGCCACCTCCACTGGACTCTGCTCCCATCACTCAGTGCCATCCAAGCATTTTGGTGGTGATGACAAGGATCACTTTTATCTCTCCCTCTCTCAGTGGCTTTTATTAAAAAAAAAAAAAAAAAAAGGTTATTATCAAGGAAAACAAAAATTTTCAGTGGTCTTGAGCATTTGCCAGGGTTAAAGGGGATGTAATATTAGCCTTTGCTGTTCCCAGCCAGCCCAGTTCCATGTGGCATCCCTGTGAATGGAAGGGAAAAAGGAGAAGGAGGCAAGGGAAGTAAAAAGCTGTCCTGCAGGGGAACAGGATGTGTCTCAGGAGTGAGCTGATAGCTGGAATTATCACAAGAGAGTTCAGCTGGAAGCAGAAGAAAGACACACAATGTCCTAAGGAATGACAGTCCAACGCATGAAATCACCTACGTGGAACCCAGCAGGTCACAATTTCCATCACTATCTGTCATCAGAGCTCCTCATACTCTCAAAAAATAACGTGGCCCAGGACATCAAGCACACAAAGCACTCTGCCATTTGAGTTTAACAAAAACACTCTCAAGATGGGCTTGGAAATCAGAACACAGCTTCTCATTTCATTCTGACACTAATTCAGCAGTGCAAATGTGAACTCATCCCTCAGGCTCCCTCTGCCTCCCTTTGGGGCTGGCAAATACTGGAGGTTTGCTGTTCTGCTGTTTGTGCTTTGGTTGCTTGAGGGTTTCACTGGATGGTTTGGGGTTTTTTTTGGCTTTACTTTTGTTGGTTGCTTTAAATAAGAGTTCACACCTAAGATGCTGCTAGGAAAATAATACATTTTAGTAATGTGTTACCAAGAGAGAGAGGAAGAAATGAAAGGAGAACAATCCCTTCCAGGACCATGTCTTCCAGCTCTGTTCCTGAACCTCACCCACCACCAATTCCCTCAACTAGAGCCTGTGCACAGTATGCCTGAGGTGGCAATAATCTGAATTCACCTGAAATAGCTTTGTAGAATCTTATAGTTTCAGCAAATGAAGTAGTCATGGTTTGACAAAACCACAAAAATACAAGGAATTGGCAAAAAAATTCAGATGTTTAAAAAAGGCAGAGCAAAGCAGCCTTAATGTGGAGGGTGCAGTGACATTCAGCTGGCTTTGGAACTGCCTGATAACATTAATACTGATAAAGAACAAAAGCCTGACAAGTATAATCCTGACAGTTCCCTGGGTGTGATTCCTTTGAGGATTACACAGCAATTAAAGATTTCTAACAGTGTTACATTTCCAAAGAACAATGCTCCAATCCCCTGTGGAAATCATAAGCCATTTACAGATTCTTCTTGGGTTTCAACTTTTTAGAGAGAAAAAAAGCCACGGACATTTAGCTGTCTTAATTAACTAAACAGCTTAACATCTGAAAATATTTCAGATGTCTTATTTCTAAGAATGCAAAACATGATTACCTGCCCAGCAGGACCAGTGTCCTGGCTGCAGCACTGGCAGCTGAAGGTTCTTTTCTGCAATTTATCCCTGTGTTACAAGAGTCAGTGCACAAATGCCTTTCTGCACTTGTTCAGCAGTTTCTGTACTCAACAGTCACGGTGTGCAGCCCTCCTGTTAAGAGGGACTTTCTGGTTGCTAAAGAGAAGCAGAAAAGGTGCTGAATTAATCAAAACATGGCTGCAGCTTCCCCCCTCAGCAGGTATTTTGGAAAGCTGAGTGGTTTTGGGTCAGACCCTGCACACAAAAATGTTCTGGGAGGGGTTGCCAGTAAACCCAGCTCTACACCACCTAAAAGCCCAGCTCTGGAAAATATTTGGAGTTAAATGTGAGGCCCCTGAGACCTGCCTGGCATTCAGGCATCTCCCCAGCATCACAGCCATCCTTCAGAACTCAAAGAAAAGTGTGGCCTTGCATAAAACCCTCATTGCATTGAAGGTTCCATCACCTGCAGCTGTTTGAAGGGCACAGGCAGAGCACCAACAATTCCAATCCAGCAGCAGATTATTCTGAGGAATGGCTCTGAGGGGTTTTCTGCCTTCTCCTCACTCACTGCTGTCCCCCCAACAGTGCAAAAAGCAAAGAACATCCACCTCAACACATGTTTGGAGTTGTGACCCTGTGCTCTGACAACCTGCTCTGCAGTTTGGGATAAACCAGGGATAAGTGCCCCAGTCTCAGCAGCACTGCCAGGAGCAGAACCTCAGAGCCTGGGCCAACACCTGCTATTGAGAGGCACAAAAATCAAATTAAAAGGAATCCTCTCTCACACACAACAAAGTGCTATTGAGATCAAGAGAACAAAAGTAAAAACTACAATTTCCAGTAGTTAATCAAGACCAAAACCAAAGCAGCAACATCAAGAAAAGAACTGAGAGACTAAGAGAAGTATTTTAAACAAGTAGCTTGGTGAAGAGAAGCTCTTTCACTCCATGAACACACAGTTGTCTTCTCTGATATCCTCTGGGATCACCCAGAGCACGGCAGAAATTATAATTATATAAGAAACGTGACTCTCTAGCTGGTAGATAAAATTCACATTTCAACATTTTTGCCTAAGTGCATCTATAGCAATGGACCACCAAAGTAAAAGATTTCCCCGAAATGAGTCAAATCTTAGCCTCTAGAAAGCAAGACTTATGTCAACTGTATTTTAACAGGGAGGGAATTATTTAACAGATTCATCACTGTCCTTTAAAACTTACATGGAATTTTCTAAATTGAGTTTTGACGAGATACAGTTATTGGAGTTGCCCATCAATAGGGCCAACAGCAGCTGGTGTCCCTTCAAAAAGTCTCCCTGAGAGTCAGGATCCTTTTCCCCTGACAGAACTGTCCTTGTTATCTCTTGAAGGAACTCCACAGGGAAGGAAACTTCAGTTTCTGATCTGCCCTTCTCCCCCTGCATCAACAGACCTGGGGAACAGATGCCATTGAGTCAGTGCAGGGAACAAAACAGTTCGAGCCGCAAGCCGAGCCTCGGGAGCGCACGCACACCCTTGAAAATTCACATCTTGTCTGAAACCCTCCATCCTGCACTGCTTTGCAGAGCCTCATCTCGCATGCAAATGACACGTGGCATTTGAAAAGTTCTGACACAGAGGCAATAAACAAAAAGCCATCAACTACAAGACTCTTGTGCTTGCTTAGTGCCTACAATTAGAGGTGACACGGGAGGGTCTCGAAAGCATTCAGGGAGGATCAAGCCACCAGTTCACCAAAAAACCAATTACCAACACCAACTGCTGCTTTCATTGCCTGCAAGCACCCAGAACCCCAATTATGTTAATGTCAGGGGGAAAAAAACCCAACCCTTCAGCAGGTTTTTAAAGGTTTATAACAGATTCCACAGAAGGGTATAAACAAAGCTTTTTAAAAGCAAAAATATCATTTTGCTAATGCCCTCTGAAATAATGCTGGCATTCTTCACAGATCCTCCCCCATGTTTGCAAAAGGCAGCCAGAGCATGGAGACACTTCCAACAAATGGCAGAGTGAGTCAGTGGGGCTGGGAGCTGTGGGCAGGAAGGAGATGACAACGTCCACCGAGTCACTGAAGTCTCCAACGTGATTCATGTCATAATGTGGATCCAAATCAGTGACTTGTGCTTTAGGCACAAACTGCACGGGTATTTCTGTATCCCTGCCTGGGCACTCACCAGCAAACAAGGCACTGCTACAGCAAACACAGCCCAGTCCATCCAGCACTCCACCTCCTCCTTCCTGCCCAGATAAACAGCAGGGCCAGCCTGCAGAAAGCAGCACAGCCTTGCACAGAGAGGTAGAGTTTAGGCCATTTCATAGAACCACTGAATTGTCAAAAAGCTTGGGTGCGTAAGGACCTTAAAGCCCAACCAGTGCCACCCCTGCCATGGGCAGGGACGCCTCCCACTGTCCCAGGCTGCTCCATCCAGCCTGGCCTTGGGCACTGCCAGGGATGTAGGAGCAGTCACAGCTTCCCTGGGCACCCTGTGCCAGGGCCCTGCCACCCTCTGAGCACCATATGCTGCCCTGTCACTCAGAACTGCTCTCAGAAAGTAGAACAGGTCTGTTTTTAACCAGGGAACTCTGCAAAACTCCAGGAGCTTGACAGTGAAAAGCTGCAGATCACCACAGGCAGAGGAAAGCAGGAAAATGCCTGGATGTGACACTGACATTCCCTTCTTCACAAACCAAAAGGCCTCACACAATTGTGATTAGTCACAAAAGATGTCACCTTTAGTTCCTGTCAAACCATGTCATTTTACCTTTAATGAAGTACCCCAAAGAAAGAAAAAAAACAAATAAAACTCGTGTTAGAAGCACATTCCAACAGGCACCTGCTTCTCCAAGCACAATTCCACGCCAACCCCTCAGCCAGAGCAGCACCGAGTGTGGGAAGAGATCCTAAATCCTGTGCAGGTGGAAATATCAAATATGGGGCAAGCAGCAGCCCAGCCCAGCCCTGTCTCTGTTGGGAGCACCACCAGAACTGCCTCACGGATCCCACAGTCAAAATTTTGGATCAGCTCTCTAAGGGCAGCCTTGGACTCCTCCTTCCTCTTCATTCCTATAAAAAGGAATTTCTTCCCATAGAACTAATCCCAATTCACATGTTTTCTGGCTTCAGAGCTATGCTAATACTGCCTATAAACAGATACATGTTCAGTGCTTAGCTTTCAGCTCAGAAAGCAGAAAAGGGCCTGAACAACAAGCTCAGAACTTCAGAAATCTTCTGATTTTAAATATAAAAATCAAACAAGCCATGCATATTTATGACTCCTATTTCTGCTGTTAACTAGGCCTGAGAAACAAAAAATGAATGTAAGAGAAATTAAACATGGATAAATACTACAATTCTGAAATGAACAGTTGCTTTAATAACTATAATAATTACACACTTGCTGAAAAACCTGACAAAGCTTTGAAGTCAGCTCTGCTAACTCTGAGGAGGTTGGACTAGACACTTCCAGGGTGGGGCTCATCCAAACTGACTGCTCCTATGGCACTAAATTTATTCAAATCCCCAGTTAGTGCACATTCCTGCAATTATTCCAGCCCTGATTTAATAGGCTGGCTCTGCCCTCACTGGGAAGAAAGTAACCCATGGCACAGAGGAGTACTGGGCAGGACGTAACCTTTTTTTGGTTTATCTTCTTTTCAAACCAAGTCTAACAACCCCATTCACCAACCGCTATAAAAACCTCCCAGGCTGAAAGAAGTTTCCTGCATTTTTAACTTTGAAAGCCATAAAGACTGACAAGGGATGGGAGTAGTGAAACATAAACTTTAAGGAACTTAGAGATTTTAGAGGAGCTAAGATTTTAGTTAGAGATAACTAGTAACTCTTAACTTCATCAAGGCCCACTCACTTATTTTAATTAACTGTAGTAAGGCTTAACTTGATTGCTTGTCAGCACAATGTTGAGTTAGCTGGGTTTATAATGAAGAATACACAAACTGACAAAGAGCTTTTAGGAACATCAGACAGTTGTGGGCCTCCTCTGTTCTGAAACAAATTGAAGACAAGGAATGGGAGTAATACCAAGAGTTCATTTGTCAGATTTGCATTGAAAAGGCAGAAAGGTCAGAACGAGGAAGACTTCATTTACTTCCTCATTTTGGGACCCCTCCCATGAAAGGGACACCGACCCATTTCAAGGAACAAACCACGCATGCTGAATGGCTTTTGGAGTAATTAGCATACAAAGTAAGGAATGGGGTGCACCAAAATGATGAATATGCATTTGTATTTTGGGTATTCAATACTTGTATGGCTAAAAGGGCTCTGTAACCACCTGGAAGCTGCGGTGTGGATTTGGGAGATCCCACACACAATAAACAGACACTTTCCAACTTTAAACTGCTAGAGAGTTTTTGTCCGTCACGGTTGGATATCGGTACTAGATCAATATCCAGATTTTTTCAGCAGGACTGAGTGTGTTTGGCATGGAGTGAAGCCCCCTTTCCCAGGGGATGGGGTCTCACCACTCCAATGAGGTCCCCCCGGCCGTACTCCCCAGTCAGGTGCTTCTTGCCGTCGTCCATGCGCAGCACGGAGCGCAGGCGGCCGTTCAGCACGATGTACGTGCAGTCAGACTTGTCCCCCTGCCTGCAGGCAAAACAACCAAGAACCAGCATTAAAGAGGTATCCCTGCTCAGCAAATGCATCTGGAGGTTTTGAGGAAGTTGGTGGCTTTTCTCTGCTTAGCTTGGAAGATGCAGGAAAGTGTTTTAACTGATACTTAACGAGGAAATTAAAAACGGAGCAGGAACTTGATAAAAGGTGACTGGAAATGGGTTTAATGTGTAAATGTACAGGCTGTGCACACGTAGCTGAGATAAGGAGTGATCGGACAAGGGGGAATGGCTTCAAACAGAAAGAGAGTAGATTTAGATGAGATATTGGGCAGGAATTCTCCCCTGGGAGGGTGGGCAGGCCCTGGCACAGGTGCCCAGAGCAGCTGTGGCTGCCCCTGGATCCCTGGCAGTGCCCAAGGCCAGGCTGGACAGGGCTGGGAGCAGCCTGGGACAGTGGAAGGGGTGGCACAGGAGGAGGTTTACGGTCCTTTCCAACCTAGGCTAGAGTTGGGGGTGTTCCATGCTAGGACTGGCAGGGGATGACCAGGATGTGAGCAGGTCCCAGAGGACACCACAGGCTCATTACTGGCTGCTCAGGAGCTCATTCCCACTGCAAGGTCAACGTGGATGTGCACAGGAATTCTGCAGGTCAAAGAGCAAGACCCCAAGTGGCTCCAGATTGGTGCACACACCTTTGTCTACCAAAACCTTTTTGCTGGCACAATGAGGAGTGCTGCTGAGAATGTCACACTTCTGGTGGTGGAGTTAAAAGAAATTCAAGGAATTCTAGAAGATTTTAACAAGATATTGACAACTAGGAGTGTTTTGATGCACAGAGTAATCCAAAATTTTCACTGGCATTGATGCTGCAGGTATGGTTATAAAAATTACAATTATACAGATCATGTTCTAATTAGACTGTTACTCTCCCACCACTGCAGCAATCACAGAACAGCTCAATTGCATCCTAGTACATATCCATAAAACTAAGTTTTCCCAAGGTAACTTTTGCCCCTTAAACACAAAATTCCTATTTTCAATTTACTGCTGAATAAGCCTAACTGAATTAGCCTTTGAATTTTGCTGTTTGATTCAGAAAGGCTGAAAATCTCTGAGCAATAGATCTTCATGCCCTCAACCATGCAGAAACTACCACCAGAAGATGGAACTGTGTCTTAATCAATTATATCACTTAAAAAGCTTGCCAAGACAACAGAAAAGATGGGGAATAGTATAAAATAATTTAGCAACATGTAGAGACAAGAGACTGAAGCAATGTTGAAGGTACTGCAGAAAGAAAACAATCTCAAAATAGGCAAACAAATAAACCCAATGGAATGGTTGATAAATACAGCCTGAGGTTCTCAATTTACACATCCCCAAGGGAGCACAGCTCACAACGCAGGAAAATTTCAACAAACATACAATTTTGTCCACATCTCACCTGTAAACAGCTCGTCCAGCCTCGACCTCCATCCAGTCCAGGGCGAAGTCAATTTGCCTGACAAAGGGGGACATTCTCTTCACAACAGTGTGGGCCACCCCCAGCACCACACTGGGCTGCTCCCGCATAATCCTGAGGAAAAACCAAAGTGTTACCAAACTGCCCACAACAGGAACAGCTGCCCACAGGCACCACATCCCAGTGCAGCTGGGCAGGAGTTCCCAGGCCATACCTCACCCCTGCCACCACCACTCTCACCAGGGACTCTGACCAAACACGGGGCTGCCCAGCTTCCAACCCGGCCCAAATTAAATGGCACTCAGAGCTGGCACTGTCCTAGAAGCAGGATGCCAGTCCTGCTGTCTGGACCAATTCCCTTCTCCCAGTGCAGGAGGATGGACAGGAGCCATGTGAGCTCTTGTGTATGAGCCACTCTCCTCACTTCCTCCTCACACAGATCTCTCATGACTCAGGAAAATGTTCATCCTGTCCTCAGGATCTTCCCTCCCTGCTGTTCTGCCCATCTCAGTCTCTTGCTCGTGCTCAGTTTCCCCCACATATCACATCAGAATCTTTTTATATGTAAAGTCTGATGTGCTTAAAAATAAAACACCTGCTCTGCATTTCAAATATTCCCTTTTCCCTCTTGCAAAAACCACAAAGAGCTGAAGTATCTTCTAATAAAGCTCCCAGTCTTCACACTGGATGTTTTTAGTCATGCTTAGAAGTCTCTAATAATAAAGACACCATGTAATTCAGTATGTTCCTCAAATTGAAAATCTGAGAAGGTTCTGCTAGGACAACCTCAAACTCCAGTGAGACCTAGCAAAAAATCACTCTCACTGACACCTGGGAATTGCTCAGAAGTGTCTAATTTCTCGTTCTTTTTGGACTGAAGATTATTCACCCTGTCACTGTGGGAGTGAGCACTCAAATACCTCCTGAAGCACTCCCAGGGGTGAATGGATCACACACATATCAGGTTGTTCTACCTGCTAGGGCATCTTGTCTTTCCTGTGCAGCATCAAGAGCAGACTACTAAAAGGTAGTTATTTCACAAAAGAGAAATAACAACTCACAAAGAAGTAGATTTTGTCTGCAGCCCCCAGCATGAGAAGTGCACACAGAAAGCTGAGGGAGCTGCATGAAATCTGCTCATGAACAACCAGGCTGCTCCAAGCCCCAGTGTCCAGCCTGGCCTTGGGCACTGCCAGGGATCCAGGGGCAACCACAGCTGCTCTGGGCACCCTGTGCCAGGGCCTGCCCACCCACCCAGGGAAGAATTTCCTCCCATTATCCCATCCATCCCTTCCCTCTGGCAGTGGGAGCCATTCCCTGTGTCCTGGCACTCTGATCCCTGTAAATTGTCTCTCCACGTTTCTTGCCAGGCCACTGAGCTCACCCCAAATCTCCTCTCCAGGTGAACAACCCCAGCTGTGCCAGCCTTCCCTCCCAGCAGAGCTGCTCCATCCCTCTGATCCCCCTGGCCCTGCTCTGGGTCTCTGCAGCAGCTCCAGCTCCTCCCTGTGCTGGGCAGGGCTGGGGCAGCTCTGCAGGTGGGGTCTCACCTGAGCACAGGGCACAGGGGCAGCATCCCCCTGCCCTGCTGCCCACGCTGGGCTCAGCCCAGGGCAGGGGGCTCAGGGCTGGGGCAGCTCCAGCTCCACCCACAGCACCCCCAGCTCCCTCTCCAGGGCTGCTCCAGCTGCTCCTCCCAGCCTGGATTGGTCCTGGGGTTCTCCTGACCCAGGGGCAGCTCCAGCACTGCTGAAACCTCCTGAGGTTCCTTGTTAAGTTTTCTGCATCCACATTCCCTTCACGAGGAATGTGCCAGATTGGTAAGAAAAATCTCCTTTTTGCGCTCTCTCTGAGCACAAATCATGTAAGCTGTGTATCTAACCTCACCCCTAAATAACTGAGGAGGAGAGGAAGGTATGGAAGGAGCACTGCCACTCCTTGTTCCCTAACTGGATTACAGCTCTTGTGGACCACTGCAACTTGGCAGAACCACTGAAAGCTCAAGCAGAGATCCACCATCCAAGACTGTGACAACAAAAGCAGACTCTCCAGGAGCTCTGCACTGCCTGGATGTGGCACAGAACCTGCCCTGAACTCTTTCCAACACCAGGACTCCTCTTCGTTAGTGCCACTGCTGCAAGAGCCCCAGAGCTGCCAGGGACTGTGGGACAGTGCAGCACACAGGGAGCTTCCCATGGATACTACTCTCCTCACCCTGAGCTCCAATTACTACTTTTGCAATAATAAAGCCTAAAATTTCAGTCAAAAGCCCTGGAATTGAAAGAGCAGAGATCCACAGGCACATATCCCTATTTCATGTTGAACTCGCCCCACTCATACACCTGCACTTGAATGTCTGCATGGTGAATTAAACTGAACACTAGCTCTTACATTTAGAATAAAGATCCAGCCAGCAAACACCACTACCAAAAAGCAGGACAGCTTTTCTCTCCTGACCCTCTTCCCTTGCCCTGATTTTTCCATGCCATCCCACCATCCTGACCCAGATACCAAAAGACACATGGAAAACACCCAGCCCTATCCCCTTTGTCAGCAGATTCAAAAGTTAAATAAAGCTCCTAAAAAATCCTGGACGGTTTAGCTCATTGGTTTTACTCTGCATGGTTATTTAGCCCTCAAAGTCTCTTCCCACACAGGCTGTTGTCAATAAAAGCCATTTACTCTTTTCCTCCCTCATAATATATATCTTAATGCATTCAAAATGCAAACTAACAGGCTTCTTTTATTTCCACCTGGAGTTCTCTCATGTTCCTCAGTTCCAAACAGCTTCTAAAAGAGAATTAACACAGAAGGTGAGACCTATCCTTATATGCAGGAAAAGAGAAAAGAGCTTTTTTTGGCCCCTTTATCAGCCCAGTTTCCTTCCTCTCATGTGGGCATTCACATCCTTGCTCTTCTGTTTGGCACATGCCTGGTACTGGGAAAATTAAAATCCAAAGCTCTGCACTACAGAGGTTTCTGAAGGGACTTTGAGGATTCTTTACTAGAAAGCTCACCAAGTATAATAAGGGCTAAGTAGTTTCTGTGAAAGTCTGGAGCTTCTGCAGATATTCTTGGGGATGTGGCTGCGATGGGATTTTCAGCTTAGCTGGCAAGACCAAATAAAAATCAAAGCTTTCCTGCTTCTCTGGCAAGTGCATATGATTAAGCCTCCAAACTGTGAAATTTACAGGAGCAGAAAATGGGAGAGAGCCACTGGTAGCACAGATCCTGAATTTATTCCCTCAGGAGATCCTGGTGACAACTTGATTCCCGTTTTCCAGGAGCTGCCGCGGGGCTGATTCCAACATTCCACGGAATCACCCCTGGATTCACCACACCACCAGCCTGTGCCACCCCTGGACTTGCACTCTGCATCTGCAGCCAGCCATTTATTCATGGCAGCACCACAAAAAAAGCTCCTGCCCTGGAGTTTCAGTGGGAAGGATTTAATCCAACACTCAGTTCTCCACCCCGAGCTCCTGCCATTGCTGTGCTCTTTCCCACGTGACAACCACTGACCACGTATTTTCTGCTTCACCCTCTCATTAATTCTTGAGAAAAAACACAAGACTCTTCCAGGGCAGCACAGAGGAAAAGAGGAAACACACGTGACAGGAAAAGAACAATGAAATTTTGGAGAATAACAGGAGCTCTTGTCAAATTTCATCTGGTCTGTAAGCTAAGAGAAAAATGAACAAATTAAGACTAAAATAATTCCTCTGAGATTCCAGGCAAAGGAGATATCTGAACACTGTGAACTATGAACATAGAATTTACATTAAAATGGCAAAATGAACTACATCCTATTTTATTAACAAGTTTTTCTTTCTCATAGAATTCAAAGCAAAAATGAACCAATAGAAGAAACCTGATGCTTTTCAAAGCCCTTCTCCAATGTCACTTTTAAATATGGGCCCAGGAGTCAGAAGTGCCATAAAGCCTGGGCTTCAGGACAAATTGTGAAGATGAAATGCTGGAATATCATAGAGCTTGTAAAATGGAGAGAACAGATAATAGACTTTAAAGGAGAAAAAGAAAGATTTGGAAAGGACCCAAAAATAATGATGAGGTGATATATTGATGGGTCTTGATCCCTGACTGGTAAGGTATTAATGGAAGCAGAAAGGTAAGCTGGAATTAACAGGAGGTAATTCAGTTCTTGAGAGAGAAGAGAAATCTCAGGAAGATAAGATTCAGTAAATAAGAGAGAATCCAGCCCTGAGCAGCAAAAAAAAAAAAAAAAAAAAAAGGAGGAATAGGTGGAATCTGCCTGGCTGGCTGAGACAACATAATGAAATCTGAAGCCAGAAACAAGTAGGAAAACAACAGCAGGAAAAGACAGAGAGAAAAAGTGGCTGTTTAGGAGAAACAGCCTGGAACCACACAGAATGGCACAAGTGGGAAGCATCTCTCAGAAATTAGGCCAAAGAGTTGACAACCACCTCAGAGCCTGGGAAAAACACAGCTCATCAACAAACACCTGCTGAGCACAGCAGGTTCAGCTCCACAGCCATGCAGCCTCCTGCCTGGGGTGAGAAAACCAAAATCCCACAGTGAGGATTCTGGGGTAGAGCTGATCAGGAATACAAACAAATACAGCTATTCAGAAAGCAGGAAGTTATGCAGAGATAGACATCACAGTGGCCTACAAAACACAACAACCCCCCAGAAGTCCTCTGTGTAACTCAGGACTCATGTCACATTCCAGACGCTGGAGATTAGGAAAGGAAATTGTGCATTAGACACAAATTATGTGTGCGAACTAATTCGAACTCTGAATGACAAGATCACAGACATTAATCAGGACATTAATCATTATTATTGGCAACAAGGCTAACCACAGCCATCATATTGCATTTTTAATTACCTATATTCCCCTTTAAGCATTAAGTCCCAAGTCATGTGCTACTTCCAAGGTCTAGGAAGGAACCCGTCTTGCACAGGGGAATTATTCTTTAACCTGTTCTATTAGTGAGCATTAAAACCTCAGAGTTACACCCACAACAATCACTCATAACACACTCAACTCCCTGGCTCTGTCTGGGAACAGAACTAGGGAGGTTTTCCAGCAAAAAGGAATAATTAATCCAAGACAAAGGGCCTGGCAAAGCAGCAATTAACCCAGCAAAGTGCAGGCTCTGGGCAGACTTTGAAGTATATGAAACTTGGGCCAGAATTCCCACCCCACTGGGTTAAGTGCTCTATAGGCCTAAGATTTTTTTCTGAGCCATTTAATATTGCTGTGTTCCCTGAATTGCTTCTTGCTGGAGTCAAACCACCTGACAGAGGGACCACAGCTCACCCACACATCTAAACCCACCCCATAAAAACATGGTTTGATGTGGGATGCAGCTGCAGCAGCACAGACATCCAACGCCTGGATTTAAAATCATGGCATCATTACAGATGGAAAAGACCTCCAAAACCATCAAGTCCAAACTTTAACTGAATACCTCCAGACCCACTAATCAATACCACAAAATGCCACATCTTAGGTGTTCAGATGTTTTTAGAACACCTCCAGGGATAGCCTGTTAAGATGTCCAACCACCCCTTCAGTGAAAAAATTTTCCCAAAAATCCAACCTGAACCTCCTCTGGCCATTCCCTTTCCTTCTGTCCCTGTTCCTGGAGCAGAGCCCGACCCCCCGGCTGTCCCCTCCTGTCAGGAGCTGTGCAGAGCCACAAGGTCCCCCTGAGCCTCCTTTTCTCCAGGCTGAGCCCCTTCCCAGCTCCCTCAGCCTCTCCTGGGGCTCCAGCCCCTTTCCTGGACACGTTCCAGCCCCTCAATGTCCATCTTGCAAGTGAGGGGCCCAAAATTAAATCCAGGATTTTATGAGTGGCCCTCCTCCAGCACCCAGCACAGGGGGACAGTCACTACCCTGGTCCTTTCTTCAAAAGAGTCATAAAAAAAAAAGTAAAAAATACTTTAAAAGCCCCAGATCCATGTATGTTTGAATGGCAGAACTCACTCATAGAAATGGGACTTGGAGATGGAGAGGAAGCTGCAGTCTCTGTTGGCCTTGATGGTGAAGATCAGGGGCTCCCCAGTGAGGACAGCGAGCTGGCCCACAAGCTCCCCAGGGTGGGTGATGAAGAGGCAGGTGTCCTCCTCAGAGTCAATCTTCCTCTGGTACACGTGGAGCATGCCCGAGACCACAAAGCAAACATTGACATCCTGCAGCAAATGGGAATAAAAGGAAAAAAAAAAAATAAAGCTCAATAAAAATCCTCCAAGATTTTAAAAGCAATTATCCCAGTGACAGAGCTATCATGACCAATCTGTTTCCCAGAAGCTCTCCTATAGCTTTTGAACAATGAGGAGGTAAAATAAGACACAATAGTGAATTATTAAAAGCAAGTTATGAATATTTAAAACCAAGCAGGCACAATATTGAAAAATGCGTTTCTCTTTGGGTGTTTATGAAAAATGAAGGCTGCATCTTGAGATATCAAGGAATAACAACAGAACTGGGAGAGGAGGAGATAATGGGGAATCACAGCTGCAGGATGAGGGGCATGGCAGGTCAGCAGAGCAGAACCCGGCAGTGGAACTGGAGCTGTCCATCATCTGCTTTGCTTAAGCTCCTCTATTTACACAGGATTATTATAAATGAAGCTTGTTATATCCTAAACACACTTTGCTATCAACAAATAATGCTGGATTGGTTTTGTATGAGGGCTTTACTGCAGCTGAGTGGCATCATAAAAACCCAAAGTGCAGGGTGTGAGAACAGGCTACCCAGTCCCCTCAGCTCCTGAGGAAGGATGAAGGATGACTCCACACCTTCCCACGAGGTCCATCAGAGCTGACAACACCCAGGCACCAGAGTCCCACCCTGGCTCTGGTGCAGCAGCAGAGGAAGACCCAGAGCTGGGGGTGTTTCACCTCCAGAAGAGGTGGCATGGGAGGAGATAGGAGGGAATGTTTTAATTGCAATTAATGTGAATAAACACCATCCTGGAGGGGCAGAGACAGAGCCAGACTCACCTGATCTCCCTGCCTGGACAGCACAGTGCCAGCAGTGACCTGATGCAGTGTCACTTTGCCATTCAGCAATGCAGGATTCTGGAGAAGAAAGGGGTGGGAGGTACAATTTACTGCTCTGTGCACAGTAAAGGTCCCAGAATGTGAGGAAGCACCCAAATAAAGCAAGTAATAATAACAGTTAAGACTGTTACAAGTACTTGAATCTCTTTAAAAGATGGCATCTATTTTTATATTTCTCTACCCATCCAACATTTCTTCCAGAAGAGGAAAAAAAGGTATGATTCATTTTAATTGATCACACTTGGATTCTTAAGGATTTTTTATTCATCAGTTTCCCACACACACTCTTTAAAGGGCCTGTAATGAAAAGAGATCTTTATCAGCTGGCATGAAAACCCTGAAACATCAAGTTACTTTCAAAGGAAGGTGAAACTAGAGGAGACTTTCTACATCATGGAGTAACTGGACAGGATAATCCAACACTGGCTTTGTCCCAGGCCAGCCCTGGGCACACAGCTCAGCTCTGCTGTAGCTGCAGAGCACATTTTCATACACACTGTACAACAAAAACTTCCCCCAGCTCATCAACTCCTGTGCTCAGGCAGATGAAAGTGGGAATTTCACTCCCAACTTAAAGCACACAGGAGAAAAGGGTCTTCCCAAAAGCCACCCTCAGTTTGGACTCCAATACCTTGCAATGTCAAGGAGATGAGGTAGCTGAGACTAAAATTTCCAAACATTGCTTTCACCACCATAACCCTGAGCGCATAACAGACACCCAAACAGGAGAGACTTTTCTTTCCATCTCAAATAACTACCCACACAATTTGGGGTCCTGTGTGCAGTCAGGACCAAACCCTAAAGCTTCAGGCCACCTTTGCTTTGGCATAACTTTCATTCAAACCAGCAAATCACAGAGTCACAGACTGGTTTGGTTTCAAAGAGATCTTAAAGCTCATCCAGTCCAGGCAGGGACACCTCCCACTGTCCCAGGCTGCTCCAACATCCAGCCTGGCCTTGGGCACTGCCAGGGATCCAGGGGCAGCCACAGCTGCTCTGGGCACCCTGGGCACCTATTTATTCTTCAAATAAAGAATTTCTTCCTAATATTTAGTTGTCAGCCTGCCCTCCTTCAGCTTAAGGCCATTCCTCCTTCTCCTGTCATTCCATGCCCACAGTCCATCTCCAGCCTAATATATCTTTAGAAATTCAACATTTTATCACCACCCCTGAATGGGCTGGGGCAGAAAACAAGGCTCAGTTATGAGTTCACAGGTTAGGCTGAAGAGAGGCAGCACAGTCCTGGTTCTCACAGCTTCCCTGGGTGTTTGGCTGTGCCCAGGCTCTGCCTCAGAGGCAGAAGTTCTAAAAGCTGCACTCACAGAAGAACCAATTGAGCCTAAGAGCAGAGCAGAATGTGACCCCAGTCATCAACTCCATTCCAGCAGGAAACCAGTACAGCAGAGATGTAAACACTCCACCAGTGTAATTGTTCTGCCAGGCTGGAATTTTTCTATTTTGGGTCAAAAAGAAATAGTGCAAGTGAAATAATCACAATTATTCTTTACACCTACTGCTGATAAAAAGAACATATTTTCATCAAAAATAGTTTTATTAAAGCCAATCTGTTTCATGGGAACATATCCAATGCAGAGAACCTGACAAGCACCTGTCAAAATATTTCAGTTCAGCAATAGCAACTCAACTAATTTCTATAACGTTTTTTTCTATATTTAGACATTTATGGTTGTATAGTATTACCTATTCTTAAAGCCAAAGTTGTAAGTCTGAAAGTACCTCTCAGGAGGGGAATTCAGGCTCCCCCATGAGCTCTACTTATCAAAAGCATTTTCAGGCTGCATTAGCTCAAAAATAAATTGCTGCCAATATTTTCTTCATGTCTAAGACTACCTAAGAATTGGGATAGATTGTACTCAGAGCTGTGAAAGCCTCAGCATTGGAGATCTTTAAGAACCCAAAAACCTGCCAGCAATGACTTAGCAGGATCTGATTCTGCCTCAGGCATGGGAGGGACTGAGTGACCTCCAGGCAGGCCTTGGAATCCTCCTTTGCTGGGCTCTCCCTGCCCCATGAAGCAATAAAAGAACTGACAAATGAAATCCATCCTGTTTCTCTCAAATGGGTGATTCCAGCAAACCCAAACTCAGCACTGCACAGTTACAGGGCTAAAAACCTGCACTGAGACCCCAGCCACCACCTTTTATGGAAAATAAGGGAAATAATTACCATAAAAAAGCTCAATTTCCCAGCAAGTTTCTTTCTTTGCAGGACTCTAATAAATTATTGCAGCAGGAAACTCAACAAATTTGGTTACAATAGCAAATTTAAGAAGCTACAGAGGTTATTTCTGGGTAACAAATTAGCAGGGGTTTATGGTACAGAAGTGAAAACACAAGCCAGTTATAAACACTTTAAATAAAACAATAATTAACTGGATCAAATAATATTTTTGTCAAAGGACATTCCCTTGTAACTCACAAAGAAGAGATGCCCTGCAACACTGCTTAACCCTCCCCGTCATAACTGCAGATAAAGCTGAAAACACACAAACACTGTATGAGATTGAAAACCATTCATGACAAGATCCAAGGAATTCAAGTTACTTAAAAAAAAAAAGAAAATTTTAATTCTGAAGTCAGATACCCAAAGGCTATTTGAAATAATGCCTCTCTCCTAGAGACACTTACCCCTCTCTCTCTGTCACATGAATAAAAAAAAACCAA
This sequence comes from Lonchura striata, assembly GCF_050655825.1. Lineage (NCBI taxonomy): Eukaryota > Metazoa > Chordata > Aves > Passeriformes > Estrildidae > Lonchura > Lonchura striata. Next base: position 2,299,054 of record NC_140719.1, on the reverse strand, counting down.
CCAAAAAATCCAAAACCAACCATCTGTCATCAAAACATCTCAATTTTATTCACTCTGATTGGCTGCTCTGAAAAATGACAATTTAAAATGTTTCCATCCAGCTAAGAAATAACTCATTTTTTTAAGAGAAGTCCTTACAAGAATTCATTTCCTTTTACGTAAGCAGCATTGAACACAAATATCTTGTACACAGTAAGATTCTTCTTCCATTGCCTGTAGAAGAATCAACTTTTGCTATTACCACATGGAAAAAAAAATTGAGCTTTCAATGATATTTCTGGCATTTGGCCACATCCCATCAAATTCTAATTTGCTTGTGAAAAACTAAGGTGCTTGAAAATCCTACCTTATTTCACCAGTATTGAGATCCTCATGTTAAAACTCTGCCTATTAGGTGCTGCATTTTAAGGCCATTGTTGAAATCAACTTTATCTCTAAACTGCTACTTGGTAATTACTGAGAAATTTATTCTAGACTAAAAGAAAAGTGCTGTAATCAGGAGCTTCAGTAATTTCAGAATTTTTGCTTATGATCTGATAGTTGTATCAAGAACAGAATAGATGAAGTCTTACTTTACTCCTCCTGCAACGAGAATTTATTCTAAAATAGACTGTAGCCTTTCATGAGGATATAAATGCCTGAAAAAACCTGAAAATTAACATAATGAGACAGGTAAGGCTCCTGTAGGGACCTCAGATCAGTGATGATGTGGAACAGGCACCTTGAGCTTCACAACTGGGAGCTGAAGGACTCTGACAGGGTGTAAGAGGAATAATTTTGGAAGTGAGGAGGGAATGTTAAAATCTAGAAGTAAAATCTTCTAAGTTCTAGCAAGTGTTGTTTGGTGACAGCTCTGAAGGCAGGGAGGAGGTGCAGCAGCTGTGCCCAGCCTCTGGCAGCAGCAGCAGACTGGAATTACTGCAGAACAGGCTGGAACAAACCAGGGGTGTCTGTGGCTGACTGAGACAGATGCAGAGCCTTCCCAAATTGTCTGATTATCCACATGAACAGACAGACACACCTCTGTAATGAAATGCAGCTGGAATGATGAAAACTATTTTCAGTCCTTACAACACCAAGGGGTTCAGCAGGGGCTGAGCTCAGCAGGGATCAGGCACAGCCCCCAGGCACAGGACCCAGCTGGGAGATGCTGCCAGCCCCCCTGGGAAAGTACAGGGACATTTCCAAACCCAGACAACTCCCTGGGATGTAGTGCCAACAGGATTCATGGATTCAGCAGTCACCTGAACCTTTAGATAACTTCCCCCACTCAGTAAGGTGGCAGAATTTGCACATGTGCTGCTTGCAGGGCTAACTGCACACAGAGAGGGGAGATTCATGCACTGCATTCCAGACTGGTCTGTTGAAATGGCAGAAAAATTCAAATTTATTTCCACCCTTCTAATGACACCAACAGGCTGTTGAATAAAACATCCAGACCATCTCCAGCACACTGAGGAGACATATCCACCTTTCAGTTCCTGGCAGAATGAAATGAAAAGCAGAAGCAAAGCCAGTTCCCCTTGCAATAACTCACATCAAGTTTCATCAGGGCTGAGAGGTCTTTCTTTGCTGCTTCCACAATGGCATCAACCTGTTTGCTGTTACAGGAATCCTGCACAGCACTGTAATGGAAAACTGCTGAAGGAGTTTCTGTCACTGTCACAGTCTTCTTCAATATCGACTGCAAAGATAAGAAACACATCAAGGATCAGGTTAAACATCAAAATTGGCACCTACCAAAATTGGCCTTTATCATCTGCATTCTGTACCCACTACAACTGTTGGTCTGCAAAAAAAGAAATCAGGGTTTCCAAAAAAGCAACAGCTTCCTAACTTCATTATCCCTGTATTTTTTCTGCACAGCATGACACTCGAATCAAACAAAGTTACTCATCACAGCTTGTGAAAGGGAAGGAATGAGAGACTTCAGAAGCTGGGCTGCTGCCAGCTTGATGGAACTAAAACTTTATCAACACTGTACACAAAGATGCAGGAAAAGATAAAATGTATGTCAAGGTCACAGTGAGCAACAGTTTCATTGCAGATTTTAAGGTGCAGGTTTGTAATTCAAGAGGGTTTTTGTGCTCTTGACTTCCAGGTCAGTATTTGTAAAAAATAGACCACAAAAATAAAAATGGATTTATAAATAATTACTAGAAATCTACAGCTGATATAAGCCTTTAATTCCTTGCTGTAAAGGACCTCTCACAAATAGAGAATGGTCTGACAAATCCAAATAATCCATTTCATGAGTCAGGGGAAGAAAATATATAAAAAGTTGCAGCAGTGGTTTCCCATTGCACAAGAAGAGAATCTCCACAGAATTTCAAGATGTGCAATACAATGACTTGACAGCCACTAACATCTACTGAAACACCTGTCAGTTAAAAAAAATAACACAAAAACATTCAAGGCCAGGTTGGGTGGTGTAGAGAAGGTGTCCCTGGCCATGGCAGAGGGATTGGACCAGCTGGGCTTCAAAGGTCCCTTCCAACACAAACCATTTGGGGATTCTGTAAATCCAAATATCCCAACTCGCAGAGAGCTGCAAGGGCAGCCTTTGGGAAGGCAGGAAGCAAACATTCAAAGGCCTGCAAGCAGAATGAGGTGGGGAAGGGCAGGGCAGCAGCAGGCTGGGCTCTTGGGAAGGGCAGACCCACCTTGGCCACGGCGGGGCTGCCGGCGGCGTCCTCGGGGGCCAGCTGCACCCTGGCCCTCTCGTAGGCCATGTCCATGTCGGACTTGGCTCCGCTGGAATTGCCTGCAAGCAACACGAAAATCCTGCTGTCAGCACCTCCTGCACTGCAGCTTCTGAGAAGCAGCAGGTAGCACACCAAGGGGAGCAACTCGGCACCTTCCCACTCCTGTTATTTCCCAGCTCCTTACCACCTGGGGCTTCAAATCTCCCCGCGTGAACTCGGGTGTACGACACATCCCAGAATTCCCACAGCCGCTCTTGTACAGAGTGCTGGCATTATTTGAAGGTTTGTTGTGGGGCTTCTTGTCCACTGAGAATTGGCAGAGCACTGGAGAGACGGAATTCCTGATAACTTAAAATTTGAGGTGTTTTTTATGGCTTTCTGCAAAGCTGCCTGAGGTGCTGTGGCTGATGGCTCATATCGCCTGCTGCATCTTATTTTCAATACTCTACAAATCCTTGAAATCCTTCATAGGTTTGACATTAAGTTTCAGGGCCAATTTCCTCATTTGTGAGAGCAGCTCACCCTCTTAACTCCTCTGTTACTCCTTTGAGATGTTGATGGGTTTGTACAAAAGGTGGGATCTGCTGAAGAAATCTTATTTTAAAAGTCTTTTTGGAAGAATTAAGTATATTTTCTATTCAGTTCCACATCCTTGGAAGTCACAGTGTATGTAACTGTATGCCCTTTCTTTATCAATCCAGGTTACCTTTTATCCCCTAAAACTAGGCTCTGCTCAAGGGGAGGGACACAGGAAGAATCTCAGACCATTATTACTATTATAAAATAGTAGTAGTAGTAATAATAATAAAAATTAATAATAATCATCATCATATTTATAGCAGCCAGGAAAAGGCAAATCCACCACATTTTCTTCACTACTTTCAGGAAATTATTAACATTTTCTTCACCAAACTAAAGAAATTTTTTGCACCCGATAAATTGCTATTTCATAGAGAGAAAATTATGATCAGCAGCTTCTAAAATTCTTTCCATACAAAGCATTTTGCCCCCAATAATTTCAAATCTTTCCTACGACTTGTCCAAATTGTAGGGCTGAAAGTTACATAAGAAATTCTCTTACAGTTCTCACTTATTTAATTCATGAATTTGAAGTCAATACTACTTCCATTCCTTACTTCCCAATTTTAATACATTTTAATTACATTAGGTCCTTGGCTGTCCCATCCACCTTCCAGGAACTTCTCAGAGCTAATCAATAATGAAAACATAATTGGGAAACTCCTTCTATTTGAAAACCTTGAACAGGATTCCCACAGCCTGAAGAGTTACAGATGAGTTTAAGAATCATGCAGAAATTGCAATTTCCTTTAACAAAGAAATCTATAATAATTTCAATTTTATTTCTATGCCTAATATATCTCCAAAACAAACTTTTCTGAGAAGTTTATATTTTCTTCCTTATACCTTTTACCTTCAGTCAATACATTATGCTTACACTTTTGCTTTTATAAATACAAATTGCTGCTCAGGAATAAGCTGGAAAAGCAATTGTCTTTCCTGAGTGGTAAATTCCGTCACCTAACCAATTGAAATTTTTAATCCTGAATTCTTTCCCTAAGTGTCTCTCCAAAGAGACACACACTTGAATTTGCCCAGGATTGCCCCAGCTTTTGGGAAGTTGGCTTTTGGAACCAGAATTTACACCATTGTGATCTGTGACTATGTGACAATACCACCCTACCATGAAGGGCTGTCCATAAACTTAATTTCCAAAACAGTTTTTATTTCTGAAGGGGCTTGACTCCTATGTCCCACCCCAGCTAGGCCAAGGGAAGAATCCCACTGCCACAAATATTCAGCTCTGCCTCAGAGTACTCTTTTATGTCATCTTGAGAAATGCCCTTGAGTTCTGCCAGGGGAGGTTTAGATTAGATATTAGGAAAAATCTTTTCATGGAAAGGGTTGTAAAATACTGGCACAGACTGCCCAGGGCAGGGGTGGTGACACCAGCCCTGAAAGTGTTCAAAGGACATGTGGGTGTGACACTTGGGACATGGTTTAGTGGTGAACACGGGGTGGCACTGGCCTGGCAGTTGGACTTGAAGATTTTAAAAGCCTTTTCCAGCCTTAACCATAATTCTGTGAGCCACAAATATAAACAATCAAACCTGCCACTGGGATCATAATAAATTCATTTAATGATCAGCCTCCAAACAAGAAACCCAACAAGTTGACTGAAAATTGACTGTCATCAGAACTTACAACCCATAAGATAATAAATAAAAATAACCATGCTGCTGATGCTATTAACTAAATTTCCTGCTGCCAGCTTGATGGAACTAAAACTTTATCAACACTGTACACAAAGATGCAGGAAAAGACAAAATGTCTGTCAAGGTCACAGTGAGCAGCACTTTAATTCCAGATTTTAAGGTGCAGGTTTGTAATTCAAGAGGGTTTTTGTGCTCTTGACTTCCAGGTCAGTATTTGTAAAAAACAGACCACAAAAATAAAAATGGATTTATAAATAATTACTAGAAACCTATAGCTAAAACAAGCTTTTAATTCCTTGCTGTAAAGGACAGAGCATGGTCTGACAAATCCAAATAATCCATTTTATGAGTCAGGGGAAGAAAATATATAAAAAGTTCCAGCAGTGGTTTCCCATTGCACACCAAGAGAATCTCCACAGAATTTCAAGATGTGCAATAAAATGACTTGACAGCCACTAACATCTACTGAAACACCTGTCAGTTAAAAAAAATAACACAAAAACATTCAAGGCCAGGTTGGGTGGTGTAGAGAAGGTGCCTTCCCTGCCACGTTCTGCCAGTGCCACGTGCACTGCATGTCAGGGCTCTAGGGGAACAGCCCCAGCTCTTTGGGGAAAAAAAAACACCAAAACAATAAAAGACAACTTCTGTTTAACCTTAAAAATAGGGTTAGGAAGACTTATTTCCAGGGACAATGAAGGAGTGAAGTTGTTACATCCAAAAGGCCTCGCTGTTTTATTTCTGCTTTCTAATTCCTCTGTCCCCCAGCCCAGATGCATCCATTAATTAATTCTATCTTTATCCACACACGGTTAGTACATTTATAAAGCAGAGTAGCCTGAGCTGGCAGAATCCCATTCCCTCAATCTGCTATGTTTCAGGTTAGACACTACACAAAAAACCAGAACAGATTACAGCCAGTCCCAGGAGCAACTGAGGAAGAAGTGTTTTCTCCCAAAGCAATTTTTAGCAGTGTTTATTAATTCTAACAACAAACAAATCAAGGAGATGTTGAGATAACAGCACTTGTATGACTCTTAACAGTTTTCTCCTCTCTGAATGAATAATAAACATGATCAATATTCCATGGAGTCTGAACACACACTAAGCAGTGGAATTGAATCTGAAGCAATATCTTGATCTTTTCATTACAGACATCAAGACACTTTCTGTGCAAGCTAAACAGTGAGAAGAAATCAGCTCTGTTAACTGAGGCAAATCATAATTACCCAATTAGATATGCTCCTTCTGTCAGTAAAAATTAGTTCTCTCTATCTGCTAAGCTCTGTGTACCTTGGCATAACTTTTATGACACATAAAGGGACAAATGAAGGACAAATGGACATACCCACTGAGAAGTTTGCAGGGATCCTTCCATATTTAAGCCACAAGGACTGTCCCTGACAATGTCACAGGGCTGCACAGGCAGAGCTCACTGAACTGCCTCATTTACCTTGGGCAAGGGGTTGTGTTCAGGGCAAGGATTAATTAATTTACCACTGAATCAAGTCTGCTGGTGCATTTTATAATTCCTGGTGTAAAACAACCTCGCACATGTGAAAATCAAGCCAAGTCTTGTGTGGATCAGTCAGTATTTTATCTTAATTTGTCTCTCTAGCTTAGAAAGATTATCTACTTATCCCAACCAAAATCCTGTTTCTCCATCACATCCACCCCTCTGAACAGTAACATGAAAACCATGAAAAATCTAAGTGGCACCCTTTACACTTGCCCAGTAGGAACTGAAGGGGAAACAAATCAGCCCTTCAGTGTTAAAATAGAAAGAACTCCCCTTTGATCTCCTCTGTGCACACCAGCAACTTCGTGTGGCAGCAACAAGTGACACAAACCTTACCCTGGGGAAAGCTCTCGGGGCTCCCTCCTACCTCCTTGTCTCCAAGCCCTTCAACCTCTCATAGTTCCTTTCTCCTAAGTCACTTAATAGCCAAGGTGAGCAATAAAAGCATCTTCTAAAGTACCCAGGGCACCTTTATTCCACTGATTAAACATTTCTCTATTAACAGTACCTGAGCATGAGCTTGGAATTCCCTCACAGTGGTCAATTTATTACTCATCTAACAGATCCAGATGCCTGTGTTCTGTGATGCCCACAAGAACTCCAGTTTCTCCACCTTGGCCCAGAGAAAAATGTCTACAGTGGAGTAACTAAAGTTCCCCAAAATGATACTGCAGCATCAAATCAGCTCAGCCTCATAAATGTCTGCTCAGAGCATCCCATGATCCATCACCTTTATTACCTACTCCAAAGAACATTCCTCTAAAAGCAGCAAAGCAATGTAATGTGCTTTTTGGGACAAGCAGCCAAGCAAGAAACGTGTGTCATCTTTTATGTGAAAGATGATGGCCTATCACCATAATTCAGTTTGTTTCAGTAATATCAATTAATAAAGCTCTTCATTTGCAGGTCTTAGTAGCCAAATGATGTTCCCCATTGCTGATAATGACAGCAAGGGAATGCTCTCTGGGATAATAGTCCATTTGTTACTAAATAATTTTTTGACCAATGAGTTAGGAAACAGCACCACAGCAAGATGATTATCTACCATGAACAGGACTGCAAGATTATTATCTACCATAAACAGGAAAATTATCTGACCCAGCACTCCAGAGATTATGTGGTTTCCCCCACGATTAGATAAATTACATATTTCCCACAATTTTACCAAACAATACTTACTAGAAGCCTCTGTAGAGCCTGCATAGGGAGGTGATGAAAGGCTTCTTCTGAAAACATGCTCAGAGTTTTCTGTACCAGAAATTCTCAACATGTCTGAAATTTAAAAACAAATGTTGTAAACACAAGGTATCCCCTAATAAAGCAAGTTTCACTAACAACAAGAACCTTTAACTATCCACTATTAAAGGCTGACTTAAAGATTCTGAAACACTGACATTAAATATTAAATTTATTATTAAATATTTTTCTTGGTTTTAATTATTTTTTTTCCATCTGCAGAGGCAAAATGCAACTCCATCTATTTTCCTGGCTTTACCTTCAGTACTGAGTCTTTAAGCTGAAAATACACATATCCAGCAATTCTTCTGCTGATGTCTAGAGTGCTGATTTTTCCCAACTCCTTCTCTGCATTCAAAATGAGGTGTCACTTATTTTTCCCCTTTCCTTCATCCCTCAATATCATTAAGAACACAGCAATATTTCCCCATTGAAGCTAAGGACTATCCTGAAATGAATCTAAGACAATCCTTAACTACTCTGATAAAATAAAAATCAACTAGTCAATAGCAGTGGTATCAACAGTGGATCAAATGTAGTGAAAGGACACAGGGGCATGGCCTCAAGCTGAAGGAGGGCAGGGTTAGACTGGGTTTGGGGAGGAAATTCTTTACTAATTAAGGGCAGTGAGGCCCTGGCACAGAGCAGCTGTGGCTGCCCCTGGATCCCTGGCAGTGCCCAAGGCCAGGCTGGACAGGGCTGGGAGCAGCCTGGGACAGTGGGAGGTGTCCCTGCCATGGCAGGGGTGGCACTGGATGGGCTTTAAGGTCCTTTCCAACCCAAGCCAGCGTGGGGATCCATTCTAGGACTGGAAGGGGATGACCAGGGGCTGAGCAGGCCCCAGGGGACACCACAGGCTGGGATTCTGTGAGCAGTACAAAAATTCAAGAAGATCCCAGAGGCCAGTTCCTCCATGTTTCCAGAAGCATTACCCATTTCCAGGGCTTCCCCAGACTTTTCAAACTTCTCTCCACGATCCTCCTCCAAAGCACTGGGCGTTGTTCTCTTGCCCGCCTTGCTGGCGCTGCCGCCAGCGGCGACGCTGCTCACGGAGATCAGAGGGGTGCCCTGGCTCTGCTGGGAGCAGAGGGGACAAGCAAACATCAACCACCCCCTGACACGTGTTCCACACCCTGGAGCCTGCACAACGCCCCCCACGTACCACTCAGATTGTGCTCATCAGTCCCAAATCCCCAAGGGTGGCTTGCCCTGGGATCTGCAGCTCCCTCAGTGCGTCCCAGCAGGGCCTGGGGACTCCCAGTTTGACACTCTGAGCATTCCCCGACCCTCTGCCACCACGGCTGCAGCATTTTCCCCACTGCTCCAGGCAGAGGTGACATCATCAGCAAACATCAGAACTGCTGAAGCACCGAGCAGAGCACACACATCACCATGGAATGATGCACTTGGGAAGTTTAAGCCTCCCCACCAATTCCCCAGGCATCATTGTAGGCTGGGTTTTATGGGCTGGTTATACAAGTGCCTCAGTCCTCAAGCACTGTCATTATGAAATTAGTAGGTAGCATTTGCTTTATGACCTTCTGGAAGAAGGAAAACCTCTGTGTGCCCTGCCAGGAGAGCAGAGGACCTGCCTCCCAAACTTACACAGCTGAAGAGCTCTGTGGTCAGCCCCAGGTAGTTGTGCAAGGCCAGGAATGTCACCCTCTGCAGCCTCACCATGATGATCTGCAAGCAGGGAACAAAGAAGCAATAGCAAGAGATTTTGCATTCTCCCACACTCATTCTGGCATTTAGACACAATCATGCACCAGAGTACCTGAAAGCATTCTTTAGAATACAGACTGTACCCTAAGCTGAAATTCCTTTTTAGCAGCTGATAAATTGCGACAGATTCAAATGATTTACCAATGACTTCACAATCATTTGATGACACAAGAATCCAAAGTCTTACTACCAAACACCAAATACTTTTTGCCTTGAAATAGAAGTATTTGTGTCCAATTTTCCTCTTCATTAAAAAAATTATTCCAGCTCTCCCCATGGAGAACCTGTCCCACTGCCCCACAAGCACTCAAACCTAACACTGGAATCAGTGGCACCTTCCTCTGCCCTGCCAGCTAACTCCCACTCCTGAGCCATCCTTGCTTTTGTATCAGCTCCCACAGAGCAAATTAATTTGGTGTTAATGATCTGTTCTCCTTCACCCAGCAGTACGAGGAGGTTCATGTGTTGTTCATAAATCATCCAGAGACCAGAACAGTTTGCAAGGACAAACAGATTCAGAAGTGATGGCAAAGCAAAAGGACAGCCCAGAGTGACTCGGCTGCATTATCTGTGGGACCAGGCACCACCCCTGGAAATCCTTAACCTGATCCCTGCACCACCTTCCACCTGCAGGAGATGCTCACTGGAGAGCTGTGTGAGCCCCTGCAAAGCAGCAGAAGGTGAACACAACTGACACAAAGCACAGCTCTTCCCTCAGGTGCTGACAGAGGCTTCTGAAGTGAAAATCACACATCAGTCTGAGTGTTGAGACTTTTCCAAAGCATCAGCCCTCACCAAAGAGCTCCTGAGGGTCCAGCAGTCCTGTTTCAGGACATGTGACAGTCTGTTCATGACTCTCAGCCATTCTGGAGCCCTCCTGGGGCATCCCAAGCTGCAGAGCCCACATCAGCACCCTTCTGCTCCCCAAGGACCAACACACTCACACTGCAGGTCTGGCTGATTGATGAGGGTACCACAGGCAGAAACTCAATTAATGCAGATATACAGATACATAAATTATGTTTTCCTGTTTGGGATAATGCTGGATTATTAACTCTAGGGCTCAACAGCCAGGAGAACAGCAGAACAAATCCAAATCTTGATAAGATGTGCTGAGCAGTTCTGTATCTAGCAAAGGATGGATGATGAGCTTGCTGAGCCTCTAAATATCCTGCTGTAACCTGGAAATGAGAGTGGTTCCCCTTCCCCCTCAGCTCTACCTACCTGCACCACTCTCACAAGGGTTTCAGGGTATTTCTGGAACACATCCTGGAAGGCACTGGCTGGAAGCCTCAGTATTGTGGATGGAGTGGCTGCTCGGGCTGAGACCGTTTTATAGGGAGCAGGGTGACCCTAAGAGAAAGTTCCAGAGACAGGAGGTTAATCCACCAGGGATCCAATCCAATTCCACCCAAACTCCTGCTTTGCTGTTGCCTGTGTCTGACAGACACCTCTGACCACAAAAAAGCCTTCAGCTGCTGCTCCATAACCACGGGGGTGTAATAAGGGTGAATTCACACCTGCATTAGAGACAGGGCAGGGAAATAAGAGCTGCAGGGAGTTGGATCAGGGTGAGGGAAGTGCCAGGCTCTCAGCTCTGACACAGCTGTACTGCAGAGCCAGCCTTTGAAATCCCAGCTAGACAAGGCTGCAGAGAAAAGAGGGTTTGTTGATTTTATTATCTGTGCTGACAACCAAGTTATTTGATGCAAAAACAACCCCAGACTCACACAACCAGTGAAAAACACAACAAAATTGTACAGTAATTACAGACATAATGGAGGAAGACAAAAGACAGGCAGACTTCTTGTGTTTCAAGATATAGATACATTTTTTTTCATAGATATAAACTTCAAATATTCCATGTGACAAATCCAAACAGCTTCTCTTTACTGGAGACAACGTGGGTCTAGACCATGCTGCTCAAAGAACAGATGGAGAACTAACAAACAAATGAAGTGGGTAGAATACAGAGATTTTTTTCACACTGGAAAGCAAGCCTCTGGGTTTGGATTTTCCCCCTCTAAATGAGAATAGATTTTAACAAAAATCTACTGCCAAACACTTGGATGAAAAGGCAGACAATGCCCCTTTCACTCAATAAATGCTGGAAACAACATCTCTAACTCATAAATTAATTTATTAATCCATCAAATATTGATTTACACAGTATTTATAAGATAAAATGAGCCTGTTTGCAGCACAGAGCAGGAGCAGATGAAGAAATGGAGTTTCTATTTTAACACCTCACAGCTCCAGCAGCTTTCCCCTCCCAGAGCAACACAAGACACCTTTTTCCCAGCACTGACACAAAGATGTTAAATGCTGATTACGAACCAAACTGCCTGCAAGACTTGCAGAGTATCACACAACTCAACACAAGCACTTTGAAGGAATTCCTGCCTAAAGAACCCAGCAAAACCAAACAAGAGACTTTCTCTAACCACTCTGGAAAATAAAGCTGCAGCTCTGTCTGCCTGCTGGTCTGGAAGGCACTGTGAAGCAGATTCTAAAATTAAATTAGATTAATTGGAACCAATTTCTTAATTACACCAACTTCAGCTGACCTTTTTATAAAATCTAGGGATGATATTAATAGCCTTGATTTTCAAGTTCCTGAGGAATCTGAAATTTTAAACATCTCTTTGACCAACAGTGCAAAGCTCCCAGTGTCCTCAGTTTTCCCAAGTTTCTTTTAATTAAGTAAAGAAATTAACAAATAACATTTCTGTGCTTTGGCTGTACCCAAAAATAAATGCAGCAATCCTCTTTTACAGGCTAGTTTGAAGTCAGGTTTTACATGAAGAATTAATTTGTACTACTCATACTTACATGTAAAAGAAAATGTATACAGTCTGCTTTTAAGCACTGTATTTGCTATCAAATGTTTTTCTACCCATCTCTACAGCAAAAATATAGTAAAAAAACAAGGAAATTATTACATTTTTAGTTGCTGGACAATGATAAGTATCAAGTTTAAAGGTATTTCATTAGTTTTTCCAAAGAGCTAACTGATCCCTGGGTATCCCAGTACTCTGGTTCCCAGTCTACCCAGAAATGTGTTTGGGTATTTTCTGGAAAGTGCTCAGTGCTGACAACCTCAGAAAAACAGCTTTAGGATAATAACAGATAACAATGCAGAAGCCTTTTTCTCCAAAGAACAGCCCATTCCTCCAAGTTTTCAGCATATAATTTTGCCTCTCTGAAATCCCTGCATGAGAGCAGCTCCTCTGAAAGGGCCAACACCACTTCTAATGGGGCTGGGACATGCAAGAGCTGTCAGGGGAGTGTGAGGAGGAAATCTTCCATAATTGTCACTTCTCTCAGCTCTAATGCCATCAGCAGCACAGGGAGAATACCACGTTCAAATTATACTATTTTGCAATCACACAATGAGATGACAAGAACAGTTAAGTTATAATCAGTTATGAAACAGTTTTTTTTTCAACAGAGAACTTTTTGTTCTCAGGGCAGGTAACTATTTACTTCTGTCTTGTTCCAAGAGCTGAGGCATTGCCTCCAAGCAGCAGCTGAACCTGACAGCTTATGGCCAAATCCAACCAAGTTTGGTCAAAAACTCTGCTGGATGTTTCACATTCTCCCACCTGCAGGTAGCTCCTTTTTGGACCCAAAAATCTGGGATGTTCTTTGCATTTCCATGGCTGGATTTTGTCTTCTTCTGCACCTTCCTGACATCCTCTACATCAACACTGCTGCACCCAAAGCTCTTGCAGTCATCAATCACTTTTTTACAACCTCATCTATCTTGTCAGCCCTGCAGGCTCACCTTTATCCAAGTGTTTTTCCAGCTTCTTGTAATCCTGACTTTCATTTTTCCCCCCCTCAATCACTGCCATTTGATCAATATCCCTCACAGCCTCTTCTTTCTCCAACTTTCTTATTCCAACTATGCCACCAGGCCTCAGTTTTCCTAAGAGCATCTCCACATGGAAAACAAGAGAAGAGTGAATCCCAGACCTCCAGCAATAGCATCACATCTCTGCTGGACCAGTTCACTCTGGATGAACACTGACTGCTCTGGGAAAAGCTCTGGATGAACATTGACTGCTCCGGGAAAAGCTCTGGCTGCATACACAAACTCTCAACAGGGTTGCTGAAAACAAAGACATCAACAAAGCTCAGCTCAGAGATTTCTTTGGTATTTGAGGCAATATCAAGTCAAAGTCATTAACTGCACCTCAGAACTGTTCCAGAATACCAGGAAAAGGTCTGCAACTACTTGGATTTAAAAGCTCCCAGTTTCTCCTCAGAGTTTGGAGAAAGCAGCATCAATCTGTTCTCAGAATAAGGGGAGGCTCATGTCACAGCTGCTACTTTTGTATTTAGTAGAATTGAAGGGACTTTTCAGTTCAAAAGCTGAAAGATTCAATTAGAAAAGTACCTCTGGTGTGACCTTTCTTTCAGGTCCACCAACAAGATCTTGCCACTTCTTGCAGTACCCTCAACCTTCTTGCACAACACTCAAGTAAGTAAAGGACCAGCCTGATATCACGTGCTGCAAAATCAGTCAAAAGAATCACAAATCCAGCTCAGACAACTGAAATCCTCACTGAATGCACCCTTTCTCCACATCACAGCCATGTGTTTGGTGGTGCAGTGAAATCTAATTCAGGTTATGGTGTCTGCAGATGTTCTAAGACTCACTCACTGCTTTGCGATGACACTGAGAGGTCTCCTTTATTTTGATCCAGTGCTACTTCCTCTCTCCTTGCCTATTTTCATGTTACTCCTCTACCTAAAGTCTGCAAGGACCATAAGGAAGAGGAAAAACAGCAGTGAAACAAGCAGCTCACGAAGCTGAGAAGTGAGGAACAAAGGAGCTGTAAAAATAAATGAGAACAAGTTTAGCAAAAAATATTTCAAGGTTTTTTCATTACAGATTCTTCTGCAGACTGCTAACTCTGTTCAGCACACTTTCAATCATTTCTATTTCTTTTACTTACCAGTGCTATAACTAATGAGAAAGAGAAAAAAATGACAGAAAGAGAATTAAAAATAAAAAAAAACCCCAACAGGATAAAAAATGAATGGCAACCACTTCTTTAGAAAACAAAGCCATAAAGCACTACTATACAAGGATTTCTTTTCTTATATTCCTTTTAAACAAGCAGGAACATGACTGGTATTCATGCTCCTTTATGATGGCCCTGCTCTTTAGAACATTGTCATTAAGAAAATTTGGTGGTGGAAGTAACAAGAGCAAAGGTACTAATACGGATTTACAAAGATATTATTAATTTGACAGCAAGAACTAGACTTGTTACAGTCCAAATTATTCCCTTTCTACAGAGAAAACTGTGACCAAGCTTAAAAATGTTCTCACTGTTTTATGGGAACTACAGGTATACATAATATAGATGTACAGATAATGTGGTTATAGAGGTGTGTGCCTGCTTTTGGAAATGACAAAGAACACTTCAGAGAATCCTTTAACTCCTCACACACAGAGCAATGGCACTTTTTAATGAACAGCAACAGCCAAGCATGGCAGAAACAGGACACAAGGTAAACATGAACAACTTATTGATTAGATTTATCTTCATCCTCTCAAATCCTATCCTACCAAAATCCTTCAAGAAACACCTACAGGGTTTGGGTATTATCAAAGATGTTGAATTCAACACCTTTCATTTAGGCATTTCTAAAGTGATTTCCAAAAAACCATCAAGATAATTCCAACTGGAACAAAATCCACCAATTTTGCACTGAATAAGATCAGCATTCAGCTCATCCTGGCCCCTGCTAAAGAGCACAGCCCTCAGCTGGCCACCAGCACCACTGATGTTACCAAGCAAAATAAATTCGTCAACTAGTTTCAAAGTATAATTACAATATACTAACAACTGTCAGATTTATTTTCATTAGACTAAATAAAAACAAATTCATTAAGCAACCCATCAAACACGTAAAAGCCTGGACTGCTGGGCCCCAGCCTGACCCTGCTCCTGCCCGAATTGTGATTTAAGCAAATCAAACTGTAATCTCAGTTTTCCAGACACAATGGATCATTCAATCCTCCTGCCAATCAGAAGCAGCCAGTCAAGCACACATTTCACAACCACCCTCCACACCACCAAGCTCAGCTTAGACCTGTGAAGGCCTGGGAGGAGGAGAACTCATCCAAAAAACCATTTTGCATCCTGATTCTTCCCTAGGAATGCCCAAGGCTCTGTGGGAGCCAGCAGGGATGTGCCCCTCCCAGAACTCACCGTGATGACATCCAGGATGCTCAGCAGGCTGTGCACGCTGTCTCCTGCCAGCACCTCCTTCACCACCACCTCTGTTCCATCCTGCAAGCACACACACAGCATTACTGCAGGCTCACAGCTGCATCTTGGCAAACTTGGAGCATTTCTGAAAGCTCAGGTGCTTCTTTTCCCTCTGCTCTCATGGAAATGTGCTAATTCCAACCACAGAGTTTTAGACCAGCATTCTAAAAGTGATAAATTAAAAGAAACTATGAGCCAGTTTTTCCCAGGGATGTTGTGACCTGCTTGTCTTTGCAATGTAACACCAACAAAACACAGCTTCCTTCATCCAGAGGTAGAATGAGCTCCCTTTACTGAGGGGTTACCTGTCAAGAGGTTGTACGAAACAGGAGCAGCAAAATTTAAAAATACACAGAAATCAGCAAATTTGATATAATTTCTAAATACAAGCCCACTAAACTTTCAGCCACTGGAAAACTGCTCACATCCAAAAGTTAAACACAAAGTTCCATCAGGAAGAAGGTAAAAATTAAATTTTTAACTTGGCAGAAGGGATCACAAAGACTGGTGCTCAACATTTTGAGACCCACATGGAACAGAAAGCATCGTCTTTTTTCCCCTGTCTACCCAAAAGTGAATCTGACTTTTCCACCTCCCATACAAATCCACTGACTCCTGCTGGACTGAGCTTGGTCTCTCCTGCTCTCTGTGCCCAAATATTTTCTGTAATGACCTTTCCAAAGGTGAATGCTTCCAATCCCACCTTGCACCCTGTCTTCACTCAGTAACATCTGCATCTCCTGATGAGGATAATTCCAGCTGCCTCATCAGCTTTGTGTTCTGCTCTCTCATCTGAGACACGAGGACTGCTACAAACCTTGATCTTTACAAATACCATGGCCCCAAAGAGCTGGGATTAATCCCTCCTAAACCACTGTGATTCACATGTCTGAGTTTAATCAATGCTTAGTGATTCATGCCAGCCTATCTGCTGTGCCAGCAGATTTCTCTCAGGAAGTGCAGAGCAGTGGGTTCTTGCTGGAACCCTGGACACTGAGAATTTCAGACTCTGTGCTGCCAGGCACTGACCCCCAAGAGAACCCTGCATTAACCTGAGGCCATGGAGAAGGCTCCAAAATGGAATGACAGAACTGGGATTGTGGGTGTGGAGTTTGAATAGAAGTGTGTAATATCATGTGGTGGAAAACTTAGAGTTTAAGGGTTTAGAATATAGTAATATATATAAAGCAAGATGGAGGTTTTAGGGTGGAGGCTGGTCCTTCTTCTTCTTCTTCACCTCCTCCATGGGTTTGTGGTGGTATTGTGTAATTGGATAGAAAAGTCCACATTGCAGGGCACAGGTGGTTGGTTATTGGGTTAAAAGTAAAAATAATTTAGGTATAATTTCTTAATTAGACAGTTTATCCTTAAAAGACCTTGTAGAGAGAGATGAGGCTCCATTTTTACCGTTAGAGAAAAGTACTGCAAAACTCACAGCTTGTGAGACTGTAACATAGATAAGAACTAATAAACATCTGAGTCTGAACAGGTCCTTACACTTTCTTGGATGCAAACTTCCAGCTTTCCATCCTGCACCACGTAGATGCTGTTGTCCAGCTGCCCGGGACGGAAGATGTACTCGCCCTCGTGCAGCTGCACAAAGAACATGTGCTTGCACAGCTCCAGGAACAGGGGCTTCTCAAAGTGCCCAAGGACTCTGCAGCAAAGAAAATGCAAAGGGAAAACCTGAAATCGCCACAGCCTTTGGAAAATCCTTCCTCAATTAGCAAAGCCTCAGCTGTGATGAGCAGAGGAAGCCCAGAGGAGCAGCTGCAGGGAAGGAGCCTCAAAGAGCTCCCCAAAAGAAGGTGCAAGAGCAGCATGAAACACAGAACTGTAAATGCTCCAAAGGAGCCCTCCAAGGACTGCAGGCTCAGAAAGAATTATAGCCAAACTTCCTCCAGCAAACACCAGCATGGCCTGTGGAGGGGAATAAAAATAAAAACCTGCCAGAAACATAAACTCCATGAAAAAAGTTACCCCAGGAACTTCCTCTTTTAGTGCAGCTGCCCTGTCCATGGAAGCAGGACACAGGAGAAATACTGAAAAGAGGGAAAAGCTCCTGTCATCTGCACATAATTGCAAGTTTGGAATATTCCCTCTCCTGCTGGTAACATGCACGTGGATTCCAGTCAGTCACTGCCAGGCAGAGAGAAATATGGGTTCCACACCTGATCACCCTGTACAGAGCTCCAACAGTTCATATTTATCAGGATCAATCCATCAAATCCTACTGCAACATCAATTAGTCATAGAAGACCATAACTCCACAGTAGCAAGTTCAGATGACTGAAATAGCCTTTTTATTTGAGAATATATGACCTTCAGGACTACATTATATCACAACTGGGAGGAAAAATGAGCATCCACAAGCAAAACAAATTACAGATTGGAAGATCTCCTCCTCTTTGCTCTGTCAGCAATTTAACCCCTTGCTGAAGGGCCACAAAGACCATCCCTCCTTAGTTTACCAAAGAGCTGTGGGGATTAAGCTGACTTTGATTTATTTGCAACCTTTTCAGGTAGAGAAGTAAAAGATCCTGCAGCCCAGGGAGCTGTCAATATGGTATCCAATTAACATTTACCAATTATGATGCTTTTCTGTGCACAAAAAAAATTGTCTGATACAGCCTAAACAGAAGTTTCAAAATGCAATAAATCTGTTAGAACACCTTTATTAGCACTATTCCCAAGCTGAGACAACTAAACTAATTCCTTTTTCTCCCCATGTCTTTTTTTAACTTTTTCAACAAACTCAACCATTTTTTAATGTTCCTAGAAAATTCAGTCGTTTATTGTGCCCTTATGCTCACATGAATTTCAGTCAACTCCCTCAGGATTCTGACCATGCAGTTGTAAAATCTGAGATTTGACACAAACTGTCAAATATTTACATCACTTGAACATCCATCAGAACCAAACTCTAAATTTCTCTTTCCATTTAACATTACCTGACATTTTTAAGCATGTACAGGACTTCTGATGGCAAGTGGGAATTCTTAACATCAAATTCAGTCAGATCTGCCTCTAGCAAAGAAGGAGGAGGTTCTTTCCTCTGCAGAGTTGGACATTCCTTTTTAATACGCAAAATCCTACAAAGAAAAAAAGAAGTTCAGGATGTTTTCTCATTTGTCCTAATACAAATTATTAAATCTGTACTAATAAGAAATGTTAAGTAAGTATATAGTAAATATTAAAATTCACCATTCTGAGTTACACATTGCCAGCTAGCTAAAACATTCTACCCTCCTGCCTTTCCTCACCAAAACCATCCCAGTTCAGCAAACCTCCCAGCTGATCCAGAGCTGACAGGACTGGGAAAAACCAGCAGCTACAGAAAAGGGCTCTGCTAGGGACAAGTTCTCCATCACAAACAAAAACCCCACACCAGCCCCCATGATGTGAATTTTCCCCTTCCCAAAGTCCCAAGTACCTTTTAGCCAGAGATAAAACCTTTGCCCGTTTCCGCATCCTTTGGCGAGGGACGGTGTTCCCAACCAGAGAGTTGGGAAGAGTTGTCACCTAGGGGAAAGCATGGACACAAAAACAGTCACAAAAACCCAAAACCAAAAAAACCTACCCAGCTGAGGCACCAACACATTTACCAGCCATCTGAGTGTGAGCAGAGTGAGGAGCTCATATAAGACTTTGGAAGATTGGAATATCTACTCCAGGATCAAGCAGATATCTACTAAAGCAAGTAGAGTATATTTTGATTTTACCAGTCAACTACTACAGTGCTAATGGATGGTAGAGGGGAAGGACTCTTAGCTCTGGTTCTCATTCAGGAACACTCAGCATCAGGAAGAGGAGTAAGGCACTGACCTCTGCTCTGGGACAGGGACAGGAGCCAGGGCACGGCTGGAGCTGGGCCAGGGCAGCTCAGGCTGGAGAGCAGGAAAGGTTCTTCCCCCAGAGGTGCTGGCACTGCCCAGGCTGCCCAGGGAATGGGCACGGCCCCGAGGCTGCCAGAGCTCCAGGAGCCTTTGGCCAGCGCTGACAGGGATGCCCAGGGTGGGATTTTGGGGGGTCTGGGCAGGGCCAGGGGCTGGGCTGGGTGATCCTGTTGGATATCCTGAGGATATTCCAGGATTCTATCTGGATGTGATGGTGACAAACCAAGGCTTTTCCTTGCATTTCCTAGTTCTCAAGTGCCACCCTCTGGAGAAAAATCACAACTGCTACACCAAGCAAGCCCCTCATTAGGTATTTTCAAAACATTCCCCAGTTTTCCATCCAAGCAGTTGAATCTCTGTAAAAAGTTTCTGTTGCAAAAGAAATCTCTAATTAGTTTGGAAGGATTTTTTTTTTTTACGTAAAATCTTGTTATGTTATCAAAAACCCATGAAGTGCAACCTACAGCAGTCAGTTTGGGTGTAATGTTCTCTGCCTTACTCAGGAAGAAAATCAAAAAGTAAGGTCTAAAACTCAAACAAAAAACTACCTGAAATTATTTTTCTATGTGTAATTCAAAGCATTCTTTACTTATGTGAATTACATATAAACAGCTTGGCTAAAAATTATTCAAATTAAGAAACTGCATATTAAAATAATAAAGAATATTAAAATTATAACATTGCACACACAAAATTTCCTCTAATTGAGGGCTTTTTTGGCCAAGTTCTTCTTAAAGGCTGACCTGCTATGCAAGATTCGGGGAGGAACCACCTCCTTCACAATGACACAGCTCCAGAACTGAATTAAACCCACCAGTGAAGTGTGGAAGGCAGAGGCTGGGGCAGTTCACAGTTCACAGGAGGAAGTGTTCCTCCACACAGGGTGACTAAGGATGGTTACTTCCCTGTACCTTATTTTTCTACAGATGGTTTGCAGTGAGTGCACACCCAGACTTGGCAGCACAGAGAACAGTCAGGATCCTGTGAGGTTGGTGAGGCCCTGGCACAGGTGCCCAGAGCAGCTGTGGCTGCCCCTGGATCCCTGGAAGTGTCCCAGGCCAGGCTGGACAGGGCTGGGAGCAGCCTGGGACAGTGGAAGGTGTCCATGTCCCTGACAGGGGTGGAATGGGATGAGCTTTAAGGTTCTTTCCAACCCAAACCAGTCTGGGATTCAGGGATATTTAAACAATCATTAACTCCCTACAGGAGTTAGATACTCATTGATTTATTGCTACCCTCATTGACTGCAAATATTTTTCAAAGAGGAAAGGTCTGGCCAGAAAGAGAAGCTGCTGCTGCTCCCTCAGCAATCCAACCAGTGTTGCAGGAGTTGTGAAACATCCACAACATCCCAGTGAGATTTACAGGCCCTGGGCCAAGCTCAGCCAGTGAACTACAGCAAACTTTACACCTCCCAAGCTGGATTTTCATCTTCCCTCCCCCTTTCCAGGTGCCCTCACCTTCCTCATGATCTTCCTCCCGTAGAACATCACTTTGTCCCTCTTGCGAAACCTGTACTGAGGCACGTGTGGCTGGAGTTGTTCTGGAACAGAAGCACCACATCAGAAACCACCTTCAGCAGCTGGGAGAGCACCTGAGCACAGCTGGGGGGCTTTGTTGCCTCCAGAGCAGCTCCTGGGCAGCGTTTGGGATCTGAGCCACCCTGGGACCCCTCATTCCCCAGCTCTGGCCAAGCCAGACCCAGGCAGGGCTGCCTTGAGGCTCCACCTCAGCCCAGAGGAGATCAAGGGCTCTAAACAGACAGGAGGGTTGGGCAGCTTTAATCTCCTGAAGGAAACCTCTAATTCAATCATTTCTCCTTCCTGTGACAGTGAAATCACAGTAGGGTTGAACTCCTCTGCATAATTCACCACTGATCTGAGGCTGACACTGCTCACAGCCAAGGAAATAAAAGCTCCAGGTCCTGCATGGGGCAGCTCTGGGCTCACACCTGGGGAAGGGAGCCACCACGAGGTCTCCATCCTTCAAAGCTGCTGTCCTGCAAGAAGCACACCTCTACAGCAACAACTACCCGAGAAAACTACAGACTCGGGATCAATGGAAAAATTGGTTTGAAAACTTACATGGTTACCAAATACTTACTAGATTGTCTCACTCTTCTGTACACGACAAACACAATAACTGCTATAAGCAACAGTGCAACTGCAGCTCCAATTGCAATTCCAGTCAGCTGGGGGGGGAATTTAGGGAGAAAGAAGTTAATAATTTTCAACTTCAGAAGTTACTACATACTTTTTGAAGGGCTGAAGAACACTCAGCTCAGTGAGATGTCTAAAAGCCAAGCATGTTCATAAATACTTAATTTATAAATTCAAACATCTCATATGCAAGAAGTTTAAACTGCACCAGCGACCAGTCCTAAGATCACATGGAAAATATTCCATGTGCTTCTTCCCAAAGATCCGGGAGCTGACCAACTCAATGTACAGGAGGTGTATGAGCACATGGAGGGACAGGACAAGGGGGAATGGCCTCAAGATGAAGGAGGGCAGGGTTGGATGGGATACTGGGAATTAGGAATTGTTCCCTGGGAGGGTGGGCAGGCCCTGGCACAGGGTGCCCAGAGCAGCTGTGGCTGCCCCTGGATCCCTGGCAGTGCCCAAGGCCAGGCTGGACAGGGCTGGGAGCAGCCTGGGACAGTGGGAGGTGTCCCTGCCATGGCAGGGGTGGAACTGGGTGGGCTTTAGGGTGTCCCTTTGAGCCCAAACCAACCTGAGATTCTAAATAACAGAGATTAATTCCTGCCTCATGCACAATGACAGCAAAGAAACAAACATTCAGACTTTGGCAGTGACTTAGCAGAGCTCGTGGAGCTCAGGAGAAGCTGCTGTGGATGCAGCCCCAGCCCTCAGCCAGCTGCTGACTGCAGCTCCACTTTACCATGGTGGTCTGGATCCTGTCCTCCACAAACTGCAGGATGGGGGTCCCACCTCCTGTCACAGCCTGGCACCAAAAGGAAGGTGAAATTAGTTTCCCACAGCTGGAAAAAAGTCCCCATAAAAAACATCTCAACCAATTTGATTGTATTTTTCTTTGACTTATAACCCACTTTGTAAACAGAAACATTCAGTGGAAAGGGATCAGTAGGGGAGTTTTGTGTTGCTGTCAGTTCAGTGCATTCCTAAACAGGCCTAAATCAGGGTCAAACAGAGCTGAACATTTTTTTTTAATCATTCTATGTTATTCAGAGCAACAAGGATGAGAATGGAATGCAAAGGACTTTATGAGACTGAGAAAACAAGTCACAAACCAGCATATTAAAGTCATCATAAAAAGCAGATGATGCACATGGGCAGAAGCCCTGGGCTCAGGTGTGCTGTCCTGGGACCTGTGTCTACCAGTGTCACTCAGGAATAAAACCTGGCACCTAAAACAGTCTCACAAATGCCAACCCAAAACTTAAGAGAAAGGGGGAAAAGGCAAAACTATTCTTAGGGACAAATGAAAACAACGTGAGTACAAGGGCAAATACATTTCCCTCTATATCTTGAACCTTAAAAGCACTTGAATTAAACCCTACACACAATTCAGGTGCCATTCCTGCCTGTGGTTCCAGATCTGGATGACAGTTGAACTCAGCTTTGCCACCAAGAGAAAAAGGAAGGGTACACCAAGTCATCAAACTGGTCTCTCGAATGGAATTCATTCCAGTTTTACAGCACAAAGGAAACTCCTGCTAGACCAGTGCTCACTTTGCCTTCTCAGGTCACTTTAGCACTTTAATGTTTATCTTCCCAACATGAGTCAAACTAAGTCTGTCATTTTTGTTATCAGACTATTACTCATGGGATTGCAGCGAAAAGTCACAAGGTTTTGCAAAAATAAAAAGCTGAAGATGTGTCAGCAACAGGTACAACACCTGGTGACACAGAGTTCCTGGTGGAAGTCTGTTCTGGTCACTTCATGTATTTATTTCCCCATGACAGTGTCAGGGACACTGGGACATGGACAGTTCTGGTCCTCTCCAGGCCTGTATGATCTCAAATAACACCAAAAATAGTAATTGCCAACTGACACTCACATTGCTAATGCAAGGGGAGAAACAAATCCACGGGGAAAAGCATAAAACACAAGCATGCCCAGGCTGGGGCCTCAGTGCAGAAAAGCAACAAGGGAAAGATGAAATTCAGAGCTCCAAGAACCCCTGAGAGGTTCTTGCAGAGTTTTCAGGAGTGACAGTCTGATATTCCCCTGCTCAGACTCGGGGGGGATCTTTCCCAGCTTGGACAACCCTTGGACAAGCAGAGGAAGCAAAGCAGCCAGGCTGAGCTGTGCAGACACCTGAGCCATGTCAGTGATTGCTGTGGCAGCTCCTGGGGCAGGAATGAGGTCACAGCCAAGTCACCAGGGCAGCTCCTCTCTGAGGAAGGCTGTGCTCAGCACCCAGCCTAAGCACCTCACCTCACCCAGCCCCAGAGAACCCTCAGACCCACAACACCTGTGGGACCACCCTGCAGGGCCCTCACTGCACCTCAGCACAGAGCAGACACCTGCCCAGAGTATGGACTGGCACCAAGAGCATTTCTCTGCTTCCTCACGTCCACGTTTCCTTAAGAACTCGAGGCTGAGAAGCAATCAGCACAAATATGCAGCTCACACCCATCCAGGGTCCAGGCACCCAGCACTGCTGAGAGTCCAGCTCCTCCTCACTGCAGTCCAAGGCAAACACTGACACATTCCCTGGCCAGGCAGGGGTGGGAAACCTTATCAGCCCTGAAAACAAGGACTTAAAATTGGGATTAACCCAAAACACAAGGCTTCCTCGTAGCTCAGAGGCACCCGTGGCTTGTTTTGACTACGGAACCTGGATTTTCACAAAACATTGTTAACTGTGTACAAGTACATTGTGTGTGTGTTTTAGTTCTGAGAACTATTTCTTCTCATGGGGTTTGTTTTTCACGACTAGGGAAAGCATCATGTGAGCCTGTTGGTCTGTGAGTTTCACATTTGTGATTAAAAACAAATGCAAGAAGTGCAATCTGCCAGAATTCTGCAACTCCTCCTTCTTTAGGCTAAAAATGAAAGTATTTAAATTGTAGCATTATTAAAACAGTTTAGAATATGAAGCAGAGCATGAATGGTTTGCAAGAAATAAAACACACACACAATAAAATGGGACCTTAAAGTCCTTAAAGTCAGAAAGGATAAAACTCTCATCAGGAAAGGCTCTTTCAAAGTAAAAGCATCTAAAGACATTGTCCCAATGCTATCAAATTACGTACAGCTGCTTTCAGCTTCAGGAAACCCTCACAGGAAATAAGTAAGTCCAAAAATAGGAACAAAACAAAAATTGTACCTCAAGGCTGGTGCTGTTGTCCCCTTCATCCACGTCTGGGGGTGCGCAGGAGCAAAGAGAAAAGCAAAGAGACGACTGAGTTAAGAGATGACCACAGCTTCTGGTCCAAACTCTTGAACAACACAAGGGGAACAATGATTTTTTAACTTTATCCTCCCTTTGTACGGAGCAATAAAACCCGGCAGTGAAGTGCTGGGCGACGAGACTTCTCCCGAAGAAACTTCACAGCCACGGAATTTAGACTCCGGGAGCTGTGGGAGCCCGGGGCACCGCCAGACCCATCCCTGCTCCCTACGGAGAGCAAGCACCGGAACGGCCCCGCGGGAGGGCACGGCACCGACACTGCCGGGGCACGGCACCGACACTGCCCGGGACAGCACCGACACTGCCCGGGGACACTGCCCGGGGCACGGCACCGACACTGCCCGGGCACGGCACCGACACTGCCCGGGGACACTGCCCGGGGACAGCACCGACACTGCCCGGGGACACTGCCCGGGGACAGCACCGACACTGCCCGGGGCACGGCACCGACACTGCCCGGGGATACTGCCCGGGGACAGCACCGACACTGCCCGGGGACGGCACCGACACTGCCCGGGCACGGCACCGACACTGCCCGGGGACACTGCCCGGGGACAGCACCGACACTGCCCGGGGACACTGCCCGGGGACAGCACCGACACTGCCCGGGGCACGGCACCGACACTGCCCGGGGACACTGCCCGGGGACACTGCCCGGGGACGGCACCGACACTGCCCGGGGCACGGCACCGACACTGCCCGGGGACAGCACCGACACTGCCCGGGACAGCACCGACACTGCCGGGGCACGGCACCGACACTGCCGGGGCACGGCACCGACACTGCCCCGGGCACGGCACCGACACTGCCGGGGCAAGGCACCGACACTGCCCGGGGCACGGCACCGACACTGCCCCGGGACAGCACCGACACTGCCCCGGGACAGCACCGACACTGCCCCGGGACAGCACCGACACTGCCCGGGGACAGCACCGACACTGCCCGGGACAGCACCGACACTGCCCGGGGACAGCACCGACACTGCCGGGGCACGGCACCGACACTGCCCCGGGCACGGCACCGACACTGCCGGGGGACAGCACCGACACTGCCCGGGGCACGGCACCGACACTGCCCGGGCACGGCACCGACACTGCCCGGGCACGGCACCGACACTGCCCGGGGACAGCACCGACACTGCCCCGGGCACGGCACCGACACTGCCCGGGGACAGCACCGACACTGCCCGGGGCAGCACCGACACTGCCCGGGGCACGGCACCGACACTGCCCGGGGCACGGCACCGACACTGCCCGGGGCACGGCACCGACACTGCCCGGGGCACGGCACCGACACTGCCCGGGGCACGGCACCGACACTGCCCCGGGCACGGCACCGACACTGCCCCGGGACAGCACCGACACTGCCCGGGGACAGCACCGACACTGCCCGGGGACACTGCCCGGGCAGGGACCGGCACCGACCGCGGGTCACCCTCATGGCCCCCCCGGCCGGACCCGGCTCGCTCTCCCGGCCAGACCCGGGTGCTCTGTCCGGCCCCGTTTCGCCAGGCTAAAGCTCGGGACACGGGCTGCAAACAATTCAACAACAACTCCTCCCGCCGGGCCTGGGGACCGGCACCGGCACCGGCCGGGGGCACCGCGCGGCTGCACAAGCCCGCCAGGCCCGCGTCCCGCCGCCGCGCTCCAGCGATCCCCGGCACCCTCTCACCTGCTGTCGCTCCTGCTCCCGCCATCCTCCCGGTGCCGGTGCCGGTGCCAGCCCCCGTCCCGGTGCCGGTGCCGGTCCCGCAGTCCCCGGGCCGGGCCGAAGGGCGCTGAGCGCAGACCCCGCCCGCCGCCGCCAGGGGGCGCGGCCGCGCCAGGCCCCGCCCACCCCGCGGGCCGCTCGCTGCTGATTGGCGGGAAAAGCCCCCCTAGAGCCGTTCGGCGCGCGTGCCGCGCGGGGGCAGCATCGGCGCCGCGGATTGGCTGGCGCGGCGCGGCCAATGGGAGCGGGCGCTGTTGGCGTGTGCGGAGGCGGGAGCCGCTCCGGGCCGTGAGGGGAGCGCGGCCCGGGGAGGTCTCGGTGCCCGCGGGACCGGCTCCGCCTCCGCTGAGCCCCCCCGTGCTCTCCGGGACTCGCTCCGCCTTCGCCAGCTCCTCGGTGCCCGCGGGGACCGGCCCGGTCTCTCCGAGCTCCCGGCTGCCATCAAGGACCGACCCGGCTCGCTGAGCCCCCGGTGCCCGCAGGGCCTGGCTCCGATCCCGCTGAGCCCCCGGTGCCCGACATGGGGATGCTGACCCAGCTAGTCCGCGGGCTGGTGCGCGGCGCCGACCGCTTGTCGCCCTTCACCAGCAAGCGCGGCCCCCGGAGCCACAACAAGGGCCGCGGTGCCAAGAAGGTGGGCGTGCTTACCCGCAACAAGAAGTTCCTCCTCGTCAAGGAGATGGTGCCCGAGTTCGTCGTGCCCGACCTGACGGGCTTCAAGCTGCGGCCCTACGTGTCGTACCGCGCCCCCGAGGGCTCCGAGCCGCCCGTGACGGCCAAGCAGCTCTTCGACCAGCTGGTGGCTCCGCGCATCGAGAAGGATGTGAAGGACGGCACGTTCGACCCCGACAACCTGCAGAAGTACGGCTTCGAGCCCACGCAGGAGGGCAAGCTCTTCCAGCTCTTCCCCAAGAACTACGTGCGGTAGGCAGCGGGCAGTGATACCGCCGGCCAGTACGGGACAGACTCTGTCACTGAACGTCACAGCCAATCCTTCTGCCTTGTTTTTCTCTAATACCTGATTTAAATCCGGGTGACACCTGCGGTTTGATTTCCCATCCGTGTCTGGTAATTCCTCTGGGAGACAGTTGTGCCTGCTGAGCAGAGCCTCTCTGAGGTTCTGAGGATGAGGGGTCTGTGATGTTTCTAAATACAAAGTACTGCAAAGTTTAAGAATTAAAGTTTAAAAATTAATTTAAGACTGAAAGCGTTCACTTTGGGAGAAAGGAAGCGAGATCAGTGGATGATGGTCTGTGATGGTCACTTAGTCTGGAATAAGGGCTGCCACATGAGTCCTTACTGTGGAGGTTAAAACCCCCACATTTTCGGGGCTGTGCAGCCCCGATCCCAGAAGGATGAGCTGTGGTCAGGGATCAGCCACAGTGGGGATGGGGAAGGCACAGCTTTTCTGACTGAACTGTGCATTTCTCACCTCCTGTGAAGCCGGTCAGAGCAGTCACACTCAAGTGGCTGCTTCCTGCTTTGCTGCTGTTGGCAGAGGAGCCCTTCAGCCCTTCCCTTCTGAGACTTGCTGCCAGCCAGGGCACTTGGCAGGTGGCTGGAGGGGGAAGCAGGGCTGGAGAGCAGATCCTGGGCCCTTTGCTGCCAATTCCAGCTTGCTCTTGACCACACCATTTGCCTCTCACCCCATGTGAAGGCAGATAATAACTGGCTCGCCTCATTCCCCTGAGCAAAGCAAGGCCTGGCCTAAAGCTGAAACCAGGCTGGCCCAGTTGGTGTCACCGCTGCCCTCGGGCTGTTCCCTCTCGTCCTCACAGGGCAGTAAAAGCATTACAACCTTTAAAACATGCAGGGACACACCCTCGGTTTTCCCAGGAAACTGGATTGTCCACTGTGACTCCCAAAGAATATTCACCCCTTGGACTCGAGCCAGGCCAGGGCACAAGGTCCTCATAAGGACTGTCAAGTCATTTGATTTTTAAAACTCAAAACAACAACAAAAAAAAAGATAAATCACTTATATTTGTTTTATTTTAGAAACATCCAAAAATAGCATGTTTTTTCTTTAGCAAAAGCTCTTGTTTTCATTACTAATATGAATCTTCATGTAACAGTGCTCCAGAGTGTTTGCTAAAATACACATTCACCCTTGAGGAGGGCATCTCAAAGCAGCAAAGTTCTCACCTGCTGCACCTCATTTAGTTGCAGCACTGTTACACAGAGACCTGTTGCTGGTGTTTCTTTCCCTCCAAACAACTCATTCTTTAGGACCCTCAAAAGACAAACCATGCAAACTAAAAGTTACTGATCTAGTTGAAGCTGGTTTTTTGTTTCTAGGAATAGAGAAAATGTTCCACAAAAGGTGTTTTGCTGATATTTCACAGTGAAAAAAAGCTAATGGAGCAACCATGAAAAATCCTGCAGCCATTCCTGGAGGTAGTTAGGGCAATGCTGTTAAGATTTTGGTTTCTTAGATTTAGAAAGATGTCAAGAAACACCGCTTAAACTTTTTGGAGGTTTTGATCTTAAAGCTGTTCACCTTTTAGAAACTGAGTTTGACTTTGTTGACTTTGGGCCTAGAGGTGGTTCTGTGGAGAGCAGAAAGAATGAGCTGAATACTGAGAGGCCGTGGGGGTGTTTGAATGGCACTAAAACATGGTGGGGTCACTACAGGATTTATCTGATCCAGGGTGAGCTCAGCTGGGAATGATGAAGGAGTTTGCAGTCAGGTGATGAGTGATGGAAAATGATGGAGAAGCACCAAGATCCTCACAAGGAGGATCCCACAGCACTTCCCATCACACAGTCTGCACTTCCTTCTGAACCAGAGCTTCTCTCTGATAAACATCACTGTGAGCACACTGCACTGCATCTGGGCTGTCTGAGCTCTTCTCCCATCACACAGCCAAGCCTCTGCTCAGGGGCTTTTCTGAGACATTCAGGAAACCTTCTGATCACTTACTGGGTCTGCACAGCAGCACAACCAAGTCTGGTTTGTGAGGGAAGGAGGAGAACGGGCTTAACAGATCCATTGTGAAATGCAAACCAGCCTTGAAAGGATTCAGATCTGAGGTACAAAGCAGCAGCCTGTGAGAGGAGGGCTGTTCCACTTGGAACTAGGACATTAAGGAAAAACTAAATAAACCTGTCTGGTCAAGACCACAGGCCTCTAAGCTTCTCTGTGCTGAAACTAAACCACCAGGAATCCCAGCAGTGTTGGCCTTGAAGGACTCCCAAGCTCAGCAGTAAGATGGGAAAGCCCAGGAGTAAGGGCAGAAGTTGGGGCATTAAGTTCAGCTGTCACTCTCGTTCAGGAGTCATCCTCCCTCTTCCATTGGGACTGGTCAGTGCAAACTTTCAGCTGTTCTTTCACGTGGAGATCTCGGACTTTGCACATCTGGAGGGGTCACCAGGCTCATCTCCCACTTCCAGACATGGAGGATGTTGTCATAGAAAGAACAAGTGGCCACAATGCTAGTTTCTTTGGGGCTGTCTGGAGACCTGGCTGAGTCACTGCCTCTGTCCAGGCCAATTCCATTGGGTCTCTTGGCTCCTGAGTCAGAGCCACTGGCTGACCCTGGATCTGCCACTCGGGCAGCCAAATTTAAACCTCCCTTTAAACCAGAGCCCCTGACCAGTCCAGGATCCCCAGCCAGCTTTGGCCCTGGCCCTGCTGTGTGTGCCACAGCAGGGCTTTCACTCTCCTCATCCAGGATTACATCAAAAGTAGCTGTAGGAGACTCATAAATTATCTTCAGGTTCTGGACCTGCAAATTCAGCCTCTCGTCTCCTTGCCCTGATGCTCCCACGAGCTCCTCCAAAGGCTGGCACGCAGCAGCAAGGTCCTGGCTTGCAGGCAAGGAATCCCTCGGACACAGCCTTGACCAGTCAGCCCCATAGGCCAAGGAATTGTGCAGGACATAAGATGACAGGATGATACATTCCTCTGTGTTTTCCGCTTAAAAAAAAGAGAAATTAAATTACTTAGAAAACAAGTTGTGGGTGTGGCAGAGTGCTCAGCAGCCATTCCAGCATTGGCTGTGTGTCATGGGAAGAGTTCTCTGGTTACTGCTTTCTTCACCACTAAGTGAAGCATTCCAGGAGGAATGAGGTGCTGACTATCTTTCAGCCACCTCTCAATGGCCTTGCTTCTTCCTGGGTCAGCAGCAGAGGAGAAGAGGGTTTAATATGCAGAGATTAAAGAGCATCATTATTCAGAGTGCCTACAAAGGCTCAAGACAGACACGACTGATCACACCACAACATTCACCTAGTCATGAACACACCTGGGGGATTGCCAGGTCCTGGTTATTAATACACTGCAGATGTTCTTCCTGTCAGCTTTCAGCATTTGATTCTGACAGTAAGTGGACATCAAGTTCCTTCCTTTCCCACACAGGAGAAATGCCATTCTCATTTCCTAAGCTGTTGATCTGGCCAAGGTCTGGAGAACCGAGGAAGCCAACCATCCTCTGTCAGACTGCATTTGTAATGTGAATGCAAACTACTTTTTCACCATGAAGTACCTCATGATTCACATGAAGGGTTTATTCATGTTATTCTAGATTAACCAGGCTGCAAAGCATTTCCTTCCTGAGGCAATAACTGATTCCACAGCAGGTCAGTAACTCCTGCTAAGAGGAAAGCATCACCTGACAGTTGGAAGCACCTCTCTGAACCATCACAATGAACACAAACCCAGAGTGGTTGTGCCCTCACACCAAACACAAAGGCTTTCCTCCCATTAAAAGAAATTATGAGAGATTTACACAGATACTGTCAGGGCCTTGGCACAACCAAGCAGGCCAAGAGAGTGCACAGATGTGGAAAAGCTGGAAGTTACCTCAAACTGGAATAGAAATCTATGGCTATTAACATCATCTCAATCCTTCCTAATGCCTGCCATGAAGCTGGAGGCAGCGAAGGGAAGGGGCACAGCAGAGCAGCCCTGGAGCACCTCTGTTCCCTGGACACTCACCCAGGCTCCCGCGGCAGTCGAGGATCTTGAAGCCACTCTGCATGCAGGCTGCCAAGAGCACGAAATCACACGTGGGGTGCCACTTCAGCCTCCACACCCCACCTTCCACGTGGGTGTCAGCCAGCGGCTGCCTCATGTTCCTGGTGTCCCACAGCAGCACGTGCTCGTCATAGCTGGGGACACGCCACAAACAGGCAGAAAAGCACAGCCAAGTCAGGGCACAGAAAAAAAGGTAGGAAAGACCACATGCTCTGCACCACACAGAATTTCTGCAGAGGCAGCAGCAGGTTCAGGTAATAGAGGAGGTTGGTCACACAAGCTAAAAGGGACTCACCTTCCTGTGGCCAAGAGATTCTCCCGGTGGGGACTGCACTGAATGCTGCACACACCCATGGAATGTCTGCAGAGGGAAGAGACAGAAATTCGAGAAGGGCTTCTGCCGTGAATTTCAAGGATTTTGAGTCCACATTATTTCATCAAGGTGTCTCAGGAGAGGTAAGCTCAAAATTTCACTTCAGTGACCTACCCAAGTATTTTTATCTACACAGTCCAACAGCCTTCCCAGGGACAAAACCTCTACTCACACCATCTCTCAGCACACGTATTTTCTAGTAATATTTGCCCCATGAACTGCTGCTCAAAGGCCCAAAGAACTCCAGCAGGACAACTCCATCCCCAGGAGACTTTACTCCCAAAATTAGTATTTCCATAGCTGTAGTCCCCAGTGTAATTTAAGTTTACATACAGAATTCCACTGGAGAGCTGCGTATATTGTTTTAACCATTTTTAAAAGTAAGAGAGAAAAGAGATCATTTCAAATAACTAAACAGTGGAGAACAAAGTATTTTCTAAAAAACATTCAATAATAATATATCCAAATTTAACAAACAGAAAAATTGCCAAAATAAAAGTGTAAATCAGGATCCTTTTTTAGAAAGAAATTACCACCTTCTTCACATGTGGCGGTCAGCTCTTGGGTTATTGTGTAAAAGGACATAGAGAAGAAAGTTTCAACCTGAAGTTGTACTGATGAAAAAAACTTCAGCAGATGCCTCCATTTCCCAAGGGAGGCAGAACCAGGATCCACTATTACTGTGCAGCTCTGAATTCAGTGGCTTGGGCAGAGGCAGGGCAGCGGCGGGGGTGTTCCCACCCCACTGCTGGAGGGCTGGGCGTGGACAGGTCTCACTCACCTCCTGCTGGTGAAGACTGGAGCCTCTGGACTGCACCTGGTGTCCCAGCCCTTGAGCAGGCTGTCATCCCCTCCTGCCCAGGGACAAAACACTGTGACCCTCAGCACCAGCCCTGAGCATGGGGCAAAGCAGTGCCAAGACTCTACAGCTCCTCCCTGGGGCAGCTCCAGCTCTGCTTTGGGACAGGGACAGGAGCCAGGGCACGGCTGGAGCTGGGCCAGGGCAGCTCAGGCTGGAGAGCAGGAAAGGTTCTTCCCCCAGAGGTGCTGGCACTGCCCAGGCTGCCCAGGGAATGGGCACGGCCCCGAGGCTGCCAGAGCTCCAGGAGCCTTTGGCCAGCACTGCCAGGGATGCCCAGGGTGGGGTTGTTGGGGGTCTGCGCAGGGACAGGGCTTGGCTTGATAATTCTGGTGGTCCCCTCCTGCTCAGGGCAGCCTGTGACAAAGAGCTGATGCTTTTCAGCCTTGGGATCTCACAGAATTTAACAGACACATCAAAAATCACATCAGGCTCTCAATACTCATCACCACAGAAAACACAAATGGTGTCATCATTATGTTGGTACCCTCCTCTTTGGTAAGAAAAAGAATTAGAAGTCATAAAGACTGGACTCAAACAGCTCTCTGGCTCTTAGCATACTGCAGGAGAATACAATCTTCTTTTTGCCAATAGCCACCCAAAGTACAATTTTCAGGGTACAGCTTCTCCTAATTAACTCCAACCATTTTCCACCATCAAGGAAAGAAGCTTTTCACCCCTAATCAGAGGCCCCAGCTCTTTAAAGAGGTGATGCAGGCAACTCACCCAACCCTGGAAAGTAAAAACCCAAGGAACGTATCCCCAAACAAGCCCCCCCCCCCCCCCCCCGCCAACAACAGTCCCCAAGGAGATTCCCAGCCCATACAGACCTGAATACACGATATCAATGTCCCAGTAATTAAAAGCAGCAATCCAGGCCTCAAATTTGTGAGCTTCCCACTGGTTCAAGACATGCACAGAAGGAGCAGATTCATCTATGGAGAAAAGATTCAGCTTCCCCTCTGAATCACTGCTGATCACTCTTAAAGGACATCCACTACAGCAGGGTACACAAAAAACATTGGGAATTACTGCAACAATCAAATATTTTAATTCAACTAAACACTGGCAGAGACTGGCAGCATGGTGGCAGGAATGACACATTCATACTTTTCAGTTTCAGCCCTTTCAGCTTCATCTTAAAATCACCTGCCCCAGTGACCACCACTCCTTGCTCTCATGGGAAGCAACTACTCACACCCATGTCAGGGAAAAGAACCAGTACTGGCTTTCATCTTTATCACAGATGCAAAACTTGACTTCTTACATGCTTCACATTACATCAATAAAAAATTCCATGTGAAGAGGGTTCTTGTTTTGTTGGTTTTTTTTTCTCCAAGTCAGACTGACAATGCCCTTTCAGAGCCTCTTCCCTCTTCTGGAGTACAAAGAGATGTTTTATTTCTTTGCTATCACTGAAACCCAAAGCACTGGCTGATCCTGACCTTTCCTGCTCTCTTCCTGTGCCACAGTACAGTTACAGTTTCTAGATACAATGACCTTGGAGCACTGGCAAATGTTTTGCAATTCCCAGTGCACAGATTTTCTGGCATTCCCTGACATGAACTAAGTCTCTTCTGTTTGGTTACCTACAACTGCAGACACAGCTTCAGTGGCCTGAGGCTTCTTCCCAGTTCTGTATCAAATGATTCAACCAGACTGAATCTCCCAAATTCCCACATAAGAGATACAAGGCCACCCCCTTCCTATAGAGATGTGAACACTATACATTTGGCTTCCAGGAGAAGTTACTGGTCTCTCAAGTGACAACAGTGACAGATTTAAAGGGGCATTTCATCATGCAACAATCATTTATCATGAAGGACAGAGACAAAAATGAGGAATGTAAGAAGGAAGTCTAACTGGCAATTCTACTTACTTATTAGCACACACAGAAACAGCTTTAATTGGCAATTTTGCCGTATAGCATTAAGCAATGACTGCCTGATCCCCCTGGTTTCCAGCCTCCCACCAAAGGCATCATTCTTCATCTGTACCTACAGAACACATTACCCCTCCCCTTCTTCAAGGTACAGCTAATTCAGCTTATTTCACACATGAATGCCATTTCTGAAATCTCATGTATGAGCAGTTGAGAGGAGGAGCCGCTTCCAAGCCAATTCTCTCCTGTTTCTCACTAACCCATAATTAAACTTCCTACATGTGCTATTATTAGCAGTTCTTAAGGAGAATTTCACACTAAAATTTCAGCTGTTCTAAGAGCAGAGTTGGAACCAGTGGCTCCATTTGCATCCCATTCTAGTCTTTCCTTTTAACAAAGGCAGCAAAAGACACATCCCCTGGTTCACCTGCTGCCATTCCCCAGAGCACAACCTCCCATTCATTGTTGGTTTAGTCTCTGCTCCTGTTCCAGTGGCCACAGTGTTTGTGTTCCTGTTACCTTTGCTCTGGAAACAGAAACTTCTAGAGCAGGGTCAGGGAGCCAGCTGGGATCAAGGAAGTCAAAACCACTAAAGACTGCTTCATCCAAGCCCTCAACGTCTCCTGAAAGTTGTCCCACACACCCTGGCCTCCAGCCCCAGCCTCCATCTCCCATCCTCACCATTGCTCTCGTCCAGTGGACCAGTCCAAGGACAAGGCCAGTCGCTGTGCCCCAAGATCCACCCTGAAGCGTGGCTCCAACATGCAGCTGTTCTTCTACTGGAAACAAAAGGAGTGGATTAAGACTGGGAAGACAGCAGGCACATAATGGCAGGTGCACTGCTTCCCACAGCAGGTTTTCCAGAGCCTGATCAGCAAATGAGGGTCCCACACTAAAGAAGCAATGTCCCACAGCACTGTACAATCACCGAGTGCTGGCTGAGGGGCAAATGTGCCCACACAAGATCCGACCCTTCTGCTGCTCATTTCCCACCAAACTTCCCTTAAGCTCTGCTTCTTCTCAGGGAGCAATGAAGTGCAGCAGAAGGGTCACCCTGACTGCTGAATTCCCTTACAGACTGGCCTCTACTTTCTTTGCTCTGTCAGAATGGCTCTGATCACCCTCTTTTCTCATCACTAAAAGAAACCCCACTCCAAAAATCCTCCCTGCTTTTACCAGCTTTGCACTTTCTGATATTTCCCAGTTAGGCCACACTTGTTTTCAGGGTTTGCTTCTTCCCTCCTCCTGCCTCTCCTCCCTGACTTTGCAGATAGGCAGAGCCCAGCCCAACTCTTTGGTGCCACAAACAAGTTCATAAAATTTACGACAAACATTATCAGAAGTCAAAAGAAGTATTTAAAAAGCTAAGCATGCTGAGGAAGCCATGGAAACCAGCTTTCCTGCAAGCCCATACACACTACTAGTAAATGTAGAGATGTAGCAAACGTGGGTTAAAAACAGTTTCAGCAGGCATTGCATCCACCCACCTCACTTCCAGTCAGGTGGCAAAATTCCACAGCACCTGTGGAGTTTGCAATGCCAACCATGGGATGTTCTGCAACAGGAATGTGGCACCTGAAAGATCAAGTTAAACAACTCTCCAATGTCCATCTTTCCTGTATTTTAGGAAGAGAGCAAAGCCATAACTTTCATTCCAACATGCACAAGGACAAGGTATGTGACCAAAAAGATCTCACATTCAAGAAAATCTAAGGCTCCTCAAGTTCCCACACACCTGCAAGGAGGGGATTCTGTACAAAGGAGATCTACTATGTGTTATTATATAAATAAATTAGGTACAAAGTCATGACCAGTCAAGTAAGCAGAAAGTATGAAACAGAAACAAGGCAGTCTTTGCTCATTGGAACAAACTGGAAAGTATTTCCCTCCAAGAAGTCAGGAACTGTTCCATTAGTAACTATTTTAGTTGCTGCCATGCCAAAAAAGGATCCCAGGGGAGCAGAGCGTGCTGCTGTGGCATCGAGCCTGGCCAGGCCAGAGTTACCATTTGATGTCCAGGATGGCAGCCGTGTCGATGCGCTGGATCTCGGTCAGGGGGGTGTACGGCTGCTCCTCGTTGTAGTGGTACAGGTAGAGCCGCCCCGTCCGGTCACAGGCCCCACTGCTCCCCCGGGAATCGCTCTGTGGCAAACACGGGAAAGAAGAGGGCAAGCTCAGCCGCGCTTCTGCCTCCGCACCCGGGATCTGCTAGGAGCGAGGAGCAGGGCTGAGGGATGGAAGCCCCCATCCCACGCTCACCGGAGGGACCGCTCTGCCCCCCTTGAGCCACCCCAGCCAGGACAGGCACGGCCCCGCCGCGAGGACCAGGGACTGGGATGGGGCTCGTCCCGGAGCGGGGCCAGGCGGGGACGGGGGCTCGCCTGCTGCGGTGCCGGCCGGGGATGGGGCCGGGGCTCTCCCCGGAGCGGTACCGGGCAAAGACGGGGATGGGGACGTGGACTCGCTCCGCAGCGGGGCCGGGCTCACCTGGTCGGGCGGGCGCAGGTGGTAGGTGCCGCAGGCCAGGATGCTGTGCCAGCCCTCCACCGGGCACCACTCCACCGCGTCCGCGCTGAACTCCGTGTCCACCACCTGCAGCGTGCGCGTCCTGCACGGCGCGGCCATCGCGGCCGGGCCCCGCTGCGCCGCCGGGGCGGCTCCCAGGAGGCTCCGGGGAGGCGGCGCCGCGCCCGTCTGCTTCCCGGTCAGGGCGGGCCCGGGCGGAGCGGCCGCGGAGCCGCCCCTTCCCCCGGCCGGGCTGCGTTCCCTCGCCTCTCCGAGCTCCGCCCAACGCGCTCTTCCCGAGCGGGGGGGCTGCGGCTCCAGCACCCCCAGTGAGGGACCCCCGCCCTAAACCCGGCAGCCGCTCCCGAGGGAAATCCGGCATCAGCCTTTCCTCGCCATCCTCCCAGCGCCCGGCTTAGAGACCTTCCCCACCCCGGCGCTTCCCGCGGAGACACGGGCTGGTGCCGCTGTGCGGGACCGCGGAGCGATGCTGGTGGCTGCCCTGAGCCTTTCCCTTTCCCCGCAGCCCTTTCCCTGCGCCCTCGGGATGCGCCCCGCAGCCATCCCACGGCGGTGCTGCTCCCTGCGCTCCCGTCCTCTCCTGGAGCCTGCATTGCCGCTGTTCCCCTGGCGGAAATCCTGCAGACCCAAAGGTCTCATTGCTGAGTGAAGTCAGCCAAAGCCTGGCCGTTTGCCGTTTTCCCATAACCAGCCCTACAATTATTAACACTGAATTTCATCTCCCACTGTCTCATCCTTCTGCAATTCACTCAGCCTTTATTATATTATCATTACACTGAATAATATAATCGGTGGATGTTGTAATTTCCATTATACATTACCTTTTTTCTGAACTTCTTTATATACTGGATGTCCAGGTGTTTACTTCCCACCACCATAAAAACCTTCCCTTCTACTCTTCCTTTCCTGTCTTTTAAACAGTTGCCTGTGTGACATTTCTCTTTTTGACCACCAGCTTTTCTTCCTTAAGTACCTTGAGCAAAGACATCATTAAATGCAGTTTAAACTGTCCCAACCAAATCCCCTTTTCCCTGCTTGTTGATGCCTGGAATTGAAGCAATGCCAGTAAAGTTTTGAAGCATGATTTCCCCGTACAGAGCCCACACTGACTCCTCCTCAGTATTCAGCCATTGGTGCTGCATCCCAGCATCCATGAATTTGCGAAGTGCAGGTGGTTGTAGTTTGAAATTCTTTCCAGAAGCTGCTGTGACATTTGCTGTGACATTGTACCAAGGGAGAGGTCGCCATCCCAGCTGGGAGCTCAGCTTGTTCATTCCTGAGCTCCCTTGGAGCCGTAGGTGGCACCGTCTGCTCCTGGCAACTTGTTGCTGCTCATTTCAGCAGAACTTTAATCTCTCCTGAAAGCACTTCTGTTCTGAGCAGATTCCCCGTGGAGCTCTCCATATGGAAGTATTCTTGTGTGAACTCTACCAGCTCTTTCACAGGGAACACATATGCAAACAAGTCACTGGATTTTCTTCTGTTGAGGCTTTCATCTTCAGGTCAGCCCTTCCCTTTTCTGTGCATGAGTCTCTGTTAGCTGCAGCAGTCCCTGATTTTTTCAGAACTACCCATTCAAGGTTTATGACTTGAACATTCTTCGTATTCCATTTTTCTTTGTATTATTTTGCTGGGTTGGTTTGTTTGCTTGCTTGTTCTACATTTCACCTGCCAAACGTTATTCTATCTCTTGTATTTGGACACAAGTTCAGTTTACAAATTATTACTTCTTATTCTGAGTATCCCACTTGCTCCTGTTTAATCACACCAGCCTCCTTTTGCTCAGTGCTGTTTTGCTGGGTGGTGAAGCTTTGCTCCTGGCCCATGTGGTGTCTTACACCATCTCCATGCCTCCCATAAGCATTTCAGTCTTTCAGCTACTCCTTTTACCACGAGTTTCATTTTAAATTAAGTCACAAGGGAAAACTAGAGTATAACCTGATGGTGTTTTCAAGGTGCAAGTATCAAAACACCAAGGCCTGCAGTCCACTGTGTTTCATATTTGGTGTTCCTTAAGCCAGCCAGGATTTCCAGTTGTGTTTTCTGCATGTTGGGATTGGTGATATCATCCTACTTGGACAGGA
Organism: Lonchura striata; assembly: GCF_050655825.1. Lineage (NCBI taxonomy): Eukaryota > Metazoa > Chordata > Aves > Passeriformes > Estrildidae > Lonchura > Lonchura striata. The sequence goes on along the minus strand of NC_140719.1, from coordinate 2,259,636 downwards.
AGGAGCACCTGGAAGGTACCTGTATCAACATTTCACAGTGTGTTTACAGAGGGTGTGCAGCCCTCTGTTACAGCCAGCATCAGGAACGCTGCAGCCACCTCCCCTGAGCTGGATTTACCAGATTTCCCTGCAGGAAACAACTTGGATGAAGAACATCTCCATTGGGCGAAGCCCTTGGAAAATCAGTTCTTGATCAGAACTGTCCAGGTCTGCTCCCAGATAAATGACTCCAATCCTAGGTTTTTAAATACTTGTCCATATAGAGATATCACTGCTAGGCAGGGTTCTCTGTGGGTAAGGAGGGTCTTCCCAAGAGCTCCATTCTCTGGGGTGGCTTGGGGAGCTGCCACCTTCCTTTCTGACCCTCATTACTGAAAGGGAAGATGTCTGTACATGCCATGATCTGCCAGATTCATTGATCACACAACCTCCCCCACCAGCAGGCAGGGATGTATTTACTGCAGTCCCCAAGACCTTTCCAAGAGTCAAAATCCCTGTAGCCACTTCTCTCCTGTGGCATGAGGTGAGTCTGGAGTCAGAGATCACAACCCAGGTCAGAACTGGTTATCCCCCTGAGCCTTTGCAGGTGTCTAGGCAGTTTTGTTCCACTTGGCTTGGTCTCACAGCCCTTTAACCCTGTAGAAATCTCCCCACTTGCTGTTCCCCACCCTCCCACATTCCCTGGGATCAGGATTTCCCAAGCCCCCTCCATCCTGGCTTTGTCCCACCTGTCCCTCGTTCCCTCACAGGAATTTCCCCATTGCCCCACCAGGCCCTGGTCTGCAGCCTCTCCTTGTCCTCACAGCAGCAGCATTAAAACATCAGCACCAACTTTGTCCTGCTTGGTGCTGCTCAAGGGTTTAAGGGCTCCAAGACTGCACTTTGTTTTGATAAACATGATTCCTGGTAATAAAATGGAAAACTGGCAGGACAAATAGCAGCCTTTTAAACAGGCAAGGGAAAAAAACTCAATACTTCTGCCCTATTCAATGGATTACATCAAACAATAAAATATTCCTTATGTCCCATTTTATATTAATCAAAAACTGCATTTCACTTCAAGGAAAGAATTAATGTTTTCTTTAAAAAAAATATTACCCATTATAGGAAAATTTGATTGGGTCCTGCTTGTTTTTTTCATACTGAAGAGCATTTTGGGCTGCCTGAACAGAAAAGTTACAGTACAACAGTGGTTTAAGAGTGGCAACTCGACCAAGTGCCTTTAACTGAACTTCCAGCAGGAAGTTTCAATAGTTTTTTGCTATTTCCCCAAGATGCTTAAAGCCAAAAGATGAAAACCCACCCAAATGTTAATAATTCAGAACTTCCTGTGCAGATATTAGAAACAGAATATAATATTGGAAGTCCACAGCAGATCGATTTTCTAACAAATTGAATACAAGCAAGACCAACATTGCAACATGAAGTGGCAAAGTGAATCCTGATTGAAAAATCAAAATTCTAAACGGCTTTTACAAAAAAAATTTCACTAAGCACTCCAAGAAAGGCTCTGCATCAAGCACTCAGCAGTTCACATTCTTCTACTGTGAAGCAAGACTAACACCTGGCACTAGATTATCCATTTAGCTCTTCAGGAAACTCAACTGATGTTCCTTACACTTCTAAGGCAAAAATGGAATAGAAAATGGTTATTCATTAAAAGAAAAATAGGCATGTGCTCTGCAAGGGAAATCCTCCTCCCATACTAGTTTTACTCATTACTACATTAAAAAAAGAAAAAGTGATTCTTGGATTGATGACAAGTCTTAAAAAAGTGAATAAATAACTCAGATTACCCAATATTAGATATTTAAACATCTTTGCACGTGACTGGAGTGTTTCCTACGCTACGGAGAAGCCACAAGGGCAACCACATCCACACACAGCTGCTACCTGAGCTCCCCTACCACTGCCTTCTGTACAAGGGCTTTGGAAAAGAAAGCTGCTCCAGCTTCCTGAAAATCCTGCCTGCTCCAAGGTCCATCTCCAGCAGCCCCTGGGAGGGGGCAGTGCCTGGACACAGATCCCAGAGGGTCCCTACGCCCCACGCCAGCTCCTGGGGCACTGCTCCTGCCCTGCAGGGACTGCCAGCAGCCAGGGCTGACTGGGCTCTGAAGGCAGCTGCAAGGGAAGGGGAAAAAGCCAGAGAGCAGACATGGATTCATTCCAACCTTTACTTTGTTTGCTCTTTTTTTGTTTGTATTTTTTTTTAAATAGAGCTTCCATGCAGAGTTCTCCATATGAAGTGCTGATGCCAGAGCCTGCCCCGCTGGCCTTGGCACTGCCACAGACACTTCTGCCACATGGGAGGAAAAGCTTTTGCTACATGACTTTTTTTCTTTTTTTTTTTTTTTTTTTGACTTTTAGGCCAACAACATGTTCTCATCTGAACATTACAATTAATGAGTGCTATCAAGAATTCCTAACAAAAACTGTACATGAGTTTACAAACGTATTAACATATAAATAATGAGAAGCTTCCTGCCTGGAGCTCCACAGTAGTCTTTTTGCTTGAGAATATAATACTGGAAGGGCAGACCCGATCCCTTTCCACAGCACCAGTCAGAGCTGGCTTAGTCCAGTCAGCCATTCTGCTCAAGCATCACAGGGTTTTTTCTTCAGTGCCTCTGGCTTTGATAAGCAGTCTGTCATACTGTGCAAAAGCAAGAGTCCAATGCCTTTGGGAAGGAATCCTGCTGCTGAGAGGCCTCTGCCACCCGGTCACCGCTCTGGCCCGAGCTCCTGCTGGAAGGTCCTTTTCTTCTCCCGACAGTGCTTCTTGTGGGCAGGCCAGTCCTTCTGCTGGCACTGCGAGCCGCAGTACCGCGCCACCTGGCAGCGGCCGCAGATGTTGAATTCACGTAACTGGGAACAAAAGGTGATGTTAGAGGGGCTGCTCAGTGCCACGAGAACCTCAGCATCACTCCCAGGGGACACCCCAGCAGCTTTCCCAGGAGGAACCAAGAGCATTCCCAAGGAGCTTCACGATCAGGTCTTCCACGCCTGTCACAAACTGGTGACAGGACAAGGCTGCACAGCCTGAAGCTGAAGGAGGGCAGGGTTAGAGGGATATTGGGAAGAAATTCTTCCTGGGAGGCCCTGGCACAGGGTGCCCAGAGCAGCTGTGGGTGCCCCTGGAACCCTGGAAGTGCCCAAAGCCAGGCTGGACAGGGCTGGAGCAGCCTGGGATAATGGAAGGTGTCCCTGCCCATGGCATGAGATGAATTGTAAAGTCCCAACCCAAACCAGTCTGGGATTCCATGAAACACAAACACCCCACCATGAATTTCAGAGAACCAGAAGGGTTTAAAGCAATTTATGTGGCTGTACATTTGCTCTTGTAAAATGAGCTTAACAGACAAAATATTAGAGCATTACACATTTGATGACACAATGCTGGTGTTTTGTCAACCTCAGTTCTGTTTTCAACTACAAACACCTGAAATTCAGAAATTATCAGGAGGGCTGCACAAGCTCATCCATTGCCAATGTTACTGTTATCCAGGGAGCTTTTGGGCACAGACCCAAATAAAAGGCAGAGCTGCCTCTGTTTCAAATACATGGAATTTAAGATGATTTTTGTAATGTTCCTTTCACCAAAGCAGAAAGTGGAACACAATGGGTTTAGCCTACTCAGCATCTGCTATCACAAGAAAAGCCCTCGTGTATAGATAAGGCATCTGTGTGACAAGAGGCACAGCCCTTGCACAGCTCATTCTCTCACTCCTGATGTTGCCTTATCTTCCTCCAGCAGAACTTTTCCTCCCAGCTCTCCCCTGAATGAAGGCCACTGCAATTCACCTTCACCTCAGGAAATGGTAACCAGGCTATTTTTTGATTCCACGACCATCCAAACCCTCCTACAATGCTTCCTGCTGCCTCACAAGGCTGCTCACTCATCCCAGCTCTGCTCCCTGCAGGAAAGCTCCCACCTGGCTTTTTGTGCTCTCTGTAGAAATCACCCTCCTCCCAGCAGCCCAGTAACCTCCACTGCTCCAACTCAAACCCACGTTCCCTCCAACTGAAAATGATCACAGGGTCTGGAGCTTTAGGCCAAAGAAAACCTGAGTGAAGAAAATCATTGCTTTTAGCCACTCACTGGCTCACATAAAGTTCAACATTTTAAACAACAAATATATCCCTAGACACACCATTAGCCCAAGGCATTCTGTGCTCACTCCCAGCTCTCTGAACCCACCTGTTTTTCAATCATTGTGCAGGGAGGGTAGTGACATTCATAGTAAGTGCAGGAGTTCTCTTCCTCCTCCACAACATCCCCATTAGCATTGTAATATCTGGTTACATTCAGGACAGGAAACTGCTCTTCTATGGGGTCTGTAGGAAGTTGTTGGATTGCCAGCCAGTACAGACTTTGTTCCCTGGAAAAAAAAAAACAAGTACCAGTTTGGTACATCAATTCATAATAATCATACAGAGTCACCAATTCTAAATTTATTTATTAATAAGGTTAACATTGTATTTACTCTTAGACTGCAGATACTGCTCATATATTGGGTATTTTAAAGGTTATTTTAGCCTAAGTGCAAACCCCAAAAGTTTAAAGGTATCAATCAAGAAACATTTACATCAAGCAAAGTTAATTCTGTGCAAAATTATTCATACCAAGTCAAACTTAATTTCTGGCATGAAATTTGTTTATTGTTCTTGAACCACCAAAATCACGTAGAGCATTTGTAATTCACTACAGCTTCTCAAAATCAGTTTAACCAGCTTTAAACACCCCAATCTTAAAGCTGCTGCTGTGTTTCAGGAGTGTGAAGTCTGTGGGTCTCCCACTGTGTCCCATCACTAATTATCCAGCTCCATCCTGGCACAAAGAGTTTGATGTGCTGAGTGGCATCAGTGAAACCCAGCCCATGGGAAGCTCCCACGAGCTGCTGGTGAGGTGCTGGAAGCTGAGCCCAGAACTCACCATTTCCATCAGGAGCATTCTGCAGCTCCCAGTTCCCACTGGAATTTTGGTGCCTGAGATGTGCAGATTTCCCCGAGCCTCTGCCCAGCTGGGAGGGCACAGAGGCTTCCAGCTCCACCTGGCACAACCCCGAGGGCGGGATGGGTGGGACATGAGCACAGACTGTGCCCCAGGTGAGGAAGCCAGGACAGAGTTGTTGGAATTTGAGGTATTGATGATTCTGAGATTGTAAAAAGTTTCTGGTTTTTTGCTTTGTTGTTAAAGAAGTTATAATTTGTCTGTGTTGGTTTTTAAGGTTGTTTATTTTTGCTTGTTTATAACATGTTCTGCTGCTTTGTTGCAGGTTTGTTTTGTAGGGTAGTGTGTGGGGCTCTGCCCCTTAGTGGGATGTTATAAACATTATATACTAGAAACTACCTGTGCTGTATTTATAATATTGTGCTAGTATTTATTATTTACGTTGAACAGTGTGTTTTTAGCCTAAACTAATAGAAAAATGCTAACACTACAGTGAAACATGAAGGGCATGAAGAAGGAGAAAAAGGACAAGACACACCCAATTTCCTCCATCTTGTCCCCTTTGGACCCCTCATCTAGAATCCTAAAATTTGACTTTTGCACCCGTGCCACACTTAATTATTGCTTATATCAAACACTCAGAGCTAGTAATTCATCCTGTAAGATTGAAAACTCTTTTCCATGGACAGAGATCACAGCCAGTGTCTCTGGGGGCTCTGTCCAGGGGGGTTCCTGACCCCTGCCAGGGTCCCAGACCTGCCAGGGCAGCCAGAGGGAAGCCCTGGATTCCCACACAGAGTGATGTGTAAAGCAGCCAAGGTTTAATCAAAAAGGCTCTGCCAAGGCAAAAAATCGCTAAAGGAAGGAGACAACATGTGAAGAGATGTTCATGCCCCCTGCCAAGTGCTGCCATACCTTTGTTTGCTAGAGATGTCTTCAGCCTTGGGCTTCCAGCCCCAGGGGACGAGGCGCAGATTGTCCAGGCGGTTGTCCACGGTCACCGAGTTCAGATGCACCACCTGGAAGCCTGGAGCAATCCCTCCCCGGTGCCTCTCCCTGCAGGACACAAAACCAGCCTGAAGGTCAGTGGTGAACAGGAATAGCTAAAAAACAAAGGATCACAGCACTTCCAGAGGCAATGTGAGTTGGGACCTGCTGGCAAACAGACTCCAGTGGCTACTTCTGACAGGGCAACTACCAGGAGAAAGTGCCTGATTCCAGCAGGTGGTTTCAATTATAAGTTAGTTTAATCAAAAGACAGAGCACAGAGTAAGTTCAAGCATGTTGCTTAGTTCCAGAGTCTACTCCTCCAGTTAACTGCTAAAGATCCATGGAACTATAGTGTCCCTTGGAAGGTGCCAATACTGGCTTATAATTTCCATAGGAAATTCTATCAGACACATTTGTGCAAGTTTGGCACTGGTGTGGTGTCACAAGGCTTATTATTTATGAAGAAACACCTCTGAACAGCAACAGGACAGAGGTTTCACCAGGTATGCAAATGCTTTTTAGACTATAATTGTGTGTAACACACTGAAAGTCTGAAATGACTCCACAACTGACCAAGAGACACCTGAACCTTGACCAAAACCCAAAGCAGGACTAAGCCAGGATGGCTGCAGAGAAAATCTTCCCTACTGCCTTCTAAGAGTTTCCATTTCCCCTTCCCCCTTCTTTTCACCTTTCCTCTCTCTGTTTCATCAAGTATCAAGTTCACTGTCAAACTCCCTCGTATCTGGACGAGTTTTGGTATCATTTCTTGCAGGAATCCCCATCCCAGCTGAAATGCAAGGCTTGGACAGGAGGCTGTGTCCCTGTGACTGTTCTGCCATGAGGAACCTCCCAGCACAGGAGAACAAGGATGGAGACCTCCCAGCAGCTTTCCACAAGCCCAGCCTGGACACCGAGTCCTGCTCAGCCATTACTGAACATTTCAGCTCAAATAATTATTTTAATTTTGAAGAGATATTTGCCCGAGTTTAAAAATTCCAACTTTTTTTTAACCTTTATAAAGCTCAGCATTACCCAGCAGAACAGGAAACTCATTTCAACATGACTTACAATGAAAAATGTAGGATTTTGTATTCTTGGTCAAAATCCATCCAGATATGTCTAAGTTATATACTCTGGGGGTAAGAGAATCTCTTGCACTTCACATACACCCCAAAACTTTGTAGAATTTAATGAGGAGAATCCCCTTGGAGAGCCTACAAGAAGCACCTACACACAGACTGTGCTCCAGCTCCCAGCAGGAAATTCCTGTGAGAATTCCCTGCATCAGAACAGAGCCTGGAGCACCCTGCCAGGGAGTCTGCTGGGTCTCCATGGAACAAGGAAAAGTTCTTCCCCTTGAAGGTAAAAGTAATAAAATCCTTCTTCTGGGGAAAAAGAAACCAAACTACAGACATTAAAGCAAAGAAACTATGGCAAGGAGTCTGCTGAAGTGCCCTAAAGGAGGAATCCCAGCTTGATTTGGGTTGGAAGGGATGTTAAAATTCAGCTCATTCCCTGCCACGGGCAGGGACACCTTCCACTACCCAGGCTGCTCCAAACGCCATCCAGCCTGGCCCTGAACAATTCCAGGGATCCTGGGCCACTTCCAGGGCTTCCCCACCCTCCCAGGGAACAATTCCTTCCCAATACCCCATCCATCCCTGCCCTCTGGCACTGGGAAGCCATTACAGTAACAGCTACTTTTGAGTTGTTGAAGGCCAGCAGAGGGTCTGGCAAAGGGAATCAGGAGACCTGAGGGCCCCAAGTGGGAACCCAGAAGTGCTGGAGGTGAGCATCAGTCACACATGGAGACAGGGAAGGAGTTAAGGTTCTTAGAATGAGCCTAGGGATGAAGTGCCAGCTGGAGAGATGGGACAGATAGGACACAGGAATCTGGGAGGAGGAGACAGAAGTTCAGAGCAAGAGCAGACTGTGCAGGGGGAAAGGGACTCCAAGCCTAAGTTCAGGAATATTTTTGATTTTATTAGATAAGAGTTTAGAAACTGCTCGAGCTGGGGCAGGAGAAAGGATTATGAGAGATTGTCCCTGACACTGGGATGTCACAGCAGAGTGGCAAATACCCAGCTCCTCTTCCTCCACAGCCCAGATCTGCACACAACACCCCAAAAAGAAAATTCTGACCAATTCCCTCCCACACTGAGCCAGTCTTTATCTCCTTGTATGAAACCACATTATACCTACACTGCCAGCTCTTCTGAGACCTCAAGTGACAAAAGCCTAAGTAAAGGTGGAAGTTGGGCCTTGCTGGTGAGCAGCCAGTGTTAAACACCACTGCACTGAGGTGCCAGGATTGGTAATGCCAAATTCAGGGTGGCCCCTTCTCTCCACACATCAAGAAGAAAGCTTTGAACACAGGAGCACTCCCCTCCCCTCCCCAGGCCTCTCTTTGACCATCCCAGCTCATCCAAGCTGAGCAGCAAGGACAGGCTGTGGAGAACCTGCCTTGTGAAGAGCCTCAGTAATGCAGCCAAAACTCCTGCAGAGCTGGAGCTTCTGCCTCCCCGTGCACTCCTGAGCTCCTGCAGGATGCCAGGCAAAACCCTCCCCCCAGGACTTTTCAGGGAATTATGTGGATTCTGTTCTTTTGGTATTTCAGCAGCTCAGAGCCCAGGACTGGAATACAAGTGCAGACACAGCAATTCCAAGCACCAGGAACCAGAACTGAGCCTGTTACAGGCAGTGAGGTGGCAAGTGATCTAAAAAAAAACCCTCAAAAACCCCCAGAAATCAGGTCCTGGATGTCTTTTTGAACATGCAGTTGGTGTTACTTATGACTAATCCCCTGCTGCTGCTGTTCCCCAGGGAACATCAGAACACAGAGCTGGGATTGCTCCACAGGGATAAAACTTCTGCAGAGACACCCAAACCCTGCATTGGGGGAGCCAAAACTCCATGTGGATATCAGAGCAAGCAGCAGAGAGGCTGAAGAACCATCAGGAAGTTCTCCCTGTAAGAATTTTTGCAGCTCAGGTGGGGAATTTTCAGCTCTTTGGTTGGATGCCTTTTGATCCCAGTTGGCTCTGCACAGGGCAGAGGAGGGCTCTGGGAGAAGGTCCCTGACACTGCTGCAGCTCCAGGATTTCTATCCCAAGTGCCTCATTATGTGAACAAAGATACCTGCTTAACTAGAAAAGAAAAAAAAAAATTAAATCTGTTTTACTTGCATCTACCACATGTTACTCACAGTACCTTAGATGAGAGGCACACAACTTTTTTCATGATTTCAGGGGTTCATGTGCAGAGAACAACTGAATTACACACCTACACCTGCAGTAATCCACGTTCTGTGGTTTTCATTCATCCAAGGAGTCAGGCTGGCCCTGGGAAATGCAATCACTGCATGGCTCTGCCCAGCTCTCCTGACTCTTACAGGCTCCAAACCTGCAGCCCTGCCCCTCCTCACCACGGGAAGGACCTGACACCACTCTCCAGTCCTGGTCTGTGCTCAGAGCAGCCCCAAAATTGTTCTCTTCAGGAGATGCCGAAGCTTCACAGCCCCTGCAGAGCCTCTGACCTGCAACACCAACACCTTCAGGTCCAAAAGGAATGCACAGGAACAGCAGAGATATTTTACATCTTCTAGTTCAGAAATCTGACTGCAACTTCAGAACTGCAGCTCTGCTTGCCTGGCAGCTGACCCTCCTCTCTGTGCCTCTCCAAAATCCCCATTACACACAATCTTTTATTTTTAACCAGCCCATGCTCGAGTGACACAATTTGAATTTCCTAACTGAATATGCTCAAATGACTTCCTAATTTGAGTAAAACAAGCCAGGAGAGGCAATGGCTGGGCTGTGTCATAAACAAATAGCTGGGCTGTCATCATTTGCACAGCCTTCAACAATTGACCTGAATAATTTTCAGGTGCTGTTTAATGCTACTTACAGATAATAATTATGACTGAGGTTCACAGTTAGCAGCAACTGTCAGTGATTTGCTCCACACATTGCAGCCAATTTCATAATTTCAACAAAGTTCTATGTGCAATAAGATTAAATATTAACAGATGCAGGTTAAAATCCATATTTAATAAGCAGGCTGGAAATAACAATCTTATATTCTTCCTGTCTCCTTCCTCCTGTGCAAAGCCTGGTTCTAGAGGATAAAAGGTAACCTGGAAAGATAAAGGGCATCCTGGGCACTGTGACTTCCAAGGATGTGGAACTGAATAGAAAATATGCTTAATTCTTCCAAAAAGGCTTTTTAAATAAACATCAGATTTCATAAGCAGATCACACCTTTTGTACAAACCCACCAACAGCTCAAAGGAGTAACAGAGGAGCTCAGAGGGTGAGCTGCTCTCACAAATGAGGAAATCGGCCCCTAAAACTTAATATTAATCCTATGAAGAATTTGTAGAGTATTGAAAATAAGATGCAGCTGCTGATATGAAGCATCAGCAGAAGCACCTCAGGCAGCTTTGCAGAAAGCCATAAAAAACACCTCAAATTTTAAGTCATCAGAGTTCCCTCTCTCCAGTGCTCTGCCAATTCTCAGCAGACAAAAAGCCCCACAACCAATCTCCAAAGGTTTGTTTTCCCCTATTAAATGGTGCAGGTCCTGCTCTTCCCCCAGCTGCAGTTTGGGCAGCATTTCTCAGGTGTGATCAGGGTGTCCATGAACCTGTCTCTGCTCTCCCTGCCTGGAATGTTTCACAGGCTGTGCCTGCGAGGACCCTGCACACCAAAGTCCTGTGGGCCCCCTGTGCTGGGTTTGCCTCTCCTGAGGGAACAGCAGCAGAGATCACCCCACACAAGCTGGGGCAGCAAACTGAACCCTTGATTTCCACTCCCTCCAGTACCCACCAGAGCAGCTCGTGCAGGAGGCGGCCCGAGCCCCGGCCCCGGTTCTTGTCGAAGGCGTAAGCGAAGATTTTAGCACCATTTCCATCAGCATCCACCTCCATCCGAGCCTAGGGGGAAGGAAAGGCCGTGAGAGCACCCCATGGGGCACACAGCACCTGCTCCACTGGGATGGAGCCCACATTTGGGGGATGAACCCCACATTTCACACTTGTACCTGCAGCCCCCTTGAGCTCAGTGGGATTTGAGCTGTCCCAAACTCCCAGAGGGACCAACCAGCCCAGCTTGTCCCCTCAGAGTGCTCTGTGCTCCCAGCACTCCTGAGAGCTCCCTGAGGCAGCTGTTGGCACCTCTGGGTGCTGATAGCCAAAGAGCACCCCAAGAAGGGGGTCCCTGGGGGCTGTGGTGTGGATGGACCCTGTGGAGCTGGGCTGGGAAAGGACAGGGGGAGCAGGGGGAAGCTGGGGGGTGTCTGGATGAAGAACAGCAGGAATGCAGCTGTGGGGATTCATGGCAGGATCCACACTCTGTCCCTAGGCAGCCAGCAGGGCTTTGCTTCCAGCACTGCCCCTACACCCACCTCGCTGGGAGAGTCAGGGCCTGTCGTTTTGCCCGCATTTCTAAATTTTCCTGCCATTTTTCCAGCACTCCATGATGGTGTTCAGAGCTCTCAAGGCACAGGAAGAACTTGATACATTTGGGACAGTCAGGGTGTGTTACCACCACAGTGATAGAAACTCACAGTGGCTGCCAGAGAGGAGGAATAGACAAACATGGAGTGTTCTGGCAGCAGCACTACCCAAAGTCATTTTCTAAAATCCCTAAGAGCAGCCCCAGAGCATCCATGGCACTGCAGAAATTTAGCAGATGATGGTCCCTCCTCCAAAAAAAACTTTATTTGTTAAAGATTTAGTAATCATTGTCTTTCAAAGCCTTGGTAGAACCCACTTACCCTCTTCCAGTGGATGTGAAGAGGAAACACTTTTTTTGGTCCTATAATCAGTTATAATAACACAAGTTTTCCTCATTCAAGACTAAGTGCAGAGTGAACATTTTTAATGTTTGCCAAACCACGGATAAATTATCAGTTCACCAAAAGCATACAAATAGCATGAAAACAAAAACACTACAAAACAAATAAGTAAAAAAAATGTTTTAAAACAACGTTTGTCTAATTGAAAAAAAAAAAAAAAAGAAAAAAAAAGAAAACCCAGAACTTTTCCTGCTTGGAAGCCTCCACGCTGGGACTTCAGTGAGTTAAAAGTGGTTTTTTTTCCGCCAATCAGGGGAGCTGCAGGCACAGCGCTGCCGGAGCGGGGCACGGGGGAGGCGGGAGCCCCGGGGCGGCCCGGGCGGGCAGCGGAACCGCGGAACCCGGGAAAACAGCGGAGGGAGCGCGGGCAGCGGCGGGGCCTCACCTCGAAGGAGTAGCTCTCCACCAGCGGGATGTCCTGCTCGTCGATCAGCGTGTACTTGGTCTGGAACACAGCGAGAGCGCCGTCAGCGCGGCCGCACGGCCCGGGGCGGCACGGCACGGCCCCGTAAGGCCCCGGCACGGCCTCACTGTGGCCTCGGCGTGGCCCCGGCGGCTCGGTACGACCCGGCAATGCGCAGCACGGCCCGGCACAGCACGGCCCTCCCCGCCCGGCAGCACCGGCCGGCCCGCCCGCTGCCCCCCGCCCGGCCGGACCCCTCGCCCCGGCCCCGCCGTCCCCCCGCCCCGCCCGGCGCGGCCGAGCCCGGGCCGGCGGCGCCCCGCGCGGACCTTGCCGGCCACCCGCCCGAGCCGGACGATGCCCAGCTTGAAGTCGGTCATGGCGGGGCCGGGCCGGGGCCGCCGCTCGCCCCGCGCCGCTGCCACGCGCCGCCGCCTCGCGCACACCCGGGGGGCGGGGCCGCCGCGCCACCGCCCCCCGCCGCCGCTCGGCCAATGGCGGCCCGCGCCACCGCCCACCCGCGCCCGGCGGGCCAATGGGAGCCCGCGCCGCCCTCGCGTCACTCCCGCGAACGCCGCCGCCGCGGCCAATGTGCGCGCCGCGCGCCGCGCCGCGGGTCACGTGGGACGAGGCCCCGCGCGCGGGCGCGGACGGCGCGGGAGGCGCGGGCGGTGACGTCACGTTCGCGGGAAGCTTCGTGCCGGCGGCAGCGGGGGCGCGGCCGCGCTTAAAGGGACCGCGCCCCCCCGGCCGAACGGGGACACCCCCGGGAACCCCGGGAGGGGAACAGGGACGCCCCCGGGACCCGGGAGCCCCGGGCTCGCTGGCCGGTAGCACATGTCGGCGGCGGCCCCGCCGCTGGATGCGCCGGCTCTCGGCCCGGACACCCCGCGCAGCCCCGAGGAGCCGTGCGGGGTGAGCCGCGTCCGGCCGGATCGGGCAGGGGACGGAGGCTCCGGAGCTGCAGAGGCCTCCGGGATGCCGGGGTCCAGCTCCGGCCCTGCCCGGGACACCCCGGCCGGCCCTCCCGGCGCAGCCCGGGCGCCGCCGGGGTTCGCTGCGCGGCTGCTGCGCCCTGCCCTGGGCCAGCACAGAGCGACCACGGGTCGCCCAAGAGACTCCCCAGCAGGGCAGCTGCTGCCAGAACTTCCAGCCGTTCCAGCACTGCGGGTTACTTCAGGATCTGCGAGGGAATCCCAGCAATTGTTTGGTTCAGATTTCAACCCAGGGCATCTTCATTCCTCAAAAAACAGCAAAGATTTGTGGGAACCCTCTCCCAGGGCTGCTCCATCTGCTTATCCCCAGCCTGGATTGATCCCGGGAGATGCCTCTTAGTTGCACTTAAACCTCATGAGGTTCCCATGGGCACTGCTCGAGCTTGTTCAAGTCCCTCTGGATGGCACCAGATCCCTCAGATCTGTCACTGCATCCTCAGCTTGGTGTCACCTGCTTGGTGTCCCCTGCCAGTCTGCTGAGGTTGCACTTGATCCCTTCATCTATGCCATTAATGAAGATACTAAAATAATAAATTAGGAAGATGGGTTTAAATGTGACGTTAATGTCGGTGGTTATCTTTGGAACTCTCTGCCTCCTTTTGAAGAAGCATGATTGGGGAAATATTAATTATTGACAGGGCAAACCCTCCTTCCAAGCACTGATTTGCTCCTACCAGAGAACATGCCCTCAGGCAGCATGGGAAAGGAAAGTTACAGGTCCTGTCCCAGGAGAACTCCCAGTAAGGAAAAGGAATCATTTTTCCAACTGTTTCCAGCACTGCCAAGTGGAGGGAAACCCACACAGGACAGCACGAGCTCCTGAGACTGGGGGTTCACACCAGACTGGATTTCCAACACCGGGGGTACAGAGATTTTAACGGAGTTTAAAGCAGAGCTGCTGCTGGAAGGGGCTGCAGCCTCTGCCAGGCTGCCCTGCCTCAGGCACCACAGGCGTTTGTGCAGCTTTGTTGTGGAATCCCGGGCAAACCTCAGCTGGAAGGGACCCAACCCTCCCCTGGCATCGCAGCCAGGCTGGCCTGGGGTGAGGATGGGGATCCCACTGCCTCTGCAGCCCCCTCAGCCTGTGGCCACTTGTCACACAAGGGTTTTCTCCCCCTGTACTTTTTCAGAATTTGTGCCACACAAACCCTTGGACAGATGGGGATTGGGCAGGTTTCAGAGCAGGAGGAGCCACACCTGACCTATTCCAGAAGCATCCAAATACTCCCAGCTTGAAACATTGGTAAGATGGTTAATTCCAACAAAGGAACCAGAGAATCACAGAATATCCTGAGCTGGGAGGGGCCCACCAGGATCACCCAGCCCAGCCCCTGTCCCTACCCCCCAAAATCCCACCCTGGGCATCCCTGGCAGCGCTGGCCAAAGGCTCCTGGAGCTCTGGCAGCCTCGGGGCCGTGCCCATTCCCTGGGCAGCCTGGGCAGTGCCAGCACCTCTGGGGGAAGAACCTTTCCCTGATCTGCAGCCATTCCCTCAGCATGGCAAATCCCTGAATTTCACCTGTATTGTTTTTCCTGGCTGCCGCAGAGAAAGGCCCTACAATCAGCTGGGGGGAAACAGATGGAAGTGCAGAGCCACAAACTGTCCTGGTTTTGACTCCATCAGCTGCATGTGGAGCTGGGGACAGGGAGAGAGGGGCCAGCACAGGCCTGGAGCCCAGGCAGAGCTGCCCAAGGCACAGCCACACCAGGCAAGGACAGACACATCCCTGGGCTCATGGGATTCCCATGGCTGGGAATAGCCAGGTCAGGCTTTGCTCAGTTTTACTTTAGGAGTGAGGAACGTGCAGCTCCCCTCCACACTGACAGGGATAGTGACATGTCCTGGACAATGGGTATCTGCCAAGGCTTGTGGATTTGATAAAAATGGGTTTTTTTGATCATGCCTTTCCCTCCGTCACTACACCCCACTTCAGGCCCTGTGGCCCTCAAGTCACCGGGGCAGTGACCCAAATTTCATCAGGGAGCAAAGGACACAAATGGATCTCATTTTCAATAAACAAGGCTAAACCTTCTGCTCATTCCTCACCCCATTATTTAACAACCACACTTCCATCCCTGCCCAAATCCCTCTGGAACAGACATGGACACATCCCAGCAAAGGTGCTGAATTTCCAGAAGACAGGGAGAGATTCCCCAAGGCAAAATTCACAGCATGGGACAGGGACAAATCAAACCAACAAGTATCTGCAGACAACTGGGTCTTTATTTTAGTATTTAAAGTGCTACAAAAAACTGAAGGAGCCTTCATGTGGCAACTTCCTTTTCTGCAGTCTTAGCTCTGTTGGAAGAAGCAAACACAGCTCATTAGTGGAGTCTTTCATTAATTAGATATTGTACAGCAATTTGAGTCAGAGCTGGGTACTTACAGCTGGGCACTCGATGGCACCACTGTTGATGTCATCGATGATGTCGTGGGGGTGTCTCCCATCAATGCTGCAGCCCACGGACTGGGCAGTGCCAAGGATCTCCTTGATGGTCCCTGAAGCAGCAGACATAGCTTGTCAGTGCTCTCCGTGGGAAAACATCTGAGGAGCTTACCTGGAGCAGCCTGGGCCAGGCAAGGTGTCCCTGCCCATGGCAAGGGGTGCAACTCAACAAGCTTTAAGGTCCCTCACAACCCAAACCAGTGTGGATTCTGACAGCTGCTCTCAGCTGTCCCTCTTCCTTCAGGGGTTTGCAGGCTGGAGCCTCAGGGCTCAGCAAGGAACATCAACTCCCTCAACCAGACCTCACACCCTGAACTCCCCGAAGAACACACTGCAAACCCCCTGTGCTCCTCCCCAGGTGCTGGGGCTGCCTGCTCCCTGCAGCAGAGCTCAGTTCAGCCCTCCCTGGCTGGCAGTGGAGCATTCCCTGCAGCCCAGCCCTGGACTCACCCGAGAGCTCCCGGGCCAGGGAGCGGTGCCGCATCTGCCGCGCGATGTTCACGATCTCGTCAAAGGTGACGCTGCCGCTGTGCTTAACTGGGAGGGAACAGCAGCAGTGAGGCACCTGGGCACTGCCAGCTCCCCCTTTCCCCTGGGAGCACCATTCCCAGCACTCGGATCACATGGAGAGCTGGGGGTTTGCAGCTCCAGCAGGGCTGCTGTCAGTGCTGCTGCCCCCAGACTGCAGCACCCAATTACCCCCAACTCCTCTAAGCTGGCATTTCTGCAGCTCCCCTGGCTGTGCCAGGCCCTGTGCTACAGCACAGTCATGGGGCAGGGGCCTGTTCTACCCCAGCTTTGCCCAGAGCAGCTGTGGCTGCCCCTGGATCCCTGGCAGTGCCCAAGGCCAGGCTGGACAGGGCTGGGAGCACCTGGGACAGTGGGAGGTGTCCCTGCCATGGCAGGGGTGGCACTGATGGGCTTTTAAATCCCTCCCAACTCCATACTCTCCTCAAACACAGAGCGCAGCTGATATGCATCTATTGGTACCCTGGCACTGCAGGGATGCCCAAAACAGCCTCATGTCCCCTATTTACCAGTTTGTGCTGAATAATCCCAGAGAAACGTACTGGTATTCCCCTTCTTTTACACCCAAAATATTGAGAATCAAACACAGGGGAACACTTACTGTTCTTCTGCTTCTTCCTGTCACGAGGTGGCTCCTTCAGAGCTTTGATAATCAGAGCAGAGGCAGAAGGAACAACCTCTATCTAAATACAAAAAAATTAATTTCCCCCCCCATTCTACATTACTATGGAGACACTCAATCAACCTGTTCATTATCTCAGCAAAGGTAATTGCCAGCAGTGTGGATTTGATCAGTTCCCTCGTACTCCAGGTTTTTTTGTGCTGCAGGAATCTGTTCCCAGGTTTTCGGCACAGGCCTCCCCACAAGCAGGAGAGGACTGCTTCCTGCCTGGGGCTTCCTCTCAGCTCACCACTGGAATGTACCAGCCACAGACATCAGAACAGGTACAGTGGCAGGTGGCTACAGGAGTTGACAAGATTTTAAATTATTTATTTCTATGCTGCTTTAAGGACTTTTTTTTTTGCTGGTTCAATGTTCCGGAAAAAAAAAACTATCTGCAACAGGATGGAAGCTGAATTTTCTCCTCCTGCCTGACAAAGCCCCACGGCTCCACACACATCCCCCCACCCGCGTTTTAAGGTCTTCGCGGAAGACCCCCACACGCCCCGTGTGTGGCACTCATTTTATCCACCTCGGAAGGATGAAGGGCTGAGTGGACCCTGCCGGGATCCGGGCCGGTGGCTGGAGCAGGCGGAGCCCGGCTGGGCTCCACGCCTGCAGCACCGGCCGGCCCCTGCGGCTTGCGGTACCTGCGCTTGCCTGTTCTGGATCGTCAGCTTCACCGTGATCCGCAGCCCCTTCCAGTCGCCCGTGGCCTTGGCGATGTCATCGCCCACCTTCTTGGGGGACTGAGGGGCGACACACAGGTCACACACGGCTCGGGTTAAAGCCGAGAGCCCCAGCGCTGCCCCGGCTGCTTCCCAGCGCCTTCCAACACGTTTCACCCTCCCTGGCCTCCCCCTCCCCAGCCCTCCCCGTCCCCGGCACGTACCAGCCCCAGCGGTCCGATCTTGGGGGCCAGCGCGGACGTGGCTCCGACCTCGCCGCCGGTGCAGCGCAGGTAAACTGCGGGGACAGCGCCGTCAGCCGCGCCCCGCGGCCCCCGCCCGCCTCCCGGCCCGCTCCCCGCCACCTACCCACTTTGATCTCGTTGGGATCGAACTTGGGCGGCATCGCGGCGGCGGATGGCGGCTATGGAGGCGGATAGAGGCGGATGGATGCGGATGGAGGCCGGAACCGAGGCCTTCCCGAGGCAGCCGAAAGACAGGGTGGGCTGCGCGGGCCTCAGATATACCCGCCGAGATCTCGCGAGAGGCCAGGGAAATATGAATACCAGCCGAGATCTCGCGAGAGGTGGCGAGCGGGCCGTGGCGGCATCTCTGTAGATGTGCTTTTGTATTTCTATATATCAATCAATAGATAGATTAGATAGATAGATAGATAGATAGATAGATAGATAGATAGATAGATAGATAGATAGATAGATAGATAGATAGATAGATAGATAGATAGCAAAATGTGGACCATATGGAAGGGTGGCAAGGCACTGGCAGGGGCTGCCCAGGGCACCGGTGCAGTCCCGGCCCCCGAAGGTGTCCAAGGAAGGGCTGGCCGCGGCGCTCAGCGCTCTGCGCTGGGGCCGAGGCGGGGATCAGTCCCGGGCTGGGCTCGGTGATCCCGGGGTTTTTTCCCATCCCGGAGAATTCCCGGATTCCGGGCGGCGCGGTCCTCCGGCCGCCAGGGGGCGCTGCGGGCGGGGCGGGGCGCTCGCGGGTGCCGCTGGTCACGTGAGGCGGCGGTGAGGCGGCGATGGCGGCGCCGAGCGGTGAGCGGGGCTGGGCGGGGGGATTCGCTGTGGGACCCGCTGTGGGACTCGCTGTGGGACTCGCTGTGAGGCCCGCTGTGGGGCCCGCTGTGGGACTCACTGTGGGACTCACTGTGGGACCCGCTAGTGGGACCCGCTGTGGGACCCGCTGTGGGACCCGCTGTGAGACCCGCTGTGGGACCCGCTGTGAGGCCCGCTGGGGGGCCCGCTGTGGGACTCACTGTGGAGCCCGCTGTGGGACCCGCTAGTGGGACTCGCTGTGGGACTCGCTGTGGGGGCCGCTGTGGGACCCGCTGTGACACTTGCTGTAGGACCCGCTGTGGCACTTGCTGTGGGACCCGCTGTGGGACCCGCTGTGGGGCCCGCTGTGGGACCCGCTGTGGGACTCACTGAGGGACTCGCTAGTGGGACCCGCTGTGGGACCCGCTGTGGGACTCGCTGTGGGACCCGCTGTGGCACTTGCTGTAGGACCCGCTGTGGGACCCGCTGTGAGACCCACTGAGGGACTCGCTGTGGGACCCGCTGTGGGACTCACTGAGGGACTCGCTGTGGGACCCGCTGTGGGACCCGCTGTGGGACCCGCTGTGGGACCCGCTGTGGGACCCGCTGTGGGACCCGCTGTGGAACTCGCTGTGGGACCCGCTGTGGGACCCGCTGTGGGACCCGCTGTGGGACTCGCTGTGGGACCCGCTGTGGCACTTGCTGTAGGACCCGCTGTGGGACCCGCTGTGGAGCCCGCTGTGGGATCCGCTGTGAGACCCGCTGTGGGACTCGCTGTGGGACCCGCTGTGGAGCCCGCTGTAGGACCCGCTGTGGGACCCGCTGTGGAGCCCGCTGTGGGACCCGCTGTGGGACTCGCTGTGGGGCGCTGGGGCTGCGCCGGGCCGGCACCGGGCACCGCGGGTGCTCCTCGGAAGGGCTCCGGAGCGGGCGGTGCCCGGAGCTGCGCCGTGTCCGTGCGGAGCGGGCGCTGCCCTCGCTCACTGTCGCTGCTCTCCCCAGGTGTCGGGCCGCTGCCCGAGGGCTGCGAGCCAAAATCCTGACAGGGTCGACTCAACTCTCCATCCTTCCGAGGTTCTGGGCACTCGGGCACGGAACGGCGCGGTAATGGATGAGGGAAGGGTAAAGAAGATGAGGAGCTTGGAAGTTGTGTAACCCTGGGAGGGGGACCCAGAGAGAAAAAGAGAAGAATAGTGATGGTGAGGGAAAGGAAGGACTGAGAGGCTGAGCCCTGGTGAAGACAAGCGGAGATTCGTTCCAGGCATTGCCAGGGCAGGCTGAGGCTGTGGCAGCTCCAGCACAGAGAGCAGACGAAGCAGGACAACGAATTCAACAGCTGCCGTTCAGCTGCTGCCTGCTCTGGGCCTGTTCTAGTGCCTGCAGGGCTGGCTGTGGCAGCCTGTCGGACAGCCAGGGCAGCCTGTGGCTGCCTGGTGACACCTCTGTCCCCAGGGCCAGGCAGCATCTTCAGGAGCCCACCCAGACGCTGGCTCACTGCTGCCTCACTGTGCTCCTGGGTGTGTTTTCCCAGACTAAATAAAACATCTCTTCTTTCCACACCCTCACCTTGTCTCATTACAGTGCCCAAATGGATTTATGGTGTCCAGAATGTTTTGAAAACTAAGGCTGCTCCCAGAGCTGTGTTGTTGTGTTTGAATTACAGTTAGTAAAATGAAATGTTTGGTTTTCTTTTACTGTCATCACCCCAACAGCTGCAGACTGGGAAACACCCAGAAAATATTGCTGTGCTCTTCCTGAGTGTGTGGCTACTCCTCAGGCAGAGCTGGTGCCTGCAGGGAGCAGGGGGATCAGGATTTGGGGTCTGTGGGTGCTCACTGCCTGCAGGGTGGCTGCTGGCCTGGGCACTTACAGGCAGTTATTTCAGTAATTTAATAAATAAAAATTAAAATTACATCATATAATGGTCACATGCCAAGGGCCTTTTTCATTCCTGGCTGCTGAGTTTGATGTGTCTTCACTAAAGCAAATTTCCACTTTTGAAAGCTGTTCAATCCATTTAACAAGTCTCTGATCCTTCATCTTGTGATGCCTGGAACAATTATTTTCCTGTTCACTGTCTGCCCTTCAACCTTCACATCTTTATCCATTTCCTTGGGTGAAAAGTGATGATTTCCCACTGTTCCCATGACCAATGAGATCTGGCTGGAATAGGGAAAAGTGTAGTGGGACAAGGGGATGCAGAAATGTTCAGCAGAGTTGAACATGGTCATCCATTCAAGGATATTTTATTGCACCTGTATTTTAAGGCACTTTTGCCTTCTGCTTTCTTATCTTGAAATCTCCTTTTGTTTGTGCCTCTGATGTCTTGCCCTTGATTCTGCCCTGTGTTTCCCTGACAGTCAGCTTCCTTTCTTGCTCATTTTGAGTTCTGGCTGTCACCTTCCCCCCTGGGAGCTGGGTCAGAGCAGCATTTCAATAATCAATAAGAGTGTGACCTGGTTAAAGAGGCAGAAATTGGGCTGGCAGGGACAGAGCCACGGAACTGCTGGAGATGAGTTTGTAGCCACCTCCTGCCGTGGCCCATGGCTTGTCCCAGTGAGTGCTGTGACAGCAGGACAGTGACTCAGGGTGCTCTGCCTCCTTGTTCCTGCGGTGAAAGCAAGAGAGATGAATTATACTGAATTATGTTACTTTCACACTGAGATTTATCTCTGTAAAGATTTGACAGAGTTTTTGGAAGAGCTCTCCCTGCTCAGGGAACATCCCTGGCTGGATCCTGTCAGTACCTCCTCCTCAGGAGCCTTTGAGGCCAGTTTGCAGACAGAGCTGGCAGAGAACATTTTATGTGCAACCCCTGAGCCCTGAGTGTAGCTGTGCCAGTTGCTGCTCCACTGGTGAAGCAGTGCCTCTTTTGTGCTGATTTGTAATTGCTTAGGAATTGTAAGCAGTGTTTTAAAAAGTCACTGCAAGTGTTTTAAATGTTACTGCCCATTCAGGGCTCGCTGTTGCCCTCCTGCCCTTCTCTAACTCCCAGTCTCACCTCCCAGCCAGGTCCCTCTGGAGTCCCTGTCCAGGTGCAGCCCCAGCTCAGGCTCTTTCTGCTTTGCCCATTTGTGCCCCCTGGTCCTGTGCAGCCACAGATAAACCCCTTTTTCTCCTTGATGTCATGGCCCAACTGGCCCCATCTCTTTTCCAGCATCCCCACTGGTACCACCTCGTTAGCAGCTGCTCTCCCCATTCCTTGTCCAGCCACAGCTCTCTGCCTTTCCATCAAAACCTGCCAGCAGCTCCTTTTTCTCCCCTGCTGCGTCAGAGCCCTGTCCCAGAGCTGCCTGGTGTCTGTTCCCTTCAACCACCTGCACTCCTGATTCCAGCAGGCATCTTCCTGCACCCAACCTTTCTTCTCTCAGGTTCAACTTCTCTTCCCTCACGCTTGAACCAGCTGGAATCCTTGCTCTCAGTTCTTTGTTATTGTGCTAGAATTGACTTTGAGTTTAAATAGTTTGGGGTTTATCCCTGGTGCTTGATTTCGTGATACAGCTTTTTAGTTTTTAATTCCTGGAGTGGACCCTGCATTTCTCTGATCCCTCAGCAGCCTTCCTCTGTGCCTATCCCAGGGCTGACCCAGACAACCAACCCCTGTAAGACCACAGCAGGGTTTGAGTGCCTCATGTTTGTACTTCCCTATGCTGGAACTGCCTGTGTGATCCAGCTAAACAAAGACATTTGCTGACACAATTATTTTCTTTTTAATTTCCCTTCCAACTCGTTAGGTCCCAGTTCTGCAGCCCAGGCTTTGCAGCAAACACAGACCCCAGGATCCCTCAGCCTCTCTCTGCAGTGACCATCTGTGCCCCTGGACAGAGGCAGAGTCAGGACTGAAGATGCCTCTCTTCTCCAGGAAGAAGAAACCCAGCGATGATGCTCGGAAGCGCCTCGAGTACCAAATGTGCCTGGTAAGCACTGCCAGGGTCATTTCTGTCCTCTGTGACTGGTCCTTGGGTACCAAATGTGCCTGGTAAGCACTGCCAGGGTCATTTCTGTCCTCTGTGCCTGGTCCTTGGGTACCAAATGTGCCTGGTAAGCACTGCCAGGGTCATTTCTGTCCTCTGTGCCTGGTCCTTGGGTACCAAATGTGCCTGGTAAGCACTGCCAGGGTCATTTCTGTCCTCTGTGCCTGGTCCTTGGGTTCCAGATGTGCCTGGTAAACACTGCCAGGGTCATTTCTGTCCTCTGTGCCTGGTCCTTGGGTACCAAATGTGCCTGGTAAGCACTGCCAGGGTCATTTCTGTCCTCTGTGCCTGGTCCTTGGGTTCCAGATGTGCCTGGTAAACACTGCCAGGGTCATTTCTGTCCTCTGTGCCTGGTCCTTGGGTGCCAGATGTGCCTGGTAAACACTGCCAGGGTCATTTCTGTCCTCTGTGCCTGCTCCTGGCTCCGTGTGATTTGGTATATCCCTGCATGACCAGTAACCATGTTCCATGAGCAGTAATCATGTTCCTGATCCCACTGAGAGAGCAGGCTTTATTCCTAAGGTACCTCAGGAAATTTCTTCCCCCATATCTGCCTTTGCCCTCCCACCCCCACATCCCCTTCCATCCTTCTCTGTGTGGTTCCTTGGGGCATCATCCTCCATCTCACCCCACCTCCTGCCAGCCTGCAGGTGGGATCCCATCTCTCCTTTCTCCTCCATGCCCCTTTGCCCTTACAGATCTCCCAGTTTGTTTTTCCTTCCAGGGAACTTGTGACTTCTATCACATCTGCCTTACCTTGTGCCTCTCTTTTGCTTCCCATTATTCTGATCTTCCTGTTACTCTGAGGATTAACTCATTAGATGTTGCTGTTTGTTTCCCTGGAGTAGGATTTCACTAGGATGCTCTGGCACAGGGAATCTCCTGGGGAAGGGATGAGGAGGGGCTGGGGGAGCTGGAAAGGGGCTCAGGGGATGAAAAAGGAGGCTCAGGGGGAACCTTGTGGCTCTGCACAACTCCTGACAGGAGGGGACAGCCCGGGGTGTTGGGCTCTGCTCCAGGAACAGGGACAGGAGGAGAGGGAACGGCCCCAGGCTGGGCCAGGGCAGGCTCAGGGTGGATATTGGGACTTTTTTTCCTGAAAAGCATTGTCAGGCATTGCAACAGACTGCCCAGGACAGTGGTGGGGGGTCACCATCCCTGGAAGTGAACCAGAGGTGTCTAGATGTGGCTTTGGGTACATGGGTGAGTGGTGTCTGTCCAGGTTCATCGCTTTTAGCAGCTGCATTGCATGGACTTGATTTGAACATGGAAAATACTCTGGAACAGAACCAGACTGGTTTGGATGGAAGGGACCTTAAAGCCCATCCAGTGTCACCCCTGCCATGGGCAGGGACACCTTTCCCTGTCCCAGGCTGATCCAAGCCCCATCCAGACTGGCCTTGGACACTTCCAGGGATGGGGAGTCCACAAACTCTCTGGGCAAGATGCAGCAAGAGGTGCTGTATTTCTGCATGGTCTGATTCTCTGGATGTGTTTCTTCCCTCTCCAGGCAAAAGAAGCTGGTGCTGATGACACCCTTGACATATCCAGATGTGAGCTCTCAGAGGTATGTCCTCTACAATTTCCAGTCTTCACTCACAGCTCTGATTCTCTGTCTGCTTCTTGGTACCAGCTGTCAGATTTACTCTCATGCCTGTGAGCCTTGAGACAGAAATTGTTGCTGGTCCACCTTTTCCTCTATCTCTTGAGCTCTGGCTTTCAGCTGGGGGCTTCTTCTCTGTTTTTGTGGTGGGAGTTTTCCTGTCGTGTCTCATGCTTCAACACCATTTCTGACCTGGTAATCCTTTAGAAGGGCAGAGTGGTCTCATACCCTCCACCAGTACCTTGTTTGACCCTAGTTTGGGACCTCATGGCTTAATTTTGCTGGTCCTGAGAGAGTTGGTTTGCCAAAGGCTGAGTATTTCTAATCTTAGAGCTACACAGTCTGCCACCCATGGTTGTTTTTCTATGTAAGTGAAAATCCCAGTCCTGCTTCCAAGTTGCTGGGTAAGGATGGAAGTCTCACTCCCAGCTTGGCTTCTAAACCAACTAAATGACAATCTGTCTGCTGGTGTGTGGGCAGGCAGTGACGGAGTGCCAGGCACCCAGTCACAGATTTTCCTGCTGGCAGTCAGGCCAGCCTCAGGCAAAATCCCATTTCTATGTCACTTTTAATTTTTATTCCTTGTCTCATGCTTCTACAATATTGATCCTGAATACAGGATGCCCTTGCCAAGCAAAGTGGGGGGATTTGAGACCATCCTGGAGAGAAGAGCTGCCTGCTGTGCAGTGTGAGCAGAGCTGCCTGCTGAGACTTTGGGATGTTCCAAGCTCAGGAGCCAACAGCAGCTCTGTGTGGGTTTGCAGGCTGTGTGGGACAGCCTGGGTGTGCAGGGTGGCAGACAGAGGATCCACCCAGCCAGCTCCACTCAGGGCCACAGCTAATCTGGGATGCCCAGCAGCTCCTTTTGGACCATAAAACTGCCTTACTGTTCATTTTCATTGTTGTTTCAATAAATGAAGTGAGACATCAGTTTGGTTTCACAATTAACCATGGCCAGGAGTCTGGCTGCTGCTGGTTCTGTGCAGCAGGGAAGATCACAGTGCCCAGCTGTGCCTGGCAGGGGCTGAACTGGCATCTCCTTGGTCTGCCTGTCCCTCTCCTGGCACATCAGGGACACTCTGTCCTGCCTGGTGCTCACCTTTCTCAGCACACTGCAGTGTGGTCGTGAGGTTGCCAAACTACAGGATGCATTTCAGTGATGATTAAACTGAACCTTTGCCTGGGCTCATCTGCACAGGGAATATTAAATCACACAAAGCTTGAAGTCCTGCCTGAGCCTCAGCCTGTTCTGTGGCACTGCTGTGTCATGGAGAGCCACTGGAAGCTGTTTAAATGGAAGCTCCCTGGGAAGTACTAGGCCAAAATCAAAGGGCAGTGATTTTAAGCATCACTTTTATTTTCAGTCAAGCTGTTCACGCTTTACAGGTGGACATTGTAGAACTGCTTAAAAGAGAAGTCTGACATGACTATTTTTTTATTGTTTTTAGGTTCCTTATGGGGTCTTTGCAACCTGCAAGGTCTTGCAAAAAAAGGTAATGTTGTAATCAGAAATTATTAAATAGCTCTATTAATATGCTTAAATGTTGTTGTCATGTTTGATATGACTGTATGATTGTTTTATGGTGGTCCAGAAGGAATTTTCTTGTCAGGAATTTGCCTACCTGTGTGATACTACATAGAGAGCAGTTTGAGTCAGATCAGTCCTGGCTGTGTTTTTTAAAGTTAACTTCTGCCAGGAAAGAAGAGGTGGCTGTTCCTGTCTGGGGACATCTAAGGGTATTTCTCATGTGAGGAGCTGGGCTCTGGTTTAGATCTCACATAAAATGTTGGACCTTCTCTGACAATCTATTTCCTACTGCATTGTTTTATATGATACTGAATAAGGTATTGAGTTCTTATACAGCCTCCCCTGTTCAATCTCAACAAAAGTGCTTGTTCGGGAGTCTCTTGTTTTTATGTGACAATGGGGCTTTTCCTCCCCAGGTGCTGATTATTCATACCAATAATCTGACATCCTTAGTTCCGAAGTCCTGCAACCTCCTGAGTCTCATAACTGTGAAGGTAATTGTGATTCTTAACAGTTCAACTGCAGCCTATTTTCCTTGGATTTAAGCTGCATTAAAACACCAGCCCAAGTAAATCCCTTCTGGCTGGCTGGCTTTGCCAGGAATCGGAACCAAGGTGTGACACCTGCCTTTTGTGGGTTCAGCTCCCAGGCTGACAGACAGCAGTCACTGTGTGGTTTGTGTCACATCACCATCAGTCCCACAACTCATTTATCCCCTGCAGAATCCCACAGTTTCCCCCTCAGCAGCCTCACTGGTGGTGGTGGTCAGGCAGAGCTGGGTGTGTTATGGGGTAGATCCATTTCTCCCGTGCTCTGGAGGGTCACTGGCATGGGAAGGAAGCTGGTGATGGGTGTGACAGGGGGGATTCCCCAAGAGGCAGAGTAATTTCAGCAGCCCACATGGAGGGAGGGAGGTCTCCAGGCCTAGTCCTGCCCTCTCCCTGCACTGCTGTTGGAGCAGTTAATCTTCCAAAGAGCAGTTCAGCATATTGATCCTGCAGAAATTCCTTCTGCCAGCCTGGTTCCAAGGGGATGATTTATCCAGTTGGCTCCTCCAGTTTTGTGGGACAGCTCCGTCAGTGTCACTGCTCTCCCTTGTCTCTTGGTTGTTACTGATGCCTGAATTTCCAAAAGACCTCCAAGAATTAATTACCTGCATCCCCTGAAAACTTGAGCTGCTTTTCAAAGCCCCATAGGAAGCAAAGTCATTTTCATTGTGAGGTAATTCATGACTTTTGCTTCCAACCTTGTTTGGCGACATCATCTGCTTTTCCAGGTTCTGGATCTGCATGACAACCAACTGGCATCACTTCCTGCTGATATTGGTCAGCTGACAGCTCTTCAGGTAAAAAAATTGCAGCTGCACCCCAGGTGCCTGTACAGGGTATGGAAAAGAAGGAGGAAAGCAGCAGAAGAGCGGGAAAAGCCAGGCTTGGTTATGTTCTCCAGCTTAGTGCAGCCCAAGTATCTCCCACAGCCATGCAGATGCTCTGAGCATTTGCTCTCCCCAAACATTCAGGTTTTGCTGTTGTCCCTGGGGTGGTTACATTGAGAGCCCAGAGCAGTGTCTAAGGGCACGCTCAGGGTCTCTCTGCTCAGGGGACAGCTTTAGATGAGAGCTGGAGTTGGGGAGGGCTGCCCTGGACACTCCAATTCCCAGTTCCTGAATCTGGATCCAGCACCAGATGTTGATAGTGAGCAGGGATCCTTACTGCCCCTGGTAGCTTGGCATACTCTTTGTCTAGGGCTGGTGGAAAATACATTTTTTTCTTAACCCTGAAAGTGTTATCTACAACCAATTTCAATTGTACTTCTGGACTTAAAAGTCCCAGCAGCACAGATTTGTAGAAGACATGAGGCTTGGATGAATATTTTGAATCTCTTTTCTGTTAATACTTTAGGTCCTAAACCTTGAAAAGAATCTTTTAAAAAGCCTTCCACAATCTATAGGAGACCTTGCACAGCTCCAGGTCCTCAATGTGAAAGGTATGGAACGGGATTGCTCTGGGCAAAGCACATTTATTATCTGGTCATGTTGAGCTGCATTAGTAATTATTCCTTTCAATCAAGACAAGCACCACATGGTTTACACTCTGAATGCTGAGGAAGAACACAAGGCAGGTTTGAATTCAAATAGTTGGCAAGGCAAGAGAAATTATCTAAGCAGAAAATGCATCAGCCTCAAGCCCTCCCGTAAAGCAAGCAGAGCACTCAGCCAGATAAACCAAATTACAGTTGAGTTCCCCAAGACCCAGAGCTGGCTCCTGTGAGGCTGTGTATCCCCACCAGCCTTGCACAGCCCAAACACAAAGGTCACACCTCTTTTCCAGACTCCTGCACATTCACCAGCTATGCAGTGCCATAAACCTGGGAGACAAAGGAGATTTAGTTATGTGGAGCTGTTGCTGAAACAGGGAAGGCAATGGAGGGTGAGGAGCTTGGAAGGGCAGCTCAGGTCGTTGTCTGTCTGCAGCACCTGGGCTCTGAGCCTGGGGTGTGCAATCTCACACTCAGTCCCCTTCCTCCCATCCCTGGGACTTAGGCCAAGGGAGGAACATCCCATGTTACAAATATTCTCCTGATAAAGACACAGATCCAGCCTGCAGCAATGACCTCAGCTGAGAAGGAGATGTGGATCCCAAATTGCCCTTGGTGGGCAGTGACATCCTTTGAGTCCCTGTGTGACCTGGCACAGCCGCATCCCCATGGAAATGAGCTGTACATGTGGTTATGGATTGGTGTTGGAACAGATAACCCTGCTTGCTCCTGTTTGGGAAGGTTGCAAAGGAGACTCAGGTGACCTTGTCACTCTGTACAGCTCCTGGAAGGTGGCTGTGCTCAGGTGGGGTTGGTCTCTTTCTCCAGGCAGCACTGACAGAACCAGAGCACACAGTCTCAAGCTGAACCAAGGGAAATATAGGTTGGATAATAGGAAAAAGTATTTTACAGAAAGGGTAATAAAGTTCTGAAATGGCTTCCTGGGGTGGTGGTGGAGTCACCATCCCTGGGTGTGTTTAAAACATGCCTGGATCTGGCACTGGGTGCCAGGGTTTAGGTGAGGGGTTGGGGCTGGGTTGGACTTGATCTAGAAGGTCTCTTCCAACCCAGTGATTCCGTGAATTCAGTGAATTCTCTGGCTCCATGGTTTTCGCTGGCTTTCTGTCCCTGCAGGGAACAAGCTGAGGGAGCTGCCCGGCAGCGTGAGTGGCCTGCGGAGCCTGCGGGCTCTGGATGTCAGCGGGAACCAGCTGCAGGAGCTGCCCCGGCTGCTGGCCCACGCCCGCACCCTGCAGGTACCAGCCCTGGGGCAGCCCTTCCCAGCCTGCTTCCCTCAGCTGGGAATAAATCCAGCCCATGAGGGGAATGATTGGGGTCTGGGCAGAATGCACTGCAGGGCATTGTAACAGGGCTGTTCACACTGTCCAAAATGGTTTTTCTGTCTCTGCTCTGGTCTTTTCTGATAATTTTTACCATTTAATCTAATCATTTTGTCATTTAATTCTAATCATTTTGGCATTTAATCATGACAAAAGTGATCCCCAGAGAGTGAACCCCTGGATTTTACCTGCCAGGGCTGTCTTTAAGAGCACAAATCGTGCTTCTGTCACCCCGGTAGATCTCCAACTTGTCAGCTTTTGTGTGTTTATGGCTCTCTGAAGTGCACATTCAGAAGCAAGATTTTTATGGATTTATTGCCTTCTGGCTGCCAAACCTGTCAGTAGTAAATGGTGCAGTGTGAGGCAACAGGGTTGGCTCAGACACCAGCACAAAGATGTGAATAAATGCTCTCTGTCTCACACACAACATTTTGCTTCACTCCTTATGAGGACAGCCTGAGTTGAGGCATCTATGCAGCTTTGCCCCCTGTGCTTGGTAAAATGGTTCCTTTCTAGGCCCTCCTGCTATGCCCTTCCCTAAAAATGCAGCATTAGCTTCCTCCTCTCCATGTCCTGATATCACCCCTGCTTCCATGCTGAAGGGAACTCCTGACACAGAGTAGAGTAGGGAATGTCTGTAGATGAGGAGTGCTCTGACCTCTGGTACCTAAATATGAAGTGCCAGTGCCCCCATGAGGGGAATGTTCAGTGAATGGCCAGCTCAGAAACTTCCAAATAAGGGATAGTGGAGTTACTTCTGAAAGGTGCCAGACACCCAGCAGGGATTTAATACAGCTTCATATTTATGTTAGGATTTAGGGTAACATTAAGTAAGATTTTGGGGAGCTGCAAGGAGAACTGTAGCTGGACTCAGAATAACCTGGAGCTCTGTGTGTTCTGTTTTGGAGACGCTGACCCTGGATGCCTCTGCCATGACCTACCCACCCCCTGACATCTGCAGTGCGGGCACAGAGGCCATCCAGCAGTTCCTCTGCAAGGGTAAGCCAGGAGCACCTGGGCTGTGCCCAGAGATGGCATTTCTGAAGAACAGACATTGTGTGGGCTCTGCTTGGGGTGGTTGCTGATGCCCTGCACACCTGTACTTGGCAAACAGCACAACAGGAGTCCTTCCCTGAGCCCTGCCACACTGGAATGTAGAGTCGTTTGTTAAAAATCAGAGTGGCTGGGTCGGGCTGTCTCAGTGGCCATAAGAGGTCAGTGCATCTCCTGTGGTTATTTTGATTTTCTCTTGTGGGAGGATTAGGCATTGTCCAGCTGTCACTGCTTTGGGACAAGGAGAGAGACTCAGGAGTCACTCAAGGTCCCTGCTGCCCTCATTTTCTCTAGGGAAGGATCTGGGCCCTGCAGATTGTTTGGGGAATGGTGAAAACAGATGGAAAATTCAAACTCACAGATAATATATTGGGAGTTTGTAGACACTGTGTTTAATACAGACAGGGAATTTTGGTGGAGGTTTTATGCAGGGAAAGTGCCTTGCTAGACATTGGGATATTCCCTGAAAAAAACAGGACAAGTCAGAACGTATTTTGATCAGGGCAGTAACATCTGCAACCCTGCAGAAGTCACCAAGCCTGCACCTGTGTGCAAGATGTGTTTCTGTCTGAACAGATCCTTGTCCTGGTGGGGATGGAGTGGCCCCACCTGCTCCCAGAGCTCCTTGTCCATCCTGCCTCAGCTGGAGGAGCCCTGCCAGGCATTCCTTGGTGTGTGGGCAGAGGGAGCACAGCTGGAAGCAGTCTCACACACCAGCCAGCTGACAGTCATGGTTCCAAGGTGGTCTTTGAGCCTCAAATGTTCTTATTTTGTGTCTGGTGCCTTCCAGAGTGTGGAATTGCATACTACCCTCCCTCACAGTACCTGCTCCCCACGCTGGAGAGCGATGGAGGAGGAACTTCAGTGGATGGGGTGGACAGGACAGTGCAGAAGTACCTGGACGAGGAGAGTGAGTGGCAGGTGAGGCTTCCCTGCACCAGAGGGTTTGGGATTTGTCTCTGTGCTCCACCAAAGCATCTCACAGCACTTGGCTCATCATCCCTCATCACCTTCCCCTCCATGAGTTGTGTCTTTTGGGATTGAGGGAGCAGCCAGGCACAGTGTGTGCAAGGGTGGCTCATCTTCCTGAGCTGGGGCTGGTGTGTCACCACACTTACTCCTGGAAGATACATCCCAAGGAATTGTCTCCATCCTTGAAAGCAGTGATGGAGCCAAGGGACGGGTGACAGAGGGACATGGAGTGTGCAGTGTGTTTTTGAAGGGACAGCAAACTGTAGAAGAACCTTGTGCTTCTCAGCCAAGTGCTAGACATGTCAGCCCTACCTGGGAAAGGGGAGGCTGGGCCAATAATTGTGCTAATTCCTGTGCTCTTTGGCAAGTGCAGAGTCAATGCCTTTCCCCTGAGTGACTGGACTTTGGGCCTATATTCCTGTGTCTTTCAGTGATGTCTTTATTCAGTTAGGGGAGGTTGTACTGGGGAGTAATAATATCTACACAAAAGTACTTCTGAGAATAATTGCTGATATTGCTTATTTTTCAGAACAAATTCTTGGATTATGAGAAGAGGAAGGTAAGGATCAACTCCTGCAACTGCCTTGTCTGCAGCATGGGTCTGCTTCTGGTTTGTGTTTTCCATATTTTTATTTTGTTTCTCATTCTGCTCACCTGGCTGCTCTTTTAGTTTGCTCTTTTTGTTTCCCTGGCCTCTGTCTCCTCCCCTCTGCAAGGCTCACTTTGAAGCAGCCACCAGCTCCTGCCTTGCAGTTCCCCAGTGCCTTTTGCTCGAGCTGCTCAGAGCTGGCTGCTTCCTTCAGACAAGGGACGCCTGTGCCATGTGGAGCTGAACCCAACCTGCATTTTGGGCTTCCCTCCATGTGTTTATATTGGCTGGTTTGGTATCAGTAGATGCCCAGGGAATTCAGCTCCATGACATGAAAGGCTTTGGAGACTGTTACGAAGGCAGCAGCAGCTTCTCCTTCCCAGGTTTTGGGTTCCTAAGGAGAGAACATTCCCCTCCCTGAGACAAGCCTCCTGTTTGCCATTTAGCTTCCCTTCTCTGTAAGGGACTCCTGTCCCTTGCTTTACCTTTTTCCAGAATATGTTTTTGCTGGGGAAGGAGATTCCTGCCATTCATCTTTCTTCTGGTTCCTCTCAGGAAAGAAAAACGCAGGAGAAGCTGGAATTTGAGCGACGCCTGAACATGGGCCAGCGAGAACAGGCCCTGCTGGTGCAGCAGCTCGGCAGCCACAAGGATGAGATCCTGCAGACAGTGAGGGAGGTGGGTGTGCTGGGCAGGGCCCTTCCAGGGCACTCACTGCCTTCCCCAAACCCACCACCTTCTCCTGGTTTCCTCTGCTCTGGGCAGGAGCAGCAGAGGCTGGAGCAGGGTCTGTTGAAGCACCAGCGCTGTTTGGAGGAGGAGAGGCTGAAGCTGCTGCAGCAGCTGAAGGACACAGAGCAGGGCATTGCCAGCCGGATCCAGAAGCTACTGGAGGATAACCAGAGGTGAGGTCCAGGGGGTCTTTTTCTGATTCTTTTTTTTTTATGTCATGTTGTTTTGAGCAGTTCATTTCACCCCTGAGTGTTTTGGACCTGGTCAGGATCGATGTCTGGAGGAACTTAGCTCCTGGACTGCCAAAAATGCCTTTAAAATACATGAAATTTGCATATTTAAAAAACCGTTACAGCTGTGTAATGTTGGGATTTTGCAGTGCTATGGAAGAAATTCAAATTCCTCATGGAAGGTGTAAATTTGAGGTCTTAAGGTGCCCCTGTCTGTGTATGCTGGGTCTCCATGTGAGCAGGTGCTGATGGGAGATGCCCGGCCTGCTGAAAGCTGCTCTGCTGTGCCTGACAGCAAACTTGTTTTCTCTCAGGCACATGGGGGAATTTTTGGGGTTGTCCTGTGCAGGGCTTGGAGCTGGATGATCCTTTTGGGACCCTTCCAAGTCAGGATATTCTGTGACTCTGTGATTCTGCCCTCTGGGGGACCAGGATATTCTACTCAGCTTGATGAAAACCTTTTGGTATATCTTTTTTTTTTAGGCAAAAACGAAGTTCAGACATTTTGAAGTCCTTGGAGAATGAGAGGTGAGTCTCTGAAATAAACTTGTCTGGAAAAGGGGTCAGAAGCTGGGAAGAGGACTGGGAGCTCCCTTTCAGAGTCACCAGTCTGAATCCACCCTAAGCCAGGTGAGGTTCATCTCATACCTGCACCCGGCTCTGGTCACTGTTGGAAGCAAGACACTGGACTCGGTGTGCCTGGTCCTACCCAGTCTGGCACACCCAGTGACAGGGTGATTTTACCTCTTTTTCATCTCTGAATAGTCCTAAACAATGAGTTTGGGAACAAAACTGTATTCCAATGTCAAGGACCAACAGAGATCTTCCATCTGCTGGCAAGCAAGGCAGTTATGAAGATATTCCAGCAACATATTCAGGCCAGGAGGAGTATGTGGAAAGCAAATCTGCAATTAAGCCAACACTCTGAGCTAACTCTGCCACCAAAAGTCACTGTCCCCAGCTCTGCCCTGTCTGTGAGCTGCCCCCTCCCATCAGCCAGCTGTGCTGTGGCCCAGTAAACTGGTTGAACAGCATCCAGTTGTTTGTCACACTGTTCCCAGCCACAGCAGCTCCTGAGCTGGTAAATGGTGGGGAGAATGTGCTGCAACAAGGACAGGGGTGGTGAGGAGGGAGGCCAGGCTGCTGCCTGCAGTGGCACTGCTCACTTGGGCCAGCTGTGCAAGGCTCATCCAGCCTCAGCAAAAAGGAAAGCCAGGGAAGGGTCTGGCACTGTTTGGGGAGAGCATGTGCATGTTGTGTTGATGTTCTGTGTCTCAGAAAAATCAATTTCCCTGTCTAAAGCCTCTGTCCCTGTGGTTTTGAGCAAATGTTGTCTCCGATAAAACTTAGAGATTCTTCACCAAAAAAAACCACAGAGCTTTGGTGTGTCTGATAAGCCCAGCTTTCCTGAGCAGGGTGAACCTGCCCAGCCTTGAGACTCTGAGCTGGGTGGGTAGTGAAAAAGGGATCTTTTGAAGGAGTGGCTGAATTGTTTGTTGGCAGAATCAGGATGGAACAGCTGATGGCAATAACCCAGGAGGAGACGGAGCAGCTGCGCAGGAGAGAAGTGGCCTGTAAGTCCAGACAGGTCTCTGGGGAGACGAGGTGAAGGGTTTGGAGCACTAGGAGCAGCTGAAGGGGCTCAGCCTAGAGAAGAAGACGCTCTGGGGGGCTTCCTCACTCTCTACAATTCCCTGAAACAAGGGTGTATCCAAATGGGGGTCAGGCTCTGCTCCCAGGGAACAAGGGACAACAGAACAGGAAACAGCTTCAAGTTCCCCCAAGACTGGCAGAGCCCAAGTCCTCTCTGCTCTGGGACAGGGACAGGAGCCAGGGCATGGCTGGAGCTGGGCCAGGGCAGCTCAGGCTGGAGAGCAGGAAAGGTTCTTCCCCCAGAGGTGCTGGCACTGCCCAGGGAATGGGCACGGCCCCGAGGCTGCCAGAGCTCCAGGAGCCTTTGGCCAGCACTGCCAGGGATGCCCAGGGTGGGATTTTGGGGGGTCTGGGCAGGGACAGGGCTGGGCTGGGTGATCTCTGTGGGTCCCTTCCTATTTCCCAGTAGATTCTGTGGTCTCAGGGTTGGTAAGCAGGGACTGGACTTCTCTTAGTACTGAAGAGGTTTAGCCACAGGCAGAGTGGAGTTTGCTCAGCTCTTTTCCCAATAAGGAGCCACAGTGCTCAGGTGGGTGGGTGTGCTCTGGAATCAGTGAAATGGAAAGAGCAAGAGCAATGAGAGAGGAGCCACTGTTGGTTGCAGTGACTGCAGCAGCAGTGGTGGGTGAGTCCTGTTCTGCACACCCAGGCCAGGCAGGCACTGACAGCCCCTCTGTCCCCTCTGTCCCCAGCTGCCATGCAGCAGATGCTGGCTGAGACCTACAAGAACAAGCTCCTCCAAATGACCTCTGAGTCTCGTCGGGAGGACCTCGTCAGCCAGGCCTGCTCCAGGTACAGAGGGTGTCTGGGGCTGGTGGTGCTGGTGTGAAATCCCTTTCTTTCAGCAGTGCAATTCCCATACGTACACCAGGAACCCCTGGAGCTGGTGGAATGCAGCTGTAACAGCACAGTATAGTGCAAATTAAACTGTCAGAGTCCCTTAAATGAACCACCTTCTAACGTCTACAATTTGCATATTAATCACACTTTGGGGGAACTGTCACTTTTTTGTACCATTTACTTTGCCTTATACATTCTGCTGATATGAAGGATGAAGTTAGACCAGTAGTATTCCTGTATTTTGAGGCACTTCAGTGCTAGAATGTAGCCCAGAGCTGCTCCCTTCACCTCCCAGGCTGCCTCAAGGGTGCTGTGTGTGCATAAGTAGCACACAAGTGTTGCTGCACAAACTGAGGGCATCCTGGCTCACTGTTTACAAGATGAGAAATTTTAATCTCGCAACATCTGTCACTGACCCAAAACAGCCTTGTGAACCTGTGACCTGCTCAACATGGCCACAGGAGCCTGTGGTGCAGGTTTGTTTTGGGTTTAGGGAAGGAGGTGTTAAATTTGTGGCCTTCAGCTGTACAGTGCCACTACTCTTCCCCCATTCACTAAGAAATTCCTCCTCCTGCATTCCCCATTGCCTGCTTTTCCTCTGAGTCCCAGACCCAGCAGTAACTCCATGGCACATCCATCTCTTTGCAGCCTAGCTGAGATGGATCAGAAGTTCCAGCAAATCCTGGCTTGGCAGCAGCTGGATCAGAACAAAGCTGTCAGTCAGATCTTGCAGCAGGTAGGCAAAGGAGCAAACTGGTCATGGGGATTGAGGGAGAGCAGGATCCAGAGCAGGTCACAGCAGCAGCAGTGGCTGGCCTGGGCTGCATGCAGAAGTGATTTTATTTAACACTACTTGCTAAACTTTGAAAATACCTGCTATTCTGACAAACTAACTTGGGTGGTTGAAAAAATTATTTTATCTAGGCAGCAAATTTTCAGAAAAGACTGTAGCACAGACCATGGGAAGCAAAACTGACACAATGATTAAGAGGGGATTTCGAGACAGAGGTCCTGTCTTTTGCCAGGTTTCCTGGGGGACTTGGGAGAAGCATTTTCAAAGTTTGTTCTCAGAAGCGCTGGGCAGCTGTGCCCTGCAGCACAGCCTGGCTACTCAGTGCTGCTGAAAAGGAGAGGTGGGGTCACACAGAGCATTCCAGTTGAATGTTTGAATAACATTAATATTTCTCTATGTGTCTCCAGGGTGGGCTTTACCTGTTGGGCTCTCAGCTGTGTTTCAGGACATTGTTGCTCATAGCAAGCACCACTCAGGGTGCTTGAGTCCCTGCAAAGCAGCAGCCTCTGAGCCCTTCAGCAACTGTACCAACCACTTCACTAAGCAGGATTTTGTCTGTCCCTCAGATTGAGATGCAGAAAACTGCCTTTGAAGCTCTCCAGGTGAAGAAGGATCTTATGCACAGGCAGATCAGGAACCAGGTGAGTCAGCAACAGAGGAAAGAGCAACCGGCTCCTCAGCTCATCCTGCTGTTTGATGAGACCCTGGGAGGAAGAACAAAGTGCTGTGAGCACAGAGCAGGGGCTGAGGACATGGAGAGCTCTGGTGCTGCTGAGAGCTCTGGAAAAGAGAGTTGGAAGTGTTGGTTACACTCCAGTCTCCCAGCTCTGAGGGAGGCAGTGTCAAAGCAAGTTTTTGATTCCTGGAGGTGGTGGCATTGCCACTCCTTCAGTCACCTCAGTACTGGAGGACAGACCTGCACTGGCTCCGGGGGTGATCTGCAGTTGCACCTCTGATTTCCTTCAGGCTGTGTACTTGGCAGGGCTGCTGCTTCCACATGAGCCCACTGCATCTCCATCCAGCACATTAGAGCTGCACCTTGAGCCATAAGTTCACCTTTTCTTTCCCATTCTCAGCCTGCCTTTCTGAGCTCCATCCCGCAGAAGGTGCAGTGACGTAGTTGTGGGGGAAGAGCTGGTGGAGAAAGTGGCAGGGGATGATGTAGGATGATGGAAAAGTGGCAGGGGATGATGGCAAAGTGACAGGGGATGATGAAGGAAGGTGGGAAGGCAGCAGTGGTGGATTCAGGAAGGAGGGTTGCTGGTTTCTGGCACAGTGCTCCAGAATCTTCCCTCTCCTGATCTGACACAGAAGAAAAATCACAGTTCAGGATTTGATGGATAAACTTGAGAACTTGGATATTTTGAGTGCCCAGTGACCAATCTGCTGGAAGCCTGTGACCTGCGTGGCAGCTCCCCATCATTGCCTGACTTCACCATAAGGGGCCTGCATTTTGCTCCCTCTTGCTCTGTGAACAAAGGGAATTTGTTCCTTGAGGCCAAGGCTGGACCTTTCACCCTTGGGACCCCTCCCACCCTGTGCTGCAGGGGCAGAGCCCTGGGGTCAGCAGGAGCAGTGTGGCCTGGGGACAGTTGGTGGCATGGCAGAGGGTTGAGCTGGGGTCTCATCTTGGCTTTGCTGTGGGACCTTGGGCAACTCATTTCACCTCTCTGTGTCTCAGTTGCACGATCTGAAAGAGCAGGTGTTGTTCTGGGATTGCTGGAGCACCTGGAAACCAGGGCACTGTCCCAGGAGTCTGAGGTTTGAGCCATGCTGCTGGGGGGACCTTGGCTCTGCATTCCAGAGTGGCTGCAAAAGGTTTGGGTGCACAAACTGATTGCAGAGTGAGGTTCCAGACTTGAGCAGAGGTGCTCAGAGTAGAGACAGGTGGAGTCGGGGGACACAGCTCCTCAGGTAAAAGAAGAGGGACCCTCAGCACACACATCACCAAAGGGCACAAGCAGTTCCCCCCCAACCTCTGGGTGCTCTGCAGTGCTGCCCTTGCCAATCAGACCTCATTTTAAAAGAGCGTAAATTAAAGTAATTTTAAATGTCAGTAAAAAATGTTTCATTTTCTGTTTAGATTAAATTAATAGAAACAGAGTTATTGCAGCTGACACAGCTGGAATTAAAGAGGCAAGAACTGGACACAGAGATGCTGCAGGTACGTGGGGCTCTGGGGCTGCCCCCACCCTCCCTGCTCTGGGATTGCTCCACTTGCTTCCCTTGCTCCTGGCAGTTTCCAGATGGTTTTATGCTCAGTCAGAAGTTCCTTCTGCACAGGACACACCAACCTCTCTGTGTCCTGGGAATGTGGGAAATGTCTGCTGCTCCTAAACATCCCCAGGCCTTCTCAGCAGAGAGACAGAGGAGCCCTAGTAGGGATGGGCAGTTCCAGGTGTGCTGGGTGGGGAAGGATTTTGCAATCCAGTTGTTGGCTGTCCCAGAAACACCTGCCTGCTGTGCATTGCATGTCCTCTTACATTGTGTTGTGTTTTGGTATCATCAGCAGTCACACATTGAGGAGTACCAGGTTTAGCTTCAGCAGCTTGGCTTTAAGTTTTGTTTTGTGATGATTTGCATCAGTTGTTTTCTTCTGTGTGCCATGTGCCAGGTCAGGTCACCTGTTTAGTCGGCCCAAAATCAGTGGCAGGTCACTGTTTAGTCAGCCCAAAACCAGCCAGGGCAGTCACAGAGCAGTGGTAAGTGCTGGCTTCAGGCAGCAGTGCCTCCCAGCCCTGTCCTGGATCCTTCAGCTGTGAGGTTTGGGTTGTGCTACCTGGACTCACACAGCTGCTCTGTGTCACTCTGTGCTGTTGGAGGGCAGAGGGTGGGGACCACCCAGAGTTCATGCAGGGCAGACCAGGAGTGACCTGGTGAGCACAGGAGCTGCAGGGCTCTGCCCAGGTACCCAGCTGCAGCTTCAGCACCAGGAGCCAAGGAACAAGGCCTGGACACCTGGATCTGTCTGGATCCCCCTGCCCTTGGTGCTGTGCACCCCAAAGGGCCCCTGCTAGGGCTGGACCAGCTCCTCCTGTCATCAGTTGTCCCTCTGCCTCCGAGGAGGTGCTGATGCTTCCTGCCTCTGTCAGGGCAGGGCAGCTCTGGTCACCTGGAGGTGGGGCTGGCCTGGGAGGGGCAGCTGTTCCTCTGTTAACCAGGGGCCTTGTCCTGTGCAGGGTCCAGGTGCTGATCCCAGGCTGGACAGGCATTGCAGACCCCTGGGACAGTGGAAGGTGTCCCTGCCCATGGTAGGGGGGTGGAACAAGATGGGTTTTAAGGTCCCTTCCAACCAAACTAGTCTGGGATTCCGTGATCAATGAAGGTTTCCCAGACTTCAGGGTGTAACAGAATCCTTGTCCCTCTGTCCATGGGCGTCTGAAGTCCCTGTGGCTGGTGGCCACTGGCCTCTGCTCAGATATGGATGAGCTGGGACTGAAGCTGCAGAGATGCCACATGATGGGACATTCCTGAGCCACTTAACCCTCCACTGCCAAGGAGTGGCTGCAGGGATGCCTGGCCTTGGCCTGGTGTGCTTGGGGTGAGACCCCAGGGAAAGGAAGCATCCCAAAGGCATGGGGACTTCATCTGTCCGGTTTACCTGCAGGATTCCAGACCTACTTTCAGGTGGTCTTTTCTCAGTTGGATGGGCTTGGAGCAACCTGGGACAGTAGAAGGTGTCCCTGCCCATGGCAGGGGGTGGAACCAGATGGGCTTTAAGGTCCCTTCCAACCCAAACCAGTCTAAGATTCCATGATTCTAAGGAGGGTACCATGAATACTTTTGCCTGAACTTCTGATGGAGTGAGGAGGAGCTGCTGCAGGCAGGGTGGGCTGGGGCTGCTCAGAGTGGCAGTGCAGGCTGAGGGAGCAGGTTCAGCTGGTTCTGCCCTGCCAGCTGCTAGGAGAGGATCTGAGCTTGGGGCACAGGGGTGGCACAGCCACGGGGACTGGTGTAGGTCTGGCAGGGGCTTTGCTGGGAAGGGGACAGGGTGGCAGCAGTGTGGGGCTGTGGCTGCCAGAGCTCTCCTGTTGCAGGAGGCGGTCACGGAGCAGCGCCGGGCGCTCGGCTGCCTCCTGCAGCAGCTGCTCAAGGAGAAGAAGCAAAGGGAGGAAGAACTGCAACAAATCCTGGTAATGAAGCCCCTCATGAAGTGCTTCGGATGAGGAAGCATTTGGGTTGGCTGCAGGGAGAGTCCATGGCTCAGTGTGGGACTGAAGGGAGCAGAGCAGGGCTGTGTCCAGATCCAGGAGCCAGTTTAGCCCCAGAAAGATGTAACGAGAACCTGGGGGGCACAGCAGCACTCCCTGGTGCAGCATGGGCACCATCATCTCCCCCAGTGACCCTGCTGGGAAGGGAGTGGTCAGCAGGATGGGCACAAGGGATGGGAGTTGTGGTCTTGCAATCCTGAAGATCTGCAGACCCTCCTGAGCCTCAGGAGACCAGGCCACAGGACCTGTGGCAAAGGGAGCAGGGAGATGCACAGCCCTGGACTGGGTGTGAGTGGGGTCAAAGTGGGCCCAGCCTGCAGGAGCCAGAAATCCTGTTTGACCCCCATCACAGTGCTCTGGCTGGGCCCTGCTCTGCCCAGGCTGGGGGTTCCTTCCTGCACACCCATCCCTGAAACCCCCTGGCTGTGTTCCCTTGGGCTGCTGAATGAATGAGTTTGTTTTTCAGCTGGAAATGGAGGCAAAGAGTGAAACCAAGCAGGAGAACTACTGGCTGATCCAGTACCAGCGCCTGCTGAACCAGAAGCCCCTCTCCCTGAAACTCCAGGTGCTGCTGCTGTTCCTGCTCCCACTGTGCTCTGCTTTGCTCTGGGGGGAGCGAGGACAGCCCCCTGAGCTAAGGCTGGGAGCAGGTCACAGGCCCCTCACACAGATCCAGTGCTGCCCATGGTGCTCTGAGCTCCCTCATTCCTGCCTGTGGAGGGGATGGAGCTGCCCAGGTCCCTCTGGAGCCAACACCTCAGCTGTTCCCAGCAGGAGCTGCTGTCTCAGCCCCAGACTGCTGGTCAGGAACAGAAAACTCAAGAACCTTCCAGGCAGGGCTTCTTGTTCTAGCTGAGCACCCAAAGGACTCTGCTTGGCTCCCCAAATTCCCCTTCAAACATGACTGAGTGCAGCAACTCCTGCCCATTCCTGCCCCTGATGGTGTGAGCCAGGACTTCATGCTGGGCATAAAGGGTGGACACAAGGAGATGGATCTGAGCTCTGCCTGTGCTGCAGATTGGCTTGAGCTGGCAAAGCAGGGGCTGCTGCAGACATGGATTGCCAAAGGCATTGTTTCATGTGTGAGGGGAGCTCACTGGGGCTGCAGCTCCTTCCGAGGGGCAGCTCCAGCTCTGCCCTGGGACAGGGACAGGAGCCAGGGCACGGCTGGAGCTGGGCCAGGGCAGCTCAGGCTGGAGAGCAGGAAAGGTTCTTCCCCCAGAGGTGCTGGCATTGCCCAGGCTGCCCAGGGAATGGGCACGGCCCTGAGGCTGCCAGAGCTCCAGGAGCCTTTGGCCAGCGCTGCCAGGGATGCCCAGGGTGGGATTTTGGGGGTCTGGGCAGGGACAGGGGCTGGGCTGGGTGATCCTGGTGGGACCCATCCAGCTCGGGATATTCAATGATTCCCAGACCTCAACATTTTGAACTATGCCCATAAAACACCTGGGGCCAGAGCTGCTCCAGGTGTTGGGCTTCCAGGCTTTGGTGTGTTTGGGATGCAGCACAGCTGGAGCAGGGCAGGCATGGGATGAGCACAGCCCCAGCCCTGCTGCTGCCTGACCTCAGGGGCACAGTCTGCGAGCTCATTCCGTGTTTTGCAGGAGAAGGGTTTGGAGCAGCAGCTGGTGACCCTGCTGCTGGAGCTCTCTGCTGAGCAGTACGTGCCCATCTTTGCTCACCACCGAATATCCCTGGAAACGCTCGGCACCATGAGCACCAGTGACCTGGAGAAGGTACGAGGCAGCAGAGCCACAGTGTGGGGCAGCAGCAGCAGGGATTGTCCCCGTCCTTGCTCAGAATCCGGCTGTGCCTGGCGGGTCTGGCTGTGTCACCTCCCCACAAGGATAGTGCCTGGGCTGCTCTGCCTGTCCCTGTGGGCAGTGGCTTTTCCAGAGACCTGCAGGGTGAGCCACAGCCTGGCTCCATCTTCCGACATCCTCAGATGCCTCTCTGTAGTAGAAATAGCACCGGGGAATTCCTCGTGCCTGGCAGAGGGGCTTTCCTTGGCATGGACACATCTTGCCAGCAATGCCCAGGAGTTTTCACTGTTCCCCTGGGGGCATCAGCCTGCTGTGCCTCTGGGGCCAACACCCTTCTCTTGCCCTGCAGCTCGGTGTGACAGAGGCTGGTCTGCAGCGTGCCATCCTCAGGCGGGCTCAGGAGATCCTGGCTGTGGCCACGACCATCCCAGGTACCCTCAGTTCTTTCCTGCCACATTTTACACTCTCAGCAGGTCCCTGAGCCTGGAGCAGGGAGCTCTGTGGGTCAGACACCTCCTGTGGGTGTGTGAGGAGGGGAGGCAGAGCTGCGGTGGGCAATGGGCAGCGCTCAGGGGACTCACAGCTGGCTGTGGTTGCAGAGCTGCGGAGGGCAGAGGACACCGGGGTCCCTGCGGCCCCAGAGCCCAGCGCTCCCCTGGAGGAGCCCCCGGGCCCCACGGTCCCCACGGCCCCACCGTGGGACGAGAAGAAGTCGGAGTGCGTTGTGTGCATGGAGCAGGAGGTGAGAGCCGGCACAGCCCGGGGCTGGAGCAGCGGGCGGAGGGAGGGCGGGATCCAGCGCAGCCCCAGCTCTGTGTGCCCAGCCCGGCCATGGCAGTGCCCGGGTGCTCATCCCACCAGCTCCCGGGCACAGCTGGGCTGGGCATCACAGCAGGGATGGAGGGAGAGAAGAGCAGGGCAGGGACGGACAGGGCTTGGGCCGGACCTTGCTGAGCTGCACCCACCAGCCGTGGGAAGCACTCACGGGGCTGCTCAGCCCGGCCCCCCCGTGTCCTGCCCCGTGTCCCATCCCCGTGTCCCATCGTGTCCTGCTCAGCACAGCCCAGGCCCCGCACACCCAGGGGAGATGGAGATTGGGGTGTGGGGCTCTGCCCCCCACGCTGAGACCCCCGTGGGTGATCCTCGGCTCCCCCCGTGCTGGAGCAGTGTTCAGGGACAGCAGCACTCTCCGTGTCCCCTCTGTCTCTCCCCCAGCCCCAGATGATTTTCCTGCCCTGTGGCCACGTCTGCTGCTGCCTGGGCTGCTGCGAGCGGCTGCACTCGTGTCCCCTGTGCCGCCAGGACATCGCCCAGCGCATCCGCATCTTCCACAGCGCCTAGGCCGGCCCGGGAGGCGCGGCCTCACTCCCGGGCTGTTCCATTGCTGCTCATGCCCCTGTGAACAGCCCCTCGGCAGCACGACCAGCACTGCCCTCCCCGCACCCCGGAGCCTCAGCATCCTGCAGCTCCCCGGGGGCTTCTCAGCCCCCAGCTGGGGCTCCTTCAATGAATCCCCTCCTGCTGCCTGCCCACCCAGCGTCCCCATGCCTGGGTGACAGACTGGGCGCAGCTGTGGTGTCCTGTCTGGCTGAGGTGTTTGCTGTCAGAAAGGCCTCTGGGGCTCACAGGGACACGGGGAGTGCTTCCAGCAGTGCTGCTCGGTTGTGAGGGAATTTCCCATGGGAGCATTCGGGCAGGACGTGCTGTTCTTCGTGTACTGACACTGCCTTGCACATCTGTCATGCCAAAGGTCTGGGGCTTCTGCTCTGGAGCCCCACAGGAGCGTGTCTGGCTCTGCAGCCTCAGGCAAGGCAGAGCCAGGAGCTCCCCAGCCCCCACTTCCTGCTCATGTGGGAGGGGAAAGAGCAATGCTGCCAGGACTGGAGGGACCAGCCCTGGCCAGAGGAGCCCAGTGGGGTCCCCATCCACAAATCAGGTAGGGAGCAGAAAGTGCTGCTGCCACTGGACAGCACTGAGGCAGGGCTGGGGCTGTGCCCAGCTCAGGACCACGGTGTGCCTGCACTGGGCTGTGGGGACTGCTCCATTGTCACTGGTTAGTAACAATTCCTGTCTGTGCCTCGGCTCTTGACCCTGAAATATAAAAATGCTGCTTTGAGCCCAGTCCACCACAGCCTTCCCCAGGAGCAGCCATTAAACTGCAGCTGGTTTCTGCTGGGGGTGTTTCTGCCTCTTTCCTTCTGCAGGGCCATGGCTGAGAGCTGGGTGTGGAGCAGGGACAGGGCCACCGCGTGCCCGGCTGTCCCAGTGTCACCTTCCTGTCAGACAGACATTCCTGTCAGACAGAGGAATTTGAGGCTCTGGCCCTTCTCCCAGGGTGTTGCTCATTGTTGAGCTACCCCAGGGATGTCAAGGCAGGGGAGACCTTGGACCCTGCGCTTGGGTTGCCTCACATGAGCTGCCCCATGCAGAACATCCCTGTGGGACACGTGTGTGCCCAGTGCCACCAGTGTCCTGGGGACGTGCCACAGCACCAGAGCCAGCGCCTTGGGAACACCCTGGGGATGTTTTTCCAGCCTCTGTCTTCATGTTTTGCTGCTGCTGCCCATCAGAGCAGGCAGGTCCTGTCTGGGGAGGGGCAAGGGGCTGCACCAGGAGCAGCAGGTGCTGGGAATAGAGGAGGGGAACCCTGCGGAGGCGGAGGGCAGGAAGGGTCCTGGAGCACCCTCACTCCTCCCTGTTCACCCTCCCTCGGTATTCCCTGAGGTCGGGGAGTCACAAGCCCTGGCCTGAGGGACGGCGAGGAGCAGGGAGAGAGGATCCAGCTCCCCAAGGAGCTCCCCCTGTGCCCCTCCTCCGGGGCAGTCAGGGACCCCACGGGGACCCCACGGTCCGGCCGGAGAGGGAGGAGAGTCCCGAGGGCTGCCCCGACACCCGGCCGGCAGCAGCGATGCTGCAACACCCCCTCCGCCCCCTCTGCCCCCATCCCACCTCCCCCTCCGTGCCCACCGCCGGGCCGTGCCGGGGCGGTGATGGGTGACAGGAGCTCAGGGCAAGGTCCGCTCGGGGACAA
This sequence comes from Lonchura striata, assembly GCF_050655825.1. Classification (NCBI taxonomy): domain Eukaryota; kingdom Metazoa; phylum Chordata; class Aves; order Passeriformes; family Estrildidae; genus Lonchura; species Lonchura striata. The sequence goes on along the minus strand of NC_140719.1, from coordinate 2,214,730 downwards.
TGCCCGTAAAGAGGGGCCAGCGCTTCCCGGAGCGCCGGCAGTGCCGGGCTGCCCTTCATCGCCAGGGCCAGCACGGCCCCACGAGCTGCAGGGACAAACCCGCTCAGCCACGGGTCAGACAAAACAGCTGGAGCATCACCCGGGACTCTGGGCACATTCTGAAATTGCGGGGGAAAGTAAAATAATATTATAAAAAAAGCACCCTACGGCCCCAGCAGTGCCGGGCAGTCGGAGGCTGCAGCCCCCGTCCATCGCTGGCACCGCGAGGTGCCGGTGCCGGTGGTCAGGGCCACCTCCTGCACCGGGTGGCAAACAGAGCCAGGGCTGGTGGGACATGGGTGCGCGACGGGGCTCTGTGCCCGGTGCTCAGCTGGTGCTAGGGTTCATTAACAGCGATAGAAGCCGTGCCTGGGAAGCGTTACGCCTATGATGGGTTTGGAAAGGGGAAAGAGAAAGAGCAGCAGGTGTTTTAGGGGCAGCAGCTCCGCGGTGGAGGTGGAGCGTTCCGTGTGCCGCTCCAGCGCCCGCCGAGCGCCCTGGGGCCGGGCTGAAGTTCAGGGGGGGCGGCCGCCCCGGCCCCCTCAGCCCTCCCCGGGCTCGGCCATCGCCGCCCCCCGCCTTCAAAAGCGGCGGGGCCGGGCCGTGCCCGCGGAGCGCGATGGCAGCGGGGCCCGAGCCGGGCGCGGAGTGCGGCATCTGCTACGAGGCGTACTGGGGTGCCGGGGGCGGCCCGCAGCAGCTGCCCTGCCGCCACTCGCTGTGCCGGCGCTGCCTCCGCAGGCTCGTGTGCCGCGCCGCCGCCGTGCCCTTCGTCAGCTGCCCCTTCTGCAGGACGGTGACGCTGCTGCCCGAGCCGGCCCCGCTGACGGCGGACCCGGGGTCCCCGCCGGGGGAGCGGCCGCCGGAGCACGGCAGCGCTGCCCCCCCGGACCCCGGCCGGGGCTCGTCGCGCTCCGTGGCCGCGCTGTGCTCGTCCCACGCCCCCGTGTTCGCCGTGAGCAGCTCGGTGTCCCCCTGCGGCCCCCGCCGCGGCTCCGAGGCCTCCCACGCCTTCGTGCTGGGGCTGCTGGGCCGGGGGCTGCTGCTGGACACGCAGCCCCCGCTGGCCTCCATGGAGAACCTGCGCCTGGGCTTCGCCGCCGCCATCCTCGTGCTCATCGTCTCCACCTTCTTCCTGCTCGTCTTCCTCAAGTAGGTCCGCACGGCGGAGCCGGGCTCCCATCCCATTCCGGCCCGGTGGATGGAGCCGGTGATGGGTCAGGGACTCCCCGGGCCGTGGGCAGCTCGGTGGGCTGGGCTGGGCCACGGCTCAGCGCCCGCGTGGATCCAGCCCTGGGGCCCGCAGGACGCTCGGCTGCCCCGCACGAGAGCCCGCGGCCGTCAGACTCTTTAAAAATTAACTCAGTGCAGCGCCGTCCCCGCCCGGGGCCGGGCTGTGCCCGCGCTCCGTCCCGAGCGGCCCCGGGCGGAGCCGGGCCCGGAACATCCCGGGCGGGCCGGGAGCGGCCCCGCGGGGCTGCCCCGGGGCGAGGCTGTGCCCAGGCAGCTCCGGGCCCCTTCCCGGGAGCAGAGAGCGCGGAAGGGCTCGAGGGTGAGGCAGCCGGGGACACCAGACATTAAAGGCAGCCATGGGTCCAGCACCGCGTCCGGAGTTGTTCTGAGTCCACGAGCCTCGGCAGGCAGGGCAGCGGCTGAGCCCAGGGCCAGGATGGAGCAGGGGCTCCTCTCCTTCCCAGCCAAGTTCTCCGCGGTTCGCCCCGCTCCGGCCAGAGCTCAGCCCAGCACAGCCCCTGCGGCAGCATCGGCCCCCCTGGGCCCTGGCACGTCCCTCCCTCCCCGGGCTGCTCTGCCCCGGGAGCCCCGAGCTGCCCCCTTCGCCTCCCTGCGGCCCGGGCAGTGCTCACACAGGCACACACAGGGTTAATTTAGATCCCTGAGGCCAGGCCGGGTGGGGAAGGGAATGTTCCAGTCCCAACTCTTGCACCCCAGTCCCTGCTCAGGGCTCCCAGGCACAGCAGGGCTGAACCTCTCTGCAGCCCCAGAGCAGCTCAGGAGGGCCTGGGCCCTGCAAACCCCTGCAGGTGCCCAGGATCCCCTCCCCTAGAACCCGAGGGGAACCAGGGAAGCGCCCTCTATGACCATTACAGTCCTTTGTGCTCCAGCTTCTCACCCCAGCCCAGGCCAGTGTGAGAGCCCAAGGAGCCACAGCACAAAAGGACCTAGTCTCCCTTTCCAGGAGAGGGCTTCAACAACACTAGACAAGCAAAGCTTCTAGATCAAATTATTCCCAATTTAAGTCAGAGCAAAGTCAGTATTCAGCTGACAGATGAAACCAGACTAAAGTAAAGCCATTGCAAGCAAGAAATACAGGTTTAATTGCACTTTATTTTCCAAGAAGTGAAATGCAAATCCCTCAGGGTGTCTATCTGTGACAGGGAACAAGAAGTGGAAGCTGTTAGTATGAGCAATGATTGCCCCTGGGACACCAGGGCGCTGACACTCAGAGCAGCACCAGCACCCCCAAAAATCCCGTTTCAAACACCGTCATATTGAGCACTGAGTGATGCCCAGGAAGGCCCAGGTCAAGTCACCCTGCATGGCACTAGGGTGGCTGGCACAGGCTTTGGTCTCTGCCCCAGTTTCATCTGCATTTGGCAATTTGTGGCAAGGGTGGGGCACAGGGACCAGCCACACCCCCCAACACCAACACCCAGTGCCCTTTTGGGTGTTTTCCTCCCAAGAAATCACCTCCAGGGGGACAGATCTAACTCCAATCAGAGACTGTAAAGGCAGGTGTAGAAACTAAACAGAATTAGTAGAATTAGTTTAAGTCCTTTCATTTTACAAAGGGGTTCATTTGTTTTAAAGACTTCTGGGGTGAAGTTGTGTTAGTGCCCATGAGTAAAAGTGCTGTGAGAGCCCAGGCTGTTTGCCCAGCTCTGTCCTCACTCCTTTCCCCTCCTGGTCCCCTCAGAGTGCAGGGTGACCCCAGCCTGGGCCTTGTGTCCCACCCCTCTGTACCATTTAACTGGTGCTGGGATGGTGACACTTTAACAGCAGCAGAGCCAAAGGCACGAGAGAGGGGCTGGGCTGTGGGGAAGGACTTCCCAAACACACAGCACATCCCAGAGCTGGGCTGCTGCTCCCACAGGGAAACACAGGCCAGCAAAACCACCTCAGCTCTGGGCACAGGAGGAGCTGAGCTGCCTGTGAGTGTCTGACCAACACACAGCAGGGATTGGGCTCCTTGCACCCAGCACAGCTGCTCAGGTTTACCAGAGCTCCAAGGCCCAGCAGCATCAGCCACAGCTGAGTCAGTGCCCACCTGAACCACCTCAGCCCCCAGGGCTGCCCAGGCTGCTTGTGCAGAGCCAGGGGCTCACAAGAAACACCTGACTGGGACTCCTGGGGGAACCTCCAGTGGCACATGGCTCAGACACGGTGGGGAGAGGGTGCAGGGTCCCTGGGAGCCACCTGGGCACTAAGAGAAATATTCCGAGGAGTTCATCACTGGGGAAGGAGATTTTAGTCCGATTTTTTAACAGGGTGTTGCCACTGCAGGGTCCTGCCAGACTTGCTCTGCTGAAGCTCTTCACCAAGTTCCTATTTGCAAAAAGTTTGAGATTAATGAATCCAGGGCTCAGGGGAGGGGGACAGTGGGTGGCTCCTGCACGCAGCCCAACCCCAGAGTGTTTGGCAGCTCAGAGTGACAGTGCTGAGCACCCATGAGTGCAGGAAGAGCCCCCTGCTGCCAGCCCCCATCCAGCTGCAGGACAGGAGCTGGGAAGTCCCTGCTCATTCCCAAGGTACCAAGGGCTCAGAGCACGGGAAGAGGCCATGCCCAGAGGAGAGGGCTCAGCAGCCACATCTTCATCCCAGCCAGTCCAGGTCATCGTCATCGTCGTCACCGAAGAGCGGCGCGGGAGGGGGACGCCCCTTCATGCTCTGCAAGCCACACCAGAGGGAAACTGGTCAGCCCCAGCAGCTTCCTGGCATTTCATAACCACTGAGCAAACTGCTCTGAAATCTCTGCCAGCTTTGAGGAACTGGGAGCAAGAAGCCTCATTACCCAAGTTTTTATTTCTCATGTGGAAGTTTGCTGTTGAGATTAGGTTTAGATTAGACAGCAGGAAAAATTTCTTGATGGAAAGGAATGTAAAGCATTGGCACAGGCTGCTCAGGGCAGCGTGGAGTTACCATCCCTGGAGTGTTCAAAAAGTGGATGGATGTGGTACTTGAGGACATGGTTCAATGGTGAATGATGCTACATGGATGGCTGATGATCTTAAAGGTCTTTTGCAACCCTAAGGATTCTGTGGTTTTGTGATTCCAGGAGCTGCTTACAGCCTAAAAGGGTTTGGAGGGGGGGCAAACACTAAAACACTTCAATTAACCTGGCAACTCCCACTGATTTCATGCCAGCAGGAGTCTGTCACTACTCCCTCAGCGAAGCCAGCCCCTCCCAGCTCAGTCACTGACCCCAAACACTCCTGATTTACACAGGGAATGGATGGGGAGCTCTGAGCTCAGCCAGGGCCCCACTGCCACAGGGAGGATATTACAGACATGCCTCAATCAGATCAAACACCCAAATACATACCACTTCCTCCTCATCCTCCTCTTCAGAGGGAACTTGAGGCTTCAGTGGTTTAGGAGATGCTGTTTCAAAGAAGTTGTCATCCTCAAAGAGGCTGCAAAGAGATAAAGAATGAGCAGCTGGCTCTCAGAGGATGGGATTTGCTTTTACAAGTTCTGAGAGATGGCAAAGCTTTTTTGCCAAGGGAAACCTTTGTGGCAGGTACTGTTCAGCAGTTCAGGGCAATTCTGGGACCAGGCAGGCACCAGGAACTGCACACTCCCCTGGGAATGGTCTCCACTGCCTCCAGCAGACACAATGCTGCTCTGGGGCTGCTCCCAGTGGAATGTGCCCTCCTGGGCAGCCTGGTCTGTGCCAGCTCCTGGCTGGTACCACCCAGTGCCAGCACCATGAGGGGCTGCAGCCCCAGCCGGTCCTGTCCTGCAGCAGGGACACACCTGGACCAGCTGCTGTCCCAGCCCCAGCACCACCCCTCACCTGGAATCTGTGTTCCTGGGGCTGGAGCCCAGTTCCTGTGATCCTGGAGCTTCTCTCAGGACAGCTGAGCCTGGCTCTGCTCTGCTGGACACTGAAGCACGTTCCTGCTCGGAGCCAGCTCCATCCCATGACTCTGTGCCACTCCCCTCCTCCCCATTTAAGGGAGGAGGCTCTAAACCTCCCCCAGCCTCCTCTGCCTTCTGCTCCACAGCTGGCTGTGCTGGCAGCGCTGCCTCATCCACCTCTCCTGCCTTGGCTCCTGGGACAGAAGGCTCTGCAGCTGCTGCCTGCAAGGACACTGCAGAGGGATCCTGTTCTGGGTCAGCCTGCCCGATGGGAACACCCTCCAGCCTCTGCTCCAGCCCAGGAACAGGCTGTCCTGCAAGCACAGGCCCCTTCTCAGCATCCAGGCTGCAATCAGCTGCAGGAGGGAGATGCTCCTCCTGAACCTTCTCTTCTTCTGTGCTCTGTGTCTCCTGCTCCTCCTCAGGAGCTCTGGGCCCAGCAGGGTGAGGAGCAGCCTGGCCTTGCTGCTCAGGCTGCAGGCAGCCTCTGGTTTCTTCCCCAGGATCAGCTGGGGGTGCAGTGCTCTGTGCTGGGCTGTGCTGCAGGGGCTCTCTGTGCTCAGTCTTTGCTCCAGGTGATCCCTCCTGTCTCGCTGCTCCTGTGTCAGATTCCTCATTTTCACTGGCATGCTCTGGCTTCTCCTGCTGCCTGTTGAGCAGCTGCAGTGTCACAGTCTGGAAAAGGGAGAGAACACACACCCTAAATACAACCCATCACAGATCCCTGCACCACCTCCTCCTACCAGGCTGCTTTGCCACCCACAACAAATTCTCCTTCAGTTATTTCAGTCTCACAGTACAGATTTGAGGTTTTAGCCCAAGGCTCCCTCTCTTTTCTCACCACTGTCATACCTTGATAGTGTTCATGACAACCCCCAGCACTGTCCTGCCACTGTACATCTCATCCAGCTCAAATTCACCCCGAAGAGACTGAAATACTCCATTCATGATCTTCTTTACCTGCAAAACAGCATGAAAGGAAACACATACAATTCATTAGCATGTGAAACACTGCACTCAACATCAGGCACTTCTCCAAGGGAAGGAACAATAAATCCAAACACAGAGGTGATTTTTCCACTTTCCAAAACAGAAATTCTCACCACATCAGGTCACCTTAACTCAGGACCACTCTATGTGACCCAAACTTATCCCCCCAAACTGAGGCAGGCTGCACAAAGCCAAGGCAGACTTGCACTTCTTACTTATTTTAGTTTTTAAGCCTCAATGTAGAGCTTTAACAAGAAATAAAAGTCAGACAACAAAGTGAGCAGCAGGAAGATGGAGCGAGGCTGTTTACAAGGAATGACAGGACACAGGGAATGGCTCCCACTGCCGAGGACAGGGATGGATGGGATGTTGGAAATTGGGAATTGTTCCCTGGGAGGGTGGGCAGCCCTGGCACAGGGTGCCCAGAGCAGCTGTGGCTGCCCCTGGATCCCTGGCAGTGCCCAAGGCCAGGCTGGACAGGGCTGGGAGCAGCCTGGGACAGTGGAAGGTGTCCCTGCCATGGCAGGGGGATGGAATTGATGAGCATTAAGGTCTCTTCCAACCCAAACCATTCTGTGTGACCATGACTCCAGGATAAAATCCCACCCTTTCTTCCTCTGTGAACTGTTACTACAAACACAGTGCTCTGTGGAGAAAATTATCTTTTTCCTTCTTATGTCAGTTCAAAGAGAAATAATTCAAGGTAAATCCATTTGCTGAGGAAGGAGAAGTACTGGAGAGTCCAACTCACTTGCTCAGTGTAGTCTGCAGGGGAAGATCCATCCTGATCCTTCTGCAGCTCTCGGATCTGCTCCTCATAGCGAGCCCTCAGCACCCCCACCTCTGCCTGCAGGGCTGAGTACTGCCAAGGGAAAGCCACCCTCAGAGCTGCTCCTCACACCACAGCCACCTCCAGGGTGACCTGGCAAGGGTTTTAGTGAGGCACTAACTCCGAGTGGAGTCTTAAACACGTCACAAAAGACTTGGCTGAAAGCAACAGCACCAAAATAAGGACACCCAAGCCAGCCTTGGAGAGTCACAATTGTGTCATCAGCTCCTCAAGTGCCACCAAGAATAGGTGGGTGCAGCACCACTGAGATCTCAGTGAGATGAAGGCTGGGTTTGTTCTGCTTTGCTGGAAACCACATGAAATGATCCCTTGCCTACCATATTCTGGACCTCTCATCCTTGTTATTCTGGACTAGCCCGAGGCTGGTTTTCCCTGCATTCCAGTTCCCATCCAGCTGCTGTGTTATTCCTTTACCTTCTCTTGGATAGGCTCCAGCTCCTCCAAACGCTGCTGAGCCTCAGACAACTTTTGCTCCTCTGTTTTTTTTGAGTGTTTGAGAGCCGTGAGCTGAAACACAAGAAGCAGAGCAGGTACAGCCCCTGGCAGTGTCACCCACTCCAAACAGCCTCTGCTCACCAACAGCCACTCAGGACAGTGCAGCTAAGTGGAAGTTGTAGCTGTTGCTGCAGTTCAGCACTATCAGCACCTTGGCTCTCCCTCCTCCACAATAAACCCAACCCAGCAGAACACCTGCACCTGCAGATGGCTGAGATCAAGCTCCATGACAGGCAGGCAGGCAGAAAGTCAAGCCTCAGGTGGGAGAAGACTGTTGGGTTACACCTGCTGGTGTTTAGTGCCCATTTCAGCAATAAAGAACAGCTCTTTACCTTCTCTTCCAGCTGGGCCACCTGGTGCTGCAGGGAGTCCCTCTGCTCACACAGCTCCTGGCACTGCCGTGCGTGCTGCTCCCTGGCTGAGGCCAGGGCACGCTCACACTTGGCCTCACACTGGGACTCCAGCTCTGCCTGGATCACCGACAGCTGCCATGGCACACGAGACACCATCAGGAACACACACCCCATCTGTGTTTGCACAGGAGCTGGACACCCACAGACAGTGCAGCCACAGCTCATACCCACACCTCTCACTTCAGCTCCAGCCACAAAGCCCCAGGCTGGCCACATGATCTGGCTCACATTTCACATCTCTTGGCATATTTCTGAACAACCTTTCACTCCTCACAGGTCCCATATTCTTCTCTCCACTAGAATCTCAATTTGGTGCCTCTTCTTTGCTCAGTTTGACACTAACCCATGGATTCAAGTAGGTAATGCTTTCATTTGTCCCCTACCTGAGCATTTTCACGTTATTTCCTACCTGGAGGCTGCCACAAGCCCTCCAGACATGGAGCAGCAGCTCCTCTGAGTCCCCACCTGCTCTGCTGCTGCCTGGTCAGTCGAGGTCCGGGCCTTCTTCAGGAGCTGCCGGAGCTTGTCCAGCTCCTGCTGGTGCGACCTGCGAATTTCCTCCATCTCCTCCTCTGCCTGAGCTCTCTCTGAGAGGGATTTCTTCTTCCTCTCTGCAAGATTCTGCAGTACAGAACATGACATAGAATAGGCCAGACTGCACCAAAGCAGCTTTTGTCCCTCAGGCAGAAAGAGGGTGTTTGGGCAAGGAACTTCATCACTTGAAATCAAGCTGAGGTTATCTCAGAGGTAAGGAAAGGTTGGCACATTACTGGGTAAGGCATTAAATAAATAAATAATACAAAAAAAAATTAAACAAACAATAATGAATAATAAACAATTAAAAAAAATTAACATATGCACAAAGAATCCACCAGCCTGCAGATGAGTCAAGATTTACTTAATTTACATATTTAAAAGCAAGAACCTTTGCTTTTTGGGTTAACCTTCAGTAAGCAACTGAAAGTGTGTGTGCTGGCACTGGACATACCCTTTCCAGAGTCTCCTTTTCCACTCTCAGGTCTGTCAGCTCTTCCTCCAGTGCTGCAATCTTCATATCCAGCTGTTTGCGGCTCTGCTTCTCAGCCTTGAACCTGCTCTGAGTGTCCTGAGAAGCTTCTTGGAGCTCTGCAAACAAACCCCCACACTTCCCTGTGAGTTTGGGTGCAACTGCCATTGCAGGGGAGCACATTTTGGGGGCTGATGGGGAGGAACAGAGTCTCCTGCACAGTGCAGTCAACTACTCTGCTTGTGCCTGCAGTGGGGACTGGAATTTATCAAGAGCAGCCTGTTCCAGTGCTTTGCAACCATTGCTGTGAAGACATTTTTCCTAATACCCAACCTAAATTCCCCCTGGCCCAGCCTGAGGTCATTCCCTCTCCTGTCCCTGTTCCTGGAGCAGAGCCCGACCCCCCGGCTGTCCCCTCCTGTCAGGAGCTGTGCAGAGCCACAGGGTCCCCCCTGATCCCCCTTTGCTCCAGGCTGAGCCCCTTCCCAGCTCCCTCAGGAATTCTCCAGCCCCTTCCCAGCTCCCTCAGCCTCTCCTGGGGCTCCAGCCCCTCAATGTCCTTCTCATCATGTGGGGCCCAGAAGTGACCCCAGGATTCAGGGTGGGGCCACAGCACAGAAGGAATGAACAAACGCCTCAGGTTTATCTCAACTCTCACTGGAACATCTCTGGCTGCTCTACACGAGGGTGGACAGAAAAGCCAAGAGATTGTTCTACAAAAGGCATCTCTGTCACAGGATGACTGTTTCTTGAGTCATCCCACTTTGCCTTCAGTGGTGACAAGGATGCACATCCCTCAGATATTTCAGTGCACCCATATCCTTCTTCCATCCCCTGTGACAGGTCCTAAGGAAAGCAGGAAGATACCACAGAAGACAGGAAAAAAACTACAACTTATCAAAGAAAAGAGGCATGAAAGAGCTCTCACCTGCCACCTGTGCCTGCAGCTTGTTGAGCTGTGCCTCCTGTCTCTCTGCATCCTGCACAGCACAGGAGAGCTGCTTCCTCAGGTCCATCTCCTTCTTCTGGTGGGCAGTGAGCTCCAGCTGCAGCTGGGAAACCTGGGCAGTGGCAGCTGCCAGCTCCTCTGCAACTTTGGCCTGGAGCACAAACGGAGCAGGAAAAAGGGAGGGGGGACAAAAAGGGATGTGTGAGGAAGCAGCAGAAGTGTTCTCTCAGGAAGAGCTGGAAAAGGGTTGGATGCCTTATCAGGGAAGACATCTCCAGATTGAGGAGGCAACAGTGACTTTTTTGCCACGCCAGTTTTGTCCAGACTGACTAGAAAGCTGCACGAGGCCACCAACAACTTCATCATCAGTTCAACCCAGTGAGTTTTCCTGGAAAGGTTAAGTATGTTTAAGCCTGGTACCAGTGCTTGGTGGCTCTGCTCAGTTTTAAGGCTATGAAAACATCTATTTGAGTAAAAAGCCTGGGCTCCAACATCTAATTGTCTTCCATAAGCTTACAAATCACTGAAGAGCCAGTTAAACACAGGCTGGTCCCAGCCAGGAGAGCACCTTGTCCCCAGAGCACACAGCACGAGGTCACCTCGGCTGCCCCTGGGCAAGGCTGGCATTTCCCAGCACAGCTCTCAGTCATTTGGGGACCTGTTTAAATTTAGGATTGCTGACAATCAGTGATTCACCCTAAACCAGGCACTAGCACAGCTTGTTAGACAACTCATAAACAACGTTAGCAGGGGCTCAAGGCATCAAGACAGACACAAAGTCCCATTCCCAATCTTGTTGAGTGACACAAACTTCAGAGGATGCTCTGCAAGACGGAATTTGCACAGGGAGTCCCTCAACAGCTTCCACACCTCTGCCTATTTCAAGATTCCCAACAGATTTTTCACATTCTTAAAAAACATAAGGTCAGGAGAACTGGATTTTCTCTCTGCTTTATCCCCCTAAGAAAATTCCCTCGACACGAGGACCAACTCCCTCTGGCACAGAAGAGATATGATCAAAATTGTTCCAGCTGTGGTGATGATGAGGATGTGCTGACCTGGAGGGCTGGAATACCACACCACTCATTTTAAAGAGGAAGCAGCATTTCAGAGAGTGGCCAGAACCAGATCTGCTTTCCTCCTGTGCTTGCATAAATGTTCCACTGCTACACTGACTCCTGGCATGCTAAAACAAAATCCCATGGCACAGCTAAAGACAACTAAAGGTTATTTTAACCCTGGCCTCTGTCTTTAGTGGCAAATAAAGAAAAGAAAAATAGGAGATCCTATGGCAGGAAGTGTTACTAAACAGAAGTTTCTACAAAGGATGCTTCATGTCCCCAGCTCAGCTCCAGCCTGCAGCTTTCAGGCAATCCTGGGTGACCTGTACCTGCTCTGCCAGTGATCCTTTTCTCCCATGGGGAGTGGAACAAGCAGCAATGTGAGAGAATTCATGGAAAGGGCTCCCCAAGAAAGAGGGAGGGCCAGTGGGGAGACAGTGCCAGTTCTAAAGCCCTTTTCCAGTGAGGGATCTGTGCTCATTCAAGCTCTGAGACAATTCTTTTCATGCCAATCTGTTTCCAGTTCAAGAGGAAGCTGGGCTGGCACTTCCTAGGGCACAACCATCTACCACCTACACAGTCAGCAGACACTGCCTCACCTGGTCCCAGCCCCGATCCACTGGCAGCATGTGCTGGGAAGAGAAAGCAGTGACAGGAAACAGGAAGGGTTAAGAACACAACTTAAAAGGCAGAGGCATTCATCAGCAGAAAAGCAAAATGCTTCATAACAGGAGCCTAAGGCATGCCAGAGAAGCCTTTAAATTACTCCAAGGACTGTAAAAGCTCTGACAGAAAAAGGGAGTGAAGCCTGATGTAAAAGGAAAGATACTAAAGGTATCCTTAGGGTATGTCACACACCAGAGCTGGGAGCAGTCCTGGCTGTGACTGCACTGGGGAGGGGGGGAATTACTAAGCCTTCACCTAAAACTGTGACTTGCTATGTCAGGGCCAAAGATCCACAGCCCAAAAGCAGTGAGTAACCAACACCTCAGCGATCCTGGGTACAACCAAATAAATGGTGAGCAAATCTGTTTGTAAACAATGGATAAAACAGCTTCCAATCAATCCTCTTCCCTGGGGATTCAGTGACTGCAGTCCCAGGGCAAGCTGGGTTAGATAAAGGGAAGAGGAAGAAATACCAGCCTTCATATTTACATCAATACTCCCACAGAAGCAGGGGAAGTCTCCCAGTGCAAGGCAGAGCTTTCCTGGTCTGGCCTGAAGCCTGTTCATGTAACATCATCCCTGGGCTGTGACATCTCTTAGTCAGTGGGGTCCTGCTGAAGATGAGGCCCAAAAGACTCCTGAGGATCTTATACTTCTAAAATATGCTTCCTCTCCAAGTTTTACTGTATCATCAGGATGCTGTCCTCGCTGAGAAAGGAATTTAATTTATTATTTCAGTCCAACTTATTCCTGCTTAGAATCTCTCACATTCCTACATATTGTGGGTGTGCAGCCTGGGTTAGGGGTGGAAAAGCGACCCCATTCCCTGCCTGCTCTCAGCACCACCAGCCCTTCCCTGCTCTGCTCTTTACCACACTTTGGAAAGTTGCAGTTCTGGTCAGCTTTAGGTGCACCAAGATGTGGGTCTCACACAGAGGAAGCATTTGTCACGTTTGAACTGGAGAGAGACAGCTCAGCAGGGCAGCACAGAGCAAGACTGGACTTGGTGTAGTTTAAGAAGCCAGTGCTTGAGACAGCAGAGCAGGCACCATGCAGTGGCAGAGCCAGAGCAGCACTCCTGGGCTAGGCTGGCCTACAGGAATGGTTCAGGATATACCGCCATGCATAAATGCATTTCACTGGTTTAAAAGCTATTTCCCAACAGTTCCTGTCATAAAAGCACAACGTGTTACTGGGAAAAACAAACAGCTTCTGATTAGCATTAAAAAAGCACAAAAGTGCAATGAAGAAACTCCAGCAGGAAATATTTTTCCTTGTATCTATATTCACTCTATGTCAGTTATAGAAAAGGAAAAAAACTCTTCTGGAACTATCAGTACAACTAAATAACTGAAGTATTTCCAACTCAAAAGCCCTATGATACACAATTCCTCAATACACTGGTCACATGCCTACACAGTTAATAAATCAGACACTTTCTACAAGATAACAATATTAAAGTTACGACAGCATGGAATGGTTATATTCTCTGTGATGCTTTGGACATGAAAGCCATCAAAACATCCATTTTTTTTCCTCAAAACAAAGTTCAGAACTGCAGTTGCCTTCTAAGAAAACTGCCTTGACTAACAAGGCTTCAGCTCGTTTTAATGCAACAACCCTGGCTTTGTTCTTGCCACTGTTACCTTCTCCTGCTCTGCATGCAACACTCTTGCCTGTGTGTTCTCATTTGTTGTCTGCAGGGAGTGGTTCCTCTGCTCCATCAGCAGGTTACTCTGCTCCACATACCTGTGAACAGGGAGACTCCGTGGGCATTCCTGGAAACACAGGGCTGGGAGGCAGGGGCTCAGACAGAAAAGGTGATATTCCAAAGCACAGGAGCTCTCTGTTGAACTCATGCCAAGTCCCAGACAATTTCACAGCATGTGCTGTGCTGATCTCAGAGGGGTGGGAGGGCTGTGCCTGGCACAGCAGAGATTTTATCAGCTGGGATCAGTGCTTCACCTCTCTGAAAACGCCTCATGCTCCAAGGGTTTTGGTAACTTGGTAGCAGCTGAACTTCACAAAGGGCACCACGTCCCCGACAATTTCTTCACCTCACTAAAAAGCCAGCACAAATAAAGAAACTCCCAGAAGCAGGGCAAATGTGCTCAAAGACAGCATGAGGGATTTTGTTCCCCTTTTACACATTCATGCTTACTGTAAATCAGAGTTTTGGGGATAAGCCCTTCGGAGAAAGGGTGGGAGGAATCCTACACTTTAAGTACCTTGGAAAAAAAAAAATCAAAATATCAGAATATGGCTGTCTCCTAACAAACACCCCTCAGTTATGCCCAAGTGTAAGCTGGAGAGTCTGGAAATGCAATGAGGCTCCCACCCCTTACCTCTGGTTGCGTTCAATCAACTCACTGATCTTCTCATTCTGCTCCTCAATCCGACTGCTCTTCTCAAATATCTCCTGCTTCAGTCTCTCATTCTCCTAAAGCACAGCTCAGCATGAATATTCAGCTTACTCAGACTTCCTTGCAGCAGTTCCTAAACCTTTGGGTTTGTTAGGGGCAGGACAGTGGTGATGCTCATCCCTTCTGTGGGAGCAGCTCAGGACGGCACCTGCCACATTTAGCAGAATCCTGGCACAGGACAGCAGCTGCCAAATCACACTCTAGAAAATATTGTGTCTAGTTGACTTTTTTACCCACAAACCCCAAGTTTTTAAGGTTGCTGCTTAGAAAGATTTCAAAGCATAAAATTAAATGGTGAATAGCAGAAGCAGGTGGTTTCTACAATGGGGTACTTCAGCTGTGAAACTGTTCTGCTGGAGACTGGGTAAGGTTAAATCCATAATGCTTTGAGAAGCTGAACTCCTCCCACATGAACCTTTTGTCAAAGCCCATTAAATACCCACAACTCTGAGTCAAAAAATACCCAAACCACAAAATGCTGAGAAGAGATTTTAGGAGGGGGAAAGAGGGATGGAAATCATTGTAAGTCTCATCCTCGTTCTGACCACACAAAACCAGAAGCCATGGGTGACTGGACATTTGCCCTCATTGAGGGTAACACTGGGAGCCCCAGCTCCTAATGAAAGTGAAACCAGGCTGGCCATGCTCACCTGGATGATGCGCTGGATGTTGCTCATGATCATGGAAGCTTCCATAGTGACAGAGGAGATGCCAGGCAGCAGGGAACTGTTAGCAGTGCTTTGCTTCTTCAGCTCCTCCACCTGCAGGGAGAAATCATTCTTAAGCCGTTTGAAATGAATTTATGGGTGGAGGTAAGAGTCAGACGTGTGCAAAGAGGCATTTCACTGTTCTTTCTGCTCAGCTACAGTGAATAGGCAGTGAATCAAGTGTGACATCTCCTAGAGGGTAGGGAATCCTCAAAACAATGACAGTAAGACAGCACCTTTCCCCAAGCCTAAGCTTTGTTTTTACACAGCAGCTGAACTGCTGCCACTTGAAGGTGTGATAATATTGGAATTTTACTCGTTTACTGCATCACTTAATGCAGGCATTTAAATAAAGCCAACTGCTCTCAGCACACCTGGAGAGAGAAGTGTCCTGAGCAGGCCATACCTTGGCAGCCAGGTGATCCATTTCATCCCTACCTTGGCAGCCAGGTGATCCATTTTATCCATACCTTGGCAGCCAGGTGATCCATTTCATCCCTACCTTGGCAGCCAGGTGATCCATTTTATCCATACCCTGGCAGCCAGGTGATCCATTTCATCCCTACCTTGGCAGCCAGGTGATCCATTTCATCCCTACCTTGGCAGCCAGGTGATCCATTTTATCCATACCTTGGCAGCCAGGTGATCCATTTTATCCATACCCTGGCAGCCAGGTGATCCATTTCATCCCTACCTTGGCAGCCAGGTGATCCATTTTATCCATACCCTGGCAGCCAGGTGATCCATTTCATCCCTACCTTGGCAGCCAGGTGATCCATTTTATCCATACCTTGGCAGCCAGGTGATCCATTTCATCCCTACCTTGGCAGCCAGGTGATCCATTTTATCCATACCTTGGCAGCCAGGTGATCCATTTCATCCCTACCTTGGCAGCCAGGTGATCCATTTTATCCATACCTTGGCAGCCAGGTGATCCATTTCATCCCTACCTTGGCAGCCAGGTGATCCATTTTATCCACGACTTTGCTCACAGCCAGTCGGATTTCAGTGTTGTGCTGCCGAGCTTCTGTCATCAAAAAGGAAGTGACATCTCCAGGGGCTTGAAGGGAAAGGAGAGAGATTTATAGTGACAAGGGGAAACACCTGCACAGAGACACAGCAAAAGTTGGGTAGCATGAAGCCTGCCACCAGCAAAGCCACTCTTTGCCCAGAAATGAAAAGGACATGGTATTTGGAAAGTGAATAATGGAGGTATTTCCCAAATAACCTCAACAGGCAGGTCTGAGTAGAGGAAATTCTTGAGCCACATGACAGCTCAGCTCATCAAGAGCAAATCCCCCAGACACCAGAGCAGCAGAGGGACAATCAAAGCACAGGCACAACCAAACCACAGTGAGGGTCAGCTTCTGAAACTGCACTGAGAAAACAGGCTCCAAGAAAGGCTCAGCTGCACTCAAGACTTCACAAACTGGGATAACTTAATGGTTCTTTAAATGCATTTGGTCCTTCCTAGGTTTTGCCTTTTACTGTTCAATTCTTTCCCTGGTTGGTAGTTTAATTAAAACATTTGGTAGATGGAAGCACCATCTACCAAATTCCTCTAGTAATACCCAGTCTTAGAAAGACACAGAAATTCCAGCCCCTTTCACACTGCACAAAGCTCTTCAAGGTAAGAAAGAGATGGGTGTTTATTGGGAAGTGTTTGCCCCTATTTGGTATTAAAAAATAAGCATCTGTGAAACAGCACAGTGCTACCACAGCTATAAATCACCATCACCAACTGTTTACTGCATGTGTTGCAGCCCTCTGAGAAGCAGGTACCTTTTAAAACATACCTTGGTAAGGAGCAGGATACATCTGACCCACAGGCTGGAGTTGAGAGGCAGATGCAGCAGTTTGGGGGTAAGCAAATGCCACTCCTGGATATGCCTTGCAGGACAAGTTCAATAGGTTAGAATGCGTTTTGTTATTTCTCCGTGTCCTGACAGTTTCATAGTTTTTGAAACCCAAGAGCAAGGATGATGTTTCAAAGAAAAAAATCAAAGAATTAAAGAGTTGGAGAGTCAAAATACACAACACTTATTGTGAAAGGGAAGCAATACTTTTCTTTTGAGGGTTAGTTCCCACCTTCACTGAAATTTAAACAAAACTGTGTCACCCTACATTTGTGAGAGTCAAAACTCAGCATGTGAACAGCTCCCTCTGAAGTTATGTTAATTTGAACACAAGCTTATTTCCTAAAAAGGGCTCAGAAAGCATAACACAACTTGATTGCGACTTTACTGCTCTTTGCTGAGGAACTTGGAAGTTTTTGTTGTATCCACTACAAAACCAGGTATTAAAGCCTGGTTCATCCTTAGTTTAAGAACCCATCATAAACAGAAAATTAGCCCTTTCTCAATAAATTTTAAGAGGCATATGATAAAAACCTGAAAATGCCAAAGAGTCACAGGAAACAGTCTGGAACTCTCACCCTTAAAGTCCTTGCTCCCAGCAATGGAGAAGACTCAGGAGAAAGGACAGAAGTGCCAATATTCTCCTTGATTTCAATTTGGTACCTGAAAGCCCTGTGCTCCTCCAGGCAGAGCTGAATGGGGCTGGATCGTTGCAGGAATTAAAGCAGCAGAAGATACTGAAGGTGCAACACCAGATGCTTGAGGTACTGAAAAGGAAAAAATTAAGTCAGCATGCTATAAAGCAGCTCAAAAGAATTTAATTCACTTAGCGTTAAATGGGGAAAAAAAAAAAAACCAACACCAACAACCAAACCACTAAACAGACAAAAGCCTGTCTGCAACCTTGTAAAAATTAAATCCAGTCAAGCAAGTGATAATAGGTCAATAAAAGAGTAACCTTTCAGAGAAATGCCACTTCTAGCTCCATTTAAACAACCTCTTTTCATTCAAACAGATGCTCTGAAGTTCACTGACACAAGGTGTGACTCTGACTCTGAAGGCTGCTCTGACCAGCAGCTGATGTGACTATTCCATCATGGGAAGTCACATCCAGCCCTGCAGAGCTGTCAGCCCCATGCTGCCCATCACTTGGGTTTCCATCATTCCTAAAAGTAATGTTCACTGGGAAAGGATTTGTAACATTCCATTTACAAATCCCATGGTCTACAAATCTCAGTGCCCAGTGACAGGACAGCTCAGGCATGGCGGCTGCTCTTCCACAATGAAGAAACACTTCAAGGACTATCCTGTGCTCATGGACAAGTGGCTCATGGATCAGCAAGCCTTATCAGAAGCTTTCAGCTCCTATTTCAGCTCCTGGAAGGAATGCTCTGTTCCCATAGCCCTCCTGGAGTGGAATGGGAGTGCAGCAGCTCCCCAGCACATTACCTTGTGTGGACACTGTGGGCAGCACTGCCTGAGCTGGCTGGGAGGGTCTGGTCAAAGCCACTGGCTGTGTTGTCCCTCTCAGAGTATTGGGATCCTAAAAACATTTCTGCATGTTACAAGAAACACCAAAGAACAAGCAACAGCCTGAGCCCAAGGTCACTTGAGACAAGGTGTTGCCCCAGGAACCCAAGTGGAACCTTTCTGTCACAGAAACAGAGCAGATTTCCCTGGACAAGGGCAGAGCCACTGCTACAGATCCCACTTCAAGCAACCCCCAGTGTAGGAAAAGCAGTGGAGAGTCACCCTGCTGTGACTGGTACCTCTATTTCTGAGTCACTGGAGTCCAGCTGGCTCCCTGCTGTCCCAGCAAGGAAAGGCAGCATGGGCTGTCCCATTTTGGCCATCCGAGAAATCAGCTTTGCCTTTGCCACATCTGGGTTCTAAAAGAAACATTTAATTATTCTCCCTTTGTCTCAGCCCAGGCTTTTGCGTTATTACAAACATTTCTAAATATCAGACTGAATTTTGACTCAATTTTTCAATGACTGTATGAAAATCTCCTCTTCAAGCACACAAGGTAGCACCAGGATTGTTAGTCTGGTTTGTTTTATATATTCTCTTTCTAGGATGACAGTGCTAGGATGACAGAGGAAAATCAATCCCTGCACAAAACACCAACAAGAAAACGTGTGAGCTCAGGAGGCTGCTTAGCAGCTGTTTCTGTCTGGAGGCACAAAGTCTTCTCATGCAGCTCTATAAACTCATCCTGAATGTCCCAATTCCTTTCTTACCTATTTTAAATTTGTCCATTTATCTCAAAAGACAATCAGCCTTGTGAACATCCACATGGTCAAAGTCACTTTGTTTTTAAGAGTAGAAACTGGGGCTTGGATTCCTCAGGTCCTGGTAATCACAGAATCATTAAGGTTGGAAAGGACCTTTAAGGTCGTGGAGTCCAACCATTAATTATCAAGCCCAGCCACTAATTCCTTCAAAACCTAGACCCTAAGCTGCTGTAAGGTGAACATTCCAGTGTCTTACATAATGCTCACTTTATCTTTAGCAGTACACAATGCTTAAAGTGAAAACAAACTTCTCTACTCAGGCTTCAAATTTGGAAAAGGCAGCACTTACTGCGAGCTGCTCACTGATGGAGTTGGACTTGGCCCGAACAGCTGGCTCCCTGCAAAGCCAAACAGGAGTGGAGATTAGCCAGGAGCAGTTCAGGAGCCAACATCCTGCAGCTACAAATGCTGTTAAATACACCTCTCCCTAGGAAAGCTGTTTTCTCACATCATGAGCATTTCTTTTAGTCTACACTTCTGAACATTCTTTGCAGTGTTATCTGTAGATATCTTCAGGACACCACTGCAGCCCATTGGAACTGTGGATTATGGAAAGGTAATTTTGTTGATTGCTTTAGCAACCACATTCTGGTATAAATAATTTTAACCGTGACCAATAAATTACTTATGGCAACAAGAGCAGCACTTACTTGGACTCCCTAAAAAGGGTGACACACATTTAATTTAAGGAACAGAACATAGAATTGTTAAGGTTGGAAAATACATCTAAGGTTGAGTCACCAACCACTAACCCAGCCCCAGCATGTTCAGCACTAAACCCCATCTCCAAGTGCCACATCTGCATTCTTTGAACACCTCTAGGGATGGTAACTCCACCCTGGGCAGCCTGTGCCAATGCTTGACCATTCTATCAGTGAAGGTTTTCCTAATACCCAGCATAAACCTCTCCCGGAGTAACTTAGGTAATTTCCTCTCCCCACTCACTTGTTATCTGGGAAAAGAACCCAACCCCACCTGGCTACACCCTCTTCTCAGGGAGTTGTGGAGACTGAGAAGGTCCAAACTGATGACAACGATGCCAGCTGAGATGAGACAGCTGTTAGAGCAGCACCCACACAGCTCAATCCCACTGGATCTCAGGAATGCTGGAATGACTGCCTTCACTGGAGTCCATTCCAGCTGCTTTAATCAGGAAGTCAGCATTCAAACAGAAAATTCCAGCAAGTCCTGTTAGCAAGCACTGCTCTGCCACATGGAGGGCACTCAACTGGCACAGATGCCCTATATTTGCCAAATGAGCTGTCAGTGCAGCTCTGTGCTGATGGGCATCACCAGCATTGACACAAAGCTGTTCAGGCCATGCTGCCTCTTACCCAGGCTTTGGAGGGATGGTGGAGGGAGGCACTAAACCAGAGTCTGAGGAGAAGCCATCTGAGCTGGGAACTGGAGAAGGTGCAGGGGAATCCCTTGAACTGACACTCAGCCCATCTGAACCAGAGCACTCCTTTGCCAGCTTCACCTTAAAAAGCATGAAGTAAAAAAAAGAGAGGTTTTTCTGGGTTCCTATAATTTTTTTCATCAATTTATTTGTGATGCCACTGCCCATGAAGCTCCTGCACTTCAAGGAAAAGCAGCCAATTGATTCAGAGCTGGAGCTGCTGAGTCTTTACATCCTTTCATTCCTCCCACAGTATTGTTTTCCCAAGTGACTCACAAATAAGACAGCTAAAAGATCCCAAGACAGTTACAACAGACAAATAGCCTTGAGGGATTTTCTGGGTTTAGGGTTTTGTTTTGGGTCTGTTTGTTTGAATTAAAGATACACATCTTGCTGAGGTTTCTAACAGTTTCTGAGCTGGAGTTCTCACACAAACAGCAGGTTCCCCCCTTGCAGTCAC
This sequence comes from Lonchura striata, assembly GCF_050655825.1. Taxonomy (NCBI): domain Eukaryota; kingdom Metazoa; phylum Chordata; class Aves; order Passeriformes; family Estrildidae; genus Lonchura; species Lonchura striata. The sequence continues at coordinate 2,194,022 of NC_140719.1, read as the reverse complement.
AAAAGAGATGGAAACCAAACATTTGGCAGGAGACACTCACCCGCCTGACCTCCACCTCAAAGGCCAGCGTGGAGTCTGGAGGGACCCGAGCAGCCACGCCCTGAGCCCCATAGGCCCAGGCTGGAGGAATGATGAGGAACCTTCGTCCTCCTTTCTTCATGCCCAGCATTCCTTCTTCCCAGCCCTTTGGTTTGCACAGGCAACAGAAGAGAAAGCAACATTTGGATCAGTGACATTATTTACCCCAATTAAGAAAACTTCAGGCAAAGGTTCCAAAACACATATAAAGAGATTCTTGCAAAATCCTCTTTATTTTCAATGTGTAGCACTAAACCTTTGTCTTGCCACAAATCCTGACAGCCAGTTGTAAGTTCTAGTGTTAAGTGAAGAATAAAGATGCAGCTCCACCACACAGTGGCAAGCTCACTCAGCATTCTGGGGAAGAACTGGACTCCAAAGTGAGCTGAATTGCTCTGGTTAGATTTACAAAGCAACCAAAGAATATAGTTGTAATGAGGAACATGAAGTCAGAGCAATGCAAACTGCCTAAGGGATGCCAGCACTGAACAAGAGGGCTCTAACAGCCAGGCAAAATTAACAAGATCCAGGATAAAACAAAGTAGACAAATAGCACATCTTCAATAAAAGACAACTTGTAACAGGTCATATATGAATTATACAGGTCATATATTAATTACTCAGGTCATGGAAGTGACACAGACAAAAGCATCTCTGACTCAAACCCTGATTTTATGGGATAACTTAAGGGAGTACCACAACACCTGGATTAAAAATTGTTTCCTTTAGAAATAAGGTTCCCCAAGAATAGGGAATGGATTAAGTGACTTCCAGAGAAACAAAGACAATAAAACCCCAGCTCCTGAAAACAGGAAGTTTCCTTTGTTACCAAGGAGGAGAGCTCCTGTCTAACACTGATGTTGAGAAGGAGACTGGGCTCTATTGTGCAAAGCCTGAGTGAGTCACTGTCACAGAGCGCTTGCTAATAAATGAAACAGAAATAGCATGTATGATTCCTGAACAAGATCTGCAGTAATTCAAAGCTCTGAGACTTGAATTATTGTAATGAAAGTGCCAGGAGTTGTACCTTGATGACCTTTCCAGACCCCAGCTTCAGCCGCAGCAGCTTGTCTTTGTTAACATTAGAGTCAAACACCTGGAGAGTTGAACAAGAACACAAAATACATTGATTTCTCAACTGCTTCAAGATTCTGAATGCTGCTTGATATGTTCCATAAACTCCTAGAGCCTCTGGTTAAGTGCTATTTCCCATCTCACTACTACCAAAATTAATTTTCAGCCATTAGACAGAGCTTTAGTCCATTTCCTGAAATACAATTTTATGAAGTGAATAAGTGGAGAATCAAGACTTCAGACCTGCTTTAGACAGGGCTGAGTCAAGCCAAACACAACATTAAATATTCATGTGTGCAAGTGCTCAAAGAAGTTTAAAAGCATTTCAATCACCTCCCCCTGAACATAACAGAATAATAGAAACATTAAGGTTGGAAAAGCCCTCTAAGATTACCAAGTCTAATCATTCCCCCAGCAGTGCCCTGCTCACCACCAAACCATGTCTCAAGCACCACATCCAGATGGTTTTTGAACACTTTTAGGGATGGGACTCCACTGCTGCCCTGGGCAGCCTGTACCAATGCTCAACAATCCTTTCAATGAGGATTTTTTTTGCAATATGTGAGAATCCCTTGATATTCTATAGGCAATACACATGACCCCACTTACAGTGCCACAAATGCCCAAAGTACACCGTTAAATCAACACCAGTACTATGCTGGATGTGCAGGTTCCTGGCAGGGACTGTCCTACCCAGCATGAGGAGGTGGCAGAAGTGTCTTTACCTGTCCAAGCCCGTGGTTCTGGAACAGCCATCCCGTATAGGCAACCTCCAGGGAGTCTCCTCCTTCCACCCCCTGCCCTTCTCCCAGGAGGAGATCCTGGCAGAGGACAGAGTCCAGTGCTGGAGAGCTGTTGCATTTGGCAATGCACACCTGCAGAGGAAAAGCTTGGCAGTGTCTCTGGATTTTCATGGACAAGTCCCACTCATGAATCTGATGCATTCCTTGCTGTACTGATCAAGCCCACACTAGAAATGCACTCCCAGGGCATTCCACATCTCCTTGTGCTGAATGCTGCTGATTAAACACCCTCTGCTCCACAGAACCACTGATATGCAGTACTTGGGAATCTTGAGAAGTAACAGGCTCCCTGCCCCAAAGAGATTTGTTTTAATGAACACAACTCAGGGCAGGCTCCTCTCAGATGTGTCTCCATCACAGTTATGCAGCCACTCAAAGCTGAACTCCAGTGAAAATAAAACTTGATTTGCCTCTGCTGTAAACCAGCCATCTGCCTGGCCCAGAGGGGAGCAGTTACCTGCTTACTGAAATCCACTGCTGCCTTCTCCGACTCAAACATGATGGACCAGTTTTGCCTCTGATCATCATAGAACGTGCTGTAATTGTTGGGCTGAACCTGTGGGAGAGGAAATCAGTTCTATCTTAGACATTAAAGGAACTAAAAACCCACATCCAGAAGAAGGTTAAAATAAGAGCTACTGAAATTAAGCAGGAAGAACCCTGCTGTTCCACTGCCCAAGTTCACAATTAGCTTTTATTTAGGTGTTCACTATCATGGAAGAATAATTATAACTCAAATATGTGAGCAAATATTAAGTTATTCCTACATGCTGCAGTTCACACAGGAAGGTGAAACCTTTCAGAAGCTTCCTTGAAGCTTGGTTCTTTAACATATACCGAGAATTTTTAAGTGAAAGTAATTTATATTTCATAGTTTATTGTATTTAGGTTTCCAGAATCAGTTGGAGAAATCACTTCTTCTTCACTTCTAAGCCCATGTCATCAGAAGTGACTACAAAACCCATTAATTTTTCAAGAATGTGCTTGAAAAAGCAACCTCTAAGCTGGGACAGAAATTTCATTGTTTTGGAGTGAAATTTCTGTCTTGCATACCAAGAAATTTGATGCCATCTGATGACAAGCTAAGAACAGTAAACAAACATGTCAATTTTCTGTAAAACTGGCAGAAATCAACTTCCTGAGTGATTCCATTTTAGAGTTCACAATGCTCCAGATTGTTCTCAACAGCAGGAAAATGCTGAGTGTAAATTTTCTGAGACAAAATATTTCCTTGCTGCCATTTCCTTCTGCTTACTCAGTTATATTCTCTCAGACACTTAAGTAGGAATTCCCAGCAAGAGGAATTTTGCTGGTTTTATCCATTACAGGACTGCAAACCCCAAACACTTCTGTGAGCACAGGTAATAATTTACCTGCTACAGGAGCCTTGGTTTGGAAATCTCCTGAGGAGGTGCCCTGCCAAAGGGAGCTGTCACAGCCTCTTGTGCAATACATGAGGAGGAGAACAGTCACACTGGGACACCTCCAGCTCTGTCACTCAGATGTTTGATCTCAAAGGTTATAAACCAAGGCTTAAGGAAGAATTTTAGAGCCAACCTTGTGTTTGCTGTGATCAAAAAAGGCTTTTCCAAGCCAGAGTCTCACCGTGAGCACAAAGCCAGGGTGGATCCTTGCAGAGGTGATCTGTTGCTGCTGGCTGATGTAAAGGAGGATCCTGTACTGGATTCCACAAGGAATTAGACAAGGAAAAAGAACACAAACAGGAGCTCAAAATGTCTTCAATTGTAAGGTGCTTTGTCACATGCAGAGCCTAAGGCTCAGTATTTATTTGTCAAATATACCACAGCAAAAATACTTAACACAGTTTTCTGACACTTATTAAAACTGGTTTATTCTCAAGGGTTTTACTTAGCTGCAGCAACCACGCAAGTGAAACTCAGTGTTTTAAAATAAACAACATGCTTTAATTAATTCCACATTTTTCACAGTTAGAGTGGAAAAAGATGGTGCACTAACCCTTCCAGATACAGAAGTCACCACACATGGCATCAAACCATCACAGAGGCATTTAGGTTGGAAGAGACATCCAAAATCACTCCCCCAGCACTGCCAAGGTCACCACTGACCCATGTCCCCAAGTGGCACAGCCACATGGCTTTTAAACCCCTCCAGCAATGGGGACTCCACCACTGCCCAGGGCAGCTGTGCCAGGCCCTGATCACCCTTTTGGAAAAGACATTTTCCCTAAAGAGGTTTTTTATCTTTGCATCAACCTATTGACACAACACACTGAGTTGGATGGAATTTTCAAAGTACTAAACAGCACAGATATGAGATTTATTGACATATTTGGCTCTACTAAACATAATCTATTATGAAAATGTGATTTCCTTTGTGCACCTGCACTGGACACAGCTCAGTGGTGAATGGGGAGTGACCCACTGACTGCCCCCAGCCAGATGTGATATCACACAGACAGCCTGAAGAAAGCTGGTTCAGCTTCCTCCTGCACTGCCTGTCCTCCCCAGCTCCCCCAGAACAACAGAGCTCAACACTTCCCATATCACTGACTCAGGAATTTAGTTACCAAACTAAGATTTATTTTGTTCTTGCCAAAGCAGAAGCACCTTAGTGAGACATGAACGAGGACTTGGGGGATATGAAACATCACAAATACCAACACCAGGGATGGGTGAGAGTTTTAAAATCAACTTTCAAACACACCACTTTACTGGGCACCTCAGCTCTTTGTTCTTCCAAACACTTGGGAAGGAAAGATGTTTTTTATACCAAAAGAATAAAACTTAAGCAAAGCATCTCTGTACTGCTGGACAGAATTTTCCTTTGTATCCATTTCCTTGTGCACAAATACATGATCCAGTTGTCAAAGACATTTGGAATAAATACCAGAATGACTTCCAGAAACACTGCAAACTATTTTAGGCACAAGTTGTAAGGGATTTTACAAACTCACAGACTGCAGGAAAAAGAGATATCACCAAGGTGGGTGGCTGAGCCCCAAGAAAACCCAGAAGGCAGAAAGGCAGCAGGAGAACAACATCAAAAGCAAAACACCTGGAGAGCTCACAAAAACACCATCTCATAGCAGTGAGCCCTCAGCATGGCAGAGTTAGGGAAGGAAGTGTCTCTCACCTCTTTGGTGGCATGGTTCCCCACTACAGCTGCTCCATACTTGCCTTGCTTCAAGTACTGCCCATTTGTACTGAAAGATAAGGGAGACATTCAGCTGTACAACTATCCCTAACTCAGAATTCTTTAGAGTTCAGATCCCTTTCCTCAAGTATGAAATGTCAGGCAGTCTTGCTTAGCTTAGAGACATTCCTGCTCGCCCACAGGCAAGAGCACACACTGTGCAGTGAGTTAAAAACTGCCCTCACAGATCCAGGGCAGAAGTGTTTTTCCATCATGGCAGCACCAAACAGTTATAGTGCTCTCTCTCACTCTGCTCATGCCTCAATTCTCAAGTGAATGAACCACAAGGATCTGACAGAGCCTCCTGAAGCATTGCACATCTCAGCCCAGCAGCCAGGACACAGCTCCCAGCCACAGGCAAACCCACAGCTCACTCTTTATCTCAGAACCTCTTCACCCAGAGCTGCAGCTCAGCAACTGAAGTTTTCTTGAGCAGAACTGCCATTGCCTTGCAGCATTCCCACCATGCAGATATGTCTGAAAACAACTGTCTCTTCCCATTTATCCAGGGATATCTCCCCTGTGGGATGAGGGACAGACTGCAGCAGAAGTCACTCACTATCGATACGCGAGCACCGCGGTGGCCACCAGCACCGAGGGGGCTCCTGAGGCTGCCGGGGCCACTGGAGCCTTCTGGGGCTGGCCTGTGGGGACAGAGACAGGGACAGCTGTCAGAGGCACAGGACTGGCTGCTGGCACCACCACAACACCTTCCTTCCCCCAGGGAAAAACAACTCCAGTAGGAAATTACAAAGAAACAAAGACTTGTGTTCCAAAGTCACCCAAGGGCAGCTGAAAATCCAGGTGTAGGAGGGCACTGGAGGAAAAGATCCCTGAGGAAAGCTCAGGAAATTATTTGCTCTCATGCTCTTCACCAGGGCCTCTGTTCTCCCCACACACATGTGCTGCTGAGTGTGTTCCCCATACTCAAGCCCAGTTACTCACCAGCTGCTGTCTGACCCTTCTTGGGCTGCTTTGGTGCAGTGAACTGGAAGAATTCATTTCCCTGGCTTGAGACTGTTTGATCCAGGCCAAAGAGAGAGGCTAATCTGGCTCTAGAGAGGGAAATAAAACCATTTAGCCTTATTTAACATGGGCATTATACTTTGGAAGTAAACAAAGGGCTGCAGGTTAAGGTGCTTTATGCTAATTAACCATTTAATTTTGAATAGGCAGAATTTGTAGATGAAGAGGTTGGGAAAGTGACACAATTGTGTTTCATTTCCTCAAAAATCGACTGAAGGTGTAAGAACTGAAACTACACAAAAAAAGAAGTTACTTTGAAGCAATGACTAGAAGTAGCTTGATATGAAATAGTTGAGTCTTACAATACCCAAAATAATATTTGACAGAGAAACCACCATTCAGGTCCTGGAGTCTTTTGTCTTTAAATGTCCAGGCAACACATTCTCCTTAACTTTTAAAATGGGAGACACTCTCCCAGCGAAGGGCAGAGGGTTTAATGCTGGAGGTTATTCCTTCAGGATACATTGTTTGAAATTTCACAGCTTCAAGGCCAGTTATGCTCAACCTATTCCTGATATCACGGGGCAAGGGAATAATTCAAACAAAGGATGCCACCACTGCCAATGAATCTCCTCTGAAACACAACTGAACTTTCTATAAAGAGAGACGATTAGTTTATAAGGAAAGCTCCTGGAGGGGGGCGGGGAGTGGAACTGCTGGAGCGGCAGCAAGTCAGCGATACAAAACCCTGGATCCCGGCGGAACCGCGCGGGTAGCCCGGGAGGAGCCAGCGGCGGAGAGCGGCCCCAAACCGCTTCCCCCACGCCTCATTCAAGCGCAAACACCGAGCTCTCCGCCCTGGCGACCCCGGAGGCTCCCAGGGGAGGGGTCCCCGAGCAAAGCGGAGCCCCCAGGCCGGGTCTCGAACCCGCCGCCCCGGGCACAGCGGGGCCGCTCCGAGCCGCGCCGCCAGCCGGACCCTTCTGGGCTGCGAGTACGGCGCTCCCGCAGCGGGACGGAGCGGGGCACGGCCCGGCCGCACCCCCGGCACAGAGGCAGCCCCGGCTGGGCAGGGGCGGCCTGCCCGCCCCTCACCGGGGCCGCGGGCCTTCACCGGGTCACGGCCCCGCGGCCTGCCCGGGCCGCCGCGCCCACCCGGCGGCGAGGAGCGGCTCCCGCCGCGCCCCCGGCGCTCACCCGCTGGCCGGGGACAGGAAATCGGCGTCGTCCTCCTCCGCCGCCGCGAACATGGCCGGCGGCCGCCGGGGCGGGCACGGGCGGCGGCGGCGCTTCACGGCCCGGCGGCGCCGGCGCGGGGGCGGGGCCTGGGCGGGACGTCACGGGGGCGGGGCTTCGGGGCGGGGGTGCGGGTGGAGGCGTGGCTTAGCGGCACCGAGGGGCGGGGCTTGACGTGACGGGCGGAGCTGCATGGACACGTCAAAGGGGCGGGGCTTGTCGGGCACGGCGGAGGGCGAGACGGGGCTGCCGGGAGGGGCGGGGCTTGGCCGCGGGGGCGGGGCTTGGCCGCGGGGGCGGGGCTTGGCCGCGGGGGCGGGGCTTGGCCGGAGGGGCGGGGCTTGGCCGGAGGGGCGGGGCTTGGCCGGAGGGGCGGGGCTTGGCCGGAGGGGCGGGGCTGCCGGGAGGGGCGGGGCAGGGCCGCGGGGGCGTGGCTTGGCCGGAGGGGCGGGGCAAGGCCGCGGGGGCGGGGCTTGGCCGGAGGGGCGGGGCAAGGCCGCGGCTCGTGGCGCTGGCGCGGTGAGTGACGGGTGGGCTGGGGGGGGAGGTCTGGTGCCCCCCGTCCCGCCATCCCGCCTGAGGGGCCCACGGCCGCCCCCCATCCCCTCAGGGCGGGCCGTGGCACCCCGGGCCGGGGCCGCCCAGGGGCCCGAGCGGATGGGAGCCCTGGGACGTGAAGGTGGAGGCGCGGGGCGAGCTCGCTGTGGGAGCGGGCTGCGCTCCCCGGGAGGAGCGCCCAGCCCGGCCCTCCGGCTCCAAGGCGGGCCCCGCTGCCCTTGCCGCGAGGAGCCGTGGCCCGCCGGCGCTCCGGGCTGAGCACAGGGCCCGCGGGCTCCGCTGAGGGCCCTGCGGGTCGGCGGGCTCGGGCGGAAGGGCTGCGGGCACCCGGGCGCCGCTGTGCTCCAGCTTCGCTGTCTCTGGGATACCCACGGGCACCAGCCATGCGCTGTGTTCTTAGCATCGGCATCGTTTGTTGTGTGGATAAACGTCTGAGCCGCCCCTCTGAAGCAGTTTCCCACGTTCACCTCGTACCTTGAGATATACACCTTTTTTTTTTGTTTGTTTAATGAGTTTTTTGTGGTGTGTTGTGGTTTTCCTGTGTTTTCCCTCTCTTGGAAAGCTGGTATCTCTATGTGCTTTGTGAGGCCGACTGGCTTTAATTTCGCCTGAGATCCAAATGATGTTGAAATGCAGAAGAGCAATGTGCAGGAGGTCAGAATGGCACTAAGGGTTGGTATTTCCTGGCGTTGGGTATTTGCTGGCACTGGTTGGAAGTTTGTTCTGTCGGTTACTGACTGGATATTTCAGTCTGAACAGGAAGTTGCCCGGTCTGTTGTGGAGCTGAGTTCGCAGTAATTCAGGAGTTTTATTGCAATGATTGAGATATCAGTAATTCCACTTCTAAAGGGAGAAGATAAAGGGGAGTGTTACACAGCTTTTATATTGCAGAATGTGTGATGAATTTAGAGTGAAACCTGGATAGGGTTAGAATCTTATCTCTGTTAAAAATCCAAAACCAAACCCACAATAATTTGGTGTAAATTCCCAGTGGCATGAGATTGTCCTGACCTTGGTAAGGCATGTGGGCATGAAATGCAGTCCCTTGGATGAAGAGAGTTTGTTGCTTTGGCTCCTGTATTTGTATCTGGCTGGTTGTTAAGGTAGTTTTAAGTGGTGAAGACCCACGTGGCTAAGTCCTGGTGTGGCACTTCAATTTAGGTTTTTTAGGTACAAGTATCACAGAATATCTTGAGCTGGAAAGGACTCATCAGGATCACCCAGTGCAGCTCCTGGCCCTGCCCAGACCCCCCAAAATCCCACCCTGGGCATCCCTGGCAGCACTGGCCAAAGGCTCCTGGAGCTCTGGCAGCCTCGGGGCTGTGCCCATTCCCTGGGCAGCCTGGGCAGTGCCAGCACCTCTGGGGGAAGAACCTTTCCCTGAGCTCCAGCCTGACCTGGGTTAACCTGATTCCATTCCCTCAGGACGGAGCAGATCTTGGAGCTGCCCCTCAAGAGGAGCTGCAAACCCTGGTGAGTTCTGAGCTCAGTTTCCCCTTCAGGATGAACCAATCCTAGTGCCTTCACCACCTTCCTAGCCCAGTGTTATACCTGTGTATATTCTCTATTTTTTTTCCTGGGATTCAGCACTGGCCAGTTTTAATGCCAGTGGTTGGGAAGAGGCTGTAGCAGCACAATCTGCAGCACTCAGCAAGCATCACATCTTATCCACTCATCTTTTTTTAATTTAAACTTTGTTCATAGTCCTCATCTGTATTTGAGTGTGCAGTGGGCTTGTGGTTGCACACAGTTCCCAGGCAGAGGCCAATTCATCCTGTTTGTGCCCAAATTCCAAGCTCCAGAATGCTTAGTCCTGCTTTTTTTTTTTTGCCCAGGTGGATGAAACGCTCCTCACAAGTGTTTATTAAGTTGATTTTTAGTCTGTTTGATCTTAACTTGCCTCTATTTGAGCCTGAGGTCAGTAAAGCTTTTGCAGGATTTTTCATGAGTAACAATATGGGATCTGATAGGGTAAATTAGCCTTTAAGTTAATAATCCCAAATCCTGTAATTTATGATGTCATTTCCTGAGGCATTCATCAAGCTTTGGACTCAGCACTATTTTTTCCCCATCCTTCATTAAAAAGGGGGCACTGGGAATAATGTGTGAATGTCGCTGTTTAAATGAAGATTGGTTTTGTATTAAGGATTTATTGGTGAAGATGTGACTGCTCTGCTGTACAATACAAAATTATGCTTTTTGCTACAAAGACAAAAATTGTTGCAATAAGCAGGGTTTTGCTTCATTTGTTGTCCTCCCCCCAAAAAACAAGGTACTGAAAATATAAGAACTAGCAGGAGTTGCAGGCTCCCACACAACTTTGTGGTGAGAATGGAGGAATTTTGTACAACCATATCCTAATGAGATTTGGTTGCTTTTCATTTCATATCAGATTTCTCATCTAGGCCAGATTCTTAACTAAGCTGAGAATTAGGATAATTTCTGCCAGTAGAGAGGAGGAATTAAATCACCTTTCCAAGTCACTTTTGCACTTTTTTATTTTAAAGGTATCATCTCTGCCACTGATTCTGACTTGCAGTGGTACAAGGACAAAGTTTGTGGGGGGGAGGGGTTTGTTTGTTTTTTGTTTTGGAAAGAGGTTTGGGGGGATTTTTCACTTCACTTTTCCCTTCACAATGTAACTTCAAGATTTGGATTAGTGAGACCCTGTATCCTTGAACAAAAGCTTAATGCCTGAGAAGGGAGGTCATTGAGTATAATCTTTGTTAGTTTTATATTACAAGTAAATGACAAAATCTACCGTGTTCACAGGGTAAGTTTTGAGCAGGGCCCTGAGGAGTTTCCTTTCAGCTGGCTTGTTTTCCAGTCAGACATTATGTCCAAGAGAAGACAGAACTTTTTGTTCTTTGAACTAAAATGAGCTATTTTCTCCTTTCCTCCTTGGTTTCTCTATTTGCTGTGAAGACTCCTCTACCCAACAGAAAGCTGCCATGGCTCTGCAGAGCTGCCTTCCCTGCTCTGGCCTGAAGGTCACCTGAAAGTTAGCAGGAGCCTGCAGCAGAATTTTGGGAAGTTGAGCTGAAGCACATTGCCAGCATGAACTTCTCCACAAGTCTGCCAGGAAATCACTGGGAGTCTTGGCAATTTTTTCTTAGGGAAAAAGACTGTTTTATGCTGTTTTTATCTGGAAAATTCAATCTTAGTTAATCTACTCCATTGCCTTTTGTTTCAATCTAATTTTCTGGAAATGTTCCCAATCAGGTCCTGGAGAACATGATGCCAGTGATTTTTTTCATTAACCTTTTTTTCATCTGAAAGCTGAAATCTGCTAATGCAGAGAATAATGGAACTAGCTACTGTAAACAAATTAAACTCCTATTTTATTGTACTTTCTAAAGCCTTTCATTTGTTGGTCCTGGAATTAGACTTTCCTGGTTTAGAAGCCAATGTAGAAGTGGGAGGTTGTGATGAAATAGCTCTCTTTTAGTTTTGCTTTTTTATTTCTACAGTTTTTTATGTAATTTCCCATTGTCTTTTCTTCCCTGTGCTATCAGTTCCTATCTTCAAGGGTCTCCAGCTGATTTCCAGTGGCACTTCAGCAACTGTTACTGCAACCAGAACAATGGCTTTGCTTCCTGCTCTATTCCTCTCTGTGGATATAATCTTAGGAAAAAATCTCATATTTGCTGTATCACACATGCAAACAGCATTTATCATCTGCTAAAAAAGTTGTACAAGCATGTAATCTTTTCACTTTATCTAAATGACTAGAGCACTCCATGGTAGCTCTAGAACAGAAGCCAAATGCCGTAAGTGGTTGAGGCTCTTCTCTTCTCACTGCTTGCTCAGCATGTCCTGTTACGAATCCTGAGAGGTTGGGAGAAAACTGGGAACAGAGTGGAGGTGTTCTGGCATGGAACTCACAGTGAGTGCCCCAAGCTCTCCTGAGACTGTGGAAGAGTCACTTCACTTTCTTTTCCCACACTTACTCATTAGTTATCACGGAGTCAGATCTCATTCCTCTGATGAAGGTACAGGAGCCTGGAATATGAGCTTTGTGATATATTTAGTTGATCTTCTGGCTAACCAGGATAAGGGGAACCCTGACAGTCTTGGCTGTTTGTTTGTTTGTTTGGTTTTTTTTTTGCCTAAAGACTGCATCTGTTGAGGGAAGGATTGCCTGGCAAATGCACTTTCAGACTTGTGCCACATTAGAGAGAATGTAATTGGACTTGGCTCTGTAGGATTAAGAAGTGCTTTGAGGCCACCTGTGAGGTACGGTGCTCATCCTGAGCTAAGGCTGTGAGCAGACTAGCTGGCCTGTTCTGGAGAGCTGGGAAAAGAAGCTTCTGGAAAGGGATACAGCTCCAGCCCCCTCAGGGAGAAGCTCATCCCTGTGACCCAGCCTGCTCCTCGAGTGATGTCTGCAATTGGACTCTGGCTGGGACAATGGCAGCAGCTCCTGCCACCTGGCTGGGCTCTGCCAGAGGCTGGATTGGGAGCCAGGGATCCCATCCCTCACTTGCTTCCGCTGTTGACTTTCCCTGCTCCAAAAGGCATTCTAAAGAGGCTCAAACAGCTCACTGGCACAGCTGGGCTGCATTTTCCAGCTTGCATCTTTTACTTGGGAAGGAGAAATGCTAACAAATGTGGAGCAGACTCGAAGCCAGCGCTCCCAGTGGAGCCATCCCAGTTCACTCTCCTGCAGCCCTCAGGAAGTCACCGCAGTGCTGCCATCAGTGTGGCTCCATGGGAGGTATTTCCAATGGGTAAATCAACCCTTGTACATCAAAGTGATAAGGGAAGTGGGAGCACAAGCTCCTGAGGAACACACCCAGCCTCAGGAGACAGTGCAAGTGAATTGCAGTCTGGTTTTCTTGGATCTCTTGTTTGTCTGAGCTCCTGGACTAATGGATTTGACAAGACACTGAGTCACAATTTCTGGGTTCACTGCCAGGTGAGTTTTATACAAATCCAGTTACCACTGGCTTTGATGCCCCTCGTTAACTTGGGATAAGACATTATCTCAAGAGAATGTGCTGAACTTTAGTGTTTAAGGTGGTGTCACGTGAGGCTGAAGTGTGCTGGAGGAGCATGTTATAGATATTATAAGGTTGAAACCTGAACAGCTGTAAACAAGGGTAGTTGGGCGTTTTACAGGTGCCCTCATGTTCCTGTTATAGGCTTGGTTATACTTGTAAAGCCATTTTTATGCTCTTTTCATAAAAGGCACAGAGCAGTGTCTGTGGGATATCCTTCTGTATGGGTGGTAAAGCCTAATACACTTGATTCTGATTATTTTGCTTCTAGTTTAAAAAACTCTTGGCAGCAGCCTGACTTTTCTTAATTTTCTGAATTCCTCAAGTAAAACCCTCCAGGACATCATAACAGCAGGATCATGTGCACTGCTTGTCAGTTGATCCCGTTTTGTGTAACTCTTGCTTGAAACCACAGCCCCCACCATGAGGCCCTTGTGTTGCAGGGCACAGCACAGCTGTTCTTGCACTTTTTCTGCTTTGTCCCTTTTTTTTTCCATAGTAGTTGTTGGTTCCAATTTTCCAAGCAGAGGGATCCCAGAGACAGTTACCCTGACAAGGTTTGTCTTGTACACAGTGTTGAAGAATTTCTGCAAATTGATGATTTATTTGCCTTGTTATTTTTTTTCTCACTTCTCAATGCTCCTAAAAACTGGCTGATAGCTTGGAAAACATCACATTTCTTCATTGTAGGGCAGATGGAGTCACAGGGTGATTTGGGGTGGAAGGGACCCTAAGCTCATCACATTCCACCACCTGCCATGGGCAGGGACACCTCCTGCTGTCCTAAGTTGCTCCAAGTCCTGTCCAGCCTGGCCTTGGGCACTGCCAGGGATCCAGGGGCAGCCACAGCTGCTCTGGGCACCTGTGCCAGGGCCTGCCCACCCTCTCAGGGAATAATTTCTTCCTAATATCTTACCTAAACCTGCTCTTTCTCAGTTTGAACACTGAAATACTTAAACAATAAAATAAATTAAACTTATTTTGTTACACTATCCAGAAGCAAACAAGCCACTAATTTATCTGATAGACATGAATGTTTGAAATATGTTTTGGTTAATGTTTTGGAAAGTAATCTCTGTAATGCACTTAATCAGAGCTCTAAAATCTCTTTGCATTTGTGCAAAGATCTCGTGAGGGAGACTCTGGAGCTGCTTTTGCTGCTCTGTGGATCTCTGTGTGAGCATCCCAGTGCTTGGTCTAGTTCTAAACTAATCTGAGCAGTAGTTAATGATTAGCCTTTGATAAAGATAATAATGTGCTTGTCAGCATTATGTAGGGTTGAGAAACTTTGATCAGTCTCAGACTTGTTGCCTCTCTGGAGAAAAAGGCTCTGCTGGAGTTGGTTAGATGGAAAACCTGTCTCTGGAAGAGTAAGTACTCAGCATTTTTTAACTCTGAATCATTTCTGCTTTGGATTAGCAGCTTTGTGGCTGTCCATGGGTTTGAAAATGATGAAAAAGCCAGCACTGAAGCTCTTTCCCAGAGTGATGTTTTTTCACTCATTGAAAAATTGTTGATGCCTTTTATTCTGGCTTTCCATGGCCTACAGTCATGGCTCTTCCTGTCAGAAGAGTGTCATGAGGCCAAGGCTCTTCCAAAGATAAGTTCCTTTCCAGAGAATTGATTGCTCTATTGCTCTTTTCCTCCTGATACTGGAGATCTTCTACCTTTCTGAGATTGTATCTTCAGTGACTCAATAATTTCAATAATACCTCCAATAGTTCAGTTGCATTCTCAAAGGGAGAATGCTCTGTTCCATGGACTGGGGCTATGAATTTATTCTCTGAATCCTTACAAGTATTTGCATTACTACCTGGAAGCTGTTTATATATCACTGTGCCATCCATTTGCTGTTTGCCAAGATCATGGATCAAGAGCAGGAAGGTGCCTCTGGTGATGGATATTTGGCTTTAACCATCTGCCAAAACAGAGGTTGACTTCCTGGGCTTAATTAAAAACCCACTGGAATGGATTTTGTTGCTTGTGACCTTGCATTTTGCCCATGAACAGCTTGAGGCTTCTCAAAACAACTATTGGAGGCACAAAAGAATTTGATTATTGGCTGTGGTAGAGCAGGTTCTTGTGTCAAGGGACAGTCATGGATGGTGCTGCAAAATGAAATGAACACACATCCATTTTTCCTCTGCAAGAAAAGGGATTTTTAGTTCTAAAAGTCAGTCTTGTGAACTCAGGTCTTTATTCAAAGCCTGCATTTCAAAGGTGAACCTGACACACCAGAGCAGGAGCTGGAAATCCCAGAGTATCCCAGTAGGAGCTGACATCAACATGTGGCTGTTGAGGCAATGTTTGACACAGGCTGGAACGTGGCAGCTCCAGGGAAGGGGAACGGTTGAGTGGCCACCTTAAAATGCTGTGTCTGCACATGGACATGCTTCTGAGGGGTAATTACAGACAAACAACTGCTTAAATATGAAGAGAAAGGAGTGAGGGGAATTGCTCTGCAAGGACGCTTTCCCATGTGGTGGAAGATGTGTGTGGTTGTACTGGACATGGAAAAATGAGTGTGGATTGCTTAAACCAGTATGTGTCATATCATATATGTGGAATGGCCTCCTAAAAATTAACCAGGAGTTTTGGAGTGTCATTTTCTTGTTATTCAGCTTCTCAAAACACCTGAAAGTCAGTTTAGAACTTGTACAAGTGTTGCATTTTATGGGCCAAGTCCGATTATAATGTTGAAAAGCAGCCAGAGAGGGAAAATAAACTGTGTGAAAATGGGCAAATGGGGTAAGATCTGGGAATCTCCAGTGAATCACCAGTGCTGGACTCCTTTTTATGAGCCTCTAATAAACCAGTGCCATCCATTTATTACCCTCAAGTTTAATTTTACCTGTGTGGGACGAAGGTATTTATACTGTTACAAGATAACATCTGTAAAGAGGTAATAAGAGATAACAGGGGTACTGGTCAACAGCCGACTGAACGTGAGCCAGCAGTGTGCTCTGGTGGCCAAGAAGGCCAGCAGCATCCTGGCCTGGATCAGGAATGGTGGGGCCAGCAGGAGCAGGGAGCTCATTCTGCCCCTGTGCTGGGCACTGCTGAGGGCTCACCTCGAGTGCTGTGCCCAGCTCTGGCCCCTCAGTTTGGGGAGGATGTTGAGGACCTGGGGCCTGTCCAGAGGAGGCAACGAGGCTGGAGAGGGGCTGGGAACACAAACCCTGTGAGGAACCCCTGAGGGAGCTGGGGGTGCTCAGCCTGGAGAAAAGGAGACTCAGGGGTGACCTTGTCACTCTGTGCAGCTCCTGAAAGGTGGCTGTGCTCAGGTGGGGTTGGGCTCTTTCTCCAGGCAGCACTGACAGAACCAGAGCACACAGCCTCAGGCTGCACCAAGGGAAATTTAGGTTGGATAATAGGAGAAAGTCTTTTACAGAAAGGGTGATAAAGTTGTGAAATGGCTTCCTGGGGTGGTGGTGGCCATCCCTGGATGATGTTTAAGAGAAGCCTGGACGTGGCACTGGGTGCCAGGGTTTAGTTGAGGTGCTGGGGCTGGGTTGGACTCAATGATCTTGAAGGTCTCTTCCAACCCAGTGATTCTGTGTGTGATTTCTGTGTCTAATTTCTGTGTGTGATCCTTCACCTGTATTATAGGCCCCTAATGCACCTCTAGGACACACTGAATCACTTCTGAGGAAGCTTGTGTGCTTTCTTTCTTGGGAATGCACTTTTTGACTTTGTTTTTTTTGTTGTGTTTTTTTTGGTTTTTTTTTGGTGTGGGGTTTTTTTTGTTTGGTTGGGTTTTTTTTTTTTTTGTTTTGTTTTTTGTTTTTTGTGTGTGTGTGTCTCCTGAGATTGTTTTACAGGGTTTAAGCTTGAAGACACCATAAAATCAATCTGGTCAGAGCTGTTTATGCTGTGTAGCCTGGTGTGTCCTTCCCATTCCAACCAACCATGGAGCAATGGTTTGTCAGGATTAACTTGCAAGTAGTTCCGTGTCTTGCATCCTGACAGGAGTGCTTCTGCATGTGGCCACTGAACAGCCACAAACAACAATCTGTGTCCTTACCTGTGGACAGACACATTTTTGTGGGAGACAGGCTCCTTTCCATAGGTACAAGTGGTGCAGGAGGTGTTAAATATGCAGGAATCTGGATGCTGAGTTAGTGAGCATATAAAGAACCTTCTTTGCAATAGTGGGGTTTGTTGGTGGTGGTGGTTTATTTTTGTTTTTTTTTCATCTGGAGAGAAAACTCCATTTTAAAAGTGCCTGTTACAGATAGAGGAATACAAGCTAGAAACTGCTCTTGATTAGGGCATATGAAATAGGAAGTGAAGTTCTCCACTAGGCCTGGTTTTTCTAAGGAAGCAGAAGTTGTCTAATCTTACAGAATACACTTCTTGCAAGATGAGGTTCCAAATATTAATATATTTTTATATTAAAAAGTTATTGAAGAGTATCACAAGGCTCAGGACTCTGTCCCATTTGTTCTCAGCAGGATGGTACCTGCTCTCTGGCCATATGGATCACATCTCCCTGGTCAGCATTCTTGTGTTTGGTTGTGTAACATCTGAGGAGAAACCACCACTGAGGATAAAGGAGTATCTGTTTATTCAGGAATTATGTAATCTTGGAAAATATGGGTCACATGGCCCTGCTTTTGTGTCTCCACTTCCTGGTGCTGCCCCGTGTCTCCTCACTGCTCAGGATCCTTGGTTGTCCTCAGCTGACGAGTGAGTGCTGTGAGTTTTTAGCAGGAGGTTCCTGGTGACTCCTGACTGAGCACCACCCACCCTCCTGCTCCTCCATCTCAACACAGCTCTCACTCCACTGGCCTTTGAGCCATTCTGCCTTATCTCTGCCTAAACTTCCCCCCTTCCTGCCAGATTTCTCCTGAGGACTTTGTGACCTGGATTTGTGTTACTGTGTTCCTGTGTCATGCCCTTGATGATGTAGGAAGAGAGGTGAAGCTCTGATGGTGTGGCCTGCTGGTCTGCAGATCTGGGCTAATAGCTTCAGAAGGCTCTGATGTGCACAGGAAGTGCTGAAGTGCTTCTGTAGATGCCTCCTGGGGATTGCCTTTGATGGAAACTTTTCAGTTCTAGCTCTGAATTCATGCTGGCCTTGACTATAAGGAATTTTGGTGTTGCCATGCCTTTTATCCTGGGTGTTTCATAAAGAAATTGTAAAGTGGCATCCTGTGCCATTTTGGTATCTCTGGTGCTGTTCTCTGCAGATGACAGAATCAGAGTCAGCTGTGGTACAGCATCTCCTCTGCTTTGGCAGCTGTGGGAATGGCAGTCACTCCTCAGCCCTTGCACGTCCTGAGGTGCCTCAATTCTGCCACTTTCCAGAAATGTCTCTGCTCTTGCATGCCAGAAGGGGGGACAGCTGCCTCATCCACCCAGACAGAAAGGGGAACAAGGAACAGTGTGGGGCAAATAAGGGATCCAAAAGGCTGGTGGTGGAAGAAATGAAAATGGGGTGGAAAACCACTGTCCATGCACAGAATGGAAGAAATTGTGCTCTTGGTGGGCTTGAACAGGACAAGGCATCCCTGAGTGCAGGAGTCAGAAGAATGTTGTCTTTTATATGGATAAGAGTCCTTTGTGTGGATAAGTGTCCTCAGCCTTGTGACAGCCTCCAGCACCCGTCTGTCACCCAAAACTCCCTCTCTTGAGCCAGGCTTCTGTGACAGATGTGCTCTGAGCAACATCTGCCAAACAGACTGTTTTGCAAGCCTGCACCCCATGGCATTCATAACAGCTGCCAGACCCAATCCCAGTGGAACTCCTGGTGTCATGCCCTTCCTACTGTTATGCATTGAGTGTGTTGCAAGGAGTGTGTTGCATTTCCAATGGCAAGGGAACGATCCCCAGTCACAAAGCCTGGTGTGCACCTTCCATTGCACCACAGCAGAGTGCAAGGAGCTGTGCTGCTGTGCTGAAGAGAAGGTGCTGTCCCATGTTCTGCCAAGACTGGGTGCCCTGGGGAGCGCCTGCATATGGGGACCCCAAAATTTGGCCCAACAGTTGGAGGCATGGATCAGTTTGACATTGCAGTGCTTTTTTCAAAGGAAAACATAATGTTCACTGGGATGTGTGTGGGATTCCTTTGTAGATCAGGGGAGCATTGCTGAGTTTGTGAGGGACAAACTGAGGTGTGACAGCGTTGGTTCTGTCACCTCTTGCTAGAGGTTCCTGTGGTCATTGTGTGTCATTGCCATTGTGGAAGGGATCTTGCCTGTGCTACCAAGGCAAGGGTTGAGAGGTGGCCAGCACAAGCAGAGGGGTGTTGTAGGGTAGAGTAGGATAGAAGAGGAATAGGATAGGAATATTTAGTTGGAAGGTGCCTTCAAGAATCATCTGGTATAACTGCCTGGTCTCAGCTCGATGGAGACAGTGGAGGATCACTCTTGGATCTCCACGCAAAGCTCTTTGTGTGTTCCAAGTGTTTGCACCTGGGCTGGGTCAGACTTCTCTGCAGAAACGAGTCTACAGCCAGGAAAGGGTTGGCAAGGACTCCTCAGTTTTGCCACGCTTCTCACCAGGATCCTTTGACTACTTTGCTGTCTTCTGCAGTTTCAGTATTGCTGAGGAAAATGCTTGACCACAGAGGAGGCTCAGCCTGCTCACCATTATTTTGTCACCTTTACACAGCTCTTGCCAGCATTTCTCAGCCTTTCCTGTGATGTTACCAGGCTTAGTGTCTGAGGTTTTGTGCTCTGCAGGGTTGTTTTCAGCTGCCTTTCACTCCACTGGGCCTGTGGGTAACGACATGGTGTGTGCTTCACTTAATGAAGTTCAGTGTATTGTCCTGTAAAGAACAATCTGTCCTGGCTTATTTTTTCTTCTTGTTCAAAGATTACAGATTTCCTGAGGTGTCTGCAGAAGCTGGGAGATTAGGAATGACCATCCCTTTCTAGGCAAGCCTCTAACAGAGGGTGGCCAGACAGGTTTGCTCTGAAAACAAACTCCATCAAAGGGCCGTTATTGTAGCCATGCTGAGAGGAAGAGCTCTGGCCCCTCCTCAAGTAATGGGGATTGTGCTGAGTGGCTGTGACCAGCCTTGCTTTAGTTGTAGTAGTTTAGTTTTTAGTTGTTTTAGCTGAGGAATGCTTTGATTCAGAGCAGAGGACAGGACCTTAAGGATTAAACATATGCTGATATTTCATCATCTTGTTTTAATCTTCGTTTTAATTAAACATTAATTAATGCATATAACTGCATCAAGCTGCCAAATGATGTGGTTCAACTTCAGGAAGCTTATGTGAGCCAGCATCCCAACTGGAATCCATAGTCTGGAACTGGAGCACTGTTTGGGGTTTTTACCATATCTGTGGGTGCTGTGTAATAGCTCCATATGGAAGGGGCAGCCTGAGCCCTGGGGACACAGCAACCCAGTAAAGAGAGGGACAAACATTGGTACAAGAAAGACTTGGATTTGGTAAGAATCAAACAAGCAAATGATGGCACCAGGAGGCCTGGAGGATGGGTGTTTGGAGGAGCATGTACTACAGGGTGTCATTGGTGGCCCCAGCACTGTGATCTGCCTGTGCTGCAGAGAACCTGAGCTCAACTGGGGCTTAAAGCATCACCCCTAATCCTCCCTGTGTGGGTGATGTGGTTTTGCTTCATTCTCCTCCCACATCCAGCCTGTGGGGTTTGTCAGGATCAGCTTCATAAGGATCTGTCTCAGCCTGGGCAAATCCCATCAGCTGTGGGCATGGCTCATGGACAGCAGAGTGGGTTAGATGTGCCAAAACTTTGTCATTATCTCCAGCATCCACAATTGTGCTGTAATGGTTCCAGCTGGGATCCTTGGTGGAGGTGATGGCAGAGGATCAGATCTGAGTGGATTTCTCCCCTCAGAAAACATGAAAGCCCTGCACATCGTTGTAAAAGCCTGTTGTTTGCCTGTGCTGGGAGAGCTGGGCTCTGGGTGCTCCCAGCTTGGCTGCCAGTCCCTGCTGACTGCTTCCATCCTGGCATTCCTTCCATAGAGGCTGCCCAGGCATTGTCCCCTTCTGAACCTGAACACAATATGTTGTCTGCAGCCCTGCTCAGCTCTTTTTTTGCCCATTATTCTCTGTCCTGCACTGCAGCCTCTGGCATCTCCAGCTGGACATTCTCCAGAGTGCCTGCCATCCTTCAGAAGTTCTGAAACCTGTGGGTGGGAATTGCTCAGCCTGCTCACAGGTAGACAGGGAGAATGGGCCCTGTGTCACACTGTATGTTCCTGCTTGGCTCTGCTGATCCAGTTTGAATCCAGCAAGCTTCCATGATCAGGGACAAGCCCCAAGATATCCAAATTTGTACAACCTCAACCTCAGTGTGTATTGGAGCTCCTGAGCTGTGCCCTTCTCTTTCCCTTTATCCAAACCCCTTCTGGTGTTTTGAGCTTTTGTGAAGCGTTAAACTTCTGGAAAAGCTTTAGGATGAGACTCTAAGGTGGTGAGGCAGTACCAGGGCAAGCCACAGTTCTGCTGTGAGCTCACAAACATTCCTTGAGTTCTTAATATAGCTCTAAGAGTTCCTTCTTCAGGAATTGTGCAAGGGAAAAACAGAGGTGTGCAATTAAATGTGCTGGGCACAGCACAGTCCCTCCCTGTGTCTCATTGCCAGTCTGGGGTTGCTGAAGCTGCTTGGGAGAGATCCAAGGGGAATTTCCACACTGGGAAACAGCAGTGTGTATCTGTAACACGTGTTCTGCTGCATTTCTGAAGAATGTGGTGTTTGTTCCCTGTGTCTTTAAAGTGTGTCTTTGCAGCTTGGCCCAGGGGCCCCGGCCACCTTTGCTGGGTGCTGCCACACCATGAACAGGTGGAATTGGTCTGTCCCTCAGCTGTGCCTTTAAGCAGCTCTGGAGCTCTGCCTGGCATCCTGGAAGAATCACAAGTCCACCCATTTGGAAAGGAAGCAGTTAAAGTAGAAAAGTTTGCCAGGAAATTGAATAAACTAAAAGCAGTGCTTAGGTCTCCTGATGAGGAGCTCAGTGGAGCCCACAGCTAGAGCCAGTGAACAGAGCTGCAGTGTCTGCAGGCTGCTGCTTCCCTCCCACTCCATTGACAGCACTGCTAAAAAAAAAAGGGATTGGGCTTGGGACCACAAGCTGGGAGCCAGTGGAGCTCGGTCTGCCAGCAGCACTGCTGTAAGTAGAGCACCGGGAGCTCCTGGGTGCCTTTTCCATTCCTTCTGTGCTTTTCCTGTAGCATTCCTTTGAGTCACACAGCACTGAGCCATATGTGATAATGTAAGCAAGAGGTTTTTGCTTTTCCAGCTTGCTGGTTTTAATAATTTTCCCTTGGCTTTCTCTCAGGAACTTTGATTTTAATTCTTAGTAAATATTACCAAGTCTTTCTTGCTTGTTCAGGAGAAGAGAGGGACCTCCTGACCTGCTTTTGCTATCAGAAGTGTTGGTGGAAAGACTTTGGGTACGAATCACTCCAGTGTTTCTGAGAGGAGTCAGGAGGGTTCCGAGCAGGAGTGAGTCCTGTGCTGGCCACTGCAGCAGCACCCTCTCTGTGGGACAAATAACTGCTCTAAAGGAGACTGGAAGAGGGGATTTTGGAGGCTCTGGTCCTTTCGGGCAGAACCAGTGGAATTTTATTTCTTGGGTTTTCTGAACTGGTTTGGGAAACATGAGGCACTGTTTAGAAGGGAAGAGTTGATGCTGTAATGGGCATCGATTTAGGGCTCCAGTGTTAATCCTGTTGGACTTCTGATTTGGAAAGAGGCTTCAATCACTTTGGGACTTTAAGGAAGATCTGTTTGACACTGAGCTGATTGTAAAGCACTTCCTGGGAGCTTGGCAGGTCCTTTCCATAGTGTATCCTGTTTCTGCAATGAAAGGTGTATTTTCCTTGGGTGTTTGCCCGGAAAAACTGGGATTTGGTATGAAATTGCAGGACTCTGGATGAACACAGCAGAAGCAATAGACTGGGAAGCTGTGGAGGAAGTTATGTGTAATGGCAGTGATCTTTGGCTGCCTGGGACCTGCTTGAAAAGACTGCTCTGTCTTTGGCATCTCATCAGGTCCAGCTCATTTACCTGCACTCATGTGTGCCCTGCCACCTCCTGCCTGTTCCCCCCTTCTCTGTGCCCTGGAGTTGCAAACTGTGGCCTACTGGTATGTGTGAGGTGAGACAGCCCTGGTTTGGTGTTGGTAGAGGATGAGAGTGAGTCCTGGTGCTGACAGTTTGCTGCTGTCAGATCCTGCTCCTGGCTGCACCTGTCCTGATCCAGCCTGGTTTGCAGAGCTGCCACGGTGGCAGTGCAGGGCTGGGACAGAAACCTCAGAGAGAGCAGGGCCTGCCTGAAGTCCTGCTTAAAGAAAAAGAAGTCCTGTGAGTAGCTCTGAGTCTTGCAGTTCTCCTTAAAAATCTGAGGGGTTGTGAAATGGAGGCTGTGACTTCTCTCACCTGGGGTAACAGCACTGAGATGGAAAGAAAGAAGCCCTGGAGGAGAATTTCCTCATTCCTCTCCTGTTTCACCCTGTTTGTTTTCTTGGGCAGTAGGTTACTGCAGAGCACAAAAAATCACTCTGTGTGTGTGTCCCTTGTGACAGGTACACCCTGGGGTCTGTCCCTTTCAGATGTTCAGACTACCTGAGCCTGATGCAGCCAAGGGCTGTGGCAGGTCCCTCTCCAGGGCTCCATGCTCAGGAATCCACTCCAATGCCTCTCCCTCTCAGTGCAAACATATGGAGCAGGAAGCAGCCAGAGATCACCCATTCAGGCAGAAACACCTGCTGAAAGGCTGGCTTTGTACAAAGCTAAACCTATTTAAAGAATTTACAATAATAGAAACTTGTGGGGGGTGGATTTTTTTCCTTCAGGTATGGAGTCAGCTTTGTTAAAGCACCACCTTCTTGTGGCACACAGAGCTCCACATCTGTCAGCTTGTTTCTTAGGAGCTGTGCAAACCAACCAGGGATTTGCAGCTTGAAATATTACACACCCATTAACCTGTTGCTGCTGCCGCCCTATACATTGATTTTTACCTTGAGACTTAATTAGAGATCTCCCAAGTTGTAAATCAGAGTCTGATTGTCCACTGGAACAGATTTATTTTTAAACAGAAATTTACCCACTGTTTGTTACCTTCAGTGACACAAAGCACAGCTGAAGTGGCTCAGATAAGGTTGTTTCCTCTTAAGCTATTTAATACCCCATCCTTTCAGGATCTCATAAAATGTCCTTAGGTCAGTTGGGTGACTGTAGCAAGGGGTTGGATTTGGTGTTAGAGCACTGGGATAGCAGGGTGGGAAGGAGCTACCCAGGTGAGGGTCAAGCTTGCCCTTTGTAACCTGTACCAAGGCCTGCCCAGCCACAGGCAGCCACTCCTGAACACCTGAACATGTTCTTTGTTCATACAGAGTAAATTTCCTGAATCATGTCCATTGTTTCTCCCTTTCTGCAGACAAATGATGGTTAGTGAGAAGGAAAGGAGTGAAAAGCAGGACACAGCCCAGCCATGAAGGCAGTTTTACCTGGTAACCAGCCAGGGCTTCTGAGGAGCATTTTGGAACCTGCTGAGCTTGACAGGAATGTGAAATCCTAAAGGGAATAAATAATCATTGGACAGTAGTCACTGGTGAGGATATTGTATTCAAAGGAAAAACAATGGATCAGTCAGCTGAGAGAAGAGGGAGGAGATGGGGACAGCTCTAAACTCTACTCTCTGTGACAGGGACAGGAGCCAGGGAACAGCTGGAGCTCTGTCACGGGGGCATTAGGCTGGAGAGCAGGAAAGGTTCTTCCCCCAGAGGTGCTGGCACTGCCCAGGCTGCCCAGGGAATGGGCACGGCCCCGAGGCTGCCAGAGCTCCAGGAGCCTTTGGCCAGCGCTGCCAGGGATGCCCAGGGTGGGATTTTGGGGGGTCTGGGCAGGGACAGGGGCTGGGCTGGGTGATCCTGGTGGGCCCCTCCCAGCTGAGGATGTTCCATGGTTCTGTGATTCCAGGAGATTTTGGCTGCAGGAGAAGGGAAGTTCTTGTGTTACGTCTTTCCTCTCTCAGCACGTTTACCTTTGATCCTGCTGGTGAAGCACTTGGACTTCTTCTTCCTTCCCTGATGCAAAAGACAATTTGAAGTTTGTGTGTTTTGGCAGAGGATTCTTTTTCCAAGTGTTTTGGGACTGCAGTTCTAGAGCCTGAATATTTCAGCTCTTGAACAGGATAATCTTCCAAGCTGTGGCATACGGAAATCACACTGGGCATTCTGCATGTATCTCTTGGTGAAGTTTTTCTGTGTCAGCTGAGCTACTGCTTGCATTGTTCCCTCTCCTTTTTATCTCTGTGAACATTTTCTGGTCTCAATATTTAAGCAAAAATCAGGGACAAAGTGAGCTAAAAAATATTAGCAGAAATATGGACTAATATGGAAACAAGGAATTCATTCTGCTTTAGCCAATGCCATTGGATTCCATGATTCCAAGTTACCTTCCAGGGGAGTATTGTGAGGTTGTCTGATGACATAAGAGAGGGGCTACAAACTTCTTCTGCACAGAGATGGAGAACATACCTTAGCTGCGGGTACCTGGTGTCACTTCTTGGTGGTTCCCTGCATTATTTAATTTCTCTGTTTGCAGGGTATTACCTCTGTCTTTCTCTTGAGTTCCTCCCCAGCACTGCTGACTTAGTTTCCTTACCTTCCCCAAATCTTCAGTTTCTTTCATTGCTCACTTTAATTTAACCCTGAAGCCCTTGGATATCCCCTGCCATGGATGCTCCACAGGGCTGCACTGGTGTTCTGGGCCACCAGTGACCCCTGCACAGGGTCACTGTCACATGCTGAGCCAGCTGCACCACCAGCTGCCTTTCAGGGCTTTATTTGCTACTTCCAGTTCAGAAAGCTCTTCTAGAGTCTCATTTCCTCTCTTCAATCTAAATATAGCCATGCCTACCTGTTCAAACACCATGCTGCCTTTTGGCTTAAAAAATTGAAAAAAAACCCACATTTGTAAATTCTCCTGACGATTTATGTGGAAGGAAGTCTGTCTCATTTATTTTTAAACTTTAATTTGATAAAGTGTCCAAACTTTGCTTTTTATTTCCCTTGGTTTTACTTCAGTGCAGGACTGGAGTGGGAGGGTACAGAGGATTCCAGGCAGGGTCCAGCAGGACAGATGCTGTGCTTTCGGGACTGACTGGTGTTCCCAGGGTATTTTCTCTCCTGTTGCTGTTTCAACCTGATGATTTTCATTTCCCACCAACAATTGCCAGCCCAGGCAATGCTGGGCCAGAGTGCAGCAGCCATGCCCACAGGTGACCATAGAGGGTTTTTTTTTTTAGTGTATCCAGACATCCCTGATTTGTGGTAATCAGATTAAGGATTGGGACTGGCAGTCTCTTGAGTGTTTCTCTCACTGTGGGTAATGTGATTACAGGAGAGATGTGGCAATGTAAAGCTCATGGAAATTAAATTGGATTGCCTGTAGCTGTTGCAGACCTTTGCCTGGCAGTAGGTCTCGTACCAACTAACACAATTTCTGTGTTAAACATGTTCCCAATAAAATGCATAAGTGTCAATTAAGAGAAATCCTATAATCTCATCCTTTAGTATATGCAATTTAAAGTAGTGCTTGTGACATTTTTGCCTCTTGCAAGATTGCACTTGGGAAGGGGCTCTGTTTTTTCCCTCATGTAGATAAGAAATGTTCCTCTATGCTGAGCACTTGCCCCAGGTGCCATCTCAATCAAATTGGGCTGCAGAGGGACACACCTCCTCTAAAGTGTCCTGCTGTGTGCTCTCTGTAGCCAGAGCAGGACCATGAGGAAGCTCCAGGAGTTTTCCAGAGGCAACAGTTCTCAGTGGCTTGGAATATTTTCTCATGCAGCAACAGTAGAGAAACCACATTCTGTTTAGAAAAGGGCTTCATTGTTTGTTTGTTTTTCAGGGTCCCACTTTTCTATGTGCCTTTCTGAATCTCTCTGTCCTCAAGATGTCTCACCACATGAACAGCTCCATGTTGCCAACCTCGCATCCTCCTGAGCATCAGCACCCCTCCACCACAGCCTCGGGACACAGCCATGACATGATGATGATGGTAAGTGGAGAAGTCAGAATTAACCAGAGAGTTTTTCCTTGTCTGTGGTTCAGAGTAACCTGTCATCTTATAGACTGTGCTCCAGAGAGCTGGAAGTGAAGCTGAGCTTTGGAAGGCAGGAATTCATCCAGGTTAAACCCAAATCCCATTGTGGGTCTTTTGGAGTGAAGGAGTGGCATAAGGGATACAGAGCAGGAATGGATTTCACAGGTGGAGATCCTTTAGCAAAATTTTTTTTTTTCTTGAGAAAACCTTTCCAGCAGCCAGTCTGGTGTCTGCTCTGCAGGCAGCTAAGGGCAGAAATGCAAAGCAAGAGTTTTCCTGCAGGAAATGGATGGATGGAGTTCTCCAGGCTGGCAGGGAGAGCCGCAGGCAGCCCTGAGAGGATTCCCAGCAGTGTGAGGGGCTGTGCCGAGCTCCCTCTGTGCCCTTCCCTCCTGAACCCTCAGAGCACACTTGGTTGGGGAGCACAGCAGTGCCAGGGCTCTTTGCCACGTTGGCATTAAGGCTGCATTGGTCCTGATTCCTGCTGCTCCAGCTGACTTTGATTCCAGCAGGTTCAGGCTTGTGCATTCTGGCATCACTGAGGCTTTGAAAGCTCCTGGCCAGAGTTTCCATGGAGATGGCCGGAGGATCAGTGTTTGTGTGTAGCCAGTTCTAGGAACTTTTTCAGCTTTTACTCCTTTTCCTAAATGCTTTAGGAGTGAGTTTCAGATTATTAAAACATGTCAGTTTACAATGAAATTTCAAGAGGAGGGGAGAGAGGGCACATTTCTATTTCATATGAGTGTTCTCAGGAGTGGATTTTGCAAACCATCATTGGAGTTTGTTTGCCAGCTCTGTGCCTGAAGAGAGAACCAAGAATCTCTGCTTCTATTTCTATTGTAACCAGTGTCACAGTAGGAGAGGAGAGCACAGGAATAACCTTGATGGGCATGGCCCACATGGAGCTCTCAGTCCAGCACTGCCACTGTTCTCCTTGTGAAGCTCTTCCCATCATCTCAGCTCAGTCTTGGCATCCCTGGGCCATTACTTTCCATGGAAATGTAATTTCTTTACAAATGTCAAGTGTTCACTAGATAGTTACAGGACCCTGCCTTGCCCTGCAGCTGAAAACTGTGAGTAATTGCACCAGATTTTAAATTCATATTGCAAATAAATCTTTCAGGGAAGGCAGTACATAGGTGCAGCATCTTAGATAACAGACTGAGCACATTTAATGTGTGTTTTCCCATTCCTCACTGGTACCAAGTAACAGGCTTAGGTTCAGCTGAAGTTCTTTGATTTATGTGGGTTTTGTTTTAAATGTAAATATGTTCAAGTCATTGAAGAGATTAAAGTACTCTATAAAATGTGTTTTACAGTAAATTCTGCTCAGGGGAAAATGAGATGATTGTTATAGATGCTGAAATGAATCATAATTCTGAGCTTCAGCAAATAATCTTAATTAAGCAATGAGGGAAGTTCAAAGAGAAGTTCCTCTTGCTTGGTCAGGACTTCCCATGTGAAAACCCTGTGTGCAGCTGTGCCCAAGACATGCCAAGCTGTATTTACCTAGATGGGAAGTTTGGATCACCTCTAGCTGGCCTGGGGATCTTTGCTGTTTCCCCTTCCCACAGCATTCACTGTGCAGGCTCAGGAGCCCTTATTTTCACCCAGGGGAAGCTGTGAACTGGCTTTACCCCCTTGTGTAGCTGTGTTTAGGCCTCTGTTTCCCACAGGACATTGGGAATTCCATAGGGAGCCAACACTGCTGGCACAGTGCAGGAGGGGACCAGAAGACTCACCCGTGCAACCCTTACCTGTATCATGCAAACAAGGTTCAAGTGGGGAAGGGAAAGTGCCCTGTAGCCCAGCTCCTGAGGGGATAGGGAGCCAAGGAGGAGCTCCATGGAGACATCCCCAATCCCTGACAACTGCTGATGCTGAGGAAAAAGGAGCTCCAAAGGCAAGGAGAAGGCACTTTCCTGGAGTTCTGTGAAGGACAGGGCCTCCTGTCCAGGGCTGCCTGAAGGAGCTGGGAACTGGAGCCTGGAGCATCTCATCCCTGTCTCACTGTGTGTGTTACACCAGATCTACTGGAGAGTTTCTTGGTGTTGAGGTGGTGACCAAACAAACGGATCCGAGTTCTTGTTCTGATACAAACCCATTGCTGCACCTTGCTTGAGCTCCTTGGGATGAGCTCTTCAGGCTCATCTTGGTGTTCTTTGTGTTTTGGGCAGGCCATGACTTTCCACTTCAGCTGTAAGAATGTGCCATTGCTGTTCTCTGGACTTACAATCAATTCTCCTGGAGGTTAGTAACACAGTCTTGTGCTGTCCAAACAAAAGGCTTGCAGTTCGGTTTCAAGATCCATATTTCAGGAATTACTTTGTTACTTGTGCTAAAAATCTGTGGATGTGCTGTGTTGAGTCTGGTTTAAATGGTATCTGTGAGGTGAAAGAAAAATAGAGATATTAGTAGAGCTCAAGAATTTGGTTTTATTAGCAAAAGTGCTTGCTGTTTTTGCTTTATGAGTGAAATTGCAGTGAGAGTCTGGAAAATTCCCATTTCCCACCTATCTGTGCATGCACATGGAGTCTGGCCGTGGCCTGTGCAGCACAGTGGGGTTCAACCACACAGTGACTCTGCTGACACATTCTCTTGCCCAGAGACAATAATGTTTCCTCTCTTGTCAGAAATGGCTGGTGCTTTTGTGGCTGTCTTCTTCCTGGCCATGTTTTATGAAGGCCTTAAGATTGCCCGGGAGTGTCTGCTCCGTAAATCCCAAGTCAGCATCCGCTATAACTCCATGCCAGTGCCCGGCCCCAATGGCACCATCCTGATGGAGACACACAAAACCGTGGGGTAAGCATTGCACTTCATTCTAAAGCAGAGCTCTGCAGGTGGAACTGGCACAGAAGAAACTTTGTGCAGCCAGTTTTGATCTCTGGGGAGTGTCCTGGCTCCAGACTGGGATGCTGCATGGCAGTGGAGGATGGAGGACACCTGGGCATCCTCGAGGATGGGGGAAAAAGGAGGAAAGCAGCAAGGAGCCAGATGGGCTTGGGGTTTTTGTAATGAACACATTCGGGGGAGTTCTGAGGAACAGAGTTGGATGTTACATGCAATGATCCCAAGGGAAAACACTCAGGATCCTTTTGTTGACAGGTAGTTAAGGCTTCTGTGCAGAACAGAAGCCAGTCAGCTTTTGAATGGGCAGGTAAAAGAAGCTTGGCAAGATCTGTTTCTCAGCTAAAAGTTGTGTCCTCCCAGCAAGCTCCATACTTTTTTTGCTGTGTGACAAAACCACAGCTCCAGGTGACAGCACACACGGGAGTCCCTGCCCAGGCTGGTGTCACCTTCTGTGCCATCCCACGCCCACCTTGCTGTCCTGGCAGCTTTCTCTTTGGGGATGTGCATTTCCCACCTGTTCCATTTGCTGACTTGTTTGGGTTTGTGTTCCCAGCCAGCAGATGCTGAGCTTGCCCCACCTGCTGCAGACTGTGCTGCACATCATCCAGGTGGTGGTCAGCTACTTCCTCATGCTGATCTTCATGACCTACAACGGGTACCTGTGCATCGCCGTGGCTGCGGGAGCGGGCACCGGGTACTTCTTCTTCAGCTGGAAAAAGGCAGTGGTGGTGGACATCACAGAGCACTGCCATTAGCACTGGATGTGCCACAGGCCTCTCCACCCCCCTGCTCCCTGCCAGCACAGCCACCTGAGGACTGGAGCATTCCTAAGCTGCCAAGAGAATCATGATAAAGAAAATCAACTGAAGTTCACTACAGGTTCCTGGAGGGGTGAGGGGTGTGAGGAGCTGGGACACGCTGCTCCCCTTGACTCCTGAGAGTCCATGGCAGCCATTCTTGGCCAGGATTTGCTTTATTCTTAGATTATGCTGTGATTGAGATTAGTTGGCTGACAGAACTGTAGAAATTATTTTAAAAAGAAAACAAAACCGTTTTATTTTTAAATTGTAAATGCTCATCAGTGAGGGTTTAATGAACAGTAGGAAAAGATCAGTTGCCAATTATGTGTGAATGGCTGTTTTAATTTTGATTTTTTTTTTCAATGTGTACATAATGCCAGGGGAGGAGATTGCCCTGGCATTGTGGCTTTTGGGGCCAATGACACCTTTTGCTGTAGGACTCAGCCTCTGAGGAAGATTTGGTGCTGCACATCAGACACACTCAGGTGCATTTGGCAAGGGAAGACTTTGACGCAAGGATGTGAGCTGTGTGCTTCAGGGATTGGATGAACCTGCCCTCCAAGCCCACCAGAGAATTATGAGTGTTGTTTGTCTGATGTATCCAGCAGCTTTACTCAGCCTCCAGGGAGAGCACTTGAGTTAGGCTGCTTTCCCTTCCCAATTATGGAACAGATAATAGTTCTGTATTTACAGGGCAAAAAGATTCCAAATAAACCATTGAATCCACAGGTACTTCATGTGGAGCTGCACCTGGATGGAACTAGAGCTAAGCTTTGGGTTACTAGAAGTGGCTCTGTAAATGAGGCAAGAGCTAAATAATGATTTCATGACACTAAAGTTAAAATGGCTGGAGGGTATTCCTGACTGGAGATGAAGGGGGGAAACAACCATGTTCCTGTAAAGGAGAGATTTGGGGAAGAGGAGGAGGAAGGCTACAGCAGCCCTCAGTGTCTTCTCAGGTGAAATTTGGAGCAGCGTGGGCTAATCAGAAAGTATTCCTGACCCAGATGACTCCTCTTTGTCTTGATAATCACAGTGTGCCCATGCTGGAGGTGCAGGTTCTCAGTGCAGTGGGGACAGTGAAGAACTCTGCTGTGAGCTCTGCCCAGTGCCCAGGCAGGACAGGCTGTGAGGGGGCAGAACCGCCCTCCTGCCTGTCTGGTGCCAGGCCAGGCTTGGGGAGCAGCTCTAGTTTAGCACCTGGATGTTAAAAAGGTTGTGCAGAGCTGGAGGTGGTTGTGCAAAGCTGGAGTCTTCCCTCTATCCACATTGCCCAGTTTGTGCCTGTAACTGGCTGGAAGAGAAGACAGTGGGAATTTGGGAAAGGCACTGAGAACAGGCACCACTTCCAGACTGGGACTGGTGGCTGGGACATGCCATGACAACAGGGAATCCTGCCCGGGCTAAAGCCTCTGGGCACACACAGGAAGGTGGTTTTTTTCCCCTGAATATACTGCTGGTAACTTCTGGCAGCAGCTGTGTGAGGAAAGCTGATCTTTGGAATGAGATTTTTTAGGCCCTGAGCCTTAGGGAGTGAAGCCATCCCTGTGTACCTGGGTGCTCCACGGTGCTGGTGCTGCTGTCCCTGCACAGAGCCCACTCTCCCACCCTGTGTAAGGAAATTCAGAACTGCTGCTACCAGGGCTTGAATTGCACCTCCTGGGCTGATGCCAGGTGTTTACTTGGACATCTCGTTTTCTCTGGACAGTGCAACTAGAGAATAAAAGGAGCTGAGTTAAACACAGGCTTAGGTTCCTATATAGCTGCTTTCTGTAGCAAATTCATATCTGGATGAGAGAGGCAAAGTTATTTTCATGGAAAAGTTCTAGCCATGTCCTGCTGAGAGACAGGAAAAGTGCTTCCTTCCTTCCCCAGTCTGATCTTTGAAGGGAGTTCTGTCTGTGACAGAACCTGCTGGTGCCCTTTCTGCACCTGTCACAAAGGTAAAACTCTGCTGTGCCTGCAGGCAATCATGGGAGGGGACAGCTGACCCTCCCCACCCCTGGAGAGCTGGGAGGATGTTAGTGTGGGCAGAGAAAATGGACAATCCCTTCCCACTCCTGCTGGAACTGAGAGGAAATCTGTCTGTCAGAGAGAACTAGAGCTGTTAAAAGCTGGAGATGGTGTTGATGTGGGAGGTTGGCACTGCAGGGCTTGACCCCTGCAGGAGCTCAGGGTGACACTGCCACTGCTGCCATTGGTTTTTCTGGAAGGGGGTGGAATTGTTGCCATCACAATCACAGGCTGGAGTGAGGAGCGGCTCTGTGGTGACACTGGTCACCTCATATACCTCTTGCTGTGTCTTTCTTTGGAACAGAAGCTGCTTGGCCTGATCTTGCTGTCACCTTTTAGCCACTTTTCTGTGTATCCAAGTGGCCAGACTTGAATTCTCTGGGGATGACTTGGAGATCAGGCTGTGGCTCATGCAGTGTCACTCTGGTTCTTGTTAAGCTTTTCTGTCTCGTTCTGCTTGTACCACTTGTGCCCCTGGAATTGTTTCCCCCCAGAATGAGCTTCCCTTCTGCTCAGAGAGGGCACACAGCTTCTCCAGCGTGCACAGGGAGGGGACACTGCCCTGGCAGGGCTCACCTGGGCACGAGTCTCAGGTGCCCCAGCAGCTCCCACAGCCTGCACGAGGGGTGGTGAGGGCACCCTGGGCTCCCAGGGAAGGTGAGAGGGGAAGTGGCTGAGAGGAGCAGGGCGAGGCCGTGTCCCCTGTGCTCCGAGCTCCTGGGGCACCGCTGGGGACGAGGCGTGTCCAGGCTGCTCCTCCTGCCGCGGCTGTGCAGTTCAGATTGTCCCCAGTTCAGTGTGACAGTCCAGAGCAGCCATCGACCGTCCCTGTCGCAGCGTCCCGCTGCCACCAGATGCCAGCACGGTGTGCTCCCAGCCGGGCTGTGCGTGCAGAGCCGGAGCAAAGCCTGAGCTCCCTGCGGGCGGGATCGGCAGCTCTGGGCAGCCCCAGCCCCGCTGCTGAATTTAGAGGTGTCCGGGTCGCACGGTGGGGGAGGGCTCGCAGGGCCGGTGTGGACAGACATGGACAGACATGCAGCATGCTGGGCTGTGCTGCCCTGCTCGGGGTGACATCCTGTGCCTGGCTCTGTGTCCCGTTTGCTCTGCACACGCTGAGCCTCCACATTCTCATCCACGAGGGAGCTCGGAGCATCCAGGCCCTGTCCCTCCGAGGGCTTTTGTTGCTTTTCTTTGAGTGCCTTTTGAGTTTGTCTGGAGCCAGTCCCACCACCCAGCAGGATTTCTAGTTTTGTTTACAGTGGACTGTCAGTTCTGTTTTTACTCTTGCTTTTTGTGGTGGTAACTTGTCTGATGTTACTGTGAATATCAAGAATCTCCTGTACATAATTAACCAATAAAATAGATGGCATTTTACTGTGCTGGGGGTGTGTTTTGGGAACGGTCTCAGGGCAGCCCTCGGAGGGAGCACAGGGCCCAGTGCTCCTGTTCAGGTGCTGTGGGGGGTGAGGAGCAGCATCCTCTGAGCCTCCCCAGCTCCCAGGAACTCGCCCTGAAGCTGCTGGAATGGGGTTCACTGAGAAGTCTTTGTTCCAGCTCAGTCACACTTTGCAGGTGTGGGGAGGGATGGAAAGAGAAACAGGTGCCTCCCAGATCTGCCTGCCCTGGAGAAGAGTTTCAGGGAGATGTAAGAACCTCCTGAGGTGTTGTCCTCTCACAGCTGGGGCCTCTTGGGAACGCCAGCACAGCAGAGCAAGCCCTGATCATTGTTTGTGGTGTTAGACAGGAAAAGCAGCTCTTTTCTAGGCTGCTCTGGGGCTCTTCCCAGTTGGAAAAGTTTGAAGTTCTGTACATTTTCCCAGCCTGACCTGAAATTTGATGCACCTACAACAAGGGAAGCGTGAATTTAACTGGAGTCCACTTTGGAGGAATGCTGAAAAACCAGACCTGGTCATTTTGCTGAAGATGGCAGGACACAGCCCTGGGCAGAGGCAGGGAGAGCCTCCAGCTCCTGCATTCCCTGCTGTGGCAGCCTGCCCTGCTCCTTCCCCAGGCTGCAGGGAGCAGTTTCCTGAGCACCAAGGAGCTGCTCAGGTTTTTATGTTGCTTCCTTCAGCTCATCCCACTGTGTGACTCCTGTCAAGTGTCCTCCACTGTCAGACTCCTCCTGAGTCTGACACCTTCCTCTGACTAAATCAGATCTGACCTCACCCTGCCCAGGCCCCTGCTGAGGAAATCCATGTGCCCTTGGCCTTTTCACAGAACACCACCAGCCATAAGGAACTGTTTGGTGGCCTTTGATCCAAGCAGCAAACAGCTCTGAGCTCCATTCCAAGGGCAGCTGGGGTGGCACCAAGCAGAGCTGGATGGAGGTGGAACAGGGAGGTGCAAAGGAAAAGCTGCTCAAACAGAAAATCTGGGCTATCATCCCACATCCATGTGCCCAGCCCACGGCAGGTCTGCAGCCACTCCCTGCTGAGGGCCCAGCTGTGACATGGATGGGGAAGCAGCTCTGGGATGCATTTGGGACCAGCTGATTGAACAGACCGGGAATTCTTTCCTGGTTCCCTCGAGAATGGACAGAGCAGTGCCTGGCACCCACAACTGTGGCACCTTTATCCCAAAACACTCATCAGACACCTCCAGGACCTTCTCCTCAGTGGGCCACCAGCGGGCAGGGCTGGAGGCTGAGGTGGCCACACTCCATTGTCTGGTTTAGATCAGCAGATCACTTTCCCGGAGGATCCTCCCGCAGAGTTTCATCCCCGTGCCCACAGGAGCAGGGAACGGGGTGCTCGAGCTGTTCCACCCCACCTGGGCACTGCAGCCCTTTACAGCAGCTCGTGGGATGATTATTCGTTTCTTTAAAAAAATACGTGTTTATTTAAAACAAAACACTCGGCAAGGGAGCGATCACGGCCATGTTAACCAAACATAAAATGCGAAAATGCAACAGCTCAGAGGGGGGCGGCGCGGCCCAGCGGGGCCGGGGCTGCCCCGTCAGAACTCGAAGGTGCCGAAGTGCGCGGCGCGGCCGCCGGCCTTGGGCTGCGGCTTGTACCCGATGCGCTCGTTGATGAGCTGCTCGCGGCTCTTGTGCTCCGTGCCCAGCGCTCCGATCGCCGCCGCCTCCTCGCCGCCCGCCGCCGCCTCCGCCTCGTCCCGCTGCTTCCTGCGGCTCTGCGGGCGAACGGCCGGTCAGGGCCGGGGGCGGGCCCAGCCCCCCGCGCCCGGCCCCGCGCGCACCTCCAGCTCCTTCCGCACGCTCTCGAACTCCTCGATGTCGTCCAGCTTCAGCTCCAGCCGCGTCGGCTTCCGACGGAGCATCGCGGCCAGAGGCGCCGCCACCCGCGGCGGCACCGAGCGCTCCGCCCTCAGCGGGCCGCCCGCCACAGCTCCCGGCGTGCCCCGCGCGGCCCGCCCTCAGCGGGCACCTCATCTCCCGGCGTGCCCCGTGCGGCCCGCCCTCAGCGGGCACCGCGCCTCCCGGCGTGCCCCGCGCGGCCCGCCCTCAGCGGGCGCCGCGCCTCCCGGCGTGCCCCGCGCGGCCCGCCCTCAGCGGACACTACACCTCCCGGCGTGCCCCGCGCGGCCCGCCCTCAGCGGGCACCTCATCTCCCGGCGTGCCCCGCGCGGCCCGCCCTCAGCGGGCACTTCATCTCCCGGCGTGCCCCGCGCGGCCCGCCCTCAGCGGGCACCGCGCCTCCCGGCGTGCCCCGCGCGGCCCGGAAGTGGCCGTGAGGCGTTGGAGCCCGGCGCGGCGGGTCTCTCCCCGTTCCCTTCTCTGGTTCCCGCTCCCCTTCCGGGCTCTTTTCCGTTCCTGGGCTTGTTCCCGCTCCCGCCATGGCCGCCGCGCGGGCTCCGGCGGCGCGCGGTGCGTCCCGGCCCCCCGAGGTGAGTGTGCGGAGATGGGGGCGGCCCCGGGCCTGTTCCCCGCGCGGCCGCGGCGTCGGCGGTCGCGCCTGCTGCTGCTGTGTGGGATTTGCGGTGCTCCGGTGACACCGGAGCCGTTCAGGGGAGCCCAGGGCTCGGTGCTCTGCGTTCTCACCCGGTCCTGGCGCCTCCCCTGAGGAGCCGCTCGCTTTGGGCTGGGGCGCGGCACCGCTCCGGGCTGTGCCGGTGCAGGAGGACGAACAGCTCCGTGTTCCAAAGCTTTTTAAAACATACCTCTGCAGATAATAAATAAGAGGCACCCAACGCTGCCTGATGGCAGCATTTCAACGCGGCATTTTGCTCTTGTGCTTCGGCCTTCGGGCAAAAACCTCAAAGTCCGGCGGCTGCTCCGGCCCTGGCGGTGCCCAGGCCAGGCTGGACGGGGCTGGAGCAGCCTGGGGCCGTGAAGGTGTCCCTGGCACGGCAGGGTGGGATGGATGGGCTTCAGTTGCCTCCATCCCCAGCCGGCGTGGCACCGAGAGGCTGTATGTGTGCACGGTGCCCGTTCTCCTGGCACAGCCGGCTCTGGCACAGCCGGGCTGTTAGCTGCCCCCTGTCCCAACCCCTGCTCCTCTGGCTCTCCCTGCAGCCCCCCAAGGCCAAGCCCGCCGAGGAGGCCGAGGCTGCCCCGGCCAAGCGGGCGCCCATCTTCTACGGGAGCCTGGAGGAGAAGGAGCGGGAGCGCCTGGCCAAGGGCGAGGCGGGGCTGCTGGCCAAGGAGGCCATGAAGGCTGCCATGGAGGCTGGCAACATCAACATCAGCAGCGGTGAGGCTCTGCAGACACCCCTCGTCATCCCTGCCCGCAGATGTGGCACTTGAAATGCCTCTGCTGGCTCTCTGGGCATCGCCTCACAGCAGTCAGGGTGGGAGGCTCCGTGCTTGGATCTCTCCAGGGGCTGAGGGAGGGGTGCAGCGTCCTTCTCTGGGGACATGCCACACCCTGCTGTGTCACCTGCTGCGGGTGGCCCCGCTGTGGGTGATGTGCAGAGCTCCCCGGCTGGCCCTGGCCGTGCTGCTGCGTGTGCTCAGGCTGTGTGTGTGTGCCAGGGGAGGTGTTTGACCTGGAGGACCACATGAGCGAGCGGCAGGCCGAGGTGCTGGCGGAGTTCGAGCGCCGCAAGCGCGCCCGGCAGATCAACGTGTCCACGGACGACTGCGAGGTCAAGGCCTGCCTGCGGGCCCTGGGCGAGCCCATCACGCTCTTCGGAGAGGGCCCCGCGGAGCGCAGGGAGAGGTGATGTGTCTGCAGGGATGGCCACCCTGCAAATCCCGTGCCACTGCTGTGCCACAGGGCAGCTGGCAGAGCTGGGGGTGCTCAGGCTGGGGAAGGGAAGGCTCCAGAGCCTGCCAGGGCATCAAGGGGCTCCAGGAGAGCTGGAGAGGGATTGGGGACAAGGGATGGAGGGACAGGACACAGGGAATGGCTCCCACTGCCAGAGGGCAGGGATGGATGGGATGTTGGGAATTGGGAATTGTTCCCTGGCAGGGTGTAAGGCCCTGGCACAGGGTGCCCAGAGCAGCTGTGGCTGCCCCTGGATCCCTGGCAGTGCCCAAGGCCAGGCTGGACGGGGCTGGAGCAGCTGGGACAGTGGGAGGTGTCCCTGCCATGGCACTGGATGAGCTTTAAGGTCCCTCCCAGCCCAAACCAGTCTGGGATTTCTCTTGTAAGAACCCTAAGGCAGAGGGAATGTCACAGTGATGTTTGTCAGGTGAGCTGAGAATCCACTGGCTAAATCCAGCTTCATGACTCCTTCCAGGTTAAGGAACATCCTCTCGGTGGTCGGCACAGACGCGTTAAAAAAGACCCGGAAAGATGATGACAGGTCCAAAAAGTCCAAAGAAGAGGTAAGGGTGTCTCCTGTCCCCTGACAGAAGGGAGGGATGTTATATCCATCTCTGATATATCCTGCACTCCTGGCTTTGGCCAGCCTGGGAATTCTCATGGTATCCCTTTAGACTTTTTTCATGTTGCCCATTTCACCAAATCCATGGCAATGTTTGGTCTCAGTGAGAAGCACCAAGTGTGGTTTTTACTCAGACTCAGCTCTGTGCTGCACTCACTGTGCAAACCAGGAGAGCGGTGGGCTGTGAGTGGGCTGAGAGAGTGTGGGCTCTTACCTACTGTAGCACGTCCCTTACTTTCCTTCACACTTGGGAAGAAAAAAAAATGTTCCTTCTGCTGCATCTGATTCTGCCTTTGATTGCTCTTTCTGCTTGTGTCTCTCTCCTGAGTTTCTTTTACCTTATTATTTTTGAGCTTTACTGTAAGAAATAATTTCTGCAGCTCTGGGCTTTCTCTTTAGTGCGTGATGTGTAAACAAGGAGGGAGTTACATGTCTGTAAATGCAGATGGGTCAGGGTTCAGCTGGAACATTGAGAGAAGTGGCAGCATGGCAGGATTGGATCTGTAGGGCAGAGAGTTTGATTTATCTCTCCAAATCCCTTTTCCTGGGGCTCAGTTGTGTAGAAGGCCCTTAAAAAGAGGCCAGAGCACAGCAGGGTTTGGGGGCAGGTGCTGGGAGGAGCTGAGGGGAATGAATGCAGGGGCAGCAGCACCAGGGCTTTTCCATTCCTTTTATTCCTGTTTTTACAGTATCAGCAAACGTGGTACCACGAGGGCCCTCGCAGTCTGAAAACAGCCAGGCTGTGGCTGGCCAACTACTCACTCCCCAGGTGAGAGAAAACAGAAAACATTTGTCAAATCCAAGTGCAAATCCCACTGTGGGCAGCACGGGAAATCCAGGGAGTAGGGAGGGAGGCCCAGTGAGCCCAGAGCTTGAGCTCTCAGGGACTGATCCAGAGAAGAGCAGGGAAAAGGCACTTCCAGCAGCAGGGAAGGGGCAGTTCTGGGGGTTGTCACCCCACCTCTGCTCTCCCCAGGGCAGCGAAGCGGCTGGAGGAGGCCCGGCTGCTCAAGGAGGTTCCTGAGGCCACCAGGACATCCCAGAGGCAGGAGCTGCACAAATCCCTGCGGGTAGGTTTGGCAGCTGCTCCACTGCTGTGCTCACAAGGTTTGGCTGATCCCCCAAAGAGCCCAGCAGGAATTCAGCTGCCTGAGGGGCTGTCCACATGCACAGCAGTCTCTGCAGTCTTGGGAAGTTCTGCTTTTCCTCTCCTTCCCTGTGTCTCTGACTCCTTCAGAGTGCTCCAGGGAGATGTAATTTGTCACTGTGCGTGGCAGAGCGTGCAGAGACATCCCTGTCTCACCTTGCCACTCACCTGTGAGGCTAAAGGAATATATTCCTGGCTCTGGCTGGGGAGCCAGGGAATGCAAGGGAAAAGCTCTGGGTGCTGAACATGGTTGAGATGACTCTGAGATGCCTTTTCTGAGCATGCTAAGCCAGATTCCCAGCTTAACCAAACAGAGAGGCTCAGACACAGTGTGTGCTGCCCCCCTAATCCTGTTTACTCCAGAGGATTTACTTCTCCCCTCTGCCCCGTCTGTCTGGTTGGATTCTTTGGCTGAGTTGTGGACAGATGCCAAACTCCAGCTGGTTCTGTCAGAGCTGCAGCTGCAGAAGCCTGGGGCTGGGGGGGACACGTACCATGGGTGGCCCTGGGGGGCTGAGCTGTGCCCCCAGACCATGCTGGGCCCTCTGGGCCAGGCTGGCCCTGGCCCTCCTGCCTGGAGCTGGAGTGGCTCTGAGGCAGCATCTCCCTTTGAAGGTGACTTTCCAAGGGCCTCTGCCTCCTGTGCACATCTGCCTCCCTCACCTCAAGCTTTGGCTGGGGATAGCTCTGGGCTGGTTGTACTTCAGTCATTTATTGATGGTTTTCTTTGTATTTCTCACAGTCCTTGAATAACTTCTGCAGTCAGATTGGGGACGATCGCCCGCTGTCCTACTGCCACTTCAGCCCCAACTCCAAACTGCTGGCCACAGCCTGCTGGTGAGCCTGCCTTGGCAGCACTGCTCTGGGGGCTGGGAGAGCACAGGAATGGTTTTGGAGGCTTGGGAATCCTGAGAGGCTGCTCTGAGCTCTTATCACCTCAATTTAGCGCTGAGCAGAGATTCATTGATCTGAGCTGGTTGAACAAGGAACATTGATCTGTCCCTTGATGTTCTTCTCCACTGACATCCATTCCTTGTTTTTCACAGGAGTGGGCTGTGCAAGCTCTGGTCTGTACCTGACTGCAACCTGGTTCACACCTTACGAGGTAGCGAGGGGCTCTCACTGGGGCTTTTGGTTCTTTTGTTCCTCTCTGTGCTGAGCTCCCACATCTGAATTACTTTGTGGTTTAAAATGCTGTCTTTGGGCAAATTTTTGTCATACTGAGAGCATCCCTTGGCTTGGGAGCATGGGAATGTGTCATAAAGTGAGAAAGGGAGACCTGGTCTTTAGCTCAAACCTCAGCTCCAAGTTTGCTGTTTCTGTTTCTGAGCAGTTTGGTTTGGTTTCCAAACCTGGTTTGAGTTACTTGAGTTACAAACAGCAGCAGTTTTGGGCAGGTCACTTGACAACAGTGAGTTTCTTTGAGTAGTGGTCACAGCTTGGGCTAAATACAGATGTGAGGACAAATCCTTTGATTCATATGTTGAATTTTGTCTGCACTTTGAGGGTTCCACACCTTCATTCTGGGTGCTCTGTCTTGGGTGCTCCTGGAAGTGCAGTTTGGCTGGGGGTGACAGGGCAGTGTCACCCAGCACTGAGGACATGGTGGAAGTGTTCACCTCCCTCACCAGTGCCAAGGAAATGCTGCTGTTCTGAAGAACTGTGGCAGATTCTGAATCTTGTTTTCCTTGCCTTTCAGGACACAGCACCAACGTGGGGGCAATCGTGTTCCACCCCAAGGCCACGGTGTCCCTGGACAAGAAGGATGTGAGCCTGGCCTCGTGTGCAGCTGATGGCTCTGTCAAACTCTGGAACCTGGAAAGGTCAGAACTGTTCCAGATGTGCACAGCTGGGGTTCATTCCATGTTCCTCCAGACATTCACCATCCTCCTGCCAATATGACCTTTCCTTGTAGTTACCCCAGTGCACTCCCTGGCCTCAGTATGTGCCACCCTCTTCAGCAGGAAGAGAGATCACCCTGATTAGGGAGCCAAGGTGAGGGAGATTGTCAAAGGGATTGAGGCAGAGTTGCTGCTGGGCATTGGTGAACTGCTGGGGGTGATGGATGGAAGGTCTGGGGACTGTTTCATTTTAACAGCTCACTTAGGAGAAAATTGCCCCTCTTGGATATTAATAATGATTTTTTGAGTGGCTGGAAAGCACCAGGATTTGGAGAGGGATTGAACAAATACACAACCAGGCATAATAAGTTCTGCCTGTACTTCAAACAAGTGGCTGCCACTGCACAGAGGAGCTCTGGCAGATGGGCAGCACCTCTCTCAGGCCTGGGAAGAGGAGAGTGGTTCAGGTATTGAGCCTCAGCATCACCTGATTGAGAAGTGGAGCCTGCAGGGCTCCTGGGAAGGGCCGGCAGCTCCCAGAGCCACAGGTGTTTATCCTTAGCTGAAAGTCACAGTCTCTAACAGCAAAAGTGCCCCTGTGCAAAGGGACAGGGGGGTTGTTGTTCCCATGGTCACATGGCTCTTGTGACCATGTCTCTTAATTAACCTGTTGGAAAGAAATTCCAGTGCTGTTCAGATTGTGTGTGAATGCTCCTGACCTGCTGCCTGTCATTCTGGGAGAATAAATATTCCCTCCATCCTGTCTGCCTGCATCCTGCAGATCAGCAGGAGTTGCTGCAGTTCAGGATGTTGTGTTCTCAGAACTCCCTGCAGTAGTACAGTACTCTCTGTGCTTTGTTTCTGTACTTCCAAAAGTGTTAATGAGAAGGGCCTTGTTAATTTTCATTAATCATCATCCCAGGAGAGCTTTACAAACAACAGGAGTTGTGGAGAAAGGGCTTCACTCAGAGCTTTGTGAGTGTGACCCAAAGGCAGGATTCAGAATCATTGGCTTCAGCTCTGATCTTCCTGCCGGGTTTGATTTCATCAGCAGAGCTTTTGCTGCCATCACAGCGTGTGAGCAAAGGCCTGGCTTGAGCCAGACCCCTGTGGCCAGTGGCCAATGTTTGTTCTGTGTTTCAGTGATGAGCCGGTGGCAGACATCGAGGGACACAGCATGCGAGTGGCCCGTGTGATGTGGCACCCCTCAGGGAGGTTCCTGGGCACCACCTGGTACGGACACCTGGGCTTTGGCTTCCAGGAATGACCATGGGCTGCCCAGCTGGTGGCCCTGTGGTGCCAGGGCTTGTCCACAGGGCAGGCCTTGGCCATTGGTGACCACAGCTGGGCTGTTGCAGTGTCAGTGACAGCAGGCCACTGGGATTCCTTTCCCTTCCCTGTGTGAGACACTGTTGGTCTCAGGTGGGAATAAAATGCTCCCAGAGTTGGTGAAATAGCCTGTTATTCTCCCTGGAGTTAATGGAGACCAGGAGAAACAGCCTCAAGTTACACCAGGAGAGGTTTAGGTTGGATATTGGGGAAAAACATCTTCACAGAAAGGGTGGCCAGGCACTGGAAGAGGCTGTCCAGGGGTGGAGTCACCATCCTGGAAGTGTTCAAAAAACACCCAGATGTGGCATCTGGGCACATGGGTTAGTGGGGAATGTGGTAGTGCTGGGTTAACACTTGGACTTGATGGTCCTGGAGGGCTTTTCCAAACCTGGGTGACTCTGATTTAAGGAGTGCTGTGACTCTGATTTAAGGAGTGCTGTGTTCTTGCAGCTACGATCACTCGTGGCGCCTGTGGGACCTGGAGGCACAGGAGGAGATCCTGCACCAGGAGGGGCACAGCAAGGGGGTCTACGACATCGCCTTCCACACCGACGGCTCCCTCGCCGGCACCGGGTGAGCTGCCCTTGCCTCTGCATGAAGGCCTTGCTGTGACAAGGGATTTCTGCTGGGGGATTGGCTTCCCACTGCCAGAGGGCAGGGATGGATGGGATACTGGGGAGGAATTGTTCCCTGGCAGGGTGGGCAGGCCCTGGCACAGGTGCCCAGAGCAGCCGTGGCTGCCCCTGGATCCCTGGCAGTGCCCAAGGCCAGGCTGGACAGGGCTGGAGCAGCCTGGGACAGTGGGAGGTGTCCCTGCTCATGGCCAGGATGATCTGTAAGGTCTCTCCCAGCCCAGCCCAGTGTGACCCTGTGCTTGCAGAGGCCTGGATGCCTTTGGCCGGGTGTGGGACCTGCGCACGGGCCGCTGCATCATGTTCCTGGAAGGGCACCTGAAGGAGATCTACGGGATCAACTTCTCCCCAAACGGGTAAGGAGGGAGCTGGCACTGCTGTGGGAGCTGTGAATGTAAACTCCACTCTGTAAACACTGCTCTGCCTCCCCTCCTTGGCAGGTACCACGTGGCCACGGGCAGTGGGGACAACACCTGCAAGGTGTGGGACCTGCGGCAGAGGAAGTGCATCTACACCATCCCTGCCCACCAGAACCTGGTCACCGGCGTCAGGTTTGAACGTGAGTCCCTGCTGCTCCCTATCCCTGCCCCTCCAGCAGCTCACACCCACACCTGCCGCTCAGCAAGGCCTGTGCTGGTGAGCAGGGATGCC
The DNA here is from genome assembly GCF_050655825.1 of Lonchura striata. Classification (NCBI taxonomy): domain Eukaryota; kingdom Metazoa; phylum Chordata; class Aves; order Passeriformes; family Estrildidae; genus Lonchura; species Lonchura striata. Next base: position 2,150,023 of record NC_140719.1, on the reverse strand, counting down.
ATGTTTTCGTTTGCAAGCCTCACTTCTCCCCTTCTCTCCTCCTGTGCAGCCAACCACGGGAATTTCCTGCTCACAGGCGCCTACGACAACACGGCCAAGATCTGGACCCACCCTGGCTGGTCCCCGCTGAAGACACTGGCAGGGCACGAGGGGAAGGTGATGGGCCTGGACATCTCCCTGGATGGGCAGCTCATTGCCACCTGCTCCTACGACAGAACCTTCAAGCTCTGGACAGCCGAGTAGCTCAGAGGGGCTGGTTATGGACTGGGACGGGGACATTAATGACTTTTGGTTACTTTTTTATATTAAAGAAAAAAAAAACAGGAATCCAGTGTGTTACAGCAGCTGCAGTCATGGCTGCTCTGGAGGTTGGGTGTGTTTGAAGCACCACTGTTGGCCCAGGCTTGGTTGTTGTCAAGTTTTGGGGGTTTTCCCACATTTTGGACTGTTCTTATGCTGCAGGTACCACTTTCTGCTGTAATTTTGATCCATGTACTTCTACCCTCCCTTCCAAGTTCAGCTCCCAGGTGTCCTCCAAACATTTGTAGCAAGCACAGAGCATCTCATGTTTGGTGTGTGGTTCAACTTCTGTTACTGCCCTTCTCACCTTCCTTTTTGGTAGGAGTGCAGTTTCAAACTTGATTTGCTTTTAGAGAGAGAACTGAGAGGGAGAGGCCTGTGGTTGCGCTCTTCCCCCTGCCTCCACATGGGTGTCTCTGGATGGAGATCTGCATTCCCCTGGATTCACTTACAGTAGATGTCCAAGGCCAGGGAATCTCTTCTTTTTCAGGTACCACCTTGTGTCCCGCTCCACGAGTTGTCCCATGGACTGGGTGTTGTAAATCCGTGTCAGCATCTCCTGTTTCGGGTTTGCTGTGTGAAGTCACTCCATGTAGGATTGTCTTGTTCTGCCCTGCCCTGGGGAGAGCTTTTGTACTTGTTTGTTGTTTAAATAGAGGTTTTGCAAATAATGTGCCCTGGAAAATCTAAACAGGTTTTGAATGTGTGTCCTGCACTCTGGGTCTCACAAGGAATGGAGAAATTACAGGAATTTCACAATGCAAAGTTTGATTTCTGCTGGTGTAAAAAACAGCTGAGGAGGGGTGAGGTCATTTGCGTTATTCAGCCTGGAGCAGGGGAGGCTCAGGGTCTGCAGCTCCTCCCAAGGAGCACCTCTGATCCCTAATCTGGGACAGGGACAGGAGCCAGGGCACGGCTGGAGCTGGGCCAGGGCAGCTCAGGCTGGAGAGCAGGAAAGGTTCTTCCCCCAGAGGTGCTGGCACTGCCCAGGCTGCCCAGGGAATGGGCACGGCCCCGAGGCTGCCAGAGCTCCAGGAGCCTTTGGCCAGCGCTGCCAGGGATGCCCAGGGTGGGATTTTGGGGGTCTGGGCAGGGACAGGGGCTGGGCTGGGTGATCATGGTGAGTCCCTCCAAGTCAGGAATTCTGTGATTGGATGAAAACCTTCAGAAATAAAGAGATGACAGATTCACCTCGCTGTTGTCAGCTGGAGAGCAGCTGTCTGTTCCTTGGGAACATGAGCACAGTCCTTCCAGGAAAAATACGATGGAATGAGAGGCCAGCAACGACCACAGAAGAATTATTTCATTGCAGTCTCGTCTGGTCCAAGCCCAGGTCCAGCTGTGTGTGCCCAGCCTGGTGCTCAAGTATCTGTCCCTTGGTCCTGATGTCTCATCTCCTCCCTCTGCCCATCCCGTGCCTGTGGCTGCAGGGAGGCTTTGTAAGGAAAATGCAGGATGTCAGTGAGGAGCAAGAGCTTGGCCTGAAGGCTCCCAGGGTTTGGCTTTTCTCCTGCACAGCTCTGATGCCTCCCTGTCACCCACAAACCAACCACCGAGTCCCCCAGCCCTGCTGCCACATCCCACAGGCACAGAGTCCCTGCTGCCCGCCGTTAGGGCAGCTCTTGGGGGTCACGTCCCCTCCCTGGGACAATCTGTGACAGGGAGTTCCGGTGCTCAGAACGCTGCCACCTCCTCCTGGACAGTGTCTGACAGGGGTTCTGGTGCTCAGAACGCTGCCACCTCCTCCTGGACAGTGTCTGACAGGGGTTCTGGTGCTCAGAACGCTGCCACCTCCTCCTGGACAGTGTCTGACAGGGGTTCCGGTGCTCAGAACGCTGCCACCTCCTCCTGGACAGTGTCTGTCAGGGGTTCTGGTGCTCAAAACGCTGCCACCTCCTCCAGGGCCGGCTCTGCGCCGCCCCTCACCCGGAGCACATGGATGCCGGAGTTGGAGCTGGCGCAGAGCAGGGTGGAGCTGTCGCAGGCGGCCAGCGAGGCCAGTGAGCCCGAGCCCTCGAGGCACAGCGTGGCCAGGCAGGCTGCAAGGGAAGGGACAAGGGAGGGATGCTGGGTTTGCTGAGCCACACCAATCTCCCACCTCTGCTGCCTGGATCCACACATCCAACACCTTGGGATGGGCCCCCGTGCATTGCCCAGTCAGGCCGTGGCTGAGAGGGATCCAGACTGTGGTCAGGCTCTGTCCCTTCCCAGAGGAAGCAGGGCAGGATGGACCTAGAGCCTGCACTGGGCAGAGCTGCAGGGCTCTGGAGCCATTTCCAACCTACCTTTTTCTCACACATTTCTTACAGTTTTCCTAAGGGCTGTGCTACACTCACCACACGGTTTTGATGAATCTCCAAATGGGAAAGAGAAATAAGATTTACAATATCCAGTGCCACATGAGCCTTTCTGTTTGTATCTGTTATTAAACTCCCTGAGACAATTTGTGCAGAGACCCCAGCCTCAGGCTGAGCTGCAAACAGAGCTGCACTTGGCCTGGACCCACAGGCAGCTGCCTCTCCTGGTGACCTGCACCCTTCCCAGAGCAGCTGGATTATGGCTCACCCAGCTGGGAAGGCAAGAGGATCAAAACTGCTGCCGGCCCCACAGCCACCCTGGGTGCACAGGCAGCAGGCAAAGGAACGGGTAAGAGAACAGAAGGTCCTTCTCTGCAGGAGAGCCCCAGGTTTCTATTTTCATCCCATCTTAAATAAATTCCCTTGGAGAGGGGCTTAGCCCTGGGGAGTGTCTAATGCTGTGAACCTGAACAGCTCCCAAGAGGTCTCTGCCTGCAGCACAAGGGTTACTAAGAACCTGCTGCCATGGCAGGGCTTGGCAGGCAAACAAACCCCTTTGTGTCCAACCCAGGGAGGGACTCGCCCTCACCACCAGCTTTAACCCCAAAACGCCCACGATTTCCCTTCAAGAGGACACCCAGAATAAGGGTGTTGGCTAACCATCCCTCTTGCCCTCAAGTACAAATTCTATTCCTTACAAATGTCTACTTGTACCTGCAGAAATCTCTGAAGTTCCCCTGTACTTTTTTCTTTGTATCATTTGTCCTTTCATAGCTTAACTTGGATGTATCTTTAAAAGCTGTCTGGTAGTTGTTCCTTTTAGCTGAGGAAGATCCCTGTCATCTCTGACATGCAGCTCCTTCTTGTTTGTTGAGCCCTGGGTTTGCTCTGGGCCATTTCTCCACCCTGCCCTGCAGCTGGCTTGGAGTAAACTCCAGAGATTGCAGCAGTCACCCTGCCCATCACCACGAAGAGACAGAACTGAGGGAAATGGGTTTGTATCCAGGAGAAAGGAAGGTGGAGTGGGCAGGAGCCTCCCCTACCTGCCGTGTCCTGGTCCCAGACCTTCACCGTGCTATCGCTGGAGGATGTGGCAATGCTGGGGGCGAGTGCAGGGCCCCGGGGCAGGAAGACACACGCAGTGGTGGTCTGGAAATGTCCTTTGTACTCACACACTCGGCCCCTGGTCTGCCTCAGGTCCCAGAGCTGCAGGAACAGGCAGTGGTAGAGCCCCAGCTCTGCCAGCACAGAGATGTTTTACTGAGACAGGAAGGTGGGTTGGGATAAAAGAGCTCCTCAAAAATCCTCAAAGGCCATGGCTACTGCCCTTGTCCCTGCTCATGCTCACAGCCCTGGAGAACATCAAAGCTCAAAGGATTTTCAGCACTGGTGACTGAGCACATGGCCACACCCATTAAGGCAAACAAGCTAAAACTGTGCAGGCAGATAAGACGTGTCCAGCCTGCTCCCATCCTCAGCCCTGCCCACCCTGGGATGGGATAGGTTCATCCTCTTGATCTTCACACACAGGGCTGTAAACCTGCAGGATTGAATCCCTGGTTTGGGAACACTTGGAGCAAGGGACACCTTACAAGCTTTCTGCAAGAACCTTGTCTTCTTCAATGGCATCCATTGTTTTCTCCCTGTGTGCTTTACTGAAATGAAATTCCAGACTGGTTTGGGGTACAAGGAACCTTAAAGACCACCTTGTTTCAACTCCCTGCCATGGGCACAGATGCCACTCACTAGATCAGGGTGCTTCAAGCCCCATCCAACCTGGCCTTGGACACTTCTAGGGATGGAACAAATCCCAGTGATTTATTCAGGAAGAATAACTGCTGATATTCCCCGAGCAAAGCTTCCCAAAGGGAAAGGCAGGAAGACACCAGGCCAAGGCCAAGGCAGTGGGAGCACTCAGACCCTCGAGCAGGGATGGGCTGCTCTCTCTGTCTGCAGTGCACGTGGGAGGGGAGGGGGCAGGAGCCCAGGCCTGGCTGCCCGGCACTCACGGTGGCCTCGGCGCCGTGGCCGGCGGAGCCGCTGCTGCTGCTGAGGCAGTACCGCCCGTCCTGGCTCACGTCACAGCACGTCTGGATGTGCTGCTTGGCTGGGAACGTGTGGGCCACCTGCAGCTCCCGGCTGTCCCACACCCTGCAGGGAACAGCAGAGGGCAGGGGGACCCTGAGGCATCATCACCGAGATGGTTTCCCTCTGTGCCCTCTGGCACGCCCCAGCTGTGCCCACAGCTCTGCCCTGGCATCCCGGCTTTTATCCATGCTGGATCACTCTCCAGCTTTCTGTCACACAAATTCTCCTTTTCACTCGCAGTCACCACCCAGTGCTGCTCCCAGCCCCTGTCCCTGGCTGGAGGTCACACTCCAAGGCCCAGGTGAGCTGTTAGGTGGCTTTTAGCCACACCAGCAGGGGTCACGACAACCAACCCCACGACAGCCCCATGTGCCTCAGGCTGTACCTCCCTGCTCTCTGGCCACAGGGAGAATTTACCTGGTGGTTTTATCCTCTGAGGTCTGGATGACATAAGGCTCCCCAGGAACCCAGCACAGGTGTGTGACCTGTTGAAAGGGAAGGATGAGCAGGAGCCACCTCTGTGTGCAGCCTTGGCTGTGTCTGCCTGAGGATGGAACCACTGAGCTCTCATCCTCCTCCTCCCACTCCTGGGTTGGGAGCTGGAAATGTTGGATGAAGACTTTTTCTGCTCCCCTGCCAGGTCCAGTGCCAGTGGGGTTGCTGGGGGTGACTGAGGCTGGGAGGTGCCAGCAGCAGGACACAGAGCCAAGGGAGCAGGGACAGCAGCAGGGGGTGGTACCCACACCAGCTCTGGGCTGGTACAGGAGGGAATGCAGCCCCACTGCACAGGGCTTGTTCACCCAGGAGAAAAGGAGACTCAAGGGGATCTTCCAGCTCTCCACAACTCCCTGACAGGAGGGTGCAGCCAGGTCGGGGTCAGGTTCTGCTCCCAGGAAACAGGCAATGAAAAGAAATTGCCTCAAGTTGTGCCAAGGGAGGTTTAGGTTACATATTGGGGAAAATTTCTTTGCTGAAAGGCTGGTCAGGCACAGGCTACCCAGGGCAGTGGTGGAGTCACCATCTCTGGAGGGATTTAAAAGCCATGTAGATGTGGCACTTGGGGACATGAGTGACATGTGGCAGTGTTGGGAAAATGGCTGGACTCTGTCTTTTCCAACCTCAGTGATTCCATGACTCTGTGTGCTTCCAAATAGCTCTGAGTTGGAGCATTGATAAATTGCCAGGAGTCCTTTGGTACCTTTGTGCTCCTGGGTTTGTTGTTATCTGGAGAAGAATAACCAGCCTCAAGCTGAGCTTGCCCAGATACACAGCGTCCCAAAGGCTCCCTTTGGCACCAAGCTCCCAGAAAATTCTCTCTGCACAGCTTCACGTGTGAAATAACCATGTAGGCAGGGAGATGGATGGTGGGATGGGATTTGAGGAGCCAGCAGATCCTACCAGATTCCTAGAGATTACAGCTCTGCCCAGACACTCCCCGGTCTCGGTGTCCCACTTGCACACGGTGTTGTCCCGGGAGCCTGTGCACAGCTGGGAGGCATCTGCAACCACAAGTTAGCATCCAAAACAAGGCAGGAAACACTGTCAGCCAGTCCCTGGGGACTGGAAGTTTGTCAACCCTCACCTGGGCTCACAGCCAATCCAGTAACAACCAGGTCATGTCCTGGGAAGTGCTGGCTTGGCCCTGAAGTCCCATGAAGCTCCCACATCATCACTGTCTTGTCCCGGGATGCGCTGAAGACTCTGTTGGAGTCAAGGGCTGAGGTGACCTGCCAAGGGCCAGAAGGAGAAGCTGCTCATCCTCCCACCCAGTTCACAGGGAGAGCAGAACTCTGCTGCTGTCCTGCCACAGCCCAGCACATGCAGGAACATGACTGGGGAGAGCCTGGCCTCTCAGCTCTGCTCCTTGTTCCCAGAGAGCCAGGGATGGTGGATAGTTGCTTTCAGGTCTTGTTCTTAGAAACCATTCCTTCTATAGGAAAAGTGTCCTCACAAACCCAAATGAGCCCAGTGCACAGTTGTTCTGAGCACTGAGGTGAACAAAGCCCCCTTTGTCTTTGCAGTACCCACAGCCCAGGAGACCCACTGGGGCTGTCCCTTGCAGAGATGTGCTGGCCACACCACACACAGCTACAGCTCCTCTGCACGTCTGCTCTCCCAGAAGCTGCTTGGCTTTGTCATCCCAATCCCAGAAAGGAAATTAAAGCCCTGCTATTCCCAGAATATGCCAGCTATGGCACGTGGCATGGGTATTCCCAGAATATATCAGCCAGGCATGGCTGATTTATGGAATAATGTCAACTCTAGCAGAATGAAGCCTGAAAAAAAGTGAATGGCATCTCTACATCAAAATCTTAACCTCATAATTCATCCTGAGCTTTTGCTATACAGTCTCTTGGAGGGGAAGACAAGCTCACATCCAGAGCTCCTGCAGCCCTATTTAGTCTGAATGCAACACTTCATGCTGCTTCCAAAAGTACCTGTCAGGACCTTTGGAAAAACCTAATGTGTTCTGATCACAGAATCATGAATCGTTAAGTTTGGAAAGGACCTTTAAGGTCATCAAGCCCAACATCCCCAGCTGGATACCAGGAATACCCTGATCCAACCTTTCTTGTGGATGACAAACCAGTGCTCCATCCTTCCTGGCTCCCCAGCTCTCACCTTGGTGACCTCGCGCTCGTGGCCGGTGAAGCGGCGCAGGGCAGCCCCTGACCTCCAGCTGGACACGGCCACGCTCTGCAGGGACAGGACAGGGGTCAGCATGAGAGCAGGGCAGGGAGGATATGTCTTACCAAGACTTGTGCACAGTCCACAGGACAGGGAACAGGTTCCTCTGGTTTTCAGCTCCTAGAGCATGCACAACTGTCCTTAAAGACAGGTGACGTAAGAGTCAGTCTGGCGATCCCAAGCCTGGGTGGGAGCATTTGATGTGATATGAGCTCTGGAGAGGTTGCAAAATTTGATTCCATGTGCTTCAGGGTGTGCCCTCACCCTAAGCTCATTTTTCCTTTCTAAATCCAGGGACCGGCATAGCTACCCTCCACAGAAATGTTCATAGCTCACATTTCAACCTTACTTTTGAAGCTGTTGATGTATTTTCCTGTCCCAGCGGATACCTACCTTATCCCTTCCTCCTGACACACACAGGTCTGGCTGGAGAGCAGCCACAGAGGTGACAGCGTCGGTGTGAGCAGGGCTGTGCTCCTGGGAGGCACTGGCAGGTCCCGTCTGTCCCACGGAGCCATCAGCCCTGCAGAGGAACAGGGACAGCAGTGGGAAGCTGCTGGTGGGAGAGGTCAGGGGCCATTCCCTGCCACCTCCGGCATCTTCTGGCATGACATCTGTCTTGGGAAGCCAGAGAGAGGCTGTGAGTGAGATGGAGCAGACCTATCCCAGCTCCAGAGCTGCTGAATATTTAATTGTTGCTCACTCTGTGCTGGCTCAAAGAAAAAAAGAGATTTTGACCTCATCAGCCTCCACACTCACATGCATCAGGCCCTGCTGCTCTTTGCTGTGACACCTCCCTGGCCCCCAGCTGCCACCCTGTGCTGCCCTCCAGGCACAGATCCCTCTCCCTGCTGCCAGGGACTGAATGATCTCATCCTGGCCATGAAGGCTGGTGGCAGGCTCTGAGGACACAACAAAGCAGTTTGGGTATTTGGGCCGAAGAGCCACTCCTGGAGCTGCTCCCCCTCAGAGCTCTGCCTCAGCCATCACAGAGCACAACCACTGGCCATGGTTATGTGCTTGGCCATTCCTGTGAGTGACACTTGGGATTTCAATCCCCCCAAAAAGCTGAGCAGGCTTTATAAGCGATGATTAGAAATGAAAACCTGGTTCAAACATCCAATAATGAAACTCAACCCCTGTGCTTGCCGTATTTTCTGCTCATTTGTGCTCTCTTCCCTCTCACACCTGGTTTATTAACAAGCCTGATCTCCCAGCGTTGCTTTACCTGTATTTGGTGGTGTGGAAGCTGATTTTACTCTGCAGTTTCCCCATAGTCCTGGCAACCAGCAACCAGTGGTGGGTGTCACATCAGCACCTCGGGCACCTGCTGTGGGGACACGACCTGTGGGTGAGGGGACACGCCACCAGCAGGGATCCAGGGGGGTTTCTGTTTGTCACACATACAGGATTAGGTGCTGGTAATGTGTTATCTACATCCTACTCCATTCAGACTAAGGAGAAAACCTCAGAGGAGGGGACATCTGGAGGTTCTGAATGGAACCTTTAGCTTACAGCAAAGCTAGCAGCAGGGTGAGGTCACTGGCACCTCACACTCAGCTTAAAAATAACCAAGCTTGGTGAGGCCACAACAGAGATGGAGCTGCTGCCTGTCATTCTTTACACCTCCTCTTACTCCTGGATCTGGTCTGGACTTCCATACATCCTGGAGATCCCAGTTTTTGGCTTGGTGAAGGCAAACATCTTCAGACTGAAGCTTGTACAGCAACTGGTGGGACCAAGTACAGGCACAGATAGCCCCAGCTCAACTGAGCCAGCCTGGCAGTACTTGAAGTGATCTTTCCATGAGCTGAGAAACATTTTGGGAAGAGTTTCCATGTCCATACACCAGTCCCAGGCAAGGCAAGACCAGGTGGATAATCCAGATGCATTCAGCCAACACCTACTGGCCAAGCTGGGGCCAGGCTGGTCCCTCCCCAGAGGGGTCAGCACAGCCAGACCCTGCAGATCCATCCAGGTGAGGAGCAGCACCTCTCCCCATGTCCTCACAGAGCAGAAACCAGTCTCAGTGACAGTGAATTGTCACAGACAATAACTGCCTGCTGCTTAGCTCAAGGCACACTAATTGGATTTAGTCTGCTGTGCTGGCATGCCCATCTTCCATGGCTGTAGCATTTTGCTAATCAAAATAAGGGGAAAAAACCCAATCTGCTTTTTCCAGCAAAAAAACTGCTTGAAGGTTCTACCCACCAAAAAAAAAAAAAAAAAAAAAAAAAAAAAAAAAAGTGAAAACCAAAACCAAATCCTGGAAGCACTGAGCAAAACGTTTCTTTTCTACAAAATTCCCTTTCTAATTTTACCCTGACAGCCCTTGTGATTAGCAATTAGTAATACCTAGTTCATCTCCTGCTGTTCTATCCATGAGTTTACATGTTCCAAAGATGTGAGGAATGATCAATCTCACAGCTGAGGGGCTGTGATAATTTGGCAATTTATTCTTTCAATCAGACTGAGTGCCCCAATCATTTCAGTCCCTCAGGAACATGATTTTTCTCTGACAGTGGGAGAACTCTGGAAGTTGCAAAACAAGACTCTAGGAAAAACTAAGGCAGGAATTCTGTCTTTTTAATTCTGATGGTTTCTGTTTCCAACCAGCAGTTAGTTAATGTTCATCCCTACCTGCACAGCAGCTCTCAGGGAGCTGCCCGAGACCAGGGGAGGCTGCAGGAAAGGTGGAGCTTTGTCCTGTGTCTCACTGTTCTCCTGCAGATTTTCCTGCATTCTGCATGAGAACAGCGCTCAGGCAGGATGGTAATCCAAGGTTTTGCTGTCTGTATCCCAACACACATTTATCCATCAGCTGCTCCACCACAAAGCTCTAAAAACTCAGGGATCCTACAACAACTGATCCACACCAAGCTTCACCAGCCTGAGTTTCATGCTGGAGGATGCCCTTATCCTCCCTTCCCCAAAAATGCATCACTTGACAGAAATCAAACACCTTTTTTACTGAATTGCTTTTGAAAAATAAGCCAAGCTGCTGCCTCCACCTGTCCAGGCTCTGCAGTGAAACCTGTACCGTGGCATAGGGAATGTCAACAACCACAGCAGCAGCACAGGGACCCCAGCAGGGCTGCCCCATCCTCACAGGGGAATAAGCATCCCTTAGAGGAGGGCGTTTGGCTTTGGGGAGAATGGGGAACATCCCGGGTTCCTGGAGCTGGGTGTGTCCCCACAGCGGGGCTGGCAGGTCCTTGTGAGTCTCTATGCATGAGGGTAACCTTGTGAGGGTTAAATGGGATCATCCTGGGTCCCTGTGATGGGAGTGACCCTGTGGGGTTAAATGGGAGTATCCTGGGTCCCTTGGGATGGGAATGACCCTGTGAGGGTCAATGGGAGCACACCAAGTGCCTGTGATGGGAGTGACCCTGTGGGGTTAAATGGGAGCATCCTGGGTCTCTTGGGATGGGGGTGAGGGTCAATGAGAGCATATCAGGTCCCTGTGATGGGGGTAACCCTGTGGGGTTAACTGGGAGTATCCTGGGTCTCTTGGGATGGGAATGACCCTGTGAGGGACAAGGAGAGGATCCCGGGTCCCAGCGATGGGGGTGGCCCTATGGGGTTAGCCGGGAGCATCCTGGGTCCCTGTGAGGGGGGTTGACCCTGTGGGGTTGAATGGGAGCATCCTGGGTCTCTTGGGATGGGGGTGTCCCTGTGAGGGTCAATGGGAGCACCCCAGGTCCCTATGATGGGAGTGACCCTGTGAGGGTTAACTGGGGAGCATCCTGGGTCCCAGTGATGGGGGTGTCCCTGTGAGGGTCAAGGAGAGCATTCTGGGTCCCTTTGATGGGGGTGTCCCCGTGAGGGTCAATGGCAGCACGCCGGGTCCCTTGGGATGGGGGTGACCCTGTGGGGTTAACTGGGAGTATCCTGGGTGCCTTGGGATCGGGGTGTCCCCGTGAGGGTCAATGGCAGCACCCCGGGTCCCAGTGATGGGGGTGTCCCCGTGAGGGTCAAGGAGAGCATTTCAGGTCCCTATGATGGGGGCAGCCCTGTGAGGGTCAAGGAGAGCACCCTGGGTCCCTACGATGGGGGTGACCCTGTGAGGGTTAACTGGGAGCACCCCGGGTCCCAGTGATGGGGGTGTCCCCGTGAGGGTCAATGGCAGCACGCCGGGTCCCTTTGATGGGGGTGTCCCTGTGAGGGTCAAGGAGAGCACCCCGGGTCCCTATGATGGGAGTGACCCTGTGGGGTTAACTGGGGAGCATCCCGGGTCCCAGTGATGGGGGTGTCCCCGTGAGGGTCAATGGCAGCACGCCGGGTCCCGGCGATGGGACCATCCCAACTGAGGGAGCCCCTCCATTGCCGTGTGCCCGCGGCAGGTTTGTGCAGAAAGGTTTGTTCGCCCCCGCGGCCCGGCCCGGCCCCGCCGCGCACTCACCCTCAGCGCCCGGCGCCGTCCCGCCCTGCCGCCCGCGGCCGCTCCCGGCGGGGCCGGGGCGGGGCCGACCCCGAGCCGGGCGGGCCCCCGCCCCCGCGGCAGGTGCGGGCGCAGCATGGCCCGGGCCGAGCGGCTGCGGGTGAGCGCCGGGACCCGGCCCGGCCCGGGGAGCCCGGGCTGGGGGGCAGAGGGGCCCTGAGGGGCGGGGAGCTCCGGCGGGTGGGGGGCCCGGGTGTGCCGGGGGCTGTAAGGGCTGCCGGATGGGTACGGGCGTCCCTGCGGGAATATGGGGCTCCCTGGGGGGATACGGGGCTCCCTGGGGACGGGGTGTGGGTCCCGGCGGGGGTGTGGGGCCCCTGAGGGTCTGTGTGGGGTTCCTGGGTGTGTGTGGGGTTCCTGGGGGTCTGTGGGGTCCTTGGTGGGGTGTGTGGGGTCGCTGAGGGTATGTGGGGCCCTTGGGGGTCTGTGTGGGGTCCCTGGGTGTGTGTGGGGCTCCTGGGGGTCTGTGGGGTCCCTGGGGGTCTGTGTGGGGTTCCTGGCAGGTGTGTGGGGTTCCTGGGGGTCTGTGTGGGGTCCCTGGGTGTGTGTGGGGTCGCTGGTGGTCTGTGGGGTCCCTGCAGGGTGTGTGGGGTTCCTGGCAGGTGTGTGGGGTCCCTGCAGGGTCTGTGGGGCCCCTGGGGGTGTGTGTGACCACAGGGGTCCCTACAGGGTGTCTGGGGCCCCTGGGTGTGTGTGTGACCGCGGGGGTCCCTGCAGGCTGTGGTTCCCACGGGGAGCTGGGTGCTCTAAAGGAGCCCCAGGTGGGTGTGGGCCCACCCAAGGGTGGGGGGCTCCTGGCAGGTGTGGGGCCCTGGTGGGGTGTGGGGCTGTTCAGGGGTCCCCCGTGGGATGGGGGCTGGCTGTGGGGTGGTGCAGGGAGGTGTGGGTGTGGGTGTGGGGACGCTGCCGGGCTCAGGCCCGCATCCATCACCCCGCTGCTCCGTGTCCCAGAACAAGCTCGTGGAGCGCTGCGAGCGGATCCAGCTGCAGAGCGCGGCCATCGCCCGGCACGTGGACGAGGTGCTGCCTGCCAAAGACCAGAGCGTCCTGGTGAGTCCCTGGGGCTGGCCCTGCCTGCCCCCTGCTCGCCATTCCCGGCAGGGATGCTCAACTCCTGGCGGGAGAAGGCTGGAATGGAATGCCAGGGTGTGCCTGGGGTTCCTGCTTCATTTGCCTAGAAAATGTGTACAGACAATGGCGTGAGTGTAAAACAATCAAACATCCTAAGAAGATCAGTGCCTTAGAATTCCTGGGTTTATTTTATTTGTTCCTTGCTGTCACTAAGGATGAGGACAAAGGACAGTGATAGAATCATAGAATTCCAAACTGGTTTGGATTGGAAGGAATCTTAAAGACTGCACAGTTCCATCCTTCTACCATAGGCAGGGACACCTCCTCCTATTCCAGGTTGCTCCAAGTTTCATCCAGCCTGGCCTTGGACACTTCCAGGGATCCAGGTGCAGCCACAGCTCCTCTAGGCACCCTGTGCCAGGGACTCACCACCCTTGCAAGGAAAATTTCTTCCCAATATCCCATCTAACCCTGCCCTCTGGCAGTGGGAAGTCATTCCCTCTTGTCCTGTCTCTCCAGGCTCTTGTGCCAAGTTCCTCTCCAGCTGTCCTGGAGCCTCTTTAGGCACTGGAAGGGGCTGTCAGTTCTCCCTGGTGTCTTTCCTTAAGGCTGAGAACCCCCAGCTGTCTCAGCCTATTCTCCTGTTTCTCACACACAGAATCTATGGAGATTTGCTGAGGGACAGGACTCTGGTCCCTTGCGGGTTGTCACTTAGGTACCAGGGCTGGCTGAGGAGGCAGTGGGCAGGTTTGGGACTGGAATGGTGCAGGTGCTGTGACCTGGGCTCAGTTAACAGAGTAACACCAAAGGCTGAGCCCCAGGAGCGCGGGCAGAAGAGCTGGGGCTCCCTCAGGGCCGGAGCAAGGCTGATGCTCCTGCTGTGTCCTTGCCGTGGCAGAGCGCGGCCAGCGCGGCACGGGAGCTGGTGGTCCAGAGGCTGCTCCTGGTGGGGAAGGCCTGTGAGAACGAGGAGCAGCGGCTGCTGGAGAGGGTGCACGCCGAGGAGGAGCGGGTGCACCAGAGCATCCTCACCCAGCAGGTGCACTGGACAGAGGCTCTGCACAAGCTGGGTGCCCTCCGCACCTACCTGGTGGACATGATCACCAACCTGGATGACCAGGGCTTGCTGGTGAGTACTGTGAGTCAGGCAGCCAAGAGCTGACCTGCACTTCTTGTTATGGGACTTAAATGCAGTGTTCAGCAGCTGCTGTGCTGACAGCAGGGAGGCAGCGGTGGACAGGACATAAAGAATTCACAGGATTCACAGAATCACTGGGTTGGAAGGGACCTTAAAGATCATCGAGTCCAACCCAGCCCAAACACCTCAACTAAGCCATGGCATCGAGTGCCACATCCAAGCTTTGTTTAAACACATCCAGGGATGGTGACTCCACTACCTGCCCAAGCAGGCCATTTGCAGACATTTGCAGGTCTGGCTCAGGGAATCTCCTCAACCTGATCCTGATAGTCCCCTGTGGTTTCTGGTGGTTCCTAGAGCATCTGGTCTGCCTGATCCTGCTCTTGCTTGCAATGAGGTCCAGAATCACCCAGATTCAGGGCTCTGGGCTTATAGTTGCCTTTAGGCTCTGGGTTGTGAGCTGCTTTTAAAATGGCTAGTTGTGCCACCAGTTTTCTAGTGTCTAGTTTAATCAAAACTGACCCTTGGAAACACCTGCAGCTCTTCTGGAAAGTCCCCTGTGTTGTCTGCTTTAGCCCTGTTAGGGATATTTACCATGCCAAGCAGCCTGTGCTTCCCCTTGCTCAGTTCCTTCTCTGGTTATTGAATCATCTGTGTTCACCTGAGTGATTCCTCTCATTTTATATGTGAGCAGGACCTCTGCCTCACCTCCACCACCATGCTCAGTCTCTGCTTCCCACGTGTAAATTTGTGAGGAGGGGAAGAGCAGTTCCGCTTGGAAAACAGACCTAATCCCAAGGGAAGAGGGCAGATGCTCCTTTGGTGGGAAAGGCAGTTCCTATCCTGCCCCAGCACCTCAGTATGCTGGGCTGTAGCTGCACCATAAAGAGGAGAGGTTGGAGGCCAGGATCCATCAGCTGCCTGTGGCAGAGAACAGCCACACCCTCAGTTTCTCCTTTTGGAAGGGAATTGGGAGTTCATGTGTTTTCCACCTTGGGCTGTCAGTGTTGGTACTTGAGCCTATCTGGATTCAGCACATGCCATGCCACAGGAAAGCTGAAGGCATGCAAAGTGCACTGCTTAGATTTGAACAGTGATCAGGTATTTTCTTATCACTTTGCTGTACCTTGAGAGTGCCTCATGCCCAGCAAGTACAGAAACAAGTGGGACTGACCATGAGGTGACCTGACTCTTGACTTAGTCCCTCTGCAGCCTCCCTCCTTTGCTGAAAGCCCTGGGGCTGTTTGCTGGGAGCACAGGCTGTTCCTGCAGCCTGCCCTAGTGGGGTGGGGACAGAGAGGGAAGAGCAGACAGTGTCCCAGCCACAATGTATTGCCTTCAGCCATTCCCACTCATTTTCTGAGTTGGGAAGTGGGAAGTGCTGCAGCTGAAGAAATGGATATTGGATGCTCCTGCTGCTCCCCAGGGCTGGCGTTGGGATGCGGGGTGGCTTCTCTGGGTCAGAAAGGGGAACACTGCACCCCAGGTCCTGGGTTTGCTGTGTTTGGGGTGTCTTCTGTGGGGATTTAAGCTCTGATGACTCTTTCTCTCCTTGTCCCCAGCGTGCAGAACAAGAGATCTTTGAGAGGTCAGTACCCAGCTGCTCCTGGTCTTTTCCCTGACCCTGCTCCAAGCTTTTCCTGCTTCACACCTGCATCCCCACAGCTCCTGTGCTGTGTGCCATGACTCAGGCACCCCATGACACCTCCTTTGTCCCTCGTGCTGCTTTTGTTGTGGATAAGGACAGAGCACAGAGATGCCAGCATGGCGTCTTGTCTCTGCTCCTTGTGCTCTGCTGCACCTGGAGGTGCTCCATGTGCTTTCCCAGATCAGCAGTCCTGGCTTATGGGAGAACTTCTGCAGCTTTCTTTTTTTCCTTCTGCAGAAAACCACAGGGCTTGCTGGGGGATGGAGCAGGCCTGTGCCAGGCTGTTGGGAGGAGGTGGGATGGTCTGTGCTCCATGTAGGGGGTGGCTGGCACAGCATGTCCCCAGCTCTGCATGGGCAGGGAGAGCCAGCTGCAGGTCTCAGTGTCACCAACAGCCCTGTCACTGACACCACTGACACTGGGCTGCCCTTCCTGAGGAAGCACCTTGGTGGCTGTGTTTTTATTTAATCTATTTAACTTTATTTAAGTAATTTATTTCTGTGGCTGCTGTGAGGGTGCTGGCCCTGGCTGCACTGCGCTGCCCAGAGGGCCTGTGGGGGCTTTTGGGCCTGTGGAGAGTATGGAATGTGCCACAGCACATCCCCAGCAGCCTGTGGCACAGCCTGTCCTCACAACCAGGAGTTCTGTGCAGACTGCAGGCCACAGGAGCCAGCAAACCCCTGGCTCTGTGCTGGGTGAAACCTCTGTGCCCAGACTGCGGGGCTCTGGCAATAGAGGGAAATCTGATTCTCTGCCTGTTCATTGTGCTCCCCTGGTACCCTGATGGCTGCTCTCAGACACATTTATTTACCCTGTGTCTGTTGAGTGAGGAGCTGTTGACTCAGGCTGCTGGGATGTGTTTTACAACACTGCAGCCCTTTCACCAGGAACTGTAAGCAGAGCCAACCGAAAGTATCACTCAGGGTGAGAGGTGGCCAGACTCCCCTGCTGTGGTCTCTGTGCAGCCAGAGCTCCTCTTTAGCCTCTGCCATACCTCCTTGTGATCTTTCAGACACCTCCCAACACAATAAATCATTGTATTTTGAAAGAACTCTTATTTTCCTTTGCTAGGACGGAGGTGGCGGAGGGAATCTTGGAGCCACAGGAGTCCCTGAAGTTAAACTTTAATCAGACCTGTGTTCAGAGTCCACTGCTGCATCGACTGTGGGCCTGTGCTGTGCTCTGCTGCCTCACAGGTCAGTGTCTTGCTCAGATCTTTCATGCTCCAGGGATTCCTGCACCCTCACTCGTGTTGTGCCCAGAGAAGCACCTTCATGCTGTGTCCAGACTTCCTCACGCTGTGTCCTGCCCCTCTGCTCTCCAGCCCCTGCTTGTTTCTTGGGGCTCATTCAGGGATGCAGCAGCAGCTGTGGGAGGTGTAGGGGTGCAGTGGGGGCTCCAAGCAGGTTGTGGCTCAGGGAAGAACTGGAGTTTGAAAAGACTGTTTCATCAGCTCTGTGGCTTTAACGTTGTGTGGTTTCTTTTGCTGTTTCCTGAGTCTCTGGGTGACAGCAGTGAAGCTGTCACCATGGTGCTGCTGTGGGAATCTCTGTCACAGAAATCTCTGTTCACAATGTTTTGCTGGGCTGCTGGGGACTTTGAGAGGGTGATTTCTTCTGTAGGATGTCTGTGAGACTGCCCAGTGCAGGGGGCAGTGAGTAGATGGAGCAGGGTTCTGATCACAAGGTGAGGTTGTGGCTGTGCACAAGCTGGTGGTTCTAGAGATGTTTGTGCTCTGGCTCAGCTCCTGCTGTACATCTGAGGCTGCACTGGAGGCATTTGCTGGGCCACTGACAGGCTCTGGGACTGGTTTACCTGGTTGGTGCTGGCTGAGTTAAGCAGGGAATGACATTTTTCCCCTGGCTATGATGTACTTGAATGGCTGGTTGTGAAATGTTTGCTTTTACTCTGGTTTCAGTCTGTTGTTAGAGTATTTCAAATGCATTTTTTGTTTCTCAGAGATGGCAATATCCTTCATAATTTGCCTTGTGAACAATCCCTAGCGTGTTTTTTTCCAAGGCTGCTGTACAAACTTCTGATTTCTGCTCATCTTGCTGTGATTCTGATGAGCTGTTTCCAGTTTTTCCCTGTTTCCAGGCCCATATCCAAAGTCTGCACTTCAGGCTTTTATTGGTCTCATGGTTTTAAGTATTAGCTTGAGAGTCTATGCCTATCAAGCACTACCATCATGTGTTTATCTCCTGCAAACTCTGGTGTTGCTCTCCCTTTGTGATTAATTTCCCTCTTTGGAATCTGTGAGTGCTGGCAGTTGAGGAAAGTTCCCTGCAGGGGTTTGGGACTAGGTGATCTTTAGGGTACCTTCTGACCCAAATCACTCTGTGACTCTATGCCAGCCCCTGCAGTGGTGCACTGACAGTGTCACAGAAACCCAGAATTGTTCAGGTTGGAAAAGACCTCCAAGACCATCCAATCCAACCTGTGATCACCACCTTGTCACACTGACTGCCAGGTCCAGCCATGCCTTGGACACCTCTAGGGATGGTTATTCCACCACCTCCCTGGGCAGTCCTTTCCAGTATTTAAAACCCATTCAGTGAAGAAATTCTTCCTGAAAGGATCAGTCAAGTAGGTTTTCAATGTTCAGAGCCATGGAGTCAAGCAGGAGGCCTTTTCCCTAATTTTCTTTGCTGTGACAGAATTTTTGTAAGGATTCCTCTCCCAGCAGTATCCTTGTGAAATGTAATGACTTCAGAGCATTTGATTCTTGTGGTGGGTGTGCTGATGCACTTATTACACAGGAATTTCATTCTGTTTGTGTTTTTGGTTTTTTTTTTGAGTGTGTGGTTACATTTCACATGTCATTACTGCATGCTGAAGATGCCTGGTGTATCCTTGTGGATCTCATCAGTCCCCAGGCCACCCTGGACGAAGCCTTAGAGATTTAATATTAACAGCAGTGGTCTTGCCTTAAAACCCAGTAATGTCAAGTGTGACTCTGTGGTCCCTTCTCCCAAAGGCAGGTGAGCAGGTGGCTCTCTTGTTTATTTGCTTGAAAATGGAAAATTCCAAGCCTTGATGGCTCACTCCATAACCTCTAAAATACTTGTAAAGCAGCTGCAAAAGGGCCTCTATTTCACTCTCAAAAATAAACATGATTCCTTTGATGCCTTCACTTGGCATCCAGGCTTTTGTATCAATTCTGTTTGGGGTTGTCAGCTTCTTCCTTACACCAGGAGATGCTGCAAATCCCCTGGCACCGTTTTGGGACAGATCTCAGTTAATGGGAACTTGGATTTTTAAAAGCAGCTAGATGTGCTTCAGCTCACACAAATGTGCTTCCCAGAGCTGTTAACCATGGGAATTTATTGTCCCAGTACCCCTCATTTCCCAAGGCCACTCTGAGGGATACAGGACACAAAGGAAATAGACTTAGGGGTGAGATGAATTCCCAGTGGAATTATTCATCAGAATTATATGTGAAAATCCAGATTTAATAATGAAAAATGACCTGTGTGAGGGGCAAAATGTGCTGGTCTGAATTACTGCTGTTATTTTGTCAGCGCTTCCCCACCCTCGGATGCTCCCCTGGAACTGCAGTTCCACTGCAGAGCAGTGTGGGTGTCACTGGGGTGGTGTTTCCCCGTGTGGACCACCAGGATGCAGCCCTAGGTTAGCTGTGTGTGACACAGCAGGAGGTTTAGTGCCCTCCTTCTGCCAGAGGAAGATAAAGTCTGCTGCTGCTGTGTTTTCTATGAATTCAGAGCAGCTTTGGCTTCCTGGAAAGCCGCCCTGCACATCAGCAGCGTGGGCAGCCCCAGAACCCTGTGGAGAGCTCAGGTTTGGCTGCTGTGTGGGGAAATAAATCATCAGATGAATGAGGCTGACAGCTCCTGCTGAAGGAAGTGCTGGCTTCAGCTCCTCTTTGGGCTCATTCTTGCTTGCAATAGCTCCTACCTAACATACACAGGTGCATGGCACTGATTTGCAAAGGGATTAAGATTAACTGATTCAGCCTCTGTTCATCTGCCAGGGAGCACCTGGGCAGGTGCAGCCTGAGGAAACCCTGGAGCAGTGCTGCTGCTGGGTGCTGTTTGCTCTTGGAAGGATGCTGACCCGGGTCCTGGAGCAGGCTGGGCTCTGGGATGACCCTGTTGAGGTCATCCTTTGGTTCTTTAAGGGCTCATCGTGCTGTGTGCTGGATGCTGAGCAGAGGGTGCTGGGCAATGGCTGGTGCTGGCATGACAGGGTAAGAGCTGCTGGCAGGGATGGCAGAGCCACTGAGTCACCCCTCCAGCCCTGTTTCCATGGTGATTTAAGACTTAAAAAAAAGTGAGGGTGGGGGAAGGCAGGGCAAGGAGGGGCACCTGCTGGCAGGAACTCAGTCCCCTCAGGAGCAGATGAGTCCGCTGGGCATCAGCCTCACCCCTGCTTCACAATTTAGGGACTGAGGAACGCACCTGCAGTTCCACAGCCTGCAGGCCCACAGAAGGGTCTCAGGGGGAAGCATGCAGCCAGGGCAGGGCACCATGATCTTAAGAGATCTTTTCCAATCTTGACAGTCCTGTAGTCCTGGGATTCCACGATTTTGAAGTGGTGCAAACCCACAGTGGGTTCTGTGTCCTCTGGCCAGCCTGGGCTGCTACTGGCTGGGTTTGTGCAGATGGGAACCCTTTTCTTTCACAGCTAAGCCAGGTCCAGTCACAGCCATGCTCAGCTCAGCCTGGTGCCACCTCCCTGCATTGCTCCCAGCACCTCAGGATGGGTTGATCAACACCTGGGGCTTTGTAGCAGGAAAGAGATTTCCTTGCCTGGCCCTCTCCAGTCCTGTTTTTCCAGCTTTGCAGGTTTTCTGCACACAGCCCTCCCAGTCTTGCCAGGCTCTTGGCTCCCCTGGCTGGGGGAGGAGCAGCCAGGTCCTGCTTACCCACCGTGGGGGTGGGAAAGGACAGGAACTCGGTTTGGATCTCTCCCAAAAGCGGGGTGAACCAAACTTGCTGCATTCTGTTTTGTGGGGGGTCAGGCCAGGGTCAGAGGAAGATGAGCAGGGCCTTTAGTGTGGAGAGATGTCTGGTAAGTCTGGGCTTTGGTGAGCCTTGTTCTGGCCCTGGCTGAGAGGAGAAGCTGTGGCACTCAGCCTGAGCCCCCAGCACTGTCACCCTGGGGAGAAGAGGGGGCCCCAGGAGCGGTGTGTGAGGAAAGGCTGGTTGCTCTTGTGTTTCTCATGGCCATGACTACCTCGGGTGGTTCAGGTGGTGGCCACTGAGTCAGTGCTCATCACATGGCTTCTCTTGCAGGCTCACAGGAGATTCACATTGATGAGAAAACCCTGAGCCCCCATCTCAGCCTGTCAGAAGACAAGAGAACCCTGACCTTCAGCCCCAAGAAAGCAAAGGTGGACTCGGGCTGCCCCGAGCGGTTTGACCACTGGCCCAACGCTTTGGCCACTGCACCTTTCCACTCAGGGGTGTGTGCCTGGAAGGTCAGCGTGGAGCAGAGCTGTGCCTACAAGCTGGGGGTTTGCTACAGCTCCGTGCCCAGGAAGGGCTCTGCCAACGAAGGCCGCCTGGGCTTCAACGCTGCCTCCTGGGTGTTCTCACGCTATGACAAAGAATTCCGGTTCCTGCATGCGGGGCAGCCCCAGCCCGTGGAGCTGATCAAGGCCCCAGCAGAGATCGGGGTCCTGCTGGACTTTGCAGGGGGGGAGCTGCTCTTCTACGACCCCGACTCCTGCGCCATCCTCTTCTCCCACCGCCAGGCCTTCCTGGAGCCCGTGTACCCTGTGTTTGCCGTGGCACACCAGAGCATCTCGCTGGGCCGTGTGTGACTGCCTGTGCTCTGCAGTGCCCGGGGAAAAGGGGCCCGGCAGGGCTGTGGGCTGTGTCCAGGGCCCTTCAGACAACACCTGCCTTCACACTACACCTGTTCCTCGCGTGTTTTCTGCAGCTTTCCTCTCACCCTGGAGGCTACACCCTGTGCTGGGGTGTGGGGTCTGGGAATGCCTGGCTGGGCCAGCTGCTTCTAGGTGAATTGTTTGATTTCTGCCCCACCAAAGGCAGCTTTCCAGTCTCCTGGTGGGCTGGAAAAAAGAGGAGAAATAGTGACAGATATGTATGGAGAAGTGGCAGGGGGGATGCCCATGGAAAGGTACATACTGTGCCCTACAACTCCTTGACAGGAGTGTGGAGCCAGGGGTGGTCAGGCTCTGTTCCCAGGCAACTGTGAAAGGACAAGAGGAAATGGCTTCAAGTTGTGCCAGGAGAGATTTAGATTGGATCATGGAGAAAATTTCTTAACTGGAAGGGTAGTCAGGCCCTGGCACAGTGCCCAAGGCAGCGATGGAATCACCATCTCTGGAGGGGTTTGAAAGGTTTTGTGGATGTGGCACTTGAGGACATGGTTTAATGGTGGCCTAAGCAGTGTTGGGGGAACAGTTGGACTCAATCCTAAAGGTCTTTTCCAACCTAAATGATTCTGTGATTCCCCGATTGGGACACAGCTGGAGACTCTTTTGGGAGGAGCTACCCCACTGCAGAGCAGGGACAGTGCAGGGGGCTGTCCCCTATGGGGGAGCCGTGCTGGGACAGGGCACTGCTGAGGGCTGTGGCCATGTCCAGGCAGAGGAACAAAGAAAGACCAGCAGAAAGAAACCAAAACCGAGTGTCCCAAGGGAGTGGGGTTTGAGTGTAACATGCTGCAAACATGGGGAGCTGATGGCAGCAGGCAGGGAGAAGAGGTGTAGGCCTGGAGTTGAGCCAGAGAAAGGGGTTTAAAATCATCTTTAAAGGATCATTTTTATTTCTCACTACCCAAATCAGTAAAGTTAGTTAATTGGCAGCTCATTAAGTGAAATTGCCTAGCTCCTGCCCACAGCAGGAGACCTGCAGGCACCTCCTGCCTGCCGTCTGCTGTTGGGAAGCGGGGGGATGTTGGTGAGGTGCCAAAGGTGGGGTACACTGAGGGTGCAGGGCCTGGGCAGGGGTGTCCTGGGTGCTCTGTGTGGGCAGGGTCACCATTTGCACTGGGGGATTTTTGGGCCTGTCCCTGGGGTGACTGAGAAGGGATAAACCTCAGTATCTGCCTCCATTTCCTGCCAGAATCGGCCTCTGGAGCGACCCAGTCCCAGCCCTTCTAGCGGAAGACACCACAGCTGACCCTCTTCTGTGGTGTTTTTAGAGCCACGAAACACATCTGCTCCACTGCTGGGCATCAGAAATGTTTTATTACATGAACACAACTCCTGCTCCATAGGGTAGCTCAGACTTGCTGCTCTTCCCTGCCCACATGGCAGCAAGAAATCTCATGTCAGGACAGTTCAGCGCTCGGCAGCAGCACGGGACCCCTCCGAAGCGCAGCTACTCCTTCTCGATGCGAGCCAGGAGGTGGCTGAGCGTGGGCAGGACGTGCTCGGGGGGCACCTCCGGCGCCTCGCCGTGCCCGGCCGCCCGCAGCAGGAAGCTGTGCATGCCCGCGGCCCGGGCTGCCCGGTAATCCCGGCTGTAGTCATCGCCGATGTGAGCCGCCTGCTCGGGCCGGGCCCCGCCGAGCCGCAGCGCCTGCTCGAAGATCCTCCCGTCCGGCTTGGCGAAGCCCGCGGCCTCGGAGGTGAGCACGAACTGGAAGTGGTGCCGCAGGTTGCACTGCGAGAGGATGGCTTCCAGCCGGCTGTCGAAGTTGGACACCACTCCCATGCGGAAGCCGAGCTGGCGGCACCGGCTCAGGGTCTCGGCGGCTCCCGGCAGCACCTCCCAGTTGCTGGGGCTGCAGTAGTCGCGGTAGAGCTTTTCTGCCAGCTTCGTCAGGGCTGCCTCGTCCTGCACGCCCGAGAGCCTGAAGCTCTGTTTGACAACATCCAGCCACCACTGCCGGGAGCTGAGCCCCTGGCCGTGGCCGTAGTTGGGGAAGCGCCGGCTCTGGGCTCCGTACACCTCCCGGAAGGAGCGCCCCAGGGCCTCGGGCTGCACCTGCAGCCCCTGGGCCCGGGCCGCGGCCGCGTAGCTCTGGCCCACGGGCTGCCGCAGCCGCAGCAGCGTGTCCTTCACGTCCCACGTCAGCAGGCGCAGCCTGAGCATGGCCTCGGCAGCGCCGGGCACACCGCCGAGCCCCGCGGCGCCCGTCACATCACAGCGCTGCGGGCACCCCGGCCTTCTGTCCGCCTCAGTACGAGCGTCGGTGTCCCTGCGGCAGGGCTCAGGGCAGGGTCAGCACAGAAGCGGCAGGGCCGGCAAACCCTGCTCCGAGTCCCAGGGGCAAAGTCTGCCAGGCCGGGGCAGCGACACTCCCCACGTGGGTGCGCAGCCGGGGCGAGCTGGGGCACCGGGGCTGGGGTCAAGGGCACGGCCGGGGTGTCCGGGGCGGCAGCCCCGCCGGAACGTGCGCGCAGACTCGCGGTGTCCCCGCGGGTCCCGGAGGTGCGGGGCGCTCACCGGGCCGAGCTCCCGGTGCGCGGCGCTGCGGGGACACGCGGTGCCAGGGCCCACCGGCGCCGCTGCCCGGAAGCGCCGCCCCTCCCGGAGAACCCGCCCATCCCCGAATTCCCGCCCCTCCCGGAATTCCCGCCCATCCCCGAATTCCCGCCCATCCCGGAATTCCCGCCCCGGCTCCATGGCCGCGCTCAGTGCCGGCCCGCCGCCTCCCGCAGCCAGCGCAGCAGCTGCGGTGTGAAGTAGGTGATGATGATGTCGGCCCCTGCGGAGAGACGAGACGCTGGAGCCAGCCCGGGGGGACACGGGGGATGGCGAGGGGGACAGGGGGTCGCAGGCTCACCTGCGCGCCTGAAGGCCGTGATCGCCTCCTGCACCGCCGCCTCCAGGCTGAAGGCGCCGGCCTGCGCCCCGTGCCACAGCATGGCGAACTCCCCCGAGACGTGGTACACGGCCAGCGGGTGCGTGGGGTGCTGCGGGAGCGGGTCAGCGCCGGGGACGGCCCCCCGCACACCCGCGCTGCCCCAGCGCCCGCAGAACCCTTCTGTCCCGGCGCACAGACCCACAGCCCCCGCCCAGAGCCCTCCCTGCCCGCCGGGCCTCACCCGAGCCTTGACATCCCTCACGAGGTCCAGGTAGGGCATCCCCGGCTTCACCATCAGCATGTCCGCGCCCTCCCGCACGTCCCGGTCCTGCCGCGGCAGCGCGGGGACAAGAACAGCTTGGTTTTGCCCAGGAGTTTGGAGCCGTGGTGGTTTTCCCCAGGAGACACAGGAGGCTGTGAGCCCCTCATGGCCAAGGTGGCCGGTGCTCCCCTCGCCATGCACGTGGTGCCTGGGGAGAGCTGATGGCTTCGTGTCCCTGCACGGACACCCCAAGGCACAGCAGGGCATGGGGACAGCAACTGCACTCTCCTAGTGCTCAGTCCTCGGGCACGCACTGGGACCGGCTCTGCCCAGGCCTCGTCTTTGCCTCATGGAAGGGGAACACCCGTGGCCATTTGCCTCCCAACTTCTTGCTTGCCCCAAGCCCTGCGGGGTGCAATCACCCAGGCCCCCTGTGAAGGTGTCCCACCCCACAGGCATAACCCCACAGCCCACCCTCACCCCACTGAGGGTGTCCCACCCACCCCACAGCGCACACTCACCCCACTGAGGGTGTTCTACCCCACAGTGCACCCTCACCCCACTGAGGTGTCCCACCCCACAGCCCACCCTCACCCCACTGAGGTGTCCCACCCCACAGCCACACTCGCCCCACTGAGGGTGTCCCACCCCACAGCCCACACTCACCCCACTGAGGGTGTTCTACCCCACAGCCCACCCTCACCCCACTGAGGTGTCCCACCCCACAGCCCACCCTCACCCCACTGAGGTGTCCCACCCCACAGTGCACCCTCACCCCACTGAGGGTGTCCCACCCCACAGCCACACTCACCCCACTGAGGTGTCCCACCCCACAGCCACACTCACCACAGCGCGCACGGCCAGCCCGCGGGCGCCCGGGGGCAGCTGGTAACAGCGCCGGTCCCCGAAGGCAGGTTTGGACAGCGCTGCATCCCTGCAGAGGGGCAGAGGGCAGGGGGTGAGGAACCCCCGCCTTCCACCTCGTACAGCTCCAGAAACATGAGGACAGGCCAGGACAAGCATCTGAGCCACTGAGCCAGGCCAAGGGGGCACTCCCGACACACTTGAGCACCCAGGGATTGCTCTGGGAGGTCCTACAGGCCCAGGCTGGCCCTGGGAGCTGTTTCAACATCCACAGCCCAAAGTCTGGGTAAAATTGTGTCAGGCTCTTTTCCAAGGTAGGTTCCTTGGGGATACCCTGCCAGGGTCAGGCTGTTCTTGGGACAAGGTCTAACAGCTGACTAAGCTGAGGCTTGTCCCTGAAGTTGCCCTGGGGGACAACACTGACTCCTGTGACTCCTAAGTGCTCCTGGAAGCTGCAGGCAGCTCCCTCACTACCTGCCTTGCCACCAGCACCTGAGCAGGTGAAGGGTTGGGGTGGAAGATCACCCTTCAGTGACCTTGCCGCCAGCCAGCCTCTCCTGGACATTTGTCTCCTTTTTGCACGGAGAAGTAGGAGTAGGGTGCTGCAAAGTGACCAGTGTGGCTCCACGTACAGCCCAGCTCTGGGCAAGCCCCTTTCCCAAGTAACTCCCTGGGAATGCACTCCCAGCCATCCTGGCCCCAGCTGGGCACACCTGGCTGGGGGACAGACCCACCTGAAGGGGCCGTAGAAGCAGGAAGCAAACTTGGCGCTGTAGCTCATCACTGAGACCTGGAGGGCAGAGCGAGGCTGTGAGGGCTGTGAGCTCAGGGCCACATCCCAGTGCTGGGACAGGAGAGATTCCCTCCCACAGCTTTACCTTCCCCCTGCCAGACATCTGGCCCCTCACCACGCCTGGGCATTCCCCTCCAGCCAAGGGGAATGTGTGTGCCAGGGCAGGGCAATGCCCATGGCACCAAGGGGGGGTTTGCCCCTCCTGCCACTTGCCCTGTCCCAGCTGTGGGGGTGGCTCGTGGCTGTGGCACACACAGGTCCCTGGCTCACCTTGTTGCCCAGATCGTTGGAGATCAGTGCCTGCTTTATGGCTGCAATGCGCCCATCCATCATGTCCGAGGGGGCCACGATGTGGCAGCCTGCAGGGACAGACAGGACAGGGATGTTGGGAAGCACTGGGTGCTGCCTGAACAGGGCAGGGGAACGCTCCCAGTTGGAGCCAGGCCCAGTCTGCTTTTGGGTCTGCCCAAAGCCAGAGAGGGGCAGTTCTGTGAGAGCCAAACTGGGGTGTCACTGCCGGGGGCTCCCCACCTGCTTTGGCATAAGCCAGCGCCACCTCTGCCAGCCGCTGGCAGCTGAGCTCGTTCTGGATGGTGCCATCTTCACGCAGGATGCCTGGGAGACAAACCTGGGGTTACACGTCCCTCAGTCCCAGGGGAGTGTGGCTCTGGGGACAAGCTGAGGAGATGCTCAGAACAGCAGTGGGGAACTTGATGCATTAAGGGAGGTAGATAAGGACCAGGAGTCCACTGGGAGCTGGACACAGCATGTGGGTGCTCCAGGGAAGGGAAGGCAAAGATGGGGGACACAGAGGGATGCTCAGACTCAGGGGCCTGAGGGAGGGCCTGAACCACCCGTGCCTCCCACCCCCTGGCCAAAACCTAGGAGAGATCACCCAGGCTCAACTACAGCAGTACAGAGAAGCCAAGTCTTAGAGCAGGAGCTGGCCAGACCCTCAGCAGAAAATGGCAAATCCCAAAGGCAGGAGAATGCCCAGAGCACAGCCCAGCCCCACGGCCCATGCTCACCACAGTGCCCATGTGAGGTGTAAGGGCACAGGCAGACATCGCAGGCAATCAGCAGCTCTGGGAAGGTGGAGCTGATCTTCCTGATGGCCTGGATGGCAGGAGTGCCCTCAGCATCAGCAGCAGAGCCTCTCTCATCCTGTGAGGACAGAAACACCTCAGCATGTGCAGCTGACACTTCCCACCGGCTCCTCCGTGGCAGCAGCTCTGCCCAGGAAGCATTTCCTGAACTGTAACTGTGACACCCTGTAAGGCTGGATGGTCAGATCCCACTGAGGAAAAAGGGTGATGGGCAGCTAGAACAGGTTTTGGGACCACCTGCAGAGCTCTGGGGACTCTCTGGGTGTCTCTGCAGTATCCCATCCTATGCCAGCCAGAGACCCTGAACTGCTCCTGTTTGATCAGGAGACCACCCCCAGATTGCTCTGACAGCCCTGTGGCTATCCCAGCACCCCCACACACGTGCACTGACCTTGTGGACCTTGCTGGGCACCCCAAAGATGAGCACACACTTGAGGCCGTCTTCGACAAGGGGCCGCAGCATCCCCTCCAGCTTGTTCACTCCATACCTGAGCAGGGCAAAGGGAAGCAGCTGCCAGGCACCCAGACCTGCTCCGTGGGGAGAGCTGCCCTGGGGCTGGGCTGCTGCCCTGTCAGCAATCCAGCATCACCAGGCAGTGGCTGGAGGTACAGGGGAGGTGTTGCCTGAACACTGGGAGGAACAATCTGAGCCCTTATCTGGGGCTCCAGGAGCACTATCTGCCCAGCATGGACACTGCTCTGGAGGGATGGGCATGCCCTGCCCTTGGATCCTTTATCTTGGTGTCCATGGTGCAGCTCCAGCCCCCTTTCCCAACACAGCA
Source organism: Lonchura striata (assembly GCF_050655825.1). Lineage (NCBI taxonomy): Eukaryota > Metazoa > Chordata > Aves > Passeriformes > Estrildidae > Lonchura > Lonchura striata. The sequence goes on along the minus strand of NC_140719.1, from coordinate 2,121,800 downwards.
CCCCTGCCCAAAGCCCTGCTAATGTGCAGCAGATGCAGAGGGAAGCTGCCAGTCCAGTGGGACCCAGTGCAGGACCAGATCCCACATCCTTGCAGAGGTTTTCTGGCTGCTGTTGGAAACCCTGTTCACTTCCAGCCTCCCTGTGTGCCCAGCCCACACAGCCTGGGAGTGCTCTGGGACACAGCCAGACCCTGGTGCTGTCCCTCCCAGTACTGACACTTTTCCAGCATTCCCTGCGTGATTCCCTCCACTCCCTTAGTGGATGAACGTTCCCACCTTGTCTGATGCTGGAGATCTCCAAAGCAGGAGCCAGAGGGTTGGAAGCCTCTCCCTGGCTCATGCTCGGGGCATAAATGAACCCTCCCCAGACACAGGGCTGGATTCATACCTGGCTTGTCCAGGAAGGCTGGGAATTGGCTCCACGGCATCAGGGCTGTCACTGTGGGAGGTGGATGGGACAGAGACGTGAGCACTCAGTGGGAGAAGGAAGCCTCTCTCCCAGATTTGTCCACAGGAACTCTGAACCTGTTTAAGAGCTGAGGGGCTGCAGGGATGGGCCCAGCCAGACACCCTGAGCCGGGTCCATCCCTCACCCGAGAGCTGGGGCTCACTCACGTGACAAAGATGGGGTAGATGAGGTTGGAGGCATCGAAGGTGGTGGCTGTGCACTGCCAGGAGCGCAGCACGGGGTGGAAGTATCCACTGTGGAGAACGGAGTCTGCCTGCATGGTGGGCTCTGCTGTCAGGGAAGGAGACTCTGGAACAACAAAACAAACCAGCGGGGGCCCTGGTGAGCTGCTGCTCTTGGCACATGTGAGGAGGGGCTGGGACCCAGGCAGCCACAGCAGGACTGATCCTGTCCCATGACAGGCCATGAGCTGCAGCCCAGGCAGCTCCACCCCACCTACCCCGGGCACCCTCGGGTGCTGCAGGACCCCCATCAGCAGTCACAGCACGGCCCTTCCCATTAACAGGGGTATCAGTGACTCCTCCCCACAAACTTCCCAGTCCTGTGTATGAAACCCCCCATTTCCAGCCCCTGACAACCTCCCCAGCAGAATCATGTTCACCCTCCGCAGGTTCCTTTCCCTGAGCCCCAAGAGGGTCATTCTTCATTCACTTTACTTTTCCTTAGTGCTGAGAAATTGTGTGACACATTTTTTGTATAGATACAGTTTTCGGAGAAGATACAGAGCTGCTCTGTGTGATTCTTTAAGGTTCCTTCCAGCCCACACCATTCCATGATTCTGTGCAGCACCACATATTTATGGCTGCAGTGTGAAGGTGCAGTTACAGAAGAGGGGCACCTCCAGGGGCACTGGAGACAGGCATGCAACCATCCAGGGCTCTAAAGCTCTCACACAACTCTCACAGTTGCACAACACCAGTGGCCACTTACTGCTGGGTAAAGAAAACTGTGCGGTTGGGCAAAACTGATTTCAGAGATTCAGATTTCAAAATTCAAATTTCAGAGAACAAAATTCACACATAAATCAATCATTACTATCTCATGGCTGAAGCTTCTTGTGTAGCAATGTTTTATTCTCTAGCAGATCTAGTAATAAATCTGTGATCAGCCCATTAAGAATTACATTTCCATGAGGGCTCAATTCCCACCACCATGCTGCTGGTGGATGTGATGAAGGAGCCGTGGGAAGGGAGCTCTCCTGGGATGAGGTGCTTGGCTGCCGTGCAGAGGAACAGCTGCACGACCCCAACAAGGGACTGTTTGTGCACAGCAGCTCCAAGGACTTCTGGCTGCTCACACAGGGCCACATCCCCTGAACGGCCTGTACAGAGGAGCTTGGGTGCCCTAGGAGACAAAGTTCCTGCTGAAGAATGTGGGTTTTTGGGAGCTGAGCCTGAGGGAGGTGGGCAGGAGCAGAGCTGAGATGGGATTCTGAAAGAGCAGGTGGATGCCTGTGAGTATCCTGGCCAGGGCAGGGCTTCCCTATGGAGAAGGAGCAGCAGGAGGATGGGAACTCTCTCAGGGGAGCAGCCTTGGTCCATCCCAGGAGGGATTCTCCAGGCAGTAAACCTCTCTGACCCCCAGCCTGCATCCAAACTCCCTCTGGAGAACAGAGTGGGATCACAGTCCCTTTGGAGGCACAGCTCCAGCTCTCAGCACAGAATCCAGGGGACGAAGTTTTACACCAGCACCCATGACACCAGCCAGTAATAGAGCTGGGAGATGGCTCAGTTCTTCTAGAAAACCTTTAATATGAAGTGTTTCACTTATTTTACACACTCAAGACTCTCAAGATCTTCTAATATGGAGCCAAACTCTGTCAGAGCACCCCAGTACACAGGACACTTGGAACAAAGGGGAATTTGTGTTCAATCCAGGGCTGGAACTGAGCCTCTCATACCCCAAGGAATCACTTCTGCTTGGGCATCAGGAAAGGCCCCTCTTGGTGAGAGGCTTACACATATAAAAACCCTGAATAAAACCATCAGGTGGTGCTCGTGGGGGATACAGAGCAGTTGACAGGCATGCTGGCAGCATCATGGCATCCCTTGGCAAGCCATTTTTAGCCCTTGGAACGCTGCTGCCCCAGGCCTCACTCCAGGGAAGGGGACAGCCCTCGGGTGAACCGGAGCTGGCAGCTCCAGCGGGCGCCTGGCTCCAGGCAGGACTGGCAAACAAAGGGCTCAGTGAACAAAACCCACCTCGAGAATCCAAAAAATGTTTTAAACAATTAATCCCACCAGAGGGAGGGGAGGAGGCCGGGTGGGACCAGAGTCACCTGACTGGATGGGACAGATAGAGGCCACAGCTCCAGAACCGCGCTCCGGAGCGAGGAGGAGACGGCACCGGGTGGGATTGCAGTGCCAAGATAAGAGCGGCACGGGTGTGTCCCGGGCTGCCGGGCCGGGTCCTCCTTCCCAGCCCCACGTCCAGGCCAAGCTGCTGCCCACGCAGGGCACCGGGGTGGCACAGGCGGACACATCGGGAAGGAGGGCAGGAGCGCGAAGCGAGGCTGCGGGAATGTGCCATGGGGACATTGCGCCACCCGCTGCGCCCTGGGCTGGGGCTGCTCCCCACGAGGTCCCGGCAGAGCAAATCAGCCTTTCCCCAACATCCAAGGCTCAAACCTGTCTTTCTAAAGCTCTCTGCTCCGCGCACAGCGGAGGAATTCAAGGACAGGTCGGCAGCAGAGCGGCTTCACCTTTGCTCCTTCCACCGGGACCTGTCCAAAGCCGAGCACCCGAACCCGCAGCTGTGCCCAGCCCGTGCCCGCGGCACTGCCCGGGTGCCTCGCTGCTCTCGAGGGACGGAAAGCAACTTCCCGATGGGAGAACCCGGCACACGCCGGCCCTCGGCACTGACGGGACAATTTTCGGGGACGGGCGGGACGCAGACCCGGCGCTGCGGCGGCTCCCGACAGCCCCCCACGAGCTGGGAGGGTTTGTTCCCTCATCTTGGCAGCAAGAGGCGTCCCAGCATTTCAGGACACACAACACACGTGGCCCCAGCCGTGAGCTCAACTATTTAGCTGAATCTCAGGGACATGCAAGCTCCCAAAATCCCAGCTGGGGACGGATCGGGGGTTCTAGGAAAGTGGAGTTCTCCGGGCAGACAACGCAGCTGTGGGTTAATTAACAGCCACTAACCAAGGCCAAACTATTACAGGGTTAATTAAGAGCTACCTAGGAAAGTCGAGCTGTTAGGGCAGGTTTTCCGCTCCAGGACGGGAACGGGGATGCTCAGGGGTTTGGAGTTACACCCCAGGACAAGCGAGAGCTCACGACCGACGCCAGCTCGCAGCATCACACGCTGCTCGGTGCGTCCCCCGCCGCTGGCACGGTTACCGAGCAAAAACGGCGCAAACCCGGAGCAAACCCGAACAAAACCCCGGTTGTCCTTGCTGCGTTATCCGGGGCTGCCCTTCCTGCCTGCACCCAAGCGCGGCCGGGTCCCGTCTCTGGAGTCATTCCCCGGCAGCCCTGCAAGGGGCCGAGGTCGGGGACCGGAGGAGGGGCGGACACCGCGGCCCCACCTCCGGTGCCTGGTCCTAGTCCTGGTCCCGGTCCCCTTCCCGGTCCCGGTCCCGGCACTCACCGATCGCCGTCCGCTCCGGCCGTGCGAGTGTCATCGATTTGCATAACCCCGCCCCTAATCAGCATAGCCCCGCCCGCGCGGAGGGGCTGGCGGGAAGTCTCGCGGCCGAGCGCGGGAAAGGCGGCGCGGGAGGAAGCGGGCGATGGCGGAGAGGGGATTTGGGGTCTGAGAGGGGATTTGGGGTCTGAGAGGGGATTTGGGGTCTGAGCGGGATTTGGGGACTGAGCGGGGGTTTGGGGTCTCAGCGGGGATTTGGGATCTGAGAGGGGGTTTGGGGTCTCAGCGGGGATTTGGGGTCTGAGAGGGGATTTGGGGACTGAGCGGGGGTTTGGGGACTGAGCGGGGGTTTGGGGTCTCAGCGGGGATTTGGGGTCTCAGCGGGGATTTGGGGTCTCAGCGGGGATTTGGGGTCTGAGCGGGGGTTTGGGGTCTGAGCGGGGGTTTGGGGTCTCAGCGGGGATTTGGCATCTGAGCGGGGATTTGGGGTCTCAGCGGGGGTTTGGGGTCTCAGCGGGAGTTTGGGGTCTGAGCGGGATTTGGGGTCTCAGCGGGATTTGGGGTCTCAGCGGGGATGGGCTCGGGGGGACATGGGGAGGCACGGCCTCGGGGTGCTGCGGGTGCAGGGGGCAGGCTCTGGGTGCTGGGGCCAAGCATTGCAGTTCCGGGGTGCTGTAGGGGCACCTGGAGCCAGGTTTGGGGGTGCTGAAGGGGGACTCGGAGCCAGGTTTTGGGGTTCTGGGGGGCATGGAGCAGGGTTTTGGGGTGCTAGGGGGACCAGAAGGCAAGTTTTGGGGGTTCATGGAGGTTGGAGCAAAGCTCTGGGGTGCTGCAGGACCCAGAGTCAGGTTTTGGGGTGCTGAGGGAGGCATGGAGCAGGGTTTTAGGGTGCTGGAGGCCTATGCAGTCCAGTTCCAGGGTGCTGTGAGAGGACCTGGAGCCAGGTTTCAGGATTCCAGAGTGGCTGTGACAGGCATTGGGCGCTGTGAGGGTTTGGAGTGCTGCAGTGTTTGGTTTAAGGAGCATGGCTGAGAGGCTGTGGTGGTGTGGAGCAGGGTTTGGGGTGCTGCAGAGGCACCTGGAGCTGGGTTTTGGGGTGCTGGGGGCCTGCCCAGCCCAAGGAAGCCCAGACCCCTGCCCTGGTCTCTCAGAGCAGGGGAGATGCCTGGATCAGATTTAGTGCAGGACATTCTGCAGCTCCCCCACCAAAGCATCATTCCCTGGCTTGCTCCGGTGCAGAAACCCTGGATCCAGATCCTGGACCCTCCCCCCAGCCGGGAACCTCTGCCTGGAGCGAGGGGGAGCTGTTAGCTCCTTCCCCCAGCAAACATCAGTGACCTGGAAATCCCCTCCTTCGTTCCATAGTCCCCCCCTCCTCTCGCACGGAGGCCAGGCTGCAGCAGCCTTCATCCTCCCCTCATCCTCCTCCATGTCAGCTGCTCCAGAAACTACTGCTCCCATCCCACTTATGCAACCACAACCTGCTCATTTTATAACTGACTGAAATACGAGACTCCCATTTCTGTAAAAAAAAAAAAATCTGGCTTTTATTTAGATCTCATTCCCTTCTGGAATATACACCCCAGATATGTGCTGAAGAGAAAGGAAAAAAAAAAAAGAGAGGAAAAGAGCTGGAAGGTGGGGAACACATCATCAGCTCAGGCTTTCCACAGCCTGACTGAATGCCAGCAGAAACTAGACAGCAGAAAATCTGTGTTGGTTCAGTTCTTTTCAGAGGCTGGGCTTGTGTGCGTGTGAAAATGCAGCGTGCCAGGACAGCAGGAAGGCAGGGTGGTTCTTGTGGGTAGCTGCCACCATTTTGTTGGTGGAAAGGATCCAGGATTCCTCACAAGTGCCATTTTAAAACTGCACATCATCAAAACCTGGGGGTTTTAAATGTATCCAAAACTTTCTGGGGGAGAAAGGCATCAGAACTAAGAGATCAAGTGGAAAAGCACAAACCTACACTCACACAAGGGATACCAAAAGCTTCTCTCAAGCCTTCCTTCTTGCAGGAGCCTTTTGTGAAACCACATGGGCCCCCTGGGTGGGCACACCCTGCCCCTGCTGCCCTCCCAGAGGCATCCGTGTCCCTGGAATGACCAGCAAAGGCTACAGAGGGACCGTGGGTGGAATTAGCTCATCCCAACTGGGAAAAGTGGAAAAGACAACCACCACAATTCACCACTCTGCTCTAGCACATCTCAGCTTGCTGCAGGAGCTGCTGCTGCAGGGGGGCAGGTGAGACCCCAGTGCCACCACTGACCTGTCCCACCCCCAGCACTGCACAAAGCCACCTGTTTTCAGCCTTGCTCCCCATTTTACCCCCCACCTTGTGCTTCAGATTTTAAGTCAATCTCGTCCTTGTCTCTCAGGGCTCTCAAAGACACTTTCAGTGTACCATTTACCCCGAGATCACTGTGTGTTTTTCGGATTTGGGTTAGTTTGGGTGAGTCAGTGAGTGAACTCGTCACTGTACAGCCACCCTGTGCTGCTGCTGAGGCTGGAGGACACAGTGTCACTGTCACAGTACAGCAGGGAGAGAAGGCACAGCCAGGATGCAAGGAAACAAAGGGAAAAAAACAACTCAATTGGATCAAAAGCTTCAGTGTGCAGCTTCCAAGCCTCTGGACATCATCACCTACATTCTACACCCCAGAAGTGATCTCTGAATGATCTACTGCATTCAGCCCCTCAAAATCAGGAGTCTTTCTCCTGGCCAGTTTCTGCACTGAGCACCCACCAGTTCCTTTTTCCTCTCTTTCAGAGCCAGCCCAGCATCAAAAGCCCCGGAAGTGCCTGCCCAGAGCCTGGGGAGGGCCAAAGGCCCCCAGGCACAGGGAGGAGCCACCCTGCCACGGAAAAAGCTTCAGCACGAGTCCTTTACAAAGTACAGGCCACAGAGGGGCAGTACAAAGCTCTAATGGATACACGAGGGGATGCAGCACGGTCGATTTACAGCGTTTACATCCCTCTGAGCACACCCCAGCCCTTGCCCACGAGCGAGCTCAGTTATCCACCTCTTCCTCATCGTTTTGTTCTTCCTCCTCCATCCTTTCATCATCCTCATCATTGTCCTCCTCTCGGCTCTTATCTTGCTCCTCCGAGTCTGCCTTCTTGTCTTTATCTTTCCTGGCCTCCTTCTTTCCTTTCTGCTCACGCCTGTAAACTGGAGGAGAGGGAACAGTGAGGGCTTGGCGCTGGCATGGACAGGTCAGTGGCTGAGGCCCAACGTCCACTTGCTCTCCTGGCTTTGAGGGGAGCAGGGAACTCAGAGCACAACTCACCCTACGAGCTGAGCTGTGCTGAGCAGCTCCATAGGAAATCAGGTTAAATTTCAGCAGAAAAATGCTGAAAAGGACGCAGGTCACATTTACAGGCAGCACCTACGGCTTTCCTTAGATAAACATAATAGGGGAGTGAGAGCAGATGAGACTTTCTCAATCCTCATCAGTTGTGCAATAATGTTATCCCAGTCCTGTTAAGGTGCACATTAGTTACTCCCCAGGCAAACTGCAGGGTAGGATGCTGGGCAAAGAGAAGAGAAACAAGACAGGCAATAAGTGTTGCTTGTCCAGCGTTGGAGGAGAACAGGACTTGGTGCCTCTCAGAGTCCCTGGACACCCACGGAGCACAGTACCTTCCAGGGATTCCTTCAGAGGGGCCACGAATCTCTGGAACTCCATCTCCTCCATGGCAGAAAGCACGTCCCCAGCATTCAGGGTTTTCCTCTTCCCCTTCATGGCAAAATTATTTGCACTATGCAGAACCAAAAAGAGAGGTAATTGGGGACTGTTGGCAATTTCATCTCGTTTACTGAAGTCATAAGCAACTTTAAAAAGCCATCCCCTAAACATTTAGGTTTCTTTACCATTTACTAAAGGAGGTTTGAGACATTTTTATTTACAATGTCTGTGCTTTCCCACAGGGTTAGTTTCTGCCTGCACAGACCTTTTCTACAAGCAGGAGGAGAAAGCCTGAGCCTTGGCTGTGACAGTTCCACAGAGCCCTAGAAGGGCTAGGGTTCCATAGAAGCCCCTGACACTAGAGGAGTGACTGCCTGCAGAGAATACGCCAAGCCACCCCAAAAACGTGACTGTGCCCTCTGTGGCAGCTCTTGCCCCAACACAGCTTCATGATGAAGAGCCTGAAAATGAGTCAAGCGCTCTGCCTTTGCCAGGAAGGCTGTGCAGCCACGTTCTAAGGTTAATGGCAATTTGGGACCCCTCTTTTTGGGGACCCCCCTTTTTTGGGACATGGCTGTGTCCAGAGCCCAGCTACCTTCCCAAGGGCTGCTCTGGGCAGTCCAAACCCACCTCCTGCAGACTAGTTTATTTATATAAACAGGCAATACAGAAAACCAACACTGGGAGAGAGTCCCCAGGCCAGCAGAAATGAATTATCAATCAAGTGCCCCAGTGACTGCTGCACCAAGTCCTTACCATGATGTTGCATACAGCACAAACACACTTGCTGCTCGGGAGATCGCGCTCCGGGCTTCTTTGGAAATATTGACTCCCTCAGGAAGCTGAAAAACAAATCCAACTTTTATCAGCAGCTGCTAAAAACGACTTAAACTCCATAATTGAAGTGTCAGTTTGTTAAAACACTCAGAGGGCTCAGAAGAACTGGGAACTGCTCTGGGGTGCTGTCGCAGGAGCTCTGCTTCCAGCTGGAAGCCAAGGGCAGTAGGAATGTGTCCCTCGAAGGCACGGAGCTGAGCACAAGCCCAATGACTCCGGCGTTTGGGGTCTGGCCACTGTCTCAGGTAACTCATCCTGTGCCTGCCCAGCTCCAGACACGCCCGCCAGGCCCAGATCCACTCGGCAACCCTCACAGCTCCAGAGCACACGCGCTCAATCAACCCCAGCGAATTATTCTGGATTTTTATATAGACATGGACTCGTGTGCTGAAGTTTCAGGGGGCCTGGTTCTCACAGTGCCACTGCGGGAACTGCGCTGCTGCCGAGCTGCAGCGGTGCAGCCGCGTGGCTCGGGAGCTGCAGCGGTGCAGCTGCATGGCTCGGGAGCTGCAGCGAGCGCTGCAGCCCCGGTACCCGAGCGGGACAGCGCAGGGCAGAGCCCGCGGGCCGGGGCCCCGTGGGGCCCGGCACCCACCGCCTCCTTGATGATGCGGGTGATGACGGCGTTGGGCAGGTTCAGGTCCTCCGGTCTCTCCGCCATCCTGGGCCTCCTGCAAGGCAAACGCGGCGTCAGGGGCGCGGGGCTGGGCGGGATCCCGCGGGACGGGGGGATCCCTCAGCACACGGACCCCTCAGCACACGGACCCCTCACGGCCCCTCAGCACACGGACCCCTCAGCACACGGACCCCTCTCGGCCCCTCAGCACACGGACCCCTCACGGCCCCTCACGGCCCCTCAGCACACGGGCCCTCACGACCCCTCACGACCTCTCACGGCCCCTCTCGGCCCCTCTCGGCCCCTCAGCACACGGGCCCCTCACGGCCCCTCAGCACACGGACCCCTCACGACCTCTCTCGGCCCCTCAGCACACGGGCCCCTCACGGTCCCTCTCGGCCCCTCTCGGCCCCTCAGCCGCCCGGCCCGCCCGTACCCAGCCGCGCTCGCCGCCCCGCCCGCTCCCGGCGCGCACCGCGGCGGGAAATGGCGGCGCGGCCTGAGGGACGGCGGGGACAGGCAAGGGACAGCGAGAAGAGGCAGGCGTAGGAACGGGAAAAGGGCAGGCGTGGCTGTAGGTGTATGTATGCATGCATAGGTGTAGGTGCAAGTGTAGGGACAAGTGCAGGTGGTGGGACGGGGACAGGTGTAGGTGAAGGGACTAGGATGGGTTTGGGTGTAGGTGAGGGGATGGGTTTGGGTGTAGGTGATAATGTGAGGACAGGTTCAGGTGAAGGCACAGGGACAGATTCAGGTGTAGCTGAAGGGACTGGGATGGGTTTGGGTGTAGGTGAGGGGATGGGTTCAGGTATAGATGAAGATTCAGGTGAAGGCACAGGGACAGGTTCAGGGAATGGTGTACGGACGGATTCATCTGTGGGTGATGGGACAGGTTCATTGGTAGGTGGTGAGACAGGTTCAGGTGCAGGGGATGATTCAGGGACAGGTTCAGGTGCAGGGGATGATGCAGGGACAGGTTCAGGTGCAGTGATGGGACAAGTTCAGGTGCAGGGGATGATGCAGGGACAGGTTCATCTGTGGGTGATGGGACAGGTTCATTGGTAGGTGGTGGGACAGGTTCAGGTGCAGAGGATGATTCAGGGACAGATTCACGTGCAGGGGACGGTGCAGGTACAAGTTCAGCTGTAGGTGAAGGTTCAGGTGAATGCACAGGGACAGGTTCACCTGTAGGTCCAGGTGGTCACACTGCCGTCACTGGGGGCTGCGAGCAGTGCCAGGCACAGGGGGAGCTGGGGCAGCCCTGGGGCAGAGCTGCTGCCTCTGGGAATGTTCCCAAGATCCCCCAAAGCCCTTGGGATCAGTAAGGCTCCCTCTAAGGCAGTGTGACACTCTTAGCAAGTCAGGCATTTCTGTATCCTTAGCCAAGAATGTGTGTGGCTGACAAAGCTCCAGCATCTGCACTAACACAGATACAAAACTTTTTCACTTATTTGTACATTTTTAGCAAACCAATTCATGTTCATTTGCTCTAGGTTACATAATTCTCTTTATTACTTAGTGTTCTATCTGCTCTTGGTTGTTAATTTCTCACTCTTCACACTAATCTGGTCCACATACTTTATTACTTTTATAATCTTTTTCCCAGTCAGGGAATCTCCAACTTTCCATGCCTTAATCTCCTCTGCATTTTTTGCTTACTCCAACACACTTGAAGGGTCATAAATTTAAGATCCCAGATGTCCAATCTCCAACTCCCTTTGGCTTTGTTTATTGAAGCTTGGCTGAGTTACTTGTAGCAAATCTGAGGTTTTGGTTATTTAGTGATCAAAGTAATTGTAAGAGCCTGTGAAGAAAGTTAACTAGTGCTATCTGAATGTGGGCACTGGTTGCAATTAATTAAAACAATTAAGAGAGTTACATCATTTCCAACAGGAAATAACAGCTGTTTTCCCCACACTGGGTTCTGGCCTCTTCCCTTGTGGCTGTGTGAGGGCACAGGGCTGTGAGCTTCTCCATCCCTGCCCCACTGACCCTATGCTTGGCCTAAACCCTGTAATTCCATGAGATTTTATCCCTGTTGGTAACCTGACCAGGTAATTAAGCAAGCTCAGAGTGCAAGAAAGCACATTAATTAGGTGCTGTGGTGATATTTGAAATAGTGATTGACAGTGCGGCTCTTTTCCATGGAAAATGGGAATTTCCTGTTACCAAGGGCAGTGTTTCTGTTGTGGGGAGAGTGGGCAGAGACTTGTGAGCACAGGTGAAGGTAACTGTGCTGTGCTGGGAGAAGCACACCCTGAGTACACCTGGGCCAGGCCCGTGTGAGCCCCTGTTCCAGTTCCAGGGACTGGATTAATAAACTCTGTCCCTGCTGTACAAATCATGTGTAAGTTTTGGTTTTAGCTCCTTTCCATGTGCTCTGTTGTTAACCCTGGCTGCTGGGTGTCCCTGGGCAGGTGTGGCAGTGCTGCCATTGGGAGGGGGCATTCACACGTGGCAGGCTAGCTGCTGTGACAGTGACCATGACAGGCTGAGCTGCTGTGACAGTGACCATGATAGACTCGGATCCTGGACAGGGGGGTGGCTCAGAGCTCTTGGAGCCCTTGGGAGCCCCTGCTGTTCATTTTGGCTTCTGTGTTTTAGAGCATGAGGTGTTCTTGTCCATGAATTGAGAACCAAGCAAGTTGGTGGTGTGATACTGCCTGGAGAAGGGGTGGGATGGAGCAGAGCCAGGAATGGGGCTGCCCAAATCCAGGGATATGGCCCAAAGCTGCCCCATTCAGCAGCAAAGCCTGGGCTGGGACCATCCAGCTCTGTGTGTCTTCTGGACACAACAGGCTCTCCTCCCTGGTCCCTGGTGTGAGTCTATGTTTGTTTTTAATTACAATGTCTGTAGATTGGTACATTGAGTCCCAGGAAGGGACATTAAAGCCCATTCCATGGACAGGGACACCTTCCACTGTCCCAGGTTGCTCCAAGCCCTGTCCAGCCTGGCCTTGGACACTTCCAGGGATCCAGGGGCAGCTATCCTGGCCTTATATCCTGTAAATCCAGAGCCTTTATTTTAAATCAGCTTCCTAGTCTTGTTTCGCTGTCGTGTGTAAAACATGGAAGATGTTGAGCATGCAGTGCTCAAGTTTACTGCTGTGAGTCACATTTTACACTGCAACAAAAATATTGTTCCATGTACACAGGTATAAATACAGTGACAGAGGAGCAGCAGCTCAGCTCTGCCTGAGAGGGAAAGAAAAACCATAGGACAATATGGTCCTTCTGTACTTCAAGGAAAGGCTATAACAGATTTAGATTTAAATGCTTTAAATTAGATACTAAGAAAGCACCCTGGCAGGGTGGGCAGGCCCTGGCACAGGGTGCCCAGAGCAGCTGTGGCTGCCCCTGGATCCCTGGCAGTGCCCAAGGCCAGGCTGGACAGGGCTGGGAGTAGCCTGGGACAGTGGGAGGTGTCCCTGCCATGGCAGGGGTGGAATGAGAGGATCTTTAAGGTCCCTTCCACATTCTGTGATTGTTTGATGACTCTGTACTGATAGTCAGGAGATGAACACTGTGATTTTTATGCCTGCAGTGAGGGTGGGTACTCCTTTAGCCTGCTTGTTTTTCACAACATTGCACAAAAATGTGACATTTAAGGTTTATCTGCAGGCACAGAGCTTACCCAGCAATGTTTGTACTCCTCAGAACCCACTGTTAGTACAGAGGGGCTTGAATCTCACTTGACTTCTGTGAAAATGACACTTCAGCATCATCATGGCCAAAGAAAAAAATATTAATACAAAAATACAGATTATTCCAATGTAGAACAGTCACTGTGGAACGCCTGTATTTTTTCCAGCACTCTTGAAGCCCTGTTTGGATGGGTGCCATCCAAGTCCTGTAAATAAGAGGCTGTTGTTGCAGTAACAGATAGCTCCTGTAGAATCAGGGATGAGGTGTGCCAGGACGTGGTGCACAGGGGAGTTCTGAACAGCAAACCCTTCCCTCTGGGCACTCCCTGGCTCTGCTCAGAATGTTGTGGGGTTGCAGGATTAACTGTGAGGTCTTGAGCCTGAGAAGCGTTCAGTGCGTTCCTATCCCCGTGAGTCACTTCACACCTCTCCCCCTCCTAGTGCTGAACGGATCCACCCGGCTCTGGGTGACTCAGGGGACAGGGCAGCGCTCAGGGGACTCAAAACAAACAGCAAGAGACCCAGTGGTCACAAGGCAGGAGGCGAGGACACAGGGACACATCCCAGACTGGTGCTGGATGAGACACAGGGACACATCCCAAACTGGTTTGGATGAGGGATGAGACACAGGGACACATCCCAAACTGGTGTTGGATGAAGGCAGAAACACAGGGACACATCTCAAACTGGTGTTGGATGAGGGATGAGACACAGGGACACATCCCAAACTGGTGTTGGATGAAGGCAGGAACACATCTCAAACTGGTGTTGGATGAAGACAGAGACACATCCCAAACTGTTGTTGGATGGTTTGCACTTACCAATTTAAATTTCCTTGAGAGACTGTCCACGATTGCTCTGTTTTTTAAAGTTTTTTTTCCTTTTGGTCATGGAAGAAGAATGAATGTGAAAGACTCAACAGCATCCTTTTTAAAAATAAGCTTCACTTGGTCATTTTAATCTCTAAATTTTTAAGGGCATCAGGCCTCTAACTGAGAGCTGGTGCCTGGAATGATTCCATTTTTCCTCCCCCTAAAGACAGGCCAGGCACTGCAGGCAGGAGCCTGGTCCCCAGAGGATGGAGCTGTCCCTTGGAGGTGTCACTCACACACTTCTCTTCCTACCTCAGGCCCTCTAAGTTTAGCTCACCTCTGATGGAGGCCTCCGAGGCAGCACTTTCAAAATATCTTCCTGGCATTCTTTTTTTAGCCATAAACAAATTCAGCAGTTTTAACTGTCAAAAAAGCGCCAGCCTAAAATTCTGCTGATTGAGTGGACTTTCCTATGTGACCTAAGACAGAGACTTGGACAAATCCTGTGTACCAGGTCAGGAGCTATTTTCAGCCACATGGACGGACTATTGCATTAACTGTAACTTTGTTATTCCCTTTGGAAAGTGCTTTGGGAAGGAAAGCTGTAGGGTAACCTCTGTGTCACCTCTCCTGGTGTTCATTCAGGTTTGTGGCACCATGAATCTTGCTCCTGTTTTTGCTGTGCTCCAGCCAGAGCTGAGCTCTGCAGCAGGGTCAGACATCCCCTCACCTGGACAGATGGCCCTGGTGCTCTGGAATAACATGGGGAGAGTGAGTGGTCTCAGCTCCCAGGGAAGGGAATGCCTTCCTGATCATGGCTAATGGGATCCTGCTTAAACAATATGGGCAATAATCAAGCTGTGCTCAGCTAATTGATCCAGAACACCAATTAATCCACAGAGGTGGCTTAAAGGTGCCCCAGTAAGGCTGGGCTAATGGTGTGCCACTACACAAATGAGATCCAACTCCTCCTATGTCTACCAAATGTACATTAAAGTTGACCCTGCAGCAATAGAAAGTCCTTGAATTGAAAATGTTTGGGGCTGGGCAGCTATTGTAAATGCAGGCAAACCCAATGGGAAGAAGTGACAATGTCTGACTCAATTCAGAAGGCTGAAGGATTTCTTTATTATAACTGTGCTAAAATACATTAATATACTATATAAAAGGAGGGTACTCAAACTACATACTACTTTCTCTGACTCTAACACAACTCGTGACCCTCTCTGAGAGCCCAGCCCCAGGTGGGTTGGATTTGTCATCAGGTTCAAACAATCCTCACCAGAATCCAACCAAGAAATCACCCCAGGTAAACAATTCTCCAAACACATTCCACATAGGAAAAACAAGGAGCAGAAACAGAAATTGTTTTCTCTTTCATTTCTCTCTGTGCTCCTCTATGAAAAATCCTGAGAGGGAGAGAAATGTGCTTGCCACAGGCAGCTATTTTGGAAAATGTCTCATGCCTGCTCTGTTGTTGTGTTCTCCCCTGGGCATCACCTTATGACATGAAACAGGAGCTTTGTCTGACCCAATGGATCTGCTTTTATTTTCTTCAATGTTCCTGAATATACTTTCTCCTTAAATATTCTTGTAAATATTCCTCACTGAGAAGGTGGTGGTCACTGGCAAAAGATCCCTGGGGAAGTGGTCATGGCAGCAAAATTGCCAGAGCTCCAAAAACATCTGGAGTGTGTGGTTAGTCACAGGATTTAATTCTAGTCCTGCAAGGGAGTGGGGCTTGATGATCCTTCTGGGTCCCTTCTAGCTGGAGAGACCCTGTGTGCCTGTTCCCATGCTTGGGCTAAAGTGGGGAGTCAGATCAGAGCTCTGGGGGGAGAAAGGAGGCAGCTGCCCTTGGAGCAGCAGCTTCACTCTAAGACCAGCTTAATTTAACATAAAAATGTCAGAGAACCTTGGTTTACTCTGTCCAGCCTGGGAATGGGGCCTCGCCAGATGACAAAGGAGATCTCTGTCAAGATAAAAGCCAAGTTGCCCCTTTCTGTTGTGCCCCAGGAAAAAGGACAATGGCTTTAAACTGAAGGAGGATACATTTAGTTTGATACTGGGGAGGAATTGTTCCCTGTGAGGGGGAGGCCCTGGCACAGGGTGCCCAGAGCAGCTGTAGCTGCCCCTGGATCCCTGGCAGTGCCCAAGGCCAGGCTGGACAGGGCTGGAGCAGCCTGGGACAGTGGGAAGTGTCCCTGCCATGGCAGGGGTGGGATGGGATGAGGTCTCTCCCAGTCCAAACCAGTCTAAGATTTCTGGCATTTGATCTGTCTCCCCCATCACGTGCCCTGGTCAAATCTGTTTGCAGGCCAAATGTCAGAAATATTTGATTTTCTGTGAAATTAGTGAGCTAACCTGGCTCATGAGGAGCAGAGCAGTGTCAGAGCTGGGAAGCAGAGCCCATGTGAGGTACCTGAGAGGAGAGCTCAGCTATTTCCTGCAGCTCCAGAATGAGCTCGGCAGTTCAGCTCAGGTGACAGGCAATAACTTCCTAAACTGTTTTAACTTCATTACTTTGATCCATTTGACCATTCTAAGGCCAAAAGCATAATTCCCAAGAGACCTTTTGCTATATTGAAACTGATCTCTTTTATAAGAAGGGTCACTGAAGACTCAGCTTGGTTATTACATTGTTTTTATTGCATTAAAATAAATCAACAATTGATTAATGCTCAGCATTTGTCAAAATGCTGCAGCAGGACTGGATGCTCAGATCAGACATCCTCTAAGAGACCTGGAATGTCTCATGGTGCTGCTCTTCTGTGCCACTGAGGGTTCAGAGTGCAGAAGAATGGTGCTGTGTGCTGATGTGCTGCTGTAATTCACTGGGCTTTTAATCACATTAAGGCTGTAAGACAGGTGTGTGTTCAACACCTGGCCTGAGAAAGTCCCACTGCCCTGAGGAAATGCAAAACCAAGGACAAAGCCTCGAGCTGGGAAAATTGTCAGGTATTTGGGTACTGTTTCTAAGTCAGGTGTGTGCCCAACCTACTGTTATCCTGCCGGCTAGGCATGGCAAAAGGGGAAAAGGAAAAAAAATAAGAAAAAAAATAGTTTATGATGCCCCATTAGTGCTTTGGTGTCAGCATCCTCTCAGCCTGCTCAGAGGCAATCGGGCTGTGCTGTGTGCCCTTCCTGAGGAGAGAATCATGGAATCCCAGACTGGTTTGGGGTGGAAGGGACCTTAAAGGCCACCCAGTCCCACCCCTGCCATGGGCAGGGACACCTTCCACGGTCCCAGGTTGCTCCAAGGCCCATCCAGCCTGGCCTGGGACACTTCCAGAGATGGGGAATCCACTCCACACAGATAACCCATGGTGCTCTGATGGCTGCTGTTCTCTCTGATTGCTGTTCCTCACTGTGCAGGGTGACAGTGGAGGCTCTGCCAGCCCTAAAGGAGATGTTCTGTACAGGATGTTTCTGGAGGGATCAGGAAGCATCCCTGTACCTCAAAGGGATCCTTCTCCTGAATTAACCCTCCCTAATCAGCCCCAGGGCAGCAGGGGAAGAAGCCAGGCAATTTCTGCAGGTTTGGAGTGTTCAAGACGGGTGAAAATCTGAACTGAAATAAAACAGGAGCTTCTTGCTCTCCCACCTTTTCCCTGCTCCACCTTTTCCCTGCTCCACCTTTTCCTGCCCTCCTGGAGAGGAGCTGGTTTTATGGACCAGCTCTTACACAAACCATGCTGTGGTCACAGCTGCCTTAGTTTCAGCCAGTTTAGCAATGACAAAGGGATAAGATGAACTATTTCCAGCAAGCTTGGCCCTGCCAGAGGATGGGCACAGGAACAAGTGGTTGTGCATGGAGACTGTTCTGTACTCTGCATCCCTGGTGGGCCACTGAGGGGCTGTGCCAGCTCCTGCTCACGTGGGGTTTGTCACAGAGCCTCTGCTTGCCCTGGAAACACTCTGTGCTTCCAGCCATGGCATCCTGAGCTCTCATCCACGGCATTCCTGGCCTCAGCCATGCCTCAGAGCCCAGGAATGGCTGTGGGCTGCTCCCTTTGCATGTTCAGACTCTGCATTTCGTGGGGAAGGGGCAGAGAGGGAGGTTTAGAAAAGAAACCAGACAAAGAATTTGTTACCCAAAACGATGGGTGCAAAAAGCCAAACACATGAAGAGGCAGAGACACAGTTCTTGTCAGACTCTGGATGTTGCCAAGACTCTGATATTCTGGCAAAGCAGCAGTGCTGAACTGAGTGCTGTGCTGGGATCATGTGCTGCCTGAGGGGACACTGGAAGGGGATGGATGGTTTTGTGCAGTGGGCAGCGAGCAGGAGCAGTCCACGAGGTTGGATCAGTGCTGGTTTGACACCCAGTGTACTGGCCTCTCCCAGCTGGCAATTTCCCAGGAATGTGGAGTCCTGGGTGCATCTGCCTCAAAAAGGGAAGACAAGGGAGCTGCAGGGTGGCAAAGGCAGCAGCAAAGACCACGCTTGGGATGATGCTGCTGCTCTGGCTCAGATTTGGGCTCCCACAGGATGCTCACACTCTGGGATGTGAGCAGAAAAGGGGTGGTGTACCTAAAATACACTGGAAAGAGGAGAAACCTTTCTTGGGCCTCAGATTGGAAAAGGATTTGCTAAGGTGCCAGTCTGCCTCTGTTGGGTTCCTAATTGGAGTTTTCCAGGGAGAAGCTCAGCTGTGCCTGCTGCAGAGGTGGTGTCAGGGACAGCAGCAGCTCAGCTGGGCCCTGGGGAAGAGGGGCTGCAGTGTTCCTTCCCACTGCTGGAAAGGGCTGTGCTTTGTGTGTCTGCCCTATATGCCAGCCTGTGCTAATCCCAGAAATCTGGCCTCAGGATTGCCCCGAAATAGCCCAAACCCTCCTTCTTGCAATCCTCTTACCATCTGGGAAGCCAGATAATTTTCCCCAGCCTGATTTATTTTCTTTAGTTCCAAAGGCAGCTTTGTGGGTTTTCTGTGTGCATATGTTACCCTTTTGCCTGGAGTAACTGTCTAAGCACGTGTTTGGATTTGAATATCCAACCAAAGGCAGACCCTAGTGCTGGCAGACTGAAATTTGTGATGGAGAACGGTGTTAAATTTTAAAAGAAAGTCATTAACTCCCAGGCCAACCAGCTGAATGGGCAGTTTGCTGGAGACTCCAACAAAACTGCAGGTTAAGGTCAGTCCCGGGGTTGGAATGTGAGGAGGGAAGTTAGGAGGAGTTGAGTCCTTGCTGTTGGGAGCCAGGAGAGAACGGGGCTGTTGCAGGACCACCATCTCTTCCCAGCTTAAAATTTAATTTGCACTTTCCCAGACTGGAACTCTGCTCCCTTGGGACATTTCTGTACTGCTTTGGATTTGGGTTTCCCCCCTCCTCTTTGCAGTGGCACCACTACCAAAGGCTCGTGGCAGCCAAATCTCAACTTGGCCACTGCTGGAGAGGATCTGAGCTGCGTGGGAGCCATGGAGCAGCGGGGAGAGCCGGGGCTGCCGCGTGAGTGCTCGGGTGATCCCCACTGCCCCCGCAGCACTGCTCGTCCCTGCAGGGAGGAGGGGTGGATGGCTGGGTGGACGGTGGCTCTGGGGGTGCCAGAGCCTGGTGGCTGGAGGAGGTGAGGCTCTGTATCTCCCTCATGCCTGTCGTGGGGGGCTGGAGGTGCCCAGTTCCATGTGGGATCATGCTTGATCTCAGGGCTCTCTGTGCTGCAGGATAGAGCGGATTTGAATCTCTTGGGTTTGTGTGTTAGGAGTGATTTCTGCAGTCAGCAAGCCTCAAACCCTCTGGGGGATCGGTGGGGAGAGCTCTGTGGCCTGGGAGCCCTAAAGAGACTCTTTAGTATAATTTATTTATTATTATTTTGAAAGCCCTGTCCCCTGGGACTCTTTCACCTAAAGCTGTGAGACTGCCTGCT
Source organism: Lonchura striata (assembly GCF_050655825.1). Taxonomy (NCBI): domain Eukaryota; kingdom Metazoa; phylum Chordata; class Aves; order Passeriformes; family Estrildidae; genus Lonchura; species Lonchura striata. Next base: position 2,102,277 of record NC_140719.1, on the reverse strand, counting down.
TTAGCTGGGGAGACAGAGCATTTATTACTGTCCTGTTTGCCTCTTGAAAGCCTATTGCAAAGAGAGAAAGAGAGGAGGCTTTGTGTGAGCCTGGGGAGCTCCTGGGAGACGGGGGGAGTGTAAACACCTCTGTGTGCTGGGAGAGCTGCTGCCGAGAGGAGCCACACCAATCATGGTGCTGGGGCTGCCAGGGTGCTGTGCTGTGGTGGGGACCAGGACACGGCAAGGCTGGGCAGGTACAAACCCTGCTCCCATTCCAGAGGTTCAGGATGCCTGGGATTTTGGAGGGAATTGTTTTCTGCTCGCTCAGGAGGCTGCTTGGTGTTGTCTGTCCTGTGGGCTGAGCTGTGCAGTGAAAAAGGCAATCCTAGATTAGTTTGGTTTTTCCCAGGGGCAAATAAATTTGCTGGGAAAAACTTTTATTTTGGTGGGTGCCAGATGGAGATAACTGGGAATGTCAGCAAATGGATTTAACTGAACAAATGAAGAGTTTTTGATTATTCTGAAAGGAGGAACATTCAGAAGTGCCTTAGAAATGACCCTGGATCCCTGGGCATGGCCACACCACCTGTGTGCTGGTTCCTGCCTGTCCAGGACAGAGCTTTGGCATCATTTGCCTGTGTCTGTGGGGCTCTGGCATCAGCAGAGCTTCTGGGGCACGTGGCAGGGTTGTTCTTCAGCCCTCCTATCCAGGAGGTGACAGCAGCACTGACTGTGACCCCAGGCACTCCAGGGCCTCTCCCTCTGCATTGTCAACACATCCATGAGAGAGGGAGTTTGAGCCTTTGTGAGGTTTCTCTGCAGACCCCAGGGCTGGGATGATGAGGGGTCCCCAGACCCTCCTGGTGGGCAAGACAAGAGATCTCTTGGAATATTCTGTAGCATAAATACAATTCAGTTCCTCTCCCAGCGCTCATGTTGAGGATGGGATGAAAATGAGGGTGGGATTAAAGGTTCATCCCCACCCCAGCTCTATATCCTGGGCTCTCTTGCCTTTCAGCAAGATGTGGTAGAGGATGTGACATCTCCAGTGTCAGCCTGTCATATTTTGGAGGAGCTCTGATGTTGGTGAGCTGTGCTGGAGCTCAGGGCTTTGCTCTTGGGGAGAGCCAGAGCTGCTCCCCTGGCTGTGCCCCTGTCTGCAGGGAGAGCATGCAGCAGGCCATGGGAACGTGTTTTGGAATGCCAGGGTGCAAATATCGACTTGGGCAGCTGGGACAGGCCACTGTGGGATGTTGTGGCATTGGCTGTGTGCCTGGCCAGCTTGGCTCCTGGCTGGAGGAGGAATCCTGGCTGGGATTGCTCCTGCCTACTGGCAAAGGACCCCTTCCCTCTCTGTGTTCCCTTCCTTGTGCTTCGATAACTGCATTAATCCCTTCCTCAAGGGCCTGCAAAGCAGCTGTGCCAGATGTGGGAAGCAGGTTCTTGTTCTGGGCAGAGCTGCTGGAGCAGCCTTTCCCCTCCTGTGTCCACCACATTCCATCAGACCTTGCCCTGGGCTTGCTGCTTCAAGTCCCTGGTGGGGAGACAGGAGCCACCAAATGTGGCTTCCCTGTGGGTTACTGGGTCCTGAAGATCCCAGAGGCTGCAGGGCAATTCTGGGAGTTTTGGGGCCACCAGGCAGACAGGAGAATTTAGGTGGTGGCCCAGACTTGCAAGGATCAGTGTCCCCAGGCTGCACTTTCTGCTCACCTCCCACACCTCTGACACTGCCAGCTGGGAGAGGAGATCCAGCTTCCCCTGGGCTCCGGGCCAGCAGTGCTGAGAAAAGGCAGATGTGCTGGGGCTGCTGAGGAGCTCCTGCTGCTGTCTCACAGCTGCTTCTGCTCACTGCCACGTCCTGCTCTGCTGGGCATCCCCCTGTGATGAGGGCAGCAAAGGCCACTGCTGTGCTGGACAAACATGCAGCAATTACAGAATAAATCACATCTTTGTTCCTCACCCCACCCTGAGCCTTGGATCCCCGTGGCTGGAGACACAGGAGGGGATGGGGAGCTGCAGGAGTGCTGAGCAGCCCAGCTGTGCCCATAGATGTGCCTGGTGCCTCTGCCCTTGGGCTGTGCGTGCAGGGGGCTCCAGCAACACAGCATCCATGGATCTGCATGCTTCCCAGAGCTGGAAAGGGACTCTCACAACCCAAGCGGACTCAGCTCTGGGCCTTTTCCACCCCACTGGTCCCTGAAATGCACATTGCCCTGCTCCCATCCTGGCTGGTGCCTCACTGCTGTGCTGTGGGAAGGAGGGAAAGGGAGGCACCTGGCCCCTCTCCACCAGGAAAGCAGGAGCATGGCATGGGAGCTGGCAGCAGAAACCCTGCCAGGCCTTCCCCAGCTCTGAACAGCCCCAAGGCACCAGGCCCTGGGCAGTGCTGGCTGGGAGCCTCCCAAGGCCCCTGCAGGGTGCCAAGGTCAGGCTGACACCGCAGGCACAGGCAGCCCCAGCAGAGCTGTGCTCTTTGTCCGGAGGCTTCAGAGGCTGCTGGGGTGTTTTTGTCTCCACCAGTGCCCAAAGGGGCTTGGATTTCTGGCGGTGGTACAAGAGGTGTCTGTGGCAGTGATGGATTGGGCTGTGCAGAGCATTCCTCCCTCCTTCCCTCCCTTGTTTGCTCTGTGTCCCTCCTGTTGCTTTTCCTTCAGTTTCAGGCAGTTTTGCTGGTGGAGGTTCAGTTGAATCAAACCAATGCCCCTGCCAGACTTTGGGGGAAAATGCAGCTTTTCTAGTGAGCAAACAGCCTTTCCAAGCTGCTGCCTCTGTCTTGGGGCTGTGAAGATGCAGCTGGAGATATTTTGGGGTACCTGGAGGCACTGGCCAGGGTGTGATAGGTGCTGTCCATCTGTCCATCCTGGTACACACTGGCACCAAAACCCCAAGTGAGGCTCTTTTGCCTTTACAGCTGCTGTGAGTGTGGCTCCAGCAGGGCTGAGGGACACTGCTCTGCCCCACTGCCCTTCAAGGGAGTTAAGCTGGGGCTCCACAGCTGCCTCTGTGTTAAGGGAAGTGTAAAACACCTCTGCCTCACCAGTCCTACCCTGCTCATCTCTGTGGAAGAAGCCTGGGTAGATGATTCTGATCCTGCAGTTACTGGGCTGTGCTGGCTCCTCTGCTCTGCGCTGGCCTGGGAGATCTCTCCACCAAGGCTCCCAGTTCTGGGTCTGTGCACTTTCGTCTGTCTCAGCATCAGATCCTGCGGCAGGTTTGGATGGCTGAGAGTGTGGAGGGCCAGGCTGGGGCTGCTGTGGCTTTGTCAGGGTGCTGAACATGAGAAAAGCATCCAATTCCCCATTTTGTGGAGCCTCCTCTGAGCCCCAGCACGTCAGCAGGGGTGAGCTGGAGCTGGGTCTGAGCTGGAGTCTTGCAAGAGTGTCCAGCTCTGGAGCCATCCACAGAAGGACAAGGAGCTGCTGGATGAGTCCAGAGGAGGCCACAGATATTCTCCAAGGGCTGGAGCCCTCTGCTCTAGAGCCAGGCTGTGAGAGCTGGGGGTGCTCCCCTGGAGAGGAGAAGCTCCAGGGAGAGCTCAGAGCCCTTCCAGGGCCTGAAGGGGCTCCAGGAGAGCTGGAGAGGGACTGGGGACAGGGGATGGAGGGACAGGACACAGGGAATGGCTCCCAGTGCCAGAGGGCAGGGATGGATGGGATACTGGGAATTGGGAATTGTTCCCTGGGAGGGTGGGCAGGCCCTGGCACAGGGTGCCCAGAGCAGCTGTGGCTGCCCCTGGATCCCTGGCAGTGCCCAAGGCTGGGTTGGACAGAGCTTGGAACAACCTGGGATAATTGAAGCAGGCATGGAACTGGTTGGTCTTTAAGGTCTCTTCCAACCCAGACCATTCTGTGATTCTAAGCCTGTCCTGAACACCCAGTTCAGGGCAGCATCTCCAGTGTCCTGGACAGCTGCTTACCGATTAATAAAGCCCTGACAGGACCAGTCATCTGTTTTAAATAAAACAAAACTGTTCTGAGCAGAGCCTCTGGGACGTACTTGGTGTGTGGGATGGGAAGGGCCACGGCCAGGGCTGCAGCTGGGGCTCCTGCCAGGAGTGACTCCCTCTGAACGTGGCTCTGTCCCCTCTGTGACACTGCATCGAGTGAATTGCCATCGTTCCTCTCCTCTGTGCCCACAGGGAAGCCTGGGGGACGGTGGCGACGAACCCCGTGGCAGATAAAACTGAGGGTGCAGCAGAGCCTGTGACCTCCCTGCTGTCCCTGCTCGCTGTCCTGCCGTGTCCTGCCCTCATCTCCTCTTCTCGCCGGCAGGGCCAGGGCAGAGTCCCGCGGTGCTGGAGCATCTGCCAGCAGCGAGCAGGGGGCCGCTCCGGGCTGGACAGCCCCGGCTGCAGGGAGCCTCGGGGAGCAGGAGGAGGGTCAGCCGTGCCCGAGTGAACGGGAAAGGTGAGTGAGGGGCGTGGGAGGGGCTCTGGGCCAGCCGGGGTCAGCCCTGGCCAGGGCTGTGTGGAGGGGCCACCACGGGCAGGGTGGGGATGCGTGTCCAGCAGCCTGGGCTGCTGGGAGATCTCGTTCTTTTTCAACGCGGAGAGATGTGGGACAGCCCAGCCTTTGGGGAGGGTGTTTTCCCCCAAGAACCATCTCCATCATTCCTCCACAGCCTCCGGAGCTGGTGCTCAGCCCTGGTGCCTCCCGGTGAGCTGTGGTGCAGCACCCAGAGCCGGTGGGTGCACTCCCAGCTCCTGGGTGATGGAAAGGGCCGCTCTGAGCTCTTGCAGGGTGACCCCATAAGTCTGGGGGAGCTGCGTGCCTCTTTCCTTGTCACATGAGAACCAAACAGGTCACCCATGCCGTGGCATCCCCCCAGATGCTCCGGCTCACCCTCCCAGACCAGTTTTGGCTGCAGGAAGGTCCCCAGGGTGCCGTGCCTGCTCCTGCGGCGGGACAGCTCCTTCAACAGCCGCGGAGGTGCCAGCCAGCCCGCACGGCAGCGCCAGGGATGCTGACAGCACGGAGGGGATTCCCTTTCTCCTGCGTCTCATTCCTGCGGCCCCAGCGGCAGGGTGGCCGCGGCTCCGGGATCCCAGGGGAGGGCAGGGGATTGTCCCCACCGTGGCACTGTCCCTACCCTGGCACTGTCCCCGCCCTGGCACTGTACCCACCCAGGCTTTGCCCCCATCCAGGCACTGTCCCCAACCTGGCACTGTCCCCACCTATCTTCACAGCCCCTAGACAGAGGCAGCAGCTTGGAAAGGCTGTTTGCTTACTAGAAAAGCTGCATTTCCCCCCAAAGTCTGGCAGGCACTGTCCCCACCCTGGCACTGTCCCCATCCAGGCACTGTCCCCACTCTGGCACTGTCCCCATCCAGGCACTGTCCCCACTCTGGCACTGTCCCCATCCCGGCACTCTCCCCATCCAGGCACTGTCCCCACCCTGGCACTGTCCCCATCCCGGCACTCTCCCCATCCAGGCACTGTCCCCACCCTGGCACTGTCCCCATCCAGGCACTGTCCCCGTGGCACTGTCCACACCTTGGCACTGTCCCTACCCTGGCACTGTCCCTACCCTGGCACTGTTCCCCCCCCGGCACTGTCCCCACCCTGGCACGGTCCCCACCCAGGCTCTGTCCCCACCGTGGCACTGTCCCCACCCTGGCACTGTCCCCATCCAGGCTCTGTCCCCATCCAGGCACTGTCCCCACCCTGGCACTGTCCCCATCCAGGCTTTGTCCCCACCGTGGCACTGTCCCCACCGTGGCACTGTCCCCACCCAGGCTCTGTCCCCACCGTGGCACTGTCCCCATCCCGGCACTGTCCCCACTCTGGCACTGTCCCCACCGTGGCACTGTCCCCACCGTGGCACTGTCCCCGCCCCGGCACGTCGCCGCAGGTGCGGTGCCCGTTCAATCCCTGGGGCCGATGGGAGCCGCTCCATTCAAACTGCGGCGGTTGTTCCGTGTCCCGTTCAAACCCCGCTCCCGCGGGCTGGGCAGGCTCAGCTCCAATTAGCGCGGCTGCTAATTGGAGGCGCCGTGCCATGGAGGCTGGCGGTGTGCGCAGGGTCTCGCTCTGCTCCCGCCGGCCGGTCCCCTCCCGGTCCTTCTGCCTCTGCACGTTCGGTAAGGCTCGGGGAGCCCGGGGCTTGCCGCCCGGCCGGGACCGTGGCAAGGGGCTGGCGAGCTGCTGCTGCCAGGAATCGGGCCCGGGAGCAGCTCCTGCCTCGCTGAGCCGCGATAATGCCTGGAGCCAGGGGTGGGAGCGCTCCCCCGGCGTCCCCCCGAGCCCGTTCTGCCCCTCGGATGGAGACGGGCTGGGGTAGGGCTGGCTGGAGCTGTGCCCCCGTTAGGGCTGAGCCCCGGGTTCCCCTTCTCTCCTCGAGGTCTCTCGGCGGCTGCCTCGGGTGCGCAGGGTGGGTTTTGGTGGCCCCGGGCAGCGCTGGCTCTGCGGGTGCAGCGTGCCCGGCCCTGGCATTCCGAGGGAATTTGGATGTCTTAGGGATGTCCTGGCTGCTGGTGGTGTGTGATGGCTGGGCAGCAGTGTGGCACACAGGGCAGCTGGGTGCCCCTTCTGGGGGCTGCTTTCAAAGCAGCAGTTTTGTTTTCTTTCAAAGCTTCTCTTGCTCTCCTGAGCAGAGCGGGTGACCATGCAGTGAGCTCTTTCCTAGGGATGTTGATCCTTCCCAGGGAACTGCATCCCTTCCCAGGGATGCTGTTCCTTCCTCTTTGCCCCTGAGGACAGCCTGGAAGCTGAAATCCTTCTGTCTTTGTAGGATATAGGCCAAATAATGTGGGTTCTGTGGTGCCTCCTGGCTCCGTAACCGAGTCCAGGCCAAACATCCTCTCTGCAGCCAGTTCCCCTCATGGGCTGAGCATCGCTGGTGAGATGTGGAGTTGTGTTCTGAGCTGCAGAGCCTGGCAGGACAGGGCCAGCACTGCCCTCTCACTGAGGGTGACTAGGAGAGAGTCTCCCAAAGGGTTGGTGCCAGGGCAGAGATGGTAGATGATTTTGGGGTGCCTTGTGCCCATGGGAACCTCCCACCCAGGCAGGATCTGACACTGTGTCCTCTGGCAGGAATCCCCACTGGCATTTGATAGATGGTTCTTGGCTGTCCCAGCCAAAAAACACTGTGTTTTTCCTACAATAAAGCAGAAAAGTATTTAAGAAGAACTCAAAATTTTCCATTTTCCAATTTCCATTTGTCAGAGACCATCAGTAAGGAACAGGTTTCCCTGCTAGAACTGCTTCCATAGAAGGTTGCCCTGTCCCCTCCCTTAGCCTGGCAAACTTCTCTCATGGGTGGGAACCTATTTGATTACCATCTTGTGCTTGTTCATACCCATTTTCCCCTGTTCTCCTTGTGCCAGCTTTGTTCCTTGGCATGAATTGCCTCTCCTGGCCCTGTGGGTCCAGATGGATGGGGCTGGGAGCTCTCTGTGTTGCATCCCTGCAAGCCTGGCTGAGTCCTGCTCTGTGGTGGGATGTTCACCCAGGAGCTGCATGTGGGTTCTCCCTCTGCCCTTCTTCTGCACTTAATTTATATTGACCTTTATTTAACAGAGAGGACCTGGACAAGCTGTGGCAGGGCCTCTCTGCTGTTTCCCTCAGTTCTTGTCAGGGATGTATCAGTAGATGAATCCAGGGGAAAAGATTTCTCTGACTCTCTGCACTTGGATTGAGGTGGGAATGCAGCCCATGAACCTGCCTTGACAGGGATTGTGTTCCTGTCCACCCAGGTGTGGCACCAGGTCACTGCTCTGCTCATCTGACAAAGTGCCCCAGCTCTGTCTGGGCACAGACCTTGGCACAGCACATCCCTCCCACCAGCTTTGGCTGGATCATTCTTCCCAGAGCAGCTTCCCTCTCTGATCCTGGCCCTACACAGGCCAGTGATGCCTCCCAGGCATGAGCAGGGGTCACACAGCACCTGGGGTGTGCTGGAGGTTGTGATTTGTCCCTTCATGTGCTTGGGAGACACTCGGCAGCAAATGCATTGAGAGGGAAACGTCCTCTGTTCCTCACAGAGAGCACCTCAACTCCCAAACCCTGCTGTGGCCAATTTGTGTTTCTCCCCAGAAAGGCAGAGCTGCCCCTCTTCTCCCTGCTCTCCTCTCCTTGGTGCTGGGGCAGCCTGTGCCAGGGGCCCTGTCCCCACAGCAGTGACACCCATGGGGCACAGGGTGGGGTGACCCCACTGAGCACAGCCTTGGTCCCTGAGCTGCCAGGAGCAGCCCCAGCCATCCCCAGGCCAGGACAGTCCCCAAACTGGCATTCCCCCAAATGACCCAGCACAAAAACTTCTCCTCTCCCTTCATCTCCCCTGACTCCTCCTCATGCTTGGCTGCACCAGGGCAGTTTCCTTTCATGTTGTGACATCTGCTGTGTGCCAACAGCGGAGCGGGCAGCGGCTGTGGGGCTGGGGTGCCTCTCTGGGGTCTCTGGGCTCGGTGGGGGGATGAAAACAGGCTTTGCCCACGCTGGCAGAAGGTCCTGGGGCATTGTGTGCTCCCAGTGCCAGTGTGGATGGGCAGTGTGAGACTGGAGTTGGTGAGGATGCTGGAGATGGGTGGGGAGGCTGTAGGAGGAGGGATCCTGGCACAAGGGATGTCACTGCCTTGGGCAGGGGCACAGAGTGGCAGCGACTGGGGGTGCACAGAGGTGTCCCCAGAGGGTTCCCACAGCCCCAGAGATCTGCAGATGGCAGAGGGGTTCCAGCCTTGTGCCCAAAGCCTGGAGTGGAAGGATGACACTGGGGGACAGCGTTCTCTCTGTTGCAAACCAGTGCTAGATCTGTCCTGACTCACCCACCCAGCTCCAGCCTTTGCTCTCTCCTTCCACTTGTACAGATGCACACAGACACAATTCCCACGTGTCCATGCACATGTGAGCTGTTCAGTGGTTGGCCTTTTTTTTTTTTTTTTTGAGTGAAAAAATGTGTTGTCTGAATTGTTTCAGGTTAAACAATCCCATCAGATATCCCCTCCCAAGCAAGGCCAAGCCCTTGGGTGTGTCTTTGGCAAAATTAAATGTTGAGTTTTAACTTGCAAGATGTTTATGTGTCTGTACATTATGTTTACTCGCCTGTAAATGATGTTTACTCACTTTGTTGTGTTTTGTAAACTGGGGAAGAAATGAAAATGGGATCTTTTGCTTTGGGGAAACTAAGGGAAACATTGCAGCAGTGATGGTTTCAGTTCTTGGATTCTCCAGGGATGTTGGGAAAAGTTTAGTTTTGGGTCCATCCAGAACAGTTACATGATTAGAGAGCCTTCATTGCCATTAAAATCTGCACATCCTTTTGAGGCTGTCAGGCCCAGGTCCCGGGGAACATTTTGGGAGGACCCAGAGGGGAGGCAGCTCACCCTGCACCCTGTAACCATCACACCCCGACCCCGACAAACACCATGGGCTGAGTCTTCGTGCCAGTCTGAGCCTTGTGGGGGGATTCCTGGGCTGGTGCAGAGCTGCCAGTGCATGGAAAAGTGAGGGAATGGGTGTGAGCAGGCTGGCAGAGCAGCGGTGCCACCCTGGGTGCTGTTCCCTCACCCAGCAGGGCACAGCTTGGCTCTCCCAGCACTGACCTGCGCCGGGCTGGGGCCAGGGGGTGTCAGTGCCGACCTCCAGCCTGAGCCCTGTGAGCTGGGATGTTTGCCTCGCTCCCTGCCTGGGGGGGAAGGCAGGATGTGTCTGGCCCCGTGTGAGCCTTGCAGCTGTGGAGTGGGCGAATCCTTCAGCCTGTCCTTCAGCCTGTCCTCTCCTGTCCCCTCCTGTCCCCAGGCCAGCTGAAGCTGTCCATCGAGGTGCGGGGCCGGACGCTGGTGCTGCACGGTGAGTGTGTCCCTGGCACATCCCAACCTGGAGCCCTGCCTGAGCTCACCTGGGTCGGGGGTGGCTCCGTGTGCTGGAAAAGTCTCTCCTCCAGCCCGAGCTTCCAAAGAAAGGCTCAGCAGTCTCTGTTGTTTGGTCTCAAGGCAGTTTATTGCAAGTTATCTAAAAGATTTTCTTCTGGGGCTGCTGTGGTTTGCTCACAGCTCAGGCAGAGGCACACACACACCCTGACATCTTCTCTGACCCCGACTGCTTCTTCTCTCCCTGCCCAGGGCTGCTGCTGTCTTTTATATGGTACATTACGTGTGACATGGTTACAGTTTTTCCCCAATGCCTATTACCTATATTAAATGGTGTTTTTCTACTCTAAACCAATCTGTGAGTGCCAACATCACCAAGAACATGGAGGCGAGGAAGGAGAAAGAGGGAGGACAGGGCAGGCCCAAATCCCAAATCCATCTTAAACCCTCTGACTCCCATGTACAAAACCAAAATCCCCCTGTACAGCACTCAAAAATTCTTCCCTCTACTTTGTGACTACTTCTACTCTAATATCTAAACTTTTGTGACTTCTTGTTCTTCCTGCAAGGTTGGTAAATCATCCCATGGTTCAAACCCAAAATCACAGCTGTTTCCAGCTGCCTGCCAGGGTCTCAAATGCCTCTGACCTGGGCCTGGAACCTCCAAAAATGTCTGAGGGACATTTGGAGTTCCAACAGAGCCACAGCAGGCTGGTGGTGGGGACAGCCTTCCTTCTTCCTTCTTTTCCTGTTGGGAGCAACCTTGTTGTGCAGTGGCACAACTGGGGGCTCTTTGATTAAGAGACCAAACTGAAATTTCCAGAGACCTTCATGTGTTTGCACCCATGTGTATAAATTACTTTTCTTTTGTTCCATATGAAGTGAAAAAAGGCAAATACAATTTGGAAATGAAAGTCTGAAATGCTTTATCTCTGCCAAAACCCTTTTGCCATATTTGCTAGGATTTCCAAACTGTTCTGTTACCTCCAAATGCTGCAGTTTTAAACACCAGCAATATTTCTTCAGTTAAAGTGTTTTGATAGGGATTATCAGAGAGGCCAATGGGAGTGTCAGAATGATCTCTTTTTTTTTGTTTTTGGGAAACACCTGCCTGAGGGTCTGGCACAGGCTTTACCCTCCACCTGCATGAGCTGGGTGTGAGTGATGGGGTCTTGTTCTGATGGTGACTCCACAAAAGGTTCTGGGAAGAGGGAAATGGGGGCAAAGGAGGCTCAGGGTCTGGGGCTGGACATGGTGCATGTTCAGGGTTCTCAGCGTGGGCAGGAGGAGTCTGTTGGTGATATGGGTGACCCAGCTGACTTTTTGATTCTCCATCCCAACATCTTTAACCCCAGAGCAGGTGTGGCTGGAGGAGGAGGCCCTTGGTGCACGCTGTCCTGGAGGAACCCTACAAACCACCTCCTGAAGCACCAGAGGGGCTTGCAGAGCCCCTTTCCCCCTGTGCCCTGGGCTTTCCATGGGCTTGGTGTGTTCCTTAGGAGCACAATCTGCTGGCACAGAGGCAGAGCCACTGCTGCCCTGCTGGGCTCGTGGGGAGGGAGCTTGGCTTTGTTCTGAGAGCCCATCCTGTGCTCTGCAGGCTCTGCTGCGCGTCCTGGCACATCCCTGGCACATCCCTGGCACATCCTGGCACATCCCTTGCCTCAGGCAGCCACAGGGTCCCAGCAGTGGGGCCAAGCAGTGTGGGGCAGTATCAGGGCAGTCACTGCAGTGTCAGTGTTGGGGCAGTGTCACTGCAGTGTCAGAGCAGTGTCAGGGCAGTGCCAGGATGGGCTGTTGATATTTAACTGGAGCATCCATTTGGCTGCAGGGGAAGGAGAGCAGGGCTGAAGTCAGGCCAATTTGTGCCAGCTGGATGCTGAACTGCTGTGCCACCGACCTCAGTCCAGGCTGCATTTATAGCATGGGTGTGTTAAAGGGAAGGTACCATCAACCCCTGCCCCTGTCTGAGGGGGTTCTGCCCCACAAGGAGGGATCAGCCTGTGGGGCAGAGCACTGTGGGCTAGGAAGATGCCTTCCCTGCTGCTCTGGGGTGTGACCATTTCATTTCCTTTCCAGTCATGGAAGCAAAAGGTCTGATGGGAGCAGAGTGCCGTGCGTGCGACTCCTATGTGAAGGTGGGTTCTCCTGGGGCTTTGCTCAGGGAGCTTTGTGCTTTTTGGGGAGAATTTTGTGGCTGGCTCCCCCAAGCTTGCTCTGTGCTGTTTTTCCCTTCCCCTTTCTTCTCCATCCCGCTCTGGAAGAGCATCCCCAGCATGCAGGGAGCTGGCTGGACTCTTGCCCAGCGCTGGACAGCTCATGGGTTTTGTTGGCAGTGTCTGGATGAAGTAAAAAAGGGGAGGACAGGACCCTGCTGAAGGCTGTGTCAACTATTCCTTGCAAGAACATCCCAGTGGGTGCCCAAAGCCTGGTGGGGATGTTTGCTGGCACAAACAGGGTGGGTCTTCTGCTGGGATGTGCACAGTGCAGGAAGCAGCTCTCCTGAGAGGGGGTGTAAGTCAGACCCCAGCCAGCCACACTTGTGTACATCACTCCTGATTTTTCTGCTCTTTTCCCTCCCTCCCCTACCCCAAGCAGTTTTGTAATGCAAATACCTGAGAGGCAGAAGGGTGGAGTGATCCCAACCACCCATTATCACGGGCTCAGCAGGATCTTTGAGCTCGGCCATCCCTACAAGTGCCTGTGCCAGCGTCCTGCCATGGCAGCTGGGGCTGGTGTGTGCTCTGGGAATGTTTACATGCTGCATGTTTTCCTCCCAAAGATGTCCATTGTGCCAGATGCTGACTGGAAGTGCAGGCAAAAGACGAAGACAGTGCCAGACAGCAAAAATCCCGTGTTCCATGAGCATTTTGTGTTGTGAGTACGGCAGGGCAGAGGCAGCTCTGGGCCATCCCTCAGCACCGTGTCACACAGAGCAGTGGGGACCCCGTGCCACAGTCCCAGGGCTCCCTCCCCACACCACAACCCTGTGTTTGCTTTTGCTCTGTGATCTCTAATAAACACGCAGCACGCCTGAGCAGCTCTGCTGCTGAGATGAGAAGTGACAGCCATTATTCTGCTGGTTTTTGTAGCTGAAGTGCCTTGAACTTTTGGGCAGAGCTCTGCAGAGCTGCCAGCACACACAGCATGGCAGCGCTGCTCCTGCATGCTCAGACTGTCTTGCTGGGCAGGAATTGGACAAACACACTCTGTGTCCTAGACCTGGCACCTGCAATAGTGTGACTGAGGAAGGTAAAAGGGTTTCCTACAGCTCCAGCATGTCTCTGCATGGGAGAGGAGCTGCATGACTTGTATTTGACTAGAGCTTGTCACTGCTGGTGATGGAGGCTGTGCCAGCCCTCTGACCCATGCAGCGCTGGATTTGGCACAGGGTGGTGGTTTCAGAGCATGAACTGTGGCTTGTTCCTTGCATTTACCCTTTGGTGTTGGATGTGTCTTCCCTGCAAGGTTATTTCCCCCCTGAAACCACATGAGTGGTATCCTCACACCTGCCCAGGAGAGGTCCCATCCCCTTGCAGGTGTCTGTCAGGAATGAGCAGATTGCTCTCTGGGGAGGTGCTGCAGTGCTCTGTGCAGACACTGCAGGAGAAGACCTGGCTGTGAGGAGGCTGAGGAGTCTGTGGCTGTGAGGGCAGCCCTTGCTGGGTGCTCCTGGGGAGGCTGATGGGCTCTGCCCTCTTGTTCCAGCCCAGTGAAAGAGGAGGATGAACAGAAGCGTCTCCTGGTCACAGTCTGGAACAGAGAGAGGAATTCCAGGTAAGGGGCTGCCAGCTGTTCCTTTTCAGATCTGTTCAGGGCTGTTGTGGCAGAGACTCAGCCCCTGCTCTGGTCACCCCATGTGAGCTCCTGCAGGGCCCTGGGCCCCATGGCTGGCCCTGACCTCGGGGCTGCTCTGCTCAAGGGCTTGGGGCCAGGGATGTCCCAGCTGGGGTCACACTCGTGGCAGCCAGTGCTGGTGAGCATCATGGGCAGCAAACCCTGCCCTTGGCACTCTGTTGCCATCAGTGCTGCTGGCAGCCTCCCGCTGGGCCAGCATTTCAATCCCTGTGGCCACTCATGCCTGCATTGTTGGCCAGAGCCAGGAGGGGCTGGAGTGGGCTGGGACCTCCCCTCCCTCTGGGGACAATTCAGCGAGGACACCAAGGGGCCTGGCACCTTGCAGGCTGTGCTGCCAGCCCAGGCAAGTGCCACCTTGGCCAAGCTCCTGGCAGCACCAGGTGGGCTGGAGGTGACCAGGAGGCTTCAGCCCAGCTCCTCCTTGCCCTGCAGATGTGCTTACACCGTGTCTGCTCAAACCACAGAGCAGGGGCACGTCCTGGGCACTGCCTGGCACCCAGCATGGGTGGAGATCTTGGGGGCTCCCTGAACAGGGTTGCAAGGGGGATCCTGGTGCTCCAACAGGCGTGTGCTGACAGTCCCTGAACTCTGATTGTCCTGCAGGCAGAGCGAACTGATCGGCTGCATGAGCTTTGGTGTGAAGTCCCTCCTGTCCCTGGACAAGGTACCTTCGTGTCCCAGGGCAGATTGTGGGGCTGGGGTGCCTCTCTGGGGTCTCTGGGCTCGGTGGGGGAATGAAAACAGGCTTTGCCCACGGTGGCAGAAGGTCCTGGGGAGTTGCCTGCTCCCAGTGCCAGTGTGGATGGGCAGTGTGAGACTGGAGTTGGTGAGGATGCTGGAGATGGGTGGGGAGGCTGTAGGAGGAGGGATCCTGGCACAAGGGATGTCACTGCCTTGGGCAGGGGCACAGAGTGGCAGCGACTGGGGGTGCACAGAGGTGTCCCCAGCACATGCTGCCTGCCCAGTTTGCAGCAGGGGGGGACACAGGACATGGGGCCAGCCTGGCATGGGTCACATCCGACACGTGGGTGAGCAGGGGTGATGGAGGGACACATGCAGGAGCCTGCCTGATTCCCAGCAGTGTGCTGCTGGGCAGAGGGCAGACTCGGAGGTTTTTTTGGCTGTTCCTGCAGGAATTCTGTGCCAGAATCCCCGTCCCTGCTGCGGCAGGGTTTGGTCACAGTGCTGCTGCCCCAGCCTGGCTGCTGCTCGTCAGTGCAGCTGGCTCTGCCTTCCTCGGGCTCCCCACGACCTCCAAAGCCTGGGAATGCTCCATCCCGTGGGAATGCTCCATCCCGTGGGAATGCTTCATCCCGTGGGAATTCTTAATCCCATCCAGTGCCCAGCGGGGAGGGGTTCTGTCCCTGGGCAGCAGAATATCTTGGCAAGCTGGGGGTTTCATGGAAGAGTTAATACATCCCCTGAGCTCACAGAATCACAGAATATCCTGAGCTGGAGGGAATCCACAGGGAACATTAAGTCCAACTCCTGCACAGACAATCCCACCTGGTGCCTGAGAGTGTTGTTCAAATACTCCTTGATTTTTAAAATTGTCTTGCCTGAGGTGTGGATGTTTTCTTCATAGCAGGAGACTGAAAAGGAGCTGGTGATGGTGGTGGCCTGAGAGGTGGGTGAGAGGTGGCTTAAGCATGGCCTCCTCTGAAATTTGGGCAAGTCAGGTGCAGCTTTTTTAAAACTGTGCTGCTTGCAGGGCCTCAGCAAGGCTGAGTTGAGGTCCTGTCCCCTGGCTGCTGCATGAAACTGCTGGATATCCCTCTAAAAACCTGGAATCTTTGTGCTTCAGTGTCACTCATTCTCCCCTTGCAGGGAGGATGGAATTTTAGCTGTTGCTGAGAGGACTGTGGGCTGTGTGTGTGTGTGTGTGAGCAGGTCTGGGCACCTCTGTGGGCTGTAACTGGGGCAGCTCCTGCCCTGGCTGGGTGCAATGGGGCTGAGCAGCTGCTTCCCTCCCCACAGGAGATCAGTGGCTGGTATTACCTCCTCGGGGAGGACCTGGGCAGGACCAAGCACCTGAAGGTGGCCATGAGGAGGCTGAAGCAGAGCACAGGTGTGTCCCACCACGGGAATATCCCAGGGGGTGTTGGCAAGGCTTGGAACAGGAGTCACTGCTGTGTCTGAGCCTGTGTGTGGAGCAGCTCCAGCCCCACTGCATCCTATGCCCCAAGGGCACTACTTGGCCCTGTGGTGCTCAGTGGGCACTAGCATCCCAAAATCTTGTGGGGTGGGGATTTTGGCTGGTTCTCAAGTCCCTGCTCTCCCCTTCAGCCTCACTTCTGGGGCTCTTTGGGGACCCCAACCCTGCAGCTACATCTCTCCTTACTTGGCTTGTCCTCATGCTGCCTCCTGCCTCTCAGACTTGGGGCTCATTGCTGTGGCCACACTGGTCTGCCTTGGTCTTGCAGTGCTGCCAGGGTGTGGAGGAGCAGAGGCTGGCACAGGGCAGGGTGGGGCAGCAGTGCCTGCCTGAGGTGTGCAGCCACCCTAGAGCTGCTGCCTGGAGGGGATGTGCCCATGCCATGGAAAGGTCTCAGGTGCAGTGGGGGATTGTCAGATGTGCTGTCACACTCATAGAGCCTTTGCCTTTTTAAAAAAATATTTTTAAAATCATTTCAGAAGTCAAGCCAGGAAGTCAGAGTGCAGCCCAGGAGAGCCAGGACACTGTGACCCTGCAGCAGCTGAAGGTGGGTGTGACAGGGCTGTGACCCACCAGCACGGGGAAGATGTGGGGTCAGGTGCCTGCTCGAGGGGTTTCCAGAGAGCCAAGGGACAGTGTTTTAGTGAGGGTGACGCTGAAGTGAGGGAGCTCTGTCACCTCCCTGTCACACCATGGCTGTCACAGGCAATTTGTTACCCCAGTCAGGCCCCAGCTGGTGGAGGGGGTGATTTGGGTGCTAACCCCCATTGCCCCAGGGACCTCGTGTTTTCTGGTGTGTTCCCACTCCAGACAAAGCAGCAGCACTGCCTGGGATGGCAGGGCTGGGGCGGACGGGCTCCTGCCCCACAGCATGGGCCCCTGCCCGGCTCCGTGGCTCCTTGGACATGTCTGCTCCTCTCCTCCTTCCAGGACTGTGCTCTGGGAAGGGAAAGGCCCACGGTGGAGCCTGGGTGATTTATAGGAGAGGCAAGGATGGGAAACGGGAACACAAACACATGGGTTGCATCGGAAACGGGGCTCGGGCGGCCCCGTGATTTATCTGTGCCGAATTCCGCCCCGTGCTTCCCTCAGCTGCATTTGCAGTTATTTGTTTTACAGCGCAGGGCTGAGCAAGACAAACAAAGCCAGCGCCCCTCTCCTCCCTTCCTCTCCGGCAGTCGCCACTGACTTGAAAAGTGGTGGCTGGGAAGGAAGGCTGCTCCTCCTTCCAGCTCCAGCTCCAGCTCCAGCTCCAGCCTGGCAGTGCAGCCGCCCGGGACAATGCTCTGATGGCTCTGCCACCACTCCCCTGGGAGTGCTGAGGCTCCTCAGCTCCCTCTTTGGCCTCCCTGGCCCTGCCGCCCCAGCTACTGTGCATGAGAACTTAGACTTGGGGTTCCTTCCAGCCTTTCCTCCTTTTTCATCCCCCTGTAGGAGTGTGGAAGGTGTTTTCTTCTCTCTGGGAACCCCCTCTCCAGGGAGTTGTGCCCAGCTCTGGCACTGGGCAGCTGAGCCTTTCTGGGTATCCTGCTGCTGCCTGTGCTCAGAGTTCCTCTTGGCCTTTAATTCCCAAATTCCACCATGGATGCAGCTCAGTTGACCTCGGTGCTTCCCCCTCGGTGACTTTATGAGCACAAAGAACGGGGACGTGCATATCCTCTGCATCTGTGCTTTCAAAAACAAACTTTTTTCTTCTTTTTTTTTTTTGCTTCTATAAACCCAAACCTCTGATTTTTTAATGAGCGTGGAGTCGTGCCTTTCATGGAGCGAGGCTCTCACAGCCAGTGCCTGTGAAACGCCGCTCAAACATCCTCCAAGTGTTTGTGAGAACGTCGCAATAACAAAGTGCTCCGTGCGCCTGAAGAATGCCACGGGAACAAAAGCCACATCAACAGAGCTGGGACTGGGGAATACTAAAGAGTTGACAGGAATTTTAATATAAAACTCTCTCCCTTCCTCGTCAGCGAGGGTTTTCAGGAAGCCTCTGGCTTATCGTAAAGCGGCATACAGCGCTCGCGGGGGCCGGGGAGGTGAAAGGTGGCTTCCTGCCATTCTTCTCGGGAGCTGGGTTCCCATGGGCGGTCATGCCAGTTTGACTGGGGCTCCTTCCACTGCGAGGAGTCCGGGATCGCCGCGGGAGCCGCGGGGCGTTCATGGGCTCCAGCCATGAACCGCTTCAATGGACTCTGCAAGGTGTGCTCGGAGCGGAGGTACAGGCAGGTCTGTATCCCCTGGCACGAACCCGCGTGGCTGCGAGTTCTCTTGACGTGGCTGGATGTGGGAAATGGATCTGCAGAGAATTCTTAAAGCCTGGCAGAAAGCTCACACAGGGTGCATGTGTATGGAAACTTTGGGATAAGGAATGCTGACTTAGAAATGCCATGGAACAGGACAGACGTTGCTGAGAGAGAAATCAAACTAGAAATGAGTTTCTAAGGATGGCCTTGCAAATAAGACTAGATCCTTTGGAGAAATAGAACTATGAAAGGTATATTGTAGTAGGACCCACGAGGGGTAATTTTAGATGATTGGCTTTAAGGCATTTACAGCATGGTGTGGCAAAAAGCTGATAGGCTAAGGAACACTTATATTGTATTGTAATTAGGAAATAATTAGTTTTTGATTGTGATGGCGTGAATTATAACATCTATATTGTCTCACCTTCACATGAGACTGAAAATGGAATGAAAGTTTTTAAAACGCCTCTCGGTTGCCCCATCTCTGGGTCAGAAAAGGGCTTAATCTGACAAATGGACTCTGTGGGTGCTGCTTGTGAGGCATCGACTTGATACCGTTACAATTTGTGAATTACAGTGAGGGTAGAAGGAAAGCATCCTCACATGGGTGCCTGTGGCTGGTCTCTGCCTGTTGCTGCAGTGGAGAAATGGGCAGGGAGGGGTGCTTTTTAACTAGATACAAATTATTAAAATATATAAATATATGTAAATATAAAAAATATTTTTACTGTCCAACTTGCAGGTAGCATGATGACAATGACTGTGTTAAGCTGCAAGGTGTTGTCTTAATTTCCCCCTTATTAGAGAAGAAGCAGGCACAGCAGGCTGTTACTGCCTCTTTTTAAATGATTTTAGTGTTTTTGGGAGCCAACAGCTCCCAACAGCTTGCTGTACTGGTTCCAGGTCTCCCAGTGCACAAAGCCAGGTGCTGCTTTTCTGTGTGCAGGTCCCAGTCTCCTGCATTTCAAGGAAATATTCTCTCTGTGGACTTCATTGGGACTCCCAGCTCAGGGTCAGCTTCTCCCTGGGCTCCTGAGCTCATTGTTCAGGTTACTCCAAAGCTGCTGTGGGGGACAGCAAATACTGGGAATTACAAAAGCAGTGGAATTCCAAACCCAGCTGCCCCGTTCTTGCCAGGGCTGTGGTGACCATCTTGTGCAGGAAAGCTGCTCTGCCTTGGCTGAATAACAACTGACTCTGCTTTGTCTCTTAGAGCTCCTCAGGTCTTTATTTTGAAAATTTCCTCTGCGTTTTTTGGCCAAGTTTGGGTACATCAAGCCTCCCCACCCACCTCCCAGCTCATGGCAGGTGCTCACAGTTTTTTGCTTCTGTTCATGGCAGCAAAAATGGGCAAGAAATGGGCAGTGACTGCCTGTGATGGCCCCGGTGGTGGGAGCTGAGGAGCAGCAGCAGGGAGAAGCTGCTCTCCAGTGGCACAGGGCAGGTGGGGGCAAGGTCAGCCAGCTCAGGGAGGAGGAGTGGGAGCCCTGACACAGGGGAAACCTTGGCTGGGAAGTGCCCGTGGAGTCTCCGTGCTGGGAGAGATGCTGGGCTGGCTCCTGAGGTGCCAGTGCTTGGTGTTGGAGATGAAATCACAGAATATGGAATATCCTGAGCTGGAAGGGACTCACAGGGACCGTGGAGTCCAACTCCTGGTTGGACTGAGCTGTGAGGTTCATTCAAAGGTGCAGAGCCACCTCTTTGAGGAATCAGCAAACTCCAGAGAGAAAAAATAGACAGTGGAGTGGCATTGGATCTGTGTTTTGATCCTGCCAGGGCAAGCCAGTTTCTCTTTTGAAGCCTGATTTTATGCTGAGCAATCATGGAGGGACAAGGTGCAGGGAAATGAAATCTCGCTGCCTTTGCCCTCCTGTGGTAAAGGAGTGAGGAACCATATCACCTCCTTGGCAACTTCTGCTGAATTCCTCATCTTCCTTCTGCCTGTTTGTTCTCAAAATAATACAGGTCAGATGTTGGATTTTATTTTTTTTTTCTCTGTCAGTAAAACAAGCATCTTGACTAATGTCTTGGGGGCTAATCAGGTATTTACAGGATCTGTCATGCTGAGCTGCTGCTGGAAGCCAACATCAAAAAATAAGGATAATTTTATTAATAAGCTCAATGCTCCTCGAATGAGAAGGAGAAATGAGCCTAAATCAACCCAGCATCCATCCTCTCCAGCCTCAGTGAGGGAAAACACACTCAGCCCAGGGAAGGGGGAGATGCACACAGATGTCTGGAGGACAGGAGCGTGCTGAGCTCGCAGCTCCCTCCGGAGCAGGGGAATGCTGCTATTTCTGTATTCTCCAACAGGAAATGAAATGTTTAAGTGATTTGCTTAGAGAAGTCAGTGTCAGGGCCAGACTGCCAGGTTTTCCTTCCCAGTGCTTCTCAGACCTTTCCTTACACTTGGAAGAGCTGGGAGCAGAGTGTGTGCTCTGAAATAAGCACTCCTTTTGTGGCGTTCCAGAGAGCCTTGGCTCCATCTGGCACTGCCTTTTAGCACCCTTTCCCCCCATTATCCGAGGGGGTCTCAGTGGCAGCCCTTCCCCATCTCTCAAATGCCGTGTGCCAGCATTTCCAGGGGCTGTGGGGCAGTGTGGGACTGAGGGGGGATCATCACACACAGTGGCTGCTCTCCCACCTGACAGGTGTCTCCCTGCAGATCACGATCCCTCGGGGCACTGATGGCTTTGGCTTCACGATCTGCTGCGACGCCCCGGTCCGTGTGCAGGCAGTGGACTCTGGTAAGAGACTGGATCCTTTTCATTCCTCTTGATTTGAATGAATTATTGCTCCTTTTTTTGCTTCCCAGAGCTGGTTGTGGTTCTGGAGCTCCCATGCCTTGCAGGACTCTGGGTATCTCCATGAAACTTCATTAGATGAATTCTTTGTTGCCTCTAAAGAGATCAGAGGCCACTGGGTTAGCACCGTGTCATTATTTTGGCAGTTTTGCAGTAATTTGCAGAGATTTTGTTCCCTCTCCAACCTGACAACTGTCTGCCTGGTTGGTTGACCTTCAGAAATCATCTTGGGGGAAAACAGGCCAGAGGGGAGCAGGATTGTGGGAATCCTCAGTTCCCTGAGTAGAGCCTCTTGCTGGACCTGTGGGATGGGCTGGTGTCTCCAGTGTGCCCTGTTGCTCCCCACTGCACCCCAGGAAACATGTGCATTTCATGCAGTAGCTCTGAGGGAGCACTGATGGCTCTATCCTGGTGCCCTGTGTGTCTGGATGTGCTGCACAGTGAAGCTCCAGCCTGGCTGACCCCACTTCATTTTCGGGTGTGGGTGTCTGATGGGGTTTGGGGGAGTGAATGGTGCAAGCTGTGGGACTCTCTGGGTGTCTCCAAGCTCCAGGGCTTCTCCTCCCCCTCCCACTCAGCCTCCTGCCTGGCAGGTGACTGGAATTGTCCCTCTCAGGTGGCCCAGCAGAGAAGGCAGGTCTGCAGCAACTGGACACGGTGCTGCAGCTGAACGAGCAGCCTGTGGAGCACTGGAAATGTGTGGAGCTGGCACACGAAATCCGGTGAGTGCTCCCCAAAATCCCCAGGGCGGGGAGAGGTGGTCTGGGGGGAGCCCAGGGCAGGGCAGTGGGAGCATTGAGTGACTGTGGGACAGGGAAAGCTCTGAGGGATGCAGGACACTGGGAAAGGATTCCCTGGAGAAGAAGGAAGGATGGAGGGCTGGGGAGCACGGGAGAGGGATGGAGGCTTTGGAGGGAGGAAGAGCTGCAGGGCTGTGCCTGGACACGGTGCTGCAGCCCTGATTTCCCCACCCCATCTCTGCCAGGAACTGTCCCACGGAGATCATCCTCCTGGTGTGGAGGCTGGTGCCTCAGGTGAAGGCGGCCCACGAGGGCATGACCCGCAGGTCCTCCTGCAAATCCGCCTACGACCTGCAGTCCCCTCCCAACAAGCGGGAGAAGAGCGGCCCCGCGCAGGCGGAGCAGCGCCGCAGCTGCCACATCCTCTACGACAGCACCGAGGGGCTGGGGCTGCACACCTGGGACAGGTACACCGAGCTGGGCAAGCGGGGCCAGAACACCCTGCCGGCCCTGTCCCGAGTGCCCTCTGCTGCAGACCAGAACTACATCATCCTGGCCCCTCTGAACCCCGGCAGCCAGGTAGGGCTCGGGGGCTGCGTGTGGCTCTGGGCGCAGCCTCTCCTGGCCCCAGCATCATCTCTAAATATTTGCCAATTTTACTAGCCACACCTCTGTCCCTTGGTGGAGCTTTCACTGTTTTCCTAAAACGTTTCCCTGCTGCCTCCCCTCAGGGCTCACCTCAGGGATATGGGGAGGATGTGGGGAGTGTTCCCACTGCACAAGACCACACTGCAAATCACTGCTCTCATTTGCTGCTGCAAATTTTTTTTCCCCCTTTCTGAAGTGCTTTGGCTTGGCTGTGTTTGGCACGTTAACTTTTGTAGCTGGTTGCTGTCAGTGTACCTGAGAGCTGCTGCAGGTGACCGTGTCCCCTCTGTCCCTTACAGCTGCTGAGGCCCGTGTACCAAGAGGACAACACCACTGAGGGTAAGCTGTCCCTGTGCTGGGAGTGCTGCTCAGAGCACCCAGCTCCAAGCTGCTCCTCCTGGCACCATCAACTCCTTGCCCCGAGCCCTGCAGAGGGCTCATGGTTTGAGGGCAGGAACAGCAGCTCAGGGATTTTGGGTGGGATCATCTTCCCACTGTGGCTCAAACCCAAAAGCAGAGGGGAAAGAGGCATGGGGTGAGCCTCACGTGAGAGGGTCTGTGGGAGCTCACAGAGGGCTCTGCTGGTAGGGACCTCCCAGGACAGGTTGAGAGGCTCCCAGGGCAGGCTGAGAAGCTCCCAGGGCAGGCTGAGGAGCTCCCAGGGCAGGCTGAGAACATGCAGTGTGAGAGCTCTGAGCATCCTGGTTCCCACGTGTCCGTGGGCCCGTCCATGGCGTGTTTCCTCCTCAGCCATGAGGCCTTGCTGGGAGAGCTGATCCCTGCTCTGAGACTCCTTCAGTGCCCCAGGAGTGAGGGTGGCTGTGGCTCACATCTGTGCCAGCAGTTGTGCCTGATTTGGGGAATATTCAAACCCTGGGCTGCTGCAAAGTCTCTGGGCCAGCTCTCCTCAGAACACCTTTGAAACATAAACTCATAATGTGAACCACAGCTGTGACAGGTCTGTGTGGGATGCCTGAAGCTCCCTGGGATGGTTGGAGTTGTGGGAAGAGGGGGCTGAGGTGGGTGGCAGAGCTGGGCACTGCAGGAATCCAGGTGCACGTGGAAATATCCTTTGTCTGCTCATGGATTTGGGAGCTTTGGGAGGCTGTTCTTGCCCTGGCCTGTGTGGATGGCCTAAGGATGAGCTGTGTGTCCCTAGGAGAGCTGAGCTCTTGGAGGAGAGTGAACCCCTCAGCATTCCCTGTCTGGTGAGGGCACAGCTGGAAAACTTGGTGCTGTCTCTGAGGTGGGGCAGTGTCCAGAGAAAGCTGAGCATGGGGCTGGCAGAGCACTGAGGGGAGTTGTGGGGAGCAGGAGGAGCAGTGTGGGTCAGGCCCCCATGCCTCAGGTGCTCCCAGCCCCAGAGCTCTGCAGCCAGGAGAATTTTCCACTCTCAGCTGCAGGGGATGTTTTGTTCTGTGGATAATTGCAGCTTTTTCCTGCTGTTTGTGGATCCTGTGAAAAGATGAGCTGGACCACGGGGACTTGTTCTTACAGTGGGGTGGGATTTGAAAGGCTTGGGCTTCTTCCTGTAGCAAATTTTGGATTTTTATGGATTTGTTTTTAATTATTTAATGTTCAGTTCAGAGGGAGGAAGGTATCAGTTACCCTGAGCAGGGATGAAGTGTGGCAGCACAGAGCTGCCCACCCAGTGACAGGAGCTGACATTTGGGTGTGTTTCTGTGCCAGGACCTGTGCAGGTGATTATTTCCTCTGATAAAATGAGGTGATTTAAGAATAAGAGCAAAAGCAAATCCTGAACAGCCCAGACAGATCTTATCTGGACTTTGCTAAGCTGTCTCTTGTGCTTTGATGATATCTGGCAGTGCAACCAGGAAAAAGGGAAAAGGGAAAATGTCAGGATTAATGCACTTAGAGGTGGAAACAAGCTGTTAGGTCATGAGGGTGCCCCCAGCAAAGGCAGCTGCTCCAGCCAGCAGTAAACAGCCAAGCTGGCTTCCCAGCCCAGGCTGGCTGGCTCTGCTGCCTTTATCTGGGAGTAAATGTGCTATTTCCTAATGCTTAATGGGATATGTAATGCTGGGCAGGTTTGTGTGTTTGCTTTGGACAAGGCCTTATCTGCCTCGGGCCATGGTCAGGAGTGTTTTGGCTCATTTCTGCCTGGGAAGGTTCTGGGCATCCCTTACACTGTGAGGGTAAAAGGCTCTGTGGTGGGAGCAGGAGCTCCAGGGTGGCTGCAGGGAGGGAAGGAGAGATGCTGGGTGTCCCCAGGGAGCTGCAGGAGAGATGCTCATTCCTGTCCCTGAGACATCCCTGTGGGGGGGAACGCTCCAGCTCCTCACCTGGATATGTTCAATCCCACTGGAGAGCTCTGCCTGCAGCCCCAAGCTGGCTGACTTCATCAGCTACAGGAGGGAGGAAGGAAATATGTTGATTTTTCAGTGGGGTTTCTTTTGAAGATGTGCATTTTTGGTTAGAGAGCCATGCAGTTCCTGTTGGATCTGCTGCCTGTGAGTTTTAGGGCAGAGCACAGGTTGCTGGTGTCCAGCAGGATGTGGTCTGGGCTCTGCTTGAGCAGCTGAGGTGGGAGGCTGCAGGAGAAAACCTCCTGTAATCCCTCCTTTGAGTGTGGATAACTCTCTTCAGGGAAGAGGGACAGACTGAAAATCCGTCAGGCTGCTTGGGCCTTTTCCAGCCCGGAATATAATGCTGAAAAACAGGGGATGATGTGATGCCAGCCTCATGAACAGTGAGGTCATCCTTTATAAATACACCCAATGTCTGAATAACCACTGCTGACAGCAGCAGGGATTGATCCCAGCCATGCATGTTTGTAACTTCTGCCTGTTTCTCTGACACCTCCAATCTCAGTATCTTCTGAGAACTGTGATGAACCCACTGCCCCATATCATGACATTCCTGCACTTTGCTAACTTCCATGCCCAGAATCCAGAGCAGGCAGGACTTGTGTGGTTAAAAATGTTGAAGTTGCTCTCCAGCAGCTCCTTCAGGCCCTGCAGGGGCTCTGAGCTCTCCCTGGAGCTTCTCCTCTCCAGGTGAGCACCCCCAGCTCCCAGCCTGGCTCCAGAGCTGAGGGCTCCAGCCCTGGGAGCATCTCAGGTGTCTCCTCTGGAGTGGCTCCAGCAGCTCCAGCTCCTTCCTGTGCTGGGAGCCCAGAGTGGGACAGAGCAGTGCAGGTGGAGACTCACGAGGGCAGATCAGAGGGCAGAGCATGGGTGGGATGTGCTGGCCTGAAGCAGAGCTTGCCGTGGCCACCCTGGGGTCCTGTTTGCACCCTCCCAGCCATGTCTGTGCTGCTGGTGGCACCCACTGAAGTCCTCGGGCCACCAAGCAAGCAGCTCTGGGACAAAACCACCCAGGGGCCTCTTGCTTGCCATGAGAAACAATGGAATCAGTGCTGTTATTTCATGAATGCCTGGGACTCCTGGGTAGCTGAGTGATGCCTGTCCCTGCAGCTCTTGCCTCCAGCAGTTCCCCAGGATTTCCATGCCCTCATCCAGCCTGGCAGAGCAGGACTGAGCTGGAGTGGGCAGAGCTGGAGCTCTCTCCTCATTCTGTTTCCTTCTGCCTCCTCTGTCCATCCAGGGAATGGCTCTAAAGGGAAATCCCATACGGGCTCTGGGAGGAAATCCAGGCTGATGAAGACTGTGCAGACCATGAAGAGCCATGGGAACTACCAGAACTGCACCATAGTGAGGCCTCACATCCCCCATTCCTACGGCACCTACGTGACCCTGGCCCCCAAAGTGCTGGTGTTCCCCATCTTTGTGCAGGTCAGTGCAGCCAGAGGGGGCTGGGATGTGCTCAGTGCCCAGGCTGGGGCTGGGGCTGTGCAAGGATCTCCTCCCAGCAGGATCCCTGGCATGCTCAGCTCTCCTCTGGAGCTGGCTGGACCTGGCACAGTGCTGAGGGCTGCCTCCAAAGGAATTGTATCCTGCCCAAGCAATTCTCTGTTAGATTTTTTTTTTTTTTTATTTTCAGCTTTCAAATCTGGCCCTTGGTACTTGCTTGGGTCAGGAGGAGGTGTCCCAGCTTTTTGGCTTCATATCTCACTTTGGAATTGCAGATCAGTGTGGTTCTTTTGATGGTTCTTTGTGCTGTCAGTGTGTGCAAAGGGGTTTATGTTAGCTGGCGGTCACACTAAAATTTGGGCAGCCTGTGCCAGGGCCTCACCATCCTCACAGGGAAGGGTTTCTCCCCAGTATCCCATCTCTTCCTGCCCTCGGGCATTCTCCTTTGTTCTGACCCTGCATCCCTTGTCCAAAGTTCCTCCCCAGCTGTCCTGGAGCAACCTTTAGGCCCTGGAAGGGCTCTGAGCTCTCCCTGGAGCTTCTCCTCTCCAGGTGAGCACCCCCAGCTCTCCCAGCCTGGCCCCAGAGCAGAGGACAAGGATCCTGAGCAGTAATAGCTTGACAAGGAATGTTCTGCCTCCACAGTTCCATGAGCTGTTTTAAGACAACAGCCCTGAATTTGGTTCTACTAGCTCTAACTCCCTCTGTGTCCTTCATTTTGTCCTTCATATCGCCAGAACCCCAAAAATCTCATCTGCTCCATGTATTTCAGTACATTGCTGATGAATCCCTTCCTTTCTGAGCCTGTGAGGAGCCCTTTGTCCTCCTGTGCCAGTGGCAGTGGCATTGTCACCTCAGCTCAGCCTGAAACCATGGTGCACATTCCCTGTCACTGCAGCCTGAGCCGTGGGCTGGGCTGGAGCTGGGGGCAGGTGTTTGATCACCTCCCTCCTCCCTGATGGCACCTGGGTGAGCCCTCAGCTTGTTTTGGCAGGAACACGACTGGCACTTTCTCCCAAACCTCATCCTGGATTGTGCCTGGGAATCTGCCACTCCAGGAGCTGCTTTTTCTCTCTGCTCTGTCACTTCTGCAGGGCCCTGTGCAGATCCCCTCCTGTTCCCACTCTGCTGCTCCCAAGGGTGGCCCAGGCTGGTGCTGCAGGGTTTGTTGTGCTCTCAGGACACACGAGCCTGTCCCATTCTCCAGCACTGACTGGGGAGCTGGGTGTGGGACAGGGAGGGTCAGGAATTCTTAAAAGTGGCTTTGAGAGTGATGCACAGCATCAGGTACAAACACTGGTGCCTGAGGGACGTGGGAACCTGACGTGCCAGCACTGTGGTTGTGCTTCCTGCTGACAAACACCCGTAACCCCCCCGTGCAGAGCAGCCCCTGCAGAGGCAAGTGCTGCTGGTCTTTCCACAGCTGGGGCTGGTGTAGGTGTGAGTGCAAGGCTTTGTTTTCTCCTCTGGCTGGACTGCAGACTTTGCGTCCTTCTGAGCACAGTGAGGGGTGGCTTCTCTTCGAGTGAGTTGTAGCTCGAAGACAAAGTGGGTTTGGTGGGTGGAAAATGTATCTCACTAACCACACTGCCACTGGAAGGTTTGACTGTTTCTTTTGTTTCCTTTTTTTATTTTTTCCCATCCAAATGTAGCCCCTGGATCTTTGCAACCCAGCCCGGACTCTGCTGCTGTCGGAGGAGCTGCTCCTTCACGAGAGCAGGAAAAGGAGTACACAGGTAAAACTCTTCCATGTTGTCTGAGCCATCCAAACCTGCTCTTCTGCTGTCTTACATAGAGGATTGAATTGTAGAATCATCATGCTTTGGGTTGGAAGGGACCTTAAGCCCATCCAGAGCCACCTCTGCCATGGCAGGGACCCCTCCCACTGTCCCAGGCTGCTCCAGCCCTGTCCAGCCTGGCCTTGGGCACTGCCAGGGATCCAGGGGCAGCCACATCTGCTCTGGGCACCCTGTGCCAGGGCTGCCCACCCTCACAGGGAACAATTCCTGCCCAATATCCCATCCATCCCTGCCCTCTGGCAGTGGTAAGCCAGTCCCCCTTGTCCTGGCATTCGCCACCCTTGTCCTTGTCTCCAGCTCTCCTGGAGCCCCTTTAGGCACTGGAGGGGACTTTGAGAAGGGACTGTAAGGGACACCTCATTACATGGAGAAGGGAAATGCTTCATTGTGCAGTAATTATATCGATATGATTCTTGGAAAGTTTACTGTGGGATAAACAAAATATCAAAACTCTTCTGTGCTAGAAATCAACTGTTGTTCCTGTTGCATTTGGGCTCACAGAGAGGAAACTGTGGGTGTCAAATGCATATCAGTGACAGCCCAGCAGACTCGGGAGGAGGGTGTTTAAGGATATTTTGTGCCAGGCTAGAGAAGCACAGAATGGTTCAGGCTGAAAGGTGCCACTGGAGATCATCCAGTCCCATCCCCTTGTTCAGGGATCCCCGAAGTCACTCAGGATTGTGTCCATATGGCTTTGCAGCATCTCTAGGGAAGGAGAATCCACAACCTAGAACCAGAACCAGAGAGAGAACTTGCTACAGATGTGCTCAGAATTTCAGTTCCTGAAACAGCTCACACATCCTGTTCAAATTCCTCTCGTTCTTCTTACTTCAACTTTTCTGCCATGTTATTGAAGAACTGTTGGAACTCTGGGGACACAACAGGACTTTTGCACTCTGTGGATGAGACAACTTTTACCATCCAAACTGGCAGAGTTTGGATGTGTTGATCACATTTGCTGCTGGCTTCACTTGCATCCAAGTCTACAAAGCCTTGGAATCTGGGAGAGAGGCAGAGCCCACTCATGCACTGCTAACCACTGCCATTTCTTCTGGGGTTGTTTCAGAGGATCTCACAGAGTAATTTGGGGTTGAATTCAGTAGGAGTGAACAACGTATCATCTTCACAGATCTGTAGAGGAAGTTCTTCTTCACTGGTTTTAGTTTCTGGGTGGCCAACAGCAGAAGCCCAGAGCCACTTCCCATCACTGGCCAGTACAAACCAGTAGAGGATTGTGCTAAGTGGCTGCTCTCTCTTTCTGGTTTCCATTGTGTAATTCGTCCCTTGCTTTGACTTGAATCACTTTTTTTTCTACCAAAAAGTACATGAAAATACATCAAAGTACAGGAAAAAATCCATTATTGATTAGAAAATAGCACTAACTTTTACTAAACCTCTTTCCCTGTTTGTTCTGCTTTCCTGTGCTGCTCAGACTCTCTGGGCACCTGCAGGAATGGAACCCAGGTAAACTGCTGCCTGTGTGGCACAGCTATGCTGGGTGGCTTGGGGGTGCAGCTGAAGTCAGGGAGCTCCTCCTGGGTGGGTTGGAGGTACCTGCCTTCAGGTCAGACTCAGATATTTGGTTTAGCAGCCAAACATGGAATATTTATGGATAACTAATGCTGTTTGCAGCCTGCACAGGGTATTTGTGCATGTGGGGGATGATGAAGAACCCCAGGACAAGTGTGTTTGGAGGAGAGCAGAGACCCCACTGTGGGCAGGGCTAGGAGGAAAACGTCTCAGGGAAAGGACTCTGCTTATGCTGGGCTTGGGATGAGCCTGGAGCTGGGAGAGGATTTCCCAGCTGGAGCTGGTGCCAGGAAAGGGCAGGATGCAGGCCAGGAATGTGAGGCAGTGTTTGGGAATGCTGGTGCCCTGGGGCTGTGGTGGCTCAGTGAGCTGGCACAGGGGCAGGGCAGGAGGGGCTGAGTCAGTGGGGTGAAAAATGAGAAGTGCTGAAGGGAAACACCC
The DNA here is from genome assembly GCF_050655825.1 of Lonchura striata. Classification (NCBI taxonomy): domain Eukaryota; kingdom Metazoa; phylum Chordata; class Aves; order Passeriformes; family Estrildidae; genus Lonchura; species Lonchura striata. Next base: position 2,072,505 of record NC_140719.1, on the reverse strand, counting down.
CGTGTGCTGCTGAGCCCGTGCTGGCAGTGACAGTGGAGATAGCAATGCTGGGATGTCACCTGTGGCCCTTGGGAAGGGCTCTCCCATGTCTGAGTGCGTGGCATGGCCATGGAAGGCTTTGTGGAGCTTCAAGGAACCCGTGCAGGTCTCTCTGGAGGGCCAGGCTCCCGTTCCCCAGCAGAGCAGGACTGTCTGCTTTGGTCCTGCTGGGCTGTGAGGGGAGAGAACCTCTGCAGCCAGCAAGACCCAAAACAGCCTGGACACCACAGGACTTCCCCTGGTGCAGGAGGGTTCTGACTCCTCCCTTTGCTGGACTCCTTCCCTCTTCAGCCTTCTCTGATGCCTGGGCAGAGGTTGTCTTATGTCCAGTCAGTCCCTTCTTCCTTGCTCCATGAGGTTTTCTGTGTCCCACTGCTCTTCCCACACAGCCTCTCTCAAGCTGGGCTCCTGTGGTTTGCAGGACTGTTCTCTGTGTGTTATTAATCTGCTTTGCCTGAGAGGCTCAAGAGAGGAGGGCCTGGGTGCAGGGGCTGGAGCTGCAGTCTGCTGCTCCTTTCTTTTTTTTCCCAAACCCCCAAAATCTTTTCCCTGTGGCAGTTTGCACATCAGGCACTGCATCCTTGCCCCGAGCAAACTCTCTCCCATCTCCTGAAGGAGTCACCTATCTCTCTGGAGGCTCGCCAGGGTCTGTCCTTTCCCTGACCTTACCTCTGGGGCAATTTTTATTCAGGCCTTAATCACATCCTGTCTAGACTTTGCTGCAATTCCCACTCTTATGGCCTCCTGAAATCTCTCCAGCCCGTGGCATGCCAGAGGAGCCAGTGGGCGATGGCACGTGGGGTGTCCAGTGTGGCCTTTGGCCTTGTCCATCCATCTCCAGTGGACCTGGAGGCCTCCCAAAGCCCTGAGGTGTCTGCTCAGTGTGGGCCACGCTCATGCCCTTCTCATCCCTCCTGTCTGCCCCTCTGGCAGGGTCTGCAGGTCAGGATGGACCTTCTGGAGCCCTGGAGCCTCATGGATGTGCTTGGCTGCTTTATGCTCCTCTCTATAGAGCAGGATGCTTTCTCCTCTCTCTTCTTTCTCTCTTCAAGGCTGCGTTTCTGGGCACCTTTTCATAGTGATTTTGTGGCCACATTTTTCTTTCCAAGCTGTGATATTGGCTCCCTCCTGCCCAGGGCAGGGCTCAGTGACAGTCCCAGGGTTATCCCCTCTTGGGCAGCACACAGGCCTGTTGTTCCTACCTGCCCTCTTGGCTTTCAGTTTCTCCTGATTTCCCTCAGGAAACTCCTTAAACATGTCCCTGTCTCCTGCACCAGTGCTTTGCCAGTAGCTGCTCAGGTCCCTCAGCAGAAGAGGCTTTGCTGTTTGTGGTGCAGAGCACACCCAGATGAACAGTGTAGAGCTACCAGGGTCAGCCTCTATGAACAATTTCCCCCCTCCTGTAAAATCTGTTCAGACCCCCCTGAAAGGTCCATGTGACAATGGCCATATGGCCTTGTCCCTGGAGCAGTGACCCAGGGTTCCCATCCCTGTCTTCAGAGTCCTTCTGTCCTGTCAACTCTTGTGCTTCTGACTGTGGGGTGGAAATTACTTCTGGTAAACACCCAAAGCTACTTTGACCCTCCAGGGAGCAATTCTGGTGAATTCTGTGACTTGCCTGGGTGAGCCCAGACGTTGTGTTTGCTGTTTGTTTGCTCTTGGCTTTTGGGAGCCCTGTGGTTGTTCAGGGTAGATCTGTTTGCCAAGGGCTGTTGCAGACAGGTCACGGCCCGTCAGTGTGGGATGGCAGCCCAGGGCAGAGCTCCACGTTACTCCTCCAGGCTCCCCTTATCCCTGCTGCCCTGGGGTCCTCCCTGAGTCCCCTCCTCAGCTCTCAGGTGGGGGACATGTCCAGCTCCAACCTCGGGGTCTGCCAAAGCCCCAGGCCCCACGGTGCTGGGCTGCCTCTGCCTCTGTGGGTGGAAGGGGCACTTTTGTTTTTTCCTCCCAACAGTCTGGAGAAGCAGAGGGACCTCTATCAACTGCTCTCAGATCAAGTGTCTTCCTGGAAGCAGCATCTCTCAAAGATGCTCTTACAGAATCTGCTTTTACCTTTTACATCCTGAATACCATCTGTCCCATTTTCCTGTAAAAGCTCAATGCTACCTGTAAATACTTAGCCATGTAATTCCATTTCCAAGATTCCCTATTGAAACTTGCTTGGTTTTGAAGTGCTATTCCTGCTGCTCCCAATCTTTTTTCCACCCTTTAAAGTTCCACAGGTAGTAGGTTTTCAGTTTCTTTCCTCCATTTCTGTGACTGTTAGCTGATCATGTTTTTTTTCTCCTTCACTTTGGGTTGCTGTTTTCAAAATCCCTTCAGCATCTCCTCTTTGGTGTTGAGGGCCTGAGATGGCACCAGACATGTCCCAGAAAAGTTACATTTTGGCATAAAGTGGGCATGGGATGAAGGTTTCTACCTGGTTATTCCTTGTATTACCAGCAAGATCAGAAAGAACGAAGGTGGATGTGGGCACAAGGCCAGCAGAGTGTTGAGAGCAGAGGAAGGGATTTTCCAAATAACACTGAGAAGAACATCCCCTCCCTGGTTTCATTGTCAATTAAAGCTCCACCAGCAGCTTTGTACTTATTGAGAATCCTACAAAAATGAGCTTGCACTGCAAGGAGAAATCCTGTGGCAAGGGCTTGGTTTTGGCTTTGGAGGCAGATGCTCTTCCGTGATGTGAGACTCCCCAGCATGTGACAACTGTTACTCAGCTTGTCCTCCTCAGGACGTGTCCATCAGCCACAGACACAAACTGTGCTCTTAGCTGGGACTTGGTCCCTGTGGGAGCAGAGTCACCTCTCTGTGCTCCCTCCCACTCCTCTGGGACCTGGGGTGTTGTCTCCTTTTACAAAAGCATTGCTAAAAGGCCACAAACCCTTCCTTGCTGTGGCTCAGTGTTGCAAAGCTTTCCTTTTGCTGTGGGAGGTTTTGGGGGACACCCCAAGGCCCTCATCCTGAGCAGGTCTGGCACCCACTGTGCCCTTGACACCTTGCAGCTGCTCCCTGGCATCTCTGGTGACCAGGGATGGGAGCCAGGGCACGGCTGGAGCTGGGCCAGGGCAGCTCAGGCTGGAGAGCAGGAAAGGTTCTTCCCCCAGAGGTGCTGGCACTGCCCAGGCTGCCCAGGGAATGGGCACGGCCCCGAGGCTGCCAGAGCTCCAGGAGCCTTTGGCCAGCGCTGCCAGGGATGCCCAGGGTGGGATTTTGGGGGGTCTGGGCAGGGACAGGAGCTGGGCTGGATGATCCTGATGGTCCCTTCCAGCTCAAGGTGTTCTGTAATTCCATGATTCTGTGATCTCTGAGGCTTTCTGGGTGCCCCAGCTCCTGGAGGGCAGGACAGGCTCACACCTCAGCTGTGGCACCAAGCTTCTCATCCCTGGGGGGCTTCGGGGTCCAGGATTTCCAATACAGTGGAGAAACCCATCCTTATTTTAAAGATCCCATTAATCTGAACTGATTGGACTGGGGACTTCGGGCAAGACTTTTCCCACTGGTCTGGAGGAGCTCCCAGCTCCTGGGACACCTGGGGCACTGCTGGAGCAGAGCTCTGGGCAGACACTCAGGCCGTGCTTCCTCTCCACCCCCACCGTGGTTTGAGGTGTCAGGTTTGTCCCTTGCAGCTGCTCTCTGTGGGTCCTGCTCTTGTGAAAACAAAACTTTACTTTCTCACTGAGAGCAGCTCCTCCGTGGGGCTGATCAGAGTGATCAGATTTGCTTTCAGGCTGCAACTTCTGCGGCGTGCTGGGATTAGTCGGCAACTTATTCCCTCCTCCTGCTGTGATTTGTAACTGGTGTAAGTGGGAAGTGACAGGAGGGAGCAGGGAGGGTGTGTTTGTGTGTCGGGCAGGTTTATCCCTCCTGTCACAGGACTCCACAAGCCTCAGGAAGCGGCTGCCAAGTGAGTGGAGCCTCATCCAAAGCTCGCCGATTGCAGCAGCCATCAGTCCCTTGGGAAGGGCTGTCTGGGCTCCCTGTTGAGGCTGGTGCCTCTCCCCAGGGCAGAGGACATTTCCAGGACACTGTCTCAGTGCCCAGAGATGAGCTCCCTATAGCTTCTCCTGTGCTGCTCCTGTGCTTCCAGGTGACTCTCTTTGTCTACTCCGACCTGCTGCTCTTCACCAAGGAGGATGAGCCCGGGCGCTGCAACGTGCTGAGGAACCCCCTGTACCTGCAGAGTGTCAAGCTCCAGGAGGGTGAGTGTCTAGCAGCAATTGGAGGCATTTTGGGGGTTTTCTGGCTGCTAGCAGTGCAGGTTTCTGGCCAGCAGCAGGAGAGCACCCTGCTGTCCTGTTGCTTCCAGTGCCACCAAGCAGTGCTTCCAGGTCATCCTTCCTGGGCTGCCAGCATCACATCACCCCTGCTATCCCTGCATTCAACTGGGAGCTCCATCTCCTGGGACACCTCAGGCCCTTTCCAGCCTTTCTGGGTGCATGTCTCAGGATCTGGGCTGGCATTCCGCGAGAGGTGTCACGCTGTGACAGCAGGGACTGGCCAAGGCTGGGAGAGGGAACTGAATCCTTGAGGTTTCCCTCGTGGTGCCTCGAGGGAGTTCAGAGATTGGCTCCAAGCGTGGCTGGCCAAGCTCTGATGACCTTTACTTTGCTGCTTTGCTTTGCTACTTCTCTCTTCAGCTGCCCACGGTTTCCCTGTTGCTCACATCCATCCCCCTTGTCACCTCTCTGGGGAGGAAAGAGCAAACCCTCTGAGCAGGGCTGGGGACCTTGCCCTGACTCTGCACCTTGGCTGACATCTTTTGTGTCCAGCTGAGACCTCAGAGAGAGCTTCTAGGACGGGGTGACTGGAAATGGGTTATTTCAGGCTGTACAAAAGACTCCCTCTAGCTCCTCGTGGTCTAAAGAGGAATAAAGGAATGGCTCTACCACATCCTATTTGCTATGGTGGAGCCACTTCTTGGTCCTGGGCCCAGTTTCACCTTGTTCCTTGTGTGGTGTGGTTGCTTTTTGGGAATGGGCTGGTTTTATGTACAGTTACCTAATTGTGCCACAGCTCCTCCTCCAGCCCAGGCAGCTGCCCTGGGACCCCACAGGGGAAATCAGGATGAGATAGAGAAACTTTCTTGTCATGAGGTTGGTCAGATATTGAGTTGCCTGGAGGCATTCAGGACTCCTGAGTGTCCTGGTCTGGGTGCTTTGATCAGGGGATTGGACTCCAGAGCCCACCAGAGGCCCCTTCCAAACCAAATTACTCTGAAAGTGATGAGCCAATGTCTTTATGTAGTTTTGTGGCCCTGACCAAAAGGAATGAATCCAGATCTGGGCTGCTTTTCCATAGGAATCCTTTTCTGGGTGAATTTTGCTGCATCCTTTGACTTTTCCCAGCTGAGCCATGAGCCCTGTGGATGGACTGTGTCTCTCCACATGCTGCCTGTTCCTCTGAACCCAGTGCTGGACACCACAGTTGTTATTTCCCATTTCCAGCAACGTTTCTATTTCCAGATGAATTCCCTGACCTATTTGGTGGGAGCAGAAACACAAGGGAGGGAGATGGGCACCACAGCCACGAGCCATTGAGAAAAGCCATTGAAGCCTCCCTGGGCTTTGTCAAGTGTGTTCTCAGCACTGCTTATTTCTAAGAAAGGGACAAAAGAAATTGTTCCTTGTTGAAGTGCTTTTGGTCAGCTCCTGGACCACGTGTGTGGGCTGCTCCTGGCTGCTCCCAAAGGCTGGGGAATAGCTGTGCTCCGTTCACCTGCTTGGAGTAATCAGCTTCCCTGGTGCTGCTCCTGCCTCTGCACACCGAGCTCTGATTGCAGCAGCACAGGATTGTGCCTCCTCACCTCAGGCACGGTGGATTTGTGAGCAGTTTTCTGCCACTTACTTCCTTGTTGCCATCATGACTTGGCTGGATCATGTCTGGAATAGCTTCCCAAGGCTCTCCAAAGGAGATGGAGTCCCTGCAGCAGAGCACTGGGACTGCAGCACAGCTGCTGTTCGGGCAGCTCAAACCCTCCTGCTTAGGGCAGGGCTGCTTCAAGGGTGGCTGGAGAGAGCACGAAGATGTCTGTCCCTTTTGGCAGGGATTTGCTGCTGCTCTCCTGAATGACTGAAGGGCACATGAATAGGAACAGGCGTGTGGCTGCCTCCAACAATTGAGACATCTCCGGTGCGCTCCGGGCCATTGTGCTGTTTCCTGTTCCTGCTGCTCGCTGCTCTGTGCGAAAGCAAATCAGTCTGATCTGCCTCACAATGCTCTCTCTTCCTGCTTTACAAGCCCAGCACCGGGCTGATGAGCACCACGCCAGCCCAGGCTCCCAGTCACACAGGCACTGTGGGAATTTCCACACGCCGAGGTCCTGGTTCCCCCCCTTGGGTGTGCTCAGCTTTGGGACAGAGAGGAGCATTCCTTTACCCCCCCAGGTGGCATCCTGCAAACAAGGGCTTCTCATGTGCTGCTTCGCTGCCCTTGACATCCCAGCCTGCTGTGTTGTGCAGCCCCAAGGTGCTCAAGGGACAACAGTGGGATTTATGGGTCTTCTGTCTTTCCTTGGGATGCTGGGGAACACCCAGGGCTTGCACCCTGCCACACTCCCCCAGTGGGACCAGCTTGTCCCCTCCTGGCAGCCAGGTTTGGATGTGCCCAGCAGCCTCCCTCCCTTCCCACACATCCAGGGCCTGGCAGCACCTTGTCCTGGGTGCTGGGTGCAGTCCCAGCCTTGCTGAGCAGACATGAAGATTTGGGGTCAGGGTGCCTGCCCTCAGCAGGGCATTGCCACAGCCCTTGGGCTGTGCAATGGAGCAGGAGCAGCTTCTCTCTTCTCCCATCTTTGTGATTCAACACCAGGCATGCACCCCCAAATACTGAGGTGCTTTCCATGGGCTGCACAGGGAAGTGGCAGAGGCAGAGCAGTGCTGGGAGCTGCTGCTGTGCTGGGTAAGGCAGTGTGGGTGTGCAGGACAGGGCTTAGCAGGAGAGGGGACGTGTCCCTACAGAGCTCCCACTGTGCTTCGTGCCCAGCCTGGCACAGGTTCAGCCACATCACTCTGGAAGGCAAGCCAGTCCCCACCTCAGCACATCAGGAAGAGAAGGAAATACCTTCAAGTGAGTTTTTTCTTCCTACTTATTTCATTTTAGCTTTTCCCTGACTGGCTGAGAGAATGTGCTATGCTGTTGTCACGAGAGATGTGGGGAGCAGAGCTGGGGATCATCCTGGGTACCTCCAGTGCCAGGTTGTGCCTCTCCTGTGTTTTTCTGGCCTCTGGGCACATCAGGCTCTGCTGCTCCACCCTGACTCTCCAGAGACTTGAAAACACGGAAGGAATCCTGGCAAACCTGGTTTGTGAGATCTGCACCCAGGTCAGCCCTGCCTGGCTCTGCCATTGCCCTCCAGCCTCTCCCTGTGCCTTGCCAGGGATCAGCCCTGCCTCCAGCCCAGCTGCTGGGATGGGCAGCCAGTTTATTACTGAAGCTCTCCCTAAAGGCTGGTAGAAAATTGGATTTAAGCCATTCCATAGCCCAGACTAGCTCCCTGCTTTCTATGTCCTGTAGGCACTGAGCTGCAGGGCCACGTGTATCAGTGAGTCTTGGAGGGACAGGGAGAAGCAGCTGCTGGCTCTGGAGGTTGCTGGTGCCAGGATTCACAGCTAAGTGGAGAGGAATTTGGAAGGGAACTTAATTCTGGTGGGTTTGGACCTTGTCAGGATCACTTGTTATTGCAGAAGGAATGCACAGAGGCCCAAGAGGAGCAGGGTCATTCCCTGGGCTGTTACACTCCAACAGAACCTTTCTTTATGGGGATCCTCACATTGTGAAAAACACGTTCACTCTCCTGTGAGAATGTAAAAAGTTTAATAAAGGACAATAGGAGACAAGGACCATAGAGCAAAGGTTATTAGGGCTGGGTGCATCTTGGCACTCAGCCAAGACTACCCTTTGGGGACACCCTGTAAATACCTTTTCACTTACATCAGCTCGTTACTTATTCATAGATCCTTATCTATATAGTAATAGTAAACTTACTATAGCGTAGTAAACTTTTCCCCAAACTAGTTTACATGTTCTAAGAATTGTTTAGCATATCACCTCTTTGGATCTGTTTTTTTAGAGTATGTGTATTTTTTGATTGTGGTTTTAGTCTATTTTTATTACTTCTAGTTTTTGGGTCTTGATCCACACTATCTTCAGACAGTGAGAGCTGATAGTTGGCAGATCTGTAGCAGGTGTGTTCACTCATCCTGTGTTCACTGGATGTTATCCCATCCAAGCAGACATTTTAATATAAGTATTGCCATTTCACTACTATGTCTAAGCTTAATTAAGAATAGAAATAAAAACTATATCTTTATAACAAAGTTACTTTAACATCACACATATAAAATCCATTTTAATATTTGTGAAAAGCCAATATTATAATATGTATCTATAACAACATCATCAGGGGAAATCTGGTTAAAACTCCTGAGGAAACATGGCTGGGATGTGCTGGTCCTCTGTGACCTGCTGTGCCCGTCAGCCTGGAGAGGTCCTGGTGCAGGGAAGAGCAGGGCCCAGCTCAGGAGAAGCAGGAGCAGCAGGAGGGGCTGGTGGACTCGTGGTGTGCCAGCAGCAGGCACAGATCCTGCTTCCAAACTCTGCCTTTCTGAGGGGAAAAGCCCTGGGTCGGGGGTTCCAATGGGCTCCATAAGGAAAATGCTCCCTGATGGTCCTGCTGGGATAGATGGGAGAGGGGCTGGGAGTGCTCAGACACTGCCATGGGGAGCAGTGGGTGTTTCTCTGTGTGCAGAGGTGAGGGATGGGCTCCCAGCCAGGCCAGTTCTGCTCCTGCTGCCAGAGTCCCGCATCCCTCCCCTTCTGGGAAGGATGATTTGGAGGGGCAGCCCTGGGGCCAGGCTTCCCTCACCTCTGTGTGTGGGGGAGCACAGGGAAGGTTTTGGGAACACACAGGGGCTCCTCACCCGAGAGGGCCACAGCAGCACTCCCAGTGGTGCTGGGCTCCAGCAGCCACTGTGTCACAGTGTCCTGGTGTCCCTGTAGGGATTTTCCAGCCCATATCCTGCAAAATGCATTAAAACTGAAGCTGACAGTGGAGGCAGAGCTGTGACCCCACAAAGACAGCTGGAATAGGCACCCAGCAAAGAGCACCAGACCACTTCTTCATGGGTTTCACGTGGCCCAGGGTGTGACTCAAGAGGCACCTGAGTCCCTCAGTGGATCACAGCTCTTATCTGGACATTTGGGCTGCTGCCTGCAGCAGGAGAATTGTTTTCCTCCGGGGAACAGGGTGTTTCCAGCCCTGTGCAAGCCTGTTCCCATCGAGCAGCTCAGGCTGCTGAAATGAAGCAGAGCTTGTGCTGACACCACTTCCAGTGGGATCTGCAGCCATGCCCAGGCTGCAGCCCTGAGCTCCTGACACAGATAATGTCATTAGGAGGGTTAGGGAAGCAGCAGCCCCACAGGGGCAGAGCTGCTGTGAAGGGGCCAGGCAGCTGCTGGAGCTGGGATGTCCTGCTGCAGAGCTGGGATGTTCTGCTGCAGAGCTGCATGTCCTGCAGAGCTGGGATGCCCTGCTGCAGAGCTGGGATGTCCTGCTCCAGAGCTGCATGTCCTGCAGAGCTGGGATGTCCTGCTGCAGAGCTGGGATGTCCTGCTGCAGAGCTGGGATGTCCTGCTGCAGAGCTGCATGTCCTGCAGAGCTGGGATGTCCTGCTGCAGAGCTGCATGTCCTGCAGAGCTGGGATGTCCTGCTCCCGATCTGACCTGAGCCCGTCCTGGGGCAGTTTCGTGTCCTCCTGTGAGGCTGGTGTATGCCCAGCTGGAGCTGGCTTCTCTCAAGGCTGGGGACACACCAGGGCCAAGGTAAATCTTCAGGCATGCCTTTTGGTTGTGTGCAGGGAAGGCTGGACCTGCAGGGACCAGCCTGGTGCAGCAGCTGGAGTCTGACTCAGCTCCTGGGATTCCTGGCAGCAAGCTGAGGAGCTGCTCTGGGCTGCTCCATGATTTAGCAGGAGGTGGATGGCAGAGCTGGTCATTGTGTTGTCCCCAGCACCATCTCCTTTCATAAAGCTGTGGAAGTTCCTTGGCTGGCTCTCCCCAGTGTCCCAGTGCTGGCAGTTTGTCCTCAGCCCAAAAGAGCAGGAAGAGCTCTTTCCCCTGCCCCATGCCTGCTGCTTCATTGCTCTGGGGTTTGGCTCCATCCCCTTGCAGAGGCAGTGCCCCAGCTGCTGGCACTGCTGGAGGCTGGGACAGGCAGCAGGACCACCAGGACCAGCCAGGACCGGGGGCAAGAAGCTGGGAATGAGATGCAGGAACAGGAGTTTCTCTGTCAGTCCTCCTGGGAGCGAAGTGCCCACAGGGATAAGATGGAGAGACCCATCCCTGACTGCCAGGATGGCTGGGTGGGTGCTGCAGGAGCTGTGCAGCCCCTGGGAAGCTCCCACAGGCTGCATGTGCCAAGGCAGGCTGGGCAGCAGAGCCTGCACGTGGTCTCTGAATGAAGCAAAGTCTTTTCCAAAGGAGAAGCCCAGAGGAGGAGCCCTGCCAGGGCAGTGAGTCCCTGCAGGATCCCGCCGTGCCCGGCCCTGGCAGATGCCACATACATCACCCAGCTCACAGCCTGGTACTGGGGGACAACAACAAACATTCATTCAGTGCTGGCTCTTAGGCAGCTCCTCTGCCAGTGGCTCCACTTGCAGAAATGCAGCTGCAGCTTCGCTCTGATCCTGGTTTTTCTTCTCTGCAGGTTCAGAAGATCGCAAGTTCTGCATCCTTTACCTGGCAGAGGTGAGTGGTGCTGATTTCCACTTTAACTTTCCAGCCAGAGCTGGGCAGGTTCTGACAGCTCTGATCCTTCTGGGGCAAAGAGCACTGAAAAAAAGATTGATTTTAACTTCCCTTTAAATGAATGTACCAGAAGCCTGGAAAAGAAACATAATGGCTGTAGAATATGTGAATAAAAAGCTGCTAAGAGGAGCTTGGGCAGCACTAGGACAGGTTTATTTCCCCCTTCTCCCTGTGGATCTTCCTTGATACATCTCACTTTTGTCTTCTCTTAAGATTCTTACCACTGGGGGCAGATTTCTTTATCAAATGTTTTGTCATTATTTTTAGGCACCTTGCTTTTCTTGTCTACAAACATCCAGGTTTGGAGCTCTCAAATAAAATAAGGAAGCCCAACCTGAAAGCAGAATCACAGCTCTAAACCCACATGTAGCTGAGTGCTCTAACCAGGTTTAGAGTCACCCAGACATTGGCACAGTCCCTTTTGTCAAGTCAAGGACTCTGCAAAATTGGTTCACACTGGACCTCCCTAATGATTGAAGGCCGTGGGTTTTTTGCTTTTGCAGTGACTTTACTGTGTTCCTGCTTTCAAGGCCTTGTGCTTTGTGAGGTGGAAAGGTGGGTCTGGGAAAGCTCCCCAGGGCACAGAGGAGAAGGGCAAACACTGCTCAGCGGCACTGTGGAATAATGAGCCATTGTAAAAGCTGGGTGCAAATGCTCAGAGTGGAAGTTGTTCACCTTGAGTGGCTGGAGCTGGGCCAGGGCACGACTCACTGCAGAATCCTGCACTCCTCTTCCTTCCCTCCTGCTCCTTCCTTGTCTCCTCTGTGCTTTCCCAGGGTGGCTGGGCAGGAGCTGAGCCTCCCCTTGGGTTTGCTCAGCGTGTCCCAGGGCAATGTCACCCTGGGCTGGTGACAGCTGGGCTGTGACTCAGCCAGGCTGTGCTGGGTGTTTGGATGAGGCTCCCCAGCATTTTCCCAGGCACTTGGAAAAATGCACTCAGAGTCTGATATTTGGTTTAGAAGCTTAGTGCCCCTAAGTAGAAGTGACCAAAACAGATCTGGCTGTGTTTCCTGAGATCTTGAGAGGTGAAGAGGTGTCTTTGTCAGGCTATAATGAAGTGCTGGGCTTTCTTCTGAGGGACCTAATTGGTCTATGAGAGCTCTGGTGATGGAGCGTCTGCTGTGGCTGGAGTGGAGCAGTTGGATAGAAAATGTGAGACTTTTGCTTTCCCACCTCCTGTTCCCCCACAGACTTCAGTAGTCCTGGACTGGCCACGCTGTGGGACCCTGCAAACCCTGGCTGTTCCTCCTGGGGTGTTTTGGGGCAGGTCACAAGTGGAGTGGTCCTTCCAACCCGCGGTGACCAGCAGCTCTGCCACGTGCTGGACCCCAGGGGTGGGTGTGCACCCCTGCACTGGCCAGCCCAGGCTTTGAGGGGACACTGGGGCAGCCCCTGGCTCAGGCACAGACCTTGCCAAGCAGGACGTGCCCCGTGCCACCCTTCCCTCCCCACCCCATGGCTGCTGGTCTGCCCTGAGCCAGAGGGACCAGCTGGCTCCAGGGTGAAGGGGACAGTAACCTCCCAGCTGGAGGTGCCATCGGGCTCTCCAGCAGTGGGAAATTGGCCTTTGAAAGGGGAACAGAGCGAGGGATGTGTCTGTGAGTCAGCAGTGAGCCACGGCAGGATGGGGCTCTCCCAGCAGACTTCTCTCAGACTTCTCTTCTGGGAAACAGTGACCTGCAGGTCACCTCCCCAGGAGCCACGTGGAGAGGGTGACAGGGCTGCAGGGGCTGGGGATGGAGCAGGAGAGCAGGAACCTCCCAGATGTGCAGCACAGGGGTTGTGCCCTTGGCCCCAGGTGGAGAGATGGGCACTTCTGAAAGGATGGGGTGTTCTGGGAGCCAGCCTGGGAGCATTCCAGCATCTGATTCCTGCAAGGAAGCCAAGAAGAGCATTTCCTTCAGGTTGTCTCTCTTTTCTTCTTTGCATTCACATTTTGGGAGCAAACCTTTGCTTACAGGGTTGTGGGGGTGCCACCAGGAGGCTGGGAGGGGACCCTCAGAGGGGTCCCTGGAGGCTGCCTCTCACAGAAACACTGCAGGGGGGCAGTGGGGAGGCTTTGGGTGCCTCTCTGGCCTGGTGAGAGGGTGGGTTTTTGTGATAAGGTGATTTTTGCAGTGGGCCTGCTCTCAGATGAAGGCTGGGCACTGAAAGTGGCACTTGCAGCACACATGGGGCTGGGGAGAGTCCCTGGGCCATCCCAGTACAGCTCTCCCCACCACCTGACAGATCTGGTGTCCAGTGGGTGCCACACTCTGGTTGTGGCACCTTCTTTTGCCCTGGTGAAAGGCTCAGCCTCCTTCCTGACTGTGGGAACAGCCCTCTGCAAGGATGGATTCCTCTGAGGGGCTGGCTGTGCTCTGGGGACAGGGATTCCCCTGGAGAAGAGCTGGGTGTGCCCTGGGGACAGGAATTCCCCTGGAGAGGGGCTGGCTGTGCTCTGGGGACAGGGATTCCCTTGGAGAGGGGCTGGCTGTGCCCTGGGGACAGGGATTCCTTGCATAGAGGCTGGCTGTGCTCTGGGGACAGGGATTCCCTTGGAGAGGGGCTGGCTGTGCTCTGGGGACAGGGATTCCCTTGGATAGAGGCTGGCTGTACTCTGGGGACAGAGATTCCCTTGGATAGAGGCTGGCTGTGCCCTGGGGACAGGGATTCCCTTGGATAGAGGCTGGCTGTGCTCTGGGGACAGGGATTCCCTTGGATAGAGGCTGGCTGTGCTCTGGGGACAGGGATTCCCCTGGAGAGGGGCTGGCTGTGCTCTGGGGACAGGGATTCCCCTGGAGAGGGGCTGGCTGTGCTCTGGGGACAGGGATTCCCCTGGAGAGGGGCTGCCTGTGCTCTGGGGACAGGGATTCCCTTGGATAGAGGCTGGCTGTGCTCTGGGGACAGAGATTCCCTTGGATAGAGGCTGGCTGTGCTCTGGGGACAGGGATTCCCTTGGAGAGGGGCTGGCTGTGCTCTGGGGACAGGGATTCCCTTGGATAGAGGCTGGCTGTGCTCTGGGGACAGGGATTCCCTTGGATAGAGGCTGGCTGTGCTCTGGGGACAGGGATTCCCCTGGAGAGGGGCTGGCTGTGCTCTGGGGACAGGGATTCCCCTGGAGAGGGGCTGGCTGTGCCCTGGGGACAGAGATTCCCTTGGATAGAGGCTGGCTGTGCTCTGGGGACAGGGATTCCCTTGGATAGAGGCTGGCTGTGCTCTGGGGACAGGGATTCCCCTGGAGAGGGGCTGGCTGTGCTCTGGGGACATGTTCAGGCTGCTGGGAATTGGGGTGAAGGGGGCTCAGGACTGCCCACCCCTGACTGCTGGTGGCAGCTAGAAGGGATGAGGATGATCAGGGCAGGATGTGTGAGCTGTCCTGGCTTTTTGGCCCCATGTCACCCTGAGGGGTCTCTCCCCATCACGACCTGCTCCATCCCTGGCCTGGCAGCAGCTCTGGGTGTGCCCAGAGCCCTCTCCTGGCTCAGCCCTCCGGGTGCTGCTGGTGGCTCAGGAGGGTTTGTGGCTCTCAGCTGTCTCCTGGCTGGGCAGACACATCCATTGTGCTGCTGTGCCGGGCTGGGAGGTTGGAGGAAGCTCTTGAGCTGCTGTTTCTTGCCCACAAATCATCTACAATGAGCACTAATGTGTTTAGTGCTGCTGAGAGCTGAGAGGAGCCCATGGGGCTGGGCTGCCACTGCCTTTGCTGCAGGAAGAGCTCTCTGCTGAAGCCTTGAGATCAGCCTCTTGCTATTGCTCATCTTGAGGGTTTCTGAGTAATGTTCTGACCCATGAGGTCACAAATTTGCATTTGGATCTGCCACGTTACAAAACGAAAGTATGTTCTAATCCCTGTGATTTGTTTAATTTATTATAAACAAGAGAGAAAATTCCAACCTTCAGGAAGTGTCACAAAAAAGCTACTGCTGGTCATCCTGTCTAATTGTATGTAATAAATCACTGCACAGAGTTTAAACCCTGGGCAGTCTGGTTATTTGCAGGCAGAGCTAGCAAGAGCTGCAGAGCCTGGTGTGGGTTCCAGCATGAAGGGTGTTTGTTTTACAGCCTCTCCAAGGTGGGAATTGCAGAGTTTGGAGATCCTGAGTGCAGATGGACCCAGGAGTCTGGGAGTTCTGGAGGGGCACTTGGCATCCTGGATAGGTTAAATGTAGAATGGGATTGGAGAGGATGTGAAAGCAGAGGGAGGTTCTGCACTGAGCTGCCCCCTTTGGGGGTTTTGTTCCTTCTGGTGGCTGTGATAGTCCCAGCACAGACACCAGCCAGGATTTTGGAGGTGAAGGTGGTACCTTTTGATCTCAGGAATGCTGTGTGTACCTGGGATCACAGGTTGCCAAGGTGGGGTCACCTGGAGCAGGTGTCACAGGAGCGTGTCCAGGTGGGTTTGGGATGTCTCCAGAGAGGGACACTCCACACCCTCCCTGGGCAGGTGTTCCAGAGCTCTGCCACCCTCATGGAGAAATGCTCTTCCTCATGCTGGGTGGAACTCCTGTTTTAGTTTATGGCCATTGCAGCTCCTCTATTTTTTCTATTTGCCAGCTGATATGTTACAAAGTCCTGCCAGTGCATTGAGACCTGGCCTGGGCATCTTTCCTTTCAGGATTTCAAACCCAAAGAGCACAGTTTGGTGTTGAACAGCCCCTGCCTGTGTCAGCCTCTGGCTGATTTGAGCACTGCAATAGGTGGACCTGGCACAGGGTGCCCAGAGCAGCTGTGGCTGCCCCTGCATCCTTGGCAGTGTCCAGGTGTTGGATGGGGCTTGGAGCAACCTGGGACAGTGGAAGGTGTCCCTGCCATGGGAGGGGTGGGATGGGACGAGCTTTAAGGTCCCTTCCAACCCAAACCAGTCTGGGATTCAGTGTGAACCCACATTTCTGCACCCCACAGGATTTGGGGTGTGGGAGTTTGCCTGCATTTTCCCCATCCCACCCCATTCCCTGCAGGACACATGTACCTCGTGGGATGTGTACAAGCTGTCAGAAGGGAACGTTTGCTGCCTGCTGGGAATGGGCAGCCTCACAGGGAGCCTGTGGAGCTGTGAGTGTGCTCCAGGGCTGCATTCACACCCTTCCCTGCTCCGGAAATATCCTGCTGAGAGGAAACTGCAGGTCAGGGGTTTAATGCATTGTTACAAGTGTTTGATTCCAACCCAACATATTCAGACCAAATCGACTTAAAACCAAACAGCTCAGTAAGTTTTTCCTTTGGAAAGCACTGGCAAATTTGATCTTTATTTTCCTCTGGAAGTTTTCATCTGCAGACACAGGAGTTTGTTTTGGGAAACAGAAAATCCTTCCAGTAGCAACTCCTTGTGCTGCTGTGGTGAGCACTCGTGCAGAGCTGAGCAAATTGATGTTATGAATCTGTGCCTGAGCTGGCTCATGCCCATCCTGACTGCAGAGGGAGAGCCTCTGGACAAGAGAAAGGCCACTGTCCCCCACCTTGCCCCATCACAGAATCCCAGACTGGTTTGGGTTGGGAGGGACTTTAAAGATCATCTTGTCCCACCCCTGCCATGGCCAGGGTGCCACTCACCAGACAGAGCCTTGGGCACCTGCAGGGATGGGGCAGCCACAGCCTGGCTCTGAGTGGACACATCCCTGCACCAGGGGGTCCTGTTCCTGTTCCCACACTCAGCTGCTGCCAAGGGAATGCTTTGGACAAATGGATCACAGCCATGCTGTAGTCTGTGTAACTCCATCCATGTCCCAGCATTCATTTCCCAAAGTGTTCTCTGCTCTGCTGGGAGTCAGCGCTGCTCATTGAGTGTCCTTTGGGATGTGGCATTGTCCCAAGGGGAGAGGCCAGGGAGAGCCCAGGTTCTGTCTCCAAACAGCAAATCTGAATGCTGGGAAAAGCAATTTACTGATGGCACAGAGGACAAGCCTCAGGGACACTGGGACACGGCAGATTTTATACACCTGGGTAATTTTGGATCTGGCTGTTCTGGACACATCATCAGGAGAGTTTGCAAGGAACATTTTGGGCACTGTCTTGGCAGACCTAGAGGCCATTTGGGCAGATGGTTTGGTGATAGGGAAGAGGGCAAAAGGGCTGGGCAGGGGGTGACATCAGACCTACAGCTGAGGGGAATTTGTTTAGTGAAAAGGGAGTGGAGATGAGCCTTTGTCTGGGAAATGGGTTGTATGCTCTGCTGGAATTGTATCGCAATTTCCTCTCGTTCACAGTAGGACAAGAGATGGTGCTTGTCAGGTTTGTGGCTGTAATTTGATGGGCTTGTCCTGCCCAGAGGAAGGATCCCTGGGCTGTGGGGGAGAAGGCACTGCAGGCAAGGCTGCAGGGGCTGGGACTGGTCCCAGGACTTGAGGTAGACACAGCCTGGAGACTCCTTGCTCTCACCAGTTTTGTGACATGAATATTCTGAGAGAACAGAACTGTGTACCTCTGTTCCCTGTCCTGTTCAGGGGACGGGGGGGGGACTCCCTCTGCTCCAGCCATTCTCCTGCTGGTGGCCAGGAGATGTTACCAGATGAAAAATCCTTTCCTGCTCTTTGATGTTTCCTTTGTTTCCTCCATGGGTCATTTCTGGGATGCTGGAGAGGTTCCCCAAGCCTCGAGTCACCCAGCTCACTGAGGGCTGGACACGGAGTCCCTCTGCCGTGTCACACTCACAGCAGCAGCTTAACTCTTTCCTGAACTGAGCTTTCCATTTTCCCTCCTCCAAAGGCCATCAGGTGCCAGTCTCTGCATTTCTCTGGGTGGTGCTGAGCAGTCCAAGCTGCAGCTGCACTGGCACAACGTTAGAGCAATGCCAGCCTTTGGAGAAGTCCCTCTGGAGGGTGCTGTGACATGAACCCACGTGCAGATCGCCCCAGATGCTGAGGCACTCTGGAGCTGCCCAGCCCAGCATCCCCATGGCAGCCCCAAGCCCCAGCTGCAGTGGCAGTGTCCCCCTGGCCCAGGCTGCTCCTGGGATGTCCCTGGAGCTGGAACACCCGTGGCAGTGGCTCTGGAGTCGGTGGCCAGGCTGCTGCTCTGTGCAGACAGACCCTGGGCTTCACCTCCTCAGCCCAGGCGTTTCCCTGGGTCAGATGCTGGGTGACACCAGTGGCAGAAGCCCCAGGCTGGCATGACCCAGAGCCTGGGCACAGGGCAGCTCCTGGGCACTGCCAGCTCCCAGCTCAGGCTCTTCAGCAGGGCGCAGGCAGTGCTCGTGTCCCAGCTGGAGGAACAGATAAACAGGGGCACTCTCCTCTCCTGGTTTTGTGCTTCTTTACACAGCTCAGCCTCAAACCTGAGTGTTGAAATAATCAAAAATCGTGAGCTTATTCTCCCCCAACTTTAATTTTGGGTTCACATTTCCCAGATGTTGGCAAAAAGAAGAGTTGATATGGTGCAGTTACAGTGCTAGAGAGATTTTAAAAAAGCCCAGGCAGCACGGGGTGAGGATTTCAGAGGGCCCTGGAGCTGTTTGCACAGGCTGGAGCTCTCTGCCCATGGGGCTGTGCCAGGGAAGAGGCATGGAAAGATCTGGGAAAGCTCTGGGGCTGTGCTGGCACTGGGTGGGTGAGTTTGGTGCCACTGGGGCCACTCAGCTCGGAGCTGTTTTCCTCTTCCTTGAGAGGAAAGGATGTCTGCAGAGCAGAAAGGTGCTGGCCCTGCTCTCTGTTTGCCAGAGTGGTGTTTGCAGCAGGAGCTCCATGCCTGGCTCCTCTCAGGGATTCCTAGGAAGGCTTTTACCTGATGAGCCACTTAAAGACAACTGCCTGGCCTGGGAAAACAGCCCTGTGTCCTCACTGGCTGCTCCACAGTGGGTGGAAAAGATTTTTGAGGTTGATTCTCCTCCTGGAGGTTCAACAGAGAACCACAGAATAACAGAATGGTTTGGGTTGGAAGGGACCTTAAAGCTCATCTTGTTCCAGCCCTGCCATGGCCAGGGTGCCACTCCCAAGATCAGGCTGTTCAGGATTCTGTCCAACCTGGGCTTAAACACTTCAGGGATGTGGCATCCACACCCTCTGGCCATCCCCCAGGCCATGCCATCATCAGTGCTCCCAAAAACAAGACCCAGAGCAGAGCCATGCAGGGATTGCTGTGTCCTGCCAGTGTTATCTCCATGCACATCCTCTCCTGCAGCCCCCCAGCACCTTTTGGGCTTCCCAGCTCTAGCAGGGTCCCTGCTGTTAGTGCCAGGGTTTGTTTTATGGGCATCACCAGTGTGCCCAGCAGTCCCAAACCCACAGGAAGAGCCGTGGTCCCCCCACTCCCCCAGCACGGGAGCAAACAGAACTTTCTCACCAGTTTGGCTGGCAGTGCATGAAGTCAGCAGGCAGCATTGCCCGTGTTTTGTGCACAGGATATTCCCAGGGCTGGCTGTTTCTCCCTGGGAAGGTTTGCTCTGTGATTTGGAGCCATTGTAGTCTGGAGCAGTTTCCGAGGTACTTCCCCTCTGGGATCTCTGCTGCCTTTGGCCATGGCCCAACACTCGGAGTGTTGGAGGCCAGGGGTGGCAGGGCTGGGCTGGGAGCCCTGTCCCCAAACCACCCTGCCACCAACCCTGTGGGAGAGGAGCCCGGGGAAGGAGCAGAAATGCATCCCTGCATCTGTGGGAGGAGATTGCCCAGAGCAGCCCCTGGATCCCTGGAAGTGTCCAAGGCTGTTGGAATCTGAGGTATTGATGATTCTGAAATTGTAGAAAGTCTCTGTCTGTCAGCCCCCTGCCAAAGCAGAAGCCATAATTGGTCTGTGCTGGTTTCCAGGTTGTTTATTCTGTTTATCTCTCACATGTTCTGCTGCCCTGCCCAGCTCTGTCCTGCAGGGCAGCGTGTGGGGCTCTGCCCTCAGTGGGATGTTACAAACATTAAATACCAGAAACTCCCTGGGCTGGATTTACAATAACGTGCCAATATCTGTCACCTACATTGGACAGTGTGTCCCCAGCCTGAACCAACAGAAAAATGCCAACACCACAGTGAGACATGGAGGGCATGAAGAAGGAGAAAAAGGACAAGGCACACCCAATTTCCTCCATCTTGTCCCCTTTGAACTCCTAATCTAGAATCCTAAAATTTTACTTTTGCACCTGTGCCACAATTATTACTTATATCAAACACTCAGAGCTGGTAATTCATCCTGTGAGATTGAAAACTCTTTTCCATGGACAGAGATCACAGCCAGTGTCTCTGGGGGCTCTGTCCAGGGGGGTTCCTGACCCCTGCCAGGGTCCCAGACCTGCCAGGGCAGCCAGAGGGAAGCCCTGGATTCCCACACAAGGCCAGGCTGGATGGGGCATGGAGCAGCCTGGGACAGTGGAAGGTGTCCCTGCCATGGCAGGGGTGGCACTGGATGGGCTTTAGGGTCCCTTGCACCTCCAACCAGTCTGGGATTCTGTGGCACCCCTCCCTCCCACCCTGGGAATGTGTTCCTCACACAGCCAGGAGAGACAGTGGTGAGAGAACAGCCCTGGGCTCTGCTGGGCACTGAGCTCAGGGCACCAGAGGTGTCAGACTGAGTCTGGCTCCTTGTTCCTGTGGTTTCTCAGCTTTGCAGTGTCACAGAGCCCCGGGGTCCTGCACAGAGGGGTGTCTGCAGTCAGGGGCTCGGTGTGTGGGGTCTGGGGGCTCCTCCTGTGATGCTGCCATTCTCAGGGGGCTCCTCTCATGATTTATGGGCTCCAGAGTCCACAGCCCCTCCTTGTGTGGTGTCTGCTGGGGTAGGCAGGAGCTCTGCATGGCCAGACCTCTCACCTGGCTGCCATGGGGCTGGGTCTCAGCCTGGGGGAGCTGCTCCCATGGAGCAGGAGGAACTTTTCCTGCAGATCATGCTTGGCTGTAGCAGGGCCTGTTTGGGGCTGGTGTTGGCTGCCTTGGGCCATTCTCTGCCATACCTGCTGTGTTCTCCTCGGGCAGTGTGGGGGGCCTGGTGCTGGCACTGCCCTGGAGCTGTCCTGAGCCCAGCACACAGCACCTGCAATAACATGTTTGTCACTGGGGGAAGGCAGGCAGAAAACCACTGGCAGCCACTTCAGTCGCTGCCTTTATCTGGTGGCAAACGCCCCCTTCACGCCATCTGCATCCTCCTTTCCCAGCACTGGGAGATTAAACCCTGTTTTCTCTCTGTAAATATTGGCAGGCCCAGCAGCAGCCTCCCTGAAGGAAAACAATCACGGGGAGGCTGTTCCCAGCTCACAGGGCAGCGTGTGCAGCTCCCTGTGCCCCCTCCCCAGCCTCCCCTGGGTGGGCAGCTCGGTGCCCAGCATGGACCAGGCTCCAGGGACACGTGCCACGAGTTTTATCCCAAATAACACCCAGCCCTTCATCTGGCTGCATCCCAAAGGATTTTGCCTGGCTTTGGAGGCAGCTGCCAGTGCTCAGCCCCTGCAGGGTGGGCTTTCCCCAGTCCAGTGGAAAGTTTTTGGGAGAGCAGGTTAATGGAAAACCAGAGCTCTTTCCTTGGGAAATGTACATTGGAGAGGTTAAATGCTGATGTGGTGGTAATAAAAAATGTACACGTTGGATAAATGCAATTTTGGCTGTTCATGTCCCCCCTCAGCCTTGCCCACAATACCTCGGACACACCTTGGGGTGGTTGCCTTTCCCTGAGCTCGGGAGCAGAGGGGAATCTGCTCTCCTGGCTGTGACATTCCGGGGTGGCCGAGGTCAGGGAGCCTGCAGCAGCTGAGGGGGAGCAGAGGGAGCAGAGGGGCACTTTGCTCTCGGGAGCTGAGCATCCTGTGTGCTAAATCCAATCAAAGAGATGGGCTCTAATTGAATCAGGGAGGGGCTCAGGGCAGGGCTAGGTGAGCTCTGTGTCTGTCACAGCAGAGGAGACACGAGATGTCCTTGGAACTGCTTTGAGCCTCGCTCCAGGGGAATCACAGGGCAGGGGCTGTGCACGAGTCACAGCATCACAGCTCCTCGCACTGCCCCATGGCTCTGGGGCTCTGCTGAGTTCTTGCTTTGGTTTCTTCTGACCACAAGGGTGGGGCAGGGAAATGCCAGCCTGGATTCCATCCCAGCAAATGGGTGCTCATCCTCCCCTCTGAAAGTGGGAATGACTTCCTAGGGATGAGAGGGTATCACAGAGGTGCAGCCTGGTGACCTGCAGGTGTGGGACTGGGAGAGATTGGAACATCCAGGATGGGAAAAACTCACTATGATACCCCAGGGATGCTCTGAGCATCACTGCCACCCAGGATCTGGGGGCAAGGGGGAGCCCCACCACTTCCTGTCCATGAATCCCAAACCTCTGCTCATTCTGATGGTGCTCAGGAAGCCTGAGAAGGGATTTTCAGTGTTAATGCCTGCAGGAATAAGTGTGGGGATGTCCAGGCATAAGAAAGCTCAAACTTTCTCCTTCATGGAAGTCTCCTGGAAGGGGCAAAGGACTGAACCAGAACCCTCTTTCCCAGGAGGTGATGTGGGAGCTTGGTTTATTTACCACTTTAGGGGATTTTGGATGAAACATGAATGAATTCCCATCCAATGCAAACAGTGATTTAAATGGTGTGACTAAAGAGCATTTCCCCTTCTGGCTGTGTTATGTCTCTGGAGTCACAAAGCTGCAGGTTCTCTCTGACCTTTCTGGGAAAAAGCAGCTACTGGGGACCTGCCCTTCTGGAAGGAAATTCTAGGGGGAAAGAAAAGTTTTTTTTATGAACCTTAGTGAACGACTCTTTTTTCCTTTCTTTGCAGTCTGTCCTAAAGTTGTGCTTTTATTTTTTTTTTCCTCTTCCCCTCTGGTCACTTAAGGAGATGATCCAACCTTGGGCATTTCTGGACCCTTTATAAAGTGAAACGTGCAAATTCCCAACAGGCAGCAGATGTTATAATGCTTAATTTTTAGCATGAGAGATAAGCAGTTGCAGGGCTGGGAGACAGCTGCTGAGAGAACTTGGTCAGAAAGTTCCTTAAGTGAGTAGAGATCTGGACAGGTTTTGAAAGAAACCTGTTTGAAAGAAACTTCACTGATTTTGAAAGAAAACATGTCCAAGAGGAACAAAAGATGTGTGCAGGGAAGGGCACAAGAGGAGGCAGGCTCAGCTGGGATGACTTCCCATCATTTCTCTTAATTCTTTCCTTGCTGCATGTTGCTAACAGACCGTGTGTGACCGGAGCTGGAGTTTATCCCCAAATTCATCCTGGTGTTCAGTGAGGAACAGGACAGGGAGGCTGCTCTGGAGTTTCCCTGAGCTCTTCCTCCCAGCCCCACCCAGCCCAAAGGCTCTCGTTCTCACCAGTTCATGCTCTGGTGCCTCATTCATGTTTGCATATGGCAAAGAGCAATTTCCACCCTCGGTTTCCACTGCAGTGGCACAAGGTGCCCGTGCTGCTCCACTCCTGCTCGTGGAAGCACAGTCAGCCCCCCTGCACCACTCTCCCTGCCTCTGAAGGGAGCTGGTTTCCAGTCCCTTTGACTCTCCCGTGCCCAGGGTGCAGCACAGGGGTGAGAGCTCTCCCCTCATCTGCTGTGGTGTGTGGGGACCAAGGAGTTTGCAAACCCAGGCAGGGCCTGCGACGCACAGCTAATGACCTTCTCCCTGCCTGTGTTTCCTTTACGTCAGAAGTCGGAGTGCTTATTAAGTTTGGAGGCTTACTCCCAGGAGCAGAAGAAGAGGATCTGCTGGTGTCTGGCTGAGAACATCACCAAGCAGCAACATCCAGCAGCAGCTCCTCCGGAGAGCAAGGTAAGAGAGCCACGCGGAGCTGCACATTCCTGCCTGGAGCACGGCAGGCTCTGCCTGGGGGGGGCTTTGCTCAGTGATGCTCCTGCCAGCAGGGCTGTGCAGGAGGCTGTTTGTTTGCCAGGTGAGCAGTGAGTTTGTATTCAGGCACTGCTGTGTCTGCAGCTTCCTGCCCTGCCTGGGAGCAGTGGCTGTGTTTGCATCTGCTGGCTGGAGCTGAGGCAGGCTGGGCTGACACCTCCCAGCATCTGTGTTTGGATATTTGGGCAGCTGAGGCTCCACAACCCCGTGGCCAGCCTGCTCTGAGAGCTCACCTCTGCAGCAGGATGGAGAGAACAGGGAGAGGTTCAAGCTGTGATCTCTGGGTGCTGATGAAAAGGCCGAGGTCATGGGAGTAGTGGGGCAGAGATTTGCCCCTTCTGTGCACTTGGGTGGGCTCAGGTGTTTGATCCTGACCCCACAGATGTCCTAAAAGCACAGAGGGGTCGTTTGGCAGTGCTGTTTTTCAGGCAGCCCCAGCACTTTTCCCACACTGAAGAGCTCCATCCTGGCCCGGGAGCGCTGTCTCAGCAGCTCTGGCAGGGAAATGTGTGTGCAGGGCTCTGAGGCTCTGCCTGCCCTCTGTGGTGTAGTGAACACCCTCATCCACCTCCTCTGGGGCTGGGGCTGCCCCACGGAGCTGTCTGGGGCAGTGGCAGTGTCTGCAGGGTCACGTTGTGTGCTGGGGCTTGGGTTGGGATTGCTGGAGAGTGACACTGCTCTGGGAGAAGAGAAGCCCTGTGCTGGGTGTTTGAAGAGCTTTAAGTGCTGCAGATGGGGATTTCGGGGGTAAAACCCCCAGATCTCTCCCTTGGCCGGTGCAGGGTGGTGGAGCAGCTCCTGCCCCACGTCCCTGTGCCCCTGTGGGTGCCTGGCAGGGTGGCCCAGGGCAGGTGGCCCCAAGGTGGTCCCACAGCCCCGTGCAGGGAGATGCGGCTGCGGCTCTGCAGCCTCCCAAACTGGGTCAGCACAAACATCTCCACAGGAGACAGAGCCTCCGGATTCCTTCTCCTGCACGTTTCAGGAGGACCAAAATAGCAACAGCAGCACATAAAGCCTGAGAACCACGTTACCAACCAAAGCTCCCACCCTGCCAGCGGCCCCAGCAGCTGATTCACGCAGGTGACAGCGCTGGGCCACGGCTCCTGCTGCCCCGTGGGCATCCTGTGGCACAGCTCTGTGCCCGGGCACGGGGCCCTGCTGAATCCACTGATCCTTGGCGTGGCTCTGTGCTGGGCTGGGTGTGATCCCGGCACGGGCTGGGGATCATCCAGGGTGAAGCTGTGCAGGGACACTTCCAATCTGAGTCTCTCAAACAGGTCCTACAAAGGGGCATCTTGGTGGAGCTCCATCATGACAGGAGCTCTGCCCTGTCCCCAGCCCAGACTGTTCATGGCAGGGTGTTAAGGCTTTTTTTCTTTTCAAGCTTGGTTTTATAAGCTCTTAGAGATAAGCATTATACCCTTGATAGCTCAGCTACCTTAGGTGGCATAAAATAAGTAGGATGGCTCTTGTGACAGTGTTGGAAACAAAAAGTTTTACTAAAAGGCAAAAATAAAAAAGTTCTTTATAGAGAAAAGCCTAGTTAGAGTAAGAAGTTCTTACTCTTACTAAACCACTTCACAAAAACTTAACTTCTTTTATTCTCTTCTTTTTCTAAAAAAATTACTTAAGCAAGATGTTTTAACTCTTGTCCAATTAGCTATCCTTAAGTTTAAAGTCCCTAAAGTCTTATAAAATGTCTTTTAACTAAATTAAAGAAAAAAACTTTTAAGCTTTTTTCCTTTTTAAAAAGACAAAACGTAACTTATTTACTCCATCAACAAAAAACACATTCCTACAGGGCATGGGGCTGTGCTCAGAGCAAAGCCCTGGAGCATCTGCTCCCTGATTTGTGGAAGGAGCCTGGCCACTGGACAGGTGAAAATACTCCAGAAGACATCACATCTCTTTCAAAGGCTTTTCTGTGCCTCAGTAGACAAGAGGGTGTTCTTTGGGTCCTGTGGAGAGCCATCATGGGCCCCCCAAAATCGTGACAAAGGGGATTTATCTTGGCTTGCTAAAGCTGATGGAAATCCCACTGGTGGGGTGTGGGGCCAGGAGGGAGAAAAGGAGCGTGACAGCAACTACTAAATTGAGTTTACAGCACCATTGCCATCCCAGCAAAGTCTAAAGTGCCCAGGATGCAATTTAAAAGCAAACCTGGTGTGAAATGCAAGAAGGAGCAGCATGGGGAAGGAGCTCCCGAGGGGACAGGAGGGGCTGCTTGGGGCAGGGTGGGCACACAGGGCTGGGCAGGAGCCTGACCTGGGAGAGCTGCAGCTGGGGCTGTGTCCAGGCTGGTTTGTCAGGACAGACCTCTCTGGGGATGCCAGAGCAGTGGGAGGCAGGAGCTGGGAAAATCAGCTGCTTCTTGCAAGGGAGAACTGATCCATTAGCTTGGCTTACCAGTCATTTGATACTAGGGCTATTTAGGGAAAAACCCAGTGTCTGTGCTCTGTGAATGGGCAAATTAAGCTGGAAATATCAGCCTGGCCAGGAATCTGATTTGCAAAGCCTTCAAAACTGCCCCGGCTCAGGAAGAGGCAGCTCATTTTGCTGTGGCCACAGTCTGGCCAAGGGGATGTGGGCTTTGCTGTGGGGTGGGAAGGAAGGGCCAGCACAGCCTCAGTGCCAGCAGAGCTGTGCCACGTGCCAGCTGCGTGCTGGAGCCAGGAAAAGGGACACTGTCCGAGCACAGAGCAGCTCCCCGGGAGCCTCCGTGGCTGCCACCAGTGGCAACCTCCAAGCTGTGCAGAGATCAGACAGATTTGGGGCTTTGGGGTGGTTCCTCCTGTTTTTCAAGGCCCCCCTGAGCCCTGCCTGGGTAGGGCAGCACTCAGGGCACGAAGGTCCCTGTGGCTCAGGGCCAGGCTCTGCAGAGCTGTCGCTGCCCCTGGCAGTGCCCCTGGCAGTGTCCCCTGGCAGGATGGTGTCAGGATGGGTCTGAGCCCTGCAGGGGCCACGCTGGCACTGCTGCTTTCAGAGCTGGTTTTGGAGCAAAGCTTTTGGTTTCTGGGGGGCTTGACCAAGTACAGCAACTCCTTCTGGAGGTGGAGGAAGAGACATCCATGAGGGATGCAGCCATGAGGGTCCAGCCCGGCTCCCAGTGGGCTTTCCCTGCCAGAGTCAGTTCAGGAGGAGCTCCAGGGACAGTGTGGCTGTTATTGTGGTCCAGGTCTCTGTCCCCAGTGTCCAGCAGATGTGTGCAAATGGGGCCCTGCTGCCACTGTAAGAGCTGGCTGAACATCCCTGAGCTGCAAACCCACCCAGCCAGCTCCCAGGAATTACCCTGTGGGTACTTTCTCCACCTGCAGAGCCTTCCCTCTCTCGTCCTTGTGTCCAGGTCTGCTCCGGGATGCTGCTCCCTGCCCTGTGACCCTGCTGAGCATGTCCCTGTAAAACACATGCCCAGGGTGAGCCAGCCTGGAGCAAACCTTCCAGCAGGGCTGTGTGGAGCCTGGAGGTTGGCTGGGGCTGCCAGGAACCGCAGCCATGGCAATGTGATTACAGAAGAGCAGCTCTGTGCTTTAACTGAGTTAACCCGGCTCGGGTGCTGACCATCAGGGCAGGGCCAGCCTCACGTTGCTGCAGCAGCTCGGGGAAATCCAGCCCGACTGAAGAGAGGCAAACTGCAGAGCAGGGGCAGGGCAAGGCGCAGGGGCTGGAGCTGCTCCAGCTGGTTTGGCTGCGGGGGGAAAAGCTCCACAGCAAAGCCCCCCGAGTGTAAGGGACCTGCTGCCACCGTCTGATTCTCACTGCTTGTTTCTTTGTGTCTTCCACACTCAGAACGGCTGATTACTCTTCCCTTCTGGCTCCGTGACCTGAGATTACCTCGGAGATGATGGCTGGCTGTATCTGAAAGATGCAGATTATCCTTAAGCTAAATAATTACGGACACTCGGTGGCGTGGACTTTGGGAGTCCAGGACGGGTGCTCCCCTTGTTTCCCGAGGGAGGTGGTGGATGCTCAGCGCTTTCCCGAGCCTGGCTGGGAGCAGGCGTGGATGCCCCGGCCCCTCCCGGCAGCGCTGGCTCCGGTGCTGGGAATGAGCGGCCGGGGGCCTCTGCTCAGGAAGGGCAGGGCTGTTTCTCTCACTTATTTACAACGTGCTTGACAAAAGCGAGTAAATGAGCTGTCAGCGAAAGCAAACAGTGTGTGATGGAGGGCTGATCGACACCAGGGCCGGGCGGGAGGGCTCCGGGGCTGGGGGACAGCCCTGCTCCCCGGGCACCTGCAGCTGCGGATGTTCAGTGTGGGGCACCCCTCTCCTGGCCCATCCCCTGCCTCCTCTTCCTCATCCCCAGCACCCCAGGCACCCACCCTGCTGTCCCCCCACTGTCCCTGCTCCTTGGCACCCCTCTGCCCCGGTAAATCCCTTCTCCTTGCACTGGGGCATCTCCCAGGCCTTCCTGGCACATTCAAGCACCATCCAAGGCTCTGGGGTGGCTGTGACAAGGCCTTGGGGACAAGGCTGTGGACAGTCCCATTCCTCCCTGTCCCTCTCAGCAGGTGCTTCACTCACAGCAGTTTAGCCAGAGTGTGATCAGCACTTTGATGGGGAAGAAGGGGAAGATTTTGTACCTTATTTTGGTTTTGGCCAAAGTATTTTCCATTTTGGGAACCTGCTGCCCCATCAGTGCCAGCTCTGCTCCAGGGGATTCTGCTCATCTCCTGCTGTGGGGCAGGACATGGCTAAGGGTGTAGGAAACCTGGATGTTCATCAGAGCCTTTCCTTCCACATACCAACATGAGAGGCTGGCCAAGGCTGTGCACATCACAGCAGCACCTGGAGGGCCAACCTGAACCTGGCCATACCCTCTGAGCACCTAATTGTGCTGTCAGGGGGCCCAAAGAGGGGAGAAACCTTGAGGGTGATTCTGCCCCAATGAGGGTTAACGCTGATGCTGGCAGGACGTGCAGCCAGGTCACAAAACCAAAACAAAGTCTTGTTGCACTGCTCCACACCAGGGAGCACAGCCCGGCTCTCACCTGGGCTGGGGAAACTCATTGCTGAGGACAGCCAAAGGCTCCATGGATCTGTGAGGCTGTGGGAGCAGAGATGCTCTTCCTCTCTGAGTCAGGCTCTGGATCAGCTCTGTCCACTTAAAAATCTGGAGGAAGCTGTCCCTTCTTGAACAGAGTCATGGAACTACAGACTGGTCTGGTTGGAAGGAATCTTTAAAATCGTCCCTTTAAAATCATCCTCATCTCATGGCAGGGGCACCTTCCACTATCCCAGGCTGCTCCAAGCCCTGTCCAACCTGACCTTAGACACTTCCAGGGATCCAGGGATCATTGGACACTTCCAGGGATCCAGGGGCAGCCAAAGCTTCTGTGGGCACCCTGTGCTGGAGCCCCCGCACCTCTATAGTAAAGATTTTTTGCTAATATCTGATCTAACCCTTCCTTCAGCTTAAGGCCATTCCCTGTGTCCTGTCACTTCAGGCCCTTGTCCAAAGTCCCTCTCCAGCTCTCTTGGAACCCTGTTAAACACTGGAAGGGGCTCTAAGATCTCCCCAGAACCTTCTCTTCCCCAGGCTGAGCAGTTGCACATCACTTGGCTTCCAGCCTTCATTGCAAGGACATGTCCCAAGGCCCCAGGGAGCTGGGGTGTGCCTGTGGGGCTGGGTGGGATCCTGGGCTGGGGTGCTGATCTGTTTGTCACCTCCCCTGAGCCCTGGCTCACTGAACCTTGGCTCCCCTGGCCTCGCTGCCCAGCCCTGAGGCTCTCGGTGCCGTTCCTGGTGGCACCGAGGCCCCAGGGGCTCCCAGGCAGCCCCCAGCAGCCGAGGCACAGGCAGGAGGAGTGGACAGATGCCACAGCTCCCCCACGTTTGTTCCTTTGCTTAGCTGGGCTCCTTAGCATGAGCAGAGCAGAGCTGTCCCCTCTGACAGACAGCAGCTCCCGTTTTTCGGGGAGATTTCCCCCAGCCAGCCCGCGCCCCCTCGCCCCCCCAGCAAGGCTGGAGCCGGGTGTGAGCAGCTGCCAACACTTCCATCGTGGCCAGAGGCAGCTTTAAACCCTGGAAGGGCTGTTCCTGGCCGATCCCCAGAAGGGCTGGTGAGAGGGAAAGTGCTGCAGGAGCGGCGCCGCAGCCGGGGGGGCTGAGCGGGGTGAGATCATTTGCACAGGGTGGTCAGAGGCAGCGGCTGAGTGCTCTGAGCCAGCGCTGCTGGGATTTAATGAAGGTGCTGCAAGTGCTTTGTTGCAGCCTGCCAGGCTGGAGCCCTGCTCTCCTGTGCCCAAGCACCTCCTGCCTGGGGTGGCTGCTCCTTCTCTTCTCTCCGGGCATGGCAGGGGACTGTGCCTGTGGCTGGCCAGCTTCTGAAGTCAAGTTCAAGTAACTCCGTGCAAAAGTTACCCAAACACTGATATCTCTGCAGAGATAAGGATCTGTTCAAAATTCCAGGGGGCTTTGGGTGGTGATACCCAGAGTGGTGTGGGACAGGTAGGCACAGCTTCATCCTGCCCCCTTGGCACTCTGGCCCTCCACGAGGCTCAGTGTCCTGCCCTGAACGAGCACCTTCCTGATGCAGCAGCAGGGCAAGGCCTGCCAGCACCACTGCAGGAGGGCTGTGTGTGGCTTTGGAGCCACCAGTGTTGGGCTTGGGACCATTTGGGATTCCTCCCTCCTGTGTGTGGCTCTGGCCATGGCCCTGTTGGAGGCAGAGCTGCTCTGCCAGGTCCTCTCCTGCTGGTGGATGTTTCCTTCCAGTGGTCTCTGCTGGCAGCAGGAACAGCTTCCTGCACCAACCTTGTGGTCCTGTGTAAGTGGTGTTGGGATGAGTCCTTCCCAGTGGATCTGCAGAGGCTGAATGCATCAGGCTCTGGTTGTCACCTCCCTCATCCTGCCTGGGGACAGAGCTCTGCCCTGCCCATAAAGCTGCAGAGATTTCCCTGAGCAGCACCAAAGGCAAAGGGTTCTGTGGGCTGAATGGCAGTGCAGGATCTGCTCCTGCCTTCCCCTTTCCCACACTCTGGATTTTTGCCAGGGATGTTTATGACCCAGACATCATCTCACAGCTCGGGGTCCCCCAGCACCTGCCCTGCAGTGATGAGGCTGCAGGCAGCAGCTGGAGCCCAGCTCTGGAGCTGTTCCCCATCCCAGAGGGCACAGAGCAGTGGGTGTGGGCAGGCTGGGGTGGTGGCTGGGTCATTCTTCACTGAGAGTGGCCAGGGACATCCAGGTGCTGGTGACATCCTGTGTCCCACAGACCTGCAGCCAGCCAGGTGGCCTCAGAGAGGGAACAGGCACAAACCCCACCAGGCCCAGCTCCCTTCAGCAGTGCTGGCAGGATGGGAGCTGGGCACAGCTGTGGGCATGGCTGTGCCAAGTCACTGCTGTCCGTGGTGACCACGTGTAGTGAGCTCAGCTCTGTGTCCAGTGGGACCAGGGAGCTCCCACATTTCCTGTGCCACTGCAAAGCTGTGCCTACCTGTGAGGCAGAGGAGCAGCACAGTCCTGCTCCA
Source organism: Lonchura striata (assembly GCF_050655825.1). Classification (NCBI taxonomy): domain Eukaryota; kingdom Metazoa; phylum Chordata; class Aves; order Passeriformes; family Estrildidae; genus Lonchura; species Lonchura striata. The sequence continues at coordinate 2,041,471 of NC_140719.1, read as the reverse complement.
CCCCAGGAGCATCCACATGGCTGTGTCTGGCTGAGAGGGACATGTGTGTGCCCAAGGTCCATGCTGGAGGAGAGCTGAGCTCGGACTGTCACTGCGGCAGCGAGGACTCGCCAGTGAACGGTGGCTGTGGGGCAGATAAAACCAGCACGTGTCTGAGAGTGGCTGGGCACACACCCCTCGCTGTGCTCTCTCTCTGCAACCATCAGGACACTGGCCTGTCTTAGTGAAGTGGAATCCCAGCAGGAGAAATGCCCAGCCAAGGCAGTGGGATCCCCAGCCCCGTGTGCCATGAGAGGGCCCTGGCTTTGAAGGAGAAGAGGAGGGGCAGATGGTCCTGCGTGGGCTGTCCCCGGGATGGACCCCATCCACCATCCTGCCTGTCTATTCTCCTGTCCCTGCCCGTTAGGCAGGTTGAGATGCAAAGGGCAGAGCACCCCATTGCGGAGCATCCCCCACTTCAGAGCCGTCACTTCGCCACCGAAAACAGTCTGGGGGAAAAAACCCCGCGAACAGCGAACTTGCAGCAGAGTTTCCTTAAGCAGGGAGCCCCGGGATCTCTGCGCTCGGCGTCGCTGGGGGCAGGACAGGGCAGGAGAAGGGGAGCGTGGCGGCTCGCAGGGTGGTGATGATGCGTGGCCCTTCCTCAGGGCACAGCGGCCGTCCGCTGCTGCCAGCAGGTACCAGCACCTCCAGGGAGAGCCGGCAGAGCCATAAATAGCACGAGGGGCACGAGTGAGCCGCGCCTGGGAGGCTGGGGCGGTTTCAGCCGCCGCCGCCACGGACATTAATAGCGGCAGGGCAGAGCGGAGCGCTGCGCCAGAGCAGCCGAGCGCCGCCGCGGGCACATGGCGGGGCCGGGGCTGCCGCTCGCTCGGCCCGGGGGATGCAGCTGAGAGCCCGCATTTGGTAGGTTTTACAAGCCAAGGCTGCAGCCTGAGGGCCGGACCCTGGGCTGGGCAGGATCAGGCTGAGGAAGCTCAGGCTGAGGGCGTCAGGAGCGCTGATGTCCTTGGGGATCCGAGGCTCCGCTCCCTGCCCTGCCCTGCTCTCTCCTGGGGAACCTGTGGCTCCTGCACAGCCCATTTGCCACCAGGCTGGGCTTGAGGGTTGGTAAGGTGCATCCAGGGAGAGCCAGCGGGCATTTGTAGCGTGGGGATGTGTTGAGGTTCCCTCTCAAATTTGGGCCGTGCACGGCTGTGCCATCGGCACCAACTGGCTCTTGCTGTGGGATCAGCATCGCAATGTGCCCACAATGTGGATTTTCTGCTCCAGGACTTTCGCAGCCTTTTGGATACCGTCCCTGGGCTGGCACTGGGGACCAAGCAGCAGGTCCAGCAGGAATTGCAGCCGTGGCACGCTCGGAATCTCGCTGGGGAGGGAGGGCAGCGGGCTGGGTTGGGATCCGGAGCTGGGACTGCCGGGCAGCTGCGGGTCGGGGCTGGCAGCCCGGAGCTGCGGCGGCGTCGAGCCCCTGGAGACGGCGTGGAGAGGCTCGGTCCCGGCTTGGTGGCTGCCAGCTTGAGCGGGTGGTGACACCGAGACGCGGGGTGGAGCTGAGCCGGCACCGAGCTCCTCTCCCCGGCGCGGGGCTGCTGCCCTCGGGTGAACGTGGGCTCCGCTTCCCGCGGAGCTTCGGGAGCCGCCGGGAACGCAGGGATGGGGAGCGGGATCCGCGCAGGGATGGGGAGCAGGATCCGTGCAGGATGGGGAGCGGGATCCGTGCAGGATGGGGAGCGGGATCCGTGCAGGATGGGGATGGGGAGCGGGATCCGTGCAGGATGGGGAGCGGGATCCGTGCAGCGATGGGGATGGGGAGCGGGATCCGTGCAGGGATGGGGAGCGGGATCCGTGCAGGATGGGGAGCGGGATCCCTGCAGGATGGGGAGCGGGATCCGTGCAGGATGGGGAGCGGGATCCGTGCAGGATGGGGAGCGGGATCCGTGCAGGGATGGGGATGGGGAGCGGGATCCGTGCAGGGATGGGGAGCGGGATCCGTGCAGGGATGGGGATGGGGAGCGGGATCCGCGCAGGGATGGGGAGCGGGATCCGTGCAGGATGGGGATGGGGAGCGGGATCCGCTCAGGGATGGGGAGCGGGATCCGTGCAGGGATGGGGAGCAGGATCCGTGCAGGGATGGGGAGCGGGATCCGTGCAGGGATCACGGCATCCTCCCGTGCTTCCTCCCCGAGGAGGGCTTCTCCTGCCCATGGCCGGGTTTTTAGGGAGGTACAAACATCATCCCCCCATCTCCCATCTGCGCCTCCACCCTCGCTGCCCTGCCCCAGGCACTGCTGGCCCTGCTGCTCGGGTTCATACATCCGCGCCGCTTTTGCTGTTACACTAATTGCTCGGGATCAATTATTCATTGTGCAGTAATGAAGCAGGGTGAGGGTAGGAAACCTGGCTGTGCAGCGGGCCCCGGGCTCTGGCCGGCCTCGCAGAGGGTGAGGAGCAGAGCTCGGGGAATGCTCCTCATGAGCACTTTCACAATGACTCCCATGAAGATTTTCTCAAGTTTTGGTAGTTCTGCTTTGCATTTCTGGCTTTGCTTTCTTCCCCTCAGTCCCGTGCTGTGCTTTAGACGCTGTTCCCTGTAGCTGTGAGCTTCCTTGGTTCTTAGTTGTCACTTTGAAATCCTGAGGTGCTCAACAGCCTTTCACAGTTAAAAGTTTCCGATCTGCTGGATCTGGGCACAGTTTGTCCCATGCAAAGAACCCAAATTATAAAATATTTCCCTTCTGCTTTAGGAAAGAACTGTTTTGGAAAGGTTGAGTTTCCCTGGATGATGTAGGTGCTCTTTTTTGTATAATCTGCAATCCAGTTGATGTGGGGTGGGATATTGCCTCCAGCACAGGGAACCCCCTGCTGTCTGCGTCTCTCCCAAAATAACCTTGGTGTCATTCCCATGGAGTTAAATGATTTTGGGGACAGCTGAGGCATCTCAGAGCAAAGGTTTTTGAAGGGCAGCAGGAGCTATGAGGCACAGGGAGGATGGATATGCCGTGGTCAGGGACAGCCACAAGATCAGCTCTTCCTGCAGTCTATTCACTCCTCCTGGGTGAGAGCACAGCTGGAGCAGCACATCCCTTGCTCTCCTGCTCACATCTGTGTCCAGCAGCCTGCAGGGACTTCTCTGCTTTTCCCAATCCCTGTTTTTTTCTGAGGAAGTACCTGGGTACAGGGCAGCTCTCTGAACTGTGTTTTGCCTCCTCTTCCTCAGCATCACAACAAAAGAAAGAAAAACCCTGAGCATCCCCATCAGGAGCCAGGAAAGGCTCAATTAAATATCCCCATGGCCAGACATTCCTTGAGCCACAGTGGTTCCATGACTGAGAGGAGCAGAGGCTTTGAAATGAGAAGGTGAGAGCTTCAAAAAAACCCCCAAAATTCCTGACCTCCCCTTGCTGGGGATTCCAGGGAATGCCACACGTGACAGCACTTCTGGCAGCAGGAGTGCTGGCAGCTCCAGGGCAAGGGCAGGGCAGGATTCAGCTCTCAGCTGTGCTGTCTCCATGGCTGGGCTTTTCCCAGCTGGAAGTCTCAGCTGTGGGCCACCAGCAAGGCCACATTATTTAAAGAAGTGCTGGAGAAGTCGAGGTTGTGCTGGCACTCGTTGAAATTTTCTCTGCTGGTGAGCTGGAACAGTCCCGGATGTGAGCAGCAGCTCAGCAAAACCTGCTTGAGGTACAGACAAAGAAGCAGAGGGTTTGCAGTTCTTCTGCCCTGTCTTGGTTTCAATAAAACTTTAAAAACTTGAAAAAATGTAATGTTTGAGATAGTGAGTGATCCTTGATGGCAAAAAGAACCCAAGGTGTGGGTAACAGGTGCAAGGTTTGAGGATGTTGGAGTAGGCAGGGATTTTTTTTGGAGTGTGTTGATATTTGTTTAATGAGGGGGTCATTCTTAGGAACTCTCTTGCTGGGTCTCTGGTCTCAAACCTATCATCCTCCTTCCCTAAAATGAGGTCAGAGAGCCATCCTGGGCTTCAGAGGCAGCTCTTGCTTCTGCTTTCTCTTCCCTTTCTCAGGAAATGCTGCCTTGGCCTCTCAGTCTGAGACAGAAACTGGAAGAATGAAGTGTGAGATCCTCCAGGGAGGATGGAATAAATCCCCTCAGCCCCTCGACCTGCCCCGATGGAGACAGGGAAACCCAGATGCTGGGAATGGCAAAACCACTTTGTTGAGTGCAGGGGAAGATGCAGGTGGTGAAAAAAGGGAAATCTGCACGTGGAGGTCAGGGACACCCACGTGCTGAGAGCAGTGAGACCAAGGCCTTGAGAATGGAGAAATCCAGATGTTGGCTGCTGGCTCCTGAGCTGTTGCTGCTGCAGTGAGGGCATGGAATGTTTTGGGTGGGTCTGTGAGGTGGAAGGACAGCACCTCCTTCAGACAGCACCAGCCCTACCTCCACTGCTGCCTCCTCCAGCAGCCCCTTGGCCACAGGAAGTGGTGAGAAGGTGTCAGCTCCCCTCAGGTACTGGAAAAGCTGCTCACTGGCTCCAGGGAGGCCTCAGAGCCCCTTTCAGGGTCTAAAGGGTCTCTAGGGGAGCTGGAGAGGGAATTTGGACAAGGGCCTGGAGTGACAGGACAAGAGGGAACAGCTTCCCACTGCCAGAGGGCAGGGATGGAGGGGATACTTGGAAGGAATTCCTGGCTGTGAGGGTGGGCAGGCCCTGGCACAGGTGCCCAGAGCAGCTGTGCCTGTCTCTGGACCCCTGGAAGTGTCCAAGGCCAGGTTGGACAGGGCTGGGAGCAGCCTGGAACAGTGGACCCCATGGAAGGGGGTGGGATAAGATGGGTTTTAGGTCCCTCCCAACCCAAACCATCTTGTGAGTCTATGAAACCTGGTCACATCCCCATCCTCGAGGTCCCAAGTCAGATTTGGGCAGCAAGGTGGCCTTGGCTTTGTGCTGATGGAGTCCCTGGTGCCTGCAGGCAGGAGCAGGTCTGTGGGTTGGCAGTGGTGGAATTGCTGCCTCTCCCCAGCCCAGGTGATGCTGGGCAGAGCTCAGCCCTGTGCAGACAGGATTTCACAGCCCTGGTGATGCTCTCAGCCCGACCCTCGCTCACGGTGAGGCTGCTGCTCATCCCCTCCATGCCAGAGAAGAGCAGCAGAGGCTCTGATTGAATTAGTGCAAGGATTTAATTTAATCCCCAAATGTCTCTCATTTTAAAGGAGCCTGTTCATTTCCTTCTAGGACCTTATCAGATGCAGGCACCCAGCACTGTGAGCAGAAGGACTGGGCAGATAGGCAGTGTTGGGGGAGGGCTTTGTGGGGAGTGACTCGAGGGCTGTGTGGGTTTTTCCTCTAATTATTTCATGAGATAATGATGACAGTGATTGCAAGACAAATAAAGCATCAGCAGCACCACTGAGGCACATGCTGGTGCACATGGCAGCCTGGTGGGGCAGGGCTGGGAACATTCCCTTCTCACAAGGAATTGCTGTGTAATTTCACCCCAGGGGTGGGGTGAAAGGAGCATTTGCTTTGTGCCTGACACCAAATCCAGCTGTTTCATGGACACAGCAATGTCATGAAGGGACCAAGCACAACGTGGTCTCTGAATTTTTGTCTTCAGACTCACTGGGGGAGTTCAGGTGATGCTGAATTGCTGCTCGGGTGAGCCAGGCTGAGTGGGACAGGGCTGGTGCTCTCTGTGCTACAGGTGACTCCAGGACCCTTTGGTGTGATAAAAACCAGCACAAGGCACAGCTGGACACATGTGGGCTCCTGCCCAGCTGGCTGTGGCACTGAGTGGCAGCATCTTCCTGGACACCTGCCCAGCTCAGGCAGGTGCTGCTGGGGGTGTCTGTGCTGTCCCCTGTGTGCACAGGGGGCTCACACCCCCCGAGGTGTTTCCTGGAGGTGACAGCAGCTTCTGCAGCCCAACATCTGCACACAGCTGCCTGGAGATGTCCAGGGGGTGGTTATCACCTCTGTGCTCTGGGAATGAGGGGTGTCCAGCAGCAGGGTGGCTCTCCCAGAGGTGCTGTCACAGGCTGGGATCTCCATGGATCCCCATGGATAACCTCTGTCCACTCTGTGGGTGCCTCTTCCCAATGGGATGTGAGGCTGGATGGGTTGACTCCCGGGGCTGCTACTCTTTTTGAAGCTGAATCAATTTATACAGAGGTGATGTCTTTGTTAACTCCAGCTCTCTGGTTGTCACTGGGTTTGTGAAAATGCTTGGATTTCAGCTGGGGATACAGTGACTTCTTTTCTGGGTGACTTGTTAGCTGGGGGTGGTCCTGTGTAATAGTCCCTGCCCCGGGATGTGTAGGAAGGAATTGCTTCCTAAAGAGAGGATTTTCTCTCCTTTGGTCTTTTTTTCCTCCACTGGGCTGGTTTTGCCCCTTTGGCTTAGACAGAAAAATCACACTGGCTCTGCTCTGGCAAGGGAGGACTCATTGCAGGCTCCCCCTGCTCACACAAACAACCTTGGAGGTTCTTTCCCTTGGGCTTTTCCCTTTGAAAGGACAGAGCTTGCTCAGGCCTTCCCCAGCCGCAAAGAAACCTGGAAAAACCAGCCCCAAAGGCTTAAAGCCCTGACAGGGGCTGGCAGGAGAGGCTGTGGTTTTGTAGGGCTTGCCCAGAGCCACGGGCTGAGCTGGGGCCATCCAGGGATGGGCAGAGCCCGGCGCTTCCCTTTGGCATTTGTTGACGTGGTGCAGGAGGTGCCAGAGCTGCTGGATGAGCTGCTGGGTGTCTGCAGCCCTTGGGGGAAATCCCTGCAGGGCAGCAGCTCGCAGAGCCATCGGGGTGAGGATGCTGTCACAGCTCTGCCTCTGGGCAGATTCCCCAAACCCCACTGGTGCTGCTGGCTGCTGGAGGGGGCAGCTGAGTGCCACCATCCCACTCCTGCCAGCTGGGGAACCTGGTGTTCCAGGGCTCAGGAGCAGGACTGGGTGCTGACAGCAATGGTTCCAGGGCTCAGGAGCAGGACTGGGTGCTGACAGCAATGGTTAACTTGGTACCACCTGGGGATGTGGGGATGATGCCATCCTACCCCACCAGAGCACTGTTAGCATTGTACAAATCAGTGCCAGCCGTGTAGGTGGGGTGTGAGGAGGTGAAAGGCTTCCCAGGAAGGTGGCTAGAGAGATTTGGGGTGCTTCTGCTTTCATGCTTCTCATATCTTCTCCTCTGGCAGATGCTGGAGACAGACGCCGAGAAGCCGGGGCAGATGCACTCGGAGGACGGGAAGGCAGCAGTGGGTGATGCCCCTCTGGCTGCCAAGGCAGCGGCTCTGGCCAAGCCCTGGGACACTCTGGGAGCCACCCAGGCTCCTCTCCTGGTGGAAAAGCAGCCGGTGGCCACCACAAAGGGAGAGGAGCAGCCCAGCTCCGTGCCAGCCTTTGTCATCCCCGAGCTGCGGCTGGACAGCACCTTCAGCCAGAGCACGGCGGGCACGGCGGGCAGCGCCACGGACGGCGAGGACGAGGAGGAGGATGAGGAGGAAGATGAGGATGAGGAGGACGAGGAGGAGGAGGAGGACAGCGACGAGCAGTACCTGGACAGGAAGGAGCTGAAGCGCAGCAGCATGATCGAGACGTCGGGCGGGCAGCCCGGCTACACGCTGAGCGTGCAGGGCTCGCTGCGGCGCCGCACGCACAGCGAGGGCAGCCTGCTGCAGGAGGCCAAGGGCCACTGCTTCACCTCCGACACCACCCTCAACTGCTCCGACGGCCAGGGCACCGCCGCACGCTGGGCACTGCCCTCCCCCAGGACCCTCAAGAAAGAGCTCGTCAAAAACGGCGGCTCCATCCACCAGCTGACGCTGCTCTTCTCGGGCCACAGGAAGGTACGTGAGCCACGCTGGCCGCGGGGAGGGGACAGTCCTGGGCTGCAGGTGTCCTGCCACGCGGCCCCTGTGTCCACGACCATGGCAAAGCTCCCTTCTGAGCGCTCAGAGGGTCCCTGCCTGTTGGAATCCATGGTATTGATGATTCTGAGATTGTGGAAAGTCTCTGTCTGTCAGCCCCGCTGCCAAAGCAGAAGCCATAATTGGTCTGTGCTGGTTTCCAGGTTGTTTATTCTGTTTATCTCTCACATGTTCTGCTGCCCTGCCCAGCTCTGTCCTGCAGGGCAGCGTGTGGGGCTCTGCCCTCAGTGGGATGTGACAAACATTAAATACCAGAAACTCCCTGGGCTGGATTTACAATAACGTGCCAATATCTGTCACCTACGTTGGACAGTGTGTCCCCAGCCTGAACCAACAGAAACACTCAGAGCTTGTAATTCATCCTGTGAGATTGAAAACTCTTTTCCATGGCCAGAGATCACAGACAGTGTCTCTGGGGGCTCTGTCCAGGGGGGTTCCTGACCCCTGCCAGGGTCCCAGACCTGCCAGGGCAGCCAGAGGGAAGCCCTGGATTCCCACACCTGCCCCTGGCAGCCGGCTCTGGAGGTGTCAGCACCCCGGGCATGGCACCCAGAGCAGTGTGCTGGGCCATGGGTGGCACTGCCACTGCTGCACCCACGCCCTGCAGGGCCCATGGCCTGGGCAGTGCTGTCTGCTGGGACTGCTGGGGGCAGAGGTGCACCTGGGGATCTGGGTTTGCACAGGGCTGCTCCCAGCAGTGGGGAGAATCCCTGGTGACAGTCCCCAGTGTGCAGGGGGTGCCAGGAGCAGTGTGACCCTCTGCCCCACTGGCCTTCTGCAGGACTTTGACCACTGTGGGGGTCCATCTCATGGAAAAGCTGTGCTCAGCAGTGATGTGTGACCCCACCATGCCAGAGGAGCAGCAGAGGCTGTGCTGAGGCAGCTCTGCCCAGGACTGGCCTGTGCAATCCTGGGGCTCTGGGGTGCTCCCTGAGCCCCCAGAGCAGAGCTGGCCCTGGCTGCATGGTGCAGGAAGGAGCTGCCAGTGCAGAGATCATTCATGGAAGTGCTGCTGTTCCCATTGTCCCCAGGTGGCACTGTCAGGGTGCTGAGAGTGGCCCCTGGCCCCATACCCTGCTCTGCCCCATCCTCAGCTTCTCGGGGCTCTGGTGCTCAGCACAGGGCTGCAGTGCAGTGCTCAGGGTCGTGTTCCCAGCTCAGAACCTCGTTTCACAGCTCAGGACCATGTCCTGCTGCTTGGCACCACCTTACAGGGCCACATTCTGCTCCAGAGCAATGAGCTCCTTGGCAGGAGGGGATGCTGCAGACCCTGGGATTAAACCCACGCTGGGGTTAAACCTATGCTGGGTTAACCCTTCTCCTGCCACACTGCTTGAAAAGCCACCCTGATGCTGTTTCCTGGAGGAATTTTTGGGCTCAGAGTCGCTGACCAGCTGGTGAGAACCCTTCCCAGGGTTACACACTGCTGGGATGGGGCTGCAGTCTGCAGGGGAGTCCAAACTTGGAGACTGAGGCCAACAATTGCACGCAGGAGATGGAGGGTTCAGTGCTCTTTCCCTGATAAAGAAAAGCCACCCTTGTGTCAGGGACACGTGCGAGGGAGGCGGTGACAGCCTCAGCGCCGGCTGAGAGTGTCCCGTGAGCCGTGCCCTGAAGGAGAGCTCACAGTGCCGCTGTGTGTGCAGCCCTGAGCCTGCAGCCCCGCAGCCCTGCAGCCCTGCAGCCCTGCAGCCCTGCAGCCCTGAGCCTTCAGCCCTGCAGCCCTGAGCCTGCAGCCCTGAGCCCTCAGCCCCGAGCCTGCAGCCCTGCAGCCCTGCAGCCCTGCAGCCCTGCAGCCCTGAGCCTGCAGCCCTGCAGGCTTGCAGCCCCGAGCCTGCAGCCCTGAGCCCTCAGCCCTGAGCCTGCAGCCCTGCAGCCCTGAGCCTGCAGCCCCGCAGCCCTGCAGCCCCGAGCCTGCAGCCCTGCAGCCCTGAGCCTGCAGCCCTGCAGCCCTGAGCCTGCAGCCCCGCAGCCCTGCAGCCCCGAGCCTGCAGCCCTGCAGCCCCGAGCCTGCAGCCCTGCAGCCCTGCAGCCCTGCAGCCCTGAGCCCTCAGCCGTGAGCCTGCAGCCCTGCAGCCCTGCAGCCCTGCAGCCCTGAGCCTGCAGCCCCGAGCCTGCAGCCCTGCAGCCCTGAGCCTGCAGCCCTGAGCCTGCAGCCCTGCAGCCGGGTGGGCTGTGTGTCCCTGCCGGGCACCCCGGATCCTGCTCCCCCTGCCCCGGGAGCCGCCAGCTGCGCTTCCTGCTCTCATCGGGGGGGATGTTTTCCCGCAGAGGTGAACGGAGCTCCTCCTGCATTGAACTGCTCTGGTGCACATTAGACTGGGATTTTTGGGGCAGGCATTGGGCAGCCTCTGCCGGTGGAGAGTGCAGTGTGGTGGCTGCACCTCCAGCAGCTCCCAGTTCCAAGCCTGCAGCAGCTCTGGCTGCCTGGAGCCTAAATCCCTGCCCACGAGTTCTCCTGGGCACCCCTGCCTGTTCCTACTGCCCTGCTCCCTGCTCCCATCACCCTGCTCCCACCACCCCATTCCCACTGCTCTGCTCCCATTGCCCTGTTCCCACTGCCCTGTTCCCATTGCCCTGCTCCCTGTTCCCACTGCCCCATTCCCATTGCCCTGTTCCCACTGCCCCATTCCCACCACCCCATTCCCACTGCTCTGCTCCCATTGCCCTGTTCCCACTGCTCTGATCCCATTGCCCTGCTCCCTGTTCCCACTGCCCTGCTCCCACTGTCCTATTCCCACTGCCCCATTCCCATTGCCCTGCTCCCACTGCTCTGCTCCCACCAGCCCATTCCCACCACCCCATTCCCAGTGCCCTGCAGCCATTGCCCTGTCCCCACTGCCCCATTCCCACCGTGCTCCCATTGTCCCATTCCCCTTGCCCTGCCTCTCCAGCTGCCTGTGGAGGGTGTGCAGCAGTCAGGGAAGCCAGACACGGGGCTGAATCACTGTGGGATTGGGCTGCTGCCACCCCCTGCCTACACTTTGGAAGCACTTTTACTGGTCTGTGCCCTTGAATAGCTCAATGAAACCTCGGAGATTTTTGGAGCAGGACACTGAAGCACAATTCCCATAGGGAATTCCCCCATCAGGCTATCGAGCACTGGCAACACCTGCACCCGGCGGCCTCGGCTGCAGGGCCATCACATCCATCAACGTTCTTGGTTGTTTTCCCATCTGGGAGTGTTTCAGAGGGGCTCATTCCACAGCCTCTTTTAACACCGCCGTGCCCGGTGTGCCTCCCCGTTCCCCCTTCCCGCGGTGGCGCTGGGGGCTGGTTGTGTTTCGGGGCACGGTGGCGAGCGCTGGGATCCCCGGGAGAGCTCTGCCGCTGCCTGCTGTCCCCGAGCACGGAGCCTCTCCACAATGGCAGGAAGCCCCGGCCAGCCCGTCTGCCGGCCCGGGGAAGGTGCTCGGCGAGGGCCGCATTGTTCGGGGCCGATAAACTCCGGAAAGCCGGGCGCAGAATGGAAGGAAGTGTCCGGAACCCCGGGCCCGGGGCTGAGCGCAGGGTTCCCACGGCCCGGCGCGGGGTGATGATCCCGGGAAGCGCCTGGCAGCCCCGGGAGCCGGGATGAGCCGGCGGTGCTGCGGGCCGGGATGCGGGGCTGGCCCTGAGCATCTGCAGGTGCAGGGATGGATGGAATGCTAAAGCCCCCGAGCTGCGGTGATCCCGCAGGTCTCCCTGCCTGCTGCCAGGCTTTGTGCCTCAGAGGCTGTGCAGGGGCTGCCCTGAGCCCATGGCACATCCCAGATCCCCTTGGTTTGTCCAGGTTGCCCTGGAGCAGTGGTCAGAGAGCAGACTTGTAAACTGCAATGATATGATTCAATTATAGGTGAACTGCTCCGATTTCTTGTGCTTTCTTGGGACTGCTGGGAACTCGTGATTGATTTTGGGTGCCCAGCCTAGTTCTGGGGGGCTCTTTGGGCAGTGGCAGGATCCCTGTGCCCACTCAGCGGCAGGAGTAGGAGCATCAGGAGTGGGGATGTGAATGTCCTCCCTGTAAGAGGTTCCACTGTCAGCACCTCAAACCTGGAGGGTACCTGGGCACTTCCCTGGAGTCTCCTTGGATGCTCCAGGAGCTCCATGGGCTGAAGGTGGCAGAGGATGAGTGAGGGCAGGGAGGTTCCTGTGTCAGGAGCTTGTCCCATGTTGCTGCCATCATGAGGAAGGGGCCCTATGGGTGCTGTGGGTCTGGGCTGTCTGCTGTGTGGATGTGGGCACGTCCTGGTGTGATGACAGACACCGTTTTTCTGTTCCCCCCAGCTGAGTGGAGCAGACCCTGAGTGCAGCTGTGATGAAGGGGACGAGACCTCCCGCAAGAAGCGCAGCAGGAGCCTGTAAGTGTCACATCAGGGATGGCATCAGGGAGTGCCAGGGCTGTTTGTGGGGCCAGACACCTCAGCCTAGCCCTGCTGGTACCAGGAGCCCTCAGGATCCCCATCTTCCCCCTGACTTTTTCCAGCAGCAAAGCCATGAACTGGGTTCTCACTTCAGCTGGAATTGTTTCCAGGGAGGGTGGTGGGGTGTTCTGGGGGCACTGCCCAGCCCAGCTGGGAGCACCCCCTTCCACCGTGCCCAGACAGGGTGAAGACACCGGCTCTTGGGAAAAACAGCTTGCCCGGGTTCAGGGAGAGGACATGGAAGCAGTGAAATCTGAGCTGGGGGCCTCCTTCCCGCTGGCCCCATGCCGGGAGGAGGATTGGGGAGGTGGAATGGGGAGGTTTCGCACCGCGGGTCAGGCTCAGCCTCAGCACATCCGCGGCAGCGCGGTGGGAGCGGGGACCGCGGGGACCTCCGGGGACACCGGCAGCTCTCTGCTGCTCCCGGTAAGGCTTTGGGGTGCCAAAAAGCGCGTGCAAGCAAGGACAAGGCAGCCGTGGCCTTTGCTGTCCTCAAACGCAGCTGCAGCAGAGGAGGCAGGCGCACGAGTGAGGATGTTCGGGAGCGAGCTCCTCCGGAGCGCGGACCCGGCCGGTGCCAGGGCCGCGGGGGATGCCCGTGGCTGCGTGCCCGTGCCCCGCAGATGCCGCGTGTGCCGGGCAGGTGGAGGAGCCACACGTGCTTGGGGTGCTCAGGGTGCAGGGGGCTGCGCCCGCCGCTGCCCGGCCTGGCCGGCTGTGCCAGCGAGCGGCACTGTCGGCCCGCGCCGCCTCGTCGCTGCCGCCTATTTTTAGCTCTCTTTATTACTTCCCCCCCAGCCCTCGAAATGCAAACGAAGCCCTCGCGGCAGGGACGTCCCCCCGGCCGCGTGGCAGCGCCGGGGGAGCGGGGCCGGGGGGAGGCTGGCCCGCCGGGCCGGGGCGGTGCGGAGCGGGCTCCGCGCTCACCTGGAGCCGAGGGATGCTCCGGGGAGCCCCGGCAGCGCCATTGGCTGCGCGCCGCGCTCCCGCCCGGCTCCGGGACTATTTATGGGCCGGGGGCGCGGGCCGCCACTCGCTCCTCGCCCGGCACACGCTGCCGGCCTCGATGTACCACGCCATGGTGGACTTCTCCGAAAAATACCTGGAAAGGTAGGACACCCAGCATCCTGCCAGGAAGGGGGATGTGCTGCCCAGGGGATGGTTTGGAAGCAGCGCGGGGTGATGTCGCTGGGCCTCGTGGCCATGCTGGGGTACTGGGGCAGATCGCTTGATAGAGGCAACTCCGGAGTGAAATCAGTAATTATTTTGTGGAATTATTTTTGCTGTGGCATTTAGTGTGCCGTGTGGCCGCAGCTGGGAGCTGTGCCTGCCCATGGCTGTCACAGCCTGGGTTGGTGCTGCTCCTTCTTTGCAAGGGTGTGCAAGAGCAGCAGCATGTGGAAGTTGGGGAGCTTCCTTAGAAGGTGTTTGCCTGGTGTGGGCTAGCTGGAAAATCCACCCAGGAGCCAGGATCACCTGCCTGGTGTGTTCCAGCTGGCCGGGTGCCGAGGGCTGTGCTGTGGAGGCGACCCTCCTGTGTCACAAAAGGGGTGTTCAGTGCTCTGCCAGCCCTGCCAGGTGCCGACTGCTGCCCTGCTAAATTTGGAACATTGCTGAAATTGCTGCTCGAGGCTGTGAGGGATGGCTCGTCCCGTGTGCTGGCGGCTCCCCGGCTGCCGGCGGCGCTGGTGGCACAGCGATGGGAGGCAGATGGTGTTTGGATCTTGGGGCTCCGTGTTTGGATCTGCTTTTCCCACATTAGCAGGTGCCTGGTAGCAGCGGGATGTGTGTCCTGCTGGGATCACAGCCCAGGGGGTGTGAAAGCAGTGAAATTGTCCATGTCCATGAGGGTATGGATGGCACCAGGGACTGGGGGGAGCAATTGCCCTCTACAATCATTCTGGATTGTAGCCTGGACTGAGCCCTGGGGTTGTTGCACTTCTTTTATTTTTCCCAGTGGTTGCTGCGTTTTACCCTCCTGGGATTGGAGAGAGCTGTGGGTCTGGAGAACATCACCTGGGGTGGGGTGGTGCATCCGGGTCCTGAATCCCTCCTGTACCCCTCGTGTCCCTGGGCATGGCTTGGCCAGGTAGAGGTGGCATCTCTGAGCATCCTTACTGTGGCAGATCGTGTAACATTAAATTTGCAGAATCAGAATTTGCAGAATCAGAAAGAGCAAGAAGTGAAAATTGAAGCCGCTTGCCTAATGAGATGGTGTCAGATAAGGAGCTTTAGATTTAGAGGGCAGAGTCCATGTGTGTTGAGAAAAGGCTGATGCTCTTAAGTTTTGATGAATACATTATATTCACAGGCAGTGAAACACTGTCTATGTGCCCTTCATGATGAGATCGAGGAGAGGTATTTTAAATGGAAGAAATTAAAAACACAGATGGAAGCTGTAATTCTTTCCAGTTATAAGGGCTCCAGCCACATGTAATTAAGATAGCATTATCCTTGCTTTTTAATGAGTATCACTGATCAGTACCACTAGGAGAAAACTACCAGCAAAGGGAGTGAGAAGCAAGGCCCTAGCGCTAAAACTTGTAATTGTTTTTGGGGTTTTGGGACGGTTTTTGGTCCCCGCGGTGTCCGGGTGCAGTGACCGCGCGGTGCCGCGCGGGGGCAGCACCGCCCGCCCATCCCTGCCCGGGGGGGGGGCTCCTTTTCCCACGGCGCTTCCCAAAAATCTGTACAACTTTGTGTCACTGGCAGCTCCCTGGAGCAACCGCGAGCCCCATAGCCGTGTGTCCGTTAGTCTGTCTGCCCAGGGATGCTGGAGCGAGGGGACGCGGGTGACAGAATGGGATGTCTTTGCCGCAGCGCCCTGCGCTGCCAATGCCGGCCACCCCGTTACGGAAATGTCCCCAAGCCGTGCCCCACACGGGCTGGCACCGCGGTCGTGCGAACACCCGCGGAGTGTGCACTGTGGGCGCCCACGCAGGGGGGACACGGGGCAGCGCAGTCCCCGCTCTGCCCCTCGGCCCGCTCCGCCCCGCCGCCGGCCCCGCTGCTTTCCCGGGATGCCTGCGCTCTATAAATAGCCCTCGTAAATCCTCGCCGTGATTATTTCCCCCCGCCGTCTCTTGAAAGGCCCCACTATCCGCCTCGGCGCTGATTTTTCCACCTTTCCTCAAGTTTCCCCAGCAACAGCAGAGCCGTCCCAAACAGCGGCGGGGCTGGCACAGCCTTTACTCACTCGCACGCTGCGGGCCGCCCCACGCCGCGTTATTAAAGCTCTCGGCGCTGAGCCCTCCCACTTCCCGAGCCGCGCCGGCCGCTGCGGCGGGAGCGCGCCTGGGGGCGGGCGGCAGAGCGCCCGAGCGGCCCGGCTGTGCTGGGGCTGTCCTCTGTGCTGGGGCTGTCCGCTGTGCTGGGGCTGTCCTCTGTGCTGGGGCTGTCCTCTCCGTTCGGGGCTGTCCTCTCCTCTCGGGGCTATCCTCTCCTCTCGGGGCTGTCCTCTGTGCTGGGGCTGTCCGCTGTGCTGGGGCTGTCCTCTCCGTTCGGGGCTGTCCTCTCCGTTCGGGGCTGTCCTCTCCTCTCGGGGCTGTCCGCTGTTCTCGGGCTGTCCTCTCCTCTCGGGGCTGTCCGCTGTGCTCGGGGCCGCCCGCTCCGTTCGGACTCTCCTTTCTGCTCGGGGCTCTCGGCTGTTCTCGGGGCTCTCGGCTGTTCTCGGGGCTCTCCGCTGTTCTCGGGGCTCTCCGCTGTTCTCGGGCTGCTCGCTCCGCTCGGGGCCGCCCGCTCCGCTCGGGGCCGCCCGCTCCGCTCGGGCTGTCCCCGCTGCCATGCCCTTTTTCCGCGACCTGTCCAAGCCGCAGCCGCTGGAGTTCCACGCGGAGATGCTGCTGGCGGTGCAGAGGCCGCACACGGGCAGCCTGCAGCGCCGGCACACCATGAAGGAGTAGGTGGCGGGCGCGGGGTGCGCTGCGGGAGGGTCCCCGCGGGGCTGGGGGTCCCCTCGCCCGCCCGCTCACGCTCGCTCTTCTCTCTAGAGCCAAGGACATGAAGAACCGGCTGGGGATTTTTCGGCGGCGGAACGAATCCCCCGGAGCCAACCCCTCCGGCAAGCTGGACAAAGTGCTCAAATCGCTCAAGTAGGTGCTGCGAGCGGCGGCGTGGGGATGGGGACCGTGGGGATGGGACCGGGGGAACTTGGGGACAAACCATGGTCTGGAGTTCCTCACCTCCAGGGAGGCTGTGTCCACCCCGTTTGGGGAAGCTGTGGACAAAGTTTTTGTGTCTGGAGGAACGTTTAAAATATTTTTTTGGCTGAAAATCTCCTGCTGGAGGGTGAGAGGTTCTGCCTGCACAGTGGCACCGCAGCAGCTTGGGCTGGAAATTTACCTGACAGCAGCGTTCTTCCCAGTGCCTGTCTATGGAACTTTAACTGGCCAGAGGATGGTTTGAAAAACCACTTTGCTCTGGAGATGCTCCAGCAGCTGGAGACAAGCCCTCCCTGCTCTTGCTCCTGGCAGCTTTCTCTTGCTGCTTGAATGGGGCAGCTGAAATCCCACTTCTCTTCAGCTCTGCATCACCCAGGGCTTCTTCAATTCTTCCTCAAACACCCCAAGTGCCACAGCTGCCTGTACAGACCTTCTGGGGTTGGATTTTCTTCCTGCCAGCCTAAAGGCAGCAGTTTCCTTTTGGCAGAGCTGCTGTGGTGCTGCCTGGTGCAGAGTCAGGCTCTGCCCTCAACTGCTCTACCAGTGCCAGTACCAAGGTGGGAGCCAGGGCCAGCCCCTCAGGCACACAGCGTGGCTTTATCCTCTGGAAACATTTAGCAGGAGGCTGATTTGGGAGCTGGGAGCAGCCGTGCTGAGCTCACAGCCTGGCTTTTAATCCAATGGAAATGTTTAGCAGGCAGCAAAAGCAGCTTTTGCTGCTGAGCTTTGCCAACGTGCCGTCCTTTTTCCACAGGCCCACTCCCGAGGAAGCACTCAAGTGGGGGGACTCCCTGGAGAAGCTGCTGCTGCACAAATGTAAGTGTGTGTCCATCCCTTCAACTTGTGTTTGCTGCCAGGGGAATATCCAGACACGTGCCTGGATAAAGCTGGGATTTCCTCTGTTAATCCCTTCTGGTGTTTGGGGATGCACAAAGCCAAATTAGCCTCTCTCTTGTCTGCACCCCTCCTGCTCCTGCCTGGCCCAGGAGGGAACTTGTGGCAGAGGCCAGGGAGAGCTTCAGGTCGGGGCTGCAGCCCCCAGCTTGGGAGGAGGGGGCAGTGATCCATGGCTGTGCCCAGTTTGGGGCTGTGCAGAGGGACCATGGAGCAGGAGCTGCTTTAGAACACGCTGAGGAAGGGAGGACAGCCCTTCTCAGGCACCCCATCCTACACTCAGCCCAGGGGCTGCTGTCCCCACGCCAGCCCAGCCTCCCTCTGCCTCTCGGTGCTGCAGCCAGGCTGGGGATGTGGGTTCAGCTCCTGGATGGGCTGTGCTGCCCTGGCAGTGCCATCGCCGCCTGTTTGCACAGGGGGTTTTTTGGGCAGTGCAGGGAGGTGGTTTGGGCTGCAGGCCTGCCAGAGCTGAGGGTGCTGTGGGGCTGTTCCTGTCTGTGAGCAGGAGTAGAGCCGTGTCTTGTCTCCCACAGACGGGCTCGCTGCCTTCAGGGCCTTCCTGCGCACCGAGTTCAGCGAGGAGAACCTGGAGTTCTGGCTGGCTTGTGAGGAGTTCAAGAAGATCAAATCACAGTCCAAGATGGTCTCCAAGGCCAAGAAGATCTTTGCTGAGTACATTGCCATCCAGTCCTGCAAGGAGGTGAGGGCTGGCTCCCACGCTGGTGTGCGGCTCCTGGCGTGGTGACTGCCTGGGGAGCTGCTCACCAGCCCTGGTTCCTCTGCCCACAGGTCAACCTGGACTCCTACACACGGGAGCACACCAAGGAGAACCTGCAGAACATCACCCGCAGCTGCTTCGACCTGGCGCAGAAGAGGATTTACGGGCTCATGGAGAAGGACTCGTACCCCCGCTTCCTCCGCTCCGACCTCTACTTGGACATAATCAACCAGAAGAAAGGCAGCTCCCCGCTGTAGGCCCAAGGACCGTCTCGGGGCAGGCTGGGAGCTGTGTGTTTACATGGAATTGGGCAGTGGAGGCCTTCCCAGGAGCTGGTGGGAGCTGGTTGTTCTGCTCGTGCCCCAGGCCGTTGGGACGTGGGGCAGCTGAAGGCACCGAGCTGGGCACCGAGGCCGAGCAGTCTGGCACTGCTGCAGCACCCGTCCCCCCATCGCTGGTACGACGCCTTTGGGGTGGCCCTGGCGTGGATTTAACCAGGAGGGAAGCTCCCACAAGACTACTGTGAAGCACCTGCCCCAGCCACGAGCGTTGCTGGAAGGTGGAGAGTGAGCCCAGCTCGGCGAGGAGGAGGAGGAGGGGATCTCGTGAAGGGCTCTGGCAAGGGGACAGCAGCACCGACACAGACGTGGTCCTGGATTAAAGCCTTGTGAACTGGAGCAGCCCCAGGATGCTGCTGTGCTTCCCTGTGCCGTGGGGCCTCCCGGCTGCCCCGGAGCAGCCCTGGCAGGAGCCCGGCGCTTCCCTGGCTCGTGGTGGGTCCCCCCGGGAGCAGCGAGAGCCGGGTCCTTGCCCTGTGCTGGAGGTGTGCAAAGCACCCCCTCCTGCCCTCACCCCTGGTTTATTTATTGCCCTCCTGTAGCTGGACACGTTGCTGTGTGATAGGAACCCCCCGTGTCCTCCCCATTCCCAAGTTACAAGTGCAATATTCGTGTGTGTCGCGGCCGAGTTCTCCGGCGGAGTGGATGCCTTTTTCTTTTTCCAGGTGTGTAGATTTTGTAAGGTAGCGGGTTTTGTGTGCCAGACCCATTCCCTGGCAGCGGGCCGCTGGGGGAGCCTGGTGTAAATATCAATATTCTGATGCCCTGACGACGGAGGGTTTGGTGATGGAGAAAAGCAACTCTGTGCAGCAGCCGCTCTCCTGACGCTGGATAACAATGCTGTGTTTGGGAAGCAGGGGTTCCTGCTGGCCCTGGCAGGGCAGGGTGCACTGCCTGCCTCCCAGTTTACAGTGCAAAGCATCTCTGCAGCTAGAAAAAACCCTACATTGTCATGGTCATAGGTAAATAAAAGGAGAATATAATTTCTTGTAGCTGGCTTTTGTTCGTGCCGTGTTTGTCAGCACTGGTGGAGCTGCGTGGCCTTCGCCTCGCTGAAGAGTGTCAAATCCTATTGCTGTGTGGCTAAAGAAGGGAAAATCTGATTCCGTGGATTTCTGAGCTGTTTTTTATGTTGGAGCAGCTGCCAGAGGCTCCTGAGGCCAGGTCTGGGTGCAGGAGCAGAGTTTTGCCCAAAGTGGGACCATTCCCAAGGCCAGCGGTCGCTGTTAAACACAGCAGGGCACGACCCCCTGAGCAGGGCAATGCCCACACACACACCAGTGACCTCCTGCAGCTCCAGGCCCCTCTGGGGACACACCAAAAGCAGCAACAAAAAGCTATTCCAGATCTGTGCTTGGCAGGGCTGCTCGTCCCCAGCAAGGACAGTGCTCTGGTGTGGGATGCAAATATTTGTAAAGGCTCTTCAGGGTGTGTTTGGTACCTGAAGTGCCACCTGCCTGTGGTCAGCCTCGGGTGGCTCGGGGATGTGACTGTGGTGTCACAGGGCTGGGCTGTGGTGTGGCTGCCCAGAGTGCTGCTGGTGATGCCCAGGGCTGTGTGGCTGCCCCAGCTGGGCACAGCTCTCCCCAGCAGGTCCCATCTCTGGGGAGCCGCCTGTTTTCCCTCTCCAAACAACCAGCAGGTGATGCCAGGTGGGGACACTGAGGCAGAGCTGAGGGCTCTGCTCAGGGCTTGGCTGGAGACAGCAGGGTTGCTGAGGTGGCTCTCCTGGAGATGCTGTTGGCACCCCAGGGTCAAGGTCCATGGGTGGTGTCCCAGTGGTGACCCCAGAGCTGCTGGGACCCGGTGGGTGGGGGCACCCTCCCAGCTGCCTCCTCCAGGCCAGACCCTCCTCTTTCTCCTGGCATTGCCCAGAGCTTCCATCTCCTCTCCTTCCCAGCTGGGAGGGTTTCCCTTTGTGTCTGGACTCAAGACAGATTTTCTTGCACCTCCCCCTCTCTCCATCTGCACTCTCCTGAGCTCCTCACTCCATCCCAAACTGTCAGTGTTAGGAAACTTAGAGCAGGGTCCCTCCATTGCTCTCTCCCCCCATTTTTCCATGTGCCCAGGCTCACTGGGACACCCACAGAGGGTCTGGGCTCGGGGGCTCTGTGGGCACTGGGCAGCTCAGTCCCCGCTGTCACCTTCTCCGTGCCCTGAGCACAGCCCCAGCAGCCCTGGTGCATCCCGTGGTGCTGGTGATGCCCAGGAGCACCCCAACCCCATAACCACGGTGGCTTTTGAGCCTCCAACCTGCCTTCCCTCCAGGAATTACCCCAGCCCAGTGAGGCAGGCAGGCAGGGCTGGAGCTGCCGTGGGATCTGTGGGGTGGGGATCTGGAGTCCAGCATTGATCCCTGCAGGGGACAAAGGTCCTGTGATGGTGGAGAAATGAGGACCTGGGGTGACTCCCTGGAAAGATGAAATAGCCCTGGGTGAGTGGCAGGAGCTGGGTTATTGCTGTAGGAGGATTTATTGCTGGGTTCCAGGCTGGCCTGAGTCACTTGGCAAACGCCGTCCCCACGTGCTTGGGGACACACTCGATTCCCTGGAGAGACAGGCTGGAAGGGCCACGTGCTTTTTCCATGTTTTCCTGGGATGGCCAGTGCCCCCTGCACAGGACAGGTCTCAGAATGAACTCGAGTCTCCTCGTGGACTCTGTGGTGCCACTGAAGCCACAGCTTTGTCCTCTGCAGGCTGTGGGAGGGGGCATGTGAAACTTCTCCAGGACTTTGTGCTGCAGGGCAGAAGGTGTGGGGGGCTTGGGGCATCTGCACGGGGAGGCTGAGGGAAGGCAGCCCGTGGAGGGGGTTTGTTCTGGGGACATTGGTTGGGAAGATCAGCCCCACTGCCCTGAGGGGACACAGGGAGCTCTTGCAGGGACACTGAGCTTACAGCACAGAAGGGGAAGAGAAATGTCTTTCTTTGTCAGAATCTGAGGTATTGATGATTCTGAGATTGTAGAAAGTCTCTGTCTGTCAGCCCCGCTGCCAAAGCAGAAGCCATAATTGGTCTGTGCTGGTTTCCAGGTTGTTTATTCTGTTGATCTCTCACATGTTCTGCTGCCCTGCCCAGCTCTGTCCTGCAGGGCAGCGTGTGGGGCTCTGCCCTCAGTGGGATGTGACAAACATTCAATACCAGAAACTCCCTGGGCTGGATTTACAAGAACGTGCCAATATCTGTCACCTACGTTGGACAGTGTGTCCCCAGCCTGAACCAACAGAAAAATGCCAACACCACAGTGAGACATGGAGGGCATGAAGAAGGAGAAAAAGGACAAGACACACCCAATTTCCTCCAGCTTGTTCCACTTTGGACCCCTCATCTAGAATCCTAAAATTTTACTTTTGCACCCATGCCACACTTAATTATTACTTATATCAAACACTCAGAGCTGGTAATTCATCCTGTGAGATTGCAAACTCTTTTCCATGGCCAGAGATCACAGCCAGTGTCTCTGGGGGCTCTGTCCAGGGGGTTCCTGACCCCTGCCAGGGTCCCAGACCTGCCAGGGCAGCTAGAGGGAAGCTCTGGATTCCCAGACTTCTTAGCACAAAATAAGATATCCAGGACAAAATCCAGTCATGCCAAGAGAAGAAATTCCTGACTTATCCATGCCAATGCCACAAGCCTGCGTGATGGGAATGGGGATCCTAATTCCTAATTTGAGCCACAGCCTCAACCCAACTGGCACTGCTGGAGGGGCATTCCCAAGGCAGCAATGCTGGGATCATGGGGTGTCACCTGGCTGGAGGTGGCCCTGGGGGAGGAGAGGGGACATTATCTGCACTGAAGCCACCCAAAGGGTGACAGCAGGAGCTGCTGCCTGTCCTGGCTCATCCCGAGGATCAGGGGTGTGGGGAAGAGCTGCCTGTGGACATTGCTGGTGCTGCAGCCAAAGGGAATTTCCCAGCATGGAAACTGGTGCCATCCAAAATAGGGAGCACCTTATCTCGGGAGATAACGAGGATTTATCTCTGGGCTAAAAATTAGTGGTTGCTGAGTTGCAAATAGTCACAGCTCAGCCGTGTTTGTTGTGTGCAAACAGGGCAAAGTCCCCCCAGGTGCTCCTTGTTCATCCATGGTACACAGCTCACCCAGCTGAAGGCACAGCTCCCCAGGGAAGGGATTTACATGGGAAAATGGGAATTATCACCAGAAAGAGCTGAAAGCTTCAAAAACTGATGGGATTCAGGGTGTGTAAAAGGTAAAATGTCCTAAGGTCCTGGGTTCCCTCACACCCTCAGGGATGAGGAGGTTGGGATGAACAAAAAGCACCTGGGGAGGTGGGAAAATGTGTCACCTGTCCCAGGTGATGGCCTTTACCCTCCAGGTGTCCCTCAGCTCAGTATTTCATCAGCTGCCTGATGTGCTGGCAGCCAGGGATGGGTGCTGGGGTCACCTGTGAGTCACAAAGGCAAAGGGAGCTCTGAATGTGGCAGCTGCAAACACAGCTCAGGCTGCTGAGCACCTCTGGCATGAAGATTTATTGGGAGAAGGGAATGAGGAGTGTGGTCATCCCAGGTGAGCACCTGCAGCACTTGGGCTGCAAGCAGATTCATCCCAGAGCTGGCTGGAAGCCAGGAGCACAGAGCTTTGCTCTTATTTCTACAGAAACAGAAATTTGCCTTTTTTTGTAGGTGTGTCCTGCTCCCCAATTCACTCCAGCACTGCTCAGCCTTTACTGGGCTTTTCCAAGGCACCCAGTCCTGGAGGACAAACCTACCCAAATAAACAGAACTTTCTACTGAGCAAAATCATTCCTTGGACCCCTGATTAGACAAATACTCTCAGAATAGAAGCAAGGCTGCTTTCCAGCCACAGACTAAACACAGCTCAGCAGTTTGATACCGAAACCACTGACACAAGAATTCCCTGCTTGGAGTAAACAGCTGAGCTGCTGTGACAGTCCCTTCACCCCGAGCTCTAATTTGGGTGCTGAGGTGCCCAGGAGCTGTCTGGAGCCCCACCACAGGAACAGCCAGCTGCTGCAGGGTGGGGGGAGCTCAGCCTTGCTCTGCCTTTGTCTGGGGCCCTTGGCATCCTCTGGGTGTGGAAAGGCTGCAGAGTGTTTGAGGGCTCTTGTCCTCCCTGGTGGTGGCCCCGGGGCTGGGTGAGGAGATGCTCAGCTCATTGTCCTGCCCAGGGTGCCACAGGTGCCTTTCCAAAGCATCCTTGCATTGAGGCTGGCAGGACCAGTGTCACCAACCTCTGCAGGTGGCATTAACGATGTCACCCCCCAAACAATCCAAGGGAGCAACTACAGGGAAAGTAAAAGGCTTCTAAAGTAAAAATAAAATCAGACTCAGAGTTTCTGTCCAGGATACAAACCCAGCTCGGCTGGGCCGGTGCCAGGGCAGGAAATGCAGCAGTGGTGGAGTCCCCTGGGTGCCTCCAGCTCAGTGGGGAAGCATTGTTGTGTCCCTCTCATTGCTCATTTTCTGATTCTTCCCTGCATGAGGTCATTTTTACTCAGCTCACACATTGCCTGGAGCTGGGGAGGAAAGTGGATAATGCTGAGTGCAACCAGCCCCGAGGCCTGGGGAGGATGGAGCAAAGGATGGTGAAAAAATACTTTTATTTGTGGCTGAGCAGGGCTGGGGCACAGGGAGGGCACGAGGGGCACCTGCTCCTCAGTGACCCCTCTGCCAGCACCCCCACCCCTTTGTGCATGGGGCACAGGCAGGGATGGAGCTGATTTTGGGATTCTCATCTTGGGAGAATCTGGGATCCCATTTCCCTGCCTCCCTCCTTTGGCAAGAGGGAGAGCTGGAGGGAGGTGGAGGAGAGGAAGAAAAGCCAAGCAGGAGCAGGTGGGGGCTGTGGATGGAGTGTTTGCACAGGAACCATTTGCAAGTAATTTCTTGTCCCTTCCTGAACTAATGGGACAATTATTTCGGGCCACACGTGTTTCTCATGGAAAGTTCCACACAGGCCATGCGTCATCTCCTCAGGGGAGCAGCCCTGCTGTCCCTAACGTGATTTTCTAGACAAAGACAAGCAGGTGACACTCCTGCTCCTGGGGCTGGGGACAGCTGTGATGGGTCACAGAGCACCAAACAAAGCTGCCAGGGCAGAAGGGGCTCACGTGCTGAAAGCTGATCCCCAGAGCCACACAAGCTCTGCTCTGCTCTGGGATGGAGCTCCCGGGCTGGACATGGGGGATGTGGATGTGTCCCTCTGATTTTGTGCCCTGCAGCTCCCGAGGGGCGTGGAGAAATCAGAGGGAATCCTGCAGAGGCTGCTGAGGTGGAGGGGTGAGAGGGGTGGGATGTGGCAGATCCACAGCTTTGGGAAGGACAGCAGGAACTTGATGGAGCCAAAGTTCTCTTGGTAGCCCCAGGTGACACATTGGGGACGGCAGCACAGCGTGTGACAGCTCCCAGAGCTTCAGCTGGGACAGCAGGACAGCTGTGCTCATGGCACAGCTGGCACAGCAGGGAAGGGAAGGAGGGAGGGTCCAGCCTTGGCCCCGGTGCCAGCTGAGCTGAGAGGAGCTGGGGACACTCCTGACCTGTGGGAGGGTGGGCAGAGAGCCCAGGGATGCAGCCTGGCACGCTGAGGAGCTTTGCATGGACATGGACAATGGCCCCCAGGACACAGGAGATGCAGGACAGAGCTTCAGAGGCCAAAGGCCTCATGTGAAGATGAATCCTGTGTTTTTCTACAAGGGAAAAATGAAATTCCGTAGCTTGAGGATGGGTCCATTGTGTTAATGCTGGAGCTGAGGGAAGAGTCCTTCCCTTTGCCCTCTGACCACTCAGAATCTGTTTGGTTGTGGGTAAAAGATGGGAGCTGAGAGCCAAATTTTGGCTTGGGCTGGGCTGTGGGATGGCCCAGTGGAGCTCAGGGTGACATCTCTGCTGTGCCCAGCTGCCCTGTCCCCTGAGTGCTAATTCTGATCTCCACACTGCTGTGTTTTCTAGCAATCATTCCTCAAATCTCTTTTTTTGGCTGCCCCAGGCCTGAGCAGCAGTGAGGATGTGCAGGCTCAGGTGTGGATGGGGATCCCGGATGGCTCCTGCAGCTATTGCCCTACGTATTTTATTTAATTTGCCATTTGTATGCAAACAATCCAGTTAATTAACTAGATGATCTTTCACGGAGCACAAGTGTTGCCAGAGGTAGGAAGTCTGATAAGTTCATCCAGCCAATCTTTCCCTTCCTAAAATAAACAATAAGGAAGGAAGTAGGATGGGAGCCCCTGAAAATCACATTTTAAGTAGTGTCAGCTTTTATGGCTGAGCCATAAAACCGTAGTTCCTGAAGCGCTGGCATGGCACTAATGAGATGATAATTATGGCCACACTCATTACTGCAGCTCCATCACAGCCCAGGAATTGACTCTGGCAGGGAGCAGAGAGGGCTCTGCCTCTCTCCTCTCTGTGCCCACGTGCCAGGGCAGCGATTGCCAGGAGAGCTCCCACTGCTCTGCTGCTCTCCCCAGGGCTCCAGCCAGGCTGCTCCAGCACCCAGGGCAATGCTCTGGCTCCTTGGGATTGGGGAATTTGCAGCCCCCAGCCCCTCTGGGGAATTTGCTGGAGTCCTCAGCACAGGTCTCAGCCTGGTGGCAGAGTGACCTCCCAAGGGACAATCCTCCCTGTCCTCCTCTCCTGCACAGAGAGGAGCCTCGGGAGCAGCTTCAGGGCCACCACTGAGGATCCAGAGGGGTCTCAGCTTGGACCTCCTGGTCCATCCAGGTGTCTGAAAAGGCTGCAGGGGTGTGGGGATGCTGGGCTCCAGGATGGTTTGGGTGGATGGAGACCAGAGATCTCTGAAGCTGCTCTTGGAATATCTGGTTTATTAGAGAGGGTGGAAGGCCCTGCTTGGAGTCACCAGACGTGACCCGTGGCAGGTCCCAGGGCGTGGGGGCAGGGAGAGGCAAGGGACAGAGGGAGATAAGAGAAGATCCAAGAGGATGCTCCAGGAGAGGGGCAGTTCCAAGAGAACAGAAGTTCCAAGGGAGCGTCTGGCTCCTCAGGACTCCTTGTCAGGGCCTTCAAGGTGGGCTGGAACAAGACTTGGGCCAGGGGTCACAGACTCCTGATGCTTCAGGGGAGGTTACAGGTGTGGATGAAGCACACATTGGGGTGAGATAGAACAGTTCATTTGACCCTTGGACCTCCCTGTAGGGCATTGTTCACCCAGAAGGGGGATTGTCCTCATCCTGGCTGTACTCTTGTCTTCTACTTGTTCATAACTAAGGTTGGGTATCTCACAACTTGTTACCATCTCAATCTCTGTATTTTCTAAATCTTTTGCCAGGCAATCCTATTTATAAGGCTTTCCTGCTTCATCTTCCCCAGCACAGGGGCACTGCCCTCTCTGCACAGGGATGTTTTAGAGGGATGGAAGTTTGCTGGGAAATGTGTCAGCCCTTGTCCAGGCACATCCCATCACCCAGAGCACACTGCAGACCCTACCAGGGGGTTGTGGACTTGCACCTGTGTAGGAAGAGGAGACTCCTGATGTGCCACTTTGTCCCCACAGACCAGGACAAAACTTGATTTCTCCTGAGCCTGGAGAAGCAAAGCCTCCTGAGGAAGGTGGGAAGATGATTTCCTGCTTGTGCCTGTGGCTGCACAGGTTTGTGGGGTCGGGTGTGGCACCAGCAGCCAGCCTGAGCCCTGTGGGGGGGGTCAGACACTGGAGGTGTTTTCCAGGCTCTGGTGTTGAAGACCACTCATGCTTGGGTTTTCTGGTTCCACCCTCTTGTCCTGCTCATCTCCCCTGTTTCTGGGAGTGGCTGAAGCTCCTGCTTGCTGGATAAAGACCAGGGGAATTCAGCTGGTTTTTTAACCCTGAGGGTCCTATCTCCCCAGATGCTCCATTTCTTGCGTGGGATTTTGAAACCCATCAAATGTGGGTCCTACTCCTTGGCCTTCCATCCTCTCTGTGCTGAGGGTGTTTGGATGGGCATCCTCACATCTGGGCTCAGCTGAAGCTGGCACAGCTTCAATGGGGTTCAGCTTAAGCTGGGCTTAGCTGGAACTGGGCTCAGCCTGGGCAGTGGGCAGAGGCACCACCCAAACCTCACGGCAATGTCCCACTGGCAGTGATGCTGCAGGAGCAGTGGGACCCAGCAGGGAGGTCCCTGGTTTTTCTGCTCCTCTTCCTCCCCCTGTGCCTCCCCACCCTGCCTGGCACACCCCGCTGGCCCTGCCCACCCTCCTGCAGCTCTGCTCCTGCCAGCTGGGATGGAGGTAAGAGCTGGTGAATCCAGGTGTTCCTGGGAGAGATGGGGAATCCTCCCCTGGCAGTGCTGCAGAGCCCCCCCAGTGGGGATTTGCATCTGGGGGACACAGCTGGGCTGGCTGGGGACACTGCTGGGTCACTGCCACAGGCTCTGTCCTCAGAGCATCACGGCCAGATTCAGGTGGGACTCAGGAGAAACAACAAACACCTGAGTCCTGCTCCCCATGGAATGACAGGACAAGGGGAATGGCTTCCAACTGGAAGAGCAGCTTTAGGATATTGGGCAGGAATTGTTCCCTGGCAGGGTGGGCAGGCCCTGGCACAGGTGCCCAGAGCAGCTGTGGCTGCCCCTGGATCCCTGGCAGTGCCCAAGGCCAGGCTGGGCAGGGCTGGGAGCAGCCTGGGACAGTGGGAGGTGTCCCTGCCCAAGGAAAGGACCCTTCCAACCCAAACCAGCCTGGGATCCCATGATTCCACCCCCAGTACTTCCCCCAGGCACCACGAATTCAAAGCCCTGTGCTGCTGAGCTCTGCTGTGAGCCCAGTGCTGCCCACCAGGAAATGCCAGACTCCTCTGAGATGAGGAGCCAGGATGGAAAGTCCCGGGCTGGAGCAGGGATTGTATGGAGCCCCACTGGCTGCCCTGTGCTCTCCTGTGGTGCTGTGCTTGGTTATTTCCAGCTGTGGCTTCTGGAAACCTTCAGTGCTTTTGCCACTTTTAGCCCTGGTGGCTCAGTAACTGCTCCTGGCAGGGCTGGGGCTGCTCCTCATTTTCTGGAAAAACCTTAAAATGCTGCAGAGAGTCAGAGGAACGCCAACTAAGGAAAAAAATAACAACCAGAAAAACAAAACCTGGTCTTTTTCCAACCAAGCTACAATGTTGTTGTATTTTTCTTAAAGAAAAACACATCTCCTTTTTTCCTGGATCCAACTGGCCCCTGCACTCTCCATTGTGCCAAACTCCCAAAATAACTGCAGCTGTCAATGGAAATAAAGCCCTGGGAGAATCTCCCGTGTCTGTCTCACCCTCCTGAGCTCCTGGCGTGCCACACACTCTCTGTTGGTGACAAATCTTTGCTGTGGCAGCTCCTGGGTGTTCACAATCCCAGTGCTGTGAGGAGCAGCCCCCAGGGGTGGCCCCCAAGGCTGGCACAAGTCAAGGGCAGCACAAGGCTGGCAGCTCTGGTTTGTCAGTGGATCCCTGCTGGGTTTAACCCTTTGGCTCTGGGGCTGGCAGTGCCCCACTCGTGGCCAGAGCAGGGCTTTGGGGTATTCCTGGGCTCCACTCCATCCCAGCACATCCATCCTTGGTCCAGCCAGCGATTCCCAGATGAATTGTTTTGGCCTTGGGAGTGCTGAAGATCTGCATGTTCCAGGTCAGGAAAAGGAACAGTCCCAGCACTCCTTCCTCGGGATGAAATCCCTCAAATTGTATTTTTTTTTTTTTTAATTCCTGTACACAAATGTTTTCCTGGCCTCCTGCTGCCTCCCCTAAGAGGGGCCTGGAAGGCTGGGGGCTCTCCTTGGGGGTGGCTGCTCTTCCACAGTCACAGGTGGTGTGCTTACAGGGGCCACTGAGGCTCCTTTTCCCATAAGCTGCACAAATGCCCTGGAAAAGCAGGGTCAAGCCCATCCTCTGCCCAGCTCCCTGGTGAGGATGCTGGACTGGAGCCTCAGGGCTCCAGGGCTCTGGTTCCCCGTGGAAGGAGCGAGCTCTGGACCCAGAGCTGGTCCCTGTGAGCAGGGCTGGGGCTGGGGCTGGGGCTGGCATCACCCGCCGGGCGATGGTGCCCTGGTCTCAGCACAGTTCCTCCTGCCTTCCTTGCTGTTCCCTGCCTGTGCTGTGCACACTCCCTTTGTGCAGCCCAGGAGCTTCTCTGCCCCGTGGGGCTGCAGCAGGGGCTGGTGCCGGGGTCTGGGGGCAGCAGGGCTGGGGCAGCAGCTGGGAAGGTGCAGGGAAAAGGGCTGGGCCTGGTGGAGCCTCCTGCTCTGAGCACCCTGAGGCTGCTCCGGACACGGCGGAGGTGACTCCACTTGGAACATCACAGCCCTGCCTGTCCCCTGACCCTGTCACAGCCCAGCCTGTCACAGCCCTGCCCCATCACAGCCCTGCCTGTCCCTGACCCCATCACAGCCCGGCCTGTCCCCTGACCCTGTCACAGCCCTGCCTGTCACAGCCCTGCCTGTCCCTGACCCCATCACAGCCCGGCCTGTCCCCTGACCCTGTCACAGCCCTGCCTGTCACAGCCCTGCCTGTCCCTGACCCCATCACAGCCCGGCCTGTCCCCTGACCCTGTCACAGCCCAGCCTGTCACAGCCCGGCCTGTCCCCTGACCCCATCACAGCCCTGCCTGTCCCCTGACCCTGTCACAGCCCTGCCTGTCACAGCCCTGCCTGTCACAGCCTGCCTGTCCCCTGACCTGCCTGTCCCTGACCCCATCACAGCCCTGCCTGTCCCTGACCCCGTCACAGCCCAGCCTGTCACAGCCCTGCCTGTCACAGCCCTGCCTGTCCCTGACCCCGTCACAGCCCAGCCTGTCACAGCCCGGCCTGTCCCTGACCCTGTCACAGCCCTGCCTGTCCCCTGACCTGCCTGTCCCCTGACCCCGTCACAGCACAGCCTGTCCCTGACCCTGTCACAGCCCTGCCTGTCCCTGACCCTGTCACAGCCCAGCCTGTCACAGCCCTGCCTGTCCCTGACCCCGTCACAGCCCAGCCTGTCACAGCCCTGCCTGTCACAGCCCTGCCTGTCCCTGACCCTGTCACAGCTGTGATGTGGAGCTGTGACCAGCCAGGGCTGGGAGGGGAAGGGCCCAGCCTGGCCCTGCCTGTGCTCTGGGCTGTCACAGGGCTGCAGGTGAGCAGGAGCACGCTGCTCTCACAATGAACCATAGATACTGTGTGCACTGCAGGTCCTGGGCTGTGTCCCCCCAGGCCTCTTTCCCTCCCCTGGCACCAGCCAGGCACTCACGGAGGGCTGGCTTCTTCCCAGGAGGGGTGGCATAACAACACCTGACCTCCAGGCCAGATGTGAGAAGGTAATCCCCACCACACGAGGAGATTTGTGGGAAATGGATTTGTAGAAAACGCCATGGAGCAGGACAGACATTGTTGAGAGAGAAATCAAACTAGAAATGAGTTTCAGAGGATGGTCTTGCAAATAAGACTGGATACTTTGGAGAAATAGAACTATGAAAGGTGATTGTTAACATTATTAGGAACATGGAAGTAAGGAAGAAGAAATAGGAAGGACAGAATTGGCTATTTTTTTTTTTTAATTTTTGACTCTTATGTATATAATAAAAATTTCTTTGTATAGCTGTTAAAAGCCCCCTGTATAGTACTATTTTTTTTTAAATTTTATAACTCTTTCTACTATAATATCTAAACTTTTGTGACTTTTTGTTTTTCTTGTGAAGTTGGTAAATTATTCTATGGCTCAAACTTAAAATTGCAGCTGTTTTTAGTTGCTTGCTAGGGTCTTAAATGCTTTTGACTAGGGCTTGGAACCTCCAAAAATGTCTGAGGGACATTTTGAGTTCCAACATAGTGCAGTAGGACCTACAAGGGGTAGTTTTAGATTATTGGCTTTCAAGCATTTACAGCATGATGTGGCAAAAGCTGACAGGCCAAGAAACACTTATAGTGTCTTGTAATTAGGAAATAGTTTTTGATTGTGATGGTGTGAATTATAACATCTATATTGTCTCACCTTCACATGAGACTGAAAATGGAATGAAAGTTTTTAAAGTGCCCCTCAGTTGCCCCATCTCTGGGTCAGACAAGGGCTTAATCTGACAGAGCTGACTGACAAAACCTTGGGAGGGGCCAGGGGTATAAAAGGCAGAACATCCATCTTGTAGATGAGCACGTGGCTGATAGTCACGGGGGCTTCCACTGCTGCAATTTTTCCTTATTCAGTCCTTTTGTTGTATTTTTTTGTCAGGGTTTAATAAACCTTTGACGTTTTAAAAGTGAGCAGTTGTTTTCCTCACCCAAGGGTCATAAGGTGATTCAGCTCCAGGAGTCACCACTGCCCTTCCTGTGTGTCCTGGGTTAAAGTCTCAAAGGTGCAAAACTTATTATTCAGCACAAACAGAACAGGTGACTGGGGATAAAAGCATCATGCAGCCAGCCCAGGGCATTGTGCCACGTGGCTGGCACAGGACACACCAGTGTCCCTGGTCCTGCAGGTGCTCAGCAAACCATGGCCAGGGCAGCACGGGGGGCTGCAGGGGGCCCTGGCAGCTCCCAGGTGAACCCAAGGCCAATTCCTGATGCCGGAGCTCAACCTGGCTCAGGGGTTCTGTGTGCTGGAAAAGTCTCTCCTCCACCCTGAGCTCCCAAAGAAAGGCTCAGCAGTCTCTGTTGTTGGGTCTCAAGGCAGTTTATTGCAAGTTATCTAAAAGATTTTCTTCTGGGGCTGCTGTGGTTTGCTCCCAGCTCAGGCAGAGGCACACACACACCCTGACATCCTCTCTGCTCTTTTATATGTACATTACGTGTGACATGGTTACAGTTTTTCCCAATGCCTATTACCTATATTAAATGGTGATTTTCTATCTTTTATATGGTACATCACATGTGACATGGTTACAGTTTTCCCCAATGCCTATTACCTATATTAAATGGTGATTTTCTATCTTTTATATGGTACATTACGTGTGACATGGTTACAGTTTTTCCCAATGCCTATTACCTATATTAAATGGTGCCTTTCTGCTCTAAACCGATCCATAAGTGCCAGCATCACCAAGAACATGGAGGTAAGGAAGAAGAAGGAGGAACAGGATTGGCCCACTTTCCTCTATCTTAAAACTTCTGACCCCCATGTACAAAACCAAAACCCCCCTGTACAGGAGTTTAAACCCCCCTGTTCAAATATTAAAATCCCCCTGTACAGCACTCAAAAATTCTTCCCTCTACTTTGTGACCACTTCTACTCTAATATCTAAACTTTTGTGACTTCTTGTTCTTCCTGCAAGGTTGGTAAATCATTCCATGGCTCAAACCCAAAATCACAGCTGTTTGCAGCTGCCTGCCAGGGGCTCAAATGCTTCTGACCTGGGCCTGGAACCTCCAAAAATGTCTGAGGGACATTTTGAGTTCTGACACCTGACCACTCTTGAATGGAAAGCACGGACTGGGGGCTGGTTCTCCTTAAAACAATGGGCTGTTAGCAGGGGAGGTGCCTGGCAGTGAGGGAGTGCAGGGGCTGATGCCAAGGCCAGTGCTCGTGTGTGATTCCAGCTCCTGAACCTGCAGGACAGACTGTCCTGGTGGGCCCATCCTGAACCTGAAGGGTTTTGGTGCCAGGGCTTGTGGTGGGATTTGGCAGAGCAGGCCCTTGGCTGCTGGAGGAGGTGGGAGAGAAGGGGCTGGGCTTTGTCAGCTGAAACCACCGAGCAGCCCTGTGGTGGGAGAATTCTGATCCCTGCTCCGAGGACTTCCAGCAGCTCCATGGGAAGGGTTGTGCAGTGTGCTGGCCCAGCTCATGCCAGGGGATGTCCCCTGTGTCCCCTCCATGGCCCTGTGCCCCGGGAGGAGCTGCTGGAAGGGGCCATTCAAACAGGGGTGACTGAGCCCCTGGACCCCTGGTGGGGCAGGAGGCAGCTCTGGGCTGCAGGAGACCCTCGTGTTGGACTGCACTGACCTGGTGGGTCTGGGAATGCAGCTGCTCCGGGGGTGATCCCAGAGGTCCCTCTCCAGACAGCATTCCCTGAATTTGCAGCAGGACATGGCAGTGCAGGAGGCTCTGCAGCTCCAGAGCAATTCCCACTTGGACCCAGTGCCCCCAGTGGGAGCAGAGCCCATCCCTGGTGACCACTGCTCCTCCCACCACCCCTCTGCTCTGTCCTGCACCTTCCACTCACTGTTGGGGATGCTGCTGCTCCCTCTGACCTCCCTCCTGTCTCTTCTGCACCCCATGGGTTTGTCCCACTGCCCGTTCCCTGCTCAGTTTCCTGGCATTTCTTTTTTCTGCAAATCTGAGCCAGGCTGGTACTTCCAGGGGGTTTCTTCAGGGTGGAGATTTCATCACTTTGTTGTCTCCTGTTGCGCTGAGGGCAAGGCTGGAAGCCTTTGGAGGTGAGGTTTGTGTTTGGGTGTTACCAGAGCAACCCTGGCAGGCTGAGAGCCTTTGCCTGTCTGCAGCACATCTGTCCAACAGCTGTTTCCAGTCTGTACCTGTGGGCTCGGGGCCTGCCAGGGGGGCTCTGCTCTGCTGGGACCCTGCAGGGGGGTGGGACCTGGTGGGAAGCCAACAACTGGCCCGTGGATGTGATTCCCTGGCCGCCCCAAGGACTGGACCAGGATGTGGAAAGTGAATTTACTGTAAGAGCCTGAACTCAGTGTAACCACCCAGGTACAGGCTGGGGAGTGGGACAGGCTTGGCCACATGGCCTGAAGGGTGTAGGGGGTAAATCCCATGGGAAAAGGGCTCAGCCTGGAGAAAAGGGGGATCAGGGGGGACCTGGTGGCTCTGCACAGCTCCTGCCAGGAGGGGACAGCCGGGGTGTTGGGCTCTGCTCCAGGAACAGGGACAGGAGGAGAGGGAACAGCTCAGGCTGGGCCAGGGCAGGCTCAGGGAGGACAGCAGCAGGAATTTCCCCATGGAAAGGGGGCTCAGGGATTGGCAGGGGCTGCCCATCCCTGGAGGTGTCCAAGGAAGGCCAGGACGTGGCACTGAGTGCTCTGGGCTGGGGACAAGGTGAGGGTTGGGCACAGCTGGGACTCAGTGGTTGGGAGGGATTTTCCAGCCCAAATGCTTCTGGAATTCTGCATGGCCCAGTTCAGGCACTGCCTGTGCCAGAACATAAAGGACCAGCTCAGTGATGCTCACCAGGCTCTTGGGTTTCCTTTGCAATCTTTTGGGGTCTGGAAGCTCCCTCTGCAGCACTTTCCAAAAGGAATAACCTGCAGCTCTGCAGCCAGGCTCCCCTGAGCCTGGAATCAGTCTGGCTCAGGCAAGGGGCCAGGACAAAGCTCCCCAGCATGCTCTGATGCTCACCCAGCTCATGCAGCAGAGGAGGGCTGGCAATAGCCCTGGAGTTTGGGTGTCTTTGTGGCTGGGACCTTGTGGGAGAATTCCCCGTGGCTGCTTGACTGCCAGCAGTTTTCCCAAGGCGTTTGCAAGCAGCTCATGCCTTTGTGAAATGCAGGGAGCAAATACAGGCTGGCCTGTGTGTGCAGGGAGGAACAGCCCCCCAGGGAGGGATGGAGAGCCCGTGTCCCCACGGGGCTGTGGGAGTGGGCTGGCCCTGCTCTGTGCCAGCTGTGCCCCCATGGTGCCCCCGTGCCCCCTGGCATTGCCCTGGGCTGGATGTCCCTGTGGGCAGGAGCAGGAGGATCCATCCTGCCCCACCTCGCTGGGAGTGCTCCAGGGAAATGTGCAGCTTGGCCAGCTTGGTTCTCTGGGATAAGGTGACCAATTGAAAATGCAATCTTTTGGTGGCAAACTGCTCTTTAGTCATGTCAGTGTGCCTGGACTGGAAATGGGTTTCTGTGAGGGGAGAGAGGGTGTTCCTTGCTCCCCTCTGTGGCCAGCACATTTCTCTCCCTCTCAGGATTTTTCATAGAGGTACGCAGAGAGAAATGAAAGAGAAAACAATTTCTGTTTCTGCTCCTTGTTTTTCCCATGTGGAATGTGTTTGGAGAATTGTTTACCTGGGGTGAGTGCTTGGTTGGATTCTGGTGAGGATTGTTTGAGCCTGATGACAAATCCAACCCACCTGGGGCTGGGCTCTCAGAGAGGGTCACGAGTTGTGTTAGAGAAAGTAGTATGTAGTTTTAGTATTCTCCTTTTATATAGTATATTAATGTATTTTAGCATAGTTATAATAAAGAAATCATTCAGCTTTCTGAATTGAGTCAGACGTGGTCGTTTCTTCCCATTGGGTTCACCTACATTTCCAATACCCCTCAAGTAAGACCCCACCTGCAGAGCTGGGTCCCAGTGCAGGAAGGAGCTGGAGCTGCTGGAGAGAGTCCAGGAGGCCACGGAGCTGCTCCAGGGCTGGAGCCCTCTGCTCTGGAGCCAGGCTGGGAGCTGGGGGTGCTCACCTGGAGAGGAGAAGCTCCAGGGAGAGCTCAGAGCCCTTCCAGGGCCTGAAGGGGCTCCAGGAAAGCTGGAGAGGGACTGGGGACAGGGGATGGAGGGACAGGACACAGGGAATGGCTCCCACTGCCAGAGGGCAGGGCTGGATGGGATGTTGGGAATTGGGAATTGTTCCCTGGGAGGGTGGGCAGCCCTGGCACAGGGTGCCCAGAGCAGCTGTGGCTGCCCCTGGATCCCTGGCAGTGCCCAAGGCCAGGCTGGACAGGGCTGGGAGCAGCCTGGGACAGTGGGAGGTGCCCCTGCCATGGCAGGGGTAGGATGGGATGAACTCTGAGGTCCCTTCCAATCCAGACCAGTCTGTGATTCTGGGATTCTATCAAATAGATTTTCTGGGAGTCCTAGGGAACAACATTCAGGAATGTTGTTCACAGTAACTTTCAGAGGAGGGTCCCTCAGATTTCCTTCACCTTCCTTCTCAAGGTGCAAATTTTTTATAATTCTATTTCAAAGAGCTGCTTCTGTTTGTTGTGAACCTGCATTTGAACTGGAGCAGAACAACTGCAAAGGAACAATGAGACATTTGGAACATCAGAAACTCAGAGCATGAAGAAAAAAATTGCCCTAAATTTCTTTGGGCTCCATCCCAGTTCCAGGACAATTAATTCTGTGTTTCCCTCGAACACACTGGATGTTCCCTTTACTGCAGCAACTGCAGAAGATAAGAGCCATGACCTGGCACCAACTCTGGGTGCTGAGGAATTTCTAAGCTCATTTTCTGATAAGAGCCTTCCCAGGGTGGTTGGAAGCAGTTTGTTTTCATGGGTACGCTACAACATCAAGTTGTTTAGCAAGGGCCACCCCCCAATAATGCTGAACAGACTGAAATGAGGGTGGGAAACAAGGCTGTGGCACTGCAGACCCTGCAGCTCGTGGCAGTTTAGGCATGAGGCAGGTCCAGGGAAAGCAGAGGGAAGGAAGGGAATTCAAACTGTAAGACTGCTGAATGAAACATTCACATTGTCCTTCTGCAAGGGGCAGGGGTTTCTGCTCCAGGGGCTGGGGTCACCCACACTGGCCAGCAAAGATTGCCTGGGTGTGTCTGAAGTAGAGCAGCATCTGCTGCCTTTGGGCTGGGTGGGAGCCTGGGAAGTGCACAGTGACACCTTCTCCCTGTGGGAACCCAGGGCTTCCCTCTGGCTACCCTGGGACCCAGGCAGGGGTCAGGAACCCCCCTGGACAGAGCCCCCAGAGACACTGGCTGTGATCTCTGTCCATGGAAAAGAGTTTTCAATCTTACAGGATGAATTACCAGCTCTGAGTGTTTGATATAAGTAATAATTAAGTGTGGCATGGGTGCAAAAGTAAAATTTTAGGATTCTAGATTAGGGGTCCAAAGGGGACAAGATGGAGGAAATTGGGTGTGCCTTGTCCTTTTTCTCCTTCTTCATGCCCTCCATGTGTCACTGTGGTGTTGGCATTTTTCTGTTGGTTCAGGCTGGGGACACACTGTCCAACGTAGGTGACAGATATTGGCACGTTCTTGTAAATCCAGCCCAGGGAGTTTCTGGTATTTAATGTTTGTCACATCCCCCTGAGGGCAGAGCCCCACACGCTGCCCTGCAGGACAGAGCTGGGCAGGGCAGCAGAACATGTGAGAGATAAACAGAATAAACAACCTGGAAACCAGCACAGACCAATTATGGCTTCTGCTTTGGCAGTGGGGCTGACAGACAGAGGCTTTCTACAATCTCAGGATCATCAATACCTCAGATTCCGACATCTCGCCACTGAATTTTGTGACCCAGTCCAATCTTTGCATGTCCAGGAGGGGAACAATCCTGCTCCCCAGAGCAGGGGGAGGAATGGGGAGCTCCTGGTTCCCCACCACATGCTGCAGGTCCATAACCCCATTTCCAGCTCCAGCCCCCACAGGTGTGGAGGTCCATGACCCCCCAGCTCAGCCCAGGACTCAGTTCCTTGTCCCTCACAGCAGCACCCTCAGGGGTGAGGGCAGAGAGAGCCCCTGGAGCTCTGGAGCTGAGCTGCCCTCTCCAGCAGATCCCATGGAGCAGGCAGCTCGTGCTGGGCAGGGCACTGCCCCCGTGGCTGGGCACTCGTGGGCTGGGGGCAGAGCTGGGAGCCTGCCAGGAGCAGGAGGGAGAAGCCAGAAGCCAGCAGGATGCACCAGGGCCCTGCATCACCCCCATGGGGCTGTGGTACCCCTGAAAGGTGCTGGAGAAACATCACTGGCTGAGAAATGTCCACCAGCTGGGCCTGCTGCACCCTGCCCAGTGTGGGATCCCCCCGGTGCCACCTGCCCATCCAGCTGGAAAGGGACTTTGTATTTCCAGAGGAGTGGCCATTTGCTGGGAACTCCTGCAGATGGGGACAGGGGGTCACCCCACTTCCCAAGGCCTTGTTCAGGGGGCAGGAAGGAGAACAGATGTGCCTTGGCCTGTGAACAAACAGCCCCCAGAGGCTGCCAAGCCTGGGGCTGTCACAATACAACATGAAATAACTTACACACGGATGCTAGATGCAAAAAAGGGAAGAAAAGAACTAAAAGAGAGTTTTATCCTCTGACTCTGCAATATGTAGGATTCCAAAAGTGACAGTGGATTGGAGGATGAAATGGCCACCTCTCTAACTGCACTGCTCAAACCACCAGTCCATCAGTTCTCTCCACCCACAAAGAAAAATGTAAAACAATCATTATTGATATGAACAGTGTGAGAAAGTTCTAGTAGAAATATGTAAACATTAGAAGGTATAGAAAACTTTTAGAAGAACTTTAAAACTCTCAAAAGAGCAGGGCGACATCGGGTGACCCTGCTGGGGCTGGCTGGGGCAGCTGGGAGGAGAAGAGGCAGCAGAACACCTGGGAGCCCAGGAGCAGCACTGCAAGGGGGCCTGGGCACTGCCAGAGCTCTGTGCTGCACACAGGCTGCTTGTGTGGGAGCTGCTCCAGGCAAACCCTGCAGCACAGAGCTCTCATTGACTTCTCAGGGACTGGGCACCTCCTTGAAGGAGCTACTTGTGTGCTGGAGGCTCTGGAGCAGGGTGAGTTTGCTGGCTGGGGGCTCGGGTGTAGCTGCAGGATACTGAAATACTTCAGGGCTGAGATCACTCTTGGCCCCGTGGAACGACTGCAGAAGATTTATTGACGTTTATCTTCACTGCTGCAGAAAAATGAGTGGTGTGTTTGGGCCAGAAAGGCAAAATCAGGCTCTTGGAAAAGCAGCAGGGAGAGTTTCCAAAGCTGATGGATGTTTCAGCAAAGGCTCCCCCACCCCGAGCCTTGAAATGCTCCTGCAGTAAAACCCCAGGTGGGGAGGGAGCGGGATCATGGAGCTTGTCTGGAGTCAGGGATGGCCAGGGCTGCCTCTGATGTGCTGCTCCCATGAGGGCTGCCATGGGGAACAGACACTTTCCCTGCCAGAATAACCCACAGAAGCCTGGGAAGGAGGGGCATCACTCTTTTTTTGTCCCAGATTGCTCTGAAGATTTCATGTTCTGCCCTTCTGGGGAGTGGACCTGGGCAGAGCATCACCAGCAGCGTGTCCTGGGCAAGCTCTGCCCTCCAGGGCTCAGGGCCTTAAATGAAATCAGTTAAATAATGTCAGGGAGGGTGGTTCACAGGGGGGCCACTGTTGTGTGCAGTGTTTGTGGGATGCTCCCTGGGCTTGGACAGGGGGTGAAGGGCACCTCTGGGACCTGCTGGGATCTGCTGCTCACCTGGTTGTCCCTGCTGCCGGGATGGAGCACGGCTGTGGAGCAGGGCTGGCACTCAGCTCCCACCACTGGTGCCAGGAGGGCTGGGGGTGGGGGTGGGCTGGTGGTCAGGAAGTGCTGGACCTCGTGCCAAGAGACTCTCTGGGAAGCAAAAAGATTCCCTGGGCTGGCTGGGTGGAAGGGGTGGCACAAGGAAGGCTCTGTTTGTGTCCTCCGAGCGCCCAGCCTCCATCCCAGCAGCAGGAAGAGCCTCTGGGCGGTTTGGGAGACACAAACATTTCTGCTGAGGGCTCTGGGAGAGCAGCCAGAGCCATGGTGGGTGCAGCCTGCTTGGCTGGGTGTCCCAGAGGGGCTCGGATCCCTTGGGCTGTGCTGCAGGGAGCCCTGAGCAGCCCCAGGGAGCAGAGAGCAGGAAATGCTGGGTCCTGTGCTGATCCCAGCCCTTTGGAGGCTCCCTGCCCATGGATTTCTGCCCTCTGCTCCTTCCCCTGGGCAGTTATCCCAAAGGAAATCTCCAGAGAGCACCTCAGGGGGCTGAGCTGTGCTGTGCATCCCCCAGAGCTGAGGGATGCACAGCCCATTGTGAAAACATGTTCATTCGTGTTTAATAAAACACAAGTTAAACACGTTCACGTGTTTAATAAAGGACAATTGGAAGCAAGGACCACAGAGGCTACACTGTCATTTTCAGGGATCCTCTTTAAATATTTTTTTATTACATCAGCCCTTTGCATATTCATAGACTTGAAGGTATATCTATAAACTAGATTACATATTCCAGGAACTATTTTATATGGTTCTTCTTTGGGTCTGCCTTTTTACAGTATGTGTGTTTCTTGGCTGTGATTTTTATTACCTCTAGTTTGGGCTTTGGTCTGTTTTCTTCAGGTGGTAGACGCTGATAGTTGGCACATCTGTAGTAGGTGTCTTTATCCTGTGTTCATGTGTTACCCCATCCAAGCAGGCATTTTAACACAAGCACAGCTATTTCACCACTACGTCTAAGCTTAATGAACAGCAGAAATACAAACTACATCTTTACAACAACGTCATTTTAACATCGCACATATAAACTCTACTTCAATATTTGCGAAAAGCCGATATCATAATAAGTATCTATATGTGCCGTGTGTATGTATAACCCCCCGGCAGCCCATGCCCACCCTCAGCAAACATCTGGAGCCCCTCTCCGGCGCTGCTGTCTGGCAGCCCTGGCTCCCGGCCCCGCAGCCCGGCTGACGTCCGCCGCTCCTGCTCCGGGGTATTTTTAGCAGGAGCCGCATCTCTGCCCGCGACTCCTCCGATAAGGCAGCAGCGAGCAAACAATCGCGGCCTCAGTTATTTTTGGCTCCGAGGAGCTCCTCAGCAGCAGCGTGACTTTTTAATGAACAAAACCCCCTTCGCGGAGGGCGCGGGGAACAATCGCCCCGTTGATGCCCCGCGCTACCGGGGCTGCGGCGCGGCGGGTCCCGGGGCCGGGCTGGCGGGGCGCACCGGGGCTGCTCGGGAAGGGCAGGAAAGGCTCCGGGACACGCTGAGCTTCCCCTCACGCCAGAGCCCCTGCGGGGGAAGCGCACCCATCCCAAGGGATTTGGCTCTGAGGTTTGGGGGACGTGCCCAGATGGGATTTGGGGTCTGCAGGGAGAGGAGCTGGGTGGCTGCTGTGGGTGGCACAGGGACAATGGCCAGGAAAGGGCTGATGGAGGCTGGAACCTCGTGCCCCACTGCTCCTCCTGTCCCACTGTCCCTCCTGTCCCTCCTGTCCCACTGTCCCTCCTGTCCCACTGTCCCTCCTGTCCCACTGCCCCTCCTGTCCCACTGCCCCTCCTGTCCCTCCTGTCCCACTGCCCCTCCTGTCCCTCCTGTCCCTCCTGTCCCACTGTCCCTCCTGCCCCACTGTCCCTCCTGCCCCACTGTCCCTCCTGCCCCACTGCCCCTCCTGCCCCACTGCCCCTCCTGTCCCTCCTGCCCCTCCTGTCCCACTGCCCCTCCTGTCCCTCCTGTCCCCCTGCTCCCGCTGGGGCTGCCCTGCTCCCACACTTCCTTACCCAGAGTTGGAAGGGACCCCCAAGGATCATCAGGTGCAGCTCTTGAGCAAATGGCTCCTGTAGGGATCAAACCCCAGCTTGGTGTCAGCAGCAATGTCCCAAGCACTGGGACAGCTAAAGAGGATTTTGGGACACTTCTGTTGAAGCAGACTGGGTTTTGGGAAATGAGAGAGCAGCTGTGCTCAGGGCAGGTGAAATCTCAGTGTCTGTGCTGGCTTGCCTGGGTTATCTGGAGATTTTGGGATCTCTGTGGGCTCCTTCCCTGGGCCTCATAAGGGAGGTTTGCTCACTGGGAATGGCTCAGGCAGCAACACAAGATGAAGACATCTGATAAAAGGGTTTAGTGGTGAGAACACCAGTTCTGGGGCCTTGTTAAAGTCCTCTGGAGATGTCCTGTTTGTCAGCCCTGGGTCTGGCATCAAGATGTGAGGATTTGGCTCTTTGTCATAGGAGAGGGGTCTTTGCTCCCAGCATCAAACTCAGATCTTTGCTTAGTTGCTCAGCTCTTCCCGGTGCACTTGGCCAATGTTAAAAGGGGAATAATGCCTCCTCTGGAGAGATGTGGGACTTATTTATAAACATTTTCAAGTGTTCTGAGCTGGGCAGATGAAAGGGGCTGTTAAAGTGCAAACCAAAGTCTTCTCATCAGTCCTTATCTGTGTGATAACAGCTCAATTTACCCTGCTACGGGAGCTTTCCGGCTCCTTTTGATTGCTCTGTCAGCTGATTGCTGCAGTTGGAGGGATGCTCAAATGTCTGCAGCACTGACAACCTCTGCAACCCCCAGCCTCCTCCTCAGCTCTCTGCTGGTGTCCAGAGCTGCCTTCCTGGGTGTTTCCTGGGAAAGAATGCACCTTGGAACAAGCAAGGCAGCCAGACAGGATGATAAAATCAGGTTATTCATTTATTTACATGCCAAAATGTGTTTTTTGGGCTGCAGAGGATCATGGTCAAGTTGTCTGATTTGACATGGGCTTGGCATCCACCTGGAGGAGCAGGCAGACCCCAGACTCACTGGTGAGACTCAAGACCAGCTCTCAGGGCAGCTTCATTGGTGTCATCCAACTTCTCCAGGCATTTTCCATGTGC
The DNA here is from genome assembly GCF_050655825.1 of Lonchura striata. Taxonomy (NCBI): domain Eukaryota; kingdom Metazoa; phylum Chordata; class Aves; order Passeriformes; family Estrildidae; genus Lonchura; species Lonchura striata. The sequence goes on along the minus strand of NC_140719.1, from coordinate 1,998,957 downwards.
TGGTAGAGCTGCTCCTGCCATGAGCTGTTTGGGTCTGTGACAGTTCTACACAACGACTGTGTGAAAACTGCAGGGAAGGCTGGGCCGGCTCCCGTGGCTGGAGGAACAGGAGAGAGCACCAAGGATCCAAGCAGGGCCTGACTTGTTATCTGCCGGCATCTGCTCAGTGCTGTGCTCTTCTGGGAGCCTCAGATGTGGTCAGGGCTCTGGAGGAGGTGGGGAGGGCTGGCAGGCAGACGAGCCTGGCTGGGGCTCTGGGGATGTGATTTCCAATCAAGTGATGCCCCACAAGCATCCTCAGATGGGGATCATCCTTTGATGGGGCAGACAAAGAGTTGCTGTCCCTGGGCTGTGCTGGATCTGCAGGTCCCAGCACCACCACGCTGCTGCTCTGCTTCCAGCCCAGCCCAGAGCCACCCCCCAGTGCCACCACAGGAATGGCCCTGCTGGACCAGAGCTGCCAGCTTGGCTCCACAGGGAGGTGAAGTTCTTGTTTTCCTCCCAAAGGGAGAATGAGTTTCAGAAAAGTGGCTGGAGGTGTGAGAGGGCTGAGCCCAAGGGAAAAGACCTCAGCCCCGTGGCACAAGGCCTGTGGCCACTCAGCCCTGGAAGAGGAGCTGTTTCCCATCAGAGAGCTGGGGTGGGGACTCAGCTGCTCCAGTGCTACTCCAGGACCCTTTTTCCCCCAGTCCTGGCTCCAGGGTCCCCTTCCCAGAGCATCTCGGGGGGCTGTGTGGAAGTGGGGAGAGCCTGATCTGTGCCTCTCTCTGGAGCTTGGATTTTGGCTCTCTGAGCCCTTGCCTGATGTCCCTGTGTCAGTCCTGTGACATCCTGGCCAGAGCCCCCTCCTGGCTGCTGCAGGGTGACCCACGGCCCTGGGGACAAGGACAATGTGCATTTCCTGTGCTGCCTCCAGCCAGGATGTTGGTGCTGGACGTGCCCCTGTGTGTCTCACCCTGAGATGTTTCTGTTCTGTTCTGTTCATGAGCAGAGAAATGCCAAATACCAGGTGGGAAATAGCATCAGGATAGGAAAATTACCACTTGGGGAGCAGAGTAACAAATCCTTCCAGGGAGAGCCTGGCACAAGGCCACCTCTGCAGACAGGAAAATGCTCTGCACTCCATGTCCAGGGAGAGTGCTGGGGTGATGACATGGGCACCAAACATCCTGCAGGGAGGGCTGGGAACTTGGGCATCACTCCCCATGTGCCAGGGAACACCCAGACCGGGCAGGATCTTGCCTGGGATCCAAAGAACCCATCAGCTGCCCCTCCTGCAGCTCCCAGCCTTGAGGCTTCCCAGTGGCCTGGGCTGGTGCTGGCACAGGGTCAGGCACAGAAACATTGGCCCCTGAGTGGTCCCACCCAGCTCCTCCTCCTGGCCAGGTCTGCAGGAGCTCTGAGATGGGTCCTGGGTGCTTCAGCTGCCCTGATGTGTCTGGAACAGCAATGGGGCCACGGCCAAGCACCCGAGTCCCAGCCCAGGCTGCTGCTCTGGCTGTTCTCCAGGCACAGAGGCTGTGGTTTGACACAGGGAAAGCTGCAGAGCTTCTAATGCAGGTGGCACCAGCAACATTGCCTGGCCCCTCTGGTTCAGACAGGAGAGGAAGGGAATAATTGGGGAAAAAATTTACAACAAAAGAGGGGAAAATTTTCACTCGGCACAGGCACAGCCTGAGGAATTCCCACTGAAAGGAGCCTGGAGCCTTTCACACTGCACTTGTGGCCCCACAGACTCCCAGAGGGATCAAGTGTCCCCTGGTCACAGCTGGGGACAAGGCTGTCCCAGGCAGCTCCACAGCCCCCAGGGACGGGGTATGGAGTGATGGGCACAGCAGCAGTGCCACTGCAGCTCTGCCAGGGCTGCCTGGCCACAGGCTGTGCCCACAGTGTCCCCAGCGAGGGTGATGGCTGTCACAGCATTCCAGGGGCCATCTGGGTCAGTCCTGAGCTCACTGAGAGTGGCTGCCAAGCTAGGGGGGTTTTATGGAAGGTGGGGAGGTGTCTGTGCTGGAGCAGCAGGAATGTGGTGGCTCAGGAGGAGAGGGGCATTTCCAGTGTGTCTGTCCAGTGACGGAGTCCACAGCCAGATGTGGGATGGGGAGCAGTGCAAGGAACACCTGCTAATTAATCCAGGAAATGTGGGACCCCTTGGAGAAGGGGGTAAACGTTCCTGAGTCTTCCTTCAGACCCATCTCCAAGAAGGGAAATAATCCAAGGTGATCTCAGCCTCAGGTTCTACCCTGTGGCTGTGAGCTTGAAAGCAGAGAGGCTGCACAGGCCACTTGGCCAGGGCATAGAGGAGAATGAGAGAAGATTTTGTCTCATCTTGGCAGGCCCAGGTCTGGTTTGTTTTTGTTTCTCTGTCTCTTTATGGCACTTGTGAATGTGTTGTTCCCGTTTGACTCTTGGGAGTAGATATTTGCTTGCACCATCAGCCTGCCTTATGTTCACGGGGAGCTCCCAGCTGGCTGCCAGACTGCGAGCCCTGCATCCCTCTGGGCACAGCCATGCCCAGACCAGGGGCCCTGGCAGCCCTGGCCGCTGCTGTGCAGGGGGAGGAGGGCTGTGCCCAGCTGGGAGCCCACGGGAGGATCTGTGGGAATCCCACTGGGCTGGCAGAGCTCCTTGAGGAGCAGCCGAGCTGCAGCCGGCCCAGGGAGCTTCGGTCTCACCCAGGAGCTCAGGCTCCCTGCTGGAAGCCTCCAGGGAGAATTTCAGCTCAGGGGTGAGCCCCTGGGTGCCAGGGCCAAAGCAGGCTGGGCTGGGGCTGCGTCCCTGCAGGACACAGAATGTTCCTTTGCTGCCCCTGCCTGGCACAGGAACAGCTCCAGGGGCTGCCCAGAGGTGCAGGAATGAGCAGGAACAAAGCCCAGCACTCTCTAGAGGAGCTGCAGGGGAAACTGAGGCAGAGCTGAGCCAGGGGTGGCGCTGGGGCGGGGGGCACAGGAGGGGTGGGCGAGGAGGGGCAGTGCCCCTGCTATGGCACAGCCTGGGCATGTCACACCTGCCAGCACTTCAGCTGAGGCGGTGCAGGGCTGGGGGGTGACCAGGGACCTTCTCAGCCCTGGGAGCCTGGGCACATCCTGGCACCGTGCTGGGGGGACAGCAGCAGTGCCAAACCCCAGGCAGGTCCTCACAGCCCTGCTTCCCAGCATGGATCAGAACCCTGCAAGGGCGCCAGGGCCTGGGCAAGGTCCTGGCTATAAACGTTTGGTGCCACTCCAGCATGAGCACAGGGGCGGGGAATGAATTTGTAGAAAATTTTTAAAACTTGATGGAAGGTTTATATACTGTGTATTTGTATATAAACTTCAAGATAAGAAATGTTGACTTAGACATATGATAGAATAGGATAGATATTGTTGAGAGAGAAATTGAACTAGAAATAAGTTTTAAAGGATGGCTTTGTAAAAAAATATTAGATGTTTTTGAGAAATAGAATCCAACACACAAGGAAAGAGAAATGCAAACTTTCCAATACTTTTGGAACTTTTGCCCTTTTACTTTTACTTTTTACACTTTTACTTTTACACTTCTATTTTGGGAACAAGGAGACAATTCCAGCAGTGATTTTGTCCACTGATGATTTCTTTATGAATCCAGAGGTATGAGGACAGGCTTTTCTGTGTTACCACAAGCCAAATATCCCCTCTGTGCCGAGAGATCCAGCTGTGAGTGCCATGCACTGGCCTGTCCTCACTCTGCTGCAGTAAATCCATGAATGCCAAGGATTCCCACAGATCCTTTAATATCCATAAAACATCAGCACTGTAATCCCCAGGAAAGGGTGTGAATGTTGGGTATCATGAGGCACCAGTTGTGGGTGTTGTAATGACAAACAGCCTTTTTTTTTTTTTTTTCTTTTCTGGGGGTTTCTGGAGGCAATAAACCACAATTAGAAAAGCACAAAGATAAAAGCACCCTGGGTGTGCTGCAGCAGAGGAGCAGAGCCAGGGCTGAGCTCAGAAAAAGTTTCACTGGGTCCCTGTGCTGGGCCAGAGCTTTGGGAAAGGTTCTGAAGATGAAACCCTTCCCTCAGGGCACCTGGCAGAGCTCAGGGATGTCCCTTCCTTTTGTCAGCTGCTTTGTCAGCTTGTGCTGCAGTCCCAGGAGTTTGGGCTGCCACAGAACGGAATCCCAGACTTGTGTTGGAAGGGACCTTAAAGCCCATCCAGAGCCACATTCCCACAATTCCCACAATTCCCACAATTTTCCACTATTTCCACAATTTTCCACAATTTTCCACAATGTCCCAGGCTGCTCCCAGCCCTGTCCAGCCTGGCCTTGGGCACTGCCAGGGATCCAGGGGCAGCCACAGCTGCTCTGGGCACCTGTGCCAGGGCCTGCCCACCCTCCCAGGGAACAATTCCCAATTCCCAACATCCCATCCAGCCCTGCCCTCTGGCACTGGGAGCCATTCCCTGTGTCCTGTCCCTCCATCCCCTGTCCCCAGTCCCTCTCCAGCTCTCCTGGAGCCCCTTCAGGCCCTGGAAGGGCTCTGAGCTCTCCCTGGAGCTTCTCCTCTCCAGGGGAGCACCCCCAGCTCCCAGCCTGGCTCCATAGGTCAGAAACCCTCCTTCCCTGTAGGGTACTTTGGATCCAGGTTTTCTGGATCCCAAATGTCTCTGGGCAATGTTCTGAGCTGAGTTTCCAGGAATACAACTTTTAATACATGTTTTGTACATCTCCTTTCTTTTTCTGCTGCTCTACAAATTCAACCAACATGAAAGCCATAACGCCATAAAATATGGGAAACATCTAGAAGAGGAATCATGAAATAATTTCTTCTTGATGTAAGTAAGTATTCCATCCCTCTCAGTGAAACTACTTGGAATTTTTGTCTAATTACACAGCTTTTCATGGTGCTAACGAGTGATCCACAGTCAATATCTTGCCAGGGCTCTGCCTTGTTGCTGCTTTTGAAGTGGGAATCTTTTCTCTCTCTTTTGAAAATGAGTAAATGTAATTCCATGTTTGGCTTGATGCACAGATTCTAAATGTTTATGTATTTCAGCAACAGTGCTTTTTGTTTCCTCAACTTTACATCATTGCCAATATGAACAAGGCCAGGTTGGGCAGGGCTTGGAGCAACCTGGGATGGTGGAAGGTGTCCCTGCCCATGGCAGGAGTAGAACTGGATGGGCTTTAAGGTCTCTTCCAGCCCAAACCTTTCCATTATTCTGTGATTCTGTGATTTTCCTCACACAGTGCCCCTGACTGTGATTTTACACACACGTGGGCACTTCTGGCTGATTCCTTCCCTGGTGACTGGCCCAGCATTGGCTTTGTCTAGAGGGGAGAGAAGCACCAAGGAGCTTCAGACTTGAGATGAGGGAACATTTCTGTGGTGAGAAGGTGATCAAACACTGCAACAGGGCCCCCAGAGAGGTGCATGGTGGTCTGACAGTGCTCAAGAGACAGCTGGACAATGCCCTTAAAAACAGGAGAACAGGCTTTAAATCTGGGTCAGTCCTGCTCAGGCAGATGATCCCTGTAGGTCCCTTACTGCACTATTCTATTCCATTCCATTCCATTCCATTCCATTCCATTCCATTCCATTCCATTCCATTCCATTCCATTCCATTCCATTCCATTCTTTCACTGGCTAAAATTCTAAATCTGAAGGAAAATGCCAAATGTTGGTATTTAGCCCAGGACAGATGATAACAGATTTCCACTCAGTAACACCAGGTTATTTCATTCTGTTAGCATCCAAACATAAACATTAATGCAGTCCTAAGTCTGTTTAACCTCTACCCAGAGCATCATATTTAATTTGCTGTACTGCTGTGGAGTTAGGACATTATTATTATTATCAAACCATTCATTTTAAAGCTCTGAAATGCAAAGCCCATAAGCTCAAAATGAAGCTGCTCTGCCACAAAGGAGAAATTAGCACTCAGTCATTCAGTTTTGGCCTGCTCTTAAGAACAGTTTTGGTTTCAGTGTGACCACACTCTCTGACAGGAAACTTTCTCCCAGAACAACTCAGCTGCTCTGTGGTGAGGTTTTATCCTGAAATCCACTTTCCCACGCACTCCCTGTCTCACACTGTGGCTCCACCTGAGCCGTGGGAGAGTCTCAGGACGGGTTGGTTCATCTCTGGTCCTGCAGAGCAGCTGGGCAGACCGGGGCTGGTTTCACTGCACTTGAAGCACTTTGTGCATCTCCAACACTTGGCTGAACACCACAAACCTCCTCTGCAGGGCTGAGATGGCCCCAGGGTGTCACCAAGGCTGTCACCTGTCACTGCCCTTGCTGTGCTGGGGGGAGCAGCTGAGGGCACTGGGATGGTCCAGCTGGAGCTCCCCGGGGGCTGCAGCTCCTCCTGGGGCAGCTCCAGCTCTGCCCTGGGACAGGGACAGGAGCCAGGGCACGGCTGGAGCTGGGCCAGGGCAGCTCAGGCTGGAGAGCAGGAAAGGTTCTTCCCCCAGAGGTGCTGGCACTGCCCAGGCTGCCCAGGGAATGGGCACGGCCCCGAGGCTGCCAGAGCTCCAGGAGCCTTTGGCCAGCGCTGCCAGGGATGCCCAGGGTGGGATTTTGGGGAGTCTGGGCAGGGACAGGGGTTCACTGATCCTGGTGGGTCCCTCCCAGTTTAGGATATTCTGGGATTCTGAGTTCTCCACGGAGCAGACCAAGCAAGTGTGGTCACTGCCTCTGCTCTGCTCTGCTCTAAGGGTGGATGGAGGCTGAGTCCCAGGCAAGACAGGGCTTGAAGAAGCTGCTTTTGTAGCAGTGCTGGTCATGGGGAGGAAGATCCTGGCCTCAGCACTCGCCCTTGGCATTGGCAGCAGCAGCTGCTGTGCCAGAGGGCTTGGCTGGTTTGCTGTAAATAACTCCTGGAGCCCGTGTGCTGGGCCCGGGCCTGTGACAGCAGAGCTGGAGCTGAATCCCAGCACGTGATCCCACTGGCTCCTGTCCACAGCAAAAATACCTCAGGAGGGTTCCAGAGCTGCTCTGTAGTCAGGACAGCTACCATCTCTTACAAGAGCAGCCAGGCATTATCTGCCCACAAAACACTGCTGCTGAGGGATGTCTGGAGCCCAGCAGATCCCACATGACCGGCGAAATTGAGGATTGAGCCTGGAAGTCTGGCTGCTGCCTCAGCCTGAGGAGCAGCCCAAAGACACAGCTTTCAGAGCCTCATGCCTTCCAGACAGCTCTGACCAAGGCCTGTCTTCCCCTGCCCTCTCTGCCCCCAGATCTTTTCCATATTTTTTGGTTCTTCCTGGCAAGAGGCCCTGATTCCTCCCTCTCCCCAAGGGGCTCTCACAGCTGGTGGCAGCAGCATTCCTGTCTGCTCTGTGGGAGCTGGGGACAGAGGGAGGTTCTCTGGTTGCTGCTTACGCTGCTCTTGTCCTTCCTGATCATTCCCATTCTTTGCTGGGCAGAGGATGCTCTCTGGAAATGCTGGACAGGCTGGACAGCTACTGCCAACCCACCAAGCTGGGCAGGAAGCAGAAATACATCAAAACATTCTTCTGGACCCACATTCAACTCGCTTCAGGAAAGGTGTGCCCCCTTCCAAAGTAAAGGGGAGACAAAGAGCAGAGGAAGGACCTTTCTCCTGAATTAACCTCATCTCATAATCTCATCTCATCATCTCATCATCTCATCATCTCATCATCTCATCTCAATCTCATCTCATCTATCTCGTCTCATCTTCTCATGGATTGATGGGAGGTTCCTTCCTCTGCCTTTGTCAGTCTAGAGAGAAGCAGTTCTTGGGAATGATCTAAGGAGTACCTGTGGGAAGGGGCAGCCAGATGAAGAGGATCAGGAAAAATGTCCTGTTCTCCTCTGCCCTTGGGCTGCTGAATTTCACAAATCCCACCAAAGTCTACTTGGCTATGAGAAGAATTTAAAACAGTCTCTAGAAAGCAAACACATCAGAGAGAATGGTCTGGAGGAGGAGGACTTGTGCACAGATGAAGAAGAGGCTGCAGGGGAGTAAAGCAGGATAAAAATGTGAGATGGTGTCCAGGGCAGGGTTAAAAGCTGCTGAGGACTGAGGGAAGAGGGAATTTCCATGGCTCAGTCTTGCTCTGCACGTTGCCTGCCCCCAGCCTGTGAGATTAATCATTGCCTTTCACCAACACCAGAACAAAAAGATCCCTCCCCCCCATGATATCATAATCTGAAAATTCCACAGCTCCAGTTTAGCCAGAGCCAAAAACCTCATTCTGGAGATCCTGCTCCATTTTTTCAAAGTCCCTATGCCTTTGAAGCTCCTGATTTCATGGATGACGCTCCCTTCCCAAGGAGCGATCCAGCGCAGTCTCCAAACCCTATGAATCACCCTGGCCTCGGGGAATTGCCACAAGTCACTTGAGTGGCTAAAAATATCTCAGAGGAAGCAGCACAAAAATACCCATATCCGCTGATGCTGGGCTGGGAGGGCACACTCCAAATTAACCCAGTCCTGTTTCTGCCTCCTCGTTCCCCGCAGGGTTATTCCTTAGTGGGACCAGATCCGAGCAAGCACAGAGGTTTGTAGGACACTTGGTTGCTCTTTAGTGGGAGAGGAATGGTGGAAAAAACATTTGTGTGTCCCTTGCCTCTGATTTCCAGGGGATTCTGAAGTCCAGGGGGTTGTTCCAGAGCACCAGTGCTAAGCAAGGGGGCTGATGGTACTCATAGAATTATGGAATTAAGCTTGGAAAAGGCCTCTAAGATTATGAGTCCAGCCATTCCCCCTGGAATGCACTGCCAAGGCCACCACTAACCATGTCCCCAAGTGCCACATTTATATATCTTTTAAATCCCTCCAAGGATGGTGGCCCCTTTGCTGCCCTGAGCAGTTCCAATTCCCTTTCAATTGGAATTTTTCCCTAATATCCAAACTAAACCTACCCTGGAGCAACTTGAGGCTGTTTCCCCTTGTCTTGATGGTGTCCAGGTGTGATTCACCTCCCCTGGAGCTGCTCCCAGGGGAGGTGAATGTGTGTTTATCTGAACCAATCTTGCCAGGAAGATTTCATCCCAACAACTTCTCAGTGAGGAGCTGCAGGTGGCAGAGGGACAGGAGGGTGGTGCACAGCCTGGGTGTGGTGCCCAGCTGCCCACGGGCCCTGCAAGGAGCTGCTCCCTGAGATGGTTCAGCACAGAGCAGCAGCCGTGCTGGCTCCCCAGGCTGCCCCACGCAGCGTGGCCAGGAAGGGAGTTCAGTGTCTCACACACCTCCACAGGTCCCATGCAGGCAGGAATAAATCAGTCCATCTCAAAAATACACCCTTCTTTTCCTGTGATAATAAATGCTCTTCCCCAGCCTGGACTCCTGCAGATCCAGCACCATCCAGCTCTGGAGCAGGAGGTCCTTGGAGCTGTGAGCACTTGTGGGGTTTTAGGAGCACCACACTCATCATCACAGAGGGGATTATCCCACCCAGTGCCTCTGGCCGAGGGCGGATTTCTCCTGTGATCACTTCTAGTTCATCTCAGGCCTTGAGTTCACAGCATGGTGCTGGTTTGCTGTCACTGCTTTCCAGGGAGGCTGAAGGTCAGATGGGGATGTCCCCATGGGTCTGTCCCACATCCTCAAGGACATCAAAGCTGTCCAAAGACAGTTCCTTGTCACTCCCGTGTCAGCACTGGGAGGCTGCCAGGACAATGAAATTCAGCCCATTGAGTCCAACTGTCCCACCTGGAGAGAAATGTCACCTAAGCACTGAGAGGTGACCCAGACTCCAATTCTGATGTCCTGTGTTTCCAGAGGAGGATGGACATGGACAACTGTGGCAGTGGCCACAATGCCAAAGACAACACAAGATCTCCATGCTGGTCCTGGATATGGAACACACACTTTGGCTTTATGACAACTTGGAATGATGTCACGTCCCAAATGGAAACTGGTTCCAGTGAAGGAGTTTGGCTGCTCCCCAAATTCTGGAACAAGAGATGCTAAAATGAAAGTGGGAAGTCATTTGGGTTGGGAAAAGTGTATATATCTAAAAAATTTGAGTTTGACTGCAAACAAAGCAAAGAATGAAAAAAAAAAAAAATTGGAAAGAGTCAAGTAAACATCCTTCCTGATGATATTTCCAGACAGTAGAACTATGGTGCAAAGCTGGCCTGGATTTGTTTATGCTGGAGACAGTCATATCCGAGGGGAAGATTATTGCATTCACTTCCAGAAATAGCTGGAGAATACAAGCACCAAACATCACTTTTGTACAAAGATTACATCTGCTGGAGGCGCAGCACGGATCCCCAGGCAGCCAAAGCCCAGGGACTGATGTCATGGACAGCAGCAGAAACGTTCTCTGGGTACAGGGTACCTGGGATCTCCTTAATTTACAGGAATTTGGGCAAATGATTAAAACAAAGCTTATTTCCCTGTGGTTTTTACTGATTCCACACATCCACCCTCTAAGTCACTAAAGTTATTTCTGTTCCCCAGCTCTGTCAAGGTGAGGTCTGAGCACACAGCATCTGCTGCAGCCTTGCTTTGTCCACTGAAAGAAAAATCCACAAAACGCCACCACAATAGGAAGCGAAGCAAAATAACAAAAAAAAAAACAACAATTCAAGCCCTTTTTACCCACTAACATTTGCTTTATTTAGGTGAGCCTTGATCCCCCCTCCCCAAAGACAGGGGGGAGAGGGGCCAGCTGCTGCCCGCTGGCACAAGACCAAGGAGCCCAGGCACCAAAGCCAAAGGAGAAATGCAGCCCCAACCTGCTTGCCCCACGCTGGCCTGTGGAGAGAAATGTTCTTCCTTGGGAAGGGCTCTTTGGGATCAGGAAACTTGTTAATAACCGAGAGGAGCCTGTCTCACTCCTGGAGCTGCCTGGCTGCCAGCCCGGGCTGGGATTGAATTACTGAGGAGAGGAGGAAAGAGGGGGAGAGAGGAGGAAAGAGGAGGAAAGAGGAGGAAAGAGGAGGAAAGAGGGGGAGAGAGGAGGAAAGAGGAGGAAAGAGCCCCTCGCGGTGCTCTCCAGCGGGGTTTGGGACTGGTTTGTGCCAGTCAGCAATGCAGCAGGAGCCAGGCAGGGGGGACACCAGAGCCAGGAAATGGGGACACCAGAGCCAGGAAATGGGGACACCCAGGCCAGGAAATGAGGGGGACACCAGAGCCAGGAAATGGGGACACCTCTGTGATGTCCTGTGTGGGGATCTCATGGGCCCCACGCAGCCCAGGTGGCAGCTGAGTCCTGGCTCCGTGTCCCAGGTGCCACGGGCACTGCCAGAGCTGTGACCCCGGAGCACAGAGGGGATGATTTGGTGCCAATGGGAGCGGGGTGCATCCGTTTCTTAAATCCAGGTTAATTTTCTACAGGGCAGCCAGTGTCCCCTGGCTGGCTGTGCTGGTGGCAGCTGCTCCAGCCAAGGACAGGGCTCTGAGGTCCCCCTCACCCCACTGGGCTTGCTGCTCCCTCTGCAAGGTAATCTGGGGTGGGAAAGGCAGTTTGGAGATGCTGGGCTTGTTTAAGGAACATCTGTCATGGGCACATCAGGGAGAGGGTGTTTGGGAGGGTTCTCTGGGCATCTTAAGAGCCTTCATCCCATTATGGAATCAAAATATCCTGAGCTGGGAGGGGCCACCAGGATCACCCAGCCCAGCCCCTGGCCCTGCCCAGAACCCCCAAAATCCCACTGGCCAAAGGCTCCTGGAGCTCTGGCAGCCTCGGGGCCGTGCCCATTCCCTGGGCAGCCTGGGCAGTGCCAGCACCTCTGGGGGAGGAGTCTCTGATGCCTCATTTAAAAAGTTCATGGCAGGATGACAATGAGGCTTCCATTCCTCTGGTATTTTTTATATTTTGATCAAGCCATAAAACACCTTCTGTGGACAAATTATGCCAGTTTGAGACTTGTCCTTTGGCAGAATCAGGGTTTATCAGGAGGTTGCAGCCTGTCCAGATCTCCTTCTACCTGGCACACACGGGCACATCCCTGACAGCTGCAGGAGATCCAGGAGGTTTGGAGCAGCAGAGAGGCCTGGGATTCACTGCTTCAGAATCAGAGTCTTCCATAACTCAGGCCCCCTAAAACATGTGCATGCTCAGTCTGATACACAACAAGCCTGCTCTAAAAATTCACCACTTCTCTGATGTTTGTGATGAGCAGTCAGCATGGATTTCAGAGAAAATGATTGATTCAGGTTGAGTGTCACGTGCTGAGATCTCTGTGAAGTCAGGTGTCTGCAAGACAACACACCCAGGCAAACAAAACCCTTTTCTGCTGATTCTGCTCTGCACTGTTGTGATTTTTCTTTCAGAGAAGGTTGGTGTTTATGGCCAAGGAATTTGTTGTCAGTCCTTGGCTGTAATTTACACTTCAGTGGATGCATATTATACATTTTGGCATGCAAAGATTAATGAAGGCTCATTTTTAAAGTATTTTTATGTGTTTTAAAATGAACATTGAAAGCCTTCAGCACTTGCATACCAAGCACTTTCCATCTCTCTTGCCATCTGTATTTTATTAAAGAATATAAAAACTTCAGCTGAGCTATTCCTGCTGAATTCCCTGGGATAACTCTCAGGAAGAGAGGGCCATTTTATGATAGGCTGCCTCAACATTTCTTTGTATTTAATAGGAAAAAGATCCCAAATCCTCTACAATTCTTCAGCCCTTTGCTAGGGGAAGAAATTCATAAACTTCTGTCCTCAACACAATGCATTTACACCATACTTTGCTGTTTAACACATGTGGGTTGAGAACTTGGGAGTAAATATTCAGCCTTTCCCCCTCTTTGATTTCTGACTTTGATAATTAAAATTTTAGTGGCAAGTGATGAATCATCATCAGAATTCAAACCATATGGTGGAAGCACTTCTCACATTTTCAACTCTTCTCACTGCTGCTTCTTCCTTGAAAATAACTTGACAATCAATTATTTCCCTCTTAGCTGTAATGAGCCACATGAAATGCTTTGAAATCCTCATGGTTTCAGACTCCAGAAACCACAAATATAAATATGCATATTTTAGCCAAATCTTCCATTATTCTCTTCAAAGAGTAGTTAGTACATTACTGGTGATACATGGAGCTTTTGTCCCACAAAAGGATCATTTTAGACGTGGAAAACAACTGTATTTAGCTGGCTGTCAGGAGTGTGTCCATGGATGATGAACTGTGCTGCACATCTGTGACTTCTGCTTTGCTTATTCTCATGTTTTGCTATTTCTTAGCAACAAAAGGAAGTTTGAACAGCTTTTCTTCCCCCCGAAAAATTGCACTAGAAGCGTCTTTATGTTCCACTTTTACACTTGACAGTGCACCACGAGCATTTGAGGCATTTCCTTTGCTCATCCTGCTCAGCCTTTGGAGTGTTACCATTGTCTGTGCTCAGTCCTGTATCCACGGCCTTGGAAAAGCCAGCAGCACTTCCAGCACCTTCATTTGTGATTGCAAATTGCTCTTGCAGCCACTCACAGGCTAAATCAGGACCTAAGTACAAGATTGTCATTGGCCAGGCAGGGGCAATGCTCAGTGCAGCTTGGGTCCTGCCCTGCCCAGGGGCTGCTCACCCCCTCCTCTGCTGGAGCAGGGTCTGGTTCAGGGCTGGGACAGCTTCAGGTTCTGCTCTTCTGCTCAGATTTTGGGTGTCCTGGAGCCCAGAGAAATTCCTCAGCTCTGGAGCCAGGCTGGGAGCTGGGGGTGCTCACCTGGACAGGAGAAGCTCCAGGGAGAGCTCAGAGCCCTTCCAGGGCCTGAAGGGGCTCCAGGAGAGCTGGAGAGGGACTGGGGACAGGGGATGGAGGGACAGGACACAGGGAATGGCTCCCACTGCCAGAGGGCAGGGATGGATGGGAGATTGGGAATTGGGAATTGTTCCCTGGCAGGGTGGGCAGGCCCTGGCACAGGTGCCCAGAGCAGCTGTGGCTGCCCCTGGATCCCTGGCAGTGCCCAAGGCCAGGCTGGACAGGGCTGGAGCAGCCTGGGAGGTGCTCCCAGACATGTGGAGAAGCTGCTCTGGGGGTTCCAGGCCTGTCTGGAGAACGTTTGCTCCATAAATCCCCCCTGTTCTCCTCGGGCAGGTCCCTCCCAGGGCTGGGGCTCAGTGCCCATCCCATGCCCATCCTGGTCCATGCCTCCCTGTGGGCCCTGGCCACAGCTGGGCTCCTGGGTGTTGGAACTCAAAATGTCCCTCAGACATTTTTGGAGGTTCCAGGCCCAGGTCAGAGGCATTTGAGACCCTGGCAGGCAGCTGGAAACAGCTGTGATTTTGGGTTTGAACCATGGAATTATTTACCAACCTTGCAGGAAGAACAAGAAGTCACAAAAGTTTAGATATTAGAGTAGAAGTGGTCACAAAGTAGAGGGAAGAATTTTTTAGTATTGTATAAGGGGGTTTTAACACTTGTACAGGTTTTTTGTTTTGTACATGGGGGTCAGAGGTTTTAAGATGGAGGAATGTGGGCCGATCCTGTTCTTCCTCCTTCTTCTTCCTTACCTCCATGTTCTTGGTGATGTTGGCACTCACAGATTGGTTTAGAGTAGAAAATCACCATTTAACATAGGTAATAGGCATTGGGGAAAAACTGTAACCATGTCACATGTAATGTACCATATAAAAGACAGCAGCAGCCCTGGCGGGAAGAGAAGAAGCAGTCGGGGTCAGAGAGGATGTCAGGGTGTGTGTGTGCCTCTGCCTGAGCTGGGAGCAAACCACAGCAGCCCCAGAAGAAAATCTTTTAGATAACTTGCAATAAACTGCCTTGAGACCCAACAACAGAGACTGCTGAGCCTTTCTTTGGAAGCTCGGGTTGGAGGAGAGACTTTCCCAGCACACGGAGCCCCTGACCCAGGCTGGGGTTCTGACACCTGGGGAAGCTCCTGCTGGGGGATTTAGGGCAGAGGGGCTCCACTGCACCGTGTCAGCCCCGTGTTTCCATCCTGACTCCTCCCTTCCTGCCTTTCCAGGCTGAGTGCTCCCAAAACATCTCCCGTTGCTAACCAGAGAGACAGAAGGTAGCCTTGCTCCTGATCTGTTTTGCAGACAGTGGCTGCTCCTCCCTATGGCCTCAAAAAGTCTGTATCAGCAGCTGTTAAAATCAAAGAAATCATACCAGGATGAGGATTTTAAACATTTCTTATATTATAATTAATTTTTTTTCTTTTCCCTAAGAGGAGTGTTGAGATTTCCTCTGCTGGGTCGATTTAAATGTTTCTTGTGTTAGAATTATTATTTTTTTTCCCCTAAGAGGAGGGCTGTGATTTCCTCTCTGGGTTTGCATCTAGTGGAAGAAAGATCCTGACCATGCCTTGTTTCCCACTGGATTCAGCCCCACACAAGCCCTGAGCAGGGGCCACACTGCACAAAGAGCTGCTGTAAATCAGCCTGGCAGCAGCAACAAAATCTGACAGCACCAAAGGAGCCCCTCGTTGGCTCTGCACACTGGAAAGGTCTGGCCCTGTGGCAGGGTTTGTGATTAGAAATGCTCCTTACTGATTTCTCCATGGCCTGCTTTATATATTTATTTCTGTATTCTGCACAGAGCTGTTTGCTTTGGCCACCCTGAGGGGCTCTCTCTGTGTTTGGTTTCCAAAGCACACCCCTGGAAAGGGAAGGGGCAGAGTTCCTCATTTGTCAGCACAGCCTCCAGGATTATTTTTCCAGGTGGGTTTTATAAGAGGCACACGGCAGGAGAGGATTCTATGGCCCATCCCTCAGGGGGATCCTCTCCAACCTGAGAGCAGCACAAATGCAGCAGCCAGGTGAAAAATGCACCTCTGCTTTGTTCCCTGGCACTGGGAGGGTCTGAGAGCTGTGGGGATGTGGGAATCCAGGGCTTCCCTCTGGCTGCCCTGGGACCCTGGCAGAGGTCAGGAACCCCCCTGGACAGAGCTCCCAGAGACACTGGCTGTGATCTCTGGCCATGGAAAAGAGTTTTCAGTCTTACAGGATCAATTACCAGCTCTGAGTGTTTGATATCAGTAATAATTAAGTGTGGCACGGGTGCAAAAGTAAAATTTTAGGATTCTAGATGAGGGGTTCAAAGGGGACAAGCTGGAGGAAATTGGGTGTGTCTTGTCCTTTTTCTCCTTCTTCATGCCCTCCATGTCTCACTGTGGTGTTGGCATTTTTCTGTTGGTTCAGGCTGGGGACACACTGTCCAACGTAGGTGACAGATATTGGCACGTTCTTGTAAATGCAGCCCAGGGAGTTTCTGGTATTTAATGTTTGTCACATCCCACTGAGGGCAGAGCCCCACACGCTGCCCTGCAGGACAGAGCTGGGCAGGGCAGCAGAACATGTGAGAGATAAACAGAATAAACAACCTGGAAACCAGCACAGACCAATTATGGCTTCTGCTTTGGCAGCGGGGCTGACAGACAGAGACTTTCTACAATCCCAGAATCAATACCACAAATTCCAACATGGGAGGTTTTGGGTTTGCTCTCTGCTGGCTCTCATGGATCTGAGAGTTGGACGTGGGACAGTCAGGACTGCAGCACCTTTGGACATTCCCCAGCTCTCGTGGGCACAGGGGCTGGGAAGGGGGGCCTGGAGCCTGTGCAGGGAGCAGCCCTGGGGCAGCTCCTGGGGCAGTTCAGAGCCCGTGGGAAGCTGGAGCCAAGCCCTGGGAGCAGCACTCATGAGCTGGGGGTGGCCCATGATGATGGAAAAGCAATGGGAATGTTGCTGGGGCTTTCAGTGGAGCCGGGATTTCAGGAGTTCAGGATTTCAGCCTCTCCCTGCGGGGTGGTCTGAGCAGGGTCTGGCAGCAGCCAGCCAAGGGTCTCTCTGCAGAGCCCAGCTGGGCATGAACTGGTGGTAGAGGCACTGAAATGGGGCACCCAGCTGCAAGTGATGGTGCTCCAGGGAACCTGCAGCATCTGCAGCACTGGAGGATCCTGCCCAGCCCCCCAGGATCTGCTTTAGGATACCCCAAACACCAAACCAGGCTTGTGTGGGCAGCTGTCCCTTCCTGGGTGTCACTGGGCAAAGCTTTGCCCCCACCCTGGGGCTGTTCCAGCACAGACCCCCCCAGCTCTGCCCTGAACCCCACCAGCATCGCCCAGAACTGGGCTTAGGCCAGACCGAGTCCAAAGCAGAGGCTGAAATTCCATGGATTTGTCCGTGGAGATGCTCATGCTCCTCCTTTGCTTTCCCTTCATCCTTTCCCTCCCTTCCCTCCACTGGGAAGAAGCAGGGAGTGAAAAATCCTCCCTCCACTTTTCAAGCCTGTTTATTCAGCTTCCTGGGAGGGACTTGGGGCCTGTCCAGCTCTTGGCCACGCTGTGGGACAGGCAGAGGTGCTGACCAAGGTGGAGTTGTGCCAGCCTGAACAGAATATTGCCAAAATCCATGGATCCACAAGGATGATGGCCAGTCCTGTCCTTGTCACCAGGCCCCAGGACCAACCTTACCCAAACCAGGGCACTTTGCTGGGGTTCATGATTTTAAACATGAGAGGGAGGGAGGCACTGCAAGGGTGAGGAGTCCTTGGGACAAATCCAGCGCTGATAATTCCTACCAGACAATGACAAAAAAAAAAAAAAAAGGGAATAACAAACACAGCGGGTAGAACATTTTGACTTCTAGTGAAGCACTGGGCACTGGGCAATTTTTTCAGCATCCTTTGGCTGCCCACTGGCTTGGACAGCCCCAAAGTCCTGGTGAATGTTCAGCAACCACAGCTCCAGGTGGGCTTTGCAAGATTTACCTTCCTAAAAGGCGCCAGCCCAAGGAGAGCCAAGCTCTGTCTCCAAGTGCCACGAGGTAAATGAATCCAGATTTGTTCTGAGGTAGAGCAAGCGGCCCTGGGAGCTGCTTTGTTTCTTTCCTAAAGCAGCCAAGTGAGGGATGTCCTTTATCTCCCCAGGCCCTGTGTCTCCTGTGTGCTGTAGTGTCTCCCACACAGCTCTGGACATGTGGAGCAGCACCCGGGAGCAGCTCCTGCCCAGCCCAGGTGCTCACAGGGCAGAGAGAAGCTTGCAGGCAGTGCTGGGGCTGGGCAGGGGTGGGACTGTCCCCTCCCAGGGCAGGAGAAAGGGGCAGGAGGTCAGAGAACCCAGCCCACAGCCATTTCTGCCCCAGTGCCTTGATGGCCGGGCACGGGACACACTCATGGCTCAGGGATGGAGCCTGGGCAGGGCAGGGCTGCTCCTCCAGAGCAGGGATGTTCATCCAGGGCAGGGATGATACCCCAGGACAGGGGCAGGGATGCTTCCCCAGGGCAGGGATGTTCCTCCAGGACAGGGGCAGGAATGCTTCCCCAGAGCAGGGATGCTCCCCCAGAGCAGGGATGCTCCTCCAGGACAGGGATCATCCCCCAGAGCAGGGATGCTCCCCCAGGACAGGGATGCTCCCCCAGGACAGGGATGTTCCTCCAGGACAGGGATGATCCCCCAGGGCAGGGATGTTCCTCCAGGACAGGGATGTTCCTCCAGGACAGGGATGCTCCCCCAGGACAGGGATGTTCCTCCAGGACAGGGATGTTCCTCCAGGACAGGGATGCTCCCCCAGGACAGGGATGCTCCCCCAGGACAGGGATGTTCCTCCAGGACAGGGATGATCCCCCAGGGCAGGGATGCTCCTCCAGGGTGCTTTGCCCGGGGGCAGCTCCTGGCCCTGCACCTCCAAAGGCTCTGAGTGGGCTCTCTCCACTCTCCTGCTGTGGCCAATTCCTCCACTCTCCTTCTGGACCTCAGATGTGCCTCAGGGTGGCCAAGGACCTGCTCTGCAGGGGAACTGGCTTGAGCACACCCATGACTTTGTACAGTCAGCCCAGAGTCCTTGACAGGACAGCAAAACCTCTCCTTTCCCAGTGATCCAATATGGATTTTCCAAAGGAGCTCAGTTTCTCTTTGCAGATGGTCTCTGCTGAGGGCACAAATCCCTCTCTGATGCTATTCTGGGGTTTCCTGCTGCTCTATACATTACCGGGGGATACTTGCATAATTTTAAACTCAGTCCTATGTAGGCCACTTCTTATTTTTAAAAAGGAAGTTCAAAGTCAAATCCTCCCCAAAACTCCTTGAGAAGTCTATTAAGGTGTCCCACTTTCTTACAAGTCCTTCAGCCAGAACATTCCCCCATAAACATCCTCCAGCCATCCCTCCTCAGCAGCACCATGGGCACCACAGCAGGGTGTCCCCGTCCCTGTGGGGACCTTCTCCACCCCTCTCACTCCCACCAGGTGATGCAATGGTCACTGTGTTGTGAGCAGGGGATCCTGTGATGGCCACCCAAAATCAGCACATGGCTGCCAGAGGAGACATGCCAAGGCCTTGCTGGTGTCCCCTGTCCTCCGTGTGGCTCTGAGTGACCCTGGGCAGAGCCTGTGTCCTGCTGCTGCTGAGTTTGGGCTGTTTGGGAATGAGTCAGATCAGCTGGATCTCAAATAAAACCAAAATCCCCCTCTCTGGCTGAGCAGCCTTGCCCTGAGCTCTGCTGTGCTCGTGCAGGTCGTTGTTGGATCCTGCTGAGGAATCTCATCCGCCTGAGCCTGCAGGTGGGAAAAGCCCTTGGGAGAGTGGAGCTTGCATCCCCGAGCTCTCCCCCTGCTTGAACTTCCACACTCAGGGTGACACCTCTGCCTGCAGCTCCAGTGAGGGAACACACAGGGAGCTGGCACTGGAGGCCACCTGCAGCCCTGGAGTTGTTTTTTGGGCCCAGATCCTGTTTCATTTACAGGTGCTGCAGGCTGGGGCTGGCTGTGCCTCACTCCCAATCCTCATCACCCTGCTGGATGCCCACCAGATGTGCTGCCAGACCTCTGCAGAGCAGCACCCTGAGAGCTCAGCACAGCCCGGGGAGGAGGAGGAGGAGGAGGAGGAGGAGGAGGAAGAGGAGGAAGAGGAGGAGGAGGAGGAGGAAGAGGAGGAAGAGGAAGAACAAGTGTGAGGTGAAACACTGCGTGCTCCTCAAAGGAGATCATTGGCTTCCAAGGGGCTGGGTTTCACTCAGCCTTGACAAATCAAAGGAAGAATCTCCCTGGAGGATGGGAATTAACACCTAAAACCATTATTAAAAGCATTATCATCACCAAGTTTATTAAAATAACTCCAGCTGCAGAGATGTGTTAATGATGACAACACAAACCACAGCTCTTGGGCTGACTCATAGGAAGCCAAGCATTTTCCTTCTCCCCAGTCACGGGCCTGCTCCTAGAGAGCCACTTGCTGCAAGCCAGGAGTCCAAAATCGGAGTGAAAACTGCTCATGAGAGCTGGGAGAGCCAGAGTGTGAGTCATGGTGTCTTTGGACACCTACAAGATTTTCCTGAATGACAGTGGGTGCTAGAAATAGAAAATACAGTTAGGAGAGACAGAAATAGAGATAAATCACCCCAAGACCTGATTCATCAAGTTTTTGGCCATGAGCTGCATGGGAAGAAGCTCTTGGCCTGCACATGAGCAGCATTAGCAATGATGCAGCTGAGGAGGAAGGTCCAGCCAGCACAGGAACACTCGGCTGGGCGAGCCTGGAGCTGGCTCCATAGCACTGGAGATCTTTAGAAGTGGCAGGAACATTAGCTGGACACTTCAGAAACCTCTCCTGGTGCTTGCCCTGCCTGGTGCAGCTGCAGCAGCACTTGGAGAAGCCTCGTGGACACCTCAGTCGGAAAAGGAAAGTTTTGTGATGAGGGTTTGCTTGCATCACATCCAGGAAACTTCCCAATAGAGCAGCTTCCCGATAAGGAAAATCAGACTTTCCAGTATGCTTTCCTAGAAAGCAGCATGGAAAGTCCTTTTCCCTGGCCCTGGAGTCCCTGTATTTCTGATGACAGGTTCTTCAGGAGAGTTTCAGCCTCTCCTTCCCTCCCTTGGAGTCCGTTTGGTTTCCTTTTGTTTTATCACTAAATCAGCCCATTCCTTACTGGATATAGAGCAGCAATTTTACACAGAATCATGGAATCAGAGATTGGATTGGGTTGGAAAGGAACTTAAGGATGAAATTATCCCTCTCCTGCCATGGCAGGGACACCTCCCACTGTCCCAGGCTGCTCCCAGCCCTGTCCAACCTGGCCTTGGGCACTGCCAGGGATCCAGGGGCAGCCACAGCTGCTCTGGGCACCCTGTGCCAGGGCCTGCCCACCCTCCCAGGGAACAATTCCCAATTCCCAATCTCCCATCCATCCCTGCCCTCTGGCACTGGGAGCCATTCCCTGTGTCCTATCCCTCCATCCCCTGTCCCCAGTCCCTCTCCAGCTCTCCTGGAGCCCCTTCAGGCCCTGGAAGGGCTCTGAGCTCTCCCTGGAGCTTCTCCTGTCCAGGTGAGCCCCCCCAGCTCCCAGCCCGGCCCCAGGGCTGGAGCAGCTCTGCAGGTGGGCTCTCACCTGAGCACAGGGCACAGGGGCAGGATCCCCCTCCCTGCTGCCCAGGCTTGGAGGGGTCTGGATCCCAGCTCACTCTTCCCATTCCTGGGAGCCCAGAGCAGGGCCCAGAGTGATGGCACAGTTATTTATCACCTGCATCCCCCTCCTGGGGCCCGGGCAGGAGTCCCAGGGGATGCTCAGGAGCACCCAGCTGCAGGCACTGCAGTGGCAGCAATTTGCTCTTGTTGAAGGCCCAACCTCTGCCTGTATGATTAGCTTGATAATTACTTTGTTGTAAAAACTCGTCACCCTTGGAAGTAATTAATTTCTTGGAAGCACGTACAGCAGATGGGCTTCTAATTTATTTGAAATCACGTAGGAAGCAGGGTAGTCTCTCGCTCAGTTTGATAAACACGGCATTTTAACCTGGCAGCTCATTCATTCCCTTTCAGACTTCCCAGGAAATCTCCCTCTGGGGGTTGGCTGCTGACTCAGTGTGGGGTGGAAGGCTCCGGATGGGATCAATTTGGGAAGCTTTAATCCTCGCCGGGCACGATTCCTGCGGGCAGGATGCGCCGGCAGCCCGGGAGGAGCTGCCCTGCTGCGCTGGCCGGCGGTGCCCGCTGGGTTGGTGGCGGATTTATCGGGGCTGGCCGGGTGCTGGGGTCCCCTGCCAGCAGCTGGAGCTCTCCTCCTGCCCCCTGACCAGGGATTTTCCCATGTGCCAGACTTGCTGCAGCCCTGCGGGGCTCTGGGCTGGGATTTCAGCTCCCCCATGGCAAAGGTTTCCATGCACGCTCCAATCTGCCCATCTGTTCTCTGGCTCCGAGCCCGAAATCCTCCTCCCTGCCGCTTGAAAGGACAGCTGAACTCGGAATATTGGGCTGGGAACAACCGGGCAGCTGGCAGAAAGAGACAGCAAAGCTCCTAGCAAGGAGAACGGGGGTGAAACAGGAGCAGGAGAGCCTGCAGCACAGTGGAGGCACTTTGGGCTCTTCAGTTTTGGCCAAAATCCGTGTGGGAATGAGCCAGTGAGGGAATAATGCCAATGCCTGGGGAAAGGAGGTCTGGCATGCAGGGATTTCTTGTCTTGAGGGGATGAATCTCCTCTCTCTGCCCTGCTTTGGGTTGGAAAGGCTCTGAATGATCAGCTCATCCACCCCTGCCATGGCAGGGACACCTCCCACTGTCCCAGGTCACTCCCAGCCCTGTCCAGCCTGGCCTTGGGCACTGCCAGGGACACAGGGGCAGCCCCAGCTGCTCTGGGTAACCTGTGCCAGGGCCAATTTTTGCTCTTCAAGACCACTGAGCTGCAGAAACTGTGACTTCATAACCCACAGGGCCCAGAAAATGTTTTTTGAATAATCCCAGCAATAGCTGTAGAAATTTCTAAAGGAAATTACAGTGGAAATACCTTCATTTTTTTTCCCTTTGCTCAGTAGAAAAATAACTTTCCCTCCCAATTTTCAACATTTCTGCAGAAATCAGAGCTGTTCCTGGAACTGAGTTTTTAAAATTTTGTGGAAATCCTTGGCAAATGCTTCATGTGGGAGGCTGCTGGACAGTTGGTGTCTGTCTGTCAGCCCGAGAACCTAAATCCTGGAGGGAGTGCTGGGGACAGATGACAACCAGAGGCTACTGAAACTGCAGTCACTCAATGTGCACTAATAATTAAATGTGAGATCATTAATGGAGGGATGAAGGCTCCCGAGGGTCCCCAAAATTTCCATCCCAGCAGGAATAGGCAGAGCTGCACCTCCCAGACATCAGGGCTCTGCTGGCTCCTGCCACTTCCCACGGATGTGTCTCCTCCTGGAGGAGCCATCCAGCCCCAAAGCCCCTCTGTGACCCCAGGGTGGTGTTGGGGTCTCTCATTTCCCCCCCAGTTCATGTCCTGAGAGCTTGGTCCTCATTTGCTCACAACGGGAGAGGAAACCAAGGTCCAGAGCACCCAAATCCCTGACATTTTCTCCCTGCTCTTGCAGGGAATGACCTAATCCATGCTATTGTTTCCTACTCCACTTGAATTTCCACTTAGCCACATTTCCATTCTTTCCGCAGTTCTTAAAATATTTTTTGACCTTTTTTACCAGGAAAGAGCAGAGACCTGACCATGCCTTTCTTGTTCAGTTTGGGGAAAGGTCATTTGTCCACAACGTATTTTTGTTCTGTTTATACAGAACTTAGCAAGGAGGAGAAAAATGTGGAGTTTATTTCTGCTGAGGAAGGAGCAGATTTGCATTTTCCAGCCCTGGCTCGAGCAGCTTTAAGCCCTCGCTGTTGGCTGGGCTGCTCTGCCCTCTCTGCTGCCCTTAATCTGGGAGATTAGGAACAATATTGATCTGCCCACCCTGCTAGTGAATTTATTCCTAAAATAGTAAACAGATGCAGCCTTGAAAAAAGGAACAAATCGTGGCTGTATTGACACCTCCTTGATATCTTTGCTGAGTTTTCTTTTTTCCTGTTTTCAACTGCAAAAATCAAAATATTATCTTTTTTTTTTTTTTTTTGGGGGGGGGAGGGGGGACGACTTGTTTAAATCCTTTTATACACCCCACTGCTGGGATCTCTTCCTTCAGTGCAGCTCAGCCTCTGACCCAATCCATCCCTATTTATGGAGGTGCTTTTTCTTAGGAGCTCAGAAGTCTTGAAGAACATATCCAAGATCAACATTTCCAGGTGGCCTGAAGTTCTCTCCATGTCCCTCTCCTTCCAGCCACCAAACAGGGTGTGAGGGACCCACTTCAAGGATCTCATGGAGCTTCTTAGGGCTGAGGGAGACAACTGGGTTTGTAAGACTGATTCCTCTCCTCTCCTCTCCTCTCCTCTCCTCTCCTCTCCTCTCCTCTCCTCTCCTCTCCTCTCCTCTCCTCTCCTCTCCTCTCCTCTCCTCTCCTCTCCTCTCCTCTCCTCTCCTCTCCTCTCCTCTCCTCTCCTCTCCTCTCCTCTCCTCTCCTCTCCTCTCCTCTCCTCTCCTCTCCTCTCCTCTCCTCTCCTCTCCTCTCCTCTCCTCTCCTCTCCTCTCCTCTCCTCTCCTCTCCTCTCCTCTCCTCTCCTCTCCTCTCCTCTCCTCTCCTCTCCTCTCCTCTCCTCTCCTCTCCTCTCCTCTCCTCTCCTCTCCTCTCCTCTCCTCTCCTCTCCTCTCCTCTCCTCTCCTCTCCTCTCCTCTCCTCTCCTCTCCTCTCCTCTCCTCTCCTCTCCTCTCCTCTCCTCTCCTCTCCTCTCCTCTCCTCTCCTCTCCTCTCCTCTCCTCGAATGACCAGAAATCCCACGCAGAAGGGAACACTAGGGATAATCCTTGTGGAATTGTGCATTTCAGTTTTCCTGCTCCAAGTTCCTGTAGTAGCTTCCAAACCTCCTCATCCTTCGGTGTGCTGGAGTTAAAGCATTTGGCTGAAAAGGAATCACAGCATGGCTACAGTAGAAACCCAGACACGGGATATAAAAAGCCTGCTTCTAAATTTAAACCTCTGTTAACAGCTAATTTAAGCAGCTAATTATACTAAAAATGCGCGAGCCCCAAATTCGCCAATTAAAAGTTAATTAAATGAAAACTCAGTGAGCTTCAATTTGTCAGTTCAATCCATCTGCTTCCTGAAGCTTCCTGCGATCCCGCAGCTTCCAAGCTGTGCCTGCAGTGGGAACCGTTCTGGGAGCCATCAGGATCAGAAGGATGTCCAGAATGCATCAGGATCAGACGGATGTCCAGAATGCATCAGGATCAGAAGGATGTCCAGAATGCATCAGGATCAGACGGATGTCCAGAATGCATCAGGATCAGAAGGATGTCCAGAATGCCAGGGAAAGCCCCGAGCTCTAGAAAACCCAGGAGCAACCAGCGGCTCAGCCCTTGGGAGCGTGCCCAGCCCGCTCCCGCTCGGCGTGGCCCGAGGGGAGGAGGGCTCCGGGGGGTGCTGGACCGTTCCCCGCCTCCCTGCACGTGGGGACGGGGGACGCGGGGCTGTGCAGGGGCAGCACAATTAACGCCAACGCTGGTTTCCAGCGAGGGTCTGCTCCGTGCTCTGCCTGCAGGCAGCCGAACATCCCCGCACACCCTTCCCGGCCGCTGCCGGCTCCCGCCCCCTGTGCCCGGCGGGATCGGAGCTCGGAGGGATGCGCTGGAGGATGGAGGGTGGAGGGTGGAGGGTGGAGGATGGAGGATGGAGGATGGAATGGAGGATGGAGGATGGAGCATGGAGGATGGAGGATGGAGGAGGGAAGATGGAGGTGGAGGATGGAGGAGGGAGGATGGAGGTGGAGGATGGAGGATGGAGGTGGAGGATGGAGGATGGAGGATGGAGGTGGAGGATGGAGGATGGAGGTGGAGGATGGAGGAGGGAGGATGGAGGATGGAGGATGGAGGATGGAGGAGGGAAGATGGAGGTGGAGGATGGAGGATGGAGGAGGGAAGATGGAGGTGGAGGATGGAGGATGGAGGATGGAGGATGGAGGATGGAATGGAGGATGGAGGATGGAGGATGGAATGGAGGATGGAGGATGGAGCATGGAGGATGGAGGATGGAGGAGGGAAGATGGAGGTGGAGGATGGAGGATAGAGGATGGAGGTGGAGGATGGAGGATGGAGGTGGAGGATGGAGGATGGAGGATGGAGGATGGAGGATGGAGGATGGAATGGAGGATGGAGGATGGAGGATGGAGGATGGAGGAGGGAAGATGGAGGTGGAGGATGGAGGATGGAGGATGGAGGATGGAGGATGGAGGATGGAGGAGGGAAGATGGAGGTGGAGGATGGAGGATGGAGGTGGAGGATGGAGGATGGAGGATGGAGGATGGAGGATGAGGTGGAGGATGGAGGATGGAGGATGGAGGATGGAGGAGGGAAGATGGAGGTGGAGGATGGAGGATGGAGGATGGAGGATGGAGGATGGAGGATGGAGGTGGAGGATGGAGGATGGAGGATGGAGGAGGGAAGATGGAGGTGGATGATGGAGGATGGAGGATGGAGGATGGAGGGAAGATGGAGGATGGAGGATGGAGGATGGAGGATGGAGGATGGAGGATGGAGGATGGAGGTGGAGGATGGAGGATGGAGGATGGAGGATGGAGGATGGAGGGAAGATGGAGGATGGAGGATGGAGGATGGAGGATGGAGGTGGAGGATGGAGGATGGAGGATGGAGGATGGAGGAGGGAAGATGGAGGTGGATGATGGAGGATGGAGGATGGAGGGAAGATGGAGGATGGAGGATGGAGGATGGAGGATGGAGGTGGAGGATGGAGGATGGAGGATGGAGGTGGAGGATGGAGGATGGAGGATGGAGGATGGAGGATGGAGGATGGAGGATGGAGGAGGGAAGATGGAGGTGGAGGATGGAGGATGGAGGATGGAGGATGGAGGATGGAGGTGGAGGATGGAGGATGGAGGATGGAGGATGGAGGATGGAGGAGGGAAGATGGAGGTGGAGGATGGAGGATGGAGGATGGAGGATGGAGGTGGAGGATGGAGGATGGAGGATGGAGGATGGAGGAGGGAAGATGGAGGTGGATGATGGAGGATGGAGGATGGAGGGAAGATGGAGGATGGAGGATGGAGGATGGAGGATGGAGGTGGAGGATGGAGGATGGAGGATGGAGGTGGAGGATGGAGGATGGAGGATGGAGGATGGAGGATGGAGGATGGAGGATGGAGGAGGGAAGATGGAGGTGGAGGATGGAGGATGGAGGATGGAGGATGGAGGATGGAGGTGGAGGATGGAGGATGGAGGTGGAGGATGGAGGATGGAGGATGGAATGGAGGATGGAGGATGGAATGGAGGATGGAGGATGGAGGATGGAGGATGGAGGTGGAGGATGGAGGTGGAGGATGGAGGATGGAGGTGGAGGATGGAGGTGGAGGATGGAGGATGGAGGTGGAGGATGGAGGTGGAGGATGGAGGTGGAGGATGGAGGATGGAGGCTGGAGCTGCTGGCTCGGGGAGCAGCCTCAGCACAGGACAGTGTTCTGGGGCTTTCGGGCCGTCCCTGGCAGCTGCTGATGCTTTTCATCGGCCACATCTGCCCTCGGCTTTCTCATTGTGTTCGCTGAATGGAGCAGCGGATGTGGGAGTCAGCGCGTTCGCTCGGGGCAGGGATCGGGAAGGGGAAGGGGAAGGGGGAAGGGGGAAGGGGAAGGGGAAGGGGGAAGGGGGAAGGGGGAAGGGGGAAGGGGAAGGGGAAGGGGGAAGGGGGAAGGGGGAAGGGGGAAGGGGAAGGGGAAGGGGGAAGGGGGAAGGGGAGCTGCCAGGGCCGGACACGGGGGCTGCCGGCTCCTGTCCCGCCGGCTGGGTGCTGAACACAGCGGGACACAGCGGGACACAGAGGGACACAGAGGGACACAGCGGGAACACAACGGGACACAGCGGGACACAGCGGGACACAGCGGGACACAGAGGGACACAGCGGGACACAGCGGGACACAGAGGGACACAGAGGGACACAGAGGGACACAGTGGGGCACAGAGGGACACAGCGGGACACAGCGGGACACGGGGCTCTGCTGCTGGCTCCAGGGGGTTACCCTGATTCACGGGACTGGCACGTTCAGCTGGACATCAAAGGAATTTGCTTCCAGAATAAATTAAAAACCCCATCAACGTTTCTGTCCCTCCCTCTCCAGCTCTTGCTCCCCACATGCTTCAGAGCAGAAGATTTTCACTGATGTTGCCTGAGCTGGAATTCCCAGTAGAGGCAACTTCAGGTTCCCCAGCCCAGATTGTGCCGTGGTACCTGGGTGTCACCCCAGCACTGAAGCCACCACGTCCTGCACACAAGCATCCAACCCACCACCGGTGCCAAGCCCATGAGAGACAGCAGCTGTGCAGTTTTGGGCAGCTCAGTAACTGCAGGGGCACATCTGGAGGCAGGCAGGGCTCCCCTCCCTGCAGCCACCCCGGTGACCGGGTGGGAACGTGGATCCCTGATTTTCAGCACCTGCATTTCTGCCACCCCCAGCACCAGCAGCACACCAGGGCCTTGCTTTCATCTCTCTGTGCCTCAGCTCTCCCAGCTGCCCAGGTTCTCCATGTGTTCTCCAGCTGGGAATCTTTGTGACTTTTCCCTGCTCACTTTCCCCCCGTCTCACTGTGTGAGGATTTTTTCCCACTCCCAGCTGCATTTATCCTTCATGGCAGCATTTTGTCCTTTGTTTTCAAACAGCACAGGCCTGGCTCCTGCCTCCACAGGGGTCTGGGGTGTGCTGTGATGCTGCTGGCAGGGAAGCAGCTCCTGGGGATGGCTGGATGCTTCAGGAATGAGCAACAAGTCCTGGCAGTGGTTCCTCCGAGTGTCAGAGCAAACCTGCCCTGCCAGGCAGAGCCAGGGCTCTGCTCCCTGTGGATTTTGTAAGGTTTTAGTCACTGGACACCCAGAAACCTGGTGTGCAGTATTGCCCACGGAGCCCAGGAGGGTCCCAGTGCCCCTGTGCTCATCACAGCCTCGGAGCAGAGGTGAGTTCTGAACTGGGAACACAATGAGAACAAGTTTGTGCCCATTTTTGCTCTGGCCTGTGGGGAGCTGGGGCTGGGAATAACACCTGGGGAACACCAGAAACCCCTTCTGACTCCTCCATGGGCAGTGCTGCACCTGGGTTTTTCTTGCCCTGGAGACCCCAAAAAGAGCAGGAGGGCAGCAGCCCCCCCTCAGGGTCCTCTGGAGAGGGCACTGAAGGTCTGGCCCAAATGCCATTTTGAAATAGTGTTTGAAAGCACTGCAGTGCTGGGGAGAGGAGAGGAGGAGAGAAAATAATCATAAAAAGGAAAAAACTGGGAGCAGGTGTGGTGTGCTGGGCTCAGCAGTGACCCAGGCACGAGGCCTGGGGCCAAGCAGGTCCCTGGACCCAGAGTAACCTGCAGAGCCTGGGAAGGGTGCAGCCAGAAACCACAGGCTTGGACAGGAAACAGCTCCAGCTTCACACTGAGAGGGAAGAATTCATCCCACTGCCTTTTCCCTTCACTGAAGGACATCCATGACCAGCAAGGCATTCCATTTTCCCAGGTTTTTTGGTGCAGTTGAAGCTGTAATCCTCCAAAATTTACTGCACCCTGGGTTATTGCTACTCAAGAGTGCTCAGAGCTCCTCTCCTTGTGAGTCAAACAGCCCTGGATGCCTTCCCGAGAGCCATCCCTGCTCCCAGGGGAGCAAATAAAGTCATTAGTGATGCTCTCCAGTCCTCTGGTACTGGCACCAGTCCAGCTCCTGTCTCTGTGTGCTGCTTTCTGTGCTCTGCTCCTCACAAGAATGGATTAAATGTCCTAATAACACAGTTGGAGGCTGCAGCCTCTGCTCGAGCCTGTAAAAAACCTCCTTAAAACAATTATTTGACACAGCCAGGGCTGGTTTGGTTTACAAGGCTTCAGCACAGAGTTTATAGATGAGGTTTGGAATCATATTCCTGTTGGCTCCTGAAGGATCTATTGGAAAACCAGCTGCCCTTTGTTTATGTGAGGAACCTCTGGCCCATGGAGGTGTCCTGGAAGCAGAGCTGATTCTGAATTTTGGGGTTTTGCAGCAGCCTATCAGGGAGGCAGTGCTGGGGGTGTTTGTGTCTGCTGTGGGACACCCGTGCTGGCTCTGCACCAGTGCCTCAGCCCCACTGGGAACAGGGATGAAACATCCACCTCTCCAGGAGCATCTCTGGCTTGCAGAACTGACCCTCAGCAGCCCTTCTGTGTGGGCATGGGAGCTCAGACCCCTGGGATTTGGCCCAATTCCTCCAAAGGTGTTGGCACAAATCTGCATATTGATACAGCATTTTGCAGACATCCCCTTCATGATGTCTTTTTAGGCACCTCATGTCTGGAAGCTGTTGATAGAAGCCAAAATTAAGGCTCCACCATGGCAGAAGTGTAAACTGGTCTGCACAGGGGCTGCTTTGCCTCTCCCAAAGCCATCTGACCCTGGGTGAGGTGGTCAGGAATGGAGGGATGGGAGGAGTGGGAGCAGCTCCCGGGTGGGATTGGCTCCTTGGGTCAGTGTGGCAGCCAGTGACACTCACCTGGCACAAGGGAAGGGACAAGGCACAGCTGCATCAGCTCCTCGGGGTGGGAGAGGGCAAAGCCATGGCTGATTTTTCCTGGAGCCCTGAGCAGGAGGTGGGGCTGGGAACAACCAGGAGCTCCTCCTGGACAGCATTTCTAGAGCAACTCCTGGACTGTGGGAATCCAGGGCTTTCCTCTGGCTGTCCTGGCAGGTCTGGGACCCTGGCAGGGGTCAGGAACCCCCTGGACAGAGCCTCCAGAGACACTGGCTGTGATCTCTGGCCGTGGAAAAGAGTTTTCAATCTTACAGCATGAATTACAAGCTCTGAGTGTTTGATATCAGTAATAATTAAGTGTGGCACAGGTGCAAAAGTAAAATTTTAGGATTCTAGATGAGGGGTTCAAAGGGGACAAGATGGAGGAAATTGGGTGTGCCTTGTCCTTTTTCTCCTTCTTCATGCCCTCCATGTCTCACTGTGGTGTTGGCATTTTTCTGTTGGTTCAGGCTGGGGACACACTGTCCAACGTAGGTGACAGATATTGGCACGTTATTGTAAATCCAGCCCAGGGAGTTTCTGGTATTTAATGTTTGTAACATCCCACTGAGGGCAGAGCCCCACACGCTGCCCTGCAGGACAGAGCTGGGCAGGGCAGCAGAACATGTGAGAGATAAACAGAATAAACAACCTGGAAACAGCACAGACCAATTCTGGCTTCTGCTTTGGCAGGGGGCTGACAGACAGAGACTTTCTACAATCTGGGGATCATCAATACCTCAGATTCCGACACTGGATGTCAAAGAGAGATGAAAAAGGGAGATGAAACCACCAGATCACACCATGGGCAGCACAAGGCACAGGAGGCACCATCCCCCGAGGCTGAGTGTGGTCCTGGGGAGGGTGGTGCCCTCACAGGGGACAAAGGACACTTTTTTTTCTCAGCTGCAGCCTGGCAAAGGCTGGGAAGGTCCAGAGGAACATTCCCCATTTCCCAACTTGTCTTCCAGCAGGGACAAAGGTGCTGCAGTTTTGCCCACCCGTGTTTGAAGCTCTGTGTGTTTTTTGGAGAGCCTTCTCTGCTTTGCCAGCCCAGATGTTGAGGGCAGCCCAGATGTTGCTGCATGGCTGTTCTGCCTCCTGCTCCTGTGGACACCTGTTTGAAGGAGAATCCTTGTTGTTGCAACAAGTGCAGGCTTCTGCTCCGACGGGCATCGGGCTTTATTGACAGAATAAGTAAATATTGACCAGTGGAAAGTTAAAGCAAATATTTACTCTGAGTTTCCCTAAATCCTTGTGTCTACAGAAAGTGAAATTCGAAGTGCTGACCCACAAATTCCCATTTGTGATACTGCCTGGTCCCATCCAGACTAGGGATTATCCAAACTGTTTGTTCTCTGATTCCCAAATATTTCCAAAGAAGGTGCTGTCTGTGGCTCGGGCAGACCCATCATTAAACAAACTTATTCCCAGAGGGAATTACAGGTGCAGAAACCTGGGGATTTGGTAATATCCAGTGTCAGAGCCAGGAATTCAATCAATACATGAGATAATTTCTTGGCAAATAAACTTATGAGGGAGAACAAATAAAAATTCATTCCTGCTGCATGATTGGAAAGGAAATGTTGAAATCTCAGTGAATCACAGAAAGGTTTGGGTTGGAATTTAAAGGCCATCCAGTCCAACCCCCCTGCAGTGAGCAGGGACATCTTTAACTGGATCAGGTTGCTCAGAGCCTCCTTCCACCCTGGCCTTAAATATTTCCATCAGTGGCCTTGTGCCAGCCTGGGGAATCATCCCAGCAAGTGTCAGGAATGACAATGGGGTCACAGCTTCCTTCCAACTCCAATTAAAATATTTGATCTGCTCTAATTCCACCTGACCCTCTAGAGGTGGCATCTCCACCCTTTGAAAGTGCCCAGCCTTAACCCATCTGGATCCTTCACCTTTCCATTAAATTCCTTTGGCTCCCAGTATTTTCCTCACAATCCCACCAGTCTCCCAAGCTTCCCCTCCTGCTGCTGTTTACCATGTTTGGATTTCCATGTGGCAGATGTTCTTTTTAACAGGTATTTACAGCCCGAAGGAGTGGGAGTCCAGCTGATGGGCACAAGCAGAGCCTCATTATCACTGCTGCAGCCAGGCATGAAATGTAACCAAGCCCGCAGAGGAATAAATGTTTTGAAGGCAAGGCAAGGCAGCCTGTTCAGTGCTGAGTTCAGGATTTATTATGAGCACAAACACTCATGTTTAGGGCCCCCATTCAGTTTTTTTTTTGGGGGGAATATGAAAATTGCAAACTATCAGCAAAATGTTTTGGGGTAAGAATATTGCTCTGGGGGGAAAAATTCTCCCTTGGTAATTTAATTCCCCATTTTTCTAGTGGGTAATTACAATTTGACTAAACTACAATTTCTAGAGCAAGGAGTAAGACAATACTTGGAGCTCTAGATCCAGCTATCCGGGAGTAACCAGGACCTTACACCCCTCTTTGGGATCAGAGCCAGGCTCCGGCCCTGGTTGGGTTGGGGGGGATTTCAAAGCCCATCCAGTGCCACGGGCAGGGACACCTTCCTTTATCCCAGCTGCTCCAAGCCCGTCCAGCCTGGCCTGGGACACTTCTCTCAGAGGTGCTGGAAGGCTGGGTCACAGAGGCAATTTTAATCCATGTTTTATCTTTCTCCTTGGCCATTTGAGGGCTCAGCCAAAAGCAAAGTTGGGTGACTTTGGGTAGATGGCACTTTGGGGGCTCAGGGTGTTCTTGCCTGGTTCCTGCCCCCCTTTGGAGCAGGGGACACCCAGAGGGAGCTGCCAGAGCTGCTCCCAGCCTGGGAAGGGACCTCAGCTCTGGGCTGTGGGGCTCTTCCAGCAGCAGGGTGTGCCAGTGGCCCCTCCAGCTGAGCTGTGTCTCAGGCTGCAAGATGTAGCTGGGGGTGTGAATCCAATTCCCATCTGTCAGAGCTGGGGCAGTTCTCCTCTGTTCATGGACAGTTTTCTGTATCTCTCCCACAGCCAATCCTCCCTCCAGGAGATCTCTGCTGTTCATGGGCCATTAATTATTAATTATCTTCTGTCCATGGCCACTGAGTGTCCCTGCATGGCTGAGAAAATTCCAGCATCCCATGGGGAGAGGCTCTGCCAGGGGAGGAGCCAAACATTCCTACCTGGATCCAATCTGACCTGGGAACAGCACAGCAGCCTTTGGGCCCTGCATTCCCAGAGGAGCAGCTTTCTTCCCCCTGCATTCCCAGAGGAGCAGCTTTCTTCCCCTGCATTCCCAGAGGAGCAGCTTCCTTCCCCCTGCATTCCCAGAGGAGCAGCTTTCTTCCCCCTGCATTCCCAGAGGAGCAGCTTTCTTCCCCCTGCATTCCCAGAGGAGCCCAGGCCCATCTCCCCCAGCCCTGGAGCTCCAAGGAAAACTCCCCCCTTGTGCAGGATCCTGCTCCAGCAGAAGCACAGCTGGCACTGCAGGAGGGCTGAGCCCCCCTGGGATGGGGCTGAGCCACCTCCCTGACCCACAGGGGACAGGGCTGCTCTGACTCTGGCAGGGGTTTCTTTTTTTTAATTTGTACTATTGCATTTGTATTTTTAATTTTCCTAGTAAGGAACTGTTATTCCTATTCCCATATCTTTGCCTGCCAGCTCCTTAATTTCAAATTTATAACAATGCAGAGGGAGGGGGTTTACATTTTCCGTTTCAGGGGAGGCTCCTGCCTTCCTTAGCAGACACCTGGCTGTTCAAACCAAGACAAGCTGTCAGCAGCTGCTGGTGCTTAATGGTGGGAGAGTTTTCCCAGGGCTGGCACAGAGCAGGAGCTGTGCAGGGCTGATGCCACCAGGCACCCACGGTGCTGCTGGCAGGAGGCACCTGGGCTGTGTCAGCACAGGGGATCAGGGACACCAGAGTGCCCAGGCTGAGGCTTTTCTGAGCAGTGAGGGGAGCTCTGAGCCTGCATCCTCAGTGACAGCAAACCTGGGGCTGAGGAGCTCCCTGGGGCTTGCCAGGGGCCAGGCAGCCTCCGCTGCTCTGTTCAGGTCTGGCACTTCGTAGCACACGCAGGGAATTTCCACCTCTGAGAACTGAGGTGATTTTCAGTTCTCCTTCCCTGTCCCTGCTCCCGAAGCAGGGCTGAGCCTTTCACTGCATGATGGAAAACCCCCTGACAGCCTCGAGTCAAAGCAAAACCAGACAGTTCCTTTTCCAGATCTGTCTCTGCCCAGAATGGCCAATGACCTTAGGAAAGTCTTAGGAAACAAAAAAAAGAAAAAAAAAATATCAAGGTCAGAATGAATCTTTTTTGGTTCAGCCTATTTCTGGCCAAAGTAAATCAGAGACATCCTGACTAGGAAGTTGAAGTAAAGAAATATTCACTTTATTCAGCTTGTCCTGACCCTGGAGGCCGCACACTGTTAACCCTTCCTTCCTTCCACTTCCCTACTCCCACCCTGGCAGAATTCCTGTGGGCATCCATGCTGCTCTTGGTCCTCCAGAAGTGATGGGAAACATCTCCATGCTGCTCAGCATGCCAGGACAGGGCTGCACCTGACAGGTGCATAATGTGGGTTTAGATGGGATATTGGGAATTGGGAATTGTTCCCTGGGAGGGTGGGCAGGCCCTGGCACAGGTGCCCAGAGCAGCTGTGGCTGCCCCTGGATCCCTGGCAGTGCCCAAGGCCAGGCTGGACAGGGCTGGGAGCAGCCTGGGACAGTTGGAGGTGTCCCTGCCATGGCCACTGGATGAGATTTAAGGTCCTTTCCAACCCAAACCAGTCTGGGACTCTGGGATTATTGGGCTCTGGGATTCTCTGTCCCAGGGAGGTGACACCCTTGGGTTTTCTGCTTTCTCCTGCCTTCCTGGGCCAGGTGCCCACATGAGGAATGAGCAGCAAGACCTGTGGCAGCTCTGCAAGGACACTACGAGGTTATTGCAGTAAAGGTTGCCCTGGACTTTCCTGCTCTTGGCATTTTTATCCATGAATCCTCACAAGTGGCCAGTGCATTTCTGATCCTGGCAGAGCTCCCTGGGGATCAGTGCCAGCCCTTGTCTCCTGCTCTGGGAACACCAGCAGCCTCACACTGATTTTCCACGCAGGTCACCTCTATTTCAGGAGTGGCCTGCTTCCCCTGCAGAGAAGCCTGGGGAAAAAATGTCCTCTAAAAATTTCCAGGAGCCCTCTGAGACTGGTGAGAAGAAAATCTGTTAGAGGAGATGGGGAGAGAGAAAAGGACACAGAGTTTGGGCACAGCTCTGCTGGGATGAGAAGCCCTGGTTGAAACAGAGCCAAAGAGCCCACTCCACATCTCCAAGTTATTTTCACCCACACTGAACTCTGCACAAGTCCTTGTCGGACCAGAAGGGTCGAGAAGCCCTCAAATGTGTGTAAAAATATTCAGCTGACTGTATAAAAAGCAGCTTTACTCCCCAGAGAGCTGCTGGGTGATGTGTGAGTGAGTTCTCAGAAAACAGAGGGGCTTGGAGAAAGAAAACAGAGCTGGGGGTTCCCCTGAGCTCCTGGGGAGGTGGCTCATCCCGGAAAGATGATGGCTTTTCTCTCTGGATCTGAGCTCCAGGATCAGGCCACAGGGTAGAACCCACCTCAGTGTCCCTCACCCCCAGTCCTGCTCATCTCTGCCCTGTGGAGGCACTGGATCAAATGTTAAACAGTACCAAGAAAAAATGTCAGAAATGACCCCATTCTGTTCCAGACCCCATTCTGTTCCAATGGGCTGTTTTTGTAAAGTAAAAAAAAAAAAAGTATTGCTTTTTTATATAATATAAACACAATCTTGCCTTTCCCCCACCTCAGGAATGGACTGCACTTGGAGTAAAGAACAGAAATAGAACCAGGGAAAACTTTGTGTGGCAACAAACCAGCCTGATGTTAATGATGCTCCCCCTGGGGCTGCTCTGAAAATTCTACCCCAGCTGCATCACTGAGTTAAGAAAAGGTTGCATTAACTCAGTATTTTTCTTTTAGAAAACTATTTCTAGAATGTCTCTTGTTCCAACAGATTACATCAAGTGACTCCAGTGGTTTTGTGGTGTCTCAAAGGCTCAGCTGGAAAAGACCCTTTAGATCATTCGGAGTGAAGCTCCTCCTACAGCGGTTTAGGGCAGGCTCAGCTCTGCCCTCTTTTGTTTTCCCCATCCCATCCCATCCCATCCCATCCCATCCCATCCCATCCCATCCCATCCCATCCCATCCCATCCCATCCCATCCCATCCCATCCCATCATCATGTTATATTTATATATTTATATAAATATAACATGTATTTTATATAATAGGTAATATATTAAATATACATAATATACATAAGATGTGTAATATAATATGTATGACATACATAATATAATATAAAATAAATATAACAATATACTATAATATA
Source organism: Lonchura striata (assembly GCF_050655825.1). Classification (NCBI taxonomy): domain Eukaryota; kingdom Metazoa; phylum Chordata; class Aves; order Passeriformes; family Estrildidae; genus Lonchura; species Lonchura striata. The sequence goes on along the minus strand of NC_140719.1, from coordinate 1,962,383 downwards.
ATATAATATAATATAATATAATATAATATAAATTTATAAATATTAAAAATTTATATAAAGGTAAACACACATAAACAAACATATATATGTATTTACAGTTCAGAATCTGTAAAGCAGGAGCTGGGAAGGAAACAAACACCAGCACAGCCTTGGTGCCAGTGGCAGTTTCCTGGGGACAGGGGAGGAACACCACATTGGTGTTTTTGGTCACCCCAGCAGCTTTTTGGAGTAAATCCTTTGACCACTGGTCAAAGCTGGTCAAGAGAAGTGCAGCTATTTGTGAATTTTCCTGCTGTTGGACATTTTCCAATCTCAAAATGGCCCTGATACAATCCACTGGAACTCTAGAGTAAAGACAAAGAAAACCCTGGGGTGATTTCCAAGCACCTCCTGCCCCCTCCACCCCACTCTGGGAACTCTCAGGAGATGCCCAGGCAGCAGCCAGGGCAAGACCAACAAGAAATGGGGTTCCTAAGGGATTTCACACTGGGGTGCTGAAATCCCAACACAAGGATAGTCCCACAGGAGAACCTAAGTTCTACACTTGAGTACCTAAAGCAAGGCAAATTTGGATGCTTTTGGACTAAAGAGCTGCTCCTGGCATGCCAAGTGGAGTATCTGCTGAAGTGCAGCTATTCTGTGCAAGATCAAAACTCACAAATGAAGAGGAACCAGGGCAGCAGCTCCAGCTGGGTAAAATTGGTCTGAATTAGAAAGAAATAATGCAGCCATTGTTTTGGTACAACGATCTGCCAGAATTTCCTGAAGACCATGTAAATACATCCTTAGACCACAAATATTTTTAATCTATAAAAAGCATCTGTCAGACAAGCTCCAGCTTTTAATGCACCCAAATATGGTCTGTGACGTCAATCCCAATCTATTTCTTTCTGAAAAATGTGAAATGCAGCAGTTGTTGAGGCTCTTTTAGCAAATATCAGAGGGGGATTTCATAGAGGTCTTGAAAACCTTAATGGAGACATGTTCCTTTACATGCTAAAGACAGAAAACCCCTGCAGAAGCAGAAACATAACAAATATTCCCAAAATTCAGTATAATGCAGAGGTGCCTTCAGCACTCAGCAAAGGTTTGGAAATTGTCCCCAGAATCAGAATGTTAGATGGGATTTGCTATGACAACCCCACATTCCTATGGTAAAAATGAAAAGATATAAAATATTTAATGGCAAAAACAGCTGAGTGGAATCTTGGTCATGGGAACCAGGGTTGCAAAACTTCTGTTATGAGACTGCAGCTCCCAGGGCTCCTGTGGGCTCAGCGGGGCCCACGTCGTGCCTGGTGTGTGCAGAGCAGGAGAGGAGGATCCAGCTTTCCAAAAAAGGATCCAGCTTTCCAAACAAGGATCCAGCTTTCCAAACAAGGATCCAGCTTTGCCAAAAAGGATCCAGCCTTGCCAAAAAAGGATCCAGCTTTGGCAAAAAGGATCCATCTTTCCCAAGGAGGATCCATCTTTCCCAAAAAGGATCCAGCTTTCCCAAGAAGGATCCAGCTTTCCCAAAAAGGATCCAGCTTTGCCAAGGAGGATTCAACTTTCCCAAGGAGGATCCAGCTTTCCAAAAAAGGATCCAGCTTTCCAAAAAAGGATCCAGCTTTCCCAAGGAGGATCCAGCTTTCCTGAGGAGGATCCAGCTTTCCCAGGGAGTCCCCAGGGGCCGTGTCCCTCGGCCCCACAGCCCCTGGGGTCACAGGGGAGTCACCAGGTGGCTGTGGGATCCCTGTCTCTGATTCCTGGTGGAAACCACACCACTGGATATTTTAACCTCCAAAGTAACCAATTTCTAGTTAAAGTTCAGTCCCAAACTCTTTGTTATCCTAACCACGGGCTGCTTCCCTGGGCCATGTCCTGGGATGAGCAGTCTGAGGAGAGACAGGACCCAAAATTCCCCCTTCCTCGTGCCCCAGGAGTGCCAGAGTGTGGCTGAAGCTGCCAGGCAGGACAGGGAATGCAGGGTTTGAACATCCCCACTGCACTGCAGCTCTTCCCTCCCGTGCACACGCCTTGTCACTCTAATGGCAGCATCGTGTATTTTGATTTCTACTGGCTAATTGCTTCTTAACATTGTTATTCACTGAGAGTTTCTCTGCTTTGTTCTCATTTCAATGAAACCGAGACAATAAAATGTCAAGAAATACCAAAACAAAAGCAAACTTCCTGTAAATGAAGCATTTAGGTGGCATAGCTGACAGAAAAAAGATGGGGAATGTGCCATTATGGATTTAGTGTTGCTGTGAAATCACCTTCATTTCAAGTTGTAGTTTCTCTACTGTTTTCTGTTTGTTTGATTAATATTTTACAAATTCTGACAGAAAATGCATCCTGTAAAGTACAAAAAATAACATCCCTGGTAATAAGCAGCCGACTGAGGCTTCTCTTCCCTGCTTTTACTGCAACTGAATAAAACAGCACTGACTAAACATCAAGAGTTAGTTTTTTTTTTTACACAGAAAAGTTGGATTAATATATGGAAGAGAATTATTTCTAAAAACACTCTTTGGTTTTATTCATAAAGGCTTAGGCAGAGAATGGAAAACAGATTTAAATGATCAGATCTTTCCCCTGCCTTGCTTTGAATGGCTGGAAACTGGGAAAGTGTCAGAGTGCTACAAACAAAACCCTGCTCTGTCTACCCTTCCTGTGCTCATAAAACAGAAATAGGGATTGCAAACAAAGCACCCTTACAGCCAGCACAGCTCCACGCTGCTCATCAGGGATTTCGGGTTTCCTGGGTCACAGAAATTTCTGCTTCCTCCCCTCATGGGGAGTCCCAAATCAGGGGCATCAAGTGGAAATGCAGCTGCAGAGAGCCCCTGATGCAACTTCTCATCTCTCCCCTGATCGGGAATCACAGTGTCTATGCCAAATAATAGCCCTAATTATAATTAGATTCAAACTGAACTCCTAAATCAGCCTGAGATTCTATTTAACAGTAATCTACTCTAATGCAATGGTTAATCATATCTAACCTTAATACCAGCCTAATCCTTCAAATTATTTCAAATTTAATTCCAGCCCAAAGGCAATTATCTCTTGAAATTTAAAATCTAAGTCCTTGAGTTTAATCATCCCCATAGATATAATCCTAAAACTTATCTAAACCTACAGACACAAAGAAAAACCTAATTGTATATTTTAACCTCCAAAGTAACCCATTTCTAATTAAAGCTCAGTCCTAAACTCATCGTTATCCTAACCAAGATTAGCTCCAACTGTAATCCCCCATCCTGATCTGCAATTCTCTAAATAAAAGGAAAACAGCAAAGGAAAAATACTTTTTTTTTTTTTTTTTTTTTTTTTCCAGCTGGATCTTGCACACAGACAAGGGAAAGATGTGGAGAGCTTCATGTTGCTTTTGGGGCCCAAAATGCTGGTGCCCACCTCGTGCCAGGGAGGGGAGGTGGAGGGAGACCCCACAGGCTGTGGGACCCAGGCCAGTGCTGGAGCTGCAGAAATAACTTGGGTTGGCAAAATGGATCAGGTTTTGGAGGTTTTTATAGCTCCTGCAGCTGTGGCTGCTGGAGGGCTGGCCAGCCTGCTGAGGATGCTTCACTGGCCAGCTCTGCCCGCTGCAGAGCCACCAGCAGAGCCCTGCCCGTGCCCGGGGGTCCCTCGTGTGCCCCTCCCTGCCCAGCCCAGCACGAGTGCCCAGCCAGGCCCCAGCCCAGGAGCAGCACTGTGTACAACCAGCTCCACTCTCCCTGAAAATAGAGGAGTTTAAAAAAGGGCAACAGGAGACAAAGACAATAAAGCAAAGATTTTACAGCTGGGTGCTTGGTGTTCTGCTAAGAGCCCACTTGCTGTTTTGGAAACACTCCTTATATACTATTTCTATTGTATTAGTCTGTTGCATATTCATAAACAATTATGGATATTTAAACTTTCCCCCAAACTCAATTGTATGTTCTAAGATCTGTTCAGTATTGCTTTTTCTTGTCTGTTTTTTTAGAGCATGAGTATTTCTTGACTGTTGTTTTAGTCCATTCTTATAATTACATCCACTTTTGGGTTTTGGCCCATAATTTCAACTGATGGTGAGTGTTGATAGTTGGTGTGTCAGTAGCAGGGGCCTTCATCATCTGTTCATTGACTGTTATTGTAACTAAGCAGGTATTCTACCACAAGCATACTTATATCAGCTATTTTGCTGCTATGTCTATGTTTAGTTAACAAAATAAATAAAATAAAAAACTGTATCTTTATAGAAAAGCTACTTTAATATTATACATATAACATTTATTTTAATATTTGCAAAAAGCCAATGTTATAATATGTATTTATAACAACTGGAAAGCAGTGGAGTTCCCATTTGGATGTTTATTTTCTGTCAGTTTTGAAGGAGGTAAATTCCAGCCTGCCTGGCTCTTGCTTTCCTGAACTACAACCCACAAGATCCAAATGTTGGGATCATCATCCTCAGCACCTCATTGGGGTCATACCTGGGGCCTTTCCAGTCCATGAATGATAAAACCCCTTAAAAGTCCCTTTTCCTCTCTCCTGCCTCCCCAGCAGCCTGGGCACGTGGATGTGGGCAGGGAAGCCCCCCAGGAGCTGGGCTGGGTTAGGTGGGTCCTGCTGCTCTTCATCCCCCCCAGAGCTGCTGGGGATGAGACTACAAAGAGAAAAATTGGAGCTGTCATTTGCTGGTGACCTGATTTTTTTGAGAGAGGAAGAAAAAAAGATGTCATTCTACAATTAGTTGAAATCTTTTTTTACCTGCAGGTATAATTTATTTGGCTCACTCTCATTTCTCCTAAAGAAGGGAGGATATAGAATATTCCCCCCCAGGCATTCTGGGGTTTTATTTAATACAGTGATTATAAAATCATAGAATCACAGACTGGTTTGGGTTGGAAGGGACCTTAAAGCTCATCCAGTGCCATGGGCAGGGACAGTTTTCCCTAGACCAGACTGTTCTGAGCCCTGGCTTTGGACACTTTGGAAGATTCAAAAAAGAGAAGAAATTGTGCAAAAATTTGTTTGTTTCACAGACTGAACTTCCAGATTAAAGTTGGAGCTCCCAGGGCTGCTGGGATACACTGTGCCAACCATGATGTGATTGAAACCCATGACACATTCACCCAGATCAGAAATTTGGCTTTAGCAGGGTTGTCTCTTCAGGGAATAGACCCTGGACTTTCCTTTCCCATTTCTGTGTTTTCAGGACTTTGCTTATGTTTTAATTTTCTGTGAAAGACTCTTTCTCCAGAATGACAATATTTTTATTTAGTAAAAATGAGGGATCTTATGTAATTCTGTGACTTCTGGAGCTAAAGGTCAAACATTGCAGGAAAACATAAGCCTTGGCAGCACCTTTTGCTTGTTGAAGCTTTCCAGCTTCCAGCATTTCGGATGCTTCTATAACAAATGAGTCTAAATAGGAAAAGCTGCTCCAAGTCCATTTGTTCTTTTTTGTACTTCTGTCCCTCCTCTGGAATTGCTCAAAGCTCTTCCTCGCACTTCCTGGGGTGCTGTGGCCAGCCCTGGGGTCCCCAGCACGGGGAGGACATGGAGCTGTTGGGACAAGTCCACAGGAGATCATGGAGATGATCAGAGGAGATGATCCTCCTCTTCCAGGGGGAAAGACTGAGGCAGCTGGGATTGTTCAGCCTGGGGAAGAGAGGGCTTGGGGAAAGCCTAAAGTTCCTTCTAAGACCTGAAGGGGCTCCAGGAGAGCTGGAGAGGGACTGGGGACAAAGCCTGGAGGGACAGGATAAGGGGGCAGGGATCGATGGGATACTGGGGGGGAATTGTTCCCTGGCAGGGTGGGCAGGCCCTGGCACAGGGTGCCCAGAGCAGCTGTGGCTGCCCCTGGATCCCTGGCAGTGCCCAAGGCCAGGCTGGACAGGGCTGGAGCAGCCTGGGACAGTGGGAGGTGTCCCTGCCATGGCAGGGGTGGCACTGGATAAGATTTAAGTTCCTTTCCAACCCAACCCAGTCTCTGACCCCATGATTCCAAAGCTGCCCTTGCAGCAGCTCTGGACAAACCCACCCAGTTCTTCCTTGACACCACTCACTGAAGAGGCCAAAATCCCATTTATTCTCAGAGAAGGATCTGTGCACTTGGCCAATCTCTCTCTCTCTCCCTGTTATTCCTCTTTCCCAGCTGAGTAGGGTTTACAGAACAGGACCTGGGGGTCCTGGTGGACACAAAGCTGAGCAGGAGCTGGCACTGTGTCATGCCCCCAAGAAGATCAGGGGCACCTTGTGCTGCATTAGACAAAGCAGTGCCAGTAGTGAATCTCCAGGTGATTCTCCAGCTGGGGACACACTGGGATCTGGGCTCCTTCTTGTGCTGGGCTCCCTGGGACCTTCTTTCTGTGCCTTGTGACCCACCCCAGGGCCAGCCAGGGGCCATCACGGTGTGGCCATTGCATTCACATCCCTCCCTGCCATGAACTTCCAGCTGAACGGGGTGAAGGGGATATTCAGCGCCACGATTTTCATGGGTGTATTCTGCAGTTTCTCCTGTCTCCCTCCTCAGCATCCCCAGGGGCCCTTCCCACCCTCCATGGCCTGTCTCAGCCGTGCAGGATGGCGACGTTCTCCTGCAAAGCCAAGCGTCATGAATCACAGGAGAAATTCCCTCCCAAGGACATCCAGAGGGATCCCAGCTGCCCCAAGGCTTTCCAGGGAGATGGAAGCACTGTCCCAGGGCAGGCAGGTGTGCCCAGGAACGGCCAGGAGACGTGGCCCTCCGAGGGAGGCTGAGCTCTAGGGGGATGGACACACTGTTCCATCTCCCCTCCTGCCTGGGGTTGTCCCATCTCCTGCTGGAGGGAGGCTGTTCCCTGGGCTGGGATGGATGGAACAGGGAGCCCAGTGCTGAGGGAGGGGCAGGGCTGGCCCTCAGTGCAGGGAACAAAGCTGGTTTTGTGGGTGCCCAAAACCAGCAGCTGAAACGTCACCTGACACTAATCCTGTGTCACACTGATCCTGTGTCACACTGATCCTGTGCTTGGCTCTCCCAGAGCCCCGAGGTGCCCTCCCAGTGACCTGTCTGCAGCTGCTGGGTGCATTCCCTGGTGTCTGGATGGGGATCCCTCCAGCCATGGACATGGGGAAGGATCTGCTGGGGGAACAGGAGCAGGGCCCCGCTGCTCCTGGCAGAGCTGATGGAAAGCTTCCAGAGCAGCTGCTCCCTCAGCTGCAGGGAGGGAGAGGGGAAGAAAAATGACCGAAAAAATAGAGGTGAAGGGGACAGGAGTGGGTTCAGCCAAACTCCAGGAGCAGGAGCTGCTGAAGATGCTGTGGGATCCCAGGAGTGGGAGCTTTGGAGTTCAGAGGAGGATGGGTGTGGAAGTGACCTGGTTCTGAAATGAAAGAGAAAATGAAATGGGATGTGTGGGTGGTCTGTAAGGCGATGGAGTAATAACCCAGTGCTGTGAGAACACTGAAGTCCTGGAGTGTATCCACCACACGTGGACAGTGGGTCAGTGTCACAGCACTGCAAGCACAGCCCTGGCAGATGCTCTGCCCCAGGCGCTCCCAGCACCTCCGAAGGAGCAGCTTTGGGAAGGACCCCTGCAGGGCTCCAGTCCAGCCCCAGGAATCCCAACACTGCAGCCTTGCACTGACCTTTCCCTGGCCAAGCCTCAGGAGAGCCACCCCCAGCTGCCATCGGAGTCCTGGTCCCGCTGAGCTCCCTCCAGAGCCGCCTCACACCCCGTGGGACCAGGCCTGGCCGCCCGTGCCCTGGCACCTCCTTGTCCTGCAGGATGCACCTGGCAGATCCTTTCCCACACATTATTTTGCCTTTGCCACGGCCCAGCAGCCTGGAACAGGGCTGGAGGCCTCGTGGCATTTTCTTGCTAAGGAATTCTTGGCCAGTGACATCCTCCCCCCGCTGCCAGCACAATGTGGGGAAGGGAGGCAGGTGCTGCTTCAGCCTGAAGGGCTGAGCAACAGGAAACTCCCACAGGGCTTTCCAGGCTGTAATGCCAGGAAATGGGGTGCCAGGCACCTGGCTCCTGCCTCCAGCACCCCCATCACCCAGAGCCAGCTCCCTCACTGCCCCAGGCTCCTGCATCCCTCTCGTGGCTCCTTGCAGCCCCTTCTCACTCACCTCCCAATTCCCTAATGAGGTTCCTGTCAGCTGCTCTGTGTGGCCACAAATTTCTAGGATTTCTCATTGCTTCATTCCCCCATACTCAGGGGAAGGGGTCAGTAATGCCCAAAAATAATTGGAAAAGAAAAGGGGGTGCTTTTCCCTGCCCCATTGTGCCTGCACAGCCTCGGGCAGGATCCTCACTTGGATGCCTCTCACAGCCACCTACAGATCAGGTGGATCTTTCTCTGAAGACAACTGAGCTTCTTGGAGCATCCCACTGTTGTCATGGCAGGAATTAAGGATGTCCAAAAGGCTGAATTGATCACTGAATTTTGACTTCAGTGTGGTCACTTGTGCTGCACATTCTGTATTTTGTGGCTGCCTCAGGTATCTGCTGCAGCTGCCACACCCCTCCTGCCACACATGGGTGCTCATCACTGGGAAAGCTTTTGGGTTAGTTCAGTGAAACACTTTGGGTTTTCTTGCTCCACATCACTGAGTTTCACTCGGCCCATCCTGGCTTGTGAAACCCCAGCTCCTGCTCTCTTTGTTTTCCCTGTGATGCTCCTCGCCCCCAGCATCCCAGCACTGCCCAGGGAGCCGTGGGGAAGCGCAGGTGCACAGCCCACTCCTTCCAGCCTGGAAACCTTGGATGTTTTTAGCTCTGCCTTAGCTGTGATTCAGGACTGTGGGGCAAGAGGTGAACTGCAGGGGAGGGAATGAAATCCCAAATCCCTGAACTCCCTGTGGTCTGCAGAAGGAGGTGAGACCTTTCCAGCTGAACTGGTTCTGTGAGGACTCTGCTCAGGAGTCACAGACTAAGAAAATGAGCAGGAAAAATCCTGCAGGTGCTGCACGGCTCTTTGGCAGCTCTTTTCTTATGTAGTGCTCATAAATCTTTTCCCTTCTCCAGTTCTTGCTCAAGCTGAGTCAGTCCCAAAGCTGCACGTGCTGTTTGGTGCAGATCCATGTCCCCACATGTGCTGTGGGGGTCTTGGGCATAACCCAGTGACCCCGGGAGGATTTTACAGCCTCAGGCAATTTGCAAGCCTTTGAATCAGAGCCTCCATTCCTAAATTCTGCTGGGAACTCAAATCTCAGCGTTGCCTCAATTCCCCCCCAGAGCACAGCTCGCAGGGGGTCAGAAATGTGGTCATGGTGCTCCTGGCTGGCAATGCTCTCACAGCTGCTGAGGTCTGTCCTTGGTCCTGCCTGGATCACTCCGTGCCTCAGTTTCCCTGTTCCTCCCTGGATCACTCCCTGCCTCAGTTTCCCTGTTCCTCCCTGGATCACTCCCTGCCTCAGTTTCCCTGTTCCTCCCTGGATCACTCCCTGCCTCACCTTCCCCAGGCTCAGGCTCTTTACTGCCAAACCGCCCATCTGGGTCCATCCAGGTGAGAAATTCCTGTCATTCTCCTGCCCTCAATCTCCAGCCCATGGAGCAGCAGTGTGTGCCAGCTGAGTGCAATTTGCCCCTCCATCCCCTTGTGCACCCAAATCTGGCCCTTGCCTTTGCTTTCCAGACACTTGGATGAGTATTTCTGCTGAAGTTTAATGCAGTAAACGCTCCTGAATTTGCATTCAACACCAACGCCTTGCCCTGTGAAATCTCAAGGAGATCCTGTTTGTACTCCAGGTGGGGAATGTGTAAAAGCAACACTTTCTAGTATGAGTGACTACCTCAGTGTTTGATTAATTTGCTATTTCTGAAGCTCTGATGACACTGATGGTTGGAAACCCCAGAGGAGAGCTGCGGAACAGGAGAAAATAGAAGCTGCAGAACAGAGTGTAGCTTATATTAGTGGGATCAGAAGGAAAGGACTAAAAACCAGGGTTTGTCATCAGAATATATCAATGCTCTCTCACCTTGCAGGAAGGACATGGCCTTGTCCCAAAGCCAAAAGGCAAAAGAGTGTCCAGCAGCACAGGAGGAATTGTGCCTGAACCCCCCAGCAACACTTCCATGGAAACATCTTCCCACCAAAATATCAAATCCAGCAGCGCATGGCACAGCTGGGCCTATGGACCATGACAGAGTCCAGCAGGGAAAAGTGTTACTGGAATCAGGAATGGCTCCAGTGCAGAAGAGATTCTGGAGAACATCCAGGGGCTGGACAAGGTTCAGGGCTGCACTCAGGGCTATAATGAGGATAAAATTCAGCTTGGGGCACAGGCTCAGGATGCACAATGTGTGCACTCAGCAGAGCCCAGCCCAGGGAAAGGGCTGCAGCCTCTCAGGCTGTGCTGGCAGGCGCCAGCTGAGCCCCAGCCCTGGGGCTGCAAAAGGGGTGAAATGGAGCCAAAGCTGCTTTTTGGCATCTGCTCCCTGGGGCCAGGGGCTGGATTTGCCATTAATGTTCCATGAAATATAAAACAAGAGTTGAGGTCGTCTCTGGACCTCATTAACACTTTGAAAAGCCAAGGGGAATATCACATTTGACTGCGGGGCCAGCACAAGTCAGCAGAGAATCTAACATTTCAGTTCCCACTTCGAAAAACCCAACAGCTTTGTTTCAATTCTGAGTGCCCATTCCAAAATCAACTGAGACAACCAGTTACTGTGAAAAAAGGGCATTGCCAATGGAACCAACTGAAAAGGTTCATTCTGTTCTCTTTGGGGATATTCACTCTTTTGTTTATGCTCAGTCTATGAATTTCATGGCAGAAAAGGAACTCCTTGAAACAGATTCTTTAATGTCTCAGTGCTCCACATTCACATGTGGTCTCAGCCTTGGGAAGGAGATGAGATGGATCCTGGGCTGATGTGGCCACATGACTGTTAGTAACAAAATAATTCCATTGCTTTCCCCCAGCAGCTGCACAGTCACAGCCAATTATGTCTGAATCAGGAAGTTCCTGAATGGTTCCCAGGAAAATTCCCCGTGCAAACACAACCAGACTCACTCCTAGAAAGTGCTTTTCTTCCCCTGGCAGCACTGGGATGGACGCCTCTGTGATATGGGGGTGTCCTGCAAACCCCCAGGCACAGAGAGCAGCCTGTGTGTGCTCAGGCTGGGGAAGCTGCCCTACAGCTGGGCTGGGCTGTGTCCCTGCACCTTGGCTCCTGCTGCTCCCACTGCTGGGGAGGGGGAAGGAGAGGAGCAAGGGAAAAGAGAAGCAAACATACACCTTGAGTAGCTCTGCTTTCCTGAGAGAGGAAACACAAGGCTCATTGAGAGAGGAAGCCAATTTCAGGCTCCTTAATCATCCTCTGGGCTCATTGTTCAGGTGTGATACTGGTGATGAACTGGGGAATTAATTACAGCTGTGGGTGTGCTGGAAACCCAACTGGGGACTGGGACTCGTAATTCCCCTCCAGTCCCCAGAAACTCTTGAAATGCTTTGGTTACAGCAGCTGAGAAAACAAAACAAAACAAAACTCACTTCACCTCCATCCTGAGCGGAAGCAGCAGAATTCCCTGGCACTGGGAGATCCTTTTGTGAAACCGGGTCTACAAGGAAGCAAACAGCCCGACAGCGAAGGAAAGCTGTGGGAAGGTTTAGTTTGGACCCATCATCAGCCTGGCCCTCGGACTCGAAGCCAAAGGATTCTCTGTGGGTTTGCTGGACGTTTTCCAGGGAGCCCGAGGCAGCGGATCCAGGTGCTGCCCTCCCCGGCCCCGGGCTGAGCCAGCCCGGGCAGCGCGCTGCAGCCTCCGACCGGCGGCTCCGCTGCTGCTGCTCCGGCTCCCTGCCACTGTGGATAACCTGGAAGGCGTTGCCCAGAGGGGACGAGCCTCCTGGAGCTCCTGGGCAGCGGGGCGAGGCTTTCCCTGCCCGGTGAGAGCCGGTGGAGGACACCGACACCACCGGGAGCCCGGCGATGCGGGACGCGGGGCACTGATGCCTCCTGGCGGCCCCAGGCAGCCCCAGGGCAGGGCGGGGATGGGCCGGGCTCCTGCCGCAGCCAGCCGGGGCTCCTGGCTGTGGATCACCCGGGGACATCCCAGCGGGAACCTGGGACACCAGCTGGGATGGGCCGGGCTCCTGCCGCAGCCAGCCGGGGCTCCTGGCTGTGGATCACCCGGGGACATCCCAGCGGGAACCTGGGACACCAGCTGGGAATGCTCGGAAAGGAGAATCCAAGCAAAGGGGCAGGAGGCAAAGGCTGGGAAAGGGGAAAGGCAGAGGGGATTCCCTCTGCAGCAATCAGGAGTGGTGGGGCAGCTTTGGGCACCACAGTGTAAGAACTAAAGATGTTAGAAAGTGTTCAGAGGAGGGACACTGGGATGGGGAAGGATCTCAAGGGGAAGCCAGTGAGGAGCTGCTGAAGGGACTGGGATTGTCCAGCTGGAGCAGGAGACTGAGGGCAGAGCTCCCCAGGGGCTGCAGCTCCAGCTCTGCTCTGGGACAGGGACAGGAGCCAGGGCATGGCTGGAGCTGGGCCAGGGCAGCTCAGGCTGGAGAGCAGGAAAGGTTCTTCCCCCAGAGGTGCTGGCACTGCCCAGGCTGCCCAGGGAATGGGCACGGCCCCGAGGCTGCCAGAGCTCCAGGAGCCTTTGGCCAGCACTGACAGAGATGCCCAGGGTGGGATTTTGGGGGTCTGGGCAGAGACAGGGGCTGGGCTGGGTGATCCTGGTGGGTCCCTCCCAGCTCAGGAGATTCCATGATTCTCTTGGTTAACAAAACTGGAGCCCATTGGAGAATTGTTGAAAGCTTCAACTCTGAAAAGACTCCAGACACAGCTGGGACCAGGTGAGAAGGGAAGAACCAAGCCAGTGTGAACCTGACCCCTGGCTAATGAAAACCCCCAGCCCAGGACTTGGTGAGGCCCTGCTGGGTTTGGCAGAGTGCAGGGGTGGGACTGTGTTCTCTCCATCCTGTGTCCCCCCAGAAAAGTGTGGAGGGACTGATAACTGTGAGCCTTGACGCAGAGACAGTCAAAACATGGACTTGTCCCTCTGCTTTGACATCCCCCTGCAGCAGTGCAGGTAGGACAGGCCACCAGCACTGTCACCTGGAGGTGGATGGGGACAAAAACTGTTCTCTGAGTTACAAATGCTGTAGGAAATGGTCCCGTGGAGGTGGTCCTGTTAGTGCAAATGATGCTGTTGTGCACTGCAGTCCGTGATGGTGACAGAAGTGTGGTTGTGGCTGGGATGGTGCAGAGATGTTACATCAGGGCAGTTGTATCAATGCCAAAATATTTAACAGCTGGCTCCAAAAATAATTGTAATTTCTGGTGTGAGACAGTTGTGGAATGAGCAAATTCATCACAGCCAGGGCCATCTCTGGACTCTGCCCTTCTGCTTTTTGCCAAGTGTCACCCCCAGGGGCTCTGGGCTGAGCTGCTCTGCTGGCAATGGGCAGCAGCATTGAGGGCATTGTGCTCTGTGCCTCCTCTGCTCCTGCAAGGCTTGGGCTAAGCCAGGCCCATCTGACACAGGAGATTGAAAAGAATTGAAGGGAAACAAAGAGAAATTCTAAGCTTTCCTCAGAAACCTATTAAAGTCCCTGTCATTTGCTCGGAACACATGGAATAGCCTTTATTACAGACATTTTGCTGAGCACAAAAGCTACTTTCAATAACACAGGAAGGGAAAAATCATTACAAACTTGCAAGAATCAAGGATCATCTTGCAGAATCTCTTTGTCATGAAACAAATTATGAAAGGCTATAAATAGATGACCATTATTAGAACAAGGAGCTCTCTATCTGGGCTCTCTGCACAGGGAATGAACTGCTTCCCTCCCAGCCAGGGGGAGCTGAGGCAATCAGCAGGTACGTCACAGGCTCTCCAGGGTGCAGCAGAAAGCAGAATTAAAGTCCTTGCCTCCTGCTTCTGAAGCTGGGAGAAGTATTTGGAGACACAAGTTACTTAAAAGACTGTTAAAACTACACAAAATACACACAGGTACTCACCCACCACAGGATGGGGCTGAACTTAGTCAAGGTCACACCCTGGAGATGTCCAAGGCCAGGCTGGATGGGCTTGGAGCAACCTGGGATAGTGGAAGGTGTCCCTGCCCATGGCAGGGGGTGGAATGAGATACAATTTAAGGTCCCTCCCAACCCAACCCATGCCAGGATTGTGTGATCCAAGGTGTCACTGCTGAACAGAGCACAGGACAGGAGCTCTGTGCTCACGGAGTCTGCCTGTGCTCTCCAGCTCCTCCATGACCTCTTGGTTCCCTTGCTCACCTCTCAAGGGGTTTCCTCCTCCTTGAGTGCTTGAAAAAATGACTCCTCTGATTTTTAAATTGTTTTTAAATTCCAGCCTAACATATTCATTCCTGCTCATTAAAATAGTTCTTTCTCCTTCTGGCTGTTTACTCCTGTGGTATTTCTATGAGTTACTCATGTCTACTTTTAGCCTTCCTGTGGACAGACTAAACATAATAAACTTCTTCCATCGCCCCCACTAAGGCAGACCTGCCATTCCTGTGCCATTCCCCCTGGCACATTCCTGGATCTGCCCTTCAGTTCCATTTGCATGGCAGGGTGCCCAGGTGAAACTGGGCAAGGCTGGCTTTCTAAAGCTGGGTCCAACTGGCACTAACTGCTTTTTATAGTTGGGTTAAATTTGCAGTAACTACAATAATCCCGTGTTCTTTCCCAGGGTTTTCATGGAGTATGGCCTGCAGGAATGAGGATGTTTACTTATATTCCAACTGTCCTGGGCAGGTCAGTGCTCCCTGGCTGAGTCCAGGAGAATCAGAATGCCATCATTAAATCCTGAGGGCCCTGCTGTGGAAAAGACAAGATACAGACATTTTCCAGGATATGGAAATTTTGAGGGTGAGCAGCACAGCTAGGGAGAGAATGGGAGCTGCAGGATTTCCAGAACAGGGAGTTGTGCAAAGGAAGAGTCTTGAAAAGCTGCCCCAATGGCTTTGAGACATTTTTGCCAGCACTGTTACCTGTCCATGGGATCTCTTATCCCCATGGGAACTGCTGGTTTGGGGTTTTCTCCTTGAACAGGGCATAATCCTTTCCAAACACTCATGGAGCAGTGTTTGGGATGTGGTGATAATTGATAATATTTCCATTCTGAGCTGCTGTGTCCAGCACAGAGCTGAGCTTTGCTGGCTGCTGTGCTTGCAAGAGGCTCCCACATTCCAAAGGAAAGGACACTCAAATGGGCCACCAGGATTTTCAGCGCTTCTGGGAAGGTGCCATGGAAATCTTGGGGAGCAGCAGGACCATGTTCACATCAGGTTTTAGTGTCTGCATCCAGCATTTGGGGCAGCCAGCAGCTCTCCTGGAGCTCTTAGTGCTGTATTTTATGCTCTTTTCAGGCCTTGGGACTCAGGAGGAGCAGGTGGTGAACTCACAGGCTCCAGGAGATCCCAGAAACATTGAGGCTGGACAAGACCTCCAGGATCAAACCCAACCTTTGGCCAAACACCCCTGTGCCCACTAAACATATCTCAAAGTACCATATTTCAAAGTGTCACATGTTTTTGAACACCTCCAGGGATGGTGGCTCCAGCACTTCCCTGGAGAACCTGTTCCAATGCTTAAAAGGCAGGGAGATAACAATGGCCCTGGGCAAAACTTTGCACCAAGGCTTTGGAGAAATCCTCTTGGATGTGAGTGGAAGATGGGCACAGATATCCATGTGGATGCTGCGCAGCTCCCTGTTCCTGGCACACTGGAACATGCAGCTGGTATTTCATATTTTTTCATATTATTTCAGAAAAAAAATCCTATTTGTTTTTTTAAATGTTTTTGTTAAACCCACAATATCTTGTTTGGAATAATGGATTGAGTGTATTCATTATGGGAGAACTGGAAAATAGATAAATTTGGGTGGTTTTCCCCCACTCTGAATTCTGCAGTCCTACCAGCTTTATTAATAATTTTTTTCTGTGGCTGAGGCTACAAAGCTGCCCTTTGATCCCTGTGTATGTTAGATTTTAACATTAGTGTCAATTGTATTTCTAAGTCCTAAAGCTCTTTAAATGTGGGAACATTTTCACTGGCTCCGGCTCAAGGTTTCCCTTCCTGGATTAAATTATTTATTGTTTCCCACATGTCTTAAGAAATGGATTAGTTGAGGCACTTGTGGCCTTTCCTAGGACTGATATGGAGGCAGAAATGCATCTGTATCAGAGTCCTTGGACTGGGACAATTCCATGGTGCAAGGCTGCTGGGCCACAAAAGTCACTGTTGTTTTTAAGAGAAGAAATGATTTTTCTGTCTAGCTTGATGGAACCCTTGGAAGGAGGCCTGGGAATTAAAAGTATCCCAGAGAAATGCACAGAGTCCAGGATGGCTTTAAAAATAGAAATTATATTCTGAAGTTGTGAGGAGAATATCAAAAGCAAGTTTTTGTGGCTAGACAGGAAGATGCCTTTAAATCTCCCTAAACAAAGCAATAAAAGCCTGTCTGGGTGTGGATTGGGCAGGTCACAGCCCTGGCCCTGAACAAACCCACAGGGCACCAGCCTGGTCCCATCCCTGGGGCAGAGCTGTGTGACCTTCCCACACCTCTGAACGTCTCTGTGGCATTTCCATCCCACTGGTAACAAAGAGCAAGGAGTCACAGAATCCTCTGCTCTCCTGAGTTGGGATGGACCCACAAGGATCAAGTCCAGCCCTGTCCCTGCCCAGACCCCCACCAGCCCCACCCTGGGCATCCCTGGCAGAGCTGCCCAACGCTCCTGGAGCTCTGGCAGCCTCGGGGCCGTGCCCATTCCCTGGGGACGGTGAAGGGGTGCCCTCCCTGCCTCCCACATTTACCTGGGCATCAGGATTTAGACAGAAACCACTCCAACCCTCTTTCCCCCTGTAGTCAAACTCTGTTTTTGAAAGAGGAGATGATGGGTGATGGATCCAAAAGGATTCCAGGTCCCCTGGTAAAAGTTATCTTTGCCCCAGGCCTATGCTCAACAAGCAGCATCAGAGAGTTTGGGCTCTGCATTGCAGCAGGGTCACTGGGAGAGGAGCTCGGGCATTGCTATCAGCTACTGCAGAGATTAACAATTCAGCAAAACACATCCTGGACATTTGTCCTCTTTGCACAGAAAGGAAAGACATTAATTTTTCAGAGGATCATTTCCATCCCCACCAGGCTCAGCTAAGCTGAACCCGCAAGCCTGGTTGTAAAAGTGAACTTGGACCACAAAGATATTTTTGGGTCTTGCTCTGTGGTCTCCTCTGAAAGCCAAATAAAGAGATAAAGATGGAATGAGGGACAGGGGAAAGCCAGGTAGAGCCACAACAGCCTGGAGATAAATTCCCTTTTAGTAAAGCCCATCTGTCCATTTTCTAGGACCTGGGGTTACAATAACAGTAACTTGTGCTCATTTATTAATTGCAGATTAATGGGAACCCTGCTGGCTTCTGTTTCTTTGTCCTTACTGGGATATATGCAGAGGAAAGCAGGGGAATTCCTACAGGTCACTTCCCATGAGGAGGAAACACATCAACCTTCCAAAGCTCACTTTTTTGGGACAACAGAGCTGGAAGGAACCAGCCTGGGGAGAGGCAAACAAAGCCCCATGTCCCTCATGCCACCCTGAGTTCCCCTCCACAAGAAAAAAAATCTTTCTGGCTTTTGATCCTTCCTTCCCTCAGATGGAAAAGGGCCTTTTGAAATTCAGAAATTGCCTTTTCCATCACTGGTTTGGTTCATTTGGACTCAATTTAGGGAGTCTACTGGTAAATGAATAGGGAAAAGAGATGTGCAAAGGCAGAGGAGGAAATCTTAGAAATCTGGACAGCAATTCATGGAATTCAAGATGCAAAATAGGTTAATTCTTACCTTTACTTTATTCTTAGAAATTATCACTTTCCAGTCCCCCCAGCAGAATTCTGTAGATGATTGATGTTACTGCTCGTCCACAAATCAAATTGATAATGTTTTGAGCCAGCTCTGCAATTACTGAGCTCTGGAGCCATAATTTGATCCTCCTGCTGTCTGAAGAGATGAACCAGCTCTGACTGTAAACACCTGGCAGCCATTCCAGCTCTGTCCATTAATGACCCCCACAAAGTCTGCAGGATCCCAAAGGCTCCACATCCCACTGCTGGCTGTTCCCCTTCTCCAATTGGTGTGCATTAAATATATTTCAAGGCTACAACTCCTGAACACTGCTGGTTTCTCTGCTTCTCATTGCCTGCTGTTTGGTGTAAGTGCTGGGGGATGCTTGCATTTCACTTAGGCTGGGGTGAGTGCTCCAAAAAACATCGTCAGGACCACGTTGGGAACAAACAGGAAGATAAAGCAGTGAGGTCTTTGCAGGAGGTGCAGACCCTCCCCAGGCTCCAGTGAGATTTGAACTCACGACCCCTGGTTTACTAGACCAGTGCTCTAACCCCTGAGCTATGGAGCCTCTGAAATGTGGGTGCTTTTGCCTCTGTGAACATTTCATATCATAATGCTCTCATAATTCTGGTGTGAAATGGCCCTGGCACTGCTGGAACGTGCTGCTCCGAGGATTTTCAATTCTCTTTCCAAATGGCACCAAAACCCATCAGAGATACAAAACCACCACCACAAGGTGAACCCAAAGCTGGAATTTACTCTCCTTCAGCTCATCCCTGTCAGGACATTGAGGTGGATGATTTCCTTTTCCCCAGCCCAGCAGCTTGAGAAGTTTACAAAGAAATGGTGATATTGGGGCTCTTCATAGTTATTGCACTTATTTAGCAAAAAGGAAAAGAAATAGGGGCCACAAAGATGCTCCAAAAGCTGGAGCCCATCTCATATGAGAAAATTTGGAGAGAATTAAGATTATGAAGGGAAGGGAAGGGAAGGGAAGGGAAGGGAAGGGAAGGGAAGGGAAGGGAAGGGAAGGGAGAAGAGAAGGATCCAAGGTGACTTTATTGTAGCCTTCCAGTACCTGAAGGGCCTCCAAGAGAAACGGAAAGGGACTTTTCATAATGACATAGAGGGACAGGACACAGGGAATGGCTCCCCACAGAGGGCAGGGATGGATGGGATGTTGGGAATTGGGAATTGTCCCCTGTGAGGGTGGGCAGACCCTGGCACAGGGTGCCCAGAGCAGCTGTGGCTGCCCCTGGATCCCTGGCAGTGCCCAAGATGGGTTGGACACTGGGGCTGGAGCAGCCTGGGACAGTGGGAGGTGTCCCTGCCATGGCGGGGGTGGCACTGGATGGGCTTTAATGTCCCGTGCACCCCAAACCAGTCTGGGATTCACTTATATCCCACTGCTCCCCACTGGAAAGCAGCTGTGTATTTATGTTCTCCCTCTCAACTCTTCACATTTGTCCCTCCCTCCTTAGGAGTCCATGTTTTGTTCCTTCCTGCTGCTTCATCCTCCCTATGAGAGCCCTTCAGATGCCACCTCCAGGCTGAGTCTGATGGACTGTGGGCTGAGCACTCCCCAGGCTGAGCTCCCAGTTGGGGCTGAAAGTGTCACAAAATGTGGAGAAAGCAAGAATCACAGAGAACAGAAGTTTGAATTTAGCATTTGGCCAATGAGGACTCCTGGGATGCCCAGGAATATTGGTGTAGAATTGTCCAGGATGGGCAGTGCCAGTGTGACTGGGAGACTCCTCCTGTAGATCCCCCACCGTGGTGGCCTGGGCTGGCCCTTGGGAGATTTCTGCACAGAAGGAGGAGCTCTGGCCCTGCTCAGCCCCTTGTGCATCAAGTCTCAGCTTCCTCACATCCAACTGGCAACTCCTCCTGCAGAACTGGAATAGAAAAGCCCCATCTGGAACACCTCAAATTTGGGAGAAGTATTTTTGGAGACTGTCAGCAAGTCCAGGAGAGGATGCTGGCTGAGCATTAAAGCCGCAGGCACAGAAATGTCTTGTGGCAGGGGAAAACGTACAGCAGCAGCTGAAGAGGACTCTGAGTTTCAGGGTAGATGCACAAAGAGAAAATATAAGTACAAATGGTTAAAGGGTGACTCAGAATAAGCCACATTGTGTCTATTATTCCTGGTCTTTTTTGTGGAAGAAAATTGCTGTCTTTGAAAGAAATCAGAAATTAAGACCATCCATCCTCCCAAGCGTAGAAAAACACAAACCCTCATTAGGTGGGCTGAAAGGCAATTCTCAGGCCTTTATCTGACAAGCTAAGAGCAGGATTCTGTCTATAGCTTTTAAGGAGAAATGATGAATTACCTGGCATGGGTTCAGTGCCTGAGCTTGGCATTGGATAAACTCACAAAGAAGCCTGAAGCCAATCAAACAACTCTGTACAAACCCTGCTGAAAGCAGCCCTTTGGGGACACACAGGGAGGACGTGCACCAATAAAATAAAGCTGAAAATAATAATGAACATCCCATGCAGGAACATGTGCTTGGAGTGTGGTTTCCAAGAGCAGCTGGGCTTGGAGCCTGGGAACACATGGCTGAGCCATGAGAGACTGCCTGGCAGAAGGCAATAATGGAGCAGTTTGATACAGGCTGTGTTCAGACCTTGACTTGAAAAATAATATGGTTTAAATGTGTACTGGTTCTGGGAACAGTTTGGCGAGAAATAAATGCTCCTGGTAATGAGAAGTGATGGAGTGGTGAATGAGAAAGGCTGGCTGGTGGTGGAAAGGTTGTGTCCTTGCATTCCTGATTGAAACTCTGCCATGGTTCCCAATGTCAGTGTGTTCTGGAATAGCTGGGTGTTTTAACCCCGGTGCAGACCCTTGTAGTGCTGAGAGCTGGCCTGGAATGGAGCTGGAACTGCTTTAGAGGCCTCTGGCACTGGTGAGCACTAGGAGAGCTTGTGCTGAGCCCTGGCTGCCCTGTGCCCCCATGGCACTGTCCCCACAGCCTGGGCATGTCCCCAGCTTTCAGTTTCTGTTTGATCTCTGCCCCATCCCCGCCTGTCCCAGGAATTTCTCCTGTTTTTCTCTCCCTTCTCATGGTGCCTGCTGAGGTGTCACCCAGGCACCTTGCCCTGTGCCCTGTCCCCCAGGCAAAACTGCACCTGCACCCTCAGATGAGGGGCCTGGTGCCTGTAAAGCTGGCCCTTGTTCTATTTTTACCCCTAAAACTCCTGCAGTGGCTTTCTTCCCACTGCTGAGAAGGAAATCTTTCTCCTGCACATTTGCAGTGAGACCTGGCCTGTCTGGACAAAGGCTCTGAGCCCATCCCAGCTTTTCTGTGCTAATCCTCTGCCAGCTGTTCTGTGGCCATGGAGGATGAGCAGTGAAGCCCCCCCAAGACCCTGAGCCCAAGCACAGCTGTCTCCTGCACTGCTGGGGGCTCCTCTGAGCACCTCTGCTGGGAAAGCTGCTGTGAATAACGAGGAAAACTGGAAGAAATAATAATTGCTAGATGAGATGGAAATGGTCATCTCTTTGCTAGGTCCTGGCAGGCAGCCTCAGCTACCAAGAGGCTGGACAACAAGGGAACTTTCTCCTGGTGGAATCTGAAGGAACTGGAACATTTTGCCTTTCCATGCAGTGACTTGGCCAAGTCCTTGTGCAAAGTTTGTCCGGGGTCATTACGAAATGACTGCTAATGAAAACATCACAAATTTTCTTGTTCAGTAGGGGCTAATGAGAAATCAGATTTTGATTTGTTTTTCATGTTTGGATCTATGTTTATAGCCAGGTACTATGATTTGGCCTCTACTCTGAGAACCACTTGATTATCAGGAAGGTGGAAAGCCAAAATTTCTACATGAGGTACTTCTTGAGTTTGAAATATTGTCAGCACAAAGCTTCCCTGGGCTGCTGACACAATTCTGCTTTTCCTCTAGAACAGACCTTTCATCTTCTCCCTATGGGGAGGAGCAGGAGTTGTGTTGCTCTCAGGCAGGGTTCAGGAACTGTCCTGCTGAATTTGGCTGCTTGGGCCCTGACACAGAGCCCATCTTGTCCAGGTTTAGTGACTAAATTGGGATAACGAGACTCTGTCGAGAGATGGTGGTGACTGTGAGGGTTGAGGAATTCAAAGTTCATGAGAATGCACAATTTGGAGATAAAATGTGCATTTCTTGCTCTCTTTATCCCAGCAAGCCCCATCTTACAGAGATAGTTATCCACTACAGTTGGATATCCAGTTTCCACCACTGACTTTTGCCCTGGTCAAACCCATATCCTGGATGCTCTCTGCTTGTAGAACACAATATTTTTCACTTGCCATACTGGTAAACTTTATTTACCAGCAGTAAATTCACTTATTTAGTTAAAATTTACCTCTTTAGCTGCAACAAACTTAAATATTGTCTGCCCAAGGCAACAACTATCATTGCAGAGTCCAATCACTCTCTTAGATTTTATCTCCAACCAGATGCTCCCTGGTTGCTTTTTGGATCCAGACTCCTTGAAAACACTGTGGGATGAGTCTGAAAAGCAGAACTCGACTGTTCCGATGCCTCTGGTTTTCATGGAAAACAAGAGTTTCCACTGTGTTCTTTGCTTTCACTCAGAGATGAGGGAAATTGCTACAAAGTGGAAATGTTTGTGTACAGCAAATCAGGCATTATGGGCATGATTCATGGATAATCTTTGCAATCCTCAAGAATATTTTCTGAATAAAAGCCATATAAAGGGAGTCCCTGTATAGTGACCTCCCACTGCTCTGTAAAGGCAAAAGGCAGTAATAAAGCAACAAACCAAAGCCCAAATGTTTGTTTTCCATGGATGGAAACATCCCTCCTGAAGGAACAGCGAGCTTTGCTGGCATTATTTACAGGGCATTTATCTCCAGCAAATGAAATGGTTATGTCATGTTGGATTTCTGACAAGCCCAGAGTCCCTGGAGCCCAGCTTGGATCTGAACTGGGGATGAGAGGCCACCTCAGCTCACACATAAAGGCTGGACAGTGGGATGGACTCTGCAAAACTCTGCATGAATAAACCCTGGTAATCATTCTACCAGAGCTCACAAGCACCATCCTCTTAATCATAAGAAAACAACAAAATCTCAGCAGCACTTTTGATCTGAGGCATGGAGAAGAAAAAACTCATTTCACTCTTGTAGCCATACTTGATACTATTTTATATCCTTCTAGAAGTGAAAAGATGAGATTGGAAGAAAAAATTGACATAGTTAATACAATATTACAAGGCAGGGGGTTCCTTCTGGCCTTAAAATGAACCTGGAAGTTTGGACTGGCTCCCCCAGGCTCTCCTGGCCTGCTGGAGCTTGTGACAGCCCAGTGGCCACCACTGCTTAGAGTTCCTGCCTTCCTTTAAAGTACCCTTGTAAAGTTTTCTTGGAAGCCAGGAGGAGTTTCCTCAAGTCCTGGGAAAAAACCTAAAACTGGTGTGCTGTTTGGAACAAACACGTTGCTCTGAGGGTGCCTGGTTTGTTCCCTGTGCTGAGGGAACAGGAGTTATTTCTGGAATGCAGCTGCCTCTCTTTAAGCTGCTGTAACTTCTCCCGGGAGCCCTCCTCAGATACAAAATTGGTTGAAATTACCCTTGACCTGTTTCAGATTAGCAAAGAGCAAAATCCAGCTTGTTCTGCAAACCACGCGGAGCTGCTGGTGCTGTGCAGGCCTGAGGAGATCTGCGGGCACAGCTCAAGATGCCTTTCCAGGAATTTTCAGGAACACTTGTGAAACGGGGAGAAACTGGGATTTCTGAGTATCCCAGTGCCCAGAAGCAGAGGGATTGTGCCCAGCTGGAAACCTGCATGGCACAGACCCCCAGCCTGCCCTGCCATGGGCACCACGGCCCTGCCACCTGCCCAGGGCCACCAGCCCAGGGCCACCACGCTGGAGAGGCTCCAAGGTGCCCAGGAGGGATTGGCAGAGCCTTTGGAATTTTGGGAATAAACCCCAGCAGTCCTTAGCACCTGCCAGCCCCCAGAGAGGAGGATGGTTTATTGACAGATGCCCTGAATTACAGATGGGTTGCTGAGCTGCAGGAGCTTAACCATTTGTGAGCCAGGCCAGACCCTGTGGGCTGCAGGAGAAAAATCAGTTTATTGAGTCTCAGTCCTGACGTAATGGTAATCATGAGAGAGAGCAAACAAAAGTCCTTCCCCATCCTCAGGATAAGGGGTGCAGTATATCAGAGGTTATTACTGGAAGTGCATAAAAATAGGGATTTACACCCCTATTCTGGTGCTCCAGCTGTGTCGGTTCAGCCCTGTAAAACACGGGATTTCAGGGAGCAAAGAAAAAACATTGCCATGGTCATTTTGCTGGGTCATAAATCAGGCCCAACAGTGGGAATCACCCAAAGCAGAGCCTGGTGAAACTCATGTGCTGGTCCCTGGCAGTATCACTGCCTCTCCTCAGTTAAATTCTCCAAAAACTCAGCTTGTTGGGCTCAGATGGAAGGTCTGGGAATGCACAGCACCACTGACAGCTCAAATACTCCTCACAGCCCCATAGGAAAAAAGGCCATAAATACCAGGAATGCAACAAATGTAATTAAGTAATGCAGGAAGGCAGACTTTATGCTAGAACCTCCTCTGGCAGCTGGCAATGTGCCTGCTTTCCTGCACATCCAAACCAGCAAGAAATGAGAGCCAAGGGGATGAAGAGCTCAGCAGTCCTTGGGTACTGCAGAAAATTCTTGGCCCTGGGGCTGGCAATCTGCAAAATCCACAGAGGTGAAGCTGAAGGCAGTGACAAAATCTCTCACTTGCACTGGTGACCTTCGTGTTGCTGCTCCAGAATTCCCAAGGCTTTCCAAGGGGGAAACAGCACAGATGGTCCAACACAGCCCTGTGGGTTGTAATCAGCTGTGGGGTTTGCAGTGGCTTTGTCAGGAGTGATGCTGAAGGTGTCCAGCTGCTGCAGATGAGGATCTCTGATACCATTTAGCTTCCAAGAGCTAAGAGTTAACTCCAGACTATCCCTGCTGTAGCTGCAACAGCACCACACACACTCAGTTTGCAAAATTAATGCAATTTCAAGAGGAGATTTAAACTTGTGTGTTGCAAAAATCTCATTGGAATGTCAATATTATAATCTTGAGTGCTGAGATCGAGCTCATGGTGGGCAACAGGAGCACAAATTCAGGGACAAAATAGGAAGAATGTGACACCAGGAGGTTGTTTGACCCAAACTGCATCATGAGACCACCAGAGTAAGCAGGATTTTCTGCTGTGCCCTGGGAAAATGCAGTCACTATTGCATGTTGCAGTGCCAAAGCTGATCAGAAGGGTAGGAGACAACACCTATCCTGCAGCAGGAAAGTTAAATGATCTGGGCAGGTTGAGCTTGACTCAATTTTGGGTCTGCCAGAGCTGAATACTAAAGAGAGGGTCCATAATCCTGTGCTGTGACTGAAGGAATAATTCACTGGACCCCATTGTGGACCCCTGGTACTTTTTGGACACCAAGCAGACACAGAACCTTGTATTCCTGAACAAATATTTCCAGTCTGGCTTACAGCAGCTGCTGGAGATACCATCTTTCCTAACTACTCTCAGGCCAGCAGCAGGAACTTCTGTAGGAATAAACAAGCTGTTGTTCAGCCCAAATGCCCAGGGCTGGGAGGAGGACTCTTCTGGGTGCCCTCAGGAAGCTCTCCCTGGAATCTGTTTCCCATCAAACCCTCTAATATCACAAAGCCTCATTCAGGGTCTTAGAATGAGCAGAACTCCCTCGGGGTCTCCTGGAAAAGCTGTTGTTCATTTTCTTTCAGGGCACTGCAGAGAACCACCCAGATTTTGTTCCTCTTCTTGACTTGTGCTGTTTGAAATGTTCTTCCCCCAGAGGTGCTGGCA
Source organism: Lonchura striata (assembly GCF_050655825.1). Classification (NCBI taxonomy): domain Eukaryota; kingdom Metazoa; phylum Chordata; class Aves; order Passeriformes; family Estrildidae; genus Lonchura; species Lonchura striata. The sequence goes on along the minus strand of NC_140719.1, from coordinate 1,936,764 downwards.
CTGCCCAGGCTGCCCAGGGAATGGGCACGGCCCCGAGGCTGCCAGAGCTCCAGGAGCCTTTGGCCAGCGCTGCCAGGGATGCCCAGGGTGGGATTTTGGGGGTCTGGGCAGGGACAGGGGATGATCCTGGTGGGCCCCTCCAACTCAGGAGATTCCATGATTCCAGGATTCCATTAAATAAAAACCTACACAAGAAGCTTCAGCACACTTGGTAGGAATGAAGAAGACAAAGGGGGATTTGGTTTATCTCCATTTGTTCAGCTGGCTGCTCAGAGTTCCCAACTGAATCCATTGTTAATCCCACAATTTAGGAGGTCTCACACTGCCAGAATCCCCTCAGAGTTTCCATGGTTTGCACTGTACTGTTCACAACACTCAATCTGAGCTTTGGGGGCTCAGGCTTGTCCTTATTTGGACAAGCAACATTTGGGGACAATAAAATAACATGAGAATCTGCCCCCAAGTTTGAGGAAATGTCCCTCTGAGGGACACATCTGCTGCTTTGCCCAGAACTTATACAATGTGCTGGCAGCACCCAAAATCCAGGGATTTCACTGCCCCTCTCAGGCTGTGGTTTGGGGGACTGTCAGCAGGGACTCACTGCAGCTATTTTTCTCTTCTGCTATCCACTGTAAATAAATAAATTTAGTTAAGTAATCAAGTAATTTAGAAGAAGCATGTTAGTAAATAAAGTAATTCAGTGGAATTAATGAGCAAACAAGGACAGCAAATTAAATGGGCCTTGCTCATCGTCAGCAGACTTAAATTATGGGGGAAAAGCAGTGCAGTTTCCATGAGAGAAGGCAAAGAGAAGTCATTGCCCTACAGTGCTTCTGGTGGGAGTTGGGCTATCCTGTGTGGGTTAAGAGTGAGGGCTTCCTCTAGAGCTGCTGGGTTCTCTGTGGGTGCAGCTCAGCTTTAGAGTGAATGACCGAGCTCACAAAACATCTACAAAATAAACACTCCTGGCTCTGCCCTGAAATCGATGGCTCTTGCCATGAGCAGAGGAACAGATGGTCTTGGGATCAATGACAATGTGCCTGGAGGTGTTTGCCCAGCAGGTTAAGGGTGGAGTGATGGCACTGCAGGGATTTCACTGTCACTGCTCAGCTGAGCTCTGGGCACGGAGCAGCTGAGGGTCAGTGGGGAGTCACAGAAACTCCTCAGCTGGAAGAGACCCACCAGGATCACCCAGCCCAGCCCCTGTCCTTGCCCCCAAAATCCCACCCTGGGCATCCCTGGCAGCGCTGGCCAAAGGCTCCTGGAGCTCTGGCAGCCTCGGGGCCGTGCCCATTCCCTGGGCAGCCTGGGCAGTGCCAGCACCTCTGGGGGAAGAACCTTTCCCTGATCTCCAGCCTCCCTGACACAGCCCCAGCTGTTCCCTGGGTCCTTTCCCTGTCCCAGGGAGAAGAGATCAGAGCTGCTCCTCAGGAGGAGCTGCAGATCCCAAACAGCCTCCTCTAAGTCTCCTCCAGCAGAGAGAGGAGACAAATGATGTGTCCTGAGCCACTCATCACACAGCTTCCCCTCTAAATCCTTCACCATCTTCATGTCCCTCCTTGGACACTCTCTAACAGCTTTAGATCCTTGGGGTCATCCTTAGATCACCTTGTGGTGCCCAGAACTGCCCCAGCAGTGGGGGTGAGGCTACCCCAGCCCAGAGCAGAGCTGGAAATCCCTCTCTGACCTGACCAGCAATGCTGGGCCTGATGCCCCCAGGACGGGGATGCCCTTCCTGGCTCCAGAGCACTGCTGAGTCATGTCCAACTGGCCATCAACCAGGACCTGCAGGACCCTTTCCCAGTCTGTACATCCAGGGCTGCCCCACCCCATCCCAGGTGCAGAATTGGGCATCCCATTATAGAGACCAGAACCAGCAACTCCCTGGCTGGGGGAAGGTCCTTGGAGTTCTTCTTCAGTGGCCTGAAAGGATGAGAAAGCCCAGAAATCACTGGTTTGAGGAAGCAACTACTGAAAAGAAGGCAACAGGACATGGGGGCTGGGGCACAAGAACTTGACCTCTCCTAACCTGAGCTTTCAGTGAGGAAAAATCCTGATCAGAAGGGCAGAACTGGAGAAATCCTGATAAGAAGGGCAGAACTGGAGAAATCCTGATTGGAAGGGCAGAACTGTCACATCAGGCAGAAGCAGTGCCTGTGCACAGCCCGAGGCTCCAGCTCTTGGGAATATCAACTGACACAATCTCACTCCTCTCCTCTCTGAACAGCCTTTCATATTAAATTCCTTATCAGTCACTTTTGCCAGCACAGCACAATCTGTGTCTGCACAGCCTGAGTGAGCTGTGCTCCTCAGGAGACAAGAGTTTCCAAATATCCAAGGATAGAAATCAGCCATGGCAAGTGAGGTCTGGAGGTGGGGTTATTGAAAGGAACTTTTGCAGAAGCCCTGAAATCAGGTTTGCAGCCCCACCAGAGGTGGGTGAAGCCTGAATTCCTCCAGACTCAGGCTTAGAGAGGCAGGGGAACAATGGATGAAGCACAACCCTAAAATTCCCTGCAGTGAGAAACTTGGGAGAGTAAAATGTGATCCTCTTTCCCTCTTTATTAAGGCAGCACGAGGGTCTGTTGCTCTGTCCCTAAAGCAGGGGCAGGCAGGGGTGTTGGAGCTGTTTTCAGGCGGCAGCAGATCGCAGCAGGGCCCGGCCGGGCCGGCCGCCTCCGTAAATCAGCCGGCTGCACACAGCGAGTGAGCAGCCCCACACGGGAGATGTGACGTGGGCCGTGGATTTGCCACACATATTTCACACCAGCTGAGCTCAAGCCCGAGAGCAAAATCCAAATAAGGCCAAGGAAGCTGATCCCCGCGGGGTTTTGGCAGCAAACGCGAGCTCAGGCCCCGCGTGTGTGGCAAGAGCCGCTGCCGTGGGGGTTCGGCTCCACGGGGCTGCTGCGGTGTCAGCTCCTGCTGGAGACAGCGTGGGAACTGCTGATCCAGTGGCAGAAGCTCTCGCAGACTTTTATGGAATTGCCTCATTCCCAAGGGTGCTGGTGAGCCTGGGCCCCCCGGGTTTGTCAGCAGCTGTCCCACTGTAAACTTATCAACACCAGATTTGCTCTCCCATTCATGGCCTGTTCACACAGATTTGTGACATCCCCCTCCAGCCAGGCACAGCTTGCTCTTCTCTTCGTGCTTTGAGTCACTTTTCATCAGCAGAGAATGCCGGAGTGTGCTGCTCAGGGCTGCTCCCATCCATGAGGGATGCCCAGCACAGAGCCCACAGGGGCTGCTGGAGCTCTCCCTCCATCAGAGCTGACCACTGACCTCCACCTCTTCTCAACCACCAGTCCATCCCAGAACCTTTGTCCGCTGTTTTCTCAATTTCCTTAAAACTTTTGTTAAAGATTCTGTGAAAAGCCTTTAGAAATCCAAGTAGGGTTTATCAGCTGGCTTGCCCTCCATCCATGTGGTGCCTCTTGGCTTTTTCCAAGGTCTCCAGTGTGGGAATCACGGGCTTCCCTCTGGCTGTCCTGGCAGGTCTGGGACCTTGGCAGGGGTCAGGAACCCCCCTGGACAGAGCCCCCAGAGACACTGTCTGTGATCTCTGGCCATGGAAAAGAGTTTTCAATCTCACAGGATGGATTACAAGCTCTGAGTGTTTGATATCAGTAATAATTAAGTGTGGTATGGGTGCAAAAGTAAAATTTTAGGATTCTAGATGAGGGGTCCAAAGGGGACAAGATAGAAGAAATTGGGTGTGCCTTGTCCTTTTTCTCCTTCTTCATGCCCTCCATGTCTCACTGTGGTGTTGGCATTTTTCTGTTGGTTCAGGCTGGGGACACACTGTCCAACGGAGGTGACAGATATTGGCACGTTCTTGTCAATCCAGCCCAGGGAGTTTCTGGTATTTAATGTTTGTAACATCCCACTGAGGGCAGAGCCCCACACGCTGCCCTGCAGGACAGAGCTGGGCAGGGCAGCAGAACATGTGAGAGATAAACAGAATAAACAACCTGGAAACCAGCACAGACCAATTATGGCTTCTGCTTTGGCAGTGGGGCTGACAGACAAAGATTTTCTACAATCTTGGGATCATCAATATCTCAGATTCCGACACTCCAGAGGGCTGGGGAAGCACCATTTTCACTTGGGGCGGCCACACGGGCTCTCCTGGAGCAGCTCACGTCACCTGGTGCCTCTTAGAACCCTGGACACTGAGAATTTTGAACTTTCTGTGCTGAAAGGCACAGAGCCTCAAGAGAACACTGCATTTGAGCTGAAGCTGTAAAGAAGGCTTCCAAAATTGAATAATAGAACTAAGATTATGGGTGCATAGTTTAAATAGAAAAGTGTGATATCACGTAGTAGAAAACTTGGAGTTTAGAGTTTTAGAGTGTAGTAGTATCTATAAAACTTAGATAGAATTTTAGGATGGCAGCTAGCTCTTCTTCTTCACTTTCTTCTTCACAAGTTTAAGTAGTGTTTTGTAATTAAACAGAAAAGTCCACATTGTGAGACACAAAAGATTAGTTATTGAGTTAAAAGTGAGAATAATTTAGGTGTCATTTCTTAATTGGATAGTTTAGCCTTAAAAGACCTTATAGAGGAAAATAGTTAGCCATTTTGTAGCTTGTTAGTAAAATGCTGTAAAGCTCACAACTTATAAGGCTGTAATATAGATAAGAAATAATAAACATCTGAGTCTGAACACAAAATACTGTCTTGAGCACTTCAATCCCAGCCTTAACAGAGGCAAAAAAGAATTAAAGAATCAGGACACATTTAGTGGTGTCCCGTGTGAGCATCGAGCTCATGAGGTGCCCACTCACATCCAGCTGAGCAGTGCTTTGGCCCCTCCTGCTTGGCCACTCCAGACCTGGGGGTTTGGTCAGAAATCTCAAGTCCCTGCCCCTGTTTGAAGCCCCACCTGAAGCCAGGGCTGGCCCTTCATGGACAAACCCTTCAAGGACAAACCCTTCATTCCATAACCCCCCAGAAGGAGATTTTGGCAGGGGGTGGAGGGTGCTGGGGGGGGTTCTCCCTTGCAGCAGGGAACGGAGATCTCTGCAGTGTGCCCTGCTCCGGCTGCAGCCTGGGAAGGATCTCACAGCCATGGAAGGATCCCACAGCCTTGGAAGGATCCCGCAGCCTTGCAAGGATCCCGCAGCCATGGAAAGATCCCACAGCCTTGGAAGGATCCCGCAGCCATGGAAGGATCCCACAGCCTTGGAGGGATCCCACAGCCTTGGAAGGATCCCGCAGCCATGGAAGGATCCCACAGCCTTGGAAGGATCCCACACCCTTGCAAGGATCTCACAGCCTTGGAGGGATCCCGCAGCCTTGGAAGGATCCCACACCCTTGCAAGGATCCTGCAGCCATGGAAGGATCCCGCAGCCTTGGAGGGATCCCGCAGCCATGGAAGGATCCCACACCCTTGCAAGGATCCCGCAGCCTCGGAAGGATCCCACAGCCTTGGAAGGATCCCGCAGCCTCGGAAGGATCCCGCAGCCATGGAAGGATCCCGCAGCCTTGGAAGGATCCCACAGCCTGGGAAGGATCCCACAGCCTTGGAAGGATCCCACAGCCTGGGAAGGATCCCGCAGCCATGGAAGGATCCCACAGCCTCGGAAGGATCCCGCAGCCTTGGAGGGATCCCGCAGCCATGGAAGGATCCCGCAGCCTGGGAAGGATCCCGCAGCCATGGAAGGATCCCGCAGCCTTGGAAGGATCCCGCAGCCATGGAAGGATCCCGCAGCCATGGAAGGATCCCGCAGCCTTGGAAGGATCCCGCAGCCTCGGAAGGATCCCGCAGCCTGGGAAGGATCCCGCAGCCTCGCGGAGCGCAGGTTCTGCATGGCAGCAGTGCCCTCTAGTGCGGACCCAGAGCTCTCCCTCACCCCGGCCTCTGCAAAAGGGACCCCAGACCCGACCCCCAGAGCCCGGACAAAGTCCCCTCCCCACGGACCATCCGCACTGACCGAGCCGGGGATGCCTTTGGGAATAGCAAGAGGAAAGAGGGACAGGGAGCTGTTGTTTTAAAAATTGTCCTTTGCTTTGGAAAAAATCCTGTTATTTTAATAGTTTTCCAACAGGTGTGAGATGTCACCATTGTTTTGGAGAATTCCTTCCTTTGGGTTGTTTCAGATTTTGCACAGTTGGTGCCTGGCAGGAAAACAAGGTGGGAAATGTCTCCCATCCAGTATCACTGAGAAGTCACAAGGTGCACGAACACGTCACCCACCCAGGATGTCACAGCAGACACTCAGATCATCTCCTGAAGGATACATTCCCACTGGGAAGAGCGCAGCTGATGTGGGAAAGCTCCCTGGGAAGGAGTGGATGCTGTGCAGCCCTGGTGTGGCTGCAGGGAGGTGTTTTCCCCTCAGGACCCATCTGGAGCTCTTTTCCTGTGTGCCCCAGAGCCCGACCTCGGAGCTGTGCCAGCACAGGAGTTCAGGCAGAAGGAGGCAAAAGCAGCCTTTCCCCACAGAATATGGATTATTTGTCTACACTGATTTTTGACAATTCCCTCAAGCTCAGTTGGTTTTCAGGGCAAATGCTAATTTTGTTTCTTGGCTTCCCCCCCCCCCTTAAATCAGGGCAAATCCTATTCTGCTTTCTGTTTTCTGAGCTGTTTCTCTGTGAGTATTTCTAATTCTTGTCCTTATCCATCTGGGACAGAGCAGAAATTTGGTCCTGTAGCAGCAGAGGTTGTGTCTGTACCTGGCAGGTGCTGCCTTGGTCCCAGTCTGGATGCTGCTGCATCCCTGAGTGAGCCAAATTCTCTCTGCCTCATTTACAAAGTGGGAAAATGGCCCAGTCCCAAAATGGCCCAAAAGTGATTCTCTGCAGCATGAATCCAAGGGCTTTAGCTAAATTCCCTTCAAAAATCCCTAAATGAAGCTGTCCTAAATTATACCACTTAGACGGCATCCATGAAAATTGCATTTTCCCAGTTGTTGGCTCCTCCTGAATTTGGAAGCATGTTAATTTTCTAGAGCAGCTAAATAGTTTCCTCTGATGATTAAAAATGAATAATAATAGCAGTGCCCGCCTTCCCGAGGCTCATGTAGGACTTAGCAGCAAGAAATTAAACACAGTAGGAAATTCCTTGAAAGAGTTGGAAAACAAATGATTGATACAATCTCACCCTCCCTCCCGGCTCTGTGATCTGCTTTTAGAATGATTATTAAACACAGGGAAATTCATTTGGTGCTGTAACATGAACAAGACAAATTACAGTCTCTGGAGCTCAGTTAATTGCTAAAGAACACTCTGACCCTCTGTGGGTTCATCAGTTCTGGGAGGTAATGAGGGGAGCACTCGCCAGCCCGGGGGGCTGCAGGACCAGACAGAGCCCCCTCCCTGGGAGCTCCGGGGGAAATGATGGAAAACTCAGCACCCACAGCCCCCTCACCAGGCAAAATCCAAGGGTGGGGATGCCCAGGAGCCGTGGAAGGGACGAGAGCTTGGTGCTCAGATCCCACCCTTGGTGCTCAGATCCCACCTTGGTGCTCAGATCCCACCTCGGTGCTCAGATCCCACCTCTGTGCTCACATCCCACCTTGGTGGTCAGATCCCACCTCTGTGCTCAGATCCCACCTCGGTGCTCAGATCCCACCTTGGTGCTCAGATCCCACCTTGGTGCTCAGATCCCACCTCTGTGCTCACATCCCACCTTGGTGGTCAGATCCCACCCACCTTGGTGCTCAGATCCCACCTCGGTGCTCAGATCCCACCTTGGTGCTCAGATCCCACCCTTGGTGCTCAGATCCCACCTCTGTGCTCACATCCCACCTTGGTGGTCAGATCCCACCCACCTTGGTGCTCAGATCCCACCTCTGTGCTCAGATCCCACCTCGGTGCTCAGATCCCACCTCGGTGCTCAGATCCCACCTCTGTGCTCACATCACACCTTGGTGCTCAGATCCCACCCTTGGTGCTCAGATCCCACCCTTGGTGCTCAGATCCCACCTCTGTGCTCACATCCCACCTCTGTGCTCACATCCCACCTCTGTGCTCACATCCCACCTTGGTGGTCAGATCCCACCCACCTTGGTGCTCAGATCCCACCTCTGTGCTCAGATCCCACCTCGGTGCTCAGATCCCACCTCGGTGCTCAGATCCCACCTTGGTTTGCTGTGCCTGCTCTGAAGGGTCTTAGTGAGATTTGAGTTTTCCAAGGTAGGATTCATCTCCCTGCATTCAGATCTCTGGAGATAACCCAGCCTGCCCAGTCCAACATCCAGCAAGCCCTGAGGGCATTCTCTGTTTCCTGAGGGCATCAGGTGCTCTGGCAGCACCTCACCTTCCCCAGGGTTTGCCAGTGGGATTCCAAATCTCATGGGAAGTGGGCTTGGAAAGGTCCTGGGTACAGTGAGGTGGAGTTTGGGCCAAATTCAGGTGATTGGATTTTTTTGGTGTCATCCCAGAGGTACAAGCTGGAGATTTGCCTATGCTTGGAATGCTCAGCACAGGTCCTTTGCAGCACAGGAGTCATGATAAATTCATGACTGGCAATGCTGCGTGAGGTGTCACAAACAGAGCCATTCCTCTCTTTTCATCCAAACATGCCAGATTTCTTTCTTTCTATTCTTCTTGTTTCCTCATCTATTGTATTAGACTGAGATGTAAAATTATTAATAGAATAGTCCATTAATTTTATGATATTTCATTATTCAATTATTTCCTCCATTATTCTTCCACATTAAATCTGAATAATTTATTCAGTGAATTTTGCAAGCAAAATGTTCAATGCATAATTTTCTCCTTTGTTAATATTCTCCCAGTTCTAATTGTCCATGAGAATTTGATCTAATGCTCTCCACAAGAGCAGCCCTGAGACAAAAGGCCCAGCACAGAGCTGTGCTCAGCACAACGATGGTGTTGTTCCCCACTGAGGCTCTCAGTGCTCCGAGTGGGATGGGAAGGCAGGAGGGAGCAGGCTGTACCTGCCACAGGAGCCAGCAGCAGCTCCCACCCTGTGGGAGCGCTGCCATTCCATTTGGGAAGGGAGTGCAGAGCCTTGGGAACAGCAGAGTAGGGAAGTGTCCACGTGCCCGACTCCCTTCTCCCAGCAAAGAGCTCTCAGCCCCTTGTGGGGACATCAGAATGGGACCGAAGGAGCTGCAGTCCCACGGTGTCAGTCTGTGCTGGGCTCCACTGCAGACCCCAGGGGAGGGGGCACTGGCCTTGCCAGGCTGCCCGGGACACATTCCCCACATGGACAGCAGTCCCAGCCCACATGGGCTCCAGCCCACTCCAGTCACAGCTCACACGGTGCCTTTGGGCTCCAAATCCACTCCAGTCACAGCTCACACGGTGCCTTTGGGCTCCAGCCCACTCCAGTCACAGCTCACACGGTGCCTTTGGGCTCCAAATCCACTCCAGTCACAGCTCACATGGTGCCTTTGGGCTCCAAATCCACTCCAGTCACAGCTCACACGGTGCCTTTGGAATGTGCTGGAGTTTTCCCTTGCAGCACGTTGGACTTGCTGTGCCCAGCCTGGCCAGCCCCACATGTCCTGTGGTCATGGAGCTGCTGGAATCTGCAGCTTGGGTTGTCCTATGGAACAGGAGATCATCACAGAATCTCCTGAGTTGCAGGGGCCCACCAGGATCACCCAGCCCAGCCCCTGTCCCTGCCCAGATCCCCCAAAATCCCACCCTGGGCATCCCTGGCAGCGCTGGCCAAAGGCTCCTGGAGCTCTGGCAGCCTCGGGGCCGTGCCCATTCCCTGGGCAGCCTGGGCAGTGCCAGCACCTCTGGGGGAAGAACCTTTCCTGCTCTCCAGCCTGAGCTGCCCTGAGAGGGCACAGAGCCCTGGGAAGGTGATGGAATGTGCAGGAGCAGCTCAGGGTGTGCTGGGCTACCTCTCACATCCTGCAGAGTTGCCTGAGGTCCAGTGAACACAGGCTGTGTCCACAACCTACCCCAGCCCTTTCCTGGGGAAGAGGAGGTCCCAGCACTGACCAGTGCTGATTAGCAGGATTAGCACCCTCTGGATGTGGCTCCTGACAGCCTGGGGCTGCCCAGAGACACCTGGAGTCAGCAAAGAGCAGTTCCTTGTGCTGGACATTCAGCCTCTTTGGCTTGGACAACACTCCCAGGCAGAGGGTGGCATTTTTGGGGTGTCTGTGCAGGGCCAGAGCTTGGCCAAAAGGGTCCTGGCAGGTCCCTTCCAGTCAGGATACTCTGTGATTCTGTGGCTCTGGTCAGGATGGACCCCCAGCTCTCAGCTGCCTTTCCTGCACAAGGAGCCCGTGCAGGTGACAAGGGGCCACACCAGCAGGGCAGAACTGAGGTGATCAATCCCCTGCTCCATCATGAATCACACCAACAACTCCTTTGCTAAAAAGCAGGTGAAGTTACAGCTTCAGCTAGGGTTTGTTTCCAGTTTTCTGCTGTGCATTTTCCAAAAAACCCTCATTTTGCCTGGCATCTGGCACATCTGGTGTTTGCTGGGAGAACTTCCAGTCTGGGAGTCAGGGCTGATCTGAGGAGCGTGGGAGACTGGCAGCACTCAGGCTCTCCCTGACATGAGTGAATGAAATGTAGGAAATAGTAAATAAGGAGCTTTTAAATCAGAATTAACTCTCAAGCCAAAATTTTGGGGAACTTCAGGAATTCACTGTCCTTTCCATGAAAGCCACAGGCATTGCTGGGATGTTTTTAGCAAATATGGGGAACTCTCACAGTTTCCCAAATGAAAATTCAGGCAAACTGAGCACTTTTATTTTCACTGAAAACCACTGACCAGCCAGTCACCTTCCCTGTTCCCTCACCTCAGCTGCCTCTGCTGTTTTATAGCTGAAATGCAGCTAAAATGGGACACAGCAACTCCATATTTAGAGGTGTAGCCAACGTGAACTCGGTGTTGGCATCACAACAGGTCCAATTCAGGGAACATTTTCCCTACCCATGTCAATAAATCAGTGGTAGGAACAGTGATAAGAGTGGTAAAAATAGAGTCCTCCAAACTTAGGTTTTCTGTGGTTAAAGCTAATAGCTGCTGTTTTCTGAAATAACATCTGGGTGCCACCAGCTCAGCAGAAAGAGAAGGACTGTGTCAGTGTTCCCAGCGACCCACATGGAGATTTTCTGATTCACTTGGAAAAAAAAATCTACAGAAACAGACCTGCTTTGAGTCCCCTCGAGGTAGAGGCACTGGAGACACAAAAATAATGGGGCTGCAGCGAGCCCCCAGTGCTCTGGCAGCCCAAGGGCCGAGTCCCAGCTCCAACCTTTCTGCCAGGAGAGAGGAGGCTGCAGACCCTGCTCTGCAGGGAGGGGGATGTCACCTGGATGTCACATCATCCTCCAGTCTGTAAGATGATGCTTCACTGAGCCACAGCCACCTTGTCCTTGGGGGCTGGCCTTTTGGAGGGGACAAAGCCAGCCCTGTGTCCCTCCAGGGAGCTCTGCTTCTGCCCAGGGTGTCTGAGCCATGGCTGCTGCCTTTGGCTTGGTCTCCATGGGGCTTCTCTGAGCAGATCTGAGCTCTGCAGGGCAGAGAACTCATTCAGAACGTGCTCAGGGAGGGGAGAATGTGCCCTGCTGCCAGCCCCAGCACTGCAGATCTGGGGAAGGAGAGGGGCAGGAGGAGCAGGGAAGGAGTTCCACACCCCCGAGGGACCGCAGCCCCTTGGGTTTGCCAGAGCTGCAGGGCAGCATTAAAGATGTTGTCAGGTGCTTGGGCTTCCCCTTCCCCTGCCTTGTCCAAACAGATGCAAAAAATCAGCCAAGGAGAGAATGTTCATTTAAAGGCTTCACACGTTGTCCCTGCCAAAAACAAAGTGTGAGGATTGCAACCAAATTTAGCCCATATGCTACAGGCAGCAGAGATTTGGAGCTAAATTCTCTCAGAAGGAAGCCCCCTGTTTTTAGGAGATGCGAAGAAAACACAATGTGTAGATGAAAAATGATGTTTTCCATGCAACACAGAAACCACCTGAATCCTGCCCTGGCTGCAGGGTCTGAGCTGGGGACTGAGAGCAAGGGGTTTGCAGAGGGTGGGGATGTCACCTGCATCTATCTAAAAAGTCTATCGAAAACTATCTAAAAAAAGTTTTCTTCTTCAGGTTTAGGTATGGAGCTCATAACAGAGAAAAAGCAAAAAAAAAAAAAATGAAGGGGATATTAATTTATTTTGTTAGTATAATTTCAAGTGAGGAACAAACGAGATATTGCTGGAATAGTGGTGATTGCTGAGCACTGGCTGCAGACACAAGGACACTAGAAGGGAACATGAGCTTTTTTAATTGAAATTGAAAAGCAGAAAACAGACCTGCTACTTATTGAGCAGTGCAGAGAACTTGGGAATCCACCTCGTACTTTGGAGCCATTAATTATTGCTTAATTAGAGCAAGGAGCATTTGCAGGATATGCGATAGCAGATAATGGCTGATTCTCCAGAAGGGCTTGGATCTGGGTACAGAAATAGCAATTCCTTGCACAAAGGGCAGCTGATTTTATTGGGAAGAGAGAAGTGGCTGATCAGGTTCATGGACAGTGCCAACAGCAGTCCCAGGGAATTTGGAGGAATGAAGGGGGACAGGAGGTGACCTGCAGGAGGAGGTCTGGGGACAGGAGGTGACAGCAGTTCTGGCTGGGGGATGGAGAAACCTCCCTTTCCATGAATGCCATTCTTTAAGGAAGCTGCCAGATTTCTGTGTGGTCACCTGGGTTTGGGGCTGGCCCTGGGCTGTGAGGGGTAGAATGGGGCAAACCAAACATGAGCTGCAGTTTTGGTTTCAGACTCAACAGCAGAGCAAGGGCAAACCCTTCCCAAAGTGTCATTTTGGGTACAGTGGTGTCTCCAGGTGGGTCCATGGATATGGGACAGGCAAAGAGGGCTGGTGTGGCCCCAGTGAGACCCTTTGATTGTGGCCTCCTTAAGGAGACAAAACAAAAATTCTTGATATTCATCAGGAAACATCCATCTAAAACTGGGTACTGAGTCAGATATTTGAGTTGCAAAAGAGCCTTGATTTTCTTCTTTGCCTACACTTTCCACAGTGTGTTTTAAAAGAAGAAGGTGCAGCTCACTTTGTCCCACCTCTCCTGTCTCCGACCATCCCTGTAACAGGTACCAGGTGTTTCAAGGTGTTTGAAAGCCATCCTATCCCCACAGCTCCTCTGACAGATTTGGGTGTTTTCCTCTTGATGTTCAGGACCCTGTCCCAGGCCCCCCATCTTGGTTTGAACAGCCAGGTGTCTGCTAAGGAAGGCAGGAGTTTTCCCTGAAATGGAAAATGTAAACCCCCTCCCTCTGAACTACTGTAATTTTGAAATTAAGGGGCTCTCAGGCACCCCCTCCTCCCCTAGAGGTTGCCCTGTTGTTTAATTTAAAAAAATCAGCTCCTCCTCTCCCCGCCTGGCTCCACAGCCCAGGTTTTCCCTTCCCTGCACAGACTCTCTGTGCACCTTCACTGTCCTCCCTGCAGTTTCTCTTCCCCTTTTCAAACCGCAGCTGTTTCACTTGAGGTTTGAGCAGCAGTTTTGTGTGAACATGTGAAACCTCTGTGGAAACACTTGATCAGTTGTTGCCTCAAGCCTTTCACAGTTCTCAGCTCCATCACAAAGGTGGCAACACGATGGCTGCATTTCAGGATTTCTCCACCTCCCTTCCTTCCAGCTGGAAGCAAAATCCTGGCCCACAAATGCAGGACCCAAAGCCTTACTTGGGACTTCTTCACATTTCTCTTGCTCCAGTCCTCAAAGTCCTCAGAATTTTCAGATTCTCCACTGAACCACACTCACCTGCCAGTTCTGTGGCAGCAGTAATTCCATGAGCTCATTCCAAGGTCACTGGGTAGAAGATCAGTGTGATCTGCTCCAGGGTTGAGTTCTGAACCCCCCTGTGCCCTCCCCAACCCCACAGACCCCTCTCAGCACAGGGTGTGCCTGTTTTTCCTGGCTCAGTCTTTAGCTCCTTGCAATTCCTGCACTAATCCCCATCTTTTCCAGCTTAAATAATAATTTCCCAGGAGGAACAGTATCAGATCCTCTGCTGAAGTCCATGCAGAGGAACCTCAATTGCCTTTGCCTGCAGGATCTGGTATTTAATTGAAGGAGGGAACTGGGTGAACCTGTCTTGATCTGTCCAGGATAAATACCCGTCCCGTTCCCTCTTACACTCTGCCTTCACTTCCCTCATCTTTCTGTGGAAATTTTTAACTCCCACAGGTTCAAACACCATCGTTCCTGCTGTTTGCACACCACCTTTTGCAGATCACACAGAATTTCACTGTATTAAATGCACTGAGTCAGGCTTTTGCCTCGAGCATGGGACTGTCCAGTGCCAAACCCTCCTTCATCAGCCTTTTCTAAAGCTGCTCTGTTGTTGTGGAGCTGCTGCACCTCATCATTTTAAGCCTTGATCCCAGCTGACTCTCTGGTAGCCCCACATCCATCCTCATCCCTCTTATTCACAAACCCAACTCCATCTTTTCCTGTAGGATCCCACAGCACGACAGGATCCTCCTCTGCTCTCCTCCCCTGTCCCACTGAGCCACCTGTGTAGCTGAACCCTTTGCTCCCACCCTCAGAGCTCACCATCACTGCTCTGGTCCTTCCTGAGCTTGTTATTTGTGGAGCCACCTGGGAATTTTCCCCACCCACTCTTCCCTTCACCCTGCACTGAGTTGCAAATTCCATGGTTTTGCTCCTTTGGCTTAAAAAAATCCCACACCTCCACATTCAGCTCCCTGGGCTTTTGTGGCCAGCTGACTTCACTAAATAATTTTATTTAATTTCTCCTAACTTGCCCTTTATGAAACTAACCCCCCACTTACAGGCTTAGTTGGTTGGGATTTTTTGCCTTCCCTTTAATTCAAATGGAATCAACCCCTGGACACACAATGCAAGGTTATTTTCCATAACCACCTCCTCTATAGACTCTTCACCCCTTGCCAAAACCATGGCTAAAATAGCATCCACCTTTGACTCCTTCCATGACTAATTGATGCAGAAAGTGGCCATTTCCACCCAGAATTACCTGGCTCCCTCTATTAATAGGATCATTGATCCTCCAGTCTGTAAGATGATGCTTCACTGCCATGTTCTGGTCACCAGAGCTTCCAGGCTGAGCTCTGGAATTGTCTTTCAGAGAGTCCTGAATGGATTTTGTGCTGCCTCTGACTGCAGGAGCAAAGATTTAGGGAGAGCTACATGAAGATCTACAATTCAATGCTCAGGGAATCACAGCTGGGTTTGGGTTGGAAGGGACAGTAAATCCCATCCCACCCCACCCCTGCCATGGCAGGGACACCTCCCACTGTCCCAGGCTGCTCCCAGCCCTGTCCAGCCTGGCCTTGGGCACTGCCAGGGATCCAGGGGCAGCCACAGCTGCTCTGGGCACCCTGTGCCAGGGTCACCCACCCTGCCAGGGAACAATTCCCAATTCCCAATATCCCATCCATCCCTGCCCTCTGGCAGTGGGAGCCATTCCCCTTGTCCTGTCCCTCCATCCCCTGTCCCCAGTCCCTCTCCAGCCTTCTTCTAATCCCTCTTTAGGCACTGGAAGGTTTCATATTAGAAAAGTACCAAAAACCTGTCCAAAACCCCCAAATCTCCCTAATGCAGCTTTGCCATGGGATGGTGGTTACAGATGGGATTTTCTGTGAACAAAACTCACCCAGGGATACCTTTGACAAACCCATCAGACCCTGAGTGAGCAGTGATTTTCCAGTACCGAGTTCAGACCAACCATTCCTGTATTTCAATCCCTCACCCACCTTGCCCCGTGCTGGACACACCTTCCAGGAGCAGGCAGAGCACATTGGCAGAGGCAGGGCAGGAATCAGCCACTGCTTTTTGCTCTTCTTGTCCCTAAATATGACATTTATTAGCAGCAGTACCAGAGGAAGATAAAGTCCAGGTACAGGCACCACAGCTGTGTCATTTTAACAGACTCTTAACTTCAATTTTCCCAGCTTAGCAGTACTTAAATCACTTCCCAGTCAAGTGATTTCTACAACCAGAGTGCAAAGCAGAAGGAGATTGTTCCATGTGCCCTGAGCCTTGTGCTCCCAGAACTGCAAAAGGGACACAGTTCAGCTTCAACACGGGACATCTCCTGCCTCCTTCCATAATTCCCAAGTGACATTTGAGGCAGACAGGGCTGTGGCAGACCCCACGAAGGTCTCAGCAGCACTGGGGCGGTACCTGGAGGATGGAGCTTCATCTCCCTCCCATCGGCTCTGCCTGTGGGACTCAGGGGGACTCAGCCCCTGAAAAATTTCCAATTTCTGCAGAGCTCCGCTTGCCTTTGGACCGCTAGAGGGGAGTGCCTGTGCTGCTGTGAGCTCCGGAGCCCAGCGCGCTGCCGCCTTAAAGCGTTCGTAGATAACATGGAAACATCAAACGGGGACTCGAAGCCGTGCTCCCCGGCTGACAAATGGCAAATGAAATATAAAATAAAAGCTGTCAACTAACAAATGTACTGCTCTGAGGGTCTGGGGAGCTGGGGAAGGAGTGACATGGAGGGGAAAGCTCTGGGTGATGGTGAGGAAGGAGCTGGGGGGTGAGGTGGCACAGGAGGGAGGTGGAATTGAAGCAGAAAAGGTGCCAAATCCCCAGAAATTCCCTGAAAATCCCACTCTCTGTCACGTGCCTGGTCCCGAGCATCATGAGTCCCCCAAAGTCAGGCTTTTCCCCACCTGCATCCCCCAGGCCAGCTCAGCAGAGCTGTCCCCAGGGCTGCAGAGGGGGGACCAGGGCAGCTACAGGGTGGGCACGGGGCTGTGACTGCCTGGGGCACCAAGGGGCATCCCCGGCGATCTTATCACTGCCTTTGCTCTTATCAGCTCTTATCAGCTCTTATCAGCGGCTGTGTGCAGGGAGGGGTCAGGCAGGGACCCAGCAGTGGCACCACAGGAATGGGCATTCCCTGGCAAATCCCAGGAATTCCCCCTGCACCGGAGGCAGAACTTCTGCCCTGGGCAGTGCCCAGCCCTGAGCAGAGACCAGGGAGGGGCTGGAGTCTCCTCCCTGGGGATGCTCCAAAACCATCTGGACACAATCCCAGTGACTGTTTCAGGGAACCCTGCATGAGCTCCAGGGGTCCCTCCCAGCCCGAGCCACTCTGGGATTCTGTCCGTGGTGGCCAGACCTGGGTTGTTCTCCTTTGGAACAGAGGAGGAACCCCCCAGCAGCTGGGAAAGAGGTGGGAGGGAAAACAGGGATGGAGTGAAGGTCAGGGAGGACCTGCTTGTGTGGAGAACAAGTCCCACATCGCATAACTGAAGGAAATTTCCTATTGTGTCACCTTGTCCTCATTTTTATCAAACTGAATCCACCTGTGGGAGTGCTTTACCCTCTGTGGCATGGGACAGTGTCACTGTCAGCATTCCCACGTGCAGGGAGAAGGGAACTGCTGTCAGGAGTTCCCTGCCACATCCATCCAGCCCTTCCCTGCCTGCCGCTGTGTTGTGGGGGATGTACAGCAATTAACGCCTCACTCTTGTGACTGTTTCCTGGTTCTTGCTTTTTCTTTCATATATTATTCATTTTTTCTACTTGTAGTCGATGTTTGTAAGTCTCCCTGCTTTGAGCTGTGAAGAGAGCAATGGGCTTGAAATGCTTGATGGTGGTGACATCTGGGCTCCTTTGTGTTTGCCTGAGCAGTTTTGTGGGAAGGGGAATTGATGAGGCAGGAGGAGAGGGGTGGGGTCTGGGATCCAAAGTGCATCCCTGCCCCTTGTCTTGGTTTGAACAGACAGGTGTCTGCTAAGGAAGGCAGGGGCCTTCCTTGAAATGGAAAATGGAAACTCCCTTCCTCAGAATTATTATAATTTTGAAATTAAGAGGATCTCAGGCAAAGATATGGGAATAGGAATAACAGTTATTTAACAGGAAAATTAAAAATACAAATGCAATAGGACAAAAAAAAAAGAAAACAAACCCCTGCCAGAGTCAGAGCAGCCCTGTCCCCTGTGGGTCAGGGAGTGGCTCAGCCCCATCCCAGGGGGGCTCAGCCCTCCTGCAGTGCCAGCTGTGCTTCTGCTGGAGCAGGATCCTGCACAAGGGGGGAGTTTTCCTTGGAGCTCCAGGAATGGGGGAGATGGGCCTGGGCTCCTCTGGGAATGCAGGGGGAAGGAAGCTGCTCCTCTGGGAATGCAGGGGGAAGAAAGCTGCTCCTCTGGGAATGCAGGGGGAAGAAAGCTGCTCCTCTGGGAATGCAGGGGGAAGAAAGCTGCTCCCCTGGGAATGCAGGGGGGAGGAAGCTGCTCCTCTGGGAATGCAGGGGGAAGAAAGCTGCTCCTCTGGGAATGCAGGGGGAGAAAGCTGCTCCCCTGGGAATGCAGGGGGAAGAAAGCTGCTCCTCTGGGAATGCAGGGGGCAAAGGCTGCTGTGCTGTTCCCAGGTCAGATTGGATCCAGGTAGGAATGTTTGGCTCCTCCCCTGGCAGAGCCTCTCCCCATGGGATGCTGGAATTTTCTCAGCCATGCAGGGACACTCAGTGGCCATGGACAGAAGATAATTAATAATTAATGGCCCATGAACAGCAGAGATCTCCTGGAGGGAGGATTGGCTGTGGGAGAGATAAAGAAAAGTGTCCCATGAACAGAGGAGAACTGCCCCAGCTCTGACAGATGGGAATTGGATTCACACCCCCATTTCCAACCTGAGACACCCCTGGATCCAGCCCCTGCTCCCATCCCACTCCTGCCCAACCCAGCTCTTCCTCAGAGGTGCTGAGGAAGGGTGAGACTTATATGTTTTTAGTTAATAGATTTTTTTTTTTTGTACTTTCTGCAATCATCTGTCCTAAAAGGCCCCTCGTATTGCAAAATACACAAATTTTGTTCTGCCAAAATACAAAAATATGAGTTCTGTGTCAGAGAACCATAGAATATCCTGAACTGGAAGGAACTGACCAAGGTCATTGAGTCAAACTCCTGGCTCTGCACAGGACACCCCAACAATCCCACCCTGTATCCTGTGGCATTGATTTGATTTCTTAATTCAATTTGCTTCTCACTTCTGCAATTTTAAATATCTATTCTTGCAGAAACTTCTAACAAAAATAGAAAAATTATTTTAAAAAAAATTTATTTTCCAAAAGCTCCATGTGGATGTACACTTGCATCAGCAGCCAGAACAAGCCTTGAGGTGCTGGGATTTCCTGGAGAAGATTGACCAGACTCCATTTCCAGCCAAAGTGAAGCTGATATCAGAAGGAATATTAATGGCACAGACTCCAATATAACTTTTATTTGGAATCTGCCAGGCAGTGATTTAAAAATGCAACATCTGAGAAGACATTTTCCTTTCAGCATTTAAACAAGGTTTTGGAATTCAGTTCACACATCAACGACGTCACTTGAACACAGGACCTGACATTTATTTCACCTGGAGCTGCTGAGCCCCGGTGAAAGCAGGGACTGGAGAGCAGAGCTGGCCACAATTGCATTAAAAATATCCTGCTTTTAAATTTCTGAAACACATGACATGAGATTTGAAGGGTCTGCCTTCAGTGTTAGACACACTCAATATTCAATAAAATCTGATTATGGCTCAAGCATCAACATCGTGTTCTTTCAAACAGATTGCCAGAGAACAGAAGGTTTGTCTGAAGATTTTTGAGGCAGGAACCTGTTCAGGGGTAATTCTTGCTTTTGCCAGAAGAATGAATCCCTAGATTTCAGCAGATTTCGGACAGTGGAAAGTCAGAGCTGAAACAATTCTCTGATTTTTCAGAAGAACCACACCAAAATGCTACAAACCACCTTTGTTGATTTGCCAAAAAAAAAGGAGAAAATACACCCTCACCAATTGTTTTCCTTTAACAATGATCTCAGTGTGCTCTCTCCTCTTTCAGCCATCCCTGAGCAGCATTGGAAGTGCTGATATTCCTATTTATGATTTCTGTGGTATTATCACCTCAGAGGAGGGGATTTGCCCATTTTTCCCAAGATTTTGGTCAATGTGTTCAGGGCTGGGGGATTCTGTTCTCATGTCCCCAAAACCTCCTCCAGGAAGAGCTGAATGCCACAAGTCAGTTCCCTTTGCTTGCAGAAACCCCCAGGAGCATTGCTTTGGTCAACTCTGTCCTGAAGGAAGAATTATGTCCCAGTGGATCAAATCCCACCCCAGGGGACAGACTGGGATTATTTTTGCCATTCCACGGAGGTTCAGACCTGTGGGGGCCAGACTGCTGGTGCCACCAGGCAGGTCTGGCAGCAGCAAAATCAGGTTTTTTGAAGGATATCAGTTTTATATCTGCATGTTATTCCCATGGCTTTGCAACTGGGGAGGAATTTTAAGCAGGATGGAGACTGGAAGGACCTGGCAATGATAATTAATGTGGGAGCTGGGACTTGTCTGGGAGAGAAAACAATAACAAAATTAAAGCATTTGGGCTCTGTCTGGAGCAATCTGTAGGCTTGGGATAATTCTATTAAAAGGCCTAAAAATCCTGAGCAGGAGATGCTCAGTGTGGTTGTATCCACAGGAGAACCAAGGAGAAGGAAAATATGTCTTGAACAAAACACAAAACCTCCAATAAAAATGAAAAGTTTTTGCTTTTCTGATGGAAAATTGTAATGAGACCAAGAAATGTGGGGAAGTTTAAAAGGATCCTGGGGTGGAGTAACCAGGATTTCGCTGGTTGTTTTACACCTCTGTGATGCCACAGGTTTGGGCTTTGCTCTGCTTGACCAAACTGGAGATTGTTCCTGTCTTGTTTTACACAGGACCTGACTTTGGTTTCACACTGGAACTCCTGCACTTAATTCCCATCACCTGCAGGGCAAAATCCAATGGGATGGAGAAGGCACTCGATGACTCTGACCCTAAAAGTCCTCAAAATGGAGCAGCAGCTCAGCACTGGAGTGTTGCAGCATTTCTGAGAGACAGAGGGCATGATTTATGTTTGGAATGAGATTTGAGCTACTCCAGCCTGGGCCTCACATCTGGGCCTTGTGAGACCTTCCAGCCTCCAGTGCAGTTAGAAATTAAGAGTTTGTGGTGCAGTTAGAAATTCAGAGTTTGTGGCACAGTTGGAAATTCAGAGTTTGTGGCACAGTTAGAAGTTGTATTCAGGTGTGATGGGGAGCACTGGGCTGTCTGGGTGTGAAGCAGTACAGGTTTATAGTGTGAGGTTTAGGCCACCTTAAGACAAACAATGTTGGCTTGCCAATGAGAGTGCCTTTGTAAACTGTAAACTATACAGAAGTGTATAAAAACTGCCATCTTCTTGCATTAATCATATTGGTTGGGTGTGCGTTCTGTCCGGCCAGCTTTCCTGTTTTATGAGGACCCTGAGTTCACTGGAGTCATTCAAAGGCCACTTTGCCACTCCTGGGAGAAGCCTGAAGGGGCAAAATCAGCCTTGAACAGAGGCTTGGCTTGGTCTGAGGCATGGCCCAGATCCTCAGGCACCATCGAAGAAGGTGTGATGGCAAAAATGGATTTTCCTCTACTGGGGGAGCCAAATCTTTTCATATTAATGATCACCAGGGTTTTGTGCTCGGTGCAGACGTGCCTGGAACTACAGAAACAGCTCCAGGGAGTTGCAAGGTGTACAAAAAAATTACATTAGAAACTGTCCAAATTGGAATAATTTAAAGAGAGTTAAAAAAGGGCATTCAAGAATAGACTTGTTCTAAATGTCTTCATGCTGATTTCTCTGCTTCCAAATGTGAGGTACAGGTATTTGTGGAGTTAGAAGTAGGTCAGTTATTTTTGTCACTCATTATTACTTGTGAAAAATGTGTGTAGCAAATGTACCAACATTCTGTAGCAGCTGAATTTGGGACGCTGGCATTTCTCTTACACTTATTTGGGGTATAAACGACACCATTTCCTCATTGCAGTGTGAAAGGCAGTGATTTCCAGAGTCCAGCCCTGTGAAACCCCACTCTGCTCCCATGGAAATGCCTCTGAGAATCCCTAGGCCAATTTGCAGTCTCAGGGGAGCTGGGGGCACCTTCCTGGAGCTCTGTGAGGTTTGGGCCTCACCTGGGCCACAGGATTGGGTTTTCTGCAGAATGTGTTTGGCCACAGGAAGCACCCAGGGCTACTCCTGGCAGGGCAGGGACTGTCCTGGCTGGAAACACCTCCTGGTGCTGCAGGGGAGCTCTCCAGGGGATCAGGGAACATCCTGAAGGGATGTCCTTGGAAAGGACCCACCAGGATCACCCAGCCCAGCCCCTGTCCCTGCCCAGACCCCCAAAATCCCACCCTGGGCATCTCTGTCAGCGCTGGCCAAAGGCTCCTGGAGCTCTGGCAGCCTCGGGGCCGTGCCCATTCCCTGGGCAGCCTGGGCAGTGCCAGCACCTCTGGGGGAAGAACCTTTCCTGCTCTCCAGCCTGAGCTGCCCTGGCCCAGCTCCAGCCGTGCCCTGGCTCCTGTCCCTGTCCCAGGGCAGAGCTGGAGCTGCCCCAGGGAGGAGCTGCAGACCCCAGTGAGGTCTCCCCTCACGATCCCAGTGCCCTCAGCTGCTCCTCACGGGCCCCTCCAGACCCTGCCCCATCCCTGTGTCCCTCCTTTGCACACTCAGTTTCCCGTCTTTCTTCTTTCGTGGTGCCCCAAGCTGCCCCCATGGCTCGAGGTGAGGCTGCCCCAGCCCAGAGCAGAGCTGGACCATCCCTCCCTGGCCAGCAGTGCTGGGCCTGATGTCCCAGGACAGGGATGGACCCCTCAAAGGGGAATGCAGCTGCTCTGGAGATGGGGAAGAACCTGCTCCAGGCAGGATTTCTGTCTCTGGTCTCCAGCTGGACATGGACATTTTCCATGTTATGGAGAGGCAGATGGACACTCCAGCAGCACCAGCAGGGTGTTCCCACCACGCCTCGGTGCAGACAGGGCTCAGTGCCACCCAGCAGTGTCCAGCAGTAATTCCTGAATGCCCACCCTCTGCAGAGGCTCTGGCTGGAGAATTCCTGGCACATTCCCTTAATGTGACGCTCAGCAGAGGCTGGGAAGAGCTCTTGGAAGAGGTGCTGCTCCCTGAACTTCTGCAGAGCAGATGGGGACAGAGGTTTGTCCCCAAGGTCACACAAAATTCCAGGTCTTCTTGTGGTGGGATGAGCGGGGAGCCCAGAGAGGGTGGAACTGAAACAGCATCTGGGCAGGGCTCAGGATAAAGGAACTTTTTTGGGACAGTGGCTCTTTGCTCCTGCTTTCTTCCAAATGCTGGGTCATCTTCCTGCAACCCTGCCTTGGAGGGGAAGCTGATTCTCAATGCTCACAAAAGAAAAGAGAAGTTTTTTCCTCAGGGGAAAAATGTTTTTCTCAGGAAAGAAAAATTTTTGCTCCTTTTTACTTTAAAATACAATTTATTCCAACCCTGCATTAGGAATATCCTGATGGAGAACTCCCTCTTGCTCTCTGGCTGCATTTGCTTCCAGCACGGCAAACTCTGGTGGATACATGGAATATTCCAGCAAGAACAGGGGCACTTTTGGGTGCAGAATATTCACAGAACTCCTGAAAATGCCTATGGGAGGGTCAGTGACGCCCAGAGCATCAGTGGGATTTCCCTGAGGCTTTCTGGGGTGCACAGAGATAGGGGAAGGGTCTCTTCCTGCATCCAAGTCTCATTTTTCAGTAGCAAAGTGGCTCTTCCATCACTCTTTCTGTGCTGACAATGTGAACTTCACCACTGCTCAAAAGAAAATTTCAGATATTTTTCACATTAAATGAAGAATTTTTCTTCACTTCCTCATTTCAAATAATTTCTTGGGACTTTGCTTCTTCCTTGTCAAAAAAGAGAAAAAGGAAAAAAAAACCCAAAATAAAAGCGTTTTCTGCATCTTGAACTGCAGCCTGTGAAAATCCTGGCCCCGAGGCCAAATTGTGATGTTGAGTCTCTCTGAGTGATCATTTACTGCATTTTCTTTTGGGAGTTTTAAATTTCATGTCATTCAACTTCAGAGAATGTTCTTTTGCTGTTCCAAATATGAAAATAATGAATCAGAAAATTATTTCTTTCCTCCAGACCATTCATTATTTCCCATTCCCTTCCCTGGTCCCACTTTTGCTCTCCTTCAAAACTTAATACCCCCCATCTTTGAAGTCCCTTCACAAGAGCCCCTTCTCTCTCTGTAATACCTGTTTTCAGAGGGAATTCTGCTATTCAGAGGTGCCTAAGGCTGATCCTCAAAGAGGTTTAAACATCTAAATTCCACCGAAATTGAGGCGAATGAGCTTTCTAAATGCTTTTGAAAAGCCGGGGCTTGTACTGCTCCATTAGGTGCATTTGAAAGCCCAGAGCTGAATGCAGCCGTGGGGATGTCACACAGACAATCCGGGCAATGGTTTTAGGATGTCCTTTGGATTTATTTTATTTTTTTTCCCCCCACTTTTTCCAAAAAAATATCAGTCAAAAGGCATTTAGAGAAAATTGTCGAGTCCATTCGGACACACTCTCAAAGTGAATCTGTAATTTCCCTCCAAGAGCTGTGTGTGAAAAATTCTTTGAAATATTCCCTCACTTAAAAAGCAGAAAAGTTGTCCAAAACCCAAGAAATTGCACACAAAATGAGAGATTATTCTCACCAGGCAAAGGCAGATTTGCTGTTGAGCAAGTGGGAGCTCGGGAGCTCCTGTGAGCACTCAGGGCCTTCAGCAACCCATGGGCTCGACTTTCCCTCTGCAATCTCCCACTCCTGAATATTTGCATCTCTCCAATTTCCCCTTTCCCACTTAGACCATTCCACTCATCTGATTTGATATTAATGCATCTGAGAAGGAGAAGTTGAACTTATTTTTAAGACTTGTCAACATCAGTGGTTGCACAACACCAGCAAGAACTGGTGAAATTTGGCTGGGTATAAAATATATATTTGAAGAAATTTGGCTGGGTATAAAATATATATTTATTTATTTCCAAGCTCAAGGAAAATCCTGAGTGTTCCAGTTAACGGTAACTAAAACCCCATTAAACCAACAGAGCCAGAAAGAGAGCAAAAAACAAAAGATTTACCGTGCTGCAGTAAGAAAATATTCCTAGAAAGCCAGAGGAGCAGCAGGATTGAGGAGGGAACGTCACCTGCATGAGAAAGGAAACCCGGAGTTCCTTTATCTGAGCAGGAAAGCAGCATTCCTCTTAATTATGTAGGAATTGGAGGAATTCTGCTTCCCTTGTGGCTTAGTCCTAGGAAACCGATACAAAAGGTGCAACCTTCCAAAAGCTTTGGCAAATCCCTGTTTTCACAGGCTTAAAGCTGGAAATTGCAGCTTGGGAAGAAAAAACAGACAAGAAAACAAACAGGGAGGGTGTGGAGGTGCAGGATCATTGAGGAGGTGAAGGGAATAGAGGAAAACTTTCTGGAATAAAACTCTTCTTTTCTCTCATTTTTTTTTCCTGTGGTTTTTCCTTTGCTGGCAAGCGACAAAATCTGTCCCCAGCAAGGCCAGGAGTTGTGAGCTCGAGAGATGAGCTGGGGGTGAGAAGGGTCCAGGGGACAAAAATCCATCCCCTTTCCCTGCCTGGCAGGGCTGAGGCTCAGCCCCTGCCCAGGAGAGGAGGAGAGGGACTTGGGACCTTCTGGGTGTCCCACAGGGCCACCACGGCCCCGGGGAAGGGCAGCCCTGGGATCAGGCACTGAAAGGTTATTTGGGGATCTTGGCACCCCAAAAATGAACTCAGCAGCCGTTCCAGACAGGAGCTGGGCACACTCGGGATTTCAGGTGGGTCGTCACCCCAATTCCCAGCCCTGCGTGGGTTGGAACGTGTCATGTCCTTCTGTTGGGCTTGCAGGGAGGCAAAAGCTGGCTGGAATCTGGATTTCTGCTGTGGGTTTTAAAAATAAAACCAGAGCAGGCTAATCCCAGCCATCAGCCCTCGTTTGCAGGCCGGGCTTTCCTCTGCTGCAGCCCCACAAAGCATTTTTAATAACCGAGATGAAACATCAGCCTGTGACCTATCACATCATATTGCATCAGTCAAATTGTGTTACATTCAATAATAAACTCCTGCCACTGATGTTCCCCAACGTGACAAGCCAAATAGAAACCTAGAGCTGGAGAATTCAAAGAAAAGTGCAGTTTTGATAAGCCAAGATCTTAAAAATATCTGAGCTGCTTTTGATGGGGATTCGTAGATTTATTCTGAAGTCTAAAACCCTTGGAGAAATTGGCCTGGCTGTGAGCAGGAATATTTTTCTAGACAGTTTGGAGGATATGTGTCCTATAATTGCTTTTAAAATAAAGTTCAGCTACTGTTTCTATAAAAACAGCAATTCCTGCCATGAAGTGGGTTGTGAAAAAACAAGAAAAGTAGGACCTAAAACTCCCTCCTGAAATGTAGGCTGACATTATCTGAATGAATAATCAACCAATAATTAATCCAAATATCTGGTTTCAGGGTGCTCCAGAGTCAATTCTGCCAAAAGTAGAATGAGTGAAAATGGATGGAAAGATCAGAGCACTTCTGATTTTTCACTGTCATGTGGTTCAGTGACAAAATTACTTGCATGGGAGTTTTTAGTAAAGGAAAGAAAAATCTCAACAATCAAACCAAATCAGCTCATTTTGGGAAGAACCTTTAGGTAGTTTTGCATTTGGAGAACTTCCTTGTGTTAGGACACAGAAAATGCATTTTAGGCAGAGTCAGCTTTCAAGGGAGTGCAATGAAAATATCAAATCCTTCAACCTGGAGCTGAAATAAAAACTCAGGTTATTTGCAAAGTCGTAATTCCTTCACAAGGCCTGGCATCATTTTATTTAGGATCTTGGAATGGTTTGGGTGGAAGAGACCTGAAAACCCATCCCATTCCACCCGTGCCACTGCCCCAGGCTGCTCCCAGCCCTGTCCAGCCTGGCCTTGGGCACTGCCAGGGATCCAGGGGCAGCCACAGCTGCTCTGGGCACCTGTGCCAGGGCCTGCCCACCCTCACAGGTAAGTTTTTTCCCCACTTATTTACCCTAAATTTCTCCTCTTTCACTTTGAACCCATTACTCTTTTCCCTATTGTTGTCCTCCTCCATCCCCTGTATTTTAAGGGTGTGCACAGGATGAGTTTCAGGGTCAGAGCTGTATGTGCTGAGCAGAGCCATTCCCAAAATGTGAATATCTGGGCTAAATGGTTACAACATATGGTAGAATCCTATGGCTTCAAATAATTCCATATCTTGTAGTTATTGGGCAGAACATTTCCTAAATCCCCACATTTATAAACCAATTTGCACCTGCATTTGTGAGATGCTTGTGCATTCAGGTTGCAGATATTTATTCAGAAATCCCTGCTAAAAGCTCCTGTCTAAGAGAATAAATCTCTTTCTGATCAGGAGGTCCATCCAAATCATGAAATCATCAATACTTTAATCTGGGAAAAATTCCTGTTTTTTGGGGGGTGCTTGGGGTCAAAACCACACAGCAGCAGCTGCTTCCCTGAAATTCATCCAGAGCCCTGTTCCTGCTGCTCTGGGGTCCACATTCCCCTCAGCAGTGTTAAACAGAACTTTTTCCCACAGTTTTAAGACAGGGGGATGAGGCCATAAATCACAAATCCTGAGTCATTCGAAGGAAAAAAAATTATGTTAAATCTCCAAGTATTTTACTGCAAAAATGAAGCAAAAATTTGAAAACACCCAAAGTTTGAAATTTTTATTTACTGGATGCTTTGGCATCTACTCAGAGTATTTCTGTGTTAATGAGGGGAAAAATCACCCATAGTATATCCATTGTTTCATACTACTTTTCCTTTATTTCACATGAAAAAGAGAAAAGAGATTGATTGAGCTGAAATTTGAAGCCAATCTCAGGGGATTAGTTTCATATTTACTTAGTTTCCTGTAAAGCTTCTGCATTTATAGTTATTTTTAAAGAAAAACTAAACTGAAGGTTGAAAGCCATTAGCAATAACTCACTTGGATTTTAACTCATTCTGATGTTTACTTATTTTGATTTTAATGCACTCTGATATTCTTATGCCATTTGCTGGCACATTCCCATGTATTCAAGGAGCTGAATTGTTCTGATTTGCCAGTCTAGAGCAGGAAGGAATTCAGAGCACCAGATCCACTGAGGAACCAAATGCCTAAAGATTTAATTGAATTTATTATCTATTGATAAAGGTTTGCTTTAACCCCTTCAGGAGTATTGCCTTCATCCAACCTGACCAAAATGCCTCAAAATTCATCCCAGAGTTTCTTGATGGCCATAAAATCTGAGGCATAAGGAGCAGGGATATTTTTTATTCTGGTGCAAGCCTGGAGGTGCAGAGCAGGTTCCACCCCACCGGTGCTGATGCCCTGGGTGATGGGGGCTGTGTGTGACCATCTCTGCTTCTCCCCCTCCCAGGAGCTGCTTTCTGAAACCTGCACATCCATTTGGAGAGCAAAGTCTCCAGAGGTGCTGTCTCCAGCAGGGATGCTCAGCACAAGGGATAATTAAAATAATAATAATAAAAATAATAAGAGTGTGGATAATTCAGGCTGTGGGGGCTCAGCAGCTCCAGCAGGGGCAGGCAGGGTGGGTTTTGTCCAGCACCACCACTCCAGGGCACACAGAACCAGAGGGGATTCCTGGAAATGCAAACCCTGAGCGCTGGGAAGCCGTGGGAATGAGGGAACAGCCGTGGGCTCTTCCCTCCCCTGCACAAAATGCACCAGGAAGCTCCTGGAGGATGCCACTCCAAAATCCCCTGGTTGTCCTGACAGAGAGGGGTAAAATCAAGCCTTAAAGGCAGCCAGGCTTCCCTGGGCAGATCCTCATTTTCTCCTTGCAGTGTCCTTTAATCTTCATGCCCGTGGAAGTTATTCTTCTCCTTCAACCAAATAAAAACCTCTCATCAAAAGCTGTGAGCGCACCTCTGGCAGGGCAGGGCTTACTCCAGGCTGCCTGTCCTGGGCTTCCTCTCCCAGGAATGGCATTGGCAGCACATTTCCCAGGAGAGGAGCCAGGTTTGACCCTCAGCACCATTTCTCTCATAATTCACAGGGTGGCACTGGGGTGCTCTGGTGCCATCCCCTCTGAGCACGAGGCTGGGCCAGGTCGTGAGCACTTGGTGAGTCACAGATCGTGAGATGTCACAGGAGGAGTGGCAGCACCTGAGAGAAGCCAGGAGAGAGCAGCAAAAGTGATGAGAGGTTGGGAATCATGGCATCTGAAGAGATGTTAAAAGAATGGGGTTTCTGTAATCTAAAAAAGTAGAAAATCAGCTGTTTCTCATGGCTGCTTTGGAATGATTTTTAGGCAAAAACCATTGCGCTGTCTTTAGGATATCAGGATGGTTTGGGGTTGGTCTGGATCATGTGGAGGAGTTGTGAAATCTCTTTCATTGAACTATCAGGGCATGGGGGAGCAGTGCACAGCAAGTCTCAGGGCACAGCAGGGCACCCTTATCAAAACTTGCTGAGAGGAGACCAGAATCCAACTCCCAACATCAGTCAGGAATGAACAGCAGGGCTGTTAAAACACAAATCGTGCCAATCTAACTTGATGGGTTTTATTTTGCTGTGTGGCTGAATTTTTTCAGGTCTGTGGCTTTTTGCTGGGAAAATGAATATTTTCCAAGTATTTTATAGTGAAGGCCAGGACACAAAATGTTCAGGATAAGGCTTCTCTGTTCTGGAATAAATTGATAAACTCAGGAAGAGCAACAAACCCCAGTTTTGGAGGGATTTGCTCCTGCAGGAGAAGTGAAAGCACCAATTGCAGTGGAACACTTTAATGAATGCAGCAGTTCCACGGAGCAGATTCTGCCCTCAAATGTGACTCCAAGCACAAGCAGTGAAATCATTTGCACAGTCAGAGTTTTGCAGCTCTGCATCATCAGCCTCCCACAGACAGGAGAGAATGGGATTGAGAACTGCTCTCCTAAAATATTGTTTAAATGATCTGCTGTGAAATTCTGCACTCAGGCTTGGCAGCAGAGCTGGACCTGGATGTGGCACTGGTGACAGCACCACTGTCACCAATGGGGACATCCCAGCTGGAAAAGACAGTCAGGGTCTACGGGGTGCAAGATTCACAAGAGATACCAGACACTGCAGGCAGGAGATGCTTAAAATCTTTAATTTCTGACTCCTTCCTGCCCCTTGCAGGGTCAGGATGTCACATCCACTGTCACACCTTCTGCTGCTGGTGGTTTTGCAAAATTGTATTCAGGTGCTATGTTGGGTTGTGCTGACTGAAGACAAACCCAAAAACTTCCAAGCAGCCTGCAGATTTCCCAGCCCTGCTCTATTGAATTGAGTTTGTTGCTGTCTAAAAAGGGATTTAAGTTGTCCTCCTCTAGGACAGCAGCAGCTCAGGACACACAGGAACCCTCTGGAGCTATGGAGATATCTCCCCGGGTTTGGTCTGGGATAATTTCTGCAGTCAGAGGCTCCAGCAGGTGAAACCTGAAAGGTTTGCACTTTTGTGTGGACATCATCCTCAGTTTCCCCTTGCTCTGTCCCTTTGGCACGAGTAACAGATGTTCAAATTACCTTGAGGGAGGCTGAAGCTCATTTGAGGGTCTGTACAAATTCCATCAACCATAAAAAAGGTGCCTTTTGAGGCAGGGTCAAGTCAGGATACAACAAAGCCCACTGGGAGCAGGGGTTAACCTGTGCTGGGGCACAGACAAGGTGCTCCACCTCGGAGATGGGAGCTCCTTTCACCTGGAACAACAGCAGCTGTGCTCTGCTGCAGGGACAGGGCAAACCCTGCCTGGTCCTGTCTCAGAGCCATCCTGCTCCTGTTCTAAACACACAACACCTGACATGGCCACTTCACAGGAGAAACCTGAGTAACCTGGAATAGTTCCAGTTCAGAGCATGAACATCCAACCTCAAACCAACTGGGAGTTCTGGTTAGCTGGTAGGGGAGCTCCTGAGGGCTCTGTTCAGCCTGAGAGCAGCATCACGGTGGTGCCAAGGAAAAGACACAATTAGTGAGAGTAATTCATCTTTTGGGAACGCTGAGGGGGTCCCCTGCTGCTGGGGGGACACCTGCCATCAAATATCCCAGCTGTGGTGCCAGTGTCTGGATGCAAGGCTGAGCAGGTCAGAAAGGGAAATTCCTGCCCTGCCCCAGGACCAGCCCTGCCCCTCACCCTTTAACTCAAGGCAGTTTTGTCCTTCAGTCCCTGTCCTGCTGTGGGGAGAGCCTGGAACTGGTACTTCCAAATTTAACCAATCCAAAGAGCTGAATCCAACCTTCCCTTTCCTGATTGCCCTGTGATGCAGAGCAATGGGAAGGAGCAGTAAGGAATTTGCTGCTCCTGGGAGCTCCTGGTGTTCCTTTGAGATGCATGGAAAATGTGCACTGGTCAATGATGAGGAACTTGCTCCAATGCAGTGTTTGCACCATGGATTTGTGTCAATTGCTTAAAGAACTGCACCTGTGCCTAGCACCTGCTGAGCTGTGAACTTCAGGTGGGTATTTTGGATGGACCTTGGTCTAATCCAGTCATGCTTGAAGTTATCCATCCTTTCACCTTCCCTGCTGCCATCCCATTTTTCTGCCTGTGATGGGCCCTCAGTCAATAAGACTCTTCTCAGAGCTGAAGATGAAGAATTATAGCACATATTTTGCTCTTGCTATCCAAAAATTCCCTTTTAGAGATGATGACCTTCATCATAATTGCAGCAGGGCCTCATGCCAAACAAAATGAAATGGAATTGGAAGCCCCTCTGGTGCCTCTGACCTGCAAGAGCTGTGGAAAGCAAGGTCACAGTGGCCCTCAGGTGGAGCAGAGGCACCAGAAGGGCCTTTTGGAGCATCTCTAGCCCACCTGAACAATCCCTGTGTGTGAGCCCAGCAGAGTTCAGGACTCTGCCCTGGCTGAGCCTCCTTTGGGAGGAGTTGAACCACCTAGAGATGGTAAATCCTCTACCCTTGCACCAAAATGTTCAGCAGCAGCCCCCACAGAGCACTGGGTTGGCACAGGACTCAGGGGTGGCTCAGGTTTCTCCCAGCCTTGCCCCAGCAGGATCCCTGTCACAGGGTCTGGATAATCCAGCAGGAATGTGGGCAGTGCTCAGGCCTGATGCCAGCCCCAGCTGGCACTGCACAGGTGGCACTGCCCACACAGCCCAGGGAATGCTGCTCACCCTGAAACTCTTCTTTTACTGAATTGCAACATTAGGGGAAAACCCCAAATATCCCATTAACCCTCATGAGCAATAACAAAGAATAAACCATCAATATCCTGCAGCTGCATCCCATTACCTTCAGCCCTCCCTCACCCTGCCCCTGGTCCTGAGGCAGCGCTGCCAGGGAAGGGTTGATCACTTCATGGGCACTGTGGCTCATCCTTATCAGCATCACAACCCCCCTCTAATCACTGATCCTGTGTGAGCAGAGCCTGCCCTGCTCCCTGCACCTCCCAAAGTGCCCCTTTAGCACACAGCCAAATTTGTTCCCAGCCCAAAGAACCGAAGTGTGCAGAATAAACTGCAAACTGCAGAGCCAGGCAGAGCAGTGCTGGCTGCAAGGGTGGTTGAGTGCTTTGCTTCTCCTGTGAAGTGCTGTCAGTTCAAATCCAGGCTGGAATCTCAAATAAAACAAACTTGTTTCTCCTGCCTGGAAACTTCCCAGGTCTTCCAAGTGATCTGGTGTCACACTGCCAGCAGAACTGGGCAAAAGATTTATCCCACAAATTTTGTTTCTTCTTTTTTTCCCTCTTGCAACATCTGTGGGTCGTTCAGGATATTGCTTGATTGGATTTCTTCAATGAGATGATGGCAGGGCTTTTTTCCACTTCACAATCACCCCACCAGGAAAATCAGACTTCTCCTCACTGGGAGCTGTGCTGCAGTTTCTGTTGCTGTGCAGTTTCTTGTCACCCTTCCAGGCTGCACGAGGAGCCTCCAGAAGTCACCCCAGGTACACCTGTGCAGTGAAAGATGTGCAGAACTCGGGGTGCTCAAAGCAAAAGGAGCAATTGCTTGGCTGAGCCAGCTCCATCCCATTTTTCCTGCAGGATGCACGGATGGTGTGGCCCCAGGCCAAAGGAGGGGCTGGTGGATGTGTGTAAGCTCCAGGGCTGGAGTGGTGTTTGCCAATCTGGAGGGTCAGTCCCTCTCTCAGGCTGGGAGGGGCTGAATCCACAACTCAAGGTACCCCAAGAGCCACCCCAGTGTGAAAAACCAGGGCTGAAATCTTCTCATGCTCCAGATTTGTACAGTCCTGCTGAAATATCTCTCAGAACACAGAAAGATTCATGCCTTGAATTGGGAGAGACCTTAAAGATCATCCAACTCCTTCAAATTCATCTATGACACCTCCCAAAAGAAGGTTTGAAGAACTGAGATCAGCTTGATGGCCTTGGAATGGGTATTCCAGAGACCTGGAAGTGACCACAACTCCAGAAGAACTGATGTATGGAATCAAAAGACCCCTGAGGACTTTAAGTGCACATGAATATCAAATTCACCTACAAGGAGGGAGGGAAACAGTGAAGCAGCTGGAGCTTGAGTCCTGCTCAGAAAGGGTCAGGCTTTAGAACAAACCACAGAGAAAAAATATCAAAGGTGTGGTGGGAAATGGGATTCTGTGCAATAAGGAAGTTGCCTTACAAATAATTCAATCTGCTCTTTAAATGTTCAGTGTATCAGGCAGCAAGATGCAGCAGAATATTTGAGAAATAGATTGCATTGAGGAAAAAATCCTATAGTGCTGATAAGTGGCAGACAGCTCAAGAAAATTCACTAAACAAAGCCAGGCAAGTTGGCCAGCAATAAATGTAATCCAGGTGAGCAGGCTGGAGGTAGAAAGCAACAATAACTGCAGGCAGCCATGCCTGAATGTGCTGACAGTTCCCATTATGAGAGTCAGTTCTCACTTTTTGATAACTTTGCTACTTTAATTCACTTGGGCTCCAGCTCTCCCAGCCAAGGTCTGCTCCAGACTGGGTTTGAAAGATTGCTGCTGTGGGTCAGTGCTGGGGGTAAGGTCTCTGGGAATTTCTTAGACAAGAATGACTCCACATCCATTTTCTCCACAATGCTTTAAAAATCAGGAAATTCATCTAAACTTCCCAAAAGGGAAGTGAGCTCTGAAGCACCAGAGGATGTGGACGTGGCAGCAGGGAGTTGTCCTGCTCTTTGCTGCTTTGGTTTACATCCCCAGCCAGGCAGAGCCCTGCTGTGGTGTCACTGCCACGAGTGCAGACTTCAGAATGCCACACACCACCAGATTTCCATTTTAGCCTGGGAGACAGAAGATCTGTACAATTGTGCCTCTCCCATTTCAGCCTCATTTGCAATATTTATTGCTGTTTGTGCAAAGGCTCTGCAGTGGGGACAATCTCCTGTTTCAGGTTTGTTATTGCTGCTTCAGCTGCATCCACAAATGGGTTTTGGTGCCTAAATATATCTTGAGCTGTTTAAATCAAACCCACAGGTTCCCCTGACATTTCTAAATGCTTCATTTTGAGTCATCTTCTCTTGGAGGGACCTAGACCTTCTGTGCTTTATGGGCTGACCTTTCCCAAGTCCTGGCCTTAAGGGCTCTTCCTCTCTCTGCTCCCAGCCCTGACTGGGATCTGCTTCTGCCCTAAACCTGAGTTCAACTCTCTGGCTCTGATCCAGAGGCTCAGACCTTTCCCAAATCTGCCAAGAGATGACCAGGAGAGCCTGGACCCAAGAGGAGAGATAAACAGAGTTTTCTGTGCCTGGAAGGTGCCCTGATGAGGACAGGCCAATGTGGAGTGCACAGGACACTCACTGGGCAGCAAGAAAAGAACCTGAGATGCTTCTGCTCCAGCTCCATGGCTTTGGCCCCTGCCAGACATCAGGGACAGCCCAAGCAGGATGGGGAGGCTCCCTTCCTGCTCTAGCAGGGCTGGGGGATCTGCAGAGCTCCTTTCAGCCTCAGGGACTGAGGCACCTCACAATTCTCTCATACTCTTGTTCTCTGGAGACCCCTTGTTCTCTGCCCCCCACCCAGGAGTGAAGGGTGAGATCCTGTATTTCACACAGGAAATCCTGAATCCTCAAAACGTGACTTGCTATGAAAAGCGTGTGCTGGTGTTAGGTGATAGGATTCTGGGCTGATATGAGCCAGGTTTGATTTTGGGTGAGTCCTTGGAGCAGAATTCTGTGATACTCAGAATGACTTGAACCCCAGGCTGCCCCTGCTGGGATTTTCATCTTCTCCTTTTCACACACAGTCCCACAGTACAGGACCGGGTGGGAGTAATGAGGAACACTTTTATTTCCCTCAGTTTGTCCAATATTTGGGCATTGTTTGTGGCAGGATGTGACCCTTTAGAACCTGCTGAGCTGCTGCCAGTGCTCTCAGCTGCAGAACAGCTCCAGCCCTTCCACAGACATCACCTTTACCTGGTGTGCATTCTCAGCTGGCGTTTCAGTGCACATCCCACTTCTCTCAAACATGTTCAATCTGTTTTTCTAAAAGCTCCTGACCTCCAAAGGCAGCTGAGACACTCCCCAAGCAGTGATGTCCATTCGAAAGGACAAATTTTCCTGCTAGAATGAAGATGCTGATTTCCCTCTGCAAGCAGGCTAAAGCCATGTGCCTACACCTACATGCATCCCTGAATTCCTGGGAATTTGCAGCAGCAGTGCTGAGGTTCCTTCTGGCTTGGTGGTGCTGAGAGCACCCTCGGAGGGAGAAGCAGCTCTCAGCCACTGCTGGTGTTATTGGGGGGCTGCTCTGGAGCCCACCTCCAACTCCAGGGACCACTTTGTGCTTTCCTAATGGACACCACTGCTTGGGAAGGGCCTCAGCTGCACCACCAAGCCAGAAGGAGCCTCAAATTCCCAGGAATTCAGGGATGCATGTGGATGTAGGCACATGGCTTTAGCCTGCTTGCAGAGGGAAATCAGCATCTTCATTCTAGCAGGGCAATTATCCTCCCACAGGCTCCACTCCTCACACGAGCACTTGTTTGCAGCAGTTTCTGTTTTATCTCCCATTGCATTTCTGGAAAAGCAGGGACACTAAATAGCTTCCGTGGGCAGGGGTGTGAGTGGGAGCTGTACTGGTAAAATTATACCGGTGGTGTAATTATCCTGATCAATTTTCCATATAAAAGAGACTTCAGAAGAACTCATTTGTTTAACTATGTAAGCCTCAGCCTTTACTCCAGTGGCATCTCTGTTCACCAATCAACATAATGAACATAGGCAATTAAGGTGCACCAGAAACCTGGTTACATTTCCTAAAGGCATTTCCCAATGTCCAAATGCTTGATTTGCAAAATTAATGAGCTGCTGAAGTCCCTTGGTATAAATCAGCACATCTCTACTGACTTCAGATGAGATCCCCTCATCCAGCTGAAGGTTGGGTCCTTTGTTAGCCATGGACTGCTCTGGGAAGCAGAATGATGGTTATTTTCAATATTTACAGTTTGATCCTGGAAGTTAATTTGGACAGTGTACCCAGTGATTGAATTAAACAGCAGCCTGGGCACAAGCACTCATGCAAAGGGGGAAAAAAGGCTTCTCCTGGGGGCTGAGCTGTGCCCAGTGAGGTGCCCCACTGTGATGGGCAGACTTGCAGCCCCTCCTTTGATCCAGGCAAATTTGTTCCCAGCAAACAGGCACAGAGTGCAGAGTCCTGCAGAGGGGGAGCAGCAGGGCCCCTGGCAGCAGTGGGATTGCACGGGGGCTGTGGCACATTGGCCATTTCTGGGTGAGTCCCATAGGAATGCAGCAAAGATTCTGCCCCTGGATTGTCAGCCCCAGAAAGCCAAGGGATGTCAGGTCCTCTGCTCACAACTGTGTTGGCTGATGCTGCCCTCAGGGGGTGAGACTCCTCCTAGAACCTCTCCAGTGTTCCTGGCTGATTTGAGTGGAAGTGATTTGCTCAAAACCCTCCCTGTATTTAGCGGGTTCTGCATGAAAGGACCGGCCCTGCTCCTGCAAGGGACCTGATTTCCATTCTCTGCCCAGCGTTTGGGGCCAGAAAAGTGTCAGGAGGAGAAGCAGTGCCAGGGACATCCTGAGTCCCTGCAGCTCCATCACCCTGCCCTCAGGGACCCATCCTTACCCCGCACTCAGATCTGGGAGCAGCAGGAATTTGTAGGGAAAGGGGAGTTTGGGATCTGAATCTGGTCCACAGCTGCTGGCTGCATCCTCCCCCAGGGCTGTGGCATCCCTCAGACTCATGTCGAGGCCAGGGGAGGTTTATCTGGGATATTAGGAAATACTTTTTTATGGAAAGGATGGTCAGGCTGTCCAGGGAAGGGTGGAGTCACCATCCCTGGAGGGATTAAAAAGAGGTGGATGTGGCACTTGGGGATATGTGGTGGCCTTGGCAATGCTGGGGGAATGGTTGGACCTTAGAAGCCTTTTCCAGCCTGAATGATTCCACAGTTCCTTGATTCTGTGATTTTTGGGCTGCCTTTCCTGCTCTTTCCTTGCTTGCTTATCCTCATGGACAAGGCTCCAGGTCACCCTGAACTGATCATACATGACAAGCAGGACCTGAGAAGAAACTTCCTGAATTTTGGAGGCAGGAGTTTTGGCCAACTAAAGCAGCTGTACAGAAATCCTAAAGGAGATGTGCAAATTTTAAATGGATGAGGAATTCTGGCCTTGCCATGGCCCTGACTCTGGGTAACTGCTGAGGTGTTGGGCTTGAGCCTTATCAGAAAGGGGATCCCAGCTCTGCACCTGAGCTCCTGCCATGGAATGGAATGGAATGGAATGGAATGGAATGGAATGGAATGGAATGGAATGGAATGGAATAGGACAGAATAGAATAGCATAGGATAGGATAGGATAGAATAGAATAGAATAGAATAGAATAGAATAGAATAGAATAGAATAGAATAGAATAGAATAGAATAGCTGCTGGATGTGAAGCAACAATCCTGAGGTTCTTGCTAGAGCTGGATCCATCCAGACTTTGGCTCTGCACTT
Source organism: Lonchura striata (assembly GCF_050655825.1). Classification (NCBI taxonomy): domain Eukaryota; kingdom Metazoa; phylum Chordata; class Aves; order Passeriformes; family Estrildidae; genus Lonchura; species Lonchura striata. The sequence goes on along the minus strand of NC_140719.1, from coordinate 1,899,030 downwards.
CAGGAAAAACATGGGACAGTTGGCAGTGGGTGCTGGAGGTGAGTGCAAGCTGGGAGAGCTGTGGGTTGTTTAAGATCCAGTAGATCTTAAATAAGTTGGTGCTGAGAGCATCTTCAGAGGGGTCTTGTGCAGCCTCTGGAGCAGGCAGGGTGAGAAATGGGTCTGGGTTTGCCTCAGGGATGTTTGGATTGGGTGCTGGGACAGCCTCCCTAAGGATCACCAAGCACAGCAGCTGCTTGTGTGGGAGGCTGATCAGCACCTTTGTCCTACAGAAATAAAAAAATCTGAGTTTCACACTGGCCAGAGGAGAGAGGTGGACAAGGTGGGTCTGTGAGGACACCAGTGACATTCTGGCTGGAACTGGGAAGCTCTTGGTTGTTTGCCACAGCACTTTGACAGGAATTCTGTGCTTCTGTGCAGAATCACTGACACGTTTTCATGTCTTGACATGAGAATAAATGGCCTCGAGTCGTGCCAGGGGAGGTTTAGATTGGATTTTAGGAAAAATTTCTTCACGGAAAGAGTTGCAAAGCATTGGCACGGGCTGCCAGGGCAGGGGAGGAGTCACCATCCCTGCAAGTGGTCAAAGAACGTGGGGATGTGGCTCTTTGGGGACGTGGTTTGTGGTGAACTTGGTGGTGCTGATGGTTGCACTCGATCATCCTCAAAGTCTTTTCCAACCTTAATGATCCTGTGTGGCTCAAGTTCAGCTCTCTGTGGTCTCCACCAGCAGAAAATTCTGGGAGATCAGCTCAGCAGCAGAAAATGAAATGAAAGCCCAGAAAATTGGCAGCACTTTCACAACAGGAACTATGAAGAAGGGCAGGAATAGTGCAAGGAACAAGGGCAGAGCTGTTGGCTCACAGTGAAAATGCATGTGAGTGACTCCAGGAGACACTGAGCCACAGCTTGGCAGAAACACAGAGATTATTGTAAAATTCTACACATTTCCAGAGCAAGTTGCATCTTCTGCAGAGCACAGGCAGGCCAAGCAGAACATCCTTGACAGCACAAGGACATGCGAGTATTTCAGATGCAGAATCTGAAGCATTTTTGATGACCCATTCTTTACTCACATTCATTATTTAGGTCTGACTGTTTCAGAAACCTGATGGTTTCTCCTTATTCTTGAAGACAGATGCTGAGCTGGAAGTTTTTAATGTGCTTTTTACATTGAGCTGACCTCTGTCTCTCCTAAAGGGAGCTCTGAAATGCAAAAAGACAAATGCAGAGGCCTCCTTCTGTTCCAGGGGCTACAGAGGCAAAAGGGCTTCAGCACTGCTGAACTGGTGCAACATGTCTTGTCTTTATCTCAGGCTTATCTTTGTGTCACCAGTGCTCCGAGGAACAGGAACTGCTGGAATGATCCATCTCAGGCACTGCATAACCCAAAAACTGAGCTGGTGCTGCCCTGCTGGGAGGGGTCGCCTCCCATCTCGGGGGGTTCCAGCTGCTGCTGCCCCTGTGTCCCCATCTGTGCAGAGGCTGGAAACAGCTCCGAGGGGCCCCTCCCTCTGCCCCCACCCCACTCCCTCTCTCCAGAGCCAGCCCCATCCTCTCTTCTCGAACAGCATCATCAAATGAAATGCCATCATGCCTGACATCGCACATTCCTCACATTCCTGGCTTCTCCTTGCTTGAATTTCACTTTGCAGCTCTGATGCCCATACAAAATACACTGGAAGTAATGCTGGTTCTAATTCACTTTTAAATACTACCAACGCATCCCATCCATCTGTCCCTGAATCCTTGAATCCTACTTGCACTGTTTGCCCTGGGCTGCAAAAATGCCCTTTTGTAGCTCAAAGGCAGGGGGAAAAGGGGGACATTGGATTTTGGGGCTACTTCCTCACCAGTTCCAGCAAGTCAGAATGAAACAGAGGAGCAGAGCAGCCACTGAAGACAAAAGCCTTTGATCTGATTTTATCAGAAATACTTGTGCCAATGAGGAGAGGAAAGAGGCAGAAACTTCAAGGTGAGAATCAGTATCAGCAGGGCCTGAATTTCCTTTGAGGCCATTCCATTTGCCACATGAAACCTTCTCCCTCTCCGAGTCTTCCTTCCTGGGCTCCCTGGAACATTTCAGTCTGGCTGCAGGTGATGGTCTCAGAGCAAAGTTTCACTTTCTGGAGAGGCTGCTGTCGAAGTCTCCTAAACTCCCTCCTCTGCCCACTCAGTGCCCTTCAATTCAGCTTCAAAAGTCATTTCCCTCCCCAGTGTTTTTCCTTATATATAGAAATGTTTACCCAAAGGTTAAAAACCCATTTACTGTGGCTCGGGAGATATGCCTGGCACTGAGGGCTCTCTGGACAAAGACACTGTAATGAGGACCTAATTAAGTGCAAGCTGCCACAGGAAATCAGGGTGGACAGGAATTTTCTGCTGGATGTCAGACTCCAGTAGCTCTGAGTGAATTGGGCAGGAAGGCAGAGCTGGAAGAAAAGGTGGCACTCCAGAAACAAAGGAATCTGTAATCACCCACAATCAGAAATTCTGAGAAACCTGCAGAGCAGGGGGTGTTGGAGAGGATTCTTCTGGTGTGAGCAAACACAACCAAGAAGTCCTAAAGCTGGAGCCACAACCACCCTCACCAAAGCTGGCCCAGGGCTGTGGAGCTTTCCCGGGTTTGTCGTTTCTGTGTGCGAGTGCTTGGATGCCACATCTGCTCCTTGCCTGGGAGTGGGCATCTCTGACCTCTGGAGAGCAGGAGATTGTTGGACTTCACCAAAAGAGGTCCCAGCCCCCAGGCCCAGAGAGGCCCAGCCCAGGTTTCTGTGGTGTGCATCAGAGGTGGCTCCACTGCAGCTCTCACACAGCTCAGGGATGTTGTCCTACCCATTCCCACACTTTCCTTTTCCAAAGCCTGAAGGGGCTCCAGGAGAGCTGGAGAGGGACTGGGGACAGGGGATGGAGGGACAGGACACAGGGAATGGCTCCCACTGCCAGAGGGCAGGGATGGATGGGAGATTGAGAATTGGGAATTGTTCCCTGGGAGGGTGGGCAGGCCCTGGCACAGGTGCCCAGAGCAGCTGTGGCTGCCCCTGGATCCCTGGCAGTGCCCAAGGCCAGGCTGGACAGGGCTGGAGCAGCCTGGGACAGTGGGAGGTGTCCCTGCCACGGCAGGGGTGGCACTGGGTGGGCTTTAATGTCCCTTCTAGCCCAAGCCAGTCTGGGATTCTATAACTGAGAAGGAGCAGAGTGCAATGATTTCTTTATTATTTGAAGGGATTTTAGTATGTGAAGTCTGTCTTCTATTTGCCACTTTATTTTTGGTGTATTTCTTCAGGAGAAGTCATTAGAGATATTTTTTTTCCCCTTAGCATTTCACAAGAGAGCCTGGAATGGTTTTGACCAAGACAGATTCAGCCAGGTTTGACTTTGATTTGAAACAGGGCCCTCAGATCCCCAGGGGTCACAGGGCTCAGGCCTGTGGGTTTAGTGGGAGAATGGAAAAGTGATAGCAGTGGCTGTGTCTCATTCTGAACTTGGCTTCTGGAGACTTCAGTCTCTTTTAAAGGCAGAGGTCTCTGGTAGCAGAGAGGTCCTGGGGTCCCTGATGCTGCAGTTTGGAATTTAGGGAGCACACAGAGGAGCCACCTGGCCATGTGTGCCCTCACACCTGCACAGAGCCCTGTGCTCCCAGCCCAAACTGCCTCCCTTTGCCATGAATAGATTAATGTTTCTCCACCTTTTAATCCCCAAGAACCATCTAGGTTGAGAAAAAAGACAATAGATTATCCACTGAGAATTTTCTGCAGCATCTCCATGTGATTTTAATTTTCAACCAAACCAATGTGAAGTGTTTAATGCTCCCTTCCAATTTTTATGGTTTTTTTGTAGGGCTTTTCTCCTTCACTTACACTATGGGATTCACAGGGATTTCCCTATACCCTTTTCACAAGGACTTTGCAGAATATTGTCCATAAATTCCCAGAGCTGTGAAATTTTCAAAGCCTGAAAGAAATAGCGTTGGGCACTTTGACCTACATAAAAAGAAATATTTAGTGACAGAGAGATGGGCTGGGGGGAAAGAAGAGCTGACTTTTTTCTTTTTACAAAAATAACATTTCCTCTTGTTCCATCTGAAGGTTTAGTGCCCAGCTGAATTTATTTGTACATGCAGAACAACATTTTCAGAATTGCTTTTTCTTTGTGAGCACTCCCCTTCCATTCCCTGGCTGTCTTACCTATTGAGTTGCTTCCAAATGCCCCAGAGGATATTTGTGGTAACACAGGACTTGACTTTTTAAAATAAAATGGAAATAGAGGCAGCAGAAGAAAAAAACCAAAGCACCACCAAAAAAATTTTACAAATTTATTTCAGCAGATTGATTTCCCTTTGCACCTTTGAATGGCCAAGGAGTTGTTGTGTGAATGCCACCCTACAGGATAAATCCCTATTTTCTCTTGGGGCTTTCAGGAATACAATCACAGGAATACCCCTGGAGCTAGACCATGCCTCAGAAACAGGTGTTTTTGTATTTTTTTGTTTTGTTTTTGTTGTTTTTTTTTTTGAGATATTTTCTCCTGACTGGGTAATAGCAATTCTGAACATTTTGAAGTGAGGCAGAGCCTGTCAGCTTCCCAAAAGGAACATGAGTATTTCAAGAGCTTCTAAAGGAGGTTGCAGGATGTTAATTGCCTATGGATACTGTAAAATGAGAACTAAAATACCAAAGGTTGCCAGGTCCCCTTCAGTCATTTTTTTTCCCCAGAATTCAGGCTGCAGCTCAGACTTGTTCTAAAGGTAAAAGGCTTTTTCTTCCATACCTGCAGATGCAGGATGAGACTTGTCCCTGTCTTTTGCTCGCAGACAGGTCAGCAAACAGCATCTCCATCTCCAGAATCTGGGTGGGACTGACATTCTCCTGCACTCATTTCTGACGTCCAACCTTTACAGGCTTCAGCAGGGCAAGAACTAGAATGAACACATTAAAACCTGTAAAATAAGAAGCATGAGCTAAACCAATGGAAATCTCAGCATTCCCCTCTATCTGTCTATCCCAGCCAGCATCTGAGAGACAAATCCTGCCCCACTCCAACCCCCTGAAGCAGAGGTGTAATTCATCCCTGCCTCTCGCTGCAGGAAATCAGGAGGCTGATGATGATTATTTGCTCCCAGCTCTGGGATGCTCACACTAACCTTGGCACAGTGCTGGGTCCTCAGTTCAGGGAGGACGCTGAGATGCTTGAGCACATCCAGAGGAAGGCAATGAGGCTGGTGAGGGGCTTGGAACACAAGCCCTGCGAGGAACGTTTGAGGGAGTTGGGGCTGTTCAGCCTGGGGAAGAGGAGGCTCAGAGGTGACCTTATTGCTCTCCACAGCTCCTGAAGGGAGGTTCAGACAGGTGGGGTCGGTCTCCTCCACCGGGCAGCACTGACAGAATAGGAGGACACAGCCTCAGCTACGTCAGGGAAGGTTTAGGTTGGATATTAGGAAAAAAATTTTCACTGAAAGAATAATCAAATACTGGAATTGTCTTCCTAGGGAGGTGGTGGAATCACCATCTCTGGATATGTTTAAAAAAAGACTGGACTTGGCACTTGGTGCTATGGTCTAATTGTGGTGTTAGGGCATAGGTTGGACTTGATGATCTCAGAGGTCTCTTCCAACCTCATTATTCTGGGATTCTGTGATGTCCCCAGCTGGGCTGCGTCCTTCCATTCATCCCTCACCATGAACCACCTTGGAGAACCCATGGCATCAGCCTTTGCTGGCCCTGAGCTGTGCAGACACTCCCAGGCGAGCAGGAGCAGAGCTGCTCCCAGCCCTGCTCTGCATTCGGCCCCTCCAGAGCTTTGGTGTGCCCTGAGTTTCTCCAAGAGCTGGGGACTCCTGGGGTGCCCCCTGAGGAGCAGCACAGCGTTATTTAGAGCTGCTCTTGCTGTCTCAGAAGTAGCTGGGTGTGAGATGAGCGCTAAAGATGCCACAGGGCAGGAGAGAGTGGGCTCTGAGGGGTGGGATGACACTGAAGGTCCCCCACCACCCAAACCTGTCTGGAATTCTGTGAACACCACACCAGGGGCTGTCACCCCATGGCCACCTTCCCTCTGCTGCTGGCATGGCTGCAGATGCCCAAAGCAGCCCGGACTTTGTGATTAATTGTTACCCCACAGGAATCAGCTGTGGCTGGCCTTTCCTGCAAACCCCAAATGCTCTTTGCCCTCCTGTTTGCCTCTTCCCCACCTGAGTCTTCAGCAGCTGTGCTGTCTAATTCTTACCACTCTTAGGAAATAGATTAATACACAAAATAACATCATGAGCAGCAGGGATCTGATAAACTCAATTGGCTCAATGACTGCTGGCAGTGTTTTCTCTAAATCAGAAATCATTCTGGGAGGGACAGGATGAAAGGAAGAGTGCAGCTCAGTGTGTGAGGCCTGTGTGTGTGCAAATCTGTGTGTGTATAAGCACTTGTGGTTGTTTTTTTAAAATCAGCTCAGCATGCAAATATATATTTCTGCTGAAATGATGTTCAAACAGTCAAAGCAGAAACAGATGTATTGAAAATATAAATAGAGGGCTTAATAAATATTTTATCATCAAATATTTCAAAAATGTCATCTTTAAAAACATGAAAATTCAGCCTCAGGAGGACCAAAATATTTAATCACGCTCAAGAAATTCTTAAAAGGGAATCTCTTTCCATCAGATTCCATCTAAAGAGAAGAATGAATTTCCAGGTGCTGTGAGCTATATTTATTTTAATCAAAATCACTCACTGAGTTAAAGGAGATAAAATAATCAGTGAGGTCATTATTAAGTGAGATAACGACTTCTGAATGAATGCTCTCATTAATCTAATTATAAAATGGAATGGTATCTTGCTAATCAGGCTGTTAACTGCACCCCTGGAAGTGTGAGGCTGTAATCACAGTTGTGTGAGCCAGGACAGGGCTGTGGGGAGTGAGGGGGAATCACAGCCCAGCGCTGCTGGCACAGCTGAGGCAGGGACCTGATGACCTGCAGCTCATCTCCCCGGAGCTGAGGGGCAGGAAAAACTCCCTGAATGGTCCCTCTGCTTCACCTGTGCTGTTTCCCTGGCCTTGGACACCAAGCAAGGCTCCCCGAGCATTCCCAAAGAGCTGCAGTGGGCCCACCCTGCTCTGCAGCAGGGGGTTCAGGGCTGGGGGTGTTGGGGGAAGGCTGCTCAGCTGGGCACAGGGCTCAGGAGGGCTCTGAGGGCTCCTGGGCTGCCTTTTCCAAAACCTGCTGTGGGTTCACAGCCAGGGATCCTGTCAGCCCACCTGAACCTGGACACACCTTTACAGCTGGAAATACCTGGGCTGAGATAATGAATTCAGAGACACATCTGGAGAGAGTCCAGAGGAGGCCACGGAGCTGCTCCAGGGCTCCCCTCTGCTCTGGAGCCAGGCTGGAGCTGGGGGTGCTCACCTGGAGAGGAGAAGCTCCAGGGAGAGCTCAGAGCCCTTCCAGGGCCTGAAGGGGCTCCAGGAGAGCTGGAGAGGGACTGGGGACAAGGGATGGAGGGACAGGACACAGGGAATGGCTCCCAGTGCCAGAGGGCAGGGATGGATGGGATGTTGGGAATTGGGAATTGTTCCCTGGGAGGGTGGGCAGGCCCTGGCACAGGTGCCCAGAGCAGCTGTGGCTGCCCCTGGATCCCTGGCAGTGCCCAAGGCCAGGCTGGACAGGGCTGGGAGCAGCCTGGGACAGTGGGAGGTGTCCCTGCCACGGCAGGGGTGGCACTGGGTGGGCTTTGAGGTTCCTTCCAACCCAAATGAGTCTGGGATTTTCTGAACACCCTGGGCCTGCTCAGATCCTCCATTACCCCAGCACCCCCAATTTCATTTTATGGCATCTTCCCACTCTCTGTGCATGTTCTACATTGATTTCTCTTTGTGGGGGTTTCCATCATTCAAGTGATCTGTCACCTTGACCTGTCCTCACCAGGAGCATCCAGACCCCTCTGTGTGAGCCAGATCCTCCCCTTCTGTCACTGAGCAAACAGCCCGAGGGGCTTGGGCACCTCCTGGCAGCAGCAGCTTCCTCAGCTGCTCTGAGCTGTGTCCTGCAGGTCTCACCCCATTTCCTGCACCATTTTCTTCCCTCAGCTGGTGGTTGCTGGTGATTTACCAGTGTCAGTGCTTCTGCTCCGTGGAACAGCAGGAGAGGATGGGTCCTGAGCTGTGGTGCCTCTGAGACTGCTCTGAGGGAGAGGAAAGAATTCTCCCTCTCTAAGTGATGCCAGGTGAACGAGAAATGCTTGCCTGGTTTAAAATGTGTACTAACAAATCCATGCATGGCAGCTTGATGAAAAGCTAAAATGACACATCCCTGAGTGAGCTTTCCAAACAGTGTCACGGGATTTTAAATATTTGAGAAGAAAGATAACGTTGTACAAATTGTATAAAATGTGGCTGTACCACTGCACCAGATCTTCAAGGGGGAGCAAAGCTTTATTTCACACTCATGTGTTTTCATAAACCCCACCCAGACTTCTCTGAAATTTTAGTTCCTTAATTCCTCCAGATTCTGACATAGTAATTTATTTCCTTGGAGGGGGGAAAGAAAGAGAGAAAATATTCTTCTCCTACTTATTAACACCTGGTAAGAATTTTCACAGCTATTAGTAAACCCAGAGTACTTTATTTCACTTGAGCAGATCCAGGAGCCAAGTGATGTCCTACCAGACATGTTTTGAAATTTCCAGTAAACGCACTAAAAATATTTTGCCACAAATAATAAGGAAAGTGCAGTTCATTGCAACACTCAATTTCCTGTTGTCTGTATAAATGTTCTACAGGCAGGAGCATTCCGATTTTGAAATATGGAATAAATTTAAGTTTAAATGAAGTAAGAAAGGTTACTGTTGCAGAAAAAGCCCTCCTTCCACAAAATTTCAAGTCAGATCCTCTGGATTATGGCAAGAAAGTGCCCAGAAAAGTGAAGTGTGCTTTGGTGTTTATTTTAAGGCAAACTGCTCTAAAGGGTGGTTCAATGAAGGATGGATTTGCTGAGTGACTTGGAGAATTGTCCTGAGCATTTGGAAGTCCCATGGCTGAGTTAACAGAGCAAGCAGGCAGTGTTACCCTCAGTGGCACTGCCCTGGTGCAGATCCCTCTCTGATACTGGAGTCATTGTCCCCCAGCCAGGTTCAGAGGCATCAAAGCTGCAGTTCAGGAACACTGGGTGCATTTGGGAACATGGAAATTCAAGATATCACACCCTGGAATGGGAGCAGTGGCCAAGGTATAAACCTGATTGCCCAGATCAGTGCTGATGTAGAGAGAATGCTAAGTGCAGGTTTGTCTCACCAAAATGTGTCCCAGACCTTGCTGAAAGCTTGAATGGAGGTCCAAAATCCAGACTGATTTCATCTGGCCTTTTGAGGGAACAGGCTTCCAGGTGGTGATGGATTCTTGGTTAGAATATCTGGAGATGGTTTTACTCTCACTGCAGTCACCTGCTCCTGGGGAACTGGGTCCATTGTGCTTAGTGCAGAACACAACATCCAAGGGTGGAATTGTCCTCACCTTCAACCAGCTGGGACATCTCACTCAAAGCAGCCTGACACAAATTATTATCCCCAAGGTGCCACACAAACGTGATGGTGAGGCTGAACAGGTCACATACAAATCCAAGAGGCCCCAGAAGGAGTTCCTGAAGCATGGTGGGCTCCTCATCATCCTTCAGCCAGTGTTTGTGTGACTGCAGGAGTGACCCAAGAGCACCTGCAGTGTCACAGCCTCCCTGACACAAACAGGATGGTTTTGGTGTATTTTTCATCACATCCCTTGAGTTCATCTACATTGCAGCACTCGTATTTGAAGAAAACCATGGGTCTGGGATAAAGCAGACTCCTTCAGGAACCAACTCAGCCTCCCCAGATGTTTCATTGAGGTCTAAACTGAGGAAGGCAAAATCTGCAGCTGTTTCAGTGGTGAGGGGGAAGCATCCTGTGGAGGAGCAGCCAGCATGAGGCCACCCTGCTCCGTGAGCAGAGGAGCAGCAGGCATGTGAACCCCTGGGCACCAAGGAACCAGCTCTGCTCACCTGTGACACCATACTGAAGTGCCACTCCTCTGCGCCAGGGGTGACAGTGTCTGGTGCCCATGTGCCAGACCCTGAACTGGATTGTCCAGGGGTAGGGAGTGCCCCCACTGAAACCCCAACCTCCACCCTGGCTTATCCCCCTTCACCATGCCCCTGTCCTGCCCCAAAACACCTCTTCTGATGGATTCCAGCCCCCTCAGTGCTCCTGGACCCCCGTGACCCCCATCTCCAGTGCAGCCCCCTTGCCCCAGGCCCCAGGAGATGTCCCCTGCTCGTCCTGCCCACCCAGAGCACCGGCAGCAGTCCCTGGGGTCCGGATCACCCTCATCCCTTGCCGGCTCTGGCCCCTGCTCTTGGAGAGAACTGGGCTGCACTGCGGGGGCTGGGGGACACCGGGGTGGGGCTGGGGGCAGTGATGCTCTGTCTGCAATGGGCAGGCTCTGGAATGCCCTCCAGGGAAGGAATTCTGCCCTGGAAAGGCACCAAGGGCCAATGCTGGGGGTGTGCGCTGTCCTCAGCTCGGCTGCCTCGCTGCAGTGGGGCCGCGTCTGCTGTATGGAGGGGAAGCACTTAAGATAAAGAAGCAAATCCACCATTATTAAACATTCCCTTCCACCCTTTACCAAATCACATAATACTGATACGTCCCTATTTTGCCTCAAGAAAGGCACGGTGGGTTAAAATTAACAGCAATTCTATATTCATTGCAAGTTCCTAATTAACCAGGCTGGACCGTGCTGCTTCAGCCAGACAATTCCCCAATATTTGGCCATTAGTCCTCTCCAATTTGGCCTGCTGCTGCTGCTGCTGCTGGCAAGTTGTGTCTCATAAACAATTCTGCTGAATGCCAGCTGTCCCCACAGAGCGCGGCTCCCGCTGCCGCCGCCGTGTCAGCCCCGCTCTGCCCGAGCTGGGCAGACAGTTTGACATTTGACATCCCAGTGTGGATTAAAGGGAGGGTCAGCCACAATCCCACTGAGGAGTTTTAATTGCAGCAGCCTCGTGGGCTGAGCCCCAGCACAGCTTTTCCCTGACAAGCTGTGGGAATTCAGGGCATCCCTCTGGCTGCCCTGGCAGGTCTGGGACCCTGGCAGGGGTCAGGAACCCCCCTGGACAGAGCCCCCAGAGACACTGTCTGTGATCTCTGTCCATGGAAAAGAGTTTTCAATCTCACAGGATGAATTACCAGCTCTGAGTGTTTGATATCAGTAATAATTAAGTGTGGCACGGGTGCAAAAGTAAAATTTTAGGATTCTAGATAAGGGGTTCAAAGGGGACAAGATGGAGGAAATTGGGTGTGCCTTGTCCTTTTTCTCCTTCTTCATGCCCTCCATGTTTCACTGTGGTGTTGGCATTTTTCTGTTGGTTCAGGCTGGGGACACACTGTCCAATGTAGGTGACAGATCTTGGCACGTTATTGTAAATCCAGCCCAGGGAGTTTCTGGTATTTAATGTTTGTCACATCCCACTGAGGGCAGAGCCCCACACGCTGCCCTGCAGGACAGAGCTGGGCAGGGCAGCAGAACATGTGAGAGATAAACAGAATAAACAACCTGGAAACCAGCACAGACCAATTATGGCTTCTGCTTTGGCAGCGGGGCTGAGAGACAGAGACTTTCTACAATCTCAGGATCATCAATACCACAGATTCTGACAACAAGCCACTGTTTGCTGCTCCAAGGAGACCCATCCAGGCCCTGCCAGCCTCTGCTTCAACCAGAGATGGATTTGCACAGGAGGGGCCTTTGGAGGTTTCTGGACAGGGGACAGGGCAGAGGATCAGTATAAAGTTGATATTTTACTCTTTGGAGAAAAAAAGAAAATGAAAATGCTGAAAGCAGAGGCCTGGGCGGCCTTTCCAGCCGTCCTGTGTGCCAGAGTGCTGGAGGAGCTGCTGGGGTTTGTCCTGCAGACCCCAGCAGGACCATCAGAGGACATTTCACGGGCAGGGTTTGCACCCCAGGGTGGGACGTCCCCATCCAGCTCCATGGGCACTGAGGCTGAAGGCAGAGCCTGGAGCCCCTGTGTGGGGCTGCCCAGGAGGCCCCACAGGGATGGAGATCCCTGCCCCATTCCACGGCAGCACCGTGGGCTGTGCTGTGACCCGGGGCTTGTCCCACGGCCAGCTCAGCCCAGAGGGGGACGCAAAGAAGTGCTGGGGTGGGTGGGATCCTCCCTGTGCCCTCCCTCCTCCGGGCTTGGGAATCTCCATCAGCTCAGGATGCTGCGCTCAGGCACATTTCCCTGGCCCTGCCTGGGTGTGCAGTTGCAGGTTATGGCTGAGGTGAGCCAAGGAACTGCTTTACTGTTTATTTTAAGGCAAACTTCACTCAAGAGTTGTGTATTACCAGAAGAAACTTTTATAGTTGAAAAGGTTTGATTCACATTAATGTGGAAGAAAGCAGTTGCCAGCTGAAATTCCTTGGAAGCGAGTCTCTTGGGATTCAGAAAAGAAGCAAAGAAATGTGCATGTTAATATAATATTCTTTCAGATTCTCACATAAAGCGTTACGTGTTTTTATGCTCAGTGCGGCAGCTTACTTTTATTTTAAAATAAACAAGAGCAGGTTTAATGGAAGGGCACTTGTTGACAGACACATTAATTTCTCATCGGAGAAACAGAGGAAAAGCACAGGTAAATTTGAGGCAGGTGGGTTTCCAGATAAAAAGCTGTGTGAGGAGCTGAGAGGCAGCAGCTGAGGGGGTTCGAGCTGGCCCTAGGGCAAGCAGTGAGGTGGCACCAATGGCTTCCAGCTGTGGGGACGCTGGGGGGGCACACAGGAAAAACCAGCTCTGCCAGGTGGGGTTTGGCTGGGGCACTGTGCTTGCATTTTCAAGCAAGCTGAGAAGCAGAGGAACTTTTCTGCTCTGTTGGCACTGCTGAAATACTCCCCCGATGTTTGCCCCTGTTCCAGATCATCCTCCTAGCAAACACAAGTCAGGAACAGCTGCCCCTAATCATCTCACAATTTTGAGTCACTGTCACCAGGAAAAGTTGATTAAATTATTTATTGTACCATCTCCATTGTGAAAAATCCCATTGCTGCAGAAGTTGGAGCTGAGAAGTCACCTGGGATGGAGAATAAAACCCCCCAAAAATTCTATTTCCTGTCAGGTTCCACCTCTCAATATCAGTGTTACAAATATTTTGACATCTAAATATCTCTTTGGATAGCTGGGCTGGCTGCAGGGCAGCTCCACAAGCTTGTCCTTTGATAAAATCTGGGGTTTTGGGGTTTTCAAGCTAGGCAGACTCTCCCAAGGGTTCACTGACCATCACTTGGTGCCACAGCCCTGAGGTCCTTCTGATGGAATTCCTGTGGAACACCTCACCCAAAATGCTGCTCTGGACCATTAATTTCTGCAAAGGAGTGAGTTAATAGAACACCTAGACAACCTTCTGTCCAATACTTCAACATTTCCACCAGGAGCCCTGAGCGCTTGCAAGATTTTGAAAAACAGTCAGAAAAAAAACAAATCCCATAATGTTATTTTTTTTTTTACCCTGGGATTGTTTTCTCCTAATCTTTCTGTTAGTGCTGTCTCTCTGACACCCCCTACCCAATTCAGGAGCACCTCACAGCTCAGAAACAGTTCCTTCAGGCAGCAGGAGGATCAAGGAGAAGGAACCTGGAGAAAACCCTCTGATTCCAAGGGCTCAGGAGCTCAGGGCAGCTCCTGGCAATGAGGAGCAGCATTGCAGTGAACCAGCCACAGGATCTATCTGTGCTCCTGTTTGTGAATATTATCTCCTTATTAAAAGAGGGAAAAATAATTAATTAACCAATTAATTAAAATTTCCTTGCTTTTTATTCCAGTCCAGCTTGCAATTTAAAACTGGCCTAGCAGTTAAGATAACAGTAATTAGGAAGGCAGCCAGGTATACACTGGGATTTCCAGATGAACTTGGTGACTTGAGAGGGAAAACATTAATCCAGAGACCCTGGGCTGCTTTATCTGGGCATTCTGAGCATTATTCCATTCTCCTCAGGGCTCAAGCAGCTTTAAAGTACCTGGGTCACTGCAGGAGAAGAACAGAGAGGGGCCCACATCTGCTGCCTGCAGGGACTCAGCAGAACAATTCCCAGGTTCCAGGTGTGTCCCTCAATCCCAGGTGAGGGAATCCCTGGGAGATTTGTGCATCACCTTCATCCTCTTAGCCATGACTGAGGTTCCCCCTCATCTCAGCTGCATGATGGTGAATTTGACCCAGAGAACTTCTACACGCTGACCTTGGTCTGTAGCTGGAAAAATGAAGGATCCCTCTCCCCTCTCCCTCCCTGCCCACCAACAGTTCCACAGCAGGGGAGAGCTCCAGCCGTGTCTGGTGATAATGATCCTGTGTCTGTCACAGCTCCACTGTGCTCAGAGCCTCCTCACTGATTAATGTCAAAATAACAATTTCTGGGCTTTTTGCATGCTTGGGAACTTTTCAGCATCATGCTACCATCAGGAGTTATATTTTTACCCTTATATTTATGCACAGTATTATGGTGACTTTAAAATTTAAATGAAGATGGAGTTTAGGACATTGGACATTGCATAATATATTCACTCATCTGCATATTAGAGTTCAGAAAGCAACAAATGGTCATTTATTTTTATTACAGGAGGAGTTGACAGAACTGCTTTACGCTTCAGGTTCCTGACAGCTCCGTTTTAAAACATTGCTCTGAATCACTTAAAACCTTGCCAAGCCTTGAGCATTTTGTCAGAAACTTTCTGAGTTTAGTTGCTGCTTCAGATGGATGCTTTTATATCCATTTTTTGGGAAACTAACTCTCAAATAGGCCTATCATTCCTTTGGATGCAGTTAAGGGAGATATATTACTAAGCTAATGTTGAAAAGCTCTTACAGATGTTTTTGCTGAGTAGCTCTGATCCCTTCCAAGCTGGGAGCAGCACTGGAAGGTTGGGAGGGCTGGAAGTGTGTGTGGGATATGTTCCTGTGGACAACAGTCAGGTTTAAATGTCCTAAGGACCACAGAAAGACCAATTCTGATTTATTTTGGAAGTTCATGGAGATGCAGCTGTCCTGTTTGAAAGCCCAGCTGTGCTGCAGGTGCTGTCACAGGGCTGGCATGGGGCCTTGTCCCTGTCCCCAAGTGCAGGGAATGGTGTGGGGCTGAGGATGGGCATCATTTCCCCACACCCCATCAGAGGGTGGGAGCAGCAGGACCAGGGCAGTGGGGACACAGCTGGGCTGGGACATTTCAGGGAGGATCAGTGTGGGGCTCTGCTGTGCAGGCTCGGTGTTCCTGGCACACCCAGGGCAGGAAAGCCAGAAGTTTCCACTTGTGCTGCTTCCAAACACCCTTTCCCAAGGATGCTGGAATAAGGACACCATTCTCCAGTCCCTGGTATCAGCAGGGCTCTGATCCAGGCAGAAAACAGAGGTTTCATGTCCCTGCTCACTGCAGGGGGGTTGGACCAGATGCCCCTTAAAGGTCCCTGCCAACCCAAATTCTCCCACGATTCTGTGATTTCTGCTGGAAGCTGCTGGTTCTGCTGCTGAAACTCCATCCCACTCTTTACAGCTCTCATCAGGCAGCACCTGAGCCCTCCCTGGTGGAGTTGGAGTTGGGCTGGGCCATCCACTGCTCATCCTCCAGCTTTGGGAATGAGGGAGGAGAAGCAAACCCAAGCTGGATGGTGCAGTTGGTGGTTTGTCACCCACTGCTGTCCTGCTGTCACCTTCCAAGATGGGCTGGATGCTCCCAGACCCCTGGGCTCCAAAGGAAAACATTCCCATGCAACGCCAAGGGGATGGAAGCAGCAAAGGGCTCCCTCAGAGTGAGGAGGCTCAAGAGGGGATGGCCTGGCTGGGTTGTGGGGAGTGTGGGAATCACTGGGATCGCTGCTAAAAGGTGTGATTTCCTCCTGCCAGGATCTCAGGGAATCAGGGAGCTGCTGGCAGGGCAGGGATGGGGACAGTGCTGGGATGGTGGCTGGACGCCCAGACTGTGCCTGCATGGCTCTGCTGGGGATGCTCTGCCAGTGTTTCCTGCAGCCACGTACCTTTTTATTTAAAAATGACAAAACCATTAATTAGAATTTTCTCTCTGAATTTGGCTCTGGAAAAAAAAAATTAAAAATGTATAAGGCTCTGTGTAGTGCGTATGTATATTTTATTGCTGCATAATTGGGATCTTCATTAGTTCCCTGGGTGGTGGAGTGACAGGCTTTTCATGTGCTGCAGACACTAATGCAGGGTGATACGGCTCTCTTTTCCTTTTTATTCCGAGATGCTCCTTCCCAAGCACACTCCAGGCTCCCTCAGAAGGACTCGTGTACCTTTTTGGGGAGCACTCTCGGCTGCAGCATCACCGAAAGCCGAGGCTCTGATTGCAGCAGGAGCGAGGGCGGGGGGGGGTTTTGGAGATGGAGAAAGTATTAATTATGTTAATCCCAAACCCCAGGGTATAGCTGCTGCTGCTCTCAAACAAAATGCCACTTTTATCTAAATGACTAAAGTGGGAAAAGCGCAATCGGGTTTGATTTAGCACTGGGGCAGGTGGCAGGGCCGGGCGGGTCCTGGCTCAGGACCGGGGATTTTCCCCTCCCGGGCAGGTGACCCAGCTCGGGCAGGGGGATGGGGAGGATGGAGGAACACCCACAGCCACAGCCATCAGCCTCCCAGCCCTTCCCCTTTCTGCCAGAGCTCAAGACCCCCGTTCCCCGAGGAACCTGCAGAAGGTTTTCCCTGCAAGCTGCTGGGAGCTCTCAGCCAAGCGGGTCTCACATTGCTCCTGGGCCCTCTTGTCTTGCCGGGCTTGGCCACTGATGATTTCCCTGTTCTGCAAAGAAAAATTCTGTCTTTGTGGGCCAGAAGTGCAGAGGGTGGTGAAAAATTCACATCAGTCCCACAGGCATGTTGAATCATAGACTCACAGAAGGGTTTGGGTGGGAAGGGGCACGAAAGCCCATCTTATCCCACCCCCTGCCATGGGCAGGGACACCTTCCACTGTCCCAGGTTGATCCAAGCCCATCCAACCTGGCCTTGACAAAGCCAACTTCCTAAGGCTGTCCAGCCTGGACTTTGAGCATCAAATCCTTAAGTGCAGCAGCATCTCCCTGCTTAGCTAAGCATCTGCAGCTCTTCCTTCTCCCTTCTCACAGTCTGTCTTGCCTCTGGCTCAGGCTCTGATCAGCCCAAATCCCCACAGACCTCAGTTGTCACCTCCAAGCATAAAAATCATGATGGGTTTTGCAGGTGGGGAGGCCCAGGTGGGACATTCAGTGGGGGCAGGGGATTGTGAGAAGGTCTGGGCAGAGCCAGGGCAGGTGCAGGGCACAGCTCTGTGCCACTGGGCCACCCCTACAGCTGAGGAGCTGCACCCAGCCAGGCCAACAGGCAGCTGAGAACCTCACAGACAATTCTGTGGGGCAGGTTTAGCTGCCTCCAAGAGCCACAGATCATTAAATTGCCACACAGGACTCTGACCCTTTATTTTTTCAAGAGGATTTGGGTTTGGTGGGCTCTGTGTCCTAACACATCACATTTTCTTTTCAATTATTTGTGACAAACTCTTAAAATTAAAGCTACAATGGGCTTATGCAAGACAAAATGTTGCCCTGAGCAGCCCTGACTGCTCCAAACAGCCTGGCAGGAGGAACTTCTGACACAACAAACAGAGTGAGGAATGAGGGGCAAAGCCAAGGGACTGCAGACACTATCAGGGGCTGCTCCTGTCCCCAGAGCATGTGGCAGTGATGCTTGATCAGTGACTCATGATCAGCTTATCAGAACATGGAGTTGCTGGGAAAAGCCTCCTCCACCCCATGGAATATGTTCATGTCACTGCTGAATCAGAGGCGACACCAGCATGCATTTTAAAAAGTGCATTTTTTAATTCTAAAAAATTGTTGACAAATACGTGTCTCAGTTTTTTTAAAGGCTGATCATATATTTAGTTCTTTGAACAGAATAAAGATGAGCTTTTCCCTTTGCTGTCAGAACTCCTAATCCACCACTGTCCACTACTGCAATTAGTGCTTCTGTGAAACAACCATCTGAGAATGCCTGCACTGGGGCAGTCAGCAAGCTCTCATCAGGATGTGATAAGAGTGGAAGAAGGAACCTCCTGAGCCAGATACATTCCTCTCATCCCCTGTTCCTGCCAGTGGTCACCGTGGAATGTCCAGAAGAAAGATGACCTGGTGTGACTTTTCCCCAGCTTCCAGCAGAGTCTGGCTCCAGGATTTTTTACTGAACACTCCTCTACAGCACTGTGTTTCACACAAAATCCTCCTCTTCCATAAACTGGTTTCCCTGCTTTTGGAACCTGTTTGTCCCTTTGGGCTCCATGACCTGCTCAGCCCCTGTGTTATGAAGGGTAATTGTGCATTCTCAGGGATCTTTCCTTTGCTGGCTTTAAACTTCTTGCCTTTTTATTTGAGATGTTCATTGCAGTGGTTTGTGTTTGGGAAAACAGGGAATAACTGCTCTCTACTCACTCCTCCTCTGTCACTCATGATTTTGTAGCACTTTGTCCAACACAATCTTTCTGTTCCCTATGCAACCATCCAAGCTGAGGTGTGAAAGTTATTCCAAAGTTGTTCTAAATCTTTGGTTACCCTTCCTGCCCATCTCTAAAGCTCTTCTGATTTGCAGATTTTTTTTTTTTTTTTTTTGTGGCAGTTTCAATAGGAATATATGTCAAGAATGTGTATAATATCCAAAATGTGATCATTTCATGGAGTTATAGATGCAGTTATAGTTTGCTCCTGTTGTTTCCTTTTTTCCGACCTTCTTTCTGACATTGAGCACTTCCAGAAATTCCCAGGAACTGTTCAGGATGAGGAATTCTTTCTACATCTCCATTTTATTGCTTTGTGCATCTTGAGATTATACTTGGCATTGCAGGACAAAATTCCACGTATCATATGGACTCTTGCCAACCCTCCAGAAAGGGGCTGGGCACACCCACAGTGACCAGCTGGAATCTCCCAGGGCTGCCCTGGGTGCTGGGGAATCCATCCTGTGGTGGGACCTGGCTGGGAAAAGCCAAAGCAGGAAAAGAGCAAGCCAGGATAATGTTGGAATTAGTGAATTCCTGAATTCCACTGCCAAGAGAGGTTCCCTGCCACTGTTCAAACTTCCCTGGCTCCACCATTGCTCTCTTGAAACACAGAGGTTTTACTCCTGGAAATGTCCACGTCATGGAAGTGGCCATTGCACCATACAAGGACCTTTCTTGGTATCTCATGACTGGGAGACCTTTTTTTGAAAGCTTTTTTTGGAAAGCTAAATACTCAAGGCTACTCAAGGCTGTTCTTTCCTCCAGGATGTGAAATTGCTCTGTTGGTAATTTTTTGGTGAGATAACACCTTGTTCTGCCTTAACCCTGATGATTTTGTTCTTTATTATGGTGTCTCCCAGCTTTTCTTCTAAAAATCCAGGGTTCCCATTTCACAGCTTTCTGTGTTTCTCCTTCAACTCCTTTTAACAAATTGGCAAGAAATTCTCAACCTTCTAATTTCTCATGCATAGGTGAAGTGACAGATTTCCCAGTACAGTTAATAGACTGGAATTTCATTTTTTCATTCGTTTGCTGCTCTTTGGAAAATACCATCTGGTCTTGATGAATTTTTATTATTCAATTTTTAATTTCAAGCCTAAAATATAAAACAGTTCCTCATACTTATCCCTGGTAATGAAAATTCCCCATGTGGGAACATGACTAAATTCCTGTGTTTATTTAAATTTCCTGCTGTGCCCTTTCACAGTTCTCCCACCGAATCCTGATATTCCATGAGCTGCACCATGGCACGGAGTTAACTTCTAATGCTTGAAAAAAAAGGTTATCATTACTTTTAATGTCTTTTGCACGTTCTTTCTCAAGCACAATTTTGGCCCTTGTTAATATGGGGTAACATTAACTTGCCAGAGTTATCCTTTGAGTTCAAGTTGCTTCTTTTATGCTGCTTTATAGCCATGATCAGAATGACTTTCGCCTATTTAAAGTTTTCTAATAATGTTCCAGAGCTTCTAATACAGTTTATTTCAAAAGTACCCCAACCACTTTCAATCATTTTACCCTTCTAGCCATTCCCTTACAATTCCCTTTTAACTAGTCTCCTCTTTTTTTTTTTTTTTAATTTTTTTTTTTTTTTTAGTTTCCCTTTAAACTTTATCAGACTGGTTTCTGCTTTTTTCCTCCCCTCTCCTGTCGAGTATTGAACTTCAGTCTATTACGATCACTCTTCTGTGGGGATGGGTTTTGAGGGTTCCCCTTGAACCAGGATTCCTGGGCTGTTCCACACCAAATCAAAAGTCTCTTCTCCTCCTGCCTGCACTGGAAGCAGCAGCACTTTTGCTGTCTGAAAATGGAGTCTCAGCCCCTCAGCCCTTTGTAGCAGTCACCAATCACCACAGGGGGAATCAGAGTCTACTTTTATTTTTGTGTTTTCAGCCCTGAGGGACCAACTAGCCCTGCTGACTCTGTCACCATCGTGGTTGTCCCTACCATGGGCCATGACACAGCCACCAGGCCTTCTCTTCCCACTCCTCCATGAGGTTTCATGCACAGGAACTGATGCTCACTGCCACTGGGACCTTCTCCACCTTGCTGGCCTTTAAGATCTCCTGAGTGGCTCATCTCACCTGCTGGCAGCTACTCTGCTGCTACTCCGGAATTCCACCCTGGTGTAGGGGAGGGAGCCTGGAGACGAGCCCCAGATGAGAGGGGCCTTCAGCCCTCTGTGTCCTGAGTGTCCCAGTGTCCCTGAGTGTCCCTGTGTATCCCTGTGTGTCCCTGTCCATTCCTGAGTGTCCCAGTGTCCCTGAGTGTCCCAGTGTCCCTGAGTGTCCCTGGGTGTCCCTGAGTGTCCCTGGGTGTCCCTGGGTGTCCCTGGGTGTCCCTGAGTGTCCCTGTGTATCCCTGTGTGTCCCTGTGTGTCCCTGAGTGTCCCTGAGTGTCCCTGTGTCCCTGAGTGTCCCTGAGTGTCCCTGAGTGTCCCTGTCCATTCCTGGGTGTCCCTGTCCATTCCTGAGTGTCCCTGGGTGTCCCTGAGTGTCCCTGAGTGTCCCTGTCCATTCCTGGGTGTCCCTGGGTGTCCCTGGGTGTCCCTGTGTCCCTGAGTGTTC
Organism: Lonchura striata; assembly: GCF_050655825.1. Lineage (NCBI taxonomy): Eukaryota > Metazoa > Chordata > Aves > Passeriformes > Estrildidae > Lonchura > Lonchura striata. The sequence continues at coordinate 1,877,922 of NC_140719.1, read as the reverse complement.
CTGAGTGTCCCTGAGTGTCCCTGAGTGTCCCTGTGTTCCTGAGTGTCCCTGTGTGTCCCTGAGTGTTCCTGTCTGTTCCTGTCTGTCCCTGTCTGTCCCTGTGTCCCTGAGTGTCCCTGTCTGTCTGTCCCTGTCTGTCCCTGCCTGTCTGTGGGTGCCCCTGTGTCCCTGTGTGTCCCTGTCTGTCTGTGTGTCCCTGTGTGTCCATGGGTGTCCCAGTCTGTCTGTCCCCGTGTCCCCCAGTCTGTCCCTGTCTGTCTGTCCCCCTGTCCCCCAGTCTGTCCCTGTGTGCAGCACTCAGAGCAGCCCCAGGCTCTGCTCCAGGCCCAGCGATGGCCCCAGAGCCCCGGGCAGGGCTGAGCCCAGCAATTCTCTGCCCAGGAGGCAGAACTGCTGCCCTGGGCAGTGCCAGACCTGGCAGAGCCCAGGGAGGCTGTGGGGACATTGCTGTGGGCACAGCCTGAGTGCCCTGAGCTCTGGGATGGCCCTGCTGGAGCAGGGAGGTGGCACCAGTGACCCTCTGTGGGCTTCCAACACAAACCCTCCTGTGGCTCTGGGATTCTGGGACTGATTCTGGGACTGATTCTGGGACTGATTCTGGGACTGATTCTGGGACTAATTCTGTGATTCTGGGACTAATTCTGGGACTGATTCTGGGACTGATTCTGGGACTGATTCTGGGACTGATTCTGGGACTAATTCTGTGATTCTGGGACTAATTCTGGGACTGATTCTGGGACTGATTCTGGGACTAATTCTGTGATTCTGGGACTGATTCTGGGACTGATTCTGGGACTGATTCTGTGATCCTGGGACTGATTCTGGGAATGATTCTGGGACTGATTCTGGGACTGATTCTGTGATTCTGGGACTGATTCTGGGAATGATTCTGGGACTAATTCTGTGATTCTGTGACTGATTCTGGGACTGATTCTGGGACTAATTCTGTGATTCTGTGACTGATTCTGTGATTCTGTGACTGATTCTGGGACTGATTCTGGGACTGATTCTGAGATTCTGGGACTGATTCTGTGATTCTGGGAATGATTCTGGGACTGATTCTGTGATTCTGGGACTGATTCTGGGACTGATTCTGAGACTAATTCTGTGATTCTGGGAATGATTCTGGGACTGATTCTGAGATTCTGGGACTGATTCTGTGATTCTGTGACTGATTCTGGAACTGATTCTGGGACTGATTCTGGGACTAATTCTGTGATTCTGGGACTGATTCTGGGACTGATTCTGTGACTCAGCAACTCTGATTCTGTGTCTGTGATTCTGTGACTCTGTAATTCTCTGCTTCTGTGACTGTGATTCTTTGACTGGTTCTGTGACTCTGATTCTGCAGCTCTGAAGTCTGTGACTCTGTGACTGTGACTCTGATTCTCCCTGCATGTCCCAGTGATTCCTGTCTCACTACCAGGTACCAACAAGACCTGTTCAGTCAATACTTTCTGTTAGAGTTGAGTCTTCAGTTCAGCTCTCTTAATTTTAAAAATTATAAATTCCAACAGCTACATGAAGTATTTGGTGTTGATTCAGCTATTTGGGATTTTTATTTTTTGCTATTAATAAACACCAAAGTTCTGTTTTGGCCCTGTGGGAGCCTCTCATGGGCATGTTCCACAATTCCAAACATTTACTCCATTCATGTCCAGATCTTGATCCCACACATAGTTTTCTCTTTTCAGTGCCTTGAGACTGCATCACTTTGGAAGTCGAACTGTTGAGCTCTTACTACATCCTCATTAGCAAATTAAGCTGTGTGGAAAGTTCCTCTCCTGGTCCTCCTCGGGCCCTTGGTGCTCACTCAGACCATCCCCACTGACTTACTCAGCACCAGGAGCCACCTTCTGAGTGTGAGAACAGAGCAGAAATCCAAATCTTACTAGAAAACAAATTATTCTGATTGGGTTGGATTTGTTAAAAACTCTTAGCAAAGAATGTGACAAATCAGAAATAATCCCCAGAAGTAAGTGGTGCAGCTTTCTCAAAAGATTGCTTGAGAATTTGGGTGGCTTGCCAATATTTTTTTCCAGCAAAAGAAAATTTAAAAACTGAGCCAAGCCACGATAAAAAAATTCTGAAGTGAAATATTTCTAACAGTTTTGTGAGGATCAGAACCCTAACCAGCTTCATCAGGGAGAACACTATTCTAGTAAATAGTTCTATTTATATTTTTAACATTAGGAAATGAATTTACCTGTATCAAATTCCCAAGGAATAGAAGGGATTAACCCTGAAGACCAAGTACCAGACATGAGTCTGTTCACAGGTGACCTACTCCTGATGCTGGAATCACAGGAGAACTGGATGCAGTGCAGAGGATGGAGCAACAGTGTTCCCAGGGAAGTGGAGAATCAGGAAATAATGCCCTTGAAGAGGTAAAGCACTAAGATGTAAGTGGAATATTTTTATCAATGAAGATATATACAACAACAACAACAACAATAAAAAGGTTTTAAACTTCCTAAGGGCAGGGTTAGATGGGATACTGGGGAGAAATCCTTCCCTGTGAGAGGGTGGGGAGGCCCTGACAAAGGTTGCCTGGAGAAGCTGTGGGAGGGGATTCATTTGTTCATCTTGTGGAGTTCAGGGAGAGATTCCAGGTGAGAGGATCACCAAACATTGCTGGGTGGGACAGCAGGAACGTCCCTTAATCTCTGTGAGCCCTGTCAGCAACATCTGCCAGTGCAGGGGGAAGGTCTGAGCTGGAGAAGGGATGGAAAATGAGGTACCAAGGGCATGGGAGAGCCCCTGTGCTCAGTGAGGGTGAACTGCATCACCCCAACTGAGCCCTGGGCTGGCAGCACCTCAGCCTCTCTAGAGGCCCAAATGTGGTAATAAAATATATTTCATTGGAAGAGGTCCCTTGACCCATGGAACATTCAGGTGGGAAGGCAATTCTCCAGGGCAGTTTTCATCCAGGAGGACTCACCAACTTGTTGAGACCTGTTCCTCACTCTGAGAAAGGGCTTTACCCCTGCAAAAAGGCAAATCCTCGATGTTTGGTGTCCTCCAAAAGAGAGCCTGACCCGAACAGAAGCTCTCAGGAGACAAGGGACACTCAATTCCCTCAGGACTTTGTGCCAGGGTTTCATCATTTCCATTGTTAAAATCTTGGGGGTCATTTAGTCTGAATTTCTCCAGCTTCTGCTCCCAGCCATTAGTTCTTATTATGTCTTTCTCCATTACATCAAAGAGCCCTTTAGTACCTGGTATTTTCTCCCTGTGCAGGTACTTACAGCCTACTCAAGCCACCTCTCACTCTTCCTTTCCACAATCTAAGCAGATTGTGCTTTTCAAAATCATTCAGTTTAGGCCAATTTTTCTCCTGACCTCAAATTATTTTTGCAGCTCTTTTCTGAACCTTCTCCTGCTCCTGTCCCCTTTTACAAGCATACACATCAGGCATCTCCTAATCCAGGCTCGATGTGAGCATTTCCATGTGGAGGGAAGAAATCTTCCCCTGCCTGTCCCTGTGTTAACAGAGCATTAACTCTTGGTGCACTGGCAGCTCACAATTGTTCACTTGCCCACAGTGGGATTTAATCCATTTTAGCCCCACTGTCTTCCAGGAGGTCCTTTTTGCCTTTGGATGGATAAGCTTCACTTGGCTTCACGTCCATACCTGTGATCCCAGGCACTCAATTTGCTGCCTGGTCAGGGGCATTGCAAACCTCTGCTGCTTCCCAAAGCCACTGCCAGCTCCAGCACAAGGGGAAATCAGAATTGCTGGACAGCATCTAATTGCTATGAAACCACAGGGGCCAACATTTGTTGATTTTCTTGGTGTTCAGTCTGTGGTGGAACCATTACTTTGCACAGGACTACGCCAGGCTCAGTCAGAAATAACTTATGTCAGCTCAGTACCCCGGCCTGAATATCAACAAGGATTAAAAGTTTACATCAGAGTATAAGAAATCTCCTCAGCCTTGTTTTAGGAGGCTGAAATATGATGTTAAAGTGTTTGGATCTCATAGATGTTGCTTAATATTATCTTGCCATTACAAAGGACAGGAAAAAATATATCTGCATGCCTTGACAAGCATTGGCACTGAGGGGCTCAGTGCTCTCTTGTGCTCTCCAAGTGCCATTTTGCCATTCAAATGCACATTTGGTTTGGGTGTCTGCAAAGGAAAGCAGCCAACTGGAGACTTTCTGTGTGTATTTTATTAATTCCTTATTTATAAACCATGGCTGACACAGCTGAGTGTGTGACAGAGTAAGGGTCATACAGGCAGGTGGTGGGGCTGACTATGAAATGTTTTGCTGGTTTTATTCAATATTATAACAAATAGACCAGATGGACGGGGCTTGGAGCAGCCTGGGACAGTGGAAGGTGTCCCTGCCCATGGCAGGGGTGGGACAAGATGGACTTTAAGGTCCCTTTCCACCCAAAGCAGTCTGGTTCTCCTGATTCTCAGCCCCTGGAGCAGAAGATTTTCATGCAGTGCTGCCAGCTCAGAGTCAGTTCAGGATTTTCTCTCTCTGTCTCTCAAAAAGAAATGTCTGTATGGAAAGCAATTGTAATTATCATAGAGCACAGAGCATTAGCACAGCTACAGCTACAGCTGTGTCACTTTGTAGTGCTAATGGTGCATGGTTGGGGTTGTGTTTGCCTACAGTGACAGCACTAAGGAGCTCTGATACCTGGAAGCCCAGGTGCCAATGTCTAGCAATATTTTACTACAAATCTGGGGGAAATGTAGCAGATTTATGGCATGTAAATGTATACTGGTGTATTGGAGCACAACACAGTCCTTCCTCCTCATGCCAGGAGTTTGGCTCTGGGAGGAAATGGTGATTCCACATAGAATAGATCCAAATCACAGCAGAATTTCACAGCAGAATGAGCGTTTATTGACCATGCACTCAGATTTCAAAATAAGTGTGAATTATGCAGCAACACTGATGTGAAACACCCACAGAAGTGGGTGAAGAGGAGAAGTATTGTCAGGAGGACGATTGGATTGGAGGAGGAGAATAAACCCAGACTGACAAAACCTCAGCCCCAGGTGCCAAGCAATCCCACCAGCGCTCCCCTTGAGTCAGGAGGGTGTGGGACACCCCAATTCCTTTTTCCTTTTACTCTGCCTCCACTTCCTCTCCCTCTTTGTCCTCCCACAGTGCTGTGTTGGGTCATCAGTCAGACCATGGACAGGAGCCCACTGCTCACCTGGACACTTCCCTGAGCTGGACTCTGAAAGGTTCCTCAGGGATCTTCCAAGGCAGCCATGGGATGCTGATCTCCCATCCCAGTGCTGGAAAGCTCTTAAACAGAGTGGGATCTTCACAGGATGGTGACAGCACCTCTGCCTCCCTCCTGCTCTCCTGACACAGCCTCTGGGGAAGGAGAGGCTCCAAGGAACTCTAAAACTGCAGTAACTCAACCTTTCCTGGTGACCTGCTGTGCCCAGGGATTTATCCAGCAGCAGTGCTGCGATTCCTCTTACCATGTGCACCAGGCACCCTTGGGACTGGCAGTTATGGTCAGAAGTAGAAAATTCAAATGTTACCCCAAGTGGGAGAGAGGCCACCAGCACACAGGAGCTGCTGGACAGAGCTGGGGTGAATCAGCAGCTCCTGCTTGTCCCAGGCTGGGCAAACTTCCCCTGCTCAGGAAGCAGGAACCCCACGAGAACAGCCTGCAAGGGAACCTTGCTTGCATTTTCTGAGACTTCCTCTGCTTCTTTTAGCAACAAGGTAAAATCCTGGCAGTCCTGAGGGTGCTCCTCACACCCACCCCCATCCAGGCTGTGGCTGCTCTACCCCATCCACCCACTCTGCCAATAACTGAGAAACATCACCCATGTGTTTTACAACAGATTGGAGAGATTTACTGGGACTTCAGCTGGATCTGACACAAATTTTCCACAACTTACAGACCTTCAGCCCAGCATTCAACTTTTTGCCACTTTCAGCCCATTCCTCCCCTCCCAGCTGCGTGATGGGCAGGGAGTCACTATTTTCTCTTGACACCTGATACCACCTGCACTATTTTTGTGATACTCTCTGAGGAAACCCACCTGGAAGCAGAGACAGAGCCCAGGAAATATAATTTCTAAAGACTTCCAGCTATGTGCAGGTACAAGGCCTGGAAACAGGTGTTGAAAAGATCAGGGAGCCTGATTGCACTCAGGGGTGGTCCTACTTTTTCTGTTCTTTATGGACTCCAGTATCAATATTTTGCTGATTTAGGGTGATAAAAAGCCACAATGTGTCTAAAAACAACAGAGAAAGGCGAAGAAAGCATCTACTCTGCTCTGTTTTGTACTCAGTCTTTAGTGTCTCTAAGAAAACTCTCCCAAAAGCCCCACTGGGCCTTCCCTCTGCGAATTTCCCTTCCCTCATCTCCCTGACAACTCCCTGGGCCATTGGCAGAGGCAAAGGAAGGGAGCACAGGACATTTGTCAATGATTTGACATTTGTCAATTATTTGATATGAGGTGGTTCTGCCCTCTCATGCCCTATGAGCTGGGGCCATCTCCCTGCACCTCACCTGCAAGGGCACCCTGAGCTCCTCTGCATTCCTCCTTTACTGGGCTTTCCCTCCTTGAGCACAGGAAGGTGTTGATTGAAGATCCAGGTGAAAAGAGGTGGCCTGGCACCCTCTCCATCCTGCTGGAAAGGTTGTATTTTCAGTAGCAAATTAAGGAGACTGATTGATCTAATTCTCGTGGCATTTTCCAGCTGCTTTGTCACACAAGGTCACTTCTTTGGCACCCTCATGCTACGCTTTTCTCTGCAGACACTGCTGCCAGGAAATTCATTATTTAACGAGGGAGTTTCAAAGCAAGGGCCAGGGTTCCCTGTGCCATGGCCTCTGGAGGGTTTTCCAGCCAGCTGGTGACATTTTCCTCCTGCAGCTCCTGGGAAGAGTGCAAAGGGAAGAACAGCAGGCAGCTCTGCTGGGGTGGGCTGCCTGAGCTGACACAGCCGGCTCTGGGTCCCCAGATCCAGGGAGCACTGAAGGACGGGAGGTGCCCACGGCAGCCTGGCAGGCACCCACCCTCATGCTGGCACAGACCAGCAGCTCCTTGGAGCTCTCTGCTGGAGCCTGGTGGCCTCTGAATATGTTAAAGACAAACATTAAGCACTGAAGGCTCAAACATATCTTCTGAGGGGTCTAGAGAGGCTTGACCCTGCTCCAGGTGCCAGGGCAGGAGGAGGGGATGTGACACCCACCCCACAATTTCCATTGCTGGGAGTGGGCACCTTGTTAGAACTCAAAATGTCCCTCAGACATGTTTGGAGGTTCCAGGCCCAGGTCAGAAGCATTTGAGACCCTGGCAGGCAGCTGGAAACAGCTGTGATTTTGAGTTTCAGCCATGGAATGAGTTACCAACTTTGCAGGTAAAACAAGAAGTTACAAAAGTTTAGATAGTATAGTAAAAGTAGTTATAAAGTAGAGGGAAGAATTTTTTAGTATTGTACAAGAGGGTTTTAACACCTGTACAGGGGGGTTTTTACTTTGTACATGGGGGTCAGAAGTTTTAAGATGGAGGAATGAGGCTGGTCCTGTTCCTCCTCTTTCTTCTTCCTTACCTCCGTGTTCTTGGTGATGTTGGCACTCACAGATTGGTTTAGAGTAGAAAAGCACCATTTAACATAGGTAGTAGGCATTGGGGAAAACTGTAACCATGTAACACGTAATGTACCATATAAAAGATAGAAAATCCCCATTTAATATAGGTAATAGGCATTGGGAAAAACTGTAACCATGTCACACGTAATGTACCATATAAAAGATAGAAAATCACCATTTAATATAGGTAATAGGCATTGGGGAAAACTGTAACCATGTAACACGTAATGTACCATATAAAAGATAGAAAATCCCCATTTAATATAGGTAATAGGCATTGGGAAAAACTGTAACCATGTCACACGTAATGTACCATATAAAAGACAGCAGCAGCCCTGGGTGGGGAGAGAAGAAGCAGTTGGGGTCAGAGAGGATGTCAGGGTGTGTGTGTGCCTCTGCCTGAGCTGGGAGCAAACCACAGCAGCTCCAGGAGAAAATCTTTTAGATAACTTGCAATAAACTGCCTTGAGACCAAACAACAGAGACTGCTGAGCCTTTCTTTGGAAGCTCGGGTTGGAGGAGAGACTTTTCCACCACACAGAACCCCTGAGCCAGGCCGGGGTTCCGACACCTTGTCACATCTGAGGGGCGTCCCAGGTCCCCCAAAGTCCCCCCTTGCTGATGGATTGTTTCATGGGGCCCCCACTGACTCGTCTGGCCTGTCTGTGGTCACACAAGTGACACCAACACATCCTGTGGGAGCTCCAAAAGTGGCCAAGCTCTCCTGGGACACCTGACCCACAGCCTGGTGGTGTTCCTGCAGGTTTTCCAAGCTTGCTGACCCCCTTGTTCCACGACTCCCACATCTTTTCCAGGGCACAGTGCAGCTGGGGCCAGCACCCCCCTCTCCTTTCTCCCTGACCAGCCACAGCATCACAGTTCGGAGGGGCGGAGAAGGCCTCGTCCCAGCTGAACATCTGGATCCCAACGGCAGCTGTTCAAGGCTGCCCACCAGGTTTCCTGGTAATTCTCCTAAAGAGCTGAGGCTGTTGGAGCTGAGCTGTCCCAGGCAGCTCTCCTTGTCCCTGCCCTGCTGTCTGGGTGTCACTGGACCCACACAGTGCCCAAGTGTTGTGCCGCTGCGGGGGTGGTCGGGGGGCACAGCCACCCAGTGTCAGCCCCTCACCCCCAAGTTCCGTGTGGAATGTGGGACACAGAACACTGAAATCTGTGGAGTGCATCTTCTCCCACCACAGACCTGGGCTTCAGCAGGAAGAAGCTAAAGCCCATTTGAAACAGATGACTGTGACACACTAAAAATGCCTTTGCCTTGGCCAAATTGATTCAACTGCACCAGTTCAGCTCCTCCTGGTGACACCCACCTGAATCCTCCTAAGTGGGAATTTCTATTCCTACAAATCCCAAAATCCCAGACTGGTTTGTGTTGTGTCAGAATCTGTGGTATTGACTCTGAGATTGTAGAAAGTCTCTGTCTGTCAGTCCCCCTGCCAAAGCAGAAGCCATAATTGGTCTGTGCTGGTTTCCAGGTTGTTTATTCTGTTGATCTCTCACATGTTCTGCTGCCCTGCCCAGCTCTGTCCTGCAGGGCAGCGTGTGGGGCTCTGCCCTCAGTGGGATGTGACAAACATTCAATACCAGAAACTCCCTGGGCTGGATTTACAATAACGTGCCAAGATCTGTCACCTACATTGGACAGTGTGTCCCCAGCCTGAACCAACAGAAAAATGCCAACACCACAGTGAAACACGGAGGGCATGAAGAAGGAGAAAAAGGACAAGGCACACCCAATTTCCTCCATCTTGATCCCTTTGCACCCCTAATCTAGAATCCTAAAATTTTACTTTTGCACCTGTGCCACACTTAATTATTACTCATATCAAACACTCAGAGCTTGTAATTCATCCTGTGAGATTGAAAACTCTTTTCCATGGGCAGAGATCACAGCCAGTGTCTCTGGGGGCTCTGTCCAGGGGGTTCCTGACCCCTGCCAGGGTCCCAGGGCAGCCAGAGGGAAGCCCTGGATTCCCCACAGTGTTGGAAGGGACCTGCAAACCCATGTCACCCTAGTGGCTGTCCAGCCTGTCCAGCCTGGCCTTGGACACCTCAGGGATGCCCAGGGCTCCAGAGCAGAGGGAAATGAGGAAGGGCACACGCTCAGTGCCCTTGAGGCAGCTGAGGATCCTGTAAGTGCTCTGCAATTGAAGACACTTCATCCTGAGCTGCAGAATGCTGGTGTCACATGTTGTGCTCTATAATTACAGTGTTTCCATTGCAGACTCAATTTTTAGGGGTTTATAACTTTTCTTAAGAGAGTGAGCAGCAACGACCTGTTTCTGCATTCGAAGCAGGTTTTAAGGTCATTATGTGAGCATTAACTTTCTGCTACATTGTGTTGTAAGGGAATGAGTCTTTCAGAGGAAAAGCATTCCACAGGGTTGGCAAAAATGAGCATATTCATCTTAATTTTTGCATCTACTTAATTTCAGGAACTTTTATAATTAAATGTTTGGTTGCACTGGCAAATAGAAGAAGCAAATCCTTGCCATCATGAAAACAATTCCATTCCATCTGTGTGCTGTGCTATGGAGGAATCAAAATAGCTTTACATGGAACTTGTCCTTAAGAAGCAATTTTTTCCATGCTGGAAGAGCAGATGGGTGTTATTTTCTCCATGTTCTTTCTCTCAGGCTTTGGATCCTGCTCTCCAGCTGGTATTCAGGGATCACCTGTTTGGGAACGTGGCCTTCCCAAGGGAATTGCACATTTTCCTGCACTGCTGGATTGAGTTCTGAGACAGCATCAGGAGTGGGATCTGCCACCCTGGAATTCCAGCAGAGCTGTGGGAGGTGTGGGTGTGGACAGTGGTGGCCCCCCTATTGCTTTTGGGGGACAAAGCAATGCCCTGCTCTCCACTGGACACACAAAATCTTCTGCTTCCCACAGCTGAAGGACATGAGCCACCAAGTATGTGACCCTTCTCCAGGCAACAACATTTCCCAGGAGACCACAAACTGCACTGAGAAGAGTCCAGTTTACAGTCATTGCCTTTTTCCTAGAAGGAGACCATAATGTTTTGTAGGATTCCCACTGGGATCATTGCTCAGGTGCTTGGCTGCAGAGTGAATCAGGGCAGTTGAGCTGAGCTTGAGTTTCTCTCAAATGTGTGATTCCACCTTGACTCATAGCCTGAATTCCTTATTTTCCTTTAGAGAACCACCACTCTGGAGTAGGAAAAGTGGATTGTTCCCAGAGCTGTGCATCTTGCAACCTGCCTGTAACTGGTGACCCCACAACTGGAAATCATCTCCTATTGGGAACGTTTCCTATTCCTCTTGTAAAAATTTGTTAGCATGTTGGACAGGTGGAAGAGAAAGAGAATCATTCAAAGGCTGGGAAACAGCATTATAATCCAAAACAACCACTCAGCCTTTTTTGTCAGTCCAAAAGATGTAGCTCATAGGTTTCAAGTTCTTCCATAGATTTCAAGTTCTTACATGGGCAGGGGAGCTGGAATGGCAGGTGAGTCTTGGACAGGTTTGTGTGCAGAGTGCACCGAGGTCACCATGAGGATTTGCAGGATGAGGGTGAGAGAGTGGCTGGTGGGAATTAGGATTTTTTTCCATGGAAAGTTAGAGCAAAGCTGTTTCTGAGCCCTTCAACCCACTGCCTCCCAGGCTTCATGCCCTGAGCACCTCTGCTTGTAGCAGTGGGACCTCGGGGTGTTCTGAACCAGGTGAGAAGTGATCTGCTCCCAAAGGTCTCCTCACTCCTTGGGCAAATGGGAAAGGAACAAAGAACTGACTTCAGGGGGCAGGGGCTGTCTCAGGCTGTCCTTTTGTAGAAGCTCCCTGGGAGCAGGGCAGAGCACAGCCCCTCTTCACACCTTTATCAGAGTTCACAGAGTTGACTGAAATATTCCTGCTCCTACAGCTTTAATTCATTCAGAGTCGTTCAGAAGCTTCTGATAATAAGACCTAATTTATAATTAGGCTTTATCAGTAATCAGTTAATTTATAGAACCATAATTCTCACAAAGATATTTTAGAGGCTTTGCTCATTACATTGTGGAGTTAATGCCCATAGACAACCAAATCACAGTGATAGGAGGGAAACAAATTTCAAGGTAATCCTGCTTCATAACTACTTGAGTTATTTACTTGGGATTTCATGCAGTGGGTGGAACAGAGAGTAGCATTTCAGCCAGCAGCCAGGGACAAGGGGACTTCCTTCCCTCAGATGTGTCAGGGGTGGGGTATCAGTTACAGGTAATCTCCCTGTGCACTGAGCCAGCTGTAATCTGCCAGGGATTCCCAGAGCTGGAGATGTGCTGGGAAATGAGTCCTTACAGGGGAAGGGGAGATGCTGCTGGGGAGGGAGCCAGGGCTGAATGGTGAGACATCACCTTCACTGGTGAGACATCACCTTCACTGGTGAGACATCACCTTCACGGCTGAACCAACGGCCACAGAGAAACCACAGAATGCTCATCAGCCTCAGGTCTGAGGGTTCCAACACTGCCAGCAAGAGTTCCCAAAAACTCCCCAACAGTGGGATATTTCTAGTGGAACTGAGTCCCTAAATGGATGGTCACTGTGCTGTTGTGCGTCTTTGGGATGCAAGCCCAAATTTTTCCTCCTTTTCTGCAACCATGTCACCCTGCAAACCCATCTCTACCTTCCCATTGCCTCTCTCCCTGCTTTCAGACCATTCCACAGCTCTGACTCCTGGTTTCTCACACAGGCAGAACTTTGCTCACCCATCATTCCCTCAAAAGCACAGAGGAAAAATCCAGCCAATTCCTCTCTCTCTCCTTCTCTTCAAACCCTGTGACTGATAAGTAAGGCTAACTTATAAGAGAAGGCCTTGTAACATGGCTCCAGCCTGTTCCTTAGGCTAAGGAGAGGGAACTGTGGGGGACTGACTCAGCTGGAATAGGGGTAGAGAGATGTGAGAGGCTTGAGACACATGAGACATGTGCTGTGTGACTGCTGCATGCCCTCATCATGGTACTTGGTTGACTTGGGCTTGTTGTGCCTAGAACCATGTGAACAGATAACCAGCTAACTGCTGAAAAAGGCCGAGTTTTTGGCAATGAAGTGCTCTCCTTTGCACCTGCCTAGGGTCCCTGCATTGCCCATTATTGCACCAAAATCCCACTGCTGTCCATTGCTCGTGCTCTTCCAAAGGAAGCACAATCCACAAACACCCTTGCCATGCCTGCTTTCAGAGAACTTGGAACTATTTTAAGCCCAAGCCCAGGCTCTGGTGAGCTGGATTGCTGCCTTGCAGTGCAGAGCTCTCCTTGGTGGGCTGTCATTCCTCCAGTCCTTAAGCCCTCGGAGAACTCCCAGTCAACCAGTTTCAATTCAATTTTAATGAACAGATCTGAGCAAAGTGCTCTCTGCCACAGCATCAGCAGGAGGGCTGGATTAAAGGAGACGAGCAGCTCACCCCGAGGCCCTTCACTCTGGGACTGTGAGCCACATGCAAACCTCCAAAAACGGGGCTGTTCTGCTGGTGGCTGGATTGTTGTCTGGCTCGAGGGCAGGGCTGTGGGGACAGAAAGGAGTTCCCATCCCAGCAGGAGTCTCCATCCCTGGCCTGCAGGAGTCCTGGGCCAGCAGTGAGTGATGCTGTCCATAGGACACAGCTGCACCACAGCCTTGCCCTGCCCCAGCCCTGAGGCATGCAGAGCCATGGGCCAAACATTCCAGTCCATCCCTTCAGCACCCAGCTTCCCTTTGGTGGTGGATTGTGAGTGCCTCATTCACCGTTTGTATTTGTTTTACCAAAACCTTGTGAAGGGAGCTTTGTTAAGTCCTGCCAGGTCCCAGCTGCAGCAGCTGTGAGTCACCACCCATTTCACCTCCCTTCCAAAGGCACCACTTGGAACAATGCTCTCCCACCCCATCATCCCAAGGGATGTTTCTGTCCTCTACACGTGCAGCAGCAGCTCAGCTCTGTTCTCCAGCCCCTGCCTTTCCCTTGGAATTCCACCATTCCTCATTCAGATCCCTCCCACTCCCCAGTCCACTTCTAGGACAGGTTTTCTTTGATCCTCAAATGTCTGAGCCACCTTCTCCTGATGCCACATCGGCCAATTCTCCTTCCCTGTGATTGTAGAGGAGCTGCAGCCTGTTGTGCTTTAATTAAAGTGTATTAGCAGTGGTGTGTTATTGATTTATTGTACATTTGCATTACCTGAGTTCTTTATGCTCTTATCTGATGGGCAGAGCAGGGATACAGTGCAGGGGCCTCCCTGCTGAAACTCGAGCAGGAGAAGGAGCAGGCCCACCTGGGTGGATCTGCAGAGCTCTGGCTGTTTGGCAGTGGCTCCTGGAATTACCAGATGCAAATCCAGATGATAAAGCATGAAACCTGAAAACCAGTTTTATTCAGACTGGCAGAAATTCCCAATCCAAATCTTTCACATTTCGTGTTTCTGTTTGTATTTCCTGGCTTACAGCACAGAAAGTGCTGTGGTCTGTGCCCCTTCTTGTAGGGTGGGGGCCACTCAGCTCAGTAAAACACCCAGAAAATTGTGAGTTCACAATCAGAGCAGGCTCATGGTGTGGGAGGTCAGACCTGATGCTTCTGTGACCAGGGGAACACCCTCGAGGTGTGCAGGGAATCTCTGGGGTTGTCCCCACCAAGCCAAAAAGGCAATTCCTGTGCTCCAGTGGGTCCCTGCAGCAGCTCAGCAAAGCCAATCCTGGTACCACGCCACGAAACAGAGCTCAGCACTCCCTCCTCCCACCCCCAGTTTTTGCAGGAGGGCACTCAGGCAGTGTCTCCTCTTGCCTGGTAAAGGTCTCCTTCTTCTCCATCGTGTGCTGCACTCAGCAGGTTGTGGCTATGGGGCAGGGAGAGGAATGGGACACATCTCAGTGAAACAGCCAGCATAGGTGAGACAGGCTGGGCAAGAGAAAGTGGGGAAATGGCTCATTCTGCTGCAGCTGCAGGTCACAGACGGGCAAGGGCGTAGAATCATAGAGTCACAATCAAAGAATCATGGAATCATGGAATCACAGAGTCACAGGATCATGGAATCTCATGGAATCTCATGGAATCACAGAGTCACAGAATCATGGAATCATAGAGTTGCAGTTATGGAATTATAGAATCACAGTCATAGAGTCTTATAATCATAGAGTCATAGAATCATAGAGACATAGAGCACAGAATCATAGCGTCATTAAGGTTGTAAAAGCCCTCCCAGATCATGAAGTCTGAGCAAACACTCCCCCATCCCCAATGGGGATCAGGGCACCAGGAGCCTGTGAGGGATCCCAGCTGACCAGATCCCAGAACCTGCACCAAGCTGCACATCACAGCTTTTGCTTGGTGTTGTGCCATCTGTCACATGAAGCCAGGCAGAAAGTCCTGACCCACACAGGATGTGTCTGGAGTGACTGCACAGCCATGGAAGTGTGTGGTGGGAATTTGCCCAGCCCTGGGTGTTGGCATTGGCTGCCCCAATGGAGGAGCCCTGGCTCCTCCACAGTGTCTGTGGCTCTGCTCTCCAGGGGTGGCTGGACTGGACTTTGCTCCATGAGGGTCCATGCTGGGTTTCCAGTCCCACATGCCCTGAGCAGCTGCAGAGGTGAACCACACCGACCCCACTCTGCCTCAGCAGAGAGGCTTTAACACCACAGTATCAGCTCCTGTGGGCAGGTATTGATGCAACACTTGCACACTGAAGTCTGAACTCTCCATCAGATTTGGTCCATCCCCTGGTGTCATTTGGACACCTTGAGGATGGATGTGCCACCCCCCAGGCAGCCCAGGGGCAGAGGCAGACATCGGGTTGCTGGTGCCACTTCACCCCAGCCTTGGACTGGTGTTCCAGCTCAGATTTCAGTGTCATTTCACCATGGCAGAGCTGAACAGAATCAGAGCTGGTGATTCCCATTGCACTTCAACCAACAATATTTCACTGCTCATCGGGAGGTCAGGGAGAGCATTAGCTCAAAATGCATCCCAGAAGTAGCTGAGCTGTTGTGGTGTGTTTTGCTTTGAATCCATGTTAGCTCCCTATTCTCCCTAATCCCCTTTCTTCCCCAGTTGCTAAATTTCCGAAGCCCTTCCCTAACTTCCTCCCTTCCAAGTTGTCAATCCTCCCTATCCCTACCCCTTTCTCCAGAGTTCTGTGTCTGTCTTGTTGCCCTCGACATCCCATTTGTTCCTTTGTATTATCCCCCCACCATTTTCCCTGGTGGGCTCATGAGCTATTTGCCCCACCTTACACTCCTCTCTTACTATATCCTCACTGGTTCACTTTCCTACACCCCTAATCATGAGCTGCTGCATAAAAACTTCTGTTCATCCCCTCCCCAGTCCTGTCTGGGAGCCCAGGAATAAATCCATCCTGTTCCACCCCAAGCCCCGTGTCATGGCTGTGTGTCCCTGCTCTGTCCCTGCTGATAACTGGGATTGCAGAGCTCACAGGGAATGGTCTCGGCCCTGACGCAGCTGCCCGGCATGGCGCACACTGCTACAGGTGGGAGCAGAGGATGGTTCCCTCCTTCATCTTTTAAAATAAACGGGCCAATCTGTGGGGGCGCCCGCCTCACTGAAGGAGAAGAAGGGGAAAAGAACATCTATGACAAAGAACACCAGCGAGCTCGGCCTTGGACTCCAAGAGGAGCCGAGCAGAAGATCTGAGGCTCCAGGACTCTCTCTCATCCTCGCTGTGCTCTCTACCCCAGGCTACCAGGTGCCCCGAGGGGGTGGATTTATCCCAGGAGGAGGAGAGAGGCTTGTTGAATGGCTCACATTAGGCTGAGCAAGGCCCTGAACAGGAGGCGAGGTAACATCAGGATCCCTGCAGGGCAAGATGTTGCACTGGGACCAGGGACTGACAGTGGCCATGCCCAAGGCTCTGGGGACAAGCCCAGAAGCACCGGGAACACCCGGGTCCCTGGAAGTGACAAGCCAAGGAAGATAAAGTCCCCAGTTTATCGTGATTCCACCACAGAAGTCGGCGCCTGAACTGCCTATGGAGAACCACTCCGGGGCCGGCGCCTCCTGACAAGAAGCTGATCCGAGGGGATCACCACCGGCACTCCCTTGGATCCCCAGGGTGAATGGCCAGAAACGCCTCCACCCGTGCTCTGGGTGTAAGTGAGCCAAAGCAGGGATTTTCCTGGATGGTGGGTTTAGTCTCCAGAAGCTGGTGGCTAAACTTGCAGAGACCACAGGGAACCCTCCTGATCCGAGGGGATCTTCACCGTCACTCCCTTGGATCCTCACTCCTCCCCAAAAGGTTGGGGCATCCCCTGAGGGTACCCTCCACTTATCAGGAGGGTGCTTTTCTAGTCTCTCTCTTACCCAAAGCTGGGCTCTCCCCCAAAGGCTGGGGCATCCCATGAGGGCTGAGAGAGTAGAAAAGACAAGAATAGGGCAGAAATTTTCCATCAAACGACGGCACGTTCATAGGAATAGGGGAGAATCTAATATTTTGCAAGAAGCCCCTGACATCCATGCACCTTGTTGAAATCCAGCTGCGTTGGGCTCCTCCCCTGTAAGTTCCCCTGTGGCTTCTGTGAAGCTCCCTGTCTATCTTGTTGCCCTCGACACCCCATTTGTCATTTTGCATTATTTCCCCCCCATTTTCCCTGGTGGGCTCATGAGCTATTTGCCCACCTTACACTCCTCTCTTACCATATCCTCACTGATTCACTTTGCTACACCCTTAATCATGAGTTGCTGCATGAAAACTTCTGTTCACCCCCCCAGTCCTGTCTGGGAGCCCAGGAATAAATCCATCCTGTTCCACCCCAAGCCCTGTGTCATGGCTGTGTGTCCCAGCTCTGTCCCTGCTGATAACTGGGATTGCAGAGCTCGCAGGGAATGGTTGCACCCCTGCCACAGCCACCCTGCACACGCTGCAACACTGATCCTCCCAGGGACACAGCCCCCTTCCAGCAAGGCTGAACAAGGCTTTTTGTGTCTCAGGAGGCTTTGCACCTCCCAGCCCGGTGCCAGGGATGGACTCCTGGGGAAGAACCAGACTCATGGGCTGCAGTTTTGACGTCTCCTGAGGCTCTCCTGGAAGAGGAGCCAAACTCAGCCCATGTCTGCAGGACTCCACAGCCCAGGGGCAGGGCTGAGCCCCGTGTCAGCCAACTGCTGTTCTGTGCTCTGGTCCCAGCTGACTTTGAAAGGGAGGACAATGACCCTCGATTAAGCTCCTGACACATGGCCATGATACACATGTGCCTCAGCACAGGGAACTGGAGCTCACACTCAAGGAGAGTTCCCAAAACCAGCCTGAGAACAGCCTCAGCTTGTCCATATTGAAGGCATGGAGGATTTATGGCAGAGAGACCCCAGGCAGACCCCTTGATGCACAGGTACAGGCCAAGATTTGGGCCAGCTTGGGCTGAGCACATCATCCCCCCATGGGAGAACTTGAGCGTCCGACAGCCTGAAATATCCAGGATTTCATATGCACCCTCTGCCTTGGGGGAGCAATTTAGCAGCAGAAGTGAACCCCACCCTGCTGGAAAACCCCAGCACGCACTGGGAAGTCCCGAAAACCAGGTTACCTGCAGCAAACCTGGTGGATCTTCCCCTGCAGTGGCACCGTGGAGAGTCTGCTCTGATCCCTGAGCCTGCAGCTCCTGCCCACACACAGCCAGGGGCACCTCCAGCAGCATCCTGAGCTGCTGAGTGCTCCTGGAGACTGGCTGAGGTCCTGGCCAGCTCTGTGTTCCCAGCAGGAAGGAGATGGGATGTGGTGTTCGGCAAATTCTGCTCCACAGGGTGCCCAGAGCAGCTGTGGCTGCCCCTGGATCCCTGGAAGTGTCCCAGGCCAGGTTGGATGGGGCTCTGAGCAACCTGGGATAGTAGAAGGCGTCCCTGTCCATGGTAGGGGTGGAGCTGGAGTGTGGGAATCCAGAGCTTCCCTCTGGCTGCCCTGGCTGCCCTGGGACCCTGGCAGGGGTCAGGATCCCCCCTGGACAGAGCCCCCAGAGACACTGGCTGTGATCTCTGGCCATGGAAAAGAGTTTTCAATCTTACAGGGTGGAATTACCAGCTCTGAGTGTTCGATATAAGTAATAATTAAGTGTGGCATGGGTGCAAAAGTAAAATTTTAGGATTCTAGATTAGGGGTCCAAAGGAGGCAAGACGGAGGAAATTGGGTGTGCCTTGTCCTTTTTCTCCTTCTTCATGCCCTCCATGTCTCACTGTGGTGTTGGCATTTTTCTGTTGGTTCAGGCTGGGGACACACTGTCCAACGTAGGTGACAGATATTGGCACGTTATTGTAAATCCAGCCCAGGGAGTTTCTGGTATTTAATGTTTGTAACATCCCACTGAGGGCAGAGCCCCACACGCTGCCCTGCAGGACAGAGCTGGGCAGGGCAGCAGAACATGTGAGAGATAAACAGAATAAACAACCTGGAAACCAGCACAGACCAATTATGGCTTCTGCTTTGGCAGCGGGGCTGACAGACAGAGACTTTCTACAATCTCAGAATCATCAATAGCTCAGATTCTGACACTGGATGAGATTGAAGGTCCCTGTAAGGTCCCTTCCAGCCTGCCACACAAACTTTGGGGCTGAACAAGGAGCAATCATCACCTTCCTGCCACCTCCAAAGTCGCTCTGCTGCCCCTAGGCAGACCTTTGGAAGCTGTAATATCCTGCATTCCCAGCCAGGGCTTCCTCACAGCTCGGGCATCCCCTGCCTGTGCTCCCCTGATAGGTTTCTCCTCGAGCCAGGTCTTAGGAGCTCTCACAGAACTTATGACACTCGAGCTAGCTCAGCTACCCCGAATGGCATAAAATTAGCAGGAAGGCTTCTGAGGCAGTGTTGGAAACAGAAAAAGGTTTAATAAAAGACAAAATCATAAAGCTCTTTGTAGAGAAAACCCAAAACAGTTGCAAGAGGTTCTTGCTCCTGCTAAAACACTCCAAAAAAGTGATTATTTCCTTTATTCTCTTTTTTCCTAGTGAATTACCTAGGCAGGACCTCTTGGCCTCTGTCCAGTCAGACAGCCCCAGGTCTGAGGTGAAGTCCAAAAGGTCCTATGAGCTGTCTTTGTACGAAATTGAGACAGAAACTTCTGGGCTTTTTGCTTTTTTAAGCAGACAAAGAATAATTTAGTCACTCCATCAACAGGGGACACATTCCTACAGTTCCCTCTCAGTTTTCCTGCTCTCAGTTTTTGGTCTGTCAATGCAGTGTCCAACCATGTGGTGTTTGCAAAGACACCAAGAGACTACATTCAAATATCCAGACAACTGTAAATAAACAAATCTTCAGGGTAATTCAAAAGAAAACTGAAACAAGACAGAGCTGGCCTACATTAATCTCAACGAGTTCTCAGCAAGAACGAATGTGAAGAGCACATTTCCATATGGGGGCAGTTCCATCAGCTGACAAGAGATGAGCTCAGTAACTCAGTCTGTTCTTCACTATGGATGTGGCAGCTATTTTAAATATTTGGGAGTTCAGAGTTATCTGCTCCTGCACCATTGTTTAAATTGATTTGCAATAGTTCTTCATTGACCTTGCTGCAGAAAATAAAAATGTCAGACTCTCATTAGAAGAACTGGAACAACATCAGCCAACTGTGAGCATCATCCACGCCAGGACCTGGAGCAAAGCTGGCTCTGCAGCTCCCTGAGATTGTAATTTCTCCCATGTTGGTCACTGGGGGTGTGGGGACATCACCACTCCCACACTGGAGCCCAGACTGCACCTCCTGGCCTTGCAGTGGACACAAACCCAGGACAAATAGCCAACGTAGAACCCTGCTGGGACCCTGGCTCTTCCCCTTCAGCCCACACTCATTTTTCTGCTTGCCACTGTGCTGTGAGAGCTCCACCCTGTGTTGCTTTATCCAGGGCTGATCTGCCCGTGAATCCCTGCCTCAGCTGCCATCCTCCTTCCTCTGGGATTCCATCCAGAGATACTCCGTACCCCAGTTTTAAACCCTGCCTTTGTGGCCATGTGACACAAATGTTCCAGCTGAAGTGACTATTTCAGCCTCCACGAGAACACTCTGTCTTCACAAACTTGTACCTTTTCCCAAAATTCTCCTCTTGGAATGAATCTGCTCTATGGAAAGTTGGAGGGAAATCAATCTGGCCACATTTGCATTAGGAGAGAAGAGGAAAATCGTACTATTTTCCTACCTTGGAAAAGCCCCCAAAACCTACATTAGAGATCCTTTCCAACCTCAGTGCCTCTTCATCCAATGCAAAGAACGCCTCAATCCTGACACTCTGCATCCCACCCAACCCACTGCAGAGGAGCAGTAAAGGGACAGGGATGGAGGGGAGGGAGAGCAGACGTGGGCTGAGCCTCGTGACAGAGTTTGGTGGAGACCAAGCTGCTCCATCACGAGAAGAAAAGAAACTGTTGAACAGACAAATAAACCTTTACAGGCCCAGGTGGAACAGGTTCCTTCCAGTTGCATATTCCCACATCAGTGAACTCGCCTGCTGATCCTGAAGTGTCCATAGGGTTTGAAGGATTGGAGGTTGTGCCTGGATGCACATTAACCATTCTCCCAGCAAACTAGAAACAAACACAACAACCCCAAAGGTCAGAGGGAAGAAGCAGGGAGGGCTTCAGAGCAGCTTCCAGTGATGGGCTGTGGTGTGTGGAGGTGGAGAGGGATTCAGAGGAACCCCCAAGGGAACAAAGCTCCAGCTGTCCCCCCTCATGGGTGACTTGGGATATAAACTATCACTGCTGTGCCCACAGAGCAGAGCTCATCTCTGAGTCTGTCAAAACAAAGTACAACTTTACCTCAGCTAAAACCATTTCTAGTTGGCTAAAACCAAAGGAAACTTGGTCCCCTGTTTAATGAAAGGAGCTGTTCAGAGGCTTTCATCACTCAGAGGGTTTCTGAGCCACGCAATGGTTTACGTGACTGGGTTTCATCAGCTCAACACAGTACAAAACCTTCTGGGTTGGAAAAAAATGGTTCACAAAATGTGATGCTCCAGCAGAAGTAAACACAGACCTGCCAAATTACTGCAGCTTAATGAGTTCCCTCTCGTCAGCTGAGCTGGTCTTGTGTATACCCTCTTTGAAGTCAAATGTACTCATGTAAGCACCCTAAGAGGCTTTAGGAAGGGATTCCTGTTTGGGCAAAGGTTCACAATGGCTGGTGTTGGCATTGTCAAGAATTAGGTGGTTGCTTTGCTAATATTTTCCTCCTGTCCTTGCCTCCAGTTGAGTCTCTGCTTCGCAGCCTGGCTCCAAACAACATCCCTGAGCTTTTATCTGCAGGTGACAAACAGAGGCATACAAACTGGATTGGCAGGAACACAAAGAAAGCTTTCATCTCATCACTGCACGAGGCACTTACAGGAACTTCTCAAGGAAAAAAGAGATTATGCATCAACATTGTGAGCATAAAGACAATTTAAAAGGGATGTTAAGAAACTTCATGTCAGGAAAATATAGAACATCTGCAAACAGATGAGTATTCAGTAATAAGCTACGTCAATGATCTGGGAGGAAAGAGGCTGTTTTCTTGCAGTGACAAGCCCAGAGAACATCCCAAAAGGGATTTGAACAAGCTGAAGTGTTCCTTGTGGTCAGAAAACTCATCTGGCTGCGTGCTGCACTTGGGATTGTTGGGCTGGACCTGTTTCACCTGCTCCAAGCCCTGTGCTCCTCTCTCTGCCACATCTCACACCTGAGGCAGGTGTGCAGGTCTGACCCAAGGCTGGGACAGGGAACTGTCCTGGAAGATTTCTGGACTTCAGACACATACCCACACCCCCAACACTCAGTTTCATGGCAGTTTATGGTATTTTACCTCCAGCTTTGGCAGGGGGTGACAGAAGCAGCAACACAGTTGCAGGCTGTCCTATGGTCCTCTCTGGGTGAGTGACTCTGCAGAAACACACAGAGTGACTGTGATTATTATAATAATCCAGAAGGACAGGAAAGACTCACCTACTAAAGAACAAGCTGGTTTAGCTGGTTATTAGTCCACTAATTAGTGGATAACTAATGGCAATGCGTGTTTGTTCCCAGCTGTCAGCAAACACTGCCTGCACTTGGACACTGAAGCCTCGGAGGTGCTGCATCCCCCCGGGAAGCGCTGAGCTGAATCCATGTGCCAGCACAAACACTGCCAGAGCTGCCAGGGTGACAGGGGGTCTGGGTTTCCCTGGCTGGCATCACCTTCCCAGGGCTCTGTGCTCGTGCCTCTGCCAGCAGGATGCAGCCTGGGAGCCAGCTGGATGCAGCACGGTGCCAGCTGGTGGGGCTGCCGCCTTCTCTGGGATGCAGCTCTGACTGAGTTTGCTGCCTTCAGCACCAGCAGTTGGCAAAGAGATGGCTCAGAGGTCACTGTGGTCCTGGGTGTCATCCCCTGGGACATCCTGACATGAGCCATTTGCTGATATCTTCACTGAACAGGTCCAAAAAGGCCTCCATGGGGGACTCAGCCAACTAGCTGCTGCTTCTGCCGTATAATTTGTGATACACTCATTCAAACACCTCCCTGCTCCTGCCCTGTGCCTGGATGCCAACCTGGACAGGCTGCCCTGACCTTCTCCAGCTGCTGTCTCAGCTCAGGGCAGCATCAGTGTCCTGGGAAATGAGAACCTGGGCAGGCTGGTGGATTTGGACCTGTGCTGTGTGCAGTGCTCTACTTCTCGAGCTCAGTGCCAGCAGGTTGGCACTGGCACTGCTCCTCTGGGTTTAAGATGAAATTATGAAAGATTGAGGCCTCAGCACAATCTGGAGCCTGTCCCACCAAATGTCCCTCTGCACTCCCAAAGAAGGCAATGAAGTCCCAGGAATATACTGCTTTTTGAGAGTCCTGCTGGAAGTGGCAAGCCATGGCTCAGTCAGGTGCTTCTGCCGGGCACAGCCCCAGAGCTCTGCAGGGTGGGCATCCCAAAATCCCTTCTGAAATCCAGGTGCTACATTTCAAGCACTGGCTGTCGCCACGAGAGCCCTTGAGCAGTGCATGCCCTGTTTCTGCAGTGACTCTGAGAGAAGGCCCTGCCACCTGCAGCCCCGTTTGTCCCTCCCCTGTGCCACAGAGGGAAATGTGTTAGCTCGCTTTCCCTGCAGTGCCTGTGGGAGTGATCCCAGTGTCCCTGCAGCCGGCAGGCCTGGCTGGTAAGCAGGATCAGGTAGCTGGGGAAGTGGCCACATCTTTTGCCTCTTTGCCCATTTGAAAGGTGGGTCCCAGAGGAGGGGAGTGCTGCAGGGGCAGCGGGAGGGGGCCCACAAACCAGCTGAGCACAGGCTGCTGCCTGCTCTCCGCTCAGCAGAGTGCAATATTGCCACTGAAATGATTTAAACTTCTGTGGGCACGAAGGGTGTGAATGATCCGACTTGCAGCAGATGCCTGGTGCTGTTTTGAGCACCTGGGTGTTTGGCAGGGGTTCCTCCCCAGCACCCCAACAGCAGCAGGGCTCCTGTGAGCGGCGGCGCTTGGCACAGCCCGTGCAGGGACACAGACACAGTGTCTGCCACCAGCTGAGAGTCTCCTCAGGCTGGCCCAGCCCTGCTGGTGCTCCACCTGCCCACCACTGCTTGTCAAACCCAGCCATTTCCCCCCAGACCTGATTTTTATCTCAAGGGATGCCTTCCAACAAGCTCAGGTTGCACAAAACCAGTCTGCTCCGGGGCCAGGCTGGTGTGTGCCTTCCCAAGGTTCCCCAGGAAGGCAGGAGCTGTCCCTGTGTCCTGCCAGGAGTGGCTGTGTGGACCAGACACTTGTCCCCATGCAGGTGAGATGGAGCTGGGCTGCAGGGAGAGAGGGAAGGGTGCTTAGCACACAGTGATGGCAAAGCTGCACCTCCCTCCTCACACGGCCTGGGGGTGAGCCCTGGGACACAGCAAGGCTCCTCTGCAGGTAAAGGAGGAGGAGGAGGAGGATATACAGTACACAATACCCAGGAATATTGTGTGTTGGGTCTGTGAAGGGCTTTACTGACTCCTGCTCTCCTGGGGAGCACCTTCTACCTGCAAATATCCCCTTGAAGCAAACTATTTTTCTGCATGGGAGCCCAGACAGCTGGAAAGCCTTTAATGGACCTGCTGGTCACTACCTCTGAACCACAGGCATCCAGTTTGGAAAAGTTATCTCTCTGCTTGGAGAAATTCCACCCAAGACAGTTAAACACACGTACCACTGAGTGCACACAGCTCTTTCTCTGTGTTTATTCTTTGGGGCTCTAGCCTGAGACAGGTAAATCACAGAATCATTTAGGTTGGAAGGGAGCTTTAAGGTCATCAAATCCAGCTGTCAACCCAGCACTGCCACGGTCACCACTAACCCATGTCCCCAAGTGTCACATCCACACATTTTCTGAATACATCCAGGGATGATGACTCCAGCACTGCCCTGAGCAGCCTGTGCCAATATCTGAGCACCCATTAGGGAAGAAATTTTCCCTGATTTCCAATTTAAGCCTCCCCTGGTGCAACCTGAGGCCATTTCCCCTTGTCCTGTCACTGGCTACTTGGGAGAAGAGCCTGACTTCCCCTGGCTGCTCCCTCCTGTCAGAGAGTTGTGGGGAGTGAGAAAGTTCCCCTTTTCTCCAGGCTGAGCCCCCCCAGCTCCCTCAGCTGCTCCTCATCAGTCTTAACTACATGGTCCTTCCTGCCATCAACTGCCTTCGCCAAGTTTTGACTGAATTTCTCCTTAATGACTCCAGCTTTGTCATTTCGGGGATGTTCCGGCAATAAGATATGACAAGGTGTGAATTATAGGACAATAATTCATGCCTGGAGCAGTGTCAGGCACAAGGCTGGGAGCTGAGGGCTGTCCATGCAGCTCAGTGTGAATTATTGCACCATAATTCACGCCGTGAGGGCACGCTGAGGGACTAAGCAGAGACTATCTACACAAAAAAAATGGGTTAAAACTCTTCATCTTATTCAGCTTGCTGGATTAGAGGGGACATTATACTTTCTGCAGCATTCCTTTTGGTCCATCCCCGTGTTTCCTTTGCTGGAGTCAAATGAAAAAGGCCCAGCTGGATGTGAAAGGGGTGAGGGGCACGGGGAGCCACCAGCTGCAGGCAGAGCAGTTGGCACCAACCTGCTCCTCCTCCCCCTTCCCTGCTTTAAATATCCCACACCTGATCCTAAAGCATCCAGAACCCAGCACAAAGCAGGGTCCCTTCCTCTGCAGGGTGTCACACCGGGTGGCACCGGGGCTGTCCCTGGAGCTGTGGGGAGCTTTGTCTGCTGCTGCACCCGAGCACAAGCTCCCCCTCCCACAGCAGGAGCAGCCCAGGGACTGGGCAAAGGGGAAAAGGAGTTTCAGCAGCACAAGGGACAGCCCAAAACCGCCCCTGCCTGAGGCTGCTGGGCTGCTTCTGCCTTTCCACTGCCTTTGGTGGCCAGTCAGGTCCAAGGGACAGCTCTGGAAAAGGCTTCACTGAGTATTTTAAAGGCTGGAGTTGCAGTTTTCATGCAGACAGTGCACAGAAAGTCACACTTTTGAAATCTTTAATTTTTTTTTTTTTTTAATTCTGAGAAAAACAGCCCTCGGTGATAGTCATCCCTTCCTAGAAAGCTGCTACAGTTCAAAAATAAACCAGATGATTCTCCAGGGCTCTGTGGGAAGTCATCAGCCTCCAGGAGCCCCCCAAACAACTCTGTTTTGCAGTAAACATGATCCAGCCTGACCCTGTTTTGGGGCTTCAAAGACAGATGCCCTAAAATCGCTTTCCAGGATTTTTTCTGTTGAACAAGGAGGCAAATCCTCACCCTGCATTAGGTCCTTTTCTCCATGCAGGGGTGTCTCCAGTCCCTTGTGTGCAGTGACAGACCTGGGAGAGCCCTGAGGAAGAGGAAGCTCCCTTCATCCCAGAGTTGGCCACCTCAGGGACAGGGCTGTGGGTGATTCAGGGGTGGCTGCTGACTGCAGTGGACCTAAGGCAAAAGATAATTTAAGGTTATCCAGAGCAAATTCCAAGTCATTATTTGGGCTTCAGTTGCCCAGTCAGTATAGATCTCATTTTGAAATGTCTCCAGGTTAATTGATTGCTGTTTCAGACAGCTATTGATTTTCAAATAATTATTCTAATTATTTGCCATCCAGCTAGCTTTCTCTCCCTCTCCTCAGGCAGTCTGAAAACATTTCCTTGCAGAGCCCCACACAAGAGGCTGATTTTTAGTGTTTCCATTGGAAGAGGGGGAACTGAGGCAGCACAAGGCTGGAGGAGACCCTGCCTCATCCTCTGGGCCTGGGAGGGACGTGGGACCCTCCCCGGGGCTGCCAGGGCACTCTGTCAGCAATGCCAGGGGTGACAGCTCATGGCAGCTCTGCAGGTCTCCACCAGCCTTGGAAGGAACCTTCCGCAATCTGGAGAGCCCAGAAGAGCTCAGCTGCTCCTCAGGGTTCCTGTGTCCCTGTCCACGCTGGCACAGAAAGCTCCAGGTGAATCCCAGCCTTCAGGACTGCAGGAGGCACCAGCTCTGCTCCAGCCCTGCTGCTGACACCAGAGGACTCCCTGTGGAACTGAGTGTTACAGATGTATTCACCATTTCCTTTGCAATGCCATTTAAATGTGCCAAGCAGGACCAGGAGTTCTTTCCCAGGATCTGCACAGATAGAAGATGCCATCTGAAAAGACTGAATTCAGTCTATTTTCAGCCTAAAACCAACCAAGAGGAAATAAAATAGGACAGAAATATAATGACAATGTTGATTTAAGAGTCAGTCGAATTCAATAAACCTGACTTTTTAAATCACCAGTTTTCATTACACTCCTCAAAATTCTGAATTACTCCAGTTGATCAAAAATATTTCAAAATATCTTTATAACTTAAAGTATTGCATATAGCCTGGATGGGATTCCCTACATTATTTCAATGGGAACACAGTATCTGCTACCTGGAATTGCACGGGCAGGGGGATGGATAAGCTGGACAGCCTTAGGAGAGACTGGAGGATCTTCTTTGTAAAAAAACTCAGGAGCTCATGAGCGAGTGAAGCAAGCTAGGGAGGATCCAAAGAGAAGGAATAGCTGGGATGTCTCATCTGGCCATAAAGGACAGGCACTGAGATGGAGGGCAGCCTGAGCAGGCTGGCAGGTGACACCAAGCTGAGGGTGCAGTGACACTCCTGAAGGATGGGACATCATCCAGAGGGACCTGGACACGCTCAAGGGGTTGCCATGGGAGTGTCATGAGGTCTGATGAGCCCAAGGGCAGGTGCTGCACCTGGGTCAGGGCAACCCCAGACATGAGCACAGCTGGAACTCCCTGGGAGCAGCTCTGGGAGCAGCACCTGGGGGTTCCTGTTCCTGTGGGGGACACCTGGACCTGCCCTGGCTGAGTGTGCTGGCACCCAGATGGCCAAACATGGCCTGGGCTGATCCCCCAGACTCTGTCCCTGTGCCCTGGGGCTCAGGTGAGACCCCACTGCAGAGCCGGGTCCCAGTGCAGGAAGGACCTGGAGCTGCTGGAGAGAT
Organism: Lonchura striata; assembly: GCF_050655825.1. Lineage (NCBI taxonomy): Eukaryota > Metazoa > Chordata > Aves > Passeriformes > Estrildidae > Lonchura > Lonchura striata. Next base: position 1,849,946 of record NC_140719.1, on the reverse strand, counting down.
CCAGAGGAGCTGCCCAGGGCTGGAGCCAGGCTGGGAGCTGGGGGTGCTCACCTGGGGAGGAGAAGCTGCAGGGAGAGCTCCGAGCCCTTCCAGGGGCTTGTGGAAAGGAGAGGGACTTTTTACATGAGCACATAGAGAAAGGGGTGGCAGTTCTAAACTAAAAGAGGAGAAATGAGATGTTAGGAGGAAACTTGTCCCTGGGAGGGTGGGCAGGCCCTGGCACAGGATGTCCAGAGCAGCTGTGGCTGCCCCTGGATGTGTCCAAGGCTGGACTTGGAGCAGCCTGGTCTGGTGGAAGCTGTTCCTGCCCATGGCATGAGGGGAGGGAAGGGAAGGGAAGGGAAGGGAAGGGAAGGGAAGGGAAGGGAAGGGAAGGGAAGGGAAGGGAAGGGAAGGGAAGGGAAGGGAAGGGAAGGGAAGGGAAGGGAAGGGAAGGGAAGGGAAGGGAAGGGAAGGGAAGGGAAGGGAAGGGAAGGGAAGGGAAGGGAAGGGAAGGGAAGGGAAGGGAGCTTTCAGGTCCCTTCCATCCCGTGAACAGAGATGAAGTGGCAATTCTCTCTATTTCCTTCATTTGTGCCACCACACCTTGAGCTGGGGGCACTGCCTGTGGGGTGCCCAAAGAAACTCCTTTTCTGCAGGACATTGCTGTGGGAGGTGAATGGTGGAGACCTCCTGCAGGCAGTAATAAAACATCAGTGGCATCTCTAAAAATTATCTATGATAATTTTCTAACACAAAAGAGATAGCACCTAACGTGAAGTAATTCTATTTTAGATCTTATTATGATGGATAAAGATGAATTGATCACTGAACTAGAAATCGGTGGTTGCCTGGAGACCGGTGATCATGACCTGATTGCATTAATTATGGGATAATAAAAGACAGTCCCAACCAGTAACATATACCTGGTGCTTCTCCCTGGATCTGTGGCTGAATAAAGAGGTGAGGGAAACTCACTGGGAAGAAAAATAAACATATACATGAATGAGTGAAAAATAAAAAGTTCCCACTAAGAGTTCCCAACCTGGCTAAAAAGTTCTATTTGTGCCATAATTTTGGAAGAATGGTGTTTGATTTTGAGATCTCTCTAGGTGAAAATGAAAGCAGCAATTAGAAAAAGAAGCAGTGCATAAAGAATAGGTGGGGGGGGGAAGAGAAAAACTAGTAATCAGGATAATTTAACATTTCTGAGTGGTGAGAAATTGATAAGGGAAGCCAAATGCACTAAAGAAAAATCTGGCTGATGAGTTATAGGTACTAAGAGCTGTTATTATCAACAAGAAAAAGAACCCTAATTGTGGTCCCTGCTTCTACATGAAAAAGATGATAAAAATGATAAAATTAGATGGTTAAATTAATAACAGTGTCACCGAGAGGATCCAAAAATGTCAGAGTGTCATTATCTTGGTCAAGCAGCTCATAAACTCCTTGGGGCATTAGAGGAAGCTTAAATTTAGAGAATCTACAAGAGACTGTTTCCTCTGAGGGTTTCGGGATACTGCAGCAAATGGTCCATTGCATACTGCAAGGGCTTGCTGAAATCCAGCAATTCCCCCCTTTGGGCAGGGGCTGACCCAGGCCACAGCCTGCCCTTGTTCTGAGCCTCTCCTCTGTCACTGCACTCGCAGTGTTTAAAAATAATGGCTTTAAAAATGATGGCCAACTGCCCTCCCTTACTCTGTGTAGATCTTATCTGGGGACAGCTGCTGGCTCACGGCCTGCTGCTGCAGAACACTGGGGAAAGCCATCAAAACCATGATTATTTTCAATCGAAACCTGAGATTATTTGTATAACCACCACTATGAGAAGAGCTGGACCCCTGGCAGCCTCTGACACATTTATCCTTCAGGCAGCGGTGAAGGAGAGAACAGGATCAGCTCACAGGGGTGGAATGTAGGGTTTGTCTCCAAGTAGGGTGGTCCCGCTCCCAGTGATGCCACAGCTGTGTCACCAGCACCTTTGTGGCCATGTCCAAGTGTCACCTGAGCTTGGGAGGAGGTTTTCCACCCTGTGCTCACCCCCAGGATGCTGCAGCCATGGGCAGCGGCCTCGTCCCTGAGCTCCAAGCCCCAGGAGAGGACAGGTCAGCACCCAGGTGTGACAGTGGCAGGCTCAGAGCCTCTCCAGGTGATGGAAGCTGTTCCTACACAGACCTGGCACAACAGCCCCTGGAGCTTGCAAAGTGCTCGGACTTGTATTGTAAGCCCACAACTGTGTCACTGTCCCACCGTGGTGCTGCAAAATGGGTGAAGGTGGATCCTGCCCCCACAGCCAGTCAGAAAATCCCCTTTGAGTCAAAACTTTACTTGTCTTACTTATTAATTTGCATTTCCACAATATCAGGAGGTCCCCTTGGGGACCTTGGCACAAATTATATCCTCTGAGTCTCAAAGAGCTTCAGGTGTCTCCAGCAAGTGGAAAAGGTAGAAGGGCCCCTCTGTGCCAGCCTGGAGCCTTGCACTGGGGTTTTTATGATCCAAGTGCAGAGCCTGGCACTTTGTCTTGCTGAGCCTCCTATAAATGGTCCCATCCCATCCCATCCCATCCCATCCCATCCCATCCCATCCCATCCCATCCCATCCCATCCAGCCTGTCCCGATCCCTCACAGCGCTGCAGGGCTGGGAAAGGCCCCATCCCTCAGGTGCCCCGGGCCCAGAGCCAAGGGGTGCCAAGCTCAGCATCCAGAGGGTGCCTGAATGACAGAATCATGGAATGGTTTGGGTGACAAGGGACCTGAAAGACACCTTGTTCTACCCTCCTGCCATGGCAGGGACACCTCCCACTGTCCCAGGCTGCTCCCAGCCCTGTCCAGCCTGGCCTTGGGCACTGCCAGGGATCCAGGGGCAGCCACAGCTGCTCTGGGCACCCTGTGCCAGGGCCTGGCCACCCTGCCAGGGAACAATTCCCAATTTCCAACATCCCATCCATCCCTGCCCTCTGGCAGTGGGAGCCATTCCCTGTGTCCTGTCCCTCCATCCTGGGGGTAGCGGGGCCGCGGCTCCGCGCTCCACTCCAGAGGCCTGCCTTGCTCTGGAATGCAAAACACAGCTTTCCAGAATGCCAGAAAGGTAATTTAAATGTTGAAACATTTGTGATTGCATAAATTGCACGTATTATTCCAATTGAATTGTAGTGGGATTAATCTGACCTTAATAGAATACTACTAATAATTTATATTATTATCTTTAATAATATTAATTCTACTTAATTTTTTTTCCATTTACTTTGTTCATTTAAGGGCAGCTCCACTGAGCTCTGGAGCATTTAGCTCGTGGTGTGCAGCAGTCACTTATCATTTGCACAAGTGGGGATTCCACCAGGCAATTTTCAGAGAAATAAAGATCATCTTTCAGTGAAAAGAACTTAAAAAAAATTACAGTATTAAATGAGTAGATATTAATGTGTCATATTTAGAATATAAAACAACCCATAATCTGTTCTGAAGTCTCTTCCACCTAAACATATACTTTTTTTTTTTTCCTTTTAGAGGGATCTTTTATTCTGCTGTTTAACTTATTAGGCACTACCATTCCAACTGTTAAAATAAAATTGTTAAGATCATAATGTCAAGGAAATAAAAACCTTGGCAGTATGATAGTGCCTTGTGAGCAGAGCATCACAGTTTGTTGGGGATGAATTGGAATTGCGCATTTCATTAGAATTTATATCACAAGCCAAGGGATGAAGCATTATTTCATTAAGTATCTTGAAATTTCACCAACCTAATGAAGCTGTCAAAATTCTATTAATAAAGCACTGGAAATATTTATTTGTTTGTTTGTAAGGATGCATTTGCTATTATTTAATGTTGTATTTGCCATTTGTTAATTTATGAGCGGAGGCTCAGCGGCGCAGCGGGAGGAGAGCGCCGGGGGCTGCGAGAGGGGCTGGCAGTGAGGGGCTGCTCTGGCCTGGCTCAGGGGCTCCGTGTGCTGGAAAAGTCTCTCCTCCACCCTGAGCTCCCAAAGAAAGGCTCAGCAGTCTCTGTTGTTGGGTCTCAAGGCAGTTTATTGCAAGTTATCTAAAAGATTTTCTTCTGGGGCTGCTGTGGTTTGCTCCCAGCTCAGGCAGAGGCACACACACACCCTGACATCCTCTCTGCTCTTTTATATGGTACATTACGTGTGACATGGTTACAGTTTTTCCCAATGCCTATTACCTATATTAAATGGTGCTTTTCTATCTTTTATATGGTACATTACGTGTTACATGGTTACAGTTTTCCCCAAAACCTACTACCTATGTTAAATGGTGCTTTTCTATTTTAAAACAATCCATAAGTGTCAGCATCACCAAGAACATGGAGGTGAGGAAGAAGAAAGAGGAGGAACAGGACCAGCCTCATTCCTCCATCTTAAAACTTCTGACCCCCATGTACAAAGTAAAAACCCCCTGTACAGGTGTTAAAACCCTCTTGTACAATACTAAAAAATTCTTCCCTCTACTTTGTAACTACTTCTACTATAATATCCAAACTTTTGTGACTTCTTGTTCTTCCTACAAGGTTGGTAAATCATTCCATGGCTGAAACCCAAAATCCCAGCTGTTCCCAGCTGCCTGCCAGGGTCTCAAATGCTTCTGACCTGGGCCTGGAACCTCCAAAAATGTCTGAGGGACATTTTGAGTTCCAACAGCCAAGGGGCTGCTCTGTCCTGGGTCAGGATGGGGCTGCCAGATCTGCTCCATGGGGAGGGAACGGGTCACTCTTTACCAGAGCTCAGCACAGCTACGTGCTGCCACCTCCATTTTAAAATACATTTTTAAATGTGCCCTTTCCTGCTTACTCAATTTTACCTTTTTTAATTCTCAGTTCATCTCCGAGGGGGTGCAAAGCTCAGTGAGAGCTGTGCTCTGCTGATGTTGAGTGAGAGCTGTGTTAGCTACTGTTTGTAATTACCACTGCCTGAGAAATCCCCAGTTTTACTGAGTGCCATTCCATGAGGATGCACGGTTTCCTACCAGTTGCACAACTGGATTGGGCACAGCTCAAGACTTATCCAAGGTGGGTCAGCAGCTGTGGCAGGATTACAAATGACAGCATGTTACATTTTGGTCAGGCTCTTTGTCTTGCCTGAGCCCAGGGAAGTTTGCGGGGTGGTTTTGGGGTGATGCTGTCGGAGGTGGGGCAGCTCAAAGGGCTTTCCTGGCGTGTGCCTGGCAGGGACACATTACTCACATGCAGGGAAGCTGGGAGTGCATGGTTTGTGAGTGCAACTAAAATTAATCACACCGCTCAGTCATGTATTATTTAGTATATTCTGTTTGTGATGGTGACAGCCAGGAAATCTTTCTCGTCTTCAACCTCCTGCCCCACGGCCCACATGGGATGAACTAAAAGGGTTATAATGAATTTAAAAGACAAGTTTATGTTTGTTAGTCAACCCATGGCTTGTGGACCAACTCTCCCATGTGTGTGGCTGCTTTCTGTTGCTCCAGAACAGCCACAACCCTCCCAAGCTCCCTGCTCTGTGAGGCTTCACCCCAGCAGAGCAATGTGAGAGCCCCAGTGGGACCATGAGGGCTGGAAGGGAGACAAATCCATATGGGCAACGGAAGGAAAACCCTGCAAATGAGCCCTGCTTAATAAACTTTCAGTTATGAAGTGTAATCTCGTAAGAGACCATTGTCAAATAAATTCTGCCAGTGAAATTTATACATAAGATTTCTGTGAGTATTAATTACACAGGAAGGTTGCAGGGTCTGCATTACTCTGCTAATAGGATCTTCAGGAAAAAAAAAAAAAAGACAGGTCTGCCACAGTGTATTAGATTTGTTAAAGAACCAATTTTTAATTAGTTTGAACTGATAAGTTAATTAATGAATTTGCAAATACATATCCAGGACATGTATTCCACACTCCACAGTGGATGCTGGGATTTTGCAGGGAATACTCTTTAACGAAGGGATTGTGTGCCTGCCTGAAGTGCAGGATTCAGCAGAGCCATACTATGGATCCCTAAATAGTGCTTTCCATAATTACACAATTAAAGCAGAAAGACTCAGTTTAAGGCATGCAAATATTCTTAATTCTGCTCTGCCATGCCACTGTAAAGAAGAGACAGATGAATCTGATTATGGGTCCAGAAAGCTACAATTCCTCTCTAATACTGAGCTGACAGTTGCCTGTTAAGGCAGAGCCGAGTCAGGATTTCCTCAGCAAACTGCCTGCACTTCTCCTAAGTGCAACTTTAACTTCCCATTTCTTCCCTTTATACTGCTTAGCATGGGGATAACTGCAAATCACTTTAATCTAATTTACCCCAAAATAGTGATGATACATCTCTCAGCATAAACTACTTCTTAACATAACATCTCTCTAGTAGTATCAAAACCACATATGATTTTTCAATTAAAGCAGAAACTCAGCCTTTTCTGTCTGAAGAATGCTTTGTTATCTTTTTCTAAGCTTACAGCACCTGATGTGTGGATAAAAAATCCGTCTGCTGGGGATTTTCAGCTAAATCTATTATTTAAATCCCATTTATTAAGGTTCTTTGCTTCCGTGTCGGAATTTTCTTGGACACCTTTTTCCTGGCAAACACAACTATGGGCTTGATGCACAGACTGAGCTGTACCCAAGCACAGAGCTCTGCCTCACATGCCAGCCTGGAACATCTCCGTGGGTTCTCAGCCAGGCTGGGACAGCACTCGGGCTTCTTCCTCACAGTATTCTCCCTCAGTCCCACGTGTATTTCTCAGATAATGAAAGCAGAGCTGCACAAGCTCTGCTAGCATCTCCAGCATCCCAATATTGCCTTCAGTGTGACCTCTGAAGGGCAGGGGACCTGCCATAAAGGCAGGTGGCCAAACAATTGCAGCTGCAACCCCACCTGGTGGCCCCACAAGTGGGGATCTGCTGCCTTGCACCTCCAGGTAGAATCCCAGAATGGTTTGACGTGGAAAGGACCTGAAAGTTCATCCAGTGCCACCCCTGCCATGGGCAGGGACACCTTCCACTGTCCCAGGCTGCTCCCAGATTTGGACACTTCCAAGGGACAGGATCCAGGGGAGCCACAGCTGCTCTGGGCACCTGTGCCAGGGCCTCTCACCACCTCCCAGGGAACAATTCCTTCCCAATATCCCATCCACCCCTGCCCTCTGGCAGTGGGAAGCCATTCCCTGTGTCCTGTCTCTCCATCCCTTGTCCTCAGTCCCTCTCCAGCTCTCCTGGAGCCCCTTCAGGCACTGGAAAATGCTCTAAGGTAAAGGCAGGGTAGATTGCAACACTGGGAGGTGACCATTTCATTATTTGTTGGAGGTAGAAGGAAACTCTTTGTTGTAGCAATAAACCTCTCCCTGTCAGCAGAAACGTGTTGTGTGGTCATTAAAGAGTGGGGAACAGGTGTCCATCCCATGGTTTGGGATTTTATTGCTTTGTAGTTTGCTCTGGAGAGTGTCATATTTATACAATCCTAATGTTTTTAAAACCAAAGGTTTCTTGTATAGGTAAAATACATGTTCACATGCTTGTAAATGCTCCCACACCCTGGCTTTTGCTTCTGAAATTCAGCTGCATCCTGAGCCCAGCACAGCTCCAGCCTCTTCACCAAGCACCCGGAGCAGGAGGAGCAAAGCCCCACCTGCATCCCACCTCACACCATCAGCTCCACAGTCAGAGGCATGGGGTCTCCCTGGAATTTCCCCAGGACATGCCTTTATTGGCAGCACCCAAACAGAGCCCATCCCAACGACTCAGCTGCTGCAATTTCCACCAAGGCTTTGATGCAATTGGAGGACTCGTTAATCCTTGTGCAGGGAAAAGCTTTGTACCTGAATCGGAATGTTTTCGGAGCTCCTGTTGTCCACGGTTGGTTTTCAGTGCATTCAGTCCATTGCAGAGATCCCCAGTCTGTGCTGCAGCTCACACTGGTGCAGATCCTTTTGAGTGCTCAGGGTGCACATGGTCCTGACAAAGGAGGGGACGAAAGCGACCACAGCTGGAAAAGGAAGGAGCAGCTCAGTGCTGACAAGAGCAAATACAATCCAACACTTCCTTTCTGTATAACCGTTGGCAAACACTTCTGATGAGCTTTAATGCCTCAGAGCGAAGCAAACAGACGGCAACGGGGTCAGGAAGAGTGAAGTGGGGATTTATTTTTTTCTGCCGGTCTCACAAATATCTTTGCAGATAGCAGTGATTATAAATAGTCCTTTGGCCATTTCCTGACTGTGGTTTGCCGACTCTTCCTTATTTATAGCAGTGCTGAGGAGTGTTCAGCGTTCTGTCCCAGCATGGGGCTCAACCTCCGTGTTTCGGGCACAGATTCCAAACTTCAGAGTGGGCACTGGAACAGAGGGAACCCCTCATCCCTCAGGGATAACCTTTGGCCCAGATGACTGAATGCTGTGATGGGATGAAGGGGATTGCAAGCTCTAGATTTACTTAGGAAGACAGCTACCAATAATTTCCTCCTCCAGTCTACTGAGCACATATCCCACAAAGAGGCTCCTCACTGGAATCAGCACAAGTGCCTCATGCAGAATCCTCATCACCTCGCTGGGCTTCGCCTCCACTGTATTGTCCTCAGGTGAACTTTCATGGAATTGCAGAATCTCCTGATCTGGAAGGGATCAAGGATCAATCCAACCCCTGTCCCTGCCCAGACCCCCCAAAATCCCACCCTGGGCATCCCTGGCAGCGCTGGCCAAAGGCTCCTGGAGCTCTGGCAGCCTCGGGGCCGTGCCCATTCCCTGGGCAGCCTGGGCAGTGCCAGCACCTCTGGGGGAAGAACCTTTCCCTGATATCCAGCCCAAACCTCCCCATTTTCCCAAAATGGAGTTAGCTGTGAACTGTAATGCCCCTTCCAGGGGGTAAGTGACATCTCCCCCTGACTCCTTGCCCAACAGCCTGGCCCTGCTACCACCATCCCTGACCCCACAGCTCAAGCAGAATTCCAGGCTGCAGCAAGCAAACTCCAGGACACTCCACCGCCTCGGGATGGATGTTGTGCAGGCTTTGACACTCACACAGAGTAGCAACTGTTAGTGCTGCCTGCCTTACAAAGCACCTATGGGGAATACAGGAGAATACAGCACAGTAAAAGATTCTCAAGCCTGCAGAACCAGCCCTTGCATGTAAGTGCGTTGTCACGATCTTTAATCACTTAGGATTACTGCAGCCAGGACACCCTTACCAGCTCATGGGAGGTGGGTGTCCTACCAGGAATTCTCTCCTGGCTCCTACCACGATGGCATTCCCAGTCTGAGATGACTACAGAGCTTCCCTGGGATGATGAAAGCATTGCTGCTGCTTCATCTTGAGGGCAGGAAAGGAGGGAGAGGTCACTGAGTTACCTCTGGCAAGCCCAGCGCTTGCAGATGCTGATGTCCCAGGAGGAATTCAGCTTTTTCAGGCTGGGAATCCCACAGAGGTGTAAGCACCACTGTCCTCTCTGCCTGCAGCCACCAGAAACTGGACTAAGAAAAGTGATTGACCTTTATTGGAAAGTGTTCTGAATTGTGGTGTGGATGGCTCCTGGCTGCAATGGGCCTGTCAGTAGCTGTTACACAGGAAAGGTCTGAGGGCACTTCAAAATAATGATGTGGGTTTTCAGGCTTTGGTCACTGACCATGAGGAAGTTTTGAGAGACAAAGCCAAAATTTGGTACCAGTCAGAACAGAAGAGCCCATTGATGCTATCAGAGTGGCAAGACTGGCACGGCTAAAATGTCTGTCCCAAATAAGGACAAACATCTGTCCCAAACAGGTCACCTCATCAGAAGGGACTTCAGCCTGAGTGACCTGATGGGTATCTCACTCTGCCAGGAATAAAACATGCTTGGAATTTCCCAGACCTAATCCATAGAAATTTCCTAATCAAGGATGTCTTGGCTTGTAGGATTTCTGCATTAGACCTCACCCCATGGGAGGAGAAGGGGCTGTCCCTCAGGCAGGAGGGTCACCAGTGATTGTGTTTGTTGTGTGTAAAAGGCACGAAAGTGGCAGCAGGAACACAGGCGGATTCTAAGGGCAGGAACACAGGTAGGTTTCACAAAGCCAGAACCAACCAGCAGCCAAATCCCTCAGGAGGGAGGCTTTGAACTCTGGGATCTGACCCAGAACTGGGACCTCTCCCCTGTGGACCCCCAACCCCTCCACCCAGAGCGACATCTCTGTTTGCTGGGTAGACAAAGCAGACTGCAAAGCCATCGCAAAAAGATACGTGACAGGGAAGATCTGGTTGGGGTCTCTGTGAGTTTTACAGTTGCCACTCCTTTTCTGCATCTATTCTGTCTCCATGAACAGAAGAAATTGGAGGTTTGGGCTGAGGAAGCTTGGGGAGCTCAAACATTGTCCTTCCAGAAGGAAGAGGGTCCCCAAAAGAGGTGAAGGTATGATTTATCCACACGGTTTCATGGACATGGGAGGCAGGAGGCTTTTCCATGTTACAAATAGATCAAATGGAAGCAAAACAGGGTCAGGCTCAAAGCGAGGTGACAAAAGGATGGCTGAGCCACCATGAGCTGTGATGAGTTCTCCAGTGCTGAAGATGCTTCAAAGCACCCAGGGATGGCTTGAAATGTGCCCTCAGCCATGAGGACACAGCGGGCCAGGCATCCTTTACCTCCAGGCTTTGGGTTTTGGAGGTCAGCGAGCAGGTTTCCAAAGACAAAGGGATGTTGAGGCTATCTCCAAGCTTCTCCTCATCCTGCAAACTCTGTGTCAAAATGGCATTTCCCCCCAAACCCTCCTCAAACATTTGTTAAACACCAAATTTTGCTTTAGTCTGCTCCACAGGGGATTCCTTCTGGCTGCGCTTCATGCCAGCGCTGAGGATGAAACCTCGTGAGTGGTTTCTGCTTCTTGACTTCCCACATCCCTTCTAAGCTCATTCGGAAAACATCTTCCCTTGCCCAACGTCTCCACCAATTCCCCTGCCCCTTTGTTTTTATTTAGCTCTGTAATTACGCTATCTGACCGTACAGTGATTTGGAATGAAATCTGCATAAAAGATATTAAGAAAAATAAATCTGTGTTTTGCAATATCTTTGAAGTTATCTTTAGGCTGGGCAACAAGAGCAAAATCAGCATTTGGCTTTCTACAAATCTTTAGTTTTGTGGAGCTCTTGGGAAAGACGATTTCATGGGCTGGGGCTGGAAAATTCACAAGTTCAGATTATTTTATTAATACTATTAATAACTATTTTTGGCATTGCTTCACAAGGAAGAAAACATCAGGTATGTATGAGATGTAATTATGTTTATAGTTAATGCTGTGTGTTTTCCAGGGGAAAAAAAAGCACTGATTTTTTCCCCTTTCTTTTTGGAGGAAATCAACAAAGTTTGCTGAGCAGTGATGAGTGTTATGAGCATGTGGTGAGGAAAAGCTCTTGGTGGAGGGACAGGGTGTCGCGATGAGTTTTGTGTGATGGTAGAGAAAGGCTTTTCTCTGTTTGGTGTTGTGGCAAAAGAACTCAAACATGGGGGACCAGGAGCTGAGAGCTTCGAGGCTAAAATGGCAGGGGGCGATTTCAGCCCTGGGTGTGCTGGGGGGGAAAGAAAGTGTTGGGGAAGCAGGGGTGATGCTGCCCAAGCCATTTGGACAATCATGGAATCACAGACTTTCCTGAGATGGGAAAAACCAACAAGGATCATCGAGTCCCTGGCCTGTCCCTGCCCAGACCCCCCAACAGCCCCACCCTGGGCATCCCTGGCAGCGCTGGCCAAAGGCTCCTGGAGCTCTGGCAGCCTCGGGGCCGTGCCCATTCCCTGGGCAGCCTGGGCAGTGCCAGCACCTCTGGGGGAAGAACCTTTCCTGCTCTCCAGCCTGAGCTGCCCTGGCCCAGCTCCGGCGGTTCCCTCGTGTCCCTTCTGCCGGGCCATCTGTCCCGTCTCACCCCGTGTCCCCTGGGATGCCGCTTAGTCCGTAGCCCCTTCCCCGGGTGCTCAATGAGGTGTAGAGGCGTTCGAGGCCTGGGGAAGCCGTGCGGGACCCGGGCACTCCCGCAGCTCCCACCCGCCGGGCTCTCGCCCCTGCCCGGGCCGGGGGCACCGCGCCGCCCGGGACTGTCCCCGCGCCGGGCCGGGGTCCGCAGCCCGCAGCCCGGCACACGCACACACACACGGACACCGCGGGACACCTCCCGGGGGGCGCCGCGGCGCGGAGCGGCCCCACGGCGCCGAGCGGCCCCACGGCGCCGAGCGGCCCCGCGCCCGCCGGGCGGCGGCCGGGCCGGGCCGGGCCGGGCTGCGCGGTGCCCGGCGCGGGGGCGGAGGGCAGCGCGGGGCCGGCCGGGCGGGCGGCGGGGCTCCCGCGCCGGGCCAGACTCAGCCCCTTTCTGCCGGCGCCGCCGGCTGCGAGCAGCGCTGCGGCTGGAGCTGCCCCCAGAGCGGCTCGTGATGGCGGCGGCGCGGGCTCGGCAGCGGGAGGCGCCCGCCCAGCCCTGCGCGCCGCGCCGCTAGCGGCAGCGCCCGTGCCCGCGGCGGCCGCCCCGGCCCATGCCCCGGGGGGAAGGGGGGCTGCAGCAGCCCGGCGAGCCGCCCACCCGCGCAGCGGGGGCATCGCCCCCACTCGCCGCTCCTGGGAGGGCGGAAAGGAGGCAGCGGCGGCGGCGGCGGCTTTGTGCGCGGCGGGCGGATCGCAGGCCTCGGCGGCGCGGGGCTCGCCTGCTCCCGCCCCAGCCCCATGAACCAGCCGGACGGCTCCGCTCCGGCGGCGGCGGCGGCGGCGGCAGCGCAGGTACGCGGCGGCCGGGCGGCGTGTCCCCGGGGGGAGGCGGAGGGAGCGGGGAGGAAGGGAACGGAAGGGAAGGGAAGGGAAGGAGGGAGGGCGGCAGCCGCAGCCGCCCCGTCGCGGAGCCCCGGCGGCGCTTTGGCGCAGTGCGCGGGGGCAGCGCCGGCGGCGGCTCGGACCCCGCGGTGCCGGAGCCCGCGGCCGCTCGCACCGGGCGGAAAACAAAGCGCAGCTCAGCAGCCATGTCGCGGACGAGCCGCCCCTCGGCCCGGCCCGGCCCCGCTGCCCGGCCCGGCTCGGTCCGGCCCGCCGCGCTCCGTGCCCCGCGCCCCTTCTCCGGCCTTTTTCTTTTTCTTTTCCTTCTTTCTTTCCCACCCCCCTCCCTTTTTTTTTTTTTTTCTTCCCCCTTCTTTTAATTTTTCCTCCGGAACGTTTTTTTTTTGGTTTTTTTTTTGGTTTTTTTTTTTTCCTTCCCCCCCATTTTTTTCCATTAAAACGACGCCACCTAGAGGAGACTATTTCGTAAAAAAAAAAAAAAAAAAAAAAAAATTAAAATTGAAAAAAAAAAAAAGGGAAATATTTTGCTATTTCTAATTTTTTTTTCCCCCAGAAAGTTGGGGCCGGATCCCCCATGTTGGGGTTCCTCCGGCAGCTTCCGCAGCGCCCCGCAAATTTCGTGTGTGTGTCCCTTTGGAGCCAAAACCGGCTCATGGAAATGAAAATTAAACAGGAATTTGAATGAATTCAGGTTTTTCTCCCCTCCACCCCCATTTTCTGGAGAAAAACGGAGCCTGGGAGCAGCAGAGTGCTGGGAAAGGAAAGTGAGTCAAGTTTTTGGTGGGCCCCCCCGGGTGAGCTGCAGGGAGGGATTACTTTGGGAAAGTGGGAGAATTGCTGTTCCGGAGCAATTAGGAATTGGGCTTCATTGTAATTTTGAACTTGTGCAGCAAGCTCTGCCAAAACTCGGGGTTTATTTTTTTTCCTTTTTGCTGCAGTGCTTAAAGTTATTTTGTTTGAAATTAGGAGTTTTGCAGGAAAATGAAGAATCCAGAAAATTTGCTGTGGACACACCCAATTTTTTTTTTTTTTTTTTTTTTTTGATTTTGGATTTCGTGCAAAACTGCTGTTAAACAATGAGATTCTAAACACAGTCCAAGAAAACACGAGGACAAGCAAAATTAAGAGTCGAATGTCAGTTTTATTTTAGAATTTCTTGGCTTTTTGGATGGTTTCTCTCGGCATAATTAAAACAGTTTCCAGCATTTAATTTCCTACTTCTTTTGTAGAGAAGAAAATTTCCATATTATGGTTTTTAGGTTTTTTTTTTCCCCTTCTTTTTTTAAACACACTGTAATAACTCTATGTCCTATGGCTCACATAAATCTAATATTTACACAGGTTTATTATAAGGTCCGCCATGATATTGTGAATATGCATAATTAACAATATTGTGAAAAAATAATTGCAGATTTTGTGATTTTCATTTTTTTTCAGACTGAAGTGCCTTTAAAGGGCTCAGCCATGATATTTTTCACAATTTCAAAATCCTTTTTCTCCTTGACTGTTAAAGCCTTGCTGGAGTTTGAATTGAATTTTTTTTTTCATTATTATTTTTGGTGGGGTTTTTCTTAATTGTTTTGTTTGTTTGTTTGTTTTAAATAGTCCTATCCCTATTATTTTGCTGTTACAGAGTGCCTGTGAGTTCTGGACTGTGCACACACTGGTTTATTATTGTAGGGTTGCCCTTGAATACTGGGGTCTTGGTATTGATCTTTTTAAAAATAAATAACAAAAGAGCACTGAAACATGCATTGTTTCAAGAAAAAGCAGTCTAGGAGAGCTACATGGCCTTTCCACCCAAAAGTGGGGGAGGGAGAGGAAGAGAAAGATTAGGTCAACATTGAGTTTTACCAACCTTGACACAGTATCCTCTCTAAAATGGGGACAAAATAGCAAGATGGCTGGCTCCACAGCTGCAGCAGTTTGGATTTTTTTTTTTTTTTTTTGGAAAAAAGCATTTTTAAATTTTAAACTCCAAAGTGAGTTTCTGGTGCTGCTGGGCACCTACCAGAAAATGCTGAAATCTAGGTTCTGCACAAAATAAAATTAAATTTCGAGCCAGGATGAATTTTTAATTTTGAATCTCAAACCCCTGAATTTTTTTTTTTTTTTTTTTTTTTTTTTGGTTTTGATTTTCTGTTCCATGTAATTTGATACTTGCTGGAAATCAGAAAGGAGGGACTGGTGAATTCAGGGTTTGGGGGCTGTTTTCACTTTTTTCCCCATTATTTTTTTCATGTTTTGATTTTTTGAAAGTGGGGGGAAATGGAAAAATTTGCAAAGCAGGATAACTCTTGGGTGGAGGAAGAAATACTCTGAAATGTCAACTCCATATTTTTATTTTTGCATTTATTTGTCCCCAGCCCCCCCGAAGGGGACCCACCCTCTTCCTGAATCCCTTTTTTTAGCAAATAATGGAGTGGGAGGCCGGTGCCAGCCCGGCAGTGGTGCAGTTAGAGCCGGGTGGCACATCTGGGTAAAAATTACACACAATGCTCCAAATTGGATTAAACAATCCCGGAGAATATTTTATTCATGGTTTCATCCAGGAATCCGTAGCGTGGTGGCTTTTCCATGTTCTTACCCTCCAAGAACTCCCTTCTTTGAGCTGCACCCCAGAACTTTTACTATGATGTGATTGTACCCCAAGAAACTGTAGCTTTAATTTTTTTTTTTTTTTTTTTAAGATTTCATACGTTTTTTTTTCTTGTGCGAATCAGACCTTTTGATGCTGCTTTTCCCTTGCCCTGCCACACACCCGGAGATGTAGGGAGCATCCCCGTGGATTTGGGATTTGGCGGGGAATGCACTGATGGGTGCTGCATTTTAATTAGAGCTAATGACCAAGCCTCAGTTCTGGGGTCACAGTGCCAACTGTGGCAGCGATGCCTTTCGAGTTTCTCCTGAAGCAGAGGGGCTGAAGCTGGGGAGGCCCGGCCTGGAGGTGTGTTCAGCTGTGCTGGGGGTGCTGCTGCTGCTGGGGGTGCTCTGCGTGTCCTCCCTGCACGGGTTGCTGTGGGAACTGCAACCTTTCCCATGGTTAACTCCCTGGGGAGCTGCAGCTTTCCAGCACCAGCTCCCGCTGCTGGGGCTCTAATGGGTCTGAATCTCACCTTTCTGCCTGTCCTTCCAGCACAGACCTGCTCCTGCCTGGAAAAGATTTCATAATTTTTCATAGCAGTCTGCCTTCAGGGGGATTTTTTTTTCCCTTTTTTTTTCTTTTCTTCTGGAAAGTTGATCAATATTTTATCCTTTTCAAAATTGCTGTTGGCAGCATGGAAGGGGAAGGGGAGGGAGGGAGCTAAGCTGAGTGATACCAACAGATTTCTTGTGACATAACTGAAATGTATTTTTTAAAAAAGAAAAATTTCCAGGACCTCATTTTCAGTGACATATTTTCATCCCAGAATGAAAACAGACATAATATTATTAAAGTAGTAGATAATATTTATACAAATGCCATATAAAACCTTGGGAGGTTATTGCATGACTCCAGGATAATTTAAATATATTTCACTGCCATAATGCAACGCCGGGAATAGTTCAGTTCATGGGTGCAGTCACGTGGCCCCGGTGATGCACAGTCAAGTTTGGAATTATGCAAGTGCAGGAGTGAAATTAGAGTGGAATTAGTATTCTAAAAATTAGATTAATTTAATTTTAATTTTATTTTGCAGGGGAGAGGGTTGAAACCTGCTCTAAGGGTCATGCTGATACAGAGTCAGGATTTGTGCCCACTGTGCCAGGGCAGCTCAAGCTGGAGAGCAGGAAAGGTTCTTCCCCAGAGGTGCTGGCACTGCCCAGGCTGCCCAGGGAATGGCACGGCCCCGAGGCTGCCAGAGCTCCAGGAGCCTTTGGCCAGCGCTGCCAGGGATGCCCAGGGTGGGATTTTGGGGGTCTGGGCAGGGACAGGGGCTGGGCTGGGTGATCCTGGTGGGTCCCTTCCAGCTCTGTGGATCAATAATCCTTTGGTTGCTGTGCCTGTTCAAGGATTTCCACCTTCCCACCATGGCATGGCAGGACTCGGTACGAGGTCCTGGATGTTGCTGCTGGATGTGGTGTCCGTGGCACAGCTCCGTGGCACAGCCCCGTGGCACAGCCCCGTGGCACAGTCCCCATGGCACAGTCCCCATGGCACAGTCTCCATGGCACAGCCCCATGGCACATACAGCCCCATGCCACAACCCCATGGCACACACAGTCCCCGTGGCACAGCCCCATGGCACAGTCCCCATGGCACAGCCCCATGCCACAACCCCATGGCACACACAGTCCCCATGGCACACACAGTCCCCATGGCACAGTCCCCATGGCACAGCCCCATGGCACAGCCCCGTGGCACACACAGTCCCCGTGGCACAGCACCCACACCACAGATCCTGCAGGGCCACGCTGGCAGTGTCGGGTCCCAGGCAGTGCCCATGGAGCCACTGGTGGCCTCTACTAGAGCATCCCCAGCTTGAGCGTGGCTCCGATTTCAGGAGGGGCACAGGGGAGGGTGCCAGCCAGCCCAGGCTGCTGTGGGATAAGGGTGTGCAGGAAGTGTGGCACATCCCAAGGGTTTGCTTCATCCCCCATTCCCTGCAGCTGCTCCCCTGGGCTCTGTGCTTGCTCCAGTCCAGGCTTGGCTCACTGCAGGTGGTTATTTGTGTGCTGGGAGCTGTAAGACATACAAAGGTGGTCCTTCAGTTGTGGGGAGCCACACCAAAATGTGAGTTTTGTCAGAGGTTTGCCAGATCGGGCCCTATTTGTACATCATGTACTTAATGGGGTGAGGGGAAGAGCCTGGGCAGGGGCTGCCAGTGGAGGCTGTGCCTGTTCTTGGTAAGGGACGTGGGGAAATGGCCCCAGGAGATATTTATTTCTTGCAATTTCTACATTTCTGTGCATCCAGCATTGTGCATATTTGGAATTTCACATTTACGGATTCCATTTGGCCATATCGTGTTCTCTGGGGAAGAAGTTTCTAATTTTTAAAGGTCTTTTATGGATTAATTGCTAGTCATCTGCCTCCTTTTTGCTTTTGTTTGGTTCCTTGAATGTCTCTTGATTATTTTGTACTATGTGATGCCAATTTAGTGGTTAACTAGTATGCAAACTACATCTGGACGTGTTGACTTTGCATTAACAATCATTGATTTGTCTGGAGCAAGGGAATAGAAATGAATGCTGCTGTTTACCATGGATAGTATATGAAAAATAACCATTTGCAATGTGCCTTTCATCAGGGGCACAGGGCTCTGGTGCAGCTTGTCACAGTGGCTCTGCCGCATCATGTGAGAGCTGGATTTTTAAACCATGGCACCAGGAAAAGGGACTGGGGAAGGCAGTGGCTTCTGCTGTGTGGGGAAGGTGCCCCTTGTAGGAGCAGCTCCTGGTGACCTTGGTTAGCTCTGGTGACAGTGGGAGTGGGGTAAATTTGTAACAGAGAGGGAGTGGAAAAACATGAGTCTGTAATACATAACATGTAACATATAATATACACCACATGTATAGAGCTTTTGGCTTGGGAACATAACCAAGAGGATTCAACATTTAATAATCAAAAATAATAAGCAGAAGGTTGAGTTGATGGTGGCAGCAGCAACAGCTGTTTGTCCCCAAGCCCCATGGCCGCAGCTGTGTGGAGGGCTCTGGATGGAGCAGGGTTTGGTGCCTGCTGGCCCTGCCTGGCCGTGGGGAAGCTGGGATGTGGCTGTGGCTGTTCAGGTGGCCCGTGGGATGTGGGAGGCATTGCTGCACACTTGTGTCTCCTCTGGAAGAGGGGAAAGGCTGAGCAGATGCTCTCTTTGCAGAGAAGGTCTCTTCCCAAGATCTGCTGAAGACATCAAAGCTGCCTTGCTCACGTTCCTTGGTGTTTCAAGTGACAGTCACAGTGGTCCCTCGGTCGAGCTTTGGTATTCAGACCTTGAGTCCCTTAGATCCACTCATCCCTGGACCTTTTCTGCTGTCTCTTGCTGAGGGCTGTCACTGCTGCTGGTGGGGCATGATGCTCAGTGTCAGTGTTGGTCATCCTTTAGGCTGGGCTCAGCAGTGAGTTTCTTTCTACACTGAAATTGCTTTGCTCATGTGGGAACATGCGTGTCAGAGCCCAAATGATGGACACAGGTCATCTCCTGAAATGTGGGGTTTGTACTCCAGCACTACTGAGAGTGTAAATGCACAGGGACGTGCTGAGCAAGCTGCATGGTGGCTCTCTGAGTTACTTGGGTTTCACTTGTTGGATTCTCCCAAAGTCAGCAGTGGCAGAAAAAAGAGATTAAATAAAGAAAATTCTTCACTGAAAGTGCAGAGAAGCTTTGTAATCTGAGTGGTGCATTTGGGTGAAGATGCAGCATGGAGAGCACGAGCAGCGTGGCAACGACACAGGTAGATTGGAATCCATCCCTTAACTAAACCTCCTCTGTGCCCATGGAGCAGAGTTCTGTGCTGTGTGTTTTCCAGTGTTTTGGCAGTTCAGTGGCAGTTAGCTCTGGTTCACTGACTGGGCTGTGGGGGCTTGTGCCAACACTCAGGAGCTCTTGCTCCAGCTGGGATGCTGCCTGGGGAGCAGGGGCAGGGTGGGGGGCACAGGCCATGTTCTGCCTGCCCTTGATGGGGTCAGACCAGCTGGACCCCGTGCCCGTGCCTCCCTGGGTGTGGCTGTGCCCGGGTGACTTGGCCGAGGCCAGGGCAGAGTCCCACCCTGCCAGGTGATGGGACTTGTGGTTGATGGAGCTGTGCTGCCTCTGGAGAAGCTGGAGGCCATGTGGCTCTTCTGGGGTGAAACTGCAGAGCCCTGGGTCAGCCTGGCATGGGGCTGTCCCCATGGGAAGGCCTGAGGGTGGCCAAGCCTTGTGCTTTTTGGTGGTGGAAGCAGTGTCACTGCACCAGTTCCTCTGCTAGAGCAGCTTTCCTTGGGAGTCCCTCCCTTTATTTCCCTCACCTGTATTTCCTAGGCACTCCAGTGTGTGCTTAGAAATGTTTTGCTGCTGTACTGTACCTGCAAAGATTTAATTATATAGGCAAGGCTTTCCTTGCTTGTGATTCCCAACACTCCTGCTTGTTTCATGTCTATATTTGGCTGGTGTAATGTGGAAAATAAGGCTGGAAGTGGAGAAGTAGAGACTGGAGAATTTGCCTGCACTGATAAGGGGCTGACAAAGGGAAACATGAATGTCAGAGTGTGGAACAGAGAGGAGCTGCTGGAGCCTGCCATAGGTATTTGAAAGATCAATACCTGTGCTGTGTTTGTGCATTTAGATGTGCCTGGGACACTCCTGGATGGAGTGAGGTTCTCGGGTGGGTCTGGGATGCTGGGGGGGCTGTTGGGTCCATACTATGCCTGGGCCAGGAGCACAGGAGCTCTGTGGTGTTTTCTGCCCTGGCTTAGAAATCAGGGATGTTATCACACAAGGTTTGATACCTCAGCAACTGACAGAAGTGAGAGCAGCCAGGTGTGTCAGACCTTCCCACTGGCAGTGAGCTGAGCCAGGCTGGATGGGCCAGATGTGCTCACGTGCCAGTGCTGGTGTCCCAATGGCACCACTGTATCTCCAGGCTCTTCAGGATTTAATATTTGTTGTGATTTTGTTTTACTAGATACACACAGGCAGCAGTAATTTTATGGAAGTTAATTTTCTGCTCTGCGTGGGTGTAGGTATCCTTTCCTGCCTGAAAATAGCAGCAGAAGTCAGTTTTCTGAAGTTGGGTGTGCTTGCATTGAAGGGCCGTCATTTACTGCTTCCAGAATGTTGAGAACAATTTTAGTGCAAGTATTTAATTGCTTTAGGCCTATTTTTAGAAATATTAAACCTCAGTTTTCAGAACTGCAACCAAAGCCAGCAGCTCTGCTGGTGTGGGAAAGCCAGGAGGGGAACCTGGAGGAAAACCTGGAGCGACGTGGGCTGGCCCCACTGGGAGCAGGGCAGGGCATGGGGTGCTGCAGAGCCTTTGGGGTGCACACTTGAAACCGAGTTGTCTGTATTTTGGTGAGATTTTTTTTTTTTTACTACTCTTCTATTTACTTGGTTACATGAGGAGAGAATGAATGAATGAATGAAACCCATTTCCAGCAGATTTGTACAATTTCTTGTGTTAAGTCTGCAGGCTGGTGGATGTAGCTTGGAGGCTGAGCTGGGAGCATCCCAGAGAACAGTGTGCAGGCAGCCCCAGTAGGGCTCTGGCTCGAAACCCAAGAATAGCTCCTGCTTTTCTGGGTGTAAATCTGTCACTTGAGGTCTGATGTGCCTTACTCTGTGGGCTGCAAATCTTGAGCTTTCACTGGTGTTTATGAGATATTTGTGATTTTGAGGGTGGGAAGAGAGTTGTAAGAAGGCAGGGTAATTATTGGCTGGGAATAAAATACCTTTTTGAATTTGTGCATACATTTTGGAAACCTCTGTGGGGAGGGACAGCTGTATTTGGATCAGGCTGGTGGCAGGGGGATATAAAAATCCCCTTGGGAATCATTGGGATTTCTCTTTGCAGTCAGGGGTTGCTGTTGAAGATGCTGAGGGGCAGTGGCAGTGACACCAGGCTGGAACCTGGCCTTTGGTGGCCCTGGCAGGGCTGGAGCTGGACTTCACCAGGGAAGGAATTAATGAATGACCACCAGGAAGGTTGCCCTGGGGTGTGTTTTGACTTGGCTTCAGGACATCTCTCTGTTTATGGTTAATACTACTGGGGTTACTGCATATAACTCCAAGAGAGGCATATTTTTACCTTCTTATGTGCCTTTATTTTAGAGGCCTTTAAATTTGGCTGGTTGGTGATAACAGCAGTTAGAACTGGCATTTCTCCTCCATGGGGTTTGTTAGGACATGCCAGAGACACAGCCTGGCAGGGGACCCGCTGTGCCTGGAGCCGGGGTGGGCGCTGGGCGAGAAATACAAAATGTAAATTTATCCAGAGAGGGTGTTCAGGTGGAGATGCAGCAGAGATCCACATCTATCCCCTGGGGTCTGGGAGCCTTGCTGCACTGCAGCTCCTGGGACTGCTGGCAGATGCCAGAGGGATGTGGGAGAGTCCCCTGGAACATTTATTGGAGAACAGCACCCCAGAGGTGCTGGCACTGCCCAGGCTGCCCCGGGAATGGGCACGGCCCCGAGGCTGCCAGAGCTCCAGGAGCCTTTGGGCAGCGCTGCCAGGGATGCCCAGGGTGGGATTTTGGGGGGTCTGGGCAGGGACAGGAGCTGGGCTGGGTGATCCCTGTGGATTTCTTCCAGCTCTGGATATTCTCCATGATCCCCACATGGAGGGAATAGCAGTGCTCTGCATAAATGAGAAGAAACCTCAAAATCTAGATCCCTTTTCCTGAAATCTTACATGTATTTACATTTTTGGTGGTTTTTTTTTGTTTGGTCTTCTTGTTTGTTTGTTTGTTTGTTTTCTTTTTTTTTTTTTCCTATGTAATCTAATTTGGTTTAGTTGCCAGAAAGTAGAAAAGTAGATTTGCTGAGAGTGCTGCGTTTGCTTTTGGTTGCTGATAAGGTGGAGGAGATAAGTCCCACGTTGTGGCTGTTTGTTTGTGTGAGTGGGAAATGTTTGTGCTTCCCTCCTTTGACAGGGAGCTCCTTGGCCATCCTCCTGCAGCATAAACACTGCTTGTGATTGGAGTTCATTATGTGAAATTTAAAATGTATAAAATGAAATGTTCCTGTCTGCTTTAAGCAGACATATGTCTACGGTTTGCAAATTAACCTAATTAAATATATATGTAGAAATTTATGATATTCAGCTCCTAGCACAAGGTATGCAATTAGCATCCTTGCCAGCAAGGAATTTTCCATTTCTGTCTTGACTTTTCCTCATAGGAGATGTGGTTTGGGGTTTTTAATTTTTTTTTTTATTTTTAATCTTCAATCCCTAATTTTTGTTCTGCTTTGGAATTCACTTAGGGACAAGTCCTGTGGGGATTTAGGCTTGTGGTTAAATTACCCTACAAGCAGCTTTGACTGAAGTCAGTGAAACATTCCCTAATTCCTAGGCTCCAGCCTGTCCCTTTGCCTCTGCAGGACAGGAGGAGTTTGTTTTGTTAGGAGAATATCATGAGCAAAATAGAATTCTGGGGAGAAAAATTGCATTTGAATATTTACATTTTTCAAGTCTCTTCCTTCCTCCCACCCAAAAATAGCAAAAAAACCAAAAAACTATGTGTCTCCTTGTGATTTATGGAATTTTCAAGTGTTTGGCCAATGTTGTTTCCAAAACACCCCATTCCCTCTACCTGAGCTGTCTCTATGGCAGGAGGGCCCTCACACAAGAAGCACAAATCCATTATTACAACCTCTCATTTAGCAATATTCTGGCACCAGGAATACTACTTTTAGTTCCTTTTCTGCTAAAGTGTTGGGTTGGGTTTTTTTTTAAATATTTAAAGTTTGATCACGTTAGAATAGTTTCTTATATAAATAATAATTTGGTCTATTTTGCATATCAATAGTTGACTCCATTTTCTTCACAAAAAGCCTTTTTTCCCCATAAACATCCCCACTGTTCCAGCCCAGAAGGTACTCTTTATTAGTCAAACCAACCAAGTCATGACGTTCCCAGCTCAGCTATTTTAATGATCCCACAAACCCAAAAAAGCAGTAGGAAATTTTTCAGAAGCAAACTGCAGAAACTTTTTTTTTTCTTTTTGGGACATCGTAAGTTTTCAACTTTCTGTCCAATTATTTTTGTTACATTTTTCCAAGCTTCAGGCTGTAAACTCAAAGAATTTGGAACTGTTCTTTCTTCCTGGAGATTGTTTAAGGGTGTCAAAGGTGGCCCAGCACTGGGTGGAAGAGCTGAGGGCTCGGCAAATGTACTGCCTTCATTCCTAATATCTGTGCAAGGTCTGTTGATAATTCTGCATGGGCAAGGTGAGATGTTGGATCATAACCATTTTCCCCCCTTGGACATCTCTACAATTCTCTCCTCCTGTGTTTTCCTTTGACTTTTCTGCACTGCTGTGCTTCCCCATCTCTCTATTTCAAGGCAGAGGGGATTTTACTCTGAGCTCTGTCCCTTTGCAGGAGCTCTCTGCTCTCCCAGGTTGAGCTCCTTGGTGTCTCCTGCCCTCTCTGGGTGTTTCTGTGCCCTCTCCATTACAGGGGATGGCTTTTCAAAGGCCATCAGCAGCTTCATTCCCAGTTCTCCATCACCAGATGTTGTGGGGTGACCAACTCCATGAATTAGAAGAAGAAAACTGTTGCAGGCTGGTTTTGGGGTTTCCTTGTGAGCCTGCAGCCTTGCCAGCTGTCCCATACTCATGTCCTTTGTAGCTCCAGCTATGGGACACGTGATTTACTGTCAGAGCTGTATTTTCCACTGGTTCAGGTGTTTCTTTCTCACCTCAGTGCTGTGCCCACTTTGGAGGCTCCTCAGATCTTGTCCCAGGATGTGCTGCAGCCCCTTGGGATGTGGATTTTCTGTAGCCTGGCATTACCCACCACCAAGGCAATCATTTGGCTAATTGCAGCATCTGCAATTTATTTAGGCAAACAGGGGACTGAAAAATATTTGCTTTCACTTGCTTGTGGGATTTATTTTTAGGGTTTAGCTTTGTGCTTTGGGAAGCAAAGCCAAGCCATCCTGGTATCCCTTTTCCCTGAGGTGCTCTTTGGGACTGTTCTGGCCACCGTGTCCATGGCACAGGAGTTTGCCTGGCTGGCTCACCCTTCTTGCCCTCGTCTGCTCCCTGGTTTTGTTTGCAGTCTCTTTGCAGGTGGATCACCAGGGGCTGTGCGTGAAGCTTTATGCAGGGGCACATTTCTGTCCCCACGCCCATAATGAGTGGCTGGTTCCATCAGAGGCCCTCAGCTGCTGCAGAGGTGCCCCTGAGCCTCCTGCCTTGCCTCGGTGGATGCTGATGGCTGATTTAGGCACCTCGGTGGGGAGCAGGGGCTGCTTTCCCTGCACTGCTCCCTCCCCAAACCCGCTCGGAGCAGATGGCTGCGGGACCCCACTGTGATAATGAACTATTCCTGCCCTTTATTTTCCCTCTCTTAATCAGTGGTTAATCAATGAGGTGACTTCTTACTTCATCCTGTGCATGTAAAAGTGCTGTGACTGCACTTGCCACAAGAGCCTTTGCAGAGCAAACTCTTTTGGAAGCCTTTTGGAAGTCTGTGTGCACCATGCCCTGTCCTACCTGCCGCTGCCTCTTGCCAGCAGTGCTGAGAACCCAGTGACTTATGGCTGCAGGCACCAGGGTGACTCCAGGTGTTCCTTTCTAGTCCATGGGAACGCTGAGTTTTAATTGTTCTGTTGTTTTTGATTACTGTTTATAGTCATTTTTCTGCCACAAAAATGAAGTTCTGCAGTTCCTTGGAGCCCTTTTGAAACAGTAGGGTCACATTCAGTGCTTGCTGATTCATAGGTGGACAGCAGTGATTTTGGGGGTGCTGGGTGATTTTGATAGCTTAATGCCTTTCACACTTTTGGGTGGATGCTGTTGGGCCCTGGAGATTTTTAGTTTTTTGCTGTTAATTTTGCTAGGCAGGTCTGCAGCTTTTCCTGGTGACCCCACAGTTTGAGGCGGATGCTGTGCTCATTCCTCATGAGGGAAGAGTCCAGGAAGGGAAGTGCCAGGCCCTGTCACAAATGAGCACTGGTGCAAAGAACTTGAATTTTTGTCCTGTGGTTTTATCATTCTTCAGTGCTTGATTTATACCCGAACCTGGCAGATTTCTGGTGTTTGTGTGTTTGATTATTAATTTTTTTTTCCTTCAGTGACCTGTTTCTCAAATTTTTTTCTGGATTGACTTCTTTATGGCTTAAAGTGTAGCTTCCTTGAGTTTACATTCTCCTAATTTGGGCTTCTTTCTGAAGGTGTCTTTTTTTTTCTAATGGCCCTTTCCATTTTGCTGTTAAACAATAATTTTTGTTTAACAAACCCCCTTTGGTAGGTGATAATCATCTCCAAGTTTTCCACCTTACCTGAAAGGCGTTTTAGCTGCTACATTAACACTCTTAACAAATTTTCCTGTTTATAGAATTATAGAATGTTTCCTCCTGTGAGGAAAAGCTGAGAGAATTGGGATTGTTCAGGCTGGAAAAGAGAAGGCTTTGGGGTGACCTCACTGCAGCCTTCCAGGGAGCCTGCAAGATACATGAGAGAGATTCTTTACAAGGGCTGGACAGGACCCAGGGAATGGCTCCCAGTGCCAGAGGGCAGGGATGGATGGGAGATTGGGAATTGGGAATTGTTCCCTGGCAGGGTGGGTGACCCTGGGTGCCCAGAGCAGCTGTGGCTGCCCCTGGATCCCTGGCAGTGCCCAAGGCCAGGCTGGACAGGGCTGGAGCAGCCTGGGACAGTGGGAGGTGTCCCTGCCATGGCAGGGGTGGGATGGGATGAGCTTTAAGGTCCCTCCCACCTCAAACTATTCTGGGATTCCCTGATGTGCCGTGTTTGGGGACACAGTGTGGGGACAGAATTCCTGTGTGTGGGACCTTGAGCACCATTTCTGCATCAAACTGTCTTTCACGTTTGCAGGTCTCTATGGGGTTATCTGAATTCTCCTCTGACTGAAATTGTGTTTCCTGCCTTGGCAGAGAGCTACAGCCTCTCTCATGTTCCTTGGCATTTTGAGCATCCCTCTGTGCTCTGCTTTTCTGGGATGGGCTCCCAGTTCATCAGGGTTCTCTGCTACCTCCTGTCATAATAATCTTGTTTCATTTATTGGACTACACTTTGCTTCTCTGTCAACACAGCTCCATCATTCCCATGTAATTTGGATATGGATTGCAATGCCTTGAGTCTTTTGTCTCCTACCTGAAATTTTATGAAGCTCTTCAGGGATACATTTATGACCTCATCAATAGAAAATGCTTCACTTACACTGGTTGTTCCTGTAACTTTGATTTTCTCAGGCTTTAGTTTAAATAGGTTTTATATGCTGGCATCTGTTTTCACTTTGGTTCTGACGGTGTCTGGCTTACTCAGAAGGGCTCCCTTTGGCTCAAGCCCTCCTCAGTTCCCACCTTGAAGGGAGGTTACAGGTGGGGCCTCGTGGGATTTCACAAAAAGGTCCTGAGTGTCACTTTTTGAGGCTGTGCTGTCCTTTGTGCCATTTGCAGGCATTTTTAGCAAAGTGTGGTCTCTGCCATGAAGTGAGAGCCATAGTCTGAGCTTAAAGTTGGTCTCCATGTGGGCTGCAGCTGGTGGAGAGCAGGACCCTGAGCCCCCTTCTCCTGCCTTCCATCCTTCCCTTGCAGCCTGAGCTCCTGTAAGCAGGGCAGCACCATGCTAGTGAGAATTAAAACAGAGTAAAAGGGGAAAAAAAGGAATATTAAGAGGAAGAGATGACAGTTATCCTTGAGTTAGAAGTTATCAAGTGCAGAAAATGGATAAAGGAAGTTAAAAACACAAGGGAAAAAAAATCTGCCTGTCAGTGCAAGGAAGAGTAAGAAAGTATTTGTATTAGGAACAAAAGAAATTCTAATAATGGTTTGTGTAGACTTATCACGGCTGAGGAGAGGTAAAATGCATAATAAAGCAGAAAAACTAGACATGTTTAATAAATATTGCTGTTCCCTATTTGTAAGGAGGAGGAATGATCCACTCTCAGCCCCTGTGCACAGGGGATGCCAGGGCCAGCTTCTGCCAGGGGCTGAGCAGGGCAGGGGTTTCCAGCTGCTCCCTGAGTGAGTTCCCTGGGCACTCCTGCCAGGTCTGCCCCTCGGGCTGCTGCCTGTCTTTCCTCCTGTAGGATTTGGGTAAAGTGAGAATATTGCGGAGGATTTGGTGGTGCTGCTGTTGTGCTGCCTTGGCCTGGCCAGGGTGGGGAGGAGTCGGTGGGAATGTCAGGCTGGATTTGTTCTCCATCAGAAGGGATGGAGGGATTGTGTCCTGAGCTGGTAGAACGGTTGATTTTGTGTCATTCCCCAAAAAGCTGTATGAAGCAGGCTGCAAAGAGGGTCTGGCGTGAGCACAGGCATTGACAGTGGTGGTGGTGAGGAAGGAGGGACTGCAGCTGCCCACAGGGATTTGGGTCATGGAGTCTTCTCCATCGAGTGAACTTTGATTTGGATCTTGGGACTGGGCAGCTGGAGGGATGGGGCTGCATCTGCTTTTGGTGTGGGGAGACCAGAGAGGAGTGGAAGTGCCAAAGCAGGCTTTGGGTGGGAAAGGGACAAACGCTGCAGGGTGAGCAGTGGCACTGAGTCTGGTTGTGCACAGCAAGGGAGCCGTGTGTGAACAGCTCTTCTCTTGCCTGTGCTTTAATAAATTATCCCCATTTCAGTTCCCTCATTTCCTTCAGAGATGTTGAAAAGTTGGAGAAGACACAGAATATGTGAGTGGAGTGAAGCAGTTTGAGGCGTCAAAGAAAATACTCATTAGTGTTTGTTCTTAAACATCTGGGGACGTGTATTGTATTTTGGGAAACTCCCCGCCAAAAAAAAACCTCACTCATTGATTTTTATCTTCATGGAGCCAGTTCTCCATGGGTTTAAAAAGCAGAAAATTAAAAAAACAGGTAGCAGAGCGCTTGGTTTTAGCAAAGTGCATAGCAAGAAACAATACCTGGAAGTGGGATCCAAACACTGAGATGACAAAATGAAGACGCAAAAAACATTTCTAAAAGTAGGAGGTGGAAATTTTGAGCAGCAGGGTAGAGTGGCTGTTAGAACAAACTGCCAAGGGTAGCTGTGGGTGCAGCATGCTGGGTGCTGGTGTTTGTTCTCTCTCTGTGGAATAAGTGCTCAGGGTTGGAGCAGTGAGCCAGGGCAGAGCTGTGCTATGGTGTAAAGAATGGCCATTCTGTGGCCTCACAAAAGATCCCACTTTCTGCCTCTGTTTTGGTGTCCTGCTTCCAAGTGTCTGGAAGCAGATGGTTGGGGAAGGATTGTAAGGAACAGAGGCAATATTGAGTCAGCTTCCCTTTAATTTACTTTCTAGGTTCCAGGAAATGGACCCTAAATTATTCTCACTTCCAAACCCTACAGGATGCTCCAAACCCTCACTCACACCCTGGTGCAAGCTCTTGCATGAAGTCAAAGTACTTCCAGGTGGCTTTCTCACCCCTAGAAGAGATATAACTAAAGAAATTAATATGTAATCTCCTGTAACATTGAGCACAAAAGGATATTTGTTTACTTTTTGAGGCAGGAAATTATAATGAATAAGGTAGTTAGGGAACACATGGGACTCAATCATTAAACAGTCTGCTTTATCTTCCTAATGCAAAAGCAATGGGCTGAGCAGCAGAGAGAAGAGTGCTTAGAGCAATATAGAAGAATATGGATTTTAATGGAAGCACTTGTGGTCTAGAGGAGACTCCATTCCCTCTCCTAAGAGGAAACCTGTTATTGAAAAGGGAACCTATTGTAGAAAACCTCTTGTAGACAAAATGGGAGATATTTACAAACTGCTGCAGACATCAGAGAGGAAATTTCCCCTGGTTGACTCTGAAATTAGGCAAAAAAAGCAGCAACTGAGCTGAGGTGGCTGAGTGAAGATGTAAACAGTATTAGGAGCAATAAGCAGTAGGCTTTTAAAAAGTATAAACAGTCTGGTAAGGAGGAGGATAGGAAGATCTATTAAAATAAGCAGAAGGCAGTTAAAAGGATAATTAGGAAGGCAAAAAGAAGTAGAGAAGATCTAATTGCTAAGAATATTTTGACTTCAAAGAGTTCTTTATATATACTCAGAGCAGACAGAATCTAGCAGAGGAAACTTGTCCACTGAAGACAATGCCAGGGATTGGAGCAGGAGCTCTGGGAAGAGTGTGTTTGTAAATGAGCCCTTGGGTGCCTCTGGCTGGGGCTGTGCCTCCAGGGGTGTGCCCAGGACCCAGCTTGTGTCCTGTGCTGAGAGCCCTGATCAGCCAAGGGAGCTGCAGAGCCCTTGGGCACCTTCACATTGCGGGGATGCTGTTTGTAAGCTAAGGTTTGTGCAGCTCGCTGGGAGCCTTGAAGTCTTCATGTTGCTTGGCAGAAAAGCCTTGTTGCTGCACTCACCTGTGAGTGTGGGGGTGACCCTGTGCCACAGGCAGGCCTGAAGATTTTTCTGAGGACTTTCATGACTGTCAGGTTGGAGAAGACTTCTCAGATGAAGATACCTTTTCCAGAAGAAGACCTTTGACCAGTCATCGCTTTTTCAACCAGAGAAGAGCATTCAGTGCCATGTCCAGTCATTTTGTGACCTCCAGGGATGGGGACTCTATCACTTGCCTGGGCTGCCCATTGCTATGCTTGACCATCCTTTCCATGAGGACATTCATCCTGATGTCCATCCTGAGCCTGCCCTGGCCCAGCCTGGGAGCAGAGACTGATCCCCCTGGCTGTTCCCTCCTGTCAGGAGCTGTGCAGAGCCACAAGGTCCCTCCTGAGCCTCCTTTTCTCCAGGCTGAGCCCCTTCCCAGCTCCCTCAGCCTCTCCTGGGGCTCCAGCCCCTTCTCAGCTCTGTTCCCTTCCCTGGATATAGTCCAGCCCCTCAAGGTCCTTCTTGATGTGAGGAACCCAGAACTGGACACAGGACTCGTGGTGTGGCCCCATGAGTGCAGAACACAGAGGGACAAATCCCTCTCTATGTTCAGCAGGCGCTAAATCAGAAGGAAAGATAATGCCACAACTAAAACACATTCTGGCTGGAAGTTCATGAATCTTGTGCATAAAAACCTGGGGACAATTTATGCAGTTTCTCACTAAGCTCACCCGATTTAGATTTTCCTGCTTTGATCAGAGTTGCTTTTCTCAGCAAGCTGCCCTTGTGGAAAGCTGGAGTGTTATGGGCTCTTTTGTATATGTAATTAAAAGCAGTCTTGTATCTTGATATCCCACTGTGGTTAACGTTTCCTTTAGAAAAATGGGTTGACTTTAACAGGCTGTGAAAACTGGGGCTTCTTCTGGTGGCCAATGCAGGGGCAGATGGGCTCCTCTTCAGCTGCTTATACGGGTTTGGAGAGTAGGATCAGCAACGCCAGGACTTCTTGTTTTGTTCTGGTTTTTGTGTTTGTAAGGTTGGATTCTGTGTGTTCCCACGCTAGATCAGTTGTCATAGTCTGGAGCAGGGAGGTTTTCCCAGCAGTGGACACTTCCTCTTGGTTCCACCAACGTGCCTTGTCGCTGTCTGCTCACAGACATTTCTGGAGCTTGAATCCCTACTCTTCACCGAGCCGCCGCCACAGTGTGGATTTCAACGAGTTTGGGAGGAAATTAGCAGTGACCCGCGCGGCTGCAGTGTGCGGCTGTGCAGGGCTGCTCCTGGGGAGCTGTGGTTGCACGGGCAGTGCCTCGCCAGCGGGCCGGGTTTCCGTGTCAGCGAGCGCCGCGTGCCGGGTGTCACATCCTCACTGGAGGCTGGAATTCGCCTGGCCAGGAATGCGACCAGACCATTGTTCCTAGATTAGGACTTGTCCCTTGAAGCATCACACCAGCTGCACAGAGCGTTTCGGACCCACAGCCCTGCCTGCGCGTTCAGCTGGGGGCTGCCGACTGCGTCGGCTTGAATGAGGTGTCCAGCTGTGCCCAGCATTGGTGCCATCTCTGCACAGCCCCACACTCCGTGTCCTTATCTCAGAGAGGGCCTCCTGGTTGTTCTTGCACAGCCCTTCCTTTCTTTGCAGGCAGTGAAGTAGCAAGACCCTTCCTTGGCATAAATGAGATCATAGGGTGGGAGAGCAGCAGCCCCTGGATTCACACCTTGGGGCTCAGGTGGAACCAGCAGGCCTGGTTAGCCTGTTCCATGATGGCAGCAGGATGGTCTTTAAGCTGTTATGTTTCTGATGTAGTGGAGAAATGTCTTAATTATTGAATACTTACGTTTTCAAATGGGTTGAGAGGTTCATACTGAATGTTATTAGTCCAGATAAGGAATTACAGTCTTAGGAATGAAAAAGCTCCTTGTATAGAGAAAGAGCTTGGGAGTGATATTGGGCAAGTTCCAACAGGTCCAGGTGGATGTTTTCCATGTGCCCATGCTGTTTTAATATTAAACCTCTTTATTTTCACCTGCATTAAGTGCTAATGAGAGCAGTGTGTCTGTGGGGCTGAATGGGAAATAAAGCAAGACAAGCACACCATGTATATTGCTGTGCTCTGCTTTCCTCTTCCCTCAAATCTGATATCCTCCAACTTTATATCACATCCAACCAAATTATGATCAGAGGAAAATGGTAATTTGATTCAAGGGGAGAAAAGTTAAATTAAAAATCAAAACCAGTGTGTGGGATATATTTGTGCAGAAGTTGTGTAGATCTTGAGGAGAAGCTTTTGTCCATCAGCAGATTTAATTGGTAGCAAAAGATGTTTCATCGTGTACTGGAAAAGAAAAAGAGGTCTGTGGAGTTCTGGAGCTACCAGCCCAGACAAAGAGGAGATAAAAGCAAGAAATCCTGGTCGGGGGAAGGGTTTGCTGATGAGATGTTACTGCACTGAGCTGTGCTGGTGCTGGAGCTGCTCTCAAATCCCAGCTTCTCTGTCCCCACACACTGTGGTTGGGTGGCATCAGCTGAAATGTCAGTGAAGGGGAAAGGGGTGGTTGAATGGAGTCTCTAAATGAGCCTTTGGGACCATGGCAGGTGGGAATGGGATGCAGGACACTGTTGGGACTCACTGTACTCAGGAGCCCTTGCTCTGGGACAATGTGTCCCTGGAGCTCAGGTCCTGGCAAGAGAGGGTAGTTGTGTAGATCTGCTGCCTGTAGTAGAAGTAGTGGTGGATGAGACCAAGATGTTCCCTAAGGTGCCCTCCATAAACAGTTCTGTCACTCCTCTGTTTTGTTGGAGAGAGATTTTCCAACAGACCTGTCCTTCAGATTTACTTTGTGGTCTTGCTGGTTTTGATCTGTCTCAGTTGCAGGATTTGTAGTGAAATGTTATTTCCAAAAATAAATTCTGTCCTTTGAACTTTGAGAAATGAATCCTTTTTCTTCACTTTTTTCTTCACTTCCTTGAAAGGATCGTTTGGAGTCTTTAAAAGCTGAGTAATACAATTTTCAGTAAAATTCTTCTCCAGCGAGCCTTCACCGGCTGCATCAACTCCGACGAAAGCAAGCGCAAGCTCCACACCTGCACTCAGGTGTGCTGCTGGGCGTGACGTGCGCGGGGTGTAAGCTCCACCAGCGCCGTGCTGTGCCTGCCAGGGAGTGCTGAGCGCCACCAGCAGCTGCTGCATCTCCCGAGATGCGCCTGCCATGCTCCTGGCCACGCTCTCGTGTCTTTTGGCACCCAGCGGCAGCGCCGTGGCTTTGGCCGGCGCTGCAGCCTCGTTCCCCGCTTGGCCGCGGCCGCCGGAGCGCTGCAGATGTGGTGTCAGACTACCAGATCCAGCCCAGAGACTCCTTGGCTTGGCGTACCTTTGTGGCTGCCTGCTGCCTGCATGTTCAGAGGCATCCAGGATTTCCTTTAAAAATAGCTGTGTGCTTTTTATGAGGAGGATTTTCCAAGCGCAGTCTGGAGGCAGAGCAGCAAGTTACAGTCGCGGGTTTGCGGCAGCGTTACTGAATAACTGGAGGTGTGAACTCCCTCAGCCCTCGTTTGTTGGATGTTAACGACACTGCGAGTCATCCTGGGGAAGGGAGGAGTGGGTGGCAAGCAGAGCCTGAAAGATGGGAAAGGGAGCCTGGCCAAGAACATGCTGTTGCCAAAAGACCAAAGTGCTGGTCCTCTGCCTTCTGTCTGTGGTCATCTGCTGCCGATCTCATGGGCTCGTGTTTGCTGGAGCTTTCTAGAGGTTGATTTATGTCCCTAACCTTGGAAAAGCACATTTAAAAAGCCAAAAAAACCCAGGGCTTTGTGCCAGGTTGGTGAATAACGTGGCTTGTGGAGGGGAGCAGGAAACAGAAAGAGAAGCTGGATGGGTATGAGGAGGAAGGCAGCACATGGTACCATCAGACCACAGCAGCCACTCAGGCTCACCTTTCTTGTGGTGTAATGGGATGGGGACTGTAGCATTAAAACCAGAGCACTGAAGTTCAGCAATGCTGTGCATGTGAAGGGAGCAGTTTCCTTCGGCAGCTCTCCCTGCAGTGTGGTCAGCAGCTCACGTGGACGTGGTTGAACCTGCAGGAGGGCAGCTCGTGGGGTTGCTGTGACCTGGGTGGGGATGTTGCTGCAGCATCCGCTCTGTTTGGGCCTCAGCTCTGTTCCCCTCATGCTTTAAGGCACGGTGTGATTTAAGCCAGCAGCAAATTTGGAGCTGTCATCCCTCTGTGCTCACACTGAGGTGTGATTGGGCTTTCTCATACAACTTGATAGCAGTGGCTCATTGGCTTGTGTAGCATCAGCTCCTCAGCACTGCTGACTGAGGTCGGGTCTGGTGCAGCTGGGCACTGTGAGTCACAGTGTCTAGCCTTGTTATAAGTAGTTGAAGAATAAACCATTCCCAGGGTTGCCAGAGCCAC
This sequence comes from Lonchura striata, assembly GCF_050655825.1. Classification (NCBI taxonomy): domain Eukaryota; kingdom Metazoa; phylum Chordata; class Aves; order Passeriformes; family Estrildidae; genus Lonchura; species Lonchura striata. Next base: position 1,815,901 of record NC_140719.1, on the reverse strand, counting down.
GGGCAGGAGCAGGAGCTGGGTTGTGAGCGCTGGAGCAGTGCCACGTCCCCCCTGCCGTGCCCTGCCTCCACTGGGCTGGGACCAGACCCCACACCAGCTCCCATCATGGCTCTGAGCCCTGGAACAAAAACACCCCCGAGCAGTGCACTCACCCTTCCAGCTGCTGCCAGGCCTCCTCGGAATTTTTATCTCAATAACTGTATTTAATGCCCGCAGACTTGGGGAGCTTCTGCCTCGCAGCTGGAGCCATGCAGTGGCCATTGCTTTCCAAGAAGCAGGTGGACCTTCCTCTTAGGATGAAGCCAAATGGAGAATTCTGTTTCAGGACATGCTATATAGAAATATTTGTGTCCCATCTTACTGCTTCCCCCTGCAATGCATGCAGGGCTCTTGTGCCAGGTCTGAGCTCCAGGCCAGTCGTAGAAGGCTCCTGAGAAGACACATGGAAACCCTCTGGCTCACTCCCTTTGCCCTTTCCAGCCTTCTGCCGTCTCCAGGAGCCCTGCTGCACCCTTTGGATGTTGGCTTTGAGTGATTGTTTGCTCACAGGTGTGCTTCTTGAGCAGCTCCCTCAGTGCCCAGCCAGTCTGGCTCACACAGAGCTGTGGGGTCCAGCAGGGGCTCGTGCTGGGCAGGCTGACCCCACAGGCAGGATCCCAGCACCCCTGTCCTGGAATGACACCAGTAATCCAGAACCTATGGCATGAGGGGGGACTGATGTCCTGTGGTCTGACCTGCCTAACCCAAGGGACTGGAACAAGGGATGCCCTGGGCAGCTCCCCCTCTTAGGCTCCACTTTTCCCAAAATTTGCAGAGGTTTCCCAAGGTGTGGCTCACCAGGGGGCACAAAGGCTTGGTGACAGGAAATGGGGTGAAAGCAGCTCTCTGTTCCCAGTGGGACAGGAGGCAGCTGTGCTGGAATGTGCCCTTGGTCAGCACACCACCTCAGGAAAAAGGGTAAAATTCCAGAATTAGGCAAATGTGCAGCTTCCCTGTGATGCTGCTTTTCTTTATGTGAAACTTCTTTATCAGCAGAGTGACAATGGAGGGCAGCACCTAATTTCATCAGGGATTACAGTCATTTCTGAGCAAACTCTGTTTGCTGTGGTACCGTGGGGATGGCTGTGAATGAACCAGCTGAGTTTTCTGTTGCAATGAGAATTTATGACAATGTGTTCTTAGCCTGGCAGAGTCTGGGTCTGCCTTTCCTTCTCCCTGTTCCCTGGGAGAGGGACTGCTGGCCCTGAGCACTGCATGTGGAGGTAAAGGACCTTTTGCCTCTTAGAATTTTGAAATAAAGCACATTTGACTTTGATATCTTGGGATTTTTCTCCCATAAAATGTTGGTGCTCAGAGCTACATATGGCTACTCCATTACTATTATGTCTGATGGTTTATTGAGACAATTTGGGCCATTTAAATTTACATGAGTTTACCCTGTTACTGGGATTCTTCGGAGCACAACTGAAAAATAAGTAAATTGATATTAGTGGCTTAAAGTGCTACTATGTAAAAATTTGCCTTTTTGAAAGTTAAATAATTTTTAAAAAAATTAAATAGTAAAAAGAGTTAAATAAATAGTATGAACGTTTAAGAAAACACATTTTTGGGTTTTCACACAATGGGGTACATACCTCTGTACCCCATTGTAACAGTTATTTAAAGCTTCTGCCTGAAATGCCACTGCCATGTGCTTCTCTGCCTCTGTCCCAGTCCTGGCACAAATCTTGGCACCACATCTGGTGCTGCTGGAATGAAGGAGTAGTGAAATGAAACTTGGTGGATTTCCATTCCTCCCTCACTACTCCCAGAGTAGTTTTGGGACAGGATGGCCAAGCCTGCAGGCTGTCGTAGGGATGGGTTCATGGCACAATTGTGGTTTCTGTTTATTTTGACTTTTTAAACAATTCCTTCCCTTTCTTCTCCTACTGGTAACTTGCACCGAGCTGATGTTTTCACTGCATGTAAAGGCCAATTCAGATCAGGTTCAACACCTTCCTAACACAGAACATGGATGAATTGGATCCTTTTTATAATTCTACTCTGACTTAAGTGGTTTGCTTGCTTTTAGTGGTTTCTGCCTGTTCTCCCCCTTGGTGCTGCACATCTCCCCCTGCAGAGCTGTGAGAAGTTCCATGGGAGGGGTTGCACCCCCCAGCCCCTCCTCAGACTGTGGTCAGCACAGGGGATCCTCACCCATTTAACCTTTGCTTTCCCTGGGAGGATTTGTTCAGTCCCAGCTGCTCTTGGCAGTCTTTTACTGCTCAGTTTATCCAGGTCACCTGAAACTTGGCTGTGTTGCAAAGACCTTTGATGATGTTTTCATGGGCATGTGTGGTTGATGTGTGTGGGTGTGAGGGGGCAGAGGAGGGACGAGCCAAGGGAGCACGAGCTCCAAAGAGCCCCAGACCATCACTTCCCAGGGTGGTTTGGAGTCTGCTTTAGTTCTGCCAAGGACAAGTTTGGCTCCCAGCCCCTGAAGATGGCCAAGTGTGAGTGGGAAGGAAGCGTTTCACACCTTTTAATGCAGTAATTAAAATGCCTTTGGGGGGCTGAGGTGTCCATCCACAGTGTCAGGGCATGGAGCAGCTCGGTACCCACTGGGTGCCCCACGTCACTGCCAGCTGGGAGAGCACCAACTGTGTGCATGTCCAGGGTCGTGCTGGAGGTCCTGCTGCTCCTGCAGCCGTGTCTGGGCTCAGGGAAGGTTAGCTGGGGAGTTGGAGCCCATCCTGTCACTGAGCTCTTGGGCACTTCTGGGCTGGCCATGACCAGGTCAGGCAGCACGTGTGGCTGCCTGCACATGCTGGCAGTCAGCAGCTAAAGCCTTTTCTGGGGGACATTACAGGTCCTCCTGCAGTGACAAGAGTCTGAGAAACCCCCTGCCTGTATTTGCTCCTGCTCAGCCCTGCATACACAACAAGCTCGAGCTGGCTTTCACAGCTGGTCACTTGCTTTAAGATGAGGTTTCTGTGTGATCACATCAGGCCTGGGGGGACCTGGTGAGATTTTCTGTGGACAAAAGGACCATCAGCATGTTGAACACAGTGTGGGGCCTGGAGTTCTTATTTGGATTTTTTAATAAGTGTTTCTCTCTGAGCAAGCAGGAGGTGGTGTTGGTGTCCTGCTGCCTGAGCACCCGTTCCATGGGTGCAGCTCCACAGGTGTTCCCTGCCTGGCTATTTCCATCTGGCACCACTTGAGGGATTTTGGGGCCGTGCCTCCCGTAGGCTGGGGAATGCAAGCTGCCTTTGGCTGCTGCCTTTGCTGCTGGAGCTGTGGAGAGTGTGCATGAACATGTCTTTGGAAGCAGCACTGCTGGTGGAGGAGCTTCCTTCATTTCATGTGCCGAGTGCCGCGGGTCAGGGTTGGTGTTTGGTTGCTGCTGTCAGGAGCTGGTGTCCCTGGGGCAGTGGTGTGTGCTGCCGTGCCCAGGTCACTGTGGCAGGCCCCTCTGCTGTGTGTGCCTTGGGGACCTTTGGAGGGCCCTCCTGGAGGGGGACGCTGCCTGCTGAGCTGGCAGGGTCGGCGTTGGTGCGGTGGGAGCAGGAGCTGCTGGATCCCCTGTGTGAAAGGGGAGGGAGTGTCAGAGAGGGAGCTGCCCCCAGGCCATCAAACCGCTTCCCCCAGAAGCCCGTGGGTCTCCTCCCTGGCCCTAGTGCTGCAGGGGAGGCAGCCCCGGTGCATCCCTGTGGTGCACCAGCATGGTCCCACTGCAGCCAGGGCTGCTGGCAGCCTCCAGCCCTGCTGGCCGAGGGCTGGATGGGACCCTGCCTGCCCTTTTAGCATTACCAGCCTTGCCCCCAGCTGCGTGGCTGATGGGTGAGGCTGCTCCCATGTTCCTGGAGGAGCCTGTGCCTGCTCCTGCACTGCTGTGCTCATGCTGCTGCTCGTGGGCTCCTGTTTGCCAGGGCTGGGGTGCAGCTCGTGCCTTTTGTAGCTAATCCACCTCTGGTTGTGCTCTTCTGCTCTCCCACAGGGGAGAAAGAGGCTCTTCTGATCTCAGACAGCCCCAGCAAAGGGAATGATGCTCTCCTGTAGGCCAGGATGTCTTATTCCAGCTAAGAGCACAGCTCACTCTGTAAGCCAGACAGAACCCTCATTTGAGACCCTGGGGTCTCGGCTCTGGGCCTGCAGAGGCTGTGGGAATGGTGGTGGCACTTTCCTGGTGGGAACCGGGCTCTCATCCTCGATTAGTGCATGCACTTTGTGTGCATCCTTTAGCCATGAGCATGCAGAGGAATTTTCCTATCTCCTCCTTGTGCTCAGGAGTGATAAATGAGAAGCTGGACAAAGAAGTTGATTTGGTTGATGGGGTGGACATCAGTCAAAGGACTTGGACTTGATCTTGGAGATCTTTTCCAGCCTAAACGATTCTGTTATGTTGTGCAGGGTGCAGGTGCAGTGTGTGGTGGCTGTCCATAGGAACTGGCCTGGACAGCAGCTGAACAGTGCCCAGTGGGGCAGGGGATGCAGGCAGGGGATGCAATGAAGGCAGGGGATGCAGGCAGAGGATGCAATGCAGGCAGGGGATGCAGGCAGGGGATGCAATGCAGGCAGGGGATGTGATGCAGGCAGGGGATGCAGGCAGGGGATGCAATGCAGGCAGGGGATGCAATGCAGGCAGGGGATGCAGGCAGGGGATGCAATGAAGGCAGGGGATGTGATGCAGGCAGGGGATGTGATGCAGGCAGGACAGGAGGCATCCAGCTCCGAGCAGCTGCTGTTTATTTGGGAAGGGAAATCCTCCAGCTCGGGTCGTGCTCTTTAGGAGTGTGTCCTGTGTGGCTGGAGGAAGCTGATGGAGAGGTTGGGCTTTTGTGGACTGTGCCGTGAGTGGTTTGAAGCTGCACTTGAAGTTTTATTTGACTGGAAAGCATTTAGGAAGTGATTTTGAATCCATTTGGTTGATTCACTGCTATTCCTGCAGTAGGATGCAGAGCAGTGATTCTGTAATTAATTTAATTACATGCTTATTCAATCTTTCCTAAACTAGTAAAATTTCAGAATGCTTTTGAATTCAATGAAATGTGATTTTGCAGGGCCAGGAGGAAGGGAAGGCGGGGAAATTTCAAGTTCTGTTTTCTCCCTTGGTTGGTGTTCCAGCACTCTCTCCCCACCACTGTAGTGTTGGCATTGGGCACCCCCAGCCTTATTTTGGTTATTTACCAAATTCCTGCTTCTGCTCAGTGCTTCCCTGCTGAAATGGAACCTTTGAAAGAAGCTTCACGAATAAAATAATAAAAAGACTTTTCTTCTTCTTTCCCCCACCTCCTCCATCTTTGCTGGTACCTAATGTTCATTTCTCTCTGCTTTTATTGCCTTTGAATTTGGCCAAAACAATCTATTATGTAATTGGGCTAATGAGTTCCAACCCACTTTCCATCTTTCCCTCACAGCACAGTGAGCAGCTAATCTCTTCCCAGTTTACCTTTCTCCCCTTTTCAGTTGTTAATTTAAAAGTGTCATTTCCAAATATGCCACTCCTCCTCGCTAAGGCTCATTTTTATTTATTTTTAAACTCTGTAGAAGGCCTTGAATGAGTAACTGAATATCTCCTGGGCTCTGGAATTTAACAGTCTTTGCCCTTTGTTCAGCTGGGTCAATGCATGAATTCACAAGTTACTAAATTAAATAGGAGAAAAAAAAGGAAAATGTCTGATTGTGGATTGGATTTAGATTTTTATTCCCTGAAGAAATGAAATACAAAGAGGAACTAGTGTTTGCAAATAGTTTAGAAAGTAGTAATTTATTTTAAAATCTTGTACCAAGGCAAATTTTTAAAACAGAACCAAGCACTGAACTGGTTTTTTTTTTCCAAAGTAAAGTGGTCAAATCCAACTTTCTGTGTTTAAGGAGCTTGAAAATGTAAATCTCTTTACAGCATGAACATGGGTACAGCAGACAAAAGCTTGATGGGCAGAGGTTATGGCTGGAGCACAAAATTACCACAATGTCAAGATGGTTTCCTTAATTTTTTTTTTTTTTTTTTTTTTTTTGTCAGAAGAAGATCCTGTCAGGCTGCTGCACAAGCAGTCAGTGTGAAGCAGCAGAGCCTGAGTGCCCACAGCTCCTGTTCTCCACAGTGGGAGCGCCCACCCGCCTGAACAGACCTCCTTGCAATTTTTCATCAGTGTGTCTTTATAAAAACATTGCTGAAAAGGTTGAAGTTTCTATCAAAAAAAAATGCATGGAGGGCAGCAGTGCTGGCTGGTGGGGATGGGGTGGTTGAGAGCAGCTGAGGGTTTATCCTGCCTTGGGAGCCTTTCCCTGGCCAGGACAGCTCCCGGTGAGGGAAGGGCCAGGAAAGCAGGCGTTGGGATTGCTCTGTCTCCTTGCTGCCCCTCAAACCTCGGGATGCTTTCCCATGCCTTGGGATGCAGAGCTGCTGAGCAGAACTTCCCTGGGAGGCAGGGAAGGAGCCTGAGCCCTGCTATTGCACAGGGTGGGCTCTGCCCTGCTGGGGATCTCCCCAGCGACTTATTTCCAAATAACAACCCTCCTGAAGCTCAGCAAGGGGCTCTCAGCATTTGAGATTTTGGGGAGGAGTCTCTTGGCCATGGCTTTTCTCTGGTTCTGCCATGGCAGGGGCTGTCTGAGGGCTGGGGATCCCCAGCAGGGCCTTCCTGCCTGGGTCCTGCTCTGCAGCCTGGCAATATTTTCCAGATTCGTGGGAGACACCTCCCACCCTCCTCGCCATGACCTCTGTGTCAGTTCTGAAATATTGCTTCATCTGCTCCGGCCGCTTCAGGAGATGACTTCCATGCTGCTGCCTCCTCCTCCTCCTCCTCTTCCTCCTCCTCCTCGTCTCTCAGTGTTTTCAAGCTCTGAGAGGAGATTCCAGGATGTCAGCTGGCTGGTGCTGGCAAGGGAACCTACTGGCCTTAGTGATGGTGTGAGCCCAGATGAGTCCAGTGTGACTTGAGGACAGATGGATTTGCCATGGGAGATGGTTCCACCCCAAATTTTAGCTTATTTCTGTCTTGTGAAGCAATGGCAGTTGGTGTCTGGCAATATGTGGCAAGAAGAGACTTAATATTTGTGTTCTTTTTAATTAATCTTTGCAATGCATTTTAGTGCTTTAAAATTGGCAGCTGTTCCAAAATTGGGTGACTTTGGCCATTGTCTCCCTCAGGTTTGCTTTTGCCTTTGATAACTTTTTTGTATTCTAAATGATAAATGCAACTGGAGACCTGAAATGACCTTAATTTCCCCAAATTGGATGCTTCGTGCCCAGTGTGACAGACTCAGAGTTAAAATTAATATAAATTTTGTAAATCAGTAGACTGACCTTTTGGTGAACTGGAAAGAAATGTCAAATTTCTGTTTCCTTCCCCCCCTCCTGTAATCAGCAGTCTGTAATGAATGAATTATTCCTAATTTCAAGATTGTAGCTCAAAAGGGCACTCAAATGGCTGAAATCCCATAAGAAAGACTGACCTTTTGGTAGTCTGTGATGAAAATTCAAGATTTTTCCTGAATTTAGTAGTCTGTAATGGACTGCATGAGATGTTGCTGCAGCTCGCAGGAGCAGCTCCTCATTTATTTTCTTAATATATTTATATTAACACTGCATGATCCCCCAGAGGTGCCTCGTAGGAGCATTCAAGGTGTAGTTAAGATGCGGTGCCAAGACTTCTCTACAGGTGCAAAGCAACTGTGAAATAAATGATTCCCCTCCTGCTCCAGGAGGAATTGATTATTTGTCATCCCCGGCATTTCCCTGGCTGCTCCGTGGCCCTGCTGCAGTTTGGTGATTCTGGGGCATGTAGGAAGGCCCACAGGACTTGGAGGTGTACAGGTAGCAATAAATCTGTGTTCCCCACAAGATACTGCCAATGGCTGTGGATCTGATTTTGCTCAGGAGCTGCTGGACAGAGTTCTGGGTTTGGAAAAGGTGTTTATCAGACATGGATTAGCACAGGGCCAGCACATGAGGGTTTAAATGTTTCTTGTTATAGGATTTTTTCATAGAATCGTAGAATGATTCTGCCTGCAGCTCTGGGGTCCTCAGCACAAGACCTGGAGCTGCTGGAGCCAGTCCAGAGGAGGCCATGGAGCTGCTCCAGGGCTCCCCTCTGCTCTGGAGCCAGGCTGGAGCTGGGGGTGCTCACCTGGAGAGGAGAAGCTCCAGGGAGAGCTCAGAGCCCTTCCAGGGTCTAAAGCAGGCTTGTAAAAAGGAGGGAGAGCGACTTTTCATATGGGCAGGCAGCAACAGAACACAGGGAAATATTTGTAAACAGCCAGAAGTAGGGATGGGATATGGGGAATTGGGAATTATTCCCTGTGAGGGTGGGCAGGCCCTGGCACAGGTGCCCAGAGCAGCTGTGGCTGCCCCTGGATCCCTGGCAGTGCCCAAGGCCAGGCTGGACAGGGCTGGGAGCAGCCTGGGACAGTGGGAGGTGTCCCTGCCATGGCAGGGGTGGCACTGGGTGGGCTTTGAGGTCCCTCCCAATCCAGTCCAGCCTGGAATTCCATGGTGAACAGACAAGGAATCACACATACTTGGCCTTCATAGTTTGTTGCTCTGTCTATGCCCCTAAAGGGGCTTCCCTTTACATACAGAAACATTTTGTAACAGATAATGAGTGGCCATAAATTCTGGAGAGAAGTTTCATGAAGGTCCCTTGTGAAAGGCTCGGCCCTGCTGGCACTGGGCCCCTCCATTTCAGCACCGGTGGCCACCAAACCCCACAGGGCTGAGCCTGGGCAGTGCTGGGTGCCCTGGGCTGCCAGGCCATGGGCCCTTCCCGGGCACCCCGAGCCCTTCCCAGGCACCCCGAGCCCTTCCCGGGCACCCCGAGCCCTTCCCGGGCACCCTGAGCCCTTCCCGGGCACCCCGAGCCCTTCCCGGGCACCCCGAGCCTTTCCTGGGCACCCCGAGCCCTTCCCAGGCACCCCGAGCCCTTCCCGGGCACCCCGAGCCCTTCCCGGGCACCCTGAGCTGTTCCTGGGCACCCCGAGCCCTTCCTGGGCACCCCAAGCCCTTCCCGGGCACCCTGAGCCCTTCCTGGGCACCCCGAGCTGTTCCTGGGCACCCTGAGCCCTTCCTGGGCACCCTGAGCCCTTCCCGGGCACCCCGAGCTGTTCCTGGGCACCCTGAGTCCTTCCTGGGCACCCCAAGCCCTTCCTGTCACCCCGATTCCTCCAGGCTGCAGGGAGCAGCTGGAATGTGGGGCAAGGACAGTCATGGTTGGCCATCACCGACCCTTTTAGAGATGCAGATTTATTTGGGGAAAAGCCAACACTCAAATGTTCTGGGCTCCTTCCTTACCTTGCTGGCAGAGACTGAGGTTCCTAAAACCAAATAATGCAACACATCCATCCTATAAATGTCTCACTTGTGGCTCTTTCACAAATGAAAGCAGGGTGAGATCACTTCTCCTTTTCATTGTCTGGTTCTCCTCCACACTACAGCACAGTAAAATTTTGGAGGCTGGAATGTGAAAGTAACACTTAAACTTATACCCAGTTATCCTTTTAATTTTATTAAATAGTAAAAATATTTCTAGGAGAAATAGATTTTGAAATAGATTTTGCATATTGCACTGCCAGCTCCTTTAAAAAAATAAATGTCCAGTGTTAAATTCTTTGGCACTGTTTCTGAAGTGCCCAAATGCTGGACAGTGTGTTAAACCCTGATCTCCTGTTGGTCTGTTCAGCTCTTCTCTCAGACAATCAGGCCATGAGATGTTCAGCGAATGTTTTGCTCAGTGCAGTGCTATCACATTGGGCCTTAAAAAATAACAGTAAATAAATAAAGGACAGAAAGTTTCATGTCATTAAGTTTGTACTGTTAATTTAAAACTAAAAAAAAAAAAAAAAAAAAAAGAAAATTAAAATTCCTAATTTTTGGCTTTTGGAGCCTACTCTAAGTCGTGGTACTTAACGGCACACTCCAGGGCTGAGGCTGCTCCACGCCTTGGCTTGTGCTGGTGGCTCCCATCCAGCTGGGAACAGTCTCTGGAAGCTGAACGTTTGGTTCAGAAACATTGCTCAGCACACTTCCCACACGTCCCCAGGATTTGGGAACAGTCAAGGGCGCCACATAGTTTTGGGCTTGTTTTAGGAATTGCCCAGCTGTGCAGGGAGGTGGCAGAGCTGTGGCTGGGAGCAGTGGAGGAGGCAGGGGGAAGATGTGGGATGTGCCTTCAGCCCAGTTCTGGGCAGCTGGGCACACTGGTAGCCAAAGGGTCAGGGGATGAGCCAGTCCCCTCTCCTTCCCTGCTGGGAACACCAGGAAGAGCTGTTTCTTTGTTCCTGCTTCCCACAGCCCAGTCCAGTCTGGTCCCCTGCAGGCTATGGTGACAGGTCAGACACACACCAGGGATGCGGTTCCCTTTTCCCCAACCAGCTCACCCATCCAGCCCCCTCCAGTGTGCCCAGCCTTCCATTTAGGGGTGTTTTCATCCCCAAAACCCCCTCCCATGATTCCACAGGTTCTGCTATTTGCATCCCAGTCCTAGAATGGCAGTGTGGGTGGGGAGTGTAGGTGATTCCTAGGAGCAATTAGCTAATTAACATTTCAATGTCAGTACTTAGCTCAAGCCAGCAGTGTCCCCTGGGACCCAGGAAGGCACTTTTGTTCATAACAAATGAGGGTGAACTTGGCAGGCAGGGAGGGGCTGAACCCATCCCTGCAGCAGCACTGCCCACCAGAGCTGTCACCCCACTGCCACTCGTGGTCCTCCTGCTGGAGAATTGTTGGGGTCACTGTGTAAGACCCCAACAGTGTGAAAGTTCTTTTTTTTTAGCCCAGCCGCTAAAGAAGAGGTCTGGAATGTGTGAAGTTGAGTTTTTAAGGTTGTTTATTTTTCTTTATTTATAATAGGTCTGGGAATGCAGGGGGCAAAGGCTGCTGTGCTGTTCCCAGGTCAGATTTGATCCAGGTAGGAATGCTTGGCTCCTCCCCTGGCAGAGCCTCTCCCCATGGGATGCTGGAATTTTCTCAGCCATGCAGGGACACTCAGTGGCCATGAACAGAAGATAATTAATAATTAATGGCCCATGAACAGCAGAGATCTCCTAGAGGAAGGATTGGCTGTGGGAGAGATAAAGAAAACTGCCCCGTGAACAGAGGAGAACTGCCCCAGCTCTGACAGATGGGAATTGAATACACACCCAGCTACATCTTGCAACCTGAGACATGGTGTTTGGTTGAAGATTAGACTTAATGATCTTGGAGTTCTTTCCCAGCTTTAATGATTTTGTGAGTCTATGAATCTGGTTCTGTGCTCTCTCCAAGTTGCCTTCCAGTAGCTGCTCTGTTTATTTTTGTGTGTGATGTGAGACACTTCAGCATTTGGCATGGATTTGGTAGGAATGCTTCGAGTGTCTTCCATCCTGGCTGGTGTGAGAGCTTGGTCTTATCTTTTCTGTTTATAGAATAGTAAAAAAGCAAGAACTGGATAAATTAATGAAAGAAATTCCTGCCAACAGCAACCAAGCACAAAGACAACTCCCCTCTCCTGTGAAGCTCCTTGTTGGCTCAGTGGAGGATGGCTGATGACTCTGGAGGTGTTGCACTTGGGATGGTGATGTTGCACTTAGGCTTTTCCTGGTTTTATACACTTTTCTAACTCTTCATGGACCCATGGTCTGAGCCTGCTCAGCTTTCCTCATGTAGGCACTCTCATTCAGGAGTGGACCAGCTGCTTTCCATTTTTGCAAGGGCTTGATCCTGCATGAAGCTGGGTGATAAACACAGGATGCAGGAGCCAGAGCATTTCACACTCAGTGTGTGAGCACTGATGGGTCTGGAGCCAGGCCAGGACTGCTGCCAGACAGCCTGAACCAGGCTTCTACCTGTGCCATGGAACAGTGATGGTGCTCTCTCTTCTGAGAAGGGCTCTTTTCTTCCAAGAACTGCTGGAACAGCCAGGGAGGTGTTTTCCATTCCACTGTGCTGGGCTGTGCAGCTCCTCATGCCTTCCCTTGCCCTGCTCACCGCCCCTGGAGAGCATTGCTGGGGTCAGGTGAAGAGCCCAAGCCTCCTTCTGTATCCAGGAGGGTGTAACAGGGGCTGATGTTGTGTCCACAGCTGGACCCAGCAGCTTTCATCCTGTACAGGATGTCTCCACTCACTTCAGTCATGAGAAAAAGGTTGGTTATGGATTCAGTCATAGAATCCTGGATGGGTTTGAGTTGGACGAGACCTTAAAGCTCATCTCATTCCATTCCTCTGCTACGGGCAGGGATAAGTTTCATTATCCCAAGTGATCTTACAGGTCCAACCTTGCTGACTGTGTTCTATATTCTAACTTAAATACATAAAACTGCAGCATGCAGTAAATGCCTGACTCTGAAAATAAGTTTGTGGGTAAGATGTTGAAGGGTGAAGGTCTTGGGACATTTTTAGTTGCCCTTCAACTCATTCTGTTTGGTATGTTCTACATTTTGTTGAAAAACAAGTTAATGCTCATTCAGATTGACCTTGACAAGTGACTCCCAGAGTTGTAGCCCCTCAAAATTGTATTTAGCCATAGAGAATGGGAGCTGTTAGAGTCTTCAGCAGTGTCCATTTAGCTCAAAGCTGTGCAAGATGGTTGGAGAAAGGTAAATCTTATATCCACAAGCACAGTAGGGTTGAGACTTAAACTGTGCCCAGGTTTTATGGTTCCCCCACACTGCTGCAGGAGGGCAGTAGTTGCACTGGCTTTGTAAGGACATAGATTAGAGCATTCAGACCAGAAGCAGATCTGGCAGTTTGGAGCGTGTGTGGTGGCCAGCACTGGTGCCTGGCACGTGCTGGCTGCCCAGCCACCTCTGCAAGTGCCACTGCCTGCTGGTGCTGCCAGGGGACTGGCACTGCTGGCCACAAGGGCTCGGAGCTGCCTGGTGTGGCTGGGCTGGAGCTGGGGAATCCCTCGAGTTTGCACAGCAAACCCACCTGATGGATTGCTGCAGTGGGGCGGGAGGTGTCCCTGCTGTCCCCAGAGGCTGCTGGGCCAGGGCTGGCAGTGATGTGGAGCCTGGTCTGGGGCTGTTTGCAGACCACACCTGGGAGGGGAGCACAGGGGGTGGGCTGGGGGACAGAGTCAGGTCTGGGCCCTGCATCGTTGGCAGAGAGGGGCCAGAAGAGGCTGCTGGGTCTTGGGCCTTTGTGTATTTTTGCCAAATCCCTTTTGGCCAGGAGCAGGCAGGCAGCTGTGGCGGCTTTCTGATGGAGGGTTTGTTGTTGAATTTGTGTTTCTGCTCACAGCAGATCTGTGTCCCAGCATGTTCCCTGCCCATGGGAACACTGCTGGGAACTGCAGCGTCTTCTGGGACAACACTCTCAGCAGACCCCATAGAGCAGTCCCTGGTTATTTCTGCAGTCACACGTGTGTCAGTCTGTATAAACACTCCCTGAATAGTGGGAGCTCAATGCCTGGATCCCTCCATCCTGGAATAACCTTCTTAGCTTTGAAAAGCAATCAAATGACCCTGTTTTCCTTTAATCATAAGTGCACTGGTAATAAGTGGTTTGGAGAGCCCTTAACGTTGTTCCTTTCACTGGCCAGGTTGCCTCTATCTGCTCTTTAATGTTTTGACTATCCAGAAGAGTCTGGGGATGACCCTTGGCACTTAGATATCCTCTCCAAAACAAAGGAATGATTTTTTGAATAAAAAGCAAGACTGAAATTCAAGACATAAGTGTCTTGTTCTCAAAAAAATCTTCTTTTGTGGCTCTGGGCGTGTTATATGATCGGTCTGAGATTTTCCAGCTCAAGAAATGAAAAGAAATTGCTTATCAGCTCACATGAAAATTGTCAATACTAACTGGTGTTTGGGAGACAGCATGATGTTTTAGACATTTTGGTTGGTGTTTCTCATAGCTTTGAGTGCTTACAGTAACTGAGGGAGGTTTACTTGAGCCTCTGGAGCCATCTTGCTATAGAAGCTCTCATCCTTTGCCTTGTTCTTCTCTTTAGAGACTGAAAAACATCATCGTGTCAGCTTCAGGATGGCTTTGTCCTGGTAGACCTGAGGAGGTTTTTTTTTGTGTGCTGGGGATAAGCCATGGAGCATCAGACAGTGCCCTTAGCAGAGTGCCTGGGGTTTTGGTGTGGCCAGAGATCAATTGCTGTGTCATTATAAAGGTGGCTGTTTCCAGGTCAGAGCTCAGGTACCCTACAATAAACTCTCAACACCTTGAGTATTTTATCCTCAGTCTGTGGGTGAACTCCTGTAGTGCTCCCAGGCTGCCATCTTTCACAGATAGTGAATTCTCTTCCAAACTAGCAATAAATAATACTAACAGTAATAATAAGAAGTTGCTTCTATTTTATGTTTTGAGCACTGACAATAGCCTTTGGAAAAGTCCAGTGTTCCTTGCCGAGGGGGTCGCCATGGCTACTGTCCATGCTGGGTTTAACAGCCCTGCTGGCTAATTCAGCACAAACAGATTTGGCTTTTCCTTCTGGCTGTAATGAATAGCAAACTGCTGTGTATTCATTAAGGGAAGCAACTTGCAGAGGTTAAGTGTTTGATTTCTGGAGCTGCCGTCGAGGGCAGTCATCAAAAATAAATTGGGCAGCCAAGGAGGAAAAGGGGTTTATAAGACGTAAAGTGGGAAGAAAATAATTGCTACCTCATTCCTTGTTTCTTTCCTTGGGTTTTGCAGCTGTAAGTCAGGGTCTCTGGGTCCAAGCTATGCAGATTTTTGTTAGATGTGATCAGATTTTTTGGAGAGGGAACTTTGTGTTTGATAGGAACCCATCTGACTAATTCAGCAAAAATAAACAGGCTCTTGGACTGCGGGCTGGAGGAAAACGGGGCTGACTTCAGAGCCTGAGCAGCACCAGGGAGTCCTGACAATGCTCTGTCCACTGTCCAGCCTGGAAAGGCTCCTCATCATCCAGCCCTGTCACAGCCTGGGAGGAGGGATGGGCCCATCACATTCCTGCTGTAGGATGCAGGAGCCTCTTCCTTTCGCATCCTGGGTGAATTTGTTGCACATAAAGTGGAAACAGCACAAAAGGATGGGGATGTCAGCACACTGAACAGTCTCATCATCCTCAGGGAGCATCCCTGGCCTCCTCTGTGGCCTTGCAGGGGCAGCAGGAGTGCCCCTCCTAAGTGTCATAAGTGTCTTCCACCTTTTTTCCAGGATAATGTCCTTCTGCTGCTTGTTAGTTTGGGGTTTGGTTATTTCCTACTTGCACAGTTAGGCCGCTTAAAAATGCATCTTGTTTAAATGAATGCAGCACACCCATCGATCCAGATGGCATTGTATTAGTGACCTGTCCTCTTTAATTATGTGCAACTAATTTTTAATTTTATGTTCTCTACAAACATGACTGCGAATGATTTTCTAGCTGCTTGTAAATCAGTGATAGATATTGAGTCCTTTCAGGGACTGCTTTCTCTTGGAAGAGATGAGGATTCTCTCATTACAGTTGGTTTTCAAAATTTATCAGATAGCTGCTTTTTAATCCACTTAGTATGTGTTTACATTGATTTCTGTTTTAGGGCTGCTTTTTTTTTAATTTATTTTTTTGACTCAACATCTTGTGCAATAGTAGGCTGTGCAAAAATCTAAATCTCTCATGCTAAAGCAGTTATCTTTCTCAACCAAACCCATAAATCTTATCAGGAAGTAACTCAAAGTCTGTTTGACAAGGCTGGCTTTCTTTCTTCTTTCCCATATAAAGACATCCAGGCTGAATTTCTTGCTGCACCATTTTCATCCAGATTTGTATAGGTGTTCACACCTGCAGAAAAATTAATTTGAAACCTTTCTCCATGTTTCTCTGTGTGAGGTGGGTGGTTGTATCTGCCATGAGCATGGGAGTTTCTCTCTTTTGTCTGGCAGTGTCACAGTCAGTGCCATTTCTTCATGGTTGTATTTTTTGTTAGGGAGGGGAGTGCCACGTGGTGCTGGCAGAGAGACTGAGCTGGGAGGTGTTGGGAAGCTCTGTTAAAAATCCATCTCACTGTTCCCTTGTGACCTGACCTGCTGACATCTGGTGGGGCAGGACACAGCAGGGATCTCTACCCGAAGCCCAGTCCTTGTTTGGGGGTCTCACAGGGACTTGGGGAGAAGGACCTGGACTGAGGAATAGTTCAGGGGCAGTGGAGGGATGGGGTCCCCCAGCTGCTCAGGGTTGTGCTGTTTCCACAGATGGATCAGCCCCTGCTGGTCCATGCCCATGAAATGCTCGTGTGATGGTGTCACTGTGGTGTCACTGTGGTGTCACTGTGGTGTCTTGGGATGGAGTTTGGGTGCCCAGGAATGAGGCACCACCTCCAGCCATGCTGGCAGCACCCATCAGTGGGATGACTGAAAGTCATGGATCATCCCTCCACGATGGATTTCCCCATCTTGCTCTGGCATTCAGGAGCCAGTTGCCTCTCTTGGCAGCCCTTGCAGGGTTTCCCTGGGGAGAAGGACGTGTCAGTGCTGCTGGGTGATGTCTGACCCAAGCAGGAACAGTCCCACATCCCCCGGGTATCGCTGCTCCCAGGGCATCCTGTGGTCACACCAGCAGATGCTACAAAAGGTTGTGTTAGCCCAGAGCATCCTTAAGGGGCTCAGCAAAGACCACTGAAGTCAAATAGAAAACTTGAGAAGCTGAAAAGCCTCAAGATGTTATTTAAAGGGGAATAGGAGACTCTGAGTGTGTCTGATGGGTTTGGGGGTCAGGGAGTGCTGGAGGTAGAGACTCCTGTGTGTGCCCTGAGCTCTGGGGCAGGAGGAGGAGCGGGTGGGCAGGGGAGACCCCATGGTTGTGGGTGGGAGGAAGATGAGAAGCTGGAGAGTAGAGGGACCATATCAGGCTTCTCATTTAGCCTGTTTGGTGTTGCCCTGAAGGCATTTTGGGTGTGTCCTGTCTATGTTTGCTGCCCGTGGCAAATATGAGCTGTGGAGGGGCTGGAGGGCTGGGTCTGCTGGGTGCTGCAGGGTGAGATGTGACAGTTCTGTGCTGGGGTCCAGTCCTGCCCGGGAGTGTGTGTGTCCTTGTAGGTCCACAGTGAGCAGCTGCCCCTAAGCCAGGCTGTGAATGTGCCAGGAGTCAGTCCAGGCCTGATTTCTAGATTTAAGTCAGACCTTAAAGCACCAAAGAGCTTGGCAGAGGGGGGTCAGGCTGAAGTACAAGCCCGTGTGTGAGGGTCTGTGAATAAGCATTTGTTTCCATGCATTGGACTGAAATCTTTTGTTGCCTTTATGGGTAAAATGGAACTTGGTGAATCAGCCCCTTTAAAATCACATACAGTGCTGTAGATCTGGAGCCTGCTGCTAGAGATCAGTGATGGTAAGAGCATCAAAAATTTAAAACATCTTTATTTGGATGCTGAAAGACTCAGTGGTTAATAGAGCTTGGGTAGAAGGTTTTTATTAGAGAGAAACCCCTGTAGTTTAGGGGAAAAGCCAGGCCCCAGCTGATCAAATTAAGCAGAAGCATCCTCACGCAGGGGATGGGCTGTAATTGTTCACTTCAGAATTTCTCTGCCTCTGTCTGCCTTTCAGCTGAGGACAGCACTGCCACAGTCAGGGCATCATCTCTGCTGCTGCCAGGTGTCCCTGTGTCCCTCTGTGCCCAGGGGACAAAGTCTCACAAGTGGATTCTGGTGATGCCTTAAATGAGGAGATTGTTGGCTTGTGGGCTGGAGAGACAGAACCAAAGGGGGACGTCTGGGGCTGCAGAGGAACAGCAGAGAAGAATGTGCCTTTTAGAAGAGGCACTTCAGGCACCCAGAGTGAGCAAACACAAAATTCTCCCTGGGCAGAACTTGGGTGTGGCTCTCCAGGAGCAGCAGGTCGGAGCTCAGATCTGTGTCCAGCAGTCTGTGTGGGAGTTACTGTCAAACTCTTGGGACATTGCCAGGAAGATGGGATAGGTGATGAGGAGCTTGGAGAAGGCTTTAAACCAGGCTTTGAGCATATTTTTTGATGAATCAGAGGGAGAAATGCAAAAGAATTCAGGAAAAGGAGAGTTGCAACATCAGTGTGGTGTGGTGTGACGCAGGAGAGCGGCAGGGGCCTCTCGTGGGAGCTGCTCAGGAAGGTGCTGGTGCTCTGGGATTCCCAAACTCTGGAAGGAGCCCAACAGTGGAGGAGCCCAGGAGGGATCTGAGCTGGCCATCCCCTCCAGTCCTGATGGAGAGCAACACAGATGCTGGGACTGGTGTTCTTACCTGGGTTGTGAACAATACTTTGCCCTATTCAATTTTTGCTTTACTAAAATGAATCTCATGGACTTCTTAATAGTCACAGGAGCATAAAAATCTCAGTGTATCACAATTCATCATCCTTTAAAAATTGAATTTCTGTTGAATTATGCCTTGCTGCTGTAGTGCTGGGGAAAAGCTCTTATTATTCATAACTATAAATACAGCGATGTTGAGATTTAACTGGTGCCTGAAGGCTTTATGCTGCACTTTCATACTGACAAAGCAAACACTCTTATGGATCACTTTGAGTTTATGGGGCTGGGGGCAGCTGAGCCCTTCCCCACTGCTGGGAGCAGAATTCAGCAATGCCCCTCTCCAGTCCCCATCTCTCAGCAGGCAGGAGGACTTGGAGTCACTTTTGCCCTTTGGGATGGAGATAAAAGACCCCTAAAAAAAGGAAATGAAAGAAAGACATTGATACTCAGTTATGTGGGTGAGGAAAACCCACCTGGTTTGGTCAGGGTGCTGAAGGACACGTTTCAGGAGCAGCACCAGCTTGGAGGGAGTGCTTGGGTTTGGAGAGGAGCTTCCATGGAGGAAGCACACAGTGCAAGAGGTGGGGAACGAGATGAATCCTGCAGAAAGTGCCTGAATGGTCTGGGCCTGCAATTGGAACTAAATTCAAGAGACTATTTCCTTTTTGTAGTGAGGTTCTCACATCCTCTTCTTTGTGGGCATCAATGAACACTTGAATGTTCCTCCTTGTCCCAGCTGAACATTTAAATAGACTTTGGCTCCATTGTGCAATGGCTGATGGGGACAGCCCTGGCTGGGTAGGAGTTTGCTCAAGTTTATGTCTTTTTGAGCATCTCTTTTGGACATGAAACACGGAAAAGTCCCATAATTTGGTGCTCAGCTGAGGCTGAACTTGAGGCCTTCATATGGCTTTAACACAAAAGAGAAAGGAGTTAACCTTTTACAGGAAATAATTAACATATGGAAACAATTCTTAAAAACAGGATTGGGTAAATCTGGTCTCTAGGGACAAGGTGGAAAGATTCTGACTGGATTTGGAAGGAATTTTTTTTGTGTGTGGTTATAATTAGAAATTTACACATAGCAAAAGAAGTCTTGCTGTTGGATGTTGGTTATCGTGGCTCATAGGTTGTTTGGAGTTTTGTTTGGTTTATGAACTCTTTTCTTTAAATAGCACTTGAGCCTTGCAGAAGTTTGGCAGTGGCATGTTTAACTTTTGACTTAGTTTGGATGTTCAATATTTTCATTACAAAATAACTCTGATACATTTTTATTTTTAATAACAAAAATTAATAATCTCTTGGGAACTGAAATTCTGTATTTGAGAAATTGCAAAGCCTCCATTCTGGGCTTTGTTCCACTGAAAGCAAGACAACAAAATTGGTGATTTCATGGTAGTTGTATTTTCCACTGCATTTCAAAACTGGTTTCTGTGCAGGCATACTGCACAGAGTGATGATGAAAATTCCTAAAAATGAGATACTTGAGTCTAGGGCTGGAGCCAGGCTGGAGCTGGGGGTGCTCCCCTGGAGAGGAGAAGCTCCAGGGAGAGCTCAGAGCCCTTCCAGGGCCTGAAGGGGCTCCAGGAGAGCTGAAGAGGGACTGGGGACAGGGGATGGAGGGACAGGACACAGGGAATGGCTCCTAGTGCCAGAGGGCAGGGATGGATGGGAGATTGGGAATTGGGAATTGTTCCCTGGGAGGGTGGGCAGCCCTGGCACAGGTGCCCAGAGCAGCTGTGGCTGCCCCTGGATCCCTGGCAGTGCCCAAGGCCAGGCTGGACAGGGCTGGGAGCAGCCTGGGACAGTGGGAGGTGCCCCTGCCATGGCAGGGGTGGCACTGGATGATGTTTAATGTCCCTTCCAAAGCAAAGCAGTCTGGGATTCCATGATTTTTTCTTTAGTAAAAGACAAGGGATTTCTGACCTTCCAGTCGTGGAGGACTCTGGAGACGTGGGGTGCAAATACCAGTGCAGAGGAAGGATGGGTTGAGGAGTGAATCCCTAATGAAAGGGGAGATGCAGCTTGGTGCCCAGGAATCCATGGATGGGGAATGCTCTAGTCCCTGTGGGTGAGCCATGGCACAGGGACAGTCACCAGGGCTGGGGTGGCACAGGGACAGTCAGCAGGGCAGTGGTGGCATAGGGACAGTCATCAGGGTGGGGGTGGCACAGGGACAGTCAACAGGGCTGGGGTGGCACAGGGACAGTCACCAGGGCAGTGGTGGCACAGGGACAGTCAGCAGGGCCAGGTGGCACAGGGACAGTCAGCAGAGCCAGGGTGGACAGGGACAGTCAGCAAGACCAGGTGGCACAGGGACAGTCACCAGGGCAGCGGTGGCAAAAGGACAGTCAGCAGGGCTGGGGTGGCACAGGGACAGTCACCAGGGCTCACCAGGGCAGCAGTGGCACAGGGACAGTCAGCAGGGCTGGGGTGGCACAGGGACAGTCACCAGGGCTCACCAGGGCAGCAGTGGCACAGGGACAGTCAGCAGGGCTGGGGTGGCACAGGGACAGTCAGCAGGGCAGCAGTCTCAGCTGTGGCAGCCTCACCTCTTGCCTCCAACACATCTTTTCAATTCAGGAGCAGGCAATGGTTGTGCTTGGGTTTTTCCATGGGAATGGGCCCTTTATCAATAAATCAGAGCCCCTCCGGGCCGGTGAGCGGTGCAGGTTCCTGAAGGGTGTTCTTTCACCTGATCTTGGCAAGGCGGGTGGGTGCTGGTTAATGATTGCCTGGCACTGCTCCTGACTGGGCTCAGTGAATGCCTGAGTGAGCACGGAGCTGAGCCTGGGCAGGGGACCCTGTCCTGGAGCCATCCCCCGTCCCAGCACAGGGAACGGCGCTGGGGCAGCCCCGGTGCCTTGGCTCTGACCCACCTTGCTCCCACACCAGCAGGGTGGGCCCTGGTCCTCTGTGCAGATTCACAGAGTCTGAATGGGACAGGAAGTGGAGGAACTGGGGAGCTGAGCCCAGCTGGTGGCACCTGGAGTGGCACAGCAGCAGGTGGATGGAGGGGAAGGCTTGGATGCCTTAACTTGTAGGATTTCATTTAAAGCCAGGCTTTGCTCCTTGCACATCTGCTTCTCGAAGGGAGAGAAATCCCAGTTCAGAGGCCCAGGCCTCCAGGCAGATGTTTTTTATTTGTTAAATAAATTGGTCATTGCTAAAGATGCTTATAATTATTTATTTCTTATATATCTACATCCTCTTGATGCTCTTGGAGGGTGCAGGAACCTGAGGTGGGGACCCAGGGCAGCTCAGCCACCTTCCCACGCAGGACTCCAACCTCTGAGGCACCCTTCAGCTGACACCCAAAAAGGCCTTTTATTTTTATCAATTTGCCAACAAGGCAGTTATTCCAGCAATGCCTGGCTGCTGCTCCTGGCCCTTCCTGCCTGCCCAGCCAGCTCCGTGTTGCGTGGTTTAATGATTGCAGGCTGTAGTGCTGGTTAAATAGTGCTTAACAAGGAAACGGGGAAAAACCACACTGGGATAATCTAAGAAAAACACGGATTATAAAAATGGCTCGGAGGTACTGGCTGCTGGAAGCAAAACCTATTTTGTGGGTTTGTTGCTGCACCTTTGCTTGGGAAAAAAAAAAAAATTGGAGCAGTTGTTGCACTCGTTTTCTCAGCAGATGGGCTGCTCCATCAGTGGCAGTTCACCCGTCTGGAAAGCAATTATGTTGCTTGGCCCAGTCCTGATTTGCACGGGCTTAAATACTGCTGCCTTCAGAGGGAGGCTCCATGGATTAGTTCCTCTTGAAAACAAAAAAAAACCAAAACAAATCAAGCCCGTGATGCACCACTAAAATGTTTTGTGGAAAAAAAAATTAAGAAATAAAAAAATTTATGCCATTTTAGTGCCATTTTGATTCAAAAACTGCTTGAAGGT
This sequence comes from Lonchura striata, assembly GCF_050655825.1. Classification (NCBI taxonomy): domain Eukaryota; kingdom Metazoa; phylum Chordata; class Aves; order Passeriformes; family Estrildidae; genus Lonchura; species Lonchura striata. The sequence continues at coordinate 1,793,873 of NC_140719.1, read as the reverse complement.
CACCTTAATATTCAGAGTATTGGTAGCAATGCAAAGGAAATTTAAAATAATATAATGATGAGTGGTGCTGGCTCCACAGCCTTTTTTACAGCATTGTCTGCCATGGGGAGTTCTCCTTGTGTAGGTCAAGAAATTCACTGTTAAAATTTTATGTTTAATTCTGTCATTATAAAGAAGGACATGATTCATGACATTGGCATTCCCGTGGTGCTGGCAAGAGCTGCTGGAAAACAATCCACTCCTGGCATGCCCAGGGGTCCCCAAAGCTGGCCTGGACCAGGATGGGCACAAGGGCAGGATTTCTCTCCCATCAGGCAGGGCAGGATTTCTCCCTCTAGCAGCCCTGCACTCCTGTCTCAGGTGGCAGTCAGGGAAGTCATATGTGGATGGATCCATACATGGAAATTCCACAGAGTTGAAGCTCCCAGTCACTTATTTTAGTGCATTTGGTAAAACATTAATAGGAGCTACCCAAAAAAGCCCTAAAAGAGCTCCTAAGTGTTTTCTTTAACTTTTTTTTTAGTGCAAGTCTTTATGAGCATGAGGAGTTAAAGGCTTTCCCAAAATTCAGCTGTGCTGGCCTTGGGATGGGGTTTGGGCACCTGTGTGGTGGCTGTCTGGGAGTGCAGCTTGCTGGGGCATGGGTTTGACTGGGGCTGGTTGTTAAAACTTTTCCAAATTTCCTCATTGTCCCAAAGCCTTTGCTGTCTGTCCTGCTGACAGCAGTGTTGAGAAGGACATGGCTTAGTGCTGCTTTATATTTATTACCTAGTTCTGTGTGAGAAGAAATGAGTGAGAGCTGCTGTGACTCCACAAGGCCACCAGGCACGTGATATGGCCAGGATTCATTGATGTTATTTCTCCTTCATTTCACCAAAAAAGGATAAAACTTTCTATGAGCAGCAGGATAAAGGCCTGTTTGGAGTTGGTTTGTGCCATCCATGCTAGCAGCACCAGCTGTGGCATCCTCAGCACCTCAGCTGGGATTAACCCCTGACCTGTGCAGCCCCAGGCTGGCTTTGGCTGAAGGCATGGCAGGAGGCAGGAGAAGGGGGCACGGTCTGACCCAGGGCTGGGTGGGCTGGGGTGCTGGGAGCCCCCTCTGCACTGGGTTCCTGCTCCAGGGCTCAGGGATGTGCCAGCCCTGGGTTCCTGTGCCAGCCCTGGGTGCCCTCCCCAGCCCTGGGTTCCTGCTCTAGCCCTGGGTGCCCTCTCCAGCCCTGGGTTCCTGTGCCAGCCTGGGGTGCTGCTGGGTGAGGCTGCAGGGAGCCCTGGGCTGGCTGAGGTGGGAGGCCCTGCTCTATTTTTGGGGATAATAAAGCTCCTGGTGTGTTCCACCTCAGAGCAGGAGCTGACAGCCATTTTGCTCATCATTAATACCATAACTTAATCTCCCAACAAGACTTCCTGTGATATTGCTGTAAAATGAAACAAAACAAAACAACCTTCTTTCCTTAGTATCTCCATTGCACCACCCCCTCCCAAACTAACACAAAAAAATCCCAATTCCTCCTCTGATGAACAATGACTCATTCAGATGGGTTTTTTTCCTATTTTTTTACTGGTTTTTAAATTGATTTTCATTTTGGCCTGTGCCTCAGTGGAGGATTGCCCAGAACCAGCCCTTGCCTCTGACTCCTTCTAACTCTGCCAAAACTTTTAGAAGTGTTTGGACTGAAATTTTCCAAGCCAGGTTTTTGCCTAGGGAAATTTGTTTGGAGAAGCCACAGCAAAACTCTTACTGACCTGACTGCTGAACGTGCTCAGAGGAAGGAGGGCTTGCCCACAGTGAGCTCAAAATTTGATGGGGATGAGGAGGAACCTAGATTTTCTGAGCCCTTAGAGGGGATCCTACATTTTCCTGATCTCTAGGAATTGTTGTGGGTTTGTGGGTTTGAGTCCTTCCCTCCTAAATGTCATTAAATGTCCCAGGGGTTTGGGGCTGGCACCATCACCGAGCCCTTTGCTTTAGGGAAGGAGGAAAATCTTGGTTGGGTGTCAGGTGGGAAACTGGGAGAACTTTTTATATTTCAGGGATGTGGCACTGAGGAAAAACATGCTGATCCCGTTGAGTTATTCACCTGGGGAAGTACTGAGGTGTGAATGCTCAGGTGAGCCCCAAGAGGTGTTGGCTGAGGTGTTGAGCATCCCTGCCCAAACCCAGGGAGCAAGGAAAGTGCAAATATGGGAGGGGGGAAAACCCCAAGCAGAACAAAAGAGAAAATAATAATAATTTCTAGAAATTTTTCTAAAAATTTTAAGAAAAAAAAAAAAACAAAAAAAAAACCAAAAAAAAGGAGGGGAGGGCTGACAGAGCCCAGCCAAGTCAGTCTGGCTGCTAGAAATGTTTTTGTTTTTTTTTTTTTTTCTCCCTTATTTTAATGTTTATCTAAATCAGATAGAATGCTGGACACATTTAGGGTCCCATGGAAGGAGTGATGTGTGTTCACCACCTCAGGCTCAGAGCACGGGGCAGTCTGGTGGCACCTCAGGGCTGGTGGCACTTCAGGGCTGGTGGCATGCCACACATGGTATATTCCACCCAATTTTTTTGGCAGTTTCTGATTTTCTGATCTCTCAACAGTGTTATTTTTTCAGTGTTGGTTTTAATGTAAACCTTGTATAAGATTCTGTTTCCAGGATGGGCTTTTAATCCTGGAATTATCTGATGGTGCTGACCATGGTCTGTCAGACTCTCTGGGATTTATGAGCTGTCGGTTGATGCCTTCCCTTGTTTACTTTCTCTCACTTTATCTACTAATTTCCAGATTCTTTCACGTTTTTCCTTTCAACCTAATGCCTTAATTCTGGTGCTTTATTAATCTATCTAATTATGTTGAGTTCAAGTTGTTTGAAATCCACTTATGTTGGTATAGGAAGTACTTACTGTATTAATCAAATGATCCAAGGTGGCTTCTCCTCTGAAGTCCTTAATTTGTGCTATACATATTCCTGCTAATAACATCCAACTTTGTAACAATGCATGTTTCCTCTATGTTTCCAAGGAGACCCTGAAATACATTAATTCTCTGTTTTTTTTCAAATACACCAATAATTTATCTGGGATTGTGAGATGTTCCCTTGTGTGGACACATCAAACACCAGCAGCCTCTGAAATCCCAGCAATGGTCTTTGTGCAGGGCTGGCAAAAGGGCTGGAGGCAAACAGCTGCTTATCACAGGAACTAGTTCTCTTAAAGATTTCAAATACATATATTTGATAGAAATGTTCTTATTATATGTGTTATATATTATATAATAAAATGTATAATATTTTTTTACATAGCACACTGGATATTTAATATTTGTATAGTAAAATAAATACAGAAAAGAAATCTTAGATATTTAAAATTTTATTTAAATCAGATTTAGTGGGCAGGTAGGGGAGAGGACCCTGGGAGGGCTCTTGTTTTGGGTGGGAAGCATCTCTTTTGTGATCAGCATTTTATTTCTCCTCCTGGAGAAACGAGACCTTGCTGGTGTTGGATTTTGCTACATGAGTATTTTGTAGCAAGCGCTGTGGGTGAAGCTTTGCTCCATCTCTTCAGGAGCAGAATGGTGTTTCCCACCTGTAGTTACTGGATTTTCATGACTGTTTTCACTTGCTGGGTCATACAGGCAGTGAAACCTTGGAAAGGGGTGATAGTGAGGGTTTCCCCCAACTTTTGTGTCCACTGTACACCCCAGCTCTGTGGTGAACACTTAGCAGGGGGAAGGTCATCAAAACCCTGGAGAAACCAAGTTTGTGAGTCAAACTGGAGGTTCCAGGTGTGGGATGTAGCTCTGGTTGGATCTGTGCACGATACAGAGCAACAGAACCATGGACAGGAAGGTGGCACTGATGGGTTAACCCAGAAATAAGCTCTGGGTTAACCCAGCAATAACCTCTGACAAGCCCTGTTGCTGCTGAGGTTCAATCTCTAGGGTTTAGTTAGAGGAGACCAAAGGTGCACAAGGAGCAACATCTCACTTGCTGGGACATCAGAGACAGCACCAGCCACGGTGACTGTGGGAGTACAGGAGAAGCTGTAGAAATTGCAGGCATTAGGGCCACCAAAGAGATTTTGGCTGGATGCCTCCTGTCTCTCCACATCCAGAGCCATGAGGTGCCATTGGGAACAGCAGGGAAGTGGTGGCACCACTGACAACATGGGGCTGGTGCTCCAGCCTCTGAAAGTGCCCTGCCCTGCTCTGCCCTGCCCTGCCCTGCCCTGCCCTGCTCTGGTCTGCTCTGCAGGCTTTGCCTGTGCTTGTTTCTGGCATAAAAGCCATGGTTTCTGCACAGATCCAAGAGCAGGGCTGTGCAGGAGCCATGGCACGGGGTTGGCTCTCAGGGACGATGAACATCCCTGTGGCCACAATGGCTTCTCCAGGCAGCAGTTACCACAGTAAGGCTTGGCACTAGTTGTTTTCTCCCATCCTGTGCTCCTCTGCCTATGGACGTGGTTGTTTGTCTGCTGGTGATTTGGGAGCAAGAGCTCTCCCAGCTGGACTGGTCCTTCAGTGTTGGGCACGTTCCAGATGCCAGCTCCTGTCCTGGCCTTAAGTGTGTCACTCCAAGAATAGCATTAAGGTTTCAAAGTGAAGGAGGGATTCTTTTTTTGTGGGTGGTGGTTAATGATTAATTAGGTCAAATTCTCCAAAATTAGACTGCTGGAGAAGGAATGGGCCAGCACTTTGCATTTTGACAAAACCTCATGGCAGAAACTGATGGGGCCTGATTCCACCTCCTTCCTCCTTCATGCTCTGTCCCATGCCCCAAACTCACTTTTCCCCAGAAGAGGTTCCTTTTAAAAACTGTATCCATTAATATCCCAATTTCCTTCCCCCCCTTTTTCAAATCTTGCATTAAACCCCTGTAGATTCTGCTTTAAGTAGGCAATTAAGCTAACAACATAATTATATCCCTTAATGCTCATTTTAACCGGTTTAGAGAAGAAACAAAAGGGGAAAGCAGCTTCAAATATATGGAAATAAAAGCTCTGTTGTAAAGATATTTTTGATACTTGGGATAATTTGTGCAGAGTGCAGAGTTGGTCCATTAGAGGCTGTGGGGAAGCCTGGAGGTCACATTTAAGAGCCTCAAGGGCACTGTGGGGTTTTACCTTCTGAACGTCCGTTTTTCTGAACGTAACAAATTTTGGGGCATCCCAGGAGACTCCAGAGTGCATCCACTCCATACTGTAGCACAGTTGCATGTATTGCAGGCCACATAGCTGTGGCCTGATAGGGTTTTCTCTTTTTCATTACCTCTGCAATTACTCACCGGAGGCCGACCGTGGGGCTGCGCCGCCGCTCAGCGCGCGTGTGAGCGGGAGAGCGAGCGCTGGGGAGGAGCACTGGTGGGAACCACTGCACTGGGGCTGTGCCAGGGCTGGAGGCTCCTCCAGGAGCCCAAGGGTGACTACGCCCTCGTGGCAGCAAGCAGGAGAACTGCTGTAGAGCAGGAAAACTGCCATGGAGCTGGAAAAGCTCTGTGAGACTGGGTAACTGCTGTGGGGCTGGAAAACTACTGTGGAGCTGGATAACTGCTGTGGTTTTGTGCAGAGTACACAACATCCACAAAAATTTGTCTGCAAGGCACAAAGTTTTGTGAAGCCCCTCAGAGCTTGGAGCCAAGGAGCTACTTTGGCATCTTGCTGGAGCAGCGTGAAAGGCTGAGGGTGCAGCACAGGCCCAAAGAACTGTGGACTCTGCTGTCCTTTGCAGAAATTAGAATAGAATAGAATAGAATAGAATAGAATAGAATAGAATAGGTTTTGGAAGCCCATCTTGTTCCAGCCCTCCTGCAGTGAGCAAGCACACCCTCCGCTATCCCAGGGTGCTTCAAGCCCTGTCCAGTCTGGCCTGGGGCACTTCCAGGGATCCAGGGTCAGCCATAGCTTCTCTGGGCAGTCTCTGCCAGTGTTTTACCACCCACATTGTAAAAAACATCTTCCTTCTATCTAATCTAAATCTCCACTCTTTTAGTTTAAAACCATCTCCTCTTGTCCTATCACTACTGCACTGCTAAAACCTCTGTCCCCATTTTTCCTTATAAACCCCCAGTACGTACTGAAAAGCCATAAAAAGATACCCCAGAGCCTTCTCTTCTCCAGGTGAGCACCCCCAGCTCCCCCAGCGTGGCTCCAGAGCAGAGGGGCTCCAGCCCTTGGAGCAGCTCCTCTGGGTCTCTGCAGCAGCTCCAGCTCCTCCCTGTGCTGGGCCTAGGGCTGGAGCAGCTCTGCAGGTGGGGTCTCACCTGAGCACAGGGCACAGGGGAAAAATCCCCCTGCCCTGCTGCCCACAGTGCTGGGGGATCAGTCCAGGATGTGTTTGGCTTCTGAGCTGTGTGTTCACCTTCCCTGACCTTCGTTCCCTCGCAGTGGAGGAGCCAACAAGCAGCCTGGCCTGTGTTTGGGGCTCCTGGGACAAGGGGCTCAGAGCTGGGCGTTCCTGGCTCCTGTGACAGAGCTCATCAGACTCTGGTAGGAGCACCAGAGCTTGATCATCGTCCCTCTCAGGAGTGGGCTTTGAGGGTTTCACTTGGCAGAAGAATCCTGAGTGAGAAGGTTACTGTGCTTCTGTCTGCAGAATAACTGCTAGATAAGGAAGTGAAGGAATTGGATGGATGGATTATGGATGATGGATGGATGGGATGGATGGATGATGGATGGATGATGGATGGATGGATGATGGATGGATGGATGGATGGATGGATGGATGGATGGATGATGGATGGATGGGGTGGATGATGGATGGATGGATGGATGGATGGATGGATGGATGATGGATGGATGGATGGATGGATGGAGGGATGGATGGATGGATGGATGGATGGATGGATGGATGGATGATGGATGGATGGATGGGGTGGATGATGGATGGATGATGGATGGATGGATGATGGATGGATGGGATGGATGATGGATGGATGATGGATGGATGGATGGATGATGGATGGAAGGATGGATGATTATTGGATGGATGATGGATGATGGATGGACGGATGGATGGATGGATGGATGGATGGATGGATGGATGGATGGGTGATGGATGGATGGGATGGATGATGGATGGGATGGATGATGGATGGATGGATGGATGGATGGATGGATGGGTGATGGATGGGATGGGATGGATGGATGGATGGATGGATGGATGGATGATGGATGATGGATGGATGGAGGGATGGATGGATGGATGGATGGATGAGGGATGGATGGATGGATGGATGTTGTTCTTGTCTGAGCAGCATCTATTGCATGTCTGCTAATCACCACAGAATCATGGAATCGTTTTGGTTGGAAAAGTCCCCTAAGATCTTCAAGCCCAGCTATGAAGCCAGCACTGCCCAGCCAACACTGCCCCACGATGGGAGAGCAGGGACTGTTTCCAGTGTCCTACCCTGAGTTATCTCCAGTCACAGCTCAGTCACAGTCCTGGCAGGTGTTCAGTGTGTCCTGGCAGGGTAAAGCTTGTCCATGGGACACTGCTGGGCTCTTGAGCCTGTGCCCAAACAGGCTGGAGCAATCTGACCCGTGCAACCCTCTGAGCCTGGTTATGGGTTTCCTGGTTCTTCCCTCTCCACCAAAGCCCAGTACTGTGGTGCTTTGCCAGGACCTCAGAGCAGCTCTAAACGCTCTCCTGGCTCCAGCCTGGCTCCAGCTCACCTCACAGAGGTGTGTCACAGTGGGTGAGGTGATGTATGGCATTTGTGAGGAGCTAGAGATCCCCCAGTTCAGTTTTCATTTCAGCAAAAGCAGATGCTTTGGAGTGTTTGCAGTGGTGCAGCTCTCCCAGGCTCCCCATCCTCCCTGGGCCTGGGGCTTTGCTCCAGGCTCCCTCCAGAGACCTTCCCCTAAGCTCAAGAGCATTCTGTGCCCTCCTTTGTGTTTAGGACCATGTGGAGGCAAAGTGCATCAAAGCAGAGGTCCCTTACCAAGGATGGAATCTGAGGATTGGAGAACAGTCCCCAGTATTCCTCTGTTTTATACAGATGCTTTGAACTGTCTCAGCTTCCCATACACTGAACCCACACTTGGAGTGTTATGTGCAGAAAACGATTCTAAGGTGAATTTCTCAGATGTTTGAGTAATTCCGTGGAGATGCTCTCAGCCAGTCCCAGAATCAGTGACACACCATGGTCCCTGGGTACAAACTTTCATCTAGTGCTGAGGCTATCCATGAGCTGGGTGGCAAATAAAGCACCCAAGGTGTCTGTAGTGAAGTGTAGTGAGCATCAGTTTTCTTTCCTGAGAAGAGCCAGTGGAATGTGGCACACATTTCTCTTTTGCCAGCCCAGCATCTGCTGCAGTTGGTGCTCCCAGGGCACTGGAGCAGGCTGGTGTCCAGAGACTCTCTGAGGGCATCTGGAGGAGGAAAGAGCCAAAGGGTCACAGATCCACAGATGTTTGCTCCTTTCTCAGCCTGGAAACCCAACCAGCCCTGTCCAGCTCTGACAGCACCAGCCTGTGCTGCCTAACCCCAGATTGCATTTGAGAATTGGGCATTAATGGTGGGCTTGGGGATTTCTCTCTCATCCTTTGACATGACCCTGGGCTGCACCAGAATTCTGGGGAGCCAATTGCACTTTCTGGCTTTTCTTCCTTGGAGTGTGCAGCAGCTGCTGGCTTGCAGATGGGCAGAGGGCTCATGGTACTGCCTGCAAAATTCAACCCCAAAAGGGATGCTTTTTGCACCTTTCTTTGCATCACAGTGGAGGGGTTTTTTTTGCATCACATTGCAGGTTTTCCAAGACAAATCTGTCCACTCTGCAGGACTGTGCAAATAATTGATATTCTTCGTTTTTTTGAAGCTGTGAAAAATTGCAAAATTCTTTTTCAGACTGAGCTGGAAGAAAAATAGATTGATTTGAATTTTTTTGTTGTCCAGGAAATAAGGAATATCTGTTTGGGTTTCATAGGCTTGAGTTAAAGAGAATCTGGGGCTTGTAAGTGCTTCGTTTAGATTTTGAGCACATCTTGCAGTTCTTGCTTTAAAAATACATACGGGATGTATTTTGTCTGTATGAATCAGAAAATTTTAAATGTCAGGGACTGTGTCACTTCCAGTTTTTGAAAATCAGTGTCTTACTCTGCTGTGTGAATGGTGCAGCAGGAAAGATACCAACCCATGCCATGATCTCACTGCAGCTCCACTTTGGGCTGGAAATTACTTCCCAGCAGCTCTGTGTCCTCATTTGTTTCAGCTCCAGGAACGATGGAGAGTGGAAGGTCACCTTGGTTGGTCCCACTGAAGTTTGTCCCCCACAAAGTGCTTGAAAAACCCTCTCCTTAGCCCAGACGTTGCTCAGAGGTGGAGATTTGGCAGTGAGAAAGTGCAGTTCAATGGTCCCTGGTGACCTCCTGCTCTTCCCAGTGCCGTGCCTGGGTGGGGGGTCCTGAGGGTCCCATCCCTCTGCCCTGGGGCAGTGGTTGGGGTGCCTGGGCAGGGGGAGATGATGCTGCAGCTTTCACAGCTGAAATGGAGCAGGAAACGTTGTTTTCCCTCTTTACTGTCCAAACCACCATCGTTCCTGGGAAGCCAGCAAAGCCACCTTCCCTTGGGGACACCAGCTTGGCCTTACTGGGGTTTTGGTAGTTTTTATTTAGATTTCTTTTTTTTTTTTTTCCCAAAAGTTTTTTTAAATCTTGGAGGTTTGTTTGTTTATTTATTGATTTAGATGTGCTCGGGAAGTCAATCTTATATTTATAGGATTTGTGGTTGGCTGATGGGAGTTATTTTGCAAGCAGAATTTCTAAGAATTCTACTTTCATCTTGCTTTTTCTCCAACTTCATTTCCTCCTCTTCCTTCTCTTTTTTTTCCTTTTTACTATTTTTTCCTTGTTTTTTTTTCTTTAATTTTTGTTTTTGAGGGAGCCAAGCAGAATAAACTCTTTCTGAATTTGCTCCCTGTAATTACTGCTCTTTTTTAAGTTTGATGAAATTACCCAGCTTTGTGTGCCTTCCCCCTTTCTTACTTTTAGACCGATGTGGTTTGACTTTTTTTTTCTTTTCCAAAGTAAAATTACCACCATTTCATGCTATTTAAACAAACCAATCATGCAAAACTGGGAGAGAAGGTGAAGTCCCACAATTACCCTTCCAATGGAGAATGTTTTACTTTTAACCTTACAGCCTGTCTGTAAATGCTACATGGGATTTTTTTTTTAATAGGATAAAATTAATATTTTACAAGGATAAAATGTATGTTTTGCAAATGCAAAGCCTTTCCACTGGAAAGCATTTAAGCATTAGAAGGAGGTCTTGTGTGCCAGCCTTGGAGGGGATCTGTGGCCAAGGCTGGAATGGACCTCTTCATGGTTCTGTTCCTGACACCTTCTCACTGCAATATTTATCAAATTATGCATTTATTTTCCTATTCTAGATCGAGAGGGCTGCACTAATTTTCTGCCTTGAATTGTAATTTTCAAGTGTTTAAATTTTCCTTGCTTATCTCAGATTGAAGCTGAACATTTGCAGCCATTGCATCTCTGCAGTGCTGTTTGCTACAGGAGGGACCTAAAGTGTTCTTCAAAATTTACTAAAACAAGAGATAAAACCGACCTCAAAAGGTACAGTTCTGCCCAGGGGTCCCATGACTCCCACTGACACCCAAATGGCTGAGCTGGGAGCTGGAGCAGCTCCCTGGGGGACACTCCTCAGCCTCTGCAGGTTTGAAGGGCAGTCTCAGCTTATCAAAGCTTCTTCCAAGAGGTGCTTCCCCAAGTTCCTCGTGGCTCTGAGATCCAGCATGGCATGTGCCACCAGAGCCTGCCCTCTGAGCATGAGCTTGGCACCAGCTGGGGCTGGGTTGCAGTTTTCCTCGTGTGTTGAGTCTCTTATTCCCAGAGATCCATCCGTGTGTCTGTGCTGCTGGGAGCACCAACAGCGCTCTGAGGTTCCATGGGCAGAGGGGAGGTGCCTTGGATTTTCTTCTACACACAGGCTTGGCTGGCTTTTTCTCAGGATCCTGTGTGAGGTTCAGGGAGAGGGATTGGAGCCTCTACAGGAGCCCAAGGTCCCGCTGGACCTGCTCAGAACTTGTCAGAGTTCTCCTGTAAGAACGTGTCCTGCTCGTGGCTCTGTCAGCTGCTGAGGGCATGGCTGCTCCGGGCTGTGTCCTCCTTGCCCATGCTGGGTTTGGCCACCCCTGTGTGACAGCTCCAGGGCTCTCCTGGCTGGGCTGTGCCCCAGGCAAACCCCCCGAGCTCCAGGGCTGCCACCTCCCCACCAGCCCTGCCCGCGTGGGGCTGCACAGACTCGGCTGGGCACGTGGAACTGGTCATGCAGGAGAAGGGGGTTCCTTGGCCTGCCTCGCCTCAGCTGAGCTGTGGTGAGAGGATAACTGAATCCCAGAGTGCTTTGGATTGGGAGGGATCTCAGGGATCATCTCCTTCCAACCTCCTGCAGGGACACCTTCCACTATCCCACCTGGGATACAGCTCCTCTGGGCACCTGTGCCAGGGCCTGCCCACCCTCCCAGGGAACAATTCCCAATTCCCAATCTCCCATCCATCCCTGCCCTCTGGCACTGGGAGCCATTCCCTGTGTCCTGTCCCTCCATCCCCTGTCCCCAGTCCCTCTCCAGCTCTCCTGGAGCCCCTTCAGGCCCTGGAAGGTCTCTGAGCTCTCCCTGGAGCTTCTCCTCTCCAGGGGAGCACCCCCAGCTCCCAGCCTGGCTCCAGAGCAGAGGGGAGCCCTGGAGCTGCTCCGTGGCCTCCTGGACTCTCTCCAGCAGATGAGGACTTGCCTGTGGCAGGGCAGGTGGGCACAGTGCTCCAGGGGTCTCGGAGGTGGGAGCAGAGAGGAGAATCCCTGCCTTGGCTGCTTTGCTGGGATGACCAGGACAGCAGAGCCTGTGCTGTGCTCCCAGCCTGGGATGTGGCTCCCCCAAAACCCAACTTCCAGGCCTTCCCCACCCATCCTTTAGCTGGGGCTGGGAAAGGCTGGAGCTGCCAGTCCCTGTGTGCCATGGAGCCCTCACAGCCCTGTCAGAGGCTGGAGGTGCCGAACTCCCAAACAAAATGTGTTGAACAAGACAGGGATTCCCTGGATAAGTAAGTCCTGTTTTAATTTCCACCCCCCCCCCACCCCCCCCGTGTGCATTCATAGCTTGCTAGATATGTTTGTTTTATCGACTTGGAGAAGTGCCCAGGATTTTTTAAAAAACTGATTTCCTGAAAGTTTCCTGTGAAATTGGAAGCCTGGAAAAAAAAGTGTGGATTTCTGAAATGATATCTCATGGCTCCTTTTGCCCCTTTTTTCTCCCCCAAGTAAAAAACAACAATACCTTCCTCTCCTCCAAGGTTTCATTCCATATACATTTATTCTTTAAAAATATTTCCAGCTGTTTCTTTTGCGGGGAAACTCATACCATCTGTAAACAACTGCTCAATGCACATAATTCTGTTGTTTTGCCCGGTCACTCTTATTTTCCAGCTTTTATAATATGAGAGTTCAGAGTAATCAGTAATGCCTTTTTTCCTCTTCACCCTCAATTTGATTATTTTTCTCATAAAGAACAGACTAAGGAGAGCACTGAGCAACAGGAGATGGAAAAAGTATTTTGATTACTTTTCAGTTGCTTATAATCAAGGAGTAACTCTTTAAATCCAGACCAATTTGCTGCATTGATTTATTCATAATTTTAATTTCATGACTGTTTCAGGGAAAAACAAAAGTACACGAGGTTGATGCTTTTTAATACTGGTTTAAACATTTGTAGTTTTCGGTTAAAATTTATTTAATGTTCCCTTTCTTCAGTTACTTCTGCTGGCATGTTGCTTCACTCTCCCTGAGCTGCCAGGGGAGAAAAACTGAAATTCAAAGCACAAATTCTGCCAGTACTTTCAACAAGCTCATAAAATTACTCATATGAGTATTCCCTTGACTCAGAGGCAGCTGCTTAAACCTTTCTGGGCCTACCTGGAGTGTGGGGATGGGTGACAGGGACACCTGGGGCCTTTGGGGCAGGCTTGTGCCATTTTCTGGGGCTCAGCACCCACCCCGGCCGGGCCAAAGTGGTGGGATTCTTCCCTGCCTTGCTGATTTTGGTGTTTCCCCCCAAGTGTGCCTTTTCCAGCAGAAATTCAACTTTTTCTGTTTAAAACTCTCCAGAAGAACTTTTAATTCCGGGTTACAGAGGCAGCTCAGAAATGAGGTGGATCCAGGCAGCACACCCCGGGTAGGAAATGAAGGTTTTAAAATGGGAAGATAATAAACTGTAGACAAGAAATAAATCTAGTGAAACAGAACTAGAAAAACTTCTAGACTTTGTGATTTTTTTTTATTAGCATTGTTTGCTTACCTATAGTTTTAACCTCCACAATGCAACTTGTTCTGTCCCACACCACAATCTGGGGAGAAGCCTGAGGGAACCCTGTTTGCAGGACCAAACCAAAAAAACCCAACCAAAACCAACCAACCAACCAAGCAAAAAAAAAAAAAAAAAACCACAAAAAAAAACACACCCAAAAAAAGAAAAAAACCCAAAACAAAACCAGAAAACCAAACCAAACCAAAAAGAAAAATTTTAAAGAAAAACAGTTCTCTTGCCAATACAAAGAGAATTGAAATCAGCAGAGCAAGGGCCCCTGGCTGAGTCTGAAGTGTCACGGCCAGAGCAGAGGGGATCATTCCCATGGTGGCTTCTCCAGTGGGACCCTGTGCTCACAGCTGACCTTTGTGTTGGGCTGATCCACCCCCTCACTGGGTTTGTCATTAGTGTTTCTTATTAATTAGTAATCGGGGGCACCTTGTGGCTTCAGGAACGTTGGCAGCCGTTAATGATCCCCAGGGGTAATGAACACGGGGGTGGCACTGGAGCAGGTGGGGCTGGGCCAGCCCTGCCTGCCCTGGGGTGGCTGGGCAGGGGCTGGAGCCCGGGGCTGTGGGGAAGGGGCTGATCCCCAGTGCCAGAGCCCGGTGCTGTTCCCTGGCTGTGGTCACCCTGGCCACGTGTCCTCCTCGCCGTGGTGGCCACCCGCAGGAAGAGGATGTGGCCAGGGCCCTGGCCAAGCTGGGCTGATGCTGTGTTCCCATCCAGAAACGGATTTGTTTTAGGCTCAGCCACCATCTCCAGTGGCTGTTTATTTGCATGTGGTGGAGGTGCTCATAGGGGTGAGGTAGATGCTCAGTCCAAACCTGGATTTTGGTCAGCTCAGGCACTCCTCAGACATGAAATGTCAGAGGCACCACGTGGGAAGTGCTGGGCTCCCTGTGTGCCCAGGCTCCAGCACTGGGATGCTCTGTCACCACCGGGGTGCTGGGGACAGATCATGTCCCTGGAGGTCACAGGCACCTTGGTGCTTTCCCATGGATGGACTTGCCTGGAAGTGTCAGCATTAAAGCCTCTTCCTGAGGCTTGGCCTGAGTGATGGGTATGGCCAGGAGTAATGAGCACCTTCCTCTGGCACTGGAGACCTTCCTGGAGCTGTGCTGGGGCCCAGGTGTGGGCAGCAGTCACACAGGGATGGTCCCTGGCTGTTTGGGACCATCTTGTCCCAGATGTCCCCTGGCTCTGGCAGCAGAGCCTCTGTGCCTGCCATGGGAGTCTCTGCCATTGCCTTCTTCTGCCCTCCAGCAGCAAACCCTCCATGGGCTCATCTCAGAGGAGTCAAAACTCCCAGATGTTGCTGTTGGCTGCTGAGCTCTCCCTGCTGGAACAGGGAAGCAGCACTGGCTTTTCCCAGGACAAGGCTGCAGCTGAGCACAAGGACGAGATTCCCCCGGCTGCTCCCAAGGAATTCTGACACTGAAGCTGCCACCAGCATCCCCACCCTGGGTGTTGCCCCGTGGCCAGGAATGGTGGGGTGGGTTGCAGACCCCACAGTGGATTTTGGGGGTTGGGGAACCCTCACTCCGGGGCTTGGCTTAGCTGTGGGACTGGGCAGATGCCTCAGGGAGAGCTCCCATTCCCTCCTTGCAGATACATTTTTGTTTTTATTATTGTTATTTTGGTTGTTTCTTGAGGGGAAGCTGCAGCTGAGGAAATAGGCAGCACATTCCTCCAACCCCAGGAACTGTTTTGTTCCCGAGTGGAAAATTCATCCCTTTTGGAGGCTGCCCTGATGAATTGGCAAAGGATGAGGAGGGGATGAGCCACAGCAGCCTAAGGCAGTGCAGATCTTTGTCCTTCATGCAGGGGATGCCCTGGCTCTGGGGACCAGAAGAAACAACCTAAAATTGCACCAAGGAAGGTGTAGGTTTGATATTAGGAAGAATTTTCTCTTGAAATGGGTGGTCAGGCATGGGAACAGCTGCTTGGGAACAGTGGTGGAATCACCATCCCTGGAAATGTTCCAGTGGGGATGTGGCACGTGGGGACAGGGGAATGTTCCAGTGGGGACAGGGGAATGTTCCAGTGGGGACAGGGGAATGTTCCAGTGGGGATGTGGCACGTGGAGATGGGGAAATGCTCCAGTGGGGATGGGGAAATGCTCCAGTGGGAACAGGGGAATGTTCCAGTGGGGATGTGGCACGTGGGGACGGGGAAATGGTCCATGGGGATGTGGCACGTGGGGACAGGGGAATGTTCCAGTGGGGATGGGGAAATGCTCCAGTGGGGATGTGGCACGTGGGGACAGGGGAATGTTCCAGTGGGGATGGGGAAATGCTCCAGTGGGGATGTGGCACGTGGGGACAGTGCTGGCCTTGGCAGTGCTGGGGAATAGTTGGGCTCTGATCTCAGAGGGCTTTTCCATCCTCAAGGATTCCATGGTTCTGTGGAGCACAGCTCTGCTGGGATCACCCCTGGGCTCAGCGCTGTTTCCTTCTTTTGAAATCCGGGCCTTGGGGTTCCTCAGCATCCACTGTGCTGGCAGGAGGAAGCAAAAATCCAGATTCAAAAGGGGCACGGGCACATTTATGGGTCCTTGTGCTCTGCAGATGTTTTGGTGTGATGTGGAGCTGCTCTGCTGTTTCCCCCCACCATTTAATAAAAATTAAATAGGAAACTGCCGGTGTCTTGCCCTTTGTTTAAAGAAGAGAAAAAAACAAAAAGAAAAAAAGCACTTCCTGAATTTTCTGTGCCTCTGAAGTTAATAACCTCAGACAGCACAGGTAGCAGGCCTGCAGTTATTTTTATGGCACATTCCTGTGTCAGACCTGTTTTCAGTTGCATCTCCCTTTGCCAAATTTTAATTATTTGGGGTGAAATTTTCCATGCTGGGTGCTGCTGGCTCCTTCCAAAACTGAACGTGTGGTTTGTGTTTGGACAATAATTACTCAGCTGTCTCTGGGAAGGCGTTTGGGGGAAGCCGGGTGGGGGTTTTGGGGGGTTTTCCCTTTTTTTATCTCTTTAGGTAAACAAACAACTCTGCCCTTTTCCCTCTGCAGAGGGAAGGTGCTGTGGGAGGGGAGCTGGAGTGAGCAAGGTCTGCCCCTCCTGCGACCCCCAGGCAGAATTAGGGACCTCTCCCTTTGGGATGGGGTTCAGAGGCAAATCATAGGGGGTGGCTGTGTCTGAATAAATAATAAATACATGGATTTAACCCCTTCCCTGCTGGGAAGGCTGTGGCAGTGCTGTAGAGATATCCCAGTGCCCCCATCCCATCCATGGGAGCTGATCCAAGCACGGATGCAAATCCAAGTCATTTGAATAATTGTTTCTAAT
This sequence comes from Lonchura striata, assembly GCF_050655825.1. Classification (NCBI taxonomy): domain Eukaryota; kingdom Metazoa; phylum Chordata; class Aves; order Passeriformes; family Estrildidae; genus Lonchura; species Lonchura striata. Next base: position 1,777,277 of record NC_140719.1, on the reverse strand, counting down.
CATAATTTAAGTGATCAGGCAGAAGGCCTGTGCTTAAATCTTCTGAAATCTCATTACACATTTTTAATTGCTTTTAGTTATTTTTTTGTTTTGCTGTAACTGTTAAAATGTTGGGGATTTTTCCCAATATAGTGCAGCCCTCTCGATAAACATGGATTTCTCAGGTCAGTTTTACATCTGCTTGGACTCTTATTTTTTGACACGTTATCCTGTTAGGAGATGTTGACTGATACATTTCTTAATTATCACATGATTTACTTTTTGCTTGCAACTTGAGTTGGGGAGCATATGGCTTGAAACCACATTCTGCTTGTGTGCATTTTCATTTAAAGGATATTTATTAGCATTAGTTAAACAAAACTACCCTAAACACATCCAATATGTAGAAAAGCAACTTTAGGGAATAACATTTTGAATTGTAAATTATTTTATGGGGCAGATTATGTGACATTTTCCTGCCTGTCCCAGCAACCCACATCCAGCCTCCCTGCTCATCAGCAGATGGAAATTCTACTCCTCTCCTTTTTCAATTAGAAATTAGGAAATCACCAAAATCAATTATTTGGGTAAATGGGAGTGCAGGAGATTCTAAATGAGCACAGGAGATTTCTGTTCCCCTCCACAAACGTGTTACTTTGTTGGGGGCTGCTCTGACCCGTTTTGGCACATTCTGGTTAAACAGTGATTTCCAGCCTTTCTCCCTTCCACTTCCTCATGGTATTTTAGTCCTCAAATGCCACTTTTTAGAATTTAGATGGAATGTTTGAGTTTAAATGGATTTTATTTTTGAAGTAACAGGCTAGGAGAGCTGGGGGTGCTCACCTGGAGAGGAGAAGCTCCAGGGAGAGCTCAGAGCCCTTCCAGGGCCTGAAGGGGCTCCAGGAGAGCTGGAGAGGGACTGGGGACAGGGGATGGAGGGACAGGACACAGGGAATGGCTCCCACTGCCAGAGGACAGGGATGGATGGGAGATTGGGAATTGGGAATTGTTCCCTGGCAGGGTGTAAGGCCCTGGCACAGGTGCCCAGAGCAGCTGTGGCTGCCCTGGATCCCTGGCAGTGCCCAAGGCCAGGCTGGACAGGGCTGGAGCAGCCTGGGACAGTGGGAGGTGTCCCTGCCATGGCAGGGGTGGCACTGGGTGGGCTTTGAGGTCCCTCCCAGCCCAGACCAGGCTGGGATTCTGTGGAATTGTTTATTTCAGCATCCAGAAACGTTTAAAGCAGCTTGATCTGATCTCTTAGCTTCATCTGATCTCAGGCTTAGCTTAGTGTTTTTGTCTGATGGATCATCTCCAGGAGCGCCCTGGCTGTGTGAAACCATCAAGCCTTTACCTGTTGTGGTTTCCTTTTTTCCTCATTTTTTATTTCAAAATAAGTAAAGTTCCCAGCACTGGGGATTGTTGGTGTGTTTGTGCAGGGCCAGGGGCTGGGTTCCATCATCCTCATGGGTCAGAATATCCTTCCAGCTCTGGATATTCCATGGTTCCATGATTCAGCAGGTGGTTTTCCCCTGGAATTCTCGTGGCAGGAGCCTCACAAGGTCCCTGAAGATGTGGCTCTTGGGTTGTGTGAGCTTGGGTTGTGCACAAAACCCTTTGTACAGGAATTGGGAGGTGCCAAGCACCTCAACAAGGTTTCTGCCCTGGCTCTATATTGTCTCCTTTTCCCTCTTTTCTTCGTGCACACAGATCTAATCTTCTAGAAAATGCCCCAAAGGTTTGAGCAATCTACCAGTTGCAGGAACCCATAAAGCTTTTTTTTTTCCTTTTTTCCCATTGTGTAAGCATGACAAATCATTAATTTTTGATTGATTGCTTTGAATTATGGGTGCTCTGACATCCTTTCTGTAGCTGAACAGCTGTATAACAAATGAACATATCAGTGCTCACAAAAGATTGGAGATCTAACAGAAGCAATTACATTGTCAGCTCCTCCCTTCTGGCTTTTCCGACGCAATGGAGAGAAGAAATTTTTTAACAGAAATTCCTCAAGTGGCTCACAATAATAATAATAATAATAATAATAATAATAATAATAATAATCACCATCATCATCATCATCATAACAAAATACCTTTTTGTAATTGAATTAGATTTTTATCTCTTCATTTCCAGTGGATTTCATATCCCTTCAGAAGCCAGGTTGTGTTTCTGCTTTGTGTAATTTGGACAATCCCTTTGAAGAAAATTTTACATGAAGAATTAAAAAAAATAAAATCAAATTGCAATTTTTTTTGGTTGCTATTCCTTTAAGATTTTAGAATTGCACCAGTGCACTAAATGTGACCTCCATAACTTTTAAATTAAGAATTTATGCTGGCTTGAAATTTATGAAATATTTCAGCATGAAAGAAAGCCTTTTTCCCTCAGGAAAATTGAGCAATAAATCACAGCACTCTCGATTTACTGCCCTACAGCCAGCCAAAGATAGGATTTTTTTCCTTCCCCCCTTCGTTCTGAAAAAAAAAAAAAAAAAAAAAAAATGTAATCATATAAGACAGCTTAGCTGCTATCCTCCCACTCTCTAGAATTTTTAATTTCAGCTGTTTCTGCTTGGATTTATTTCCAATATTCCTGCTCGGCTTTTCAATTTCCTCAGTTATTAAATTTTAATTCAGTGCATTAGCATTTAAATTAAAAAAGGGTTTATTTTATCGAAATCGTTGGCTGGCCCCCATCCTGCTGCACATGAATTGCCTGTTTCTGCCATTTGCACAAAATGTGAAATGCAGCTAATATCTTTTAACTTGTATTTGCACAAATTCAGAAATAAAATTTCTGGGATTGGAATAATATTGTCTTTCCAAGGAAGGCTCTCATCAGCGAGCCGGGGAAGGAGGCGAGAGGAGGCCCTGGGCCCTCCCTGCCCAGCCCTGCCGGGGGGCTAATTAGGGCACGGGGCTAACGAGGGGGACGTTTGGCCACTTTGGCCATTGCTGTTTTCCGTGTGGCTCTGCTCCCAGGGATCGCTGCCCGGCGCTCGGGGGTGACCGGAGGGGACGGGCTGGGGGCTCACGCCCTGCCCTGCCCCAGCCCGGGCTCGCAGCTGGGCACATGTGCAGCTCTGGAGGAGCTGGGTTTGGGCTGGAGAGCAGCCTCGTCCTTCTGAACCTAACCAGCTCTTCTGTTTTCATCCCCTAGGCCGAGGAGAGCAACAGCAGCGGGCGGAGGAGCTCTTCCAGCAGGTAGGGCTGGGGTGTGCTGGGTGGGTCAGCTCTGCTCAGCTGTGCTCTCCATCCTGCAGATGGGGTGGCCAAAGATGGGATGGGTGGCAGAGCTCAGTGTCCATGCAGCCCCCTTTGGGTAGAGCTGGAAAGATGGATGTGGGAGGCTGGCGTCATCCTGGCATTGGGGACCGAAAGCAGAGGTGGTCTGTGTGTGGTGTGGGAAGTTCCAGCTGAGTGCCCCCAGGACGAGGCTCTTGGATGGACACCTTGGGCTGTGCAGACCCTTCTGTCCTTCAGAAGGAGAGGCCAGAGGTGTCCCACCACCCCATTCCCCTGTGATCCCACTGAGAGGTGTCTCTGCTGCTCCCCCTCTGGAGAGGGATGTGCTGAGGTGGGTCTGCTCTGGGCTGTGGCCTCCCGTCCTCTCCAGGGTGTTGAAAGTTTTATTCCTTAGATAAAACCCATCCTGCTGTGTAAAAGCACATCAGAGCTCTGGGAGCTGCTGTGGTGCTGCTGCCCTCCCTGCCTCCCACCGCTGACCCCGCAGCCCCTGCTGCTCCCACGCTCCCACCAGTCCCTGGTCCCTGCCCAGGCTGGTCCCTGCTGGCTGGGGCCTCCCCGGGCCCCAGCTCTGCCAATGGCATTTCAGGACAAAATCCCCTCAATCCTGGCAGCTTTTTGTCCGCTTGGCACTGCTTGGCATTGAACACGTCTGGAGTGCCCCTGAGCTGGGCAGAGGGGAACACTGGGGGTCTGTCACAGGAGAAGACCTCTGTCACTCTTTGGGTGTGGCTCACCTGTGGCCCAGCAGTGGTGATTCCCTGGGAACTAGCCTGAAGGAAGTCTTGGAAAGAAAGCACAGGCTGAGGAGCAGGGCGAGAGGAGCCAGGCATCACTTCCTTCCCCTGCATTCTTTATTCCAACCTTTAATTCAGTTTTGCAGCTCTCACTGGAGAGTTTCCCACAGCAAGTGGGCGAGTGCATCCTCCATATGGGAGCTGGCCTTTGGAGTGTCCATCTGACCTTTGGAGTGACCATGTGACCTTTGGAGTGTCCCATCTCACTTTTGGAGTGTCCATCTCACCTTTGGGGTGTCCCATCTCAACTTTGGAGTGTCCATCTGACCTTTGGGGTGTCCATGTCACCTTTGGGGTGTCCATTTCAGCTTTGGGGTGTCCATCTCACCTTTGGAGTGTCCATCTGACCTTTGGAGTGTCCATGTGACCTTTGGAGTGTCCATGTCACCTTTGGGGTGTCCATCTGACCTTTGGGGTGTCCATCTCACCTTTGGAGTGTCCATCTGACTTTTGGAGTGTCCATTTCACCTTTGGGGTGTCCATCTGACCTTTGGAGTGTCCATGTCACCTTTGGGGTGTCCATCTGACCTTTGGGGTGTCCATCTGACTTTGGGGTGTCCATCTCACCTTTGGGGTGTCCATCTGACCTTTGGGGTGTCCATCTGACCTGCCTGAGCTGCCCTTGGGGCAGAACATCCTCCCAGGAGTGAGCCATGGCCCTTTCCAGGGCAGGGCTGGAGCTCCTGGCGAGGTGGGAGAACTTCCCTCTGTTTTCCCTGCTCCTTTGTGTGTCCAGAAGACTGTGAGGCTGGTCATTGCTTTTTTCCTTGTAGAAAAGTGGAAACAAAACCCACTTTATCATCTACCTGACTGAACAAAACATGGTCAAAGAAATGAGAATGACCAAGTCCATTTAAAAATAATAAAACAGAATCAAAATATAATATTTCAAGAAAACTCTGTCAGTGACTGAAGGTAGAAATGTGGCTCTGACTGAATCTGTGATGCCATCAGTGGATGGAGACAAGATGGATGTTTCTCAAAGTCATTGCTGCTTGAAACCCTCACTAATTGCAAACTATCAAGGAAACTTTTAACAATTAATTTATATCAGTAAAAATATAAGCAAAAAGAATATAGTATAATAGAATATAGTACAATGTAATTAATATAATATAATATAATATAATATAATATGATATGATATGATATGATATGATATAATATAATATAATATAATATAATATAATATAATATAATATGATATGATATAATATAATATATAATCAAAGTTGCCTGGATTTTATCCTCCTGCAGTATTTTTTTTCACAGTAGCAAGCTTGGTCAAGGTGATGACTGTGGTATTGGGTCAATCCTGTTTTCCTTTTTTTGGTGCAGTGAATTGATTTTATTCTGTTCCAAGCAAACCCTGAAAGCTCTGAAGGCCCCGGGGTTTGTGCTCCCACCACCCCCAGCCCCAGGCCTGCTGCTGCCGTTGGGGTGTCAGGGGTCAGGCTGTGCAGCTGGCAGCTTGTGGTGTTAGGGCACTCGCTGTTCTCCTCCCCCATTGACTCCTGTGTGCTTGCTGCACCTCAGTGAGAGCTCAGCAATGGGAGATTTTAAAAGGTGAGGAGAATTCTTAGGATCACTAAAAGCCCTCCTCCTTGAAGGCAGCCAGAAGAGAGATGGCTGCTTGCCTTGGGGAAGATGACAACTCAGAGACAACCTGACAAAGCTGTGCGTGTTTTTGAACACTCCAGAAAAGGTAGATCAGAGGCTTCTTTCTTCCTTTTGCAAGGCAAAAAGAGACAGTCAACAAAATTAAAAAGCAGCAAATTAAAAGCCAATAAAAGGCAGGATGTTTTCCTACATGATGGGCAGCGATGTGATGGGTGTGCGATGCCAGGAGCTGCGTGCTCAGAGGGGCTGGGAGGGGACTCAGCAGGAACATGGTGACAGGGGTGACATGGGCTGGATTCACAGAATCCCACACTGCCTTGGGTTAGGAGAGACCTCAAAGCCCATCCAGTGCCACCCCTGCCATGGCAGGGACACCTCCCACTGTCCCAGGCTGCTCCCAGCCCTGTCCAGCCTGGCCTTGGGCACTGCCAGGGATCCAGGGGCAGCCACAGCTGCTCTGGGCACCTGTACCAGGGAACAATTCCCAATCTCCCATCCATCCCTGCCCTCTGGCAGAGAGAGCCATTCCCTGTGTCCTGTCCCTCCATCCCCTGTCCCCAGTCCCTCTCCAGCTCTCCTGGAGCCCCTTCAGGCCCTGGAAGGGCTCTGAGCTCTGCCTGGAGCTTCTCCTCTCCAGGGGAGCACCCCCAGCTCCCAGCCTGGCTCCAGAGCAGAGGGGAGCCCTGGAGCAGCTCCATGGCCTCCTCTGGACTGGCTCCAGCAGCTCCAGGTCATATGTTGGAGGCCCAAGTGCTGGACATGGTCTGGCCCCATCCGGTGCATGAGCACATGGCAGGGGATCAGTTCCTTGCTGATGTCCACTGGAGACTTGCTTTAAGCTTCTTCTGAAGCCCCTTCTGCACATGGTGGCCCAGGCTGGGTGTCCCTGTCTGGTGTGTGACAGTCCCAGTATGGGACAGCAGGGCAGTGTGGGGCAGCACTGGGAGCCTCAGGGTGAGCACTGGGAGTCTCCATAAGACTATTGGAGCACCAACAACTTCCCAATAATTAATGTCAGCGTTCAGATGGTGGGCTCTGGATCCTGACAAGAAATAATTGAAAAACCAAATGTGCAATTATGTCTGACAAGCAGCGTGTGCTTTTCTTGGTCACCAGAGCCTTGTGTAGTCATGTGTTAGACACGGTTTTATATAATTATTATTGTTTATATGGCGGGTGTCAGAGGAAGGAGGAATTTCAGTTTGGAGTCCTCTGTTGGCTATTTATTTTAAAGTCATTAGATTTGTTTTCAGACTTAACTACACTTAATGTGTGAGACTCCTGCTGAATAAATCAGCCCCTGCTAGAGGAGCTGCATCTGTTTGTGGAGGGAAGGGAGCCAGCTGGAAGCGCAGCGCACAGCCGGGGCCGCCCGCAGCACAGATGTAGCTGTGGAGGAGCTCTGCTCCTGGAGCAGGGGGAATCCTCGGGCCTGGGAGCTGCTGCCCAGGGCAGGGGGGCCTCTCCTTCAGTGCAGCAGCAACAGAAAGGCTCCAGTCCTCCAGTCCAGGTCCAGCAGGAGGGCTCTGGGTGCTGGCCCAGGTGGGAGCAGAGCAGGAGTTCCCGGGGTGCTTTGGGCTGGGCCTGGAGGTTTCCCAGCTCTGACATGGTGCAGTTTTCCCAGGTACTCCAAGCCAAGCCGTGGTGCCTCAGGGGACTGAGTGTTTCAGTCTGTGCCATAGAAGGTGTGAATTCCATGGAATCACGGATCCTGAGCTAGAAGGAGCCACCAGTATCACTGAGTCCAGCTCCTGTCCCTGCACAGACACCCCAACATCCCACCCTGGGCATCCCTGGCAGTGGTGTCCATATGCTTCTGGAGCTTGTGGGGCTGGGACCATTCCCTGGGTAGCCCTGGGAGGAGATGTTGGCAAAGGGTTGCACCCACTTTGCTCCTTCTCGGTTCACCTTTCTCCAGCCTCCCTTGTGGCACCTTCCCCTCTCTTCCCTGCATTCCTTGCTCTGTCCTTTGTAAACACATCCTCCCCAGCAGCTCCTGTCACCCAAGGGAGTGGCCTGGGATGGCACCAACTCTCCTTCAGGCTCCTCTTCCAGCTCACCAGGTCCCCAGCACTGGGGAAGGACAATTTCTCAGGCTGTGGTCCTCTGAAGCTCGGGAGAGGGCTCTACACCCTGTGGAGGGACAGGCCTGGGGCTTAGTACTTCCAGGATTTTTTTTCCAAAGAAAATTATTTTAATTGTCTCCCCTTTCTTTAAGAGGCAATCTGTGGGATTTTCAGTCCCAGAGCACCAAGAAGCTTCCAAGTCATCCTGCATCAGAAAGAGAAAACTCTTGCTAATTAGGCAAGGAATTTAATAAGCCTTGGTGCCCACTGAAGGGCTCTCACCAGCCATCTTCAAAAAGAAACAACAACCAACCAGCACAAAACCCCTCAAAAATGCCCTCTGGCCAGTTTTAGTTCAGTTCTATACAACCAGGACAGAAGCTGGGGGGAACCTGGGCAGGTTTCCTTGAAACCCAAAAGAAGGTCAGATGTGTCAAATGTCCATGTACAAGGAGATGACAGCGCTCAGACACATCCCAGCTCCAAGGGACAGCAGTATTTTCTGTGTAAAGCACACCAATTTGCCCAGTGCCAAAGTTCTGGAGAGCTTTGGATGGTGTGAGGTGGAGAAATGTCACTTTTTGGAGCCACAAAGTACCAGGACGTGGCAGTTCTAAAGCCATCAGGAAAGCTGAGGCACCAGGAAATCCTTGGGTCACCCCCTCCCTCCTCATGGCGTGTTGGAGACCTGTGGCCATTTCAATTCTCACCCCCTCAGTCATTTCTTAGTCAAGAAACACAGAGCTCTTTCACTGATATAAATAAATCCTTAATCTATTCTCTTTGTTTTCCCCTGAATTTCTTTGTCTCTGTTGACATTTCCATGCTTGAAAATTTAAAGACGCTGGCAGCTATTCCATTATCATCTTAAATTCAGTTTTTAACCTGCATCATTTGTGTGTCGCATTTTTCATCTGACTGAATTCTTTTGCTTTTGGCAAAGAGTGCGCGGTTGTTTTTTGTTGGATAAGCCAAATTTTTTTTATATTTGGTTAGACTTTCCTCTTCAAACCATCCTCAAGATATTCCTAATAAGGACTGAAGGGAATTTGTTTTGCTAATACCTTTGGAATTCTTTGTGGCTCTTGACTATTGTTCTGGTTTGTATTTTAATGTTTAATTTCCAGAGGAGAGGCAGGCTGATTGGTTTACCTTCTCTGAAGGATTCAGAGCTGCCGAGTGTCCCTTGAGGAATGAACGCACGATTAAATTCCTCTTGGACTTCCTGAAGCAGAGTTTGCTGTCAGGAAACGTTGTGTGTTCTACTAGACCCAGATAGCTGGAAAAATTAAGTATTTGGCTTTGTTTGTTTGTTTTTCCTAGATTTTAGCAGTGACACCACACACACCACCAAGTGCTGCATTATGTGTTTTGGGGTTTTTGAAAGCTGTTACCTCTGTTTTCAAGAGCTGGCTGCCCTCAGAGGCAGGGGCTGAACTTCCCTGAGGCATCTCTCTTCTACAAAACCTTCATGTCTTTTAAATTTACGAACTCCTTAATAATATTGGTATTTATTGAGCAAATTTCTCCCAGGAAAGCCTAAATGGCAGCTACTGTCACACTTCTGCCTGCAGAAGGATGTGGTCTCATGTTCTGATTTCAGTTTATTTTGGAGAGAGAAAGCAGAGGATGTAAATATGTCCCAGATAGGAGCAGGGTTTGTGCTTCTTCTCCTGCCTCAGGGATTTTCTGTGTGTGCCCAGTTAGTTTGATGTCTCCAGGTCCAGCTGACTTGGAACGAGGGCCTCAGAGCCTCCAGGAGCTGCAGCTTCATCCTTGGTCAGGGTAGGAGGAGCAGCATGTTCAGGGTCGTGGATTCCAGGAGGGGACCCAGCAGCCCTGTGAGGAAGCCCAGCCAAGCACAAGGATGCAGCTCCTGGCCATGGACAGAGCCAGCACAGAGGCCACAGGAGCACGTGTGACCTCCCAGGGACCTTGAAGTCTTTGACTCCTGAGGGTCACCAGAGCATGTTGCACGTGGAAAATGCCCAGAAGCTCTGACCGGCTTTTGCTTTTTTTCTGTTCTTCAGCAAGTCTTCTCTCCTGTACTGCTGGTGGAGGAGGAAGTTCCCCTTAAAATAATATGGGGACAGGAGAAAGCAGGCTTTTCTTGTAACCTTTCAGAAGTTAAATGCACACTTTGGGAGTTCACAGTGGCATTGAGGAAGATTGTGAAGAGAATTGAAACCTCCTAGTGGAACACGGATGACCACGAATCCCTCTGTAACCAAGTGAAAATTTGGATTTCAGGCATATGGACCAGCACATGCTGCCTTCATGTGTGTCACCCAGAGTGTTGGTGACACACTTGGATGTCCTTGGGTATCCATGCTCTGGAATGTGGACAGGCTCCCAAATGGAAAGAGTCAAGGATCAGAAGGGATATTTTAGTGTGCACACAGTGTACATTAAGGAAGTGTTTGCTTCATTTGAGAGACAGCAGAGGTTTTCTCCTGTGGAGGGGAGATTCCCAGTAAGAGAATCTCCTTTCCAGCAAATGCCCAATGACCAGAGGCAGCAATCCACACTGGAAGTACAGTGCCTCTTCCAGGAAATAATCCCTTGCAGGAGGAACCCTGGATGGGGTGGTTGTTGCAGCACCAGGACATCCTCTCTTAGGGATGCAGGCTCAGGCTGCAGAGGGGCTTTGGCAGAGGCTCTGGGAGCTGTGGCAGGGAGGGGGGGTTGAGTCCCTTGGAGAGGAGCAGTTCTGGACACTGTGACACAGGAGCTTGGGGTAGTGCCTTTGCCTTTCAGGGTGTGAGGGAACATCTGAAGCTGGGGCTGGAGCTTGGAGCCAGGAGCTCAATTGTAACACTGGGACAACAGCTCCTGCTTTTCTCTCTTTTAACCCTGCACTTGAAAATCTTCTTGTCTGTTGATGTCTGCAGCAGATCCCCAGTGAAGCACACCAGGCAGTTCCTCTGCTTCCAGATCTCCACTTCCTCCTGGTGTAAGGCACAGGGCCCACCCACCCCCCTGGACTGCCCCAGGAAGCAGATGAGAGCCATGGGGAGGGGTGGGAAGGCCACCACAGCTAATTTATCAGTCAAGCAGATTTTCAACTTACATCCTTCTTTTTCTTGTCTCTGCTTTCATCATCTCCATGTAAAATGAGAATTCATTTACATGTGTTCTGTCGATTCCACTTCCCATAGCTCCAGTCATGACAGGAACCTTCTGGTTCTTGTAAAACCATGACAGACATCTGTAAATTGAGCCCAATTTCAGCCTCCCCCATTTTGTGCTTCCTTTGGTTTCTGACAGCTGAGATCTTTTGATTTAGCCTTGGATGAGCCAACTGCACATTGGTTTCCAGAAGACAAGTTGGGACATCCCACTGGTGCTGGTGTCCTGCTGGCCTCTGCAAAGGTGTCCATTGCTTGGTCCCCATGAGTATTTTTGAGTCCTCTTTGGTGCTGCAGACCAGAAGAACCTTCCGAGGAGTGCCCAAAATGCGTTTCAGTTTTACTCTTAACTGGGCACACCCTGTCCTCTGCCAAGGGGTGTCACCACAGAATCACAGAATGGGTTGGGCTGGGGGACCTTGACGACCCCTCCTGTTCCACGCCCTGCCATGAGCAGGGACAGCTTCCACCAGAGCAACGTGTGCAGAGCCCTGTGCAACTTGGCCATCACTGATACCATCAAGGCACTAATGATCTCTGGGTTTTCCAGCTTGAGTCTTGTTTAGAAAAATCAAAAGGTGCTCCACATTCGCTGCTGGGGCAGGAGAGCTGTTCATAGGTGTTGGTTCAGAGTGGTACATCCTCCTCCACATGTTTCCTTTTCCTCTCCTTTTGAGGAGCTGATGTTGAAGCCTGTTACTTCACTGATGTCACTCTGCCCCTCCCCAAAAACTCAGCAGGATGTGTGCTGTAAAAATAGCCTCATTAGAAGCCATCTGAGTACATGTGCAATCACAGATGACTCAAAGGGAGCACGGAGCATGCATGTTTCTGTTGCTGTCTTCAGAGAATTACATGACAAATTATTCCTAGCTGAAAGAAATGTCCTTTTATAATTGGGGTTTTTTTCTCATTCTTTCAGAAGGGAGGAGTGTGTGTTTTTTAAGTAGCTTTTAGTCACTTTCATTATTTATGAGGATGCTACTCCAGATCAGAAACAGCAAACTGCAAGCACGAGTTTCTTGTGGCTGCAGCAGCTGACAGACCCCGTTTGTTTTCACTCATTGCTGTTCTGCTCATCACAGCCAGGGAGACCCTGCAGGGACCAGAACAGCTCCACGCTGCAGCCTTCACCCCCTTCTCCCCACTCCTGCCACAGGGGATCAGCTGGAAGGAGCTGCTGGATCTGTGGGTGGTGTCACCGTGCAGAGGGGACCAGTGTCAGCACCCAGCCTTTCCTTTGTGTCCTTCCCTGGAAAGAGCTCCTGGCATGGCCCTCGTGTTGCTCCCTGCATTGATGCTGGTGAGGCTTCACACCCAGAGCTGTTCTGGCCCAAATTGTCATGCTGCATCATCGAGCTCTGCTGAAACTGGAGGCCTTCACGAGGTGTAGGTCCAAGGAAGTTGTACCCAAATGGGTCTAGGAACCCACTTTTACCCCTGCCTTTCCAGTGTCTCATGCTAAGGCTTCATTAAGGCCTTCTGAAATCTCTTCTGCCTTCACACACTTGTGTCTGACATGAAAGTGGCCGTAACGTCATCAGAAGATGAAAGTCTGATGATCAAAGCAGGCAGCAATGTTGAAATGAGCATTGTGAGATGGCAGAGCTGGTATTACAGTAATTGGCTGTGTGGCCTACTTAGTGAGAGCAGTGATACATGCAAGTGCAATGTCTGTTTGCCTCTTTCATGTTGGAAATCACAGAGTCTGTTCTGGGAAGTGAAACAGGACCTCACCTGTAGGAGCAACCAGGCACGGAGTGAGCACTGTGTGATCCAAGGCTTCTGCCTCCTCAGCATGGAAGAGTCTCTCGGATTGCAGGGCCCACAGCTCAGTAAAAACAAGACATGGAACAGTGAAGGAGGTTGGTATTTCCCGGGAGGGGCCAAAGCCATGGAGAAGTTAGATCCCCCTGTGGAAGGAGGTAGGGTATGAGCCAGCGGTGCCTGTGCACTCTGCTCCTCTGTGGCCTGATGGCTCTGAGCGGTTTTTGTCCTGTGCATGCAGTGTCATGTTTGGAGAACAGGAATATCCTCTTCCCAGGGAAGGGCAGCCCATGGATGTTTGAGTGCAGGTTGGACCTGCAGAGGGAGGTGCAGCTGACCCCTGGAAGGCCACACTGAACACTGAACCTGCATTGTTTCATGCACAAGGGTGGTGGCATGAGGCTGGGGACCGAGCTCAGAGCCACAGGAGAGGGTGGCTGGGGGACCTGGTGGTGGGAGGTGACTCTGGCAGGTCCTCCCTTGGCTCCTGTGCGCTGCTGTCTCCACCAAGTGGAGGCTCTGGCCATCACTGTCCCAGTGTGTCCCCAGCAGTGCCCCAGCAGTGCCCCAGCAGGGATCTGGCAGCTGGGGCAGGTCTGTGTGGGCACTGCCAGGGTCACACTGGGGAGTCCTTCTGCCCCCAGCACTGGTGCTGAACTTACCTGACACCCCGAAAGCTTTGAGTCCTTTTCTCTCTGTGCCCTCTCCCAAACCTCTGACACCTGCTTGGAGCCTTGGGGGCTGCAGAACTGAAAATTCACTCCTGTTGTTGCTCATCCTCTTTCTGAGCCTTTCCAGCAGCTGTGCCTCAGCTCTGGAAGATCTGCCATGGCACAGGGGTGGCAGAACCAGGCCTGGCCATGGCAGTACTGAAGCCTGATGCCTTCCCTCCCCCAGGTAGGATGTTCCCTGTCCCTCCCTGTGTCTCTCGGGGAATTTCTGGAGAACAACAATGTTCCAGATCTCTTGCTGCTTTATCCTCATCTCCAAGTGGAGGTTCATTGTGCTGCTCAGTAGCAGGGGAGGTAAAATCAGCACAACACTGAGCAAGTGCAGCATCATGGGCTTGCAAGGGTTGATCCAAGGACTGAAGGACTGGGAATGAAATGTGGCTTACCTGGGTCATCTCCCCTGGCTCGGTGCACGTGTGGGTTGATTCTGTGCATGGTGGAGGCTGTGATGACTCCTGTCTTCCAAGGAAAACTGGTTCTGCTGGGGCTGCGTACGTCCTCCTTTCCATCCTGCCTGAAGCTTTCCAGTGTCAGTAGCTTCCTTTTCCTTCCTGTTTTGCTCTGGGATGTTGGTGCTCTTTCCCCAGCATAACCAGGAGGCTTCAAACTCTGCTGTCCCATGACCTGCTGTGCCATGAGGATCATTCCCTGAGCCCAGCTCTCCCCTGGACCCTTGGGAACGTTTATATCCCATTCAGCAAGTGAGCTCCAGAAAAGCCTGAACTGGTCCTAGTTCTGCTCTAGCCACAGAAGCATGACCTGGATTTCACAGGGGACCACAAGAGAGCTGGATTGCACCACTGCTGCCTCTTCCTCCTCTTCCTCTCCAAAGTTGTGCAGCTCCAGCTAAGGCACCAAGTGGCTTTTGGAGAGCTCAGCCTTGCTCCCAGGAGTGTCACTGCTGCTGTTTTTATGGTTTCACTTGTTTTTGAGGGGAACAGCAGGCTCTTTTCAGGGCTTGTGAGCCATGAAATCATGTAGAAGAAAGTTGCTGAAGTATTTGGGGCTGTGTCCTTCTGCACATCTGGTACCTGCTCAGAGTTAGAACATATGGGGCAATGAATTGCTGTCAGTTAATGTTTGCAGGGTTAGGTCTCACCCAGGAACAGACATTCCAGCTGGGAAATTCCTTTCTTGGCAGAGCGGGATCCACAAAGTCAGCGTTCATGAAGGGAAAAAGGTTCTGAGAGTCCATTGGTCTGGTCTAACAATTTAAATATCCCTCAGCTCCAGGCCACCAAGCGTGGCCAGTGCATGTCTGTACTGAGCCCAGGGACCTGGGGCCAGCCAGACACACAACTCTGGGTTTGAAAACTCGGGGGGATCTGATCTCCCTGAGCACATCCTTTGGAAAACAGCTGTTCCAGTGGACCACCATCTGTGCTAATGTTTTGTGCCTCATTTCAGCTGGTTCCAGCTTCCAGCAATGAGCTTGCACCCTTGCCAAGTTAAGGCAAGACAGTATTTTCTCCCTATGAAGATGATGATATGCTGCAATCAAATAATCTTCTAGTCTTCCTTTTGGCATGAGAAACAGACTGGAGCAATTTGGTCTCACAGAGTCAAAGTCTTTTCCCAATCTTGAACCATTTCAGTGCTGCATTTTGGAATCGTCTTCAGCTTTTCTGATCACCTCTGAAACCTGAAGCTGCTCACTGTGTCTGCAGCACGTGGGGAGTGGCTTCACCACAGCTTCAGACAGGGAGAAAATTATCTCCTCCTTCCATCTCAGGCACCTGAACTGAGAATTTGGTCAGTCCTTCAGCTCAGAGCGTGGCTTTCTGTAGTTGCATGCATCCACAGTCCTGGGCTTGTCTGACTGTGCTGCAGCCACTGGTCTTGGGCACAGGCAGCTATGGAGAGAGGGATCCACTGGTGGAGTGTCCTGTTCACAGTCTTTGCTATCCACCCCTCCATGGCTCCACCCATAAGTTTTAGCAACAGTGGTGTTTAATTTAATTTCAGAGCATGAATAAATCTGTCCCACATCAGCCATTCCAGGAGTCCTGTGGGAATGCCTCTCTATTCAGGAGCAGTGCACATGGAGAACAGCTTTGCCTCGCAGCACGGGGCTTGTTGCTGATTTGGTTTGTGTTTGAATGTGACCAATGCAAAGCTGGCATCATCAAAAAGTCATTGTATTCTTGCCCTTTTTATATTCTCCTCAGAAGGCTCTAGCCTCATTGCACTGCCACTGGTATCAGCTTCTAATCCCAGATCACTTGGCTCATGCCTGGATTTTCCTGTTGCTTTGCCCAGGACTGGCAGGTCCAGGTTGCTGTGCCATCCATAACTGAGCTCTCACTGCCTCTCCCACCTCCCAGGCTCCCCGTGGGAACTGCCCTGGCTGGCTTTGATCTTCCTCCACAGTCCTGCCTGAGGAAGGAAAGATCTTCCTATCTACCCTATTGTTGCCTTTATCCGTGTTTTGCATTTCACACCTTCTGGGTTTGATGATCTGCAGTCAGTCCCACTCTTTTCTGATCCCTGAGTATTCTGTACTCACTGCCTTCCCTTGGAAGGGTGCTGGTGCTGAGATGGATGGGCCTGTGGCATACCAATAATATTGCCATAAGGACTGTCCAGATCTCAGCCACATCTGTGTCTCAATCCATCTTTCTCACTTGTAAGAGCCCTGTATGATTTTGGGAGCACGGCATAGGGGAGTATGTGTGAGAAGGCAGGAAATGAGTGGGAAGGCAGGTCAAGGCTAATTCTCTCTGTTTAGGGGCTGTTAATTGTACATTTCATTCCATAATGAGAATTGAGGGATGAATAATAAAACCTCTGGCAATAGAATGTGCCTGACCCAGTTTGAATAGTGACTCCATGTCCGTGTGGGACGTTGGGCAGTAATTACTGGAGGATTGTTCTCTCTGTTCCTCTGCTTATCCCTGTCCTCCCAGGCGCTCCTGACCTCCAGTTGCACCGTCCTGGTTCCTCTGTGAGCTCCTTAACCTGTGTCAGAACCCACTGCAGGTGTTGGCTCTTTAACACTATAATTCATACTTTGTCCTGACAAACGTTATGATGTTGCAAGCAATTTGGGATTTTTTTTTTTCTCTGTCACTGTTGCATGATCTAATAATCATCCATAAGTTCAGTCTATTTTTCATTTAGTTTTGTTACTTCTGCCTGAAATGTTTTCAAATACCTTTGGCTGCTCCCAGTGTTTACATGACTCTAAATATGTCACAGTGGTTTCTGTTTCTGGGTAGTCTGAGCCATTATATATTTAGTTCTGATTTCTGCACAAACTGAACCAGCAATTATTTTATCTTTGTATTGCATGGTGGAGTGTATTCATACCCAGTATGAAAAGCTGGGGGTCCATAATGAGTGATGCTAAAGGAGCTCCATTGGCTTATTCCCACATTATTGTCTGGTGGTCTCACACCCCCTTTGCCTTTTGCTACCACAGCACCTGTTGATGTTGTTTTACAGTTTTGAGCTGTCCAGTTTCCTTTTCTTAAAGGGTTTAAAATATTTGCTTAGGTTGTTTTCTCCCATAAATTCTCAGCTCTTCCCGGATGAAAACACAGGCTATTTCCTAACCTATTTCTGAGCACAGTGGACCTCCTCTGCCTTTCCCCCTCCATTAGGCTTTCCCTGTCATCCCAGATTGTTCTATCTGTCCATAATGTGGTAGTCTCCCAAAATATCCTCATTCTCCAGATGATCCCCTTTGATCAGCACTGAGTATGTTCAATAAAGCCTCTGAATACCAGGGGATGTCAGGTTGCTTGAAGGGATAAAAGAGAGGATGTGATACAGGGTGGAGATAGCTCCAAATCAAAAGTGTAATGGAATCATGGAATCGTTTAGGTTGGAAAAGACCTTGAAGATCATCAAGTCAAACTGAATTCAGCAGTGCCAGGTCCACCAGTGACCCATGTCCCCAAGTGCCACAGGAGAATATGGCTTTGTGTGTATGGACTAGTGTTGGCAAAATACCTGCAGTCAGAACTGCTGGAGCTGTGCCCGTGGCCTGCTGGCAACCAGGGCAAGTTCTGTGCTCTTCTTTAGGGGTGCAGTGTGTTTATGAGCACTACGGTTGTTTGTGATGATTAAGGTTATTTTCATTACTAGCAAATCATTTTATTGCTTTTGCCAGTTAAATTTTAATTACTTATCATGTATGGCAGACACACATTAATATGCTTCTTTTAAATAACCTGCATAAACCATGCCTAGAATTAGGTCCTGGTGATGACAAAAGGAGCACTTGGCATTGAGGATTCACATTCTCTCCTCTCTTTTCCCCTTCAGGGAGTGTTTGAAGAGGAGAGAAAGCCCGCAGAGCCCAAAAGCCGAGGGCTCCGACTCGGTGACATCTCAGTCCTCCCCCAGTGAAGAGGCTGGAATGATGACTGAGGTGAAAGTGAAGACAGAGGTACCAGATGACTACATCGAGGAGGTGATCTGGCAGGACGACACCAAAGATTCCAAGAAGAGCATCAAGGATGGGCCAGGGGATGTGCCCGCGGAGATCTGCGTGGTCATCGGCGGCGTGCGCAACCAGCAGACGCTCGGTGAGGCACGGGCACCATTCCCTCAGGGGCTGTGGGGACAGGGTGAGCCTCTGGAGAGCTGTGCCTGGACACTGAGCTCTGCTGGAGGGCCAGGGTGAACGTCAATCTTGGGGTCCTGGCTAAGGATTATTGACCACCTGTGTCTGTTTGCATCTTACCTTCTTTTGGCATGTTCAGGGACTTGCCCATAAGTCGCCTGCAGCACCTGATGAGCCCAGGGCTGGGGGTGTGTTTGACACAGATGAGGAACTTGGAAAGGAAAGCCTGAGAAACAGCTGAGATGTTTTGAGGAAAGTTGCTCTGAGGAATGTGGATGCTTTCTGTAAATGAGTCTGAGCTCAAGAGCAGGTTTTACAGGTTGTTGTTTGTTTTCCTGATCACTCTGCAGTTGTGGAATACTTTTGACTGGGCTGGCTGTGGTGTGCCCTGTTCAAAACAGTGCTTCCTGTCCCCACCCCACCTCCTGCTGTGATGAGAAGAAGCTTTTTCTTTCTTCTGTGAACATCAAACTGTCCTCTCCTCCTGCTCCAGGGAAGGGACTTCCTCTGGGAATCTGGCAAGGCACCACTCTTGCAGTGTCTCTGATGTCCTTAGCCTGGAGCAGGTCCCTGCAGTGTCTCTGAGATCCAAATTCATTTGCTAATAAAAAGAAGGAGGAGCAGTTGGACCAGGCTTCCTTTAAGGGACTCAGGAGAAGTCTGATTTGAGCTGCCCAGCATTGCACTTGGGGTTGGTTTGTCCTGCAGGGGGAGAGAAAAGAGGAATTGATGTTGGATTTTCTCCTGGGTTTTGTTGATCATTATCCATACTGCTGGAAAGAAATCCAGGAGATGTCCTTAGCTGGTGATTGTCTCAGATGCATCAGTGTTCTTCCTGTCCTCCTTTCCACCACAGGACAGCTACTAAGAACAGCAGGGCAGGAGGTCAGTGCTCTCTGTGCAGGTCTAGGGAAAGCTTAAGACGTCTAAAACTATTTCTGACATTAAGATTTTACCGTTTGGAAGAAATACTCTGTGTATTTTCAGAGTTTTTGTGCCTCTGCTGCTCTTGATCATTACATGGACAAAGCTGAAAAGCATCCCTGGTGCCCTGGGAGGGAGAGGTGGAGCTGTGACTGATGAGTAGCAATGGAAGCTTCTCCTCCAGCCATGGCCACCAGCCCTTGGTGAAAGCATCTGAGCTTGGCTGTTTGTCCCACAGGAGCCTCTTGTCCCCACAGCTCCTGGCTGGGCAGCAGCAGCTGCTCTGCAGTCGGTGTCCTCTGGCAGTGCTGGTTTCCAGCTGAGCTTGGCTGCATTGCTGTGCAGTGGGGAGGGGCTTTTGCTCTTGGCTGACTTGGGTGGGCTGGAGGGGCCCGTGAGGAGCAGCTGAGGGCACTGGGATGGTTCAGCTGGGGCAGGCTGAGGGCAGAGCTCCCCGGGGCTGCAGCTCCTCCCTGGGGCAGCTCCAGCTCTGCTCTGGGACAGGGACAGGAGCCAGGGCACGGCTGGAGCTGGGCCAGGGCAGCTCAGGCTGGAGAGCAGGAAAGGTTCTT
The DNA here is from genome assembly GCF_050655825.1 of Lonchura striata. NCBI lineage: Eukaryota > Metazoa > Chordata > Aves > Passeriformes > Estrildidae > Lonchura > Lonchura striata. The sequence continues at coordinate 1,757,878 of NC_140719.1, read as the reverse complement.
CCCCCAGAGGTGCTGGCACTGCCCAGGCTGCCCAGGGAATGGGCACGGCCCCGAGGCTGCCAGAGCTCCAGGAGCCTTTGGCCAGCGCTGCCAGGGATGGTCAGGGTGGGATTTTGGGGGATCTGGGCAGGGCCAGGGGCTGGATGATCCTGGAGGGTCCCTCCAGTTCGGGCTGTTCCATGGTTCTGTGATTCTGTGTTGTCCCTGTGGAGAGCATTGGGGACAGACTGGTGTGAGGGGGACACTCACAATTTATGCACACTGTGGAGAGAGGGACAGATTCATTGACCAGTTGCAAGTGGTGGTTGAAAGCCATGTAAACTGGAGAGCTTCTGTCTGGAAGGGCCTTTTCCAGTGGCCTTGTATTGGTCATTGTAAAGCCTGGGCTTCTTTAAAGGCAGTTTGGTCAGGAGGTGATAGGGGTTGATGCCAATTCCTTTGTGAACAGAGCCCTGGAAGTGCCCCTGTCTGGCATTCACATGACCTTTGTTTTTGGGGAGGTGGCTCTGAATAACTCCTGTTTGGCCATCAGAACCTGTGCTCTGTGCTCACAGCCCGTGTGCCCAGCTCCTTGTGTTTGCTGAGCTCTGGCACCTGCTCCCCTCCATCCCCCCATGCAAGTCACACACTGTGCCCATCTCTGCACACACCGGGGTACCTCACACCAGGAATGTGCCCCATGTGCCACTGCTCCACTGGCCCTTCCAGCTCCTCACTGGCCATTCCAGGTGCTGCACTGGAGCAGCCCAAAAGTGTGACCTGCTGATGCTGCTGGTGCCTCCTGCCTCCGGAGCAAAGGCTTTGTTACTCTGCTGCTGCTCCCAGCACTTCCAGGAGCTTTCCTTGCCTTGGGATCTGGGCACCCTGTATCTGAATCCCTTCCTCTATGCAGACAGGCAAGGCTTTGGTAGGATTTTATTCACCTTCACTGGGGCAGCTGAGACTGGAGGTGTTAAAAATGGTTATTTTAATAGCAAATCCTGATGAAGTGGTAACTCAGGAGTGAATGAACCCTCTCCTCTGCGTGGAATTGCCACCCTCCAGCCTGTCTCCTTTCAGGGGGTGCTGGGGACAGCTGATCAAATGGGGGATGTGTCTGAGCTGGGCCCATGGTGCTGAAGGGCACACGGGGCTCCAAGTGACAGCTTCCCTGCAGGGCTCAGCCTTGGGATGAGGCTGAAATGCACATTACAAGATTTATGTCTCTTTTCTGAGTCACACATCTGCTCTATTTATATTTTAGTTGTTACTTGGAGCAATTTATAAAAGGGATTCCCAGCTCAGTTGCTGCTATTCCCTTGCAGTGTTTACATCAAACCAGGCCTTGTGTTTTTTGCCTCCCGTTTGCACCAGCTCCTGTCTCTCCCAGCACTTCGAGCCACTCCAGACTGCCTCCATCTGTGTGGAGCATCCCAAACCCTGTGGGGGCTGGAAGGGGCTGTACTGGATGAGATGGTTGGGAACAGTGGCCACGATCCCCCAGCCAAAGAGCTGTTTGTGGGTTTGGACCATTCTCCTCTCAGCTGCTTTTCCACAGAAGTTTCAGTCCTGTGAGATCCCCTTCTGGCATCTCAAGCAGAGGAAACCAGTGGAGAGGTTGGCTCTCACCTGGCTCCTGTCAGCTGCAGCTGCTGTGGATCCCCTGCACCCCCCTGGACCCCCACGGTACCCTGGGTGTCCCAGCCCTGGGGTGGGGGTTCCTGCCCTGCACAGCTCAGAGGTGCCACATTTCCTGTTCTTCTCTTCTTTCTTCTGGCAAGATTCACGTACTGACCTCAGGCCAGGGTCCCTTGAAGAGCCGCAGCGCATGGATTCTTCTGAGGGCAGGGAAGTCAGGGCAGACAGGCACAGAAGTCCCATGGAGCTGTCTGGAGAGGAGAGGAAAAGCAAAGGGCACTTGTGTTGTAACTGGGGAGGAAGAGGGGGAGACTGTTTATTAGATGTGGATAATTTCCTCCTGTTGGGAATAGCATCAGATCAGTATTTGTGTCCTGGAAGACTGAACTATCTCTGAACTGATCAGGAGAAGTTTGATACAAGACTCCTTAAGCTCTCAATCTGCTCTCCCAGTCTGGTGCTTTACAAGAAACATTTTGGAGAGGACTTTTCCAGTAATGCATTAAATCAGAAATGTTTCTGGGACAGAGCGAAGAGAGAATCCTTCTGCTCTGAGCCTCTCTGTCCACCTCCCAGGCACACATTGGGTTCATGCCATGGTGCTGATATTTCGCTCGCTGAGCTGCTCAGCATATGAAATTCAAGAGCACTTTGGATTCTCCCTGGTGAGGTAAAATAGTACTGCAGAAGCCTCAAGAAACTCTGTGAGACCTCTGACATCTTGTCAGAAAGCCACAGGGACAGATGGGTCTTGGAAATTTTTAATAGGCTTCAGCCATCATTATTCCTTGGAAATGCATCCACTTTAAGGGCTTTTTTCTGATTTCTTTTTGCACAATTTAGATGGAAAAGCAGTGGAACGTGACTCTTCCGTTGGATATACACGAAATCGATATTCAGGGACCTGGATTTTTGACCATGCATTGAGATACACGTCCGGTATGTGATGGAAGGGTGTGAAAGTCTAACCAGGGCTCAGGGAGCAAAGGAAGCTCTGGAAGCAATGGGTGCATTGCCCAGATTCCAGCTGCAAGGCTCAGGAAAAGCCTGGCCCAACTGAGTGCATCAACTAACCCCAAACCTTCCCTACCTCCCCTCCTGCTACCACCAGCTGTGACCTGCATGACACACCCTGAGTGGAGAAGGACCTCACTGCTGCTGTCCAAGGCCACGTGGGCATGTTCTCTGCAAGGCCTTAACACAGTGATGTCCTTCTTCCTCCACTTCACCTTTCCTCTCCTCTAACAGCACATTTTTTGTGGCAAGTCACCCCTCCCTTGTCTAATGGGAGGGTGTGTGGTGAGCTGAGCACAGAGCTGTGGCTGCTGAGCTGTGGCCATGCCTCAGGTCTGTAACACACCTCCCTCACACCCTCCCCAGCTCCCTGTGCTCCTGGGGCACTGCTCTACCACCTGAGGGCAGAGGGTGAGTGCAGGTGTCCCCCTCAAAGTTGACTCCAGCCTTCCCTGGGTTCTACTTGAGACCTGGGAGCTTCAGGACACCTGCACAAAAGCCCTGGCCTGGGACACGTGGTTCCTCAGCTCCTGCCCCTGGTGTCCAGCACAGCTCCTGCACGAGGGCTGCAGCCTCTGCTCAGGTCCACAGTGCAGAGGAAGGCACTGCACAGCTACCTGCTCAGCTCACCTTCGTGGAGAACTTCTGCACAGCCAGTGCATCTAAGTGCCATAGACTGTCTCCAGAGGAAGTAGGAAATACAATAAACCCGGGGAAAAAAGTTCAGCCTATAGCCCCTCATTGTGTTTGACCTGTTTGCACCAACTCATAGAATCACAGAATGCTTTGGGCTGGAAGGGACCTGCCATGGCAGGGACACCTTCCTCTGTCCCAGGCTGCTCCCAGCCCTGTCCAGCCTGGCCTTGGGCACTGCCAGGGATCCAGGGGCAGCCACAGCTGCTCTGGGCACCTGTGCCAGGGCCTGCCCACCCTGCCAGGGAACAATTCCTTCCCAATATCCCATCCATCCCTGCCCTCTGTGGGGAGCCATTCCCTGTGTCCTGTCCCTCCATCCCTTGTCCCAAGTCCATGTCCAGCTCTCCTGGAAGGAACTCTGAGGGCCCCAGCCCTGTGATTAACTCAATGGCCTCCTCTGGAGCCATCCCAACTCTTCCCAGTGCTCCATGTGCAGCCAGCACTGTTGGGATGTGGGTGAGCATCAGTCACATCCTGCTGTTGGTTCAGCTGAACCTCAGCTGTGCTCAGGGCTCCTGTTTGCAGGGCCCAGGGCATGCTGAGTGCTCTCTCTCATCTGCTGCTTTGGGGCTCCATCTCCAAGAGCTTTCAAAATAGAATTTTGGAGATTGGTGGTGAAAATAATCAGTCCTTGAGCATGGGAATGAGGGCTGCCAAACACTGCTGACCTGCTGATAGCTCCACTCAGGCAGCCTGTGTGGAGTGACCAAAGTGGTGACTGTCCCACAGATGTGTATCTATATAAAATACAGTGAGCTGTGATAATAAAAATGCTCTGGAGCAGATCAGATACAGCCAAGTGCCTGTGCTATCAGAATATGTGAGTATTTTTTCAGCTGAGTACTCTGGTGTATCAGCTCTTTCAGCATCAGTGACAAAGGAGCCTCCCCAGCTCAGGACAGAGCCCCAGGTGGTGCCATCAGTGATGGGCAGGGAATTCAGGGCTCTCACACTCTAAGGGGGTGTTTTCTTCCCAAGTTGTAAGAATGGGACATGGGAAGGAGAAAAAGGACCGTGGGCATAGTGTGTTCAGACAGCACCCTGGGTTTGTTCCTGCCAAGAGCTCACTTTGTGTAGCTCCAGGTGAGTGTTGCTGTGAAATGCTGCTTGGTAATGTTTATCTGGATGTATGTCAATGTTTTTGTTCTCATTTATGGCTCCTCCCTGAGTTTTGCTGTTTGGCATGGTGAGGAAAAGATTGTTTCAAGGTTGTGTGAGGAAAGGTGCATGGAAATGGAATTTTGCATTCTTACCAAATTAATTCAGCCCTTTTTTCTCCCACCTCCTCTTCAGTCAAGTGATGCTCTCACCCTCTCCAAAGAGCATCAAGGGGATCCCAGTTCCACAGCTCTAGTGGACAGTTAACAAATGCAGTGCATTCTGCAAACAAGAGCCGGGAAAGTGAATTGTAGACTGTGCAACAAAGTGAAGTAGGAAAAAAAGAGATTGAATAAACTCAAGTAACAAATATAAGGAAATTTCTATCTGTCTGTTCAATAACAGAAGAGTCTAAATTCACTGCATGACTTCATCATTACAAATGGTTCTTCCAGCTCTTTTCCTCTGGTTTCATTTCAAATGACTGTTTGCAGATGTGTGTTTTCTGGAATTAGAGACACAAATTGAGAAGAGGGACTACTGTGGTCATGTGCTTTTCCTTAAAAAGGGCAAAAGTTCTATTTGTATATGTTTGGTTTCCTCTGGGTGGATATTTACCAAATCTCTGTGGGTTTCTTGGGAAATTTGTACGTTGTGCATTTCTTGAGAAATTTTGAAAACTCCAGGCCTCAAGATAACATATTGCCTTTTTTTTTCAGTTGAAAAGGATTTTTTCCCAGCTACTAGGAACTTACTGAAAAGTAATTCAAGGTTATTTCTGTCCATAGGAAACATTAGTCATTATTATAAAATTATAAGTCAGGCTATTTTGAGAGTGGCCCTTTCACGTTAGCAAAGTTAAAAAGATACACTGAAAATGTAAGTTCAGGGTAATATGCCAAGGAATCTTAAATAAGTCTGGGATAGTGATCTTCTGTATTTATCTCCATGAACCTTCCAAAAATTACTTTGCTGTCGAGTGCAGCCTTTTGCTCGCAGTTTATGGACCAGTGTGCAGGGAGGCTGTTTTCCTGATCTCTCACGGTGATGTGTGCTTCTCTCTCTTGTTTTTCAGGGTCTTACGAGTGTGGAATATGTGGGAAGAAATACAAGTATTACAACTGTTTCCAGACCCACGTGCGAGCACACAGAGGTATCTCAGTTGTCCTGGAATCTCGGGAATCCTGGGATAACACAGATTAGGGCAGGGCAGGCTGGAGAGCAGGAAAGGTTCTTCCCCCAGAGGTGCTGGCACTGCCCAGGCTGCCCAGGGAATGGGCACGGCCCCGAGGCTGCCAGAGCTCCAGGAGCCTTTGGCCAGTGCTGCCAGGAATGGACAGGGTGGGTTGGTGGGGTGTCCTGGGCAGGGACAGGAGTTGGACACCTGGATGATCCTGGAGGGTCCCTTTCCGGTTATTCTGTGATTTTAGGTCTATTTTCAGGAAGGTCTTGCAGGTTGCTCTGCTGCTTCCCTGGTAAGCAGTAATTCTTCTCTGCAGTGTCCCACTGAGAGGGGCCCAGTGATAAACTCTGGGGCTGTCTCAGCTTTATGACTCTTTACTCCAGCAATGTTTCTCCCCAGGTCAGGAGCAGCTTCTGTGTTCAGGGTGGTATTTACTGCCCAGGGCATGGAGGGCATCCCTGTGTGCAGGGGGAGCTCAGATCAGTTTCACTGGCAGGTCCCAGTGCCAGCTGTGTGGTGGCATCTCCCTGAGGTGCTCTGCACTCCTGCCCGGCTGGGAGTTCCATCCATCCCTGAGAAGTCAGCCTGGGAGGATATAAATCAGACATGGGCATTGTGACTGCTGTATTTTTATGTTCAAATCAAAATGCTCCTTGAGCTGCCCCTGTGCCCCTGCTGACAGCTGAGGTCACTTCCCAAATGCTCTGTGTGCATGAAAAGTCTCGTGCTTGGTCAGGAGTGGCTTGATCTGGGTTTTCTGTAAGACTGAACAATCCAATGTTGCTTACTTGCAGAAATGTGAAAGTTTGAGGTGGTTTATTCAATCAAAGTATAGTTTGCAGGATTTGGAGCTCTGGAATACAGAATAGTAGGGACTGCAATCCAGCTCCTCCTGAGCCTTTCCCTGGGCTTGTCTCCTGTCCCCTGAGGTGAGCACTGGAGTCACTGTACCAGGCTGGCAGAGGCATCTGCTTTAGATCCTCAGGTGTAACCAGGGGTTGAAAATCCATCAATAATGAAGGCTAATACTAAGTTTTAAATGCTCAAACTCTCAAAAGTCAGCACATGCACAGCTGAGAAATGAATATGAATCCTTAACTGCTCAGAGTTTGTCACAGTGTCATAATACATCCTTAATTGCATGGCTGCATATTCCTTATGTGCTGTTTAATATCACAGAGCTGCTTCTGTACCTCTGCATACACAGAATTGTTTTTCCATGCTGGTATTTCTTTTCTAAATACCAGCAAAATTCCTTAAAGTCCTTTAAATGTAGCTTCACTCTGCAGCTTAAGGAAAAAAATTCCTAAAATAACAGGAATATGCTTTACCATTACATCACAGCATTGCAACAATTTTGCAATAATAATTGTAGTATTTAAATGTGAGACAAGGATTGCTTTTATTTTGCTTCTCTTCCCCAAGCACCATGGGATCTTTAATTCAGCTGGAATTTTAGGAGCTCTGTTAGTATGATGTCACCTCCTAGTCTATGATCTGATTAATTTGTATTCATTAATATATTGATAATGAAATGAAGAAATACATTAAATTATGTGGGTGCATCAACATAGACCTGTACATTTGATATCCATAGTTTTGACATGAACTCAGTGGAGACATACCTTTACCTTTTGCTTCCAAGGTCTTTATCATGTGTAGTTGCAGAAGATGAAAATTTTCAAAATTCTGAATGTGGAAATTTATCACTAATTCTCACATCACTGATGGAGAAGCAGAATTTATATCTGTGATACTTAGAAAGTGTTGGTTTATGTTACTGTAAATGGATTCATGTAGTATTAACATTTAAAGTGCATTCAAACTGCCTTAAGACAATAAAAATACAAATGAGTTATTTATTCATCTACAGTCTTCAGCAAGAAATGAAACTGCAAACATGATGCAGCTGTGGCAGTGGGCTTCTTCCAGGAAGCTGAGGCACTGGGCAGAGTGTGCCTGGCTGCAGAGGAATAACCTGCAGTGAAAGGTTAAGGACAGGAAGGAAAAAAGAACAAAGGATTCTTTGGAGGAAAGTTCTGTGTGATATTATCCAGTGTGAGGTGTGCATGGACTGGACCAGGAATGTTGCTGGGATGGCAGAAGACTGCAGGTGTGAAGGGGATTTTTGTGAAAGATGCTTTTATTGCCCCAAGGCTTCATAGAGGAGAAGGGGCCAGTGCTGCCCCAGGGTGAGAAACGTGGGATAACGTGGTGGGATTGCTGCACTGAGGGTAAAACCCCGCATGTTCCTGTTCCCCCTGTGATCTCCAGTCTGTGTCTCAGATCCAGTGCCAGGGCACTGGCAGCCAGCTCTCCCAGGGCTGCTTTCCTCGAAGCACTGCAATGTGAGCTCCCTTGGCCCAGTCCGTGCAGTTCTCAGCTGCCAGAAACTCCAGTCCTGAATCTTTCAGCCATTTCTTTCTGGCTGGGCAAGCGAGGAGCCTGACTGCCATGGCAGAACCTGGATTCCCTCTTTACAGGATGGTTTGCCCAAGGTCTGGCCACCCATCAGTCATATAGCATCTGCCTTTCCCAAAGTTAAACTGATCCTGGGAGACTCGTCAGCTCAGCATCAGAGGAGCTAGAACAAACTGAGTCCCCTGCCTTCTCTTTAGGTTTTTTGGCCATTCCAGCAGCAATAGCTGCTGTTTGTGATTTGCTGAAGGATACAATCACAAACCCATCCCAGGCGTCTCCTCTCTGCTTGTCCATGTGGTTCCTGTGTCACTAACAGGCCTTGGCCAGCCCTGGGTGGTGACAGAGCAGGAGACAAAAAAGGCTCAGGCCAGGAGAGAGCAGAGAAACTGGTGTTGATCTGCTTTGGACCTTTGTGGCAAACAAAACATTGTGTCATCAGCCTGTCTGTCACCATTCAGTGACACAAAATGCAAGGTTTGGGGCCTCTAGTTGTCCTTGCTTTGACCTGGGTTATTTCTGAGCTGGTTTTTGTGTCCCGGGCCCACCTGAGCCTTACAGCAGGATGAAGGTCTGTCACCGTCTCTGCTCGTGCAGTCAATCCATCCTTATCCACTGCTTGTTTTGCCCTGTGCAGAACTTAATATCTTCTCATCCTTTGAGCTGTTCAGCTCCACATGAAGAGTTTTGCCCAGGCAACATCACATTTTTCTTGTGATGAACATTTTTTTGAGAAATTTTCTAGATATTTTTTATAGCTGCATCTGCCTCCACTCCAGCTCTCCATGGCAGACAAGCTGCATTGGAGGTGACCCATGTTCTTGAGGCTGATTTCTTTTCTTGTCTGCCTTCAGGAGCAGGGGAGTTTGTATTATAAAACAGGGCATTTTCTTCGTTTATTGAACCTTCCCTGTGGTGCTGAGCATTGGCTGGAGAATTTCAGGCTGCGACTGCTCTGGCAGTTTGCAGAAGGGCTGAGGCAGCTCTGCTTCAGGACGTGCAGCCTCACAAGGACAAGTTCCCATTCTGCTTTCCCCTGAAAACTGAGATCCAGGCACGGAAATCCCCATGTAAGTGTTCTGCATAAAACCAGAAATGTAGGTAAGAAATTTCCCCACTGTGTTGCATTGAGGAAGAAAGGAAAATGTTGTGCTCCTTCCCCTTCGCCTCCCCAAAACTCACAAATAAAATTAAAAAGAAACCCAACAAAAAAGTTATGTTGTGTAGCTGAAAGGCTCCTTTGTGAGCTGTTCTGCAGCCCTGCAGGATCTCAGCTCCTTCCTCCTGCTGGAGTTCAGCTGGAGCACAGGGGCTGCGCGTTCCGGTGCCGATGGAAGGCTCTGCCCCAAATGTTCCTGCTTCGCCTACACGCAACCCAGGGCTTAAAAATGTTTTGCTTACGGTGCTTTTATTTTAGCTGTGTAGGGTTTTTCAGGTCATTAAAAGGTTTGGATTGCCTTCAGGAGTTAGTTAGCTAGAAAGTTCTGCTTTGTACGATTGGGTCGTGTTTAAGCAACATGAGCAGCAAAGCATCTGCATGTTTTGAGTCAGGAAAATTATTTCATTCTTAGATAACTCAAAAAAAAAAAAAAAAAAGAAAACAAAAAAAAAACCAAAGGCTGAAATTGCTTTATTAGACTTTCAAACAGCAAATTTATAAACCTCTGGGCTGAGGCCAAGCAAGGGAGATTTGTACCCAAAGGAGAATTCTTCCAAAAGCAAAGAAAGAAAATAGCAAGGCTCAAGTTTAACCCTCGCAGGATATTTCGCCTCTAGCCCAAGAATTGGTGGAAGTTCTCTGTTTCCAGATAAGCTTTTCTGGGCCGACTGATGATTTTGCTCAAGTTGTTTTTCATTATTATTTATTTTCATTATATGTTGTTGCATTGCCTTCCTCCAAGCCCCTCAGCTCTCCATGTCCTCCCCACAGGGCTGTGCCAGCCAAGGGCTGAGCTGCCCTTACCAGAACAGATCCTGGATGCTCTGAGTGGGACTGGATTCTTCAGGCCATGTTTTGAGTTATACCAGTTGTGAAAAAACTTCTCAAAGCTTTTCAAGTTTCAGATTAATGTTTTCCAAGAATGGGTTCTGCTCAATTCAAAAAATATGAAAAGGAAGATGACTCATTCAAATGGTGAATATGGAAAAATGCATTTTTCCAAAGTGTACATTTTTTAGAGTCTGAGTTAAAGTGGTTCTGTCACTGAAAGGATTTTGAGGTGAGGAGTAAAAAATTAGTAGAGGAATAACCATCCCTGAGGACAAATGGTGTTCCTGAGCTGTAGAAAGTTGGGGTTCATTTGTTTATTTGCTACTGAAAATGTCAGATGATTTTGGGGAGGTCCTTTGCCCTCTGCTCTGCATCCCAATATCCATTTTTCCCTGTGCACATTTCCCAGTCTGCAGCAGATACTCATATGAGATGCAGAAAGTTTCTTGGGACAGAGGAGTTAACTGGCCCATTTTCCAGCTTCCCTGCCCACCTCCCTATTCTTACTGACTTTTTCAACTTTCTCAGAAATTTGTCTTTTGTTTCACAACTGGAATTACTTGGTCTGACGTCAAAGGTGATATAGAGTGGGCTGTAAGGGGATTTTTTAGTTGGCAATTTTTAAATTCATGAATACTTTATGACTAAGAGTGACAACATTTCTTGACACAGTTCAGAAATGGCTGTTCCTTAGATTTTGTCTGTCCGATTCTTGTTAAATTTGACTAAAGTACTTTTTAAAGCTATTTAAATAGTGCATATCATTTATGATTTCTTTATGCCATTGCTTGTGAACACCAGGACAGCATTTTGCATAAATCTGTTTTGCCATAGCTGCTTTTCCTTGAATGATGGGTGGGAATTCAAACAAGTCGCAACTGTGGAAAAATCCTGGGCTTTGCTGTCAAGGTTCTGCATCTGATACTGAGGGTTTCTGATATGACCCCTGAGTTTATGAAGTTGTGCCAAATTAATACCGTTGCCTAGAGGAATGATCTAATCAGGCAGGTTAATCAAGTAGAAATGTACAAATTCACAAACCCACAATCATTTGTTTTTATTATTTTTAAGAAAAAATGAAATTAAATGCAAACAGTGCTCATTACTTAAGGTTGAAAATTTTAAATTCAAAAATGCTGTGCCATTCTGCAGCTGTGGTTTCCAGCGCAGTGCAAACATCATTCCAACAGACATATGGAATATTTTGCAAAACAGTTACGTTATTAGATAATGTGACATACAGTATATGTAATTTAGGATGAATATGAAAATCTTCCAAGCTGGCTTGGAATCCTAATCGTGTATGATACTTGACTTGTAACTTTGGGGTTTGTTTTCCAGCTTGCAGCTTTGCCTGTTGCATTCATTTAGGGCTTGAACATGATCTCTGCTGTGTGCTTCTTGCAGTCCCCCACACGACAGTGGAGGGAGCTTTTCAGTAAGAGCCGGATAGAATCACCCTGGGGGAATTCTTGTGGCCCATCTCTGGTGGAGGTTTTGCCATCACCGCCTTTGGAGGGCAGGAATGGTGGTGGAGCCGGCTGTGCCAAATCCCACGGGAGCTGAGCCGGGTGCGCTGTTCACTGCTGGCTTTCCTGGGTTCACAGCACTTGCCGGTTAAAACGTGTCCAGAGGAGGCCACGGAGCTGCTCCAGGGCTGGAGCCCTCTGCTCTGGAGCCAGGCTGGGAGCTGGGGGTGCTCACCTGGAGAGGAGAAGCTCCAGGGAGAGCTCAGAGCCCTTCCAAGGCCTGAAGGGGCTCCAGGAGAGCTGGAGAGGGACTGGGGACAGGGGATGGAGGGACAGGACACAGGGAATGGCTCCCAGTGCCAGAGGGCAGGGATGGATGGGATGTTGGGAATTGGGAATTGTTCCCTGGGAGGGTGGGCAGGCCCTGGCACAGGGTGCCCAGAGCAGCTGTGGCTGCCCCTGGATCCCTGGCAGTGCCCAAGGCCAGGCTGGACAGGGCTGGAGCAGCCTGGGACAGTGGGAGGTGTCCCTGCCCATGGCAGGGGGTGGAACGAGATGGGCTTTACTGTCCCTTCCAGCCCAGACTATTACATGACCATGGGCAGCTGCGCTTTAACCACGAGCCCTCGTGGGCCATGTCCGCCCTCGCAGTCTCAGTAAAGCCCTCGGGGCCCGCTCCGTCCCGCGGGGGGCCGGGCAGAGCGGCGGAGAGGAGAGCGAGGGAGCGAGCGGGGCGGCGGGGGCAGCGCGGCCGGCGGATCTAAGCGCGGCTCTTTTCTCTTTGCAGACACCGAAGCTGCCTCAGGGGAAGGAGCCTCACAAGGCAGTAAGTACAGCGGGGCGCGAGGGGCCGGCCGTGCCGTGCCGGGCCGGGCCGGGCGAGGCTCCCCCTCCCTGAGGGTCCCGCGGGCCGGGGCTGCGGCGGGGCCGTACCGCGGGCGGCCGGCAGGGGGCGGCCCCGCCGCGGAGATGGCGGCGGCGTGAGGCGGCGGGGCACCGCGGGCGGGCACGGCTCGGGGTCTCGGGGCACGGCTCGGGGTCTCGGGGCACGGCGGGGCCGCCCCTCACGGCCCAGCAGCTCGGACGCTGTCGCTGTCCCCCCGCGAGGGGGGCGCGGTGCCCCGCGGCTGCCCGCTGAGCGCTGTGAGGGACCGTGAGCGGAGCCGCCCTGCCTCCTGTGCCGGGAGGGGCAGGGCACTGCCAGCCTCTAGCGGCTGTGAGACACCAGCCCTGGATGATTTCTAAAGCCTAAACCTGCAGTCTGGGGTGTGTGCCCCAGCCCCGGGAGGGAGAGCCGGAGCCGGCCCAGCGCCGGGGCAGCGGAGGGAGCTGGAGACAGACTCATGGCCCTGTGAGGGTGGGAGGGTGGGGCCAGGCAGTCCCCGGTGGCAGAACTGAGAGATAATGGGCATGAAGTGGAGAGAAGAGAGGTGGAGGCTGTGTTGAATGAAAAGCGCTCCCTCGTGCTGTGGAGCAGGCTGTCCAGAGAGCTGTGTCCTGCATCCTAGGGGATTTACCAGACCAGCCTGGGTAAAGTCCCAGGTAACCAGGACTGAGCTTGGATCCGACTCAGCTTTGAGCAGGAGGTTAGACCAGAGATCTCCTGAGGCCTTTGCCCACCTGGGTTTTGCTATGTGTTAGGTGATAGCCATGATTCCCCACTGGAAAGGTAAGTTCCAAACATTGGTGGTTGCAGACACCAGCTTGGAAGCACCAAACTTACCCTGGGTGGGTATAGGAATGTTAGACAAATAGTAAAGAAAAATAAAAAGTAAAACTAGACCACCTTTTCTGAGTTATTTCTTCACCATATTCTGTGATAGGTGAACAATTGGCATTAGCATAGGGGGGGTCTTGGCTTTCTATCTCCAAAAGGAAGCAGGACTGACTTCACTGCAGGTGGAGAATGGAGATCCTCAGCCCTGAGCTGAAACATCTGAGTAGCAAGCAGCCATCCCACATTAGTGTGTACACACAGTGTATTGCTCACAGGGGAAGCTGGGCTCTGCAGCTGAGCCTTTCCCTTGACAGAGTCCAGCTCTTTGCAGGGCATGGAAACTCTTTCCCAGGCTCCTGTCACCTCCTTTGGTGTCTCTCCTTCAGTCATTGCTCAGCTACCTCTTGGTGTTTTACATACTTTAAGGCTTTCCAGGCTCATCTCCTGGCTCCCTTGCTCTGCATTTTGCTGGCAGGCACTGCTATGTTCTGGGCTAGGCTGTGTGCACCCTGGGTTTGCTGTTTGGATATTGGGTACTTTTGCCAGAGCTTGGGAACCACTTTGTGCAAAGAGATTTTTTTTTCCCTTGTAAGTCAGCTTCTCCCCTTCCCACCTGTTGTGGGAACTTTTCTGGCTGGAAAAGATAGGGCAGAGTGAGGTGTGAAGACAGAAAAAGACATGAGGGCTCACACTGTTGCTGTGTGGGCAGACTCAATGTTGTTGGAGCTATAGAAAGATTTCTGTGGATGTAAATGCCTCTTCTGTGATGTCTGGGTTGTGGGGACAGGGGGAGAATGGAAGATCATGGGCAGAGGTCTGGGAGAGAACAGCCAGAAGCAGCTGCTCCCTACACCTGGCTCCTGAGGAGTTGCTGTGGTGGCACTGGAGATGGAGCAGTAGGAGGGACGGGAAATACTTCCATCTTCATGCAGGGTCCAGCCCCATCCTCTGTGCAGGAATTACTTTTTACCTGCCACGCTCATATTTCAAAACAGTCTCATCTAGCTGAAAGAGATGGAGGCAAAACCAAGCCACCAGAATTGGGAGATGGTGAATGGTGGGGTAGGGAAAGGATCCACCATGGCCGTGCCCTGCTGGAGGGACAGCCTGGACATGTCACCTGTCCTGCAGAGGGATGTGAGACTGCTGAGCCAGTGCTGCTCTGCCTAAGTGCACATGGTTGTAATTTCCTGACACAGTTATCTTCCTTGTGCTGTAGTGAAACAACTCAGCTCTCTTCTTTCTTCCCTGTGCCTTCCCCTCTGAGGCTGGATTAAATCCCTGGCCTACCCCAGTTGCTTCTGCATCTCTTTTCTCATTTTTCCATTCAATGGCTCTCTTGTTTCCTTGTCAGTCTGCCTGCTCTTCATTATATTTTAGGAATTTTTTATTTATCTTTCCTTGCTTGCTATTTTTGCTTTGCCTGCTGCTGCCCTGCTGTTTCTCTGTGACCCAATCTGGCTGTTTACACCCTCTCTCTTACAGATGTCTTCATTGTTCCAGTCTTCCTCTGCTATTTCTATCTCATTGGGAGCCTCTACATTCATGATCTCTGCAGGCGTGGTTTGCTGACCTCTCCCAAAATTTCTCAGTATTTAAGGGATACAGGAAGATGTTATTTTTTCTCCTGTGCTTCTCTGTGGGGCATGGATTGCATCCATCCTAAACCTGTGAGTGAGGAGTCACTTGACCAGCAGTGGGGCCCTGGATTAGTTCACATAGTAATTACATTATACGACATTAGTTCACATCACAAACTGCAGGGTTTGAAAAGCTGATCAGATTTTCTCCATGGTCACTTGCTGGAGCCAGCTGTTACTCACAGCTACCAGTGGTCACCCAAGAAGTGTTGATGAAGGCAACCCCATGTGCCAGGTGACATCTCAGCTGCTGCCAGTGCAGAGCACCTGGGCTGGTTCAGTTCCTGTGCTGTGCTCCCTGGAGCAGCCAGCTCTGTTGTGGGAAGCACAGTCTGGGTGTGTGAGCAAGCCTGGGCTGTGGGAGGACGAGGCACTGACTGGGAGTGAGGCTGTGCTGGAATGTGCCCTTGCCCTCAGGTCTGAGGGGCTGTGATCAGAGGGGCTGTTGGGGAAGGCCCATCCTGGCCCTTTTTCTTCCTGGGGGGAAGGGAGCTGTGGGGCAGCAGGGACTCAGCTGAGAGCTGTTGTTTGTTCACTGCCTGCCTAAAGGGGGGACAGTGGTGTTTAGGCTTTCCAGCTGTGAAAGCACTTTGAAGACTCACTTGAGGAAAAACTGTTGCATTTAGTAGATTATTTTCAGTATTTAGGATTTCCAGTCAATTGATGGTGTCTCTGGGGCTCCCTTTATTTTTTTAGACCCATTCTTGAAGAGCCACAGCTCTGTGGTGGTGAGGAGGGGATGTGCTCACAGGGACATGGCTGCATGGCTTTGGGAGCTCCTTTTCTAGCCTTGGCTCAGGGTCCAAGACCACAATTGCCACATGAGAGAGAAGAAGACAATGCAACCCACAGTGCTAAAGTGTTAAAGAGACGTGTCTGACTGCTGCCAACTTTAACTGGCAGGGACATGGAAGAGAAGAGGGTGATTTTGGAAAAAACTGTCTATTTAATATCTTTTCCTAGACAGGTGTGGCTAGTTTGATATCTGGGTTACTGACTGTTCCCATAGAAGACTCTGGAGGTCTTTTCTGAAATGCTCATATGCCTGTGTGGTTTGCTCTGGACTCTGGGAAGTCCTCAGGGAAGGTGTTTGGGCTGGGTTTGTGCTCTCATTCTCCATGAGAATTCCAGT
The DNA here is from genome assembly GCF_050655825.1 of Lonchura striata. Taxonomy (NCBI): domain Eukaryota; kingdom Metazoa; phylum Chordata; class Aves; order Passeriformes; family Estrildidae; genus Lonchura; species Lonchura striata. The sequence goes on along the minus strand of NC_140719.1, from coordinate 1,741,904 downwards.
CATGTTTAGGGGAGTTACAAACTCAGACAAACAGTCTCCCTCCTTCTGCTCACATTCCATAGGACATTTTTGGCACCTGGACAGGTTGCTGAATAAACCCAGGGGCAAGAGGGGTTCCAGGGCCCCGTGGGGGCAGGGACACGACTGAAGTGGCAGCTCCTCTCACCTGATCTGGTGTTTGCACTGTGCCAGGGTGTGGGGTGAGGTGTGTTCAGTGGATGGTGTCCAGTGGGGTGTGTTCATTGCACATGTCCCAGGTTGAGGACACAGCTACAGAATCTCAGGGAGCAGGGTTGGATGGGATATTGGGAAGGAATTGTTTCCTGGGAGGGTGGGGAGGCCCTGGAACAGGGTGCCTAGAGAAGCTGAGGCTGCCTCTGGATCCCTGCAATTGTCCAAGGCCAGGTTGGACATGGCTGGGAGCAGCCTGGGTAGTGGAAGGTGTCTCTGCCCATGGCAGGCGGTGGAACAAGGTGATCTTTAGAGGTCCCTTCCAACCCCAGCCCTTCTGGGATTCTAGTTCTGTGGCTGGAACATGCAGCCTGTTGGAGTGTGGTACCATCCTTCTCTGTGAAGGAAAGAGAAGCTTAGGTACCAGGAGCATCTTCAGAGTAACAATAACTGGCTTGCAGAGCTTGAAGGGGAACTGAGTTTTAGGGTTGTCCATGAAATTCACCTGAGAGTGTGTAGGCACTGGAGCCTTGCTGTGCCTGCTCACTGCTGTTCTTTCTTACAGTGCTCTCTGCCTCTTCAGACCAGCCCAGGGCAGAACTCAGGTTGCTCTGGCAAATGTTAATAGGACACTTGCCTCATTTCACCTCAGCAATGGCCTTTCAATATCAAAATACCAAATGTTAACAGATACAGCAGGTAGTGCTCTCAGTCCATAGTAGTTCTAAGCCCTGAGTCTGGAATCACTTCCCAGAGAAGTTTGGAATTTTGTAGGCAGGCAGGAAGCAGCAGGACAGAAAGAGACTTGCCAGAGGCAACAATGGGTGTCAGTGGAATAAAGTGCAGGTCCCTGGGCTTGCAGCCTACTTAGTGCTGGGCACAACCCTTGGATTGCAGTTCTGTGCCCTGGGAAAGAAACCAGAAAATGCACAATGAAGTGAGCAGGGAAGGATTGCCTAAAAGCTGAAGGTATCTCAAAGTACGGCTGATGTATTAACTTCAGGTATGTCTGGTTAGTGATCTGGGACTTCATGAATGTTCTTTCAGGGGAGAGTTCTGGAGTCTGGGGGAGTAGTGCTGATTGATAGTCTAGGGAAGAGTTCTGCCATTCCTGGGTTCTTTAAATAAAGCACTGTTAAAAGTGGGAAGAATCAGGTGTGGTGCTTTCGGGAGCCTGACCTCCAGTGTGTCAGTCAGGCTGGCTGAATCAGGACAGCTTGCTGACAGTGGGGGTTTGGTGTGATTTTTTCCCTGGTGACACCTTTTTGAGGACCATCACAAGCAAGCTGCAATTTAAAGCAGGCTGTGCTCCCTGGCTGTACTGTGACAGCACCTGGGGGATGGGCAGGAAAACAATGCTGAAAAAGAGCTCCACCACAAGCCAGTTCTACTGCTTTGCTTGCTTCCATTCCTGGGCACTTGCAATTGTTCCTGTGGCAATTCACACACATTTCCTGGAGGCTGGAAGGCCACTCATGGTGTTTGCTGGTAGATCCCGGCTCTTCTGTCTCCGTTTCCTGCTTCTATGTACCTGCAGTTATGTTCAAGAAGCACAGCCGGATTTTGTGCTGTTCCTCAAAAGCAGATCCCAGTGCTGAGCCTGCCAACAGGTTAATCCTGCACAGCTCTCCAGTGACCTCCCCATTTTGGGAGATGCTCCAGAGCCCAGCATACAGAGCCTGTCTGTAAGCCCAGAGCATCCCTGACAGCCTCCTCCTCCCGTGCCTGAAATCCTGGCATAAACAGGAGCAGCTGTCAGAGAACGTTAATGCTCACTGTGACCAGCCCCACAGACTGATAACTCCTGGGCCACATCCCACAAAATCCCTGCTGATCCCAAATAACACAGCCTGATTTTCCTTTGTGTCTCTTGCCTTTTCTGTTGTGTTGAGCCCCTTTTCCTTGCTTGGAAGAAATTTTTGAAAATCATAAATACCGTCTCACAGGTGAGGATATATCCAGGTGTTTCAGACCACCCTCAGGCTGTAGCAGAAGCAAAATGTGGTCATTGGAATTTGTCAGACAATGTCACCATGCAGTCTGATTTGATGGGCAGCTCAGGAGCAAATCCCAAGGAAGGCAGGGATGCCACAGGGTTAAAAAGAACTGTTTTTAAGGATAAATAGGATGGCAAGAGGTGCCACAATGATCTTCAGAAGCCATACTTTTAAAAATTTAATAAAATATATATTTAATATAAATACACCCTTAATTTACTTTCTTCTTCCCCATTTGTAGCTGCTCATACTTACTTACTTGGTGTATCTGGGTGCTGGGCTAAGACAGGACAGTTGGTGGGAGGGGGTCACTGATGTTCACTGGGTCTAAGGATGTTGTAGGCAGCAAAGAGAACATTTTCCTTTCCAGTTTCTCAGCCAGATGCCCTCACACTCACCACCTGGGCACAGGTGTACATCCATGTGTGTCTCCACTGCAGTTATAGTGAGGAAAAAAAAGGAAGTGGCACAATTTCTTTTTCCAAGATGGAATATTCAGTAAATATTTCTGAACCCCATAAATAAAAAAGATTGATCTGATATTTTAAAAACATATTCCCCTTTGGGCTCTGACTAAGTGTGAGAAAGTTCAGCCTGAGAAGGAATTTATTTGGAAGAGGATTGAAAGGTTAGAAGCAGGGATGTAGGCTGGAATATGCCTTGCAAATGTTAACTGTGGAGGCACAGTGCTAACGCCTTGCATGTGCAAAAACATTTGGAGGGCTGTGAATTTAAATCATGAAATTAATATAGTCAAAATTAAGGTTTTCTTGCCCACACCTTACTCATACAGGATATGATGTTTGTAAAGTTTGACAGGGATAGGAAGATGCGGAGGTGGTTTGCTGGTGTTAATTTATGGTTGAGGAAGGACCTTTAGCATCTCTGTTTCTTGATTAATTTGCAACATAAATGTTTCCTTAAAGTAAATGTAACTTTTGATTTCTTTTTCTTTTCTGGAGGGTAGCAGAGCAAAGCCCAGGGTGTTGCTTTGTTATGCTCGCTGACGCTTCCCCAGTGAAAAGTGTGATACAGTGGATGCTGTATGTGTGCACACCCACGTGCAGCCACCAAGATGACCCATGAATCATTTACAACTGACTGATTCATTTTCCCAGTCCTCTTATTTAATAATTCTCCTGCTCCTCAGGGAGAACTGTAAAAATGGATTTTGTTTTCCTAATGTGTTTGCATTTTAAGTAGGCAAAGTCTCTTTAGATTCCCATTTGCTAAACAAGATCTGCACATGTAAGTGACCAATGGGCTGAGACCAAGGGTGATAAATTTCAGTGCAGGACGGGGAATTAAGAAAATAATAAGAAACTTAGTTCAGAGATTTTCAGTGTGAAGAAATTTTGAGTTTAAACCCCAGGATATTGGAGATATTTACCCCAGGATATGGGGTCAGGCTGGAGCTCAGGGAAAGGTTGTTCCCCAGAGGTGCTGGCACTGCCCAGGCTGCCCAGGGAATGGGCACGGCCCCGAGGCTGCCAGAGCTCCAGGAGCCTTTGGCCAGCGCTGCCAGGGATGCCCAGGGTGGGATTTTGGGGGGTCTGGGCAGGGACAGGGGTGGGCTGGGTGATCCCTGTGGGTCCCTTGTAACCCAGAATATTTTGTAATTCTGTGACCTGTCCTCTGTCTGAGGTGGGTGAGATAGGGAACAGTTCCTGGATATCCAGTGTGTTTCCATCCAAGCTGTAAAGATGTACTCAGGAACAGGACACATGCTGGAGGGTGTAATGTTCTGCAAGTCCTGCAGTTCCATAGCTCTGGAGAGGAGCAGTGTTTCTCTGGTTAGTTTTAATCACAGATTTTAGAAGAGGAGGCTTTCAAGTTGTCTAAAATTCTGCGATCTTCAGATGATTTTATATAGAAAATTGCTAATATGCAATTCTTTCTCAGATGTTGCCCTAATAGACCATGTTTGCAGAAATCTGGATGTTAATATTTGGAAACAAATCTCTTAACAGACTTCCTAGGCAGGAAAATTATAAATATATTTATTTCAATAAAAGGAGGGTAAGAATTTTAGTAATCCCAGACTGTTCTGGTCCTCCCTCAGTTTGTCCTCAAGATACCAGGAGAGTTTTAGTGAAGGCAGAAACACATCTCTGATATATCCAGTGAGGGATGCACTTTCCATCTTCCAATGTGTTTTGGAATTTAGCAATAGAAAAGGTGCACAACAGTCATGCCAGGGATTATTCTAAATTCTTTTTTCAGCCTGACCTTTTTCTGTTCAGCTGCTGGTTGACATCTCAGCAATATTGAACCTGAATAGCAAAAAAACCCATACACGTCAGTATTTTCAGTATTTTAATTTTCAGTAGCTTCTCTCCTAAGGATCTTCATAAACTAGAAAGGCAGAGGAATACAGGGATCACCTTCCCTCCACCTTCTCCTTTCAGCCTAAGCCGGGTTGTGTTCTTAATTTCCCCAGGTGATTGTGGGGGGGAGGGTCCTGCATCCCCCTGGCCTAATTTAATTTCATTTTGTTCATTAAGAGGTTTTATGGAGTCAGGATCTCTTCTTCAAAGCTGCTCAGTCATTTAACTAGCACCACTTCTTTCCACTTTGGAAACCATGTGAGTTCCCATCTGGAAATCACAGTAAGAACATAATTTCTAGTCCTGGACATATGAGTAGGAAAAAGTCAGGAGAGATTTGCTTTTCTTCTATGAAACTCTCAGTGCTACATCATTTAATCCAAGCAGTTGTGAGACAGATGAATGGTGTGTTCCCAGCCAAACCATTTTTACTCCAGAAGGGGCTTTAAAATAAAATTGTCTTTATTGTGTGTTATGCAGAACTCCACAGTGTGGGCTGAATGGACTTTTTCACTTGAAATAGAACTTCAGATCCTTGTTGATAGAAAGATTAATCTTTCCTCATTTACAGGTTATGTAGGTTCAAGTGCACCTATTCTTTTAAATGTGCAAATTGAGGTAGTTCATTGTCAGATTGCTGGGAGAAATACCTTAAGAAACTGATTCGACCATTCTTTATCTTATATTTATTTACACTTTGAACTTACAAAAAAAGAACCTGCCCCGAAGTGACACCAGAGCGAGGCAGGATGAAACAGGATCTGCCTGTGTTGTTACATTGTCTCATGTGTCTGAATTCTATCATGGATCCTCAATATCCTGCTCCACAATGCTGATTTGTTAATTGTAAAATATTAATACTTTTGCTTTAAATGGCTGAAATTTGCTGTTTGGGTTCAACCTGAGCATATGTCTAACTGAGGGAGAAGAAAATTCTTTGATGTGTAACATCCTGATAATGTCTCTCAGTATCCAGTGAGTAGTGTCCAAAACACCATTTCCCCAAAACATTTTTTTAAAAAAATAATAGAGATTGTGACCATCAGACTATTCTGAACAAGGGTTCATTCTTTCAGAAATTAAACCAAACTATTCCCTTCTGCAGGTAAATTCCTGGTAGTCTGGCATCAATTTTCCAAACCTGGTACATCCAGGCCTGGATGGTGTGCATTGAAATCTCCATTGTGATACACTCAGCTGACACATGGTTTCAACAAAGTACCACAGAATATATAGATTCCTCTGGTCAGTGACTTGAAAGCTTAAAAATTGCTGTGAGGTGAATTCAGTCCTGTAGCCCCTGACTGCACCTCTAGCAGCTCTTCTCAGGAGCTGGAATGGCCCTGGAATCCTTCATGGAGAAGGCAAGCACGAGCCTGTGGCTCCATGCCCTCTCACCTGTCATTTGGCCCCTTGCCAGCTGGAAGGTGAGCCAGCACCTGGCACCAATTTCTGGGTAATTTCAGGGGATTTGGCCCCTCCCTGTGAGAGTTTGGGATTATTCCTGGCTTGGCATCTGGCCCCTGTGTGCAGCATGGGAAGCACAGTGTTAATCCAGTGTATTCCTCGATGTCTCCTGTGTTCCTGACAGAGGCCAAATGTTTGTGGGAAGGAAGTAAATTATTGTGAACTGAGTGGTCTTGGAATAGTTTGCCCACAGGGAAAATTTTTTTCCTTACTCCCATTTAGGATCTGGCTTGTGCCTTTGTGTGAGAGGGTTTCTGTCCTTTCCAGAATTCTGGATTTTATTATTATTTAATCCTTACTAATGTAACTCTAGGTACTTTAATCCTCTTAAGGGTTTGCTGCTGACTTTGGGTTCAGTCCTGCTCCCTTTTCAAGGAATTTTGCCATTAGACACCTTTAAGTGGAGTTCTGATGTAAATTGAAGCTGATTTTACTGGCAGCTCTGTCCCTGGCCGTAAAATGCCTCTGTAAATGTGTAACCTGTGTGCAAGGCACATTTCCAGTGGGGAGGAGAGGGGGGGTCTGTGCTTCTGTCTGCAGCCCTGACTCTGCCTCTCCTCACTGCCAGTCTAGAAGGAATCCTCAAAATGCCAAAGGCTCAGGTCAAAGGAATTGTCTGTGAGCCTGCGCGGGGAATGTTCTGCCAGCTTAGGACGCCATAAATGTGTTCCTTTCCATCTAGGTGCCCCTCTGGCTGCGGAAAGGGAGAAGAAGCCTCTCTCCAGAGCTGTCTTTGTGCTGCCCTGGGTGGAATCCACAGAAACAAGTGAGGGTCCCAGATGTTTTGTTTTTTCCCTGATGTGTTGTAAGGAAGCATTAGCTGCACTCTGCAGGGTGTGAGACACCTACACTCCCTTCCAGGGAGGCTGCTCAGGTAGAGTGTGGCCTGGACACAGCTTGGAATGGTGTTTCCCAGTGGGAAGCATGCAGCATGCTCCTCAGAAAATGCCATCCTTTCCTGTTTCTTTGTGTCAGGTGGATTAGTCCTGGGGACTGGCTCTTCCTGAAGAGTGCTGGTGTTGCTCATGGTTCCTTCCAGTGAGGCAGGAAAGGTGATGCATTTTCCAGGTACTGCCACAGAGCCATTCCCCAGCTCCAGCCCTCTGGGTTTCTCACCAGCAGGACTTGAGCATCTGCCAGCAGATTTTCAGGAAACAAGGAATGTGAAACCAAGGATCAGAGCATGTCACTGACTGTCCTGTGATTCATTGGCCAAAGCTGGAGAGATGATGCTGATCCTTTGTGGTCACTTAAACCCCATTCTGACCCATTGGGGGTCAGAAACATCACAGCCTCAGATAGAGAGGTGATGTAGCTGTATTGCAGCTGTAAGAAATCCAGCCCTTCCTTCCACTTTAAGAAGTACTCCTGGGCTTTATGTTTGGGAAGTTTTGTTTGCCAAGGTGAATGAGGAATGTGGAATTGTCATAGAATGTATGATATAGAAAGAATTCCTTGTATTAGGGGCTTCCTTTGCCGTTCCCAAACCTGCTGGTGCAAAGGAGCCACCAGACTGCTGGCAGGCTGTCCAGACTGCCCTTTTCTGATCTTCCTGATTTTATCCTGACTGCGACCTGCAGCACTTCTGGATTTTAGGAAGAATTTAGCAGGCTGTTGTGATCCATTTACATTCAGCAGTTTTGCCCTTCCACATGTGGAGACTGTCCCTGCTAGACAGCTGTTCCTGTAGTGCTCTGCAGGAATAGGATCAATAGGATTCCAGGGTGTCTGCAGAGTGCCAGTTGCTGAGAGAGCTCCTCTATCAAGTACAATTTGTGGCTTCTGCCATTTGAAAGCTCAGTATGAATTCTGGGCCAGGTGGAAAATGTTCTTCACCTTGGACAAGTCCTTGAGGAGCTCCTGCAGCTGCTGTGGGGAGAGCCCATCGTTTGGGACCCTTTGTGGGCTGTGCTGGCAGCACTGCAGTGATGTCAGCTGGATGGGACTGTTTCCAGTCTGGGTTTCTGGGATGCTGTGGAGAACTCTTGGAGCCCAGTGGGAATCAGTTTGTTCCCAGCTTTTGTGGTACTCCTGCACTTAGGAGGGTGAGTTAGGTGATCTGTATTTCTAGTGTATTTTTAGTGATACAGAGCTCCTGACCTTTCAACACATTTCTGATTGCTCTTCCTGGATTTCTAATGCAAAATCCACTGAGGCCAAGTGTCCTAAGGAAAGAAGTGTCTTTTTTTGGCTGCCACTGGTGAGCATGTGTTCTCTGCCTTCTCTTTCCTGCCAAAATGAAATATGTACTTCCTTCTCTGGGGAATATGTGAATTAAACCAACAAAAATTCTCCAAATCTTTAATACAGGATCTGGGAAGAGAACTGAGCTCAGCCCTGGAGCAGGGGGTTCAGCCAGTCCCAGGGAGTGCTGGACACACCACCAGAGGCACAGCTGGCAGCAGCTCCTGGAGATGGGACAGAAGAGCAGCTCATTCTCTCTCCATTATTGGGGTCCACTTACAAGCAGAGTAGTCAAAACTTCTTTCAGGCCCCGTGGAGTTATTTCTTGGGGTACATGAAAAACCTGCCCATCTGCCATCTGAGTGTGCCAGTGCTTCATAGCTGAGGAGCTGCCTTGTAATGAGGCTGTGCCTTGCCTTTTCTACTACTAGCAAGATAGGGTGCTCTATTAAAGTTTATTAAGGTGCCTGTGTATTAAAGATGAATTGTGAGCTGACTAAATAAGTACAGCTGGTACTCACTAGACCTCTCTCAGGAATCCCTGCTCCTGTTGGAAAGACTTCTGAGCATGAAGGAGAATGATACTTGAGTCTGGGGCTTGAGCAGATGTCTTTGGAGCATTTTGAAGGTCTGTGTTTGCAGCAGGGTCATTGCTCAGCTGGCAACAAAGATGTGAACGCAAGTAAGGGCCAGCACTGACCCCATGTGCTGGAGAGCTGAGGAGTGTTTTTCCCTGCCCTAATAGTGCCAGCTGGTGTGGTTGTGCTTTGGGTAGAGCCTTAAAGTGCAGCCCCTGATGACAGCAGGCTTTGAATCCGAGCAAACTGGCCTAGGTAGCGTTAGCTGTCTGGATCCACCTCTGCAGAGGTTTAGGGGTGGGTTTCAGTGTGGGTTTGCAGCCACATCTGAGCACCTGGAGTCCCTTGCAGCTCTTCCCATGGCAAGCTGTGTTACAGGTACTGGATACTGTGCCACAGCTGGATACCTTGGGGTAGGAGTTGTAACCTACAGCAGGAAAACTGCTCTGGAATGGGTTCCCTGGGGGCACAGTCTGACAAAGCTCAAGAAGCATTTGGACAATGCTCTGAGATTGTTGGGATGTCTGATCCTTGTGGGTCCCTTCCACCCCAGGAGACTCTGTGATTCTAGGTGGTACTGCAGGCCTAGTTCTGCCCAGGGTGTTTCTTGCTCAGAAAGCAGTGTCTGCTGGGGCCAGCACTGGGTGTGTTGGAAGGCTGTCAGAAGAGATGGCTGTACCGGGTAAGGAGGAGGGGGTCTGGCTCTTGGAAGCAGCCTCAACAGGGACTGCTCTTCAGAGAGGTAAAGCTTGGCTGCACATGGGCATCTCTTTGTGAATTCTCTGTAAAGCTCCTGTCTCTGAGGCTGGGCACTCTTTGCTGAGTGTTCTCTCTCACAGAGCCCAGGAGATCAGTGGCAAGTTGGACCAGCTGGAACAAACTCCTACTGCTCTATAATCCCTGGAGATCCTTCTGCCTGTGGGAACAGTCCCCTGAGGACACTAGTAAACCCTGTTCCCTGGAGCTATGCTGCTCTACTTGTTACATGTTCCATGCTCCCTGCACAGCCAAGGGAAGCAGTGCCCACACCCAGAATGGGCTCTGCTGGAGTCAGTAAGATCCCCCTGTGTGACAGGGACCACAGGTAGCCCTGCCTGGCCCTGTGAAATGGTGTGTTAGCTAGTTTTCTTCTGTTCTAACAAGTCTTCTAATTTACTGAGCTCTTTTCTTCCAAACTAAGGCCATAATAGTTTTTGTTCTCTGAATGTGAAAGTTCCTGGTCTTTGGGACTCCTTTGAAGAGTTATTCTTCAGTTGGTCCTGTAGAGCTCATTGCACTTCAAAAAGGAGGTTGGTGCCTTGGTTTGGGAACACCCATTGAGGTGAGACTGATGCCAAGTTAGGAGTTTCTCTGCTACTTGACTTGCTAATTGACTGTGCTAATTGTCTGCGGGGTTTTGCAACAGCTACACAGATACCCAGCAGTAATCATTGATCTGTTCATTGTGGGAGAGGGTCCAGGGTAGAGGGAGGCCCTCAGCACCGTTTTGTGACCACACAAGGAGCAGGCACAAGATCACATAATGGAACAAACACAGTTAAATGTGACTTGCACTGTGTTCTTACAGGTGTGTTTTGCTGCTCCTCCTCTCCCTCAAGCCATGCATTGTCTGTGCAACAGTCCCTTTCTCCTTGCTTGTCCAACTTAGACTTCTAAAAACCCCTTAACTCTAGTTTAGTCCTGCTGTGCTCTGATTAAGATACAAATATTTTTTAGTCACAGAGGTAAACTTCCAGTGCCCAGATGTTTAACACCATTTAGATTTGGCAGTTTTCTCTGCTAGATCATCATAGCTTCTACAGTCACTCTGAATAAATGGTGACAGTGATCCTTTATTTAGTGCTGAACCCCATGTGCTGCTGAACTGAGCAGTGAACCAAAGTGAGGGATTACACTGTACCAATATATCATAGCTTAAAATATGGAGTAATTTTAAAAGTAAAGTGATGGAGAAATAAAATGAAAAGCTTACTTAATGTGCACAGTCTGTTGTGTTTGAACACAGCATGGAAGAGGTGAAAACAAAGCTTTAACGTTGCTGATAGTAGGGACACATGGATACAGCTAGGCTGCTGCAGGGGAACTCACTGAATGGCAGGTCCTCTGTGGAGCCCTGGGAGCTGCTGCCTGCACTCCTTGCTCCTGCTGGTTCCAAGATCCTTTATGGCTGTATAAACTGATGTGTTTGCTGTGGACTTTCTTATGTTTGCCACTTTGCTGTGGGCTCATAGCACCAAGCCATTGGCCTGGGGTCGTCTGACAGGTGGGGTGACTGCTCAGGAAAGGCACCCCAGGGTGTGTCAGGCAGCAGAGTCACCAAGCTGACCAGGAAATCCTTCTCCATCACATCCTCCTCCTGATGTGATAGCTGAACTAGAGATACTAATCCCCATTCAGAACAAACGAGATTCATAAACACATGGAGCTGTTTTACATCTGTCTGCGCCCCGCAGCTGTGGTGAAGGGTTGGTTGATGCTGAGATGAAGTGATGGGGTGTAGGGAACAAATGGATATGAAACCAGGCTTCATAAGCCCTCCCTTCACTGAGCACCTTCCTGTCCTGCGTGCCTTGGATTGTTGGGTCTCCTGGGTTTGTTGCTTCTGACAGGATCCTGGGTGCAGTTGAGAGTCAGTAAAGAGCAGCAGTGAGAAGCAGGAGTGTGCTCACATCCAGTCCACGTTAGAGTTGATGTTTTAAGGATTTGGTTTCTATCAGCTCATACATTGGCTCTGTGCTTAGTTCTGCCCTTTTGTCCCCATCCTGACCAACAGCTGCTTGTCCCTGAACTTGCTGAGCCCTTAACTTCTAAAGGAGATGCCAGCAGGGTCTGCTGCCCTGCATCCTCATCGCTGTGAGGTCTGTGGGTTCTGCTCTGGAGAGCAGAGCTGTCTGAAGAGAAAATAAATCACAATATGCCCCAAGCCATGTAGTGTGGGGCAGGGGGAACAATGTGAGGCAGTGGTTGTCTGTGTGGCTTAGAGGCCTGACAGAGCATGTGGGATGTGTCAGTGCATGGGGGTGTCTCATTGAGCAGTCTGGTTGCAGTGCTTGCCTTTCACCTCAGAGTTTCTAAACTGGTCTGTTTTCTTCTTCCTACAGACAATTTTAGGTACACGTGTGACATCTGTGGGAAAAAATATAAATACTATAGCTGCTTCCAAGAGCACAGAGACCTACATGCCGTGGATGGTGAGTAATGTTTTGACACTCAGACACCTGAACTAGGCTGACAAGTCTTAGGGGAAGCAAAATATGGCTCTGCAGGAGCGTGTGGCCCGTGGTGTACAGGATGTGGCACTGCATGAGTTGCCTGTCTTTGCCATGGAGGCACAGTATACAGGCACTGCAGGAAGGAGTTTGCTGTGCCTGATTCTCTCTGTGTGCATAAAAACAGCACCTGTGCTGGGACCAGGGGACCTTGCAGTGTGTCTGCAGTGAGGTTCATGGTTAGCATGGAGATCCTGGGACTGAGTACCTCAAGGAAAATAGTCAGCCTGATTATTTGCAGGGAAGAAGTTGGTTGCTTTTTGGTGTCAGAATTTACAGGTTTGTTCCCAGCATACTTCTCTGTGAAGTATTTCAGATTTCAGAGTCGGGAACTTTCATTCTTGTTAATGACTGTGGTAGTGAAACGTTGAAGTTGTCAGTGGCCCTTAAAGGGTGACTATAGATGCATCTTAGGCTGGTGACACCTAGACAGAAGCAGATACCCACTGCCAGAAGCAGTGTTTCTTTATTCTGTGTTGGGGAAAATGAAGTATCAACATGCTGGTTTGCCCCCTGCTTACTGAATAGCTGAAGCTCCTCACCTCGGAGCCCACAGATACTCTAGACCATCTCTGTGTGTGCAAGCCTGGCAGTACTGCTCCTCACTTGGTCAAGGAGAGCTCTAGAAAGAGGCTGCTTGGTGAGCAGCAGGTTTTGAATGGCTGGGCTGTCTCAGAAAAGCAAGTGTTTTTTCACAATACATGGTTGTCCAAAAAAATGGTTGTGTTTACCTGGAAAGTGTGGACGTCTGAATGTGCTCTAAGGACAGCCAGTGCTCTCCTGCAGGGCACCACTGCCAGCTCCCTTCCTCCTGTGGGGAGCAGAAGAAAATTAGTGGCACTGACAGTCACTGTGAGGGGAATGTGGCTGCTTCAGTCAGAAATGTCTCAGGGAGCTCTGCTGAGGAGAGAGCTTGGAAAGGGTTCTATGTGTGTGCAAGGACTGTCCCAGCTCCTCCCTGGGGCTGCTGTGCTCCAGCACCTGCAGGGGGTGAGGCAGCTGCGCACCTGAACTCTACCTGGGGCTGTGTCAGGGTCAGAACAAAGGCCTCGAGCATCTGTGTGTATTAGGGCTGGGCATGCTCAACCAGGTCCTGTGAGGATGCTGCTGGGAAGAGGAGGGACTGGGGCACAAAGCCTGGTTTGTTCAGTGGGGCTGAAATGTGCTGCAGCAGTATGTGAAATGCAGGAGGAAAACAAGACCATTTAAGAGGATTTAATTTCTGTTTTGTTTCTTCCCCTCCTTCTTCTATTCTGTGTTAGTTTTTAGTGTGGAAGGGGCCCCAGAAAACCGGGCAGGTAAGCTGAGCTCCTTTGTGTGCTTTATTTCACAAACCTTTTCAAGCATTCAGTAGTTCAGACACAGCAGGTCGATTCTGAACTTGTAAGAGTCAAAGGAGTTTTGTCAGGGATTGCAGTGGGATAGGGAGCATCCTCTCTCCCTACAGCCAGTAGGTTGATGCCCAGCCCTAGCAGATACCAGGCTTTTGTTGCACATACACTTGGTCAGGCTTCCGACAATTGAAGAAGCAGGTGTTTCATGTCTGTAGTGATCTTGTAAATTGTTAAAGGCATACACCAAATTCTCCTCTAAAGTGGGTTGGGTTGTGATTTGTTGCTAGCTGTGCTGTTAGCTGCTAGAAGTCCCAGGTTGGTATTTGATAGGTGATGTGCCTGCAGACTGCATTGCTGTGCCCACTGTCAGCCAGTTCAGCAGCATTAGAGGGAAGATTCCCTGGAAGAAAATCAGGAAATATGGATCGGACTTTGCAATGTGTTCATTCAGTTTTTCTCTGCATTTTTTTAAACATTAATTCCCACATGACCTGTTAGTGGGCTGGGAGCAGGGGTAATCCTGGGGCACCTGAGGAAGAGGAGGAAGGACAAGTCAGACAGAGGGGTCACTGGTTTATCATTCCTGTCTTCCAATCCTGTTACAGATGGAAATGTGATTACAGGTGCAGGAGCATTCAGTGCCCATGCAGCTGTAGAAGGCAAAGCTGAGGTGTTGTCAGCTGTCTTCTGGTTCTGTTCTCTTGCAGACCCCTATGACCAGGCCGTCATCGCTGCCGATGAGGTGAAGGAGGAGGAGCCCGAACCCTTCCAGAAGATTGGGCCAAGTAAGAGTTATTATTGTTTCAAATAAAAAGGAAAGCTCAGTGGTTCACTGCCTTTGGCTGCAGTACCTCTAGAGAAAGCAGGAAGTACTGTGTTACACAGCAGGGCTGGGATTTGGGTGCTCACAGGTATGCTCAGGCTCAAAGGAGCATCAAACACCAACATCCCTGGCCCTAAGAACTGCAGCTTTGTGAAGCGTTCTGCTCAAGAGCTCTGCAAAGAGAAGGGGAGGGGAGTTCAGGGGAAAAGCAATCTGGCAGGGATGAGAGAAAGCTTGAAGGTGCACTGAGAGCTGGCAGGTGATTCATTCACATAGCCTTTGTGTGGCTCCTCAAACAGAGCAGAGGGAAACAGAGAGAATACCAGGTTTTGCCAAAGCATTTCCCTGAATTTTCCATTTTGGAAACATTTGTTTATCAATGGATTTTCCTTCGTCTTGCTGCATGCTGCCAGTTCTGTATTCCCAGCACTGGCAAGAGGAGGAGGTTATACTTCTCAGTGTGTGGTTACACTCCATTATTTCCAGTGTCCCCAAAGCAGGAATGAGCACAGTTACTCCAGAAAAGCCCCTTCTCCTGTAAGAGAACTCCACAATCCCAAATAAAAGCTCTCTAATACTTGAACTTGACTGTTTGTTTCCTGGTTTGACTGTTACTGTTGTCCACACATCCCAGACCTGTAACCAGAGGACAGAACTGTGTCACCTGCAATACAGACTTTAGAATGGATTCTCTCCCTTGTTTTTGCACACTTGTAATTTTGGGGTAATCTTCTGAAGCTTGTTCAGATCTACTGGACTTCTTATGCATGGTCCATTCCCTCTGTTTTGTACTGTTTTCTTTCTTGGAAAAAGGACGTGTAGATTACAGGGCAGGCAAGTTCCACTGCATGAGGAATGTTTGTGTGACCTGACCAGGTTCTCTGTAAAAAGAAACTGGGGGTTGTGTAAGAGAGCTGGTCTCCTTCCTGACCTTTGTCCTTATTCATTTCACAGAAACTGGCAATTACACCTGTGAGTTCTGTGGCAAGCAGTACAAGTACTACACTCCCTACCAAGAGCACGTGGCTCTGCACGCCCCCATCAGTGAGTATTGCTGCAGGGCTGGCCTGCTGCAGCCTGGCACCTCCCGGGCTCTGCGGAGCACCAGGCTGCCAGGACAGACTTCACTCTTGGGATCCTTCCCCTGAGCTGTGGGATTGCAGCGGGCAGGACACAGATCGTGTGCTGAGCACTGCAAAGCTGAGCTGGGATCCCCTCTCCCAGGGGCACTGTTAGGTCTGGAATGTCTCTGAGCTCCTACCCCAGCCCAGGGAATTCTACACATGTTCCTTGTGGGGTTGATGGTTTAGGCTCTTGTTTAACCAAAGAGATGCACAACATTTTTATACTCCCCTAAATAGTAACTGAATATACATGTTAGAGAAGAAGCATCTTGCTATGAGCTTCTGCAGAAATATTTCAAGCAGTGAGTTAAAACTGGTTTCAAAATCACTTAAATGACCTCAACAGCTTGCTACTGGATCACACTCAATAAATTATTTATTTCTGGGAGCTCAGGACAAGGTAGTTGTCAACAAACTGGACAGCACTGTGGTCTGAACTCGCCACACAGAGGGGAGGAGGCTTTAACAAGCAGTTCAGTGTAATTCGGTGCAAAATGTGACTAAACATGTTGAGAGAAATTTTTGCTACCTGTTGGATTTGAATACTTTCAAAATCTGCAGAGAAGTTCTTTACCGCTGAACTTCTGCTCCCTTCCCAGCACTGCCCTGAGCTTTGCTGAGTGCCCGGGGTGTGCTGCTCCAGGGTTTGGGATGATGGAGAGGAGGATGAGGGATGGGATGAGGGATGAGCTGAGCTCATCGGCCCACAGCTGCAGCCGGCAGGGGGCGCTTCCACCCCAAAATCCCCGGGAATCAGGTTTTTAAGGAATTACAATGAGGCACCCTTGGGTTTATGGGAACATGGTCCACCAGACTGTCACTTTTAAGGTTTGGTGGCTCTTGACAGGTACCATGCAGGTTCTCTAAAGCTTGGATACAGACCATGGTAGAAGGTGCAGGGTGTAAAATACACGCCCAACATCATCATCACAAAGCTAATCTTGTTATCTGTCATCTGCTGAAGCACCTGTCCCAGTGCTTATGATTGCACACATTGCAGTTATTGCTGTGGTTGCCTGCCCCTGGAAGCTCCAGCTCTTCACTGAGGTGTTTTCAGCCCTCAGCAAAGCCATTGGTGACCAGCAGTGGGTCCATCTCCTGCCATAGAGGGGCCCTTGGACAGCAGGGCTGTGAGGTCTGTGCCCAGAAGCAGTGTGCAGTGAGCACTGGGGCTTGCTCAGCCCTAGCTAATTCTTACCTTCCCAGTGCTTCCCATTTCAAGGCCATTTATTGCCACTGATGTCTCCCACCTTCCCAACCAGCTGTAGTAATAGCTGAGCTGCTGGTTCCAGTCCAGGCTCTCCAGCAGAAAAGAAACCCCAGCTGTGTTTCTCTGGGAGGAGTGTGCCTGCAGTGGGCCCTACAATTCCAGTGGCCCCCCCAGGCCCTGCCCCACTTCTGGAGGAGGAGGAGGCATGTTCTGAGTGCTGGGCTTGAAGCTGTTCTGCACTGTCATTTCTGCAGCAAAAGAAAAGAAGCTGCCCCTGCTGCAGACTAGATCAGCAGGCCCTGAGCTGTGCAGATGCGTTTCCAGTGCTTTCAAGTATCTTTTACTATGTGGACACTCAAGATCAGATGAAGATAGTATTTTCATAAAGTTTAAACCCCCCCTAAACTTTTCTTTGTCCTTTTTTTTTTAAAAACCCTCTTTTTTCCTCTCCTAGTTCCCATGACCAGTAAGATTTATGATTTATGATGACAAGCCACTAACCCAGATGAAGATATGGGAGAGGGCATGATGAGCTCCCAAGGCAGGCTGGCCACTACATCCTCACACCTTTCTGCTTCTCAGACTCTGTTCTTCCCAAAATCCAAGGTCCTGTGAGGCAGCTGTTAACACCTGACTTTTGAAAAGCACAGCTAGCTTTTCTTTGTTCCTTGCAGTCAGAAAAAGTAAAGCTGGGACTGTGTCTTTACCCTGGTCTCATTCTTGTGAGAATGAGGCAAATGCTGAAAATTCAGTCATAGTGGAAATGGGTGAGGAAAGGCCTTCAGCATCACCAGTTCAGCTTTCTGGGTCTCTGCTGGAGTGCAAACTTCCCTTCCAGAGCCTGTGTTTCTGGTTTTCTGTCATAATGAATGAAAAGTCATTGAAAATGGGTAAAACAAGGAATGATATCCTGCAGCTTCAATACCATCTTGCAGGATAATTTCTGGTCAGAGCAGCTGGATAGCTGCTGTCTGCAAAAGAGCTCTGCTGTGGTCTTCCCTAGAATTGTTAATGCCAAATGTCTCCTTCCAAAGTTCCCTTTTCTGAGTGAGGAGTAGGAGCTTTTTCATAAGATTAGAACTGGGCTATGAATCTAAAAATAATATTCTTATGCTGCTTCTGTCAACATATTCACTCTTTCGAAGAAGGCTGTCAGAGGCTGTTTCCAAAAAATAAAAGTAGATTGTAGGCACATTCATTGTCCCAGTTTTAGAAACATTTCTGAATGGAGATTCATGGGGGAGGATTCAGTGATGTTCCTGTCCTCCTTCAGGCTCTGGGTGCTTTGAAAGATGGAACTGAGAACCACGTTTGCTGGGGCTGGGCTGCTGGAATTGTTTAGAAGGATGAAGAGAGACTGTTCCAGAGCATGAAGTGACAGAACAGGGGAAATGGCTTCACACTGTTAGAGGATGGGATTAGATGGGATTTTGGGAAGAAATTCCCAGTATCTAGTTAGGAATTGGGTGGGCAGGCCCTGGCACAGAGTGCCCAGAGAAGCTGTGGCTGCCCCTGGAAGTGTCCAGGCCAGGCTGGATGGGGCTTGGAGCACTCTGGGATAGTGGAGATTGACAAGATGATATTTCAGATCCCTTCCAACCCAAAGCAATTGGTCATTCTGTGACTCTGTGATGAGTTTGCAGTGCTGAGAGAACCTGAGGCACTTGGGATGTGAACTGGCTATAAATGCACCAGGAGTGGGATTGAGCTTGGTGAGTCAGGCTCAGGAGTGTGCATTCACCTCTGCCTGGTACCTGCAGATATGGCCTCAGACTCCTAGGTCATGGAAATGTGGGGAGAGAGCAGTGAAACCAGCACAGATCTCCATGGCTCTGCTTCCAGGATGGAAATCTAAAGTCATGTCAGGGCCCTGAGAGTACTCAGAGCTCTGAAAGGCCCTGAGCAGCCCCACATGGGACTGTGCCCACAGCCACACTCCTGCTGCAGCCCTGCTTTGATCCACACACCCTGCCTTAGCTGCTCTGTAGGATATTGGTCTCAGTTCAGTTGTGGACATGCCCATGCCTGGCTCTGGGTCCCATGGGTTTGTATCCCAAGCCACAGCTGCATTCTCACCTTGATGTCAACCCTGTCTGGGCACCCTGCACCTTGCTGAGGATCACTGGTCCTGGTTGACCTCACCAGAGCGGATCCTGCTGCTGACCTGTGGATTGACTTGCCAGCCTGGCCACACTCCTGTCTCATTGCCATGAACTTCCTGATGACCTTCGTGATGTGGCTGGCTGTCACCTCTGGGCCTTGCTCACTTCTCTTAGGGTCTGTGGGATGGGCTCTGGCTCTGTGGGATGGGTCTTTCCATCCCTGGGATCATTCTTGGCTCTTCAGGGGACAGACAGACCTACATCCACCCTGACACCTGAGATGCTCAAGGAAGTTCATCAAGGCTTGCTGCTCAATTCCCTTCTGTATTGGATGCACACTGGATCAAATTTATTAAGCCAAAATGCTTCAATGCAGTGTTTCATTAGGGCAGCTGCCATTTTGGTAGTACAGTTGGTTTCCACACAGAACCTGCCTAACAAGGAAAAAGCCAACTCCAGATTCCAGTTGGATGGTGTATCTTTGTTTCCACTTCAGTGAGAGAAATCTTTGAGTTCAGGTGCTTTTCCCAGTCTGATCCCACAGTGTTTTAGCAACAGGCTCCACCTGTTCGTGTGTATAAAGACACATATTAAAAATTTGATAGGTTTGAGCAGAGGGGTTTTCCTTTGGAAAGACCTGTTTGCCACAGCCAAGGTATCTGCTCGGAGTATGGAATTTCAGGCCATTGTTAAGGAATCACTTTCCAGCACATTCAGTTTTTTATCCATAGATGATGGTATAGTTCCATCTGAACCTTCAAAATGGTTCCCTATGCATCCTGACTAGACCTTTCTAAAGAAATACCATACACAAATTTTTGACCAGAATTTTTACCTGGAAGGAATAATGTTGCTGAGACAATCTGGTCCCTGTTGTGGTGGTGCATCATGGTAGTTTGTGGATTTGTGGTCCAGATTTTCTTCTTGCTGCCACAGCTTGCCAATCACAGTACTTTAAGGTTTTCCCAAAACCAGGAAAGCCAGGAAGGACCACTGTGATCTCTGGACTGCCTGGAGAAACACATTCTGTAGGATTGCCATGATTGAATTCACACAGATATGCTTTAGAGAGACATCTGATCTTGCTTTTGAGTGACAGAAAATGCAGCAATTGCATAAAGTAATTATTTTGATGAATTATTGCCTCCACTAAATTCAGACTAAAATTAGCCAGCTGCAGCTTTGAGCACTGGGTCCTATTTATAATCTTGTCTGCTCAGTGAAGGAGGATTAAGTTACTGAGTGTCTGTCCTTTCTAGACCTGGCCTAGCCTGCTCTCCAGGCCCTGGTTAAATCACAGCAGTGACTTGTGTTTCCATTGTAAGCTCTGCTGTTCTTGGCCCTTTGTTATCCTCTTGTCTCCTCCTGAGTGTTCTCCAGTCTGCTCTCCACCCTTGGGCAGGGCAGGCACCAGCAGTGGGTCAAGAAGTGCCTTCCTAATCCCCTTGGAAATTCTTGACTGCTCCCCAAGGAGCACCTCAGCCTATTCAGTGTCCCCCTGGGAGCTCCTTTGCAGCCGAGCTGACCCAGCCCAGCAGTGACCGAGCTCTCCTGCTGCCAGGCTGCAGCCCCCGCTGTTCTCAGCATCTCCTGCATCGTGTGTCCTTCAGCACAGCCTGGGCCATGCTGCAGGGCAGCAGCACAAAGTCCTGAGCTGACTGACTGCAGACCATGCAGTGAGAGTCACCCTCCACATCACTGCACTTCCACTGGGACAGGTCTCCGCTGCCTTCTCAGAGGGTTTGAGAAGCTCCACAGCAGCAGTTATGAGGTCAGCTGCCCACAGTGCTGTCTCCAGTCTTGCTGCAGATTTTGAAGCAGGAGGTTTCTTGTGGCCATTCAGCAACTCAGGATTTTAATTTTAAGAAACAGCTTGGCCTTTTCAACAGCCTGAGGCTGTGAGTTCCACAGTGAAGGTGACTTTTCCAGAGTAGAGCAGAAGAGCCATGTGATGCTCTCTACCTGTGTTGCTCAGCCTTCCGAGGGAGTTTGGCATCTGATGAACTACAGACTGAATTTTCTTTTCCCAATGAACTGTTAGCTCCCTCCAGACTGCTAGAACTGATATTCCTTTGTCTGTCTTGCATTGCTGCTCAAAACTCTCTCTGCCTAGTGTCAGCTGGAGCAGCCTTCTCTGTGGGGTCTCAGTTTGAAGACATACTCTTTGTTTCATTTAGGAGGAAGAAGAAATTTTTGGAGGTCATCATAGCTTTGAGACTTTTGTTGTCAGCTCCCAGAGCAGTATCTGGGCTGCAGAGGATGTGCAGTGATGCTCTTTGTATCTGGCACTGAAGAGTTGCTGATGGCTGTTTCTCATGGCATTGATGGGGAATAAAGCAGACATTGCTGGGAATGATCCTCATGGAAAGCAGATGATCCACAAGCTGGAAATTTTCATATCTGACTACATTTTTGCTGGCAGTTTGGCAGCAGCTGGAGGAGGATTATCCATGGAGATTGAAAGGAAATATAGAGAGCAAAACAAGCCTTCTGCCTATTTATCTGGCTGGAGACCAAGCAGAGAACTATCCTGACTAAACTGTGAGAAAACCAGTGCATAATTTCCTGCAGAGCTAAACTGACATGTAGGAAATGTCAGCTTGGGGCTGTGTGTCAGAACAAGTGAATCAAAACCCCTGGAATTGCAACCCCCTGTGAATGTACACGCTCCCAGTCCCCAGTGCTGCTGATGAAGGTGAGAGCCAGTCACAGTCAAGGTCTGTAAAGTCTCCTGGGATTTTGAAAATGAGTGTCCTGTCCTAGCCTGGGGGACTTCTCCCCTCTTTCAGAGTTAGCCGTGCTGCCATGGCATTCCCCTGAGAGCTGCTCAGAGTGGACGAGTGTTTCTCGCTCACACTGTGTAGGATGTGCAGGTGCTGCTGTTGTCCCTCCACCTTTAGGTGTCCCACAGTATCACTGTAGAAATCACTGGCAGGGAGCTGGGACTGTGGGAACCTGCTTTGTTAGTGATTTTTCATGACAGGTGGTTGGAGTAGGACTGGGGCTTCAGGACTTATATCCAGTTTTCTATAGAAGAGGCTCCTTAGGAGTAAAGGAGGTTCTTAGACAGTTTCTCCATTTTTATAATGGTTTATTTAATCCATGTGGCCCAGACGAAGGGCTGTCCTGAAGGTGTTTCAGATGACTTTTGGCATTGACAATTCCTGGTGATCCTCACTGTGTGCTGCAGAGACCAAAATATGGATGCATTCAAAGAGCATATCCCAGTAATATTCAGAATTTCTCCACATGTCACCAGTCTGGAGATGGGACTAAAGCCATTATTCACCCTGCCTCCTAATTCCATTCCATTCCCAACAGTTCACTTTCCTTTGTATTTGGTCAAAGAGACAAGGAATGTATCTGGAGACCACTAAGATTTATTCAAGGCTCAGGAAACAAAGATCCTAACTTCTCTCTACTCAGAGATCTGAGTAGTTTAGAAACCTGTTCCCAAATGGAGGCCAGAGCTGCAGGTGCCTCCAGGCTGTGGCAATCACACAGTGCTTCTGGATGGATGGGGTGATTCCTGCAGGAGCAGGAATGGGTTGGTCGTGCACAGTTAGAGGTGTGGAAGGGAACTACTGGCAGTTAGAGGTGTGGAAGGGAACTAATGGCAGTTAGAGGTGTGGAAAGGAACTAAGGAGCTTTCCCAGTGTCCCCTCGGGCGAGGGGGGAGCCCAGCTCTGTCCCAGGGGCTGGGTGGATCAGCAGCTCCAGCAGGCCCTGCTCTGGGAGCTCCCTGGCTGTGCAGGCACTAGTTCTGAGTGTTCATATCCAGAGTTCTCTCGATCTCCACTCTTCGTGGCAGTGAAGACACAGACGAACCAGTCCAGCAAAAAGTCCCCGGCGTCCATAAACCGCTGCTCCAGCCTCCTGCACCGCGCGCCCTCCGGCGTCCCGCCCGCCTCCCAGTCCCAGATGTTCCGCGCTCCCAATTCCGCATCCCCAGGAAGCAAGGCCATCACAGGTACCGACTGCCTTTCAGCTTTCTGAGCTGCCCACTGTCCAGTCCTGCCCTGGATAGGCTTCTGACCCTTCCTGGCCTCAGTCTGCTCCATCCATGACTGTCCCAGAGAAGCTGCTCCTAGAAGCAGTTGAGGGGATTAGATCCTTTATGATCCCTTCCCGGTGACAAGTTGTTTTTGTTAAACATCGTGGTAACCACAAGGTGCAAAAAACCCTGTTTCAAATCCTGGTGTCACAAACTGAGAAGAGCTTCCTGACAAGGATTGGTGTAATGGCTTGTCAAGAATGGGGATTTTTGCTTGGTTTTCAGCAGTTTGGCATTTAGTGTTTGTTTCCCTCAAGGTGATGTTCTCAGGGCTGTACCTTTGGAATATGGAGTACAGGTGTTTTCATGGTGCTCCATTCCCCACAGGAACCTCCGAGAGATAAACAGAAAAATCAGTATTACAGAACCATTATTGATGAGATAGAAAATGCAATTAGGATTGATCCTTCCATTGTCTCAGTTTCCTCCTTCTGAACAAGATCAAGCCTAAAAAAATTTAAAAAAAAAAGCAAAGACTTCTGAAAAACAGCAGTTAATAAATAGGGTGTGAAACATAGTGTGCCATGTGCAGTACACTGGGAAGCACCCTCTAAAGTCTGTGAGATTGATGGATAGAGATTCCATCTGGGTGCAGAAGAAGGGCTGGTCCATCAGTTGGTGTTTAAACACCCCTAGAATGTCTGGCATGGACAGATGCTGAGTATGAGAGGAGGCTGTGGTGGGAGAGGCCATGGATGCTGAACAATGATGGATTTTGTGGATAATACATACCCACAGCTGCCAAGGACTTGGTTCATACAGAGAATTCTACTTCACATTCAAAAGGTTCCAATACAAGGAGAGAGAACAGAGTGAGCTGCCCTCTCAGTGTGAGAAGGCACCAAGCAGGGGCATTAAACCAGATTTTTCTTACTGCCACACTTGGGGGAGGTTTTGCAGGGGAAGCTAAGGGATGAAGGCAAAACCACCATGCAAATTCTCTACAAAGGTCTTTGGAGACCTCCATCTCACTTCCACTTGTGACATAAGCCAGGACTTGAACCTGGGTCTCTTGGGAAGGGTAGGTTGACCCAAGCAATTTTGTCTCCATCTGATTTTCCTGTTATTTAAGGCCACTTGTTTCTATTATAATTTATCTGTCAAGTGGCAGATAAGTATTCCCAGTTCCTTTTCATCCCTGTTTGATGTGTTTCTGTTTCAGTTGATTTGGTTACCAAGTTTGCTTGTTCTCCTGAATTTTAGGAGTCAGTAGTTGATTGAGAGTTTGAGAAGCCTGCTCAGGACTTGGAAGGGTCTGGCTGGGCCAAAATCCACAGGCTGGGCTCTTCCTGCAGTTCAGGTCTCTGGTAGCCCCAAAGCCCACGTGTGTGAGCCATGCTGCAGCTCTGGGAGCCTGCAGGGACCTGGGCCCTCTGCTAAGTCCTGACAGCAGTTCTGACCACTCCAGTGGTCTGCAGGAAGGAAATCATGGTCTGGCGCCATTTTTCAGGAGTCCTCATCACTCCTGAATGAAGGACTTGTGTCCCCAGCCCTGCCCAGTGTGCAGGCTGGGTCCAGCAGAGCCAAGCCAGGCCACATCCACGTGAGCCCCTCGGGGACAGTGGGCTCCAGAATGAGAGTGCAGGGCAAGGGTC
This sequence comes from Lonchura striata, assembly GCF_050655825.1. Taxonomy (NCBI): domain Eukaryota; kingdom Metazoa; phylum Chordata; class Aves; order Passeriformes; family Estrildidae; genus Lonchura; species Lonchura striata. The sequence continues at coordinate 1,717,669 of NC_140719.1, read as the reverse complement.
TGTGCAGCACAGGCCACACACCTTGCTTTGGCCAGTTCCTTTCTTTTTAATCTCTAGTTTATCCTTTGAGCCACCACAGGAAGTCCATCTGCCTGGATATTGCAGACCTGGTGAAGTGAGACAGGAGCCCCTTGCGCTGTTGAGCTGGTGCTGAGGGACACAGCTTGAGCAGGGTGGGAGGCCCCGAGCTGTGCTGGGCAGGGATGCTTCAGGAATCTGTGGCCACTGCCAGGGGCAGGGAGCACCTGAGTGCCCTGGAGGAGCCTCCAGTGCAGTCACTGGGAGCTGCCCTGTGCTGTGCTGCAGTGGGCAGAGCAGGGCCCTGCCAGGAGCGGGGCCTGGGGGGCTCTGGGAACAAGGGCACTCTTGGGAAGCACAGAGCCAGAGGATCTTCCACAGCTTTTCCAGACATGCTGGGCAGGCCCTAAGACAGCCCTTCAGGCCTCTGCTTCAGCATTTCCAGGAGGGTGTTTAGGAAGGGAGTGCAGGTGACTGGGAGGCACAAGGGAAGCTGGCACAGTGCTTCTGTTGGTGACACTTTGGTGTGGTGCTGAGGCCCTGAGCTCAGTCTCACACTGGTCACCTGTGCTCACAGGCATTAAGGGCTGCTTGTTGCCTTAAGGAAGAGTAAGGTAAGGGTTGGGTTTTTTTCCAGGGGAGGAAGACATGACCTTTCTGGTTCAGTCAGGACTGGTGTTCATGGGCTCCCTAAGAGCCAAGCTAGGACACCTCAGCCAGAAGGCATTCAAGAAAAATACCCACCTGTTATCCCTTCACTGAATCTGGCCCATTTGCCTCCAAAATTAGGTATTTGACCTTTCTGCTGTATTCAGGGTCTGTGATTATCTGGCACGAGAGCATGTCTTGCCTCCTGTCTGCCTGGTTCTGCATCCAGTGTTGACCAGTCACCATTCCTGCTTTGTTCTCCATCCAGCAGAAAGTGCTTTCAGCAGAAGAGTGGAAGGCAAAGTGCAAAACAACTTTGAAGAAACAAACAGCAATTCCCAGAACTCCAGTGGTAAGTGTGGTTACCCATTCCTGCTGCTTCCATGCTCTTCTTCAAGCAGGATCCAGCTGTGCTCAATGAATGTTGACATATTATGGGGTACCTTGTTTAAGCTCACAGGCAGCCAGCCCCCCTGAGGTAGTGCCTTATTATCCCTCCTCCCCAGGCTCCTGGCACCCCAGCCCTGTCAGACAGGTGATGTGGGATTCCTGCTGCCAAGGACCAGGTATTTGAGCATAGATTTTTCAGAGGGGAGCCAAGATGTGGAGAAAGGATGGATGGAGATAAAGCAGTACTTCTGCTGTTTCTGTGTATCAGTGCAGTCCTGGTGGAGCAAAGACATTTGCAAGCAGAAGTTTGAGGACTGGATAGAAGAGCAGTTTGCAGGCTACAGTAATGCTGAGCGTGACAGTTTATTTAAATGTCACAGTGACCAGTGTCCAGCTGTTTGTGCAGTCACTGTGTGGAGGTCACAGTGAATCAGATGTGTGTATGTGAGACCAAAATACATGTGCTAGAAGGAATGAATATCCCCTCCACTTGTGCAGTTTCCTTGCAGTGTTAAGTCCATATGGTAGTGACTGAACATAACCAGAGGCCTAAACAATTTTGTTCAGGTCCACCAGCTATAGTTTTCTTTGCAAGGTTTTTATCCTGCCTGTGTATTGCCTGGGTTTCCAGTGGGCCACTACCATTCTCCGTGCTCCCTAATTGGAGCAAAAGTGACAGAGCAGATGAAATGTAATTTTAGCATCTTGCTGCAGAGATAAATAGCATGCCAGCATAAAAGCCTGGCCTCCCTCCATTCCCCATCCAAGAGAAGCAAAATATGTGGTGTTGGCAGTGCCTCTGGCTGGAATGGACAGGTAAGGGGTGGGATATCTCCCTGGAGCAGCTTAAACAGTGTCTGTTGGGGTTTTATCTGCCTCAGAAGCAAGTAAGGGGCTTTTTGGAACCATGTTTAAAAGCAGGGATGTGGTGTTGGAAAACCATGTGTGGTAGCAGAGTGGGTGATGGGGAGTGGGAAAAAAGTTGTTTGTTGCTAAAATACTGTGTATTGTGTTTTGAGGAAAAATCCTGTACTAATCCATCATTCACCACAATTGCAGCTGGTCATTCGGGGACAGAAAAACCTAAAGAAAAGAGGTGTAAGCAGAACCTATCAGGTGAGCTTGTCTCTGTTTCAGGTCCTTAGTCCAGTTCCTTCTGGACAGTCAGGAGTCCTTGGGGCTGTCCAGGCCCTGGGCTGTCAACCCAGCGTGGCTATCAGCCATGACTCAAGGCAGTGTAGTCACTGAACTCCACAGTTCCCAGCCTGGCTGCAGCCCTGGACATGGCCCTGGCCTCTCAGCAGCTCGTATCTTGTCTTATGTGGGTACTGTCAGTGTTTTCAAGGGTTTCAAAGCCTTAAAGTGCACATCTGTAAATGCTAATACACTACTTGGGGCCCTGACTCCTCTGGAGCCCATGGAAAGTAGCAGCCTGAGATTGTACCTAATTTATTCCTGTCAAACCCTGTACAGCCAACAAAGGAAGGGCAGAAATAGCTTCCTTCCCATCAGACAGCTCATTCCTGAAGCCAAGAAAGCTGCATTGGAAACCTGCTGGCTGTTCTTGTCAAGTTCTGCAGGAGGGGAGATGAGCCTGTCCAGGAAACACTGACAAGAAACACAAACAGTGGCTGTACTGAACAGTCCAAGACTTCAGTTCTTTCTGAACTATTAAATACTGACCCACTGTTGCTGTGACACATCTCCCAGACTCTTCCATCTCCTTTTACCAGCTCACATCACACTCATCCTCCTCAATCTGTTTCTTTCTGGGCTGCAACATTTAAAGCACATGAGTGAAAGTTCACAGCAAAAACCAAAGCAAAGCCAGAAATTCTTACCAGCTAAGTAGCAAGTTTCATGTGATTTGCTCCTCTTGTTTCCTTGTAAAGAATGTTTCTGTCTGCACCAGGTGTAGTGTCAGTTTACTTTAGTGGCTCAGTCTAGGGCCTGGCAGGCTGCAGAGGAGTTGCAAGGTACTCACCTAGACTTCTGATTGAGCCAGGAAACCTGAGGAACTCTAGTGAGCTGCCCAGAACTGATCTGAGGGAAGTTGGGCTCTGGTTGGAGGTAATTGCTTTCTGCATTTGGCAGCTAACATGCTCTTCCAAGGCAGGCTGGTACATGGGGATGTATAAACTTCTTCCCTTTTTCCTTCCTTTCTGTCCTGCATCTTCTTTTCTTCCCCAGTCTTGTTTTCCCCCTTTGGTTCATTTTTTGTGCTGCTTCCCACATGTCCCATTCAGTGCTCTTTTCCAGCCCTTGCACCAAGCCATTTCTCCTCTTATTCCTTCCAATTCTCAGGAGTCCCAGTGGCCTCACTGACAGCAGCCTGGGTGAGCATCACCAGTCGCTGTGTGTGTCACTGGTGGTCAGAGAGGCCTGGAGAGCTCTGTGTGCTCAGCTGTCCAGGCAGAGCCCTCTGCAGCTGCCTTTTGGAAGAGCTGACATGTCCTTGCCTCCTCCTTTTCCTTCTTTCCATGGCTGTGTCTCAGTGGGTGGGACAAACCCCGTGTGGCTCAGTGTCATATGTGGGATGGGAACTCTGGGGTGATTCTGGCACCATTGGCTTGTCCTCTCTTGTGCTCCAGCCAGCAGATTTCTCCCAGGCAGGGAAGCAGGTGGTGGCAATGACAGAAGGATGGACACTTCTGTCCTCCCACTCCCATCTGCTGTTTGCTTGTCACCAAACTGCTGCTGTAAGGAATAGTCACCAGGTTTGGGAGGTAAATGTAGGTCCCAGATGAGCAGCCAGGAGCTTTGTGACTTGGCCTGGTTAAATGCCTGATGGCTCTTGCTGTCTGTGGGTGTGAGTTTTGTGTCACAGGCTTGGATACAGAGATACCAGAGAGCAGGAGAAGATTTTTAGGCCACCCAGCTGGGGACATTCTGCTTTTTCCCTGTGTCACCATCCTGATTGTTGCAGCACAGACCCCTTGGTGTCTGCAGTGAGGGGCAGAACAGGGAGGTCAGTAACTAAAATCACCTCAAATACAGGGGCTGCAGTGCTGTAGGGAGTCCTGAGTGGGAATAAGAATGGAACTAGAATGGAAAATGTTGGATTTCAGATGTCTCTTCCCTATGCACACAGCCCCAGTTCTTGTCACAGTGAGTGCAGGTACCTGGCATCTGGCTGCCCAAAAAACAGCACTGTGCAGCATGGCAAACACTGCTTTGGGCCTGATGTGAGTCCCAGCTTTGTCTCCCAGCAGGGTGGGCTGGAGACAGGGAGTGGGTGTGATGCTGTTGAGGCAGGACAGGAATGAACAGACTGTTCAGAAGGCTGAGAGTATAACTGGTTTATTTTAAAATACATTGCTCTTTTATACAGAGCTTCGTGCAGACCAACTCTATTGGTCCTGAAGTGAAAACATCTCAAACTGTTGGTGTGCAGTGAATGATGTACAGTAGCAAAACCTAACTATAAACAATGTGAACAACAAGAGAGATAAAGAACCTTATTTACATTCTTCTCAACAGTTTCTCAGGCTTCTGCCTGGTTAGAAACTTTAAGTTTCTCTCTGAGAATACCCATGTGGGTGAAGGGCTCGAGCTGTCATCCACATTATGATTGGAGAGTGTTCTTTGTACTCATGGAAAGGGTCTCCACAGCCACGTGAACTTGCATTTTGATGAAATGTGGAAGTTCCACAGTGCTTTAAAAATAGCATCCTGCTAAAATGTTCCAATTGCTCCCTTCAGCTCGGGAGCACAGGCAGCAGAGGTCCCAAGTCACACGGAGCTTCTGTTCATCCACTGCTGAGCTAAGGAAGGTCCAGAAAGCAGTGCCATGACCTGATCCTGAAGCATGGAATTGGCTCACTGGGATGAACAGAACCTGTTATTCCTTAGGGTGCCATAAAGCTGCTTTCAAGGGAACCCTCCCTGGCGGGGGCCGTTCTCCCAGCTTTTGACACATGCTGGGGTTTTAAATTCTCAAGAGGCCTTGAGACAATATTTCAAGGCTAGCTTCTGCAATGTAGAAGGCTGTGATGATCAGCCTGAGCATGGGTAGGGAAATATCCAGAAAGGGGCTGAGCTGAGTGTTGTGTGCCACAGTGAAGCTTACTGCCTTCTCATCCATGTGTGGTAGGAGAGGAGCCTTTGGCTGGGGCTGGTCCTGCTCTGGTGCCCTTTGTCACCACAGGGCTCCCAGGCTTTGGGATCTCCCCGGGGTCTCCATTCCTCTGACTCCAGACACAGACAGTGACCATCCTGAGGGACAAGAACCATCTCTAACTCAAGTGTTTACAGCCTAATGCAGCTTGAGCCCTTGTTCTGGGCACTCCTCTGTGAAATGAAGGCCAAGAGAGATTAAGGGAATTGTAAGAACCAAGACATAAAAGAAAAACAAAAAAGGAGGAAAAAAGCTCTTTAGTTTCAATACCTTCAAATACAGCCATCAAAGGGGAAATCTAATTGAAATTGTCAGTGTTTGTTGAAGTCTGAATTTGCTCAATGTTGCGGTGTGAAAGACAACAGTTAAAATTATGTAGGGAATTGGGAAATATTTTGAACTTTCGAGGTTGATTTAAGCTGTATAAATATGTCTCAATTTCATCTGTTGCTTTAGGGAACTACTACTGTAAGAACTTCCAGTGCAACAGATTTTAGCATTTAGAGTTTTAAAAATGTCAGCACTTTTCACTCCTATTTACACAGGGAAGCTTTGCTTTCCAGCACTGTTTATTCCAGACTGGGGAGAGGGTCAATGGAAATGTCTTCTTTTCTTGAATCAGTTTGTGCCAAGCTGAGATGAGATTGAGACAAAAAAAATTTGATTTCCTACATTTAATATAGAGTAAAACATCTTGGAAAAGCCTGAGAATCCCCTGTTGTCGAGATTTAAAGGACACAGGTTTAGATTTTAAATGTAGATTTGCAGAAATCACAAGCTTTCTTCCCTGGTGTGGCCATACATCCACTTTTGTTCACCCCCTGTAGTCCAGCCATCACACAGCCCATCTGTGGGGGGGTTTCTGCTGGAAAAAGCACTTTTAGGATGGCATTTTTGGTGGGTGAGTGCGGCTTTAGTATTTGGGACATAATAATTCTTGATTACTGATTGCAGTGAGACATTAGCACAGCCAGCCCCTGTGCCTCTGCCTCCTGAGGTGCACCCAGCTGCCTCTCAGGCTCTGTCAGCACAAAGACAACTTCCATTAACATTCATCTGGTAATTCTCTTTCTCATCTGGGGTTGGTTTGTGACTGCTACGTGTCTCCATGGAGTTGAGAGAACCAATAGCCAAATTTGAGGAGTGAGGAAAAGGGGAAGAGGAAGTTGTTCTGTGAGCTCCCACTCTGTGCACAGCACAGGGAGTGCTGGTGATGGGGCAGCACAATTGCACAAACACACAGAGCTGCATTTTCAAAGCAGCCTGAAGTGCTGTGCCCAGAAGGAGGGTCAGCAGCTGAGTGCAGTTCCTACCAGGAGAATGAGAGTCACACAGGGAGAGGTTCAGCTGAGAAATTGTCACTTTGCTTGGTTGTATAAATAAGTCACTGTGTCCCCTGGGCATTTGTGTGGAATTGAGGTTTCTAGGAATGAACTGTTTATTTCTGGTGCCACATTCATTTAAACTGTTCCAGACTTCTCTTGTTCAGCAGGCAACTTGCAGACAGGAAGAAATACATCTGGGTTAAAATAACCACTCAGCAGCCAGTCTCTGTGGGTGATATCTTGCCAATTGCTCCAGAGCTTTGGGACAGCAGGGAAGAAGTGAGCCAATCCATATGAAAGCACTGAGGCAAGGAGCACTCAGCAGAACTGGGACACACAGCCAGGGATAGGGCTGAGGATTGCAGTCTGCAAGCACAGATACTGGGCTTGGGCTGGGGCTGGGGAGGGCAGGGCCAGGAAAGTCCCTGAGAGAACAAAGTGTGGGCAGAAAAACCTGAACTCTCATTTTGCCTGGAGAATCTGTGGAGGGAAAGATTACAAAGCCCCAGTGCAAGGTGATTTATTCATTAATCAGTCAAACTCTGGCATTTCTATGACTGTTACCTGGATAGGTAGCTTTAGTGGAAGTGACTGTGCTGTAACAGGAACCTGGCAATGCATGGATTAAAAAAATGTTCCAATTAAAAATATGAAGACCAGAAAAATCTTAAGAGTCTTCCTTCACATAAACCAGTGTTGTATTGAGTACCTGAACTGCTGTTTCATACTGACAGTGCCTTCCATGTGAGTAGGAAGCCAAGCAGCATGAGGACACTGTATTAGCACTTCTGGCTGGAAAGCAGCCAGAGGTGGTTCTGAGAATTCCTTGGGTTATTTTACGTGCCACTGCTGGGCTCTGTGCCTGCTCCAGGTCAGATTCTCTTCTCAGGAGACAGTGAAGTTGGGGTTTGCCCCTCAGAAGCTGACGTGCAATGCTTGGAGCTCTGGGCAGTGCCATGGGCACGTGTGTTCCCTGAGGGAGCAGGCATTTCAGAGCAGGGACCCAGCACACAGAGAGAAAGGTGCCTGGAGGAGCCTGCCCTGCTCAGCTGCTCAGCAGGACCAGGTTAGGGACCTGTTTCAGTGAAGATCTTGCCCCAGGTACAGAGCTCAGCAGCTGCAGGAGCAGGTGGAGCACAGCTGGCTGATCACAATGTGTGAAGTGATCAGCAGCATTCCATTTGAGCTGGTGTCTCCCATGCATCCCCTTTCCACAGCACTGTCCAGTCCTGTCTTTGCCCAGCATCATCCACGCCTTCATCTCCATTCCTTACGAGCTGGCACTGCCACCTGGAGCCCTTTTCAGCAGCTCAGGTTCTCAGCACGTGTGGCTGTTTAGCAGGAAGACTCACCGTGCTTGACACATGCAGTTCCTGAGGGTGGTTTTCCTTCCAAGAAAACCAGGCCAAGTCTGTCAGAGAGCCCTGGGTGCCTCAGTCAGGAATGTGCCAGCTCACAGCCTTGGACTGGGACCCTTCTGGAAATGCTCTGAGTCCATGACTGAATATTTAACATTAATAATTAATGATTTCTGCCCCTCTGCCGGAGTCTGACCCTAAAGGACCTCACCTGGGGACTGTAGGAAACCACACATGGTCAGAGGGGCTGGGATCACTGCTTTGCTCCAGGGCACTGGGGCTGGATGCAGACAAATCCTGCTTGTCCAAGGGGCAGCCAGCACCCAGTTTTCAGTGACACCTTACAGAAAGGCAACCTGCAAGGTGTGCTGTGTAGGAAATGTGCATTCTCAGCCTGAAGTAACTGCACTGCTTAGGAACTCTCTCCTTTGGCATCCAGGGAATGTGGAACACGCTGGTTTTCCCTCCCAGCTTTAGTTTAAAGGAGCTGCATTATGAAACTGGGAATTTGCAGCTGGAGCACCAAAGAAAGCCTTTTTAAGGGGTTTCTTGCCCCATGACTTTTCTTTGCTGGCCTCCCCCCTTGTTTCCATTGCTGCAGCATTGGGTGTGTGTTAAAATCTCTGGACATTTTAAACTGGACAGGAAAGATGCAGAGCCCTGGCCATGAGAAATTGAGCAAGGGAGAGAAAATGGACATGTTGGACATGTTGGATTTTGTGTTAAATGGAGCTCCCATCCTGCCCCGCCCTGGATAACTCTGGAAGTGTGGAGTAGGGATAAGGACCAGGGAGCAAATAGGCAGAGCTGTGTAGAATGCAGCGAGGTCTCTGCCAGTCTCAATATTTAAATCTCTTTCTTTTTTGCAGAAACCGCAAGTCCCCTGATTTCAAATCCTTTCCCGCTTTTAAAAAGTAAGTGTGATGGATGTCTGTGGTGCAGAAGGCAGGGACTGCCCTCCTGCAGCCCTGCTGCCCTGCCCTCTGAGCAATTTTCATCAATAAATGCTTTTTTGTTATGAGTCCAGGTGTCAAAGAATAAAATGCATCATTTCTGTGGCTCTGGTGTCAGATTTAAATGCAACAGAAATCCTCCAGGGGATTCCGTGCAGTCTGGGGCTGCCAAATCACTTCATATTCTTCAGTCTTCAGGGAGTTTTTTATGAGCGTGTTTTGAGACCAAGATTTGAAAATGAAGCCATATTTAAGTTTCATTTACACACAGAAAAACTTGTCATCAAGGCTCAGCTCAGTAAACACATGCACAGAGCCAGTTCCTGTGGCCAGAGATTGGAAACAGGGAGTGAGCAGGGCTGGGAGGGGTGGACAGGTGGTCTCTGCTGGAGATCCTGCCCTGTGGCCTTCAGTTTTGGCAGGTGGAGCTTCTTCCTTTGCCTTGCAGTGTGTTTGGTTCCTGGCATTGGGGTCTGGGGTCTGTGCCAGCCTGGTGTGTGAGCCAGCCCCGAGTGCCACACCCTGAGCGTGGCTGTGGTGGGGAGGAGGACAAGTGTTCTTCCTCCTCTTGCAAACCTGAGGGGGAAGCAAGGGCTTTATTCAGAACACTAGCTCATGCAGGAAGAGAAATCCAATTAATGCCAAGATGTTTGACAAGGGTGGTGAATTTGGGACTCCCTTTTTCCAAACATACTCCAGAGCACCTTGTTACCTCTTACTGCTTGATCTGGCTGGAAATGACAGAAGTTCTGTTTTCAAGAAACTTCCACTGATTTGGTGGGTGTGCTGGTGTTTTTGTAGGAGCCTGCTGCTGGTTCGCCTGCATTGTCTCATGGGTTTGTGTCAAAGGGAAGGTGCAATTACACTGCTAGTAAAGCTAAAGCCAATGGAAACATTGGGTGGAAATGCTGAGAAGTTTTCCTCACAGTTGTTCTCCATTTGGTTTTCACCAAGATGTGGACAGAAGTGTTGAAATGTGGGTTTTTCTGCTGAGGAAAGAGCAGCCTGGGGGGCTATCCCTGCTGAGCCATGGTGACACCATGCTGGGTGTCTGTCACTGCACAGGCACCTCAGGGCACTTGCTGAAACTTTCTGTTAAAGCTCTCAACTCCTGTTCACTCCTGGCTTCAGACCAAGCTCTGCTATTTTCCCTGGCTTAGATGTGGCAATGAGAGTTAACATGGGAATTAGAGTGATTTATTTAACCTAAGCACAGGCACTGGTTTTCCTCTGCCTTGCCTCACACAGCTGCTGCCTTGCTCTGGAGCCTTGCTCACTGGGTAAAGCACTACTAAAAGTGTCTAATTATAGCCTTGGGGAAAGATGTTTTAAATTGTGCAACCAGATGTGAGCATTAGTTCTGTGTGGCCCAGGACACTGAAGAGGTTTCAACAGCTGCTGGTTGAAACCTGCTCTCAGAAAACACCTCCACAAGCACAGGGGGCTCAGGTGGGCAGACAAGCATCCCTTGTGCCACAGCAGCAGGGAGCAGACAGACAGAGAGCAAAAGAGGAGACCTGGGGCCCTTTGCTGAGCTCAGCCCACCTGAAGGAGAAAAGATCCCTAAGGCTGAGTAAGGAAGAGCTGAAATTCCTAGGGGGAAGGACAAGCAGAGGTCCAGCAGTGGTAGGAGAGAAGGAGAATGGGGCACAGGTGTGGCTCAGATGGACATGCAGAGCAGTTTGGGCAACTTTTCCTGTTCATGGTCAAGAGAAATCAAAGGGAAGAGGAATTACTGGATTACCAGCCCAGGTTAACTGACTTTTCCCTGGTTTAGGATACAGATTGCCTCTTTTTTCTCACCACCTTCCAGATCCCTCTTCCTCTTCTAGCCCTGGCACATCCCACCCTTCCTCCAGCCAGCCTGACTGTTCCCAGCTCTGCACTTTGGAGCATGAGGGGCTCGGGAGCTGAAAGCTCAGAAGGATGAGGGTTGAGAGAGCTCTGGGAAGTGAAGTCAGTTCATTCATTCCCATGGGGATTCTGCACATCCTCCCAAGCATCCCTTCCCCTGGTCCCGGTAATGCTTTGGAATTGTTGGATGTATTTAAATTTTTTGCTTATTTTTAATGTGGCTCTTTTTTCTTTTTCTTTTTCTTTTTTTTTTTATTTTTTCTTTTTTTTTCTTTTTTTGATAAACTTACTTGTGTCTGTCTTTGTCTCAGAATTATTTAGATAATGCTTTGGAATTTTCAGAACATGAAATTAGCTTTTGAAATAGGTGGTGATTTTGTTTCCAAATTTGGACATTTCTGGAGTAGAACAGAAGGGGTATCTTTTGCAACTGAGAAGAAAATCAACACTTCTCTGAGAAGAATCACAAATGAGAGATTTTACCAATTCACTGAGTGCACTGAGCATCCAGAGATTTGTGGTACCAAAGGGAGGAGCTTGAGATGAAGAGCTGTGGAGACCCTGCTGGTCACAGCCTGCTGGATGCAGATGGAAGGACCCAGAAGAGACTGGGCAGGGCGAGGGGGAGCCAGGCAAGGAGATAGCTAAAAAAATAGCACAGGTTTGTGCTGATAAAATAGCTGAGAGTACAGGAGGAGGGAGGTGAAGCAGCTCAGGGAGACAAAGTGAGCTGAGAAGGAAGTACGAGTGAAACAGAGCAAAAGGAGTGTGGGAAATGTGCAGCTTGGAGAGTGCTGGCTGATGTGGGGCTCTGCCTGCTGCTGAGGCTGGACCTGAGCTGGGGAAGAGCTGAGCTGAGCTGAGCTGAGCTGAGCTGAGCTGTGCTGAGCTGAGCTGAGCTGAGCTGAGCTGAGCTGAGCTGAGCTGTGCTGAGCTGAGCTGAGCTGAGCTGTGCTGAGCTGAGCTGTGCTGTGCTGAGCTGTGCTGTGCTGAGCTGTGCTGTGCTGAGCTGAGCTGTGCTGTGCTGAGCTGAGCTGAGCTGAGCTGAGCTGTGCTGAGCTGAGCTGTGCTGTGCTGAACTGTGCTGAGCTGAGCTGTGCTGTGCTGAGCTGAGCTGAGCTGAGCTGAGCTGTGCTGAGCTGAGCTGTGCTGTGCTGTGCTGTGCTGAGCTGTGCTGAGCTGAGCTGAGCTGAGCTGAGCTGTGCTGAGCTGAGCTGTGCTGTGCTGAGCTGTGCTGAGCTGAGCTGTGCTGAGCTGTGCTGAGCTGAGCTGTGCTGTGCTGAGCTGTGCTGAGCTGAGCTGAGCTGAGCTGAGCTGTGCTGTGCTGAGCTGTGCTGTGCTGTGCTGTGATGAGCTGAGCTGTGCTGAGCTGAGCTGAGCTGTGCTGAGCTGAGCTGAGCTGAGCTGAGCTGTGCTGTGCTGAGCTGTGCTGAGCTGTGCTGTGCTGAGCTGTGCTGTGCTGTGCTGTGCTGAGCTGAGCTGAGCTGTGCTGTGCTGAGCTGTGCTGAGCTGAGCTGAGCTGTGCTGTGCTGAGCTGTGCTGAGCTGTGCAGCTGCTCCCAGGGCAGCTGGGGGCTTGTGTGGGGGCAGAGAAGGGCCCTGGGACCGCAGTGGTGAGCGGGGCTTGCCCCACTGCCTGCTCCTCTGCACTGCAGGCAGGGCTGGCAGAAGGGAGTGCAGCTGGCTGCTGAGGTGAGAGTGGCACACAGGGCTGGCAGAAGGGAGTGCAGCTGGCTGCTGAGGTGAGAGTGGCACACAGGGCTGGCAGTGCCCAGGGGACTGCAGGGTGACACCTGCAGCTGGCAGCTTGCTGCAGCACTGAGGTACAGCAGCATCTGTTCTCCAGCAGAGCAGAGGGGCAGAGACAGGGTCACAGCTCTTCCGAGCTGTCAGCAGCAGTCAGCAGGCTCTCAGAAGTGTGCCTGCTTTCATTGGGTTATTCTCATGTTAATTTTGACCCTTGAAGGAGCAGTCAGACCCCCTCAGTTTGAGGTTTCCGTCTGAGCAGGCTGGGCTCCAGCAGAGGCACAGGTGTGTCAGTGTAACACAGGGCTTTGGCATTGAAATACAAGCCCAAGAGGGATGGTCTGGACCCACAGGGAGCCTTCTCCTCTCTGACAATTAAAAATAAGTCTGAACAATTAGATTGCATTGTACCACCACACTACTGATGATTTCAGAAGACACAGCCAGTCCCTGTTAATTCCCAAGGACTAAAATCCCTGTGTGCCACTCAGCTGTCCGAGTCTTCTCTTTTTTCCACAAGCACTGTTACTTAAGTACCGAATTTCCAAACTTCCATACTTCCAGGAGTAGCATCACAAGCAGACACAGTGAGTGAAAGCATTGAGCACAACTCCAGGCAGAGTTGGCTCCATCATTCCAGAGGCTGTACATTCTGTGGGAAAGGTTTAACCTCACAGTATAAAAGTACAGCTTACACAGACATGCTCGTGCTCTCTTTTATGTTTTTCCTCACCGATTTCTGTAGCCTTGAGGTGGATTCTGGGGTTTGCTCCCTGAGATAGACTTCTCACAAGGTATAGGCAGCCTTGTGCTCCCCTGGGTTTTGGCTCCTTTTCCTGGGTGCTGTTGCTTCTGCTTATTCATTGATACAAATACGTTTTTCTCTTCCAACTCAGAGCTAGACTTCTGAAATATTGTAGCAATAGACCCTGCTCCGTGCCTGTGCCAGGCTTTTGTATCCAAAATTGTTGGTATGGCACGTGTTTGTTCCGCTCTGCTGCTCCAGGACAAAATGCCCCAGTGAGAGGTGGCAGTGCTGGTGTGGCTGCAGGGACAGAAGCAAATTCCAGTGTTCCCAAATTTCAGCACTGTAGTTTGAGATCACATCTGTCAACCAATGCACTATACTGATACTGTTTAGACAGGCAACTGGAAACATTTGCTTTTAGGTTGATTCAGTGGAAGAAATGCACTTTCAACTTAAAACAGGGCTAAATGTGTATTTCAGCTCACGAGGGAGCTCTGCACCCAGCCCTTTCCTCACTCCAGCTCGTCCATATTGCTCTGGCACGTGGCTCCCCTGCTCTGCTCTCAGCCTTCAGGCACAGGCCTGGTTCCTGTGCTTCCTGTCCTTCACCTCTGCCTCCCTGGCATCCTGCTGCCACCCAGCCCTGTGGCACCCACCAGTCCCTGGTCCCACTGCACTTGGTGACAGCCACAAAGCCCCGGCTGAGTTCCCCGTGGCACTGCTCCAGCCTCTGACTACAGCACTTGTCACAAGCCAGTGCTCCTTGTCTCACTCAGGAAAGGCAGCAGACACTGGAATCAGACAGAACTGGATGGAAGATGAGTCCACCAGGCTTTAATCACAGGCACAAAACCAGCAGGAATACACTCAAGGCAGGCTGCAGCAGCCTGGGCCAGCAGAGCCTGGCCAGTGGGCAACTCCTGGAGAAAGCCTTGTGCAGGTCCCTGAGATGCCCACACACACAGCAGGTGCTTGCTGTAGTGCTCTCCTGTGCCCTGGCAGTGAAGGGCAGCAGCAGGAGGTGCCCAGCCCAGCCCAGCCCAGGGGCAGAGCCGTGCCCGGGCCCTGCCCCGCTCCCTGCGGAGCCGCTGTGCCCACAGCTTACACACTGAGGTATGCACCTGTGCTGCTTCCCTGCAGACTCTGTGTAATTCTTCTGAACTGATTTCTCCCAAACAGAGCCTTACACCTGTGGAGCTTGTGGAATCCAGTTCCAGTTTTATAACAATCTCCTGGAGCACATGCAGTCCCACGCAGGTAAGCTGGGCACTTTGACTGCAAGCAGAGAATTAAATTCTGTGCTGCTGCCTGGTGCTGACCCCAATGTGTGTCTGTAGGGTTCCCAGTGCTCCCCATTCCCACAGCCCCAGTCATTTCACCTGCAACAAGCACAGTCATCCCTCAAAGGCTGGAGCACATAGGCTCAGGGTATATTGTAAATATTGCTCCTTTCTGCAGGGAGAGAGGGGATGTGCCATGCTAGCTCAGAGTCCATCACACTGTTCATTGCCTTTATCCAGAGCTAGCCAGAGACTCTTCATTGCATAAGCTCCTACAGCAGGTTAAATCCCCCCTCGTGCCAAAGGGGTGGCTCTCATGGAGCAAGGCAGCAGAGCCTTTGCCCACACAAGTCCTGTCCTGTGCCTGTGTCTCCTGGAGTTCTGCAAAGGACTGAAATATGTTCTGAAAAGAAGAATTTGCCATTTCAGCAGCTGTGTTCAGCTCCCTCTCAGCTAACTACAAATGAGAATTCTTAAGAGTCATTCCAGTGCTTTGTTTCTAAGTCACTGTTTTTGTTTCCTGTCTTGATACATAAGAGATGATCTTAAAATTTCAAAGCCAAATCTGCTTCAAAGACAGCACTCAACATATCCAAAAATGTAGAAACAGCATTCATTTTATATTGGCAGGTTTTTTTTTTTCTTTTTTTTTCCTCTTGAATAAAAATTCAAGTGAACTAACACAGTTTTAAGAACAATTAAATCCTCTTTGACAGACCTGTGTTTTCCAACAGATAGCTGCTCTGTTGAGATGCAGATGAAAATGCAGTGCAGGCTGTGAGGAAAGTGTAATGGGAGGACAAGAGGCTTGAGGAAAAGCATATTTTCCTTTCTGTAATAATGTTAATCAAAATTCTTATCTTGCTCTCTATTTTAGTTTTAGTCCTAATTTTAATAGTGTCACTTGAGTTCTTCATCCATGAGGTTCCTTTATTCCATTTCAGCTCCTGCTGGCAAATCTTAGTGCAGGTTTTGTGTGTTCAGCAGTGCTTTATTTATCATTTGTGTGATGTCACACAGAGACTTTGAGAGCGCTTTGTGGCAGAAGGTGTGAGTTGGTGTTTCTGGTAGAGCACGGGGGTTCTGTGCAGTAGTGGGACTCTGTGTTACCCTGAGGAGCAGAGGACTCTGCTCAGGCCAGGGCTGCCCTCACTCCCTGGCCGTGGGTCTGTCCCTGCTGGTTGTCCATGGCAGTTCTGCTGCCTCCACGCTGTGTCCTGACCGTGCTGTTCTTGCCCTGGGCTCTGGTACTGAAATGCAGCATTTTGAGTTACAGCTCTGGTGACACCAAGCACAGGAGCTGAGGGGACAGGGGCAGCTCACTGAGGATTGAGCTGTTGCATGTTTTAAACTAGTGCTACCTGCAGCTTCCTCCTTGTTTCTTCTTTACAAATGACCCATGGGTGTGGTGCTGAGGGCTCTGGGTGAGGGTGGGCAGGCCCTGGCACAGGGTTCCCAGGGAAGCTGTGGCTGCCCCTGGATCCCTGGAAGTGTCCCAGGCCAGGTTGGACACTGGGGCTTGGAGCAGCCTGGGACAGTGGAAGGTGTCTCTGCCATGGCAAGGGTGGGACTGGCTGGGCTTTAAGGTCCCTTCCCACCCAAACCAGTCTGTGATCCTGTGGTTGTTCACCTGGGTTACTTTGGCCAGAGAACAGGGTGGAGGGAGCAGTATCTGTGACTGGGGTCCTGTCACATCAGTGGATGGGTAAATCCCCTCTGCCCAGCCCAGGAGTCTCTTGGTAAACTCTGTTTTCTCATTGTTCCCTGCTGTGTTTGCAAGTCCCATCCTCTGCCTGGCTGCCTCCTCCTGAAGTCTCACTGGTGCAGTGACAGCAAGGGTGTCCGTGTCTTCTTCAGCTGCTTTCTGCAGTGCCACCGAGGCTGTGCCCTGTGTGAGCCACTGTCCCCTCCTGTGCCCTCTCGGGGCACGGCAGCCCTGTGCTCACTCTTCCCCTCCCTCCCTCCCCGTGTGCAGCTGGGGTGGCGCTGGCGTTTGCTGCTGTGTGATGAGGGCAAAGCCAAAACAGAGGCAGGAGCACCGTGGCCAGCGTTGGTGGGTGTCCAGCTCTGGGGTTCTGCACTCAGGGCCTGCAGGTGCCCTGGCAGCACTTTGTTGCCTTCAGGCTGACAGGAGGTTGTGGTGAGGTGACAATCCGTGGCTTTTCACAGGGAACAACTGACAAGGGCAAGAGCAGATGTCCTCAGGTTGTTCCAGGGGAGGTTTACATTAGAAAGGTTCTCAAGCACCCTGAGCTTGGGGTGGAGTCACCATCCCTGGGAGTGCTCAGAGAACACGTGGATGTGGCATTTGGGGACATGGCTTAGTGGGGAATGTGGTGTTGGGCTGGGCTGATGGCTGGACTGGATGATCTTGGAGGTCTTTTCCAGCCTAAACAAGTCTGGGATTCTGGGATTTCCATATCCAAGAAACAGCATTGCTCCAACATCTCTGAAGTCTGGGAGTGCAGGGACCTTGCAGTGGTCAGCAGAACTGGTGGCACAGGATGCAGGGACTGGGGACTCAGGCATGGCAGTGGTTTGTCCCTGGTCAGGAATATTTCATAACGAGGGTGCAGAGAGCCAAGAAGTCAGTATGGATCAAATGCTCCCTCAGTTCATGTGTTCAGCAGCCCAGTTTGGTTTGTCCTGTCTAATGCAAAGGGCTGATCTCTTCCAGTGGTTGTGCTGCCTCCCCTGGACCCTTCTCACGAGGGACAGAAGCCAGGGAACGTGCTGCTGGCCTCCAGAAGCAAAATCAGGGACATACTGGCTCTTGAGTCATTCAGAGGGCTGAGCCCAGAGGCTGGAAGGTAATAAGGAGAGATTATAGCTTCATAAAGCAGTTACACAGTGAGGAGAAGCAATTAGAATGTAAATTGGGTGCTGAAAGGCAGAAATAGAACAGCAGAACACCAGGCAGAGGAATTTGTTCTGTAATTACACTGAACAATATACAGCTTTGACTCCCTTTAGAGTACTTTGTTCAGGTCGAGTGCTGCCATATAATGCCCTTCCTACAATCTAGGCCTAAAAAAAACAAAAAGAGGACTAGGCTGAACCTGGATTAAAGGATTGGAGGCATGAAGAAAAATTAAGAACCATGATCTGTATGGTTCACAGACTGCCTGATAAGGAAGATGAGGCTGAAATGTACAGATCTCATTAATGCCACACTGAATGCCAGCAGATATTTGTATATAATAAATCCCCTATTATTAGGAAATAGATAAAAGAGTTATGATGAGGAAGTGCAGGGGGTTTCTCCCCCTATCCATCCCTCACCAAGATAAGGAGAACCTGAACCATGAGCAAAGTTAGTAGGCAACATCCAGCATTTTCCTTTACTCACCACAGATGTGTGGAGTCGAGGACACTGGTGACATTGGCTCAAGAGCAATTATTCTGGCAGATGCTGGGGGAAAGGTGATGTGTCACACCTGGTCACTGGTGCCCTCTGAGGCACCTCGTGCTCTTCACATCTCTGCACACCTGCAGAGCCAACCTGTGGCTGCAGCCTGGGCATGGCAGCACTCCCTGGGTACCCAGCATGGCCAGGGAGCTCCCCGGGCACACACAGGCCCCAGGCAGTGCCAGAGGCTGTCCTGGGTCGTGTCCTGGATTGCTCTGAGGGATTGGCCCAGCCTGTGCCAGTGGAGTGCCCACAGGTGGCTGAGCAGCCTGTACCTGTTGATGGGCAGGTCTGGAGTGCCTGGCAGTGGAGGGCAGAGCTGCTCACACTGGAGAGGACTGGTAAGGAGGAGAGCACTGGAGCTCCATCACAGCCCTGCTGCTCTCCCTGCTCTCCCAGGTTGCTGGCTCACATGGAGGAGAGCAGCTCTGCCCTGTCCTGTGTGTCCTGCTGGCGTCCCAGAGCAGCCTGGCAGAGCTGTGGGTGCCTCAAGGCACTGCTCCAACTCGGGGATTTCTGCCCAGAGCTGGGCAGTTTGCACTCCCTGTAAAATCACTGCAGAGTCAGTGACTTCAGGTGAGTTCAGGTGGTTCTCACCATGGTGGTTCTCACTCTAGGAGAGGATCCAATTCTGCCTGGGTGAACGAGTGGCACCCCTGAGTGTAAAAGGAGCCCTAATGGACCACCTCAAAGAGAGGTGTGTCTGACAGGTGTCCAGAATTAGGTGTGATGAGTCCAGCTGTGATGAGCAAATGTTCTGTTCTGCTTTCCTTGGTTTTGTTTCCATCCTGCTCAGCCTGGTCATCAGTCTCTCCATCTTTCTGCTTCCTCTTCCAGCCCATTTCATTGTGCACTGTTCCTTCACTGCCTGTTTCACAGCACCATTTCGTACTGAAGCACACTAAGAACTAGAAAATTTCCTCTGGAGGGTGGGGAGAAATTCTTGGGGCACAGGAGAGGAAAACATGGATACAATACAGACTTTACTGATCTTGCTTGCATTTTCTTGTAAGATCCCATCAGACTGGCAGCCAAAATGTTTCACCCAGTTACATACACAGAAATGAGGGCACAAACACAAAGACTTTGGGGGCACATGGTGTCTGCAGCCTCAGGGTGGGAAGGTCTTTGGTCCACACTCCAGAGACTTTGGCTTTGTGTTTACAGCCTGAGGCAGCAGTGAGAGCCCCAGAGGAGATGGAGCCTTGCTCTTCAAGGGGAAGAAACCAGATGTGAAGTTTGCAGTGAGACCCTTAGATCCAGAGGAGCTGAGCACAGCTTGAAAACCAAAGTGCTCCCCAGAGAGAACAGGGCAGCCACCTGCAGTGCAGGAAGAGGCAGGGAGGGAACAGAAGGATCAGTGTCTGTTCCACCTCATTTTGGAAAGCAAATGTATGGCCCAAGTCAGGCTGAGCTTCCATTCCTCGTGGTGTGCAGCTTCAGCTCCTGAGGAGACATTCTTCAGGGTGTGCTGATGGTATCAATGTCCCTGGTGCACAGAAAGACACATGGCACATTTCAGCCACATTTTGGGAAGTGATAGGTTGTGAGTCCAAAGACAGTTTCAAGGTCCCTGAGGGTGCTGTGCGAGCTCACTGAAAGCTGCCTAAAAGCCACAGAGAGTGTGGTGGGTTGTTGTCCCCTTAGTTAAAGGACCTCTACGTAAATGCTGAGCAGTTGAGTAGTTTCTGCTTCTTTGTGCTTTAAGCATTATTTTGTGCTTTTTAACCCCTCCCTGTCTCTTGCCTCGCAGCTGACAATGAGAACAACATTGCTTCCAGCCAGCAGCCCAGGTCACCTCTCCCCATGGTTGAAGAAAAGTGGAAACCACAGCTCCAAAGAAATAATGCCAACAACAGTATGTAACAGCTTCTCACTTTGTCCCTGTCCAACAAGTGCCTCAGGGGTGCAGCAGTGATGGGCACTGCACAAGGCCCTTGTCCTCACCAAACTGTATTTGACGTCCCCTTAATTCATGTCCTAGCTGGCAGAGCAGAGCATCCCTTCCCACTACAGGAGTGCAACAAAGAGCCCTGAGGTGGTTGGAAATGTTGGTGAGGAAGATGCATTTGGTAACTCCTGGAAGAATGTAACTTCTGATCCAAGGTCAGACTTTCTGGCCTGGAGTTAAAAAACAAATCCAGTCATCATGGTGTGACATAGGCACAGGTGCCCAGAGCAGCTGTGCAGCCTCTGGATTCCTGGAAGTGTCCAGGGCCAGGTTGGACAAGGCTTGGAGCATCTTGGGATAGTGGAAGTTGTCCCTGCCCGTGACAGGGGGTGGCACTGGGTGGGTTTTAATGTCCCTTCCAACACAAAGCAGTCTGGGAATCTGTGATGTCCATCTTTCCATCTGGGCCGAGTAGTGACTATCCCCACACCAGGGACAGGATGCAGATCCGCTCCCTGCTGTTCAGAGCAGGAGCAAGGCCTGTCTCTGGAGGTTCCTCAGTCCAGAAACCTTGGGGGAGCAAATCCAAGGTTGGATTTCTCTTCCATCATCTGGGCACGCTGCACCTCTCTGGGGCTCTCTGAGAACGGTTTTGTGCCTCGTGCCCTCTCCTGCTGCGGCGGTGCTGACGTGGCCCTTTCTGTGCCCGCTCGTGTTTCCCTGCAGCGGCGGCGAGCGGCTCCCTGGGGAACAGCGCGATCCCGGAGAAGGAGCGGCAGAACATCGCCGAGAGGCTGCTGCGCGTGATGTGCACCGACCTGGGCGCGCTCAGCGTGCTCAGCGGCAAGGAGTTCATCAAGCTGGCGCAGACGCTGGTGGACAGCGGGGCTCGCTACGGTGCCTTCTCTGTCACCGAGATCCTGGGCAACTTCAACACCCTGGCTCTGAAGCACCTGCCTCGGATGTACAACCAGGTGAAGGTGAAAGTCACCTGTGCCCTGGGCAGCAACGCCTGCCTCGGCATCGGGGTCACCTGCCACTCGCAGAGCGTCGGCCCCGACTCCTGCTACATCCTCACCGCCTACCAGGTGGAAGGCAACCACATCAAGAGCTACGTCCTGGGCATTAAGGGCGTAGACATTCGAGACAATGGTGATTTTATCCACCACTGGGTGCAGAACGTGCTGTCGGAGTTTGTGATGTCGGAGATCAGGACGGTGTACGTGACGGACTGCAAGGTCAACTCCTCGGCGTTCTCCAAGGCGGGCATGTGCCTGCGCTGCTCGGCCTGTGCCTTGAACTCGGTGGTGCAGAGCGTGCTCAACAAGAGAACGCTACAGGCTCGCAACATGCACGAGGTGATCGAGCTCCTGAATGTCTGTGAAGACCTGGCGGGGTCCACGGGCCTCTCAAAGGAGACCTTTGGCTCCCTGGAAGAGACCTCCCCCCCACCCTGCTGGAACTCGGTCACCGACTCCCTGCTGCTCGTCCACGAGCGCTACGAGCAGATCTGCGAGTTCTACAGCAGGGCCAAGAAGATGAACCTCATCCAAAACCTGAACAAACACCTGCTCAGCAACCTGGCAGCCATCCTGGCGCCGGTGAAACAGGCCGTGATCGAGCTGAGCAACGAGAGCCGGCCCACGCTGCAGCTGGTGCTGCCCACCTACGTCAAACTGGAGAAACTGTTCACTTCCAAAGCCAATGATGCTGGTGTGGTCAGCAAACTCTGTCACCTCTTCTTGGAGGCGCTGAAGGAGAACTTCAAAGTTCACTCGGCACACAAGGTAGCCATGATCTTGGACCCTCAGCAGAAGCTGCGGCCCGTCCCGCCCTACCAGCATGAAGAGATCATTGGCAAGGTCTGTGAGCTGATCAACGAGGTCAAAGAGTCCTGGGCAGAAGAAGCAGAATTTGAACCTTCAACCAAGAAGCCTCGTGCAGCAGGGGAGGCCACAGCAGCTCAGGAAGAAGATTGGTTTGGGAAAAGTGAAGTCTATGATTATTTGCAAGAACCTCTCTTCCAGGCCACCCCTGACCTGTTTCAGTACTGGTCGTGTGTTACCCAAAAGCATACGAAACTAGCCAAGCTGGCCTTTTGGCTCTTAGCAGTGCCTGCTGTGGGTGCCAGGAGCGAATGTGTAAATATGTGTGAGCAGGCGCTCTTGATCAAAAGGAGGCGGCTACTCAGTCCAGAAGACATGAACAAACTCATGTTTTTGAAGTCCAACATGCTTTAAGACTTTCTTTTAATTAAAACAAAACTTTAAAACACTGTTCCAAACAAAGAAAAAGAAATTTAAGTTCTAAACACTGTGGACCTCATTATGAATGCCCCTGGAAACCAAGTGCTTTTTTATATATATATAAAAATATAAATATATATAAAATTAAGTTTGAAAGGAAAGCTGAGCACAGGAGAGAGACAGCCCTCTGCCAGGAATGTGCTCCTTTCCATAGATAGTGTGTGGACTTGACAGACTTTTTAATGTTTTCAAGTGGGCAGACGAATGGGAGGCTGATGTTCTAAAGTCTTCAGGCAGCTGAGATCTAAAGTGACTTGAAGTTTCTTTTGTTTCTCCTCCACCCCACCTTTCCTCTTGTCCCCTGGGCCATCTTGCCATGGATAATCAGACTCCATTGACCAGACCAGTTCTGCACTGGACTTTGCTCCTTTGAATAACTGTACACCTTGAGGGCACTTGGCTGCAGCCTTCTTGGCATGGTGTGTGAATCAGGGCAGCTGTGTTCCATCAACACCGGTATATTTAGAAATCAGGAAGGGAGGCTTTAAGGTTTTTGATTCTTAATTTTATTTTTAACCTTTCCATATCCTTTTTTTCTTTTTTTTTCAAAAGAAAAGTTACTCCTCTGTCTCTATTCCCAGTCTTGAGTTTAACATGGCAGCAAGTGATTTATAAGTTTGATTTCAAACTAAGAGAAATGGCTCATGGCAGAAACTGTCAGTAGTTGTTAAGTTTCTTGGCTTTATATTTTTTTACAGCAGAACTTCTTCTGAACTCCCGGTGTTAATTATCTTTTCTGTGAATTTTGTACATCAGGTGTTCTCAAACTTGTTCTAGAGTAGCCCATTTGCAATTAAATAATATTCTTATGGGAACCACAGCAGTTGTTTATGTGGCAAAGCCTAGAAACCAGGAAAAGCAAATGGTGACAGCACAAGTGGCTGTGGGCCACCACTGAGCTTGCCAGGTCTGCCAGAGAACCCTTGTACCTAAATATTTTTGTTAAAAAGTGTCTCAATGACACACAAACCACCCTTCCCAAGGCCAAGGACAAACCAAGGTGTATGATTTTTCAGGGGAACAAAGCTCACCAGTTTTGTCAAACTGGGGTTTGAAGGAAGCTTAGAGAAGTGCATGGGCTCAAAGATCCTTCTGAATGTAAGTGCTCCTGATTGAGTGCAAAGAATATCTTCCCCTTTTTGTTTGGAATGGTTTCCTCTAGTGGCACGAATGTCTTTTTGATACCTACAGTGCATTACACTACTTGTTCTGTTGCTGACCTATTCTGGCCAGGAAGGCCACGAGCCCCGAAATGTTCACATGTAGCTGGCTCACCCCAAATGCAATTAGAGATCCCCATAACCCCAAAGCATCTCGGTCACTCTGCTGTCCCCAAGGCCAGAGCTCCTGCAGGCACAGCTCCTGGGCTGCTGGACAGGCTCTGTCAGGTTTGGTGCCTCTTGGACAATTCCCAACCTCTGCTGCCAAACTCTGCATTTTTCACTGCTGGGACTTGTCTCCTGGAGGAAAAGAGAAGCAAATTCTTTCTTCAGCAGTCTCTCCTGCTTCCAGGAGCTCTGGAGCTGTGGTCCCAGTGGTGTGGGAGGGTTGGGAGGAGGGACTGGCCCTGCTGAGAGCCGGCTGGAGCCCTTCAGCAGCACGGGGAGTTTGCTGCTGGCTGGCAATGCAGGGGGAAACTGGAGACCCTCTCTGCAGTGCTGCTGTTGACCAGATGTTAAACCAGGATCCCACCTGCCCAGCTCTGGCTGTAAGAGAAGTCGCAAGTTCCAAGACATGAGAAATAGCAAACCCAATCTCTCAGGCTTTGTGTGCAGATGCCTTGAACCTCACAGGCACTCCCTGACACCTGCACTGCCACAGGACTCAGGGGCACAGTTTGCACGCTGGACCCTTCCCCATGCTAGACTCACGAGGACAAACCTTGGCACCAGCTGTCTTGCCCTTTCCAGCCCTTTCAGCCTTTCATTGCCTTGAGGCTGGTGTTTGGGTTGACCTCTCAGCACTGTTACTGCCATCAGACCAAAACCATTGTCTCCTAACCTGTCACACTTTTGCCTAAGGCACACAACCTGCTACGTGAACAGGAGCTGCCAAGGCAGAGCTCTTGGACTCCTGATTTCCCTGTCAGTGGCTGATGGAGGAGTTGCTTGTAGGGCCAGCTTTCCTTCTTGCTGGTTTTGTTTTGTCCTGTACAAATCCTGCTTGCCCAGCCACCAGTGGTAGCACAGAGTTTTCAGGGCAGGAGAAACCTGTGGCAGACAAAAATGAGCCCTGAGGGACTGAGATGTGTGCTTGGCCCACTCTGGTACCTGACAGCAGGAAAACTTGGCTGGTGCATGTCTCCAAACAGGATTAGCTGTGGGCACAGAGGGTACCACACAGCTCAGCTGATGGCACAGGGATCAGGATTGGCAGCTCCTCCAAATGACACATTACACCTTTTTGTGTGGCTCACCTGAGACCCTGAGAGCTCTTTGATGCTCAGGGAAGCATGCAAAGCCCTTGCTTTGGAAAGACAGCTCCAGCCCCCAGCCCTCCTTTGCTAAGGGACATGTAGATGATTTCTGTGGAATTTGTGAACTCGGGCTCCTGCTGTCTCTGCGAGGCATCTAGGACAGGAAATGGGCAGGACAGTTAGCACAGCTGTAAATCCCTGGAACTGAGAATTGGGCAAACTGCAGGGATTTGTGCCCAGCAGTGGTGCAGGCTGAGGGCACGCATGCAGGAAGGCACAGCCACCCCTACCTCCCATCCCACCTCCCCTTTCCCTTCTCACACTGTGGGTTTGGCACCAGAGCTGGGGTTTTCTTGTGGTGCTGACCAAAGAGAGGGATGGACTGGCCCTCTCCCCCATCCCAAAAACTGCCCCTCTGAGGCAATTTCGGTTGTGGTTGCACTAATGATGGGTGTTAAGCAGTGATGTCGGGCAAATGAGGTTCTCCCAAAGACTTAAAAACTCAACAGCTGGAAAAGCAAGAGAAAACCTAAAGGCCTAAACCAGAGCATTCTCAGAGGTGGTGAGGAGAGGGGCTGCTTGGGCAGCCCCTTCTCCAGAGACTCAGTGGAGGAAGGTGCAGCTTTTCCTGACTCTTGCACGTGGTTGCAGGGTGGGCAGCTCAGAGGAGCTGTTTGTGCTGGGCTTGCTCCAGGTTCTCTCTGGGTCACTTAGGCCTCAGTAAAAGCAGAGAAGCACATCTGTAGCACATGCATTTATCTTAAATGCCAAGCTTTTCCTCCTCTTCCTTCTTCCAGGCTTGAATTCACATTCTGGGGAACAAAAATACTTTACCAAGGTCTGAAATTTGGAAGCTCTTATTTGCCAGGTTGCTCCAACCCGGGCTGCTCTGTGGTCCCCAGAGGGCCGAGAGGCCGGGGTGTTGTAGGGAGCTCTGCTGGTCCTGGGGTGGGAGACTGCTCAGGAGAGGCTCCGAGTTTGGCCAGGCCTGCTGTGAGGTTCTGCTCCCTTTGAGTTGGGAGGAGAAGTCTGCAGAACTGGGATCATCCTCTGGTGGGTCATGTTGGGAATTGCCTTCTGCTTGTTGGTTTCCTTTAATGTCCGTGTGAAATGTGTCAGGGTGCAGGAATGGTGTGTGGCCTGCAGGCATCCCCCTGTTCCTGCTGCTGACCTTGCAGGCTCTCCTGGCTTCACAGTTTGCTCTGGGAGCATTCTGACCTTCAGGTGGGGAACAAGTACCACCAGGTGAACTCCAAGAGGGAAGGGCCTGTCTGAGCATCCTTGCTACTGAAGAGAGTGGGATAGAGGCAGAGCTCTTCAGGAGGTTGTTTCTGTGTGGATGCAGCAGCCAGGAGGTCAGGAAGTTGTCTCCTGTGTCTCTCAGTGGGCAGTTGTTGTGTTTGGCTTGCAGGATGGACTTGGTGTCTTGCACCTGGGTCAAATTGAGATGGAGCTGAACTTCTCTTTCTGTCCAAGCTCTCTGTCTGTGCTAAGGAAACTGCTGTGGGTGGGTTTGAAGTGTGCAATCTGCAAAACTTTCTGTGAAAGCTGACTATGGGCTCAGGTTTTGTCTAACTCAGTTGTTCCTTCATTGCTGGTTAAGCCAGTTTAACTTCGAGCTGAACTGGTTTAAGCATCCACACAAACCACCTGCACTGGTTTATCTGTGCTTGCTGGGCAGAAATTACGTCCAGCAGCAGCTCAGGGAGTCATGACCCTTATGTGACTTTTGCAAATGAATTTGCAGCAGATGCTCACAGAACTTGGAAATTACTGAAAATTGAGGGGAGACACTTCTGGCAATGACTTGAGCTCTAAATGGTGGCATTGGAGTGTTCACTGGTGTGGCTCAGGTGGGTTGGGTGGCTTTTCTCCAACTGTCTGCAATAACCCAGAAGGTTTAGCATGGGAAGGAATTACCAAAAATGTTTGTGCTGGTGGCTGAGTCTGCTCAGAGGCGCCAGTTCCACTCTGGCCGTGGCGAGCACAGGACAGGGGACTGGAACCTCCTGCTGCTCCCACAGTGCCCTGGGCATTTCTAGGCAGCACCGTGTTACTGATGAATCAAAAGACATTAAAAGAGCAGCCAGGAAGGTGCTCCAAGGCTGGGAGTGCTGCTTTGTGCTGAGGAGAGGCTTGGATCTCTGCACCTCTTGGCTGAGAGAGAGGCAGGAGCTCCTGTGAGCATTCACACAGGAAAGGACAAGCTGTTCCCTGTGGAGTAATTAGGAGTAATGGGAGAAAAATAAAAAATACACTAAAGGCAGATTCTGGGAAATCTCTTCAGGGAGGAGAGCTCTGTTCCTCTGGGAGGAGTCTGTGAGGGGAATGTGTTTTGAGCCCTGCTGTTGAAGACAAGGCTGCAGAATGGAGCTCACTCCATGAGACACATGGCTGGACCTTGCCAGGAAAAAAGGAACTGGGTGTAGGGGTGGGAAGTGCCGGGTTCCTGCCCAGAGCCCTCCAGGAGGGTTCACAGAACCTTCTCCTCCCCATCCTCCCACTCATCACCAGCACCAAGCCCTTGCCAGCTCTCAGTGCATCCATCAGCCAGGTTCCATCAGGGAGGGAGGCAGCGGAGGGGCAGCTGCCAGTCGAGGAGCAAATGTCCTGTCAGATCAGTGTGGGGGAGGGTGTTCAATGTCTGGCTGCTTCTGCGGAGTTTTTCTGTGCTACACCATGGTCTGGGATCCGTGGGATCCCCTGGGAATGCCAGAACCACCGGCTGGGCCCCGTGTCCCGTGTCAGACCTGGCCCTGGCCCTGTAGCAATAAGAGCTCCCTGTGCGTGGGACCTGTCCCCTCACAGCTCTGTCACCTCCCTGGGGCTTCTGGAAGTGTCCCCGAGCAAACCCTGAGCCCAGCTGAGCTCCGGGGACAGGCCTGGGACAGTCTGCTTATGCTAGGCCAGAAATGGTGAACCAATGAGAGTGGGTTGCCCTGAAATTTAGTTTTATCTATTGAATGTTTGTGGGATTTCTGTTTAATTTCAGGTTTATTTTAGCTGCTTAGATGAGGTTTTTTTCCTGTTAGGAGTCCTTTGTTTGTAACTCGACAGGAGAGTTTTGCTGACATAGACAACGGTGTACCCATAGACCCTGAGGGGTTCCTCATGCATAGGCAGCTGAGTTGGAAGTTTTGGCTCCTGAAACAAGGAATGATGCCTGGCAGGATTTTCTGTAGTATCCCTGACAGTGGGACCCAGATGAGCAGCTCAGGCTTAAAGATGGGAATATCATAGGCTGGAGTTGATGAGCACAGACACATCCAACCCTTTCTTTTTACAAC
The DNA here is from genome assembly GCF_050655825.1 of Lonchura striata. Lineage (NCBI taxonomy): Eukaryota > Metazoa > Chordata > Aves > Passeriformes > Estrildidae > Lonchura > Lonchura striata. The sequence continues at coordinate 1,689,924 of NC_140719.1, read as the reverse complement.
CAAAGTTCCCGAAAAAGGCACTTCCAGCCTCACTGGCCTCGAATCCTTGTTCTCACTCCCGGGGGTTCTCATGGCAGTCTCTGCAGTGTCTGTGGATAGGCTGGGATTGGTTTTTCAAGTGGGTTCGGGGGTGGGAGAAGGAGTAACTTTTCCCTTTGCTGTGTAGAAGGACCTTCCCCCTCAAGGAAGGAGACGTGCTCTGGAAGGAGCAACAGCTTTAGGAGCTGTTTTCCATGGTCCCTTGAAGCTCACTGGTACTTTAACACTCCTTTTTTTGAATTCTTCCAAGGAAAGCTGGTAGCAGATGACCTGCACAGTGGTGGCAGGTGGCAGCCCAGGCTGTCAGGGGGGAACACTCTGCCCAGGCCGTGAGGATTGTGGTCCACGCCGTAGCCAGACAGTGTCATGGTGACAACCAAACATCAGGAGATCCTTGTTTGCAGCCACTCTGAAAAGAGAAGCTGTTCCTCGCTCGTACGTTCCATTTCCCAAACCTCCTCCTGGGAGCTGAATTCTTGTTTCATCAAGCAAAGGATTTAATGTTCTCCTGCCCCTCCTGGCCCTCCCTGCCCTCAGTAACTCGTGTGCATTTCCTTCCTTTCTGTAGATGCAGATGTTCTAGGCAATACCACAGAGCACCCGCGCTGCGAGTGCGACCATGTCATCTTAAAAAATACAAAAAAAATATACAAAAAATATACAAAAAATATCTTTTTTAGGCCAGAGTTTTCTACAGGTATTAATGAATATTTTTCTTAATCCTTATAAGTTTTATGTGTTTAATATTTCTTAATACCGGTAGCATTAATTTATACTTTTGTAGCAACACAATATTTTTATAAACCGCCACCGCTGGCTTTGTCTTCATAACGGGAAGCGTGTGGGCAGCTGGCCCCGCGCTGTACCATGTACTGTATTTAAAAGGTTATCTAATGTCACACTTGCTGTGTTAATAAACAAAACAAAACCTGTTTGAAGTCTCATGTATTGTTGGTGTGGATCAAATGACTCACTAGAGAGCAATATTGCACGGGGTTGAGTTGCTGATTTTCATTGTGATATGCGAATGCTTGAGGCCAACTCAAGTTCTGAGGGTTTTTTTTTTTCTTTTTAGGATTTTGTTTTGTTTTTGTTTTGTTTTGGGTTTTTTTTCAGCTAAATAAATTCAGTGCTGTTTGAAACTTAGACTGACGTCAAATGAAAAGGATTATTAAAGAAAAAAAAATATCAAGGTGTTTAAATGTTGCTGTTTTTACAAGTCTGTTGCTGTCTGAATGGAAATATTCCACAAGAGAGGAGGAATAGTTCCACTTAGCTTCCAAAGGGGCCGAGCACTCCAGGCCAGAGCTCGGTTATTTGGAAATACCTTAGAGACATGTTTCTGCAACATTCTTTTCAGAATTGATGCCAAGGCAGAAGACAAACTGTAACTGTAAGAAAGCATCCGTTGCTTGAGGATTTTCATGTCAGTGTTGTATTTATGGTTTTACAATAAAACAACCTTTAGGGGAAAAAAAAAGTGTCTGGAGTTTTCTGTGTTTCAAGCTTGTGACTGGGACATCCCCAGTGCTGATTTGCTGTTGTGAGGAGGGAAAACATCCATGGAAGTGACCTGGATCCCAGCAGGGTGTCTGATGGATCCCACAGAACCATGGAATGGTTTGGGTTGGAAGGGACACTGAGTCCCTTCCATGGCTGTGGGCAGGGACACCTCCCACTGTCCCAGGTGCTCCCAGCCCTGTCCAGCCTGGCCTTGGGCACTGCCAGGGATCCAGGGGCAGCCACAGCTGCTCTGGCACCCTGTGCCAGGGCTGCCCACCCTCCCAGGGAACAATTCCCAACTCCCAATATCCATCCCTGCCCTCTGGCAGTTCACAGCCACAGGAGCAGCAGGACAGCTCCACATCCCATATCCCTGGGGCACTCGGAGCCCCCAGGAGCATTTCCCAGAGCATCCCGTGTCCCACACTCAGCTGCCAGGGCTGTGAACTGCTCCTGTCTCTCTGGAGAGATGTTTTTGTGCAGCAGAAAGGCCCTGAGCCCCTCGGTGTGGGGTGGGCTTGGGGTTCCCCCCACCGGGAGGTTCAGCCCAGCTCAGGGTGTTTGTGCTGGGCAGCCTCAGTGCCAGTGCCAGGATCTGCTCGGGGATTCCCCCTGTGGCAGCAGATCCAGCTGGGATTGCTTTCTCCCAGGGGAAGAGGGGCTTTGTGGGCTGGGTGGGCACTGGGCTCCTCCCAGGACAAGCCCTTGGCAGCTGCCCGAAGCTGAGAGCCCAGAGGGGCTCCGAGAGCTCGGGGGCCTGGCTGTGCCAGGGACTGGGGTCACAGGGATGTGCTGGGGAGGGGGCACTGACAGCTGGGACTGGGACTTGCTGATGCTCTCTGGAGCTCCAGGACCTACCTCCAAACGAACCAGAGACCACCAGGAATGGTCCCCAGGGAAACAAGTACAGAGACCAGTGTGCTAAGGGTGAGGCCAGGCCTCACACTGGAAAATCACATTGTCCATCACCCTCCATGTACCCTTTCCTTGACCTGCTTTGATGTCCTTTGGGGTTTTCTAATCTTGCACTCACCCCTAACTCACAAAAAAAAAAAAAAAAAAAAAACCAAGCAAAACCAGCTTTGCTAGGGAATTAGCAAATTTGTAGTGAATTTGTGACTAGGGAAAAAGCAAAAGCTAAAGACATGGAATGACAATGGTTCTGGCCATTGGATAAACTCTTGGCTAGTTGTAAAGTGTGAAGATAAACCAACATAATAAACACAGCTATCAGTATCTAGTGGTGAGAACGCCTGAGACTTTGCTAGAGATTTGCTGTAGACCACGTTTCAGTAAACAGATCAGATGCCCTCAGGTGCTACTAGACAAGAGATGGGATTTGTTTGAAGATCTAAATGTGTAAAGTGGATAATTGAAAGCCAACAGGCCCAGAAGATGGGATCCTGGCATGGCAGCACTCAAGTGTTCCTTTTGCTGGAGCCATTTAAAAGGATAAATAAGATTGCTAATGGGAGTGGAAGAGGCTTAAGCTAATCCTTCTGTGTTTCCTGATCCTCTGATTTCTGCCCTAAGAGGACAAAATTCCTGTAGCTTGAGCAATAAAGGAACTGATAGCTCTGAATTCAGGCTCTGCTTGAGGTACCCAGAATTTTCTCTCATCTGGGGGGGACGGATGTTTGTTCTGCTGAGATCCTGCGTGGGACCAGAGTGGGAGCAGCAGCCCAGGTGCGTGGCTATTGGAAATGCAGGCGAACCCAATGGGAAGAAACGACCACGTCTGACTCAATTCAGAAAGCTGAATGATTTCTTTATTATAACTATGCTAAAATACATTAATATACTATATAAAAGGAGGACACTAAAGCTACATACTACTTTCTCTGACTCTCACACAACTCATGACCCTCTCTGAGAGCCCAGCCCCAGGTGGGTTGGATTGGCCATCAGGCTCAAACAATCCTCCCCAGAATCCAACCAAGCACTCACCCCAGGTAAACAATTCTCCAAACACATTCCACATAGGAAAAACAAGGAGCAGAAACAGAAATTGTTTTCTCTTTCATTTCTCTCTGTGCTCCTCTATGAAAAATCCTGAAAGGGAGAGAAATGTTCTGGCCACACGTGGCAAGGCCCCTGCGTGCTTGTGGCTCTGGAACTGACCCTGTGCCCCTTGAATTTGGGGGAGCAGTGCCCTGTGGCCACCCACAGCTGGGAGCAGCTCTGCCCTGGAGCTGCTCTTGCTGTTCCTCCATCACCCAGCTCTGCTGGGATGCACTGGGAGCTGAGATGCTCCCGGGATGGGCAGGGCAGGCCCCGGGGCCAGGCTCGGCCAGGAGGGATCGCTGGGCAAGCTGATGGAGATGGAGCAGGGCTGAGGCCCTGAGGGAACCAATCTGCAGCCCAGGGCCCCGATTTGGAGGGGGATCCACGGTCAGACACAGCCCAGCAGCCGCCCCGTGCGGATGGAGCAGGGGAGCTCCAGCTGGGCAGTCAGGGCGGCCGGGGCAGCAGCATCACTCAGGACAGGCTGAGGGCCAGAGCTGAGCTGAAATGGGGCTGCAGGAGTGGGGAGTGGCCCAGGTGGGGCTGGTCAGGGTCATTAACACCTGACAGAGCTCTCAGGCTCAGCTGTTGAGTTGGGCAATGCTCCTTCTCCCCTGTCACGTTCCTCTCTGGAGGTTCCCCATGGCTTCTGAGGAAGGAGAGCATGGGCCATTCCCAGGATCCCTTCTCCTGGCAAGAATACCCCACAAAACAGTGAAGAACAATTAGGGAATGAGATTAGTTTTAAAATACATTTAATAGTGAAATATTGACAGAACAGACCAGTGTGAAGTGGTTTGCACTGAAAAACAGACAAGAAATAAAATTTACTAAACCATCCCACCAATCCCCCAGATTCTCACAGCTCCTCTGCATGCTCCCAGAACTGCATCTCCTGTGTTTTTGTGTCTTCTAATAATTCTATTCCTCCCTTTCCTCCATTGGGATGCAGACAGGTGGGTGGTGCCTTTGGATTAAGGGTCTTTTTTGCCCAGAAATTTTGCAGCCAGAAGATCTGCCTGTGCTCAGCACCAAGCACAGACAGATCTCCCAAAGACCTCCAGGATCACCCACTTCCAAACCTGCTGGTGCCTCCCATCGCTCTCCTGGGGGAGCCCCTGCCCGTGGCTGCCCAAGCTCTGTCTGTCTGTCTGTCTGTCTCATGGCACAAAACAGGTCCTAGATTCGTCTCCAGAGAGGTGATGGAGGCAGCAGCTGTTCACTCTCCGTGGGACATTTGTCAGCCTGTGATGGTGGATATGAAGATTAACATCAAAATAACTGCACATTTCCCCTCGGGTGATCGATGAGCTGAGAGCTCCTGAGGCTGAGTGCTGCAGCTCTCAGGGAAGCTGCTTTTAGATTGCACCGGTTGTAAATCACAGCAAATTAACAGATTCTTTTTAAGCACCCGGAACATCTGTTCTCCGAGGATGGGCGAACAAGTGCCTTGTGCTCCTGGGTCAGAGCTGGGGGGGATGGCATTGAATGAGTTAACTGAGGGTGGCACTGAGTGAGTTAACTGGGGTGGCACTGAGTGAGTTAACTGGGGTGGCACTGAGTGAGTTAACTGGGGAATGGCACTGAATGAGTTAACTGGGATGGCACTGAGTGAGTTAACTGGGGGGTAATGGCACTCAGTGAGTTACCGGGGTGGCACTGAGTTACCGGGTGGCACTGAATGAGTTAACTGGGGGTGGCACTGAATGAGTTACCGGGTGGCACTGAGTTAACTGGGGTGGCACTGGGTGAGTTACTGGGGTGGCACTGGGTGAGTTACTGGGGTGGCACTGGGTGAGTTAACTGGGGGTGGCACTGAGTTACCAGGGTGGCACTGAGTTAACTGGGGTGGCACTGAGTGAGTTACCAGGGTGGCACTGAGTTAACTGGGGTGGCACTGGGTGAGTTACTGGGGTGGCACTGAGTTAACTGGGGGTGGCACTCAGTAAGTTACCAGGGTGGCACTGAGTTAACTGGGGTGGCACTGAATGAGTTAACTGGGGTGGCACTGAGTGAGTTACCAGGGTGGCACTGAGTTAACTGGGGTGGCACTGGGTGAGTTACCGGGTGCCTGAGCCGGGCTGCAGGAGAGCCGGGCTGGCTGTGCACACCTCGCTCCCAGCTCCGTCTGCCCACGGGACACCCACTCCTGGTGCTCTGGCACTGCTGGGCACTGCCCACGTGGGGAGCGTGAAAAACACCAATCACTTGGTTTTTAAAATTTTTAAAATAATAAAATGGTTATAAAAATAATAATACAATTAGAGGAATGAATTTTAGAGTTAGGACAATTGCAAGACAATAAAAAGCAAAGAATTACAGACATCCGGATGCTCTCGGACACTAAGTCAGGAAAAGCATACCTTGTGAACAAAGGAATCATCCTAAAAGCAATAGCCTGTTGCATATTCATACATCTCATACATGATGCATTAATTCCTTGCAAATTAAGAACTTTTCTGGTTTTTGTCAACTTCTTCTCCTTAATCCTGTTGGTTCCACAAAGATGGAGAGAAGGTGAAAGAATGTTTGTGTTTTCTGCTAAGGAGGCAGTAGCTCTTTATGGGCCCCCTTCGCTGACATCTCTGTGTGAAGAGTTTCTTGCTTGAGCTTGTAACAAATCCTATATCACAGAATTTCTATTTTAACATTATGTTGTAACCTAAAACTACATTTAACACACTACGTAAGAGAATTAATACAGCGTAACTTTCTAACATTACACATATAATATTCATTGTAATATTTGTGAAAGGCCAATCACAAAAGATGCATTTTTCACAGGGAGGGACCCCCGTGCAGTGGCACCAGAGCAGAAGATCCCGTTCACCCCCGGGTGGCCAAGGGCAGGGGGGAGCCGGTTAAAAGAGGCGGCTCCAAGGGTGACACTGGCACCAAGGGTCACCTCATCCTGAACTTTGTGGCAGAGATTCCTGTGGCAGAGACACGTAGTGGCACTTCTGCAGCTTTCAGAGTGCTGAAGAAGGACAGCAGCTACAAAGGGCACAGCAGAGAGTTTGTTCCGATCAGATTGATTTCAGTCAGGTATTTTGCGTGAGTTGTGGGGCTTGGCTGCCTCTTTAACCTTCAAAACGCTGAATGGCTGCTGCATCAGTGGATCCTCCTCCATGTTCAACGAGCTAAAAGGAGCTGCTTTTAGTCCTAGATGAGAGCCAAAAGGAGCTGCTTTTAGTCCTAGATGAGAGAGCAAGATCCATCACTGCCTCTCAAGCTCAAGTCATTCTCTGTTGTAACTTTGTAGGATCCTGTGCTGCTCATTCTTTCCAGAGAAATTTATTTTGGCATTTATATTTACCCAGTGTCAGAAAATGCAGCTCCTCCAGGATTGGAAGGCTGTTGCCTTCATTACTTTTTCTTTCCTAATGTGGAAACGAGCAGCAAGGAGAGCGTTTTGTTCCTGCCCAGCCTCGCTGCTGTGTGGGAGGTGGGAGATGGGAGAAGCGAAGTTTGAACATCAGAGGGGGCAGCAGGAGCCCATCCCCAGTGACAGAACCTTTGCCTTGGGGTGGGATGGATCTCACTGAATCCTAAAGAGGTCTCGCTGTGCCCCCACGCAGACAGGGAATGGCCAAATCCCTCACTAGGAGCAGACTTTAAAGCCATCGAGTCCGACCAGCGCCGCCAGGGCATCACTGCCCCTGTCCCGGGTGCTGCATCCACCTGGCTTTTAAATTCCTCCTGGGATAGGGACCCCCTGCTCTGGGCAGATGTGCCAGGCCATGATCGCCCTCCCAGTGAAGAAATTGTCCCCAGTGTCCACCCTGAGCCTGCCCTGGCCCAGCCTGAGCTGTTCCCTTTGCTCCTGTCCCTGTTCCTGGAGCAGAGCCCGATCCCCCGACTGTCCCCTCCTGTCAGGAGCTGTGCAGAGCCACAAGGGCCCCCCTGAGCCTCCTTTTCTCCAGGCTGAGCCCCTTCCCAGCTCCCTCAGCCCCTCCTGGGGCTCCAGTTCCTCCTCAGCTCCCTCCAGTCCCACTCTGGGTCCCAGCAAAGCCCGTGCTGGAGGTGCTGCTCATCCCAGCTGCCCAAAGATCCCTCTCCAGCAAAGAGCACAGAGGGCTTTTGAATCACCCTGACTCCTTTGGGTGGATGGGAGTAGGACAGATGGCTGCAGTTTTGTTATTTTAATACCTCTGGATAGCAAGGACCCCAAATTCAGCCATTTCAGATGAAATTGCACATCTTGGCAAGTGCTTGCATATGTCCAGAATATTCTCTCTCATCTTCTGGTGAAAGACATCATTGCTCAGTACTTGGAACCAAATTTTCATTTGAATGCAGCTCCTGACTATGGGCAAAAAATACAGTAATAATATTTTTTCTGAAAATAGCACAGAGATAGAAAAAGAAATAGCAGTTTGGTGAGATCTATAAATTGCTTTTCTTACCCATAAAGATGGAATGTTTCTTTCACTTTGGGAGAAACAGATTGTTTAGTACAAACACTGACCTGTGCTGCCAATCAATGAATATTTCATTGCTGTCCCATCGATCCAAATCCACTGGAGCTGAACTTCCCAGCACAATAACTAAGAAACACAAGCCAAAGCAAAACTCAAGGTGAATGGTTGGTGATTTAAGCTCGTTTGTGCAGCCAGATCAAGTAATTGCTCCATGTGAACTTCAGGTGTTCTCCTACACGGTTAGTGCAAACCCTCTAAACAGCGGGGAGGTGTGAGGAGCTTTCCTGAATTCCAACCAAAAGTTCCCTTCCAGCCTTAAAAGGACAGTAAAATTCCCATTGAGGAACTGCTCTGTCCATGAGGCACATTCCAGCACTGATGTGCTCTCAGCTGCTGTCACTGCAGGCCCCCAGCTGGGGAATAATTAGCACTGGCTCCATGATTGCAGAAGGCTGATCATTGCTTCATTATATCATCCTGTGCTATATTATATTGAATTCATTAAGGAACTCGGTAACCCTCACAGCCAGTCCCATCCAGCTTTGCACCTAATTGCTCAATCCATCCCAACACCATCCAGTGTCCAATTAAGAAACCATCCTTTTAAAACAAATCTCCATGGCACATTTCGCACATGCACAACAGCCGGTGCAGCAAGTGGAGATAAGAATTGTTTCTCATTCTTTTCTCTGATCTTCTCCCAGCCTGGGAGAGCTGTGCCTGCTCCCTGTGCCAGGAGCTGCTGCCACGAGCTGTCTCTGCAGAGCACAGAATTGTTTCTGGAGCTCCTTGGGATCCACCCCGAGGGATGCAGGGGATGGCTCAGAGTTAAAAATCTTCTTTTGTAACCCTGTCTGCAGAGTGCAGGAGGTGTGGGACTCAGAACAGAGAGGGGGCATTAACACAACAGAGCAGGGTCTCAGTTTTCTCCTTTTAAGGCTTGAAGGGAACTTTTGGTTGGGATTCAGGGAAGCTCCTTACATACACTCACTATTTAGATATCTGCAGTCCCAGTTAACATCTGACACAGAAAAGGGCACTGGAGCCCTGTGGAACACTGGGACCTGGAAACCCAGGACAAAAATCCGGGTTCTGCATGAAACACAGAGGGGGTAGAGGGGAGATTATTACAGCACAACTTTCCCTGAATGAAGTAATTTTTAATGGGGACACACAGGACCCTCCCTTTTCTGTGGATGCTCCCCGAGGACTTGGAGGATGTTCACTTTCCCAGTATATGAAACGCTGCCGCACTTTCCATCCTCTCCCCGGAGCTGCCCCGGTGAGGGCAGGAAGGTCCAGCCTGGCCATGCCGGGAGCAAAGCAGGACGAGATGTTCTCCAGGGGAGGTGGGAGAGCAGCACCGGGGCCGGGAGGGGCTCTCAGCTCTCATCCCTCATCCCTCAGTTCTCATCCCTCAGCCCTCAGCTCTCATCCCTCATCCCTCATCCCTCAGTTCTCATCCCTCATCCCTCAGCTCTCATCCCTCAGCCCCCTCCGAGCGGGCAGCGCCGAAATTCCCCCGCCACGGCCCGGCAGGGACGCGGGAAATGCGCCGAAAATCTCCCGGGGAGCTTCGCTCCTCCCTGGGGGACAGCGGGCAGGACTGGAACAGGGATGCTCCGGAGGAGGGAATTAACCACGAGATGGCACCAGGCAGCTGCCAGAGCCGGCGGGACAGCGGGGACAGAGGGGACAGAGGGGACAGGGGACAGAGGGGACAGAGGGGACAGGGGACAGAGGGGACAGGGGACAGAGGGGACAGAGGGGACAGGGGACAGAGGGGACAGAGGGGACAGAGGGGACAGCGGGGACAGAGGGGACAGAGGGGACAGAGGGGACAGGGGACAGAGGGGACAGAGGGGACAGGGGACAGGGGACAGAGGGGACAGAGGGGACAGGAGGGACAGCAGGGACAGAGGGGACAGAGGGGACAGGGGACAGCGGGGACAGGGGACAGAGGGGACAGAGGGGACAGAGGACAGAGGGGACAGCTGGGACAGAGGGGACAGAGGCGACAGGGGACAGCGGGGACAGCAGGGACAGCAGGCAGCAGCTCCCTGCAGGCTGTGGGCAGGACGTGTTCCCTGACTGCAGAAAGGACCACACACATCTGAGCTGGCACTGCTGAAGAAGATGCCCGGGCTCTGCTGGCCACCAAATCAGCTTTAGAAGCCATGCCAGAGCAGACCTGGCCTGTCACACCCCATGTGTCACCCTGGGGTGCTCAGAAGTGTCCCACAGAGGCTGCTGGAGCACAAAAACATCCAAGATGAGAGGCATCACCTCGGTCCAGGCAGGGGGAGAGTAATTTCTCACCATCATCTCCAAACCGTTATGGTTTTCAGCCCCAGGTTTTGAGCTCCTGGATCCTGTTTTGGCTGCAGGATAAAAGGCACTTTCACAAAAATGTTTCAAGGTTTAGGATGCTTCCCCTGCTTAGGGAGAGAGACTCCTTAAAGTCTCTCTTAGAGAGAAGAGTATTTAGAGAAATCTCCATTCCTTCCCCAAGCCCGGAGGGGCAGAGGAGAGCCGCGGGCTCCTATAGCCCAGGAATCTTTGGGGAGGGGAGCCAGAAGGGGAAACCCTTTTATCCCTTTGCTCTTGGGCCCCAAGAGCCACTCAGGCTGTAACTCAGCAGCAAATCCCTGCCTCGGGCAGGGCCAGCCACGGGCTGGGAGCCAGAGCACTGATGCTCCTGGGCCAAAAGGAATTTTCTGGGAGGTGAAGGGAAGCCCCAGCTCCAGACCGGATTGCTTTTCCCCTGTCTGGGCCTGATTCCTGGTGCTCCCAGGAGGAGTGTGAGGTTTGCCCCACTGGGATCTGTCCCTGCTGGGTTCTGGGACCTGCCTGCTCTACCCCTGCAGCTTAGCTGAGCATGGATCTGATCCAACAGGGACAGGCAGCACTGGGCTACAGCCACGGGACTGCCCAGCTCTGCTGCAGCCAGATCTGCTCCTTCCATATCACCGGCCAGGGGCTGTGTACAAATCACAAACGGGATGGGGCTGCTGAGGAATGTGTCTCAAGCTGTTTATTTTCTAGTATTAGTCTCATTACGTGGTTATGACAATGGGAGGATTCCAGCAGCTCACATCCCAGGCAGCAGACAAAGAACTTAATGTTACAACTTACTTTAAAAGCTTTTTGAGCAGTCACACAAAGCAAAAGCATATTGACAGTAGTTCTGTCTAACCACTATAAGCACAAGTACCTTTGGTTAAAACAATTCTCGCTTATTTCGAATACAATACCTGCTTTTGAGCCTTAAGATACAATGCACAGAGCTCTATCATTAAGCTTAGAACTTCCTAATATCTCTCTAAATATACTTTTCTATAACTTAGGAAGTTATTCTACCCAAGTGTTAGTACACTGACCATTGTTCTATTTGTCCTTACTTTCTACTTGTTGTAGAATTTTTTTGCTGACAAATCTTATGGCTACTGCTTAGCTCTGATCACAGTTCTGCTGTCTCTGAGGCCTGCCTTTTGCAACATGCCCAAAACCTGATTTTAAGGAATCCCGCAATTCCACATCTGGATGGCTGCCACAGCCTTGCCTCAACCAGCGCTGCTCCTGAGGCACGGTGCCCAGTGCAGAGGAGCTCCTGGGGGCTGCTCACAGCTGTGGGCCCTGAGGCAAAGGCCAGGTCCTCCTTCCACACCTCAGGCAATGCACACTGGCATTCAGAGCTCATTCCTTGTGAGCTCTGGTTGTTGCAGGGGCTGCTCAGACAGTGAGGAATGGGGGACACCAAACGCTGGGAGCTGAGCTCAGCACACATTTCCAGGCAGCCACCCTGGTGACAAGTGACACCATGTGAGCTCTCCCTCCCAAAACCACTTCCCTTGATTGGAGTGGTCTGGGCCAGGAGCAAGAGCCCCTGGAAACCTTCCCAGCCTTCAGGCCCAGGAAGGATTATTTCAGAAATGAGCTGTTGTACCCCAGTGCCTGGAGATCCCTCCTTTCCCAGACTCTGGCACGGGTGTCCCTCAGCCTTTCTGGAAGGCTCTCCCACATCTGCAGGCAGCAGTGGAGGCACCAGGGTCACCTTCCCCTGCCCCGGGTGACAGGGGCTCACTCTGAAGCATCAGCATTGTCTTCTGTCTCTGACCCACCTCTGCACCTGAGCTGAGCTTCAGGAAAAAAGGGGCAAGGCAGGGAAAGTGCTTGTGCATGTGGGAGATGTGGGTGCAGCAGGAGCAGTGGGAACCCAGAGGAGCAGCCCTGGAGAGGTCAGAACAGAGCCCTGGGAGCCCTGGGGGTCTCAGCCATGTGTCCCACGGCCAGCCCTGCCAGTGTCAGATGATTTTACTCCCACCTCTAGAGCTTCTCTTCTTAAATGAGCCTGGAGCTCTTCTTCCTTGAAGATAGGAAGCTGTGCCTGTGGCCAAACCCTTCCTGGGCTGCCCAATAAAAACTCACCCAGGACTCCTGAGTGCTGCTTTTTCCTCCTGCCTTTGCACCCTGGAGCCACCAGAGCCAGAGGAGAGGCTGGTCTTTCCTCTGGCTTGTGCACCATATGTGATGTCTCTCCACTTGGGAGGACAATATTCTGCCCCAGGATATACTGAGAAATGTTGCAGGTGTGTATCAGAGCACTAACAGCCACGGATTTTTTCAATTTAATTTTTATTTATAATTTCCCCATTTAATTAGTTTGTTTCTTTTGTGGAAAACAAGTAGGAATGGTAGTGAGTAAAGCACAGGGGACTTAAAGAGCCCCAGGGCCACAAAGGGCACTTGTGGAAGCACAGAGTCTGTGAACCCCTGCAGAAGGAGCCTGCAGAGCTCTGAGTGCCTGTCAGCCCGACTGTCACCCACAGCAGGGTCTGCACGTGGCCCAGGCCCACAGGAGCTGCTGCTTGGAATGAGATCTGAGCCTTCCTCCACTCTGTGGCTGCATCTGCTCACTGTTCCACCAGACAAATGCACATTAGCAATAATTAGCATTCATGCTTTTGTCGGCATGATCTGAGGGGATAAAAAAGCAAGGCCCATGGAGAACAATAATAATTTCTATTACATGAGCTGTTCCAGCTGGAAAAAAGCAGATGAGCTTTCAGGTCTAATAGCCCTCCTTCAGAATAATTAGGAATGTAATTGGGAACAGCAGAAAACCACAGAATCCTAAAATAGTTGGGGTTGGGAAGGAGTTTTAAAGCCCATCTAGTCCAACCCTCCTGCCATGAGCAGGAGCATCTCCAGCTGAATCAGGCTGCTCAGAGCCACGTCCCATCTGAGCTTCACAGCTGCTCCCTGCAAGGTCTGGTGACAGTGACCTGTCACCTGCAGGGAGCAGGGAGGGGACACAAAGGGTGGCATCAGAATCCAGGAGGGGCAAGGGGCACAAGCAGAGCAGACCTCAAGTGCTGACATCCAGGAGGTGGCTTCACCCATCCACTGCTGGTCACTGAACCACTACCTGGCCAGGCTGTGTCTCAGTCTAACACTTTCCTTTTACGCTCATATCTGACCCCTTTTCCAAGTTTAGTGGAATTTGTGAGTGGGCAGAGCTCAGGCAGGCAGGAGGGAAGACACAAGGACTAACGGGAGGCAAGGGGAGCCTGAGGTGTTGCTGCATAAACCCAGCAGCAGCAGCAGCTTCCACGGCATGGAGTCCAGGAACCGGTTACCAGAGTCTTTATGAGCACTCACCCTTTTTGTTCTGCCCTTTTTCCTGAGATATCTTCAACATCTTTCTCTTGGGATGTTCAACATATCTTGCACATCTCTTGTACATTTACAGGGGCAAGCAGGAAGGCCAGGGCACCCTCAGCCTCCCTGGTGGGACCCACGGGCTGCATCCCCTGGTGAGGCACACCCCAGGGGCAGGGAGGCATCAGAGGTTGTTCAGGGCATGACCGATGGGGTCTGTGGACACCTCTGCCTCCCCAGAGCCGGGCTGGGGCAGGGAGCAGGGCTCAGAGAGCCCTTGCTGTGTGCAGCTGCCCAGCAGCGCCGGGGCTGGCACAGAGGCAGACACAGGTGGGTGCCATGGCAGGGTGCTGAGGGGACCCGAGGCTGGGGTGACAGGAGCACCAGGACCTTGCTGAAGAAGGCAGGACCTCCCCAGACACGCAGGGATGTGCTCTGCCCTGGGTGCCCCTGCTCTGTGGGGTGGCCCCAGGATGGGCAGTGCTGGGGTGAAGCTCATCCCAGGCAAGTAGGAAAAATGAAGTGCAATGCAGAGATTTTCTTCTCATTCCCAACATTCCAGGGGTGCTGGGAATGGCCTGCAGGGAACTGTCCCAAGGCAGCTGGGAAACAGGAAAGGAGGAAGCTGGGACATAAATGTTCTGTAAATTCTGTAAGCTGAGCACAACAAGGTGTTGGTGAGGTAACTGGCTCCTGCAGGTTCTCTCTGTGTCTATTTCTGAGACTCTGAGAGCCTTTAGAGCAGCACAAGGCAACCTCAGCAGCACAAAAACATCTCTCTGGAGCTGGAATGGTGCCTTTGGTGCCCATCACCTTGCAGCAGGCACAAACCCCCAGCTGCAGAACTGAGCCCCTGAGGCTGGAATGCTCCAGGTCAAAGACACACAGGAGCTGTGGTTGTGGCAGAGAGGAGTCACCTTCATTTCAAAATGTTGAAAACATTTTGAATCTATAGAAAAACAAGTAAAGGAGAAATGTGTTTCACTGGTATTAGAAATCCTTAAAATGTCTGGGATTTTCCAGCACATCTCTGCATTAGATCAAGGCAGGGACTTGACCTGGGTCCTGAAACGGGAAGTGAAGAGAAATTCCCAGGATAGCATGAGGAGGATGAAGCCTTGAAGGGCTGGGTTGTTAGACACAAAGACCACAATGTGAAAAGGACATTAAGCTAGAGAGAGCATCCGAAGGAGGGCCTTGAGGTGAGGAGGGGACAGGAAGAGAAGCCTGATGAGGGAGGAGTGGCTGAGGTCACTTGATTTGTTCAGCCAAGGAGAAGGGGAGACTGAGATCAGACCTCACTGGGATCTGCAGCTCCAGCTCTGCTCTGGGACAGGGACAGGAGCCAGGGCACAGCTGGAGCTGGGCCAGGGCAGCTCAGGCTGGAGAGCAGGAAAGGTTCTTCCCCCAGAGGTGCTGGCACTGCCCAGGCTGCCCAGGGAATGGGCACGGCCCCGAGGCTGCCAGAGCTCCAGGAGCCTTTGGCCAGCGCTGCCAGGGATGCCCAGGGTGGGATTTTGGGGGGTCTGGGCAGGGACAGGGCTGGACTCTCTGGTCCTTGTGGGTCCCTCCCAGCTCAGGGGATTCTGATGCCCTGGTCCCATGGCACTTTACACCAGGCAGCCCCACGTGTGAGTTTGCCTTTCTAGGAAGCCCCTGTGAGACTGAGCTTTCCACAAGTGCTGACTTGTAAGCACATTGCAGGAACCTTCAGGGAAGGAGATGGAATTAAAGCAGTGCTTTCTCCAAAACCAGTGCTGCCTCATCATGGTTTTTTTTAGGCTGGTTTCATAATAGACCTTGTGTAATCAATCTTTCTTTCTGTCCTCAGCAATGAGATTTTGATCAGCTATCAAACATCAATCACACAGGACAGGAGGGCACGGCTCTCTAGGGGCAGGTTTGTCACCATATTCCCGTGTTTTGGGTGGTTTTGAGCCATCACCCACCACTGATCTGTGCTGGTGGTGCTGGAGCCCAGCCAGGCTCCCCCCTCCTGGGGTGAGAGCATCCAGTGCAGCACCGAGTCTGGCGCTCAGCTCCTGCCTCTAAAGGCCACTTTGTCACCACTGGGCCAGCCTGGGCTTGGACTCTTGCTCAGCTCCTCCCAAGGCCGTGCACATCTCATTTATCATGTTTGGTGTCTTTGAAAGCCTCATCTGGCAGACTGGAAAGCCATTCTCAGTTTCCCGTCCTCCTAAGGCCAGGAACATTCCCAGGGAGCTGCACAGACTGGAGAGCCCCTGGAGCTCCTGAAGCTTTGCAAAGACAGGAGCAGCTCCCAGCAGCAGGATGAGGTGCTGAGCACTGAGATGCCCCAGGCATCACCCCCTGCAAGGGGACAGAGCCACGTGTGGCTGGGCAGGGCGGGGCAGGACACCAGGGGTGCTCAGGGCACCGTGGTGGCTCCTGCGAGGGCACAGGAGCCAAAGCAGATCTCTGCTGCCTCCTCCCAGGGCTGGGTGTCAGACATGGGAACTCTGCGTGTTTCTGCACCCATCACTGTGAAAGCTGTGTCCTGGTTTTGGCTCTGGAAGGGCTGCAAGTTCCAGAGCACCTCATTTGTCATTGAACCCTTTTCCCTTCCCCTGTTTCAGCCTCACTGCAGCTCCAGGAGGTTGGAAATGCCCAGAGATCTCACTCTCCTCTTGACAGGGCACAGCCGTGGCACCTCTGCCCAACAGTGGTACCTGTCACCACCTGGGCTCTGCTGGGGCCAGACAGACAGCTGGAGAACCTCCTGTGACCCCTTCCCGAGGAGTTTGGCCCCTCCAGCCCCTCCAAATGATGGGATGGTTTTTGCTTGAGCAGGTGCTGCACAGGCAGCAGCCACCCCTCCTTGCAGTGGACAGGCTGGAGATGTCGCTGTGTGCCAGGGTTCCAGAGTCCCTGGGGAGGGAGGTGCCACTCCTGGTGCCAGCCCTGCTGTGGGAAGGCAGGCAGCCCCATCCCTCTGGGAGCTCTCCCGGGGACACCCAGGCTGAGCGTGGTGGGGGCACCAAGGGCTGCAGGGGGCTGATGGTCCCCACCATGGTGATGGTGCTCCCTCTCCATCACCACATCAGCTGGCCCAGGCTCCGGCCTCCGGCGAGGTGAAGGAGGGCAGGAAATCCCCAAGCAGTGACCAGACTCTGAGGTGCTTTCCAGCCCCTGCTGTGTGACAGTTCCAGGGGACTGGAAGTCCCTGAGGACAAACTGTGCAATCTCCTGGGACACGATGTGCAGGAAGCTGAAGCCCAGCTTCTGGCTGGTTTTCCAGCAGAAAATTGGAATGTTATCAAAATGAAATTTTCCCTACAGTGCATTTCAAACATGCAAATCCTGGTTTTCCCTCAGAAAATGTTCGCAGTTGAACTTCCCACCCCTCCTACTGCACATCTGACTGTTTCTGCACATTCAGTTCCCTCTGCTTGCACAGGAGGTGGTCTGGGGTTTCTCACCATCTCTGCCTCCAGCCATTGACGTTCCATGTCCCATCCTCTTACCTCTGCCCCAGTATCCCCCTGCCTGCCCAGGAGCACCTCGGTGCTCCCGACTGGCTGCTTGCCTCTCGTTGGAGCCCCCATCCCTGTGTGTGCCCAGCTCCTGGGGCAGGCAGAGCTCTGCTGGGTGCTGGGAATGTCTCTGCACACGGGTGGCGCAGGGGGAGAGACCCCTCCATTCTCACTCCTGCCGGAGGGGATGCTGCAGCTCCTTTCTGTGACAGCAGGGATTCAGATGTGCCAAACACTCTGCTCAGGAGGGTGGCAAAGGCCCTGGGGGCCTGTAGCTCGTTCCTGTGGGGAGAGCTGGGGAAAGGCTACATGGATGCCCATGGATACCTGGAGCAGGGAGCTGTGCTGCCTGGGTTCTCCAGCAGCCATTCTGAACTGCAGAGTAGGCTGGCTCAGTCCCTCTCAGCTGGGAAAGCATTCAGGACGAGCACAGGGACTTAGGGACTGCAGTCCTTCCTGGATGTTGCTTGGAAAATAATGGGAGACAGGGCTTGAACACACAAAAGCAACTAAGGGGCTGCTCAGACACTCCCACCTTGGTTTCCACCCCATTGCTCCTTGCAGCTCTCCCACCACAGGAAGCACAGGAACCCCTGGGCACCTTCCCCTGCAGCCTCCAGCCCCTGCCTGCCTGTCTGGGCAGCTGATCCCGTGACAAGGACGTCCTGCTGTGTCCCAGCTGTCACACAAAGCACAGTGCCAGAGCAGTGGCAGTGAGGACACACTGTGCCAGCCTCCAGGAGGGATGTGAGGAGCTGCTGGGGCCCTGCACCTGCCCTTGTCCCCTGTCCTTGCCTAGAGCTCAGGCTGGGGTTTGGTGCTGTTCTCTGTCCCTGCCCTGGAAGGCAGCACGCTCCAACTGCATCCACTCTCCCCTCTGCTGGAGCAGCTCATGGGGATTTTTTCCTCCAAGTATTCTGAAGGGTAGTTTCTCTGTTTTTCAGCCTCTTTGTAAAGAATTGAGCCCCAGATCTGCAGGCAGCCTTCCTGTGCAGGGTTCCCCAGTGCTTCCTGCAGAGGCTCAAGTCATTGCCAGCTGCTGCTCTGACTCCTCAAGGTGAATCCAAGGACAACGATGCCACCTTTTTGTTTGGAAACTCATGATCTCTGACCCACAGGTCAGTATTAGAGACCACACATACCGTCAGTGCCTCCACTGGATCTGCAGTCATGTCCAAAGAGCAGGACCAGCAATACTTGCTTCTGTTTTCATGGCTCTACACTGGCTGTCCTAAAATACATTCCAGTTCTGTGCTTATCAAAGAGCCCAAGTGATCTGGCATCATTATTTGCTGTCTCACAGATTTTATCACCACTGATTGCTTCCAGAGCAAAGGCAGGAATACTGAAGTGGCAACTGCATTGCAAATCCTTTCATCCCTGTAGGAACACCCACGTCCCATGGCATCTCCTCAGTACCAGGCCTTGGAGCCTGGCCATGGGCACTCTGCATGTGCTTTGCTCCATTTTACACCTCAGATTAACCTTGCAGCTGCACACAGGAAGCATTTCCACAGCCTGTGTTGCAGTTATTGCTCTCAATTCCATTTCAGCTTTCTCAAAAGAATAATTTTTTGGTAGCTCCACAAGGAGTGGCACAAACTGCATATTCCTAATATTTAATTTTGTCTTCTATGAAATTCCCTATTGCCTTTTCTACCACCAGGACTGCTGCCTTACCCCGAGGCAGGGGAAGCTTCCAGCTGGGTTCAGCGCTGCTCCTCTGAGGTCTCCAGGTTGTACCCTGGGTGACTCTGGCCTTGGGAGGAGTTACAGCCATCACTGGTGAGGGGACACCTCACCCACAGCTCTCCCATGTCGTGTCCAAACCCTGCATCCAGGAGGTGCCGCATGAAGAGCAGGATCACACTGCACTAATTGCTACCTGCCAAGCCAGGTCAGTTCTTGCCCTCAGTCATGGCCAAGGAGGTGGCCACGACGTGCCAGGAGGCAGCGACGGGGAAAGCAGAGAGCATCCCTGGCTGCCAGGACCAGCTGGGGGATGTGGCTGTGCTCCCCACACACAGCTCCTCCCTGGGAAAGCCCTGCACGCTCCTCTGCCTTCAGAGGATCAAAGAGCCTGAGGACACAGCGAGAGGGAGACTCGTGTGGTGACAACATCTGTGCTGGCTGTGGGGCATTGTCATCCGGGCTGCTTCTGCTGCCAGCACTGCACCGAGGGGAGCACGACCTGAGAGGGAAGCAGGCGTTTCTCTGAGCTCCACAACTGTGCCAAAAACAAGAGCCTCTGGAGATAAAAAATAGAGGCACAGAGGGAAAAGCCTGCCAGCACGGTAGGCTCCATCCTAAGCATGATCATCCCACAGTCCTGGGCAGCACAGGAGGGACTCAATAGCTGCACTCCTTCACCCTGCAGGGAGCTCCAGGCCATAACTGGGAAATAGCTCCTGCACTCCAAATAACGTTCCAAAGCCTGCCTTTTTCCTTTGTCTTCCCTGCCAAGCCACCTGCTGTGGCCAGGTCTTCACTTAGTTAATCTACAGCCATCGCACCCACCAGGATCCAGGTCTGTGCAGCCCACTCCAGAGCATTCTTCCCACAGAACCCACTGCAGGTGCACCTGGTAGGCAGAGGAGGGAATGGAGTCAGCTCTGTGCAGACTGAGGGCAGGGATGCAGCCCTCTTTGGCTTTCACCCTTTGTCCCTTCAAGACAAACCCACCTCGTGTGAATCCAGCAAGGCCTTCAGCTCCATGCGTGGGGGCGTAGGAATGACATGGTGACACTGAAAAGGGTTAAGCTTTCCTGGAAGTCTTTTCCAAGAGCACAGCAGGGTTGGTGTGGAGCTCCACGCCAAGCACTGCAAGAGTTAAGGCGAGGTGAGGCCATTTTCCTTCTCTCACGGAGCACATCACAACCTCCATGGGTTTCATTGCCTCCCCAAGCAGTGGTCTGCAGCTTCCTGAGAGGGTCTCAGGGCTGGAGGAGGCTGCAGAGCCCCCGAGCCCGGCACGCTGAGCCCTGCAGCGTTACACAACGGCCATTTTGCTCCTGCATGTGGGCAATGTGGGACACAGGCAAAATGGTTTCCATGGCAACTCGCACTTCAGAGATGCCAGTGAGAAAATTTGCGTTGGGGGAAAATATTCTGCTTCAACTCACGTTGCAAAGGAAGGACAGAGGTGGGCTGCAGCAGCACCCCAGAAATGGCGGTGTGAAAATAGCCCTGGTGGTTTTGGTTCTGCACTGCTCGGTCTATTCCCTGCCTGGGCTGGCTGTGGTGTTTGTCCCATGCAGTGACAAAGCAACATCTTCTCACTACCTGAAACCCTGTTGTTTTTCTCCAAAAAGGCTGAAGTGGCAGGTCTGGGGAGCAATGTGCTGCTCTGGCCACCTCACCCCTCTGGCCCTGTAATGGGACAGACACAGTCCAAGAGAGAAACTCAGTCTCTTTCTGACATGGAGCTGGACTACCCTCCAGATGTGGGCCACTGGCTGCTGTGCCTCCATTTCCTTAAGGGAGGCTAATGGTAGCCCAGCAACAGGTAGATGATGAGAACCCCAAGAAATCTCCTCAGCAGAGAAATCTTAAGGTCATATCCCAGAGTAATTTGGTGAATTTAATGGAGGAAAATGGCTGGTTGCCCTGTGAGCTAATGTCTGGAGGAGTGGTGGCTCTGTCTGGAGGGACAGAGTGAAGCCAAGGAACCAGGCTTAGTGTCTACTGAACATCTCTGCCCAGGGGCTGGGCTGGTCAAGAGAGGGTTCCCCAGCACTGGAGTGCACACAGACCATGACAGAGTCCATGTCACACACAGCCGTCCCCAGGCAGAGCTGCGGTAGTGCGCAGAGGTGCTGCATAACTGGGAATATTGATGTGGAGAACAAACCCATGCACCGTGTTTTATCCCCAGTCCCTGGTTTAGTGAATGCCTGGCGTGTCCGTGCCTTCAGGGCACCGGGAATGCCCAGATCCCGAAAGGGCACTGCGGGTGAAAAGGGCGGAGCGGGACGCCCAGAGCTCAGCCCCGCACCAGCTGTGCACCTCCCGCTCGAGCGGCTCTCGCAGGAGGTGCGGGACGCGGGGCAGCGGGGCCCTCACCCTGCGAGCGGCGCCACCGAGCCCGCAGCACCCCGCAGCACCCCGCGGGAGGGAGGGAGGGGGGCTCTGCCGCAGCGCCGGGGCGGGCGGGGGTCCCGGGGGCGGGCCGGGGCGGGCGCTGCGGCAGCGCGGGGCGGGCGGGGCGGGGCGGAGCGGCGGCAGCGGCGAGGGCGCTTCAGCACCGGGGAGAGCGCCCGGCAGCGCCCGCAGCGCCCGCAGCGCCCGCAGCGCCCGCAGCGCCCGCAGCGCCCGCGCCGAGCGCCGAGCGCCGGGCACGGCCCGGGCCAGCCCGATGCGGCCGCGCTGAGCCGGGCGGGCGGCCCGCGGGGCGGGCGGGCGGGGGGCGCGGGGGGCCCGGCGGGCTCCGGGCCGCCCGTGGATGAGCACCATGCGGCTGCTGCTGCTCGCCCTCCTCTTCTCCTCGTCCTTCGCCCGCGCCGGCTGCGACCCTAAGATCGTCAATATCGGCGCGGTGCTGAGCACCAAGAAGCACGAGCAGATCTTCCGCGAGGCGGTGAACCAGGCCAACAAGCGGCACGGCACCTGGAAGCTTCAGCTCAACGCCACCTCCGTCACCCACAAGCCCAATGCCATCCAGATGGCCCTGTCCGTCTGCGAGGACCTCATCTCCAGCCAGGTACCCCGGGACGGCGACCCCCTCCCCGCCCCGGCCCCGGCGGGACCCGAGCCGCCGCCCCGCGGCCACCCCGCCCCGGCCCCGCGGTGCCCCCCGGCCGAGCCGCGGCGTGCGGGGTCCTGCCCGGGCCCGGGGCCGCTGCCCGCATTGCAGCCTTTATGTAAGCGCGGCTGGCTGCGCGCTCCGTGCACCCCCGGGCACAGCCGGGCTCCCGCACACAGCCCGGGCACATGTGGGCACCCACAGACACCCTGGGGAACAGCCGGGCGCCTGCACAGAGCCTGGGCACCCACAGACACCCTGGGGAACAGCCGGGTGCCTGCACAGAGCCTGGGCACCCACAGACACCCTGGGGAACAGCCGGGTGCCTGCACCCAGCCTGGACACACACGGGCACCCACAGACACCCTGGGGAACAGCCGGGCGCCTGCACAGAGCCTGGGCACCCACAGACATCCTGGGGAAAAGCCGGGCACCCACACCCAGCCCAGGCACTCACAGACACCTTGGGGAACAGCCGGGTGCCTGCACCCAGCCTGGACACACACGGGCACCCACAGACACCCTGGGGAACAGCCGGGCTCCCGCACACAGCCCGGGCACACACGGGCACCCACAGACACCCTGGGGAACAGCCGGGCGCCTGCACAGAGCCTGGGCACCCACAGACATCCTGGGGAAAAGCCAGGTGCCTGCACCCAGCCCGGACACTCACAGACACCCTGGGGAACAGCCAGGCACCTGCACACAGCCCAGGCACATGTGGGCACCCACAGACACCCTGGGGAAAAGCCGGGCACCCACACCCAGCCCAGGCACTCACAGACACCCTGGGGAACAGCCGGGCACCCACACAGAGCCTGGGCACATACGGGCTCGCACACATTGCCCGGGGCACGCATGGCCACCTGCAACACCCACCCGGGTCCCACATGGGCTCACACACACGCCCCAGGGTGCACATGGGCATCACACGCCCCCGGGTATACACGGGCTCACACCAGCACCCCGGGGCACAGAGAGGCACCCCCACAGCCCTGGGGCACATGCGGGCACACACACCCACCCCTCAGGGCACACAGGGATCACACGCACTCTGGGGTGCACGCAAGCTCCCACATGCATAGCAGGACACACATGAGCTCACACACAAAGCCTGAGCACAGACACAGGCACAGCCCCTGGACACACACAGGCTCACACACAGCCCCTGGGCACACACAGACACACACACACAGCCCCTGGGCACACACAGACTCACACACACAGCCCCTGGGCACACACAGGCCCCCATGCCCTGAGTTGTGCACATAGATGTGCACCCAATGCTGGGCATGCACAGAAATATGCATGTACACCTACACCACACACAGGCACAGCGGGCACACACAGAGCTAGGTGTGAGCACACAGGGGCATCCCCAAACTGGGGGGACACGTGGACACGGGGAACAATGTGTGTGCACACAGACTGTGCACTCACACACATGTGGGAATGCCCACAGGCTGCACTTCATGTGCAAACACACACTCCATGTGCACACACACTCCATGTGCACATAGAGTCCATGTGCACACACACTCCATGTGCACACACACACTCCATGTGCACATACACTCCATGTGCACACACACTCCATGTGCACACACACATTCCATACACACACACGTGATGTGCACACACACATTCCATACACACACATTCCATGTGCACACACACATTCCATGTGCACACACACACTCCATGCACACACACATTCCATACACACACACTCCATGTGCGCACACACACTCCATGCACACACACACTCCATACACACACACTCTATGCACACACACATTCCATACACACACACTCCATGTGCACACTCACACTCCATGTGCACACACATACTCCATGTGCACATACACTCCATGTGCACACACACTCCATGTGCACACACACATTCCATACACACACATTCCATGTGCACACACACATTCCATGTGCACACACACATTCCATACACACACACATTCCATGTGCACACACACACTCCATGCACACACACATTCCATACACACACACTCCATGTGCGCACACACACTCCATGCACACACACACTCCATACACACACACTCTATGCACACACACATTCCATACACACACACTCCATGTGCACACTCACACTCCATGTGCACACACACACTCCATGTGCACACGCGCATTGCTGTGCAAACATGGGCTCACACACAACATGTCTGCACTCATTCCAGCGTGCACAGCTGCTGTGACACATGGACACACACACACCTGCGTGGAGGGACCTGACACACCCACTGCCACACGCACACCCGAGACACGGGCACGCACGGCTGGGGGTGCAGACACGCAGGCACACCCGCACAGACCCACGGACACAGGGACACACGGACACAGAGACACACGGACACAGACTGTGTGTGCTGTGTATGACTGGGCGCAGAGTGATGTCCCTCCTGTGGCCACGGGTCACTCTCAGCGCACCTGGGGGTGCAGCCCGAACCCTCAGTGCTGGTGGGCGCAGCCGGGGGTGCCCCGGGCAGCCTCTCCACCTGCCCCGCGTGTGCCCGGGGTGCAGAGCTCGGTAACACCCCCAGGCCGTCAGTCGGGGCTGTCGGGGCACGGGCGGGCCAGCACAGACCCAGCCCGTCCTCAGCACACCCGCACACGCGGAAGGTCCGCGCGGGCCCGTGCGCGGTGCGAACGCGCGCCCGAATTGCGTGACGGGCCCCAGCAGGGAGCATCACCGCCCCAGCGCAGGGAAATCGGGCACACACAGCGGGGCAGGGGGCTGCAGGGACGGAGCTGACGCCTTCCCAGCTCAGCTTCCCGCGGCGGAGGTGCGGGACAGCTGGGGACATCCCTGGGCTGGGGCCCGGCCGGGCAGGCGGGCTGTCCCGGGCCGCGCTGGCCCCGGCAGCAGGGGAGGCTCGGCGGTCCCGCACGGAGCCGGCCCCCCTCCAGCGCTGCCGGCCATGGATGCCGCGGCCGTGCCGCCTCACGCCCTGTCCCCGGCAGAGCCGCGGAGCGCCGCACGGAGCGGGCACGGCCCTGCGGGAGCAGCGCAGGGGCCGGGGCTGGGCTCGGGGTGCCGGGCTCGGGGTGCCCGCTCTGTGCCGGGGCTGTCCCGGCCGCTGTGCCCACTCCGTCCCGCTCGGTCCCCGCTCGCTGGCGCCGTGCCCGAGCGGGGGCTGCGAGGCACAGCAGGGGCTGGCAGCCCGCAGAATGGCTCCTGCCGTGCGCCACGGCACAGCCCGAGCCCCGCACGGCCCCGCCGCTGCCCCCGAGCCTGCTCCTGCCCCAGGGCCTCACCCCCTGTGCCGGCACCAGGCACCTCTGCCCCGGGCAGCCCCTCCTCTGCATCCCCAGGGCATTCCCAACCTCTTCTCCAGCAATTTCTCCCTACTCCCACGTAGGCTCTCCAGCCCCTGCCTCAGCTCCCTCTGCACCCTCAATTTACTCCCTCCCAAAGCCAAGCAGGATCGCCCCTCTTCCCCCCAGACCCCAGGGCCCTTTCCCAGTCAGGATCCATCCTCCTCTCCAGCCCTGGCAATCTGTCCCTCCCGCCCTGGTGCTGGGCAGATGCTTGGAGAAGGAAGAGTTATTTCCTCCAGACATCAAAGTCCTTGCACTGATTCGCCCTAGCTGGAGACCTGTCACCAGCTGGGGACACTCCTTGTGCTGCAAAAGGGCATTGGTGTAATAAAGGATCCCCAGGGAGTACCAGCTCCTTCTTCTCCCTTCGACACAAAGTAGGATCCTACTGGAGACCAAAATCCCAGCTCTGCCGTAACAGCAGAATTTTGCCGGGATCCTCCTTCCCCATTTTGGTGTAGCCCAGATCTCGGCCGAGGGCAGATCCCGGCTGCTGCCCCCGCCCTCCGCGCTCTGCCACTGCCGTGTGCCCAAGGCCAGATGGCTGATTCCGCTCCCTGGCTCCGCGCTCCCGCTCCCGCCACACTCCCGGCTGACCACTTTGTTCCTAATAGTCCTCAGAGGGGAATTACAACCGAATATTAAATGTGTGGTTAAAGAAATCGCATTACACAGTGCGACTGGAAGGGAGATGCTTCCCTTTAATCTGTAATCCACGGAAGTTATTAGTTTAGCGAGCGGAGCGGCTGGGCACGGCATTCCATTAGGACACAACCCTGAGCAGAGCCATCACATCCAGCCGTGGCACAGCAGCCCTGGCTCCCAGCACAGCCCTCGCTTCCCCATTCCGAGCAATTGCGGTGCCATTATCATGTTAACATGGGGCTCTTTAGCATTGCAGAAAAGAAAAGGGGGAAAAAATCACGCTGGATGGCCGTTGCGCTCCCGTGAAATAATGTTTGTGTCGTGTATCCTGTCCTACAGGTCTATGCAATATTAGTTAGTCACCCTCCTGCTCCCAACGATCACCTAACACCAACACCTGTATCATACACAGCTGGCTTCTACAGGATCCCTGTCATTGGTCTGACAACACGCATGTCTATATATTCTGATAAGGTAACTGCTGCATGTTTCTGCTCTGGTACCTCATACATGTGCTGTAAATCAAGAGTGCCCGTCAGGAGGGTTCATGATGTCTGCACTCTCTCTGTGTCTGTCTCTCTGGCTGTCTCTCCAGCCCAGCCTACATCTCCCTCTCTCTCTCTCTCTCTCCCCTGCATTCCAGGGTGCATCATTTTTTTGCAGCTGCCAGTGCTGACCTACATTGTGCCAGATGATTTCTGCAGCGCTGCCCTGCCAGGCTGCTGGGCTCGCTGCTCTCCAGCCCCGGCAAAGGCACGAGCTGGCTCCTGCCCTGCTCACTGCCCTGCTCACTGCCCTGCTCACTGCCCTGCTCACTGCTGACAGCCAGGGGGTCCTGGGGGCTCTGGGGGCCTGGGAGGGGCAGAGGATCCTGTTGGAGCCTGTACATTGGGCAGGATCTCTCTGGGGCTGGGAGGCTGTTTGGTTGCATTCACTTCTCTGGGTTTGTGGGATATTGCTAGGGGAGATAACAGAATATCCTGAGGCTTCACATGACATTCAGTCTGGCCAGCACTCAAGACAGAGGTTCAGATTTCAGTGTCTCAGCTGTCCCTGTGGGAACTCAGAGATTTCCAGGCTGGATGAGGTCCTGCCATGTGCAGGTGGTGCTTAGGCAATGAGGTGCTGCCCTGGCCCTCAGCTCACAGCCCTTTTGGCAAACCTAAAGCTTTAGGAAAGGCAAAAGGAGGAGCTGAGCAGAGCCAGGCCTTCCAAATGCCACTGCAGGATTTCATCCAGGCATACGAGCTCAGTGGGTGAGATCGAGCCTGCTTCGAAGCACGAATCAGCCTTTGCTTGGAAAATGTGAATATTCACAAATGTAAATGTTCAGTGCAAAAATAGTCACTCCACCTACATGGTAAATAAAGTCAAATTTCAGGAGGAGGAGCAGAAGCTCCCAGAGAGGCAGCAGCAGCACTGCTTGGCTGGAGCAGCAGCAGATTTTGGCATCTCCCACCAGGGAAGCCATGGCAGGGTGATCAGCAAGCCAGGCCCACGGCAGTGATGGTGATGGTGGCTGGCAGGGCTGGGGACTGCACACCCTGGCAGGGTCCCACCAGGCATGGTTAGATGGAAAGGGATGGCAGCAGAGCTGGCAGAGCAGGCAGGAATTGTTCAGGGCAGATTTGCTTCTTGCTGCTCTGGGGAGGAGATGGCTCTGACAGGAATGTCACTGGGAGGATCCTTGTCACAGGGCCCAGCATGGCAGGAGAGGGGACCCTGCACCTGCTCTCTGCCCCACCTCTGCAGGGCTGTGCCAGTAAAGCTGCCCTGCCCACCTGTGCTGCCCAGCCTGCTGGCCTGGAGTGCTCACCCCAAGGGGCTGACCCTGTCCTCTCCTTCTGCCAGTCCTTTCCTTTTTAAAACGTGATTTCTGCAGAGCAGCCTCATAACCACCCCTGGCTCACTCCAGGGCTGGAGGAGAGACCCATGGCCGCAGAGGTGACTCAGTGTGCCAGCAGGGAGATGCTCTCCATGGAATATTTGGGGTGTTGAGCAGCTTTGGGGCTGTGGGGTAGACTTGCCTGGCAGAGGCTGGGCAGGGAGCCCAGGCTGCCCACCCCAACACCCCAACACCCCAGCACCCCTCCTGCCTGGCTGGCATCGTGCTCAGCCTCCTGCCCACCAAGCCTTGGAGCTCTCTGAAGAACATGGAGCTGCAGGCAGGAGATGGGGCAAAGGCAGGAACTGAGTAGAGGAACAAAGGATGCTTAGACAGTGGAGGGGACAGCAAAGGTGAGTGTGGAGTGGGGGTCAGAGGGGTGTGGAGCTGTGGTATAGGACAGTGGAAGGTTCTGCACACCTTATGCAGAACAGGCTGGCTCGTGACAGGGATTTTCTGCTCTTCCCTTTTTGGCTTCCAGAGATCAGCTTGCTTTCTTTTTTGTTTTAATTCAGGAAATTATATCTTTCAGCTTAGTTTCTATGGAAACAAGCTTGTAGGATCACTTTTTATGTACGCCCCTATTTGGTTTTGGAGGCATCAGACAATTTTAGCTGAATTTCACATGGAGCTGAAGCTGGGTTGATTTTGGTCCTCTCAAGGCTACCAAGGGAGGAAAGGTGTGGGCCCCAGCAGGGACAGGTTTTGATGCTCTCAGAGCATGTCCAGTCAGGCACAGTGGTCTGTGAGCTGCACCAGTCTTTCAGCAAAGATACCCGAGGGAAGTGAGTTTTACTGTTCCAGTATCCAACCATTTGTTCTAGAAATAATTTTGCAGTTATCAGGCAGAGCACTCTGGCTTGGCCTCCTTGTACATCCCATGGGCTGTTCCTTCCCTGAGACCCTCACAGCACCCAGCACAGCACTGCCTGCCAGGAGGGGTCTCTGGGATCCCATCACCTCTGAGGGAGGTCAGCAGGGACTGGAGGAGAGAAGGAGTCTCAAGGTAAAGGCAGCAGAGTGGTTCCCATCACCGTGGTGTCCACGGCTATGGAGAGCTCTCTGGGGAGATCTCACGGGCTGAGCATTGCAAAAATCCCCCTCTGACTTTCCCTCAGTGCTCCTGTTCCCCACAGGCCGCTGGGGGTGTTTATATCTGCTCTGCATCTCAGCTGCAACAAACGAGATGGCAGTGACATGCTGGCACCATGAAAAATGTGAGCTGCCCCTGAGTGTGGGAGCAGAGCCCGGGGATGCACGGCCCAGGAAGGTCTGAGCTCCTCACCCATGGGACCTACCCGAGGGCCGGAGGGACACCCTGGGTGCTGAGCCCCTCACCGCCCCACAGCAGATCATTGCAGCAGAGGAACAGGGAGATAAATTGATAAATTAAGAGACCAGCTCTGCTGCTGGAAGAGCTGGAAAATGGAGTTTAGACATGCTGCAATTGGAGAGCTTTCTCAGTCCCAGCACCCTGCCCAGGTCGTTAAGTGAGGTCTGTCTGTCTCTCCAGCCAGGGCATGGATTTCCCTCTGGTTTCTGCTCGCAGAGGAACCATTCCAGGCCCTCACAGGCCTTGTTCACTGAAAAGGGTTTGCTGCTGTGTTCCTGGCCTCACTGGCAGTCGATGCTCAGCAGGAGCCCTGTCAGCCAGGGTGGGAAGGTGCAGGTGGGGACAAAAGTGGCTCTTGTTGACCAAGGTCAGGGTCAGCGCTCCTTCACTGGCACCCACAAGTGATGACTGGACAGACTGCTTGGTGCAGCACAGAGATGTTTGTCCTGGCAGTGGGGGCACAGCCCTCAGCAGAGCAGGAACCACTCAGGAGGGCAGGAGAGCTCTCAGGAGGGCAGGAGAACCCTCAGCAGGGCAGGACAGCCCTCAGCAGGGCAGAAAACTACTCAGGAGGGTAGAAAATCACTCAGGAGGGCAGGAGAACCCTCAGGAGGGCAGCCTGGAGTGTGCAAGAGCAGGCCAGGGTAGTGGGAGATGGCCTGATGGAGCCTGCAGCTGGCAGCAGATCCCCACAGGCTCTCAGGTCCCAGCTGGGAGCAGCACAGAGCAGCCCCACTGCCCCACCATGGCCCAGCCCGTCCCTTCTCCGTGCACTGCAGGGAAAGGCAGAGAGTGCCCTTTGGTCTGAGCTCCCCACCCCTCTGCCCCCAGAACCCCTCCCTGCACTGTCTGAGCTGTGCCAGAGCTATCCCAGCTCCCTCCCACCTCCACAGCTGCCATGTGGGGCAGGCCCCTTCCATGGAAACACTGGCCAACACTTCTTTCTCATGCCCAGCTGGTGAATTTTACCAAATTTTCAGGAGCTTTACAGACTGGGATCTCTGACAATCTGTGAAATTGCCCAGGCAGCTCAGCTGGGGAGTGCATTGCTAGAAGAGGGGCTGCCATAGGTACTGATGCAAAGGCACATTGCTCCCTTCAGCCTGTAGGAAAAATCCCTCCCCCAGCCCTGGGCTCTGAGCTGGGTGAGCCCCTGGGCAGACAGAAGAGCAGAATTGGACAAACCCTCCCCTCACAGCGCTGAGCAAGGCCCTGCTGGGACACAGGCACTGCCATGCCCTTTCCTCTGCGGATAAAACCCCCGTGCCAGGGCAGCTCAGGGCTGCTGCACAGGACTGCAGCTCCAGGCAGGTTCCCTGCAGGGGTGGATGCACTGCCGTGCTCTGCAGGTGCAGGCTCACAGCTGTGCATGCACAGCCTGTGCTTTTACACACACACACACACACACACACACACACACACACACACACACAGGATCATCTCCTCAAACAGCTCCTCTCTGTATGGGTTTGCATCAGATATTTGCAGTTGTCAAGTCCTGACCCCACACAGAATCATCACAGAATCCCAGACTGGTCTGGGTTGGCAGTGACCTTAAATCCCATCCAGTGCCACCCCTGCCATGGCAGGGACACCTCCCACTGTCCCAGGCTGCTCCCAGCCCTGTCCAGCCTGGCCTTGGGCACTGCCAGGGATCCAGGGGCAGCCACAGCTGCTCTGGGCACCTGTGCCAGGGCTGCCCACCTTGCAGGAAATATCCCCAACCTCCCAACCCTGCTCACTCTGGTGCTTTTTGCCTCCAGCCCCCTGGGTTCCTGCTGAGCTTGGGCACTGATTTGACCCCAGCCTGCATTTGCTGCCCTTTTGCAGAGGTAGAATGAAGTGGGGGAGCACAGGGCTGAGCTCTGGGAGGTCTGGGGGTGGTGTGAGCCATTGCCATGGTCCCACTCCAGCTCTGGTGGGCACCAGGCACACTCAGAGCACAGCAAGGGGTGAGGAACCTACAAAGCCCCTTCCAAGGCCAGTGTGGATTTGCAGTGAGGAGCAGTTTTTGCTGTGTGCTGATCCGAGGGGAGGGAGTGATGACAGCCCCGAGTTCAGGTGCCTGGAGCACACCCCAGGTGCAGCTGAGTGAGCCCACGCTCTGTGCTGGCTGTCCCACAGAGGCTGTGCCAAAAACCACGGGTCATTTTTAACAGTTATTTGCCAAAAAAATGGGCTGATGAGGGTGCACAAATCCCTGCACCCTCATGCCCTGCAGTGCAGCCCACGTGCCTGTGCCCAGCAGAGCTCCGTGCTGAGTTTCAGAGGCTGTGGCAGGGACCTGTGGGATGTCACTGCGTGTGCTGGGATGGGGGAATCAGATCACACCAAGCTGGATTCTCACCTGCCTCTGCACAGCACAGGCTGGCCCCCTGAACCTCTGGGGGACTCTGCGTTCATTTTTCTGCCAATCTTTGGTCCTTGCGAAGATGCTCAGGAGTCGCAGGTGCTTCAAAAGCTGTGCTCATCCTGAGATCTCAGCTCAGCACTTGACATGAATTTTTCTTCCTTATCCCATTTGAAAACCACAGTTCAGGGATCCAGGAGCTGAGATACCACCAGAGTCTGTCCCTGACCCTTTTGACACCACCTCAGAAAGCAAATTTCCCTGGACCGTTAAACCAAGTTGCCCCCCCAACAATTTTGCAGTAATTTTTTCCTCTGAACCCAGTGATATGTATTTACAATACTTAAGAAAGCCATGATTGGTTAAACACCATTTTTGCAACCTGGTTGGGAAGCTAGAAAGCAATTTGATGCAATATATGGAAATTTCAAAGATTTTTCCATTTCAAAAAGGGATTGAAATAATTTTTATAGATGTTTTAACCTGTGTTTTTCTGATTTCCTTTTTTAATATTGTTTTTTCTGTAATTTTTTCAGCTCTTTTCTCTCTTCTGATTTTTTCCGATTTCCAGTTACACTTTCCCTGGATTTCCTTAAAGCAATTAAAAATGCTCAGGGGTTGAAAATAAAAAATGCTTAGACCCAGATGGTGTGCCCCTGGCCCAGGCTGTGCAGCTGGACCTGGAAATTCCTGGGCATCTCTGCTGACCTCAAAGAGATCTTGAACATTTGTGTTGGTGTGGACACCTTGGTTGTCTTTCCATTGTTTGTCCCTATGGGGCTTTTTCCCAGTCCCGTGGGTTAGTGCTGGTTTTGTGGGGTGAGCTGCTCTTCCTGTAACTGCAATGTCTGTATCAGACATACTCTGAAAGTCTTGCTGGGGCTCTCCTGGTTTGTTTCCTGCTCTGGTTAAACATCCACCCTTCTCCTCAGTGCCTCACGTTCAGGAAATGTCCCCAGGGCTGTGGTGGCTTTGCTGCTCCCCTGTTCCCGGGTGTTGGGCTGGGGCAGAGCAGGGACCTGCTGACCCTGTGCAGGGAGCCTTGAGCACAGCAGGGAGTTTGCAGCCTTTTTTACACATTTCATGGTCTGGTTTGACATTATCACTGAGTGGAGTGTGAGAAAGAGGATTTATCTGGTGTGTCTGTTCCTCCTGTGTGTGTGTCCATGGGGAACATGATTCCTTTTCCTTCCCAGTGTGTGTTGCTTTGTCCCATTCAGGACATTTCTGACCCATTCTGGGACTGGTCTCTGGATGAGAAGTCTGGACAAGCATCTCTGTTTGGTCCAGACAACCATCTCAGCCTTAGAGATAGAAATATTATGGTGCTGTATTTTTGTCCTCTGTAGTTCTGGCTCCTGCCTCCCTCCAGCACGTAGCTGAGCTGTCAAGTAGGGTCCATGCTGAGCATGAACACTTTCACTTCCTAATATTTGACTCTAGGGCTTTTTGGACAAGCTGCATTTGTTTGAAAGCTCTCTGTCAGCTCCAGCTTTTGTCCTGATTGCTCCCCTAAGAGCACTGTACTTAATTAGGCTGGAATTGCTATTGCACAATCACCCAACCATAACGATGTCTTTAACCGAACCAGAGAGGTTTGCTGGGGCACGGGTCCAGAGCTGCCTCCCCTGCCTGCTGCTGCAGAACAGGCTGACCTAGAAACAGCCAGGGACCATGTTACAAAACTGCCTTTCTGAACTTCTGCCATGGCAAATGATGAACACACAGCTGCCTGTACCTGCCTCTTGCCTTCTGAAGGGAATTCTTTTGCTTTTTGATGTCCATTGTCTGGTAATTATTTAAAAGGTCAAGAGGCAAGGCTATATTTGCACTGAGCACTGCTGGTCATTCCTAGCTAGAGAGGCTTTTCTTCTCTGTGCCTTTATGGGCCACAAAGCAGAAACCCCTCTTTGCCATGCTCTGGTTTAGCCACAGAGAGGTGCAAAGTCACATCCAGGGTTTGCTTCCCAGCCAGAAGGAAGGATGCAGGTCCCAGAGGTCAGCTCAAGGCGTGCATCCCAAAATGGCTTTGTGATCCCAACCCTGTCCCTGCAAATGTGGCCGACAGGCCCACAGTCTGTGTTGAGCTCTTGTTCTTCCTTGCAGAGCATCCACCTGTCCTTTTTGCGCACGGTCCCACCCTACTCTCACCAGGCCAACGTCTGGTTTGAGATGATGAGAGTCTTCAACTGGAACCACGTCATTCTGATAGTCAGCGACGACCACGAGGGTCGTGCTGCACAAAAGAAGCTGGAGACCCTCCTGGAGGAGAAAGAGTCCAAGGTCAGTTCCTGAACATTGTCTTGTAGCTTTGTTTAAGCAACAACAACGAAACTAGAAGTCTTGGGCTGTTGTATGTATGTAGATTTCTGTATGTAAAACACCTTTTCTTTCCATTGTAACATGGCTAACATGCTTAAAGCATCAACAGTGTCTGACTAGTACCTGACAGAACTTTGTACTTTATTCATTTCACTTGCTTTGCCATGGTCAAAATCTCCTACATGTAAATCGACTACAAAATGAAGGGAAGGATAACCTGGAGCTCTGCAAATGCCTTGCCCGAGTTTCCCACCCAAGGAGAGGACCAGTCGCTCAGTTTAGGGAAGCACCTGCCCCCCTGCAGCCACCCCGGGGCCAGGCAGAGCCAGCAGTGCCAACCCCCCCCAAAAAGCATCTTCTGAGTTGGCCACGGGGCTCACTCAGTGCTCAGGAGGGAGCGGGGCTGTGGTGAGCTCTCGGTAGCGCTGTGGCCCGTTCCCATCTCCATGAAGCACATGCCAAACGCTGCTTTCCTGACACCCCATGCATGGCAGGGCTGGGAGCAGGGAGGGAGGCAGGGCAGTGCCCGAGGAGGGGGCACAAAGCACAGAGCTGCGGCGTGGAGGGAAAGGTCTGCACAAGTGTTCCAGAAAAGCAGAGAAGGAGAGCACAGGGAGCTGCGTGGCTGCCATCTGGAAGGCAAGGAAACACCTCCTGTCCCACGGGGTGGAGTCCCAGCGTGTCCTCTCTCCTGCGGTAGGGTGAGGTGCCCTTGGGATGGGCTGAGCCTGAGCTCATCCAAGTCTCCTGCAGCATCAGGGCAGGCACCCACTCGGGGATGTTCCCTCCTGGGTCACAGGCAGGGACCCCAACCTGCTCTTTCCAGCCCCACCTGCAGCTGCTAGACCTTTGGCAGTCTCTCAGCTGTCGAGATGTGGCCATGGACCCTTCTTGTGGTTGGAGTTGGTGGCTCAGCTGAGAGATGGGACCCTGTGACTGCTCTTCATGCCCTCCCTGAGGAACAACTGCTGCAGGGGTGCAGGCTGGCACAAGCCACACTGACCAACAGACTCCTGATTTTGGCGGTGATTTTCAAGAATTTTCATCCTTGCTGCAACCCAGGCTACCTCAAGGCACTGATGTTCCACCAGCCACAGAGGGATCCTCCTGCCTCCAAGGGCAGCTTCCCACTGGGTGACAGCAGGACAGTGCTTTTCTCCAAAGCTTCTTCCCAGCACAATGCCCTTCGTACAGGGATAACCATTGTCAGTCTCTTTTCCCTCCTCTTGCATCCTTTGAATTCCACTTTCTGTTTTCCTGTGCGTCCATTTTGCTGTTCCCTCTCATGCCTCCACTCCCATTTGCCCCATGTGGTGCTCCCAGGCACAGGTGCTTTTCTTCTTCAGCCTGTCCACCGTGCAGGAAAGCCTTTGAGAGCTTGAAAGATGGGGAGGAAGGGTCTGTCCTCAGACCTTCCCCATTTTGCACTGCATCTACCACGTGTCTTGGTGTCCCCTGGCAGCCCCTGGGCTGCTGAGATGCTCGGGCCACTCTCCAGCCTGGGGCACCTGCTCTGTCCCAGTAAGTCACCTTATCTTCTCTTTGGGGTGTGCCACTGCATCTTGTTTCTTTTTCCTTTGAGAAAAGGTCAGGCAGACTGGTCTGACTGGTCTTGCAGGTGGCAGACACCCCTTTGGGGCCTTCCTGTCTTCCTCTGCCTCTTCTCTCCAGTCTCTCTTCTGATCACTGATGTGCTGACTTTTTCATGCCATGGAGTTGTACCATGGGCCCCTCCCCAAGGGCAGCCTGGGCCCTGGGGAGGGAGCAGGCAGGAGACCTGATCTTGACCTCTTCAAGGCTTAGATCACAGCCCCTGAAGACATGAAGGACCTGCTCAGGGTCAGAGACTCACCTGCCCATCTGGGCTCTTGGTTTGGGGCATGGCTTTGCCAACAGGATCTGTGCCAGCCCCATGTGCCATCCGGGCACCAGTGTGGGTCTGCAGCTCCAGCAGCACCCTGAGCCCAGCACCCAGGCCGTGCTGGCCAGCCCTGGAGTGCCCCACGTGCTGGCCTTGTCTTGGAGCTGTCTGTAGCAACCCTCAGCCTGGAGCTGCTGCTCCACCCAGCACAGCTCTGCTCCTTCACGGGGCTGCTGGGGCTCCAAGGGAGCGCTGGACACTGAGAGCAGAGCTGGGGGTCAGAGGTGGCAGGTCCCTGCTGTGCTGCCTGCCTTTCTCTGGGACACTGGCATTCATGGAAGTGACAATTTTTCCAGTGATTGCAGGATCACATGGTGGGAAGGGAACTTCTGATTCAGCAGTCCCTGTGTGAAACATGAAGAGAGGGTCTGCAGGACCACATGAAGAAATAGGAAAAGGAGGAAAAGTGTAGCTCTGGAAACAGGATTAGTGACAGGGAGAGGTGACCAGGGGCCAGTCTTATACTGAAGGCTCTACTGACCAGCCTGGGCTGAGGTGCCAGCACATCCCAGGAATTTCTAGCTGGTGGCTGCAGCATGGATGACCAAGTTTTTGGCTACATTGACAGTGCCTGGGGAGAAGTGACCAGCGTTGCCTGATTGGAGAACATTCCTGCTGTCCTGCTGCATCTCTGGTCTTGTAGCAGTTACTACTCCAGGGCTCACTGCAGGCCAGCAGAAGCCACTAAGAAGCCATTGCAGAAATCCTCGCTGTGGGAGTCATCAGAAATGAAGGCAGACCTGGGCTCCAAACAAATTTTGCCTCTTCACATACTTTTCCTTGCCAGGACCTAATTTCTTTAAGCAATGAAGAACCTGTCAGGCTGCATCCAAGGGGAAGAAAGGAAAGGCCACACAGCTGCATGGAAAGGAGACCTGGCAAGATGTCCTGCCAAAGACTGGCCTGAATGCTCAGGAAAAGGCAAGCTAATTAGTCTGGAAAACAAGATGAAGAGCAATGTGTCTGTCTGAGGAACAGCCTGGGAGCACAGACCGCTGTGCACTGGGGTGCAAAGGGACCCTGGCAGGGATCCATTGCCATCAGGTGCTGGAAAAACGGAGACGAGAGTAGATCTGTGTCCCACACCCCATGTACACAGATCAGGGATGCTCAGCTGGGGCAGAGTCAAGGAGAAGATGTCACCCTGTGTCCCAGCAAAACCTGCCAAGCCCTCTCCTGAAGGCACCGGCAGGGTGCTGTTACTGGCCTGGCTGCTCCCGGAAGGTCTCGGGGCTCTGTGCAGGCTGCTGCGGGGTCAGGGCTCTGCACAGAGGCTGTGGGATGCTGCCTGCTCGAGAGGAACCTCCAGCACTGGGTGCCCTGCCCCGGGCTCCTCTGGGGCCGGGCAGCACCAGCAGCTGGGGCAGCAGAGCCAGGGAGGAGCAGGAATCTGTCCCACCCGATCTCTCCGGGGTCAGTCCCAAGCTGACATGCTCCAGTCAGCAGCACGGAGACCACCAAGCAGTGAGCCCCACTAGCCACGCTTAGGGCCAGCTTAGGGCACCCTGGTCTCAGGTAGCTGCACCTCCCAGGGCCACGCATGTGCAGAGCCATGAGGTGCCCTGGGCCCTCCCAGGGACCAGGTAAAAGCTGCAATGCCATCCCATGTTCACCATTGCTTCATATCGCCACGCTTTGAGCCGACACGGGACCTAGAGAACTTTATCTTTCTCTTTTGGATGTCAACAGAGCTCAGAAAGCTGCTCCCTCCTTTCAGGGGGTGAGGTTCAGCTGAGACACCTCACTTGGTGTGGACTCTCTGAGGGTGGACAGGACTGTAATGCTGATAGTGACGCTAGGAATGCTAATACTCTTCACTGTAACAGTTTGCCTTTATCCAGCACTTTCCATACACAACATTTTGTCCTTTACTTCCACAGTAATTCCATGGAACCCCCACCACTTAGGCCCTTAGATTGTTTCTGAGCTTAAGACAGAAATTCCTTGCTGAAGAATCCCCCAGTCCCTCAGGGGAAAAGGCACGTGCATCGCACCAGCTGTGGCACTCAGGCTTTGCTCTCAGATTGCTCCGTGACGCTCCCGTGAGAGCTGAGGCACAATCTCTCCTGATAGTGGTTTTTGCGAGCTCCAGCGTTATAGAGACCCTTTA
The DNA here is from genome assembly GCF_050655825.1 of Lonchura striata. Taxonomy (NCBI): domain Eukaryota; kingdom Metazoa; phylum Chordata; class Aves; order Passeriformes; family Estrildidae; genus Lonchura; species Lonchura striata. The sequence continues at coordinate 1,652,141 of NC_140719.1, read as the reverse complement.
GCAAACAGTGGAGGAGGAGGTGGATGTTGGATTGCTTTACTACACGTCATTTTCAACTGTTTATAATATTCTTCTGTGTCTACATATTTTCTCTGTGCACATTATTCATCAGAGTAAAAAAAGGAACTATGAAAACCTCGACCAACTTTCCTATGACAACAAGCGAGGACCCAAGGTATATATGCATGGAAATGCACGCCGCCCACCAACCTAACTAGCAAATGAGAAATAGCCACAGCCAACAGAAAAATAAAAAAAAAAAAAAAAGAAAAAAAGAGAAAGAGAAAAAAAGAAAAGAAAAGAAAGAAAAAAATTCCATGACTGTTTCTTGGTAGCACGTTTTTATGTTGAGATAGTTTGGTTTGGACTTGAGAATGGAAACTTAGCCAGCTGACCCTGGAAGGATTTCTTTTTCAAACATGCATGTGAACCAGTAATTAACTTGCAAGTTCTTTTTTTTTTTTTTTTTTTGAAAAGTTGAACCAACCCCCTTTCCTCCCCAAAGGAAACAGTTCCTTGGTGTAAGTTGCTCACTTTGATTCCCAAAGGTTAACCCTGTGCAATATGTTTTTTTTCATTTCCCATGTTTTTGAAAAACAACACTCGTTTGAGTTTTCAATTGCATTTCAAAGCCTTTTTCTCTTTCCTGTACAATGCACGCCTCTTTTTGGGTCTTGATTGACTTCAGTTTGCATGCACAGTGCAAAAAAAAAAAAAAATTAAAACAACCAAAAAGCCAAAACCTTAAAAGAGAAAGGAAGGAAGGAAGGAAGGAAAGAAAGAAAGAAAAGAAAGAAAGGAAAGAAAAAGAAAAAAAATAACTTTAACAAATCTTATTTAGCAGACTTTTGTGCAGTTTAATGAATTCTCTTGACCCTTTTCTAGATAGCATGGCTCTCACCACCAGTCCTGGGGCTCACTCACTAACCAGCTTTGCTCACACTCATCACAGGCTGAGAAAGTGCTTCAGTTTGACCCTGGGACCAAAAATGTGACAGCACTGCTGCTGGAGGCCAAGGAGCTGGAGGCCAGGGTCATCATCCTCTCTGCCAGGTGAGGCCGTGCCGCCCCTTCCCCTCCCTGCTCTGATTTCCTCTCTCCCAATGCTGCCCAGCGCTGGAGCCGGTGTGGATTTGGGGTTTGACAGCCCGAGGGAACCCGCACAGACAGCCCCAGTCCCGGGCAGCCCCCGGGGGCTGAGGGTGCTGCTGGCCGGGCAGTGCCAGTCCTGGCGTGGCTGTCCTGGTCACTGATGCTGTGTCCTGATCCAGATGGGCAGGAGGGCAGCCCGTGGTCATTGATGCTGTGTCCTGGTCCGGCTGGGCAGGAGGGCAGCCCGTGGTCACTGATGCTGTGTCCTGATCCAGATGGGCAGGAGGGCAGCCCGTGGTCACTGATGCTGTGTCCTGGTCTGGCTGGGCAGGAGGGCAGCCCGTGGTCACTGATGCTGTGTCCTGGTCCCGCTGGGCAGGAGGGCAGCCCGTGGTCACTGATGCTGTGTCCTGGTCCGGATGGGCAGGAGGGCAGCCCGTGGTCACTGATGCTGTGTCCTGGTCCGGATGGGCAGGAGGGCAGCCTGATGGCCTCAAGCCTTGGGCAGGTGTGCAGGCGCTCAGCAGCGCCGGGAGCTGCGGGATCGGGCGAAGCTGAGAGCCAGGGTCCCATCGCACCCAGGATTTCGCCATTGCCCGGTAGTCAGAGTCACTGGCCCCCTCGGGGTCTGACAGCGGGGCAGCGGAGCCCCATGGCCGTTCCCTTCCTGTCTTGCAGCGAGGATGACGCGGCCACGGTGTACAGATCAGCAGCCATGCTCAACATGACGGGCTCGGGCTACGTGTGGCTGGTGGGGGAGCGGGAGATCTCGGGCAATGCCCTGCGCTACGCCCCGGACGGTAGGCACCCCCCGAGCGCCGTGCCAGGCTCGGAGGAGCCCGGGGAGCCGGGAGGAGCGGCCCCTGCCCTCCCCCGACCCCTGGGGCTGGGGGAAGGCGGTGCGCGGGGGTCCCGAACCGAGGGTCCCGAACCGAGGGGGGACCCAGCCTTGGCCACCTCGGGGCTGCCGCGCCCCAGATCCTGTCACTGCGGCTTTGCGAGCTGCCTGTCACCCAGGCAGGGCCCTGGGGATGGAGCTGGGCGTGTCCGGTGCCAGCGCGGCCCCGCTGCCCCTGCCTGCTCCCGCCGGGAGCTCAGGCACCTTCCCGCCGCGTCCGGGGGATGCTCAGCCCGCAGCCGTGTGCTCGCTGGCCGCGGAGGGAGGCTGGAGCAGGCAGCGATGCCAGGAGCGCTGACCCGCGTCCCCTCTGCCGCGGCAGGAGTGATCGGCTTGCAGCTCATCAACGGCAAGAACGAGTCAGCCCACATCAGTGACGCTGTCGCCGTGGTGGCCCAGGCCGTGCACGACTTGTTTGAGAAGGAGAATATCACGGACCCACCGCGGGGCTGCGTGGGCAACACCAACATCTGGAAGACGGGACCCCTTTTTAAGAGGTATTGGGGAAAGGGTCCTGCTGGAGGGAGCAGAGGACCTGGTGGGGGAGAGCTGGAAAAGGTGGGAGCACGTGGAAAAGGTGCAGGAGGACACGGTGGCTTTGTTCAGGGCCACTCTAAAGCTTTGGGGCATGTGGCACAGGACTGCCTGCACTCTCCTGCATGATTTGGATGTGAGGTCTCTATCTCTCCTAGAAAACTCTCCCAGACACAGACTCAGGCAATGGTACCCAGTTTTTCCAGGCTCTTTAGGCATCATCCTGGTGCCTGGCACCAATTCAGTCCATGTCAACCCATGCTACCATGGGCAATGCTTAGACAGCTGGGATGTGTGGGCAGGGAATGAAGGAGAAGACCATGGTCTCCTCCAGTGTGGAGCTTAGTTCCATGGGTGGAAGTGGGAGAGATGGGGATCCTGCCCAGTCAAGGTAGGGGGATATTTCTGTCCCATTTTATCTCAGTGCTGCTGACCCATTTCCTGCTGAACATTCCAAGGCTGTGGCATGGGTCCAGTGCTGCACGCAGGGCTTGGTGGCAAGAGCTGTCCATGCATGGGACAGGCTGCCCTTGGCTGTAGCAAACCCTGGTGCTATGGATTTGGAGGCTGGAGTGTCACAGAGGGGAGCATGTGCCTGTGGGGTGCTGCTGCCAGGGCAGGGGGGTCAGCAGGTCCTGCATGCGCTTCCAGACCCCAATCTGCAGGTGCTGGGGCCACAGGGGCTGGGCCTTGGTGCAGCAGCCACTCCCTGCAGACCTGGGCTCTGTTGAGCATGAGACCTGCAAAGCCTGGAGATCGTTTCAGAGGCGTTTCTGGCATCCCCTGCAGTGGCAGTCTTTGGCATGAGCGAGTGAAAGCTGTTCTTCACAAGTGGCTCAAGCAATCCTTGTGTGTCTCTGCTATCACCTTTCCAGGGTTTGAGGACTGGTTCTCTCCTTGGTGGTGTTTGTGTGTGCCTGGGCCACTAGCCAGGCTGGGATGGGCAGATGCCAGGCACAGCATCAAAGCTGTAGCAATGGGCACACCTCCCAAGGAACCCCCAGAGGAAAGAGTCCTTGGATGCTGTGGGATGGATCATTCCACAGGGGAGTGGGACTGATCTGGTGGAGAACAATGACAGCAGATATGACAGAGAACATTTGGGAAACTGATTCCATCCACCTGGAGGGGATGACCACAGGTCTGTGAACGGAGCATAGGTAGCTTTGGCTGGACTTGTACAGGGTAGTGAGCTTATGGCAGGTAACTGAGAGGAAGCATTTGCCTTTCTCATGCCTCGTGAGGTATCTCATATGCCCAGAGCACAGCAGGTGCTCTAGGTTGTGCCAGCTGTGTTTCTCTCCACAGGGTGTTGATGTCCTCCAAGTATTCCGAAGGTGTCACCGGCCGAGTGGAGTTCAACGAGGACGGGGACAGGAAGTTTGCCAACTACAGCATCATGAACCTGCAGAATCGGAAACTGGTCCAGGTTGGGATTTACAACGGCAGCAATGTACGTGCAGGCCTGGACTGGGCAGGGAGGGCTTGGGCACTGGAGTGTCCACCTTGAGCTCACGTCCATCTGCTTCCCCCGCGATCCATCTCAGGTCCTGACCAACGACAGGAAGATCATCTGGCCAGGCGGGGAAACGGAGAAACCTCAAGGCTATCAGATGTCAACCAAGTTGAAGGTAAAAGCAAATGGCATTAGGGGCAGAGCTTCTCAGCTTTCTGTGTGCTGGGCAGTGACTTCATCTGCCTCCCACCTCCATGGCTGCTCTGCAGCTGGCAGCAGCATTGGCAAGGCTGGGAGAGGATATGGGAGAGAAATAGAGAAGGTACTAGAGTGTGTTCAGAGCACAGCTTTCAGCTGGAGTCAATCTAGATAGGGTGGCAGGGATCCTTGGGTTTGGAAAGAGACAGGTGGGAAGTGGATATGAGAGAAAACAGCACAGAAAGGGTGGAGGGACAAGGTGCTCACCATGTCTCATGGGAGCCAGAGGACATCTGTCACAGATTTGTGAGAAATACAAGGATGGGCTCCTTTGGCTGAGGCACGGTTCAGCTCTGTTAGACAGTGCAGAGACCAGGTGGAAACAAATTCAAAAGGAGATTAAACCACTTAGTGAGGGTGGGTGGATTGGTGGCTGCAAGGCTGAACTCAGGAAATCCCTGAGCAGCTGAAGGCCAGAAGCTGGAGGTAACACTGGCAGAAGGTCCCTTCAGGCTTTCTTTGCTTCTCGTGTTCTTCCTCTAAGTGTCACTTAGCAGCTCCTTTAGTGACTGGACCCTGGCCAGGCTGATCTTTCCAGTATGACCATTCACGTGTTGCACTGTTCATTTGTCCAGCAAGGGAAATCCCATTCCCACTGGCAGTGTTGTCCCACAGAGGTGCTATGGGTATGTTCGTTGTGATTGCTGCTTTACTGAAAGGCCCAGGGCAGGACTGAAACACCTGCATTAACTTGGGGCAGTGTCTAGAGCCCTTTCCAGGCACTAGTCCTGACTGTGTTGTGTCTCCCATCAGTCTTCTGTTAGAGAAACAGATTTTGAGGCTCAGCTGAAAGTGCCACATGAAGGAGGACACTCCTCACTTTGGGTGCAGGGAAAGCAAATCTTCTTGGTGCTCATCTTGGCAATGCTGTGTTCACAGTTGGATTTCATGATCTTAAAGGTCTTTTCCAGCCTAGAGGATTCTCTGATTCCACATGCCAAAGCCAGGTCCTGCTGCTGGGCTGAGATGGCAGCTGGGGAGGGCACCACGGCTCACGTGGGGAGGGCAGCCCAGCTCCCAGCACGGGAATGTAGCTCTGGAGGGAAGCAGACCAGAGGGTGTTTGTGTTTGACCTCACAGATTGTGACCATCCACCAAGAGCCCTTTGTGTATGTGAAGCCCACTCAGGCAGATGGGACGTGCAGGGAGGAATTCACCATCAATGGAGATCCTGTCAAAAAGGTCTTCTGCACTGGACCCAACGAGACCATCCCAGGTAACTCAGTCTGGTGGGGGCTGCCAGTCCAAGAAGTGGCCCCAGGGAGGTGCTCAGTCACACAGGAGGCACAGAGTGGTGACAGCACAGCTGGCCCCCAGACACCCCCCCATCACTCAGCCTCACAGCAGTGCTGTGCAGGAGTTGGGCCCTGGGATCCAGGGGTTTGAGCCCAACAGACTTTTTCCCACTGTCTCTCTTCTGGATGGGTGCCAGGGCTGCTTTGAGGGATTACATCCCGAATTTCTGTCTCCTGACATGTTCCAATTCTCTCTGCCTTGATCTCCAGTAGCAGCAAGGACCCTGAGGCACATTAGCACATGCTGCACTGACAGCATCAGTTTCAAATTGTCACAGAAACTGTGTCAGGATCAGGAGCACCTGGTGTGGTCTGGGAGCTACTCAGCAATGCCAGGCTTGCCCAAATACACCTGAAGGGCATCCCCTTGGCTCATCACACCTTCCTGTGCACAACATCCCCCCAGAGTTGTGTCTTGAGCTGTGTTCAGCCTGCTGGGCTCATGTCAGGACTCCCCCAGCACATGGACTGAGCCCTCTCCTTGCTCTGCAGTGGGTGGTAGCACCCCCTCTCAGCCCACCTCACTGGGACATGGCAAAGGAATGGGACCCCTTTGTCCCCAGCCTGCCCACACCCACAGTGCTGGAGGCAGGTGAGAGGGTGGCCAGGCAGATGGCCCTGGAGGATAACGTGGTTACATCCCACATGGAGCCAGAGCCATGGGGTGGCTGCTCTCACTGGGGACAGGCACAGATCCTGTGTGGGGTCCCTGGCTGGGGCTGCCCCCTCACCCAGTTCTGTCTCTCCCCCAGGCCGTCCCACCGTGGCACTGTGCTGCTATGGCTTCTGCATCGACCTGCTCATCCGCCTGGCAGGCGTGATGAACTTCACCTATGAGGTTCACCTGGTGGCTGATGGTAAATTTGGTACCCAAGAGCGGGTGAGTTTGGGCAGCCTGTGATCTTTCTTTGCCTGTATTGTGTGTTGAAACACCCCCAGGCCCTTCTCCTGAGCAGGGTGGGGTGGAAGGGCAATTCAGGATTCCTAAAAAGTGCAGGGTCCTGCCTGGTGGGGGATGTGTGTCAGGGCAGGCTCTGACCCGGCCTTGGCTTCCCGGCAGGTGAACAACAGCAACAAGAAGGAGTGGAACGGGATGATGGGGGAGCTGCTGAGCGGCCAAGCTGACATGATTGTGGCTCCCCTCACCATCAACAACGAGCGGGCTCAGTACATTGAGTTCTCCAAGCCCTTCAAGTACCAGGGCCTCACCATCCTCGTGAAGAAGGTATGGTCTGGCTGGGAGGCTTTGCAGAACACGGGAGGTGCCCGTTCCCCAGACTGCAGTGCCCAGTGCAGCCCCTGCAGATTCCAGGCTCCAGGCTGCTGGTTTTAATGCAGGCTCTTGTCTGCACCAACCTGCCCCTCCCTGGGCAGCAGGAGCTTGGGGCAGGGCAGGGCCCCTGTGGGTCCCTCCAGGCAGGCAGGGTGCAGGTGTGGGGGGTGCCAGCACTGTTCCCCTCTCTCCTGTGTGCAGGAAATCCCCCGCAGCACCCTGGACTCGTTCATGCAGCCCTTCCAGAGCACGCTCTGGCTGCTGGTGGGGCTGTCTGTGCACGTGGTGGCAGTGATGTTGTACCTCCTAGACCGATTCAGGTGAGTGCACTTTGGGCCACTTGAGATCTGGAGGGGACAGGGAACTGCCTGGGAACTGTCCCCTGGGCCCCTTGCTTGGGCGTGTCTTGCAGCCCTCTGGGGGCTCTCACGGGGACTTAACCCACCTGCTCTGCCCCACCAGCCCTGGGCTGAGCCTCCTGGCCCCTCTGGCTGCCTAAGCTAAGGGATGTGGATATGTGGGGCACCCAGCACGTGGGGATGTGGGAACACACCTATCAGACCAGGTGATATACAGACACCTGACCAATGGGACTGTCAGATTCTGGGCTCTCAGAGAATTTCCTCTCAGCCTTCCTTGGCCCTGTGGCAGCTCCTCTGAGGGCACCTGTCCCTGCCTCAGCCCTGTGCCCAGAGGCTTTGGTGGCTAATCTGCAGGGAATCCTCTGTGCTGCAGTGGGAGAGGCTTGGGCTGGCCAGGTCAGATGATCTTTCTGGTCTGGAGAGATGTGACAGGACCAGCACCAGTGTGAGCCAGACAGGGCTGCAGGTCAGCACAGGGGATGTGCCAGGCAGTGGGACACAACAGGGAAGAGCTGCCTGGGAGCAGGCACAGTCTGTAGGAATGAGAGACACAGGGCTGCACCAGGACACAGAGGGCACAGAGGGGAGCCCTGGGAATCAGGGTGAGGGGAATGAGAAGGGTTCTTCATCTTGTTTTCCAGCCCATTTGGCCGGTTCAAAGTAAACAGTGAGGAGGAGGAAGAAGATGCCCTGACTCTCTCCTCAGCCATGTGGTTCTCCTGGGGAGTCCTGCTGAACTCTGGCATTGGAGAAGGTGAGTCACAGCTCACAGCAGGACTGCTGTGCCCTGCAGCCCAGGTCTGAGCTGGGCAGGCTGGAGGGAAGCCCCTGCCCTCTTTCACAGCCTCCCCCTCTCACATGGTCCCTGTGGGACCTCATTCCCTGAGCCCTCCCTGGAGCAGGCTGATGGGGGATTTGGTGATGCTCATGTTGCACGTTTGTGGCAGCTGTCAGGGCTTCCTGCTAGTCCCAGCACTGGATGGGAAACAGGGCAGGGAAACTTGGGCTGGGTTACCCACCCTCTCAGGGTGGCACACAGTGTGCCCTGGAAGGAGCTGGAGGGTTTTTTTGTTCAGGCAGTGCAGAGGCTCCTTGCACAGCTGCTGGCAGAACAGATGGATGGTGCACATTGGCACCTGCCATTGGGCTCGTGTGGATTGACACAGCTTTGGCAACCAAGCCAAGCCCTCGTGGTGCCACGGATCTCTCCTCTCTCCCTGCAGGTGCTCCCCGGAGTTTCTCTGCCCGTATCCTTGGCATGGTGTGGGCTGGCTTTGCTATGATCATTGTGGCTTCATACACTGCCAACCTGGCAGCTTTCCTGGTGTTAGACCGACCTGAGGAGAGGATCACGGGCATTAACGACCCCCGGGTAACGACCCCTTGCTTTCCCCTTCCCTGGGGCGTATTACATGGCTTGTGGTTCCCAGAACCCTGACTCACCATGGCTGTGAGCTGTGCTGGGGGGTCCAGACCCAGGGATCTCTGCCTGGGCTGGTGCTGATGAGTCTGAGCCCTTGCCCGGGGTGGGAATGGACAGACGTGGGCAGGGATCAGCAGGAAAACAGCCTGTCCAGAAATAGCCTGTCTGCACTTTCAAACTGCCTGACAGTTCCTGGAGAGCCTCCTCTACCCAACGAGGAAACGATTCATTATGGATGAGTTATAACTAATGAAATCGTCCCTGTGGTGCAGTCAATGCTCTCCACATGCCTCAAATCCATTTCCTGCTCTGGCAAGGGCACGGCCGCAGCTCATCAGCCCAGGCATGCAGGAATGTGCCCTGCAGCAGCACGGGCCCACAGCACCCCCTGCCCTGCTGTGCCCTGCCCACGGCACTGCCAGACCCACGGTATGCACAGACCTCCTGCACCCAGTGCCACCTCTCCCTGTCCCATAGCATCCCCTGCCCATGGTCCCAGAGCATTCACTGCCCATCCTCTGAGGAGATCAAGGTCTTCTCTAGGGAACACGTCCCTGAAGGAGCTGGGAGGTTAGGGAACAGCTTTGGGGTGAGGAAGTTTTGCTGGTGAAGGACAGAAAACATTGGAGCCCCGCCCTTGCCTTTCAGCTGCGCAACCCCTCGGATAAGTTCATCTACGCCACGGTGAAGCAGAGCTCCGTGGACATCTACTTCCGACGGCAGGTGGAGCTGAGCACCATGTACAGGCACATGGAGAAGCACAACTACGAGAGCGCTGCCGAAGCCATCCAGGCAGTGAGGGACAAGTGAGTAGGGCCAGACCTTGCCTGGCCACGCTGGGACGGGCCTCGGGAAGCTGCAGCTGGGTGGAGCAAGCAGGGCAAAGCTGGAGGGAGCTGTGGCCAAAGCACGACCCAATGGGACCTCCCAGCTGGGGCTGGTGGGATCTGCCCAGTCCTGGTGCACCCCAGGTTCTGCGTGGGGGTGGCACGGTGAGAGCCCTGGCCATGGCCTCCCTTTCTGGCCTCTTTTGCTCTTTCAAGGCTGGGTGCATCAGTGTTTAAATTAGGGCTGGGAGCATCCACGGAGGCTGCAGACAAGTTGGGCTGCCCAGCCTGACCCGTCCACCCTCCCTCTGTGTCCAGCAAGCTCCACGCCTTCATCTGGGACTCGGCGGTGCTGGAGTTCGAGGCCTCCCAGAAGTGTGACCTGGTGACGACGGGGGAGCTCTTCTTCCGCTCCGGCTTCGGGATCGGGATGCGCAAGGACAGCCCCTGGAAGCAGAACGTCTCCCTGGCCATCCTCAAGTCTGTACACGGCTCTTGGCGTGGGGCTTGCCTCAAATGCTGCTCGTGCCAGGCACTGCCAGCTACCCTGCAGCCCTCTGCAGGGACAGGGCGCTGGGGGCTGCCCGTCCATCCTGACAGAGGGACGCTGAGTGGCTGGGCTGGCACCCACAGCCTCAGCTCCGGCTGGCAGGGCTGGGGAAGCAGCAGGGAGCTGGAGGGAGGGCAGGGAGCAGTCATGGCCAGCCAGGGGTGTAGCAAAGCTGGCAGAGAGCAGCAGGGCCACCCAGCACAGGTCTGTGTCAGCAGGGTGTGGGTGCTGCCGTCGCCCCGCTCCTCCCTCAGGGCTCAGCCTGTCCAGCAGCATTGCCCTGCCCTGGCTTGGTCATGCAGGGCTTTTTTCTTTCAACTCTGGCTACTCCTGTTGCACAGGGATATGTCAGGGCCCACTCTGAGTCCAAGGCTTTTACATCAGCACTAGCCTGCAGTGTGGGGTGTCACAAGTCAGCCTGATATTATGGGTGAAAAGGGATTTCCTTGTATTACTTTGGAAATGCCACACTCATTGCAGGAAAATGTCATGATGGAGAAACGGGCAGCTGGGAAGCAGCTAGTGAAGGGAGGGAGCCCTGGGAGGTTCATTTTAGGACAGGGTCAGGAGCCACCAGGGTCCTGCCCAAGATGCAGAGGTGAAAGGCCTGAGAGAATGGTCAGGATGTGGAAGATGGGCAAGATCTAGGGTGATGTAGGGAGCCATGAACCCTGTCTGTGGGATGGTCTTAACATGGTGATGGGTGGCAGCAGGACAGATGGGATCTGGGACCACCACATGAGAAGCCTGAAGAGGCCACAGGAGTCCTTGGTGTCCTCCTGGGAGAGGATGGGGAAGCCCAGGGCTACAGATGGCCCAGGAAGGTGTGGGGCTGTACCAGGAACAAGAGGGGGGAAAGTGCAGGGAGCCTGTGGTGGGATGTGTGCTCTGTGCCCACTGCATCCCCATGAGCTGTTCAGACAGGTACTGTGAGGACACAGCTTGTGTCCTCCCGAGCTGTGACACCGAGCTGTGACACCGAGCTGTGACACTGAGCCAGCCCTCACTGTGCACTGCAGGGAGCTGCCAGGCAGCACTGCCCTGGCCTAGAGGGTGCTGGGTGTCACCAGAAAGGACTGGGGTCTGCCATTGCCTGGGCTCCAAGTGTTCCTGGCAGGGAGAGGAACTGTGCAGGAGGGACCTGTAGGTGTGGTTCATGTTCACTCCCTGCAGCTTTCTCCACGAGCTCTTGGAGCGCTGCCAGCTCCATCCTTCGGTGGGAACACACCTTCCCCATGGCTGCCCCGTGGCTTTTGGCAGCAGGCACTGCCCCAGAGCTGCTGCAGGGGCAGTGGCAGTGGTGGGTGCCTGCTCACAGCACTGCCCTGTGCTGTGTGTGCCCACGCAGTGCTGGCAGCCCCTGCAGAGCCCACACCCGCTCTGTGCAAAGGCACAGGTGTGCACACACAGCCAGCACGTCCCTGCTTCCTGTGCTGGGAGGCTGCAGGCAAGTGCAGAGCCCTAGGATGGAGGGCACGAAGGCACAAAGAGCTCCCTGTGGCTGGTCCCCAGTGACTACCCTGTCCTGTCTCCTTGTGCTTCCAGGTCCCACGAGAATGGCTTCATGGAGGATTTGGACAAGACTTGGGTGAGGTATCAAGAGTGTGATTCCCGTAGCAATGCCCCAGCAACACTCACCTTTGAAAATATGGCAGGTTTGTTCTGCAAACCTCTTTCTCCCCCTTTGCTGGGTAGCCTGCTTTTGCTCAAGACATTTTCCTCCCCGGGGCTGTCATCTCAGGCCAAATCTCTGCTGCTTCTGGGTTTGTGCTTTCCTAGTGCTGGGAGGCTGCTGAGGTGGGCTCCATTCCCACCGTGCTCAGAACAGTTCCACAAAGCTTCTCCCTCCTTCCCTGGGTGCCCTTCTTGCCGGTGGGGCTGCTGTGGTGTGAGCATGGCTCCCCTCCCTCTGCCCTGGCCAAACTGTGGCTGTCACAGTGCAGTCAGAGCTGGCACCAATGCAGAGAGGAGAACAGCACCTCAGGAGAGGAGAATGAGAACCCTGCTGCAGGAGGGGGCTGGAGACGAGGGGCAGCCCCCCAGTCCTGAGGAGCCCTGGGCAGGGCCAGAACAAGGATAATTGAGAGAGAGGGGTTTCATCTTGCAAAGATTGTGAGAACCCTGAGACAGGCTCTCCCTTTGCGCTGAGGTGGTGCAGCTGGTCCTGCAGCCAGACAATGCAGTGATGAGGGATGAGGGGTGTGGGATGGGACCCTGTCCTCACCAGCACTGCTGGCCAGTTACAGGCAATGGAGAAAGGGGCTGTTTTGCTCCATCTCCTGAGACACCACTCCAGAAATGTCATCCCCGAGGGCTGCAGGCAGCAAGGACAGCACAGAGCTGTGTGTGTGGCTGTGCTTCCTGATGAGCCAAACAGGAGCACCAGGGCTGCGTTCTGGCACAAATGGCCCCACGGTCCTGGGGATGGGGTCTGCTCTGGGGCTTGCTGTGCCTGTCCCCTGCATCGCTGCAGCTCAGTGCCCTGTGCCCCCCCAGAGCTGGCACTGACACCCCTCAGGTGCCCAGGCTGTGTTCCAGGACTGCAGGGAGATGGTGGGGGGATCCTGGGTTGGCAGCTGCATCGTGCCTTGCTGAGCACGATGCAGAAGAAATGAGGGGTCATGTTGCAATTCCACTGCCCCCTGTAACTTTCCTGCTTATTTCAGGTGTGTTTATGCTGGTGGCTGGAGGTATTGTTGCCGGGATATTTTTAATATTCATAGAGATAGCTTACAAAAGGCATAAGGACGCGCGGAGGAAGCAGATGCAGCTGGCGTTTGCGGCCGTTAATGTGTGGAGGAAAAACCTGCAGGTAGGACAAACCGTTTTTAGAGCAAATCTCCACCAGGTGCGTTCTCCATTCCTTCACCAAATCAGTGAATGCAGAGCTGTGGATTGCCATGGGGCCCTCTGTCCCCCACCCACCCCCTGTAGCCCCAGCTGGGTTAACACGGTGCCTGTTAAGCTGTAGGGTAGCGTCCCTGCCTTCTCCCCGGGAGCTGCCCCTGCCTGATGCTGTCTCTCCCAGCAAAGCTCCAACAGGGCAGAGGCCTGGCCCAAACATCCCCAGTGGAGCTTGGGATGGGGACTTTGCTCTGCTGGGGACTACGTGCCAGAGCCACACCTTGGCCCGGCTGAGCAGGCAGTGCCATGGCTCCTTGCAGGTTCTGCCCTGCTGCCCGGCTCCAGCCGTGCTCACCAGCAGATGGGAGGGTCAGGCTGCTGCCACTGACCATCCCTGCCCGCTGCTCAGGTGGAGGAATGCTCCAGGGATAGTTTCCATCACCTCCCCTTCCCTGCCTGCTCTGCAGCACCGTGGTAGCCCTTGCCATACCCAGGACCAACTCCAAAAAGAGGTGGTGCGTGCTCTTGTCCTTTGGAGACGAGGACATCTCCCCACACAGGAGCCAGCAGTGCCGGTCCCTGTCAGTGCCAAGCCTCCCTTGGTCTCCTTTTATGGGGCTGTTGCTCTCCCAGGCTTCTCCTGCTCCTGGAACTTCTCTGTGCCACTCAGGCAGGGAAGCCCAGGAGGGTCAGAGGTGCCTGACAGTGACACTGAGCCATGGTCACATCTGTGGGCCACCAGCCTCACGCTTCCCTTCCCCTGCTGCTTTTGGGGCTGAGTCCCACAGTGCCCCTGACCCCAGTGTAGGGCAGCTGGAGGCTCTGTCTGAGTGGGCCGGGCTGGTTTTTCCCCTGGGGAAGCGCAGCGGCGTTCAAAGGGCAAGAGCTCCTTTAGGTGGCTAAAGGACACTGCTGCTCGGAGCAGAGCCAGCAAGGCAAAGAGAGAGGAGGAGGCTCGGGGACCCCGCGAGGAGCCCGGCCGGGGCCCTGGGGAGCAGCGCTGGCTGGGGCTGCGGGGGGGCTGCCCCAGAGCAGCGAGGGGAGCACGAGGCCAGGCTGCTGCATCCTGAGAGCTCGCTGGGTTCAGTTCACCGGAAAGAGTCTCGGAAAAGCCATTTCTCAATTTTTTTTCTCCTTTTTTTCCTTTTTTTTCCTTTGCTTCCAAAAAGCAGCAGCACCGAGGGGGTTAAGGCTGCTGGGACAGAGCACACTAGTCGCACTGCCATTTTTCACTTGCCAACCTTCTAGAAAATACTGCACTGGGTCCTTGGGCAGAGTCTGTGGGACTGTGAGCAAAGCATGCTGCCCTGTGGGGGTAAACAGCCTCATGGTAAAGAGCCGTTTGACATTGTAAGACTTTTCCACAGGAGGAAACGTCAGAGCACTAGTATCTGGTACATTGCTAGAAGGTAGGCAAGTGGAAAGATTTATTTGTTAAAACAAACAAACAAAAATAATGGTTTTTGGGATCACAGTTTTGCCATGGCTATTTCCTGAGATGCCATGGAAGAAAAAGACATTTCATTCCATTCATCTTGCTTTCCTTTCCGTTTGTGCATGTCCGCAAAAGAGAGAACTGAGAAGGAGGAGCAAATGTATCCCCGAGCATGCTCTACGCACCAGCGGGATACATTTTGGTTACCCCCGTGCGGTAGCAGAGCCAGACCTGGTCACTCCGTCCCCCGTCGGAAAGGTCACACTCATTGGCACGAAAGCAATTGGGGAGGACTCGTTGCCAGCGCCCAGCGCCGAGCGCGGCCGGGCCCCCCGGCCCGCGGCCCCCGCACCATGGCGGCTGGTGCTCCCAGCCTGCGCCAACCAGGTCCGACTCGCTAACTCCAACGCCTACATTTTTCAGTTCTGTTTCTCTTTGAGTTCATCCCGACCCGACGACATCATGGCACTAACGCTTTGCTTCCTCCCTTTCTTTTCCTTTGTATTTTTTTTTTTTTTAATTTTCTTTTTCTTCCAGTTTCCTTTTTGTTTTTTAGCCTGTTTTACTTTGGAAAACAAACCAAACCACCACCAACAACCACGTTCGGCTTTGCACAACTGCATCATTTGAATTTTTGAACACATTTTTTTTACAGAATATTCATACAATGACTTCTCTTTCAATGCAGTCCTCTCTCTCTCTTGTGGCACTAGGATTCAGCCTCAGAAAAGGCCCTGAGCACTTTTTTTTTTTAGTGGTAGGTGCAGCATCTCACGTCTCGGTCCAGCCAGGCTAGCGGTGGAAGCGAGGGGCAGGGCGCCAGGCAGACCATCCCCAGGAAGCGAGGTCAGCTGTGCCAGCCTGGCTGCAGACACCAGGAGAGCAGGGCTACTTCCCAGAGGGGTTCCCACGCTCCAGATGCGAGGCCGGCCCCCCGTAGCTGTAGCAGTGTGGTGGCTGTGCCCTGGGTCACGGAGGCCCTCGGAGGACTGGGAGTGGCAGAACACCTCCAGTAGCTTTCTCACCTAAATGAAGGCCATGACACGGGGCAGTATTCGAATAGATTTAGAGTTTCCAACAACACACTAGAGATCTAATTACTTATACATATTCATTTTAGGATAGAAAAAGTGGTAGAGCAGAACCTGACCCTAAAAAGAAAGCCACTTTTAGGTCCATCACCTCCACCCTGGCCTCCAGCTTCAAGAGACGTAGGTCCTCCAAGGATACGGTAAGAGGAAGAAGAACAATTCTGCCCTCTCTCTTTCTCTCTCTTTCTCTCTTCTGCCATCCCATCGACTGCCACACACCCATCCCGAAGCTGCCAGTGTACATGCATAGCTCATGTTCGTCACCAGTCAGTCAGTCAGTCAGTGAGTCAGTCATCCCGTGTACCTGAAAGGATGCTGGGATCCTGGAGGGCAGGCAGGAGGTGGCTTGGAGTCCTGTGATGAGTTGGGAGATGCAACCGAGTTTTTGTTTTGTTTTTTTGTTTCCTTTTTGCCTGGATGATTTCTGATGTTCCTCTCTGTGCTTCGCTCACCTTACCGGTGCTGACCTCTTGAAACTGATGACATTTTTTCTTTTTTTTTTTTTCTTTTTTTCTGTTCCTAAGTGTTCCTGTACCTGTTTGTCATTGTATGCCTAAAAACAATCACCCCGATTTAATTTGGGCACCGTGTCACCTCACCAAGAGCCATGCGTGTCACACTCTCTACATGTGATTTTTGTTTGTGACAATTAGCATTCGGAATAGTCCTCGCACAGGAGTGACAGCTGTCTCTGGTTATCATCAGCAGTAAAGCAGCTCTAGAAAAGAGACAAAAAGGCTCCAAAGAGGAGGTTGTTAAAGACCCAGCCTTGGTTCAAACTCGTGTTTTCCGCTGCTCTCACATAACCAGAGAAAATTTCCAAATTGCTGCCTCTAAAGCCAGCTGTTTCCAAATGTGCAAATGTGTCTGCTCGTGCTGGAGCTTCAGACACTTCAGCGTCAGGTTGGGCTGTTGGTCTGTCGGACTGAGCCGTGTCCCTCTGCATGTCGCCGTCTGTTGTATGACACTCTGCACTGTGGCTACTCTGTTGTCTCGTGTGGCAGCGCCCGCTGCGTTTTGCTGCCCGACCTCCTGGCGCGACGGGCTTGCCAAAACCCCCTCCCCGGGGCGACCGGCGGGTTTGTGCCCGGCGTTGCTCGGAGCAGGTCCCCAAGGCTGCCCGAGGCGCAGCGGGGACGGGGGGACGGTGGCAGCGCGGGGAGCTGTGGCCCCCGTGGCGGGGTGGCCCGTCCCCAGCCACAGGCCTGGGCGCCTCGGGGACAGCATGTGGTATCGCAGGGGGTCTCGGGCCACGGCTCTGTGTGAGAAATGGAGGAGGCTGCCTTTGACACCAGCGCAGGCTCCATACCAAGAAGCTCCTGGAGCACCCCTGGAACACGGCCCTGGGGACAGCTGAGCCCTCGGCCGGGCTCGACTGCCACCATCTCACACAAATGCTCCTCTCACTGTCACCTTGAAGCCTGGAAGTCATGGGGAAACACCCACAATCTCCCCACTCATCACCTGTACCCCCCAGGGAAGATGGGCATCCCCGTCATCTCCTGTGCTGCTTCTGTGCTCCCTGGGTGGCACCTTGTCCCACTGATGCCCCCATGTCTGGGGTCCCCTCTCCCCACTGCTGCAACCCTGAGCAGCTCTGCAGGGAGGTCACAGGTTGTGACTTTGTGGCCTGAGCCATGACCAGGGCAGAGGAGACAGAGATGGGGTGGGTGGTGCAGGGGGTGGTGCAAGAGTGAGGAGGAGGAGGAGGGACAAGTAGAATACAGAGAAAATGGAGGGGAGAAAAACTGGCAGAAAGATCTGCATGAGCTGAGTAGACCCCCATGTTCTATTGTGTTTGAACTTTTCCACGATTAGGAAACCAAGGGGTCCTGTCCTGAGAGAGCAGCATCGTGATGGTGCCCTGGGCACCTGGGGGAATCAGTGCCACCGGTGAGCAGAGGAGAGGGGAAGAACCCAGGAAAAATGGGGCAGCTGGTGTGTGGCACCCCTGGTAACTCCCAGATTGCTCCTTCCTCAGGGAATCATTCTGGTCCTGATCCTTCTCCGTGGTGTGGCATCCATCCTACTCCAACCCCCACAGCCCACAGCCCTCTCTGCCCCATGTCAGGGGCACCTCAATGCCCTGACCAGGCCCAGGGCCCACCTGCACCACAGGTCCCACGGATGGGCAATGGAGCTGTTGTTTCCCCTTCCCTGGTGTCCAGCACAACACAGGGCTCCCCATGTTTGGGTCCCAGTCATGCTCTTCCTGGTACGTTGTTCATGGGCAAGTTGTGGAGGGAGATGACCCCACTCATCCCAGAAGGTGGTCCCCACTTTGGGGGCAGCTGCATGGTTGATTATTCCCCACTGCTCTGAAGCCTGTCACAATGCTCTGCCTGCCTCAGGGTGCCATGGCCAGGGTCCCAGGACACGTTCCCCAGGGAACTGGGCTAGCTGGGGCAAGAACAGGCCGATGGGGTGAACATCCAAGCCAACATTGCCAACTTGGAGGTTAGCAGCTATGGCAGGAGGTCCGTGGTGGAGCGAGCTTTGTGGTGATGTTGGGCAGACCTGCTGGTTGCTCTGCAGGGTGAGCAGCCAGCGGGAGCGTGGTGCTGCCACCAGCTCATGTCACAGCCTGTGCTTGGTGACCTCCTCTTCCATGCAGCAGCCCTGGCTCAGAGACCCCGACGCCCTCCTGCTGGAAGGCCCCATGAGTCCGTAGCATGCTGGGGCACGTTGCCTGGGGTCCTTGTAAAGACGAGAAAGCAGCGAGGTGCTCTCATCCATGATGCTCAGCAGAGCTGCGGGCCCACACCGGGTCTTAGGTGGCAAGGCTGGAGAGCCCTTGGGGCTGGAAGGCCAGGCTGACCCCAGCCCCACGGGCTCTCCTGGCTAGCGAGCGAAAGACACAGACCTGGCGGCCTTGCTTCTTTCCTTTCCGTTGTCGGGAGTTTTAAAAATGGATTCTGCTCTGCAGCCCTGCAGAATGGTCCCTCAGGAGTGCCAGAGAGACAGGCTGGCACCATGGAGCCAAGACAGCCCTGGGAAGCTTCCACCCCACTCTGAACGTCCTAGCGCCCACCATCACCCGAGCTGCACAGCCTCTCCGCGGCACATCATCCCCACCGCCCCAGGAGGAGATGCATGTGTTCCCCATAGGCAGCTCCTGCAACTCGAGTAGCACTGGCAGAGCTGACGTGTCCATCCATCGCAGCCACCCACGATACTGCAACCCCACAGACGCCATGTGAGACGCATAAACCACACAGACACCTCCGAGCCGGCACATTGCGTACAGACACGTGTGAGGTGCACAGGCCCCTTAGCCCCCCGCACCGCCAGCCCCGCAGAGCCACCCTGCCACCCCAGCCCCGGTGACACCCAGGGCACCGCCCGCCAGGGCCGGCCCGGCCGCGCTCACCCGCGGCCCTGGGCATGGTGCCAGGGCTGGCCGACAACCGAGGGGCTTCCTGGAAAAGGTCACCTTCTCAGTGAAGGATCAGCAGTCCCAAAGCCAAACGCTCCTTGGCTGAGAAAGAGCCTAGTTTTTGGCCCAAAAGAACCAAAAGTAGGTCAAAGATGACTTTTCTTTTTTTTTTTTTTTTTTTCCCTAAAGGGAAGTTGATATTTTCTACAGCAAGATTGCATTTAGCTGGAATCCTAATTTTTAATGGAAAAAAAAAAAACACAACAACAAACCAAAATTCTTCCAGAAAATCTTCCACCAGCCAGGCACTACCATATGAGCCCAGTTAGGCTGAAGTCATTTTTAAAGACATTAAGTTCTTGTCTATATTTTCTTCCTGGTTGTCATTTAAAGTTTTTGGTGCCTTCACTTCACTTCCATACCTTAACATGTTTGAGTCTCTTCTACGGTTAATATTGATTAATTTCTTGGCTTTATAATGTTTGGTTTGGGGATTATTGCACCATCCCTGTAACATAATTTACCTTAAATTACTGATATGTGCTTCTAGCATTAGTTCTACTTTAACATAGTTTTGATATGACCGTTTTCTTGCTTTTTTTCTTTTCTTTTTTTCTTTTCATTTTAATTTTTATTATTAAAAATTGCATGCATGAACTTTACACAAAAAAAAAAAAAAGTAAATGAGAATGTTACCCTGTGATAACTCTGTGATTGGAGGAGATATGCTTTCAAATCAAAAGCCATGCTCTTGTATTTTAATTTTTCTGGCCAGATTGCCCATTTTGCTTGGTTGTTTTAGTGTTTCCCACCCCCAGAGCTGTGCAGAGAGGCCAGAAGGCCCCAGCCTGCCCTGCTACACCACCACAGCAGCCACATGCACACGTGCACTGAGGCACACACACTCACACAGGCACACTCCGCTTCTTCCATCCCCCTTACATCAGGCAGGATGTTCAACAAAGGACCTTTCTCCTACCCATTCATTTTTGTATCTCCAGTTCCTCCTTCTCCTCCACCAGTCACACCCTCTTCCCTTTCCCAGTCACCTCTCCTCCCTGCGGGAGTCAAGCCCCATCCCACGAGCACACACCTCTGGCAGCTTTGCCATGGAAACACTGCATTTAGCTGGAATCCAAATTTTTCACGAGGAGTGGGTGGCTGCACCCGATTTTGGGAGAGAAGGGTGTTTTTTTGGTAGGCTGCTGAATAGCCACGAGAAGCTCCCCCCAGGGCAGCAGAGTAACATCAGGATGGCCTCAGCCACTCTCTCTGTATGGGCAATGGCCGAGTTGTTGCCCCTTAGCAAGGCAAGGCCGTGGCCAGGAATTGCCAGAGGCTCCATTGGAATCTTAGCCAGTGCCCTGAGGTGCAGGGTGCTCCCTGAGAGGTGGCAGGGAGATCCCCGAGAGGTGGCAGGGTGCTCCCTGAGAGGTGGCAGGGTGCTCCCTGAGAGGTGACAGGGTGCTCCCTGAGAGGTGGCAGGGTGATCCCTCAGAGGTGGCAGGGTGCTCCCTGAGAGGTGACAGGGTGCTCCCTGAGAGGTGGCAGGGTGCTCCCCGAGAGGTGGCAGGGTGCTCCCCGAGAGGTGGCAGGGTGACCCCCGAGAGGTGACAGGGTGATCCCCAAGAGGTGACAGGGTGATCCCCGAGAGGTGGCAGGATGCTCCCCAAGAGGTGGCAGGGTGCTCCCCGAGAGGTGACAGGGTGATCCCCGAGAGGTGGCAGGATGCTCCCCAAGAGGTGGCAGGGTGCTCCCCGAGAGGTGACAGGGTGATCCCCGAGAGGTGACAGGATGCTCCCCAAGAGGTGGCAGGGTGCTCCCCGAGAGGTGGCAGGGTGCTCCCCGAGAGGCTCCCTGGGTGTCAGCACATCCCGGCATGGTTCTGCAGAAACGGAAGCACGCTGGCTCTCGGCCCAGCTCCCACCAAGGGGTCCCAGGAAGCACAAATCCGGGCAGGGCAGGGCAGCCCCAAGGACCCCATGCGAGGCTCGGGGGTGGCAGGAGGCAGGGTGTGCAGCACACAGGGTAGCCACAGTGCCAGAGCTGCCGGCAGTGCCACCAGGCCACTTGGCCATCGACCAAAGCAGAGCAGATGAAATCCGTCACCGAGGAGTCCCCATGGAGCCCCTCAAAACATCAGCCCTCCTGGGCAGGGTGGTGCAGGGGCTGGGAAAATGTCACTGGAGAGGGTCTATGCTGCAGTACATGAGAGACCCCACAGAGACCCTTTCCTGCCCTGGAACCGAATTAGGACCCCAGAGAGCAGCACAGGATTCCCCAGGCCACAGCAGGGCTGGACAGAGCTGCCAGGTCAGGGTTTGGAGTTTGGACAGTGGAGATGGGAGAGGAAGGGAATTTAGAATGAGGAAGGGAGGAAATAACTGCCCCGCTGTAAATTCCTGTCTGGGGTGGAAGGACATTTGTTTCTTGCCCATTGATGGGTATTTCTGCTCTGCCCCCTACTTGCTGATGGGACTGCAGCAGGGGAGGGCTCTCCCATGGCCTCTCCCATGCCAAACCCCCGCATCTGCAAGGAGCTCAGAACCCCAAATCCAGACCACATCCCCAGCACAGGCCGTATTTTCACATTAGCAACCAACGCCACACTTTATCACAAACCAACCACACCACACATCTCACCTGCATGAAGGGATAGTCACGGCAGGGTCATTCAAGCAAGGAGGTGAAACGCCCTGGCCTCAAAGCACAGCTTGATCTGGCACCAGAGAGGTGCCAAAACCCAGCCAGACCCTCCAAACACAGGTTCAGGCGTGGGCTGGGCTGATGAGTCACAGGCTTTGTTCTGTAGCCCTCCCAGAGCAGAGAGGGCCTGGCTCAGCGGGTGACGTGGCAGCCACGCTCTGCAGAAGCTGCACTGCGCTCCTGGGTGTCCCCTCTGCCCAGCTCCTGGCTGCTTGGAGAGTGTCTGCAATGACCTCTGCACAAGCGTGGAGGGCACTGGGAAGGGGACCTCAGCCAGCAGCAGCTTTCAGGGCGTTGCTTCACCCCCAAGAGATATCCTGTAGGGACACATGGGATAGAAGTGGCAGCGAGGACAAATGCCAGAACTGCCTAACACTCTTTTCTCTTTGTCTGTCTATTTGTGTGTTGCAGCAGTATCACCCCACCGACATCACTGGCCAGCTCAACCTCTCCGACCCCTCAGTCAGCACTGTGGTGTGACCTTCTCCCTGAGGGCCATCAGTCCTTGCCCAACACAGTAGGAAGGCACAGCCAGGACTGCCTTTCAAGGGACACTGATGGGTTCTTCTGGGTGAGATGGGAGGAAAGCATCCTTCATCCATACACGGTGACTCCATTGTATATCTCCCTCCCTTCCTAGGCCTGCTGCCATGCTCGTGCCCCAGGAAGCACGGCAGAACCAGGACAAGGCTTGGACTTCACTGTACAGAGATAATTGCTTCCAAACAGTGCCACAATAATCAGAATTGCCACTGACTGGCTCCGTGCAAGGGGAAAGGACTGCAGAAGGCACATGGTGCTTGCTCTCCCATGGTAGCAGAGAAGAGCTGGTACCAGACCACAAACACGTGCTTCACCTCACAGGCTGCAGCCTTCTGAGCACACACAGCCCCTCAGACATGTGCTCCATGTCTCCCACCACCTGGAGGGCTCCAGCAATGTGCCCACGGCCCTGAGCAGCTGGAGCAGCCAGCTCCTGGTGCGGCAGGCTCGGCACACGTTCCTGCCGTGCCGAGTGGCCCTCGCGTCTGCCGCAGGGGCTGGAAGATGTGTGCTCTGCTCCTTGCAGGGGATGGAGCCTCTTCCCTTCCCTCCATGGGCCCGTGGCTGTGACTCGGTTCCGTCCGTGGCCTGGCTGCAGCAGGAGAGCTCCCGCCCTGCAGCCCTGTGCCCTGAGCTAATCGCCGTGCTCCGGAGCCTGAGGAGTGCCGCCAGCCGAGACCCCGGCTCCCACCTCTCCTGCACAGAAAACATCCCCAGGACCTGGCCACGGCCAGCATGTAGCACTCACACAGCAGCTCTCCTGGCCAGGAATTCTCCACAGGAAATGGCTCTGGACGGTTGCACTGACCTCTACCCCAGCTCCACACTGCCTCAGCACCAGCAATGCAAGGAGAGACGCTGCTGGCTGGTCACGGCTCGCTGCAGTGCTGCAGCGGCCACCCAGCCTGGCTGCACTGTCGGGGCACCAGCGCTGGCAGCTCCCCTGCCACCCTCACCTGCAGTCCAAGCTTGCCAGCGGCTCTCGGCGCTCCATCCGCCTGAACCCGGAGACGTGGAAAGCAGATCCCAGTTCGGGAGAAGGGAACCGAAGGAGCCAGGCTGATGCCGTCCCTCGCCGCCCCGTCCTCCCCTCGAGCCCACACGGCTCCGAGCAGGCAGCGGGCGCGGAGGAGCGGCCCCGGGGAGGAGCAGCTAGCGCAGGGCACGGGCAGCGTCTCCTGCCCGCACGGAGCCGCCCGCGGCCTGGTACCCACCAGGGCACGGACTGCCTCCCCCGGGCCGGGCTGCCCCCGCGGGCAGCATTTTCACATGGCAGCTGAGGTCTGTGAGCATCGTCCCACTGACTGCTGTGGCTCCATCCAGTTCATCTAGCTCCAGCTGAGAAATCGGACCCATTCTACTTTATACGTCGATGTTACATTAATACCAAGTTTTTGCAAGAGCTCAGTAAAGTCTAGACTGGATCATGAAGTGGTTTATTCCAGAGCTTGTGTGCCTCTTTCTGTCTCTGACTTCTGGCAAAGCTGGCAGGGAGCCCTGTGGTGAATCAGAGCCTCACCCAACCCTGTGGCTGGGTCTGCAAACAGTGGAGGGACAGGAAGGGATGCAGAAACCTGGAGGGAGAAAGGCCCGGGGCTATAGGGGAGCCTGAGAGGGAAAGGACATCCCCATTCTGGGGTAGTCAGGTGACAGAGCCTGCACAGCCAGGGTGGTCACAGGCCTTGCAGTGAGGAGATGGGGACAGCATGGAGCTGTCCAAACACCAGCACCATGGCAGCTGGCTCTGTCCCACCTCCATCCCGGGGAAAACTGCCCCCTGCCACCGCTGGGCTCCCCATCTCCTGGGAGCCAGCACTGGGCCTGGCCAGCAGAACCAGCCCTTGGGAACAGGGGATGGGATGCAGGGATGAGCGCATTGGGGAAGCCCCCACACATCAGCCCATCCATGGGGAGGTCCATCAAGTGATCTCCAAAATAGGAAGTTCCCCCAAGGCTGAACTGAAGGAACATCACCCATCCACAGCATCTTCCCCATGTGCTGAGACCTCCAGCCCAGCCTCCATGGGTGCTGAGCCTCAGGATGGTCTGAGGGAAGGAGCGGGGTTCAGGAGGCCGTGCAGGATGACAAACAAGGTCCAAACTCCAAATGGGAAGCCCCAGGCCTTCTTGGGAATAACTGAACCCTGTCTAGAGAGAGGTCTGGGAGAGCTGGGATTGCTCCTGGGACAGGCAGGAGACGATCCTGGCAGAGGTCCCGCAGCCCTCCTTGGAGCAGGGCTGGCAGCACTGGGGCAGATGCTGCCTCCAGACACTCCCTGCAAACCCCCTGCCCCACGCCAGAGGAGGAAGTTGGAATTTGGCCATGTGGCAGCACACACACACACGGGGCTGGCTTCTCTCTTAAAAATAAAAATGGGAGCAAGCCACCGCTGAGGTGACACTTGGTTTATTTATGTGAGATTTACTGACAGCCCTGGCAGGTCCCAGCTCTTGCATGGGCAGGAGATGGAGTGGACAAGGCTGGTAGTCACAACATCTCCTTGTGGCTCTGATCATCTTGCAGTGGGTAAGACGTCAGGCCAAAAAGGGCTCTTGTTCCTCCTTGAAAAGTGTTTTTGTCACCCCAGCTTGTGGCTTTCTCCTGGAGCACAGCTCCAGATCCTCCCAGGCCTTCTCCCAGTAGGCTCACTAAGCATTTCCAGCAGCATTTCCACAGGAAAGGGAAGAAGGGAGCAGGGCAGGGAGGTGCAGGGGCAGCCCCAGCCCGGATTTGTGGGTGATGGGAGGTGGGGCAGCACCAGGGCTGCTGCAAAGAGCCCCTCTAAAGGGCTTGTTTGCCCCCACTCCCAACCCTGAGCTAACCCTCTACCTTGGCTGGGGATGAGCTGTAGCCTAGGGAAAAGCTACTGAGGGAGAAACCGCTGCAGCCTCACCCATCCTTTGGCAGCTGCTCTGCCGAACCACATCAGTGGCAGCTCAAGGCTCTTCCTGGCCCTCACCCTAAACTTCAGCCTCACCCTAGACCTTGGTTGTTGGCTGAGCCTTCTCAGCACCAGCATTCCTGACTCAATGGAAAAAAATATCAAAAGGAGCTTTTTGCAACCAGCCCTGTCCTTGGGCAGCACACTGACAGGCCTGGGATGGTCTGACAGCCCACAGAGGCTTTGGAATGCTCCAAACCACCCAGAGATCCTCAGGTGCACCAAAAGGCACACAGAGAGCCCTGGTACACTAAAAGGAAAACAATGCCTGCCAGGACACAGAAGCCAAACAGGAAATGCCAACTCAAGGACTTCTGAGGGCACAGAAAAAAGCACTGAGGCTGCTGGGGTCACTGAAGGCAGTCAGAGGGTGCAGGGGGCACCGGGAGGCCCAAGGAGCAAACTGAAAGGCACACAGAGGCTCCTGGGCTGCACCAAAAGGCAAATAGTGACTCCTGGGGTGACCTGAAAGGCACCAAGAGGAATGTGGTGTGTCCTGGGATGCACACAGGGACTCCCAGGCTGCACCTAAAGGCACACGGAGGCATATGGAGCATCCTAAATGCACACTGAGGGACTGGGCAGCACAGGGGGCAGGACAAGGGGAGAAGGATCACCTGGATGTCCCCAGGAAGAGGATATGCAGATCTGAGGGTAGCCTTGGGGAGCCTCCCAAAACACTGAGAGCATTTTCGGTCAGCCTGTACCCTGCAGGGAGCTGAGCTGGAGGCTGCTCCCCCCTGGCAGAGGCAGCTTGGCAGCATCTTGGGGGCCTCTGAGAGAACACAAAGCGATGCCAGGAACAGAGCTTCCTCTCGCTGCCCCACAGAGTTTGCACAGGCGGGTGCAGGCAGCTGGAGAGGGGCACGGGTGGAGCCCGGGCTGCCAGGGCAGGGCCTGGCCGAGCCCTCAGTGCACCCTGCAGACGCGGGGTCTCCTCCAGCAGTGGGACTCGCGGCGCAGGCTGTGGTAGAACACCACCAGGGAGCCCAGGAAGGTGCAGAAGAAGATGCTGGCGATGAAGGAGAAGGGTCCGATGATGAAGAAGGTGATGTAGTGCTGGGGGGACAGTGAGGTCTCCTGGCACTGCCTGAAGGACTCGTCCCCAAAGGCCATGATCGGATACTTGTTCAGCTGCTCTGGAACTCTGCAGAGGAGCAAACTCTTCTCTGGAAGAGAGAAGCAGTGCTGGAGGGCACAACTGGGCAGCTGGGAAAGGCAGGGGCCAAGGACAGGGGGATGGCAGGTCTGCATGGGACAGATGGCACCAGGGCAGGAGGACAGGGGCCAGCATCACCAACATCACCCGAGCGAGGCCATGAATAACGGGAACAGTGAGGTTCAGGACTCACCTGTGTGGGGTGGGGTGGGATGGGATGGGATGGGATGGGATGGGATGGGATGGGATGGGATGGGATGTGGTCACAGTGATGGAGGGGACATAGGAAGATGGGAGTGGAGCAGGATGGCAGATGGGCAGGCAAAGGGGAGGGACTGGCTCCCAGAAGACAGATGTGGGGAACAGTGAGCAGCCAGCCTGGAGATGCCACAGAAGGTCCCAGGCAGAACAAGTGCGGTCACACATCCGAGCTGGAAGCAAGCAGGAGGGGGCAGCAGTGGTGGGAGAGACTTTGCTGGCAGAGCTGTTTTTGACTGGGGTTCTTGGGGGGAGAAATGCAGGATCAGAACCAGGTTGATGAAGGCTTTGGGGAAGGGGCTGAAAGCACTGCACCCTGGATAGGCCAGCGGTGATGTGCACCCTGACACACAGGCTCCACTTGCCCCCTGAGGTGCCACTGCTGGGGCCAGCACCGGGTGCCTGTCACTGGGACGCTGCACAGCTCTCCTTTCCAGGAAATCCCTGCTGATGACCAGAACGAAAATGTGGGCACCAACTGAGACCCAGGGTGTATCCACCCAAGCAGGCACAGGAGCTGGCATGACCTAAGGACAGGTTCTGGGGAACTGCACCCCAAGGGCACTCACCACCCAAGCCCCGAGCCAGCTGGCAGCCAGGGTCCTGCCTCAGCCCTGGCAGGGTGACGGGCCAGCATGGAGTGGGCACGGGGCATGGGGCACAGCCCTCCGGGCACTCACCTCGCACTTTTTCTCTGTTGTGGCTGAGCCAGCGCCAGAGGGGCAGGATGCTGCAGCTGCACACCCAGGGGTTGTCCTGCAGGAAAAGTGCCCGGAGCTGGGGCAAGGCAGCCGGCACGCCGGGCTCCAGCTCCCCCAGCCTGTTGCTGCCCAGGTTGAGCGTGGCCAGGCTGGTGAGGGGCACGAAGGTGTCGGGGGTGAGCACGCTGAGGTGGTTGTGGCTGAGGTCCAGCTCCCGCAGCGCCCCGAGCCCCAGCAGCGCCTGGCTGTGGATCAGCTCCAGGCGGTTGTGCACCAGGCTGAGCAGCCGCAGCCCCGGCAGCGGAGGGAAGGAGCGAGGTCCCAGCACGGTGATGAAGTTGTAGCCGAGCCACAGGGCGCTGGTGTTGGCCGAGAGGCTCCAGGGCACCTGGCGGAGGCCCCGCTCGCCGCAGTCCGCCTCGGCCGGGGAGCAGCGGCAGGCGGCCGGGCAGGCGGGCGGGCGCGGCGGGCACAGGAGCAGCAGCAGGGCCAGCGCGGGGCCGGGCACCCTCCGGCAGCCCATGGCTGTCCCCCGGCACGGAGGGCTGCCTGCCCTGCCCTGCCCTGCTGGGGTGCCCTCACAGCCCCCCGGCCCTGCCCGGCGCCCTCGGCTGAGCCCGGCGGTGCTGGCTGCAGGTGCCGGGCGGTGCTCGGCTCCCTGCAGCCACTCGCATTCATTCCCCTGCTCACCCGGCTGCAAACCTGGATGGGGCTCTGCTCCCGGACCCGGTTTTCCTCGGGGTGGGGCTGCACTTTTTTTCAGCAAATATTTTTGCAATGATTCCTGCCCCGCAAGGTGTGGAACCGTGCCCACGTCCCTCCCTCCACCAGGCACCGCTCCAGCCAGGTAAGCAGCCAGCTCTGCTTGGCTGGGGATTAACTGCCTGTGTGTGCTGCAGGCTGGAGAGCTGGAAATCAGCAAATTCAGATCCATCTCTAAGCCTCCATCCTCCCCAGGGGCATCCCCCACAGGCATGCTACCTCTACAGGTACAGAGGGGTGTATGGGCCCAGAACCCCCAGAAGTGGCTGAGTTACTGGGAAAATACATAACTGGGACAAAATCATATCATTCGCAGGCCTTAGCCCCTCTTACGTGCTGTCCCACCATGCCCAGGGGCCCTCAGTGGGGAGCTGTGCTGGGAGCCATGGCCCACCCTGCAGAGCCCAGCCCTGCCCAAGCTCTGTCTGCCCTGCAGGAGATCACCAGCCATGCCAGAACGAGGAGGGCTGGGATTACATCCCATGGGCCGCCTTCCTCCTTCCCAGAAGGGGGGACGTGTCCGTGTGCACGCAGAGGGTGACACAGGAGCCCCCAGTGAGAAGCATGGCCAAGGTGACCTTGCTGGGCTGCAGCCACCCAAACTGGTTTGCCCTCCCCCTGGCATGGCAGTGCCAGTTCCATAGGGCTCAAAGTCTGCCTCCACCCTGTTTACATCCTCTCTGCTCCAAAGCCACCCACAGCCCTGGCACTGAAGGCTGGGGAGGAGAGGTGTCACCTCCCAGTGCCACTGCCCCTGGCCCAGCTCAATGGGGACTGCGACACCAAGGGACACGGCTGGCAGCACCTCATCCCACTTACAGCCAGAGGGGAGCCCAGGGCAGGGACACTGTCCCCACTCACATCCATCAGGACCCCAGTGGCCGTGGTCCCGCAGGAATCCCTGTCCCTCTGCCCCACAGCCAAGGGGCTGGATGGGCAGCAAGACAGGGCACAGTTGCCCCCCATGCCAAGGCCAGGATGTTCCCAAATCTGGGACAGAAGCAGCAGGCAGAGGGTTTATTAATAGCATCCCGAGGAGCTTTGGTTTGTTTATCTATCCTGCAGCAAACTCGCTTTGCTGCATTAATCCCCATCTGGAAATAATTCAGAGGAATCCTCCAGCCCAGCCGAGCCCCAGGGCAAGGGCACAAACCCACTGCCACGTGAAGCTGCAGCCCCAGCTCATCCCATCCACAGCCACAGGCTATATGGAGACGTGGATTTTGAGGGAGTCCTCTCCCAAAATGTTTCTCCTTCATAACTCTAACCCTAACCCCCATTGCCCACTCCCTGCATCCATTTGGAATCAGGTGAGAAGTGCAACATTCATGCCAAAAATAACTCAAACCACTATTAAAAGCAAAGCCGTTTCCAGCTTTAGTGCACGAAGAGCCCAGGAGGCTGAAAAGCCTGAAAACGGAGCTCCTCTGGAAGCCCCTCGCTGTCACCCCGAGGGCGTGTGGCAGGAGAGATGTCCCTGCCAGGGACATGGCCAGACATCATCCCATGCTCGTGCCTGGCCCCACTGCTGCTCTCCATCACTGGCTGCACCCTGCTGCCATGGCAGGCTGGGACACCTGGGGTGCTGTTCCCCCGCAGTGCCACCCCTGCCCATTTCCACTGCTGGCACTGCCAGCCCTGCCCATTTCCACTGCTGGCACTGCCACCTCTGCCCATTCCCACTGCTGCCAGTGCCACCTCTGCCCATTTCCACTGCTTCCAGTGGCACCCCTGTCCATTTCTACTGCTTCCAGTGCCACCACTGCCCATTTCCACTGCTGGCACTGCCACCTCTGCCCATTCCAACTGCTGCCAGTACCACCTCTGCCCATTTCTACTGCTGGCACTGCCACCTCTGCCCATTCCCACTGCTGGCACTGAAACCTCTGCCCATTTCCACTGCTGGCACTGCCACCTCTGCCCATTCCCACTGCTGCCAGTGCCACCCCTGGCCATTTCCCACTGCTGGCACTGCCACTGCCACCTCTGCCCATTCCCACTGCTGGCACTGAAACCTCTGCCCATTTCCACTGCTGGCACTGCCACCCCTGCCCATTTCCACTGCTGCCAGTGCCACCCCTGGCCATTTCCCACTGCTGGCACTGCCACTGCCACCTCTGCCCATTCCCACTGCTGGCACTGCCACCCCTGCCCATTCCCACTGCTGGCAGTGCCACCTCTGCCCATTCCCACTGCTGGCACTGCCACCTCTGCCCATTCCCACTGCTGCCAGTGCCACCCCTGCCCATTCCCACTGCTGGCAGTGCCACCTCTGCCCATTTCCACTGCTGGCACTGCCACCTCTGCCCATTCCCACTGCTGCCAGTGCCACCTCTGCCCATTCCCACTGCTGCCAGTGCCACCCCTGGCCATTTCCCACTGCTGGCACTGCCACTGCCACCTCTGCCCATTCCCACTGCTGGCACTGAAACCTCTGCCCATTTCCACTGCTGGCACTGCCACCCCTGCCCATTTCCACTGCTGCCAGTGCCACCCCTGGCCATTTCCCACTGCTGGCACTGCCACTGCCACCTCTGCCCATTCCCACTGCTGGCACTGCCACCCCTGCCCATTCCCACTGCTGGCAGTGCCACCTCTGCCCATTTCCACTGCTGGCACTGCCACCTCTGCCCATTCCCACTGCTGCCAGTGCCACCCCTGCCCATTCCCACTGCTGGCAGTGCCACCTCTGCCCATTTCCACTGCTGGCACTGCCACCTCTGCCCATTCCCACTGCTGCCAGTGCCACCTCTGCCCATTCCCACTGCTGGCACTGCCACCTCTGCCCATTTCCACATGCTGCTTGGGTCCCTGGCACTGTCCCTTCCCTGGAACATGGGGACCCAGAACCCACAAGGTTCGCTGTCCTCAGCCAGAGCAGCACCCACCAATGTGCTGATACCATTCCTCAATGCCCCTTCCTGAGGTTCTGGGCTCCACGAGGAATGTGGCAGGACCGGCTGCTCCCAGCAGCTGCTCTGCCAGGACACTCGGGTGCCTGTGCCAGGGGAGGAGCCCCCAGGGCACAGGGCTTGGCACTGGCCCTGCTCTGCCCGAGGTGCCAAATCAGGGCATGCAGCCAGCGTGCCAAAAGCATTCCCAGAGTGATGGAAGGGATGATCTCTCCTTCAGAGACTGGCTGGGAGCAGGAGGGCATCCATGGAGGAAGGAAGCAAGGGCCAAGCCCCGCAGAGTGGTTCTGGTGCTGGGGGGAGGCAAGGAAGCAGGGGACATGGGGTGGGGGACAGAGAGCCATGGGTTTGGTCACCCAGCTGTGGGACCCAAAGGTGCTGGGCTGAGCACAGAGCTGCTGGCACCTCTGCAGGGAAGGATGGGCCCTTCCTGCATTCTTCCCAGCACCCACTGTTGAGTCTTTGGGGAGAAATGGAGATAGAGGGAAAGGTGCATTAGGACTCAGTGATAGCTTTTATCCGTTCCTTGAAGGCTTTAATTTCTTGCATGTTCCAGGTAATTAAAGGTCCAAGGCAGAACTCACATGTAATTTCTGAACCACGCCATACCTCTGTCTGCCCTGGGGCACCCCAAGTTTATTCTTCTGGGAACGTATCAGCTGGGACTGTTTATGGCAGGTGACACCAAGTGGCAGAATTGTGCATGAGCTCTGTGCAGGGGTGGGTGCTGTGCAGGGCTGATGGAATCCTCCGGCTGCAGCCCTGGCCCCCAGCACAGGGAACAGCCCAGGAGACACAAGGTCCCTGCCAGCCCCAGCGAGGCACAGGCTGGGGTCCTCTGCTGAGCCCTAAGGGGGTTCCTGGTGTTGAGGTATTGCAAGAGCTCATAAACCACATGGAAAACAGATGCAGAAAATGGGCCCTGAGAAAGAACTGCAAGAGCTGCCAGGCAACACCAAGCCCAGGCCAAGAGCTGTGTCAGTATTTCAGTATCACCCTGTGCACCGCAACACTTCCAGTTTGGCCCCTGTTAACCCAGACCTGCCTGGGTTCTTGTCCTTGCACCCCGGTGTGGAGTCAGGCAGGGAAAGCCGTGCAGATAGCAGGGCACAACTGGAAAAACAGCAGCAGGGTTTGTGTGTGCCAGCGTGTGAGGAAAGGATCAGGCAGGGAGAGCCAAACCTGGCATGAGCCACAGAGCATGAGGCCAAGCAGGAGCTTCCTGAGCTCAGCTCTCCTCCCATACCGGAGCAATGTAGCTGGAGCAACATTGGAGGTCTCCTAACAACTCTGTCATCCTCAATTTCAACTATCCTACTATCAGAATGCCAAAATTTTTCACACAGGTGGCCAGCAGAGCGAACACTCCCAGCACAGCAATCCAGCAGGGCAGGTCACTTCCCTACTCACCACACGAAGGGCTTGCCCCGGGCCAGGATTGCCAACAAACATGACCAGATGTGCAGCCCAGAGGGACCGAAGTGTCTTTAATAGACCTGGAGCTCTCAGGACACTCCCCACGGCATCGCTGTGCCAGGCCCCTGTCGCCTGCCGGGCAATGCTCAGTGCCACTGTCCTTGCTGCAGAGCCACGTGCACGGGGAATGGAGCACGAGCCGGGCTGTGCTGCGGGGCGGGGAACGTCTGTGATGGCTGCACCAGGTTTCTGAGTCAGCGGCAGCGCACACGGGCAGGATGAGGGGGCGGTAGCATCCTCATCCCCCGCTGCCGCGCCCCAGAGGCGGACAGGACGGACAGGGGAGCCCTGCCCGGGCTGAAGCCCTTCCAGGCTGCCGCTGCAGTCCCCGCGGCTGTGAGGCGTGCAGAGGTCCGCAGCAGCAGCCCCGGCGCTCAGCTGTCCGGCGCGGCGCTCCCGCCGCAGCACGGGCACAGCCGGCAGCGGCCGCGCCGGGGCCGCAGCGCCGCGGGCAGCGGCTCCGGGCACGGCCCCGCCGGCTGCTCGGGCCCCGCCGGCTCCTTGGCAGCCTTGGCGGGCGGCGAGGCCGGGGCGCTGCCGGCCGCCCGCGGCTGCTGCCGCTCAGCCCTGAGGGCCAGGAAGGCGGCCAGGTCGAGGTCCAGCATGGGGACCCCGCCGCGCGGCGTGGGCGTGCTCTGGCGGCACTGCGGGCACGGGATCCAGCGCTGCTCGTTGCTGACCGCGTCCAGGCGCTTCAGGCACGCCTGGCAGAAGGTGTGGCCGCAGTAGAGGCGCCGCGGCAGCCGCACGCCCAGGTCGTAGGAGGAGTAGCAGATGATGCACTCGACGCGCTGGCTGCCCCGGCTCGGGGTGCGCGAGTGCGCCCCGACACACGGCCCCGGGTCCTCGGCCCGGGGGCTGCCACCCGCCTGCGACGTGCTGGGGAAGGGGCGAGAGCAGCTGTTAGGGCACGGCTGGGGAGGGCACGGCGGTGGGATGTCACCTCCGAGCGCCCCGGACACGCGGGGAGATGGAGAGCGGTCCGCGGGCTGTGGGAGCTGCAGGATCCCTGCCCGACGCCCCTGCCCGCTGCCTGCCTGCCCCGTGGCCGGCCTGCCTGCGAGAGCAGGATGCTGCCACTGCAGCGGGTTGTCCCTGCATCCATGGGGGCTGTGTTTGTCCCAGTGCCACACCGGGAGCTCTGCAGGGAGCACGGGTTGGCCAGATCTCAGCATCCTGCTCGGGGTGCAGCCTGGGACTGGGGGGAGCAGGGGCTGAGCAGGAGCGAAGTGGCTGGGTGGGCTGGGGAGCAGCACTTGGAGACCAGGCAGTGGCACAGCCCCATTCCTCCCAAGCCCTGGGCTGTCCTGGCACAGCTGTTGGCAGCAGGGGGTGACACAAAGGCTCCTGGGGAGCGTCTGAGGGGATCCAGCCTTGTCTCAGGTGGGGTCTGGTACACACCAGTATATTTGCAAATTTCTCCTCGAGGTCACCAAGACTCTATTCCTTCTCCTTAGGTGACCTCAAGAGTTTTGGTGCCTTCTCTCACCTCCTCCCAATTACCCCATCCATCCCTACCTGTCCTGAGATGCCTCCCAGGGCCTCAGGGCTGGTGGCAGAAGGGCTGTGCTGTCCTGGGGGCTGTGGTAGTCCTGTGGGGAGCATCGGGGGTCTGAGCTGCCAGCCAGGTCCCTGTGGCTGCCGGTGGCCATGGTAGTGGGCAGAGGCTCACCTTCCAAGCACAGGTGCTGTTGGATCTGCTGCAGGGAAGCCAAGCCCCAGAGATTGGGTTACAAGCACCTGGGTAACAAAGACCTCTGAAATCTAAGCCCAGGAATGGTCATCAACCATCAGCCTGTGCTTCACTACAGAAGGAACCGTCCCTGGGAGGCCAAGGAGCTCTGGGCTCCACGCTGGGCAGGGGGCTTGGATGTCGTCTGGACTTGGGCAGCAGCAACAGAGTCTTCCACATCCTGGGCCATCCTTCAGAGCCAAGAACACCCGGGCAGACGTCGGCCAGCAGAGACCCCCTGGCACTGCAGTGTCCCCAGGTGGTCCGGGCTGTGGGGACAGCTGTGGCAGGAGCGGGGGGCACAGTGGGGTGGCAGGGCTGGGACTGGTGCAGGGACACTGGGCTGTGGCCTGGCCCGGGCTGGCAGTGCCCACGCCTGGGGTGTGCTCCCACCTGGAGCCTGGGGGCCGTGTTCCTGACCTACCCTGCCCTTCCCTGTGGGGCTGCAGGCTCTGGGGGCTGAGTTAGCCATGCTCGGCATCGGGCTAGGGACACCCCAGCACCCCACAGGGACAGCTGCAAGTGCCTGACCCAGGGGAGGTGACAACAGCAGGGAAGTGCCAGACTGTCCCCACAGCTGCCCGGGGTCCAGCAGCAATGTCCCAGCCTTGGCAGGGAGGGTGCTGCGGGCTGAAGAGGGGAGCGTGGCAGGGAGACAGACCCTGGGTGCAGGATCCTGGAGGACAAAAGGCCATCCTGGAGGCAGGCAGGACGGCCGGGACGCCGGCAGCATTCCCGCGGCAGCAGGAGCGGCCAGGGAGGCAGGCGGCGCTGCCCGTGCTGCCTCCTCAGCAGCAGAGACCCTCAGGTCCCGTTCCCAGCACTCCTCAGAGGAAGAATTGGGCGGTTCGGAAATGAAGATCCCCACAGGGCCCCTGGGCTATGCAGCAGGGCTCAGCTCCTGGCACTGGTGCCTGCGAGCAGGGAAGCAGCTCCAGCAGCACAGCACCTCCGGGCACTTACCCCGACCCAGGAGCCGGACCCAGCCCTGCCACCGGCTTCCCGAGGCAGTGCCCGTGGGCTGTGTGTGCCCATGGGTCCCCAGGCACGGGGGGCACCCCATGGCAGGGTTTTGCCAGGCTAGGGGCAAGCACAGGCGGTGGGGCCAGCTTGGGACAGGGCCGTGCTAGGGTTTGGTCAAAGCCATTGGCCCAGGTGGAGCAAGGGCCGTGTGCCCTGGGCAGATCAGGATCCACTGGGTGGGATTCCAGCTGTGCCCTGGCATGCCTGCCCGTGCTGGGCGGCAGCCCCTGGGTGCTGGCAGCCAGGGCAGAGCTGGCTCCTGGCAGGCTCAGCGTGCTCCCTGAGGCCGTGCCGAGGCTGGGGCTGTCCCACAGCGCTGGCCGGCTCAGCTGCCCCGGGACAGGAGTGCTGCAGCCCCACACGGAGCGCTGCCACAAAACTTCCGTGGTGAGACGGGCGGCCTTGAGACGGGTGGGCTTGGCTCTGTGCACAGCCGGGGTGGCCCTGGCACTGCTCAGAGGCAGTGAGCTGTCAGGCTGCCTCTGTGTGTGTGTGTGAGTGTGAGTGTGTGTGTGTGAGTGTGTGTGTGTGTGTGAATGTGAGTGTGTGAGTGTGTGTGAGTGTGTGTGTGTGAGTGTGTGTGTGTGTGTGAGTGTGAGTGTGTGAGTGTGTGTGTGTGAGTGAGTGTGTGTGTGTGTGATTGTGAGTGTGTGAGTGTGTGTGAGTGTGTGTGTGTGTGAGTGTCAGTGTGAGTGTGTGTGAGTGTGTGTGAGAGTGTGTGTGAGTGTGTGTGTGAGTGTGAGTGTGTGTGAGTGTGTGTGTGAGTGTGTGTGAGTGTGAGTGTGAGTGTAAGTGAGTGTGTGTGAGTGTGTGTGTATGTGTGAGTGTGAGTGTGTGTGTGTGTGTGAGTGTGTGTGTGAGTGAGTGTGTGTGTGTGTGTCTGTGTGTGTGACCTGTCAGGCTGCCTCTCCTGCTCCACACACACACACACACACACACACACACACTCACACACACACACACACACTCACACATATACACACTCACACACACACACACGCACACACACACACACACACACACACACACGCATCCTGCCTGCCCTCCCGTCCACTCCAGCCCCTCCCAGCCCCTGTCCATCAGCCCTCACGTCCCTCCCTGGTGTCCGCAGGGCCTCCCATTGAGAGGCTGCGCTCAGCTGCCCTGGGCCACTTCTGCCGCTTGCTGGGCACCCCAGCTCAGCACAGGCAGAGCTTGGAGCAGGGAGCCCTTGGTGACAGGGGCTGTGCAGCTGCCACGCTGACACCAAGGGCACCACCAGCCCTGCCAAAGCCCACCCGGATGCAGGAACAGGGAATCACAGAACCATTAAGGTTGGAAAATATCTTTGACATCATCAAGTTAAATATCAACCCAGCAGAACCACGTTCACCACTAACCCGTGTCCCCAGGTGCCACATCCACACATTTTTTGAACACTTCCAGGGATGGTGACTCCACCATGGCCATGGGCAGCCTGTGCCAGGGCTTTACAACTCTTTCAGTGAAACATTTTTTCCTAATGTCTGACGCATCCCTGGCACAACCTAAGGCCACTCCCTCTTGTCCTGTTACTCAGGAAAAGAGAGCAACCTTTACCTCACTACAGTTCCTTTCAGGGAGCTGCGTGGAGCAATAAGGTCTCCCCTCAGGGAAGGCAGATCTGCGATCAGTAGCGACACACATGGATGGGAAACGTGTTTCCCTCCTCCCAGCATCATCCGCGGGCCTGCGGGGACCTTTGGCACCGCGACAGGGAGCGGCACCCGCGGGGAGAGCAAAGGTCTGATGGGGACGAGCCAGAGCCCGGCACCGCCACCCGCGCTCCAGAGGCAGGAGCGGCAGTCACCAGCACAGCCCCGGGCACCCGGGCACCCCGGCACCCGGGCACCCCGGCACCCCGGCACCCCGGCACCCCGGCACCCCGGCACCCCGGCACCCCGGGCACCCCGGCACCCCGGCACCCCGGCACCCCGGGCACCCCGGCACCCCGGGCACCCCGGCACCCCGGCACCCCGGGAAGGGAGCGCGGCCGTGCCCCGCCGCCCTCCGCTCTGCTCCCGCACGGCTGGCACCCCGCCCTGCCCCGCCAGCCCCGGGCAGGGCCGCCGCTGCCCCGCACACCTTGGGGACAGTTTTCCGTCCCGCACAGCCCCGCAGCCCCCGGGCCCGGCCGTGCCGCGCCCCCGCCCGCCGCACGCTCGGGCACGGCACGAAAGCGAACAAGGGGTGGGTCTGCCCGCCCCCGCCGCGGTCTGGGCACGGAGAACAAGAGAGCTCCTTGTGCGGGGCGGACACGGCGGGGCCGGGTCCCTGCCAGCCGCGGAGCCCGGCCACCCACCGCCGGGACCTGCGCCAGGCAGCGCGGCGGGGCCAAACGCACGGGGCACGGCTCTGCCAGCCCAGCCCAGAATAGCCCAGCGGAGCGGGCTCGGAGCGGGATTTCAAGAGTGAAGAGCTCCCAGGCTCCTGGGGTGGGCTCCCAGCAATGGTGGGAGCTGGGAGCTTCCAGCTGGGTGGGCTCCCAGAATTGTGGGTTTCCTGTGGGATCTGTGTGGTGGCACCCAAGCAATGCTGGGCACCCAGTGCTCGCGGGGCCTCAGTGCAGGTGGGCTCCAGGCTCTGGCGAATTCCAAGCCATGGTGAGCTCTGTTGCTGAGGGACTCCCAGGGTGTCACAGCTAGCCCAGGCAGTGTCCCGGAGCCCACCCAGCTGCCCAGCCAGGAATTTTCCCTTGCCAGGCCCTTCCTCAGCCTCTCCCAAAGACTCACAAACTTTTTCCAGACAGGACAGTCATCCAGCTTGGCAGGGCTGGGCCAAGCACCAGACAGTGTCCCCAGACAGGCAGGAGCAGCCTGTGCTGGGAACGCCTGGCCACTGCTGGACCCAGTCTGGCACTGCTGGAGCCAGGCTGGCACTGCTGGACCCAGACTGGCACTGCTGGACCCAGGCTGGCACTGCTGGAGCCGGGCAGCAGCCAAAGAGCTCAGCACGAGCTTCTGCTGCCACAAGTCAGCAGGGCGACAGTTAAGCCTGGTTTGGAGGCTTTAGCACTGCCCTTACACACCCACCATGGAAAGCAAGAAATGACACGGGAATCCCAGAAAAGCCTGGGTGGAGGGAAGAGGCACACCTTAGCAGGGCAGGAGAGGACTGTGATTTTATTTGCAGCAACCTGAAGTCATCTGCAAACACGGGCACTCCTCCCAAGCCCCGCTCCCGCAGAGCAGGAGCAGCTGCCGCCTGGCACAGCAGCTGTCCTGGGACACCAGCGCCAGGCCGGGCTGCCAGCACCACCGAGGGACGTCAGCACCACGGCGGCACATCAGCACAACAGAGGGCTTGTTCCAGGTCGATGGCAGCAGCCCCAGCCAAAAGCCCAGCCTGCAGGAGCCCCAGCACACGGCAAAGAGCCAGCGAAGAGCCACCGGCTCCTCCCACCTTCCTCCAAGCCCAGGGAGCTGCAAAAGGCCAATGCTGGGACTCTGCGTCCCCACAAGGTGCCCAGGTGCTGCCCCACTGCTGGAGCTGGGCCAGCCCTCTGCACTGGACCTGCCTCAGGATGCAGATGAGAGAGGCTGTGCCCAGCACCCCCCAAGCCTGGCAGGAGGAACAGAATGGGGCTGGAGGTTTCCTGGCACAGGGATGTTAATGCCCCCAACCATGCTGTGCCACCAGGTGCTGCCCTGGAGCACGGCCCAGCACTCTGCCATGCTTTGGCTGTCTTTCCTGATTCCATCCCTCTACCCCATGGGCCGTGAGGCGAGGAGAAGCAGGATCCAGACGGAGTTTGGTACTCGTGATGCTGTGGGAGGGGGGATGACTCTCTTCTGGGGAGGTGGATCCCTGTGCCAGCCGGAGGCTTGTCCCTGGCTCTTCTCCACTGCTCCAAGACAGTGATGATGATGTCCTTCTCTGCCACGCACACAGGGCTGCCAGCACCCAAACCTAGCCACGAGCAGGTGGGCACTGCCCACCCCTTCCAGGGTGGACATTTCCCAGCACGGGGACTCTGGCAGGGGCTCTGTGCAGGATCGCTGTCCCACCTCCAGTGCAGTCACTTCTTGGGGACACCTGTCCTGGCACACATCGTCCTCAGGCTCCTGGGCCCCATGGCCCACCTGGCAGGTGCCCATCACCAGCACATCAATCAGCAGAGTTCACAGGGAAAAAGCAACGTCAGTCCAGCCAGTGCCAGCAGCCATGTCCCTGTGGGGTCACCTGGCCCCATCCCATGGTCACACATGCCGTGCATGCAGCGAGGGCCCTTAGGAGATGACACAGCAGCACTTTGGGCAGCAGGAGCAGCAGCTGCAGCAGCCACATCGCCTGCCAGCCCCCTGCTCCTGGCCCTTGGCTGGCTTGTCCAGGGTCACCGTGTAAAAGGAGGCAGATGAGTCCCCGTTGGGCATCCTCAGGCTGGCGTAGGGGTTGTGGGGACGGGACCAGGACTTGTCTGTGGAGAGGGTGGGGCTGTTCCAGCCATTAGCAGGCTCCGTGTGTCCCTCCGTGCCGTAGCAGGGCACGGCTGCGGGGTTGCCGATGACGGTGGGCTCGTCTCTCAGGTAGCGAGTGATGAAGCTTTGCTGGAACTGCTCCCGTGGGATGTTGACGCTGGCGTAGGGGTTCTCCACGGTGACTCCACGATCCATCTCCCTGCCCCTCGTCACACACGTGGCCTGCCTGGCAGTGCCCACCCCTGCGGGACAGAGCCCCTGTCACCCCGGGGTGTGGGGGTGTTCTCCCAGCAGGGCAGGGGACCCCCGGCAGACCCCACTGGTTTGGGTTCGGGGTGCAGAGCTGTGCTCCCCACTCCCTGCCAGCCCCAAGGGACCCCCACAAGGCACCCATGGACCCACCAGAGGCAGGAGGGGAGGCAGAAGCGGGGGTGCAGGGGGTGAGCAGGGCACTGGGGGGGCGGGGGGATGCCGAATGGGGCACAGAGTACAGGTAGGGCAGCGGGGTGGGGCAGGGATTTCTAGGGAGACACGGAGCAGGACGGAAAACATGGGGAAAGGAACGGGAGGAAAGGGGGTGCAGGGGAGTGGAAAGGCAGAGGGCAGCTGGGATGGGGCTGAGGACGGGGCAGGCGGTGGGAGATGGGGAATCGGGCCGGGGGGCGCAGAGCAAGAAGGAGGGCAGGCAGGGGAAGGGCGCTGGGGCGGCAGGCAGGACGGGGCGCGCTGGGGCAGCGATCCCCCGGCACTCACCGAGCTGCGGCTCCGGCCGCTCTGCCCCGGCCGCGCTTCCTCCTGCACGGACCGCCCCGAGCGGCGCCGCCCCGAGCGGCCGACAGACAGACGGACCGCCCCGAGCGGCTCCCGGACAGACGGACCGGCCCCGAGCGGCTCCCGGACAGACGGACCGGCCCCGAGCGGCCGACAGACAGACGGACCGCCCCGAGCGGCTCCCGGACAGACGGACCGGCCCCGAGCGGCTCCCGGACAGACGGACCGCCCCGAGCGGCCGACAGACAGACGGACCGCCCCGAGCGGCTCCCGGACAGACGGACCGCCCCGAGCGGCTGCCGGACAGAGGGACCGGCCCCGAGCGGCTGCCGGACAGACGGACCGCCCCGAGCGGCTCCCGGACAGACGGACCGGCCCCGAGCGGCTGCCGGACAGAGGGACCGGCCCCGAGCGGCTGCCGGACAGACGAACCGGCCCGAGAGAGCGGGGTAGGAACACCCCGCGGGCAGCACCCGCCCACTGCCCAGCCCCAGCACCAACCCAGCAGCCCAGCACAAGGCAGGGGCCACAAGGGACTGGGCACTGGACAGTGGGCACTTGGCACCAGGGGCTTGGCAGTGGGCACGGACACTGGTCAGAAGGCACTGGGACCAGAACTGGACAGGAACACTTGGCACTGGACAGAGGCAGTGGACACCAGGCAAGGCCACCAGTACTGAGGCACCAAACCAGAACCACCCCCTGGTACCAGGAGCTGGGCACCAACACCAGCGTGGGCACTGGCACCAGCACCACACAGTGCACAGAGAGCACCACCCAGCAGGCAGTGCCACCATGCACTGCCAGCACCACCAGCACCGAGCACCGACACCAGTACAGGCACCAGCAGCAGCACTGTTGCCACTGAGCTCTGGGCAGTGGCACCAGCACTGGCACCACACTGGGCAGCGGGCAGCGGGCAGGGACTGGGAGGGAGCACTGCACTCCACAGGTCTGTGGGCACCAGCAAACCCCGAGCAGCAGGCGCAGGGCAGAGGGCACCGAGCACCATGCACATGTCCTGAGCACCGGGCAAGGGGCACCAGCTCTGCAGCCTCTGGCAGCTCCCAGGCCCCCTGCCAGGCTCTGCCTGCCCCCATGGGCACCCAGGGCCCTGCAGCCAGGGTCCCACAGCCCCTGCCAGGCTCTGCCTGCCCCCATGGGCACCCAGGGCCCTGCAGCCAGGGTCCCACAGACCCTGCCAGGCTCTGTCTGCCCTATCCTGCCCTGAGACCTCAGTGCCAGGGCTCTGCTGGGGTCCTCATCCCTGCAGCACAGTTTGGCTGTGGTGTGACCCTGTCCCTCACAACAGGCCCTTTTCCAGGGGGGGCTCGGGGGATTTCCAGGGCACTGCTGGATGGTGACATCCACGAGGCTGGATGGAGTGAGGACGTGGCTGTGCAGGGTAAGGAGAAGGTTGCTGGCACCTGTGCCAGTCCCTGGCACCAGGAGGGCTGCAGAAGAAAAGATGCAAACATTCAGCGCTCTCCACCCTGCCCCATCCATGTCCCTCCATGTGACGCTGCTGTGACATCCTGAGCCACTGCCACTGTTCCCATCCCCAAAGCCCCCAAAGTGGCTTGTGCAGAGCCTCAACACCTTCCCACGAGAGGTTCTGTGCAGAACCTGCCCCTCCCCTGAGCCTCAGGGATGGTGGGACAGCATCCTCCTGAGGCTGGGGACAAACACCTCAAATTGCAGCTGAACCCTGCTGGGAGGGAATTACATTTCCCACACACTTTGCAAAGGCAAAAGCCACTTCCTTCTGGCTATCCTTCTGACAAGAGAAACTATTTCTCCCCTGTCCTGAGGAGCAGGGGCTGCCCAGGCCAGTCCCTTGGCACCATGGACAAGCAGGAGAGCTCCAGAGGGCGATGGGATCCTGCGTGCCCCTGGCAGCCCTGCCCCTGGGATGAAGCTGCCAGCCCCTGCTGCTCTGCCTTCCCTCTGTGGCTGATCCCTCTGTCCCCGAGCCCGCTGGGCTGGCAGCTCCCAGAGTGTGGCATCCCAGCAGGGAGGCTCAGCAACCTTCCAGGTGGTGGAGGGAAAGGAAGATGGAGGCCTGGGATTTTTGGGGGGGAGAAGCTGACCCTCCTCTGAGCAGTTCTAGCATCGAGAGGGGGGCCTCATACACTTCTGTGCCTCAGTTTCCTCTCCAAGGACTGAGAAGGGGGTGCAGCAGAGCATGTATTGTGACAAATCAGCATCACAGCACACAGCTCTCGGGTTTGAAAGCTGCACAACTCCTGCACAGACCCCTCAGGGCTTTTCTGTCAGCCCAGGGTCACCTGGAGGAGAGCCAGCAGCACCCCCTGTCCCTGCACTGGGCTTCGCTGCTGCCCAGTTTTCCCATCTTGAGCTGTTTCCCCACAGAAAAACTCATCTGTTTGACTAAACAGGAACCGATAAAGAGGCATTCTCCACCCAGGTGTCCTGGGTAACCCAGCCCCGCCTGCCCGTGCCCGGCGTGTCCCTGCCCGCACGGGGAGGGGATGGCGCCGTGGCTCTCCCCAGCAGCCCTTTCCCCTTCCTCGCAGAGCCTCGGCACCGGCTGCGTTTCTCTTTTAGCCCCAGATTTCCATGCCCAGCCCGGCTCTGGGGGACCCTGAGAGCCTGCAGCCCCTGTGTCTGAGCGCCTTCCCTCTCCCAGGGGGCTCCCACACGAAGGTCACCTCACAGAACCTCGGGTGGGGACATCCCACGCTGCTGCCCGGGCTGCAGACCCCGCCCAGCCGCTCGGAGCAGTGTCAGCCCGGATCCGAGGTGCCTCCGTGCCGGGGATGTCTCTGGGCTCTCTCAGCCTCCAGCCGTGGCAGCTCCGATCTCGCAGGCAGCTCCTGGATACCCTCATCCCCCACCTGGCAGATCTGTGGCAGCCCCAGATGAGCAGGGGTCTCACCAGCCAGGAGCAGCAACCCCTAATCTGGAGCCTGAAGTTCAAACATTTCATTTCTTGCCAAGAAATTCTCCAAACTGAGCTCCAAGGGCCACATCCAGAAATCATGTGTTGATCCTTGGAGGATTTATAGACGATGGAGGATCCTCAGGTGGAAAAGTTGCTCTTGCTGCATCGAAGCTCAGGCTGCTGGTTTGGAGCTGTCTCATGTGGGATTCCTCAAGCTGGGAGCCAGCAGGTGCTGCAGAGCTGTGCCCTGCTGGAGTAAATGGAGGAGCTGAGCTAATGTGAGGCTCTCTGTGGCTTAAAACCAGCCTAAATTCCTGCAAATGTTTCAAGGGAGAAAATAAATAAACAGAAAATAAACAGAAATAAACCGAAAGCTCAATGCCCACCCTGGAGATGTCCTGTGCTGGAGGTGATGGAGAGGGAGGTTCTCAGAGACACCACACTACTTCCAGAGGAACAGTGGCTTGAGGAGGAGCCTGGGAAAACCAGGAGAGAGAGGGGGAAAGCCAACCAAGGCACTGGCTCGTGAACTTGCTGGAAGCCTGGAAATGAGGGGCCAGCCCCGTGGAGGGGAATGGGTTCCCAGCAGGGACTGCAGGTGCTGCAGGGGCAGGAGCATCCCCAGGCCTGGGACACAGGAGGAAAGTGCTGGCTCAGGAATTCCTCAATGCCACTGCATGGGCTGCATGGCAAACCAAGGCAGGGCACCCACAGCCCCTGCCCTGTGCGACCCAGCAGGAGCTACTGGGAGTTTCTGCAGGATTCC
Source organism: Lonchura striata (assembly GCF_050655825.1). Classification (NCBI taxonomy): domain Eukaryota; kingdom Metazoa; phylum Chordata; class Aves; order Passeriformes; family Estrildidae; genus Lonchura; species Lonchura striata. The sequence continues at coordinate 1,608,335 of NC_140719.1, read as the reverse complement.
AGTAACTGCAGGGATCCCCTGGGGTGCCGTACCTTGCCGGCGCTTCACACACAGCAAAAGGCAAATTTATTTTGTAAAAAACCATCCAAACAAACCAACCAACCAACCAACCAACCAGAAAGCCACAGGCAAGTCCTGCTCCTGGGCCTCTTTCTGCTGGGGACAGGTATTTGTGCGCATCCCAGCTCCCCGCAGGGCTCTCCCAGGCACAGAACAAACACAGAGCTGCCGAAGCGCTGCCGTCCGCAGGCGCTGCCCGGGCTGCCGGGCGGTGCAGTGCCTGGCGCGGGCACCGGGGGGTGGTGATGCTCTGCGCAGCCCATCCGTGCCGGAGGATGCCGGAGAGCGACGCTTCCCTGAGAGAAAGGTTTTGCCCCCGCGGAGGGGACAGCTCGGTGAGCCCCCAGAGCAGATCGTGGCCGCTCACCAAACCTTGGCGGGGCTGAAGGCTTCGCTGAGGCTCAGGAGAGCCCGTGGGTGGCCGGTGTGAAAAAAGGACAGGGGGAGGGGTTGGGCCACTGCAGAGATGGGAGGGCAACCCCCAGGTTCAGGCTGTGAAAGACATGGGAGATGATTCCCTTCGGGACATCACAGGTCTCCCACCGTGTGCGAGGTCTTCTTCAAGCTTTGACCTTAATTCTCAGCTGCCTCTTCGTTAAAATCAGAAGGAGGCCTGAGGGTACGGAAGGAGAGATCACGGGGAGAGGCACCAACGGGGTGAGTATCCCGAAGGGGAACCCCGCAGAGCAGTGCCACCAGCGCCAGGGCTCAGCTGTCACCCACTGAAGGGCGGCTGTGGGTATGAGGGTGCCGTGGAGGGGACCCCACTGGTGCAGGTCTGAGGGGCACTACAGGGAGCGCCGAGCAGGACCAGGGATAAAGCTGCCAGAGACAGGGGGCTTGGGAGCTCATGGAAGCTGCAGGATTTGTGCTCTGTGCCCTTGAGCAGCACAGCCCCTCACTAACACCCCGGGGTGGGAAACTACAGCACCAAATCCAGCCTGTGTCCCCAGGCCTGTGCAAAGACCCTGCCCAGCTCGTCTCCACGTCTGCCCGGGGCGTGCAAGGAGTTCCCACAGCTCCTGGCTCGCTCTCAGGGAAAGCCATGTGTCCCAAAGGAGGGCAGCAGCTTCTAAAGCCCAAATGGAGCCTGGAAGCGACCTGCCAAAGCTGCTGGGTGGGAGGATTTCCTGCGGTCCCTCGGCTCGGCACCTGGGTGCACACACCGGGCTGTCCTGGTCCTGCCCCCGTGCAGCTCCGGGCACCCCCTGGGTGCAGAGGGGCAGCCCAGCTCCTCTGCAGAAGGAGACTCTGCCCCGGCTGCTGCTCCCCTGCAGCACAGCACGGTCCCGAGAGGGCTGGAGGCTCCTCAGAGCCCACGGTGTCCCCTGCCAGCGCCATCCTGCTCCGGTGCGCTCTCCCGATGTGACAGCCGGGGCACCCTGCGGGCTCACGGCCGGGACAGGGATGCACAGCCGGGGCACACGGGCTCGGGGCGTGCGGCGCTGGGCACCGTCCCTGCCGGGCCCTCCCGGTGCCCGCGGGGACACGGACGCTGCAGAGGCACGTCCGCGGTGCCCGGTGAGCCGGGGCTGCTCGGAGCCCGTGCTGCTGTCAGAGCCCGTGCGGCGATGATGCAGAGCCCGAAGCCTCTCCAGCTTAGTGCCAGGCTCTGCCCTTGGCAGGGGGATGGCGCATTCCTCAGGGATGTCGAGCTGGATACATCCCCCGGTGTCCAGGCTGGCACGGCCACACCGACATCAGAGGAGCGGCCGGCGCCTGGCCCGCTGCCGGCCGCTCCCCGGGCTGCAGGAACCAGAGCGGAGCCGGTTTCCTTATCGCCCTCCCGCAGCCCCCTCCGTCCCTCTCCCCTGCGGCTCCCGGCCCGCAGCCCCCGGGTCACGCCGGGGCTTGGCAGCGGCGCGGGGGAAGCGAGCATTGTGGCTGCCCACTGCGGCCCGGCTGGAGGAGAAAGCAAGGATTTCCTGGCCTGGAGCAAGTCCTTCCCGTCTCCTCCCAGCTGCCGAGAGCCTGCGGGCTGCGGTGGGCTGTTCTCAGCAGGCTTTAGACCAGGAGCCAGGAGCTGCTGCTGAATGTGCAAGGAAGCCGGAGGCAGCACACATCTGGGCACTTCTGTTGGCAGTGCCACAATCTCCCCCTGTGCTCCATCCTACCCATAAACAAAATCCCTGCTCAGGCAGAGCCTTTGGCCAGCACTGAGACGCTCCCCTTGGTGCTCCTACATTGTCCCCCACAACGTGCCACGGGGACGGTGGCAGCTGGGTGGCCTCGTGCTTTCACACTGGGACTTCAGGAAGGGCAATTCACCCGTGTCCAAGCTCAGCCCAGCCCCACGACAGGTGGATACTGCGGGGATCTGTGTCCATGGGCAGGAAGCTGCAGCTCCCTGTGCAGAACCGGGCAGCAGCAAACAGCCCGGCACGTCTTCCAAGGCTGCGCCCTCACACAGACGCCTGGAAAAGGGGCTGTAAGAGTCCCAGCTGGGACACGGGGTTGGGCAGCTGACATGCACAGCCACGTTTCTTCCTGCTCAAATGTCACTTTTCCTTCCTGCGGAGGGAGCAGCCGAGGCGGGGGCAGCTGCTGCTCCCACCCTGGGCAGCCACGTGGGCGATGCCGCAGCTTCCGCCGTGCCGCGACCTTGTGCAGCGTCTGCACCTGCCGACGGCTTTTTTAGGACAAGGGCTGGTTTCCTGCTACATTTCCTTGATTGAAAGTTTCCACTCCTGGGGGTGACTGTGGCAGAAGGGCTGTCACTCATCTCCTGGCCTGGAGCATCCCCAGCACTTTGCCATCCTCTCCTTCGGCCCCTGCTCCGGGGATGGATTAGGGATGGCACCATCCTGCTCCGGGGATGGATTAGGGATGGCACCGTCCTGCTCCGGGGATGGATTAGGGATGGCACCATCCTGCCCCGGTGAAGGCTTGGCCGTGGCCATCTGGGGCTGCCCTCCACACGGGGAGCCGGCAGACCCTGTGCAGCACCCAGCTCCCAGCTAAGCCCTTGGCTCCGGCTCCCTCCCGGTGGAGGTCTGGTTTCTGTCCTGCCGTCTGCTTGTCCTCCCGGCTCCGAACAGTCCCCGTTTGTTTGGCTCAGGAGCCGGGGCCGCGTGCCTGGGCCGCCTGTGCACAACGGCTCCTTGTTCACCGCCTCCCTCCCCGCTCGCTCCTCGCCTGTTTTAGCAATTATCCCAATTAGCTGTGCCCTCTCCTTGCTCCCCAGCTGCACCTCGGACCCTCATCCCTCCTGCTCCGCAGCGGCGGCAGCGCTGCTGCCCGCAGGGGGCCAGCCCCGGGCCGGGGGGATGTGGGCACCGGGGCGATGGCTGCCACCTTCCTGGGTGGGAAACAGGCAGGCTGTGCAAAATCCAGCTGGCTGTGGTCCGTGCGGAATCCCAGGGCTCTCTTCAATCCTCTTTGGCACTTGAGGAGGGTGAGGAAGCTGCGCTGAAGCTGCAGCTCCCAGGGTGCCGCTGGCATCTGCCTCTGCTCCCTCGCATGCCCCGGGTGGCGCTGCCCGTCCTGCCCCAGCCGCACCGGGTGCCCCCCTGCCTCGCTGCCCGGGCGCGGGGGTGCAGCCAGACGGATTCCTGCAAGCCACGACCCTCGTGCCACCGCGGCTGCACCATCCCCAAGCTCCCACAGCCGCTAGCTCGGCCAGAGCCGGGGGCGGGCGGGCCAAGGTTGGGGTTTCCACCCGCTGACGAAGGCTGGGGCCGTGGAGGGGCCTTTCCACAGCAGTTTCCGGCAGTGCCGTGCTCCAGAGCTACCTTCTCCTCTGCCCCCTGAGCCCACGGAGAAGCCGGAGTGCAGTCCCTGGGCACGGGAGCATCCCTGCCGGCAGAGCCCAGCGAGAGAAGCAGGAGCAGTTATTCCTGCGTGCTGACAGTGCCTCGTGCATCTCCCAGACTGGAAACCCAGGGCAGGCAAAGCCCCGGATCCTCGGCCCGTGGTCACAGCAGCGTGGGCATCCCCCTGCCAGCACCCCCGTGCTGCAGCCGTGCGGGGACACAGCGCCTTGGCAGGGGCATCCCCAGGCGGGGCCGGCAGCGGGGCTGCCGCTCCCGGGCCGGCCCCGAGCGCCCTGCCCGCGCTGACAGCAGCCCCGGGCTCCCGGGGTTTGATCTTTACCGCTCCAGCCCGGCTGTCTGCTCCCATTTGCGTCTGCCGAGGGCGGGATGCGAGCGCCGGGCTGGCGCAGGCTGGCAGCTCTGTGCTGGCACGCAGGCAGCCCCGGGCAGGCAGCCCCTGCGCTGCTGCAGCGCCGCCTCCGCAGCCCCAAGCCTGTGCGCACATCAGGGTCCCGCAGGAAGCAGGGCTGCGTGAGCCTGGGCAGGGGGACGGCCCCCAGGGACCCCGTGTCCCTTGCTGGGGGACAGTCCTCAGCCTCGAGCCTGCACCTTCAAAGCAGAACCCTTGAGCCTGCAGCCAAAACTGCCCCTTCTTCCCCATCCATGGGGCCGTGGCAGCTCCAGAGCACCTGGGGAGAGCTGTGTGCACGGTGCCCTGCAGAGCTTCCCGTTCCCCCCAAGCAAACACGTGGCTCATGGGACACGGCTCATGGTGGTCCAGGTCTCTCTGGTTACTCTGTCCTGTTCTGGGGACACAGCAGAGCCCCAGTGGCATCTACAGCTCCCGCAGCAGTCTGGACATGCTGGGTCCCCCTCCCCGGGTGAAGCCCTGGTTTCTGTTACATGGAATGGCCTCACCTCCCCGTGACACCCTGGCTACAGTGCTCCACTTGCTTCCCCACAGCCTGCACAGGAGCACCAGACTGCTGCAAGCCCCTTGTGCCCAAAGGTCTCCCTTCAGCCAAGGCGCTGGGCAAGGAGTCCTCTCTGGAGGGAGCAGAGGGGAAAGACCAGCCTCGATGTCTTCAACAACATCCCAGCATCCTGGCACCAGGCACGTTGGCCCGGGCTCTTGGAGGACTGGAGAAATCAGGGTGATGAAATCCCAAGGCCAGGTGATGCTGTCAGCCCCGGAGAACATCCCCAAGAGCTGGTGCAGCCCCCCATGCCTGCCCCATGGAATGCAGCCGCTCCCAGCTCCCACCCACGGCAGCGCTGGGGAGTTCAGCAGCTCGAGCAGGACGGTGACCCACTCCCGGTTCCAGCCTCCCACCCCCAGGCCTGCGATCCACCCCTCTTCCCCCACTGCAGCTCTCCCACCACACACTCGGACCGAGCCTTGGCTCAGCTTCCCAGGCTCCAAGAGCAGCAGCAGCTCCTGCTCGGGCAGCCCCCAGGGCCCCACAGCCTCTGCCAGAGCAGGAGCCGTGCCCAGGGCCAGCTCCTGGCTGTGCACCCACATAACCCCCCAGGAGGGTTACAGGCATGCAGGGAAAACAAACCCTGAGCTCACTGCTCAGATTCACCCAGCTCACCCAGGAGTGCAGCCCCACACAGGAGCATGGGCTGCCCAAGCTGAGCAGCAGGGCCAGCAGGAGAGCCAGGGTGCTGCCAGCTGCTGAGAGCGGGCATGGGGGAGGGCATCGTGCCCTCGGGTCCTGCTGGGAGCCCCAGGACAGCCACACTGGGACAGCAAGATTGCCCCCTCTGTGAGCACAGCCTCGGGCATGGGGCTGTGGCCAGAGAAAGGAGGGCAGCACCTGGAGCCACACAGGACTCCGTGGGTCCCATCCACTGCCTCCGGGGAAGTTTTCCTGCAAAAGCTGAAATTATACTGCAAAAACAAACCACTGCCTTGGTCTGGACTGCTGCTCGGAGCTGTGTCCTGGCTGAGGCAGTGCCCGGGAAGGAGGAGCAGGACCTCGGGCACCGCTGCAGCCTGCCAGGAGCACGGTGACCCCCGGGGCACCTCGAGGGCACAGGCGGCCGCCACTGCTCCTCCTGCCTGACCCAGTTTGTGCCTGGCCGTGGCACCCAGGCGGCAGCGCTGGCAGGGTGTGGGCACCGGCCTTTCCCGGGGAGCCAGCACAGCAAACACAGAATGTCACCACAATCACCAGGCGCTGCCATAGCCCTGGCACCGGAGCTGCCCCCCAGCCCTGTGCCCGCCCGGCCTGTGAGGAGGGCTGGCACAGTGCTGGGTGCCAGCTCTGGCACAGGCTCTGGTTTCTTCCGAGCCCCAGATCCCTCAGGCTCTGTTAAACCTGTCATCAGCTGGGCTACACGCCTGGGGGAAGGCTCTGCAGAGCTGCCACTTGTATTTCTGGGCCAGTCCTGTCCTGTTTTCTTTGGACACAAGGTGTTTTCGAAAGGAAGTGGGTCTTCCTTGCACGCTCTCACCCCTGAAATGCAGCTCTAGGTCTTTGTGGTTGCCCCTGCCTGGGCCAGCAGCCCCTGGGAGGCTGCAGACCTCCCTCTCATTCCCCAGTGGCACTGCAGGACTGGGAAGGGGTTTCTGACATGCCTGTGCTGCTGTGGAATCACCAACCAGACGTGAACTTCTCCAGGGAGTCTGTGGGACTGTGCCTGCCTGGGGCTGGAGAAGATGCAGCCTCAGATGAAAAAGGGGGCTCTGATGGGAGCAGGGGCCCCACTTGCCCACAGAGCTGTGGCTCAGAGTGTGACCAACTTGTCACTCTGGACCTTGTGCAGGGCAGATTTGAAGGACATCCCACCACCTCTCTGTGCCCTGGTCTACTGTTTGACCCTCAAAGACAAAAATATTTTCCCTGTGTATCTATAGGGAAATACATCTGGAATTTCCCACGTCCTCACTTGTGGCTACAGATCCCCATTCTCTCTCCCTCCTCTCAGGAGATAACTGTGGAGAGCAGTACATTTTCCATGAGTGTTCTTTTCTGGCAGCTGAGCAACCCCAGATCTGCAGGCAAGGAGTTGGTGGGGAGGGGAGTGAAGGCCAGCACATCCAAGGAGAGAGGATGTGGTCCCTTGACCTCCCCCCAGCCCATGTGCATCCCCCCTCCTCCTACTCCTTTTTCCTGCTCAGTGCAGCACCAGCAAGGTGGGCCCCCTCTTCACACCCAGGGTTCATAGAAGTGGCCACAGCATTAATCAGTGATAGTAAAAATAATGATTAAACCCCTTGGAGTCTGTTGGGGCTTTAGGAACATCCGTAACCTTCAGGCTGCTCAGAGTACCAAGTATGCATCTCAAGGTTTGTGAGCAGCTTCAGACACTTTGGGGATCTTCTGAGCATCACTTCTCTCATGGTAGGGTCTCTGTAGACAGCTGCAAGCCTAGAAACCAGCCCATGAAAGCCCCCACCATGGCATTAGGATTGATGCAAGAGCATCAGTGGTCAGGTCCTGGCCACCAGCAGCCAACCCACACACTGCTGCAAACAGCAGCCAAGGAGCAGCTCTGCAGCAGCTGGGGCATCCTTCAGCTACCAGCTGGCAACAAGAGACTGCTGCTTTCTTGGCAGATATTTCAGTAGCATCCCTCCTTCACCATGCTGTTTGCTCTGTCTGGGCAAGCTGCACAGACAGCTCCTCTGGGGCTTTGGTGGAGCACTGTGGCCGATGAGAGCTGCCCTGCTTTCCTCTTCTCCTGGGGTCTGTGCTGGGCTGTTGTGCACCTCAGACAAGCCTGGGGGGTCTCAGCCTGGGGAAGAGGAGGCTCAGAGGTGACCTCATTGCTCTCCACAGCTCCTGAAGGGAGGTTCAGACAGGTGGGGTCGGTCTCTTCCACCGGGCAGCACTGACAGAACAGGAGGACACAGCCTCAGCTACGTCAGGGAAGATTTAGGTTGGATATTAGGAAAAAAAAATTCACTGAAAGAATAATAAAATACTGGTATTGTCTTCCTAGGGAGGCAGTGGAATCACCATCTCTGGGTGTGTTTAAAAAAAGACTGGACTTGGCACTTGGTGCTATGGTCTAATTGAGGTATTGGGGCATAGGTTGGACTTGATAATCTCAGAAGTCTCTTCCAACCTCATTATTCTGGGATTCTGTGGTGCAGACTGGAGGTGCCTTCTCCTGGTGCTCTACCCCGGGAAGGAGAGGCAGTCCAAGGGGGTAGCACACAGAGGATGAAAACTCGGGCTGGGGGTACCACATCCCTCCCTCCCTCCCAGGCAGGCCAGGCCGGGCAGGCCCTGCGCCGGCGCTGTCCCACGCAGACCTGCAGAGAAAGCTGCTCTCTGCAAAGCTGGGGATGAGCTCACGGCTTTGTGGGTGAATTATCTCTGTGATGAGTGATTCACCAGAGCAAAACAAGATCGGTGTGAGAAACAGAGAGGATTTTGGGACGAGCTGTGGATGCGTGCAGGACCCAGACAAGCAAACTTGGTGATGAGAGCAGCAGGGAGCAAAGGAAGGTGGCCCGAGCTGCTGCCACCAGGAGCATGGACAGCATGGATGGGGACCTGGGTGTGGGACAGGTCTGGCACACATGGAGCTGTCAGCTCGCCCAGGGAGGGTGGAAAGAAAAGCCTCAGGTGCCATCACAGCGCAAGGCTGGCACCAAGTGAGAGCAGGGCTGTCCTCTCAGAACAGGTCCTTCCCACAGATGCTGGAAATCCAGAGGGGCAATAAAACCCTGAGCAAACAGCTAGATGGCTGAGCAGGTAATGGCTGATGGTGAGGAAGAAATTTAGGGCCAAATTATCTTTTGGCTTCACTGTCCATCTCAGCAAAGCCTGGCCAGCAGTGTTACAGCTCCCAACACATCTACAGAGCAAAGGTTTCAAGCTGATCCAGCCAGGACAGTGGACGTGAATGAGTTTTGCAGGAAGAAGCTGTGGTTTCACACAAGGTCAACACCAGCTGAATTAGAATAGCCTCCTGATATCAAACAGCAAAACCTTGTTCATCTGGGACAAATGAAGGGAATCCACTGGCAAAGCTGCTCCTGCATGTCTGTCTAAGGAGAGCTGGACCCGAGGACAGCAGGTACAACTGAGCTGAGGAGCAACCTCTGGACCCAAAGGTGTGCTTGGCCTGCTGGCAAGGTCCCTGAAAATGGTAAAATACATCAGTGCTGCTTGTAAAATCCAGGAGAGTACCCATATCACATCAGCACAGCTCAGAACGCATTCTGAGGATATCCACATGCAGCCAAAATATGTACATTTATGATAACACTCAATGCAATAGGTTTTTATAAAAGATAACACAACATGTGTGTTGATATGCCAAAGTTAGGTGTTAAACCAGGAGTAAGAGACAAGACCCAAAGGCAGAGGTGGCCACGGGGCTGAGGTTTGGTAGGGTCATCACTCAAGTCTGAGCCACACAGGTCCAGACAGGTATGGAAGGTCTAGGTTTTGAAGGATGAGGTTATTTCAGTTTGGGTAGAAAGCAAAGATCTTGATGGACCCACTCAGCTGAGGAAAGGGACAGCTCTGCATTGAGCATGTGAAGCAGAGGCAGAGTCACTGGGGCAACAGGAAGATCCCAGCACCTTGGCACAAACACTCTTATTCAGCAGAAAAGATGCCCAATGTAATTTATGATTATTTTTAAATAGAGCTGTTGCTTAACTCATGAAATAGCAGCATAATAGCACATCGTGTAGCTGGGTCAGCACGGGAATGCCATATGAATTAATAACAGAAAATAGCTCGTGCTCGCTCACTTCCTGCAATTTCCTCTGCTCAGTGAGCTCAAGCGTAAGATCTCAGCTCTTGCTATCTGCACCCAGGCACGTTAGCAGGGAAGGCAGGAGCACCTGCCACAGGGAGGATGGGGAAGATGAAGGGAATCCCTGTTCAGTGGTGTGCCAGGCAGCAGCAGCCTCACACTGATTTCAGCAGGTAAGCAGATCAAAGAATGGCACGTAGAGGTGCTAGAGGCATTCAAAAATCCCTTATCTGGTGAGAGAAACTCCAAGATTAAAAACTCAACCATTGTCAAGAAGGGAGCATGGATTTCTGTGTGGAGGTGAGTCAGGGAGAACCTGACTCTAGGGTCAGTCTGGCCTGGGAATGGAGCACAGCTGAGCCCTGGGGGTACCCTTGGGGAATCCTTCTGGTCATCTCTTCCAGGTCAGGAAGAGAGGCTCCTGAGTGAGATTTTCAGCATCATTGCCAGCGGTGTGAGTGAGGAGATCGTCTGTGGGCTGCACAAGGCCTGGCAGAGCTGTGAAATATGTAACCTCTAGCTCCTGTGTCCATCCCACTGAGGGCAGGGCCAGAGGACAGCGATGGTGTGAGGACACTGGCTGTGGGGACACAACAGCTCCAGGACCATGCAGACCCCTTGTTACAGGGGCTGGATCTTTGCTGCAGCAGGGCTGGAGGGTCAGCAAGCAGGGCTGGGCAGGGTAATCTTAGAGAGGGCATAAAACCCTGAAGGGATATAAAGAACTAAAAACCAGTAATGGGTGACATGAGCAGGGGAACCCCAGCAGCACCCAAAGGAGCCTGGTGAACCCCACCAGCACCCTGCTCCAGCCAGGGCTGGGTAGAGTGGTGGAGTGGGTTTGGGTTGGAGTGTGCACATGCCTGGGTAACAGTTCCTGGAGTCAGGGTGTGCAAGCTGGAGGTTTCTGTGTGGGGCTGCCTGCCCATTTTGGCCATTTGCCTGTGGGGTCCCCATCCTGGAGGCACCCACAGCAGGGGGAGAAGGCAGCCTGGCCTCCAACATCTGCCAGGGGACATCCATGCCTCTCACATCTGCAGGAGCCAGGAAGCATGCAGCAGCACTCATCTGCTCAGGGCACCTTGTGGGGTGTCCCCAGCCTGTGGGGTTCTGTCTGCCTGTGCCGATGGGGTCACACCAGCAAGCCCGTGGCCATGAGCAGTGCTCTCCGGCGCTCTCAGGGACCTGTCAGCATTGCTGGGACCCCCACCCAGCCCGCTGAGCCCACCGTGTCCCAGGCACCAATGAGCCCCTGTGCCCAGGTGCTCTGGAGCTCAGCAGGGACTGGGGGGCTGTCAGGGGACCCCCCTGCTCCCCCGGCAGCCGGTGGCCGTGGGTCCCAGGGGACGGCGTGGGGTGCATGGCTGACTTGGCAGTGGGCAACAGCAGTGGTGGGGGATTCCTGGCTGTCCGGCCTCTTCCCGGCCCCGGGGCTGCAGGGCCGCTGGCAGGGCCCCGCTCCCGGAGCTGCCCGCGGCCGCGGCCCCGCTCGCCGCGGCGCCGGCTGCTGAGTCACCGCGGGCCCGGCCGGCCGCGGGGACGGAGCGGGGCCGCAGGGAGGGCCCGGGGCGGGCGCGGGGACAGCGGCTGCGGGGCGAGAGGGGCTGCGGGGGGAAGCGGGATGTGTGGGACGAGGGCAGGCGGTCGGGGCAGGGAGGAATGTGCGGGGAGGGGGCCGTGCGGGGCGGATGGAGGGCGCGGGGCGGGGAGGGGGCGTGCGGGGCGGAGAGGGGGTGTGCTGGGCGGCAGGCGCTGCGGCCGGCGGGCCCCGGCGCTGCTGAGCGAGAGAAATGTGAGGCGGCTGCACCACTGCGGCGGCACTGCGGGCGGCGGCGGGAGCGCGCAGCAGCGCCCGCGCCGCCGGGCCCCGGGAACGGCGGGCACGGAGCCGCCGCTGCCTGCCCGCCGCTGCCCGCCGCTGCCTGCACCTGCCGAGGGGCACAGCGGGGCCCGGCATCAGCCCCCCGCGACCTGCGCTGCCGGCCGGGGGTGTTGCATCAGCCCCGCGCCGAGCCGGGGTCCGCGGCCGGGGGCGGCGGGGGGAGCCGGGGGAGGGCACGAAGGAGCCCCCCGGAGCGGCAGCGGCCGTACCTGCCGGCTCCCCCGGCCGCCGGTCCCCGCCGAGCATCCGGAGCAAGCCGGCGCCGCCAGCCCCGGCCTCTGTACCCGGTCCCCTCCCCGCGCCGCCGCGGCCGCGGCCGGAGCAGGCGGCGGGGCCGGGGGCGGCCGGCCAGCACCATCCCCGGGGAGCCGCGCCTCGGAGCCGCCAGCATCCCCGGCGAGCCGCGCCTGGCCGGGCAGCGCCGCATCCCTCTGCCTTTCAGATCACCTCCGCCGCTCGGGCCTGCGGAGCCGCACCGGGCACGGAGCGGGGGCTGAACCGGGACCCCCGCCCGGGGCCGGCGCAGGTAACGGCGGGCAGGGACGGGGGAGTCGCCCTGCGGTGTGCGGAGCACTGCTGTGTGCACAGGCGTGTGCTCCGCGGGGCTGCGGGCGTGGGGCAGGGACGTGTGGGGCTGGGGAGGGGAAGATGCTGGGGAGGGCTGTGTCACCCCAGGAGTGATGGGGTGTGGGGTACGTCGGGCGCCGTGTCACCCCAGAAGTGACGGGGATGGCGGGGGGCTGTGTCGCCCCAGGGGCGGTGGGGCTGCGGGGTGCTGCGCCAGGGCTGTGCGTGAAGGGGTGTGACAGAAGGAGCGTGGGAACGCGGTGACAGTGCGTGGCACCGCTGACCACCCGTATCGCTGTGCTCGTGGGCGCTGCAGGTGAGTGTCTGTGCGAGAGCTGCAGGCAGAGCCCCCGGGGCTGCTGCTGTGTGCGGGACGAGGCGGGGAATATCTGCTCCTCGTGGGACGCGGGGTGCAGGATGTGGGGTGCAGGCTGTGGGCCCGTGATGGGGAATGAAAGAGGCGAGGCCTCCCTCCGCGGAGCAGGATGCTTGCGGGACCCCGGTGCTGCCAGGGCATGGCTCCCGGGACATCGCTGCTGGGGCTGGGCAGGGTTCCTGCCCACTCTCCCAGCCCTCAGGCATGCGGGGCTGAACCCTACGGCCTCGCTTCATCCCAAGGCTGCTGCTGCCGCAAGCAGATGGCCCCTCGGGCCCCCTCCGCCAGGCATGGCAGCGCCCGGCGGGAGCAGGCATCCCTCTAACAGGATTTGCAGCGTGATGGAGGAGAGCGCCTTCGCCCTTCTCGGAGGAGAGCCGGGCTGGCGCAGGGGCTGCTGAGGGAGAAAATGGCCTCGGGCTGGCCGCCTGCCCCCCATCTCCTGCCCGCAAACGTGGCCTGTCCTCTCCATCAGCCCCGGGACAAGGGCAGGGAGATGGGAAGGGGGGGAGAGGAAGCTGGAGGGAGGGATAATAGCAGGGACAGATCAGGAGCAAGCGATGGAGGTAAAAATAGATCCACTGAGCAGAGGAGGGGCTAAACGTGAGAGAAAACCCTGAGCAGAGGCAGGTCGGTGGAGGAACCCCTTCGGGAGGGGCCCTGCGGCCCAGCGGAGCTGTGGGGGACCCGTCCTCCCACCCTCAGGGCAGAGAGGGTCCCAGGACCCCACGCTCGGGGCCGCCGAGGGGATGCCTTGGGGGAAAATACCTGCCTGGTCCCACTTCTGCAGCCCAAGCACGCGGGTGGATGGACAGGACCCGCAGGGCACAATTGCCAAATTGCCGGGATGCAGGCGGGCACGCATCCCGAGGGAGCGCTGGCAGCCGGTAGATCCATGAAGAGCCTTGGATCCAACCCCCTCTCACTTTTCATTTCCAGCAAGCACGGAGCTGAGCTGGGGACAGAGGTACCAGGGACCGAGGGGACAAGGTGTGTGGTGTCTTGGCTGCAGCCAAGGTGAGCTGCCCTCTGGCACGGGATGTGCCCTGAGCCCCTGCCCTGTGGGAGCTGCCGGTGACTGCAAGTGGGAGAGCCGGGAAGTCAGAGCAAAGGAATTTGCAAACACATTCTTCAGCGCCACGAGGATCCCACTGCATGTAAACAGGAACAGAGGCTGGCCTGGGGCAAAGTGAGAGCTGCCTCCAGTTCTGCAAGATCATCCTTGGACTCACCTGCCCTGGGCAGTGCCCAGTGCCTCCATCCCCAAATTACTGTTCCCGACTGCAGCTGATCCGCTGTGGGAAGTGGCAGCGAAGGCAAAGAGCAGGACTGCTGAGTGACTGCCAATGTCACGTTAACATCCTGGGGAGGCTGCAGGGAGCCGGCGCTTTGATCACCCACCCGAGAGCATCTTGAAGAAGAGAATGGCACTGTGAGCCCTGCCTTCTCCCTGCCCCAGCCTCGCGCCTGGCACCCTCGGGGCTGGCTGCAGGAGGGGGGCGCGGGGTCCGCTGCCGCTGGCCCGTCTCCCCACGATGCTCTCCCGCACCAGCTGCTGCTCCCCGTGCTCCTGCTCCGCGGCCAGACCGAGACTGAAAGCGCAGCAGGCTGCCGGCATGTTTTAGCCTCATGCAGGCATCCCTCGGAGACCCCAGAGCAGTGGACAGTAATGTGAAAACGATACTCATGTCGTGTCTGAAAGGGCAACAGGTCATCATTAAAATGGAGGCGATGAAAATCATCCACCCGGAGAAGTTCTCGGAGCTGCAGGCCTCGCAGCCGCGCTACGCGCCCGCCCCGCGCCGCGAGCCGCCCCTCGTGGCCAAGCGCGCGTGGCCCTCCGAGTCCGAGATCATCGTCAACCAGGCCTGCGGGGACATCCCCGCCCTGGATGCCACCCCCGGGCCCCTGCCGCTGCCCCGGACTCCCCCGCTGCCGCGGCGCGAGCGCGGCTACCAGGGCCAGCGCAAGGGCAGCTCGGAGGTCTGCTACCACCGGCAGCCGCCGTCGGACGAGGTCATCGTCAACCAGTACGTGCTGCACCCCTCGACGCCCTGCGAGCCCCTGGAGTGCCCCACCTGCGGCCACATGTACAACTTCACCAACAAGCGGCCCCGCATCCTCTCCTGCCTGCACTCGGTGTGCGAGGAGTGCCTGCAGATCCTCTACGAGTCCTGCCCCAAGTACAAGTTCATCTCCTGCCCCACCTGCAAGCGGGAGACCGTCCTCTTCACCGACTACGGGCTGGCGGCGCTGGCCGTCAACACCAGTATCCTGAACAGACTGCCGGCCGAGGCCCTGGCTGCCAACCCCGTCCAGTGGAGCAGCGACACCGACCGCAGCTGCTACCAGACCTTCCGCCAGTACTGCGGGGCCGCCTGCACCTGCCACATCCGGAACCCGCTGTCCTCCTGCACCATCATGTGAGCCCCGCGCCCGCCCGGCCCTCCGCAGCGGGGGCACGGCAGGCGGCACGGCGCGGCCGGTCCCCGTCCCCTCTCTGCCAGTGGCACCGCCAGGGAATGCTCTCGTACTCACCACGGCCAAGGATGTGGGACCGGCATCCTTGCCGGCACTCGCGGGGGGCAGGGGGGTGCTGGGACCTGGCAGCAGCCCCCTGCTCGCCGGCGGTGCCTGAGGAGAGGGACGCTGGCATGGGGCACGCATCTACCAGCGCATCCAGGGTCTGCAGCTCCCCTGGCCCTGCGGCCAGTGCTCCCGTGGTGCATCGAGCATCTCGCCGTGCTCCTTCCCCGGGTGCCTCTCGCTCCTCTCTCCCCAGCTCTGCCAAGAGCCGATGCTGGGTTCTGGCCGGAGTGACGCCCTCCCCATCGCCCCACAGCCGGCAGCGGCAGCACAAGGAACCCTGGAGCTGCATGGTGCCACACTGGGCCACCCTCCCAGGACAGGAAGTGAGGACAGGTCCCCAGCTACCCCTTCCGCCCCCTCTCTATAAATTATTTGCCAAAGCTTTCATCTCAGTGGCCACGCCGCCATGCGCCTGAGTCTCAGTAGCCACATCAAGCCGCCACACCGGCCCCTCAGATGCCAGCAGACACGCGGCCCATGTCCTCCGCAGGCCCTTGAGGAAAGCTCCACTTTGTCCTCGTTTTGGAGGATTCTTGTTTTTCCCCATCCATCCCTGGCCACCCCATCCCAGGCCACCACGTGTTCACAAAGGCACTGAGCTGTGCCCGTTCTCTGCCCCTCCGCCCGGGACCCACAGCAATGCCCCATGGGATGGCTCAGGAGGGCAGCACGGGGTCCAGCACCCCAAATTGCTGACTCCAGCAAGGGGATTTGACAGGTAGGGGGACCGAGGTCTGGCTCCTACCCACAGTCCCTTCCCCAGAGCAGCACCTCTGCTCTGACCCCTGTGCGGAGGAGCTGGCAGGGCAGCAGGCCCCTCTGCACACTCTTGCTTTCTCCAGAGCACCTGGAGGGGTAAGTTTGCTGCCAAAAAAGCAAAAAAAAAAAAAAAAATCAAAATAAAGAAAAAGCCATAATTTTGGGTGCTCCCATGGGGCTGAGCACCACAACCCAGCATGGCCACGGCACCAGGGGCCCATGCTGCCCAGTCCCAGGGTGCTGGGGCTGGGTGAGCCTCTGGGGTCCCAGAACCCTGCATCCTGGAGGAAACAGCAGCCCTTGGCACTGGCCAAAGCCCAGCATCCATGCAGGGAGAGGGGCCAGTCCATGCCCTGTCCTGTCCCAAGGGAGCGGGCGGTGCCGCTGGCGCAGCCCCAGGACCGTCCTCGCCCTGGTGGAGAACGGCGCCGGTACCGTGTCTGTGTTGCTCTGCCAATGCCTCCCGCTGCTGGTTGTGACCATGATCATGTTTTATACCCAGCCTTGTTCTGACCCCATCAGCCTCCCCAATAAAGATTATATTGGAACGAAGACTGAGCCGGAGTCTGGGGGCGCGCACTGCGGGCAGGAGCGGGGGTGACAGGCCGGGATGTGCCCTGGCCCTGCTCCACCTGTGGGACAGGCTGGGGGGCCATACCCAGGTTAGAGCTTTCCCCTGGGCTGGCACCTCCTCCTCCAAACTTGTTTTCAGCTCTGATGGAGTTGTGTCCCCTTCCTGCCCAGCCTCTGCATGTGGCTGGGAGCCTTGGGGGACCCTGCCCAGCTTGGCACGGGGTCCTCAGCCACAGCAAGAGCCCTCAAACACCTGCTGGATGTCCCCTTTCTCCCCAGGTGATGTGAGATACTGGGGGGAGGAAGGATGTGCCATTTGGTGGCACCTGCTGTTGAAGGGAGCTGGGCAGGGTCACGGGAAGTGCTGGGCTCCCTTTGCCCTGTTCTGTGAGGCAGCTGCACCCATGGGCCCCTCTCTGCACCATTCCCACAGCACGCAGCAGCTGCCCCGCGGCTGGCACGCACCTGGCAGCACCAGGCACGGCACCCACTGCCTGCCCCGATGGGCCCCAGGGTCACTGGGATGGGAACTCCACAGCTGGGAGAGCCAGGAATCTGCAGCAGAAGCAGCTGGGATGATGATCCCAGGACAAGGCAGCTCCCCAGGGCAGGCTGTACACACTGGCTGGTGTGGGCACAGGCTGGTGTGGGCCCACAGGCAGCGTGTGCCCAAAACCAGTGCCAGCCCCCAGATTTTCCTTCTCCAGGAGCAGTAACTGTCTCTGCCCTCAGCTCCGGGCCAAGGTGGAGCATCTGCTTCCAAAGCAGCAGCACATCCAGGAGGGTGCAAGGGTGGCTGCAGACCCTTTTTCCTGGTGTGCTGGAAACTTCCTCTCCATCCCAGGGGAGTTTTTATGCCTGGAGAACAGAATCACCTCCCAGTCCATGGATGCTGAATTTCAGCACCAACAACGCAGCCAGTGCCACCTTCATCCCCAAGGACGCTGCACCCGTGTCCTGTCTCCCTGTCCTTACCAACATACCCACCCTGCACCCACATTCCTCCATCCTTTGTGCAGCCTTGGCACAGTGTGGGGGTCTCCTGGTGGTCACACCAACCCCACACTGAGCCAAATCATGTGGCTGCTTGGGGGAGTTGGGGCAGCCCCACATCCAGGATGTGCATCTCCATCACCCCAAAGGCTCATGCCAAATCCAGGCTAAAGAACTCCAGCACCCCAAAAGCTCATATTAAATCCAGGTTGAGCATCTCTGTCCCCAAGGACACTGAAGCTGTGGGCCAGGCAGAGCAGAGGTGGCAGCAATTTTGCCCTCAGTAGGAATTTACCCTTTTTATTACATAAGAACAAAGGGTACAACATGCTCTCCCTTACCCTTGTGGCACCTCTTGGGCCCAGAGTAAATTTAAAACTGTTAATTTGATTTTGAGTTGCAATTAAAGAAGAAATAGGGCCTTTCAGGAGCAACTACTGGGCGAAGGCCCATTTCTCCTGCCCTATTAACCTCGAATAAGCCCTTGCTGGAAGAGACGCCAGGTTTGCTGCAGAGGACAGGGACATGGGGTGGTGCCAGCCCTTGTGGCACAGATGCAGGGGAATTAAAAGTCTTTCACATCTCCTGAAATGTTCCCATGGCCATTCTGAGCATTGTGCCTCCACGCTAAGTTTTTAAAGGTCTCCAAGTCCTATGAGCTGCTTAAGCACGGTCAGGACATTGCTGCAGGAACAGGTTTGGCCACATAAGAGCAGAGATGCTCTCAGATGTTCCCAGGTGAGCTGGCTCTAAAATCTCCCCATTGTTGGAACATCTGTCCCAAGCTGGGATGAAGCTCTGGGCTCCCCCAGTGTCCAGTTTGGCTCACGACAGGAGAGGGGATGTGGGGAGTTAAATTGCTCATGGGGATGATCCTTTTCCCAAATGTCCCCATTTTAGGTGGGAAGTGCCAGGATCAGGCTGGTTTGGGCTCAGCCTGGTTTGGGCTCAGCCTGGTTTGGGCTCAGCCTTTGGCATGGGTTCAGGACGTGGCGTTTGCCAGTCATTCTCCCCAGAGTTAAGAAGTATTTGGACAACGCTCTCAGGTACAGGCTGGGATTGTTGGGGTGTCTGTGCATGGCCAGGAGTTGGATTGGATGATCCTGACGGGTTCTTTCCAAGCCAGAGCATTCTGTGATTCTGTGACAAGCAGCTCCTGCAGCCGGCCCTTGGTGCTGGGGCTCAGGGCTGGGCTGCTGTGCTCCTGCAGGGATGGTGGCAGTGCCCAGGCCGGTCCCCATGGCCCAGGGTGGCCCCAGCACCCCCATCCTGCCCCAGAGGTGGCACAGCAGGACCGGTTCCCCACGGATGCAAACAGCGGGGCGATGCGGAGGCCATGCTGAGCCGTGGGGAGGTGCCTGAGCCCAGGGCCGAGCCCTCCTTGGGGACGCAGCCTCAGAGCTCTCCCCGGAGCGGTGACACCCACGGGGCGGTGACACCCAGAGGTGCAAGGAAGCTCCTTGCCGAGGGCCAGCGCCTGCTCTCACCGGGCAAGGCGCGGTGCCAGTGATGGGTGGTGGCTGTGACAGGTCCCCGCGGCTGGGCAGGCACTGCTGGGCTCGGGGTCTCTCCTGGGGTCAAACCCAAGAAAGGGCCGGCCGCAGGCACCAGCTCCTGCTCCATGTCCCCTCCCGTGGCCGCTGCCCTCTGGGCACGCTGCCGAGGGCCGTGGGGACGTGTCCCCAGAGCGGGGCTGAGTGGAGAAGGGCAGGAGCTGCGGTGCTGGGCAGCTGGGCCGGGGATGGCTCCGGCCAGATCAGGAACCAGCGGGACACGCCCGGCTGCAGTGCGAGAAGCCAGGAGAGAACGGGCAGGTCCCTGCAGGGATGGGGACAAGTCCTGGTCTGGGCACACACATCACCTGGTGCCAGCAGGTGCCAGCTGGGGGATGCGATGAAGCATTTGGGGTGGTGCAATAGGGTGTCAGGGGCTCGGGCTCGGGGGCACGGCTGCACGTGGGAAAGCTGGGTGGGTTTGGGGGGCTGTGCTGGAAACTGCCCAGAGCTGGAGCCCTGCATCAGCCCTGGGTCAACCTATCAGCCCCCAGTCCTGCTCGCCTTTATCTCAGGTTGCTAAATATAACCCAGCTGTGGGAGTGGATACTGCAGCCAGGCTCCACATGGCCCACAGGATCCATCCCAAGCACAGCCCCCAGGAACCCCCTTCTCAGGGCCATGGAGGTGTCCTTCAGCTTTCGGCACCCAGAGGTGCCAACAGCTGGCTCAGGGAGCACAGGAGTGCTGGGGGCATTCCGTGGGGGCAGCCCTGGCCTGGCTCACCCCAACACCCCGATGCAGGGTAGGGCAGGGGCACGAGGCTCCCCCATGGTGACAGGGCCCCCCGGGTGTCTGAGCTCCCCCTCCCCACAGGCTCCATGGAGCCAAAACCGCCCCAGCCAGGGCTGAACTGGCACTTCTCCTGATGGAGCTGCTCCACTTGGTATAAATAAATATTCCTTGGTGCCACCAGGGCTGGAGGGACCCACCTGCTTCTGCCTGCCGGCCTGACCTGTTTTGCTCCTACCCTGTGCCTCAGCACTTTGCCAGAGCAGCCCATGGCAGCGCTGATGCCGAGTGGCAGCAGTGTCCTAGAAAGGCCCATAGCCCCAGTCTCTGCCCTCTTGGGCACAAGGACGGGTTTTCTGTGGGGCTGCGTGGGCACAGCAGTGCTCGCCGGCTGCTCAGCCCCCCAGCTTCTGGGCAGGAGGAAGGGGAAGGGGGGGATGGACTGGCACCCTGTGGTGTGCCTCCCACAGCCACAGCCCTGGGGAGGTGCCCATGGGGTGTTTCCAGGGGAGAGGGACAAAGCCAGGACACGGCGATGGTTGCACGAGCCCGGCACGGCCAGGCACAAGGACAGGGCACAGCAGTGTCACCAGCCCCCCAGCAGGGCTGGGCTGAGGGAACAGAGAGGGGGGACAGCACAGGGAGGGGGGAATTGGCACGGGGTCAGCACAGAGCCTTGGCAGGACACCCGGAGGAGGCCGGCAGTGACAAACAGCCTGCTGCACATTCCAGGCTGTGGAGGTGGGCATCAGCACCCCTGAAATGGAATCCTGGAAGGACCTCAAGGGTCTGACAATTCCCTGCTACCCACCACCAGCCCAAAGGTGGCTGAAAGCCTGGGAAGATCCCCATCCCTGTCCCCTTGGGGAGGAACAAGGGTGCAGAGCAGCCACACTGTGACCCAGACATCACCTGCTTGGCACATGGCCCCCATGTAAGGCTGGCAGGCAAAGGCAGAGCCCAGATCCTGCTCAGTCCGGGGACACCCCTGCTCCGTGGCAGGTCCCATTTGGGCACAGCCCCTGTGCCACTCACCACAGGCTCCTCCAGCCGTGTATGGCAGGGACAGAGCCGTGTTTGCTCACTTATCACCCCGACAGGCACAGTCTGAGCACGGGCTGGCACGGCTCGGCAGGAGCTGGGAGGTGCCATGGTGGAGCACGCACCCGTCGTAGGTGAGTGCACTGGCTGTGCCCATTCCCTCCTTGTGTCACTGCTGGGCCCCAAGGGGACATGCTCAGACAGGCACTGAACTCAGCTGGACACGGCTGTGGTACAAACACAGGCTGTATTTTCAGTCCATGCTGGGGGATCCCAGCCTGTTTGTCCTGGGTGCAGGTGGCACAGTCCACAGCACAGCCCTGCTCTGCCTGCAGAGCCTCTCTGCTCCCCAGCCCCCAGGCAGGGATGTAGCTCAGCGCAGGAAGGGCTCCCACCCATCCATCCACCCATCCATCCACCCATCCATCCCCCCTGGCTGCGGCAGTGAGGTGTCACTGGTGTCGCGGTGCAGGCAATGCCCAGCTCCAGGGTGGCCTCCCTCGCTGCCTCCCCCGCCCCGGGCTCACGGGCAGGGCCGGGTGTCCCGGGCACCAGGGTCACAGGCCTGCTTCCAGCCGTGGGCAGAGCCGGAGCTGGGCTCCTCTCCCCACGCACGCTCAGCCTGAGGGCACCAAAGCCAGCGCTATTTGTCGAGGATGAGGAAGAGCATCACCATCAGGACGATGGGGAGAAAGATGAGGAGCAGGCTGAGCGTCTCTGCCGCCAGCAGCAGCGCCAGCAGCAGGAGGTAGCAGCAGCGGCAGCGCCGCTCCAGCCGGGCCAGGGCGCGGATCAGGCAGGGCGGGTACCGCACGCAGGGCAGGCACCCGAACATGCGGCTGGTGTGGAAGCGCACCTGGAAGCGATGCTCGAGGGCGCCCGCCAGGCCCGGGCGCCGAGGCGGCAGCGCAGGGGGCCGGGAGGCGGCCAGGCCGCCGGGGGAGCCGGGCTGGGCGTGCAGCAGGAGCAGCTCCTCCTGCAGCTTGCAGATCTCCCACTCCAGCATGGGCGTCTTCTGGCGGCAGATGGGGCAGCGCACGCGGCCGAGCTCGGCGCCGCTGGCCGTGGCCATGATGGCCCGCAGGCAGGCGCGGCACAGCCCGTGGCTGCAGTTCAGCACGGCCGCCTTGTGCCGCTGCTCGTCGTAGGGCTCCGTGCAGATGGGGCACTCGTCCTCGCTGCCCGCCAGCACGGGGCACGGCCCCGCCGCCGCGCCGCCGCTGCGCGCCCCCTCTGCCTCGCCCAGGAGGCTCGGGATGGAGCCCGAGACACCTCCGGGGCTTTCCCCGCGGGGCAGGCCGGCGGCGGGACCGTGCTGCCCCGCGGGCAGGGAGGCACCGCGGGCAGGCGGCTCCTCGTGCCCGGGCAGGAGCGGCTCCTTGGCATCCTCCGTCGGTGGCAGCTCCCAGCGTGTCCAGGCAGCAGCAGACGCCTCTCCACAGCGTCGGGACGGCTCCCCGGGGTCTCCCGACCCCACGGTCCCCACGGGCTCGCTCTCGTCCCGCTGCCTGGCACAGCCTTCCCCACCGGCTGCCTGCAGCGGCGGCGGGCCAGGCTCTGCCTCCTCGCCCGCCACCGGCTCCATCAGGGTGGCCAGAGCAGCCACCCCGCCCGCCGGGCTCCCTCGGGGCTGGGTGCGGGACGTGGGTGCCGCTCCAGGGCAGGAGACTCGTTCAGCACGGCTGCCCGAAGGGTTTGAAGGCAGCAGTTTCCTTACAGACTCCCAACATCCCTCCGGGGCGCTTTGGGGCGCCCTCCCGGACCGGTGGGTCAGTAGCCTCCAACGCCGCGTGCAGCCCCATCACCCTCACCGAGGCCACCCCAAGAGGGGCAGCACCGCCAGCATCCAACAGCCTTTTCCTCCTCCTCCTCCTCTTCCTCCTCCCCAGCACCAACGCAGTACTGACCCGCCACAGTCCAGAGGAGAGGGCACCGAGCAGGGCGCTGCCAGAAGGGTGCAGGCGTGGGGGGCACCTGCGCAGGCAGCTGCCTCCTGCCGTGGGCCAGGCAGGATGGGGCCGAGCCTGGCTGTAACCAGTCTGGTTTGTCAGCTTCTGGAAGCTGCTCAAATGCAGGGAGCCCGGGGCAGGCAGCCATGCCTGCACCAATCAGCTCCCGCTGGAGCTGGGGAGGAGCTGGGGCCAGGCCGCCTCTTCTCCTTGCCCAGCACCAGCAGAGTCGCTTCTGTGGCCAGGGCTGCCCACACCACTGTCCCTGCAGCACGGCAGCATGGCCCTGTGCCCCACCAGTGCAGCCTCCCAGCATGGCCCTGTGCTCCACCAGCGCAGCCTCCCAGCATGGCCCTGTGCTGCACCAGCGCAGCCTCCCAGCATGGCCCTGTGCTGCACCAGTGCAGTGCCCCAGCTCAGACCCCAGTACAGCCCTCTGCACTATCCTGGGACAGCCCCCAGAACAGACCCTGCACTATCCTGGGACAGCCCCCAGAACAGACCCTGCACTATCCTGGGACAGCCCCCAGAACAGACCCTACACTATCCTGGGACAGCCCCCAGAACAGACCCTGTGCTGCCCCAGTCCAACTCCCTGTCCCCCACACTGGTGCCTGTGCAGGGCCACCTCTCCTTGTTATGTCCCACAAGCAGCTTGCAGGGCCTGGAAGTTTCCTTCCAGGTTTCCCACCAGGACAGTGCCCAGGTGAGGGGATGGTGGCACCAGGGTGATGACTGCCACACAGCAGCTCTGCACTGGCCCCACTGTCCCTGGCACATGGGGACACAGCCCAGCTAGGGTCTGCAAGTGCAAGAACTGCTCAGAGCAAAGCAGTGGGGTGGGGAGCCCCCAGATCACCCTGTTCCCCTGCACTGCAGTGCCACAGCACGAGCAATGCCCCAGGCACTCCTCATCCCTGCAAGACCCCATGAGTCAACCATGGGAGGGTGGCTGGGTCACAGGCATGGCATGGCACTGCTGTCCCTTCCTGTCCCAGCCTGCTTCCAGGGAATGTCCCTGCTGATTCATGCCCTGGGTCCTAATTGCTATTTACACAGTGGCACCCAGTTCCCTGAACTGGGGGAGGAAGATGGTGGCACTGGTCCCACTGGGGCATGGGCAGGGCCAGGAGGGTGCCCAGCCTCGAGGCTGCAAGGAAAGGGCTGGAAGCAGCTCCCAGGATAGGGTGAAGGAGAGATGCAGCTGAGCAGGCACTCGGAGAAGGGGATAGCTCAGCAGGAATTTGGAGCTCAGGCCTCAGCAGTCTCAGGATGACAAACCAGCAGCAGAGAGAGGCATTGAAGCTTCCTCCCTACTGGCCTTGGTCACAGGAAGCAGGGGGAACAGGTCTGTCCAGGCAGCCTCCTCATGCAGCAAGCACTGCTGAGTAATGCCAGGGTGGAGAGATCCCATGCAATACTTCCCTTCCTCTGGCCCTGCCACAAACAGTGGTCACTGCCACTGCCACAGCTCCAGCAATGGCCTTGGGTGTCACCCACCCCACACAGAGACCCCCAGGGCTGGGGCATGCGGGGCAGATCAGTTCCACACCAAAGCCAACCAGCAGAACCCCCAAGAGACCTCTGGCCCCTGCTCTGGTGGGGTGTGGACACAAGGAGCCAAACCCCCCAGGAGATGGGGTCCCTCCACTGCCATGGCCCTGCTGCTGTCAGGGAGGGGCTGGTTGGGTAAGTCCACACCTATCCTGGCTGGGGTAATCCCAGCCCAAGAAAGATGCCAGAGGCAGATCCCTTTGCTGGCTCATTTATTCAGGCAGTCTGTGAGGAGGGGGAGGCAGGGAGGTAGGCTCATGACCAGGTTTCAGACTGGAAGCGCCGGGACCGTTCCAGGGCTGTTAAATGCTCCTCTGCTTCTGAGGGGGACAGGCCACCCTCCAGCTGCAACACTGACTGCAAGGCCTCGGCCACTGCTGCTGGCATCTGCTTGGCATTCCTGGGGAGACAGCAGGACACAATGGAGGGCGAGCAGGAGCACAGAGAGGGGGGCAGAGCAGCAGCCCCAGTGCTCTGGGATCAGGAACCAGCAGCCCCTGTGGCCGAGCCCACCACGGGGCAGTGGGAACCTGCCTCATCCTGCCAAAGGCTGCCTGGCACAGGGTAAATGACAGGCTGGAGAGGCAGCTCCTACCACTCCCTCGAGAGAAGGGCCGTTATCCACAGAGCTCCTCGGCACAGGCGTGTGCAGGCAAAAACACGGCCACGGGCCCCAGAGCCCAGGGATGGAGCATCACAGGTCAGGAGCCCAAACACCAGCCCCACACAGCTGCATTTACCAGCATCCTCATTAGAGAGACACAGGCAACATGTACAGGTTGGAATTTATCTGCAGGAGGGCAGGAAACTGTCCTTTCATCTCTGGAATCACTCAATGTCAAACATGTCTGATCCTCAGCTGGGCAGAAGCAGCTGCTCGTTACGTGCTGCTGCCTGCTCTCAAGAAATCCAGAATGATTGGTTTGATAGTGACATTTGGAACCAATGCCAGTTCACGCATCAAAATCAGAGAAATACTGGAGCAAACATTGAGCCCCTGTGTAGAAAATACCCAAAGAGAACTCAGCACTTTCAAACACAATTATTTCTTATGGGAAATCAGAAATTCTGACTTTTTTTCCTGGAGAGAATTTCATTTGATGAACTGCCTGTGCGACAAAAAAAAAATCTAATAAAAATTTTCCCAGCCTGCTCCACTTGGCACAAGCATCTGGCAACGTCCTTGCTGTTTCCCAAGAACAAGGCAGAATTCTGACTTGCGTTTGAAGCTGATTAGCATCCCAAAATACCCAGAAAGGAGGTCTTCTTTTTTTGGATGAGTTGCATTGTTTCTGAGTCAGGCACTGATATGCAAGTACAAGATAATGGAGCTGGGCTTTCTGATGGAAAACATGTCAAATAGTTATTTTTTCCCCAGAAAAGAGACATTTTCAATCTTTTTGCCCCCGAGTGAGACAAGGTAGGAACAATCCTAGAGCAGATGCAGGCCTGGCTTCCCAGAGCCCACCTGGCCTGAGAAGGGAAGGCAGGGCAGACACAAGTGTCCCATGGTCCAGGGCTGCTGCTCAGGGTCACACAGATCAGGACTCACTTCCCCCAGCTTTCTCCCAGTCTGGCTGAGACTGAATTTGGGGGGAAAACAGGATCACCCACCTGCACTTTCCTGCCTGGCACCCCACTGACAGCTCCATCTGTGGGCCAGGGGGGACATGGTGATCCTGGAAGCCTTTCTACAGGGTTTGGGCCATTGAGGAAAGGAGGAACAGTGTCCTCTTCAATCAGCACAGTGTCACTTGTACAGGGATCCCAAGGCTCTGGGATCCCACCTGCCTGATGGGGGCTCAAGGACACCCCACTCCAGGGACAAAGCCCCCCACAAGAGGAGTCTCAGGGCAAACCTGATGCCCAAAATACATCCTCATGGCCACACAAAATTTGCCATGGGGACAGCTGTGCAGGCCCTGCTCTTTCCAGGAAACTGATCCTTTTTGGGGATCTCCATCAGCACCAAAAAGTAGGAAAGAGAATGGAATGAGAAAATAAAGCCATGACCCCATAGCTCAACAGTCTCAGCATTTGGGCACAACCCCAAGTCTCACGTGCTCCAAACCCCAGACCTGGGGGCAGGGATGCCCAGTTTGGGGTAAGGCTCCAGGAAGCCCCGTGCTGCAGCAGTGAAGGATGGAGTGGGGTGGCCTGGCCTCCACTGCCCAGGAAGTAAACAACAATCTCCTTCTCCCAGGAATGCAGCGAGGCCAGTCCTGCCCTGCGAGGCACCAGGGCAGTTCCTGCCCTCCTGGAGGTCAGGCAGGAAAGAACCTCCTGCAATTGCTGCTCCTGTTGACAGCCAGGCCCAGGCCCAGGTCACAGGGGGCACAACCAACGCCACGGGCAGGCTCTGCCCGGCTCCAGGAGCCCAGAGCATTTCCCAGGCCTCGTCCTGGGCACGGGGAGCAGCCTCTCCCTGCAGTGCAGGACACAGAACTGCCGACGCTCTGACCCCAAAGGCCAGACCCCCCTTCTGGCCAGCAGCTCCAGATGTGCAACCAGCCCTAGACAAGCACCTGGAGAGGGACTGTGCTGTCCAAGGCCAGTGGCTGTGGTGCAGCAGGGCTCATCCCTGCCCCGGGAGGCAGCTTTGGGTGCAAAGAGCCAGAGAATGTGCCAAGGCTCCCAAAGCTGCTCCTGAGCCCCAGCACTGCTGGGGGTCCTGCCCACACAAGTGGCCACAGGTGCCACACAAGCCTTTTCTCCAGTTTCATCAAGCACTGCTGGAGGAGAGGGCGGTGCAGGGGCCAGGCCTCTCCTCTGTGTGGATGTGCTGTGAGTCAGAGGCTGGCAAGGGGGAGGGCTGGGCAGGTGCCATTGGCTGGAGAAGCTTTACCAGTTCCAGCTGGGCCCCTCCTAATGGGAGCATGGGGTAGGTGAGAAATGTCTGTCTCAGCCCAGGGCTCTTGGAGCAGGACATACAGAGAGGAGGAATGAGCTGCCCCTCTGCAACAGGGGGTTGAGCCAAGGAAATGCCTCCAGGTGGGTGAAGAAGCAGAAATGTGCAGCCCTGCTGCCCCAAGCCCTCCACAGAGACCTCTCACTCACCCAGCCAGGTAGACATGAGCATTCTCACTGCTCAGCAGCTCCCACACCAGCTTCCTGTTCTCCCGGATGCGGTGCTGGACATAAACCTTCTCCTCCTGCAGGGAAACAAGGCACTGAGCCCACCAGCTCTGGAGCAGCCCCAGCTCCTCCTCTCAGGACTGTTCTCGGGCTGTTTGCAGGAGCTCAAGGCAGCACAGCCCCTTGGAACTGGAGGCACTGGGAGAAGCAGCTGGATTGATGACTTCCCCATGACCAATGTGGAGAAGAAGAACTCCACACCTGATATCTGCACTGGGATGAGCTGCTGGGAATTTGGTGCAGCAGCAGGAGCTTCAATGGGGAACGCTGGGCCCCAAGCAGCCCTCCAAATCTTTTGGGTGTCCACTGCTCAGAGCCATGACCTTGAGAGGCCCTGTGAGGGTTTCCTTCTGCCCTCTTCTCTCTTCTCCCAGTCTGGGCAGAAGAGGCTCTGTGGCCCCTCTGTGCCAAGTCTGCTACAGGACAGAGACCCTTCCCTGCACCCCTGACTGCTGGAGACCTGAAACAGCTTGGAAGGGCAGAAAGCCTGGAGGGACAGCCTCAGTCCCAGTCCTGGCCCCTCCACTGTGCTTAGGGACTGGATGAAGACTGGCTCTGGGCACAGTACAGCCCAGTCAAGCAGAGTTCCCGAAGGGTTAATCTTCAAGACTTCAAGAATCCAAGCAACTGCCTACAGCCCTGGCTCCTACCCAAGAGAACACCATTGCCAACGTGCCTGAACTCACTGCTGGCCTAGAGGGCTCCCGTGACAAAGGTGACACTGTGATGAAGGCCAGGCCCTGTGCTGGGCGTCCCCCCACGCCCAATTCTGCTCAGTGGTGAGCTGAGCATGGGCACAGCCTCCTCCCCACGCCCCCCTCTCCAAAGGCAGGACAGCTCTCGCTGTGCTCAGGTCCTGCAGGCTGGAGATGTGTGTGGGAACAGCCCTAAGCAGCTCCAGCCTGGGCTGTCCCAGGAGCTGGTCACTGTGGGTCCCACAGGTCCACTGGCTAATGGCCCTGGAGTGCCAGCTTGGCCTGGGCACAGCTCTGACCGGGCAGTGCCCTCACCAGCAGCCTCAGCTTCATCAACAGGAACGAGCTCAGTGCTGCCAGAGGCCCTGCCAGCCAGGCTGGGCTCTGAGGACATCACCTAAGGACCTTGAAACCAGTGACACACTGGAGTCACAATGTCTCAGGGCATCCACGTTCGCCTGGAACCAGTCTGCACTGTGGGTGTTGGGACAGGGGTAACTGCAAAGGGACTTTAGAGAGGAGAGTAAAACTTTGCTCAGCTGTGGAGCATCCCAGCCCTCACCAGAGTCCTTGACAACAAACTTTTTGATGAGCTAAAGGCTGTGGTATCTCCTGAACCCAAAGGCACAATGAGCCCAATGTGGCTCATCTCACCTGGCTGTGCTCCCACTCTGCCTTGGGGACAGAGGACTGGTGACAAGCTGCTTTAGCCTGTGGAGCAGGAGAGAGGGGACACTCCAATGGAAGTCTCGTCCCTCAACAGTCAGCAAGAGCAGAAGATGGCTCTGGCTGCTCTCCAGATTCAGAGCACAGTAGATGCCCCTTCACTGGTCATTCAACACCTCTCTGCAGTGCTGCTCCTGCTCATCACAGACTTGAAAAGCCTTCACAGAAGCACCCAGCTCCTGCCTCACAAGTGAGTGGATAAAAGATACTGAATTCATATCAACACATGCACACAAGCAGGAGAAAGGGCTGGAGCTGGTGCAGCTGAGCTACTGAGAGATTGCCATTCCCTTTTTATCACATCTCTGTTCCAAAGCCAGGCTGAGCTTTCAGTGCCATCAAGGGACAGAGGAAGGCAGTGAAACGGATCCCCAACTCAGGGAGCCTCTCTGGCAGCACTGCAGGCCCAAGGCAGGATGAGGGCTGCCCAGCAGAGACACTGCCTGGGAATGCAGGGAGCAAAGTGAGGGGCTGAGTTGTAGGTGTGCTCATACCCATGGGGAGTTTCTCTCCATATATCTGGCACTCAGAGAGAGCTGGCACAGAGGCCAAGCTCCTCAGCTTCAGCCAGGGCTCAGAGGGAGACTGTGAGGAGGGGTACTTCTTCTTAACCAAGAAGCCTGGTAACCCTCTGGGAGGCTTGGGAGCCTTTTATCACTCACGTGGTCCAGCCAAACAAAGCTGGTTAATGCCTTATCTGCTCTGCCGCTCTCCAGCTTTGTCCCAGCAACCTTTCCAGCTCAACTTAGCCAGACACGTCCCTGCAGAGCAGGAGGGGATCTCAGCCAGCACTGAGGTGTGTGGGGAAGTGAGGTGCTCACTGTGCCACCTCACCAGATCCCTCGCCACTCATGCCAACAGGTACAGGGGACAGACACACTGGCAGTGTCCCATCAGTGCTGCCTGAGATGCTTTTGTACTCACCCTCCTCTTCTGGGCACTAACCTGGTCCCTGGAGAAGGCGGTGAAGAGTGTCAGGAAGCCCTTTGTCACCAGCTCTTCCCACTCCGTCTGGCAGTAGAAGTCCTTGGACTGGTGTCGGCAGCCGAAGAACAGACAGTTCCCTGTGGGAGCAGAGCACCAGGGCTGTGCTGGGAGCACCCAGTGCTGGGCACTGCTGGTGCTGCCTGCCTGACAGCCCTGGCCTGCAGAGCCATGAGCCTGAAGGGAGCAGGAAAACAACTGACCTGTGGCAACCAGAGGCCCCTGTCTGCTGAAAAAGGAGGAGGGCAGACAATGTCCCCCAGGGCTGCCTGTTCCCTGAGCCAAGGGAATGAGGATGGGACAAGCTGCAGCAGCAGCTGAGCTCACTAACACGTGTTCACTCTCAGAGAGCCAAGAAAGAGCCTCTAAAGAGCCTGACCCAACCCAAGGAGCTGCCCTGCAGCACAGCCTGTGAATAACCACAAGGCAAGGCTCTGGGCCTCACCTGCCCCAGAGCTCAGCCTGCTTCTGCACAACACAGCAAAGCCTGACCTGGTGGAACCCTCATGAGCCCCCAGTCCATCCTTCTGTCTGCTGACACAGACCTGTCTGTGCAAGGGGCATCCTGAGTGCCTCCCAGGACCACCCCTCACCTCTACATCCCAGTGCCACCCGCTCCTGTATCGCTGCTCGGAAAGGTGCCACCCCTGTGCCAGGGCCAATCATGATCACAGGGGTGGCAGGGTCAGCTGGGAACTTCATTCCTCCAGTCTTCACCCAAAGAGGCACCCGGACATCACCTGTGAAACAGAGAGACTGACAAGCATTGCTCTACCACCTGTGCCCTGTGCCTGCCTGTGGAGGGTGAGTGAGCACCCAGCTCTTCCAGGGTGCTCCAAAGACAGACAGAGCTAGCTCATCACCCCCTGGCACTGAGGGCACACTGGGTGTGTGAAAAGCACTTCAGCTGTCTCAGCACTGCCTCTGCAAGAAGCTGAGTGAAGAACAGAGCAAGGCAAGAGCCCCCCAGCACACAGGCTGCAGGACAGCCCTCTCCTCACACAGCCTCTGCCAGGGAAGACAGTGATAGAGGCAAGCAGAGATCCCAACCTGGCTGGATGTAAGGGAGGCCCCAAGGCTGCCAGAGCTCCAGGAGCACTTGGACAAGGCTCTCAGGGATGTACAGGGTGGGATTGTTGGGGTGTCTCTGCAGGGCCAAGGGCTTCACTGGATGATCTTTATGGGTCCCTTCCAACTCAGCTTTTTCTGTGATTCTGTGAAAGAAGGGACCAGCCTTCCCAGAGCTGTGGCTATGGGACTGGAGGTGCCCAGCAGTCAGAATGCTACCAGCTCCAGGACACCAGGAGCAGCCCACAGTGGATAGCAGGGTCAAGTAGCTAGGAAACCCAGGAGGTCAGGGTAAGCTGGAGAGGCACAGCGTGCTCTGATGAGGATGGAGCAATGAGGAAGGACAGCAGGACCATCCTGCCAAGCCAGTGTGTTCCCCATGGAGCTGGTGCTCCAGCCAGGCAGCTTCTGCACATGGTCAGCACCCACACAGCTTGACTGCAAGCCCAAGGGACGAGCACTGGGTGCTGTGGGAAGCACTCAGGATTGTCACAGAGTCCAAGCACTTACCCTGCTCTGGGTTGAGAGAGGCCAGCCAGGTGGAGCAGAGCCCACGGCGGGGTTTGCTGAGCCGTGTCTTGTACCGCACCACGGCCACGAGGATCTGCATCCGCTCGGGATGGGCCTGTGTCACACAGAGCCATGAGCACAGCTCCTCACAGACAGGACACCTCCCCTCCCTCAGGGACACAGCCTGTGCCCAGCTCCCACCAGACTGCCTGCAACACGCATCCTAGTCTGGCACAGCCACTTACAATGAAGCACACCCTTGTTCAAAACCTTTCCAGTGGGGAAGGGGGTTTTCCTGGGAACCACTGCTACAGGAACGCTGTGCACAGCTGCCAACAGTGATGGTGACTGTACAACCCAAGAGGCTCCCGTGGAGGACAAATCCAGCTGTTCAAGGGCTGAGTCCGCAGGCAGCCGGGCCGGTCCCGCTGCCACCTCCTGGCAGGACAGGGAGCAGCATTCCTCCCCGCCCAGCTCCCGGGATATTCCACATCCCACTGCTCCCAGGGACAGCAACACCAGACCTATGAGGTGTGTGGGGACAGTCATGGCACTTGCAGACACTGTGTGCAGGAGACCAAGTCTCCTAATCTGAAGGCTGGCCCAGCCCTCAAGTTTGCATCCAGCACATCAGGCTGCTGCAGGCTCAGCACAGAGCAGGGATTCGGGTGGGCTGTGGAGGCTCCAGGGGACATCTGCACCCAGTCCGTGCAGCCTCTGCCAGACCATCTGTTCAGACTCTGAAATGAGGCCAGAAGGGCTGAGCTCTTACCAGCGTGGAGGAGGCAATGGAGAAGGCACGGGGTCTGATGCGAGGGATGAGGTCGAGCAGGTAATCAGCTGGGATGGAACACGTGGCGTGAGGGAAATCCCACAAGACCTGCAAAGGCAAGAGGGTGAGGCCTGGTGACCCCAGAAGGCAGCCTGCCTGCCCTCAGGGTGCCAGAGGCTGTCCCATACAGCTGTGCCACGCTGCCCTCGGCCACGGGCACCACGCAGGGCACCTCTCAGCAGCAACCACCCCGGCCCATTGCCCTGTGCCCCCCAGAGCAGCACAGAGCCCACCCGAGAGCCCATGAGGATCTAGAGCTAGTCTTAACCACGCTGGAAATCATGGAGTCTTCAGAAAGTGGGTGAAGTAGATTAAACTCCTCAGCCAAGAAATGATGGCTGATCATGTCCTGGGTGCCTCCAGCCCCAGCCCAGCCCTCCCGGGGCAGCTCTGCCCTGCTGCAGCCCCACCTCCAGCGTGGTCCTGCGGGGCCGGTTGCAGTAGCTGTACAGCTCCTCCTGGCCCTGTGCCGAGCTGAACTCCTGCAGCTTCTCCCGCTCCAGCTCATTTGTGGAGAAGTAGGCCAGGAGCTCGAAGAAGGAGCGCCGTGGCACACAGGAGATGTCCAGGTAGTGTGTCACCAGATACTGGATGCTGCAGGGCTGTGGCAGGAGGGGAGGAAGGGACGTACCTGCAAGGCAAGGCAGCGGGGACAGCTCAGGGCCAACACCTGCCCACCTGCTGTCCCCAGAGCAGGGCAGCCCTGCTGCCTGCAGCACCACACGTGCTACTGGAGCCAACTCCACCCTTCCCTGCTCCCACTGTGGGCCTCTGGTCCCTGCTCTCCCCAGTTTGCTTTTCAAGCCCACAAGTTTGCAACAGAGGAAGTCTGCAGTGTTCAACCGTCCCTCACTTTTGGCAGGTGCTTTGGGATAATGCCTTATCCACATGACTCCCACGCTGCATGCACACAATGCAGAGGAAATGACCAGCAGTGTCATGTGGCAGGCCTATCCGTGTCTCCCACGTCTCTCCCAGTGGTGTGAGGAACAGCCTGAATTTCTCCTGGGTTTGTCTGCCGGGCAGAAATTACACCATGGACAGACACAGGGAAGTTAAGAGGAAGAATGGGCGCTCAGGAGCCAGGAGAAAAACGCTCCCTGTTTCATGCAGGCACCAAGAGCTCTGGGGGGCCTCCAAGGAGTTTATCTGGTTGCTTGTGCTGGTTTATGGCTGCAGGAGCCCCTCAGAAAGTCCCTGGGGCACTGGCAGAGTGGGGAGACCTGCATATCTCATGCAAGGAAGCACAAGATTCCCAGTTTGGGCTTGGGGCTGAGGAGGCTGCAAGATCCTCCCCACTCTGTGCTGGGGCTGCCAAGGCACAAGGCTCAGGTGGAGTCTGGCACTGCTGGATTCCTCCAGTCACACAGGCCCTGCACAGGATCCACACACACAGCACTGGAGGGAAGGACAGGCAGATGTCCTGTATCCATCCAACATTCCCAACCAGGTCTACAGCAAAGGAAGAGCAGAGCTCCAGGCTGGGCCAGAGCTCGGGGGATGCCCTGTCTCACAGGAAGGGGAAGGAGCAGCAGGCAGGACCTACCAGGCTCCGTGGGCTCCAGCACAAAGCGTCTGTGTGGCTCCAAGCGCAGCAGCTGGCAGAACTGCTGCACATCTTCAGGGCAGTTCTGGGGCTGGATCATCGCCACGTCCCCTGCCCTGAACCTGGGGATGCAGAGAGTGCTGCCAAGCACAGCCACGGGGCAGAGCCACAGGCACAGCACGGCCACCCCGACCAGCACCCACACCAGGGGAGGCAAATTCCCAGCGCCACCAACTGCTCCAACAGGCAAAGGGAGCTGGCCCATGGGCAGGACCCCCACGCCATGGATGGGGGCTTGCAGCAGGGACCATGACCACAAGACTGCAGCCTCAGACATCAATGAGGAAGGGCAGCAGAAAAGGAGGGCAGGCTCCAGGACACCTGGTCCCACACAACAGAGCTTGGAGGAGTCAGGAAAATGCTCACGTGATCCCTGAGCCCGCGATGTCAAACTCAATGAGCCGGACATCCTGGAAATGGGACTGTGCTGTGACCCTCTGGTTGGACACCACGCGGGCAGCGAAGGGATGCAGCTCGCAGGGAGCAGCCTGAGGAGCCGCCGGCTGGAGCAGGTCACTCTCGGGGTGTGGGGAGTCCTCAGGCAGGTAGTGCAGGGTGTATTTGGGGGGCAGGCTGTGGGGATGAGAGCAATGCAATGCAATGCAATGCAGCAGGGTTACCGCCATGCCACAGCTCCTCTGCTGCCACAAGACGAGAGGCAGGGAGAGGCCTGGAGTGTCCCACTGCATCCACCAGCCATTGCCCCTGTCCCCTGGAGCTGGCCTGTGTAAGGGAATGCAATGGAGACTGCCAGAAGGAGATCCCAAAGGCTTCAGAGCATGTAGGGGGAGCTGGCTGGGCACACACACTCTGCCAGGGCCAGAGGCACATCAGGACAGCAAGATGGGCAGAACCTGTCTGGGGCAGCTGTCACACCCCCCAGGGGAAAAGGAGACACCCATCCAGAGAGAGATGGGCCACCTGTGGCCAAAGCACAAGGGACATTGGGGACACCAGTGGGAAGTGCTCCTGCTCCAAGCAGAGCACATCTCTACTCTGGAGAACAGCTGAGGAAGCAGAGCCAGCCCCAGCAGTCCCTGCCCACCCTCTGCACTCACCGCACGTCGGGACTGATGATCTCAAGGCCAGGAGGGAGAGGATACAAGGCAAGGATCTTGTCCCACAAGGCCACGAGCCAGGGATCAACCACTGCATCTGGCCTGCAAGTGGGAAATTCGGGCTGCAGCAATATCATCTCTTCAGGATCAAGCCCTGCTACCCCTGCACATGCCCAACAATAATTCCCACAGTCACCCCAGGCCATTCCCTTCCAACTTCAGGTCTGGGAAGAAACATATCTCGGCCACTCTACACACTCATCTGCTCTCCAGGACCCAACCACTAACACCTGAACAGGATCTCCAGTCCTGAGCAGCACTGAGTCACTGGGGTCACTGTCCCTGAACCATCCACAGCCTTTGCCCCGTGCTAGGTGAGCACAGCTGAGGATGCTGCAATGCCCACAGGTACAGGGCTGTGTGACACAGCCATGCCCTGCTCTGAACAGGTCTGGGACTGAGCCAGGGGTCATGGCCACATTCTGGGGGCCATGGGACACCCTGGAGAAGCAGGTAGCCCAGGTCCTGGCACAGGAGGATTATGAGCAGAGATCAGCACATTCCCAGAGAGCTGGAGCAGCCCCAAGGTGGGAGCAGCACACAGCCCTGCCATCAGCCCCAGGACAGAGCTGCAGGACATCCCGGGGCCCCCCTGCCAACCCTCCTCTGGGCTCTTACCCCAGGTCATGCTGGTCATCTCCCAAGGCCACTGGCAGCAGCGGGCTGCCCCCGAGCTGAAGCAGCCGTTTGTGCAGCTTCTTTGCGATGAAATTAAACCTGAGCAGAGAATAACACAGGGCAGGGCTGCTGCAGCAGTGCAGCAGGCACTGCCACAGCACCAGCACATGCTGCTAGGGCCACCAGAGCAGCACACAGGCAGAGCCAGCACTGTGACCTGGCCCATGCCCTGCCCGGTCTATGCCAGTTCACAGACCCAGCTAAGTGCCAATTGCTGGCCCTCACAGGCTCTGCCCATCCCCAAGATGTGACAAGGGGAGGTCCAGCTTCCTTTCAGGGCAGCTTGTGCCCTAGGCCATAGAACATTTCCTTCCCTTCAGCCCCCCACAGCCCCACAGAGCTCAGGCACACCCATCCTCCCCACTAGAACTCTTTGAGGCACACAGAACAACCTTCTGGGAGAGACCTGGGACCAACGTGGCTGGCTGCCACCTCTGTTTGATGTCCCCTGTTGCCTTGGCCCATAGCTGTGATAAAAGACTGACACATTATGTCTGACCCTTTGCAGCAAAGCATCCTTGGTGAGGTTGGGAGGAAAGAAAAGGGCAGATGCCTAATTCCTGGGGGTGAGGAGGGACACAGTAGGGCAAGGATTTTTAAGGCTGGTGGGAGTTACATTTTGTCTGGGCTGCTGCTCCAGAATCAGACTCTGTCTCCCCTTACCCCCTTGGCTCTCCAGCCACTCTGCTCTCTAGTGCAGTCAGAGCTGTGAGGAGCAGCTGCCCAGGGGCTGCAGAGCTGCTTACTTGGGGTAGGAGGAGTCCCCGAGGCCCAGCACAGCGTAGTCCAGCTGGCACAGGGAGCTGGCAGGGAGGTTCTTCCGGAACAGGAACCGCCAGAACATCTAGGACAGACACAGCTGGCCAGTCCTGCTGCTGTCAGGCACCCTCCTGCCTGCCTGGCCCTGCATCCCTGCTCACCCACCCGCTGGGGCCTCCTGCATCCTAGCAGAGTGGGGAGCATGGCTTCCTGCAGAAGTGCCCCTGCTCCTGTTCCCTGGGATGTGAGTGATGCTGCTGCAAAGCTGCCCCAGCAAGAACAACCCCTGCTCGAGCTGCTTCAGGAGAGACAGCTCTGCAGCAGGAATATAAAAGCAACAGGACAGAAGCACATCTTACCTTCATGTTGTCAGGTGGGTCTCCCTGGCCGGTGGTTGCACACACAAACACCACCAAGGGCTCGTGGATGAGGTTGGCCTGTGGGTACAAACATGGCACAGTCAGGTCAGCAGCCTCCAAAGTGCTCTGGAGCCAGGCTGGGACAGCTCGGGGTGTTCAGCCTGGGGAAAAGAAGGCTCCAGGGAGAGCTCAGAGCCCTTCCAGGGCCTGAAGGGGCTCCAGGAGAGCTGGAGAGGGACTGGGGACAAGGGGCAATGTCCATAAACTGAAGGGGGTCAGGTTTAAGTCAGACATTCTTCCCAGTGAGAGTGACCAGGTTCTGGCACAGGTTGCCCAGAGAAACTGTGGGTGCCCCTGGATCCCTGGAAGTGTCCAAGGCCAGGCTGGGGAACGCTTGGAGCAACCAGCACCAAGCCTATCTGAGTTCAACAGTGTTTGGACAACACTCTCAGGGACAGGGTGGGATTGCTGGGGTGTCCTGGGCAGGCCAGGAGCTGACTCAATGATCCTGATGGGTTCCTTCCAACTCAGCTTGTTCCACGATTCCGTGGTGCTGTGGGAGGTGTTGGTGCCCATGGGGCTGGAGCAGGGCAGTGCCCGGAGCAGTGAGTGTCCCACTCACCACGTCACAGCTGTCCAGGGCCTGCACCCGGCAGCGCAGGTGCCGGCGCTGGGCTTCTCTCCCAACCCTCTCGGCCGTGTCCTGAGCTGTCCCAGTCTGGCTGCCAAAAAGCACCAGGAGTCCCCGTTCTGCCATCTGCAGGAGACAAGAGCAGGAGGTCAGCAGAGGGTGTCAGAATCTGAGGTATTGATGATTCTGAGATTGTAGAAAGTCTCTGTCTGTCAGCCCCCTGCCAAAGCAGAAGCCATAATTGGTCTGTGCTGGTTTCCAGGTTGTTTATTCTGTTTATCTCTCACATGTTCTGCTGCCCTGCCCAGCTCTGTCCTGCAGGGCAGCGTGTGGGGCTCTGCCCTCAGTGGGATGTTACAAACATTAAATACCAGAAACTCCCTGGGCTGGATTTACAAGAACGTGCCAATATCTGTCACCTACGTTGGACAGTGTGTCCCCAGCCTGAACCAACAGAAAAATGCCAACACCACAGTGAGACATGGAGGGCATGAAGAAGGAGAAAAAGGACAAGGCACACCCAATTTCCTTCATTTTATCCCCTTTGAACTCCTAATCTAGAATCCTAAAATTTTACTTTTGCACCCGTGCCACACTTAATTATTACTGATATCAAACACTCAGAGGTTATAATTCATCCTGTAAGATTGAAAACTCTTTTCCATGGCCAGAGATCACAGACAGTGTGTCTGGGCGCTCTGTCCAGGGGGTTCCTGACCCCTGCCAGGGTCCCAGGCCTGCCAGGGCAGCCAGAGGGAAGCTCTGGATTCCTACAGAGGGCAGGAGAAGAGGGGAGTCAGGGCTGCAGCTGCCCGGGCCCAGCAGCACTGATCCCGGGGCTGACACAGCATGCAGCCAGCACAGGGGTGGCCAAGAGTGGGCCACAGGGGTGGCATTCAGCTGTGGGGCCAAGGCTCCCAGGCTCTCTTCCCACCCCTGTGCAGCACTGAGGGTGTGATCCCATGTCCCAGCCCATACAATAAGCAGGGACGCTACTGTGCTCCTCGTCCCCACTGCCAGGCCAGGGAGGGACTAAAATCCACATCCCGCCCCACTGAACTGCCCTCGCCAGCACAGGCTGAGCACAGCTCTGGGACTGCCTGTTCCCCAGTCCTGGTGTAACCTTCCCGTGTGCCCTGGGAATCCTCCCTCCCCTGAGGGGGCTGGGGCAGAGCCTGGAGGCTCAGCATAGACAAAGAGAGCACACGGAGCTCTCGGCCAGACTGACAGAGCAAGGGCCCAGCCCGGAGGGAATGCAGCCCTGGGAACTGTCTGAGCTGCAAACGGCTGCCGCCACCACCATGTGCCCACAGAATAGTATTAAATTAAATCTTAATAATAAAAAATAAAATCGCAGAATCACGGACTGGTTTGGGTTAGAAAGGACCTCAAAGCCCAGCCCATTCCACCCCTGCCATGGCAGGGACACCTCCCACTGTCCCAGGCTGCTCCCAGCCCTGTCCAGCCTGGCCTTGGGCACTGCCAGGGATCCAGGGGCAGCCACAGCTGCTCTGGGCACCTGTGCCAGGGCTGCCCACCCTCCCAGGGAACAATTCCCAATTCCCAATTCCCAATATCCCATCCATCCCTGCCCTCTGGCAGTGGGAGCCATTCCCTGTGTCCTGTCCCTCCATCCCCTGTCCCCAGTCCCTCTCCAGCTCTCCTGGAGCCCCCTCAGGCTCCCGGGGACCCTCCCCTGCCGGAGAGCAGCCCCGGCCCGGCCCGGCCGCGCTGCGGGACTCACCGCGGACCGGCTCCATGCCGCCTCTGACGTCACCGCCGCGCGACAGCTCCCGCTGACGTCATCGGCGAGGCTGAGGCGCTGGGAGCCCCCGCTCACTGTGTCCCCGCCTGATGACATCATCCGTCCGTCGCCTCTCACCGTGACGCCATCGCCCCGCGCCGGCGGGCCGGGCCGGGCCTGGTGCCGGTGCCGGTGCCGGGCCGGGCCGGGCTGGGTCGGGTCAGTGACTTGTGCCGGTGCCTGTGCCGGTGTGGGGCTGGTGCCGGGCTGGGGACTTGTGCCCGTGCCCGTGCCGCTGTCGGTGCCGGTGTGGGGCCGGTGCCCGACTAGGGACTTGTGCCGGTGCCGGTGCCGTGCCCGTGCCGGTGCCAGTGCCGCTGCCGTGCCTGTCCCCGTGCCGGTGCCGGTGCCGGGCCGCTGCCGTAGCCCCGGACGATGCTGTTCTCCCTGCGCGAGCTCGTGCAGTGGCTCGGTTTCGCCACGTTCGAGCTGTTCCTGCACGGGCTGGCCCTGCTCGCCTTCTCCGTGCTGCTCGTGCTCAAGGTGGACGGCGCGGCCGCCGCGCTCTCCTGGTGGATCGTGTTCGTGCCCTTCTTCGCCGCCGACGGGCTCAGCACCTACTTCACCACCATCGTGTCCGTGCGGCTGTTCCAGGACGGCGAGAAGCGCCTGGCCGTGCTGCGGCTCTTCTGGATCCTCACCATCCTCAGCCTCAAGTTCGTGTTCGAGATGCTGCTGTGCCAGAAGCTGGTGGAGCACACGCGGGAGCTGTGGTACGGGCTCATCATGTCGCCCGTCTTCATCCTGCTCCAGCTGCTCATGATCCGGGCCTGCCGCGTGAACTGAGCCCCGGCCCGGGGGCCGGGCCCGGGGCCGCTGCGGTCGCTGTCGCCGTGCGGAGGGGCAGGTGACGGGCGGGGACAGGGGCAGTGCCCCAGCTCGCCGCTGTGGTGCAGAGCATCACGTTTCTCCAAAAGCTTCACATCCCTGTTTGTGCCCCCTCAGCTCCTTGTCCTGTCCTGCGAGAGTGGCTGGGCATGACAGTTATTTTATTTTAGAATAAAAATGCATTGAAGGATTAGGTTTATTTCTGAGATTCTTTTTGCCTAGAAAACAGTTGTACCTCAGACTGCTGCCTAGAGGGCGGGTGGTTGCTGTAGATCCCCTGGTACAGCCCAGACCCCTGCCCTGCCCTGCAGCTGGCTCATGGATTTCCATCTGTCCCCTCACTTCCCCGAGCACTTCATACTTTCAGTGCTCTGCTGGGAGTTTCTGAGGTCAGGTTGAGATCACTGATTTGTGTATTTTTGAACAGGAATATGATTTTTCTTTGTGTTTCACTCCATTTCCTACATTCAGAAATGGGGGTGTGGGGAGGCAGGAGCGTGCAGGGGTCTAGGCTGTACCAGGGGATCTACAGTAACCAGCCCCCAGCCCCCCCAGAGAACAGGAGGAATTCAGTATTCCCTGTGGAAGTGCAGACCAGTGTGTGAAGTGCCAGTGTCACCGGGATGCTAGGGTGGGGTTGTCTCTGCAGGGCCAGGAGCTGCACTGATGATCCCTCTGGGTCCCTCCAGCTCAGG
The DNA here is from genome assembly GCF_050655825.1 of Lonchura striata. NCBI lineage: Eukaryota > Metazoa > Chordata > Aves > Passeriformes > Estrildidae > Lonchura > Lonchura striata. Next base: position 1,567,800 of record NC_140719.1, on the reverse strand, counting down.
AGGTTCTGTGATTCTTGCACAGCCTGAGGTGGCACCGACCTGCCTCTTCAGCTCCTGTTTCCCATTAGGATGCAATCTCCCAGGGCATGCTGTCACTTGCTCCAGGTGCTCCCCTTGGGGCCTCTCAGTGGCTCCCCTGAGCCAAGGACACGTCACCTGGGAGGTGGCAGCCACCTGCTCACACCCCCAGTGTGAGCTCATCCCCCTCTTGCCTGGTTGTGCCACCTGCCCCCGGTGACCCCGAGCGCACAGCCAGGGCTGTTCTGTCACAGGAGGGGTGCCAGCAGCAGCCACGGGGTCACTGCTGTGGGGCTGGGGGGGCGTGGGGTGGCAGCTGTGTGGGGTCGGGGTGTGCTGCAGCGCTGGGGAACTGGAGCCCAGCAGGTGAGGACAGGAGAGGAGCAGGACAGGCAGCAAAGCCTCTGAGTCAGGAGGGAACACGCACCGAGTGGCCCTGGGGACCCACGGTGCCTTTGGCCACTCCCACAGCCCCCAGGCACCAGCTAATTAATAAACTCAGGAAGGGGCTCATCAGCCCCAAAGAAGATCAAACAGATGACCACATCCCTCAGCCTTGCTGCATGGCACACAGCCTGCTGGGGCTGTCTGCACCGTGAGTCCCAAACCAGCTCCAGCCCTGACACCGGGGTGGTGTCAGAGACAGGGGGACATCCCCCGTGTGCCACGTCGCTGTGCCACCCGCCTCACCTGCCGGTGCCTTTGCCAGTGCTTTGCTGCTGCCTTGGGGACAAACCAGTGGTCAGCGTGTCCCAGCTCTGCTCCTCCGAGGTAAGGCGGCTTCCCTGGGGTGTGTGGGGACACAGGGGTGACACAACACTGAACAGCAGCTCTGGCTGTGCTGCCCTGGTGGGGGTGCTGGGGTGGGGGCATGGTCTCGCAGCCAGGACCACCCTGTGTCCCTTCTCAGGACTCATGCTTGGTGCAGAGGAGTCACCTGCTGTGCCCAGGGCCACCAGGTCCTGGAGCAAACCCTGCTGGGGCATTAGTGCTGGCACACCAGCCTGTGGACACACACAATTCTTTCTGGGAGCACCCCCCATGGAGAAATCCTGCTGGAGCCTCCCCACTCTGACACAGCTTGGGGGACCCTGACCCCATTCCCTGCCCAGTGTGAGCATCCAGGTGCCTGGCCTGGGCTGGTGACTGCTCAAGCTCCAGCCAGCACTCTTCCCGCCTGCAGAGCGCCCTGGCAAAGGTGAAAATGTCACCTCTGGGTTTATTCTCGTTGCTGTGGCCGGTGGGGTGGGTGCTGCTGCCAGCAGGTCCTTTCCCGAGCCCAGCAGCAGGGGAGTGCCCTGCTGGTCTGCCCATGTGGATGCCCTGGGAGGGAGGTGCAGCTCCCAGGGCTGCTGCTGCAGATGCCACCCCAAGCCCCTCTGCACCCTGGGCTGCTGGGGAAGGAGCCTCTGCACAGCCCAGCCCAGGTGCCAAAGCAGCATTCCTGTGGCACAGGGGCAGTAGCAGCCCCAGCTGCCACCTTCCTCCGTGTGTCCCAGCTCCTGCAGGGACGGGAGCAGCCCCTGGAGAGCCATCTGAACCTGGGGAGGGGTACACTGCAGGAGAGCAGCCAGTGCTGCTGCGTCCATGCCCGGAGCACAGCCTGCCTGCCACAGCCCAGATGGGCTCCCAGCAGCAGAGGACAGGGCTCCAGCATGGCCTGGGCCTCCAGAGGGGCAAGGGGGCTCCCAAAAGCCATCTGGGAATGGGTGGCCCAAGGGACCTCCATCCCTCCCTGCAGCTTGCCATGGGCAGTGCCTGAGGACAGGGAAGCTTCAAATGGCCCAGACTCCTCCAGTCCTGCTGGAATCAGAGTAGGGGGGAGGGCTGGAGCCGGTCTCTGCTGGGACAAATCCCAGCAATACCCAGAGAACGTCTGGCAGAGGAACATGGGGCAAGAGCAAGTGGAGCAGCACTCCTGGAGGCATGGGACATGCTCAGAGCCACCGCCTGCACCTCCCACCCTGGGACTGGGGTGACCTTACGGAGCAGAAACTGAGTTCTGGGAAATGAGACTCTCTTTTTTAAGCTTGAGTCAAGGTGCTTTCCTTTCGGAAGGCAGCAGGAAGGTGTTGGCAGTGGAGGTGATGTCATTTCACAAACAGCCGTCAGCCTGGCAGTGGTGTCTGGCCCAGAGCCCCGCCGAGTCCCCACACCAGCCTGGCAACTCCCTGCTGGGTGCCAGAGTCATTGCAAGGGCCACAGGCAAATAAATACATGCCAAAAGCAGATCAAACAGGGGTGTGTGTGTACTCTGGCCACACTTCCCCACAGCAGATTTGTCTATCAGAAGTCAGGATGAGACACTCGGTCCCTTTCTCAATTAGGAGCAAATAGCACATTTCACTCTCAGCAGAGCACAGCCCTGAAGCCAAACAGGGCTGGGGTGATGTGCCCAAGGACCTGAGGGGAGCCAGCTGAGAGCAGCTGCCCCTGGGAGCCATGCACCCCATGGCCCTTCCAGGTCACCACATCACCCTGAGACCCCGAATTTAGCAGAGACACCCCTTTGGGCAGGAGTGTCTGAAGAAAATTGAGGGCTGGATGTAGCACAGAGCCAGGGTGTTGCTGGGGGCTTGCTGGGGAGGGTCAGGGCAATGAGGGCTCCCCTGCACAGCGTTTCCTTCCCAGCATTGCCCCGTCTGACTCAGCTAAGGCAGCTGGAACTGTGTCCTTCCACACAGATCCTTGTGCTCCTGCCAGAGCCCAGCCAGCACAGCATCACCAGGCAGAGCTGCAGAGCTGCCCATGGGGCCAGCATGGGCAAGGGGGAACAGCCCCTCAACAAAACCTCTGGGACTGTTTCTTTACTACAAAAAGGGACAGGAAAAGTGAAGAGCTGCTTATCCTGTGTTTGAGTTTGGAGCTGGAGGTTTTGGTCAGCTCTGGGTGCACACAGCCAGTGGCAGTGCCACATGTCCCCAAGGGACCAGGGCTGGTTGGTGCCTCTGTCCTAAGTGAGGATGAGACCCCTGTGCTCAGAACAGCCCTGTGCAGTCAGCAGGGGATTTCCAGAGCAGAGACACTCATCCCCCCCTCCCACTGAATCCAGGTGAATCCAAAGGTTGTGTGTTCTGTGGAGGTGGGAATGCAGGAGTGGTGGCACCCTCTGGGCTTCAGGAGCCACCCCAGAGGAGACTGCCATGGGAACGTTGAAGTGCAATGTACTGACATGCCATCATAGCTCAAAATGAAAGAGTTTGTGTTTATTTTGTTCTTTCAGGTAAGAGTCAACTATGTTTTTCCAAAAATAGGGTGAGACTTACAGGAAATGCACGACAGACATTTCCCTAAATGTCAGAGAGGGAAAGTACCATGAGAAAGTTAAAAATTCACTGCAGCACAGCACAAACAAAAGAACTTACGAAACACAAAGGAATAACCAATCCTGCAGTGCTGGAGAGCCATGACCTGGGAAGTGAAGAGGAGGAGGACACTATAAATCAAATGACAAAGCCAAAGAACAACTTTGTGTATTTGCAGTGCTTATTAGCATAGTAAAATCCCTGCCCACAGGCTGTGATCCCCCTTACTCACATAAGTCCCTTCCTCACAGAGCAGAAGTAGTAAAAGAAGCATGCAGGGTCTCTTTAAATGAGGCAGAGCCTGCAAAACCAATGGCTGCACTAGTTGTGGTTGGATTTGCTCATTTCTATTGCTTCAAATATGTAAAAATGGGCACCTGGCATGCTGAGGGTGTCAGCTTTGATTCACCACCCAGCACCCATCTCTGCATAGATGTGAAATAAAGCCATTATCTCGACTCAGAGTGTGAATCTGCTTCTTGCCCACGGGGTGGAAGAGCCCAGATTAGGGACAGCAGGAAGAGGGAGCAGCCAGAGGAGCCCTGCTGTCACAGCATGGTGACACTGCCAGTGCACACAGCAGCACCTCTGAAACACCTGTCACGGTGCTGGCCAGGGGCAGGGGCAGGGGCAGGGGCAGGGACAGGGGCAGGGGCAGGGGCAGGGGCAGGGGCAGGGACAGGGGCAGGGGCAGGGACAGGGGCAGGGCAGTGAGAGCTCCAGAACAGCGTTCCCCTCCCGGCACTGCCTCGTCTGCCTCAGCTGGGGCAGCTGGAGCTGGCTCTGCCCGTGCAGATCCTGTGGCAGCCCCAGCAGGCTCTGTGGTAGCCCCAGCAGATCCTGTGGTAGCCCCAGCAGATCCTGTGTTAGCCCCAGCAGATCCTGTGTTAGCCCCAGCAGATCCTGTGGTAGCCCCAGCAGGCTCTCACCAGGGAGCTGCAGCAGCAGGAAGCAGCTGGGCTGCAGGGCCAGGAAGAGCACATCCCTGCTCCCCTGTGGCACATCCCTGCTCCCCTGTGGCACATCCCTGCTCCCCTCTGGCACATCCCTGCTCCCCTCTGGCACATCCCTGCTCCCCTCTGGCACATCCCTGCTCCCCTGTGGCACATTCCTGCTCCCCTCTGGCACATCCCTGCTCCCCTGTGGCACATCCCTGCTCCCCTGCCCTTCTGCTCCCAGGGAAGTCCTGAGTTCTCCCCACTCCCTCACCTGCCCTCAGGGTCTGCAGGGGCCCCAGGAGCAGCACGAGGCTGGGTCCAGCCCAGGGAAGGGGTGACCACAGCCCCAGCTGGGCCACGATGGTGCCTTGGCACTGCTGAGACCCCCGGGCAGGGCAATCCTCCCCTCTGGTGTGAGCTTCCACCTCACTGCAGGGAAAGTTATATCAGGTACCTACCACTCTGTTAGATTGCTGGGCAGTGCATGCTGCAAATATCACTCTCACCTCTTCCAGACCTTGCAGAGAGCCTGTCATGGGAATGTTAAGGCTGGGAAGAGCAAAGAGAAAACAGAAAGAGGGGTGTGACAGCCCAGAGAAGCAGAGGGATAAGGGTTAAATACAGTGATGTGTCCTTCATACGATACCATTCAAATGAGGAGGAAGAGGAACTAATTGGCTGAAGAGAAGGGCAATGCCAAACTGGGCCATGAATATACACCTGCAAGACAAACAGGAGAACAGATATTCAAGAGTTCCACCTAAGGCTGGTGAGGTCTCAGAGAAAACAATGGGGGGAAGATTTTCCAGAAGTATCCACTTCCAGAGGACATAAAAGGCAAGTTCAAGCTGCGCTTGCTGCACTGGAGGAGCACAGAGGGACCCCGAGGGACACCAGAGGGCATGGCCTGGTGAGCTGGGGCAGTGCTTCAGGAGTGCAGGCAGGTGAGCTGCCCTTCCCAGCCTGTGGAACAGCCTCTCTGCCCAGCTGCAGTGCCTCAGCTGAGGGCTCTGCAGCTCCCCATGCTCTCCTGTGTTCTGGGCTGGGCTCCTCTCACCCCTCCCAGACCCGGGTATGGGAGCTGGGAGATTGTTGTGATCCCATCATGGCTCTGCCAGGCTGCAGGGCAACCAGCCCCTCTTTCCTCCAGCTCCCTGTGTTTAATCCTAATGCTGCTTTTCCCAGGTAAAAATCTAATTATTCATCAGGATTTCTGAGTGGTGTGGCTTGAGACAGGGTCAGCTTTCAGAGCGGATCTCCTTGCAGCTCTCACTGACACCGTTGTTCCCAGGTGTCCAGCCACACTTCTCCCATGTTTGGGTTTTCAGGAGCCTTCCCCCCGATGCTGGCCAGGAAGAAGCCTTTCACCAGTGCCATCATCGGGGCGCTGGTGGCACTGTCCCTCATCGCCCTGGTTCTCAGCCTGGTGGGGGTTGAAGATGTGACACTGCCACCCACGGTCAAGGTGAGCCCAGAGAGGGTCCCTGAGCACCTGTGGGGCACCTTGGGCAGGTGCTCCGAGCCAGCAGCTGCCCCGTGGGGCTGGGAGGGGCAGTGGGGTCAGGACCTGCCTGGCAGTAGCAGGGTGGGTGTTCTGTCCCCACTTGGAGGTGCAGGCAGAAGAAAGTCAGAGGGGAAGGCTCCTCTGGAACTTATCCCCACGGTGCCATGCCAGGTTTGGTGATTACCCTGGGGCAGATGCTCCCTGTGCTCTGCCAGGGCAGCTCGGTGTGCCCTTTGTTCCTGCCAGCTCCCCCCAGTCCGTCCCTACCCCCAGAGCATGGCACAAACATCCTGCCGTGCCCCGGGCATGGCATCCCACCCTGCTGAGAGGGCGGGCAGGGCTTTGGCTGGGGCAAGGTTTTTTGGGGCAGGGGCAGGTGCCTGAGTGCTCCTGGAGAGGCCCTGCCGCGCTGCCCATGGCGTAGCAGGGAGCCCCAAGGTGGGGCCAGTGCGGCCACAAAAGGTGTGTGACCATGAAAGAAAATGAAACAGCATGAGGAAACAGCAGGAAATGTTTGTGTGAGTTGGCATCGCAGCACAGAGCTCAGGAGAGGGAATGAAGTCCCTTCGTCACTGCGGGGGGCTGAGGCCACCGCTCTGCTCTGCCACAGCACAGCTGATGGTTTTTGTGCCTCAGACATGGGTTTGGGGGAATCTTTTGGCCTCACTGCCCTGGCAGGGCCACAGTGGGGCCAGGGCCAGGCTGCTGCTCCCCCACCTTGACTCTGTGTTGGTTTCCCTTGCAGTATGGGATGGTGTTTGATGCGGGCTCATCCCACACCTCCCTGTTTGTGTACGAGTGGGATTCAGACAAGGAGAACGACACCGGAGTGGTCAGCCAGACCTTGGCCTGTCATGTCCAGGGTCAGTATCCCCCTGCCATGGGCTCTGTCCTGCCCTGTCCCAGTGGTGACCTGGCTGGACAGCCCTGTCCCTCGGGCTGGCACTGTGGGCACAGGGGGGCTGTGGCTGTGGCTGGGGGTCCCTAAGCCCCAGGGCCATCAGCACCGTGTGGTGCCAATGCACTGGGGGGACTGAAGCACATGAATGGTGAATCAGTTTTTGTTCCTCCATCTTGGGGTGCCCCTAGCTGCTGTCCTGGCTGGAGAAGGTGTCACCTATAGTGACTGGGGACACTGCTGAAAGCACGGGGACACGGGAGAGGAATGGATGTGTGAGTCAGGTCTCAGGGGACCCTAGAAAAGTACCTTTGTTGCTAAGAGGTGACAGCCCTCCCTGCCCTCTTGCTCCTGCAGCCCTGACCCAAGCCATTTCCATCAGCCTGTCCCATCCTGACTCTTTTTCAGGGCAAGGCATATCAAGCTATGCCAACAATCCTCCTGAAGCTGGCAATTCCCTGAGGGAGTGCTTGGCTAAAGCCTTGGAGGTTATTCCTGCTGAGAAGCAGAGGGATGTCCCAGCTTATCTTGGAGCAACAGCTGGCATGAGGTTACTGAGGTACTGCTGGGGGCAGGGGGTGGCAGCAGTGACAGAGCTGCAAACAGCCAGTGCCAGGACAGTCCCTGCACAGGGCCAGGACCTCCGCTCCCACACTGCCATGAGCAAACGACTGGGGAGGGAGGAGAGGGGGAAAAGGCAGCTTAGAGACACAGGGAGGGCTGAACTGTCCCGGGCATTTGTCTGTTAGGACATCCCAGGATGGTGCTGCATGCCCAGTTCTAAGCAAGAAATGTTTTTCACAGCTTTGTTTGCTCTTCATTATTCCTTAATAACAAGGGGGTTGGGATGCTAGCAGATGTGTCACCTACCCGGGTGGGTAGGTGCTGGTGGGGCAGAGGTAGGAGGCGACAAAGTGCTGCAGGTCCTGTCCTCACCTTTCAGCAGCCCATATTAGCTCTCCTCGAAGGGCAGCCTGCATTTCATGGCTCTTGGTTTTATGGCTGCAGATAGCTCACATTATTTCTGTGCCCTGGCAATCAGACCTGGGAAGGAGCTGGGCCATAGCCTGAAGGTTGCTCACTTCAGAGAGCAAGAACAGCCCTGAGACATCTTCCCCATTGAGAGATCTGAACCCAGCCTGGAACCTTCCTGAAAAATCCCTGGAGGTCAGCAACCAGCCCTGTCTTGGGCACAGCCAGGGGGTAATGTTCAAACGCAGGTCCTGCAGCACAACCCTCTCCAGCTCCCAGCACTCAGGCAGGGAAGGGTGGCCTGGGAAGGCTCTGGGTGACTGGGATCAAGCTGCACTGCAGGGGAGGGGTTGCTGTTGCTCCTAGATTGGCAATGCCAAGCTGAGACAGCTGCATTTTACCTTGGATGAGCAGCTCAGAGAAGCCATGTGGCAGAAAACCCTTTCAGACAGACTGCTTGTTGCAAAAACTGGCAGTATGTGGAACTGGGAGAGAACCAGATTTTCTCTGTGTTTCCTCTGTTGTAGTTGGATACGTGTCCTGTCCTTTGCATCCTTCCTAGGGAACAGAACAGCTCAGCAACAGAGGAAATCCTGGCTGAGGTCGCTGAAACCATGCAGGAGTACCCTGTGGCATTCAAAGGGGCTCGGATCCTTACAGGAGAGGAAGAGGGTGCCTATGGCTGGATCACCATCAACTACCTGCTGGACTCCTTCACCAAGGTGGGACAGGGGTGAAACACCCTTTGCTATACAGCTTTTCTCATTTTCCTCAAGCTTTCTCAGTGTAGGAGGGGTCAGGGTTAGTGGCTTTTGGGAATGATCCAAGGGAAGGAGACACATCCTCTGGTTTGCCCAGTGAGTGAGGAGGGAGAGTCAGGAATGAGGGTGTCTGTTGAGAGCTCAGGGCAGCCTCCACAGCAGGAGCTCAGAGGGTCTCGGGGTCTGTGAGGCCAGTGCAGCACAGCTGGGCTCTGTCCCCCTGCCTGGGAAGCGCTGGGACACTCCAGCTGGAGCTCAGAGCAAAGCTCTGGCCCAGCCCTGACACAGCTCGCTGTGGTGCTGGCAGCGTCGGGCTCCTGGGGGGCTGCTGGGCAGTCTTGGATAGAAATCCTTCCTCCTGCATCAGACCCTGCAGCCTCCCTGGGAAGGGCAAGTCCCTGGGCAGCTGCCACCAGCACTTTGGCCCGGGTGTGGTGACTCAGAACCAGGTGAGCCCACAGCACATCAGCCCCTGCTGAGCTCCACCTCTGCGTGGCTCTGATAAATATCCCAGCTGGCTGGGCAGGGAGGCTAGGGGGGCCCACATGCTGGCACGCAAATGAAAAATTAAAACTTTATCATTTTCATAAAGATTTGTAGGGAAATGGTAATTTTGTTTTTCTATTTTTAGTGCTGGGCGCACACCGGGATTTTTCTCGCTGCAGGGATCTCTCTTTAAAGAGCATGTGCACCCCTTGGGGATTTCTGATTATTTTTATTATTTTGCACTAATTTATATATATATAGACTCCTACAATAGGTTTATGTATATTTATTTCGTTGATTTCGAGTTACAATTTACAGTTGGCTCTTTGTATAGAGAACTTGCTAATTACTTTGGGGTTTTTTTTGCAGACTTCTTTTCTTAGTTTTAGAGTTTAAGGGCCCCTCTTATTTTTTTACTTTGGAGACTACATTATTTTTTCCTTGGCTGGGACACTTTTATAAGCACAGTAGAGTTAATAGACTAAACAGCATATTTATTCATGTTAGTAAGCTATTACCAGTACACCTTACTTAAATCTAGATGGATTTTTTACCTTGTTAAATAAGTGTCTCTTAATGCTTTACTATGTATATTTGATAAGGAGGTTAACACAGCTATTTGCTGTAGTATTCTTTAATTTTAAATTAGCAATACGAAGGATAATTTTAAACGTATTTTAACTAATATTAATAAAACTATAATGGGGTGACACAACTTATTAAAAATCTTATTTGTAGTTGGTGACTATCTAAAGATTATATCTTACTAGTGATTATTTGCATACTGTTTTATCTTTTGCAGACTTTTGGTTATTTCTTTAGTATTGTGATAAATAGTAACTAGGGTTTTGGGTGGTTTTTTTTGCTTTTTTTGATTTTTTTTTAATTTTTAATAGGTCCTGGTGTTTAGTTAATTGTTTTACTAATGTGAGGTCTATTTTAATAGGAGTGGGTGATAGTTTCAGAAAATCTAGATGGATTTTCTACCCTGTTAAATTTTACTCTGTTTCAATGCAGAGACCCATTGAATTTAATCCCAATATCCTGTTGTCTTCCATGGGATGAGAATTCTGCTCAGGACATTCTGTGCTAACCCACTTTCTCTCCTGGCTCTCGTTGGCAGTACTCTCCCAAAGCACACACGTGGCTTCATCCAGAGGCAGCCAACATTTTTGGGGCACTGGATCTTGGAGGAGCATCCACTCAAATCACCTTTATGCCCGAAGGTTCAGTACTGAGGCAGAATGAAGCCTCTGAGTTCACCCTGTACGGGTACAGACACAACATCTACACTCACAGCTACCTCTGCTACGGGCAGGACGAGATGCTGCAGCGGCTGGCCAAGGAATTAATTGTGGTGAGAGGCTGCTGAGGCCTGGCCTGTCGTGATGCCAGCCACACACCTGCTAATGCACAAAGGAAGGACAGGCAGGGCTCTTCTGAGAGCCATCAGCGAGGATTGAGAGCAAGGACAGACTCCTTGGATCATGGCAGGGCAAATGTGGAGAGGAGCAGGGGTGTAATGGAATCCCAGACTGGTTTGGGTTGCAAGGGACTTTAAAAATCATCTTGTTCCACCCCCTGCCATGGGCAGGGACACCTTCCACTATCCCAGGCTGCCTCGTCCAACCTGGCCTTGGACATTTCCATGGATGGGGAAAATGTCAAAAGGGGCAGTTTGGGATCTTCTGGGCTTCACATGGGGTGTGCAGAAATGCACGACCAGGCTCTTCTCAAAGGTGCAAACTGCCAGGACAAGAGGCAAGGGGCACAAGCTGGAACATCTGAGCTTCCAACCAGACAAAGGGGACAAGTTTTCCCCAGTAGGGATGATTAGATATTGGAATAAGACCCAGAAATGCTGTAGAGTCATTGTCTCTGGAGATCCTCAGAACTGGATGGGTCGAGGCTTTGAACAGCCTGCTCTGTCTAGTTGATGCCTTAACAAGAGGGTTGTCACAGGGAACCTACAGCTCCCTTAAACCTCAGGTACTCTTCACAACCTGAGAAACATGAGCTGAAGAACTCTCTTAGGCCAATTTTTGGAAGGTCAGAGGTGAAGAGCATCTTCATGGAGCTGCACCTCACCAGCAGAGCAGCCTTGGTGATCCAGAAGGGTTTGCCCTGGTTGTATGGCCAGGAAAGTTCCACACTGTGACCCTGGATGAAGTTGGAGCTAGAACCAGAGCTAGAGCTGGTTTTAGAAGTTTGAGCTGGTTTTAGTTTTGGCCTCTCTAAAGCTAGAGAGGGTTTTACATGTCCCCAGAAATGATCCTTCTGGGCAGAGCAGAGACATGCTGGGTCCTTGAAACTAGGCCTCTGTGGGAGAGGGAATGAGATAAAGCAGAGTGAGAATTGGTGCTGGGTTCATGCTGGGACAGCCAACTAGAGCAGGACCGAAGGGCAGGAGGGCCTTTCCCTGCCGAGGAATTGGGAATGCTGGAATGCTTTGGGGAGATGCTGGCTGTGTCCACACGCAGCCAGGAGGTTCCAGAGGAGCTGCAGCTGCATTTTGCTGTCCTAGGAGTCGTCCCCCAGCAGCCGAGTCCGTCACCCCTGCTACCCAGAGGGCTACGAGGAGACCGTGCGGCTGTCCTCCTTCCGCGCCAGCCCCTGCACGGCCGGCAGCGACCCGCGCCTGCCCCTGGGCGACGGCGCCGCCACCCTGGAGGGCAGGGGCGATGCCAGCGGCTGCCGGGCAGCCCTCAGGAAGCTCTTCAACTTCTCGGCGTGCGGCCAGAGCCAGGACTGCGCCTTTGACGGCGTCTACCAGCCCCCGCTCCGGGGGAAATTCATTGTAAGAAAAATCCGTCCTCCCACCTCGGAAAGGCGTCCCCGGTGCTGGGCTGTCCCCGCTGCCCCACAGCGTTGTCACCTCCCTGCAGGGAACAGGGGCAAGAGGTTCCCCAAGCACCAGTGCCAGAGGGCACACTGGGCATTGCTGTTGGATGGTTTTCCAGCCAAATGTCCAAATGGGACCGTGCAGAGAATCATCAAACCCCAGACTGGTCTGGGTTGGAAGGGAACTTCAAGCTCATCTTGACCGCCCTGCCATGGGTAGGGACACTTCCCACTTATCCCAGGGTGCTCCAAGCTCTGTCCAACCTGGCCTTGGACACTCCCATGGATTTGTTAAAAAACAGGGTTTGTCAATAAGAATTGAGGCTTCAAGCAAGGCTCTGGCTGTGCTGGCCGTGCTGCTGTCACCAGCAGGCACCAAGCCCCAGCCCATCACTTGCTGGGACAGGCACAGGGACAACAGTGCCCCAGGACTACCTGGGGAGGGACAGAGCCCATGAAGGAAAGCCCCACCTCCTGCTTCAGGCAGCCACCGGGGGTGCCCCACTGCAGCTCATCAGTGCTTCTGTCTGTCGCCTTTCAGGCCTTCTCTGCCTTCTACTACAACTTCAAGTTCCTGAACCTGACGGAGGGGCAGCCGCTGGCCGTGGTCAGACAGGCCATCGAGGGGCTCTGCACAAGGAGCTGGGAGGATGTACGTTCCTCAGGATGGAAGCTGTGTGGAACATTCAGAAGCAAAGGGGTCCTGGGGTGGGGGGAGGGAGTGGGGACCCCTCAGGGCAAGGCTCTCAGGTTCTGAGCTGTGTCCTACACAGCAGAGCCACCTCTGAGCTCTGGGGGGAGCTGGGACTGTCCTGTGCCCACTCCTTGCTCGTTCCTTGGGAAAAGGGCAGATAGGGCAGGCAAGGGCAACAAGCAGCTGGGGTTGGAGGTGGGGATGGGGATGGGGATGGGTATGCCAGGGAGGATGGTGAGAGCAGAGCCAACTGCTGGCACCATGCTGGAGACAAGTCAAATCTTGGAATCATAGGATTCCAGACTGGTTTGGTTGGGAAGGCTGATCTTGTTCCACATCCCTGACATGGGCAGGGACCCCTTCCACTAGACCAGGTTGCTCTAAGCTCATCCAATCTGGCCTTGAGCATTGCCAGGAACAGAGCAGCCATAGCTCCTCTGGGCAATAAATGGGGGTGGATAAGCCCAGAAATGTGCCAGCACTACCATGGGGCAGAGAGCAGGAGACCCTTGCATGAAAAAGCTGGGATGGGAGAACTGGGGCAGGAGGAGCTACAATAAGCTGCAATATGTGCCTCTGTTTCCATGTGGAGTGTAAATCCTCCCCAGAGGAGTTGCCCTGCATAGAGAGGTTCAAAATCACTGCCTGGCCCAGGAGTCTCTTCCTGGAGGTTAGTGACTGTGGAGACACTGCCGCTTGTGCAGCACATTTCAGGGCTTTGTCTCTGCACAGAAATGGCCTGTCAATAACTGCCCTTCATCCCCAAACACTCCCCACCCCAGCTCTCTTCCAGCTACCCCAAAGAGAATCCCAAGAGACTGCCGAAATACTGTGCCAATGCCAACTACATCCTCACACTCCTCCTCGACGCCTACAAGTTCAACGAGACCAGCTGGAACAATATCTTCTTCCAGATGAAGGTGGGCAGCGCTCCCAGCCTGTGAGGGGGAGCAGAGGCAGTCCCAGAGGAGAGCAAGCCCCATGCTGGGGTGCTGGGGGAGAACCAGCCCATGTTGGGGTGCTTGGGAGAGCCCAGACCCTATGTGGGAGTGCTAGGGAGAGCCAGCTTCCACCCTGGGGTGCTCTGGGGGAGCCAGCCCCTGTGCTGGGGTCCTGGGAGGGAGCCAGCCCCCGTTTTGGGGTGCTGGGGAGAGCCAGCCCCGGTTTTGAGGTGCTGGGGAGAGCCAGCCCCCGTGTAGGGTGCTGGGGAGAACCAGCCCCATGCTGGGGTGCTGAGAAGAGTCAGACCCCACATTGGGGTGGTTGGGAGGAGCCAGCCCCCGTGTAGGGTGCTGGGGAGAACCAGCCCCATGTGGGTGCTGGGGAGCAGCGGTGCAGAGCCCTGCTGCCCCATCCAGCTGTGGGCACAGCTGCTGCACGCCATGAGGGCAGAGCAGCGGCGGGCGGGCGGCCGGGGGCAGCAGTGGCTCTCCTGCAGGGCTGACCCCGTCCCCTCTCTCGGGCAGGCCGGGGGTGCTGAGCTGGGCTGGACGCTGGGGTACATGCTGAACCTCACCAACGTGGTCCCGGCCGAGGCGCCGGCCAGGCTGAAGGGCCACAGGGCTCCCCTGTGGGCTGCAGCCATCACCTTCATCATCCTCACTCTCATCCTGGGGCTCGCTGCCCTGCTCCTGCAGCTGTGGGTGTAGCAGCCTGGCCGCTCGGGAGCCCAGCGGGGACAGACTGGGCCTGTGCTGCTGAGCACAGTCACCTCCACAGCTCCAAAAGCTGGGGTCTGCTTTTCCATGGGCCTGGCCCCCAGTGTGCAGACAGGCACTCACTGAAGTTTCCAGAGGAGCTCCACTCCCATGGAGACACAACGGGATCAGCCTGCAGGAGCCTCGGGCAAGCCTGTGTGCCTCCTGTCACTGCTCTGCGTGTTACAGACATGGCTCCATCCCACCAGCTGGCCCTGGGGTGTGCAGGGCCAGCCTGGCCGTGGGACAGTGCCCCAGTGCCAGCCTGGCAGGGCACAGTGCAGGCAGCTGGGGACAGGGTGCTCCATGGAATGCCAGCTCTGAGCACAGTCACCGAGAGCCAGGCGGGTCCCTGCCAGGTCTGCCAGTCTGAGGGATGCTCTGTGGGACCCCAGCAGGGTCTGTGGCTGGGGCTTATGTGCAGATGGTCTTGGAGAAAGAACACCCCCAGTCAGAAGTGTGGTCCCTGCCCCTCCAGAGAGTCCATCTCATCATCTCATCACCGTGTCACGTCACGTCACCTGATCATCACATCTCACCACTCATCTCATCCTCTTCCTTTCCACCTGAATAAAGGGATTGGTGTTCCTCAGTGCCTTCCTGGAGACAGCACTGTCCCACCAGCAGAAGGCCTGGAGCCCATGGGTGTCAGGATGAGGCTCCAGCAGGCTGTGAGGCCTGCCCTGCATGTGGCTGAGCTGGGTCCTGCCCACAGCCTTTGCCTTTGGTTCTGCTCATTTTTACCTGCTCTGTGGATGATTCTTGTTGTTGTCTGTGTTCCCACAGTGAGGAACAGACCTTTGGTCTCCCTGTGGAATGCTGGGCACCTCACAGTTCTTCCCATCCAAATAAACATTATAAAAGGCAGCACATGGGGAAATGCCTGCTACTTTGCTCCCAAATCATTGTGATTTTATTACTTCTGTCTCCCAGGTAAGGGCTGGTGATGGCGGAGACTTGGGGGAGGCAATGAATCTATGGGAGTTGTCACTGCAGACACTGAGGTGTCTGCTGGACCTTGCAGTGGAGCCAACAGGGCACAAGGACAGGCCTTTTCCTTCTCTGAGGTGTCTCAACTCACCCATCACTTGGCTGCCAGTGAGACTCCCCAAAAATGTATGGGGGACCCTGTGAGTTGCCTCTGCCATGTCCCAGCAGTGTGCCCAAGTCACCCTGTGTTGACAAGGGAAGATGAGCAGTCTGCCAGGCATGGGGCAGACAGGTGGGGTACCAGTGGACTGGAGAGAAACCTCATGCAGGAGAGGAGGGAGCTGTGCCACCCCCTGCTCAAAGGGCTTCCCAGTCCTGGGCAGAGCCCTGTCAACCAGGCCAGAGTCCCAAACATTCCCAAAACCACGGCTCCTGGTGCTGGCACTGGCCATGGGAGATGCAGACCCTGGCCCTGGGATGGGGCAGGATGTGTGTGTCCCACCCGTGTCCCACCCAGGGCTTCTGCTGTGGGCTGTAACCAGCCCTGTGACAGTTCCACTGCTGCCAGACCCCCCAGGCCCCTTCTCCAGCCACCCCACAGCATGGTGGTCCCCAGGCTCCAGCGCTGAGCCCCTGCCCTGCGTGGCCAAGCCATCCCTCCTGGAGCATCTCCAACCAGCAGCACAGGGAAAGGAGAACAGAGAGCACACAGCTATGAGGAGGGTGTTTTACAGCTGTGCCAGTTCCAGCTCGCCAGGTCAGGACTCAGGGACCCTCAGGACACGTTCATGGCCTCTGGGCACACAGGGGTGATTCTTGGGACCCAGCTCCTTGCAGAGTGTCGCAGGAGGACTCGGGCCTGGCAGCCTCTGGAGGCAGTGCTGCTACAGCTGCTCATAGCCTGAGGAGTTTCTCTGGCAGCACGTGGCTGTGAGCAGGCAGAAGCTGAGGATGAGCATGATGGCCAGCAGAACTGTGGCTGCTATCCAGATGCTTCTCGGGAGCTCTGTGACTGCTGTGGGAGGGTCCGAGGGGATCATGTTGGTGAGATTGAGCATGTAACCCAGAGTCCAGCCCACATCTGTGTTAGCAACCTGTGCAGACAGACAGGGAAGAGGGATGGGAAAGGCTGCAAAGTGCCAGGCAAACTAGGGAAGAGCCTGCACCCCCAGGTCCTGCTCCACAACCACCATTTCTGCGCCCACTTTGGGCTGCAAAGGCCATAAACTGGGAGAGAGCACGAAGTGCCAGGCCAGATGTGCCAGCAGCTGCATGAGTGTAGCTCAAGAGCTGCCCTGGGTATGGGCAGTGGGGCTGTGCTGCCCTGCTATTCCCCGTCCCCAGCAGCAGCAGGGTGGGCACAAGGCACTTCCTGGCACAAAGTGTGGAAGCTGGGTGCTGCTGGACACTCTCCTACCTGCCGGACGAAGTGGATGTTAGGCCATGTTGTGCTGTTGAATTTGTAGCCTTGCAGGAGGAGGATGAGGGTGTAGGAGCTGGCTGAGCAGGCGTCACGGATCTGGGTCCTGCTCGCTGTGGGGAACAACTCCTGCACCTGCAGAGGTGGGAGAACAGGGGGAGGCTGGACACAGAGCGGCGCTGGATGTGCCCACACTGGGGAACAGCCCCTCAGTGCAGCTGGGAGCAAAGACCAGCAGAGCAAAGAGACCCGGGGGGCTGCAGGCTGCTCTCCCATCTCTCTCCAGGTGCAGAGACTTTTGTGCTCACCCTGGCTCTCTACAGCTGACCACAGCAGAGGATGGGCAGTGGATGAGCCTTCAGGCTGCCCAGTGAAACACAGGTGAAACACAATCCTGGGCAGAATCTCACCTGTTCCCAGCTGCTGTTGCATATCTTCCTGATGGTGGCATTGACCAAGCTCAGGGACTGCCCTCCTGTCAGGTTCAGAAAGTGAAGGCTGTGATAAAACCCTGAGAAGGCCTGTGGGTGTCAAGACCAAAGGTGACAGGTCAGTGAAGCACTCAGGCCACTGATGGCCCCACTGCTATGCAGGGGCCCCTGTAAGGGGACAATCACCGCAAGATGCTGGCAATGACCCTGTGGGAAGGAGCTCGGGAATGCTGCCCACACAGACAGGGAATGGTATTGGGAGAGCCGAGGTCTGGGGCTGCCTGGCAGCAAGGTCAGCACCCCCTGTGTCTCCATGTGTCAGGCACAACCCAGCTCCCAGGGCTGGCACTACTCAGACACTTGCAGAGCAGTTTTCCAGGGACTATGCCCCAAAATCCCATTGGCCCTCCCCAGGCGCGGGGCCGGAGGCTGCTTACGAAGAAGTGTCCCTGCACGGGGGGCTGATAGACCCCATTGAACCCGCACGGCCCCGGCGCCCCGCAGTTGAAGTTGAAGAGTCTCCGGACGACCGTGTGACACGTGGTTGGGTCCCCTGTCCCCGTCACCCTGAGGACAACGTCAGGCCTGACTGAGCTTGGCGCACGCACGCAGGGGCTGTTGTAGAGCTCTGCCACGGTAATGGTCTCCAGGTACCCTTTGGGGTAGCAGGGGTGGGAGATCTGGGCACGCAAGGTGTCCTGGAGAGAGATGGAGCCAATCATGGGGCTGCCATGCCACTGAGACCCTTCCCACAGCCCATCCCAAAAAGCAGCACCTACACCCCAGGAGCGCTGGATGCACCCCACCTGTGAGCTCCCCGAGAATCCCTGGCTCCCACAGCACTGGGCTCTGGCTCTGTCCCCAGGCTGTTGTGCAGGGCCTGTGCTGGGGAACCTCTCCCTGGGCAGAAATGGAGCAAGGCCAAGAGAATGGTGACAGCAGAAAAACTACACATACAGCTGGGCTTGGGAAATTACAAAAAATGCCACTGCATGTCAGGGTGTGGGGAGAAGGGAGCCCTGCCTGGCAACCACCACCACCTTTCACCCAAAAGAGGCAATTTATTGCTTCCCTCGATAAAATCCAAGGCTCTGCCAATTCCCAGCTCTGTGCCCACGGGCACGCCCAACACTGCAGGGGGAGATGTGCCATGGCACTGGGAGATGGCTGAGGAGCCCCCGTGCCCCGTGGCACCTGGTGCAGAGCTGCCAGCAGCATCTTCAGGGCCTGGCTCTGCCCGTAGCACAGGTAGCTGTGGCTGTACAGGGAGTAGTTGGTGCCGTACAGCCGGAAGAACACGGACGTGTTCCTGTCCTCCACGGGCACCTCGGGCTGGAAGGTGATCTGCGTCGAGGCACCGCCAAGGTCCAGAGCTCCCACAACCTTGGCGTCCTGGGGATGTTCCCATTTATCTGGAAACGAGCACTGGCCCAACACGCAGCAAGGGTTAGGATGAACTGCAGGCACTCACACTCACACTCCCTTCCCTCCAGGAGTTTGGGGCTCAGAAGCCCCAGAGGCACCTTCCACATCCCGCTGGCTCCCTGTTTTACCCCTGCCTGCCCACATCCTCCTCACAGACACTTCCACGGAGCACTGAGGTGCGGCCTCTTGGCTGCTGCACATCTGCTGGCATCCAGACACTTTGATCAGGGAAAAAGGAACTCTCTGTCCCAAAGCCTGCTCCCGCTGCCCTGTCCCTGGGATCCCAAAATCCACCTGTGTGTCAGCACACGAGAGCACAGGGCCAGGCTGAGCTGCACGCAAAGACCCTGTTAATCACATTAAGGGGGTGGAATCTGCAGCCCACCACCACAGGGGACATTTGGATGGGTGACCAGTGCCCCAGAGCTCCATTCTTCCCTCCTCTGCAAATAGGGAAAGCCAGCTGTAGCTCAGACAGGGACCTTCTGCCCACTGCCCCTCCCCTGCCCTCTCCCCAGCTGCACCTTGACCAGTGTCTCCAGCAGGTAGTTGACAGTGATCCAGCCAAAGGAGCCCTCCTCGCTCCCCGTCAGGATCCGAGCTCCGCGGAAATCCACAGGGTACTCCCCAATGGCCTTGGACACCTCGGCCAAGACCTGCTCGGCCTTGGTGCCGTTCTCCTCCCTGCCAGCAAAAGCACAAACACCTCAGGTGCTGCAGGCCTGGCTGGCAGCTCTGGCAGCGGGGCTGGCACTGAGAGGCTGCTGCGCCCTGCCCAGGAGCTGCTCCGAGACATCTCTCCAGCACCTCCCTGCCTGCAGGTGGCTCCTGCAAACCCCAAATCCCTCACCCGGGGCCTTGGGAATCTCCCTAAAACCGCTGCCTGCAGGCTCTGCTGGAGCCCTGGGAAAGTTCGTGCCACTCTGGCAAAGGGGGCTCATCCCCTCTGGGGCTGCTGCCGGGCTGGCTCTGCAGAGGGCCGGGCGCGTCCCCCGGGCACGGCCAGCGGCTCTCCCGGCACCCCGCAGCACCGTGGCCAGGGCTGCTCTGCCCATCCCCACGGCCTGGCCGGGCAGCACCCCTGTGGCCCGGCCCGTGTGCCTCGGTGCCAGCCCCGGCTCCGGCGCGGCGCAGGAGCGCCGGGGAGGGCGGCAGGCGCCGGCCTGGCCGTGCCGGTACCTCAGCAGCCGCATGCCGGCCGTGGCCCCCAGGTACGTGGGGGTCTCCCGCTGCTGCTCGGCCGGGACGATCTTCATGGCCCTGTCCAGGCAAGGCTTCAGGCTGGCGCCAGCCCCCACGGGCTCGTCTGCGTAGCTGGAGATGCCAGGTCCTGCCACAGGGAACCGGTGATGGAGAGAGCCCAGCGCCACCCCGGAGGGACAGCACAGCCGGGGACATGTTCACCCATTCCCCCGAGAGCTCTCCTGGCCTGCTCTGACACACCCAGGTGTCCCAGCCATAGCCCCAGCCCTGCTCGCTTTGGAGCTGCAGATACCAAAATGCCAACTGCTGCCCCAGGAGCTGTCAGGCACCACCTCGGTGCAGACACCGCATTGCTAAGGGACTTGTGCAGAGCTTTGGGGAGGCCCTGTGGGCACACAAAGCCGCACATAATGAAACAAGGTGTGGGCAGATGTGTTAAGAAGAGCCAAGGAAGCCGAGGCAGGGGAGAAGGAGCACAGGGCACATCCGGCTTCCCAGGCTGTGAGGTGATGCCTGTCTGGATAGGACTGGCTGCAGGACCTGAGCTAAGTGAGGGCCCAATTCCTCCCCCACCTCTGCACCTCTCAATGGCTGTAGGGCTCCCTCAGGTGCAGACGATCCCCTGACCCTTTCCTGTGATTCCTGACAGAGCAATCTCCCTTCAGCCCAGAGCAGGCTGAAAGACTCGGCTCAGTGACGGTGCTGTGAGAGTTTGGGACAGCGATCCAGGAGGCCGGGAGAGAGGAAGGGCAGATCCCAGCACTCACCAGCCACAGAGCAGGCCTCCACCTGGGACACAATGCCGGTGTCGTTCTCCTTGTCCGCGGGCCACCGGTAGATGTAGAGGGACGTGTGTGTGGAGCCAGCGTCAAACACCAGACCGTACTGGGGAGGAGAGGGGACACGGGGCTCGGGGCGCACCAAGTGCCATGGGGGTTTCTGAGAGCTTCTACTCTTGCTTCCCATGTACGACTGTGAGCAGCAGAGGTCTGCACATCACCCTCCCTTCAGCAGCCCTGCTCCACCTCTAACAGCCCCGGGTTTGCCACTCCAGTGAGTCACACGAAGGACACGCAGGTCAGTGGGGTGATCGCAGAGCAGGGAGGCATCCGAGCATGGCCCAAAGGGCTCAAGCTGCTCCCAGGTCTTTGCCAAATCTCACAAAACCTGACGTTTTTTATCAGACCAGCAGCAGAAAGCAGAAGGGAAGAGGGGCCTGAACCCAGCAGGTGACCTGGATATCTGAAAACAGGGAGGAGAGTGACTGTGGTGGCAGATGGATCAACTGTGGAGAGAAGGGTGCACTTCTCTCTTCCATCCTTACCAAGCAACCAGAACCGTGGTTTGGGGGAGGTTGATCTGCCCAGTGCCACCTTGATGAGGCTAAGTCCTGTAAAGCTGACCTGGTTATGGGGAAACTCGCAAGCTGGGAGGAAGGTGGGTCTGATGGAAGAAGTCCAGGTAGAAAGGGGTTGATGGCATTCCCAGGCTCCCCCAGTTCTCACTGGACACCTACTTTGATCCTGGTAGGAAGGACAGCATCCTTTGCCGGGATCAGGACCAGGACGAAGACAACCACCGTCAGCAGTCCCAGCACGGCCGCCGAGCCCCAGCCCACCGGCCTGAGCAGGCGCGGCGCCATCGATGGGCGCTGGGGAGGTCTGCAGGAAGGGATGGATTGGGGAGGGGTCACTGCGGAGGGATGGTCTTTGGGAGGTCTGGGGCAGGCGCGGTCTCTAGGAGGAGGGTCTGCAGAGAGGGACTGTGGCCAGGGGCGGCTTTTGGGAGGAGGGTGTGTGGGGAGGGAGGGTCTTTAGGAGGAGGGTTTGGGGGGAGGGATGGTCTTTGGGAGGATCTATGGAACGGGGCATCTTTGGGAGGGTCTGTGTGAAGGGATGGTTTTGGGAGGGTCTGCGAGGAGGAGGGGACTTTGCCAGAGGAGCCCCGAGCGGCCGTCCTCTGCCCCGAGCCTCCAGCCCCTCCGGAGGTCCACTTCTCCCTGCAGCTTACCCCCACCCCCTAAGTGACCCCTGGGACACGAGCTGGGCGGGTGGGGAGACTGTGAACTTGTCTGGCCCCGAGCCGCCAGGGGTGAAGCTCCCGCCTGCCGCGGTCCGGCCGTCCCGTACCTGTGCCCGGAGCCCTCTCCGTCCCTCCGTGGGGCGGCGATGGGGCACAGCCCGTTCCTCGCCGGCTCCGGGCCCAGCCCGCCCCGGCAGAGCAGAGTGAAGCGAAAGCGAAGCTGAGCCGCTCTCGGACGTCCGGGGCCGGCCCCGGCCGGGGCGGGCTCTGGGCGCTGCCGCGGGCGGAGGGAGCGGGGAGCTCGGGGCTGCCGCTGCCCGCGCCGGACAGCCGGCCCCGGCCTGCCTGGCTCCTGCCTTCCCCTCCCTGGCTGTACCCTGCCTGTCCTCCTGCTTGTACCTTCCTTGTACCCTGCCTGCTCCCTGCCTTTCACTGGCTGTGCCTCTCCCTGCGCCCCTGCCCTATCTGCCGGTACGTCTGCCTGCATCTCTGCCCGTACCCTGCCCGCTCCCTGCCCGCACTGTCCCAAAGCCACGGCACTCTGGCCATGGACAGCTGCTGGCTACGGGGTCAGACGGGACCCTGGCAATGGGGCCCCTTGGCAATGGCTCTAACCGTGGGGACAGTTCGGTACCTGCCTGTGGGGATGGATCCCACGTGGATGGCTGTGGGGACAGCTCTTCACCAGCCAGGTCTTTCCTGTTTCTGTCCCGAGCCCCGCTGCCAGCCTGGCTCGGTCTGCAGCAGGACAGTGGGGGTCCTGCAGAGCCGGGTGACGGCAGGGTGGCAGCAGGGTGACCGGACAGGCTCAGCCCCTCACGGCGTTTGTGCCGCAGGTCTGGCAGGGGTGTCTGAGGCTCCCGGAGCTCAGCAGCGCCAGGCGCTCGCCGGCTCCGGGGGCAGGGGCTGCCTGGGATCTCCCCCGCTTATCCCGGCGGGCAGCGCAGCGCCCCCGCTCCCGGGCTGAGCGCGCCAGGCTGTCCCGCTCCTCCAGCAGCGAAGTGGTTAATCCCGGATGCTCTTTCGACCCCGGCTGTCCAGCCCCAGCCCCGCTGCCTCCCGGACAAGCGCTCTCCGGGGCACGTTGCTGGTCCGGGGCCAAGGGGAAGGCGGTGCCGGCGGGGCAGCCTTTGTCCCGGGGCGGGCTCCCAGCTCCAGGTGCGCGCTGAGCCCGGGGCGAGCGCGGCGGTGCCGGAGCGGCGGCCGGAGCCGACGGGGTGAGCCGGGGCCGGGGGCTGCTGCCCCGCGGTGGAGCTGGACTGGGAGCGGGCCCTGGGCAGCAGCGGGGGCGGTACTGCGGGGAACCACGCTCCGTGGGCCGGTGCGGGAGGACGAGAGGGCCGGGGCGACCTCTCGCCGCACGAGGTTCCCAGGTGCAGGGGGCAGTGGGGAACGGAGGGGACAGAGGCCAGGCATGGAGGGCACTGCCAAGCCCCAGTGTTGGTGCGAGGTGGGATGCAGGGAACTGCTCTGCCTGGCAAGGATGCTCCTGGCATCCATAGTCACCCCCCTAGAACATTCAGAGCCCTTTTGGCTTTCAAATCTCAGATGTGCCCAGTGGGGAGTCAGCTCCCCATTGTCCTGAGCAACAGGCAGGTGAGATCCAGCAGTAGCTCTGAGCCTTTTGCCCCAATTTTTGAGTCCCTGCTCCCTGTGCACAAGGGATGCTGCAAGTGAGGGATGTCCCACAGGTCATTTTCAAGCCATTTGTCATGGCCAGTCCTGCACAAACAAGTGCAGACTTGGTCCAGCTGCTGGGCACAGCTGGAAACTTTCCACACCTGCAAATGAGCAGGCACTGTGCAGCGTCGTGCCTCCTCTGCAGCTCTGGAGGCATCAGCACCACTCTCCTGTCCTGCTGCTCCCTGATCCTGCACGGATGGTAGCAGGCACTGGAGCTGGCCAGCCCCAGGATGCCACAGAAAGCCTGGGCAGATCGATCAGCTTCTCACATTGTTTCCCACCCACTGGGCTCCCTTTCTGTGTCCTGTTCTCCTGCCTGGGACAGCTGGCTCTGTGCTGCCTTTGGGTGTTGCCCCCTGTCCAGTCAAAACAGGAATTAGTCCCTAGCAGAGCAGGAGGAGCCCATTTCCTACCCTCTCCTGCACGCAGAACAGTGCAATTTGTCACCAATTCATGTCCTTCCATTTCACAGTGCCTTGCATGGAATTTTCCAGGATGTAGGCTGGGCTGCAGACTTTTCCCATTGCTTTGTTTGTTACCTGGAGCAGATGAATCAAATCCTAACGGTGCAGCTATATTTGGACAAACTCCATCAGGGCTGGTAGGACTGCAGATATGGTAGGACTGGAGACATAGTTAAGTGGCTGTCTTGGTGGTGGTGGGTTAATGATTGGAGTCTGAGATCACTTTGAATCAATAACCACTTTAATATCTCAAAGAGGTCCTTAATGATTCCCTGTTCCTATGACAGGGATTAATCAGCTGATTCCATACAATCCCTCCTGGCCATAGCCACTGTAGAGGGAAGGCTCCTGGCTTATAGGACAAGGTCTGATAAGGAATTTTGGTGGCCCCACATCCTATGACATGGGCCCGAAGAACAGCTGCTGTTCATCATTGTGCATCTCATGCCATGCAGGAGATTGGTCACCATTGCCAGAGATGCTGACTCCAAAACAGGAATCAGCATCTCCTTTGACCCTGCCATAGGTGTTTCCTCTCCACTGACCTGGGAAAAGGGCAGGGGAATTTCTCAGAGTTTGTATGCACTCACAGGAGAATTGTGTAGCCAAGTGACAGCTCCAGGTTCCACCCAAAGCACTGGTGGGGTTAAACCACATCTCTGGTGCCCAGAGCTCTCAGGCCATCTGCAGATTTTAGATGGAGTGTGAAGCGAGGTCAGCCTCAGCAGGATGCAGCAGGAATCCTGCTTGTGTGGCTCCAGGCACCAGGCAGGGCAGTGCAGGAGGAGGAGGGAGAACTGTACATTTCCAAAAGCACATCTGGACCAGCTGTGAGGTGCTGAGCGCATGGATATCTCAGCTGCCCTGTGCAGAGGCTGTCACAGAGAAGCAGATTCTTTGCTACAATTTCTTAGTGTCTGGCAGCTGTTTCTGCTGGGAGCTGAGCTCTGAAGGGACAAGGGGCAAGCGCTCCAGTCCCCAAGGGGAATCGCTGTGGGCATTCCAGCCTGCCTGTGTGCCCAGATCAGCAGTAGTGTCCTGCCTCTGCCCTCCTGCCTGTCCTTGGGGCTGCAGGAGAGGTGTGAGGATCACACCAGGCATGGACACTGTCCCTGCGCATCTCTGACATGCTGTGGCATCAGCAAGACCTGGGCCAGGCAGGAGACACACAGCTGTTTCTCTGCCTGGAGCATAGAGGACCCTCTCAGGGACAATCTGGGCTCCTGGGCAACAGATGTGACCTGGTCCCAAGTGTTCTGGGATGGGTTTTGAGGTGGCAGCATGTAGGTGCTGGAAGGATATGGCTCTGCACCCCAGAGGGGATGGTAACACTGGTACCCTGCTCCCAGCTTGGAACTCCAGCTAGCCATGGCTGGGCTGTGCCAGTGATGTTGCTGTGAAGGAAGATGCTGACTTGCCAGCTAGGCAACAGCTTGAGCAGGGTTGGGGCCCAGGCACAGAGGCACCTGAGGGACTGCAGGTGAGAAGGCAGTGCTGAAAAAGCTGTATTGAAAATCTCCAAGAAGGGAGCGCTCAGAATGGCAGGGTGTCCCAACTCGGAGTCTGCCAACAGCCCTACTGGGGTGGGTCCAGAGGAGCCTGTGGATATTATCCTCTTCCATGCTAAGAGCCACCATGCAGCAGAGAATGGCTTCATTGTCAGGAAGGGCAGAGTGCCATACCCATCCATGAGGTGTGAGCTGGGGGCTGGGGCTGTCCTTGCAGGTTGGAGGAGGAATGGACTCCAAAGCCAAGGCTGGTCTCTTGGCAGCCACCTGTGTCTGCAGCATCATCGCCCTCATTCTGAGCGTCGTGAATGTGAAGGATGTGCTTCTGCTCCCTACCAAGGTAAGGTCCTTGGGAGGAGCGAAGCTCTCACCTGGCTGCTGGCTACCGTTGGGTGTTGGGTTTTGCCCAGGTTTCAGGCAGGCTGTGCTATTTGTCACCAACGTGGGGACAACAACCTGCAGAGACTGGAGTGGGTCTGGCAGTATTTGGTCACTGTGCCTGGCCCCACAGCACATGCAGCTCTTTCATCCCAAAGCACTGCCAGCTCCAGGGGCTTGGGATGGATCCTTGTCCCCAGCACAGCTCAAAACTGCAATGCCACCAGACTTTTTCTGTCCTGGTGACCACCAGGTTTGTTTGGCCACTCAAGGCTCCCCTGCCCACCAGGACCTCCGATGGCTCTCCTGGAGCTTCTGTCACTCACTCTGAAGCAGGTGATCCTGGTCTGCAACCTTGACACCTCATGTCCCCTCTCCTCCCCAGTACGGTCTGGTGTTTGACGCTGGCTCCACACACACGTCCCTCTACATCTACCGGTGGCCCGCGGACAAGGAGAACGACACCGGCATTGTGTCCCAGGTGGAGGCCTGCTCTGTGGCTGGTGAGTGCTGGGATCTGCCCTTCCTCTCTCCCGGCCTCCTGGATCGCTGTCCCAAACTCTCACAGCACCGTCACTGAGCCGAGTCTTTCAGCCTGCTCTGGGCTGAAGGGAGATTGCTCTGTCAGGAATCACAGGAAAGGGTCAGGGGATCGTCTGCACCTGAGGGAGCCCTACAGCCATTGAGAGGTGCAGAGGTGGGGGAGGAATTGGGCCCTCACTTAGCTCAGGTCCTGCAGCCAGTCCTATCCAGACAGGCATCACCTCACAGCCTGGGAAGCCGGATGTGCCCTGTGCTCCTTCTCCCCTGCCTCGGCTTCCTTGGCTCTTCTTAACACATCTGCCCACACCTTGTTTCATTATGTGAGGCTTTGTGTGCCCACAGGGCCTCCCCAAAGCTCTGCACAAGTCCCTTAGCAATGCGGTGTCTGCACCGAGGTGGTGCCTGACAGCTCCTGGGGCAGCAGTTGGCATTTTGGTATCTGCAGCTCCAAAGCGAGCAGGGCTGGGGCTATGGCTGGGACACCTGGGTGTGTCAGAGCAGGCCAGGAGAGCTCTCGGGGGAATGGGTGAACATGTCCCCGGCTGTGCTGTCCCTCCGGGGTGGCGCTGGGCTCTCTCCATCACCGGTTCCCTGTGGCAGGACCTGGCATCTCCAGCTACGCAGACGAGCCCGCGGGGGCTGGCGCCAGCCTGAAGCCTTGCCTGGACAGGGCCATGAAGATCGTCCCGGCCGAGCAGCAGCGGGAGACCCCCACGTACCTGGGGGCCACGGCCGGCATGCGGCTGCTGAGGTACCGGCACGGCCAGGCCGGCGCCTGCCGCCCTCCCCGGCGCTCCTGCGCCGCGCCGGAGCCGGGGCTGGCACCGAGGCACACGGGCCGGGCCACAGGGGTGCTACCCGGCCAGGCCGTGGGGATGGGCAGAGCAGCCCTGGCCACGGTGCTGCGGGGTGCCGGGAGAGCCGCTGGCCGTGCCCGGGGGACGCGCCCGGCCCTCTGCAGAGCCAGCCCGGCAGCAGCCCCAGAGGGGATGAGCCCCCTTTGCCAGAGTGGCACGAACTTTCCCAGGGCTCCAGCAGAGCCTGCAGGCAGCGGTTTTAGGGAGATTCCCAAGGCCCCGGGTGAGGGATTTGGGGTTTGCAGGAGCCACCTGCAGGCAGGGAGGTGCTGGAGAGATGTCTCGGAGCAGCTCCTGGGCAGGGCGCAGCAGCCTCTCAGTGCCAGCCCCGCTGCCAGAGCTGCCAGCCAGGCCTGCAGCACCTGAGGTGTTTGTGCTTTTGCTGGCAGGGAGGAGAACGGCACCAAGGCCGAGCAGGTCTTGGCCGAGGTGTCCAAGGCCATTGGGGAGTACCCTGTGGATTTCCGCGGAGCTCGGATCCTGACGGGGAGCGAGGAGGGCTCCTTTGGCTGGATCACTGTCAACTACCTGCTGGAGACACTGGTCAAGGTGCAGCTGGGGAGAGGGCAGGGGAGGGGCAGTGGGCAGAAGGTCCCTGTCTGAGCTACAGCTGGCTTTCCCTATTTGCAGAGGAGGGAAGAATGGAGCTCTGGGGCACTGGTCACCCATCCAAATGTCCCCTGTGGTGGTGGGCTGCAGATTCCACCCCCTTAATGTGATTAACAGGGTCTTTGCGTGCAGCTCAGCCTGGCCCTGTGCTCTCGTGTGCTGACACGCAGGTGGATTTTGGGATCCCAGGGACAGGCCAGAGGGAGCAGGCTCTGGGACAGAGAGTTCCTTTTTCCCTCAAAGTGTCTGGATGCCAGCAGATGTGCAGCAGCCAAGAGGCCGCACCTCAGTGCTCTGTGGAAGTGTCTGTGAGGAGGATGTGGGCAGG
Organism: Lonchura striata; assembly: GCF_050655825.1. Taxonomy (NCBI): domain Eukaryota; kingdom Metazoa; phylum Chordata; class Aves; order Passeriformes; family Estrildidae; genus Lonchura; species Lonchura striata. Next base: position 1,539,885 of record NC_140719.1, on the reverse strand, counting down.
CAGGGGTAAAACAGGGAGCCAGCGGGATGTGGAAGGTGCCTCTGGGGCTTCTGAGCCCCAAACTCCTGGAGGGAAGGGAGTGTGAGTGTGAGTGCCTGCAGTTCATCCTAACCCTTGCTGCGTGTTGGGCCAGTGCTCGTTTCCAGATAAATGGGAACATCCCCAGGACGCCAAGGTTGTGGGAGCTCTGGACCTTGGCGGTGCCTCGACGCAGATCACCTTCCAGCCCGAGGTGCCCGTGGAGGACAGGAACACGTCCGTGTTCTTCCGGCTGTACGGCACCAACTACTCCCTGTACAGCCACAGCTACCTGTGCTACGGGCAGAGCCAGGCCCTGAAGATGCTGCTGGCAGCTCTGCACCAGGTGCCACGGGGCACGGGGGCTCCTCAGCCATCTCCCAGTGCCATGGCACATCTCCCCCTGCAGTGTTGGGCGTGCCCGTGGGCACAGAGCTGGGAATTGGCAGAGCCTTGGATTTTATCGAGGGAAGCAATAAATTGCCTCTTTTGGGTGAAAGGTGGTGGTGGTTGCCAGGCAGGGCTCCCTTCTCCCCACACCCTGACATGCAGTGGCATTTTTTGTAATTTCCCAAGCCCAGCTGTATGTGTAGTTTTTCTGCTGTCACCATTCTCTTGGCCTTGCTCCATTTCTGCCCAGGGAGAGGTTCCCCAGCACAGGCCCTGCACAACAGCCTGGGGACAGAGCCAGAGCCCAGTGCTGTGGGAGCCAGGGATTCTCGGGGAGCTCACAGGTGGGGTGCATCCAGCGCTCCTGGGGTGTAGGTGCTGCTTTTTGGGATGGGCTGCGGGAAGGGTCTCAGTGGCATGGCAGCCCCATGATTGGCTCCATCTCTCTCCAGGACACCTTGCGTGCCCAGATCTCCCACCCCTGCTACCCCAAAGGGTACCTGGAGACCATCACCGTGGCAGAGCTCTACAACAGCCCCTGCGTGCGTGCGCCAAGCTCAGTCAGGCCTGACGTTGTCCTCAGGGTGACGGGGACAGGGGACCCAACCACGTGTCACACGGTCGTCCAGAGTCTCTTCAACTTCAGCTGCGGGGCGCCGGGGCCGTGCGGGTTCAATGGGGTCTATCAGCCCCCCGTGCAGGGACACTTCTTCGTAAGCAGCCTCCGGCCCCGCGCCTGGGGAGGGTGAAGGCAGAGACTGGGAGTCTCCACTGCCACTGATTGTGGAAAGGGGTGGGGAGAGAGCGATCCTCAGTGCTGGTTCTATCTGTAAACCTTTTCTATGCTCAGAGGTGGCTTCTGGCTCCTGCCATGTCCCAGCCTTCCTTGAGAGAAATGGCAAGACCTTGTCTGAGGAAGCCTGTCTGTGCTTGCTCAGAGTGCCAGAGCAGCCCAAGGGTTGTGAGTCTGCTCTGCTCTGAGACTTTCTGCTAAACCCTCAAGGGGGTGCCAGATGCAGAACTCTGAGAATTACTTCGGACTCTCTCCCCAGGGAAGAGAGGTACCTGGTTCTTTTCTCAAGTGAGGAAGGAGTTGTGTTTTTCACCATGTTCCCTTGTCCCCCAGGCCTTTGCTGGGTTCTACCACACCTTCAGCTTCCTGAACCTGACCCACAAACAGTCTCCGAGTGAAGTCAACACTGCAGTCGTGTCCTTCTGCAGGAGGAACTGGGAAGAGGTGAGAGCCCTGTGGAGGGAAGCCAGCAGTCTTGTGCATATCTTGTCCTAAATCTCTGCCCTTGGAGCACAAGCCCTGCTGTTCCCTGGGCTAGGGAGGGTTTCTGAGCCTCTCTTTCATTCCCTGCTGCACTGTGTCCCTGGTGGCCTCACAGCTGGTGCGGAGCTTCCCTCAGCATTTGAAGTACCTGCACACCTACTGCTCCATGGCCTTTTACATCCTGACGCTGCTGCTCGATGGCTACAAGTTCAACAAGAACACCTGGAGCAACATCCACTTCAGCAGGCAGGTAAACACCTGTGGGCAGCAGGAGAGCATGGACATGTTCAGGAGCAGCATCTCTGGAGTCCTCTGTGCCAGAGATGTGTCCCTGTTTCATGACTGCTCCCCAGGGACCCCAGGACAGCTTTGCTCTCAGCCACCCCCAAACCTCTGACCCAGTTCATGTCTCACTTTCCCTGCTGTGAATTTAACTGATTTTAAAGGGGTCAGGGAAAAGCAGAGCAGTATTTGGCCAGTTTGGTCTCTGACATTCTTATCAAAGGTGATGGTGGCCCCATGACCACTTTGAACCAGAGTATGGCCTGACCAGAATATTTCCAGCAAGAGGAGACAGCCTCAAGTTGTGCCAGCAGAACCTTAGTTAGGTACTAGGAATGGTTTTCTTCATGGAAATGAGTCACCATCCCAGGAAGGGTTCAAACAACATGTGGATGTGGTGGCACTTGAGGACACAGCTTAGTAATGAACATGGTGGTGGTGCTGGGTTGATGGCTGGACTCCATGATCTGAAAAGTCTTTTCTGACTTTACTGACTCTGCAGCCAAATTACAAGGATTATGGGGATGGAGCAAAGCCCAGATCCAAAATCATGTGCAGGTCACAGAGGCAGACCTGGATCACAACAGTCACCCATGTTCAGCTGTCCCTTAGTCGTGGGGGAGCAGGGAGAGGAAAGCTCTTTGTGCAACTGCTGCTGGCAAGATCAGGTTCACCACAGCCTGGTCCCTATGTGAAACGGCAGCTGGGACAGCTCACGGGAGAGGTGACCCTCAGCCCCTCACACCAAGCTGCTGATGCCTGGGAGAGGTGCTTTTGGATGATGTCCTGTGCTGTCTCCCCTCAGGCAGCAAACACAGACATCGGGTGGACACTGGGCTTCATGCTGAACATGACCAACATGATTCCTGCCGAGGCTCTGCAGCATGTCAAGGTCCACCAGCCCAGCCTGTGGGCAGGGGCTGTCTCCTTCCTTGTATTGGCCATTGTGGCAGGCCTGGTGTCTGTTTTCCTACACTGTTTCTGGAAAACAAAGTAGGTCCCTGCCTCCTGACTAGAGGCATCCTGCCTACTGAACCAGGCAGAGAAGTGGTGCAGAAGAGGTGGAAAGTCGAGAAGAATGAAGGCATTAGACTCATCTGCATTGCTCAGGAGAGCTGACTGGGTCATCTCTGTGAATGTGGAAGATAACTTAATCTCTCTACAAGAGGAAGACTCCTTTACTCTGACTACCAAAAGCTGATTGAGACTTGCTGGCTGGATGAAACCAGAAAAATTCAAACTAGAAATAAAATCAGTTTTGTTTTTCAAATATGAATGTCACCGCTCAGCCTCCTGCTGGACTACTCTTCCAACAGTCCTGGGAGGCAACTGGCAATTGAGAGTAGTGGTAGCCACCTAACTCTGAGCAGAGGGATGGCATCATCTGTATCCTGCCCTGTGCAAGATGTGCAATATTTTTGTAGTACGTGACAGAATCTCTTCTCAAAGACACTGTCAGCTGTTGTTAAAAATACTTACTGGCATATCTCAGCAGAAAAACACAAGTGAAAGTTTATTTAAGAGTTGCCAACTCTGGCTCAGGGTTTATTTTATATTCAAGTTACATAGCCAAGTTTTGTCAAGACATCAAATCCAGAACAGGTTCCAGCCAGGCACTTGAGTGTTTTATTTAGATCAGCCCAGCCCAGTTGCAGGAATGGGACAGGGCTTTCAGCCTTTGCAACACCAGCCCAGCACTGCACTTCCCAGTCAGCCCTTTCCCCAGGGCCTCCAGGGCTCTCCCAACAGCTTAGAGCTGCTCTGAGCAGTGGGGATTTCTACAACTGCCTCTTCTCTGTGCTCCAAGATCCCACCTTGGCCTTAGAGCTTAAGAAAAGTGCCCAAGGCACCTGGAAAAGAATGTTCAGGTCCACAACTATTTGCTATGGAAGACAGTGGTCCTAACTCATGGTGTTATCCCATTAATCTCACTGCAAACTGGTTCCAAAAGCCTTTTGAAAGAGCAGCATCTCTGGCTGGTGGAGATAAGGTTATGTGACCCAAGAGCCTGGGGAACGGAGCTCTGTCCCCTGCTCCCAGACAGCCACCCTTGGCTTGGCGAGTGAGGCTCAGCCTTCCCAGCCTCAACATGAGCAACAAGGGAGAGGGGATGAAGACTTCCACCCAGGGGAACCTCTTCCCACCCAGGGGAACATTTTCCTACCCAGCAGCCTGAGTTGCCACATGGACAATTCCCACAGCCAAACCCCTTGCTCTCAGCTCTTCACAGACACATCTTTGGCAGTGTAAGCACGAGGTAAAAATGCCAGGTTAGGGAACAGGCTGTGGGAAATGCCATCACTGCTGGAACTGACCCCATGGATCTGAGTGGGAGATATCCCCTGTCCAGGTACAGCAGAGCTCCTGGCTGTGCTGGCTCGGGCCCAAATGAACTGGGACAAGTGTCTCCCACCTCTGGGGGTGCAGTCAGGCAGGAAAAGGCTCCTGTTTGCTATAGGAAGGCAACATCACAGCTGGTCTGGGTGGCAAAGCATTTGGGGAAGATGCCAGTCTTGCCATTGCAGCATCCTTCCAGCCAGTCCTCGTTCACTGGAAAACATAAAGGAGCAGGGATGAGTCCTGGCCCATATGAGTGGGGTTAGTGAGAGTTTTCATGGCTGGAATTTAACTCTGGAAAAAACCCAGTGCAAGCATGTATCTCCTGAGAGTATGAACCTGAGACAGTCCTGGAGAGGTTTTCCCCAGTGCCTCCCCACAGCAGACTCCAAAAGCCTGGCCCAGCAGCAGGACTGGAGAGCTACCTTCAGAGAGGATATCCAGCACATCTCCCTTGCTGAACTCCAGGTCCCCTGGTCCCTGTGCCAGGTAAGAGTGCTGAGCCAGCATCTGGTAGAGAACAGGTCTGCCTAAGTGGGAGTCAGAGTCCTGCAGGAAAAAGCCAGCATGGAGGTCACAAAGCAAAGCAGAGACTGGAGCTCAGCCCAGCAGAGACTTTGTCCCGGCCCAGGTACCTGGCAACAGAGTGTCAGCCTGCCATCGGTCAGCTGCTGCCATACCTTCCCCAGGTCCTCTTGTCCCAACACTGTCCCCATCTCTGTGCCATCCAGGAGCCTGTAGCTGCAAGGGTTCATTAATGCTGAGCAAATCATCTCATTTAAAGCCAAACTTGGAGACAAGCCCAGCCCTCTGCCACCCTCAGTCTTCACAGTCCCCTTTGCAGGCCAGTTCTGAGCTTGTCCCCTTGCACAGTGACATGGGGCCACCCCACATGCTCAGCAGGCAGAAATGGCACTGTGGGGAGTGACACTGTCACCTCCTCCCACACGAACTTGAGGGAAAAATCCTAAACTTTCCTGATGCCATTGTGTGTCTCAAGGAGTGACACAATCAGGAAGACCTCACCCCAGGATCTACTGCCTGAGTCTCAGCTTGCTCTGCATTGATCCTTGTTACTGCAAAGGCTGAGCTGAATGGGACAAAATCCAACCTGTGGCACCTGCATCTACAAAAAGTTTTTTTCTTATTTTCTCCCTTTTTCTTGACTGTGGTACAGTTTCCTAGGAAAGATCTTTTAGGCTTCCCAGGCCCATAGAATCACAGATTCACATAATGGTTTTGCTTGGAAGGGCCGTAAAGATAATTCAGTTTCAGCCCTCTGCCATGGGCAGACAATCTTTCACTACACCAGGTTGCTCCAAGCTCCATTCAATCTGGCCTTGAACAGTTCCAGGGATGAGGAATCCACAATCTCTGTGGGCAACCTATGCCAGGGCCCCACCACTCTTATATTAAAGAATTTCTTCCCAATATCCCATCCAACTCTGCCCTCTGTCAGTTCACAGCTATTCCCCCTTGTCCTGTCACTCCGCGCCTTTGTTATAAGTCCCTCTACAGCCCTCCCTGAGCCCTTTATGTACTGGGAGGGGATTACAAGAGGAACAGCATGTGCTTCCCCTCAGGGATCACGCTGTTGTCCCACCCAAAGCCCACGGTGAGGTTTGCCCTCTAGGCAGACTGTGCGCTTAGATCTTTGCTGGTTCTGGCCCCAGGTAAACACTCCCAAGAGCCCAGAGGCAGCTGGATGCCCGTGTCCTGAGGGGAATGGCTGCTGGCCCATCCCATGCCACAGCCCCGTACCTGAGTGTGCCCCGCTGTGCCTGCTGAGCCAGCCTGTCCCGCATCAGGGCCCGCAGGGCCGCCAGGGCCGGGGCCTCGCCTGCCCGCAGCACCAGCGAGCACTCGCAGCGCAGCCGCAGCACGGCCGGCCTGTGTGCGCCCGCCGAGGCCGCCCTGCACCTCGGGGGGACCTGTGGGGAGACAGGCTCGGTCAGAGTGCAGAATCAGAATATCCTCAGCTGGAAGGGACCCACAGGGATCACCCAGTGCAGCCCCTGGCCCTGCCCAGACCCCCAAAATCCCACCCTGGGCATCCCTGGCAGCGCTGGCCAAAGGCTCCTGGAGCTCTGGCAGCCTCGGGGCCGTGCCCATTCCCTGGGCAGCCTGGGCAGTGCCAGCACCTCTGGGGGAAGAATCCACACTGACTGTGAAGTTCATGGATGTGATAAATTAATATGATTCATGCTAATAATTGTAACTATATCGATATTTTAGAAAATATTTGTTAAAAAGTAATAGAGGAAAGTGATATGTAAATCGTATCACAAAACAGATGTTCATAAGAAAATAGGATACAGGATGGAGCATTGAGATATTTTAAGACAGAAATCGCCTTGAGAGGAAAAGTTGGGAAACTCCTAGAGCAGAATTGGCATGAAAACGAATGAAAGCCCAGATAACTCCCTAGGCAGGAACGGCCTTGAGATGAATCAAGTTGGCTCAATTCCAGATAGGGAACCTAAAATAGTGGGGTTATGTAGGAAATAATAAGGCTCAATTGGAACATAATGTTTACTTATATAACACCAAGCTCAATGTGCATGTGCAACCTGCCAGGTCATTCAGAGGACAGAGAGGAAGACGGCGAGCCTTCCTCTGAAAAGACCACCAGAGAGCCAAGCCCCTTAGCAACAAGAGGCGCATGTGCTGTGCAGTAGAGTGACGAAGATTTCCAGAATCTAAAATGGGAGGAGATTTACAGGAACTATTGATGAATATGTATTAGCATACAGTATAAAAGTTGTGCTTGGATTCTTTTGTCTTTTGTACATGAGGCAGGGTGGGAAGCCCTCCCCATACCCTGGTCGGTTTTGCTTATGCTTTATCTGAACCACTACCAAATTTCATTTTGTAACTAGTGAATTATATTTGATTGTATGAATATTTTATACCTCAATTAAAATTGCTGCTAAATTTTAAATCTTGTGCTTTATTATATTTGACATATAGGGACCTCATTTATAACAATGGACTAAGAAGAACCATGACTGACTAATAAACCCAACTAACAATATCTGCTCTCATACCAAGAGAGGTGACACAGACACAATCCCTCATCTCTGTGCTGCCATGTAGCAGTAGAACATCATCAAAATGCAGACCTGAATTTCAAAGAGGGAACTCTGGATTCAAAGCCTGGGATCAAATGTTCCTCCAGGTACCTCCTAAACCCAAAACTGTATGAGAAGGGCCCCAGTTCCTCCAGCAAGCTGGAGAGGAGCCGCCACATTCCTCTATAGTGTTGCCTTCTGGCTGAACTACACCTGTAAAAATTACCCCAAAATCCGTAAAAACAGGTGTGGCAGAAGTGACCTGCAGCTGAGGGACAGATGTGTTGTCTCACCAGAGGGTCACAGGAATCATTCCAGGACCACCACATGCAAAGACTGGCAATGGCATGGAAGTACCTCAGAGGACATTACCCAACAGGGCAAATTTGAATAAATTGTGCTATCCAGACTGGTAGAGACAGAAAATGGGACACAGGAAGAGGAAGGAAGGGACAGCAGGGTGTTCAAAGACAACTGCCTCTTGCAAAGTGGGCTGTAAAGCATGTGCACAAGAACTCTCATGCGTTTGGTGCTCTTAGTGCCTCAGAGGGTGGCAAAAGGTCAACCTTGGGCTGTCTCAGAAACTGTCTCAGAAATGGTCAAACTGGGAAGAAGGACCACATGGGAGCCTCTCTTTAGAATGGAAAAATGGTCAGAGGAAGGAAGATTTTCCCAGTAATTTGGGAGCAGCTCAGGAATTCTGGGCAAGAATCTTGCACTCTTCCCAGCCCTGGTCCCCTGAGGCTGTACCAGCTTCAGTCTGTGGAACACCTCACCTTGGACTCCATGTAGGCACTGGCATCATTGACGGAGGCATTTTCTTCCCCAGGAGGAGCTGCAGAACAGCACAAAGGCAGGGGAACAGCCCTGCAGTCAGCAGAGGCTGCAGTGGAGCCACCACCTCCTTAGGCCCCCTAAAGAGCAGGGATTGGGCACAGCTTCAGCCACTGAGGGCCCAGGGATTACCTGGTTTCTGCTTCAGGGGCAGGCGGCTGGGAGGCACCTGGGCAGGAGGAAGGGGAATCCCAGTGCTGATCTTCTGCAACAGAACAGCATCAGAAAGGAGAGGGCAGAAAATGGGAGCCTGGACAAGGCTGGTGAGTGACAGGCTGCAGCCAGCTACAGACTTGTGGGTGTAACCCCAGGGAGCACCCCAGGGAGAGCTGCTCATTGAATGGTTGGATGAAGTGGAGCAATCAGGCTCTTGAGGGCAGAGGTTTGGGGACACTTCCCTTGCACCCTGCTCCCTGCTGGGTTGATGCTGGAACAGAAGGAGGCTGCTCACACTGTGCTGAGGGCTCTCCCCACTTGGGCTGCTTCACAGTGATATATCCATGGAGCAAACGCCCAAGTGTGTACCATGATTCATTTGGAGGGGGGAAAATGACAAAAAAAAAAATCATAGCAACATCAGAACAACCATGTGCTTGAAAATGCCCTCGTAGGAAACAGTGGGCTGAGCTGCACCCTTCCACACTGGGCTCAGATGGAAAATGACTGGGATCATGTGTGGCTATGCCTGTGGTGGAGACAAGAGATTATGTTCTCCCAAATAAAAAGGGATTTTTCCTACTCCTAACTCTTCTCTTGTTCCCATTCAAGAGCACTTGGTCTTCAGCCAATAGTCTCAGTGTTTCATACTCTATGTTTCTCTTATGCAGTTGTCCTATCCTGTGATAATCTTACAGATAAATGTCCCAAATGTATTTCTTCATCCCTCCCTCCCCCTGTTTGCAAGATTGCCAGCTCACCCATTTGTCCATCCTTGAGGCAGGCTCCAGGAGAGAGCTCGGGATGTTCAGCTTCTGCAGAGGAACACGGAGCAGAGCAGGGTGAGAGAGGAGCCCAGAGACCCCAGCCCAGCCCCAGCACTGCCTGTCACCCTACGGCCACACGAATCTACCTGAGGGGTGGGGTCACCCCCAGCCACCCAAGTGCCTAGTGCTCACAAACTGCTGAACAAGATCCAACGATCCTTCTGCAGCTTTTCCAGCTGGGAGCAGAGCTGCTGCTGGGGTGGCTGCAGTGGAACAGACCAAACACCCACCAAACCCCCTGTTCCCAAGACAGATACTCAGGCAGAGAGCAGCAAGGATGCCCAGGGATACCAGTCCAACAGCATTTCTGTGTCTTCTGACAATCACTGCTGCTCATTTCAACTGAGCATTGCAATTTTTTGCTTACAATGCTTTTATTTTTCTGTTGAGTGTCTATTTTCATTTTTTCTACATTGAATTTCACCTGGCACTTCACTGAGCAGTCAACCAGCACATCCAAATACCTGTGTAACTGTTCCTGTTAGCTCCAGATGCTTCAGGCTCTCCCCCTATTCCTAGATCACTTAGGAATATGCTAAATACTTACGGCACGGAGGATTTGCTGTGGGAACACCCTTTCTTTTTAAAAATGAAAGGAAGAAAAACCTGTTCATTTACACCCAACTTTTAATTCTGTATTTTTACCAGTCTTCAGAGCACTGCCTCAATTGCTCAAACACCTCACTGGTTTATAGTGGTCTTATGAAGTTGTGACTTTTTTGAAAGACAGGCAGGTAATATATTCACTGAACCTAATGCAGGTATACAACAGCTCTTTCAAAAAGTGAACTAGACAGGTGAGAAATGGTTTCTGCCAACAAAAGATTTTCCATGCTGTGTTTATCTGTTTCTATTCCATCTGTTTACCCTATAGCTCCCTGGCTGGCAGGAAGATGTCAGATTTGCTGGGCTCTAAGTCCTTAGGACTTCTCTACAGCCCTTCATAAATCCTGCCTGTACAGCTGAAACCCTCCTCAAACCTTCCCAAATGTTACAGTGCACTCAGGCTATGCTTTTCCCCATTTACCAGGGACCCCTGTGACTCTGATCAGATAAGAGTGTCCCCTCCTTCCTGATCTCATGGAATAAAGAAGCTGAACACCCACATCAGAGTTAGAGCCTCTTTTGAATCTTTGCCCATCTCCTGATGTTCCTCCCCTCAAAGCCTCGTATCTCTGGGCTAGCCCAATAATTTAGGGCTGAGAGAGGTGAAGCATCACCCAAAGTTCACTGAACAGAGGCACTACAGACCAGGTAAGGACCAACCCATCTCCTCAGCTCCATCAAATCTCTCAGGGCATAAATCCTGCTCTAAATGGTGGTCGTTGGTGAGGTCTGCTCTCCTACAACTCCACAGTAGGATCTCCTATGGTGGAAAGCCCAGAAGCCATCCTGGATATAGAGAGGCGAATGGCAGAGGCCAGTGGGAGCCCGGTGTGAGGAAATCTGGGAGGTGTGGGAAGGAACTCCTGAGGATGGTGCTCAGGGGGGCTGGAGCCGAGCCCTGTCCCCACCTTAGCCCCTGGACCGTGTCCCTGTCCTGTCCCCAGGGCCCTGTTCCTACCCCCAGGGCCATGTCCCTGCCCTGTCCCCTGGGCCGTGTCCCTGTCCCCTGGGCCGTGTCCCTGTCCCCGGGGCCGTGTCCTGTTCTGTCCCCGGGGCCGTGTCCCTGTCCCCGGGGCCGTGTCCCTGTCCCTGGGGCCGTGTCCCTGTCCCCGGGGCCGTGTCCCTGTCCCCGGGGCTGTGTCCCTGTCCCCGGGGCCATGTCCCTGCCCTGTCCCCGGGGCTGTGTCCCTGTCCCCTGGGCCGTGTCCCTGTCCCCAGGGCCGTGTCCCTGTCCCCTGGGCCATGTCCCTGTCCCCAGAGCTGTGTCCCTGTCCCCAGGGCTGTGTCCCTGTCCCCTGGGCCGTGTCCCTGTCCCCAGGGCCGTGTCCCTGTCCCCTGGGCCATGTCCCTGTCCCTAGGGCCGTGTCCCTGTCCTGTCCCCAGGGCCGTGTCCCTGTCCCCAGGGCCCTGTTCCTATCCCCGGGGCCGTGTCCCTGCCCTGTCCCCGGGCCCTGCCCTCACCTGCCCGTCGTGGATGGCCGTGGCCCAGCCGTCCGCCGCCCTGCCCAGCACGAACACCAGGCTCCCGGCCGCCACCTCCGGCCCCGGCTGCGCGGGCCGGTACCGGGACAGCACTCGGTGGTAGCCGGACTCGGCGTCCCTGCGGGGAGAGCAGAGCGCTGACGGCCCGGCCGCGGTGCCGAGGGCTCCGCGCCAGCACACCGCCCCGGCCCAGCCGCACGGGCTGTCAGGCGTGGGTCCGGGAAATCCGCATTTTCATTGCTCCTCTTCGCTCCAACTGCGAACAAGAGGGCCTTGGAAAGCACCGATTTGCCAAATGCAGCTGTGTTTTCATTGTACTGAGAAACAATGCCAAGATCAAAACAATTATTCAACACAGCTCCGAAGTACTGCTGGTGCAATATCGCCAAAACAAATTACTTTCTTGGGTTTAAACATGATTTTGGCACAGGACACTAGGGCTGGTATTGAGTATTTGGAATTGTCCTGGGAATTAAGGTGGGAAAACTGAGCATCCTCTGCCACAGACATGGGCAGGTCCCACAGCCTCTGTCTGCATCCATTCCCCAGGCACGCCACGATCCATGCCTGTCTCCCAAGACCATTGAATCAAGTCCTGCAAACTGCCCAGAGGCTCTTGCAGAGATGCCAGAGACCTGCAGCATCCTTTGCAGCCACAGAAGCCTTTGTTTATTTGTCATTCACTCCACGCCTGGTCAGAAGTGGGTGTGGATCCCTCGGAGTCTTCACACAAAGAAGCCAGAGAATAAAAGACTTTCTGAACAGTAGTGAGAGAAGGGTAAGACCAAGGTGGGATTGAAGACTCACCACAGAGCATCGGCGCTGGGTTCATAAAAGCCTTGTTTCTATGGGAGAAACAACAGGATCCATTTGTAATGGTGCCTCCCACAGCAGCAGTGCCACCTTACCTCCTGACTGTACTATTCTGTCTCTATTCTTGACCCCACTTGTCATTCCACATCACCCAGAAAAAGTCTACTGCTCCACACCTTACCACGATGTGCCTTCTCTTCCTTCTCCTCCCTCTTTATCTCATCAGGAAGTAAGACAATGTCTTCCCTCTCACCTGGTTCCAAGGAACTCCCAGCACAGTGGGAGGCAGTTGTGCTCACATTGACACATTTACGGAAGTGATGAGCAGAGACAGGCTCAGCACAGCAAAGCACAGCTGTTTTGACATGGTGAAGAGCCAAAAATGCATTTTTTAAGGGCTGGAGATTCCCATCATTGAATCCCTTACAGCCAGTGCTGAGTGAGCCTGGCTCTGAATAGCCCCATGGATCCAGGCTGGTATTACACTAGTTTTACCAAGCATCCACTCTTCCCCTGATTGTTTGGATCTGAGCCCCTTTGTGGAGCTCCAAGACAGCTCCATCCTTCTTTCACAGCCCTGTCCTGCTCACCTGAGGCCTGAGAGGCTCAAAGCCAATGTATTCATCGTTGGGAATAATGGATGAGATCACCTGTTGGAGAACAAAATAATGAGTGAATCTAGGCTGGACAAAGAGACCTCCAAACTTCATCCAAGATTATCTGCTCAGACCCATTTCCTTCTGGTATCCCAAGGTCAGGCAAAATATGGAACTGTGCATGTAGTGGGAGAGGCAGAGCTAGATTCCCAAGACAGCTTCAAACATTTGTGTCCCAGTTTTTTAGTCTTTACAAGGTTTCTTTAAAAGTATGTGAATTTATTACTTTCCCTTTCCTTTATTCATTTTGGAGCTCTCTGTTCTGACTGCACTGGTCACAGAAGAGGTCAGAGAAATTTTCTGCTGCCTTGTATTAAGGCATGCGACAAAATATTTGTCCTCTGGATGCCAACCTGTCCCCCTGGAAATGCAGGACTGAGCAACAGCATGCTGCCCCTCTTAAAAACATCACTGTCAGCAAAAGGGCAACCACGGGTTCCCAGAATACCTGCTTGGCCCTTTCAGACTTTAAAGTGACCCAGACTGGGAAGGCATTTTAGTGCCAAAGTGCATTTTTTGGTAGAAGGGGTAGCAATTCTAACAAATTTTGGCTTCTGTGTCCTGACTGCCTGGACTGGCTGCAAGCTCTGTCCATCCTGCTCTGGTTGCCAACACAACACTGCTCACTGCAGAGGCAATATTTTTTTCTGCTGCTGTTAATTGTGACAATTACCTTGTCACAATTACAAGGTGTCTGTTACCTTGGGTTTACCCAGGAAATCTTTTGAATCCAGCTGCTCAACTTCCTTCTTTCGTGGTCTAAAAAGTTCCCCAAGAGGAACCAGCATGGGCTCTAAAAACAGGTGGTCCTGGGGTGGGGAGAGCAGGTAAAGAAAAAGCCATCAATTTGCATTGAATGAAACATCAGAGCCCTGAAAAGCAAATACACCTTAGGTGTGAAAGAGCAGCTCCAGGAAGACAGTGGGGCAAAAATTTTGGCTGTGAACTCGACAAAGGCCGCTCAGGCTCCACAAAAGCACAAACTAACTGAGAGCTCAGCAGCCCCTCCCCAGTGTGGAGGCAAGGACTGACACTGCTGCCAGGGGGCCGGTGGGAGGGGAAGCAGTGCAGGAAGTCTTATCAAACAAATCTTCCAAACAGCTTTTCTGTTTGACTTCAGAGATTTTCTGTTCAACTTCAGATGTTTTCTGTTCAGCCACTGAGTGTGATAATAGCAAATGTAAACAATACCCTGGAGAAGCACAAATGTGATGCCAGAAGAGATGATCAGATTAAAAACAAAGTATGAATCTCTTATAAAGTATGAAGATAGCAAACTAATGAATCATTCAGGAAGACTAAATCAGAGATCTGCAATTTTTTTTCAGATCATAAAGGAGTCTAACAGGAAACTTTCACTTAGAAGCAGAACTAGAAACACTTTCACACCCTACTTAAGCTCTAAAAGTGATTAACATTAATATCTGAGCTGCCACCAATTGTTCCTGAGGCCAAAGGGACTCAAAAGAAGCCAGCCAGTGCCAAGAAAAGGGGACTCTCCAAACCCGCACTTGTAGGGGTTCTGCACTTGAAACACTGCACAAGGCAACTGGTTTTGCAGGACAAGTACAAATGGACAGAGCTCCTGGACAGGAGGGACCAGGAAGCCACGTTCCCAGCCTCAGAGGTCATCCCAAAATTCTCCACTATGGTGTTTCTGGGCAGTGAAGCACTTGGGGTGATGGCGTTCCTCAATCACCTGAAGCCCTGCTTTGGCAGAGCATCATGTGCAAATGGCTTAGACCATGCTAGCAGGTGGCCAAGCAGGTGGGTGGATGGCAGGAACATGCAGGTGTCAGGAACACTCAAAGTGACAATGTTTAGCACACATCCCTGAGCTGTAGCCTGATGCACACACCCAGGAACCCACAGAGATGGCATTACCTGCACCCTCTCCAGGGCCAGCTCCAGGATTGCTGTTCTTCTTTCAGGTCTCCACACAACAGCCTTCTCCAGGGTGACTCTGGCCTCCTGCCACTGCTGCAGGTGGCACTGCACTGCTGCAGTGCTGTACAGCACCTGGAGTGGGCACAGGGAAGGGACTCAAAGGGCCAGGACCAGGGGACCCAACACATCCTCCTGAGCTCAGCCAGGAAACAGGAACAGGCACTAAAACACCAAGAATTCATCAACAGGAGAAGCACTCTGAGCAGCATAGCTGGGAAAATTTCACAATCAGAAAGGAAAAATAAAAGCTTGGGTGTGCTGGAGCTGCTGGTCAAGGTGATGAGAAACATGAGGACAGCAGGTGAAGACTCTGGTACCATGCTGTTTAAATCTGATCATTTCTGCATCTAAAAGGCCGGGAAGCTTTCATTGGGTGTTTATCTGCATGCAACTAGGTAATGATTTTTGTAATCCTGACTCCCTGTCACTGCAAAATATCTGAACTGAAACTATTTCATGTTGTAGTGGGCTGTGAATGTACAAACTGTCAGCTGTAGCTTGTCACCCTTCAGCAACATGTCAGTCTGTTCTTGGGAAGAGCAGGCTGTGGGAGTGTTGCAGATGGGGTGCTGGGGAGCTGTGGTCTATATTGAGAGTGGGAGATCTCTCCCTGTCACTGGCCAGCTGGGCCACAGCCAGAGCACTGCCAGACAGCTCCTTATCTCCTGTGATAGGGTTATCAGCTGGGCATTGAGGTGTTTACCAGGCTGCACACCCTGCTCAGGAGAAGCAGGACAAGCTGGAGTTCATAGGATGCTTCTCCTTTACTCCTGAATCATGGCAGTAGAAGACTCTGGGAGTGTGTGGAATGGCAACCCTGAGCACGTACAGGAGCTGTGGGGACAGATCCTCTTGGGAAGCAAGGCAGCAGTTCTCACTCAGTCAGAAGTGTCACAGCCTTGCAAGAGGCAAATGTTTCTGGGTTTTCAAAGCAGGCATGTATCTCCCACGAGGAGATCAGCTGCAGCACGTGAGAGGCCATGAATGGGGGAAGCTGATGGCACAATTCTGCTGGAGGATGATGTTCGCATATTTTGAAAAATGAGCTCCAGGTAAGAATGAAATACAACTGGATCAGGATGCTGGTCCCAAGTCTGGAGGGCCAGCACGGTGCCAGCACATGTCCTGGTGATGCCTGGAGTAAGGGGTCGTGTGTCCACACCTGAAAGGGCCCCAGCCTCCTTGGGACACTCCTGAGCCCTGCCCCTTTCCCAGGGATCTGCTCATTTCCAAGAGAAGGCAGCACCGTGGCACTGAAGCTGTTAAAGCCAGGGAGGTTTGGGAAATACCACGGATGCCAAGGATAGTTTCCTCCAGCCAGGTATAAGGTGCACGAAATAGCCAAGATGCTTGGCTGGAGTTACACAATGACTCCTCACTCTCACGGAAGTAAGGAGTTAAATCCTCTTTCCATTATCTGCTTTTCAATCTGTGTGGACTCAGAGAAAACAAAATGAACCCTTCCAGTAAAGGACAGTTTCTAGGAATCCCTTACATATGTCCAAATATTACGAACATTTACAATCAGTTCAGCCTTTGAGCTTCCTTGAACAGAGCAGGTTGGCTCTGTGTAACAGTAAGAGGTGCACGGTGAAGCATTACAAACACAGCCTGAGCACGGGGTGTAGTTCAGGCACAGAGGGAATATTAAGATCCGTTGCTGCAGTTGGAAAGAGGCTTTCATGCACCTGACATTCCTAGAGCCTACATTATGCATCAGCGTTGTTCTCATCTGTCAATGTTTCAACCTCTTTCAGCTCTGAGAGCTGAGGAGTTCACTAAACTTGTAAATACTACAGTTGTATTTATATCCAAGTGTAAATATTACACAGAATCCCAGACTGGTCTGGGTTGGGAAGGACCTCAAAGCTCCCACTTCCACCCTTGCCATGGGCAGGGACATCTTCTACAGACCAGGTTGCTCCAAGCCCCGTCCAACCTGGCCTTGGACATTTCCAGAAATGGGGCAGACACCACTTCATCACATATAGAGAAAATAAAACCCCCTCAATGTAGAAATTCCTGTGCACCTGCTCTGAACAATTTTACTTTTCAAACAGCATCATTTGCTAAACTTTACAGAGATGATGTTGGTTTACAACTTTTATGATTAAGTTACTTTTAAAAAAGTGCAAGCAGAATATTTTTACAGTTCTAATCTACTTTCTTGAAAAGGTCTTGGGGTCACTAATGCCTGCTACTGCCACCTCCAACAGTGGGGAAGGATTGCTGAGCCAGCTGTCTCTTACCTCCCAGGCATAGAGGATGTGCCTCAGCCCTAGCTGCTTGTAATCAATGAAGGGATTTTCTCTTAGGTGACTGAAGGCCATGTGATAGTCAGAGAGAGCTTCTTCATACCTGCAATGCAGAGGTGACACAAGAAACTGAGCCTAAAATGGCTGGAGACTGTTTAAAAAGCTTAAAAATCATACTAGCAAATAACATGTGTTCTGCTCTGCAAGCTGTGCAAGGAGAGCTGCACCAGAGATGTGTTACAAAGAACCAAAGTCACCCACTGCTGGGAGCTTCCTGCCTGTCCCAGGAGGACCAAGGGCTAGGAACCTGACTGATGGGGACCAGAGAGGGCACACACATGGCCAGAGCATCAAAATAGAGAAACTCAAAATTTAGAACCTCAACATATAGAGAACCTCTGTGAATAAGGAGGGTATTAGTCTGAATTTACCCAGCTATGCAACTGAAATCCAAGCAGGTGCCCACTGAGGCAGCAGGTGGTGAAAGGAAGGGCCCAGGAAGGGCTGTGCAGTGGGCACCTGACCAAGAGAAGGTGCCCAGGTGGGTATTGGTGGGTGGGAGCAGCTTCTGATGAAGGAAAGAGCCCTGGGGGCTGGAGGCCATCTGCTCTTTGGGCAGGAGGCAGCTGCCAGCTCTGCTGCCCCTGTAGTGGCTGTGCTTGGGGCACATTTGCTTCTGCTGCTGGTGGAGCAGCTCTAGAGAGCCCTGCCTGGGGTTCCACCAGCCCCAGGGACAGCCCCTCTACTGGAGAAGCCAGAACATCTCACTTTAACTGCCTTCCAGAAATAAAGAGAGGTATTTTGTATAGATTAAAGTCTGGGAAATATGGGGAAAACAAGGGGAAAGAAAATAACTGAGCTCAAAGGTAAGACAAGATCTGTAAAATACTTCATCCAGCTTCCTGAGGAGGATGTCCCTGTGATTTAACGATAGCAAGAATGAGTAATCAATCCCATGACACTTCTGGAGCAACCTCAATATATTATCAGTGAGACTGAGATCAGACCCCTAAAGTCTGCTGACAGGAGAGTGTGCAGGCTGCATTTTTAGGAAGGCCAGACTCATGTGTGTCTTGTGAAGACACACCAAGCAGCACAATTATATTTTTTAAATTGACAGAGAAAATCTGAATGGCAACGTAACATTGTGGCAGCCTTGCATCCAGGAGTTTCTGTGTATAGGGGACAGCAATGTTGTGTGTCAGCCATCCCTGGGGTCCCAGAGGTTTGCAGCTCTTAGCAGAGATAAGACTTGCTGACTTGTGACAAGGTTTCCAAGGCTAAAGCAGACCCTGTGAACCCTATCAGGTTGCTGGAAGAAGTGACTTTTGGAATCAAAGAATCATTTAGGTTTAGGAATAAAGCAGGACTGAAAGGAGAGAACCAAAGACTGCACTGGCTGTGCACCTCACTCACTTTTCCAGCTGCAGGTGGACAAACCCTCTCTGGAAGTAGCCCACAGCCAGGGACTTGTCCTTCTCAATGGTTTTATCAAATGCCTGAGGAGAAAGACACAGGCACATCACAGGGACCAGCTGGGATCTGTCCTGTCAGTGCCTGGGCACACACACCCAGCCAGCCACGTCCCAGCTGCCCTCACAGAGGCAACCCCTGGGCTCCTGCCCAGCTCCCAGGGCTGGACACAGCTCCCAGTCATTGTCCCAGTCAGCTCTGTGTCAGCTGAGCTTCAGGCTTTTACCCCTCCTTGCTACAATGGACTGGACATAAATGAGCTGCATTGGCCACCTGGCTTCTCAAAATGGGAAAACTGTAGCCTGAAGCAGAGTTGGGCAGTGGGAGCAGTAGGACAGGTCAGGCTGGGGAAGACTGAAGTGATGAAAGGGTGAGAGCGTGGAAGCTGCAGGGCTTCTCACAATGGCCTCTAAGTCAATACTTCTGCTTCAGTGCCCCAGCTAAAAACAGGCTGTGGTAGCAGCTCGTGGTTCAGCGTGCTGGGAGAGCCAGGAGTCCTCCTGAGGCAGCAGGGGTGTGCTCCTTCCCTTGCCACTGCAGACACCTCGTGGGGATAACAAGTGCTGAAAGCCCAGCCCTCCCCGCCCTGCCTGCACAGGGACAGCACTGCAGGGGAAGGTGAGTCCCAGTGACCCCACACACCTGCTGGACACCTGGGCTGTAGCTGAAATACCAACAACCAACCACTGATCCACACGGAAGTAGAGCTCAGCTTCTTCCCAGTCACTGCCCCTTGACTGGGGCTCAGAAGTCTCTCCTGAGCTTTCTCCCTCATCCCCATGGTGCCACTGCCATGTGCTCACTGTGTCCCAAACAGCCACTGCCCTGCCCAGGGCTCCACGGCACTGCCCCAGCCCCCAGCACAGCCTTAGCTCTCATTACACTGTTTGAGGAAAGGTTTATCTGCATCTCCTCCCTGGAATGGATGGATGATGGATGGATGGATGGATGCATGCATGTGTGGATGGATGGATGATGGATGGATGTGCAGACACACCAGGTGCTGTCACAAAGAGGCTTTTCCTCAGGGCACCTCCTCTCCCTTCCTAAGGGCAGTGTTTATCCTGCACAGCAGCTTTGTTCTGGCAGTCACCAACTCCCAAGCAACATATTTGTACTTTCAAAATACACCCATCTCATGTCTAACCCACGCCTACAGAACAGCTATTGGACAATCTTTTTCCTGCTTTGATTTAAAGCTACAATACATTTTAAATTTATTGTGCATGTCCAGTGGGTTGAGGTCTTCTCTTGGAATCAGGCAGGCTGAGCTTTAGAGGTGTGGTTTTCACATGATAATGAGCTAAGTTCACCTAAAGAACAGGATTTTAACTGATTTAGCTTTAACAAAACTTAAGGTACATTGCGGTTTCCAGTATCTAAGTACTCTGTGTCGTTATTCAAAATT
Organism: Lonchura striata; assembly: GCF_050655825.1. Taxonomy (NCBI): domain Eukaryota; kingdom Metazoa; phylum Chordata; class Aves; order Passeriformes; family Estrildidae; genus Lonchura; species Lonchura striata. The sequence goes on along the minus strand of NC_140719.1, from coordinate 1,520,054 downwards.
ATTCTGCCCACGGATCTGGATTTTCATAACATTTAGAGAACCATGGAATCACAGAAACATTAAGGTTGGAAAAGGCCTCAAAGATGGAGTCCAGCTGTTCACCACTGAACCCTGTCCTCGACGGCCACACCCGCCTTTTTAACTTCAACCTTTTTCACTTTTCTATGATTCCCTCTGCTGAACCTTTTCCTTCACCCTTCAACATCCCCGCCCGCATTCCCGCTGGACACGCAGGACACGAGGCGCCGCATTCCAGATGTAGTTTCAGCCCGGTTCCCTCCGAGCCGGACTCGGGGCAGCCGAGGCGCCCCGGCCGGTGTCCCCGCGCTGCCCCGGCCCGCTCACCCGCAGGGCCGCCTCGGGCCGCCCGGCCAGCAGCTGCACGCAGCCCACGTTGAAGCAGATCCTGGCCGGAGGCTCCGCGATGCCGCCGAACGTGTCCAGGGCAGCGTCCCAGTGCCCGCGGTCCGCCGCCCGCACGGCCTCGTGCCAGCGCCGCACCAGCTCCCGGTACGCCATGGCCGGGCACGGGCACGGGCACAGGAACGGGAACGGAACGGGAACGGGCACGGAACGGGCACGGAACGGGAACGGGAACGGAGCCGAGCGCGCCCGCACCTGCCGACCGCCCGCGCCGCACCTGCGCCGCACCTGCCGGGCGGGGCGGGGAAACGCGGCCACCTCTGCCCGCTGCGCTCCGCCCCTGGGCGGGGGACGGGACACTGAGCCCGGAATGGGACACGGACCAGGAAAGGGACACTGAGCCCGGAATGGGACACGGACCAGGAAAGGGACACTGAGCCCGGAATGGGACACGGACCAGGAAAGGGACACTGTGCCCGGAATGGGACACGGACCAGGAAAGGGACACTGTGCCCAGAATGGGACACGGACCAGGAAAGGGACACTGAGCCCGGAATGGGACACGGACCAGGAAAGGGACACTGTGCCCAGAATGGGACACGGACCAGGAAAGGGACACTGAGCCCGGAATGGGACACGGACCAGGAAAGGAACACTGTGCCCGGAATGGGACACGGACCAGGAAAGGGACACTGTGCCCGGAATGGGACACGGACCAGGAAAGGGACACTGAGCCCGGAATGGGACACAGGCCAGGAAAGAGGGACACTGAGCCCGGAATGGGACATGGACCCATAGTGGGACATGGACCAGGAAAGGGGGACACTGAGCCCGGAATGGGACACGGACCAGGAAAGGGACACTGAGCCCGTAACGGGACACGGACCCACAGTGGGACATGGACCAGGAAAGGGGGACACTGAGTCCACTGTGGGACATGGACCTGTGAGGGGCGGGGAGCAGGACACGGGCCCCGGGAAGGAACACAGACCGCGGGAAGGGGGGACATGGAGCCCGGGAGGAGAGACGGAGCCCAGAATGGAACACGGACCGCGGCAGGCGACCGGGCCTGGCGGGACAGACCGGCGAGGGCGGCGGCCACACCTGAACAGGCACTGGGAGGATGCTGTTGGCTGAAGGCACCAGAGGGCACCTGACCAGCCGCCAGAAACGAGCCCGCGGCCAGCGCTGCAGCGGCTAGAATACCGCTTTGGGAACTTTGAATAAAACATTTAACGCGAAAAACATAGCAGATATTTTCACGGTCATGTGAGTGCGAGTTAGCTACAGTAAGTACGGTAGGCATAGTCGGCGCCGTACTCTGGTAAATACGGTAGAGCCCCGGGCTCGCGCACTCCGCGGGCGACAGCGCCCCCTGGCGGCGGCGCGCGCCGGTGCCCCGGAACAGGAGACCGATGGGGGCGCGGCGCCGTGCGCGAGACGTTCCGGGGCCGCTGACGTTTGCGGCGAGGAGCGGCGGGGAAGGCTTTGAGCGGCGGACCGGCGGTGCCAGGTGAGTCCCGGGCGGGCCCGGAGCGAGAACCGGGCCCGGAGCGAGAGCCCGGCCCGAGAACCGGGCCCGGAGCGAGAGCCCGGCCCGGCCCGAGAACCGGGCCCGGCCCGAGAACCGGGCCCGGAGCGAGAGCCCGGCCCGGCCCGAGAACCGGGCCCGGAGCGAGAGCCCGGCCCGGCCCGAGAACCGGGCCCGGAGCGAGAGCGGGGCCCGCAGCTCCGACACCCGGAGCGGCCCAAGAACCCGCCCCGGCCCGGCGGGGCCGCTCCCGGTGCCCGCTCCCCGTGCCCGCTCCCCGTGCCCGCTCCCCGGTGCCCGCTCCCCGTGCCCGCTCCCCGTGCTCGCTCCCGGTGCCCGCTCCCCGTGCCCGCTCCCGGTGCCCGCTCCCCGTGCCCGCATCGCGGTACGAGCGGCTCCGGGGCCGGCGGGCCGGGCGGGCCGGGCTGAGCGTCGGGCCGGGAGCCGGTGCCTGCGGGAGCGGGGCGCGCAGAGCGGAGGCAGAGGCGGCGGGACGGAGCGCAGCGGGTTAAGTGCGAGTTAACAAACCAGGTTAAGTGCGAGTTAACAAACCAGAGACAACCGCCGCAGCCCTGCCTGGGATTTCGCTCTGAAACAAACCGGTTGGGCTGCCTGCCGCTAATTTGAAATAGCGCAGGGAATGGGAAAGAAGAGACGGTGGGATTGGAAGTACTGCGAGTATTGTCCACACATGGAAAGATAAAATGTGGTTTAGGAAAGGAAAGGTGGTTTGTTAACGTGATGTCGGCAGCAGGAGTGAAATAAAATGAGCGGGTAAAATTTTGTGTCTAATTAGATCTTGCAGATGCAATGAATGTAAAGATTAAAGGCTAACCCACCTTTGGTTGGGAAGATCTCCCGACTGGTGTTTTCTCTTGGGAAGGGATTTCAGTATCCGAGTCAACTGATGATTGCTTAGAACCACATACTTGGGTTTTCCTAGGAATTGAACTCTAGTGCAACTTGACAATTAAACAGGTGCTGTTGCCATACAAAATTTAAGAACAGCCTTAGGATAAACGGTGCCTCAGGTGTTAAATGGAAGCTGTGGATGGGTGAGAAGCAGCTGCTTCCCACACCTGGGTTCAGTCCCTGGCTGAGCCCAGAGCAGCTGTGTCACCTTTGCTGTTCGGGGTCCCTGCTGGCAGGGGGGACACGCAGGGACAAGGTGCTGCTGGCCTGCCTGGGTGGTTCCACGTGGCAGGAGGATCTTGATACCACCACAGCCACTGCTGGGGTGGAGTGGGAGTGGCAGGACACAGATGCATCAATAGTGGCACAGTCTGAACTGCTCTGCTGCGGGAGGAGTTGATTGCTTGTGTGGTTTGCAGTTTTACTAAAGAAAATCAAGCTGCAGTGGGCGTGTGTGTGCTTGTGGTTAGAACAGGCTGCCAGGGCATCTCTGGTTCCAGGAGCTCTCCAGTGAGATAGAAAACTCCTGGGGAGTTCAGGGCAGGCCACAGAAATGCTACAGTTCTGGAAAACAAGCCCTGAATAAGCTCAGTTTATCCAGGCACATTGAAGAGAGTTGAGGAGTGACTCAGGCACTCTGGAAATCCATGCCTGTGGGAAGTTCTCCCACAGCTGGATCCTGTCAGCCTTCCCAAAGCACACAGAAGGATCCAGTAACTGTGGCACAGCGACACAAATTCTGTTAAATGGGACTCAACTTCCCAGCAGTGGTGGAGGGTAATTACAGGAGGAGTTTGGGCAGAGGGGAAGGCTGTCAGTGATGGGAGCTCCTCAGCTGAAGGGTGTCAGTGCTGAAGGTGGGCTCAGAGCAGACTCCTGGGCATTCTTGGGGACCAGGCCAATTTGGGCAAGCAGTAGGGCAGAAACAATCAAATTTTAACATCTGGAGCAAAACCAGCAAAATGCATCTTCTGGAACATAAATGCTCCATCAGAAAAGCTCTGTCTGGAGTTCCTAAGGCAACAGTGGTGCCAGCAGCAATGCTGCCACTCAGCTGCACAGAGCTGTGCTGGTGGTTGCAGTTCAGCAGTGCAGACACTCCTCTCTGTTGGGGCAGAGGCGATGCTGCTCACGCGGAGCCCCTCAGTCAGTGTGGGGTGCACAGAGCCCGTGCAGGCACAGAAGGATTAAACTGAACACTTCAAATTGCTCATTTCCACTGCAAACAGCAACTGGCACAGCTGGAAATAGTGCAACTTGTGGGATTCTCCAGAGGCAGAGTGGAGAGAGGTGAGCTCCCTGTGCTGGGAGTTCTTAGCCTTCAGGTGGTGCAGAGGGATCCACAGAGGTGGATGCCTGTTCACAGAGGCTCAGTTATACTCAGACAACCAAAGCAGCTGCTCCTGTGAATAAATAATTTACCCAAACGTGCATTAAATAACTTGCTGATGTGTGTAGTGATGTAACCTGGGAGGAGAGGGAATGACATAGGGCACCTCTGGGCTAATGACAGAGATATTTCATTGGAATTAAGAGTGTTCTTCTGAGCTGAGCTTTAGTAATTTAATTCAAAAGCTAATTACTGAATCTGTGTAATATGTCTTTAAATAAAAATATATTTTTTGTAGCTCTCTGAGGATTCTTGGTGCTCTGACAGACTCCTCAAGCAGCTCCTTTGGTAACCAGGGGCACTGGAGGGAGGGCTGGTCACAGAGGAACTGAGGAACAGAAACAGGACAAGTGCCAAGGGCTGAACATCCTGCAGATTCACATGTTCATCTCCAATCTGAATGAATGTGTAATAAATTGATACACTGTTGGAGGAACTATGGCAGATGTCAGTGATAAACATCTGAAAAAATCTTTCAGAAAAACAAAAGAAGGGGGTGTGCATATGTGGGCTATTGGAAGTCTGGAAAGCTGTTTTCCCAGGGGATAAAAGTCTTTGACTCTTTTGGAATACATGTGGAGGCTCAGTGTTGCAGTGTGACCAAGTGGTATTAACTTGAGCCTGGCAGGTGGGAGCCTTGTCCAGGGGTTTGAGGTCAGGAGCAGCGTGTCCTTTTGCCACCTGTGCCGACTGAACTCCCTGCTGGGAGAGCTGGGGCAAATCCTGCTTTGTGGGCTGCAGGTGAGAATCAGGCAATAAACCCTGCTCGTGTGCTTAACAGCTTACTCAGTCTCAGCTTTGCCACTGCCTGGGCTGTCTCTCTGGGCACAGCCCCTCGTGCTGGCTCTGAACAGACCTGTTTGAGGGTTGAGGCAATAATTCTATCAAAGACATTTCTACAGCAGAAAAAAAATCAAGTGTTGCTAATTCTTACAGAATAATCCTCATTGCAGTTTCTTCTGCAAGGAATAGGTGGAAATGCAGGTAAAGAAAGATGAAGTGTTTTGGAATCTGGTCAGACCAGGAGTAGTTAAAAACTCTTCAACTTCTGTCTGATCACCTGTAACACATGAGGGTTTTGTGCCTTCTCTGACCCCGTCTCATGGACAAAGTTGTATATTCCTTGTACTTGGCACACTGAATGTGAAGAAGGAATTTGCTAATGAAGAAAAAGATATATAAATAAGAAGAATGGAAGAATTAAGCAAAGGGAAAAAAGAGTCAAATTTCTGTTGTGTAAACAGTTGAACAGTAACAACCCAGAAACCAATTTGAAACGGACATGTCAGGAGTGGTCCTGTTGGTGTCCTGCTCTGGGGCTGCTGTTCCTGCAGGTCATATCTGCCCCTGCTTGTCGTGGTAGCAACTGATATAAAAAACGCATCAAAGTCTCTTTTTCTTGTCATAATATCCAGCCCAATTCTCTGCCCAGTGCTTCAGTCCATCTCTGAGTCTGTTTAGGAGAGCAAAGCTGTAGATTTGTCTGCACAGGTGAGCTCTGGCTCCTGTGCAGTTGCTGGGCTGGGCATTGCTGTGATTCTTGTCCCACGCTACTGAGCCAGGGCAGGAGACACTCCAGCTCTACATAGATTTAATGCATTTAAATTATTTCCTCTTTATTATACCTCCAGCTCTGCCAAGATGGCCACATTTCATGTTAAGTCTAAATGTGTGTCTGCTGTCATTTTAGACTCTTTTGATTAATGTAACACTTTTTTTTTTGCCTATTCCATGGTTTGTGATACCCATTGTGATTTGTTCTTGGCTGTTGCTCATCTTGCCTTCAAAAGCAGAGTGCCTAACAAGGGGTTACCCCTACAGCTCTGCACACAGCTGTGGTTCACTTACTCATTTCAGGGATTAACTTGCTCTTGCCTTTTTTACAGTTTTTATTCTGTGCAGAATAGGACTTAGGTCTGGTTTAAAAGAGACTGTGTAATCATTTTTGATTTTACACCAATGCACTGAGCCTTGTTTGGGTTACATGTCCATGAAAGAAAAGTCTCTTTTTCAAAATAGCCAGGACTGCCTGCCCACTGCTGATCTTTGTAATGTCAAACTCTGCCTGAATCTCCTGAAGGAATAAGCTGTTTTGTCAGGAAGAATTGGCTGGAATGTAGCAGTGCTGTGAGGAATGTTTGAACATGTGAGCAAGCACACAGGAGGGACTCAGCACTGCTTGGGAAGTGCTGGCTCTATCAGACTGCTCCACGTGGATTCCTCAGGTTATACAATTGCCTGTACAGTTTTGGAAAATATTCCTCAGGGACTTGAATCTCCCAGTGTTTGAAGCTGAAAGGAAATGGGTTTGGCTGTTTGAGAAGGGCAGTGCAGTTGGGCTGTACAGGCTCAAGCTGCAGTTTCAGCTGGAGCAGGGCAGGTTTTTGTTACCTGTGCAGCTGAGGGTGGTGTTGTCCAGGGCTGTTTGTGAGCAGTGGTGGCCACTGGGCCATTGCAGGCATGGAGTGGAGCTTTCCTGGAGGTGCTGTGCTTGTTGAAGTGGATAACCTGTGTGGGTCAGGGTGCTGGTTCCCTGCATTGCTCATCACATTGATAAGGTCTTAGTCTTTGGTGACCCAAATGGAATCACAGAATCCCTGGAGCTGGAAGAGACCCACCAGGATCACCCAGTGCAGCCCCTGACCCTGCCCAGACCCCCAAAATCCCACCCTGGGCATCCCTGGCCGCGCTGGCCAAAGGCTCCTGGAGCTCTGGCAGCCTCGGGGCCGTGCCCATTCCCTGGGCAGCCTGGGCAGTGCCAGCACCTCTGGGGGAAGAACCTTTCCTGCTCTCCAGCCTGAGCTGCCCTGGCCCAGCTCCAGCTGTGCCCTGTCCCTGTCCCAGAGCAGAGCTGGAGCTGCCCCTCCCCTGCCTCCTGAGAGGAGCTGCAGATTTCTCTGAGGTCTCCCCTCATTGCACCTCACGATCTTATTATTTACAGTAAAGGTGCTTTGCAAGAAGTAAAAAAGTTGGCAAGTATGTGAGATGGGTTCAAGGAAGAATGTGCTGCTCAGCAATGTCTGTCTGGTGGCCTGCATTAGCCAGGTGCCTGCTGTGGGGCTGAGGTGTTGAGCTGCCAGGTGTACAAGTGCTCACAGGCCTGCTTGCTTCCTTGCAGACCCTGGTGGCAGCAGGGTCCCCCAGACATCGCCCAGCAGCTGACACCTCCACCATCCTCTCTCGGGGTTTGCCCCTTGGGCTGAGTTTGCCAGGTCTGTTCAAAGGCTTCTGACACACATCTGGCAGGATGGGGGCAGTGCAGCTTCAGGAACTTCTGCCCCTTTCCATTCTGTCTTGTAGGAGCTTGGAAAAGGACCATTTGCACCTTCTGCTCCCAGCTGGGATGTTGGGGGGCACCTGAGTGGGATGCCTTGGTGCAGGATGGAGGGAGGGAGGGGACAGGAGCTGCTGTGACTCTTCTGAGCCTACACTGAGCAGCTGTGCTCTCCTGGCATAACTGTGGGTACAGCTTCAAGGGCAAGGAATAGCCCCATTCTGACAATGTGATGCTGAGATTATTAAAATTGAATTTCTGTTCTGAGAATCAGTGTGGGACTTGTGTCTCAGTAAGAACTTTTCTGGTTTGCAGGATAGTTTATTCGTTTATGTAGGTGGGTGAAAGGGAACTGGGCAATAAACCATGTGTCTGCTGTATGAACTTGTAACCAGTCCTGTTCCACCACTGCAGCTTGTGTTACTACTCTTGGGTGCAGACCAAATAGTCAGTATTTTATGGTACACCAGTGTATTAAGGAATATATTCAAGGAAATTCCATTTTGATTTGTGAACTTCATTGATTATATTAACTTATTTTTGTGATTATATGAACTTAATTTTGTAAAGTTTGATTTAACTACATTATATGTTGAAAAGTCACCCATCAATTCCTTACAGATGGTGTAAAACTCAGTTTATCTTAAAAAGCTGTACTGGGTTAACTTCCATCTTATTCAGTATCCTTTCTTCTCTTGGAATGGGATAACTGTGAATTCTCCCATCTTTCTCTATAGTCCTGCTGCTTACTGAGGTATTTACCAAAGAGGGCTTGCACAGTGCAGGGCAGTATAAAATACCTGTGCAGGAGCAGTCACCAGTTAGTGTCTGTCATCTGCTTTCCAGTTTTCAAGCGGAGACAAGGCTCATTCAGTTTTCTGTGTCCCTGTGTGTGAATGCAGCTGCAGCCTCGTTAGAGGGCACTCTGGAATCACCCAGGGAGCTGAGCAGCCACAGTCCCCAGCAGCTCTCCCGAGAAATCCTGCTGCAAACCTCCTTTCCCCCGGAGCAGAATGGGAATTGGAGCTGGATTACCCTGGCTACCGGTGATCCAAGGCAAGACTGCCTGTGCTGCGGGCTGATTTCATGCTTGTGCTCTAGGTGGAATGTAGCGACAATTTGTTGAGAATTCACTGCAGTTTTCCAAATGTGAATCAATGACCTTGCTTTTCTCATGGCCTTTATCCCATAAACTGTCCTGATCCTAAATCTATATCCATTTTTGATATTTTTTTCGTTGCTATTGTCTTTAAAAAAGTAAATCCTTGATAAAAATAGAAGATGGTTCAGAAACCCTTGGGTTTTAGTACCATCCCTTCCACCAGTTTTATCTGTGCCTTTGACAGTTCGTTGTGTCTAATTTCACTTTCCTTGTGTCAAAAAGAGGATAATGATTTTTACCTTGCATGAATTAATCAACATATATAAATATATAAAAAAATATATATAAATGCGCTTTGAAATCTGAAGAGGTTTAGAATTTTCTGAAAATATAATTCAAATATTGAACAAAGCAGGAGTCAGAGAAGTGAAATTTAAGACCACGATTATTGTTCAACTGCTTTCGTTGTGCTTCTGTTCTGGCAGGATTATAGAGCCAGATCATTTGCATTACTTTTGATTTCCCTATGTTTTTAGTTTTTTGTCCAAGGAACGGCATTTTTATTTGCAGGAGTCAGATTGTCTGTAAACACAAACATAATCTCACCTTTGTCCAAACACACCTTGTTTTGCTTTTACAAACCAAAGCAAAGCGGTGGGACCCAGCAGCAGCGTTCTGAGCAATTAGCAGTGACTCAGCCCGGCCTGGGGAAGCTGGGCAGGAGCCGGGCGGTGTTCCCTGGGCTGGAGCCTTCCCTGCAGGGCACAGAGCTCACACTGAGCTCCCAGAGAGCTCCCAGAGAGCTCAAACACAGCTCACACAGAGCTCACACTGAGCTCACACAGGGCTCACACTGAGGTCACACTGGGCTCACACTGAGCTCACACTGAGCTCACACTGAGCTCACACTGAGCTTACACTGAGCTCACACAGAGCTCACACTGAGCTCCCAGAGAGCTCAAACAGAGCTCAAACAGAGCTCACACAGAGCTCACACTGAGCTCACACCGAGCTCACACCGAGCTCACACTGAGCTCACACCGAGCTCACACTGAGCTCACACCGGGCTCACACAGACCTCACACCGAGCTTACACTGAGCTCACACTGAGCTCACACAGGGTTCACACTGAGCTCACACTGAGCTCACACTGACCTCACACTGAGCTCACACAGGGTTCACACTGAGCTCACACAGGGTTCACACTGAGCTCACACTGAGCTCACACTGAGCTCACACTGAGCTTACACAGGGCTCACACTGAGCTAACACAGGGCTCACACTGAGCTCACACTGAGCTCACACTGAGCTCACACAGAGCTCACACTGAGCTCACACAGGGCTCACACTGAGGTCACACTGGGCTCACACTGAGCTCACACTGAGCTCACACTGAGCTCACACTGAGCTTACACTGAGCTCACACTGAGCTCACACAGAGCTCCCAGAGAGCTCAAACACAGCTCACAGAGAGCTCACACTGAGCTCACACTGAGCTCACACTGAGCTCACACCGGGCTCACACAGAGCTCACACTGAGCTCACACTGAGCTCACACCGGGCTCACACTGAGCTCACACTGAGCTCACACTGAGCTTACACTGAGCTCACACTGAGCTCACACAGGGCTCACACTGAGCTCACACTGAGCTCACACAGAGCTCACACTGAGCTTACACAGGGCTCACACTGAGCTCACACTGAGCTCACACTGAGCTCACACAGGGCTCACACTGAGCTCACACAGGGCTCACACAGAGCTCGCACAGGGCTCACACAGAGCTCACACTGAGCTCACACTGAGCTCACACAGAGCTCACACTGAGCTCACACTGAGCTCGCACAGGGCTCACACTGAGCTCACACAGAGCTTGCACAGGGCTCACACAGAGCAGGGACCGCTGTTCACAGGGCACAGGCTGGCTGGCTGGGCAGCTCCTTCCAGGCTGCCACGTGTGCCCTGCCAGGGGCAGCTTTATTGTCTGTAGGGTAAGGACAGCAAACACTGTCCCCAGGAGGGTTCATCAAAGCAGGTTCTGTGCTTCAGCCAGGAGACAGCTCTTGCTTTGGACTCCTGAATCACTGTGCTAGGCTTCTATGAATTCTGTTGGCCATGAGACTTCATTCTCCAATCAAAGCAGAGTAATAAGAAAAAGTCCTGGTCAGGCCTTCTTTTTCCTCTCCTAGTTTTTAATCTCCACTTGCACTTTCCCTTTCTCTCCCCCCAGACTTGCCATCCCCTTGGTAGCTTTTTGGCAATGAGAGATTGCTCAGGGGTGTGTCAGGGACATTTCTCTCTCTCTCTCTCAGGATTTTTCATAGAGGTGCACAGAGAGAAAGAAAGAGAAATGTCCCTGTGACACAGGGGCTGTCCAGCATCCCTCAGTGGAAGAGCACAGGAGGAGCTAGCAGGAGCTGCCTGAGCCACGTGGGTGGCTGCAGGTGTGTGGCAAGCAGCACCTGGGGAGATCCTGCAGCCTGTGAGGCAGCTGATGGCACAGCATGACAGCCCTGCAGGCTGGGCTGGGCTGGGCAGCCCTGGCACAAAAGCACTCTGCACTTCCCAGCTCCCCTGCTCTCCTGGAGGGTGGCACAGCTGCTCTGGCAAAGGGAGTGGGTGGGGGACAGAGCAGCCCAGAGGTGATCCGGGCTAATGTGTACCACTGGATCCTTTCAGGGAGCTGGGAATACAGCAGCAGCAGAGGCTGGGATGGCCTCCCAGTGATGGCATCAGCTGCAGTTCCTGAGCAACCTTTTATTTGTCTGGCTGGCAGATGGATTTTAAGAGGGAATGGAATACACAGGGACTCCTCCTCTGCAGAGATAAAACCAGTTGCTGAGCTTAAAGCATCTCCTCTGTGAGACTGCTGGGGATTGTGGTTTTTAATGGGTTTGAAGAGTGTTTCTTGTACTCTGGTGATTTCTGTAAGTGACTTCGGGGCTGACACTGTGAGTGGCAGAGGCTTCAGCCAAAATCTTCACCTCTTTAGTGTTATCCTGCATCCCATATCCAGATCCCTCTTGTGTTTTATTGCAGTTTGGATGTGCTAAAAAGTCGTGGTGATCCAGGAGCCAGGGACATTTCAGAACATGCTTAAGAGGAGCTCTACCTTGCTTCTAGGAAACACTTTCTGCCAGTTTTGAGTAATATCTCCTCGCACAACATTTCTGTGGAACTGAAAGTTTTGTTTTATGGTGTTTTGGTTTTTGTCACTGTTTGAAGACAGCTGTGTTCTCTGGTGACATGGTTGCCTGAGTTGGCCAATGCCATCCCCACAGCACAAAGGGGAATTGTTAGATGCTTTAGTTCTGAAATCAGCTCCAGGTACAAATTAGATTTTTATCAACAAACGTGGTTGCAGTACTTAGACTCATCTATAGTTACAGTTCAGAGTTGTACTCAAGTTCTGCCAAACCCTGATTTTGGCTCTGGAGGCCCGGTGCTGATTCTGGGCAGTGTTTTGGGGCTGGTGATGTGACTGGGGTTTCTGAGCCTCTCCCTGCTCTTCACTGCCCAGAGTGACACTTGGACTGGGCAGGTTCTTGTGCTGGGCTCAGCAGCCACTGTGGGACAATTTGTGTGTGATAGGGGAAGGCAGCAATAGTGCAGAGTGTCTCCTGCTTAAAAAAAAGTGAAAAAGCTCCTGCTGATAGAGGTTAAGGGATCAAATGCAACTGTCAAAGCACATGAGAGGAGCATAATGGAGAAAGCTTAAATTTTGGGCAGTTTTCTACCAAATGTAATGATGTAATGGAGGAAGATACACTTATTTCTTTATTTTTTCTTTTCTTGTTTCTGTAGGAGCCCAATGGTGCTGTCTGACTGCCTTGTCAGAGGTTTAAGCACCAAAAAGTAACCATTTTTAAGTAAAGCAAATGCAAAACTTTGGATATATGCTTAAAACTAAACAGAAAACGAACAAACAAAAATGAACAAAAATTGAGAAAGTCTTTTGTGTACAATGTCCAAAACAATTTTAAAATACTCTTGTTCCATTCCTAAATAAATGGTTGTTTCAGCCAAAGATAAATCTTTCCTCATGATTTATTATACTAATCTGGATATAAGGCCTCTGAGCAGGATTGTCAGTTTATTAGAACAGCTTTCTTTCTCCTTTCAGATTTAATCCACATGTTGTATCAACAGAGCCTTTGCTCAGTTATGAGTTGTCTTTTTTTAAAATAATAATAAAAAAAGTGAAAACACATGTTTTTTAACAGCCTTATTACAAAGAAACCTAGGATGACATAGGGAGAGGTGATCATCAAATGGTGACTGTGATTTGTAATTTCAGAGTGGTAAAAGGGTGAAAAATGGCCCTTTCCCCTCTGCCTGGGGCAAGCCTGGCAGGGACAGGAGGAGGCAGCATTATCTTTGGCCAGGATTTCCGAGGTTTTTTCCCCAGCTTGTGCAGTGATGCTAAACATGCTCTTTTTAGTTAACTCTAATTTCCTTCCTTTTTTTTTTTTTTTTTTTTTTTTTAAGGGGAACTTATCTAGAAGTGTATGTAATTCACATTTCCTTCCTTTCTGTCTTCCTCCCCTGTAGAGAAGTTCTTTCTTGGACCCCTCCTGTTTTCTAAATGAAGAGGAATTATTCTCAGGAAACTCATGAGTTTAGTATTATTCCTATACTTGGTTTTGTGAGAAAACATTTATTGCGAGTATAAATGCTTGCTTGACACCTCCATGAGGGTTCAGAAGTGCACATGAGAGCTGCTCAGTGAAGCAGCTCACCGAGTCATATGATGACAACCTTTGCTTGGCCCTGTCACCCCACAGTCCTGCAGCATCAGGAATTAGTCTGAAGCACCTCAGCATCTCCTGAACTGCCAGCTTGGGACCCAAATGTTGCCAAAAGCAGAGCAGTTGCAGTACTGGTGTTTTTGGTGCCAGTCTGGTTTCTTCCAGCTAGTGCTGGACTCCTGGCAGTCATCACAGTCCCCTTCATATCTCTTGCTCCTGCCTCAAGTGTCAATAGAATCATCTGCAGTGATGTGATTTTAAAAGAAGCTGCTAATAACATGTCTTAAAACAGAAGGAATTGGTCTGGCATTTAAAAATGTGTCATGAGCCTATTATACTCCTCAAAAGTATAGAAGAGAGTAAAACAAGGTCCACTCTTAAGTCTTAAATAGTAAAGGGGAAAAGAGGGTTGTGTCCTTGCTGCCAGAGGCAGATGCAGGGATAGCCTGGCAGGGATACTGGAGCTCTCTGGGGAAAGAGAGGTCCTGCTCTAACAGATAAATCCCTTGGACCATCTTGAATCATGGAACTTCAGACTGGTTTAGGTTGGAAAGGACCTTGGAGCTCATCCAATGCCACCCCTGCCATAGGCAGGGACACCTCCCACTGTCCCAGGCTGCTCCATGTTCTGTCCAGCCTGGCCTTGGGCACTGCCGGGGATCCAGGGGCAGCCCCAGCTGCTCTGGGCACCCTGTGCCAGGGCCTCACCACCTCACAGGGAAGAATTTCTTCCTAATGTCTTAATTTAATCCTACCCTCTGGCAGTGTGAAGCCATTCCCCCTTGTCCTGTCACTACTTGCCTGTGTAAAAAAATCTGAGTTCCTCCTTTTTACAAGCCTTCTTTAGGCCCTGGAAGGAGCTCTAAGGTGTCCAAGGAGCTTTCTCTTCTCCAGGTGAACACCCCAGCTCTCCCAGCCTGGCTCCAGAGCAGAGGGGATGCAGCCCTTGGATCAACTCTGTGGTCTCCTTTGGACTGGCTCCAGCAGCTCCAGGTCTTTCCAGTGCTGAGGCCTCCAAAGCTGGGCACAGCACTGCAGATGGGGTCTCCTGAAGGCAAAGCAGAGGGGGAGAAAAGAAGACAGAATCCTCAACAGCTTGTGCAGACCCTCAGGACTGGCAGCACCTTTTGGTGGGAGTCAGACTGGTCTGGCTTTGTTAGGGGCCAGGCAGGGCCAGGCAGAGCCAGGCAGGGCAGGCAGGGCCAGGCAGGGCAGGCAGTGCAGGCAGTGCAGGCAGTGCAGGCAGGGCCAGGCAGGGCCAGGCAGTGCAGGCAGGGCCAGGCAGAGCCAGGCAGGGCCAGGCAGTGCAGGCAGGGACAGGCAGTGCAGGCAGGGCTAGGCAGTGCAGGCAGGGCAGGCAGGGCCAGGCAGTGCAGGCAGGCCAGGCAGTGCAGGCAGGGCCAGGCAGTGCAGGCAGGGCCAGGCAGGGCAGGCAGTGCAGGTAGGGCCAGGCAGGGCCAGGCAGTGCAGGTAGGGCCAGGCAGTGCAGGCAGGGCCAGGCAGTGCAGGCAGTGCAGGCAGGGGCAGGCAGTGCAGGTAGGGCCAGGCAGGGCCAGGCAGTGCAGGTAGGGCCAGGCAGGGCCAGGCAGTGCAGGCAGGGCTAGGCAGTGCAGGCAGGGCTAGGCAGGGACAGGCAGGGACAGGCAGTGCAGGCAGGGCTAGGCAGTGCAGGCAGGGCTAGGCAGGGACAGGCAGGGACAGGCAGTGCAGGCAGGGCTAGGCAGTGCAGGCAGGGCCAGGCAGAGCCAGGCAGTGCAGGCAGGGCCAGGCAGTGCAGGCAGTGCAGGCAGGGCCAGGCAGTGCAGGCAGGGCCAGGCAGGGCCAGGCAGGGACAGGCAGGGCCAGGCAGAGCCAGGCAGGGCCAGGCAGGGCAGGCAGGGACAGGCAGGGACAGGCAGGGACAGGCAGTGCAGGCAGGGCCAGGCAGTGCAGGCAGGGCCAGGCAGAGCCAGGCAGTGCAGGCAGGGCAGGCAGTGCAGGCAGGGCAGGCAGGGCCAGGCAGGGCAGGCAGTGCAGGCAGGGCAGGCAGGGCCAGGCAGTGCAGGCAGAGCCAGGCAGTGCAGGCAGAGCCAGGCAGGGCAGGCAGTGCAGGCAGGGCAGGCAGGGCCAGGCAGGGCAGGCAGAGCCAGGCAGTGCAGGCAGGGCAGGCAGGGCAGGCAGAGCCAGGCAGGGCAGGCAGGGCAGGCAGAGCCAGGCAGGGCCAGGCAGTGCAGGCAGGGCCAGGCAGAGCCAGACAGAGCTGTGCCAAAGCAGCAGCCTGTTCCTATGGGGCAGCTGAAGAACAATCACCCCCTGGCTGTGAACTGTTGGAGTGCTCCTTGCTCAAGAAGGAAAACATCTCCTTTGGGCCTGGCTGTGGAATGCAGACTGTGGGTTGGGTTTGTTTCTGTGCACACTGGCCTTGTGTCACTGCTGCTTTTTTCTCAGGCTGAGCATACCTCTCCAATGTAAGATAAAGGAAAGCACAGATCTTGTGGTTTTGTGTGAGGACTGGACTTTCCAAGCTCTCTCAGAGTCTGCCTTCTAGCATCTGAAGTTCTCCATCCCTTGGTCCTACCAGGTGCTCAGTTTAGGTTTGTTTCCTTTGCAGTGTATCCCTGTTCCTGATGGCTGCTGGCCCTATTGTTTCTTGGAATGGCCTAGAGTGGAATAATTTCCAGAGTAGTGGTAAATAAAGAGGACATTTGGCTTGCAAGAAAAAATGTCTTAATTGATGGATTTTGCAGGGCACTGTACTATGTTGTGCTTTCATCTACAATATCTTTGGGCAACCTCACCCCACTTTGAAGTTGGCCATTCTTTAAGCAGCTGATTGGAATGGAAAACTCCAGAGGTTTCTCCCAAACTAACTGACTCTGATTCTCTTTTCTTGTAGAGTTCTGGCAAAGATGTTTCTTTTGGCTTAATTTCCATCTCCCTTCCTTCATGTTCAACAGCTTTCATCATGTTCCCATCATAAACAGTTCTTTAAATTGAAGTGATGTGTAAACATCAGGAACAGTTTCTAAACTATAACATGAGTTTCCTTCCCCCATAGTTTAGACTTATTTTATGCTGCCATATTCAGATGATATGAAAAATCAATTTTCCTTTATTGCTATGTATTAAACACTAACAACCTTTTTTTTTTTTTTTTTTTTTTGTCCTCAGAAACGTTTTACCATGGGGCAATAAAAATAATAGTTCTATAAAAATTAATGGGTTGTGTTTTCAAATTCAGCTTTGGTCCTGTGCACTCTTTGTTGGAAAGCTGCATGAGAAGGAAAGACAAAAAGAAAATAGCCTTGTTATTTGGGATCTATAAGATGATATTGTTACTGCCTTTTTAGTGAGTGTTGCATTTTTCTAAAAACTGGTGTTTAGAGAAAGATACTGTTTTTAAGGATAGTGGTAACTATTATCCAAACACTTTAGCTCATACTTAACTTCATGCTGTACAGAATTTTGCTTAAAATTTCAGCAGTTGTTTAAGTTGCTTTGACTGGTAATGGACCTAGTAATGTGTGTTACTGCTGCAGGAGCTGTGTGCTGGGCAGGGGTTGCTGACAGTTTGCTGCCTCACCTGCTTTTAGAGTTTTATTCTGGGGGCAGGACAGGATGGTGGGGCAATTAAATGGAGTTCCATATACCAGAAGTATAATTTATCACATGTGTCCTCCAAACTGGAGCTGCCTGATCTCAGAGTTGCTGCCTGCTGTGTGCTCAGACCTTAACCTCTGTGTTTAGATTGCCAATGTGGTGCCAATTAGTGGGACTGGGATGCGGACACTGAGGAATATAACTCACTTCACATGGGCTGCCAAACAACTAGCAGATGTTGAGCTAATGGGTCTTGGCTACTACCAGCCTGACTTGGATTTCAACCCAGAGGTGGAGGAATTTACTTCTCTGTCATTACCAATTCCCTTGTCCTGAGATTCAGGAATTCCATCAGCTTACTCTGGGAGATGATGTAAAACATTTCCCCTCTCCCTCAAACCTGTTCCCAGGGCGTCCTGAACGTTGAGTATTATTTTGATGTCAATTTGCCATCTTTGGTATGTGTTATCCTACAGGGTAGGCTTGATGATCCATAGAAAATGAGGGTGTGAGCTCAAACATACACTGGAATCCTGAGCAGGAGAGCTCTGTGTGAGTGTGGGGTGGGTCAGGCACTGTCCCTGCAGCCTGCTCAGAGCTGTGATGGAAAGCCTATCCTGGGATTCCTGTAGCTCCTTTGAGTAACAGAGGTGTAGGAAGTGGTGGGGTCTGGCTTGCTGGGGTCTTGCTTTTCTCTGTTCTCATGACTGAATATTGTACATTCAAACCCTGCAAAATGTGTGACTGCAGGCTCCAAGTGTTCCTTCTGGTGCTGAGTCAGTGCTGGAGAGCGGCCTGGCAGGTTCTGGGTTTCTCTGGTGTGATTTAGAGGAGAAGGCAGTAGTTCTTACTCAAGTCACTTGGTGTGTTCAGCCTGGAGAAGAGGAGACTGAGGGGGGGCTCATCACAGTTACAACTTCGTGGTGAAGTGACAGAGGGGCAGCTCCAGCTCTGCTCTGGGACAGGGACAGGAGCCAGGGCATGGCTGGAGCTGGGCCAGGACAGCTCAGGCTGGAGAGCAGGAAAGGTTCTTCCCCAGAGGTGCTGGCACTGCCCAGGCTGCCCAGGGAATGGGCACGGCCCCGAGGCTGCCAGAGCTCCAGGAGCCTTTGGCCAGCGCTGCCAGGGATGCCCAGGGTGGGATTTTGGGGGTCTGGGCAGGGACCAGAGTTGGACTCTCTTGTGGGTCCTTCCAGCTCCAGGGATTCTGTCACAGAAGCACAAATACAATCAGGGAATCATTGTCTCCATAACCTCAGCAGCTTCAGGAACAGAGACAGGGAAATGGGCTCAGCTGAAGGAACAGTAGCACTGAATATGGACTGGTACCTAAATCCCATTTCTTACCTCTCTGTACAGCCAGCTGACACATTTAATGAGTGTGTGCAATATTAGGGCTGATGCTTTTTGTTGTCTCTGCAGTAACTTTGTCTTTTGTTCTGTGAGGATTTAGCCTTTGACCTAAAAATGCCATCTGTGCCATTCTGTCCAGCATTCAGGTTTCCAGCAATTTCTTTACCTTGCTCATTTCCCACTGCAGTTCAAGGCAGTTCCCATAACAGGTGTTCAAAAACCAAAATCTTACTTAATGAGAAGTTTTCAGTTATAGCTTATTTTCTTACTGACATGCTGGTTTGAGGTGTCAAACATGATCAGCATCAACATCAACAGCAGGAGTTGAGTGATGGTTAAATAACTGTCGCAGCTATTATTCAGTGAGCAATGAAAATAAACTTCTTTCAAGGTCTTGTCATTTCTTGCTTTTCTTTGAGGTTCTAAAGAAACTGTTTTATTCGGAGATGTATTTCATTCTGAAATTCCAAAGAGAGCAGTTGTTTTTAATTCCTTGGTATGAGCAGAACTGGATCTGTTCTGTGGATTCATCTTTCTGGATGTTTATGTATTTATTAAGGACAACAAAATAGAAGCAATGCAAACAATTATTCTGTATTTACATGATGAATAATAGCTAAATGCTAATTACCTTTCTTGAAGCATTAGCTTTCAAGCTTTCTGTAGAATAAACAAAGAAAACGCAGCATGATAAACCAAGCAATAAGCTGAAATACCTGCTTTTCGAGGTAGGAAAAGTATAGAATAATAAGGAGTATGGAGCTTTAAAACACCAAAAACAATGAGAGAAAACTGACACCCCAGTCCAAGAATGACTTCCTTGGGAAACATCTGGTGAAGGAATCTGGAGAGGAGAAGATAATTTTGACTTTCTTCTGGGAATTGTGCAGAATTGGTACAGAATTCTACTGCCAGTGAACACAGGTTTACTTAAAGATCCCGCAGAAGTAACCCAAGCCAAAAACTTCAGAGAAGTGAAACTCCTTGATCTGCAAAGGGAAAATATATCAGAATGAGGCAGCATGTTAAAAAGAAACTGAAAGGAGCAGTGACAAGGGTGAAACCTTTGCAGGGAACTGAAGCTGATTTCAAGGCTCTGTGCTGCAGAGGAAATGCCTCAACTCTATCCATTGCTGTGAGAGAGAACTTCTGATGTGAAGCAGCAGGGAAGGAAGGCTGGAGAGGCAGAGGCATCCTTCCAAAAGCTGAAGTCATGACCAAGTGAGGAAGATAGAAAAGAATAAACACTTTCAAAGGCTTTCAGAAAGTATAAAAAGTAACAGTTCTTTCCCAAATATGTTGGGAATAAGAAGTTTGTCCAAAAGCTTGAAAAAACCTGTGGAGACCAGGGTGTGAAAAATCAGGAAGTAGAGCAGAAAGAAACATTTAAGTTTCTGAGGCATCTACATTGTGCTTGGTTTCCTTAGCAGAACACATCTTAAACCCAACTACTAAATTAAGAATTTAAGAGCAGAGTCAGGAATACCTGCCTGCAGGGATGAGAATGTCAGAGCCTAGGAAAGAGTCAGGAAAGGAACTGTTGAATAATTTAATACTTGTATGCAACCTTTCAATTAAAGTCTTCTCATTCCTATTACAAAATAGACAGGGCTGATATGATGCTAACTTGCAAGAGAGTTCCAGGGAGCCTGGGGAGCAGTAGACAGAAATTTGGCTTTGTATTGTGCTGTGTTGTCAAAAGAATAATATAGATCAGAATGAGCTGGCACTTGATTTTATATGGATATGGAGGAGTCAGCATGTCTTTTGTAAAAGGAAGTTGCACTTGAGGAATCTTCAAAGACAAACATCTGGATTTGGGTGTTCCAGTGTGTGTGGTGTCCTCAGATAGTCTAACAGCTCCTGACATGGTCCTTTGTCACAGTCCCTTAGAGCAACTGCTTTCCTGGGGATAAGAATGTTCTTTAGCAAATCAGCGAGTGGTTAAAAGGTGAGAAAAAGTGTAGCAGTGGTGGTTGTTCTAGTCAAGAGCAGTTACCATGAGAATGACAGGGGACCTGAGGGAGGCAATGGATGGGGAAATAACAAAGTCTGAGGGAATTCAAAGTTTTGGCATAGTCAGATTTAAAGCTGCAGAAGTACCTGCCCTCTTATCCTGTGGGATTGGAAAACAAACCAGCAGGTTAAACTTTGGGTCAGTAAATGTGGAGAAACATGTGAGAAAGCTATGGCTAAAGGAGGTACTGCCTCCCCCAGGAACACATCCTGAGACAGTTTGCAAATGCAGAACATCTGGGCCTGAACAAAGGAGTGGGACAAAAGATAAGCAGTTGTTCCCCATTTCTCCTTAATTCCCTAACCAAAATTATGTACATCAAATGGAAGGTCAGGAAAAAGAAAAAGAAACACTGCTTTGCCTGCTGAGTACAGTGTGGCACCTGGTGCACCATGACTCTGGTGCTGAGGGTTTGCAGGAAGTGCTTGGATCCATCCTTGGAAGAAAAAGTCAGCAAAGGCTGTGTTGTACCAGTACAGAAGACCTGGCATGTGGAAATCTTAAACTGCAGGCTGCTGTAGAGTCAGGGGATGAGGTGGGGACACAGCTCCCAGTTCTCTCTCCCTTAGGCCACTGTCTGAGGCATGGCACAGGCCAGGTGAAGGTGTGATCTGACCTGGGAAGGCTCCTCTTCAGTGCCTTATTCTCCTGAACTGCATTTTTTATTTCTGTGCTTGCCTGTTTCAAGCTACTCCCCTCTCTCTCAGATGCTCCTCTTACCAAAAAAAAAAAAAAAAAAAAAAAAAAAAAAGATGTTTTTTATTAAAATACACTTTTTTTTTTCACATAGTGCATTGAGTTTTCATGTGTGTAACTTCAGTTTATTATGTTTGTCTACAGACTGTTTGGACAGAAAATAGAGCTGCTGCTTAAGCATTTCCATATGTGTTCAGCCATATTGCTCAGCTATATTCTTCACCTAATGTAACTTGTAAAAATAAACATCTTTAAAGTGTTATTTTTATGTGTTGGTGAAGAGTTAATGGAATTAGAAAATGTTCCAGACCAGTGTCTGTCCCCACTGTGGGTTGTGAGGAGGCCATGTCATGTCCTGCTAGTTTTTAAGGAACCTACAGCTTCATGTCTGGGAATTTGAAGGCCAGTTAGCTGATCCCTCCAGGAGACTTTGCTGAACACAATCCTCCAGACATTTGAACACAGCACCAGAGTTGAACGTTCACAAGTTTTCCATTTATGAGAGAGTTGTTTATTAAAAGCGGAGAGAACAATCCAGCCCCTGCCAAGTACATGCTAGGCTTACACAGCCCTGCTGGCCTCAGACAGAATGTGTTGTCAATTCTGGTTTATTTAGGGCAGATTTGCAGAGCTGGTGTGTTGATATGACACGAGGGAGTGTGTGATAAGTCCCATCTGTGCAAGCTCCATTTCCTATAGGCTGCCTTGCACAGATGGTCTCCTCGAGGATGGTTTTAATTTCACACTTGAAGCTGAGAAAGCCAAGTTTGAGGAGATGTGCTGTAAGTTGATTAAGGCACTTGTAAACTCAACACAGATAAAAGTGTTGGTGAAGGGGTAAGTGGCAGGAAGGAGCAGTCATCTCTGCCTCCTGACTCAGCCCATGTCCCCCCATCTTTTCCCCTGGAGCAGGTAAAACTGCCTCATCTTTGGATTCTGTCTGGGGAATTGAACTGTTTTATCACTGCAGGAAGAAGTTACTGAGAGTCCTGTCATGGAGGATGTTTGCTCCTTGTCTTCTGTGTGAAAACATGCTTATTTGGGAATGCAAACTGTGCTAGGTCTCAATTTTTCTCCTTTCCAGTTCCCAGCTTTTCCATCACTGGTAGAAGTGAATTAAATAGGAACAGTGGGGTGAAGTTAGAAGAGCCCAGTACTGAAGCAAAGTCTGTGGCCTTTATGTACAAGAAGAAATCAGTCAGAGAATCCTGTAGAGTGTGGGAAGGACTTTGAGATGCTCCAGAAGGCTGTTGATTGTTTCTGGCTAAAGTTAGCCAACATCTCCTTGGTGTGTCTGTGTGAAGTACCAAAAGCAGGATGGAGACAAGCCTTTGCTAATCTTCTGTTGCTCTCTACAGCTCCCTGACAGGAGCCTGTGGGTCGGTCTCTTCTCCCAGGTGACAAGTGACAGGACAAGAGGAAGTAGCCTCAAGTTGTGCCAGGGGAGATTTAGGTTGGATATTAGGAAAATGTTTTTCATGGAAAGGGTTGTCAAGCATTGGTCCAGGTCTTTTCCCACCTCACTGAGTACATGGTGTGTAACGTTGTGATGTCGGGATGCTCCAGAAGGACCTCA
Source organism: Lonchura striata (assembly GCF_050655825.1). Classification (NCBI taxonomy): domain Eukaryota; kingdom Metazoa; phylum Chordata; class Aves; order Passeriformes; family Estrildidae; genus Lonchura; species Lonchura striata. The sequence goes on along the minus strand of NC_140719.1, from coordinate 1,497,515 downwards.
TGGAGTTCACTGTTGCATGGTGACCCTGTGGCAGTGTGTCAGGAGCATGTGGGACTTTGTTTAGGTTCAGCTCAGAGGTGAGACCAATAGATGGTCATCAAAATAAGAAAGAACTTGTATGATAATTCAAGTCACTTTTACAGATTTTAATATTTTTAGTACTTCCTTTGAGGGAAGCTGCCCAGAATGCCCAATAGAAAGAGAGATGCTCAGCAGTGAGGGAATCTGGTGACTTGGAAGAGTCTCCTCAAAGGAGTTATTACCAAAACCAGTTTGTTAGGATGGGGTGAGAGCCCTGGCCATGTTGGTGTGCTGGGTCTGCAGAAGATGTGCTGGTGCAGGTGCTGCTTTTTGTGACAGAGGGAGAGGCTTGGGTAACCTGTGATCTGCCAGTCCTAGGCTGAGGTCAGCCTTCAGCTGGAAACTGAGAACCTGTTGGTCAATAAAAAACAGACCAGGGTGGCAGAAGAAGCAAGGATTCAGATTCCCTGCCCTGGTGTGTGTTCAGGTTTGATGATGATGATGACAAGAGTGCAACAATGTTCTGTGGTAGCTGCTGGGGACAGGAATGACCTTCAAATGTCATCCTGTGGTCAGTATCTAGTCCTGCATTTTGGCAAGAAGGGCACAATGAAGGAAATCTGATCAGTAGCACCCTGTGACAGCAATAGCTGTGGCTGCAAGAGGAATTTAGGGTCCCCAAAGAAATTTAGGTTTGACCTTCTAGCTGTTCTTCACTGAGCAATTGCAAATCAAGGCTTTTCTGGGGCTCTCAACTTGGCCTGATTTTCAGAGATTTTAATGAGAATGGCAAAGCCACATCCGGGTATGGAAAACTTAGGTGCTTCAGAAATGGAGGAAATGCTTATGAAGGAATTTTCTCAAGTAATTCAGTCTGCAATTTCCATCAAGGAGATATCCGCTGAGATAAAGCTCTGTGAAGTTATGAGCAATTTCAGATCACAAGGGCATTACAATCCTTCTGTTGGGGTTCTGTAAGTCTGGTTTATAATGATTTCTGCCTTTTCTAGAATGAAAAATAGCTTGGAATCAACTTGTGTTCACATGCTTCAGTATTTGCCTTCTGCTGCTGTGTTATGTGTGTGGTGTGGTGTTTGGACTTTTTTGTCTCTTTTGGGTCCTGTTTTAAATGCCACCCCTTCCCTTGGTGCTGCAGTCCAGGAGAACTGCAGTGCTTAGGGTCTGTGAGTGATGCCCTGAGTCCTGCATGTCCTCCCATTGCCTGGAATGAGACCAGACCCTGTAGCTTGGATTAAGGGAGTGGGAAGTCCTGGGAGGGAGTAAGGTTGATATCTCCTGTGGCTCTGTGTTCCACAGGGCTGGTCAGCCCAGGATCTTTGCAGCCAGGAGGGATAAGTGTCTAGGGCACGAGTCTAAAAGGGCATGAGTAGTATCCAAAAATAAAGGGTCTCCTAGAAGTGTGTGTCCTTTGACAACAGGACTAACTGGAGGAGATGTCTTAAACAAAGTAGAGGCCAAAACGAGGCAACATACTCTGCCAAAAAAGGACCTGGCTAAAACCAAATCAATGAATTCAAATGTTTCCATTTAGTAAACAATGGGAAATTACTTTCAGAGCAAAGTCCTTGAGAGCGCTTTCCCCATTTCCTGTCTCTTCTGGCATTGGTTTCCATTCCCTGTATTGTTGTTACAGCACTTGTCAAGGAGCTGCTGAGCTTTAACCATGGACAAACGAAACTCTGCCATATGTGCAAGGAGATTTGCCAGAACCCCCGAGGCAGAGTGGGGTGCAAAGCAAATATGCTTCATTTTTCCTTCCACCTCCCATCTGTGCTTACACAAAGCCCCGTGGGGATTGGTTAGACAGCCCTGCCTAGCAGGAGACAGGCAGGATCCTGGTGGCTCTGCTGCCCTGGGGATGGGGTAGGAGACTGTGGAATACAACAGGAGGCTGTGCTGAGATGATTCCAGTCCATTCCAGCTGACAAATCCTGCAATATCTCCTTAGCCAATGTTTTGCTGAAGTAGTTCAGTAGATGCATGTACTGGATCTGTTTCAGTGAGCCCAAGATGGGTTTTGAGGTGGAGGGGACACCCTTCCCTGGTCACCCGTGCATCTGTCAGTGTGACTTCAAGAACTGGACATGCCTGTGCTCTGGAAAAGATGGCTGAAGTGCTCTGTGTTAGTGAGGTGAGATCTGAAAGGAGATTTCTTGGGAGTTTTGGACCCATCCTTGCCAAAGTAATGGAATAAGCAGGTGTACACTGGTGCTCCTAAAGCTTAATTTATTCTTACTGTTCCTCTAATTGCCAAAAAGCAGCTGGCAGGTACCCAAGTGCCAATGAACCATGTGTAGATGGAAATTTAATTTCATTCTCTGGAAAACAGATATCTTCTATTTCCTGTTACTCATCCAGATTCTTCACATTACTAGGAAATATTTGTGCCATTTATAAGCATTAATAAACTGCTGCCTTGGATTATAGAGCATTCTTGAACATTAAAAAAATACAAAGGAACATAAAGAATAAAAAAATGAGAGTAGTATAGAGGTCTTCCTTCATTGATTGTGACTGGCAGAAGTGTTGCTTGTCTTTCTGAGTGCTCCCCAGTGCACCCATCCTGCCTTCTGGAGCTGTAACAATGCAGCAACACCAAAGCTGCTAAATCACTCCATTACTTAATTTAATGATTGAGATATGGAGTAAATGCAGGATAGAAATAAAGTGTTTTTTTCAAATACCCACTTATATTTAACAGAGCAAGAGGAATGGAAAACACAATTAATGAAGGATATCAGATAGGTTTGAACCTGACCTAATAGTGCCCCCAAACCTGTGTTTCTTTCAAGTATTTTTTAACTTCAAGATTTAAAAGTAAATTTTGCAGATTGATGTGAGGTGCTTTGCTGGGCCTCAAGGAGCATAATGGAATCAGTGGGACATGGAAATTCTATAAATGTTTGTTTGACTTTCCATCTTTGCTCTGTGACAGTTGCACAGTCAGTTCTGGTTAATACAGTGCAGATAAAATGGAGACCAGGGCTTTTCGTATTTAACTCCTGGTTGCTGAAGATGAAGCCCTCTCTTGGAATTAGCTCTAATTTCTGGCAGTGTTCCTGCCCCACTGCTCGCTGTGGCCGGGTGCAGGACGTGGATGTTCCCGGCGCTGCCAAACCTGCCAAATTCCCTGGAGAGCCCTTGGCCAAAGAGCTGCTGAGGTTAGAAGGATATGGCTCCCTGAAGTCCTTTCCAGGCACATGCTCTCATTGTTCTTATAATTGGAAAGGAATTAAACAACAATCCATGCTGGTGGCAGACTCAAAACGCTTCTATTAGTTTGATATTTATTAACTCCTCAGGAAATAGCAGCATTAAATGTAGAGGAAGGTACACATGCAGTTTCTCCAAGGCTGAGGACTTCTTTTCCATAATTTTGGGCTACAGATTAAAATAATGAAAAAAGGCATGGAGGGGTTCAGCAGATTTATTTAACTGAAGCTTTACTCTTTTCTGCTTGTGGGCAGATGACCTAGAGAAGTTTATTGGTAGATGCTACAATGAATGCCTGATGATTCTACTATCTTAAAGATGTCAGGATTTATCCCATTGTATCAGCAACTAATGCTGAAATTATGGAAAGGAGGGCAAGATCTGAAATCTCTTACAGCCTCCACCAGAACTCAGCATTCATCTCTCCAGATCCTCCAGAGGTGCCAATAAATGTGGTGAGCCTGGGATACTGGAAATCCATGTGCTTCCCAAAGCTTTCCAGAACCATCCACGTTCAGATTCTGCTTAATCACAGAAATGGATTAATCTGGTGTGTGTTTGTCTGTTCTTTTTCTGGAAACACTAGAACAAAAGAAATTGCTGGAGTTTTTCATATCATGTAACAGCCAAAAGAAAATAAAGGCAATTTCCCCAGAGCCTAATATTCATGAAATCTGCTCTTTCAGTGTTTCTGAAATATCTGCTGATCAAAACTTCATTCCTCTGAAAAATGGCTCAAATTTAGAAGCCTGTCCATTCTCAACATTCAATTCTGTCTTTTCTTTCTTTGTTCTCAGCTGCTTTTCAGCTCTTATGACATTGCAGAGGGATGGGGCTGGGTTTGATGTTGCAGCTCCCATCTGCTGTATACAGTTGGTTGTTAGAGAAGTAAGGAACAGGAGATGGGAGGGATTGTGACCAATCCAGAGTTGTGGAGCTTCAAAATAACAGTGGAAAGGTGTAGATCTCTCTAGATCCATCATAAGGAAATACTTTATCATGCACCATGGATGAGTTGTGGAAAGCTGTGGTGTGGGGTGGTGCAAATGCTAAAGCTTTTGTGAATTCAAGAAACAACTGAACAAACTGATGGAATAAAAACACTAAAGACTTTTACAAACACAATCTCCATGAATGCCTAGCAGATTTCTAGAGGCTGGGAGGGTGTCAGGGAAGTATCTGTTCCCATTTGCTCTGTTTTACTACTGTTCCCTTGTCATCTGCTGTTGCCAAACTTTGGAAAACTTAGGAGACAAGACATGGCTCGATGATTCTTCCATCTGGAAGGGCCATGGGAAGGCAGGAAATGCTCTGCTATCCCATGAAGCACCTTCATGGTCTTCTCTGCAGTAACCCAGCCAGGAGCTAACAGAAAGGACTGGTACATTTGGAGAACACACACAAAAAAGAGAAAGACATGACAAAAAAATAAAGACATGATGAAATACAGATCAGAGTCTTAATCATTATATCTAGGCAATAAGATGGGCCTCCTACTCAAAGTGTTAAACATTAAGATACTTTTATGGGTTTATGTGAACCCTTGGTCTGAAGGAGGGTCCCTCATTCTGCACAGCTGCCAGTGTAAAGCTGGCAGAAACTCAGAATATTGAGATGAGGTTTGTGTGGTTTACACTGGTTTAACATGACAGCTCTGCTCTGGTCCTCTGCCCTGATGGCCAGCTTCATCAGCTCCATCATTTTCTGGGCTGCTTCACTGACGTGCCAGTAAATTCAGCATGAAGGAGCAGTTCCTTCCTGCAGGAGGGGAAGGGTTTTTAATGGGCCAGTGTGTTTACAGAGGGCTCATCCTGGATTTAACACTTTATCCTTTTGGTAAGCGCCTGTTTATTTGAATGTTGTGGCCAGCCCCCATTAGTCAACAGGTGAAAGGGAAGCTCTGGCCTTTGGTTTCTCCCACAGTTACATCTGCAGTGGCTGCTCTGCTTTGGATACCAGATGGTGCTTCACAGAGGCCTCATCAGATCCTGGTTGGTGCTGAAATGGATTCTGTGCTTGTTACAGTGATGGGAACCCTACACAAGGAAAAGCTGCTGGCACTTCTGCTGTGCTCCAGTGAACTGGACTGAACTGGAAAGGATGAGACAAATACAGAAAAGCAGTTTGGCCAGCCAGCCATTTTCCATGTTTCCATTGCTGCCATGTGTCCTCGGAAGAGTTGCTTCTCTCACATATGGGTCTTTAAATATTATGTTCATCTGGCTTTTTTTTCTTTTAATCAACTTCAGCCCTCTTGTTTTCCCCAAAAGCTTTAGTCTGTGTTTCAGCTTTGCCCTCCGCAGTATCCCTGGTGAATTCTGCCTTGCAAAATCTGTGGACATAAACTGACCCATCATTAATATGAAAATAAAATAACAATGAAAAGACACTCCCAGATCCTTTTCAGTCTTTGGTGTGGTCTGTCTTAAGACCATACACATGCTAGTGACTGACTTGGGGCTCATATGGGGCAGTATTTAATGGTAACACCACAAATCCAGTGGTGAGGTCATGGTCTTCACAGAAATTGGATCTGGAAATTGTCTTGCTAACACGTTTAATCCATTTCCTTGCCATTGTCTGATTCTTTCCTGCAGTACATTTGTTGGTGGTGTGCCCAGTCTCTCATAAAATACCCATGCAAAAGCGCTTCCACTCTTTCTCTGAGGGCTAATTCCTTATATTGATTCTCACTTCTTCAGATTTTTTTTTTCCCAGCTACTCAGTGTACCTTTTGCTCTCAGTTAATTTCCATGCTGCCATGCCTGTCTGCTGGCGTGGTCTTTGGTATTGTCTGTGAAGTCCAGGCTTGCACCCTTCAGGACAGGTCTCCCACTGTGCTCAGGTTCTGCCTCCACCTGTCTGCTGATCCGGGGATTCTGTGATGGTGTTGGCTTAAGCAGGCTCTGCAGCAATGTTCTTCTGCTGAGATGCCAAGGGTTCAGGAGATGCATGCAGGACCCCACAGCTGGGATCTGCTGCTGCAGCACTTGTACGTGTGCAGCCCAGAGCACAGATTTTCACAGAGCCTTTGTCACCCCATGTTCTGTGACCCCCCCAGAGCCACCACACGATGGTGTGGTCTTGGTTATGTGTTTATTTAAGATTATTTCTCTGCAGCATCTTTAGTTTACTGTTTTTCTCAAACTTCCTTTTTCATTGGTAAACTTGAGGTTACACAGGGTTACTTTGTTTCTGTGGCCTTCTGCCAAATTATTTAAATAAGGATCATCTGCTCAATGTTTTAATGTATTATTCAGTTCTTTAGTTGTCTAAGATGGAGCCAGAAGCAGCATCTTTCCAAAGGATTCTCAATAAATATTAACTAGAAGATTTTGAGTGATGATGTTTTACCTGAATTTTGCTGGTTTAAAAAAAAAAAAAAAAAACCAAAATGCATTCTTTGACTTAGTCTGGGTAGGGTTTATTTTTAAGAAACCTGTCTGTGGTTCACTGATAGCTTTAAAAAAAATCCTAAATTTATTGAAGCCAATCGCAACCATAAAGAATTAAGTTGTGGATACTGTTTTCATCAGCATTCAATTTATAATGTAAGTCTCTAGTTGATGCCAAGAGAAAAATGTGCAAGTAGGTGTCATGTCACAAACTCCATATGAAAAGTCTTTCAGGATTAAAAATGCATCTTTGACACTGACCCCTGTGTTGCACTGACATCTAAAAGCAGAGTACTGGGAGAGATGAAGGAGTTTATATGTAACTCATTCTTTTTTATGTCTCCATCACAGTGTTTCTGCCCACAGGTGTAGACAGAAGCAGCCAGCAAATGCTTGCTAAGACAACATATCCCATCTTAGTTTTTAGCATGTGTGTTAAAATAATTTGACTTTCAGCAAGAGCACTGGTGGTGTCTGACCCTTGAGCTGCTTCCAGAATATTTCTTTCCCTTTGCTGACAAGGTTAAAAGTGAAATCATTTTCTCCCTTCAGTTTATTTTTACTGGTCTATTTTATCTCTGCCTTATATGATAATATTTCTTCAGAAGTGATAATGTATGGCTGAGGTTATCAGCATAAGCTGTGGCAGGTGGGAACTGAAATTAAATTTCTTGCTCTCTCTCTATGCAACTAAAATTTTGCTCCTGTAAAAAGTGTTGAAAGAACCAGAGTGAAGTAAAATATTCCAGTCCATGTGTTCACTGGAAAAGTGTGTGATGGGGGATGCTTGTCACTGAGAACTCCTGTTCAGCACATGCCCTCTGCAAGGGAGGAAAGGCACAGGTACATGTGGTGGGAATGGGTGAGGTTAAGCCCTTCTCTCTCCTGGGAGTCCTCTTGCCCAGGCTGCTACAGAGGAAAAGTGCCTCTGGCTGGGCCTTCCAAGGCTGTGCTCAGGTCAGAGCTGATGTGTTTGCTCACTGAAATGCATGTTTTTTGGAAAGAAACACAAAGCCTGTGCCATGAGATTCTGAAGTGCCCCATTGAAGAGAGTGATTCCTTAACACGTCTGTGTCAGCATTCAGAAAGGTCCCAGGAGCCAGGCAGTGCCATTGTTCCCAAGGGGAGGTGCTGGCACTGAGGGCTTCGGGAGATCTCTCTGGCAGTGTCCTCTGTACCCTGCCCCTCACTGTGCCACATGGATGCAGGGGGAAAACACCCTTCCCATTTTGCAGATGGGAAACGGCACCTGAGGTTCTGTGTCCAAGTTACTGAACTGAGCCAGGTGCAGAAATAATCCCAGATTTCAATGACACAATCAGTAAAACATTCAGGCTGGGATTCTGAGGACAGTCAGACCAGTTGCACTGCTTTGCTTGTGCCATTGGCCCTGAGTGTTGCTCAGGCTGTAAATGCAGCAGTTTTAGGTAACCTAAGCTCCTGCTTTTCTTTAGTGATCCCTCTTTTGCAGGAGCTGGAGCTGTGAAGGACACTGCCTGTCCTGTGCTTGCAATTAAGTGCTGTCCATGGGATTTCCAGCACTGATGGCACCTTCAGGACAAGCGAGCTTTCCTGTCACTCAAAGCCATATGAGACTCCAGGAGTACACACACAGGAGGAATTATGTTGTAAAGGGCCAGGCAGGGAGCAACTGCACAGGACAGAAGCTCTGCAGTCAGGATGCTCCTGCAAATGAGTGTTCTTTTCTGTCTGCCCTTTGGCTCCAGGAGCTGCTGTGTCACCACCACTGCAGCTGATGTGCAAAAGGAAAGGGTTTTTGTCTCTCATGTACTCCTTCTTTCTTAAAGCACTCATACCAGGTACTGTTAATTCCTACTGGAAGAAGTTGTATTGAAAGTTGCTAAAGACCATTGATACGTTTTTAAAACCCCTTATTTCATTGCAAGGTAATGCTATTTACTGCCCACCCAGGATCATGGAGGAACAGTCCTATCCATGGAGAATGCATTTAATTTGTTACTTATTTGTTCTGTCAAACAAGTGGAAATGAGACATGTGTACAGCAACACCATTCTGAGCTGGAGCTTGGGCACCTGTTCCAAGAGTCACATGAAAATTGTGAGAGTTGGTGAGAATAAATGGTATCAGAGAACTACAGACTGGTTTGGGTTGTAAAGGACCTTAATGATCATCTTGTTCCCACCCCCTGCCATAGGCAGGGACAGTTTCCACGAGGTATGATTTAGAGTCAGCTTTTGGTGAAGTTGTGCTGATCAGATTTCGGTAACATTACAGTTTCTGTAATCCTCCTAAGCATAGATTTGTAAGCATTTTTCTAGAGGTCTCAGTTTTTACTCACTGTGTGCAGTGATAATCTAATACTGGGATTTTGGAAAGTCATTACTTGTGAGATGCTTCCAAAGTCTGGAAGTAGTTTTTAAGAATTATCCTGGGGCATCCTTACAGAAATAAAAAGGCAGTCACATGCAGTAGTCCTAGAGTCTGGAAAAATGTGTTGCTGCAATTTTTAGTAACAGTCTGTGAACGAGATCCAGAAAAGTCCATTCTTGGCTGAGCCATTCATGTTAATGGAAGGGTTTTCAAAGAACACTCTGGGAAGTCATTTCAGGATACATAAAAGTTGTAGCCTGGAAGGGGGCTACATGCATGTGGTTTTCACAGGGGCAAAAAATCCTGGCTCCTCGGAGCTCCTGCAGAAGGGAACATGATGTTCTCTTTAGAAGAAGGGCACTGAAAGCACAGCTGCTCCCCAGCACTGCAGAGCTCAGAGCATGCTGTGCAGCTGCAAATAGATGTGATGGGGGGTTGTTGTTGGGTTTTGGTTGGGTTTTTTTTAATTAAAGCTATGGTCTAAACTTATTTACATCAGTGTTTATACAGTCTTGCAGTTCCAGACAGTGTACACAGCATAAAAACTCCCCAGGACTTGCGGACCAGCTGGACACCTTTGCTTTTGCAGCCTTCTTTCCATTGGAGGAAAGGAAACTCCTCCTGCTCTTTCCCTGGGCTTGAGTTATTGAGGATGGGCACTGGCACAGGCAGCCCTAGTGATAATCAGCCAGGGGTGAGATCTGGTTCTGGCAGAAGGTGGGGGACAAGCTCCTGCCCATTGCCATGTGTGGCCCAAGAGTAGCTGTTCCTGACAGCATTCTTCTCCCTTGGAGTTCTTCCTTCCATGCAAGTCCCTCCCAGATCAGGATACTTTGTGACATGTATGTGATCCTATTAAGCAAAAAAACAGGATTAATTACTTAGGGTGATCTCTTGGAAGCATGTTTGCTGCTGGCTTGCAGGTTCTGGTTTTCTTTTTTCATTTTTTGTTTTTGTTAATTTTACCAATGAAAGACTTTCTCTCTTGAGCTGTCAAACATCAGTGTAAAGGTTTAGACATCTGATTTAAGTAAGTCTCTGTTGAAAATTGAGTTAATTCTGCCTTGAGGCAAGAGAGGAAGATTAGATGAGCTTTTAGGAGCCTTTCCAGCTCTGCTTTTCTCTGATTCTCGAATGTCTTCTGTCACTGATTATTGACACACAAGTGCAACTGCCTGAGAAGGTGCCACCATAGCAGGACTGCAAAGCAAATTCAGTGACATACTGTATAATCAGTACAAGCTTGTTCCCAAGAATTTTTCAACCTTTTCCAGCTTGAAAATAAAAATAAAGACGATCAAGTAATTATATATATATTTCATTTTCTGTTTGGTCAAATTGGTCAATCAGAATCTGAGAGTATAGAGGATGTGGAAAGAAGGTTATTATCCACCCAGCCATCTGGAGGAGAATATCAAAGGTCCCTGGAGAGGCTGTGTTGTGCAATAGCCAAAACTCATGATTTACCTTCAGGAGCTGGAGATAGGAAATGTGGAGGGTGAAGGCAGGATGAAAACAGTAAAGCATGAAAGAAGCACTGAAGATGGCCTGGGAACAGCTTGATGTTGGGGGTGTGAGATCAGGCAGGGAGGGTTTTGTTACTCAAACAGGAAACTGGAGGGACATTCCTCCAGTGTCTATCCTTCCATTATCAGCTATTTGTTAGGCTGGGCTGATAAGGAGGACACATTTGTCCTCTGGCTGTAGCGTTGTCATTCCTGGGACAGTCTGGCAGAACCACAAACTCACTCTCCTGTGTGCTCCCATAGGACCACATCAGAATCACTGGTTTGGTCTGGTAAAGTCTGAAAGAAGCAACCAGTCCTTCAGCCCCAAGAAAGGGAAATCTTTATCCACCATTTCTGCTGATCAGAGCCAGATGTGTCATGAGCTGGACAGCAATAATAGATGCTCAAATTGTAAAGCTGTGCCTGTCACATGTGCCATGCAGAGAAACAAGAGCTTCTGAAAGATTTTTTTAGTGAAGGTCTCTTAATTGTAATAGCTTGGATAGAATTGAATAGAAACTCATAAGGGTAGAAATAGGATTGTTAGTCTTCAGCTGTTTTACCGGGAAAAAAGTCTTCATTCAGCAAGAAGAATGTTCTAGTTGCTGTGCCTCAGGCCTGGGTGTTCCTGTGCCATGGTGATAAGGAATGCACCACAGCACAGGAGTGCAGTGTGTGTTGTGTTTGAAATGAGAAGAGCAGGGAAGCAGAGATAATTGTATTTGTATTTCAGAATCACTTCTGTCTTCATCTGCCATGTCTGCAGCATTTCATCTCACACAGCTGATGTGTGGGAGGAAAAAACTGACCATCTGATTTTTGGGACACATCCATTACAAGTTTTAAGCCAGTGGTGTTTGTCGAATAGGAATTCTTTTCATACAGCTGGATGACAATTTCTCACAAGTTTTCACTGAAGCCACTTGAAATCCCCTCCTCCAAAGTGGGAAATTAATCTCATAGTAGAGGAGTGACTTCAATTTAACTTGGTGAGCTGATGGGAGAGGGGTAGAAAATGCCCAGTGCCGTTTTAAAAGTTTTCTGTGTCCTGTAATCAGGCATACAACACTCCAAACAGTCTTGTTTTATCAAGTAGTTGCTGTTGTTCCTGGCAAAATGCAGCTGATGAAATGCACAGCTTGGCTCCCCATGCAAAGGGAGCCCTTCAGAGCAAGCGGGGACTCCTCACCATGAGTAAGTGATTAGTACTGGATTGCGAGAACTCATAAAACCATTTGGAGCTAGTTGGAGAAGTAAGAAATAAAATAAAAAACCAGAATGAATTGCAGATGTGTGTTGTATATTTTAAACTGGGAATCCTGAAACTACTTGCCTAAGCTGAACCACATTAAGGGCTTGAGAAACACCAGGTCCATGGGAATCCTGTGCTGTTGGCATGGTGTCCACAAGCCTCTGTTTTTCAGGCTAGACACTGCATTTTCAGCTAGAGACTGTTTGGGTTCCAAGCAGATTTTTAAATTTTTGTTTTAAGCTAAATTTAAAAAAAAATTGCAGCCAGCAGCTAGGAGAATATTTGGCTTTTGTTTCTATACCAGCTGTTTTTGTTTTGGGAAAGTGACTTTAGATCCTGGTATGTTTCTGCAATTTGTAGCTCATGACTTGCAGGAGCAGATGATCCACTGCCAAGTGTGCCCTGCGCCCAAAGCCGTGAGAGCGAGGGCAGGCAGAGCATTTGTCATTAATTCCTAGAAAGAAGGAGATTTGTGGTGAAGGTCACTGGACAGGATCTTGTGACAGTGGAGTTGGCTGTTTCCAAGAAATCTTTCTTTGTAAGAGATCTTGAAGTTTTGCCTTTAATGGAGCTAATAGGAACAATGCCTACATAGCAAAGGCTGGGAAAGGTCTGTACGAGGAGGTCTTGGGAAGAGTTTGATAGAGAACAGGCTGGAGCACCTGTCCTAGGAGGAACGGCTGAGAGAATCTGGATTAGATCTGGAGAACAGAAGCTCCAGGGAGAGCTCCGAGCCCTTCCAGGGCCTGAAGGGGCTCCAGGAGAGCTGGAGAGGGACTGGGGACAGGGGATGGAGGGACAGGACACAGGGAATGGCTCCCACTGCCAGAGGACAGGGATGGATGGGATGTTGGGAATTGGGAATTGTTCCCTGGGAGGGTGGGCAGCCCTGGCACAGGGTGCCCAGAGCAGCTGTGGCTGCTCTGGATCCCTGGCAGTGCCCAAGGCCAGGTTGGATGGGCTGGGAGCAGCCTGGGACAGTGGGAGGTGTCCCTGCCATGGTGGGGCTGCCCCTGGATGGGCTTTGAGGTGCCTTTCGAGCCAAAGCAGTCCATGGCTCCGTGGTTTCCCGTTCCTTCCCCGGGCCGGTCCGTCCCGTGCCGGGCCCCGCCAGCCCCGCTCCCTTCCCTGGCCGGGCAGTGACGCCTCACGGGACCGAGCCCCTCGCAGCGTAAACCCAAATCCGCTGCGTCTTGTCGAGGTACTTCTTATCTCAGCCATTGTTTCACCTTTCCTGCTTGTTCCCTTAGCAACCACTTCTGCTCCATCCTCCCCCTCCGCCCAGCACGCAGCATCCCCAGGGAACAATGCCATTATCTCCCCCTCGCCGTCAATATTCTCATTTGTCTGCTCTAAGAATACGGAAAGGCAGTTGGGATCTGTGCTTCCGCTAGTGCCGGCCTTGTCAGCCTAAGTCCTTTAGGAATCCAGTTGCTTTCCAGTTTCTGTCCTTGCTGTCAGCCCGTGGTTCTCTCCGGAGCTGTGCTTTGTGCAAGCCGTGCTGCTCTGCCATGCGCTGCATTTCAGGCACAGTTAGAGTGCTCGTGTGCTTGGGCTGGTTCACAGGTGTGCTGCTGGCCCAGGGCTGGGCTGGGCTGTGAATGAGGAGCCAGGGCTTGTGGCTTCATTCTAGCAAGGCATCGAGCTGGGCTTTCGTGCTGAAGAATTGTTCTTTAGTGATGCTACTTTTTCTACGCAATAACTTATGCTGCAGTACGTTAAAAGCAGTATTTAAATTTCTAATGCAAGGAGCCTAAACTGAGGAAATGCCAGAGCTGGGGATGCCTGCACACCACCAACCTACCACAGTGTGGGTGTGAGTTATGACAGGCTTTAATTACATGACCACATATGAAGCTTTTTCCCTCAAGAACTGTTGCTTTTTTCAGTGTTGAAGATGGATGTGCTTTGGAGTGAGGAGTTAAGAAAACTGAAAGTCTGTCACAGTTGTGTCTCACTTGTCACTCCAGCCAGGTGATGCAGAGGCATGGAGCAGTGTATTCCAGGATAAAAGGGAATTCTGTGTTCTTCAAAAACCTGACTTCTATTCTGAATTCCCCTATGGAGGTCTCAGACAGAGGCAGCTGTCTGGAAGCTGAGCACACTCAGAGCAATGTTCAGAGTTTAAATTAAATTGTCCCTGAAAGGAAAAAGCAAAGGGATTTGGGGAATAGAGAGCAGTAAGGGTAGTGTCAGGGAGTAGGATTGGTGAAGGACAGCTGTGATGAGGGGATTCTCTTCAGGGAGGAAAGAGCTAGATAAGTAGTTTATTACCTGTAGAGCAACCTCAGTGAATAGAGGGAGAAGTTTAAATGACACAAAACCTCTCCTTCAGTTCTATTACCTAAAATATAATGCTCTCCCTAAAATCTTTCATCATTTTTCCCACCAACCTGGTTGGGGTAGTTTAGTGAGAGCTACTCAATGACAAACATGGAACAACACAGCTGTACCAGTATCCCTTGGGTATATACTGAGCTGAGTGCTTTAAAAAATAAGAAATAACTCCCCAGTCCCAAGAGCTGAAGGTGTGCATGTGCCTCATGGCAGTGGAAATGCCTTGTCTCCCTTGGTATTTCAGTTTGCTATGTAAAATGAGAGTTAGCACTGCCTGGTACACTCCCAGCCCATGGCTTCCAGTCTCAGTCTGGTGTGTTTTGGTGCATCTTCCTCTGTTTTGAAGGTGGCAGCATTTGTGAAGGTTTCAATTTTAAAAAATCAGGTGTAATTCTGCAGAATTGTAATTGTTCTTCATCTGATTTCATTCCTCACAAAAGACTCCGAATCAATATACAGGTTCTATTTTCAAGAAAAAGTCCTTCCCTTCCCTTCCCTTCCCTTCCCTTCCCTTCCCTTCCCTTCCCTTCCCTTCCCTTCCCAGCAGGGCAGGGGCACAGCCGCTGTGCTGAGTCTGATCCAGCTCTGAGCTATGGATGTGTTCAGCCTGGAGATTCCTTACTTTGTGTGATACTTTGGCACATTACATTTTCAGCAAGACTTATAGTCTGTCCTCCTTTGTCCCACAAGATCCCTTTGCTTCACAGTGAGTCCCACAGGACCAAAAGTGAGGAGACTTCTTTTGGTGATGAACAGCAGCTTGTAATCTTTTAAGTTCAAATCCTCTTCTGTCCAAAACATATTCTTGCTGAGGCTTGGGCAGTTTGAGGAAAAAAAAAAAAAAAAAAAAAAAAGATGAGCTATTTACTTTTCATTTCTTCTCTTGCTAAGCCTGATTATTGTTTTAATTACCCATTGTTCTTGTTTGCAACCTTCCACTAGAATTGTTCAGTGTGAATTTAGAAGGATTCCTGCTTTTATGTGCAGAGGGTGTGACTGGGAGGAAATGTTTGTTCAGATGGGTGGAACCACTTATTTTTCTTGTGCTTGTTTTGTGGGACATTCATCTTTAGTGAATGCTGCAGGATCACTTACTGAACTGTTTTTCATCTCCGGAAAGAAAATGGTATTTAAGATTTAGCAGATTCAACTGGCTGTTCCCCTAAAGCCCCCAGGTGATGCTGTTGACTGGGCTGGAGTGCTTGAACAACGCAGATGCTTTAGTACCCAGCTTGTAGCATTTAGGAAGAGAAGGAATGATAGAACCATGGAATGGTTTGGTTTGGAAGGGAACTTAGAGACCATCCCGTGCCACCCCTGCCGTGGCAGGGACACCTCCCACTGTCCCAGGCTGCTCCAGCCCTGTCCAGCCTGGCCTTGGGCACTGCCAGGGATCCAGGGGCAGCCACAGCTGCTCTGGGCACCTGTGCCAGGGCCTGCCCACCCTCCCAGGGAACAATTCCCAATTCCCAACATCCCATCCATCCCTGCCCTCTGGCACTGGGAGCCATTCCCTGTGTCCTATCCCTCCATCCTTCCTCTCCAGCTCTCCTGGAGCACCTTCAGGCTCTGAGGTCTCCATGGAGCCTTCTCTTCTCCAGGCTAAACATCCCCAGTTCTCCCAGCCTGGCTTTTTAGGAGACACCAGGAGAAACTGGAGGGGAGGGACTGGGTAAGCCTAAACTCCAGAGAAGCTTCCCTCTGGAATCAAAATCTTTTACATTGGATTGTGCAATACACCCATGAGGCAGGAACTGAATGTGCTTTCATGAATGAACTATTAAAACTGTCCCTCTTTAATTTGTTGTTGGTGTATTTCTGGTTTGTGTCTGGAGGAGTCAGGGGTTGATGGGATGCCCGAAAGCCACCAGTGCCAATTTGGAGTTCCCACCTCCAGGCACTGGTGGGCCCAGTGCCTTGGCCATGATGAACGGGCAGTTCAAATGCTCCATGTTTCAAACCCCATTTCCTAATTTGAATGCTTTTTTTAAAAGCTCTGGTTCAGTGTTTCATTTCTCATGGCCCTGGTGCAGGAGGGACAGGAGCACTGCACTGTCTGAGCTGCAGTGCCATGCAAGGCAGTGATGCAAAGCACTCTTGCTTCTGTACAAATTCCATGAGGCCCATCTGGAGACCGGACATGGGAGGTGTATGGCTGAGGAACAATTATTCCAGAGTTTTAGAGGTGAGCAGCTTCACCTGTGTCCTACAGAGCTGTGTGTCACTAAGGAAAGGATTTTCAAAGGGGTCGCTTTGCCTGATGCTGGTATTCGGTGGGTGCACTTTGGAAGTGCCTGATATCTGAGGTTGTGTCTCTAGCTTTTTCAGTAAGGAGAACTATGCAGATAAGTATTTTTAATGATCTGTGCACCTACTTAGTTTCTCAACATTAAGTACCATTCAATTTTTAAAAAACAATTGCAAACAGTTTTATATTTTAGTCATTATTTATATTTTATTTGTTTAGGTCAGGGAAGAAGCAAATATGCAGAGGGTTGACTTTTAAAAAAATTATTATTAAAAATAATTACGTTACTTGATATACAGATTAGATGTTTCTTATTTTTTTAGAAGTCACCAGTTTAAAAAAATCTACCTGTTAAAAATAATGTAGATAAAGGCAGTAAAACTGTCAACTGCAGAAGAAACCACTGTGTCATTTCAGACTGTGCACTTTTGGGAACAGGTTCATGTTTCAACTGCTTAAAACCATCACCTCCTGTTTTAATGAGTGTCATGCTTGTTGGAAATAAACTGAACCTCCAGGGGGGAACCCAAATGAATAATGTCCCACTTTTCATTAGAATCTCATTAGTTTTGCAGTTATGAGGTATAAATAATAAAAAAAACCATAAGTGAAACCAGCAGTCCCCAAAACACAGGGCTGTTCAGATTGCTGCTAATGGATGTCAGGCTCCTTTACTTTATGTCAGCCTGTGACTGGAATTCAGCAGGGTACTGTGGGGTTCTTAGGCTCAGGCTAGTTAGTATAGGTAATTCCTACTGACACGGCTGTGAAGAGGTGGGAATTCTGCTGCCAGTGCATTCCTGGGGGTTTGCATCTGCAGCCTCTTTGGGCACATTTGACTTGGCCCGAGGAAGATGCAGTTTTTAAGAGTTTCTGCTACGATTGTGAAAAACATCTTTAAAAGGCTTAATTGAAACTTTTGTCTTGAAAGTGTTTTGCAACATAGTGATTTGAATTTTAGTGAAATATGGACGTTATGAAATAACAGAGATCTGAAAATGGGCATGAAAATAAAGGAAACTTTCAATGTGTTTCCACCACACTTTTGCAAGCTTATATTAAACTAGATCATTGCAGATGCTGAGCTTGGGGGTTCATGTAACTGGTTAAGATGTCCATTCGTTTCCATTCCATGGGGTACTGTCTTCCCTGGATATTTGGAAAATCTGGATTACTAGGCCTTCTTTTCCTGCTGTGTTTTTTAAGCCAGCTGGAAGAGGAAGAACTCCCCATCTTCATTTCAGACCCTGATTTTTGGGACAGGTCATGAGTCTATTGTGGCAAAGGTGCATCTGTACAATAAGGGCCTGGCAATAATACCAAACATGAAGTAGATCAGTAGCAGCCTCATTTCCCAGCTCTCTGCAATAGCTTCAGTGGTCTAGAGTGGAAAAAAATTCTCATGGTGTAAGAGAAAGATTTGGTTTATTTCAAAGACTGAGTGTGGTGCTGTGTTAGCTTCTCATTTCTGCAGCCTTTGCCATTGCCTGGCACGGGCCAGACCCCTTTTGAAACGACAGAGGCAGGACAGGCTGCGGTCTGAGGCAGGTAAAGCACAGCCCCGCTCAGAGAACAACAGTCCAAGGGACTGCCTGTGCTGGGTGCAGGGGAGAGCCTGTCCTCGGGCTGCTCTGTCCCCGTGCCTGTCTGTCCTGGCTGTGGGTCCTGTCTCTCCCTCCTCAGCCCCCAGTTGTTTGCTGGGTGCTGTTACCAGCCCCAGTCCATGCAGGCGGCTCGGGACAGAGCTCCACACTGGCTTTTTGTGGTTCTGTCTGCTTAACCACATGGCTGTTATGGTAAATGTAGGAGAGAATGTATAGAGCAGTTCAAGGAAAAGAAAATGTCTCTAGCTGAACCAACTCCTATGGAGAATCCATTCCCATTTTTAGTGTTGCAACCAAAAGACAACCTGCCTGCATTCACATAATACCCAGCATATGTCACTGTAGAAAGTGGCACCTTTCATACCAAACATTCACTCCCTGGGCCCAAACAGATTTAATAGCTGAGATTGGAGGGCACATGCAAGTCTGTTCAAAGTCTGCTGTAATTTGACACAAACATTGATTTCCTGCCAGCCTGCAAATGTAGGTCAGGAAAAACAGGTACTTGTTTCTACAACTCTCTGATGGCTGTGCTAGAACTCGCGGGAGTGTTCTGCTGGCTTTTCTTTTGTTCTTCTTTTAAAAAGATTTGCATTGATGTATAAATCTTTAAATTTAGAAAGGCAAGCGGATCTTTCATTTTTTCCAAAAGTGCTTCATTCTTTCCACAATATGTGTTTGGAAGTCTGAACCTCTCTTACTTGGAGACTGGGGGAGAAGGAGAGGGAAGCTCTTGCCAGTTTGAAATGTTTTACATTTTTGAGAGCAGCACAGGCAGTGTAAGCCCTTCCCTCTGGTGTGCCCTGGGATGCCGCATGGCCTCATTAATTTGGCTGCTCCAGGAACAGATTGAAAGCTGCTATTTTCATGGATATTGTTTAAAACTTGGCTGCAGTGATAAAGTGGGGAGGGAGAAAACAAACAAGGAAGAGAGCAAGAAAAAGAGCCTTAAGGCTGATATTACTCTTTTTCTGGTTACAGATATGGAAAATGTTGCAATTTTGCTAGGATAACATCATTTTGGCTTTGATATATTCCATTTGGGATGTTTGCTTTACGCTTGCTGAGTTTAACTTGGATTGAGATGGGGAACTTGTTCAGATTTGAACATAGTTCTGTGAAGTCTCTTGGTGGTAGGTTAAAAATAGAGCAGTTTTGCATTATTTTTTTTCCCCTGCTGTGGCCTAGATGAGGTGTAAAAAGAAAGACTTTGCATTTGTACGTGCTGTCTCCTGGGTTTCATTCCCTCCTGAACACAGGGCACACCACTGTTACGTCTCCTCTGGAGGAGCTTTAAGCCAAGTGGCAGCTTATCCAAGGTACAGCTGAGGGAAGATGGGATACCTGGACACGTCCCTGAGTTCCTCAGAAGGATGTGCACACAAATGAAGTTTGTCACTCTGTTCTGTCCCTGTGGATCTGTGATGGGGTGGGGAGTGTTTCACTCTGCCTTTAGCCAGGAGTGGGGCTCTAGGTCACTGCTGAGCCCTGTCTGAAGTGTTCTGTGGAGAAGCAGGGGAGAGGATTCTCCCCCAAATCTGGGCAGTGAGGGGGGATGCTGCTCAGGAGACGATTAGAGTTGTCCTTGTGCTAAACCCTTTGTCCTCCCCACTCTCTGCTAAAATTGCGCTCTCAGGCACTCCCTCCCTTAGTGCAGGCTTGGGGAATTTGGAAATTTGGACAATACAGTTGAGGATGGGTTTGACTGTGGAGGACCTCAAGCTTTCTGTTAGAATCAACAAAAGCCCTGAGTGGGAAGGGACCCCACTGGGATCATCAAGTCCAACTGCTGGCTATGCACAGACACCCCAACAATCCCACCCTGTGCATCTCTGAGAGTCTTGTCCAAACAGTTTCTCTGGCAGCCTCAGGGCCTCTTTACACGTTTGATGGACACTGAAGGGTTTTCACATTTGGATATTGTTCAGTCTTCCCTTCCCACTGCCCTTCCTCCTCCTCTCCACTCCTCACAGAAGCACCGTGTTCCCTCCTTAGTCAGACCAGCACAGAGGAGTGAATGGTCTGAGGTCAAAGACACGGTGGTCACGAGTTCTGGTCAGTGGAGCCTTGTGTGGCACCTGTCTCCAGAGCACACTGGACTGTCCCAGCTTGTGTCCCTAGAGCTTGGGGAGCCTCACCTGGGAGGGAAGGGCTGCCTACCTACCTGCTTTCTGCTTCACTCCTGGGAATGACAGCCCTATGAAATCTGCACCTTACAATGGTGATTAATTTCAGTTTCAGGTACTGCATTTTAATTCAAAAATTCATGTGCTGGGTAGTTTGAATTCCTTACAGTAAATCAGGAGAGACTGCTGCTGTGTGTAAGTAAGAAGACACTTTGATGAAGGAGGGCTCAGACAGGTAATGGTTTTTGTCCTGGTTATTCCTGGGGTGACACACCTGTGCAGCTCTGCTGACAGGGACGAGTGGAGTGCGCTTTGGGGAAGACATCCCCCACATCAGGAATACAGAGAGAGGCAAACCTTTGGATTTTGCAACCTACTGAAACACCGTCCTCGTTTCACATGAGAAAATATCTGCCCTCTCTAAGTGCTGTTGGTCATGACCCATCCACAGATGGGGTTACTGTGAGCTGAGCTGTTCCCCTGGGTACCCGGGGCTGGAGCTGTCTCTGAACGTGGGACTTGCTGAGCTTCCAGCAGCTGAAGAACAGCTTTTGCTGCTGTATTGTGCAGATGTGAGGGCAAGCCTAGAGCCATCTGACCAAAGCTTTAGTGTTTGCAGATTGTTTCTTCCCCGGGACCAAGTCAAAGGAGGGTGCTGGAAATGCTTTTGCGGGAGCATCGTTAGCCGTTGTAGGTCGATACAGTTTTAGCTGTCCGCTCTATCCAGCGATCCTTCTTTCCCCCGATTGTTTGCCCAACCCTGCCACGGCTGGGGACTCTCTGGTGGCCCAGGCTCAGCTGGGTTGTTGGAGTCTGAGGCGTCATTGTCCCCGGCTTGGCTTCTGATGCAGCGTGCGGCCGCGCGGGGAGCGACAGATGAGCCCAGGCCTCCCGGCGAGCAGGCAGCGCATCCCCCAGCTGCTTGGGAGAACTGAGGGACAGAAAGGGAGAAAGGCAGATTATCCCATTATGTTTACAGGGCATCGGTCACACAAACAATGACTATCCTCTTTGACAAGAGGATTGTTTAATTAGTTAAGGGTTTGATAAAGAGATGACTGAACATGCAGTGCTCTGAAGGCATCTGCCTTTTAGTACGGCAGGCACGTCCTCCCTGCCAGCCCTGGGCTTTTCCTTTCTCTCCAGGAGCACCGGAGGTCTCCAGAGCTCTGTTCCAAGTCTCAGAGCTGCTTAATTTGAGCATATTAAATTGAGTTTCTGTTATCTGAGAAGCAGAATTATAATTTAGCTGCCTGTGAACTAGTTCTGAGCATTCAAAAAGAGGGAGGCAATGTGAGTTATGCTTGGAAGCGCGTGTTTTTTCATGTGTGCATTCTGGTATTACTAGTCCTCTTATCTGTTATAGCTTTTCCCTTGCTCCTTTCTTCTTAATTTTTAATCTGTGACAAGCGTTGCCAGTTAAATTTCACAGACTTTGAACTGAACCAGAATGACAATCTGTTTAAAGAGGTAATTAATTAAGCATAGGCAGGTGGGTGTGAAGAGTGGAATTCCAAGTGTGTGCAGTGGCTGTGGGTGCAGTGTTACACTGGCTTCACCTTGCTTCTGAATTTGACCATAAAATCCAATTTGAAATACAGAAGTAATGAGTAGAGAGTGGATTTAACTAGTTCATTGTAATGTTGGTGTTAGCATTGATTCTCATCTGTGTAACTCCTCAAAAGCAAGGAGTATGCAGAATTTAAATCAATATTCAGTACTTCAGAAAATATTCCAACTCAGGCATTAAATATTTATGCTTAACATCCTGCTGAACTTGGAATGGTTTGCTTGGATTTAAATTGGCATCTGCCTTTGTACCCTAATATTCACAAATAATTAAACACAACACATTCTGGGTAATAAGAAATAATGTAGAAATGCAATTCTTTAAATTAAATCTACAATGTAAAAATGTTCTGTTGCTGTATCTTACTTTCAAGTCAACATTACAAGCCACTTCGTATCTGTATTATTTTTTAAGGTTTAAGCCTCCTGCTGGTTTTTTTTCCTTGGAGAGACTCTTCACACTTTGTAGTGTTCTGTGGCCCCAGCAGAAACCCTGCTGCTCTGTCAGAACATGTGTCATCAGCTGTTTGACCACAGCCACAGAGGGGCTGGAGGAAGTGTTTTAAATTCCCAGGGGGTTGTGCATCAAGGTGCACTGTCCAGCACTGGGGACAGACTGTCCTTGTGGCTCCCAGTTCCTGCCCTGGCCGCTGCCAGCTCCCTCTGTGTGTGCCAAGTGGGGCAGAGTGGGGAGGTGTGCTGTGTGTCCTGCCTGCTCCAGGAGGGAACAGCAATGCCAGTGATGGAGCTGAGGGAAGCTGAGGGCTGAATTCCTCCCTCTCAGACACCAGGATTTGTTGTCTTAGTATTCCTAGTGCTTAGTACTTAGTCTTAGAGGGCTGTAGGTGTGTCCCAACTCTCAATAATAAAATAATCTGTATAAAATAAACCTTTCTCCAGGTTAATTAAAATGTACAAACATAGCTGCAGCCTGGAACTGTGAAGATGTTATTAGGGCACAGACACTGCTCTTGGGGCTCCTTTCTGCTCGTTCTTTACCCCTCAGTGTGGGGCTTGGAGTGCCCCAGGGGAGCTGAGCAGGGACTTTACAGCTGACTCCTGCTGCTTGCAAACCTCATGGAAGTTTCTGGAGTCCCAGGTTGGTGCCTCACTTTTTGCCCAGAGAGGTTGTGGGCTCCCTATCTCTGGAAGTGTCCAAGGCCAGGCTGGACAGGGATAGAGGAAAGCATCCTTGCCCATGGCAGGGTTGGAGCGAGATGAGCTTTAGTGTCTCTTCGAACCCAAGCCATTCCATGATTCTGAATTCCTATTACAGCTTCCTAGGGTGATGCACAGCATTCTATAAGATGTTCTTCCTCCCACTAAATACAAATAGCCTTCAATTTCAGGCAGTGAGCAGCTTTCCTCTTGCTGTACCCCTGTGGTGTCTCTGGTTCAGGTGACTGCTGCCACAGGCTGCTTCTCTCTTCCTGTTTTCCCCAGACTTAAGCTAAAAGAGGTGGCAAAAAGACCTTGAAAGAAATTCAGGTCAAGTATCTCATCAGCACAGGATGCTGCTTCATGCTGTTGTACCAGTGAAGATGGAGTTCCTCTGTGGTAGGAGCTGTGCCAGCTTCACCACCCACACTTTGACAAAGGGTATTGTTTTATCATTTCAGGTGATTAATAATTTTTAGGAGGTTGCAGTTTTCCGTTTGCAGCATGTCACCTCTGATTTCCTCTTTGTATCCCAGAGGCTTTGGAGAAGCTGAGGGGCACAGTGAGGAATGTGCTTGTGCAACCAGGATTACCTTCACAGAGTGGGGGATGTTGCAGTTTTTCCTAATGCAGCCCTATTTGAGAACCAAGTCAGTGGCTTCCTCAGCCACCAAATGTTTTCCTTAATTGTCATTAGGCTGTGAGAAATTTCCTCTCTGAAACTGAGTTTAAATAACAATTTTCCTGCACTTTATTTCCATTGTTAGCCTGTGGGAAGTCTCTGAAGAGGGATGGCAGCAGCCCAGGGTTGTGCAGAGCTTGGAGAAAGGATCCCCTGCGGAGGTACAGTCAGGTCATCACTGAATCCAAAGTGACCTCAAACAAGATGAGGAAACACACAGGACAGCGACAAGCAACAGTGCTGGATCTTTGCAGCTTGTGCCTTTCCTGTTGCTTGCCCTTTTTCTGGGATCTCTCTTCATAATGCAGGGAGAGCTGTGCTGGGTCTTCTTACCCCGCTCTGTGCAGCATCTCTGGCATGGAGACATTGCTCTGCTGCCCACCTTCATACTGGTGTCAAAGCTTCCATGCCAGCGTGTGGCCATGAAAGAGATGCGGTGTGAGCAGTGAGGAGCCAAGGAGAGCACCCAGCTCTGCTGCCATCCCACCCTTTGGTGGCCCTGTGCACCATGCAGCCTGCCGGGGGCTTCGAGAGGAAGCTGAGGAGCTGATCTCTTGTACAGCTGAGATGTGCTGCTAACAGCACGTGCTGCCCTGGTCCTTCAGAGCCCACCATGAGCAGGTGTCACCCACCATCACCCCAGCAGTGGGGCTGGCTGGGCTGGCGATACCACAGGGGACACCAGGGCTCCCTTTGGTTTGCTTTTCAGCCCCTGCAGTTTCTGGTAGGCATCTGCAGGCTCCAGTGGGGAGTGAGGCAGGAGAGAACCACAGTGGTTCCTTTGATCAAGTGAGGACTTGTGTGTTCGTCATGCTTCACAGCAGAGGTGCTCTTGGCTTTCTGGCAGAGCAGTGCAGACACAAACTATCTTGATGGAGCTGACTTGCTGTGCTGTGAACAAGTGAATCAGATCAGAGCATCCCCAAACAGACATGGCATTTCAAGTCCAAAAGCAAAGGGGAGGAATCCCAATCTTGCCAGCAGTTGCCCACAGTTTTTCTGTTTGAATTTGTTGCCAGTTGTTCAGATGCCAAATCATTTGGCAGCCAAAAATCAGATATCCCTGCCCATGCCTAAAGGAGAATATGTTGTTTCTGACATTTGTATTATTTTATTGGTCGATTCATCACTACTTAAAGGTTTTTCAAAAGATGGTTAAAACTATGCATAAAATGTAGTACTTTCTGAAAAATTAGAGCATGATCATTGCAACTCTTAACTACAGCTAGTAAGAAATCGTACTGAGAAAACACGTGCCTTTCAGGTAAATAATGTTTGTGGATGTGGAACAGTCCAAAAGCTGGGAAGGCTGCATTTTTGTCAACTTCTGAAGACAGTGGTGGAGACATCTGTAGCTACTGAAATCTTGTGATCTGAGCAGATGTTTCACAGTGACTGTGCATGTCACTGCTCAAAACACTTGTGAAAATTAACCTGAGCCTTTGAACTGAAGACTCTGTTCCCCAGTGTGACCCAAGTATTGGGGGGGAGGCAGGGGGAGGCTGCAGGGTAAAGCCTTTGCTTGTGCACTATAAGGAGAACCAAAGGGTGAGGAGGAGGCTGCTGGAGACCCATCTTCCAGACATGTGGAAAAACCTGGCTCCCTGCCCAGGAGCTTCAGGAGTGGTTTCTCTGTGCTGGCCTTCCAGGAGTGCTGCCAGGAGAACAAAACTGCAACTTCAAGACTCTCCTTATTTCCTCCTTTAGTATCATCTTCTACAAACTTGATTACAAACCAACATCCCTTGTAAAAGCCATTTATGCCACCAGAGGTGGTGTTCTTAATCCCACTGGTGGCTTAATCAATCACTGCACTCAGAACCTGCTTCCCTAGCCCTTTACCTCCTGAATAAGCTTAGAGAAGGTCTCTAGATCTGAGCTTAGAAGGTATCTAAGCTTGTTCAGGACATAAAGCATGAGGAACAACTACCCATGAAGGGGTTTTGAAAGGAATTTATCATCAGGCATGGTGGAGATAACACTGACACGGCTTGGGAAGAGATAAAAAGTCAGTGTACAGTGTGGGGAATAATGTGACTTGGCTTTGGCCTGCCCGTGTGGGATTGGACACTATTCCTGCTCTCCAGCAGAATGTTGTTTCTCTCGCTGTGGGTGTGAGTGTCAGGAAGTGTACAAGTAGAGTGTGGTGCAGGTACTGGCTTTGTGCTTGACAGTGACTTAATTGAATTTGATAAGCAGCCTTAATTGACCTTGAGGTCATCTGGTGACGACAGTGAAGAAGAACAAGAGGAAACAGAGGCACTGCATGGGTGTCAGTCCCCCAGGTGCCAGCGGGTGGGATTGCTCAGGACAGAGCTCTTCCCAGAGGGTGGGGAAAACAAAGCCACCAGTGCATTGTAAGGCATGATCTTGTAAAAAGAGCTACTGGTCAAGGTCTCAGACCAGCAATCAGTCATCCTTTAATTTATATTCCAAGTAGCAGTCAGGATCTTCAGCCACAACAAAGCCACTGTGTCCTGCAGCTGTTCAGCCATCACCAGATGTTGCAGCTGATGGTGCTGCAGCTCCTGCTTCTCCACCCTCCCTGTCCTCCAGCATTCCTCTCCTTGCTGCCATCAATAATGTGGATACTCCCTGCAGGCCAGGGGAGGATTCACGGGCAATGATGTGGACAAAAGGCAAACAGAAATGAAATAACAGGCAAAACTTACTAAAACAAGCTTGTTGTTGACCCCGTATATCAAATCTCGGGGAGAAAAAACTCAGAAGATCTGAGTTAAACATGACAAGAGCCTGGAAATTAAAATGCCAGTAGCAGGTGGAATTTCTGAATTGTGGCCCGGGGGAGTAGCAGTGCCTGGGAGAAGCAAAGGAGCTGCCTGTGCCCCTGAGGGAATGGGAGCTGGGCGGGCTCAGGGCTCCGCTCCGCTGCTGACAGCTCCTGGCCAGGCGGACCATGAGGAGCTGCAGACAGTTGGGATCTGAGGGATTTGCTAGTAACAGGGAAAACAGAGGAAATGGTGATTTGAGAGGAAATCCTTGGATTATTGTGCTTTGATTCATGGTTAGACATGGTCTGGAGTGAAAGTGATCAAGGAGGAATACACGCAGTGGAGCTACAGCTTCTGTGAGTGAATGGAAAGGCAGATGGGGAGAGAAACAGATCAGGGTGGAGAAAGTTTAGCAGATTTCTAAAATTATTATCCATACTATAAAAGCTTTTTGTTTAGTGTTGCATCTGCATCTGGAGGTATTCAAGCAAAACCCTGGGGAGAAGGAAAGCTCCCTTCTTCTGTAAATGCCATGATTCATGAAATTCTCTGTTTCACGTGGGAATTTCCTGTAGCATGTGTCAGCAGAAGGTGATTGCACTTACTTCACTTCTGCCAACACAGCTGTACTCCCAAACCTGTGCGGTGGGGATGTGACTGCTGAGTGTCTGTGGGTGATCCCTGGGGACGTCCCCCAGGGTGTGGGATTCACCCAGAGCTGAGCTCAGCCCGTGTCCCCGTGTCACTGTCTGACCCTGCCCAGCAGCTGCACTCGGACATTTGTACCTTGCTGTGTGTCAGCCCAGAGCTCAGTGGTTTGGTACAAATCCTTTCACCCACTGTTCTCATTGATGTGCCAGAACTGCAGGCTGAGCCCTCAGGCGGGCAGGCGCCCAGCCAGCTGTGCTGTCCTGGCAGGGCAAGGTGGGACAAACATCTGGCAACGCGAGGGCTGCAGCTGCCATGGCCACTGCTGCCAGACCCTGTCCAGCCAAGCCTTTTAGAAGTGTCAGACTCTGGAGGATTCTTCATGCTTAAAAAAGAAAGTGAACACGCTTATGAGAGATAATAAAGCTTCCTCAGCAATCCAGGAGGGAACATTCAAATGCTCCATGAGAGAGCTCTGCAGAGATGTTGGTAATAGTGGCTTAACACTGCTGCCTAAACTTGAAATCCAAGTCCTAGAAGTAGTCGAAGTGTCTGAAGAACTCTCACTGATGCAATCCTGGCTCTGTTTGGAAAGTGCTAAAGTCCTGCATTGAGTCCTCAGAGGAGTTGTGCTCACAGTGTTAACAAAGCTGTTCTGGGATGGGAAAAAAGCAAGCCAAGTAAGCTCTTCTAATGTGAGAGAGCTCCAGATCCTGAGACTGAGTTGTCAGCATTTAAAGTAACTCTCCTGGATCTCCTTATAAGAAGGTTTTACATGTTACTATTACAATCACTCTGATTATTTAATCCCCTGACATTTTAAAGTTTTCCAGTTTTTTCTATATTATAGTGGTTTTCAGTGGTAGCCAAAAATTAGAATGAAACTCATGAAGTGTCTTCAACTGAGCTATTTTTCTATTTGCTGAGAATTTTTGTTTACACTTTGATTTTGGCAGAAATCCTGCATTGCCTATTTCCAAAGTAGCTCCTTAGTTTTCTGGGTTGTTTTTTTTTTCGTTTAAGGTCTTGGTTTGAAGGTGAAATGATCCATTGAGATTCTTTCTTCTGAAATGCAGACCCTTTGATAGGCTAAGTATGGCCTGCATGGGTTTGAAATAGCTCTAGAAAGTGCCAGTCTGTTCAGCAGCTGAGCTCTTGGTGCTCTCAGGTATGCTGTTACCTCCTCACAGCCTTCCCTACAGAAGAAGCAAGACTCAGAAAAATGCAGACAATAACAAGACTGAAAATCAGCCTCCGAAGTTACCACATCCCAAACGATCAGGTTTCTGTCTCACTGTTGCCTGTACACAGAAATTTCTGTTCTTGGTGTTGATTATTCCCTGGGAAGCCTCCCATGCAGCACGGCAGGGTCAGGACGCTGTGCCTCCGTTCAGCAGGGTGGGTGTCACTGGTCACAGTCAGCACCTTGGGGTGTCTCTGTGTGACACGCTGCGTGTTGGACACATCAGACACATGACCCAGGTGTGTGTGGTCACCTCCCTCGGTGCCAGGCTGCCCTGGTGGAGAGGGTGGCACGGAGCCCCCGTGCCAGGCACAGCTGCTGTGCTCTGCTCAGGGACAGGGAGGAGCCACAGCTGCTGTGTGACACGGGTGGCGGGGAGACTGCTGAGGGAATCTTGCATCAGGAGGGTGGGACTGGAAGGGTTCAGACAGTTCCCTTCCAGAGATTATTCCCTCAGGTGCAGGAGGGATCCCCTCCCCGGGACAAACCTTTCAGAAATAAGGGAGAGGATCGATGCTGCCTGCAGAGAACTGGGTAGTGCTGGGAGATGGAAAGGACGATAAATCCCAGGGGTTTTGGGTAACGTGGGGGTTTAGGTGACCCCACAGACAGGAGAGCAGGGCGTGTCGCTGTGCAGAGTGTGCGCGGGTCGCAGAGCAGGCCCGGGGCAGAGGGGCCTGCTGGCATCGGTGTCCTTTCACAGAAATACCTGAGCAGCCGGGTAAAGCACGCTGAGCTCCGAGCGTCACTGCCGCAAAGGGAGCCCGGCCCCGCGCCGCTTTGGCAGCAGAGGGTGCCCGAGCCCCGCGGCTGCTGCGCGCTCCGCGGAGCGCACGGGAGCGCACCGGGGAGAGCACCGGGGAGAGCACCGGGGAATGCACGGGAGCGCACCGGGGAGAGCACCGGGGAGAGCACCGGGGAGAGCACCAGGGAATGCACCGGGGCATGCACCGGGGAGAGCACCGGGGAGAGCACCGGGGAGAGCACCGGGGCATGCACCGGGGAATGCACCGGGGAATGCACCGGGGAGAGCACCGGGGAATGCACCGGGGAATGCACCGGGGAGAGCACCGGGGAGAGCACCGGGGAATGCACCGGGGAATGCACCGGGGAATGCACCGGGGAATGCACCGGGGCATGCACCGGGGAGAGCACCGGGGAGGGCACCGGGGAGAGCACCGGGGAATGCACCGGGGAATGCACCGCGGAGCGCACGGGAGCGCACCGGGGCATGCACCGGGGGATGCACCGGGGAGAGCACGGGAGCGCACCGGGGAGAGCACCGGGGAATGCACCGGGGAGAGCACCGGGGAGAGCACCGGGGAGAGCACCGGGGAGAGCACCGGGGAATGCACCGGGGAGAGCACCGGGGAATGCACCGGGGAGAGCACCGGGGAGAGCACCGGGGAGAGCACCGGGGAGAGCACGGGAGCGCACCGGGGAGAGCACCGGGGAATGCACCGGGGAGAGCACCGGGGAATGCACCGGGGCATGCCCCGGGGAGAGCACGGGAGCGCACCGGGGAATGCACCAGGGAATGCACCGAGGAATGCACCGGGGAATGCACTGCAGAGCACATGGGAGCACACCGGGGAGCGCACCGGGGAATGCACCGGTGAACACACTGGGGGATGCACCCGGGAGCGCACCGCGGAATGCACCAGGGGGCACACTGGGGAATGCACCAGGGAATGCACTGGGGAATGCACTGCAGAGCACATGGGAGCACACCGGGGAATGCAGCAGGGAGCGCACAGGAGCGCACCGGGGAATGCACCAGGGAATGCACCAGGGAGCACACTGGGGAATGCACTGGGGAAAGCACCAGGGAGCACACTGGGGAATGCACCGGGGAATGCACCGGGGAGCACACTGGGGAATGCACGGGGGAATGCACCGGGGAGCACACTGGGGAATGCACTGGGGAAAGCACCAGGGAGCACACTGGGGAATGCACCGGGGAATGCACCGGGGAGCACACTGGGGAATGCACCGGGGAATGCACCGGGGAGCACACTGGGGGATGCACTGGGGAATGCACCGGGGAGCACACTGGGGAATGCACGGGGGAATGCACCGGGGAGCACACTGGGGAATGCACGGGGGAATGCACCGGGGAGCACACTGGGGAATGCCCAGAGCCGCTCCGGGTGCGCTGGCTGTGCCCAGGGTTCGCTTCCCAAGGGGCTGGAGGTGATTGATGGGTAAGGAGAGTGACATGAGCAGGGAGAGCTGGGCCGTGG
This sequence comes from Lonchura striata, assembly GCF_050655825.1. Classification (NCBI taxonomy): domain Eukaryota; kingdom Metazoa; phylum Chordata; class Aves; order Passeriformes; family Estrildidae; genus Lonchura; species Lonchura striata. The sequence goes on along the minus strand of NC_140719.1, from coordinate 1,467,163 downwards.
AACTCTGCAGGCATGCAGGGAGATGCATTCTTTGGTATCCAGGGGTTCAGGTTGTACTTACACCTTGGGGTCACAACAATTTGCTTATTGATGTTAGGAACTTGGACAGGAATTCCATGAAAAATACATTCCTGTCAAGCTGGCGGGTTTCACCATGCTGAGGGGACGGCCTTGAAAATCCAACAAACTTTGACAGACATCTGCTGATGTTTTGTCAGCTGCTTTCCAGTTTTAATGTCCAAGCTAATGAGGCAGAGGGTGTTCTCTGGAGCAGCGTGGCTCTGCTGGCTTCTGCCATGAGTGTTCTGCTTTGAACCTTCAGCGCTTCCAATGAATCTTATTATGGCACAAATGGTGGGAAATAATTAAATTACTCCCATAAATTATCAAAAGTCAATAATCATATATAAAAATTCCAATCAAGTGAAGTGATCTCCTTAGAATAAGCTCCAATCAAATGAATTGATACAGGAGGCAGGGTCGTGTCCTGGCCCCTTTGCTTCTGAGGATCCAGTGGTCCTGGTGGTGCTGAGCAGCCCTGTCCAGACAGGAGCTCGTGGAGCCCTGCTGGTTTCAGGGCCCTGGAGGGGAAGGAACATAGTCTGGGGATCTTCACACAGGCCTGGACTCATGGTAGGCACTGACTGAATGCTGCCTTGAATTTTCTTTTTTATTTTTAGCTTGTGTCAGTGGTTTTTTTCTATATCCTTATCATAGCAAAGTGAAGTTTCTATTTCTGAGTAGTTAAAGATTTACGTGATAATGGGATGTCTGTAAAATTAGGTGGAACTGCAATTTGCATTTCAACCTGAAATGCAGAGAGGCTGCAGCCTCTTCATCACTTCTGCCTACTTTGAAAGAACATATACTACAGACACAGCTTGTGAAAGGGCTCAGGAGGCAGGTCATTTGTGACACACTGCAGCCTGAGATGCCAAAATTTAAGCAAAGATTTTGAGTGGTGTAGCTTAGCTGGGACATTGTGAAGAATGAAGCTTTGTGAAGTTTGTGAAGAATGAGTGCTGGGTTTGTAGCTGATGGGAGCTAAATTGAAGCTAAACTGGGGTACAGAATCCACAGTGTGTAAAAGCCAATGAAAAGGCACCCATGATCTTCAGAGGATGCTTTTGCAGGCACTGCTAGGACTACAGCTCCTCCACCCATCTCCTAACTCATGTTTTTTCTGGGGAGGGGTCCATGTCACTGGAAACTTCAGAGCAATGTGCAGCTCCTCCCTGGGGCAGCTCCAGCTCTGCTCTGGGACAGGGACAGGAGCCAGGGAGTGGCTGGAGCTGGGCCAGGGCAGCTCAGGCTGGAGAGCAGGAAAGGTTCTTCCCCCAGAGGTGCTGGCACTGCCCAGGCTGCCCAGGGAATGGGCACGGCCCCGAGGCTGCCAGAGCTCCAGGAGCCTTTGGCCAGCGCTGCCAGGGATGCCCAGGGTGGAATTTTGGGGGGTCTGGGCAGGAACAGGAGCTGGGCTGGGTGATCCTGGTGGGTCCCTCCCAGCTCAGGATATTCTGTAATTCTGTGATACCTTTTTTTAAGCTGTGTGTGCCTGTATGTTCTGAAACACCAAGGCAAGAAAAGGAAAATCATAAAAATGTGACATAGGCTTCAAAATCCCCATATGAAGACACCTACAAATAAATACTGTTTTGTACTGTTTGTTTTCTTGTTTCTAAATATTTAAGTTACTCTCACTTCACATTTTCAAATATTTTCCATACCCAGGCAGAATAGAAACCTCCTTTTTTGTTTTGGGGATATTTACTGAGGAGAGATAAATTTTTTTATATGGTCACTTCACTGTGTTTCTGAGTATTAAGGGAAGCACCTGCTCAGGCAGAGCTTGAGATACCAACCCAGAGCTGATCCCATGGAGAGTTAACAGACTGTCAGGAGGGAGACTTCCTGCTTTTCCTGCATGAGTCAGGAGCACCTTGTTCACTCCAGCCCAGCAATGGCTCTGCTTGAACTGAAGTCACTCAAAAGAAAACCAGTGGCCCCCCATTCCCTGTCTGGCAGGGCTGTGGCCTCAGCTGTTACTGAGGAAGCAGAACGGGAGCTCTGTTCACACTGCCCCCATCCACCTGGGGCTGCTTTGCCCCTGGGGCAGGTGTGAGCTGCAGGCAGGGCAGGTGTCAGATACTGTCCATCCACCCA